>NC_139056.1:3951523-8751523 GCF_965140915.1 Aythya marila | reverse complement strand
GGGCTCTAACCATGACACTGCTATAAGGCTTCTCATGTGTGTGCACACCATAGCCTTTCACGTCATGGTAATGCCTCCTGATTAATGATCTGCCTCTCACTTAGAAGCATGTCCCTTTCTAGGTATTGGGACAGAAGACACAAAAGATGTCTCAGATACTTCTCACTTAGCATCCTAACGTGCCACAGTGATAACAATCTAGACGGATTTTAAGGCAGAACTTGCATTTGATTTCTACTTCAGTGCTATCACTGCACTGCAATTTGTCACATGCCCTAAATCTCACACAGAGTGTGAGTGGCCTCCACTCTTGGTCACTCGAGTCCAACAAAAAGCAGTTTTGAAGGCCAGCTTTCTCTCCCTCATTCCAAGCAGCCCTTAACTGTATTTTCACTTCTTTGTTTACTTGTCTCCTTCTCACCCACCAGGTGCATAGGATTTGGGCATTCACTAACACTTCTCATCTCTGCTTGTGCCTGCATCTGTCTTTCTGAGAAAAATGCATCTAGACAGCAGAGGAGAATTCCCACCTTCTTTTCCTACTCCGGGATCATTTATGGCAGTCTCTGAGTGCGTAATATTCCAGGTTTACCCTCCACTCCCATTGCGTGTGCAATGCCTGTTAGGTGGACTTTCCTACAGGCTCAGGGAATTACCCTTTTTCTAGGTAACTTCTGCAGATTTGTGTTTTATAAAATCTAATGAAATGCTGACAATGTTAATACAAGGTAAAACAAAAACAAACAAACAAACAAACAAACACGGAAGAATGTTTTGTTACAGTTATAATTTGGCTATGCCTTGGAAATCATTTCGCATGCATGAACGAACAGGGACAGTGAAAGAAGTGTCCTCACTGCCACCTGGCCCAGGCAGCACAGCAGCAGGGCTCGTCTGAAACTTCCAAGCTTGCAGTTCCACTATGCAATGGAAACCGTGGGCAAGGAGAGATGGCTCGTGCTGCCTGCTTCAGACAAACTACCAGCTCAGCAAAAGCAGTGCTGCTCACACAGGCTGTAACAAACATTTCTTAGCCCCTGTACCCAAGCATATTGATGCATTTTGGCACCACACACTGAAAACAAAAAGTGCCCTTTTGCTTCATGACCAAATGCCTTTTATAAACTTACTCGGAAAAATCAGTTGCCTTCCTGGCTTCCTGCACAAAACACAACACCATTTCCAAGGTTTCCTAGCAGGAAAACACGTACCTCTTTCTGCAGGTAACTGCTCTGCTCCACTGCAGTTCTGGTTTGCACTTCCTACGCCCCAGAGAAATCAATACTCATAATTAAGAGTTTAATCTTCAGCTACTGCAGTATTAGTAAATGCCAAAATAATAAACATTGTGTGCTTTCTTATTTGTTGTGGTGCCACATAATGCTCAATCATCCACCAACATAACTCCGAACCAACTTGCTAATCTTTTACTTCTAGTGCTAATTAATGAGGTCATCAGACTTCTCTAGCAGCACGAAACAATCTTTTAATGAATTTTGTGAGCCATACTATTTTTTGCAAATTATTCCATCCATTTCTATTCCCAGCTTAGCATCGCCCTGACTGTTCAGTGGAATGTCGCTGCACAGAGACAGGCACCTGGATGCTGCTGCCTTGACCTGAGCACAGCTCTGTGCGTGCACCGTGCCTTGATACCATGAATCAACTGACAGAGGACATCAGAAGAGGGATTGCTGTGTAGTTCAGCATAATGTTAACTGTTATTGCATCCATAAACACAACCAGATGCCTCCCTAGTGGGAGTCCCAGCTGTAAGTGCTCCACAGAGGCAGAGTTCTGCATCTCTCCCTGAACTCACAGGAAGAGCCCCG
Source organism: Aythya marila (assembly GCF_965140915.1). NCBI lineage: Eukaryota > Metazoa > Chordata > Aves > Anseriformes > Anatidae > Aythya > Aythya marila. Next base: position 8,749,691 of record NC_139056.1, on the reverse strand, counting down.
TTCCCTTCAGTGAGACCATTTATGCAAGTGAGCAGTAGGTGCAGGTTTCCACTGTAAACTCCTTTTTTGCAATTGTTCACAACTCATATCAAGCCAGGGGACTGAAAATTACTAGACATGGTTTCACCTGAAACTGTTTCCATTTTGGTTAGTGCAGAGTGAGGACAGTTTTGCTGTGTTCAAATGGAGATAAGAATTATTAAAAAAAGCCTTCCTTTATTTAGAAGCCTGAATTTTTGTAACATAGCTAGTAACAGAAGTGGCTGGCAGTATATATTAACAAAAGAAACAGCTTTCTGGCAATTCACTGGTGAGTCATTAGGATCTGATGAAAATTCTTTGACGGCTTGAAGATAGCAAAGTTTACCTGGACTTACCAAAGAACATCCCCTCCTGCTTAACTCCAACAAGAGAAGGTGTTATTGTTGGAGTTAAGCAAGGGAGGATGCTCTGTAACTGTAATGACCTGTTTCAGTCAGTGTCTCACTTGCCATCAGGCTCCAGAGGGATGTTCTGTCCATACACTCCAGTGAAGACACTTTGCACAGACAAGGCAGCTTCTGAAGCTCACTGTGTGTTTCTCACCTATCATACTTATATGAGAAAGCAAACTTTCCTGTCCCAGAATCTGGAAAACTAACTCTAACAACAAGAATCCCTGCCTTTGGATGACAATTTTCACCTCTAATAGGGGAAATGATTCATTTATTTCTGTGGCAACCCTTGTGGACATTTTTTGTGAAAGAAAAGATTCTAGGTGAGCACTGATTTTTAAAAAATTATTATTATCTGTATGTAAGAGGTCTGTTCAAATAGGATTGTGTCACACTGCAGATGGCTATCGCCCAAAAGCTGAGCTGGGCAGCAGGTACGATTGTGGTGCACTTCAGTGCTAGCAGCTTTAACCACAGGCACGTCCTGCGCCCTGCGAGGTGACCACCAGCACTCCTCAGCCTGGGGGTCAGCACCTTCACCGGTCACCAGTGCCCAGCTACAGGAGGGGCTGGGACTCACCTCCAGCAAAGCAAGCCAGGCTCCTGCTGAAGATAATTAACATGATTGCTCATACGTGCTGCTTCTTTTACTGGGTTTTAACTCACTCAGCAAAGCAGGAGAGGTGAAATCAGCTGAGATCTGTGCAACTCTCCTGAGGGCACATGGATTTGAGAGGAATGCTTATGATTTGCAAAATGAAATGCTCCTGGGTATGTTCTGAAGATTTCGTTAAAATTGCTGTTACCCATACTTACTATCTATAAGTTAACATTGAGCACTTTGGATAAAATTTCAGAAATTATGCTGCTAAAAGTGGATATTCATTTTTTTTTTGCACTAATGTTTTATCTCTACAACGCTGCCTAAGTATTTTTCCTTCTCAGACTCTACCATGAATTACAGAAGCAATTTATGATCCTCTCTAAGTTCATATGATCAAGTAACCCTTAAGCAAAAATCAATGCCAGGTAGGTGGGAAGCAGCGAGACAGAATTTACAAGCACTCAATGACTTGTCCATTTAACATTAAAGAGACAGATTTCAGCAATGTTCTCCCATGCTGAGCAGAAGCCCTGGCTTGGAACAAAGGGGCTGCTGATGTGGGCACTTTGGGTCTGCTTTAATCATCTCAGAGGATGACAGCACAAACTGAGGGCAGTCAGAGGTGAGGAGTCCCTGCCTTACAGCTGGACAAGTCCTTTTAGGAGGTCACTGCAAGTTTCTATACAGTGAATTCATGACCTGTTAAGCAGTTCCGTACCCCCGCTGCATTTCAATATGATAAAGGAAAATGCCTGAAGTTACAGAATTGGGTTGATTTCACTGTAACCCCCATGCTGGAGAGATTTCTACCTTTTCTATGAACAGAATAATAAAACTTACATGCAGAAAGGAAGGTAGGAAGACAGAGGACATGTAGAACTGTTTCATGTTCACAGGTGGATCATAAGATGATGAATTGTTTCTATCTTTTCCCAGGGAAAAAAAAAAAGAAAAGAAAAAAAAAAAAGATGATTTTCTATTTTGGAATTTGAAAGAAAACATTTCCATCCCTGCTCTGTCATCCTTCTGTTATAGCTCTTTAACATTTGTGTTGCATGCATCACTGCAAACACAGGTTCAAGAACTCCTGTCCCACTGGGCAGGCATTGTCCATCAGACACTAACAGAAAGACACCCCGCCCCAGGAAACTTAGTGGACCTTTTTCACATGATATGAAGGATTCACTGTAAAAGAGGAAATACAAGAACCCTGAGAACAAATCCTATCTTTTGTATCACAGAGCAGGACTGTGCAAAATCTACCTCAGTGCAGACCATCAGCTATGTGTACGTGCTGTACCAACACATTCGTATCAGCGAGGTTTCAAACAAACCCAGGCAGCACTCAGTCCAGAAGCAGCCTGCCATATTTCAAATTAAGATTCCATCTTGTCTTGCAGTCAGTCTCAAGTAGTTATTGAAACCATTTTTATGTTTTGCAAATGACAGTCTAATTAACAGCTACTGCTACACTGCACTTGCAACGCACTCTGAACAATTTCCTACGATAACTATCTAGCTCGCTTTTTTGACTATTCTAATTATGGAAATGGTGGCATTCCTGGGAGACAAATCTCAATTATTTGTAGTTTAGCTGGAGTGCATTAGCCAAGCATTTTTTCCCTTTTCTCACTGACTCTCATGAAGAAATAAATAACACAGGAACGCAACATTAAATTAATTAATGCTGAATTGGAATGCATTTCAATATTTATCAATTTAGAGCCAATTAGTTAATGACCAACATTATTAGGGTGAATACCAAATGCCTTTTAAATAAGAATTAGTTTGGTTATATCCAGTGACACCACTGGACTTTAGAGATAAACTAAGAAGCAGATCCAACAACAGACACAACTGTTCCTTGCAGAAAAAGACTAAAACACCTTGCACCTCAATTTGCCTTAACGTTTCGGAGGCAACTCTTTCTTTTCAAAGCTGTGCTGCCTCGCCAAAGACAGCACTCTCTATGACGCTGAATTGAAATCTGAGCTTTTAAAAGTTGCTCTTAGAAACTGCCAAACAAGAGAAAGTTACCTGTATGTTATGATCCTTAGAAAATGCTCCAATAAGGATTTTTCCAGCCTGGCTCTCTGGCCCAACCAGAGGCAGACTGGCTTCTCTGTCGAGCCCCTGCAGAGAGGGACCCTCAGCTGAGGGGTTTAAATCATATCTGAGAAGAACTCTTCTCCTTTTCCACCACTAATGGTCGAAACTTGTGGAGACCAACCAGCTAAATGACCAAAATCAAGCATAATTCCCAAATAAAACTGGCAAAAGAGTACAGCGGCCTTCTAGTGCCTCAACGGGGCTACAGGAAAGCTGGGGAGCGACTCTTTGTCAGGGAGTGCAGTGACAGGACAAGGCTTTAAACTAAAAAAATGGTAGCTTTAGATTAGGTATAATGAAGAAATTCTTTGCTCAGAGGGTGGTGAGGCCCTGGCACAGGCTGCCCAGTAAGTTGTGGTTCCCCATCCCTGGAGGTGCTCAAGGTCAGGCCAGACGGGGCCCTGGGCACCCTGGTCCAGTGGAAGGTGTCCCTGCCCATGGCAGGGGGCACACTACATCATCTTTAAGGTTACTTTCAAACCAAACCATCCTGTGAATCTATGGTCTGGAGACACCTCTTTGAGGCCCATGGCCCTGAAGCTGCCTTCCACCCAGCACGGCACCTTTTGCTCATTTGGAAGGAGCGAGGCTGCAGGAAGGAAAAAGCAGTGAAAGGGTGGAGATGAGGCATTTGTTTTGATACCTTATCCACCCCTGGTTGTAGCTTAGGATGTTCCTTTCAACAGTCCCAAACTGATGAGAATGGGAATTTTGCAGACAAGATAAGATGTCTTCCGACTCCCAAGAAAATTGATGACACAAACCCAACCTGAAGCGATTAAACCTCATCCACTGTCTGCACTTTCTGGGTACAGCTACAGCCGTGCCAGCAGCACTCTGCCTTCTGTAAAAGCCAGGAGGCACCAATTTCCTTGGCCAGTTTGTTTATCCGGGTGCATGCTACAGGCACCAACCACCAGCACAGTACCACCTTCCTGGTGAGGCCCCCACCAGGGCTCCTGGCCATGCCTGCTGTCCTCTGCCCCTCTGATCTGTAACAGCTGCCAGACTCACTATGCCCACGTGCAGCGATATAGTTCAGGTGTCTCCCTTAAGATGTCGGCCTCTACGAACTGTTGGTGGAGGCAGAAGGACCCTCTAAGGGCTGCTCAAGCTATGGCAGCAGAGGCAGGCCTGGCCAGAGTGCTGCAGTGCTCCTTTCTGCTGAGGGACCTGGGTTTCTCCGGCAGCGTGGGCAGTAGCAGGGGATCACACATACGTCAGGCTCATCCCGGTCAAGTTGAGATGTTGTCTGGGGACGTGTGATGGCAGCCCTGATGTGATCCCAGGTCCTGCAGTTTGCCCTAGGGGCACCTGAATCAGACACGAGTCAGCGACTGACTGAGGAGGTCTGAACCGTGCACCAGAGGGGGCCTGCCTGCTGCCTGCCCTCTGCAGACAGACCGACCTCCTCGCTCGGACACACTGACAGCCCAACAGCTGCTTGGGCTGTGGGTTTTGGAGTCAGCTCTTCTCTGAAATGAAGCACCTCACTCCCTTCCCTGCTGGACAAGCCTTTAGGCTTCTTGTACAGGATGAGAAGGAAACACTGAAAGTGTCCTTATTTCAGTTGAGACTTTTTCTTCTTTTCTGCCTCAAATCATCGGCAAGTTTAAAAGAAACCTGAAAGCTAACCAGTTACTGCAGAGCAACCAAGGCAACAAGACAGCAACAATATCAACATAACACACCCGAAGCACAACAGAAATAGAGCCTTATCAAGGCTCACATTAGCATTGGAAAGTTTTTCTTCATTCCAGCACCCGTTCTCTGTTTTGCAGGGTATTTGGAGACTGGCACATCCATAGCCTTTACTCCTTCTTTTCCTGTCATGCTCGCAGCACGAGTAACCAATAAACCACAGGCACTCAGACAGTTAAAACAGTCTCTACTTCACATTAGCTCCCAGGAGGTATCTGTGTACTGCTGTGACTAGCGAGGAACAAATAGACAGATAAAAGGGTGTTTGTTACCTGGCTGATCAATGTCTTCCTGCTCTGTTTTACTGTGCTGTCATCTTTCACGTCCTACGTCAATGATCTTTTCCCCAGATAGTCTTAAGAAATGTACAGCTAAACACTGTAACTACCCAGTGTACAGCCAGAGTAACTTCACTGCAACAGCAGGACTGAGCTCATTTATATCATATGGGACCTGGGCTGCTAACTTCAAATTTATCCTTTGAGATTCCCATTATATGTCTCTTTTTTTTTTTTTTTTTAATTCAGAATTTGAAGGACACAGTCTGCCTTTATTTTGTGCCCAAGGTAACCATAAACACGATGTTGGTAAGAGATGAAAAAAGTGAAGGCTTTTACAGGTATTTTGCATAGCTAGTCTGAACAGGTCTAGTTAGGTACTGAGAAGAAAGACTGACACTAACAATAAAGCAAAAATGAATCTGCAAACCTGTGCTGTGTGTCCACATCCTAAAATGTTGTAAAAACTCACGTTTTAGCTGACACTAGTTGCACCACAAGTGAAACTAATAGGAATCTCTTCACAGAGGCAAAAGATAAATAGCACGTGTGCAAACAGCTCCACTCCAGAGCTGCCAGGCTTGCTTCCTCTGCGCCACGCTGAGTTCAGCTTCACAGATTTCCAAAACTTGCAGGGCTAGGATGCATCTGACTGCCTGAAAGAATGTCACATCACGGTGATAAAAGATGGATGAGACATCAGAATCACGTATGCACATGTACCATGGATACACGCATGCTTTGTGTGTGTACGAGCACACTGTACACACTGGTGCACTAGCTAACAAATAATCATAACTGAAATATTTCAACTCAAACACCACATCTTCAAAACCTGCTTCGCAACGAAATGCAGTTTCTGCATTCAGACCATACTTTTTTCAGCACGTGCTGACACCTAACTCTACAGAAGTATCCGTATGGCAAAAGACACTGGTTAGCAATGGTTTTCCCAAACCTGCTCACAAGCAAGAAGGCTGCACAAACACGGCCATTCCCTTCCTGCAGACTTTGCCCTGTGGCACTGGGGATTTCTTGCTAACTCTGCTCAGCAGTATCAGCTGGATTGGGTGACTTCACCCCAGTGCTGGCAGCTTCACATCCAGCCCTGTGAACACTGAGCCCAGCCGACTCTCCCTGCAGGAGCCTTCAGCCTCCCTGCTACAGTCCCCAGCTCCTCACTCAGCAACCAAGTCCTTCTGGTGAGCAGAAATAGGAACTGTTACACAAGAATCACCAGTCCTTTCAAAGCTCTGGGCTTTCCCTTAAAATTGACACCCATCTATAAGCTCGTTTTACTTCTCTCTGCTTTATGTGCATTAAATCAACAAATTCAGTATAATTTTAATTTTCATAATCTTACCCTGTTCACTTCACAGTCCCTACATGATGTATTTTTTATTTCTCTGTCTGAATAATGACACATTCATTATTTTGTCATTGATTAGCTCTTGTGCTTCAAGAAAGTTTGCTACCATGTATACTACTTAAAGGGTGAGCATGAATAATTTTACCCAACACAGAAGAAAAAGAGGACCAATTTTCTTCCAGTATATTACTTGTCAGCCAGAGAAATGGAACATAATTATGTTGTGACATTTTCAACAGCAAATATATTCTACTGTAAGCAATTAACACTGGTTCCTTTGGCAGACTTCAAAAGATTACTCATATGGTATGCTAAGTTACAATAACATTTGAATAATAAATAGCACCTCACTCCTTTAGTTGGATTTTATCATATGTGCACAGGTCAAAACAGAGGAGAAATTGATGGATGGTAATTCTTGCACAAGCCACCCTGATATTGCAAAATCATGCATTCATGTGGAAAACGCTCAGGAGGGGAATGTATGCATTTGGGGAAAAAAAAAAACCACCCTAGGACCTACTTAAACAAAAATGCTGAGGACGTACTATTGAGGACTGAGAATTTCGGTCTGCCCACCACATTACTACAAACTATGGCACTTCTCCTCGGATGGGAGAGGTGGGGTTGGGCTCCCCTTTCTGGCTGCAATGCCTTCAAGATGCTGCTGCTGATCAAGAGGGATTAGAACAGATGGTTTAAGAAGAAAATCATGGAGCATTAATCCTCTAAACATTTCATAGTCAACATATCTTTAATACAATCCCTCTAATCCAATTAGGGTGCCTTGAAAATCGTATCTGCAATTCCATGCTTCGTTGTGATCGGTTCTGTGAGAGACACATCCATTTACAAGACGGCTGCTGAACGCCTCTGCAGCTTCCCCGTCCTCTCCAGCCTCACCAGAGCCCAAATCCTGCCCTGAGCTGAGCTGAGCCCAGCACCAAGTGCGCCGTGACACATCGCTCATGGTGAGCATCCCCAGCAATGGCAGAAGCTCACCATACAGAAGACAGATTTTAGATACCAAAAAAAGGACAGATTTTAGATTTCAAAATCTCTTTCACTCATAAAGACATGTAATTAAGTATGTGCGAGAAGACAGAATTTCAAATTCCTTTTCACAGCTGAACAGCAGTTACTGAGACACATCACTAACAAGAGTAAGTGGACCGCGGTCTCAGCAGGTGGATGGGGATGCTGTCCTTTTACCATCCATGCCTTTGAGCCAATAAGGAAAACAACCCCTACTACGCTGCTTTCACAAGCAAGCAACAAATTCCTACCCATTCCATCCCAGCTGAGCTTGATTTTTAATATGTTGTCATGAAAATTTTTTGGATTGTTTTTCTCAAGGATGTATATTTGCACTTGTGTTTACGGGTGAAGAACAGAGACAAAAAGCACAATCTTGTTGCTAAAATAAAGAACTTCCATTCTATTACTCCACCATAGTATAAAAAGATCCCATTAGCATACCACTAGAGGAAAACAAAGGAAAATCAAATTGCTGGCAAAGGAATCATTCAACAACAGCAAACTAAACTGTTTTTTTCTGTATTTCACTAGACATTTCAGTTTTCCTGTAAAAAAAAAAAAAAGGAGGGGGGTAGAAAAATGTCATTGTATTGACTAAATAAGTTACTGGCTGCTGTTAAAAGCATCTGGGGAGAATTCATACGTGAAATACATTCCTGCAATAATACCATAATTTATAAACCGGAGCTACACATTTCCCACAGACTTTAACAAGGCTGTGATGTCTTTGGACATCAAGGAGCTGCTTAAACAACAATTTGTAGGAGTCTGTCCTCTACCACAAAAAAACGAATTCCTGCCCAACACTTAAAAATTTTAATGCTGACCTTTTTTAAAGACAACAAATAGTAATGGATATAATTCCCAGGATTATTTTAGCTCTGTAGCAGAGGCTGCCCTCCCCACCTCCTATGAGCAGCCAGAGGCACGAACCAGGCACAGGCTGTGTACTGCAGGTGGGACTGATCCTGCCCTCCCAGCGCCTCTGCCCATGCGCTGGCACAGCTTTAGCCAGAGCTGGCTGCAGGGAGGCTCTGCTCGTGCACCGCTTGCTCACAGCGCTGAACGTGGGGAGTCTGGCAGGAGCAGACGCGATGTATTAGTGTTGATCTCTAGGAATGACTTAGCGGTGCAGCATACTAGGAAGCAAGGCACAAGTCCAAGCAGATATGCATTTTAATTAGGTAAAGCGAGTGCTAAAAAATGCTTTGAAGCTCTAGATGTATTTCAGTAGCATTGGCTTGCAATGTAATTTTTCTTTTTCCTGCCACATACATACTTACACACAACCTATCTGACTGCCCCTTTCACAAGGGGTGGCTTAAAAAAAAAGCACTTACGTTCCGATGTAACACCATTCCTCCTCTGCTAAAAGGTTGGAGCTCCAAACTAAACAATTCGCTCAGAACTTGGCTTTCATGGAGAAGCAGGACAGAAAAACCATCAACTGGCAGCAAAACTGCTACGCAAAACTAATTTTGGAGACGAGAAAGTGTGAAACACATGAAACATCTCACAGATTGTAAAATAACATATTTTAAGAAAAAGAGACGGGGGAAAATATGAAATACTGGTAGAGCCCAGCTACATAGAAAGACTCCCTGGCTGTCAGCTGGCTGCAGCCCTCGGACACCGAGCAACAGGAGGCACGGAGGGTGAGCAGAGCTGGTCCTGCCCGCAGGCCTTCAGCATCCTCGGGATGAGGAGGAGGCGGGGGGAACAGAGGCAGAGGAAGGCCTCCAATAGGTTTGTTGTAAGAACAGTCATACATCTCACTATATGCCAGGGTGGGATCAGTAAGAATCCTAATGCTGGCACCTCTGACGTATAGAAAGGTAAAAAAAAAAAAAAAACAAAACACCACCAGAGGATGAGGAATCAGCCAGGTCTCCAGTTAGAGCGAGGTCTCTCACTACTACTGCAGCTGCGGACACTTCTGAGCGGCTGTGGAATTTATCCTTCCATAGCTCAAAGGCTGAAGAATAACACCAAAGAAGTTCATCTGCTGAATTCATGAATGAATGAAGCAGGAGTCACCCATCTGAAATCAGTGGTGACTCGGCAGTGTAAAATTAGTATTAAAAGAGAATTAGCATGTCTGAGCCAAATTCTGCTTGGTTTGTTCCTGTTTCAGCTCTGAACAACCCCTGATCCATATAAATGCAGATCAACTCTTAGCTTCCTTAGCTATCCCCCATTTTAGCTAAAAGAACCTAATGCAACTGAGATGCAATTTCCTTCAAATACCACTTCTTGTCTAGTATCTTTACTTTGATACTAAAAGAATGATGAAAAACCTCTTCAGATTAGCTCCCAAGACGGCATCGCTTAAAGGCGCACTGTTGATGCATGTACAGCCCTCTGCCTTTCTTCGGATGGAGCAAAAAGCCACCACGGAGTCCCTATCAAAACAGTCATTCCTCAGGCCCCTTCTCCTCGTGCCTCAGTGACACCTCCCTCCTTGTTCCCTACCAACCTTGGTCCTGCCACATGCAACTGAAGTGCTCGAGAATGGTAGATCTAATTAATGCCGTTACAATTAACACCGAAGTTGCCTAAAGGCAATCCTTCAGAATATTTTAAAATAGGAAAAAAAAAAAAAAAGGCATTTTGCTTACCACCCTGACTTCACTTTCACACTACCATCTTCTCCTTAATGCAAAACCACTTTCAATTTCTGAAATTTCTGTAAATTAATTCAATGTACTTTGACACCAAATGCTTGATGTTCAATGGAACAACTTTCACAGCACTAAAGACATCTGAAATAGGATGTCCGTTTGCTGGCAACCCTTTTATTAGAAAGAAAAAAAAAAACAAAAAAAAACACTTCAAATCCAAAGGTCAATTGGTGTGGAAAGGGTTAATAGGCTAAATTAAAAAATATTTTAAAATAACAATTACACCTGACACTATAGTTACATTTCCCAAGAGTATAATCCCAAAGGAGCATATAGACCTTTTACCAAAGGTGATTTGAGTGTTAATATGAAACCCAACGTGTGTTCACTTTAATTACATATGTGCCTGCTGAGAACATATGATAGAGTCCAAAATGCTAATTCATTGTCAGCAGGACAGCAGAAACTAATATTAAATCTTGCACACCAAGTACATTTTCCAGGTTACCAATTACCACACGAAAACGGGATGCATTGCAAATGTGGTAATCAGCGTGAAAGTCAAATTGAAGAAAATATTGCTAAATAGAGTTCAAGTCAGAGCCAGCAGTAGGTGTAGGAAACCTCCCGACAGCTCATCCCTTCTCTTCAAGCCAAGCAGTGCTCAACTGGTCCGAGTGTCATCCCACTTCCACCAGGTCTGCATTGGCCTTAATCCTCACCAGCACTGAGATAAGGTGCTGAAACTGATGTCCATGGACCTCATCAGTTAAAGTATACACTTCAATTATTAATTCTCTTCAGCAATACGTAACAGCAGTTCAAAGGGGATTTTTGGTTGGTTGGTTTTGGCCTTTTTATACTTCTTAGCTTTAAATTTCCTGCATCTCAAAGACACTGTGGAGTGTTTCTGTGTTCTCCTCTCTTGAGGTTTCTGGCAGTTGTACCTCTTAATCCACACTGGCATGCCAGCAATGCTTTATGTATTAAACACATTTAGATCTACTTTTAATTAATAGATATATTCATGCATCATTCAGTATTTTATAAGGGAAGTGCCTGGAGTATGAACAGAAGAGCCCCAGTGCTCACCAATGAGCTAACCCTTGGGAAATGAGACGTAAATCCAATTCTGAAGACAGCAGAGATCCAGCCAATACTTCTAACTACATCTTTACCTGCCTTTTTGTTGCTTTCCTGATGCATTATTAATTAATAACTACTGAGCCTTCCCAACAGAGCATTTTAAATAACAGTTAAATTTCTTTATGGATGATTATGAGTCATAAAAGTATGTCTGGATGTTCAAAGCAATAAACAAGCCCAGGTAGGGAGCCTGAACTGCTGAGGTAACTGTTCTTTGAAGCCTGAAGTTTTAGGGATGCTAAATGCCTACTGTGCAGCATTATGAAAATCCCTGTCTAGCTTAATCCAATTAATCTGGAGAAATGTAAGGTTTTCTGAACAGCAAATGCCATCTCAAAGGAACGAAATGGTATTTCAGAAAAGCTGCCACCTTGGTGAGGTTCACTGGTCTACCCAAATGAAGCTACAGAGATTGAGGCCAGCTATCAGTCACATTTTCAGTTCTCAACTAAGATAACAAACAGAAAATTGTCAAATCAAAATTATTTCCACCCAAGATTTATACAAGTGATGAAATATGTTTCCTCAGCTTTGAAATGTACTCAGGGATGATGGATGGTTTTCCTGTTTTGCTTGAGTTCTGGACAAACTCAGACAGATTTAAAGGTATTTTTAGGGAACCTTTGCACTGGTGGAGCTGGTTAGTTTTAGGTGTAAGTTGAAATAGATCCATAATGCTTGTAGACGAAAACTCACTTGGACATCCCACTTCTCCATATGATAAATTTTTCCGCCTCCATGTCCAAGACCAAAAAGTTTTCTATTATTCAAAGAAAATCCCAGCATTAGCATTCAGCAAGATCTCCTTAGTTAAGAAAGGTAAGGAACTTGCACTTCCCATTCACTCTTCACGAGGTTCAGCTACCATCATTTCATTTTTTTCCCTACTGACTGTGCTTACTTTTTCTTTCTGGTATTTAAACTGGAGTACAGAGAGCAAGGGGCAGCTTCAGCTGTGCTTGCGTTTGACATAAATAACCCAGTCCCTCGCCATACAGCACTTGATATGTGAGGAAAACAAACAAGCACATGACCTATACTGTTTTCTGGACAATGCAATACAAAACTACTATCTGTATGTGGGCAAACTCTGGGTAAGACCAAGTACGTGAGAGGCCACACAGCGCCAAGCACAAGCACCGAGGCTTCAGGGCTGTTTCGTTGGCCATTGCACGGGAGCAGGCTGGTCCATGCAAGGGACAGATCCCAATGCCATCCCGTGGTTTTGCTTCCAGCTCTTCCAAAGCCCACGTTTCCACTCCACTGCCCCACCATGTGCTTTTATATGAAGTAGGAATCAGCCAAAAGCAGGCTTCGTTATCCAGAGACTGTGCTCCATCCACGTGCCTTAGCACCCAAAAAAAGCAAGTTCCTTCTCTTCCCCTCCAGGATCCAGCAGCCCTGCGGACCTGGAGAGGGACTGGCGGGTCCCCCAGGGGCAGGCAGCACGGCGAGGTGAGCTGACCCGATGCTGCTCGCTCCTGACAAGAATTTGTACCCATCTTTCAAAGCAAGCAGCATTTGCCCTCAATTCCCCAGACAAACTACTACTCCACTTTTTCTTTCTAATATTTCTCTCTGTCTCCTAATCTTAATTCTTCTGGTTTATGGCTCAATCCTTCTACAGGGATTCATAGCAAATACAGAGAATAATATCTTTCCTACTTTCAGATATTAAGATGGATCATTATTCCTCCTGACAAGTTAGAAGATATTTATCAGTCTGAGTTATGAGGCCTTTCTGACTGTGAAGATTTAAACATCGATTTAATGCCAACTTAAAAGACTCCTAAAAGTGTCGGAGATTGCATTAGATAAATAATTTAACAATAAAAGGTATATCAAGGCAGACATTATTGCAACCTTCCACTAATCAATCACCATTTTCCATGTTTATCCAATTTTCATCTCAAGGCTCTGTACATCAAATTGCCTAGACATATATGACACAACTGAAATAACTTCATCATTGAATAAAATTGCATAGCCATTAAAATTCTCTAGTATCAAGATAGCTGACATTATGTTAAATATTGGCTTGAGTTCCGCAGGGTAATAAATTCTGACCTAAATCCAATCTTTCATGGATAGCTGATTCAAAATGAAAAATTACTGTTTTGTCATTTTACCTTAGGAAAATTTCTATGGAAACCAAATACAGCCCGGGGCAATCTTTGAAATTTATGATAATTAAAAACACAGCTCCCATTCTGGGCATCCTGAAACAAAGAGAACAGGTTTGTTTTGGTGCCCAAGTATCAGACATGTTAATAGCTACTAAACTGAGGGAGAACACCACTCTTGTGCTTTCCCCATGTCTCTAACACAGCAGTAGCCAACTGACACGCCACACAACTTGCGCCTCTTGCAACCAGCAGCCTCACTTGCTGCAAAAGGATGAAGATGCCGGGACAGGAAAATGAAAACAGAAGGGAAATAGTGCAGAAAACTTCTGCTTCCATTTCACTGTTGTGCACTGCTGTAGTGCAAAGCTGCAGAACTGCTGCCAGCGCTGTCAATAAATCCTTGGAAGGTACAGAAAGCCAGGCCAGACAAACAGCTAGACTGCTCTCCTGCTGCTGTCGTTCCCCAGCAGAATACCCGGGCTTCTCAGGGACACAACAGTGGATTTCAGAGCTTACAGAGGTGACTTCAGAGAACTTCTGTGACCGTTCTCTTCTTAAAGATACTTTGTGCAGCTTAATATTGCAAACTCTTTTCGAGGGCTCAGAAAAACTAATTATTTTGTAAAAAAAATAAAAATAAAAAAATCCAAGTCTTCTGATAAACAGATTTTAAAATCCTCTTAAATACGAAGCTAGCACCACTGTCACTGAGCACCATTTTTCATCTATGTTACTTTGCAATGGAGTTAAGTAACTTTTATCCCTGGTCTGGACATGGCATAACTCGCCTGAAGTGTCCCAATAACCCTGGGATGTATCAACAAGCAAAACCCACATCTCTAAAGTGCTAGGCCTAGTGCTATATGACTGGGTTATAACATGGCATAACAGAGCATGCTCTGCTGTCACTCTTCGCATGGGAGCTCCTTAATGACTTCTGCGAATAACCACATCCTCAGGTGATAATCTCATAAACAGACTTTGAAAAATAGGTTCTTTCATCATAGGGACAAGAAGAGAATCTTTCTTTCCCCCTAAATGAGATTTCTGCTTGGCTGGACTCCAATATAACTCTCTGAGGCTTCTCAAGTTTACAGTGGGGCGCTCTAAATTCCTCCTATTTTTTCTCTCAGTCTACAGCAACTGAAAGCAAACATCGAGAGAAATACAAGATGATTCTGTCTTGAGTTTGGCAAATTGTGCCTACAATGGCTATAAATGATTGAGAAAAATGAAAATGTGTCAACTTCTGTGTGAACATCAGCCTGGTCACAGTAAAGGGCAGAGCCAAATCTAGCGGGATTTCACATGAGGGGGTTCCAGAGGTGGATCAGGTCAAACACATTTCCTTTTTGTCAGCAAGGTGAAGAATGCCAGAGGTGTCTGAAGCCTCCTTGCAGTATTCCTCTGGAGCCTGACAAAAATATTTTTCCCACTTGCTGAAAGCGATCTGCTTCCTGAACGGGATCTGCTGTTAGGACGTCTGCAGAATCAGCCCTGCCACAAAACTGTTGTTATGCCCACAGTACCAGCTGGGCATGCTTTGCTTTGGACCATGCACTTCTGAGGACTGGAAAGGGAAGAATCTCCAGCCCTGAATACTTCTTTTCTTCCTGATCCTCCCTTGCTCCTGTAGGACCAAAACTGTCTTTTTTTCCCTTGTTGATGTTAAAAACGACCAAGATAAAGGTACACAGAGACGCTTTAATGTGCACTGCAAAAGGTTACCAAGATTAATTCCTGCGGTGCTTGATCCAGCACCTTCTGAAATCACCAAAGGTTGTCTCATCAGCTTTGCTTTGAGCAGATACCTAAAGACAGCAGCTGGGAATTTTCCCAGAAATGCAAAAGATTGGGTAACTACTCATTTAGACACTTGAAGCAGAGAATAAAATAGCTTAGAAAGTAAAAATAGCCTATGATGGAGTAACTTGTGGAACTGTGACTTGTAGCCAAGACTGGTTGCTCAACATGTAATAGGGGGTGTGTGTGCATGGGGAACTTTGACACTGAGTAGTGAGGTACTGCCCTTCGTTAGATACAGCGCCCTTTGTTCTGGCATTAGCTAATGAACAACGAACCAGCCAAAACAGACAGCTCCTGAAGAGAAGCCTCTTCTGTTCTGTGTCATTTTACTGCCACCTGAAACACAGGTACATAAAGCTATCAGCAATCAGAACAGCAGTAGTCAGTCCATACGTTCCAGACTGCTGTGTAAGGAGTGCAGACTGAACAAGGAGACTTTGGAAAACCCGCCCGCAGTTCACGAAACAAAGTTCAAAAATCTCTTTTTTTTTTTTTTTAATGTTAGAGGGGAAAACAAATACTGGAGCAAGCTTTAGTTATTCAAGAAAGACCTTGTTTAAATGAGGTCATCAAAGCTAGTGCAATATACATCAGCTAAACCTCCAGCCCACTTTGCTTTTAATATTTCATGGGAATCTTGGGTTTGTCTTCACCTCCTGGCAGGAAACAACAGAATTATGCAAAAATATACATCAGCACCGTGAAGCCTGCCTCTGCAGTGGCCTGGCAAAGCCAGTGCGTGTAACACAGAAGTCTTGTTCCCAGTTAATCTCAGCAGATGCCTGAGCTCTCATTAGCCATTTGCTTACGCTGGCAAGGTAGGCAACTTAGCTGGGGGGCAACTTAGCCGGGCTTGGTTCCCCTGACCAGCTCTCCTGTTTGTAAGGGAGCATTACTTACCATGCTCTTGAACAAGAGCAAAGAACATGACCCCTTCTCAGATACAGAGAATAACTTTGTGCCAGATCCTCAAAGATGTTCAACGACTTACAGAAACATAATGACTGGAGTTCCTTCAGAGAGCTACACCTAGATCCCATGCAAAAGAGAAAGTACAAATGGGTAAAACACATATTGCAGTAAATTCCTCTTTTAAAATTCCCTTTTCCTGCCTGCTATTCAGTGAATTACCCAGAGTGAATCACAGCCCACAAAGAGGTGGAGAACATGGTTCTGTTTAGTCATGCTACCGTCAAGCTGAACAATATTATGCAGCACAGCAATACACAACATACACAGAAGCTTTCAGTATAAAAGTGGCTGAAAATACTCCACTGCATGGTAATATCCACTGGCTGGCTGGCAACCTCAATTTCCAATTAAAAGCACAGATGAGTAAGCAGCAAGTGCTTCCGCTGTGATTTACAGCTAGTCACAAAGCAAGGTGCTTTCCCACTGGCAAAGTGTTTCTCTAACAAGTCCTAATGACTTTTACAAATGAATCAAGACTTCAACAAAACAATTCATCCTTAGTTTGGGCAAGAAGGTCACCACAAAACAAGCAATCACCTTGCAACAAAGACAATGATACAAGCAATTATACCCTCGTTAGATTGAGGGCTGCCTTGTAGTGAGGTTTCTGATGAGATTCGTAGAAAAAGAGCGTTTTAACAGCTTTGTTTTGTGGTCTTCTCTGACAAGACCCAGGAGTGTTGCAGACTACCATGCCTGAAGGACAACTGGCCATCAAAGTAAGCAAATGCCTGGAGAAACTAGCAAGAAAGTGGAAGATGAGCTCTACAGATGAGCTTCTTAGAGCTGATGCCCGTAAAGATGACCTGGTATCTTTTAATCCTAAAAATGTCCTGTTCAAGCTTAAAAAGATGGCCCCCAAAACCACCAGCATCAGAGAGGTCAGAGGGAGTCTTGCAAGAATCTTCATTTGCCATGGGAGTGGGTCCTTTGGGAACAAAGTGAGATCAAGATACTGGTGTCTAACTACAAGCTTTTGATTCATGAGGACACAGGCTTTTTTCCCTGAACTCCTGACCTAACTCAAACGCAGGATCCATAATGCCTTTAATAAAAATGTGCAAGCTGAACTTTCTGCTGAATTCCACTGGCTGTGAAGAACAAGACAGCCCCCCCAGAACACAGCCAGAAAGAGACCCAACACACAGGCATTAGTGATGGACAGGAAAGCCGAGCCCAAGTCTGAACCCAATTTCATGTGCTGACCGGCCAGCGTAATACGCAGCATCCACTGAGAACCTACACGTGCCCACTTCTCTTCAGTCTAGACAAAAGACGTGGTTAGGAGGCAGCAGGCCCTTTCTTTAAGCCTTTTAACTCCCAGACAGGTTGCAGCAGCAGAGGGGAAGGTGGTGTGGGTGTGACTGGCCAGCGTGGCCCTGGAGGATGGCCAGCCCTCCCGGCAGCGCTGCCTGCAGCAGGCTTTGCATTATCGCCAGAGCAGCACCGTGGAGAAGGGTCTGTTTAAAGCAAACAAGCCATTCAGTCCTGCAGAACAAATCCTCTGAATTTCCCGATCTTAAAGCACGTGCAATCTCTATTCAAATTATTTCCCCAAAACCACAGAGCCTGAGTTAATAAATACTGATTTTCCTGGAGTATAATTCTGCTTAAAGCTCCCACCAGTCTCACGGTGCCACCCGCGGGGAGAAGGCTGCCAGGTAGGCGCCCACCCCAAAATCTGGCTGTTGTGGTCCAGCTTCAGCGAGCTCGAGGACAAGGGACTGAAAAATTCCTCGGCCTCCCTGGAGGTTGGTGAGAAAACTGGAGAAGAGAAATGATGGCATTTTGCCATTTTGTGAGTAGGGCCAGGACTTCAGAACCAAGATCTTGCCAGGAACAATTTGTTAGTAAAACTGTAAATAGAACACTTCAGAGTTCTGTGTGCATTAAAGAAGATACTGGGAGGCAGGAGGACTCTGTTCTTGCTTACAAAGGTGCCAATCAGGAATGACTTCTTCGACACAACTGCATGTTAAATCAGTGACATAGCATGGATATAGAAAAAGAGAGAGTGGGGGAATCAGGGCTATTCACTTCTAACAAGCTCTCAAACTACCAAAGACAAGCATTTATTTGGGAGACTAAATATACATCGAGCAATTTCAAAATCTTATCTGAGGTTGCTCCGCTACAAATCCTTGTCATTCATTTTTCTATACAAGTCATGATTACCTAGGGAGAAAAAAGACTGATGTTTTAAAACTACTTTCTGTGTAAGAAATACTTGCAACAGAAACAACTAAATTATGGTTTTGAGTCTTAAAATGGCATTAACATCCCATAAGATTGGCTTCATGCCTAGACTGCAGGCATTTTAATTCAGAGTAGATCCCTTCCACAACTCTTCCTCATTTCCAAGGAAAGACATTGCAAAACAGCCACTGGTCTCATAAGGCCCAGCAACTCCTCAAATACATCAAATACAAATACCCTTTAGAAAGTGTGCCTAAACCAGGGTAGATTCTCTTCAACTACGTACCTAATCCTGCAACAAACTCCATAAATAGTTAAAGCATCTATTTTAAGAAGCCACAAAGCAGCAAAATTCTTTGCCCCAGCTCAGAAGGAGAAAATTAAATGTCAAGGTTCCCCCCCACAATTATTTTAGAAGTAGTGCAGTTAATGCCACTGACTTCAAACCAAGCTGTGGCTTCCTCGAGCCACAGCTAGCGTGGGATTTCTGGGACACAGCACTTCCCTCCCCTCAAAATAATAGCTCATCAGCTGCGGATTCCTGTGAAAACCCAGCACTGCTTTCCCATGCTTAGAGATGTGTGATGGTTAGAAAGCCAGAGCTGAATTTGTAGCGATCTCCTTCTGTCTGTGGTGACATTTTAGGCCTAACACGAGAAGCAAATCTGAAAGTCACTGTTGCCTCTTCACATTTAGCGCAGAGCAGTGATACTCCAGCACAGTTTTGTTATGGTTGTAAAGTCAGATTAGGGATTGCTCATACAACCTTAATTCAAGCTTGATTCAGCACTGCTGTGCTTCACACTGCACGCAGCTCCCTGCTTAGCTCTGAATAAAAACAAGGGAATTTAGATGCAACCTTACCTCTTAAGCATCTGTCCACTAAGAACACCACAATGAGCCCACTTCAGAGGCCCAACACTTATTTCACACTAAAACAAACACGACTGCTGCTATTGCTGAAGTTTTCTTACACAAACAGTATTTTTATATAATTTCTTTTTTTCTTCTTCTTCTTTTAAACCCTGCTGCTCACACCCTCGTACCAACAACTTTATCCGGCTGCAGTTGTACTTGACTCTCCCCCCCTACTCCATCCCCACGTGCTGCAGGATGGCAGGGGAGCATTAGCCACCACTCAACCACTTTCTTTTCATCCCTGTACACACACAGTAATCTTTATCAAAATACTCTGTAAGCTCCTGCTGCCCTCGTGCTCATTTCCCAGGAGGCGCGGAGCTGGGACACACTTAGTCAGTATCCGCTCCCGCACTCCCCCTTTAATGCTCCATAAAACGATCGCATTTTCCAAAACAGTGCTTTGGTGAGAACTAGGGCTGCTGGCCATAAATTTTTCAGCCTTTCTGTCCTCCATTCCTCATGCATTGCTCTCAGCACTTCCTTAAGATGCCATTTGTCAAGATGCTTTTCCTCAGGTTTGCTGCCCTGGCATTGCTGGCAACAAACTCCGCAGCTGGCAGATCCACCAGTGCCTGGACAGCAGGAGCAGCGTGTGGAAAACCAGAGGAATATCATTCTGGTTTTATTCTCTGACTTGTAAACTTGCCGATGGTCCTGACAGTAGTTTTCTGTATTTAAACCAAAGGATTAACTGCACAGACACCCAACCACAGTTACCCGTGTTTTGTCCTCACTGAATTTGTTCTTCTGAAGCAAAAGCTGGAGCTACACAAGACAGCGTTCAGGATGGCCTTCTTTTTGCAAGAAGAATCCCTTAGCAATGCAATGCCCCAGGCTCACCCATCCCATAGAAACACCATTCTCCTGTCCTCCGACAGGATGCAGCAAGGTGGCAAAACATCACCACCCTGTTCTGGGATGCTGCAAGGACATTCCAACAAAATTCATCTCCCTTACAAGACGTGCACAGACCTTTCTTCTGCAAAGAAAGCTGTCCAGTTTCTGACTCACTGGCCAGACCCAGTTTCTGAGGTTAAATCACTCTCTTGGCCCTCTCCCCCAGGAACAGCTCATCCGTGAGCAAGGGGGAAGAGTTTTGGCAGCTCTTGCATCAAGGCTGTGTCATCATTCCCTCCAAACAACCACAGTACCCCAGTCCTACAACAAAACGCAGCCCTACCGTGTGATGCCTGCCTGCAGATCCAGTCCAGTGGCAGCAGCTGATGTGCACTTTGGGTGCTAGCATTTACACGCTTTTCGGCCGTTACAGGATACATTCCAGCCCCCATCCATCTGATGAGGTAGAGTCCATCCTCAGGCAAAATAATCGAGTATCTTTCCTTTACTCAGTCACATTCCAATTTTCTGTCAAAACTTGCACACGTGGCCATGAAAAAGCTAATCTACGAATCCGTAGCACTGCACATTATTGCAGAGATCTTGTTTTTCTCTTTCAGTGCCACTGCTTCAATGACTTTAATACTCATGGTTCTGTTTCACATATCTAGGGGGAGAAGGGAGGCACACCACATTTCATAAAGCCTCTTTCCCTAAAATACAAGTACTGAATCTTGACACTGCCTTTCATAATGAAAGAAGTGCTGGAAACATGGTTTCCAGAAGAGAACACAATCTCTGTACACGGTGTAATTACATCTTGGCATTCTGCAGAGTAACGGCGTATGGCTTAAATGCTATTAATTGTGAGCAGTTTTGTTCCACAGGATGTTGTTCGCTGATAACTACTCAATTAGGGTTATTTTGCAATTAGTCTGCTCACAGTAAATTTATTGCAACCGGAGTCATCTGTGGTGCAGCAAATTAAAATGCTGTCTGGGCTGCATGCGCAGTGGCTCTTACATGCTTCTTAAACCATGTATTGCTCATCACAGTAACTCTGTCACACTAACGGGTTAGAGCGACAGGAATTCAGCAGCAGCCAGTGTCACTGGGAATCCTGAAACCAGGAGAGAAATACAAATTTGGGGTCCAATGGTTGTTAGATCAAACCCAGTAAGTCCAAAAACACATCAGAGTTGTGAAAGCTAAAGAGAGGCACACACTTCCATGTTTCTGTGGGCTTACCCATGCATATGGAGCAGGGGAAATTTGCTTAGATACAGCTCCCGTCCTTTTAAAATTATACGGAGGACTCTCCCATTTCTGGGCCTTGAAGAACTGCTCTGCTCCACCCCGCAAGTATTTGGCATCTGAAAGGCTTATTCTCTCTCTTCCTGCAAATCAACCTCCTTCTGCTGAGTGCTTTGAAGTATTCAGCTACAAACATTACAGCCACGCACACTGCTATTACCTGTGCAGATTACGCAGTAAACAGAGCTCCAGAGGCCTTTTCTCACAGTTTGAAAAGCAAAAGAAGGCTGTGTTTTCTAAAATGAAATGGAAATTTTTCTCCTCGGCAGCCTGTGAGAAACTGAAGTCTCCTGCCTCCATGTGACAGAGCAGCGTTATCAGGAAGGAGCCCAGCAGAAAGCAGTCTGATCTGCAAAGAGCTTTCAGTGCTCATGGATGATGTGGAATCAGGGTATCTAATTATTTTTCTAGTTTACTTATGGGTTGGGCTTACCCCACAGGGATGAAGGTAGCAGAAAACCTGTTTGATTTATAAACTAAGAGAAGAGAACAGAAGAGCCAAGGGGAAATAAATTGTGGTCCCTTAAGGCTCTCTGCTTCCTCAGGACTCTTATTTTGCCAGAACTACATTTTAGAAAACACCCCTAAAAAAAATTATGTATTTTTGGTCTATCTAGGGTCACAGATCTGGGTCAAGCATTAAGCCGGATAGGTAATTAATGATAAGGATGAGGCCACAGCCTCCCCTGGGGATACAGCAGCCCGGAGAAAGCTGGCCCAGAGGAGGACTGAGGCAGACACTGCTTGGCACCATGCCTGATGACTCACAGACCTGGTGCCAAGGACTAAGGAGGAGCTGTGCTGGGTATCCAAAAAACTCACAGGTCAAGGGATTCAGAGCTGCCATAATCCACATGGGCGTGAAAAACAGAGAATCCAGGAACTGAATCCAGCCAGCAGGCCCCAAGTTGGGCTTTTTTCACT
Source organism: Aythya marila (assembly GCF_965140915.1). Classification (NCBI taxonomy): domain Eukaryota; kingdom Metazoa; phylum Chordata; class Aves; order Anseriformes; family Anatidae; genus Aythya; species Aythya marila. Next base: position 8,727,295 of record NC_139056.1, on the reverse strand, counting down.
GCAGAAGAAAGAACTTCAAGTGGAAAGATCTGCCTGTGGACAACACCTTGCTGATTTTCATATCACATCTGAGAAGAAGTGAACTCCCCAGAAGGATGTCTTTCTGTACCCTGTCCATGATCTACACAGTACTGGATTTGTCCTCTCCTCATCTAACCTTGTGCTGGACCTACTTTTCCCCCTTACCTTCACCAACTGCATTTTCCCTCAAAACACACTTCTACAAACTCCGAACACCACGAGTGACTTGCAAGCTGCCTGTTGCCCTGGGCTGAGCTTTGGATAAGGCAGCACCTAAAGCCTCTGACACCGACTCCCTGCTCTGTAGCATTTGTGCCCTGTTCTCAGCACCAGCTTGTTGGCAAACGCTTGCTGGGGTGCTCAGCACATCAGGCACTGCTGAAGCTCCCGTGCCCTGTTGTGCTGCAGAACACCGATGACTCCTGCAACGTCCTCAGCGGGACTGCAGCCCATCCACCCCTGTCCTTATGGAAATAATGAACACTGCATTTCAGCCAGCCAGCCAACCTGATACCGCTGGCTTTCTTTCACCTTTCTTTTATAGCTGAAGATGGTTACATTCAACTTTTGTTGCCTCTTGCCTTTGGAAATAAAATACTTAAAGAAAAGAGCTTGTAAGATCCTGCTCCCATTGATAGGCACTCAAGTGAATGTATCGCTTCACGTTTATGACAGCCCAGCCGGATGGAGTCATGGCTGTGATTGATAGCTACACTTAGCGACTTCGTGGTTTTGATCAGTAAGACGGGATCCGAGGGGATTAAATGCTGGATGACATCTCAATGGAAACTGTAGCACTGGGAACACATTTATACATTGGGATAATGGATGAACGTGCTTCTCCAGTGCATAAATATTTTAACTTTACAGCTCTGCTGAAAGCAGACAGGAAACCTTTTTTCAAACCAAAAGGAATAGCACTTGCATGCTAAGTACAAAGACTCGGAATGCCGGGATGTCTTACTTTTGCTGACAAAAAACATTGAGCTATCTTGATGCATACATTAGCAAGACCTCTATACACACCTCCCCCTACAATCCTGACAACATGGTGGCTTATATTCCCAAAACGTGATGGCCAGTGCTCCACAAACATCTGCTAATGAAGTTCAACTCCTTTGATGCATACCTGGAAGACACCTCTGACGAGGGACGGAGCCAGTCTGTGGGTGCACAACAGCAGCATTTACATTCTGCAGTGGGGAGGAAAGATCTGAGACACAACACACTTAAGCTCGGACTGCAGATCTTTAACAGGGCTGCAAAATTTAATGGACCTACCAAGTCGTATCATAAAATGGGGCAAGACTGATGGCTGAACTGGGACCTATCCTGCAAAGTGCTCTAATGCCTACTAGTAGACACTGGGCACCTTTTATTTTGGGGTTCCTACATGTCTGCCTTACTAGCCCTGCATTCAGACAAGTGTCTGGATCTCCTCCACAGTTCTGATGTCCCAGTCTGCTTGTGCATTGCCACCTCCTGCATATCAGCTCATGTCCCATGCAATATGCTGCTGCTTTATCTCTTCCCCACAGCAAAGCTCCCAAGCAACCCTGTATGTAACACAGGATGTACAGTTTTCTGCCAAGGAGAGCTGGCTGTTGAAGCAGTAAACTTCAGCTGTCAGCAGGGGCAGCAAGAATAACCTTGAGGCAAAGAAAAGTCAACATTTTCCACAAGGATCCATCTGGCTAAGTAAAGATGTTCCCAAACTATTATTTCTAAACTAGTACCACTGCCTAAAATAAAAACTGAAATAAAACTCTGGCACTGCTAACCTGAAAAACTGTAGCCACGTCTTTTTACAATTACTATTTTAATGTAATATATCCCCATAACTCATAAACTATTAATAAATTTATATGTATTTTAAAAGAAAACCATATTGGACAGTAATCCCATCTCTCTAGTCATGAATGTAGCTCCCAGTTTTCCAGGACCTTTTATTGTCTTTTATTACAAAGGAAGCATTTGTACAAATACACAATGCACACACATGCTGAAATGCTTCATGTGTAAAAGCTGACCTCCTTGTTCTTGGTTCCAAATCTACCTTGCAGGACATATGAGATTAATTCTGTATTTAAAAAAGAAGCAAATAATATTTCTTGAGGAGCTTTTTTTTTTATTTTATTTTAAGAATGGTAGTTGTTTAAACCTGCTGCAAAGTCACCCTGAGAAAGATTACCAGATAGGTGATGGAATCATAGGTGTGTGCAAAAAAAAATTGCATGCAGCTGCAACGTGTGCCCACAGTAATGACAATACAACTTCCAGCTCACTCCAGGGTATCGCTTGTGTGTGTATATGTGATGCATTTACCCTGCATAAGGCATATAGCATTGGTGGCATTTTGTCCTTGATCCCACAAAGTGCAGGACAGTGTCTGCAAGGTGCTGAGCTCCATCAGGTTTCTCACACACCAGAGCTGAACCTGCTGTCATTAGACAAGAGGGAAGGACACCAAGGACAGGCTTGTCACAGTGGATTTCACCAGCAGTACCCAAATGGGACCTAGGGGCACCTGGGGGTAACTCACTGATGCTCAGACTCTCACTGATGTCTGATTGTTTATTTTCCCTTTGACTTATTCTGCTTTCCCTGTCTCTCTCCCTACTTCCCACTGAACACCAGGTCTTCTACCTGCTGCATTAATTCTTTATCTCCAATTGGGCCACACTGTGAAGATTTTCAATACTACCATGATTAGAAAGGAACAAAAATACCAAAAGAGACATGGGAAGAAAAAAAAAAAGAAACAACAACAAAAAAACAAAACACAAAAACTTCACAACAAAATAATCACAGGGGTGGGAAATGGGGTGCTGACAGTGGTCACCACGGTAATATGCATCTAAATTAAAAGTTTAAGCTTCTTGCTAGAGAAATGCTCGTTTGGGAACATCCTCCACGACACCTCCTTTTTTCCCCATGTACTTAACAGGGAGTTTAGCCTCCTAATTTAGCCAAGAGCACCACCATCTCCCTGCTCCCTCCCCACGATGTTGAATCTACCCAATAGCACTTACTGCTGCGACGTGGTGCAGTAAACAGGTAAGCCACAAGGGCTAGAGGATGCAAGGAAATATTCCTAACAAAAGAAGCTAAACACCCTCTAAAAAAAGCACTTTACTAAATAGGAAGCTGACAGATAAATAAACAGCAGCACATGGAGCATTCTTCCTGAAAAGTAGGAACAGGTCAGCTCACACATACAAACCAAAAGCAGGCAGAGAGATACCTGCTGCACCTGGCTGCATGGAGAAACCATAAGCAGCAAATCGAAGCCTGACTTTGGCAACAAGTGGCACCTGACTTTCTACAGCAGTAATCTAGAAAATTACTTTTGCTGATCAAAGAACATTAAAAGCAGAAGTAAGCTACAAAATTAGATTTTTTTCATACTAAAAAATAAAAAAGGTTATTATACTTCTTACAATCACTTGTGACCAAAATTCTTAGTGGCTCTGGTTATTAGCTGGACTACACTGTAGAAACGTTAAAAATGGCCATATGGCCCCAACACCTTTATTTATTGCTCCCATTTATTGGTTAGCATAAGACAGCAAATTCACCATGGTTCTCCGATCCCCACAAAGCAGGCAACTCTTGTGCATTTAACAAGTTGTGCACCTCACCTATGTTTCTCTATGCTTGTAGATAAAGAACAAAAAGAAGCAGAAGCAGCAGCTGAATACCCAGATCACGTACTGCAATAAAAACCTGGTGTAAGAAAAGTGAAAAGAAATTCAATAAGAATCTACCAAGGATCTTGTAATACGCGTGTAACTCCCTGCTTAAAACATCCACAGACTCTCCCTCGCTTCACAGGCTAGGAAACTACATTAGACATTTCCGCAATAAAGTCAGTTTTGTTATCAGGAAGCCATTTCAATTATATACAATCCTTCCCCTGAGATACTGCTTTATTTCTCCTTCACCTCCCACCAACTTACCCTCCAGCGCACAGAAACGTGTCACCTTCTCCGGCATCAGCTTCCCGTGCTTGTGCTGGCAGTACACCTCTGCGATCTCCTGCCGGCACTGCTTCGACTTAGCCCGGGACATTGCTGAGATCGCCTCCTTGCCCGTTACCTCGCACTTTGGTGGCTGTTCGTATCGCACCTCAGGGGAGCTGTTTCCACTTTTTGTGAGGTGATGCTGCCGGGGAGGCCTGTGAATGTCCTTCAGGTCGCTGTTGCTGCTGCTGTTTTTCCCAGGCTGATCACTCAGCTGCACCACCTCGTTGGAGCTCTTTCCCAGCAATGAGTTCTCCTTCACTTTCTCCTCTTCCAGTTTCTTTCTTAGATGCTCCTTTTGCTTGCTTAGGGGTTTTTTCACCAGCTCAGACTGGTGTTTTTGTCTCTGAGTCCTGGGAGCAAAGTTACTGTTATCAATGTTTTCAAAGTCCTTGGGAACTGAATTTTCATTATTGCTGTCCGTTCGTGTTTTCTCCTTCGGTCGGTGGGAAAAATAGCCATCCTGTAAATGGGGAAAAAATTATACTCTCTTACTAAAACAGTCGCATCCCAAGCATTGCAAGCATTTCACACGTGAAACTTAAATCAGTTACCACCCACCATACAGAAAATAACCAACACCATGTCAGGGTTCATAAAGGAAAATCGAGGCTGAGAAAGTCTGGGCCCCCTGCTTGGGGTGGCGGGGGAGCAGATGGCCCTAAAGATGAACTTGGAGCCAGGCAGGCAAACTGTAAGGCTGTATAAATGCTAACTCCAGGGAAGGGAGGTGTGGGACAGCAGTGGGGACGCAGGCACCACATCCTCCTCCAGCCGCAGCAGAGACTGAGGAGGGCTTAGGCCGAAGTGTGCCCTTCAGCAGCACTTCAGGCACAGGCAGCCTTTGGCACCCTTTGTGCCAGCTTGGGCTGATCATATTCTGGGGATCAGACAGGCATGAAAGAAGTCCTCAGCAAAAGGCTTGAATTAATGTTCAGAATGCACGAAGAACAGTAAAACATTTGACTTCTCCCAAACACTGGTGAGACCTGGCCACATGGCTCCCTCCAGACCTTTGCAAACCTCTCCTAGCTGGCATGCAACCAACAAATTGAACAAACACATTAACAGGAGAAAGAGATCATAAGACAGAAAAGAAATAGGAGGACTATCCCAGGGATCCTAGAGAGAACAGAGATCATGGCAATCTCATCTAGAAAAGATGTGAAAGCCTAGAGCAAGAAGCATTTATCCGTGTAAAGGAACACAAAACAGGAGCCTGTCTGATAGGCAGCAGCGGCTGAGGTTGAGCTGCTCCAACCACAGAAACACGTCCTCAGCTACCAGGGGACACATTTTTAGACCCGAATATCTCCACTTACTAAAGTGTTTAACACGAGATGAAACAAAGGGGGAGTTGTTACTAAAAATCTGAAGGCAGGGTTATAGGTATCAATAAAAACCTTTTTTCTGTCCAGTTTTCTTTCCACTCCTGATAGACGAAATAACCAAAGTTCAGTGGTTGCCAAATGACAGCATCAGCTATCGACGACTGATGGGAGTCATCCTCAGCAGCTACGAGCCACGTTTCATATCCCAAACATTTTACCAACATTACCTAATTGTTTCTCCCACCTCTTCTGTGAGGAGCCATTTAACAGTCAGATTTTACAGACAAAGGAGGCTGAGATAATGACTTGTCCAAGGTCACCCAGTAAGCCAGTATCGCTTTGACCTCCACAGCTCAGCACTGAGAAATGTTTGAATAGTTTATTCATTAAGATGTGTTTTTGTGAGTGACTGAAGTAATGCTCTCACCAAGAATATCTCAGCTTGCAAGTAGCTTTAGCTATCACACATGGAATGCAGAGATTTAAAAAATAAAAAAAACCAACACCACAGACAAAATATTTTTATTTTGGAGGAAGTGCATCTTTCCAAAAAAAAGTATGTTTCTAATTCTTAAGGGCAAAAAGCACATGTAAAATCAAGTTCTTTTCTGTCTTTTTATAAAGCAGAAAGAGTGTGTTTTTTTTTTTAAATCTCAGTGAGAGAAAACAAAAATGCACAAAAAAAGTTTCAAGACAGCACTTGATCCCATGAATGATCAAACAAAAAGAAAACATGTTTGTCCTATATTGCCAATATATCTTCAAAGAATGACCCCTGAACCCAGCAGCAAACTGCAAATAGAGCAAGACAAATGTGAAGTTTATTAACATCGTTAAAACATCTCTACCAAGGTGCCGCTGAGTAATGGGCTGACGCTTCAGATGTTGGATAGCTGTCATGTTCCTTTGTTGTTCAGCCAACTTGGAAACCTCAGGTTAGCGATGCCAGCAGTACATTTTGACTTGCTTTTGTTTAATGCACTTAGAGCAACATCTTGCATTTGTATACATGAAATAGCTCTGAAAATTCAACTGTCCTGCAGTTATGTTTCTACTAAGCTGCTGCTGGAACTCACCTTTATTTCTCATTGAATACTTAAACACAAGATGCCCTGTACTGCTGCCCAGCCGTGGGCACAGCTCAAGCAAATTGCCAGCAGGCACAGAGATGCTGGCAGCAGCTCTGGACATGGCTGCACTGCGGTAGGGAGGGAGCCAGCAAACCCCAGCCCGTTTCAGGAAATGGCTGTTACTGTTCCCAGACCAAAACAGATCTTATCTTTGAGTTCAGTCTTGGGTTTAAGCCACCGTCAGAGAGCAAGTATCTCTGTCTGGTGTGCACAGCCACGTCGAGACGGGGAGCATCCCCTTCTTGTGTGGGTGACCGCTAATGTCTTTCACATTTTGGAAATTGGTTGAATGATTAAGATATTTCTCACTTATGTATGTATACACACACATACATACAGCTATACGCCTCATCTAACTTACACAGACTGCAAAGAACCAGAGCAAACTCTCTGATTATTCTTTAACACATATATAGGATCCCTTTTTGAGGGCAGCAAGCTGTACCCAGCTTGCAGTGAGGCAGGAACCTGGGGCTGTGGCTACCTGGTTGATCCCTAACCACACCAGGTCACCCTGATACCCACAGGAGGCTGCAGGATCAGCTGGCCAAGTCCTGGTGATGGAGCAGTGCCCCTGAGAGGCTGAAGTCTATGCCTGACCAGCTCTCATGTTGTGGGGCTGGGTACAGCTTGCTGCTCCTCCTTTCCAGCCATCAGCACGCTCAAGGCCACCCACTCTGAATCTACAAACTAATAACATTTATTTCATACTTATGAAACAGCCATGTAGATAGCATCCTGATGGTAACAGCTAATGGGGTGCACAAAAGTGTGAAAGTAAACAGCAGGCTCTTGCCTGGCTCCTTTTTTTTTTTTTTCCTTGGTTATATGACGCTTAAATACAAGAAGTGTCCTAAGTGCTATTGATTCTATTAATAAAAGTTTTATGCCCCAAACACAGCCTGAGCTATTCTTTATAAGTAGTCCTTAAACAAGTTGTATACGTGCGAAGCAAAATACAAATAAGCAAACGAGAACTTTATGTGTTGGGTTTCAATGACAGCAGTGTGCAAGAGCTACAGGGACACGGGCCGGCACTAATGGAAGTGCCCTTATGGGTAGTTTTCCGTGATAATCCAGTTTAAAGCACCTTCCGTCTGTAACTGGAGCATTCTAGCATGCAGCAAGTCAGGGCCAAAATACCTGGCTACAACGATGGGAAAAAGTCTGTCTTCTCCATTAGCCTCTTTCCAATGTCTCTAAAGCTGATGCTGTGATAGGATATTTCCATCCATCTTGGCAACTCTCCCTCTCTCAGCCTGACTCTTGCTAAATGATTTTCCTCTCAAAGCTAAAAAACGTAAATAAAAATCCTAATCTGTAAGGCAAGTGGCATGTTGATAAAAGAGAAAGGAGAGGAGACCAAACTTCCACCGTTGGTTGGTTGTTTTTAGTGATAAGCCTTCTAACACCCACGTGAGAAACTGGTGTGAAATTCATCTGCTGGTAGGGGCCTTTCAGCCCCGACCTGATGACCCATCCAGAACTCTGTATCATGGAAAAGCCTTGAAGGATGAGGTGTGGGCCCATTCCTGGTACAGATAGCATCTGACATGATAGGAGTGGTAAAAAGCTGTGATGAAACCTCAGGAGAAAAGAGCAAAGTAAACAGAGGATTTACTGGCGTAGGGTTCACCTCTTTAAACTCTTCTCCCCCTTCAAGTGCTTTCCTCCCCTCTGGGAAATGCTCTTCCAACTTTACACGCTGGAATTTGAGAAGACAAATGTATCATAAATGCTTCAAAGGCAGACACAAAACTGAGCTGGGCTTTACCCGCTCCCTGCCTGGGGGCACAGAGGAGACCACAAAAGCTCACTGCAGACAGGAGGAGCCAGGGCTAAAAATACAGCCCAGTCTGCAGAGCAGCAGTGCCAACCAGGAGCTGTATATGTATACACATATATATATTTATATATACACACAACATATATATATACACACTGACAGATGAAAGGGCATGTAACAAATGCCACTGTTGGACACAGTCAGATTCCAGCCTCGCACAAGGCCAGGGCTCCCACACCTGCTGACACAGATATTAAATGCCACCAAGCCAGAAATCCCCATTCCCGTAATGCTGCATTTCTTCCTCACAACTTTCACTAGCGCCAGGCACAATCTGTACAACGTAATGGTTTCAAGATAGGATCCATACGTGACAGCAGGATGCTCGTGGTTTACAGGGCAGGGGAAACAAAGCCCAATGCTCAGAGCCTGAAAGCCTGAAAGAGCAGCAGCTGCTGACAATAAACTGTGTTCCTCTGCAAAGTTTGGGGGCACAAGCTAAAGCAGCACATCTGGGGTTTAAGATAGGCTTAACTTGCTCTGCAATGTTTATTTTACCATGCTGGATTCATTGCAGCCTTCATGTGCCATGGATGTCTAAGATACTCAAGTCAGAACAAAGCCATCCTGGAGAAGGATGATGGAGAAACCAGGCGCTGCACCATGGCACTGTGGCAGTACCACGGGACGTATGTCAGTGGGTTTGCTGTTTGAAAGGGCATCCAACTTTTGGCTAGTTTTCATTAGCTAGATACCTTCAATACCTTCTCACTGATCTGTGTTTGCAAACCACATTGAATTCACTGAAAAAAAAAATGGAAAATTATACCAGGACCAAATTAGGAGAGCCTATTAATACAGCCTGTACGTAACCGCAGACAAAGATCAAAGCCATTTTTCAAGCCAACACCTAACAATGCTATTTTTTTTTTGTCATAGCACAAACCTAATCTCACTCAGAGAATGCTCAGAAAAAACATTATGAAAATCACCATTTTGGTCGTTGTAAAGGAGTAATTTCCTGGTACAGCCACAGATTAGAATAGGCTCTACCCAAAACCACCTCATTCGAGAGGGCTCCCCTATAATAATCACTGAGCATTACAGGCTTCGAACACAAGGCATGCCGCCCAAGAGCCCAGGTATTTGACCTGCGTTTCCATTACCCTCCTGGCAAAACACTCCCTTGCTGGCTGATCCCAGCCGTGCTCCTCCAGCAGCCTGGGAGACCACGGCTCCCCGTCAGGGACATTTCCTTCTGGTGGGCCGTCGTGTTTGTAGCTTGGTCAAGAAATGCCCCGCTCGTGCTGCCAGTGAAAGCCATTCTGCTGCTGTGAAGGAGCACAGGAACAGGTCAAAGTATCCCCCCCACTTTAAGAGCCAATTCTGTTTATAGCTTTTATAAAGAAACCTTTGGAGGGCTCTCCTCGCTGTTCAGCACCGCATTTCAAAGCTCATGCGTGACGCTGTGGATGTCTGTCAGCTAACACAGGCCTGAGAGAAGCATTTCCACAAGCAGTCCGAGCTGTACCTGCCCCTCAGGAGCTGTGTGGAGAGGCGAGCTGCCGAGTGCTCCATGGCGGGAGCGTCCATCCTGGCAGGCAGAGCTCTAACGACAGCGGGGCCTCTGCGTGCGCGCAGGCCGCGACTCAGCAATAACAGGGGAACGCTCCCAAACTGGGAAGGAACACTCTGTACCCAGGAGCAAGCATGAGATCACCACCAATTACACACTGATTGGCGCTGATGCTAAAAATAACAATATAACATTAATGAAAAAATAATGTTTTAAGCTCGGAGCCATTGCATGTAGCGAGAGTCTGATTTCTGCTCCAAACCCTGCTCAGGCTTCAATTCGCCCAACACCATCCTGAGCGTGTTTTATTAAAGTATCTATCACACGAAATGTATGCTCTTTGGCATATTAGCCACTATTTCTTTGGCGACTGAGGGTTTGAGGCTCAGGTACTGTGAGCTTGATTAGGTTTGAGGTCCCTTCTGCCCCAGGTCTCTGCGGAGGCAGAGACACAGAGCCTTGGCCATCCGTCGGGAAGGCCTCCATGGACTGACGCTGTCCCCTCAGACAGAGCCACACAGCAGCTGCCCCTCACCTCACCTGGGCATAAACAGAGAATCCAAACTCTTGACAGCCATCTCTAATGATGACAGGACTTTAACGACAGCCTGTTAACCACCTCAAAGGCTCTGTGGGTGGAACAGGCAGCAGCTCATCTGTGTACCCCTGGCTGCTGCCTCTCCCTGCACTATTTGAACCCGCATCTGTTCTACACGTTTGTGTCCCACTCAAGCACACCCGAACATAAATGAGCACTTGGGTTTGCTCAGCTTGGAAAATCTAGGTCTCACAAAATCTTTCAGTAACACTTCTGTAACCTGTGTACTGCAAGAGAAGTGAAAGGCCAGGACTGCAATACCGACCGAGAGAAAACTGCTGTGAGCCAGCAGCTCGCTTGAGGGTGTCCCGCTGTCCGCCTGGAACACGTTACCGAGCCCTTAGGAATCAACTCACGCAGTTTCAACTGACCCTGGACAGGGTGCCTCCGCCGACAGCCAGCACCAGACGCTGTGAATGTTAATTTTGGCAGCATGCAAAAAGCCAACGCTAGAGCAACTTCAAATCTGCTTTCAAAGCGATAACCTAACGCGCAGACAAGTCAGCAGCCACAGGGACATCAGAGCAAGCACCAGCTCCGCAGGCAGTGAGGGCAGGCAGCCCTTGTGCTTTTGAGGGCTCTGACCCAAAATACTGAACCCAATGAGCAGAGTGCACAGCAGACAGTTCAACACAGTGCAGAGCATCTCCTCCCGACAGTAAGGAAATGCAGGAGAAGTTATTCACTGTGCGATTCCTGTTATCGAGGAAGTCCTATAGAAAATATGCAGACAGATGAACCACGTGCAAGCAAGCCCTGAATGACGAATTCTCAGAGTTTCACTTTATCTGGCACAACTGATTTTCTCTCCAGGATGCACGAACTGATGTCCTTTTTTTGTACTGAGAGCATATTTTCATCCTCTTGCCCCTGGCAAAGCTCGGTACCTTCAAGACACGACCAGGCCAACCAGAAACACACATATGCCACAACACAGCCACAAAGCGTCCCCTAAATACAAAGCACTGGGCATGCTAGCCTCAAGGGCAAGGTATAAAAACTCCACACTATAGAAAACTGGCTTTTTTTTTTTTTTTTTTTTTTTTTTTTTTTTTTTTAATGTAACAAAATACATCGTAACATATCTGAACGTACGTGGGCAGTCATGGAGGCATCTGCGATGAAAGGAGTGCCTGGAGCTGGTGCAGCCATTTGGCTCTGCTGGGGTGAGCTCTGCAGTTGCAGGACCCAGCCAGGCACAGAGGTGATGACCAGCTTCAAACTCACCTCGTGTATCAAAGCCCAGCAGTGACTTGGCCAGCTTGTACAGGGCCATCTATTTTGCCTGTCTTGAGGCCAAGAAGGATTTAAACAGCACTATATGAGGAAGATAATTAAAACAACTCTCTTCTTTGCTCAGTATTAATTACAGCTCTGTGACATGTAATGCTTGTTAATTGTTCAATAATGACACCTTCCAATTGCCAGAGAAGTCAGTGGATGGCATCTCTACAAGCAAGGGCTGCTCCTGGACTAGATCTTTCCCTTTGCACTCTGGCCTTTGCACGCTAGAGGGACATTTCTTTGTCAAACTCAAAACCTTTCCCCCCAGCTGAACTACAAACATTACGCTACGGTCTTCAGAACAAGAGAAGGAATTATAAATGCCCCCCACGTTGGCTCTAAAGCCCTATTCCACCCCTTTCTTGAGATGTCCCAGTTTGGGGTCTGAATTGTGACCTGCTCCTCTCTCCCAACCAGCCCTGGAAGTGCCCGAAGGGACTGAACCTGAGTGCCACCTAGACCAGACAGCCCAAAGCCGCAGGGCTGAGACTCTGCAAACACCTCATCAAGACAAAATCATCCCAAAGAAGCTTCTTCTGACAACTTCTGCCACAGGCTGCCAAAAACAAGGAGCACAATCAGCTCCCATAGCTAATTCTTGAGGTAATTCCCATTTCCGTTAGAATCCAAGAAAAATAACCATCTTCTCCATCACTGTAAAGTGAGACTAACAGTACATTTATCTGAAGTTATCCCAGTTCTTCTGCTAGATGCATACAGAAAGATAGTCACCAGAAGAATGACATTAAGTAATAATTAAAAAAAAAAATAAGTCACACCAAAGAATTTCTGAGGCTGTACATGACAACAGGTATTGCCTCTGTTCAACATCACAGGTTTCAGAATCCTTCAGACACTAATTTCAACAGCTGAGAAGGCCACTGGGAGAAGGGAGGTGATTTCCCAGGTAGGGCAGGACTCATCCTGCTGTTACCTGTCCTATCGTGGCTGTGGGTTTCACACTACAACACATATCACATCCATGTGCTTCTCACCACAAACCAGGCTCTCCCTGCATGAAATCCTCCTGCAGCAAGAGGAGGGCAGATGTCCTGCCACTACATCAAAATGAACATGAAATTAAGAACTTTCATCGAGGACGTGGCTGATACGCCATGAGACCCTTGAGAAACTGGTACTTTTGGCAGGTTTGGACAAGAGCACAGCCAAAGAGAGCAGATGGAGAAAAGACAGCAGATGTTAAAGTAGTTAGCTTTGTCCATATGGTTTTCCATTTCGCTATAATAAGTACATTGTACTTCAATTGTCAGGGGCTGAAGACTTGTGAGAAACATTCTGTGAGGAACCTGTGAAGTTGCTTCATGCCTGACATTAAAGAGGGAGGTACAAAAGGTGAAAACAAATGTATTGATTTTGATCTTGAAAGCTGCTCAAGATGAAAGACGTAATTGTATCAAACACAGTCCTCTCTGCTATGTAAAAAGATCATGAGAAAAAGCGATCATTTGGGTTTAAGGCGGAATTCTGATACTTGGAAAAGCACCAGCCCTTCAGGATGCAGTGCCAACAAACACTCGCACGCCCTGCCTGGCCAAGACTACGTTGTTAGACTGGTGTTCAAGGCTGCAGGGTACCGGATGGGCCACCAGGCAGCACAAAGCCACGTGGGGACCCTGCCCTGGGACATCTGCACCAGAAAGAGTAACATTTGGTAAAGAAAAAGAGTAAAGAAAAAGAAAAAGAAAGAGTAACATTGGTAACATTTCCAAATGTTACCATTGCTATATAGATTGTTTTAAAATAAACTTCCACAGCGTGTTCCAAAACACTAGAAACAACATGGTAAAAATGTCATAAATATAAAATGCCTTTTTTTTTCTCTTTTTTGACATATTCTATTTTTATAACATGGAAAAACAGTCTATTTTGAAATAGAATAGAAATGGCTTCAAAACTCTGGCTGCTTTTCTCAAAACGGTTTCTTGTTAACACGTGACTAACTTCCAGAGTGATTTAGATTAAGGATTAAAACATACAGCATCCCTCAAGAGACAAAACAGATTTTCACATTTCCTGCAGCTTTGCAGGAACCGAACAAGGAGCCATTTTGTATTAACAGCAATTGCCAGTGTTCATCCAATTATTAACAATTCCAGAATACTCCTAGAGGGACCTGTGAAAGCAAATATCCACGGTATTTTAAAAATTGCCAATTTTCTTTTCTGCTAATTCAAGCTTTTTAGGGAAATTTGTACTTACACATAAGGACTGGAAGACACCAGAGACTCATCACATTTTATTCAATCTGTAAGAGGACTTGATTTATAACCAGGAGCTGCCCCCAATTTACAAATGTTGTTCCCTTTCAAACGATGTTTGATCTCATTAACAGACTCCAGACCCACGCATGCAGCTCTTCTCTTGGCAAGGGTCCCTTCCAGTCAAATTCACCAATAGTAACATCAACACTAAGACAGTGCAGCCTTTTTTTGGGTGTCTGTATATATTTATACATACGTATATACGCACATATGTGTATATACACGTTTCAATGGCTTCCACCTCTGCTCTGCAGTGTATTTCAGCTGTGCCTCGGTGCAGGCGATGGCACGACACGCTGCTCCCTTCCCAGGCCAGCAAGCCCTCCACAGCCACTCCTGCTGAGCAGCTGTCCTGGAACATTTACTGGCATTTTCAAGCCTCCTGGCCTCATTTCAACTCAACCACATCTTTGAACAGAATTCACCACAAAACTAGGAAAGAGATGAGGCCTGACAGAGCAAAATGTGGTTTTTGAGGAAGCTCAGGAAAACCCTGGAGGCTTACTTGTCTTTTTTTTTTTTTTTTTTTTTTTCCCCTACAGCTTCTTCCCAAGGGAAGGTGGATCGTATAATCCTCCCAAAGCAGAGTTCAGACATGAAGGAGCTTACAAAGAAGTCAGCACTTTCTCAAGGGAAAGGTAATTTCAATGACTTTTCATAGTAACGACTATTATTTTATGGGCCTTGAACAGGACCTCAAACAGCCCTTGAAAAAACCTGCAGTTTTGGAGAGCAAAAAAGCGATGGATACTCACACCCTGTAACTTTTTAACGGGTGCTCCTGGCTCCTGCTGGAGAAGGCCTGGCCCTGGAGATGGCCCCGGGCTGGGCCTTGCCCCACGGCACAAGGAGCTGGGCAGCAGGTGGTGGTTTCTCCCGAGGGTTACCCAGGTGGTATTTGCTCCTGAGGGTTATCCCAATACCAAAGTGGAAATGGGATGCTCCACGTTGTTAATTATCGGCAAAATGTACTGCTGAATTACCCAACAAGGGCACCCCTGAAAGATCATGCTGTACAAATACAGAACACCAAATGTTCACAGGATTAACGCTCGGGCATTTGAATGCCTGCAGCCGAGACAGCCACGCTGCAGTCCCACTGCCAACCCGTACATCAGCTCCCCAGCTCACCAACACAATTCGTCCTACCTTCCCCTCTCAGTGACCCATCCCATAACAAATAACACGGCTATTTGAACTGAATTCCTTTGCTTTCATCTTTATGTCTTTCAGCCAAAATTCAGCCAATATACACTTTATATCTTTCAGAGGAGTAGTAAACACTTGAAATTGCTTCCTGGTGACTTGTTATTAACTAGATTCCAACTAAATTCATCTGCAGAACTATTCCAACTCACATCTAAACAATCTTGAGCAGCCCAGGGTGAACTGCTGAGATACACAATTGGATTTCTGGCAGCTATGGAAATTAAACATAATTAAAATATGGATGGTAGAAACCAAAGACCCCCTCACATACAAATGAAAACATCCTTGTAAAATACGGTCAGTTTAGCACAAACATAGTCAGCCTTAATTAGGTAGAAAATCTATTTAGATAAATACAATGCAAAGAATAGTAATGAACTTCAGGATTACATTTTGTTACTTGGAGGGAAAAAACAACACAAATAAATGGGAAGTAATTGGAGCTTATTTAATAGTCTCAGTCTAAGAGCTTGAACAACTATAATCATTAAAGACCCTGCAGTGATCTTCTACTGATAAATGTTGTTAAATCAGAATTACAATACGACAAGCATGAAAAGCAAAGCCTATTAATATGAACAGCACTAAAAGAAACAGATTCATTTTGAGCTTTTTTTCACCTGCCCAGTACCACAAGAAGTCTTTGAACCAAACATTAAGGAATGAAAGGTCTCCACATTTCCTCTCATTTCGAACGAGACTGACATACAAACACTTAAATAAGCATGCTGACTGCAGGGTGACTGCGGGGGAGCAGTGGCTATCCAGTACTGGATATGTGTCAAAACCAAGCTCGGCATTTACCGGTCAAAAGGAGCAAACAGATCCTTTCATGCAAGTCTCAAGCAACTGCTCCTGGATCCTAAGGACCGAACTGGATGGATGGACGTATTCAACACCTTCTCGTAGTACAGATCTGGTAAATTTGGCACCACTTCCTGCTGGTGAAAGAAACTCTTCTACCATTTGATTTCCACCCATGGAAAGCAGCTTATTTCTAACCGTCTTTTCTCTTTCTTGTGCCTTCCCCTGAACAAAAAGACATGCTGGGGTAGAAAGACTGTTCTCCTTCTCCAAGGACTGCTTCAAAGTCCCTTTCCCTGTAAGTTATTCCAAATCTGCCCCAAAATCTTTCATGCATCTCCATCTTTGTCATCCTCCTGCTGGGGAAGTGATGGATGTGCTCAGGCCAGACACACTTCACCAACAGCCTAACCGCTGGCAACCGCAAAAGTCTGCCTCCCTTCACAACTGCCTGTGGTTTGCATTTAATAGCCAAATTTTCTGCCCATATAAATTGGCATGATTTCTGCAGGCCGATGGATGTGTGCCAACCAGTGCTAGGAGATGACTTACATGGAATTAGATTCCAGCCCCCATTAAATCGAAGGATCGGGCACTAACGTTACCTCCGAAGGCCGTCCTGTCCCCTTGGCCACAGGTCAGGCTGGTGGGTCTGTCCGGAGCAGGGCGGGCTGGCTGTCAGCCTGCACCTTCACAGAGCGCCCTGCAGCCTCCCACGCGGAGCTCAGCCAGAAGCAAGGAATCACGCCACGCTCAGGCACCCATCCCGTCCTCGCACAGACACATTCCTCACTGACAGAACTGGCCGAACAGCACCACGCAATATTGACTTAGCTAGTCGCTAGCCATAGCCTGTGAACGCAGAAAACTCAGATCACAATGCACCCCATTGTTTTCACTAACGTTACCGCATTAGTGCATCATAAAAATGCTTCCTTTAAGGGCAACCACGTGCCCTGCAACTACAGCAAAGGTTTATTTTCGATCTGCAGTTCATCATGCGAATAAACTTTACCCCAGACACTCAGGAAGTGTATCAGCTTCTTCTGAAAGCACGGGGAAGCTCAGCCCGTCAGAACGCTTTTATACTCTGAAGGCCGCACAGTTCAGCAGCTTCTCACACGCCATGAAAATACGGTGCCGTACCTTACCACATGGCTACGGGCACATATAGCAGTATGTGTGTACAGGTATCAGCCATTCTACCTCCTCACCTGTGGAAACTGCCCTTCCCAACTACTCAGAGAACCAAAGCTATGCTTTGGATGTCTACCATGAAACCCTGCCCCGTGCCAGCTGCGAACAGCTGGCATCCCCGAGAACCTGCTCCGGAACATCCCCTCTTACTCTCCCAGCGATCTGCTTCCCATTGAGAAAACAGTAACTGCTAACAAAATATTTGATCAAAGCAGCAGCTTTGGGCTTTATAATGAAGTCATCTGCTCATTCAACCAGCAGAGTGTGTTAGGCTCCACTCTCTGTTCTCTGAGCCCTCACCCATGAGCAATACGTGGGAGTTATGCAAGCAGCTTCAGCTTCAGCCTGAGCAAGCTCCTGCTTGCATACCTAGAGGTTCATTGGATCGGCCTCTTCTCAATTAGCCCAGACTTCATTTGGAGGAAAAATAATAATAATGTATTACTAAACCTAACAAGCAATGAAAAGCAGGCCTTGTCCATCACGAATTTCTCATTTGTCTTCTCCTATCCCTCCATTCTAAAGCACCAAAATAATGTGAATTGACTCTGATGACTTTAAATTTGGGTCTACAAATAAATATTATGCAAATTTTTATCAGATTTACCTGGGATTTTGATCTATCTTCTACATCATCAACACTAGTCCAAAACAAGCTCAGAGCGGCAATAGAATGCCACCAATAGGCGACAGTGCCATTATTTCTACTTAGCTGGAATTAAACGGGTACTGGAAATTGCAAGATGAAGTTATGACCTTTGGCTATCCAACCAGCCACTCTTTTCAGTCAATTGGATTTTTTTCTTGATTGTGCAGCATTCATCAACTCCCAACAGCCATTGTGATAGCGGTGAAAGGCAAAAACATCTTTCATTCAGAAGCAGGTTTAGAGGGAGGAGCTGTTAGTGACTGATACGTTCAGTGGGGCTTTCTCTCTTGCGGTAAAGGGGAATCTGTATCATGGCTTCCCCTCTGGTCTTGTATTTCAAGCCTGGTGTGCAAGACAGTATTTAGTCTTTTACACATAGAGAGTTTTCCTTTACAAGTATATTTAATTACCTACAGCAACCTTGATGTATGCGCTCCTGTAATAAATCTTCTAAAAATAAACTTTGTTCTGAAAATTTCTTGATTGCTGGTACACAGCTTCGCTTGCAGAGAGAGCGCAATGATGTACCTAATACAGTCTGTGCTATTTTCCAAAACAAGTATTTCCCACTAGTATTTTTACTATGCCAACCAATCCAAATATCAAAGTGACACCTGACAAGTGGAATGCTGTATATATTTACCAACACAATAATAGTGCTCCAGCAAAGCAATCTTTTCAGAGATCTGAAATAAACAAAATCTCTCACAAATCTTATTTAGGATGCAAAAACTACAGATATGAGGGCACTGTCAGAAAGCTTCCTAATGGAACTATCACTACTACAGATTTGAAGCTAACAGTTTCTAATCCATGTTGTTAAGGATGAATATATCAACAACTCCATGCGAAACAATGCCTGTGACACATGTACCATGTGCCTTTTGTGATGGGCACAGCTTGCAGGCTTTGGCCATTTCCTTGGTTCTTTCCCTATATCCAAGGAAAATGACTACTAATTATCCCATCTTGTCTGCTTACTGCTACCTCTCAGTCACATCGCACCACTATGAGAGAAGCAGAAAATTCATCAGGTTTCCATGATTTTGGTCCTTGTGCATATCTGCAGGCAGCAGATTGCTTCCCATGGAAGTGGCCTGCAAACCCACCAACATCCCAGCCCTTTCCTGGAAAAGCCCCTTGTGTTGGTGAGTTGCTCACGTTTCCCTTCCTAAGCTCTGGGTCCAAGCTCTGACCCCAGAGCATCCCCACTGTACCCACTCGCAGCTCCACCAAGGCACTGCTGCCGGAGCAAAAGAAGGCGAGAAAGAGGAGTGCCCGGCTCCCTGAATTCTCCCCTTCGCCTTCCCACCTCCCGCTGCCACCGTCCCCACGCCAGACTGGATGGCACAGAAGTGTTTACTCAGGACTGCGCTGCCCAGAATACCAATGCAGCCCAGCAATGAGCTAAAGAGCAAACAGGAAGGAGGGAAAAAGCCCTCTGACAACTAAAGAAACAAATAGCCGGAGATGAGCTCTCCCAGCAGGTAGCGCATTGCAATTCTGAGCGCGGCCCTACCGGGACCAGCTCTGGTGACAGAGAAGGCTCCTCGAGGAAAACAAGCTCCAGGTTCTTACTGCTTATAAAGGCAAGGCCACTTCTCGTTGTCAGCAGATCTGAAATTGTTGCCCTTTATTATTCTTTATTAGCATCAAATTATGTTAGCCAAGCGGATGTGAAGAAATCTGATCCAAGCAGAAGCCTGCTGTAAATACTGATGTGAAGAGATGCATTCTGCATGCGATAGAAGCTGAGAATGAGCTGTCGGTTTTACTCAGGTTAACTTGTGCACTGTCCTTTATAATAGCAAAAGCCTTTACCACAAAGAAACAACGTTAGCCTCTGTCTATGGCCCAGATTCTCATTTTATGCTCAAAATGGTTTTATGCCCTCCAAAAGCAAGGACTTTGAAAGCCCGTGAAAATCTGCATAGGCTATTACTGGCTCCCAGAGTTGCTCAAGAGAAACTCAAAAAGAGCAGACATAGGAATCTATTAGGCAACGTTTTCTCTTGGCATTCAAATCTCTAAGCTAATGAATGCTTTGGAAAAAGCAACAAGATTACTATCATTCTTAATTCTTCGACCAAATGATGAGCTGGGCAGCTTCCAGTAAACAAGTGGTTTGTGATAATTTTATACAAGCAATTAAAGTAAGTGGAGAGTCACTTGAATTATTTTTTCCTTCCCTGTTTGTGAATAAACGTGTGCTACTTTGCCAAAATTCCCCACAGACGCAGAAAATTGCAGCAGAACGGTCAGGAGTAGAAGTCGAGAAAGCCCCTGTTCATCTTATCTGCTATCAGCTACCATAAGAGGGGGACGACAATCACAGCGTTGCACAACAGCTGGAACTACAAATTCCTCTGCTCCGTACAGTCAACTAGACTGTTCCTGTACCAAAGTGTGTTAGTTTAGTTCTGGTTTTATAGACTGAGGTGAAATGCTGGCAGTCCCCACCCAGGAATCAATACAAAGGAGAAAATCAGTCACATCGTCCCCGCGCACACGCAGGGTGTTTGGGCACAGTCATGCTCGGAAAATACAAAATAGCCTCCAGTGGTGGGCCAGTGACTGAGCACAAACCTGTATCGTGAGCTGCAACCACAGCCTCCAGCTGCCACGATCAGGTCTCCCGAGAGGAGCTCACAGCCCAGTTCTCCATGACGGCCACACCACGCTCCCACGGGTGACCCAGCAATGTCATTCACCCCCTCACCATTCAAAGATGCCATTGGGGATGCCACTGGGGACTGTTTTTTAAATCACAACCAGCAATTGGTAAAATAGTTGTTCATTTTTCCCTTTTTTTTTTTTTTTTTTAAAGCTGGAATATACTGTATCACCAACAAAAATGCACAGGCAGAACACAAAGCTGTGAGTTAAGTATGTGGTTTTTAACTGTATTGAGCAATCGAACTGTTTGCAATGCTAGATATTCTATGCAGTATCTGTACCTCGATGCAATCTCCTAGAAGAAACCAGTACTTTTTATAACAAACTTACAGGTATTTTAAAAGGGGTTTCGGGAACTGGCTGGCACAGAAATTTCTAAACCTGTACAGTGACTGCCAGGTCTTCCTCTCCTTCCAGCTTCCCAAATTCCTCTTGCCTTGTAACTAGCCAAATAATTTATCTAATTGAAAGAAGAAAAAACCTTAAGGAAGAAATCCTTAAAGGCTAGGAACCTCCAGCATCACGTTTTCTCTCCCTGAGTGAGAAAATGGGCTTGTGGATTGAGTTCAGACCCACAAGCACATGAAGGCAACGTCCCAGAGGGCCAGGGAAGCAAGACTATTCAATACAGAGCACCTCCCAGGAACATGGGATCCACCAGGAGGAAAGGTCTCCCACGGGCACATCAGTGGCAGGAACAAGGCAGCACTAGCAGTGCAGCAGCTGGTGCCTGATGACTTGGAAGTAGGCATGACAAAAGCAGAAAAATGCATTTATTTCTGCTGCTCTTCTAGGCATCTGGGGAGGCAGAAGGGGGAGAACGGTGATGTGAACAGTTTCCAACCCCAGAAAAAAAAGCCCTGCATCAAGTCGGATGAAAACTTCATCAGTCTGAGCAAGAAAATGGTTTACCCACCACAGATATATATACACACACACACATACATATGAGCAGAACCAAACGTACAAACTGTAAGACAATTACCTGATACGAAAGAAATTAAACTGACAAGTATGTGCAGGAAATTATTTAACGCCCATCCTCTTCACTGTAAGTCTGGCATTCGCAAAATGCAAAAGAAAAAAAATCTTTAAGAAAGAGTATTTAATTACTCAAGGATTGCTTTAATTGCTATTACAAAGCAGTAGCTTTTAATTACAGATCATATTAATACAAACATGATCTGATCATGATCATTAGGAGTTACTGCAGTGCTCTTGTTCACCAACACAGCGTCTTTGTATTTAAAGTAAAATTATGTCATTAAAAAGCCACGGGAACTTCATCATTAATGTGTGGGTAGTGTAATCTTAATTTCCTCCTGCAGATATTGAACTGAGACCAATCATGCAAGATTTTCCATTATGTAAAACAACTGTCACTTTTCATTACACAGAATATGAAGCAAAAGGAACGCTGAAATAACAAGGTTGAAACAACAGTTTTCCAGATTTAGAAAATCCCTTGGCACACTTGGTCTAGGAGCACGTTTTTCAATGCCTACATTTTCCCAGGAGCTCTGAAAACAGGTGTAATGTCCCTTCATTTGAGTTCAATTCTAGGTCAGCAAATAAGTCAACAATAGACTAATTCATTTATCCTTCATGCTGATGATGGTACAATCTCAAGTGTCTGTGGGACTTTTTTTAATTAATTTAAGAAAAGCCTGACTGATGATCACTGCAATTGCGAGAGGCTAAAGATTTTAGTTCTTGATAATACAACAGAAAAGGTCAAGCAGATTTAATGACAAACTGTGTAAAACCAAAAATAACGCCTGATACAGAAAGAGAAAAAAACTTCAATAGCAACTCATATGAAGCAGGTGCTGACTCTGACATCAACACCCAGGGATGTGAAAGAAGACGGTCAGCTTGCAGAAACGTTAAGAGAAGGGCTCAGCCCTCCAAGATCCTGTGTATTTTATGAAACCAGGCAAGAAGGAAGGAAAATATAAAGCAAACAGCTTTATAAAACATAATACATGTAAAAATACCCATGTAACTAAAGTTTAAATACATTCATCAGAATGTACATGGTATATAAATGATGAGAAAGGATAAGGAGTTTCATAAACCCACAATTATTCTCTAAAAAGCCCGGACAGCTGAAAGAAATGAACCTTGGATTAAGTCTGCTTAACACTTAGTTAGCCCTCAACTTCCTTCAGACTGTAATTTCTGACCCAATCTTGAACCTTGCTGTTTGGCATCCCTCCTGTCAGATGCCATCTACGCAGATACAATGCCCTTTGTGTGTTTTCCTTTTAATCTTGTCACGTCTCCCAGCTTCTGCTTTGGTGTTCAATATTTCACCTTTTGTCTGATTGCTGCTCTTGCTCAGGTTCCAACCTTTGCAGATCTGAGGACCTGTCAGACAAGGAACAAAAGACTCTTCTAAATAGATAGGGGAACACAAAAATAGCCACGGGTCAGATTCTGCTCGCAGTTACGACAGGCTGGATCGTGTGAAGTGCTGTCAAGATGAGTCAGGCTTCATCTGCTGGCTCTGGTCAAAGCAGACAACATCTCCAAAACTTTTCAGCCTTAAAGCGGCAGCACGGCTCTGGGTGAGGACCAGAAGGCCAAAGCAAAGGGCAAGGGCGCTGTGTGCGCTGACCTGAAGCTGCCTCAAGCACTGCTGGACCCGGGGGACCTGTATCAACATGAAGGCCTCAGTGCCAGCACGACCCAGGAGCCCTGCATGATTTCACACTTTTGTCTGAACAAAACCATCCACAGACACACAGGGATCTCAAAAGTCACCAGTATTCTCCAGTTCTCTGTCAACAACGAAAGCCCTCAGGCAAAACTTCTAGAATGTTCCCGAAGAAACCTTCAGCTCACAATCTTACCTCTTCTTTCTCAGAGGCCCAACACGTTGGCATCAAGACCTTGCTTTCTTCTCCTCTATTGCCAAAGCTCTCAATAAAGCAACATTTTCAGAAGAAGTTTGGTAGTTTGGCTTCGATCTAAAGGCCTATTAGTCAAGCAGAGCGATTTAAATATTATTGGAAACAGCTCTGACACCTCCAGCAGTTGCCTCCCCAGGACAGTATGACCACAATGGTGGAAACACAAGTGCTGGAGCAGGTTGCAAGACTGCACCACGCAAGGTTAGAACGAGGGGGGGATTCTTTGCCTTGCTGAGGGCTCCTACAGCTTCCCAAACACACAGCCCAGAGCTCGCCCACCATCAGGCTGTGGGCGTACGAAGTGAATTTGCAGGGTGCATCGCTCTGCGGGAACTGAAGAGCAGGTGAAGGACTGCAGCCACGACGGTGCTGGAAGGCAAGGGAAAGGCCAAATGTCCTAAAGCAGAGTTTGTCTCGCATGCCATAGTGCTGCAAAGCCACTTAACCACGGTAGTAAGGGATTTGCCAGATGTAGCATGCATTCAGTACCCTCAGAGCAGAACAGAGCCCTACTGGGGCGGTTTGCAATATTCAAAGAATCATGTTGGTTTTTTTCCCCATGACAAGGAAAATGCTTTGAAGTTATGTTCCTAGCATAACTAATAACTCTTCATAATAATGGCATCTGCTGTTTTGATACATTTACACTTTGCATATAATTTAAATACTACACATTTCTTGATTTTATGAGTATCAGCAGGCATATGTATCAAACAACTTTTTAAAACAAAGCTGGAGAAAAAGAAAAGACTGTTTGTCTTCACTGCAAACTCTGATTTGCAACCTCTCCTATGAAGGACCGGCTGAACAACAAAAAAGGCACAGGAGTGGGTGGAAGGAAAAAACTCTTTGTTAGGCATCCTCTTTGTTGATCCAGTTAAAGGAAAGTTAAAGGAAGTAGGATCTTCAAATACTAGTTAAAACGTAAAATACACATACATAAACCTGCATATATTCTGTTTCGTAACAGCAACAGATAAAGCTGCTGACGTGGCACTTTCCCGGTGTTTGCACACAGTGACTAAGGATTACAGGGTTCGTGAATGGAAGCTTTTTATATCCTAGTGAAATTTCAGGTGCTAAGACGCAGAGAGGCAATTCCTGCCTGTTATTCAGCAAAGGTTAGGGAACAAAGGAAAAATCACCACATTGCTTCATCTCATCCATTCACACAATGCATGGTGACTCACGCCTGCTGACAAAGCCTGGGCTCCCAAGGAAGCTGAGAGAACCTCAGCGTCGATTTTTTAATTTTGAAGTGAGGATAGCTGCAATTATCACTCAGCTGCCGCTCACTCCACTGAAACTAGTATGTGCCTAAAACAGCAAATAAAACAAATACACTGGAGCCAGACGGGAGCAGCTCCGTGCAGCAGCTCCCACCAGTTTTCCAGGAGCTCGGTTGCAGCCCGGGGGTGTTCCTTCAGGCGGCAGCAGCCTGAGCTGGACACCGACACAAGTCCATCCAGACGGAGGCCTGGGGTGTATGGACACTGTGCATGCAGTGTGATGAAAGTAGAATAATCACGGAGTAGCACATTCCTCATTAACTAGGGCCGACCTGCTGTATTGGGAGAATTCAAAAATCAGAGGTAAGCGACAGGTGAGGCAGATGTGCAGGCCTGCATGGGAAGCAGAAGGCATTTTCCACAGGAAAACTACAGCTCGTCTAAAGCAAAACACGAGGCAGCAAATTCAGTTTGCAGATTCAGCAAATTCAAAGGGAGAAAACAGGGATGATTTATCTCTGAGTTCTTGCTGCAGTCTGTGGCCAGCTTTAGCTAAAATGCAATAAATGTCTAATGCTTATACAGCATCTTTCATCCCAAACACTCGACAACACACATCTCCATTGAAATATTGGACATTTCCATATTAACACAAGCAATAAATAATTTACACACAAAAAATAAACCATCTTTCTGAACTCATTTGGCAACCTGTGGGCGAGACTTCCCAATTAAGATGTCCCATACAGATATCAAACCAGCACTCCTCTAACCAACATTCCCTTTCTTAGAAAATCTAAACAAAATCTCAGCTATGCCTATAGCCCATTTCCATAGAGGAGTCTCCACACACAGAGAAATAAGAATGTGCTGCAATGTTAGATCTAGCTAAGGTCATGAAGTCTTTCGGATGGAGTTCTGGCAGCTGATAGTTTGTGTCCCACTAATTTTGTAGGTCAACTAATAGACACTGTGTTGCCAGACATTTGAGTACATGGTCATTAAGCAATACTTCTGCAAAGCCTGAAGAGCTTAGATGCTACCCATATGGTCTGCAACTAATTTTAGCCACCAGTGAAGCAAACGCGTGTTGCTATAATAAGAGATACAACTGCTGTACTGAGATGACACCATTAATTTAGGAACTACTGAGCAGGAGCTAGCAGTCCCTGTTATTCTGATTGTTCATCTGCAGCAATGAATGATTTGTCAAGTGAAGCACACTGGTTACTCAATGGCTTACAGATCAGGCCCAAGCAGCTTTTCAATAGCTCATGCACATCACAGAATTAGTGTGGCCTGCACTGCTGTTCAATGTGATGTGAAGAACTGGAAAACATGCACATGAAGTAGTGACAGAAGGTAGGAACATGAGAGGAAAGAAAATGAAAGCAGGTAGTTTAAGTTTTTATCTGCATCAAAGCTAAAAGAAGACAATTTCAGATTAATTTTAAGTGACTACAGCTAACTGACATCAAATAAATGATAACTGCTGCTCCGTATTGGAGACTGGCTACCCATGTAGCCTCAACATTGCTGTGTCCCAAAGCGTGCCAGACATCAGAAAGCTGCAACTGTCCTGGCACCTGCAGAACAAGCTATGCAGACAACAGATGTGATACAAACGCTCAGTGTTCAGCTTCACAACTGCTGGGAGAGTGGCTGCCAGTATCAGGTAGCACGTAACGTGCTGCTGCTGCCAGAAAGTCCTGCCACCTGCATAGTTCGCATGCTCTCTGCATCCTTGAGCTAAGCCTGGTAATCGCTGCTGATGTCGTTCTCAACTGCTGTTTCCTTCCCAGCCACTTTTCTACTCACCCAAGCAATCCACACGTCGCATTTCCTCACTGCCTGTTGCAATCTGTCTACACTGGCGGCGTCTGTGTGCCCCGGCAGGCCACCAGCAGTGGTTCTTCAGCAGCTGAGCCATCGCTGTGCCTCTCAGTGAAAACTGCCTGCACTTCTTAGTAATTCACCTTCCCAGGAGTGTGACAGAAACATGCAATGCTGGTTTCTTACATGGAAAGCATAAGGAAGTCAATTCATTCTCACCACATGGCTAAGGCTGGTTAAATAGAAAATAGCATCAAAAGGAGTTACTTTCCAGCAATTATTTACACACCTAATGAAGGCTATCTTCACCTGATAACCTGGCAGTAGCTGCTGAGACAGCCATGTGGACAGGAACACGTTAACTTCTCCATTCTTATCTCCAGCCATAACCCACCTTTGTTTGCCCTTGACAAGCTCTTCAGATCAGGAACCATCTCCTGCGCCATGCGCGGGTGCCTCCTGCGCACCATGGAAATGACAGAACATTACTGACCAGTGAACACCAATTCTAAAACCTTTATTTTTTCAAGAAACATCTCTTTGTAGTTGATTTAAAGTTTTCCACAGAAATTTCCACAGGCTTTCAGACTCCCATAGTGAACAGACCTAGCAATACAAGCAATGAAACCTCTTTCTTAGATTAGTTTGGAAAATTCAGCAATTTGTTAGCTTCTTAAGAAACTAATCACACAGATATGCATTTTCTTGTGCAAATGATGGGAATGTGAATTATGTTGTACGTGTATTCTGATATACAGGAAGAACAAAACAAGGTAAGAAGCAACTGAGACGAGCTGTAAATTCTATATAGGCATGGCTCTGAATTCCTGTTGTCATTTGTAGGAGCATAAGGATTCAATTAGAACTAATGAATGATAGCTCTTTGCTTTGCAGGTTTTTAACGAGTCAGCTATTACAAGAAAGCTTTTTAACTCTACACAGAGACTTTTTCAAATAAAGTTTCCTAACACAGAGAAAGAATTAATCATATCAGTCGCAAAAAGGCCAAAATAGGTTCCAAAGCGTACTGAAGTTTCAAGCAAGTCTATGAGATGCATACCTTGAAACCCTATCTGTCTTATTAACTCATATAAATAGATATATCAAGGACCCAGGCTATGAAGTCACCTGCAAAACCAGGAGGGAAACAGATGTATGACAGCACTACAAATCATCCTTTAAGTAGAAGGAATGTGGGAAAACCCAGAGGAGAAGGGATTGCTCAAGTGCTATTTCTTCTGATTAGCCCGCTTGACGAGCTAAAACTATATTCTCATGTTGCTGTTACTCCTTACAGCCTCAGCACAACAGCCGAGAAGCCAGCTCTTTGCGCAGCGCTGGATGCAACCCTGTCCTTGGCTCGCCACTCGCTCACAGCCACGGGCTCTGCCTGTGTTCTAGCACTGTGAAGACTAAATTCATGATTTCCCAGTATCTAATTTAATGGCTTTTTCAAACCATAAGATAAATGAAAAATAGATTTAATACTTAAGAAAAAACTTCTATGGTTAGAAATTCTAACTAATTTTAAACAAACAAACGCTATATTTTCTTCCAGTCTTAATTGTATGTGAAATAGAGATGACCATATCATGATTTCTATTTTTATGATCTGGGTTTTTTTTGCATTTGCATTTCACCCTTATTCAGATGTCAGAAAAGACACCAGGGAGTGACACATCCAAGGGATCCCACGTTAGGTAATAACAGTTACACCACTGAAGATCTGTACTCTCGTACCGAAGCCATGCAGGTTATAAGACATGAGCTCATTGCTGTATCCTCCAGTTAAGCAGCCTGCCAATTGGACCTCACCCCTTCTTTCTTATTTGTTTCAAAATACCCTTTTTTTTAGCTGGTATTTTGAGCAGGGGCAGACCTAAAGCTGTCCGTCACCCAAAATGGAAGTAGAGCTGTGACCAGCATGATACGATAGCAAAGGAAATTATACAGCAATTATATGACACTCAGGATTTTAAGATCTAGTACGTCATGAAACGGCCAAAGCACAAACACTGAGCAGATCAATGTAAATATTTTCAGAGCTAAGGAAACATCTCTCAGTACTAGCAGCAAACAGGAGACCAGAAAGATTTCCTTCGCTGCAGTACGCTTTTGGGCTGACGATGTTTGCTGCTAATTTTCAGAGTACAGAAAAGGAATTCTTCCCCACGCCTACCTGGGAGACTTTGCTCAGCATCCTGCCCTTGCTGAAAGAGTAACGCTGCTTTCCTGCAGTGGCTGAAAGAGCGGCTGTCTGCGGCTCTGCCGAGGTGCCATCGCGGCCTCCTCCTGTGCCCTCGCACAGAAATCCTTGAACCAGCCCCAGGCTGCTCTGCACACACAAAAGGGGCCTGTGCCGGAGCACAGAGGAGCTTTCAGCCCAGGCCACGCGGCGAGTGGGGCCAGAGCCCGGCGGTGGCCGCAGGAAGCCAGCGTCTCTGCCGGCCTCCACACAGAGCCACCACTGTGGAGCCTGGGGAGCCCCGGGCACCGGGCAGCTCTGGGAAGGCAAGGAGGGCATCCCGGCTCTGCTGCCACCTCTGTGTGTGTGTCCCGGCCCTGCTGCCACCTCCATGTGTGAAGCCAAGCACTGTTTCCACCTCCATGTGCCCACAGGGAAAGCTCCGTGCCACCAACACGCTTCTGCAAGGAGGGGCTGCGCCCTGAAGGGAGCCCTCTGACACCCCCGACTGCTCCTGAAACCATTTGGAAATTCACGCAGCGCTCAGCTGTTTAGAGAAGGGACATATAATAAATAAATTAATAAAATAAATAAATAAATAAATAACCTTCTCTGTCAGGGTGGATTTTTGGCTGGTACATCAGGGAAGCCCTAAGCTCAGGAAAGAACAGAGCTTAAACTAGAAAGATGCTTGGATAGAGTCAAGAGATTTCCACTTATTTCACTCTGCTGTACGTTAGGCAGCTGCTGGTGAGGAAGAGGAGGCGGCAGGGCCCTCCTGGCCCCGCTGACAGGCCCGTCGGGCTGCCGCAACACTTCACGGGGCCACAGCACCTCCGGGGAGCCTCCAGGACCTCGCTGGCTTCAAAGACACGCCCACGCCTGGAGGCAGTGGCTTTTCTCAGTCCTGAGCCAAACTTTTGGGGTACTTCATGCAACAAAGCACCACAGAGCTCTTTCCCTGCAAGAATCCCACAGACATTCCTGCTATTTAAGGCCTAATTCGATTTATTTGGGAAGACTCCTGTATGTTTCCAAGCTGCAGGAGCTCACTGCTGTGAAGGCAGGGGTGGGGTGCGTGCTGGCCAGGGAAGGAGCTGGCTCTGGGGCTGCTGAAATCATCCCATCCACACCCTTAGGGCTGCCCACAGCTCAGCAACAAGCAAAGCACTGCCTGTTCAGAAGGAAAACACAGGATTACTTTTTTTCAACGAGCTCTGCAGAAAGTCCCATGGCAAGGTGTGCATGTGAGTGATTCAAAAGAAATGTGCTCCGACTCCAATGCGGTTTTATCTCTAAATAGAAATTCTGCCAGTTGATACAGGCGGTACAGCCTGAACTTAATAGTCTAATGGAATCAGCTCTCTGGAGTCCCTAAGGATTAGTGGAGACAAATTATAATGAGCACATCAGTGGCGTAATTGCACTGCAACCCAAGAAGAAGAAGAAAAAAAAAAAAGAACAGAAAATTTCGTGTTCTTTGTTGCTGACTAAAAAAATCTTAAAATAACATAGTTGCAAAAAAGTTTAGGTGGCCTATTACTGCAGATGTCTTGTTCAAGATTTGAGATTAGGGAACAAGAATTTCCTCACCCAGCTGTCAAAGCCAGAGATGAAGGTTCCTCCTCCTCCTCCTCTCTGCCGGCAGGCTGGACTGGCCACTGCTGGGAGCGGCAGGAGGACCTCTACAGCAGTTATGCAATCAGCGCCTGTATGGTAATTAGTTACTTAAAATACATGCTCAGAAACGTTTTCCTTACTAACAGCCACAAAACAGTATTATGCAAGGGCAATGAAGCCGTAGGTGATTTTATAGCAAACGTAAAGCAGGTTTTATGGTCCAGCTATTTAGATGCACTGCTGGTGAGCCTGAGAGGGATCAGAATTATTTAACTTTATACGCATGTGTGTATCTGTACACATGAATGTATATATATAAACATCATTAGTATCAGTCCACCCCTCCGAGGCATTCCCAAGGTATCTCGCAGAGGTCAGACAAACACCATCCAGCATGTTCTATCAGATGGGACGTGTACCAGCATTTGCTTCCCACTGTCCCAAATCCCTGCAATTCCCTCAGACCTGCCTAAGCTCAGGCCATTTGTGCTCTGCTGGCTGCCTCCTGGATTTTCTTCCTCCTCATCTTCTTTTTTTTACCTTTTTTTTTCCCTCCTCTTCTTTTTCCGCCCCACTACTATTTTCACTACTGCAAACTAATTATGAAAACTCACATATAGAATGGAGCAATGTATCAAAACTGCATTCAGGTTGTGTGTGTGCAAAGTAAAAGAAAAAAAAAAAAAAAGCTATTGGTTTCATACGCCATCCAGGGAAGAAAGGATCGGGACCTTGCAAAAAGGGGCTTCAAAACCTAGCAGTTCTAACCTAAGAGCACAATATGACTGAACTGGCTAAAAGCGTTCCCTTCCTTTGGGCAGCTCTGGGTTCAGTTTGTAGCAGTGCTCTCCACAACATGAATTCACAGAATCAACATAAATTTATAGCAATGAGGGCATTTATGTTTACCATATGATGGATCTATGTCTGACACAAAACCAGTTATAAAAGCTAACGATCCCTTATCAGCAGAGTAATCTGTTGCTCTCTATTAATTGCAATCAGACATTTCAGGGTTTGTACTTCTGAAAGAAATTCTGGAGTGTGCCAAACTGAAAGGCAGGGTCTTAAATCTTTTCCCTTTAGAAGAAATAAGTTTCAGCAACAGGAGCATGTCTTCGCTTAGCTCTGAGCTGGAAGGACTCCTGTAGAAACCTGAGGCTGCTGTTTTCTCTACTGTCCAATTCTCCGCCCATGTTCAGCTCATCCCAGTGGCTTGAGCAGTCTTTAGCTCCTGGTGCTCCTCCTCAAAGGCTGCAGAGCCCCAGACTTCCCCGTTGTGTTCCCAGGCAAATCCTCTCCCAGGTCTGTGCCTGCCCTGACGTGGACAACCCGATCATCGCCGCCAGCTGTGCTGGGGACACTTGTGCTGACACTCTGACAGGTGTCATCAAAACACATAACAAGTTATATCAAGTACCCTACAGAAACGTACCATCAGCCAAAATACTCACTTTTCCACAGTCTGTGACTACAACCATCGCTACAACAATTACATTTCCCTACAAGTGCTCATTTTGCACTCATAAATGCTCCCTTTACACCGCATGACTGACCTTAACTCTGCATTTTCCAAGAGTTTAATTCCTCTTTTTCCCACATGCAATGACACTTAAAGCCAACTCTACAAAGGTATTTAGGGACCTAAGGATAATAACTGGTACCTCAGCAGGTGCCTCAAACCCATCAAAGCTGGCATGGGAGTTGTGCTTTATCTCATTAAGTATTTCTCCTTTGTCTTTAAATGCCTAAATGTCAAAACCTGTTCTGAAACAGATCTAACCCATATGCTTGGGCAGCAATGTTCCTTGCATTCCCATTACAAATGCCCCATTGCAGAGCATCTTTGAGCCTCAGGATAAAGCTTAGATGAACTTTGAATAAAAACCCATTTCTTTGGGGAATAGTCTGCAATTGTTTGTATTTGACAATGCACCTGCTGAGACAGAACAAATGACCCTTCCCTAAGAACTAGACAGACACTAGCCTCAGTAACAGCAAAGCTTGTGTTAGGGCTTTGCAGAGGATGGAGTCTCTTTGAGATCCCCAAAGGCGTCTCTGTAACAGAGCCTGTTATTCTGGTGTTTTCCCCCAAAACTGAGCAATTAAGATGTCCCAGAAGCACGGTTATAAACCAACTTTACAAAGCAATCTGCACTTCATGGTAGCTGCTCTTTATCATTTTCCAATCAACACTAGTTGGCTTCTAATTGATTTTATATTATGTCCCTTACCAGAAGTAAGAATATTGTGTTTACTAGGGCAGCACAAAGAGGGCAGGCCTATTCTTACTGCTGTATTTAATGCTGCTGCTAATCATGGAGATTAGACTGAAACAATTACAACAGCTAATTAAAGAACAATGCGGTTTTTGGCATCTTTTCTCAGACGGCACTATTGGGAATTCCTAACTCAGGCAAAGCAGGGATAATTAAAAATCGAGCTCTGGTTTCCCCTGCACTGGCAGCTGGATCACGCTGATTAAACTGCAAATAAAACACATGAAACCAACACTTTGTAGTGTATCCAATTTCACTTAAAAGGGCCTTTAAAGCTGAATCATAAGCAGAGAAACAGTGCACGGCAAACTATTTAGCTGAGGCTGGCTGTGCACTCCTCCCTGCATGTGCTTGCTCTCCCCTGCGCAGCGTGCGGGACGCTCGGCACTGCAGGGCCCACGAGCTGCTCGTGGCCCTTCCAAAGGCACCTTGCTTCGAGCAGATGCCGCGTGAGCACCAGAAGCAACCGAGCTCAGACTTCAATCAGGACACGCAATTCTGAATGGCCCGTAAGGACAGCAGCTCTGCATGCAGCACTGACAGCTTGAGCCGCTACTGAGGGGTGAGACGGGGCTCGACCCCTTCCCAGGCACCCCCGGAGGGGCCGAGCAGCTGGCAGCAGCAGCAGCTCCTGGAGCTGCCCCTTTCTCATGCTCAGACCATGGCACCACCTCAGGTAAAAGTGCAGCAACCCAGACAGACTTACATAGCTTCGTAATGAATATAATAGAAATAATGATGTTTACTCTTGGCTAGCATTTGCCTATACGCTTCTGCCCTCACAGAAGAGCAGTGAGAAAACAAACAAACCTAAAGAGCGAGGCATGAAGGGTGATGCATGAACACCAAATGCCTCGCCTTATGCTCCTCTTGGTGTTTAGAAATCTGCCTGGAGGTTGTTCCTGCCTGTGCTCTCTGGGCAGGACTTAACACTTCATTAAATAGCAAGGAGATACCGCTAAGATTTTGAAAGTAAAGCCAGGAAGTTTTACATGTTTGTGGCTCTGCAGAGGAGCGCCAGTATTAGATCACTGACTGATCCCCCATCACTGCACATACCTCGTGCCATGCTGATGTGGGGCGTGACGGGACCACGGCTGTAACCCAGGAAGTGCACCACATTGCTTCTGAAGCAAAATCATATTAATAAAAAAAAATACTAAAAAATAAGTTATAAACAACAAATAAAAATAAAAAGCACAGAAACCACGCACTCAACACCAGCAATATTTATGGCAAAGGAAAGTGCTTGAGGAGCAGGGTGCTGCTGCCCCAGGACCCAGGGGAAGGCTCATCACCAAGGGGAAGCTCTCTAGGACGAGGCCTCTCAGTGTCCCTGGCAGATACACGAAAGGTTGGGCTACATGGCAGCAAATGTGCTAGGAGAAATTTTTACAGAGACCAAGGACGGGGGAAATACATGTGTGTTCTACCTACATGCAGTCATACCATACAGGAGGCCCGCTCTAACCAGATGTCCTGGGACCAATTTGGAAGGCTGGGTGACTTCTGGAGCCAGAAGTACGATTATAATAAAGATCCCTGTGAAAAAGCCCAGCTGGAGCAGCCACACCTGGGAGGAAGCCATCAGGTGCTGAGGAAGCGACCAGCCCAGGCATGAAGCATTATAGGCAGGCACAGGAACCACCGCATCCCCACCTCGCCTCAGTACATGAACGTGGTGATATTGTCACAGCAGATTTTCAGAATCTAAGGCTCTCCAGGAGCTCACCAGCTGCTTTGCCCAGAGCCATCCCGAGCTGTCACCTTTTATTCCTGCTGCCAAAGCCAGACTCGTTCTTTGCACATGGTTCCATTTCTTCAACCAAATTTAACTAAGAAGCTTCAAAAATTATTTAATTACCCTCCACTGTGTACAAGTCAACAGCAGCTGTCAGTAAGAGGCAGACATCGCCCCTACAAAACCAAGCAGTGCAAGTGACGATTTGACAGTAGCTCCAAGCCAAGAGAAGCCCAAACTCCACTCCCCGAGGTCAGCGTACACCCATGGGAATCTAAGTGGCCTTTCACTTGACACAGTACAGGCTTGCAGATGTGCCAGGGATGGAGCTGCGATGGAGAAATCTTTCTACAAACCCTTTTTCAGGGCACCGGGGGAGGAAACCCTAGTTTCAGTTCAGCCCACAGGCTACAAGGACAAGCGGCTGCTGAAGAACCGTGCAAGGAGAAGAGGACCAAGAGGCTGTACGAACAGGGTGACCTGGCTGGCAGCTCACAGCTCAAAGACAGCACTGAAATGCTTACCAACTCTCCTCCACCTGATAAACAGGGACTGATAACAGCTGTGATGATTCCTTTCTGTTAACCTCCTTGCTCAGATGTACACGCACCTGGTTATGTAGATGTGAGATATCCTTCAAGCTAGCTGTTGCTTACTATCACTTTTCTCAGTCTCCAGTTATGAACAGGAGTTGAAGTTTTGCTCTGACATTCCACAGTGGTTCTCCATCCCTGAGATGATATCTCATGATTAAATGAAATTCTGGCAAAGAATAGCAAAGTGCTTCACAGCTATCCTCCTACAACGAGTACCTTTATGTCTTCATATACCTGTGTAGAAGTAATCTATGCAAATTTTTTCTAAAAATAAGTTACTTTATATACACAAAATGATGCAAGTATAATTGTCCTTTCCAGGCTACATTCCAAAACCCATTTTAAACTTGGAAAAACTATTAAAGTGCGATAGCTGGAAAAAAACTCTTAATTTTTTACTTAGTAATAAATGCTCGAAAGGACTGCAACATTTTATAAGGTCATATATAACACCAGTTACAGCACTACGGTAATTTATTATTCAGCTTCTGCAACAAATATAAATCCTTGAAATGCACATGGTTAAAATGCGGTTTAATTCTTATTATCTGTTGGCTTTGACTCAAAGTTCCTGCTGTGCGTTATAATGTTCAGACGGTGCGTATTTCCTGTGACTCTTTAATTAAACCTGCACCGTGAGGCTTTGCCTCTGGCTATTGGTGACACTCGCTGGCAGCTGTGTTTACAGAGATGCCACCTACCAGCCCTGAGCTCCGTCCCAGCCTCGAGCCTGAGCTCAGACCCCCAGTGAGCTGCGCCCTACTGGCACTTCCCAGGCTGAGGCCGACCGCTCCCCTGGGCAGACATTCAGTCTCTGCTATGGCATAGTTGAGGTTCCTGTCAAAAACACGGCAATCAGGAGACTGAGAAAATAAAACTCCTTTCCTAAAAAAATAAATAAATAATCGGGAGGGGAAGGGATATATTGATAATTATGACCAGGAGCCTGAAGCACACATGCTATTTCTCTGTTAACTGGATGCATGCCTACCATGTTCCCAAGGCTGGACTGGAAGGGCTCTCCGAAATTTGCATGCCCTCATGACCGCCACTGCTCACGAACCCCCCTGGTCTGCCACAGGGAGAAAGACTGAGCCTCTGGGACTTCTCTGGCATGTGCACGTGAGAAAAAAATCCTCAAATCTCTAAAAGATGTAACTGGCAGGAGCAGCTTTTCCTACTCAGCTCTACAGATCTCAACCAAGAGGAGCCTGCCTACACGGGTGAAGGCAGTTCAGCATCTTCAGAAACCTCCCAGCCCTTCTGTGCCCAGCAGCTGCTCTCCCGTGCCTGTGACCGGCCTCATGGGTCCTGCCCCCCCCGCAGGGCGCGCCGAGGCAGGCGCTCTGAGTGCAGCTCCTGCCCCGTGCCGACTCGAAGTGCGTGCATCTCTGAAATTCATTCCCTTTCAGCATTAATGCTGATAAATAATTAATCCAAATGCCTATTAAGGCAGCAAAAGCTATTTCACTGGAATCATAAGCAAGTGTTTTTGCAGCAAGGGCCAGAGCCAGGGAGCCACCCAGGTGACATCTTCAGTTTGAAGCACACCAAGGCAGCTGCCCAGCCTGCACGCCTGAGCGAGGGCTGTTACCCAGCTCTGCCAGGTCTTTTCCCGTGTGGAAACACACGGTTATTGAAGACTTTAAACTATCTACTAAAAACAACAGTTTTGTAACTTACAAGACAAGCTGCAGGCCTAATTTCAGCCCAAGTCCTATAATTTTGAATCTGAATAGAAAAATACTGCATTCTCCAAGAAAATAGCAGGCACAGAACTCAGCCCTCACCGTACTGCTTCAGACGTTACAATACTTAGGTTTTCAGGCACATACCATATCACAAAGACAGACAATAATAGAAATAAGGACATCAGGAAGGTGTTCCAGCGCAGCCAGCATTTTGTTATCTGTAAAGAACAAAATATGCTGCCACAGAGGGAAGACAAACATTAAGCAAAAGAAATCGCAGTTTAAAAAAAACCCTCAGAAATGGAAAACACCAAGCTAAAAGTTAAAGCCAAATAAAGAATATGAAACCGAGGAGACAAAGCACGGGTGGTCACAGCCATGACATTTACGTTGGGAGACAAGAAGGGAGGGCGGGCAGGGCTAAAGGGAGAGGACAAGGACACCAGTGAAACAGTCTTACAGGAAAAGAGCATCCACACCAGATAGCAACCCTCCCTCTTTGTTGACCCTGTAGAGTGTGCTCGCCACACTGGTGATGCTCGGACTTGGGCTCCTCTCACCTGCCCTAAGCCCACCCCAGGGCAGCCAAGGGATGGCATTCCCCAGCTGGTGCCAGTATTTGGTGTCTGAGTTTGGTGCTGCTCACAGCAGCAAGGCTTGGCTGGCAGCTTTGGGAGCATCTTCACAGAAATGGGGCTTTTGAAAACACACACCCTAATCCTGGAGCCGAACGGATTTGCTCAATATGTGGGAGTCTGGTTTGGAAAGTCACTCAAGCTAAAACAGAGCAAGAATTCACCTTGGACCGACAATTCTTGATTAACTTCCTCTGCTGGCATGCCTAGCGTAAACGGGATGCTATTCCAACATCTCCCAGCTCCCTCTGGAGTAAATGCAACATGAAGTCAGGTTCTCATGATTTAATGGCATAACCTTCAGAGTGAATTTTCACACAGTGGTCAGAACTGCCAGGGGCCCAAGGAACATTCCCGATAGTGTCACTGTGTGTGTGAAAGTAAAGCCCAGCAGCTCATTAATAACTTCTTGTACAGCGCAGTAAAGGAACAGCTTCCAAAGGGGCATGCGCACCTTGATCTGCTCCACACACAGGATTTTTATTTTTTTTTAAAGCTGGAACCAACATTTATGAAAACTATTGCTGGCACAAGGCGAAGCAGCAGGAAGTTTACGTGAAGATTTCCGTACATAGTCTAAGCACAGACAGAATTAACAAGTGCCTGGAGCATGAAGGAGGTCTCTGTCCCCCCCGAGCTAGCTCTGCAGAAGTGACCAGTGCTTCGGAGTGATGGCAGGGACGTGCAGGCCAGGAGGCAGCCTCCCACCTCCCCATGTCACCAACACCAGGCACGCACTGAGCTCCCTGCTTCCCTCAGAGACCGGGCCCAGCTGCTGAGTGCCCTGCAGCAGCTCGGTGCTGCTGTTGCTGCGGCCAGGCCAGACAGCGAGCGTGGGTGGGAGCGCCTCGATGGTAGCGCTCGGCCAGCTGCAGATGTTGCTCCAAACAAGAGCTTCCTTTGAGTTTAGGTTTCTCTGAAGTTTTCAGACTCTCAAAGCCACCCTTTATAAACAGGCCAGTCTGCCTCGGCTCAGCGGGAGCGTGACCGTAGATAAATAAACCATCGTCCCTAAACCTGCAACCCCCCAGCCTGAGGGCTGGGCAACTCCTCCTCTGTGGCACAACCTAGAAAAATCTATCGGGTACCTTTTAACTAAACCCCACCATGATGAAATAAGTTATTTCCTTATGAACAGCCAAGCGATACACGTGCAAAAACCTCCCCACAGAACCAGCTCACAGCGGGTAACAGCACTTGCACTGGGCCAGCGCTTTTTGGGCCAGGCTAACGAACCGAGGGGAGTGAAATTCCATGACTTACACCTCGTGCCTGGCAAAAAGGGAGTCCTGCACAGGGTGACACAAACGAGGCCAGGGCAGGGTGGGTTCCAACTTCTGTTCGTCATCAGGATCTAAAAATTGAGATCAAAATCCCATGGGTTTTATGTCTCTGTGTCAGTTTTAAAAGGTAGGACTACAAAGAATACAGTTATGTGCTCAAACTAGAGAATAAATGAGTAAGGAAAGTACGTCAGTCATCAGTTTGATACCTAAAAAAGGCAACGACCTCCATTTACCCCAGGTCTGAACCACCCCATGTCGGTGTTTGCACAGTCAGAGGCACAGGGAGCAGACCTGCACCAAGGTTACCACGAGCCGATCTGGCACTTGCTGATAAAGTGTCATTGATTTGTTATTTAAATTATCTTATGATTTTCTTCTTTTTTATTTTGGCCATCGTAAGCCACTCTGTGCAGCTATGAAGCATCATGACAGAAGTGCCAACAAAAGCCCCAAACTCAGCCCCCAGACGGGAGCTCTGGAAGCGGTGAGCGCGCTGTGTGCATCCTGCCTACCGCCCAACGCCGCCGCGGGAAGGCCACAGCCAAATTAGCATCTAGGTAATAATTCATAACTAATTAACTTAGTGTCATTTTATAGGCACTAAGTGCTTGCTCTTCTAGTATCATGATCTTATTATTAGAGTTTATTAACATTGTTGTGTTTGCTGGCTAAAACCTCCAGCATTAGAAGACTCATCACAAACAATTACAGGAGGCAGGTAACATTTGTGCATAGGAGAAAGTACAGTTAAATGTCAAAAAACACAGAAACAAAGGAAAAATAATAATAATAAAAAAATCTTCCTGGTTCCTGGGAAGCCATGGAATAATCTGTATAATTGTAAAAAATACTGCACAGAAACAGTCCTGCAGCAAGTAGCAGGGAGCCCACTTCACTGATGGGCTTGTGTCCTCCCGTCCGGTCCCTGCTGCCTATGGAGATGGGGTCCCTTGGGGGTCCCACCTCCTGGGTACACCCTACCTGTGTCCCAAAAAGAAGCAAGCCTTGGGGGCCTGCTTTACTCCTGGTCTCCTCCAAGGAAGGCCAGGAGCGCTGCCTTTGGGTGATGGGCTACGCAGCGAGCAGGCACGGCACAGCTCTGAGATGTGGCAATCTCCCACCCTCGGCATTTCACAGCGTGACAGATTTCCCTCATCCCGTTCAGAAGCCGTCAGCTCTGTCCATGCACACAGTATAAGGAGCTTAGGCGATAATGCCACGTCTGGCTTCAGCTCGGGAAGGCAAGCCCCAAATTCGGGGCGCCTTGTGCCACGGCAGGGAAGCGCTCCATCAGCAGGAGGGCCAGCTAAGCCACGATGTTCCTGCTGGTATTAACAGAGGTTTGGACCAGCAAGCCCCAGACTTGGTGTCTCGTTACTGAAGAGCAAATATAGGGAGTATTTTGAGTAATCAAAGGTTATAAGCTTATGCCCCAATTTGCCAGGGAAAAGCGTTTTCTGACAAAAATCCCACCACTTCCAGGGATGCTCAGCTAGGCTGTGACAACTGACTGTGCCACTCACCAGCCCCCTGCCTCAACAGCATCACCAACTGAGGCAATAAACACTGCTGGAAGTCAGACCACCACCTAGCTGTTGTCTCCATGATCTTGCCTTGGCTTCGGCACTGCAACCTACCCCATCGCAGTCCTTCTTGTGGCCAGAGGGCACCTCTGTACCCCCAGGGGCTGACCAGCCACTAACAGGCCTTTATTGCCAGCCCATGGCCCCGTGAAACCCTCTGCAATCGAGACCAGCAAATTCTGAAAATGAGGCAAAATTACAGCAATTGGGAAGTTTTGCCAAGGAGGCTGCAAAAGGAAGGTTACTGTGAAAAACTACACGAGGTGTCTGCAGCAGCCTGGGCATACAAGCAAAATAACCTTGCTCACACTTAGTCCTACTTAAATAATCAAGAGCAGCAGGTTTAGAAGTAGGTTCTCCACGTACTGTGGTCTCCACTACTTGAAGAATTGGTTAATTATGAAAAGAAAAAATCACCCATGTGTTACATAAAAGTGGACGTAGCCACTTCAAAGTTGCCCTACCTACAACATTTTTAAGTGGATTTGGAAACGCTGCATGTAAAACACAGCTGTGAATGTCTATATTTATCCAATTATTATCTATTATTAAGAGATTATTTGTGCATATTGTGGTTGTTCTTACTTTCTGTGCTGTGTTTCACTACCCTAAAAATGTAATTATTACTTTAAACCACTTTGCTACACAACAGCTATTAATGCCATGCAGGTCTAATCCCAGAGTAACCAGAGGAAGAAAAAATTGCAGGAAAAAAAAATAATAATAAAAAAATCACAAAGGCCTTCTCAGCTCCATTTACCTATAGCTGTTACAGAAAACGAAATAAAACGGGAACAGGGCTTGTGTTAGGGCACTGTTTCAAGCAAATCAAAAGCAGAAAGCACCAAGAAGGCAGCGTGCAGGGCGCTGCACAAGCAGTAACACCAGCCAGTGGTGTCCACACGTCTTGTTGGCTTCTCACCGAACACAAGGAGCCAGCTCCTCTGCAGCATGAGCTGCGCTGCTCCATGTACACCAGGAAAGCCCCAGAATCGCTCAACAGGGGACCCAGGCTGTTGTATGAAGAAGACTTCCAGAGATAAAAACATACCGTAAAGTGCTGCGAAGGAATTTTATTTCAAGGTGAGAAATGCAGGGCTGATGCACGGCAGCACTCGAGGAGAAGCCTCCCTGAACCAGCAACACTCGCCTGGGAAAGGACCTTGAATTGCTCTTGCCTTGCTGCTCGGACATGGAGGGATGCACAGGAGAACGGAACAGCTGTGAGCATCTTAGCAGCCCCTCAGTTTTTAGCCACTGTGTTCCTGGGCTTATCCTTGCCCAGATCAGTACATCTGATTATTAGGCACTGCCAGCTCAGTGATGTGATTGCACCAGGGGTTTCTGTAGGGAGCGCACTGTGAGGATTTCAGTGGTAAGCCCATGCAAATCCACTTGTATTTTCATGTTTCTCTGCAGGCAGCAAAACATGCTGCTCCCTCTTTATTGGACAGAAGAATGAGAAATCCTCAATTAAAGCGAGCACAGTCACTGCAAGAAACTGCCAAGTTTTTGCCAGGGGCCATGTACCCACAGGCATTTCGGCACCTTACTCACTTCAGAGCCGTATGAAATTGCTTGCTGGGCACTTGCAAGAAGTGCCTGGAGTTTGTTGCTGCTGTTCAAAGCGGCCACTTCATTGTGAAGTGCAACACCCACAAACAAGTGGCACGCTGTGAACCTTCCCTTCTGAGTCGTTTATTGAATTAAGCCAGAAAACTTGAGAGAGAAGAATTATGGGATAATAAATAGCTTTTAATACAACAACATTTTTTCCTTACACAAGGCTCTCCAGGACAGGAGATTTTTTGCTCTTAAAAGAGCTACCTCTTAAAAATAAATAAATAAATAAACAAAATGCAGTGTTACGCAGGACAGTAACCAGCAGCCTTCTCCCCCAGCCCCTCTGAGGGCACTACTGTTAAACACACATTTTGTCTGGGGGTGCCCAGTGCCTGAGCTGCCCTCCCCAGAGGCAAGAGGCTGACCCCACAAGCCCAACGTGCCTGTAAGCACAGAAGGGATTAAAAAAGGAACCTGGTTTTGCCATTTCACGGCATGTGTATTGCTGCACGTCTTCAGCCATCAACATCTACTGCAGCACCTGTATTCAGGGGAAGAAGTCTTCAAAGCATCCTACACATGGATCCTATGCCAAGCTGCCATCCTCTCCTGCGCCCCCTGACCCTCCCCAGCTAAGGTCGTTCTCCAAGTGCAACCCTCCTGGCTTTGCTTCCCCAGGCACAGCGTGTTTATTACACGCAGTGCCCACCTTTGGATTCCAGCTTACTTGGGGAACCTTGGGATTTCACATTTTGGCAGCGCTGGCGAACGGCGCACATTGCTTTCAGCAAGGCGAGAAGCCAGCAGCTCCCCTCGCTACGAGCTGGCCAGGTGAGATCGCTCTCTGGAAACCACAATATGAATCCCCCCTGTATTTGAATACAATACTTTGCTGCATCTCTAAAAGACAGAAGTAAGGGAACTATGCAAAAACTGAGTTTACAGACACTGTTTTATCCTTGAAGAAATATCAAAGAAAAACACTTGCTCAGCTCTCAAGTGATTTTTGCCCTGCTCACTCGCACACCTCTACAGGGGGATGCACAGACACCTACCTGTTGGGTGAGCAGGCTGCGAGAGCACCCCTCCTCTCTTTCAGATCACCTGCAGCCATACTTGCAAAATACCCAACAGTTGTACAGCTGAGCAGAAAACTAGGGAAAAAAGTGGAAATGATGAAAAATTCATGAGAAGACCTCCGGAACACTGTCCCCTTTGAACACACAGCATGGGCTGCAAATGCCAACACTGCAAACACCAGCCAAACGCGAGCCGAGGCAGGAAACCCGCGGGCAGTGGAGACAAACTGTAACGAGCTGATTCATCCCAGCCCCGTGCAGGAAACCACCAGAGCAGAGAAACTGCTCGGCAGCCCTCCCAGCACGCCGCACAAACAGCGCTGCGCTCCTCTCCTGTCTGTCCCCTAGAAAAGGAAGAGAATAAAACATGTGGAGATACTTCTGCAAACGTGGGGATTCTTTGCTAACCGCATGGTTAACATCCTGTTCGAGTCGGCAGAACAGGGAGGCTGCTGAGGTTATTTTTCACACAACGCTTTCACAGCAAATCCAACAGGCACTTGCAGCTAAGGCCGAACCCTGAACTGCTGGCTTGGGGGGGGTACGGACTGAAAACAACACACGCTGCTCATCTGATCACATCAGCTGATCTTAAAGATACTGCTAGAAAACAAAATCGTGCTTTGACTTCCATCAAGGACACCCAGATTTGCTTTCATCTCACTGAGAGAGGCAGAGTCCATCCCCTCTGCATCCCGAGGGCTCAATATGTGAAAATATGTGAAAAGGGCTCAAGGATTGAGATAAGGACGAGAAAATCACGCAATAATTATTGTAACGGGCAAAACAGACTCGGCATAAGGAGATAGTAAGATTTATTGCCTACAACTAACAAGCGAGAGAAGTGAGAAAACAAAGGAAAAAAAAAACAAAAGCACCTTCCCCCCCCATCCACCCTTTTCCA
Organism: Aythya marila; assembly: GCF_965140915.1. NCBI lineage: Eukaryota > Metazoa > Chordata > Aves > Anseriformes > Anatidae > Aythya > Aythya marila. The sequence continues at coordinate 8,683,591 of NC_139056.1, read as the reverse complement.
CCTCCTCCCCCCGAGCGGCGCAGGGGAACGGGGAATGGGGGTTATGGTCAGTCTACAGCACTTCTTCTCTGCCGCTCCTTCTCGGTCACTCTCGTCCCCTGTGCTGTGGGGTCCCACCCACGGGATGCAGTCCTTGATGAACTGATCCGGCGTGGGCTTCCCACAGGCAGCAGCTCTTCCAGAACTGCTCCAGATATGGGTCCGTACCACGGGGTCCATCCCTCAGGAGAAAACTGCTCCAACCTGGCTCCCCTACGGGCAGCAGCTCCTGCCAGATCACCTGCTCCTGCGTGGGCTCCTCTCCACGGGCTACAGGTCCGGCCCGGAATCTGCTCCGGCAGGGGTCTTCCACAGGCGGCAGCCTCCGTCGGTGCAGGGCCACCTGCTCCACCGTGGTCTCCTCCACGGGCTGCAGCGTGGAACCCTGCTCCACCGTGGTACTCCATGGGCTGCAGGGGGACATCCTGCTTCACCATGGTCCTCACCACAGGCCGCAGGGGACTTCTGCTCCGGCGCCTGGAGCACCTCTCCCCCTCCTTCTACACTGACCTTGGTGCAAGGCTGTTCTCCCACTCCCTTGACTCTCCCGGCTGCTGTGTGGCGCAGCGTTTTTTCCCTGTCTTAAATATGCTCTCACAGAGGCGCAAAACAACATCGCTTATTGGCTCGGATCTGGAAAACAATGGGGCCCTTCCCAAACATGGGGCAGCTTCTAGATCTTTCTCACAGAAACCACCCCTATGGCTCCCTGCTACCAAAACCTTGCCACGTAAACCCACTACAACTGCGGGGTCCCAGCGCGCAGCCTGGAGCCCAGGGGCATGAGCTCATCACAGGACACTGGTATCTGCTCCCCTCATCCATCTCAAGGACAGAAGTGTGCAGCTTTCTACAGAAAGTGGATTCAGCAGTGGACATAGCTTCCAGTGACAGCCGTTTCTGGAGCCGCCTGGCAGTGGTGCCCACAGCCTCGGCCCTGAGGCCGGGCAGCAGCAGGACACGGCGTGCTGGGGCTGTAACCTGCTGCAGCTGCTGTCCTCCCTCTCGTTTCCTCCTCCAAGTGTGAAATTCCCTTCTCTCACTTACGTGTGCACCCCACGGCACTGCTTTCACTGGCACAAACGCCCGTCCTTACAGCACTTCGAGTCAGTCATAAACCAGCCTGATGGTTACTGCGCATTGCCAGCTGTGCATCACGCACAGGTTTGTGCTTCAGGACGTGCTCTGTGCTCGGGTACCACTTTATAATTGCACCGTGTCATCCTTCCTTGCCAGTTTTACTCAAAGGCCCGGCTCCAACGTGAGGTCCATAGAAGATGTAACAGGCTTGCTGCAACAAATACAAAACAGGTAGAAGTTTTCCTCAAGAGAAAGCCGTCAGAAGACAAGGATAGAAATACTTGTGCAGTCATCACAGGACGCTGGAAGGAGAGGTTCCAAATAAACACTCGTCTTCAGTATGCAAGCACCACTGCCTCTGCTGTCTCCCAAAGATCAGCGAGAATGGAAATCAATGATGCTGCCTTGTCAGAAAGCACATCACAGGGACTCTGTGAAATCCCTTTTGTCCCTTTGACCTTCTCATGCCAGGCATCTCCAGAGATTCAATGCCATTCATTGTGTTGTCTACACAGGAAGCCTGCAGCACAGTGTTATTGCAGAGTAACACACGCAGCTGGGATCCTAACGCTCACAAGGAAGCTGAGGATGCAAGAAACAACAATCCAATGAACGGATGCTGGCTCTGCCTTGAGGACTGTATCCCCTCTTCTAATAAACAAGATCACTTCTGCTGCTGTCCAGCTGCAAACCAAGGCCTTCCCCACCTCACCATCAGCCCGTACTGTTTTCTGTAGAGACTCTGGTTCTCTTCCTGCCCAGGCACTCCTGTTGGGAACTACAGCTGCTGCTGTCACGGTCCCAGCCTCCCCAAGGCAGCAGCACGTCTCTTTTTGTCTCTTGCAAGAAGTGGGGGGAATGGTGCTAACTAACCTGAGTATCCAAACTTGTTACGGACTACAAGGTTGAATCTACAAAAGAAGCAGACGAAGAGCCATTACTCTGGAATAGAAGAAAAGAAGGCATTCTGAGGCATTACTGGTCTGAAGTGGCGATGTCAGGAACATGCTTGAACGAGGATGACAGAGGTTTCTTTCACAGAGGTCCTCCGTTTCCAGACATCCGACCATCACACAGGAATTTCAGGATCTCTGCAATATTTTGGTGAACGAGGAAGCTGCACTAACTGGCACTGATCAGAGCTTGTTAGCTACAGATCAACTCAAAGCCACACACAGGCTCTTGCAGCTTTGATTTAATCCCTTGTTTTGTTTCTTTATTAGCTTACAATTGATTGGTGCTCCTCTACCTTAAGGTGTATAGAGATCAACTCTCTCAGAAAGTTTTACTTGATAATGGTAAAACTTTTGATCTTGGCAAAAACCTTTTCCTCCCAACAGCAGCAGTTACACTGCTGTTTTGTTTCCCATTAAAATGCCATCCTGATGAAAGTCTCACCCCAGCTCTGCACGTAATACCCAAGCACAACATGCATTTACTGTAGTCTAGCATCTTCTTTGGTGTCAAAATCTGAGCCCTTAACTTGGCTCAGCCAAAGGATTCAAACCTTGTTAAAGAGCTTCTAAACACAAAAGCACAAAACTTGTCTATTTAGCCAGTTAATTAAGAGGTTAGAAAGAGATAACATCCCTACAGGAGACTCAATCATTAGTGTTCTGGGATTAGTACTCAAACAAAATCTTTAACGGGAACATCTTGTAAAGTAAAATGGACGTTTAAAATCTCAGTCCTGCTGGTCCAAGGTATTACTGCAAGGTCTCGGTTTCTACAGCATCCTGCTTAATTGGAATGCCTAACAAAGTGGAACAAGGTCAATGATGCTCTCTCTTTAATCTATCACATCTGTCGAAATTAGACAGCTTTAGTTTAGCAGAGTAAATTCTCAACTGTCAGATTATCAGGCTCCTGAGACTAATTTTGGGTTTTAATATCCCCTGATACTCAGGTCGTTGTGATTCTCTCATTGCCTAAGTCACAGAATAGAATGGGGAAAAAATCTGGCTTTCCTCCAAGAAAGTATATGTTCTCTTTTACTTTTATTTGTACCTATAAAGCTGCTCTCAGTTTAATATTCACTGTACATACACAAATGAAGAAACAAGCTATCAGCCCAGAAAAGAAACTCAAGGAAGAAACAGGCTTTGAAAGCCTCTGTACACCGTTCCTCCATGTAACACAGGATGGGCCAGGCAGCACAAATCGTTCCCAGCTGAGAAAAGTCCGTAATCACAGCTGTCATATCTCTAACTTACATTTAATCTTTCATCAACGTGTTCTAACACGAGGGTACCATTATTTTACACATGCAGTGGATATGATCTGACAACTGGCCAAACGGTATCAAGATCAGGAGACTCAGAAACCTCAGCAAAATCCAAATATCGTGTTATCAGCTAAGCTCGGAGAAAAGTCATCTGAAGGTGAGAGAAGAGGTGAGAGAATCTTGTCTTTGGATGGCTTTACATTTGTAAAGATAAATGATGTCAGCACTCCCAGCCCTCCTCTTACAGACATAGCAGGGATAAACTCATTCATTCTGCAGCTGGCCTCTGAGCGGTGCTGGTTGGGTCATAGCACTGCTCCGCATTGTCCCGCTCGCATTGGTATCATAGCAGGAAGATCACAATACCAGCAGGTGCATATGGCAGATAGAATACAAAATGTGCTTAAATAGTAAGAGCAAAATGCTACTTTAACAAAGAACGGCCCAGCTGCACAGACTCCCCTTTGGGAGATCATCTGGATTTTCTCAGTCGCTGCCAATTTGATTGCAGACAAAAGCTCTTTCAGCATGCACTGCTCGTTTCCAAATGGTGTTATTTCTATAAGAGGAAGCAGCTACTGTATATATAAAACATCCTGGAAAGAGCAGGAGATTCATGTAACAGATAAGGCTTCAGACTATTTACAAGCCAGAAAGACAGAGTCCAATGTTTGCTGAAGAGATTTCTTTTGAAAATTACTAATTTCAAAAGCCTTGAAAAAGAAAATTGTAAACAAAAGCCAGGTTTTGAATAACATTACTTCACCACGTGGAACACTGTGCATCAGCAGCAGCCTGTTAAACTGCGATGCTACAAGTTCGTCCTGTTCATTTTCCTCCTCCTAATTTTGTCTGTTGTTCTTATTAACTTGTACCAATTTCTGTTATACACAACCACAAAGGGACTTACCTCCCCCCGTGATATGAGTCTACATCACTCATACATGACGTGCTGCTCTGAATTATCTCAGAAAAAATAAAAGTATGAGCAATGTGGCTTTTATGGGCAAAAACAGGAACAAAGCAGGTACGTATTTTTGTTTTCTTTTGCACATCCGTGATAGACGCTTCAAAAAGGTCTTTGCTTTTACAGAAAAAATACTCCATCACACAGCCGAATTCATACACATTTCAGAACCACGAAGTGCGTCAGACACTTACTTCTGTAACACAACAGAACTTACAAATGAAGCTTAAACAAGTGCATGAGCATGGACTGGTACCCAAGAGCCTCCTCCGGCAGCCTAGCACACCCCCAGGCACTCCCTGCCCCACTCAGCAGCATTGCAGCAGGCTGCAGCATGCCCAGTTTGAAGCCAACGAAGATCACCTCCATGAGGATGTGGCACCAAGTTCCACTGTTACTATAAAGTAGATTTCAGCTGAAGAACTCTCCTTACAGCGCTACAGGTACTCTGTGAGATTCCGGCTGCTTTGCCTGCTCTCCCACGTTGACAGGCCCTGCTAGTTACAGCCCATGCAGTGAAACAAAGAACATGAGGAGTGTGCTGATTCAAGCAGATGAACACTGAACACAAATCACCCTTATTAATTCATGCATTCCCTCACATGTGAAACACTGTAAACCCTTCAAGGCAGGCATTCACTTCAATCTATTGAACGTGTATTTTTCTTTTCTTGCATTGCCACAAAGAACAATGCAGCTTTACTACTTTCCAGTACTTGTGATTGAAAAATGGATAGGTGAGTACTTAGTTTTTTCTTAAGCTGTGAGGAATTGAAAAAAGTATCAGGCGATTTATTAATTATGACAAAAATATTTTCATAATACTGGCATGGGTTGGTAGTGTTTGATAGAAAACTGTTCCTCAAAGCGTAGGAACTGAGCAGGTGGAGTGAAATACAAGCAAAACAGATCCGTTAGCCAAAATGAAAGTTGTAAAACAAAATAATTCAAGGCAAAGCAGATGACTCAGCCCAAAAGCGGATGACAAGCGTGGCTGGAAGCCCTGCCCAGCACCGCCGCGCACCCACCACAACACCCGGCTGTGTGCCACCCCCAGCTGCACTGCCGCTTCGGAAACACCACCGGGTAGGGCACAGTGAGGAAACGGCAAGCCGCATGTTGCACGGCGAGTGGCTGAGTGCTAAGGGTGAGGTGACGAGGACCACGGCCCTTGCCTGGCAGCCCGGCCTTGCTGCTAGGGCCGCAGCCACTCACCAGCCCCTGCTGGCTGCCGCAGAGAGCTGATGAGGGAGCCGGGTGCTCCCTGCGCAAGGTGCCAGGCTCGGGCAGCAGTTACCTGTCCTCCTGGGCTCCTTCAGCCCCAGCTCTGCTTTTAGTTTGCTTCGTGAAACACCCAAGGCACTGGGTGGCACGGCTCCCACAGGTAAACCCAGGAGGGCTGCAGATCTCCCAGCCTCTGTGCCTAGGGGAATGATGCTCGTGGTCTGCAGCTCATCTCCTTCATCCCTCGGGCGTCACCAATGTGGCCCGGCGTGCTGAAGCACCAGCGTGGCCCGCAGTGCCAGGCAGCAGCACCAGAAAGAGGTAAAACAAGGATACTGACACCGAGATGAACAGTTTCATCAAATTTTAGGGCTCAGTCTTTAGTAATCAGGATTCAGCACAGCTCTAGCAGTAGGTACAACCACCTGAAGGTGTCTAGTTAAAAGCAGACAGCTGTGAGAACAAAAGCAACACCAGAAGGGCGTGCTCAGCAGTGCCTCTAACTTTTAGATCCCAGCAGTACAAGCTTTACCATTACAAGAAACCAGGACTAACAGCTTTAAGGTTTATCTATATTCTAATGCGTGCAGTATGACAGGCAATTAACCTTGCTGCAGTCGCAATCCACACATTTCAGAGCCAAGAGCCTAATTATGTGAATTTGCTACTAACAAGTGTACGGGACTTCAGACAGCGTTTCATCACCCGAGACAGAACTCCCTCCCCCCATAAGCATTGGGCAATGGAGGATTAAAGGGCAGACTTCATTTTCAAAATTACTTCTCCCATAATAACGGAGGAAGTTGTTAGTAAGATGAATGAACAAATATACAGCTAATACTGGGAGTAGGTGAAAGTTTTCAGGCTTTTTTTTTCCTGTTCACCAGTAATATCAAAAACAGAGGAAAAAAGATTGCATAGCCTATGTAGCCTATGGTTTGGAAGTGCCCCTTTCAAACACCACCCTACTGCTTCCAAATTCTAAATAACATAGAAATAATGAGTGGGTGAGTTGCAGAAATCATGGTTCAGCATGGTTATGCACTGGGCTTTTTAGAGACAAACCTGCAGGTCAGACACCAAATCCGTTTTCTACTGAATTAAAATAACAGTAATAATTGAAATAAACCCAGCAAAAAAGTAAAATGCATGCTCTCCCCTCGCTGTAGGGACCAGTGCCTCCCAACCTGCAGCTGCCACTTGGGATGACCCTGTTAAAGGCAGCCCCAGCCCCAGCCCCAGCCGCTCGCTTCCTGCCCGGGGCACAGCAGCGTGCAGAGATGGCCCTGCCTGCCAGGCAGGAAGTTATCTCACCCCTTGGACCCAGCAGAGCAGAGGATTTGAGAGCTGCAGTGGTTGCTAAGATGACACCATTCACTGCAGACAAAGAGGCTTCGTTCTAGCTGCTGACAGGGGAGGGGGGCCTTAAGATAAATGCATTTGGGGGGATAATGTCCTGCAATGCCATTGTACAGCAGGAGCTGGAAAAGGACACTTATTCCAAAACAATCAGCTCCTTTCACTAACATGTAGTGCATTTTGCCTGTACTATACTTGTCGGTGCTCTGCTCCCAAGAAGTTAGAAATCAGCATCAAAGGCTACGTACACTGAGTATTTGCTAACTCCGTGAGAGATCCCCGGCCTACCTGCAAGGCTGGTAAGAGCACAGCTGCATGCCAAAGCAGACCCGTTGGTTTTTACTTTCTGGCTATCTCTCAGCACAGAAGCATTATTGTACAAAGCCTGCTGCTTGTTGGGAAAAAACAGCAATGTGGAAATATCATAAAATATTTTCTAAAAGAGCCAGACAGCAAAGGTCAGATTTTCCAGAAACGACAGCGATGAACAAAGTCACAAAAAAATCAGGCTGAAATTGTTCTGTTACACAGCACACTGCCTCCAACCACAGCCCACCTCAGCACAAGCTCCTGCTGGCTCAGAGCAGGCAGGACCATGGCACCTGCAGCAGGAAGAGATCAGCACCCCGAGCACAGAGCAGCACAAGGACGAGTCGGGTAAAGCAATGCTGCACCTGCAGCAGGGCATGGCAGGACGTCACTGCAGGGACGTGAAAAACCCATTGATTGCTCGTCTTTCCATACAGGTAAATATTGAATTGCTGGGGCTATGACTGATTACCGCACTGAAACAGCAACAGAAGGGTCATCAGGTCAAAACAAGAGAAGAGCAGTACCTGAGGAGCATGGTTACAGCTCATGATAAATACTGACACTCCTTTATAGTAGCTATCCCAGCTTAAGTAGGTTCCGATACCCTATTGGTGCTCGAGTCCCGGGCAGTCTGTGTTATCAGTTAATAGGTTATGACTGCAGTAAACTAAACAAGAGAAAAAAATGCATCAAGGTAACAAGCTCCCTCACCCACTCTGGAAATGTCCGATTTGCAATGTTTACAAGATGTTTTGGGTTTTGGAACTAGATGATCTCTGAGGTCCCTTCTCACCCTAGCCATTCTCTGACTCTTTTTCCAAAGTTTCTGCCTCTCTGCTTCGCCCAACTCAGCTGCTCACGCTGATACCTAACAGCTGGTAATGAAAGCCTGCGTCAGGGAGCAACGTTCCCCTTTCTTATCACTTGTCTAAGTCTGTGGAAAGAACCGCAACACAACTGACATCATTCTGCCCAAGTTTTGCTTGGCCTGTCCCAGTGAACCTTGCCCCACCTCAGCAGCCAGCCGCCGTCTCGCAAGAGCTGCTGCAGCCAGACCCTGGGGACTGCAGCAACCATCCCACCCGAAATGTCAGGGTGCTGCTTCCCAATGCTACGAGCTGCTGGTGGCTAGTGCTGGTGAAGTAGAAGCTGTCACTGGAGTGTAAATGCTACGACACTGCTGTGTGCATGGCCCAACTCGGGCATGTTGGGAGGTGATCGGGGCCAGAGCAGATTTCCCACTGGAAGGTGACACCGTGTACAGCGGCACGGGCCTCGGCTCCGGTTACCCTAAGTTATGTAAGGTGCAGAATCTTGTGCAGGAGAGATCTGCTTTCAGACACTGCAGCCTTCCCGAAATCAAAGTGTGGGAAGAGTCAGAGGAACTGGGGTACAGACCAATAAACCAAATACTCCAAGGTCACGTCGGAAATAGGACAGAAATCCCCAAGTCGCCGTCTAGGACCATAACCACACGATAAGCTTCTCTCCCACGCCACAGAAAAATGTTTTCCTAGTGCTGGTTCAAGAGACATGGGGTTTGATAACCCAATCCATGCCTCAACCTACTCACACGCATTTTTGGTGGTGGGCCAAGGCTGCCTCCAGGCAGGCAGACACTGCCGTGCCCTCCGCTCGCCGCCCCCGCCATACCACTGGGCTGGACGCTTTCGTTTCCTGTGTGGCAGACAGCAGAAAAGCTTTTTTGCCCAATGCGCTGGTTTTCACTCTGTTTACAAGGGCCTTGTCACTTCTCACCATCCCCAGAGACAGCAGTGACCTGCAAGTGGCTCTGGCAGCCCAGGCAGCAGTGATGGTGGGGAAGGTGCCTAAGCCCAAAACCACAACGCTCCTGCTCCAGCAGTGCCACGCACATGAAGCAGCCCAAAAGGCTCTTCATTTTATTGTTTCATTTGTTCACATGTTATTTTACAGCTCAATCGGTCCCTTCAGCAGTTCAGGACAAGCACGACACTCGGGATGGACAGTGAGGCCACGGGGAGAAGCCCCAAAGCAGGACCCAGCAGCTGGGGATGAGGCAGGGGGACAAGGAGCAGAACAACTGCTGGCACCACCCAGCGCCCCTTGCCGTGCCACCAGGGTTTCAGACTAAGTCACAAAACATCCTAAAAGTGACACATAACACATCCTCTCCGAGGCAGGGCCACATAGCAGGACCACCGTGTGCAGGCAGCGCTGGTTCTACAAATCGCAGCCCCAGGCTCCAGCCACGCCAGGGCACCGCAGCCTCAGCTCTTCTGCTGACTCATTTTATGGCCCCGCGTTCTGTTAGCCTGCCTGTGGTTTCTACCCTACGCTCAAACTTGGCTCAAAACCTTTGGGTAGTCACAGAAAGTAAGAAGCTGGATTGGAAGAGACGTCCGGGACTGCTGCTTCCCCAGGTTTCTGCCCCTCTTTCCGCTAAGGGGAGGGACAGAAGCCAGGCAGGCGCACAGCTGGCATTAGAGGTGTGACATGTCACGTGCCACCAAGAACAGCATCTTCTGTAGGAAGCATTTGGCATCCTTACTTGTAACCCTCAGATAAAAAAGCAACCCCAACAGCCTCCCCACCCCCCGACAGATTACTTGGGGACAGAGACTTGTGGCAGCCCCAGCCTGGACCAGAGCAATCCTGAGATCACCCCACTCGCATCCTCCCAGGACAAGGCACGGAGGTCAGGGCAGCAGCATCACCAACCTGCTCAGACACTTTGAGGAGCAGGGCTCGAGCACCAGGATGTCACCTAGAGACAAAGGAGTCAAAACCTGAGAACGGGATTGTGGATCTGCTTTTTGCCACCTTCAAGAGCAGCACCAGTGCCAGCAAGCAATGACTCAGGGAGAAGGGTGAGCACCACCCGGGTGGTCTGTAACCCTGGATTTTTTTTTTATTTTTTTTTTTTTATTTTTTTTTACCATTCCTCCCCCCCCAGTAACCTTCAACAAGCTGCCTGAGATTGTTTGCATAGAGGAAAAGCCACAAAGGCCATGCTGGCAGTAATGTACTCAGAGCCTCTGCAACACACACCTAACTGCTCTGCAAAGGATCTTTCCAAGCAAATACACCAATTCCATAAACATCTCGGCTTGTAATCATAGGCCACCTCAATCCTCATTTATTATTTCTGTTGGACACCTTAATGCACGTCTTGGAGGCTCAAGCACAGGGGTGTAAAAGCTTTTATTTATTTGACTTTTTTTTCCCCCCTCTGCCAGAAGGGAGATAAGAAAAAGGAAAAAGCCCACTAGACATAAGAACAACGATTCAATGAAAGACTCATCTTGAAACACCAGGACTGGAAATTCACGCATTTACCCCACTTTTTTCCACAAGCACCGTTTGACTGACTAATGTATCTCAGGAAGAAGTTAGTGCCTTATCAGCACGGCAATCTTCCTGCCACCCATCGCAGCAGCGGGCTGGAAACCAACGCCTGCTGAGGACGGGGGGTGCAGCCAGCACCGGGCTGGCCAACAGCGAGCACACAGCTTCCCATCACACACGAGCTATCGGGGCAGAGAAGGGGCAGCCGGCCCTCATGCACTGCAAGCCACAGACCTGAGTTTTTGGATGTGGTGCGTGGCAGCCAGACACGGTCATGGCACTTCTCAGCAGCCACAGCTTCAGCCCCGGCAGTGCTGGGTGGGGGAGCCCCAGAAAATGGAAGAACCCCAGAGCAAAGCTGAAGCCATCGTGAGGAAGATGCAGGTGGTGCCCGGCGTCCTCTTGCAGGGGGATGTGGCCATACGGGGATGTGCACAACGCCTGGGCATCGGGCTGCTCCAGCCCCAAGTCAATTAGCGCGTTACTGCCCACAGCTTAACGAGCCTGCTCTTCACAGCAGTGTCAGCCCACGTGGCCCCTGCCAACCCCTACCTCTGACAAACCAAATGTCTGGGTGGCCATGGGGTGAGCCAAATTGGAGAACTGATCCTAACTAACAAACTATTGGGGGAAAATATTTTTAATCAACTTCATTTCCTCATCTAGCTTGCTGCAGAGTGGGCGAGCAGCTCGGGCCAGGACTTCACTGGAACATGACAGAATCTCACGAGCAGCTCCACTCAGTTTTGAAGTGCATGGGGCCCTGCCTGGGTTACAAAGTTTGGATAACCCAAGTCAAGGCAAATAAAAACAGCCCAACAATGAATAATTTCATCATCTCATATTTGAAGCATGGCAAAGGTTCACCCACGCCCTGCCACACCATGACAGCTCCTTGTGCCAGAAAGGGCTTCAGATGTTAAGCCTGTGAAAGCAGTACTGGAAAAGTGAAAAAACCTGGGCTGCCAGGTCATTTTGACTCAGGCACAGGGCAGCTGGAAGAAAGGCCAGTATTTTTATGCTTTCTTAACTTGAAGCAAGTCAGCAGGACTTGAGACTGTTTAATAGAGATGTCAGTTCGCAGCTACTTAGTCCTGAGCAGCTTTACACAGATTGCAGATTACTCCCCCTGTGCCGAGCGACTTGCGGCACGCAACGGTGCAGTTGAAAACCAGATGTACCTGACGCCTCTGGATATGGGCTCTGGGTATTTCACCTCCAGAAACAGTTGCAGCCTCTTTCGTAGCTGAAGGCTGCAGCAGAAATGGCTCTAACTCTCGGCTGGTACAGTAAACCACGACAGCTCCTTCAACGGCAAGAAGCTGCCCAGGGCCGGAGCACAGCACCCGTGCCTTCTGCCCATCGGAGGGCTGCGTGGTCACCAGCAGCTGGGCTGGCCCTAATTGCTGCCAGCGCCCTGCTCCCCAGCAGCACGAAGCTGCTCCCTCTGGAGCTCTGCAGCAGGCCACAGCCATTCACGGGCCCAAGCTGCAGCAGGGCTCTTGAGCTTCAGGCGGCAGCAGCTCCTCCGCAGCCTGCGATAGCAGCCGGTGCTTGCAAATAGCCCAAAACTCACCAACGCTTCCCTAAAAACCATTACCCCGAGGCAACCCATACCACCTCACCAAGTGCTTTAGCCCCAAACTGAATCTGCTGGGGACTGATCCCCAAAGGATCCCTGGAGGCCCCGTTCTGAACAAATCCCACCTATAGCCCCGGGGGGTCCAGCTCCCGAAAGCGGCCTGGTGCCAGCCCCACTGTGCAGTCAGCCCCCTGCCTCAGCCAGGCCTAAAACCCCCATCAGGATGCTTTCCCCAGTCCGTACAACGCCTGTCCATGTGCTGCTTCCACCTTCTCAGTGTGTTGGCTGCCCAGGCCGCAGGCACTGCCTCCCAGGCACAGGCAGAAGGACAGTTCATGTTTTTATTTATTAACTCGGGGCAGGCTTATCTTTCAGCCCTGACACGACACAGGATAGCTGCCCCGACACCACCTCCTCGAATCTGTGCTTAAGAATGATGTCTCGTACCCTTTCGGAGCAAGGGTCAATTGTCCTGCGCTCCTTAATCATTGATGAAGGGCTGGCAGGAGCCACAGCACAGCCGTGCTGCTCAGCTCTCCTCACAGGCTGCACCTCCTGCAGGTCCAGGCCACAGATAAATTCCCACATAAAATGCAAACCTGTAAGACAACGTGCAATGCTAATCTAGCAGAAATAGATAATCTGTCTAAACTTTCCGGACAAGATACCAGAAGAAAATTAAAGCCTGCGCTAAGGAACACGTTACAGAAAAGCATTAAATGGAAACTTCGAGGGGCGCATCCTGGTAGAGCTTGGGTCACGCAGGCAACGTTTCCATCCCGCTAGCATCATGGGCAGGATCGCTCAAAAAAATAAGATGATGACAGCACGAGGCAGGGCACATAGCCCAAGGTCTTTCAGGAGGGAAAGGGAAAAGAAAAAAAGAAAAAAAAAAAAAAAAGAACTGCCATGGGAAGTCATCTTTGTTAAGAAAATCCAGCTAAAAATCTTGAGGGTAACAGAATGAGGATCAGCAGCTTGTACAGCTTTATAAAGCCTGCCAGACAAATTTAATTGCTTTATTTGTTCTTTGATAGAGTTAAAGACAGCACAGCTAAGAGAAACACAGCCGAGGTCATATTTTTGGAGTTCAGGACAGCATCTGATACCGTGTCTCACTAAATCCTAATTGAGAATTTAATTCAAGAAGACTTGGAAAGGACCAGTGCACAGCCCTGGAATCGGGAACTGGCTGCAGGACTGTAAACAAACGATAATGATAAATGGCATTGTATTGAGCTGAGGGGAGGTCTCGCTGAACAAATTCATTAATGACCTGGAACGGGGAGGAAAGAGCACGCTAATGAAATCTGAAGATTGCATTAAAGCCAGATTGTGCCTGATGGATGTGCGGCTGCCTTCAGGTGACGGGGAAGCGGCCAGAGGGGCCAGGCACTGCCAGGGCGAAAATGAAAAGAAAAAAAAACCTTCTGCAAAACCTCCCCCCCTCACCCCACGAACACTCCCAGCTTTCTGTTTCCCGATAACCAATTCACCCTGCAGGTGTCAGGCCAGCAGCAGCCCACCTACGGGAGGCGGAGTGCGACCTCCCACCCAGGCACGGTCAGAACACGATCCCACCACCAAACACCCCAACGCCCTGAATGCCACCAGGATTCGCTTTCCTCCTTTCCCTGCTTCAGCTGAAAAAATCCCAGTTTTATGGAGGAGTGTCCCTGATGAATCAATTTAGAAGCAGACATTTCCTCAATTTAAACTTAATGCACTCAAGCTTTAGCAGGGAAGGAAAATAAAAACCAGGACATCATTTTGGGTCTTCCTGGGAAATTTCCGAACGCATCGTTTGGTAACACCGATCTTTAAAGGATGCAACAGATAAAGTATATTTCAATGAACCAGCCATGCCTGAAGCACAGCTGCTGCTTTTCAGACTTCGCAAGTACTGAGCGAAGCTGAGCACCACCCTTTGGGTTTGCTCCACATGCTACACAAAGAGGTAAGGAATATGCAGGTAGGGCAGCACTTCTGGCTCCCCTCTGCAGTTTTACTGCCAGAACTAAAACATCTTCCCCTGGAGAGCAGAACTTCCCCATCATTTCTGTTATCAGCTCGGATGCAGATCCAAGCTCACCACTTGGTAAATTGGAAAAAACTCTCGTTAGCATCTGTGTGTGTGGAGAGCCCTAAGAACACCTCATTAACTCATTAAAGAGGATTCTTACAGAGATTAGCTTAGTCAATCCTTCATTTAGCTACCAATCCATTCATGTGATGCCATTAAGTCCCTCACAAACAGCCAAGTACTTAGGAACACGCAGTAGGAGCTGAGTTCCGTCCTGGTGTCACTGTGCTGGCGTGCACTTCTACTGTACTTATGCTGGATCAGTAGGAAAATTACTTCAGTCAAAAATGATCATTATTTTGGACATACATGAAGCGTGCACACATGATGAATGACTGGCTGAAGACAACGTTGTTATATTGAAATGGGACACACGGGTTACCCATGCCCAACAGCACTGATTTTAAATCATCCTTGACCGAGCCTTGCTGCACACCAGGCATTGAAATGGTACGGCAAGACGCAGGCACACGCGTAACAGGGTGCAAGTAAGACCCAGTGCAAAGTGCCTTTGCCACTGCTCACTACCTGAGCAGAGAGGCTCTCAGGGAGGAACCTCTCATCCCCATCCTCAATTTCCTTTTTCTTTTTCTCGTGCACCACTGCTGTCGGCCCATGCGTGATCTATGTTCCGTAAGCCTCCTCCCCTACAAAGCCCGGCTGCCTCTGGCAGAGCCTCTCCCTCCTTGTAAGCCAGGTGTCCAGCATGGCTTTGCCTCACCAGTCGTGCTGATAGGAACATGATGCCTGCCACTTCAGGGTACCAGGACAGGCATTCTGCAGCAAACAGCAATTGCCATCTAGGCACGAGATGGCCCTCCAGACCCTGCTGTGATGCTGCCCAAGCAACACCTTGGCTATCAGGAGTTCTTAACTTGATTCCTCCGTTCCCACTCACCTCTTGACAATCAGTCCTTCCACACATGTTGGTGTCATGAGATTCAGCCCGATCATATTCTGAACTTTAATACACAACTTGAAAATAACTCCGTGCATCTGCATTTCAAAGAACGTTCATTTAGTCCCACCTGCTTCATGAATTAAGACCCTGAAGAGCTTCCATTCCCACAGTGCTGTTACACAGACACATGCAGAGATCGCATTTTCAGGAACAATGCTCTTGTTAGAAAGGCTCCAGACCTCTTTACCACAATTCACTCAGTACCATCCAACCCTACAGACTCTTCAGTCCATAGAAGCGGCAGCTGCTTTGCTGCATGCTGACTACGCAGAGAACGAGCCCATCTGACCCACGCTGGAAAACACGAGGTAGCCACTGCTACTGGGGGGAAAACCAGCAGTTTGCTGGATGCAGAGGACAGGAGAACCTGCCCTCAGCAGAGCTGCCTGGCTCCGGGCATCGCCCCGACCTGAGGCTGTGTGCTAAGTGGCTTTCCATATTTCAGGAAGCCAGACAAAAGCTGCTATTAATGCATCTGGGGCTGGAGGGGGGAAATCCTTGAATGTAAAGTTTCAATTGACTGCACACTGATGAAGTGGAGTAAATAGTAAGAAAGAGCTGCCCACAGTAAAGGAGCTTGTGAAAGGGAACTCCACAGCTTGATAATATCACGAGCACCCTAGGAATCTGGAGAATGAGACAGGAGGAACCGTGGGGAAACTGAAGTTAGAAACTGCACACTGCACGGTTCATTTTCCTGGTAATTCCTTTTATTCATTGCTATAATCAACTTGACATGCAAAGCTGTTCCAAATTTACTGACAGCTTTTCAGCTGACATCTAGTTCTCAAGGTATTTTTTTTTTTTTTTTTTTAAACTTAAATAGCTAATTATTCATCGCCTTAAACCAGGATATATAACAATGTCAGGAAATCATCTGTTCAAGTTATATCAAAAAGCCTTTTGGGATTAATTCCTCTCTTTTGTATGCTGCAGAAAACACTCACTTGTAAACAATTAAATCATCATTTGAAATCTGTATGTGTTTTTAGCATCTCTGAATGCAGCCTGAAAATCTGTATAAACCACTATGTTATCACTGCATCCAGGATCCATTCGGAAAGGTTTTCCTCCGAATCACGTTATTTGAGGGAGGCTGAAGGCTGACTTTATGGGCTAATGCAGGCTCTGTGCAAATCCCATTATAGCACATCTCTATAACTAAAATAGCTGCTTAAGTAAATCAAAGCTACAGTATTCTCAGTGTGTGCTGAGAGCAGACACTTGCCACGAGGATATCAACACATTCTGACAAAGACACTGAGGCGTATTACCTCCGAGTAACAGAGCTGTGCCTGCTACAAAAATGGGTATTTCATTTAGCCCTAAAGGCTCATCCTTTGGCCTGAAACTACCCTAACCAAACTTCACAGCACCCTGCTTTAAGATGCAAAGCCTTCGCAACACATCCCTGCAACAAGAGCCAGCCAGATACCACCGGGGCAGAGACATTTCAAAGGCTTCAGATTCCTATTTGAAACTGAACCTACTGCTCTCCTACTGACTCGCCTGCCTTTTTAAGGCTTGCATTCTTGTGGAATAATACAAACACAATGAGAGCCGAGCATCCCGCATGAAAAAGCTCCTTTGTAAGCCTGTCTTGGGCTGAGCCCTGCAGTGTAAGTGGCTGGGTCTGGAGAGTGCTGGTTTGGGCATACAATTCTCCCCGTGCAGCATGCCACTCCGTTTCCAGAATTACCTCTCAAACAGCAGCACCACCCCTCCGCTGCCCGCGCTGAGGAAGCGTGCTCATGCAGATACACACCTCAGAAACGCATCGGTCGCCTGAGCTTTTTGTTGGAGAGTTATGCCTACAGTCAAGGCTTTGACTCGTTACACCACTTCTCAGTGCTGTGCAGATTTTATTGGGAGATGAAGAGCCAATTTGCTGTTACCACTTCACCATTAATGACACCGTTTTATGGCTTTAGTAGTTTGATAAACCTTTTGGCTACGGCATCTAATCACTGCAGGCACTTCCTTTCTGTGATACAATTGCTTACCCAGTAAGGAGAGGAAAAAAGGAAAGAAAGCAAATTCCACCTTCTTCCTAGTGGAACGAGAGGCAAGTCGCTCCCTGCGAAACTACAACTTCCTTTTGGGCTGGGGAAGAAAAGGCTCAGCATTCAGAACACCCAAGCCACGGGGACGCAGCCGGCACGTCATTGTTTCGGAGAGGAACTCCTTCATGGGCAAGAAATCCGCTCAGATGCTATCTCTGAACACAAAATCCCACAGCCCGGGCTGCTGGAGCACGGGGCATGCCCTCAGGGTGCAGGATTGGCCCCGAGCCCCCTGCCAACAGCTGGTGCTGGTCCCCAGGGCGGTGACACGCAGAGGTGACAGGATGGCAACGACCACTTGCCGAGTGTCCAGAGCGGTTCATGGCCACGAGGAAAGCACAGCTAAGTACAGGCGGGATTGGATGCAGGCACCGCATCCCGAACCAACGCAGGACAGCTCTGCAGCCTTGGATTCCACCAACTCCAGACCAAGCAGTGCTTTGACTGAGGGAAGAGGCTAATACTCGTGCCTTTCTGACATGCCGACGGGGGGGGAAGATAACTGCCATGCTACCCAGGCTGCCACCCGTATGCATAAAGCACAAAGGAAAAAAAGTAGAATTCCTATAGTTTATGGCCATCTCCTGGAAGCAGGAAACCATCACTTGAGGCTATCAAAGATTTGTCCTGATGTTCACCTGTATTTGAGCCCCCTCCTTTTCAGGGCCAAACTTCAGTTTCAGTGGGGTTATTGCTATAGATTTATTTTTGCATTTGAGAGGCTGGGAACTAGCAGAAGGTAAGGACTAGAGGGGTCATGTGAGTTATGACCGCTGAGTCCTCTCTGAAGGGCTGCTCTACACCCAGAGGCGTACAGCACGAGTTATCCTTCGCTATCATGTGCTAGATTTTCACTGCTCAAGCCACACATACTTGCCATGAGAGACTCACTGAGAAAAATAAGTTGAGTTGGTTTTTTACTACACTAGGATCCATGAATTGCCTTTCAAATACAACTGAAGCTAACTGGCAGGAATCTCAACCCAAGCCTGATGTCTTCCTGGCAGCTTGGACTGAGGAAAATAAAATAGCACCATTTTTTTGTTTTTAATTTTTAAAGACATCAGAGTAGCATGTACTTCAATTTCTGGTATGATGTATTCAAGTAAACCAACATGGAAACTGTAAACTAGTGGGATGTTGCAGGCGGGCCCTCATCCAAGCATAAGGAAAAGCTTCCCACTTGCTGGAATAAAACCAGCACTTCTGGAGATCAGCACAGACTTACTATCCTAGTAAAAAAAAAAAAAAAAAAAAAATGCTACACACGCAAAACCTCTTCTCTTGAAGATACCATCACTGATCTAAAGCATAAACACACTGCTGCGCTGTCGGGGGCAGATAATTTTCTGAGCATTACATTGCTAATGGCAATAATAATCAAGAAGCAAGTGTTCAGGAAAAAAATAATCAAAGGAAGGGGTTTCTCATTCTAAATATTCTGTAGGTGACAGGTGACTGCCAAGCTATAGAGAGGAAATTCAGCTTTATCTAAGAGGAAACACACCGACTCCGTCTGCTGGGAGCTTCCGTGAGCAGCAACTCCTTTAAGTAAAGGCAACATATATCAAACTCCTCCCAAACCATCTGACAGGGTTCCTGTATGTGAAAAATAATGTATTTTTTCAACCAATTATCTCACACAGTAATTATATTTTCACAGAGATAACAATTAAGTTTCTCCTACTGAATGACTTGAAATGCAAAACTTCCACAGCAAAACCTGCCAAACAAATCAATTATGTTCAGGATTTTCTTAGATGGTGGCTTTTTTTCCCTTTTGAAGAGACTATTAATACACATTTCTTTTTAAGAAAACAATGTATTCTTACTATTTTGACCAAAATAGAAGTTGAAAATTTTCAGTAGAAGTCCACTGTACTTCCACAAGAGCTAGATGTTGCTCTACAGGATGCCAGATCACCCAAGAGTCTGAACAGCCAAGTTGGGTGCATGTTTGACTTGGACAAGGATAGAGCAGGTCACCAGATCTGAATTTCAGCACAGAAGTCGTTGGCTTCTTTAAACAGATGTCTCTGAAGGCAACAGGAATGCAGACTTCAAGTTTGTTCATTTCTTAATGGCAAGAAGAAAGTCTACCCTGGGTAAAAGATAGGAGCTCATTTCCAAAGGCAGGGCTCTCTCAGGAATCAAGTATGGTGGTACTGAGCCCAGCAGAGCTGCAGTTAATGCTCAGCCCTGCTTCAATGGGCTGAAGGTTAACAAAGCCCATGATCTTCCTCAATCTGTGGCAAGCAGGCCCTTTAAATAGTTACTTGTGGGCCTTATCCTCCAGTTGAACTAAAAAAAAAAAGGCAACTCATTCCGAAACAAGGAAGCAGGGAAGTGAGCCTCCGAGCTTCTGATTGCTAGCTGAGGGAAAGTAATATATAAAACCCCCAAAAGGAGGAGTTACACCATTAAAGTCAGATGGCTATGAACACTAATTAAGAGCTAAAACTTACAGGCAGGCCTCAGGAGGACAGCAGCAGAGCTCTGGCTCATATTAAACACAGAAAAGCGCAGAAGGGGAGCCCCTTTTCTGACACTTCTCTCCCCAAGTGTGCGCACCTGCATTTTCCCAGCAAAACCAGCTGCAGGACTACATATAAACACAAAATTAAAGCACAGGCTTATGTGCTGGCTTGGCTTTACCCAGAAATCTGAGTTCTGAGAAAATATAATGGAAAAAGTCTCCTGAATAACCTTAGCTAACCTTCCTCTTCAGCTAACCTGAAAAGTCACCGCGTCGCTCCCGCTGCCCAGCCAGCACCCAGAGGTGGCAACAGCTTACGAGAGGGAAAGTCCTGCTCTCACTGCTCATTCACCCCCAGCAGGCACATCAGTTGTGAAAGAGGCAGGCTGCAGAGGAAGGTACGCAGGAACTGTTCTAACTTGGAAACGGGTCAAAAGAAAGTGTGAATTCACGTCTCTGGAGTCAAAGAAAAAAAGAAATGGGAAAAAACCTTCCCACATGAGCCTGGGAATTCTCTGCTCTGAACTGGAAATACAGCCCGCTTGGTTTACAGGTGGACATGTACATACATTAAATCTACTCTTATAAAGCACAACATATAGAGGAGTCAAACTGAGTCACTGAATGCACCAAAATCATTCAAGCAGAGTGCTGGATGCTACAGTCTATGAACTCCACATTGCAGTTTGTAACAGTGATTTATCAAGTATTTTGGTCTAAGCTAGTATGTGCACAAGTAATTCTGCTCAGACAATACCACTGCTCCATTTTACCCTGCTTTTAACATGTAAGTCTCTCTGAGCTGCTGCTACAAAATGGGAAGTACCTCTACTCTCCAACATCTACGCTTTTTCTAAAGCAGACAGTGCAGATGTAAGATCTGCTGAATTAATGATCTCCATTAATCCTGGGTACAATTCTAGCAAGTAACACCTGACATTAATATGATCACAGGCTCCCATCTGAGCTGATAATAGAAGTTATTAGAGAACTTGGAAAGTTTCACTCACCCATTACAGCGCCAATCTGCACATAACTGGCCAGGACAAGAAAACATTACAGATGAGGAAAAAAAAAAACACCATTAAGTACATTTTGAAAGCTGTAATTGATGAGCATTTCACTGAGATGTGCTTCAGCAAGAGCGGGAGCAGAAGAAAGGAAGCATTATTCTTGCTGAGCACTCGAGCAGCGCCGTGCTGCCGCACTACTCCCCAGGCGCCTTGCTGCTGTTGGGAAGTTCCCATCCTGGGCTCCACCCGCACCCAGGACATGGCCATCTCCATCTCAGAGAATCACTCTGGAGTCACTGAGTATTTGAGGCCTTCCCACCTGTTCTACCTGACAGATCTTGATGCTTTCCTAACCAAGGCTCTCACGAAACTTCCCAGGGACTGGCTTTTAATTCCTATCCTTCGTTACAACAGCAGCAGAAACCCTTCTTTGAGTTCACCAGGACAGCATCCTTTGCATCTTCCAAAAACTCCACTTTAGGCAGATAAGAAAAACTTAAGCTTGATGAAGAAAATAAAAAAACAATTTTTAAACAGAAAGCTCTATATGCAATAAACCATGAGTTAATCCTTTGGTTGAGAGCCAAAAAAGGATATTTTGTAAAACGAT
Source organism: Aythya marila (assembly GCF_965140915.1). Lineage (NCBI taxonomy): Eukaryota > Metazoa > Chordata > Aves > Anseriformes > Anatidae > Aythya > Aythya marila. The sequence continues at coordinate 8,662,271 of NC_139056.1, read as the reverse complement.
TAACACTTTATAATTGCCTTTAACTACTCCGCAACTTTGCCTTTTAGCTTTAAACTTCTCCAAAAATCCACTTTATTGCTTGGAATACAGGAGAAATTAGCATCCTTTTTCTATGTATATTTTAGTCATAAAATCAGACTGTCACTGAACAGGGAGATTGCTGTAAAATGATAGAATAATCTATTACAAACAGATTTCTTCCAGTTTAAGACAGAATATGCCAGCTGATGATGTCTTAAGAAAAAAGTATTCAGGCAATGAATAAACTCTAATGCAATACTACTCGTTACTGCACAGGTCTTGAAGGGAAGGCAGCAAATGCTTTCCTCCTGCACAATCCGTCCTTGTTAGCAGCAAGGCAGAGGTCTCTGAATGCAAATGCGCTCTGTGCCGGCATCCTATAACGTTTGGCACCAGAACTTGAACTTTGTTATTTCCCCGAGGAGCAACAATTTTCTTTGTGCAACAGCAGGGCAGTGTGTCTTTCCAAACCTACCTGGGAGCCAAGTTTTACACTTAGGTGAAAGAGCCCATTGAGCACACTGCCACGCGCCACAGACAGGCTCTGCAGCTTCTCCGGGAGGCAGGAGGCAGAGAGGGCTCCTTGTCAGGCTGGGAGAGCCCTGTGACATGTCTGCACTCGGGAGCATTAAAAAGGTGCGCCGGCTGAATTACATGAATAATGATTATAGGGATTTAAATGAAGTAGTTATGAAACCTATGTGGCCTCGCTCTTTTTTTTCTTGGACAAAAAATTGACTTCAGTGAAACCCACGCAGTAAGACCTGATGGCAAGCCAGGCCCAACTTTGGAAGTCAGCAGGTATATGGAGACCCTGCCTCCAGCTGCTCGCAATGCAGCAGAGAGAGAGGAGCTACACCTGAGACAGCAGCTGAAGAGCCAGCACATGGTCTCATCGAATCTACACACCATTTGCCCTGTATTTCTTCCAAAACACTAGCCAAAACTCTCATCCTCTGGCTGTTCCATAAAACAACCTAGGTGTCTGCTTTTCCATTTTTAGGAGGCCATGGACAGCTCTAGTGTAACTGCAAGATGCTCCACGATGCTTTATAAATACTTTCTCATCATCACAGACACAGCCAGATCTGCCCAAGTTCACAACATGCATATTCAGCATATGACACACCTAGATTTTTGACAGCCTCATCCAGTGCTTTAATTTAATCCAGATAAGATTGACTGCAGCAAATACACTTGATGTGGCTTTTTGGTTTAGCTTATTTACTCTGCTAGCCACTTACAAAACTGATCCTCTCCATTGCCAGCAATAAATGTTTCCATCCCAAAATACCCTGCCTAGATACAGGACAAAGCACAGAAAAAAAAACAAAGCACAAAACTGATAAATGCAAATATTTAACTGTGACTTTCAAGCCCTCCTGCAATAAGCACTCTCTTTGCAGAAAGAAAGTTCAGTGGCAGTACCTTTTAATTCCTAGGCACACCAAGCACACGTCTTTGCTCATGCTGCAAACCGAACAAAGCACCCCACCTGGATAACACCGAACTGACCAGACACCATGTCTGCAAGCAATGGGGAAAAAAAATGTTGAAGTGGGCAACACATCGCTGTGCTGCTTCCCCCTCCGTGCACAGGAACCCAGCTGCACGTCCTGATGGTGGATGTTACATTCTTCCATACAGCTAGAAAGTTAAAAAGTACTTCCAACATAGGGCTGCAGATGAACCCAAAAAAAGGACCATCTCGGAAAAAAAGCTCACAGCAGCACCGAACAGCTCTCTGTATCACCCACAGCTCAACTCCCACGGGGACCGAGGGCAAACCCAATGTCGGCAGCAGACCTGAGTCATCCCATCCTCCTCGGTCTGGTGGTTAGAACATTTAATCAGATGCACAAGAGAAAATAATGATATTTGTCATGCTACATAAACTATAAGTTGTTTTTTTTTTTAGTTGCCGGGTATGAATATTGAGAAGAGCTGAAGTCTGAACCAGGCCACCAGGGAGTTTTCTGAAATTAAGAACTGGTAAAGGGTCTGCAGGTGGAAAAAGCACAGCCCTTCTACAGCTCTGTCCTGGTTTCAGTTAAAACAGAATTAATTTTCTTCCTAGTAGCTGGTGGAATGCTGTGTTTTGGCTTAGGATGAGAAGAGTGCTGATAACACCCCGATGTTTTAATTGTTGCAGAGCAGTGCTTATACCAAGCCAAGGACATCTCAGCCTTTTGCTCTGTCCTGCCAACAGGCAGGCTGGGGGTGCAGTAAGAGCTGGGAGGGGACAGACCCAGGACAGGTGACCCAAACTAGCCAAAGGGGTATTCCATACCATCTGACGTCATGCTAAACAATATATAGGGGTGGCTAGCCGGGGGGAGGGGGCCGGACTGCTCGGGGTTAGGCTGGGCATCGGTCAGCGGGTGGTGAGCAATTGCATCGTGCATCACTTGTTTGTACATATTATTATTATTTTCCTATTATCACCATTGTAACATTATTGTTATTATTGTTATTATTATTTTGTTATTATTATTTTCCTGTCTTATTAAACTGTCTTTATCTCAACTCACGGGCTTCACTTTCCATTTCTCTCCCCCGTCCCAGAGAGGGAGGGGGGAGGGTGAGCGAACGGCTGCGTGGTGTTTAGCTGCCAGCCGGGTTAAACCACGACAAGCTCAATATGCAGCACAGAAACTTTTTAGTCTGCCTCACACAGACCTAGCAAGGTATGCTGATTACCCACAGGCTACCAATTACCACTGCGTGTTCACCTCCTCCCAATGGCACCCAGCAGCTTGAAGCTGCCTGTCCTACTTGTCGTGGCACTCCTACCCACAAAGTCAGCTCATAGTCAGAGAGATGTTCCCCAAAACCTTTCATATGCTGCTCCCAGAATCACAGAATCATCTAGGTTGGAAGAGACCTCCAGGATCACCGAGTCCACCCTCTGACCTAACACCAACAAGTCCTCCACTGAACCATAGCGCTAAGCTCGAAATCTAAATGGCTTTTAAAGATCTGCCGGGACGGTGACTGAACCACTTCCCCAGGCAAAGGGAAACATCGCCACAGGTTCTGCGGAGACTTGAACTCAGATCACTGGATTCAAAGTCCAAAGTGCTGCCCATTACACCACAGAATCGAATCTGTGGCCAACAGTAGTTTTGATCCTGTAGCTCACAAGACCGTAACCACTGTTCGTCATTTACTACCATGTAGCCAGGCAAGGATAAGCAATTTAATTAATAAGTGAAGGCACCCCACACAGAGCATTTCACAAGAAAGGGCTTGTTCTGGATTTTCGCAGGGTGTTCATCAATATTTCTGCCTCATGTACCCTTTTGTGTCTGGGAGGTAACACCACTGTCTGCAGTGCTCAATTTGTGCTCACTATGCAAACCAGGGCCAGTTGTGATTTGAATAAAATGAGATCCTCTTGCACTAACCCATGACCTCAGCCATTCAGTTACACTTCCACTTTCAGTCCTGGGCTGTTTATTTAAGGAAAAAAAAAAAAAAAAAAAAAAAAGGGGGTGGGGTTAGAGCATTAGCATTTAGGTGACGGAGAAGCAAGGAATGGAGCTGTTCCTACATGAGGCGCCTGCTCCCCTTGCAGCCGTACACAGCACTCCCATGTCAGGAGCTCGGCAGATCGGAGCAAGGCAGGGACCCACGGCTTGGCCAGGCAGCACACGAAAGGCAGCTGGGTTTTGGTGAAGATGAACGGGGCGTGCACGCACACTGAATCAGGTTTTGCCAACATCCCCGCTAACCCGCAGCCACACCCCTACATCGCCACGTTAACAGGCAGCCACCAGCTCTAGCACATCTGTCCTTCCCCTGGGGAATGACCAACAAGCCGTTCTTTAAAGCTGCTGAGCCCTCCCCCCGTGGCTGAAGGCACCAGCAGCTGCGGATGGCGTGGAGAGACGCGCATCTCCTCTGACAAAAACCGAGCACGGCCGCAGACAAACAAGAGCAGGCTCAGGAAGCGGAGAGGTCTCAATTCCTCCCCCAGCCCCACACCTCGCGGTACCTTCCTGAGGCAGCTCCCCCGTCAGATGAGGGGACACGCTCATGCATGTTCACAAGGCCCCACACGTGCACGGGGGTCAAAGGAAAGCAGGAGCCCACAGCGTTTGTTGCACACTTTGATGCAATGAAGTGAAGAGAAGGGTTCCTGCTCCCGCGGCCTCCAGAGCGTTTGTTGTTGTTACTGCCGGTGTCACTGTGGCAGAGCCGCACGCTCCTGACAAAGCAAACGATCAAATCACAATCTGTTATTGTACCAGACTTCCAGCATTAATATGAAACACCTTACTCTAACCTAATCCAACCTAAACCAATTTGATAGAGAAAAACCAGAGACGCTTCCAAAGGACACGGCAACACAGAGGAGGCACCTCCCGCACCTGAGCCCCTTCCTCCCCAAGGTCAAGGCCTTACCGCAGGAGCAGGTGGGACAGCACTTCAAACAAGCTTGCCACCCTGTTTCTTCCCCTCGAGTTGCAAGTACAGAATGAAACAGAGCAACTGAAACGACAAATCCTTCTTCTGTGGTAGTCTCACAACTCTGCACGTAGCTGCTGTCTTGAAATTGTGTGATCTGGCTCTACCCTACAGAACACCTGAAACCAATATCAAAACAACGCCACATTGGCCTATTATGTCCACCTAAAAATTGACTTAATGCCCACCTGCAGCTGGGTGGAAGTTCCCCTTTATTAACTGGCTGTCAGCCACCTGTGCCCTCCACCTCAGTCAGCCACGTGCTATTAAAGCAGCACAGCAGAAAAACTGCGTCACGTCACTGCTGCTCACCCCCATCTTTCTGTAAGTGCCACCCTCCAGAGGTAACTGTGCTTGGAAAACCCCAGACATGGCTGCAGCTTGAATGATGCTTCACACAGCGTGCCCTCTGAGCAGGCCACCACAACCCAGCTGTGGCTGCCCATGTTCAGACCCAAGCACACGCTACAGGGTGCTACAATGCTTAGAGACACTTTGCCAAAACCTAAAGCAAGGAAGTCAGGTGTTGATCCTAGATCCCAGGCATTACAGCTTTTCTGAGTTAACATGATACAGCAGAATTTTAGCTGGGACCTACCAAAAAAAGTGCCAAGTGCCCTCTGGATGGTGCCAGAGATCTGAAATCTTCACTGAAGTTTCTGACAAACAAGGCTAGTAAAGGCCCATAATATTAACTGGGTTCCACACACGTACCCCAAATCCCAACGCTCAGCTTCAGAGCAGTCTTTGCTTTAAATCCCATGACTTCCAAGCTTAGCATCATATTTCAACTGAGAACTACCCAGTTTTCCAGAGGAAAGAGCAAAAGGATACATACAATTAGCTTTTCATATATGATGCTGGTTCATCCTTGTCAATACACGCAGTAGAGGTGCTCCCCATGGCACCTACGTAACCACCAACCCATCTCCTTCCAGAAGGCTGAGAAGTGAAACAAGCTCTGTTCTGTCAGAGGACATGGCACCACAACGAGCGGATATGAACCCTAGGCCTCATTATCAGCTAATGCAAATGATTTTCAGCGCCATACAAACCACGCAGATGATCTGAGCAATTATTTATGCAAAGCTGCAGTGCTGCTGAGCGCACACCGAGGATGATGTGCTGAGCTGGCTTCAGCCACGACGGGAATTTAAAACAGACATCAACCATCAGCAAAAGCCAGCGCCACGCAGCAGCCCCTCACGTTCACAGGAGCAGCAGACAGATTTATGCAGCACGCCGCGGCTGTATACAACGCTGCTCTCATTGCAGCACACATCTGTACAACAATAAAAAGCGCTCTTAAAGCACTGTAGCCTAGTACAATGACATATGTTAAATATAGCCACAAGTGAGCTGGGAGCAGAAATCCATGAATAACTGTATTGATTGCAGTAAAGAAAACCTGAGCATGTTTGGAGTGGAGACATTTCCTGATGAAATTCCTTCCATTTGGTAAAAACACAGACATTGTCTTACACCTTTCCACACAACAAAACAATAAAACAAAACGCCAGATGGTCCTGTTAGGGCTGAACCATGGATTTGCTCAATCCCTGTTTGCAGAGTTGGAGAGAAACCTGTCCTTCCAGTAAAGAGCAAGTCTGAGGCTCTGGAGCTTGCCTGAATTCTGAGAAAGGACCAGGAGTTGAAAAATCTTACACTTTACTCTATATGGAGTTTCTAGACAAAGTTTCTTAAGAGTTTTCTATGCCTTCTTATTTTTAGGACATGACAAATCCCCCTGTATTGACCCAAGGCACCCATTATTATGGCTATTACTAGGCACAGTAACGGGGCTACATCACAACCAACGGGCTAAAATGAAAGATGAAAGCAGAGCTGGCAGGGGACAGTGAAGCAGTGCTCCTCTGGGCCCCTGTCATTTGAAATCCTACGCTGAGTTTTCACACATTGACATACGCCAGGTGCGCTGCTCACAGCGAAGCAAAGCTTTCTGGTGTCACCTGCTGCATTTACAGAGGCCTCGTGCACCTCGTGCCTGCCCTGCCTGCGAAACTGCTTCCAAGAGATGCTGGTTGGGACAGACCGGGGACGGTTCATTTCATCGCCTCTGAACACATACAGGCAGTTGCTTTATGCAAGAATGGCTAGTTTCAAAAATCCACTCTATTTGCCAACAACAGTTAGGAAACTTCCCCTCAAAAACGCTGTGCCTCGGGGAAGGGACACAGGCTTTTGGAAGCCAGCCTTCCCAGAGTGACAGCAACCTGCCTGACCCAGAAACACCTCAACGCCCCTAAACCTGAGCCCGGTGTCAGTCCAGGCTCCCCCCAGGGAGGGGCTGAGGAGCGTGCCTGCAGTAATCTGCAGCCACCGGGCAAGGTAGAGAGAAAATGGGAACCAGCAGAGCCACGAGGCTGGTACAGGAACCCGCAGCAGGAAACATGACCACGGCCAGAGCACGGCGTGTGCTGAAGAATCCTCCCAGCTTGGACATTTCAGGGTGAAGGAACTCGGACATTCCCTTCAAGGGAGTCTGTGCAACATTCCCAAACCCATCACACACTGCTTTCAGCCACATGTGAATCACAACAGCACAAAAACCTTCGCTCCCCAGGCAGGTGAAACTACAGCAATCCAGCACAGGCTCCCCTGCACCCACCAAGGCTCCTGTTCTGGCCTTCACTCACGTGGAAGCGCTCGCCCTATGACCCAAGCAGCAGCACGGAGGGCTCCCAGGTAAGCCACCTTGCAGGTACTTCCAACCAACGCAGTCAGGAGTGGGAGTAGGGCACCCGAATTCGTGGCTCTGGGCCATCACCTTACACACAAGCCTGTTGCAACTGAGAAATCGATGCTGGCACGGTGACAGCCCTTAACGACTAATTACTGTAATGCAGGAACTGCTCACAGCATCTGAGTACACGTGCAGAGGAGCAGGAGCAACACACGGCCTGGTTACCTTGGACAAGCCAAGCAAAACTGCCAAGATCCTCCATAAATGCAAAGATATGATGGCAACAGAGACCAAGCATGTGCTGACCACAAGCAAAGTTGGTTTACTTTTCCCCCATCCTAGAACACTTTGGCAGACAAATGCATTTTTTTATGAGGCGCCTGCCCTTGGCAGGGTGGTGCAGGGGGATGCTGGTGGGCGATGGCACCACAAGGGGCCTGCACGCCTCCCCCACCAGCTTGTAATGGGGCAGACTCGACAGTGCCCGGGGCTTTTGGGGATGCTCCAAACAAGCCAGTATTTATCACTGATTTTACCAGGTGACTGTGGTGCCGCATTCCCAGTCGTGCTCAGACAGCTTTTTGCCTGTGCTAGTCAACCCACTGCAGTGGTAGCCCCAAGAGAAGACAACGCTGCACATCTCCATCCTGAGACACGCATCTGACAGAGTCCTGACAAAAAGCCTACCAGAAGTTTTTCCTTGACAGAGTCCTCACCAGGCCTCTCGTCGTCCAGAGAACCAAAGCAGGCATTTTTGTTTGGAAACGCTCCTTCCTTTCTCTCCTGCAGGTTCTGAAGTCACGCACACACTTAGTTATTCCATGCAAGCGTGTGACCCTTTGCACTTGGGTGTTGAAGGAAAGATTTATCCTTGATGTAAAATCAATCACATTAACAGGGTGACTTTCCAAACTCCTGCAGGTTCACTCCAGAGACAGCACTAATTCTTTTTGTAACTTTGAGAGAGTTGGACAAAGCATCTGCGTGGGGCTCTGTCTGAAGGCATTAATTGTTTGTGAGATCCCAATCTGAGAATTTTATGTAGCTACACTTAACAGAAAAACAATGCTTCCAACCATTTTTTCTTGGAATTACTGTTCAAAACCACAGCTTTTCTTAGAGACTGTTGTTCTAGCAACCAATTCAGAGCTCCTAAACTTTTCCTCTTCCAAACTAGGACAACTTCAGGCAAATCAGAACTTACCAGATACTTAAAACAAAATGATAAACAGTAGAGGAAGAGTTTGACAAGCTAATGAATAATCAGAAAGCCAAACGAAGAACATCTTTGCATGAAAAGATCACACTGAAGTTCCTTTAGTTTCTCACAGTGTAACAGCCTTATGAGACAACTCCATTTTTACTCTTTTACCATCACTGAAGCCCAAGGGCCAATGTAACTACCATCGCCACACAGCACACGCTTTGTAACACCCCTGTGTGCTTCTGTACAGCAACACATACCAGCCATGTCTGTACATCAGCCTGCTTGCAGCCAGGAAAGCCTAGGGGAATCAAAATTCCCAGTAAAGCTATGAAACTGTGTTGTAGAATTTTTCTATAAAATAGGATGCGCTAGAGCTCTGAAGAGAATCTGATGGAAGTCTGCAGCCGTAAAACACACAAAGCAAAACTTCAGGAGACAACAATGAAGTTTTCAGCAAGTCTTGTAGAAAGTTGCAAAAAAACCTTCAATAAAGAGAAAGCAGCTTGCCTCTGATGATAGCTTCATAAACATCCTTGGACCAATTAGGTATGTTAAACTAGTAAAACAGGAGTTTGGGAGGCACATTTTACTGGACAATTTAGACACAGGGAAAAAAGCCAAAGAAAACCCTTTGTATTTGCAGGAAGCTCCAGCTTAGCAGTTCTTTTGTAACACACCTGAGTTTCCTCAAATTGAACAGAAACTTATGCACAAACCTGCCTTCGAACCTGAGGCACATCCACACTTGTGTTTTGGTTTGTTTACTTTGGTTTATTTATAACAGGACCCATCATTACCTGCAACACAAAAGCCCCTGACTACCTCCACTGCGAGTGGGGCCTCCCTGTGCTGAGCAGAGAGAAGCAGCATTCCTGCTTCAAAGAAAACTAACAAGATCCACAGAGACAAAAGACTGACTGCAGAAAGCAGCAGAGGCACAGAGGCCAGCCGAGGCCAAAAAAAGGTCAAGATGAGTAAAACTTCAGACTCCTGTCCTGTACTCCCCTGCAGAGTCAGGAGGTCTCCCAGCACGGTCTGCTTCTTCCTCCCTCTCCCAGCAACAAACCCAGCATCCTCCGAACTCAGGACACACAGGATAAGACACTGAGGAAAAACTACTTGCACTGTGCAGGACTACAGTCATCTACACGTAGTCTTCTTCACAAGGATTAAGTGCACGGTTCTCTTCTCTGCAGGGAATCAGCAGGAAGGTCTCTCCGTGGGGAACTGCAGCAGGGTAAAGGCACTGCAGTGGTGCTGGGACACTTTGCTCGAGGGCCTGAACTGCAGCTCCTAACTTGAATTTGAAGTTACTGCTAGAGCACCAAAACTTAAGGTAAATATTATTGATACCTTATAAATTAAAAGATAATTCAGGCTATGAATTAATTTGAAATTATAAAACTAGGGTCTTCACACAGTATTAATTCCTCCATCTTTGGCATATCTGTTCTACTTATCATGAAAACTCATCGATTCAGCACACAGTCTTACCCTGAGATGCAACATTTTAAATGATTTAGAAACCCATAAAACACACTGCCAGCTGTAAGCTGGCAGCAAGAACTATTAAAGCAGTGAATATATAATGTGTCCACTGGTAGTTTCTGAAAAACTGCCAGACAGCAAAGATAAACTAACAAGGACAGCGCCTCAGTGGCTGTGTCACCTTGTATTCCTCCAAGTTTACTATACAGGACCTAATTTGGGCTTACTCTGATGCACTCAGCCAACTGCAAGCACATCTTACTTTCTAAGATAAGGCTCTGAGGGCCAGCCTGGTATCTTATGACCTGCTATCACATTTGAACTTGCCGTTTTTTGAAGCAGGAAAGACAGCACCAGGCAACCAGAAAGGTACACAAACAGTGAGCCAGTGAACCTGGCCAGTGTGCACCAGTTCCTGTGTGGTTTTAACTGGCATCTCACCCCTGCATCCGAGGTGGTACTTCTGATCGGCTGTTACCTCAGATAAGCTTGTCAAGTTTTACCAAGCGCACATATCCTGGACCACAGCACCTTCCAAGCACTCCCTAAAGAGGACACCTGAGCTCTCCTCCAGGATGACATCCCTGCCTGGTACTGAGAAGCAGCTCAAACAGAGGGAAATTGCCTCCTGAGATCTTTCAGCTTCCTGAAAGAAAAAAAGTGTTTTTTCCCCTGTAAGTGGGGAAAAAAGTGAGTAAGCCAAGAAAGGAAGACCTGTTCTTTCTTTTATGAAGGCTTTTTTAAATATAGATCTAAGTGATCTCAGCGACGCACAGAATTGCCAGCCTGTGTTACAAGAACAGCTCTTGAGGAAGAAAGGAACAGCTCCACTTCGCTTCAAAGCAGAGGTTAGGGGAGGCTCTTGTTTGTTTTGAGTCCCTGTGTCAGAATATCCACCGATTTTTCAGGAGCATCATAAATAAAAGTGCCAGGCTGGCTACGACAGAGGAAGCACATGCTCAGAAGCCCAGCTGGTGCTGCACGTCCCACCTGCAGAGCCAGGCCATGAGGCTGCTGCTTCATGCAGCACCCAGCAGCACTCGAGGACAGCCAGGACCAGACCTTCATGGACAACTCACCTGGAGCAGGCTCACACACACAAAAACAGAGCAGTTATTTCGAGGACCAAGGTGCATACAACCCCTCTCTTGGTAAGGCCACTGAATTTACACTGAATTTTTCTGAGGCTTTGGAGCTCAGAAAACCCTCAGAGTACATTTTGCAATAGTGGGAAAAAATGATGAATTTCTCATCTTTCCTTAGAATCTTTCAGGCAGCTCCTACTCACAGCAGGACTCTGCTTCTTGCTGCTAAACTGCTGACCTGCTCTTGGGGTCTCCTGTCAGCAGCCCCACTGGAGCTGCTCATCACTACCCCGCACCCAAATTCCTCACCTCTTGATCATCTATTTCACTGATAGCTTCGAGAAGATTAGCAAGGCTGTTTGCTTTTCGCAGAAACTCAGCTGTTCATCTTCAAACTTCTGATGACACATACATGAACACGGGGGAAAAAAACACAAACTGGCAAGAGATGGGTAGGATCCCATTGACAACCCCAAGAGTGGAGGAGACCACAAAGAAGTAACAAAATATCACACTCCTATGCTGTTAAGAGGTCACCACCGTTTCTTTTAGATAAAGACCGGCTGCTTTCCAAATCTCTTATTGTGCCTTTCTGATCCAGCTATGTAGCACTCGTGCCCAGGATATACTTTGTCATGTTGCAAACATGAAACAAAAATTCACTTGGCAACTTGTGTTACAGTCACCAGAAAAAAATCACTAAAAGAGAAGAAAAAAAAAAAAGCAGTAGACCATGTCTCATCTGGAGGAGTAGGAGAATTTAAGTGCGGTTATTTAAAACACAAACAAAAGCAACACAAAGCAACTGAAGGCTTTGCACAGTTTTAACCTGAAATCAAATGTGACAAGAGCTTTTGGATGGGCTGCAAAAGACTAATAGCAATTTTGTTAAGAATCAAGAAGCCAGTCTGAGTAACAGCACGCAGCCCTGCTCTCTGAGCACCTGAGCTTTGCCTGAATACAAATCTCACCTTGTTATCCAAGTTCTTTTCCCTCGAGACTTACCCCAGACTGATGCAGTGTCCTTGCCTTTCCCTGTGCTACAACACCCGGAGTCTCAGGCTGCTTCAGCAGGCAGGAAAGCCCTGCGGCACTCCTGCAGCGTGCAGCGAGGGACAGGCCCTGGGGGAAGCTTTAACCCTTTGGCCTTCAGCTTCCAGGCTGCAATTCCTGTCCTCCCCACGGCTTCTGAACAGGCTGTGGGGAATGTGCATATATACACACATTCATATAGATGTACATATGTATGGGTGTACATTTGAGCCTGGCTGGTTTCTCTGTAAACGTGGCGCAGGGAAAGCCATTTCTGCTACGTCTATTTACCTAATGGCATATCTGGGACAAGTGCATTTCATAAGCAGGGAGGAAAAAAAAACACAACTGCTTCCCACTGACAGAAGAACCCGAAACATTAGCTCGGGATGTCAGGATGCCATCATATAAATGTCACATCATGCCACGCTGCTTTAAAGAAGGGCAGAATGTGTAATGCCGCTTTGGCAATGTGAATTTGCTGAGCTTGATTTTCAATTTGAAATGTTCAAGGAAACATCAAGCTAAGCTTAGAAACAAATGTCAAAGTGGTGGAAGGCTGCAGGTGACTGAAGGCAGCCAGTCACTACTGCCCAGTACTGAGTATTTCGGGTCTGACAGCTGTGCCAGCTGTTCCTAACCCAGAATATAAGAATTGGAGCAACTGTTTTGAGCCCTAAGGTGAAAACGTAACCTGTCTGCAGTAAGTGGGAGTTCTGCCACCATTTTCAAAGAGCAGAGAATTCACACAGCACATTACATTAGAAGTTTCGCTGTCCTTTGGTAATTCATCTCTAAGAGACATTGGGAGGGCAGAAATTAGAAACACGAAGTAGTACCGCATCCTTGAGCCTAGCTAATAAACCATTAACATCAAGTAAAGCTCCTGCATGGCGATGTTGATGAATCCTATGCCAAGGACAGAATTCCTCCTGAAGCCCTGGATGCGGGCCTTGGACTCCTTCCCACCCCAGGCTCACAGCTACGGGCCTGGCAGGGCCAAAGACCCGCATGGCAGAGGCCTGGGGAGAGCGCCCCGCAGTACCTGCACCCCCCGCAGTACCTGCACCCCCCGCAGTACCTGCACCCCCCGCAGTACCTGCACCCCCCGCAGTACCTGCACCCCCCGCAGTACCTGCACCCCCCGCAGTACCTGCACCCCCCGCAGTACCTGCACCACAAGAACTGCTGTGCACCCCAGAGCCTTCAACATTGGAAAATTCACCACCTCCCAAAAAAACTGCTTCCACACTTAATTATAGTACAGTTAATAGTGCATACCCCCTACAATGGGGTATGTATCTCAAACACAGTTTGTAACTTTCCGTTATGCAGCACTGTGTTACACCATGCTTGCAGGACACAAACCACAGCGCTCTTTGAGCAGACACATACCTATACAAAGCAGAAATTTGTGTGTTTTTTTTCCCCACTCTACTTACAAAACATAACAAACGTGCTATGCCCTGTTTCCACGGGCTCCTCTAACATCCATATAAATAACTATCAGCCTTTTCCTGGTGCTAGTATTGAAAAGCAGCGCAGAAAGATGCTTCTCATAAAGCAGCTGGTATCATAAAGAACATACACATAGCAAAGAAGTAATTTCCAAGGAAATGGAAAAACAAAAGTAAGTGTGTATTTTATCTTGCTACTTCAGAGAGTTCACTTGCACATTTTACTGCCTCAGAAGCATGATCATCCCTTCCAATCTGGCTTTCTGATCGAGTAAGAGAATATAAACTCAGCAGCTATTTCCTAAAGCACATTATTTAAGACCCCAAGACTTGGGACGTAGCCACTTCAATACATTTTCCTCCAGCCACCACTATTATCAAATATAAATTTTCCAGCTGATCGAAAGAGATTTGCCCCCTCCATTATTCACATTTCCACTTCTGCTTACAGTGGCTTCAAGCAGACTTCCCAATGTACTTTCTACTTTAGGATAAAAATCCACCTTGGAGCAGAAAGCCGTGACGGATTCCTCTGCGCTATTTGCTCTGCTTTTATCCTGTCCCTTGGTTTGCTGAGGGCCTCTGAGTAAGTTCTGCACAGGCTCCACACCGACTGTCTGCAGAGATAAAAGTCAGCCGTGGCACAAAACTGCCATCAGCGCAAAATGGGATGCAAAGGAGGAGTCAGCCATCACCAGTCAGCCAAAGCCAGCACAGGCGGCACTGCAGAGCAGCACACGAGGTAACCCTGTGTTAGCACAACATACGCCACGAAGAGTCTCCCAGTCAAGTTTGTGTTGGTTCTTGTCATCTCTGACCCCTCCAGCTGCCACCCAAAGCAGAAAACTAGAGACACATCATGCAGAGTTAGAAAAATGACATTTTCCTTAGATCTGGTGTAAAAACAAGCAAAATCTCACGGATACCAACATACCGTAAGCACTACTGTTGAAAGGGCTCCTGAAGAACATGATTAAAAATAGCAACTTTGGCAAATGAGAAACACCTAACTCCTTCTTGCTGTTCTCTACTTATATGAAGAATAAATGATCAAAATATTAATATTTTGAAACAAGTTGTGCACGTAGGAGTCAGTGGACTGGCCCAGAACTAATCCTCCCCTGCTGCCCATGCAGTTGATTCCAAGCATGTCTGGGAGCCAAACCAAGCCAGCTCTGGGAGCGGCTCAGGCCAAGCCACAGGGCATCACCTTGCACGTGGGATCAAAGTGCCCACGTGAGGACTCAATACCAAATGCGCCAGGTCTCAAATTCACCCCTTCACTTATGTTGCCATTGTTTTCCCTTGCTGACAAGCCCGTATTTACATCGTGCAGCATCTAACCAGGCTGTGTGTTGACCAAAGGTGAAGTGTTTGCCAAGGTCTCTCGCTGCACAACTGGAAGCTGCACGCCAGGAACACGCTGCCAGAGGCAATACACCAGGCACCAGCTACAAAGACACTCCCAGTATGCAAAGTGCACCATGCATACTTCTACAATCACTTGCTTTTTCTGCTGATCAAAGCGGATCTGTCTCTGCAAAGGGAACCAGACTGCGCTGCTCAAACCCTCAGCACAAGGAACTGCCCGGCTCAGAAGCAGAAGGGAGGAGCAGAGATGCACATCACTAAGGATAAAGGATTAAAGGGAGAGCAGAAAAATCTAATCTTTGGAAAGCAAGAACGTGCCAGTAAGCAAGGGATCACAGCTACGGGAATGAGAACAAGTTTCCACGGCTGAGGCAGAACCTGACCAGAAAGCTCATCCCAGCGCGAGCAGCGGGCTGTCGGCACGCACCTCGGGTGGGATGGGGGTGGCCAAAGCTCCAGCCTCCAGCACCCCTGGTACCACCCCGCAGCGTGCTCAGCAGCCCCATACAACTGCTCACATGTGGGCCCCAGGGAGCAGCCAGGCCACAGCGCAGCGCCTGAACACGCAGCTGAGTGTTTCCATGTGTCACACGGAGCCACCAGCGAGCTCAGCCTGACGTGGGAATCAGGGAGGAAGTTTCTGCCAAAAGGGAGCTGGGGATGAGAGCAACAGGAGTTACCCAGAGGAGTCAGGAGTTAAGAGAGCAGTAAGAGAAGTCAGCAGCTCTGTGACAGGAGCATCCCACACACGTCACTTCCAACGATTCATGAGCTAGGTGACTGAGGTTGTCTTCCGACAGCAACTTATACCTCTAAAATCCCTATAAATATTTCAGTCTAAAATAATTACTAAAACATAAGTGCTTGCACACACATGCAAAAAAAAAAAAAAAAAGTGTCATATTTTTTTTCTTTCTTTTTTTAAAAACACAGTATCAAATCCTGCACTGACAGGAAGGATGCAAGTGGTCAGATTTCTCAAGCTTGCCTTAAGCACCTGCTGTACCGGACAAACCATTCCCTCATCTCAAGGCTAGCTGTGAAAGCTGGTTAGGATCTGGGTACCGTGGAAGCACCCTTTTCTCCCAGCACACGGCCATCACTATGCCTCAGATGCCCCCCAAAACCAGGTATTGCTTCCACTCCCCTCTTCTCACCTGCATTGTCAAACTTGACTCTGTAAACCGAAAGATCTCCATCCTGCAGCAAATTACCCAAACAAGGGTAACAGAACAGGCAAACAGAGCAGACGTGGAGGCAGACTGACCACATTAGCAACTCTGTCACTAAATACCAATTGTAATGAACTCATAGCTCCCGCTCTTTTGTCTGGATGCATGGAGAAACATTTTTATAAGACTGCTTTAGTTGCCATAGCCAGAGTTTAGCCAGAATTAAACTACCTGCTCAGGGCCCCAGCTAGCCCCCATCTGGATTCTGTTTTCACTCAATACTGGCCAAGGCAGCAGCTCCCCAGGACAACAGGCAGATGCCTACCGCCTGGCCCAGACCATCCCTCCATGACCCGGGCACAACCTCAGCATCTCATCACAGCACCCTCACCAATTCTATGCCTGGCAAGAAAGCAGCCCTTGTGTTAATTTAAACATATCCTGGTAATTCATTAAATGGTTAATAAATTGGGAACACAAAGTATTCTTCAGCAAGCCCGTCCAGCCTAGCAGGAAGGTTTCTTGAGTAACGCCTGCATCGTTTGGTCAACTGCTTTCTGCATGCACAGAGCAGTCGGACTCGCAGCTGACTCATGCCTTTAGCAGGGGTCTTATGAACTGCATCACCAGTGAGGAAACATCTGTGTTCGTTTTGTTTATTCAGCTAGCTTTAGAGCATTAGGGATAATAGAAAAGCTTCTTCTCAAGGACTTAGTGCCCACAATGCAGCAGCTGTAATGGCTAAAGGTTTTTGTTTTTCTTCCCTTCATACATACACAAAAGGACTACTTAAGGAGATTGGCAATCCTACAAGTAACATTAGGCTTGCAATATAAGAGACATGTTCAGAAGATATTGATATTTATGTTGATATGTGCAAACCAAAGGACTTCATAAAAATCAGCATTAAATTCCTAAAATAAAAGCAGAAGAGCAAAGACACACAAGCCTTCACTAACAGCAAGCAAACGCTGGCTGGAAACCGTTCTTTCCACTGCTTACCTCCAGGCTGAGCACAGGTTTTAGGCCACAGATTTGCACAGCTCACAGAAAAAATATCCTGCTTACAGACATAGCAGCAAGATGATGGAGAGGGTTCCCTCCCACCAACAGCTCTGCAGCAGGAGCAGCTGCCACAGCCCGTGCGTGCAGTCAGGGCCTGGACCTTCAGCAGCAGCCATCAGTGTCTCATCTCCAATTGCTGCTGCTGCAGCACGGAAGGTGCTCACACAACCTACCTGTGTAGGACGAGGGCTGGCAATTGTTCTGTCAGCAGTCATTTTTATTTGCAAACTGAAAAAAGAACAAATTGGGTTCTCCTCCTCCATGAGAGCACCACACGAGCAGTGTCCTGCCCAGGCCGTTTGCAGCCCTGCCTGGGACACGCTGATTTTCTTCTGTAACCCAAGGGTTTGTTCGGCTTCTCACCCATACTGGCACACTGTACGAGCTGATCAGCTACAGCACCGTCCTTCAACATAAATGGTTGTGGTTTACCCTAACCTTGCCCACCACGTAGGAGTCATTTGGGTATCTCCTTAAGCAGGGATCAATACATTGAAATTAAACTCTAACACAGGTTAACTGGAAGACAAAGCAGGCATTTTAAACCGCTTCAGAAACCCTACCCGCTGCCTTCAAAGTAGTCCACCAGCAAACAGTTACTGAAGTACGACTTAAAAGCTGCCTGAGAGCATTAGAGGTAAAGCATAACGCAGCACAGACAGATTTAACATACCTTCCATCAAAATAACACTTCCGTGCACCAAGCACTGCTCAGAGAGCACTCCTCCTGCACGAGCATCTTCCCTAATTCAACATGAGCTGAAATCACTCATGTAGCATGATTTAGAAAGAGACCCAGCAAGGCCAGCAGTATACTAAAGGCCTTCAAGAATCCTGAATTACAAGTTTCAGCACTCCTAAAAATACTAAAAACAGAAAACAACCGTTAAGGAATTCCACTGCAGCCAGCAGGAACAGGCAGGGACTCCGGCCATCCCTTCCCAGCCAGGTCTCTCTTGCGGCAGTCAGCCTCTGTTCAGAACACAGCAGGTAAGGAATGGAAAACCAAAAGAATTCGGCATGTTATTTGGATTTTCAGTTACTGCCCAACACAGTCACTTCAGATTGGTTTTAGGCTTTTACAGAACCAGTATTTATAAAACTCACATAAAGAAGAGTTTCTACCAAATACATTTTTTTTTTAGTGTTTCAGAACACTTTAAGACAACAGAAAAACCTTTGTTTTAAAATGCATTCGAGCCCAACAACTTAAATGAACATACAAAAAATACATAAAAACCCTACCATGATGACATTCATATGACTATTCTTTCATCATTTCACATCACTCTGCCCTTCAGCTCCTAGCAGAGCCAGTAGCTCTGCAGAACCACAGCTTATTCTCAGTGCACTGTATTACTCGACTTCTTACAGACCTCTGTCTTCAACCTACAGCAAACATACATATGCTGAAAAAGCTGAAATTCGTTTGGTATAGGTGTCCCAAAATGAGTCCTGTCCAACCACCCCTCACACATCATGCTTACACAGGGTAACGACCGAGGTCTGAACCAACATTGAACAGCAAAGTGAAGATTTACAGAAGCACCTGGCTATCAGAAGAGCCCAAACTTGCTCCAAGAGTTGACCTGCCAAGTTCTAGGCTCATTTAAACTGGTTACTGCAAAACAAAATATTGCCAAGTGATAGTTGATCTGGAAAATCCCAGCCAATCACCGAAACGGACAACTCTTGCTTGTCTTAGTTGGCACCAAGACTCCCAAATACTTGACCACAATGGAGCTCAGGTACACAGGCATGCAAGTCGCTGCTGATGTAAGAGCGGCAGCATCAAGCCCTGAGTACATTTTACCCCAGTAAAGCCAGAAAAAACCCTAACCACCACCTTACTAAGGAGATTTTTCAAACCACTGCAGCATCTCCCCCAGCCCAGCCATAGCACCAGGTGCAAACATTTGGGGACACACCAAGGCTGCAGGGGTGGCCCTGGCAGCAAACAGGAAGCAGCCGCACCGGGCAACTAAGCCAGGACAGCGACAGCTCAAAGGCAGCAGGCAAGGCAAGTTAGAAGGCACAAAGTCATTCAATGGAGAAACATCCTTCCATAAAGGAGCTACTGTTTACCAAGCAGCTAACAGAGACTTGCAGTACTTCATTTCCAATTATGTTAACCTGCTTCCTAAGCAACGATGTGATCAACACAGCCCACGCCAAGCTACCGAGGTCAGTGCTCTAACTCCCAGCACCTTCACTCTGAGCCTTGAGCCACCTCTGCCACCACTGAAAAAAGCCCCAGAAATGAGAGAAATGCTCAGGCAGGAGGAAGTAAGTACCCATGATGATGGCAAGATTACAACATAAAAGTTTGCTGCTAAGCAAAACAAACACACCACCTTGCTCCCTGGCTGCAAGTGGCTTCAACCACCAAACAGTTTGTTTCGGTGCCAGGGTTCAGATCTGAGTCTGCTTAGGTCTTGTAACTCAACTGGAAACAGAACCCAGAAGTTCAATTAAATCCAGGACAGCACAAAATTTGAGGGCTTCCTTCCACTTACCCAAGTCCCACACTCTACAAACTGAAAGCGACCACAGCACTCATTACAAACTCAGTGACAATTGAAGAGCAACCAAAGTCTCTACAGGTTGAGATGGCCAGGCTGTCCAAACACACAGCCCTCCAAGAGCCCTTCGACCTGCAGGACTTCCCTTCCTCCTCAGTTACACTCATTCATGAGCAAGGCCTTGATACGAGAATCGCTTCAAGAATTCACCCTCAAGCTTACATCCTCAACTAAAAGTGAAAATCCCCTAAAGGGCTTCAACTACAAAAAGAAATATCCTAATGATAACTTTTGGACAGCCTGAGATAGCTGCTCGTTCCGACAGCTCAGCAATGCTACTAAAATGGCCCAGGAAGAACTGCTTTAGCTGCTCGAGACAAACTCACTGCTGCTACAATTAGCAGGCTTACCTTAGCCTGAAGCAACCAATACACATCAGAGGGGTAACGTCTAAGGCTGGATTTTTACATAACTGTGTCAAACTTGTTTAAACTCCTGTGAAATATTTTTTTCTTGAATATTTGGCCATATAAGGACAAAGCTCATAATTTCACATAAAATACATCTGGGTCAAATTCTGATGCGTAGAACATGTGCAAAAGCCCATGGATCCCACAGCAAGTCCAGAACCAAAGTCCTGGGCTATGGGAACCTGTATGGGAGCCTTTCCCTGTATCAATTACCCCACAAAAGGATGGCTCATTATGAAATGGACTTCCAGAAAATTCCTGTGCTCTGAAAGCATGATAAATGAGTTTAAAAATTGGATAAACCTAAACACGTGCTCCCAGAGGTCCCACGGAGCTTTATAGCTGTTACTTTCTGAACTGTCCCACACAGAAGCTTGTCCTACAACCTAAAACCAGAGCTCTCCTTCTGCTCATTGCATCAGACACGTGGCTGAAGCCCCAGAGAGGGGAGCAAATCGCAGCACTCGCACGCTCCAGGTTCTTGCTGCAGCTCCACACAAGAGCGCCAGGCAAGGAGCAATGCTGTTTGCTTTCCTTAAGTGTCCAGGGATGTGGAAATCAACTTCAAAAGAAACAAAACAGAAAAATACCGTATTTTATATCTGGGGGGCAGGACATCTCTGCCTACAGTCTGGAAAATGAGCAGATTTGAGACTGTCATTTTCTAATAAATAGTCGTTAATCACTTGCAGCCACTCGGCACAGGAGGTCAGGCGGTGGCAGCCTGGCTGGTGTAAGCGTTTAACAGGGAATCGGATTAGAGAGGCTCGGGGCAGCACCACCACAGCCCCAGCACTACCTGCTAACAGATCCTTCCCTCCAGTCACGACACTACCAGGGCCTGACCCAGGCATTTTGGAGCACGAAGCCCTGATCTCGCTATGAAGACTCCACAAACCACGCGGTGCTAAACACGAGCTGATCACGGCGCTGTATGGCAGCAATGCTGTAAGCAACCATCACCTCAGCTGCTCTGAGGAGCTGGGTCAGAGAACGAGGCTGAGGCCGGCAGCGCCCCGCCAACACGCACCATGCAGGAGCTGAAGGGGCAGGATTTGAGCTATTCTCAGAGCATTTCACAGCCCTGCTCCCCTCTCCCTCCACCCAGCAGCTCCGCCTGAGAGCCAGCTACGGTTATAATTACCATCATAATTATTATTTTAATAAGAACCAGTGACTTATCAAAATACTACACTGAAGGCTCGCATGTCTCTTCCTGTAGGAGTGCCAAGAAGGAGCAGCCAGTTCGCTGCTGATGTACCGCTCTGTGTACGCCTGGAGCAGACAGCACCTCAAAGTTTCTATTTATGCAGCTGAGTGACTAAACTCAATCCAAGCGAATGCCAAAACGTAAGCAATTTGAGGCACAGGCGCTGCGCAGTGTTATTGCTCTGCTGGTACACACACTAACAGCTTTGTTTACTACACTGACTCCTCTTCAGCTTGTTTGCTTGGCTTTTACACACGGTCGGCCACGCTGCTGAACTGAGGTGCCTTGAGGTAGCCACCTGAACCCCTGTTTGTGTACTTAACAGCTGTGTCGGGCACCCATGGAAAGTTGTGTGTGTGTAAGCAAGCCTGGAGGCATCCAAGTCAATGCAATTAGGGGCCTACGTGCGTATTTACCTCCACCTTCCCAAATCTGGACCTCTGCAGGCACCAGGTGGCTATTTTTCATGCCAGCAGCGGATACCCTCAGTACATCCTAGCTTGCTGACCGCTTCTTTTCTCTTCACATGCCTGTTCAAGATGACCCAGATACAGCTCCCCAGTAACACGCCACCTCCACACAGCAGCTCAGTTTAAACTTTCAGTTAAATGTAAATTTAAATAATTAGCAGATGGCCATTTAGCTAGTTACAGCTCCAGGTACTCTGCCAGGCTGAGGAAAAAGATTCCTCGATTAGCAAGGTAACCAACAGCCCAGCAGCCGCAGGGCTCTGCATTGAGCACAGCCAGCTGTCACCCCGGTGAGTTCTGCAGCAGGACACAAGACAAAAGCAGCACGCTTGCACCCACAACACGACACGAGCTTGCTCATTTCTCACAAGAAGAGAGCTTGCCATGGAAACGTCATTTTTCAGGTTTGTCTGTTCATTTCTCAAGTAAGGGTCAATGAGCTGGATGTAATTTCAGGGAACTCACTTCCCTGTAGTCAATACAGTCATGACCTTCATTGCTTTTTCTTGAAGAAAACCACCGTGTTTTAACTGAGCCCTATGTCCTCCTCAATCAAGGAATGCAATTATAAAGAACAAAGCTACCTACAAACAGGCTGAGTTAAGAACAAAACCAGAGACCATTCAGAAATTCAGAGAGCATGAAATCCAAGACTCAGCATTACGAAAAGTCAGCGAATACCATCAACTGCGAGAAAAATACTCAGACTGCATCAACCCAACCGAACCAAAACGTACAGCTGAAGGACAAGCAGAGGCTGCAGTATGAAGTAAGAGTGCCCATGACTCATCCAACCAAATCCAAGTTAAATTGAACTTTGCAGTCTCATTCAGCTTTGTAGAATTGTTTTAAATAAACATTCCGCTTACTAATACCCTCTAATAATATAACTGAGCAGCACTGCAGGCAGCAGTGTGAAAACAAAATATGTGGGAAGCATTCAAGATCTGACCTCAGAGTCAACCACGCTCTAGTATGAAGAGCTTTTTTTAGCTTTTTTTTAAATACTAAACTGATACTAATTTATTGTGAAGTTTAATTTCATTGCCACAAAAAAAAAAAAAAAGGCAATTATAGGCACACTATAAATAGCTGGTCCCTTGGAGAAATCCTCTAATCATCTCTAAAAATAAGGAGTCAGGTGCTTTAAGTGTCCTGTGCTGACCCTTTTGGTACCTCACACTCAAGAATTAACTCAGCAAGGTTGCACCACATACAAATTAAGGCAACATCACTTGTTGCTCAATTCTTACATCCACCAGGTTACAGAGCCTGCTCTCTTCACTTCTGGACCACACTGAAGCTTCTGAAAGCATCCAGCCCTCTGTCTAACGCAAAGCTGGGGAGTAACGCCACAGCAGTCAGAGGTCCACGAGGCAATGACAATCTTGTGCTTCAAAGCCTGGAAATCTGCTTTACCTGCCTGGCCACAGCTGGGCAGCCGATGCATAATTCTCATCTCTGGCTGACTTTGTTCTCTGTTTCATCCCCTCCAATCAATCCTCTGACTCCTCCTGCCCTTACGCTGCCTAATGCCAATCAGAGAGGAAGCAAGTGGAAATCACTGAGTCAGGGCTTGTGGAGCCCCATGCTGAGCAGGTAGGTGATGGCAGGACTGCAGAAGTGACACCCAGGACTCGTTTTAAGCGTTATTGGCTGTACTTACTAGTCAGCTTGTAAGCTCCTCCAGGCAGGGACCTTTCCTCACATGCGTCTGTAAAGCTTCTAGTGCCCAGATGGTGCCATACAAATGAATAATAATTATATTTCCATGTAGACCATTATTGTGCCTAATGTAAATTACTTTCACTGATCCAAGAGGAAATCATTTTCTCATTTTGAAATGAAAAGAGAGAGTAAAAATAATGATTACTTGTTTGACGCTATTATTACAATGATAATTACATTTGTGGGTCCAGAATCCTCAGCTGGTGCGCTGACTTCAGCGGAGCCATGCCAACACACGGCAGCTGACGAGCTGGTCCCATTCTTTGCTGAACATTTTGGACTATTTCATGAGGACCGATTACTTCAAACCCACAACACTTCTGTGAAAAATGGGAAGTTAAACACGAGTTGCAGACCGGGGAGCAGAAGCAGCAGATCTGGTATGGGAAGGGATGGCCTCCTGCATGGCACGGCAGCTCTCTCAGCAGAACTGCCGCGGTCTCCCTGGCTCATTCGCAGAGATTCAGGTCTCCAGAGAGCTGAATTGCCTTCTGGAGGCACTCATCTCTCTCCATTCATTTAGCAGCCTGGTGTTTGTGAGCTTCAGCCCAAGCCTAAGTGCTCAAAATAGGACAGCTGTGATCTCTGGCACCAAACACGGAAGGGACAAACTCAGAGCTTGCCAGTGCTCAGCTTCTCTGGGGGAAAAAAACCAACGCACAATTACCAGACCAAAGAGGACTAAGCCCCGACACCCAAGAACCAGAAACCCCCAAACTCGAGGCTGCTTTAGCTAAGGGTCTCAGAAGGCTTTGCTACAGAGGTTACTGAGAGGACACGGCACCAGGGCTCAGAGGCAGAGCCCTCCTGGCCAACACGGGCTCTGCAGCACAGCCTCAGTAGCACACGGCTGGTGAGAACAACAGCACTGGGCTTCCAGCTCTAAACACCACACTCAAACACTTCCAAGTGCTACACCTATTGTGTGCTGCACTAATTCAAGCCCAAACCTGGCACCGTGGCAGTTTAAATAGTGAGTTTTACACCTGAAATGCATTTCACACACATTGTTTCCAAGAAGGAGGCTGGAGCAGGGAAGAATGAAACTCAGCACACAAGCAGTGGCTTTCTCATTGGTACCTACACCAGCTAGCATGCCAGCACCCTGCTCTGCTCCTGCACCTGCCAGAATGAGACACCCATCAGCCTAGAACAGAAGAAAAAATAGTGTTTGATCCCACACAGAGTCAGTGGAAAAGCTCTTGTTGAATCCACGCAAGTGCCAGACCTAATCTTAACACCGTAAAGTAAAATCAGGAAGTATTTGATTAAAATTAATCCTTGAGGTTATATAACTTGACTATTCTTGCAAATTAAGCTGATTTCGTGCTTTCATTGTACTCCTGTCTCTTCATCAAGCACTAATAAGATGCTGTAGCACATATCATGGACTTTCAATACAGAAGGGAAAAATATTTTGAAAAATAATTCTCAAGACAGCTGAGAGATGTGGCAGATAATGAGAGCCTTTTATACTAAAGAGTAACCATTTTGCAATACCTGACAGTAAGTAAATGGAATTTGTATGTCTCCTGTACAACAGCTGGTCTTCTCTTGCTTAAAAAAAAGAGAATGGATATGCCTCTACCTCAAAGAGAACATCTGCAAAAACCCATCATACAGTAAGGAATTAAAGGAAAAAAGCAACAAAACACACACCAGTGGCCTGAAAAAGACTTCAGATGGCATAACCAATTAACACAGATCCACTTCACATAATACCTTCCCACATCCCCAAAGAAAAGATGCTTAATGAGGTAACTGCTGCAGGAGTCCATCAATCTAATTCGGTTCTAACACTCTTCTTAAATAATGCAAATATTAGTTCTCTGCTACCGAAAAGATTTGTTGCATTAAAATGTGCCTTGTTAAGTGCCAAGACTTTGTAAAAATCATTATGCGGCTTCCAGCTCCAGATGTATCCTTCCCCCCACTTCCCATTACAAAATAATTAGCTGTCTCCATTCTCCTTTTCCATTGTTATTAAAGTCGGAGTGCTGGGTGATGAAGCTCCTGGTAACAAGCAAAACTGTCCTTAACGGCCAAGTCAGCACGACAGACCCATTCTCTAGAACATGCATCACGTTCAGCCCCCCAGTAGCTCGATGCCATGAATTTTAGTCACCCAAAGGTGCCTCAGCTCAGCCGTTCCACCGACACCCACAGGTGTGCTGCAACCAGCGAGGACCTGGGCTTCAGAGCCCAATGCACACCAGACCAAAGGCTCACACAGAAATCATTAGCTCGCATTAAGCTCCCCTGCACCTTTTAGGTCTGGACATTTTTCCAAACCCTTCCCATTTGTTGCGTTCAGAGCTGAAATGAGCGAGGCTGCATGGCTGCATCAACAGGGGAAGAGGTTCAGGTAGGTGCCACCTGGCTGTGATGTATCGTATGGAACCTCCTCACTGATGTCAGCAAACACTCCAAGTTAGGGGTGAAATCACTTCATTTTCCCTCTGCAAAGTCTCTTTCATTCTCCGGAGCTTAACAAGTCACTTAATGCTTATGTGCAACTCCACATGGGACCTTGCAGCGAGGCTCCAGTCCTGAGGCCGTGCAGGACTGCACCCGAGAACCTGCTTGAGCCCATTCACCTGACCCAGCCACAGAGCAGCAATGCAGCCAGCCTAATGCTCCACAGCCCCAGCAGAAGAGCCACCACCACGTTTCCCCCTGCAGAAAAGAAAATGAGAGGAAGAGGCACCAGATCCTCAGCACTGCCCTCCACAGCTCAGCTTTGGTTGGAGTTGGAGCAGGTAACCCTCACTGTTCCCAGGCACGCTTTCTTTTCGCATTTCCCACTCCTGAATATTTCCAGCTATCAGTAGTCACATTTGGTGCCCTAGACAGCTCCATGCTGAGAGAAACATGCCATTTCTCGAAAGGGAATACCCAACGTCTCAGGCTACAGCAAGGCTTCGATCCTACACCAGCAGGCACCAGCTGTAACTCACGGGGCTGACAAAGCAGCGATGCGCTGCCACTCAGCTTGGCGGTGAGCAGGAGCAGCAGGAACCCAGCGGTGCCACGGGGCCCAGGCACCATGGAGCAGGTACGTGGCCCCATCCGCCGCCTCCACCGAAGGATCCTAGGGCAGAGGCCGCAGCTGGGCGAGCGAGCACAGCCCCACACGCACGGCTGCCTTGCGGCACAAGCCGAGGCTCCGGCAGATGCTCTGCTGTCACCTCCCTCTCGTCACCAGCAGCCCCGGAGCAGGGATTTGCATTCCTCCTCCCTTCCTTCGGGCTCCCAGCACAGAGCTCCCACTGACTAGACTCTCCCACCACCCCTAACAGGCTGCACGAAAAGATCCTGAGACCGAGCAGCATGCTTAGAGTATTTTCACAGAATGCTGTTGTTTAATTCTTGCTTGTAATGCTTGAGCTCTGCAGAACAAATAAAGCCTGTGCGAAGGGTGCCTAATAGCTGTAAAAATCACACACGGCTGCAAGCACCCACTGAAGTCACTGCTACTGATACAATTCATGCTTCTTTACAGATATCTATAACTTGGGTTAATTAAATGCGAACAACCGCAGGAAACTGCTTATGAGTAATGAAAGCTCCAGATGCAGCTGGCCAGGGGATCCAGCACAGTAAATGTTTTCAGTTGCAAAAGAGCTCAATTTAAAATGTTTCTTCCTGCCAACATGACAACTCATATTCAATAAGGCACAGGTACGGTGGCGATTTGTTTGTTTTCCCTACAGTACAATGTTATTCTATTTTTCAAATGAAATGGCTTATTACAGGCATCTGACAGCATTTAATAAAAATCTGAATGCTTCTTAACCACTTGGTTCAAAGAGTGATGTTTCTTTTCCCACAGACACAAATGACCAAATCCTTGTACTACTTATGTCTGACTCAGTAAAGTCAAACACGTACCACAATTTTAGTCCTGTATGTAGGTCAGAGACAAAAATAAATGAAAAAAAAAACACATAACCTCACATGGCAACTTTCAGACATGGGCTTAAGAAGAGCTCTCTCTCACAAAGTTTGGGAGATCTGGTTTGTGTAGCTTTATTTAGCTCAAAGGCTCCTGTAGAAGCAGCTAGCCGGGCTCCTCCGTGGTACAGGCTTTCCTTAGAGTGAGAACAGCGACCAAACAGTAGGTCTCAGACAAACACTTAGCAGCCTATTCAGAAAATACTCCCCAAAGATATTTTAAAACACACCACTCCATTACCAAACAAAAGAAACATTAAAATTAATATTCTTTTTTTGGTTGAAATGCAAGAGAGAAATCTGAAAACACTTGGAGAGGCTCTCAGGCATGCTTAACCCAACGACATCTGGATACAAAGGCGATACTGTGCTCGCCCCAGCCAGCTCCTCCAAGTGTTGCAAAACAATTTGCTATACACGAACTATGGGAACCTTGGGTTGAAAAGGATAGCAACTTTGCTTGGGCATTACATTAAATTAAATTTTAATGTGGAAACAAAGCAGCAGGAAGACGGAAAAAAAAATCTTTCTTCACACTGATTCTGTATCATGTAATTCCATTAAACAGAGATTTTCCTCATGAAATGAGTCTGAAATCAGAATTGGGCCTGCCTCTGAGACAGACAGCGTGTGCAGGGTTAGATCAATGCTGTGTGCGTGTCAGGAGTACCTGGGAGCTGAACCTTCAGTGAGCCACCTGGCCGTTTGTGCAGAAATTGCCTCACACCGTAACTGATCGCTAGGTGTTTAAGTGTGGGCTTTTAGGTACTGATCAAGTAGTTTAAGGGCAGCAGCTGCTTCCCAGCAGGTTAGGCAAAGCCGCAAGTGCCATAAGGTCATCCTGAAGAAACGTTGCCCAATCACCTGGACAAAGGGCTCGCCCCGGGCACGGTTCTTTACAGCAACACCAGCTGTGGGACACCCGGTGTCTCCCCGCGAGGGGAAAGCTGGTACAGCCGGTGAGCGTTTTCAGACACGTTTTCTACTAGGAGCCCCAGTGCTCCATCTTTAGGTCTTTGCTCGAATCTGTGTGCACCAAGCAGTGATTCACAGCTGCCAGCATCCAACCGGTCGCATCCTCCGGCCGCGGCACGGAAAGCATTAGCCGACGCGCTCAGCCCCGAGCGCAGCGCCCAGCCCAGCGCACCGGGCGCAAACCAGCCACGGGGCCAGGGCGTTTGTAGGACAGCTGCGAGCAGTGCACGTCCTGATGTGTCACAGAGCCCATGGAAGAGGAGGATTTCCTAAAGAGCCCCGAGTTGTCAGGTGCTGGGCTGCAGACCAGCCCCAGTACTGAACCCCTGCCACAGCCCAGCCTTCGTTAACCCACATGGAGAGACCCAGAAGGAAAAATGCTCAAGGAGAATGAAAGGAACATGAACAAATGAAAGGCTACCCAGAAAAGACAGATACCAGTGCTGGAGGAAAATCGTGCAGTTTGAATAGTTCGCTCACGATCACAGTAAGCACCAACCTAAGGTGATGCACAGAGACAAAATCTGAATTCAGGGAGCCAGGGTCTTAAATTTCCCATCTCAAACACACACAAGGCCTTGCACACACAGCACAGGTACGTGCTGCCTTTCTGAGAAGTTGCCCTGTGTGCTGGGGACAGAGCCCATGAGCTCAGACGCAGCTCCCAGCACCTTGCCCTGGTCATTCCAGGGACGAAGCCATCGCTGACCCCAGCCCCTGCTTTCTCTCTCAGGATGTAAAAAGATGAAAACGTGTACATACTTTAAGGGACGATACCAAACTTACTTAACCTGAGCCTCCCTGTGAAAGAGCTGCAAGGGAAGCAAAGGCAGCTTCTCCCGAGCGAAGGGCAGGCACCAAGGCGTGTGCTGGGCTCCACGCCGGCCGCACTCAGCACCGCTCGGCTCCTTCCACCCGGCCGGAGCCGGGGACCACCGGGGGAGGCAGGCAGGCCCCCTGCGTGCCCAGGCCTCGAGGATTTCAGCAACAACCCGGGGAGTTTGCACGAGCGCGAAACGAGACGCGCCGAGGAGCGAGGGCACCGCCTGCAGCATCCCCCGAGCTCTCCCATCGCCGAACCGCGCCGGAGCCGAGCCCGGGAGCTCCGGGGGGCGACGAAGCCGCGGGGGGGAGCCCCGGAGGAGCCGAGCCGCGGGGGCGAGGGGCTGCGAGGGGCTCCGCGGGGGGCACAGCCGCTGCCCGGCGGCGAGACCGGGGCTCGGCGGCACCTGCGGGGCGGGCACCGACCCCCGGCACGGAGCCCCCTCGGCACGGAGCGCCCCGGGCCGCCCTGCCCGCACCTACCATGGCCTTGCCGTGCAGGGCGCCGGCTCCGCGGCGCTGCGGGTGCTCCCGGTTCTCGCCGCCGGCGGCACCGCCGCGGTCTCTCTTCTCTCGGCCGGCCCCTCCGCGCTGCTGCTCCTCGCCGGCGTCGAGGGAGGTGAAATTCCAGACGAGGAGGGTCTGCAGCAGCAGCACGGTGAGCGCCGCCACCAGCGCCGAGCGGGAGCGCCGCGCCAGCCGCCGGGCGCACGGAGCCGCCACCATCTTCGCCGCCGCCGCGCTGCCGAGAGCCGCCGCATCCGCCGCGGCGCCGAGTTTTCAGCCGGGCAGCGCCACACGTCAGCAGCGGGAGGAGGAGGAAGGAGGAGGAAGGGGGAGGAAGGCGGAGGTGTGCGCCGCGGGAGGCGGCGGGGAGAGGGGAGAGAAAGGGGGGGGGGGGAGACGGGGCGGCCCGCGGCCGGGGCGAGCCCCGGAGCGGGGGTGGAGGAGGGAGAGGAGGGAGAGGAAGGAGGGCGGCGGGAGGCTGCGGTGGGGAGGAGGAGGAGGAGCGGCCGCGAGGGGCGGGGGGCTGCCGGCGGGCGAGCCCCGGCCCTGCCTGAGGGGAAGGGGCCGGGGAGGAGCGGGGCGGGGCGGGCGGCTGCCATCTTCTGAGGGACGGCGGCGGGGCGGCACCTGGCGGGCGGCGACGCCCGAGCGGGACGGGGCCGGGGCTTCTGCCCCCCGGCACGGCCCTGCCCCGCTGGTTTCGGGTCTTTTAAACCCAGCAATGGTGCTCCGCGGAATTTCGCTTCCTTTCCGTGAAGCGGAGGGGTCGGTGAGAAGGGCGAGGTGCGACCCCCTCAGCCCGGCCGTGTGGGTGAGGGACTGCCCGCTGGCACAAGACCTGCTCTGAAGGGATCCCTGCTGCTCCCTTCTCCTCCCGCACGGGTATTGGCTTCTAATCGGAGAGATCTCATTATCTGATGATGGCAGTGAAGCACGGACTTTTCTAATCTGCCCGCACAGTGCCTCCTTCTGTAAGCCCCATTCTGCTTTACACACCAAATCCAAAGGTGAAAAATAATATCTCCTGATAAAGACAATTGCTTTTTTTTTTTTTTCCTTCCCCTAAATGATAGAAAAAGTAAATTTTGCACAGACCATAAGGAGCTTGCTCACACTGGAAGTACTTCAGTTTCTAATCTGAAGATTCATGAGACAAGTATTAAGATTCAGAGGCATCCTGTATTAAGGGAATATTCCTCACGATGCAGTGAGGCTACAGATAGCTTCCCAGGCTGTGCCTTTTGTCACAGTGTTACAGAAGAGGATGAAGCGTGCGGCAGGTTAGAAGTAAGAAGCGTTGCTTTTGCATTTGGCTTTACACAGTTGTGCACAGTTGGACAAAGACTTACCAAGGTTACAATTAATTTCTAATAACAATGTCATGATCAGACAGTTGTATGACATTTAGGAATAAATAATC
Source organism: Aythya marila (assembly GCF_965140915.1). Classification (NCBI taxonomy): domain Eukaryota; kingdom Metazoa; phylum Chordata; class Aves; order Anseriformes; family Anatidae; genus Aythya; species Aythya marila. The sequence continues at coordinate 8,631,121 of NC_139056.1, read as the reverse complement.
TATTGTTCTTAACACGTGGTTTTTGAGTCTCCAATGGGAAATGGCATCTTTAAAAAAGACTGGCAAGGTATTGCTCTGTGCCTGGCAGTTCTGGGCCCTGTGGTCCTGCACCTGCCAGTGGCACTGCTGGGTACTCACTCACTTCATGGTGCTCCGTCCTGGTGTGAAACCATCGATGCCAGTGCTGTTACTCCTCATTCACAGAGCAGCGAGTTCTGAATCAGGCCCAAACACAACACGGTTTCCAAGAGGGTCGCAGTCAGAGTCATCTTTGACTTCAAGGTATCTCTAAATGAAGAGGTCAAAACACGCTGTTAGTAACTTGCAGGTAAGACAGCACAAAAACCCGTCATTGTGTGAAGGCTGGCCACTGTCCGGCTCACCTCCGGTTTGTGCCGTGGGACAGCGTCCATTTTTGCCAACTGTGGTGATGGTGAACTGCTCTTTATGGGCAGAGATCTCGTGATAATGAATTTTGGCAGTGCCCGACTTTGCACCAGTTGCACACACATCAGATTTGCTGGTCACATGGCACAGCAAAGTGAATTGCTTGAACAAAAAACTACAGAAATTCAAAGTATTCTCAAATACTTTTGATGTGACAGTCTACAGAGCTTGGAATATTAATGGATACTTTTTATTCAAAATCATCAAATAACTGCATTGTAAATGCACTTAAGCAAATTGCTGATAAATAGCAGACAGAAGTGCCTTCAGTTTGGGATTAACAGTGTGTACCTTTTCAAAAGCAGCGAGAGGAGCTGAGGTCTTGGCATGGGGCAGCCCCATGCAGCCTTCCCTCAGGCCTGGAGAGGGCAGGCACTCAGGGAGCCACAACAGACAGACTTTGAACAGGCAGAACTTCAGCAGAACCACCACGAGTTTTGAAGAGCTTTAGACCTTGAGGCCCGATTCTGATCCTCTTCACCTCTTTCTGAAATGGGAGACATTGAAAATAATTCCACAGAAGTGCTAAAAAAGCAGAATTCAACTATTTACTGAACACAGGTTCAGACTGACTAAGAAAAATACCATGAACTTTGACACCTGAAGTACAAACTGTGCACGTTTCTGTGAGATGCTGTGTGCTGTGCAGGGGCACTGACTCTTCATTAAACAGTAACAGGCCATTTCTGTGTTTCCATTGCTGCTTCAAGATCTTCCCCAGAAGCATCACATAACTAGTAGGATTTTTAACAGGAGCTCTTTTGCTCAGGGGGTTATAAATCTCCTTCCTGGTTACAGCCACTAGCAACACTACTCATTTCCATTTTTTTTTCTCCACGCCCCTACCGTAGCTCTCCAGTGTGACGGCAGAGCCGATTCCTTCCTGTTAATCTTGGGCTGACAAGCTCACCGATGAGGGTCATGATGCGTGACGATAAAACCACAGACAGCCAGGCAACATTTCAGCACAGGGTGATGCTGCTCACTATAAAAGGAACACAGCAGTAATTATGACCAAAGTTTGATCCATCTTTACTGGAAAATTTCCTTGAGATTTTCAGGCAATTTTTATACAGGAGAATATCTGTGGATTTTCCTAATTTCTGTATATAATCACTGTGACTGATTAAGGCAGTGAAGAGTAGCTGTGCATGCTCAGTCCTGTGTGTGCGCTACTGAAAGCATGTCTGGAAAGGTTTGTCCCCAAACCACGTTAATTTGTAGGCCATAGAGTTCTGAGTCTTCAGTGTATGGATGGGAGCCCCAGCAGGCAACGCTTCTGTGCTGAGCAGGGAGGGGAGCAGGCTTCCTCTTCAACAACATCCTCCTCTCCCCTGTATTTACAGAGATTATGTAAAATAGGAGAACGCAGGAGGTAAAGCATTCATTTTTAAAACCATACTATGACCAGTGACCGCTAACTGCTCATAACATCCTTCCTCTGTTTCCAAAGAAAACAGCCAAATAGAAGCAAATAGCAGCATAATTCAACTATTTTTTCCCTGTACTATAATGGTTCAAACTAGAAAGTAAAAAAGGCAAGATGGAGATTCTTGAGAATTTGAAGATGGAAAAAAAAAAAAATGGAAAAACTAAACTTCACAAATCCTAAGAATAAACTCATATCAGAAATGACAGAAAAGTTAAAAACATAAAATGGACTTGTCCTATGATCACATTCATGAATAATGGCAGCTCAAGTGAGCTATGTTGCATCAGAAAAGACTTAATCTGTCTACATGGAGCACATTTGTGAGAGTTACCACTGAAAATTTCTGCTGTTGCTCATGTTCCATGAGACTATTAGCATCTAGCACAAAGTACAAGAGGGAAAATAGATTTGATTTTTAATAGAAAAGTATTATCATGGTTCCACTTAGCAGTCAAAGAGGTGATGTTTTAAGCAAGGAAAACTAATGTGACCTGGCTAATTTGCCGTAGAATCCTAACAGATAATTGGCTTAACTATTTTTCACCTCTTCACAGCTGCATAATAATTCAGCTTGGGTGTATGTGAGGGGACATGGGTGTCAATCTGAGCTACCCAGAGTAACAGAAATAAATAACCAGATGCTGTTCCAGTAACATTTTTATCTAGATCTACCTATCCTGTTATTAAAATACACCCTTCTTCCTATTTACAACATAAACAGAGTCTGAAATTGAATCATGTCAAAGGAAATAAATGAAGTTTAGAGCAGTGTTAATAAGCAATATCCTTTCCTCTACTTTGAAGAGCTTATGGTCCATCTGGTGAATGAACACTACCGGCTTATCTGAACTCCAACTCACAGGCTGACTCATAGATGGTTTAGAAGCACATTCTGTATTCAGTGAAAGACTAAGTTATTTCAGAGTGAAGATTTGCATTTTTCTTAAAAACAGACATGTCCCTGTTGCATCAAAATTTAGATTGCAGATATGTTATCATGGTGAAGGGGGAAAAGGCATATCTGGAATGAACTGATTTTTCTAAGGACAAGCGTCCCTAATATACTCCATTATAAAACAAAATTTTTGAAGAATCTAGACTATTTGGCAAACTTGCATATATCCCCAGGATTTCAAAACATCTTAACACCTAGGAACAGAAAATACTCAAAATAAGCCATGAGCATGAGCCATGTACCACAAGTAATCTGCAGTAACAGTAGAGGTATCTCCTGGAGATGAGGGCATGCTTCCCTCAAGTGGCAATTTCATTCCTCCCTTCCTACCCCGACTTCTGTCACTAACAAGAAAAACATACCACCCCTATCATTTCAGTAAAGCACTGTGTGTATGGAGGAGAACCTTTTCCTCGAGAGGTTGGTGTTACTGGCCTATGCATCAAATCTGAACAAGCAAAATAGGTTAAGGAGTTACTTTTTGAGAGGCTGATAAAAATTTCCGCTTCTCAAGGTACAGTTCAGTGCCTGCTCAGGAAAACAACAACAAAACAAACAAATACAACAAACAAACAAAAAACCTGGCATATTGCAATACACTAGAAGCAGAGGAAATCTGTCTTGATTTTGTTGAAACCACAGCACCATCATTACGTTACACTATATTCTCCGGTCATTTTATGGTTTACGTTTACATTCTTGACCACTCAGGTAGATGCACCAGTCAATATTATTATATCTCTTCACAGATGACCAAATCCTGAAGATTCATGTCTATGTGCTCATTTTACATCTAACTCCTCACCAAGAGAGTTACAAAGGCCATGTTCTCTCTTAGCACGCACTGCCAGAGCTAACGACCATGGAGATATCACCAGTGTCTGCAAAGAAAACCTCTGGGTCTGGTGGTCTTGTAAAACCTGAGATTCCAGGAAGCTGTTCTTAACCTGCTGCTGCCTTGTTTCACTACTTAACAATTTGGAAACACAAGTTCCAATGTCACTACATATATGCAGAAATCAAATCGGTTACAGCAACATCTTGTTCCAGTAACAATATCTTAAATTAGCAACATAAATCGTCCTTTTTTTATTTTTTTTTGGATAATTTCAGTCAGAGGGAAGAAAAGCAGGTATTTTCTATGTTTAATTTATATAAAATATGTAGTATGTATGTGGAATATATATTACATCTTCTTTGTGAGAGACGTATTTAGTTCAGGACCTTGGCATATGCTCAACTTCAGGAATGGAGGGAAAATGGAAGAATTACTCCCGTCACCATCACACTAAATTGTCCCCTTTTCTGTGTAATCCTTTAGCATATATAACCTTTTACTACCAGTGAGGGGAAATGTCATGTATATGTACTTTATATACAGCCTTCAGTGCTGTGACAGCTTTTTCCTTTCAGCCAGTGGTCCAGGATAATCATGAAAGGATTACCCATCTGTTCTTGCCATGTGGCATTCTGCCTTCAATAAGGAGATATTGCAGTTCACAGCTTCCTGCAGTTCCTTTTTCTGATGTTCTCTCATTAACTAAAAATTGTATTATTATCCTTCTGAGTTACTAAGTTGGAAAGTCTGGAAGACTCATGAAGGTGACCTACTTTGGATTATCTAAGTTAGCATCAGCCATTGACTGTTGCAGACTGCACTTTGTTGCACTGCAGAAGGGACTGGCTTTTTTTTTTTTTTTTTTTGGCTTGGGCTTTCAATCTGGGTTTTACCTTTTTTCTTAAAAAATTATTTTTGTCTTTCCACTTAATGCAAAAAGACAGGTGGTACCCAAAAAGAAAATCAAAAGGAAGCAGAAGAAATAGAACTTTGCATGTAGAATGACACTGGAGATTGTGTTTGCATGATTAAACAGTTCTTCAAAACACTGACAGACAGATTTTGGGACATCTACTACAATGCCATGCCAATGCAACTTATGTGCAGACAAGATTTCTTCCACTACTCACCTGAAACATTTTCCATGTTTGAGACTGTCCTGTGCTGCAGAAAGAATAATTAGAAAATAAACAGTTTTTTTTAAAGAAGATTCCAATACTGTCTCATTTTGCCTAAAACTGAAAACTACAGTATTTTAAAGACAAAGTTTCATTCTTAAGCTTCTGGCATGATACTAGTTTATTTGTCTAACATCTAACAAAATATTGCATCTGCTCTTCACAGCCAGGACAGTATTTTGGTACTTGATTTAATGCAACCTTTAATATCAGGAAGCATTTTTTTTTACAATATGTCACATCCAGTACTGGCAGCTGCAACAGCTCATTTGCATGCCACTGATGCACTTGTGTCCCCTGACCACGCTGTGCAGTCCCACAGAAGCCTGCATGCTAGGTGGAGAATGCTACTACGTGCCCCTATCGGAGAGTGAAATCTTGCTGAAACTCTACACAAATTCTCCAAACCTTTGGATTGAGTTGCCCAGGAAAAAAAACAGCATTAAGAACATGCTACCTTGCTCTGGGACCCAAGGAACACAACAAGCAGACTCCATCTCCTGCTGCCACCCTTAACAGCTGAGTTAGCACGGTAGTTTCCACTGACCTCTGAAACTGCCCCGTGAACACCACAGATTTATCAAGGATAGTACGAATCAAAAGACATCTACACAAATTTAAACAAACAAGTTTGATATCATTACTTTCACTACATTTAGACAAGCATTAACAAAAGAGGATGCAAAAACTGGCTTGGCTGTAGATTGGGTAGTACAAGAAGAGGAAGTATTCAGACAAGACATTAGATGTGCCCCAAGAGAAATCCAGCCTTTGGTGGAGTAAGGTCCAACGTATGTAAAGATGAGTGAGTCTTATGCTATGTGATTTCTCATTTTAATAGGTTCTGAATTGGTAGAATAGGGCACATATTGTAAACACTTAAACATAAATCTGGGAAGATTTTTGTCAAGATGAAACCTCCTTTACCATCTTTGAGAATTACTTGTATTTTTAGTGTTTCTAGCACCTACTTTTGTCTATGCTCCAGATCTCCATCACAAAGAAATAAAAGGAGCAGGAGATGTGAGATTCATTCAAAATCTAGAAAATATATTACCATAGGGAACAAGTCTACTTCTTTGCAAGAGAAAAAGGCATGTTCTTGAAGCCCTTTGGAGACTAATGAGCCAGAGGAAAATACTCATGAGCAAGCTAACTTACAGCAGTTTTGCAGTAGAAGAGAGCAGAAGGATCTTCAAATAATCTTCTACATCTGTATGGTTTTGGCCTCATGATGCTTTCTGCTTTGAAGAACTTCCTGACTGGGAGGAAGAAAAGCTGGTAAACCAATGTATCCACATCAGCAGCCTTGTCCAGAACATACCAGCTGCCTCTGATTTTCAGAGCCGTGCCACTGACCACTTCTGACTATGCTTAAGTAGCGACCACTTGCACACATGTATTCAGAGGCTTGTTTGCTGGTTTGCGTGCCTGAAGCTACACAAGTCAGTCATGTACATACAGAGATAGCCAAGTTGTGCCACGTTACAGCACCTACTGTTGTAACCCGCTATAAGGAGAAGGAGTGGTTTGGTGTCCTTTGTCATGGCTGTGTCAGTTGTGAAAACGGGCATTTATCTCACAGCACTGCAGCTGCAATGACTCTTCAGCAGGGGCTGCTCATTGAAGGTGGTGGCTTGCTCCATCTGTGGTCTCAGTGAGGAAGATTATACACGAGGTACTAAGTCCTGCTGCTTCTACTTCCTTTAGGTCTGTCTGATAAGAGAGAACTTTTATCCACAGTTCTACCTTTTGGACAGTGCTAGTTCCTGCCATGACAACTCAGTGCTGAAATTACAGGTTCCTTCCATCTATTTTAAGTTTTGGTTATGGCCCATGCCTGACAACTTGTTTGCCTGGAGAACGATCTGCTGTGGGAGGCCAGGAAGTGTTTGTAACGCAGGAGAATTCTTCTGGTAGTGACATGATGTGCAGGAAACATCCACTCTTCTGTGTAAGAATTCCTAATGCATTCCCCCATCACCCACCACAGGTGTGTAATGCAAGTCCTGTATCACAGAATTACTCAAATATGTAAATATTTACATGTGCAAAATTCAGACACGCACATGCACAGGCATTTCTGAATAGACAAATAGATGCTGTGAGTAAACACCTTGGCTCACAGAATACAGATCAGGGGACAGAATTTAATTTGCAATATTTTCCCCCAGGAGTGACATTAATAAGTGTTACCTCTCTTGTAAAGGCAGAGAAGATTTGGAGAAGAACTAAATATTATTCAGTGAAAAGGAAAATAAGTAAGTAGGCCCTACAGTAATTACACTGTGCTCATAAAAAAGGCAAACATACTCTTGTAGTCTCTAAGTCTTTGACACTACACCACAGTATAAAATATTGAAGAAGTTCATGTAACAAGTTACTTGCATATAATGTGCAAGCCACCTTTAAGATCAAATAAAATGTTCAGTTATGGTGATGTTTACTTCTGATTAATTGTAAACCAGGCAACAAATGTTGACAACACCTAAGTGGCCTAATTCAACACGATCCAAATACTCAGTCAGGTGACTGATACAATATAAGGCACTCTTTTGCCCTACAATAGATTCTAATACTCAATCTCATGTAATAGTGGGACACTTTTTGTTAGGTTTTTCTTTTCCTGAAGAACTATTACAGTAAAATATTTTAGCTCTTTTATGACCCTAATAAGCATCCAGAAATTCTTGTAAACTCAAAGAATTAGGTTTCAGCCCAGAAAAGCACTTAATGACGTGTGATCCCATTGAATTGGGTGGCATATGCAAGGGCTCCAAGTAATGCATGTATTTCCATGCTTTGCTGAATTGATGCCTTACAGAACAATGCTACACAAATTAGTTTAAAATATTCAGAAACTGAACCTGGTTTCAAATTGAATGTTGCCACTGACCAACGGTGATTTCTTAGGGTTTTTTTGAGGTATTTGTAAAATAATTGTATAGGGTTTTGAAAGTCTGGTCCTACCTGAAGAACATTTCTCATGTTGCTGTTCGCTAGGAAGCGTGGCTTTTATTCCAGAATATTGCCTGTGGGAAGTTCATTCTAGGAAAACTGCCCTGCTCACCAAAAGCTTATCCAATGTGTCTGAGGAGAAATGCATTTCTCCTCCATTGCAGCCCTACCTAAGACACCTTCAGAGGAGCAAAACAGAGAGGGGAAGTCAGCATCCCTGTTCCTCTTTGCTTAGGTAGTCTTGCTAAGCCTTTGTTTAAGAGAGGAGCTTTTGTAACTCATGTGGCTACCAGTAAACACCCTCACATTTCACCAGGGAAGTGTTTCTGTAGCCCAGTTCTGGGTCGATGTCCAGAGTGAGCTCATTTGGGCCATAATCAGATCACGCAGAGAGTACTGGATGCGTCCTGATTTCTGTGCAGGCTGGTACGCAGCACGGTCGTGATCCCTGTTGCTGCACCGGGAAGCAAGCTATAGCCAGCTCTTAACATAGATTTTATGCATGCATGTGCAAGCCTGTTTGTTTTAATATACAGCCCTAAATTTAATTTGTAAAGCTATTGCTAAAACATTGTTGCAAATACACTCATAAAGAGTAGATTGCTGTTGACTGGTAGCATAGGTTGATTGCATTTCCTAGCCTTAATTCCTTCACCTCACTGTGCACACACCTTCCATCATCACAATTAACTGTTTGCAATCACAGAGGGAATGCTGAACATGAAGCTGGAGCCTGACCCTGTCTCTCTTAGGAAGGGGCCTCTTCAAGTCACCAGATAAGGGCTGGGGGGAGGGGGGAAAAAAAAAAAAAAAAAAAAAAAAAAAAGACTTTTTCCCCATTTTTAGTACATAACTTCCCTGTGATTAAACAAAGATTTGTTTAATGTGCTGTGAACTTGATTTTTTTTTTTTAAGCATAAAAATATAACTTAAAACCTGTGCTATTCGTTAATGACCATTTAGTATTTACAAAATATATTTAAATGAATCAGGTAATTTGTTTGTTAGTCAGCAGATAGGCTAGTTTCTTCTCAATCAGTTTTATACGGGTAGATCTCATGCTTCTATTACCTCTTCAACCCCACACCACCAGATTTACACAGCTGTGAAAGACACTGATCTAACCATATACAATACTGAAACATCTCAAATGGCCACAACCTTGCCTGAAACCAAACCCACTATTTGATAGCTCAATTTGCTAGATAAACTACAGTGAAATGGATTATCATCTCTGACTCGGATTTACCTGAGCACAGATGGAAGACACAAATTGGATCTAACATTTTTTTTTAATTATTTTTTTTTTTTTAAGTCCCACGTTAGGAATGAGGCGGCGTTATGCATTTCATCATTAGTCTCTCCTTTGTGCTGCACACAATGAAAAAAAGAAAGCTCTGCCAGTTATCTAACCAAATTCTCTCATAGCCTCATGTTCTGGAGAAATCTGTCTTAGGTTAATCTATATTAGGAGTAATATTCAAGTTGACTCTGTGCTCATATGAAAGATGTGGTTAAGAAGCTCTAGCAGATACATTCCTTTTCACTTTTCTTTGTTCCCTGCTGCTGTGGTCTCTCATGGGATTTCTTGCAGAGTGGTTAAGTGATCTATACTGGGGTTTCAAAAGCAAAGATAATAGGAGCTCTATTCATGGGTTAAACACTTAGCTGCTTTAATACAAGATGTGTAGGAGCAGCCCCTAATGACATTCAAATCTTGTTATTGCTGTGCTTCAGTGTAGGATGTACTTGGTTTTGCGGCTGCAAGAAGCAATTGTCAGAGATGACTGTAAATCCTGAACAGCAAATAAATCCTGCAGCGTGTAGAGATGATGCCTGACTCTGCTCTTCCAGCAGCATGCATCTTTGGACTTCATCTCCTTGCACCCGCACAAGGGGACTGCAGGCTTGTGCCATAGCTACCACCATGTCTGACTCTAGCACCATCAGCTCTCAACCTCATATCAGTGTGCCACTTCTAACCCCGATCCTTTGCAAGACTCCTGCCTATTCACAGTGTCCTGCCTTGGGAGCACTGCTCTGAAAGTACTATTGTGGCAAGATGAGCCCTCGATATCTCTGGGCTTCACATGCAACTTTTCTTATGCCCACCATGGCTCACTAGCACCCTCTTCCCTCTCCCTACTCTGTTCTAGCAGAGTTACTAGTATAGCAGAGAAAAGCCATGTTTTCCTCCAAAGCAGCACAGATTCTAGCTGAGTACACATTAATGCTCTCTGTGCCTCTAAAACCCCATGAACCATCTTTGCCACAAGGAAAAGTTGTAATATACATAGATTCAGAGACGTAACACAACAGGCTTGGTTTTATTCATTAATCCATCAAAGACTTTAAGCACAAATATTAGAACCCCAGGCAAAATGTCAAGAAGGAGCTGCTTGAAAGCCATGCTCATATTCATAACACAAAAGCCAGCTAGATTAACGGATTAAGGGGGCTACTGATATTAGTTCAATTTGTTTCACACACAGAGTAAGAGATTATGGAATAAAAGACAAGATGAAGAATCACTGGTTGATTAAATAGTATTGTAAAGCTTATTCCTAATTAAGGCCTAAGTATTTAAAGGTGCACAAGTGAATCTGGTGTCCAAATGCTACTGACTTTCAAGGGATGTTGAATGCATTTAACCAATGTAAGTCTCTTTCAAGAGGGCTGTGTAACTTTTGCAGTTTAAGCAATGCCAACTTGGTATACAGAATAGAAACCTGAGCACTTGTTAGCAACAGAGTAATTGTACGGCTGTAAATGGCAACATAACCTGCTGAACGACCACAGACAGTTTTTCAGTTTGCATAGTGTTATACGAAGTGCTTTCAGCATCAGAATAACTTTCAGAAAGGTTACACCACCCAACTGGGCTTGCTTAAGCAGCCTCAACTCCCACCTGATTTGATGGCGACAAAATAAACCCCTCTACCACACGAGGCCTGAAACGCAAATAACGTGTTCCAAGGAGAAGCACAAGATCCATTGGATCCTTGCAGATCAAACAGGTGAAATGCGTAATACTGAATTTCCATTAAACTTGACATTCTTCTTTCATGTTTTCTTTATCATCGCTAGCATGGATTATGAATTAATCTTTTCTGCATGCATGTTATTATTAATAAAATATCTCACTAAAAATTAAGTGTGATAAAACTACACGTCATATGGATCTTCAGTTTGGCATGAATCACAGTCACCACCACCGCCTTACGACCAGGTCCTTAATCCATTTTTGCTGCGGGTAGCATAATCAGAACAACAGTTTCAAGTGCTTCTTCCCATCTTTCTCCCACTTACAATTTTCCAATTCAGTGTGTTTGTTCAAGTAGCAAAGTCATCTCCTTCCAAACAATAGATGGGGATTCATTTGGAAACTTTCATTTATTAAAAGTGCCTTTAAATAATCTGGCATACTTACTTTTTATTACTGCATGACTGAGATGAAATCACCAGGTTTATCATAGGCTAGAAGCATGCATAGGATAAATCAATGTTATTCAGGTGATGCTAGGTAAGTTGCAAGGCACAAGGAAAAGTTATGCTGGACTAAACTCAGGTGTAAATTCCCATCACTACGACTACAATTCACGCAGGGTTAACAGGGTCTGCTGCTTTTGTTCAGGGTATTTAATCAAAGCTAACACTAAACTGAGGAAGTCATCCTGGACAGAGAGCGTATGACCGCTAAAGCATCCATCTGCAGACACCCTCCCTCTGCAGATCCAGCCGGGGCACTGACTGCTGCCTGGGGACTCGGCTGGAGACAGGCACCATGTCCCGATCCAGCTCTTTGTGGAGAGCCTGTCAATGCCAGCCACTTGTCACCGCTCCCCAGTGGAGATACCTCCACTGAATACATTTACGGGAACACTCCTACTGTTCTGCAGGCAAATTTGTCTGCGATAGCTCAGGCTGTCCATTTAAAAACTGTTTAAACTTACTCGGTTGACTCTGTCAGAAGCCTATTAGGCAGCACTTCCACAAACTGCTCTCCATCAGAGCAGTAGTAAAGAGCATTTGAGGATGGTGACCTCGTCCTCTGACACAGCTGGATCAGGAAGGAAGTGAAGAAGAGTGAAAAGAGCAACTCCTCCCTGGGTTTCTAAGTAATTGTGCAATAGGATGAAAAAAGCATTTACTCTTACGATAGAGAAATGAAACCCAGTAACTTGAATGGGCAGGAACCCTTCTAGCTCAGCACATTAATCCAAAAGAGGAAACAAATGGCTATCTGTGAAACATCATCGACCAAACACAGTACCTCAGAGCTGACAACAAAACACAGTATTATGGCAAGTATCAAAACCCTTTGGAAGAAATAGCTCTTTATCGAGTCTCAGGAAATACACGCACCTGCTATCGCCTTGGTCTTTCACGAGTCTCCAAGCCTAGCTTTCTATCCCATTAAGACAAGATGTTGTTTACACCATTTTAGCTGCATGTCAGAATTGTAACTTACTGTCAGATAACTTCGGCACAAGTGCTTTCAGCAGCAGTGAAAATTTAAACTGACATGCAATATCATGGAAGTGCCATAAATAATTAGAGATGAGAACAGCATAACGTATTTGTGCTCAGTACATATTTATATGCTTTGAAAACATTTCAAGTTGACAAAAACAGCTGTGGACATCTCAAAATGTTGGTTTTGTTTGTTCTAATGAATTCATAATTCAGCTGATTGAATTTTGAAATGTTTCAGAGGATATAAAAAAGGTGAGAAAACAAAAAGGAAAGGTGGACTGTCCCTTGTGGGACAACCCAAGGCAGTGGAGACACACTTTGATTATGAAATGCCGTGCTTAGGTGAGCTGCTCCAGCTACTGAAGACAACTGTAAGCAGTGATGAAACCAAGACCCCGTGTAGGCACAGACCTCACCTGGGACTCTGACCTACCTCTGTGAGACGTGCCCATGGCTTCATCAGAAAGAAGGGGAAAAAAAAGGTAATTTTCATTTGCTAAACAGTATTAGATATTGGCAAGAAAAGCAATAATTAAGGTAAATCTGAAGTCAACTCTTGTGTTTGTTGTATACAGTTGGACCACTCTCTGAGTAGTATTGCATGTGCCACATGCCAACAAGCTGTCTCTGAGGCCCGATTAAACTCAGTTTTTCTTCCCCACCATCACCAGATCTGGGCAAAAGACTGGGTTTTAATTCCTTCTGCTTCTACTAACGAAGAAGCCATACTGAGCCAGTCCCTGAGTCTGGGCAGTGATGTGCTAACAGTGAATAAAGCAAAGCAAATTACTTCTTGACTGAAGCAGGGAGGCACCAAGGAGGGTAGAACAATAAAAACTTTATCCTTGGCCTGTTCCTGAGTTGGTGCAGATTTATGCTGCCTCTCGCCAAAAGCCAGCGGGTGAACTTCTCATCTCAGTCCTTAATGCATTGTGGAATAACATCAGAGAGGATAACATGACCTAACCTATCTGACTGCATGGCCTGTAATGCACCAAGATGAATTCAAGTATCTATTACGCACCTTGGACAAAATATTAGTAAATATGTTAATGACCTTCAAATACATGCAAGACTGTCACAAAGATGGCAATGAATTGTTCTCTGAATCCAAATAAAGGACAAGAGAAGTAGAAAATAACATGCAGAAAGACATTAAGACAAGGTTCTAAGCAATGTTAAGGTTGTCTGGGGAGGTTGTGAAGCCTCCATACAAGCAGGTTAGATAAATAATCTGTCAGGAATGGCACAAGCATCGCTGATTTTCCCGAGGGCAAGAGGAAACTTCAGAATCCCTCCCCACCCAACATTCTGTGAGTCTACAAACTCACAGGTGGGTGAGTGGAAGGGAGAAGATTCCACACGCAGATGAACCCGATGGTTCCTTCCTGCACATGCCAGGATGCTGGAAAAACACCCACAGCAACGTGGATTAACAAAGGGTATGGTTTTACTGTAAGGGTATAAAGGAGCAATTGCAATAAGAAGGTCCAAGGCACAGCTAAAGAAACGTTTGCAGAGCAGCACGAATTATTCGCCAGCCCAGCGGGCAGTGGCAGCACAGGAGGCTGTGCTACCGATGAGCTGCACTGTGGGCCTCGGTAAGCAACTCCTCTGAGTAGTTCATTTTGGAAACCAATTCAGCCTTTAACTGGCAGAGATCATCCCTCGGCTGACGATTGTTACAGTGCATGTAGATACCTCACACACTTCCACTGCTTCTGGACCAAGGCTGCTAATTCCCTTTGCAACTCATGGTGATCACAACCATTAAAACAAACAACTAAATACAGCTTTGGCAGCCAAATTTCAGCTCAGTGCTGTCAGAACTTCAATTATCGTGGTTGGGCTATAATTCTCAGGCTGGTAAAACCTCAATTGTCATGTCTGGAGTTTCTTTAATGTTTATTCTACATGTAAATGCATGAGTTTGATTTGTGTAGAATGCAGTGAATGGCAGTGGCTCGGGGATTTGGCAAAGAGCTTTACATATTTCACCAAAATCCTGTTTGGCCTGGGGGTACATTACAATTCTAGATAAAGAATGTGCTTTTTATACAGAAGTAATTTGTAACAGACTAGTTTCCAAAACAATTCTGTATAAGAGATGAACCAAGACAAAAGCCAAACGATCTTTGCCTCCCCATCATGGGAACTAATTCAGAAAACACGTGGAATTAAAGGAGGCCAATCTGACCCATTTGTACAAAATGTACTGCGAGTGAAGGAAGGGGAAGGATGCAATTGTACTACTATCCTGGGCAGAAGGCACAGAGGTGAAGCACGTTACATGTCCTTTCAGTAATCCTTTGGGCTGTCTATGATCCTTACGTGGTGTCAGGGAGCAGAAACAGTTGTGTAAATCGTATCTAGTAACACACCCACTTACAGTAAGAGCTCTTTGATGAGCAACAGGAGCAGGCTGCTGAGATGTGCTTCCTATCTGTAAGCAGGACAATGTGGATTATTCAGAGGCATCTGGACATTTGGAAAAGTCTGAGAAGAATCTGATAAGGACCTATTTTCTAAAACAAAAGCTGTATTTGTATGCTTTTGGAGACATAACATTTTGACCTCTATTTACACATGGCTGCACATATATGCAAAGCGAATACATTATGTGTGAGGTTATGACTTTACATTCAAATTCAGATTTGGTAAATGCATATCAGTAAAAGTTATCACTTACACATTGGCACTAGTTTACAGGTCACTGTGGCAAAGAAAGAGAGGTTTGGGAATATTTGTCATGGCACAGGGAAGGTTTCTGGTGTTAAATAAGGCAGATACAGATTATATGTCAGTAATGTTTTCAACTTAAGGCTGAGAAACTACGAGCTCTGAAGAAGCCAAGGAAGAAATATAGTATTTGAGCGTGTTTACTGTAAAATGAAAGGCTATTTTATCTCAATCAAATAAAACAAAATAAAACAACAAGTGGACTGCAAGTCTGATACTGAAATAAATCCATTTTAGTCTCATGTAATTGCTTATTTGATTCTCAAATATGACATGAAGTTAGAAAACAAATTGATATTCTGTCACTTCTGTTTCAGTAAACTTAACTCAAATAGGTTGCCCTTTAGGTGCACGTTGGATGGAACAGTACTTGATCTTCATCCCAAGGAAATCAGCGTATTAAATTAGTTTGAAAAATTATTATCCAAACCATGACACTTTTTCAGACACTGTTTCAACTGCATACTAAAAAGACCAAATTTCCCCCGAGAACCAGCACAAGCACACAAGAAGATGAAGCACTGTAGTATATCCTCCCTCCGCAAGAAAATGTAGCAGCAGTAAAGGTGCTATATAAGCTCACACAAATACAGGGGAGACAAACTGCAGAAGACTTGTGGGCCTGGACCACCTTCCTCCTCCCTCCCTCTCCCCAGCCAAAATAAATACAATTTTATATTACCTTGATATGCCCCATGTATTTAAAGAGTAAGAAGGCAGACAGACTCTATACTGTCTAAGTTATTGTGAGAACACTACAATCAGCACTACAATCCACTATCCACAAATGATGTTAAGAAATCAGAGTAGTTTTTGTTGTTGTTTTATATTACATATAAATGTACATACATTTTTATACTATATATACTTAAAATTTAAAGATATATAGATAGATAGATGTAGAGAAGGAAATATTTATATATAATATCAAATATTGCTCCCAGTTCAGACAAAAAACAAAGACTGAGTTCTTCAACATGGCAGACAAGGTCAGCAGGGCAGGCTGCCTGACACTGCAGCTCACCTCATACAGAAATTTGCATCAGTGATGGAAAACACCTGCAGAACATCTCACTGAGCAAGTGAAGATTATCACTCACTTTAGGGATAGAATCACAGGATTGTCTAGGTTGGAAATAATATTTATCATCTGTAATTTTAAGGTAAAATCAATGCAAGTTTAGAAAAAAAAATCCCCCTTAAAAGCCCAAGAAAATAGGAAACTTCTGGAAACAGGAAAAGGGTTGTTTTTAGATACATTACCATTGTTAGTGGTATGCTTTACTTTAATTATAAAGAATTTCAGATTAGTTCATATGCATAAAGTTATAACTATTAAATTCAGTGCTACAGAAATAAGTACCAACGAAAAGAAGACGAAAGGAGTGGCACTAAGTACAGACGTGCACGGTCACCAGTTCCTAGAACTGAGAAGAGCCACTGGGAACATCTACAACAACCCACTGGCACCTCTTCAGTGATTCCATCAAGGCATATTCTTACCCTGTATACAATAACAACCTCAAAAACATTTTAGATTTTATGTAATATGTCCTGTTTCCCTTGCTATTGTACTCTTGACCTTTAGATAATGAATACTGCTGGTTTTCCTGGCTTTCCCAGACATGTCTTGAGGAGGATCTGTGCATAGCATCCAGAAGACCCCTCCTTTCATCCTTATATCATCTTTGAATAATAAGCGTGATCACAAGTTCTTTGCTTACAGGATCACTGCATTCCGATTTCACCATGATTCCACATTTTCTGGGATATGTTCTGCACTCTCCCAGCATGTTTGCCTCCAAATAAACGTAGCACATTATACAGAGAACAAAGGAATGCTTTTCCAGGCAAAATATCATAGACCAGGAGACTGACAGAAAGCACTCCAAGAAGTACTTAAGCATGTGGAGTAACACAATTCAGTTATGACTTCTTTTTTGCTTTGCAGAGCATGGTGTCATGCCAGCAGCAGAGATGAGTGCTGTCTCCTGACCCAGTTCTTGCTGCTGAAGTCAGCACGGCTGCAGAGGAGCATAACACAAGGAGATGTGGCTGAAGATACAACAGCTCCACCTGACCCAGCTACTGTCGAGGCTCCTATGTATTTTCATTACACACCTTCATTTTTAAGCTGCTAATAAGTCACTGTCAGACCGCAGGCTGAACCCCCTCAGCCTTGTAAGCACTAATGAACATAAAGCTAGACTTCATACCAGAGATACGTCCAGGCTTCCACCTGAAGCCTAACATTGATCAGTCAAGGGTACAAAACACGGGGAGCAGAAGGCTGTTACTATAGTGAGCTTCTCAAAAAAAATAAAAATAAAAAAAAAAATCAATGTGTGTTTGAAATGGGAGTCAATCTATTGTGGCTGGCAGATTGCGATGAGACCATGTATTCTCGTTACAGCCCTATCTGCAGAAACTGGGGGCAATTTAGTGAGCTAACGGGTAGGGGGAAAACACCAGAGCACTCAGCAATATGTTACAATAATGTCTAGAGGAAATGAAGCACGGACATCAAAGTCCATATTGTGAATATGCTACGCTCTTACACTCAAAATTGTTTCTTTTTAGATTACTATGGGAATTTTTTAACGTAAACTTTAGCAATACTCTCAGTTTAAAAGCATGTATGAAGCAGAGAATAATCTCCAGCTTTTACTTCATCTGGTGGAACTTAAATGAAGTAAACCCAAGGAAACTGCAAAGAAGGTAAAAGCAGCCATCATACTCGGTGTCTTCCCCAACTATTTCATTCCTATAAATATTCAGAAACCATTGATCAGCCTAGTTGCTATCTCAGAAAAAAAATCAAGCAGCAAAATGGGAATAGCCTTTGCTGGCCCCTTCTGAAACAATGCAGAACAGTATCTCTGATATACATATAGTAGCTATACATAGATAGGAAAATATATTTCCATAAAAGAGTCAAAGTGAAATGAGACTTAACTTAAAAGCAGATTTAATATTCTTGACAGAGCTTACTATTGATCTGTTCTTTTGTTTGTTTTGTTTCTTAAGCTAAATAAAACTCTAGTACAAAGCACAGTATGTCTCAGGAGAGCATTATTTCATGCTGTCCTTTAAAGCATGATGTCTTTCCAGTACTGAACAGGATTATCCAGCAGGTGAAAACCTATTTCATCCACCTGCAGATGAGGGGCACTCTTGGTGGTTTCACACCAGGCAGTGATGCCCACAGCATCAATTCTTCCCAGTTAGTGCCCAGTAAGGTAAGATGGAAGTTAGCTGGATCGTCTATAACAGGATACAGAGTCAGACTAAAGAGACAAAGAGAATACAGACACCAGAAATTATATAAAAGATCAAGATGGTTGTTATTATGGTGAGACAGCTTTTTGTTTTAGGCAGAAAGTGAAGCCACCCACGTGTCACGCCTGCACAGCCCGGTCTCGCTACCAGCTACCCAGGCTAGTTACCACACGCATGGTGTGTGTGCCGACCCGCACCATATGGTGTGGAGACAGCAGCCTTGGTCCCACAACAACCCTGTCACACCAGTTCAGTGACTGGTGCGTGGCAGTCTCAAAGGAAACCGAGTTTCAGTGGGATGTGACCACCCAGCTCACTTCGGCTTCTGCCACAATCCCAGTCCCGAGGGCTTTTCTCCGCCTGTCTCAGCTGTCCTCCAGCATTCTCCATGCTCGTTTCAAACACGAGCCCTTCCCTCCCAGCCCAGTTAGCTTTGGCTCTCACTGCAGCATCAGTCAACCCACCATGGCCAGATCAACAGTAGCCTCTTTCATCTCACAATTGCAGCAAGGCTTTTTGTGTTAATGCTGTCTGCTTCAGCCTCTGAAATATACTTCTGAAGATCATTTATGCCAGAAAAATTAACTAGAGGAATATCTGTCACATGTAGATACTAATGGGGCATTAAGGTGCCAAAAATGCAAAGAGCCAGTAACAGCTCCAAATACTGAATGCAGCAGTCACATCACCTGTAATTCCCAAGGGCTGACTGCAGACCTGCCAGCTGCGCTGCTGCCCTCACAGCCTTCGGCTTCCAAGTTCCCATCCTGACCCAGCCCAGAGACTCATCCGGCAGCCCAGGGACAAATACGGGATCAGTTACCTGTACCTGCTCTTGGACAAGGACGCAGTGACTCTTATTTGACTGCATTTTAATATTTCCTCTGTATTTTTGTATCACTACAAGTGCTGATTTGCACACCAATCAAGTAATTCTTTAATTAAAAAACAGAATGTGGTTCAAATCAAATGCATCTGAAATATGCTGAAATAAAGAAAAGAAATGCAACCTCATTTCCTAGAAAGTAGAGTAAAATTCGGCCAGTTACCCAGACACAAGTAGAGTCATTCCAGCAAACCCAGGAAGTCAGCCAGCTTTACTCAGCATGGGGAACAATGCTGTATTTCACAAGAACATCCTAAAAAATCAAAGGTATTACAGCCTGTGAAAGGATGGTTTCTAGAAGTGGGTGGATCACTTTCAGTAAATCCCCAATTTCAAGATGTAATCTTGTTCTTTGGTCAGGAGTTTCCTACAAGCAAACCATATTTTCTTCTGCATTTGGTCTTCATAATTACTTCACAAATGGATTACTATTTCTTTTTCTGCCAGAACTTGTGCTTTGCAATTGATTCCTCAAGTCCTGATTACCCTATGGAAGAGCCACGAGACTTGTAAAGAAGCATGAACACGAGTTTATAAGCATTTCCAGGGTGAAAGCAAACTTCCCTTTATATCTGCACGTGTAGTTACAGCCCTTTAGATTTAGGACCATGGACTGGCATGTATAAATAGATGTAGGGTAACATTATTTCCAAAAGAATTTCTCCCTCCTCATTCCTATGGTGGCCCTGTAAGCATTGAAGTAATAACGACAATGAAGAAAGAACAAGTTCCATGGAAGATTCAAGTGATTTGTAATGCACACAGAAGTGTAACCCTGGGCTGGAATAGATGGGTATTCCTATGGCGGTCAGAGCATTCAGGTTGGTCCCAAAGTCCCACCCAGCACGATGCCATTAGAGGTCACCAGACCGAGGTCAGCCTATGTCCCCAGCCCAGCTGACCCAGATTCTGCCACGGGGACTTTGTGTGCAAAAAGGGACTTCCACAGAAGAAAGACGTTTAACTGAAATTCTTCAGTTTAGAACTCAATTGAAAACCTTATGCTAACTTAACATGAGAACAGAATAATGCCTTCAGTCCCAGCATTCAGCTTTTTTTTTTTTTTTCTTAAGCCACGGAATTAATATCCGTTCTGATCTACATCTAAAGCAGTGTATTAGCTGTTTTATTTTTGTTCTGTGCTCTCTACAACTCTTTCATCCCCAGTCATTATGTTCATGATACAGAGAAATAATACGGATTTTTAAAGCTCTCATTTTCTGCCCAATTCAATAATAGTTAAAAAGCCTAGAACTTCTTTTCTTGCCCCAAAACAGAATATCCTTGGCCTGCCCTAAAACATACAGACTAAGGAAGAAAGGTGAAGTCACGAGGTGTACTATCAGGAACTCACTTGAAATGGGGAGGTGGAGGGAACAAACAACCCACAAAACAAGAACCACATCTGAAGGAAGAAAAGCAATAAAAATTGGGTAAAATTATCCCTTGAGTAATACTAGACAAAATCCAGCCTAAAAATCCCTGAGCAGTGGAGCTGTTCCAAGGTGTCCCACAGTAACAGCACAATACTTCCTTCTTCTCTAGCAACATCCCTTCATTCTGGAAAATCAGAGTACCACATGTCAGAAGTGTTCCTAAGCATCATGCTGAGCACCAAATGTGAACTATAATTCATAATTCATGCTCAATTAATCATAATTTATAAGGAATGGCTCTTAATGCTTTTGCTAACTACCTAACCTATTTTGAGAGATGCAGCCAGAAAGTTGTGACTTGCTCTTACGAGTGACAGCCTGCGTACACCTTGGCAGCTGTCAAAGGCAACAACCTTCCCTCAATGAAGAGAGAAAGCGATGCTCAGAATTGCAAAACCTCTGAGAAAAGCTTTGAATGAGAAGCAGAAATGAAAGTATGCACAGGCAGGGAACAGCATCTCTTCCTGCATAAACCCCGCTGTATGACCAGTGGAAGAGACCAGAGCCTCGGGCTGACTAACCTTAATTTCGCAAACGAGCAATTTCCAAGTGAGGCAACTGAAAGAGGAGAGAGGCCCAGTATCGCCAGATATTATTCTGGAGTTACTTCTATGTGACAGCCGGATAGCAAACCCCCTGGGTTTAGGGGTAAGGCTAGAAGCCTTACCTGCACGCGTTGATGTTCCTGCTAATCAGAACGAGGAGCTCAGGGCAGCATGGCTAGATGCTCTGCCTGGTTCAGATTCTGACAAAAAGGAAAATTAAGTTAGACCCATTAAGGACATGAGCATAATTTATGGACCTGGCATCAGCTTTATACCACGGGACGCTTTTATGGCTATCAGAGAGCTGGACTTTACGGTTCACACTTTCTCAGCTGTGTAAGCTGAGACGAGTAGCAGTAACTTAATGAAACCTTGAAATCCTGTAGCCTAATTTGCATCAGGCATCCATCACAGATACACGACGATATTTTGGAACTGCCCAGCACATATTCAAAGACTGTTTATGCTAGAAAACTTGTAAAAAAAAGTACTATAACTAGAGGAGAATTATATGCAGAACCCTCTGAAGTGTTTCTACCAATAAAACCTGGCTTATTCATCCGTGCCAATTAAAACTTAGAGGCAAGACGGAATATTTTTCAAACTTCTTGCAGTAGCACTTCAGAAGCCTCCTGCAGCCCCCAGTATTTCAGGCTTTCCAGCCAGGCGCTGAGCCCACTGTACCCCAACCCGTCAGCGCTGCACTTCGGGCTGTTCCCTCTCCCTTCCCTCCCCACCTCCTCATTTTAACAGCAATTTCTCACCCATCCCAGTAAAACCTGCTGGGAAAAGCTGAGCTGGGCGGTAGCAGAGCAGCGCTCTCGGAAAAAACCCTGCGGGGCTCGGGGCCTGCGGGGCCGGGGCCGGGGCCGGGGCCTCGCTCCTGAGGGGCCGGGGCCGGGCCCGTCCCGGCCGTTCCCGCCAGGTGGCGCCGCAGCACCGGCCCCGCGCAGCCGCTCGGTGCCAGCCCCCGGGTGCGGGCTTTAATCAACTGATCCTGGGTGAGGAGGGAGGGGCTGAAAGCTCATAAACACGTTCTTTTTTTTTTTTTTTTCCCCCCTCCTCCCTCTTAGGTAGCTGAAACCCCAGTTTGGGAGCAGCAGGCTGAAGGCAGGGAAGCACCGTCGTTTAGGAGTCTTCACACATTGGTGCTCTCAGACCCAAGACTGTCACAGCAATTAAAAAACAAACAAACAAAAAAACTCGTTGCACTCTGTAAAAAGAACAGTCCCGTTGCCATCCCTGTCTGACTAGCTGAAAGGCTGGGACAGCCGGGGTGGAGCAATTTAGCCAGGTTACCCTATGCAGAGGCAGGAAACTCCAGACGTTTCGCAGCACAGAGCCACCCGTGCCTCTTCAGAAATGGGGAAAACAGAGAAACCCCCCTAGGGGAACTGGCCACCTAGTTCTCATTTCTTTAGTCCATGCAGGCACATGTATAAGGGCCTTTCAAGTGAATCTGGAGCCTACTTTGTAAAAACACAGCACTTACCTCCCCTGCCAGGGAGTGGTGAAGAAAAGGGAGAGAAGAGTCCGTTTGGTGAGAAAGAGGGGCAGGAGGAGGTTAAGGCCGAAGACATTTAAGCAAGCACAGGAGGGTCTAACTCCTGCCTCCACGTGCTGTGGCTGTAGCCTCCCCGTGGCGCTGGAGCTTGAGGTCAGCAGCAGGCAGGGAACACGGCGCCATTCACCAGGAAAAGCATCCCTGCGTGCATGGGGCTGGGGCTGATGCGGCTCCTGACTCGGGGAGCCAGCGAGAAGAAGAGTCTTCACCCATCACCCAGGGCTCCTATCCCATCACTGTCTTTACTTCAGCCCAAGAAGTCAATTTAGATTTGCATTTGCCTTTGAGAGGTCAGAAGTCATTTCTTCTAACACCACAGGTTGAGTACCCACGCCGCTTGGCACCACTGCTGGGGACGAGGGCACCCCCCTGCCGAGGGCAGACCTAACGCCCAAGCCAAGCGCCCGGCCTCGCCTGCGCTCACCAGGAATTTCTCCCTCTGTTCAACAATGAGAGTACTTGCAACAGCACGACTCTGAATACATACTCATGCATGAATAAGTTTACTCGAATTCGCAGTCCCACAGAATCCAATTAAACAACCCAGGAGCATGAAGTTATTCATGTATTCAAGGATACAGACAGCTGGGTCCGACGTTTATTTTGGTCTGGTGCCAGTTTCAGTAACTGGCCCTTTATCTGTAGCTCATTTCTCAGCCATACAATCAGAAGTTAAATTCAAACCATCCTATTCCCTGTGGGTTCACAAGGATGAAACTTTTATAGGTCTTTAAATACATTATGTATCAACTACTTGTGTCTGTTTTCTAGCAAATCTCCCCTGGATTCTGTGGGGAAAGCACAAGGCACTGAATTATGTATTCAGGATTTTGTGCCGGTCTTTGTGTGTAATTGTTACAGTGTTCACAACAAAAGGAACGCAGCTATTTGATTATTAATTATGCTCTAATTGCAATCACCTGGGAAAAACAGATAGCACTAAGAGGCAAAGAGGGGTCAACAATATTAGTATAGTTGATCAGTTATCTTGCATATACAAGTACCAATTAGTTAAGCAGAGTTAAAGACTCGGTGATCATTTGCATGAGAAATTCTGAACATAGAGATAAAACTGAATTCATGGAAAGCAGGAGAAAGGAAGCCACCAACTTGATCTGAAATGTGCTATTTTCCCTCGCATCCAAGGGGTTATCACAAGGCTCCGTGCATCCTGGAAGCTGATTGCATCTCCATGTACTATCCCTTCAAAGTCACATGCTTGGTATATCATGGCTCTAAGAAAGAGGAACACAAGCAGGAGATGTCAACAGCGCTGGGAAGAGGAACAAACTAAGCACAGCGAGGGCATTTACTGCATCCAAACTTAAAGGTGGCACTTGGGAACCAAGGCAAGCTTTCATCTGCAGCAGAAGCTGAACCTTTGGGAGGAGTGGAAGCACTGATGCCTGCCCAACACCACAGTCAGCCTGCACACGATAGAGAATTGACAAATTTCTGGTCTCAGTTCTGCAAATAGCTTCTCTCCACGCTGTGGAAGCCAGCTGTGTGGTATTAATGTACATAAGAGAGATGGAAAAGCAGGCCCATTCACTCTATGTAACGACAACCAGATGCTAAAGTAAAAGTTGGCCTAGAGATGGCTGGAAACCAGCTGCCTGCCCAGGGAAGGCAGTTGGGCCATCCACATGCTAAGAGAAACTGCTGGTGAAGCTTTCTTACTTCAGGAGAGTGGGGACTCAGTCCTTCATCTTGGGGGGAGGCAAAGAGAGCGTGGAAACAGCCTTAACTACCACTGATTCAGAGGATGTTGCACCAAACCACAACGGGATGTAAATTTGGGGCTGCTATTTTGAGAGCTCTTATTCATCTCCACAACAGCAGAGCTGTTTCCCAGCCGTTAGATCAGCAATAATGACAGGACTGAATGGAGCCTTTCATGGCTTTGATGCTACAGGGCTTGCCCATGACTCTTTGGCTCGTACCTATGGTGAATGGGATTCATAAACGCCATCCAAGTACAGCACAGAAATCGGCACAGCTCATCATGTGCATTTAGTTTGGAGTAGCCAAGAAACAACAGCTTCACATTTATAACAATGCTAGAGCAGAGGAGGAAAAAATCATAAATAAACCTTACAGCATGCAGATAGATCGTCATGCCCAGCTGCTGAAGTGGAAGTTCTGCTCCTGCCCATTCATATTGCCTTTTAGTTATTAAGGCCTCGTATCTTGAAACTTGAAGCTAGGTAAGCACTAGAACCTTCTTTCCCCTTCACAATACGTTGTACACGTAGCTATTGCCCACCCTGCTACACCAACATCTTAAAGTAGTTCTGTGCAATGCTGTTATTGTCCTGCTTACTACTGCTCCTACATCTCCAAGCCATTTGCCTTTTGACTGGAGGGGGGGAACCCAAACTCCTAGGTCAGGGTGAAGAACTATTACATGCTCTATCCAAATTGCATTATTCTTCATCTGAGCTACGCTTGAAGATACTGACTCTAAAGTTGTCTGCACTGAAGTTTCTAGACCTCACGATGAACTCTGGGACTCCCACGTGGTGCTTATATTAAGCAAAATGTGGGAAGTCACAGTCCTTTCACAAACAGCAACGAGAAACCTGCTCTGTGTCACTATGGCACATTTGCAAAATGACATTTTCTCATTAAAAGTCCCATCTTAAGTCCACTGGATGAAGGGCAGGTTGTACAATGTGATGCTCGGATCAGACCCTGACAAAGCATCCAAAACAGGTGTTTTGGGTGAACAGCAAATACTGAAATATACCTTCACTAACAGGACCCATAAGTCAGCCAGGTTAGAGAAGCAGACAGAGCCATGTACGTCCAAGGCCCCTGGGAGCTTTATCCTCCCATGATAATTCTAACCTTGAAGTTAGCTTGGGCTCTCTTGTCAGCCATCTGTCTTACAATAAGCCTACATCCTTATGTATTCTCTCTGCCAAAAGGCAACTTTTAAAATGCTGTAAAATAAAACTGTGTACAAATTAAACAGTCAACACATTTTACTGCTGCTCAGTAACTAAAAGGCTTTCACTACACTACGCAATCTATAACTGCTGAAATGCGTTTCATGTGTGTTTATAAGTCTTCCTATATTTTCTTCTCATTACTCCAAATACATTTTAAAAGCTTGTTAAGATAGATTTGTTGGTGGTTTATATCTAGCTGACTGTGCACGTTAAAGGCTTTGCGAACAACTTTCCGAACTTGAAACACGCTATTTTTCATGCTGCTTGTTATAACACGTATCATTCCAACCATGTACATTAATTGGCTTGTCTAGGGAAACAGGACTCAGTTTATGAAGTCTGTCATCCTGCTTTGTAGCTTAATTATAAAATAAAATTATTTTCCTTCTCTGCAGTCAGACTATTTGCTCTGTGTTTTTCCTTCCTTCTGCTGCTGTTTTAAATTCCAGGCTTGCACAACTGATGCTCAATGTCCTATTTCGATGGCAGCTCCCAGGGCAGCATTTGTTGGTAAAGCTGCCCTCACTGTGAGGGTCCAAACCTGAACTTGTAAGCACGTGGATCTGAAACATACCAAAAGAAAACCACATTTAAACCAAGTCTATCATTTGTAGAAGAGTCAAAGGACTATTGAACGTTGCCTTGTGATGTACTGCACACACCCAGTCACCACACAGTACAGATGAGGCTACCACATCCCAGAAACCAGCACTCAGACACAACTTCAGGTAGAAAGACACAACAAACCTGGAAAAAACAGGGGCACAGTAACTTTTACCAGAACCAACCTGCATAGACAAGACAGACACCAAGCTCACTTGACACAGATGCTCTGAACAAAGCACCCACAACTAAAGATACGACTCAGCTTTGCTGTGGTTAATCGTAAGGGTATTCATTTGCAATAGCAGTCATTACTCAATAGTCCATGGCAAAGCTAGAAGCCAACAGCAGCCTAAAATAGAGCGCCCAGGAGTACTGATGAATTCTGGTGGTTCATTGCAAACCACAAACTGAAGGATAAATCACAGGCTCACTAACCACAGTCCACCACAGAACCTCCACCAACTTCAGAGGTGCCAGGAATTCCCCAGGGCGTGTGGGGGG
Source organism: Aythya marila (assembly GCF_965140915.1). Taxonomy (NCBI): domain Eukaryota; kingdom Metazoa; phylum Chordata; class Aves; order Anseriformes; family Anatidae; genus Aythya; species Aythya marila. The sequence continues at coordinate 8,604,327 of NC_139056.1, read as the reverse complement.
AACAGCAAAACAGAAGAACCTTAAGCACAATAAAACTTTCAGAATACCTAAATATGCCAAAAAATGTCTTCCCTCCTGATGTACTGAGGACTGCACAATTCAGAGGTCTGATCCTGTAGCAAGTCCTCTGTACCATAAGCCAGAATCTCAGTTCTCTACTCCCTAATCAATACCCGCAGTTATTAACAGCTCCAAAGTGCCTTTCCGTAGCCCTTAGGGTTTTTTAGAATGAATGGAAAAGAATAGACATGCTTCACTAACACGGTATTTTTTTCAGTAGGTATACTGTGAAAAGCCCTCATCGTTTAAGAATAAAAGTAATGGATACAGAGGGAACACAATATTCTTTTGATTTATGTAGAGCCACAGTAACTTCAGATAGAAATTAAAGTTACCAGACTTCACACTACAGACGCTACTACAAACTTCGATTCTTATCACACGCAACCTCATCTCCTTTTACAAAGAGATCAATCTTACCTAAGACAAAAGTCTTCTGGCTGACAGCCCCCACTATAAAAACATTCAGGTTAAAAAATAAATAAATAAATAAAAATCCCTGCTTTCAGAAAAGCACAAGCGCTTCAAAGCCTTCCCTCCAGGCTGTGCTAGCCCACTCCCCTCCCAGGAGGGCAGGAAGGCCATATGTGCCAGAGAGTTATTGGCATCATCTGCGTCTAGGCATTCTGTTAATGATTTAGGAAATCTGTTAATGGGAAATTAATTGGAATCAAGACCAGTCAATTGCACAGATTTTCCCCTTGATTAACACACCCACTTATCGACAGGATGAATTACAAGTTGTGCCATTCACTGATGCAGCTGAACCCTGGGGAACTTGCTGGGGTGTGCAGAGCACGATGGCATTTAACATCTCCAAGAATCTGCCGGTGCTAGGAGAGTTAGCGAAGCTGCAGAAAATGAAATAATAGCTGACCAGGAGGAGTGCAGCTCATGTCCCTGCAGAGCCTGCCCGAGGACTGCGCGTGGGCTCGAGGAGGAGCTGATGACCTTCACCTGCTCCATCCCACACTTCTCAGTTCTGAAGCCTAGAGTAACAGGGAGGTGGTAAATGTGGTGCAAGACTAGATTACAGGTTAAAAGCTGCACTAACGCAGTGCCTGGACTAGAATTTAGAAAGTGGGGACAAGTTAGCTAAACAAACCCCAGCGCGAATATTCCAAGCTGGAAGGGACCCACAAGGATCATCGTAGTCCAACTCCACACAGGACTACCCAAAATCAGGCCATCTGTCTGAGGGCATTATCTTGGCCTCCAGCAGCAGGCTCGGTGCTGTGACCACTGCCCTGGGGAGCTGTGCCAGGGCCTGGCCCCTTTCTGTGGGGCTGCTCTCCAGCCCCTTGTCACTCTTCCTGTAGGTATGCCCAGGGCTGCCTTGTCCCATGTGCAGAATCCAGCGCTTGCTCTTGTGGAACTTCATGTGGTTGGAGGTTGCCCAGCCCCCTGATTTGTCAGGATCCCTCTGCAAGGCCTCTCCACCCTCAAGGGAGTCAACAGCTCCTAATTTAGTGTTGTCAGAAACTTACTTATTATGTGTTCGTGTCCTGCATCCAGGTCACTTATGACAACACTGAAGATAACTGGCCCTAAATGGAGCTCTGGGGAACCCCACTGGTGACTGGCCACCAGCCTGCTGTAACCCCATCGTACCCAACCCACAGCCAATTGGCCACCCACCCCATTATGTACTTGTCTAGCTGTATGATGGACATTTTGTCCAGGTGACAAACAGTACCGAAAGCTTCGCTGAAAACCAGAAACACTACATGAGCTGGATTCCCTCGTTCAGCTAGGTGGGTAACCTTGTCCTTAAAGGAAATTAGGTTCGTTAAACAGGCTATGGATAGCTTCCTGCCATTGCTCTGGCTCCAGCCATAGGGACTTGATCCTATTAAGGTCTGATAGCTATTAAATCTTTATACCTTACTTTGCCAGGACTGTAGATCACACGTGTGCTCAGTCTTCAGTCTTCCTTTTTTTCCTTTCTCCTGTAAGCAGCAAGTGATGGCATTTCTGCTGTGATCATGGCAAGGGTCAAATTCTCCTCATTCTTACATTTGTGATTTTGGAAGCCTCCCGTTGAAGTCACTGAACCCAGATTAGTACAAGGCAAGTATGAATCCAAGCAGGTCATTAAAGCCTCAGCAAAGCTCAGGAGCACCACCGGTACAGGAGCGCTCAGCACCTGAGCCTCCATCCCTTGTTCGGCTGTGCCATTCAGCAGCCTCCTTAGAGCTGTGCCTGAAAACACCCTCAGTGAATGCCAACAGGGTACAGCATATTCGTTTTTTCAGTCTCATGATTGTTAGCAAATTACTTCTGAATAAAAGTTGGATGGGATTGCCACAAGCATTCAGATTCGTCCTGATGCTGCTCCACCATCACAGGGAGAGCACCCCTCTGCTGCGATAGCTTGCAGTTGGCTGCATCATCTAGGGCCACCTATTTTCATCTGAGTTCAGTGTTTTACAATTCTGCATTAAACATGGTGAATAATAATGAGAGAGCCCTGCAGCTGCTTGGGCTAGCTGGCAACATGGAGCGACAGGTCCCAACGGGGAGGATCGGACCCTCCACTACCGCACCAAGTCCCGCTGCGATGTGCTGCTCCCCCGACATGTTCCCCATGCTGCCTTTTATCTCAGGTAAGCGGCGATGGGTTGGAAGGAGCTGCTGAGCAGTTTTGCTTTTGCTATGAGAAGAGTAAGCTGAAAATTACCTGCTGTCAGCAGAAGGCTGAAGCCAGGGCAGAAGCTGAGTGCCGTGGCAAGGCAGGTTTATGTTGGACACCCAGCTCCTATTGACTGCGTGTGCGTAAGAGGATCTCACAGCCGCAGGAGAGCACGGCTTTGCTGTCGGAACGGTGCCCCAGGGCAGTAAGGGGAGAGAAGCACTCGCCATCTGTACTGCCCGCAGTGGTGCAGAGAGGACTGTGGGTGGGTTAGTGATCAGAAGCGTGTCAGCAGTGACAAAACAGGAGTCTCTGAAGATTCAGTGGGAAAAAAAAAAAAAGTCTTTGAACTAAATTCTGAAAGGTTGTGCCTCCTTTTCACTTACTGCAAAGCTCCCGACGCCAGTCGCTCTCAGAACAGAACTGACCGGAGATTTCTTTATCATGCATGAAATTATTTTATTTCATCCTGGGGACTATGGAGGAAATGACGTGAAAACCATGCAGAAAATAGGTTTTAAGTCTGACAGCAAGAAAAGTCAAACAGAATGATTTATACTAAGCTCAGAAATTGTATTCCTCCTCACCCACTGACTGTCCCAAGCCACATCTCCGCGTGGAGCTGCTAATTAACCAGACGTAAAACTCCATTCAATCTGCAGGCCTCAGAGATGTTTCAACTGGAAAAGATTAATCCATCCCTTCCTATTACACCACTCACAGAAACCACACTGTGCATGGAGTGTCCCCAAAATGAGGTATTACTTCGCTGTGAGGCAAAGTTGGACACCTTTTCTTCAGCCAGTCAAGCTGTTAGCAATTACTGGATGAGTGGTGGCATTTTTACATCTCAGAAACTTCATAAATCATGCTGCACAGGAGCTAAATTCTCAATATTAACAAAATTAACAACTCACATTAGTAGATTTTTTTTAAAGAGTAATTGTTAGGGCAGAACAGATTTTTAAGATGCTGCAAATTAAAACATCTTATGTGATCTCTTCCTCTTGTAGAGGCTGCCTTTCTGACGAAGGGCACAGAGGTGTTCTGGGCACAGGTCTGCGCATCCACCCCTTACAGCCTCCCCTCATGAAGACTGCTGGCTACCTACATCTCTCCAGCACACCGTTCCCCGTTATTTCTGGAACTAACACAGTGAACAGCGCATTTTCCTTCTTCCTAAAAGCCGAAGTGCTGCTGTGCTGAGCAGTTTACCTTCTCAGAATGTGACTGGCCCAAGCAGCAGAAAGCAGAGAGCCTCTGCCTGGCTGCCTGCATCGCCTGCCGTGGGGTGCCCTGAAGCTGCAGGGCTGCAGGCACACGGCCTGGAGTTCAGGGCTACTTATTTTGAAACCAGAGCTGTACTGCACAAGGCCAACATGGAGCGAGTGTCACGTACACATGACATTGCTACAGCAACAACCTTCCTCAGAGAGAAGAGCGTCAGATGCCTAGGGCTGGGACTCTCAAAACGGCAGACCTATTCTGAGCCTCCATCGGTTTTGCCATCTACAAACCAATCTCATCTGTCTGACAGCCAAAACCACTACTGGAAGTCTCACCTTAATGTGTAACTTGCTGCAGCTCCTCTGCTGCAACGCCTGTGCTCTGGCGTGCTGGGATCTGCGTTTCTCACCAGCTGTGAGCACACCTCCCCTGAGTACTGGAGCTGTCTGATGAGCAGCAGTAACTCAGGCAAACAAGAGTAACTACTGCTGTGATTGTGTGCCCATACTCCGAAACTGTTTGCCTCGCTATGTGCTTGAGCCCCTCACGGGAAGCTGGCACAGATGCACATGGTAGAGACTGACGCCCTGCTCTGGGTGCCTGTGCCTGGAGCTCGCTTTCCTCTGCTCCCAGGACAGATGCACGGGAACGTGCACATTTCATGGAGGTCCCTGCCTGCTCCCCTTGCTGGGGATCCAGCCAAGTAAGTTGGCTTCTCTGGGCTGCGACCGCATCTACATCTGGTACCTAAGGGCCAGAAACCTTTTGGAGATGTCTGGGGAACAAGCAAGCTGAGAGCACAGCAGCGGGCAGACGGTGGCCAGATGTGCACACCTTGTGCAGAAGATGCAGGACTCGACAGGTCCCTGCTTCTCTAAGCATCATCTGCCCATCTGTTTGCTAGCGCAGGATGGCTCATCTTGCAGACTTATTTTATCTGTATCAGAAATATGCAAGAGGAATTAGAAACACAGCAACAATTGCCTGTCTGACTCCCCAGGTTTCCATCCCACCAGCTTTATCTTTTAACAGAGGCAGGGATGTGTTAGGGCAGCTGTTCTGGATTCAGCTATGATGTACCCCCGCTACACACAGGGCATCCTGGATGGCTACGCAGCTCCTCCTGCTCACTTCCACTTCATCCAGTCTCCCTCCTCCTGCAGTCCCATCCCTGCTGCAGTTGCAGTTCCAGTTCCAGGGCACTGCCCCCACAGAGGCAGAGGAGCTTTGCCAATTTCTGCTGCCTGAGCCAAGATGACAGGAAGACACAGGGTTTACAGAACTCAAAAAATAATTCCACAGGCAGTCTAACATCTCCTGCGTGCTAGCTGGTGCTATTTGCTGCAGCGCAAGGTGCCTTCAGGCTGTGGTCTCGTCAGTCTGTGCTGACGACCATGTCAAAGGCTGATTCAGTGATGAGACGTGCTGAAAGCACTGAACACTGGAGGCCCCCGGTCCCAGCGCTCAGCAATCCGCATCTCCACTGCCTGCAGCTCTTGGCAACTCTACTGGAAGAGGCGTGATTCCTATCTGAGCAGCCTGTGGGCCACGATGAATCGCCTTCACCAGAGCATCCCTAGCAGCTCCCGGCCCTCACCCCGTTGGGCACCGCACAGCTGAGGAGATGCCGTGGGTCAGCAGCCCCCGTGCTGCTGTGCCTGGTGCCGAGGCACCCAGAGCTACCCGACGCAGGTAATGCAGCCCTGCTCGCCCTTCCTGCTGCGTGGCAGGTGAGGATGGGCAGCGCCCCGCTCCAGCAGGCTGCCTGCATGCTCACAGCCCCCACCAGCCTGCTGGGATTCAGCACCAGCTCCATGTAAAGGCAGCATTTTAAAAGCAGTGCCTGAGCCGACATCCAAACAATCACGACTTGTCTCTCTGGATGGGACCCAGTTAGGTCGCTGAGTGCACAACTCGCTTTGCAGTAACCTCAGAGCCCTGAAGTGCAGCCAGGAGCCGCACCGTGCTCAATGCCCCGAGAGCAGCTGCCAGCATCTCACTCGTGGCAGCTCAAGGGAAAGGGAGGAAAGGAGCAGTCCTGTGCCTCACACAGGGAACACCTGAAGGACGGGTAAGATACCATCAGATACGGCACTTCCCAGCCCACCGTCTTGGGAGCCCGCTGTGAGGTTCCTAAGCCTGGCTCAGGACCTTGGGTACCTTCCCTTGGCTCACCAGCAGTATTGCACTGAGTAAGACAAGCATTGATCTGCACTATGCTCATGACAGGGATCACACCACAGGTATGTGACATTACATTTAATCTCATGCAATTGTAGGTTTTGTCAAAAGAAGCAGTCTGCACTCCCTCGGCAGTTTGTCCCTGCTCCAGGCTCCCATCCCCTTGCTTGTGTTAAAATTGACGACTGTGCTGAGGGGGGGTTGGGGTTTTGTTTGTCTGTCTGTTTTTCCAGTAAGCTCGTTTTCCACCAAGCTTGGCCAACCACTTCTAAAATGTGCTCATTGCAAGATCCAATGTAAAAGGGACAGCAGGGATGCAAAGCCAAGGGTGGAGCTGGGACCACTTCTGGCAGCAGCTGCCATTAAACAGGCTTAGGTGTAACCCATACCTTACAGGGAACAAGGATGTTCTGATAATCAGAAAGCCAGAAACAGTGCTGAGGAGGAGGATAAAAACTGGAGACAAGCAGCAAAAGGCATGCAAAATGGCAAGGAGATCCATTGCAACGCTCCAATTCCAGGCAACAGATCTGATTCTCCTGCTCACCTGAAGCAAAACCCATTTGCACCACTCACATGGCTTCAGACGAATTCTAAATTCATGCAGGATTTGTTTAAACCACCACAGCCTGGCTGAAAGCTGGGCTGTCAGTCACGTCCCGTTTCATTGATTTGTGTGCTTGGATGAGACCAAACATGTTTGACCTTGCAAAAGTCAAGAGGCAGATGATGGGGAAGGAAGCCACAAGATGTGCTGCCTTCCCACGACAGGTGCAGGTGAGGATTTGAAGTTATTCCGTGGTTGGTTATTTTCTCCTTTGAGGTCACCAGATCTTGGATGGTATTTCTCTGTAGATTTCCTTTAAGCATTTTTTTTTAAACTAGAGGCAGAAATCCCTTGGATTCTTTCTGACAAGTGATTTCCATTGTAACTGAGAGAATAACAGGCTTTTACTGCTAATCTTGCATTGTTCAACTTTTCAACTAAAAACTGGCAAAATCATCTGCTAATGGAGGCAGAAACATTTGCATGCTAATTTGCTTCTGAATGATTTAAAAAAGATGTCACAGGCAGCTTGGAGAAATAACTATTTAAGAAGTCTACCCAATTTAATATTTTTATTATTGTTTGCTATTTATACAACAACACAGATGTCCCTGGTGTTTAACGGGGACGTTCATCATTTATGTAGCACTTTACATTTTAAAGACCCACACAAACATTAACTGTCTGATCCTACCAAAATCCCCGTCTGGAAGATGAGCGTTGTTATCTTCCCTCTACAGCTGCGATGTGGCAGTGCCACAGCTCTGCCGTGCACCCAGGAGCACAAAGCAAGAAGGGAAGGGAGGTCACCAGCACCAGCTCCTGCGGGTGGCCAGGAGCACACGGGCACAGGGAACACCCTGCACCCGGGGCCAGCCCTGGCCATGCCGGGCAGCCTTCCTCAGCAAGGACGTCCTGGTGTTTTTAGAAGACTGCTGCCAGGTTCCTGGTCTGCTGCCCACTTCCATGCGCCATCCTGCCTCTCCATGTACTCATCGATATGAAGCACCACCCAGCAGAACGAGCACATGTTTTGTCTCTGTACATGGCACGTGCTCCTGGGCACTGTGTGATGTGGCTCCGTGTAACGCAGCTCCTCCAGATGTAAAGAACCACAAAATTCATATGTAATGGTAGTGTCAGAGGCTCAAAGCAAGGGCAGTATGCAAACACATCTGAGGGCTTCATACCAGGCTCAGCTGCGAGAAACCAGGATTAACCCTCGAATAGGTAACTGTCCCCTGTGTGAATGTGAACCATCTTCCATGTGGGCGCTGCTTCAGAGCGGTACTCGGAGCCACCCTTCAGTTGAACCTCACCGTCAGAGCTGTCCTGCTCGGCACCTAAAACCCAGGGGCCGTTCTTGCTCCTTAGCTCTAAGGCTTGACCCTGCTGCTGCCTGCATGGGAAGCTCCTTTCCCGCTGGAACAGAAATACCCAGGGCTTTTTGTCTCTTTCCTTCCAGTCCTTCAACTGGGGAAGACAAAACTGAGGAGCCTCTCTCCTAGAACCGATGCTTGCATATTAAACCAACAGAAAATTGCTTCTCATTTCGTATAGATGCTAGTGTCTTGCATTTCCCAGCTGTCATCTGACAGATATGAGCACTGGGAGAGAAAATAAAACAAGCATCATGTATAAACAACCCTAGGGACTGCATTTTGCAGCCTGTGAACATCAATGGTGTGCAGTCCTCTGTTTGCTGAGGCGAGCAAGTACACGGGAAGAACTGTACACAACAATTATGTTAAAGCACTGCACAGCTCTCGAGCTTTAAACAGAGGGGCAAAACAGAGGTGCGAGCTGCTCTGAAATCAAAAAGAGAGATTTTCAGTTGTTTCTTTAACACAGAGAGGTGAAGGTTACAAACAAGGCAGCCAGCCTACGCACAACACGACATAACCCGAGGGTGCTTGCACGGGCAGAGCTGTACATGTCCCTGGCATGCCACCGCTGACTTCCCTACAGCTGCTCCAGGGATGAAACAGCAGCATCGCTCACTGCATTTCTGATAAAAATGCTAAAAAGAAGAAACTAATGAGTTTTATTCCACATAGTATTTCTAGTAAAAACCAGTGGGATGCTGTGACATAAAAAGTTGCACAAAGGCGACACGTTCTTCAAATGGCTGCTGCTGCAGGTGTGAGAGGTTTGCTCGAGGAGAGCTCTCGCCATGGGGATGGATGTCTTTGGAGGGGCCACATGCCCTGCAATGACAGCTCTTAAAACAAAGCCTCCCCGGTTGAATCTGTGAAGCCTGCAGCAATACCGAGCCCCAAATGTATGCCTCTTCTCTTTGCAGTGGACAATCCAACACTATAAAAACTGATCTCAACATCTTGGTCATTTTTTCAGAGAAATGTCTATCAGCACCGTCACATAATTTCTCACCGGCGTCCTCCACTCAGAAATGTCTTAAAATCAATTGACAGATATGTCTTTCTACCCTGAGCTTGTTCTCCTTTAAGGCTTATTTTTAATAACTTACTGAAGCAGAACTCCCCAGTAATCCCAAAGATCCCAGTTCATCCTGACTCAGGCCCTTGTCCCAAGCACCCAGACCTGAGTGCGGGTTAAGGAGCACAAGGAAAATTACCGAGAAAGCTTTAAGCAGCAGAATAGTTCAGATAATTTCTGTAGAAGAAATAACATTTTCCAAACTATGCCTATTAATGTCAATTTGCAACACCAAAGGAGGAGAAAGTACACTACATTTAGTTTATAATGGCCCCGCAGTAATTACAGTGGCGGTGTGTGCCTACAGGAGTGACACAAATGTGAACTGAACCCTTCCAGCTGGGAAACCCAGCCGGGACGCCACGAGCTCCACAGATGGTGTCAGGACAAACGGTAAGGGCGGCAAATGAAAAACTTTCTTTTACCCAAGCTCTGCGTCCCACCCTACAGCTCCATGTAAAGAACGGCTGGTGACTGCGGCACACGTGCAAATAGCAGCGGCAGAAAGCATGGCCCTACTGACCAGCCAAGGCTGCTCTGCTGAGCCAGGAGCTGGCAGCCACCCAGGCTGGTGGCGCTGCCTTGCCCCAGCGAGCCCCAGGTGAGCGGGCACGGGAGGAGGGCTGGTGGCAGAGCTGATGGGCCTGGCGCCAGGGGAAAGACCCTGGGCTCCCCAGGGCCTGCAGGCAGCAGGCAGTCCTGACCCGGGCAGATGAAGAGCCACAAATCCTTTGTTTTTTCCAACCTCCCTGCATTATTTTTAGTTGATTTGCTTTTTCCATTTTGACTTCTTTACCCAATTCAGGATGTAAAACATTTAACAAAATAAGAAACTATCTTCCTATTGAAATGCTGGTATTTCAAACCAGAACTAAATAAGACATAAGCTCATAGAAGTGATAGCCAGATCACTTACAGAGCTCGCAGAGGTGGATCAGCTCTGTACAGAAGGTGAGGTTAATTCCGTGCCTTCCTTACATATGAGAACGCAGCTGTCCTTCAATGCTCCCAATCAAATCCAAAAAACCTGCTGTAGGTACAGCTCCTCTCTAGTCCTTCCTTTCCAGCAATACCTTGACCTCAGGTCTCCCTGATCCCTACAGCTGGTCTGTGAGACAGAAAAAAATTAATGAACAAAATTAACCATCAGAAGAAAGGCAGAAAATTGTTTATTCAAATCATGTAAAGATTTACACTCCATTAAGCCTCTCCTAATCCCCACATGGAAAATACAAAGAGCACCGTGCAGAGTACTCACGCTGCAGAAATCCTTGGTGGCAGACAGAAGGGGCATATGTTTTGTGACTAGAAAGGATAGACCAATATTTTGAAGACAAATTGGGGCCGTAAGGACTACAGAGCAATCAGATCTATTTAAGGATCAGTTTGGGAGTTTTTACAACTACAAATAGAAATAGGATTTTGCTGTAAGCGTGCTATAAATGTAGAGCCACAGCAGACAGGGAGACATTTTTGTAGTGTTTATAAAGACATCAAAGCATGAAGGGTAACGCTAGAAATAAGCTTTAGTTCTCAAAGACAAATTATAAATGGCTGGAAAAAACTTCGAACTCTCCCAAACATTCAAAAGGTTCAGGGGCTTCTCATCTGCAATGCAACAGCAGCACTGCTTTACCTGGGCGGAGGTTACAAAAGAACCTGGGTCAGGCTTCCTGAATTGAGTGGGAGAAGAGTTTCCTTATAAGCACCTGCAAAATACCTCAGGTAGAAACCAGAAACAGGGGCATTCAGCAGCTTAATGATGAGGGCAAGGTCTCACAGCGGGTTCAGATGCCCAGATGTACAAAAATGAACATTTTTTAAAGTTTACAGCAGCACTTGGCTGGCTTCCCCCAGGCCTCCCCACTAAACCCGGTATCTGTGGGTCAGCCCTTCCAGCCAGCCACCCAGCGCTCGTCCCCTCCGGAGTGCCCTGCACCACTGCTGGTGTGAAATGAAAACTAAATGCCAACAAATTAGGGCAGCATTTAATTTAGATTACACAGATATTTCATCCTCTCCCCAGCAGAGGGGATGCACAGAGGCCAAGCCCTGTGGGCTGATGCGCTGCCCCTGGCAGCCTGGCACCCAGACAAGTTCTTCTCAAGATGCCCAGAGGCAGGACCAGGCGCACTGCCTGCATTCAGCCCGTCGGTGTGGGTACACCACCAAGTGATTCGCTACCTCGAAGGCTAGCATACGTTGCAATTGCTTTCTAACCCGTGCAGTTCAGATGGCACACCCTGAGCAGTGCTGTGTTGCAGCCCTGAGTCATCTCTTGTTTGCCAGCCTCCCTGCAATGTGAAGGTTTATCCCAGCCCTGTTATCACAGACAACATCTGAACCAGATTAAAACGCTTCTTCTAGCCAGTCTGGGACTGCTGAAGCAACAAAAAGCCATGGACAGGACCTCCAGACAAAAAAGACAGCGTTTTCTAAGTGCATGTTCTGCCACTGGTCCTATTCACACTCTAAAAACCACAGTAAGAGAACGTTAGGGTTATAAGGAGAAACCATAAAAGAAGAGACATGCACAGCAAGGGCAGAATAAGGCGCACTCCTCAAGCCTCTTGGCCCAAATGGGCACAGGAAAAGAAGGTGACAGCGCTGCTCAGAGACCTGACCCCAGGAAGCACAGACGGGGTCACTGCCGCCTGCAAGGCACAGCACCGTGCCGCCCAGGGACAGTCACCCTGGTGCGAGACGAGGGAGCTGTGGGGCAGACATGAAATCAGTTCCCAACAGCTTGCTAAGAGCCGTCCTTGCTATTCCTGCTTCACACTGTGCTGCAGAGAGAGGCTTGTGCTGGCCACAGCCTCTTCCCTCCTCCGATTTCTTCTTCCCAGCCAAGAGCTGGGCCAAGAGCCAGCAGGCTTCCAACTCAGTGCGCTTCACAGCTCGTCACTTCTCCTGGCACACCCCAGCTCCGCTCAGACTGTGTGTGCGTGGCGTGCAGCATCACCCCGTGCAAGGGCACGAGCCTGTTAGCCGCTCGGCTCGCTCCGTTAACTGCCGGCACTCATTAGAGGTCATTAGCGAAACACCTACGCCATGGAAGCCTGCACCAAAGCTTCAGAAAAAGCTTTCACTGGAGCTTAAAATAAGGCTGTGTTAATAAAAAGCAAGGGTGCCGTTATAACACTTACCGATCCGTGGTGTATTTGGGGAAGGAGAACCTGCCTTGGAGCCAGCCCCGGCGGCGGGAGCAGAGCCGAGCAGTTTGCTTAAGGCATCGTCTGCAGGGCAGCCAAAATTGGTGGAAAACTCAGAAGTGCCATGCAGGATGATGTAGCATTACTGAGTGGATAGGAATACTGTCAGTGCAACCTATTTGAAATTGGGATTAGACCTGGGCTCAGAGACCCTGAAGAAAATAAGGGTCGTGTTATGCTAAGGGGCTGCAGGAGAAATGCCACAGCTCTGTCCTTGTGAGACCTTCCACAAGGAGCTGAAGGTGCGATGAGCATAACAAGCAAGTGGCAGGAAGGCAGGAAGTGTCATTACATTTGCACATTTCTCATTTCACCTCCCCACCACTGTGAATGCTCTAACCTGAGCTCTGCGCATTGGACCCACTCTAAAAACTTTGAAACCACCCTGTGAAATCCCTGGCCCAGCCATGAGGTCTTTTTAATCACCCTGAAAGTGATGTCGTACAAGCAGGGACAAACAAACGTGAGAAGACAGAAGTGATCCAGCCAACAACTTACAGTGGATTTCTATCAAGAGCTACGACTTCAGCCCCGAGCACCAGGAGTGGAGGCCCGTATTTACATTTACACAGAACATGCTCACATTTATGCAGAAGTTATCTAACCTCTCCAAAATGCCCCAGATGTTTTTGTTTCAATTCACTTTGGACTTTGGACCAAAGGTGGAGATTATTTACTATTTTCTGCCGAGATGTTTCCACACTCACTTACACTGTTCCTTAGGAGAAAAAGTTGCAGATGCATTACTGAGCCTCTCTGAATCTAAGTCTTGTCTGCTCCAGGAGTGCTGTAACCACGGCAGTGCCTCTACATTTCAGCTGTGACCAAACTATCTGTACATCTCAAATGTTCATAGAACAATCCTTTCTGCTTTGAACAATTGGACTAAGAAGCTGTAAGTCACTCGGGCATTTCAGCAGACGAGAGATCAGCACTAGAGCACAGCTTTGGCTCCTGGCACCTTGCTGGGGCACGGGGCAGGCCCAGACACCCAGAGCTTTGTTACTGCAGTGCAGGTAACTCTGCCGAAGAGAAGGGGCTCTCTGCACAGCGCATGAAGTCCTTACTGCATGGCACCTGTGTTCTTCACTATCACCTTTGCCTTCTTCCAGAAGAACCCAGACATGAAGGACAGACCAGAAGAGCTGAAGCAGCAAGATGTCCAAAGGGAGAAACCTGTGTCCTACAGCATCCCCAGGGAGCCTGAGCAGGCCTCAGCAGGAAGGATCCTGTTGTCTTCACTGTCGCTCCATAAAGGCCAAGGAAGCCGTATCTCCACAGATACGTCGGTGTTGTAAATCAGACAGATATTCAAGGCCTCCTCCATAAAGAGGGCTCTCTGTTGTGCTCCAGTGTCTGAACACAGACATCCCCTTGCCAGCACATCAGCTGATTTTTCCATGGTGAATTTCTACCATTCCTCGCACACCACTTCACTCTCTCAGACACTTGGCTGCTCTCAAAAGCTTCTGAAGATCCCCTCCATGACTTTCCTCTGCATTTGTTTGAGTCCAGTCTAGAAAGCCCTACTTTACTTCTCCCACTTGCGCATTTTAATGGGAAGAGCCAACCAGATGGGATGAGAGGCTGGGAAGGCTTCACGAACGTGTGCGCTGAGAAGCAGCCTCCAGTGCCTTTTCCAGCAGCACAGCAACCCCCCGTGGCGTTACATTAAGGCAAACTAGTATATAATTTAAATCAGAAGCTGTGCTTTTTGGGGGGAAAGTTAGCACTTGCTGAGAGGCCAGCACTTCCAGCACTTGCAGTCCCAAACAAACGGCTTCAGTAGCACTCTGGCAGAAGCTGGGATGTTAAACCCAGAGCCATTACCCACTCGTTCATCAGCTGCACATTGTCTGGCCTCAGTGGCGTTAGCAGCAAATGGAAGAGCACGACGATATTTATTCCTTATGGCTGAGAACTTTGATAAACAGCTGCAGGCAGCAAAGGCTAGTCAATTTATATTTCTTTCAGCATATATTCTTAAGAATGGCAGTCAGCATTATGGAAGCCATCAAAAACCTAGCTCTGACCTTAAATAAGTGTGCTCCTATGCCAGACAGTCCTAGGAAGGAGAATTTATGAGGCAGATGCTAAATGCAGGGAAGGAAGAAAAGTTGGGCTACTCTTGCTGTGCATTCAGGCCAAGTGCGCAGCGCAGGCTGCGGCCCCCAGGATTCAGCAACTTGTCTGAACTCTTCGAGCCCCTTCAGAAAAATAACTGCCCTTGACACTGGGGTCGGACTCCCTGTTGGTCTATTCCATTAACCCTCTAAACAACAGCACGCCAATTCCCAGGGCTCCATGCTGCTGGGTGTGCAGGAGGCACGCCGCCTTGTCCCCATACCTTTTCCCTTGACACGCAGGGCAGGCAGGGATACAAGTAATTCGGTGACTTTATGGAGAAGAAAAAGTACTGCAGGAGCGTTTTTTACAGCACAGGCTATCTTTTGCATATCCTTTCTTCACAGAAAATTTTACAAAATAAAATCTTTCATATCACCTTTGATATTTCAGAGGATAAAAGCATTCATTAATGATTTGCTTTCCCATGTACACCGCTCTTTTGCAGAAAGGGAATCCCAGTCACAACGCGACGTGTTGGTCTTCTTGTTTACCTCTCCTCCTGATTTAATCATGCTTTTCTGACAATGCTTAGTTATTTTTATCAAGCTAGCTGAAAATCATATTGCTCAAATTTCTTTACATAGTAATCTGGAGCAGAATTCAATAAACAACTCAGAGCCTTCAGCGTTTCTTATCCTGCTTTACCTTCATTTGCAACCAAAGCGGTGTTTACTTCAGACCCACTCATGATTTTCTTTGTGAAAAACCACCAGTGAAGGCAAACTAATTACAATAGCAGCAGAAAGAAGAATTTTCACATTTTTTTCCCTATCAAAAAGATACCTGGAAGAACACTTACTCTCCTGTGCAGCCCCTTCTGGCAGGTGCTGCTGCACTGCCACCCGTGGAAACCAGTCCCTGCCCAGGTGCCCCCCACTGGGCAGCATCGTGCTGCACCTACAGCTCAGCCTCGGAGACACCGTGAGGTTTGGCCAGCAGTGAAAAAGGAAAAAGAAAAGTGAAGGAACTCTAAAACGAATTTACAACTCCTAAACACCTCACTTTGAGTACTGTCAAGCTGGTGGGACAACCTGTGCTGCCAGCTGACCATGCCAGCTTCATGCACAAACACACCGGGTTGTTGCTGTGCTTTCCACCCGCTGAGCTTCCCAGAGGCACCGTGCATTTCCAGGGCGCTCCTCGAGCACACAGGGGCAACACCAGGTCTCTCTGTGCTCTTGCTGAGAGCTGCCCAGGCTGGCAAGCAGCAGCGCTTCCCCTGCTAGCACAACTGTTTCTCAGATTTTCCTCCTAGGAAGGACTGCTCAGGGAAAAAGCAATCAGGAAAAAAAAATATTTTCCTTCATTTTGCAAGCAACAGAGCTGGTAGAAACATTTGGACTTTGAAAAATGAGAAAATGGCAAAGACAGAAGCAGCAGCAGCTTTAGGGGGAAGGCATACAATGAAAAAGGGCAACTTTTTCCAAGCATTTCCCTCCTATGTTTGATTAAAATCAATTTAAAATACAAGTCAGCTCTCCACAGAGCATGGGCACAGCAGCACCTTCTTCGTACACCTCCCCCAGCAGCGAGGAGGAATCACGGCTCCCCTGCCCACTTGCCTGTTACCAGTTTAGGGTTTTTGCCAGTTCACGCTGCTTCTGCTGTCTCCTCTCCTGTCTTTGTCTCTTTGTGAAATGTCCTGGAGCCCAGCCCAGCTTGCTCAAGCTCCCTACACATCTTGAATTTTAATTCCCTCTAATTCTAAGTCATCTATCTCTTTTTTAAACCAAGTCACAAGGAGAATGAGCCAATTTATTCTTAATATACACCAAAACGAATCTGCAGAGAAAGTCCTCGCTGCACGCCGCAGCACGTCCGGCAGCCAGGGGACCTGCTGGGTGGGAATATTGATTTGAAAGGCCCAGGGAAGCGAGCAGGGGGCACAAAACTCCCCATGAAGTGACAGCCCACTTTGGAAATACATGTACACTACAAATACTGATGGCCTTGTCTTCTGATGTACCCTCACATGACGCTGTCCATGCTGACCATGACCAAAGATAGCAAACCTTCCTGGCCCTGGTACCGACACCAGGGGCGCACAAGCAGTGCCTGGCCTCCAGCTGGCCACCCTGCCCCGATCACCACCTTTTCTGACCACCAAGAATTTTCTAAGGCAGCTGCCACAGTGCTGTAGCTGGACTGAAAGCCAACAGAGACCTCCCTGAACACCATGGCTGGCTGTATATACTTTCTGCCAAGTAATAGTTCAGTTACTTTTACCCTTTCACACAACAGCTTTCATCTCTTCCCTGTATCCACAGGCTGTGCGCTTCACAGTACTGCATTTTTCAGCACCCTTATTAGGGACTTCTCTCCATCCTGCTGACAGCCTGCCGAGCTAATAAGAATGAAGAAAGTATGGAAGAGAGTGAGTGTAAAAGCACACAACAAGTTTCTTCTTTGCTCTCCTCAAGCTCATCCAGCACAAATTCCTGAGATAAGACTCCAACAGGAACACCATCTAATTAACCTGCCCTCGGGACCTGGCAATTAGCACTTGCTGCAGCAAGGGGCACCCCTGGGCATTGCTGGGACCAGAGAGGTGGGAACCAGGCAGAGGCAAAGGGACAGGCAACACTTCAACACCTTACAAGTTCCTGGGCAGAGGGACAAGCTCGGTATCACCAACAGCACCGGGTCCACGGCCCTGAGCAACCACCCCGACTGCCTGCACAGACCCTGCCACCAGCTCACAGGAGGCAGTACGAGTATTAGGCTTTTAATCCTTATCCTAATTATTTGATTAATCATCTTAATTGGCGAGAAGACAATTGGTCAAGCCTTTTCCCTTGTACTGCCACCTGAAATCTTTCCCCGTCACAGCTCTGCCACCAACACAGAAAGTGCAACGGCTCCATTAGTCACCGCAGAGCTGCATTTCCAATTTCTTTTCACGGGAATACATTTGTAGGGATACTAAAAAAGGGAAAAATATTGGCTGTATTTCTTCGATCTATAAATATTCCTTCTCTGTAGGGGATATTTTCATTGCATTCGGAGCAATTTGGATGCATTTATTCTAAAGTATATCCAAGTAGTTTTCATCTCATTTTTAAGAACTGTGGCTGCAAGAAATAATTGTACCAGAATGAAAAGCCAAACGAGAAACCACGGGGATTGAGTGACCCCAAGGTTCTTTAATAGGACACAAAGCTGCTTTGCTTTGGTTTGTTTTATTTAGGGCAGTAGTGACTAAAATTTATTTCCCTCCTGGCTTTTTTTGGTGGCTGCAGGAAATGAGTTGACAGAGAAAACCATCTCCTCAAAGCTGCTCAGTCCAGAGCTAATGGAGGACGGGGCCAGGAGGTAAACGGCAGGAGTACCTCAGCTTGGTTTCTCCTTCCAGACGTTGGGAGCCTGATCCTTGGGGCAGCGGTTGTGAACACAAAGGAGAAGGGATGGTGAAACATCTCTGCATCGTGGCATTAGCTGTGCTGCTCCTGCTGCCTTCATTAAGCACCCGAGCAGGAGACCTTCAGCTTCACATGATCTCATTCACACCTTTTTCAGAAAAGAACCCTGTGTCACCAGCACAAATTATTATTTTTTTCCAGATTTGCAAGTCCTATTCAGAACTCACAATTTCTACTCCTGGAAAACTCATCTGGTTTATGGCAATTTGTTGGTTTTTTTTGTTTGTTTGTTTTTTAAAATCTCCAGGTTGTTAATTCTCAGAATAGTTTTAAAAGGCAAGCATGCGCACTGGGACACATCTCGTACGACTTTGTCACTTTTACCACCAACCAAAGAAAAACTTACTGAACATAATAAAGGCGAACATAAGGCAGTTTGTAAGATACTGCTGGAACTGTAAGTCACCATTTAGTTTTGCTGAAAAAAAAACAATGAAAAACCTGTACAGCATTCAAAAGGACAGAAGACATGCATTGACCGAGTATTTATAGCTGCAGCATTCAGGAATGCAAATTGAAATGAATCAATGCCAGCAGGGATGCCTAAAAGACATAAGTGAGAATTACAGCAATTAAGAATGTTGTCTCAAAGGAAATTAGAACAGTCCATTAATTATAATGCCTTAAAGGAAAATGAACCAAAATGAGAAGGAAAGAAAGAAATTAAAATATCAGGAAATTAGATGAAAAACAGGGGAATAAAGAAGATAATGAGCACAGGAGGTGTTTCCCACCCTCCTTTTATAAAGGACAAAAAAAATAATAAAAAAAAAGTGATAGGAACCGAACCCCCATAAATATCAGAGCCGGTCTGCTCTGCCATGAGATCAATGGCCTCACGCTCGGGGCTTTGCTGATGTAAGGCCAATTTGTCATTAAATTCTGCAGAAGCTGGTTACACGGAGGAGAGCGCAGCAAACAAAGTGCCAAGGTATCAGTGCAGCAGAAGTCGTATTTATGATGCGAGGCAGCTGGAGCCCCAAATGGACGTGAGGAGGACGAATATTTATCACACCACACTGATAAGAGCAGGATGCGGTGCCAGGACCACCCGCAGGCTGGGCGATGGGCAGTTCTCTTGCTGTGCCCTGCTGCTGGTGGAAACAGGAATGACTTAGCCCAAGACCAGGCATGCTCTGCCTGCCCCTGGTACAACTTGTTGCGGATCCTGCAGAGCCCCAGGAACCCCAAACCGCCCAGGAGCTGTATTTGGAGCCGGCCCTACACAACCCTTACACACTCAGCTTGCTTTTGGTCTACTACACAACACATGCATTAAAAATTCTTCATGGGTGGCTTGAACGTAAGGATACTGGAAACAAACGGCCTTAATGCAGTGTGTCTCCCAGCCCTCATCAGCAGGAAGGCAAAAAGCCAAAGGCCTGTTTCAGGGTTCAGGTCGTATCACAGCTAACCAACACACCGCTGCCTGCAGCTTGTGCACCTCGAGTCCTTTACCTGGAGAATGAAATCCCAGCAGGTCAGCAGGAGCATGTTACACAGCGCGAACACAAACAGCGAGCACCCGTGGCTATTACAGGAACAGTGTAACAGCCACCTCTCACTTAGGATACCTTAATAGGCTCCCTTTAAAACAGCACCTCCAGACAAATACACGGGCACAGGGAGAGTACCCATTAGCAGCTCTTCCAAGAATTCCTCTCGTTTGTGTAAAGAGGCAAAAATGAACCAAGAAGCCGCAAGACAGGAGAGCAGAAAGCTGTGCCTTGAGCAAGGGCTGGCACACCCCACGGAGAGCAGTCAGCACCCACACAGTACCCACAAAGCACAGGGCACTCGGCACAACCTCACATCCCAACTGCCTAACAGCAGACAGTGTGACAGCAGGGCTGCTTTGTGCCCAGTTCCTTCTCCAATACACAGGCTACAGCAGCATGCCAGGCACACATACCCCCATAACCTCTGCTTCCCTTAACTAGGGGCACCTCTGGGATGCCTCGCTTTGGCTCATCATCCCTAGCAGTGTGGGCACAGTAAGATATTACCTGTGCTTCTGGCCAGTGTAGCAGCAATGTGCCTGTTTACGGAGACAGCCAGGCATTTCTGTGCAGCACAAGGGACAATACCAGGTGGGAACAGTCTGCTGCAGACAGTCCTACCTCCCTGTTTAAGGGTACAGACCTGAAACGGGTGGAGAACTCGTGTCAGATTTATATTCCAGTATTTATTATACCTAAATCCAAATCTAAAAATATTTTTTCCAAAGCAAACCAACTGTTGAGGATGTGATTTTCATCTGCAGCTGAACGTCAAGTACCACTTACAGTTCTTGTCTCTCTAAAGACCTCATTTCACAGCCAGCCTATGGACAATTCATCCCTTCACAGGCAACATACACGTGGGTATTTGTATGCCTGATACCAAATCCAGGGAGACACTGAAAGTACACAAACCCCAATGAAAGGATCTGAATGAAAAGACACGAACAGCCTGCAGAGCATAATCACTGAGACTTCTTGCTGATGGCATCGCGCCGTCATGCTGGTTTTCAGGTTCACAACACACGCTTTATGTGGCTTCCAAAACAGATACCGCCCTTAGGTGCAGAGAGGTGTTTCTTCTTTTCTGAATTATTTGCATTTCCAATGCTTTGCCTTGCCTCCCTCAGGTGCAGTGGATGAATCGTGATGATGTGGCTGCAGCCAGCTGCTGTTGCTTGACCTGGCTGGAGCAGGAGGAGGCTGGGCTGCAAACTGCAGAAACTCCTACGCAGTGAAGGAACCACCTCCACGCTGGGCTCCCAACAAGGAGGAACTGGCGGAGTTGTGTTCACTTCAGCACGGAGCTGGACCTGTCTCTTTCCTCTCTTTCTGTCTGTACTCTAAAGCGTCCTTTAATCACTGAAATCCAGTGGTAGCTGAGGCATTCGATTCCTTCTTTAAGCCCAAATTCTGCATTCCTTCATCTGTTAGTTCTGTATATTTAGTACAGATTGAACAGCACCTGCTGACTGATGATTCATTTGCATCCGAGTCACCAAATGGGGAGTTAAGGACCTCCAGCGCTGTTGTTGAAATTGATGCTACTGATGCTGCCAATTCAACTCCTGGTGCTGGTACTAATCAACATCTCTTTAAAATGATTACAGCATTCAGATAGGGTCGTAAAACTACCAGGTGGGCTATATTTCGTACTGCTTCCCATTTTTGCTACAGTCTTTCCTACGGGAATCAATTTATTGGTCCCATCAATCCCTCTCACAGACTTTAGTAGGGGAAGGAGATGTCACGGGGTTTTAACGTCCCATATATTTCCTGAATTACACGCTCATTAAAACCGGCTTGGCACAAAATACTGTTTTCATCAAACTCGGTATTTAAGGCAAAAATGGTAATTGTTAACTTAGCTGCAGATTAACAGAAACATAAATGCATGTGTGAAATCAAAGATTTGTGCTGTTTATTTGTGTTGTTTATTTGAAGGTCTTCTAAGCCACCCGAGAACTTCATTCCCACACACACAACTTCTACTGGGCCAGACTGCTCTCTAGCAAAAGCTGGCACCGTGAACTCAGGTCATTAAATCTGAACCTGCTGAATCCAGCTCCAGTGTGTCAGGGGACATGATAAAAGATTCTTTTTTTTTTTTTTTTTTTTTTTTAAGGAGAAATCACATAAGCTAAAAGATGGCTCAGAGTTTCTTGGGTTTTACAAGGAGTTGTTTGTTTTAGGGCAGATGTACATTGTAACTGGAAGACAGAGGCAGCTTGAAGGTTCCTGGTAATTTTAAGCACAGCACATCTTTGATTCTCATCTAGCAGATGATAAAAATATTGATAGAATTCCCTTTCAGTACCTTCAGACTGACACACATGTATTTTCAGAACTCTCTTGAGAAGGACACGCGTTAGATCTCCTTATGGCTTCCCTGCCCCGACCAGCACTGGCACTGCCTTCACCGCAGGGAGCCTGGAGCCACCAAACCCTCCTGGCACAGCGAGGGACCGTGGTGACAGCACAGCCCCGGCCCCTGAGCCTGGGGCTGAGCCTGCTCTCACGTCTGGTCCCGCAGATGTGCCCTAAACAGCTCTGTCAAGGTCTTGCCCAGTAAAGCTGCCAGAGCCAGCTTTCTGCTGCCATGGTTTATAGCGCCGCTCAATCACGGGGAAGGAGACGGGGCCTTCCTTTGTGCCCGGGGAGACTCATTTCGTTTTATGATACAGAGAAGGGAGAAAAGTCACATGCTGATTTACTGCATCCTTCTCTGTTCCTCGCAACACAGATCAAACTCGTTGAAAAGTTTCGAAGTCCATGTATTTGCTCCTGCTTTTTAATTTGATTTCATTTATATACCATGCTGTGAGCTGTTGTGTGCAAAGAAGAATTATGGACTCACTCCAGGAGCTGGCCATCCAAGGAGGGCACTGCCAGCAAAGTGTGCCCTGAGAAAGTCCATACCGAAGTGTTACCAGGGAAGGGTAGCAGTAGGTGCTACAACGCCACACGGACAGCCTTTGAGCCAGACAAGCACCAACACAGCCCCCTCAGCCATCTCAGCCTGTTACCGGTACAGAAACACACCCCGGGCAGAGCAAGGCTCCTCCACCTCCAGCAGTTGGTGTGTGTGACAGCCACCAGACAGTCTGCTGGTGCTCTCCTGGCAAGCAAGCATGCCACAGAGATGGGAAAGACTGCCTACAGCAAGCTGGAAAACCCAAATGTTTTTCACCCTCCCTGTGTGAGGTGGGGAGAAAAATGCCGTGATTCCTCGTGCACTACTGCACCCAGATAAGCTTTTCCTGCCCAGGGATGGATCTCTGGAGGGCCTCTGCCACTGGCTGCAATGCTGTCAGGGACCTGACTGCACGCCACCTCGGTCCCAGCACAGACTCTGCAGGCTGGATGTGAAATCACCGCTGGGGAGCCACAGTTTAGCACCCTGCCCATAAAACAGCAGAAGTAAGTTCTTCTGAGGGAGCTTGTTTGCCAAACTCAGACACCAAAGAGGAAAGAAAAATAGAGCAAGTAATTCAGCTGAGCAATTACAGCCTAAACCCATGCCAGTTTCCTGACGCAGACTTTGGGGAACTTGAGCACATTTGGAAAGTTCATGAGTCTGGCATTGGTTCTCTAACTGTCAACTGTGAGTTTAAATCGTTCATTTTCTTTAATTAAGGAGGTAAGAATGACTTCCTGTTTCAACAATGTATTTCCCCAGTGCTGCTTTGGCCTTTCAGCATCACAATGCGAAAGACAGCAACTCAGTGAAAAGGACAGCAAGGCAGATTTCCTTCTGTGCTCCCCTCTTACTGCTCTAAAGTTCAGCGAGTTAGCGCCACTCTCAATTGATTGTGAATTTTAAAAATAGCTTTAATATAAATTACCGAGCAATTGTATTTCAGCTCCAAAAAACTGTTAGGAAAATTTACCAAAGAGTACTTGCCCTTCAGAGCCATGCAGAAGACAGTGAAATGATACAAATGCTGGCTTATTTTCCGTGTGTCATTATTACTGGCACCAGAATGAGTATGTTATGTTCATAGCTGATAGAAACTTTCCACAAAGCATCATATATAAGCGGTTCAGATATTTCTATAAAGATTTTCATTGCTGGAGATGTTCAGTGAGGCCGGTGTCTTTCCCGTCTCCCCTTTCTCCACCCCCACCTCCCCCCAGCCACTCCCCGGTGCCTTCCTGCTCCTCCATCCCTGCCCTCCTGCTCCCGGGGGCTCCGTGCCACAGAGTCTCTGTCTCTTCCACGCCTCCTTGCCCGGTCCTACCCCTACATCTGCTTGTGGTTGCTTTTCCCCTCTCCATGTTCCCGTGACTCTGTGCCATTCTCCACCTCCCTGCTTGCTTTTGCCCATGATTTGGCCCTGCAGTCACGGCATCCCTGCTGATGGCCAGGAAATACACACGGGTCCTTTTAAGGGATTACACCTTGCCACAGAAACACTTCTCTAGAGTTATGTCCTGAGGCTCAGGCACAAAAAAAGGAAGGATGTGGAAGGCACAGAACAAGCACCAGCACATCAACACTTTGAAGAGTTCCTGGTTCATGTCAAAAATGGGCCCACTGGAAGGTAATAAGAGTGAAGATTGGGGTTTCCTTTAAGCAGACTACTTGCCACGACTCTGAGCCCACAGTCTGAGTGCCTGAGGAGGCTCATGCTGGACCCAGAAACCCAGTCAAGCAAAATTCCCAGCTGTCTGAAAAACCCTGTCTCAGGCTGCAGGCTTCCCATCTCTGCTACAGCTTGAAAGTCTCCTGAGCATACTGGTTGTCCTGCTGGAAGGGTGCAGACACAATGAGTGACACAAAGCAGGAAGAAAGTGACACTGAGGATGTTCCTTAGCATCAGCGGCACGGTGGCCCTGGGACATGCTCGTGCAAACAAAATGTGGGCACACATCATGCAGCTGCCTGAATGTACAATAAAGGCATAACTTTAAAAGCAGTCTGATCTTCAGGAAAAAAAATTTCTCCTCTAAGAAAGTATTCCAAGAAGAGAGGAGTACACGTGGATTTAGGGATGCTGCGGGTCTGAGCACACAGGTCTCCGCTGAAGCACCATTTCCTATTTGTGGGTTGGGCACAGATCCTGCCTGCTGCACATCGGACACCTTGTGACAGCAACACGGCTTCAAAACACAGCTGGCCAGGTAACAGGCCTCTGCTGCTGTGATCTGTGCTTCAGTACAAATGGCAGGCAATGAATTAACTGCCTACTATTAATTACTAACAGCAATTAATTACAGTATTGCATATTCGCTACAGGAGCTCTACAGGCACAGCTTTGAGTTAAGTCAATTCACCATTCTGGAAGCTGCTGATTTTGTCATGCAGCGTGTTCAGTGCTCCCCACGCCCATACAGCATCCTTCCAGCCACACTGCTCTGCAGCCTTCCACAGATCAAGACCCAAAGGGGAGGGTGGCAGATGGGGCCAGGGGTTCGGGGACTTGGCTCCCAGTCTCGGTTTGGCCACCTGGAGGTGGAGGTGAAGGTCAGCCACAGGGCCCTGCTCAGATGCAGGGGCTCCAGGCTTTGCAGGGCTGTGGCAACTGAGGTCTGTGAGCTGGCCTGGCACAAGGGGGATATAAGATAGCCAGAATTTTGTGCGCTTTGGTTGTTTTCCTGATGACCTTGATACTCACTCACCTGCCCAACTGGGGACGTTTCTTCTCCTTTCTTTTCTCCTTTTTTTTTCTTCTCTCTGTCTTAAAAAATTACCCTGGTTTTCTTTTTCCAGCTGGCAGCTTTTCATTTTACTGGGAAGAGGGAATTATCAGATCGCTGTTCCCATTGTGTGAGTTTCTCAAGTGTCTAAGCTCTGATGACAGCCCACCTGATTTCACAGATTCCTCCCCTCTGTAAAGCACCGAGCATTAAATACTATACATTTGGCCCTCAGTTGAGCCCCTAACTGGGGGTGACTACACAGCTGCAGTTTCCCAGGACACCAAAAGACAGGAGTACGGCAGCACCAGGGCCTCTGCAATGCAAGAGAAGGGTTCAAGAGCTGTGTTTCTAGCACAGAGCAGAGGCAAAGAGCACCCCAAAGGATGGCAGAGCAGCTTTCCTCTTGTGCAAACCTTTCTTTACTACCCAGTGGCATTTTGCTTTTATCACAAGCAGCGGAAGATGATTTTTGGCATATGTGACTTTAAAGCTGGAAGAAATCTTTTAATATTGGAGAGATTTTCTATTAAAACAAAGAAGAAATAGAAGGATGACAGAATATCTCATGTTACATGCAAATTATTGACTTGATATTACGCTGAACAGAAATGCCTTGCACATTCCTGGTGGTCACCGAATGCAGCGGAGAGCATCCACCCACTGCACACGTGCAGGCTTTGCCTTTTGCTTCCTGGCACTCCTCCAGTTCATATTTTAACGTGTCCTATTGATTGTTTTCATGTCCTTTGCTATCCAATGCTCTGCCAATAACAATCCAGTTAATGGATAGGAAATAATCGTTTCTGAGTATTTGAGCTAACACAGCTTTCCACTATTATGGAGCCGTGCTATTTTACAGACTCACTATTGCAGGCTTTCTTTTATATCCTTTGAATCTGTGTGCACAGCGTGCTAGAGCACAAGAGCACACAACTCTACCAAACACATGGAAATCATTACTGCAGGAAACTATCTGGATCAATCTTCTTAACTTTTTATGAAGATTTCTACTTCCTATAGTTTTTCAAGGTTTTGTTAAAGACGTTGACAGCTGCTGCAGAGACAAAGCTGAAGTATATTAAATATGCAAGAATGTACTAACGTAATAGTAAGTTTGTATGATTAAATTTGTAATGTCAGAAAAATGTCATGAAAAAATGTTAGATTTAAGAACAAGCAGCAGTCTGCAATACATTTAACAACAAACAACAATGCCATACAACTCCACATCCAGTAATAGCAGTGTTTGGTTCAGCCTAAGACATTTAAATAAAACCTACATAATAAAAACTGAACTGAATTAAACAGAATGACGTCTCAATTCCCTGCATAGTTTGAAAGGCTCCAGAAGTAACTTCAGAGTGTCAAACTTTGGTAAAAGACTTTTTTTTTTTTTCACCAGACTTCTTCTGAGCTTTTTTCCACCACCGTTGCTGTCAGGGGTAGCAGCCGTGGGAAGAGGTACCTGAAACTTGGGTAAGGGCAGGCCTGGATCCAACTGGTGGGACTGGGGGGGTCGGGTTCCTGACAGCTCCGGGGAAACCCCAGTGATTTACTGCAGGTCTCTCTGAATGCACCCAGGTGGACAACTCCCGAGACTCAGACTGCAAAGTTACGTGTAGGAGTGGAAAGAAAGACTTGACGTGCTGAGCAGGAGAGCTGACAGGCAGTCTCCAACCATGTTTCACGCAGTTTTAAATGACCAGCCTTTAGCCACCATTGCCAATTTGAAACCCAGGCTCAGGCTCAGCAGACGTACTTCAAACACAGTGAGATAACAGCACCTCAAGTACTTCTGGTGCCTGGCTGTGTTGGGATTCACCACGGGTGAAACTAGATTTATTCCTCCTCTAACAGATTTTCCCACAGCAGGCAAGGTTTGCCTGAGCTACACTTCCACTCCAGGTAAGCATTCCGCAGTGACGAAGGTCTTCACCCCTCCTCCCAAAACACTCCAGTGACCCAGCAAACAGAAACAACCACCTCTTTCTCCTCTGCACTACCTAGCAGGACAGAGCTGGCTGTCAGGAGGAAGAAGAGCTGCCCGTGCCCCATGTGAAAGCAGTATCCTGTTACTGTATGAACCCTGCAGAAAGCAAAGGAGCTCACAAACCTCACTGCACTGCCCCTCTGAGTGCTTCTGCTGCTCTCTGCTGCCTGCAGAAAGCAAAATGGTTACTGAGGGCCTTTGGAGAAGACCCCGTACCAGCCACCAGCCCAGACTGCGTTCAGTCTGCAATTTCCTTCCTTCCTCCCCAGGGCAGGAAGCTCAGCGCTCAGCAGCTGGAGTTAGAGGCTAAACAACGTCTGTTTGGCAACGTCTTGGGCAGCAAGGTCTGCGTGTGGGAGTAGCAGCATTTTAAAACTCTATCTGCTCTGTCCATCGCCAAGAAGCTTTGAAGCAAGTCTCTTGCCCACAGCTCCCGTCCACCCCTACCTGTTTGCTCCCCATGTGTGTTACTGCTCTGCCCTTCCACGGTCTGCAGCCAGCAACCCAGCAAGCTGGGCAGGCTCCGGGAGTGAAGGGAAGAAGCTATCCATCACACAAAACAACTGCTATATAAATTAATATATTAGGTCTTCAGGAATAATTTCCTACCTCGTCCGTCCTGGACATTTGGAGCAAGAGGCAGCAGTGCCTGTTGTTTTCCTGACGAACGGTCTGTTATCCCTCTGCATGTCTCCACTTGACATCAGCAGAATCAGCTCCATTAACACAAGGTTACCCTTTGGAAATTTTTTGTCTTGATTAACTCCATTTATGTAATTTATTTTGGTCCTCTGATTCCCATTAGTGGGATCAATATTAATTTAAATCAGAACGCTGTGTATTTTGTCTAGCACCATTCATGCAGATCAGGTGCACTGCATTTCCCCTAATTGCCTCTCTGACAAATTATCCTCTGCCAGGATTACCAAGTGAAAGCAGTGGCTGTGACCAGTTCTTGTTTTCTGTTTTTGGCAGGGATGAAGTGGTTAACCCACAGCTAAACTGAAGGATTTTTATACATTGGACTTAGGAGCAAACACAGAATAAGACTTTTGGTCATTGCTTGAGAAAATCAGGTCATACTTGAGAGAGCTTTTTCCTCCGCAAAGGAAGCACTAGATGCTGCTGCAGGCGTGCCGTGCACAGGGATGAAGGAGCTCCTAGCTAAAGGTGCGGGCCTCTGGAGTCAAAGTGGCGCTGGCTATGGAAGAAGGCATCAGCCAAGACTGAAAAAAAAAAAAAAAAAAAAGTGGTGTCTACAGAGGTAGGAGGGCAGAAAATATACTCCTAAGCCAAGGAGCAGGGCATTGAATTATCAGTGCACCATGGTGGAACAGGGGGTAAACACCAAGCAAACAGCAACTGAAAAGATGGAGAGGGGACTGGAACAACAGCAGAGTGCAGAGGAGGATCCTTGACAGGCTTACGGACACCGCTCTGAGCAGATGTGGCCATTAGGGTCTTGCACGCTTGGGCAGCCAAAGCTTCTTCCTAATAACATGCAGCAGCTGATGGGACATTAGCAGGTGGCCTGTGCCGTGCTACCATGCTGCTGAGTGCTCAGCAATGCAAGCAGGGAGCTAAAACTCCAATTAAACCCAATAAAGGGGCAAAGGCTTAAAGGATAACTTTTCTACCAGCCACTGTAGGTAGTGGCTTGGGGACAAAGGGTTTTTGACCGGATTTGAGGGTGACTTCAAGCTGAAGAACGTGTATTTAAGGTAGCTCCTAGTCAGTGTGCTGCCTGAAAGCTAGATCTATGCAGAAAAGGTGGTTTGGGGCTGGAAAAGCTGTTAGTGAGAGCACGGAGAGCCTTTCACACCTGCTCACTACAAAGCGTGGCTCTGCCAGGAGGCCAGGTCGGCAGCTACATGCTGAGGCAGCCTGTTCACAGCAGCCCTGCATGCCGGGCTCTGGTGGGTCAGTGTCCTGACCACTCGAAAGGTCCCTGACATCTGCTTACACGCTTGCACTTGACTTGCATTTGGATTCACGAGTCACCTGGAATTGTAAATGACCCAGAGGAAGACTTGCACTGAGCTGACTCAAGTGAAGCAAGTCTTTTTATTCATTTTTATAGCAGCTTTTACAGCAAAGTTGAGTGAAAGACGTAAAATACAAGGCACAGTCTGTTCACATCAGAATTCAGCATCATTACCATAAAATAAAGTGATAAGTTCATTACTTTCCCTAAGGAGAAGGAGCTTGTCTATGAGCTACAAACGCTCAGCCCCCACCCAAACAATGTTGCTGGCAGCGCCCTGCAGCACACGGACACGGGGTGTGTTGTGGCACACCACTGTACATCACAGCCTTTCACCTCATGGTGACCACTCTGAGAAAAAAACATCCACAAATTTCATCCTGTCTTTGGTTTCAGAGCTGATACATGTCAAAATGAGGATCTGGAGCCCCCAGGCTGTGCTAGCAGCACTGCTGCACCCACACGCAGGCCACCACCGGTGAGAGCAGCCCCCAGTTCCCCGCTAGAAGCCCCCAGGCTGCTGTCGCTGCCTTCAGACACTTTCAGCACTCGGGGTGGCTGCTGTCACTCGTGCACCGACTGAACAGACCCCAAATAAATTAGCTTCATGCTCTAGCAAACACTGAGTTTCCTCACCAGAAAGCACGGGTCAGACTGTAGCCAAAAGCCACCCGAACATGAGCGCAGCTCCCTTCGGTGCCTGCACGGCCGGGAGGAGGCACAAGAGGATGGCCGTGAGCAAAGGCGTGAGTGTGCAGGGCCTCGCTGCCTCTGGCCGGTACCCCTGGGACAGTGGTTTTGAATAAGAACCTATCACCTACTATCACCAACTATGTTTTCATTCAGCTTCTATTCTCTTACGAAGGAAGGAGCTAACAGTGACCCACGGACACGCCGCAGTCACTACAGCGCTCAAGTTCAGTCACCAGACCTCTTCCGGGGAACAGCACCCAGCTGGGGAGATGTGATCCGAGAGGAGACCGGCACGTGCCTCGCCTCGAGATCTCCCATCTAAACTACACCGGGACGATGCCAGGGAGACGGTGGTGGCAGAGCAAAGAGGTCTGCTGCAGTGTCTGTCAGGGGTGGCTGCAAGGACAGCATCTGCTGCCCGGTGCTGCGGGGCTGAGCTGTTCTGAACTCAGGTTTTTTAGTAACTACACTAAATTGTACCAAAACCCAAGTCATACAATAGCTACTGGGAAGAGATTTACAATGAGCCAGATTTTTCAGGGCCTCCTGGCCACCTTATCTTGGCAAAGCTTACACAAGCTGCAAACAATCCTGACAGCAGAGTGGTTTGGGCAAACGGCTGCCCCCGAGCATCGCTGCCTGGGGGTGCAGCAGCCATCACCAGCAGGAACAGGGCAACGGTGGGAAGGCAGAAGAGCCACGCTCTGGGCTTTTTCCCCTCACCAGGAAAGACTTCTCAGGGCAGAGGAACAGAGCTGGGCGTGCTCTGCAGAGTTCTGTCACCACTTGTATCCAAGCTCATTTACCCCACTGGCCACGGAGGGGTTTTCACAGTGCTCCCACGTCTCCAGCACACACACAGCTCACTAATCCCCCCACCAGACTGCATTTACCACGGGAGCCAGAGCTCCTGGCTCACCAAACCTGGATGCCCTCCTGCATTCCTCTCGCTTCTTCCCACGAGCGGGGACAAAAGGAGGGACATTCTGCAGAGTGCTCTGGTTACTGTTACTGCTTTTGGCAGCAGCCTCCTAGAGCAGCAAAACACAGCACAAAAAGGACTGGCGAGGCTGTGAACTCCAGCGTTGCCCCACTACCCTTCCCTGGCAGCCCAAGCAGCTCTGCCTTCCACCCTGCGCTCCCGCAGTCCTCTTCCCCCAGCCCTGCTGCCACAGGGAGGTGTTTCAGCCTGCAAAGGCTACACACATTTAGGTGCCTAAACATGCAATTAATTAACATGAACCTCCAAGGACTCTCATAAATTCTCAGGCTGAGTGCCTAATTCCCATGGGAACTGCATGCTGACTTTTCTTATGTGCCTTTGGAAAGCTGTTAGAAGCTTCTCTGTATCTTTACGGACCTCAATTCCTTTCTGAAACCAGCTCTTTATCTTTCCCCAGTCTTGACAAATCCCCCCTCTTTTCTTACTTGATTCAGCACCTTATCAGCTTTGGCACAACAAGGGAGAAAGATTTTGAGGCTGTGCTTTCCCCCACTCCTGCATTACGTGCCACGGTCCCTCCACGTTTGCCAGCAGAACAGAAACATTGGCAGCTCCACCTGGAGCTGAGAGGCAAAAGAGGCAATGACACGGTAATTATGTGCTACAAAAGCCATGGCAGAGTTCAAGTATTTCGTTGTTCTGATGCCTGGGGAAGATGTCAGATGGGCTGGGCACCAGGTCCAAGATCTGGGTACCGATTTAAGGCAGTGAAACCTTGCAAAGCAGAAGAAAAATTCACTTTCTGGCTATGTTCCTCTGGAATATAGCAACCTAGAAAGGACAAATTTCAAAGTGTGACAATCCCTTTGTGCATGCCAGTAGCAGCTTTGTTACATCTGTAGTAAAATACCCGTTTGTCCATGGCTCCAGGACAAGGTGCTCTTGCAGAGCTCTCTGCTGCCCTCAGCCCTGCGATGCCACGACACACCGTGTGCACGCTCCTGGCCCAGCACAACGTCAGCTGCAGCTTTTTGTTTCACAAACTGACTGAAGTCAATGGACAATTGCTGATGCTCAGAAGGCAGGCAGGTATCCCACGATGCAGAGAGGCTGTGTACAAATCTAGAAGTTTGTTCAGCGTAAGCTCTTGCCTCCTGTGCATTCAGTTTCTTTAAGGACTTCTCCGATCTCCAGTCCCACCAGAGCTCCATGGCCACCAGGTGGGAAGGGGAAGGGATGTGTCCTGCTTGGCTTCTCCCTGCTCCTCCTTTCCCTTTGTCCACTGCTCAAGAAGAAAAATAGTGAAAAAAAATGCTGCTTCAGGAGTCATCTGATGCTGCCCTTCTCAGACTCCTCAATAAGTCATAAAAGAGCACAGACAGGATTTGGACCACAATTTCCTGTTTTTATCACCCAGTTCATCAAACAGGGTGCTCAGACACAAGCATAAAATGAACTAAGCATCAAGGACAGAGGTCTCCAGGTTGATGAGTGCTCTTTTCTGTGGTTTTGTGAGTTGGAGGTTGTAAGCTAAAGGTCAGGCACAATTTCAGTTCAGACTAGGCGATGCATCTGCTTTGTATCCTTCAGGAAATTTCAGTGCAAAGCCAGGACAGCTGCACATCCCAGAAGAGCCTTGACAAGCAGAGTACCCTGTTCGTCGGCTTGATTTTGTCTCCTGAAAACGTTCAGGCCTTCGGGGGAAGATCTTTTGAATGTGACTGCACCTCTACTGGGACATGAGATCTGGGTTGCCCTTGCAAAGTCTTTTGAGGAAAATATGCAGAATCTTCAGCTTCCACAACCATTTTCATCTCTGTCCTGACAGTTGAATAGACACGCTCCCTTCTCTTCAGCAATGCTATTAATGAAAGACGAGAGAGACTACATTTCCACTTGAACAATTAATTCTCTACCAGTAGCACTTGAGAGCTCACAGTATGGGAAGGCAAAGTAGCAAACCAGTTTGCACCCAAAGGAACGGTCTGTTTAAATATTTCCATCTGAGAACTTTTTAAATCTTGAAACTTTGACTTACACAAAGCTACCAAATTCCCCATGTTCATAATTGTTCAAAGGAGACACGTTTGGAAAAGAAGCTTCTGTGCTGAGCTCCTAGGGCACCTGGCGGATGTCAGGCTACGTAGTCTCCTTAAATCTGGCTGCCTGACATTGCTCAGACCTTTTTACTAGGCATACCTGCAGAGAACCTGTGCCTACACCACCCAGGATTTTAGGGAGGATTTAGGCTTAATGGCCAAAAAACAAACTAAAAGTTATAAGACCATCCAAAGATCCAGGATCCTGTGTCCAGACGCCGAGGGATCTGGACACATCACCACCCACAGGACAGCCACCCGCTGTGATACCTCCCTGTTATGCCTCCTGATTCACTGCCAGCTCAGAGCCTTCCCGAGCTGGAGGTGGCACACACACATGCAAGGGCCCTTGGCAGCCCAGCTCTCTGGTAGTGTACCTAATTGCTCTGAGTATTTACGCACCTGTTCTAATATTATTTGTTTATATCCAGAACAATAAATGGCGGAGTCCACAGCTCAGCTGAACTGCTGTGTGAAGAAGTTCCTCCTTTTATTTCTCCTGAATCTTCCATGTGACAATCTTACCAGGATGTGCCCTGATCTTGCACTAGGAGAACTGGATTCCCGTACCCCTTCTCCAAGCCACTCACAAGTCGTGGGTCCCTGTCACAGCCCTCCCTTAGCTACCTCTTCGCTCTGATGAAGAGAATCAGTCCATTTAACCACAAGAACACCAGACCACTTTCTGCTTTATCCTCCAGTCCTTCCCTAGCAATTCCTACCATTCTGCCTGGGTTTTTGGTTTATTTTCCTTTGCTACAGAATTGACAATATAATGGATAGTTCTATAAAACCACTCAGAAAAGAGATCTTGGAGTTAATAGCTAGTTCAGAGACCATCACTGAGTGTGTTTTTCCTCCCATGTGCACCGCTGCACATTTATCAACAATGAATTTCAGCTGCCATTTTGTCAAAGTGTTTGACAATACGAGGAGGGGGCCCCACTTGTGCAAATTCGCCTGCCCTGTAAGGCTCAATTCGCAGGCAGGCTGCTCAGAGCTCTAACACGCATGGGGGACTGATCGGCTTGCAAACTGCAGCAACACAGGATAAATAATTGTAGTTCAAGAAGAACAGTGCCTGAAAGCAGAGCTGCCCTTCCCAGCCATAGGAAATGGGAAGAACTGGTGGACGGTTGGGTTCATTGCACCTTCTGTACTCTCCGTATGGGAGCATGGAGACTCAGAAAGCAGTGTCCCAGATCAGCACTGCTTTTACAACCTCCAAAACACTGTGCAAACGCACATGAACACAGCATACAAGCTGCCAAGCCTTCAAAGAGGCCATGCCTTGTGTTAGCCCTGCATGCCCCTGCCATTCCGCAATGACTGGACACGAAGAGCAGGCTGCTCTTATTCACAGCCTCTCCCTGTGACACCTAAACCAGCAGCAGCATTAAGAAATCAGAAGTGACTCTCACGGTTAATCCATTTCTCAGGAAGATACCGCCTTTCTCTTCTCGGAGGGGAGAGTGCTGAAGGCAAGTAAAGCTAATGCGAGAGACGGTGGCTCACGGAGTGTTGCTTCAGACGAAGTACGGCAGCGAGAGGACGTTCCTCCAGGCGGTGAGAAACACCACAGTTCTGAACCTCACAAATTCTAAAAAACCCGCAGTCAGAGAAAGTGGTGTTTAGTCATGTCACAGCTCCGTGGCCTCCGGCATGACGGAGTTGTTAGTCATGAAAGATAATGTTTTCAAACAGGAGGGATCTCAACTTGGGAATTCAGCTTGGATCCAAAGCCTAGCAAAATGAACAGAAAAATGTGGTTTCGGTGGAACTTTGTTAGTTCAGGCTTTTAAAATCGTATTTCCGGCAATAAGGGGCCTTATTTTCGATGTGTCAGATATCTGCAGTATCAGCTAAATCACGGCAAACCTGTCTGTGTAGCAATCGAGGCTATGTACTGGGCCTCAAACTCCAGCCTGCAGACAGCCTGGATGACCCCAGGTGTCAACAACCCTTATGTGTGGAATACTCAGAACAGAGGTGCAAATCCCAAGGCATCTTCAGAGAGATGATGGTGTTAGCACCCCCGATCACAGCCGCTTGGCTGACTGCAGAGGTGCTCGCTGCACTGCTTCCCCTGGGAAGCATCCGTCCAGACAAGGGTGCAACCCCTCCCTGCACATTCAGCAGAGCCTGATTTCTGCACATTTCCATCTTCCTAGAATCTAAAGAGTTGAAGGCTTCACAGGTACTGACCACAGTATTTATTTCTTTTTTCACAAGGAGCACCTGCAGTCAGCAATGTACAGGATAAAACACAGCTAGGGAGTATGACTTTGAAGAAAGGAGAAGGCTACAGCTCCCTCGTATGGCATGATTCAGATCCTTTTCCATAATCACCATACCAGTAGCCATCCTGTTCCAGCATCTCATTAACTTTCTCCATTTAGTCAGTTAACCTGCAGTGCTGATGCTAAGGAAGCTGCACTCGTGTTTGTGCCGTGCCACTGTTACCCCATACACTGGAGAAGCCTGAATGACACAAGTTCCATTTTTAAAAAACAAGGGTACAGATCACAAACGAGGCAAAATAATTTATGATCTTTCAAAACACCAAAATCTATCTTGTAATAAATGCCTTCATGAAATGTCATCCAACGGTTAGACGGCCCCATTCAGGACCACTATGGGAAGAGACCAGAAGCAAATGCAGGGAGTCTGGCGCTTGTGCTTTGTGAGCTTTGTCAATACTTCAGCTAACGGGTTTCCCTTTGTCTCTCCGACACTCCTTCCTTTCAGATCCACCTGCCCCATGCCACTGCTGTTCTCCTTAATCCCTTCGATCCTGCCAGTTGTTGTTACGCTGTCCTTCAGAGCATCTGTTTGAAGAGCAGTCTACAAAACATCGCTACAGGCAATGAAGCCGATAGCATTATGCAAAGAGGACCATTAAATCACCATTTTAAAAATAATTTTTAACCTACATTATTGGGGTCGCTAATTAAAAATCAATTCCTTTCTGTGTTGCAAATCTGACAGTAATTCTGCCTCCAATGGGTACAGCAAGATTAACAGCACATCAGGTAAATGCAGCTGGGAAATGACATTTTCATTAGTGATTTATTGGGTGTGAAATTTCCACCACAGTGAAATATTCATGAACAATGCAGGTTACAATGTCTCCATAAATATCCACATGGCTAATTACTGCTGAATCCTACCCTGGATTAAATGTTCACAAAGAAAAGCATTCTCAAACCACAGAAGAATTATCTAGGACAAGTCTTTTAGGGAGAAACCAAAAATATGCAAAACCGCATAAGCAGCAAAGGACCATGTTTTCCGCTAATATTGCCATCTCACCTTTCTTATCTCCATAAATAACAGAGAAAAAAAAAAAAAAAAAAAAAAAAAAAAAGCAACACAGCCTGTTAGCTGGTCACTAGCACTTTGGTGGTTATTTCCACTTTTAATTAGACCAATCACTCACCCACAGCCATGGAAAAGGCATGTCCCTCTGGTGAGGGTGGAGAGGAGACCCCAAGGCAGAGTTTGGGATGGGCTGAGGACCTCATAAGCTGCTGCTGCCAGAACCCTAGCACAGTGCCCCAACCAGAAACACGGCCGTCCTGATGTCAGCGTCCTTGGGCAGAAAGACAGAAAGACCCATGTGCAGTGTTGGTTAAGCAGGCTCTCCTCCCCTCTCCTCTTCCTTTTGTTAAACAATGGTGCAAAACTTCCACATGGTAAATTGCTAGTGAGGAAAATAACTTCCCTGTCAACTTTGGTGCTTGGACACCAATTCTCTCAAGTTTGGTGGTTTCAGAGCGGCATGGCGTTTAAAACATTTGTTTTCAGTGGGATGAGTTGCCCACTTGTGCTGGGAAATGAGGTCCAGAACTGGAGGATAAATAGATGGCCAAAGTTAATAATCTGTGAGATCTTCTCTGGCATTTGATAGCCCTTGCATAACGATGTGCAATATAAAGACATTTGGAGAGAAGCACGATCCTCAAAGTACCTTATGTTTTGCAGTTTGGAAGCTCCGAACTGTTTAAAAAAAAAAAAAAAGATTTATGAAACCAAATTTCACCCAGTTTGGATTAAATAGGAGAAACTAACGAAGCCATTGAAAATGCAGAAGCAGCAAGTTTAAATGAATCGAGCCTTGGAAGCCCTAGGAACATGATGGCTCTGAAAGCAACCCCTTCTGTTCACGGGCGGCCTTACACCCAGGTTTCTCAACTTCTTTTGGAGCTCATTGTTAAAAGCCCCGCTCCATATTCCTGACATTGTTGTTGCTGACTAAAATGCTTAGTAATGACACAAACATCACTCAAAATCAAATTATCAGCTGTACAGACAACATACTCCAGAATTTAATAGCGTGTTAAACGATTGCAGGGAAATGTTCTGTGGAGTCAGTGAAGCAGCAGCAAAAGCTAATTCAATTCTCAAATGAGTAAAAGTGAGAAACCGTTCTTATAAAACCGATATTGTAAAAATACATGCTGGCACACGCTGCTGGCTCCTAGGGGAGGGAGAAGGAGTTTCTTCCCCTGGCAATAAATGTCTTGGTGACTGACGTAGTTCAGCTTGAGCCAAAACCGCTCCGTGCGCCTGGAATAACGGTGTCCAAAATAGCTTTATGAGGAATGTCATATGTTCAAAATACCAGTCATGATTCAGAACTATTTATCATTGATCACGATCTGATGAACATATGGCTCTCAAGTTAAAAGTTAATCTTCGATTTCTGGAAAAAGCTAAAGAGCACGAACAGTCTTTCTCGTGTCTTCCGGAGTGAACAGCACCCGGCACAAAATGTGCCTGCACCAAGCAGGGTTTCATGTTGCCCTAAATTTGCTGAATGTATAGCAATCATCACTTAGCTTTATCAGCCTTCTTTTGGAAGCACATCCCTGGTGAACTGCCTGGCAGGAAAGAATCCCACGGCCATTACCTGCCCCTGCAAAACTCTCATCAGCAGAACGGCAGCACGTAATGCGCCGTGGGAAAGCCAAAATTGGCCACAACACACTGAGGCCTCAGTTCCCAACTTCCCCACATTTTTGGTTTCTTTCCAGTACCTGAGAGTCAGAACTTGTTTGTGCTCAGTAGGAATGTCCTTTAGATAACAGATACTGCCTGTCCTTCTGCATCACCATCTCATCGGATCAATAGCAGCTTCTGAATGCTGCAGGCTGAGCTGTTTAAACAGTCCAGGAAGGACGTGCAGGAAGCACATGATGCTCATCTCACCTTTAGCACTCTGTCTGAAAGCAGCGAGCTCCCCCATCCCATAACAGCCATCAGCAGCATGAAATATTCAAAATATTTAACTCAGAAATTCTCGCTTCTTATGCTTCCAAATAAGACAATCCCCCCAGCATCTTCATTTCCTCTAAATTTACCATTTATCTCATGGTTTAGACAAAACAAACAGCTGACTAATGGCTGATCTAGGGCCCAGACGCCCCACTGATCTGCAGTGCCTGTGTGATCCAAAAACAATCCTTGTGACTGCTCCTGATTTGACACAGAGTGGAAGTACAGCTCTTAAAACTATACAAAGTAGGGGAAAAAAAAAGTTAGTGAAGAGAGCACATAATGTTTCCATCAGGCTTTGCCTAACTTCAAGAATTACAGAACTTACACCAGTCTCAAAAACACAATGCAGAATGAATGAAACTTTCCTCTGTATTAGAAGGATATAATATGGATTATTCAGGATCTCGTGCTATTTCTTTTAGAAATGGGTTGCAATGGTACTTGGGGTTAAGTAGTATGTAATTGGAAAGAGAGAACAAAATTATTACAGTTTTAATAAAAGACACAGCAAAAAGATGAGAACACAAATCTTGTTATAAACAAGAAAGCATGGTATGGTTGAACTTTATACCTCTCATGCTCATTTCTATATTAGTATTTTCTTTACAATGCTCAGCATGTCCAGAAGGCATTAAGCAAGTCACAGAATCCACAGAGGTGTTATATATTGGCTATATACTGCTGCTGCTTTCTGCCTGCAATAGAAATGGAGTTTTTCTAAGCAAATAAAAAAAAGTCAAAAAAAAAAAAGGCTATAAAAGCCCACAAATATGTGCTCCTCAGTTTATACAGAGCTGATTTCTGTGAACACACATACACAACACTGCATAAAAACTGGAAATCACACTCCCAGTTATGCATTTATCCAAGCCTGCCAGTGTGATGCTCTGTGCTGAGTGCCTCCCCGGCAGCCTGATCCTGCACTAAGCAAGGCGGGCAGCACCCAGGAGGCACGTCGTCCTCCTGCAGGCTTGCTGGGCTCCCATCTTCTCTCTCCTCCACACTGCTAGAGGCAGATTTCAAGCTCAGAGGCAGGGCAGGAGCAGCCCCCAGGCTCCCCTGAAAGCAAGCCCTGACACTGCAGCCGTGCAACACCTCAACAAGAGGTGCCCCCGAATCCCCCTGTATTTCTGCACTCTATTTCTGAAACGGACTGTGGGCTTTAGCTTTTGGTTAGCCCTGAAGTGGCCAGGCAGTCAGACTTGATGACCTTTGAAGGCCCCTTCCAAATGAACTGTTCTGTTTGGCACAGGAGACCACACTTTTTAAGCCATGCACACCATCCCTGTGATAGGCTGCTGTAATAGGCTGCTGTAAGCCACCGTTCTTGAAGCAGAACTCATTTGATCTCTAGCACCGACATCTTTTATGCCGTTTATGGACTCAATAGATGGCATTTCAGAGCGACCTTGTAGACGCGAGATATTCCATTTGGGGCATCTCAAGTGGAATATTCAAGAAAATTGATTTTCATAGTGCAGTTCCATCATGCTCCTGAACATCAAAGCACATTAAAATGTTTTTAGGCACATACCTGAAAACAGATCTCAAATGCCCATCAGCTACTTGCTTATAGAGAGTTATCTTTCCTAAAAGTGCTCAAGACAGTTAGGGACACGAACCCTAAGGACTTCTAATTAGACTTATAACCCCATCTCTTTCTGGCACATCTGAAAACAAACAAACAAATAAAGCTCAGAGCGTTGAACAGAACAACAGTTCACTCTGGTTGTCCTTTTCTCTTACAACAGGTCTATTCTGCTAAGGGGAAGATGAAGAAACTACCTAGTAGGTACATATGGGAAGGTGCAAATACGCTGGATACAGCTGGTACACACATTAAAACCCAAGACTGCTTAGGGAAGAAAATAGCACATTCGAAAGTCTAGGGAGACCAAAGAGAGAAAAAAAAAGACAACTCCAAAAGAAGAGGTAGAGGGGGAACAGCTAGAGGGAACATGAGGTACCTCTAAAGTCAGTGGGAATTTTGCCTTGACTTTATTGCGGTCAAGATTTCCCCATTAAACACACATCAATCCTGTATCCAACTTCTAAACACGTTATATATACATCTTTATGCATAAAGCACAGTTCTGTTTTCTGTACCTTCCTTACCTATTTCACTCTTTAGGAAGAAAGCAGGATACAACAAGAACCTGCAGTCGGTACGCTGCAGACGAGGTCAGTGTGCTGACACACGAATCTGCATTGTTTCAGTTTATAAAACAACCTTTCATTACGACAGGAAGACAACTCTGGCAGCATTCACATTTTCCAGCATCACAGCCAGAATCCTTCAAAACTTGGTGTGCCCAGAATGAGGTCCCGAGCTCCACGTATTGCATTGATTTTGTAATTGATTGTATTCCCTGGGTCAGTATCTGGAAACCTGTAAGACATAAATTTTTCAGCTGATTTGTCTCCCCGGACAGCTGCTGCTTACGACCTCAGCCTTTCCAATAGATGATGACAGCACGGTGAACAATGGCTCAACCATTGTGATCATTCACTTCCACCCCGTGGGCCGCAATCCAAAAGTTTCCTATACTTCTTTTTTTCAATGCAGTAAATCATTATTGGGAAAAAAGTGTCTAGATTTCAGCTACTGTGAGCGTGCTTCATTGTGTGCCAGAGCATTGGAGGTGCAGTGGAGTCACTGCCTGCGCTTCAAACACGGCTGGTGTCAAGTGATGTGACTCCTGCCGCTGGCTGCCTTTCCTCCTCTCAGCACAAGTTCAATCCAAGTCACATCTTTAATTTTCAGCTCAATGCACACAACACCTTGGTATTTTAAAGCCCCCTTTTCCAGGCATTTTCTGCTTTGCAACTACACAACTAAAATCCAAAGTCCGCTACAATCAATGACAGGCAGCACACTGACTGCGATTTTAGAGGTAAGCCCAAAAAGGTTTGGCAAGACCAGACTCTCACTCAGAACTATCGTCCCTCTTGTAATCTGAGAGCAAAATACTGATTTGGAAGGCACGTTTGGTAGCTCCAAATGCCAGGAAAAATGGACAGAGGCAGAGAAAAGCTGATCCAGCAGTCAGGACACCATTAAAGGGTGGCTACAAAGAGGACAGAGGTGCTCTCCCTACAAGGAGCCATGTGGAGAAAACGAGCAGCACTGGGTACAAGCTGCACCAGGAGAGGACTCACCTTGACACAAGAGGTATGCAGTGAGCACAGTCATCACTGAACAGCCTCCCCAGGGACGCAGCAGAGTCCCCATCACTGGAGGCTTACAAGACACGACTGGACAGGGCGCTGGATAATCTCACCCCGCCCCCTTCTCCCACAGAAGGCTGGACCTGACGATCTTTGGAGGTCCCTTCCAACCCGGGCTGCCACACAGTTCCATGATCCTATGGCCAGCGAGGCCCGTGGGCCACATCGCTGCCCCGCAGACCTATGACATACAGGTTGGCGTTGTCACTGCCCCTTGGAGGAGCAGGGCCACAGGGTACAAAAGCACACGTGGGGTCAGGAGCAAACGACTGCCTGTCTCCAAGTCATTACCCACCCTTGCTCACACCTCCCAGGGCACACATACACATGTGGATATATACACACACATATACATGCATACAGGCAGCCCCTGGGGACACATCCTGCTGGGAGCCAGCGTCACTGCCCCGCGGGCCTTGCAGACACCCCCTTGGCCTGGGGGCAGCTCCTGCTCTCCAGCGTGCCTCTGCCGCAGAGAAGGCATCGGGCTGGGGCTCCCTTCACAGCAAGGGCTCATCCTCAGACAGGGGATTGCTCTCTGCAGATTCAGAGGGATCTCTTGGTAATTTTTAATAACCACCCCTGCCCTAACGGGCTTTAATTCATAACTTCTTCAGAAGTTATTACTTAACCTCAGCCGGCAATTATTGTGCTAATTACTGCTTTCAGAAGTACCAACTTCATATTTGCTGGGGTTTATGATAAAGAGCTTTAAATCCATCAACCTCAGCTTTTTATTCACAGTAGGACAGAAGTCCAGTTACAGTGCTCTAGTGCAAAACGCATTATACAGGCCTACCAGAAAGCAATTCCTGCTCCGAGGAGTTTACAATTTAAATCTGTGATTGAACACTTGTTCGCATCCTTATCTTGAGGGAGGGAGCTTGTAGCAAAGACTCCAAAGTGATTATTCATCCAATTCATGAATTCAAGAGCATGCATATGTATTTGCACAACTGCAAAAGGCCACGAGAGCTACAATAACAGCAGGTGGATATAAAGAGAGATAATTGTGACTAATGCAATAAGCAGTGGCTACAGAACAGAAGCTGCCTAGCTCTTGCTGAATGTTTTATTGGCAGTACGCTAGGGGCAAAAATCAAGGAGAGAATTGAAAAGGGACAATGTAATGTTTTGCAGGTTTGTAGGAGACCTTTTATTCTGCATTGTTACAGGAAAAAGCATGAAAATGTCTCATTGAGGTTGGATTAATGGCTTAATTCCTAGGGAATATTAAATTACCTGGCACACTGTAGAAACTTTTATAATTTATAAGTAAAACGACGTTAGCAGTTTCCACAAAGCTTAGAGAAACACTCTAGACAAGAATTATTATATTCAACCCCGCAATTCACACTTCAGGACCACGTTTAGCACTCGTGTTCTGAAACAGGATCCACCACTTGGAGGAAGACATTCATTTTTCCACTTTCCCTAACTTGGCCAGAGCCAGGCTGATTGAACAAACAGAGGGTGGGAAATACCAGCCGGGGAAGCTGTCCTGCTGCTGAGAGTGAATGCAATCCCCCTGCAGCTGCAGTGTTTGTGGATTATATGGCATGATGGACTGGGCAGGATTCTTTTGCAGCATCATCCCTCACTTGGATGCGTTAGAGAGTTGGACGTTAGAAAACAACATACAAATCTCTCTCTGCTCAATGATGTTATGGACTGCTGATTTCCTTCAGAGGTGTCGGTATTTTACTTCTAAAGGGGTCCGTCACTGTTGTGGCTAAAACAAATGTTGCAAGCAATAAAAATATTGAAAGGCTACAAAGGCTCATTCCTCATCTTGCAGAAGCCATGCAGCTGAGACCTGCAGGCACAGGACAGGAACAGTGTTAGCTTCAAAATACACCAGGCTCAGGGCAGGGAGGAGTTAATTCCATTTTATTCCTTGCCATATTGTTTATTGAACATTTACATTTTAAAATTTCTATTACTTCCCTGTTACCTCATTTCTATGCCTGCTTTATTTTCCCCTTCTTCCTCTATTTTTATAGAATCAGGGAATGGTTTGGCTTGGAGGGGATCTTCAAGATCACCAAGCCCAACCCCTGCCCTGGGCAGAGATGCCACCCACTGGACCAGGCTGCCCATCCCACGGGGCCCTGAACGCTTCCAGGGATGGGACATCAACAACTCCCTGGTGCTCCCAACTTCTTTGTACCAAGGACCTGCATAATGCCTGGCATCTGCCTACAGCAAGGTGACCAGCCTCAGCTCTCAGCTTTCGCATCCAATGCAGCCCACGCTCACTCTCACTG
This sequence comes from Aythya marila, assembly GCF_965140915.1. NCBI lineage: Eukaryota > Metazoa > Chordata > Aves > Anseriformes > Anatidae > Aythya > Aythya marila. The sequence continues at coordinate 8,560,839 of NC_139056.1, read as the reverse complement.
CAGAGACGAAGGCCTCTCCACACAGCCAGCCTGCAAGCTGATTTTTGAAGACTGTTTCTTTCCCCAACAGCCTTCCTGCTCTTGTAAGAGGTGTTCTGGGACTTGCGGCTTAAACTTTTGTTCACAGCAGACCACCCCAGGGTGATGAGCACCATGGGTAAGTGGGTCTAGCCATTTCTGGGAAGGTAAAACAGGCAGCAGGAGCTGCGTTTAGGTGTTATCAGACAGAGTGGGAAGCCTTTGCCTGCCAGGAATGAAATAAATCGGGTCCCAACCTGCGCCCATCACACTGTGACACCACGGGGCTGCTTGCGGAGTGTGGCGCTATTCAGAGCAAACACAAGAGCCAGTCTAGCTGACAGCCAAGAAAACCTACAGGATAAAGCCCTACCATCAGAAAACAAACCAAATCCCTATCTTGATTTTGTATGGCCAGGCGATTGGCCCGGGGCAGCTGGCTGGGTTGCTGCTGGGCTGCACACGGGGAGGGCCGGCAGCTCTCCCTCTGGCTGCACCACGCAGCCCAGCTGCAATGGGGAACGCAGCGAGACCTGAGACCTGCCGCTGCTGTCACTGAAAATACTGCAGCACTGTCAAGGAGAGCTGGTGTGAGGCAGGGATGACAGCTAGGAACAAAACACTAGGAGGAAGGAGGTCAAAAATACCTGATGGAGAAAAATTGCCAGCTGCTGGTTAGCTGCTGAAAGCAGGCATCGGGGCTGCTGGTCTTCAGTGCCCTCAGAGTCAGTGGGGGCTACGCACGGCAGTTCAAGAGTTGCTAACACAATTTATTTTAAAATATTCTGAATGTATTGCTAAAAATAATGGAAAACAGAACTACCCACAAGAAGTGCCCTTTCTAATAATCTCTAAAACACATTCACACTGAGCACCTTCTTTTTAAACTTTCGGGAAACGCACTCGAGCACTAGATGCTGTGCAGTGGGGAGGTATTAATTTAGCACTTTAGTGCAAGTCTGGTTTTGCTCAGTTAACTTTAGGCTATTGCTGTTTTATTGCATGAATAAATTAGTCAGGTCCTATTTATTACATATCTTTATTTGGTTTTATATCTTTTGTGGAGAGCACCGAGGGTGAGCTGAGGCTCAGAGATTATGTACACTGTTCAACACAGCAAAACGTTTCACTCTGTCATGATCCTCTGGCCAAAACTGTGAACATCATGAGCTGTATTTTATCATTAAAAAGTCTGTAACGTGCTCTGGGAGGTCAGCTGCCTGCTCACAAGCTAGCTGCCGGCACAGGAGCATGGTCTCCCTGAGCAGCAGCTTCCTGTACTGGCTCCTGCTGGGCTCAGTAAGGTTTTTCCAGCATGAAGACCAAATTGTTGTCCCAGAGGAAAGCAAGCCTTTGGGAGCTCTACATGAAAGAAACGCGATACCTCACCTGGTAACTTTAAAGAAAACATCTTCATATGCTGAAGCAGCCAGTGACTTTGCTCACTCTTTCAGAAACCCGCCGATTCCACAAGAATTACTTCTCTCTCCCTTGACCTAGAAGTGATTTTACAGCCCAGCCCCTCTCTCTACTCTACACCGGAGCCTTCTGGAAGTGGAAGATGCATTTAGCAGCACCAAGCCAGGAATGGGATTCAGGCATCTCCTAGCAACAGCCCCAGCCCCGCTGCAGCAGTTTCGATGAGGAGGCAGAGCAATGCTGAGGGTCAGGGGCTGACACAGCCTTAGGGGACAAGAGCAGCCCCACAGCATCACTACCCATGCATCTCCTGGCACACCCTACCCCTTTTTGTACATCTTGCCAGATTTTTGTGTATTTTGAGTTCTATCAAAGCTCACAGACTGGCATACCTGAGCATGTGCAGCCCCAGCTGTAAGGAAGGATCGAGCGAGCCCTTGCTCTATGCACAGGACCCAAGGTCTGCCCAGGACTCATGGCTTTCCCACTGACTCCTGGCATGCTCCAGAGCATGTACCAAAACCTTCTGTTAATCTTTTTATGCAAATATGAAACAGCTTAACATTACCTGGAACTGTAGCAGCAGGTAACGACGGACAGGGAGAACACAGACAACCGAAAGGTAACTGCTGCCGAAACATGCAGAGCCCACAGCCGAAATGCACAGGATGCTTCCATCTATTTCACTGGACACCGAATCCTTTAACATCTGGCAGCGTTTCACTGATCACATGGGTGGTGGGGAGCAGGGTAAGAAAGCAGCAGTAACAACATGCTTTTAAAATGATGGGTTTTAACATTTTAAAGTCAGGACTCAAATACAAATAATATATTTTTGATTGGATCAGTTGAAAAAACTAATAGGTAAAACCTGTATTTCTTGAGTCCTGAGCTCTAAATAGAAGCCCTAAGTAAATCATTTTACTATTTTTGTAACCCCTGCTACATAGACAAGAAAGAAACCTGCTCTTGTACAAACCCTGGGCTGCAGCAGCTGCTAAATCCCTCTCCCCAACAACTTCTACTGCTGAAGCAAAGTAATTGTTTTCAAATGCTGCTCAATACTTAGCAAAACTGAACTAAAGATTAATGGTGTATAGTTTTCATTCGTATTTCCATTAGAAGCAAGAAAAGCACCAAGAAAATATCCAATTTCCTCTGTGCATGGCTTTCCTCAGGTCTGCTACAGGATGACCCAGCCAGCGTGTTCTGTGTTTTTCAAAGACAAGAAAAAAGACTTCTCCCCTGCAACAAACCTGCCATTGCCTCTTTGAATCTCAGCTGTCCTGAATTTTCAAGCCAACATTTTTTCTGCTGAGATTGTTTCTTCTGTTTATAGCAAACACAACAAACCCTAAAGAGGGTATTATGCATCCACCTTTCCCCAGGTTACATCAACTAATAGGGCGTTTTCTTTCTGGTGTTTCAATTTAATTTAATTTAGTACTACTTATTACAATTTAATTTAGTACTAATGAATAATATTTATATAATATTTATATAATATTTATATAATATTTCTTTTATTTATATTAATAGCATTTTATATATATATATATATATATAAAAGAAGCTGAATCCAGTGCTGATCAGGTCTCACTGTCCTGCCAGTCACTTGGGATTTGGGTGGGAGTGCCATGTCTGGGGTCATATCAAGGTTTGAAGGAAAATTTCAGGACTCCCTACAAGAAGGCTGCTTGAAATAACTGTTCACGCTTGAGGTGTCTGTGCCTGCGTGACAGGGATCGGGCACAGCCGTTTACTTCCAGTTGACATTTCCCTATTGTTTTACATAAGAGGCTAAGTCAGGAAAAACACAGCGCAGGGAGGTGACACACTTCTTACATTTTAGAAAGATTTTAACAGCTTTTTCACTTTATCCTATTATTCATGAATGTCAGACAGGTAAAGGGAACACTTCAGTCATTTCTGATGCGGCTGACATGTTATTTCACGGCAGATGGTAATTTCAGCCAAGTTTTGTGGTGAGAACTGAGCACAAACACTGTCCAAAGGCAAGTGCCTTTTCAATACCCACCCTGTGAGATGCTCAGGAGGCGCTTGGCCAGAACAGGTCACCATGGGACCTCCCACGGCCCTCTCCTAGCCAGCAAATTGTGTGACACATCTGAATGCAACCCCACCTACAGCACGTCCATGGTGTGCATCCCCAGCTTCAAGCAGCGCATCAGGAAGGAGTGAAACCAGGCAGCAGCTACTGCAGTGCCTGCAGGCTTCTTGGAGAAGTCCTGTGTCAAACAAACTTAATTTCAGTTCCTAAGCTGGAAGATCATTCAGGTAAGCTTAAACTTCTTATGAGCCTGCATTTGGACTCACCCAAGAGGAAAAATCCACTGCAGAAACACAACAAAAGACAAAACCTTGTGCAAATTTGCTCCTGGGCTACCTTGAACCAGCAGCATGGGCTGTATGGACTGTAAGAGATGTGAGCCTTGGGTGACAACACCCAAGGTAGTAGTAGTTCTGCCCTCCTTCTCACCAGACTGCCAAAATAACCCCCATAGCTTTGGGTATCCTTTTGTGTATTTTTACCCCCACTGGCCCTGAAATGCCAGGAATGCTGTAACTTAAAATTGATCTTTATAACACCGTGGCTGTGGTCAGTCTAGCTGCAGTTACCCTGCAGGACAACCTTCATCATGCGCTTGCCTTTCCAGCCCCGCGGGTGTCCTGCCCTCCTTACCGCCCCGCTGGCCCAGGCGGATGTCTCTCACCAGCCAGAAACACCTCCATAAACAGCTTCAAATGTTCATAGGCTACAGGCCACAGCTTTTTAAAGCACTCGTGCAATAGATTCTCATTTTTCAGAATTTAAAGCCAATTTCAAAATAAAATCTCATTCCTTGTTATTTATTTAAACTTGAAAATGAATGTCTACTATAAAAGTGGCAATAAAACAGCGTTTTTCACTGAATCCCAATTTATTAAAAGCTTTGCTTTTAACTGAAATTTTAAATGCTCACCAGGAAAATAAATGAAAACACATTTCTGGATGTCTGAATTTCCTGGGGAATGGCCAGCCCAGGTTTCAGCCCCATGCATCCATGTGATGCCTGTCTGGAATCCACTCTAGAGCTGGCTGTACCTTCAGGATGGATCAGCTACCACAATCCCAAAACTGCAGTTTTTCTTGGACTGCCAGAGCTCTCACTCAGAGGCACTCCTGCACCTCCCCTCAGCCTCATGCCCAAGATGTGGGGAGCCCCAGGACCTCTGCGGAGCTGCTCCAGCCAGGGGAGGAGGCGAGGGGCCAGGACGGCTCCAGTCCTTCTCCAGAAGCACGGAGGTACCTTCATCTACCCAAAGGGCTCGTCTCAAAGCCATGGCTCAGACTAGCAGGAGTTTTCAACACCTTACACAGTGCTCCTGTGTGAAGGATTATGAGGGGGAGTGGGAACAAAACCAGAAAATGAAGTTTAAAGAAATTTCTGGGTTTCTGGGCCAAGCTGCCTTTTCTTGTCTAGGTGTTGCTTTGGTTCCGACAGCCTCACAAACACTAGCAGAAACAATGCATCGAGGCCGAAATGTTCACCCTTAAAAAGCAGCAAAGGGCTTCAGTACAAATATTGAATTCTGCAAACAGATTTATCTTTTATTAACTGCTTCAAAAAGTCATTTTACAGTAAGCGTGTTGCATTAACTCAGAATATCTTTTGTCACGCTGGACAATACCCGTGCTTGTATTGACTTTTCCTCCTGCTGCTCATGGTAACTACGAAGATGTAAACTTGTCTTATTAAGTGCTGCTCCTACTTTTACTGCACAAGCACAAATAAGCAGAGATGTGCATAAAAATGCACCTTGCTTTTTTTTCTCCAATTTATAAATATGTTTTGCAGAGAGACAAATGTGAACCAGCAGGGATTACATTATTGCACTTACTGTGAAATAACTAAAGCGTCTATTCAGAAATTCCTATTTCAAACTCTCAGCAATTACATCTAGAGATAATTATTATGCAAACAACGTTCATATCTGAGTACTTGAGTAGATCTTCATGCAAACACTTGGGAATCCACTCTGAAATTCAGTGCATGTGTGCAAAGTTTAGCTGTGAAAACTCCCCTGACTATGCGTGTACCTAGGAAGCTCTTTTCAGGGGCCAACACAGAGGTGAGGTACCAAGAAAAGTAAGCTGGGTGTCAGTGTATGCAGGTGATCAGAGAAGGACCCGCTTTGGTTCAGGACTGTGGAATTTGTGTTCAGAATCAGCTCTAGGTTTCTGAATTGCAGCTCCTAAAGCCTCTGAAATGGTTCAGAGATACCAAGGGAACCGTAATGGAGTAAGAAAATAATCAAACCAGAAGTACGACACCTATTCACAGCTGCCTGTAGAAATATCGAGGCTATTATTACCAAATACATTCCTGACACAATAGCAATCTCTCTCTAACACAACATTGCAGGATTTCAAATATGAGTACAAAAATGTTATGTTAGTGCCTCACACAAACTTGTAAGCTGCAAAAAGGAGGTACCTCCTCTAGAGAAGAGGAGAAGTACCTGCTGCCAACTTGTCTCTGAAGCTCCCTATCCCAGCGTAAAGCATTTTGGTGAAAGAAAGGCTAACTTTAACTTACACGTAGCTTAGCTCTTCAATCGTAAGAATGTATGAAATTGTTTTCTTTCTTTATTGCCAACACTTTCTCTATGATTAGTCTGGGTGCTCCAGGTGGGGACTAAAAGCAATCTGTAACTATGAAACTGAAGTGGAGCAGGATAGTGAAGCAAAAAAAATCTGACTTGTGTCTGGTTTTTAGTTGACTATGGCGGTACCATGTCATGGGGAAGGTCCCCTTCAGCACACAGCCATCAGAAGTTAATGGCTCATAAAGAATGAAACTTAATAAGGAAAACGATGTTCCCCAAATACAAATAGTTCATTAAAAAAGCCCAAAAATACTTCACTTGCAGGGAGGCTGAAGTAAAGGTAAATCATTCTGTGCATTAGGCAGTATCAGCTTGATAGGTTGGGAGGGAAGGATTACTTTAACAAACTAATAAAGTGATACAGATTATACAATTAGGTCAATAAAACCAGAGAGATTGAGTTTCATTATCCTATCCAATACTGCATACTGTGCAACCGAGTGTGTTAATTGAAAACTTTCAGCTATACGATTTCAGGATGTTAAAAACAACATAATAACAACATGTACTTGGATGCTAATAATGGCACTGTAAATAGACATAAATTCTGGCAATCAAGGCCACTGGAGTACAGTGGTCATTAAATGCATAATAAAAACAGCAGCTCAATGGAGTGGGTGCAGAAAGCAAAGCAGAGTTGCCTGGATGCTCTGCAGGCACTGCTTGTGCTGATGCCTTGCAGAGGTTTAGCACAAACTTAAAGTGGGCTGGTGGCACTGAACTCTCAGCGAGTCTTCAGCTCCCCAAAAGTTTGTTGGTGCTTTTGGGAGAGGCGATGGTTTCACATTTGGTGTTCCATCACTAAAACCAGTCACTTTTACTAACATACAAGTGTTGATCTGAGGAACACAAAGGGATTAGGAAATGAGATGTTTCAGAAATGTATTATTGCATGAGAGGAAATCAACTAATGCCATAACTGATGATAGTCCAAGGTATCTCAATAGCTGCGTCAAAGCTTTTGACGTTAAAATGTATGTTTACAGTCTGCCTTTATTAAATTTTCTATAGCATTTATACTACTTGTAGCACAGCACAGGATATTAACTATATATTATTGGCAAGAAAAGAATTACCTGCACAGAAGAAAGGCAGGATACCCTTGATAAAAGCAGTTGTTCATAATGACAGCTCCAATATCTCTTCTACATGTAGGTAGTCACAATCTGTCATAAGCACTGCTAATTTTTCTAGAAATTAAGAGGTGGATATACTTCCAGTAAAAACAAGGACATCTTGGGGTAGATCCTTCAAGATGACTAGCCCCACCAGTTACAGCTGGTCATAGCTACCATAGCTTGTCATAACCACAAGTTAGAATAAGTCTCAGCTATGCCAGAGACAAGACACGAGATGAGGCCAGTCATCTGTCCGAAGAACTTATGCAGTGTGTATCGGATAAAACCTGCTTCTCACAGAGAAGAGAAATACATGGACTTGGTGTGTTGAGTGTTTCAGTTTGTTACGCTTGCTTGGAGAAGGAGAAGGGACTAAATAGTGACCAAAGGTTCTTCCCTTCCATATTTTTTGTCAGTTCTCAAAAACAGTAATAAACAACACACACGCTGCTGTGCCAGCACCACACATCGTTTCTGACCACTGCTGCAACTCAGCACATGCAAATGCTCCTGTTCAGAGGTTTGTCATTAAATTCCCATGGGGCTAACCTAAAGCAGGATTAGTGAAAGACGTAGACTTATGCTTTTAGTTTTGCACTTTCTATAGGCTGTGAACGTCAGCTTTGCTACAGTGGAAGTGCACCACAATGTTCCTCCATGCCTTTGAAAATTGAAGGTTATTTACATCACGTGTCTGAATCTGATTTTATAAAAGTTTGAGCAAATTATGCAAAATGCTGATCAGTGCAAATCCCTTTCATTATAGTCTTTCCTATACATTTTTCACCATTTTCAGATGAGAGGTAAAAGGGAGCGCTACTGCCAAAACGTCATTCAAATCTGTTCTAAACAGAATTACATAATACTGTATTTATAATGCCAGAAATCACAGTGGTCTTTGTTTGTAGTTTCTATTACAGAGAAGTCTCATTTCTCTACATCCTTTCTCTCAGACCTAAACTTAGTCTCTGCACTACCTCACAAATGCTGAGATTTTAAAAGCTCTGCTGGATGATCTTTTTCTCTCTTAGACACTATCTGGAGGAGCAAGAGCCATCCATTCATAGTCACTCCAAATTCTAAAGACCAATTTATCAAAGATAAGGTCTTCTCTCATGGTACAGACCTCAAAGAACACGTGATAGCCATGGAAGGAAGAATGGTTTTATCATAGATAATATTAATTGGTTTAGATATTCTTCTTTCAAATATATGAGATCTAGTAAATCCAAATCTCAGATCATTCTTGCAGAGAGCAGAGATAAAAGCTGATACATATTTTCCTCAAACATGAAATTCAGGTATCTTCTGATTCAAAAAAAAGTCATTACTGATGGTGTGATTTCAACTCCATCATATTAAACTATAATATCACACGGTATTGTTGCAGAGTCCTGTTGACTAAATAAATAATTTATAGAAAATTTTCACTACGAAAAAGAGATCCACATCAGCAGAATTATCATACTTGACACTCCATGCTCCTATGCTCATTTCTTACCAGATTTACAAGACATCAGGAATGCTGCTCAGAATTAAATACAAGAAAGCTTTTTCACCCTACAGCACACATTGGTAAGAGAAAATGAGACAGTGCAACTACCACAAAGCCTTGTAAAGGAAAACCGCGACACTTTCATTTACTATAATCCTTTGTAAATGGTCTTTTGAATTCTCAATCCAGCTGTCATTGACCTGCCTGGCTTATTCAAAGTCTGTCACAGAAAAGTTATAAAGGAAATGAAATGCAATCACCTTTCCATGCCCAGATGGAGAGAAGAGGTGTGCTATGCTCTGCTGAGAGAGGCCGGTAAGTCTCATGTCTAACACGAGCACCCGAGTGCTTGAGATACCAAGCTAGACGGTGTGACTATCACCTACCTCCCAAGATGTTAATAAGGCTGTCTTCTCAGAATTACACGTATATTTGGATATTCAGAACAGACATTTTCCTACTGCTGTAACTGTGTGCTGGCTGGACATGATTATGACCAATAATCCATTAGTGGTCTATCAAAGGGTTCTACAGCATATCTGTGTAATATATTTACTGCAAAAGGTATTTTGTAGTGACATGCAGGCCTGGAAACATCAAAATGCGGTATTCAGAGCACACACAGAAAGTCATACAGCGTAATCTGAGGGTGTAATACTGGTAAGACTGTGTTCTTCCGTAAGGAGAACAGGTACCCAAGGTGCGTGGACATAGAGCCTCTGGGCAAGGTCTGGCTTCCCTCTGGAAAAGGGCACTGCTGCCAGCCGTGCTCCCACGTAAGGACTCCTCTGGCAAACATTGCAAACAGGAGCCAGTGTTTCAAGCCGTTCTCCAGACTGGTATTTAACAAGCTGTCAAGATGACTTAAAATAGTACAGGAACTGAAGGGAAAACAAAGTTCTGATTTGCTTGTTCTGCTTTCCCTGCCGTGATTTTATCAGAAATTGGCCAGCTCAATTTAGCTCTTCTAGCTGCCAGAAAAGGACCCCATTTTGTTTTTAGCTTCGTTTCTCACCATGATTGCCAAACTGCAGCCCTAAGTGCCCACTACTATAGCCAGAGGCCAGCCCCAGGACTCCGTGCCCCTGCTCTTGCTCCTGCCGCTGACCCAAACATGCGACCGGCAATGCTTTGCCTCCGCACACACCTGGCTGCCACTCACAACAGCAAATTGCACTGACTGCCCAGGCTATCGTGAAGAAAATTGATGCTTGTATGAAGTGTTTCGAACTAGAAATACTGGAAGGGGAGTATTATTTTGTGAAGCTGTAGCTTTCATTTTTAGTTTGAAGTGTGAAAGAAAAGATAAGAAAGCACCTTCAATGTTGAAACTGGAGCTGTGCTATCTTCAGAGCGGGTCTGATCTTTGCATTGCTTATGAGACTAAGATCCTCCTCCAGCTCCTGCTTTGTCTGTCTGAAATTAAACCAACCAGGGTAAAAATCAAGCTTTAACCTGCACAGACAAGAAACATGTAAGAGTGATCAGGCAATTCTTCAAAGTGCAATGCACTGTTTTCTTTTTTTCCCCCTAGTGTCCTTCATTCAGGCCTTCATTCCCTTGCTATAACCTTGCAATTCAGACATAACAATAACATGTCTTTGAACAAAACTGGAAATAGAGAAGCTGTTAGGAAAATGTCACAGTCTTGGTGAGAAGATTCAGGGCTGGCTGAAAGCATCTAGGATCTTATTAAAAGGTAAACCTCCATATTTAGAATTCAGAAAAATATAAATCCAACTGTAACCTGGTCAGCAAAAGGCAGCTCTTGTGTCCTTTTCTGAAATTGGGTTTAATTTGGTTTCCTCTCAAGCCAGTAACTCCAAATTCCCACCAAACACAATGAGATGGCTCCTGCAATATTCAACAACAGCACCTGCGACAGCAAAGTCAACAGAAGGAAGGGAGTCCCCTTCTCCAGAAGGATGGGGTGGAAGTTGCTGCAGGGCAGCATTTGAGGAATCTGCCTTCCTATTCACCACGATGGCTCGTGCGTGGGCAGCTCCCACATGTGGGTCCGTGTGTGCCCTAACAGTGAAGCTGGCTGGGTGCTGAGCCCCACTGTGGCAAAAAACACCCAAGCTGTAGGAGAGAGTCCAACAGGCTGGAGAGCTGCTGGAGCTCTCGGGGTCACCAGCTTTTCAGACTGCCTACGTATCCTTACCTACAACTGAGCTCCAACACTATTCCACATTAATTCCTGCTTCATCTTTCATCTAGGTAGGCTTTGAAAATACAGGATTCTGCTCTAAGTATCAGCTTTTCTTTAACTGAGTTAAAATCACTGACATGCACAAGGAAATAACAGCCAGATCAGGATCAATACACTGGGCAAACACACGTGGTCCCAGAGAATTAGAGAAGCCTGAGGAACCTGCCTTCCTCACCACCCTTCAGTGTCTAATAGCATTCAAAAGCATCTGTTTTCCCCTAAAAGTAAAGGGAGGAGCACGTTAATGAAGTAGGGCTTTCAAGAATTTTGATTCTTGCTAATTCATCTTACAGGAAAAGAAATTTCAAGAGATCAATTATTGACATGCAGCATTTTAGGTTGACCAGAAAAGCCAATAAATCAACCTCTCATAGACCAAAAAAATCTATCTTAAGGTATTTTGATACACACTTATCTTTTTGGTTTGAGAGGAACAAACTGTGCTTCTCCCGTTAAGATGAATACATGACAGTGCAGAAAGCAAGCTTAAAATACATGTCCATATTCCAACAAAGCAAAATATATGGGATTTGACTGGAATAGGCTGAATTTGTGGCAGTTTGAGGCAGAAAATCATTCTTTTAATCCTAAAACAAAGGTTCCTCTTTGTCTCATGAGGAACAATACGGATCCACCCAGTTTCAGTCCCTGAACACAACATCCATCCCCCGCACCCACCAACTCGTGGGATATTCTTTGTGCCCCAAGAGCTATGTGTTGACAGTTGCAATATGTGGGCTCCTGTCAGAGAAACAGTTATCCCAGTATTGAAGAGGAAGGTCTGAACGAAAAAGGTTATGCATAAATTGCATAAATTATCATTTGCATTGCACAGATTAACTCTGAGTAAATCTCTTGTCCCCTAATCTTTCTGAGATATGGTCAGGGGAAATGTCAGGCTGATCTTTAGCAGTTTGCACAGGGAGGAAAGAGAAGCTGCCCCAATACAAGCAGCAGTCATTTGAGTGTAAAAACTTCATTATACTTCAGTGTATTCTTTGGAGATTTTTACAATCTCTTTGTATTAAAGGGATTAGAAAAGGACTGCATTAGAAAAGAACTTGCAAAGGACGGCACAACGTCAGCTTACTCCCCTTGTCTGAAACAAGGAGGTGCAGAGCAAGAGACCTGCCACTCTATCAGCTGCAGCGTGTGCGTACAGGTGGATAGCATATAGAGCACACAGAGATTTGATTTCTGCCTCATAGGGGAAATTTCTGACTCTAGTTTTCAATTTGTAGCTTTAAGTTCCTATCAATTCACAGAAAAAACAAACAACTAACACAGCTAATCCCCAGGTAGCTTCTCTTTTCACTTTCCTTTAGGTGTTCTATTATTAGAAAAATATTCTCCAATATTTTCTGTGATTAAATTCCCTTGTAACCATCCTGTTTTAACTTCTCTTTCAGGAGACTCTGAAGAACGCTGCTTGGTCAGCACCCAGTGCTGTATTTCTTTTCATATATCAAATTCCATCTGTGACTCCCATCCAACTGCTCTGAAGACTCTTCTTTAGCCAAGCAAGCTGCAAACATGGCTTTTTCACCCATTTTCCTTTTTCAGTGTTTCCTGTTCTCACCCCTCCTGCCTCTCTCTGTTTTCCTTTTCTCTGTTCCTCTGACAGACCATCAAGGTTCTGCTTCATCTGACCAGGAAACATTTAGGAACACGTGCACCTGGTGTTTGAAACTACTGAATGATTGGTTTGCAATCAGATCATTAGCACTGCTCTGAAAAGTAGTTCAGAATTTCAATGGTAAGCTCACTTTTTCCCCACATATCCCAGTGTTCTTATTTTAAGTACTGGACTAGAAATGGGGAAACACACAGATGCAAGTGAATACACTTCCCAGGAAAAAATCAAGCTTTTCCTCTGAATATTGTCCTAGGAGCCAGTGGAAATCCAGTCCCGTTGTGCCTTTTATCTGTCATTTTCACTGGAAGGTTTTATTAGCTCAATTAGCAGAGCTATCCATACTGAAATTTCTCTTCCTGTCATTACTTTACAGCTCCTGACCATAAAATTCACTAGGCAGAAAGACTTTGAGATGAAATTTATGGCAAGCTTGACAATCTTCCAGTCTTTACTTTTACCTTTTTAGGACACACTAAATAGTAGATAAAGATCCTTATTTTGTGTGAGCAGCCGGAGGTGAAAGACTTATGCAGGCCTTGCCTGCCCGCTGGGGCAGATGTGGTCAGCTCACCTCCAGGTGCAGTGTCCACACGTGGTTGTTTGTCCAAGACCTACCTTTTGCCTTTGGTGACCAGGGTTAGTCCATCTTCCATCTGTCTTCCCGGGAATTCCCCGACTCTACCTATGCTGTAGAAGTGAATTTTGGCAAGTGGTGGTACAAGGAGGCCTGGCAGATGCAGGGGCACACGAAGCAGCACAGGGAGCAGTCAGCAGCTCGGGCACATCTCTGCCAGTGTCTGCGTGGGACCTGCGCAGCCATGAGCTGCGCCTCTTGGAGGGTGGAGGGCAAATGCCCTGCCTTGCCACTCCAAAGCAGCCCCACGGAAGAAGGCCGCTCGGTGTTTCTATCATTACTATTCTATTAACACACCGCTTTTTATTCTGCCTGAGGTAATACTGACTTGAACCTTTCCTTAAGGGCAGTGTTAAGATGCAAGTGAGCTATTCTCTCCTCAGTGTCTGAAATGGAGCAAACCTTTTCTGTCAAGCCTTCCCCTCTTCTAGAAAGACCTTCCACTCTTGTACGACCAGCACCGGGCCTGGGAGGGATCCCTGCCCCAGTCACAGCTACAGATGCAAGCAGAAGCAGACTCACCATGTGAAGCAGAAGCATTCATCATGTGAACTCGCAGCCGTGCTGCATATCCAAATACCAACTTTCAACAACAAGGCCTCCATGCAATAGTATTCATTTTCTATCTCCATTTAAGAAAGAACGGTACAAAAGTACAGTGAAAAGCTCCTCTGTTTATCCAAGGTCTACAAATTCTGCACAGGAGGAGTGACCCATCACTGTTGTTTCTGTAAAGTGTGAATCAACCTCCCACACCTTAAATCAGCAAATTACTGGATCGTTCCTCTTGTGTTTGGCATTCAGAGCACTTCAGCTCAGACAGGAGAGAAAGCATTTGTTTCTTTGACAGTGGCTGATAATGAATATACTCGTATAAAAGGCATTTTATAAGGGTCAGTACATTGCCTGTTACAGATTCTCACACGTGCTTCTGCTGCTGCTGAATCACACCCGCTCCTGCAGATGGCTGGGGCTCCTCTACTTACAGTCTGAATGAGACAGAGGGAAAAGGATCAGCATGAACCAACAAAGCCAGTATTACAACACCACAGGAATGATTAAGGTAGTACAGCACCCGAAGGCCTTGTGTTTCCATATCTCCCATTACCACCTGCTGCACTATACCAGAAAGGAGAGGTCAGCGGCCTTCATCTCACTAACAGGATCAATTCATGATGATGTGATTTGTATTGCAGCACCCTAGCTGTGTGTTGTCCTCTGAAAGTTGGTCATGACTTTAATCAAAAACCAGGTGTACATGTCTGTAAGGTAAGCAGAAGCACCAGTCCCCTGGGCAGCAGTTTCTTTTATATTCTACGTTTGCAGAATGTCTCATTAAACTCCAATTCTACCTCAAAATCAGATTAGTCGCTTTTCTGCTCTGAATCTACAGATTTTCCTCTCAGTGCCTCTACTTTCAAAACTTAATTTCTACCTCTGAAGCACACTTCAGAAGACATTTATTTTTTCAGCAATTTATAACATGTTATTCTTATTAAGAAATTGGCTCAAAACCAGAATAATATTAAAGACCTTTCATTTTGAAAAGTTGAAGACCTGATAGCATCACAGAAAACCTGACTTCTAGCCCAAAGCTACAGTTAGTTTGATACAGCATGCGTGTTAGGCAAAACAAACCAATTCAGAAGAGCAGACATTAGTGAACAAAACAGGCAGAGAGAACTCATTAATCCCATCGATTCAGTGCGGCACTACGTGCATTTCACAGCCCTACAGAAACAAGATTCTGGGTTCAGAACTTAGGTATCTAAAGGAAATGTCATTACCTTTAGGAACAATGTACACCAGCACACACAGAGCCACCATCCCCATCTAAAAACAACATGAAAAACTTTCCAACTTGAAGCCTGAATCAGCTGAGACCACGTATCTGAGCAGCTTTTCCTGATACAGAAGAATATTAACTGTACATTTAGGGATACCAAGCTTGCTGAGAATCAAAGCCTCATTTACAAGAGGTCAGACATTTCCATCTCACAGCTCTGTCTCCCTATTTCAGGGAGTGTTAATGGACAGGGTGCCAAAACACACATCCCCAGCAAGGAACAACATGAAATAGTGCTCGGAGGATTCTTCAGGTACAGACATTCTGCAGACACCAACGCCACACACAGTGACCTGCAGATCTTGCGAGCCTTCTTTTCCAGGATTATCATTTTTGTGTACCTCCTTCACAGCAGCTCTCCGAAAGAGCCACAACTCCAAGGCAAGCTCCTGACTACAGGAGGCAAGCATTACATGCACAGAAGCAGTGGGCACTTAGTGCAGGCTGGGACAGAACAAATCCAGTGCTTGGGGTGGAGCTGCCAGGAGTAAAGGGAAGACAGGGCTCCAGGAGACTAAATGAGGCTTCAGTTACTATCACATGCAAATAGCTTTCCCATGGGCCGATTCCTCAGTTGCTCCAGTTCATGGTCAAGGATATTTAAACAGCCAGCTAGGTTAAAATGTCAGGCTAGGAATGGTAGGAGCAAGGCAGATTCCCAGGCTGGCCCCCAGCAGCAAGCTCAGGCTACAGCAGGCACCTGCCTGGGAGCAGCAATGGCTGAGTCACTGCAGTGCTGTGTGTCAGCCCCCCGGTGTCAGAGCCCTAAGACAAGTTTAACTAGGTCACAAATATATGCAAACATACGTGTGAGTCTTATTGGATAGAGATACCGAGATTTAAGCCAACGTGTCATTAAGGAAAGAGAAATGAAATGACAGCATCAATTGTCAACCGAATCTCTCTTGCTGTGAATAAAAATCAATGATAATCCTGTCTCTAACTTTTTAGGATGTGTTCTACAGATATATTACAAAGACTCTGAAAGCTAATGGAGCCTGGAATATGAGCTTCATCCTTAAAATGATATGTAACATAATTATGCATAATGTTCTTCTACTGTGTTACAAATTTACAGGAGAAGTTTGACTTCTGTATAATTGCTTATTTGACATTAGCGTCTGTGTAACTGAAATCACATTGAGCTTTCAGCTTGTCAAACATTTTGTGGCTTTCCACCTGTGAAACGTCAGAACTGGACTGACTTTTTCACATTAAATTAACCCAAGGAAGATGTCCCTTCTGATCTTCTTGGCTTTAGGTATTGCTTCTGGCCACACGCAGGGGGTGAATGAATTGGGACCCACACTGTCATCACGAGAAGTACATGCCCTTTCCAAGGATATAAGGCACCATAGGGACATCAAATCCAGAGCACAGGGAAGAGAAACACATTTCTCAGTGTTTCCCATGCAGCAGAGGAGACCTCACTAGACACGGGCAGTATTTACCTAACTCAAAGGTAATGGGTAAGACAGGAACCTAAGTCCCACCGCTAGGGCATAACTTCATCATCGGCACAAATATCATCTGTATTTCATCTCCCTGTGCACAACTTCCTCTCTGACATATCCTACCTTCACCAAGCTGGTGATGAATACGTTGTTTGTATTCACACAAAGAACCTGCATCAGAAAGGTGGTGGTCAAAACTTGAAGCAAGCTGAAGGAGCATCCTCAGCCAGCCCGCAGCTCCTTCTCACCACGGGGTCTGCTTTATAAAGGCACTGTCTCCACAAAATCAATCTGAAGATCAAATAGGCTGGTATTTGTACCTGTAGTCAAAGATCAGCATCTCCTCAGCACCCGGTATGGTTTCTGCAGGGCTCTTTCCCCTCTCAGTAACAAGTATTACAGTGAAGAGGCTCTGAGCATTCGTAGTGAGAACATTATGCCATCAAAATAACCAAGTCACAGCATTCTAAATCTTTATTTGAATGCACTGCTACATTGGTAATGACTTTCTATTTTAAATTAAAAACCAGGACAATATGAATAAAGATGACTTTGAATTCATGAACATGAATTTAGTTGGATTAAGGGAGCAATTTCAGAGTAAGCTTGCAAACATCTGACACCAGCCAAGCCCCAGCTATCTCGCGGCAAAAACAAACCCAGCGCCACAAAATCAGTGGAAACCAGCTTTAAAAAAAAAAAGACAGTGCAAAAAGAAGATTGAAAAAGGTGAAACCCAATAGCAATGAAGGTTAAAACCCAATCCACATACTCTGCCTTTTCATGCACATAACTCACTGCACAGAAAATAGATTATCTCCCACCACTGGAATGGCTCAGTGCCTCGAGGAAATGCAAAACAATTACTGCTCCGGAATAAAAAGGACCACGGGACATGGGGAGAAATAATCTTCCAACAACACCAACAAAAATGAAAAAGGAGAACAAGGGGGGGAAAGCCTTACTGCATGTAAGTGAAAACACGCAGAAAAAGGATGTCACATCAATGGTGAGAAAGCAACAAGCGTAGCCAAGCAGACCTGGAGAGCAGTGGGACAATACAAAGACTTCTCACAAGAACAATGCAAGTTTTGTTCCGAGCTAAAATCCTGCCCACTGGAGCAAACAGCTCCTGCAAAAAGCTAAGCAACATCTCATTAAGCTGTACCTGTGCCTCACACAAAAGAAATGAGTTTCATAATGCATGGCAACAAAGGAAGGGCTGATCCAATTTTGCATTGTTATAAATTAGAAACTATTTCACAAAAGCCATTGAAATTATTGTACAAAGCCAAAACCTCTGCAGATGTACAACGAAGTTCAGGCTCAGGAGGACTCCCTGTTCTTAATTCTCCTGCAGCAGAAGGCCTTTTGTTATTGGCAAGAGGAAGGAAAATACAAATACCAAATCAATTTTGTCAAATTTTCAGGTTATGATTAGCATAAAGCAATTTCCATACTTTTTTTTCTCCCTTCCATCCCTGTTTTGGTGCTTATAGCACTTCCACCACCAAAATAACATCATGGGATGAATAATTTAGGGAAGAAATGACACATGAATGGCACTACAAAGTTTGTTTCTCGAGCAAGAAAGCTGTCATCCCTCAGAAGGCAGCTGAGTCACCTGGTGTATAAATAACCCTGTCAAGAGAATAACTTAGACCTGCTGCAGAATCGCTCAGTGGAGCCAGAAAGGTGGGGAAGGTAGCAGCCGTTACAGGCGTGCTAACTGTTCCCTTTCCTCCACGTCATCTCTTAACAGCACTGCCTCTGTCAAGCAGCAGAACTATGCATGAAGGCAGATGTGAGCACCGTGTTTCCAGCAGCAGACACCAGTCTGGCTGAGATTTCATTCTCTCTATCACCATTTGCAGCCCCTACCTGTCCTGACACTTGGGTATCCACGTCCCACTTAGCAGCAGCCTTACAAAGAGGCTGGCTGGAGTCGTACACAAGCCAGGTGAAGAGAAGCACCGGGACACACCCCAGCCAGTGGGATTTCCTGGCTCCCAGACACAGCACAGCCCCCGCCTGTCCTGCCACGAGCAGCCTGACCACACTGAATAGTCAAAGCCAAGGTCACCCACAGTGCTGGCAGCAGTGGCACATCTTGCTGGAAGCTTTCACAAAAGCACACAGAAAGGCTTGCCTGTATCAAATACTGTTCTTGGGGAAAGGCTTCCTTTAAGGAATAAAGCCTATGCAAAAGTATCAGTTAGAGTATACTATATATAACTTATGACTTCAGCATCTCATATGAAAATTCAGGCATCTGTACACATGTACACATGGTTAGAGCCTTCCTTGTACCTTGACTCTGCAATCCTCCCCTGGCTGGAAAGAGGATTTACATCCTTTACACTCCTTTCCATTGCACCAGGTGCCCTGCAGAAACGACACTTGGCAGTTTCAGACAGAGAGTGCTGAAGAAGCCTGTTCTTCTGCTATTTTGCCCCTAGCTTTTGCAGATAAGGGCTACATTTCAGTACACCAGGAGTTAAAATAATGTATGCTAAAATCAGAGCCTTCCACAGACAATTTCTAAGCGTCTTCCACTGCACAGCTTAATTTAACTTTCAATGACAGCACAAGTTCTGCAGCCACATCTCACTTCGGCAAACTATTTGAATGTCAAACAGAAGATACAGAACACTCCACACAACCTCATAAAAATGTGCAGCATAAGAGACTGAGCATCGCATTGCAAACAGTTTACATTGCTGTTTCTTGTTGTGCTTCTGTCCTGCCCATCTGTCTCTCCAAAATTCCAGTCCTCCAAAAAATCTCGAAAAATAGCCCACAACCTAAATGCAAAGATGTGTCATGGACTTCTACCAGGTGAAGTGTGAGGACTCCTTCAAGTCCCATCCTGAAGGCTTGCTGCTGTCAACACTCCCACTGACATCAGTGAGAAGTCTGCCAGGGATCTGAGCCTTACTATAAAAAGAAATGCAAAGATACAAAATAAAGATGTGACTCCAGATGTATTTTTGCTGCATAAAGATGACTCGTACTACCTTATCTGAAGACACTGACTCGTTGCTTCCTGGGCTCTCAGTTCTTGTTCTGAAATCATGATGCAATGCACAATGCTGGTGCAGAGAAGCTGGAAACATTAAAAGATGATATTTCACTCTCCATCTGTAATGCACCCTCCCTGGTGAACACCTTCACATGCTTTGTTGGTGACTTGAATTCTCAGCTATATCAAGTTCCTTTAATTAGCAAGAGTAAATGTGGAGAGGAACATAATTCACGGCCAAATATTTTCATATTCCTTACTCTGAGCCAGATAATATAAAACTGCATGGTGAATTAATGAGCAAATGTCTCACCTTCTTCAACATCAACCTTTTCTTGAATTGCTTTACACTTCTTTATCTTCTGGTTTTGGAGCACGTAATGCTCAGTTCACTGCAAAATATCTTTCTGAAAATACCCACTCTTGCTAGGGGAAAATGAAAAAAAAAATTCCAGACTAAAAAATAATCCACATTTCCCTGTGGGACTGATGTGAAGAGAGATTATCTCTCTCCTTCTTATGAGCATTGTAGCTATATTCATTTATTTTACACATTTTCATTTTCTTTTGCCTTTTCATTTTCTTTTGACAGAGGCAATAGCTAAGGTCAAGTCATCCATTGACTAATGAAACTGTCCTGCCTCAAAAACAAACAAACCAAACTTCCTCTGAGTAGCAATGGTTATTACTCTTCTTTCACCTTCACATTCCTCTATCCTCTCCCATCCATACCGCAGACATTTTCTTCATTTTTTACTCACCTTCATATCCCTGTAATTCTAGGACTCAGATAAGGAATAGAAAGGGGGATATTGAAAAAAAAAAAAAAAAAAAAAAAAAAAAAAAAAAAAAAAAAAACAGCTGATATTTTCCTTCTACTTAGGAAACTGTAGAGAAAAAAAAATGGTCTGACATCATCAAAAAATGTCATCACGCTATCAGCATAGCAAATGATTTTAGGGGGGGAATGAAAATTAACTTCCCTAGCGTACGTGATGAGGTACTGTGACGTGCTGAACATCTGAATGCAGGAATGGAAGGAAGGAGCTGGCAGGGCTGCTCCCTCCCCAGTGGACTGTGAGGCTGTCTGCAGCTGCGATGCCACTGGGCATTCGTGAGCTCCCTGTCACATCCCACCTGAAGAGCCGGCTGGCTGGCAGCACGATGCTGTCTCTCACATTTACCTCCCTTTCTCAGTCTGTGAATACAAATGGTGGGGTACATAAAAATAAGTTTGTTTGGCATTGTGAGTCAACTGTGAATGACTAACAATCAATGAATAACCCAGTGGGTGTTTGATTACATGGCATGCATGTTAGCTTTTTGATGGCTAACCTCTTAAAGCGTATTTCCATCCCTTTGTCTCCCTAGGAGATGATAAACTTTTCAAAATAGGCACTGTCTGTCTCACTATTTGTTTGTGTGGTGCCCGAGCACAACGGGGCTGTTCTCCAGTTAGCTCTGACATGAAGGTGAACACACATTCCTTTTATAATCACACAACAAATAGTTTGTGTTGATTCTTCTACTTTACTGGCAGGCAAAAGGTTCATTGATTAGATCCCCTGTTAGTTGTTCACCTTGGCAAAAGAATTGTCTTGCTGGGTAAGAGAGGAAGAGGAAACTCTTCACCTAAGCAGCTATGTTCTTGCTTGTGTTCATTTCCACAAACAATTTCAACTGGGGACTTTTTTTTTCCTCCAGAAGAGACATCAGCTGAAACTCATTTTGAGAGATGAGTCGAAGGCAAGTGAAATCCTTGAAGAGTGCTTCAGCTGTGAATAGCAGTGTCTTCACCTCATACCTTTGAAGGCATCTTCCTGAGCTAGCAATGATCCAGCTTCTAAACTGAACATCCCCTGGTTGGGATGAAGCACTGTTTTGAAGAGTTTGCATCTCTGCAGCGCTCCCTCTCAGTGGGGCTTTCAAAGAAGCACTCTTAGGCAGGTTGGCTCTCAGCCTATGCTGGCTGCTGCGCTTTGTCTCATTGTAAAGTTTCTTGTTAAGGCAGTAAAGGCAACTTTATTCCTGCTTGAGTTTCTAAGACTCGAGAACAACTTTTTGTTCCGCTTCCATACTTCTTCAAAAACCCAGAATAAACTGAAGTCCGTTCAACCTCTCTTGGAGCTAACCTACCTGACTGTGCCAATAGCAAGAAGTGGCTGCTTCCTAAGATAAACACTTAGCATTTTCCTTACAGGCTGAAAGAGAAACAAGTAAGAGGCAATCCAATCCAGAAAAGCTACGAGACACCAAGCCCCCAAGCCACGTGGATGTGGTAACAGAAGCGTTCAGCTCCGAAGGAAGCTGCTGTGGGCAGACAATCCCTCAGTGCACGAGGTCTGTACCCAGCACGCAGGGACAGCCACCAGCCCACAGCCAGCAGCCCAGCCCCAGCAGGACCTACACCGCTTCCCTCCAGCAGGGAAAGGGCCGATTCTCTCCCATCTGGGCAGCGGAGCTGAAAAAGCTCTGCAGCCTTTGCCAGGGCCACATGCAAGTCCCTCTGACCTTTCACCTCTCTTGTTCCTCCTTTTTAAAGCTCATTAACTCTGGTGTGGTCTTTTTCATGTCACAGCTCTACTTTGTAACTGTTTGGGATTTGCTGCTATCAGAAGATTGTCATCTTTAGCTATTACCTTTATGTTGCATTAGAATACTTACTTTGACCCTCTTTGCAAAAGAAGCAGACTTCTAAGCTACAAGTAAATCAAATCTTGCATGACACCGAAATATAACCCTAAGATAAATCTGCCACAGAATAAAAGCATTGAAAAGCATCTGCTGCTGAAACTGGACCACCCTACTGTGAAATTGGGCAGTTATTTAATGATAACACAAATTATTGAAAGCAGTAAAGTAGTCTACAAGAATAATTTAGCTAAAATAGTTGTGTAGTTTAGAAATTATTCAATATACTGGGGTTAACTTGGAGCTCAGTGTGTAACTCCTAGCAAACTAA
This sequence comes from Aythya marila, assembly GCF_965140915.1. Classification (NCBI taxonomy): domain Eukaryota; kingdom Metazoa; phylum Chordata; class Aves; order Anseriformes; family Anatidae; genus Aythya; species Aythya marila. Next base: position 8,538,352 of record NC_139056.1, on the reverse strand, counting down.
ACGCAGTGGGCTTTGCCTCCTTTACCTGTTCATTACCTTTACCATTAATGGGTTTCTGTATTTACCCGTCCAGATCTGAGATAGCGACCAAAAGAAGTACAACAGCATCCCATTGCATCCCATCACAGGTCTTCAGAGCCAGCTCTGAAGTTCACCTTGCAGCTCACTTTTTCTTTTAATAAAAGGAAAGTTGGGATCTGCAAAAACTTTCGGTACTTTGCATTTTCCAAGCAGAAACTTTCCCATCAATCCATCACAGATTTCAACCTCTTCATCGTTTCTTTGCCTCTTATGATAAGACTCGGTACCAAAATAGATTTCTCTTAAAGAGATATCCCATTAAAAATAAGCAAGGGAATTTTATTTCATATCTTAAAATTAGAAATGCATTATTGATGGGATAATTAATTATATATTTTGGATTTATAACCTAGACCCGAAGAAAAGCACAATATTTGAACATACATAATTGCTATCACACCATACAATCTCTCTTTCTTATTAACCACAGAGCCCATCTCCTCCTTGCATGAATATTTCATTCGGAATGTGCTCCAGCTCCTTGGCAATTTCTGCTCTTTCATTTCCATCCTTGTTTTGAGAGCAGCCAACTCAGACGTGAAAATTTCCCGCTGATATAAGCCAGTTCTACTTCTCATGCACAAGAAATTCGAAGTGCGATGGCTAAAGGAGAAACGCACCTCCTGACCTCCTGAGGTCCCCAGACCCCAGTCTCAGGGAACCGCAGACAGCTTGGCACTTGGCTGTGTTTCCCCAGCCCTGCACGCCACGGGGAATGGCCCTGCCTTCCGATGGCTTCCAGAAGCACTGCCTGTTCAGCCTGTGCATGGATTTGAAAGTTTTGGCATGGCAGTGCCTTGACCTGTAGCCTTTTGGGGTCTCTGTGCTCATGCACATACCCGTGTGCATCCTCTTCTATCAGACTGAGAGCAGAAAGGGAACCTCAATCAAGTTTTCAGCCACCTTAAGTAAATAGCACAATTTTCTAGGTGTGTGCTTGATCTGAGGCTCAGGGAGATTTACTACTAGCTCCTTTTCATGTATTAACCAGGGAACTGAGGGGTTTGGGAAAACGGGGTGCGGGAGTCAGAGGAACTGGGGGTGTAGGAACAGCAGTGGTGGGAATATGGGGGACATGGGAAAGGGCCACGTGGGAGCCAGGCTGCAGCAACAGGCATCGAGGGAACTGAGGGCAGGGGATGGGGGGTGTGGGAACTGGGGATTGGGGGAAAATGCTTCATGGGAACCAGGGTGTGGGAAAAGGGAGCACAGCAAGAAGGGTAACAGGAAAATGGGGTGTGGGAGTGGGGATCGTGGTCGTTACAGTCACGGGAGAAAGGGGCGTGGGAACTGGGATGGTGGTAATTACAGTCATGGGAAAATGGGGTATGGGAACTGTGTCACTGAGTGGCATGGGAACTGGAGGGGAAGAGAATGTGGGTGTAGGAACTGGGAATCATGGCTAAGTGTTTTCAGGAAAGTGTGGGGATAAGGAAAAAGGGTTGTGGGAATAAAGGGTTTCTGCAACCATGGGTTGTGGGAACTGGCACTGTAGGAAAAGAGGGCACAAGAAGAGGGGGCAGGGGAAAATAGGGCGCAGAGGCCAAGGGCACGGGGCCTGGGAGGGCAGGGAGCAGGGAGCAGGGACCAGGGCAGGCAGCACCTCTAGAGGGGCACAAAGGAACAGGAGCAGGTTCTGATGGAAGGCAGCTCTTCCTGCCTTCTGTGCTAAATGCGTTGGATGGGAAACGACTGTCTGTGCATCAGGATCCTTGCGCATGAAATTAAGGTCCTGCCTTAATAACCTTTGGGCTGTGTTTTTTCCTCACACGTAGCCAAGAAGACAGTTGATTCCCCACCACTCACACACAATTTCCTAACTAAGGTGAGCACACCAGAGCTAAGAGACAACCCTGCTCTCTCCCTGTCAGTCGTCCTGCAGTAAAACACCCCCACAACCACTCCTTTCACAACCAGACCCCAGAGCCCAGCCTACAGTGTCCGAGACGAGGCGCTGGGGCGATGGCCTCACAGCCCCCGGCTCCATTCCCTGCGCTGCCACACATGGTTTGGGCGTGGGAGATGGCACTCCTGCGAAGCCCTGCTCCTTCCCCTTCCCGTGCCTCCCTTCTGCATTTGTAAAATGGGGAAAGCATCCCATGGAGCACTGGCCTGGTCACAGAGGTGGCGGAGTCAAAAGTGAGCAGCGTGGATAACCACAGCACCAGGGTGTTGCGACCAGCTGTGACACAGCTGCAACTGCAGCAAAGAATCCAATATTCTGCTGCTTCTTTTAGTTTCTTTAGGTTTAACTACTTTATTTAACAGAAAAACTTTTGACTTACTGAGACTGGAAAAATAGATCTTTGGTGTCTTCTATGCTTACTTCATTCATAGCAAAAACACCAAAATTCCTGGTTTAGGGACTGAAGACTCTACTTCGTTATTAAAATGTATGCGCATCGTGGCCCTTACAAATCTCTATTAAACTGAGGATTAGGCAGGGGCTGGGACAGATAGACAGTATATTTTCATTCAATCTCCTTTAAAATAATGATGCATGCAACTTCATGTCATTACTCTTTAATGATCTTAAGCCTATTTAATAGCACAGTAATATTCCAGAAAGGAAAAGGGAATTATTTCCACATTTAATTTTCATCGCAGAAGTGAATGTGGTTCTTTCCATGGCAGATAAGCAGCTAAAGCTGCTTGGTACCTTAACTGGGATATGACTGCATTAGCTCTGCTACATTACAGCCGAGCTAATGAAACAAAGCAAGATGATTAGCTTCAGACTCCTTGGAGTATTTGAAAGCAGCATCTGGCTCGCTGCTGGGGGCTCGGCAGAGGTAACAGTGTCACAGATGCCACACGTGAATATGCATCAGGTCTGGCCTCTGTGCTGAGCCCATTCCAGAGTCATGGAATCCCTGCTGTCGGAAAACACCTTCGAGGTCCTACCAGCAACCTGACCTACCGAGTCCCGTCACTAAGCCATGGCCCTCAATGCCACGTCCACACGTCTCTTAAATTCCTCCAGGGATGAGGACTCCACCACTGCCCTGGGCACCCATTCCAATGCCTGACCACGCTCTCCATTAAGCAATTCTTCCTAATACCCAATCTGAAGCTCCCCAGCACAACTTGAGACCATTACCTACCCCAGCCTCCGATGGCTCAGACCTTGTCCCCCAGGGAGCAGCAGATAATGGCTCTGGTACCCATCTCCTCTCACCTGAGGTGAGGGTGAGGAAGGAATGGCCAAAAGCCAGGGGCAGATGTGCCCTGGCATATAGCTAGCTATGCCAGCCCCTGCAAAGGCAGCTTCTCCAGGGCCTGCTCCTACTCCCTCACCTGAAAACAACATGGGGTTTATCCCCATCCTGCACCATTTTGCTTGCTGCCAGCCTGCCCTGGCGTTACACGAGCGCTTGTGCCAGGACGGATGCACGGAGAAGCTCACGGTGGGGATGATCCCTTTGGCTCTTGGCAAGACATCTGCACTGGCCGCGGCACAAAGCCCCAGCTGAGCTCCTGCCTCCAGTGATGCCACTTGCACCCGCTCCCCTCTGCCACCCACGGCCTCGAATCCCGCTGTCTCAGCAGTCACCACCTTTGCTTCCTTCCCAGAAGAAAGCATTGGGCTTGCCTCATGTACACCTGTAATTAGTCCAAAATTAGTGCAGGTTTTCACACTTACTATTAGAGTGTCTCACCTAAAAAGTCACCCTTGTCCACGAGGTCTGCCAGCCTGGCAGTGGAGCAGCAGCATACGCCGATAGAAAGTGTGTCAGCCATCTGCCGGCTAAACCCTCTGCGGTCAGCCTCTGTAACCCACACGCTTCATGCTGTTCTGAGGCCAGGCCAATCCCAGAATATTTAACATCTCATCCTAAGAATAAAGTTAGCATCACTACTGCACGGTCAGAGGCTCTAAGGCAGCAAATTAAGTCGAAATTTATGGATGAGAAACAGAAGAGATGCTGGTGCTCATACATAAATGGAGCTACAGGAAAAGTTGGTGACACAGCATTGCACTGGTGCGCTCTATTACACCTATCCTGCTGTTAACCCCAGGCATATTATCAATCTCAGTGCCCATACTTGGTCCAAGCTATTGTTTTTTTTTCAGTGCAGAAGCTGCTCATTTGGTTGAGAGTATTTTGGTCTTGTATATGCACACTAAAGTTTTAAACTGAGGCAGGATGCTCTAGGAAGTGAATAAAAATAACTCAGTGCTTTTCTTTTATACCCTGTCCCTTTCTTAGCTGTCTCCAAGTCTGTCTCAGAAAGACTCCCAACTCTAATTACCCATCTCTTAAGCACACCATTCTCTCCTCAGTTTTGCAGAGTTTCTGTTCATTTTAGACAAAGCCAGAGATTAAGTGGACGAGGAGTTGTGAAGTACATCTTCCCCATTTTCAGTCCAATACAACCTGTTTCTTCCAGACTCTATAAAAAACCTGAATACAAGCAGCAACTCCAAAATCATTATACAGTTTCAAACATAGCAGAAAGTTTAGAGACTGACTGGATTTCGCCTTGGTTCAGTGAACTGCAAAGGAAGGTAGAGTGCAAAACAGAACCCAGCCTGAATTTCAAGCATTTTGAAAATTCAGTACCACTGATACTTCAAGGAAGTGCACTTCAAATTATGTTCTCCTGCAGATTTTCACATCCTAACTTCAAACGCTCTGGCTGTAAAGCGATGATATGGGGAGTACTGGCCATAGAGACCTGGTTAACCAGGACTGTGCAGACCTTTACTGCTGTCAAAATAAAAAAGCCCTGGGAGAAATCTCAGTCTTGCCATACCCTAGACCCAATCTAAATGGCAATGCAGGCTCTCACTTGGGCTTGAACACACGTATCTTCCAGCTGGTTTCTGGATGTCAAGCTGAGCGTGTGCTTAAATACTTTATGGGGACTTCACCCAGGACAAGCTGTGTAGTCACGAGAACATTTCCCCTGCCAAAGCCTTGTTCTTTCCTCACTTGCACTGATGTAACTTTGGCAGCTTTGTGGATCCACTCCTGATACACACCTGGGGAAAGGAGCAGATACTTGGGCTCCCTGTTTTTTTTTTGGTGTAAGTGGAAATAATTTGTTTTCCCTTCTTTAAATAATAATTAAAAAATTATGATGCCATAGCTAATTTACTAATAGAAGCTCCTAGTTGTTAATTTAACTCAAAAAAATCAGATTCAGCTGTGAAGTCAGAAGACAAAGGGTATCTGAGTTGAGGTTCAGAACCTTCTTCTGTCAATGCAATATGATTATTTTTTTCTTGAAGAGTGTTACTAGATTCATATTTCAGCTTTAATTAGTTTCTCCAGGATTGTTAGTGCTTCTGCAAGAACCATTCCTCTAAGCTCTAATTACAGATACAGGACAGATTATCCCAGTGTCTGATGACCTTTTACAGTTGATTTGACTTGAGCTTCATGTGCACAGACATCCTAGCTGGGGAAGGAGGAGAAGTTCCATCAGATGCCTACGACCCGCTGAAGCACAGCAGCCCTGCACCCAAGCCCCTGTGCTGGTACTTCGTATCATATGAGCTCCACAAGAGAGAAAAGTCACATTACCTGAGCACCAGCAAAGAATCTGCTTATAAATAGGAAACAAGAGATACTCAATAGAATGGCTCGGGTTGGAAGGGACCTTACAGCCCTTGCATGGGCAGGAACACCACTACATCAGGGTACCCAGGGCCTCATACAACTTGGCCTTGAACACCTCCAGGGATGGGGCACCCACAGCTTCTCCGGGCACCCGGTTCCTATGTTTCAATTCAACACTTAACTGAGAAGTGTAATATTTTCAAAAGAGAAAAGACATGTGGACCAAAAGCCTATGGTTTCCAGCACTGAAATCTGAAGTTTTAAAGTGGAAGATGCCAATTCTTTTTAAAGGTATCTGGTGGAAGCAAATAAACCAAGGAGCAGGACTTAGTGTTACATACGGGCAAAATCCCTCATGGATGAGCGGGGTCTGAAGACCCCTGGAAGGAAGGGAACAGACCCTGTGTTTGACGTGCTCCCAAAGCCTAAAGAAGTGGGTAACTGGTGAGGAAGGAAAGATCTGACTTCTTTGCTAACCAGCCTGCTGTGTGTGCATAGGTGGCAATTCTGATTAGATCCTGTGCTCATCTGACCTACACTCTACCAGTGCAATATTGGTTAGTTCCTTCACTTCCAAGGAGCTAAATCTGCCTTGCCAAGCCAGGCTCATCCCCAGACACTAAGAACACATCATTGGCCATCACAGAAGTGTTCTTTAGGAGCTGTCTCAATGTAGTTTTTGGGATGCATGGGAAGGACAGACCCAAAGTTTCTCCCTGAAATATCACCTGCCCCAACTGCAGAACACTGGGAACACGGGCTGCTGTTACTGCTGGAGAATAAATTCTCCCTAAGGATCTAAGAACACCAACTTCATTGGCTGTTTGATGGGCATGTCATCTTAAACCATGAAGATGTTTAAAGGGAAAAAAAAAGAAAAAAAGAAAAAAACAACCCTTTGAAGACACTATTAAAAGACTGTGTGCAGAATTACATCAAACCAACTAGGGAACTTCATTAGGGTCTCACTCTGTGACCAGTTTAATAACATGTAACTTTGCTCACCACTCAGGAAGGAAAGTCTTTTTCATTATTATTTATTTATTTAACTTATCCATTAATTAATGAGGTTGCAACAGTGTGAGTGATTTACAGTGACGCGCTCTGACAGCTTATACATCGTGAGTAATGCCGTGTCAGGCACTTTGATATTTATATTAAGACGAATGGTGCATAATGTGATGCACATGCTAACAATGAACATAAATATTTAGCGCTCCGTGCAAAGCCTACTCTATGATTAATTTGGCCTTAACTTCATCTCTCTGTGATCTTGCCTACCCACTATTTACTTAGAGGTGCATTTCTGGAGAACACTTATCTAACGTATTTACAAGTCCTCACCGCAGCAGCAGGTTTTGGCAAGCAGCAAGCTCCCCTCCTATCCTGTAACAAGATCCTGGAGATCATGGGAGAGGGAAACCAAGAAAAAGACATGGAGGGAGAGGAGGGAAAGGAGCACAGGGAAGGGAGGACAAAGAAGAGCAAGAGAGAAAGAGTGCATGGGTACAGAGGCAGGGCAACGCAAAGGGAAGCATGTGTGAGCAGCAGCAGGAGCATGGGAATGGAAAGGGGGGAGAGAGCAAAGAGAGAGCAGGAAAGCAAGTGAGGGACATGGGGCCTAAGGAAAAGATCAGAGTGAGAAGGACGGAAAGATCTTCTGTGTTTTCTCTTATTTTGGTACAAAGAGAGTATTGGTGTCACCAATTCATAGTTGTAATAATTTACTCCATTTTTAGTATTGGTTCCATTTACTGAATGGAAGGGCAGTCTCTGTGAGCATTGCTCTCAGCAGAACAGGAGTACGTCTCTGTTCTGGAACCTATTAAAGTGTCACCTTTGGTATTCTGCATCCTCAAACCTATCAATACATAATACACCACTTCAAATCTCTCTCATTCCCAAGAAAAATGACTGATGAGTTTCCTCAAAATCATCATTTTCCCTGACAGGGACACAGTTCCTGCCCTCCATTTCCCAGATATCCTCAAGAAATGCAGAAGACAGAAGAGATTTGACTAAATGTTAATACCCAGAGCATTGTTCTGCCTTTGAGAAGAGAAAGAGAAAGGGCAGTCATATCTCTGTGTGCTACCCATGAGTGTGGTCTGACCCGCTCTGGTGATACACAGTACTTCAGAGCACTCAGAATTGGTTTAAGGAGCTCAAAACCAAGCTTGGGGTCCTGCCTATTATAAAAAAAATATATACTTAGAAAAAATAAATAAATTAAACACAAGTTAACTGAGAAAGATGTTTTCCTTGCTTAAGCACAACTGCAGTAGGGAAAGGAGGAGGTATCTCCTTGGGTTGGGTAGTAACGAGCCCGCAGAGGATACACCTATGTTGCCAGAGGCCTAATCACTTCTCTCATTTTGCATATCCCTTCTACAATCCAGTCACACCTACATGAGCAGCGTATTTCTATATTTATCCACCACTAATCCCTAATTCTTACGGAACTGAATCTCATTAAATTTTGTCCTCCTGGCTGTCAGATGACTGGCAGCCCAGCTCGCTCCATGGGCATGTACAACAAGGCTATGCTGATTTACTCGCACCGCTTACCCAACTCTTTAACGTCTGTCGGCTAACAGAAAAGTGGGCAACCTGCCAGCCAAGGGCATGCTATGGCGTGTCCTGCTCTTTGAAAGATTATTTACACGGCAAGATGTTTGCATGAATGCAAATCATGAGGTGTTTCGCCCCCCCTTAATCCAAGACAGAGGCGTTAAACTCCTCTCTTCTCATGGTGCTGATGTTTTCAACGTGGGGCTTGCTGCCACAGCTAGCGGCCATCACACACGGCAATGCGTGACACCCAGAGGCTGAGGGGCTCGGTATGGTTAGTCTGTCACAAAGAAAACCGAGCGGTTACAGGCTTACAGAGCACCTTTGCAGGAAGAAAATATCAGGTGCTAAAAAGCTCTTTCATATAAAGAAGATGAGCACACCAAAGTCAAACAACTGGCAATGAAAGCCAAACAGATGCAAATGAGCAAGAAGCAGAAATTTATAAACCCATGAGCATGGTTAAGTGCAGCACCAAAAGTTACATAGCTGGACTGGACAGAGAGAAAGAGCACCACTGAACCCACCAAATTCAGTCCTGCCCACCCAGCGGGCTGGCACAGGGATGTGAGCCCCATCGCTCTCAGCTCTCACAGAGCAGGCAGGGAAAGAGAAGCACAAAGGTCTGGGGAAAACCCCAGCAGCTCCCCACCATATGCTGCACATCACAACTACTGCGGCAACCATGGCAAACAGCACCTTAAGGCTTCAGGGATCCTTCCTGCAGTGGTCGTGTCGTTTTCTCAAGATAAAAATACACTGCTTAATTCCTTAAAATGTTTTTTAAAAGCTGCAGCAATATATACTGATGAAAGCAAATTGCTGCCCCCTGCTTACCTGTCTCTTCCTATCTGAGCCATGGCTTGTTTTTTGTTGTTTGGATCTATCCTATCTCCTGCCCTTACTACCTAAATCTTTCAGGTCTTCACTGCATCCAGAATCACTCTCAAGGCAAGGTCCTACTCATCTCCACACAGAATCCAACATTGACTGGACAAAAGAACACACGGCTCAACTAAGAGAGGAAAGCTGTAACACCCCATGGCAGGTTAAGCACTCACCCAACTTCTTTTCTGATTTTTATTCCTCCAAGACATCAAGATCAAGCCTTAAAGTGAGTGAAAAAAAGGGTGAATAGTAAATGGTAGGCACAGAGATTTAGGTGGAAGAAAGGAAGGCTTGTTTAACACTTCTTAATTGGTTTACGAACTCAACAGAAGTTAGAAGTAATTTCTACTTCACCTCTAAACGTCCTACGTCTCACAGACAGCAACACTAAAGCAAAATGTAATTATTTAGAGAGTCATTTTTATCCTTCTCTCAAATCTATGTGAAAGCCCTGCCTCCCCTTGAGTATAAAAATTACAATATATCAATCACATTAAGCGAGAGCCACCACCAGACACTCAGGATTTCTCCAGGGGTGTGTAATTGCGTTACCCAGCGACATCAGGCATCTTGTCTTCTGAAAAATCACACTGAGCAAATCAAAATAACCTAATGATTGCTTAGACGTGTCTAATGCCTTTACAAGCAATCACAACTGTTCTGAGATAGCAGCAAAAATTCACATGCAAACCTCATTTAGTTGAGCTTCGCCTCCTTCCAGGTACATTTTTCAGCTGAGGAAAATAATCCCATTTATGACTGATACAAAACTAACATATGGTTATTGCTCCTCTCAAATATTCTTAATCATCCTGCAGCATGCGGTACATGTGGCTTACACAGTGCAGATGGTTGACAAATTCTGGTTAAACCAGTCTTGGGTATTGTTCTTACCCCAAGCAATTTCAGAAGAGCACACTCCCGTTACTACAATGAAAAGTAATTTTCTGAACTCAGAGCAAACGTCTGGATATCACAGGGTATAGAAATGCCCTATTCAGTGCAATGAACAGGGCTGCTAACGAAGTCTTCCCTTCCTAGCACTCGGAGTGTATTTTACCATGAGACCTGTAGTAGGTGAGACATGCAGAGCTGACACACAGCACTATCAGCTCAATGGGAATTCTGTTGTTTAACCTACAGCCTTCGACCCAGTCACGCACAGCACATCCGTGGTCTCAAAAATGTCGTCTTCCTAGGTGTAAGTATTTATCTCTTACCCTCTTTCCCTCCCCTCTGAGTGCCAGCCAGCTCCCTGATCCCTGCCATAAGCAAGCCAGCATTTGCACAAGTGTTTCATAGGCACTTGGTAAAACCTCCTGGTGCTCCTGACAGCAGCGTTTTGTTTATTTTCAAAAACAGAAAAAAAAAGAAAGCTTATTTGGTAAGCTTGGTGAGTGTACTGACAGCCTGGATTGCTAAAAGACTTCAGCCTTGAAGAGCTTTTTATTTACTTTTTTGTTTCTTTCTTGTGTTACTTCAAAAGTTTTCCCAGCGGCTCTAATCTGTAATAGAATATTAAGCTGCAAAACATCTCCCGTAGCTTTGTTGGTCACAGTTACTGAGAAGATTTGATTCCTACTGTTCTTAAAAGGCGAGCGACAGACTTTGTCGGGGCGTACATGACCTTTGCAAAGCAGCAGCCCGGTAGGAACCGCGTCGATTGCTCCAACCTGTCAATGAGCAACAGCCGCAGAGCCAGCGGGAGAACAAGGCCTGATGCCTGCAGTTAAATAACAGCACCTCAGGAGAGCACATTTAGGAAATAGCTGAAGGGCTGGAAGGTCACTCTGGATGAATCGCCCCTTTCTCAGGAGCTGGCACTGCTGCCAGCCAGCAGCTCCTCTGGCTGGCTCTGGTTGTAACATGTGGCCTGGATCTAAAGGCGTCCAGTGCTTCGGAAGAAGTGGTCTTTTTATAGATAGGAGCTTTTCTCTGTAATTTATTATGCTTAAAGAAACACTAAACTTCTCTAAGAAATTCATAAAACCCAAGGGCTTGAGTTTCTTTAAACCAGTGAAGGCTCTCAGAAGCAAATGGCCTGCCCATCTTTCCACACCCGGCTCTGCTGAGGTCTCCCACGTGCCTTTGAGGACTAAGTGTCCCCAAACACCCTTCACCCACAGCAATCGATGCTATTGTCCCTTCAAACACTCAACAGCTAGAGTTTGCAGGCCTTCCAATTTTTACCACAAAATGTTAAGAATCACAGCATTTTCCCCTGAAGGCCTACCCAAGACAGCTCTGTACAGCTTTCTTCACACCACATGCAGCACTGGCCCAAACTTGAAGAGCTCTCAGCTCTTATCTAACTCACTGATTTCGCTGCTCACTTTGCAGCTAACTCCTACGAACCCTCAACAGCTCCAAGAAGGATCCCTGGGTGGTACACATCGAATAATGCTTTGTTGAGCAAAACCCAACTTTCAGAAAAATATAAGAAGAAAGTAGAAGTCCCCAGCTGGGGACACCCATTGTGTCCTGAGCCCACGCAGCAGGTAGGTGAGCACAGGTACAGAAATGTTGCTGCATGCTTAAGCCCTCTGTGCTACCATGTTAAAGATCACATCCATCATCCAGGCATGCAGACGCCCTTTTCCTTGACTGTAGTTTCAGCTTACCTCACCGTCCCGGCCTGCATGCTGCTGTGAGAGCCCCCGGGTCACGGTGTGCAGCCTTCCTGCTTTGTCTCCTCTTGTTTTTCTTGCTGCTCCCTGCTGCTTCTGGGTACCTCTGTACCTGTCCAAATGACAGACGAAAATCACGTTGATACCAAGCCTCTATTTATACTCATTCTAGTATTTGGATCCTTCAGCTGTCCCTAAGGAAAGGGACGTTTAATGCTTTCTATGCGTAGTCTGCATGAAGATCATCAGTCTTTATAAGCCTGGTGTGATGTTTCTTAAGATGTACCCATCCCTCAGCACAATTACAGGAATATCCACAAGCCAAGTGATATTTTCTAACAGCCTAAAACCTACCACAAGGTGTTTCTTTCATTGCCAGCTGAAAGAGCAAGTGTCTCAAAAGTGGATCTTTTACTACAAGCAATGCGAGCTAGAAGTAACACAAATCAAATATTCCACTCTTTCTATTATTATTTATTTCCTTGAATCTGCCATCTCTGACACCTTCCTTCCCTTTTTTAAAAGCTTTTCTAATCCAGAGTGGCATATGAAACAGAGTGCTGTGAAGTGCACCCAGTGAAGTCTAGCTGTGTAATTTGGCAATAGTTTTACAATGACTGTTTTTCTGAACCCATTAGTACACTTTCCTGATGTTCCAGTAGTAATATAAAAAAAATAAAGTAAAGCGTAAACTGTACAACTTGTATAAAAGCTTAGAGCAGGCAATGCACTCCTTGGCACAATTGCACTTTTCAAAAATAGGATTTTTATCACAGTCTTTCATTTCCAGTCAATCGAGGTCTGTATTTATAGATCATTTTTCACATATATTACTCAGTGTCTGCTCTCTCTATCTCTGCTCTGGTAAATATTTTTGCCTGCTGCAAAGGATATAAGGGCAACACAGCCAAGATGAATTCTTGCATTGGAGTCTCGCAGCTGAGATGACAGTGACATACGGCAAGATATTAGAGCACTATAGTATCAGAAACGTACAGTAAGTCTGAATAAAGGATGTAGCCTAGAGTTTTATAGCCTCAGGTCCAAGAAAGCAAAGATAAAAGGTGCACCTCCGTTGTAACAAACAGCCAACTTAGTCATTCAGAATAATATGCCCCATCAATTAAACTTAACCTATTGATTCATCATCTCACTGGAGCCAGCCCAGGTGTCTTGGATGACAGCGGGGCCTATTTCACGTGCTGCAGCAGAGATCAACGGGGAGGTGGCGCAGGGTATCAGACAGTGCCTATGTGTCTAACTAAGAAAAACAAACTATAACTTAGCATTATTAAACTGTTTTACTGCTTCTAGACAGGCATAAGTGTTATATAATGTAATCCAGATGATGTAGCTGAGAAGTACAGCCATGTAAAGCGCTAAACCTACCTTGCTACCACAAGACTGCTGTGCTTTTCTCATGGGCAGCGGGCTGCTGCTCCCTGTGAGTTCTCGGTTACTGGGAGCAGGCTGCCACTCGTTTTGGGGCCACCACAGATACCACTCAAGAACAGAATGGAACAGACTCCTATAAACAAAGAGTATTTTGGTTTTCTGTATCGATGGTACGTTGTCATTCCCTGGGGGGGCTAATCCAGACTCGGTGAAAGCGAGCATATTGAGAAGACAGAGAACAGGTGTGGCCATTCTTTGTCCCAGCAGTTCTGCATGTACATCATTTATGCCTGCAGTCTTAACATTCAAAGCCACATCAATTTAGCTAGCACAAAGATTTTTAAACAGCTAACAAATTCTGAGCATGGCCAGAACTAGCTGAATTCAAATTTGCCTTATATTGAGTTCCCTCAACTCAGTGAAGGCAGCTGCTTAATATGCAATTAAGGCTCCCTGTGCAGGTTGTTCTACCTGCTATGTAAGCTCTGTAAGCTGTTAGTATTATATCAAAAATCATAAATGATTAAGAACTAATGCAATGGAGAGTTAGTGTAAGGCAACAAAGAGGCAGGTTATGGGAAATGCAGATCACATCCAAGTCTCAGAGTCACTTTCAGGACTGTAAAAAGCCAAACAGCCCATTTAATGTCACGTTAGTTGGTTTGTTAAAGTGATACAGAAGGACTATTCCAAGGTGTCGAGCTTTAGCAGAGTGTGCTTTGAATTCCTTTCATAAGAGAACTGTACTATTCTGATCTGATTTTAAGTTTATATAAGGTGTCACAACAGGATATATAAATAACAAAGAAACAATCCTGCAATGCTAAGTAATCCATACAAATTCTATCACAATAATAAAGTCTTTCAGAATTTCATCCGCAGGGCTCCAGATAACCTCATCCCATGAGGAATTCAGTAACTCCATCAGTCAAGAACCACAAAGGTGGGCTGCTAGCTGGCTTTGGAAGTAACACCAGCAAAACTCTGCAAATGCAGCTTCTCGAATGGAATTAATTCAATGAGACTGGGATGCAGAGATTCATTTCAGGCTCATTTTTTCTACATCTTTTAGAGTTTAAATACTTCCAATTGATAGGCTTGAAACCCCAGCAATTGCCTTGACTTTCTAATGCAATATCTTTGTGGGTAGAATCCTGAAAGACAGAAAAAATATTGGCACATGGCAGCATTATTTAATTTAACTTCATCTGCAGGCCAAAAACACTTAATCGAAATTCCACTGGAATTAACCATACTTAGCATACTCACACTATGACTGAATTTTAATAACCTAAAATTAAAGCTGAGATTGTTGGAGGAGGGAAACATGAAAACTGAACTACTCATTTTTCTCTTTCGAAGACCTACAAGTTAGTCTTGATTTTAACACAGTGAAGGATCTCCTGTCATGCCAGGTATCACAGTTCAGTGTGTAATTTAAAAAATAGGGTAACATAAAAAAATACAACAAGATAACAAAAGCAAAGATGTTTCTTTCCTCCAAAGAATTTCCAACTAAAACTTGAAATAATGAATAAAACCAGATCGAGACCATCATGAAACCACTCTGCTCTGTGAAAATTTAGTGGCTTAACGCAAAGTTTCTTGATTTTTTGTCAGCAAAAATATTTTGAGGGATTTTTGATACAATAGTGTGATGCGCTTGTGAACAGAGGCAATATGAAAAAAAATACTCAAATAGGGTTCTCTTGCTATCATAAGGGAGATGGACTGAAGGGAAAGGCTAAACTGACAAGGCACCCCTTGGAACAGAATGGGGCACCCAGGAGTGGGTGTCTGACATTTGATGGAAGAGAGGAAAGAAAACCGAGGAAGAGTTGAATCCAGACCAATAGGATGCTCAAAGGAACTTTCAAAGAAGTTGTCTTGGCAACTGCACTCAGTATACACATACGCACAGTGAGACTGCATTTGTGAAGTGAGAAGCTCACACAGTTAAGGTTGGAACTGGCAGGAAGTTCCACTGGACCAGTCAAGGAAGGCCAACCTCAGAGATACCACTAAGGCAAAATCAGCAAGGCCAAGATCTATCTTGACATAACAGCTAAAGAAGAGAAGCAATTGCAGGTGATGTGTGTATTACAGACCACAAACAAAAGGAAAACAGGGAGGAGAAAGAAGGAAGAACCAAGGGTTAGTGGAAAGGGCTAGTGTTTGACAGGTGCCACCTAGGTTGAAACCAGCATAAGAAAGGAACCAACTGAGAAATACAGAAAGGAAGAAATTTCTTCCGTCTTCTCTTACTTGTGATCAAGTCCAATACACAAATCCAGATTTATTGACATCAGAATGATACAGACCATTCTAGAGGTGAATTTAACATTATAAAGGAAAAGAAAAACAATTCTATCTAGTTTCCTACATCTGCTGCTGCTCCCTAAAGAATCTGGAGAGACAAAGCAGTGCTGTGTCCCTTATATCTGAAAGCATTATACATCTGAAATAGGTCAATTGACTCAAACCGGGAGGGAGGTCTGGGCAGCTTTCTTCAACACATCTTTTATTCAGACACCTTGGGACACCACGTGAAGTTCTTATCAGCACCTTTCCTTTATATAAAGTAACAAGAGCTGGATGAATACAAACTGTGAATGAAAATCAGAATGCTGTTTCTAAATCCATATGAAATGGGTATTTGCTTCTCTCCTTTCTTTACTTTTTTTTTCTTATTCTGATAGATCACTGAAGAGCTGAACTGAATTTATTATTCAAGCTAATTTTTGAGGGCAACTCATGCTAACCCACTTAATAAACCATGTACAAGGTTTCTGGTTACATAAAGAGGTTTTAAAAAAGCATTTTTAAGACTTTGCTGATGCACTGACTTGTAGCAAAGAACCATTTCTGTTTCTACACTAAAACAAGACACTCCCATTTGAAAACTTGAAATGCAATTATCTCTATAATTTTGTTTTCTGATTGTCTGGGATAATATGTCTTTGTAGGAACAAGAGGGATACAACTGTGCTAGTTACTATAATTTCTCTTGCTAAGGCTCTAACCAAGTCTGAGAAAAAAACACATGGGAAAAAACAATTTTGTTTTGCCAAATGCTAGTGATGGTAAAGCATCAGTGTTTTTACCACTTAGCGAGTCACAGTTTTATTATTTTCCTGTAGAAACTGTATAGAATTTCTTGTTTAAGCAAAACTAAAAAAAAAAAAAAAAAAAAGGCGGTACAGCTTTCTAATAACAGTAAAAATCATAACCTTTTTCCTCTCTGATGCATTTTAACAACAGATCTGTCCAGCAATCAGCACACTGTGGAAGCTGCGCTGAGTCTCTGGGTCAGGTCCCAAGAGGCACTAGAAACATGTACGTCGGTCCAGGCACACAGCATGGGGACTCTCAGAGAAACCCAGGACTTCTGCCAGGCCACAAAAGGCCTGGAAATTTAAGACATGACTTTCTTCATGTGCTTTAATACAAGACTCTGAAATACTGAGATGCAGGAACAAACACAACGTTGTCTTTGTGCAACTTGGAAAACCCATTTAACTTCAGGCACTTACCTTAGACCCGACCAGCCTTTGGGTAGCACAGCTCTCCCAGCTCCATACAGAAAAGCCAGCCTTCTAAACCAAGATGCTCTGAATCTTACCATTGCCTAATGCAGTCAAACATAACCACAATAAAAAACACCGTCCTATTTGGATTTCTTATCGATCAGTCTTCTGCTGTGAATGGGTTTATTTTCTTCTTTGACCTCGGTACAGGGAGCTATTTAGAAGCTTTTCAAAATCCAGTTTTCTATTATTCAGAGACAGATTTGAATGTATCGACTCAGAACAAGAACTTGTTTTTACCGTTGTTTTTCTCTGAATTTTCTTCCTCCCACTTTGCTTTTGTGTTCTTTCCCTTTCCTCCCAAGGTGGATGCAAACCTCAGGCTGCCCGAGTAGCTTTTAAATGTTAAATAAAACACATCAGCCTGCCACGTCTGCCTCAGCAGAAAGTCAATACCCACTCCAGGAGCAATCAAGCACCCAAGCATGGAAGCTAAAGCAAAAGCCTGTAAAAATGCAGCAGCACAGACTGAAACTGGTGCAAGTAAAGGTTTTCTTGTAAACCTCCAGTTTAAACTAACTTTATCTAAGAAATTACTAAGTCTTTGATCAACCTGAGCTAAATGTTGGGATTAGGAACTCAGTGTGTGGCTAAGTGAAATTCTGAACCATATCTCATTCAACTAACTTCCACCAAGTTTACTGATATCGTAGCAATAAAGTACCGACCTAACTTTTCCAACTCTAAATCCCTTATGTGCCCTGAATTTTAGCTACACTGCATCTTAATATTTTTCCAGTTTCTATAAATGCAAACAGTGAGAAAAATGCTTTCTTCTAACAACACAACTTTGAAAACCCTTACCTAAAAACTGAAGTTATTTCACATGGGTCACTGAACATGCCCTGGATGACAAATGCTTTTTATCACTATCAGTCTTGAGAAGTGGCTCAATGAAGAAGTGTCTAAGTGTGCAGAACAATGCTACGCACATTAGAAATGGCCTGATTTTTTTCTCCAGATAGACTAAAAATAATGTAGCTAGCCCAGCAAATATTTTTAACCTTTATTCTGTAGAAAGGCTCTTGTCCTTGTGAAAAATCTATAGAAAGAGACTAAAAACTCCATAGGCTTCAAAAATAATCTGTATTTTTGTATAGTAAATAGCCCAGATAAGGAGTACGTAATTTTACCCTGAAATAAATAATCTTGAAAAATGTTTTTAATCCTAGAATTGGGTGCTCGCTGTTGGGGCTAAGCACTGAGAATCAGAACAGACAGGAAATCGCCTCTGTGCTCAGCCACATGTAGTCAGTCCTTACCATCGAGGGACACAAGCACGTGTGCTCTCAGGCACGCAGTGGGTACAAGGAATTGATTTAATTTCTGTGTCATAGTGTTTTGTTTCTTCAGAGAGAATTGCCAGACTAATTCTAATATAACTGCAATCCAGCCTCCTTAATGCACATCCCATTGTCAGCAATGTGGTGCTCCTGGCAAATTGGTGGAAAAAAAAGAGAACAAGGAACTCACAGAACAAAAATCATCATGAAGAGCTTCATGTAACGTCTCCAAAAGATTTTTATACTGACATAATCATTTTCTATACATCATACTAAAGGGCCAAATCCTACAAGGACTTACGAGCATTTGCAGCATTCAACACATCAGAAGCTCTACTGAAGTCAGTTCCACCAAAGCACACTAAGAAACAGAACACATGCTTAAGGGCTTGTAGGACTTAAGAGATTAAATGGAAAAATACCTGAATGCAAAAATGGTGTATGAGCTGGGTACCTCATAGGGATAGATAGATCACTGCACATACCTGATTTGGGGGCTCTTAAAAAATAAATTAAGTCTTGGCACTACTGGGCAAGATTCATTAAAATCAACTAAGAGACCAACCCAGGGGAACAGAAGCAGGAAGCAAAAACAGGACTTTTACCTGGAATGCAATCTGACCTGCAAGCACCCAGTTTTCACCCAAAATTCAGAGAATAATTAAACCTCAAATCTCTGAAGGTTTATTATGTCATCTCAAAATGAACTTCTCAATCCCTAGCATTACAACAGCCTTCAGAGGCAAGTCCTACTTACAGTCTGTACAATAAAACACAAAACAAACAAAAAAAAGAAAACCACCACAGATGTAAAGGTCAGGATTTACATTCTTAAAAGATACACCTTGAAAATCCACCTCTCATTAATTTTTAGGAGATGCCTGTCTTCACTATTTCACCACTTGTTCCATCTTTGCTCTTTGTACAGAAAATGAGTTGCACATTTTAGCTAAAACACTGGCTTATCCAACCTCCGGCAGCATCTCTGCTCTGCAGATTAGCATGGGGAAGCTATCACAAAAGCTAGGTGCAGGCAATTTATAGGAAGAGGCCAGGCAGAGCAGAGGAAACAATGCAGCACATCAGTTGTCTGGGTGATAAATATGATAACTACCCTGGTCGGGTGACTGCCACCTTTAATCAAAGTGCGTGTTATGGAGAGTGACTGATGGGCAAACACGATCACGGCAAGAAGCAAAACTCTTCTAAACAAACACCTTAAAAGATCAAAGAATGAACAGAAAGATCCTCATCTGCACATCTTCCATCCCCAGTGCCATAAAGTGGCATTTTACTTGATAATACTAATATAAATGTACTCTTGAAGACTTTTAAAGCCCAAAAAGATTGTGAAGAGCACTGAAGGCCTCAGAAACACGGAACTCTTTAAAATCATAATTAAATATGAAGAAAGCTTCACTAATATGAGTTAGATTTTGAGGCTGTAATGCTGGTGTCATCATTAACCCAACCAGGGGCACTCCGCCTATGTGTGAGCAACACCACAACCAGTATACCCAGTCTGGAGCACAAACATTCAATGCCAAGAGAAACTGGTGCTGCTCCTGGCTTTCTCTGCTTAAATCTCCTTCTTATTCTGCAGTGTTTGGCCAAAAGGACTGAAAAATATTTCTAAAATAATGGGTAATATAAACTGCACAGAGGAAACATTTTAAACAAGGAAATTCATATCTATAAAATGCCAGTTCCTCGTGCTTTCTGGAGTCACAAACATTTATTCCAGCACTTAAAAATAATGTGAATATTTTACACTGAGAAAAACATTAAGATGTCCATAACTGTGATGGGTATTTGCACTCTCAAGCATTGTGGTGATTCAGGAGCAGACATGCTAACAGACATGCCTGTTCAGAAGTAATTTCAAGACAGTATTAGGAAGGTCTGTAATATGGACATTCTTTCACAGTCCTGTGGTAGAAGAGAAATGTAGACAGAGAATTGCATTAAAACAAGATCATTTCTATTCCTAAAGGCATGCAATTGCGTTTTGAAAGCCTGGCTTTTATTTAGACTATGTTTTAAACATGCCTGCTACAAAGACACTTAGAAAGTACCCAATTGCGCAGGGCTATCTGTCTCCAGTAAAGAAACAAGCCCACGAGGAGAGCTCTGCAGGACAGGGGCTGCCTTTCTCTGGGCAGCACTTGATGCAGCGAGGCCCCAGTCATCTTTGAGCCTTTCTGAAGTTGCTGTAACGTAAGTGTTCCTTACACCAGAGACAACCAGGATAATTTCATGTCCCTTCACAGAATCCCCTCTGAGATCTTACACTACATTGCAAACCTAGATTAATTACAACTACTCACAAAAACAGCCAGAAGTCAGGTTGCACAAAACCCCCTAAAAGACCATTTTATCGTTAGATTCCAGAGATCAGAGATACTGCCATTACTGCCTGGCCAGAAAGACGACGTCTGTCCCACAGCTTAAAGCGTATGCTCAGCTTGTCAAAACAACTACATTCTGCCATGGAAATACCTCTTTACAGACACCAGCTGCATCTCGGGAGGACACACCACTAGAGCGATGGTCAGCTCCCTGACCCTCAGCACCATTTGCAGAACTGTGCTACCAAGGATGACCCTGTGAAACAGGAGTTGAGCTGTCGATTCACCCACCTCATCAAATATCCCTCACCAGGCTCCTCCTCCAGGAACCAATGCTGGGGGATTGGTTGGGTCTTTCTCGGAAGGGTACTGCTTTCTGTTTAGGAAGCTACAGTACAATACAGAGAAGCTTTAAACAAAGCACAGATTTCATAAATGATTCTGTTACCAATTTATAACTAGAAAGACATTTTCTACAAGAAAAGTAATAATATATTTAATATATTCAATAACAATTTAAACATTTTTTCTAAAACCAAAGAAATAATAATGTCCTACGTCTTCCCTCTCCTTCTCCACATCCCTACCCCTTTAACCTCTGTCAACACCTTCAGAAATGTCATTACCATGTCCTTAGAAAGGTTGTTATAAATGCCATTCAGTTTAACGTTTTACTGGGTTGAAGAGGATGCACGGACCTGTACAAGAAAAAAGCCACCTGGGCAATGCTGCTGGTCACTGTGATGGGTAAATTGGCATAACCAGCTAGTCCACGTCACGTCATTCCCCTAAAGAACTGTACCCAGGTGCTACCTGGGGTTTGAGGCTTACAAGCAGAGCCCACATTCAGAAGACCGCATATAGCCAGCAGCGGTTGTGGCAGCATGTGTTCACAAAGCACACAGAGAGTCTAAAGCAAGGAAAAACTAGAGCTGGGAACAGCTACCATGGAGAAACCTATCAGCCCAAAATGAAGTCACAACAAAAGAACAACTTCAGCATCTTCAGTCAGGGCTCACTGGCAGTCATAGGCTCCGAATTATCTACAAATTGTATTCATGTGTCCCAGAAACACACAGCCATTTTGCACACAGGCATGACCATTCTTGAACTTGTGATTTTTAAAAACCAAACCTCTGCCTCAACAGCAGAATTTAATCTCTTTTATTTACGGCTCTCCCAATTCCCCAAACAATTAGGTTGCAACTGTACAGGGAGGCATCGACAGAGCCTGATCTCTCTTCCCACGCAGCAGTGAGCCGGGTACTCCTCCTTCCTGGCATGCTCGCGTCCGCGTGGCATTGCAAGGTCGCTTTGATTTGTAGCACCAGAGGATTACAGAAACCTCAGGCATGTCAGAAGCCTTCACTTTCCACTAGATGCTCACTGAATTATTTCCAAATTTACTGGAAAGCGAACAGCTGCCAAAGAGTCTCACTGCCCACAGCCCAGGAAGGCAAAGAGTAATGAATTAAACTTTAGAAGAGATGCAAAGTCTTTGGCTTGCAAGGTGAGACATCATAATCCCATACTCAGGTTTATTTACTTTCTAGTGACAAAGCTGGCATCCTTGAATGACATCTTTCCAAGCCCAGGTTAATTACAAACCTAAATAGAAGATGATAGAATGCTGCTGTTACAGCTGAAATTCTCTTCAATACTGATTTAGAGGAACAGAAAGAGCATTCCTGAAGCTTTAGTTAGAAATTGTTAAACAAATGCAAAACACAAAATGGGTCAGTCACAGGTCTCCCACCTGGAAGCAGGAATACCTGCCTGTTAGTCCACACCTCCACTTACTCAGCCTTTGCGTACTCATCTAGAAAGTGGAACAGCTATTTCGTACAACATTGGCTGACACGTGTTAAGAATTCAGATAGCTGAGATACCACATCGTAACAGCATGAATCACGGTTGTGATTGTGACAAAAAAAATAGTCTGCCTAGATGAGGAGTGAATATGTCAGCAAATATGGAAGTGATAAAAGCCTAAATGACTTATTCTCCTTGCACAGCTCATGATATTGCTAACGCAAGAAGATGTGAGAAATGTACTTAACAGCGCAGCCAGGAGCATGGCCCCAGCTGAAGCCTCTGGAAGCACCTAAGGTCGACCTCCAGGCTGTTGGAGACAGGAGTATAAGGGATCTAAGTAGGTGCCCATGACACTCAATTGAAAATAAGATACAAGCAGCATACGAAATGGTTTGAGCTGCAAAGAGCAGCACAACTGCTCTTGGCACTGCAATGATGACTTACTCATTCCTGACACTAGTTTATTTGTTCCTTACCTCCTCCGTGACATGCTCCATCTCTTGCTGTATGATGCGACTGCATCAAACTTATGCTTAAGTTATTAGCTGCCAAACTCTTCATAGAATCACAGGATGGCTGAGGTTGGAAGGGACCTCATGATTTTATCTGGTCCAACCCCTGCTCCAGCAGGGCAACCCAAAGCTGATCTCCAAGGAGGAGACTCCACAGCCTCTCTGGCAGCTCGTGCCAGGATTCCAACACCTGCACAGCACAGAAGTGCTGCCTGGTGTTCAGATCAAAACTCGTGTGCTCCTGTTTGTGGCTACTGCCTCTGGGCCTGGCCCTGGGCACCACTGAGCAGAGCCTGGCTCCATCCTCTGTGCACCCTGCCTTCAGGGACTTCAGGGACATCTGTGAGACCCCCTGAGCCTCCCCTACTCCAGGCCGAGCAGGCCCAGCTTGCTCAGTCCCTCCTCCAAGGACAGGTGATTTTAACATTATTTTCATCCTAAATGTAAAGCACAGTACCATACCAGCTACTAGGAAGACAATTAACTCTGTCACAGTCAAAACCAGGACAGGGAGTTTGCAATTTTAGAAAAATCAGGAGACAAACACAGAAAGGATCAAGCTTGTTACATTATCAATATTCAGCTATATTTCATCATGACAAGAAAAAATAATCCTTATTCCCTTTACTGATAATTTTTTATTTACTCCAAATTTTATTGCATTTAATAAAGGTGAAAAGGACAAAAGTTTAAGAAAATGGCACACCCCTTTGAAACACAGAAAACAGAAACTGAAAAAAGCAGAAACTATTTGATATCAAATAAAGATAATTCTACCTTTATGCCAAAAGCTGTGTATTTCTGAGCACCAGTATTGCATTTTACTTCAGGAAAAAAAAAAAAATCTTAAAAAAGGCATAGAGAAACAAAGTCTCCTGACTTTTAGACAACAGATAAAGAGAGAGATCCCTTTAATACCTCCTTTTCTCAGGAAGAATTCAGGGAAGAGCTTTGTTACTGACTTCTAGGCTCCTAACCGCAAAGCTGATGCAGTGTGAGGCAGACTTCATTTCTAGAGGAAGTTCTTTTTGACATGAATTTGCCTGTCTCTAATTCAACTATAAGAACTACTTTCTAAGAGGATTAAGTAAGACAACAGTGAAGTTCAGCAACACTATACCACACAGTAAATAAATTCCTTAACTGGATAGTTGGAGCACAGTTGAAAGCAGGAGTATATAAGATTCATTAGGAGTCTCTGCAATTTAAAAAAAAAAAAACAACTTCTGCTTCTAGTGCTTCACCTACCTTTCCCTGAGCATCTGACTCTGGACAGAGATATTGTGAAAAGGCCTTTTCAAGAGTAAAATTAGCATGTGATATTAACTTACATATATGTTAAACTGTAGAAAAGGGAGACTGCAGGCCGGCACTGAGGTAACCTGCAACTCTGCCTGAGGTAAGGCCTAAGCCTTAACTGAGAGTAAGAAAGTTAAAGTCTGTGTAACAGAAAAGTAAACTTTTTTGTTTTGTTTTAAAATCAGAAGCATTAGTAAGCAAAATAAAAAGTGGAGTTATGAACAGCTGCCCAGAACATGGCTCAGACCACAACTTACCACTGGGAGTGCGAGCCATGCGTCCACAAGCGCTGTCGGTGATACCAGGCCATGGAGATAAACACCACAGGTATAAAGGGGCAGAGCACAGAAACACTTCCAAAAGCACTTCCCAAGAGCAGTGCAGCTATGAAGTACATCCCCTTCCACACCACCAGGGCCACATTTCTCACAAGAACGTGTGCCCCAAGCAGCCCAAGCGCTCTCCTCGCCTGGCAGCGTGCTGCTCGCAGCCCTCCTGTGGTGCTAGGCCCAAGGGCAGAGGCTCCAGTGCCACTCACGTTCCCACTGCCCAAACAGCATTAATTAGTTCATTTTATATCAATTAGATAGTTTTAACTGGTCATGAATAACAAAACAACAACAGATAAATTAATTTGAGTAAGAATGTAACTCATTTGGGAAGCTGTTTGTTATTCTCAGAAATGAGCAAACAAATAGAAAGCCTTCTAAAAGCAACACATAACTCTTGAAAAGTGTTCATACCAGCATCCAGAAACACAAAATATAAAACATGCACCTTGCTGCACCTTAAAATCATGTATTTCTACAAAAAAAAAATAATACTCTGAATGTTCAGTTTTCTCACATTACAACACTTCACTAATAAAAATACACAGCTCAAATGACTAAAATATATACTAAAAAAAAAAGGAAAAATAAAAGTTTTTTTTGTTGTTGTTGTTTAGAAAAGGCTTTTTTTTTTTTTTTTTTTTTTTTTAAGAAAAGGTCTTCTTTGCATTTGGCCAGCTGAATTTACTGTTTAAAAAAAAAAAAAGTAAAACTGTGAAACTATTGCACTGCTCTGAGCAGGAGGTCAGGCCTGCCACAGCCTCTTAACACCTCCATTTTGAGGAGTGGCACTTGCAGAGCTGGGCGGCTCTGCTGCTGCAGCAAGGCCTCCCCTGTGCCACAGGCTGAGGCAGGCCCCCCAGCTCCCCTGCTCCCCATCCCTCCTGCTTCCCCCTTCCACAATAACTTCTTTTACTGTGAGAGGAGTCTAATGAGAAAAGCACAAACAAACCTGAGCTCCCTAGGCTGACCAAAGGCCGTCCCCGCTCCTTCTCTTCCAAACATCCCATATTTACCAAACTCAGCAATGCTGTGTACTGCAGTAATAAAAACTTCAGCTTCTGTACCTTCCTTCTGGCATGACCATTATTTTGTCCCTTTGATATATCATATTATTTCTGCTTACAGTGCATATGAAGTCTGTCCTACTATTGCTGTATTTTTTCCTCTTAAATGATGTGTATAAAACAAAGGACATCCCCGACGGTTATCTGGTGTTTTTGCTTTCTCAGGTATAAAAGTTTTCCAATATAACTCAAATCTCAGCTTTCCGTGAGCTGAGCCCAGCTCCACAAGTTATGAAAGCCACACTCATCTGTCATTCAACTGTACTTAGGCAGCTATGGATAATCCTGGAAACAGCCCTTTCCCATCCGCACTCCCCCTTTCCCCATCACTCCAGCAGTGTTTGACTCTCCTTTTCCACTCCTTATCGTGAGGAATTTTTGACTCCAGGTAATTACAAAACCCTTTTCATTTATTATGCTCTGCCCACAACACACCTTGGTCCTCTCAGGGAGCTGCACAGCTGTGTAATACACGCTGCTTTATGGGCTTTTTTGTTTGCTCCCTGTTCTAAAGCAACGTTACCATATTCTAAAGCAAAACCACACAAACCCACTGCACACATCACCCTGAGATGCCACAGAACTCAGTCCCACGAGCCCTTTGCCATTGCCACTGACTACTCCAATCTCCACCTTGCACTTTTAAGAAGTTTCTTTTCAGGTGCCTTCCCTATGCCTCTTGCCAAAGGTTTTGCCTTGGTTCCCCTCGCTGCTTGGTCTGGGTCACTACGGAGCAAAGTGCTGCACTGGGCACAAGACGGGTCATGATGGGCCCTGCAAGGCAGCCAGCTCTGCTCCGGAGGCTTTCCAGCCCCACAAACGGCACAGCGAACACCATCCCTGCAGCACCCACACAGCCCTGGCTTTTTTCAGGCAGCACTGCCTAGCCAAGGTGATGCCAAGAACAAAGATGCAGAGCTTAGTAATTACATGGGGTGCTCAGTACCGTACTGTGTGCGGTGAAAGGGCAAAAAAAGCTGGTGCAGATTCACTTTAAAATGGCATGAGCTTTTCTGAAAACTGTTTGCAGCATGAAATGGTCTCTAAAGAGGTTTATAAAAATAAAATTTGGGGATAAAATTTTCCACTATTTATTTCAATTCAGTAAGTGATTTATTTAACTATGGGCTGAACACGAGAGTATGTCTGTCAGGCAAAATAACTGGAACAAGGTATTGGAGATTTATGATTACAACAATAAGACTTTTTTTGCAGGCAAACTGAGGGCTTTGGACAACTCTGGCTTCAGAAAGAAGCAGATCTATTTTTTTATTATTTTTTTAAGGGGAAAAAAGAAAAAGAGAGTGAAAGAAGGTCAAATCCAGCAAAGGAAAGTATCCCTGATAATACAGTGAATCCAAACAAGATGACAGAGAGCCTGGTAAACAGTCACAGTTCAGATGTCAATGTATCAGAAAAGGTGCTGGCCTCCTAAGCATGCTAGGAGAGAAATTTACCTTTAAAATTGTTGAACAACAAAAAAAGAGTGGGAAAAAAAAGTAAAAGAGGCCACCACAATGAAACATGCAGAATAACAGTGTCTTAGGGTACAGATATTAGATGCTCCCTGGGAGGAGGAGGCTGGATCAATATGAAGGGATGACTTGCTCAGTTTAACAACTGCAGCAGAGCCACAGTGACAGGAAAGAAGCCAGGTATGACAAATAAGAGAGATGGAAAACTTCAAAGGTCTAGTGATTGTGGTAGTAATAGCTTTAAAATTTTCCTGAGGCTATTATTCCTGAAAAAGCAATTCAAATGTATTAGGGCTTTAAAAAAAAACAGCACTCAAAAGAATACAAATGGAAGAAAACTGTAATCAATTAGTTTCTACAACAGTTGGAATTGGAGAAACAAAAAAAGCATTTAGCTCATGGTTAAAGACTGAGAACTACAATCAGCCCACAAATGTCTCCTGAGTAATCTGAAATGAGTCAAGTCATGCAAACCTTACTTAGTCACCACTCATGCTGGAAGAACCAGGAGCTGGGTTTTGTAGATGTCTCAGTGCACACATAAAGGATCACAAAACCTATGAAAATCAGTAGTGAATAAATGAGCAAATAAATAAATACCATAGAGGAGCAAAATTCTTTACAAGTATGTAGTCTGTGTATTGATGTAGCCAATGTCAGACAAAATAGTGATGTGTAGAAGTGAGATTAAACATTAAAGGGCAGGCAGCTGCACTTATGGGCTGTGCTACCTCTTTCCTTCTAAGAGGTTGTGTAGAACACAGGTCTGCTCCAGCTCAATTTTCCAAGCCTGGCCCTCAGCACTTCAAGCCTCTCCTACAGAGATCCAGTCGTTTAAGGACCTCAGCAGAAAGGAGCCTTATTGAGGACCTCCTCTGTACAATTCAGCCAGCACACTCCAGTATTTCATACTTCATCTGTTCCTAACATCTGTGCAAAGAGATTCAACTAAACCTAAAATAAGTGGAAAGCGGTGTTTCTACAGCAGCACCGATGAAACTAGAAGCCTCACAGTCATGGTAACATTGCTTTCCTCTGCAAACCCGCTCACCGTTTTTTGAGCTGCTACCAAGGACAAACAAGTCAGAGATGCCCAGAGGAAGCCAGCTCCTAAGCAAGGCCGTACTCCTGTACCTGTTGGGCTCCAGCAGCCTGCTTGAAGCTTGCTTGAGGCGCTGCAGCAGGACAGGAAGGCCTGTGGCACTGGAGACCTGGTTTCCAACGTCACCTGCTCCTCTTGGGCTGCTATTACCACCCTGTAGGGCGAAAACCATAACAGTTGCTTTCTTTTGAGCCTTTGTGTTTATCATCTATCTACCCAGCAGCGATCAGATCCTTCTGCTGTTATACAGAGCTGGGCAAAAGGAAGCCCTGACTTCAGAAGGAGGGCCCGTAGTGCTACTGCGCTAGGCCAACAAACAGCTCGGACACAAAACCGAATGATTTTCCACCTTTCAATGTCAGATGTTACTCTGAGCATTCCTAACCTGCACCAAATGATTTCTCATGCAACCAGAGTGGGACTAACCTGCAGCATTGCCACAGACCAAGAGCGCACACAGGAGCGCAGCACAGAGCATCGCCTCACACACAGGACAACCACTTCATACACACTGACTTCTTAAGCCACGACGAGCTGCTGCACCTCGTACGTGATCCTGCAGAGGGTCTTATGGAAATAATGCTATCTGCCATCTGTCTAGGAAGGTGCAGTATAACTGAAAACATCCAGAAGACAAAAATTTGTATTTTCAAAGTTGCCACTACGTTATTTCTTACGTCAGACACAAAGCGTACCCCCGCAACGCAACTGGTGCAGAATGCTGAACCAAACACATAGCTGCTTTTCGCTGGTGCTCACACAGAACTTACATCCTCTAATTGCACAAAGCTCCGTGACCAATTTTGCAGCAGGATTTTTTTCTGTCGTCATAGAGTTGTCTAGTGGCAATATTTGTCTATCTGCTATACAGCATATTTCCACATCCAAAGGCACAGTGCACACTGCCATGTCCTGGAAGGGATGTGGGATTCTTGCTCTGCAAAGCAGTCCATTGATCACAATGAAATATGACAAAATGCCAATAGCTTCTGTACTGAGACATCTCAAGGATTCACAGCCCAGTAGCTATTTAAACAGTAAATAGCTATTTAAACCTACTTCAAGTCATATTTAGAGCTGAGTCTCACCAGAGTGAGACTTTTTCAGCAATACAATGTTTTTTATAAGTAGTATGTGATGTAAATTTATGAAGGCTAAAACAGAACTATATGGATAATAACTACATATAAAAATTGGCCCTTCGACCTTGGTACAGTTATTTTACTCAGAGGAGTACTTTTCTTTATGAAGGGTTTATTTGTTCTGGCCTCAGATCTTCTAATGATGGCCTACCATAATCACAAATGGACGTAGCATTGATTTGAACAATTTCTTCTGCTCCTAAAACATGGGATTTGCTTCTAAGCATCAGTGCACAGACTCTAAGTTGTTCAGCTATATGACTTTTACCACAAGGGAAGCAGAAAATGCTCTCCAACTAAGATTTCTCCTGTATCTTTTATATTTTTATAGCAACATGTTTAGTTACTAAACATCCAAGCTATCAGCTTAATATTAATTTAACCATTCACCAATTAGAGCAGATGAAAAGATGTCATTAGTGAACCTGGATTCCCTCTGGTGAAAACACACAGATAGACAAAACGCTGACCCTCACTTAGGTCTCCAAGAAGCTACTCATTCCTGCCTTTATTTACCAAACTTTGTCAGCAACTCTATAGCATCCAGCTACAAACAATTAGCACCAAGGAAACTTAAACTGATCTAGATTTTTCTACCAAACATCCTTTTCTATCAATAGTTCTAACAAAATATTGCCTCTTTCTAGTAAGGGCAAATGCACAGCACTTTCAGAGTTCACCAGTAATGACTTTCACCTAGTCTAGATGAGCTGGTCTTTTAAGTGGATAAACGTAATTTCGATTACTTGCTAATTTATATGTGGGCCTCTTCTGTGAGCAGCTGGTGCTGAATTGAAGATGGTGCTCTTGTGACATGGGATTACACAGCCAGAAGAGCTAAGGAGGAACTACCTAATTAATTTCAGTTAATTTTATTAGAAGATGTACGGCTGCATGCAAACCAGCTTCCCAGCAGTAGAAAAGCTCAACAGTGTGTTGTTGAGCTACTGAATTTCCATAAGGCATCTGGACTAAAAGCCACGTTCTTGGTGCAGCAGGTCCATATTTGCGCATCTGAGCTGCATGTGTGGACACCTTGTCCCCTCCTTGGGCACAGGGTAGGACAGCAAATACTGCTGTCTGCTCAGAAAGCTGCGGCAAAGTCACTGATTTACGATGAGCAAGAAATAACCATTGCAATGAAGCAGCTCAACGCATTAAAATTGCTGTTTTCAAATTGTTCAGTGTATTTCTTACAACAGTTCTGAAGCACCACAGAAAAGTACAAACCCTTGAAACAGGCTCAGTGTGCCCCCCATCCTGTTCCAAGGCACAACCTTCGTGGCTGTCACCGGACTTCCCACGAGCTCAATGTGGAGCCAAACAGTTCACTGCTACAAACAGCACCCCGCAAATAAACCTACCTGCACAAATACAGAAAAGCCACTTCGGTGAGTACATTAAAGTATCTCTACGATGTTGCTGCAGAGGGCTGTCTGAACCTCTCATTTGCCTGTGGGAATTCGGCTATAATGAGTTTCTCTCTCTTATTTCACACAGAAGATCTGCATTTAATGCAACGGTATTGCTCAGGGACTGCAGGACACCAGGGATGTGCTGGCACCACTGGGAACTGACTCTTTACGTGGACTCACTTTGCTAGTGGGTGGTCTGGAGTAAAGGCTATGCAGTACTGTAATTCCACAAAATAAAGAGGATCTGTTTTAAATACATTCAGCCTGGCTTTATCTCTGGCTTTATCTTTGACCTGTGAATTCAGAAAATGGAAGGCTAGATGCTAAGGACTTTTAAAATATACTTGTCGGTCAAATGCCAGGGCCAGCAACCCACCTGAAATTCTCCCTGTCTTTCCCTGACCTTCCCACTTGTAAACCCTAGTTGTATCGCCTGCTTTCTGGCACAGGAAATTAAATCCATGTACAAAGAGTTACCTATGCCAGAACTCGCACATACTTTTTAATGCACACTAAATGTACTATAAAAGTGTGTAAAGCTTGTAAGGAATGCAATATTTAAATACTTAGCAGGACCTCCATTGCAAATTGATACTGAAAGCTCCCTGCATTACTTCATTGCAGCATGGGACTACCAGTTCTCTTCTTACATAAAAATACCACCACAGAAAGGTCTTCCCTATCCCCTCGGAGGGTACCAAATGTAACTGTTCAGAGACACCTCACTAGTTATTTTAAATGTCACCAAATCCAAACCCCAGCGTTAATGGGGTTATTTGTTATACCCTTGTTCTGTACACGCCAAAACATTTGCTCTGTCATCAACACATCCTATTTATTCTGCTCTCAATTAACTAAGTTCTGAAATCACCGATGGCTGAAGTAAGTTTAGTCTACAAAGCAAGCATTGCAGAAGAAAAACTATGGCAATGAACAAAGTCTTTAAGAAGTCACGCCTAGAGGAGATCAATAACATCTAATTTTTGTAAAGAACGCATTAAATTCTTTTTACCTGTTGCATTCATGCGCATTCAGATATTCGCTGCAGTCTCAGTTCATTCAGATAGATTGAAAGCATAAAACTAATATTTGAATTTACTTAGCCAAGGCAGATTAATTTTTTTAACCAAGTTAAGATACATCATTTTCAACAATTATTTCTTCAGCAGAGTACAACAAACAGGGAGGTTTCAATACCCAGCATAAATTAAAGTTAAATTTAAACTAGTAAACTAGTATAATTTAAATGTAAATCCCTGCTATTTTTGTAAAAAGTAGATTATTTCTAAACAGTTTAAATTTCTAAATAAGAGGCTAACAAAATAGAAATTTGGCCTGAAGTTATTTATCTAAACATTAACTCAGTTTTTACCCTAGTAGAACTACATTGGTTTAGACTCTAATTGAAGGTTAAAAATTCAGATCATACTACAGCAATTTGCTCATGTAAGAAATGAGACCACCAAATGAAAACTAAGCTCACAAACTGGCACACACGTATTTCACAGAATCACAGAATGGTTTGGGTTGGAAGAGACCTTAAAGATTATCTAATCCCAACTAACCAACTAATTCCATCTAATTTCTGGAACCATACATTTCCATTGCATGGAACAGACATCTCGTGGTATTTGTAAGAAATAACCATGTAGACCTGCCTTAGAAATACCTAGAATTAAATTATTTTCCACCTCTAGAAGTCATAAAACTTTTTACAAGCATATCACACAGAATATGCTACCAGGTTAAGAAAACCTTTCTGAGGAAGAAAAACAGCACAGAAATTTCTGGGAATGCTGAGGCTTCCTCCCATTCTCCAGCCTTAAATTTTCCACTTTCATTAAGATTTAGTTAACCAAAACCACGCTGCTTAGTAAATTGACTAAAGAAACCCTATACACTACAGCAGTAGATATAGGACTCCTTTCCCCCCAGCTCATTTTATAGGACTCTAGAATGCTTAGCAGAGGCCAGTATTACACTTCCCTGCAGACAGGAAGATGTCTGCATTAAGGAAGGATTAAAGAAGGAGCAGACAATCTGACTTCTCTGAGGAGAAATTAAATTCATCTAATATATTGCCTAATTTGGGGGGGGCACCAGAGGGAAGAACTAGGAACAACAGAAATATGTTGCTGCACCTGAAACCTACCAGTCATGCTCAGCCACTAAAAAATATAAATAAATAAATAAATAAACAAACACAACAACAACAAAAAAACATCAGTAACAGTTGATTGCTGAAACTATATCCCAACATCTTGAAAATGTTCTCAGGAAGGGTGATAAGGTTACAGCTCAGCATTTCTGCTCTCTTCCCTCAATTAAGATTTTTCATTTCCCCAAAATGGGTTTTACATAAATTCAAAGCAAGGATTTGTTACTGAGCTGCAGTCGGTATTTGTAACCTCACACAGAACAGGCTGCATGGCTCCTGTCTTATTGTTGTTTTAAGCCTATTGTAATCTACAAAATATGATCAGTTATTGTGGCGGCTCTGAGTATTTAAAGCAAAATCCATTTTTCTTTGTCAAACGCTTTATGTGATACAAGGAGATGTTAGACACACAGACTGAGTCATTTTCTCATTAGCTCAGCCAAGCATATACGTCTTTCCCCATCCTCTCCTTGAATTTATGTTATGAACAGATACATATTTTGAAGCAAATCACTTTCTCTGCATGCTAAAAACAAAAAGAAGCTGGAGACTGAGAAGGGGAGAAAAGGAGCAGCTGTAAGTAATCTGAATCGTGGGATGTATTTAAAGGGAAGAACGTGCATTTCAGTGGGGAGATAAGTCGTACTGAGCTTATCGAAAAGGGCTCCTTGGATGCCGCTGTTTGCGTGCAGCTTGAAGATAAAGGAACAATACTTCTTTCTTCTTCTCGCTAATCCTTCAGATGGGCAGCTTTAAAATATCCCATAAATTAAGTATGGACTTATGATCAGAAATCAGGTACATTTACCTTTTGCAGTTAATTGCATTCAGAAATGAGGATCTTGCAGTGCTTTCTAAAGACAAGCAGGCACAGTTCTGGTGCTAGCCCTGCAGTCCTGCTCCCTGGGTTTGTCACTGGGATTACTGCACCCAGCACAGCTTTGCAAAACTTTATCCTTGGGGTTCTGCTGCATTTAATTTTTTGAAATGACATGGAATATAGTTTTAATTTAATAAACTGGAAAAAAAAAAAAAAGATTGATGAATTAAATCAGGAGTGAAATCTGGAACATTCAGAGATAGGAAGCGGATCTGTCTCAGAAAACAAAAGACCAAAATGCCAATTCACAGACCTCCACACTACTCAGCCCTCAAATAACACTTAAATACAGGACTAGTCCCACTGAAGCCACAAGACAGATCAAGCTTGGCTGATTAGGACCATATGCTCTAAGAAAAAATGATTTATGTAAAAAAGAGCTCACTCCTTTGAGCACAGCAAGTTTGGGATGAGGCCGTAAGTTCAGATTTTTTCCTCCACCCAGCCAGTGGCCTTGTTTTGACTTTGAAAAAAGCAGCACAGATATCTCAATTTTGGACTGTATTCCCCTGTAATACACCCCCATGAGCACTGCACAGGCCCAGCTACAACCAGAGAAGCTGAAGAACAAACCCAGACCTTGCCTGCCAAACTGAACAAGGGTTTGGCTGCATCTTGACCAAGCCCAAGCTGAACAAGCACAACACAAACCACTTTTGGGATGGGTGGTGGTCTGCCTCTGCAGAACATGTAAAACGTTCATGCATTGTATTTATTAGTCCTTGTGTTCCAAAAGAAATATTCCCATGCAAAAATAATGCAATAGTCAATTCTGACATACTTCACGTTGTATTTTAGAGGAACAATAGCTCATTATTTTTGAACACATCAGAAGCAATACAGATTTAAAAACACAAAGTGTGCGAGCAACAAAGTCTAATGCCTTCTTGAGCTGCTTTGTAATATTTTCGCTGGAGATCTGCCAAATTCTTTGTCTGAAATTCAGCTAGAGTTTGATGATCACAAGAAGAATGGCTATTTTTGTAGTCAACACGTTTATTATCAGGAATAAAAAGACAAACTACTAAGTGAGTGGCTCTGTTGTTCTAAAGGTAGTATTTAAACAATTGAATAGCTTGGAAGTGAGTAGGAAGCAACCAGAAAAATTCAGGTTGCTTTAAAAGAAGTCTTTACAAAGTTCCAGTTTTCAATTATTTCATTTGATTGACTGCACTTTATGGGTTTGGACCTCTAGTGCCCAGCTGCATCCTCTACAGAGTCCTGGAAAAAGGATCTTTTTTTGTTTAAAGTCATAAAAGCCATAAGATCACTTTTCAGGCATAAACACTGCTTTCTGGCTGCTTATCAGTGATATCAGGTTAGTCGTGCCCAGCATGGCACTTCCCGTTACTGTTATTTTATTAATTCCATTGTATTCTGAAAGTGGGATCCTCTAACCTCAAGGTTCCTAAAAGGACTATTGCTGTGGAAGGATAAAATAGTAAACGAAAAGGAGGAACAGCCTGTGGGTTTCATGCAAATCCTTCCATGAAATCAAAAAAATTAAAATCTCATGTTTCTATCCCCATCTCCTTCTCTAAGTCTGTCCCCCCCCCCCCCCCATCAGTAATCACCACTCACAATGGCACATGGTTCAGAAAAATCTTCGAAGAGCAGCTAGAGAGCAAGTGAAGAAGTACAGAAAGCAAACAAGCTCTCTCAAGCAGCAGCTGTTGCAGGAGCACAGCCTGAGTGACTGACAGCAGCCGCAAGTCATCTTTAACTTATCCACCAAGATTTACATTTTCCCTGTGGCTAACTTTTTGAAAGGAGGAGAAAGCATGTAAAAGCTGATCATATCTCATCTTTATCTGCTCATGTCTCAACCTTCTTTCCTTTAAAACTGAACCAACTCATCTTTGACATGCACAGGCTCTTTTCAACAGCCACAGACTGCTTAGACATACACTGGATTACATGCTCTACCTGGCCACTTCATGCAGAAATCCCCAATACAGATGTATTATGGTCAGAGGTCACTCTGTTTTGCATCCCATTGCCTTTAGGCACCCCACAGTCTGTCCCAGACCTTAATGGTTTGCAAACTGGACGTGAATTGGAGCCATAATCACAAGCGTGTTCCTGTCAGGAGGTCTGTAAGCTGCAAGTGCGTCGATGAGTTCTGGTTCTGACTTGATGACCTGATCTGCCTGTGCATTCCCCGTGGGATTTTCCCCTCGCTTAGTACATGCACCATTATCTCTTGCCTGGAGCACTGCTCCTAAGCTCTTGCCTTTTTTAGTGCCTCTGCTTTATGTCATGAAAACCCTACCTTAACAAACAAAATTAATCAGGCCTGTGATTCCAGACAGGTAAACTTCTAGCAGCATAGAAAGGAAACAAATCATTATATTTACACTAGGATAAGGTATTATGGGATGTACTTATGAAATCAAATTGACAGATGCTACAATCAGTATTGATAGCAATGAAAGAGGAAAAAAAAATGAAAAAGCAAGAACCAAAAACCACCGGGAGATCTAGCTTCAAACGCTCCAAGATCCCTGGATGACGGATATGACTTAGGACAATTGTCAGAC
This sequence comes from Aythya marila, assembly GCF_965140915.1. Lineage (NCBI taxonomy): Eukaryota > Metazoa > Chordata > Aves > Anseriformes > Anatidae > Aythya > Aythya marila. The sequence goes on along the minus strand of NC_139056.1, from coordinate 8,502,271 downwards.
AACCAAGTGTTTCGGGAATAGCATTTAAGTGGCAAAATAAATGGAGCCTCAGCCAAATTTAAAGTTCTCTGGAGAAACAAAGCTAGTAACAAACTGCACATCACCAACTATATCCCAGATAAAGCAGTAACATAACCGCTATAGATACTGCTACGCAACTATAAAATGCTCTTTAGTAAACTGTCATCAAAATCAAGTCCTACTAACTTTACTCTATCTGGTTTATTAAATAGGAGTACCTTAAGAAAGATAATATTCTGTTAAGAATTCATTAAAACATCAATGTATAATCAGGTTATGCAAAGCTGTATGTCAGCCAGCTGAGTCATCCCAGCAAATGCTCTGATCGTCAGAGCCAACCCAAAGCAGGAGGCTGGAGGCAGCAGGATGGTACATTAACTCACGCTTAATGTGCAACATCAGCACTAAGATGGGGAAAACATGCATATAAGCTCATGGTTTGGTTTTCCACATCCAGCACAAAACAAAGGAAAAAAAAATAAAAGCAAATAAATAAATCAAACTTCTAGCTGTGGCTATGTAAATCCAAATGCAAAAGGCCAAAGTTGCTCTGTTCTGAGCATCGGCAGCATAGATCTTACACACCTCTCCACTAATGCCGTGACACAGGACGGTCTCCTCAGCATGACTGCACATTCATTTTATGCACATTAATTGCTTATCCAACCAGACGGCTTCTAAATCAAAACTGTAATTGTTAATTTTAAATTACAGCCAAAGGGGAAAACCTCCTTGTTTATAATTCCCTCTAATACAACATAACTCCTCAGCAACTCAGCCAGAGTGAACTTTAGGGGCACATACTTGTTTCTGCTGATCTCCTGCTCCAGTAATCCTGTAGATACGCTGATGCAAGCTATCCCAGCAGCAAAAGGAAAAAAACTCTGTCTGGGACACAATTGCTGTAGACGTTCCTCACTTTACAGCACAAAACTTCCAGGATTATTTCATTACTAGAGAAGCAACATCATCTATCAGCTACAAACATTGTGAACCATCACTTGAAGCTGTTCTGTAATCAAGATTTTGTACAAAGCTCGCACTGCCTAGACGGAATGGAAGGTCTGGGGATCCAGCATGGCCTTAGGGCTCAGCTCACTTGATTTTTGGCACTCGCTCACTGCCCATCACAGCCTCTCAACCAGATTTGACAGCTGTACATATAACAGCACTGCAAAAAAAGACAAACCTGGCCTGCTTCTTGCACTTGAGCTCGTCCTTCTTGAGGGAGAAACAGCTCCTCCATCCATACCCCATCAATCCCCTTCCCTTCAACCCTCATTAAACCCTACACCCCTACCCTATACCTGGGCAGAGCTGTTTGCCTCAGGGTATTGACCCCTTCAAAAACAGCTGCTTAAGTGTCCAGCACTTCCCAGGGTACTGATGATTTATTAAATACTAATTATAATTCGTTGACATTTCTATTTGAGAGAAATAACAATAACACCTGTAGCTTTGACAAGGTTTCTTATATAGGTATAGAGGCTCACTCTTATTCAGTAATAGGCTTGGTCCTGCCTTTGTCTTTACATTTTCCATCAGGATGGAAAGCCATCTGCTTCCTTCCTCTCTTCTGGGTTTTAACCTCAGCATCTTGAAAGATTGACAGATACCTTCGGATGCCTGGGTATTTATGATATGGATACTTCAAACACACGATATTTCAAATTTGCTAGAGAGAACGTCTCAGGTGCTAAGCCCCCTTCCTGCTGCTTTGCCCTTTGTTTATTGAATGTTCCTTTCCCTGCTGTTCCCACTCCTGCTTCTGTCTGGGTCAGGTCAAATTTCTTCCTGCTACTGATGATTTTAGAACTCGCCCATTATTAATGCCACAAATCAATCTGTCCAGAAGTTCACCCTCTAGGATTTTTCCAGATAACCGCCTGGGATTTGGGGAAGGAGAGGATCAGTTTCCTGCCAGCTCAGCTCACCCAAACAGCTCTGCATACCACCAGGTGGAGGTGGCCCCAGGGAGCAGACAGGACACCGAGCGCTGCCTCTCAGCTTCATTGCATCCTGCCTTGGCTCCGGGCCTTGCACATGATGCTGGAGTCAAGCCCTGTCTGGGATGCACGCAGATCTCTCGAGACCTTTTCAAGTGACCTCAACTTCCACCCTCATTTCCAAAGTTACTAGGAACTTCTTGGGAATAGGTTGCATTGTCACAGTCACTCCAGAAAAGATGTGTCTTTCCGTCCGGCACAGCTCCTAGCATTCCTTTCCTGCATTAGATATACCAGCTTTCTCTTATATGTAGACCAACACAATACATGTATGTACTATACCAGCTATATGACAGAGCCACTCAGCTCAGAAGTTTGCAGGCACAACCAGCTGCAGCAACCGGGTGGGCTTGGTGCTCCAGCCCAGCACCCCATGATCAGCCCCATTCAAACCCCTGTGCATGCTTTACCACAGGTCCTGCACCTCAAGGCCTTCCACATACAGCTGCAACTCCCCTACAAATATTCCTTAAATGAGAATATTCCTCCCAAGGGAGCACTACACAGAGCAGCAGCAGAGCTGCACCACCTAGGAAGCCTGAGCTCGCTGCAGGCACTGCCCAGGCGCTGTCCCCTAACTCCTCACTCCTCAGCCCTCCTCACTGGAGGGCCAAGCTTACTGTAAATATTTGGTTATTCATCCAGCCTGATGAAATGCCCGTGTGCCTTGCTGATTCACGGAGAGCAGCATGGTTTGCTGGTGTATTTTCCTTCTCTGCAGATTATGATTGTGGTTGCTGGAGCGATGATTACCTCCCAGGACGTCATCGTTATTCAGAGCCTGCTATGACAGAGACACTCGTTTAATTATCCAAAGGGCATTTAGGAAAATGTTTTTGTTACACACACAAATCCTAATGAAAGAGCAGCTACACCGTGGGTATCCTTATACCAATTCAGTATGATTGCTGAGGTGATTGCAACATTCCCCCACCATGTTTACCAAATTACAGGTAAGAGAACAAAAATCAGAATTCTCTTTACATCCCTTCCCTCCATCATGTAAGCAGATGTCATTTTCATTACCCTGTAAATCTGAAGTCTCCGCCCTTATTCTTGCTGTCAGAAGACTCATTCCAGATCCTCCACCTAAACAGTTCAGCAGTAGCCCAGGAAAAAAAAATAAATAACAGTAATCTCAAAGCACTTTGGACTCACAGAGTAAAAAAACTTCAACTGCACAATAGCTACTACAAATCATAGAGCACTAAGTGAGAAGACAATGTATTAGACATCTGCGAGAATGTCTTGGCTATTAGGAAATCAAACACTATCATAATTTCTTCTTGAATGTTCATTTTGAAGAAAAGTGAACTGGGCCAAATAGTTTCAAGGGGCTTATTTTCCTTTCCATTGATAAAACTGCAAATGAATCGGACAATAAAATAACGACGAAGTGTAAAAATAATCTAAATCCCCCACATGAAGAGACCTCACTGGACTCAGGAAGTTCCTTCCCTGCTGCCGGCAGGCCTAAATTTTTGCAGTTGAATCCCTGCTTCAGAATTAAAAAAACAACAGCAGCTTTTTTCTAGGTGCTTTCCAACACTGCCTAGCCCTGGCGGTGCTGAGTTGCTGGGGAAGGACCTGTTACCAGACCGCTGCACCTGGCATCGCGCCTGCTTGGACCCTTCACCCTGCTCGCTTGCTGCTGACAGGTTGGCTTCAGTTTTATTTATTCATAGGTACCTGTGTGCATGTGTATGTATATATCGACATATCACAAACATACTCTGTTGTTCTTGATTTTAATTATTTAGGTGAAATTCTTAGAGACCTGTAGAGGAGTTACTTTTCTTCAGAACAGAAACACCGATGGGACCGTGGCACTGCAGGCCCAGAATATTGTGTCTGACTGCTCAACATACTCAGCAAGACTTGAGTGACTCAAACAAGGACAGGGCTGCAGAAAAATAAAAGTTTTTATTAATTATTTACTAGTCTCCAGGGTTTCTGTGCCATACAGAGTTAGCATAACTTTCTGAATAAATTATTCAGATGCTCACAGTTCATCCCAAGCACAGCACAGCTCAAAAGAGATGACAAACCTGCAACGCGTGGCACACACCCACCAAACCCCTTCCCTGCATTGCAGCCCGTGATGCTTTCACCAGGTTTCTACCCAGACATGCAGCCCTTAGCTTCAGGCAATGTGAATCAGCAGAGTCCAGTTATAAATACTACAGAAATGTCACGAATGCCCCAGCCTCCTCCCCACACATGAGTACAACAGGCAGTTTCCACAGGGCTGCACAGGCAGCCAGGTTTTCCCAGCTGGAGGGGAGGGAAGTCCTCCCTCACCAAGCACATCTCACCATCACCTCGGGCACTGAGGCTGTGGCTTTCACATCCTCTGCCCAACTCCTGCTGTCCACGCTTAACGCTGTAGCTCTGAAGAGTCCTAGCAAACGTATAAAAGGCCAGTTTGAAATCCTGCTGATCTTACGGATTAGGCACTGTTGTAAAGCCATGAACCCCAGGAGCCAACCACATATTTGGATGCCTGAAGACTGCTAGAGAGATAATGGCCTGACAGCCTATGTCACTGAGCACAGCACCTTGATCCAGTGCCTGCAGAAATCAGCCACTGACAACATTTAGGTAGGCACAGTCCCCAGGCAGCGCTAGGATTTGGTTCTCAGTACAAACTGCTCCTCTGCAAAGGGATAAGAGCATCCTGCTTGAAGTAAATGGCACAGTGTGCATCACAGGGAGAAGTCTCTGCCTTGGTCTCCTGAGATTGGAGATACACAAAAATGTGCCTCTGGGCTGGGGTCTACGGCATGCCTGGGGAGCCCCCATGCTTTAGGCACTGAACTCTCCTCCGATGCTACGACAATCTCCTCACTCGCCCTTCTCTGTGCCTCCAGCTACGTGACACAAGGGGAACAGCCACCGGACCAAGCGGCAGCCCATCTCCATCGGCAACGCAGATAACATCGATAACAAGAGGCAGAGACAAACACCCCCCAAAAATTTCCTAATGGGTTATAAATGACAGAACGAACATTCTTTGTTATGTAATTAATGGAAATTCACCATTTTTTAAGCTTCCCGAGGGAAATTTTCCATGTCAAATCAATTTGCAGATAGGACCCGAGAGGCAGAAAATCACAGCTGCTTCAGCACGTTTCCTCCTCAGCCCGCGGCTGGGGTTCCGGCTGCCAGCACTTCCTCGGCCACTTTGATCTTTGGTGACAGTGTTAACTCTATTCGGTCCTCGGTGCTGCATTGATTTTAAACAGCCTTTCGAGGCACCCTCACTAATTCTTTCACTCGAAGTTTAATTAAATCTCGTCACACAGGAATACGCTGCTTCTTGGGTTGGTGCTAAACATTACGAAGCGTGTAACGGGAGAAAAAGGAGGGTGGGCAATTACAGCTGGACAGACACGCACACAAAGAAAAAGCAGAAAGCTATTTCTAAATATGAATTTAAGCGCAAGTGTCTGTGAACCCTCTCCGCTTTGTGCACATAAGTAGCAGACTTCTTGCCTTTTTAAGGACAAAAAGGACTTCTGAAAAAAAATCCTCATTTGCTCTGTTTTCCATCTAGGTATTTCTATATTACACTTTTCCACTCCCAGATCTCCTCCTATTTTTACGCCACCCAGGCAACTTTATAATTTACAAATTTCCTGGGTTTCCTATTAGATCAGGGGAGGGATTCTTAACTTTTAGTTACTTATGGGTAGTTACCTTATCCAGACAACTGCTCTGCTTATGCTTGTTAACACTCACCAGTAAAGGAGAGGTTCCAAGTTTTTCCTTTCTAATGAAGTTCTTGTGCCCACAGTTCCTGCCTGTTGATCTGAACTGCCTTTTATTTTTCAAGCGGAATCACACAGATAAAGCATATTAGATTATAGCAGAGATATAATTTATTCCTCAACAAGAAACACATGCCCAGAAATGGGACCTGTCTTTTTTTTTAATTATTAGAAATTTCACCATCTTTCCACATTTCTTCTGACTCTTAGTTTCCCCCTAGAGCAAAAATTACCACAGGTAATTCACCCAGCATTAATGCCCAGTGCCACATGTACATACGTATTTCACACTGAGCCAGCAGCTCGTTAGTATGTTCCACTTGGAAAACAGAGCAAAAAAGGAAACAAAGCTATATCCCTTAGCTTAAACACAAACTTCTTGCTGGCCAATGCATTTCCATATTACTGGTATGATAATGACACTCATACATAAATACCACAGTTTAGGACATATTAATATTTCTTTTTTTTAAAAAAAAAAAAAAAAAAAGATAATCAGACTTTAAATGAGCTTTAAGAGCTGAAGAAACTGTTTGGAAGGGTAAATCAACCAAAGCAAGACAGCAGAAAGTAAAATTAAAGCTTAATGATAGCTGAAATAAAGTAGCAAAATATATTCATTTCCTAATCTAAATTTTAATACATAAGCTGCATAAGACATTGCACGATTAAGGATCCATACAGGCGGAATAAAATCCTCAAGTGTTTTGTATGGCAAGCTTAAAAGGTCAAAGTGGCCTCAAACAAAGGAAACCAAATACTGCTGTTTGGAAGGAGAGAGGAACAGCAGCAGCAGAAACCGGCAATGAGACAAGCTGAACAGAAAAGCCAGGCCTTGGTCTCCGCTCTAATAAACACGTTAAGGGAAATAAAGGACCTGAACAAGGTGCTACTTCTTATTCTTGTTAATATTCCAGGTATATGAGTGAGAGATTAAAGAAACAGAGTTGTTTTCTAGCCCTTGAAGAAATGACCTTGGTCATACAGGCAAATTGCTCCTGGTAAGTCTCTGAGAACAAACATTCCTGCTTGGAAATTAAGAATAAAGCCTGTGTCATTGACGTTCCTTTCACGCCATTCTCAGGTCTAGCAGAAGCACCCCAGGGCAGAATTGTATTTCTTTTTCAAAAAGAAAAGAGAAACCAGCACCTCCTCATCTTATGTTTGAAGTATTCTAATAAATGTGATAGAACTTTTATCCTCTATACAGTATTTTCAAAGATGTGGGGGACCTTTAAATCAACCACAGTGAGAGTTTAACCATGAAGTTTCACAGATCCAAATAATTCCCATCCTAACTAAGCAGCACAATATTTTTCCATCTGCATATTAACTTTGTTTTACTGCTGCTTAGTTCTTACCTTGTGTTATTACAGTCCCTTCCCTAAAATAAATGTCACAGACCCTCTGGAACTCTTCATCCCCAAAGCAGCACCTCTGCTTTTCTCGCTGCACGCGATACAGCTCTCAACAAGGGGTCTGCTCTGGCTGAACACAGCCGCTCAGCCTTCAGGGCAGCCGATCTCATCTGATCATTCCCACCATTTCCATATCAGAATATGAATTTCTATCGATTTATTCTGAAGCAAAGATTCAGACCACACAGCTCTCATATTGTGTGTTTACTTCTCCCATAGATTGTTTTCAAATACTTAATCCTTAAAGGTGGCGAGGGGCTGCTCCTACAGACCCTGGCCGCCAGCCCAATTCCAGCACTGACACGAGGACAAGCTGGCTGCCACAGCAATATAACCTGGACGTTATCTTGGAGCTATTGCAGTAATTATTGGGGTTATGGATGTCAGGGGACCTCAGATGGATCATCTGACACACTGAATTTACTGGTGTGTTCAGCACAACAACCATCTGGGACTGCACAGTTTCATGCTGGGGAATTTATCTCAAACCTTTTATTCTGCGTGTTTTTGGAGCTTACTGGGAGGTGCCCGGGTAAGCAGGCTACTGGGCCTGCTGTCTGCTGTGTCTGGTGGCCAAGCTGCAGGAAGGGGAAGCCCAGACGGCTGCGGGGAGTCCCAGAGGGCAGATAAGGGATGGCAAAAGATAGAAAAAGAGGCATCTGTGCAAGTTCCCTCTTCCAACATTAGTTCAACCAAGCCCTCGTAGCAAGGGCAGCATCGAGCCCAGTGCTGTGAAGAAACAGGGGTGAGAAACGGGATCTGCAGTCACAGGTGTTACAGAGGTGTAGTCATAGGTAAGAACGCACAGCCCTTGCCATCAGGGATGCTGCAGGAGAGAGCCTCTGGCTGAGGGTTAAGGGGACAGATAACAAAGCAGACGTTGTGGGTGTCTGCTCTTCAGCACCCACTGGAATGAGCTGTTCCATAGGCATTTATAAGGAAGGCAGTGGATGTAATCTTTCTGGATTTTAGGGAGGCCTCTGAGTCCCTCGCAGCACCCTTCTGGGGTCCACTTGAGATGGACACGTTCACATAATGTTGGGTGATGAAGAGCTCAAGGGTCGCAGTGAGTGGGGTACATCTGTCTGACGGACGGTCACCAGGGCTGTTCTCCTGGGCTCAGTCCTAGGGCCAGTTCTGTTCAAGAATCTTATCAATGACCTGGATAGAAGAGTTCAATCCATCATAAAAAAATTGCTGATGATACTAAACTCTAAGGTGCTGCTGACCTGGAGGGACGAGAGGTCTTGCAGAGGGATCCAGATACTCTGGGGAACCAATACAGAAAGGAACAGCACAGAACTGGACACCAGGAAAAATTTGTTTCCTGTGAGGATGGTCAAACATTGGAACAACCTTCCCAGCAAGGTGGTTGATGCCCCAAGCCTGTCAATACCCACGAGGCATTTGGATAACGCCCTCAGTAATATGCTTTAACATTTGGCCAACTTTTAACACGATCAGGCAGTTGGACTCGATGCTCTTTGTAGGTTCCTTCCAGCTGAACCTATCCATTCTATCCCAAGTTTTCAAATTTTCTTTTTTATGGTGGTAGAAACAAAAACCTGCCTTCCTGGTTAATTGAGATGGGTACTTACATGAAACAACAGTTTTCAATTTTGTCATGGACCGCCAATGTGACTTCAAGCAAGTCATTTAACGTGTCGGCATTTTACAGAAATGGCCATCACTATCTATGTTTTATTTACACTGTCAGCCCCTGAGGTATGCAGCCCCTTACTACATGTTCCTGGCATAACACACCCGTACTTTCAAGAGAGGGTACCGTGATAAAAAGTGTAGGTTACTATTTATTAGAAACAGTCAAAAAAAAAAAAAACAAAAAACACACACACAAAAAAAAACCTGCTGAGAAGGAACAAAACTAAGAAAAGAAAATTGTTTTTTCTTTTAACATTGTTCAACCAGAATAACTTTTCTGTTATCTTGTGTAAATACATATATATTTGCAGACCGCCTCTCTCTTTCACCCCTCATCACAAAAGCTTAGCAAAGTTGTAGATTACAATATGCTTCAAGGTTTCTTGTGTTCTTAATGGAGATTTCCTAGAATACTACTATAAATATTTAATAGCTGGAAACCAGCAAACATATTACAAGGCCAAAACCTATAGTCCATCTATCATACAAAAAAAAGAAATCACCCCTGCACTCATGCATGTGATTAACTTCTGGGAAATGTTCAAAGAACATTGCTTATACAGTAGTTTAAGATCATCACTTTGAATCAACACAACGTTGTACTTCTATTTTCTGCAGTACAGAAAGCTCTTTAGAGTAATCATTACCACAAATAAAAAACTGTTTTCAGCATCTGTTCACATCTGCAGAGTACGTGTGATATGCAGAGAGATTTAGATGTAAAACCTAGCAAACAACACACTAAATAACCTCTATTTTTCAAATGGTTTCACTACAGAAGGAACCTCTGCTATTCTAAACTGCCTGTCCACCCATTCTCCACAAGCAATTTCTTTATGGAAAACTAACATAAATTTGAAGAAGGCACGTTAAAAAAAAAAAAAAATAATAATAATTAGAAAATCCTAAGAAATTTGAAAGTTTCCCTAAAAAGCTTCTAAACTACCTCAGCCCGTCAGTGCTCTGGTCTAGTTTGCACCTTATACACATGGAATATTTTTTTGTGACTAAATGAAAAAGCCATTTGTCACAACGAAGGAACTGAATGGGAAGTTGGTATTTCAGAAGCAGTACTCCTGGGCAGCACGTTCACCCCCACCTGCTACCCTCCTGCTATTTCAACCATATTTGAGAGTAGAGGATGTTAGAAAACAATAACAAAAGGTGAGACTTGTACAGCATTTTAGATATTTATGTGGTTTTATTTATTAAGATCCAGGCGCTGAAGTCACGGCGCATCCCCTTTGCTATCGAACAGTTACAACCCTACACCCTGAGAGCTGGGGCTGGCAGCAGCACAGCACTCACTTTCCTCCAGTTAACTGAGGATGACAGCCTAGCTAAACTGAAGGAACAAAACCTTACAGACAAGAGGTACTTCTTTGCCTCCTAGCCCCCCTACCGCAACAGCTCTTGCAGAAATGCCATAGGAGCAGGCAGCATCACCCCTTTGCAGCTCTGTTCCCACCTCCCCGCATGGCCAGAGCCACCCTGCAACCTCATCTCACTTGGTACTTCTGTGTAACAACAGTTTTCCCCAAAGTGCTGCTTTTTCTCTCTCAACAGCCTGAAAAGCTTTGTAGCTTACACAATGACGAGCGTTTGAGTGTCAGCACAGCCCTGTGGCAGTGGTATTTGCACCTAACTGCATTTCTCAACAGAGCTGAAAGGCACTTTGATACTGCTGGAGGTCTGGGTCAACGGGAGAAGTCTGGGATAATTAGCACAGAAGGTACCTGGCCCAATTATTCGAAATGAAAGGAGTGTATTTTTCCTTCTCTTCTGCACAATTTATGTGCAAACCTGTGTATTCAGACAGTGCTCCTGCTCTGGGTCTGAAATGTGCTATCATTTGTTTCTAACTTCTCAAACACTGGCATTTGTTCACTTAAAAAATAAAAAATAAAAAGGAACAGTAATGGGAAGATAAATGTACTCTGAAGTATATCAAATCAGATTACAAATGGGAAAAAATAAAACCATCTGCAGAGTTCTATTACAGAGAGTGATTATTAGCAGATATATGGGCACTTAGGAAAGTCCTTCGCGTCGATCAGAGGGGTAAACAACACAGATCTCTGCAGAAATAATGCCAGGAGGGATTTTCCTCTAAGCTTCTCCAGGAACAGCGGGCACTGACCCTTCACGAACTATTTGTTTGGGTTCACACATAGTGAGAAACAGAAATCCTAGCGACATAATTTCTGATCTCACTGCTAAACAGCTCAAGACATGCAGAAGGACGCTGGGCAATTTGTTCAGCTGAGCAGTAAACAACCCCTACACGCAGCAGGAACATGTGCAAGCAAACTACACCTGCATGTTCCTCTCCAAACTGCCAAAGGCTGTTAGAACAACCGCATCTCATTTTGGGGAGGAAGAAACAAAGAAACACGAGAATATTGCATCATTTGCCAGAGCAAGTTGCTGAAGCTCCACATAAAGGGAAATACCATCTGATGTACCATCAATAACTAAAATTAAACTCACATTAAACGTGACAACAACAAAGCAGGCAGCCAAGCCTCTGTTTGGTCTTTGCAGCTATGTTTAAGGTTTAAGCTTGTTCAGGTATTACACCCGTGGTGCTGGCTGTGGTATTGCTACCAGAGCCTGAGGGCTCGCCCTGCGTGCCACTGTTAGGCCAGGCTGGAACCAGAGCCCTCCTGCACATTTTTCAGCCTCTCCAGAGCTGCAGCAACAAACCACTTGCTCTTGGAGCATCGTTCTGACTGTGAGACCTCGCTGATCTATATTTAAGGCAACACAATACCACAACAGAAATAAAGTGCTGGAAAAACGCACTTTAGCTGAAATCTGCTCCCTGGCAATAAACTCTCTCACCTCAGGCAACCTTCAACCCAGCGAGGAGCTCTTTGCTGCTCCCCTGGCATCATCCCCAGCCTGCTGCCTGGCTCGCTGGGGAGCTGCACAGGCCCCATGGCCTGGAAAAAACCATCAGAAAATTCATCTTGTTACATGGTATTGACTTCCATTCAGCACAAGATGGGGAAACGATACAAAAGCTACAGAGCAGAAATGAAAAACAAAACCCCAGCAACCTTGAGTAGATGACACTGAATTGCTCTGGTGAGGAAAACTGCAGGTGCCAAAGGTGCAACAATTCAAAACAGAGCTTTCAAGTCACTCAGAATAACTTGCATTTCTGGGAGATATTTATATAGACCTGGGACAAGATGTGTTTGGCACTTGTCCTCCTTGGTGAGCCTTGGCATTCGCAGTAAGTACAGAGCCTGAGGCTGCAGGAGAGAACTGCGGGTGTCCATGGGCACAATGCCTCCTCCCTTCAAGCAGCACTCGTGCAGCTGCTGCATCCTGGGCACCCATGGGAGCACACCTGAGCTGGTGCTCTGACATCAGGTATCGTAGTTCTCTCAGACACAAAACTCCCTCTTTCATTTCTGTGCTTTGGGAACAGCTAAACAAGTGTCTGTGGGGAGCTCGGCATGCTCACAGGGAGGGAGCTGAACTGCAAGACCAGGAAGAAGAGCCAGCTAAGAGCCACATTGCTCAGGTCCCTACCAACTATTTTCAGCCTCAGTCTCTCCACTTCCTTAGCATGGTGTTGCTGATGGCTGAGGAGCTCCCATTTGCCAGTGTGTGGGGTCATTCACACAGGACACATGTTACTGCTGCTATCACAGCTTTTCTTGGGATTCTCTAGCACAACCCCCTGGGTCCTGGGTCCTGCGCCAACGCTGCTGGACATCATTTGAAATCCACCTGCCACAGTCAAATGCTCATCCATTGATCCCTTTCTTAAATAACCTACAGGACAACAAGCAGATTGGGCATACCCCAAGGTAATAATCCCATCCCAGCTGACTTTTGAAGAGGAGCTGGATTCAATTTATAAAGCCAGAATTCTCCAAATGTCCCTGAAGATGTCTGCTGGCCTCTTGAGGGAGGTCTTTACTAGAGCTCTACTAGAGCTTTTCTAGACCCTTTCCTTGCCCTAAGCCTTCGTTCTGCAGACTTCCCTATTAAATAACAGAAGAAATGCAGTCACTTCAACATGCTTTCTTGGCTCTGTGTTTTAAGTGTTTTTCAATCATTCATCTTCCTGCTTAACAACATCTAAGGGAATTTTCAGTCTACAGTCTCCCTTTCAAAGTAATTCTTTAGGCAAAAATCTGCTAATTATCCCATGATCACAAATGATTTCATAATATTAGCAAGGGAACACACAGACAAGGGCAATTTTTCTTATTCATAATAATGACTCTGTCAACTGTATGTTTTACAGAAAAGAGACGTGTAACCTCTGTAATCCATGCATTTTACTGCACCTCTCAGGAGGTCTGCATGTGTGAGCAGTGACACAGCAAAATGAGAAAATATTTTTCTCTAGGTGGATTTGTAAAACTTCTGAAGGCCACTTGTTGACCTGCAGCAATACCACAGATAATTATCATAAGGACAATAATCCCTAGCCATTGTAATAATAATTTGATTGTTGTTCTTCCATCTAATATTATTCTGTTGCTACTCTCTTTGTATATGTGCCTTGTACAACCGATACACAACATGATACAACTCTGGCAAAACAAGACCTGCAGGTCTGTGCTACCAAGATGTGCAGTGGGAAACCCAAAGATGCTCAGAAAGAAAAATATCTAAGGAGAATTCTTCCCAAGACCATTTTCTTCCCAAGACAATATAGTTCATTTTCATCTAGTCTCATTTGTGATTGATGAATTAAATGCCTAAGACATATTTACTGCTAATTAGTTTTTGCATGTTTTTCTTTTTTAGCTGTTACTTCCGTTTTATGTGATAAAATTACATTGGTACCTCATGTCGTAAATTTCATGGGATAGTCAGATGGCTGGTTGGCCAAACAGAATTTAGGAAGAAAATATACCTATTTTATAGAACCAAAATGCATTAAAGAACCTGTTTTATAGCTGTGTTCATTGTGTTGCAATTTTAACCTAAGGGCATGCTGAACTGAAGGACACTTTATGTGAAATCAATGCCTGCTATGTACACACAGGCTTTTCCAAGTATTAGCGTGCAGACTGCCATGTGTTTTAATGGAAACGTCATTGACTGTAAACAGCCAGACCTAACAGTGTTGAAAGACATTATATTGGTACCAGTAACAGCGTTATGATGCTGCAAGTGTCCTGATGTGCTTGTAAATACCTAAAGCTGTAATGGCTTAAGGGAACTAGTCACATACAAGTTGAATTACTGGGGACTAATACTCAGTCAATACACCTCTACAAATTAGGAATGAGACCTGACATCTCTGTTCTGCTGCATCACTTGGGGTAAATCCTTTGCATATGGGCATTTCACAATGCAGTGATCCCAAATTCTAAGCACACGTAATTAACGATTTCTTTGCATCATATTTGCTATTGCTTACCTATATGCAGCAGATCGTTGGCCAAAACAAGTGAAATGACTTAAAGCCACCAGTCAGTTTGTCTGGTAAAGCCTCAGGAAAAGGAAGTAGTCGCCAGGCTAAATGCCAAACCAGTTAAAAACCTTCTTAAACACAACTTGCACTTGTAGCTCCACAACCTGCTGCCACATGCAAGCTGCCTATGAGAAGAAACCCCTACCACTTGCCCAGTTGCCTTTAGGAAGGCCTTAATAATCTGCAGGATGAGCTAATTAAACCCAATTAAGTACTGAAGTGCCATCTTAAATCAAACACAAGTTGAATGAGGTTGAGCACAAATTAAAAGGTCAGTACTTAGGTATATGGTTACAGAGCTAGCTGTTCAGTGGGAACATTAATAAATTCAATCATTTTATTTTCTCCTGCAACTGCGTCAAGCAAAACATGCATGTGTCTAAAAGGAGAGATCCTGGAAGGTGCCCTGGAAAGGACGGTGTTCAAAAGAGATCAGCACTAGAGTCAGGCCTATCTTGCGAAGCCTGTGCTCCCCAAACTACTCCTTTTAATTTGCACAAACCTCCACGTGTTTCTGTGTTAAATAACACACAGTGTCAGAGCAGAATACAAGGATGTCCTTGTGCTGCTATTTCTCTGTCTCATTTACTTATTTGGGGCGTGCTTAACCATAATTAAATCATATTGATGCAATGTTTAAACAATTTCTGTGTGAATTTGCCCATAGGGCTGCCAGTGAACAATCTTTTCCTATTCAAACGAACAAAACATTTTAACAGTTTTCATCAGAGACGCATTTAACTCTCTTTTAATGACAGAATAATGAATATTTTATAGTTGCAGTTTCTGGTTTTAGGTGAGTTATTTTTATTGATGTTGGGATTGTCATATAATGGTGTCTATTCAAAGCTGGTAGGTCTGCAATTAGGTATTTTTCTAAATATTTGGTACTTTTTCTAATAGTTCTGATAGGTACAATTTTCTGATACTTTAATATCCTTGACACTGAATAAGCCAATCATTAAAATGATTCAGTGGTAAAGAAAATACACTTGTCAGATCAAAATACAGTATAACTATTTGGAATCTTTTCAAAATTGCTTATCAAATTTGTATTTGTACCACTGAATATACTTCTAAAACACACATTACAGTAGAACAGGAAAATTTACATTTTGAATATCATGCTGAATTTTTGCTATATTCATGAAAATTTAGTTTTCATGCCACATAGAAAAAATAGAGCAATTTTTAATGTTAATGTACAGAAAAGATTTTGTGTTAAATGACAGCAGAGCTAACCATCTGGAAAGCATACTTTCTCTATAAATCTATTTAATTCTGGAAATGGACGAGTTCTAGACACTGAATATTTCTCTTAAGAATATCATGTTCTAACAAATTTGCAAGAAGTGAACATATACATATGTTTTTCAGGAGCTAACAAGAAAGTAGATTGCTGAATACTGTTGCAGTGAGACCACTGGCCAAATCCCTAGTTTTACTGGGGAAAAAAAAAATCACCTTATATATTGCATGGTAGAATCTCCACTTACTGTCTAAAGGTTTCATGGAAGTATTATTTGCTCAGATAAGCACATACGTGTGGATAGTCTGTACATTTCTCAGCTATGATATATTTACTCAGGTAGAGGTTCCCACTACAATGATCATATAAACAGGGAAACAGTTAAGCCTCACACTCCATTTCCACTTCTCTCAATGTCCCACTGTGTACATGTATGTGATACCTCACTATATCCTTTCTCCCATCAGGACATGTAACAGGCTCTTTTGAAATATGATAAAAGAAATATTTAGGGGCATAAAACAGATAATGAACCTATGGAGCATATAAATAAATAAATCCTCAGAAAGCAAGCTAATTCTTGGTCCTAGTATTCAGCATGTCCAGATCCATTAGTCTGGGTCCCTTTACCTAGGGAATACCTTGGAGCCATACTTTTAAACTTAGTTGGGCAACACATAATATATGCAACCCATCATACTTAAAAAAAGGCCTGACCATGCACCTTAGCAGTGCTTCAGAACTGGTCTACATGTGCAAATAGTGTTTAACTGTTCACCTTCACCACTCTTTACACAAGCAGCTTAAACTGATGAAGAAGTCCAACCTGCAAACGCCCAACACCCAGCATCTCAATTACCTGCTAATTTAATACCACTTGGAAAAAGAAAAATTGGCCCGTGGCCTAAGGTCTTAATTAAAAAAGAGCTCTTTGTTATTTAAGCTGTATCATTCCAGGACAGTAATTGCAGAATTCCACATAACAATCCTTCTATCAGTAATTGTTTAAAGCTAGAAGCTCCAAAGCACTGACGGGAGGCACCTCTGCAGGGCTCACTGCCTCATCCACTCCTAGGGCTTTGTGACAGCACTGTGATGGCATGCATGTCACTGCCACTCACAGCAGGATTTGTGCTGATTCTCTTCTGTGCCAGGCTTTGCATTCTTCTTTCTATGAAAATAATAGCAGTCCTTTGGGGCTGGAGTGGGAGCAAACACCACACCTCACAGAAAGTTGTGCCCTGCTCTCAGAAAGAGCTGCAATGTCAAAGCCTTGTAAACCCCAGCTCTAATCAACCCACAGTAATTACAGGCAAATAAGATGCAGACAAGTCTCAGTGCACACACAATGTGCTCAGGGCGATGGAAGCCCTCGGCCTTGGTTCTTTCTCCTTCCTCAGAAGCTGTTACTGCTTTTGGCATCCAAGCAAAGCTCCCACACTGCCCTAAGCAGGCTGTATGGATGTGACTGATTCCTTGGGACTATGCTATGCGCAACAGTAATCCCCATGACACTGATGCTTTTATGTTTGATGTGGTGCAATTCCAGCTTCTGTCTTTGGGATCCAGGAGAGAATGAAGGGTTCATACCATGCCTGAAGTCCAAAGGGTCTTGTGAGAAAATGCCATGGCATACAAAGGCGATGCTACGAGATGAACTGTTATTACCTTGTCCCCAAAATGGGATGTGGGGAAGGTTAGTGAGGGGTATGACCTGCGCACACAGCCGTGGTTAATAAATACCACTGGCAGTAGCACTCATTTCCTGGACAAGAGCAGAAGGATGCGGCCTGTATTAATCCTACCCGCATTAGCACCATCAATTGGAAATTGCTACTGCAGTGGTTATGAGAAGATAATTAAAATAAAATAAGTTACTAAAAGATCCCATCAAGTTTGACCTTGAATAATTAGCTTTCTAATGCATAGGAAGGCCACTAATAACAAGACACCATGAAAGCAGAAATTCAAATATTTTTCTTGCAGGCAGCAGGCAGAGCTGAGAGGAAACACATTGTTTTCCCAGTGTCTTTAATTTTCAATACAGAGTCTGCAATGAGCTGCTAATAATCATACACTGTGCCATCAGGGTTTTTCACCTATTTACATATAAATAGTTCTGACCTGACTTGGCTACCAACAACGGTTAATTTAATTTATTGTCCTTTGGCAAGTGAATAGTCGTTGGTTTTCTAGCACTTTTAACCTTGGCAAACCCTTGGGAAATAAAAATTAGATTGAAAGAAAATTACTAGTGGTGGAGAACTGTAAGAAAGTGACAGTAGTATATATAAACCTCAGGCAGCAGTGGAATAAAGTGTCATATTATTGTATGCTGTCTTCTAAAGTTCAATATTACTTTTTTGATTTACACTTCTGTAATTTTTTCCCAGTAATTCTTCTTGCTTTGGGAACTCTTGCACCTACCTTCATGTTTTTCAGCTGGGAAGATGGATTAGCCTATTTAGCATAAAAAATCCATCAGAATTCATACGAATAAACCAGTGATGTGCAACCAACAACAGCTAAATGAGGTGACAGTTATTGACCACTAATGACTGAATATTAGAGTAAGATTATTTGACCATCACGGCTATGCCACTTGCATGATAATTCATTTGAAGTGCTGCCTTTCAGCCCTTGGAGTCTGGTGAGAAAATACAAAGCCCAGAAGCACTGCTTCCCTCTTGCAACACATACAGCTGTCTCCTGGTTTTCACTTCAAACGCGAAGTACTCGATTGAGTGCACACATGATGATTCACTATTGACATTGTTATCGCAATGAAGTCTAGATAATGAAGATCAGGAGTGCAATAATAGAAACTGACAGTTCTACAGCTTGCTGGGAGTGCTAATCTTTGGAAAAACTTCTGAGTGAAAGTTTTTATGGGCTGAAAAAGGGACCATTTGTAAAAAAAAAATAACAGAAACGAACACAGGAAAATGTCAGATGAGTTCAACACAATCAGCACTGCCTCAGGAAGAGCATGTGTGCCTTGCTCTCCTCAAGCTGGTGCTGATGTGCAGCACTGTGGGTGAGATGGGGGGGGATTGGCAGGTACCAGAGAGGATGTGAACCATTTCCTACCCTCACTACTCTGGCTCTGGGCAGTGACAGAGGCAGAAGTGTGGGGGTAGAGATGGTTGGAAAATGGATTTCCATGGATTTCTTTTGAAGTCCTCAAAGAGATCCACATGGCTGTGGTAACGTGCTCTCTCAGTAGCCTTCTTCAAAGAAAGAAAGTTACAAGCAGTCCATCTCTTTTATGATCTACCTATCTCCAAAGCAAAAATCCAATAAAACCCAACTGCACAATTAAAATATTGCATGGTAACAGTTGCCTGAGAGGATCATTCTTGCTCTTTATCTGAGATCACTTATAAGAGTAAATTAATAATCAACACTGTAAATAATGACAGACGGTGCTAGGTAAAATCCAATACCTCAGAAAAACTGTTGTAATGGCTGCTCTGTGTATTAAAAACAGGCAAAAAGACATTTTTTTATGCCAGAGTTGAAACAAATATATTGATGTTTGCAATACTACCAATGCTGTTCATTTAAGGGTACATTTTTAAGGGAGAAAGTGGAAAACCTAACATTTCTAGATCAAGGCTAGCTATAAGATTTGTGTCCTGTTACCTGCACAGTTTGCAAGGCAGAAAGTATGGTTTAATGAGATGCCAGAATGATATTACTTGTCAACTTTTGGTGTTAAAACTATCTTCTGAGTACATGTTGCTTTCAAATGGATCCTTTTAGGATCCTTTGTGCTTTCAGGTTGCATGCTATTTTGATGCCCTTTGCAATAACCTCATTGTGTCACAGTGTGCTGGGAGTTCTCAGCTTCCCTACAATTCCCCTATGAAGACACAAAACTAAAAGAAAATGTGTTTAGCCATGTAGAATCCACAGTGATTGATTTTAGAAGCCCCTAAGGGGCCTGCATTTTTAACAGGCACCAAAATCCCATCCTGCTGAATCCAGCCAGAACGATGTCTCAGGTGGGCAAGCCAGCACCAGGCACTTTTGAAAACAGCCTGCATAGGAATGCAACTTCCCTATGGCCACTAACACAATGGTTTGAGGTTTTGATTTAGAATAGTTTTAAGAACATTTAGTGCACTATTTCTACAAGTAATTTGGAAAAAGGTAAGTCTGAGGTATTACTGGCAGTACGTATGCACACGAAACTGCTGCATAATTCATTTTCTAGAATTTTAATTGGGTGGATAAATTCAGATAATAAGGAAGTTGGAGGTATTGTCTGGCACTTTATGTTCTGTTGTCAGTCAGAGCCACAATTTCTAAGGTGGCCAATATGCCACAGAAGTGACACTCAACTGTGGCACTAGTGGGCAGACACACTGGCATAACCTTTTGGGGGACCAAGGGCTTTACTTAACTAGTTGACTCTGGGCACTGCTGCTGATGAAGCAAACCCTGCCTTCCTAAAACTGGGATAAGGGAAGCCTCTGCAGTGCTTGTTTGTGGTGGTGGTTGTTACAGTTCCCTGCCACAGGCTTTCTCAAAATTGATGTGGTTCTGCTTAAGGTGTTTAATCTTTACCATGTACTTAAAATCACACTAACAGGAAACAAATTTTGTAATGCAAATGTCCTGCTCGGCTGATATTCTCTCCTTTTCAGAGGTTCCTCTTGCTTTACATGGGCGTTTTACAAACACATGGCTCAAGTGTATGCATCTGTCTTTAGCTATACAGCAGCTAAAATTCATGGCATGCATCAACAGGCCCTACTGGATTCACACCCCAGGGAGTATGACCTTACCTGTCAGATCAGGCTTATACCTGGGATTGTTTGACATGAAAATTGACAGAATCTATAAATCCTCATGCTACAGCTAAAGCGAAGGGCAATTATATAAGGGAAAACTGAGTTATATTTTAGTCATCAACACTTATTAAGTGGTACACATGTACAAAATTATAACCACCTTCAAGTGATTAAAGAAACCCGAAGACTTTCCATGTTTTCAGTCTTTGACTTCAGAACCATTCTCCAATTTGGGACTTTCTTAACATTCTGTTCTAGTGTTACATTCTCCAGCCTCTTTCTTTTCAGGGTCTCTGCTTCAGTTTTCCTAGCCGTCTGCAAATTTTCAAGATCTTCTACGCCTAAGCCACCAACCTCTTCAGCCTTTTTTCAGTCTTCAGACCCCCAGTTCTGAGACCTCTGAGAACCATTTTCCTTTTTTTTTTGCCACTTCTTTTTATCTTTTCTTTATTATTTTTGAATTGTGACTGCATATCTCCAGCATCCCCTGATGAGCTTCTGTTATTTATTCCCACAACTCTCAATCTCTGTGCATTTTAAAAGTTTTACATCCCATCACAATCCACCCAGTAAAGTTGCAGCTAATTCCCAAATTCCTTTTTCTGGATCACTTAACTATGCATTGCAGAGTACTTACAGTTGAACAGAGAGAAGACTGTGCTGACAGAAGCTCTTCTTCAAAATCCCAGGGATTTCAGTTGTCCTTTCGTCACTAATTATTAGGATCAGAAAAACACATTTCTCCATAATGGCTTGATCTGGAGAACATCTGAACTTCACAAATGTGACTGCAGGTTCAGGAAATGGGAAGTCCTGAAATGTTGAAAAAATGAATTAAATTTTTATGCCAATATGTTTTAACTAAAGTATTTTTATGTCAGACAAGTGTTACCAGCAGTGCTTTTTTCATCTCTCAGGAGATTTTTGTTAAAAAAAAAAAAAATAAATCAATACCATTGTGCCAGCAAATAAATTCCATTTTCAGCTTGGAAGCAATTTCCTTTTTTGCACCTCTCTAAAACTGTATTTTGCTTCTTAGTCAGCTCTGGAGAATCATTTTGAAAACAAACTTTTACATTTGTGATGTTAAAAGTACAAATGTATTGTAAGCACTTGTTCAAACAGGCCAGTGTTATATGCCTTAGCACGATCTTACTGGTTAGTCTCAGGTACTGTCCACTACTTTATCTGAGGTCGAGCCACTGTGAAATGCAAATGCTGTTTGATATCACATCAGTCATAATTTACCATCATGCTCCTAGGATTTTAGCACGTTGTCATTTTCTGCATTAGGTACTAAAGCTATTTGCTTTGATAATACAGCATCACTTCGTGACTTAACTTCAAAGTGATTAAAAACCTCTGCACAGTAAGAAAATATTGACAGTTCCCACTCTACTGGTGGGAGATCCAAGAGACGTTCAGGAGAAATGATAGTACTTCACCGGGAGGAATTGTGGAGCACTGAGGCCCATGACCTCCACGGAAATCAAACACAAACACAGCACCCAGGCTCTTTTGAACACCTACCTGATGCAACTCGGGGTCTTCAGGTAATTTTGCACATTTACAAATAGAGCCTAAAGACAAACTATGCCCACGCAGCTGAGACTGCTCTCAGCATGGTGCAATTTGTTCTGCTTTTCAGCATGCAAATCAGACTACAATACCATCCTGCTGCAGTTTTAGTATGCCCAGCATCCAAATAGCTATATTTAAAGCTAGCTTGACGATACCTACACAGTACTCAAAGCAGTGCTTCGACTATGGTACAGGCACGCCTGAACAGTAAAACATGTACAGTTCCTCTGTTAGCATGGAATGACAATTTGCCATTCTAACAATTTCTGACTAAAACCAGTTTCTACTGAATCAACTGTTTTTCAGAAAACAATCTCTTTCAACATAAAGACAATTTTATTTTGGAAAATCAAATTACTTTATTTTAGCTGAAGCTAGATGATAGTGTCCTGTTGTTGAACTGAACCAATATGCTTAATATGTGTACAACACATAAAGCTACACGAACAAGTAACCTGCTACTTACAACTAAATTTAAGTATGAAACTAACTTAAAATACTAAATTTTATTTCATTTAAGAAAAATCCTGCTATTTCCAAATCTATTTTTAAACCTTTGCATTCTATTAGGACAAAGAAAATCATAAATTTTCAATCTTTTCAAACAATTTGGGCTGAAAGTACACGGTAAGTGTTGTCATTGCTTCCAGAAAATAAATTTTAAGTTCTGGTCAACTTGGGCAGATTTAGGCCAGTCCCTTTTTGAAAAGAGTCTCAGGAATCCAATCCTAACAGAAGTAACTAAGATAAACTCCTATAGTCTGTGTCACTTTTGGGAAAAACAAGAAAGGGAAAACAAGCTCCTATCTGACCTAGACGTTTTCCAAATGTTCTTTAAGGTCCCTTCCAACCCAAGCCATTCTGTGATTCTATTATTCTATAAATTAAATCAGGTTTCTTGTCGTTTGTCTGTTCTGAAATCAATAAATTATACCTCATTGCTCAGGACTATCCTCTTTTTAGGTCTTCATTCAGCTGAGCTGCTGGACACAATTCCCGTCATTCCTTTTACTAGAAGAAGCTGTTGCATATAGTTTGACAACAGGAGAGTGAATATAGATTAAGTCTCCCTATTGAAACAAGTGTAATAGCTGTTTTTGATGACACCAATTCCTTAGAAGATAGCCGTCTTGTTACTACTTTGGCCGTGACACAAACAGTATCATGAGCCACAGCAGCTTCCAAACAGAAGATTTACTACAAATTAGGATCTGAAGGGAAAGAGGCAAATGGCAAACTGAGGGGTTATGAGTCGGTGGCTATATTCTGACATGTATTGGATTATAAGGATTTGCATTCATTAGGGAAGCTGGAGTACATTTGTTGAGTATGATATATTGTGTAGTACAGGAATGTCCTATAGCTACTATAAGAAAGGTAATTAAATCACAAGCTTACTCTTTCTGATGAACAGCTATAGGTTTTGCACACTACTTTAAATACAGTGCTTACGGTTTGTTACATCAAGCATGGCTCTGATCCTCCACAGCCTCTGAACCCACAAGAAACCAGTGGAGTTTTAAGAGATATAGGAGGCTTCCTGCTCTGTTTTATAGAAACTAGCCCCTGTGAAAACTGCCAGCTTTCATAAAGTATTTTGAAGGTTAAAGCTGAGTTTCAGCTAAAATTCTGTGCAGTTCTATTCATATTGAGGTGTAGGGATTGCACTGCTGTAATGATAGGCTTGGAAGCTGGAGTGATATGCAGACTATCTAAATTAGTTAAATTATTGCTTCAATAAATTAGAATCTGCAGGAGAAAAATTGTCCTGTTCTTTATCCATTAATTTTCTAAATATTTGGATAGACCATGGAAACCACTTACATGGCCTCTAAGGTCCTTAGCTATAGATATTGTTAAGCTTGATTTGCTCACAGATTAGTGGAATTCAGCATTGTCCTAGGAACTCAAATACATCTGTCTTCAAATTAAGTTCTGATGACAATGATGATTTATAGCCCAGAAAATCCTCTCACCCCCGCCGTGAGCTGCCTGGCAGGCAGGCAGACTCAGAGCTCCTCAAAGAACCCCGAGCCTCAGCACCAGCCCTGCTGCACGTCCTGCCGTGGCGCTGGGGAATCCACTGCCACGGGGCAGCACAACGGAGGTGGGAAAAGCAGAGAGCAGAAGCCAAGTTCTGCTGAAGGCTGAACACTGAGGGTTTGACTGTTAAATGCACTTTCATGACAGGTGAATAATGAGCTCTTGCTGGTGAGATGCTGCTCGTTAGACTTCAATATTTAAAAGGGTTTATGAAGACTTATTACTAGGGACTGCATTAATAGTCTAAGTGGGTCTGCTCTCCCTCAGCCCACCTCCTGGTGTTGATGTTTTCCTTCCTTTCTTTCAACAAAAGTAAAAACAAATAAATAAATACACAGAAACAGACCTCCCTATTTGCTTTCCAGAGATGAAGGAATAATTAACTGTGTGAGCAGGAAGAGCCCCCACGCTTCGGTTATTTGATTGCAGAGAGAAGCAAAACTATTAGCATCATTAATACCGAGATCAGAAGCCTCGCTGTGCAGGCATTAAAAATGCACACAATACTGATCGACAGGTTTGCCATAATTATGTAGCAGAAGCTGAGTCAGCTGATGGTGCTTTCAGACAGGCTGGGTGACGTATCTCCCAGCTCATGAAATGCAGTCTGATGGCATGAGCACTGACTGACAGCTTCATTTTAGTAATTTGCCATGGTACACTGGCATTTTATTAGCGCTCAGTAGAAAATACATTGAAATTAATGGAGGAAACTCTCTTGCTTTTAGCTGGCTTTGGATAAACTAACAGGTTTTATTTCTGATAAAATGATGGGAGACCCTCATAAAACCACAGCAGCTTCAAAAATTTCAGAAAATGAAAACCAGTGGCACTCGTGTGTCTAAGTCCCACTTATGCTTTTGAACACCTTTCTTCTTTATAATTACACAAAACATTTGTCAGGATGGAAAGTCAAGAGAGAAGCATGCCTCCTTTCTGATGCATCTCTCCACCTTACTTTGCCCCTTCTTTTCCCATTCACTTCCCTTTTCCAGTCTCCTTCTGAAGCAACCCCTTTCTCCAATCCCTCCTCTAGTTTTAACTTCTCTGTCAAGCTATTTGATACTATTTCCATCAGTGGAGCCAAGAGCTATTTCCCTGCTAAGCAAGATGATTTTCATCTTTAACTATCATTCCCATTTCCTAGGCTTTTTTCCCAGCCTGGTCAGCTCTTCTGATCTGGCTTTGTCTGTTCTGCTTTTAAATCAGCACCAGAAAAGGAATCACCAAGGGCAAAGGAGAGACAGGTTCCTTCACCTGATCCATCATCCATCCAAACTTCAGCCTAGAGCACCTGAAAAAAGTCATTACAGGGAAGTGACTTGGTGTCCCACAGCCCTGGGCAGTACTTTGCAGAGACGGTGGGTCTCTATTTTGCCCACCTGGAACAGCTGTAAAGGGCTGGAGCAGACTGGCAGGGACCAGAGCAAGCCACGGGGCTCTGCAACCTCCCCCCTTCCCTGGGGTTTGGCCACTTGTGCTCCAACCCAGCTCAGATAACCTTGGATCTGACTGCTGTGGAAAGAGCTGTGCAGGAAAAGTTATGAGATGCTTTCATGGCAAAGGTCTCTCCAGCTTTGCTTGAGAGCTGCAGTTAACCTCAGCCTCTTGGTTCTCCAAGCCTTATTGCAGGCAGACCTGTACCTGACTTGCTGACTGAACACCCCAGCTTGACCTTGGCCCTGCCTCATAACCTCTGGTCTGTGACAGAGCCTGGTTTGCATCGCCAGACCTGCTCTGCTCTCCCTGTTTGGGTACCAGGGGACTGTACCCTTGCAGGAGAGGACTCTATCTCTGCCTGCCCAGCATGCCGATGCTCACTTGCCCTGGCAGAGCAGCCTGCCCAGACCTGCACAACGTTGGCTCTGGAGAAAAGAAGTTGTTCAATCTGTGAAATAACTTTGGGAGATGTAACAGCCTAACACCCACAGAATTAAAAAATCAGCCTATAGGGTTGAGGTATGGCACGGGTTATGCGAGAAGAGGGGAGACCTTGACAAAAAAGCACAGAGCATGACAAAGCACTGGCTGAACACAAGCCCTGTCAGGAATACGAGTTAGCTTTCCACCCCTATCTGGTTCACAGCTCTGTCTACAGGTATTGCAACTCATTATGCTCTGTCTTGATATAGTCATTGGCCAGACTCACCTTCTGTTCCCTTTTATAATGCAGATCTGTGGTTTTCAAGGTGACAGCTTCTGATCTGCATATCCACCTGCTCTTCACGGCTAACAGTAATGTTGGAGTGCCACAGATCCCTCCAATTCAAGCAATTTCAAGGCGGAACTCGGTCCTTGAACCAGACCTATAGGCCACTGAAATCAAAAGAGATACTGAGATTAACCCCAGTGAGGGCTGAATCAGTCTATTAAAGAAAAGTTTCAACAGATACTAGTGTAGGATTGACTCCCTTATCAAAGTGAAATCCCAAAGCACATTTGTTATTAATCCTCCTTCCTCCTTAATCCCACCCTAAATAGCTTCAGTTTCACTTCACTTCACTCTACCCTCATAAAGTTAAACTTCCCAAGGTTTTACAGACACTGCTTGTCAAAGGATCACTGGAGGGACCCGTGGAAGTTTAGGAATTGGGGAGGAGGGACTAAAAGAGAATGAAGTTCCATTAAGAATTGCCCATCTGTGAGTGTTAATTCAGCAGCTACTGCTGTTATTTTTCTCTGCTGGGATGGTATTTGGAAAACAATCTGAGAAAATAAAAGGCAGAAGAAAGTAAGAGGGGAAAAACAC
Organism: Aythya marila; assembly: GCF_965140915.1. NCBI lineage: Eukaryota > Metazoa > Chordata > Aves > Anseriformes > Anatidae > Aythya > Aythya marila. The sequence goes on along the minus strand of NC_139056.1, from coordinate 8,475,524 downwards.
TATGAAGCTTATCAGGAGAAAATGTTAATTACACTGTAAAGTCCTTAGTCACCCAAGCTTCTATTTACAATAGAAACAGGAACAGCCCAAATTATCTCTGCATTTTTAAGCTGTGATTACAGTTCTATTTACTACTCTTCTCTCAACGTCTTTATTCTAACTGGGAAAATATCACGCTTTTGTAATTTCTGGATATTGTTTTGTCACTCGTTATTGAATTTCTTATGTGTGACAGACACCCAGAGGTGTGTGCAGCCGTGGGCAATGCGGAGCCATTAGGCTGCAAGGGTCACTGCTTGCAGCTTAGGGCTAATCAAAGGTGGTGCCACCACAGCCTCAGGCTGCAGGATCCTGGAAATGAATCCTGTCACACCCTCACCTAAACTTCACTGCAGATTCCTTCATTGTCATGAGCTGTGCTGCAAAAATGGCACAAACCAGCATCACCTCTGTATCTCAGTAATGTACAATTTATATCTATGCTTGCGCTGAAATACATTAGAATTTTGCCAATGAATTCACTGGGAACAAGATTATCCCCACAGCCCACAAAGCTGGCAACAGCTGTAAGCAATGCAGTCTGCTCTCCAGGACTGCATTCATATATGCCAGAGGTAACAACAGCTCGACTTCCTTTAAATAACACTGTGTTCATTAACAAGGAATACTTAGCCTTAAAAAAAGCAGTGACCTTTCTAAGATGCACCAAATTCCAATTCCTAAGTGAGGCAAGGCCTTTGCCTTTAACCGTGGTCATTTGTTTTCTGACTTTCTAGTCTGAACATTCTGTGTAAGACATCACACAGTGGCTTTCAAGGCTCCTGATTTCACAGCTATGTGTAGCTGCAATATTCTGATTCTTCACTTTGAAATAATTATTTGGTTAAATATTAGGAAAACGTAACTTTAAGATGATTTCACAAACCCTAAAAACACAAATCCTAGCACATTTCTATTCAAAAGAAAGATTTTGATATTAAATTATGTGTTTACTTAAATGAGAAAAAGTAAGTTAATTGTAGGTTTACTTCTCAAATTTCTGTGGGCTTATAACAAACCAAAAATGCTAACACTAAAAAATCCTTCACCACTACAGCTATCGGTATGATTCCATCTCTCTCCCCAGGGTACAAGTCTTTGGGTGTGTGCTCTCAGCATGCCACTGTTTAAGAAGAGCAAGGACTAAATGATCAAGTTTCAGGCTGCCCAGGGAAGTGGTGGAGTCACCATCCTTGGAAGTCTTCAAAAGACGTTTAGATGTAGAGCTTAGGGATATGGTTTAGTGGAGGGCTGTTAGCGTTAGGTTGGAGGTTGGACTCGATGACCTTGAGGTCTCTTCCAACCTAGAAAATTCTGTGATTCTGTGAAATTCTGTGAAGTAAAATGTAATGTATGACAAAGCCAGGAACTCCCGTTTGAGATGGGACATCTATGCGTGCCCAGTGGTCAGGAGCACACAGTCCACTTTCAGAGGTTCAGATTTATTAGTGCACATGCTCTGGACAAGAGACAGATGTGCAAAGCCCTAAAACTTGAGGCACTGCAGGCTTGATTTATTCAATGTCTTGATCTGAGTTTTGCAATGCTAGATGCAAACTCATTGGATTTTTCTGGCAATAGTCATAGGCGAAGCAAAATGAAATTTCTCTCTAGCTATGAATGCATCCTAATTGCTTTACTAAAACCCCTTGCTGGAGGAAATGACTTCTGGCTTTGCAGCCTATCAAATTTCTCAAGAACATTGATTCGTAAGCAGAACTCCTGGCTGAAATGAATGGCGCAAACCTTGGTGTGAACCCTGATTTTTAATATTCTGCTTGCTTTCCACCCATTCTCCTCACACTCCTTTCTTCCATTGAACATCTGATCCTTGCAAACATCCTTCTTAAGTGCAAGAAGTAATTCATATGTATACAAAGAATAGATGCTGAAGTATGTCCGCGTAACAGCAAATCATCACAGGATCTAAACAAACACTATTAGCAAAACTGCATTACTGCTGGAAATTGCTCAGCTTTCATGTTCAATAGAGCAGCCTGTCCCTCGCCAGGGAGTAAGTACTTCCCTCTGCGTGGAAAGAAGGGGAAAAACAGCCGCAAGCCCTAAGCAGGGCTGCAGAGGGCAGAAGAAATAATGCCTCCTAACGCTGCAGGTACTCACCCCTGCGGAATGCTCCTGGCAGCTCCAAAAACCACTGTGCTAACGGGGCAAGGAGAATGCTCCCACCCACCCGTGTGCACAGGGGTCACCAAAATGTATCCCTTTGCTGTACAGTGGGCTTTACTTTGTTGTTATTGTGGCTGTCACTCATTGCCCCCGACACAGCCGTTCTGTTTTGCCTGCTGCTGCCACCCAACCCTCCTGAGGGGACAAAGGGAGGTCTCGGTATCACCTCTATCCAGCTCACTCACCTCCTCTGGGAAGGGCTGCTGGACCTCAAGAAGCTAACACACATTTGATGATTCTATACGATAGGCTTGGAAATGGATATTCCCGTAGCAATGAATAAAAGGCACTGCACGTGTGCGCCGAGTGAAACCAAAGCCCCTCCTGCTGCAGGCTGCTGCGAGGATTGGGCATGAAATATTAAAAAGCAGCCTTCATGCCTGGAGTCCTTACCGGGTCACCGCAGCCTTCAGCTACCCTGCCAGCTCAGTCCTCTCCTTGGAGTGCAATTAAATAAGGGCGAAATGGTATGAACCCACTAATGGCTCGCATTACCTCGAAGGAAATCACTGATTTACCCTAGGATGCCAGCTCTGATTAGGAATAGCACTTGCCTGATTGAGGGACTTCATTTGGCAGCAAGACCAACAGTGTGTAAGCAGTGGAAGAGAAGCCACCTCAGACTATGCTCTTGCAAAGATCAGCGAAGGTTAAAAGGATCACAGACTGTACACCCACATCCTTCCTGAAAGGCCAACAGACAGACTCCTGTTTGAAGCTGGCTGGTGCAGGTACCTGAGTTGAGTGCAGTACCTGGAGGTACATCGGCACGGCTGGCACTGGGGGGTTGGAAATTACAAGTTTGTTAAACCAAAAGACTTTGACTCAGAAAGTATCTTCCTAGCACATGTCAAGTATTAAAAGGTTACAAGAAATTCTCTCATTGGAATAGATTATTCCACCTCTGCCTACTGAAGGATTTTTGGAATTGTCTTCTGAGAGCACTGGTGCTGGGGCACCTTGGGGAGAGGAGAGAGGATGGGATGAGTGCAGCCCATCCATGCTCATGTTCTGCACTTGGAGCATGGTGCAAGCAAAGGCAGAACTCACACCTGCTGGGAAGAGAAGATTTATTTTAAAACCCCATGAAAAATAATGGAAAGGGTTTTGACAACCCTTTTTTCAAATGCAGTAATTTTCAAAGTAATTATCTCTGGAAGAGTGTAGCTCTGCTCTTCCTTTGCATTACACCAACTTTGTTTTTTCCTTCTCAGAAGCAGCCAAAATAAGAGTAAACTTTGATTTTAAGGACCACATTTATCAAGTGGGAGTGCCACAGTCCATAAGCACTACCACCACTTCCCTGAGCTGGATGGACCAACTGCTGCTCCACGCTCAGGTCATGAGAGATGAGGTAAAGCTCAGGCCCTACTCTGTGGTTTATTTTCCATGTCAATCTTTTCTCTCTCCTCTCCTGCCTTAAATTAGAAGCAACACAGCAAGGTTCAGCAAGGTAAGTCCACGCATACACTTACCTCCTAAAATAAAAAGGGGGCAGAAAGCCTTGGAAGGCTTAAGCACATTAAATTGTTTTGCCTTATCAAAATCCTTAAAGCCCCATGTGCGGACACCCAGAAGCTGGACACGCAGCAGCTTGCTGCAGCACATCTGCAGTGCTTAGATCAAGAACTCAGAAGATTCTGCTATTTCTGAGCCACGTGAAAGCAGTTTGTCATCAACCTTGAACCACAAAAACCACTAAGGTTACACACACGGCAGGAAAAGGCCCTGCCGGTATGCGTACAAGCGAAGACCCCCATATCATCAATCTACATCGTGAGCGCTCCTGATCACATCTGATCTCTGCAGCTTGTTCTCCCGTGGCATCTCTGCCCTTCTTAAGGAAAGCCTTGCTCTCCTCGTCCAAATCTCTTCGGAAATCACTACCAGGCACTGAACCCGTGAGCCTGCTGTTTGTCCTTACCCTGCAAATGACTCCTGCTGTTGGGCTCCCCAGGGCAGTGCCTGTGCTTAGCCCCACACCCCGCAGCGCTGCCGGGCCAGCATCGCCCCCCGAAGCCAGTCCCCTGCTGGTCTCTTTCCTCCTCGCATCGAATAACTCAGCTCACCCTTGTCTCATCAGGCACAAGTGGTTTTCCAGGCCATTAATGGTGGAATTTGGTAATAAAGTGCATGTTATTTGAGTCTGAACAGGCAATCAGACTTCTTCATTTCGTTTTTAAGGCTTTAACTGCCTGACACTAATGTGAATTAACCAGCAGCCCACCCTGCTGCACCACTGCCATTAATGCTGGTGCACCGTGCACAGTAACGATGACATATTGTGTCACTGGCAGCTCATCTCCATATCAGTCACCTCTTTTTGCTCAAATTGGTCTGACGGGAGGATCACACATTCCCTAATTAACACCTTCTTTCTGTGGTTTCTAATGAGTCTGTTGATACCACTTCTTCAGGCTGCCTCTATTATAATAAAGTCTTGTGGGTATATCCGGCTCCAGCCGTCCGCTTTAATTAAGAGACAGATGTCATTGACTGGCTTTCCTTTAACACTTAACAGACACATAGCCCCCTGGACAGTACCTGAGGAAGGGAAATGCTTCATCTTTTGGTTCTTTTCCTACTGTATGTGTCAGGACTCTGGGAGATGGATTGGGTGAGGAACTGGGAAATGAGAGCAATTCCTGAAACAGCCCAATCTGGGAGAAGGTCAGCCTCCGACTTATTCCTTTACAAGAAAAGAAAAATGGGGCTAAGGCAGAACACAGTGAATTTATACAGGGAACAGGGGTGGAAATGACTAACGGAGAAGATTTAACCAAACCACAGGAGAAAACACCTCCCCCATTTAACATGACCTCTCAGGTTCTCCGCTGGCTCTTCCTGCAGGTTCACTAGAAACCAGGAACAGTCAGTTGGGTTCAGTTACTATTTTGGGACAACTGATCTGATCCCAAACCTAACAAAGAACGGGAGCTCATTTAGCTTTGTCAGGCTTTGGCTGACCCTGGATCACAGAAGTGACAATTCTCTATATCCATCCTGGTTAGAAAACAAGGACAAAACTGGAAATATAATGCCTGCTACAGAGCACTTTTCAGTAAGCTACCCCAGTGCCTTGGCTTTTGAAAGCAATGTTTAAGCTAATCCTTCAGGAGGCAAAAAAGATAGAAATCGATGGTATTTGACTGCATTGTTTTAACATTGAAAAAGCTATTCAGGATGCAGCATTCATACAACACACCGAGACTATTCCATTTAAATGTCTGGTATCTTTTGATTGCTTGTTTACAAAGGGCAGCCATGTAGACAAGAAAATACACCTTCAGAAGAGCAGCCATTGCTTTGTGACATATTTCTTTTGTTATTAGACAGCATTATTAGAAGCACAGTGGTTTATTACTTCATAAATGTAAAATAATACCAATTCCAAAGTCTATGAAAAACAGAAATCAGAATTGGAATAACAAATGTTTATTTTATATTTTGGTTGCTTTTTGAAGTAAAATTCCAACCTCTGAACACAATGACATTTTAAAATTGTGCCTGGTTTTGAGCCCAGTGCTGAGCTACCAGAGGAATGAAGAGAAGGGTAGAAGCCAGTCCTGTCGCCACTTCCCAATCCAGCAGCTAAGCCTTCAACAGCATTTGGTGCTCAGGTTTGGGCAATATTTGCTCTGTGGCACTTGGAATCATTTCCAGCATCCCACCTGCACACTGCCTTACTCAAACGCACCGAGACTCAGAGCTGCATTCCTCACAGGCCCAGATCTCTTACCAGATACAGTTTTGTAGAGAGGAGTGAACTCTAAGAGCTCGCAGATACTCTGATGTAAACAACTGTTTGATGTAAGATGCAAGGGAAAATAACCCCTTGCTGATCCTGTGTTTAATTCCTCAGAGAAATAAATGATACCTGTGTATCTTTTAACGCTAATGAATTGATTTCCAAGGGCTCAGAACTGAAGCCATGGATAAGACTTTCAAATAAGGGGCCCAGTGGAAGGCAAAGGCGATGCGTCTGCAGCTCTGGTGCCCTGTGGTTTTTCCTCTCCCCAGCACACCAGGCCTGAGCCTTTACCTCCTTGGCTGTGCATAATGAAAGGCTCCCAGTGGGAGAAAACGGGTTAGGTGGGAAGATGTGATAGTGTTGGAAAATTATTAACAAAAGGAAGTTGTTAAAACAAAGCAAAAAATGCTTACTCAAGCAAAGCGAAGGGGAAGAGTGGGAATCTGTGCCCCAGAAAACGCAAAAGAGTGGGTGATGCCCTGTAAAGTGCACTAACCCTCATTCCTGCTTCAAGTCACAAAGCGCCTTCGTGCACAAGACTTTTTATAACAGATAAGCTCCTTACAACTACAATGCAGGGATGCAGCTTATTAGTTTTCTATAAAAAGAAGGACAATTCAGCATTCGGTTTACCCCACCTCCGGATTTAATATCGGGCTTTGTACTGTTGCATGTCTAAGTTTATTGTCTTCAGCACGAAGAATATAGGTGAGGATCAAAGCAAGATTTCCACTGATGCTGCTCTGAAATAATAATCAATTTTAATAATGATGAGGGAACACTTGGATTTAAGATGCTGACACATTTTTCTTGAAGTGGACATGTTAGTAACTTGTTTGTTTAGTTTTCTTCAAACACCGTGTTTTATTTTTCCACTGCAGGCTCTCAGTACGATTTGTGCTTATTAAACCAGTGCCCTATTACAAGAATGTGGCAGCCAAGTATTATTTCTGGACACACAAACCTTCAACCTTCTTTTTTTGCTTCAGGTAGCCAACACAATAAGACACTTACTGTCCTGGCCTTGTATCCAAGTAAAGCACCCTCTTCACTCTGTGGTTTTCTTGTTTTCTTGTTGTTGTTTAATTTATTTATCTAAGTAAACTGGGGCTATTTATCCACAGCAGACCAGTCTGAAAAGTTATGCTTTATTGTCAACATTTGATCAGATTAGAGCTTTACCTGGGAAATACAAGGCTAGCTGTTTCCTTACCAGCTGAACATACAGCACTGCTTATTGGGAACATCCAGCACTGCTTATTGGATGCCCCCCAGTCCATCCCTTAAATACAACCATTTGCTATTAGTGCAGAGTCTGTGGATTGTGCTGGATTGTTCTCCAGAGGTCCAAAATAAAGCAGATACTGTCCCATTAAGTTATTTCCTGATGATTATCAAACAAAACATTAATTGGTTGGGTGGGTATCTCTGCGTCACAGTCACATCTTCCTTTGCAATGGCTGCACAACCTAAGCCACACTACGGCTTGGTACATTCATCTTTGGAATAAAGATATTTTTGTTTGCAGAAAAGTTCAGGAATAAAATTGCTCTTTTAGTGACAGTGCAGCAACTGCCTGATATATTTATTCCCCAATGATCGGAGTTATTAAATCAAGAAGTCTCATTCCTCTCCACCCTGTCCTGGCAACAAAAATATTCTGGAAGTGTGCAAATTGGCTACGAGTTGCGTCGAGAGCAGAGAACAGAGATGAAGGATCACAGGCAGCCTTTAAAGAATTTGCACTGGAAGCATCTCTAAGTATAAATCTACAACAAAAGATCATTTTTGTTGAAAAGAAAACAGCACAGAAGGTGCCAGCTGGGTGGCTGGTGGGCTCTGCCCTCTCTCCCACTCACTCCAACAGGACAGGCAGAGGGCTCAGGGGGTTACAGGAGCGCCCATTTCACACTGCACCTTTCCCTATATCTTTGCTGTCTTGCAACTAAAAACCACAGTGAGCATATCATTCGCTACCACACTTCAGAAATTGTTACGCCAATTTCTATGGAACCTTGCTAATTACACAGGCTTTCTAATAGAGGGAAATAATAGTTCCTTTAGGGACAAAAATCAGTAAATAGGCCATTATACACACACAGAATATAGACTCTCCTTTGCATATTAATCTCAAACTATAAAACCCAACTATCTCTACTAATGCAATGACATTTCCTCCTCAGGAGTACGACTAACGGGCCCAAATGATACAAGTCTTCAGTACAGAAAAAGCTCCAGAGAACAGAAAATTTCTTCTGACAATCCACTGAACTTCAGGTAACTTCAGACATATTCTCTTGAAAAAATAAGGGAAAGTCTAGGAAAGTCTAAGCTGAAGTGGGAAAGGGTTTCTGCAGACTCGGTTCTACCCCTGTGAATGTTAGCTCACGGGGGGAGATGCAGGGCCCAGAGCAGGGCTCCTGGGGCATCAGACCCCGTCCTCTGGGCCACTGCGTGGTGGTGAGTCAATGAATAGAGCTGTCACCTAGGGAAATCCTAGCTGCCACGCTCACTGTATTAGTTTTAGGGTATACTAGGAGCTGCTGGGTCCTTCAGCATCACATCCCCACGGTGCTCTTCCCCAGGCAGCCAAAGCAGGTGGCTCTGCGTGCCTGTTTTCAAGCACCTGTGTTGGCTTGCATCACAGCAGGTGCAGGGGCTGAGGAATGATCAATCTCCAATTTTAAGGGACAGATCACCACATCCTGACTTAAGACAGCAAGTGACAGAGGCTATAAACTAGAAAATAAAAGATTTTGTGGCCTGAAGTCCTATAGACAGGATAAATCCTTCAAATTACACAAGATCCTGGTTAAACACATTACTTTGCTGTTCAGAAGTCTTCCAGCATTTTTCATTCTTTGCTAAATTTATCACTGCTAAATCCCTTCCTTAAGATCAAAGTCTTTGGGGATACAGAAGCTGAAAGACTTAAAAGAGCTCTGATCCAAGGGGACTCTATGATGAAAACAGGCTACAGTAATACAACCTCTTAATTGTTCCTGTACCTCAGCACGACGCGCTATCTCAATGTCATCAGCGACAAAAGACTTCTCAACAGGAAATTCTGATTTCGGGGATGCATCTGGCGTCTCACATGCATTTGTAAGTGTTGCTGAGAGAGGCAGCCTTGTTCAGAGGTCTCAGAATAATTAATTTTAAAAACACAGTGATGAGATTTTTCCCTGGATCATCTCAATAGAAGTTCTTTTATAGTACATCTCACCTCCCGTACCAGAGAGAAAAAAAAAAAAAAACCCACACACATTTCTCCTTATCTATTTGTCTTCATAGCAATACTTCATATTTTAAACAGCAAGGCTTGCTTTCCAGTGGAGGTCCAGTTCAAAAATCAATTAAATCAATTGGAAATTATGGAGGAGTTAATGTATTTTTTATTTTCCCTGGTTGTTTTAGAAACAGTCAAGGAATACAGTATCAGCCAAGGGGAAAGAGCAGCACTCACCACCACAAAAATCAGCCTGTCAGCCCAACATGCCTCTCTATCGATCGCTTCCATGGTACCCAGACAATATGCTCAATACGCAGCTCAAAATACTAATTCAGTTAGGCATTCCCTGGTTTTGCTTTCCATTGGGGTGCATCGCTGGCATTTCTAACAGACATTTTAATCATCTCGATTTTGCATGGCTTCCAATTCCTGTGTGTATTTCAAACACAAGAGACAGAACTAGACAGAACACAGGTTTGGACTTCAGTGCAAAAAGGGGCAAATTTCAAGGTGGCTCATTTATTTTCCTGGAGAAAATTAAGTGTATTTGGGACAGTCTTACCAAATATTTGCTTCCCAATCTTTCTGCAAAGCTACTCCCTACAAGTCCCCCTCCCTGCCTCAGTCTGCTCCCCAGGAGCCTGCACACCTCTGCGGACCTGACACCACCCGCGCTGCGCAGAGCCCATAAGAAGAGCTGCTGCTTTATAAAAACCCTTTGGTCCTTGGGATGTAAAGAAGGGCCTATCTTGACATGCCCTGAGGACCCTGGCAATCCAGAGAGCCAGCCCCAGGGTCTTTCTTACTCATACTGCCTGAACTTGGCTGAAACGAACAGGTCCAAGCTATTGCAGTAAAGTCCACGGAGTCAGCCTGGGTTTAATTTTCCTTCAGCCACTCACCTCCTGCCTAAGCCAACAGAAGCTCCCTGGAAACCTCTCTGCCATTTTCCCGTACTCCAGCAATTCTTCTTTGCTCAAGCTATGCAGGCAAAATGCTTTTGTTCTTACCAGGGCTACTCCTGAACTGCAGCAGTACAACAGTCGAGAATAGGGACTGCTGCCTGGCATACATATCAACACTTCGTCAACATGAAATAAATGGTTCATTAAAAAAAGCTAAGATCCGTAACACTGACAAAAATGCTGTCTTCAGCCACGTTCTGACCAAACTGTTACTAAAAATGGTTTCTACACCAAGTCTGTTGAAGACAATGTTGTAGCACAGAACAGTAGGGTTTGATGGACTTGGAAATCTCCAACATTACCCTTCTGGCTTTTCTCAGGATCAACTACAGCTATGCAAATGCTGCTCTGTGCTCACAGACACCCACTGACTAACTGGAGGTGCACTGGGCCCCACTTTCAGCTCATGTGAAGAAGCAAACTTACTGGGCAGCTGCTGACATCAGCCAAAGAATCAGTTCTGAGAGTTCTGCTAATTAGTTCCTGTTAATTTGGAAGCTCGTAGAGGTGAAGTCCCTGTTCCCAGTACCCTCCTGTGTCAATCAGGACGGACTGCCTGTTTGCTGGCGCTCAGGCAGCTGTGCTGAAGGTGCACTGAATGGATGCAAGCAGTGTGTGACCCTTCTGCCTCCCTGCCTGCTGAGCATTCACAGCACTGCTTTCTTTGCCTTGCTGCTGAAAGGCGGTGAAAGTCACCAGGGGCTGGAGGTCTTGGCTTTTTCTTGGCTTCATCCTGGCTCTTTCCAGAGGTCTGCTGGCTTATTTTTCTCTCTTTTTTTTTCTTTTAACCAATATCTGTTTCTGAGGGGATTGCTAGCAGATGATATTCCCCATGCCTGTGACTCATCCAGGTGCATATACAGAAATATCCGTGTGTCAAGCTAGGCTAATTATGCCACTATTCCCCAGTTGTGGATTAGAGCAAAAATTCAATTAAAAATCCAGCCCTTCTTCGTGATACTTTAAGCACAATTTCTGAACCACTGTGTTACCCCAGTAAGTGCCGGAATTTGATGAGAGCCAGGTGGGAATTACAGAGTGAATTCTCACTACGCTGCAGTGGGAGTGAGAAACCTAACTTTTGGAAGGATTGCCTGCGCTTTTGACAATCTCCTCCTCCATTACTAAAAGGCAACATCCAGAAACAATGCCTGCATGGCAACTTCGTGATGCCAGAAAGCAAGCAGCTTTGCATTTTGTGAACATGGTGATGGAGATAAATAACGCAGCACTGGTGGACCTCCATCAGGGCCTGAACATTTACAACGAGCTGCAGTACCCTGCAGAAGAGAGCTTCTGCTCAGGAGACCCAGCCCTGTGCCTCACAGTACCGTGTACTGGACGTGCAATACCAAGGTTCTTGGATTTGAACCCATTTTCCTGTCAACAAGATGTTAAATTCCATGACACAGGTGGTATTTTTGTTGTTACTATCCAGCTAAGATGGTTATTGTGAACTGCTTCAGTTCAATAGGGCCTGATCCCAAAACCAGTATGGAGAAATAATGCAGCTGAGATTTGGTAACAATCTTAATAATGATGTACTCTGAAAGTACTTTCAAAGGAATTGTTACCGCATCTGTGGGTTTGGGAAAGCAAGGCATTGTATGAAGCAACAACATTTGCAACGTGGCTACTCAATTTTGTGGTGCTCCTGTGTTTGAGAGCCCAGCTGGAGCTGAAGCCTCATCTTACAGAAGCACCAATTCCACCCAAGTCCAGCTGAATCACCGGGAGCTGCAAGTTATCAGCATTGCAAAAAAATAATTAAACGGAGATAAACAAATTTACTGCAATAATTTGTACATGCAAAAGTAAGTAACTGCTTTGGAAAAACCTCTCACCCAAGGTCACGCAGTACATCTACTGCACAGGAAGGAGCTCAGCCCAGGTGTCCCGACGGTGCAGAAGGCAGATGATAACAGAGCTGGGTGGAAACTGGGCTAATGAGTCAGCCGTGGGCTCTGCAGCACCACATCTCCAGCACCTAATCTGAATGACACTGATGAAGCATCATCATCAATTTCATAATCATCCACACCGATGTAGACTCTGGAGGAACGAGAGGTATTTATGAGGCCCGTTAGGAAACACACACGAGCTCCTTCCCTGTGGTATGAAAACTCATACCGCATGCTGTTACTTTTTTTTATGGCATCTTTGAAGCATGAAAAACAGACAAAGAGGAACTACAAATTCTTAAACTGGAATGAGAAGAGAGAAAACAACATAATTTATATATACAGGTATTATTTTCTGGTAACTAGCAAAAATCTCATATCTGAGCATCTACAAGTACATGTTTTCCCCTTACTGTTATTTAAAATATCCATATTATGTCTTGGTAAGTCTACTCCAAGCATACAGAACTATTCCTACATAAGCACTGCTGTAAAATAAGCTTGCCAAGCAGACCCTCAGACCCCTGATGAAAACCAAAGCAAACTTTTTTTTTTTTTTTTTTTTTTTTAATCAAACCTGGTGTTTTCAGACAAATATCATGGAAATTCTGAAAGAACAAAAATTGACACTAAAGGTCAGACACAACGAAGAAGCACTAAGAAAACACTTTGTGAATATTGCCAGAGCAGCCTTTCCACAAACTTGTCCTTTATAAAGGGGGAAAGGAGATTCATTATCCTAGAGAAATGCCTTAAAGAAAGGCAAGAAGAGCAATAGTTATGTATTAAGTACTTGTGAGAAAACTACACTTTGCTATGCCTACGTGGTATCTGATTATAAGATATCACTTTCATAACTCCAAATAATAAACCTAAAGCCTAGAGAGCAGGAAGCTTTTAATTTAAATAAATAAAGGAGAGGTTAATGCGGTGAATGCCTTGAAAACCTTCTCCCCTTCTGTTCCTCCGCTTCTCTCACTCAGAAAATGTGTGCAATGGGTCTCCAACAAATTACATGGAAATTTAATACAGAAAAAATGGCATGGTAGTAAAAGGTATGTTAATATATATGCAAAGGGTAGAAATTAAGTATTTCATGCTCACCACGAGTTAATCTTTTGTAGGACCTACTGCTCTTTTTGCTCATTTAAGAACTTCTGCAACAGCCATGAAGCGAGGGCTACAGTGCTAATAGTATAAAGCATATGTGTACAGCTGAAATTCTGAACAGCAATCATTTGTAATGCAAATTACCTCCTTCTGACTGACATTTAATATTCTGTAAATAGATTTTAAGAGGCTTCCCATTTAGAAACACTGAAATATGATTAGAGAGAAAAGGAATGGGTTAACTCTCTTTTTAGTTGCCCTTTTCTATTATTCATAGTTCCTCTGCATAACGCTGTTTAGATGTAATTCTTTACTGGTTTTATACTGTCTGCCATTAGTATTAAAACTGAAATTTATTATAGGCCACATGCTCATCTGATGTAAATTGGAGTAGCTACTGAAATAAAAGTTACAGTCGGCAAGTAATGCTAAAGACCAGAGCCATAGGGTCCTCTATCTTTTCCTGACTGAAAACAAGAGTTGTAAACTTTCTTTAAAAAAAGATAATAGAGAATATTTATTCACTAAATATGCTTCTGTTTTCCTAGCAAAAGAAAAAAATGTAAATTTTCTTCCGCAGAATATATCCATTGAAAATAGACTGCACACAGCAAGCAAATAAATGCTACATAAAACTACCTCTTAAACCTTGGGTATGCTCACAAAAACAAAGCCAGAGCAGCTCGGAATGTAAAGCTGAACACAAAGCAGGTATATAACAGAAGTCATTAGACATTATTTCTTCCAGAATCTTTGAGAAAGCTTCCCAGAAATTCATTTCTCGAAGGAAAGTGTGTATGCACCAGTGACTCATCCTTCTAAAAACGTCTCTGCTTTTCTACCGAGCCTTCTAGCCACCTGTTGCATTAACCCAGCTTACACAGTCAGGAACCTTATACAAAGTAGGCCAAACTGCCTAAAATCACCTTGTCCTGGGGACACGGCCAAGAACCGAATCATCCTTAGCTGCCATCCAGCTCCATAGGAGGAGACGGTCAAACTCCGCTCCAGCGTTTGGTGGCTCCTGTTACTTTCAGTCATGTCCCTTGCTGATCGTGAACTCACCCCAATAACTGCACCAATTGCTCACCAAATAATGAGCCTGGCAGCAGATCGAGACAACACCACGTCGTGGCTAACACCAAACCTCCGACTGTGCTCTACTAAAGACCCCATGCATTTGCTGCCACTAAACATGGAGCCGTGGCACCTGAAGTGGAAGTTTGTTTAATTTAGCACCAAGCAGCCTCAGTGTGCCTTGCCTCGAGGGCAGGAAGCCTTGGGCCAGTGAGCCCTGCTCCAAGACACTGCGCTGAGCTGGCTTCCCAAGCCCATCAGCTAGGCCCAAGCTTCTCAGATTCCCCAACATATCATTAACTGTAACTAATATAGGCAAGTGCTGTTTCCTGTGTAACAAACGCCTAATGCCCAGTCCTAATCTCAGCTTTAATTACCATGCTTGGACTTGAAACAACACAAATGAACAGAGACTCCTCCGTGCAGGCTGGTGCAAGCCTCTATCTGTGCGACATGCAGGAACCCAGTCCTACAAGACCTGTTTCTTCTGACAACAAACTGAAAACTGATTTTGTTTGAATTAGTTTTCTGTATGGTGTCAAAATCCATACATGAGAGAACAGACCTGCATGCTGTTTGAAAGGAGCCTCAATTTAAATTGGCTAACATTGCAATATTCAGGAATCCACTGGTCCTGCAGCTCCTGCTTTTCTGGAAACTGTCCCTCACCCTTGCCTTATCCCCAGTGATCTTGGCAACACACATAATGTCCTCCAAGCATAAGGTAACCCTCAGCCCCAAGAGGGCTTTATTCTTTCGGAATGGGAAGCCACACGACATCCAGCAGTTTGCATGGCCCTGCTTTTCATTGTTTCCTCTTTATGCAGGTCCCTAAGCCTATCCTGGATTTATACAGACAGAGCCGGAGTGCACACACAATTATATCTCCATCTAAAACCAAAACGTGTGTAAACCATTTTCAGTTTTCAAGGATGAGTGACATTTCATCAAATTTCAGGTCACTTTGCTCTGCTCGGAAATGAAGCAGTATATCTCCGCTTTAACAGGAGGCAGGCTCAGGCTTCTAAATGTAGGAACCAATGTGGTAGAAAACATCACAGCAACTTGAGCAGTAAAGCTAGGGACGAGATGATAAATGCAGCAACCTGCGGCAAGGCTCTGAAATAAGCAGTCAGATCTTTAGAAATAATTGTACATTAAAATAGTGATATTAGGGCCTTAGCAGTAACATTACCATTCATGCCATTATGTATTAGAGAGAGCTGATGGAAATAAAACCAATCACATTTTTTGCCTGTGTGTTCAAAGATGGGTTTTTCAGCAAAGTAGAGAAGCATTTGATTAGCTTTAAGTGTTTTAAAATATTTCAATACTTGATTTGGGAATTAGCACTGATTACCAAGACAGCCATCTCAGGTAATCTTCATTATTTCTCATATGCTTCACCCTCAAGTTTAAACACAGAACATCCCTTGCTGAGGACGTACCTCTATGCTAGGAAGCTGCCAGGTACTGGCTGTCTGCAAAGCCAGCCCCTGACAGCTCAGCAACATTCCCATACCTACGTACCTCACATATCTGTATCTCACACTCAGAACAGGACACAAGGAAAAGAGCCATGGTCTGGTCAGCCCCTCACAACTGGGGTGTTGCTGTGCTGTGGCTGCTTGCATGCACAAGTGCATTTAATCCGCATGAAAGGCTGTGTTGCCAGAAGCTGTAATAAAACATATGGTGTCCCCAAACCTCAAATATTCATCAAGATTATTCTCTCATGTCATAATTTAAAGAAGCTATGGTATTAAAGCCAATGCCACAAACCATTTTTCAGATTCTCACACGACAGGTAGTGTAATTAAGAGCAGTGGCTGATTAGTTGGAGGCTGTGCTGTCCCATAAATAGGGAACAGTGAGAGAGCAGTCTGTAGGAATGGCCACTGTACCTGTAACAGAGAGCACTGCCACAAAGAGCAGCCGTGTCACCCTGCAAACAACTTTCAAAATGGTCCTTAACAGGTTACACATACTGAATGTATTTCAGGGTATTGCACTAATATTACATTTTACACGTATAGAGGGACGCAAAACATTGCAGAGAGCCCATCCAGGTTCTAAACCGTACCTAAATATGCTTTGTTTTCCTGTCTTTGGAGAGCAGAAAGACCCATCTAATGAAAAAATTCATCTAATGAAAAATTATACCTTTTTATGTTTTAATCGTTTGCATGAAGCAAATTTCTACTTCCAAATAAAACTTGATTTTTAGGTATCAAATTCTGTTCATAATTACACTCCCAGACTTCTGCAGAGTCTTGGGGGCTACAAGCCTATGGACTAGAGATCAATCCCTTACTCTTCTAAGTGCTATGTGATGTCCCAGCTGATCAGAGAGCCACAGGACAGCTGCTATAGGCTCCTGGAATAAACACATTAGGAGTCAAAGCATTCCCTGCTGAGCAAAAAGACACTGTGATGGATCTAGGTCAGCCAGCATCAGTTCTGATGTACCAGTGTGGCTGCCCCGCCAGCACATGAGCTGGGTGCGTGCTGGAGTCCCAGATGTGCAGACCCAGCAGTCCCAGCCCCGCCACTGCAGCTGTCAGGGCTCGGAGCAGAAAACTCCCAGGGAGTTTTAAATCAGAAAGGGAACTTGCCCATCCACACATCATCTCCCTCTTCTTGTTGCAGCTCTCAGCTGCAGACAGGACTATGCCTAGCCAAGGGGAGGACAAGCAGCTGGGGGGGGCAGAAGAATTAGAAAAGGGATCACGCACCCTTGCCTCAAGCAGCCTTAGTGAAGCCTGGGGCACCTCCCAGACTCCTTCAATACTCTCCAGGCACGAGTTTCCATAAAGAAAGACTTGCAGCATAGCATACCTGCACCAGGCAGAGAACAGCAGCAACAGAGATTTGCTGCTATTCCACCAAGAAGGATCCAGCCCTCGCCCTAGGACTCAAGACCACCACCCCTACCCTGCTGGACTAAGCCTGTCTTTCCATTGACGCAGCCCCAAACGCAGCAGCCCTGGCCTGGGTGAGCTTCCAGCCCCGTGTGCTAGCAGCAGGCTGCCTCTCCAGGCTGCTCCTTGCTTTTATGTTGCTGTAACAAGAGCACAATCTGGAGGAATAGTTGATCCTAGACTTGTGTTCTGTGTTTGGGGAACGGGTAATTGGTTTTATAGCTTTTTATGAAGCCTCATTTATAATGGCAGCCAGCTGCTTCAGCAGCCACTACATCCTCTCATGCCCCCTCTATACACTGACAAATTTTACTCTTGACCTCAACTCCGTGTTCATGAGACACATTCTCTTATGTCAAGTCTCCCTCAAGTACTGGTCTCACAAAATCCTGCACGGCACATGATACTGAAAGAAGAAAGATCCTGGGCTCAGTAGCAGCCCTCTACCTGTGCTTCCAGAAAGCCACACCTGGGTTACAGTAACACATTCTTCATGGCTACAGAACTGCAGTCTCTGACCTTTTCTGCTTAAAACTGATTTAAGCATCACCTGGAATTTGAACTTCCCCTCCAGAGTCTGTCCCCAGGAAGCACTGCAGCAAGCGCCAAGGCTCAGCACCAAGCACGCAGCTGTGAAGCTGCCTGCCCACCTCCCTCCTGTCTCACACTGCCCCTCGCTGAGACCTGCACTGCAGGGCAGAGCCTGGCACTTACACAAAGCCCCGGGGTGGCCTTAGGTAACTGCAGTCAGAGCAGTGAATTCAGACTGCCAAACTCAGGCCTCCTGTTGACTATCTGAGCCGTAAGGTTTACCTCCGGGTGGCATCTCCTCCCTCCCGTTGCCTTCCTTGCTTTCTGAACACAAGGCGCCCCAGCAGCCTCGTGCAGATGCAGAGATAAGGGTGGCTGTTTGTTTGTTTGTTTTTCCTGGAGGAGAACATTAGGAAAAGCTCCAGCTATTAATTTGATGAAAGAGGTGCTAGAAATTACAGCAAACGGCAACATCAATCCATGTAAAAGCTCTGAGGTGCTTTTATTCCAGACTCACACAGCCAGGCAATGCAGAGCATGTGCATTTTTCACAGCCGCTCTCGTAGCCCCTCAGTTACCTCCTGTCAGGTGCTAGTGGTACCTGTTTCCCACGTCGCTATTTCAGGCGTTGCTCACATTTTGTACCACTCTCTGGAGAAGGATGGGCAGTCACTCGAAGCCTTAATATGTCTGTTTGTCTAAGTAATGAGTACCAAACACCTGCCTGTGAAAAAGGGACCCAGTTGTGTGACAGGACACAAGTGCACACAAATTTGAAAATAAGCTGTTATTAGCCTAATAATAAATGGGATCTCTATAGCAGAGGATCTTTTCTTCTGCTGCAACACAAAACCCTGAAAGCCATCGGTCATTCTCCTTGGTTTCTGTTTGGAAAGGATAAATTCCTTGGGCCCAATTTTGTTTTTATGAGGCCAGAAGTCCTACTCCAAAGAAAAGGTAATTGTTTAAAGCTCAGAATATTCTGAAAAGTAGTGGAAACAGCTTTATAAATGGTTTCAAAAGAAAAAAAAGAAGAGGGAGGGGAACAAATAATAGAAGGGAAAAGAAGGCGATCCCTGGTAACAGAGCCACAGATGCAGTGCAAGCCAAGAATCCTGAAACGGAGAGTTGTTGCTCTGATGACACACGGGTTTAGCTGGGTAAAACATTCACTGACATCAAGTCCTGATACGCCTCCACACAGGTACTAGGGTCATATACAAATCCCCCAAATTCCTACCTGGCACCAGCCAAAGGGCAGCACTAAACATCCGGATTTGTGTGGAATTAAGGCCCTGCGCACCCTCCTCATCTCCTGGTTGGACACAAACCTTGTGGTGAAACCCGGGAACATTTGTGGTGGGCCCAAGGAGTTAACTCCTTGGTAGGCTCCTGGCTCTGATGTTGCTGCGGGCGACGTCTCTATAGAAACGGCATGCAAGGGTAAATGGTCTGGACAGGGAAAGCTTTTGCTGATAGATCTGACACTAAAGAAATTCATCATTAAGGGAGCAGGTAAAGTGCTTATTCACAGCACCAGGTCTCTCTACAAGTCAGCCTCACAGCAACCAGACACGATGAGTCCGCACCGCCAAGCAAGGACCGACTCTGTGGCCGTGCAGAAGCACGGCAGTTGGGGTGGCCGGGCACAGGCCTGCCCCCAGCTCCTCCGACACAAAATCCCCAAAATTTTCCTGAAGAAATTGGGACATAAAAACGGAGCTCCCCAGTTCCTTATAAGCAACTCTTTTTGAAGGCTATTGCCTGCAAAAAGCTTTAAAAATTCAGACCAGAGTTTTGAAAAGTTTCCAAGTTGACATAATTAAAAAAAATATATTATCCTGAAATGCAAGAACAGCTTTATCATATAAAATGAAGGTTTGCTTATTAGGCTGTCAGTGCTATTTGCCTGTATTTGGTGGTGCGGGTGGCTATCTGCCTAAGAGCTCTTCCTGTGTGCAGAGAAAGATGGCAGTATCTGCTGTCAGAACTGATTAACTGCAGCTCAAACTTTACATTGGCTTAGGGACTTTTCATTCCTTTTAATTGTGTTTTCATCTAAAATAAACATATTTTGGTGTTTCAAAATATATCTGCATATACTGAGGGTAGTCTGACTCCAAGCAGGACACCTGTATTTATTATGCCCTATTTATTTCTGCCTGTACCATCCATTTCCCGGAACAACAGGATGGTGAGTTTTCATGGTGAAACGGCACGCACGTCATCTCTGCTGTGTAGGTTTTATCTGAAGTTCTACTTTGTTTGGGGCAAATGTAAGTCAAATTACATGTGATGAAAGATCAACATAAATTCTAGAGTGAATTTTTCTGACTAATCTCAGAGGCTTTCAGAAGATGTTTCACTCTTCTGACCTCTCAATCTTTCAGATTTCATTATGTTAGTCACCTCTCAGAGGTATCACTATTCACTTAATGCTTTGCCATGCTCTAAAAAACATAACAAAATATTGTAAATCATCATTAAAATTACTGCTGTGATGCCTGAGGAGTCTTGTTACCCATTTTTCCAGAAGTCACTAGCTGATCTTAAGAACCAGAGACAGACAGCCAAATTCCATTGCTACCTGGTGTAAGTTGAGAGGGTAACGCTGTCTCAAATTTCCTTAGAAGAGGTCCTGAGAATTAAAACACATTCACTGTATTTTAGCTAAGTTCTCTGGCCATTGATCAATGATAAACCTGTAGTCTTTCACTGTACAATATATCCAAACTCTGAGCCAAACATGAGACAGGCTGGAAGCATCACGGCTGTCATCCATGCTGCAGCCACACCAGAACGTGCATTATTTCAGCAGTGTGCTGCATGCTCACGAGCTGGCACGTACTGAACAACTGCTCTAGGAAGTGTGACCTTCAAGGGATCCAGGTAACCACTCTCACAAGTGCCAGGTTTCCAGATCCCAGCAGCATCTCTCTTTTAATTGTGCTGAGCCCCATTTTGCTGCCCCAGAGCCCAGAGGCCCTGTGACTGTGCAACAGCCTGAAGGCAGCAGATGCTGCTACATCTTGCTGGGTAATTTTCTCCCTTTTCCATTAAAAACAGGATATGAAATTTTCTTACACCTTCTAGTATTCCATCCAAATTATTTTTTGCCATTTGGAATACAACCTTCTGTGACATGCTCATCAGTTTGATGGCAAAGCCTGCAAGTTAAGAATACCACGACACAGCACACGTTGCTTTTCTCTGCAGTTGTTTCAAAAATAAGCAACGAGAAACCAAATCCTGACCCCTGTGGTTATTGCAAATTAGTTACAGAAATCTTTCCCAAGATCAAAAGTTCTTTGCTCAGCCTCTGTTCTAGCACAGGGCCATAGCAGCAGAGCAGTCATTTCCTCACTCTTTGTGCTTCCTTACAGAGGAGGCCAAGAAAAGCCCAGCAAATGCTCAGAAAGACATCATCAGCCTCAGGCTCGACCTGCTCAGCACCACCTTGAGAGGCTCCTGTGCTGGCTCCCTCCCGCTGCCACAGAGCTCCCCAGCAGAAGGGCATTTTGCATTTAAACCATGGAACACTGCCACTGAACTAGCACTATACTTTACCTCCTAAAAAAAAATGACAATGTGAATGGCTTCAGCTGTCTGACGATTTGTCTTGGCTAGCACGGGAAGTGGGATAAAGATACAAGCTGGCTTGAAGAGTATCAGAAAAGCATACGCAAAACAAGAATATTATGGTAAAAAGGGATTAGATAGCATCCTTATTAATTACAATAACACCAATTCAACGACTCATTGACTAGGCAGAAGCAGCATTTAAAAGATCAGAGACGTAGTTTATCCTCAAGAGTTATAAATAAAAAAAAAAAAAAAAACTGTCTACAGATGTAATGATTAACCCTTATCTACAGAAAGGGGATATAATGGACTATTACCTATAGTTGTGGAGACACAAAGGTGTTATAAACAATTATCTTAACAATAACTATTGTTTCCATCAGCAAGGTGAGGCTGAGGTTACATCCCTCATTCTAGCCAGCCTAACTCCAAAAGTAACCGGTAACCATTTTGCTGAACGTCCACCTAAACTTGCAATCAAACTGGAGATGAAGATAAAGAGATTTAAGAGAAAAAAGCAAACATGCAAACCAACAGTCTAAGTTTCTAACAAGGACACAGGCCATATAGTAAGTCAGAGTTGTTTGGGCAGAAAGTCTTTACTATTTCTCCATGGAGCATGAGGAGAGAAAATGCCCAAGCATGGACTCAGAGTTTCAAACTCCCCAGGTTTTCCTACCTGTTCCCCAGGACCACAGAGAGAGGATTTGCTAACCAGGCTAATGAGTATAACACTCTTCTTATACAGACAAACAAAACAGTTTCTTCTGCATCCCTGGGTGAAAATAAAAGATAAAAAGCAGAACTGGTAAAACTTCAGCCGCCACGAGAAAACGAGCCCAACTGCTTCCTTCTCTGACTTCAGTAATCAGGAAACACTGTCCAAGGAATAGCGTGATTTACAGAAGTAATCGAGTATCAAGATACCTGGAGTCGAAGGAAGGACTCTGGATGTTGGTGACCTTTGGCTCAGCCTCTGAGGATATACCAGTCTAACGTGACACCAGTGTAAAAGAACAGACAGAAAAAATAAAATAAAATCCCAAAGCTTTGAAGTAATGTTTTATGTACGACACACTATTCAAAGAAGTAGTCTGGACTTCTTCAGTTTCTAACAACAGGTATTGCAGATGGACAGGACTAATACTTGCAGCACTGTGACTCACTGTGTCATTGCCTACCAATACACATCCTCATTTTGCAGCTGGCTAGTACTAAGGTCTATGCGGAGTGCTAGCAACAGGCAAGTATAGCAACATTCCTATGCTTGATGGAAGTACAGAGCTGTGAATCAAGGACTCTGCATAACACGATGCAGTGTACATTTGGATGTCTAACCTGCATGTACTTCGTTTCTGCTCTACTGTGCAATGGAGAAGCAGGCAGGGAAAAGCAGAGGGAGGACTGCCTCCCTGCTGCAGCACCAGTTCAGGTTAGAGGAAAGGCAGATCCAGACACCAGATTTCATACCTGACCTTGAGCAAGACCTTCCTCTTGGGATTCTGCATTCTTTCCCACCTAACTGGAATTGCAGGGAGCACAGCAGCTAACAGATTATTTGGAAACTTCTCCTATGGGCAGAAGGAGTTTTCTAATGTGATTTACTGTAGCACTGAAAACAATAAGCTTGCTGTCAAGGAGAGGTCTCGTAGGTGCAACTTACACTCAATACAAAAATAATCAGTTGTGATTTAGCTTCTGTGCTCAACTAACCAGAGAGATCCATGGCTTCTTATACATTATCTTTAATACAAAATATATATTTTCATTCTTGCTGGCTTCCTCCACAAGGTATTCTATTCATATGGGATTTTTAGACTTATAATTTAATCATACGAACAGCTTTTGCCAATTGATGTTCGAGTCCCATGATGATATACTTTTAGATTGGAGCTTTAAACAGCTCCAAGAAATGTTTATCCTGTCAATGAAGAGTTTAAGCAATGCACAATTTATTTTTATCTTCCTGGTGCAATGAGGGCAGGTGAAGGGGATGATAACCATTTCCACATTAATTATAAATACTGCATTACAAACGCAGGCTGCGTCTTCGGCTTTTCAGGGTCGTTAGATCTCCTTGTGTGCCTGCAACCCAAAAGTTTCTACTTGCTTTATGTTGCTTCAAGCCAACCTTATAAAACTAATCTTTCCTGCTTTCTTTTCTTATATAAGCTCCAATCACTCAAGCAAAATTGTTTTCTTTTAGTTTCTTCTTCACCACTTACTGTATTCTGGTAAACTCCATTTGGGTTCAGATTCTACAGCTAGGACATATTGTCTAACCTTGCAAGGCCAATTTTCTCAAAATCCTTTTCTTACTGGAAAGAAAAATATGTTTTATCCACTCTTCATTTAAGGAAGCTTAAATATGGGCACGTTATACAACAATAATAAAATATGTCTTAACAGATCCATGTTGCACAAATACTCTGAAAGCATTTATTCACCTCTGCTACAAACCCAGCACTTACTGGTTCTGACTGCAGTAGTTTCTTCCAGCCAGTCAAGACCAAAATGCTATCAGCATGATGAACGAAAATTTGTGTTTGAGACTGGTGGGACTAGCAAGATGCCATTTTTTAAAACATCAATCATAGTTTCTTTCTACAATAATTGATTTCACGTACATTAAATAATTAGAAAGAGATATCCCAAACAGTAGCAGTTTCATTTAGAATATATACATAAGCAAAGAGAATAAAGAGAATGAGCACGTATTTATGGAAACTACACGATCTACATCGTGAAAACGTGTGCACCAGTCCTAATGCCAATTCTAATCCTTCAAGAAAAAGCAGAATAGACTTTAAACCCCTGGTAAAATCCTCAGTAAATATAATTGAACGGTTCATAATAAAGGCAAAATAAAGGCTGATATTTCTTTTCATCCACTGGAAAAATACCTACTCTGTTTCTGAGGGGTTTGACTGAACAAGTGCACCTTACCAGGACATAAGACATTCACAAGGTATCCTGGACAGCCTGGAGATCCTGCAGAATCCAAACTTTAATTTTATGTTGTTAGTCTCAGGATTTATTGCATAAGAATGTAATTTGCACTGTATTTCATATCTGAAGTTATTTTGATGCTATCAAGATTCCACTTAAAATTGAGAACTGGGTATTGCTCTTCCAAAATCTGTTTCCTTATGCATCGCCTGGCCCACTCCAGGTTTTTGGAAGACGTGCTGGACTAGGCCACGCACTGGGCAGATTTATCTGCTTGAATATTGCTCAACCAAACGGAATGCTCTGAGGGTGCATTATGCTCACAGGAATCACTCAGATCCCTCTGCAGTACTCAGAAGCACAGAGCGGAGGTCCCCCAGTGACTGACCACAGCAGAGTAGGGGGCAACTAAATAAAGATGATTGGGGTGATGACATGCTTTTATTTTTAATTATCCAGGTATGGTAACTTGATGAAAAAGCAACATTTCCAAGGACAGATTGATTAGATTAAGTATCTGAGACTAGAAAATATACACAGGTGCTAATAAAATTAGAACAGAGAATTGAACAAAACCTAATTAATAGGAAACAAGTGACTACATAATTTAATTGTAGGCCTTTTGCTTGCACTTTAACTGGTAAGGCATCTGAGGAAGTATGTGCAAGTACAAAAGCAATCATAAACTGGCTACAGCACAATACTAATTACTTATATCTTCCAAGGAATGCAGGATGCTCACAGATGTTAAAAAAATAAAGCTTTTTATAGAAAATAATTTGAGGTAACTACTACTAGAAAGATAGAAATCTCTCTTTTTAAGTCATACTGGGTATTTTTTGTGGATGAAATTAAAACAACTATTGCAAGTCAAAGGATCCGTTAAAAATAAGAACACAGGAGACGGATAAAGTATCTTTTTATAATATGAATCCTATAAAGACAGGACAGCTGTACACGTAACTTGTCAAGTAAATCTGAATTAGTTCACACACGGTAAAACTATATGTACCTGAGCTCTTATAGGATGTTAATGTGTACACTGAAAACAGAAAATAAATACGCTTTTTGAGTCTTGTTTTCAAGAAATCTTTGATAGTTTTGACAATCTTTCTCTAATCTTTTGTTTTCAGAAGAAATAGTATTTCAGTTTAAACAGAGCAAAGGGATTGACTGACTGACACCCTAGCATATTACTGCACAAAAGACACAAGACAGTCACGCCTAAATTTCAATGACCTAAGGTACAAGCACAACATAAAGGAACTTCTCAGATGAGCCAAATGATTGAGTTTCACTTATAAAGGACAATAAAGCATGTAAGCATCGATTTTTTTTTCCTAAGAAACTCACAATCCTCCTTGTGAATGTGTGATCAGCAGTTTAAATTCCATTTTATTCTGGCCATCTAAAGAAAGAGCTGGTATAGATTAGAGTGAAACCTAGTTTCATAATGTTGGAAGAGATGAGAAAGGGGTTTTGTTCATATCATTCATTCTGAATTGCAATTTAAAAAAAAAAAAAAAAAAAAAGCTGTGCCTATTCTGGCTGTGTGTGTAGTTGAGATGGTTCCCAAATGAACACTGACAGAGGTATTCTGAGCTCCTGGATATGAATTTTGTTTTTACTTCTATGGCTCCTCAAAGGCCATTGGGGCAGACTAAAATCAGCACTTGAGGACTGTTTAAAAATACTATTTTGGAGCCCAGAACACCATACTTGTTTAGCAGCCTTTAATAAATCAGGGCTAGTTCAGATTGATCTCACTCAAGGCTACTTTGGGGAATGTGTTTTATGCATCAGCCACTATTTATCAGATAGCCATACATGTAAGATCTGTAGGACTCTCCAGACTTTCATAGAAACATATGGTTCAACTCAGTGGATGCAGTAACATCCCATATACAAAAGAGAGCTATACAGGTGCATAGGTAGATTGATATAAAAACAAAGCACAGTTGTACCAGCCATCTAACTAAAAATGTACAATCAGCTCAACAAGGATGCTAATGTGAATGCTTGTTCTGTTCCTGAGAGGAGATTTGTGGTGCCTTTTTCTGCCAGGTGAATTTAACCTGGTAACACCTGAGCTCATGCACACATCCAGCCTCTTGGCCATGAGCAGAGCAGGTCAGGGTCAGATCCATGAAACAGCACTGCAGCTGCAAAGTGGGACCATTTCTCAGAGCAGAGAAAAAGCCAGAAACCTTTCAATAACACATAATTTTGGTTTGCCTATTTTTTTATAATCATTATTCATTTGATTTTTTTTTTTTTATTACTCATTATTATTAGAAATTAGCTTGATTCCTTTTCCTTTATGAACTTTCAACTGCCATTTTTTGCAATAGGTGGTTATGGACAAGTGAAGAATAAATCTGAGGATGCACTAACTGGTTAAAAATAGAAGCCCCCAGCTATTAAAAAAAATAAAATAAAAATACAACAGCAGATGTTTCAGCTCCAGGCCCAGCAGTATATGGCAGCAAATTTTCAAACTCGCCAATAAATCTCTCCTCATTCACAGAAGTCACTGAGGTCTGAAGGAAACCTTAATTCAAAAATGTATTACACCACCAGAAAAAAAATACTTTTAAGATTCAAAAAATCAAGCATGAGGCAAAAATGGTTTTTCTACTCCTCTCCTTCCACATGTCATCTCTCTCACGTGCCAATGCTTCCAGGCACTGCTGAATCAAAGCTCCCCTGAGTGGCTAACATGTGACTGAGCAAGGACCTCAATTTAATTCCACGAGAGCAAAAAGGGATAAAGCTGTTAAAATTTCTGGCATCTGTAACTGCATGAGAGCACTGGAGGCTGACTGAGACTGCCCAGGACAGCTGTGTTCCTGCAGAGCTGGAGCCAGGTACCCAACACTGCCCCTAGCAGGCCCTGCCTGCGCTCACATCCAGCACGGAGCAGAAGCTCTACAGCTAATACAAGGAAAAAAATCAATGGGAAGATAAGAGGGATACTTCTTTATATATTGCTATTTACTACTGCAAAAATGCTGGGAGCAATGAGAATTTACCAAGAGAGAGAGAGGAGGATTTTCAGAATCAAAGGCAATTATGTTATGAAGTTTTACCGTATCTTTTAGGGCAACTGAGAAAGTGCCGCAACCAAAGCAGGCTCACGGGAGGGCCAGCACCAGAGCCCGAGGTCTCTGCTACATGTCTGCGTTGTACTGAACCATCCCCACCAGGAAAATCAAACACCACACAACCAGCTCATCTCTAGACTGGAAATAAAACCTCAGAGGTCCATGCTAACGTAACTCAAACATCCCCCCTCACAGTTCCCTCTTTGCTGCCCACCTTACCTGCTGCAGGACGCCAAGCAGGCCCCAGGAAAGTAGCGCTGCCACATCTGCGGCTCTCCCTAGGTTTAAAGGATGAAAAGCTGGAGTTGGCATTGTCCAAACTGCAAGTGGATTAGCCTTAACGTTTACACCCTCAGATATAAAAAGGAGGTGTGGAAGTTGCAGGGGGAGGCCAGCCCATGAAGCAGAGCTGGTTACAAGCACTGCTGGGCCCTGCAGGGCTCTAGCCACAAGGCCTACCACCACAGCAGCCACGCAGGCCTCAGGAGAGCCCTCACCTCACTTCACCTCATGGGGAGCCCCAGGCTGCCGGTGGTGCAGGCCGGCCCTTCTCTTCTGGGATGGCATCGAGCTCATCCCAGCCACAACCCGCCTGTCACGCTGAACATCCCCATACGCTAAGGGCAACTGCCCTGCTGCCAGGAGTTCATGATTTACCTGACTTCTTCCACCAAAGCGCCTCCAAGTCTTCCACCCCGGCTGTGGCAGCTGCTGCTGTGGAGACCACTGATCTCCCAGCGCATCGCTGACATTTGGGATGCAGGCACAAAGTTTCCTAGCTAGTTCAAAGCTTTTCTCCCCAATCCCTTTGAAAGATGCATACACTTCAGAAACTGCCAGGAAGGAAATGAAAAAGGAACAAGAATCAGCAAAAACGCTTTATGGTGTTATAATCCCCAAAGTTGTTTATGTTTCTATCAGCTCTGAAGTTTACATTTACATTACTTGGGAAGACAGGTCTGTAGCACAGTAGGTCAGGACACATTGGAAAATAAATACATCCTAGGCTTAGTGCTGATATGAGAAGCAAAGTTTGATACTTCTGTTATTACTTTTCTAGTTCTCCTAAGGTTTACCTCAGGCATATGTTCCTCACACTTTTCACCCTTACACATGCGCAGTTGAAGTGTTGGCTCTGGAACTATATTCCACATCTTTCCATATCCTGCTGCATAGCTAACAAATAACTGCAGCAGAAAATGTATATATTCTTCCTTGGGTTGTTTCAAAAGCTCAAGCAGAATGATTACTTTCCTTGTTTCTCAAATTCCTGATGTATAAAAAGGAGACAGTACTTGCCTGCTCCCCATGTAAATGATATAGAGCTTCATGAATTAACTCATATAAGGCATTTTCAGAGTTCTTCAGCATCTTCTGGCTGAGGACCTCAAAATATTGTTATTTTTTCCTCTTACCCCAATGTCTCCTATGATTCATGAACAGGCTCACATCTCTCATGGGTCAGCAGTGATACTGGTGTATAACCTTGCTAGATACCATGATGATATTGTCCAGCATAAATTCCATTATTGTATTTCCTGAATTCCCATCTCCAGTTCCAACAGCTCGACCTATTCATCAATTTGCTTCTTTTCACAGGCTGCTCACTTGCTCCAAAAGAGCTGCATGCAGCCACAGACCCTGCTAAAAGACCCTGATCCAGAAAGCCATTTGTGTTTGTTAAATTCAAACGTATACTTTAATGCTTCCCCAGATGAAGGCTAAATTTCAGTGATGCTGGAGGAAAAATTGAAGATTTCTAAAGAATTTTTCAGCTACTCTTTCTCTACTTAGAATGGTGCAGATTAAAAACCCCACAAAATTCATATGCAACCTAAAAGGAGTGTGAGGCCAGAGTCAGGCTGCCAGACTCAACAGCAGTCACTACTTCACATCTTCTTCCTCAGATCACCACCACCAATCACTTTAGAAGCATGGCATACAGGTACCTTTACAGTCAATGGAAAAATTAGTTAAATGCCAGCTGTGAGCCACAATGGATGTCACCCCTAATTGCACAGTCCCAGCCCAAATTGAGAGTATCTGAGCAGGCAGACCCTCAAGTGAGTCTCTGCAGCTCACAGAGGAAGAAAACCTTCGAATTTTCAGTGTACACTGACCTGTGGCTATTACTATTGCTCTCATTATTTATTAATTTGTTAGCACTTAATTACTGCTACTTTCATCCTAAGGATTAATGCAAGGTGCTGTTAATACTAAGAGCTCGTTTAGTGTTTTTCGTGTTGAAAGCACTTGACAAGTGCTATCTAAGCCTCACATGAACAGTGTACTACCAAGACAACGGAAAATACTTTTATCTTCTTCTGCCCCATGCTGGGAATTACATCAATGATTCCCACACGCTGTGAAGGCCCCAACTATTCTCTCTTTGCTTTTATTCATCCAGTCAGCTGTCTGGATACCTGTTGTCTCTGGTCCAATTCACCATGCTGTCAGCACCTTGTGTTATCAAGCACAAGCATTCCTGAACCTACTACTGTCATACGTGCCAGAAGATATTTTTCTTGCGTTTGCTTTATGATCTTGTCATTCACTTGTCCAAATATGATGGCTGATGCACCGTTCTTCCACTGGTGTTTATACTACATTCAGCCCCATGCCCTTTTACTTCAGCAGAAACATTCAACTCTGCTGCTTTCAATGCTATCCTTGACAAGAAAACACCCCCGTTTCAAGTCCCTATTTTCCAAATGCCGTCTGTGAAAGACAGCTTCACAGGACTGCTATCCACAAACAGGGCTATGGGAGTCCTGCATTTAAAAAGACCCCAGCACATCACAGCCTCTGAAGTCTAGTAGCTGCATCATAAATGAGACTTTGGGGTCAAATTCTACCATCCTCTGAATTAAAAAGTTTCTTTGCTGAAACAGAGAGGAAAACATGTCTAAATCTTCCAGTATTTGTGTTGACTGAAGCTGATCAAAAAGTAATTCTTTTGTGAAGTTCCCCCTTCCTTTGGAGCAAAAGGAACCCATCTTCTAGCAGCCAGTTGACCGCTAACAGTTTCTCTCCAAAAGCACTAGCAAATGCAACACACAACCACACTGCACCCCATCCACGTCAGCTGCTTCATTGGCTTTGGCACTGGGAACGTGCAGAAACGGCCTTTGAAGTAAAAACCTGAGGATCTGCAACAGGTCGTCCTCATGCACCTCTGCCAGCACAGCGGGAAACTCATCAGGGCACGCTCAGAGCTGTGACAAGTGCGTGTTGGAAAAGCCTGCCGTTGAGGCAATTTCTCTTGATGTTAATACAACTACTTTTCTAAATCACACTCTTTGTAATTTAGTGTCCAAACTTTATCATCAGCTGATTGCTTTCACAGAGTTCTTGATGAAACTCTAAATGGTTCATGGCACAGTAATTTTTCCTTGTTAATATTCTATTCTCTTCTAGAAACCAGACAATGTTTTAAAAAGGAATTGGTAGAACAATTTATAAATTCATGAGTTAAAGCAAATCTTATTCTTTGGCATATGGGGAATAAAAGGAGCTTGCTAAATCAAAGCCTTAATTTCATATGATTCCTCACTGTGCAACTTCTGTCTGACATTTGTAATTAATGTTTGCTATTCAGCTCTAACTACTCCAGTTGATGCGTCAAAGGCCTCTGTAGCATTCATACAACCTCCTCCAGGATTTAGGATATTTCCCCTGTCATAAAACTGCAGCTTGCTGCAGAAGCATCCCAGACTCTGATTGAGACTGCTGCTTGTTTTTAATCAGCCTGTCCATATTTCCACACCAGATGTGAGTGCTGGCAAAAAACCCAATGAACCATTCAGTAACTGGGCACTGAGCAGGACCCCAACCGCTGCTCAATGTGGGAAATAGGACAGACTAGTGAGGGAAAGGAAAAGATCCCAACAGACTGAGACATGCGAAACTAATGAGGAAAGGTGGGAACCAGCTTCTTCCTTCACCTCTGCTTCCTATGTAAATCATCTTTAAACTAGATACAACTATAAATCTGCAATAAAATAAGGATTTAAGAACAATTATGTGGCAAGACTTAGATATAAAAGTGATTGATGTTCCACATGAATCAGTTAGTTTCTACAAACACCTCTTTTGCTCACTCTCTGGGCTTGAGCAGCCAACATACTCCTCATCCACGGAAGAAGGAAATATTCAATTGGTAAGAAAAGAGAGACTACTGCTCCACCAGCACTAGGTGGTGAGGAAGACATCTAAAATGTGTGATGTAGAAGACAACCCACCAGAATGCCCAGATTGTGCCTAACCCAGTGGCCTGACATAGGAAGGAAGCACACTGGGCTACCCTACCTGCAAGGGCTTTCAGAGAGACGGCCACAGCACTGGTCCCACCAGGGAGCACAGACGCAGCCACTTTTGGAGGGGCTGGGGCAATGTAGCCCCTGGCAAGCCAAGGGCAGAACGGCTGACACAGGCACACTGCAGCCTGTAAAGGAAAGACGCATCCCATAAAGCTGGATTCCAAAGCCAGTGTGTGAAATGGGATTGCTAATAGCAACAGAAGGCCCGGGTGTGCAATTTCCGTAGATATGTTTTATTGATTGAGTCAGAGAGGCCAACAGTAGCAGTTCACATGAAGTGGTGCCCTTCAACAGCAAAAATATCTCCAAAAAAATGAAAAAAGCAAACTAACAGCCTGGCATTGCAAGGACATGTGTCCAGCTCCACCACCCCAACAGGTCCACTGGCACAGCAAAAAAACACACAGCACTGCTTCCTTCTCAGTGATGGGCACAAACACACTACAGGCGTAGCGTATTTGTGCAATGCTATTGTAAACATCCCTCTGCCTTAAGAGTGAGTTTTGTCTGGAAAGCACATTTGCCTGCACTGGTAACAGATTTTTCCAAATGACTTTTACTGAGTTACTGGTGGGAGTAAATGCAGAAGTGATTGTATCTGTACAGACACCTAAAAACCCGAGTAAGTGGCTTGGAAGACAGATGTATTGTTATGGTGACAATCTAGATTAAACTGAAATTTGAGCTTTCTGAACAAAATAAATACAAGTTAAAAAAAGCATGGGCAGTAATTACCTACTGCTGCTGAAGCCAACCACTCTCTTTTGCCCTCTCCTTGAACTGAAAACAGAAATTATCCCAAAAGTTATTAGAGAGGATTGCAGACAAGCCATCTGACCCATTCATTGTAAACCAGATGAGAACAAAATAAAACAAAGAAAAGCTGGCCACAAGCTCAAGGAAACTATAAAGCTTTCTGACAACTGAATGCTTTGCCCCATCCCTGGACTTCCCTCAATCCAAGCGCTGAAAAGCACATATCTTGATTTCCTTGTAAGTAGGAAAAGCAGAGCAAATAATTACTTAATTGCAGTTTAAATGGTCGCTGCAGTAAAAAGACATTTCAGGTATGAAGCACGTTTCCTTGTAATGGACGTGGGTTTTGGCTTTACCTACACTGTGACCTTACAGACCCAGGTTAGAATAAGGTTGGGGCAGAGATGGGATCACCTGCAGGCAGCAGGGCAGCAGCTGGCATTTCACTGCTGGTGACACAGCTCTTGAGTAGCCATGGAAACTCTACTGCAACTGCCAGCCACCCCTTAGTAATCAGTAATTACGGGACTCTGACATTGGTAATGAGGAGATGTGATAACATACCAACACGTATTAGATTGCATGTGAAATCTAGGATCCAAAGTCAAAGCACTCTGATACTGTTATTTCATCAGCAAATCATTATGGCAGTGATATAAGGGGAAAAAAACAGGTCTGCATAGAGGGTAAAAAGCAAGCTGTATTTTCTGAAATTAACATTTCAGTGAAAGAAATAAATAAAAGCAGTAAAAGGGGTTGGACTTAAGTTTCACACGCAAAGCGTTTGTTTCTCTTAGTTGGCAGCAATGCATGTAATCCCAGCTCCATTTCCCTTCCAAGATGGAGACTGGTGCATAATCAAAGTGAGCAAGCAACAAATACATTCAGGGCCATTTCAGCCACTTAAAAACAGTTTTGCCCCGGCTCTTCTCTTTCAGCAAATATTTATGAGCGCTATGTTTTGTTCAGACAGCTGCTTGCTGAAAGGAAAGCCTTACACTGTACCTGAAACTCACTTAAACAGCAAACAACTTGTTTGCGGAAAATTTAGACAAAAGTAGTTTACAAAATATCTATCATGAACAGGGCAGCAAAACAGCAGCATTACTTAGCAAATGTCCAGAGGCATGAGGAGTTTAAGGCCGTCTAAAATAGGAAGTGATCCTACAAAATAGGTGATTGCCATTTTTCTTATCGATGTTATCTCTTTTCTGAGACAGAGCAATGACTTCCACGGATTTAATTCACAAGAGCCAGCTCAAGACTCTAGAGAAGCACGAGCAAAACTCTGCAGACGCTTTCCCCTTCCTCCGGCCCTAGGAGCCCTTTTTCAGGATGGTCGTGTGGGGGAACAGCTGCCCTGTGCAGACAGCTAAATGTCACCCTGTAGGCAACAACAAGCACTGCTGCATGTAGGTGGGATTAAATACCAGGGCAGCTATTTGTCACTAATCCGGATCTGCAATCAACACCCAGGCTCGCATACCTGAGTCCCTGCACACAAAAATTTTAGTATCAGCCTTCTGTTTTCCCAGCCATCTATAAATTAGACATTGGGCTGGGATTTTGACATTCACTTACTGCCAGGCCTTGGCACAGTGACACACGAGCAGCTCCGCACCCAGCCCAGCCTCTGCCGGGACAGAAGTGGCAGCAGAGCAGCAGAATTTGCTGCATGTCCATTCGATGCTGGCATTTTCATTTTTAATATCAAAAGCAGTGTATAAAGCAGCCAGGGGTCACCTCTCCTCCACACTGGGCTGCAGCTGCTCTGAAATACAAAGCTGGCTTGGCCCAGGAGAAGGACCCGGGGGGGGAAGCACTACGTGCTGAGAGTTGGTGACTCCCGGTCCCTGCACAGCATACTGAAAAGCAACGACCGGGCACAACTGCTCGCTCTGGTCTAACAAAAGACAAAGCTGTGTGAGGAGGAACATGAATGCTCCCACCACGGCCAGCTGTGCCACAGGCTTTGCTCCCTGCCAAGGCTGCTGAGAGCCCTGCGAGGAGCACAGCAGTCCCCAAGCACAAGCCTTGGGGCGGTGGCCGTGTCAGTTTTGGACATGATGCCCACACTATTTATGTATTTATTTAATATTTTATCATGGAGCAACAGGGAAGGAGTTGTTCAATACCATCATTAACAAATCATCGACCCAATTATCTGCCTTTCTATTTCATTTCAAATTTACAATCTCGTTACTGCTTCTGTGACAGGAATAGATTTTCAGATGATTTCAGAAGTAGTTAGGATGCCATTATGACTCAGTGCATGTGACCAAATGTCTCTCTGAGTGATTCTGTTGGATTAATGTAGCCATTCAATGAATTAAACTTAATATTCCAGTAAAGAGCAGCTGACCATTTCAGAACAGGAAAGATTTCTTTCACACGTTATGGTGTTTCAGTGTCACTGAGTGTTAAGGACAAGTTCCAGCTCTGCAAGGATCTGAGAGTTGACACACAAGGGGGAACTCCCTGGCCATGGGGGGGACCTGGCTGATTCCCCCAGCCACGGCTGAGAAGGCAAAGACACAAGGTGGGTCATGCACCACAACCTTAACCCACATCTAAAGCTGAGCCCTCAGATTCACTCAGTGCAGCAGAAAGGACTTTTTGGACAGGTTTTATTCCCTATAAAATAAAAGCTCCAAAGCTGAACTGTCTGAATGTTGTTGACTATGTTATTTAAGCTATCTTGTCAAAGCACTGTGCTGCCATATGAAGTGCATTTCCAGAAAGAGAATGAGATTATAGCCCCCTCTGATGTCCTTAAAGCCATAGTGACAACAGGATGAGCCAGCCTGGGCTCTGTACAGGACTCACAGTAACTCCTCTAACTCCTGGATTTGGGAACACAAGAGCGACCTTCAGCTCTACTGTGGACAAATTCAGCCTCACGTCACATTTTGCTCCCCAGTCAGGCAGTCTGCCTTCCCAAACAAAAGGCAAACACAAAATCTGCTGAAGCAACTTAAATCTACTATATGTATGTGTGAAAAACTACGCAAATATTAAGTAAAGATCACACAGGCAAATGATGGATATCTGAGATAAAACCCAGAGGATCCTGACACTCATCCTGCACTGCTTTGTCCTGGTGAGAGTGAAAAATGAGTCTCTTCGCTCCCAGGAACTGTGGGGAGCCACAATACACCACTTTTGCTGTCCTTATACAGCACCATCCCCACACCAGAAGTGAATCCCCAACGCAGCATCGATGTAGGAACGACACAGCAACTCTCATCCCTGTCTTGCATCGGAAGGCTCCTATGCTTTTACTATTTGAAGTGCCTGAAAAGAGAGAATACTTGACCTAGTAAGGATTTAGAAAGGGTTGCAGAAACTTGATAGGGTTAACTGATTCTATATTGCTTGGCAATATCTCTTCAGAACCACTTGGTTTCGAAACTACTTCAGCCAAACTTAGGAAAACATGCATGTGAGCAAACCTCCTCTTACAAATAAAAAGCTCCCTAGAGAAAGGAAAAGGAGGTATTTTTACCTGCAATATGTTCAGATAAACTTTATAGGT
This sequence comes from Aythya marila, assembly GCF_965140915.1. Taxonomy (NCBI): domain Eukaryota; kingdom Metazoa; phylum Chordata; class Aves; order Anseriformes; family Anatidae; genus Aythya; species Aythya marila. The sequence continues at coordinate 8,439,565 of NC_139056.1, read as the reverse complement.
ATACCTTAAGCATACCAATAGGTATACCGATATGTGTGTATGTAGCATAGATACTCCTTAGCTCCAGAAATCTGTGGGCCACATCTAACACATGCTCCTCACCCCCCCCCCCCCCCAAGCTTGCAGTTGTGCAACACTACCTGCTGCAGGGCTTGATTTTAAAGCCTGTAACAACACATATTTGCATGTTCCAGAGAAACAACAAAAATGTGAAGACAGTGATTAATTTTGCCACAACTCACCCATAACTTCACCCATCCACAGCGTGCTGAAGTTACACGTAGGCCCGGCCCATTTGAATAACCCAGGAATCTGAACGCTGCATCCCCAAAGGAACTGGTTCTTCAGTTTCCTGAAACAATTTTGTAAATCTTACCCAGAATGGAATTAACAAGCACAGCCATTAACGAGCAGCAGCAAACAACATTATTTGGCTAGTTCCAACATCAATCACCACAGGTAAGGAAAAGTGAGGACCTGGTTCTGATCAGCTGACCGACTCCTCAGCTTTGCATCAGACAAACATTTTATTAATACAGGAGATCAAACGCTACAATTTTTAATTGGGTGCATCTCTTCTAAGCCTTTTAAAGATTTTGATTTTTTTCTTAGATGATTACCTAAGAAAGGACTTTAAAAGTTTCTCCCTTAATACACGCTGCTAATAAAGCACTTAAATGCAGATCACATTCCATTATGATTTTGAATGAGGACAAAAACCCTGACCCAACTCACTGTTCACATCACTGGGGGCTTTGCTAATGTCTACAACACATACTTGATTTCAGACGCAGACGGTACAGATTTAATTCGTCTTCAACTATTTTCTTACACTCTGTTTTCTAAAAGAAATTATCTTTTTTCCCTTTGGTAGAGGTGAGCCAAGATGAACCAAGCAAGTTTTCTTGCCTTTTAGTGCATAAGCATTGGGAAGGCTTGGGCATAACATATTTGATATTTACAACATTGTAACATCACTGCATAGTAATTAAAGCTTGCAGTAGAAAATGGCACATTAACTAAAATTACAGCAGGCCTGAAAGGTCCTTTCTATGTGGATGGTTGTTTTGTAAACACTAAAATGAAGATATGAGCTCAGACAGCATTAGCAGAGGAAATGCTGAAAGGTGAGGTGTGTGTCCCTCCAGAACTCTTTGAACAGCCTGAATTCATGCCCACGCGAGCAGGAACTGAAATCACCACTGACTAAAGTGCCATCGGATGTACCTTACTCACACACGCTCTTTTGCAGAGAAGAGAAGCAGCAGCAGGTTGTTTCAGGTGTTACTGCTCATTTGCTCTAATTGTATCCCACCTGCAATGTCAGATACAGCATCTAATTTCAAACCTATGCTTTGAACATCTTCAAGCTGCCCACCCAGAAATCAGTGAATCCTGCAAGTTCCTTGAATGTGCAAGTTCCCAGGGTCAGATCCTCAGCAAACCATCACTTCAGCAGCTTCCCAACACACTGACTTGCAGTCCAGGAAACAGAAGCAGCCTTAGAGTAGATTAAAGGTGCTGCATGAGGTCCAGCATTTTGTGAATGCCCTGTGGGCTGCCAGGACAAAATACAGGCAACACAGAGAAACTGGGGGTGAGGAGGGCAGCATAGGGAGAGTGTAACTCATGGTGCTTAGGGACATGGGTTAGTGGGTGCTACTGGTGGTAGGGGGACAGGTGGACCTGATGATCCTGGAGGCCTTTTCCAACATTAATATGACTCTATTATAAGTAGAGAGGTTCTAGGATTGCTAAGAGCACATAAATCATCCAAATAGCATCACAAAATTCAGAAGATGCAGAAATATGGCAGTAAAACACCAGTGTCATCCAAGGCATGTACCAGAGACACGTAACTGAGAAAAGAAGTGAGAGATCTCAAGGTCTGATGCAACAAAAAGAGGAGAATCCCTACATTTTGACAGACTGGTCTCTTCATGCTTCCAAATATACATATTGTAAAGATCTGGTCAAATCTGTCCTCCTGTTAAAAGAAACCCAAAACTGAAAGTAATGCTTCAAGGCTGAGATCTGTGTTTCTTCATCAGGATGGGCAGAATGACAAGATCAGACAGTTGGTAGAGTTTAAGCTGTTTGTTTGAAACTCAGGGCATACAACACCGAGCAAATCAAATGCATCATTGACAAAGGTGCCATTTAATGAGTTTATAATCATACCACAGCCTTCCATACAAATTGCAAAGCATGAAGAGCAAAATGCAGTCATAACACAGCGCTGCTGTGCTTAATTACCTCTGAAGTGCAGAGACAGGAAACTGTTCACATTTGCAGTTGATTTTTTTTTTTTTTTTTGCTTAGCTTTAACTTAATCTCTTGCTAGTAAAAAAAAAAAAAAAAAAAAAAAAAAAAAAGGAATTGTACAATCATGAAATTTCATCCCTGCGTTAAAGACAAATACCTACATTTGAGGGCCTAGTTGGACAATTTCATTAAGTTTCCACCTCCTGTACCTTAATTTGGATCTTGGAAGATGGAGCTGAACCAAAGAGGTAGTGACAATTCCATATTTATTCAGGATAGGGAGACTACTTATTTTTCTCTGTTTCTGTGTGGAAGTTATTTCACTACATGTTAAAAGAAGAAAAAAAAAAAAAAAAAGGCTTTTATCCATCAACACATGTAGATATTAAATAAATGATGTTTTTATTAGATGTGTCTTTTTTAGTTTCTGTTTCTTACTGTAACACTGGTTTATTTACCATATTTGCCACAAAGTCAGTCAAAGAAAAACAGTTGAGTTACAAAATAGTGTTGTTTTTTTTTTTTTTTCTCCTCACATTTTTCTGTAGCGTTTTCCTTCTCTAGGTTTAAAAAATAAAAGGCTGGTGTCTCTGGTTCCTGAAGTTAGCAGGGTTTTGGTATATGGGACTCTATCTAGATACACTGAAAGAAACCCTCATTTGATGTATATAACCTGGCTGAAATACAGGGACAGAAAGGCTCTGGCTTTATTTTAAGATCAGCTCTGCCACAAACAACTGGACTTATTGATCCAGGCACTAAAATTTAATATACAGTTTCTCTTGGTGCTGAGCTACATTTCAGCTGCCTGCTGCTAACCCAGCTGACAACCCAGGCTGCCTTTTGGTGCGTGCTCAGCAGTTTGGGCATCTAATTCTGCTGGTCATGAGCTTGGAAATAGGTTTATTAACAACTTCACTTTTTATTTCCAAGTCCAGTTTGGGTTTTCTGTATTTGATGGTGCTTAAAACAAGAGTAAAATCCCCAAGGGAAGGATTTGTCTTCTAATTAAGCCCTCAAGGAACTGCAACAAAGCAAGGTGAGCAGAAGGCAGGGAGAATCAGACCTTCCAGAAGGGCTGAGACAAACAAAAGATAGCCAGAGGCAGAGGCAGCTGTCACATGGGACCACACTGCTGGCTTACTGGACTCTACCTGAGCTTCAGGTTAATGGGGCTGCTCCAGGGGTCATCTAGGACGAACAACATGCACAAGCACTCAGCTCTGCCTTTTGGTAGAACATCCAGGTCCCTCAGCCACAAAGAGTTCAGACACTCTAGACACTCATGTTACATCCCCAATTTAGACTTTATTCATAACCTCTAAAGGCTGTACAAGGGACGGACCCTTCACAGTGCAGAAGCTGAATGACTTAACTGATAGGTGCTAGGTGACTGGTGTAAGGTCAAGCAGAAACCTGGTACTGCGCTAGGAGCACAGCCCAAATCTTCTCAGGCATACAGCAGCTCTTTAGGAAATGCTGCATCTTAACTACAGGATGGGCTGTCCACCACACCGAGCTGAGCTTCCTCTGACCTCTGCCTGCTCTGTGACACTGGCCAGCGACTGTCTAGGAAAAGCTTTGTCGATCAAATCACTGGGAATTTGTGGTTTATTTTTTTCCAGAACAGACCACCGCCACTTCTGGAACTTCAATAAATGGATTATGCTCTTTAACTAAGCTCATTTTTTCTTTCCTCCCTGTTTTAGCATTTGAAGCACTGTTTTCTTTTGTGTCTGGCTATGTTAGACTAATCAATAAGAAATTATACTTTTGCCTTTCTACATTCCAAGAAAAGCAAATGCAACATATTTCTCACTCATTTGCATCGATTGCAAAGCAAAACCAGAGAAAACTAATGGAAATTCCTCGCAGCGACCCTAAAGCTGCCATCCTAATGCTACTGGGGAATTGCCCTGTCAACACTAACTTCATTTGCAGAGAGTATTATTTTTAACGATGTATACATCTGCAGTTGTATACAGCTTTTTTCTCCTCGCTAAAATTAATCACCGTGAGATTAATTTCACTTGAAGAGACTTGCTCAATTAGGACTCAGCCCCAGTGTGCTAGCTCCTTACCCGAGGGCTGAGCTGGCCGGCCGTGACTGCTGGCTGCTGCTCCACACAGGTGAGAGCATCTCCACCTTACATAGGTGACTGTTACCACCTGGAGCTTGGTGCTCAGAACAATAAATGCAGAAACTCAATTCTTTCGATATTTGGGGATAAAAGAATCCAAAGTAAGGCCAGGAGCAGAATGACGGGCACGACATTTTTAAAGGAAGTGTTCTGTAATGAAAATGTTCTCCTAACTCACAAGTCAGAGTGGTAAGCTGGTACTGCAAACAGGAATCAGGAATGGTTTTATCAGATCCAGACTTCTCAGCTGTCCTCTTTCCACAAAATAAGGTATTTTGTCCCGCACTGAGCCACTTGTCTTTCCCCTGCACCTACACACCTGCAGCTGTGCAGCCCCTTGTGCCTGCAGGGAGCAGCAGAACTCCTGCCCTGGCTGGAGGTATCACCCCGCTCCCCAGGGAGCCTCCAGCTCCCCCTGCTTGCTGGACAAAAACTGCTGAGTAGCACTTTATTATATTTCATTTCTTTCCTTTTCCCAGACTCTATTTTCTTCTAAACTCTTTTTTTAGGGGAGGCATTTGCTGATGGAGAAAGAGGTAGGTCTCACCGTGCAACCAGGGTAGCAGCAGGCAGAGATACGCAGTGCTGCTCGTATCCGGAGTGCTCCTGAGCAGTACTAGCACACCGCTGGAAAAATGACTGTCCATGGCGAGGCTGAAAATGGGGGTGGACAAAATGAGAGCTAGAAAAAATACCCTTTGGATGGCTTCCCCAGCAATTAATTCATTGTCAAATGCAGACTCCATCCCCCTGGAAGGATGCACCCAGCTGCAGTGTCAGCCTTTGAGTGGCTCTGTTCACGTCAGTGTTAGAGAGCAGAATTAGTCTCAGAGATAAGGAGTAAGTAATGAAAGCGACTGGTTTTCTCCATCAACGTCACTTCAGTCTTTTTTACAATAATAAATGCCTCACAAATAAGCAGGAAAAAATAGCAACAGTGGATTTGCATCCCCGAGAAAAGTTAATGTTTCTACTTGGCTAATTCATTGCTGAATATTGATATACTGACAACGGTGACAGAGTATTTATATAGCTTAAAATGCAAACATGCTGGGCCAGATTTCCAATAGAGCTGAGGATACTGGATGCCTTTGTAAAACTCTCTGTGCCTTAATTAGTGCTAATTTGGAGCTCAGCTCTTAGAAATGCAGATCCAGCTATGGACAGTCAGCCAAGTCCAACACTGATTTCTTCTCCAAGCTTATTCGTAAGAAAAAAATGCAAGGAATTAGGGATTTCCCTCCTGTAACGAGTGCACTGAGTAACAAATCCATCACCTGGCCATCTGTGAGTCCTCCCAGCAATGAAAATCCTAAGATACAACACAGGGACATGCACACAAATTCCAGAAAGGTTTACATCAAAGCACTGAGAACAATATGAAAATCGCTATACAGCACTATTGGTGAGGGTTTTATTTAAAAAAATATTGATGATGTATAAAGTGCAGGAGAAAATCTTCAGTTGCAGAAACAGTCACTAAAAGATGACGGAGCAGCACATTCACAGCAGAATAAACTTAGTACCAAGCAGAGTAAACTCAGTACCAGCTGTGGACACAGGGCAGAGTCTGACACACTGGCAATTTCAGTGCCTCCCTTCCTCCTCCTCCTTCACTGAGGGGTGCTCTTAAAGGATTCCTGGAAATAATGTGGTGAATCATTCAGGAAACCCAATGAATCAAAATAAAGGACCACAGCTGCACTGGGGGTGAAAGCCTTGCCTGTATAAAGCACAACACCTGGGCACAAGAACACTACCGCTCCCAGAACAGGACTGTAGAGAGATTTGGGCAGTGAGTACACCTCATAACTGCCCCTTGCATAGGAGGACAGGCAGCATTGTCACAGCCAGTATTGTCCCAAGGGGTCAGCCACCATGAACCAGGCTGCAAGGCAATCAGATTCATTTTCATTTGGTTTTGCTTACTGTACACTTTTTAAGCTCTGAAGATAAACGTGGGATAGAAGAATTCTGCACAGTTAGCTCGCTAGGTTTGATCCCTACTCCTCACTATCTCATCTTTCAAAACAAAACATTTCTGTTTTCTGTTCCCAGCGACACGGCCGGGGCTGTTCCAGGCCCGGACAGCACGACCTGGGCCCAGCTCCCGCTGCTGCTCATCTGCTGCAGCCCAGCACAGCTCTCTGGAGCAGCCCTGTACTGCAACGAGTCCAGGAGGAGTCTCTGGGAGAGAAGGAAGAGGCTGTGCCTTAGTTCCTCCACTCAGAAATAGGCAAAGGACAAGAAAACCTTTTACCATTAATGCCAGTTAACTCCCGTTCCAAAGCAAAACGATGATCTGAGCCTCATCAATATATTCACAGCAGAGACGACCACAACAGATGTGAGATATTCCAGATCAATAACCCAGCTACGATTTGTTACAGCGTTCTGCAATTCATCTGAGGCTGTCTGTATTCATTCACTCTATGCATCAATTTAGGCTTTTCCTGGTAAGCCTTTTCGTAAGCAGTAGATTTAAATAATTAGAATAAAATATTGGTATAAACATCATTAAAGTTTGTACATCAGCAATGTATGACTTGTACTGTAATTAAACCTGTAACCACAGTTATTGTTATAATAACTAATTGTATTTCATGACAGCCAGTAGCAGTTAACTAACGCTAAAGCCTTTTGCAGTGATTCAAGCATGGTCCAATTCTGAGTTTCAGAAGTATTTTATATTTACTGTAAAGCTTTTCTGTTTCTAAAGCTGTATTGCTCAGGAACATGCATTAGTATTATCACTAGCATTAACATTTACTACAAACATCATACAACCGCTACTGTTGCCTGGCAGTTTACCTGCTTTGCCCGGTTGCACTGGTTGGCCCAAATACACAACCTCACCGTGCAGACATCACGGCTTCTGCATCCTCAGAGCACTGCAACTGCACAGCCATCGCAACTGATTTAAAACACTGCTATGGCAGTCGTGAGCAGAATTCAACACTGCCTGGATCTCCTTGTGAATGGGGCCATAAAAACACATAGAAAATTACATTCCCTGCTTCCATCTGTTTTTATGATTAAAAATTGGCTCTGGATTTTGAAAGCAACCTTAGACTGACAGAATCATTTTAAATAAGGCCTTGTCAATGGCTTCATTTCTTTCCAACCAGGTGTGCTATAACTTAAACCATCTTGAGACAAACATTAAGTCACCGCTTGAAAAAATAAATGGTCTTTCAGGGGCTCAGCACCTAAACCATATATGACTTGAAAATCCCAAATCATCCCCTTAAGTTCCACTGGTTTCTTCCAATTCAGATTAAAAAGCACTTATGTAACCCGAGGAGAGAAGGCAGTTTTAGGAAAAAGTGTTCCACCATCTCCTGGAATGGCTCTCATATAGAGATTAATGCTCTAAATGATTCACAGGACAGTGAAGTCAAAGTGTTCATAAACTTTTACAAGAGTGGAATTAGACCAGAACTGAGTGTTATAGGAAATGTCACCCTGTCCACTTCACATTCCCTTGGGACTCACTCTATAATAAGACCAGAAGAGAACATGGCATACGTGGCAATGTATGTACAGCGAGTCAGTGCATCCAAGGAGCTCCGGTCATATTACCACAATATTTCAGTACCATCACCCTCGCCTTAGTACTGGGGAGATTACTGACAGGCACACAAGAGGCCACAGGCTTGCTGAAGGTCACACGCTAAGGCAGCAGCAAGGTGAGGGCAGCACACACAGCACCCCGATCAGCTGCTGGGCTGTGCTGAGTTCCTATTAAGGCAGAAGTGCTGTACGTGGTATTTGCACCACTACTGAGTTATGGAGATAAATGAACCTTTGAAAGAACTGGAGCTGGTTAAACAGTCACACATCACACAATAGGAGTTCTTTTACAGAGGTAAAATCTGATTCACATGGAGAGAAATGTATTTAATAACACTGCGAAGTGGGAAGGCAAAGCCGAGTCCTTTTACATGCAAATACAGAGAAAACTTCTCAGCTAGCATTTCCAAAGTTGTTGTTGCATATGCAAAAGCCATGATGATATTTTCAATTCCGTGTTACTCATCTTTCCCACCTTAATGCTAGGTTGTTAGAAACTCCATGCAGTGGGAGGAAGAGAAAGCTGTGAATGAGTACATTTTGCAAAATATCAGCCCCAGAAATAGAGAATGTTTTTCAAAATTTGTCTGAGAATGAAATATGTCTTGCAAGATCACAATCAATCACTGCAAGTACTTCATCTGGAAATCCTAGTGAATAGAACCATATTGCAAAACCTTCCTACAAAAAACAATGTCTGCAACAAACCAGACCATGAAGATTTGTGAGGATGCAAAACAAGTCACAATATGTTTCCTGAATTCCTTCCATCCATCTTTTGATGACATCTCACTCCAAACAGGGCAGGCAGGAGTTGCACCACGCCCTCTACAACTGCACGCAATGCAGCAAGGAAATAATATGCTGCACCAGCAGGCTCTTTTCCCTTTTCCTCTATAAAATCTGGGGGGGGGGGGGGAGGGAGGAGGAAGAAAGTTTCTCCCACCACTCTGCTAGGAATGTATCACTTTCATGCTCTCCAATACAAGGCTGTACATTTTGGGCTTGATACCATTACTAAAATCAATGGGCAGCTTCATATTGAATAAGCTGCATAATTAGATGTGCAATAAAAATCTGCTCCCAGCAGAGGTACCGTTCCCTGCAATGTAACAATATGGCCACAGCCCTTATGGGGGGAGGCTCGGGAAGCCCTGCAGCACACCTTAAAGAACAGGGGAAGCACCATATGCAGGTGCATCCAGAAAGCCAGATGTGTTGGATCAAGCGCTCCCAGACGGGCTGTGCGCTGCTGCTTGCCGTGCTTACCGTGCCGTGTCACATCCCCCTGTGGCACGTCGGTGTGCGCTCCTGGAAAGGACCCACACGTGCCATATGCCTCCCCGAGCAGCTTACAAGAACAACATCACGTAACGCCATGCAGGCAGCTGGACCGGTGGGGCCTCGCATTATCTTTATGCTACACGGCAGGTATGAGACCTGCACGTTGGCTAAATCTATATTGTACTCTTTTGGTCATACATCATTAGCTCAAATAACTCTTGGAGTTGGCTTCTAGTGGTAAATGAACCAAAACCTTCTCTTTTATTGCTTGTTAGAGTTCTTAGCAGATGAGAACTAAGAATTTTCTTTGCTGACAAGGTCGTATATCATTTCAAGATGAAATGTAACACTGAATAACCACCATTACCATTGCCATTTTATAGGAACCTCTTTGTTTTCCTACAATCTTATTTATTGATGTAATTTTACCATAGTGTTGAATATTCCACTTAGGTTTTCAAAGCTGTTTTTCTAGAGTGAGCATATTTTTCTTCATTCCCCATGCAAAACTATGGGGGTTTCAATACCTCCGATTAATAAAACGTTAGCACTTTTTCTGTAAAATCAAAAGCAACAATGAAGTCACCGGACTATATGCCTTTGTGAGATGGACATGCATGTGTCCAGCATTACTCTCCTGGACACATTGGAGCGTGGCTGATCCTCTAAATTAGGAAAGCAAGCACATGCTGAAATCAAATTATTCAGACTTTTTTTTTCTTGTGGCCAGTTACGTCTTTGGCTACCAAGAGCATGTTGTTAAATAACAAAACTGGACTGGATCAGACCAAAAGTATGTTTGGTGGCATTTTTGTATTTACTAACCCCTCATCAGTTTCACCTCCCCCTTCAGGAGTTTTAAGAAAAGACTTGCAAAGCATGTGTTTACTATCCTCAACACTTCTAGATTTCAAGAGTAAGTGTTGTAAATGATGTGGAGTGCCAGTACATTGTCATTCAGGCATAGTCTGAGGAGACAGCCTGATCAAAACATTATGAACCCACTGTTCTACATCTCAGGTACTGACTGTACTGAAAGAATGATGATACCAGTTACTGCATCTGCACTGTGCAGGTACTGTGCTCGCAGCACGGTGCACAAGAGATATATATTCACGTTAACCACCTGAGAATTAAACGCATCCATTCATGGACACAGCAATTGTTTCTGTAATAATCTACACTCTAAGGCAGATGGAAAAAGTAAATTTTCATAAATACTTCCGACATTTGATTTCCAATTCAAGGAGTCGTACATGAAATGCTACCTGTGAAGAGCAAGTCAGAAACATCTGTTCAGAAGCCAGCCACATACGGATTAAATAACCAATTACTACCAATAAACTCAAATGTTCCAGTTGGTTTTTGCATGGCTTATACATTGCTCAGTCTTCAGCTTGATTAGGGCCTTCAGGAAACCGTGGAAGGACTCATCCTGTGGTTGAGTAGAGTGATATGGACAATGACCACTTGTACTGAGATACAATTAATTAGCTATCGGATGACTGTACTTCAACATGCAGCCTGGCAGGCATACAGTTAATGAGCAGCTCCCTGTCAAATACAATTCTTTCCAGTTACCAGAAAACACACTACTTTTCCAGCAAGCTGCTTGGCTACTTTGCAAGTATCTACAATCTAATAATGTCACTTTTTTCTCTCTCTAACAGAAAACGCATTTGACATGAGATTTGCATTAAAAAATATATATATCCCAAAATAGAAACCAAGTGGAATATTCTGACTGTTCCTGCTAAAAGACACTGAAGCAAAGCTCCCCATTGCCTCTGCAGGAAAACAGCCCTGCTGAGAGCTCCAGGAACCGTGTGCTCGTCCCGAAGGTTACAAGTCACAGTCAGAATCTTCAGGGACCACCCACACCATACAAGCGACTGGCACTCAGCACGTTACCTTTCTGGCAGAGGCAGCTCTGCCAATCAGAGAAATAGGACTCGAGGATTTGGGAATTATGGAGTATAATTGAAGATAGTCCAAGTCAGACAACAAGCAGGAGAGAACATATTACAGTGACTCTAATCCACTGAGTATGACATCCAGGGAACTCATCTGGGACACTCTTGGTGTTGGTGCCAAAGACATTTCTGCACTTAAAATGATGCTCTCCCTGGGGAAATGCCTCACATCAAGCTCTACCTTCATCTCGGCTCACTCTTCATTTTTGTCTCTGATTCATATCAATCCTGTGTTACTTTCTGAACAATGATAATTTTACCTGAAACGATGGATCCGGAGGTCCAGCTGAGGGACGTTCAGAAAGCTCTGGAATTCACCTGAGCCAAATCCTGACTCTCTTAACCACTCCACTATTATTCAAATGTAGCTGGGGACAAAATAACTTCATATCTTAGCATGTTTTAACAGCATCAACAGCCTCTTGTGGACTTTGGGTAAAAAACAGCCAAAGTGCCCAACTTCAATAGAGCAGTCAGGAGTGTGAATCCTAAATCCTGGCTGCTTTGGCCTGCTTGCTTGAGAATCCCAACAGATGTTTCCCATTTTCCATGTCACCTAAGCAGTAGTTCAGGGCACTGGCCCTCATCCTGGGGACAAGGTGCTTGTGTCCCGGTGTGGATACTGTTTTTATTTTAGGATCTGCTATTTTATCTCTTTTGCCTTCTGGTGATAATCACACCCACTCATCACTTACCCCAAAAGCAGATGGAACTTGGTGGTCCTCCTTACACTTTTTATGAAACATTTACTTCAAATGCTGACTAGATTTAAATACCAGTTTCTAAAGTAGTTGTAAGCCTAAAATTCTGCCCAGCGATCAATAATCTCTTATTTTAAGTCTTTTTCTTCTATCATGAGGATGGGTAGGAAGGAAGCTAAATTACACACTATAGTGTAACTTCCTCTCAAGCAAGAAACACTGTTGATTTTTGGTAGGAAGCATGGAGAAGAAGAAAATAAGGAAGAAACAGTTTTATACCAAAAAATGGTTACGGAAAAATTGTAAAAAATAAAATAAAATAAAAATAAACGTAACAATATTGCCCCAAAACAAATAAGACTCCTACCTTTGCCATTGATGTTCTCCCTTACGTGCAGAACCAACCAACAGGTACAATGGTGCCTTTCATTCTCAGGCCAGCAGCTCTGCTGGTGGCAAAATGTGATTGCTTGTGAAGTGTAATTGATTTTTCTAAAGGTCTGAAGGTCTGTTGTTCCTTTAAATTATTGATGGGTGCACTTGGATTACTGCGTGCTCACCGCTGTCCTTGATACAGGCCGGACTGAAAAATGTGTCTGATTATCTCTGCATCTGAATGGCTCTGCTTGGTTAGGTCACCGGGGTCCCTGGAGGCACCTTCCAGGAGCTCTGGGTTCTCTCCCAGCTCCCTCTCCACTAACAGCGTTCCAGCTCTGTGAATGCTCCCCCCTGGTTTCACACAGAGAAGGTCTAACTGCAGCCTGCTGCCAAGGCTGACACCAGCTGCTAAATACCTGTCATGCCTCACTCCCAGGAGCCCAAATAAAACATCCTGTGTGCCTCTAAGTGCACCTCAACTTGTTCTGCCTGGAACCCGGCCAAGGTCACTCCACTTCAGAGGCTCTGAAGGGAAGCATTACTATTTTTCCTCATGAGCATCTTGGTATCAAACAATTTTAACCTTTTACCTATCATCCAGACAGGTAGCTAGCAAACTGAGCCCACGGGTCCCAGAAGGAACCTGGTGTTTCTAACTTCTTTTCAGGCATCTGGTGCCCACTGACACCAGCGGACTGTCCTGCCCCCCAGTGAAGATGTCTGCATTATGTATAAACCATGTAGTACATGCTCATAGGAGTAACCACGTAGGACCTTAAAGAGACGGGCAGACAAGAGGAAACTTGTCAGGCAGAGCTATGAAACAAATAAATTGGAGGAAGAAAGAAAATTAAATCACTAAAGGCTTTGCCTGGGAGACAGGGGAAAACTCTGCAACCCAGGTTATGTAGAGAGCTTCATTAGAGGCTTCATTAGAGTCAGCTGAGAAAATTCAAAGCAAAATCAAATTAATTAGGAGGAAAAAAATGATTTGTAATTGTTTTGTGGAACAATTCAGTCCAATCCCTCCTGACAAAGCAGAATGTTACCTTGCAGGAGAGCTGACCAATTTGAAGTCTTGGTCTAAACCTGATTCAGCTTTCAACTTTCCCTCCCCTGGGTTGGGCAGACACTGCAATAATGCCTGGCAGAGATGACACCACCCAGAGGACCAACTGCACCTCCTTTGCCAGGGACTGCTGTGGGTACCGCTGTGACTAGGAGCAATCTGTTCCTTCACATTTATCCATTTACTTATTTTCATATTAGACTCTGTTTTTCAGATTTCAAGCATATTAAGAACAGGATCTGTCTTTTGTTCTAGCTGGAAACGTCTGCTGAGAAGCCTGGGTAGGTGATCATTTCTATTTGCAAAGTACCTAACAGTCTTGGTCCCCCAATCCTGCTCCCTCACACACACTCACAGGATGGGTAGCGTGCTTCTGCTGGAAGATGAGGAATTTGTGGAGGATTCTAGGAAAACAATTTCTCCTGCTCTTCATGTTTTCCCCTATTTTCAATCTCAGACAGCTCTAATAAACTCAGTCTCCCTAGCCGTGTGAGTCCTCCCTTCTGGAGGTGGGGGTTTGATCCCACCAAAAACAAAGATGTCCCCATTTAGTCATTTACGTTTTTGACTCTGTTCACACTCCTCTGTGCTGATGGTGACCCAGACTGCCACACCTCTGTGCTTTGCTTGCAGCTCACCAGGCACTATAAATCAAACAGCCCTGAAATAGGGTTACAGCCAAACCGGTAAGCTTGCTACAGGAAGGCTGGTGGTGCATCAACCCGACTGACGGCAGAACTTCCACACTGGGAACTGGCGTAAAGGGCGCTACAACGTTAACCTGCTATCGAGGCTTCCATTTCCGTTAATAACCGTAAGATCCTGCTATAATTTTCTTTCCAAGTGTTGGCATTTCAAGCGAGTTGATTACAAAGGTCGGCTATGTTTTGGGAAAAATAGTTTAATTGATTCTATTATTGCAGAAAAAAATAGAATAAACAAGGGCACTTTTGTTTTGGGGATAAAAAAAATTATTGGTTGAATACAGCTGAATTAAGCACTTGAAGTTCAGTCTCTACAGAATGCTGACAATGTAGGCTCAGATCGATACAGAAACAATTTACACTTTAGGAGCACTGGCTCTGGCTATTAACTTATAATTATACCAAGTTTGCTGTTAAATTGTTTTAACTGTTTCCAAGGTACAACTGAATTATGGCAAAACTTGTTAACTTGGTCAGGCTGGGAACTCACCTCGCTGTCCTGAGCACGCACCCTCTGCAGTCTCAGCTTTGACTCATCGCAACTGTTCTTTCCATTTCTTCTTCTACTCTGCTGACCTACAGCTCGAACCCAATGTTCCTTCAATTTTAGAGCCTGGCTCCTCAAAACAAGAAAAGCTATTCAGCAGTGAAGAAGGAACAGGCTTTTTTTCTGGAGAAGATACTGCAACCAGAACTGGTCACAGCTTAGTCCCATATTGGCCTGGAAATAGCATAGGAGGTGGTGTTGCTGTAGGGAATGGGAACTGAACTCTGGACTTGGTCTCCAGACTGCGATCCCTTCCTTTCCAGGAAACAAAGCCTAGAACTTGGATTTGGCTCATGTAGAAAAAAATAATTTTCCTCTGTTAGTACATGAAGTTCCCAAAAAATAATATGAAGACACTAACATTTAGAGTTTATCTGTAAGCAAAATCGAAGACACCTCCACTTTGTGAGGTCCCTTTGTACCCCGTATTTCCCCTGCAACAGCTGCTGAAACAGCTGGAACTCATCCCTTCTGACATGGAAGGAGCAGTTCCTTCTTCACATAACACCCATGTGGGGATGGGTACAAACATAAAAACAGTTGCACTGAAAGAAAAGCAACAACAGAGCAATGTGCTAGTGAATCTGCTGTTAATTAAGTGGGACCAGCAAGACTAGGAAGAAGATAACTAATTGCCTCTCGCAGAACATGCTGTCTGTCCCCTGTATCTGGCTTTAACAAAAATACGTTGCCACACTAATTAGCTCTCAATGTTCAGGGTACCAGCAAGTAACTGAAGAGTTTGCTTTAATAATATACAAGTCAACGTGTACCAGAGGCTCACCTGAGCGTACTGTAGTGTGTGGAGGAGACACTGTTGTCTCCTCTAACAAATGGCTCATGCTGTGGACTTCACCTCCTTCTTCTTTCCACAATATTTCTGCCTCAAAAGTAGCCAACATTTCACAAATACAACATGTGCTTTCAAAAGCAGAGAAGTATCTTATTTTTATACTTGCTGATTATCTGCACAGTTATATATTTGACTTCATCATACTAAAAACAAAACAAAAAGGCTGATGAGAAGAAACATCCCCAACATTTTATACACATCAGATCCTCACCCCCCATTTTCCCTCATTTGACATTGCCCACAGCCATGCATTGCTTTTCAACTGCTTAGTAAAAACAGCTCTAAACAGTCAGAGGCAGCACAAAACACATCGAAACAAACATTGTCTGAAAGGGGAAAAGAGCCTTTGCCCAGGTTTGCTGCTGCACATAATCTGGATTATGGATTATGCGCGTAATAATGGCAGCCAAAAGACACCAAGGCAGAGCTGATATATTCACTTCCCACTATAAATAAATGCTCTAGCTGTTACAACCATATATGACCATTTCAGATTTTATTGTCTGGAAATGTTCATTTCCCTCAAGCACTGCATACATGTCCGTCAGTCCCGCTGCTGTAATGCTGACGACTGCAAGCACTTTCATTACCATGCAAATAGTGTCCGCGTGGGCTGGCAAGCATGCACACACATACAGCATAAGCATCCTTAGCTACGCGGAAGGTAAAATCATAGGGAAAGTAACAGTCACGGAAACCAACATCTAAATCCAACCCCACAGCCCTCTACAAAGCATCTACATCCACATCTCCAGCTTTCAGTCTGGCTTGCTCATAAGGGCAGCGTATTTGCAAAACACTGATCAGGGTTTGAATTTGGATAGGCGGGAAGAGAAAGGAGAGAGGAAAAAGTAGCCCAGACACAGGTTTTCAGTCACACGAGAGCAGTATTTAAGTCATGCCTGGGATGGTCACCACAGGCCACCCTACTTACACATTAACCATCTCTGCTGCAGCTGTTCCTGGCCTTTTTTCAGCAAAAAAAAAAAAACACAACAGTGCAGAAGACTCTGACTACACTGTCATTCCCAGGCTTGTTCCTTGGTAACACGTTTTACCTTCATTTGCTGCTAGTGCTGACATTATGCTTCTCATCAGGAAACAGACTTCTGATCTGTGCCCAGCTTGCAGCAGTGACGGGCACCACATGTGGATAACTTAACTTGTGGTTTTTAAACGAGCGCCTACCCTGTCATGCCATGCAAAGACACACCAGAGGGCTCTAAGCAAGCCAACTCAGGCTCTGAAGACTGTACACGTTATGCTGGGTTTATACAGCCTAGGACAAATCTACATGATCACGCTAAAAGGCTGCATTACCCCCGGAGGAACACTGCTGGCCTGTACTGCTCCCGGCTCCCCTTCTGCTCTGGGGATCGCTCAGAGCTCACTGTCTGACACTCCACTTCTGCACCTGGACCGCTCTCTCAAGCTGTATTCTTAAACATCCTGATAAGTATTTTTCTCCTCAGACTTCTCCTATTGTCATCTGCAAATCACTGGCATGAACGTTCAGTGGCATTTGCTGTACTTCTAGGTGATGGCAGCCTCCTAAAAAGGTCAGGAAGGAGGACTCAGGCTCTTACCGATCCCCACCAGAGCCCTTTGGTCCAAAGACAGAACAGATTTTAAAGGCCCAACGCGATCTGACGTAAGGATGGGCAGCGAGTGCCATGCTGATCCTAGAAGCTATGGTGCCAGGCAGGTTTACATATTATTTTTTTGTCAAAGCATCCTTAAACTTTAGGTAGGCAGCTACTCTGTAGGCCACAAATATGTACCAAAAGTGGAATAGCAACAAGCACCATTAAAAAGAAAACTAGTCACCAACAGAATTCATATTTAAGATCTTTCATTGATTTTTTCCTATTTTGGCTATAATTTCACGAGTGAATGAATGTGAAATGTGAAATCACAGCCTGAGTATGATTCAGAAACTATTTCTGCAAACTAAGATAAATGTTTTTACCCTAAAAATCCTTTACATGATGTAAAATTTTATGTGTTTAACAATTCAGCTCCAAGATTGCACAAAAATAATGATGGAAGTGTTAACATTAGTAGAGAGAAGTGGTATGGGTTTTTTAGTTTTGTTTTGTTTTAATTAAACCCACTAGGACACTTAGGAAAAAGTAGATAAACTTCTGGTTAAAAAAAAAGTCCTTCTTCATGTCTTCAACATGTCTATTGCTTCCAAACTTCTCAGTTTGCTTCACAAAAAATAGTGAAGCAAACCTTTCTCCACCCTTGGCTACCACACTAAACCAAAACTACTATACCACTAAACCAAAATAATGGCAGACACTTTGTTTTAAGGTACGTGCTTAGGCAAAGCAACACAAAGCCGCTACACTGCTGCTAGCCAGTTTAACAGACAAACCCACACCTGGTGCCACAGAATGGTCCTGCCATTTCAGTCAAGTCTCAGGATGATCTATAACCACACTGATGAGCTCCAGCAGACGTCCATCAGCCCAACCATGGCAGCCAGAAAAAGGCTCCTTGCTATTTCATTATGAAATGGAAGCAGAGCCGAGGGCACAGACTTCATACAAGGCTTAGGCTTGCCATCTCCAGGTCTGACTGACTAGCATGTGTGCACTGGGCCAGCTTTTCTCAGGGTAACAGAAACCACTCACACAAGCAGGAGGACGATTGCAAAGGGCACACGGTTGGGAAAAACCCAAGGCTGCTGCTCCCCAACCCTTTAAAAGCTGAGCAGTGAAAAAAAAAAATCCTAGCAGAGCCAAAGTGTCCCAGCCAGGAGCTGGCAGGTGAAGTTGCTGTGCTGTTTTTGCACTCCATGATGCCAGTCACGGCTCTGCAACTCCAGCGCTACGGGGCCATGCCCCAGACCATGAGCTGAGTGTGGCGGGGATATCATCAGCACCAGGAACACTGAACGTTAGCTTGAACTTTGTGTTATAGAATGCATCATATTACCTTGATATCTGGATCTGAAGAAGCTACAAACTAGATCCAATTATACATCTGCTTGAACCCAAAATATGTCTGAGGCCATCTCCT
The DNA here is from genome assembly GCF_965140915.1 of Aythya marila. Taxonomy (NCBI): domain Eukaryota; kingdom Metazoa; phylum Chordata; class Aves; order Anseriformes; family Anatidae; genus Aythya; species Aythya marila. Next base: position 8,421,050 of record NC_139056.1, on the reverse strand, counting down.
AAGAGCATTCACAGGCATTTGCCCCAAAGGATCCACCCAGCAGGACAGATGAACGACCTGAAGCACAGTCCCAGGCAGTCTGATTCTCCCTCACCTAAACCAGGGCAGACTGCACTGCAGTGAAGAATATTACCAAAGCTAGAGAAATTCAACGAGGTGAAAATCCGTGCGAGAGAGGAATGGAGCCCGGCGATCCAGCCGGCAGGAGCACGCACCGGCATACTGATGGGGCTCCGCAGCCACATGCTGCGTGTGGTAATCTCCGATGTGGCCACGGGCATTTTTCTGTGAACATATGGAGGAAGAGCATCAATCTTAATGCTGACAGACGTTTTACACTGTGCTCGGCCACGACAAGAGCCCCACCGGTGTGTGCTGTACCAGCTGGAAGGGGACCGGCTGCATCCCCCCGCACAGGCAGCAGCAGGGTGCCTGGCTCACAGCTCCCCTGACTGATAAACGCAGGTATTAATGCACCCAAAAAGCCATTAGGACAGCAATAGATTCCAGTAATAAAATGCCACTGAGCACAGGTGGCTTCCCTCTCTTGAAGCAATTCCTATCCTCCACCCCTAACCTGTAACTGCCTCATACTGGAGATACCTGGGGGAAAGAGGGAGCAGGCTACATACAAACAAGTCCATGGCAGACATGAACCAACACGATTCTCCCCTGGGTGTGCTACTTACAGTAAATCTGTTCTATGGAAAAAAAAAAAAAAAAAAAAAAAAAAAAAAAAAAAAAAAAGCTGGTATTTTGTGTCTACTGGGACATAATACACGTTTCATTACAACATTAACATGCCATGGGTGAACGCTCCAGTGCTTAAGGGGTTGGCCCAGGTCCCAGGAGAGGTGCAGACGACAGAGCCTCTCGACATCAGATGCAGTTTTTGCCTGGGCCTCAGCTCCCCCGTTTCCAGTTCACCAGCATCCGCTGCACGCAGCAGCTCCAGACACGCACGCATCCGTGTGTGGTTCCCAGCACAGCAAGGGCCCAGCTGTGAGTGCAGCTCTAAACAAGCAGCACCACCTAACATTAGCCAGTGATTGAAAATAGCAGGTACACAGACATCTCCCTGTTCATTTTAATTATTTCCCTAGGAACATTTTGTTTTTACAGTCCATTAGCTGCTCACTGGCAGAAGCAGAGGCTTGAGCCTCTTTGGGAGTGCCCTTGGGAACAGCAGGTCCCCAGGAGAGGAGAGGAGGTGGCTCACTTGTACTAAGCCAGCATACAAAAGGGGCTACCCAGGTCAGCTTCATCCCTGCCTTATGTACTGCCACGTGGTATTTCTCTCTATGTACCAAAAGTCTCATGAAGACGGTGACATTTGGGCCATGCAGAGGTGGCTGTGGCCTTGCTCTACTGAAGTGCTGGGCCCTCTGGGCTTGAACAAGATCAACAGATCCACCAAGGTGCTCAGGGGCTTGGAAAATAAGGAAATCATTGCCATCGGATCCTGAATCTCAAGATATAAGCCTCAGGAAAAAAATACAACTAAAAATGTGCTGGCGTGTCTCTAAGGGTGACCGGCAACTCTGATTAAATCCCTTCCACTTTTGCCACTATATGTACCCCCAACAATGCTGCTATCTCCTGGCTTTTGTGGAACATTTTGACTGTCAATAGCAAAGCCAGAAAAATCAGAAAATTCCTCCCTTGGGGCTTTTACAGTCATTTACTCTGAGGAAAAATTGAGAATAGTGTTATAACCTTCTGATAATTGTAATATACACGCTTCCCAAGCAAAAATGTTTCAGGCATTCAAGAAAAAGAAAAAGCAAATACACTGTCAAAAATGTCTGTTTCTCGGGCTGATTTATTTCTTAGGAACGTGACCAGAAAGTCCAAAACCCAGATTGCTAAGTCGATAAGAAACCCAAATCCTATCTACTAAATACTATAAATTGGACACTTACTTAGGCTTCAAAGATAAAAATGAGGGTTTAGACAAGGCAGATTAGCTTTGCAAACTGAAATCCTTCCTTTACATAAAATAAATTATTTGATGAAAGATTAGGTTGTTTACCAAGAAATAAGCACTTGCCTTCAGCCTTCTCTTGTCTGCTGAGTGCTGCTGCAGCCCTGCAGAGCCGGCCGGCGGGTGCCTGCTGCAGGGCCCCAGCGATGCCCCCCGAGCATCCTTCCCCTGTGCAGGAGCTGCCAGGTCCCTGCTCTGACCTTGTCGGGGTTGGGGCTCTCCTAACACCAGAGTGACACGAGGATCGTGACCGTTTTCTCTATAGAAAGACCTCTCTCGCTGTTCTTTGATACTATCAGATGTGGAGGGGCACCAAAGAACACACAAGGAGGTTATTTTTCAGCAACAAGCCTCCTCTACCCCTTCTCTTGTGGCATTGCTCCATTGCTGTAGATTGCGTCTTCCCCTTGCCGTTTCTTTTAATCCATGCAGCACTTGAATGCTGAAAATCAATGACCAAAAATCAATATATCTGCTAGGGACGAGATGTGGTGTTGCCCACTCTCATCATTTCCCAAAGGCTGGGCGATCTCTCCAGAGTCCCAAGCCCGGGAACCATACGATGAAGCTGCACTTTCTTAAAAACAAAAGTAAATTTCTAATTATAGAGAGACACTTGCAAACAGAGCTTAGCCTCAAACACTAACAGGAAAATAACAAGTGCTTTTAAGGATGTGCTGGGGGTGAGGTGGGGTGACTTCATTCATGACCTGTTATTGTTAGGACTGGCAGCTCTGAAATGACTTTTTTCTGACTGTGAACCTCATGACCAAGAACAGAAAGCAGGTGCATTTTGCTGGTTTTGCTCAATATACTTCTCTTTTGGCTAGAGAAACTGTATTTCTCCGGTCTGTTGTTCTCCTTCCAAATCTTATTATACTTTTTCCTACTTTTTCTTCATGTTATATACCCTTTCTTACCCGAAGTAGACCCAGGCAGTCCCATGTCTGCATATAAGCCTACGTAACTCTTCATATCAGGGAAGAACCATCTCTAGGAAAAGATGCCCCATAGGGTCCCAGCATGAATAAATCTCCATGCCAGGCAGATATTTTTAGGTGGTATTTAGGGCCTTGCCTGCATGCTGCAGATTTACAAAATCAGCCAGGCAAGCTCAGGAGGAGGAAGATAATGCCTGAATCCCCCAGAGGGAATAAAGTTGTGGGAAGGAGTAATTCATTCATACCTCTTCCTCACTCCATACCACGAACTTGCCAGAACTGCAAATCCCAGGGTGCTGCTGCCAAGTTGCTCTTTCTTGGGAGCAATTTTCACAGTGGCTTTGGGACGAGCAGCACTCCTTCCCTGGCACCAGCCAGCGCAGCTGCTTGAAGAGAAAGAAATGCGTAGCAGGCCTAAGCAGGGTGCCAGAGACGGCTTTTCAACTCGAGCAGATCAGTCGGGCAGACTGTCTCCCTGTGCCTCCTCCAAGGAGCGCCTGGCTCCGCACCACCCGCCTCCGCAGAGCGTGGTTCTCACCTCTCAGGCCCATCAGCTGTGACCCCAGCACGGAGCGTGCCACGCTCTCAGCCTGCTCTGATCCGATAGGAGCCCTTCCCCGCCCAGAGCCCAACAAGGCTGGAGCAGGGGGCTCGGTGCCAGCCTGCAGCTCCTGGGCATGTTGTGCTCCAGCTCACTAGAGCATGCGAGAGCCGCAGGCACCAACAGCTTCTCCCTGCTCCAACAGCTCCACTTACCTGCTCCAGCTCCCAGCTATTCTGCCCAAATTGCTTTTGCTCAGCTGAGCCTCAGAGCAATACCAAATCCCTCGGGAACACAACAGGGACCCACCTGCACCACCACCCTGTACGGAAGCACGGCTCCAGTCACAAGGCAAGACCCTGGCAATGCTACGAGGCTGTGAGCTTGAGCTGCCCGTGAGACCGCCTCTGCCTCCGGGGCACTGAGAATGAACTGAGGCACTTGGGAGACCTGCAGCACTTAGTTTGGCTGAATTATTCTGGGGGCCTCTCACAGCTGGCATCTTATAAACCAAGCTCACGAGCAATGTGGTATGAGACGTGAGTGCCCCAAGCCACAGGACGCAGCTTTCCAGCAATGCCACAGGTTCCTCGGGGGTGGGGCACATCACAGCGCACTTTGTGGCTGCTGAGCTGAAGCACCAGGGCTTGGCATTTCGTGAACTTTTTCAATGAGCAACACATTTAACAATTTGCTTCAGCAACAATGCTGCAGCAACTTCCTCACAGAGAAGAGTCTCCTGGAAAGGAGATGATTCCAACTAGGAATACATCCACTGCTCTTTCCTAACTGTCTGTCTACTGCCTGTTGAGGGCCCAAGATAAAATCTGATGCTAATGAAGCAAGTGAAGCCAGGATTTGGCTTTTAGCATATACAACCTCTGCATTTTCTCATCATAAGAAAGAAAATGCTCACGTACCTACGTAACCTGGCTTTGTGCTTTGATGGCAGCAGAATGGACTCTCACTGCAGGTTAGGGACTGGGACCAGCATCCTCAGAACAGTACGAGCTCACAGCCCACAGGTGCGGAACCCCTCAGTCATGCAGGTCCCAGCTGCCTAATGAAACAAACTGATTTGCAGACACCCAGAAATACAATCCCATCCCTGCTTCACCATCCCCTGTTGTGAAGCACGTGAAATCCCACAGTTTTTATGGACAGGATATTCAAGCAGAACTCAGCTCTTGTAGTTTGGAAGCTTTGCGCTAATGGTGGCAAATGAACTGCTCCCAGACACAAAGATTTGTGAAAACAAAGGATAATCTGGTGGCTGGGTGTTGGCCATGCCAAAGCAGAGCAGCTTTTTAAGCCACGCTCCTGCCAGCTCATCCAGCTGGCCAGAACTCTGGTGTCACCTGCCAGCCCATTACCTTCCATGCATCTTCTCTCCAAATCAGGAGGCTGCCTGGGTACAAAAAGCCTCCAAGATCCCTTGTTATAGTGAAAAATCACCATTTGAGCCATTGGATTTGTTGGAAATTGGCTGAGACGAAAAAAAGCCCATGCTGGAAACTTACCACAGAGAATACAAAAAAGCACGATCGGAAAAATTATTAAAGGAAGGTCAGGGATAGTGCCCTGACTGTGCTGAGGTGGTCATCTACAGATAAATTAACAACATAACTTCGGAAGTCAAGTCTGTAAACACACAGCATGATGGACAGGCAAGGCAGTTCCTGCACAGAACATGTCAAAAAGCCAAAGCTTTTGTTGTTGTTACTTAGCATAAAGAAGATTTGGCTCTCGAGGATTAGATGCAGTTCATGATACTGCAGTGGGATAAAGTCTGTGTCTAATATGCTTAGAAAACCTTCTCAAAATAAAATAAAAAAAAATCAAATCCTTTGCCACATGTGTATATTTCTCCACTGCTTTTCCTATGTGTTAATGGATAGGGATTGACTTTGTGAAATCGCTGCAGCAAGCTGAGAATGATGTATGAAGTGAGAAATTCTGCCCAATGCACAGGGAATATGGATGTGCCGTGTTACTCGCTGTGCATTACACAGATACACAAGATCCATCTCAGTCAGAGCAGCAGCTGGTAAAGCCTCTGAAGCCCAGGGACTTGCACACACCTGCTGCAGAAGCCCAGAAAAGCTGAGGGCTAACTCCCCACGGCCTCCCTGACAGCAAGGGAAGGGGGCAGACAGAGGTATGCAAGTGGACAGGGGATGGGTGAGGGCAGGAGGGGATCAAAAAGCAAAAGCAAGAGTAGCTCTGTAAGGATCAAGCCCCATCATTACAGAGACAAGGTGCAGGAGGGATTAGGCTCCAGCACTGCAAGGCCAGCACTGCTGTCTGCATGGAGGACACGGGTGTGGGCAGCAGCATTGCCAAGGCAGAAGGGAAGCATATGCATGCCATGCCACCCAAAGAGGCACGTATTAACGTGCTTATATACACACACATATACATACATACATATATCATTAGGTAGGTAGCTCACTGCTGCCATTACTGTCTCCAGACAGACTGGCTTCCTGGAGGAGTCCACGCATCCCACGTTCTCAGGGCTGGCCAGGCATTTCCCATAGAAAAGATGCATTTATTTTTGCCTAAGCAGTCAAAAACCCAGACTTTTGGAGGAAACCTGCCTGTTTCAGTGAGCAGACAAGCTTTTCCAAACAAATGAGACCATAATTTAGCAATTGTGTTTTCCAGATGGTGTTGCACAGACTCCAAAAGGGGGCTGAAACAACAGCCTGGGCCTGGCCTGGCAAGAGAGCCCGACTCTGATATTTACCCTCTGAAGTACAGCTAAGAGGGCTGTCCTGACTGGTCATGTTTCTCTCCTCTGTTACTCCCCTCCCCACACTTCACTGCATTCCAGTCCTTGCCCAGCAGACCCCTTCTGTGCCTAACTCAGGTCAGGCAGACCTGTGCCTGCCACGTGCCCACAGTGTGCCCGCTCCACCACTTCTCCCACCTGCGCTCACCTCCACCCCAGACCTTAAAACCTCCCTGACAAGGTTTTGCTTCCAACAGCCGAGCTCCAGCCAAACACTGTGACTTCTACCAGCTGGCAGCTTCCCACGTGAGCATGAAGCCCTCTGCTCTTGAAAGGTTTCCAGCCAGCTCCGCCCTGCCATAGCGGCACATGGCAGGTGCCCACTTCTACAGGCAGCTAACAAGCAGCAGCAGCAGGGCTCCTTCCAGTAGCCGTCAGGAGACAGCAGCAGCACCCAGAGGTACTCAAAAAGATAACCTGTAGCAACAACAGATGTACTGTACGGACAGTGCATCTCACCGTGATCACAGCCAGCTCAGAGATGCCCTTGCTGAGGCTTTTAGTCTCCAAGGAGAAGGCTCCAAACAGTCTCTAAGAGAAGAGGTTTTGCATCAGGAATATGTTCCGTGAATGCAGGCAACTGCTGCACGTGCAAGCAGCTGGACATGAGAACAGAGATGTGGATGAATAGTGCAGGGTGACAACAACCTAGAACAAAGTCCATGCGGACCTACAGCTGACCTTCCTGTCTCAGTCACACAAGTGAGAAGTCCCTTTGCAAAAACCACTTGTAAGGGAGCCACAAAGGGAAATCAATGCTTACATACATTCTTTTTCAGGAACCAAAGAAAATAACGACATTTAAAAAAAAACAGATCCTTCATTTTTGTTCCTGCATATGGGGAACAATCCCTTTGTGTCTTTGTTCAGCCTTCTCCAAAACCATGTGTATGTGTAAATTATCTTCACATTGCCCTGGGAACACGCTGACCACATCGGTGGTTTTGTGTTTGGTGCCACAAGCTCCCTGCCCTGCATTTCAGAAAAAAAAAAAAAAAAAAAAAAAAAAACTTATTCCAGAAACTTGAGTCATTAAATACCACTGCACAAGTAGCGATCTGAGCAGCTCAGCTCCTAGCACAGAGAGAAGTCAGTGCTATGCCGCTTGCTGGTGAGGCTAAGATTGTTACGGAAAACTAAACGAACAGAAGGCCTTCAGCAGAAAAAGAACAAAAAATAAATAAACAACTTGAAGACAATTCTCTTTGTCTCTGCTTTAAACACTGCTAAGAGGTAGGAAATGAAAGAAAGGCAATTTTACACCAAGTTGCACTTTGAATCGTCCCTTCCCAAAGCAGTGTGTATCACCCTCCAGCTCCCTGTTAGGACTACCAGTCCTCCAGCACTCCCCAGGTATCTGAGAAGACCTTTATGGAAGTACTAACGTGCAACACGGCCCGTTTGGGTACCTTCCCCCTCCCTCTCCATCCGTGCTAGCTGGGGTCTCACAACAGCATCATGCCCCCTCAGGGAATCTGCTCCAAACTCCTGGCACTTCTGAGCACATTCACACAGCACAGAAACCCTCCAGCTCCTGCCTAACCTCTCCGCAGGGGCTTCAGGAGATGGCCTGACTGCTACACGCTTCTCTGAAATACTCCAGCTGCCAGCACAAACTTTATCCCAACACTCCTCTGCTACCTTCGCAGTCAGGATGCTGAGGACACAGACAGGCACTTAAAATGATTTCCACACACTCTGCCTCTGCTAAGCTTTTTCATTTAAAAAGTTCACCTGTGCAAACATTCCCTCATGGATGCGAGGACTTGAAAGCAGGATGACAGACATTTACTGACAGCTCACAAAAACATATGCTAAAGGAGTCAGCCCGTACAGATGACCTCCATGCACACACGGCGCAGAGCTGTGGAAGAGCCGTGTCCTTGGGGGGGACAGGTGTGTTAACATCCCCGAGCTGAGCAGGAGGAACTCAATATGTTCCTGTTCTTCAGCTTTTTAAAAGTAATTTACCAGTGACAAGCATGTTTCGCTGTAGACTTCTGAGCCAAAGTGATTGCACTTGGAAGCAGAAAAGCATATGCTTTAAATACTTTGTCAAGCAGGGATAAAATGTAGGGATAAATTTAAGTAACTTACTAAATTAGACTTCCATCATTGTTAGCAGAAGACAACAAGAGACTTTAACAACCCAAAAAAAGGGAAATAAAGATGACAGACTGGGGAGAGGATGAGAAACAAGGAGAAAGGAGCATCATCTGCTCCTCCCAACACCTGCTCAGGGCGACACTGGGTGCAGAAGGTGCTCTGTCCTACCTGTATCCTTATTATCCTCTACTGAGGTTAGCAAACTGCCAGTATTCTGTCATTGATTTATTTCTGAATCTTTATTTGTTCGTGCCTTAAAGGGCAGTCTGCAGGGACAGTCTGCATCTTCACTGTTCCTCTGGGAACAGGCAATTAACAGTGGTGGTAGGGAATTACGGCCCTACTGCTTGAAAAGCAGTTTTCAAAGTACTGAGCATCTCTAGCTCGGAGCTACATCTCTCCAGGGATGGAAGCCACCAGCTGGGACACCAGTTTCCCTACGGCAGCAGAGGGAACACTTCAGTGCTGAGGCCCTCTGAAAGCCAAGCAGTAAGTGGGCAGTGCAGAACAGAGAGCCCTCCAGAGATGTGGGCTAAAGGAGAGGGGAAATAGGACAACGGGAAGGTTTGCTTCAAAACCCCTGCTTTATTCCACTTGCCAAAGCCATTTGAATATATTTCTTTGTATTCTTAAGGGAAGAAACACATCCAAAGTTCTCTACACACTCTGTACACCGCCTCTCTCCCCTGCAGTCCCATCAGGGGCAGCCACACTAGTTTCTGAAAACTAATCCCACATTAGGCTTTCAGGGAAGAAATCATTCTGACTGTTTTTTAATAGTTTAAGGTACCGTGTAAAGGAATGCTTTAACACCTCCAGGAGAAATGGAAAAGAATTTAAAAGCCTTTATTTTTTCCTCTCCATTTCTGCGCCATGCACCTTTTCCCAGGTGTGCACGACTTGTGCCCAGCAGCTGGCACAGGCATCTCTCGGAGAATACGGCTCCAGAATTTCCTTGGTTAAAGACGTAGCATTTGTTTTGTGGCTATGTTCGTTCTAGGATTTGAACACATTTAAAAATCGCTGCTCTCCAGAAGCAAAACTGAAGCTGGGATGGGAGGGTTAAAATAGGAGCCTTGGCATTAGGCGATAATTTTTGCTTCAGTTTTCAAAACATGACATAAATCGTAAATAATCCCATACTGAGGAGATAATTTCATCATATATGATGAGCTATTGTCCAAAGGGAACAGCAGAGCCAAAGATACAAAATGACAGAATTCTATTTTCCTTCTCTAAAACCAATGCATTCATCTCATCCTTGTGTGCTCCTAATAATTGCGCAGAGGCAGCGTGCATCTGGAAGCAGTGCCAGAGAAACAGCCCGTGCATTTCCACTGTGAGTGATGCAACCCTCTGACATCACACTGCAAAGCATTTGTGGCTCAATGAAGGACAGACAGATACCCACTGAAATAGATAGCAGCAGCTTGGATGTTGACAGAGCCTGAAATTAAAATCTCAGACTAAGTGCACAGCAGCTATATGGAGATGAGCAGCTGAAGATGACAGAGCCTCATCCTGTTATTTTAAAATTGTCACTGTAGGCTGCTATCTGTTCACTATCACCAGCGATAGCCACAGATTTTTAAACAAAAGTTACTCGTTTTGGATTCCTCTCATTTATCTTACAGGGCTCAGAGGAAGGAGTTACAGGTTACAGCAAACTGGTGACATTTGGAACGGAAACCGTGCCCACCTGTTTAATTAACAACACACACTATGGCCCTTGCTTACCTAATTTCCCACAGCCTGCTACTGGCTTTGACAGGTTTTCATAACAATAAAACACAATAAGTGAATTAAAGTCCCAAAGGACTCCAAGCTGCAATGTAGGAAAGCCATAAAAGATAAATGATGTCTTAACTAATTTTATGATTTATTATTCCCTCAACTTTGCTCATCTTGTGATGCAAGAGAACTCATTTTTCTACTTGGCAGAAAGCTATGTCAACCCCGTTAATAGGCACTATTACCGTCACATAAATATGTTTGTGAAAATAAGTGTGGTTTCACTCCGAAGCTGACCTCAGCACTTCAATTTTATTACAAGCACAAGACCTGTCAGTAACAAAAATGGATGCACTTACACAGGGATTCGGCTTGTCTGCCACTAGCATTTTATTCATTTTTCTCCCCCAAAAAGTTCATCTTTAAGCAAGTGCAGATTCATGGTTCAAATTGCTGTTTTGACACCTCATCTGTCGTTCTGTGAATTCTTACAAAGAACATAATTTCCAGTCCTTTAGGAGATAAAGGATCGACATTAACCATCACTGGGGCCACTGTAGTCATCTGAATTTAACACACTACGTAAACCTAAACAGACTTTAAACTTGCTGCTTGGAACATTTATTTCCTCAGCAGATGTTCAGGCTAAGAACAATCTTAACCGAGTAACTGAATTTAGTACTAACAAGATGCTTTCAGGTGGCAGGAGGACTCAGCAGGTGAATTTTAGGGTGAGACTTTCCAAATCTCAACTGTTTTACCTAAAATTATGGACCTGAAGTATCTGGTGGACCAGGTTTATGCCAGAGGTCAGCAATGCCTGCTCTGCCTCGATTGGTTTCAGGAAAATTACAGTATAAAACACAATTCAGCACTGCCTGATTGTAAACCTTCACATTCTAGCATAGTGACACAGGGAGGGGATGTGCGTACAGGGATGTGCTTACAGAACTTTGTACCAACTCCAGCAGAGCCTAAAGCAGCCTCAGGACTGTGTCAACCTCATCGAGCACGTACTGATGACCAAAGGGCACCTCAATGGACAAGGGTAAGGAGAGTGCAGTGCAGATGGTCCAGATTTCTTCCCTGCCCTCACACTCAACAGTGGATACGCACTCCTTCAAAACCTGCTGTCAGGTGTCCCAATAACATGATGCTTCCTCATCTGGCTCTATCTGCAGAAATGATATTCAGAGGAGTGTGGGCAGATCTTTAGGTAACAATAAAAAACTGATTGCTTTCCAGACTTGCAGTGCAAGTGCAGCAATAAATTGATTCTGAAAGACTCTGACACTCAGAGTGTCGACATTTAATTGTATTATTTCCGAACATGATTCTCATTCCAGATGCCTTTGATTTGATTCAGTGTTCCTAATATGTTTATATACACCTTCAAGAATTTTATCCATTCTTGCTATCTGTCAACATGGTTGGCTTCTCACATCCCAAAGTACTCTGTTAGTTGTGAGCAGTCTTTTCTGATCATCCTTTCTTGCCAGGATATTTGCTTCTTGGATAAGTCTGTGCAGCTAAGCCTGGCCAACCCTTCTGACCGAGTCCTGCAGCCATCCCGATTCAGTGACCACCTAGTCCCTCCAGATCCAACATTCCTGGCAAAACCCCAGTGCTTTCTCTAGGCAAGGAACAGCTAAATAGCAAGCAAAATCCTCTTGGAGGTGCCAGCCATTCTTCCTCAATCCGATTACCCCAGTGCACCACATTTGTCAACCTTTTTTTTTGGGGGGGGGGGAGGTAAGGAATAAAAGTTGTAGTAAATCAGGTCAGTTATTTTAACTGGAAGCAACCTTTTGTTATAAAAAGTCAGTCGGTTTTATTACTTAGAGGCATCTCTTCCAGATACATGCATATAACCAAAACAGCAAACAATAGCAAGCTGTTTAAGCAAAACTAGGTATTTTACAAGCTGCACTTCATCTGGACCATATTTTCAAGATATAGCTATATTAACAACTACTTTGCTTTATAAACCAATTTTGAAACCTTTCTGATCTCCCAGTTTGCTTGGAAGGCGGCGTGAGCTGCCTGCTAACACAGGAGAGACACCGAGAGACTGAAGAATGAAAAAGGCCAGGAGAAAGCCCCCTTATCAATGTCATCCCTTTAGGACTTTCTCTAAAATAAAGGAAACAGCTGACCACTGAAAACCCTGACCACTTCTTTCAGTATATTAAATTTACCCTAAGCACATGCAAGCCAGAGCAGCAAGTGGGCAGTTAACTGCTTTATGCTGCATTCGGAAGGTCACACCAAGAATTGTGCCTTCCTGGTTGCTTTGCAGTCCATCCCGTTTTACCCTGTCATAAACACCTGCTGTTCTGACAACTGCATTTAAGATGGACTAAAACATCACGCCGTCAGTCTTAAACTGGATCCAGAGCTGGCCCTGGGGAAAATAACCTTACCAGACTTCGTCAGCTATGGGAATTAGACAGGAGGAAGGACAATGGGGAGACAGGGACAGGCGTTAACGCTGTCTGAACTTGGGCTTGTTGGTTAGATGCGTAGGTTGGGAGGAACATAACCCAGTGGTCTGGAGAGAGATGGGACGGGGGAAATCACATACTCAACGTGCTCCCAAACTGCCTTTTGGAGAAGCCACTCTGCAGTGGAGGGAATCTCCGGAGATGGAGCTCCCACATGAGGCACCAAGGCACTGCCTGGAGCTATGCATTTACACCTGTCTACATTTACAAAGGCATCTAGAGGAAAACCAGTTGTTAAACGAGGGTGAAAAGCACAGCTTCTCTGCATGGCAATGAATTGCAGAAGCCCTGCTAGCTTCCAGGACTTCAGGTCTGTGGAAGCAATGCACAGGTTAGCTCTGGTTAGGAAGGGACTGAGCCCTCTGACAAGCCCTCACAAGGATCGGGGTGGGCAGCCGAAGCCAAGGACCCACGACAACTTCTCCTTGGAAGGAAATGATGTCCTCCCACCTGCTGGGCTCCCGAGGGCTGGTGGTGACAGGTTTGCTGACTCCATTTGCTGCACCACCATCTAGCTGGGACCAAGCAGCACATCTGTTGTGTTTAATGGCCGTTCTGCTGCTGTAAAAGATCTTTTGTAGTCTTGCGCAGCAGAAATCATGTTAAGCCTAGACTGACTTTTATGGCAGCAGCACCTTGCTGGATAAAAAGCCTTCTTTTATCATGTATCATATTAAAAAATAAGTATTAACATCCACTGCAGAAACACGAGGCTGGTTGACACCTCCTATGTGAACTTGATTCACGTTTGTGCTAAACCTGGGTACAGTCCAGCTGACACAGTCAGCTAAATGATTGCACTGCCAGTTTAATATTTTGCCATCTGCTAACTGAAAGCTCTGCTGCCTGCTGGGTCCCATAAAGACTTTTATTTATTATATTACACATGGCAACATCTGCCACAGGATTCAGCTCAGCTCAGCTTCCTAATTAAACAAACAAACACTACATCTCCAGTACACGATTGGGTCTAACTATTATTTAGAAAATCTGATAGGTATTTAAAAGATATACATTGTCTGTTCTAGGTGATCAAAAACCCATCCCACAGCTGGGAGGTGCAGGGGGTTGTTAGGACAGGCTTGAGCTTCTCAACTGCTCCCTTTTGCCATCGCAAAGCAAATAGAAACCACTACATGTTGTAAATGTTTGCTCTTATTTTATTTTTTAGACGGTTCAATTTATACTAGTTAGAAATATGAGGTTATTTAGGACCCCTATTAGTTCTCCCCAAGTACTGTGTGTCTGTGCTGGCAGGGGAGAGCTTCCCCTGGCACTGGAGGACACCTGATGAAAAGAGGCACCCGAGCTGGGCAATACAGCCCTCACAACAGATAGCAGAATGCACTGCCCAAGTCCATTCCTAACTTCATCTTAATGGAAAGAAATCGCTGCAGAACTATCACTGGCTCTGTACCACAGCAAAGCTCTCCCATCTGTGCTAGTCACCTGCGGTTAAGTCAGACTGGGAGAAAAACTGGATGGCATCCAGGCCTAATGAATTCGGTGGCAATGCCACCAAGTTCAAAAAATGCAAAAAATGTTGCATTTATGAAAATAGCATCGTTTTTCAGCTTAAATCATTGTCTTTAAAATATTTTTAAAACAACTGATGCCATGGAGATTTCTCAGCCCACCTGCTGCTCCCCTATCCCTCTGCCAGGCTATGGGCTGGGCACCTACAGGCTTCGCCCCCCCGCACGGCTCCCAGACACCAAGCTTCACTCCGACATGCCAAAACACACACCTCTGCAGCCGTGCTACTGCCAGAGAAATTAATCAATATAATACAACACAGGCTGCCAGATCACCCACCACTAAAAAGCCCCAGACGCTGAGCTATTCGTGACTGACTTGACAGGCTCCCTGCTTACCTGGCTCTGTCGGTGTTAGAAAACTCCCTCCCCATCCAAGTATACAGAGCTGCGTGCTACAATTCCTTTGTCACCACACAAATAAGACAAGGCAAGGCCATATTAAACCATTTATCTCCTCCACGATCCACAGCACCTATATACATGACATTTATAAAAAATCCTTTTATTCCTAAGGTGAACCAAGGCTGGAACCGCTACCAGCTCTGCATGTCCTGATTAAGCAAGATGTGTTACAGTGTATGCTTGATATAAATTGCTTCTAATTAATTTTGGAGTGTAACATTTGGGTATTTACGGGCTCAAAGAAGTTATGAATCTTCTTCCATTTCACTGATGCCTGCACTATGAATTATTTATGACTGAGTCATCATGCAAAGACAAGCCCCAGCCATACGTGATCTCTGCCAGTTCACTTCTCAAGCTCAAACACAAAGTCTGCCATAGCCTTCCCTAAGACCCTGGAGCTCCACACAAAAGGAGGTGGTGACAAAGAGGCAGAAACCTAATTATTTGCACATAACTGATGAACACGGCTGCCAGGTGCTGTCAGCACCAGCAAAAAGCAGGTTCAATTGGCAAAAAGTTTCTCCGTAAAGCTGCAGCTCCCTTGAGCCCCAAGCTTAAGGGCTCACTGGATACCTTCCCAGGTAGCCTTTAATTAGCAACACTTTCCTACCTGCCCTGTCTGGCCCTGTCTTGTTCTGTCCTTGGCCCCTGCTTTCAGGGAATTTCATCGCTCCATCCAGGTGCCTACTTTCAGCAAAAGCCACTCAGCCCCTGCTCCCAGGCGTGGAGCCGTGTATCGTGCAGGCACGGCCAGGAGCCAGCCCTGCGCCACGGTGCTTGTGGCACAGCCCACAACCTGCACCAGTCATTTCCCTGCCAAGTGTGGCATTCTCAGGGATGGGGAGATGACAGGCTGGATCCCCAGTGAGCCCCTTCTCCCCCTCTCAGGAAGTGAATGCCAGCCAGTTTGCTCGGTTAAAATATCTCATCGTGCATGGAGGCAGAGCCTCTCCTCCCAGCGCATTACGCACACAGCTCAGTCTCTGGAGGCAGGTCACCCCTTCGCTCATCCAGCGGTTGAAGCAGTGCTCCTTACTTTCCACAGCTTCAGGACACAAACTGCCTGCACTTCAACCTCAGACATACCCTTCATTTTTCATGTCTACACGTAACAAGTACAGACTCCCTCTCTGATGTTCATATACTTACAAATAAGCAGGTTGGCAATCCTGTCCTGTTCATGTACATGTTTCTCTCCCCTGTGACAAGTTATCTCGAAAGCAGCTGGCAGATACCTTACAGCGTGGCATTTCTCCCGTCAAACATCTCTGTGCTCTTCAGTGTTCCACTCTAGGTGTTGCCAATGCCATACATCACTTCCCCGTGATACAACGCTCTGTGCATCAGGTCCTAAAAATTAGGTCCCATAGCATTAGTGTTTCTCAACACCTGCTCACATCCTGTAGAGGAGCAGGAAATTTCAAATACTTAAGGAGATGAGAATGGAATTTGACAATGTGCATCAAGCAAGAATGTGTCCAGCCCTCAGAAGAAGAGTCCCAGGAAGAGGTTGTGACAGCTCATACCGCTGCTCCCAGAGAGAGCCTCAACCAGGAGGGAAAATTATCTCGAGGCCTTGCCAATCAGCCATGCACCTCACCACAGGGAATTACTGATTCTGGGCGACACGAGCTGTACTGCAGTATTTGTCAAACTGACAGCTTTCCACTTGTGCGTAGTTGCTTTTTCCGTGCACGTTCCAGCTGTGGCTCCTGCAGCCGTTCAGTTTAGCTGAACTGACTCCTGGCCTTCGTGTAAGAATCAGAGGATTTCACCACTGACACGGCAAATCTTTCTCTGTGCCACATAATTCGCGGGCTCCTGGGTCACTTCCCGACTTGATCGGGAGCACGTCCCAGATGTTTCCTAACGCTGTTAAAGGCAACAGTTGGTTTCTGTTCAGGATCGTTGCAAGGAAGTGTCCTGTTCACAGGATTATCTTCTACTCACAGAAAAACCATTCTGAGAAGGACAAGAGTAATTGACCCTAATTGTCTCCCACACAAAGCATGAGAGCTCAGGAGCTGATCTAAGGATACAACAATCCTAGGCCAGCATTTCAGCTTACATACTTCCAAGCCAGTGGCTCCTGAAGATGGGGTGACTGTAACAGAAAGAATTGAAAAGTAGAATTGAGAAGAGTTTTACCATCAGCAGGACGCACCTTCCTGCCACCTGGATCATTTTAAGCAATACACGCTTTTTGGAAGCCAGCACGTCCGACTGTAGGCATCTTGCTGTCTGCACCAGAACGCGCAGAGAGGCCCGAAGTCCAACCCAGCTCTTGGTGGAGACTAAGACCCCGTTAATGCCGTGATAACCAAGCAACCAGCAACAACTGCAGGTCACAAACAAATCCACGCGCACTACAAGTTACTCTATTAACTGCTGGTGATACAACACACCATAATATCCTATCTGGCCCAGATAAATACTTATTCACTGCCACTCTGATATTACACCAATTGCTAACTCTTTCTGCAGAGGCTTTTCAGGAGCAGGACTCAAGCCCATGCAGCCACCCCCATGCCCCCAGAGTACAGAAGCAAAGCATCTATGACACCGCAGAGCTGTTCAGCTCTGTCTCTCCTTTCGCTAATAAAGTCCAACAAAACATACCCAGAAACAAATCCCTTTGTTTCCAAGAATTAAGATAAACATTGCTATTGATGGAAGAATGGCCAGTAGCAAAGGCCATCACTTTCTGCTTGTTTCCAAAGGCCCTTTTAGATTCCTACTGATTTTTGAGGAACTACGCTCAGTAGAACTTTTTCCCAGAAATCTCCCTCAGCTGTTGTTCACGACATGCAGACTCCCTTTTAGTTCAATAGCACATGATCCCCAGGCTCTTCTCAGATCCCAGGAGCCCAGAAATCTGCAGCTTGCTGCACTTCTATCTGAAGTTTTCCTTGAAAGCACTGACCCAGCTTTTCCTTGCCAACATACCAAATTAACAGTGAAAACACACAAAACAATCCCATCAAAAATCATCCAGATAACTGCTGGGATGTTCCCTCTTGAAGACCCACCAAACATGACTCTGAAAGAGTACAAGTGAAGCTTCAGCCTAATTAAAGACGGAATTACAGAGAATATCAAAGTTCTCCCTGAAATGACTGATTTGGTATTCATGGAAAATTTCAATAAACATCGCATGATCTCTCTGGACCCTCTGAGACATAAACAATGCAATTAAAAGGAAACATTTACTTCCACTCTTGATGGTATTACCTGAGGGATAGCAGATGCCAGATAGTTCAGTGTTTATTAGAAGCAAGTAGCAAGTTTGGCAGTCGGAATTGGCTCCAGCCTCTCTCCCATTTCTGTAATTTGATAACACCATATGGTCACTACAGATTTCTCTGACTATCTTCCGGTTGAAGTTCAGCTGTTTCACAGAACATTTAAACTGAAGTTAAGCATATTGAAGATATAATGATAAGCAACAAAGATACTTCAGCGGGGGCTGTAAAATTACTAAGTAGTGCAGAATGCTACTTGGATGAGTTCATATTTGTTAGTAAGATGCTTATTACCCTTGGTCATTGGGGTCTGGGTACCAAATGAGGCATACACCAAATCCCAAACCTCCAGAGCCCCCAGGACTGCTGGACTGAGCTGAAGCACAGCCCTGCGAGAGAGACAAACCTCCCGCAGCACGGCAACCCACCGTGCCTGCTGGCAGCACAGAAGAGGGGCACGTAGATAGATTGTACCCAAAGCTTTATAAACCTTAACAGCATCCTGTGCTGCCTTCAGAAGCAAACTGCAGACTAGTGTGATGTGCCCAATACCATTCACTCAGGTGAAAAGTCATTTCATTTTCCTAAAGCTTGTAGTGATGAAGAAAAGCCAGTACTGCGTGGGCATCCTGAGTCTGTGCTGATATCATCAGTCACCGGCATTGGGCTTAACAGCCAAATAAGACCTGGCACTGCAAGAAGCATGAAACGGCTTAGACCTTTTCCTAAAGCACTTTCAGGTTCTTGGAGCTCAGAAGTTTGTCACTCTTTGTGCCAGAAGCAGCCACTAGAGTCACTTCATAGGACCACAGCTCCTACAACAGCCTCTGTTTGGAGTGCCTAAGTTCAGCTGTCGCTCATCTTAAAATATGCCGAAGAGTAGCTAACCTTGCTGTCATTTTTAATGAAAATGTAATTGTGGGTCTTGACTACTCTTCAGTAGTTCAAGTCTCTCTCTCTCTTTTTTTTTTTTTAAATTAAAGATTTCCATACAGATTTAATTGGACTAGATTTCAGGTTTTCCATACAGATTTAATTGGACTAGATTTTGGATTCTTGTGCTTCTACTTAAGAGCTTCTCCTTCTCACTTCTTCTCTCCCCACAAAAATACCCACACCTCCTTCCACCAAGGGAAACAAGCCGTATAGCATTAACTCCATCTTTCTAAGTACGTAAACAAATATCTGCAGAAGTCAGATTCAATTTCCAGCTGCAGGAAATGGCCTCAGCCCCATACTGATAGCTATCAGCCTGACCCCCTCCACTGACAGCATTTACATTCCCTCTCTCATTTACTGCATCAGGGAAATTGCCTCCATGCTCCGGCTTAACCACATCGCTCCTCTCCTAGCAGAGCCCTGCTCCCCCAGCAGAGCCCAACACGGATGCTGGCGAGCAGGCAGGCAGCTCAGGGCGTGATCGATGGCCAGAGCAGTTGCCAATCAAACGTCACAGACTTCGAGGGAATTGAGGGCAACGAGAGCGCCGGTTCATTAAGTCTCCCATTTACAGGATTATCTGCAAAATATATTTTCTAAAAATGCATGGCAGAAACATCAGAATGACACAGCAATCTGTTTTGTTAATAACTTATTTAACCGTGTAATTTATTGCTGATCTCCACAGCAAGGCAAGGCACTCACAAGTTCTTGCTCCTCCATGGCAGAGAGCAAAAACATATAAATCATATAAAATAGAAAAACCCAGGAGGGTTTTTAAAGTGTGCTCTTCTTTTAGCTCCACAGACTTAAACAATGAGTTCAAGACTGACACCATGGCAATGCAATGGGTCTGGGCCTCATTAATTTTTAATCAACCTTTATCCACCATAGCTTTTGAAACGAACTGTTACTAATGACTAGTCATATGTCAGTCTAATGAATGGAATGCAGAGTTCCATTAAAATAATGAAATTAGCTTGTTTGGACTTTTGTTCCAGTTCCATGGCACACAGCCCCAGGTAATTACAGTTAGCACTACTCGCTCATATTAAAGTCTGTTTATTTACTTAAGGTCTTTAGTCAGGACATCCCAATTTAGCTCATGTCAGCTGTTTTTTATGAGTCTAGAAGCACTTGTCTTATTACCAAAGAGATAAATACATGCAGGCAGTGCAAAGTGCTAAAACATCAATTATGTACACATGGACATGCAAGAACAGAAACAGTGTGCCAAAAACTGAGTGCACAATCCCCAGGCATAAAAACACATCTCCGTGTTTTCCTGGGATGGCAGCAATTACTTTTGGGAAACTGGATAAGGTTTCAAAGGCATCTTTACTAAGTACGGTTTGGCCCCTTCAGATACACTCTGTCCTTTAAGACCTCAAGATTAGGCTAAAAGAAACTGAGCTAAGTTTCCAAATGTTACTGTATTCTAGACTGCCCAAGTCGTGACACCTCGTGATGAGCTGAGCTGTGCACGTGACTGTCTGGCACCTCAGCAGGAACCCTACAAGTGCAGGCAGCTTCAGCCTGCCCTGAAATTAGAAGATATTGGTGTGTGGTTATGAAATTATGCTGCAATAAGAAGGATGGTGTGAATAGATCATACCCTGGACTTCCCAAGAGTTTCTTCTGAAGTTACTTGGGCCCACATCCCGTAATTAACGTCCCGTAGTCGCAGATTACCTCCATAAGGGATGTAGGTGACTTGAGTTTAGCTGGAGCAGTGGGCAGGCCAGGCCAAGTGAAAAGTTACTGTGCACAGACAGAATTTCAGTTAATGGTAGTTTCTAAATAATGGGTGCTATTCTATAAGGCTTAAAAAAACCTGCAAAAATAAGCTCAAGATTTGTTAAAGGGAAAACAACTTAACAGCCATCACTAAAACTGGCTGGCAGATGAATACGTATAAGTCTCTATTCACTCAGAGAATGCATTACATTCTCTTGTACAGCTTTATTTTATTTTACGCCTTCAGTGAACTTTTCTGATCTGTGCTGAGGCTTACAAGGAAATCCTGCAGCATTGCTCTCCCCAGAGACAGAGGCTGGTCCTGCCTGACCCCTCACAGCCTGGGCCCCACGGACATGGAGCAAGAGCCAGCAAACCCCTGCAGACACAGGGCCTGCCTGGCCAGCAGCTTAAAGGGCTTCCTGCTCATGCAGGTCAGAGGCAGGGCTAGGACAAGCCAGGCTTCCTTCTCACAGCACGGCAGAAAAAGCCACGGCCATTTCTACCAGCCCCAAAATACTTTACCTGAGGTAGAAGGCCAGACAAACCAGGAATTTCGCAACAGAAGACATCAGCGTTCTCCCAACACTTTCTTAGTTCCCCTGAAGTACATGAATACTGATGCAGACCTTCTCCCCAGTGCCATGTGCAGCTCACCTCTGAGACAGCCCGGGGACAATGGGGCTGCTGGTTTGGGGTGGCATCCAGCACAGCAGGGATGTCTGCTTGTCCCAACCAACAGCCCCTCACCTCTCCTCCCCCAGGTTCCTTCAGAAATCTCTGGATAAGCATTTGTCTCATTGCCCATATAAATAAAAAAAATACACAGGTGGGGAAAAAAATCCTCTTTCCTATTCACGTTTCTGAATTAAGAGCTTGCAACACGTTACGTTTATGACCAAGTCCATCATCATCCAGCAGTTGACTTTTTGATGTCAGTTGAGTTTCAGATCAGAGTATTTCCATAGCCATGACATGAATCTCTCAGAAATGGAAACTGTTTTTTTTCCTCAGACACAGTCAGCCCCTCTGTAAACAGACAGAGGAATGCAAGCCAGGGCAGAGCCATCCATTTAACAGGATTTAGCAGGAAAAGCCCCAAATTACCCCAGCTGATGGCTGTAACTGATGCCACATCACTGCAGAGGTGACTAGAGAAAGGGAGGCGAGCGCAAGGCCCAGTTCCAGTCTCCGTCTCAGAGCTGACATCCAGAGCTGTATTCCACCAGCTCAAAGTCCCACACTTCAAGCTGGCAGTGCAAACGACAACATTAAAACATATAAAAGCCTACAACATAAGGGACAGTCTGTGTTTCCAAAGGACATGCTAATGCAGGAGAGCTCGAGGACCTTCCTGTCCTGTCCCAAGTGTATGAGACTCGATGACACTGACTGTTATAAGCCACCATTGACAAAGTATTTTATTTTCCTCCAGGCTACATAAGCATTGACAGAAGATTTGTGAAAAGCTGGAAGAAGGGAAAAATGATACCAGGTCAGCTTTGTTTTCTATCGTTAGCTTCCCCCTGGCAAATGAAAAGCACCGAGTTTACCAGATACTCCTTCTGGGAGAGCCCGGCACAAAACCAAGGCGAGCTCACATTACTGCTGTGTGCCTCCCTGCACGAGCCAGAGGACACATTGATCTCAGCTAAGTTGATTTAGCTCAATCTGCAGTCTTTCTCCTTTTATATTACATTAGGCCCCGATCCATCTTTCAAATTACCTTTGGCAATTAACTGAGGTGGCTAATTCAGGAGCCTAATTGCTCTCTGTTCCTCATGTAATCAATACAGACAAACCACTGTATTAGCATACTAGGTAACTCCAATATAAAAGTTCGAAGTTTTATGGTTTAATTCAAGCCTGAGAGCCCTGCTAGAACCAAGCCCAGGCACCTTCCCCGTGCTGACACAAGGAAAGCACAGCACGGTGAGGAGCAGAGCTCTGACACCCAGGGGCCTCACCACCACTTGCAGGGCATTTCTGCCCCTGTGCAGAACATCAGACCCACAGAGCATTCCTCACCGGGCTGTGCTGCACGGACTGGGTGCTGTCTGCTGCTCCAGGGAGGGCTTGGGAACAGTCACGTCTGCAACAGCAGGTCAGCTCCCAGGTCTGGAGATGAGCTTGAACTCTGAAACATGAGTTTATCATCCTCTCCGAAATTTTTGGTAGATTAAATACGCCTGTTACCTATGTAGGTTTCTAATCCCATTCTGAATTGTGCAGTTTTTTTGGCTTCAGTTAACCTCCATGGCAACAAATCCTGTGATCTGGATGAGAATTAATTCCTTGTGCCATACACAAATTTCATGAACACCTGGAAAAGGATGTTCAGCAATATTAATAAGTAAAAATAAAAAATAAATATTTTAATAAAATAATAATAATTCCATCAACTTCCTTATCAATTACCAAAGAGAAATTAGCCCTTTAAATGTTTTTTTTTTTTGTTGTTGTTGTTTTTGTTTTTTTTTTTTTTAATATATTTTCCCCATCTCCAAACCTTCCCCAGTTCTACAAGAAATCCAGTGAGAGGGCCACAACTGCAGCCCTCTGGGCACTGGCCGGGCAGGATGGCTCGGCCAATTCTGTCCCAGCTTCTGTGCTGTGCTGTTATTTGCCTGATTTCTCATGCACAGGGGAATTGCACTTGCTTTTTTGATTGCAGCTGCATGTTGAGTGGCCCACAGTGATATCTCAGTCTCTCTCCTGGACTGATACAGATTATTTAGATCTCAATGTGGTGTGTTGGGTAATTTAATTTTTTTTTCCTTGGATATGTACTAGCAGCAGCTGCATTTAGCAGCATCTATCACTTGACAGTGTGTTACAAGTCCCCTTGGTGAAATCCTCAATTCAAATTAGGTCCCAATTAAAAAATTTTAAAATGACATTTGCAAAAGTGGCAGTATTTTCAGAGCGCCATAAAACCTGCAAACAATAATGACAGCAAAAACAAACAACTAGAACATGGGATTTAGGGAATGCATTTGCAAAGTTTTATGAGGTCTTCTGTAGAATATGCTAGCAGTTAGAGTTATAAAAACCGAGATGAAATAGGAAGAATACTTACTTTCTTCTGGCAACGTATAAATTGCCTGTATTTAGAATTACTGCCATAAATTTTCAGCACTGTCAAACAAGCCTGTACTGTTAACAGCATTCAGTGATTACTGGGATGAGTAAGACTCATTTCTAACATACCATAAAGACATAAGGAAAATGAATTTTTAAATGTCATTAAGCTGTATCCCACAGCTATCTAGCCAAAAAAAAAAATTAAAAACTATTCCTTTCCTTGAAAGCTTTTTTGTACCATTCACTTTACGCTAGGTCAGATCTAAAGACAACTGAACCTGGCAAGATGACTCAGGTGGGCTTCACATCAGGCTCTAACATTCAAACAATCCTGGACTCAATCACACTTGGAGAGCAATGAAACCCTGCTCTGACCTCAAGCACTACCAGCAGGCACAGCTCACTTAAATTGAGGGTTTCACAGCCGTGCCATGCTATAAACCTGACTCCAGTCTTCACTGTAACCTCTCGCACTTAGATCCAGGGGGTACTGACACAGCTGCACCACGGCTCTCCAGCACCACCCTGCTCGGAAAGGCAGGCCCAGACTGACCTACACGCAGCACAGCAGGAGCATGACAAGTCAAGGGAAGCCCTCACCAGAAAAGAACTCAGATCATGTTCCAGTGTTAACAAAAAGAGGGTCTTCAAGTCAGGAGAATCTTTTTACAGGTAGCAACCTGGCAGATATTTTGGCTTCTAAGCAGTTTCTTCATACGCACGTAACTGCAGCACACGCTGCTGGGTGCTTGATTGCAGAAATGTCTCCTGGGTCTCCGTGGCTGTGTCCTGCACACACACTCACCCGATTCAGATCGCCACTCCCACATGACAGCGCCCTGTCTCCACGAACCACTTCTTCACACCAGATGCCCAATGCAGATTTAATCTCATACTGAGCTAGTGGATGCTGAAGCACTGAGCAATAGATACTCGCTGTAGCCATAGTGACCTGTGACTCCAGACAGGGTGAGAAACCTATTCACAATTTGCTTGGGCAGCTTCTCCCTGAAGATAAAAGCTTGCAACAGCCCAGCCAACAGAAATACAAGTGCTCAAGACTTGTCCAGACCAACACAAAAAATATAATTAAGCTTTTCAAGTAAAATAGATGCACACAGCAAGGAGCACTGCATTATTTGTTATCTTCTCATAACACCAGACCAGTGCCTACCAGTTTGTGCTGTAGGATGGATGTGTCATGGATGGATCTGCCCTATCTATACTCCTAACGCCTTGGTGGTAAGCCTTTATGATCCCCCATAGCTGTTACTAGATTCCTCTTGTGCAATGCCAGTGATGAGACTGGCCAAGTATTGTGCCTACATCACCGTACTTAACCTCCTTCTCCCACCACAGTACAGGTATTTTCTCAATTTGATTTTAATTGACAGTGACACACCATGAAAATCAGCTGCAAACTCAAAGCAGAATGTAACTGTGAGCTATATTTTGTGATGCTTCCCAGCCACAGCTGCCTCAGAGGTAGCTCATTTCTCTGCTATGTTTTGTTTTACCATTCTTTCACAGAGGAAAAACATAACCAGGAATAGCCTCCTACATTAAAACCAATGAGATTGTACAGATACGGAGTGACCTTTCACAGGGATCACCTGAGCAGCCTCCAGTGTGCTGAGCACAGCAGGCAGGTGTAACCGCAGATTGTCTCAACAAATATATGAAAATTATGTCAGAAGTTGCTGCCTTTGTTATTATCATTTATTTATTTAAAGTAGAAGTCGATGGTACCTTTCCTCACGTCCCCACCCTGCACTGAAGTGGTAGCCCACATCAGGTTTAGGAGCTTCATTAGAAAGGTGAGGTAAGCGTGGGTGCATGCGGAGCCTGTGGTGTGATGCCCCGGCTGTCCCAAGGACATGGGACAACCAAGAAACCCCGCTCAGTGAGCAGCGGTGACTGCCATCAGCTAACAGGGCTGGGGCAGGCCTCCCAGGGATTCCAGCTCACCTTTCTTGGCAGCGTAACTCCCTAAACACAAACCATAAATTTGCTTAACGGGTTGCAGAAGTCATCTGCATATCTGCTGACTCTTCCAGAAGTTCCTGGGAACGCAGACAGCGTTAGTTTTATTGCCGCAACAAATAACAATGAATTTTCGGTGTTCCAAGAGTCTGACTGCAACTGCTGCAGGCATGCAGGCAGGTGTGCGATCTGCAGGCAGCCATCCTAAAGCTCTCGCAGCTTTTCTCAGCTGCTGTCATCCCAGGCAGTAATTTCCAAAAGGTATTAGAATATTCATAGCCATTTCCAAACAGATTAGGCGTAGGCAGTAAATCATATGAGATTAACTTGGCAAAACATTTTTATCCTTTCATGTGCAGCTGTTCAAATTCCTGTAGCAAAGGAGATTGTTTCATTCTGCTCTAATATTTGGATTTACCTTTGCAACACAGAGATGTGGAAGGTGAGAAGAGAGATCAAGAACTCGGCTTTACCCAGTGAGCAAAGACAGCTTTTTTTTCCGCTGGATAGTGGGGCTAGAGGCCTGCCATACGGACATCTTCCCTGGGAATCCACTGGGAACCTTCCCACCAACTCCAGAGTAATCACATCAATAATCACAGACTGACAATAATTTTAAAAAGCGCCCTTGTTGCTCTTTTTTGTTGTTGCTGTTCATTTAACAATCCACACCCCTAAAAGAGGAAAGGCACAAAGAGAAGCAGGAACAGCCCCCACCTGCCCTTAGACACAAGCAGCACCACCCAAGCATGTTGCAGACGTGCATTCTTCAGACATTTGCCCACCTGGTCTAAATGCAGTGGATTCAACTCAAATGCTATTTGTAAGTCAAAGTATTGACACACTTCTGTGTTTGGAAGATCAGAAATGGGGATATTTTCAAGCCTCAGCATTTCAAGCACTTCTCATACTTCGTATGAGTTGTTCAGTAGAATATTCCTCAGACAATTTAACCACCACGAATATTTGATCAAAAGGAAAAAAGTTTAAAAAGAACAATTTTTGGTGATACTTTACTCTTAATTAAGATTTCCATCTTGTAGTTCTTTTTAATCTTAAATAAAGTCCTCTCTGGACATGTGGTGCTCTGCAGCTGTACTGGCTCACCCCAGTGTGTTTTGTGTACAATATAAGCCAATAAATACATCAGGCACCAAGAGCAATGCAGAGAACTTTTGCTCACGTGTCATTGCAGGCTTCCTATTGCACCCAACATAAAACATGTGTGATTCTCTGGTAGCACGTACCTCACGACAGATATTAACAAGACAAACCCAGCAAGCTCTGCTGCAGCTGCTCCGATAACAACCCCTGATGGCGCTGCCTGCTGTTCCTCAGCACTTCCAGGCCCTGAAAAACATTCTTGCTGTCAAGCTTCTCAAATGTAAAATTCTCACACAGGCCAAAATCAATCTGCACGAGAGTTTACAGGGGTAATTCTTGCCCTTCTCGCATAGAATAATGCAAAAAGAGGAATGAATGGACGTGAAGGCAACAGGAGAGCAGATGAAACATGCAGGCAATGCAGTGCTTCATCTGGAAGAAAGCACAGAACTTCCTTTCAGGTGGCACAATGCCACACAGCACTTCCAGGTTAGCCATCTCAGCTCTCCTCTAACCTTCCTGGGTATCAGTGCATTAAGCAGCCTCATATTTGAGGGCTCCTCACGCGTTCCATGGGTTATTTGAGGACACTCCCAGACGCGTTATATTCCTTTAGAGCAGTGTGGAGCAGGAAGCATGACTAACTCCACGCTCCTGAAGAACCATATGGTTAACTTCACTTAAGCAGAAGCCTTTCCATTGACTTCAGATATACTTTTGCTCTTGCCCAGAAGGTTGAACAGTACCAAATTACCAAGAGTTCACTAGATAAAATAGAAGTTTCTCATCCTCCCATCTTCCTCCAAGTCCTTTTCCTTCTCTCCCTTGCTGTCCTGCAGCTATTGGGATTGAAATAGGTAACCAAACTCTTCCTCCTTGACAGAGCCAACCCCCCATTATTTATTTTAGTTACTTAAATGCTACAACAAAGGTGAATTTAGACAAATGATTAGAACTAAAATACCACATTCCAAGAGCAAAAGGCTGCCCACAGGATGGAAAGCTAATGGCTTTTTCTCTACAGAAAAGGCAAGCTCATCCTTTGTCTGACCCTTGGGGCAGACAAACCAACACTGGAGCTCTCAGGTTTATTTCTCATTGATTTCTCAGATACAATTACCCAGCTTCATCTGTACAAACCAGATTAGTACCAATGAACAGAACGGCCCTTGAAAGACTCTTATTCAGAGCAGGAGCCTCCCAAGTTTAATGAACTTTGAATCAAGCAAACATAAAGCACAGCTGAAGAGCTCCCTGTCTTGTGAAGTCCCTGTATACATCTGTCCAAGCAAATTATTACTGTCCTTGTCTCCTGCTCCAGCACACACTACATCAGCCCCAGGACAGTTCTTGGACTCTGATGGCAAAGGCTGAGCCCTGTAGGCCCAGCTGCCCCCCACAAAGGCAGACGCCAGGAGGTTTGGGTGCAGACAAGTTGCTGCCCTTATCGGGACTGCTCAGTGAGAGCACGCACACGAGGTGTGTGCTCAATCTCTGTTAGCCTGGCTATTGAATTTATTTAAGGAAAGGAGCTGCTTCCACTTTGTTTCCATGACAACAATCCTAAGAATTTTGTCTTCATATACATGAGTTATTGCTTTTTGTGCTTCCATAGTCTAGGCAGGAAAATTAACATAATATGGTCTCAAGAAAGACAATCACATCTTCCTATCCTCCCGATACTCCTACGGGCAGCAAATTCTTAGATTTCATTAACAGAGGTGTAAATGGGTTGAAAAGCAATCCCCATTCCCACAAGTATTAACACTGGAGAGATTTAATTTCAGAACAACTTCAATTAAAGAAGATTCCTTTGATGTCCGTGTTTCTGTACACATTCACGGAGAACAGCCTAGCTTAGAATTGCGTATCTTTCTGATTTAGCCTTTGAAAGCAGCTTTCAGATGTTTATCCATCAATTACGGTCACTATTTGCTCTATATTATTTCACCTCTTATTTACTGATGATGTGTTCAAAATGCTTTCAGTGCTACAAAAAATTAACTTTCCCTTGACCATAACAGTCAAAAATCTCCCCAAGATGGTCATTTCAAAGCAGATGGGGATGCGTGGAGCAGAGAGGAAGTACTTGGGATATGAACACTGCTAGTTAAGTCTTGCAATTAGCTGAGCTAAAACTGTACGCACCAAAAGAAAAAAAAGACAGAATAAGTAGAGGGCTAAAAGTATCATTATTCAGCCCACACTTAAACACTTAAGAGCTGCTAACTGAGCAAAGTAAACCACTTTTACATGAAAAATAAATAAATAAATAAATAAATATATGAGCATTCTTTTCCCAGTCTCGCCTCCTGAATTCCAGAATCAGAGCCTCACACCCATAGTGCTGTTAGCAAAGCACAGAGATTACACCATGAATCGAACATACAATGCAGCAATTTCACATCACAGCACAACGGGAACGTTTTTCTCTTGAAAATAAGTGACATGATGTGGTGAGACAGATCTCCTCATGTGGTATGAATGGTTACAATTCCACTGACTTCGCTGGAAGGCTGAAAATTTGGACTCACTACCAGACATTTTCATGGCTTTGACTACCCTAGAGTTGACTCACAAAGCGTAGCTGCCAGCTCGGATGGATTTTAGGTTCCCTTCAGCACTTCAAGATAGATGGGTTCATAAGCATGGCGTTTATGCTGTTATCAATATGCAAGTGAGCATACTAAATCAGCCAGAGAGCAATGAATTTTTTAGGGTCAGCTGAGCAGGAGAATCCAGTTCTGTAAACAGGAGGGGCACAAAGCTTTTTCTTCAGTGAGAAAATGAAAAAAAGAGGTGGGGGAGGGAAGCACCTGTTGAGCAAAGTATGGTCAAAATACTGAAGGGACAGGAGAGGACACAGAGGGAGAGAAGCCCTGCCAGGTGTGGCGTGGTGCTTGCAGTAACCACTGTGTAACACACACCTGACATGCACGGCTGGACTGGCAGCCAGGGAGCTGGTCTGGGAGGTGACACTGTGAAAAATTAAAGAAAACAGTATTCTAAACTAAAACTAATAATAAGTTGTATCAGTATTTTAGGTCAACATCTTACACCTTGAGAATCTTGCTCACAGAGGAAGAAAGCATAAGAGGAAGAAGAAATAAAGGAAACAGAGAATGAAGACAAGGAGTAAACAGCCTCAAGGACTACAAGCAATTGGAAGAAGAA
This sequence comes from Aythya marila, assembly GCF_965140915.1. Lineage (NCBI taxonomy): Eukaryota > Metazoa > Chordata > Aves > Anseriformes > Anatidae > Aythya > Aythya marila. The sequence goes on along the minus strand of NC_139056.1, from coordinate 8,391,243 downwards.
TTTATAAAACCTAGCTGGGGAGAGTACTGCACCTTGAAAAAAAAAAAATCAACAAGGAAAAACCAAGGCAAGTGCAACATCAGAGGAACATCAGCATCAGCGTACCGATACTGCTGCTGGAGCTCCTAGGAACCCTCATGGAGGATGAGTGTTCCTGCACCCAACAGAGACTGACTGGGGGTGCCAAGGCAGGAATCCTTCCCAGGGGTCTGGTCTGTCCATCGGTGTGGGCTGGCAGAGCAGAGGATTTGGTCTCCATTTGCAGGATAACCTCAAACCTAGCTGACCCGTAAGACTCCACTGAAAGCCATGTATTCACTGGTACCAGTGTATTCCAGAACTTGGTGAAACACCTCCACTGTTAAGACTAAGCAGAGAAGGCCATCGTGATCTTTGTCACTACCAACAAGAGTCCATAAACACAAATGTGAGATGAAGTTAACCAAACTTTTCTATAAATTACAAATGCACAAGTCCTTCTTTGACGTGAGAGATGGAAACAGACAGACTGAAGCACAAAACCTGGGCAATTCCTGTGTTCAAACACCAACTTCTACGGTCAGAATATATGTAAACAGAGTAGGGTGGGGTGGTGGTTAATCAGAACTACAGCAATCTGTGGAAAACATCAGAGCTTTCCAGTATTAAAAAAAAACAACTTCAGCTCCAAAGCAGCAGCACTGGAGGCCACAAGATCCCTTCCCAGGATGCTGAAATTTCTAATCCCTGCTAAAGAGCAGACTGGTGGTAATCACTAAGTCATCATTAAGTCACTTTTTAATCTGATTTTTAAAAAATTGTAACAACCTAATCATTATAACTGAATATTCATCTTCTGGTGCACTGCAATCATTCAGAAGATAGGAGATTTCCTTGCCAAAGTCTGAAAGATCTATTTGCAATAACAAGCTTCTGATGGTGCCAGCTAGGACATTATTTGTTTAAAAACACAGTTTTAGTTCAGGACACAAGGAAGGTCTTGAGTTAATTTTCGCTCCAAATTTTCCAGTCTTTCTAATTAGACACAAAAATGTGAGCACATCTTATAACTCCACTTGAGCAATTGAAGAGCACAGCAGATTACGCTGTAGTTAATCTTTAGAATAACTGTGAAACAACCGGGAACCATTGGTCTTGCATAAGAAATATGTAATTATTCCTCCCGGTGTGGAGTAAATCGCAAGGAAAGAGTAAATGAGGTTCAGATAAAGAATCTGGGTCATTTACACAGCTGGGCCAGCAGATCCCACAAGGTCTGCACCACGGAGAAACACGCGATTAATATCCCACTTAAGAGCAGAAGAGATTTGCTACAAAACAAGTCATCACTCACAACACCGAGGAGGAAAGAACTTGGCAACCACTGCAGAAAAGGAACTGAAAACACAGCAAATGAGTGAGAAAGTCCCATAGGTTGTATTGAAAGAGGTCTGTTCGCTCTAACTCAACCCTGGCTCAAGTCCACAGGCTTCAGCTGGCTACTTCTGTGCATGCAGACCCTCTGCTAAGCTAGGCAAGCATGCCAGAGATCAGCAAGGCACTCCGGAATTCATTGTTATCACCTCCCTTTCTTTTATTAATTCGGCACCAATATTGTTTTCATCCATCTTTATGCTCTTCAGAGAAAACAGTGACTGAGTAAACAGCATTACATTTTTTAGAGGGTATGATTCTAACCTCTTACAGGAACAAGCAGTAACCTAGCCTTAAAGCCCACTTGGCTATAAAAAAAAAAGCAGAAACAAGAGATTGTATGTGCTGATAACACTCCCATGGTTTGTCCTTGATCCCTGGATGGTGATAAAAGCCTCAAGAAACTGCTCATTCTGTCCTGAGTTATCTCTGTCAAAATATCCCCTTCTGGCTATTATCAGAGCAAGGACACCAGCTTGCAGGAACCTCTGACTCCTTCCGTACTTCCCAGTCTTACAGCTAGGGGCATAAAGCACCAGGCTCATCACCAAGCTAATTAGCAAGTTAGACCCACTGTGTAAGTCTGTACCCTCAAACCCAACGGCCAGGCAATCCTGGTTAGCATAGGGAGAAGAGATTCTTATTTCCATTTACCTCGTAACCAAGCACGTGGACTCAATCCCAATCTAGCCTTAAAATATTGGTATAACCTGGACAACACCAAGAATTTCAAAACACTGGCAGCATGCTCTTAGAAGGAGTAAGGGAATATTAGGAATCAACGGGGAATTTATACAGCAATAATAAATGCACAAGTCATGAACAGGATCATCATTAGAGATCATCCTAGTCAGAAATGTAAGCGAACAAAACCATGCAAACCATCACTCTGAAGAGCAAGAGCCAAGGTATTTGGGACTTAAAAAAGGGTTAGGAAAACCATGAAGAGGCAGGAACAGATGGGCTTTTTTGAACTTCACTCAGTTCTAATCTACAGTTCTAATAATTCCCATGATTATTTTGAAGAAAAGTTTAATGCTCGGTACCTAATTGCCACGCTATTTCCTATGTAACTCCAAGTTTTGCCTTGTATTCTCCATGTACTGTTTTTGCTCCTATGCTATTTTCCTTTTTATATAGCTTACCAAGGCTGATTTTTCTGTTTAATCCTTTTGCAGTCTGCTATTTCACTGTACAATGTTGCCTTGAGATGATCAATGACACGTTTGACATTTACATTTTATTGGAAAGAACGCAGATTGCATCTTTTTTCTGTTCCTAAAACATTTCCTTCATTCTCCCACAACACAGTTTTGGGGACAATAGATGCATCCCCATCAATTTTCTTCAATTCATTACATACTTCTTTGAATACCAACTTTTCAAAGTTTAATATTTTTGTGCCACTACTCTTTGTGCATATTGTAGCCTCATGAATATTTCAAATCCAATCGCATTATGATCACTCAACCTTATAAGCTCACCAGCATCTATCTTATTTATCATACAGGCCCTGCTTCATTTCCTGGGACTATGTCCAAAATATCCTCTGAGATTTTTTTATTTTTATTTTTTACTTGCTTATATAAATTGTAAGAGAAAACAATCTTACACTACCACATGTATCTTTTCTCAGACATTAAACAATTCTTAGTCCAGGCAAACTTGAAGTAATTGAAATCCTCTGTGATCAGTGCTCCATCCTTTTAATGAGTCTCCTCAAGTGTATAAATATTTCTTCATTTTCCTGCTCAACCTCTCATGAATAACATGCTTACGATCATATCCTTTACCATTTCCAGACTGTATTTTAACTCCAATATGGTTTTTTTCTTAAAATCCAGTCATCCTACAGGCCCTTCTGTTTTTTCCTTTTGTCCTGCTGCTTACCCCACAGCCACACTCTAGCCATAAAATTCTGCAATACCTCATTAACTTACAGTCCTTAGACTTTCTCAGCCACCTGATTTGCATAGAGTTTCACCTCTGGAAACCTGCAAAACAAGGATGGAGATTTAAAGGTCTCTCCTTCTATCAAAGAAAGCTGCTTAAATCATTCTGAATGCACTGCAAGTTTTTGAAATGTCGAAGGGCAGGCAATGAGAACATCCCGCAGCCCTTCCAGCAGACTCGAATAGTTATGGCTTGCCACAGAAACTGGTCTGATTTCAGTCACTAGCGTGACTTGCAGAGCAGGGATTGTTTGGTCTAGCCCACTGAAGTGTCCTTGAAGCAGCTGCAGGTGCTCAGGACCCTGCAGGTGTAAAGGTCACCGCACCCTGGCTTTGCACTTCTTCCTCACCTCCAGGAACACGGGCTCCTTCCAGCAGCAGAGCCAGGCTGGGACTGCTGCCATCCCTAACGTCTGGCTAGTGATGTGAAGCACAAACCCGACTGCTCCGTACATGCATGGTAAAAGGAGCTCAAAGCCTCTTTCATCAGGCTGAGAATCTGGCCATTGCAATCAAGTTTATACATGAATAAATATGCCCACAGGAAGATTAAGTAGCACATCAGTTAGTTCCAGAAAATGACGTTATCATACCCATCTGCCAAAGTCTCTGTCTGTTAGCCAAGAAGAGCTGGCAAGAACAGATGAAGAACTGGCCAATTAATGAATTTCTCTGCACACATCTGGTGGAAAAACAGTGAATATTTTACTGCCTGCACAGCAGAGAAACAGCTCCACTGGAGAGCTAACCTCAGCCACGTGAGCAGCGGCTCCCAGCACAGATCGTACAAAGGACAGGGTGCAAAGCCCCTCTTTGCTTGAAAATATCTTTCACCCATTTATTTCTTCTGTAACTCAGAGTTAAGATCCACAGCTCTCAAAGTTAAAATCTAATTGTAGCACATTACCTCGGGATTTTGCTTTTTAAGCTAAGTGACAAGAGCCCAAGTCCATGCTTGCATCAAAGATCTGCTTGGCAGGAGGGAGCTGCAGAAGCAGCCCAGAATTTCAGGATCTAATGTTTTTCTATGGATGTCTGGAGAAAAAAAAAAAAAAAAAAAAAAAAAGCTTGGTCCACTACAGGGGACAAAGCTTTGGAACATTCTCACCTTCCAGAGGAAACACGTAATGAAAGCTGAAGCATCTCCTCGCATGGTGGCTGTGCAGGAAGCTAGTAAGACAACACCGGAACTGCTCTCCTTATATATATGCTTTCTTTAAGAGAAAGACAATGTCTCATCTTGAACTGACACAAAGTAAAAGCCTCCAAAACAACTGTGATCCAAGTAATGAAGAATAAGGTCGGTTTGTGAATAGTACACACTGGGGGCAAATAAAGCTATTTGCTTAGATAATTCCTATAGCTTCATTTGCAATTTTAATCCCATTGGGCTTCTCTAATTAAAATCTGATGAATTTCCAATGATGCCAACATCCTCAACAGCTCATATTCACTGGGGGTCTCCAGCCCTTCCACGCAGCCCCCAGTCTGTTACCCCTCAGTATCACTCATTCAAAACTACTCATTGAGATCCAAATCTCCAAGCTTACATGTAAAATTAAGGTCATTTACTCTCAAAGCTCGTGGTTGTTATCCTAATATGTGTGAACTCACCCCTCTGCAGCACTCCTCCATTCTGGGGAGGGAGGGAAGTCAGAACAGGGAGCAACATGGGACTCTTTGTAAGCTTTTCATTTTCACATCATAACATTTCCCAGTCCAGGGTGAGAGCTTTCTCATGCATCTCAGCAGCACCTGCATACACTCAAACACACAAAATTGATGAGAAATAAGCACCCAGATGTCCTTTTTCAGTTACCACGTTCTCAAGGTCTCTCTTTAAGCCTCTCAGCAGAGAAACTACTGTTCACAGAATCACAGAATTGTCTAGTTTGGAAGAGACCTCAAGATCATCGAGTCCAACCTCTGACCTAACACTAACCAGTCCTCCACTAAACCATATCCCTAAGCTCTACATCTAAACGTCTTATAAAGACCTCCAGGGATGGTGACTCCACCACTTCCCTGGGCAGCCCATCCCAATGCCTCACAACCCTTTCAGTAAAGAAGTTCTTCCTAATATCCAACCTAAAACTCCCCTGGCGCAACTTTAGCCTGTTCCCCCTCCATCCTGTCACCAAGCACGTGGCAGAACAGACCAACCCCCACCTCGCTACAGCCTCCTTTAACCTGTAGAGAGCGATAAGGTCACCCCTGAGCCTCCTTTTCTCCAGGCTGAACAACCCAAGCTCCCTCAGCCACTCCTCATAGGACTTATTCTCCAGACCCCTCACCAGCTTCGTTGCCCTAGGTTCACTTTGTTTCTTTTCTTAAATAGCACTCAAAGTGCTAGCCCTGCCTTCCTGATGTGCTTTTGCATTTCCATACAGAGGTAGGCCTGTTTCAGCAGCACAGAAGCCATCACTGCACATTGTCTGTAAAGTGCTTTCTGATCCCGCACGATGAAAGTCACTTAATGGCAGGCTATTAATAACAACAACGGGTGGCCTGTGTCACTGGGGTTTCATCTCGCTCTTCTACATTCCTCCTTTAATAAAAAATAACTAATTCAATCACTGTTATAGAAGCAAGATGGAATAAAAAAATTATGTTTGGGGAAAGACAACACTAGATGCAACAATCTCACCAGGTAAGCAAGGTAAGCACTTCTGTGCCTTAAATAAAAGCACAGAATTGCCCTGGGGATCCACATGTAACCGAACCAGGGTGCAGCAGCTGCAAGGCTCCGAGCACCCTACGGGCTCCTGCCTTCTGAAGGGCAGCACAGCCACACGCAGCCTGCAGCCACCCCTACCAAGGGCATCTGCACCACAGCTCACTCACCGAAGCTCGTGGTGCTGCTGTGCAGGCAGTGCAAACATCATGTCCTATTTAAACATTAATAATAAAATACAGTGGAGATTTTAGGTGAAGTTTGTGTTTGAGGCTGTTGGACTGGCTCTCCGGACAGCAGGTAATTTCTCCACAAGAGAGCATACAGCACAAAAAAGGCAGCGAGACTGCAAAAAGGTATTTGTTGGCTCGCATCCAGCTGAAACTAGACTTCACTTCGGCACCTAACATTCATCTACTGCAAACAATCCAGACAAACAATTATCCTACGCATCTATTCCAGTTCAGGTGTCTGCTCTGTGTATATTTAGTCTAGAGGCTCTGCGAAGAAAGTTATTGATCCTTTTAATTGGTAAGGACTTTGCTAAGTGACAAAACTGTCCACCCACTTTCCCTAATTAAGAAAAATCCAATTACCGCACACAAGTGTAGATTGTGAGACTGTAAATACCACCCATCAGTCTTCAGGAATTGGTACAATTGGCATGTATGTTCCCAAACCATCTGTACAGCGAAGGAGTCATTAAAAATGACTTGTCAACTTATGTGCTAGTTTGTAGGACAGCAACTTGCCAGCAAGTACAAGCATTTGGTTACAGACCAAGCCAGAATTAGCTACTTCCTCATTGCGTGAGTGATTGTGGCCGTAGAGAGTTTCTTGAGTTAAAAACAGACAAATTCCCTAAATTCAGGGGAGCAGCCCTGCAGATCAGTTGTGTCCCTCCAGCTCTGAAAGGCAATGAAGGGGAAAAGCTCAGAGGGAGCTGGAAATGGAGAACAGCACCGCAGAACACACAGGGTCACCAGCAGCTGCTAGAGAGGGAGCAGATCAACCAGTCCTCTCCCTGACACTGGAGATGACTTGAACATGTCACCTCTTGGAAACCATATCTCTAAAATGACATGCAGTGGGGAAAAAGCCATGGGGTAGGAACAGATCTGCAATATGAAATCTGGGATTGGGGGAAAAAGCAGACACTGAATTCGCGTGCAATGAAAAATATACAAAAGTCATGAAAGAAATAACCTTGGTTATTGGCTTAGGTAATTTGTTAAGCTAACATCTAGATATATCTCCAATATTGATGGTGGATGCCATGCTTATTCTACAGTGATTAGCCTCATTTCTTTTGCAACTGTTAAAATTTGAACCCTATTCGTCTCCTTCAAATACCACAAGACTGTTCCGTTACATGGCTGAATTTATCTAATTGACTGAAAAAAAGTACTTATTAAAAAAACCTCCTCCCAGATGGAGGCTGCAGTGCCCCTACCCCTCAGCCAAAGTCCACAGCCACCAAGAGAAGTCTGGGTGGCATATAAGTAACTCACAGGGCCTCCTGTGCATTGCCCCAATGTTGTTTAAACCCCTTATAATACATTTAATTATTACTCCACTTTCCCTACCCATATGCTGCCGTTCAAGGATGGTCTCAGGACAGCAACTGGAGGTCAGCTGGGCAGAGGACTCTGGTGGCTGAGGTGGGCACCCAGCATCAGAATTTATTTCTTTTACTGTCAAGCACTAACTGTTCCTTCTGCTGAAGAAAATAATCTGTAATGGAAATCCTGCCACCACCTTAATTATAACATCTCCAGCTTGATGCCAGATTAATGAACAGCAGTGGAATAACATTTTTTAAGTTTGACTGATGATATAAGTAATGACTGAAGCACAAAGGCACCTGCACCCAGAAATGCTCCAGGTTCGGACAAAATTTGTCCTACTACATCTAACAAATATGACAGAGAAAAAGGAATAGAAATCATTTTTTCAGGTCTCAAGTCACATTTTTTATTTCTTTATGATGATAAGGCAAGGGAAACCACCATTTAAAAGAGTATTTTTAGCCTGAAAAATGTTTGATAATCGCATCTTACTAAGAAATTGCAAATAGAGGACTGAGGACACCAACAACCAAATATAAAAGCAGAGAACAATTATGCTAAGAGTGAAATAAGAAGGACATTTTAGACTTCACGTTATAATTCTGGTTTGCTTATTTGTTTCATCAGCACCAGCTCCTGCCAAAGAATGAAAAATGATTCAAAAAAAGGATTATACAGTAGAAATGAACACAGGCACACATCCCTCTCCTTGAAGTAAAAACTGACGAAGATGACATTAAAAAGCTTTTCTATGTTCAAAGGACAAGTCCAGCAAAACTAAGGAAGATCAACTATTCCAGATATATCTATGGTCAAGAACCAGGAAAGGAAATAAACAAGCCCTTCCATCTCATCTTTATGCATCATAAAACAAATTAAATTAGGTTTTTGTTCACTGTGTTGTGCAAAAAGTAATTTTGTCAAGAGTCATTGTGATAAAGTCAGGCTGCTTCTCAATCACTGCACAAACAACTTTTTTTCCTCAAAGGTTATCTTCCAAGGAGATTTAAAATACAAATATATTTACATGAAGATTTATATGAAGCTTATGCCTTTCATACCTAACATGTCTACTCCAAACGTGCTGGGATGCTAAATCTACCAATAGTGTTGATATTATTCTGTTTTAGACATTGTATTAAAATTAAGGCTGCAGGAATTTTCTCACTGACATAAGACCAAGAAAAGCAGTACAGTGTTTGTGACTACTAGCAAGATTAAAAAGACAGCTTGCAAAAAAAAAAAAAAAAAAAACTAAAAAAATCTATGGGTATAAATGAGATGTTTGTGTATTAGCCTGTGTTTTTGTGAATATGATAGAATAGCAGATATCAAAGGAATACTTAGGAATACTTACAAATCTTCATTCAATAAAGCCGGAATACCAGAAGTGAAGGTACTCTGACTGTGCTTGAAAAACGTCAATTACAAGTTTTTCCATTGTGACAGACTCCTCAGGAAATTCTGCTTCCACATTCACATAACGAAACGCAAGCACACAAAGTTATGCCTTTCCTCCAGAGAATAACATTTTTAAAAATTCACTTCATTCTTTATGTAGATACATTTTATGTTTATAGAGTAGACACCTTCTCCTGACAAGCACTAACTGCTGTTCTAGCCATAATCAGAGGGCTAAAACAGTTGTCACGTTTTCAACAGAAATGTAGTATTAGATGCAGAAATGCAGGACCAATCTTCAAGATGAAATCTATGCTGGTAGAAATGGATTGGCCTGCATACATACATATATATATGCCTGTAGACAAGTAAGATTGATGGATCTATATTAAGCCATTGCATTTTGATGGTAGAATAGAAATACGCCAAATGATTGAGAGATTACTGGGAAAACGTACTTCCAAAAGAAGCTTGAAAGAGAAACTTCTCTCCAAGAGAAACTCCTACCATGTAAAGGTGTCTTGGAAAAAGTTTAAAAGACAAAGTTGAGTAAGCACTAAAAAAATTAAAGTAGATGAAATGGTTTATCAGCTTCAGCACATACTATGAATTAACTGCACTTCAGCACAACGAACTAGCAAGCCTTCCTCCTAAATCAAACTTCTCTCTTTCAAAGGGATATTCTTGTGCAGGCTTTTTTCTAACCAAAGTCTTTACTAGGTTAACAACAGATGTTCTTTAATACACTAAACATTAACTCCGTACTATACAATAACTCATTTTAAACAATGCAATTGGAGAGCCAGGGCATACATGTAGGAAAGAACAGCAGCCAAACTCTCTCCAGCTGAAACACCACAAAACTCAGCAGAATCACCCCAAGGATGCGTGCAGCCCAGGTGGTGTTTCTGCAGTCTCTCATCCATCAGCTCAGTCCCTGTGGATCATCTAGGCTAGATGGTAGTCTACTTATTATAGGAACAGAAATTGATTTACTTTGTCACCTTCCTTCTCACAGCGAAGCAGCACTGGATTGCTTCTCGCACTGGCATTAAGAAAAGTTTCCTGGGAACAGAAGACCTCAGCTGATGATCTCCCTTCTCTGATCCTACCCGCTTGTAAAGGCGAGGCACCACACAACCTTTCGGAGGAACTCTCACCTGTCACTTAGGATGTTGCTTGACAAAATGTGAGGAAAAGAAAGGCTCAGACAGAAATTCAAGCGATACTGACAGCATAGCACAAATTTACCCTCTGAGAAGATATATGTTGTCAATTTAGCAGGAGTCTAAACTGCTACAAAATATAAATCAAAGCTTGCAGCATACCTAGTGCAACCACTGAGAAACACTCCAAATGGCTGAAACAACCCAAAAGCATCTGGAAGGTGCCATTAGCTATACAGAGTGAAAGACCTTTTAACAGATACACTGATGCCTTTACTAGCATAATATCAACTCACGACACTTTCCAAAAGAAAATTTGAGGCCATGCTTTTTTATTTTCTGTCCAGATGGATGGCAGAGATTTAGATAGACAGATCAAAGACCTAAAAAAATTATATAAAATGATTTTATGCAAGTACCACAAATTTATGTTGACTTATAATATTGAAATTATCACTGGAATACTATGGAGTCATTTAAGAACTAAACATGTTTACCACAGTGAGAGAAAAACTGACCAGCACCCATCCATACCAGCTCAGGACAGAGCTGCACCAGCTCACACAAGGGACATGCAGCCCTTGGCCGAGGTTCTCAGTCCTCGAGCTGCACTAACACTGGGGGCGAAGAAAAAACTCCTTTCAGAGAGGTTGCAACAAGCAGCAATTTACAGGTTCCCTTTTGCAAGGTCTTCAAACCATTACCTTCACGTTTCTGCTCTCCACTTCTGCACCTAATTATGTCACAAATGTGTCTTTTCCCAAATCCGGATTTGATGGGAGAGGATTAACATCTTCCATGAAAGCACTCCAAATACCTCAGCATGTTTGTATATTTCTTACCACTAATGGCCATTTCTGCTACAGAACAGATACAAAACAAAAAGTCAAAACCACTTAAACTGTAAAAACAACAACAACAAAATAACCCCACAATCCTTACAACGTAAACAGCAGGAGGATTTCAGAGCTCTGCACAGTATCTCAGAGCAATGCAGTGGACATTTTCTGATTGCTCCCTCACAGACCCTGGAAGTGAGAACTCTGCCGCCAAAGCCTCTCCTTGTGACTGCAGCAGCCGGTGCCTCCTCTGGGTAACATTCAGCCCGAGTGAAACCAAGTGTCACAGGCTCTGACCTTCAGCAATGCTTCTGCTCTAATTAAGACAGCATGATCCTGGGAAACAGAAAGTATTGTTTTGTTTGCAAGAAATAAACGATTTTGGTGCTGTTTCATGAGAGAGTAGCTTTTTTCCATCTCTCTACATCTAACAGAATAAACTAAACTATGAGCAGCGTGTCTGTAAGACAATTGCAACTGATGGTTACCAAGCAGAGACAGACAAGGGTTAGGTATATCATGTGAACTCTACATTGTACTTCACATGCACAAAGCCAGGAGAGCCCCATGTCATTCCCTGCCAGGAACTGGCCTGCTCCCAGCCTAAGCAGGTAAGTTCCCCAGTGTCTGTTAACACTATTTTGCTTCTTTTTTTCAATCAAAAACTTTTCTACTCTAGTCCAAGGTATTTTTGTCTCCAGCTGACATTTCAGTTCTAGAGACGTCTCTCTTCAACAACGCATTCCTGCCTTGCACAACACTCCTGCCATTCTGTCTGCTTTTGGCCAACAACAGCAAGAAGCACAATGCAATACAGATGATGCAATCTAGAGGTTAATATCTCAACTTTCATAGGAAGACTATAATGTCTGAGATCTTTCTTCTGCAATTGTGTTTTGAAATTAGATCATCTAATTCAGTACTTGTTCGCTGTAGGATCAATAATATTGGAAGGAGTGATGCATACATGTAATTTTTTTCTCTTTACGTTTGCCACTATTAGTAGGTCTACTGTTGAAAGCTTAACAGTGAAGAGACAAAGAGACAGGGGAGGTGAGCTGAAGAGAGAAGAAGTTGTAGCATTCCCAAGGGCCTGATTTTGGGAAATCAGCCCTGAAATCCCACCGGTATGCTGGAATACACAACCCTGTTTTTTTTTTTACAGAATAGTCGTTACCCAGCTGAACAGACGGAACAAGCAAAATTTGCAATCATCAGTTACAGGCCCATTTAAAACTAAAGAAAAAGATTTAGGATTATTCACAAGTTTTAGCGCTGCTTCCCTTGAAACCTGAGGAGAGTGCCCTGTAAGTTGCTGGGGAATTGCTGTGCTTCCACCACACATGCAGCCAATGCTGGAATTCACCTGATGATTAAAGTGCTGCATAGGTTTTTCCAGCTAAACACAAGCAATGGCTACAAGGTGTCTTCAACGATTACAAAGACTGCAAAGAAGTGTTTAAACCCTGATGATATGTAAGGTAACAACATATAAAAAAAAATTTAGGAACCAAAGCTGAGAGCTACGGCTGCTGATGAATTCTCTTTTTTCTTTCTCCCTCATCCCCCTGTACCACAGTAAACAGCAAGAATGTGCCCTTCACCTGGATTAAAAATAAATTGCTTACATCAAGTGTGGAACAGAATGGTAATCATTTCTCCATTTCCTTTTTTTCTCATTTCTTTCCTGCTTTTAGTAAGACTAGAGTTCAGAAATGATTCTAGTACCAAACCTTATGAGCCTTTATTACAAATGGCAGAAGAATTTCTTGCCAAACTATACCATGCGCGCCTCTTGATAAGCATTCAGTTCTTGCTTGGCATTACCTGATGCACGAAGCAGCTGACAGGTACCATTTTTATTACCCTGGCCTCAGTAATCTAATGAGATAGATCACCACCTGCTGCGGTACGCTGCACCAGCTGGAACGAGACCATCCCTGGTCTGGCATTTTTGTGTGTTCAGAAATTAGATAGGCGATGTCGTTCCGTGTAAGAAAAACATAAAGCAAAGATCATTATAGAGCATTTGAGGGGGATAGCAGGGGACCTGAGGGGATGTTCCCTTTCCTTTCAATAGCCTTCTGCAGAAAGCTGAAACAATCAAATATGTATTACATTAACTTTGTGAAAAGAACCCTCAGAGATCCTTTTTTTTTTTTTTAAATATCATCAATTTTTAAAAAGCAAATCACAAATGGAACAATTATTTTGATAACTTCATGCAAACAACAAAAACACAGCACTACTCATCCACAGCTAATACAAATACTACATGACAGTACACGGTCCAGTTGGGTTTCCCTGCAGGAAACTGAAGTGAGCTCGTATTAATGAAAATAATACCTCCGGCTGACTGATGTGCCACAGCTTAAACACCCCAAGAGCTGATGTGCCAGTCAGACCCTGCAAACTGCCTGTAGAGGTGGCTGGGCTTTCCTGCAACGCTCTGCATGGGCTTTGTTTTCACCCACAAATCATTTCTATACCTTAACATTTCAGTTTCACTTTGTGGTTTGTTTCTACCAAAATCAAAACCAATTTCCTGGACTGAGTCCAAATCAGACCTCAGGAAGTTATTGCCTTTGTGCTGGAATTAGCCCATTGCTGCAAACACTCTGAATGAAAGAGAGAAAGAGAGGGGATACCGCATGCAGAAGGCTCTTTGTTTGGGATGAATGGTTGTTGAGGGCAGAAAAAAAAGAGTATGGAGTCACCTTTTACAGGAACGGTACAGCCATTTTGTTGTAGCCTGGTCTGCATCAGCAAACAGCTTCTGTCTAAGTGAATATATGGATGCTGGACCAGTACACAGTGCTCTGTGCTGCCCCAGAAATGGGTTTTCTGTGACTGTGATGGTTTGGTTCTTCTGCAATCTTTAACGCTAGGCACAGAGACAGTGCGTATTTGTGCATACACACACACCTTTCTGAGCTGTTAGAAGGGGCAGCACGTAAGGCACTCGGTGACATCTTTCATCTTGACCAATTACTCATCCACGTTTGTAAAGCTCCTTTACCAAGTGCATCCCTGTGCACCCTCTAATGGGAATGAATGTAACTCAATTACATTATCAACTAAATGCAAGGGCTATAGACCACTTGGAAAAATGAAACGCAGATATAATAATATTAGAAAACAGCAATGAACTGTGGAGATTTTTCCATTCAAGCTGTAGATTAAATAATAAACTCAGCCATACAGTTTTTCAGCTTTCTTACCCCTGAAGTCTTCCTGGCCCCTAACTAGCGGAAGACCAAAGCAAGGAATTCAAAAAGCCAATTCACAGGCTGCTCACTTGTACTCTGAAAGACCAGCAATGAACAATAGTCTTTTTTTCCTATCTCAGGTAATTTTAAGCTTGTAACATGCTTCATTAATGATAGTGGTTAAAGCTGTGCTATTGAGGGGGGAGTTCAGCCAGCTCATTGAGGACATCAGTTCCTACCTGACAGACTGGCTCCTCCACCAGCAGACCACAGCTGAACCACACGTGGCAGCAGCCACCAGTCTGAAGATTTGGGCTTGAATCAGAATAATTAGGTTAGTCCGTGAAAGCCGTGCGCCATTAACATTTTCAGCACAACCTTCGTTCTGTTTAATCACTTCTTTCTCTTTTCTCCTTCTCTCTTGCAAGTATAAATATTGAAGAATAAAAACTAATGCTATAAAACAATGAAAGCGCATTTCTGTTTCCCTGCATTACCGTCGAGCCTTCAATAAGCAAAAGGAGAGATGGGAAGCCCAAAAGACAGGCAGCTGGTGCGAAGCTCTTTGCAAATTTGGAGAAGGGAACCTTGTAGCCCTGTAATGGGCTGTGACACAACAAGAAAACAGGGAGGGTAATTCAGTTCAATTTGGAAAAAGAGGAAAAGAGAGCACAAGAAGAAAGATGAGCTTTGCTGAAACAGCATGGGGCTAATAACGAACACTTGTTCTATTCTTTTTAATGTAACTAAATGCAGAGCTGTCCAGTCCAAGCCTCTGCGGAATTCATCTCCAGTCACCACTGAGATGAAAAGCAGCCATCCCTCATCCACATAGATATAATTCTAAGAATGCAAATGCAGGGCAGGATTTCTTGTGGCAGGAGCCCCACAGGCAACACTGGCAGGAATGGATGGGCAAGTCTCCAGCATTTGCCAAACATCCTGCCATAAAGTAAGTGATTTAATTTTTATCTTCCTGTGGGGGCAAAATCTGTTGCCTGCTATTGATAGTGATATATTGCCAGACCCTCCTGTAAGCGACACATTATGTCACAATGCTGTGACCTATTGCTTGCAGATACAAAGTGCCAGCAAGACACACACAAACTAGATCTTCAGATACATTTTAGCTTTAAATTGACATCAGCATGTTGCTGTGCACATTAATATGCAATCATTGTGGCAATTATCTTCCTCCAAGGGCCTAAAATTAGAAGCAAACACTACCAAATGTTGTTTTCACACAGGGTTGCTACTCTGTCTCCTCTGTTTATCTTCCTGTAGTGAGATTTACGTTTTCTCAAACCCCATGGCAGAAATCCCAGAGGGATTTTAAGAGCACAAGAAACACAGTACAGACTGAACTGTCTGATGGAAAGGTGATATGCAATGCACTGCAGCAGGTTTTCTGGAGCCCCTTGTCTCCCTTGATTGACAGCTGGTGAGAAGCGTACCACAGGCAGACTTCCCTTTAAAGCAGAATTGTCTGCTCAAGCAGAAACAACGTTGGCTTGGATCATTATGCGAATCTGTCAACTTCTGTTTCCGTATTTTCTACTTTCCACAGCTAAGTTCAGGTTTCCCAGTGCTGTCAGAGTCTACACCACTAATACAAATAGCTATTTACTTTAATCTGCCATCCCATAATAGTTATAATGTTGGCACAGTTTCACTGTACACCTCAAATTTCAGTGACACGCTGCATCTTGGCCATCTTTAGGCCCATTAGGCTGAAACTGAGGAAACAAACCACTCAACTCCAGGCCGTTTGGAAGGGGTCTTCCTCATCGTGTTTTCATTCATTTTGAACCAAACTCTTGTTTTGCCTTCCCTACAAACCAAGTCGGGGTGGGGGAACACTCCAGCTAGCAAAAGTAAGATCAGGAGATCTGCTGCTTACAGCCTGGAGTAACTGGTTTTAATATTTTCAAAAGCATGAAGTTCATCTCTAGCAAAATAACTATGGCACATGGAAGAGAGATACCAAGTATTATCCAGTATGGACGGCTCCTGTGTTGTAAAGTAACCGTTAGAGACTGCTTTACGTATGAAAGTTGACCCCACTGTAGGGCAGCTCTTTTTGTAGGACAGTTTTCCCTCCCTGGCAGGTAAGGTTCTCATAGCTTATTTCCAGATTTTTGTACATCACTGTCTCCCTATGAATTACCAAAAGGAGAAAAAAAAAAGCTAAAACATGAACCTGGCCTTCATTTACAAAACACAAATTGTCTGTAGTGTTGGAGCACAGGCCAGCTCCCAGACTCGCTTCCTCCAGACTTCTGCTTCATCTTTCTAGAAGTTATGCATGCACTGCTTTCTCCACTATTCATACCACTTCATCACCCCCAGGCCCAAGTTACAGACAAATGTTGCGTATGACACAAACACAGGGTCTCTCTTGTGAGTAAGAGACAACCCGCACCAAAAAGATTTGCACCCGGAACAGATGAGAGCAGAGGAACAGAAGCCTCTCGCCCGTGCAATTCTAATTGTATGGGTTTCTAGTGCATTTTGCTCTTGGTGGTTGTACACTGACCGTTTCCACTTTTTTTTTTGTTCCTCATCCATGCACCTGCAGTCCAATGTCACATGGCATCAGAGTAGAAGTCTCTTTTTTTTTTCATTTTGGAGAAAAAAGATTATTAGACTAGTAACTGAACTTCCTGCCCCTGTGCATCAATCTGCTAGAACCTGCGGCAGGCTGCAGGGTGCTTCTGATATCCTCCTCACCAGGAAAGCACCACCTCAAGGGCCTGGTACAGTCCCACTTGCATTCACGTTGGGTACCATGCTGCTCTAGTACGCTAGAAAACAGGACTGGAGGTCAGAGGAGGAAGGAAGAGGGCACACAAGTCTTACGGGGCTGGAGAAAGAGGTTAGTTAAAAAGCCTACATGAAGTGCACGTGTCTGCTGGCTGACAATAACTGCGATGAATACAAATATTTGAAAAGTGTAAGCACCAGGAAAAAGGAAGCCAAGATTTCTCTGTGGTGATTCATGATGCTCAAATACCAAGGCAAAAGGACTCTCTGCAGAACACATTAGGTGGGCACAATTTGGAAGGAAAGGACGAGGTTAATGAAAAAAAAAATAGGACAAATTGAAGAAGAGAAAAAATTGAAGAAAGAAAGGTGATTAAGTCTCATATAGGCAATGAAATTTAGAGGTAGAGGTGTTCTTTTTCAAGACAGAGAGTAGGTAAAACACTGCCTACTTGTTCATCCCCTCCCCAAAATAAGTAGCTTGGAACTGTCTCACGTGGGCAGTGATCTATGGGACATTTGCCCTCTCTCCCTTTTGTAATGCCATTAATTTCAGAAAAGCAACTTTTCAGACTTCTTCCCCCAAAGATCACCGAGCTCACAGCCATGGCACTGAAGTTCCTTCTCAGCTGAATTGAGAGCCGCATGATAGGCCCAGTTCTGGTCTCACTTCATGTAAAGGAAATCAAAACCAGTCCCTTTGAGATGCAGAGGAAACACACTGGAGTAACAGCAGAGCCTTTTGATTTCAGATTCCTTGCAGCAAGCCCATACATTCCCCTTTTCCACAGTCTCTTTTTGCCCCTCCTAAACATAAAGCTACTTACAGGCACAGGCAGAGCTGCGGTAAAAATCACTAACCCTGGGAACACAATGTTCAATTAAAATTAAAAACAATGCAAATGTTAAGAGCTCTAGCTAAATTAATTAGCCACTTCTTCCATTTCAAATCTACATTTAAATATGTAAACATTGCAGCACTCAAAGATTTATCTGATATAAAATGGGAACATCAGCAATTTCCTCTAGAGGGGCAGATGTTAAAGTCATTCTTGTAATTTTTTTGCAGATGTTCCCCTCCCAGCATGTTTAAAATGGGATTTCGATCTCATTTCTGAAAACTCCACATTCTCATACCAAAACGCAGACAGCTGATACAGGCAGTGAGCACACTGTGATAACCGCACCAACACCCAGCAATAGAAGAGGAAAGGACTTCTGCATCCACAAGTATTCACAGCAGGTTCCCACCATGCTACAGAGTGGGCTATACCACACCCCAGCTTCTGCAGTTGTTCTGGTGTCATTAAGGAGATAAATTTATCATCTCCAAGCAGATTAAGTTCTGGGGTTTATTGTTCACATAACAAAAATGTCAAAAAGCCTCAGAGTGCAGGGTCTCCTCGCTCCAAGTGCTGCAGTCTCTCACTAGGAGCTTGCACTTGCCTCAGGGAGCTTCCAGGATAAAGAGATAAGAAGGTTAAAGGGGTCCCCATAGGGGAAAGGGACAGGTTCCTGCAGATTTCAGATTGCTAACCAGAGTCAGATAATGTCATTATCAGAGCCAATGCTACTTAACAACACGCAGCAAAGGCAGCAGCAAGCAGCCCATCTCGTACTGCTCTTGCAGTCCAAACAAGGGAAAACAATGACCTTTCGAAATATGATAGAAGAAAAAAAAACAAACAAACAAACACACACCTTCCTGAGCCCTAAATTCAAGGAAACAAGACACATGAAAACCTCTCCAATCCTTCTTCTAAAATCAAAATCAGCTCAATGCAGAGAACTGAAAACAAAGTCTTATGTCAGCCTCACAGGCTTCCCCTTAGATAGCTCCATCACAAGCTGGGGCAGGATCAGAAGGGCATCACGCTCTCCTTGAAGCACCCAGCTTTTCCTGCAGGGCCTCTGTCACCCCCAGCCTCCCCAAAGCCCCAGACGTCCCCCCTGCCAGGCAGGTCAAAGAAGCACGGCGAGCAATGAGAGTGTCCTAAGCAAAGCAAACAGCACTGAAGAGACCTACAGCTCAGCACACTCAGGCTCTGACACACGTGCAGCTGCATTCACCAGGATTATTGAAGTTCAGGGAGGCAGCCAGTGGGCACCAGGTGGCAAAGCTTTGAGAGATGAGAATCCACAAGGTCGTTTGTCTGCTTCCCATTGCCTTCCAGCTCCCAAGCACCGCAGCAGTCAGAACAGGGCTAGGTAAGACATCAAGACAGAAACATGTACAGGAAAACTACTACAAATCTAAGAGAAATAGGACTGTGCATTTCCTAAGGGGAAGTTCAGGAGTGAAAAATGGGTGTCTGTTGTAGCACAAGTCTGATTTGCTGTAACCTCTTATGTAGCTGGAATCAGCCTGGATCAAACGGTCCTATTTGGTCTCCTGTGGGCGTCTAGAGCAAGCAGACAAGGGACACAGATGGGACAAGAAGTGGCTTGGGAAAAAGACATCCTATCAAGTGACATCTTTCCTCTCCTTCTTTGTCTGCTGCTTAAGCCTGCTGGTACCAAGCCGATGAACATAATGGAAGCAACAGCACTAAAGGGAACACAAAAAATACAGCAGCACAGAAAAGACGTCCACAGCTCTTGCTTACAAAATCCAGGATTCCAGCAGCCAGTGACAGCTTGGGGTTTTACAGTCATACAACACATGTTGTGAGGACAAGGTGTCAATTTATTAGAAAATTAAAAATGAAAATGCAGAAAGGTGCAAAGTGCAGACAACTTCATATTAATCTCATTTCTCTACATCTTTTCCTAAGTCTTTCCTCTTGCAATGTCACAAATGGCCAGGAAATTGGAGACAAGGCGAAGTGGGGGGTAAAGCATGCTGGAAGATGCTCTGAAAAACACCAGTTTAATGTTTTGGTATCCAGAAATAAAAGCCTACAAAATCCACTGCGGGATCATCTCAGCAGATAATTACAGGCAGAGCTGCTGAGACAGATGGGTTTAGTAAGCTAAGCAACTTTCTTCTGCTGTTTGCCCTCCAGCCAAAAGTGGGTGCAAGGACACGGACCTCTAAACCCTGGGTGAGAAGATTTTTTCCCTGCCACCACCACCCCCACCACCCTTTTTTTTCTTTTTTGGTAAATTATAAAGCAGACATGGTATAGGTCTATTTCTTTTCATTGTCATCAGTTTACAACAGGACACACATGCTCAGCGCACACCAAATGGATCAGAAGGCGATCACCCAGCGAACTGGAGCCCTGCTGCAAGGCAGACGGAAAGCAGTGCTCGGAAGAGGAGGAACGATGTGTACCTTTTGTCTTTTCCTCTCACTAACACGGCTAGCACAGATCTTCCAACGTGTTATTTTCTAGGCCATCATTAAAAACTTTCTTCCAGCTGAAGAAGAAAAAGGGGAAAAGGTCTGTGGACTCTCACAAGCTCGGCAAGGCCTCCTGCTTCACAGAGCTCGCCCCCAGGAGTTCACTCCCCTCCTACTGCTGCTCATTAACACCACCGCTGGCATTTAAAAAAAAATGTTTTCCCCTCTAATCTCTGATCTCATTTATCTTGGGACTGAAGTTCTAACACAAAATTTATCACATCAGAAGCCTTATTTCCCTGGCAACACACTGATATAGCTACAAATATCGAGGAAGAGACAATAAGCTCTGACTGGAAAACAGAATTGTATTTAGAGAGAAGTGGTGCCCTGCATAAAGATTCCCCACCTAACACCCAAGCACTCTCACTCCAGCTTTAAAAAAACTTTCTCCAAACCCATTTCCTCCCTCTGCTTTCTTTCTCCTTGCCTTGAGCACAGCAGGTGCGGTGCAATTTGGGAACTGGCAGCCTGTAGCTATCTTCTCAGGGAATCCCCATGGCCCATCCCCAAGCACAGTCCTTCAGCACCACTGCAGGGCATGGGGGGAGCTCGCTGCCAGCACCGCCTGAAAGCATCTGGAGGTGAACGGGAACACGAGGCATGCCTCCTTCAGCCATCTCCCCCTCAGTCCATCAGTGGATCAAGCCCTTGATCGGGTACAAGTGACAAGAAATGTATTTGTCAGGTCAGTTCCTGGCCATCCATGACACCTTGGGGACCAAAGCAAGGTGGTGTGCGTACCTGCCCCAGCAGCCGTCCTGCGGGAAGGGGTGTTTAAAATAGCTGCCATACTGAAACTGAGGCTTTGCCATTCGGGTTTTCCCAGACTGCTGCTTCTGAAAGCACAGCCAGGGCTGGGAGGGATGTCAAAAGCTGTGCAGAGGAAAAGGTGTTAGTCAACGCTCACCTGAACACGAGCCAGCAGTGTGCCCAGGTGGCCAAGAAGGCCAACAGCATCCTGGCTGGAATCAGGAATAATGTAGCCAGCAAGAGCAGGGAGGTGATCGTCCCCCAGTACTCTGCTCTGGTGAGGGCTCACCTCGAGTGCTGTGTTCAGCTTTGGGTCCCTCACTAGAAGAAGGACATCGAGGCCCCAGAACATGTCCAGAGCAGGGCTACGAAGCTGGTGCAGGGCCTGGAGCACAAGTCCTGTCAGGAGCAGCTGAGGGAGCTGGGGGGGTTTGGGCTGGAGAAGAGGAGGCTCAGGGGAGACCTCATTGCTCTCTGCAACTGCCTGAAAGGAGGGTGTGGGGAGCTGGGGGTCGGCCTCTTCTCACGGGTAATCAGTGATAGGACCAGAGGGAACAGCCTCAAGTTGCACCAGGGGAGGTTCAGGTTGGAAATGAGGAGACATTGCTGCTCAGCAAGAGCAGTCAGGCATTGGGATGGGTTGCCCAGGGAGGTGGTGGAGTCACCGTCCCTGGGGGTGTTCAAGGAAAGGTTGGACGTGGTGCTTGGGGACATGGCCTAGTGGATGACAGTGGCAGCAGGGTGATGGTCGGACCAGATGAGCTTGGAGGGCTTTTCCAACACTAATGTTGCCCAGCTCCCGTGGGGCTCCCAGGCAGCCCTGGGCCAAGCCCCCCAGGGGCACTCAATCCAAGTGGAACAATCAATGAGACCAAGGCTGCCCGAGTGCCTTCTCTGGAGTTTTACAAAAATAACTCAGTTGTAATTGGAGAAACTGAGACTCAGGGAACATTTTCCTTCCCACCAGGCAGATGAATCTGTGATTTGTATTCTCTGATTTTAAATGAGATTCTCACACATCTTCAGTGGATTTGATTGATACTACACACAAGGCCACTCAGTAAAATGACACAGTATAGATCAAAGCATGAAAGATAATTTTCCCTGAAATTTATGTAGCTAAGGGTAAGTTATGACTCTTTGTTTCACAGTTTATGGAACACAATTCCATTTAAAGCCTAAATCTGTCATTTCAGCATTGTTTATCAAAATGCAACCAATACCCTGTCCCCCTAGAAGAACAGTGTCAGGTCAAAGGTAGAAAATCAAACCAGTACAAAGACATTATTTCAAATATCTAACCATAAAATAAACTCATGGAGAATAGCTTGTGATTTGCATAAATTTTATCCACACATGATGCATTTAATACAAGCAAAAAGTAATTCATCTGCAAGTTAAATACCCACAGTGGCAAATGGTGCTGTAAAATTGATGATAGGAAGTCTGCGTGATGTATGCCTGAAGATGCTACGAACTGCCTTCACCTGCTTGTATATTTCATAACTTTGTTTTATTCGTGCAAGAGTTGAAAGATAATCCCAACAATGATCATTTTTAATCTTCTTTCTTCATTACCTGATTTTTGGCTCACAGGCACTTTGGGAGTAGATTTTTCTTCAAAATCGTTTCACTGCCAAATTATTATGTGCAACATAATTAAAGCCACTCCATTTTTTTATTATTATTACAGCAACACCAGGTTGTTTGGTTCAAAGCAACATTACAAAAGCCCTGGCACTTTTTCTTTTGAACGTGTGTGTAAAGCTGCATCATCACTTTGAGTTAATGTTTACAAACTTAACATGCTAAAGTGAATTTGGGAGAGATTTGAGAAAGAAAAGCCATTAAAAAAAAAAGTCATTAAAAGTGTGTGGGAAGAGGAGGAGTGGAGACAAAAAAAAAAAAAAAAAGGCAAAAGAAAGTTATTCAATGCTTATATTTTAAGATTATTTCTGAAACCATTCTTGTAATTTTAGTTAGTGACACCTTTCTGGAGAGCAATAAACTACACCAGTCATATCTCAGCCCTGATGTCACTGAATGGGAAATGACGTGCCAAAACCTGTCCTCCATTATGCCCGCAGACATTTCAGTTCTGTGGGATTATCTCTGTGTTCAGCCCAGAGTTGTTCCACTAAAGCATACACTGGTCACATACATTAAGGATAAAGGTTGTCATTCATGTTCTGTTCTTTCCTAAAAGCAGGGCCTTCGATCACTGGAGGATGCCTGCAGGTCTTTGTTGTATTTAGGTTGTTTTCATAGCTGTTTGATTTGCTGTACATGGTGGTTGGGAGAATCATTTCTATAGCAGCATATCATTACATACATTACAGCTGCATCATGTGAAGCATGATACAGAATCAGAGTCATTTAGGTCGGAAAAGACCTTCAACAGCACGAGGTCTAACCATCAACCTGACCTACCGAGTCCCACCTCTAAGCTATGTCCCTCAGTGCCACATCCACACACCTCTTAAATGTATCCAGGGATGAGGACTCCACCACTGCCCTGGGCAGCCCCTCCCCATGCCTGACCACCCTCTTCATGAACAAACTGGCCACCTGGGCACACTGCTGGCTCATCATCAGCCAGCTGACCAGCATCCCCAGGTCCTTATGTCATATAATGACATTATACACAGTTATCATCAAAGACATGGTAACATGGGATCTCCTGATCCCATCCTGCCCACCGTATTTTCTCTTCCTGGATCACCAAATCCCAACAAACAACAGCTGAGGGAACAGGCCCTGGCAGATGGTCCCCATGGGAAAATTCATGCGTTCGAGATCCATCTACACTCATGTATTCAGTTAAAACACTTGCTCAAGTTCTCAAGCTCAAGAGCTAAACACTGAAGATGCCGTTAAGCAATTAAGTTGCCATGCAGAAGCAGCATTCAGGATGTAACAGGACGGAGGACAGATGCTGTAGAGAAGTGCAAAACAGCTCAGTGCACTCGCATTGTTACAGCTCACAGAAACTCAAGGATTGCACAATGCATTCTCGAAACATACTGTGTGTAGCTGATAGCCTTGCAGGAAACAAGCAGGCAGAGGCTCGTGAGACCACGAACCAGATCCTTCCCTCTCCTTACACAGATTGCTGCACAGAGCTGGGGCTGGATAAAGGGAAAGCCACGTGGCTCTGCCCCTGACACCACTGTCTCATGGGCTGCTCCAGCACTATCACCTCCATCACCTCCACTGCTCCCGTGATGCTTCAGAGAAGTTTCCATGAGGTAGAAGGCTTTTAACAGAGAGCAGGCTGAGGTCCTTAAGACTGAGTACAGAGAGGAGCACAGCCAGCTCCTTACCTCCTTCCAACGATGGAGGAATGGTTTGGAAGAGCCTTGGGTAGAGAGGAAACCAGGTCCCTGCCCAGTTGTCCACCAACGATCACCACATTTTACTGGAGTCCAGCATCACACCAGAGCACACCTCGCTACGAGTACTGGTGACACCACACAACCTGCACACCCAAGGGCTGCCCTGCCAACTTCCCACAACCCCACAGGAAACTTCATGCTGAACTCATCTCTCTGTGGGCTTTGATACCCAGTCACGTGGAAGAAAGCCAGATAAATTACTGGTGGAGAATGCTGAAGCATTTATTGTCCTTATAAGCCATATGAAGGAGGAAAGGAGGGTAACATGACTTAAAAAAAAAAAAAAAAAAAAAAAAAAACACTTATACAAAGTTTCTGCTGTGGAAGCACCACCAGGTAACAACTAGAGACTGACATTATCAATGGGTTATCTAAGCACCCTGGGGAAGAAACTCGCAGGTTTCTTGTTTTGACATAGCATAGTAGGTCCTGCTCTGAGAAATCACAGCCTGAACCCCTTCCTGGTAAGATACAGAAGTATCTTAACTTTCCATGTTTGTTGTTCTTGTTTTGTTTTGTTGTTGTTTTTAAACAGATCTTTGGAAAAAAGTATCAATTACATGCAAATAAGAACCTGCTCCCTAAAACTATGAAAACATAATGTGTCAGAGGTTTAGCATATAAATACCAAAATATCCTTTTCTCTCCTCTCATAGATTAGAATACCCTGAGTAAACTACAGCAAAATCCAATTAAAAAATCAATAAAATGTACTAATGTAACCACTAACTACCTAGAGGAAGGGAATGAATTAGAAGTTGTATGGCTCAGAGGTTACAACCCTACCTTATCAGGTCAGTCTGTAATTTCCACTGCCATTAGGGAAAGGAGGCAGCGTTACCCTGGGCCAGGTGATTGCTGGATGGGAGACACAGCCACAACTCCCATTCCCAGAGCAGAGACTCCCCAGCCATCCACAACCCCACTTGCTTCAGTGCCAACAGCAGCTCCGAAACAGCAGCACACCCTCATCTGGAGCCAACTTGCTTCACTTTTGCTGTTCCCTCTGTGCATGGAGCTTCAGCAACGTAGTCTGATCCATGCTACTTTGGCTGCCTAGAGAAGTCTCCTTGCCTGGAAACATTGTGTAGTCCTTTATCCACAGGAGAACTCAGCCCAGTGAAATGCCTCCCCTTTAACAACAGCATTTACATCAACAGGGCTGTGCTGGCCTAAGAAGAAAGTCCAGGCACGTATAACAGAGTTCATTTCCCAGTCAGACTGGTAAATTGGCTCTTAGCTGGGAGACAATATTCAATGTCATTACGCTTCAGGAAGGGGCTGGATGCACAGCGCCAGCCCCAGTCCCATGGCTTTTCCTCCCCCTACGGCAAGTAAGCAGCTCTAGGCTGCAGCATGAGAAGACTGCCTAAACCCACGCAGATCCAGAACAAAAACAAATACTGTCTTGCAAGAAACTTTCAGGAGGAAAAGAAAGCAAAATTGGATTCACTAAATACTGTGATTAATATATTGGCAAACAGACTCTCTCTCCCCACAGAGCAGCCTGCGGGGAAGGCAGCAAGCCAGCGAATTTAGGTGAGGTCTACCAGCAAACATGATGTTTTTCAAACAAACTTCCTCAGTGGAATCAAATTCAGGTTATCACCAAGCATAAAACCCTACACGAAGCTATAAAAGCAGGGCTTTTGTCGTGCTCCACAGGAGGAGCAGCAGCATTGCTCCTGTAAGAAATGCCTACAGGAATCCTGCAGCAGGCATTTTTTTAATGACACACTGCTTTAACTACCAGCAAACAGAGCACCTTCATTTCAAAACCTAGACCTAATGTGGCTTGTCAGATTTTATAACCAGATAAAGCAGTCACAAATGGCCATGGGTAATTCAGCTACAGCAACAAGAGGGAATTTTTCCTTGTTATAGCTTACTAGCAATAAATAAATTAATTAATATGAGGAAAAATAAATAAATAAATAAAGCAAAATAGCACAGATTTACATTCTTCTGTTAAAGAAAATATTGCAAAAGATATCATGGAAAACTGAAGACAGCCATCCTTCCAGACAGGACTATTACTTATTTGTGGGGTGGAACTAGGTCAATTCCCAGTCTCAAGCGTTGGATGGGATCTGACCCAGATGCCCCCAGGACTTCAATTAAAAGATAGCTGCTTCTCACCTACATATGCAGCCCTGCCCCTGCTCCCCTGGCAGGCAGGAAAGATGGGAGATGGACGAGCTGCATAGAAACACAAAATCTCTGCAAAGATCCCAAGGAAACACCTGCCCTGCATGGAGGCAATCCAGCCCTGCCATGAAACAACCACCCTTCCTCAGAGCAGGCAGCACGATCTTTAGCACAGATGTGCATTAAATGAACATCCCAAAACTTGCATAACATTTTGATTTTTATTCTAATCTTGAGAGGTTTCTTCTCCTGGCCCTTGCAATAAATAGGTTTCTCCTTTCTCTCTTCCCCCAAAATACACACAAATAAAGGTGGAAGCATTTTTGGTTTTGTATCTCCTTGTCAAAGTCTTTGGAAAAGCCCCTTTTCAAAACTGGAGAAGTCTTGTAGATGTTCCTGGTCACTGACCACTTCAAATCTCAAATGCATTGAATTTACTGAAATGACAGCTCTGCAGTGGTAAGAAGTCAAAAAGGCCAACATAATGCTTATCCTTCCTTCTTTAACACACACCAGAGGTTTAGGTCCAACCCACCTTGCACAAATCCTAATAATGTTCATCAGCTGGATATTCCGCATATCTTTGGTCTAAGATCTCTGCTCTATTTCCGCACATTACATCATACAGATACACATCTGCATGAGGAGCATCAGCTTATGAAACCTGTATTATCTGACACACAATATCCTGTGCCCACAGACTTCCAAGCAAAACCAATTATGTTTTCTTCTTAGAACACCAGGCTGTACTTGCCAGCACGGGTATCTACACCACACCTGACAAGATCTTGCAGCCACTCCTGGGAAATCCAATGATCTAATTGAAACAAGCAGGCTGTCTTGGAAAGCATTTATTATTCATTGTCGCCCCATTAATATTGTACGGCATGGAAGTGATCGCATTGAAAAGGTTACTGTCAAACGAGTAGGGAACTTCTCCGCCAGTACAGGAGGGTCAACATCCAAGACCGAGACAGAAGGCAGCCAGTCAGTCATTTGTATACTCCATGATGAAAAATGACAGAGCTGGAGACAGACCCACCACCACAGCTTCACTTTGAATTATTCAATAATCCTTTTGTTCTTCTCCATGAAACCTGACAATAGTTTGCATATTTTTAAATTGCCCTGATAAGGCCACAGGAAATGTTCTCCTGATAAAAGTGCAGAATACAAATTGGAGCTGGATTTACTTAACTGCCCGCAATAGATCATCCTGACACACTTTTCCCCTTAAGCAACAATACAGAGGGAAAAAAAAAAAAAAAAAAGCAAGCAAGCAGCGTTTCGCTTCCAAGTGCGCATCAGAAAAATGTTTCTATTTCAAACTAAAACATAAGACTCAAGGAAAAAAACCAGGGACCTAGCAGGAAACCTTGAGTTGAGCAAATGCATGTATTAAAAAAAGATCAAAATAACTTCATTTTTTACATTAGTTTTTCTAGTAGTAAGAAATGACAACACAGCCCAATGAAAGCTGGGTAAAGCTGTTTGAAAGGGTTATTCCTTCTTTGATTTTTCTTCTACATCCAGCTCTTTATCTGTCTAACACGTTTCTCTCTCACTTACTGTTATGAATCCCCAGAGACTGATTCTACAGCAGAAGTTCCTAACCATTAAAGCAAACATGTTGCATTATTTTTTTCTTTATGCTAGAGGACTAGCAAGTCCTTCAGTGCAACTGCTAGCTGTAACTGAAGTCTGGAGGCTTCCCACTTCCATCCCTGGGATTTGGAGCCGCACTATATCACAGAGCAAAGCAAAATTACATACAGGCTTGCAGAACTCATCCCCACCCAACTGAAGCCTTGAGAACTGGGGAATACGTTGCACCAAAACCAAACCAAACAAACACTTTCTTGAAAATAAGAAGTCTTACAAAAATGGAACAAAATGTCATCCCTCCCAGCTCCTTCCCCTGGAAAGTAAATAACAGAGGAAATGCAAACAAATGTATATGTTGTTTTGTTTGCTTATTTTTAAATAGGAGATGAGATAGGAAAAAGCATTCTTTTTTAAATCACCCTTATTACAGTCTGTGCTTGGAAGACAACGGGTGGTTTCTTTATTAATGGCATTGAAATGCACAGCATAAACTACTTGCAGCAAAAACAAACTGGGAAACCAGCATAGGACTGCCTCTTCCTCCCTACTCTTCCTCCAAGGAGATTCACCCGCATTACTCAGCTCGAGGTCCTGCAGAAGGCTGTACCTTCCACCTGTGAAGCTGCAGCTGCAGCCAAACAAAACTTGGTTCCACCTCTCTCCCACCTCTCCATCCCGTCTCCCACTTCCCAGAGCTCTCTCACGGGAGCAGACGGCGCCATCCACCCAAACTGCACGAGGCAGGTCCAAGCTGGGACTTGACCAATCTCCCCCTTACCAAATCCGTGAAACGAGAATGTTGTCAGCAGTGCATTCGCAGTAATTAATTCCCAGAAAAGATCATATTCCTTAAATTAACATTCTCTGACAGCAGGGAGTGGAGGAAGGGAAACCTAGGATCTTTGAAAGGGATAATGCCTAACTGACTAATTTTCTGATAATTAATTAAAATGTTAGCAGTTCTCTAATTGAAAAAAGCTGAATGTATTCCCCAGAACCTTCCATTACTTCTTCCAATACATTAGTCATTAGGGGACAGCTATTACAGATTACCCCTTTCAAACACAATCTTCCTGGTACCAAGTCAGGAACGCTGGCAAGGTCAGACACCCAGCCAAATCCCACAAAAGCAGGCAACCAGCAAGTGTGGTGCTCACACAGATTCAAAAAACATCAAACTACAAAGACAACAAATGATAGCTCCCCAAATCTAAGCCATAACAAATGAAGTGAAGTACACAAGTTGACACTTCCTATGAATAATGTATTTATCCTGTGAGGTGGTCCCCATACAGACCCACTATTCCCCTACCATCTTAAGAGAATTAGGTCAAAGTAAACAAACCTTAGGTAGGTTATATTTATATAGAGTAAAGAAGCACGCTTTTTTTTTTTTTCTTCTGTAGGTGATACATGTTCCATAACATCTCAGTGCTCTCCTTTAATTATTTCTTGCAGATTAAAAAGATTTTACGGCTTACTATTTATAGGGGCATTAAATACACTGCTCACACTTAACATTGGTATACTTTACTCCTTTTCAAATGCACAGAATTCATCATACCATGA
The DNA here is from genome assembly GCF_965140915.1 of Aythya marila. Classification (NCBI taxonomy): domain Eukaryota; kingdom Metazoa; phylum Chordata; class Aves; order Anseriformes; family Anatidae; genus Aythya; species Aythya marila. The sequence continues at coordinate 8,361,442 of NC_139056.1, read as the reverse complement.
ATTGGTAACGGCCACAACAGTGAATAAATATTTTTCATGACCATAAGTTATTTTTGTAGATGCTGCTGTACAGAAGCTGCCTGTGGAGTGTCTCTTAATTGATATCTTTGGAGATCAGGGGGAAAGGAAAAGGCTGGCGTGAACTATGTTCCATCACACCCAGGAGACTGCTGAAACCACTGATATTTTTTTCCTTCTACTTGCTTTATCATTTTGTCTAATAAATATGGTCACACACCCACACAATAGCATTATAGGTACCAGGTATCTGCTCTGTACTATTTTGCTCACCCTGATAGATGAAAATCTTTGCATACACAGAAGTCTACAACCACAATTTAGGACATGCAGAACCCAGAAGGTGTTTATGATGAAGGAGCATCCATGCTTTGCCAAATGGCCAAGGGCACAAAATATGAGGTCTACAGGAGAAGTACTTGGGGTCTGGAGTTCTAGATGAGCCATCACAGAGGCTGAGGTCAGCCCGTTAAAGAAAAAGTGCTCGGACTGGTAGTGTGACAACTCATCCTTAGGTTTTGTGACAAGAACCTCTGCATAACGAGACTTGCTGTAATTATGTGGTGAGTATCTATAGATATTAACAGCGGCCAAAAGGCTGAATCATTTCTGTGTAAATGTTTATTAAATAAACATCACCAGGGACTTGTGGTAAACTACAGCTTTATCTCTCTTGTTGCCGGTAGCCACTTGGAAACCTGAAGGTCTTATTAGGATTGTGCTAAAACAGCTAGATGTGAATATAGCTCAGCAGCAATTTACCAGATTTATGCATCATCTACTACTCAATTTTCTTGGTTATTTCCTACAGCAGAGAATCTAATCTGAGAATCAACTAAAAGCCAAGCCCTACTCATGGGTACTTCATATGTGCACATGAAATAACCCCATGGCGTTCTATGGTGCCAATGATGTTTTAATTCATTACCTAACGGAGGAGAAATGTAGTCTGACTGCTCCTGCTCCAGCTGTGCTTTGTTCCAGCTCTGCAGGTAGGCAGCAGATAGAGGGATCCAACCCACCAGTAACTCAGGCAGCCCTGCAGCAGCCACTTGCACAAAGGATGCTCCCACAGTAATCACCTCCCGTGGGAGTTCTCCAGCTAAGGGCTGGGAGAACAGGCCAGGTGGCCGACCAGCTCTGAGAGCTGGACCAGGAGGTCAGCCAAGGAAATCCTTTAGCTCAGGCTACTCCAAAGGTCAGACTAAATTGATCTTCTTAGGCTGCTGGCTATCGTGCTCGGTCCACTACGAACAGTGCCTTGGTATATTTTTTTCCAAAAAAATATGCATTCTTTTGTGTGTATAGAAGAGCCTTCCCAATCATGTGTTCAGTTGTGCTTTTTTAAGTGATTGTGGATTATTAGCGCTCCTTTTCACATAATGCCTTTACTTTACATCATAATAGGGACTTTAGGGACTTCACCACTGAAGTCAGTGCAGGTTAAGATTAAAGTGTCTGTCTTTACAGCAAACTCTCTGTCCCCACACTCCCCCATGCCTTTAGAGGCTTTGTGTTGCCTGCTGCAAAAATGGTGTTTAACACTTTTTCCCCAGAAAGTTTTGTGGATAAATAAATGGTTAACAGCACTTCATGCAAGAAGTCAGTGAGGTGTGCAATACTCCAGTCTAGCAGACAGCCTAATAGCAGATATCCTTCTTCCCATACGGACGTTGTTGAGGGTGGAACTGGGGCGTTAGTTCACTTGAGTACTATGGCATGGCAAAGCTAATCACGAACTTTGGCATCCTGCCGCAGCAGAGCCTTATTATTCTTATCTGACATTCCTTGCTTGGATGGGCATAACTATGTTATGCCTTTGAAGCAAATTATTGCCCATCTTCATTGCTTTAAAATCATCTTGATCCACAGAGATGCTTTCAACGAGTCAGAAATAAATAAAACAAGTGACAAGCTGTAAGCGTTTGCTAATGGCACTTCTCTGATCACAATGGGGTCCCAGCCCTTTGTGGTACTTTCAGCTATTAAACTACATCTAATAAAGAAAAACACAGAAGCAGGAAATCAAATGAAGATTCATGCTGTAACATCTATAAATTTTCTTCAGAAAATATAATGATTCTATTAAGTAGACAAAAATACTTCCCCAAGTAATGTGCTATTTTGAAGATGCAACAAAACTGAGCCTGGATTTACATCTTCACATCGCCAGCTTTATCCACTGACAGCCCAGTGTGGATGGTGGGCACCTGCTTGGATTTCCTGATTCAGTCCCTGCTGGACCCAATACCTACAAGCACAGAACAACCCCACCCTAGCACTGGAGGCGCGGTACTTCTGAACCAGAAGCAGCACCCTATGGGCCCCGCTGCAAAGCGGTGAGTGCACAGGAGAAGCACCATCAACTTGCATTCCCGTGACTACTTCCAAACAGGTTCAAGTCTTCAGTTCAACACCCTCCCAAACTAAAATATCTAACAGGCTACTTGACAAGGAACAGTGAACAGAACTCTATAGAACTGATATCAATTTGATAAATTAAAAAAAAAGTACAGTTGCTATTAGTTCCTTTTTCTCAACTTTCCTCAAAAAAAGCCTTACAGCCATGCTTTGCATATCAAGCAATGTCTTTGCTCAGCAATGGTTAAATGGGTAAACCTGTACAACTTTCTGAACTGTGATTACGGTGATACATTAGCATTTTCAATCACTAGCTGAGTTTATGGTCCTTGCACGTCACATAATATACTGCTTGTCTTGTACATACCAAGAATACATTAAAACTGCCAACACTTGCCCATGGGACAAGCTTCTTTATGGCTTAATGTGCTTGTGGTTGTAATAAATTTTAGTAGAAAGAGTAATAAAACAAAATTCAGAAAGTAGAATAATGGGATAATTATGCTCTAAAACCAAATGTGCTTCCTTCATGTCACTGTTTCATGAAGTCAAAGCAATCTATTATAGCAGTGCCTCCAAAGCACCACTATAGTTAATGGTCAGTTGCTACATCTAGTACAAACACCGCTTTTCAAGAACTTCCTACAATTCAGCAATTCGAGCTTGTACTAGCCTAGCACTTGGCATATCAACAAGTTATCAGAGCAGATGGCTCTCCACAACTAAGATGTCTAAAATCCACTTTTAAGATTACAAATGTCTAAAATCCCTTTTTAAGATTAGGGACATTTTGGGGGTGCAGAAGAAAGTTCACTTCCAGGAACAGAAGTGAACAATGAGCCAACATACTCTTCAGCTACAGAAGAACACCTTTTTCGTAACTTTGTCAGAGCTTTTTTCTTGGTGTCTCTGGCATTGCAGGGATAAGGAACAGAACAGATCCTTAGGAAGATTAAAGTAAAGCCCACAGGACAGAGGCTGAAAATAAGTGCCCTGTTATTTGTGTACTCCGAAAAGTACCCTGTATTTTACAGCTTACACAAGGAGAACCTGCTTGGAATTTCTTGTGCCTCTAAACTTTTTATCCACTGGAATTTTGCAAGGTAAGAAGAGGATCAAATGCAGATTCTTACATAGGGGAGACACAAAAAAGGTGGTTAAAATTATTTAGAAGCAATGGGTTTTCATCTCTGTATCACTAATAGCATTATAGGCAATTTTACCTGAAATTAATAAGGACCAAGGTTTTCTTGAGAAAATCCAAAGGGGGCATTCTGTAACACTACTAGCTGGTATTCATGAGGCAGTAGCAAAGCACACATTCAGGCTGAACATTCATCAGGCTGCAAATCTGAAATGACTCTTAAACGATGGTCCTGTCCTTTCTCATTCTTCCTTGCTCCTGCTTCCTCCAACAGCAGTTGGAGCATCAAGGGCAGTTTGGGGATGCCTCCCTCATCCCCATCCCTTTTCCCTCCTTGTTCTGTTGCTTAGGCAGAAACAGCCCAGCCAATCAGTCTTGGGATGACAAAGTCTGAGTTGCCCCACGCTGCTGAAAATGCCTGTTCTGACCTTGTTTGTAGGGATGACGACACTGCTGGTAGTGTCAGCAGTGCTGTGTACCACCAGTCAGAGGCCAGCCACCAACTGAGCTGTGCATCTGGGAGGAAACAGAGCCCCTGGAGGCAGGGATAGGACCAGCTTCTTAGGTCTCAGCAGCAGAGCAAAACTTTGAATCAAGAGATTATCACACAGTTTTAGCAAAATAATTTACAAGTTTATTCCCCTGTCTTATCTGTGACCTCATGCACTCTTATGTTGGGCCATTAAAATCAAATTGACATTAAGCACCCCCAGTATTAAACAGAAATTAGTAATACTGTCCCACTGGAGACATTCTGAAGAGAATGTACCACCGGGTCATCTGGAAAAATCACTGTTTCTTTCTCCATGCAGTGAAGATACTGCAGGGAAGTCCACATAGCCTAAACTTCCATATTCTTTCCAATTTACCACTTTTTCAAATCAAATATAGATTAGTTTCTTTAATTGCCCTATATGAATTCATAGCTGAAATGTTTGACTTCCCCAGAACTAATCATCTGTCAAGAAGATATTTTGCAGCCAAGCAGATAACTTAATTGGATATTTAATTTAACTGCAGGCTTTATTTCTTCATATTCAAGCCTTATTCCTTAACATTTGCTAAATTATGCATTCTGAACACATCCTTAGCCTGTCTGTCTTGATGTGAGCGTTCTGTTGTTCTTTGAGACTAAACATGTTTCATTATTAGCTTCTAGTTTCCTGCCACTTCTGACACGATTTTCCCCATATTCTGAGAAAAAAAACATGACAGGCAGGTCCCTTCAGGAAACAAAACACAGACTGACTCTGCTGTCTCCAACCAGTTAGCATTTGGGGAATTATAAACAGAATCTAGAAATATTTCATTTATTTGCAGGGGAGGAACGTCTGGTACCGACACAAGGCACACCTCCTGGAGGCAGCAGTCCAGGAGTGCAGGACAACTCAAGCTGGCAGAAGAGGATACTGCAGAAGTTTTCTGCTACTCAAATAAATCCAGACTCCCTCTGACAACAACATACATTAACATCCACAAAATTTGCTCCAGAGCTTAGTAGATACACCAGCTCCACCACCTCCATACAAGAGCCACCACTCTGCACGACCAGGAGCAGCGCATACACTCACACAGAAGTCAAGCCCAAGCAAAGACGGTGGTAATTAGTATTTTGTCCTCTCTTCCCCCTTAAAGTCTTCACATGAAAGGAAAAGGTAGTTTCAGATCCCAGCCTCATCTTCCCCTCACTGCTATCAGGTCTACAGTGCCGTTTACTGGTGAATTATTAGCCCAGCATAGTCCGCACCAAGTACTACAATCACAAATTGCTAAACTCAATGGCCCATATTAGAGACAGGAGGAATCTCTCAAGTGTCCTTGCTCTCACCAGATCCCTAGCATTCTCCTGATGAAGTTTTTCATATTTTAGAGTAATGATCAGAATATAAGAGAAAAAAGAACACATACCCAAAATTTATATCCCATAGCATATGGCAAATTGGATAAAGAGCATAGTAAACTGAATAAATTACATACACAGGGATGCTTACAATTTTATTATCAACCTTGTATTTGGGCATCTGTTGTTCTCTTATAAGCTGCACTACTTCTGCTGATAATAGCCTCCCTCCATCTGATTAGCACAGTGTATGTGATCTCCATTGTGTAACTGATTAGACATTTGTTTGCTAATAATTTTTCAACATCACTTACTCAGACACTATTGATGTTCAAATGCATCTAATTACAAGACACTCGGAACTTGTTTGTAAAAAGATTTTAATTTGCATGGAGACAAGACCAAAATAATGGCTTTAAGTGTCCAGCGAGAAGCAGTAAACCCACCTCCATAAGGCTGATCTGCATTTATAGGTATGTAGTGTTTCTGCTCTCCCAAAGCCAGTCAGCTTGTGAAGCTGCTCTGACTGCCACCCTGGTGTTAGATACTGGACCTAGGTCTGTAGTCGAAGCAACACAAGGTCTGCCCAGGAAGTGTTACATGAAATCTGTCTGGGATATGAAAGTGCAGTTCACTGGGCTGACTTCTCCATCTTTATTCCTTACTGCTACTAATGTCAGGATAACCTTCAGGAATATTTCATGATTTGCCTTTAAAGCAGATCTAGGTCAGATTTCCCTTTTACCTTATTTGATCACCAAATTCTGTCATGAAGTTTACTGCAACACAATTTCTCTCTTTCTTGTCTCTTCATCAAGACTTAGAATACAGACTTCTGAAAACTGGAATCAGCACACAGCAAAATAAAACTATCTGCTCTACAGAACATGATGCACAGGCTGAACTTTCAGCTTAGGGATCAAGTCAACTTTAATTTAGCTGTCAAACTACGTTGTATGAAGCTTTGACAAAAAGCATGCACTGCAATATAATACATTACTCAAAACACTCTAAGTTGCAGCAGGAACAACAACAGTCCTATCAGTTCAAAGAAGATCTGATTAAGGGAACCACACTCTTTAGAAAAAGTTATGGTAAAAATGCATAACAAACACCTACAGAAATCAAGGCAGAGAATACTACATGGAGGAGATGGTGAATGACATATATACGAAGAGCTGAGATGCTGCCTTTCAAATGGTTAATGAATAATTAATGGTGCACTTGATGAAATGAATTTGCTTATTTTCATAATTTCCATACTGTCAAACCCTTTGCATCCACATCAAAAAAGGGACAGGAGGAGGGAAAGAAAATGGCAATTTGTTTGAAAGCTTGCTTCATTAATATTCAAGATCATCCATTTTAAAGCAGCCGTTTGCAAATCAAATACAGTCCGTGTGTGCCATTTTGCATATCAACGATATTTTAATATGAACAAACAACATCAAATTTCAATTACAAGCCCATGAAGCCAAAATCAGCTCTCAAATGAAAATAAGATAGATGAACAAAAATGCTCTAAATTTTTAGCGTAGGAATTCATAGAACTTTGAAGCATTCTCTCTGCTCAGTGAGCATTAGTCCTTTATCCCACAGGACAACATAAAGAACATATTTGGTTCAAGTGGACCTGATTCTCTTCAAATTTACACCACTTATATCATATGAAAGAAATCAATATAAAATCAGCTCAGCAGCCTGGCAAGTGCTCTTGCTCAGGTTTCACACACACCCTTTTGTCCTGCATACTGCATCAGCAGTGAGATCTCTTGAAAATGTTTAGAACAATTATTCCTGTAAAACTCTAGTATTAAATGTAGGATGCATGATAAGTGCATGAATGAAAGCTCCTCATAGGTAGATATACAGGAGTATCCCTGATTTTGAAGGAAGTTAACTTTTGCATTTCTTTTACTGCACAGACTTAAGTATGTAGGCAGAAGAAAACATTCTCTCACTCTGAGGTGCTGTTTTTCATGACAAGTGCTAGTGCTGAAGCTCTTTATGTTTGCAGGCAACTCGGTTTACCTCAAGCTCTGCACAGGACCAGAAAGCACAGATGGTCTCCTCAGTAGCCCTTTGTTTAATGGGTGATCAGTGCAAGGCAGCAGAAGTGAAGGAAAACAATCCTTTCTTCTCCAGCAGGTAGAGCTTCTCCCAGTAGGTATAAACTGGTTCGGCACTCAGGCTGCCCTTTTCTGTCCTCTTCTCCTACCAGCCTACACCATTACTCTAGGCTCGCCCCTCTAAGGAAAAGGCTGCAGGAAAAGCCACCCGAGGTAGCCAAGCTCTCCATAGGGCATGTTAGGTTGGTGACACAGCACTAGCTGTGATCCAAGTTGTGTTTCCAAGCAGTGAAAAAGTTGAAATCATGCTGTTACTGCATCATTTTGGCAGATGGGCTCCTGAGCACATACTGTCTTGAAATTTGGCCACAAAAATACCCATAACAAATATTGTTTTGAAGAAACATTGCCAGTTAGTAAGCAAAGAATCATGGTAATGCACATTTGTTGGTAACCATTCGTTTGTTTTAACATATTTTCCAGCATCCACAGTATTTGGTAGTGGGTTAGTAAAGAGATTCTTGTTTCTAGGAATGCTTCTGTAAGACAAAGTCTTGGATTCAAATTCAGATGAGGGGGAAAAAACAAAATGTTTTGCACATTGTAAATGATGACTGCAATTTCCCTTCTAGCAAGGTTCTGCTAGAGTCTGGCAACAGTTCCAAGTGCAGGTAAGTCAAATATTCTTCTCTCAACCCAGCAAAAAAGACTTATTAAAACAATAACCACAAACTATTAGAACCTCATCACAATTTCAACCAAGTAAAAACAAACAACAAAGTCTCAGGCCTGTCTCCCAAAGACTTTAATCCAGACCTGCTTAATTCAGAGCTCCTAGAGTCAATACCACTCAGGCTGACTGCCAGTGTTGAAAACACTGCCAAGGCACCACAGACAAAACAAAAATCACTGTCCTATGTTATAGCAAAAATGAGAGGTGAAAAACTACCTGGTGAAGGAAGGAACCTTCTTTCTGCTGCAGTTTGTCTGAGATGCTGCTCTGTGTGGCAGCAGCATCACCAGTACAAATTAGTATGTTTACCTGCAGCACATAAATAATTGTTGATTTTTCCATCATGCAATATCATTAAGTTAAAACAAGAAAGGGCAAGTGAAATGACTCAAGGAATCTCAGTGGTCCATGTGGCAAAGGTGAATCCGGGTGTACATATATATGTACATACCTGCAGCTACTGAAAGGTTGGGTGTGACCACGAGGCATTGTGGTAATTTCGAACTGGTGTACCAACAGATCAGCTCACACAACATTTACAGACAGGAAGCAGGCCAGAGAAGTGCTAGGACATAGACCAGAGAGTTATCAGGAAAAAAGAAAAAAAGAGATACATTATAAAATATTTTCTAACCCAAACATTTTATTGCTGATGACAGAGAGAAGTGTGTCTGGATATCACTACAAAGGACTCAGCTGTAGCCACTCAATGAAGCCATCCACTGAAGCCAGTCAACTGAAGCAAATTGATGAGTTGGAAGAGCAAAAGGGCAGAACAGCAAAGATCTGAGCTACAGTGCCCAGGCACCCAGCAGGGAAGGGTAAGGGATCAACAATGCAATTAAAAGTCTCCAGGCAGCAACGGAAATATTGACCAGGAAAGTTACAGTTCAAGTGAAGAGACAACAGACAACTCCACAGAGAGAGGGAGAAGCATTAAGGTCAACCTAGGCAGGATTTCAATCAAGAGGAGCAAGCTAACACCTGGTCAGAGGCTAGGAGGGCATGAAAATTAATGTGAATACTGCAAAGGAGTTAGCCTGCTGAAAAAGGAAAAGTCTGAGCCTTTTAAACAGGAATACCCAAAGAAAACATACCAGACAGCCTAAAGCAGGGAAAGCGCCACACAAAATGAGCACATTTTTAAAGCAGTGAGGTATTGAAGTGTTCTGGGGAAAAAGGGTGGTGACGTTTACTTGGGAAACAGGGACAAACCTGCAGTGATTTAATTCGGTTTGGTGCACATTCTTCTCTATTACATAACACTTCTTAGTTCTTATGTAACGTATCCATGTCCTTGGAAGCAGCTATCTAGCAACAAGGGCAGGGCCAGGTACAACGGGGTCCCTTATTCTGCAATGCAAGTGTCACAGGAAGGCAGCCGGGGCACTGGCAGAGACATCTTCCCTCCAAACAGAACCGATCCCTATCAAAGGAGATGAAATGCAAGCCACTTCTGAAAAAGGAGTTCCCTTCACTGCTGAAAGGACATCACAAGCACAACGCAACTCCGGGGATGATGCCCCTCAAGAATAGAGCAGCGATGGCATCTCAGGTGATAGGTACAACACCCCAGCAGACGAGAAGGTACAACAGACATACCAAGCCAGTAAAGTGGCCTAACCCGAATTGTTTTTAGATCTACAATTAATTGTTATTTACTACTTCACATAAAGACAACAAATATGAAGAGAACAGTGGAGACAGGATTTTATTCCCTTAACAAGCACCACTGACCCTGGATAGCAAGTGACTCACTTCCATACGTGAACCTGGTGTGGGTTGGCTCCCCCTCCATTTGGAAAGGAACCAGCCAGCACATTTGCGTCAGCCTCTGCAAAACTCAGGTCTTCTTAAAACAACTTTCCAGAACATCTATTCAGTCCCGTTTCAGCAAAATGAGCAACAATATACCAGTACCCTAGACCTGACGTCTCATTGACACAAAATGTGCTTTCCTTCCTTTCTAATGGAAATTTGCATGACTTGAGCTTACTTTCCCTTCCTGTATTCATTTTGAGCACTCTTATGGTGTCTATTTGCACTCATTTCCAGAGCTAAATGGCCAGGATTTCTCCCCAGAAAGCCCAGCTCATGTACAAACTTAGACTGTACAGGCTGTGACACAGACCCTGCTTTTTTGCTCTGCGTACCAAAGGACAGAATGGCTTTAAGAAGAGTTGCCTGGTTAATTCCTCCTTGCACTAGAGACTGAGTTAGTGTCCAAAATCTACACTGCAGGCATAGCAGGATTCAGTGTTTCAAATACATAGGTTTTGTTTCACTAAATTAAAAACCTTTGAAGTAGCCCAGTTAAGAAACGCAGACTACTCTGTGTCAGTTAAACTTTATTTAGCACTCCTCTAACTCACACATCACTCCCAAACAATATTAGGAATATTTTTGTTACTTTGCAATCACTGACTTTGATCAGGGAACCTAGACTGAACAAAGGACACCCTATTGTCATCTATCTGCCTTTGAGATCAGTCATTTTATGCATTCCTAGCCCATATGCTTAAGAAAAAAACACTCTGCTTTTTAATCAGGTGTCCTTAAAAAGTTTACAGAAGTTAAATTAATGCAGTTATATTCAAACTTGCAATCTGAAAACAAGCTCTGGGCTTGCCTAGGGTTATTTTCCTATAAAACCATGTCTATAAAACCATGTAAGATGGACTTTAATTAAATTCTTCTACTTATAGAACAGATATTTCCCAAGAGCTTTTAACTTTTGTGCATCCTTATTAAAAGTTATGCAACTTCTAAAAATTCTGCTTCTAACTGTTCTTTTTCTTGGATACACGAAAGTCATAGTTTTTCTACCCACTACAGGAGTATTCTTCTCCCTTTTGCTTTTATCTTTCCCTACTCCCCTACATGTCTTCAGTTTATTTTATTATTAATTTTTTTTGAAACTCTTTCTATATATCTAAGTTTACTTTAACAATTTATTTATATTTTTTACCTTTGATGTCTTACTTCCCTCATTAGCCTGTTGATTTGCACCTGCTGGTTTCACTTCACTGTTGGATGGGGAAGGTCTTCTGGGTAACAAAGACCCTTTTTGCCCTTCAACCACAGAACAGCACCGAAGATGATAAAGATGTGCACTGGTGGAACAGCAGGACAGACTGCCACCTACGGCCTCTCCTTTCATGAGATACACCTTGTAGTTTTGGAAAACGTGACCTGTCAACACACCACCACTGTTCCAGCAGGTGAAGGATGGAGTTCAGCTAGAGATAACACTGAGGTCTTCAAATACAGCTATGTTTACTGAAGTTTCACATAATACAACTAGAGGTCAATGAAAAAACTTGCTGTAAATTACTGAAAGAAGTTCTGAAATTACAGTTGGCCAACAGCAGCATAAATGTAGATGAATGTCTGATTTCCATAGGCATAAATACTTCTTTGTAGAGATTAGTTTGAGATCTGGATAAAAATCCATTACAATTTACATCAATGCTCCAAGGTGCATTGAAGTAAGCAGTAGCCCTCTGCTCTTACAGAGCACAGATTTTTTCAACCCAGCTTCCCTGATGCTGACTCTACAGCTGCAACCTGCCTGACAGCCATGTTCTACTCCTAGCACTGATTACTTTGTCATCTGGGCCAGTCACATCTCAGTCACATCACTGACTAGATCAACAGATGTGAAATAACTCACATTAAAGCCTCAGTATACAATTAGACTTTGTGAAGATAAATACAGTGGTCACACAATTGTTTAGGCATAATGCATTTAAAGCTGCCTACCAATAAGCAGTTCTAAGATAAGTGTCCCAGGAAGAGACATTACTTACTTTTGTAGGTAATCTTCCTTTCCCTAGAGTAGCAGCACTATCTGAGCTTTAGGGAAAAAAATCCATAGGCTTTTTTTTTTTTAAAAGTACTATCACACCATGAATTTAAATGTACAGACCAAAACATAGAACTATTTTGTAATAGATTTCTAAGCTTTTTTCCTCTACCAATCTCTTGCTTCCATGAAGCAAGAACACACCTTAGTTTTCTCATACAGCTGTTGGAAAGCTACGTTATGCTGCTCATGGTATCCTAAGTAGACCCCGTGCCCTATCTAGAAACTGATGAAGAATCTAAAGAATAAGTTAACTAGTATTTACATGAAGCAATGAATTGTCAACTCTCCCCAAAAAACAAAAAAAACTACTGAAGAGTAACAAAGTGGCAATAGCACATACAAATCATGCTCTTAGAGTTACCTTTGATTGTAAAAATACAAACTACACGGTAAATGCATCTAAAACTCCTGCAGCATGATTGAACTATTTTTTCAACTTATGTTGTCAAACCTTCAGGACTCGCTCAGCATCATCCTGCAAGGACTATTCCCTATTGACAAGGCATCTCCCACAGCTGCTGCACATCACCCAGCCTGGCATTTCCACCTAACCCCTGAGCACAGCCTCACTCCCTAGCAGCCAGCTTGGCTTCTTTGCCATGGTCGAGTTACAAAGCAGCAGGAAAGCATCAGGCAGTCAGGACACACCACCCGGCCATCCGCAGATAAAGCGGTGCCAAGCTACAGGCTCTCACCAGAAAGATGACACTACTGTTGACAGGTTTTATTCCTTTTCCCTGAAGACTTCTGGATTTTTCAGTTCCTTTCACCTACTCCTAGGAAGGTCACAATCTTAGGGATTAAGCACTTTATTGCAATAGTTGTAAAATGTCACTCATTTGATCGTTTTGTGTTGGGTGGACGATGGGTGGGGGCAGGCAAGGTTTAAAGCACAAACATCAGCTTACATTTGAGGCCTCAAAGCATTTGAATCTTATGACCACGAATACAGACCATGTATTTTGAGAACATCACTCCAAACCATCTTGTCCTGTATCTAGCCACTAGAAATAAGCACATCTAGGGCTTATCTGCAGCACCAGTAAGGAATATCGAAGGCAGACCCACAAAAGCAGAAAACCTGAAAGAACACAAGTTTTCTTTTTGAACAACTCCAGTTACAACAACCACTTCTTTGGTCATGCAAGCCCTTTCCAGGATATAGCTGACTCCAAAAGCAGAGCAGCACCAAGTTATTCTTGCCATCTGAGTCACCTCTGCTATGCCAGCATCAACACCTCTGATGTTACTCAGGATGTTCCTTCTAATTATCTGGAGATGTAGATGTGCATGAATAATTTATATATTGGGTTGGTAGTAGAACCAAAATATATATTAAAAATTCATTCAGTTCATGCAAAAAATAGAGTACCAAGGTGTTTTAAGGGAATACAAATCAAAAAAAAACTCCCTTTTTAGGTCACTCTCTAGCTTACCTCTGAAGGATCTTTTTTTGTACCGGGGACTGGAGGTTTAAGAACAGTGTAATTGAAAACATTTATTTCAAAGTTTTAACAACCAATGCTCCTGAACATTCTTTGTCACTTTCGGAATAATGCGAAGTCTGTATTTCCAGTCTCTCATACATTCTTCAGCCAAAGTTACCGCTTGTTTTTAGTGTTCATCTGTGTCAACATGTACCCACATTTAGTTCTCTCCTGTTTAAGAGAATCAAAGCATGAATTAGCTACACAGACCCCAAGGCTGGCAGGAGCTACAGAAGTCAGACCTTTAGGACCTGATGCACAGCTTGGGACATGTGCCTTACCACCAGGTATAGGGGACAGGGTGACTGAGCCCTTCCTAATCATCACCCTGGATAATCTGTGACCATGCAACAGGCCTGAAGGTGCTTGGTCTCCACATACCTCCATAAAGTAGGATTAAACTGCATCAATGCTGGGCTGTTTTGCTCAAGAGCATCTGTCTTATGAGGAAAGACTACATGAGCTGGGCCTGTTCAGTCTAGAGAAGAGGAGATCTTAGCCTCTACAAATACCTGAAGGGACAATGTAAAGAGGATGGGGCCAAACTCTCCTGAGTGGCAACCAGTGATAGGACAAGGGGTAACAGGTATAAATTGAATGCAGGAGCTTTCACTGCCATGAGGAAGAACTTCTTTATGGTTCAGGTGACAGAGCACTGCAACAGGCTGCCCAGAAAGGCTGTGGAGTCTCCCTCTTTGAAGATGCTCAAAACCCACTGGGATGCCATCCTGCGTAACATGCTCAAGGTGATCCTGCTTGAGCAGGGGGGTTAGACGAGATAAACTCTGGAGATCCCTTCCAACCTCAACCATTCTGGGAGGATACATATTTCAAGTCATACGGGGAACTCAGTAAAAGTGTTCCTATGCACCCGTATTGCAGAGCTCCTAGTTACTGCACAGCTTCATCTACTCCTGCACAATTAAGTTCATCTGCAGAGCCTTCACCAGTACCCAGTTTCAATCTGAGCAATTTTAATTTTGGCACATGCATTTTCTTAAGGCGTATGTTCTAGAAAGTGGTTAGGGAAATAATTAGTCTTCAAAGCAGTGCACTATACAGGGAAGATGCGTTCACTGCCTGTCCCCCTTACATGGAGGATTAAGTGCTCAGTGGTAAAAGGACAGTTCTAACACCATGAACAGATAAATGTTTTAGATACACAGGAAGGAGTGAAAAGAGTTCAGTACTTGATGCCAACAACTGTAGTTCAAGGATAAGACAAAAAAGTCTCCCTCTCCAGGTTCAGTATTAACACATCAGAACTGCCTATCAAATGGTCTTGATACTCTCTTTAGATCTTAAGTGTACATCTATTTATAAATAAAATAAATTATAACCATAAAACTTAAGAGATGTGGGTCATTACACAAGAGTATAATTAAATCTGACTGGGTTCCTACAAGCTTCATAGAAGCCATGATAAAATCTTCTTGACTTGGATTAAAAATAAATTGCTGAGTAAATTAGATTTCCTGGTGTTTTATCTAATTAATCCACCTCTTAACTCAAATTGGCTGGCTTTTTAATTACCAGCTAATCTCACCCATATGATAAAGATTTTTTTCTGCTCATACCTTGTATTTTTGTAATACTCTGGTTTAAGTTGTTTTTGGTTTTGTTGTTTGTTTGGTGGTTTTTTTTGGTGGTGTTTAAGAGGGGTCTGACTTATTAACTTGTTTTGGCAGGTTATTGAAAAATCAAGACTTGGATGATGCAGGCTGAGAATCTAATTTATGTTGCACTCTTCTACTTTTACATGACACTGTACTGCACCACCATACAGCTGGGAAGAAACTCCAGCACACCTAGAGGATAACAAGCAAACAAATGCCATTGCTCTGAAAAAAAAAAAAAAAAAAAAAAATTAAGCCTCCCTAGGTTAAAGTTACATGTAAGTGTTTCTCAGTTTCCTCAAAGCAATGCCAGAGGGTGATAGTCTAAATGCAACCCACTTGAATTATTTCAAAAATACGAAGTGATCTTTGCTTCTCCTCCTCCCCCCCCCTCAAACCGTGTTGAAAGAACAGCCTTGAAAGTTGAAAGCAACCTCAAAGGTTTTGCGATTTGACTGGCCCGAGAGGAAAAAAAAAAATTCAAGCCATCAGAACATAAGTAAGCAGGGGTTCATTGGGGAAATCTTGAGAACTTAAAATCAGTGTAAAACCTGCTGGAATTACCTCAAATCCCACAGGAACCTCAATCCAGATTCAGATAATACTGCCAGCAGTCTAAACATCCTGGCTCTTCTCTTTATGCTTCTTCACTTTTACAGGACAGCCTCAGACTCACAGAAAGTGTTCTCCCAGTTCAAAAGTGTCATTTTTTCTACATCTGTTTGCTCTAAGAACTGTTGGTGCCAGCTTCCAGAAGGTAAAGACTCCTGTCTTTACCACTTCCCAGAGAAGATTATGCACCTTGCATAATCCCAGAGGGAACTGCAGCCTCCAGGTAATCCCAGGAATTAGTTTGTTGTGTTTTTTTTTTTTTTTTTTTTTTTTTTTAAATCTTGTTGCTAACACTCATCCAGCTTCTTAAAAAAAAAAAAAAAAACACACTTATTCTTTCACCAAGACACACAAAATTAAAGGAAAAAAATAGGATTAGAAACCAATATATTTATTTACTCCTGTCTGTACGCTGCTTCTACCTTAGAAGCCTTGACAAGCACTATTAAGCCAGCTAGCTCTCTCTACCTGTGTGTTGGGTAGGCCAGTCTCCATCATTGGTTCTTTCCTCCTGGTCACCACCAGCCAACAGCTCTTCTGCGAGCCAGCCTCCACAAGACTACAGAAACCCCCCTCAGCTCCCTTTTGCCCAACCCAGGCAGTTTTGTTTTTAAATACATAAAGGCTGTTTTTCATGGATTTTCTCTGATAAACAAAGCTACCTGTTTAGCAGGCACTTGATTTGCCTATTGTTTCCATTCTTCCTTACAACACCTTCCACCCACTATTAATCTAAGCCTGCTTTTCAATTTGTTTGGAATTAGCTGTATATTCAGCCAAGTCCTCCTTTCCCTTTCACCTCTCCCCAGCCCAACAATACAAGATAAGCCTGTTGCCACCAGACACTGAGAAAGTCAAAAAAAGCACAAAGGGTTTCAAGAGATGCAATGAATCCCTGGGGCTCCCTGGGAAGGACATGACTGACAGCATTCAGCCTGCAGCTCCCAGCCTGGGAGTCACTGCACCGCCAGCTCCTGGCAAGCTGGGCTGGGGAACAGCCCCTCTGTGCCTCTCGGATGTTCCCCCCACCTCCTTTAATATCTATCCACTGTTGAAGACAGTATCTGGCTAGAGGCACCTCTTATCTGATCACACAGATAAACCAAGGCGTGTATGTCAGTCATCAATTCCTGTCACCCCTCTCTAGACACCAGATGTTTTAATCCTGCATTCAGTTTGATAAGGCGAAGAGGCTCTGTGCCAGGCAAATGGGACAGGACTGAGCTCTGCCTCTCCTGCTTTCTGCAGTTCATACAAAGCATCTCGCTCCATTGTTTTATTATAATCACAGAAGCCCAAATTACTCAGAATTTGACCATTCTGGGTATATTAGAGATAAAGGCCTTGTAGGACATCAGCAGTGTGACCCCACCAAGGAGAAGATAGGCTCGTTAAAGACCACACATGTGATAGTATCTGAAAAGAGACAGCCCTTGCTACACATTAAGAGCTTATTCTGCTAAACTCAAAGTGCTTTTTCTTCAGTTCTAAAATCATCACCAAAATGCACTGTCCTTGTGCTTTAAACTCTGCCCTGAAGGAAACCATACCAATATACTTCCCCAATTTTTCTGATCTATAGTGCTACCTAAAATCCCTACCTAATACAGTATTGCACTGAACCAGTAGCTGGATCAGACTGCACTGCTTATTCCTTGTCCCTGATGTACTACAGCATCAGAGATCTTCCAGGTTAGCTATTTACCTTTTTTTTTTTTAAATTAAAAATGCTCTGCATTATAGCAAACAATATTGGCATCAATTGACATAAGATAGCAGTTGTGTTACATGAGGAACTTTAAAAGCAAAACAGTTTTTTTCACCTGCTTCTACCATTTAAGCCAGAGATTTAACATCGAATGTTTAAAGCAGCCAAAGCCTTAATTAAAAATAAATAAATAAAACAAAACCAGCCATTTCAAAGAGCCATAGACCACGTTGTTCAAATACGACCCACCTCTAATCCTCAAATAACACCCACCTGTAATCCTCAAATACAGGTTCTAGAACTTCAGTCTGCTGGCTTTATGTGGTGTCAATACAAATCACACTTTTTCAGGTTATATGCGAGGAAACAGGGAGTGCTAAGCTAGTACTTTCAGCATCTTTTTTTTAAATAATGTATTTTGTCCTTGCAAGAAAACTGTATTGTCACCAGAAGCTACATTCACACCACTTCCACCCAAGTCAACCGCCATCTTTTTTCTTTCACAACGCTTCAACCAAAAGCCCCACCAAAAACCATAGCCCCAAAACTGAAGTAGTTTAAGGAAGTTTCCTGGTCATCCAAGAATGCCTCCCAGCACAAGCTCTCCAGGTATTTCACATCCATGTTCCAAGCAAACAGAATTCATACATCCTTTACAGGACACGGCCCCATCTGCCAAGGTTAATCAGACTGTCATATTTCTCCAGGTTTCCTAACACCAAAGCAATAAATTGATTTCTGCAGACAGCGGGCGTCCGTTACACACAGAATGCTGGTCTCCTGGTCTCAAGGAGCTCTTTGCACAGCCACCTCTGTCCTATGTGGCTGCCAATGGAGAGCAGCAGAGCATATTAACTGCTATTAGCAGTGCATATTTACTGTGGAATCCAACCATTACACAGTAAGAATCTCCCTCACACACTTTAAGAAATATTCATAGGATAGGTGTAAAAATACATTGCTTTATGTCTTAATGAAGCATTTCAGTTTCACTGAATAGTATCATTCGGTAGCTGAACACCAGCACATCAGAAGGTGCTGATAGACAGCACAGCAAAGAGCTGTCTCCCAGCTATGTTACCTTGCAGCTGTCTTAGAAGAACAGGGCCTGTACCACATGAATCCTGAGCATCTGGTGTCTCTTGGTGGCTATCTCAATCCAGGATGCAGTCTCTGAGATGACAGCTGCCCTGCAGATGCCTATCAACACTGGGAATCTTCAAGGTCAGCTTTCAAACAACACCCTGACTTAACAGGCCCTTCGTCTTGGGCCAACAGTTTGCCTCCAGCACAAACTCAAAGCAGGGGGTTGCAGTCAGCCTCCCGTTCCCTGAAGAGTTGCCCAAGGGTGTTGCAGGATGGAAGCAGCCCTTCTCCAAGTAGGAATAGAGGTAGAGCTACCGTGTAATGCTACCACAAAGCGGGGTGCAAACCAAGCCTGCATCCCACTCTTGGCCATAACCTACTCAGAGTCAAAAAACCTGTGGCTGTTCTGTACTTACCTATATATTTGGTCTGAATAAGGCAGTTCAGGCTCACAGCCTCTGACCTGTCCCTCCCCCTCAGCAGAAGCAAGGTAGCAATGCTAGAGCAGTTCCTTTACAGAGCTGTGGGCATGGGGTGGAACCCACCCTTGAAGTCCCATAATCTCCAGGCTGGAGAGCCAGGAGGCAGCACAAGAGAGCTAAGCATTCTTTAGTCCAAAAACCCCATTGCACAAGACAAACACAGAGCCGAAGTTCAGCAAAAAAGAAAAGAACATGATCTAAGACAACCTCATGATTGCCAGCAGCAGCAAAAAGTGAGGAGGCATCGTTTGTCATGCTCTAGAGCCTAGAAAACCTCATATGGGTTCATTTATCCTGGCAGTATCTCAGATGTCTAACAAGTCACCCCCTGAAAGGGCTAGAGCTATTTCACACCCATAAGCGTTCATCAGTAAGATCTGACATTAAAATTAAAACGCAGTAGTGTCAGTGTAAACAACATCTCAGAGGCAAAAAACAGATGGGGCAGTTTTTAGCTCAAGTGCCATATAAAAAGACATGGATAGCATAAATAGGAAGAGATTGACATGGCAAAACCATGTTAACTACATTCCTACTTTACCTGAGGAGGCATTTTGACAGGATTAGGTAAAACAATCCAGTTTTCATGAGTCACCTTCGCTGCAGATTACGGCAGTATGCTCCATCTTATCTCTCCATCTCTTCCAGGCATTAACATTTCTATGTCAATCTCCACAGAGCCAGAAGGTGACAGCAAGGTAGATTTAGACATTTCATATATTTTCATAAGACTGTTGCAGGGAAAGATTAATCCAATGATGTACGGTCACCAAAGTTTGACACTGTATAGTATGCATCAGTGGTTGTGAATTAGATGCATGATATTTCTGTTCAAGCAAAACCTTGAAAAGGCCTTAGGAATGATTTATTCCACTCAGCTGCCTACTTTCCACATTTTAGGTGCCAGAGCAATTTCTAAGATAGGAGAGGCTATGCATAGCTAGTAAATATTGATTTATAATGGTTAATTACAACCTGACCTGTAATACGTTTATAACTGCAGGTATATATACAGTGATAATAAAAAGCATTACAGCAGTATTGATGCACACCCTGCCACGACTGTTTGTGGTGGACAACTGCTTCGCATTCCATGCTGGGTAGGTCCCATTTTGCCCATCACCAGCTCCCTGGCTGTCTCGTTACCTAACCAACTTGCTTGCTGAAGCCTTTGGCGCCCTCCCTCAGTACACTGCAAATCACTCCACTCCATACAGCAGACTGAAGGATTGCTCAGTGGAATAACACAGCAGTAGCACAACGCTGCTTCTCCTGTTCCTTCCTTCCAAACAACTCACTCCTTGAAAACATGTTTTCTGCACCTCTGATACCAAAACAATTGAGAGGAAACTCCCAGTTTGAGAGGAAATTGTTTTCAGTATGTGTCTGTGCTTTATTGTATTGAAACGTTCAACAGTTTGTTTCAGTGGCCACTTAGAACCGAGTCAACATCCCCAGGCTGTGCCAAAGACAGGTATCGGTAATGCTGGACCGCACAGGACAAAAACAAGTTTCATGCTGTTGGTGAGGCTTTAGGCAGAAGGCTGCATCCAGTCTGGGACACTACACTTCAACATGCATGTCCACTGGAGAGCCCAGAAAGTAGCCAGCAGTTAATTCACTAACAACAACAACGAGCAGTTCAGAAAACTTGATCTGTAAGGAAGACTGAACATACTGCCATAGTTTATCACAAAAATTTAAGAAAATAACGTCTGGACCTTATGAAGTGTTTTTGTAAATGTGGCCAATTGAGGAGACAGCTATGAAACAGTCAGCTCAACTACAACGTAAAAGTCAAAATATTTGTTAAAATGTCAAGCCCCCTGCAAAGACTGCATCCTTAGCATGTTGTTCAAGACTAGGCACTTCATATTCTGGTGCAACTATATTTTCTGATGTGACAGCAAGTGTGAAGGAAATCTTATCTTGAAAGTAAGTCAAGAAATTCTTCCAGCCTCTCCATCTTGCAATTCACGATAACCATCTGTCACAGCACAGAGCTGTACACTGAGTGACTATTGTGTGCATTAATCAGAATGTATATTGTGAAGTGTTATGTTATACACAATAAAAACAGATTTCAAGTTTTCACTCAAAACTACCATGCTAAGATTCTCTTTTCCAGATATTGCATGCAGTGTGGCAGCTCCCAAAATTTGCTTAGATGAACCTGATTCTTAATACAGCAATGGAAGTGAAATCCTAATAATGTTAAACGCCGCATTTTTGATCCAAGGCCATTTTTAACATTTCCAAGTCTCTCTCCCACACAGTTTACAAAGAAGTTTGTTTGTAACTAAAACTCACCTTTTTTCCCCACAGATGTACCTATTTCTGACAAGATTAAAATACTTTCTGTCAACTGTTTGCAACTTACAAAAAAGTGAAATGAATGGATTAAAACAGTTTTCAAATATACTGACAAAACATCTCACAAGGTTTTTCACTTCCATTGATTCAGCATTTTCTGTCAAAAAGAAGCACTTTCTCCTCTGAAAACCGTAATTGTATTATGCCCAGTCAATCCAGTGGAGAAAATCTAGGGTGCATAGGAAAAAAAAAAAAAAATCTGCTTTTTACAACTCATTCTCAGTTCTTTTATTCTTGCATTCACCTAAGGGTGCACCAGTGACTCCAAGCCGACAAGTCGATGTGTTCCTTTGTCCAGCAAAATTCCAGACCTTGCAGTAAATTACAGAATTGCTATAGCTCTCAGGACACTGAAAGTTATAGCCCACCACCTATAATTAGCCTGTGATTTGATATTCTTTGCTCAGATGGATCTACAAAGTTGAATTATAAGCTCCTTCAGATCAGGACTAAGAAGTACCATGAAAAGAAGTACAAAAAAAAAAAAAGTGTTCTCCATTTATACACAGCACATCTTATGTTAGCCAAACTCAATGCTAATAACTTGCTTTCATAAAGCAATCACACAGCTCTAACAAAACTAAACACCCTGGAAAGTGTTAAGGTACATGTATCATTTTTCTCATCTTTAATTTTACATGGCTGCTAGCAGGGTTACAAATGCAGAGCTTAGAAGAAAAAAATCTCTCAGAAGTGATGTGTTACTCTAACTTTGTTTCTTTAACACATGATCTTTGTGTTTACTGGAAGAGTGCCTGCTATTATTTTGACCTCAGCATGCAACTTCAGTGCAGCACCAATCCAGACTCAAAGTAGCAGTGCTAGCACAGGATTTACACAAAGGAAATTTTCACGTACCTCATTCAGGAAACGGTGAATGTGTTTTTGCTAGTTCATCTTACCTCTCCATGTGCACTCATGCCAAGAAGTCTCATAAAACCTGCTGGGTTCAGGTACCCTCTGTCCTGCCAGCTGACTCCACTGCAACGAATGTACAACGTGTCACTGCCCTGAAAAAAAAATAAGATATAGTAACTTCATAGAAGGCCAACAGCAGCTGCAAGCAATACAGAAGACAATTTTAAAATAAGTTTTCTTTGCCTGCACTACCCCACCCAAGAGTGAGTTTGCAGTTTTCAGTGAAAGTGTTTACAATATTAGAAGTTTTAATAAATTTGCACTTTATAACTTCTGCTAAGTGTTAAGGGGCTGCTTTGTGAAGACCTTCAAAAACTCACTCTCAGATGAAAAATATCCTTGATTTCCCCACCAGTATACTGGAATTAACTCATATTAAGAGACAGGAATTAATTAGCCTGAGAAGACTTTTTAAACCACAACAAAAGCCTGAGGAGAACATAAATCCCTAGCAAACAATTTATACCTCCAGCATAGTTATTAATCCCTATTTTGCCAATAAGGATAATATGTGCAGGGATGCTGTGAGAAGCCTATTCCGATTTGTATACTTCAATATTACACACGTATATTTATATACAGATAGCCACATAAATCAGATATTCAAAAAATAACACCATGCTCGAAGTATTTGGTATTGACAATGCAGTCTTATCTTCTTAAAATGGAGTTGCAAGAAGAATTCCTTGAGCTTCACTTCTGTGTTGCTATCAGCATTTGGCAAACTTTTTTAAAAACACAGATCTCTAGATTATTCTCAACCAGACAAACCTTTCTCTGACAACCACCATAATTATTTCCCCAGGACCTTTCTCCGCCATTATTACTCCGTGCTGAATAGTCCCCTCAGCCATGAAGGGCCCCTGCAAGCCTAAGGTAAGTTCAGATGCTTCCCTAGGCTGTGTCAGGGAGCACAATGTACTCCTCGTGAGTACAAGCCGCATGTCATGCATATTCCTTATGACAGTTTCACAAGGTAGGAGTTAAACCTCTCTAGACTAACAAACATAGGTAGCTGGTTTCCCAGCTCAGCCATTATTAAGTAGTATAGACGGTTGTCAGGGGTTTTTCAGAAACCTGAAAGAGATCAAACCTTTGACCTAATTACATCTGTGAATCACTTCAAAATTACAATTTTTTTCTTGAAGGACAAACTGCAGTGTTTCAGGGATAAGGGACTAAAGAAGCCATTTCATTCAGCCTGTTGTTGCCTGTTGGTAGCTCAACCAGCTCTGCTGGGTGCCATGAAGGAACCCTCATGGCTTGCTGTGCACCACTGGAGGGCAGGGGCAGCAGCCGAACCACGCTCCTACCCATCAGGAATCCCAGCTGACACAAAGCACGGCAGCTTTACAAATGCACACACTGCTCTATTTATTAAGGCTTACAGAAAGCATTTGCATGACTCTGTATCAGAGGGAAAGCACACTAATAACTCATAGCACTTCTGTAGGAAGTTATACCACAATAAACGTCCTACTTCTCACTCCATCACCACTTCCCTGTCCTTTCTTCCTCCACACACTGGAGAAGCACTGGCTGCAAGCCAGCCGTTGAGGCTTTTCCTATGTCATGTGTGGGTAATGGCAAACTGTGGCAGACTACACAAGCACGACAAAGCAGCGTCTGAAAACATTGTGATTGGATGTAGTGATTAAACTGGGTTTTCTTTGACTATCACGGAAGTTGAAAGCCCAGATGCTCAGGAGTGCACTTGAATATCCAGCAGCCTTTTGCTCAGTACCATAGCCTCTTCAATCTCTTCCCAGTGTTACAACAGCTGTCGAGCTTCCAGTACTTCAGTTTTCAGGTTTGCCTCTTGATTTCTTTTTAAGCAGAAGATAGCAAATCTCCATTATTTAGAAAATGGAGAAGAGACACACCAGAAAATTAAAGAGCATAAAATTTAACATTTGTTGCACAACAGATCTTAGAAACTGTCTTGAGATGCGTTGGGAGAACACCTGGAGATGCACAGTTGATTAACAACAGAATTGCTGAAGTTTCTGTGAACAAGCTACTTTTTTAATGCATTTCCCCCAAAGCATTTAGACTTTCAACAAGCAGCATAACTGTTCTCAGAGATGCTTTGTTTCTGCCTAATTTTTAATCTGTTTCCGTCACTAACACACAAGAAGAACATGCAGTAAGGTGGTAGGGGTCTGTCTTGCATATGTGACCATCTCCCCACAGGTCCTCCAGGAAACTGGAGCCAAGGGGTGAGAGAGCACCCGGCCATTACAGACCCGTGGCTATTCAGCATTCAGGCCACCAGCAGCTCTTTCAGAGCAACAAGGTGTTTCCACAAGAGACTGGTTACTGAGCTCTGCCTGTAAATGTAGCAGTCCGCACTGCCTGCTCAGAAGCCTTTGTAGAGGATCAGTCCAGAGTCACAAATGATGGTATTTTGCAGAAAGATGACATGCTACAGGGAGAACATTAGAACACACAAGACCCATGCAAAACAACTCACGCACACTCTCTCCCCCAACAGAAACCCAAAAAGCTTGTTGCGCTGTGAGCAACAGGAGCAGTACAAAGCAAGCAGTTCTGTAGGCAGCTTAAAAGTGCTATTTTGCCTGTTTGAGCAGCCTGACTGGCATGTGAGTATCTGTCAAGCACTCACAACTTTTATCTGAAACATGCTGAATGAATACACAGCCCCAGAGGTCAGTGCCACTTCCTGATAAGCAAATCAAGCCAGGAGGATGGTTGGTCTGAAGCAGAGGCTGCACTGAGTAGGCACAGCTTCTGAAGAAAAGCATCAGCAACATAAGCAGCAGTACTGAGGCTCAAATGAATTTATAGAGCATTTAACAGATGGCAAGTGGTTTCCCTCTGTCAGGCACATCCTTTAGCATGTGTGGGAAGCACGGGGGCTTGTAGCAAGGGAGAAACTGGTGTCTGGCAGGCTCTGCTAAAGACAGGATTGTGCCTGTCTGATGCAGACTTCCAGCATTCAATTAAGTATTTCAGGTCAACGCCAACTCAAAGGAAATATTCAGCATTTGCAACACATTAAGTGAGCTTCTCAGGGCCCTACCAAGTTCCTAAGGCAATTGCCAGACAAGCAAAGTTCACTGCCACTGGTTTTAATGGAGAAAAAGCTAATCAAATGCCCCCTCTATAAGGGTAAGCATCTTCAGGTGAAACTTCAGTGCTGAGCTACACCCAGAAAGACCTACAGATCTTCAGGAATCTGATCTGAAGCACATCACAAGGCTGGCTAGCTCTCAAGTTAGTGTTTTTTATAGTTGAAAGAAAAAGCAACTTGAACCATGGCAACAGCAAAGCCTGGAAATTTATCTGAAGTAAGGGCATCTATCCACTGCCACCTCCTGCAGGTAGCTGCCCATCAAGGCTCAGCTCTCATGAGGCTCCAGTTAGACATGGTGGGGACAGAGGGGAAGACAAGGACACCCCGGGTCACTGTGGGCACCCCTGTGGTGGGAAGACGTTCTGAAATGCAGAGTCAAAACTGCCTGGGGCATCTAGAGACTGATTCAGCAGTCAGACTCGTTTGCCGCATGGGAAAGCAAGTTACCACCACTATTTTAGAGCTACTTCATGCTTTCAGGGCCACAACAGCGACAAGTTGATCATTATGCCCCTGGTTTAATCCCAATGAGGTTCCATAGCACTACAAATAGGCAAATAGCACTACTCAGGAGCCAGAGCTCACTGAAGTGCAACGCTCAGCAAGCCAGCTTCCCCCCAACCCACACACTACACCAGATGATGAACAGGGCAGAGCAGGCAGGCTGTTCTCCAAAGTGTCAGGGACTACAAAGGCTATGGCATAGTATCTCCTTGATGTGCTGCCATTAACCATCTCAAAATATTCCTGAACTCTACAGGACAGTTTTGAAATGAAAGCACTGGGATGCACTAGCTAAAGCCTTTTAACCCTGTTCCACTCAGAAAGCTTTCTGCACGATTACAGAGCAACCTTTTATCTGATGCCATCGTTTCCCTGAATCTCCGGCTTCAGCAGCATTGCCAGGTTACAGAGCTTCCAGCCTGCCCTGCTTCCCTCTGCTATTCTCTTCCTCCCCAGCTCACCCCCTCTGCTCCCCCATACACCATCCCAGCTGCCTCATCCCCTGTTTACACCACAAGTGTCCAACTATCACACAATCAGAGGCTGCACCATGAATCTGACAACTGAAGCGATACGGGCTAGTGGCACACGTAGGGAAGGGAAAAAGAAGAGGTTTTTAGAGGGCGGACCAGTCCCCTCGGCTGGCCCCAGGCTGTGAGGACAGAGCAGGAGCCCTGTGCCAGCACAGCACAGTTACTGCATGCTAAGGGCTGTTCACAGGTGCCTAGAAACATCTGTGCTTCAAGTAACGTGCAATGCCCTCACAAGCCTTGCTTAAGATTTCTTGACATGGATTAAGATCTCCTGCAGCAGCTGGGCTTGGCAGGCAGGGAAATGACCACAGAGCACCCGGTACAGAGGGTCAGGAGCTGCCTCCGCATCCCCTGCACAGCGCCTGGGCTTCCTCCTCTCGGCTGCAGTCAGCGAAGGTCCTTGGCACTGCCATCCTAAAGATTCATCTCCTGTCCATTGCCCAGCTTTAAACAAACAAAGAGCTATCTCGACTGCTAAATTAAGCATTTTATCAAACTGCCACAGGGTTTATGTATGAACTTTAAAGCAAGGGTTGGAGTATAAATAGAGCTGGTATGTTAAATAGCTTGTGAATGATTTATAGAAAGAGCTAGATTTGAGTAGAAGCCTCATGGTGCAGAAGTAACAAGCACACATTTCCTCTACTCTGCCTATAAATAAAAAAAGGTCATCAGCTCTCTGGGGAGAAAAGACAGTATTTCTCACTGAAGATATCCTTCTCCTAATAAGACACCAGTAGTATTGCATTTAAGGAGTGCTCTGCACACGAGAGCAATAGATGCATCTGTTTAGCTCCTGGTGTAATTAACAGATTACCAGACGGCCATAAAAAACAGTGAAATGAAACACCAAGACAAGCAGGAGCTGAAACATGATTTCCACTTCAGCTGCTAAAGTCCTCCCCAGCCCTTTGCTCCGACAGAGACAGCAATACCGGGCAGTAATGCGTTACACCAAGAGGGAGCAGAGGGCCCATAATGAGCTTGAGCTGTTAGGCACAAGGGATAAAATCTCCCCATGCTGGGACAATAAACCTAAGTGTTCTCATTGCTCAAAGTGACATACTGAGGATATTCTAAGAGCCTTCATGGATACATTCTAAAACCCCAATTAAAAAAAAAAAAAAAAAAAAAATCAATAGAACCAATGATTTATATAAACCAAAAAATTGAAAACAAAACAAGTTAGCACACATGCTAGTTGAACAACTTCCAGAGACAAAGATCAGCCTAGATATTTTACAAGTCCCACACAGCTGCTAGAGACCAACCACCAAACTCAGAAAAAAGCTGAGCTTTAAACAAAGGCTCTGCCACTGCCTGGGCCTGTGCCAGTCCACTGCAGTGAGACTTAGCCCCAGCTTCTCAAAGGACAGATGCTCAAGCAGCTCAAACAGATTGGAGTTCCAGTTTCTGTGGTCTTTTTTTCCCTCAACAACCCCCACCCTAACATCTTTGAGCAGTTCCTTCACCTCCGGATGGTGAACTCTTGCGTCCATCACCTGAGTCACCCAAGAATTAAAGCATCTGTGGCTCTTCAAAATCACGATATTGATTCCCAGTTAATGAGTGATGGAGGCTGGTGGCTCTTCCTTTCAGCCAAGACAATGAATATCAACACAGTTTAGAGCAAGATTTCAGAACCTTATCATTTGCTGCCAGATCAACTCTGCCCAGACAACAGTAGCAAAGGAGGCCATCTATGCCTGCAAGAAGCACCAATGCCCATTTGTCCACACACAGTAACGCTGCTTTCCACTCAGGAGCTGCTCCATGCCCACACTCTGTGAGCCAAGAGCCTCAACCCCAAGGCTGCCATGAATGCCTGTTGTCCTACGAGAATCAAGCTGTCTCTCCCTGTCTCTAAGTGAGGGCAAACTTATAGCTGGATCCCCAGCTACCTGTAAGGGAGTTCTATAAAGTCAATTTAATGCTTAGCTCTTTACACAAAGCCAGTCTGGAAGACTAAACTCCTTTAAGCAATATTACACGCCTACTCACATCATACCTACAAGAGAGGTTAGTCCCATTTTAAAAATGGGAAGTGGAGAAAAATTGTTCAAACAACTTACTGACACCCAGCATGTTCAAGCAACTTGCTTAAGCAAGTGTCAGTTCGAGGACAGACCTACCTCCCCAGGCCAAGCTACAGCTCTGTAACGTAGGGATCAGCACCCAGGGGTTTGTTCGTTCTCAGTTCTTAAATAACTCACCGATTCTCCTGTTTGCTGCTTATGGTGAATGCTCCCTGACACCACCCAGACACACAGTGCCTTTAGAAGCACATAGGAAGTTCTAATGAATGCCTAATGAAGTTCACCCTCTGTCTATCCCTCTGCAGACCTATTAGCATTCATTATCGCACCATGAGGTTTTTACATTATGAATGAGATATTAAAAGGAATTTGAGGGAAAAGGCAAGGGCAGCTTTTCAGAGATGGTGACCACGGAGGGTCTCACTCAGGTCAGAGAGACTTGTTGGTATTCTGCTCCCCAGAAGCCAATGAGATTATCAAAGCTGTCTCAGGCATTTGTACAGAACAATTTCCATTGAAACCAGTATCCTCTGACAGCTAATCCCAGAAGCTAACTCCAGCAGCTGCATAGAGTTTTAACAATTCACAGTTGTTAGAAAAGATATCCCAAAGACTGTGCCACTGCACACAGCCCATCTTGGGCAAGAACCTGCTGTCCTGCTAGGCTGAGCAAGTAAAAAAATACGCCAGGGTCCTCACCACTTGCTCCTGGCAGTATCTGGGTAATTTTGGGGGAGCTTTGGGGTAATATTTGGGAAGCTTTTCTTCAGCACCAACTTAATTACTAACAATGAACGCACGGTCTCATTTCCCTGAACACAGCAGGATCCAACTGCAGGAGGCCGTTCCTTTGTTCCATTTCTCAGCTCGACTTCCCTGCCATCACTACTCACACCTTTTGTCTTCTTATACATCCTCAAGGTCTCTCCCAATCTTCTGGCTGTCTCCTGATACCAACTCCATCTGCAATTGCCCATAGCAAAGACACTTGCCAGCAACTACAACTATTCTCCAGCAAGCTTGTATATGACCAACCATTTTCACTCTGCTGATAAATGGCAGGAGAACAAACTGCCCCTGCTGAGCACACACAAGTGCACATGGTTGTGTCTATGCTGCACCATGAGTGGCTTCACCATTCCTATCCCCTGTTGCTTTGCCTGGCTTCAGGACAGGATGAAGGACCTGAGGAGTACCAAGTCCCTGAAACTGGAAGAAGACTCAGGGGCACAAACAGCAAAGAGCCACAACACAAGGCCATACACGATGGAGGGCTCAGAACAGCAGGCTGAACCATTCAGAAAGCAGGCAGCATTTGTGTGACCAACTACTCCAAGTGCTAGCTTGGCAAGAGAATTGGAAACCATAGCAAACAAACCCAGTTATTACACCCCCCTCTCTCAACCTTTGCCCACCCACTCACTTTTTAAAAAAAAAAAAAAAAAAAAAAAAAAAAAAAAAAAAAAACTCCTACGACTGTAAATACACACTCACACCTTCCCTACAAATCAAAAATACTCAGGGAAGTTCAGCTGCAGATACGTGAACAGCATTAAGCTTCTAAATGAGACTGCACTGGAACGGACGCTTACAAAGCTGCAGTTGGCACTGGAAACAAAGGTGCCCATCTTAGGATGCTTCACATTCCAGCCCCAAACACTCTGTTGCCTCATGCATATTCCCTCCCACTTTTCTGCCTTCCCACCAAACCTCTGAGCCAAACACCTGCAACCTCTGTGGAGTCACTACCAGACCTCCATACTGTGGGATGAAATGCAGACGGGAGAAGCTAAGTTGATTTAAGAGGAAAGGGAAGGAGACCATTCAGGCTCTCCTAGATCACCTTTGCCTGCAACACCCCGAAGTCTCAGCCAGGCTGTAGAGCTGCTGCAGCAACTTCCATCAGACCTAGCAGCCTCAGGGACTGTACGCAGAGAAACAGGTGGGGTGAGGGGGAAGAACGGGAGTCAGCATAAGGTATGGGTTTAGACACTGTATGGGCATGGCATGCAACTTGCAACAGAAAGGGCATTAAACCCTACCCACAGCACTATGAATACTTGGCAATATGGAGTGCTTCGTTATTAGCATGAGATTACACAGGGCACAACTCTTAATCAACATTAAGGACAAGGGCCACATCATAATTTGATCCTCAATTATGCACACTGGAGTCACTTAACATCAATGTGCCTTGGTCATGAAAAGACAGGCAAAACAGACTAATTATTTGGTGTTCATTCAATAAGTAAATCCAAATCCAGATGAGTCAGAAGTTTCAGAGAGCTTTCCATGAGAGCCACTTCACCATCAGCCTCCTCGTGGCTGAATCACTCTGCCAGTCCCCTTGCAACAGCGGTCCCACTAGTATTAAACAGGATTTGGAATCTCTCTGCAGAAGGGGAGTAATGTGTGTTCGTACCCTGTGATATTTCATTTGTCATAAAAATCAATAGAAATTTTCAGAAAGGGCATTTTTGTGCTCTGAATGTGCTAATGTGACATTCACTGGGCCAAATTCATCCCTGCAGCAACAACTGCCTTCCTAGAGCTCCCGCTGTGCCTGACTCAACGAGAGCCCAGTCTGAATAATCTCTTCCCACTGCCTGCAACAGGGGAAATTCCACCCGTGCTGCTGCGCAGGAGACAGCACAGAAATTATGCCAGCTCCAGTTCCAACTTGCATCTCCATTTCAGTCTGTCATTCTCAGGCTCTTCCACGACACAGACACTTTGCCTCCTGTGATTCACTCCCCACCACGCTCTCCTTGTAGGCTAGCACTGTATCCCTTATTTCCTAGTGGGAGTTTGTTTCACACACTTGGAGTGATCGGCAAGGCTGTTACGGCTACAGCCCCCTTCAATTTGCACACTGGAACTCCCATCCCAGCCAAAACCTCGGCCACCCACACTTCTCATCACAGCACATTGGGGTTTGCAGGCATCCCCACCCACTGACAGCTCCTAGGAACACGACGAGGACCTTTCATTTGGTGGATACAGGCAATTAAGAGAATGAGTTCATCACAAACTTGATTGCCCCAGATCCTCAGGAGCAGACAGCTGGCTTCCCACAGAGCTGATGGTGGTACTCCACCCTACAGAGGGTCAGCAGGGTATGTCTTCTGCTACAAGAGGAGCTTTGACCACTGCCTCCTTCCCCTGGGAAGGGAGAGGTGGGTTGGATGAAGGCAGGTTAGAGAGCTTCGGCCTTCTGTCAGCTGGCTTTAGACAGAGAAAGAGCTTCACTACAGAAGTCACGCAGACTATCAGGAGGAACAGTAACCACATGATGTCCAAGACAGAGCCAAACAGCTTCCAAAGGCCCAACAGACACAGCTCAGCAGTCAGGAGCTAGCAAATGCCAGCAGGGCAGTACCAAGGATCGTTCACTGCAAATAGACGTTAAAGTCACAGACTGCACCTGAGCCAAAAACTAAAAACTCCCTGTGAGCAGCCCCCTTCCCTGGGGGTCTGTCAGGTCCCGTTGCAGCTCCCCACACCACACCTCATTGCGGGCTGCTCACCAGGAGCCAGGGCTGTTCAGGCACCCAACTGTGCCCAGGCTCCCCCTGCTCCAGGCTTCCCTCTGCCCAGCCAACAGCTGGAGCCCCTGGGGCCCA
This sequence comes from Aythya marila, assembly GCF_965140915.1. NCBI lineage: Eukaryota > Metazoa > Chordata > Aves > Anseriformes > Anatidae > Aythya > Aythya marila. Next base: position 8,329,334 of record NC_139056.1, on the reverse strand, counting down.
GCAGCCTGAAGAGGACGCCCAGCTAGTCCACAGCCATCCCTGGACAGTTGTGTGCCAGCACTGCCAGGTTTGCGAACAGGCTGGCAGCACCTCAAGAAATCCCTTTCACCTCCACTGCCACCTAGTGCAGCCTCAGAAAATCAAAATCCACAGACCCCTAAAGCAGCATTAACTGTGAGTTACCCAGCGCCGTCTTCTGTCTCCAAGTGAACCTAGCTTTTTTGTAGCACTCTCCTTGTACACGCTGCAGTCCTTAAGCACTGCTTTAGAGGATAATAAATTAAAGTACAGATGGACCTGAGCCAGAGCTAAGGTCAGAGAGCACCAAAACTGCAAAAGCTTCCGCTGGGTCTCCACAGACCAGGCCCTTTCCTCAGACAGCCACACCAGTGCTGGACCAGCAAAGGCGCCAGTTCCTGCCAGCAAAACACAGCCAGCCCAAGGGGAGAGGGCAAGGGAGAGAAAGCACTCATTACTGCCAGCATAGAAAGTCACTGCTTCAGACAGGTGCACTGAATAAGCCATCCGAGCATCACTGCTTATGAGTTGATGGATGTTTAACATCCCCCCAAAAAGGGAAAACCCTGCACATAGCAGGCACCGACCAAGAAACAAGAGCTCCAGAACAGCTTGCACCATCCTCCCAGAAGGCAGGACACTGACACCATCCCAGTGCTTCTGCGTTGACCAGGGATTACTGAGAGCATACGAGGGGGCTGATTTCATCGCACTACATTATTGTTAAAGAAAAGCAAAGGGCTTTGTCTTATTGGTGAGAGGCTTTTAGAGATTGGATTTATAATTCATCTAAACAAAGCATCTGCTCGATCAGACTTAAATTCTGGACAGGTTAATACCAGCCTGTCACACTTGCCATGAGCAGCATCCTTATCTTGTCCATGTAGCTCAAGTATTGTATAGAAAAAATTGAAAGGAAAAACCCTAAGAGATGGAAGGAAATTAAAGTGGAATAGAATTAAAACACATTCACAATCAGGAAAGCAAATAAAAGAGTGTCACAGTACTCAACAGCAAAGCTGAGAAAGCAAATTGATTTTTTGGTTCACAGACAGAACAAAAGAAGAATTGTTTTCACTCAAAGCAGCTTAGTGTTACTTGACCCTTCTTTAAATAAAGATAGAGCATTTTTAAATTAAGACTACCTGCAAATTAAGAGCAAATATTATGCTTCTAACATCCATTTTTTCCCTCCTAATCCCCAACAAAAAATACGTTTGCAAGCAGTTTCAGCAGACAAATTTTTTTTTTTTTTTTGCAAATAAGAGTGGAGCAAACATCTTTCATTCAGTCAGTCTCCACAGACCTAATCTCTGTGCACATTCATAGATGTCTGCTTATCTGTTACAGTTTCCTCATGTTGGCATCTCAGCTAACACCACCTGAAAGCTCCTCATTTGTTCAGCCCTGATACGAACTCCTTCCTGATACCGGGAAGTAGAGATCGCTGTTGGACAAGCAGTGTTACAAAGCTGAGAGATCAAGGAGTTCAGCAGTATTTACTCTCCTGCACATAAAAATATACGACCTGTAGAAGAAAAACAGGAAGATTGTATCGCGGCTCTCCATCCCAGACTGCCTCCCCAAACACCCCTAAAACATACTAGCTGAGGAAACCAGGTAAAGCTTATGCAGCTTGCAGCCGAAGACAGATGAGCAATTTGCAGCTCCAGTCTCCACGATAAGCATCTGACAGATTTTACAGTGTCAACACATACATACTAAGGACAAAGAACATCCATGCTTTTCAGGGCTCCAGAAGACACATAAGACTTAGAAAAGCATTTTTAAGTAAATATAATTATTTGCCATAATTTAATGCAAAAAGTTTTTGTCAGCTGGAAAAAGCCAATTTAGTAATAAAATCCAGATGTCAAATGTACGCTGTTAGTCTAAGTTTAAAACATGACATTCTTAAATGACTAACATCAAGCAAACATTATTGAATTTGAACATGAGCTTAGAGTTTCTTTGATAACTTTCTAAGTGTACTGCAGAACAGCTATTTCACAGAGAAACCGTTCTGCATCCTTCCAGAACTGCTACAAATAAAACATTCCAAACAAAATCTCTACTCCAGTGATTCTCTTTTCTATCACAATTTGCCTGCAGTGTTATTAAAAAAAAATCTATTGCACAACAAAATGTAAGCAGAGCTCGTGCGTTCAATCAGCACTCCCACCTCACAGGAACAAATTCTATTTTCAATAATGTTAATTACTTTTCTTAACAGTCCTCCTCTTCTCCATTCACAGCTCCCATTTTAAGTCATCTCACAAACTTCTGCTAGGGTAACCCATGACTGTTTGAGACAGATTAATGCAATAAAACTATTTCAAATTGATTGGTTTATTATTTACTGAAAGATCAGATTGCTTCTTAAATAGCATGCATTTATTGAGTGCCAGCAGCAATCTAATTATTTCTTATGTTTCCAGTTAAACCTGTTAACAGCCCATGTCCAGGGACTCTCATTTCTCAGTGAGACGCGCGGACCTGCTGGTGGGGGTGATGTGCATTGCATCTGACATCACACCTGGTACAGCAAGAACATCTCCATGCTGTAACTGATTCCTAGCAATGAGAAAAAACCTAGCCCCACTTCAACAAACCAAAGCATTGCTGCTGATTTCAGTGCAGCTTCATTTTCACGTATTGTCTAGGATGAAGGCAACCTTGATTCTGAGCTTCCAGAAGCTGTTTTCAGAGCTGCACCCCTGCTCACTGCACACTGTCCTGCAAGTGTCGTAACAGACAGATGGGAATGTCAAATAATTGATCTTTTCTCTTTAAAGCCCCCAGTAAGGTTTGGACACAGAACCCTAAGCACCATTTTCAAGGCGAGAAAGACTGGGATCTACAGGCACTAAAGGCAAAAAGGGTTACTACTATCTCGTATTTTACAGGTGTAAAATAAATTATGAGATTTATCATAATTTGTAGATCTGAGGACTGAGCTACTCTTGTCTATTATTTAATTGGAAGAGCATCATTTCTGTATCAAGTGTGTACACAACCAACTCTGACATCACCACCATACTTACCAGCATTTTTCAGGAAAATTAGATTACCATCTACAAAAAGAGCTAGCTGCGTATTTTGTTGTGTGAACCATCCAGTTTAGTTTTTTTTTTCCCCTGCTGCAAGCAGCTAGATAACTAAGGAGAATTACAAACCGCCAGTGAAGCTTTCTTCACATAACACAATGTCCAGTGACAAAACACATTTTGCTTTGTTTAATTTTATACCATCCCATCAACAGCTGCCAATATCTGGTCACCAGCAACCACAAACAAGGTGTGAAGGGATCTGTTGTACTGCTGATCTTGCACCTCTTGTACTTGCACCTCTTGCTTTTCTCTTTGGTAGATTATGCAAGTGTCCTACTACACCAGTCAATATAATTTCCAGCAATATATATCTAGCAAAAATAAGAACAGCAAAAAGGCTGCAGCATTTAATGAGAAAAATGTTAGGCATTGATGCACATTTCTGACTAATTCAGTACATTTCACAAGTGTAGTACTCTTATTTCCATATGCATTTTTTCATCATATGTTCAAGCATGATTATGCAGCCTGCTTAATATTTCTGAATTAAGTAAAATGAGCCTCTTGTGAATAGAGTTGTTTATCATTCTAAGTATTTTATGTTGTTAAACTAATTCTATTTAATTTACTATCCACTGCCTTACACCTTTAATATATTTCAGTGATATCCCTTCAGGGTTTTATTTTACCCTAAAGTCAACTTCAGCGAAACAGTATGTAAACTCCCTTTCAATTCACCTTTGATTTTACCATTACTAATTCTTCACAGCTCTTCAGATACAGTGCATCCCTAATAGTATTCTGTGGCATGGAGACAGTTGCACTTTTTTTTTAAATCAGCTATTCCATTTGAGTTAAAAGCAAGTTGTCAGAAGAGCTCACAGCAGCACACTGGGATTCCCATGAAGCCTGCTGCCCAGCCTCCTTCCACTGCAATAGCCCTGGCCACAGGCCACACCTCAGCACCTACACATTCAGCAGAGCCAGCCTGCTTGGTAACAGATATGCGATGGCTTCCTAATGGTCCAGAAGCCCTCTCATAGTCTGCATATTAAGTTGCATTGTTAATGGTTTCTTCCCCAACCTTGTCACTGTCACTTATCTACCACTTCATCTTACAGCCCACAAAATATATGATCTAGGCACACGTGAAGTGCTCCCTCCTGCCTCCTTGATCAAGCAACCACAATCACCACGGACAAATCTTAATATTTGCCATCTTAGCTTTCCAATAAGCATCAGACTTGTGATAAAGCCTCATGATTTAACGTTCCCTTCCTGTTTGAACCATCAGGCTACAAATGGCACTGTCTGAAGCTCCCTGCAGTACTGTTGGTCTTTGTGTGGCCTGAGGGCAATCAGCTTCTCGTTTGGTGACACATCAGCCCTCAGCAGGTCTCATGGCAGAACACACTTACCATGCTGCTCACATCCATCACAGCAGTACAAGCGATGCTCCGCGTGCTCCACCCTGGAGTCAGCTAACTATGTCACACAGCAACAGGAGCTCAGGCTGCACCAACCCTGGAAAGCTGTGGGAAGGTTGCAGTTCGCAATAGAGATACTGCTCAGAAAAGGGAGAGAAATGAACCCTTGAGGAGTCACACCACCACGAGACAAGACAATTTGCTCCAGCCTCACTGCCTTTATCACATAACTGGCATATTTAAATGTTCAATGCAATGCTTGGTTTTCACTATAACTGTAACAGCCAAGACCTGCACTTGGTACATCAGCCAATTACTCCAATTCAAGGCTTTGCTAGAAGCCCCCACAGACCAGAATTCAATTCTTTTAATTTTTGTCACATACTTCACAATATTTAAGGCAATAAATATATGTCAACAAAAGGGTGCCTAGGGAAATCACACAATATTAGCGGAGCAAACTTTTTAATGTAGAGCAAGAAAAACATCAAGTTTAATTACTAGTTTTACAATAACTGTATGATACAGTAATTGGGATAGATTTGAAGTGCCTTCAGCAAACTCCATTTAAAGAAAAAAATCAAGATAGTTAATAGTGATATTCATTATATTCAGCCATTAGCAAATATTCTCAACTAACACAGTAACTGGAAAAACAATTCCTAAAAGAAACACTTCCATTTCTCCAGTAATTACTGGAAATGAAAACATATTTAGTAATATGAAAATTAATTATTTGTCTGTACTGACAAACTCACAGCTATGAATGCTTTCTAATTAATGAAACCTTGCTTCAAGAACCAAACTTATTTTCTTTTTCTCCACTTCTATTCACTCATTAGATTAACAAAATGCTATTCCAGATTTAAAGCATTACTCTACTACTGTGCAACTCAGCTACAGTCACTTGTAAGGCTGCATACCTTCAAAGGCATCATTTTTAACTTATAACCATGTCAAAGTTTGAATAAGAGTATCTGATTTTGAGCCTTGTGGTTTACTTTCATTGCACATCCTACCCAACAGCACACTACCAAAGTCACTTAGAGAAGACCTCTGAGGATTAAAATACTCTTATCAGGCAAACTGCAATACAAAGCCACTAGAAAAATCACTAAGAATAGCTGATTTAACATGACACAACACAACGCATGCACAAAACGTGAGCATGTGTAAAACGTTGGTGCTCCACCAGCTTTAGTTCACATCAGTCCAGATTCCAGCTCCACACCAGCAAGCCTTTGTCTGCTGACTTAATCCTGCTTGTGCATTAACAAAAAAAAAAAAACACAAGTATGACAAAGTTGCCAGTAGACTAGAGTGCTTTCTATGCTGCTTTAGCCCTTACTGCTATCTACATTCAGAAAACAAACCAAGCACACTGCAAAGTTAATTCCCCCAAGCCCTTTTGATTTGGAATTGTTTTTTAAACCAGCATGTCTTGTCTGTGTATTAGACTCCGAGATAAACTAGCTACAGCATCTTGTGATAACATCACATACAGCAAACACTGTCATCATGAGCTTGATGATTTCTTTATCTCTAATATGATTTGTATATTTTGTCCTTGCAAGCGTAAATTACCTTCTTTGCTTCTTTTTTTCCTTCCCTTTTGCAACTCTTATCACTGCAAGGTCATCACACTATTATCAGCCACCATTCAGAGAACGCCAGTTGGCTGATAAAGTGCTCGGTGAAGCCTTCCATCCACCCGTCTAAGGATTGTGAGGCAGCTGGGAGAGGAATTGAGTCATTTGGAAACATAATTCAATGTCAAACTGGCTCACATGCCACAGTAACTCAGACCTGTAGCTCAGATACATACTGTGCCATAACTACAGCCTTAAACGTAACCATTGTTTTCATCAGGTAGCTAAAAACTCATTCATTACATCAAGCAAATTTTAATCGAGCATGTCACTGGAACATCAAATCTGGCTAAAAACAACTTGAAGCAAAGGTATTTCAGCTGGTGTTTTTAAAGCCTCCAGGAAGTCAGATGCACACCTTCAAATGGGACTTCTGTTTTATTTAGAAAATGTTGGCCTCTCTCCCCAGCTCCAAACACATGCCTGCAGGCACAGAAGGACCCCTGGTGATGGTCTCCATGCTGTCATCCCTTAACAGCTGCTCCTTCCAAACACAGTACTTGAAGGCTTAGCTTGAGGTTGGAAGCCCAGAGCTCAGCCTCCATTGTTTCTTTTACAACACGGATAAACTAAACCCCAAGAATCAACTCGCAAGTGTTAAATGTGCTAGAAAAACACGTACCCAAATAATTATAATACATCACTAATGCGGATTAAACACATTAATAAAATTACATGCAGAGAGTTCAGTCAATTGCTGGTATCTTTCCAGCTAATTAATACTTGGCACTGCATAAATACTCAAGACTGTATTTTACTCCATTATATTCATATAAGACAGCTTCCAGAACCTTTTTAGGTAGCTACTAATGAGAACTAATACTTGCCTGAGCAGAGCTCTGGACTAAGTTGAAATGCAAGGTTTAGCTGCAGAATTTATTTTACCTACAAATCCTAAAGAAAATGACTTTCACTTCAGGATTGCGATTCAGACCCATACCTCATGTGGATGGGCTAACTTCTCCAGATACAGCAGCTTTGCCATATGCCTCAATCCTGATCTGTTTGCAGGACAATATCCTGCACTTGGGAGTAGCCCCAGAAACCTATGAGTTCTGTATGTTGTACATACCTTGTTTGTAGCTGTGATGCTAACTACTATACATAAGTCGTTCTTTTGTGCACCTCTTCCTCACAGCAGAAGGGACGACTTCAGCCATTTTTCTTCAAGATCAGAATATGAACGTGTGTTATCTGCAGACCAAACACTGCAGTGAGTTGGTCTGGCATCTTCCTCTCTCAGAGACTGCCACAGTAAGCCTTTGTTTTGGCACCCATTCCTTCCAGAAGCAACAACTGGGGCCTATTTAGCTTTGGTCTGGCTGCGTGGAAGCATTCATTTGGACAGTCAATAATGCCAGTCTCCAAAATGCCTGAAAAACAATGCAGCAGAGAAGCTAAAAGCCCTTTTACCTGTACTAAAAAAACATCTTCACAGTGGAGAAGTTCAGGTATTCATTTACTGTGTTGGGTCTGTGGGGGTGGGCAAGTGATGGGGAGGGGACATTGCTGGGGCAGCTGACCTAAACCAACCAAAGGGATATTCCATAACACCTGATGTCACACTCAGCAATAAAAGGGGGGGCTCTCGTGGGGGAGGGGGCTGTTCCTCCTGAACAACCACTACGCGTTTGGGGCCCTGCTTCCCAGGACGTGGCCGAACACCGCTCGCTGATGGGAAGTAGAGAATAATTTTTCCTCTCTCTGTGCTTCCGCGCGGACTGATTGCTTCTTTTGTCTCTGTTTTTTTTCCTCCCATTCCCTTTCCCTTTAATTAAACCTTTCTTATCTCAAACCTCGAGTTCTCTGTGTTGTATTTTCTCCCCCTTCCTCTTTGAGGAGAGGGGGAGTGAGAGAGCGGTTGTGGTGGAGCTCGGCTGCCCACCTGAGTAAAACCACCACATTTACATAGCAAGTAGGCACCCTGCAGTAGATACATTTAAGGTGGTTGCAGAATTATCTGACCTGTCAGATGGGAATAACTGTCTGCTGACCCTAAACCTTTACAGCTCCAGAGCTCTGCGTCATGCAGAGACATTACCAGCTTCTATACCCAGGAATCAACAAGTTCCCATCTATTACATTATATTCATGCATTACACAGAAGAGGGGTAACTTCAACTCCTCTCTCCTACAGAGGCAGGTATTTCCTGCAACAATAAGATTTCTGAAAGAAACATGATGTTTGAGCTGATGATTTCATCTTTTCCACTGAAAATTAAACCGTAAGTTACATCAGGATGTCCTCAGTGGCCAGTCAAGGTGCTCTGACTCTACCACCACAAATGCCCAAGCAATTTTCCGTACTGCAAGAAAATAATCATTCCTCTGCAAAGTAGTAAAACTTTTCCATATCCTCCCTAGGACACCACGATTTTTCTGCTCCTGCCAAGTCTGGAGGATGACAGTACTAGACAGGTTATCATCACCCTGTCAGAAATTCTTCAATCTGCTGCTACTACTTCAGCCCAGTTTTCAATAACCACAGCTCACCCTGCTCCCTGCCAAAGTCTTCCGCTGCTGGAACACAGTCATTGCCGACTGGCAGGATTGCTTCGAGGAGGGGAAAGGCTTTGCTAGTTGTCTGCTGTGCATCTTCCCCTTCACTTAAAAAGCAGATGCCATTTACTGACAGTTCCCTGTCAACAGGGGACAACGGGCAGGTTGCTTGTATTTCTCAAGAGAACAAGACTCTCGAGAACAAGACCTGCAAATACCCACTTTAAACTTTTAAGAACCCATAAGCCAAAAGGCTTAATAGTAGCTCTTCAAATAGAAGGACAACTTAAGGCTAACTGCTCCATTAGCATGCAATACTAAAATAGATTTACATAAATAGAAAGTGCTTTGCTTTTTAGCATTCTTTCTCTTCAAATCATTCCATGGCAGAGGAGTTGTGACCTTATTTAAGCACCCTTTGAACTAGCAGCTTAAGAAATCTTTCAAACTCAAGTTTTCTTCAGTTAGCTGAGTCAAGGAACTTTCTCTGCAGCAGGGAGAAGATCAAACATTTGTTACAGGGTTTTACTCAGTAACGAGTAGGTCTGGTGGGTAAGCATAGAAACCTTGGCTGGGTCTCAACTGTGCTGATACAGCCCACTCCACAGAACAGACATTTCTATATCAGTTTCTATGTCAGTTTTACATATCACCAGACCTTTAGCATTTACCATTGAGAGTGCTTTCCTACTGCCTTCTCAGGCAACCTGAAGATGCCTGAACATGGACCACCCTTGCTTCCCAACACCCACCCTGGCAGGCTGCACCGGCTCTCAGCTGAGCTCTTGCTTAGATTTCACCTGAAATGAAAGCCGTGGGTGCTCAGAGCGTGTTCTGCACAGCACCCCTACAAAAACTTTCTTACTACAGGTGTTCACCTTGTGTCAACCTTTTTAAAGGAAAAAATAAAAATAAAAATATTTCAGCAAGCAGGACAGCCTGTCATAAAATTCAAGAAATGAAGCCCTGATCTAGCAAACTATATCCTTTCAAGTGTTTCTCATTCACATACATAGCCCCACTGAACTCAATAAGAGCAATGGGATCTATTTGGTGAGTATCTGCAGCCTGTCAGGATCCACTGAATGCTATGGAGCATGTGTCAGAGTATACGGGCTTCCCTGAACAACTCAAGTATTTCCAGCACTGAAAACAGCTTTAGGAACAGTATAAGTAAATAACACAGAATAGCCCTGTTTGCAAAGTTTGAAGGATCACCGAATGCTTTAACTGATCTGCACACAAAGAGCAGGAGACATCCTCCTCGAGGATACAAGCATCACCTCAGCGTCCCTCCGCCATCTTGTTGGGAGCATTAGTCCCCACACCTGAGAGTGCACAAATCGTTGTGAAATCTGCTTTCACGAGGAAAATCTGGCATACTTTAAAGCCTGTCATTCATGGTCTAATAGGTATGGCTGAGAGAAGACATAACCCCTGTCTACAAGGTTTTTCTGCTATTATCCAGACAGGAACTTTAAAAAAAGATCAGATTATCATTCTTGTATTATGATCTTCCTCACACATGCCTTGCTTTGCTCTGCTCCCAGACAGAATCAGCAACCTCAGTACTGACTCACAAGGCCTGGAAATACCTTAGCTTGGCCTTCCCATTTCACACACCACACCAGCTCCAGAGCTGAGGTTACACCAGCAGCCATCTTGTCAAACACAGCCGCACTGAGGGAAGAACAGGAAACATCCACTTGTGGCACCTTAAAGGCTGCCGTTAATGGCTCTAGGTGTTGTTACATGCCTGAGGAGGAGCATCTGGACCCACATGTGTCCCTAGATCACTGAAGGAAAGTGGCTTGACTGCCGCAGACACAATGCCCTCTGGATCCCCCCGTGTACATCTGCCCTCACCCGGCCCACAGCAGCTGAAATCAGTCCCAGACAGCTCCACAACTCTGCAAACTACAGAGGATAAACCCACTGCGCCCCAAAACCTTACCCACTGTGCCCCAAAACCTTACCCACTGCAGCAGGGCTCCACGAAGGTCAGGAGAAACCCCCCCCCAAAGCACACCAGTAACCTGACAGGGCCCCAGACCCTGCCCACTGCCTCGAGGGAGGAGTGCTGACACCCACAGCAAAGAGGCGGGAAGTAGAGACTGGGGAGTGGGAAGATGTTTCATCGTGTTCATGTGTTTTCTCAATACTCAAATCAGTAACTAGAAGTTTGTGCTGACTGGTATCAAGTTAAACTTCCCCACTAGGGACTGCTCTGCCTGTGCCACAGGGAGAGCTGGCAGGCAGCCTTGTCACCGTGCTACCACCTCCCTCCCAGCACTGGCACTTCTGTTTCTACACAGCAAGGTTTAGGTTGGAAGGGACCTCTGGAGGCCATCTTCTCCAACTCCCCTGCTCATGCAGGGCCATCTAGAGCTGCTTGCCCAGGACTATGTCCAGGCAGCTTTTGAATCCCCAGGGAGTGAGACTCCATAGCTTCTCTGAGCAACTTGTGCCAGTTCAGTCACCCTGGCAGCAAAAATACAGTTCCTCACATACCTCCTGTGTTTCAGTTCATGCCCATTGTCTCTTGTTCTGTCACCAGCCCCACTAAAAAGATCCTGGCACTCTCCCCTCAGGTGCACCCAGCTGCCTGACATTCAGCCTTGCACAAAGCACCCTGCAAGTGCCCAAGGCTGAAGCCAGACAGCTGTCTGGCCAATGCAACTGGGATAGCATCCAGAAAATGAATACTAATGTATCATGTTTGCTTCAGATTAAAGCATTAATTATTGCCCTTCTACAGCCATAAGAATCCCCCCAAAATTTACTTTCTTCCCATATTCCCACTAAACAAGTTTGATATTAGTCTCCAGTTATTCATTTTGCAGAAGCAAATCCACCAGTGAGCTAACACAGCAATTTTACATACTAACTCCAAATCTCTTGCTTTTTTTTCCCTTCCCTAACTGCTAAGAAAAATGAAAGGTCAACGGTATAAAGGTACTGTTATCCAGGCACGGCAGGGGGGAGCATGGATGAGACACGGAAAACATACCCATATCAGGAACAACATAGTTTATGAGATCAGATCCTGCACCTAAAAGTGCCTCATCAGTAGCCTGAAAATTAAAGTGACCTAGAGCCACTTACATGAATTTTATTTCTTTGCTCCAAAGCAGGAGCCTCTGAAGGAGCCAACTCACAGCAAACATGGAATTTAAAATATGTCAGGTTTGGAAACAGTGAGTGGCTTGCCTGTAGCACTGTTTCTAATCATCTGAGAAGAAAAAAAAATCCTAATTCATATATATATACACACACACATGAAAATGTTTGCTAGTCCTTCAGTGCTTCTCCAATGCATTGGAATATGTTGGGTTATGGTTAATAAAAACTGCCCCAGTACCTGGTATGATTAATGCTGATTACTCCAAAGAACAGGATGAGAACGAAGAGAATAAACATTTAGCCTCATTTTAAAAAACAAGGATTATATTCAAGAAGATTAAATCAGCAGACAGAAGTCTGGCAAGTAACTACGTAGTCCCATTTAAGCACTTGAATTATTTTCTTGTTTCCTTTAGGTCCTAAGCACACAAACACATGAAATTTAGGCATGTGCTGAACAACTTTCTTAAAGTAGACCCTAAAGAACTTCAGTGAAAACACCTGAAAAGGGAAGTTACCAGCTAAAAAGCTTTCTCTACTAGTGAGGTAATGAAGCAGTTGGCAGTTAGTCTTACCTGGATCCCAGAAAGAACCCCTCTAGAAGTACCAAAGTCTGATGCCATTCATTGCTACAAGTGTACAAGTGCCCTGCAGACGTGGGGCAAAAGAGCAGCAAAAACTGTGTGGGAAGCTGGCTCATGCAGAGACCACAACAGGCTTTCTCCAGGGCAGCTGTATACTGGTATTACAGCCCTCCAGCAACTTTTTGCTATTTGAACCTCACTTTGAATCTCTTCATTTGTTCTACAGCCCAGGCTGAGATATGGACTACTTGAGGTTCAGTAGTACCAGCTTAGATATAACATACCCTGTCCACATAGGGCACAGGGTCGGGCAGTTCATACAACAACACAGCATGTCAAGTGCCTGTTCCTTCTGGGAGTACCTTCCAGTCTCACCAAACAGAATAGAGGATGTTTTGCCAATAATTTAACACTGATTTGAAATTTTATCTTTTATCCACCTCTGATAGGCTTCCTCTACTACTCAGGCTGCCGCAATTAGAAAAGCGCTGCTGAGTTAAAGGGAACAGTGCTACCAAGGCTCACTGATGTCCTTCTTATGGACAGTCTCAAGACCAGTGGCTCAATAGGCTGTAAAATAAATTGGGATAGTATCAAAAAAAATTTAATAAACATTAAATAGTATTGCATTATGAATTTGAAATTCTTCCCTCTAAACGTAATCACAGCTGGGTGTTTTGACAACTTCTGAGAACTCTGCCAAAGCCATTGGAAATACAGGCTTTGTATCAGTGAGCCAAGGAATAATATCTTAGAAAAAAATCATGATCCACACAGCAGGTGGATGTTCTACTCTATCCTCAAATGGTTCATACATTATTTCCAGTGGAATGTGAAGATCATGACTGGGGAAGTGGAGAGGAAGGCAGACAGGACATCCAAGTTTACATACTTCTCATTATTTTTTCTCAGAAGAAAAAAAAAAAAAAGACAAATTTTCTCAGCCCTGCAAGGCCCAGGAATTTGTTACAAGCTCTTCATTGCTTTCTAACTCATCTTCATTCAAGACAGAGCAAACTCCTGGAACAAGACAAATAAGGCACACAAGGCCATCGTTCTGTTCTTGAGGGGAGTGTTAAGCCTTATCCCTTTAGGGGGAAACTAATTCTCTATCTCTACCCTCTATGTACAGCGCCCAATACCAGTGAAAAACATGACAGAAACTGGGAGCAAACACAGAGTTATTGCTCCAGTGGTGCCACCTACACCTGCTCCCACACTCACAAGCACAGAGGCAGAACTCTCTCCTCAGAAATAACACAGCACTTCACAGGAGAACTTACCTCAAGGTGCAGCAGAGGAGCTCACCATCTCACTTCTTCCTCCTCTGCAAACTCAGCTTGTGTTTCAATCTTCCAAGTTAAAGTATTTCATCAGGAGACCCAACCAGAAAACCCCTCATCTCCCTGCTGCTCTGTAAGCCAGGTTGTTTAAAAAGTGAAACAGAGGAGAGCACAGGTGATGGCTCTCTGAAATATTTATCAATAATCATGTTATTGCTATCAGGTTAGGCCCACAGCCACTTGACCACAGTGTATTGCAGAGACAGCTGAGTTCCCTAAAACCAGCTGCCTTCCATGCTAGTAGCTGTTTAACTGTGGTGTTGTGAAGGTCAGCCCTGACTACCATCTCTTATTTTTTCACTATCTTTTTCCTGTGCTGTGTTTAACACTGTGGCAGCTAGTCATTCTCTGTCTCTCCTAGCTTCATGTTTAAAAACACCTTCGTAAGCTGTTGGGATCCCTTTACCAACTCTAGCAGGGAGGAGTGACCTGAATCTGAATGATTTCCTACCCTCCAAACAAGTGCTTCAAGTAGTAAAGGTGGGGCTGGCTGTAAAGGAGCAGAAAATGTTTCAGGGAAAAACAGAAAGGCATGATTTATGTCCTAACCTGGAAAAGGTAAAAAAATCCAAGCCTCCAAGCTATTTTAGAGATCTGGAAAACACTTTCTAACCCAGACCTACTTTACCTGACAGATTTCCCCTGGGGAGGCTGAAAGGATGGAGCAGTGAATTTCTGCAAGGAGAGATTGTTTCTCCCAGTGGCAGACATACATGAAGAACCCCACTGGCTGCCAGCAGTGCCAGGTGTATCCCATACCCACCTGAATTTCACAGATTAGATAGCTGGCCTGCATAAACATCAGCTTTCAAGACAAGGACTTTCTTGTTCTGCAGAAAACCTGCTGAATGTTCTGGATTCTCTGGCTAGGGAATTGACATTTTCTTTTCAGGAGAAACACCTGGCAATTAGAGAGTTCTTTCTAGTACCAAATGAGATGGAAAGAGACAAAAAAAACTACATAAACATCCAGTTAAATTAAATTTCCAGAATTGTTATGGGCAAAACCAAACCTATTTTTTATTAAATTAAAAGTTCTTGTTCCATTTTTTTATTTTTACCATTACTGTAAGGAATTTACTTTAGATGATACAGTATAATAAAATAAAAACTTATTTAGAACTGTCTCTCTCAATATGCTGCTTTATTTCCAGTCTTTTAAAATATGTTTTTACTGAAATCAGCACTTTCTCATTAATATAATTAATCACAAATTTCTTAGATTCTTAGTGCCAGTGTTAACCCGAGTATTTAGCTCCTGAAAAAAAAAGTGATTACATGTCGTAAAGTCAGAAAGTATTTTCATCTGGAATATAAATGGAAGTAACCTTTCCAAACAGAATATATTAACGTATGCTGGAGAATCCATTGGTTATTCCAAGACCTCTTTCTTTCAGTCTTTAATCACTAAGCCATCATTTTAGAGTAAGTTTTACAAATGACAAAAAAAAAAAATATAGCTGTCACATGAATGCATTTTTTTTCTTGATCCAGACAAGGTCTCACAAATGTGTTATGTTCGGTAAGTTATTTTTTAAGCAGAAACATCATCCCATTCCCTAAAATGATAAACAAATCTGATTCTTCAGTGTACCATTAAGCTCACTGCAAATGAAATAATCCTTGTCTGAGAGGTACAAATATGCAGATGGCTTCTCCCTATTTTATCTTATTCTTTCAAACAGAAGGAAATTAGAAGAAACCAGAAACTGAGAAATATCCCCAGGCAAGAGTTGCAAGACCTTGAAGAACGTGAAGAAACACATCTGTTGCCCTCCTCCTCTTGTGATATGAAGAACAAAGCTGATATGCTACAACTTAAAAAAGGGCTCCTGTAAGGAGAAAGGAAAATATTTAACATTACTTTAAGGAAGGAAGTTGTCAAACACTCAGGAGACCTGCATCATCGTGTTGTTTTAAAGAGCAGATCTCTCTGCTACATCTAAAATCAATAAAGTCAACTTCCTGCCTTTAGGACAAGTTGCAAAACTACGGATTTCAGTGCATGACATACTTTCCTTCAGTCCCTTTTCCCCAGATACCAGAAGCACCATAACATCTTCTTGAACATACATCTAAAAGCTTTGTCCCTCAGAGTCCAAGAGATGAGGGGTGTGGATCCACTAGCAGGGAGCAGCTACCTAGGGAACGGGCACTGCACTGTTCAGTGACTGAGGTGTAGATCTTGACCACTTTGCATCTCAGTGGCCATCATATAGACTATGTACAGCTGAATTTCCAAACATCTTTTATCTGTCCGGTCTGTTTAGACTGTAAACTCTTTGGACTTCATGTAGGAACATTTTATTATAGAAGTAATGGTTAGAATGACAGGCATGAGAGCTTCAGCTTGGCTTTCAGAAAGCCTTCACACTTCAGCCAATAAGTAAAAACTAAGTCAGACAATGTCCAGACCATTTAGCACTAAAAATTTCCAGATTTCCAGTATGCCCTGAAAGACAGAGATTGAAAACTTCCCTGCTCTTGACAAAATCTTTTTTTCTGAAACATAGTAATACCAGAGGAGTTTGGAATCTGGGACTGTTATGTACTTTATAGCTGTGGAGCAAGTGAATATAACGGACTCTTGGGGTGTGAAGAATAGGTGAAATGACTAACTGATTGTCAGTTGTACATTCTGACATTAAATCTGATTATTAAAGAAAATACTACAGCAAATATGATTAAAATTACAAAGGGAATTAGAATTTACTTAGTGAGTTTTGTTAAGCAAAGAATGATTTTAGATGCAGCTCTTGGCTATAATCACCAGACCTAGAGATGGAGTTTTGATACCTGAGAGAGAGAGGCTGAAACAGATGAAGAAAAAAAAAACATGAAACAAGGGAGCATCAGAAAGGTTCTGCAGAATTGTAAGCAAATTCATGAAAGAGCTGGAAGCTGTAGTTCACAGGTCTCTAATCCACACCTCTGATGTCTCTAACAAAGTGAACCGGGAGAGACAGGAAGATGAAAGACAACAATGGAATTCAGTTCTTCTTCAAAAATGTAGCTTGCAAATTGTTTAACACTTGTGCATAAAACTCATCTGCCTCTGTGAACCACAGCTGGGAAAGGTGGAGTTGCTGGTAGAAGGAAGGCTGCATACTAATGGTGCTGTTCCTACAAGAAATGTCCAGGTTGATTTGAAGAGCATACAGCTTCACATACAGTTCTCCTTATGTCCAGATTAATAATCAAAACTAGGTTAGCCAAGGACTTTGGGCTCCATTTATGCCAGGAACTAAGAATTCCCATTCTTGACCCCACCAGCTTTGTGCAGGTCAGAGAAAGCAATTCCCTTTGAATCGCCCCTGACCTTAACTAGTGTTCAACATCATAACGTTCGCACTCCATCCTTCATCAACATCTCTGCAGGGAGGATCTGCAATGGTCTGAACAAAACTGGTCATGACCAGTAAATACAAGTCATTGTCCAGCCTTATCTAATATTGGATCTGAAGCACACTGAAGAGAACCCAGCAGTCTAAGGGCACATCCATGTCTACAGTCTGAATGTTTTGTTTTTAAGAGTTATGAGTCACACAAAATGTAATCAATGCAACTCATTTGCCCCAATGTATCTTGTGTAATAGAACAAACATTAACTACTATTGGGTATTTTTATGAAATTGCATTCTTTTAATTGATTTAGCACTATATTAGCTCTCTACTTCCTCCCAGAAATAGCACATAGTACAGAAGAAGTTTGATTTGGAACAGGAATCTATGTGTTTATACAGATCAAGACAGAGGTATTATTTCCTATATAAAAAATAATGAATGCAATAATCACAGACAGCATTCACTACCAGAAAGAGCACAGGCTCATTGACCTAGCAATAAGCTCAGGCAGGGCTTTATGGATGGAGTTTTTCACTAATTAGTTTGATGGAGAACAGAAATGTTGCACAGCATAATGAGGAATAAAACTTAAACAACCAAATACATTTGTGCCTTCTATTATCTTCTCTGCTCCTTTCTCTCCCTATTTACATAGTTGATAATTAAATAACTGAAGATCATTAAAAAAAAAAAAAAAAAAAAAAAAGGAAGCCTTCTAATTGTGTAGGCCATCTTGCCATCTTTTTATTGAAAAGCTGAGGTTTTCCAGTATTATTTTATTCCCCTCCTTTAGAAGATCTGTCTACATAGATCAAGTGCAACAGAAACACACCTGAAGACTGAAGCTGTATTTAGATGTAAGTCTCCAGCTGAGTCTGGACCATGCAACAAGCATTTTGCAGGGGTATAGCTGCCGTCTTCTGGAGAGATCAAGCTTGTAGCCTGGGAATGGGAATTTTGACCACTCGATGCTCTTGTGGCAAAGCATGCAGGAAAAACAGCAGCTGATTTATGAAGTAGCCATCTGTTCCCTATATTTAAGACACAGCAGAGTGTGTTGGTACCAGCTTTCAGTGACCAGCGATTCTCATTTTAGAATGTTAGAATCCTATTGCAACTATTTATTTAGGTACCTGAAAATGCAAATAGATGTTTATTGGATATTTTCAAAAGTATGTAATTATGTGATTTTTATTAAAACCCTCTGAAATAGTGTCCTTGCTTGTTTAAATCATTTTAGAAATTCAATTTTTTAAGCAATGAAATATCTTTAAACATCGGCCTTCAGTGTTCCAGGAAGCCTAGTTGGAGAGAAAGATAACAGCTCTTATTTTAAAGAAGATTAGGAAAAACGACAGTGTGTGATAGCAGAGCATCCAGCTAAGGTGATGATCACCATGGGCTAAACATGTCCTAGAAGTCCCTTACTCTCTTATAACAAGAGGAAAAAAGAAAAAGTGAGCAAATAAAGATCAGCTAGGAGTCCAGACTACCAGTAATGAGAAATGCCCATCAATATTAAGCAGTTAAATTTATTGATTATTCATGTTTAATGAAGTACAGGATAAATCCGTTGTGATTTTATTTTGGGTTTTGTGATGTACACGTGAATCAGATTCAATACTGGTGATATTAATCATCCTGTCCTCACCCAAGAGCTGTATTTGTTGACATTTCACTGTTACTTATTGTCTCTCTGTTTCTTGCTGTTTCTCCCTTCTGCAGTGCTATACTTCTGCAGCATACAACGTACAAAGGGAGACATTTGTTTTGTCTTTTCCACTGTACCTGGACTGCTCTGGTCCTAGTGCAGGAACAGAACCTCTATGAACCAATGTCCCATCTCAAAGAACTGGAAGTTACGCACAGACAAAAGAAAGTTAACTTCCTAAAACACCAAGATCTCTTTCTGGTCGTCTTCTACTCTGGTGCTCACCAGAAACAAAAAGCATTGAAAACTTCACAAAGTCCACCTGTACAGTAAGAAGTGGAATCAGTAATGAGAAATGAAAATGAGATGACAAATTTTAGAGGTAAATTTTGTGCACTTATCTATTTATTTAGGAAATTCAGTGTGTACAAGATTCCAGCAGACATGGTGAAAAGGACTTATCCCTGTGATCCCCTGGACATGGTGAGTGACAAGTCACAGAGGATGTAGCCTGAACACAAGGTTGGAAATCTGGGCACACCAAAAGCCAAGCACTAGAAGGAAACTGGGCTCCATCAGGAGAGAACAAAAATAAATAATATCGAGTGCAAAATTATACAAATCTGAAAGATTTCCAGCTTGTGGGTGGCATGGGAAGTTAAAATGACGCACTGGTGTCTGCAGGTATGCAAACTCTTTGGAAAGATGTAGGAATAAGCAACAAGATAGCTGATGAGTGACATTACAGAAAGAATTACATGATCACAAATAGGACTTATACAGATATAAAAATGAAAAACAACATACGTACTTTTTTTTTGTTGTTTGTGAAGTTCTGCCTTTATTGTATGTTGCTAATTCCATATCTGGTCACAACAGCTAGAGATCACTGCTGGACCATTTTGCTGAGCTTTGTATGAGTATGCATAGCCACGTGAATCCTTATTGATACTGTAAAGCTCCTTACAGAGCTTGTTCTGAAGCGACACTTACTAGTTAAGGTTGGGCTTTCCTTTCCTTATGCCAGAAAAAACAAGAGAGTCACCCTTGTACTTGTACTCTGCAATCGCACTGAGCCTCCCAAAGGATTACAGTGCATACAGCTGGAGTGAAGAATAGAAGGGAAACACCATTTCTGATTTTAAATGCATAATCAAATTTGCATCCAATTTCCATGCTTATTAAAACAAAATAATTTGTTTCTCTCTGCACATGAAGTGTTTCACTCCTCTAGCAACAAAGAGGGTTGTTTCAGTCAGTCTGGTAATCACAGGTGCTGGTTAAAATCCGTCAGGCATGTCCTGATGGCTGAAAATAAGCCATGCAGGACCCAAGTCCGCAGTTGTGCATTTGATGAACTTTTTGAGCTTGTCTGCCTAAGAGAGATGATTCACATCTGTCACCTGTCGCGTGCAGTGAGGAAAGGGGAGACAAAGGCATGGGCAGCATACCTTTCAGAAGGAGCAAAGCCTACGGTACAGAGCAGAGAACATGAACATGCTTCCTACTTCCTAGCAAACACTAGAGACCATAAAACCAAAATAGTCCGTCTTCCTGTGGTTTACTTAAGTGTCTATTATTCTCTTTTGTGGCTAATAGTAGGAAGGCCTGGAGTGAAAAGTTGATGCTTGTTTACCAAAATGCTATGCAGCAATAAATAAACAAATAAAAGTAGCCAGAGTCACTGTGATAAGAGATCTGTGAAGAAATTGGAGTCTTCATGATGGGGATTTAATTATTCTAGTATCGACAAGAATGGGAATTAAAGGAGGAATCAACAGGCTGACTTCCACAGGCAGTAAAAAACAGGTTTATCTTTCACTGTTTATTGAGCCCTTAGATACGATAAATTCAATAATGGTCTGGTGGGTGTTTAGTGCTTTATGATAATATATCACTGGGCTTAAAGTAATCATGGTCTTAGGCTATGAAGGTAACAAATAAGACTTCAGACAGCATCATGTTGTTAAGCTCAAATATTCCCAGAAAGATGGTAGGAGAGGGGGGGAGAACAAGGGAAAAGAAGTGATATTTAAAGCAAACAGAGTAAATAATACAATCATGTTGATCCCAGTAATAGCAAACAGTTAAAAGTGATAATGGAAGTTACTGAAGTAAAGCAACAACATATCAAATACAGACAGAAAGCAATTACAAAAGGTATAATAGAAAATTGAAAGGACAAGCTAGCTGATGTAAAAAGCTCACAAAAGCTCTGTAAAACATTCAAGGGGAAAAAGTTGCACTTGCTAATAATAATCCACAAAGGCTCAGGGAATGCTAATTAGCGAAGAGCTGCTCTTTGTGTGTACAAGGACATACGGGCCTGTTCCAGGTTTAAACAACTGAATGACAGAGATTAAACTCGTTGTTCTTTTAAAAGTTAAAAAAATCACAGTGTTCTGGCATCAGCTAGTAACGAACCAGAAATAGATTTACTGGATTTTCAGAGATTATCGAAGGCCACCAATCTATCTATAAGGAAAACATGACAGTGCACATTACATGGACCCGCCACTCAGCGTGATTTGAACCAACACCGCTGTGCACAACTTGGGAAATCCGATTGCCTTCAGGCTTTGTCTATGCTTCACATTTTATTGCACCTACCTTTGCAACAAACTCAGTTTAAATTACTTGTAGACTAGAAAAAAATAGAAATACGGATACCACACAAAGTAGGGAATACTGAACAGGAGACAAAATCATCGCAGGGTTCAATTATCTGTTCAGTCTCAGCTTTCACAGATGAGTCACTTACATGTCTAGTAGGATTTTGAACAGCACTTTACCTTCAGAATCCTCACTGTCTGTTTTCTTAGCACAGGGCTGAGAAGGGTGCTCATTGCTTATTATGACAGCTGTTTCTATCTGAAGAACAGAAATGCACAAGGACAGCAGCAGGAATCAAGTTGTGGTCACAGATACAGGGTGTGGATGGGTGATACTGAAGGCCCCCGGTGTTCCCTTTCTGTTTTCATAGTGTAGACGTATTTGCCGATAGAAATCAAAATAAGGGTAACTCCATGGTACTGAACTGCCAAAACAGAGGGTGTCCTGTCTGATCCTGCTGTCAGCCTTGGCTAAACTCATTTTATTTTCTTTCTTTAGTGGGATAGAGAAGCTTGCAAGTATCATACCTATTCACTATGTAAAAAGCAGCCTGCAAGGAGGTGGGGAGCCCCAGCCAGTACATCAGTGCATAAAGCAGCAACACTCATTTCAGAGATTCCCTCCTGAAATCCTATCCTCTGCAGGCAGAGGAACACCAAGCTGTTGACCCCTCAGGTACTTCACCCTGTTCTGCCCCAAAGAGATCTGCAGAGCTAATCTCACCGTACATTATCTTTTTTTCCCTAACATGATTGTAATTTAAAAAAAATGAACACTTAACCCCAGGGATCTGTTGACAAATATGTATATTACTAAATAGTACCACTTAGCAAATATTGAAACTTAGACTTCAAAAAATAAAGGCAACAAGGACTATTGTAAAGAAACGTGTGCTTCTCTACCCTTGCTGAAAAGGCTCATTCCCCCCATTTTTAGTATTCATTCTCTTGCACGTTTTTGTTTTTAAATTGCTGCATCTTTACTTAACAACATTGTTGCTTATGCAGAAAAAATACTTTTTGGAACCTGACTTCATCTGACAGCCATAATAAAGAGAATGCTTTAGAAATTAAGCTGAATCATCTATACGGAAATTGTGAAACTCTGTATTAATGATCCATTTCATTCTTAAACAATAGAATTCTGTGCATCACTGATGAGACAACCAAATATACGTAATATTCATTGTTGCTTTAAAAAGAAAAGTAAGTAACATGCAATGCTACCTTCATTCAGAAGGCCTTATTCTCCTTTCCAAGATTCAGATGGTTGCCTGTATTCAGGTCTCTATGTAAACGAATTAACCGTTCTTTCACTACTATACCTGCAAAAAAAGAATACAAAACAGTGAGCCTTGAGTGTTTCCTATTAAGAGTCAACATCTAAATGCTAGTCCCATTTTGCATGTATTAATAGAAATAAATTAAAGTTGCAACAATTAAAACCGAAGCTGCTTTAACTGACATTTTCAGTAGGAAATACTGCAAAGGCCAGTCCAGCTCTTACTGGTCTTGGTTTTAAGAGCACAAAATCAACTGCAAACCTTAGCCGGGAAGAGCCAGCAATACCTACAAACTCACTTCAGAAGAGTGCAGAAGGTAGTTCTAAACTGAACCCCACTGTTTCTGCACTGAAAAGCCCAGAAATACAGTCACACAGAATAAATACTGTGTAGAACTGCATGCTGTTACACCAGCCCTGGGGCTGTGGGACGAAGGGCTGTGAGAGCTGCAGAGGTCCCCAGGTAACACCCAGGTTCTGAACTGAGCAGTTGGAGGCAGAATTTTGCCCATACAGACCACCACATTCATACAAATATCTCCTCCCAGTGTGTTGGGCTGGCATGCACACATCTCGATCTATTTTTGTTTTATCCATGTGGCTCTGGGGATTTGAAAGACCACACTGCTGATTTTTCTCCTTGGCTCTGTATATCTGACTATTGGTTTCTAAATATAATTGGAGATATTGATTTCTTGACATTTAGTACACAAGTTCTGCTTTAGAAAATTACCCCATGCATCAGTTTTCACTGTGTTCTCAAATAGCACCCTAACTTCTCTGCCAAGTGAGAAAGAACAAGCTATAGTTTTTGCGAGGAACAAACATTTCAACAAACATGGGGCTGGAAGCAAGCAGGCCACCCTTGTGTTGCAGAAGTGAAAGAACAAAATTTGAGCAAGGCACCAGGCAAATCCTAAAGGCAAAGCTGTCCACACAGGAGAGGCGTGGGCTCATGGTGACTATTCCCCTTTTAGGCTGCTCTCTGCCTCAGCCCCACCACTGCAAGCCCATCTCTGCTCTGCCACCTCAAGTCCCAGAGGCTGTTCTGTGCACCAACACAGCACAGCCCCAGCTGTCCTTACCCTTTCAGGCTCACACATCTCATCAGCATATACAATTTTTCTGGACAAATCAGTATTGGGATAAAATTACTACAAAATGCTTGCAAAAGTCTGGCACAAACCCATTTTCTGTATTCACACACTCAGACATTTTGTCTCTCCCAACTCACTACTGCTGTCAGAGGCTGCAAGAACTATTTACAAAAGCTGATCCTGAGATCTTCAGTTAGCAAGGGAAAATGGATGTCACAAACCAAATTGATTCTGTCAACAAATTAGCAAGCATTAATGCCTTTTTATTAACAGCATTCCCAGTGTTTAATGTCAATCATCAGCAAGTCCCACAGTTCAGAGGTCAGAATATCCCGTAGTCCCTCAAGTCATATGAAATCTTCATTTCCTCCTCATGCATTTCCCCCAAATAGCAATTCCTTTATCAACATTCACCAACCTAAAATAAAAGTGTATTAAAAGGGTACAATTTATTACAAGTCCTCCAGCAGTTTTTCCCCATGTATTTCATCACAGCAAATTATAAATTTCTAGGTCATTAAGTTGAGAGCATGATAGTTTATTAGCTTCATCTCAAACTGTATATATACATGCTTTTTTGACATCCTTCATTTTTATTATGATCTTGGTAAAAGTTCCCTCAGATTGTGTTGTACAGATATGAGTTCAAGAAGAATGATTACCAATTGAAGTTTTAATTATTTAGGTCCAAACTAGTGCAAAATACCAACAAAAATATCAAAAAGCATTTTGCATCCCGTTGTCTAAGGTAGGGTTTATAAGCTTTAATATTTAAATGTAAAGGGACTTTATGTCAAGTACAATAGAAGAGAAACATTGCCACTTACTGGCAGTACCAATGTCTTCACAATAGTTGTAGGCATTTATATGCATCTTTCAAAAGCTCTATTAACCTTTATATTATTTGTCAATAAAAAGCCCCATTAACATTTAAACTGTGTATGTCTGTCTGTTTCAAACAAGAATCAAAAGATAACCTGTTAAGAAACAGGCTATTATTTATTACAGTCTACATTATCGGAACTGCACATGTTGGAGATTTCCAAAAGCTAACATTTCTTCAAGTAGTTTAAAAAAACTCCGTCAGCAGTTGGCAAAAAGGCTCATGGCCTGAGCAGGAGATTAGACAGATACACAGATAAATGGGTATCACAGACAGCATGGTACAACTTTGGAAAGAACAGTACAACCAGCTTGAGCTACTTCAGAAATGCTGGAGGTCTAAAGAGATCGCACTGCACATGAACTTGAAATTTAAACACTGCTTTTGCAGTAGGATCAACAGAACTTACCTGACATTAACAACTAATCTTACCTGACATTAACAATTTGTCTTTATTGATTAAAATCATGTATTTGTCCAAAGAAAACATATTCACTGGGTAAGAACTGAAATCACAGCTATGCAAGTAACGGACTCTTCAAGCTGATGAACTGGAAGTGCCAAGGACGTAACTTATCAGTTCATGCATGTTCCCTAGAACTTTGTTGTTTCAAGTACCACTGATTTAGTAAAATACCTGTGTGCTGCTTCTCTAGAGCAAAGTGGGTATTTTGAAAGGTAAGGGAAAATGTTCCCAAAATACAGAGACCGAAAGAGAATTCAAGCAGTTTTGTTGTTTGTTTTTTTTTTTTTGTAAAAAGTGTAAAGCCACTGCTTTTACAAATCATTAATGGAAACAGCATGACTCATTCCACTGAAGAGAAAAAGAATTCACTGATCGTCTTCAAGTATGGGAGATATACTCACAGTAACAACAGAGGCATTCCTTACTTTATAAAGAAACTTATAGACTCCATAGAAAATTTACAACCAAAATGGAGCTAGTGTGACAAATAGTGCTCAGGTAGCAACAAAAAAAAAATACAAAGTTCACAAATTTATCAAAAAATGCATTTCAGTGGCTTTGCTTCCCCAGGATCCAATTTGATGGAGCGTCACTTCATGTAATCATCCCTTTCACCTCACGTCCGTCTTGTCTTCTGTTTTTTCGTTTGTCTTTTTGCTTCCTCTTGGCCACCTGTGTCAGAACCCGTCTGTCCAAGCGCACGTACTCCTTGCAGCCGTGTCGTCAGTTGCAGCAATAAGGGAATAAGCTAGGACAAAAAAAAAATAAAAGGGAATTAGCTTGTGATTTCAGTGACGTGTAAGGTCTGAATTTTAATGTTATTCAGACACATGCATCCCCAAATAAATAGAACCTATTGCATAAATAGCATGTCTATGTGTTTTGTTTTGGTTTTGTTTTGTTTGTTTTTTCCAAGAAACATCAAATGAGAAATTCAAAAATGCGAAGGAACTCAAACTTTACACTACGGTTTTCTAAAGGAAGGTAATTCCTCAAAAACTTGGCTACACTCTGTCTTTTCTTGAAATGTGTCACAAAAGGTGATCACTAACTCCATCTCTGAATATCCATCACAACCAACCTTCCCTTAACACAGTACACGAAGAATTCATGGATATTCCTCAAAAATATTATTTGAGTAAAGACAGAAACATGTGACCTACCTTATCATGATTGTACCCAGCCAACAACAGAAGCAGGGTCAGTGGCAATGCAATATAAGATCCTTGGGCAATATCTTGCTCTGGGAGCTTTCTCTGAAAACAGTGGAGACCACGGATTTTTTTTATTTATTTTTTAAACAGTAATCTGTGACACATTCATCCCTTCCCATCTGACTTCCTTCCAAGCACCCCTAAGATTTACTTTACTTTTAATTTCAAAGCAGATCATTCATCTGTTATCTTGATTAGACCCGTTCATCTGCTACCTTCCTGGGGTCTGTTGTTTTTTAAAGCTAATTCACCAACAGTCAGTCTCCACAGTTAACCTGTGGTTCTTTGATTTACCTGTCACATGCCACCCAAATCTCACCAACCTCAATGATAACACTACAGCAGCCACACTAGCACAAAATCTTCCAGGCGCATCTGCATCCTTCATTCGTAACTGCCATTTCATGTTCATGCCCCTACATTTCACTGAACATGCAGTGATGTAGAAAAGAAATAGGTAAATATTACTGAATGAATACTTCCCTAAACTGACCACACTGCTCAACTCTGGAATGCACAAAGACATTTCTCTCTCTTACAGGAGATTTCCCCTGACATTAGTTTGAAGACCCTTCTGCTTCACCTGCAAAAACTGAAAACTCTCTTTTGGGCCTGGTGACACTTGTTTCCTTTACAGAGAAGTCTTTCAAGGAATTCCTACAACGATCCTGTCTTTCTCCTTCAGACCCCAGTTACTACATCCTTTTAGTTACTGTAACGTCTACAACTCCTTTGCAAACTCCCTACGTGCTTCCCACAATACATCATGCTATTACATCACTGCCTGATGCCTTAAATGTGGCCAAAACCAAATTTACTGTCCCTTTAATGTCTCTCATAAACTGCTTATATTTACATTAACAGCAAGTTAAACCAAGACCACAAGATACATGCGAGCTAAACTACTCAGTCAATTGCTCTCAAGGTGAGCACTCAAAATAAATGTTTATCTATTTTGTACTTACAGTGGGACTAAAGACCAACGTAATGTGCTTATGATATCCAATGGCAGTGAACGAAACTTGAGGCAGGGTGTAGTCATACTGTGATTTAGTTAATGTAGAATCCAGGAGCACCACATAATTCTGTGGGTATAAAATTAATTCAGTCTACAGCACCTGCAGCAGTCTGAGGCAAAATTAGATTCAAAGGCAAAACTCAGTGTAATAAGCTTCAAATCTTCTGAGACACTGGTTACTCCAGCATGAATACAGTACTGCAGGCATACCAAAAATAACACTTCAGCATGCTCACGGAAGAAAAATAAATAAAACAAGCTAAGCTAACTGTTCAGCAATATTCTTACCTCTCCATCTCGGAGCAGTGGTGGGAAATGGAAGAAGAGTGATTGGCCTAAGTTGACTGTATGAATTGGGTTGTCAAGGTTTTCACTTTTGTAGAGCTTCACCTGTGAAGGAAAGAAGAAATCACAAAACAGATATTTCTGAGTCTGCACCAGAATAGCTATTTTAGATAGCCTGTATCTTTCAGGATAAAAGCACTTAAAAATTTATCATGGGTTTTATAAACAGAAAGGTGTCAAGCAAGAACACCTGGATTTGTTCTAACCTACGATGTGAGAAATAACAGAAACACACTAAAATAACTGCAGGGACAACCGGTATCTGCTATTTTCACATATCTAGATGTATTAGAAATAGTCCATGCTTTGCATCAAACAGAATTAAGTAATTATTTTAAATAATCCAAACAGTTTCATAGGAATTTGCAGTTGGGGATTGTTTTTATTACTCTATTAGGCTCATTTTGCTTGGTTTCAATTCCCCTGAACTTATTTAACAAACTAGACACCCTCAAGCTACAGAATAGGCCCGAAATACTGAGCAAATAGTTTGCTTAGAAATGAGCATAATTAAAAGAGGATTGCATCATACTCAGTAAGGCTGGTGGGGGGCAGCAGTAACTCCTTTTATGAGATTGCATACTGGGTCTGGCTGGGATGGAGTTAATTCTCTTTATAGCAGCTTGTATGGTGCTATGTTTTGGATTTGTGGCCAAGTGTTGATAACACAGCCATGTTTTAGCTATAAAACATGTGTCCTCCAGAGGACACATTAAGCAAACTTTGGGGTTTTGTGGACTACTCTGCAGCAGCCTTCTGGCATCCATACAGATATTTGTAACCCCCTGGATCAGATTTTTGTAAAGACTCGACTTCCCTTGCACACACCCCAACTGAAATTCTCATAAATTCTGCACAGTGCTACCATAGCTGTGGCTCCAATCACAGCTCACTGGAATATTTCCAGTTGTTTCATCAAGGTTACACAACAAGAAGGGGCCAGACTGAGATCACAAAACCTCTCACTTCTGTCTGCATCAAATTTGAGCACATCTTTCAAAGACAAAAATCTCTGCACTGGAAGCAAGAGCTATGATATGCACACTTGCATTACATCCAGTGCAATGCCCAACCTAACATGAAACAGGTACAGGCTTGAATAACTTCCATATATTTATATCCTGATGTCAATTTCCTATATGCTTAGGCAGAATTGAAAGGGCCTAAATTTCCTGAGAAAGATGGAAAGCACGCTCAGGTGCTCCCCGCTGAAGTAAGTTGTTTTCCTTTCACACCTGCTCTGAGTGTTGGATGCTTTGGACAGCTCCCAAAATAACCAACAGCTTAGCAATGAGATCTTGTCAGGTAAGATGCATAATGAACTAATATAAAAGAAATCCAGGCATTGTGTTTGTATTTGTAGACAACATTTCCAAAGAAAAAGCTTTTAAACTTGAAAAATTGTACAGTAACTCCTATCACAATAAGAACTCTTGCAGATACTTCCAGCAGTTACACCATAAGCCAAAGGATCACACGCATGTAGCAATTTTTTTTCAGATTACAGTACAGTTTTTTGAATTTTGAAAATTTCAGCTTTACTGTGTTTGTACTTTCTTCTATAACTGTACTTTTATATTAATGTACCCTATGGTATAGCTGCATTCACATGGCATCTTCTTGCTAGCTGACGTGCACGTCAAAAATTCCAAGTATTTCAGGAACTAATGCAAGTTCTCTGATGCAAAACACTCATTTCACCTCTGGTGTCTTCCTCTCCCTATGGACAGGCCATCTCAAAGCAGGGGAACAGACCAAGAAATGGGCAGGCCAACCTGACAAAATACTTCTTGCACATATTCCAATAAAATATTTGAGACACTAAAACAAAGCAGTGAGGAACACTGGAATCTGAATTCTATATGAAATTCAGATTCATCTTCATTAAACAATTAGTTGTAACTCGAATTAAATGTGTGCTTCTGGCTACTGAATGATTTCCAGTGATCCGACAAAAGAACATTGGGAAACCAAAAGCAAATACACTTGACAAAGATCGAAGGTTTGAACTTACACATAATGTGGACAGATATTCAGAAGATGTGATTACATTTCCACTTAAATCAAATTGATTAATTTGCCGAAATGCTATAATATTAATATCACCAATGTCACTGTTCCCAACCTGCAACAGACAACAGAGTCATATTTACAGACAGACAAAGAACAGAACACAAATACTGCTCAATTTAAAAAAAAAATACGGATTTTGTTCTCTAACAGCCACATGGAAACTTAAGGTCTTTCCAATTGCAGTTTTCCTCCAAAGAGTGTAGCTCACAATTACAGACTTGTACAGCACAGGGCTAATGGCATTAATTTATTTAAACTAAAAATGGAGGAAGTATCAAAAGCATGCATCAATGTGAAAGGCTGAGTTGCATCCACACAACAGCTTGAAGTCTGAACACTGGTTGCAGTATTTTATTTCTGTGCTGAGATGCATATTACTATGCTAGGATGTGTACACAATTGATAAATGATAAATATATCACAATATAACCTGCTGCAAAAATATGTAACTTCATTGCCTTCAAAATTGTTTAAAATATGTAACACTTGTGTTTGTAAATCTCAGCTCTGATCAGAGTATGAAAAAACATTTGTCTAATAATAACTACAGTAAGAGGTAGGTTGCAGTCAGGCCAGGTATCATATAAACAGTCTGGCACCACTGGGGCAGTGTATTTTTTCCTGCTGGTGTCCTTCAAATGCTTTTCCATCCTGAAGAAAATGGCACCCAGTTAGGATACAATCTGCTGCACACAGCTCTCACTTGCAGTATGTAAGCTTCATGTGATTTGCTGGAATTTGGGTTGCCATTCCCTTCCCTTTCCCAAGCAGCAAACAGTCTTAGCAAGACGCTAAGGACTTGAAAGAATTCACCCTGTTTTGCTGCAAAGGAGGGTATCCTGGTCAGGCATGCATCTGAGCTCAAATAATGACTATCTCCCACTGAAAAGTTCTAGACAATAATGAAGGCTAATTAACCTTTGCTGAATGTCAAGAGATAAGTGAGAAGCAGCTAATTTGAATCTGCAAGGATGGAGGAGTATTTAACAAGATTTCATCAGTTTTGAATTTGAAGTTATTATTATATTTTATAAAGATTTACCAGTCTGAATGACAATTTCATCTACATCAAGACTGAAGGATTTGTACCAACTAAAGTACAATAAGGTATATTTATCAATCAATAAGTGAATATGAGGATAGGATAATATGACAAATTATGACAATCTCAAATCACTAATACTCTGTTCCACATCATAAAGAACGCTAGAAGATAATGCTGCATATTTATTCCCTCATTTCTTGACGTATACTTTTTATGACTGTAAAAGAATCCTTTTCACTTGTTTACTGTTTGGGCTTTATTTTATTTCAATTTTAAGTTATGATGCTGACACACAATAGGAGACCTGTATTTATGGAGCTAACTTGCTGAAAGCCACTTGTCGAAACAGAATGCATTCAAATATATTACTGCTGATAGAAGAGATGTAATGCCTAGACAGATGCATTTCATATTTAAGTGATACCACACAAAAAAAAAGAAAAAAAAAGTAATTACCTCAATTGCCCGGTGCTGTGGTAAAGCTCTTTCAATATGATCATTGCCTTCAGCTTTGAGTTGGACATGATACACACAACCAGGCTAAAAGCAACATTCAGACAGTAAGTCTCAATGCTGAATAACATGCACTTTAATTTTAGAAGATATTAATTGAATTTTCTAACATTCCATTAGTTTTCCTTATCCTAAATAGATAATTTAGCCCACTAAAACCATTAAGGATGTTTACTTCCAGTAAATACAACAGGACTATCAGAGCTTTCTCTAGTTTATTACATTATTAAAAGAAGTCACCTGCTGTGAAGTTTTAGCTAGAAAGAAAACACATTAATCAGGATTAAAACCAGATGAAATACTCCTTTCTACCTCAGCATAATTGCTTACTCCACACAGCAGTCCCAGAAATACAGGGTTTCCTGAAGAACAGCCTACTTCACATCCATGCTGCAAAACCCAACAGACCACTAGAATACACTGTCACAGTACTTCCACTAGAAAAACTTGAGAACAAAAGAGAATTCCCTGTTATACCACCTATATTTTTACTTGAACACCTGTGAGACACATTCTTGTGTCACAATGTGGGAACTGTTCAGTGTTTATGTGAAGGCTGTCAGCATATGCTGGCAGAAAGATGGACAGACACTACAGGAAAAACATTCTGTTTTACTAGAATGAACGATCACTACATGACAGTGCCTCCTAACAAAGACAGACTCACGGGAATTTGAGCTAGCAAGTGTGATGGGAAAACAGAAATCTGTAGCTAATTCATAATTATTTTTTTTTTTCATAAAAAAAAATCATATTGTTCCATTATCACACTAACATAAAAGTAAATGTTTGAGGAGCATTCTAATCCTTACCAGAAGGCCACGTAGCCTGAATTTGCCTTCTTCATCAGTTATTGTGTCTTCTCCATAGATGCTACACTTTTCCTGCCCCACAGCTTCTACTGAAACTCCCTGCTCAGGCTCTCCATTTAATGAAGAAACTGTGCCATAACAGCTAGAGGGAGAAAGAGAAACAATTGCTACAGACGTGCAAATGCTGGTTTACTGCTTGTTTTTAAGACGTGCTATTGTTATAACTCATGGGAAAAGTACTTGATATAATTAGCATAGCACGCAGAAGGGGAATTTGTAATGTATATATAAAAAACTGCTTTAAAACATTTAAATCAGCTGCAGTTCAGAGTACAGCTTTAGGGATCCAAGTTCCAAGAACCCTCCAAAACAGCATCACTTACCCCTGAGGGCAGGGAAAAGGAGGAAGTCAGGTGCCTGAACTAGTATACAGTCCCTAAAATACACCTCACCTCTCCCACTGGGCAAAGCACAAGACATTTCCAGTGCCACTGACACAGTACTTTCATAGCAGTGTTTTTGCTTACAGCCACATCATCTGGGCCTAGCTATATATTCTAATGCATGAGAAGATGTTTAAAAAAAAAAAAAGTACTTATAAACAACATAATGAATTTATATTGTGCCTTCAAAAGTACCCTCCAAACCTTCAAAACAGTGTTTTTTCAGGAGAAAAAATATTTTCCATAATGCATCCTTACACAACATGCAGCATTTCGCACAGATTTTCAGCTCTACTGACCTGTACGCTGTTCTGTAACCAGTTATCCGAATTTTAAGATTCTGTCCTTCTTGCACTTCAATCATTTGTGATGATGGTTCAAAGCGAAACTCTTTCATCATGGGTTTAAAATAATACTGCCCTGGGCTCTGCAAAGATAAATGAAGCAAATTTACTGATACTGACACAAAAATTCACCAGCTCCAAACAATTGTTTCTGCAAGAGCTCCCTAAAGTTCTCTCTCCCAGCCATCAGCTAAACTGGTTGGAATATATGAGCACTGCAAAACAGGGAACACGTTGGCAAATGAACCAATGGAGCTCTACGAGAAAAAGCCTGAAAAAGGAAAAGAAACCATGACGCTAATACTTCATCACAAGACCACAAGGACAGGAAAGTGACCAGGAGAGAAGGATGTTTGCAAGGAAACTATTCATGCATGTCTACACAGATGTACAGATCAATAATCTAATTACATTTCTTTCCTCTAAAGACTACAATGATCACCAACCAACTGGCCTGTTTCACGTTTATAGACTGCCAAGTTTGTAACTGAGATCAATCAACATCATCTGTTGCCCATGGGGGAGATTTTCCAAGTGAGATTTCACATCTTCCACTCTAAGATTTTAAGTGCTGTCCACTCTGAGGGACCTACACCTCTCACAGTGAGTTATGATTTCACCGGAGACCATACATCCCCCGCCACTGCTAACGTCCCTATTTTAGAGGGTAAAGTTACACGGCATCACATATACAACCACTGTGAGATGAACCAATTTCAACTTACCAGATTGGAGAAAGTCAACATGCCATTATCCTGTGTAAGGAGGTTGGACCGGAACATCCCTCCACTAAGAGACAAGAGAACTCCAGCAAGAGCCTGATCATCCTCAGATTTGATCTGTTTTTGAAAATGCAGCAGTTATAAGGAAAGATAGGATTGCCTCATGAAGAGGGGTTCAATTTGAAAGCCCCGTGGAAAAAGCCTAGTCATGCTGGTTCTGAGCACTCAGTTTTGAGCAGAAGAGAACTATCAGCATCTGTAGTGTGACACTGCAGGGCTAGTCTTGTGCTCTCAACATCTGGGCAGTCAGAGACACACACATCATGTGCCACCAGAAAAGTCATTCTCAGTCACCTCACAGGACACGGTGGGGGCCAGAACAAAGTATTCATGAAACTAAAGCCAGGCACTAGTTTCACCAGACTGTCTATACCTGAGAAATAGAAGCAATTAAGAGAAGGTGGTCAAACTCTGCCAAAGCAAGTAAATCCAGTCTGCAGACCCTTATTTTCACTCTATAAACCACGCAAAATATCATCTGTATGGCAAGTCACAATTATATCATTTTGCTGAGGTTTGTTTCCACTATGATGAAATTACACGATCCCGACATCCCACACCCATTTGCATTTGCCTGGAACACACAGTTTAATTTTTTTGCCTGTCTACCTCTAACTGCACACACTATTCATTCAGAACCCAAAGTGTTTAGAGCATTACCTCAAACGTCACCCCAGCAAGGGCAAAAGCTTTGAAGTCTCCAACTGTTCCTTCTACTGCAGTCAAAACAAAGCCTTCTTTCTGAGCAGTAACTGTATATTCCATGTCACTGTGGAGTGGCCCAACACTTCAAATATAAGGAAATAAGAGATCATTTTAAAAGAAGCATTTGGATATTACATGTGTTGTCAAGTCACCATGGCACTTAAGCCAAGAATCCAAAAGATCAAAATAAATCTGCTCATTACCTGTAAGCACCTTTGTCGTCAGTGAAAACTGTGATGAGAGGGGACGTTGCTCCCTTTTCACCAATGACAATCTCAACGCCTTCCAACTCAGGATGAATCCGCCCTTCCATAAATAAGCCTGCTTTTCCATGAATCTCTATCAGCTTTCCAGGACAACTCTCTTGGTCATTGCAATGGGGATTTAAAACAAACAAGAAAGTCAAGAATACACTCATCATTGCATCTTACAGCAAGACTTTAACTACTTCCAAAGAGATGAGTTCTTTTGCCTTGGACTACAACATCAATCCACATAATTGTATGGGCTCTTAACATATGTTAAAAAGTCTGAATGCTCAGTAATTTCAGTAACTGAGTACCAAAGCTATAAGCATGTGGCCAGCACAACCATTTTGGATTTGCTAAGTACTTCACAGATTCATAAAGTTCCATATACTGCAGCCACGTGGAAAGTATTCTAACAGTAACAAAATTTTGTGAGATCAAGTTGAAGTCAGTGTATGCTATGTTTAATGACATACATTAATTTAGTTTTGTTTACTTGATGTATTTAGAACGTGCACAACAGAAAGGCACGTAAAGAGAGGTACCTAATTTTCTAGCCATTTCAAACCAAGCATGTTCATTTAGAAACCTTAGAGCAAGATGGACACTGACTCAACAGGTAGCATAGGTGACTGTTGATAGTTTTCACATTTTTTTTGTGATTGTTTATATTATTGTAACTTAATACAGAAGAAAACTTGACAGAAACTTCAACTGGCTATCATATTTTAAATATAAACAATGCTTTTGCACAACCATTTTTCTAGATCAGTGTAATATGAGTAGTTCTGAGAATCTGCTGTTATATACAGAAATCTAGTCCTTCCTCCTGTGCCAGGTGGTCTGTCAGCACTTGAAAGCATATTTTACTGATGAAAACTGTATTTGCACCCTCTGCCAAAACCCCATGATTCCAAATACCATAGAGTGAAACTGTCTTACAAAGAAACTGGTGCAATTGAAACTGCTTTCCTAGTATTTCCTTTGAAGAGCTATTCATATGTTGATCTGTAGGGATGCATTTCTGTCTTAAAAATCTATTTCTTTCAAACTAGATTTAGATTTACCTCCACTAACAACCGTTTCCACATAAGGTGGGTAGAAAAGCAGCTCTTTTGAAGACGGCGTCACAGTAATTTTCTCTCCAGACCTACAGAGCACACATAAGACAGTATTAGGAGAAAACAGAATCAGCATCTCTCATGTAGTACTGCGTATTGACCTCAGAACCCATCTGAATACCCCAAGGGAAAAATATCAACAATAACCTATGCAATATTCATATTATGTGGTATTAGCTTCTATTTAGCTAGCAGTCAACCAGAACAGACACAAGCATCCACAGAGCAGCTCTTCCCTATGTGGAATATATCAGTATTCTTTTTTGTGGAAAGGCCAGGCAACAGAGCAAAGAAAATACCCTGTCCATTGGAGCTTGGTAGTACCTTGCCCAGTAAGAAAATTCATATAAGAATGGTCCTTGGAGTTCCTCCACCATTTCTTGCACTGGTGGCTTTGTTCCTTCCTCTTCTTGACCCTTCTTTTCTCTCTCTTGTCGGCGGGCCTCAATTTCTGCCAGCTGCTGCTCCCTGCGTAACTCCTGTACAGATTTCAAGGGCCCTAAAACTAAGTCAGGTTCACTGTCAATAGAAGATCTGAAAACAAGGAAGAGAAAACAAAATAAGCTCCTTTCATACAAAGGGAAGAGAGCTTGTTGTATCAATTACAACCTTTATACCACAGCAAATCCCAGAATTTTTCTTTTAAATCTATTCCTTTTTAATTTTTCTGTTTATTCCAAGCATAGGTAAAACTTCTATGCCCATAACACCATCCATCAGTTACTACTTGAAAGGCTTGTTCACAGGGACCACTGGTAACCCACTAGGTCTTGCAGGAAAGGACCTATTCACAGCACTCACAAATTCTGCCTCATCATGCTATAACCATTCAAGAAGTTAGGGTCCTACTGTCTTCAAACATCCAAATACAGAGCAAACATTTCAAAAAAAAAAAAAAAAAAAAAAAGCCACAATTGTCTCAACCACTTTGCATCTTAGCTGAGGGTTCCTTTTTGATTGGTTAGTTTTACTTTTTTTTTTTACGT
The DNA here is from genome assembly GCF_965140915.1 of Aythya marila. Classification (NCBI taxonomy): domain Eukaryota; kingdom Metazoa; phylum Chordata; class Aves; order Anseriformes; family Anatidae; genus Aythya; species Aythya marila. The sequence goes on along the minus strand of NC_139056.1, from coordinate 8,292,656 downwards.
AGTCTTGATTTTGCACCAAGTAGCACATGGCAGCTCTGTTGCAGGGACAATAAGCCCCCTGGAAGCAGTGATAAGACCACACGGGTGGTAAATTCTTAAGCCAAAGCAACGGTTTACAAGAGTACCTTTAACAAAGCCATAATCTAAAAGAGAAAGGCCTACATTTCAAAACAGCGAACACGCTTGATACAGAAAGAACGTTATACAAAATAAACAAGAAGACTTGTATCTCCTTTTTTTTCAGTACTATAAACTTTCCCTCAGAACCCACCTCTCAGGTTTAGAGTATACAAGAAGAAAATAATCTGTCACAAACAGATGCTTCCAATAGCTGGCAATTCCCAGGAAAAGTGCCAAGTTGTGACCTATTGGCCCTACACCTTTGAACCATCCAGCTGTCCTGTCACCATCTACTGAACAGATTGCTAGGTAAGTTTAGCTACCTTCCCTAAATCAGCTCAGAACAATAGATCTCGTTTCACCTTCCCTGATCTTACATCCTCTCTTTCCTACAAATTTCTTCTAGTCTCCAACCATCCTTTGTATCTTATCTCCTGTCCTGTCTACAACAGACTGAAAAAATGACGCAGAACACTGCAAAATCCTCTAAAAAGGAATGAACTGAAATGATCACCATTATTTTTCCTACAACCACTTTAGATTATCAGGATAGTTCTGTCTCCTGCTTCAGTCCTCATCTATCTCTATATAGACAGAGTTGTTTTTTTGTGTGTGTGTGTTTTTTTTAAAAGATAAACATACTATTGCTCTTTCATACTATGTTTCATCAAGCCTTTAAACTTTCTCTGCAGTCCAGAGACAATCCAGAAACTTACTAAAAAATTTTTGCCTTAAAACCTATTAAAAATCTGTACAGACACAGTCTCATGATATTGCTTATACACTACTCCAGTCTCATTTTTGAAACATAACAATTCATGTTACAAAACTGCTAAGAATTAGCTTTGATTTTTGGATAACTTAAAGTTAACATGTCTCTGTTCTGAATCTTGTACACAAGCACAGACTTTAAAAAACAAGCATTTTGCTTTTAAATCCAGAGCTGTTTCCTTTATGTTGACAGTCAACAAATTGGATTTTGTCTGAAAAGCTTCACGCAGGCTTGAACAGAGACAGTCTGTGGCAACTGAGCTGCCTCCAGAACACTTGCCAATAGTCTCAAAAATCAACAACAACAAAAAACTCAGCCTGGAATGCTGGTACAGTATTTGCTTCTATGCTAAATTGGTTTTGAAATCCTAATGTCTCTCTACTGTCTCGCTGTTTCTTTTCCGGCTGCTGTTGTTGCCCAGTAGTTGCAGTTGTAGATTCATTAAACTCAGGGACTCAAGGAAGAGCTCTGCAGGAAATTTGTTTCTCCACAAAGATGCTTCATACACTCAAAGTCTGAGAGCCCCTAGTCTAGAACAAGTGGACATCAGGAAAGCATTAAAGCACTCATCATTATCAGCCACTTTCAGGCAGAGCTGGCACCTCATACTATTAAAGCTGTTCACAAATCAGCACTCCCCAGTGAGCTGTCTGTTCAGCTAAACATAAACTGGCACATTAGTGTGTAATCACTCTGCACGGTTTTCCTCTTATAGCCCTCTTCACACCAGTAACAATGCTCAAAAGAAGCAGATTCTCCTTCTGAGGTAACAAAAAAAACAATCCCAGTGCTAAAGAGCTCAGAGCAAGCTACAACAGTATTCTCTGAATTCTGAAATTTTAGATCATTAAAATATGTAATCACTCAGAAAATCATTCCTTTTTATCATGACACACAAGTAGAAAAGAGTTATATTGAAATCAAGTAACAGCATTCAAAATGAGGGCTCAGAATTATTTATCCATCTACAAAGAAGCCAAAGCACAGCTTAGCATAAAAACCTCCTGCAGTCTAGAGTAGGATGCCATTCCCTTAGAAAGCAGCCACTGTGGTATTAAAATCAGAATAAAACTTCATGAGAGAAACATCTTTCTTCCCTTTTTTTTTTACAGCCCCAAGATTTCTTTGTTCTTACTTAATGGTAATAGTCACATCCATCAGTTTATCTGTTACAATCGAGCCAAGGACATGGTGTCGAACAGCAGTGAGCGTCAGTATACTAGGAGAGGACCTGTAAATCAAATTAACAAAGAGATGAACTCAAGGTCTCCCTCCTAAAGAAAATAACCAAATCTTATTTAGCTGAGTTCGTGTTCCCATTCCCAAGTTTATAGTGCTTTATAAACCATGACATACAAATTAGATAGCAAAGTTGTAGTGCTAACATGATAGCATATTGAAAAGAGCACATTTTCCAGCTGCGAAACCCAAACTACTACATGACATTGGCCAAATAACTCCCTTGCTTTGTGCCTCGCACTTCCTCTCAAGCTGATGTTGATTTGATTGATTTCATATGTATGATCTCTTTACACACAGCAGAGGGACACTCACGAGTTACCAATATTGGACATGGCTCACCATGATACCCAAGTCTAATGGTACTTTGCTGCCAAAAGGGGTTCCTGTTCCAATTCATCTACTCAGTTTTTCCTGTCTCTAATGTTTAGTACGTCTCTTTCTGAAGTACTTTTAATTCACCAAGCAGAAATGAATCAGATTTTAATGCTGAATTTGTTTTCTGCCATGTTAATGAATAAGTAGTAGTCAGGTAGCAGAAACCCTCTTTTTGGAAGCAAACAACTGTCAAGCACTTTGCCAAACCTTAACTAGAAAAAAACTAATCAAACATAGCTGACTTTGAAAGTTCAGCACTGCCCACTCGTGATTAGAATGAGTACTCACTCAGCCTGCAAAACTGGGGTGAGCAGAATCAAATCACCACAGGCAGTTATGGCAGGGACACACAAGTAGTATGCACCTCCTAGTAAACTTAATACCCTATCTTGCATTTCAACCCTCACAAATCATCAACAGTTTCCACTGAAATTTCTCTGCTTTGTTACAAAGCAAAAAAGCATTAAACACAGACACAGAGCAGACAGAAACATCAATTTGAAGTAGCAAAAGCATCTTTAAAGCCTATCCTTGGTCACATTTTTCTTTTTTAAAGGGCAAGAGGACACATCTCATACACTTTGCTAAAGCTTCCCTCTATTGGTTAGAACCAGCTATAGCAACAGATCCTGAATTAATCAAAGAAAGCAGCTGCAGCAGAAGGAAGCTTTGTGAAAGGATACTGATAGGTGTAAGTTTAAAAATAGATTTTGCTCTTACGTGTCGTAAGTGTAATATTCATGTTCAAATTGGTGGCAGGAACGCGGGGTTACTTCATAGACACCTGTAAACATTAAGTAAAGGAATAATCCACTGGCAAAAAAAAAAATAAAAATCAAGCTTGCTGTGTTGGCTGAATTCTCAAGAGCACATGAGACCTGAGGTATAGAAACAATAACTAAACTTGATTGTAAATTAATTCACCTCTCTTCAGTCACAGATCACTACTGGAAGCTGCACAGAGTTTCTCGTATACACTGATACAAAACACAATTAATATCACAGCAGAGTGGCACATAAAAACATAATTACAAGTAGAACACACTAAACAAGGTCAGAAGTAATCTATTATAGCTGGTCTCAAAGCTGATTTCCTTTGATTACAGAACTACAGTTGAAACTGTGTTACTGTACTGTGAATGAGGCCACTGACTCTAAGGATGAACTGTGCAAAGATGAAAACTGAATCAAAACCAAATTCATTTCTAAACTGTTTTGTTAATGGACATTAACAAGGAATTAGCTCTGAGACATTAAAAGTGAAAAAAAGAACTAATTTTAAAACATTCTCTTTTTTTTTTAATTGTTTTTATAGATAAACTTCTGGTACCTTTAACAGCTAACCTTCAAGAATCCTGTATTGAAATGACCCATCTATTTATCAGTCACATTCCAGTCACAGAATCCATATGAACAAGATTATTTTAACATCCTCTTGATTAGTCCAAGGTTAACACCCTTCACCTAGTCAAAAAAATATTTTGCTCCTGAAACTGAACCTAGGTAAGTGACTAAACAGTAAGAAAATATTAAAATATTAGAACAGAGAATTTATATTCAGATGTAATAATGCCTCTCAGAAACCTCAGAATCCACAACAGATTATTTTTAATTCCCAGTAGTATTAGTTGACTGGTTCTTTTTCTTTTTTCAACTAACATTTTAGAGCTGTTACCTGGCTTTGAAAGACAGAATCTATTAACTCCTTTAGACAGGTTATAAACACCAACATTCTCCGGTCCATTTCCGTCCTGGTAAAATTCCTGTGAAGCCGCAACACAATTCACTATTAGTAACTACCAAGCATCAAAATGAGAATAGTGTTTGCCTAAACGTACATTAATTCTTCTGTTTTATAGCAATTAACAACAACAGAAAGCCATTTTACTAAATCTAAGGGACAAACTTAAAAGTGTTTTAAGCATCAGTGCTCCTGTGCTGCAAGACACCCTAAAGAGAGAGCCTTGATTTCAAGAATAACACAAGCTACCTACACAAGTTCATTAAAAAGAGAATTGAGGATGTTTGTTTACCTACGTACCAGTGTAATCGCATGAGAAAGGGAACATCTCAGCATATATCCAGTCTGTCTGAATTCTACACCTGAAACATCCTCCTCCATAACTTCCAGCTCCAAAGATTTATTCTTCCAGCACCAGTCTTCATGTACAATGCTTACTAGAACACACATCACAAAAAGGTTTTAGTAATGTAAAACTGTGTGAATAAAGACAGATTTTGTGGTGTTAAAAGCCTGTACCACACTAACTTCCCCTGACAATAATCTTCAAAGCCAGGTATACATGTACAATAAACATAAGCACAGAAAAGAACTGTAGCAACACACCTGGCTCACAGCACTGCTGTATCACCAGGAATCCAGCATATCTCATTAATGTAAAAGCTATTCTAATAAGGAATAATGAAGTCTGGTATCCCTACAAAATTCTGCATTCTGCGCTACCACTGTGGTAGTCAAAGATATCTAGAGGACAGCAGAACCTAACTCCAATTTCACATGCTGAAATGATGTTCTGACTCATATAAAAAGAGCAATATATATGTAGCCCTTCTACACCTTTCCTAGGAAAAGAATTTCTTTTCATAGTAGGCCAAGACAGGCTGGCAAAAACACTTTTTGCTCTTTGGAGAGGCTAGTTACTGTGGAAACAGAAGACCTGTGATGTTCTTCTGCTCTCAGGTTTGGGACAAATCAGTTCACGACAAAGGCCTTTAACTTGACACCATGCAAGTGTATCCTAAAACATATGGAATCAGTTACCTGGACACTGAAAAAGTGGTTAAGCAGACAAGATGAAGAAAGCCCGATACACTGGTGTATAGCATTTTCCCAGATCTTAAATTTGAGAACTAGTTCCACATTGGGCATGTCACATAGAACATGAACAGTATCCATGATAAAAGAATTAATACAGACTAAGTCACTAATTTAGCTAATAAGTTAACACTTCCAGCAAATCCCCATATTCCTACTTTTGTATTTGCCAGGTGGCACGTTTTCAAATGTGAAGGCCACTGAGTCCGTATTTCCAGAGAGCTGAAGGTTACGTTTTTCACCCTGGCGGCTCACAGACTGTAACGTCACCATCAAATCACCGCAAGCATCTGTGCAGAAAAGAAAGAAGAAAATGAGGCTGCATACTGTCTTGTCAGCTTTCTCCCAAAACCCCAACTCCAAGGAAGCTTCTCGTGTACTAAGATTAAACCAACTGCTCTTTTCTAGTAGAGAATATTTCCAATTAAAACAATTAATCTGATTTCCTAAGCATCTGTTTACTAATGTTTTGTTGCACTTGTAAGTTTAAGCTTAATCATATTCTTGTATCTAAGGACAAGAAACTTCCAGAGGTCAACACTGAATTCCTGGGGTCCACCTTATACTGCAGAGACTACAGGGGTCCAGAAAACACATGAGATGAATCAGAAAGAAAATGTAAGGAGCAAAAATGACAAAACTCAAACTCTAATAATCACCTGCTAAAATTAGTGGGTACTCAAGGACAGCAGAAGATAGAAACCTTTGACTAAAATTAAGTGAAAACACTGAGAAAGAGAATAGACTGCACGCTTCTGGCAACAGCCTGAGCTTCTATCCTACAGGTTTATACATGCACTGTATTTTATTTTTTTAACGTTTTTTTCAGTATTTCTGACATTGTTGTAAAATGTCCCAACCATCAGCCAGGATTGTTTGCTCCCACAACTTAAGTGTATTTGAAAATAAACAGGTCAGAACTTATTCCTAGCAAGTATTAAAAATAGGTAGGTAACTTCACTCCAAACTTCATTAAGGTGCTAACTAGGCTGTAAGGTCTCTTGAAAAAAATAACCATTTCATTTATGCGCTGGAAATTAATTTACTTAACTGTTGATGGGGCTGACCACAGCAAGTGGCTTGATCAAAACTGTGTTCATACACACAGTGCTGAAGTTCTCCATTCTCTTTTCCACTTGACTTTCCAAACTGGCTTACCTAAACAAGAGATCTTCCCAGAGACTGATGCCAAAAACTGAGAGAAAGTCACATCCATGACTGGTCTGTCTGTAACAGTAACAGGGAACACTTTGGGTTTCAAAGCCAATCCTGCTCTGGTCTCAGCTTCTGGAATAATTACCTGTGGAGTACAGGACATCAACACATCTCCAGCTTTTAAATACCAGTCCAAATTCACCCACTCTCCTGACTTTAACTCACCAGAAATTAGAAAATGGATATTTACTGTAAGTCTCAGGCAAAGCAAAACCAGCCTCTCAAATATAATGTTCAAAATTCTTCACTAAAAATCCTCCAAACAACTGCAAAAGGCCTGAGCTAAAAATTCTCCAAATATCATGGTTTCAAAAGTCTGAGCGAGTTTCCACTTTGAGATCTATCTACTCCTGCTTCCACATTGGGCTGTTTCATTATCTGTAAGGACAGCCAGAGGCCTTATAACCCTGCACTTCCTTATCTCCCAGCCTGCAATTTTCCCCCACAAGGGGGGGATTCAACACAATTTTTAGTGTTTGTGCTACAGGTTCTGCTATGACCTGTTAGCTCCAGAACCACTGAGACACCTGAAAAAGCTACACATTACATGTGTCATTCACAGGAAAATATATGAAGATAGTAAGTGAACCAAGGGACATTACAAATAGAGGAGAGAGAGATAAAACCCTTCAATCTCAATGGCCTGAACACCTTTTAACAAGTGTGAAGGAGCATGAGAATTTCAGCTTATAAAGAAAAAAAAGTAACCATCATTGTTTATATAGTACAAACAGGAGAAGAGGGTCATGAAAATCTACATTCAACTTCTCAATTTTTAAAAATCAAATGTTTTAAATTTTCTAAAATCTCTCGGCAGTCCTACAAGGAAGAAATGGAAGTTAACTCTTACCTGAATGTTGTATATACCCGATTTTGCCTTAAAACAAAATGCTCCATGAGGGTCTGTTTCTGTTGTAACCAATGATCCTTTGTCCTTGTCTAGAGGCATCATGGTTACCTTATATTTATTCATCTGTTTGACTGTGTCAGGTAAACGAGTTACTGAGATCCGGCCACACACACTGAATCTGTAAAAAAATTCCAGTCAGAGATATACTGGTTTGACAAAACTCAGAAAATACTTGTTTTAAAGTTTCCTCAAGATTTTAACTGGTTTGATATGTTTTGTGTCAAATATCGCAAATCTGATATATAATGCACTGGAACAAAACCCTACCACACTATACCTGTGAAAATATAAGAAAAGTTTACAGATTACAAGCTGTTAAGTTTCACTTCTCACCTTAAATAATGCACTATATTTAGTCACTGATAAAAACTGTAATTGATCATTTAGCACAATTTTTTTTAAATTGGCTAACAGATTCTGCACAAGCTAGTTGTGATTTGTCTCAGGAAATTCCTAGTTATCACTTCTCTTGAAGGTTGCCATTACTTCCTCCTCAAGAGAAGCTCTTGGGCACAGAAACTATGCCCTTTTTGCCTTTCTCAGCTCACACTGTATCTCCCAACACTGCACGGCCTTACAGTGCACTGTATTTAGTCACTGATAAAAACTGTAAGTGATCATTTAACACATTTTTTTTTTCTAATTGGCTAACAACACTGGTACTTACCCTGTTGCAATGATGTTTGCCAGCTGAGGGGTATTTGGTGCGATCTTCACTGTAATAGTATCAAAGAAGAGATGCTCTTTCCTGGCATGAATTGTGTATGTACCTGTTGTTATGTTCTCAAGGCGGAAAGATCCATCGGCTTTTGTTTTTACTGGAATAAATAAAGTGAAGAGTTAAAAAGCAGAACATTTTTTCCAGTGTCTATCTTCATGTATCTAAAGAGCCAGACGGTATGTACTGCTTTAGGCTATTTTAATTTACATTGCACAACAAAGAAACAGTATTATGTTCCTTATTAGATCAACCTTCAATTCTGTATTATAAAGCAACATTTCTAGTTTGGCATATGTTTGAAGGGAATTATAATAATTTTTCTACTGCAAAACAAATGAGCAGCTAATACTCTCATCTAAGCCAGAAAATGAAGAATTACTCAACTGTATGCAAATCAGTGTAATATTGCAAACAAATTACAAAAAAATAGTAGTGTATTATCCTGAAGGTCCAATTCCATCGCATACCCTGCTCCTGTACTTGAGATTATCAAAGATTTACCTGTAGCAACACAGACCAAGACCATTGCATACCTTTAATCTGATTGTTTAGGGTCACAGTGGCATCAGCAACTCCTTCTCCTTCGGGACCATTCAATACCCTGCCCGTGACAGAGAAACCCATCACATGGAAAATAGGCTGAAATGGAAAAATAAAGTTATCATTAATCTTCTCCCAGTAAAAGCATTCACACATCTACAGCAATCAATACATATTGGTTTTTGTCCCATACACATGCAGTAAATTTACTTCCAGATTTAGGAAGAAAATTCAACAGGATAATCACAATAAAGTATGCATCAAGCTCAAGGCATATTGTCCTGCTAAGAAGTACAGGAACCAATTCTTAAGTTACCTGCATTAGCACACTTGAGAAGACTCTCACCGTACATCATAAGACTCAAGAAACTCTGCAAATCAGAGTTTTATTTACAGGCCCTTCTCAAGAGATTTGACACTGCGAATGAGTAAACTTAATCAACCCAAAGGATTACTGCCTGTTTGCCACACAGACATGAAAGTGAAAGGGACAGCTTCTCCTTATTTTGTTTCTTACTGGTAAAACGGACTGAAGTATAGAAATACAGAATAGATATTGTCATCTACCTGCTAGGCAAGAAGGTACATGTAACAAATCTCTTTAAGCTTCTTACAAAGACAATTTTCCACAGCACAACTGCCTTCTGCAAGATCAGTTATACTTCCACAGGAATTGGTACAAACAAGATGATTTCTCTACATGCCTTACCTCAATTTGTAAACTGTCATGTTCTACAAAGAAGTCCAACCTTGATGGTGCAACATCAAAGGTAATTCTCTCTCCCCTGTAGAATGGTATCTGAAAGGAGAACACATCACTTTGATTCCTAAGAAGCTGTGACATCAGAAGTATTTTCCTTTACCATTTTTCAGGTCTTTTTCACTAAGACACTTCCACAAATGGCCAAATGGGCTGCAAACTTCCTGGAAAAATAACTCAGATTGATGGCGACACAAATAAAAGCAGGATTTTCAAGAACGTTTGATAGAAACCATATGAGATAATATGAAGAAACAGTAAAGTAACCTTCTAATGAGAATAGAGCAATGGTATTCAATACAGAGAGTTTACATAAGAGAATATATGATCACTAAAGGATTAAGGGAATAAGAGAAGTTTGGATCCCACTTCTAGATCATGCAGTTTGAGACTGCAAGACCGTCATTCTAGGCAGTGCAAAGACATCCATGCTCCAACACTGCCTGGGCATAACAAAGAGAATGGTATAAAAAGAAAAAATAGTATAAAGAGAACTTCAGGGGTTTGAGGTGGCTGCAGCCCATTGAAACTTTCAGCTTCCCATCAGCCTCTAGAAGTGGTTCTGTGACTGGCCAATGTATTCAGGAGATCTGTAAACAAATACTTCCTCAGAAATCACACCAGAGTCCTACTACAGCAACTCACTTCACTGTCAAATGCTTTATGTTGGAGTCTCCTCCATTTTTTTCACCCATCTCAAAATATTTCAACTGGCTTTGTCTTTAACAGCTGCAAAATTATGCACAACCTTGCTTAGAGAGCAAAAGTTAGTATCTCAATGGATAAACAAGAAACAAACTTGCTAGCTACTTACCACAGTGTATTTCCCACTTGGTAGGGAAAGAAAGCTGAAAGATCCATCTTCTTTTGATACAACATTGCACAAATAGGTTAGAGACTCATCTCTTGACTGGAATCCATCCACAGGAGAAATATTGCAGCCCACAACATCCTGTGTCAATAAATGCATTAATTATTTTTTTTCTCGTGGATGAACGTGGAAAACAATTTGGGGGGATGCTGGATGATTCAAAATACTATACCATGATGAATGAGAAGTACAAAAAACAATTTAGACGCAAAGTTTGATAGCATGGTTTACAATTCTTATACAGGTAAAAAAAAATAAAATAACCAATAACAGACTTTATGTTAACAAGGACAGAAAACTGAAAAATTAAACATCCTTTAGATGACAGACAGAACTGCATTGCATATCTTAACATAAACTGTCTTTAGCTCTGAGGATGAAGTTAACGTTACAGAACAGAGCTCTACTCTACATACCAAATCACAGTACACAAATGGAAGTTCCATGCTCGTTATATAAATAACACATTTTTAAGGTGGCAACAGAAGCTGCTGAACTTTGATTTCATGTAAAAAGGGCACAAAGCAATTAAGGCTTTATGTTAAAGACAAATTACAGCTACTATCTAGTGAAACTTAGGGTTTGTCTGGCACTGTCTTGAGATTTTTTTGCACTATTTTTACAGAAGCTGATATTACACAATGGAGGACTGTCATACTAACAAGGGAACATTGTTACTAACCAACATTTAACATGCAAAAAGGTGTAAATGGAAAAATATTGTCTTAAAACTGTAATCCTTAAACCTGCTGACTCACAAGGAACGTAAAGAGCAAAAACATGCAGTGAACCATTTTACATTTTGCACTTGTTGCCTGCTTCACCTCAAGTTTTAGTTTTCTATGCCCCTGAACAACTTGAGTGTTGGGAAAAGTTCTGAGACACCATTACCTCTTTGGTGACTGAAGAAGAGAATAGAAGAAACATGACTCCTTTCATCGGTTCTCCATCACTCCTTACTGACCCAGAAACGTTGTAGCCAGCAACAATCAGAGGGCTAGCAGCATAAGCATTAGAACTCATTACCCGTACCACCGTGTTTGCCTGAACACAGAAACACATACATTTGCATCAGAAGTAGACATTAAATCTCATTTACAGCACTAAATTACAATCAGAGGCTGAATAATCAACATCAGAAACAGAAGCCAGAGCTGCAGTTCTCAAAGAGAGCCCAAATGCTCTTCAGAACAGAAAGATGCTAAGGCAAAGATACTACTGTAAAATAGCGTTTTTACTGTTTCACTGGTTTAGGAATTGGTCAGGATTTCAAAGCTCATTAGAAAGTAAGCAGTCTGAGAGGAAAGGTTTAAAGCATCTGCTATGTTCTCCAGGTTCCTGCAAAATGCATAGCATTAGAAGTCCTAAAACAAGAGCTCATCTGACAGTCTTTCCCCAGCTGGCTCCATTATCTCCAAACTAGGCCTGCACAAGACAGTTTCTTGCCTGCCTCATTAAACTTAAGGAAAACCGCATTAACCTCATCCACTCACACAAACCCTTGTTCATGCTAGCTGATCAAGGTAAGGTCTAGCCAATGCACTCTCCCTAAGCATGCAGAACAGAACTTTTGTAGGCTCTAACCTCTTTCAACATCCAGGTGGGATGAGATGCAAAGATTTCATATTCACCAGGAAGCACTTTAAAGAAAGCAAACCTGTAAAGCAAGAAAAGGATTGCTTAATGACTATTGCTTAAGAAAGAGTCATTAACATTTGCTTACAAAAAGCAATTCATAGTCTCCACGCATTACAAAATGTATTTCAGAACTTCTATAATCCCAACCAATATGGCAGAATTGAAAGAGTTTCATGTAAATGAACACATGAGGTATGCCCATGCCTATTCCCACACTCACTTTCCTCCAGGCTGGGTAACAGTTGCTTGTATGTTTACATCACTGCCAGCATTTCTCAGTACAACCTGGACTCCAGCAGGACCTAAAGCCTGACCTTTGCTGAGGACCTGTCAAAATGAAGAGAAACCAGTGTACAAGTGGATAAAAGTAACGTGCAGAGGTGAATTAGGACATTTTTATGAAGGTACAATTAACATGGGATGGAAGAAATAAATATAAAAAATTCTAACCTTTCCATTCACAGAAAATCCCGTAAATACAAAGTTAATATCGCCTCCCTTTGTGCAAATGTCATTAATGCCATCTACATGGATATCTACACTGGTTGGTTCTAGAGGGGAAGAACAAGAAAACATGGTAGTTAGTGACAGAGGAATAACAGCACAACTCTACTTTAGCTTTACAAAACTCTCACAGAAATGCACTAGCTCAAGTGCACTATTTATGCCCTAGAAGCCTTGTCTTATCCAAGTTAACCACCCACAAATCCTAATGTTGAAAATCCTTCCCCCTCCTATTATATACGTTTTTATAAAAAATACACATTCATTTGTATCAATTCATGGGCTGCTTTGTCAGCGTCTACCTTACAGCTTTACTTTTCTCCTGTACAGTAAGTACATTTTAGTTATTAAAACCATGCAGTAGGGCTTATGTCTTTTGAACAGCAGTGGATTTTCCCTGCCAAATGCAAGCTAGTGATAATTGAAGTCCCACATTGCAAATACACTGTCCTATCAGAAGAAGAGATATGAGCACTTACCAAAACTCCACCCTAGGGGAGGCTCAATTTTAAGAATGAAATCCCCCTAAAAGTAAAATAAAAAATAAAAATATTTTAAAAAAAAAAAACAATAACAGTCTTCAATGATCTGAATTCAGTTTAGCTGAAGAATGGAAAAAAAAAAAAGTCAGAATACAAGCAGCATGCTGCAGAGAGTAACACAAGACTCAAGTGTCCCATTCCCTTCTTATTCTACCTAGTGTTCAAAGCAGCAGCAGTATCTACCCAGACAAACCAGGATTCTGGGCTTGTGTCCAGACAGCTAAGAGTAAGAATTAAGCAGCATCACGTTTATACCACTTCCACACCAACCTGGCTCATGGACAAGCAGCTCAGTGTTAGAAGGTGTTCAAATCTCTCACCTGTCCCAATAGATGTGCTCTAAATCTGCCTCTAGTGTTTCTACTAGGTGATCCTACTCAATCGTTCTGCCCAAACATGAGATAACAAAATTCCAAACCTATTAATATTTCTGCACCAAAAGGCCATTAGACAGAGATCCTCTTTAAATCTGAAGGCACCACATATGTGCTGAAGTTCATCCATTAAAAGGCTCAAAGACCAAAGAACAAACCCACCAAGGTTAAAAAAAAAAAAAAGTCTTAAGTCCTCAGATTTGGAAATTAATTTATTTCTGAACCATAAGTTAACTGGTTCTTTAAGAGCAAAACACTTTGACCACCTGAGAAGAGCTTGTAAAAATTTGAATGTCAACATTTTTCCAGCCAAAACAGACATCAAACTTCTGCTACATTCTGAGCTTATACCATTTTTCATATTTAAGAAAACTCTAATATCTGCAATTACTTATTCAAGATATTTTCAACTCAGACATATCAACACACATTTTTATACAGATTATTTATTTTCATTTCCATCGGTAGATGACTTAAAGCTTTATCTCTATTCAGATTGCAAGAACCTGTACTTTTTATTCATTCTTTGTACAACTGCTAGCACATCACAGTTGTCGTCAGTAACTATGGCTCCTAATGCTGCAGTGACACAAATAAAATAGCACAAACACAATGCTGCAGCTAAAGTTAACTGGCTTTTCTCTTGATAACACTGACCACAGAGAAACAGAATAGCTGCATTGCAAAAAGAAACTCTGGAAAGCTTTATTGTTATTTTATTTGTTATGTGTACTGTTCAGACATTTCATCTGCCTGCAGATGTGAACGTGGAAGCAGCTTGTGCCCCCAGTGCAGGGGAGAAGCAGCAGCGCCGTGTCAGTTCCTTACCTTATCATAGAGGGGAATCATGAAATACCCATTGTTTGGAGCACAATCTGTTTGGTATTTCAGAGTACCATGCTTTGTATACAACTTAATCTATAAGAAACAAACAAAAAAAGGAGAAAAGTGTGAACGGGGTTGGAATCAGGTGCTCTCTACTCAAGTGTTTGTACACGTTAGGGGCTGCACGATCCCCTCGGGTAACAGAGGTGTCAGGGGAGAGGTTTACTGCAAGAAGGCTACGCTCTGCCAAGGGAAAACCAGCAGAGACCTGGCCTCAGGAGAGCCCGAGGAACACTCCAGGAACCCCACTTCACACAGCAACCCCCCAGAGCACCTGCCAGCTCGGGGCGCACTCAGGGCACGGGGGCAAAGCCTCGCCCAGCCGCTAACCCCGCAGGCCGGCCTGCCGAGGGGCCGGGGGGAAGAGGGCCGGCGGCGCCCACCTCGATGAGGGAGTAGTTGATCTCCACGTCGGACTTGACGAAGCCTCCGCAGCCCACCACGATGTCCTCGGAGCCCCGCACCAGGGCGCAGCACAGCGCGCAGCCCAGCGCCGCCACCCAGCCCCGCATGGCGCTGCCGCCGCCCTGCCTCAGCGCCGCCGGAAAGGCCGGCACCGGCAGCGGGGCCAAGCCGCGGTCGGTGCCGCCCTCTGCCGGCCCGGCGGGCCCGCAGCCCTCCGGACTTTGCTCGGCGTCCCCAGCCGGGACGGGTCGGGGCCCCTCGGGTGCGGGACGGGGGCCCGGCTGTGTGAGGAAAGGCTCTGCCCGCCCCGGGCGCCATGGCGGCGGGCGGCTGGCTCTGCGGCTCCCCGGAGGGCTCCGGAGGGCTCGGGGTGAGTGAGCTTGGCTCTGGGCTGAGGCGCTGCAGATGTACATGGGCGACGTGTGGGTAACGGCGGGCTCTCAGGGAGGAAGCTGTCACTGTGGGTGAAGGCAGCTGGCGTTATGAAATCTTCGTCTCCGAGGGATATCTGCACCCACATGCAGAATGATCTGGTGATCTGGTTCTCTGTGCGGTTGGAGTAAGTTTGGTGAGAGGTGTGCGGACGTGAGGTCCGACTGCGCTGCTGGAAGGGTGTGCAAGTAGCCTGTGGTCCGTGTATTGTCCTCAGGAAGTGTCTGCTGAGCAAACCAGTACAGCGACAGCTTTAAAAGGGCACCGATGAGTTGATCAGTCCAGGATCACACAGATTTCCATTGTCAGGATTAATAAACTCCTATAATAACTCGTGAGCCGTTATCTTCCTAATTTCATCTAGTGATTCCTTTCACCAAGCCTTGCTTGGCATCACATTCTTTACATAAAGGATTTGGGCCACCTCTGCAAGCTGCTGCAGAAAAAATACACTATTTTACTCAAAGCTGGAACAATCATGTCCCAACCAGCCCCACCTTCTTCTCCAGCAAAAAATTGAGGGTCAAGGTTTTCCCACTTGGCTGCTTAAACTTTGGCTTCAGATTGCTTTAGGAGCACCTAGTAAAATACACTTCTCGGACACAGAGTAGCTGCAGGTTCCTTGGGAATCAGGGTGAGCTGTAGACATGTTGAGTACCTCTGAAAAAACAGGTCATTGTTCCTTCTGTGCTAATAGGTCATGTAGGAATGCTCCTTTTGCCACACAGTTTTGGAACATGTTACTCAGTGGCTCTTTTGTCTCTTATGTGCACAAGTACCAGAATCTCTGAGGCTTACTTGGCAAGCAAACCAAAGCCTGCTTAAAATACCTGAGTGACCCTGACTCATCTGAACCATGTTCTTGTACAGGTCCCTGATGTTCCTGGCAATTACCTGGTCCCCTAGATCTGTCTGGATGGAGTCTTTGCTGTAAATTTAAACCAAGTGCTTTGAGTCTTCCTTCTCACATGTCCATCTGCAGTTGCTGCATTGTTAGTTTTATTATACTAACAGATGAGATTCAACTATTTATTCAGTCAGAAAAAATATTAATGGATTATAAATACAGCTGGGGAAATGCAATTGTGATGCAGTTAATGCTCTGGGACACTTCTTTCCTCCTTATCTCTACTTCACCAGGCATTCTATACTGACCACTCTTATGGTTCCCAAATGCTGATAATCTTTTTGATTCCAAAATTATTTTTTCTCATTTCACATTCAGTAACTTAAATTTCCTCCTTTTTTTTTTTCCTTCTTCAGTTCTGACGCATGATGTCTTTTCTTTGGCATCTTTCACTTTTCAAACCTTTTTTTTTCCTTTTTCCACCTTCACTCCCTCCAAAATGCTACTGCTGACCTCTCCCTCCTTCTTTCACCTGTGGCACCTTACGGTTCTCCCGCAGCTCCTCGCTTGCCAAATGTTTTTTACATTTGAAACCCAACGTTAAGTTCCTCTAACATTAGGCTGAGTTGGAGCATTAGCAACTTGCATTAGCTGGTGAAATTCTGCATACATTAGCATTACTGTTTCAATTCTGTGTTGCTTTTGTGACAGGACTGGAACCAGACATGGCACGCAAAGACCCCAAGATTTACCTGGTGCTTTGAGAAGACAGTCATTGCTTGGATCCCCTGTGCCTATCTTTGGATCAGTTTTCCCTTCTACTACATGTATCTTCGATACAAAAACAAAGGCTATATCAGGATGTCCCACATCTTCAAAACTAAAATGGTAAAGGAGGAGGATGGGGTTTGATCCTAGCATTATTGCAACTTCGATGCAGAACTTAATTTTTCTAAATCATTAACTCTTTTCTGATGACCCACCTCTGTGTTTTCTTTGACATTTACCCAGTCAGATAAAGTCATATCAGCACAAATCAAGTAAATCTTTAGGAGTAACTGTCACAGGATCTTTCCTTTTATACCCTCATATGTTTTCTTACTGCTTCCCAGCATGTTCTCTATCCCATATCTGCTCTTTCACCTCTCCAGTCTTACAGCCCAGGGTGCTTGGAACAGTCAGTTCAGTGGATCATCCCATCATCATTTCACTCATCATTTCACTCTATTTCAACATGTGTTTGCTGTCTCTGCCTCAGGTCCTTGGATTCCTCCTGGTAATGCTGTGTTTTTCTAATGTCTTCTTTGTACTATGGGAAATAAGCCAAGGAATTCCACGGACTCCAGCATTCTTCATTAGCCCTGCAGTGCTGGGGATCACAATGGTAATTCTTCTTCTGTCTGTGTGTGGCCCGGCTTAGCCCTCCTGGGGCAGATCTCTTATTTCCCATATTTCTCAGTGTCTTTGAGCACAAAGATAGCTGATGGGGAATAGAAGGCTGGAGCCATGCTTTATGAACTTGGGCTGTATGAAGCAGCAGGGGACTGGAGCTAGAGCAGTGGATCTACAGCTACATTACATAGTCCTGTGGGTTGAATATGCCTCAGAAGAGCTGAAGCAGCAGTAATGCCTAGATAGCGGTCTCAGAGCAAGATCCAGTTTCCGACAACCACAGTATGTGATTTAGTATGGCTGGTATCATGATGGGATTTCTATTCAACTAAACGCCTGCCTTCCCTTCTGTCATTGCATCTTCATAGTCTAGAGTCTTCTAGCTTGTTGGCCCAGTTGTGGTTTTACTACTTGCTCTTTCAATAGTGACATTCCGCAGTGCAAAATTGTGCATAATTCCTTCACAGTTTTAGCCGTTTAGGAACAATACTTCAGCTCTGAGCATCTTGAAATATTTGGACTAGAAACTAGTTGATTTTGCTTTATTGTGTTCATTAATTTGATAATAATGTTTGGCATTCCACTACCAGCTATTTATATATTTCTACTTCCTCACAGATCCTTGCCATGTTCCTTACCCAGGCGGAAAGAATGATGGGCATCCAGTCCTCAGGCATCTTGTTGATATACTGGCTGCTCTCATTCTTGTCTGCAGTTGTGATGTTTAGTTCCAAAATCCAACATGGCCTGGAAAGAGTAAGTGAAATCATGTGGCTTTAATACGCAAGGGTATGAAGTCTCTCAAAAATACAGCTCTTTTTGCCTCATTGATTGTGAGGCAAAGAACCAAATTCCTTTCTTAAGATCTGTGCTGAGAAAACTGATGGATGACTCTTTGTCATCTCTGCTTATGTTTTCCCTTTCGATGTAGTGTGGTGAAGAGTTTTTATGTCATTCTCAAGAGCATTCTGTTTCTTAGGGCTTCTTGGAAGACCCTTTCCACCATGTTGCAACTTACCTTTATGTTAGCCTGGTGTTTGGTGAACTTGTGTTATTCTGCTTAGTTGATCACCCTCCCTTCTTCTCAAAAGCTGTCAACAATCCAGTAAGTATAATGTAGCTTTTCATAATGCTTTGTATCATTGCTCAAATAGGAATTTAGACTTTGGGGGATATGCAGAAACATGATTATCTGGAAGATGCAAAATGCATCGTTCCATATAAAGGCCAATGGTTTTAAAAGGTAACCAGCTGAATTTGGGATAACCACTTTGCCTCTCTATGTATCTTTTGAAAAAATAACGACCTTTTCGATCCACACTCATGTTTGTTTTCACTTAAACTAGTATAGGGCTCATTTTGCTTCTCCATGGTCTTCTGTGCAGCAGTACATTCCTCTGCCTGACATATGAGTATGGCAGAGCTCTGTGCTTCAGAAAGTAAATGTCTGAGTAAGAAAAATAATATTCTTCCTTCCTCCATCTGAGAAGTTATTCAAAGCCTATTTCTCCAAAGTCTCCTGATCCCATTGATCCTCCTCAATACATTTACACTGTCAGAGGCAGTGAATGGGGGCTGGGTAACTTTTTAATTGTTTTTTCCTTGGGGAGTACAGAAGAGACATCATTGGAAGCACACTCTCTTCTCTATATAAATATCATCCATGTTTTTCTTTCCATCAGAATCAGTGTCCAGAAGCCAACAGCTCTTTTCTGTCCAAAATCACATACTGGTGGTTGTCTGGGTAAGAAAACATAGAAGACATGGTTTTGCTAGAACATGAGTTAAAACAGCAGCATAAGAAGGTGTACATGAGAACCAGTCAGAAGCATCTCAGCCCCCAAGTTAACTTATGTAGTGAGGATTTAACTTCCTTCTCTGGGGACTTGAGCTATTCTCACGAGATAAAATTATAAAAATTTAGCTTACTATTTTAAAGCACCATTTGAGATTCTGGATAATACTCTCCCTGCTTACAGCAGGCTTCCAGTGCCTTCTTAATCTTTAAATAGGCTTCAGCAATCTCAAAAAATCACTGTACACCAACCACGCTCCTATCTGCCTGCCAGACCTTCTGTAACAAATGCTGGTCAGAGAGAAAATACTGGATGAGGATATTGGTCTAACCTGCTGCTTAGTTTTCAGAAGTAAAATGATGACATACCTTCACCTAATGTCAACTCTGGTAATGCTTCCTCTGTGTCACTGAGCCACAGAGTAAGTTAAGCTGAACTTTGTCCCCACTGTCCAAGACCCAACTGTCAGTATTGACTAAAATAGAATTAGGGCTTACTTGGAAATCACAATTCTGTTGACAGAAGATAGCATAGGGATTTAAAGCAAAACTGCTGCTCCTAAATGCTCATATTTATTCAGGGAAAGGATATTCCTAAGTAGCGTTTATGGAAGTCCGTATGTACTCACTGTGGAGCACTAACTTAAAGCCCACCTGTTTTGAAAACATTACACCTGCAACAAATCCTTCTGCACTTACCTTACAGCTGTCTGTGTGTTCTCCAGGCTTGTCTGGAAAGGCTATCAGCGGTCCTTGGGGGTGGATGACCTGTGGTCAGTGAGGAAAGAGGACTCCTCTGAAGAAATTGTTACCTGGGCTGAAAAAGAGTGGAAGAAGTATCATAGCAGAACCAAGCAGTGAGTACTTGATCTAGAGAGTGTGTCATGGATTCAGCTGGGCAGTTTCTTTCTCCTCTAAATGATGTAAACAAATACGCTCACAGAGGCTGACATGTCATCTCAGAAGAAGCTTAAAGCCCTCCCGTTTCCCACAATGTGCTAGACAGACTGCTTCAGTACATTCTCAGGTTCTGAATGTAAGCTTTGTTGGTGTTTCTGATCTGAACAAGGTAGAAATCCCACTGAATTATTTTTCTGTTAAATTCAAAGGGTATTCTACATAAAATCTGAGTAACTCTCTGCTATGAAAACTTAGTTCACTTCTTCACTCTTTGATGAGTGAGCACTTAGTGAGTTCCTTTGTGCAAAATCACATTTTAAATGTTGAAATCTGCTGGAGAACACCTTTAGTTCCTGGAAGCTTGGAGCTATAAGATTCTTTTGAGAGGGGACGTTTTTCAATGTGCATTTATACTGGACATGGCATGAGATGCACTTTAGGATATTTAATGATTTTTTGAAAACACAAGATCCTTAATCTTGTTCCAGTTACAGCTAGCTTTTCCATTGTTTCTTTAGAAACAAGGAGTCTGCTACTTTTAAAAAGGGTCAGAAGAGTGAAACTGGTACAACAGAAGCTGAAGAGACAGAGCTTCTACTGCAGTCAGAGCACAATCAGAGCAGGCCCTTACTGAAAGCATTTTGGAGCATGTTTGGAATCTATTTCCTTCTCGGCACCCTCTGCTTAGTTATCTGTGATGTCTTCTTGTTTTCCATCCCAAAGATACTGAGGTATGTGAGTATTTAGAATTTATTTCCCAAAGGAGACAACATATGTACAAGATTGCTGCATACATGAGCACACAGAGATGTATATGCCCGCACTCACAGAGCTGGATACACAGACACTTTTGAAGTCTCTGATTATTGTTGAAAGGAGCTGGATTATCATTGGTGCTAAACTCACAGTCAATTCAGTGAAAAAGACATCACTGTCTAAAGCAGTGCACACCCTCTCCATTGCTGTAGAAGATACTTAGCCCTCTGTGCATCTATTCTACTATTTTACTGACAAAGATCAGCTATAGAGAATACAGAAAAATCCCTGGTACTTCTGCATTTCTGATATTTCATCAGTTAGACATGGATTCATCAACATTTTGCTCCTGTCTTGCAGCCTTTTCCTGAAGTTCATTGAAGATCAAGAAGCCCCTAGCTGGCATGGTTATTTCTATGCCTTCATTATGGTCCTGCTAGCTTGCCTCCAGACTCTGTTTGAACAACGATATATGTACATGTGTCTTGTTCTGGGACTGAAACTGAAAACTGTAGTAACAGGGCTTGTGTACAGGAAGGTGAGTCTGTACGTTCATTTTCAAATCTTTTTTCCTAGCCCTACATTAGTAATTATGACATTGTTCTTAATATCAAGGAAGATATTACTAGAGAACTACTTCTAGCATGTAGTTCTGTGCTATATTCATCTCTGAACAGTGTGTGGGAGGTATTTTACTATTTGTTTTTCAATCTTACCTCTAAAGGGAAAGCCAAGAAAAGGAAGCAACATAAGATTTCTTACATTGTAGATTATGGTTGGGGAAGGGAGTAAATTTTTCACCCTGAAGTGAAGTCACATATCCCAGGCAAAGGTACATTTTCATTATGTAGGATTTGACCTTTTTCTTTTTTTCCTTTCTTTATAAGGGAAAGAAAGTTGTTTGATTTTTAGATCAAAGCTGTTGTTGACTCTGCCTTTCCTTTATTCTCTACCCTATCTAGATCCTAATAATGTCAAACGCATCAAGGAAAGCAGTAACAGTAGGTGAAATCGTTAACCTGATATCTGTTGATGTCCAAAAGCTAATGGATCTTATTATCTATTTTAACGGGACCTGGCTTGCTCCAATTCGGATTATCATCTGCTTTGTCTTCTTGTGGCAGGTAAAATATGATGACGGTACCTATCGAACCCCTTCTGTTTTAGGTATCAGAGGAAAAAGGAGCTTTCAAAATTCTTATTAGAGCTTTTCTGGCCTGAACAACCTGAAATTGCCACATTTTTCTTAGCTGCTTAGCATGGGGCATTCACTTGCATTGTTAGAAGTTATTTTTATTGGAATAGAATCCTTACCTGATTCTTCAATTCATCTTCTTACCTGTGTATTCAGCATTCAGTCTCTTTCAGGGAAAACACTGGGAGTGTGACTGTTCTGAGCTGCCTGTTAATATTCTGCCTGAGATTCTCCTTTATCAGTGCTCTTTTCAACCAAAATATAGTTGCCCACTGCAGGCTCCAGTTGCAGCTCCTCTGCATGGTTACTAGTTACAAATAGCAAACTATTTGCTATTTATATAATGCTATATAAAATATAAAAAGTATATAAAATGCTATAAAGCATTTTATGTACAGAGTACATACCAACACTCACCTTTCTAGTAAACGTAAGCCTTTTGCAGACAGATGCAACTAAACCATGACAAATAAGCTCTCTGTTTTGGCACGCAAGTTATTACAAACCCAGATATCCAAGAGCTGTCCAAGAATATGTGGCATAATATAGTGCTGCCATTTCATTTCTCTAGTTGATGTAAATTCACACAAGATTGGTTATTTATGTCACAATAATATTTTGCTTTCTAAACAAAAACTGGTTTGGTTTTGTGTCACTTATGCCAGCCACAAGATGTCCTCCTTAACACATCCAAGAGCAGCCAGGAAGCAATAGATATTATTTAAATTGCAAAGCATGCTTCTGGATCTCTTTCAACACTAATCTAGTTCCTAAAAGGGAAGCAAATAAATTCAGCAGAGCATGATGACAGGAGTTACTCTGCTTGGAGAGTTAACAATCCACAGTGCTTAGGCAGCCCAACTACCAAGAAAGGCAAAAGCTGGACTAGAGGAAAGCCTTAGACTTGGGGGATGTTAGGCACCAATTTCAAATCAGAAGGAAGGTAAGCAAGGAGGAGTGGAAGACTTGTTTCTGTAATACCATAAGTTCTTCCTCTTCTCTCCTGACAGCTTCTTGGGCCATCTGCCTTGACTTCAATTGCTGTATTCCTTTTTCTCTTGCCTCTGAATTTTATGATCACCAAGAAGAGGAGTCATTTTCAGGTACATTTTGCTTCATAAAAATGAAGTGTTTTATTGACACGAATTATGCTAGGATTCAACTTTTAAATCTCAGTTAAAGGCTGCCATGCTCTCCCAAGGAAGGATGACATGAAACCCACAGCTACAGAACAAATCAAAGGCTGAGGATTACAGTAGGCATGTTGTTTAAAAAACAACAAAAATCATTGCATTGATTAGAGTCACTAACATGTGACTCTAAGAGATGGCTTAGTATGTTATGATGACCATGACTCTCTGAAGGACCACAGGAGGATTTAAAGCCTACAAAGTTTCTTCAAGATTAAACTCTTCTGCATGTTCAGTCTTTTACTTTGTGTCTGCCCACCTTTTCTGTTCTTGTTTGTACTGTCAATAAAAACAAAGCTCTGAAGAGAAAATCCAAGATATTTCCCATCCTAAAAGATGTATAAGCTAAAGAGTAAACACAGCTCAACTGCAGGGAAATTTCTTCAGAATTCATTGGCAGTGTTAAGGTGTGTTAGTTGTGTTTTATTTTCCAGAATAATTGTGCAGTTAAATATGCAACCTGCTAAGTGATAAAACTCAAACATTTATTACAGGAGGCCCAGATGAAACATAAAGATGAGCGGGCCAAACTTACCAATGCCATTCTTAGCGACATTAAAGTAATCAAGCTGTATGGCTGGGAGAAAACCTTCATGGAGAAGGTGCTTGGTATCCGGAAGCAAGAACTTAAGGCCCTAAAAAGATCTCAGATTCTCTTTTCAGCATCTCTAGCTTCTTTCAATTCATCAACTTTCCTGGTGAGTGACTCACCTTCCTACATAAAATGTGCTATTACTTCCATTTCTCTTTTTGTGGTCCTGTCTGGACAGATTTTTCCTGTTGGAAAGCTAGAGATAATGTCTGCCTGGAGGAGTTGGTGGTCTCACAGGAGGAGTTGAGCCCCAGTGGGATCAGCTGCAGACATTTACACTGTCCTAGCAGTTCCATGGACAAGTTACGTGGTCTGATGACATGTTCCAAGCAGATGGAGCCTGCTTTGTAGGAATCACCTGGAGATCTTCAACTACACAGAGTTCACAGCACAGTCAGTATCTGCACGAGCCACTTCTGTATATGCTGTTGCAGGTCAGCCATATGTGTTTTAAATGGAGAATGGCTGTGTTTTCACCTTACTGCGACTGCAGCACAAAAACTTCCTTAAAGGAGAACAAACATCAAATGGTCAGAATTGGTTTTGTCACCTTCACCTATGATATTTGCAGGCCAGTGGTATCATGTATATGGATGATAGCCTGGGTTCCAGGGTATGTAGGAAGGGACCTGCCACCTTTGAATCATTCTCTTTTCCCTGTCTGAAGTAAATGGTTTGCTTTTTCTTTGCTCCTTTCCAGATTGCATTTGTCATGTTTGCTGTCTACACCCTGGTGGATAACACACACATCCTGGATGCTCAGAAGGCCTTTGTATCTTTAACACTGATCAACATCCTCAACACTGCACACTCCTTCCTGCCATTCTCCATAAATGCTGTTGTCCAGGTTAATTGCAGGATACGTTTTCTTTTTTTTTTTTTTTTTTGGCCACAACTGTTTTTTAGATACCACCATTGAAAGGTAAAGGGAGGGATTTCTTATGGCTTTGAATTTCAGGCCAGCTATTTAATTGCTATTGTAAAAAAGCAAAGTGCAAGGAGTTTCAGCTAAAGGTACTTTAGAAGTACTGTTTTTCAGAAAGGTTGATATATTGACAAAATAGTCACCAAGAATAATTCTTAAGTCTTTTAGGGCCATATAAACGTCATATGGTATAAGGCAGAGACTAATACTTTTTTGGTGGGCAGTATCTGGGATTAAGCTCTCTTTTAGAAGCATTAATTACCTGTTAGTCCTGTATCACAAGCACCATTAAATCTCAGACATGTTTCCAGTTCTATTTTTAATCACAGAGATCAGAACAGATGGGGCAAAATCTCCATGGGAGATCAGAGGAACCTTGCTAGCCCAGGCCAGAGAGAAAAGCAAGTCGTTGTTAGTGAGAAATTGGAAAATTTTGCTTCTCTCTTGCACCACAAGAAGACTGTCATGATTCTTCATATACAGGAGCAATCACTGGGAAAATTGCAGGATGAATTTGGGAAAAAAAGCAGCAATTTCAAGCATTTGAACAGAAAATACATGGAAGAACATGGCTTTTTTTTTTGTTTAAGTGGAAATAAATACAATTAACTTAGGGAAGAGCTGCATTTGTCCATCTAAGCCTACATAGCATCTGCAACATAGCACCTAATTAACAGTCTTCAGTGGGTTTTCAGGTTGAGTCTTACCTTCTAGTTGTCCTCCCTTTCTATTCTAAATCTTACCGTTTTATGTGCTTCTTCATTTTCAGGCCAAAGTTTCTTTAAACCGCTTAGCAGCTTTTCTGAATCTGGAAGAACTGAATCCCGAGAGTTCAAACAGAAACACTTCTGACTGTGGTGAGCTTCTGTCTTAGTGTTGTCTTACAAGAGGAGTAGCTTCCATTGTTTAGCTTCCACAATGGTGCCTACCACAGTCAAGAGAGAAAAATGTTTGCCTTTTACCATCACTTTCTCTCTCAGGCCTATTCATTTCTAACAGTGAAATCTAGTCTGGTAATTAACCCTTCTTTTGATAATTGAAGTTCATTTTATATAAATAAAAGCACATACTGAAACATAAACAGGGATGTTTCTATACTTACTTTTGAATTTCACAAGTGTTCTTTTTCTCCTTATATCTTAGTACAGGCAAGTATCACCATAAGAAACGGAACATTCTGCTGGAGCAAAGAAACGTCTCCTTGTCTTAGAAGGTACAGCCGTAACCTTAGTCATCTCAGTTCTGTAGGTTAGGGTGGGTGCTAAATGAAAGAATTCTTCACAGCCCAAAGTGAAGTCAGTGTGGAATATGTACAAGTGTCTGAGTTTGCTTCATATTTAACATTGAATTCTGAAAATTAAAAAGTCAGACAAAATGTATTATTGCTTTTACACCTGTCTTAATGGGAACACAGAAATAGGAAGGTCTCTGTATCTGAATGTTGCCTTCATATGCAGAGACTGTTTTCCTTACACAATTTGTTGAAACATGGAATTACACTAATGTAAGTGTAAAAAAAAAAAAAAGTCAGCATAACTACAGCAAGAACGTTGCTTGTTTTCTTTTCAGAAAATGTATCTAAAAGGTGGTCAAAGACTAATTGAGGTGGGGTGCTCTTTTCTCTATAGGATAGATCTTACTGTGCCCCAAGGCTCCTTGATTGCTATAGTTGGCCAGGTGGGTGCTGGAAAATCTTCCTTGCTGTCAGCATTACTTGGTGAGCTGGAACAGATGGATGGCTGTGTGACTATGAAGGTAAAGTTTTCCCTTAGCATTTGCTTCTAATTAGGCTATCTTCAGGAACAGTAAGGTATCAATGAAGTCATCAGATATACAATGAAAACCTACTTAGTGCTGAACTTTTAACAAAATTTATAGTGTAGCAGCCTGCATTTAGTCATCAAGAGGTGCTTAAGACCTGCCAGATGAGCTTGACCTGTGGGAATGGGAATCGGAACAGGATTTTGGAGAGCCAGTTCCATTTCCCACTCTAGCAGCGAGCTGAAGTGACATTATAGTAAGTAACATCACTTGAAATTCTGTTTCCTCCTCTGTAAGACAGTGAGGGTGCGATCCTTTTATTTTGAAAAGGGCTCAGACCATTAAATGGTGATGATCATTCCATATTTTTATAAAGCTAATTGGGGAGGGGTTTTCTTCAAAGACCGGTTCCCACCTGTCCACGTTGTGCTTATGATTGGTAATATTCTTCCATTTCCATTTTTATAGGGCACAGCAGCTTATGTTCCTCAGCAAGCCTGGATACAGAATGCTTCAGTGGAAGATAATATTCTCTTTGGCAATGAGATGGATAAAGCATGGTTTAATAGCGTGGTTGATGCTTGTGCATTGCAGCCTGATTTGGAGAGCTTCCCAGCAGGGCAGAAGAGTGAAATAGGCGAGAAGGTACTGGCCCAGTCCTATGAAAAAGTTTGTCAAAATATGAGTAATGACAACTTCGGATGTCCCACTTAAAACAATGAGGAATGGATTAAACTTGCAAGAGGCAGGTGCTCAGGAATTTCTGAAAAATTGGGCTACAGCTTACTGGGGTCTGAAGCCCACCTCCTGACAGTTAAGTTAAAGAGAGATATAAGAGACGCTTAACAAGAGTAAACAAATCCAGGTCATTCTTGGGTCCCTGTTTGCAGGAGAGCAGAGTTGCTCAGGAGAAGATACCTCTGTCTCAGCATCTCAAGAGCCTCATTTCTTGGGGGGTGGGGGGCTAGGAGGGAAGAGGGGAAAGACAAAGGCACTGACTTAAAAGTAAGTCATAAACCATCAGTGTAAAATGGAGTTATGAGCTTATAAATATGTTGTAGCTTAGGAATAAACAGTGTCAATGCATTTTTACAGGGAATAAATATATCTGGAGGCCAGAAACAAAGAGTGAACCTTGCTCGTGCCGTGTACCAGAAGGCTTCAATTTACTTACTAGATGACCCCCTCTCGGCTGTTGATGCCCATGTTGGACAGCACATTTTTGAACACGTTCTTGGACCTAATGGCTTACTGAAGAACAAGGTGTGTTATAAATCCTGAACTTTAAGAGACATCAAAATCTATATAGTCATAAGGGCACCCCAGATGTTTCCAGTAAGGTAGGTTACTTTATCAAAGGCTCCCAAATTCTTTTTTGCTAGTCCCAGGTAGGTACTGCTGTTAGCAGCAATGGAAGGGGAGTGGGTAACCTCTGCAGCCCACACAGCACACTTAAGTCCTCCAGTGAATCTCACCTAGGTTGAATTCTCCTGAAAGACTACCTCCATCCTCACTCAGCATGCCTAGTTCCAGCTTTACTTCTACAGCAAGTCTGTAGTTCTTTTGGTCTTCTGTCAGCATTATGCTGGTGCCTCTTTGGATTTATTTCTAGTATAGTTTGGAAGAACTGTATTTCACTTCCAGTTCATCACATTTTACCACAATTTCTCATTCCATCACTTTTGAATACTTCAGTACCAACTTTACAGTTCTCATCACCCAACTGTTCATCGCTTCAGTCTCAGGATTCACCTTAACCTCTTCTCTTCCTTTCTTCTTTGCATTGGATGCATTTTGGTATTCCTTGTTTTTTCTCTGTTGTCAGGCAATAGAGATGATAAATGCGGGTGCATGAGAAGGTCTGGTGGGGCACCTCTATTTGTTTAATGATATAAATTAACTACAATTATTTTATTTGATTTCAGGTTGTAGAAGAAAAAGAGGTATTTATTTTCATCAGAAAGTCCAACTAAAACAGACGCGTCTGTGATTACAAATACCTTCTTTCATGAGTAGATTGGTTGCAGGTATCAGAATATAATTATTATGCTCAAACATAGAAAGACTGGCAAAGAAAGCAGGTATCAGATTTAAAATATACTCAAAGGGCTTGATTGTATATTAGAAACGTAGAACACACCAATTTCTTATTTAGGGAAAAAGTGACAGGAATAAACAACAAAAATATCCCCATGTTAGCAAAAATTACAGGTTCACACTGAGCACGTCTTCTTACAAGATAGCTAACTGCACCAGCCCAAGTGAGCAGGGGAACACTGGAACAATTTAACTCTTTCTTCAAGCAGACTCGTGTTCTGGTGACTCACACGATCAGCATTTTGCACCAAGTGGACAACATTGTTGTGCTGGTGGATGGAATGATCTCAGAAATTGGTTCCTACCAAGAACTTTTACAGAGAAACGGGGCTTTTGCAGAATTTCTTCATTCGCACAGTACTGCAGAAGAAAAGGCATGCTCTGGCTTTCCAGGTAACCTAGACAAATTGGAATTGTTTTTCCCAGACCTATCAGTCACTTGTTTCCTTAATGTTATATTTAACTAACTGGGGGTCTGCTGCTGTTAACAGCTGGGAAGAGGGAAAAGAGAATAAAACAGGAAAAGCCAGCTGTAGATTTTTCTTTGAAGGACACTTAGAGCAGGGATCTCATCACAGGAATCTGTCGCTTTATGTGGGAAAATATGCCAGTTAAATGAGCTGTGTCATCACCTCAAAACTGGTTCTTGAATTAAGTTTCATCTTAGTAGGCAACAGTCATGCATTTAACATAATTACCCACTATATGTGCTGTTCTTCAACCTTGACTTTGATATTTCTACCCTTAGAAAGAATTCTTTGTAATGGATCTTTCCTCTATGTTACAAGTGTCTCAAAGGCTATACAAGACAAAATGGTATTTGTAAAGCACTTGGAGAAAACAGTGCATTTATTTCACAGCTATAGGAGACACCAGCAGCACTGTCACCTCTAGAAACTGTCCATCACAGGAGAAGTTCTTTAGGTAAGCTTCAAGCTGTCTCACACACCAAAGAACTTGCTCTAAGAGTCCATTAAGAGCTGACACAGAGTCTCTTAATGAATACAATGCAGGCTTGGGTTTGATCTTTAATAATGACGAACGAGCAAAACTCAAGACCGGCTAAAGAACTGCTTTTGAATATGGATGTTGTTCATATTAACATATTTCCCAAGGAGACAGAACTTGTCCTAGAGGTCAGTATGAGGCATATGGATACACTTACCTGCTGTTCAATTCCTAGGGGGGCTGTAAGGTCTGACTCGTTTCACACCAGCCACAGCTAGTGTATGCTCAAAGCCTCTGTTAATGGCTTCACCTGACAGAGCCCAGTGCCTGTGATATGTATGGACACCTCTTGGGGTCACTCTGGAGGATCACAAAAACTGCAGCCTTTGAAATAAGCATGAACAATGGGGAGATGGGTGAGGACAAGTAAGCTTCCTGAATTCCCATACCTTATTTGACTCCGGGAAAATGGCATTGCCATTGTAGGAATCATTTTAATGTGATCTAGAGAAGAAGGAAGGGCAGTTCAGGTTTACACTCCACCATAAACATACACGATGGTGGGATTCCCTGGATCTAAATAGGCTTTAAAATACTAATTGCCCTAGCTAAAATTTGAAAGAATTTTTGTTTTCCTTATGAAGCGACAATTCAGTCAAATCTGCTACGGGAAGGGAGACCACTCATGCAAGTCAAGACACTACTGCTGCTGCAGCCACTGAAGGAGTATTAACCACAGGAGAGAAAGCTCAGCATGGCAGGGTAAGCTCCACACTTTCCTTTCAAGACAAAGATAAGTACCGTGGGTTTATTACTGACCCGCTAGCCCCCATCATAGGTGGGTCAGCTCACTGCCTAAATTAAGCTAGTGCAGCTTCAGAACAGTCAGCGGAGTTGTCCAAATTTGCCTTGTAATGGAGACAAAGTTACTTCCAAACTATTTTATATAACACCGCCTATGTAAACTGTATCTCCCAACATGTGCCCTGATCTAAGCAGTGGTTTGAAAATAGGAATAACGTTGCAGAAAATACGTGATGGGAATGAGAGAGGAAAGAGTAATTTATGACCACTTGAGAAGAGAGAGCCTGATTCAAGAATTATTAGAACGGAGAGGGCATCCTGAGGCAGTCAGGGTGAGGCGGTAACAAAAAAACATAAGAGTACACATTACAAGGCACTTGTAATCTTGGATCTGGCTATAGGTTCTTGAGGCTGATGGGAAGGGGTGAAGAGGCACATCACTCTTCTCGTCTTTCCCAAGAGGTACACTTCAAAAGGCCAAGGCAAGGAATAATGGCTTCATTATTCATCCACCAGGAAAATAAGGAAAGAATTAACGTTTGCTGTAGCCCGTGACATACTCAGCAGATATGCCCTCATAAATCATTGTGTTTCAGAGCTGTTTTTCATTGCTAACATACTTAATCCTTCCAACCTCTCCTTCCATCTCCTTTTCTTTTTTCCTAATTGTTTCACTCTAGGTTAATACTTCGATTTATGCAGCCTACCTGAAGGCGACAGGCATACCGCTGTGTGTGTACATCGTTCTGTTGTTCATGTGTCAGCAAGCGTTATCATTTTTTCGCGGTTACTGGCTCAGCATGTGGACAAATGACCCTGTATACAATGGTACACAACAACACACAGAGCTACGAGTTGGAGTCTTTGGTGCACTAGGAATCATTCAAGGTTCATTTAACTTGCTCACCTAATTCTTCTCTGTGTTTCCCATATCCAGGATGTTTTCTAATATAAACAAGTGTATGCCCACGGGCTCTTCACCTCCCAGGCTCTTGGCACCAGCCCTAATTGGCACCAGCCCTAAAAGTTTGGTATGGGACCTAAGGCTACAGGCTCAGACGCACAGAGAGGATTTCTAAGGGATCTGAACATTTTGAATGTTACTACTTGAAATTCCACCTCATGATGTACTAGAAGTGTTCTGTGCCTTTCAGCAGACCACGACCAATAGTCTTCCTCTGTAGTTCCTGCTGGAACTGTGTTTATCTGGACCAAAAACAAAACAAAAGAAAAAATCATCAACAAAAGAACTACGCTATCCTTATTTTTCCATCCCACCCCCTTATATCCAACATTTTCTACATTTTTCTTCCTCTCATCTCTTTCCATTCCTCCACTATAAGTGAATTATAACCAAGTGCCATGGTGGATCTTTTTTCATGTTGAATTAAGTCTTGGTTTAGGCTTTTTAACTGTAAAGAAAGAAAAAAAGAGAAACTTGGAAGACTTTATATTCCTTTAAACCGTAAAAAAAATTGCCACAACTATTTTGATCACTCTTAAAACTTGCCTGTTTTAGAGCAGAAATCAAATCTGAAAAGACAGCAAGCTAAGTAGCAGAAATTTGAGAGAGCTTTTTAGAAGTTCAAAAGAGCAGGAAGGGTTGGGAACCTTTCTGTGCCAACAGCAAATCTGTAGTCCAAAAGCCTAAAACTTCCGTGTAATTCAAAGTAGTTCCAGTCCAGCTCATTTTGTGAAGAACAGTTTCTGTGCATTTATGTTGCTGAACTCCTCCGCAATCCCAACTACCCTAGAGAAAGGCTAGTTTACCTTGCAGCTCTGAGGCTTGGCTTAATTGCTACCAAAGATAAAGGCAGCTCCTTTCACCACTATTGCATTCACGCTACGAAGTGAAAGTCATGATCTTGCAAAGGGAAACTCCAAGGTGATTGTTCAGACCCAGTAACACTGATTTATTTTTAATTTTTTTTAATATTGCAGCCATTTGCAGATTTGTCTCCACAGCAGCAGTCCTTCTAGGTGGTGTGATAGCTTCACATAAGCTGTTTCTGCAGTTGCTGAGGAACGTTGGTAGATCCCCGATGGTCTTCTTTGAGCAGACACCCATTGGAAACTTACTGAACCGCTTCTCCAAAGAGATGGATGCCATCGATTCCATTATCCCTGACAAACTGAAATCCTTGCTGGGATTTTTGTTCAACTTGGTGGAGATCTACCTTGTGATCATTGTGGCTACACCAAAGGCAGCGATGGCCATAGTGCCTTTGACTGTTTTTTATGCTGTGTTCCAGGTAGGATCTCATAGAAATGTATAGACAGAAGAGTAGCATGTCCATGACCTTGCAGAAAGCCTGCTCCCATTTCTTAGGAGCAGAGCCATGCAGAAACTACTTTCATCATCTCCAGTTGCATTTGAGTAACAATAACATCAGCAACATTTCCCATGTCACCTCAACCTTCCAAAGCACCTCTGAGATGCTTTTATTTTTCTATTGTCCAAATCAAATCCCACCTAGAGCTATATTCCTAGTCTCCATTAGTGTAAATAAAATCATATTAAAACCAAAGGCACTTTTCCTTTTCTCCAGCATTGCTATGCTTTTTTTTTTTTTTTTTTTTTTTTTTTAAATACAACCATGTATATGAGGCCGCTGCCCCATTGGACTCAAATGCTTAGCAAGGTAAGGCTAAACAGAAGAAAAAAGGAAGTAAGCGTGTATGCATGGCTCCATTCTCCATCAAGCAAATGGCAGGTCTACAGGAGAAAGTAAACATAAGTTTTGAGGCTTTGTGAGTTCAGAGTACCTCAGCTTCTTTACATTAACCAGCTATGGGGTTACTCTCCATGGCAACAGAAGATAACACAGGCAAAAATGCTACTGCACCTTTTAAGGGCATCGCCTGCCTGCACATTAGATTTTATAACGGTAGTATAGTACGTACTGTTGCACTCACTGAGCCATTTCTCAATTTTCTGTGGAGCATCTCTACAAAGGCATTAACCTTCTGGTCACTTCTCTTTCCATTTCCTTTTGTACCCCTTTTGTACCAGCACTTCTACGTCATCACCTCCTGCCAGCTGCGACGCATGGAGGCTGCCAGCAGGTCACCCATCTACTCCCACATTTCAGAAACTTTTCACGGGAGTAGTGTGATCCGTGCTTACAAAGACCAGGAGAGGTTTATTTTGAAGAGCAATTTCCTAGTGGATGAGAGTCAGAGAATATGCTTCGCTGGAGCAGTTGCTGACAGGTACAGATCTGGAGTGGAGAAGAAATGACAGTTTACTCCCATGGCCCTTGTGAGTAGAGGTAGCTGCTCTTGGGGTGTGGGTGGAGGTACTCAAAAGATGAGGTGCACAGTTGTTGAGGAGTTAAGGTAATTTTTCACTTCATCACTCATATTACACCTCTCTGGCAACATTACTCCTCATCCAACTGATATACTCCATCTCTGTTGTACGGTGAGGCAGACGTACTGACACACAGCTAGAGGTATAATCTGATGTCCAAAATGCACAGCTCTAGCACATGCCTGATGCAGCCCATCATTATGTGGCAGAATGCTTGAGGCCTGTGGGATATGCAGAACCCATCATACAACAGATCCATCAGCCATGAACAGGTGAGGAGCAGCAGTGAGAAAGGTTAGACCAATTAACCCGACAAGCTATGTGCTAGCTGTGCTCACCCAACAGCCTTTGGATAGAAAATCCTAGCAGAGGTGATAGGTCAACCAGTTTGGACAGCCTGGAGTCATTCATGAGCTACAAAGGGGCTGGTTAGGAGCATCACGGCCACAACAAGAGCTTTGTTGTGCACCCTGTATCCTCAGCAGTCCCACAGCTGTTTTGCAAAGTAATCACAGGTGCTATGGGGAGAAAGTAGGAGGGTGCTCAGCAACAGTTCTGTACTGTCCTTCTCTTGCAGGTGGCTTGCCACAAATGTGGAGTTTCTAGGCAATAGCATTGTATTGTTTGCAGCACTATTTGCGACAGTTGGCAGAAATCACCTTAGTCCAGGAACTGCTGGCTTCTCCATTTCATATGCTCTTCAGGTAACTTAGCGGTGAAGTAATACCATGCTTGCCTTGCAAAATCAGTTGACATTTTAACTTCTGTTACCATTTCAATTTTCAGTCATGAATTCTTTCTGTAGCTTTCTAGACACCTTCTCTTACCAAACCCTGCTGTTAATGCTGAAGCCTAGAGCGTCCAGGGCACATGGCCCCTTAGAGATAATGAACCCATTAAACATATGCAGCAGCCATCTTTTTCCTTCTGCATCTGAATTCGTATTTAATTCACAGCATGTTTCAAGCAACTGAGGCATGTTCTTCAGTGTCTGTTTTATTTGCTTTTAGACTAGCTACAGAACAGCCTAAGAAAGTCACACTACCTTTAACGCCCAATCAGTACCATTTCAGAGGAAGCAGGCCAGGCTCTTTAACACAGTTTTATAACCATGGGGGCCTTATGAAAGTTTGGTTTTTAGTCTTTTAAGGGATGATTTCTCAAGTAATTAGCTGATGAGGATGTCCTTGTAAATAAACACTATAAGAAAGTTAACAGGTACCTTGTGAGCACAGGTCCAAGGTCTTTTATCTACCCTAACATTTGTGCTTCTTCCTGCTAGATAACTGGTGTTCTAAACTGGATGGTGCGCTCCTGGACAGAAATTGAAAACAACATTGTTTCTGTGGAGAGAGTGAAAGAATACTCAAGGACTCCTAAAGAGGTAGATAGCCAACTACTGACTTGACTAGCACAGGAAAAATCTCTGCAAATCAGATTTGTAACTTTTCTGTTCCATATGGAGAACCCCTCCTGTTTTTGCCCCTTTGAAAGACCAGTTATATTTCCTTTAAAAAACTGTAGCATTTTGATCCAAGTGACAGGTTGTTTTGTAACCTCTGATTATCGTATTTCCATGAGACTGTTAAGAATTAGATTGTCGTTAAAATAGCTTCACTTGGTAACACTCATGGAATGAGGCATATTTTCTGCCCATATTTGGAGCATGTATTTATTGTGCGTGTTCAGATCTAACTGTGTGATAACTGATGGCTGCTAAATAGCCCTTGAGCAATTAAGAATCTCCAGTGCAATCATTTCTGTTCTGTAATAGTTATTTCTCCATATGCTGACCTGAGATCCTACTAAAGGAGACTTTCTGTACATTCCATGCACATGAATCTTTTTATTGAAACACTCAGTATCAGAACTCTGACATGCAAATAAATGCTTATCCCTATTTTCAGTTACGATGACTGGGATCTTTGCATGAAGTAAAAAGCCAACGTGCAATATAAAAGTCAGCGGCCTTTTTCTCTTTTGTAAACAGTAAACAGATCAGTGCAAATTTAGCACAGATGCCTTCATAAGCTTCCTGTTTCAGTATGGCCAGCTCATTTGGTAATTTAAATCAACTTTATACACTGTTGATTGTGGTCATCTGCCTAGGCACCCTGGACTCTAAATGGCAAACTTCAAGGTCAAGTCTGGCTTACTGAAGGAAGAATTGAATTCAGAAACTATAGTTTGAGATACCGACCAAACTTGGAGTTAGCTCTGAAGTGTATCAATCTAACCATCAATGGGAAAGAGAAGGTAAGCATGAGCTTCCAGAAGAGCTACAAGTGTGAGCAGTGCTTTGCAGTGATGAGATCTGGGCAGATATAGTCCCTGTGTTACACCAAGGTATAACAGCATGTAAACAAGAATGCTGTGGTAAGGTATGAGCCCTTTTCCATCAATCACATAGCACACTTCTAGTGAAAAATAGTGCTTCAAGAATTGCTGCATGAACTCGACATTCTTCTGAGTGAAATTCCATTTCACAGAGTATTAGCAGAGTTACAGCTAAGGAATTTTACTTTGTAAATCTGGTGCCATAACAAGGCCCTGATCCAGCTTGTGAGTCTTGTAGCTATTCTTCCCATTAAAGGCTTTCAAGATTCACTTTCATACAAAACAAGTACAAATTCTAAATAATTCCTTTAAGAATGTAACCCTAGACTATGTGGGTCTTGAATAGCCCTAAAAATTTGATCTGTGTAGGGCTGTCTCTTTTCAAAGGCTATACACCAGCCAAGAAGAACGACATGACAGGTCTTTCCAACTATGGGAAATGATCAACATAAAAACCAAAAGGTTTCCACTGCACTTTACAGATCGGCATAACTGGAAGAACAGGAGCTGGGAAATCTACTCTTGCTCTGGGATTGCTGCGATTAGTAGAAGCTGCAGAAGGAGCAATCCTAATTGATGGACAAGATATTGCTCAACTAGGTCTCCATGACCTTAGAACCAAGATAACTGTAATTCCCCAGGTATGAAATTAATTTCTAGAATGCTTCAGCAGAGCTGAAAGTCGTAACACATAGTAAAGGTTCAGAGAAATTCTACGAGGGAGGGACATTGAAAGATTTCAAAGTTGGAACTAACCTCTATGCCAAGCTAGTCTCCCATCCAATATAACATTAGCAACAGATTTGCACCCAGCAGAGAAAACCAGAGAGCTCGTTTTTATAATTAATTTCAGGAGTTGTTTGTGTCTCTGTGCTCAGGATCCCGTTTTGTTTTCTGGCACTCTAAGAATGAATCTTGACCCATTAAACCAATACACTGATGCAGACATCTGGACAGCTTTGGAATTGACTCAGCTCAAGAACTTTGTTGCAGATTTGCCAGATCAGTTGGAATATAAGTGCACTGACAGAGGGGAAAACCTAAGGTACCTTATCTTCAAAAAGACAGTGGTAGGGTAGTGCCAGCTGGTGGGCTAAGAGGATGTCCTAGACAAGGAGTCTAATTTGCAATGAATAAATTAAATGGGAAGGGGGTGAGAGGAAACAATGGTCAGACAGCAAATTGCCTCATAATTGGCCTAATCAATAGCATGAAATCAAATTATTAAGATGCCGAGTAGAAAACTTTTGAGACTTAATCACTGTGTTGGCTTATGTTTGTGCAGTGCTTCGTGCACTGAAATCCTACTCCAAGTAGGGATCTTGTGGGTGCTGCAGTAATACACACCTTTCGTTTCCTTAGCTTGTTTCATGCTGTTATCAGCAGTGCCACCAGCCTCAATCAGCCTTTCAGGGAAAGGGAACAATGACCCTTTCATTACTGTTTTCAAATTAATCATGTAGCCTGACCCCAAGGAAAAGTGACTGCTGCTCTTCATTTACCATCTTCCTTCTTACTTGCAGTGCTGGTCAGAAGCAGCTGGTTTGTCTGGCCAGAGCACTTCTTCAGAAAGCCAAAATCCTCATTCTAGATGAGGCCACAGCCGCAGTAGACTTAGAAACTGATCTTCAGATTCAGTCTGCCCTGAGGACTCAGTTCAAGGAGAGCACAGTGTTAACAATAGCTCACCGGATAAACACCATCATGGACTGTGACAGGTAATACCTTCAGCCACTTTCCTAACGAGGAAGGAAAACTCGGGCAACCTGTATGAACTAGACAAATAACTCAGTATTAGTGAACAACAATTCCATGTCTGTCCTTTTCTTGCTTAACGCTCAAAGCTTTGCTTTTGATCTTAGGTGTTTTTACATCAACTAGGCACCAGCAGTAGGTTAATCAAAGATTTCATGCCATATCATAACTTGTGTTTTTTTTAATGCACCGACAGCTAAACAATGGCTATAGCTCTTGGTTTCCTCTTAAAATCATACAGGTAAAATACACGTTCACCTGTAAAACTTGGTTGAATACCAAGCTAGTGCTGAAATTTATTTTAGAAATAAGTAGAAATCACTTAAGTTTATTGCTGTTGTTGGTGTTCCCCCAGGCTTACATGTCTGTTTTAATGTTCACAGGATTTTAGTCTTGGATAATGGCCAGATATCTGAATTCGATACTCCGGAACAATTAATAGCTCAGAAGGGACTGTTTTACAGACTAATGGAAGGATCTGGTCTTGCCTGACTGACTCATGGAATACACCGTAATGCCATCACCATCAGGAATAATTGATCTCTTAATTGAGTTATTACCTTGGTTTCATTCTAAAATGACAGGCGTGCCACCACATCTTGTTTGAACTATAACTGCAATGGGTAGATGAAAAAGGATGACTTGGGATACACGTTGTTTCCTTAGGAAACTTAGCAATTCCATTTTCATTATGTTTCCAGATACCCAAACCTCACTCTTCTGTTGAGGGTGAGAGCCAGAAAGCAAACAACTTATTGCTGTTACGGTATAAAACCAAACAAACTAAAAGAAAAAGACCACAGCATTTCCCATTTGTGCTATAAATGGAGCCCAAATACACTGCCATATTTCAGGATTGCACAGGTTATTTTTAAAAGCAACTACATTTCATAAAGAACAAGAATTTAACTGGTAGCAAGCAAACAACATTTACAACTTGTCCTAAGTTTCAGACAGGACAAATTCAACCTTTTGCAAATGTTTTAGGACTGCTCACACAAGCACTGTTCTCACAGGTGTGGTGGCCTCCAAGGCAGCAGCTGGATCTAGTTATCCAAAGTGCAGAAACAATGGGGGAGTAGGGGAGAGAACGTGGGATGCCACTAAGTACAAGAGCATATGGCTGCCTCTTGTCACAGCTGGTGATTAGATTTGCTCTATCTCCTTCCACGTCCGCTTTGGATGGTACCTGCATGAATCGTGCTGGGTGGAAGGCTGACAGCTTAGACACAAGCTTGCTGACACAGGAAAGAGCAACTGAGCTGGTGGGTGGGCAGCAGAATATCATTCATTGCATTTGGAGGCTTGGAGCAGCCCTGTAGTGTCCCTGCTGACAAAACTGTGGTTGGTCACAGTGGAGTGTGTCTGAGCTCTTGGTACCTCTATTTCCTAATTAAATTTGGTCATGAGGAACTTATGTGGCAGCCTCCTTCTCCAACCCATGGTTCATTCCTAGCTATTTCTGTAAGTTTACCTGCTGCGCATGTCACCCTGACACTGCAGAACCTCTGGCACAGTGAATCTTTCAGATGTTACTTTAACAAACCAGAACAGCATCCAGAAGGAAAACCTTTCCAAGCTTCTCACAGCGCTAGGGGCTGCTGTCAGAGCTGCTCCCAAGTCTCTCCTCTGGGATTGCAACAAGAAAATGTGACGAACAAATCACACAGCAAGTTACTGCTGTTTACCATGACTTCTGCAAGCATTTCATTTTCTAGAAAGCTGAAATAAAAATTGAATCGAGTATTAAAGTGGCTCAAATGAGGAGTAATGGTGGAGGGGGTGGGAGAACTCAAACCAGCAAGGGTTAACCCAGACCAGCCAAACCCAGAAGTTTCTTTTCCAACAGCTGTTCAGTAGCCACTTCACCCACATTAGGAGCAGCTAACAATTTCTAGTGGACAAGTACTTAAGATAAGCCTAATGCCCGCTGCCATATAGGTGTTAAAATACTAGGAAAGAAGCGTTTTGGTTTTTTTTTTGTACTTTCTCCAAACCAGTATCTGTGGTTAAACAGAGTACCTTACTCAAGGGCAGAGCCAGAAAGATTCAAACAGGTAAGTCACGAGTACCCTAAAGGCTGATCACAGGATCTAAAACCAGAAGTATTTAAAACTAGTGAGATGCAAGTTACATGGTTTAACTGTGGTCAAAAAGAAATAGAAGTGCTGGTGTTGCTGGGCAGTTCTGAAACAGACATCTTTTAACATACTGTAATCTCTGGTGTAAACATCTTTTAAATACTCACTTTCCGTTCCTAAGTTGGTAATGAAGGAAAAAGTCAACAGGAGAAAATAATCAAAACATACTTTCACACTGGTAACCTTTGAACAGGCACTGTTTAGCTGTTGGCTTGCACAACCGAACAGCAAGCAAAAATACCAGCAGCTTTCACACATAAAGCTGTGCGGTAAGGGCAAAAGAAAAAGGATTGCCAAGATCACATGGCACCAGAGAAAGACCAACCTGTTTCAGACGAGTAGGAGTCCCCCAACTTTATATCCAAGCATTACTGTAAGTGACAAATAAGCAACTCAAATCTCACAAAAAAAAAAGTGTTGTTTTTTTTTTTTTCTTTTGAATGGAATGAGCTCTTCTAGGATGTAGGGCACATTCCACATTGCAGCAAACAATGTCAGCCAGGATGTATCAACATGCATCAAAATCTGATGCAGTAAATTCAGATGAGATGTTTTTACACTTCTATATTAACATATTTATTGCAAACATATATGTTAATAACAGCAACAGTAGCTTCACAGGCACTTCAGTGGCACACACATTAAAGCTGTAAACTGGAAGATAGACCACTGCAGGAGCTAGATGATTTCAAGTGAAGGTACTGAGCTGTAATATCAGCAGTCCCTGCTGGATGGCGCCAAGCTCTTGTATTCGATGTCATGTGCCATCATGCCAGATATCACTTACCAAGTCTTGAAAGTGCCCCAAGTACTCAATGAACATTAGGTATGCGCACAGCAATGAAGTGGTGTGCAAGCACAATGGTATGCAAGCACAATGAAAACAGATTAAATAAGGAAAACGTTCTGACTTCATTGCCAGTTTCTAAGACCTTACCTTGCAGCAAGTTACATCATTTTCTGCAATTGTTCCCAATAGCAATGCCTGCAGGGCTCAGCACATGGGCCTCTCCTAGCTGAAACTCCATCTCTCACTGCTGTGCTGTTCCTACCTCAAGGCACCCCAAAGACTACACAACACTGCTTGCACACACAGGTTCTGGGGGAAGAAAGCTGTATTCATTATCTTTGTGTGCAGTAAAGGTCAATTTACACTGATCTTCATAATGTATAATGCAATTTTGCTCAAGTCACATTCAGACAACATAGTCACGTGTAATCAGGATCATGAATCAATGCAGCAATAGCACAAAGCACTGGTGGGCGTTTAGGGCGAACAGAAAGGTGTGTCTGCTCCAGAGCTGGGGCAGAACAATTTGTGCCAGCAAGCGTATGAATATATAAAACTGGGAGAACAATGACACATATTAATAACTACAGCATTGAAAAAGAACAAGACAAACATACAACAAGCAGTCTTCTGGCCCCTTGTTGCACTATTTATATGGTTATCTGCAAAATACAGACAGCCTTTTGGACACATGGTGCCCTGAATGTCGCATGCAGCCCATGAATAGGACTAAGAATACACAGTGACATCTTCGTGTACCCAGCTGGATACAGCAAGTGCAGTTTAAGTCATTTTTACTTGCACAACTTCACTGCAAACACTTAACGCAGCAGAAGCTTAGCTCTACAAGTTCTGTATTTCAAACAGATCTTGCTCCCAAGCACTTTCATTGCTTTCACAGGACTTACTTGTACAAATAGGTTAAGGTTTTTAAACCTCAGTTAATCAGCATACATTTAGACACCTTTAGGAACCACTTGCTGTGCATTAGGAATTCCATTTGCTCTGGTCTTTTCACCCTTTCATCCATCACAAGGCTGCAAAAACCTTAGGTGATTTGAAAAGCCAAAACCTACCACTCCTCCCCAAACTCCCAAACTACTCCTTCCACATTCCACTCCCATGAAGGAAGTTAACAGCAAGCCACCACTCAGGACATGTGGCAGACAAAGGACATGGACAGCACGGACAAAGGATCTTCTCCACAGCATCAATAAATCCTCCTGCACTGATCTATTGTTATTACTTGTCTGCTCAGCAAACTGCAGCGTTCAAATTACAAAACAAAGTATGAGATGTGATCCACCCTACCACATCAGTTATTCGCACTCAAGGTTTCTTAGGCACTTCAACAATCCCCAAGCATCAGTCCTTGCAAGCCTTACTTACCAGTATTCACGTCCCAGTAATTTCTGTTGTCAAGGAAAAGAGAAAAAAAACTGCCAGAGTTGACCCTGTCAACTACAATGCAAGAAATGACATGCCACTTTATCTTTCAAACTTTTTTTTACTGCAAGTTCTTTGCAAATATTTGTATAGTCATTACAAAAAAATACCAAAGAAAATTTCAGTCTATTCAATTTCAGAATCATAATTTACAAAAAAAATAAATAGCTTTACTCTAAAGAAGACAACTGTCTAGCATTAATATCAGCAACATCAAGTCCACATTCCCAGAGTACTGAACAGTTGGGTCCATCTGGCTTAGTTTGCCTTCTTCCAGCATTTTCCTTTAATATAAGACTAATTATAACATAAGAAACGCAACTTTTTTCCTTTCCACAAAAAACTGAACATTCAAGCAAAGATCTTGCAAATCAGACTCCACTGCTGATTGAATTCTTAGACCCCTCTAACACACAACGTAAAAACAGTAACACAGTTCTTTGCTTTTTGTTTTGGGGGTTTTTGTGTTTTTTTTTTTTTTTTTTTTTTAAATCTACTGTAACAGAACAGTTTCTCAGAAAATTTAAGAGTCAACAGCAGCAGCATGAAGGGCATGTATCTTTGATATAAGGCTAATGGTCCTTGATGTGGTAGAGCTTTTATTAAAGCACAGAACTCCTAAAGCCAAGGGTATTACAATCAGTATAATGCTGAGCCTGCAACCTCTGCTCAAACAAATCCTGACTTCTCAGTCTAGTCCCCCCAGGCGTAACCAGGACTTTCCACCCAAGTCAGAATTCCTGAGTGAACCAGGTGTAAAACCAGGTACTGCACACTGCAACATACTAACTGCTGCAAGAGTTTGGTTTTGGAGTGATTGTCATTCCAAACATGCTTAAATACTGTTTTGAAGCTGACTGTGCTTCTTCACATCAGCACTACTGACAGAGTCTGGTGAACTTGCTGCTGTACACTGTAAACACATGTGAAACCTTTAGGAGAATGCATAAAAGCATTAACCATGTACAGTAAATGCCATAATGAGAAAATCTGGCACACATTATTTCACAAGAAAAAATCTTTGGACTATAGGACTATATGCCACAAAATGTTCCGAGTGCATCCCACAATAGATGGCTCATCAAATGAGGAATCAGCAAACAAGCAAATAGCTAGCATTTGCAGAAATACTTTAAACAAAAAAGGGGCTTCAGAACATAAGGGCAGATGAAAAGAAAAAGCTTCTCTGAACTTCTCTGGTGAATCACTCCACCTTATATTTGAGCATATAATGACAGATGTCAGGCAAGAAGAACTAAAAGTCTTTGAAGTGCTTTTGCACAATGTATGCACTTATAAAGCTGGCTAAAATCAATAGAAAGGAGAAGAAAAAAATATTGCATTTTTACGTTACTTCCATTGCTGTGCTCTGGCTGACTTCATTAGGTCTGAAACTGAACTGTGCAATTCATAACAGCCCAGGGGAAGTCATAGTTCTTTGAATGTATCATCTCCTTTTTCCCCATCATTTTCAAATCCTACACCAATCCCGAATCTTTGGCCATGCTATAGAAAATGCCTTTTTCCTGAAGGAGGCTGTCTGGGCTACCACACTCCACCACTTCGCCTCTGTCCAGGACTAAAACTCTGTAAAACAAGGATAAAACAAAAGAAATGGTCACAAGCAGGTCAGTCCAGAATGCCAAAGAGAACAGATGGATGTGTACACACAGAAATTGACTGTAGCACAGCCTCTACATGCAAGGAAAGACAGTCCAGACTGTATGAGTGAATGGAGGCTTTCACCTCTGTCCTTCCAGATGGCTTTCCTGGTCTACTTCTTACATAGCATACACTTACCTGGTCATTTGCCAGCCGACATAGACTTTTGAGTATGCTTTGAGCCAACCAGAAACTAGGTGGCAGCACTTTCTCTCAAAATAAGAGAGCCCCTGAGACCTTCCAAATCTGGAACACTATTGCCCTAACACTGTACCACATCCGCTGCTGTTAGATTCTGCTGATAAATTACCAACATAGACATAGCTTGTGCAAAGCAAAGGTACAGCTTTAATTTGGAAATTCACTATGGAAGTCACTGTAGTCAAAGTTAGTTTTCAGTACAAGTGCTGCCCTTCGGCTACCTCCACCAGCTGGCTCAGCACTGCACAGATGCCGCCCAGGCCCTTAAGCAGGTGCTGCTGCCTGGTGTTTCTGGCTGCAGTGACTGAATTGGGTGTTAATCTGGTGGCAGTGCTGCTGGTGCTGTGCCTGGCGCAGGCAAAGCTCTTGTCTCTTATCTTTCACTATTGACAGTGCAAAGAAAGGTCTACGAAAGTACACAATCTTATCAGTGGTCACTTTGCTCTCTGCCACAATGTGATAAAAAGGACAAGAGAGCTT
Source organism: Aythya marila (assembly GCF_965140915.1). Lineage (NCBI taxonomy): Eukaryota > Metazoa > Chordata > Aves > Anseriformes > Anatidae > Aythya > Aythya marila. The sequence continues at coordinate 8,248,187 of NC_139056.1, read as the reverse complement.
AAGACTGAAGTTATAAGACAAAAACTCTGCCCTCAATCACACCGCTGCAAGGCTGCCGAGGATGAGGGAGGTCACATGAACTAAAACCAAAACTGAAGGAAAGAGAAATGTCAAATAAACTTTGGACAAAGGCAGGATCTGCCCCTCTGACTCCTTACACTGGCTGTGCCTAGTTTAGGGTATGTGCTCCTGAAAGCTCTGCTGCCTCTTTCAACTGTGCCTAAATTAGGGCAAGACCCAGGAATAGACTCCTGTTGTCCTCCTTGCCTCCCTTCCCTTCCTGGTTTGCCTGGGCAGGCATAGCATGATAGCAGTGCAGCACAGGGATCTGAGCAGCTCCCCAGGCCAAGCACAACCTCTGTAAGCCAGAACAAATACACACAACCCATCCAAACCGCAATTTGAGCAGCTCTGGGGAGAAACAGCTAAAAACAATACACTGGGCAGCATTTATCTAGCACAATGATCCTCTTCTACGTAGAGCACAATACAGGTCACACATGCCATTCTTCAAGACAGAAACACTATTACTTTACCTTGTGTAGTCCATGATTGTGTTCAGACGATGTGCTATAGTTAAAACAGTACACTCCTCAAATTGAGACTTGATCGTTGACTGTATGAGGTTATCTGTCTCGAGATCAACAGCAGCTGTGGCTTCATCCAGAACAAGGATTTTGGACTTCCTGAGCAGAGCTCTTGCCAGGCACACCAGCTGGCGCTGTCCCACACTACATAGATGGGATGGGAGGGTGGAGGAAAAGAAGTCAGAACAAGTTTGCAATATTCGTGTCGAAGCCCAGCAATTCCTGTAAGAACTCCTCTGGAGTATATGTGCCAAGAATGCAGCAAAATAGACAAGGTTCTTACTGCTTCACTACAAGGCATGTAACAGCATCTTAACTACAACAGCTCCCTCATAATGAAGTCTAGAGAATGTAATAAAAGAGTACATTACAAACGGTTTCAGCATAATTGCATTCTTGAATCAATGCAATGTTGAGGACTGGACTTCAAATGGTTTCTGCAGATTGATCACATAATCCTGTTACAGTGCAAAAAGCAAGCTAACAACTCCCATGGAAAAGTTGCATCTATTGGGCACGAGCCATCCTAAGTTCAGAGCATCTGCTATAAATAGCAGGCTGCTGCTACTAAAATCCATTCCATGACTGTCCAAGCTGGGAAGTCCAACATCACAGCATTTTCTGAGTATTTCTTAAATTAAATTCTCAAACTTGAGAGCTTAAAGCCTGTTCAATAAAGCCTAATTGTTTGGTTGCCTGGTCACACATTAAGAATTTCCCAGCTCCTCCCCAAATTCTCATACACGGAAAAAATAAACAATAACCAAACACCACCAAAAAAATAAATAAAAAGACTGCTATTGGTAGCATCTAGCTACATATTGATAAAGCAAACTGTAAGCTTTCTAGAAGTAGAAAGCCTAACTGCAGAAGGGAGGGCGCACACACACCTCTCAGCTCCTGTTTAGCTCATAAGGCAATTTTCACAAGCACTGTTTCTTTGACGTACCTGAGGTTCTCTCCACCTTCAGCACATTCATGATTAAGTTTATCAGGCAGGGCTGATACAAAATTTTTCAGGTGAGCCAATTCCAAAGACCTCCAAATGTCTTCGTCAGAGTGTTGGTCAAAAGGATCAAGGTTCATACGCAGTGAGCCAGAAAATAATATTGGATCCTGGTCATAAAAAGAGGTAATCGACAATCCACACAGATCATGGCAAGTGCTCCAAAAATACTTCTTAGATAGTGAAAGGAAAACAACATGTACAGCTGCAGTTGCACATAAGCCCATCTATTCAATTTAGAAGACAGACCTCATTTTTTCCAAAAACAGCAATATATTCATCCTCATCCTTATTCCTTGTGTCTTTTAGGGGTCTGACCTGTGCATCCTGCAGATTCTGGCAAACTAAGTTAGTAATTCACAAATCCAGAAAAAAAAAAAATCAGCCATTTTTTTTTCTTTAAACTGGTCTGCTGATTTAAAGCCTGAGCACTCCCTGTCCAGTCTTCTGTCAGCAGGGACAGTTACGTCAACTTTACACCTCCTACAGAATTACACCATCTGTAAATATTTCAAGAAGTCTTTAGCTGCAGTATTAACAAAACGAATGCATTTCTTTCTTGGATATGGACAAGTACTACTTCAGAAACACTTTTGGTCTAGTAGTGCCTGACTAATGCAGAGTAATCAAATGGAGCTTTGCAAAAACACAAAGTTCCCCCACAGATTTCCAAAAGCAGCAGTACGAGAAGTCTTTTGCAGTGTGCTCACTTGTTTTTGTTGGAATGCTGCAAATGTGATTTATATAACCACATTATGGTCCTGTTTTGAATCTGAACAGGAATGTAATAAATGCTATACAGTAAGAATAAGAAGACTGGAGTCTGAATGCCCAGTTCTTGTAAAGCCACATGCCCAGATGTTTTGGGCTATCAAACCCACAGTTGCTGGACTAGACAGGGATGGTTACATGCACATTTCTGTGAGTGAAAAGTACTGCGTACCTCACAAGGTAAATATATTCCCCCCTAGTACACTGCAGAAAGTGAACTTTTACAAAATGAGCTCTGGCAATGGCAGGATTTCACACCTACCTGAGGAATGATGGTGATCTTGAACCGCAAGTCATGGAGTCCTATCTTTGCAATGTTAATTCCATCAATAATAATTTCTCCTTCAGCTGCTTCATTGATCCGAAACAAGCCTAAAGTAAGAGAGGATTTTCCAGCTCCTGTTCTTCCTACTATTCCTATCTGTTGGAAAGAAATAGGAGAACAACTTACTCTAAGGCAGGGTTAAAGCACTTGCAAGAATCTATTTGAAAGAGACATTGTCAAAAGTTTGTTATATATGTTGGGCTATCAATACCCCAGAATAGTGCAATTAACAGGGGTTGATGAAATGGGAGGGAAAAAAATATCAGTGGATATGCAAAAAAAAAAAAAAAAAAAAAAAAAAAAAGGCAATCTCAAAATAGCAATCTACTTGCAGAAGTTTTCGATTTTTGCAGAAAAGCAGATGGAACCAGGTAGAGCGGGCCAAAGATTTCCTAACCTTTTTCTTTTTTCATTCGTGTTTCACAGCTATAATTTCTGATATGACCTTTATTTTCTCTTCTTTGGATTTATAGAAAATATACAGCAAAAGCACTCAATTACTTAAATTTTGCTTCCCAAGTAGTCTAAAGTCTTCATCAATTGTTTTCTTTTTTTTATTTAAAAACATTTTAAAATTGGTACTTTGGTTGGTTCTTTCTTGTCGTCTACATTTTCTATCTGGTCTTGGGGTAGCTTGCTGCCCATATTTGTATGTAGAAAACATGCACTCAGAAAAACAAATATCAAGTTGGATACCACAACTAAGCAAGCCTGCTAAGTATAAGTGTCTCTCGACTACTTTTTATACTGTTGTGCAAGTTCACACTAGTAGTGTAAGTCAGACAGTGCACTCAGGACTGAGGTGCGTGCGGGCACACACACATATCTACCACAATCAGTCTGGCCAAATCCATAGGATCTACTCAAGTTCCATTTTTTTCTTGCAGTCTCACCTTACAGCTTCTCCCTCACCAGAGCAGAGCTCCCCATTTTTACTTAGTAGTTTGTTTCCTTGAGGCTAGTAGAAACTTAACCACTCTGCAAGGCGTCAACCTCTTTGCCTATGGCAAACAGATTAGCAAAGCAGTTCAGAAGTTTCTGGGATGGGAACAGGTAGCACAGCCTCCTTTCCTTATGAAATGAGATCAAAAGACACTTCATGAACCCACAAAATAAGTATGTTTATCACACAATGTAGGATGTCCCTTAAAAAGAGTAAGAGCCTGCTGCAGCCACCAGTTACAGTGAGACTGATTTTAGAGAAGCTCTTCTTGCTCTCAAGGACCTAAGAGTGTCCTACAGGAGGGGGTTGGACCCCCCTTTGGCTTATGCATACATACTTCTCAACAGCAGTCATCTGCTACTAATTGAGATTCATTACCTTCTCACCCCCATTTATGGTGACATTTATGTTTTTCAGAACCAAATCCAAGTCTTCCCGGTAGCGTAAACCATAGCCTCGAAACTCAACCTTGCCCTCTTCAGGCCAGGTGCTTGCTGGGGCAGTTTGTTCAATGCTCCACTCAGCCTGAAAAAACAACACAAGCATACCTGATCATTTCCTCCCTCAGCTGGGCACAGGCTCAGAGGACGTAAGGAAAGCAATTAAGAAAAATCCTTTTAGTGTATAACTTACAAAAGGAACTGTGATAATGATGAGACAAAAAAGGAAAAGGGCTGCCCCAAGGCAGATGAAATGGTGAATGTAGCCACAGGCTTTGCTATCACAAGTGCCACTTGCTAGATAAAGCTGCTTCTTACGAACAGCAGAATCACAGAGGCAGCATGTATTGAGATAACCTGCTTATGCAATACCACCACCACAATAAGGAAACCATCAGGAAGCCAAGCATGCAACTAGAAGCATTTCAACTGAGACAAAAGGTTTACAGGGTGGTAAAATAAACAGCTGCTGCCTCAGCCTCCCACAAGGGTGGGAGAGAAGAGAGCACACTCCACCGTATTTACTGCCAGTACCAAACAAAGAGGCTTTTAATGACACAAACTCCAGTCTACTACCAGACCCTGTTCTAAGGGTCCTCTTAAGGTTTGGCTACAAAAACAGTGATGTAAGTCAGATTCTCTGGAGGCAAGCATGTCAAAGAAGACCAATAGGGAATTGTGTTCTGTAGCCAAAAGGTGCACAACTGCAGATGTAATGACTTGTTAGGTGATTTGAATTAAAACAGAAAATTAAATCCTCTTTACTCCTTCCATTGAGAGCAAAAAGAGAAACACAGAAAAAATTGGTTAATCACTGAAGAAAACAAAACCAGATTTGCACAACTCCACTGCTTAACACAGGGCAGAACAGCGGATTCACTTCCTAAATAACAAGCTGTAAATATTTGGAGTATAAGAGCACCCCCAGTACACCCTTAAGACACGGCCTATCTCTAGAGATCAATGAGAGCACGAAGTTCTATCAAACCCCTCAGCTCAGAGGACAAGCTTTTACAAGCATTAAGGCAACCATTGCTTTCTTACAGACTTGGTCGTAACACCCAGGTAGGCTGCATGCAACCTCATGTCGAATGATACAGCCACATGTCCTAGAAACATCCACCAAGTGCCAGCTGTGGTGGACAACCCACCGTACCTCCTTCTCCATTTCAGCATATTCTTTGACTCTTTCTACAGCAACAATGTTGGTTTCCAGTTCTGATGACATACGAACTAGCCAGTTTAAGTATGCTGTAATCTGCAAGAGAAGAAGTTTAAAAGCAGTTTACATTGAGCACGTTACCTGCAATTAAAAAAAGAATCAAACAAAAAACTCGCACAACCAAAGGACTGCAAGTTCATGGAATGTACAAACACAGATATGATTTTGGTTAATTAGTGCTGGACAGGAGAGAAGTCCAAATGCCTTTAACATGCATAGGATGAGTTGTCTTAGTCACATCTCCTCACACATGCAGGGCACAGAAGGAACCTCCCCCATTTTTCCAGATGTTTTTTATTTGTAGGGTTTATTCTCTTTCTGTATTCCTTACGTTAGTTTTCCCTCTGAAGCTTGACCAAGAACTTGGCTTTCTGATGAGTCTGACAATTCAGAGCTTTTTTTGTTTAACAGTAAAATTACCTGCAGCGAATAGGACACTGAAAGGCCAACCAATCCTGGACTGAGCTTGTTGCGTGCAATCACTGCAAACAATGCTGCAAAGAGAACAATACAGTTCCCCACGTACTCCAGTCGGACAGCCAACCACCTGCAAGACAGAGAAGACATCATGCATCTTACCAGTAACTCATCCACAGAGAATTAGGAATGCAGTCAACCAATGTTGTCACACATCTTGCTTTTTAGTAATATGGCATCTGAGTACTGCCAGTGACATCGCAACTGTAAGGTATTTGGGGTCCTACTCCAGCAGCATGCAAACCTAGAGGCATCCAAAATGAATAAATTCTTTAGGGACATTAATTCCTGTTTTAGTTCAGAGAGCAGATGTGGTTACGTTGGGATCAGTGAGTAAGAGTTTTTATAAATCCTACCCAGAAGGCAGGAACTCTTAGAAAGAACAGAAATTCAGAATCACCCTTAATTCTATCACACAAGTTTAAGCAAAAAGAAACATCCACAACGGCTTCCCTACCCTGGACAAATACACTGACAGCTGATTGGTAAGGCAGACAGGCAATAGCACCATACCCTCGCTTTGTAACTTCCTTTCAATATTTCAACTCCACTATTACCTGTTTGCCACAATGCTTGGATAATAAGCTTTCTGATTTTCATCCACTTTCATGTCATTCTGCTTTATGAAACGTTTCTGCTCCTCAAAGGCTCGGATTACACTGACTCCCAGGAGGGTCTCATTGAAGTGAGAATACACAGGAGAACGACTGACAGACTCAAGGCGTTTGAGCTGGCGAGAAGTAGCCACATAAAATCTCTGCAAGTCAGAATACGAAAATTACGGTTATGTCCAGATTACATTTGACAAGACAGAAGGAATCATGAGAGAGTTCCCTGCCATTTAGGCTGTTACTTACAGAGATTCAACATATATTCAGAAATACATGCCTTCTCCAACACTTCAGGCCTAAAAAGATCACACTACATACATAAAGACAGTCTTTAAACAACTGCCAACCAAACCGTATCATGTGATAGCCACTTTCTTTTTGGAAACTTAAACAGTACAAAACTGAGTCTCTGAATTGTGCCTCATTGCCTTTATGACTTACTAGTGGAGCTTTACAGATTCGCTAATTCAAGAATCAAAGCCATAAATCAGCTCCTTCTCTCACATTTGTACTCCCTCTGCCAGATTCCTAGCAGTAAAGCAGAGTGAAGCAAGCACATCCTGCCTGCATAAGACAGGAGTGAAAAGCTGCCTTTGCTTCTCTTGATTAGTAAACAAGTTTCTGACAAAACAGGCACGAGCAGGAAAGTATATATAATTTTCTGAAGGTCTTCCCAACCCTTTCATTTGGGAGAAAGCTTTAGAAAAGTTCACAGATTTTTCATAAATGGGCTCAAAGCAACGAGATATATGCAGTTTGCCTCAAAATCTAATGGCATTTTATAAAGCCTGCTTAGGTATTAAAGTATTACCTCTTGCACACAGAAGTCATTCTACACTTGACAACAAAAGGAAATGCTCTGCTGCAGTTAATCAATAAGCCATGCAAAACACCGTCAGTCAAGCATGACAAGTCAAACATACTGAAACCAGACCTATTCCAGAGTGAGAACACAACTGTCTTAAGTAGAGGACATGTAACTGCTGGTCCAGATGACCTTGGCCAAGCCCCTACCTGCACAAACAAGTAGACAAGTCCCAGAGGTGGAATAATGACAGCAGCTATAGGTGTGGCCAGCAAAATGATGATGCAAGCCCCAATGACATTAAACGTTGAGCCCATGAACATCTTGATGATTGGTGGAATAGTGGAGTCAATGGTATCTATCTCCTTAGAGAAACGATTCACCAGATTTCCACTGGGTGTACGTTCAAAGAAACTCATTGGAGACCTGAGGACATTGTGCAGCAGGTTAAGGTGCAGATGTCGTGAAGCAAATATTCCCCCTATTGACACAACCATCGAGTAGCCAAATACAGCAATACCTGGAACAGAAGACTTGTTTTTAACTGCTCTCATCTATCACACAAAACATTTTCCTTCATTTTGTCATCACGCAGAATTAGCACATATCTAGTACAATAATCCCGAGAATTGGAGTTCACTACCGTTAGACTTGGCAATTATTTAAATAAATTTAAAAACTTTTTCAGTGAAAACAGCACATTTCTCTCATGGAAGTATTTTTCTCCATTAAAAAAAAAAAAAAAAGTGGTGTGTAATACAATCAGAGAAAACGCCGGCCTATGCAGCTCAGCAAGACCACAGCAGCATAGCTAAGGCCTCCTGTGATATACTGTCCCTGCAAGCCAGGCAAGCACACTTTTTTGACAGGCCAAAGGGCCATTTCTCAGATCAGATGTTTTGTCGTGTGGCTTATCAGTCTACTTGCAACCACATTTGTTCTTGTTTTGCATGAATGAAAGAAGAACAAATTCAGTAACTAAACAGACTGAATAGTTTTATATGTCAGTTTACTTGTTGTTGGTTTTAACAAGTTATCTGTCTTTCTATGAAATAAAAACTCAGGACTTAGAAAACTGCTGCTGCAGTTCTGGGGATACAAGAGCATTAGAAACGTTCTGAACCAGCTAATAGTACAATAGGTAAACCAGGCAAACCTTGAGAAATTCCCAGTGCTCCATACACTCCCAGTCTGACATTTGTATACTGCTGTGTTCCATTGATAACAGGATCATCTGTCCATAAACTCAGCCAGTAGTTGGAAGCCAGGGAGGCTACATGGTTACACATGAAGAGGAAAATGCTCAAAAAAGAGATAAAGAGTCCAATAGCTTTCATGTAGTCCCAATATACTGTTGCCTTTACCTGAAGACAGAAGGGAGGAAAAATATGTTTATATATTTATTTATTTATTTACATATTCATTTTGCAGATGAAGTTTCAAAGCCAGCAAGTTCCCTTTTCTTCAACCACTATTTAAAGTTAGCATTCCTGCATCAAGCCAGACAAACATGACAATTACATGCTAGAAAGCCACTGACCTGGAACACAAGTTGCAAGATGTTCTGTGGATATGTGCCAAACCCAGTATCCCTCCAGGGCAGGCACACATCATCTTTCCCTTGTCTTCCAAGGGAAGGAAAGGGAGAGCGCTGCTTGAAGTAACACAGAGCATCTGTGGCGGAGCCAAGAACTTCACTGGGGAGGTTCCAGATTTTGTCTCTCTCTTTTTACCACAAGATTATATATCCTTTAATTAAACCCTTGCTTCATATAGCTTGTATTCTATGATCTATTGTAAAACAGGACTCCAGCAACATTGCTAGGAGGTATAACTACCATTTTCCCAGGAACCACACTCTCCAGTTTCTCAGAAAGCCCTTGGTTACCCTTGGATTAGATACTTGTGTCTACAGTGGAAAATTGGCTTAAATTCAGCTGAGTCAATTCCAGCTCCTTACACTGAAGGATAAATTTCACCAGGTCACCTAATTTGTTACAACTTTGCAACCTCTTTCTAAAAAAGAGCAAACTGCAAGTTTGCCATTTCTTTCAAGCTTTGATGTGGTTAGACTCATCATCTTAAGCTGAGGTTTTGATGTCAACATTCTTTCTGCAAGCAAACCTGGGGCTCTGCTCTGGGACCAGAGACCATAGCAACACTTTCATGAAGTGCTGCACAACAAGCAGCGAGCCCCACAATCCTCTCAGCTCTTTCTCACCCCAACTACATGCTCTTCAGAAGCTTTTTTTTTTTTTTTTTTCTCCTCACGTGGAGTTTTCTGAAACTGAAAGAGAATGCAGGAAGTGGGAACAGGAGACCTTACCCTCCCGGTCTTTGCTGTGTCAGCCTCCGTCAATTTCCAGGAATTCTTTTCTGCAAGTGGCTTCTGCAGCTCTGCTGTGCTGCTCTGGTGCTGTGACTTCCCAGTCTCTCTGCTATACGTTGAAGAGTTGCTGAGCTGCCTGTTAAAAATACTTATTTTTAGTCTTGGAAAATACAGGCCAAGCGTCTGCTTCACAAATAGACTTCGATAGCCTATGGCTACAAGTCACTAGCTTGCATTAGTCTGGTGATAATCTATCTCCTAATAGCCATCATCTGGAAAGTGATGACCACTGCTTCTGTCCTCCGCCCCCCTCACTGCACGCTCCTAATCCTCCTGGCACTCACTTCTCAAGTACTCATTTCCAGATACAAGCTAACTGGCTAGGCACACAAATAGATCTTGGTTGAATGATCAAACTCCAGAAAGAAAAATGCCATGGTGAACATCAACATCATCATAAACAGTACTGCTGTTAAAATGCTAAAATTTTACCACCACAGGCAACAAAACAGGCAATTTTACTCCCGGGCACTCATTACCTTCCAGAAATACAGTATTCCTAGAGTGCCAGAAGAATAAGGCATTGGCTGTAAAATGATTTTGGGAAGGTACTGTCAGTGATTGCCTTGGGACTCTCTCAAGTGTAACAGCAGCTGTATTATGTCAGGGTAAAGGCCCACATAGCACTGCTTGCTACCTTTCAGTGGTCAAACCCTTGCAAAGACTACTAAAAGCAGTGTAGACAATACAGTACTCGCCACTTTATGTGAGCCAAATCCATGGTATCTCATAACAATGCAATGGTTTCTGTGCGTGGAAAGCTGAGAAGCCTGAGAGTAAGTCACCATGATAAGAGAAAGGAGTGTATTTGTCTTTAGATTAACTTTATACACCTGGTAAAACCATGCCAAGGCGTTCCGCTCCAGGCTGCGTTAACTGAGTTGCCTTCCACACCAAACCGTGCAAATTCCATGCATATCTAACAAATGCGCTTACAGTGCTCTGAGGTCAGAACACCCAAGACTGGAAGACTTCTTCAACAGCAATTGTCAGTGCCACACTGTGCAGGGGCTGGGATACCAAGCTGCACACAGCAATTGGCTGAGATTAGAAACTTCAAGGTCAGCCAAGAATCACAAGTGTAAACTCTGAAGTACTAAAATGGAGCATGTGTATATTGCAGCTGTAGGTAAATATTTCTTCCAATAAATTAATACTGCTAGGTCATATGGTAGGTGCTCCTCTGCACACCCACAAAGAAGCTCAGGAAGACAATGGCAGGAAAGCAACCTTCTGAACGGCTCCCAGGGCCACCACAGGAACCATCGGCCCATCAAAGGCCCATTTACACAAGCCCAGAGGAACAAAAACGGGTCAGCTATGGGACCATGGACATCCTAGCCATCCCTGTATGCACATATGCAAGACAGCCTGTACCAGCAGCAGGAGCAGGGCTGCAGCCTCAGGGGCTTAGCAAATGGATGGATGGCTGGGATCCAGCAGCAGCTGCTAAGCAAACTGTTTGAGCTCAGCTACTGGAGGGATCCACCTTGTACATATATGTAATACAGTCTGACTTGTGAACCTGCATCCTGCTCAGCCAGAGAGGGGAACTGGATGAGGTCACTGGTGCCCTTTCCTTTGTGTGGTTGCTCTAAATGTTTGAGCCGCGTGGCCTGTCATGCATATCCATGCTATGTGTGTGCGTATGCTTGCTAGGAAGGCATCTTCAGCCACACTACTGGCTGCACCTTGAGCCATGGATCAGCACCAACCTCACCCCTTTCAGGCTGCTGTGCGTGGCATGATAGATTTTCCTCCCACAAATAATATAAATACCAAGTTACTGTTTGTCCATGTCTGAGTAAAAGGACAGAAAATTAAAACAAAACACACACACAAAAAAAGAGTGCACACCTATGCATCAACTTTCCAGGGGCTTCATTCACAATCACTCCATTTTCTACAGGCTTTCCTTCCTTTCCAGATGGACTATTTGCATCTAGGGGGGGGAAACAAAACAGAAAGTAAATTAAATATGAAAATGGTAGGAAGAGACATAAAGGTTTAATTACAATTGAAAATGCCAGGTGCAGCCCCAGTGTGCAAACAAAGGGGAGAACACAACTGAGCATTTACATATGCTAACAGATAATTGATTAGATGAGCAAATCAGCATAGTTCCACCCCCAACAGGATTAGTTGACAAGACAAGGAATATTTATTTTTCTATTTTGCTACCAAACGTAGGTCAGCAATAACAACTTAACATAATTATGAGAACATACTTGATGTTAAAGCACACAATACCAAGTCACGCTATGACTCATGGTGAAAAAAACACTCCAACCATCTTCTGTTTTGCAAACCACATTGTTAATACTGTTAATTATTTTCATTTCACAAAACAGTAAGACGACACTCTAGCAAATGGAGTGCAGCTATATGAACAGATGGCAGGTGACATTAACTTCGAGCCTTCCTGCAAAACAAGGCAGGAAGCAAGGTACAGAAGTCCCCTGTTTTTAAGCAACCATAGGAATCAGATTCATTTAGGCAGAGATGTTTCTATGAATGTCACTGAAGAAAAACAAGTTTTTTTACCCCATTTATAACAAGATGTAGAACACACATCAAATTGCTTAACACTTCAAAAAACCTGTCACCCTGAATTATTAAGCTTTCTCTTACAAATTCAGTTCAGTGTAATACATTGTCACGAACAAAATTCCTAGGTTTGAGTTATGTCATCACTTCCTAACACTAACAATGACAAAAAGGGAAAGCTTCAATGACTTAGTTCTTATTTTTAATTATATGAATAAGACCAAACAAACACGAGACTGTTATTTGAAGCACTTGATACATTTTCTTCTGAAGGGCTCTCATATGGGAACAGCAAGGATTCCAGCGTCACTGAAGCTCTAAACCCACGTGAACAAAAGCAAAACCACATGTAAACTTTCCTCCTTTAACAGTTCTTACATTTGATTCCTTCTTGCAGGCTACAAAGGTTTCACGCTTATACTGCATTTACCTCTTTTGAGAGAAAGGTACTAAAGATTGCCATAGTAAATCTGGTGCATGCACCTAAGGTGTAACAGGTGCATCGGGAACAGCGATAGTGTGTGAATACCCATACAAGAACAAAAGGAACCTCCAGGGATCGATCCTGAGTGCTCCCTCTCGGGGTACACTCACTACACTCTTAAATCCAGAGGGGGAGATGCACCTTTAAAGGTTATTCAAAGCTTGCTCGTGAAAGTAACATAAAGATACACTGCTAGCATCAGTTATCGACAAATTGATGCTCCAGTTATTGTAGTAGCATAGAAACAAGCAACATGCAACGCAAGCCAATGCCTTATGTTATGTAGCTCAAGTTCTAATAATGACTCAATCTCTTCTGTAAAGTTCAGCTACTTGCATTGCTCCACTACAAGCACTAGTAAAAACCCAAGGCAAAAAAGTAGTTACCTGTCTCCAGAGGTTGAACCGTTCCTTCTAACGAAGGATCTGAGTCTAAAAGCATAATAATTAACTTTTTCCAGAACACACACAACCAGTTTTCAACCTTTACAAGCACAAATGCATAAAAGTAGCATGGCCTAAACCACAAAGACATACAGAAGCACAAGGCAGGATCAAATTTACTGAAATGGATCTCCTTTTAATCCCACCTCTTGCATTAAACCATAAAAAGGCAACTTTGAGGAAAAAAATTCACCATGTGGCTGCAAGTGACAGATCACAAAACTTCCTTCAAGACACACATTAATGGGGGGTTAGAAAGTGTTCTGCTACTGTCTTGCTTTAGGTACAGAACTGCCGTGAGAGGAGACCTGTGGCAGCAAAGACTTCCTTAGTCCCACCTACTGTGTAGTTACCAATCGCCACCCCACAAGGGCAGATTAGTAAGGACCAGGGGGATACTCCCCTCTTCCAAGCTTCTACCAGCACTCATCTTGAATCAGCATTTTCTTCTGCCATCTGGAGACTGCAAAGCTTTTACCGTATGAAAGAGAAGAGCTGCATTTTGCTAGCAGATGAATTAAGAGGAAGGGAGGTTATTTCCTGAGCCAGGCAGGTGCTTCCCAAATGACCACTGGGGTCGACTCCCCAGCATTTGGAACTTCTCACTATTTAACTCTTGCCTTGCATGGAGTCAAAATGTAGAGAAGCAGTCAAAAAGGAGAGAAGCACCTAGCCCTACCGAAGGGCACTGGAAGAAGCTATCCTAACTACCAATTGTAGTGCTGTTGAGCCCAACTCAGCTTTACGCTGTTATAAAGAGGCTCAGCCCCAAAATACAGGTGTGCTGGGCTTTACTGGGAGACAGTACTGATCACAAAGGCGTAACGCTTTCCTTTGCTGATGCGAAACCCCAGCCCATAATGCAAAAGTGGCCATGTTTATTACGAAACACACACTACTACCTCCTTTATAATACAAAAATAATGAACAAGGAAGCTATCTTCTTTTCAAACTTAGCACTTTTTACATTATTTCTCAATTGCAGCTGTAAGGGGGAAAACAGACAATTTTACAGAAGCCAAACAAGGCTCTGTCAATCAGATTCATGTTTTCCACTGCTCAGATTTCAACTTTGCGCTAGGCAACAGCTGGAACTTGGGGAATCAAGTCCACAAAATGTAAGGGGAAAAAAAAAAAAAAAAGACTTTCAAATTGAATGCCTACAAGTGACAGATCAAAAAAGTTCCTTTCGAAATATACAAGACCTAAGCCCTACAGGCCAGACCCTTAACAGTTCTCAGAGTACTTTTACTCCCCTTTCTCTCCACACTGAAGCCAAGTCAGCCTGTTGTACTGACAATCCTAATATAAAAACTGAGCTGAGAGTCACAGAGCCAAATGCTGGGGAGACAGCCTAAACCCACATTGCTCTCTATCAAGTACAGCCTACAGATTGCAATGCAGATTTAGATTTAATTGTGCTGTACACTTCATCTTTCAGGCACTGTAGTTAAGACCAAAGGTAAACCACAGTTCAAATATTTCAACCATAGTTCAAATACATAGTTTCAAACATTTCAACCTTGTGGGCTGGTTCTGCTAAGTTTTATCACTTTTACTCCCCACAAACATGTTAAAAATAACTCCAGGCTTTGCAAGAACAAACTGAAGTTTATGGTGAAGCCATCTGGAAAAAAAACAGCAAAATCCCTATCCCTGTGCTCCTTAAAACAAAAGGCTGCATCCACTACTTCAGTTCCTATGGGAGCTGAGGGATGGATGGTCATAAGACAGGTAGTCCTAAAGCACCCATTTGCTTTTCCTGTTTTGCAGGAAGAGCTGTCAGCCTGGAAGGGGCAGGCGTGCTCACAGCAGGCAGGGGCAGGCTACGACTCCACACAACCCACACTGCCAAGAATAGCACTGGCATCACCAAGTCAGCCACACTAAATCCAGAGAATGGAACAACTGCTAAAAGCAAGATGAATTTACGTGCTTTTTTGTGCAAATACACTTACAGATAGTTCCAGTTGCTTTGGAGAAGATTACACTCTGTAGACACAGCAAGGCATCTATTTCTTTTATTCACAGGTGAATGCAGCAGTGCTCCACGCTGCATCCCCTGTTGCTGCCATTGCCTTCTGCATCAAGGGGGAAGAAGGGGCAGCTCACCTCCCCAATCATCCTGCAGACTCGGGTGGGGCAACTTTCCAGAGTGAGCGTTCTCCCATGCACAGAAAAAACACTGAGTCTGAGGATGGGAGAGAAGCAGGTAATCCTCAGGAATCCACAAGGGAGAAAAGAGCTGGGAGGTAACAGGGAGAGGGCTCACAGCCCAAACTCAGAGGCCTGGGAGAACAAAAGGTTTTCCCCGGCCTTGCAGAAAGCAGGATGTATTCCTGCCAGAAAGCACCAACCCATAGTTTTCTGTTTAGCTCCAGCAGTGTTTGTAGGCTGCCAAGATGTAGCGTCAGAGACAGCCTCCTGTGTTCTTGTGGTCCCCCCCTCTTTAAAACGGGCATGCAGCTCCCCTCCAGCTAGCTCTGACTGGCTCCCATCACAGCTTGTTCTGCATTTATCCAACAAACTGTGTTTTTAAATAATATTTAGCAGTCTTTTATATATCTGATAAATATTATGCCTGTGAGCCAGACAAATAACACCCTATTTTTCACTTTTTACCATTGGCAGAAGATCACTCAACCAAAACTGAGAAATAAGTTTGCTGTGATATGACAATTCTTTCTGAATCACCAGGGTCATATTGAAGTGCCTTGTGTTAGACAACTGCAGACAAGTGTAGCAGAAGATAAAGCGCTGGCTCGCTTTCCAAGAGAAGATTTGGTAAAGCAATGGGAAAGGAAAATAACTTCATTGAATGCGAAGACTTCAACAAGTAGCATGTACTTGGAAAGAGGAGTAAAAGAGGCTACAAGAACAAGGCTATTAAAGGAGGGAAATGGTTGTGGCTTAACCGGCAGGCAGCTAAGCACCACAGGTTGCTCACTCCACACCTCTGCAGTGGGATGGAAGAGAGAATTGGCAAAAAGAGAAGGAAAAAAAAAAAAAAAAAAGTAAAATTACAAGAACTCGGGGGTTGAGATAAAAACAATTTAGTAAGAAAGAAATGAAGTGGACAAAACAAGCGATGCACAATGCAATTGCTCACCACCAGCAAACTGATGCCGAGCCAGTCCCTGAGCAGCAGCAGCCGGATTTTGCTTCCAAAATCTCTTCCCATAATACTCCTCACAGTGGGAGACCTCAGCCATAGAGCAATAATTGCTGCTCACAGACAATGCCCACCCAAACCAGCATCCCAACTTGTGAAGTGACATCTGACACGTACCAAGTGACCTTTCCGAGATGAAGGCTAGCCTACAGCAGGGCATCCTGACCTTGAGCTCAACACCACCCTCACATCAAACCCCCTGTTGGGGAGCAGCATGTGTGCAAGGAAGCCCTGCACATCCAGGAGAGACTGCTCATTCACGGCCTCCAAGTGCAGTCTCTGTTGCCAGCCTGGACAGAAGAGGACAGCCTCAGAGAATAAAGCAGACCATCACAGCCCTCACACCGTGCACTTTTACACCACGATCTAGAGCAGCTCCTTGCCGAAGGCAGCCATCCATCACCTCTTCAGTGCTTCACAGCTCAATTTGGCACTACTTCTGTTGTCTCCTGTGGCAAGCATTTGAGGAGTACAATTAAAAATTGCCACTGCTTTCCCCTCTAGAGAATGGGTAGGAACCAAGGGTTTTCCAAAAGGAAGGAGAAGGTGAAAAGTGGGTTCAGTCTCTTTCTGGAAAGCCTGCTCTTCAGCATCCAGCAACAGGTATTTGCTAGCAAACTGGCCTCAAGCACATACCAACAACTACACCCCAGCCAGCACTATACAAGCACCCTTGCAAACACCCTTCACACTTCCGCATTCACATGTGGAAGATATCAGAAAACCACAACAGGCAAGCCACTGAAGAGAACAAGCTGAAGGCAGCTAAGTTCCTCTATTAAAATCCACATCTATCCGCAGGAGGAAAAAAAAAATCCTACCCCAGTACAGCCTTACAGCTGTTTGAAAAGCAGAAGCAAGAGTCAGGGGTGTCAGCAAAAAAAAAAAAAAAAAGAGCTGCTTCATCCTCTTCCCCATCCCCAAAGCAATTATCTGTATAAAAAATCAGAGGGAAATGTGTATAAACCCCTGCTTGACCTCACAACCACTTAATTTTGCTACAACATGAATTTCACTACAGAACCGCTCCACATTTAAGAAAGAATGTGCATTCACCTCGCAACCTTCAATGCCCTCTAAAAACACCTAAATCTATAGGTTTCTAGAGGTTTATCACAAGAAATAGCAGCTTCCTTTAACCTTCCTTCCATGACCAGTACAATCAGTGTTTTCCCTTTACCATGACTCCCTTAACTTATCACTTATCAGCTTATCCAAAAGAGGATCTATTTGCAAGCTTACCGCTGTTCTCCATGCTTTGTTCAGCATTAGCGTACGTACGAAGAAACTCCGCAAAAGCTCCATCTTGCTTCAGCAGCTCCTGGTAAGAGCCCATCTCAGAGATTTCTCCATCACTCATTACCAGAATTGTATCCATTTGGGGCAGATAGTTGACTGCATGGGTTACCAAAACCCGTGTCTAAATAGTAAAAGAAAAAAAAAAGTTATTCTAGTATCTCAAACTGGTAAATAAAATGGTTAAACTTCTGTCCTCGCAGCTTGAATGCTGGGCACAATACAGTAATAACTATGGACTCACTTGGAGCATTTTTAAGAAAAATGACTGCTCTTGTCTTTTGACTTATCTTTCATTCAGTTTTGATTAAAGAAACCAAATTATATTATACAATAACACTGTTTTCATAATAAAAGTCCTTAAAAAAAAAGTCAGGAGAATCTTTTAATTTTTCTGATTTTTAATACCGAAGTCTGAAGATTGAACTTGACAAAGTTGGAATCATTTCAATTCAGCAAAGAAAAACAAATCATTCCCCAGAGACTAGGTGTTATATTATTACGTACTTTATTTTTCAGGATTCCTTTTGGTCCAATAACTTTTTCAAAAATATGTTTCCCAACATGCGCATCAACAGCTGATAGAGGATCATCAAATAAATAGACATCTGCGTTGCAGTAAACTGCCCGAGCAAGACTGACTCTCTGTTTCTGTCCTCCAGACAAATTGACACCCTGGGGAAACAAGACAGTAAGATCCTTTATTTACAGCTAAAAAGAGATGCCTTACTGTAGTTTGTGAAAGAAAAAAAGTCATGGGAGATTTATGCAAATCAGAAAAATTTCACCATTGTCTGAAACAGATCTGTATCACAAACTATTTACTAATGTAGCATGAACAATCACACTTAAAATTCCCTCTTACAAAGGAGCACATCTCTAAGTTATTGCTGTCAATGAGGGTGTAGAAAAAAAAAAAAGTATTGTTTACTAGACTTGCAAGGAATTAACCCAGACCAGACACCTAATTCTGTACATTCTGAGGCTACTTTTCTTCTTGGTCATATTTCTGCAGGGCTGCCTCTGATCTTACGGAGAAAAAAAAAAAAAAAAAAAAACCACCACACTCTAAGAGCAGCCTACAATTTGGTTGGCCTGCTGACCGCCCAAGTTTCCTGTAAGGAAAATAAAAGCTGCTCTCTTGCCTCACTCTGGACCTGGGGCTGCCGGTAGGCAGCTATACCCCATGGAGAACCAGTCAGCAGGCACAGCACATGTCCCTGCATATCCCTTCCTATCCTCTGCAGAGCATCAGCTTAGCAGAATGCCAAGCAGGTTACATACACATACAGGCTGCTGGCCACGTGTTTAGGGGACACCAGGTCCTGCTTGCACACCAGAGCACTGAATCATTTAGCAAGTTTCTAAATCCCACACTGCGCATTTGTGCAACCAAGGGCCACCTTGGGTATTGCTTCATTTAAAACGATGACACAAAACAAACAAAAACAAACAAAAAGCCACCCCACTCGAAGTGTTAAGAAGATTCTTCTCTTCCTGCTTACATATATTTTTATGCTCTATGACCATGACAACTCAGAGCTTTTTAAAAACAAGCATTGTAAGATGCTTTTACTTTTCTAATTAAGAAAAAGTTTCCTCCCCTTGGAGTATTAAAGACAAAAAAAACAGACTGTTCAAGTTTTCCTGTTACTCTAGAGGATTTCTATTCTGTATGCTTTCAATTCAACACAACTTTAAGAGAAAGTAGGACAGAAGTCACAAGGCCTTATCTACAGGCAATAACACTGTTGTGGTAGAGCGGGTACTTAAATACCTTTTCTCCGATTTCTGTTCTGTCTCCTGTAGGAAGAATCTCTATATCAGGCAGGAGTGCACAAGCCTCAATCACACGCTTGTACCGGCTCTCATTCATCTCTCTCCCAAAAATAATATTATCTTTCAGAGTTGCATTTTGGACCCAGGCTTGCTGAGGAACATAGGCTACTGAGCCCTGCAAGGAAAAAAAAAAAATCCTTATTCAGTACTTCAGACTAAAAGCCTGCATGAAGTCAAAGCACAGCAGGGCTTTGTGAGGCTGGCAGTCCTCATTAATTCACAAATTGCCTGCGGTCATTATGGAGCCACACAGGCAAAGTGTGTGCTCTTGGGGTGGTGCCTCCTCCAACATATTTTTGTAATCCCCTCTACATGTGAACGTAACAAAGTGCATTGGTGGAAAATAAAAGACTTCAAATAAAACATGATTCTCTAACAGACTTAGAGGAAATGTTTGTTTAGACAATATTCACACAATTATTGAATGTCAGAAATTATTATGACTTTGTTCTTTCATACAGTTATAAATTCTGTTCACTGTGAAACAATTTAATCTGGAATGCAGAAGAGATTAACAATGGCGTCCCTGCCAAGAGATTTCTACTGAAAGCAGGGAAAGATGTTCTTATACAAAAAGTCACTTCAAAGGAAGAGACTCAGCTGCTGCGAAGTATTTTGCTTTGAAGAATGGTTTGGCCTTCTGTCTGTACTGATAAACAGTGATTCATTTCTCGCTTTAGTTTTTCCAGAGCAATTTTGGAGATGACCAAATGTGCATTTTTTTTTTAATGTAACATTTATTTGTTTTGCTCTCAAAAAACATCTCTACCCATGTTTGTAACCTTATCCAACAACTCTCTGATGTCTAAGAAGGTATGAATTAATACTGCTCCTCCTCATGCTGGAGTATGTGTAATAGTCTCCCTCCCATACCTGGCTGCCAGCAAGACTCAACAGAATAATCATCTTTGAGACTTCTATCACTGTACATATTTGGCTAAATCTGAAACTGCCAGATTTAGAGGCTGTTGGATCAACTCTTAACAGAGAGAATGTAGGGTAAGGCATAAACATAGTGGCTAGGAAATCAGGCTATAAGTGCATTCCTTTGAAAGGCTCTCTTCCCCTCTTCACATCATTTGCAAGTCTAGAATCCTTTTGGCAATACCCACAAGTAGCAGAATTATTCAGACATCACACCTTAACAACCACATGGCCTTCCTTTTTGTCCATCTCCCCCAGTAATGCAGACAGCAATGAAGACTTTCCACAGCCAACTTGGCCAACAACAGCTATCAGGGAGCCTTCAGGAACAGTGAAGTTGATGCTGAAATTAAAGTGTACATAATTCAGCCTTGCTTGCTGGCACACCCCAGTAGTTAAACAATCATTGAACAGCCCATATAAAGCCAGATGCAATGCAAAAACCCACTGCAAATGCTGACACAGCACATGAACTTAAACTACTTGAAAATGCAAACCTTTCTTTCAGAACGCACATAGCTCTTCTTATACTTAGGACATAGCATCTTGATATGTGATAGTCAACAAGAAAAAAAAATAGTCACTTCAAATATTTCTCTTAAATTTTCCGTAAGCAGAAATGTAAATACAAATGGATGTTCCCCAAATAGCACCCTTGCCTGAAAGGACATGCAATTTAAAACCCAAGATCAGCCAAAATGAAGGAAGTGGGTGGAACACTGGGAAGACAGGGCTGGTAGCTCTATGACTCCTGTTACTTTGGTGGTCACACTACGTACAATGTTCTTCACTGGTTTTCTCCAGCAAAGGAATCAAGGATTGCTACAGTTCAGAGAGGACAGAATTTTTAAAGGTAGGCTCTGAGGACATAGTGCAGATGTAAGGGACTAGGGATAATTAAGAGGGGACAATCTAATTGCATCCTCTAGATGGAGCTCATCCCATCTGCAGCCTCTAGCAAGAGCTTGAAATCTCTAAAGCTTTCTCTCCTCCCATTATACCTCTTGCTAGCCCCCTTTGCATTTCAAACTCAACATTGCCAACTCCTCTAGTTCATGAAGTCCCTGCTTAAAATACAGTATATTATATATATATAAAAACACACATATATAACATTAAATATAGATGTTATTTGTTTTCCTGTTCCTTTAAGGAAAAAAACTCTTCTGCATATAGACTTTCTAATTTAAATACAGATAGCCTATGATTCAGCACAAATACAGAGTAAAACAAAGAGTACCAATTCTTACCTATTCAGTGAAGGAGGATCATTTCTGGACCAGCTAAATGTTGCATTCTTTACAATAATACTTCCTTCTGCTGATGAACAGAAAAAGTGTATTTACACAAGTGTCAAAGCAAGCAACTAAACTGTACACTCTGAATCATGCCACAGAAGTAAATCTAAGTACACAGAAGCAGAGGTATAAAGCTACCTTTGTAGCAGAAAAATAACCTGCTGCTTACCAGAAGCTTGTGTTCTATCAGTCAAAGCAGAAAAGTAAGCATGGTAAGAATGGTAAGTCTAACCTCAGCAGAGAGTCTGAAGTTACACACCTTTAGTAACCAGGAAGTACATGAATGCCAGCTGTAAGATCCTGATTAATTCAGCCATCTCCTTTACCTAGCAACTCTGCTGCAGTACTTCAAAGTCAGTTCAAGAAAACAAAGCAGCCTCAACCTGACTTGTGCTTCAAGGGGAAGATCAGCTCAACTGATGCTTCTACGCAGAAAGCAGAATTACCACGATATAGGGGAAAAGAAGTCAAACTACCAAATAAAATAACTTTGACCAAAACCAGTGTTGAGGGAGTTAGAACAATTTAGGTTCGAATAGACTTTTTAAGATCATCTAGTTCCAGCCATCCTGCCAACGGACAGGGATACATTCTGCTAGATCAGGTTGTTCAAAGTCCCATCCAGCCTGGCCTTGAACACTTCCAGGGAGTGTTCATCCACTACCTCTCTGGGCAATTTTTTTTTCCCCACTTAGAGCAAGTCCAGAGGGTCCAGAAGGCAAGAAATACTTATGCTAGACATAAGTTTGAGTCAATACAAATACAACCCATCATGGATAGAATTTATTTTAAAAATCCATTAAACCCTATCTAAAGATTTGTGAGTGAGGTATAGTACTGGTTATCCCCTGAGAAAGGGGAGGAGATATTCCCAGAAGGAAGATGAGAAAAAAAATACATCAGATGACTGCTTACAGGAAAACCAAGCGTCTGAAGTCATAGGTCAGCTAACCACGAGAGGAAGGACTGGGGATTTCACTATCTTTGTAATAAGGAAGGAAAAAAAAACGTTTAGAAGTGACTGACATCGTTAAATCAAGGTTTGTCTTGCAAGACAAAAGAGTGTTGGCTTTTCAGTAGGCCTGCCTTTACACTCATCTCTGTCCAACAGCCCTACATAACCACAGCAGCAGTACTAGATGTAGTACAGCTCGGAGTAATGCTCTCTGCACAAAATAAAGTGGAGGCATTTGCCAGAACTGGAACTTATCCTTTCTCTTTCAAAGGTGCTGAAGTGGCATACAATTGCTTTATCTCAAGAATGGTGGGTTTGGGGACAGTGTTAATTCTCATCCTCTTAACTTTCAAATGGGTATATTTGAAACTGTCCAACAAGTCATTTATTCAATTTTACAGCCCCCCCCTCCCGTTTTGCTTTCTGGCTGAAATCAGTGAAATCCAGCAAGATACAGTACATTTGTTACAGAAAAGCAGAAGAAATACTGCAGAGCCACCCAAAATCTGCACAAATTTTTCCAACAGTACTGAAACTCACCGTCTGTGGTGGGACGCCTGATTATGCTGTCTGGATCTAACTCTTCATGTGACAGAAACACCCTAAGGCGCTTCAAGGACACACTGGCCTACATGGAAAAGAGATGCAAAACTCTCTTATATTCTGTTCATTATAGTTAAGAGTGGTGTTTTACACCATGTATACATTTCATCATTTTTACACATCCCTCCTTAAAACCACTGTATTTTTTCTTGGTCAGGCAGTAAGCTTGCATTTCCCAGACCACAAGAAATATGACTGATATCAGGAACACTCGCTACTACTGTACCTCAGATTGAGGATTTTGCTTTTATAGCATTCACTACACAAGAAATGCAAAGCTCCTTTACTGTGGTTACTGAATTTCACCAGAGGACTTTCTCTAAGCACAGAAACGTAATCTTTCCATCCAATGACTACTTCTGCACAGAAAAACTTGTTAATAACTGAAATCTTACTTCTACTATGCTGCTGATAACCATAGGAAGCATGTTCAGTGGAAACCTGAGGATGTTGAATAAAGCTAGGGATACAAATGCCTTCTGAGCATCCAAGACGTTGTTCTTGTCTATTTTGACATACACAGCAAACGTGGACAAGGCAACCTGAAACACAAAGTGTAATGGTTACAGCAAGGGTTACTTTTTTTTAAGCCACTAACTCAAGAAACATACAGTGACAACCAGAATCAGAGATCTGCAAATCAAGGAAAGAGCAATGCTTTGATAAATTTCTTGTTCCTGGTAACGCTTTTTGCTAAACAAACATTTGATTTCAATGTATTGTTGTAAAAGAAGTTGATGGTGCCTCTTGGAAAACTTCTGAGAAGGTGCCAAGCGTTCACTTTCTTCACACAGCAAAGGTGAAGCCACAAATGACCTAGTGCTTGTGGTCACCCTGCAGAAGGGAAGGAAAGGAACTATTGCTAGCCTTTGTTTCATTTCATTCAGAAAGAAGTCACTCCCCTTTGTACCAGACACTAGGACCGATCACACCTGTATACTGAAAAATAACCCAATGCTAGCTCATTTTATATTTTGTAGGGACTACCACAACCCTAGATTGCAAAGTACAGCCCTCTTTATCCTGGATATTCTAAGAAACTTTAAATATTACTGCATTATAAAGGGTAAGCCTTACAGTACCCAGACAGTTCACAACAGAAAAGTTTAAGATCCCTGCTGAACAAAAAAATGACATTGAACCCCTGCTATCATCAATCATAAGGTATAAAAATAATTTTATACAGTTATTTACATTCTTTAAAAGTATGTTGATTAAGTTGCAATAAAACTAAAGTAAACTAAGTTAAGCCAAATAAAAACAACACAACAACTCCCTATCTCACGGAATTTTCACTTGCAGATCAATTCCCTTCACAGCTGTTTCTTCCATGGTAAGAACACTCATGCTTCAGTAGATAATAACTCTTTCACACACATTGACAGAAGAAGAAAACAAGGCAAGAAAAAAAATGGTTGTCTAACTACTGGTGACCCTCTCCATCAAGACTTGAGGCCATTAGCTCAAATGCCTCCAGAGGAGTCTCCTCTAAGCACAGCATCCACTTAAGACATTTGTATTTATGTTTAAAATCTAACTGCTGTGAAGCCATGTATTGTTCTTACGGCGGCTGACTCAGCTGTGTCTGGTACAGTAGCTTGTTTGTACAATCCTCAGTTCGGACACACATATCCCAGGGAGAAAGCCCTCCCAGAGAGATCGAAAACAAGACAGGCTCCAAAGAATAACTTCAGAAGCAGCATGCCTGCACTCTTGTGTTATCAACAATTAGTCTGAAATACACCCTTATCAGCACAGACAGCAGCACCGGAGGTACTGCACAGCGAATAGCTCCCTGACACCATTACTAAACAATGCGTTCTGCCATTGAAACAGGAGAAGGAGTAGAAAAAAGTATTATGCACATCAAAAGTGCTTTCTAATAGACACCTGCATAATTCTTTAATCAGAAGCTTAGAGGAATATTTACTGAAGAATAAAAATCTGGAAAACTGCGTGTTAAACAGCAGTCTTATACTTTGGGCTGTACTGATTCTATCCCAGTGGCAAACCCTCTAATGTTCAGGACCTTCGCAACATACACAATGTGCACTGAAACAGAGCTACTCATTAAGGGAACTCATCTCAGACTCTGAATAACAGCATTAAGGAGTCCACATGCATGGTTTTATTTAGAAACTTCATTTAATAATGTATTTATATTAAAATCATCTCAGACTTCTTTTAGAAAAGCATTCGCTTAAGAATGCTGCTGATATTTCCTATCCAGGGCACTGCTTCTTCTGCCTTTCATCATGCCCAGAACATAATGTAAACACTACATAATATTTGCAGGGAAGGAATCTGAGACTGGAAAGTACACTTAAACACCTTCAACTGGAACAGCACATATTTTATCCTAATGTAGTCATGGCCTCTATTTGCTTCTGCGTACAAGAGCCCTGGCCCATTGTTCTAATAGGGTCTGAAGCAACTTTGATGTGATCTCACCCTTCTCTCTCTTTTATTAGTTTGAATGTAAGCTAGCCACAAACACAGTGGAGATGTTTCACATATCAAGAATATTTTTTTTAAATAGGAATTTAAAGCAATCGCAGGCTATGCAATGGCTTTACTTCTCCATATTGTTCTTAAATAGATGTGGGGAGAACCCAGGCCAGAGGCACATTTGGCATGCAATGTTCCATTAGATCTAGAACTCTTATCCAAGGATCTGCTGCTTTCAGAAACATACTGAAACAAGGGAACTTTTTCTTTGTTGTTGAGCACAACTACCACCAGTATGGCAATGCGCACTTCAGTAATTTCTTCTTCATCTGACAGTGCTTTTAATCTTAGGTCCCTCGAGAATACCAGAGAAAATAGAAGGAGCAGGGAAAAAATAGTTTTTATTTTTAAATAATTCAGTCATTAACTCTTAAGATACATTCAACATGGATCTCACTAATATCCAAAGAAAACAGAAGAGCCTTTTCATAGAGTGCTGTGGAAGTTTTCCTACTTTTCCATTCATTACAAAACAAAACAAGAACAAGTTATCAAGTACTGCTTTGGAAAGCATGATCCCAAACAGGAGAACAGACCTGCAGATTTGTTTCACTTACCAAAAAAGGAGCACAAACCCAAGTGAAGGTAGCCATTGCAGCAAGGTAAGCAGATTTTTTTAGGACTTTGAGCTCTTTCTGCCTGATCTCCAATACCTTCTCTCTGAAGGCTAATTCCCAAGCATAAAGTTTCAGAACTTTAATCCCGTTGAGAATTTCATTCATCAGCTTAATTCTGTTGTCTTTGCTCTTCATCTGCGCCTTCTAAAAACAACATTGCAATAAATAATTAGCAGAGCACAATACTTGGCAGATCCACAGAGTTCTCAGCTTTTATTTTGCAATGGCAAAATTTACCTCATAAGCATCAAAAGCTTACTAGATTCCCAAGCAGGAAATCTGAAACACTGTCTGAACAAACAAATACACAGAATTAACACAACATTTTAAACCAATTAAAAGAATGCTTCATACAACTAAAAACCTGAACCAAGATCAAAACAATTGTGGTACTGGTTTAAGTGTGATTAATTCTGCACCAGAGAACCTCAGGGCTCAGGTTCCTCTAAGTACAACACACAGTTAAAAATATGCCACTCTAACCAAGCTTTGGTGATACGCAGCTCACATCTGACCTTACACAAAACCTGGTTTTGCTTCATTTTCAATGCTATCAATCACTTCCTGATGGTGTACTAAGGCAAAAAGCTTTCTATTCAGCAGAAGGAATACAGACCATTAGGAAGAGGGAAACCTTTGAAGAAAGTATTTTAATGAGGGCTGAGCAAAGCTGAAACGATGTTCTGACTCAGCACCCAGCAGAGTTAGCAGACTGCACCAGGACAGCAATCTCAGACAGCTGTTACCAGGGGCAGCGTGGCTGTGACAGACTACCTATTCCTGCTCCACCTCATGTAGGAAACAAATGCTGTGGTACATTCTGATTAACATCTGGAGATAAAATGTTTCATTCAAATAAATTAGCAAATGTCAGGGGAAATGTGTTGAACTTAGCTAGTAGTGAAGTTTTTACCAGAAAGCACAGAGCTGTTGGAGGTTGTTTTTGCAATAGAACAAACAAGAGTTTGAGCCTAGATTTGCCCACGTGCACCCTCTGCAACAAACTGACCCTCTCTAATTGAAATCTACTATGACCAAAGAAGAGCCAACCACTGACACTCCTTCCTCCTCATCCCACCTGGAAGAAGTAAGAAACAGTAAGAAACGATACACCAACACTGCAACCACCATCCTGGAAATGTAAATATTTCACTCATTTTAACGTTCATTAGGCAAACAGTAGCACAAGTTTCCTCTTAGGCAGCAAGTTAAAAACTAATTTCAATCTAAACATCTGGCATTTCTTGAAGCTGGCTAATCTTCAAACCTTGCTGTTAACTTCTGAAAATTTTTTTGACGATTACGTATAGATGTAAGGCTGAAAAATACATTAATTTGCATTTATTTTGCATACACATCGTTTCTGACTCTTCCATCCTTTCTCTTTTTTAAGCTGTAAATAGGTAGGGGGCACAACTCCGAAACAAGTCACAGAACAGTACACATTTCTTAAAAGCCCTGTCACATACATAGAGCTTCTTACCTGATAGGTTTTGGTCTTCATTGCCATCACAGCATTTATGGGAACCAGAAGGATCATAACAGCCACACCTGCCAGTACAGAAGGACCTAAATTCTGAAGAGAAAAATACACAACTGTAAACATTTATTCAAAACCATTTTTTAAGATCCAGGGTCAAACCACTGCATGTGGTGCAGAAAAGCATTCTGAAATACCTTTTCAGCATCTTCCCTTTTCAAGAGCAGCTAAGGGGAAGAAGATGATGATCCAATATGGACTTAAACTTACGTTTACATGCTTTCATGTTTGAATCTTAGACATACATCAGTAGCTTGAATACAGAAGTGTATTTCACTCAAGGGAGATTTTAACATTTGTCTTTTGTTCTGACGAAGAGAACCATGCAGAGAATGACCAACTTCTTGATCAATTTCATTACCCTTCAGACTGACAGTAAGAACTGGCAAGAGACAGCCTGGCGACTGGACTAGAAACATGCTTCTCATACGGTGACTCTGAGTGTAGAACCAGGACCACTTTTCTTTAAATCACATGATAAATGAGATACTGTAGGTGTTGCAGTCCCTCCAAAATTAATAGCTCCGATCTGCATCCTACCCATATACACTAGGTTATACAAATCCAAAGCCTTCCTTCTTGGTAACTGAAAAGAAGTAGCTCTGAAAGAATTCTGAACAGCGTTTGTTCCATGCTGCTGTAAACACTCCAGTGGTCTGAACAGCTCTCTGCAGTCATGACGATAAGAAACAGCACATTACCAAATTCAAAACAGCATACAACACATACAATACTCACCTGCCACAGTAAGTACAGTGCTAGTATCACCTGGAGGGGTGCAGACCAAATCATGTTTATATAGGTAGCCAAGTCCATGAATCTCTGAGCATCCACAGACATTAGATTTACAATTTCACCCACAGTAGAAGTCTTTCTGGCAGAATTTGTGATAACGAGTGCCTAGGTGGATTTAAAAAAAAAAAAAAAAAACAACATGAAAAGACTTACTCATTTCCTTTTTCTCCACGGAATTGAAATTGCTTTACCAAACTTCATCTTTAAGCATCTTTTTCATGCTTCATGTTCTGTTTACCCTGCACATCTTAAAAAAAAATGTAAGGTGTGTTGATGGAAGAAGCACTCGGGTTAAATTAAAAATAGCAACAGGTATTTGCAAATAGGGTTGGTTGGTGTTTTTATTGCTTGTGGGGGCATAGGGTTGCTTTTCTCTTTTAAGTGTAAAAAGTAGAATCTTCGCTTCTTGTCACATATTTTTCTCACATACAGCAAATAATCCTAAGCTTTCTAAAATGTTCCAGATTACTCCAGGAAAAGGTGGTACTGCCCATTAAGTCACTAAGTAAGCTGTAAATGTAGATACATCTTAATTTTTGCACAAATTTAAGTAGTTTCACCTGCTGTCTAAATGAGAAAAGGTTTCTTGTTTACCCGTGGGAAGGAAGAGTTGTCAGAAACCAGTAATTCTGAAAATGTTTTCATCTCAAAGCTTTCTATTTATAAATCAGATACTCTCTTATTTCTATTAAGAGTTAAGAGACTGCTGGGCTGATTCCTAACAACTTTAATTATTCAGATCTAAGCAGCGTGTTCTCACAGCCACTGAGTGGCATCATCATATATTTAGAAGAATCACTTACCTTTCGATAAATTACACCAACAATAGCTGTTTTGAGTCTCATTCCAGTTACAAAGCAGATATGAAAATACTGGTGAAGAATCAGTGTCTGAAGACAGGCACAGACAAACAGCAACCCGGTATAAAAGTAGCCCTGCCAGTCTGGGGCATGTTTGTCATTTACAAAGTTGATTAGCAATCTGTGGAGAGAGGAATCAGCAATCCTGCTATATAATGAAATCAAAAGGAAATTTCGCAGTTACAGACTTTGATTATTCTAAACATTTCATGGGTCATGCAAGCACCCAAAATGCCAGACTCAAATGCAGCTACTTCTAGTTGTTTTACTACTTCTCACCTTAAAGCATACAATCTCTCTTACTGCCTTAGCTCGGTGCTGCTTTACATACTGTGACTTGTGGTTATATTAACCTTTAGATTTCTGAGTAGTCCCACGATCATCACAGGTTACAAGTATACATTAATTGTCCTGATATTGCTGAGTATGCTCTTGCGTGGCCTTCCTAGTGTCGGAAAGGAAGCTATGATGTCAAAAATTTAGCGTATGATGTTATAATTTTAAAACCAATGGGCCAAAGTCATCTGCACACATGAAAACTTGCATGATAGCTATACTCCATTGATCTAGCTAGAAGTAAAGCACATGGTGACTGGTATACTTAAAAGCATGACTTAAGCATACTTAAAAATCTGTCCACATATTTTTAATTTAATAATAAAGTAAATAGATCTTACTTCAAAATTTCTGGGCCTGTAAACATCAAGAGATCGTGTGCTGCTTTAAACAGGAAACTCATGAGAAAATACGGTCCAAAAGTTTTATATAACACCTTGAATAAAGATGCCTCGTAGTTCTTCTGAGATGGTTTTATAATCAAAGCTTCAGCCTCTTCTGTCACATCACCATTTGAGTCACTTTTTTGCTGCTTTTTGGATGAGTATAAGATGTTTAATGGTTGCCTGAAATAAGAGTTAAAATATATTGAAGGCATACAAGGCAGCCTTTACTCAAGCATAAAACCAAATGGAAAAATGTGCAGTATACCATCAGACGTTTACTTCAACTAGGCTGATAACAATTTCTGATATCAGTCAACTCAATGGCCTGTCTTACATCATTCTTTTAGAAACAGCAAGTGTCCCAGGAACAGGGATAGCTGTTCACTGCAATTCTTTATAGATTAACTGAGTTTTACTGTGAATCTCTCCTATAGCAGTCCAGGGGAATGAGGGTTGTAATCTGTGTTAAACTCAAATAAAAAAGGATGTTATTATTCTAAAATTCAGTATGCTGAACCTTCATCAAAATGGAAGCCTCACTGTATTACAGGAGTTAAAAGTTTGCAGTCAGATTTATGCCCAGTCATCCCCAATGAGCTGAACACATCTATTTCACGCAGCTGGCTTCCATCAAGCTACGTACTTCCGAACTTCTGAGGACAAGCTGTACGTAAAAATACACTGCAAGAAAGCAAGCACTCCTCCTTCAATGAAAAGATACTTCTATTTAGGTGCAGTAAAAGATGATGAAAGGAGAACAGAAACTGCAGGCATGCAGTCTTTCTAATTTTAGCCATCTTGCTTAGGTGTTCAGGCTCCCTATATAGGGAAAGGAAAGAAATAAGCTTCTCACTTCTACATCCTGAACCACCCTCCTGAGAACTCCACTAACTATAGAGGGAGCCCAAGCTCCTAAATTGCATGGCTAAAGTTTGATTGTGTGAAAATATTCCCTCCTAAGGAGCAGGGTATGTATGGAGGAGAATTCCTACACAAGGAAAATTACAGTAATTGCCTTTGGAATTACCAATGAAATGACTATGAAAGACTAAGCAAAACTTGATGCAACTCATCAAACAAAAAAACACCATTTTGTTCCTTTTCTATATGCAGTTAAGGACAAATCCAGAGCTAGCACTTGAATAACTTGAGCTTTTGAACTTCTGCATCTCAGAGGAGCCACTAGCCAAGTGAGACCACCACACCCCTTACAACATTGCCCTGTCCCAAGCTCCCAAAGGTGCCTCCATCAGAGCAATACAGAGAAACCATGCTGGTGGGATCAAAGCGCATTCAGCTGCATCTTCCCCAGTATTCTCCAGCATGTACTTCCACACAGTTATTTCCTCCTTCTCAGCATTTTAGAAACACACACAAAATCCATAAATATTTCAACAAAATGGTTCTTGACTAATCAATTTTCATTTGTTAGTGAAAATTTTATCACTGATAGGATAGCTAACTTACCTCTTGGTCTTTGCCCACTCTTTTGCCCAGTTTCTAGCCAAACCTGGCACTATCTCTTCTGATGTGTCCTCTTTATTTAATGACCACAAATCCTTAGCTTCCAAAGGTCTCCGATAACCCTGAATCATCAACCTGTATTAGAAAGAATTAACATAATGTATTTGAGAATACTAGAGATATACATGCT
The DNA here is from genome assembly GCF_965140915.1 of Aythya marila. Taxonomy (NCBI): domain Eukaryota; kingdom Metazoa; phylum Chordata; class Aves; order Anseriformes; family Anatidae; genus Aythya; species Aythya marila. Next base: position 8,216,354 of record NC_139056.1, on the reverse strand, counting down.
ATAAGACAGTGAGTGACATCCAGCCCCAAAACAAAACCAGCTCTTCATGAAAATTCATGCAAGAATTAGTACCTGTAGCAACACAAGTTCAGACACTAAAATGGTGTTTAGCAATGGATATCCTCCTGTCGTTTACTGTGAGAATTAGAAACCAAAAGATCTAAGGATCCAAGATATGCCACTGAATTCAAATTTCAGGAGAATAAAAGAAAGGATAAAGTGATCTCATTTGAAAATCAGCCAGGTGACTAACATTCCCATGCCTACTAAGTTGCAAAATCTTTATTAGCCTTTAATTTTATAAAGCCATTCCTTTCATCTAGCTTTCTATTTAAACTCTAGCCAAGCACCAACCACAAATATACACTAATAATATATTTCCATGTTTCTATGTTTAAACACATAAGAACATGTGTTGCAATCAAGTCATACAGCTAACAAAAAAAGAATGGATTGGATAAAGAACTATCAATTCTGAATGCCCTAATTTCTAAACACAGCAGATAATTTCTACCTTTTTATATTTCCCAAATTAAAAAATCTGATCAAATTGTTTTGACAAACAATAAAAACATTTATTAAGCAACATTCAAATCAAAGACCCTTGATTAGGAAGTAAAAAAAGACCAATTGTTTTGTTTTCATTATCAATTTAATCTGTTTACAAAACTACCAACCAAAACAAAGTTAGTATTGCATGATTATTGCTAATTGATCTCAGAATGCAGGATCCTGAAATGCCGTCTAACTTTAACTGGTGCTTTATGTATCATGCGGGTCTTACCCAGTGATCCACCAGAACGTGATTCTGGACAGGAAAGAAGCACTGAACTCTGGACATGGTTTCTAAAGGAGAGAAAAAAGAAATCAATCCACGTAACAGAATGGCTGACACAAGGACATAAGAAACAAACCAAACAGAAAAAATGCCTTTGAATTATTGTTTTCCTTCCCTAACTATTCAATTTTCATTTATGCTTTTGAGAAATTCTTTAGAAAACACAGGCAAAAGTCCAGCTTCACAGCTGCCAGCAGACCAGCCTACTGGGACAGAGAAACCAGTGCTCTGTATCTACAAGGCAACAAACAGTTGATGGAATTTTATAAGACAGCACAGGCCAGACTATTCACAATCAATGCCTAACTGTATCAATGTAAGGAATGCTATCATGAGAGCATAAGTATGTTATTTGGGTAGAGTTAGAGTCACTAATGAAGTTCAGGGGTACTGTTATGGTAGCTAAGTGCTACGATTCCATCAAAAATGACACACAAATAATAGTGAAAAAAAATCAAGCTCAGTCAAAGCATCCCAAAAAGATCCTGAAAAGCCCTGTATGTCATTCATCAACAAGCATGAGAAATTTAAGCATCCTACAATTGCACACAGCTAGCTCATATTCTACATCCAGAACAACATATCTTTTTTTAATCTTTTCTTTTGGTTAATATCCTCTCCTAATCTGGTTGGATTAAAATAATACAAAAGGAGGCTGGAAGAATTTCAAAAGGCGCCAAAGGTGATTTACTTGCAAAATTCCAGTGGAGATTTCTCTTCCCTCTTTCAGTGCTCTGAACAACATTTAAAGAATGCTAAAACAAGCCACTCCTTTAGCACACAAACCACTATGGTTTTTATCAACTATAATTGGAGCTACACAGGTATTTCCATCTACAAAACTCAAACATCATTACAGTACTGCAATTAAAACAGTCAGAGCCATGTTTTTCCCAAGATTTACATTTCTCAACTCATGTTTGTACAACGTGGCTTCTCCATTAAGCTATGGTTTGAAGTGTGTTGCAGTCAAGCTACACAAAACAGACTTGTGCATTTCCTCTCCTCCCCACAGAAGATTTTTTTTTCTTTTTAAACTTTGTATGGAAAAACGATAGTATGAGACAGCTAATTGTTGAACAGGGAAAAAGGGATAAGAATTCAACATTTATATCATACTTAAATACTTGCAACAGAATGATTGCAAGCAAATCCAACAGCCTGACTTAACAAATAAATTTAAAAAATTTAACTCAAAGAAAGCTCAAAAAAAGAAGAGGGAGGTACTTACAGCCTTTAGCTACCTCAACATTCTTGCCAGATAAACTTCTACTTCAGCAAACATTTCCTATTTCATAAAAATTTCAAAATATTCTGAACTTTACAGAAAATACTGTATTGTATTTTTCCTTTGTAGTCTTTAAATATATTTTTGAATGGAAACTGGAATTTAAAGAGCCAACTAGATATTGTAACTACCTAGATAGGACTTCTAAAGGCAAGTGTTTAAAATATTAAAATGTTTGTATTACATTGGATTGTAACCATTTCATTTTATTAAAAATAGCATTATGTTAAGACCCTGAAATACTGCTAATCCTACTGACATTCACGCCAGAAAAGAATAATGATGAGCTATAAGAAGTCTGGACCTACATAACATAAACAAAGCAAAAACAAGATGCAAAATGTATTGTTTCATTTCTATAGACATCACATCTACATCTCTGAAATTTCACCATAACCTTTTGGTTTAACTAAACTTGTAGTAAAATTTTACTGAAGACTAACAAACATTTCTCTTGTGGAAAAGCTTGGCAAAGGGAAATAAAACATTTTAAGAATGAGTGACATGATTTGTTTTGTTTTTCCTCCTATCATAATATTTAACAAACAACACTCATCAAAAAGTTAAAATGGAATGTCTGCCTTATTTCCTAGAGACACTCCTAGAAGCACTTAGGACACAAGAACAAATGACTGTTTTCAGAGCACCCTGCAATTATTGTAATCAAAGCAAAAAAAAAAAGATTTTCATAAATCCACGGTATACTGTCAAATACTTTTCATCCTTGAATAAGATGAAAAGAACCCAAGAATGAAGAGAATCCAAAGACTCAGCAATACACTGTTCTCCAGGCACACACATGCAGACCGTCTGCCAGTGGCAACGCAGCGCATCACAGACAGGCACACTGGATACTGAAGAAGGTAGAAACTGCAATTCATTGACTGCTACAACCAGTTGTCCTTTTCCATAGTTAAAAAGGCAACATTCATCACACACACATGCATTTCAAACTTTCCTTCATCAGTCAGTGCCAGCTAACATCCATCAACCCAGAATGAGCCTTTATAAAAGAAATAAAGAACTGGGGTTTCTGAACTTGGCACATCCACCAAGCCCAGGCAGCGACAGCCATCATTCCACTGGGATTCAGAAGATAAAGCTCAGGGCTGAGCAAGCAGAATAATAATCCAGCATCCTGTGGGTCATTTAGATGTGTGCCATATAACTGGCACATACAACTATGAATATGTGTGAAAAAAGATAATGTCTACAGAAAATGAAAGTTCTACATGCAGACCACCCTCTAACCTTAACTGCCATTTCTGCGGTTGACAGAGTTCTTGCAATCAAACTAGTTCAACTGTTGCTTGACACAACAGGTTCCTACAAAATTGAATACAGCTATTCAAAGTCTCAAGTTTTACAGGTGTAAATTGTTCCCTCACCTTCAATTGAAAGGGAATGCACGCTCTTATGAGTTCAATGATTACTGAACGGTATCAGATGAACAGGAAGACAGCATTTCAAATCAAACTTTCCCACTCACTGCCAGAAGCACTAATGAATGTAAGTAACATTGACTTTACCTTTAAGAACACTATTCAGAAATGACCGAGACTGGTTTTGCTCTCTTTCTTAACTACAGCCCACCCTGTTTTACATGTTACAGGCTTCATCTTCTGCTCTACCAACTAAGGAGCATAAAGAACATTCTACTGCAAATTCAAGTCAAGAAAGTTTCAATGATTTAGCATTTACGAGAATATGTCCCTATAACTCATTGAATAAAACATATCAGTTATAATACTCAGTGTAGACTGAACACTTACAGGATCATTTACTGTTTCAGAAAACAAAGGTGGTTGCTCTGGAAAACAACACAGTATGAGTTGTACAAGTAACAGGATGAAGTATGTGCAGAAGGTGACATAACGAAATGCATCCACTTCAGCACCCTACAAAGGAAGGTAATATTGCAATTAAAAGGCTTGAGAAATTTCTTTAAAACAGCATGTTACTATTTACAAAAAACAGATCCTTACTTTAAATTCTGCAAACTACATCGATACTACACTACACATACCACCACCACCCACCAACCACCCTGGAAATTAAAGTCAATGACTATTTTGGTGAAGGGAAGGTAAAGACAGCAGGGAGGAGATGGAGGATATCACATATGGAATCTCCCTTCTTTGTTTTCATTCTATCAGTGCCATAAATACACAAGTATAAACTTCTTCTGTAGAGATGTGCTCCTTAAGACATGCTCTGTACCAACACAGCCTGCCCCAATTAAGAATCAAAGTACAAAGCATTTGTGCTCTGGATAGAAAGGATTTTCCAAAGCAAATTTACTGGCATGTACAGAAAAAAGACAAGAATCAGAGAAGCAGAATTTTGATTACAATTTGTTGTGCTCAAACTCCAGAGGTTCTTCCATTTTTTCTATTGGGACTGACACATAACACACAGTTCACAGAAATTAAAGCACAAGGATGAACGTAGTTAAAGACAAAAATATTACATATTAGCACATAGTTAAAGACAAAAACCACCCTCAAAAGCTAAAAACAAACGCCTGAAAGCTCTCAAATGTCACAAAATGTCTTTTCTTTAAAGAAAGGAAAGTGATATGTCATTTCCAGGCACATTAAGCTGTTATTTGAGGTGTTACTATAAAGCAAACTGACATAAAAAATGTTTTACTTCTGTACTTTCATTTTGTCTCATCAGATATGAGACCACATCACCATCAAACCAAGTGTTTCAGGAAGTCTGCTGTGTAATCAACAGGAAGATGTAAACTCCCAAAAGAGTTTCATATCAAACACTACAGACATTTATTTTATTCAAGCAGGCGAATCCCCTTTCTCAAACAGCCAGAGGAACTTTCTTGGCAACTGTTGCTACAGTACGATCACTACGAATTTCACTAGCATTTCAAAACCTGAAAAACAAGAGCCATTAAGTCACGCTCATTTTGCTTTTGTAACATAGGGAATGAAGGTACACTGAATGGATCATTAACTAACCTGACCAACATAATCAGCAAGCAAGTACTTTATTATAGCAGTATTGGGGATTACTTTCAGCTGAATGAGGCTAGCAATCACTTACCGTATTTAAGGCAAATATTATTTTGGATCTAAAAATTACTGTGGCACATAGCAATGAGATGAGCCAGAAAATCGTCATTACACCTGAAGACTGGACTCCTTTCATTCTTTCATATTGTATTAAAAACGTGGCAAGCAACTGTGGATAAACAAGATGGAAATATATTCACAAGCTAGGTTTTACAACAACAGATTATATACATATACAATGTACCATGTTAAATTGTGACTATTAAACATTTCAAATCCCCTATCTCCCAAGTATTCTAATAGCTAGAGATTTCAAATGTAATGCAAAAATATGTTTAAGTTAAAAAAAAAAATAGAATTAATCTCTGGAGCAGTAAAGACAGGTAGTGGACAATGGGAAAGGGATATGTACGACAGAAGCAAACTACCACATACACAAACACACTGTCAAAAGCTGCCAGTCTTTATTTTTTCACTTTTCTAGTTTTACATTGCAAATCAACATGTAATTATAGTGACTCTATGTACTTTTCAAGTATTTCCTGACTAGTTCTTTTCAAAACAAAGATTTCTTTCCACACAAGAAGTCTGACAAAAGTTTGGTATCTACCCAATAAACCATCACAAACTATTTAACAGGTCTTGCATCTGTCAGTTTGCTTCAGGGCTGCTGGGGTTTTTGCTTTGTTTTTTGTTTGCTTTTGTTCTTCCCCCCCAACCATCATGTTTAACACCTCTATTCCAAGTCGGTGATAAATGTAAGACAACTGTTTAATCAATAACAGGACATTTTACTTGAAAAAATTGCAGAGATACTGCTGTGAAAAACAACAATACTTATGCACCAGGGTAGAAAGCAGCTCGATGGGGACCCCTAGGTGCATTGTGGGGCTCCAAACATAAAGAAAACATGCTCTGAAGAATGGTACATGTAAGAAAGTTTGTAACACCTTCATTGAACTTCATAAAAAACTGTTGAAATTTTTATCATCTAATTTCATCAGTCCTCCCAGCTTGATTCTTTCTCCCTATGCTTGAATCAAGTTATTAAATGTAAGCTAGCTCAAGCCTACCAAAAAAAAAAAGCAAGATAACGAGCACTGGCTTGCGTGCTGACATGCAACAGACACACTGAGCAAAGCTGAGCTTTTTATTTTTTCCTTTATCAAAAGAAAGCAGACACTCCAGAGTCACCATTTCACAGTTCAGCTACAAATAGAGTCTCTAACGTAAGGACTGTAGCTTAAGGAATGAAAACACTGTGCATAAGAATAAGGTGTATACTATTGCTTAAGGCCTTGGAACACCACAGGCCATAACAGAAGAACTTACCATTGTTATACCCAATACTGTAGGGCTAATGAGAAAAAATGGAGCTCGAAAAATATTTTGACTTCTTTCCCAGAAAGAGTAGAAAAGGTCTGCCCAGCAGACTATCCACAGTATTAAGCCCAAAGCCTGCAATACAAAAGTGTATTTTATACATCAGTTCACACAGATCACACAGTGCAATACTTCCATGAACACTACATACAGTGGGTTAATGTAAGAGTCACAATCAGATCACTTATTTTAGACAATCCTACTTAACAACTTGCATGGAAGAAATGTAATTTGGTTTTATCTACCAAATCCCACAAACAAGAACAAAGTTTAACTTTTAGTACTATATAATTCAGTGTCTTATGAAACAGAAAGCTGGGGAATCCCATGTGTGAATAACAGACTGCAGAGACAAGAAACTACCCTTGTTATTATAGCCCTTTTTAAAATTTTTCATTTGTTCTACAGAAAAATATTAAGAAAATACTAAGAACTAATTTCACAATAAAAGTAGAGCAGAACTTCTAGAAACATATGTTGTATACCTTAAAAAGCTGATGGGATTATTAAGGTTTCAAGATTGAGTTGCCTCAAAATAGACTTCTCCAAGTGGTCTTACAAATGATTTGCATGCTTTTTTGATATGACAGTTTCAGAAAGCCTATTGATAACAGGGCAAAAGAAAAACACTAGACTTGGAAATCAAACAAATGTAGAACAAGTAGATTACAGCTAGATATTGTGTGCATGGACAGAGACTGATGTTCAACAAAAATAGTTGTGCTGAAACATAGCTGAAAACAAAATCGGGATAAACTTAGAATCACAGAATGGTTACAGCTAGAAGGGACCTCCAAAAGTCATCAGGTCCAACCCCCTAGCTCAGGTAGGCAAACAGATAAGCTTACTAAGTTATGATTTTAAGAAGTCACGTACCGTTTTGGCTTTGTTGAGGTTTGACATTTGGATGTACCCCCTGTCATGGCAGCGAAGGTATAGGAAGTACACTGGGAAGCAGGCCCACAGGTAAATGCAAGGAATCCAGACCAGAATTGTGTTCTGAAAGCACTGGGTGAAGTCTGGATTTTCTGTGTGCCATGTCAGATTCCAATCCTGGGGAGAAAAAGTAGGTTGTGTTAAAGAAAGCACAGAACTTTGTTATATAAAAAGCAAACAAAACAAGCAAACAAAAAAACCAGCAGCTGCTATCTGCCTTATTCTGTAACTTATTGTATATTGTGCATCTAATACTGTAAATGATGCATCTAATTTTATTGTACGTTTCACAGCTAAGAAATTTTTAGCCTTCACGAGAAGCCATTAGAGTCACTTTTGTTGGCTACCCACAGCTCCCATAACAGGTAACTCATTCAAATATAAAAATTGAGATCTTTAACAGCCTTCATCAGCACTTTCATATTATCATTGCAGAAAAATAAGGTGCCAATGCTAGCCATCTCCCACTACCCATGTACACATAAACAGCCAGATATACTCCATTCCAATATTTAAGCGTGGAAGTGTTATCTGGCACACAGTAAGAGTGAATAGCGTGAGATAACATCACTATTCGTAGAAGTCTGATGACTCTGAAGCTGTCTGCAGCAAACCCAGTTGAGACTTAGTGGTAATTCACACAAACAGCAGTAAGTAGAACAGGCTCACCCTTGCAGCCTATTTCCCACTGAACAAAAGGAAAATATACATCAATATAACTGCTTCCCTATTTTTTTGAACATAATTGTTGAAAATGAGAAAAAACACCGTATGCTCAAACCAGAACTGACACAGTAATGAAAATGTGATCATCATTTCCATTCCTGGTACAAGGGCTAATTATGAACATAGAACCATTCAGGTTGGAAAAGACCTCCAAGATCTGCTGGTCCAACCGTCCCTCAGTATTACCCACTAAACCACATCCCAATCCAACCTTTCCTTCTCCAGAATCTGTAGTAACATTAACTTTCATACCCTATTTATCATTGGCTGGCATTAGAGAAATCCCTTCCAGTAAATTTTACCTTAGCATTACTGTCTTCACTGTAAAATTTATTACAAGGGACATTTCCTCTGAAGTGCTGTGCAGTTCTGACTCGCCACCAAAATGATGCAATACAAACATACTGCTCCTGCACACAGACTGCAGCATTCATCAGCCAAAGCAGAACTTACAGGTTTCGGTTTAAAAGCCGCACAGCCAAGACAAGCAGTCACATGCCCAAAGGCTTGTCAACCACAGTGCCATTTCAGCTGCAAAGCATTTTTTTGGACTGTTGTATAGCCTGCAACTGCACCCAACACCAGTACCACAACTGGGACATAGTGGCAGTAAACTTTCTCAGCTATAAAACCGCACAGGAACACGACATCTGTATCCTTAATTGCTCTCAGCTTCCACTGGTTAAACAAAGTATCATACACAATTATAGAGATAAACAGACCTCAAAAGAAAGGAAAGATACAACTTGCAAAAACTGCTGACCAGATACTATTATAATCACAGAGCAGGAGGTTTCCCCTTAAATTTGACCATTTTGCATAAAGATGGTAATTTTGACCTTTTTTCTCCAAAAGGTTATTTTGAAGAAAAAATATATATAAACAAATATACTTTCATGCCCCACTCTGCTCCCATTTTCTGTCCGAATCTAGGACTTGACTTGTTGAGATACAACAGAATATGCACAGCTGTTATTTCTCCCCTGTAATTCCACAGCATTCTAAAATTTCTTTTCACTTTTTTTTTCCAGTTAAAAAATAAAAGAACCATCTCAAAACCTAACGCAGCTGAATCAAATAAATTAATAGTGGTAGAACACAAAAATGCCTAAATGTGTTTTAGCCTGTCCACATGGGGATCACATAAGTTTTTCGTGACAAGGCAGCAGCTCTGCAAGGCTGTGGGTGAGCCACATGCTTTTAAGTTCCCCAGCTGCATAACATCATCAGAAATTTCAGCTGAGTCATCCTTACTTTTAGCCACCACGCAAGTGTTTTTCAGCCTTCTAAATCCCAGCTGCTCTGCTCCAGCACAACAGCCAAGAAAAAAAGTCTCATGACTCTGCAAGAACAGTTTACAATTGACAAATTAAGATGGTTAATATGATTACACAAGTGAACGGACAAGATTTAAGCCGCTTTACCAAAAAGAAAAAGAAATAAACATGAGATTTGATGCTTTATTTATTTTAGACACTGCGTAAGGAAGTTAACTACCTTCTTTTCTGGTGTTGTTTTAAACTGCTTGCAATAAAATATATCAGGCGCCTACCTGAAAGGGCAGGACAGCTATTGCAGGTGTCACTGCCACGTGGCAAAGTGGAAGGAAGCAGTGCTGCATGCATGACTGCTGGGCACATTGGCCAGAGGATATTCTAAAAAAAACATGTGCAATCTGTAGTTCATTGGACCTTCATATTTGCAATTGATGTGTTTCTGTGCAAAAGACAAGAGGGTGCGACGCAACAGTACTTCAGGGTTAAGAGCAGAAAGTCAGGACAAGCGGGCAGGCTGGGGTAAGATTACTGCTAGAATTTAACAGCTACAGCAACATCGGTGTATCTTCTTTCACGCTCTTCCAGGATTTGATCCAGAGGCTGTCCAGAAGCCAAGCAAGCTATTTGTAAAACACACTGTACTTTGTGCAAAGGAAATGGCTGCACGCAGGTGAGGTACAGAACCCCTTCATCTTCACATCCATTTCAGGTGACAATAGGTAAGGAAACCATGCACAAAGAGACACACGTGGCAGCATTTTCCCTGCTGATTTCCTAGGTGCAATTAATTCTCTTTAGCTACGTCTACACAAGGCAGCAGCACAAATAGGAAACGAGCTACATGCTGCTGAGGACCTAATATCCATACCAAGTGTTTTTCACACAGGTACACCCAAGGGGAGCTGCAGGCCCCCCTGCAGACTGACTGCAGTGCCCAGCAGCCCCTGGAGCACGTTCCGCAGTCAGTGCCTGTCTGAGGGGTGCTCAGCCCGCTCCAGCGTGAACCACAGTGCAGGGCTGGGGATTGTCAGGAGACTGCCTCTGAAGCAGGATCCCAGACTGAACCTCAGTTCTGACATTAAGCAGGCAAAGTCAAGGGGGACTCACATCTGAGGATCCACGTGGCAAGGTTTTGGCAGCAGGGGGGGCTGCAGGGGTGGCCCCTGTGAGCAGAGCCCAGCAGCTGCTCCATGTCAGATCAGAGACAGCTCCAAAGGGAGCTGCCACTGGCCGGACCAGAGCCATGTGCAATACAGGTGGGGCCTCTGTGGGAGCATAATTAAAGGAAAAAATCTGCTGTGCTACAGCAGCTGGGAGAGAGGGGAGAGAGAGTGAGAAAACTTGAGAGAAGCAGCCCTGCAGCCCCCAAGGTCAGGGCAGGAGTTGCTCCAGGCAGGCAGCAGCAGTTCCCCTGCAGCCTGCGGAGAGGCCCCTGGTGGAGCAGGCTGTCCCCCTGCAGCCCACATGTCCCACATGGAGCAGATCTCCACGCTGCAGCCTGCGGAGGAGCCCCCGGTGGAGCAGGTGGATGTGGCCTGGAGGAGGCTGCGGCCCATGGAGAGCCCCCACAGGAGCAGCCCGTGGAGAGGAACCCATGCAGGAACAGGGGTATGGGGGGAGCTGCCGCCCACCCATGGGGAACCCGTGCTGGAGCAGTTTGCTCCTGGGGGATGGATCCAGTGGGACGGAGCTGTGGGGGAGCAGTTCCTGGAGAGCTGCTGCCTGTGGGCAGCCCCCACAGGATCAGTTTGGGAAGGACCCCACAAGGAACAGGGGCAGAGTGACCGCAAAGGAGCAGTGGAGAGGAGATGAAGTGTTAGGGACTGACCGCAGCCCCCATTCCTCCCAGTTGAGGGAGAAAGACGTAGAAGGTGGATGGGGGGAAGGTGGTTTTAGTTTGCTTTTAGCTCTCTCTACTCTAGTGTGTTAGCAATAGGCAATAAATTATATTAATCTCCTTTATGCTAAGTCTGTTTTGCCCACGACAGTGATTAGTGAGTGATCTCCCTGTCCTCATCTCAACCCAAGAGGGTTTTTTTTTTCCCCCCATTGTATTTTTTCCTCTTGTTCCCTTGAGGACAGGAAGTGAGAGAGCAGTGTGGTGGAACTTAGATACCTCCCCATGTTAAATCACACCATCCCAAGGAAGGCATACCCAGAAGTCTGCACGGAAGATACCACAGTTTTATGATGTTCAACCCCAGCTGGAAGACGCATCAATCTCATCATGAAACCAACATGTATTCATACTCAAATTACAGTGTTCAGTTACAGAAGTCTAGACTAGTCCTGCCACTTTCAGGTAGATGTTTCTCCTTTGGTTTACATAAACCCAGTTTCAGATTTGTTTTGTATCAGCGGAAGCAAAAGTCCGTAAAGATCAGTGCAGAAGCATTCACTAAAGCAGACCTTTGTATTTAATAGACCTTAATTAGCAAAACGAATTATTTTCTCCCCTGAATAAAGCATTAGAATGATTTTTGCAAGTTCTGTTAAAGCAGTACGTTGTCCCATTTTCACATCTCAAAACTTAGTAACAATATTCACTCTGGTGGATCACCTAACACTTCTATTTTGAAGAGCACATCAAATGACAGAGATCCAAGTACTCATTAAAAGGTTACACAAGCTAGCAGCCTCCTGCAATGCAGGAGGAGGAAGAGACAAAGTGGGTTAGTTTTACAATTAGCATAATTTGGAAGCAGCCTTTAGATTGAACCATGACTGCAGGTACCCACAGGAAAAGATTTGCAGAGTGATTGATCTCTGTTCCTTTCTTGGTGGATGTTTGGATGATCTGCTTACTTTTAATCTAGTCCAGGAAATGCACGTATCCCAGGTTTTAGTTTTTTTTCCCCTTGCTTTTTAATTCCCTTGGCAACTTTAAAGTTTCCCAGAATAGCAAATGGGTATTTTTAAAATTGTCTGACCCATTTCTCAGTTTCTCAGTTTTCATTCTAAAAAAATGAAATTTTCATTTCTATCTCCAGCACAGTAGTTGAAAAAATACCACAGGTTTTGCGCCAAATAGCTTGTTGGCACAAGAAGGCTTCATATCATATTTGAAGCAAAACCCTCTAAGATAAACACAAAAAATGCTTGGTGTTCCCTGGAATCACATGGATCTATTCAGAGGTAAACTGCGTATTTAACAGCACCTGAACCCTAGGAAAAAAAGTAAGGACAAGTTATGTTAATTCCTGTCTAAAATTTCAGGAACAGGCGAGATAAAAACATTGGCAGTGGTCCTGTAAGACAAAATGGCAACACAAAGGATTGGTTATTCTGCTGCTGTTGAGGGAAGGAAGACTACAGGCAAGCTGCATTCCTCCAGTGTGTCTACTCTAAGGAGTAACAGTATTTGACACTTGCCAGGACCTTGTGCCTGGCTGCCTCTCTCCTGGCAGCCGGGAGAGGCTGCTAAGTGAACAGCCACTGGCCGCCTGTTCTCACATCAATAATCCTACTTGACCCACAGCACATTTCAAAATTCTCACTGGCAGAAACAGAGAGACCAAAATCGCTCAGTTTCATGCCTGCTGTGCGCAAGTGTGCTAGAGATGTGGGCTGACAGCCACACTGTTAAACCCACCTGTACGAACCAGCTGTGACTGAAAAGTGACTTAAACATTACTATGCACCTACGTAAAAAAAATGATATTAAGATTCCAGGGTAGTTTTGTAATTTCAAGGTCAACATTCCTTCAAAGGGAGCTGATACTGATATCAGTGTGTACTCCCTTCTTAAATATCACCCACAGAAGAACCACCTTTGAGAAACCATAGGTTGGTATTACAAGCTTATTTTCTTAGCAGCTATATTTTTTTTTGTTTAATTCAATGCTTACATTTAGTAGAACGCACGTAATTAGGTCTCTCTGGCACCAACACTGTTATTTCTACTGACAACTTTCATTATAACAGTATCACCACTTTCTTATCCAAATAGGAAGTCTCACAATCTAACAGATATCACACAAAAAAATTCCCCAGTATAACACTCAAACAATCCACGAGCTGACTCAATCTTTTTCCTTCAGCCTGCCGCAAGGACATCAGCCTTAACCCTACGTTATTTACAACAGAAAATTTCCCATCTGCCTCTCCCCAGATTGAAGATTTTCCTGACCTGGCCAAGCATACAACCTCAGAAGAACTAGCATCAGTGTACAACATGGGGTGGAGAAAAGGACCTCTCCGTTTAAGGCTGCTTTGAAGAACTCTGAACTTGCTTTGGAGGTATCTGATACCACCATTCTCCATCAAAACCAGTAAGAATGGTTACACTGTTGTCTGCATTAAAAACGAAGAAAAATAGAGAACTCCAAAGTGATCCAGATTTTGTAATGGGTTGGAAAAAGTTTTCAAGTCCTGTCTGTTTTCAAGTCATGAACTTGAAAGAACTCTTCAAAGCTATTCAGCTTAGCAAGCAAACTTTATTAAATTCATCCCTAGAAGTTTTGAATAAAGACCAAAATCATGTTCTCAAAGTACTGCAAATACATCATCTTTATTCCCTCATTCACATTCCACTGTCAGATAATGAAGCACGGACTGAGGCTCAGCATTTCTCTAAGACAGCATATTGAGACTAGAGCCTACAAGCATAAACACACACCTTCACCAGCGTAACATTTGCCATATTGTGTTAACTATTCAGACTGAACCCACACCTGCCAACGAAATTACAGCCACAGCTCTCCTGTATCCTCAGTTATATTCACAGGAATTAGAAGCAGACAATCACTATAGCCCTAAGTGCAGCTAACGAAACACTAAGTTAGATATATGACACTACAAGCAACCACCATAAGCTTCCTTCTATTTACATGTTTATAAATCCTTTGAAAACACTACATGCATTACAGCAGAAGTATTTGAAAAAAGCACTGCTTACATTAGAGGATCCAATGGCTCTAAAACCAATTCCAGATGAAGTTGTGTAACATACAAAGACATGTATTTTTTCACCTTCATTGGTATTTATTTCCTCTGGTGTTGTTTTTTTTTTTTTTTTTTTTTTTTTCTTAATAAGCATAAAATTAACCAAAATGCATTGATCTCTGCTGAGAAGTAAAATTCTACTTTGCTGCAATGCATGAAAAGTAAGTTTATGTTGTATTTAATGAAAGCTTTCAATATGCTGCCTATTCCTATGAAGACATCCACTAACTGTAAGAAATAAATGGCTTACTGCTTTATTGCATAATCTAAGGGTATAGTCTGCAAGTAGGGAGTAGCAGAAAAAAATAATTTTTTGTACAGATTTTATGATAATGTCTGTCCAGCAGCTACTTCCTACATTCAGTGAAAGCCCCATGGTTTTTTGTTAAAAAGAAAAAAAAAGAAAGGATTCTACTAAAAAGTAAAGTCCATACAACCAGATACTTGATCTCATTCCCAGACCTCCAGAGACTGAAAACACCACTTCTTCAAGGAGAAACAGAACAATTATGTCCCTACACAGAACTACACCATTTATCTTAAGCAGTAGAATAAATGAACATGCCGTGTGGCTAATCACTGATTTGAGAAGAGAACTCAAGACTTGCCTTTGTGGTCACACGTGAGGATAGGTGCTAACACCCTCACAATACAGACCAGTAACAGCCTGGTTAGATCAACACTTTTCTGCCGTTTTGTTCTTCTGCTGCCACAAAGCTCAAGTGAGAAAAATCAAAGGTAATTACTAAATTGGGATGTAGGAATTAATATTTGGATCACAAACTCTCATGGGGATCACATCTTCACCCACAGAAATATGCTTTTACTAATACCACAGGAGAATTAAACTTACCGGGCAACTGAGCATCTTCTCTTACTTGATACCAGGTTGTTGGTTTGTGTTTTTTTGTTTGTTTGTTTTTTCCTTGACCAAACAGTAAGAACCAAATATTTCTCCTTGTAGAATCATTAATGAAACAACACCAAAAAGCTATAAAGCTAACAGTTTGTTGGTTAATGCCAAAGAGTAGTTATGAGAGCAAGAAACAAATAATACAGCTTAATAAGAAGAAAGTAACAGGTCTCCCATTTAAGATTTTGCCATGTAAGAAGTTCCGTCTAAATAAAAGGCTTTGAATCATTCACAAACAAACCTTCCAGCTCAACCTCCCACAATATTATACTCAGATCCAGACTTCAGATGTAGAAAGAGACCCTTCTTCCTCCTTCATTTCACAATAATTCCGAAATCTAAGCATTATTCTTACAGTCTCTTAATGTTGTTACAGGACCAGACTGCCAGTGCAAAAGAAGAAATAAATAAATCATGTAACAACATAAACAAGGATCCTAAAAAAAAAATCTATATCATTTATATAAAGAAGATGGAAGTTTCTCATTGCATTGTCTATTAGAAATATCTTAGCAAGTCTAAGTTCTCAACAGTAATAACTTCCATAAGGCAGATTTGATTTATTAACACACCCTAGAAAAAGCCTCTACCTTTCAGCCCTAGTCTTAAAGTTAAGTCAGGTGTCTGCACCTCCTTGTCCAAATGCAAAACATTGGTATTTCCTATGTTAGCAAAGAGTTGAAATCCTTTGTAATAGCTTCAGCTGTGCAGTGCTGTGTGTGTGCAGAATGGCAAGAAGCAGCATGTTTTGATTGTGTTTCCCTTTAGCCTAAAAGAACCAGCTAGTGCCAAAACTTTGCCAGAAAAGGAGCACCTGCAGCTGTGGAGTTTAACAGAGCTGATCTTTGTAATCCAAAGAAGCCAAAAAAACCTCTGAAATACGGCATTATTTCTTTGTGCCGGGTAAACATATGGCAGATAGCATCAGCACATTTCAAGCGTTTCTGACTCTGTAATATTTCTCTACCCTGCCCTGCCTGCAAGTACCATGAGACAACATTTGGCCCCATGACAACAAATATTGTTTACCATTAACAGTTTCATAATTAAGGGTACAACATTTATCCTTCTGTAAAGTTCTGAACTAAAAACATTATTTAAAATGACACAGGAAAAATATTCCTTTTCTCATCTCCTTTTTGCACTAAAAATGGTATTTTCGTTTAATAACTCAACAGCCTGTATATCAAACTCAAGTCACCGTGAGAAGTTTGAACACACCTGTACACAAAGCTTACAAAAGGACTAAGATAACAGCTCAAGTTGTAATAAGCTGTGTCTGAACCTATCACAGATGCAAACAGTGAGAAAAAAGTAATGCAAGGAATTCTGACTCTATTAAAAGTAAGTAAAAGGTCAGTACCCTGCAATAGGCTTTTTAGAGATGTGACCCAGAATGACTTCAGTGCAACCCCGCTTAACCTCCACGTAGGCTGAGTATAGCAGTGTTTCAATGTAAACTGCATTGCAGCTGCAGGAAGGGCACAGCTTATTGGGGTGCTCAATTCTTCTGAGCAACCTTGGAACATTTATCTTGCACCGACAGCTGTAAAATGACAGATCAGCTGTTAAGAAAATCCTCATCAACTCACAGTAATCAGGCTTCATTTTCCTGTATTTTCCCTGAACTAACCTATCCTGAACCAACAGAGACCATTTTAATGTTTATGAAAAAGGACCACAGACAAAACTCTTTTACAGGTTTAAATGAGAAGGAGATGACAAATTGCTCTGGCTTTCCTCCTCAGATGAAAACTCAACCAAGCAGTGACAGTAAAGCAATTAGCTGCTAATTATAATAAATGCACCATCTTGTGTAAAGGTTTTCCTGTTTAACTCTCTGCTCCTCCTCTGTTCTAATTCCTGTCCACGTGTGACCTTCCTAGGTCAGTAAATACAAGCAATTTTATTATCTGCATATTCATTGGAATTCTTAATACCAGGGTTGTAACAAATACACTCATAAACTCTGTACCTTTATAACTAAAGAACCTAAACTCACAGATTTACCACCACTCTCACAGAACCTGAGGCTATCTACCTTGCTCTGCCACAAACACACTGACAAAGTACTATCAAACTACAGGGAAAAGCAGGCAATAATTACTAAAAGATGCAATCTGTCTTCAAACATCGCTAAGAAAACCCATATTGAAATTGCCACTGTGAAGATAAAGGTGTAAAACACAACAGTCTTATTACTACCTAAACTAGGCAAAACCTTGAAACACCATTTTGCAGGAGCTGCCTCCAGTTAAATTAAACACCACCTTGTCTTCTAGTTTTCTGTAAATTAAGACTACAGAACATTACTTCCCCCTTCCCTCCCCCCCCCTTTTTTTTCTTCCTAATTTATGCAGTCACTGATCTCCTTTGTGAAGGACTTTTAGACTTGTGTGTGTAATAAGTATCTGTTATACTGGTTTATTTTAAATATTCTTTGTATTAAACTTCTTTATCCTTCTGTAAGTGTCTTTTGTTTGCCACTACGACATTACTGACCTCCCAGTCATGCCTGAGCCTTTGAAAGGAGGAAATAAACACACAAATTAAAAGCAAATGGAACTCACTAGGTACAAACCACACACTGCATTTAAGCTTCCAAGACTGTCTGCCTGCTTGCCCAAGCTGCATCCACATGATAGCTTGAATCCAGAGATCTCACATTTGATAGTGTCACATCAGTAACTGTGTTATGGGCTATCAGTGCTTATAAAAGTATATTATTGATACATTAAAAAAAATCTTAATTGCCACAAGTTATTTTGTAAGTCATTTTATGACTAAGTAAATGCACTAAAGACATTTCACAGTGCAAAAAGCTCCAAGATTCCAAGATATGTACTAATTTACTACTTATCTAATACATGACAGCATGAGCCACAGAACTTGAGAACATGAAATTACTCCTTCCATAAAAAAAATGTGGTTTTCCTTCAGAACTCTCTTTCAGGAAGATTATCAGCAAGCATAAGCAAGAACCTCAAAGTTTCAGGTTGTACTTGACTTATAAACACCTAATGAATAACTAAGACACCGTGTAAAACCTGGCAGAACAGCTGGGGACAGACTGTAAAGAACTGCTTAGTTTGAATCGGCGTTTTTGTACCTCCTACTTCTTTTTCATATAAGCCCTGCTGCACCTTAGCTATGAGAACTCATCAGCATCACAAAGTTACCAACTTCTTCCTTCAGGAACTGCAGACATAAACAGACTTTAGACGTGATACCACATAGCTTACAAGCTGTGAAAAACTGAAGCTACCTCAAAACTGTATTCAGAGGAAAACCAGCAGACTGTTTCAGAATGTAACTGCACTGAGACCATAGATCATGCAAGTGTGCATAAATATATACACACACTGCTAGGTCAGCGAGCAAAAATATACATTAAGTTCAAGGCCTCCCTTAACTACCATCCTGGATCTAAAATGATAGCTTTCTTCAACCCTTCAATTTTTTTTATTTTTTTTTTTTGCACATTAGTACTGAAGCAAGGCAGACTGCACTCATATATACTTTTGATACTCTAGATGAAGCTATCCCAGCACTTCAGGACACAAGTTTTCCAGTTTAAACAGGCCCTTAAAGTCACTGAACTGAAACGCAAGTACTGCAAAATGTTACCCCTAACTCACAGGCTCTTCGGTGGTTTGTTTTTTTGTGTTGTTTTTTGTTTTGTTTTGTTTTTTAAAGCTTTTGGTATCCTCAACATCTTACACAGCAGTAATTTTGTATTACAAATGAAATCCTTGCAGTGAGATATTCAACAACACTAGGGGAGACAGCAAGGATGAAACAGCATGCTTCCAAAAAGGGAGCCTGGTTCAAAGAATAGCAAGGAACAGCGAAGTTCTGTACACAAATCTGGTTGCGGTAAAAGTTAAGATGCTGGGTACCAAAGATGGGTTAAACAGCAAGAGGAAAACAAGGGCTGAAGAAGACAGCAGACTGGGCTGTGGACCTTTCAGAGTGAGTATTAAATAAAAAGTCTGTTTAATTCAGACAAGAATTTCCAACAGTAACATTCCTTAGGTGTGCAAACAAGAAAAATCCTGGGTAGCGAGGCTTAAGAAGATTAGCATAACGGTTTTTAAAGGCGCGTTAGGTCCTTTCTACCTGTGAAGTGTCCCCCACAATTTGGAACTGAGCTGTTCCAAACTCAACACCACAATTAAGAGAAGCTGCATCTCCTTCACTGAAACAAACTGGGTTTGCCAGTGCTAGGAAATCCCGCTCCTCCAAGTAGCGGGGCCTCAGCCCAGCTGATGTGACCATAGCTCACCACAAGAATGCAAATATCTGTGTCACCAGCTATTATAAATGTGGCCCAGCCCTGAAAAGCGGAAGCGTGCAGCACCCCTCAAGACAGGAAAGACAGTAGCACAGGCATAGGTGGTACCTGGAAGTCCCATAAAACACAGCATACGCACAGGCATTTTCTGGAAATCCACTACAACTTCAACATCAACAAATCATAGCAACAATGGAAATACCATAAACTGTAGTCAGAGTACCCATAAACACCACTACTAGCATTTCCACCCTTCCCACCACTTGGAACAATGCATCTGCTTTGTTGTTGCATCGAGATGTTAACAGGCAAAGTTCAACAAAGGAGAATACTTTTCCAGACACATCTTGCACCAACTGGAATCCACAATCACTTTTTTGCAGGATTAGAAGAATCCATAAATCAAACAACCACACCCACAGGATCTTTTGCTCAAGAAATGAAAGGCAGACTCCACGTGGTTTGGAGAAGGATGACAAATCACAAAGACATCTATATTCTTGGAAACCAAAGCAGCTAGTAAAAAAGCTCTGCAGAAATTACAACATACCAAAACCATCAAAAATGGCTGTATTACATACAAGTATTTTAATTGTTTTTATAACAAAACAATCAGTAAATCAGAAGTCCTAGGCAAACTAGACATTTCGAACACAGTAAGTCTAGTTGTTGCTCCTACCTGATGCTTCAATTCCACAATTCAATGCAGCTAACTCTTTTTCACAAGACTACTACTCTCAACTAAATTTATCCATGAAGAGAATTCTGAAACCTGTACTGTCTTAGACACTTCAAATAAAAAGGTCTTGTTCTATGAGTGAGAGGAAGGAAAATCTGATAGCAGCTCATAATTTAGACAGTTTTGAGAAACCTGGAAACTAGCTGAGATAACATAAGCAACATAGAAGTTGGTTAACAAGGTGACTTCTGGTGGGCTGGAAAAGCTAAACACCTTGAGGTGCAAACGATCTTCCTAATATTTGCTGAGTAATATTTTAACGGTTCTTGAGATAAATAATGCAATGTTATCTTCTGAGATATCTTATCTTTTTCTGAACCAGTAAAGTATCCCATTAGCCCAATACACTTGGCAAATACCCGATAAAAACATTAAAAGTTTTTTTTGAACAGTCTACGAAAGACCATGTGTTTTTCTCTTACCCCACATCACCTTCTGCAGCTCCCCCCCCCCAAGTTTTGTGCGTGTATTTTGCTTTCTACATTCTGAGGGGTGTCGTTTAAGAAATAAGTCTATGTTTTTCCCCTCCTCTGCACAACCTGTTTGTCCACACACCTTGTTTCCTCCAGAGCAGGGTTTCCAGCACCCCTCTGCCCTCTCAGGGGCCGCACTGCTGCCAGCACTGGGTGCCTCGGCAGGAGCAAGACCTGCACTGCAACATCCGCACACCGCTCACCGCTGTTTCTTAAGAAAAACTGAAAACATCGCTCTGCAAGCGGGCTACAACTGCACCTCCACGGAAAGCGTATGTTTGGCCTCCTTCACAACCCCGCATGCCGCTCCAGCCGGCTGTGAGCGTCCATGCGGGCGGTTATTGCCACTGCACGTCCAGCCGGGGGCGGCCGGAGCCAGGGGCTGCTCCCCTGCGAGCCCCGGGCACCACCGGAGTCCCCCCGAGCTCCCCGAGCCCCACAGTCGGCCCCACACCGGCGGCCCCCGGCCCTGCCGCCTTCCCCCGGCCCGCGGCTCCCGGCGGCTCCGCCCGGTACCGGGCAGCCCAGCGGAGCCGAGCCGAGCCGGTCCCATCCCATCCCCGCGGCTCACCCAGAAGGGCTCGGAGGCATCGGCGCTGCACAAGCTCTCGATCCCCATGGAGCCCGCAGCGCTGCGCTTTCCTCCTCCACACCTCGCCGTGCCCGGCCGGCGGCACCCCAGCAGCACGGCCCGGCACGGCTCGGCTCAGCACGGCTCAGCTCGGCCCGGCACCACCACGATTGGGCTCCGCGGTCACGGGGATGCCGAGCCCCGGCGGCGCCGCCCGGCCGCGCTGCGCAGCCCCGCCTCGGCCGAGGGCGGGCGGCGGGAAGGGAGGGGAGGGGAGGGGAAGGGCGGGGAAGGCAGAGAAACCTTTTCAGTAAATAAATTTCCCCTAAAATCCAACCCAAAGCTCGCCTGGCGCAACTTGAGGCGTCTCATCACTTGATGCTTGGGAGAAAAGCCTGCCCCGACCTACAACCTCCTTTAAGGTCACTGTAAAGTGTAACGTGGTCTCCCTTGAGCCTTCTTTTCTCCAGGTTAAACATCCCCAGCTCCCTCAAACAGTCCTCATGGGAGCTGGTTCCCTCCACACTCCTTATATCTGATTTAAAACCCATCGGTTAAACATGTATTCGCGGCATCAATGCTCAGCTGACAGGCTAGTGTACCAGAACAGACCTGCTGGAGCATGGATGGCCCATGCGTAGGAATGGCATCATACACTGATGTATGAAAAAAAGGGGCACCAACATTTGAAGTTTCCTTATGCAAGTTACATAAAGAACCTCAATTTAAAATGCTCTTTTGTGTCCACAGCAACCGCGGTAGTGGAGAAGTTATTCACACAGAGACAGGTCTCACTGGGCTAGTGTAAAAATCAGGCATCACACACACACACCCCAAAACAAACAAACAAACAAAAAAAACTATCACAGGTTGATTCTGTACTCACCTGCACACTTTCATGGAACAAAGCTGTGCTCACTCATCATCAGCCCTGGCCAGACTGCCCGTCCACCTGCAGCATTTCTGGTCTGTCTCTTCAGCTCTCTCACTCCCAGGATGCCAGGCCAAGAAGCAGAAGCAGCAGCAGCGTTCAACTCACACCGAGGTCACATATCCCCTGATGAAGAGAATTACCACAGAAAGATCAAAACCAAGAAATGGTTTTCAGAAAGAAAAACCAATAAATGGGTGTCAGAAGCTATACTCAATGCGCCAGTTTAACCCATGCCTTAGTTCATACCATGTTCAAATCTTTACAGTACTGCAAGAGAACAGATAAATGTTAATTCCCCTAATTTTAATTAAGAATTTCTGTCCTGTTTTGTACATTCTCTAAATTCATCTCAAAATCCTATTAACTACATTGGTGGGTTGTTGTTTTGATGCATTGATGCTCACTACATCTTCCGTTCAAAAAGTTAAGTCATAGTTCGCCCTGTGCGTTATCCTCTTGCCCCTGGGCTGTAAGGAACAGTTTTTCTCTGGTGTGATCGCAGCACATATAAACATTAATAGCTCTGACAGTCAATACAGGGTAGGAGCTCCAGTGGTTAAGCTGGAAGAACCTTTTTAATAGCACTATTAATAGCACACTAAGCTACAAAAAAAAAATCTAAATGGATAACACAGCCTGTAAGAGCTTACACTTTTACACATACTCTGTGTACGATAACAGAATATAAGCTTATAGCTGAAGTGGTACAGCAGAAAATTATCTGTCCCTGAAGGGGCCGCATAGCAGCCCTGTTGTGGAGGCACTCCTGCAGGTGGTTGCTGTGTGAAAAGAGCAGGTTAACTTCAGCATTAACTCAGAAATCTTTTTTCTCTGAGTTGTATTTCGTGCTTCCTTTCAGATATTCCTTGGAAACTCTGAATATAAATGTTTGCTTTAAGAAGAAACATTGGTAAAAGAAAAAAAAAAAAAAAAGCTGGCACTCCTTAAAGGCCGTAGGGGCTTGCTGCTTGAGACGACTCATATTTTCCCCCAAGCCCGGCAGGCTCTGCTCCATCTAGACCGTGACAAACCCAGGGAGCTCGCCCACACTGACAGCATTTCCCTGGGGAATATTTCATTCGCTTGCAAAATAAACAGCCACCTCCTCACAGCAACACGAGGCACGCATGCACGCCTCCGCACAAAGCAGGCACACGAGAGACCTTGTGCGTGCAAAACCCGCAGCGTCCAGCAGCGTTTTAGCAAAAGCCTTCAGTTAAAAGCTCGGCCTTGATGAGCCCTTTAACGAAAGGTTCATCTCTGAGACACGCAGCGTAAAACTTATCAGGGAGAAACTTTCTCCATTTATTTTTTTTTCTCCCTGTTAATAAAGGGAGAAAGCATTGACAACCTTCGAAATTAAAAGATTCTTTTCAATAAAAGGATTATTTAAAAAAAAATAAAACAGCCCCCACACAGGACACCTGCCAGTACCCCCGCTCCCTCAGAGGCGGGCGGCACCCATGCCCCCCTCAGCCGCCACGTTCCCGCCCTCCTCCGCCAGCGCCTCAGGCAGCACCGCCCCGCCGCCATTCGCCACCCTAAGGCCCCGCCCCGCCCACCGCGCAACCCAATTGGCTGACGGGCGCCATGAGGCAGGACCACCAGGCTGCTGTCCCCTGCTGCCGCGCTGCGCATGCGCACTGGGGGGTGTTACGGTGGGGGCCATGGCGACGGTGGTGGAGCTGAAACAAGGTGGGGGCGGGGCGGGTACCGTGAGGGCTGTGAGGGCGCCCTGAGGGCTTTAGCGGGGGCTGTGGTGTGTTTGGGGGCTCTGCTTTTATCTGTAACGATCCCCGTGTTGGTAGGAGCGGTATAGCCGCGGGTACGGGTATCTTCTGTTAATTTCCTTGCGTGCTGGAACTGTGGTGGTGGGGTGGGAGTGGGTGTCCCGGGACGCGCCTGGCTTTATGTCCGCTGGTTTCTTGTGGTAACAGCCCTAAAGGAGGCGCTGGAAAAAAGAGGTGTCCTCGGGCAAATAAGAGCAAACATCAGAGCTGAAGTTTTTCACGCGCTGGATGACCAAAGCGAGCCCCGGCCGCCGCTGTCCCGTGAAAATCTCCTCATCAACGAGCTGGTCCGGGAGTACCTGGAGTACAACAAGTACAAGTACACGGCGTCGGTGCTCACCGCAGGTAGGGGGCCGGGCGTCGGCTTTGTCACCGCTGTGCTGGGGTGTCACTGTGATGTACTGAGTAATTGCACTATGGAATTAAGAGGTGGGAACGAAGTGCACAATCTCTTCTTTCCCTGGAAGTAAGTAACCCGTGAACGCTTTCTCCACCACCTTATTTGCAGCAGTAAGCCAAGTCATCCCATTAGTTTTCAAGAAAACATGTTCTTTGCGGCTTATCCTTGAGGTAAATAGTATTTACATTGACCAAACAGTTGATGCAAGAGCAAGAAAGTTTGCTAGCAGCCTCCAAAACCAAAATAGCTTGCTTTTGTACTGGAGAATGGCTAACTATTTTTAAAGTGGGTATCACAATTTTCTCATTGGCATTTGGATGAAATAAAAATATCAAATCCTGCAATTAAAAAATAATCTTTGAAGAATAATTTAAACTAATCTATTAAAGTAGTTGATAGTCTGGATTACAGCAGTTCCTGTGTATAAACTGTGAGAAATGTGATTAGATGTCCTTACATCTAATCGTCATTGTCTTTACAATCTAATCCTTACATACAAAAAAAGATATGAAGAAGGACCCTATTTTTGAACAACAGCAGTTAGTTGTTACTGGCTGTGCTAAAATACTAATAATTGAGAGCTACAATGTTTAAATGGTAGCTATAATTTAGGTGGTACGGCATGTAGTTATGCTTGTACCTATTGCTAATTTGTATTTGAAATTTGCAGTTTTCTAATTGGGCTTAGATGTGGTAATTGCATTTGCTATATAAGAATTTGACGTTTTCATACTATGAAAATTACAGACACAAAGGTTCATCTCAGTGAGAAGAGGGAATGGAGACAGTATGTGTTAATGGATGGAATCAGTTTAACAACAGTACTTCTTTAGAGGAAGTTGTTTGCCTGATTAATTCATCTTTATACTGTAAACTTTAATACTTTTCAGATCTACCTTTAGAGTGAAGACTAAACCGGTAGTATGCCACTTTAAATTATATTAGTATGAAACAGTAATACTTGTGTTCCCTGAAATTACTGTATAGGGTTAGAGAGAAATAGTCTAAAAACTGAGGTGAGTGGTCTGATGTAAGTCTCATGGGTAGTGTCGAAAAGTTAACTGGTGATGCTTTTTTTTTTTTTTTTTTTTTTACCAGTCTTAAGAATTGTGGGGAAATTTCTTTTCCAGAAGCTGGCCAGCCTGAAGTGCCCTTGGATAGACAGTTTCTTGTCAAAGAGCTGAACATCGTTGAAGATGCAAATGCAAAATCAGTGTAAGGATTGATTTTGGAATGCACAGTGTATTTTTTCTGCGTATATTTCCCCTTAGTGTTTGTGTGAATCGCATATAAATGTTCTCACCAACTGAAATGTGACTATATCACGTGCCTATATGCAGCTAATATGCTGGGTTCAAACTCACAGTGTCAAACAGAGGGCCATTTTCAAACATACTCCAAACTACGACTAATTCTACAAGTGCTATAGAATGCATTCTACAGCTAGTGTACTTGCATACCAAACAACAAGTCTCTTAGCGCTATAGTGTTTCCTTCAGTCAGAAGCAGAAAACATGTTCTGTGCATATCAGCAAGTTGATTTGTAGAGCAATAAAAAGATAGCACACGCTGAGATCAGATATAAATTCACAGTGTTCTGATACAACTATTTCATGAGATAGTGTGTTAAGCAGGTATAAACATGTCCAGTGGGTCTCTTTAGTTTGGTCTCAAAGAATCTGCCTCAGGCTTTTAGTAAAAGTCAAGTTTGGGGTATGCAGTGGTGTTGTGGGCTCCGGTGCAATCCTCTGTATTGCATCAGTGAGAATGTGGCTCTGCGTTCATGTGCTAAGCGTGCTCTGGTTCACCCTACAGGAGCAATCTGGAGTTTAGTTGAGAGTGTCTCTTAATGCAAACTTTTTGGGAGAGCGGTGGTCTTCAGAGGGAGCTTAGATCTGTGCTTCTTTATATAATTACACCTGGCATAATGTATTTAAATAATTAGAGGCATCTGAACATACATTAAGAGTGAACATTAAGGTCTAAGAACTTAGGAGGAAAGGGTGGTTTTATTAGTGCTCGGTATTTCATTGGCTGCTTTTACTTTTCTGTCTTGAGCAGACCTCTCTTGTATGGAATTATATCTCATTTCTTACGTGGTGGTAAAGAAGAAAGTACCCAGAGTATCCTGAAAGGGTCTTCGCTGAGTTATCCAAGGCAGAACCTCGGCAAACCACCTACTGAGCAAAATCAAAGAGGTAGGTGTGGGAATGCAGTCATTTTTGCAGAAGTTTGGTTTGCGACTAGATTTTGTATGAGATACTTGTGCTTATAACTACATAATCATGCAGATGGACGCAGGGTACATCCTTCTCCGTGCAAGGAATGTTTTGAACTGACACCTTTTTTATAAAAATAAAAAATAAAAATCTTCAGTAGAACAGTGTTTACACCTCAAAATACCATTGAACTCTGTGACCTGACCTTAAATGTTGCTCATATATTTGTTTAAGAAAAGTCCTACTATATCCAATTAATTGATTTCTAAAACTAGCTCTGTATGTTCCTTTGAATAAGCATCCAACTTAAACAAGCTTTTAGGCCTGCTTCTCTTCTGCTGGTAAGCTAATGAGACAGCTTGTACAGAATACAAATCTGATTGCCCTCAGAAATGCTCGACTGGCATTCAAATGTGTCAGCAGTTGAACTTTCATTCTAATATGGAAAGATACGTTACTTAAAAAGGCATTTTTAAAAATTGGAGATGGCAAAACCTGTATAAATTTTCAGCAGTGCAAGATACTGTGAAGCTCCTGTTACCTTGCAGTAGCTGTAGCTATTTGTTAGCTACTAAAGGGAAGGGGAATTATTTAGCTTTATTCTGTTAAGTCTTTTGGACTCTTAAAGACTGAAAACTCATTTAAATTGAACAGTTGTGCTAACTAATACATGGTAGAATATCTGATATGCCATTTATGCTTTTAGAAACTGAGATTTACTGCTGCAGTTGCTGGTAAAGTCCAGAATATATCGATAACCTGATTCTCAGTATCACAAAACTCATCTACCAATTTGTTTTCCCATTTTCTTAAAAGTTAAACTGGCAAGATTGTACTTCTTACACTGTTGCAAATTTGGAAAGGGTAAGGTAGAGATAGTCTTATCACGTTGGGAATTTAATATAGGAATTTAACCCAAATTCTCAGTAAAATATATTAAATAGTGGGCATATCTCCTTGTTTCCCATCTGTTCTAACTTGATTTCTATAGAACATTCTTAATTCTTTAGCTGTCAATTCTGCATTTGGGCATGAATGTTTTCTACGCATGTAATTCACTTTGACTTCACTTCTCAACAGTAGAACACTGATAGATTTTTTTCCCTTTCTGGTCTGCTCTTTGCTGGTTTAGTATTAATACTGCCTATGTTATAGAATGAAAGGGATCAGTAGTTAATTTTTATTCCTTAAAAGAATCTGCTTGGCATATTACTTCACTTTCTACTCTGTGAGAATTTGAGCCATTGAGTACTATCATGTTACTAGTAATAGTAATATCATCTATTACTTTTGTGTTTAAAAAAAAAACAAAAACTGAGGTCTGAGATATTATTACAACATCTAAGAAGCATGAGAAAAGTACGAAATAAGCACCTTTTCTTAATTCATGGATACAATATTGTTACCCTTCTGCCAGAAGGGGGGGCTGAAGAAGTAAAATTTCAATGTCAAAACTGCTGTAACTGTAATTTTCTTGTTAGAAAATTCTTATTCCTATTTTTTTTAAATAAATTCAGTACTATAGAGAAGTCTTAGACAAGATTTTTGAATAAAACTTTGTGCCTCAGTTTCAAAATTGAACTTGTGCATAGTCATCTTGTCCTGTTGACTCCAATACAATTTCACATAGGGATAAATTGCTTAGAGTTGGTTACAAGACAGGATTAATCATAAGGCATGACAGCACATTGCACTTTGAACTAAACAAACATATAAAAGTAGACTTGTAATATTTTTAACCTTTAAGTTACTATAGTCTGAAATTACTTTTTGCATGTGTTTATGGAATGTTAGTAGAGACACAAAAGCTGAAGTGGGTTTAATATACTCCCTGAAATGTGTTTAAAATACTAACTACCTAGCTGTTTTAACTAGGGTGCATACTAAGGTATTCAAGTCCGTTCATCTGCACAACGTTCACAATCTTGTATCTAACATCTATCTTGCTTTTTATATTAAAAATTGTCTTGCTTATGTTGCTGAATAATTATTCCAATAAACTGGTGCAAAGACTGGGGGATCCTGATACAGATTGTGCAATTTCATGTTTCTGTTCATTGATTTACTAAAGCAGATTTGAAGCTGTCTACAATCTAATCTTTTGTCATGCAAAGCTCTTATCTCATACAGTTGTATGGAAAAAATATATTTATAAAGTTGCTTGGGCTTCCTATGATGATATTCTATATCAAAGTTCATAATTTAGAAAGTAACGTATATGTTTGGTTCTCCAGATGTGTGAAAACATTTTTGTCTGTTTCATTTTTAGATAGAATTCCAGAACCAGGAAGGATGGCCGGCACCAGCATTGAAGAGCCCCTTGTTTTACGAAATATAAATAGATGATATCTTTCATATATTAATTTCTCGTGTAAAGCTCTTTGAGAGTTAATTTAAGAAATTCTTCTTTAAATTTCTCCATTATTTCCAGTGGGACCATTTCATTTTGTTAGAGCTACCCATAAGACATAAAGATGGGGTCTTTCTTGCTGCCAATGAAAAAATATTAACCAAGGCCTTTTTCCTCCAGTGCTAATAGAAGGAAAACTGTATATGAAGTCAGATTAATTGAGCCTGTGTCTAGAATTGGGCCTAAAAATATTCATTTTATAAAAATAAAAACTTACTAGATATTGTATAATTTTCACACTTTTATTACTATTTTATGTCTTAATGTGTCTTTCCTGGTTTTCTTAGTTTTATTGTGTTTGGTATTTTGAAAGAATTCAAACTAAGTATTTTAATGATTCCTCATCATTAAGAAGCAGAAGAAGCTGCTACTTTCAGACAAGTATGGGAAAATGAATTTGAAAATAAAATTAAAGTGTTTTGGAGGAATAGTTGTTTTTATTTCTCCGGAAATGGGGACTATATTTATCTTTATGCCAGCAAACAAGTGAGGGTAAGCCTTTTCCATCTGGAGTTGCTATAAATTGTATGGTGTAACACTAAATATACAGGAGGGAGGGGAACTTTGTTTGTTTTTTTCCCCAAATGACATGAAAGTCAAAGCCAGGCAAAGTTAAAAATAAAAATAAAGTTGATAATAGATTACTGATTCCCATAACTTTTTTAGCTGAGGTATTTTTATGTTTTGAGATGGCAGAAGCAGACTTTATACATCAAAAAGATCAGGTTATCTATTTTTCTTTTTTTTAAATAAAATGTATAGATGTTAATTTTTCAGTGATACTAAGAGGAGTTTTGTGTAAATAAAATTTTAGGGTTGAGTTCTCCAAAATCCTTAAATTGTTAAATAAACAGTACAGTAAGTGTTTGGGGAAAAAGAGAGGAAGAGAACACACAGTTTGCAAATGTTAGTGAAAGGACCCTGAGTTTTACAGACTCTACAAAGTTTTGCCTTAGTCATCATTTGAACCAATTAGCATTATAGGTGTTGTGGTTTTGTTATTTTTTTTGATTTTTTTATAAGCAGCCAAGGCACTACTCTAATGTGAAAGTGCAGAGAACCATTATGGCTTTAAAGGAAGCTACATTTATCCATTTCAAGCCTTAGGAGTGAGCTCATCACCTTTGACTGGCAATGCTGCCAGCTCCCCATTTGCTTATTTGTAAGTACCTCAGGACTGTTTCCAAAAGGAGAGGACTTATGTTTGCAAATTTATCTTAATCAAATCCATCTTTAAGTCTTTTGTTGCTTTGCATCAATTATTATTGACTACTGGGTCAAGCAAGCAAATTTATCTCTGTGTGCCCTCAATGTTTGCTGTGTTAACACCACTATCACTTCAACTACTTAGCTGAAGAGCCGTCTCTGTAAAAGCCCAACCGTCATGGGAATCTGCCTCAATACAAAGACTCTTTCCTGACAATCTAGTGCAAATTACCATTCTATCTCTTAATTTCTCTATCTAAAAATACAGTAAAAAAAATAGTCTGTAAGCTATTATTTACAAATCACCTTCATTTTGGAATGAGCTGAAAGTGCATCTGCGAAATTGCAAAAATTAACCTTTACAGAATGCTGGTAGGGCTGTTCAGGCCACAGAAATCCCTGAATTTTTAACTTTGGTTTTCCAGAGGTTAAATGATTCTCCATAACCTAGTGGGTCAAATTATTATCCATGTTTGGAATGCGAATTGTCTTTTCAAGGGCAAGGAAAATGCTCTACTGGAAAACACAGAAGCTACAACCTTCTATGCTATGCAAATCTTCCAGTGTAACCAAAGCCATTGCGTCTGCTTTCTATCTTCCTACCATAGATCATACAAAAGCTGCTTAGGTGTCATGGAGCTCCTTGGGAAAAGGACTTGTAATAGCTGAAATTAAAAATAGTTTTTGTTATGGTGGGAGAGGACAAAGGGAAGCTTGGTACTTGACCTTCCCAAGAACACAGCTCAGTATGCTCATGGTCTCCACAGCCATGAAAGCAGAGGTGTGCTTCATTGAGCTTTGAGGTAAAGGTGTGTATTTGGTGTGTCTGAAATCAGAGCAAAAATTTGTTTAAGAGAGAAATCTCAAAACTAGTTTCTTTGGGAAGTACAGCTTCTGTCCACTTCTCAAGATTCTGTGCTAGTATGGGAGCAGGAGTTGGTGTGTCTGCTCTCTTATGCAACATGTGTTTCACCTAATTTTGTGATACCTTCACAGTAGAAATTTAGAGTTTTGGAACAATCTCTTGTTCTAAAGTCCAGTCATTGTATGAGCAAATTAAATTGAAGTGTATTTCCCGTGGTATTTATTTGTACAATGAAGCTTTGAAACATGCCTGAAAATATGCTAGTCTAATCACATTATTAATGGTCTAGCATTTATCCTGACTACACAAAATATGAGAGCATCTTTCAAGATGTGGACATGTAGTGAGTCCTATGAATGCCAGACTGCCTTTACTTGCTCGAGTAAGAAGAGGATGTGCAAATCCTGTACATTATGGATGCACTTGCAAAAAATCATTCCTTAGAAGTTTAGGCCAGGTCAGCCAGTATTTAGATTAAAGTAATTCAAAAACCTTGAGAGGCATGTTCAGATTTTAGATGAAACTTCCACCTAGATGAACACATACAAAAATATTTTCTCAAATAATTTAAATTCTGTATAGCTTAATTACAGTCTGTAATGTATTAACTGCCTTTATTCTTTCTACTGATATCAGAACATGAGAAAAAGATGTAAGGATTTAGAAGTTCAGCATTTTTAGTGAGTTAGAGCACTGTGAGTGTTCTTTTTTGGAGTTCAAACACTGTAAGACTGTTAGGCAGGGGAATTATGTTAAGAGAGGCTGTTCTTCGTCTGAGTGTGATATCAAAAGTGAAGGTGGCAAGGAGCCAGGGCAGTTTGGTGTGGATATCAGATCTGGAAAGCAGTTTGGAAGAACTTGACCCACAAGTTTATTAAAAAAAAAAAAAAAAACAAAAAAAAAAACCTTTAAAACCAAATTTTTGCTTTCCCCTAAAATCAGAGGAAAGTCTGTGTGTATGCTCGACAGCATCAGTGTTGTTGCAGAGGTATTAGTTTCTGTCACGCACGGGGAAATTTTTTTCTAGGTTTTATCAACATGCCCCATGGAGTCAGTTACACTTTCCTTCCTGAGCACCCTTTCAAATCAAGCTGAATCTTGGTGTCAGTTGATCAGCTTTCCGGAGGAGTGATTACCATTTGGTGATTATGTTTAGGAAGAGAAAACCAAAAATATTTGTTCACGCTCTTAGAGACACCCTTTCAGTAGCAGCTGGAGTCCAAACTGATCTAGAATCGACCTCTCTGCCTCACGTACTTCACTTAACCTGGATCCAGCATCAAGCACAAAGCTTAGCGTTAAGCAGTTCCTGACTACTCTGCCTGGTCAGACTACTCTTGTGGTTAACTGTTCTAGTTTGGGTGCAGGCTGTCCCTCCTATTGCAAAAGTACATCTTCACATACCGCTATTACATTTCCTAGTTCTAATTATGTCAACTTAGAGAAATATGGTTGATAAATTTGATAAAATAATTTTTAAACAAAAATGCTTACCTGACTCATTATTTAAGAAACTAACGCATCATCACACGGGCTTTTCTTTTTTTCCTCCGTTGTACTCAGTTTACACAGTGTTGACGTAGCTGAAAAACTCATTTCCTCTTGAGTCCCCTTTTTTTCTGAGTATAATACTGTGCGAATTCAGCACAGAGATATTTAAGAGCTTTATTAAGGCTTTATTTTTTTTTTCTAGAAAAGCAATTAAAATAAATAAATTAGGAGGAGGAGTTAAATAAAGCTTATTTTGCTGTCACAAAAGCATCATCCACTGGAACTGCACAGCTTTCATTCTGATGCAATTTTTAAAAGGTTTAAAAACTACTGCAGCACTTGGGAAACTCCAAGCAGGCTATTTCATTACTATATTCTTATGCTGACTTTTAAATGAAGGATGGAGGCCAGGCCTATGCTTATCAGTTCCTACCCCACCTGGCTTGAAACTGCAACTGTTTCAGTCCCAGCAGTAATATTTTTTTAGTTTGCAGCTCAGTTTAATGTCACATCATATATCATCCTCCACCACTGCCTCTGCTAAACATACTACTCAGGCAGCGAGCCTGCGTGTGCACATGCAGTGGTTTGCACAGCAGCAGGAATAATTTCCACTCCTTTTTAAGCTACTATTAAAATGCATCTGGTTTTGTGAAACAGCTGCGTGGGTTTAGAAGGAGCTTCTTAGGATAACTTTGACGAATGCTGAAATGATCATACTTTTCAGGGGATCCCCTTGCATTTCAGTATTTTCTATTCATTATACTCCTGTTTAAAAGCTAAGCTTGCAACACAGAAACTGCAAATAGAACAGGGCCAACTCTGCAGTGAGGAGCTTTCTGCTAACAAGGGTGAGTTTCTTGGATTGACATCCTGGATATCATTTCCCCTGGCTTCCTTCCAACACAGTCACATATGCCTCAGTCTGATAGGACCCTGCTGCCTTTCCAAACCTGTCAGGGCTTTGCCAGGCTGTGGGGCAGCCCCACGCCTCACAAGGCAGTGGACGCTGCCCCTCCACTTGAGCACAACTGCTGGAAACACAACTGGGTTAGCAAACTGAGTCTTCTCCAGCTGAGGCTTCTCATGATGTCCATAGCCGGTACTTCTGCAACGTAGTGGGGAAGGAGCACCGATGCACTTCCCCTCTCTCCTGTTTAATCAGTTTTGTTCACCACTGGCCAGTGCTAGAAGCAGGGTCTGTTGTTCCGTCACACCTGCAAGCACTGGGACTTCCACGAGTGACACCCGAGGTTTTCAGCTCAGCCTCCCCTCAGAGGTATTTTCCTAGGATGCCAAGGCCAATATGATTCTCATCCATCTTCCTCAGGAGGGCTTATTTTTCAGAGAAGACTGGATTGTTGATGTCAAGAGAAATTATTTCACCCAGGACTGTGCTCTGATCCTTTGGGTATACACCATATTTAGCCTGGTGCTGAGAGGGGGTTGTTTCGGTATTTTGTGTTTGGCACGTTGATGGGAATTCCTAGAGGATCCTAGCTTTCCCTTTTTGGGATGTCTCCATCCACAGGTCTCACTGCACAAGGCTGTTGGCTACTCGCAGCGGGAGGAGGGGGGACAGCTGGCGACTGAAGGTTTCGGGGGTGTGAGGGAGATTTGATGAGGACCAGATCCCTCCCTAGCCCTGGCAGGTCTGGCTCCATGCACCCTGTCCTCCTCTCCCCCCCGGCACGCAGTGCCTGCTGCCTGCTCTTTCCACTGCATCCCAGCGACTGCTCCCCCTCAGCTATTTATCACTTCTCTTCTTCCTTTTATGGACAGAGGGAGGTATTTCTTATATATGAAAAAGTATTTACAGTGCTTTCTCGGGAACTGAGCTGAGCACAGGCTGGCAAGACAAACTTTGGCAAATGTGCTGGGGAGCTGGGAAACATCCCTCTTTCTCCCCAGGGGCAAAGGAGGCTGACACCAGCCCCAAGCTCTGAATGTCACACAAACACCCAGAGACCCTGCTGTGTTAGGAATAACTCCCCTCCGCCAAGCAGCTCCTCAACTCAGGAACACATCTTAGTTCCAAGAAAAGGCACTGACGGTGGGTGGGAAACCTCCTGTGCCCCATGGAACCGGGATCTGCCCTTTGCACGTGGGAGGGGGGCACAAGGGGCAAGGATGCTGCCTAGGCAGGAAGGAATTAAAAGGTCTGTCTGGCCAAAGAGTTGCACCCCCAGAAACAAGCAGAAGCTCCAAACTTGAGGGTTAGGGGTACCCCCAATGCCTTCTGGAAAGCCAGGGATGCCAGACCCAGCTTTGCTGAAGGGCAGCTGGGGACAGGGGCAGCAGCCCTGGGGTAGGCCCCGCTGGGAATGAGCTCCTTGGCTGAGGCTGGGTTTTTTAACCCAGGTACTGGGAGGATTTTCCAGCAGGACGTGGTTTACAGGGCCCCTCCCCACTGACAAGATTCTCCTCCTCTATATAGGGAGGTTGAGAAGGCGGCGAGGACTTGGACTGTCCCGGCTGGTGGCTGTACAGGTTCCTGACTCTCCAGTTCCCTCCCTGCCTTAATCGGACGCCTGTGAGTACTGGGGGGGGGCCAGCACATCCCTGCTGGGAATGGGGCTGGGGGCTCACCATGCTGGGATGGAGTAGGGCAGCAAGGATGGTGCTACTCTGCAAAGCCCTTCAGTGAGTGAACCTGCAGAGAGCATACAAATCAGAAATAGATCTACCAGACATGCTCAAATGGTTTATCCTGTATATTACTAATGGGGTTCTATGTAAAATGTGCAAGAGGCAGTGCATGTTGATGATCCAGCTTGGTCCTTAGTCACTTCTAAGACTGCTGTGGCTGAATTGAGCCTTGAAGGTGCTGGCTGGGGAGCAGTGGTCACGCTCTGAGCCAGCAGCGAGGCAGCCCACAAGGTGCCACGTGCTGCCGGGCTGCAGCAGGTACGTGCTGCAAGGATGCATCATAGGGAGCATTCGGTATGGAAAAAACCTGCTAGCCTGAGCAGCTGATCTTCTTTAAGCATTTCTGCTTTTACAGTGCATTTCCTGAGCAGCTTAATGAAAGTAAACCAAATAATGTAATTAGCCTTCCAGTTTTCTGGTCTTTAAACAGGAAAAATACTTAAAAACTAGGAGAAGAAATGGAAACATTTTTACAAAAATACCTATTATATTTGTGCATTTTAATATGCTGGAAATAATTTTTAAGCGAATTAATCTGATTAATTCACTGGCCTAGACTAATTTAAGTGATTTCAAATGCAACTTATTCCCTTTTTAAAGGGAAAATACAGAAGCGAACTTCTAACTTGAACAAAATGTTGTGAGTAAAGTAAGACGACAGTAGATGGCAGTATAGAAAACAGCTTCAGTGTCATCCCAGAAGTTCACTGGCTACTCTCACGTACATATTTATATATGTGTATGCACACACACGTGGATATGTACGTGAGAGGTGTACATATATGCTTATAATGAAGACAAAAATTGAGATATTTTAAATACAAGGGAAATCAGAAGTTTCATCATTATTATATAACATATACATCTCAATGAAATATTTTCTGAAATACACTTGTTTAAAAGCAAGCACACCTTCTCTTTCTATTAAAGTTTTGTCCTGGCAGGCAGCTTGCAAGAAGATGCTGTGCCCGGTCCCACTTTCCAAACCCCCAAGGCTCTCCGTTCCCATAAACCACTAACAGAGGCTAACAGGATGAAACCCCGGAGGGCAAAGCACTTAACTAAGAAGTCCCTTCAATTACTGCATGATACTCCTCTGACTGCATTCGCTTAGATGTAAACAATGATTTTTATTATCTCATTTGCAATTGACACACTAGTCCCTAAAAGGTATTTGTTTTGAATTTGTTATCATTACATTTTTGCGGAACAGCGAGTATTGAGGAGAACATGGCCATATATGGAAGCATGCATAGATGTACGCAGGGCATCCAGGCTCTTTATAACTCACTGAGAATTACTAGTTGCAAATCTCTTGGCTTTTCTTTCAAGTATGTTAATTTTAGAAGAAGCAAAGAGCAAAAGGTAGCTTTCCAACTTGTGCGTAGTCCAGCTAAAATATAGATTATTTATGAATTCTAATTGCAGAATCTGATTTACTTCATAGAATGACATTTGAGGCTATTCAAAATAGCTAGTATCTTCCAGAGGGAGGAATCTATCCCCACAGAATGCAGTTCAAGTCTTTTTTTTTTTTTTTTCATTTTTTTCTTTCATTTTATAACATAATAATGTGGACCAATTTCTCTGGATGTATCAAGTGTCTTATCATAGTTCTGTATTGATTTGCATTAACAGAGATGAGCACACCTGATAGGAGGCCAAGTCACTTGCAGACAGGTTGATTAAAGTGCATAGAGAATGTATTAAAAACCAGCCCTGTGAAATTACTAAAAATGTTCTCTCTTAAAATACAGACTTTCCCTCTTCCCTGGCTGAACAGCATTAATAAAATAGTACTGACAACAACTTCATGTTCAGATCAAATTGTCTGTGATGACAGAAAGAATTTGAGGGGTGGTCCCAGTAGGCAGCAAGAAGAAGCAAGAGGCTATAAGGGATTTCTAACAGTGCTCGTAACAAAACTAACTGTGCTGGGGAGCCAGGTCCCAAAGAAAGGTCAAAAGATCAGGATTCATGCCTAGAATTTATTTATTTATTTATTCCCTTTCCCCACAATAATTCCTGAAAATAATTCACATGCTTGGTTATATGTTCCTCTGTTCTAATAACCCTTCCCTGCACAGCTGTGATAAGCTTTTATACTGACATTCACATCCTGCAGAGGAAGGGAGAAGTGTCCTTTATATTCTCATTAGGGCAAAAGCATTCCCTTTGAGCTCTGACCCAGGAGGCAATTCTGCTTGGCCAATAACCTTTTAATTAAAGTGCACTTCTTGGAGATATTTATACTTTGTCCTTGGAATAATATACTCAGGAAAAACTAATTGTAAAGATGGCATTCAACTTCTGTTACTGACATTATAGGGGAAAGGACAGTGAAAATCAGCAGGATATATCTGCAGCAGGGCAGTAGAAAGTGGAATAGAAAATAACCTATGGAAGTATGCATGGCCCTGCATATGTGCACATTTGGAATTTAGGCAAGTATAGCAAATGCATCCAGCACTTGGCGTAATGTGTCATATTTCTGAGGCAAGAAACTTCATGTCAGTATTATTTTTGCCATTGCTTTTCTTCCTCCCTTCTTCAGGACAGCTCAGCTTTGAGTACAGAACAGGCTTTGCTCTTACTCAGATGATTTGGGCTAAGATTTACCTGAAGTAATGGATGAGAACCTCTAATCACAGCTTTCCACTGGTATTAGCCTCCATTTCTCTTAGCCAGCCCTATGGATGAAACCCAGGGTCTGGCTAAGGGCTCAGTTTTGCCACCTCAGGGAATATTCCCAATGGACAGTCATGAGTCTTTCCCCTTGGACCACGTCTCCAGCATCAGCCATGTGCTGGAGTGCAGTGCAGCCTAGATCAGAGATGGTCCAGCAGGTTTACTTCTGATTTTGATTCAGAAACTTCAGCAGCCCATTAGCTAAATGCCCAGCACCTCTCTAGGACAAATCCAGTCAAGTCTTTGGGGCCCATCTTCTACCCCTTCTATCTAGAAACCCTTTATAACTGAATTTCCTTTGTTACTACAGCTGTACTCAGCTACTACTCAAATGCCATCCTCAGATTCCAGGTGATCATTCATGAAAACTTTTTAGAAAAATCCATGTTTTCTCCTCATTATGTTTCAGAGGAGTTACGTGGCTCAGACTAGATAGATATTCCTTGTTTCTTGTAGAAGGTCTGTTCTTACCATGTTTAAACTGGTATCCACAGGATCGTATTGTACTATGAAAAAATATAGTGCTTAGATCTAGGAATAAAGACTCTTTTCCAAGCTTCTCAGTTTGTTCCACCTCTTAGGCACTACAACCTCACCTCATTTTCAAAAAGACCAAATTTAACCACAACAAGATGCAAAAATTTCTACTCACAGGAAGAAGTAGAACCTAACAGAATACAGGCAGACCAGCTCTCGGTATCATGCTGGGACCTGCAGAGGATGATTGTAAAGCTTTGTGTTGGATATAGGATGTAACAAGAAACAGAACTCTCTTTTGGTCCCTGGGCAACAAAACAGCAAAGAACTGTTGGGTTGTCCCACTGGTGATGTGCTTTGTAGCAGGTTTCATCTTCAGTTGGGTTTTTAAGGTAAGCATTCAGAATGATTTCCACCACCATCATTTTTGGGCAGCCTCAAAGTAGCAAGATTAGGCTCCGTGAAACCCAGCTCTGCAGTTCAGTCTAGGTTTTGGTGGCAGCAATACCAAATTCCAATCAGTTTGGATGCGCTGCCACTTGGCACTTAGCCAAAGGCAGCAGGCTCCAGCCTTTCAGGATGACTACATAGCTCTCTCTTCTGGCCCTACGGCAACCCAAAATCCTCCCACCCCTTCGCAGCAGTTCCTTATGTGCTGCTGTGGCATGGGGCAGAGAACATGCCTTGCCCACTGCTACTGCAGCAGGAGCAGAGAGGCCATGGCAGGCTCCTGCTGCTCCCCAAAGCCTGCTCTTGGAGCTGCAGCTATGTCCAGCCAGCTTCACCCTGCAGCCGCCAGCTGGAAAGCTCTGTAGAAGAGAATACCATCTCCATTATTGGAACTGTGTGACTCTACCAGCCCTCTTGGCAAGGAGGGAACATTTTCTGCCTTAATCCACACAGAGGTCAAATAGTTTCCTCTTGGAGCTCTCTTCCAAGAATCCCCTGGGAGCCTGCAAAGGGCCACATCTTGCAGAGCTCCCTCACAGGGACTTGACAGCAGAGAACGCCGTGCATGGGCAAGTGGTGATGCACAGAACCAAGCTGTTAGGATCTGCCTTCCATTTACCCACCTCACCACCTACATCATGTGCCCATCAATGACCTGAGTAAAATTTCCTCTTGGAGTTTTTCTGACTAGGTGGCTCTAGAGAAATCATATTTAAAGGAAAGATGGATTTTTTTACATGAGAGCATTGTCAAGGGAGTTTAAAGAGTCAGGGCTTCTGATTTCCACGGGGATATCAGCTAACCCTCTCAGGCGCCTCTAAAATCCTAGTTTTGTTTTTAAGCTTCAGGTCACCTTCTGCATGATCCATGATTCTCTCTCAGACCTCCTCACACAGCCTGGCCTTGCAAAAAATATGAATCTGTGGAAAGGCTCTGAGGACAAATACTTGGAAATCACTCTCTGATACTCCCAGAGTACAGGGTGTCCATTTGTCCACATACACATACTTTACAAATATCATTCTGCTTATGGGTTGATTGCAGACATCTTTAGCATTTTCTCCAAAGTCCCTCAAGATTTGTGTTTGTCTGAATACTGTAAATATTAAATTCACTCTCAATAAGGAAATGAAACAGCCTCTGTCTCCTGGTGATGTTTTTCTCAGCCATACTCTTCCCCACTTTCCACAGCTGCCCTCTGCTCTGCTTCACAGCAGGTTTCCTGACTAGCACCATGCTTTTCCTGCCCTGTAGCAAACCACAAGACCTCTGTTTTCCCCTTTTCTCATTGAGGGCTGTGTGTCCCACATGTAGGAACACTCCAGTGTTATCAGCCCAGCTGCTGCAGCTGCATCATGACTTCCAATGGCCAGTGCAGGAAAGAAGCTGTCTCCTCCCTCCCAACACAGCACAAAGCAGCCAAAACCCTCCTGTTACTCTCACCTGCAGAGTGGATACATCCAGCAATTTTATCCAAGTCCATACATCTAATAACTTGTATTTCTTTTCCCCGTCTCTCACATGGTGGACGTTACTCCTTCAAAAATGATCAGCTCTCATCGTCTTGCGCTACAGAAAGAAAATAATTCTAAATTACTTCTTCTTCATGAGCACTACTGATAGCAATGGTTGGTTTTATTTTGGTTGGGTTTTGTTTTGTTTCTTCTGAGTTTGCTTTCAAACATTAAGTTTTTTACTTTGATTTTCTCTTAATCTTTTTCTTCTCCAAGTGAAATGATATTAGAGAGACTAGAAATAGTCCTTCACAGGAAAAGTTCATTTCTGTTCTTTCTGGAACACAGCCTGGGAACTATTCTTCTACTAATTATTTCATTATACTGATATTGTGGTACACACCCAACAGTATTTGGGCAATTATAAATTTTGAA
The DNA here is from genome assembly GCF_965140915.1 of Aythya marila. Classification (NCBI taxonomy): domain Eukaryota; kingdom Metazoa; phylum Chordata; class Aves; order Anseriformes; family Anatidae; genus Aythya; species Aythya marila. The sequence continues at coordinate 8,175,472 of NC_139056.1, read as the reverse complement.
TATATCTGAATTCAATTAAGTTAGTGAATATATATGAATTCAATTAGCTTAGTGATGGGCAAGAGATGAGGCTGCAGGGAACTGTTCAGATGGTAGCCTTGGTGCAATCCTGACAGTCTAATTACATAGATGCTAATTATGCCTTACTTTTCTCTCTGATCTTCAGTACCATACAAACAAAACAAAGATAATAAGCTCAGGAGTCCTCATTTGTTTTAGTGCTCTGAAGGTTTTGATTTCAGACATGGTAACAAAAGAGTGGGACTCATGTATCTAAGCACAGATTCTCTAAGGTATCTAATCTGGCACCCCAAAGTATCTGCATGGAAATGTAGGATATGACACAGGACCTACAGGGCTTTGGCACAGATTTGACAAATACCAAATTGCCTGGACCACCTCCATATTTACCTCCCTTTTAAAGCAGAATATTTTGCTTCCTCAACAGGTGACTACTGAGTCAAAATGGCTCAAAAACCTCTCAGCGATGATGAGAAATTCCTCTTTGTGGACAAAAACTTCATTAATAACCCACTTGCCCAGGCTGACTGGTCAGCGAAGAGATTGGTTTGGGTTCCATCAGAGAAACATGGATTTGAAGCAGCAAGTATCAAGGAAGAGAAAGGGGATGAGGTGACAGTTGAACTGACGGAAAATGGAAAGAAAGTGACACTGAGCAAAGATGACATCCAGAAGATGAACCCGCCAAAGTTCTCCAAAGTGGAGGACATGGCAGAGCTGACCTGCCTCAATGAAGCTTCAGTGCTGCACAATCTAAGGGAGAGATACTTCTCAGGTTTAATTTATGTAAGTAGAGACAAATGCACATATTTCTTATTGCATGCTACCACGTCCTGTCACAAACAAGGTAGATCTCAGCTGCTGTCAGGGATACAGTACTGGTGTAACATGGCCATGCAAGTACACCTGCCTCAGCAACAGGACCCCAAACCAAAAATGTATCTCATTGACTTTATTCCCCATTACTATTCTGCCTCTTTAATAATTGCTTCTTTATTCAACTAAATTAAAACACATGAAGGTTTCTTCCCCAGAGCTTGCTAGTTGTGAAATTATGATGTCAGCTTGGAGAGTACCTACTGATAGTTAAACACCACCTCAGTCCTCGTGCTCTGAAGATCAGTAGGGGCTTTTCAATGACTTGAATGGAAACCTCAGAAGTTTCCAGTTCATATGCTTCAGCAGTAACTTACAATTAGAACATGCAGAAAAGCCATGCCACATACTCTTTTCTCAGCCAAAACTCCCACTAAAAGATAGCTGAAAAGTTCTGGTTTGGTGAGTTCTTGAGTAAAACCTCATGTTCGAGTGAGTAATCCCACCAGAATCCAGTTGGGTACTCCTATCCTTCAATGCAATACTGAATGAAAGACACATCTGCTACAACATAGATTTTTTTTTCTCCTTGTTGGTCAACTTACAGATCAGACAAGCCTGGTCAAATTGCAATCTCCTCTCCTTAATGGGATTTAGGGCCAAGATTCTTCTGTCTTCCAATCCAGACAAGCGTGTTAACACCAGCGTATTTTACTATTAACAACCCTGTAGCCCAGCTGTGCCAATAGTTACAAACTCCACAGTAAGAGAGCCCAGAAGTTTCCATGGAACTTAGCTGTTACCTTTGACTTTTGAATCCCTGTGCTACTTTGTAGAGAGAGTAATCAATAGTTTCAAATCTATGGAAATTTTACTTGCATGACAGACCACTGGTGAATGAAAGAAAACACAGAGCTTAAGTAATGTGGTTTTGGAGGCAGGAGTAGAGCTCTCTTTAATATGAGGAATGCTAACTTGGAAGGTAGGAAATGAAGCAGAAAATAAGATAGTTATATATAGTACAACAATGAAACCATTTGTAATGCACAACTTAAAAGACCTAGAGCTCAAAATCTTTCCTGCAGGAATGTACTAAAATGCACATCATCAAGATGCCTGAAAGAAGCTAGACTTTGCACACTTTCAGATCTGAGTTTATTGGATTCTATGTTTGCAGGTGAACAGAGGGAGCTCTATATTATTATTATATTAGAGCACAAGGCATTAATTACTAAAATGGAATTTGTCTGTAAATACTTTGTGCTGTTTCAAGATTTAAAAATAATTACTAGCTGTTTAGAGTGATAAAAGGTGGGGGATGGTATTTGTTTGTATTAAACAACACTGACTAGATATTTCCAGACTTGCAGTCAGTTCACTTTGTAGGGTTTTGTGGAGCTTCCACTTTCTGCATGAAGAGGGAGTTAATTTAATTGCACCATCCACTGTTTTAAAATTTGTTTTCATTGAGTCCAAACTTGAAGTGTACCTGAAATTAGTCTCTCTCTCCAGAGACCACATTTTAAGATGGTGGTTAATTAACAGTTATAAAGAAATTACTTTCACTCTATTACAAATTCTTAGTATTTTCAGGAAACCTAAAGCTGCTTTAAAAATGTTCAGCCTTACACAGAACTGCACTGCTAGACACTGTTATATGTCATATCTTTTGAGTTTTTTTTTTTTTTTTTAAAAAAGCCCTAAAACCAAATAGAAGTTTTGGCTCTGTTATCCATTTGCAAAACTAACTGTAAACCACCATTTCCTCCCTTTGCCAAGCACTGCCAATCTTGCTTGCCTTGGAGTCCCACACATACAAGGAAAACATGACCTTAATATTCTTCCCTTCAGAGCATCACTGATGCAAGCAAGGATTCCCCATTACACTACAGGAAAAAAAGCCAACCTAGATGGAAAAAATAAATAAATAAATTATATACTTGGAAAAAAAAAATAAATTATATACTCTTGCATTTAAACATTACTAAATAGAAAAGACTGAGTACAGTACTTCAGAGTGACCATAGACTGGAAGAACACTGGCCTTTTTCTTCATCAGAGTTGCTTAAAGAAAGGCAAACTCATGTTTCACATTGTTTAAAACAAACACAATCTGCCTTGTCCATGCAGAAATTAGACTAAAAATGATGGTATAAACATAAATAAAATAGAATCTTAGCTTCAATGGATTTGCATGAAGAATCAAGTTTCTTGTACCTGCATTCATAGGCACTACTCGTTCAGTCTTTGCTCAACAGTGCAGAATAGTTTCTTGCCTACAGAAAATTATATACGTATGTTGGAGCCAGTGGCAGGATTCTTCTGCCCAAATTTAGACATTTACAACATAGATGTGTATTTGCATCAATCTCCCTTAAATACCAATCAGTGGTGGCTGTCCAAGAGACAGCACTCCTGTGCAGACACTATCCCTAAAATACTTCAAACCAGGTCCTGCCTTCAGATCCTCCAGGAGGGACATGATGGCATGCCCCCCTCCCAGGAAGGACCGTACCCCAGAAGAATAATCCAAAGCACAGAAACTTCAAATTCACCACTTTAAAGCCCATGCTTAGCCAACCGGTTTCCTTGCCTTCAAAATACTGCATACATTAATCTGTTTCCCCAAATCTTTCCAAAGTAGATACCTAGAACTATGAGTAGTGAAACCACAAAGTCTTGGTTAACTTCCCTCAGGTGAGGTATCAGTCACAGGCCAGTCAGAAATGGGGATTCCTGAACTTTGTCAGCTCAGGCTATTTCCCTTTAGTAACCTGATTCTTGTGCCTCCAAATTAGCTCTTACAAGTGCAAATAAATAGCTATGCAGGGGCGTTTGGACTCTGCATGATGAAAGTCAGGAAAATGTCTATAAATATCAGGGAAGTGAGGCCTAAGTGATTTTCTGAATCAGAAATTTACTCTCATTATTTTACTTACTTTGGAATTATTAGCTGAGCATATACAGTAAATCTATTACTACTGAATAAAAAAGGCATTATTATCCTTCCCTTTAGGGCCTTTTGGTTATTCTGATAGAAAGAGTATAGCCCTTTTCAACCATGTCATTCCTGCAGCAATGAAGTTAATTTCAACATGATTAGCACAGAGTTTCATCCTAAGCTCTGGTGTTAATGAAAAGCCAGCACAGTAATGATTTACCTTCCGTAGCAAAGTTTTTAGCTTGGGGATATCAAGAGCTGAAGGAGATCTTGAACTCCATTTTCTAGTTATCTCACTTGAGCAGATGGATATGAAATCACAACCTGTAAAAGGCATGAGAAGCCCTCATCAACAGCCAGAGCACACCAGACTTTCTCCTGCTCAGCAAGGAGCACCCAACCTGCTCCTCACTGCTAGGAGCTGATGGATGCTCTCGCCCTGTTTGCTGAATACCATATAAAGTGCTCAGGCTGTGCCGAGACTGTGTTGTGCCATTTCCTAATATGGTCAGGAAAGGGAAATCCCTGTGCCCGGATCCAAGCCTCCGAGATGGCATTTTACAGTCCTGCACTGCCCTGGTTCCTAATGGGGGAGCCAAGGTGGCTTGATCCATCCTTTGACACAGCCCCAAGGTTAGGGCAAGGCAGCAGCTGGGCACCACGAAGCACTCACTCATGCAGCGGGGGAATACCAACAACTTATGTCTAAGTTATAAAGAACACTTTTTTCACTATTTTTTTTTTTCTTTTCCCAGGCTGGCATGGTTTTAAAATTAATAGCTGGCTTAAAGGCTGCAGCTATAATATCACTTTTTATTTTTATTATTAATATTTTTTGTGTTTATTTATTAAACCCTTGAAAATGACTTACTTTTGGTAACTGTTTGTGATGTGGGTCGTCATCTATTATCAGGCGCTATTACTTCTGTTCCCAGTTCAATAGCTGGAGCTTCCTGAAATAAAGGAAAATTTTAAAAAATTAACAGGATGAACAGCTGGATGAACAGCTATCAACTGGTAGCTATTGTTCTTGCTTGTTTACATACATATTTTTATATGAATACCTTCAGTAAACCTTAAATATAAAACATTTTTCCTTGAATCTCTTACAGAAATAGTTACATAGTGAAAGCATAGGACAATTCTAATAAAACGTCTATTAGGAACTTGAGTAATTTTTTTCAAGGACTCACTTCAATCATCACTGCTATATGGTGGTCACATCATCTTTTTAAAAATGACTCCGTAACATCAAACCAAGTTTATTATTTAAGACTTAGAAAAGTTGACACCTGCCTGAGTAAAGAATAAATTCCAGTATGCAATGCACATATAAAAATATTATGAAACATTAGAGTTATGTCATCACAAATAAGGGTGATTCACTATGTACTGGAAGTAACTAAAGTAAAAAGAAACCTGCAACATGAAATTAAAGCACGGTGTTTCTACAGGCAGCTAAATTCACATGCTTTCTGACCATTTGCTTATTAGAAATAATTATTTGTGCACTTGGAAATTACATCCATACACATACATCCAAAAATTACTGCCTCATTTGTCACACTAAAAGTGATATACAAAAGAAAGTGTTATTTGCTAAAATGCTGTTATAGCTCAATTCAGCTGATGCCTGTGTTTCCCAAGATACAGGTGGTATGCAATATTGATTTCCATTTTTATTTGATTTTTCTTACAGACTTATTCAGGTCTCTTCTGTGTCGTGATAAATCCATACAAACAGCTGCCCATTTATTCAGAGAAGATTATAGACATGTACAAGGGAAAGAAGAGGCACGAAATGCCACCCCACATCTATGCTATTGCGGACACAGCCTACAGGAGCATGCTGCAAGGTAGGCGATTTTAATGCTGCTGTTCTTAGAAATCACTATACCATAATGTGGGAGAAAACAGCTGAGAGTTCCACATGTGCTCCTGCAAGAAGCACAGACAGAAAAGGTCTGCTTCAGAGGGAGACACAGCCTTTCGAGAAGCTTCGGAGAAATTCTTTGGCAGGAATGGCAGTCCACAAACACTGTGACTCAAAAAGGAAAAACAATCCTTTTACCCATCTGTGTCGAGGCATGTGGGAAGGTTTCAAAGTCGAGCAAATAGTTTTGGCAAATACGGGCATGGAAAAAGCTCCCTTTCCACCAGTGGAGACTATTCCAAAGTTAGCTGCTAACGCTGCTGCATCTGTCGGCGTTGCTTCTCTCTCTCCTAGCAATCAAATTCAAATAACATTTCGGGGCTACTTTCATTACTGCCTGATGCTTTGGAGTCCTAAGTTTTCATGTGCTCTGTTTCCTAACAGAGAAGGAAAGGAGACTACAAAGTGTACAAATGAAACCTTAGAAATTCACAGGGAATTTCCACAGTCAGTGTTGACAGGCCAAGGGGATTTTGTTCTAGGGAAAGATCACATAGGGACGAAAAAGCTACAGAGGTGAGCATACAGGCTACAACACCTACAGGCTTCAGGGACTTGAGTGGTTGCCATCCTGCTGCAACCTTGGGTTCTCCAGAGAACCAGGAGGATGCAGAATTCTTTCAGATTTAAATGTCCTCATTAGGGGCCTGATCCTGCAGGTGACTATGGCTTGGCAAGCTCAGCCCCAAGGTTTAGGGCTGCCTGATCTGGAGCTTAATGCTTTAAGGTTTATCAGTTTCAGGTCTGACTGGGGAAAAACAATAAACAGCACCTTTTCTCCTCCCAGCAGTCTTGAGTACTTATTCGTACTAACAGTAATGCTATCAAAATAGTCCAGATAACAAAAAACTTAACATTCCTGAAGATCATTTACTTAAATTTAATTTGAGCAGCTAAGTGTAACTTTGGTTCCTAACTTCAGGATCTTACATTTTCAGACATAAAAGTGCTCGAATTAATTCAACTCTGAATGCAGAGAACTAGGTATCCGCCTTACAATAGCAACCATTTTCTTCCTATTGTTTATGTAACATTTCTTTTCTGGAACTATGTCAGCTTATTTTATGAAGGCATCCCAGAAGGCAGAATTACAGTGCAGCAAATGAGGATCAATAACATGCCAATACCAGACACACTGAAAACAGACTTCCTTCCTTTCTTAATGTAACAGCAGTTATTCATGAAGACAAGCACATGAAATGTTTAGGGCTAAGTGGGCAGGTGCAAGCTGTTAGAATAACGTGATGCAGTAAATCTCATTTCTGGTGGAGCCACAGCTAAAAGAAACTTACTTGGCATAAGCAGATCCCTGTAAGTTACAGTCACTTATTTGTCTTTTAGGTCATCTCTCAAGCTCAGTGCTCTGCATACAGCATTGCACAGGGCTCTGAACAGCCCCTGAAGTCAGAACAGTCTACTTTCCCCAAATCCTTTAAGCAGCAAGCCTCGTGTGGAAGCTCTGCAAGAAGCTTAGCAGTATTCTCCCCATTCAGCAGTGCAGAACTCTGCTGTTTGTCCCCTAAAAATGTGACGGGAGAAAAAAACACCTAGGGAGGGCCTCAAACTACCTGCAGAAAAGAACATAATGCTATACCTACACCAAAAAATAAGAATTGTTTCACCATAGCAGTATGCACAATTTTTCTGCTTAAGATGAAAGCAGTATCAGTTCTCTGCCTGATCCCAGCAGCAAAAGGACCTCTTTCACTCTTCTTCTCTCCTGTTCTTCCTAACATGCCCTGGTGAAGCCACCTGAGCTTCATTGTCCTTCACTGTGGCCATTATCTGCACCTAGAACAGCAGGGATTCAGCTGTGCCTGTCAGGCTGGCTGCTGGGAGGAGGAGGCAGCACAAGTGTATGCTTTTCCTTCATTCTCTTCACTTTTTTGGTGCTTGGAATAATGTCCCAGCCCCACCGACTCTTGGGGAAGCTTCACGCCTCAGGATTTATGTGTCCTTTTTGCAAGGAAAACTTCCTGACAGCAAAGAAGAGGGGGAGAACAAATAGGAAGGAAGGGGAAAAAAAAAAAAAAAAAAAAAAAAAAAAAAAAAAAAAAAAAAAAGGAGGCGGGAACAGATCATAAGTTGAACATTTAAGAGGGAGCTCTTCTGCTGTCTCCCATCCCAACCAGGCACAGCTGGCACGGCAGCTGGGGAGCCTTCCCACAACAGCTTGCATCCCAAGCCCAGGACACCTACGCTTTTCTTGCTTATTTACTTGCACATGCCATTTTGGAGTCTCTCCAGCTCTGAGGAGGGCCCCAGCTGCTTTTAAAGCTGTGCTTTTGTTTGGAAAAACAGACTCATGTTTTGAGCATAAAACTAAACCAAACCTCAAAATAACTCTAGTTATTCAGCCAAATTGTATTCACACTGGAATGGTGAAAGTAGGCATCAATGTGATTGTGTGCGTGTGTGCACGCAATACATATAGGCACAGAATGCTCTGTAGGTCTCTGTAAGCATGTTTACAAACAGAGTATAAACAGAAATTCATACTCATAAACATGGATCAGGGCACTGAATGTTTTCCTTGTGAAATTTCAGTATTGCTCCTTATCTGGGAAACTTGCATAGTTTCTTCTTGACAAAGCAAAATATATCTTAGGTTCATGAGGCTGAAGAACTACGTTCTAGTACTCCTTGATCAGGGCTGCTTGGCCAAGAGCAGTCAGCTTGTTCAGATGCCCTAAGGAACTTCTGTCTCTCAGTGAACCAAGTCATAGCGTTTGCAGATTGTCCTGTTGCAGGTTCATCAGCTGAAAATTACAACCCTTCATATTCCCAGCCTCTCTATTGGCACAAATATCCAGCAAAAGGCATAAGCCAGGCACTCTGTGCCCCTCCTCTGCTTTTGAGACTTACTTGGTTAATGTGTTCTTTAGGGATGATGCTTAAGCCCTATCAAAGTTGTTCTGGTAATAACAGTCATGGTTAACAGGAATCAAATAATTGGACTTCCAAATATGCAGAAAAGCTGACTTCTCACAGGACATGGAAATTAATGGAGATGTTGGCTGGACAGAGATAAAATGGCCACATGCAGCAGGTTGTTATGAGCACTTTTCCAAATCACAGCCATGCTCTTCCATGCTCAAACTGGGGTGCTAAATGTCTTGTTGAATCTGCAGGTTACCACATGTCACTAATGCAGTACAATTAGGGCCCAAGCACAGTCATTCTTTCATGCTCATTTCAAGGCAGAATAAGAATTTTTCTTTAATCTAAATATCCAGGAGAATATAATATTCCAGGAGAACATTTTGTGTGTGAATCTGGCCCCAGGAGCTACCTCACTGAACTAACTGCCTTTACAGACCAGCTAGCTTACTACTACTACACTTAGAGACTGTGATCATAAAAAAACACCCTATGCTTCTATACTCACCTCTCTCTCCTGTGTTATGGAGGCAGTAGCTTTCCAGGAGCGCAGCTGCTATACAACCCCCTCATTCCAACACTGTCAGCATTATTCTTCATGCAGTCATCACACAGAACTGTTCCAGGTTACCACCACCCCTTGCTTTTTGCTGGGATAGTTTTAAAGTGCATGCTAGCCTTGCTGCTGCATCATGCCTTCATGCAAGAGAGAGCAGTGCAGGGCAGGGAAGAGGAGCCAGAGGTGGTGGATGAATGGCTTCCTGCACCACTGCCAGCGTCAGTGGTGGCTGAGTTCAGACACTGGTCCAGTAAGGATGAGTAACTCTGCTGCCTTCTGCCATCTCCCCTGCAGGTGGCAAACAGCAAATGAGCAGTAAACAGCAAAAATGCAAAAGGTGAGGTTATGTAGCAGTAATAATAGATATAAAATGTTAATGTGGAAGATTAGGTTTTTATTAAGTGCTCTGGCAGTAAATGATATAGAGAAGACATACTGAGGCTTCCTGCAACTCAAAGAAACTTATCTATTTTCTGCAAAGCCATTTTTATGCAATGACTTTGTAAGCAAGCTAGAGTAAAAGATGGAAAAACAAACAACCTGGTAGTTACTGGGAGGTATGGGAGGGGAGCACAGTTCCCAAGGTCCTAGAAAAGGAGGCTGCTGTGAAAAGCCAGCTGTTTACTGTGTCCTTAGCAGGACTGTACAGAAATGTCCCCTTTAGGCAGTGTGGTTATTAACAAATGTAAAGAAGCAGTAAGCGAGTGTTGGAGCATGGCTTCAGTCTGTTTTTCCCTTTTATGGTAAAGCTGCCAACTTGCTGCTTCATTGTGATAAACCATCTGATTTTGTTTGTGATTAAGCAGAACTAGCTGGTCTATTGAGAACAGAGGGGCATATGATTCTTACAAGCAGACTGGAGGTGTTTGCTGAAAAAGTGAAGCAGAATCCAGAAAAAAAAAATTCAGTTGCAGGGTTAGGAAAGCTGGTGGCTTTTAGACTGTGAAGTATGTCTGTATACTGTTAGAGTTGAGGAGAAAACACAAAAATATCCAAAATGTCTAATATGGACATAGAGGGAGTATAGAAATACAGGATAGGATAGTCTTCCAGGTAGTATCAATCTTTCAAAAAAGAATTAACCAAAGAGATTTTGGAAGATAGCAAATATATTTTGATAGTTCGTAAACCCCAGAAATTATGCTTAAGCAGCTTTATTTTGTGAGTCATTTTCTCCTGATAAATCTACCCACATAAAGTTGCAGGCTCCCAAAACCAGCTACAATCCTTCCTACATAGAATAAAATATCCCAGAACAGAAATAGAAGCAATCAATCTGGAGAGTCCTGGAAAGTAAATGAGGCAGGTATTTGCAGATCATGACATAACAAATTAGGATCAGGTTTCCTGATATGTTCCATCCTTACCTTTGCAATTCGTTAAAACTTCTGAAGGCAATATAGCAATTTTGGGCATTCTCCCTCCATGAATGTGCATAGGTCAGTTGATTGGTGTGAGGTTTGATGCACAGCTCAGCAACATAGGGCTTAAAACTTCAGAATTCCATATGGCTGCCAAGTATACAAGATGTTTAAAAGGGCCAGTAACCAAGAAAGGAGCCTTTTCTCACTGCTCCCCCACAGAATTCTGCAAGAATGCCATGGGGCTGCTCACCTACAGGGAATGATCAAATCACACAGGTATGATCCCGGAAGCCATTTGGGATTACAAGAGGAAGCTGAAAACAAGCAAATAGTTTTCCTTTTCCCTCCAAGAATCCCAGTAGCCCTCAGGTTGCATATCTGATTTACACAGTGCTGCTTCACCAGAGGCATCCTTTCCTTCTTGGGCAGCAAGTAGACCTTGCCTCTGGCAGCACACCAAAGACTCACCCTTCTCTCCTTTTTCTTCTTATTCTGATTTGTTTCCACTACCTGAAAAAGGGCTGGGCTGTCTGAGTTTGAAGAAATTCAGTAACTCCTGCTTGGCTTGTATGGTCTGTTCACTGGCCCAGAGGGCACTTGGTGCAACTCCTGACCTTCCCATTCCTTTTTTCTTATATTTCAGCCAAGCTGCCCACATACACGCACTTGTGTGAGCTCCTGTGGTGGACCAGTTTATGAGACACCTTCAAGAGGGGTCTGTCACTTCCTAGGGATGAAAAGAGGGGCAGCAATGGGCAGTGAAGAGAAGTGAGAAAACACTTGGCTTGGAGGAAACTGATTTTTTCAAATGTTCCCTGAGCTCAGAATTTCCACTGGCAACTCTGTATCAAGGAGTCAATTTTGTTTTCTCTATGGTATTTATGAGTTTGTGATGTAATATCAATATATGCCCATGGTTTCTATTTACACAACAGTGTATTTTTAGCAAAATTCAACTGTGTTCTCACTTTTTTTTTAACCTAAGAGAAAGCCTAGCTCGGTATCTTGCAGCAAAAGGTAAACATGGATCACAGTTCTTCTTCTCCAAAATGTGTACGTGGAAGAGTCCTGCAATGTTGACTGCTGACAAATACCTCCAACAGCAATGAAATGATTCATTTTCCACCAATTTACTGACTAAAGTGGTAAAGTGGTACCATTTGCTGTGGGAGCGATCAATAAAGCAGTTAATGTTATAGCATCTGCTCAAACGTTACTGAAGAACTGGGACTAAATACAGTTGTTTAATACCAATCCAAACCAGAGCAGAAACCACTACTGCTTTTTCTAGGCTGGCTGTGGTCCAGGCAGCAATTACAACTTGAAAGCTTAATAGGTTGAATTTATCTCCATTATCTTTACACAATACAGAAAGCTTGTTTATCTTATGGCATTAATTACATACAGGGTCAGTGACAGGGGCAAGCAGCCATGCAGGTCATCCAACATGCTGAATAAAAAGAGGAAGGGGTTTGGGTCTTAACCTTTGCCCAGAGGCTTCCCTGGTCAAATGTGTGCTCTCCATCTGGTAAATATTACCCTCTGTACATGGCAGATTGAGGCAGCCTCACTCAAAGAAGGGCCAGCTTTCATGCCAGGACAGGTTCCTCAGAGCCTTGATCAAGTCTATCTGTAGCTATGTCCAAGGGTGGAGTTACCACACCTCTCTGGGCAACCTGTACCAGAGTTTGACCATTCCCATGCTGAAAAAAAGAGTTCTGCTTCAGAAGTGATCACAGTAGATGTGCTAGACACGCATCTTTCCGCAGAGGCAAACTGTAAAGCCTCCCCTTAACACAGACTTTTCAGTAGAGCTTTGGGAAATACTTTAGTGTTGTGGAGCACATTATGAAACTTCAGTGTGTTTTCACTGTCTATTACAGCCTAAGTTTAGCCTGATATCAGCCTTTTGGTAGAAAATTATGTGTAAAAGTTCTGAAGGTAAAAAGAAACTCTGACTCCAAATGCATGAACAGGGAGGTACATGGCAAGATTATGGAGCTATGATGTAATGCTAAAATGTGCTGCAGCATTGCAGCATATTGGTCTCTGCCACACAGAAACCTCTTAAATGTAATACACAGGAGAAATGGAAATTCTGGTTCACCTTTTTATAATTTTCTATCCAATATGTGTTTGATAATCCTCTTCATGGTAAAATATGAAGAATACTTATGTTCTTGCTGATAGGCTTTTGTAAAATATGTGAAGTATCTCATTTTGTCTCAGTCTTTGGAGGATACCTTACAGAAATTATCTGTCCTCTTGATAAAAAATTATCTCTAAATATGAAATAAAATACATTGAGTACATCATTCAGTTATTTGGACTGGTCTGCCTTCAAAATCTAAAGTTTTCCATAGCCACCTTCAAATATTTTAGTTTTTGATGCCTTATCTATCCAGACTTTGTCTGAAGTGGGCTGCTAGCCATACTTCATAAGCATAGTAAAAACTTGAGTTTCAGGCTTGAAATCATCAATTATAATCTTCTTATAGAGAGCCTGATCCTCTTGCTGTGCTCATTATAGATCATCTCTAATGGAATTTGCAAAAAATATTTTTGAACTATTAACCTTTTGTTCTTTTTTTTTTTTTTTTGTACAAAATATTTCCATTAGAGATGCTGATTTAAATATGAGGGCAAATTATGTAAGATCTGAACCCTGTACTTTTGACTAATCATGAATTGCCAGATTTTGGAAGGTCTAGACTGCTCAATGTAAGTCCTTATAAATATAACAGCTTCTGTCAGGACTTAGCCATTTTCCCTAGTTAATGGATTTTTTTTCTTTATTCACAGATCGAGAAGACCAGTCTATCCTGTGCACGTAAGTAAACTCAGCCATTTTAGTATACCTCAGTATTATCATGTCTTTCTATATTCAAAATCAATTCCTATTTTGATAGAACTATATATTCTCACCTTCAATGAGCTTGAACTCCAGTCTCAGTATAAAATTTACCTGTTGATGAAATAAGAAGCAGGTATCAATGTCATAGGAAGTTTCAGAGATTTAGAGCTTACAGCAACCAGTTGGAGACTGTAGTTGTAAAACTGTCTAGGGAGAACAGATCTTTAAGAGTTCCCTAAAGGAAACTGAGAAAACTGAGGAACACGGAGCATCCTGGGTATTTACTGAGCAGTTTTTAATTTTTAAGTGTTGGTAGCTTACCAACATATCCTAAATCAGTTGTTATAAAAAATGTGATCCTTAAGTTTATGTCGTTTTGTACTGTTTGCATGTAGTGCAACTAGAACAACCATGACCTGGCATCTCCCTGCTGGCACAGCCCATCTGTGTGCAAGGCCATGGCGCACTGGCTAAGTGCACACAGCATGGGTTCAACCTTTCTGCAGTCTTGATACAATCACTTTAGGCAATAGTGAAATAGCAGCTAAGCCAGCCCTGTTCTGAAAGCCCTTATTTTTCTGAGTCCTGGATTGCCGAAGGCCTCCTCTTTGAGTTTTGGCCTGCCAGCACTCAGACGGTGCCACATTGTGGGAGCAGCTGTTGTACCATGGGTCAGGCAAAGATTTTAATGTAATAAGGCTTGCTGTGCACAACTTACTGCTCCTCAAAATCCCCTCCTAGGTTTATCATTCATAGCCACTTCTACAAAACACTCAGGCTGTTTAATTGGATGGGGATCTTCTATCTGACCTGCAATTTTGACCATGTCTGCATTTCTCTATGGCTAGTCAGTTGGCTTTGTTACTTAAATGCCATCGAGAATGCTTTTGACTTAATTTTGTGTTTGTTGTATTAGGCATCTTCCAGTTCTGCCAATCAAAGGTAGGAGTTGATTCATGTGAAAACAAATTCTTGTTTGCAGAAGATGGCATGCACATTGTTTATAGCAGGATCTTGCTGTGATGCTGTAGTCTGCCCTATATTTCAAATACACATCATAACCCCAAACTGAATTTGTTTTGGGAGGTCATCCCTAAAAGTGTGGCTACTGACTGACTGAATATTTATACTACAGTTTTTAAAAAGTAGTGCTACTGATCACCAGCCATACAGGTATTTGTGAGTGCCACTGATAACTTGAACAAATTAATCATTTAGGAAGTAGAAATCACATACTGTACAGAGTACCTTAAAGGCTAGCATAGCTCTGACCTCACTTGTGACCAGATTTCATTACATGACAGTATATCAGTCAAGAATCTGCCCAAAAATACATGAAAACCAATACCAAATCTAAAATTGATGCAAAGATAAAATAAAAATTCCCATCACACTTTTCCCAGGATGAAACATGTCATGGTAATGAAGACTAATTTGCGATATGCATTTCCTCCTTCTATTTCTGTACTTTAGTTTATTTTTCCATTAGTAACTCTTCAGATCTTCTTTTAACCTCGGAATATAATTTTTTTTAAGAAACAACTTTCTTCGGCAAACCCATGTCTTTTTGTTAATGAATATCCTTTAAAGATTCTAATTCTGACAGCTACCATATGTAGTGAATACAAGAATACCTTTTATTTCCTTCTAGAAGCTGGAAACATTACGTGTTTCACCCCACTAAGGCATAGAGAGAGTGAAATGTCTTTCCCATTTTGAAAACAGCCACATTTGGAATAACTGCTGTATATTGGATGGGCACCATGACCCATAGATTGAAACATTGCTGTCACTGGTCTTTTAGATCAAGATTAGTCAAGCTAAAATCATCGTATATAGCTTTAACGACTACTTGTTTATCATCCTTTTTGGCCTTATTTGGCTGTACAGAAACAAGAAAGTTCACTTGGATTTCAGCTGGGCAGTGTTCAAGCACAAACAATTCACATTACTTTATAATTGCTAAAAATTCTAAGAAATTATCTTTTCCCCTAAAAAATAAAACAACAGCTGAAGACCTACCTCATGGCACTGATCAGCTGGGATCTTTTCTTTAAATAGCTGTAGACTCAAGCTTTCCAAAGCCTGCTACCTAAATTGTTAAAAATGTAGCTATAAGGATTATCATATAATTATCATAACATAACGTAGCGTATGCTTCTGCACTAAGGGTATGAAATCTCATTATTCTGTATGTCTGGAAATCCAGGTAGTTAATGCTTGTCCATCTTTGTGTTTCAGTCCCCACACTGCTTTGGGCAGCCTCCTCTCCTCTGCCTGCCTCTTGGGATTCCGTGAAATCCCCTGCTGTAGTCTCTCCTCTTTGATATCTGACTTGGCCATGAAGTATTCTGAACTTACTCTTGCAAAGACCATGCTGAGGGCCTGGATGCTGTGGACCAGAACATTAGGTGTTGCTGAAGGGAAAAAAAAAAAATAGGAATAACTATCCAGTCACTCGGGGACCTGAGCAGCCTTAGTGCATCAGCAACTAAACAATGGCCAGTGAAGAGGCTTGTGACTTTTCAAATTTCTTCCAACTTAAGGCACCAGCTCTCAAAGGAGAGCTCTGGCCTTTATGTTTTGATTTCTAAAGATACAAGTGGATGCTGATGGAACTTTTAGAAGTTTTTTTTTTTTTTTTTTTCTCTAAAAATGCCACAGGTGCTCATTTGCATAGCTAAGCACATAAATGCTTTAAAGATCTGCTCTTACACCTGTCTGATCTTGGAGTTACCATATTTTAACTACTTCCTGAAAAGAGAGGGTAGAATATTGTTTTCTGGAAAGCAGATGTGGCTAAAAGTATCAGGGTATGAGCCTTAATTAAACAAAAATTGGCCTTGAATGAATGAGGAAAAAAATCTGATCAAAACTTTAAGCGTAGGGGATATGTGAAGACTAAGAAAACAAATGTTTGTTAAACACTAGATTTGTACATGTAATCAAATAGTTTTTCATTAGCTTTTACTTTTTTTTTTTTTTTATGCACTCACTTTATTTGATTAGCCTGTATCAAAACATATGGTAGCAAGGTACTGATTCCACTTAATTTGGCATAGTAACATCCAAAATACTGAGTAAGGCAGAGACCATCCTGCCATTTCGTCCTTCCTCTTTCTTTATGGGCAAACTGTCCAGAGCCTTGCCTGGCCCTGTGACCCCCACCTGCTTTCTCCCCTGGCACGTGCCAGGAAGCAGAGCCACCCAGGACATCCTCCAGACTGCAAAGTCCTGTAAGGCAAAGCCTCCTCCACAAAAGAGTTAAACTCTTCTTTCCCAGCCCACTAAATCTCAAAGGCTGGAGCTGGCACGCATTGCTGCCTGGCCCTTCTCCCACATGGTTATCTTGTGTAGCTTTAGACCCGAGGTGGAGCTCGGTGCCAAAACAGCTTGGCCTCCTTTGGGAATTTTTTTATAAGCAAACTAGGAGGATCAGTGGGTTGGCTTCTGAGCGAGGTCTCTGGGGGGATTCAGCTGGTTTAGGACAAAGATTTTCGTTATCTTTGCACATCTCATACCACAGCCTGCCAAGCCCTAATGTGATTTGGAGCACCTCATTGACTGCTCTGTGCACAGAGGCTTCCTGCAGTGCCAGGGTAGCCAGATTAAGGGATGTGTGAATGGTCAATTTTGTGGTTCATTGCTTGATGAAACAAATGCTGAAAATAAATCCTGCCGTAACTTTTTAGATGTTTCCAAAAGCAGAATTAAACTAAGTCTTATATCATAATATTAATATAGAAAGCTCTCAAGTTTTCAACAAAATATCCACTTCTGAAAATATTTTTTCCCTGTTATGCCCAAACATTCAGTAGTCCTAGCTACACACCAGGCTCACCCCACACCAGTGGGGCCAGCTTCCCACTCTCAGCTTGTACTAATTTGGAAACCTATTTGAACTACGATAATTTTCATGTAAGGCGAAGGCAATGGAGTCATGGAGGATTTAGTAGCTTGTATAGCACAAAAAACTGTTATGGCTGAGCACTATATGGGGGATTATGTACTTTAAATCCTTTACAGAGTTCCGAAAACAATGCCTGGCAAGAAACAAAGGGGGAATAAATTTAAGCTATGCCACACAATTGGAGTTTTTTTGTTTGTTTGTTTGTTTTTTATCTGAGCAAGCCTGTAAGCCTAGTGAACTTTTTTACTCTGGGGAAGGAAGGCAGTTTCTTGGAAGGAAAATAGGTATTGGAAGCAGATTAAATACTGCTATTGAACTGATCACAACTGAGCAATAGGAACTGCTTTTGCTGTTACTTTTTGTTTATTTGTTAGATTGCATTGCCCACCTGAGCTGGTTGCAAAGAACTGCTCTGGCAATAAATGTGCTGCCTCTGTATGGCAGGCAACAAGAATGACTTTAGATATTTCCGTTAAACAAATGATAGGTCTGCTTCCAAAAGATGATGATTAGGACAGTGGTTAACAGAGTTTGCATGGTGAACTTCCCATTCGGAATATGATTTGGGATAAAAGACTGAGGAAAATACGCACTCAGAAGATGCCTCCTGGGAGGAACCCCACTGTTTATGGTTCATGCCAAAATCACTGCTTGCAAGAAAAAGGCCAGTCTTTAACAATTGAATCACTGAGAATGAAGAGAGCATGCCAATTTTTAAACAGGTGGGATTCTGCATGCCATTTCACAATAAAAGTTGCTTCTGCCATCCCAGAAATTATGGTACTGCAAGAAAGATGCAGAGGAAAAAACAGCATGACTGATTCTGCTACAGCTCAATAGTTCTAGGAAGTTTCATTCGCCTATGAAGGGAGCTGAGAGTCACATGCTCTCCTTCTCCTGGGTCTTTTCCCTTGTAAGCTTCTTGATTTGAATCATTGAACCTGATTTAGCTATTCCTCCTCATTACTTAGTTTTCAAACACATGGTATTTTATCACTGAGATGAAGTCTAGACCTTGTCATACAGCTCTGATGCATCCTTCAGAGTAATGTTGTTTAATTAATACTTGCTTATCAAACCTGTGTGTTGCCAAGGACATTTAAAAATGATCTGATGTGCTGAAAAATTAGAAGTGTTCATCAACTATGGCCGTGATTCTTCATTACTTAATGACCTTAGAGATTTTTTTCTTCCTTGCAGCTGTTGAGATCCTGTCTGTTTTCCATTTTGTTTTGAAGCATTTCCATTTCACGTTGAAGAATTGTTTACTGTCCACTTCAAAAGGAAGTTAAAGCCTCAAAGAGTAGTTGCAGAAAATAGGAAAACCCTCAGCTCATGCAGGAGCAGAGAGTTAAGGAAAGCAAGCACAGAACAAAATGTTAAGCAACTTTAACATTGCAGTATGGTAGGATAATTACAAGTGAAATGATGCCTTATATGGTAATACTCACAGGGATTCAGGGAAAGCCAAATGATGGGCACTCTTGCCCTGGGAATGCAAAGGAAATGCAATGCATGTAGTGATGAACTACAAATAACCTTTAATAAAATAGAATAGTTCAAAGTCTAGGGTTTGTTTGAAGAAAGTTTTTACTTTTATTCCAGAGTACCAAAGTTGCAAGGTAAATTTATTTGAAAACTTAGTATGCCTGTGTTTTCAAATTGGTGTGCTTAGTTTGGAATAGTTCCCAGGACACTTAATTTTTATCAATAAAACATGGAAATGTTTTAGCACTGAAGTCCAGGCAGGGATGAATCCAACCTCTAAACTGCACAAATTACCCCAGGTCTGGTGATAAGGAACATATTTGTCTCAATTAGTTCTGGTTAAAACTATAAAAGCCAGAAGAAACACTTCTCATCATGTGTACCTTGGGCAGGAATTGTTTCTGGTTTCCTAATGTTTACATCAATGTCATCCTGTCTTTAAAGTCCTGCCTTGCACTTACTCATATTTTTTACGTCCATTTTTCACTGGTCCCTTGGTAGGGAAAATTAACTCCTCTATTTCCTAATTAGGAAAAGCAGCAGAACTGCAATGGATCTGGCTAAATAGTTTCAGCTTCAAAAGAGTTGACAAATATCCATAGGACTTTTATATGTATTGTTCCTTTTATTTTTTAAATCCACTTAGATTCAAACCCAAAGAAAGAGATGTCCAACTTACATGTAGACTCACAGCACTAGCTTGATAGAGCTGAAAGAACTTACTACATCCACACCCACTGTAACGCCCTTTCTGACTGCTGAGGCAGAACAAGATAAAAACATTTTAGTCCATATAATCATCAAAGCCAAAGATATCTAGAAGAAGTGCAAAGATGAAATGTGAACGAGAGAGACAAGTAGGCTGGAAATGGTTTTACTTCTGAGAAAATACTGTAAATTTGGTCCTTGTACTTAGAAAACTAGCATTTTACTGTAAGAGAAGGCTTAAGAGTTGTAAATAAACTTAACTCCAGAAATCCTCTGGGAGGTAGAAAGTTAATACCACCTTCCTGCTTCCCAAGAGATACTGCACAGAGCACAGCCACGATGACGCTTCTGCTGGTCAGAAATGTCCCCACATTAAGTTCCCTGCTACCTGGTTAGTTGGGAGAACTCCAGCAGTGTCAACTCTGGTATTACAGAGGTCAAGGAAAGTCTGAAGATCATGGAGATCAGATAAGGCAGTATAATTCCCTTATTCTACAGCATTGATATAACTGTTTGCTTTAATGCCTGTGTTTCTGATGAGAAAACTGTTGGATTACTGTTGATGGTTTTTCTTATTCTTGTACCACATTATACTTAATGTTGCATTTTTTTGGGGTCTTAAAATATGAACAGACTCCCTGCCAGCCCCAGTTCTCATAAATGTTTAGATACTGCCAAAGCAAAATGAAGCGCTGTAAAGAAGTGCTTTAGAATTGCCTTACGTGGCCCAATGTCCAGTCAAAATACTAATGGGACAGAGATAGAGCTCTGATACCATGTTCTGTGCATGCTGAAATCAAGTGGGTTTGGAGAGACCATGTTCAGGGATAAATACTGAGCCACGCAGTTTCCAGTCTTGTTTTTATACAACAAACTCATCAAATGGCAGGAGTCCACCAGTTACCTTCTTTTGTTTTATTTTCTTTTCCCTCAGAGGTGAATCTGGTGCCGGCAAGACAGAAAATACCAAAAAGGTCATTCAGTACCTGGCTGTTGTTGCTTCATCACATAAGGGCAAAAAGGACACCAGCATCACTGTAAGTGAGCTTTTCTGTATTCAACTCTCCTTTGAGCCTGTTAGGACTGTACCAAGCTGATTGCTAACAGCAAGTCAATGTCTGTGGCTTGCCAAGTAGTTGACATATTAAGAGTACACAATTATGTCACAGCTCTATGTTTATGGAAAAAAAAAACTTTTGACACCCTGTTAGGCATCAAATCAGAATGTACTTTCCTAGAAGAGAAATATTCATAGCTTTCTATATGCATAGTACTTATTTATATCCTAACATGAAGGCCTTGAAGTCTGCAAGGTCCTTATTTTACCCTTGGCCACTGGCAAATAAGAACTTTAGGAAAACCTTTAACTAAAACATCATCCATCTGCATTACAAAAATGTATATAAACTTTTAGACTTCTGAAGTGTTGATTGGATTTGTTAGCACACAATTTTTTTATGAACTAGCAAAAAGTTTCAATATAAAAACTATCGTTTCTTTTTAGGGTGTTGACACAGAACAATTTTGAAAGGCACATTTTCTATAAAGTACTTTGTTGCTTCAAAATTTGTAATAATTTTGCCTTAGTGATTAAAGTTCAACGTTTGCTCTGAACCATAAGAGCTTATGTCTACCCAGTTCTCTGAAATCATTGGTGTGGCTGAGGCTCTCACCTTTACTGCAACATTAATGCAACTCGAGGTCCTATGTCATTTCAGTCATTTCCAGCCCTTTTTATGTTACTCAAAAATTTCTGGGGAAAAAACAAAAAAAAAGGTATCAATCAATTTTTATGACAAAACAGGCTTAATTCAGGAAGACATTCCAGTGCATCCCAAAGGCAAGACTGGATCCAAAATAAGGAATTAATAGAGTAGTGAAAAACAAAGTAAAAATCTTATGACCACACCTGTGCTGGGACTTGCCTATCCTGTATGCCTGAGGATAGAGGACTCCAGAGCACACAGCCTGGCCTTTTCTACCATGAGTAATTGTTGTTTACATACAGCGTATTCTGTTTCAGGGCAAGGGAGGGAGTAGATGTCCCTTAGGGCAGTATTTTCTAGAAATCTGTGATTCAAGTTGGTGGAAACAGTCCAAGACCAAGGGCATAGTTTTCCTTTGTTGAATATTTATGAAAAAAAACTTATTTCATCCTGCCGAGTCCTTCTCAGTGGCTGGGGGAAATGAACTTGTGGTTTCAGGGCCATTCCTAATGGGCATGTAACTGTAGTTGCTGCTGACTCCCCTGGGGAACTACATGAGTCTCAGGATCAAACTGGCTCTGAGAGAGACCTGAAGGCAAATATCCACCAGATGGGGGCTGAGAGAAAGTCTAAATTATTCTATAACATGTTGACAAATAGTAATTCAGTGACTGGGACTACTAACATGGTAATTTCAGTCATTAAAAAAATAATGAAGAGCAAGATGCCTCCATTGCACCAGAAAAGAACTGGGGATTTACCCTAAAAATAACTGTCCTTATCTGGTCCTGGGAGACTGACCTGGGACTGGATCCATATCCCATCCCTTCGCTTCAGGTTGTTTTTTTTCTTCAGTTAAAATACTCTATACATATTACTTGCATTTGTACTCTTGGTATGTCTGCAATAGATTTTTGTTTGTTTGTTTTTCTGGTTTATTTGCATGGAAACTGTGTATTGGTTATTTTAATACAGGAAAAACAATAAAAATGTCTGTGTAATGGAAATGATACTGACACTTGTTTTATACCACATTATTCAATACAGCAAGGTCCATCTTTTTCTTACGTGAGTAACTTAGACTGTTTGATGTGTGTTTAAGGCACTGAGTGTAGATCTGCATGCTATTGTTGCACCTCAAAAATTCAAGAGAGATTTTGTTGAAATATGTTGTATGATAAGATGAAAGCAACAATAGCGCCAAATGCTCTCACAAATCAACCCTAACTGTGTCAGGCTCCATGGTAAAGAATGAGGTCTGACACAGGCAGGGTCATCTCTCAAATATCACTCTCTCCTATACGTGTGTGTTCAAATTACCGTAGTTTGAATGAAATTTCCCACGTTCCTGAAAGAGCCACTCAGCCTGAAATTGAGCAATCTGATTTCTGAATGAAAATACCTAAATGCTTTCCATGCTTCAGGTTGAACTTTCTAGGACTGTTGTGAAATAATTCCTAAACCTCACCGTGTTTGATTGATTTGTTTGGCTGCATGCTTTCCATTTGATATTGCTTTCAATGACATTTTCATGTAACTGTAAAGAATTGTTCACATCTGCAAAAGTTAGCATGCTCCTAGCTTGCCGCTATGATGTATAACAGAGCAATTCCCACTGCAGTGTGTAACTGCAGGTATGTTATGCAGTTTCTTACAGGCCCCTGGGGCCTCCTATGTTGTGGTGTGACATAGAGCATACCAGTGCTTTAGGAATACAGGCAGGTTTGCTGGCTTCTTTTTGTTTGTATGCCAGGTATATGGATTTTTTTTTTATTACCCCTTTTTCCCCTTATTCTGACTGCTGTTTCAAATTTTTACTACAACAAAGTTTTGCCCCTTAGTTAATTTATTACTTCATTTGACAAGCTCTCTGTAAAAGTAAAAAAATAAGACTTAATTGCTGGCCCAGGCAACTCTGTGTAGTTCAGTGGACTTGCTTTATGCCTTAGTTCTTAAAAGAACTATGCTTGGGAGGGTGCTCATTCTCCCATTCTCCCATCTCCCATCTCCCATGACCATGCAGGTAACCTTAGCCATTTGTTAACAAACTATTGTTGTCTTTTTTTTAACTACATTTTTGAGGTAGTCCCATCATTCCCACGTAAGTTATAAGCATTCGGAAATGGCATTTAGAAGGTTACCAGTTTTGCGCACTGACTGGGAAAGAGCTGTCATTTTCCAAATTATTGCCTCTATATTCAACCTAAACATTGATTTTTTTTTTTCATTAGAATGATTTAAATGCTATCATATTATCTATCAAGGAGTTTTTCTGGATGTTATTTAGCTTGAGTTATTTAAAATGAGATAATCTTACTGCAGAATAGTACTCAAACAGGATGACAAGAAGCAAACGTGTAAGTAACTTCATAGTCCAGACCTGAATGAAAAATTAAAAAAATAAAGTCATAAGCAAAGTATTTTTTCAACTTCACTGGTTTGTTTAGAAATAGGAGTATTAAATGCATGCTCATTTCATTGCATGTTTTGTTTCATTAGCAATTACCAAGCACAATTAACAACATAATACAAGTTTTGTGTGTTTGCATGAGAATTCATTATCCTAGTTTGAAATAAATCAGTGCATTTCCATATTTAACCTAAATAGCCTTGCATGGATCATTATTAATAGACTTGGTGAAATCTGCTTTGTAGCTTTGTGCCGCATTACATTAAAATGATTCTCGGCAAGTTATTCTAATTATGTTGTCATTTGCTAGCAAAGGATCTCAATAAACTAACTTGAAGAAGATATGCTAGAGGTTCCTTTAAGAATATCCCTTTAAAAAACGACATTGAACTGAAAAAAAAAATATACATATATTTGACACCGAATGACCCTTTTTTTAAAGAAAGGCCTGTCATGATGCTAAACAGATTAATAGACTTTGATCTGTCAGAGGCAACAGGACTGGAAATGGGTCATGTATACAGGACAGCAATCAACTGCACAAATATATAAACACAAAGATTAACAGAGAATGAAAACAAATCCACATGAAGTGGAGTATTCAGCAAAAATTTAGAGACTTAAATTATCTTTCTCCACATTTTTCTCCAGTGTACATGTGCTGTTTTTAATTAAGTAATTATAAAGTTTAGGGTTAACTGAGTCTGAATGAATTTTAGGGTGAGCTGGAAAAACAGCTTCTACAGGCAAACCCTATTCTTGAAGCTTTTGGAAATGCCAAAACCGTGAAGAATGACAACTCCTCCAGATTCGTAAGTAGGAGAAATCCAGTTGGGTCTACGTTGTGGGGAGCTACAGCATCTTTTAAAACAGAATGGACAAACAGTGGCCCTCTTGTCATCAATGTTTCTGTCTAAAGAGCTTCTCCAAACTAATCCCTAACAAACACTGTTTAGAATTCCTCTCTGAAATGGGAATTTGGCCTTATACAAGACTAAAAATCAAGCTCAGACTTGACGGTGCCATTGTACTTTCACAATTTAGTGGTCTATAAGTGGGCCATGCAGAGTCAACTTCTGCTCCAGGACATATCCTCCTCCAGAAATCTGTAAATGAAACCTGTACTTTGTTTTCCTTTGCACCACTGTTGAGCATGCATCTTTTTGGAAGGTGTGACTGTCATTGAACAAGAGTTAATGTGTTAAATGAAAGACTACAAGGGAAAACAAGAAAGCAGTCATACAGATTGAAGTTGGAATAATAGTAGCTGGGGACTGCCACTATTTGATGCCCCTTTTAGCTGGGAGTGTTGGCAGATGCCTGTTTTCCCTTCAGGTATTCTGCTCCTACTGCTGCTGATTCCCTGCAGAGTCTGGGGATCCCTCAGCAGAGGGAGTTAGACAGACCTAATGCTATTCCCTAATTGCCCTAATGGAAATCAAAGTATAAAATAGACACTGGCATAGTCAGCTTCCACAGCCTGTTCCACTAGGGAGAATTTCATTCCCTCTAAGTACATGAACAAAACGTGGGAGCAAATCTCCACAGTGAGAATGTCTGAGAAGGTCACTTCATTTCAGTCTTTTCCATAGGTTGTCCTAGTAGGTGGGAATTGAGCATGTTATTCTTAAGAAGATAACATATATGTACCACTAAACAGGCTAAATGCTACTGTTGTAAAATCCAACATACCTGAAAAAACAGCCCAACCTAGGTCTTCTTTTCCTTCACAGGGCAAATTCATCCGCATCAACTTTGATGTGACAGGCTACATTGTCGGAGCAAACATAGAGACTTGTATCCTTTTCCATGAGCTGCACTGAAAGCTAACTAGGGTTAGCAGAAGGAAGAAAGATAAACAAGCTCCATTGCATGTCTAAGAAAGGCAAATATCACCGAGGCTGTTATAAACAAAGATGGAGGGAAGTGGCTCCATTTACGCTGCTACTAGCTTCTCAGTTTGTCTTACTCTCATGTTTACATTTTCAGGTCTGTTTTCTCAGCTATAGGAAAGTATGCTATTCCCCATATACAGCTTCAGAAAATTGAGGCAACATACCTGCATAAAGCAATGGGAGGGGACTTAAGAGCAGATTTTCAGTAACACAACAGGGCAAGAAGATTGATTTGTGGTTGAGGTTGTATGTGATTTTGAGAGCTATGCAGTCTTTTTGTTTCACATTGGTGTGATCCTACATGGGTCTCTCTGGTTCCCTGTCATCTGGGCTTCCAGCTGTATAAAAAGATTTGAAACTTTCCTGTTTCTCAGCAGTGCTGTTACACTTTGAAAAAACACTGAATGCTTGGCATTATCACTACAGCATACCCAGGATGTCCTGGAATGTATCCCAGTTCTCAAGTTCAGGTTTAGCACTCCGGCAAAGGAAAGGTTATGTATGTTGTGCTGGGATAGATGGATTCCAAGAAAAAGCATTGAGAATAACCTGCTAAGGGAGAATTCCATGTGATACCTGGTAAAACAGCTTTACAGTCTACATGTATGTCTGGAGGATTGAAAGATCACCTTAATAAAAGTAATATACCTTTATCTTCCATCCCTCTAGGGCCTTCATAATAATAAAGACAAAAGAAACAGAAAAAGCCAAAGAACCTTTGGATGCCCTACAGTTCTTCTTCCTTTGTCAAGCTAAGGGAGAGTTTACCCTGAATCTGCTTCAATCTTTACAGATTTTGTTAAATCACCATAGTAATAAATTACTTTTCTGGGAACTCGCACTACTTTAGTGAAACTAATAATTTGCTGGTGCTGATGCCCCAGATAGCATCAAGAACTAGATATTTTCAGAGCACTTGTCTTCTCTGGGTACTAAATACTGTCCTGCTGTTTCAAGTGATGCACTCAGAGCAGTGTTCTACATGTAAATAACTTTGGTGATTTTATTTTTTCAGGACCATAGTAAAAACATTTCAGATAATTTCAACTGAGCCTGACTTTGCTTGCCAAGAACTGTTGCCTCTTTCCTTGGTTATGTTTATGAGATGGCATGTTTTAATGAATGGGTATGTAGCTAGATTCCTCAGTGCTGCATTGCTCATATTTGCATAGAGGAGCTGCTTGCTGCAAAAAATGAAGATAAAGAAAATTGCAGTTATAAGGAAGTACCCTATCTCTTAGGTGGCACAGCAAACAGTTTATCTTTCTGCTCTTATTTTGACAACTGATCTTCAGAAAAAAAGGGGTTTTAATTTTTCCAGTCTTAACTGAAGTTTTATCTATAGCAATATAGCATTTAAAGAATGAATCATTGATTGATGTCAAAATACTTACGCTATCATCAACTTAATTTTTAATATTTTAGATAGTCATAAAAATGGACAATAAATAAAGTTTACTTTCTTTGCTTTGATACCTACAACAATGGCCCCAAGAACTTTTTTCTAGCAGCCCTACCTTATGGTGATTCATATTTGTACTTCATTCTAAAAGTGATGTGAACGGTACTATCAATACCATTTTTATATGTTTAATTTCAGAATGCATTTATGACAATTGTAGTGCTTACAATCATGATTATCAGCATTTACTGTACAACAAGAGGTGGGAAATTGATTTACTCCTTGTGGTGTGAATTATACCAGTATTAGTGCCACAGAATTAGGCTCAAATTCATGTTAGACAAGCTCGTGGCAAATATTTCAACAATGCTATTGATGGTTCTAAGGCTGATGACACAATTAAGGAAGGACTGGAATATGTTATTGATTTTTTTTTTAACATACTTGACAAACAGATTTGCTTGAAAAATCCCGTGCTATTCGTCAGGCTAAAGATGAGCGAACATTTCATATCTTTTACTATTTGATTGCTGGAGCTTCTGAACAAATGAGAAGTAAGTTACCTGATAACAATTCTTACATCTCATTAAACCACCTAAAAAAAAGGCTTACTTAAGTAATCTATCTTAATTTCTTTAATCGAATGTCATTCAGTACTTTTGATAAACAGCCATAGAAATAATTCTCTCAAGTAAACTGTAAAAAAGCTTCAGTTGGTGTATATCTGTTTGAGTCAGGTGGTTTGCAGTTTATAAGATGTTTCAACTTACAGGAAATGAAAACTCATTGAAAGCCAATCTTGAACGTTATCAAAATGAACAAGGAAGAGCTGTTCATTATTTTTTTTACACAAAAGAAATTGGGGTTCCCAGTAAAATTATTGGCTAGCAGTTTTACAGTCGATTAAGAGAATGTCTTTCTCACAGCACATGATTTTAAAAAAGGGGATTCAATGTAATGTGTTGGAACACCATGGTTTAAATACAGCATCTTTCCCTCCATTACTGGTTGCCAAATTATGCATAAAGCAATGCATAATTTTGTATTTTCCCTGGTATTTATGCTCCTTACCTAAGAATCTGTTGCTGGCCACAGTATGGGCTGAAAACATTTTTGATTTGCACCCCTGTGGTTGTAACCTGGTTCCATTCTTATTATTAGCTAGTATGAATCTCCAGGTCTAGAATACAAAGTGAGGTGTAATTCTGACTAGGTTACACACAGAATTAAATTAAAAATTTATGGGAAGAATTGCTCTGATTTTTTGCATGGGGTGCAAAATTCCACTGAGGGACAGAGACATTCCCTCATTACTAATAAAAATTTGAAACTTAAAGCAATCAAACTTGCTAAATGATGTGTTATTTTGAAAATATTTGTCCGCCATAAAATCCTAAGATGCTCATACAAGCAGAATCTTCCTTTGGTGAAAACATCATTTTTTTTGTTGTTGTTCTTTGGGAGAACCCATGAACTAACAGCATTAGGCTGACATACTTAACTCATGCTTTTCTTCTTTGTCTTTTAGATGATCTGTTGCTGGAAGGCTTCAACAACTATACCTTTCTCTCTAATGGTCACGTGCCTATTCCTGCTCAACAAGATGATGAAATGTTCCAGGAGACCTTGGAAGCCATGAAAATTATGGGCTTTACTGAGGAGGAACAGACAGGTGAGAACTGTTAGCAAGATTGCATTGAAGGTATACATCTGTAAGTGACACAATATACAGATGCAAATTCACACCAGTTAATTTTGTCTAGAGTAACCACCTTGCAAAATATGCACATAAAGTAAGGTTTGTGATCTTGCACGAAACACAAAGTGGAGGATTCTGAATCTACTCATGTTGTTTAACCTCTTTGCCTCTTATTTCCCTTGAGTAAAACTAGTACCAATCAACTGTTAACCTAGCTACTGTTTCTAGGAAGTCCGCTGTGAATTAGAGCACCAAGATTTTCCTCTTTCTCCCCTTCCCAGGATGTATTAGATGCATTAAACCATAGACGTCTCATGGAAAGGAAAGCCATCTCAACCATGGATCTGTTTCTTCCTCACATGAAGCTTTAGATTGGAACTCAGTTCTGTGTGTTCAGGAGTTTGTAAACCTTTGTTTAAACAGGGTGATGCTTTGAGAAGTCTTGTATGAGGAGATATTCACAAGGAGACCTTGCAAGGAGATCTAATTATGATCTCACTGCTTTTAGGTTGTTGTTAGAAAAGATATCTTAAAAAATATCACAACAGTGCCATACCTTTTCCCATTGCTGCAGTAGGTACTGTTAAGAACCAAAGAAACCAATAGTGAAAACCCTTTGCATACTGCCTCCTTCAGACATTTATACTGGCAGCACTTGCTCTGAACAAAGTTAAAAAAATATTGAAGTTACCATCTATATTGGAAAATAAAGAGTATACATCATCAAAAAGTAGTTATCTCTGTGATGCACAGAACAACTGGTGATGTGCAGGGCGACTATATGTAGTAATGTAGTGGGGAATTAAAATAATTATAACAATATTTTGCTTATTCTTTTTGTTTGTTTGTTTGTTTTTCTTATTCTTTTAAGTCTTATAAATTCAGCAGACCTACTTGTAGAAGGAACATGACATGCACTAACCATTCTAATGACTGTTTTTTTCAGAACTTTTCAATGAGTTAAATGAAAAAGTTACAAAATATTACAAATTTTTTTTGAAATACGTGGATCAGGCTCAAATAGCTCATATTCACTGTTTGGGAGAAAAGGGACATAAAAACAGACAGCAAGAACAAACAACTAAACTACCTTGACAATGTGGGCTTGCCAGAGACATCAAATATTTACCCCTCACAGTTACTAGGAGTCTGCAGGATTTTGTATCATGCTCATCAGCCTGAATGACCCATGGCTACAGTTGCCATGCCCCAAGTGACACCTGGTGGCAGAAACATTGTCATCCTATCTCTTGAGCCTTGGACCAGCTGCTGCAGCAGGAGCTAATCATCATCTCTCAGCCCTGCATCAGTGACTAAGGGTACCAAGAAAAAAATGTCTTGCCTTTCCGGACAGCCATGATAATCCCACTCCTTGTAAATTCTGATCATAGTACTGATGAAGACTGGTTCATTCTCCAGCCAGGGCATGTGCATTGGCATTGACAGCAGCATTTTCCAAAATATCAAAACGAGTATTACTGATTGAACCCCTTTCATTTCATGCTTTAAAATATAAGCCCATTAGGGCAGTATTATTCTCCCCTGTAAGTCTATCAAATGAACAAATTGATTAGATTAATATGGTCTCATCTATAACATAGCAGTAGATTTTACTACCTGAAGTAAGGCATCATCACACTTATACACATTTTAGTAAGCAAACATCAATTAGTTTTTTGTACTCCAGCGCTAATCCTGCAAAGACTTGTATGCATTTAGCTGTAGTTACATGAGTGAAAAACCACGTGTTCCTGCATAACTTGAGCTTCACAAGTGCCACACATTTTTGAAGCTGTTGGCAATTCATAGATATGTTTGATTTTAAAGACAGAGATACAGATTCTCCAGTGACCAAGTGGGAAAGATGTTACAGGCCACTCTAAGTAGAAGATGAATTCCTGAGACCTGGGGGTCTGCCTGGAGAACCAGCACAGCTTAACTTGGAGGGGCTGGTGTTCCCAGACTGTCCTGTTTACTCCACTGCATGAATTATCTGAGTGGCTCCTCAGTCAGCTCTCAAACTCTTGAAGTTTATAGAAGTCTTTTAAAGCAAACCTACATCTTTCCATAGAGATATAGACTACCACAGGAAATACAATGAACTTTTGTTATTGCAGAGAATAGAGCTTTCCAAATGCGTCATTCCATTCCTCATTTATTTTATCTGCTTATCTTACAGCTATATTGAGAGTTGTTTCATCTGTCCTACAGCTGGGTAATATTGTCTTCAAGAAGGAGAGAAACACTGATCAAGCTTCTATGCCTGACAATACTGGTATGATTTGTCATTTTAAAAATTGAGTAAAAATTAAAAAAAAAAAAAAAAAAAAAAAAAAAAAACAGCAGCTGAGTAAGCACTCTATCTGTATCTTTAATTTAATTGTAATTGCCTATATGCTTCACAGGTCTTTAAAGATATATTATGCCTGCGATTCATTCAATTATCACTAACTTTTCTGGTAACCCTGAATCCATAAACTGACAAACAGTGAATTTCTTGCTTGTATCATGAATAATATTTTTATTCTTGTGTGTACAACAGAGGAGCTTTTAAGGAAGATAAATTGCTTTGTATACTTGTTGGACTGCTTGTATTCACACTTACTGACCCACTAAGAGAAAATTTAATCTAAAATATAGTATCACTCTTTTATTCTAGCTGCGCAAAAAGTGTGTCACCTGATGGGAATTAATGTGACAGATTTCACAAGATCTATTCTAACCCCAAGAATCAAAGTAGGACGAGATGTTGTTCAGAAAGCTCAGACCAAAGAGCAGGTATCTACTTGCAGTCTTCTCAGCAATCTTTAAGATATTTTTCCTTTCTTCTTTTCTTTCTTACATCTTGTCTAAAGGGAAATGTCTGCTTCTTGTCTCCCTATTCATTATTCTTACTTAAATTAGCTGTTAATTGCATTTCATCTTTTATTTACACTTTGTTCTTCTTTTTTTCAGGCTGACTTTGCCATAGAGGCTTTGGCCAAGGCAAAATTCGAACGTCTTTTCCGTTGGATTCTAACGCGTGTAAACAAAGCTCTTGATAAAACAAAAAGACAAGGTGCTTCTTTCTTGGGCATTCTTGATATTGCTGGATTTGAGATTTTTGAGGTATGTGCTGTGAGATACAAGTTGGTTCAACTCCTTATCATCACACTGTAGTTTGGAATGCAAGATGACAAAAAAAATAAATTCAGAGCCACAAAAACAATATGTTTCTTTCAAGCTGGCTAGCTGCCCATGGCCAAGACAATCCTCACAACTACTCCACCTGGAAAGGTGCAGGGCTGGCAGCATTATCCTGCTGGGTGACTGTGGGACTCTCTGTTTAGAACCAAAGTCTGGTCTTTGTGGTTTATTAAACAGGTTCAATGCTGAGATTGACCACTTGTGAACTTACTGTAAATTTTTGAGACCTTAAATTAGAAAAATACAGATTCCTTGGTTTTAATTTCAGTAATCTTTAAAAAGAAATAGAAGGTAGAAAATTTCATCTTGTCATGTAAGTTCCCTCTTGCAGGTGTCTCTCTAACACTAGGAATTCAATTATTTTGTCTTCCTCACAGATCAATTCCTTTGAGCAGCTGTGCATCAATTACACTAATGAAAAACTTCAGCAGCTTTTCAACCACACTATGTTTATATTGGAGCAAGAGGAATATCAGCGTGAGGGCATCGAATGGAATTTCATTGACTTTGGCCTTGACCTGCAACCTTGCATTGAGCTAATTGAAAGACCGGTAAGATTATATCTCTATAGATGGGACACTTTGTAGGTTTCTTTGGGGTATTATCTGTCAGTACAATATGACGGCCATTTAAGATATTTCAGATTCTTGATGCCTGGCAGGATTAGTTACAAAGTAAAAAGAAGGTGGTGTTCTTTCTTTGTCTGTAGCTATGATGATATTGATTTGGTGTTGCTCACTTTGCAGACCAATCCTCCAGGTGTCCTGGCTCTGCTGGATGAAGAGTGCTGGTTCCCCAAAGCTACTGACACATCCTTTGTGGAAAAACTCATTACAGAGCAAGGCAACCATCCCAAATTCCAGAAGCCCAAGCAACTCAAGGATAAAACAGAATTCTGTATAATGCACTATGCAGGAAAGGTACTGGAGAGATTGAGCTATTTTGAATTATAGAACTTTGATACAGTGATGCTCAAACAGTAAAAACAGTCCAGTTCCCCTGTTGATAAGGCAGAGCTTTAGTAATATAATGTATGCATTAAGAGCTTTAATTACAACACATGTGGAGTAGAATTTGCAAAACATTCATGTTTCTTCTAAGATCACATGGAAACAAAAATAACCAGTACTGGGGTTTTTGAAAATCCTAATACTTTGGATTCCTTTCTAGCAAGCAGATTTTTAAAGGCAGGGTAGGTCCCCTGCCATGGGTATGTCTGCAAAAAAAAGCCCTTTAGATCTAAGTACATGCAAGAATAAATATTCAACTCAGCTCTTAACTATAAGCGTGCTTTTCACATTTTATTGTTTTGTGTCAGTCATTTTATTATTTTGTGTTCTTGGCCACTCCAGATTTCTGTATCAAAAACAGATTTTTGACCTGGTGTTGTTTCCTGCAGGTTACCTACAATGCAACTGCCTGGCTAACAAAGAACATGGATCCACTAAATGACAACGTGACTTCTCTGCTAAACCAGTCTTCAGACAAATTTGTGGCAGACCTTTGGAAAGATGGTATGAATTGCAACTCTAAATCAGTAATGTGGTTTAAAGGGAGAAAATTCTACCAGAACTATTCTGACAGCTATCCCTTACAAGCAGGAAACGAGTTTGAAACTAAGAATAGAAGAGATTGAACTAAGAAGCAAGAATAGCCTTTTTTTAAAGAAATATTTATGGAAAACATCACTAGATAGATTTAAGCACAACTAAAATAATTTCCTTACCTGACTTAATACAGCTGACTTAATACAGGTTATTGCTGTTTATGCTGTTTATTATTAATGACTGTGAGCAGTCCTTACCTTTGACACTCCTTTCCCAAAAGTCCCGCAGCAGTTCTCTTCAGCAACGTATAATCTCAGATTCCACCAGAAAAATGTCTGTGTACATATGAAAAATTTCTTTTTTAAAAAATTTCTATGGATCTGTAAGACATATATACTACACTATAGATACGTAACATCTGCAAATAAGCATGCATGCAAACTCCAGGAAGGTGGTTTGAAACCTTCAAGCTAGGCTCACTGATGTTTTTTTCTGGTTGGTAGGACACAAACCTACCAATGGGGATATTTTGCAGAACTGTCCTTTGTAGAGCAAACATAAAACAAAACATAAAATCTGTGTATTCCATTTTCCCATTCTATCACTAGTTTACAAAGCTCCTCATTTCAAGTTTGACGGAAGCGGACTATTTACCTAGAAGGATCTTCTAGTGCTTTTGTTAGGATGCTTCTGTTGCATCAAAAATAATTTGGTCCTCTTTTGCAAGTTGCACTTTAGCAATGGCAGTGACAGCTGTAATGCATGGTGAGGATAGTTTATATAAGCAATCCCGTTCACACTTCCTTTTATATTGCAGTGGACCGTATAGTTGGGCTGGACCAGATGGCCAAGATGACTGAAAGTTCACTGCCTAGTGCTTCAAAAACCAAGAAAGGCATGTTCCGTACTGTGGGCCAACTCTATAAGGAGCAGCTGACCAAACTGATGACCACCTTAAGGAATACCAATCCCAACTTTGTTCGCTGTATCATTCCAAATCATGAAAAAAGGGTAAATTTCAAATGCTCAGTTTTCAGAACCCTGGCACATTATGCATGCTGAGGTGCTCACTTTGTCAGCACATTACAGAAATTAATGATATCTTAAAACGTAGATGTTTGAAGTAACATCTTTGTATATTTCAACTGTGCTAAGAATACTTCTCATTCCCTTTTCAGGCTGGCAAACTTGATGCCCATTTAGTGCTGGAGCAGTTGCGCTGTAATGGTGTCTTGGAAGGTATTCGTATCTGCCGACAGGGATTCCCCAACAGGATCGTCTTCCAGGAGTTCCGTCAGCGGTAGGAATCCCTTGTTCAGTCCTAACTCAGTGTTTAAAAGTGCTGTAATACACGTTTGTCTATACAAAATAATCTGATGTTTTTCCACCTCCTTAACATCTGTGTCTTTTGGCAGATACGAAATTCTTGCTGCAAATGCTATTCCTAAAGGATTCATGGACGGAAAGCAGGCGTGCATACTGATGGTGAGGAAAGCATCTTTAATCCTATTGATAATCAGGTCTATACCTCTTATATAAAAGCTGCTGCAAATGAACAGAAATAAGTAATTTTAAGTACTCAGCACCGGAATTAACAAATATATCTGTTTTCCTCCAGATCAAAGCACTGGAACTTGATCCCAACTTGTACAGAATTGGGCAGAGTAAGATCTTCTTCAGAACTGGTGTTCTGGCTCACCTGGAAGAAGAGAGAGACCTGAAGATCACAGATGTCATTATTGCCTTCCAGGCTCAGTGCCGAGGCTACCTGGCAAGAAAGTAAGAATACGTACTAACAGAAAGAATACCTTTGGCAGTGGGGTATCTACAGTAGCCTTTTGTTCTTTGTATAAAAAGCTGAAGATACCAAGATACTTCATTGTTACATATTAGTTGTATTGCATTAGAATTCAACTTGTGTCTAATACTGACCTAAAA
Organism: Aythya marila; assembly: GCF_965140915.1. NCBI lineage: Eukaryota > Metazoa > Chordata > Aves > Anseriformes > Anatidae > Aythya > Aythya marila. The sequence continues at coordinate 8,140,215 of NC_139056.1, read as the reverse complement.
GGACTCACTTCCTGCCCAGAAGCAGCTCACTAGTATAATTACTATGGGAGCAATTATATTGTGAGGCTTCTTAAGCCTTCTGTACAGCAAACCCTCTGAAGCAAAGACCCATTTTTTAAACACGTTTGTACTAACAGGACAAGGTACATCCTCACCCATACCTGGAGTCACACACGCTATTACAGTACAAATAGCAGCACCACTGGCATTTCTAAAACATTAAATAATTTCTTACACAGTGTGGGAATGAAACACTGGAGTCATCTAGCACGATCTCAGTTAATGTACATCACTAAACTATTAACAGCAATGCCCTTTTCCCTGCATACTCCCAAGGGTTTCAAATTGATGAGCAAACAAATTTAAACATAATAGGTTTCAATAATAATAATCAATGTCTGTTCTGAGTGCCCACGTACTCTGAATATATCCAGAATTATACAATTACTTTCTGTTTCATTCCTATCTACTGAGCACAAACAGTCAAAAAAAAGACTAAATAAAACACTGGTAGTCTAAACAGAGGTATTACCTTATCTCAAGAAAGCACAGGCACTGTTTAAGTGATAGAAGAATTATTGCAGAATCCTCAAATCAGCAGACCCTCATGTTACAGTTTCTACACTCAACGTTTGTATCTTACAGACACTGCTTTCTCAGACTGAACCAATTTGTTTTGTGTTTTTAATCACAGAGCCTTTGCCAAGAGACAGCAACAGCTGACTGCAATGAAAGTTATCCAAAGAAACTGTGCTGCTTATCTAAAGCTGAGGAACTGGCAATGGTGGAGACTGTTCACTAAAGTAAGTGACTACTGTCAGTGAATCTCTCCCTCAGCTTTCCAAAAGAAACAGACTGCACAAGACACCAACTCCAACTTGTGTCATGTCAGGCACCCTTCCTGCTCCAGTTCAACACAGCTGACTGCAAGAGCTTCATTAGCTTTGCAAAATTTTGGATTAAGAGATACACTGGATTCATATAATGCCATTAACATTAAAGTTAGTTTTAGCTTGGGATGAAAACAAACTAATTAAGCAGAGATTCATATAAGATTTTGCATGTGTTCTTTTTTAATTGCCAAAAAGGAAATATTTTCACATTGGTGGTTAATGAGAAGAGAGCCTAAAACAGAATCTCATGAACATGCAGTTATGCATCTAGTGATAGAGTAGCTTAGGAACTCCCTAATTGGGATATTAAACATCTTTTTGCTAGGCAGTCAAGCAAATTAAGTCTATTTTCCTACTAAAGAGGCTTTTTTTGTGTGTTGTTTTGTTTTGCTTTTCCAAAAATTGCCTTCAGTTTGGATTCAGAAAATTGTTGCTACCTGCATTGATAGCAAGTCACTAACACACACATGCGTGTGCATGTGTGCCTTTCTGTGCAGCAGTTGTAGTCCATGGGCATTCTCAACACATGAAACCAGGCTTGGAATCCTTCAAGAAGCAATACTGTTCAAGGTAGAGGTGCTCACAAGGCTTCAAGAATTAACACAAAGCCAGTTAATAACACTGCAGGGGTTTGCTGCTTTAAAGATGTTTACGCTGAGTTTGGTTAGACAGTATTTCTGTCTCAAGTAGTTTCACTACTTGAGGAACAACAGATAGTGCTGCCTTCAGTACCCATCAGCCTGGCACCATTAAGTGCTGCATTTAGTAACATAAGCACTGGTAGGAAACATTCTTTAAAATACCTTTTTATTTCCAGGTGAAACCACTGCTACAAGTCACCCGCCAAGAGGAAGAAATGCAGGCCAAGGATGAAGAACTGCAAAGAACTAAGGAAAGACAGCAGAAAGCAGAGGCTGAATTGAAGGAGCTAGAACAGAAACACACCCAGGTGATTTACAGCTCTGAATCTCTCTGAAATGCTAGCTACTCTCACCATTTCTAGAAGCTGTTGTAGTAAAGGTCTCTTCTTCCTTTGGAGTTACAATTGTATTCATAGCAGTCAATGGTCCAGAACAAAAGCTCAGTGCAAACTCCCAGTTCCTTCAGTGGAGGCCTAGTGCCTGCACAAAAAGTGTGTGGTGCAGCTGCCTACCTGTATACTAGGCCTATCTAGTATAAAGACACCGGGGGGGGCAATTTGCAATCTAAAATTTACCTGCCTATCCATTTTATCTGTGTAGCTTTGTGAAGAGAAGAACCTCCTTCAGGAACAGCTTCAGGCAGAAACTGAACTCTATGCTGAAGCTGAAGAGATGAGAGTCCGTTTAGCTGCTAAGAAACAAGAGCTGGAAGAGATTCTGCATGAGATGGAGGCCAGAATTGAGGAAGAGGAGGAGCGCAGCCAACAGTTGCAAGCAGAAAAGAAAAAGATGCAGCAACAAATGCTGGTAAGAAGGTGTAAGCAACAACTAGAGACAATAACATGCATCTCAGAGAAAAAAAAGGACATAGGATCTGAGGTTTGCTGATCAAAGAGCTTGCTATACAGCCCTCAACAGTATGTGCCTACTCTACTGAAGTAAGAACAATCAATATTTGTTCTTTCCTCCAGAATTCTTTATACATCTTCTTTCCATACCCCAATTTTAAATTTTCTCTAAAGAATTAACAAATCTTTTCTTTCAAATCACCAAGCGTTACAGATTATCTATTTCTTAGTAAAACTGAAGTCTAGAACATACCCACATAGACTGACAAGCATTAGGCATTTCCTGTTATCTAAGTGGTATTTTATTTCCAGAATTCATTATTTCTTTTTCCCTACAAAGGACCTGGAAGAACAGCTTGAAGAAGAAGAAGCTGCAAGACAGAAACTGCAGCTTGAAAAAGTAACAGCAGATGGCAAGATAAAGAAAATGGAAGATGATATTCTCATAATGGAAGATCAGAATAACAAGCTAACAAAGGTAAGTGTTGTGGGTCCATTTTTTACTTTGTGCAAGATAAGAGAAAATCTCTTCAGCTAGAAGAACAATAGGAATGCTTTAGGAAAACTACAGAGTTTCATGGGTGTACATATGTACCAGATGATCAGTTCAGCCTGTAGTCAGCAAATTTCTGATGAATTTCCTGTGCTTATTTAAATAATTCAAAATTATGTAAAAATACCAGTTTTGAGGTCCATTGTGGTGACAGTATCTTCAAGCAAAATCACCACAGAAGCCAAGCACAATCAGTGGAACAGATTTTCTTGGCCTCAAGAGGAGTAAATAAGTCTCTTGGTTTTCAACCAATTTAAACCAATCTTCATGATTAGAATGAGAAGTAAACATGTATTCCAGTATATGGAGAGGGGATGCTCCTCTCAACTAGGCCCTATACTTACCAGCCACTAGAGTGAGTATAAGATTCTAATAACAGCAGATTAGAGAGGATGGAAACTTTAGGTACCACTTTTTAGCCCCTCTATAATAGAGGAATAGTAATATATCACTACAATCTCAGGAAAAACAGCATTGAAAGACAGTATCTTGGACATTTTTCATTTGGTGTGGAGATGCTTCATAATCACCAATGGAAGACACTTCTGTTAACAAAATTATTTTATTCTTCTTAAGGAAAGAAAACTTCTTGAAGAAAGAATAAGCGATCTAACAACAAATCTTGCAGAAGAGGAAGAAAAAGCCAAAAATCTTACAAAGCTAAAAAACAAACATGAATCTATGATTTCAGAACTGGAAGGTAACATGAACAATGTTTTATGTCAGATTTTTGTCATAGTTCATGTCAAACAAACAAACAGAATCTGAAGCAAACTAAAAATTCTGCATGGTGTTTTCCAACTTTCGTATGCTGAAGCCATTTGTATGGCCTCACTGATGGCCAAAATAGTTTTGTCTGAATTTAAGATTAGGTTAAGAATTCCTTGTACTAACCAGTCCCATGAACAAAATCCTTACTTTTTCAGTGCGGCTGAAGAAAGAGGAGAAGAGCAGACAAGAACTGGAGAAAACAAAGAGGAAGTTGGAAGGGGAGTCAAGTGATCTACATGAGCAAATTGCAGAGCTTCAGGCACAAATTGCTGAGCTGAAGGCACAACTAGCCAAGAAAGAGGAAGAGCTGCAGGCTGCTCTAGCCAGGTATTCACTCTTGAATCTGCACACAGGTTGAAAATGCCAGGCTGTAACATGTCCCTTCCCTCCCTAGACACCCAGATGCTGCAGCTCTGAATCTCATCTCAGAACATTCTGTCAGCATGCTTTCCCAACTTCCAAATTCCTTTGCAACTAAAAAAAAATAAATGACAGTATGCTCATAAACAACCTAACATTATGTCCAGATAGCAATGAAAACTCCTCTTCCCAAAGACCTTGGCAGTGCTGCCAAGTAAAGAATGAAAAGTAACAACATAGTTTATAGGCAAAAGGCAAAAATGTAAGTCTAACTTCAATCCATTCTAGTCTGTGGATTTTCTGTATAAATTTAAGAGGGAGAACACTCAACCAAAACTGAATCAGTTGATTCAGCATCTCCAGTTATCATGTCCTGATAAAACAGAGCTGTCAGATCCCCTTTACATCAGTTCCCTCTCTTTCTCTGGTACTTTCTTGCACAGTTTTCAGGTAGGTTCATATAAATATAAAGCAGGGCTTTCAAAACTTACTGGCATGACTTACTGCTCACAATTACATTGTTAAATACCACTCTAGAACTCTAGAACACCAGAACACCAAATAAAAGTATAAATATATGGTATCACATGTTATCTTAAATACAAGTAGATATAACTTCATATAGACAAACCATGCTTCCTTCTGAAGTGATAATGGTAAAACTAAATATTTCCAGTTTGTTAAAATTACACCCTGGTGATAAACTTTTAATCTCTGTATACCAATTTCCTGAAAGTGAAATCATATTTTTAATACAGAAAATGAAATGTGTTCTTTTCAGGCTTGAGGATGAAACTAGTCAGAAGAACAATGCCCTCAAGAAGATCCGTGAATTGGAATCTCTCATCTCTGATCTCCAGGAAGACTTGGAGTCTGAGAAAGCTGCAAGAAACAAAGCAGAAAAACAGAAGAGAGACCTAGGTGAAGAGCTGGAGGCTCTTAAAACAGAGCTTGAAGATACTTTGGATACTACAGCCACCCAGCAAGAACTCAGGTAGGGAGACTTCGCACGTGGACCAAATAAAAGCTGTCACCAAGCTCAGTACAACACTGTCTGGTGTTTCATATGGCCCTGTGGTGGGTTAACCCAGATGACATAATTGTAAATGGCACATTTGGAAGAGAGCAGTCAGTGGAAAGATTAGTCTCTCACAGTGATGGTCTCCAAGATCTAGACAATCTAATTCAGATTATCTAAATTATTTTTTTCTGGAGCTAGGTATCTCATTTTCTGTCTTAGGCACCTAAATAATTCAGTCTTGTACTTAATTACATAAAAATCTAAACCTTTTATTTTTCCCCTGATGTTTCATGCTTCAGGGACCACAGTTCTTTGGACCATAATTCTTTTAACTGATCTCAATGCAACTTCCTCTGATCCTGTCTGTTATATCCTGTGATAGTCACCTCATGGCATTTCTGTAAATTCATTTTTGCATTATCTCTCAACATGAACTATAACTAGACTGACTTTCAGTTTGCTTTCATTCTGCCTTGCCATAACTTAGTACTGCAACTCCTATGGCTTTCATTGTGTTGGAGCCTTCCAACTCCTAAAGATCCAAAAACCATACACTAGAATTGAATGTGAGTTTTGGTAGCTGCAGCACCTTCTACACCTGTGCAGGACATTCAGTCATTTTCCCAGCGACTGAAACACTCTTATCTACTGTTGCTTCATTTACATGTGTTACCTTGCAGAGCAAAGCGTGAACAGGAAGTCACAGTGCTGAAAAGAGCTCTGGAGGAGGAGACTCGAACTCATGAAGCCCAAGTCCAGGAGATGAGGCAAAAACACACTCAAGCTGTAGAAGAGCTAACAGAGCAGCTGGAACAATTTAAAAGGGTAAGCAGAAGTTCATCTTATTGAAAACTATCCACTAAATACGACTTCATTTTATAAAAATTCTTTCTTCACTTCACGCTTTTAGGCTAAAGCAAACTTGGATAAGACCAAACAGACACTGGAGAAAGAAAATTCTGAGCTGGCTAATGAAGTCAGGAGCCTGAATCAGGCCAAACAAGATGTGGAGCACAAAAAGAAGAAGCTGGAAGTACAACTGCAAGAGTTACAGTCCAAGTACACAGATGGAGAGCGTGTTCGGACAGAACTCAATGAAAGAGTTCATAAACTACAGGTAAGGGGGAGTCTGACCTTTCACTGTGACACCTTGGACTTGAGTAGACCAGTTAAGCCAAGTTCATTTAGAGTACACCTGGAGGAATCCTGGCTCTCTTGACTTCAGCTGGAATGCTCCTTGTCATCTGTAGGGCTCCTACCTCAGCTATCATGCTGTTAAACAGTTAGAACGCTGTTTCATGGAAGTGACAGCTCTTAGTCTCACGGTCTCCCTGTACACGTCTGTAATGCCACCACTGTTCCAGAGACAGCACTGCACGTTTTTAAAAGATTCTTTCTGTTCATTTGTTGTAGGGTGGTGGGGAACACCAATAGGAATGTGGCTTCTGGAAATGGATCAAACAACTATTAATCTTATAAGATGTACTCAGAGAAATGACAGGGAAAGGAGAATGCTTACTTATTTACAATTTAGTTCCTAATAACAAATTAACTAAAGATAATTTAAGATGACTCTTTGGTAGATTTGCAGTGCCTAGCAATACTGACCAAGCATGTTCTTACAACTTTTTTCAGAGTAGCAGTAAGCTTTTCTTTTTTATTTTAAGTTAATGGATAATGAAGAAAATATAATCAAAATGCATCAGCTTCTCTCAAACTTAAGAGAAAGGAAAATACAGGAAAATCCCCATTCATCTTTGCAAGTCACTGGAAAGTGAATGAAAAACGGGAGCTGTATTTTCAGCATCTGTGTCATTCATGTAAACAACGATATTTCTCACAACTGAATTCCTGAAAATACTGCCTGTTGTTGTGGTATATACAATATATTAGTATTGTCTTATGATTAGGAACAGGCTATGATATTTGATAGTAATATGATACTAAGGTATACTCTAGACAAAACCAGCATTACAACTTGGGGTCTTAATGTACAGGTCACAAAGATGACGTTCAGACACTGCAGATTTTGTATGTAGGATTTAGTTCTATGGGACTTAAATCCCATATACTGTCCAGAAAAATTGTGGCAAAGTTTATGGCTCTCCTATGAATTCCAGTTGAGCTAGAAACACCTTTAGTGCTTGAGGTGACCCAAGAAGCATAGAAGCAGATTCAGAATCCAATCAAACATTAAGACTTCAACGTATTCCTTTAACTTTAGTTTGCTCTAGATTGAAGTTGTGCAAAAAAACTGAGCGTTGTCACTTTGGTCTCCCATAGATTGAGGTTGAAAATGTTACTGGTTTGCTCAACGAAGCAGAAAGCAAGACAATCAAATTGACCAAAGATGTTGCAACCTTAGGATCTCAGCTACAAGACACACAGGTAAAACTATATCCAGTAAAAGCTCACCTACAGTAATTATAAATACACTATAAATGACCTAAACTAATGACCAACTTGTTGGTTGATGTGGTAACTACAGGAGCTGCTTCAGGAAGAAACACGGCAGAAGCTAAATGTGTCTACCAAGCTTCGTCAGTTGGAAGATGAGAAGAACAGCTTGCAGGAGCAATTGGATGAAGAAGTAGAAGCAAAACAAAATCTGGAGAGACATATTTCAACGCTTACGATACAGGTATCAGTGCTATATAAATCACTAGCTCCATCACTGAGTTTTGTAATTCCACAGGTTTCAGGTTTGTAGAACTATCCTGATAAAGCATATGGACCTTCAGTGAGTAGTGCTGATAGCCCAGATGGCATCAGTGAGGCTCTACAATGGAGCCAGCACTCTTCCTCTAGGTATATATGCAACACAGGTCCCAAGAGAGTCTTGCACAGTAGGCCTGAATGTGCATACTAGGCCTGTAGTCTGCCTCATTTTATAAAGGATGAGTAATGGGTAACTGTAAGTAGCCTCACATGGGTCAAATGATAGATTTCTTGATCTTGGTTGTCTCTTAGTCACCTTCTCTGCCAAGCTTTTTTGTCGCTTGCTATAAAGATTTGTTCTCTAAATTCAAATTTCAGCTCTCCGACTCTAAGAAGAAGCTACAGGAATTTTCTGCCACAGTAGAAACTATGGAAGAAGGTAAAAAGAAACTTCAGCGAGAAATCGAAAGTCTCACGCAACAGTTTGAAGAAAAGGCTGCTTCTTATGACAAACTGGAAAAAACCAAGAACAGACTCCAGCAGGAGCTGGATGACCTGGTGGTGGATTTAGATAACCAACGTCAGCTGGTCTCCAACCTTGAGAAGAAGCAGAAGAAGTTTGATCAGGTGTGAATTTAAAATTCTCCCTTGCTATGTTATCACCTAACTTTTCTGGGACTCAGAAGGAATCCACTGGCACAAAGAAAGATCAAAAATCTTTTGACCCTCATCTAAAAGATCAGGGTCAAAAAATAAAGTAGGATTGAACTAAACATACCATATAGTGGTTAATTAGCATTTATATACATTGATCAAAATGCGGGTTTCTCTCTGTCATTAACAACTGATAAGACCGTTTCAATAGAAAATACATTCTACTAATGAATTCCTTTTTATAGATGCTGGCTGAAGAGAAAAACATCTCTTCAAAATATGCAGACGAAAGGGACAGGGCAGAAGCTGAAGCAAGAGAAAAGGAAACAAAGGCTCTGTCATTGGCGCGGGCGCTTGAAGAGGCTTTGGAAGCCAAAGAAGAACTGGAGAGAACAAACAAAATGTTGAAAGCTGAAATGGAAGATCTTGTTAGCTCCAAAGATGATGTCGGCAAGAATGTAAGTTTTGGGCTCAGAATGATATCCACGGTAACTTAAAATAGCAGCTAACAAACAGATAGTTGTTTTCAGTGTGGGGAGTTCTCTGTAGCACACAAAACCTTTCAACAAGATCAGATATTTTGTGCAAAATTCAAATTTTATTCTATTTGTACCCAAACCTTCAAGAGACTTGGCAAAGTAACTGTAAGCGACTTTTATTCTTAATATGGCTTCAAGTTTGAAGATTCTTCTAAGATTGGAAAAAGGGATTCTAAATCATTTATTTATTAAGCAACTTTAAAGTTGTAAACTCTGCAATCTCATAATCACATTTGAGTTTGCCACCAGCCTAACATGTACTTGTACAGCTGCAGCAAATTTCCACTGATACATTGCCAATCATTTATTTTATTACAGTGAGATGACAGTATCACTTTTAATACTGACTAAACTCAGTGATGATACTTGACTGATTAAAAATGAAAGTTTGAGATTCAAGGTCTCCCAGTTTATTTTAAGACAGATTTTCAAGTGTACAGAAAACGCTGGTTTACTACTTACACTGCAATTTACCTCATTCATTGTCCATAGCTGATGTTTTCAAATGGCCTATAATGCAAATAAGCTGTGTTTAAGTGAAATTATTTTTATTTCTTATAACAAATCTATGAATTTCTCATTGCTTAAAAAGGTCCACGAATTGGAGAAGTCTAAACGGACCCTTGAACAGCAAGTAGAAGAGATGAAGACACAATTAGAAGAGCTAGAGGATGAGCTACAGGCTGCTGAAGATGCCAAACTCAGGTTGGAAGTTAACATGCAAGCCATGAAAAGCCAGTTTGAAAGAGATCTACAGGCCAGAGATGAACAGAATGAGGAGAAGAGAAGACAACTCCTTAAACAGGTATCATTCTTTGTTATTGCATTTGTAAATATCTCAACAAAACAGATGAAAGTCCCCAGCCTTGTGCCTATACTAAAGCACTTTACTGTAATAATAAGGAAACATTATATTTCCTTGTGCTTGGCAAATAAAAACTACATGTTGGCTATTGCACTAAAAAAAGCACAAAATTGGATAGCAGTATTACATTTTTCCTGTTTCAGTAGCAGATGCACAATGTCCAACAGAAAACAGATGTAGCAATTCAACCCTACAATCAATATAGTATAAAACATGAATTATTTCTAGCACAGTAAGGAGAATTTTCCCTGTGTTCTCAGTGCAAGTGAAAAAAGACACCAACTAATATATCCATTTGCCTTCTCAATGTATCTATTCTTCTGTACATTTATTTGCCTTCTCAAGGTATGCTGAGTGGATACAAAAGCACTGGAAATGAACACAGACAGGACAGAACCTATTATGTAGATATGTAGAATATAGATATATACTAGTATGTATAGTAGTGTGACAGCAAGGACAAATACTGTAGCTGTCAGATTTTCACAAGTACAGAACCTATATTGCTGACTCCTTTGAACAGCCTTCAATTTTTGAACAAAATGTAAATATTTTAACGGCTAGTGATACCACAATTAACAGTGATATAGAGGACTGTATAGATTACCCAGAATTATACAGTGTTTAAAAGCTCTTGAGGACTTTTCTAATCTTGTCTTCTTTAATGATCAGCTCCATGAATATGAAACGGAACTGGAAGACGAGCGAAAGCAACGTGCCCTAGCAGCTGCAGCCAAAAAGAAGTTGGAGATTGATGTCAAAGATCTAGAAAGCCAAGCTGATTCTGCTAACAAAGCTCGGGAAGAAGCCATCAAACAACTTCGCAAATTACAAGTATGTACAACGCACAAATACAGTTGTCTTTTCTGCTGCTGTCTTTTGTACTGACACAACATGAAAGTTTGGTGACATCTGTGAACATGATACTTGTTACAGGTGATAGGTTAGACAGGGACTTTTAACTAACCTACCAGAACCAAGTATCTGTACTGTAATGTTCAATATGAATGAAAAAGAAAACTTTACAAGGCAAACCATGAAAACCTTAAATGTCATCATTACAGAGAGCTTCCAACATTCTCTAACCAACACCCATCTGCTATTAACTTACTGATTTGAAGAAAAACATATTCCAATGTAGAGAAAGGGCCACGGGATAAAGCCTACTATAAGAATTCAATCCTGGTTCTAAGAGTCAGTACAAAAGATTCTTCAGAAATCATGCAATTTCTGAATATCTTCATATTTATACTGTGCATCTCCATATCTACTGTTCTGTCATATGCTGACAACTAAACAATGAAAGCAGACGTATTTGCAAAGATTAAAATCACACACATACTCAAACATTCCAGGGAAATGAGGACAACAGGCATTACAAAAGTCACAGTGTGCAAGCGGAAGCATCACTCTTCTTGGAATAGCATTTCAGACCCTTCCAACACGTGCTAGCTGATCTCTCCAAAAAACATCATTTAATCAGGCATTATGACTACGTAAATGTGTGTCTTCTAGTCTGTGTAAATTTCTTTCTACTGAAATTGTAATAAAGCCAGACAAAAATAAATCTGTTTTTCTTTTCAAAAAGGCTCAGATGAAAGACTACCAACGAGAGCTGGATGATGCACGGGCTGCCAGAGAAGAAATATTTGCTACAGCCAGAGAGAATGAGAAGAAAGCAAAGAGCCTGGAAGCAGAACTCATCCAGCTTCAAGAGGTAAAGTAAAAAACTTCTAAAGCAATATAAAGCAGAGTACACAGGATGTTCAGTAGCAAAACAGAACTGTAGTGAAACAATATAAGTGCTACAATAGTTACAGATGGAAAGCTATAAGCAGAACTTGCTACAAGTTACGTGTGTTCCATGCACTCCAACAGTTGTCAAATATACATCTGAACATAACCAGACTAAACTGAAAAAAACACCTTGGAAAAAAGCACAGTTCATCAGATCTAAAGGAAAATTATCTGTATGATTCAACACAAATTGTTCTCAGTATCTATAAGTTCCTGAATGAATTAATTATTCCTGTATATATTAAATGGAAATCTTTTTGTCTAAAATTAATAGAAAGCAGGCTGACAGTCTGGGGAAAGTGTATTTTGTCATACTTCCCTAGGATTTATGATATAATAATTTATTCCATTAACTGGACAACCCAGCATACACTAGTTTCAGAAAATTCATGGTTGTCTAACTGAACACTTGCTCATTTCTTTATTATGCTTCCTTTTCCTTTACTCCTAGGACCTGGCTGCTGCAGAAAGAGCTCGCAAACAAGCAGATCTGGAGAAAGAAGAGATGGCAGAGGAACTTGCAAGTGCTTCTTCTGGAAGGTAGGAATAGTCTGGATGACTCACAAAGCTATAAACATGCTGCTGAACATTGCCCGGCTGCCAGGTAGGCCTGTCCCAACAGCCAACCAGGCTTGACAACACAACATGCATGTCTGACCAGTTTCATGATCTGCTTTTCTTTTCTTTGTGAATTATAGGCAGTTCCTAATAGTTTCAAACACATTCAACTCATCAGAGCCATAACAACATACTTCTTAAACTTACAGGACAAGCCTTCAGGATGAGAAACGGCGCCTAGAGGCAAGAATTGCCCAACTGGAGGAAGAGCTAGAAGAGGAGCACAGCAACATAGAGGCAATGGGTGATCGCATGAGGAAAGCAGTACAGCAGGTAGAGTTCATTTCAGCATGTGTGTCCCTGTTTGCATTTGTGAAAGCTATTTGTGGTTCTGAATAAATATTTGGAGAACTGCCACCATGAATCACCACCTGTCATTTCCCTGAAAGTACACATTTTTGACAGCATCCATTTTCACCCTTTCAGGCTGAGCAGCTGAACAACGAGCTGGCAACAGAGCGTTCAACTGCACAGAAGAATGAAAATGCCAGGCAGCAACTGGAGAGGCAGAACAAAGAGCTAAAGAGTAAACTGCAAGAGATGGAGGGAGCTGTGAAGTCCAAATTCAAGAGCACAATTGCTGCTCTGGAGGCCAAAATTGCATCTCTTGAAGAGCAGTTGGAACAGGAAGCCAGGTACGTGGAATTCCAGATGGTACAGCTATCCATTTATTGTTCCAGTTAATCAGTCAAATTAAACAAAAGCATATAGGATTTATATAATTGGGCTCTCAGTGCCATTAATATTTGGTGAAGTCTCTCATCCACTTAACATTTCTTAGAGACACAGCCATTAATTGGAGTTATTCCAGATTCTGAGTAGAACCATTTTATTGCTGAAAAGTTCTACTGGTATCAAAGGCAAGGATCTGTTCCCCTGCCTTGCCGTATGCCCCTGCCAGATTCTCTGTTATATACTGTGCCATTTGTAGGACTGTTTCTTGAGGAAATCAACTCATGCTTGAGCACATCTCCATATCCCTGGAGCACCTTAGCATATAGCAAAGACGCATACTTGATTTGAACACAAGAACACAACCTTTAAGTTTTGCTTAGAATTCATCTATGAAATTCAGTAAGGCCTTTAACACACTGTTCCTTGGTGCCACATTCCCGAGGCAGGTGAGAACTACAGAACTTCTACATCATCAAATGTTGCATTGTCATTTGCAGAGAGAAGCAGGCTGCAGCCAAGACATTGCGCCAGAAGGACAAGAAGCTCAAGGATGCATTGCTGCAGGTGGAGGACGAGAGAAAGCAAGCAGAGCAGTACAAAGATCAGGTATCAGAATATGGCATAAGGGTCTTAGCCTGGGGCACAGGGATTTTCAGGTTTTACCCCAAGAAAAGAATATTCCACGTTCCACCTTGAAGAATATTCTGTGCTGGGAGAGCTATATAGCACTCTGCTAAAAGACTTGACAATCTGATTCTTCTTTCATGCTGAGACAAGTGTTAAAGTCCTTGCCCATCAACCAGCTGCAACAGTCTGACTTCACACAGTGATACATAGGACTCTGCACAACATCCCTTTTGGTACACAAATGGAGACCATGATCAAATTTTGTCCCACACTGAAAAGTTTAACTTCACATAAAACACACCAACTTGAAAATCAGAAATGCAGAGGTAGGACTGTGCAGTAAAAGGAACAAGTAGTTTCCAAATACAGTGCCCATTAGCAAAATGAACTCCCATAAAGTAACATTATTTTTACATTTTTAGATTTTAAGCTTTCACCTTTGATTCAGGTCAGGTCATGTTTCTGTAAAACTGAATTCAGGTCATTATTTCTGTAAAATATGAAATTAAAATGAGGAATCTAAAGCTATCAGACCTGTTTTGACTTAAAGAATTATTCTAAATTTTTCACGTAGGCCGAGAAGGGCAACCTACGACTCAAGCAACTGAAAAGGCAGCTGGAGGAGGCTGAGGAAGAGTCTCAGCGTATCAACGCAAACCGCAGGAAGCTGCAGAGAGAGCTGGATGAAGCTACTGAGAGTAACGAAGCCCTGGGCCGGGAGGTTGCAGCACTGAAGAGCAAGCTAAGGTAGAGTGCCTTTGTTTGGAATAGCTGTTCCCACTCAGTGACAACCTTGAAATTTAGAACTAAATTAGAAATGTAGAAAAAATATCTACTTGAGTAACAAACAGACACTGATTATACTGCAAAATTACTCCTTGTATTAGCTTGGCAGATGCAACAAAAGGCCAAAATCAGAAGGTGAAATGCATTTCATAAACTGAAGCAGTCTCAGGATTTCAGCTGTGAGATGAACAACTGTGATAACATGGCACAGACTTACCTCTTTTTCTAACTGAAACTCCTATTGGCTTAAATAGGAACAGAATTAGACTTGGTTGCTTTAGAAAATACCCTTATTGCTGTATATATTTATTCTTACAGTTACAAATACAGTTAGAAATGCTCGTGCTTTTCACACTCTCATACCTGCACAACTCACGCACAATGACTGTAATCAGTCTTGCACAACTCCACGGGCAGCAAAAGGCAAAGCACATTATGTGACTCTTATCCAAAAGTCTCTTTGGACTTCACCCTTCCTTATTCAGTGTCATTAGACCAAGGAAAGATCAAAATGTCCCTCCGTATTTTCTTATTAAGCTAAACTAAGTTAGTTAAAACTAACTGGGAATAAGATAAAGCTGTGATCAGCCCGCTACATACCTGAGTTTTCCTGCACTTGTTGGGTCTGAAAGCTCCAAGTCACTGAAATACAGGATGACTTAAATTATAGGAAGGTGCTGAATCTGCATCATCATGCTGTGAAATTTTGTTTTCTACCGAAAACCAAAGGTATTTCAGATGAAACTAACGCACCTGCCTAGTTGTGTTCTTGAAGCTGTTGTTCAGGTTTGCCAGTAACATGCGTGAACCTCCAGATATGAATACTTCCTTCGAAGTGAAGGATTAGGGATGTGGTGGCCTTTTCCATTAGCACCATCTTGGGTGGTGCATGCTCCTGGCTGCTTAACAAAGGAGCAGCTGCATCCAGTCCCTTTTACACAGAAAAGCGTTTTTACATAGAATAGCACAGTTGATCTTTGTCTGATCCAAATGTAATGTCATTGGCTGTAATGTACTTTGTTTAATTATTTAAAAGTAATCTACCTACCTCTGATCATGACCATGTGCTTAGTATAACTGCCCGGGACTCTTTATCTCTGTTTCAGAGGGACACAGGAACCTTCGCATGACTAAGCAGGTACCATGCCTTCAACTTTGCAGCTAGCTTGTGTTGCACAAATTTCCATTTTCTTTGGCCCAAGTAAAAATTATGTGAGGTTTCTGCAAACTGTGAAGGCTTGGATATCTTGGCATTAATAATTTTTTTTCAAAAGAGACAAATATTACAATAAGCTAGCTACCGTCAGCTGTTCATCAGTGATACATCTTTCTTACAAGTAGGTTATGTACTGTTGTAGACTTACCAATGTTGCATTCTCACCTCTTATAAACTCTACCAACAGAGTACCTAATAAAGTACTCTGACATTTTCTGCATGAAAATTGTCTTTTTTGCACCTATTTACAGCCAAAAAAAGAAAATCTGCAAATCAAATACACCATTAATTAGTAAAATTGATTAAAAGCACTAATGAATATGAATCATCACAGCATGTTAAGTGTTTCACAGTATTTCTTATGCATACTGTAATGTTGATTTTAAGGTAAGACCCTATCTAATTCACATGAGATTTGCAAAGGTCTTATTTGCATGTGATTTATTACACATTGGTGGCATCCAATCACAGAGAGAAGAGGAAATCTTGCCATTCGTTATGTAGCATTCTGTGCCTGTGTCGCTTACAAATAGCTATTACTAAGGCTTTTAGAGCTGTTTTGCAGCCATTACTTGCTTGTCTACTGTATGTTGCTTGTCTACTATTACTGAAATGTAAAGCACAGACATCAGAATTAATATGAACACTGTAACGTAGCACAGCATTATGTTATACTTCATCACATTCTCTAGAGATAGGAATAACACCTGCTGTTGCAAAAATTGAAGAGCTACTGCCTTGTAATATTTGTATATCTCTTATTTTAAATATGCTGGATTTCGCTGTGAATACACAAATATTTAAAGAAGATGTCTTGTCCTTGCATGTGCCTTTTAGTCAGGCTGATCTTCCCAATCAGGCTGTTATTCAAGCACCACTCCATTAGCACTTGTTCAAAGATAGACAAAATAGATGCTAAGCAAAACACTAATGCTTAGGGCTTGCCTCAGCTGTACACATTACTCTAAAGGCATTGATGCAAATGACCACAAGAACATTATCAAAGACATGAACCTGTTTTAGATTAACAGATTTAAACAAAAAGTATCTATACACAGGTCCAATACTAGTTTGAAGGGTGTTCACTTTTCTGTAGCCAAGACTTACTACAAGAAGTGGGTAGACTTCCTATTACTCTCTACCAGTCCCATGTTCTTCTATAGCACTTCAGTGAACTACCACAGCATAAAAACGTCATTTGACAAATGATTCATAATTAAGTTCAGATAGCAAGAGTCCAAGAGGGGTAAAGAGCTCTTCCTCGTGAAGACTGAGACCTTCAGTGATAAGAACTAACAAATTTACTGACCTAAACTACTGAACTAAAACGTAGGGACAAATACTTGGCATCATAAAGTAGTAGACTCTGCTGTTTTACTCTGTCAGCCCTGGCAGGGTAGAAATTAATTACCCTTCTGTTCAATACATGCCATTGGCACCAGAAGTAGTTCTAAGAGCAGAACTTCAATGAAGCATTATTTACAGCTAGTTGCTTGTTCACATCACAATTAGTCTACCTTAAATGGTAGAACTGATTAAACACACACACACAAAAAAAAGGCAACAGACTACACGTCTCAAGGAGTTCCACCTTGGAAATACAGGTTTGTACCTCTGAAATAACTTAGTCCAGCCAATGCTCTTACCTACTTCCCTAGTATGCAACAGTGAATTTGGGGCTTGAATAGCTGCTTCAGAAAGGATGACAGTGGCTTAGTCTTTTGCAAGGACAAGACAAGCCTTTAAATATTTCTGCATGATTGCTGTACCCAAAAGCGCAGAGTTGGATGTATTTTAACACCAAATTAGTAATTTTGGCCAAACATTCAGTGATCATGAAAATATTTTGTCGCTTATGTCTGTGGTCTCAAGCCTTGACAAAGGTTTGCTTAATGAGGAGCAAGTGAGAGGCCATGTTACAAAACTCCACTGTTTTGTAACACACTAGCAATGGAGGCCAAGAAGAGACAAACATCTTCTGGCTCACTTGCTCACACCTCCCAGAAAATTAACCTTGAGGACCAAAGTGCTCCTAGCTTGGGCTGTGTCTATGGAATACATGGGAAGGGGAGGGAAGGGAAAGGAAGAGGGGATAGGAGGAAAAAAAGCATTTTCTCCAAGCTCTTCTGTAAAACACTCTGCTGAGTGTCAGCATGTGAGTTAAGACAGTTTGAAAGCACACTGATGGCTTCCTCTCCCCATTGTGGAAAAGGTTGGAGCTACTCCCAGCCTAGGATGCCATACATGTCACAGCACCTGTGGTGCTCTAAGCAACACAGCCTTTGCAGAGAGGGACTGTGGGCTCAAAAATGCCTCCTGTTATCCACAGCACTACAGTCCCTGGCTTTCAGTACCTGTTGAGTTTATTCAGACTGCAGGTCAGAAATTCGGTATGAGATTTCTGTATCTCCTCATTGGCAATGCTCCCCTGATGATGCAGGGACAAGCAACCCACTTTCCAATCCCTTCTAAGCACAATCAGTTGCAGTCCCTACAGGGGAAAACAGTAAAATGAAAGGAAGAGTAGGAGATCTGTGGCAGATAAGACAATTCAGAGTGGAGCTTTAAGCACAAGAACAGGAATCCCAGCACAGTTCAAAGGAACTGGGAGTCTGAACCTGTCTATAAACTAGCCTTAGATGGTACAGAACAGAAAGCTTTATTAGGTGCCCACAGCTCTTGGCTGTTTTGCATTTAAAAACTCAGGCCCACAGGTACTGTTACAAAACTCTACACTTATTTGTGAGAACTGCAAATGACCTAACATCTAATTTTATTTTTTATTTACTTACTACAGGAGGGGAAATGAGCCAACATCTTTTGCCCCACCCCGCCGATCTGGAGGCAGAAGAGTAATTGAGAATGCAACAGATGGAGGTGAAGAAGAAATTGATGGAAGAGATGGAGATTTCAATGGAAAAGCCAGTGAATAAACACGCTTAAAAATTGCACTGCAGTAAGGGGAAGGAGGATGATATTTAGCACTGTTTAAGTCTACTCTTAGTGTCAAGGTCACACACACCCACTCCTCTGATGATGATAAAAAGCACAACTGCCTTGTCTCTAATGTATAGATTGATGTTGAAAGTACTCCAAAACTTTTACCATGAAGTGTGTTTGAAAAGTTTTGTTTTAAATTCAGAGTATTTCACCAAGAATCGTCCAGAAAGAAAGTTCCAATAGCTCAGACAATTTAAGTCCCAGTGAACTAAAGTTTACAAAGGATTTGTAAGACTGTTGCAGGGGAAAAAAAGGCATTGGTCAGTTAATCTTTTCTTAAACTTTCATTTTGTCTTAAGTATTCAATATAACTTTTTTTTTCCTGGTTACTACACCCCTGATGCACCATTCACAAGGTGAAAGTGCCTTTTTAATCACTTACTGAAAAATAAAATATCATTTGTTCAAATTAAGTCAAATGTTACAGTTTTATATGCACCATGGATGTGCTTACACACTAATAAAAGTCTATAAAAAAACACTCCAATATTCTTGTGTGCAGGTGTCACTTGGGTGCAACACAACATGCTGGAAAGGAATGGGATACAATGGAACATGTTTACTACTCATACTTTTTAGGAAAGGTCAACTATTATCAGTTTTTCATTCTGGTTATTTTCTAAGTAACTGCTTTTGAAGGAATAAAATAATATGTACACATCTAGCTGAACGAAAAATGACATGAAGCACTTGGGACAGGTTTGGCTACCACATGGAGACATGGTGCTAAGAAACCCTAGGATGGATCTAAGGACATACAGGATCTTCAAGAGACTTGCACTGTTCTGGCACAGGAGCTAGAAAGCAAACAAGGCCCTAAATACCTACATTTAGGTAACTGCATCCACACTCCAAGTCTGTATGCAGAGGGACAGTCATAACCTCTAAAGCAGGCTGGAAACAATTAGACACAGCAGCCCTCATTGAATGCAGTGATCCAAGCCAAGCTACTCTGTATAAAGGGATCAGCACACAGTTACTTTTATTTTTGGAGTACTCCAACAGGACTGCAGCCCACTTTTGGAAACTACCAGAACCTACCACAGCTCTATGCAGCTCTAATACTTCCAGATAGCAGCTGGCTTTGTGGTCATAGTGGGACAGCAGAGAACCATGAACAGCAAAGCCAGGTATAGTATTGCTCTGAACTGAGAACAGAGAGCTTCCTCCATGTCTTAGGTTGTAATGCAGGTGAAGCTTAAACAGTATGACTACAGTGAGAAGATCATGGAAAAGTATCCATCTTAACTGCTAATGTGATCACCTACCAAAACTGAATTTTGTACCAGAAGGCACAGAGACTATGAACTCAAGAACTTCAGACCAAGCACCATTTAGCCAGCAGAAGTAGATCCCATAGACTTCTCTTAGCTCATAAAAGAGTAAAGGAAGAGTTCAAATAAGAATCTATTTAGAGTGACTAAGATGATAAACTGGTGATGGGCAGTTAGTAGGTGTCAGCTGAAAGCTTTTCATTGCATCGTCAGGCAAGCAGCTCAGCTCTGTAACTGTGTCCAATAGCCAGCTATTATGCTGGTGAGCCTACACATATGCAAACACGGAGACCAAGGAAGTCAGACTTCAAACAGAACCATCTTAAGCACCAATACTCAGATCAGAGCTGGGCGATTGAACATCGTGACCTTCTAAAAGGATTTCTTCTGAAAAATGCATATGTGTAACAGTAAGTGTTGGCCCAATGGTTAGAGTACTGCCATAGCACTTCAGAAACTTGGGTTCTAGTCCCTATTCCACAAACTTTATTTCAAAATAAGAAGCCTAAGAGTGTTTATTTAGTAACACTACAAGAAGAAGCCACCTGCAACAGTGGCCAAATAACAGTGGTTTTGGCTGGATACACTATGCTTTGGATTTGTAATGAATAGTATTGACGAAATACTGTTGTTTTAGCTTTTAATGAATAGTGCTTACAGCCAGTCAAGGCCTCATGTTTTTCCTGTTGTCCTCTCAGCAAGATGGCTGAGGGTGGACAAAAGGCTGGGGAGGAACACTAAGCTGACCAAAGGGATATTCTATACCGTATTTCACATCACACCCAGCAATAAAAGCTAGGGGCAAAGAGGAGCAATGTGGCATGAGGAGCAGGGGCATGTGTTCAGAGTTATAATGTGTCTTCCCAAGTAATTGTTAAGCATGATTAATCTTTGCTTTCTTAGAAGTGGCTGAGCATATGCCTGCCAAGGAGAAACACTGAATGAATTTCTTATTTTACTTTGCTTACACACACAGCTTTTCCTTTAGCCATTAAACTATCTTTATTTCAACCCATGAGTTCTTTGCATTTTTACGTTTCTAGTTCTTTCCCTGACCCCGCTGAGCAGGGCAAACAAGCATGTGACTGTGTGGTGCTTACCTGGTTGCCAGGGTTAATCCCCAATACCACTCTAGTTTCACTCCCAGCAGATACAATATTACAGAGGTGACTGTTCTGCACTAAAGTATTCTGACAATTCTCAACAGCATACCCATACCCCCCAATGATCTGACGACAGTCATAGTTGCATAAAAATATGTATCTGTATAACATACCATCTTAAAATACCTGCAGTCACATTAACTTCAAATCCGTGTCTCTAGCACATCCCTGACTTTATCTCTACCTTATTTCAGCGCTGACTTTCAACTTGAATGCAAGCCAACCTGCTCACCAAGCAGGCAAATTCTGGCAAGATCATACAGAAAATGCAACTTGTCTTGAGTGATCCCTCCAGGCTACATAGTTCAGTGATCCAGAGTCCATGTGACAGCAAAACTAACAGAGTAGCCCACATGCTTCAGCTCTTCATGGGTAAGAAAAAGTGTGAACTCCCTGTGTGAGAGGACAAAAATCACATTAAAATGGATTAAAACCAGAGTTCAAAGTTTTTAGAGAGCAATGCCAACTGTAGCCATTGCATAAATCCCAAAGGCATCGTTAATTATGGCAACAATTACATTCCTTAGGGTAGGAAAGCATGAGAACAAGAAAAATGTAGGAAAAAATCTTTGCATACGATTCAGCAAACAATGTCTCTTCAGGCTCCATTGGTAAGCTGAGAAGATGGTAGCAAGCATTCCTGCAAGAGCTACAATGACAATTCACAGAGACAAAATCAAAACGAATACCTAACATTCGAAATAAGCTTTATTCTGCTTCCAAGTTAAGCCAACTTTGTAGATGACTTCAATAATTTGAATGATCTGTAGTTATTTCCTAATCCAGAGAAACAGATGTATCAGTTGTTGCTTTCACATCATTGAAAGAAAAAACACAATTTATGCATTTTGTCATGTAAGCTCCCTCCAATAATACAGAAATATTTAGCCATAATTATTTTGCAAGTACAAGCTTCTGTAATGTATATTAATACTGTGAATATATATTAATACTGTGAATGAACCTGTTACATTTTAAAAAGATGCAGTGTTATTCTGTAGGGGAAAAACTCCAATTTCAAGAATAATTCAGTATTCTGACATACTTGGACATTTCAAGTTAAAAACATTGCTAAATTAGTAACAGCTGAAGGCATATTCTCAAAAACAAAAAAACTCATAAAAACCCAAGGCACATTAATAAAGACAGGTTTGCAAAGTAGTAAACCCCAGCTAGTAAGATGTTAGAACCAGGAACTTAATCAGGTCTCTTGCTTCCTACAACAGCTAGGCTTTATGAGCCCCATATGGTAAAACAATATCTATAGGCTAGAAGTCCCCTACCTTGCAGATAGTTCTGTGATCTCCCGAGTATTCTAAGCATTAGGCATTCCTCACCTTTAACCAACACCTGTTCTTAGTGGCAAAGAACTGCTTATAAAACCTTACCATTCTAGAGACAGGGTTTCGTGTAGCATGATTCTGACCAAACATCTCACAAAGAACTGAGCAGCTTCCCCATAGAAATACACCTCTCATTACCTAAAACCACTCCCCTAACTCAGGTGACTGCAGCACACAACACCCATGATAAAAACTTGACACAATCAGAATTCAGTATCAAAAGCCGAAGCCTGAGGAGCTGCATAGGAAATACTGCCTGTTGGAGGCAAAAGGACAATAGCTTTGACTGACTGTGCCAAAGAAACAATTCTCAAGGAGTTGTTTTTGGTTTTTTATTCCCACAGCTGATATAAGAAGCAATTTGAAGTCATGTGCTGCTAGGCAGCATTGCTTCATCACACTGCCCACCAAACTCAGAGAAGCCAGATGGGTAAGGCCATGAGAGGCCCTTGTCAATTGCAGCTTCTTACTCAGTCCTCACCTACCCTTATGCTGCTAACTGATTGCTCATTGATATCTCTTTAAAACTAAAGTTTTATAGATTTTTTTCCCTTTTCCAAAACCACACAGTCTTTTCATAGCAGCATCTTGACAACACTTTGTGAAGGATGGCTTATTGGTCCTGGAATATTTGAAGGTCGCGTCCCAAAATCCAGACGTTTCACTAACCTACAAATACAAAACACAAGTTAGTACATTTCTTGCTCAGTTTTACTGATTTTATCAGAACAACTGGTTGCTACAAGAGTACACCACTCAGCCTGAGAAGCCAGCAGATTAAAAACCACTTTGCACACTAAGTGAGCCCTTTACTTAACCAGGCTGAATTTCCACCGTAAAACAGGGTTCTATTTCCCTCTGAATAGTGAAAAGTTATCTTTTACAGGTGCTGGAATTTCAGTTCTAGCATTACAGCAGTAGAGGTATAGTCAGCATGTATGTAATAATGCAAATGTATGGCCCTTGAGGCTTTCTTGTAGGAGCTTTAATGAGGTTTCTCTAGCAATAGCAGGTACAATACAGAATATTCCTTTCATCTGCAAACTTTGGGCATTGGGTAGCAGAACCACCCACTACTCCCAGAGCAAGGGTCCAGTTGAATAGTTCCATCTAGAACCGTATTATAAACACTTAGTTTACAGATAATCTAAAGAATACGCAGTACAAGACTGGCAGGGCTTAAGCAGGCACTGAACTTGTTACGTCCTTGCTGATTTTTCTTCATGCATTTAAAACAAAAAGACAACCAGTTCAAGTGCTTGGAAAAATTTGCAAGTTGCCTCAGATAACTACTTTTGTCAGCTGCTCCCTGGAAACACATTTTAGCAAGCATAAAGCATTCTGATTGAGGTGATTCATTATTTGCTTTTCCCCCCCCCAGTTCTTCCATAAATGAGAATCTCAACTTTGACAAGGGAAGTCCCCACATGCCACAACATTCCTGAGGAATCACCACACAAGAACATGAAACATAAACAAAACTGAGACAATAAGCAGGAGCTCCCTCTGTTGTACTTTCCTATACTTAAAACTGGATTTATAATAGGTGTATTAAGTTTGCTTGGAATTTGTTTTTCAAAACTTGATCACAGTTTTCAGATTTTAACAGCTGTTGATTACAAATTTTAAACTGATCCAAAACATTCAAATCAATCTTAAATAAATAAATTTCCTACCTTTTGGAAACAAAACTGATTCCACAAAACCAAAGCTTCAGTAAGAAATACAACAGTACCTGTCAGAGTTCTCACTACGACACAACAGTGGAGAACAGCACTAACCCTGTATCACACAGAGGCTGGTGAGGACTCAGGCGCGTTTCAAGGACATCTCTGTTCATGTACATGGACACTGTGGTTCTGTTTGGAGACTGGTCATACACAAAGTTTCGGCAAGAGGCAAGTTTGGACTCCAAAGCCTGATGCAAACACAGGTAATGTGTCAGATATCTTTCAGCAGATCGACTGTGTTGGTTTTGTTTTTAAAAGTTTGCTTTAAAAATGAGTTGGGGTAAAAAAAAAAATTTTTTTTTTTTTTAGTAGACAAAGCCATGAGTTCTGAATTCTTGAGGAGGTAAAGCCAGTCATCTCAAATATCCCAGGAAAACTGTATCTTTTTGTAGGGGAGGTCAAGGATTATAAAGGATTATAAAGTAACTCGTGCTGGGTTATTTTTCAGCTATATCATTTCTGCAGGTCAGACCATCAAAAGGCATATGAATGCTTGTGCCAACACAGCACTAGGGCACAAGGGAAAAGACAAATGGAAGTCATGGGATAACTTTCCCAGCATCAGTACTACCTGACATGTCAAACTACAACTCAACATGGCATTAGGCCCTGCTCAAAACACTACTGGAGCCCTAATGAAAACTTTACCGGAAGCCCTCTGGACAGCAGGCACCAGCCTGCTTTCTTCTCTGCCCTTCATGGGAGTAGATGATCTCTTAATTTACTCACGTCAGATTGTTCTTTCTGCACATACTCTTTCAGAAGTTTGGAGAGGAAGAAAGGTCAGGACTCCACATGGGCGCAAGATCTCAGAAAAGCAGGGATGGGCCCTATTTTTGTATGGGGTTACTCAGAAATATACAGAGTCCAGACAACTTCAAGGCCTTTCTCAGCTGTCAGGTTAGCTAAGCTAGTCTTTCCAGTCTCTTCTGAGCAGTGCAGATACTTGCTGCTGGCTGCAGTTTCCAACAACTCTGTTCTTCCAAGAATATTTGCTAACAACTAATCACTCACCCCTACTTTCCTCAGCAAGTCTCCCACGATGTTAAGTGCAGATATTCTGGCAGCAGGTGTAAGAGGGGTTGCACTGTAACTGTCCTCAAAACCTGCAGGGCAGGATAAAGAACAATACATTACCTGATACTAAAAAAAAAAAGTTCTGGCATAGTCATACATAGTAAATGAAACATCAGTATCTTCCTTTCACCTTTTCATATCTGACCTCCAGATACTTCATGTGCATTAGAAATACGAAGCACTGCCTCCCTGAGACAGCTCCCGTTACACAGGCCTAAGCTGAAGTCTCCACATATGTCATGGCTTAGATTTCTAGAGACCTGTTCTACATCTTTATTGCTGCTGTAGGACCGGAGGATGCGTTCTCAGAGAGAACCATAATCTCATTTCACTGAAAACTTCTGAATCCTCTTTTACACAAATGCTATTTCTCTTGCACAAAAGACAGTTTCAGGTTAAGAGTACCAACAGCTACAATCGAACTTGATTAACACTCAGAGCTGTAATATCAGGACACCAGCACATGACCCTGCAACTCCTTGCATTTACGCACACAAACACAATTACATCAATTTATCACTTTTTAAGTAAGCAGAATGAAAGCTAATGTTGGAGGATTAGGATATTAATATAATCAGCACTCATAAAAGATAAGTAACTGATTCTATTGGCACAAAAGCAGAGATGATCATCTAGTACAGCCATCTAGGATGACTTTCCAGTGTCCTACTGTTCCAGAGGAGGAAGAAAACCCATCCCAAAGAAAACCTACGCTCATGGAGAAGCCAGTTCAAGAAACAGGAGCGTGGCATTAAAGATCATGATGAAGTTTTTAAAATCCTTTCCCTAAATTAGCCCTGAATACAAATAAACCCCCAGAACTGGGGTCAGTGAATGCTGAAATCACAGTAACTAGATTTAGGTGGATTTCACTGAGACACTCAACTGTAATTCTGTTTTCTCACTTCCTCCTGCAGCCAGAAGCTATAGTGAAAACAAGGGTATCACATGACATGTCTGTACCGGTTCCATCACGCACCTCTCCTAAATGTCGCAGGGGTGGCCATGTTGATGCCAGGTGCCCGGTGCACGGAGGGAGTTGAAGGCACAGATAAGGATGCTTGAACTGCAGTGTCTGTTCGTTCTGTTTCCAGTGCAGTTCGCATTGGTGTTTTGGGTTTCTCCTGTTTCTGCTGCACTGCAAGCTCTTGTCGTAGATCTATGACACAAGCAACACAAACAAAATCTTGGGAATTAGTATTCACCAAGATAAAAAGCAGATAAGAGCTGTACTTCACACCTTCACCAGGGGAACAAAATCCTTTATCCTTGTAATGATTACTACAGGCACATACTCAAACTCTGGATGAACGCTAAGGCTTATCTAGCATTACAGCTCAAGTTGTTTTTGTTGTGTTAGTTCAAGTTGCTATTTGGCTTTAAGTTCTATACCATTTCACAATGAAATTCCCTTAGGCAGGGAATTAACATGCATCCAAACGTTACAGACCAGTACGTGAAGGCACATCAAGACTGAGGCTCTGCAACTTGGAATATCCTGGCTATATCCCAGCTCCCTACTGGGATGAGATCCAGGTATTCCTACCTAGTGCACTGTCTTCCCTCCCACTTGGGTTTCCACATCAAGAAATCCCGAGCCGAGGTAGAGTGGAAACCACACCATTATCTAACCCAGGGACAGAGCACTCCTGTCTGACAGCCTGGCTGTAGCTTATAGAAACCACCCAAGGGCACAGAATCTGAGCAGAGCTGGAAGTGTTTTTTCTAGCTCCACAGCTACATGGTCTCTCTTATCTTCCTACCCAGTCACACTGACAAACCAAGAAGCTAGTTCCTGAGACTATTCAAAGGTAACTGGAAGCCAGCCACAGCCCTCCTGTTTTCCAGTCCCATTAGTGTTTCATTAACTCCACTTTTCACAGGCCAGGGAATAACAGACACTACTGGTTACTAAAAGCTGACCTTCACAGGTTACAGGAAGTTGAACAGCACACCTCATCACAGACCCATCACCACAGATTAGGAGAAGGTTGAGAAAGTTAAAACAGACTTGTGCTCCTACAAGCTACTCAGGAACAAGATCAACAGTTCAACAAGGGGGGTAGACAGTCTTGAAGCTTCATCACTTCATATTGCAGATTTAGAAGATACCATTTTCTTTATTTTCTTTAGTAGAAGCCAAACTCTAAGGCACATGAAGAGACTGAACAGGTAGAAGTCAGGAGGGGAGAAACGCAGAGGTACAAGTGAACTGCTGTCTAACCTCTAGCTTCATCTTTCAGGCGTTGCACAGACTCCAGAAGGTTTTCTTTCTCATCCAGCTCGCTCTCCAGAAAAGCGTTTCTTTCGATAGCCTGGTTTAAACGCTGTTCAAAGTCTTCCAGAGACATTATAGTTGCTCTGAAAGAGAGTACACGTCAGACCCTTCAAGCACATATAGTAACTCCCTCTCCCAGGAGGAAAGAAAGAATCTTTTGGGTTAGGATTATTTTTGTTTGTTTTAATTTTAGCTTGTAAGATATGAAATAGCATAGCTATGGGATTGGACAGTGAAAAAAATAATCCTATTTCCCATCTGCAACAAACATCTTCATCACAACTATCACCGAATGGTTAGTTCAGAATGGCAATGCTAACAAGCTCAACATAAATTACTCAGGGCCACCATAATCACAGGACAGAACTGAGGTGGAAGAAAACACAGAAGACTGCTCACCTTTTTGCTCTTTCCAAGTCGTCATTCGCTTGCTCAAGTTCTCGAATGTATTTCTGAAGTTGATCTTTAATAGCTTTTGTTTGTGCCAGGTCATCTTCCAGTGCAGAGATTTGCCTGTACCCTTCTGAATGCTGTATTTCAATCTTTTCCTGTACAAGGACAAATCAAACAGTGCATCAGAGACTTAGCATTGTCTTAA
Source organism: Aythya marila (assembly GCF_965140915.1). Taxonomy (NCBI): domain Eukaryota; kingdom Metazoa; phylum Chordata; class Aves; order Anseriformes; family Anatidae; genus Aythya; species Aythya marila. The sequence goes on along the minus strand of NC_139056.1, from coordinate 8,112,230 downwards.
AGCCTTTAAAGACAGACATAAATCCTGTGAAATTTTCTGAGAAACATCAGCTTACATACAGTAAAATGCCAACAAAGCCAATTGCTTACATACTTCTGGGCTGCCAGCAGACAAGAGCTCTTCCTGTAACTCCTTATCAAGTTACTGTGCTGGAGAGCAAGCAGCTCCACCGCCCAGAGCTGTTCCCTGCTCTACCAGACAGTTCTCACACGTGCTCCTGACCTGCCCCCATTCACAAAGATGAAAGAAAGAAACACATACTCCGACACACAGACAGCTTTTACCCTTTTTCTGAGAAAAAGGGCTTCAACAGCAGCTGGTTTGTTCACATGTGCAGTGCCCCGCTCAAAGACAAGACAAAGCAGTGTTCCTGGGTTCTGCCCAATGCAGGTGGGTGGCTCAACAGGCAACGGCACAGAGCTCCTGAGCTCCCCTACCACAAGGCAGCAGCTGGAAAGGCAAGTCTTAGCCTCACTGTTTTAAGGTGCAGGTGACAACCACAAAGCAGAGGCCCAAGAGACAGCATCCACTTTAACAACAGCACCCAGTAATGCCACAGAGAGACAGTGCACTTGCTTGCCAGGCAAATGCACTGGCTAGAGTGAGATTGTCTGCAGAAAGACTATAAGCCTGCCACCCCCTCTACGATCTGCTTTGGTAGAATGGGAAGAATATGTATGACATCCTGGAGCCAAGTGGATCTGTGTGCAACTCTGAACAAGACAGCAATTTCTGAGCCCCCAAGAGCTTTAGCAATGCACAAAGGAAGATGCAAAAGGAGCTGAAAGAAGCCACTTATTTTTAAGCCTAAGCTAGAGTCAAGCAGTACTTATGACCCTAAATGGCAATGAAAAAAGTGTTAGTACATTTATATACTAACATAAATGGAACCAGCAGGATTCTCCACCACCTCTGTGGTTTTATTAGCCCAAAACACGTTCAGAGCTCTTGTTTATAAACATTACAGGTACAGTTATGCAACACACTTCAGACATGACCCTAAAACAAACTCTGTCCTTTACAGCAGGTACACAAGGATACATTTAAAAAGAGGCACCAGTGGGGAGGAAGGCTCAGCTTTGCCAGCATACATCTCTCTCCTGCTATCGCCTCCATATGCAGTAAACATCATGTGACAGCAAAAGCTTCACAGCCACCATCTACTGCAACACTTCACACTCCACCACCTTGCTATCAGATCACTTTGACATGCCAGAGAGTTTTTTTCTGTGAAGCTACAATATTACTGTATAAGTAGCATTCCTGAAGTGCTTCTGTCTAAAATTTAACACACTTGAAGTCACTGAAAACAACTTCACATGAGGCAATTTGAAAACCATGGCAAGTAGCCTAACGCAGCTGACAATGTAAATAGAGCTGTTTTAGCGCATGTAATGCACAGACAAGGAGGAAGGGAAGAGATACCCATGCTGAATTAATAAATTCCTGTTTGATTACAGTGTAATGACACATTGCCATAATTCCTGATCTCTGAAGCATACATGCATGCTGACTTTAAGAGCCTTCAAGCTCTAAGAGGCAGAGTACTTTCAGTTAGCTTTTCAAGCCTCTCCAAACAAGTCCTCCAAAGCATTATTTCAATTTATGTTTAGGTAACATGAACGCTGGCTTCTGAGGGGATAGCAAGCATGCTCATTACACTGGCAAACTCAAAGCGACAGGCTGTGTGGGCCTCACAAAGTTCACTCCTGTTAGGCAGGATGCAGATAGCAAGCCTTGATGGGCTTGGTTAACACTACTATTCAATAGCTTCCCAAGTTTAATGCTTTGCTCTTCAATTGATGCAGATAAAAGACCAGGATTGCAAGGTTTGAGGCTTTGTTTCCAGCCAATTGTAATAAAATATCAGCTGATCTGACCATCAATGGAGCCTCTGTTCCTTCAGTGCAAGCTGTTACTGCAGTCTTCAAGGCTGCATGAATAGCCAATTGTTAAAAGGGCTTGTTTGAAACAGAATGTTTATCTACTATCTAACAGAGTAAGTTATCTACTATGAAGATTAGTTTTCCAAGATACATATACTCTCCACTTTGAAGTTCTATGTCAGTTTCTGCTATTTTCATTCTCAACTGCTTCAGCTCGTTTTTTGTTCCCTTCTCTCAGTTCTTGCAGCAAAAGAAAAGTCCATGATCTTCTTAGTCAAATGCACTGCCTTTTTTTTTTTTTTTTTTTTTGAACTGCTATGGCTTCTCCCCAGACTCATCAGCTCCCATGAGTTTATGTAGCTACACGGAACAGAGTAGACCAACACTCCATACTACAAGCAGCATCTAATACTGCTAAGGTACTAATAAACAACAAAGATCACTGTAAAAGAGCAAATGCAATGAACCACAGCATGGAATTTCTGCTGCCCAAAAGAGTGATTTTTTCCTCCCTAAGTTGAGGCTGGGAGACAAGACATTTATCTGGAGCTAAAGAATATTTACTTAAGACAGTAATTTACACAACAGCTGAGACACAAAGCTCTATACACCCAGATTACTTACTTACGCAAATATCTTCACTCCCATTAGCTCATTATTGCATACAATTGAGAAGTATAATTAAATAAATCTTTGCTTCCACAGATACTGACCTAGACCTAAAAAGAGTGGAATGTTTCCTAGGTGACTATACCATCTTTAAATAAAATGCTAACAAGATTAAGCTTTAGAAATGCACACCAATTTCAACAACAATTTTTCTTCAAGTTTAGTTTAGTAGTATTTCCTAAACCTGTCAGTGAGGACAGGGAACTAGCAGCATCTTTGAAGAGATGTGTCTGCCTCCTTTCAGTCTCCTACTTCAGGTAACTGTATCTCTTACCTTTCTCTGTCAGGAGGTTCCATCTCAGTAAGTTTGTATCCCTTATGTTTGATATTTATGGAAATTAATGTTTGCCAGCTATTTCACCCACACACCCCCCAGACTAACCAAGTGTAAGGAGGATAAGCTGTGTTCCTGTCCTCCCCTGATTATAGGAAGAATCAGCAACAAAAATCAAGAGTGCAACTTTCATTCCTCTCAGTTCTGCGTTACTTATTAGCTGCTACTTCCAAGTTTATCTGGAACACTGGATAATAACTACACACAACTACATCAAAAGGCTTTAAAACAACTAAGTTTTATGTAACAGAACACCAAAGATGAAATGTTTGTGTTTTCATTCTTCTGCAGTATCATGTTTGCACAACGCAGACAGCATTACTCTTCACTCCATTGTAAACACTTCTCCTGTCTCAAATCTATCCCTGAAACATAAACACAACCTGCAAACAGGGACTCAGGAACATCATGGAGGTATCCAGTAAGGTATCCAGTACTCTCAAAGCAGACAACAGATTGATGTTTCTTCATTTTCCAAGATTTTTTTTTTTTTTTTTTTTTTTTTTTACTATTTCCCATTCAATCACTTTATAACGCCAAACACCTCTGCCCACAAGGCAAGTGGAATCAGCATACACCTGTCTTGTTCATCTTCATGCCTCAGACGCATGTCTACTGGAAGCATCAACCACTCTTACCTTAACTGACTCCAGCTCCATTCGCAGGCGATTGTTTTCTGACAGAAGGTCTCTGTTTCTGGACTCTGTTTGCTGCAGCTGAGTCTCCAGTTCAGCTTCATACTCTCGACTCCCTTCCTGGAATTCACGCAGCTCCTCCTGTGTGTTCTCAGCACTAAAAGGCAATTCCAGCAGCAGAACTCATAATGAAACAGAACAAACTCTTGTACACTTGAGGATGAAAAGATACTGCCATCTAACACAGAAAGCTCTATGTCCCTCTCCAACACGCACTCAACAGGAAAACCCAGCCATTTGCAAACACGCCTCCCCAAACTTGGAAAGCCACCCCATAGCAAACCAGTAAATGGACAAACAGGAAAAGAAATCCTATCTGTCTTTACACTAGCAGCAAACAGGACACATGTAGTCTCTTTAAGATGTCCAATGTCCACTCCATCTTCATATTTAACCTATTATTCAGTCCCAATTTCCAAATAAGAAATTGAACAGTGCCATTTTTGATCATCAATAAAAGGGGAGAAAACATAAGAGACAGAAAAGAAAGCCTGTTCTTACATTCAAGAAAATTCTATTGAAATAATTCTACAAAAAGCCAAATCAGCAGTACTGAAAGGTCTAGACGTCTGGTCTGAGAAAGGATCCACCAATACCAGCATCAAAAAGGCTGAATTATTCCACCCTTTACTGTGTTTACAGCAACACAGTGAGCTAAAGGAATGAGCAAAGCATGCCCGTTCTCAGACATGGATCTTCTCCCATCCACATGCTGCCAAACTAGTTTTGATCCACATATAAAAGTTAAACAGCAGAATCTTTCTGCAGTGGCCTGGATCATCCCAACAAGGTCTTGCAGTGACTTAAATTCACCTGTGCTTCCCACAGGCTGCAGTCAGAAACCGTGCAGCACACACATTCCCATTCAAACCAGAGCAGGGGACACAAGCAGTGGTCCCTCAGCAGCACAAATTCACTGCTCAAATAAGCACAAAACACTCTGGGCTGGTGTAGCTCATGCAGAAGCACGTGTCACTGCTTTGCTCCTGCTGCCACTTGAGACAACTGAGCTACCCTGAGTTCACCTCCCTGTGTGGAGCTATTTCTATCTTTGCATGCAGTGCTTTTGCATCATATCAAACAACTGAGGAACAAAGCCATTGCCTTACCACTCCTTGTATTTCATAGCCAGCTCTTTCCAGTATCTGGTTTCCTCTTCTGCTGAGCTGAAGTGATGGCCTTCTGAGTCTTCCATGGTGAATGAGCCCTCAAAGTTAAGACTCCTGTTTCATTTTGTGCCCTGGAAAATTAAAGGATCAAGCATAAGAGCTAATGCAGTGAGCTAACTTGGTACGCTGCTCCTCACAGGAACTCAGCGCGTGCCTGAAGATGAGCCTTGACAGTGGTCTGTTGGATGTAACAAAAAAAAAAAAAAAAAGCGAAAATCTCTACTGAATAATGAAGTTCTTCTCCCCAGTTCTCCCAAGGTTGCTGCATGCCACAATCCCAGCAGCAAGCATCTTCCCCCACCCTCTGACTACACAGAACAGAACCTCAAACTCGAGCTACAGCTGTGCAGATGCATACACAACACAGAAGAAAGACATCTTAAACACCTTCAACTCCAAAGACAGTGCAATTAAGTTGGAGTTAACAGCCCTAAAGACACCCCGAAATTAAAGAGACTTCAAAGAGACACAGAGAAAGTACTCAAGGTTGAGGTTTCCTGTGTTAACACTTCCAGGAGTGCCTAAGCTTCTTATGGACATAACCACTGGATACAAAAAAACTTCTCCCTAAATCGAGATAGACAAAACTACCCCATTTTAAACCTGAAATATCAGAACCCAGATACAGCTGAGGGTCACAATGTATCTGCATGCCTCAGAGAGCCATGGGAGAAGGGAACTCCAGAAAATCCCAGGGAAGAGGCAGTAAGAGCTCCACAAAGGCTCTAGTGGGAAAGCACATGGTTGGACTAAGCGTGCAGACAAATTGCAGCAAACCCAGCCAGCAATCCAGACTGTCCAGCAGTCCCTATGCCACAGTACCAAACAGGAATGGCACATGAGAAAGCCACATGGAAATCAAGAACCTTAAGTTGGTGACTCCAGCTTGAAGACTTAAGCAGATGCTACAATTAAATAAATGCCCTCTAAGCTGCATGATGCACTCTAATAGGCAGGTTGCTAGCAAATATCACTTTATAGGAGTTAGTCTTGACACTGGAGAAACGTCAGTCCCAAAGCCCCAGATAACCGGCCACGCGCTGCCCTGGGCAAGGCAAGGATTCCACACAGCCATTACCAAGTTAATAAAACCCCTCAATAGAGCAAGGGCAGTAAATAAAGGTGGAGTCAAACAGCCCACGGCAACAGTGTTGTCAAAACTTCTTAAATTCTTGGGGCTGAGGAAACACAGCCCTTCTATCAAGCCTCAGCTCTACATGTATTAAGAACGCTTTTTTGAGGTAATTCTGATAGCATCAAGGGGGAATGGGGGAAAATAGCCAAATACTTCAGAGATCATTTAGATATCAATCCTGTTGTCTGCTCTTATTTATGACACTCAGGAAATGCTGGAGCAGACCTTCTGAGCAGCATGTCATAGCTGAAGAAAATGTACATCCACTCCACATCTACAGAACTGAAAAAAGTTATCATCATAAATCATCACACTCTGCTGTGCAAAACCACCTGGTTTAACCAGGATTAACAACCAAACTTCAGTTCTTACCTCTACTATAGAGGACAGTGGCAAATACTCAAAGTTTAGGGATCTAAAATCCAATTCCTACAAATCCAAGCAGTGCTGGAAAGCACAAGTCATTTTCACAGATCAGATGATTTTCAGAAGGTTATTGAGCAAAAACCAAGCAGCTGTCACAGCTAAGTGGCCTGTGCCCAAACACAGTAACACACAGTATCAGCACCACACTCATGGAATTTACATTGTTATTTAGAATGGGAGTTAGAAGGTGCAGGAAAGTTACTAACTCGAGTTTTACAACTCAGTTTCTTGACACAAAACATTGATTAGACAAAGCTAAAATCTCTTCTAAGAAAGAAAACTTTCCAACACAAATTCTCAAGGCTGCTGCTATCTGTGCTGTAGATGTTTTTAGAAGTACGCCATGGAGGTGGGGATGATTAAGGAGTGATTTTCTAAATAGTAGCCTTGCCTTTTAAAAAGAAAAGTGAGACCAAGCACAATTAACATTCTTTACCTAGGATAGTTCACTACACATTTGTATCATTTTTAAGTGAACTGAAAGTGCCTTTGAAGTTAATGAGCATGTCTTATGTTCAAGGCACTGCAGACGCTCACCAACCCTTGCAGAACACTTGCAAAGAAGAAAATTGTGTTTTTCACAGACGAGGGACAGGACAGAAACTCAGACAAAGAAGCAATACAGATGCAAGAAGAAACCCAGAAGAACCAGCAACCATTACTGCAGCCGAACCACCATCTAGAAGAGAACACCAGAGATCCTTCTGAGTGGTTAATTCTCACCACTCATACAACAGGAAACTTCTGTATTTCTTTAAAAACAGAAATACCACCTAGGATATGCCTGACTTTGTTACACAAATCAAGACATACTTCAGAAGTCTCCAAAGAGGATTTCTTCTGACCAGTGCATGCATACTAATGAATACCATACCTGCGTTCAGACTGTCAACAGAAAGAAATCCAACATGAAGAACTGCAAGATTTGTACCTGAAAGCTCTCAAATAATCCCTTGGAACCAAAAGCTTTGTAACCAACAGACAGCTTCTGTTGGCCTGAAAGGTTTGGATATGCTTATACCTGGCCCTCACTTACCTTTTTACATTTCACCTTAGAAGAACTAAAAGAATGTGCTACTTCACATTTTGTAAGATTGCATGGGTCACAGACAAAAGGACTTCCACTGAGTCATAAATTTTATAAAAGGTCCACAGAACCTTGATAACTTTCGGAGAAACAAAGATGCTGCCCACAACAGCTGCTAACCCTGTCTGTACAATCAAGGGATTAGGGACCCTCAGGATGTCAGCCATTAAGAACACACTGCTTCACAGTTACCATCACTAAAGAGCACTTAGTGGTTAAAGTTGACTGCTGAACTGTGAATGCCTGGAAGACTGGGGGACCTGTATTTATTCCAGAGACAACCTAGCATAGCAGAGATCCTTTCACTACCATCCCATGCCACAGGCATATGTTTTTTTGTCTTCAACATCCAAGGAAGACATATTAGGCTCCCTGTACACCTGCACTGTATTTTACCTCACGGGGATTTTCAAACCTATCAAAGATACAAAATACAAATTGAAACTAGAAAGTCAAAGTTTCAGACAGAGTTAAAGACCATTAAAAAAAATAAATCATAAAACCAAAACACAAATTTTTCCGAAGTGACAGTAGAAAGAGCAAGGTTTGGTTTCCCTCCACACACAACTACTTTCTCTACTTGATTTTTAACAACTTGGAGCCAGCATGCAAAATACCTTGAAAATAATTAATAAAACCAGTTAGAAACTTTTCATTATTTAGGCTCACTGTAATATGGGAAGGGCGCGTGTCTGTGCAAAAGAGATTTTAGCAATATTTTGTTAAACACAGGCAAACATGGAAAAAACAAGTGGAAGTCACAGGCTACAGAATGCACACACTGGCTGTCTCTTACTCGTTTTCACACACAAAGCCAGAAAAAAACATCTGGCCAGACTTCCTGCTTACAAGCACCACAAGAGCTGGTCACAGACATTACAAAATCTCTACAGCATGCAGGAAGTGAAGCATTCATGGGTGGGGAAGGGACTTCTGCAAGGAGATAAACACCTCTGCATAATTGTTGCAGGAAATTATTTCATACAAGTGACAGCAAAATTGCAAGTTTCCTCAGTGAAAAGAAAAGGGAAAAAAAAAAAAAAAGAAAGAAAGAAAGGAAAGTCATACAAGTAACATTACTGAAGGAACTTCAGCTTGGGAATCAGAGTCCCAGTTCATCAAGTTCACAAAGACCCCAACTTAGAAGCTGGTTTAGTCCTAGAATAAAGGATGCAGAACAACCTCTGCATACCAAATGCATTTGCTACAAAGGAGCACTTGAATAGCACTGACCCATCTTTAAAGCTGTGGCTGGAGCCTGAGCACGTCCTACCTGAACAAAAAATAGAAAAGAGAAGATAGGAAAGAGACTAGGTAAAGGTGAAAGACTACCATGGCAGGGACGAAGGTCTTCTTTGCCACTTCTGCCAACTGTAAGAACAAACAAAAAAGCTCGTTGCTCCCAAGAAGCAGCTTTCCCATCGCACGAAAAACCAAATCTTAAAACACCCCCGGCAAGGCTCTCCCCACAGCGCGCCGCCCTCCCTCTGCTGAAGCAGCACAAAAGCAAACCGAGGGCAGAGGCCCCCAGAGCCCAGCTCACCGCAGGCACGGGCTCGGCGGGGGGCGCTCCCCCTCAGCCCTGCTGCGGGATTTCTGAGAGCAGTTGTAGGGCTCCCCGTTCCCCCGGACACCCCGAGCGGTACGAACCCAGCCGTGGAGCCCTGGGCGTGAGAGGCGGCCGAGAGCAGGCAGCGCCCCGCCTCAGGAGCCCCTCACCGCCGCCTCACAGAGCTCCCCCAGGGACGCCACTCGCTCCTCAGCGCGGCCCCCCCTCGCTCCCGGGCTCCCATTGGCTGAAGATCACGTGCCCCGCAGGGCTCCGCCAATCGGCGGCGCCAGAGCGCGGCCCGCGGAGCGTTCGGGAACTTTTCGTTACTTTCAAACAGGGACGGGGCGGGGCCGTGGCCCTTCAGGGGCGGCCCCTCAGCCCCAGCCCCTCAGCCGGGGGTGACGGGGTGGTAGCAGCGCGTAGCTGTTTTCCCTTGAAATGCTCTAAAAAAGGGAAAGTTGTACTTTTAAAAATTATTTATTGTTATTGTTGTTGTTGTTGTTGTTGTTATTATTATTATTATTATTATTATTATTATTATTATTATTATTATTATTATTATTATTATTATTATTATTATTATTATTATTATTATTATTATTATTTCAAAGACTCCCCTGAACGAGCCAGCAGCGAGGTGGTTATATAAACATCTAACACAAGCTCAACGTTTTTACATCGAACCCCTTTGTACGGCTGACTAACAAAGCCAACTGTCGTTGCAGCCAGCACGACTTTTATGACTGATGAGCAGTCACCACGATGAGGACAAAGTGTGCTACCGAACAGTAGCTGCCTGCACTCACCTGTCACCTTGCTGTGGCGTCACCATCCCAGAAAGCACCCTCACAAACCTCGCACCCACAGTGGGAACTGGGCACCCACAAACAATGAGGCCGCGTTAAACCTCAGGCCACCCACAAACAATAGGGCCGAGTTAAACCTTGGTGCAGCCGATAAATGGTTTGTCATGCCCTTGCTGCCCAGGGTCACTGTGAAGGGGCCTGAGGTATGCCCCAGGTGCGTTCCTACCCAACAGCATGCACAAACACTTGGTCATGAGGCGTGCCTGGTATTTGCTTCCTGAGCCAAAACAAAAGCACAAATTATCGCGTGCACCTAGATACACCAGCCCACATACATCTGCCCACATGTCACTGAGTATCGCTTGACACACGTGCAGCACGTTTTACAAACTGCTGGATGACAGGCACACACGCACTGTGGCCCTGAGCCCATCCCGCTTACCTCAGAGATGCACCACCCAGCCTGGAGCAGAGCCCAACCCCACAAAGACTTAATTGGGTGGGCTGCAAGCAGGTAAGCCTTTCCCAGCAACTCTGCAGAAAAAGGCTGGGACTGTAACAGAGTATTTGTGCTTTTCTATCAGAATATTCTTATAAGAGAAATCCAGCCATAGCTATGATGACTTCAGTTGAATAGGGTGAGCGAAATAATCATGCTCTCATGTCAGATATTCAGCAAAATAACTGCATTTTGAGATCATTTGTTCAGAAGTAAATACTGACAAACTATTATAGACTTATTAATAGAAAAATAAATTATGTGCTTAAAATTGGTTAATAGCAATTTGCAGTTCTTTTGTTGCTCAATAAAGTTTTAAGTGGGCAAGTTACAGAAAATAAACCACGTCATCACAGTACATCCCTAGTAATTTGAAAATTCAGTGTACCTGAACATTTGTAATAGTTCTCATCTCATACACTTGTAAAGTACAGCAAAATCCCTGATATGTTAGAGGAAGCTGTTTAGCCTCTCATCCAATTCCAAAACAGTGTAACAGCAGCCTGACAGGTGCCAAAGGCTCAGAGGCACTGCTGTACGGGTGCAATAAATATTAATAAAAATGTTTCTCTAATTACTATCCACTGTCTTGTTTGCAAGAAGCATGAGAACATTTGCCTGTTTCAAAATTAGCAGAGAAGAAAAAAAAAAATGATTTTATGCATTTAATTTTATTCTGCTGATGAATAATTAATAACAGGCAGTTTTTGCAGTGCTAGATTTGTTGCTGGTTATTTTGATGAGAATGCTACACTGAGACTTCCATGAGAGCAAACTGAGCAAAAATGTACACGTTGTAAGTTCTGGCAACATTGCATAATGTTATCTTTTGGCAATAGGCTTCTTATGGAAAAACTAGTATTTCAGAGCAGTTTGGTGTGAGCGATCTGGAGCAAGGAAGTCAGAGTAACATGATGTTTTCTTATTTTGGCAAATACATTTGAAAAAATATCCTTTTTAAAAGTGATTTGACATAAAAATAATGAAATACCGTCCATATTTGTTTCACCTTTATTTCAACCTTTCAATATTGCTTTATGTTCTGTTAATTAAAACAATACAAAATTAATTATGCAAGTCATTCTCAGGATATATCCTGCTCATCTTACAGCTAAAGACAAAGACACCTATCTGACCCTATAGCCTAGCAACTGAAGCTTATCAGTGATCTTTAATATTTCCAAAATTTAACCCTCTTATACACAATTTTAACTGATAAAATTCAGTGATGTTAAATCCAACATCTACAACATAAAAATAACGTTAGACATCCATAGCTACCAAAGTAGAACACAAGCATTAAAAAGGCAACCTAAATAGTTAAACCACAACAGACTGACAAAGGATATCGTGGTGATGTTGGCAGCTGTTCTGGAGCTGCTGCTTAAAAAAATGGTTAATTATGATAAATATGAATCCTGGTTGTTAAAAGGAAAAGAGGGGCTAAGGAAATCAAATGGATAATGAACATAGGAGACCACAGATCTAATTACAGCACCTTCAGCTAATAGTGTAGCTTATCACTATGTACAGTTCATAATATATACAAAAAGAAGTAGCTTATTGGCTGGAACATTCATTAGTAAAAGTCAGAGGAAAGAGCTTGGCTTTGCAGTAAAAATTAAGTCATTGACCACAGAACGATGTGCTCTATGGATGGCGCAGGAACTAACCCCCAGCTGTCATTACAAATTAATTATGTTTTTGAGGATTACTGATACTCATAACAAGATATGACAAACATAGGTACTAGAACGCCATATACAAATTCAAATAGTTCTGTCACAGCAGAGTAAGCATTTAACACCAGTGAAACTTATTTCCCTGCATTTAAAGATGTTACATAATTTTCTGCAGTCTGTAGAATTGGATTTGCGTATCACTGCTTTAAAACCCTTTAGATACCTTGAAGCTATCAAATGCTCATTAATAGCACTGCCTTGCTCAGCAAAGCAAAATATAACGCCACTCAAGACCTTGATACCAGCATTCACTCAGCATTACATCCTGAATGAATGATGGTAGCAGGGACAAGATGGGATTTGGATACAAGCGTTGTCCCTAAGACTCTTAACCCTGGTGGTGATTGCAGCCCATTAGGCAAAGGTGAAGATAAAATGATGACCTAGCCAAATACGATGATGTCACTTATGATTAAAAGATACTGGGCCATCAGAGAGAGGCCCCTCACCCTGCTCTTTACCTACCCCACCTTGAGAAGCTCAGCTACCTGCATGCCAAGAAGCAAGGCCCAGCCTGGATGGTACGGATCTGCAGCATGACTTTGTCCTGGCCTTCTGAGGGAATGCTAAGTTGTGAGGGAACTGCTACACTGTGAGATAGGGCTGTGTCTGTGGAGAGAAAATAAAAGTAAAATTACAAATAAAGTAGGATTGTTGAGACAAAGACTGCTGGTAGCTCAAGGAGTGGCCAGCAGACTTCAGGTGTTTTAGCAGGGGGAGGGGAACACACAAATGCCTATCTAGTGGCTTGTTAGCAGCTTGCTGTAGTTTTTGTTAGCTGGTACTTGCTTTACATTTTAAAAACATATATATTCTGCTTGGGAAGTTTCTTTAGATGCAGCTAAAGATGCCCAAAGTGACCCCAAGAAGGACAGTACAGAAGGTTCAGATACTTGGGTTACAATAAACAAATTGACACCTAACTGCTGTCCGCAGGGTTTGGACTATACTTTCTAATCGACTAAAACTATCTGTCCTTTGCAGCCTACCGATATTTTTTTGCATCTGCATGAAAAAGATGTAAGTGAATGCCAAAATTTGGCACAAAGTGTTAAAAAATGGTTATCTCTAAGCATGCAGCTTGACTCTTGTACTTCCTCACGTGCTGCCAGCAGGGCGAGGCTCTCCCAGGGCTGCGGGCACCTCGGTACAAGAACATCGAGGCCCTGGAACAAGTCCAGAGCAGGGCTACGAAGCTGGTGAAGGGCCTGGAGCACAAGTCCTGTGAGGAGCGGCTGAGGGAGCTGGGGGGGGTTGGTCTGGAGAAGAGGCGGCTCAGGGCAGACCTCATTGCTCTCTGCAACTGCTTGGAAGGAAGGTGTGGGGATCTGGGGGTCGGCCTCTTCTCACGGGTAACCAGTGATAGGACCAGAGGGAATGGCCTCAAGTTGCGCCAGGGGAGGTTCAGGCTGGAAATGAGGAGACATTGCTGCTCAGAAGAGCAGTCAGGCGTTGGGACGGGCTGCCCGGGGATGTGGTGGTGTCACCGTCCCTGGGGGTGTTCAAGGAAAGGTTGGACGTGGTGCTTGGGGCCATGGTTTAGTGGGTGACGTCGGTGGTAGGGTGATGGTTGCACCAGACGATCTCGCAGCTCTTTTCCAACCCTAACGACTCTCGGATTCTGTCAGGGGCAGCCCCTGGGGCCCGCCCCGCCCCGTTTAAAGCCCGCCCCGCCCCGTTTAAAGCCCGCCCCGGCCTAGCGCGGCCCGGCGGGAGGGGAGGGGGGAGCGGTGCGTCACGACACGACAGTGGTGCTGTGCGGCAGGGCGCTGCTTTCCGGCGCTCGGCGGCGGCGGGGTGGGGGGCGGCCAACAAAGGGGCGGGCGGCGGCGCCATGTGAGGGCCGGGGGCGGCTCAGGTGAGGCCGGGCGGGGGAAAAGGGGACGGGGAGGAACGGCCCCGCCGCTCCCGTGCGCTGGGGGCTGCCCGCGGCGGTGGGGAGGCCTCGGCGGAACGGCGCGGCCCGGTGGGGACGGGAACGGGGCCCTGGCGGGCGGCAGCCGCCCCCGCTCCGTGTGGGGCCGCCCAACGGCCTGGGGGTGCTGAGGGGACGGCGGCCGTTTGCCCGCGGGGCGTTCGGGCCGGGGGCGGGCATGGCAAGCTGACATAAAGCCTGGGTTTTGGGGTGTTTTTGTTTCCTTGTTGTCGCTTTATTTTGTAAACAGAACGGCTCGGCTGCGTGTCACAAGGCGTTTTTGGAAGTAGCCTCCTCTAGGCTCGTGGAGTCTTTTGACTTAATATTTTATACAACATAATGTACAAAATAACTTGAAGCATAACTTACACTTCGTGTGAATAAACACGTCTACTTTATAAAAACGTCAAACTTGTTTTTCTGCTTAAAAACAACGTTAGAGGCAAACTTGGTCTTAAAGATGACTTTAATGTTATGGAATGTATTCCCCGGCTGTTGTGTTCAACAGTAAATTCAAAGAACTGCATGAGTGTAGTTTAATCAATGCAGCACATAGCTGGAGGGCGAGAAGGCTTCATTGCTAATCCTGATTTTTATGGTGGAGTGTGGCTGGGCCTTGAACAAATGGTTTTGGTTGTTTGTGGTTCCATAAAGGGAAATTGATGTGGTGTGCCATGGAACAGGTTGAGGATTAGAAGAAGTGTTTGTAAATAATTCTAATGATTTTAAAACTGTGTAAATACTAAATGCTATGTGCTTAATATAGGTGTAGGTAGTTTTGTAAGCCCATTGAAAAACAATAAATATACACACCAGTTTCTATAGCTGGGTTCAGTTATGCCTATTTTATATTCACTGATAAGCTGTTCTTGAAAACTCACCCTAGCTCCTCTTTCTAGGAGAGTGCAATGAAGGTTTCTAGGAATGATTTCCGGGACTTGGTAGATAATGCCATGGGCACAAACAGCAGTCGTTTCAGACAGCTTTACCTGTACTGCAGAGCACAAGGAGTATTTCTGCAGTAAACAGGAAGGCTGATGTAGCCAGTCACAGCTGTGTCTGTTACATAATTAAATTTGACATAAATAATGTAGGATTAGTGATCTAGTAGCAGTGGAATTTGTAAGACCACCATGGTTTTGTCTTTCTTACCTTAAAATTATTTTAAAGCGTACATTTTTTTCTTTAGCAGGTGGAAAGAATGAAAGGAAGGGGGGATGAAAGAATGTTGAACTATTTAGTGTGTCTGTATGATGGAAGGAAACAGGACGGAGAACCTCTGCAATAAATCTTTTGGATGGCTTCAGCGACAAGAGAATGATGTTAAACCATGGCTCTGGAAACTTTCTAATTGTTTTTCTGCTGCCGAGAAGACTTTGCCTTGCAGTGAGAAAACGGTAGGTAATTGTTTGCTTTGCCAAAAGTCTAGCTGGTACCTGGTTACAGAGCAGTATACCTAATGGCAATGCCATTGTTGGCTGAGGGGAGAGGGAGGAGACAGCACTTACTGTGCAAAGTACAAAGTCTGCCTGGGAATTTAAGGTCTCTAGTTGTGTTGAGAGTGCTCTCATCAATATCAGTGACAGTATGAATGCTGTTTTGCTTGCCAGGCTCTGCTCTGCACCTGTGTGTTTGGAGTAATTCAACTGATTGCTTTAGAAAGTGTATAGGACAGCTTTTTGAAAGTGCTCTGAAGCTGTTGCTGAAGAGTAGAGTAGGAAGCTACTCTCCATGCTTCCAGGTTTTCTCAATAGTTGGGAGATAACTTGTTTTCTGAATTGAGTATATATTAGTTACAGTAATGGTAGATATGCCCTTAATAAAGGTCCAATTATTCCTTGTTTGTTTTCTTCTAATGTTTCAGTTCTGTAGCTATGTATGACTGTGTACGTTTAAGATGTAGAGTGCTAAGGAATAGAAGAAATGGTGAACACAGTGACTTGCTTGAGCAAGCAAGCTCCAACAGTTAATTAGTTTTCATTCATCTGTGTTCAATCTTCTGGTTAAAAGATACAGGGGAAGCTGTGAACATATACCTTGGGTTGGTCTTTTTGTGCCTAGGGAGTTAGGAGGGGAGCTGCTGTAAGTTCTGGAGCTCAGTGTGTAAGGCAGTTCCAGATGGGTTTTTGGCTGTGTCTTGTTGCATAAGATAAAGCATCAGGTAAAGAGTAATGGTTTTGAACTTGGGTAATCAATTATTCATTGCTGTGTAGTAGGCAATGCATTAAGTTCAATTTGGAAAGCGAAGTAGTGGTCTGAAGCTTTGGAACAGAGCTGTGTGCAGGTTTGCTATACTGACCTCGGTGTTCTGGTGCTTCTCATAACCTTGCTGCTTGGTTGTCACTGCTGCTTTTCTGTCTGTACCTCTTGATATCTTGAGGTAGGCAAAAGAACTTAAATAGCCATTGTGATAATTCAGTCTTCTGTCTTCTTAGCTTACCTTTCTCAAATAACATCTAATTTTCTGAAATCTTAATCTTTTAAAGCATAACTTTCAAATCTTTAATACTGTTCTCTAGTCTTTATTCAAAGGAAAAGATGTTTACTTACATATCTCCGCATGGCTTTTTCTTGCTTTATATTTCACCCATTTGGGTTTGCTTTATTTGCTTTGCAGTTGAAGGGAATCTCTTAGACTTAGCCTAACACTTTCTTCCTTTTCAAATTCTGTTTTTACAGATTTTAATTGGTTTGTTGTTTCTGAAACCCATTAGTACCAGTATATCTCAGGCTGGCATGTATTAAAGGAAACATGCCAATTGTTCATGCTTAGCCAGTGAGGCAGAGATAACACTTTTCAAAATGGTATTGTCAAATTGCATGTTTAAAAATATACATATGATAGTGTAAAATTGTTAGCTTATTAATGTTTCTGAATGTAACGTAGCCTTCATTTTCCAGAAAGATTACATGGAGAACAAGAAAGCTGCTGTAGAATTGAAGGATGCTTCATCTCATAATGCTGGCTCTAAGCTGTTTCCAGCAGTACCGCTTCCTGATGTCCATCCTCTTCAGCAACAGCAAATACAGCTTTCACCTGGCCCGAAAGTAAGCTGCTGTGCTCATGGCTCTGACTCTCCTTGTACTCCACAGATGCATTGTGGTGGTGGTGGTGGTAATGTCATTCACCCTGGCACGATATTAGACTCAAAAAGCACTGGGACGATTACCTGTCAAGTAGGGTCAGGATTTGCTTTCCAGCCTGCATCTTCACTGAAGAACCCTCCAGCTAGAAGCAATTTGGCAGGCATTGCCAGCGAGTTCCCTGGCATGTGCATAGAAAACAATGTATCCTCCTGTCAACATCTGCCCTGTTGTGGAAAACTTCATTTCCAGTCCTGTCATGGTAACATGCACAAACTCCATCAGTTCCCAGCCCTTCAGAGCTGCACATCTTCAGGCTACTTTCCTTGTTCTGAATTCACAAGTGGGGCTACAGGCCACTTGGACGAGCATATTGCACAGTCGGAGCTAACATCACGTGTGTGTGCCAACCCTTTGCACCTAAATGTGGCACCTTCAGTTTGTTTAAAGGGCTCTCACTACTGCAGTGACTGCTTGAATCAGGTTTGTATGCATCGCGTTTCTTGCTCATTAAGTGTGCTATATGGTAAATGTTGAAGGAGTAAGTGTTAACTTGAGCAAAACACCAGCTTCTGTTGGTTTGTCTGCATTCACCTAGTTCGTGACGCGTAGGCCAAACGTAGCAGATTGCTCAGAGGTGCTTTCTTCTGAGGCAATGTTCAGCTTAACAGCAAGACAAGACTACCAGTGGTTAGCTTACAGTGGATCTTTAATGTACTCAAACAGGATTTTGACGGGATTTTAAAGACAATTCTCTCCTTGACAGCTCAGAATAAAATGTTCTGTAGCAGTGAATCAAAAAAGGCTAGGTAATGTTTAACATGTACATTTGTGTACTGATCAGTAAATGATCAGTAAAGGTCCATTTGAAACTCAGGTGAAATGTCTGAAGCTACAATGGTATTCTTGTTTTGGTTGAATCTTAGTTCTATCTTCCTAACTTGTTATTTGTACTCCAGTACTGTCTTGGTACACCTTAGAACTTGAATTTTAATAGGAAATTGAAGTGAAATAATACACTGGGCTTTGGAAGATTCGTTACTTCCAAGCATGAGTTTCCAATACAGAAATGTTTTCAGTAAACTAAGTGGTGAAGTCAGTATGTTTTGAAGCATAAATGCTATTTTTGGTGGGAGGGTGAGAATTCAGCCTTGTACTCTTAAATGTGCTGATGTCACATGGTAGGTGTTCTTAATATATGTCAGGACTTTCTGAAGATGGCATATCTTCATGTGCAGAGTTAAATAAGGGTCCTTCTTTCTATTTGGGACTATAGAGCTAAGTATACTAGAAAGGACTTAAATCTAGGAGAATATTTTGTACAGCTGTTAATTAACTTTCTAGAGTACATTTGAACTTGCGTTCATTGCAGATGGGAAATTGAGTGTTTCAAGCCTGGTATAGTATGTGTTCATATTGTATACTAAATGAACATGTATTTTAAAAATTGTCCCGACAGCCAAACAGAAACAGCCTAGTTGATGCTGCTAAAATCTGGCCAAATATTCCTCCTCCAAGTACACAGACAGCACCTGTTTCTATCCCAATATGTAATGGCTGTGGAACCAAAGGAACAGGAACTGAGAGGAGTTTGCTACTGGCAAGCAGCCTTGGCACATCACCACAGAAATATGGTAAAACACATTTGTTAGAAACTTGCACTTAGTGGATGTCCTCCTTAAGTACTGTTGCATATCAAGTTCTCTTAAACTGCACTGTTCTCTGGAAACTTCTATAAAGTCGCAGAAGACTAAACAGTTTAACCTCTGTGTCCATTTCTATAGGACACCTCTGTTACATACTACCTTAATTTTTCTGTACTCACTGACACTACTAGTCATCTCAGCTGGTTTTGTTTAGATTCTTTTTCTAATGCACACTGTACACTTGAACAGCTTTAATGTTTCATTTTTTTATTGATATAGCCCTCAGTCTTCATTGCACATGCCACCTCAGTATATGATACCTTTTCTAAACATGTTACTTAGTTACTTCAGAGTTAAAAGTAAAGTTGCGGTTGCCTTGCATCTTTATTCTAACTTAACACTGATTAAATTCATGTTTACTATGGATTTGAGCTATAAGGTCTCTCCTTTGAAGTGAAACTGGAAAGATGCACAACTATATAAGAAGAATGAATTTGCATTCCTAGGCATGCTGTTCTCTAAAACATGGAGCTTCTGATTTTTATTATAAGTTCATAGTATGCAAACTAGAATACTTCTGGTATTTGGGGATTAAAATGAGCTGTGTTACACCTGTACAGGGTCTCCAGAAGTTGCAGTAACAGGACAAGTTCTGGAAAACTTGCCCCCTATTGGAGTCTTCTGGGATATTGAAAACTGTTCAGTTCCCACTGGCCGTTCGGCTGTAGCGGTTGTACAGAGAATTCGGGAAAAGTTTTTTAAAGGTCACAGAGAGGCAGAATTCATTTGTGTGTGTGACATAAGCAAAGAAAATAAAGAAGTTATTCAGGAGCTGAACAACTGCCAGGTATGAAAACAGCATTTACCTAGCGTGCTTGCTTGAGGATAAGTACTCTACAGATTGTGACTTCTGTTTACTAAAAGCTTTTATTTTGACTTTTTGTAAATGCATAGTCTTATAATTACCTTGTAGGTGCTGTTTAATGCTAAACTTTCTTGGTACGCTACTTAAAATTGAAACTGCATTCTGTTATATGTAGATTACCCTTTTAGCTTAGCTCTCAGATAATTTTGATTTCATTCAGTAATAAGCAGATGCTTCTAGTAGTATCCTTGAAATAAGTGATTACAGCATTAACTTAGAGAACATGATGCTTTACCTCTTGTTTGTGAATGTTTTGCTCACTAGTGTTTTTGCAAAGTAGTGGTATTGTGACACCTTCAACAACTTGTTTTTTCCATCAATACTATTTCTTGGTATCTTTGACTTTTTTGTGTGCAGGTTCTCACACAATTTCCCTTCCTGCTCCTGAACTTGTAGATATGCTAGCAAATTATTTGTTATTGGATAGTTAGTCTGAAGCTATAAGAAACTGCCAGCCCGTTGTTTGTAATTACCTGCTTACATGAAGCTTAAAATGAAGTAATGACAGTTCTTGCTATGTTTGTCACATCTGTATTTCAAATGATGGCTTGTAGAATGTTTTCACAGTAGTGGCTTATACTCTTAAAGAATGCAAAACTTGAAAATTGTGATCTCTACACAGAATGCTGTCATCCATAAGACACTGAGCAATTAGCTGTCCAGTTCATTGCTCTTTAGAGTGGTTTGGTATCCACATGCTGTACTTCATGCATGTGTGCATTGTATTGTCTGAATAGAAACTGCAAGGGATAGCTTGTATCTGTTATTCTTGAACAACATTTAAGCTAGGATGTTTGAACAATTGTGTAGAATCTCTCTACATTTCTGTAGGTGACTGTTGCGCACATCAATGCTACAGCAAAGAATGCTGCTGATGACAAACTCAGACAGAGTCTTAGGAGGTTTGCTGATACACACACAGCACCTGCCACTGTGGTTCTTGTGTCAAGTAAGTGGTCCTTCTGTGGTACAGAACACTTCTTCTCTTCAGTAGTACTTCTGCATGTAAATACTTCCATATTTTGCTTTTTAAGAATTATGTTTAGAATCAGCTTTAACTGACCTGTTTAATTAAGAAATCATAATTTTGTTGACAGCTAGAGAAAAGTAGGCGCAGAAAGATGAGACTTTTTAGTTAAATCATTGCAATCTGTTGGCCTGTTAAGTGTTACTAGCTATACTTATTATGCTGTCTGTTAGACAGCTTCAATAGGAACCTTAATAAAGTAACTGAGTCTTCCTTATGGATATCTTTCAGGAATGAGTTTTGAGACAAATATTAAATATTTGTCTTCTTGTAGCAGCATACTACACAGGTAAACATGTAAAGCACTCAACTACTAAATTGCTGTGTGCAGTTGCCTTGGGTTTCTCGCTAAAGCTGTAATCCCTGTTAAGCTAAATGTTTTCTTGTTACAAAAGTATACAGTAGCAGTCAAATGCCTTGCAGGCTGCTCCAAGTTGCTATTAAAAGGAAGTACCTTTCTGAGACCAAGTGGTAACTACTGATTTAAATCTGTTGAAGTCTTGTTGCTGTTAGTGCTATTTCATTGGAAACTTTCAGTAATAAATAAAATCTGACAAGTGAGCTCTGGAGCATTGCATGTTTAATCCATGATTTTTACTTTTTCCCCATGTGTTCATTCTGCCTTACTGCAGCGGATGTAAATTTTGCTTTGGAACTCAGTGACCTGAGACATCGACATGGTTTTCGGATAATTTTGGTACATAAAAACCAAGCCTCAGAAGCACTCTTACATCATGCTCATGAACTTATTTGTTTTGAAGAATTTATTTCAGATTTGCCCCCAAGGTTACCACTGAAAATGCCGGTAAGGTTTCAAATTCTTAATTCAGTGAACGTTTCCAAGTGTCAAAGCCCTCTTTTTCTGATTTTTGGGGAAAGCAGTGCTATTTTTATGGTGGGACATAAAGTCCGCTACAGATTTGGCCATGGTCTGTATTCTAGTTACTGCTGTGTGAATATGTGCTTTTTGCATGAAGACAAAGAATGAAATAAAGAACCAAGTAGTTTACTAAAAAAAGTACAACAGCAAAGTCACATTCACTAAATATTTGATGAGGTAATGTATATTACATGAGTTTCTTTCACTGGCAGAAAGTAGGATAAGAACTTAGCTGTGCATTAAGACAGCTTTGTCATGCTCTCCTAACAAAGAAGCTGGTTTTAAGTAACAGCCTACCATGTTTTAACTCTGGATGGTGCTCTCTGGATTTGCTGTGCTGTCTCTGCACAGCACTGAGCCTTTTCTTCAGAAGAACTTCCTTAACTATGTGTTCACATGCATCTGCGTGATACATAGAATTCTTGGGCTGCAAACTGTGAGGCTTTCTTATCTGGAGAAGTAGTCAGGTATTGATCCATTGATCAGAGTGTTTGTAGTCTTTTCTGTCTTTATTTTGGAGATGGAAGTTTCAGAGCCAACCTTGGCATTAGTTTTCCCAACAAATTGAACATTGTAAAGAGAAGACTTTTGCAGGGGAGAGCTTGTTACCAGAATCAACATAAGTATTTTTCTTGAACAGCACACGGGTGTTCTGACATAAAACTAAAATCTTATTCCCTTTAACAGGCATGCCATACATTGTTGTATGTTTACAATCTGCCTACAAACAGAGACAGTAAAAGTGTCAGTAATAGACTCCGGCGCTTGTCAGACAACTGTGGAGGGAAGGTGCTGAGCATTTCTGGAAGCAGTGCAATTCTCCGTTTTTTAAATCAAGATAGTGCTGAATGTGCTCGGAAACGAATGGAAAATGAAGATGTTTTTGGCAACAGGATCATAGTGTCTTTTACTCCCAAAAACAAAGAACTTAATGAAACAAAAACCTCCAGCTTTGTTGGAACTGAAAAGGTGAAGTCTCCCAAAAAAGTTAACAAGAACACAAAGCTGTGTCTCTTCAACAAAGATGCAAGTGATCAGGCTTCTGGTACCAAAGGCGCTGCTGGGAGAGGGGTACAGATACACGGATCAATTATCAAGCCCACAAATGTTAAGAGTTTACAGGTATTGTTGTGTTCTGCCTTGTTTTGTAGTTTTTCTGTTAGTCATGTTCTGAAGATGGCTTGCTAGAGCTGTAGTTTTAACTGGTCAGTCCTAGTTAATGTATAACTGTAATGTGTAGTGTGTTCATGAGTGAGTTGTATGCTCATCTGCTTGGAAAGCATGTGTTGAGTTT
This sequence comes from Aythya marila, assembly GCF_965140915.1. Lineage (NCBI taxonomy): Eukaryota > Metazoa > Chordata > Aves > Anseriformes > Anatidae > Aythya > Aythya marila. Next base: position 8,089,459 of record NC_139056.1, on the reverse strand, counting down.
GAAAGTGTTTTTGCTTTCACCGCCCTTCTTACTCAGTTTGGAAATATTGTTGGTGCTTACAGAGTCTTGGATCCTAGGTCAGTTGTAGTTTTTAAATTGGTGTTGAATTAGATTTACACAGTATAGCAAAAATACTAATAAAAATCATTGACCATTTACTGCTTTGTCACAAAAAATCAAGTATTCCTGGTTTTGAAGTGCCAATGAAAATCTAACTAAAGAAAACTTTGACTTTCTGTCATAAGGAATGTCTAGTGCTCTTTTGCTGACCTTTTTGCTGTTTTGTATAGGAGCTATGTCGGCTTGAATCAAAGACTATCAGTAGAAATACTGAAAACCAGCAAGAACACTTAAGAGAACAAATTCCGTCTCAGAATAACTCTAATGCAGTGATTCCTGTGTCTCTGGCAACCAAAAAAACTGGAACAGGAGAATCGTCTTGTAAAAGTAGTCATAAGTATGTTTAAGAATTTAGATGCTAATGTTAACTGCACTTCTTTATATGAATTCTGCAACGTAATGTGTTTTTTCTTTTTTGTGTACTTCTAAATAGAAAAGAGACCGCTGCTTCCAGGAGTATTACCAATTCCCCTGTAGATAAAAAAGATAAAGATGAAACTGTATTTCAGGTCAGCTATCCATCTGCTTTCAGTAAGTTGACAGCCTCAAGACAACTCAGTCCTTTGCTCATGTCTCAGAGTTGCTGGTCATCTCGGTAAGTGTCTGGGTCTTGTTTGGGAGGTGGAGCAGGACTGGCCAGTGCTAGGCCTTTATCTATTTTGATTCCTGATATTTTCATGTGGAGTTGCATACAGTAGACATAGTAGACATTACCAATTCATATACATGTGAAAAGAAGTTGTGATGGTGTTACATAATAGCTGACAGGGTGGATAGAAACGTAAGTTGAACTTTTATCAGAAACTTACTGTGTGGCAGTTGTTTCATGTAGACTTTGACTCTAATACTTCTGAAAAATCAGAGGTATTAGACATCTTACTCCTCTTAATTTCTGTCTTTGTTCCTTGTAGCAATTCTTCCAAGCCCTTCAAATTCTCTTAGAGGCTTAAATATCTGGCACCTGTAAACTATTAAAATAAATTGAATGAGTTTAACTTGTGTTATTAGGATGGTAGAGGAAGACCTGGGGTCACATATGTTAAGTTGGATGACTTAGAAGGTTATTCATATTATTCATCAGCCTTCTCAAAGGACGTGCTTGTCTTGCTTTGGTGTTTTGCACGTGTGAAACTTGTTTTACATGCATATATATAGCAGGAAAATGCTTTCAAAGTTCTGTATTTGTGTACTTGATCTGTGTCTTTTAATGGATTTCAACATATCAGAACTGTGCAATAACTACTTCATAAATGTTTGTTTTACCCAGGAGTATGTCTCCAAACCTTTCAAATAGATCATCTCCGCTCACGTTTAATGTAGTAAATCATACCAGCAGTACAGAATGCCCTGATCCTTTTGCAAATGGTGCAGACATTCAGATCAGCAATATAGATTACAGATTGTCCAGAAAAGAGCTGCAGCAAACTTTACAAGAAACTTTCTCAAGGCATGGCAAGGTAAAGGGTAAAACCCCTTCACTAAATCTGTCTCTTTAAATACTTCTTGTCTATGTCTTTATGGGTGCGTTTGTGGTCTAGCTTCAAGTAGGAATAGAAAGCTATCCAAATGCAACTCTTACATAATACTGCCTTGTAGAAAAGTTTTTTCCTTGGGGGGGAAAAACTCAGAAGGTCACTTGCGCTAGCTTTGTAATTTGCTTGTGGTCTCTGTAGATCTGTCAATTTGAAGCTTGTTATATGTCTCATTTTTAAGTGCTTCCCTCTGCATGAAGGGAAGAGAGATGCTCTTTGGCTACATAATCATTTTAAGCTGTAAGGCTGAATTCTTACTGTCAGATTAAAAAAGTAAAAACTGAGTTTGTTTTGAGTCTTAAGTGATCAAAACCAGGGAGAGTGACAATTGTTCTAAATAATTATACTGGGGGAGATCATTCTTATAGTGATGCTATGTGTGATCTGTAGATAACATTCTTTTGGCATCTTCTGCATGGGAAGGAGATAACTGAGTACTGTGGCCTTGCCTTGTCTACAGCTCATTACACTGGATCATTGTTTGCATTGTCCTCTTGGCTGTAGCTCATCATACTCAGTTCCCTTTTGCCTCATGTTTGTCTGCAGGCCACAGACTAATATTCTTCTGTCAGCTTGATTTGGGTTAACGTTTTGTGGTAAATGCATAAGGTGGTGTGGCTCTGTTTGACTTTCAGGTAAAAAGTGTCGAGCTTAGCCCTCATACAGACTACCAATTGAAGGCTACAGTTCAGATGGAAAATCTGCAAGAAGCAATCAGTGCTGTCAACAGTCTTCACAGATACAAAATTGGCAGTAAAAGGATCCAGGTCTCACTAGCAACGGGAGCTACTAATAAATCGCTCTCTCTCCTAAGGTGATAAATTTTGTCTCAACTGCTATAGCATGTATTTAGTAGTTGAGAGATAATTTAAAATACTGAGTAAATGAATGATAGGAAGGTAAAGTAAAAATCCATCTAATCTGATAACTGTGTTAAATGCAATTAGGCTGACAATTTTCAGTTCAGCATTTTTACATTGCTTACATTAAAGTTACCTTTAAAGAGGTTAGATCTGCTTAATGGTGTCCTTGTGTTGGACTTCCATCACCGCTTTTGTAATACTGATGATCTTCAATAACGTACTTGTAGCAGTTGAGTTGAGATTATACTTTGCATCTTTTATTTCTTCAAGAAAATGCCAACAAATGATCTCCTTAAAGAGGACGCACAGTTCAAATGCTTTTGCTCTCTTTATCTCAGTTTTCTGAAAGGAAAGTGGTAGAAGAACTAGAGTGCTAATGCTAGTGGGAATACAAATGTTTTGTTTTTCATCCCTCCTGAAAGAAAGCATTAGAAAAAAATCATCTTGTCTCAAAGCTCCCTTTGAAAATAGTGTTTGTATATATTGTATTCATCAATTCTCTTGCTACTGCATGACTTGCAACTTCATTTCCTTCTTGTGTTTCAGTTTATAGCAGTTCAAATTTCTTTTTAATGTAATGACTAGGTAACTGGTAACATTAAAACTGTAGCGCTAAAGTTAGAACTTATAGATGCTGAAAAACTTACGACCTACAAAAGATGGAACTTCTCTAAAGATGTTACTTATGTGAGTTAGCAGGAATATATTACTAACTGCACTCCACTGATCTGAAGCATGAACTTCCATAGTGCTAGGACAAAAGGGAATAGTTAGTCATGTTGTCATATTTAGGTGCATTTTATGAACTATAAACATGTCCCAAAGTAGTCCGGAGAATACATAGCTATTTCTAATACTAACAGATTAATCTTGTGCTAACATTATAAAGCTTCTCTTCTAGCTCAGAAGCAATCTCCATTCTGCAGGATGCACCTGCTTGTTGTCTGCCTGTATTCAAGTTCACAGAAATCTATGAGAAGAAGTAAGTTCTGAGTTCTTGTTCAGTGCCTCTAAGAAGAATTCAGTTTTGTGATTACTTACAGTATGTTATATAAACTAACAGGTGCTGTGCTTTGCTGTTAGATGTTGCAGTATCTTTATCCAGAACAGTGACTGTAATACTGGCCTTTGGTTAAGGGAATATGCTATTTTACTGACTTTTTTTCTTCTGTTTAGGTGAACAGATTTGTGGTTGCCTGAACAATTTGCATAGCATAGTTTCTCCAATATTCCTCTGTTATAAATATAAAATTAAGATTTATATATTTTACTTTTTCTTTTAGATTTGGGCACAAGTTAATTGTATCAGACTTGTACAAACTAACGGATACTGTGGCAATCCGTGACCAAGGAAGTGGGCGGCTGGTGTGTCTTTTGCCCAGCAGTCAAGCCCGTCAAAGCCCATTGGGATCTTCACAGTCACATGATGGTTCATCAGCAAACTGTAGTCCTATAATATTTGAAGAGTTGGAATATCACGAGCCTGTTTGTAAGCAGCATTGCCTGAATAAAGACTTTATGTAAGCTGTGCATAAAATATTACAAAATATTATAAAGTATTTGAGCAGCAGTTAACACTAATAAGTGGATTGAAGCTAGAAAAAGTTCATAGCATGTTTAGTAAATTGTTCTTACTGGGTTGAAGATTTCCTGAAGCCACATACTACATTTTTTCATCTTGTTCAACAACAGCCAGGGTATGCTAGTACTGTTGTTACTAGGTGTTCACTGGTAACTGGCTAGTATGTGTTGCTGTACTGCTACCCATTTGCTACACATCATAAGCTAATGGTAATAAAAGCATGGCCTTCTGACTTATCTTCTGAAAACTTGCTTTAGACCCCTTTTTTGAAGAATAAAAGATGGAAAATGCTTGTGACTGTATGTAGTGGCCTGGTCAGATAGGGTCTGTGAATCATAGTATGTTTATTATGGGTGTGTAGGTGAGCACACGTGTCATGTTAAAACTGAGTGTAGGAGGAGTGTATTGATTTTAACCTGTTGTTATTACAGTGAGCATGAATTTGATCCAGATTCTTACAGAATTCCCTTTGTGATTTTGTCTCTGAAGACGTTTGCTCCTCAAGTTCACAGTCTTTTACAGACCCATGAGGGTACTGTGCCTTTACTAAGGTAAAGTAGTTTAAGTTAGTCTTTTAGTATAAAGGCTGAAATCTCAAGTTTTAAAACTTTATGACTGTTGTAACAATCTGAAACTACCTGCTATATTAAAAATTCCACTCCTCATACATGCTTGTCAAATAACTTTATCAAATTATTGCTTTTACATCTTGCTGAGCACAAAATGATGTTTTTATTTAAAATGCACACTTTATTAAGACTTCTGTAGTCTGTTAGTAAGCTATTAAAGCCTTTTGCTCAGGAACTGGCTCAAAATAATTGTTTTAGGATCATTGTTGTAGTAGTACTTTAGTGTATAATAGAAACTCTTTTCTTTCTTCCAAAGTTTTCCTGATTGTTATATGTCAGAGTTCAATGATCTTCAAGTGGTGCCAGAAGGCCAGGGTGGTGTGCCTTTAGAACACCTGATTACCTGTGTTCCTGGAGTTAATATTGCTACTGCCCAAAATGGCATTAAAGTTATTAAGTGGATACATAACAAACCACCACCTCCTACCACAGGTAAATATTTCATCTTTTTTTCTGAACTAATATGTTTCTGTGGAAATGTTTCAAAAAATACCAGAGAACGTCTTGTATAATTGATAAACTTAATAAAGGAAACTGTTTAACCTTTGTCACAAATAATATGCAGTGATTAGTGGAAGAATACTAGTGCAAGGTTCAGTAACACCATTTATTTTTTTCTGTAGATCCTTGGCTTCTGCGTTCTAAGAGCCCTGTAGGTAATCCACAGCTTATTCAGTTCAGTAGAGAAGTTATAGATCTACTTAAAAGCCAACCGTCCTGCATCATACCTGTCAGTAAATTCATCCCGACATACCATCATCACTTCGCAAAACAATGCCGTGTGTCTGACTACGGGTATTCCAAGTTAATGGAGCTGCTAGAAGCAGTACCTCATGTACTGCAGGTGAGTTACCTGGCACTTCTCCTTTTACTTTGGAGAACTGTATTTGTATCTTGAACTATCTGAATTATGAGCCTGTTGCTGGTTGGTATTATATAGTAGATGCCATGGAATTACCTTGTTGACCTCGAAAGAGATATTACAATCCAAGGTTCAATTAAGTTACTTCCTGCTTTGGTTTAATGAAGTGAATTCCTCCTTGTCTTGAGTTGTTACTTCTCTGCTGTTTATTTACCCCACCTTCCTAAAATAAATTCTTTGGAAGTTAACACTTTATTTAATCTATGCCTCCAGTGGCAAGTTTGAAGGATTTTTTAGCCTATCGTCAATGCTTGGATAAATGATTTTAGGTAAAAGAAACACAGTAAACATCTGAATGCCAGTAAGTTATTCTGTGTAGCTTGTTACTTGAAGGATTGTTCTGTGAAATAACAAATAGCATGGCCTTATCTTACAAAAAAAGATAGTGTGGTCACATTAGCTTACTGCTTTGAATGCTAGTTGTTGTAGAGGTTTAAAACAACCAATACAAACATATGCAACAATTGCAGTACTCCTGGAGGAAATATTTCTTGATGGCATATGCCTTATTACTGAAAGTATATGGCTTTACAAGGCTGTCTGTGAACAGTTGTCTGTATCCTTTATCTATAGTGTACCGATACTAGAACTAGCTTATAACCACCTTGTAAATATAATTAGCTGAGGATGCTAAGGATGAGTGACCAAATAACTTTCTTTCAGATTCTTGGCATGGGTTCCAAACGCTTATTAACTCTAACGCACAGAGCTCAAGTGAAACGCTTTACTCAGGACTTATTGAAGCTTCTGAAATCCCAGGCCAGCAAGCAAGTTATTGTAAGGGAATTCTTACAGGCTTATCATTGGTAAGTTAACTTCGAATGAAACAGGAAGAGCTGTCTATCCAGCTGTGGCTTTTAAACCTAGTGCAAGAGGGGTCAGCGCTTTCAATTTTAGTACAAAACTTGTAGCAACTGTATTTCATGACTTGTGATTTCCAGCTTCTAATGAAAATTAAGAATTCTGTCAGGCTGTACTGCTTTACTTCAGTACTAGGCTCATGTAAATTTCCTGAAGTGGAAAAGAGGTTGTTTTATTTCATTAGCCTATTTGAAGCTGGCTAATGAAGCTGACTACTTGTGAAGATGGCTAATATATCTAAGCAGCTTGTAGCATGTTTATAATATGAACTGTTATGGGAGAAGTGTTACTTTTTTTTTTTTAGAGGGAAACACAAAATAGACTGAATGTCAGTAAATGTTCCTAATTTCAATCAAATTTAAGTGACATAATAATGGGGAAAACAATAATACTGAGGATGAATAATAGCTGTTTTGCTATTACTAGGAGTTATTCTGTTCTGGTTTTAAAAAGAAGTAATTCATTGTTTCTTTTTTAAAATATGTTTTCCTTTACCGTGAAGATAGGAAGTAGTACCTCAGCTGCTTTGAGGAAACTATTGTATGTTAGTGCTACATATGCTCTACTTCTAAAAATGATTTTGCTACATGTGCCAATGCATTCTTTGTGGAAATGCACACTTATTTCTGCTATTGGCAAAAATACATTACTGGTTGTTTCTTAATCTACTAAATGTGTATCTCCCTTAAAATTGGTTACTTTTGGCAATTCCTTGAATAAAAATGTGAAACGTTCCTGCATCTGGGAAGTGCTCATCAGTCTGGAGGGAAAGGAATAAGGGGAGCAAAATACCTTTTACTACTCTGCATAATATTGTGAACCTTAATATCCTGTCTTCCAGGATATGCCTATAAGGTCTATAATAGGTCTATATCTTCTATCAAGTCCTTACTTTGTTTAAGAACAGTACACGTCTTTATTATGCAAATAGAAACGGTTGAAAGCGTGGCAGCATGTGGGGCATACGTGTTTTTTAGTCTCTTGCTAAAATAACACTATTCAAGTTCAGGTTTTCTATCGTTACTTGCCACTACTACTGAGTGTAGGGCTGGTGAGGCTTTCTTCCAGTGGCGTGTGAGTCATTAGTATAACCCTTATTTTTCTGGTTAGAACAGATAATTCGATTTAAGTACTTTTTCCTTTGTTTCATATGCTAACATTGGTCATATGAAAATTATGCTTACCTTGTTAGAATCTGAGGCTTATTCTAATAGCATTCTATGTTAACTCAAAACTTTGACATATGTATTGAATTATCTTATAAAGTAAGGTTATTATGTTATAATCTTATAAAACATGCAATTTTATAAAACGTGCAGGTGTTTCTCCAAGGATTGGGATGTTACTGAGTACGGAGTTTGTGAACTGGCAGATATAATATCAGAAATTCCAGATACAACCATCTGTTTGTCACAGCAAGATAATGAAATGGTGATCTGTATTCCCAAAAGAGGTAAGTACCTTATCTTTTACTGTTAAATAAATTGTTCTTTGAATATGTTAAAAACCAGGCTACATAAAAAATGCAGAAGTAATGTGGGTTATATGTTGTTGATGATAGCTCTTTCTACCTCTATAACCACCTTTAACTGTAAAGTAGTTAGGAAGTTGTAACAAACCCTGTATTTGTTATATTAGGAATAATTTTATAATGGAACAGACGGGAAAGCAGGTGGCAAAACACAACATCATGCTGCTACTACTGCATATAGCAAGCTTTCTGTGATATGGTTAGAGAACAGGTTATTTCTACGCAACACATACTTAAATATTTGACTATTAAAGATGTTGTAAAGTACTGATCACATGCTTATTTTGGACTATGCCTGTCTTATTTTAAGATGGGTCTTCAATATTAGAAGAAAGTGGTGTAATGTGACAAACCTGAAAATCACTATTCTCATGTTCTGCTGTATGTCAAAATAGTTCTGTTGGTACACAGCTATAGCTTTCTTTTTTTAATTTTAGAACGCACGCAAGAAGAAATTGAAAGAACCAAACAATTTTCTAAAGAGGTGGTAGACTTACTACGCCACCAACCCCACTTTCGAATGCCCTTTAATAAATTTATTCCATCTTACCACCACCATTTTGGTCGTCAGTGCAAACTTGCTTACTACGGTTTTACAAAACTACTTGAACTCTTTGAAGCCATACCAGATGTGTTACAAGTAAGTCCTAAAATCTGTTTGTTTCAGCATGAGTTCAAAAGTAAAATGTTTAGAACTCATGCTAAAGTTATATATGCATTTAAAACTTTGATATAGCCATGTTAGTAAATTGTTGAAGGTTTATAGTATGTTCAGGGTAGTTAAACATATTCAAATTGGATTACATTTACAAAATGAAGTGCATCAAAATCAGGGCTAAATTTCATTTAAGTTATGTTAAACTTGGTTAAAGAAAGCGAGCTATTTTTATTGCCTACTTTGTCACTTCATAAACTGTTTTTTGCTTGCCATGTAAATATCTTGCTATGTAAATATCTTGTGAGATAGCCCTGCTGTATACCTAATGATTGCTTGCAAGCACTCAATTTTAGTTGCAGATTAATTTTCTTCACTCAAACTAGGTAACTTGCATTAACGAAGTGTAATTTTGGTTTTGTAGGTATTGGAATGTGGAGAAGAGAAAATTCTCACACTCACGGAGGTGGAGCAAGTTAAAGCAGTTGCTGCCCAGTTTGTTAAACTGCTGCGGTCTCAGAAAGACAACTGCCTAATGATGACTGATTTACTGACAGAGTACAGCAAAACATTTGGATATACACTGCGTCTTCACGACTATGATGTTAGCTCAGTTTCAGCTTTAATGCAAAAACTTTGTCATGTTGTAAAGGTAATGCTCTTTGTAATTTATCCACCGAAAAGGTATGTAATGTGTTGAGGTTTTCCTATCTCAAATTACTGTTCTGTGTGTTTAATAATGTAAAACTTTTGATTTTTATCTTTTTCTAGGAAAATTCATGCACACTTAATTGTTTTTTAAAGTATTGTATTAGAATGCTTTTTATTTTTTTAACAGTAATGCGGTTTTCTTCCCAACTGACTATAGTCATTTCCTTTTAGCTCTAGTAGGTCTCACTCTCTCATGATGTTTTATATTCTTGACTTTATTTTAATCTGATTTGAGGCTTTGACTCGGATTGGAAATATCTAATGATCTTGTATGCCAGTAGAAAAGAAGGCATACATACTCCGATGTAGATACAGATGTAGTCTTTTAGTTTCTCCCATGCTGTTACTTCGGCAGCTGGTGTTCAGGCTGGAGCTTAGTCGCATCCAATTGTCTTGGAACAAAGAATAAAATTGTCTACTGCATAGACAAACTGCTACACAGATCTTGTATTTAAAGTAAATATTTTATGTTGTAATTTGTTGTAAGCTTCATCTTTTAGGCTTTTGACTGGGGTAGTACCAGATGCTGATACGTAACACAAGATACAGCTGTGCTGAAACCCCAGCTACACACTTCATTTATAGATCAATTTCCTTCCTTGTCCCTAACTACTTTCGAAATTCATTTTTGTAGGTTGTTGATACAGAGGCTGGCAAGCAGATTCAGCTGATAAACAGAAAATCTCTGCGGACTCTGACTGCCCAATTACTAGTGTTGTTGATGTCTTGGGATGGAGCATCCTTTCTCTCAGTTGAACAGCTTAAACAACATTATGAAACAATCCATAGTACTTCTCTTAATCCGTGTGAATATGGTTTTATGACCTTAACTGAGCTCTTGAAGAGTCTGCCTTATTTGGTTGAGGTATGGAGTTCTCTTCTGGTCTTTCATACTTTGAAAGAGACATCATAACTAGAGGATACATAAGCTTGCACTCTAATTCTTTTTTTTTTTTCCTAATAGGTTTTTACCAATGGTGCCACAGAAGAATATGTGAAACTTACAAATCTGTATATGTTTGCAAAGAATGTGAGGTCCTTACTTCACACCTACCATTACCAGCAGATTTTTCTTCATGAGTTCCCACTAGCATATAGCAAATATACAGGAGAAGTGCTGCAACCTAAAGCATATGGATGCAATAATTTAGAAGAGCTCTTGGGAGCAATTCCACAGGTGTGAAAAATTGTTTTGCACAATCACATTGAGACTTCTGAATGAACTAAAAAACAGTTACACAATTGAAGCTCCTGACGTTTGGTTTGAGTTATTTGTATGACTACATTTTTTGAGGAGGCTTGTACCGGTTGTATTTAAATAGCTTTTGGGAAGTCAGGGCTTTGTAATGAGAATTTCTTTTTTCAAATGAACTTTGCTTAAGAACTGTTCCTGGTGAGGCCACAAAGTTGCTTGCTTTCTTGGCATCTTCATCAAGTGAGAATTCTTTTTTCTTTTCACTGTAAAGTACTACAGTATTCAAGTTCAGTTTTGCTTACGGTAGGCTTCCTGGAGTAAAGAGCTGTGTCACCTTGTCAGAAGCATCATAGTGGCGTTTTGCTGTGCCATCTTGTCATCCACATGCATTTAAGTGCTCTAGGATAACTTTGTGACCTGGTTTATGGCTGTTATCTTCTGAGTAGACTAATTTTTGTGGAGAGTAACAAAATAGAATTTCATGCTTAAATGTAATTTAGTTAGTATTTAATATACTTTCTAGCCCTATTGATTCCCTTTGTCTTGAAATTGATGCCAAACACTGCTTTTACTTAGGCAAAGTAGAGCAAATTAGCAGTATGATTCAGTTGACTTAAAAATAACTTCAGTGTAAGACGTGAAGGCACTGAAGTAAACGAGTCAGTGAAGGCACTGAGTAAACTGCTTTAGGCTTTGAGGCTGGCATGTACTGCTGTTTAATTCCGCATTTTTCTCTATAGGTGGTCTGGATCAAAGGGCATGGCCATAAGAGAATTGTGGTACTGAAAAATGACATGAAAAGTAAGCATTTTCAATTTTGAACCATACTTTCCATCTTTCTTTCTTTCTAAGAGGTCACTTTAGCAAATGAACCAAATGAACTTGCCTTTTTGTAGCTCGTTTTAGCTCACCTAGTTTTCCCCCTGCTGATCATGTGGATGATCATGGAAATCAACTTGCTGACCATAATGGACATATTATGGAGACCACAGGATCCACTTCATCAATGGAATTAAGTCTAGGAACACCTAGCAATGGTAATGCTAAGTTGATTTGTATAAGAAATTTGTTATCTCTGGGGAAATAAGCCAAGTAAGCAAAGCAGCATGGGGAAAGCTGTGTGAGTTAGATCTAACTTCTGTAAAAATGCTTTGGGGTTTGAACGCTGATTCTGTGATCTTCTCGGTGTGTAGTCAAGCATGTGTCCTTTCAACAAGGGCGTCTGTTCTCAGCTCTGTGCGTATAATCACTGCAATACTTTCTCCTGTTTTTTAGTGGAAACTTAAGTCTGCATGGATAAGGCTAATGAGAAAGGATGGTCAGTAATAGCTTCTGGTAGGGCTGTCTCCTACCTTCTGATAGGGCATAGTACTCCTTTTTGGGTTATCTTTGTGTTTTTGTATTGGCAAATAATGACAGTCCTACTTGCATAAGTCTGTCTGCGAATAAAAATAACTGGGAAATGTTGAGCTTACAGGTCATGTCTTGCTGTGGTCTCCAATTCTTCTATTGCTTCTAGTTGGGAGAACTTGAGAAATGATTTTTGAGCTATTACCTAAGAAGTCTAGGCTTACTCCATTTAGTAAGGGCATGTTACTTTATTTTGAAACTTAATTTTCACATCTAAGTGTTAGTTGTTGCGTAAATAACTGATATGATGTCAGTATATCTGCAGGGAAGTTGTCTGGGAAGTGGCCCTTCTCTGTTAAAAGACTGTTCCTCATCTCTCTGTTTATTAGTTAAGTTTGGCAAATAAGATTTTACTCTAGGGGTATACCTGCTTGGGCAAGCACCAGATTCAACAGAGTTTTTGCTTGTCTGCTGTGTTGTAATTTGATTAGATGCTTTTTGTCCCACCATGGTAACTGAGGCTGGTATATGGCATAGCTTGTAAATCCTCAGAATCACATCTGAAGGCTTTGCATTTAACAGTGCTGAAATAATACCTTTGTAGCGTACAGATGCTTTGAAAGATGTTGTCTTATCTTTGTAGCTTCTAATCAAACTGAGCAAGAACTTCTTTGCCTCACAAATACGTCTCCTGTTGACCTCTTGTGTGAGCCAGTTCCTTCCTGCTTACCATCCCCGCAACTGAGACCTGATCCAGTGGTTCTTGAGTCCGCTGACCTAATTCAGTTTGAGGAACGTCCTGTACCTCTCTCGGGTAAGAGTTTGGTTGCCTGTTGTGTCTAATGTAGTGATGACGACTCATGATCTCAAACAGAACATCAAACAAACAGTTGTTTACCAAGTTTTTACCATGTAAAAAGAAAAAAACTATACATTGCCCAATAGGATGTGTTGGAAATGCAGGTGGCTTCTATCAGATGTCTGAGTGCTGACAATAAGTACCCTACAGTGGCTCTCAGGGGGGTGAATTTTATAGGTACCTTATCTCCCCACCATTAAAATTGCATTTTGTCAACCTGTAGCAGTATTTTCACCAGAGTAATTTCATTGTGCTTTTTGAGCACTGACAGACTTGATTTATGAGAACTAATTTAAACAGTCTAAATATTATAAAACAAAAAGAGCCAAAACATCATGTCAGCTGCAGAGGTGAATGTGACATATCTCTTGGCTTCAAATCAGGCTGACAAGCTTTTTAAGCGATTTATTTTCTATTACTAGAGAAGTATTATTTTTTGAAGAACACAGCATTAATAGAGTTGTCTTGCTTACTTTAGAGATGATGATTTTAACAGAAGAAGAAAAACAAAGAATTGTTACTACAGCTCATGAAGAATTGACCTCTGCTTCGGTGGTATCTAACGCCACAGAGAATACTTCAGTGCCTCCCTGTCAGTCCTCTGAAACCCAACTAAACAAGGAAGCAATGGACAGCCCAGCCAAAAAGCAACACAAAAACAAGGTGAAATTGGCAGCAAACTTTTCACTTGCACCTGTAACCAAGCTTTAACTGTTTCTTTTAGTGTGAAAGACAAATACCTATGGACTCTGCACAAAATGAAGCTATTTGCTAGCCCTTATGTATTTTAATGAAAGGCCTAGAATTAATTTGTATTTAAATGTGTTCTGTGAATATTTTGTTCCTTTTACACTGAACACAGCTATTAGCAGAGCAGAATTTTTTCTGTTATTTTGAAAAAATCCAGCGTTCATTAAATTATTCTTAAATTTTACAGTTTTTCATAAATGTGTTCAGTAAAAGCAAATTATAAATTCAACTAAAATGGAACAGATTTTATTTTCCTTAAGCCTCGTTGGTGGTGTAATCATACATGTAGCATATTATACTCTATAGGCTGTTGCTTACTGGTATTGTTTCAGACAGTATTAATAAAATGCATGATCTGTCTTTCAAAAGCCTGTTAAGAAGTTTTAACGTGCTGACCTAAAGTGACAAGAGTGAGGGAGTTGATTGTACTCCAGAGGAGAAACTTGTTCTCTGCCCTTTCAGATGACTTGTAGCTGCATTGTAAATTTTCTGTGTAAAGATGTCTGTAGAAGATTATGTGGATTTCTGTAGAACTTGTTTTAAATGTTTTCTGTACTTTTCAGTTCCATTTAGGAGCTTTATAGGACATCGATGTTTTAAGCTTCCCTTTTATGTTTAGTTCCAGTCTGGCATGGATTTGGTTAAGGAAAAGACTGTCTTGGTGTTATGAGTTTGAGATAGAGACACACACGTTTTATTGTGTCTAGAAATGAAGTTAGGAAGATTCTGATATTTCTAAAATATGCATGTAATGCATAAATGACAGATAATGGAGCAGGTCTTATTAAAATGTTTTGTGATGGGAGAAGTCGATGCTATTTCCACCTGTAAGGCAAGTTCCAACTACATGTGGAAATGCTAAGGTTGTTCTGCTTAACCTTGTTTTCTATTTTTAAGCATCTTTGGTAAATGGGAAGCTTATTCTTTGATGTGCTGTCTTTTAGCTGTGTCTGTTTTTATTCTAAAACTTACTCCTAGTGTTGGAAGCTGTTTGTTTTCAAATTGTGGTGTCTTGTGTTGGCTTTTGAAAGGGCCAGCTTTGGAAGAGAAGATACGTCAGTGGATGACCTCAACTCTAGTTAGCAGAAGCGTCCAGTGTATGAGACTTTATACCCATTCTGGGTAACCATGGCATTTACAATGGGTTGTATTTGCCAGGCAGCAAATAAATTGCTTGTTGTACTGAAAGAACCTATACCAGAGGTTTTCCACTGTCCAACTGGATTTTTTAGGTGGATTCTATTGTAATATGCAAGAGATGGAACATGGGCTCTAATTTCTCAGCCAGCAACAGGAAATGCCACTGAATAATGGCTATAGACAGAATTTTACTAGTCAGATTTTGTTATAAAATCTTTTAAATTTAGACTTTACCTGTAGTAAACATATAGCCATTGTGAATGCAAAGAAACACTTGGAAGTTTTTCTGAGCATTATGGCACAGTATCTGAGTCCTTAGTAAGCCTCTACAGACATCCTGCGATTTAGAATAAGCTTTCTTGGAATGCTTTTAATAAGTTAAATGCAAGAACATCTGCTTTCACCTTACCTTTGAGAAGTTAACACTGATCGCTTAGATCTTTGTTTCAGAAGAGCATGCATTAGAGGAAAGGCAAATCTGGAGTTCTATTTTCATAAGGTGCAGCTGCAAGTCATCTAGAGTACTGAAGAAAGCCAGTTTTTGATGCTTTAGAGGAAAGTATGGTATTTGTCAAAGTGAATGTGGTTATACCATTTCTGGAGGTCAGCATACCTTTTCTGGATTCATGTGTGATTCTGATGAAATTGCTGTTTGAAAGTAATAGAATAATACTTTTGAGAAGTTGTGTTTATAGTGTAACAAAATAGCTATTTGAATTGCAATATATTTTTTTATCCAAAGGGTTAAATGAATGATGTGGCTTACAGATTTAAAAGCATTACAACCATGAAATTCTTTAATTTAACAATTAATGTACTATTTCAGATTCATGTCTGTTTAAAAAAAAAAATGTCACTGAAGCCCTCAGTTTATGCACTATCTTTTTCTTGGAGTGGGAGGGAGGAGCAATTCTTTTATTAGCTGTCTACTTTGTTTGGACACTTTCTTTTGTGGCTCAAGTGCTGTTTTGTGTGTTGGGACCAAACAGTTGTGTCAATAAAATTTTCAAGCAAGCATAACTCTTGTCTTTTTCTGAAGAAATGTAGGTTAAAAAAAAAATGTTCCAGAATCCTTAACTTGCTGTGTCACTCACACTAAGCTTAATTATCCAGACAGAGCAGATAGCTAAATATTGGGGCTTAATGAAAATTCCATGAATCCATAACCTGCTACTCTGGAGAATGTGGGTTTTTTCAACTTTTGCAATTCTACTATTAACAGAGATGCACTCAGCAGTTTCCTTCTAAAAACAAGTCATAAAGCTGTTGTACAAAGAGCAGTAAGAATTATTAACTACTCTAAAGAGAAAAATGGAGAAAAGTATAAATGGAACAGGTAGAAATAAGGTTCTCTTGAGTTTTAATCTCAATTACAGAAGTTAAAATGTGAGATTATTGCACAGCATGACTCCATATGACATTAAAGTTAACCAGTCACTTGTGGTAAGGTAAAATAGCCTTGTTTTTTAAGTTCAAAGATGGTAAATATTCAGGTGCTACAAGTTTGGCACAGAAGCTACTTTGCAACTTCACTAGAGAGCTTTGAACTTTACTTCAGAATCTTAATTAAAATACTGCAAGTAAATTGTTCTGTTATGTCATCTCAGGTTTGTGTGCAAAAGTAAAGAGCTGGATGAGCTTACTCCTGACTTTTTTCATTCAGTTGTCTTATTGCATTCTCTTTAACGGAACTATCAAGGGGAGCAGGCTGCAAGAGCAAATCTCAGGGCAACCACACATAAATGGTTGCTTGACCCTGTAGAATACTTGGTCAGTCCAAAGTGTTTAATTAGTTACAAAAACTAAATCAGCATTGCATATTAGTGCAATAGATACTCCTTCCGAAAAGGAGGGGCAGGCAATTGGTAAAAGCTTTCTAAAGCATAAGAAAAATGTGAAATCAGTACTCCAACTTTACTCTTTTGGTAGTTGTGAATGCTTTTAAGTATGTGAGTACAATGCCTCATGCTACCTGGTATGCAATTTAACTGCAAAAGGTGAGTTTGATTTTAATTGTTTTATTGTTATCTTGCTGTGGACATTCTCATTTTTTTCATTCTTATGTTAAGTAATTTGTTTAAGTCAATTAAAGTTATGATTAAAGTATTTTTTTTCAGGATATGATTCATTTTGTCTGTTTTAATGTAACAGGATGGTGTAGTTGCGTGGTAAACTGTGGTTTAACTTATATTTCTATTAAAAAAAAACAACAAACAAAACAAGACAGGCATAATGGCAGAGTTGCAAGTAGAGGGGGGTATAAGACATAGCTGATGTTTCAGGTAAAATGTGCAATAATGCTGGTAGGAAGTATGACAACATCATGCTGCTCCTTAGGCTTTCAAGTTTCTGAGTGGAGAAGCTGACAAAAGGGTTTGTGTTTGGACAAAGCAAAACTTCTGGGTGTGAAAGACAGAAAGCAATTTTTATGTACAACACACTGAGGTTCTAGCCACAGACAAATTACATTGTCTAGACAGTTCCAGGGCTTTGGTGAGGGGTGAGCCCATGGGAACTGAGTTATGTGGCCTTGCTTTGATAGCCGTTTACAGAAAGGTGAATGAGTGAAGACTGAGTAGCATCAGTGAAACCTGCTTATATCTGCTTATCAGTCTGGGGGAATAATGCTGTGGGTTTCCTTTTAATCTTGTCCCTTCATTTTTTATTCTTCCACTTGAAATACATTGTCTTTGTAGCTAACCTTTCTGCAGTTTGAATACTTCATTCCACTTCATTCCTTTTACCTTTTTTTCCAAAGAGTTCAGCCTTTATTTTAAGTGACTTGTTCAAAGCTTAACCTAGATACCTGTTCAGTCTTTTTGCCTCCAGGAAGGTGCTGATATCCTTTAAAGTTGATATTTTTGAAGGTAAAATGTATTATGTGGTATCCTATAGTGGATGTGCACTATGGAACAATTGAGATTCGTAGAGATTCTACTGATACTCTTCCACAGTTGAGCTGGTGTTTGTTCAGAGGACAACGTGATAAAATGTCTCGACCCTTCCGATGTCTCTACCCTTCCAGTGTGCATTACTTCTAAAGTAGTGTTCCTCCCTGTATGGACTGGTTTTATGTTTAACATTATATAGATGGAGGAAATTTGAAAAAGAAAATAAAATCTGACTAACAAATAACTATTAAAAAGCTTTGTAGCTGTGTATGTTACAGGGAGCAGATGCTGGTACTGTGGTATAAATATAGTAAATAGAGAATGCCACTTAATAAATGCCACTTAATAAACTTCAAGGGAAGTTGCCACTTCATTGGTAAGACGCCACTTCAAGATATTATTTCTGAGCCCTCTTTTGTAGGGTAAGAAATGATTCTATAACAAAACACTTAAAGCCTTTCTTAGATGTTCTACTAGTCCTGCTATATTCTTAGCTCCCTGCTTTCTAGAATACTCATCTAAGGAAAAGATTGTTTTTCTGTTGGTTAATTGCCGCTAACAATGTTGCATTTATTTTCCCCAAGCATTTGTGCAGTTTGTCTTCAAGCAGTCACAAGCCTGACAGAAGCAGCCTGACAATGACACGACAATGACAATGCTGGTTGTACTTAGAGGGACAGTTGGTTGAAGTACAGATTGCATCAGATTGTGTATTTGAAGATCCCCTAAATTTAAGCTCAAGCATTAGGATAGGAATCTCAGTGGAGGACAGAAGGTTGTTGCCAACACACTTGGGATAAAGAGATGATTATGCAGTGAGACCTAGTGCCTTACTGGATTGCAGGTAAGTAACTTACCTGAAGAGTAGGATAAACATCTAATGTGTGAAGGAAATTCAGGAAAAAAACAAAAACAAACAAACAAAAAAAAAAAACAATTAAGTTACACAGAAACAATTCACATGGAATTTCTTATATATTCTGTTACTTTTTAAAGTGCAGAGATGAGAATGCAAGAGTGGGATAGGACAACTGTGCAAATTTCCAGGATGCTCTCACCAAGTTACTATGAAATAATCAGAAATGGATTGGGAGAGGGACATAAAATTTTCAGGAAGTTTTCCTAAGCTTATTGCCATTATATTGAAGGATCCATGTACTGCAGGACTTGCAGGATATCCAGGACTTTGTTCAAAGCATTGGTAACGTCTCTAAAAAAGAATAGCAAGATAGCAAATACAGAAGATCCTTACCCTCATTAAGGTAGTTTGCTTCCTGAAAAGTTGAGTGAGATCTTCTTGTACCACAGGACTTTTTACTCTTACGGGTTGTGTAGTATGGACCAAGTATAAAAGCAGCTGTTTTGTGCTTCTGGTCCTTATATTTTGTGTTATTAGGGACTGCTTAGTCCTTAGACAAATGATAGCAATTCTAGGGCGCTAGTCTTGCTCATTAGGACCCAGGTGTTGAAATGAGGTCCTTTTGGAAATGAACTCTAATGCTTTGAGCTGGACAGTCCACAGGCAACAAGCCTTCAAAAAAGCTTCCTTTAAAATGTATTTGTACCAGGCAGGGTTTTTGGAGTGACTCTAACCTAACCTTGCATGCTTCTTCGGGAGGCTGTAGAACTGCCTTTGCTAACTCAAAAGCAATGCAATTTGTGAACTGTGATCTTGTGCTAGAAATAAGTTCATAGTAATTCAGGAAGAAAGAAGGTGACACATAGGAGCTGTTGCAGACACTTTGAGCTGATGCTTGTTCGTTTCACCTTACTTCAGCTTGAACTTCGTAACATGTATTAACTGCTGTATACTACCCCACCTACCCCGGTTAGTTTATGGCACATCCAGTAATGCTGTGCTGATTTCCTCCATCCTTGCTCAGTGACACTGGGGTATAGGAGATGTTAAAGCCGCAGGTGTTAGAGTATTTCAGAACAGTGTTTTGGGAGCCATGCACTCATAAGCTAAGCTGTGGGTCCAAAAGTGTCAAGTTAGCCTCTTAGTTATTGGATTCAAAAGCTATGGAAAGGGAATTTTGCCAGAATACCTATTTTGCATGATGAAATCTGCTGGTAAAAAAATATATATATATCTCTCTCTATATATATTAGTGTGGATGGGATGAGGTAATTGCCTCATGAGAGCTTTAGGATTAGCTGCAGTCATCTCTACTGGTTTTGAGCATTCTTAAACTGCTCTACAATTTACCTGAAGAAGAACTTTTGGTAGAAGCCCACAGAACAATTTGATACTCTTTAGGTTGTTGACTGGCATTTAGAAATGAGTCTGTGGTTGTGTTGTTACTGGAGGAGGCTCCTTAGATATGCTTATTGAAAAATCTGAACTCAGTTTCATCAAATTCTTCTCTAATAAAATATGTGTGACAAAAAATATTTTCTGATAACTGCTTGCTGGTGAGTTTAAATTTCAGTCTCTGTTCATTCTCAGCTGAAATTGTGATTCTTACCCACTGTGAAGTCTGAAATCGCCTGCTTTTTGCAGCAGTTGAACTCTGGCTATTCATTAACTGCCTCTGAAGCAATGTTGTCACTTGCATTTCAGATCCAGCAAGCAGGTCTCCAGGGTTATGATTCTACATCTTGTATAGAATGAGCTCAAACTCCTTATTTTCCATCACACTGAAATCTATTACCTCACTGTTTTAGTTCGAAGTGGCATGATTTGAGATCAAGCTGAACAGAGTATTGGGAAAACCGCTCTCCTTAACCATCTGCTTAGTTGCAAGTGAAACTCTTATGCCTGTGTAGGAGGATGAAGTGTGACAAAGACTGACTCATGCAGGAACTTATGATCACCAGCTGCAAAGACGAAGGCATGCCCAAGTACCTTTTGCAGCCCTGCATTTCAGCCTGCAGTCAAATGGCACTTGATACTGGTATTTGAACTGTCTCTGGGGAAAAAAAAAAAGTAAAATATTTTAGGGGGATATATTCCTGAAAGCACTTGTTAACTCATTAAGTGTCTTGGACAACAAGACAGTAACCTGTTGTCACCAGGGTACAATCAGGCAGAGTCCGGATGATGCAGTCACTTTCCTGTGTGTTGCTGATTTTTGAACTGTCATTTCTTGGTTGGGCTGCAGGGTTATGTTAGAGCTTTCTGTTGAGTTTAATTATTTGAGATAGAGGTGGGGAGGAAAACTCATCTTCCACATACCTTGTTCAGGCAATGTAAAACTGCTGCTGTTAGGTATTAGTTGCCCAAAAACTTCTTCAGGACAAACACTGATAATACAAACTTTGATTTCACTGCATGCTGGCCTCCTGCAGCAGGATGCTTGGGGTAGTATGAGCAAAGATGAACTCAATTGCATCTCATCCCCTCTATCTGGTCACGTAGACTCTGCTCCCTGAGACTGCTCAGAGCCCTGCAGCATGAGGAACATCTGTAAAACTCCACTCCAGGGAAACCAGGCAGTACTGAATTTCCTTACTGTTGCTAAACCACTCTGGCTTGGCCGTATTTTTATCCAGAACCTGAAGATGGTCAGCAGTGCCAGGATTTTTCTGTCAGGCGGAATTAGAATGGTCCTGATATTAACTCAAAAAAAAAAAAAGTCTTTCTGGAATGATATTTGGGTATGCCAAGACCTTTATCTTCCCTATGCAGGGCTAGGAACGGTCTTCTGCTCTGGGCTGTAGTGAGGTTTCAATGTCAGGAGAGTCACAAGATTGACTATTGCTTTTTTTTTCCACTATGGGGGTCCCCCTGGAGAATTTTTTTGCCGAGAGGAAATACTAATTTTTTTAGTAGCATCATTAACTTAAAAAATCCTTTCCTCCAGAATACTAATCCTCATTTGGTAAAGTATAGCTGCACCAGTTCAATAATAAGGAAGAAACACATGCTTAATGTAACACAGCAGCTTAGTTTATTTAGAAATACGTTTAACTTTGCTGAAGAGAGTCAGTAGGCCTAGGGGAAGGTGCAAGAGCCATTTGCTGGTAGAATTGGTCATCAGTACAAAGAGCACTGCTTACTACAGAGAAGTGTCACATCCACCTCAAACTTTCTTCTGTCTCTGCTGCCTTGCCTTTTTTGTCTGGATGAACAGCCAGGACTTTCTTGAGAAGAGAGTCCAGGTGCTTCAGTCAACCACCCTCCCTCTTTGCAGACAGTAACAGACATCTGAGAGTTGGCTCTGAAATGACGGCAGATGGTCCGTGTAGCCCCCTAAACATCCTTGTCAAAGATTTTCTGCTGATTTAAAATATGAGGGGGTGCACACTGTACTGTGTTCATAGGGTCATGGAAGCTACAGAGACCGTCTTTGCAAATACTGTTTCAGTCTGAATTTTCTTTTTAACCCAAGGACTGAGAAGTTCACGCACTTAACGTGGTTCAAAATACAGAGCTTAATTTGTTGAGTTACAGCCATTAAAGTAAACTATTAAGGCTTTGCTGTGTTCTGGGTGGACAATGCTGTAAGCCAGTGTTGACCATGGTTGACAATCAGACCTCAGTCTTTTAAAAAATAAATAAAACAAACACTTTATTGCTAAGCAGCATCACTAACTCCACTTCCAAAGGAACCACTGGTGCACTGCAGACAAGTGAAAACAGAACTAAGGCATTTGCTAATTAAAAACAAAATAAATGCACATAAAGAAAACCTTTCAGCCAAGCCTCTGGAAATAAAGTTCACTCTCATTAATACTGCTGTAGATCAAGTCCCTCTGGGGCACTGGCTAGCAATGCTAACTGCCTATGAATGTTTCTTCTATATTTGCTGTGCTTTCTATTCATTGTAATTAGAGGGGGGGCTCTGTAGCCTAGTCATGCGTCCTGAATCCTAGAGACGTTTAGCTCAATTTTTAATGCAAATCTCCGTTCTTTTGATCTTATTTTCCTTCCCAAGGGACTGTAGGCAGCTGTGGCACACAGGAATTAGCCCAGCTATCAGCACATTTAATGCTATAATGTGCCTAAGTCACCTCTGCTCTTCCAACAACTAAGTCCTTCACGCTCCTTCACTTACTGGCATTTGTAGTGCTTGGTTGTTACAGCTGACCCTCCAAAGGCTTTAAGCTGGCTGCTTCACTACAGATTGCTTTTCCTAACTTCCCTTTGCATTTTGTTAAAAATATCAAACACCTGTACCTTAAAGACATCAGGAATTATCAGTGTCTTATTTGGGCACCAGCAAATGAAAGAGGCTGTTGAATTCTCCAGAAGTCAGTGGGAATTCGTTTCCCTCCCATGTATTTTCTCTTAAAGGCTAGGCAGTCCCCCCTCACAGTTCTCCCAATGTGTGCAGGTGCTACACAGAGTCCAACCCATACCAGAGTAGATGTGAACAACTACAGAGCTTAATATGATGTGTATCCATAAGGATGTCTAACTATATATGACTATTCAGCCTTGAATATGTTTTCTTTCTGCATCTTTGTTCAAAGTATTTCAGGTGCTTCATGTCTTAGTGGAAACCTTGGTATTTTTTCCTCCTTGATTCTTAAACCTTAAGGAAATGGTGGTGACAAATCACTTGTCTAATGTGAGTCTGCAGTACTGAAACTTTCTGGAAATGCAAACTTTCTTCAATAAACCAGTCCAATACTAGGGATGTGGGTTTTTTTTTATACAAGAATAGTCTGATTTACTTTATAGTGTCTATTTCCTTGAGTCTTGGTAAGATACTTTCTAAGAATATCAGTGCCTGTCCTTTTTGGGTAGCTCTGCTGTTAATTTTAATCTCCTTTCCTATAACTGTGGTTCCTTTGTATACAAGTGCACATTTCACTTAGCTGGCTTTGCAAAATAGAAGTTCCTCTTAAAAACCTTTTTATTTTAGGAACTTTTTGCTATTTGTTTGTTACTTCTAAGCCTGAGATTGTTTTCACTTTTCACATTAGATAGATCATGTACATTTATTTTACTATTGATACCTATCACAATACATTTATATGGAATACTGTCACACATACCAGCTACTGACAGCTAATATAAAGATTAGATTCCACAAAATTTAATCTGCATAGAGACCAGAAATGCATTAAATGCTGTAACGCAGGTAAGTCTGATTTCCCTTAATTTTAAATCCATTTTGTGTAGAATGTGGTATACTTGCCACAGATACCTACTTCTCTATTTTTGTTTGTCTTGTAGTCAATTTGTCTTGAGTAGCTCATGTCTTCCAATGCTCAATAGCTTACATTTCTCATGTTCATTAGAGATGTGGTTAATAGTTGTTTATAAGCACTATTAGTTAATTTTTGTTTGTGCCCATGTCTTTAACTCTTCTCCCAGTAACCTACCACTGGTAGGTGATCTCATACTGCGTGTAACTTTTAATAGTGAACAGAACGTGGAGTGATCACCCCTCTGACTCCATGTGAGGTGGAGATCTGTGAGATAAATGATAGAGCTTTGGACTAATCATTCGTTTGCAGATTAGTGTATCTGTGCCTGCCAGAACTTTACCAGATATTTATTTTTTCTGGTGCAAGCAATGTTTGACTTGAGTAATTCAGAAATCATATGGTATTAAAACCTGTATCTACTTGTAGTGTCCTTGTCACTGATATTCAGTGTTTAGGAAGTGAAGTGATACTCAACAGCAAAGTATTTAAACATCCCACTAGCTTGATAAATATTTTGTATGCAACATCAGTTATCCTATAATTGCTTCAGCTATCAGTTGCACTATATAGAGCATTACTATTTATGGCTTTCATTTTGAAAAGTAGCCAAAATAGAATATTCCAGCAAATGGTTGAGTGCCATTTGTTGGGGGGGAGCGTACAAAAAATTCTTGAAGTGATGACCTCTTAAAATTGTTTTTTTCTTTTTTTTTTTTTTAACACATTACTTGATGAAATATATCCTCTTTCACTTTTATGACTTGGATATTTTTGTTAACTCTATTACAGATCTTTTCTGGTCACTGGACAGCCACTATATGGATTTCTTTTGTTTTTTTAGGCATGCGTGTTGAGTGATCCATGCAACAGTGAAGAACCTGCCATTGTACATTCCATGTATTACTGTTGTACCATAGTTGCTCTTGATTCAGTTTAGCAGGATGCTGTTAATCCCTTCACCCTACAGTTTCTTTCAATGAAAACACTTGAAAAGACGAGAAACATGGTAGAGAGCCCAGAGCTACATGATGCTGCACTGTGTGGCTCCACAGCAATCTTTAATAATAGCCAATCCTGCCTTGGCGATGGTGGGCTTGCTTGGAGGAGGTTCTGCCTTCTTTTCTGCTGGGCTGCCTGCAGTGTTCAAAAAGAGGATACCATTAAAACCAAGAGTTGGTTAAGCTATTTCTTTGTACTTCTGGCTTAAAGGACATAAACCCCTCCTCCCCCTGCCCCCTTCCTGAACCTTTTTAACTTTTATTTCAATGATACATATATCAGTTTGGTAGAAACCAAGCTGCTCTGTGGATTCAAACTGCTCAAGATGACTTATTCCTTTAGGGTTTAAAGAATCCAGACATCTAAGGGTAAGCTTGTTCAATTCGGGTGCCCCTCTTCACAGCCACAGAGTCAGATAACAGATCCCTCTGTAGAAAGGCACTTACTGTGTGGAACCCCACCAACTACAGAGCTGAAGAACAAGAATATTGCTAAAGCTTGTTCTTTGGACTTGGATGTCCAAACCAGGACAGCAAGAAAAAGGCAGACATATATTTAAAATAAAAAAGCAATTTTTTACAAAGATGATTTGGATTCAGTGTTAAGGGGTAATTGGGCATCTAAGTGGCTGTAGCCTATCTTTTGGCAGTGGTTGGCCCAGCACAGCCTTTGAAAATGCCCTTCTTTCATCCTGCTGTCTGGAGTTTTTCCTGTTGTTGTTTTTCTTAATTATTGTTTGGAAACTCACTGGTAGGAGACTGTGTTGCTTTGTCTAAGGGTTTTAACTTGGTCCGTAGGAATTCAGCCATCTCCTTGTCTTCCTCTTTTTCTCTGGTGGGGGAAAAAAGAATCTGTTACAGAAATAATGTTTTCTCAGCAAATTGGGACAGTAAAAGGATACTGATTTAACACTTCAGTGAAAAAGACTTTGTCAAGAGTTTTAAAGAAAAGCATCAGGCTTTACTACACAAGTAAATTGACACTAATGTATTCACATCTGTATAGTGCACAGCTATACATTTTCAGTAGCCTATGATTAGGCTTCCGTATTGTCTGGCTGCCACTGAAGCTGTTGCAATTTGCACATTGAACTAGCAGATGAGAGCTCTGGATTACGTTAGTAGCTCAGGCTTTTGTCAGCTGCTACCTTTGGCCAGCCTCTCTTTGATCAACTGCTAGACTCTGGCAAACATTCTTCTCTCTCCTGTCCTTTGCCTGTTTAGAATTTAAACATCTTGGAACAGATACTGTCATTTAGGATAAATGGTCTGTTGGAGCCTTGAAACATTACTGTTGAAAAAAGATGGGAAGTAATAGACAAAACCCTATTTCCACAGCATTGGATTTCAGTGCAACAGCTGGAAATCAGCTGTCTAGGAAACCACAGGTTTTTTGTTATGCAAATCTGAGCTAAAATATTGAGATTCTGAACTTATACGTCAGGTTAGGTAGACCTGTAGCAATTCCATTCTCATCTTTCCAGACAATGGCATAGACAGAATAGTGATAATAAATGACTAAAGTATTCATTTTTATTTAAAAAAAAAAAAAAAAAAAAAAAAAGATTCTATATGTCTACAAATATGCCCCTTGTAGAATTCTATTTCACATCTTCTACGTGTGCCAAGAAGATTCTCTGGCAGCACCAGAAATCCTTCCCTTTGTAATAGTAAATGCCCAGTCACCCTCTGGGAAAGAAAGAAACCAAATCCCTCTGCCATCATTAGATGATGACCGAGCTATTTACGGGGTAAAGAGCAACAGGAGTGCAATAATGTAGTTTTATATATTTCTGTGGAACCAGATAGAGACTTGTAACTTGTCTTTAAAGAATCAATTCTCTCCCATTAATGTAAATGTTGGCAGTTGCTCCAGCATAGAATTAAGACTCATGAAATGTTGGGCATAAATTTGGTTGCTTTTAGTTCTTACCGTAATCTCTCTACCTCTGCATCATCTACAAGAAAATCTCTTTTTTGTACCAGTCTATGGATCTTCTGAATCAGTTCATCTTCTCTTTGTTTCTCCATCTTTGTTTTTTCTTTTTCTGGTCAAAAACAGGGGAGGGAAAATAAAAGAAAAAAAAAAAAAGACTTCAGATTCCAGGGAGCTGGACAGGAGAAACTGCAGATGTCTAAGAATGATTTGCTGATGGAAGTCAGTGGTTTTGCAGACCTGAGTCACCAAAATCCAGCAAATTCTGGCTGCTTTTTCTTTTCTCTTCTACTTGTTTTCTCCTGTCTAATCTGAGGGGTTTGTCAAGATTATTTTTAATATTAAATTACTATACAAGACAATACTTTGCTTTCCTAACTTTTTGAAAGCATTTTGGTATTTAAAGAAGTTCAATCATTAAAAAAAATCCACAGTACAAAATCCCCTTGGCTGTGCAGAAAATGAGACCATGCCAAAAGAAACTCTTTCTTTCTATTTTATAACAGCTCTGGCTGTTGGCTGCAACAGTTTTTCAAGCCTGTTAAGGCAGGCGAGCTGCAAATCCTGAAGTAATAGCATCAATGAATTGTATAATGTGGAAAAATAAACAAAGGTGTTTTTGTGCTTCAAAAGTCTGAGTAATTAATATGAACTTGTTAATTAGACAGTCTCGTGACTAGGTTGTCTATAAACAATGATTTTTGTGACACGAATCATGGGACTGTCACAAGCTAAAATCATCATAAATACTAGGGATTACACAACTGTAGTTCAATGTTATAAAGCCACATGTAGTTAAGACAGACATCTTCAAACCTAGTAAGAAGGGCAGAGATGAGAAAGCCAGAGGCAAATCCCAGCCCACGTTTCCTCAGTAAGTTTAAAATTTTGATTAGTTGAGTAGACACTTTGCATTAAATCAAAGATTTTGGTTCTGAGGATTAGAACTGCATTTAGGGAACCATAAAACTAATATAAGAATTTTGAGAAGGGCAAGCTCCTGCAGTCTGATGCATCTGAGCAGCATTTGTTGTGTCTGCTGGTTGACCTTATACGTTCAATAATTTGAAACAGCTAAATAAATCGGACATTTGAAAATGATTGCTTATTACAGATTACTTCTGAATCGTGGGTTTCGTACTTCCTACTGGGAATTTCTGCAGTAAATCCACTCCTTAGTAATTGAGACAAAAGCACCTTAAGTGTAATATTTGAGACATTGTCATTCTGTAAGTCTCAGTCTAGAAGTTGTATTCCTTGAGAATTTCAGATTATGGTTTGTTAGTTGCAGAGTAAATGATTTATAATATCAGGCTGCTTTGCTTTGTCAGAAGTATTTTCTGTGTTTTATAAACAATGCAGGAATGTGGTTGAATTCTACAAAGATATTAAGACCTGTATTTTTACCTATGGAAAGTGTTCATGGTTGTGAGTAATGCTGAATCTGCAGCGGGGAATACTTAAAAACATTTAGATTTGCTTTGCCTCTTAAGCTTATGGAATGTGGGATTTTCTCTGCCTGCTACTGATAGTAGGAGCTAACTTTTGCTTTTTTTTTTTTTTTTTATCCTCTTCCTGAATCTCCCATCCCATTCTTCAGGAAACTGACTGCCAAATGATAAATGTATGCACATTAAATTGTGGTGTACTCTAGATGCTGTGTTCTAAAAGCCTGATCCCATGATGACTGCAATCCATGTCCACTGAAACCAAAGAGTAGGGATCTGCTCATCAGCTGGTGAATACTGATCTGGATGTTATGAATGAACCCATTTCTGTGAAGTGTTTTTCTATGTTAGGCACATAAGCACTCAGTTGTGTGTGAGTGCCAGTGATGCCTTTGTTAAGGTAAAAGTAGTCTTACTGTGTCTGCCAAAAGGTGGTGCTGCTGGAACTGTGTATACTCAAATTCTGAAGTTTTGCTGAGATTTGTGGAGTGCTAAGGAGAAAGCTGTCTGATTCAGACAGAAGGCTGTCTGATCTCTGCTTAAGAAATGGACTAGAAAATAATTTTGAAAAGGTTAGAAAACAAAAACAAAAAACTGATTAACCCTATCTGTGAGACAAATGTAAACTTCTCTATTTCATGAATGACCTGCTCTGTTCTTTCTGGGGAGAAAGGTTTTCAAAGTTGCACAACAAAATATGGGAGGAAAAATAAGGATAACAGAAGGAGCATCAAAACCTGTCCTGAGTAGCTGGGCTGTAGCAACTTATCTGTGAAAGGTGCTAGAGTCAAATAATAATATCTAATGTAGGTAGCCTACTGAGGTACTGAGTGTTTTGCAGGATCTGTTTCTAATTTTTCTTGAATAGAGTAGGGCTGTTATGAATGATCTAAAACAGCAAAGCTGTAGTGAAGCAAAATTCCTCATTGATTTCAGCTAGAGTTTAGATTTAAGAATTGCAAACACACACACAACTGTCTCTCCTTAGAGCAGTGAATTTGCAGCAAATTAAAGGCAAAACGCAAAGCACACCTTTTATCTCTCGCTTTTTGCGGAAGGCTTTCTTCTGAAAGGTAGCTATAACTGCAGCTGTGCCAATGAATTGGTGTATCTAGGAAATAACAATCTTATTCACCATGATGGTTTTAAATCCTTCTCCATTCTCCCTTTTATCTCAGGTATCTCAGCATTCTGTCTTTACTTGACAATCTCTGTGCCAGTTGGCTCCCTTGATATTTCCAAGGGGGTGTAAGAGGGAGTGAATATGCACCTTGTCTGAGTGATAGTTGCAGGTTTGCTGTCAAGGGAGCAGTGAAGCATAGCATGAAAAGAAATTCAGAGACTGGGAGATTAAAGAGGGGAAGGAAGTAAAATGGGAATAAAAAATAAGGACTGGAGGGAATATATGAAGACAGGAGACATGAAACTCAACCTTGTGGGGACATTTCTGATTGTGTTAGGAGCAGAGGCGTGCTTCTGACACCAGCCCCACCCCTGCATCACCCAAGCATTATCCTAAAATTGAGCTGGAAACAGCCCGTACCTGGGATTGCTACCAAACTCTGCAGCTCTTTCTTAAGGTTCATAATGTCTTTGCACAGCTGGATGTCATCCATCCTGCAGAAACAGAAAAAATAACGTCAGAGGCATGCAAACTCCATCCTGCATTGCTGGAATCACAGATCTCATCTGAGTATGTGGTGCTGTCCCTTGCCTGAGACCTATGCATCAGCTTGAAATGCAGGGTTTTAACCTTGGGCTTCTGATGCTACTCATTCACTAATCCTGACAGTTGGCAAAAGCTGTACCATTCTGTATGTGTACCATTCTGTATGCACTGAATAGCTGCAGAAAAGACAGGTGCACCACACTGCCCATACTGCAGCAACAGCTTTCACTGGGAAAAGAGCAACGGTGAGAATAGCAGGGAGCCCGGGAAGGGTGGCAGAAGCTGATCCATTATTTGGCACAGCCAAGACAAGTTTACCTTGCACTACCAACTTCCTTTGTGACATTACTAATGATTTAGCCTTGGCACAAAATCTGGAAGCTGTCATTAACTAGGCATGTAACTATTCTGAGGTCTTGAGCCTTAGGTGAATGTCTTCCATGGCTGATGTAAGTATTTCAAACCTTTGGTGGGTGCAGAAAACCCATTAATGCTGAGACACAGAAGATAATTAAAGATAAATAAGTCTGTAACATTAGCAGAAGCTGATGCACACCTTCAATTCTTATTGAAACTGCTACCTATCCTGGGAGCTGCAGTACTCAAATATTCCCCTGTAAGTTTGCAAATTTCAGTGTTAGCTTTCTGGCAAATGTATTTTAGTGCCTCTGTCATACTGACAGCCACACCTCAGGTGTTTCTCTGAAGGCTCCAACACAGGCTTCCATTCTGAAACCACCCCATAAAGAGCACAAAACCCAGCCCAACTGATTAGTTTTACATTCTTCACCTCAGATGTCACCAGTGCTGTCCTTGTCCATGGATCTGTTAGTCTTTGTTGCATGATGCTGTGCCTGAACTGCTTGTTTAAGCACCTGAAGGTAACTAGTGCTGTCAGAGCCTGGGCTGTCACAGTGATGTTTCAAGATAGGAAAGCTGAGAGATTAAGCATGTGTGTGAGAGTGAGCAAGCATACAAAGAATAATGCAGTCAAATTATAGAATTAAGTGAAGAGTGGAAAAAGTAGGTGTTTCTGGCACAAATAAGACTTTAATCACAATCCAAGAGCTTTTACTCTCCCTGTCGCCTCTGCATGCAACGCGGGTCCCTGCGGGGAGCTGTCCCTCAGCTGCCTTGCTCATGTTATTAAAGCATGTTGATCCTTTCATTATTTGCTGCTTTGGTTAACTCCATCTTGCCTGTTCTCCTACATCCGCTGTGCTATGACAGCCCTTCCTGCTATCTTTGTACTTCTTTCTTCCCCAGCTGTGACAGTGAAATACCTTTCATAATATTCTTCACTGCTAACCTCTTCTCCTTGTTTAGGAACTGCTGTCCCCCCAGCTGGGGGCCTGCTCCCCTGCTGTACAGCTGGCTTTCGAGGGGACGGTCAGCAGGCCAGCCGCAGGGCTCCCCCAGGCTGGCTGCTGAGCGCACCTGCAGGCAGAGACCGTCACACGGTGACTTTTCTGACGTGGCCTCCCCATGTTACTCACGCTTATCACAAGCAAAGCTCTTTTTACTCTTGAGACCCATCATGTTAAATGGTACTGAAGTTACTTTTATCAATTAACGATCTTAAGCACCATTCCTGCAGGAGAATCAATATTCAAAATGGGCTGGGATGTGAGCAAGCGCCAAAGCTCTTTATCCATTCAACGTTCAGGCAGTTTGGGTGTCATCTTAATAGAAGGAGCATTAATGTGCTCGAGGAAAATCACCATGGTTAACAGAAAGAAGACAGTTTCTTGGCAGAACTGTTCACTATCGTACTACTGTATACAAATGATATCTAGGGGGCAGACCCTCAACTAGTGAAGAGAGCAGGGAGTTTCTACAGCAGGAGATCTCCATGATGTGTGAAGAGAGGGCAGTCTTTTTCCTGTGTGAGGTAGATTGGGCTTCATCCTGGGGTGATCTGAAAGATACTAACTAAAATAGTTCACTTTGAATTTTCAGGAGTTTAAATTATCATTGGCAGTATGTTCCAAGTGAGCAAGATCACTTATATCTGGTAATCCCTACAGCCCCTATGCTCAATATTACCTACTGGGGGGAAAGTACTGTGCTTTTACCCCAGCTGCAGATGCAATTGCCCCTATTTTTTTTGTTTGT
Source organism: Aythya marila (assembly GCF_965140915.1). Classification (NCBI taxonomy): domain Eukaryota; kingdom Metazoa; phylum Chordata; class Aves; order Anseriformes; family Anatidae; genus Aythya; species Aythya marila. The sequence continues at coordinate 8,057,600 of NC_139056.1, read as the reverse complement.
TTTTACCTGACTGCAGAGCATATAGCTTGCACTCTCCTTATTTATTCTATACATTTCTTTTTCCTGACACCCAAACTTTGCTCCTGCTTCTAACCCCCAGAAGAGAAGTGAAGATGTGGCCAAGCACTTAAAGGCTCTAACAGCTCTGTGACACCCTGACTTCCAAACGTCACGCTCCAGGTGCTCGCTCTAGAGTCCGAGCTCTGTAGGCCAGTGTGTTACGATGATGAACAAAGATTAAACTGACCATCTGTACCAATCCCTTAGGCACATGGAACATCTTTCCTCCCATCTGTGTCAAATCGCCTTTGCTTCTCATCCAATCCACGGTGCTGACTGGGGGCAGGGGGGGAGATGTGGTTAAATGAGTAAAGGAGGGCTCTGGGATATATTCATAGAAACCCCATGAAAGCAGGAGGTATAGTTGCTTATAACTATTAAAAAAAAAAAAAAAATCACATGTGCTAGCAATTAATACTGAACACAGGGCAACATTTGCTGTCCTGGGCAAGGGTCACCTCATTGCTTTCAAGGAAAAGAGGAAGAACTGGATAAGAAAGCCCTTGGAAGGCCATTTAATCTAAACCATTACAATGGACCTCCCTATCTCTCTCTCTTTTCTTCCATGTTCTCTGGTTCTTGGATGTGAGCAGTTAAAGCTTAAGAGAAGTTACTGCTACTTCTGGGGGGAAAAAGAGGCAAATTCCAGTGGATTTTTCATTTGAAAAATGGATAGTCAGCAAGACTGAGAGCATATTTGTAGCACTGTCAGACCTCTTAAGGAAGTAAAAAAGAGGTTTGGGGAATAAGAGTACAGGAAGATGCATAATAGAGAAAAATAAAACTCCTTTGGGTCTCAACCTTCTACAGAGAAGCTGGAGAAATATGGTGAGACTAATTCTGTAGCACTTTCAGTTGCATGTTCTAGGTGAAATCTGTCAGATTATATGAGGAAAAGCTACACAGACTGTTGTCCAGCATATTTAAGAGCACTGTTATGCTTCCTGTGCACCTGCAGCACAATCAGGTTGTTGTTCTGTGCTGAATGCAATAGGATCCCTATAGATACAGCATGGCATGGGGTACTGAAATAATATCCTCCAGGCCTGTTTCAGCAATCTGCTGCTCAACATATATGTATAAAATTTGCAATATAAACACAACCTTTGCTGAACTCTCAGTCCTCCGGAATAGACAACACATCCTTTCCAGTCCCTGCAAAACCATTTTTGATGTAGAAAAACCACCAGTAAACCAAACAGCAGTTATAATATTTCAGTTCCCCCCAAAGCTAAGCTTTAAATGTCTGCTCAGCAACCCTAAACACATGAGTTACAAGGATGATAAAACATTTCTCTTATTAAGAGCCCAAATCCATTCCTGGAGTCGTTGCAATAGTATTGGAGTAGAGCTGAATTCTTAGTGTGTTTCCATGTATTCTTGATGAACTGTTTGATTTTCTCCTTTTCTCATTCTTGATGGCTTACTGCAAGGAACCTTCTGTAGGCTTGGCGATATCACAGAAGGATGCATTATTCTTTTTTCCTCTTGTTTTTTCTAGCTGTATTATCAAAACCTAAAAGCAGACTCTCGGTTTGCCCAAAAAAAAAAAGATAAAATACTCATAACGAATAAACAGCGCGAGCAGAAGATTTTCTAAACATGTCACAAAATGACAGGAAAATAAGTGGGTTGGAAGAGCCTGCAATAATCGGGCACGGTGACTCAGCCCTGATGCATGTTTCTTTGGTCCACTTCCCAGGAGCAGAGCGCTCCGAGCGCTGTCATTGCCACAGGAGCCCCAGGTGAGGTGCCAGCGTGAGTCACCTCTGCCCGGCACCATCTGGGCCGAGGGGAGCAGGGCAAGGAAACAGAAAGAGGAGACCTCTCACTCAGCTGCACCCTGGCAGGTCTCAAAGGCCGGGGAAGATTAACAGCAGGCAGGGAGGGATTAAAAAAGAAACATTCTGTGCTGGACGTGGCAGGAGTGTTTTGTTTTGTTTCAACTGAAATTATTCCAGGACAGCTAAATTCTTCATTCTTTATTTCCACCTGGGGACGAAAACCTGACTCCAATAGTATAAAACTCAGGTACCATCTATAGCCATGCTTTCTTCAAGAAGAAAAGCAAAAATGATAGTAAAAAGCAATAGGAAAACCACTAAATGCTCACCATAATGGTCAGCCAGAAAGAAAAAGAGGTGGCCAACCAGTCTGTCAAATGCTTAAAATTGTAAGAGCTATTAATAACAGCTGCAAAACCACCAAATATATTTTCCATTTATTTTAGGAGAAGCAGAGCAGTTCAGCTTGTCTAGACAGCTGCTACCTTTGCTGAATGAATTTTGAAGATAGAAAAAGGTCTGTGCTCCCTCTGACATGTCTTGGGGAGTGGGGGGTGAGATTATGTTTTCTGTTGATTTTGTTGATTTCTTTCCCTCTCTTTCAAGAGGCTTTGCAAGCACTTAGATTATTTTTAGTTCTGTTTTAATGTACCCCCATCCCAGAAGGAAAATACTCAGAGAAATGTTAGAGTTCTTGAAGACTTTGATAGTGCATGCCCAAGAGATGGCACAAGAATCAGCTGTCATGCTGAATCACACATTGACATGAGTACATGTATCTGGAGAAGGTCTTATAGGGATAAGACGCTCATCTCCTTGGTGGTGTCACCAATGAACGTGTTGAACACCAGCCAAGCACAGCCAGAAGTGATGGAGGGATCTGGCTGAAGTAAAGAGCTGTGCAGAAATAGAAGCAACTTGCTACAGACAGAGATGGCAAAGTGTAGTCAAGCTGCAGATTTGTTAAAGTGAGGACTGAGGTGTCAGGGAGGATGCCTTTGGAGACTTCAGGTATTTAAGGCCTTCATGAAGCTGCGGGGAAACAGAAATGGTGAAAGTATTCTGTGAATAGACGGAAAGGAGAAGTTTAAGTATGCCCGCTCTTCTATGTTTGACTTCATTTTGTCCCTGTCAACTTATCTTAGTTTCTTAAAGCTCCTAATTATAAAGCTGTGAAATCACAGGCGACATTTAATGAATATACCACACGTTTTCTGAGTCATTATGGTATGTGTTTATCACCTTGTTATTTAGCTCAGCACCTGATGCTGCTCATGCTGGAAGACAGAGCTGACAATTAAGATAACAGATTGCTGACCATCCTGCTTGGCAGGTCAGGTTACAAATCAAAACCCTATGATTAACTTTAACTATTAAAATAAGGGACTCCACCTTTTCTAGTTAAAAACACTCTCCAATGGATAGAAGCCCTGGACTGCCACATCGTAAAGTTACGTTGTAATTCAGCTGTCTTTTCATTCAACTGAAGATGGCAGGACTTGAAAATCCTAGTCCCTGGAGGTCACATTTAAGGCATATTTCAGAGAAATTCAGAACAGTGTCTAAAGAAGCTGTCTGTATTTCATTCTTACTGACATTGTTAAATTCTCTTGAGCTTGGCCATCGCTGCCAGTTATGAAGTTTTACAGCCAGCTTCAGTAGTAATAAGAGAAGGAGCTTTCCTCGAAATGCTGCACTGTAGAAGGAAATATTTCTCTCTGTGACAAAAATTGTCTAATCTAATTTATCTAAAAACATAAAATACAGTCGTTGGATTTAAATTCAGAAGTATCTAAGCGCCATCACAGTAGCATACAGAAGATTGAATGTTAAAAGCACAGGGCCAACTTATGTATGCAGTTCATTTAAACTGGTCTGGTAATTTTATTTTTTGTTATTAGGCAGTAGAAGTAGGAACCTCTAGTTTTGGCCATGTATCATTTTTAGCAGAATCAGCGATAACTTTTCTTCTTAATTTGCCTCCATATTTGACTTTTCTTATTTTTAAAACCAGAAGAGCAACTATTTTCTACCAAAGCTGAAAAGAATATGAAAGTATCTGGCATAAAATTAAACACTGGCAGCCAGTCTATCTCAGGAGTTTCCAATTCACTGCCGAATCACAGCTGATCTGTACTCTTCTATTTATAGCTGAAGACAAGTGAGAGAGACCACAGTGAGATCACACAGCAAGAGTTGTATGTTATTACAGAGCATCTTCAACAAGTGGAAGATCAACTGTGCAAAAGGGGGGGGCCACAATATTGCTGTGAGTACTGTATATGCACGATGTGTTAAGCATACATTATCTTATAACACATTATCTATTAACAGAGGTCACTCCATTCTCTAATCATGCAAACCAGACCATGGGTAGCTGAGAACTGAAGTCAAAAACAGTTTGCTATGAACAGTTACATTTGGAAATGCAGTGTTAAATTACTGACCTAAGAATGACTAATTCAAAAGATTAAAGATGGACAGAGCTGCTTCCTCTTCTGTTAACAGCAATTTGTGACAACCACAGCATCTACTCAGTGTAGAAAATGTTATTTAAAGAAAAGTTGCTATGACATAATTATTTTCCTAGCTGCCCAATAGAGATAGTAATGAGAATTTCCCCCTTTTGCATTTTTTTCTAAGATGCAAATATCTTAACTAACAGGTACCAAGCCTACAATTCATTAAATACTTTTCTAATTATGTTTATCATTATACAACAATATAAAAATATATTTATTTTCTGAGTCTTTTAGCATAGTACTTTCACTGCCACATGGTTGAAATTGTAATGCCAAATTTTCCTCCGCAATTGATTGCAATCAAACAGGGCAAAGGAGATGGGTCTGCAGAGAGATCAATGTGAACAAAGGGATTTTTCTTGCCTCTCTGAGAGCTAACTTGTATTTACACTTCCATCTTAACGTGCACGATATCGAGCTTTGCAATTCTATCCTGAAGTTGCGTTCCTGAGGCTTCCAGGCTTCCATCTGTAGAGCTGGGGATTCTCACTAGAGCTGAACTTTTCAGGAGTTCCCAGTCCTACAATGGACACACCGACCTCCCTGGGGCTTCCAAGTCCATGGCTGTCCCCTAGAAATGCTTTCCCTAATCTCAGAAGCCTTAGGCTTGGCGCCTGGCAACTTCCCTTACAGGTACTAGTTTGGGCCACTTCCCAGCTTACAGTTTCCTTGTTATTCCCTCAAAGAGGCTGGGTATTTACAGATGAAACACCACTGGAATGTGCTTGGGATGGGAAAGGTGAATGGAAAATAGAGTCACAGCCACAAAATAACCCTATCTTGCAGAACAGCGTGTACCACACCAGGCTATGCCAATGGGACATCCCTCATAAAGCTGGGCTTGGTATTTTCCTTTATGGGATTTGCCCACATCCTGACACGTATATTTATTGAAATATATGCATCATCACACAACTGCCTCATTCTCTCTAGGATCCCAGAGTGCACTGTATGTTCCTAGAGCAAGACATAATCTGAAAAGAGAAAAAAAAAAAAAAAAAAAAGAAAAAAAAAACACCACAGGAAGGAATTCATAGCAAGTTATATTGCATAGCTAAGATTATAGTACTGTGAAGGACAGATGTATTACTCCTTTCCATGAAAAGAGATTTTATCAGAAACACAGACAACAGCTACAACTCTATTCATAACAACAACAAAAAAAAAAGTTGGTGGTGTTTCTTTGCACTATAGTAACAGCTAGATGCCAAAATCAGAGAAAAGTACTGGGTGTTATACATAGAAGTAGTCTTAAGAGAATTCCATGCTTAACAGAGGAGAGAAAACAGAAAATACACAGAGCAAAGAAAAAGTAGCAGGGAAAGAATCAAAACTAGCCAAAAAAGCAAAAGCTGGAACATCTGCTCAGCAATACATAGCCAGCAAGTGATTACCACTACCCACACCTTTGACATTTGGTGCATGTTTTTACACCTCTCCCTCCTTCTTACACTCACCCAGTGTGATGCTCATTGTGTGTCACTCTTGCCACATGTGCCATTAAGCCACTGAAAATTAACAGCTGATGCTACATTCACGAGTCACTAGAAACAAAGCATTTGGTCGAAGATTTAACTAAAATTTAAAATGATCTTCATTCATACAAAGGCAACAATCACTGCAGCATTTTCTCACTTCAGAATAGAAATATTCTGCTTATGCAGGCTCCTTTGCACAGCAGTACTTTTCAAATTTAGCCAGTAAGGAGAGAGAGACTGTTTAATTTTCCCACTTTGTGTGAGTCTAGGATATTTACTGTACCCATTCTAAATTTGAACACAGGCTTTCTAATTCATTTTATTGAAGGTAATCATAACCAAATGAATTAACCTCTCATTTCTGCAGTTCTTGTATAGCTTCACTTTACAGTGACCGCATAAAGCCAGGCAATCAGCAGACATACCTTCAGAGAATCACAGAATGGTTTGGGTTGGAAGGGCCTTAAATCCCATTCAGTTCCAATCCCCCTGCCATGGGCAGGGACACCTCCCACTACATCAGGGTGCCCAGGGCTTGTCCAACCTGGCCTTGAACACCTCCAGGGATGGGGCATCCACAGCTTCTCTGGGCAGCCTTTTCCATTGCCTCACTACCCTCTGAACGAAGAATTTCCTCCTAACATCTAATCTAAACCTCCCCTGTTTTAGTTTAAAACCATTTCCCCTAGTACTATCAGTATCTGCCCATGTAAAAAGTCATTCTCCATCTTTAAGTATCTTTAAGCTCCCTTTAAGTACTGAAAGGCTACAATGATGTCCACACGGAATCTTCTCTACTTCAGGCTGAACATCCCCAGCTCTCTCATAGAAGAGATGCTCCAGCCCTCTAATCAATTTCATGGCCTCCTCTGGACCTGCTCTAAGAGCTCCACATCCTTCTTGTGCTGGGGGCCCCACACCTGGATGCGGGACTCCAGGTGAGGCCTCATGAGGGCAGAGCAGAGGGGGCCCCTCCCGGCCCTCCCTGCTGGTCACACCTCTGTTGATGCAGCCGGCCTTCTGGGCTGCAGGCACACACTGCTGGCTCACATTGAGCTTTGCAGCCCCCAGAACCCCCAAGGCCTTCTCCACAGTACAACAAACCTTGCTGTACTTCAAAATACCGATAAGCTGTAATAATCCAAAAGACATAAAGGTAAGAATCCTATCTGACCTTTGTTGTGTGTTACTATCCTTAAAAAGAACTTTCGCTGTTATTTTTTCTCCATGATGAATTTACCCTAAGTTTAAAAATCCACCTTAATGTCCAATAAATATGATATAGACTAACAACCATTAGTTACTACCCCACCTGTACTACTACTGGCAATAGGTACATCAATGTCATAGCAGCAAAAGAGAGATTTCTTGTTGTTTTTGTTTGTTTGTTTTTGTGAAGTGGGAAAAGGATAAAGATTAAAAAGGCAAAGTAAGCCTAATTGGAAGAAAAAAAAAACAAAAACAACAACAACAAAAAAAAACCTCCAAGGATTAATTATTTATGCTGGCCTGCTAATGAAGCTGTGGGGCTGCTATCAGGAGTTTATTACCAGGGCAATGTTTAGTTGCAGCATATGTATAAATGTATCTATGTAAAAGGTAATTGTTCCTGAGATTATAAGTAAGCAAACGTAATAGTGTAAAATGGTCTGAAAAACAGAATGGATCTACGGAGAATTTGGATGATGTAGATGTTATGAGCACTCTGGAGATGAGGGAGTGATCTAAAGTGTGTATGGAGAGCGTACAAAGACAATGACCGATTTTAATTCTAAGTCATTGTGGAGGTAAATCTGGGTTTTTCAGTGTTAGTTTAGCACTGTAACAACCACACAGACATTAAGCAAATATTGTGTGTATTATATTGGTAATATTTTTACCAATAAAACAAGGTTAATGAGGTAAGTAAAGCTATTTTCAATAATCACCTAGAGCAAACTAACAGGGCTTACTATTTAATATCCTGTATGCTCTGTACATTAAAAAATTGCCATTCAATATTGCCCACGTGGCAGAAATAACCACTCCCAAGATAGCTATCACAGGCAGAAGCAGCTTCCACAGTTTTAGTTCAAGGTCATCCAATATAGCTGGCTTCAAGTTTTGCTCTCCATCTGGAAGGCCAGCAGTATCAGGCACTGGCAGATTTCCCAAGGAGCATGTTTCATGATGACAGGGAATGCTATTTTATAAGAACTCAGTGCCTTTTCTGTTCACAGCCATAGGCAGTAACTGTGGATGATAAAATCTCACCTATGCTATTAATATTTACTGGGTCAGAATACGCTAATATATTTTTAAATGCACAGATTCTGCACAACAAATGCTCCTGAACTTCAGTTTTTTATCTGTTCCTGTCTCACAGAGTAGTCTGAGGTTTTGCTGCCTGACCATCCATCAGCTGAATGGAGCCAACACGTGCATTATCCATTTTTACAATCATGTTTTTCAGGGTGGTAGATTTCCATGCTCTGCAGTGATATGAATCCTAACTGCTTCTGAAGCCAAACACAAGTATCCATAGCAGTAACACATTAAATGCACAAGGTGGAGGACGCTGCATGAGCAGCTCCCTTGGCTTCTGGGTCTGTTATCTCACCAGAAAAGAAAAGGGGGAAAAAAAAAAAAAAAGTGGAACAGGAGAATTTCAAAGGCAGACAGCGTGTGCAATTTCTGAAGTGGTATGTTTGCTTTCCTTAGCAGCAAAGACAGATTGGAAATTTACAGTTTGACCCAAAACTCATATTACAGAGAACATTTTAGGAAATGAGCTGAGAGAAGCATGAGAAGAGAATGAGAGGGAATGCCATCTAACTATAAATGGATGCTTTTATGTACATACTGTCTACTTCGTATCAATATGGCCTGAGTCCTCAGCTTTTCTGAAAATAAACTCAGAAGAGCTGGAGATAGTAGATGATGGTTTTAAGCTGTGTTTTCATCTCATGGGCAGGTCAGAGGTGGTCACAACAATTCCTAGCATAATTGTGAAAGTTCTTTAAATATCAGCAGATATTGTGCATAGATATTTGTCTCAGCTAAAATATGATTGTATAATGTAAATTGGGGCATTATCTAATCGAGGAAAGCTTGCTTTTATAATCTGAAAATTTGTGCCACTTCGGGTAATTATCCATAGCAAGAAGGTACTCAGCTGGAAATAATGTGGAAAACCTGTATATGAAGAGTACAGCTGTCTTCAGCTGCCCTTCTTTTCCTTAAAGTATGAAACAATAGAAGGGACTAAGCAAAGGACAGGTTGACAAAGGCTAATATCTCACTTGCAGTTTGCACCAAGCTCTGAGAAACATCATGACCCATTAAGTGATTGTTTCAGCTGATTTTGCTTCCTGTATTTCTTTGTATTGTTAAAAAAGAAAAATACAAATAATCAGAAAGCTGGCCTCTTTTGTACATGCTACCAATATGAAATATTCCTGTGGTATAAAGTGTGTAATCTGTTTAATTGGTAGAAGAGTTCAGCTACTTCAATTGCCTTTCAAGTCACAACTTATTAGGGTTCAGGTTTCAGGCTAAGAATATAATCATTCTGCCATCATACTTTGAATTTTATTGAACTTCACTAAGCAAATTAAAACCCCACATTTTACAATATTTTTGTCAATAAAAAAGCATCACAAATTTCAAAGTTTGACAAAGTCACACTGTTTACATGTATTTTGTTTTTCAATTATTTTATTTTTTTATTACTGAGACTTGTCTCACATTATGTTTAGCACACTAGCAAGATTTTTCTACTTCTGTCTGGAAGGTAGACACATAAGAGTAGAAAGAAGTTTAAAAGCAGTACAAAAGAGAGAACAACCACGTGTATCGAAACTGTATTTGTGGTCTTCACTTAAAAATACACTGCTATTTCATTTTAAGACAGGAGAAATCATCTCTTTCCACTGTTTTCAATGAGTTCCATGTATTTTGGGAAGTTTTTCTTTAGCACAGTGATAGGCAGACCACGTAAGTATCTATATTTGTCTTTGAGAAAACAGCAAATTTTTGGCCTGGCACTGTAAACTCATAAATATTGCTCTGTGGAGCTGTGGCCTTTACATGATTTGTGGGCCTGGTACAGGTAAAACTGCAACACCTTAAGGATGTCTCCTGAATTTTAAGGTAATGTTGACAGATATAAGTCTATACCTGAATTATCCACTGGTCAGGGAAGATGCAATTTCTGGAACCTGTCAGTAGTAGTTGTAGTCATCGGAGGCGGTCACTGGAAAAACATAGTTTTTTGAGAGCCTTAGCTGGCAGCCCACAGCCCTCTGTGCCACACAGCCCAAGACACAGTAAAAGGTGTGCAGGTAGCTTGTGAGGAAGGAAAACAAATCCTTAGAACTATTGGAAGAGGAAGGTGGGTACCAGGAGATCAGTCTGCGCAATCCCTACAGGCTAGGCAGCCATTTTGTGTTGTGTGGCTGAGTGCCCACCAACTGGGCAGCCATTTTGTGTTGTGTTGTTGAGCACCCACCAACTGGGCAGCCATTTTGTGTTGTGTGGTTGAGTTCCCACAGACTGGGCAGCCATTTTGTCTCATAGAAAGACACGGTGTTTATTTGGCCTGTGAGATCCAGTAGGCAGGTAGTATTGCCTCCTGTGGCTTCACAGTGGAAGGACTCCTTCTAAACTTGAAAAATAAAAGTGTGTCTCTCATTAAAGGAAGTTTTGATGCCCTTTCCCTTCTTTAACCCAAATCATGAACCTGCAGGTAGGTGAAGTCTTTTGTGATTGATTTTAGTATCATGTGAGTGACTGCTGCTGACTGGGTACCCAAATCTCTTTCAAAAGGTGGAAACCTTCTTCCTGAAGAGACAAATCTTTCAGTGGCCCAGAGCAGAAACTGTAAGTAATTTTAATTTCCAATAGAGCATAAAGTAACTTGCTTATTTAGTGCCACCACTGCAAAGAAGTGGAGCAAAAAGGGGGGAAATTCGTTAAAAATAAATAAATAAATAAAGTTTTGATATTTTAACTCAATACTTGGTTACAGAAATCCATATGATTTTTTATTTTTTTTTTTGTGCAAATATAATTGTAAGTTTCTTCACTTTAATTTGAGAAAACTGAAAATCTGGGTCTGTTGAATTACTGATATGTTTGATAGACATAGGCTAACAGATCAGGTACTGAATAGAACCTGCTTAGATTTATATTAGAAAAAAGATAAATATATAGTATTAGATGACTTTGGAACACTACTGAGTATCACCGTTAAAGTCTGATATTATCAAGTCCATTTATTTTTAAACTAAATCCCACTGCCTGATTCTCTTCCTCTGATACTTTAGGTCTTGCTTTGACTTAATAATGATGATTAAGTATCTGTCTTTTCTTTCTTCACCATCCCACTCTTTCTTTCACCCCTACTGAGTGACCCTTTTAAAGCTTTTAAGAGGAACTATCTAGTAAAGATTTCTAGCTACTGAATTGATACCAACCGTGAGTACCGTGATGTAACATTTGTGTAGTGATGGAAGAACAACATATTTTATCCTTTTTGTTGTCCTACAGACTCCATTAGTCATTGGTGTTATTTTCTTCTGTGGGGGAAGGTAATATGTGCCTCAAAATATTAACACCAACTAAAATAAGGTCTCCCTGCCTTAACTTTAAAAGCGAGCGAAGTTATCTGTATGTCTTGCTAAATATTCCCTCACTGGAGCTCACGTTGCTTTGAACAGAAAAAGATCTTCGAAAATTTGAGAGATACAATATGTAGATCACAGCTGAGAAACGGCCTTAAAGAATATTACATTATATTAATGATCTTGCATAGCAGCAGGAAAATTTAGCTGGTTCATGCACAGAAGACTGAGAAAATGCAAACTGACACCAGGCCTGCTGAGCATCCACACACTGCTAGGTTTTGTTTGTTTGTTTTTGTACTGTCTGTTATGCTAACCTGGAGCATTTCTCTGCCAAATGCCCTTATTTTATGGCTACTGCATTTGTTTGGGCAAAATGTTGACATAACTGTTAGAACATAACAAGTCTTGTTGCAAAGCTGTTTCATACATCAGTGAAGGTGAGTTTTATTATTGCACCTTGGTCTGCTTTGTGCATCTTCTTCAAGGTAAACAGTAATTTCAGTTAGCTGCCAGAGCAAGATACTTCCATAGATTAAACCTCCATGGCTCTGACAGGGGAAAGGCTTGCTCTAATTTCTGTCAACAACGGGTCTGGCTTGGGGTGTTTTGTTTCCTTATTCTTAAGTGTAAACATTGTTAAAATACAGAATCTGTGTAGTGAAAAAAGAACTGTGGTAGTTGCTGGTGTGTGTAAGTAAAGCTGACAGGCTGCAATGCCTCCAACAGAGGAGAGCCACAGCCACCATTTGGGCTTGTGATACACTCAGAGCATAAACCCTCTAGCTTATTCCTTTTTTTTTTTTTTTTCCTCTCCTTTAAATAACAGCTACAATATACTTTGTCCTAGCTTTAGGATCTGGCTACATGTGAATGCAAAAAATAAGTAATACAGAGAAACAGTGAGAAGAATGAACCATTATTTTTTAAAAAGCAGATACAGATGTAATCTGTGGCTGGATGTGTAACTGATACGGAATTAGTGCATCATATTGTTCATGCTTTTGTAAGAACTAAATAACACCCAGTTTAAATGAAGAGAATTTCTATTCTGTTGCTAACAGCATGAGAGAAAAAACAGCAGGAATACAAACATACCACACATTGTCTCTGTTACTATATGTATGTCTTATCCTTTGTTATAATAGAACAAAAGGCTAAAGTGGGCATACAAACTAAAGCGATCTTGTTCTCATTAATGCTATCTTCAATTCTATGGTCTGGGCACAGGTGTAGCAGTACTAGTTGGCAGCCACATGTTCAAAGCCAAGTGAGTTTTAAACCTTTCTGACACAGTGCAGTTTCATGTAGTTGGTTTTATAGGTCATTCATTGGAGAATCTAGTCCTGTCAAGAGAAACTAATTACTAAAATTCATGACCTACATACAGACTTCTTGTCTTGGTATACTGGCAATCCACTACTTCAGGAAATAACTGAAAAGCAGTAAATATGGCCACATATAAAGTCTTCCACAGTATGTCTGTGAATGAGAGTTTATGTAATTTGCCTAAACAGGTACAAAACTTGGACCACTGAGGTAACTGTGATTTGTGCTGTTAATCTCAGCAGGAGGTTAATGTATTCAGGTTAATATATGTTGTTAAAAGACAAATACAGCCGGGCCCCTGTCATTGTAAACTACTCAGAATGAAAGGCAGTAAAGAACAGCTGCTGACACACTAGTTGGGCACCACTAGCAACATCCTTACCATTCACTGTTTTTGTCAGGAATAAAATGTAAAAAACATTTTTACAAATTAGACAAAAGTCAAATAGATAATTTGCTGGACTCCAAAAGGGTATTAAGGGAAGCATGTTCTAATTCTGGAGGTCCTTGTGTGAGAGGGACTGCTTTTTGTTTCACATATAGTGCAGCCAATATAAAGAATTTGCTTGTTATAAATGGGCTTAGAAAGATAGGAAACCTACAGGGGGCTTTAAAAATCATGATCAGTGCAGTCTTGGGTTGCAAGCAGAGTGCCAGTACAGACAGAGATGTATCTCACCGTTTTACCCTGTGGTGTTAACAAACTGAATTTTACTTCCTGAACAATTAATGAGCAGAGCCAGGACATTGTGCTACAGAGAAGGGAGGAGTCAGGCTAGAAACATGGGTGAACATCCCTGGAACAGTTGGTGTGCTGCTGCTGAAGGAATGAGAGGGGCTGTGGCACAGACCTCAGTCTGAAGGCAGTGGCAGCAGCAACCAGCTTAGCTTTCCAGGACTTAGGAAATACAAAGTAGTAGAGCCATCTCTGACAGTTGCTGCCTCTGTCACCTGCCTGCTTTGCTAATACCTAGGACCAGCTTTAGTGGAGACTTTGATACAGCTGCTCAGAAAAGCTTTGCTCACTGAGACAGTGGACAGCTGGGGAGTCCTCCTGGGTAGCTCTAGGCAGGGCATGTTTGGATATCTAAGGCAGGAAAAGCACTGTGCACAGAACGAATGTCAGTTATATTCCCTTTTCAATAACCAAGCTCCTCTGTGTTCAGTTCATTACTGCAATACCTGCCAAGCAATACAGAGGGGTGAGTGTGATGAGTGTGAGCACAGGGGAAATGAAAAGAACAGACTGGATACAAGAACAAATAGAACAAGGGGAGAACATGCAGAAATATGACAAGCTGGTGTCTACCATGGCTTTCATTCACTGGGACAGTTTATTTCTGTCCCAGTGAATGAAAGCCATGGTAGTTTATTTCTGTCCCAGTGCTTTGTTTGATATAGAAAACGTTAAGAGAACTGTAGGGTTCAATTATGTGGCTTTTTTCAGATTAAATTTATGTACAAGCCAATTATCAAGTACTAACTTGATTACCAGGAGCAAATATGACAAAACTGGGTTTGTTTACTGTATTTGTAGCACTACAGCACTGTTAAAGGTCAGAGTAACTGTAACGAGTCATTATTTCCAAAAATCTCTAAGCAGTGACTGTATATATGCTCTGTGCTGTTTGCAGGTAAAGCTTCCTACGTCTGGCAGCACAAGTAAGTCAGGGCCCTGAAATTAACCTCCAGTAATAATAGTTAAAGTGCCAGTCTTATCTTTTTACCTTACAAGCAGAAGAGATGATCTCTGGAGGTCCCTTCCAACTGAAACCATTCTGTGATTCTGCGAGATTTTTTTTCCTGGTAATGTAGCTTCATTATTGCCAAGAAATGGTGTTCAGCAGGTTTTTAGACCTACTGGAGTCGGCCTGTCAGCAAAGGCGCTAGTTTCTGATCTCCAATAGTCAAAGAGAGATGGGACTTCAAAATAATATACTCCCTATTAATAAGTCCTTATCTTCTAAATTTAGTGATAAAGGAATATAAACCGTACTGACTTCATCATCAGAATGGGATTAATATTCATTAACCTTTAGTGGGGCTCCTATGCCTGACCCTTTTGGCAGTTTTGAAAATCTCTCATGGAATCTTACTATTTAATTTGATGCATCAAAATGTGTTTTGTGTTCAAAACTTAATAGCTTCCATTTAACAAATGTCAAACCTTGGCTGCTTTTAGTCCAGAACACAGTGTGCTCTCTTGTGACATGAACTAAGACCACTAATGAAGTGAGGAGCAAAGCCTGAATTAGCTTCAGACAAATATCATTCCCACAACGGACTGAAGTCAGGTATAAAAATATGCTCTGTAGACACACACTTCACTAAAGTTTCCTTTTGTAAGTAATAGATCCATTTTATACAGTCTGCAAATCATGCTGAATAGAAAAGGTAATTTCCTCTGCAACTACAAAAATCATTTCCCAGCGGCATTTTGCAAGCATTCACCTAGCTGGAATGCTCTTTATCTTTCTTCCTTTTAAAATGTCAAGCAGATTAAAGTCTTCTAAATAGCATCCTTTCCTATTTTGATTAATTTTGCATAGTATTTTCCCAGAAGAATTGATACTTACATAAACCTGAGTTCTGATTCTCTTCTGACTAAGACTTCCCGAAGTCTCTGGATCTTTGCCATCTCTAGCTCAATTTCCTCAGGCATCATTGTTGTTTCAGCCATTGAAATTATGTCAAGTTGATCTGTGTGTGAAAGAAGAGAGAAAATGAATGAAGCTAGTCCAATTGTCTTAACAGGGCTTTTTAGGAATGTGGATTTAATCACGGAGCTGTCTGGCTGTGGAGTAATTAATGCAAGTAGTGGAGAATAGCTGAGTGCTACATTGACTGCTTTCTCTATTGTTTTGCTTATTACTTTTGATGTAATCATTTTGCAGTCAAAGAATCCCTAAGCCAAAATGACTTAATTTCTAGTCAGAATCCATCACACCTCTGGGGAATCCTAACCCAGTGCATAACCAGCTACTCTTCCTTAACTGGTATCACTACAAACTCTGCAAGTATAGCCATAGCTACAAAACTCATTCAAAGCAATTACTTTCAACTCTGGAGTCTTGTCTTGGCCCAAGTACAGGCCATGTAAAAAGATGCAGGTTTCTTGTTTTTAATTATTGGAACTCTCTGTGTCATTCCACTATCTCAGTGTGAGCAACAGCCCAGACCCACTATAGAAGAGCCAAAGATAGGGATAGAAATGACACAAGGCCTAATTCTTCATAGAGCTGAGTGTTCCCACTGAGGGCACTGATTTGTTTCAAACAAAATTTAATCAGGATTTGAGACACTAACATGTTGAGTGCCTGCATATTTTGGTACCCAAATGCAGACATACCCCTGAAAGCAGGCCTGTTTCAGCCCTATTGGTTTGAAAAATAAAAAATGGAGAGGTCAAAATGTATCATCCATGACTAAGCAGAAAACAGGAGACAAAAAGCTGCTTGATTATTATGAGACAAAATCCAAAGTTTCTCATGACAGACTAAGCTGAGAGGAATTTCTGACAGAAACTTGGAGTAGGAACAGAACTACAAAGTCTCAGCAAATACAAGCTCTGCATCAGCGTAGTTCACAAACAGCTGTTCTCTCAAAATGGAAGCAAATTAAAGAAATTCTGGAGGATATAAGGAAAATAAATTTGACCCTAATGTTTTTGTTTGCTTGTTTGTTGGTGGTTGTTTTGTTTTTTTTTTAAAGTTATATTGTCTACTTTTTTTGGCTTCTGTTCATAATGAAGAAAGTGGATAAATAAATATTAAGAAGCGACACAATCTCTCTCATGAGAGAACAGCCATTTCTCCGCAGTTGTTTTTAAAACTCAGATTGCAAAATTGTTGGTAAAGTAAGGCTATCTTGTGTGTCTGAACACACAACTACTGCCTGTAGAAGATGGAATTTCCTATCAGAAATCACTGTTTGTTGGAGCATATTTACTGTAGGTATAGCCTAGATGTCCTAAGAAGCCTTGTTCCAGCTCTGTCGTTGATGGCTAGCTCCACAGCGTAAAGCTCATGTGTCTTTTGAAATCCCAGCCATTAACTTAGGTGGTGAAATAGAAGCTTAAAAACGTGGAGCCTCTAGACATGTTTCAGGAAGGGTGAGCCCCAGTGACAACACCCTCAGGGACTGTATCCAGACTCCTCCCTTCACACCCTCAACCACGTTTGGGAATGAGGAGCTATAGCAAAGTCTGGAACTTAACAGCACTTAAGTGCTGTCCTACCACTAACAGGTGGTCACAATTATAATACAATACTTGAGATGTTTTATCAGACAGCATTTAAAAGAAACTAGGACAAAGATTCTGTAAGTGTAGTACTGCCCCTTGTTGCTTTTCAGTGTTGTGGAGTTATTTTAACTGCCTGCAGCAAAGTTAGCTTTGATGCAAATAATTTTTCCAAAAATATTAAGCAGGATATAGAAAGTTATTCTGATGCTACCATGAAATAAAGCCAATAATACCAGTTATTAGAAGGATAAGCCATGAGTATCACACACACACAGATAAACACATATACATTTTAAAATTAGTTCTCAAGAACTCAGGAAATAGGGAAAAAGAAGAAAAAAGGAACTAATTTATTTCCACTCTGCAACTGTAGCTTAAGTGCCACAGTATTACCCCTTGGATCAGATCAGGTATCATAATGTGATTTCAGTAGTTCAGGAGGGAAATCATGGACAAACCTTATGCCGTATGTGTTTAGAGACAAGGCAAGAATTATTGTGACAGCAGTAGCTTAGTCTGACCTCTTGCAGAACAGTCACAGATTCTCCTTCACATCCCACTCAACGTGTGTTTGAACCAGATAAAATAGTCTTGAAAGCTATCCAAAATTATGCAATGATTTCAAAATAATCCAAAATATAAGCAAGGCACCACAGGTTTGAAAGTAGAGGGAAATAAATATAGAAACCATAAGATCTTAGTTCACAACCTGTCTCTGAACTTAGAGATGCAGCTAGAACAATACAGACATAGAAGGAGTAGTGGAGTTTATCTCCATAGCAGCATGTGTGCTGTGAGCATTACTGTAAAGAACTTAATTCTCACAGAGATTTCAGACTGGAAGGAGTATTAGGAAGAAGATGGATGAAGGCAACTTTGAGACAAAAAACCAGGGCAGTTGACATAGGAAAGTATATGAAGGTGAGAATGCAGAGAACTAAGCATGGTATTCTGTGGTGCTAGAAGAGATTAACAGACAATTCTAGATGGGTATGCATGGTCTTCCAAGGAGATGGGACTGAAGGATATTGGCCCTGCTTTATGCATGTTCACTTGTACGCTGATAAGGAACGAAGTCATTTTGCATCTCCAGCTTTATGTAGACCTCCATTCCTAACACATAAAGAGTAAGTAAGCTCCTTTGGCAGCTGCTAATTTACTTTATATAGGTGAGTCCCTAGGTCTGATAAACCCAACAATGCTGCAGTATGCCACCCGCTTTGGCCCTCTCTATAGAGTACACATTAAGGCAGGCAGTATTTCCTGAAAATCCTGAAACAGTGCAGCACAAGTGTGCAGATACTCTGGAAATACAAGCCTCTGAAGAAATCAGGATTCCCACCTCACACCTTTACCTGTTTGCATATGAATTTCTCTTCTAACTTTGTGGATAACTGGCCTACCTGTCAGCAGCAATCCTAATGGATAATTATTGTTCAGAAAATGATTTGTGCTCCTGTGATGAAAGCTCTTGGGAAAGAATATGTTAACATTGTTAAGGCTTCGAGTAAAGTTCTAGCTCTGCCGACACCTTTAGTGCTCTGAGACATGATTCTGAACAGCTTCACACAGAAGCCTCTTGCCTTTTCATAACAGAAAGGAGAAACCTTTCATTTTGTTTAGAGTTGGCATGCATTAGTCAACTATTTTTTCACATATATTGTTATTACAGAAATCAAAGCTCTGTCTCCGATAATGAGACAAAATTCATAACGTGAAAGTGGGGGCAACACAGATTAGTCACAGCTAGTGACAGGACTGAACTATTCTCTGAGCTCTACAATCTCCAGGATAATTTTCAGTGACAAAGAAACAAGTAAAATATTATTACTGTATGCACAAAAGGATATTAACATGAAAATAATTGCTACATAGAAATGAAATTATCAAGCTATTACATATAATGAGCAGGACTGAAGAGGAAGCTACTTATGCATATTTTTGCTTCAATTTAAATGTAGACTGGTATAGTTAAACTGGGCATTAACTTAATGATCACACTGCATCCTCAGTGTGCCAGTGAGAAATGGAACATTAGCCACCTGTGATGAGAAGCAACAAAAAATAAAATGCTTATTGAGTTGATAAGTACAAAGAAAACTTTAAAAGAAGCCTGAAACAACAGAAGGAGAAATGGGAGAACACATTGTACCTGGTGTCAATAGTTTCAGACAAATTGGTAAGAAATGCTGTATGGAAAAATTAACCATCAGCAGAAATCCTACTGCTGTCACTTGATGCAAGCACCCTGTTGTCTACTGAGCAGCTCCCTGTGCTCTAGAACCATTAGCTGGTTTAATTATAATTTCAGGGTTTTGTTATCATCATCTTTGTCAAAGTCAGGAACGTGGAGAATGTGAGGTGTATCAGTAATGCAAATGGTCCTGAACCCAAAACTATGTCATTGTTATTCTGATAGCATCATAGATTGTTGGTCATATTGACCAACAATCAGAACTCTGCCTGTAACAGTGCCCACTTCGCAGTACAGGCAGTAAGAGCTGAGTTGCTTATGGATACACGGCAAGTCTGTGTCAGAGCCAAGGTCTGCTGAATCTCAGCATCTCTTCAGGACATCGCTTATCCTTTCCCTTGCTCATGAGTTTGCTGCACTTGGAAGCCATCAATCACTCACTCAGTCTTGAAGAATCATCCCAGTCATTTAGCAGCAGAGGAGCTCCAGCAAAGGTAAGGGTAATGACCCAGCTTCCCTGCCACTCTTCTTCATCTTTGATATGAAGGAAGTATCTTCAGTGAGATTGTGTTTAGTCAATCCATGACTTCTGAGAGCTCTTGAAAGGATTGAAGTGCAAACCAGTTGCATGGCTTCTCAAACATAAACACCACTGAGCAACAAACCTGCTCCTCAGCCCACCCAGCTACCGTGCTTCAGCTGACAATGATTTTAAGTCACTGACAGTCCAGACTGGACTTAAACTGAGCAATTTGAGGCCTATTTCCACTCCCATAAATTGTCCAATAATAAAATAATCTTTGTTAAAATACCATTAATGGCTAAATTCTGTTCCAAATTTGGGTCAGCACTGCTCTTTCTCAAGAACTGAATGAAATTCTTAAACTGATCTGTTTTCACTGAAGTATATTAAATGCTAATTGAGCAACTCCCAGTGCTGTGTCAGGTATCAAAATCAAGACTTTCAAGACCGCTATTAGTTGAAGAGCCAGAGCAGAAGTAAGCAGGAGGCGCAGGTTAGAGACAGATGAAAAGAGAACCAGATGGTACAACTTAAAAAAAAAGAATGCTAGGTGGAAACAAATAGTTGCATAATGCAGAAAAATAAACTGGTATAGTACAAAATATTCCAGATAAAAAACGTTCATGTGAAAAGAATCAGATTATCAGATTGTTCATGCAGCTTGTCACTAGCTTGTCACCTGGAGGCATGATTGAGTAGTCTTGTAGCCAGGCCTTTTACTATACCATTTACTTTTGTCTCAAGTGTATTCAGAGGCTCACATACCATGGTGTTTGTTGTTTTCTTTTGTTTGTTTTTTTTTTTTTTTTCCCCCTTCTTTTTAATTTAACTCATCTAGGGCAGGATGCAGTGGCAAATAACTAACACATGCAGAAAAAGCTACATCTAATTACTCATTCCTAATCTAGCCTGCTGCAGCATTCTATTACTGTGAATCCTATCAATGATTAAATTTGGCATGTCTGTGGAATGGTGTTTTTCAGTGTTTTATGCTGGAATTACCATATAAATATAGCCAATAGCTAAACACGGCACAAGCAGCTGCAATGTATTTTGTTCCTGGCTTCCCTGACAGGCAGGCATTTTAAAATGGGGAGACTGAGGGAAGGGTGAAGGTAGTACAGGACACTTCCAGTGTGGAAGTGACCTAACTGTCACGACTCTGAGCACATCCCGCCGCTCTGGGCTCATGGCTGGTTTGGACATGGGGCAGGCATCTGACCTTGAGAGGCCTCAGCAAAGGTTCCCCGTCCTTCTCCCCTCCTTCTGCTCAGCAGCAGATTTCAAGCTGAGACTTCTCTGCCCACTCCCTCCCTCCAAGACCTGGACTTGACTTCCCACTTGGAGCTGCCTTGTCACTGGAGGTTTTGTCTGGAGATCTGGACTGTGGCTGGCCCTGGGCATTGTCACCAGACCTGCTCTGTCCCCTTGCTCAGACACCACTGGAGTGCACCCTTGCCAGTGAGGATGCTGCCCCTGCCTGCCTTGTCATGACTCTCAGCACAAGGCTCACCTCGTCTTTAGAGCTGCCAGCCTTTGTTGTACCCAGTGCTGATCCTCCCCCTACAGTTAGAAATGGAAGTAGTTCTCTCACTGCAGCAAACCTTGGAAAAAGGCTCATTTCATCAGGGTTTCTCTTTCTTTTGATGATTGCTGGAAACATTCCAATGGAATCTACATATATAACTATAGAATATAGTAACCTGTGCCAGATCACTGCACATCTGTTTCAAACAGCAGTGCAGCCATATTGACTGCTACTATATGCATTACATAAACTCGGTGCTTCACGTTTTCTCCTTCCATGAACAGTGTTATGAAAAGTTCTGTACTGTCTGAGTCCCAATGCCTCTGAGATGAAGGCCCCCCTACACACATCCCAGGAGCCAGTCCTCCTCCTGCAGAGTACAGAATACAGACCAGTTCAGTGGGTTAGCCTAGGAAATGCTGCAGGCTTCTCCCTCAGGGCAGTCTCTTCCCTCTACTTGTCACCTGGCCCTCCTATTTCAGCTCTTGCACTGGAGACAGACTGGTGATGACAGCCAATTTAGTAAACATTGGAATCACGCTGCTGGTTGTATCAGGCCTCAGTAACCAGCTAATAGGCTACATCAAGGCAACAGGAGTGCACGTACCCTATGAGTTTTAACACTGGGAAATATTTATCTCTGAAGAGGGCAGTTAGTGTGCAGAGACCGTTACTGGAAGAGCAAAAATGGAATGTTGTACTGCCCTTACACATGCTAAAGTTCTCAGAATCACTTTGCCTCCATCGATAGCACAGAATACTGGAGATGACAGAGTTGAATTTTACTTCTAGCAGGAAGCTGAAGTCTTTTCTTTCTCAATGTGGCTGTTACAGCTTTGGAATCCATTTTAAATACTTCTTCATGGGCTGAGCAACACCGTTACTCATTTTGGAATCAGTGGCACATAGGCGCCATGACATGCACTTGGAGTTTACACAGTCTGAGCAGATATCCTTCTCAGGTGGCTGGATGTGCTTTGTTCTTGCAAGTAATGGTGGCCAGAAACATTCTGACAAAACTGAGTGTGCCAGTGAAGTGGAGTTCAGAGTATTCGGGGGATATATTTTGGATTCAGTACATTTACTATCAACTCAAAGGGAATTAACTATCTGTGCAAAGAGCCTGTTTTTCTGTCAGAGAATGGGGAATCAGAGCAGCCTTGCCATTCTGGAGCTGTTGAATTCTCTGCTGCAGAGCCAGAAAGCCCTGGAAGCAAAAGTTGTGACTGCAGTCCAGCTCCTAGGTGCACAGGAGGTAATCCTGGAGCCCTGAAATACTGGCTTGGACCAAGCATGAAAGCTTCCAACATCTTTGCCAGACAGCAGGGCACCTGGAAATTCCAAGGCTGTTTTTTCTCGTGCTCCATGTCTCAGGGCAGACTTCTGGGCTGGTTGATTGGCCTTACAGCCTGGCTTTACAACAGGCAGCTGTGAAATCTGGCAGCCCTAAGGAACCCCTTTGGCAGGAAGGTGCCAGAGATGCATACTGAAGGCTGATTAAATGCCAGGATGTTAGGGAATGTCACGGTCACCAAATATCCCTGTTCCTGAACAGTCATTTGGGGAAGGAGAAAAAGAAAATGGGTGATACTCATGGGGAACAGTGGTGTGGCTGTTTTCAGTAAACCTGATGTCAGAGTACTGGCCAACTCAGCTCTCTGGTGCTCTGCCTCAAGATCATTTATGTTCTGAGATAAAGAGCTAGACCAGAGCAGTCTTTTCATGTCTGTAGTCCATTCAGCAATTCCACAACCAAGAGATAACAAATTCCTGTCTGTAGAGAGACTTTGCTACAACCTGCAGAGAAGCATGACACCCCTCTGAGATGAGGCAAATGAATTATCACACATTTAAATTTGCCGTTTGTGGGACGAAAGGAAAACTTGCTTTTATAGTAATGCTTAGACTCAGTGGGAAAAGCACTATTGCAGCATTAGCTGCAGTGAAAATATTTTTATTTTGCAACCAGAGAGAATAAAAAACACTTGTCGTCCCTTAGGATAATAGCTGCTTTTGCACAGATTTCTTAAGGAAATAGCTATTTTTTATAATTAAAATGACAATATGTGATTGTAGGACATATTAGAAGCATTAGTAAAGACTAGGAAAGGCACAAGAAACCTAAAAAGACATTTACCGTATGCCCAATACGGGCACTGTGGAAGGTTTGTTTTGTTTTTTTCTGAATTAAATATCAGAACCATTGGAAGAAGTCATGAGTTGATAATAAGATTATTATTTTTGCTCTATTAATCTCTCATTCAATATTTGACCACCTCTCAGTCTTATTTAATATTCAACGCTGAATATCAAAGATGATCTGTTGTCATAATATATGAATTACTACCTCCTGTTTTCTACTAATCGGCTACCATGACTTAGTATGTGCAGTTTTATGCAAAGCTTGAATATGTTGCAATTTATATGTATTTTCTGCCATCTTTGAATACTCTGCTCCGCATTCACTAAGCATATGTAAATAACTTCAAAATGATAAACAAAACAAAACCGTAGTTTCCTTCTATGCAGAAATAAGAGCGGTAAGCCCTACACCATATATGCTCTGTAGGGAAAAAAGAGCTGGGTCAAGGGGACAGGAAAGCATGAATTTGTCTTGTGGAGATGATCAGCCCTGCAGGTCCCTTCTCCTAAGACAACACTCACTGAAGTCAACAAGAGTCTTTCACTTCAGCTTCTTTTTTTTCCTTCCTTTTGCATGTGTCATATTTAAATTGCCTTTCTAGGCATGCAACTATTTTGCCTTTGAAGAAGAGTAAGCATGAAAAAGTGCTGGAAGTTCAGGCTCAACTTTTCAGAAATCTGTAGAAATCGGTTGGTATTTTGCGCCTAAAACTAACAACCTGATGAATTTTGTAGAACTGGGATGTGATGTGCTAACCTTTGGTGAAAGCAGAGGGAAGGAAGAACGTCAGAAAAAAAGCAAAATCCCAGGACAGAACTGACATTCACCATCTTGTTGAATTCAACAGAATTTGAGTCAGTCTTTAAATTACCATGTGGTGACCAGAAAACAAACCAACTAATGGTAGAGAACACCAGAGATCATGCTGTTTGCCATATTAATTCCTTCCAAGGCATATTAAATTCATCTGATGTGACTGGAAATGGATCTGTTCAAACAGTAATCTGTGGTCTGAGTGCAACAGCACAACTAAAATGTTGGGATTTATTTTGTCCAGGCCATTAATTTTATTTTTTTTTAAATCATTACAGTTAGATCTACAGTCTAGACATACTACAACCTGACTTTCCACTTCAAAAGTCTCATTCTCTATTGTATGACCCAATTTTAAAATTAGATAAGCAGAGAATATAAAAAGCACTGTGTGTGATTGCCCACTGCACTTCCAGAATCACTGCCCTCTGTTCCATATCAAAGAGCCTCTTGTTATCAGAAGATTCTCTTTGAGTAGCATATCCTGTACTTTCTTGTTCTTATCTTTAAGCTTTGACCTTTTATTTTTCATTATTTACCTTTGCAAAAAGCATGTCGGCAGCAGTCTATTCTTTCCTATTTCAGGCTTTTGTGCACTGTGGTCTCACTGAGACTTCTCTTGAAATGTGAACTCCAGATTCACAGTGTTGAATATTAACTCCTTCCTTTAACTCTCAAAGTCTTTTCGGTTTCTATGGTATCATACTTGGAAATACTGCACACAGTGACTCCCTTCATGTCTGATGTGTAAGAAAGTGCCTGTACCTGCCCAATGCCCGAATGAAATTCTTTGTTGCTCTGCATCTTTTATGCTGTATTTCTACATTACAACATATTATTCTATATTACAGTAGTGTTGCAGTGAAGAAAGGCTGTTTTAAAAACTGAACCTGAAATAAATTCTGCTTTGAGTTTTCTAATCCAACATATTTCCAAACAGAAGTAGACATTCAGGCAGTAAAAGTGATGATTAATTAAGCATGGTCTACAGTACTTTACTAACTCTGAGTTTTATAGTTAAACGATGGTCCCAACTTTCTACTTTAGGGACCATTTTCTGACCATGTTCCCTATTTAAAGATGCCAGCACAAGTCCATAATGGTAAATCTATAAAGATCTTGCCTCTAAAAAAAACATCAATTAAATTGTCTTGTTTGTTATCGTGAGAAATTTACAAGCCGTAATTATTCTTGGCTTTGTCTTTTGTCAATTTATGACAGTTCCAATTTCCTAAGTGGGTTCCTAATTATACAACCCTTTAATCTTACACTTCCCCCAGGAAAAAGCTCTCTGTAGTCTAAGAAGCTACTCTATGCATAGAAGACATCATTTTGGTAGTAAAGGTATCTGGAGAAAACAGCTCCTCTCTCAGTAGTTGTTCATCCTTTTTTGACAGTGAAGATCCTGTAAATCTGTATCAGTCTTGAGGGCTTGTAGGAAATTTGATGTGATGCTTAGGACTTAATGTGATATTCAGGTTCACCCTTAATATAACTTAAAATCTCTACTGCCGTCCTGTATTTGGATGATAAATTCTATTTGTTCTATCTTGTACTTAAGCTTTCAATTTTCAGCATTCTCGTGACTTCTGATGCTGTCAAAATTGTGGAACTTGTCTGCTTGTGATGATGGATGTTTTGGTGGCTAAGAAGAGAGGATCAGGGCAGTGGAAAGCATTACTTATGTTAAATGATAATGGCTGCTGTAAGCCATTACGTAAAGAATATATTTAGAATGAAGACTAGTAACTATCCAAAGCAATGACATTCTGAAGCAGTCTTTGGATGAATGGACCAAAGGTATTTTAAAATAAGATCAGAGCATTTGGGTCTTTTAAGGGACTGTCCTCCTTTCATGGCAACAAAGCAAACAGCAGAAGTCCTGCGAATAAGCTCAGGTATTGTGTGATTGCCTGCAGTTGCAGGAGGGTGGACTCAGGAAGCAGAAAAAAATAATTTGACCATTATCTGGGGCTTTACTCTTTCAGCATTAAGGTAGAATTTAGCTTTTTGAGGTCCAGTGTTTCTGCAGTCAGACACTGTCCACACAGACTCCAGACTCTTTCTCCATTTAAGAAGTTGTAAGTGTGCATCTTGTCAAATCAAACTATCGCATTGAGACAGCACCATCCCTGCTTTCACATTCTTCTACCTGGATCTAAGGGTGTTCGATTATGCAAGGAACTGATTCAGTATGATGGGACAGTTTGCTACCTAATAATCTGTAACTAGAATAATTTCTTTCTAGTTGTAAATCTGTGTATGATCTGATGCTATTTTATAGTGTTATCATTACTATCTACATGTAATTTTTTTCTACCACTGAGACTTCTACTAGCTTTCTGTATTTTTATATCATGTCTTTGATCTGTGACTCACAATGCTGTGGACAGTCCCCTAAACAGACCGTTTTAGGGGGACAGAGAGGATTTTTCCTCAGTAGCACACCCTCTGGCAGCAGCTTAAAGCCGATACAAAACATATTTACAGATCAGAAACCAGCATTTCAGCGTTTACCACAACAAATGCCTAAGGAATCCAAGATTAATATTGAATTGTTTCCTTGAAAATATACGATAAATCTAACTTCCTATGAAAGTCTTCCCATAAACAAAGAAATGAAAGCCCCAGGCGTGATTTGATAGTGTCTTACTATTAAGACAGAAATAAAGAATTTTTTAACGTGATTGAAGTTTGCAGGGAGTGCTTCTGATATAAATAAATTCAGGGTATGCAGAATTAATGCCCACTACCATAAATTACCATAATGAGACTTACAGATTGGGTCTTGAAAACCCATAGGGCCTTTGACATTGCAATTACAGGGCTCAACCTTGCTACTTTGAAGCTGATTCCAAGACTGTCTAGGCAATTTGCATGCCTCAGCCAATTGCCATTACAGTCAATGATAACAAAGCTGCACACATCTCTTCAGCCTCTTAGAGGGCAGATGCATATAAATTAGGAAAACAGAATCATGAAAACAGCAAAGGCAGTTTGGAATTAATGTCTTCTTCTAAAATCCTTTTTAAACTCAAGTCCCACTGAATTAAGAAACCCTAGAGACATTATTTGTGGATTCAGATGTGATTCTCCACTCAGCTGAAACTGAATCCTCTGTTTTAATATAAATTGCATTTCTGAGTTGAGGCAGTTGTCAAGATCCAGATTCTAAATGCGGCAGGTCTCACTTTTCCCCTTATGGTGACTGGGATGAGGTCATTACAGATGACCTGCACGCCTTCACACTTGCTGGTCTGCAAGTGACTGCTCAATATCCTGCTTAATATTATTGCAGTACAGTTCCTACCACACATCAGACTTAAAAATCTAGCACCACAGAGCTTTGTTAGTGCCTCAGATATACTGTCAGAGAGGAAACAGGACTTGCTCAGAGACAGAATGTTTTCGGAGCAGTTACAGCACCCTGGAGGGGCATCTGCAGTATCAGTGCGAGCATTTCAGACTGATTTCCAACATCCACAGGGCGTTAACTGAGCTACAAACTCTCTTCAAGACTACTGCAGTCCATTTGTGAAACAGCCTGTGGTGTATCAGCTGGCCGTTCTTGTTGTGCGTAAAGAAGGATCAAGTGCTTTGGAGTGGGATTTGAAGAAGAGCTGTCCATATAATGAGGTCTGCAGAGAATTATGACAGACTTAACAGAGTACTGTAATTGAATTGTGCGAGAATGTTTTCCAGACTTCCTACTGTTATTTCCAATTCTAAATGAACTCTAGTTTGGGTATCAGTGCTGCAGTCAAGCCAGATGCTCTGCCAACAGGATTTTTCACGTTTGGCTACTGGCTTTAGATGAGGTGTGAAAGGCATCTCCCCCAGACCACGTTACACGTCAGCTTGAAACTAAGCAACCTAATTTGTTTTGTTATAACTGAAGTAAGTGGCATTTTTCCTCCTCTTTCTGTGCTGTACCACAGAGTATTTCAGATCAGTGCTTCCTTTATTGACCCAACCTGACAGAAGGGTGCCTTCAATATCCCAGCAAGCTTCTAATATTCTGTTCCGGTTTCTCTCTTGTCTCTCCCCATACCCACAGATAAATAAATAAGTCTCTGCAGATGAAGCAAATTAGCTGATGTTGCATGAAGTTGTCTCGGCACTTAACTGCTGCATGCAGAGCCCTGCAGCAATTGAGCTCAGGAAGGGCAGGATGCTTTGGTGCAGGGGCTGGTTTTTCCTGACATGGGAAGAAGGGCATCAGCCAAAGGGCTCTGCGTCCAGCTGTGCTCTCTGCTTCCTCCTGGCTCAGGAGGAAGTGCAGAGGAAATTCCCATACTTCTTTCCATTTCAATGTGCACTTGACAAATCTTTCCAGCAGTCAAGAAGAGCGACAAAGCAATGTCCATGCCCATTCCCCACCTGCCTGTTTTGGGGAAGATAGAGGCCCCTGACTTGCTGTACATAAGCAGCTTAGAGCCAAGATTTGAACAGTTTTGGTATGGAAAGGGAGTTGCTGACTTTCTTGAACAGTTGTTTCTTCTCAGAACAACAGCTACCTCATGTATCACAGCATTGGAAAAGATTTTCTTAATTATATATACAACCCAGGAGTATGTCCCATTTAAAATACTTCCTGGAGAAATTCTCAGTACCAAAGTAATAGGTGACCTCACCCCCTCACAAAAGAAAATGAAAAATTTCTCCTTGCTTTGAAAAAGTCATGACTGTGTGTGTTAGAAGTACTCAGTACAAAGTCAGGGATCTCTTATATAGGAAGCCAACTTTATTATGAGGGAGGTCTTGGAAAAACAATTAGCTTTTTCAGTTGCATCCAGAATCTGATCTCAGTACATCTCCAGATTACAAAGACTGAGGTTTAGGTCTTTGACGTATGCCGGACATACACATCTCTGGGAATCTGCCACCACAAAAATGACAGACCAGACTCCTCCTCTGTTTCCTAGGGGTAGAAATTCCCTGTGTGAATTAAACATAAGCTCAAGAAGAGTTGTAAACAGATCTGTCATTCAGTAAAATATTGGGATGCCACCAGGATGAAGTCTGTCGTTTTTTAAAAATGAATTAAGCTGAATTGCTTCCTTCACTTTTTTCCTCTTTCCCCCTCGGGTAATCTTTCCTATTCAATTCTTTGGCCTTACAATCAGATTTTCCTATTTCATTAGGTGTTTATATCTCCCCTGGTTTTGTATGAAAACTTCGCACAACCAGCAGAGAACAAAAAAAAACTCTTATCAGATAGATAAAAGCCACTGTAACCTGTTTCAGCCTACTGCCCATATATGTTGCTATCAGCAGGTTAATAATGGATCATACAGAAGTTTAAGAAAAACATATAGCATTCAATAATGAATTTACCTCTTGTTCTCATTTTTAAATTGCTTACATAATATTTTTTCATAGAAATGTATTCGTAAAGAAAGGATACCTTTCTTTTAACCGTTTCCTCAGAAATCACTATGCAAAGTTGATCACCTCCTAGATTAAGTAGGGCCTTGTGGTGAGTGCCATTTTTTCTGACCTTTCTCCCAATCGATTATCTCTGACCTAATTTGTGTTGATGCAGAGCAAGATATAAAGTAATACTTGAGTATTGCTGTAAACATTTCACGCTGTTTTATTTGAATCTGGTTTCAGCTCATTTGCAGTATGGATTTGGTTAGAAAGATAAACAGCTCAGAGTGACTGTCTCCCATGCTGCCTGGTTCTTGGGCTCACCAGCGAACACCAGCCAACGCCTGATTTTGCCCACAGACGTGTCGTTGCTCTCCAGTCTCCTTGAAACTCTCCCTGCTGTTTGTAGAGGAGTACCCAGAAACTGAGAACTCTGATCATCTGTTCTAGTAGATCTAAAATGGCTTCTAGCTGGGACTTTTTTCCTTGCTACAGAATAAGGAGGCCTGGGGAAATTACTGAGGGGATATTCTGTGAGGAGGAGCTCTGTTTCCTGCTTCTTGTCTTACTCCCATGGAAGGCAGTGGGGTAGCCTTCTCATTTAAACATAGAATGGGAAAAACATGACCGGACATCTGAAAGACATCTCTTCTGCCTTGTGCAGAGCGAACAAAAACATGCTACGAGGACAGGGTTCTTTGTGTAGAGGCCCATATGTGTGGAGAACTTAAAGGAGACAGATTTTTTTTGCTTGCAACATGAGGGTGAAACAGCTTTCCAGAGGGAAATAGTCACCTTAGATTAACTCTGTTGTGAGCTAGACACAATTTTTAAAAAATGAAATTAAGTGCTGTGATTTTCTTCACTGTAAGAGATTATCACCAAGGTACTTTATATCCAGAGTGTTCTACATAAAAGGTAAACACAATAGAATTTGTTACCAGTTACTGAGAAAATAACTTACATCAGCAGTTATGAGATCAGTGTAACAAAACGAACTAGGAAGATGCTTGAAAAATTGCTTTGCCTGTCTTCCTGTAGCAACAGCTCTCATACATTCCTTTCACGTTCGATAGGGAATTAACCTGAAGTTTATGCACTGTTGCATTATGCTTCTGCTGCAGAGACTCAACTTGGACTATACAAGCTCAGAGTGCTTTATATTCACTGGGTGTAGCCTGTCCAGCCCTCAAATCACTGTAGTTTTGCCTATACAAACCCTAGGGTACTCAGAACCCTGGAGTCAGGTACTCACTGTGAAATAAAATCTAGGAATGTGTACAAACAATATTGTGTAAGTCAGAGTGTGACTCCTCTGTGTGTAAGCTTCCTGCCTAACTTAACGTATTATTAGGAGTTGGACCTGATGATCCTTCGGGTCCGTTCCAACTTGGGATGTTCCATGATTCTAGGGTAGGAGTGCTGTATTTTGAGTTATAGGGTTTTTTGTAGTTGATGTTTTTTTTGTTTGTTTGTTTGTTTTGTTTTGTTTTCCTTTGAAAGAACGTACTTAGAGGATTAGGCAAAGGGAGACAAAGTAAAGAGAGAAGGAATTAAGGAGAACAGATGAATAAAGCCCAGTCATTCACCGTAGCACACACCATGTCTGTGAATCAAGGGCAAGACTTGAATGTAGTGGGAATCGCAGCTGAAGCCAGTACAAGAGCTCTGGCACTCACCTTGATCAGAACCCCATCGTAGTATATGGAAATAATTCCATATACTGTAGCCAAGCTTTGAAATAGGTCTTAATATTCCCCTCCTCCCCAATTATAGTCCTGTATCACTGTTACACCTCTGTTCTTCAATCACTTTAGGAATAAAAAAAAAAAAAAAGGACCATGCTAGTCACAGCCTCCAGATGCCTCCGTGCTTCACCTTCCACCACAACCACCAGTCAGTCCCTCTCTAGTGGCCTCCAGTGCCTCAAAAATGCAGAAATAAAAAAAAGTCCAGAAATCAAACTGCATTAGTTACCTGTTTTTAGAGGCCAGATGTGTGAGAACAAGGGACTATCTTTTTAGCATTTCTTCAATTATCTTAAAGGCAGTGCATTACTTAAAGCTCCTGGTAGCTGTTCTTTAGTGCAGGGCACTTCATGCAGGGTAGGGGCATGCTGACTACTTAAAATAGCATTTTCCTTCTCAAAATAAATCTGTGAGATGAAAACTCACTTTACATTCAAATAAATCATGATACTGATGATGTAGTTGTCATTGCTTTTTGCATATTCCTTTCCTCTTTTCCCATCATGTTATGAATTGAAAATGCTGCCTTGTGCACTTCACACAGCAGCGTGTCCCTCAGAGAATGGGGAGAATATTCAGCTGTGTGCAGCCTGGTGGGAAAGTTTGCAAAGTGTATATGATCTGACAGCCGTTTCTATGAGAAAATGGATTGAAAATGAGACGCAAAAAATGAGGGAAAATTGCCTTTGAAGGTCTGACCTGAAAGCCCTCATTGTCAGTTTTTTTCAGTGGCACTGGGTTGGACCTTCATCTGCAAGGAGCTATTTTAGTCTGGCTCAGGAAGAGAGCCAGGAATCAGGAAGGCTCAGGAAGAGGTTTCCGTGCCCAACCCTGCCACAGCCCTGCGTGAGATTCGGTGCTATCAGAGAGCTGTAAATAGCAACCGGTACAGTTAGTTACTGTGGTAGGTACCTTCCCTGGTGCAGAGCTCCCAAAGAAACCAAGGCACATTCCCATCTGGGATAATGTGTGTTCAGGAGCAAGACTGTATTTAAGGCGCATTCCAGTGAAACAATTCATGCTCTACTCTTATGTAACAGAGAATTAAAAGGGAGCATTAAACAAAAATGACTCGTTCATTTCCTACTGTCATTTTTGTCAGTGGTCAAAGGAAACAGCCCTGACTTTCCATTTTATTCCTTGCTGGAGTCATTTTCTGATCCTGTAATCCTAACACAAAGCTTCAGTGTTTTGATGCTGTGATAGTGGCAGCTTCAGCTTATGTTCAGTTTTTTAAAGCTTACTGAGTTTCATATTTAAAAAAAAATACTTATTTATCTACGTTATTTTTTTTTCATTTCATAAAAAAAGAAAAATCACCAAAATGTTCAATTTTAAGTCTTGCAAAACCTCTTCAGGAATATATGGCTTTATGCAAGATATCCCATAAGCATTAATTGATAAACAGCTGCATATGTTGCAAGTGAATTTGGAGCAAAATGGCCAGTGACATTTCTAAATTTCACATCTTTACAATATTCTCCTTTGAAATTATCCAATTATGTACTAGAAAGTGTGTTTCTCTCTTTCTCTGTTCTCTGTGATGTGATTCTCTAATAACACAGTTGTCTAACAGTGCTCTAAACATCTGCCCAGCAGCTGGTAGATAATTTTAGGCACCCTTAAAACCATTCGATAAATATTATAAACATCTGAGTCTAATCCAGTAAAGGCCAAAGTGATACTGGTATGGAGAATTGCTTTAGACACTAAATAAATTGTTTCACATAACAGATTCCCACTCCAGCAAGTAATTAAATATTGAGAAGATGCTCCTCAGAAGCCCAGAGAGGAGTTTCACATTTCATAGGAGAAAAGGCTGGTAATTTCTCAGGGGGCTGGATGTTGATATTGCCAAGCCCCCTGACGTACAAGGTGCACAGTCCGGTAGCAAATCAGAAGGCCAGGCTGAGGAGAATCATACCAGGGCCTTGCTCTCTAACATACAGGGCAGAGCACTTCCAGGGAGCCAGGTAAAAGCTGGGCCCTTTAAAGGTGGGAACCACCAGAGCCCATGGAGCCAGCAGATCCCAAACCAGCTGGTTCTTCCTCAGCATGTGCTCCTGTAGAGCAGCGCAGGCCCCATCTCTTCACCTCACAAAAAACAATGATGACAGTTGGCACACAAATCTCTTTTGCATTTGCCTTTCATCTGCAGAAGTGGAGTCATTCTCTAGGCACCTCTGTTTTCACCAAGTTAACTGCTTTGGCATCCTTCATTTTGATTCAGTTTTCTTTAAATATACTAATACATTCTTCCTCACAGCTTGCACTGGGCTGACGTGAGGCTGAGCTGACTGCCTCCCTGGAGGTCTCTGAGGTGAGGACCCAAAGGCCACGCAGCAGTCTTTATCTCTGCCACTGACACAAATGGACAGCTGGCTGTCACCTTCTCTTTGTGTAGGAAATCACTGCTAGAAATGTTGTAATTGCAACAAATTTCAGCAACTTACCAAAAGGCAGAGGCAAATGGATCTTGATTTTCTTGGCTGTGTCCTTTGCTATAATATTCCACATACTTTGTCTGTGCTACAGACAAGTACCAGCCTGAAGGAAAATGTCTCTGCCTTGTTTCTTAGAGTCTGCCAAACTGCAATAATTTCAGTCCCCTCCCAGACACAATGCCCAGAGGAAACACTCATAGTAGAAGATGAGAGAAGGCAGAAACTAGAGTTTGGATGAGGGGAGAGAGGGCACAAATGCGTAACTGAATTAATTTCTTTGGCTTCCTCTTCTGTGAAACACAGTTTGAGCCTGTGAAACACAGCCTTTCACCATAGGGACTCCAATCTCTTAGCTAATCACTCACTGCTCAGAGACAAGATTGAAATGGCATTGCCCCTGCTGGTGCAAATGCTCACCACTGCCTGCCGAGACTGCAGGAGTTGCCCAGCCAGAGGTGAGGGCTGGGCGGCTCAAATCAGAGCAGCCGGACACCAGTCCCCAGGGGAATCCTTGTGGAACTGATGCAGCCCCCAGACTCCCCCTCAGAGCTTTCTAAAGAGAATCAAGGTGAACAGGACTCCGGGAGACAAACACACAGAGCCCAGTTTTTCTTTCACTGAAATCACTGGGGAAATTTCCACTGATGTCAATGAAGTCACGACTGCATTTTGTTTGTATTTAAGAAAATGTTAGTCAAACTTCTCTGTCATTTTGCAGGGAGGCCAGGTCACTGTCTTGCTCATTTGGCTTCAGTAACATTACTCTAAAATTTACTTTGGCTTTGTGTACTGAAAGGACTTAAATGGTAGAATGAGCTGTTAATGCCTCTTCTGGTTTTGGAAGTTTTTTTCTTCAAAAAATAACAAAACCATTAAATCACTTTATAATGAGAATCTTTTATGCCAGTTTTATCAGTATATAAAAACCAAATGTGCCTGTAGAAAAACTCTTAAATCCCTAATCAGTAAAGGCTTCTTGGGTAGGGGGGAAGGTTCAGGGCAGCAAAAAGATCCTTAAACCACTGCTGTTCTTACAGTAACAAATTACCTCTTACATTTTGGTAGTTTGCAATCATTAGACTTTAGCAATGAGCCACCTGTCTCATTGAAAATCATTCATCCTCATTTAATGATGAATTCTCTTGAGATTATTTTCTCAAACATTTTGCCCTTTATGAGCTGACAAAATGTTGATAATTAATGTTTCAATGCTGATCCTGAAGGGCAACTAATAATTATCCAACAGTGCTCCTGGTGATTTCATATAGTTTGCCCTCCAAGCATGCATTTTTCATCTTTGGATTGTGAATGCATTTGTACTGTATCATTTATGTAGTTAGATAACAGAATGCGTTTCATGGAAACGAATTGGCATTATTTACTCGTTGAGTCTCTGGGACTATTGTATTAAGGAAGGCTTTTATGAAAAAGGAACGTATTCAGCTACAGAGGAGAAGCACTTTGGGATTCAGGATTGCTGAGTTCCAACCTTTACAGTGCTCAATAACTACAAGAAAATTCCAAAAACTTCATGCACGATACACAGTACTTTGCAGCGCATGCCCAATCCCAAATGCAAATTTTAATCCTATTTTATAAAGCACCCTTGAGACACACACATACGTTCTAAAAAGTGGTTACTCTGATGAAAACATGCTATGCAACTAAGGGATCAATTACTGAACATAATCAGAAAAATTACAGAGACTGAATCCATAATCCCACAGGCTACCAGCAGCATAGATGATGTGTGCGGTTCAAAGTGTCCTACTTTCCAGGTCTAATGCATTTTCTCTGTAAAATATCTTTAAAGGAAATACAAAAAATCATGAGCAACAGTCCCAAATATGGCACTTGAGCCTCATCATTTCCAGAAATTATTGATGGGCACTGGTTTGGATATAAACACTGCATTACACACTTAAGTGTTCATTTCCTACTTGGTACACACAGTTGGGCACAGAGACTTTGGGAGTCATTAACCCTCTGATTTACGAGCATCGCAGCAGAGAGAAATGCCTTTGCTGATGTGCAACTAGATGGCAGAGCAGTAAGATCCTGACTATTTTTCATTAGCAACCAACATCTCTTTTTTGCCGGGTTGCCCCTGATAGCATCCAGAATTAGCCAGATTTCTGCTACAACTAGCCCCTTTGACTTCGATGAGATTGGAGTAGTTGTTTGTTTGTGTTTTGTAGGTCAGGCTGGACTGTGTAGGATACAAATGTATCATCAGGATACAATTATGTTTGGAACCATGGAGCAAGTTAGGGAGTAAATTTGTTGCCCTTTTTGTTGAGAAGCCTTGGAAATGCATAGCCCATAGCTAGGTAGAAAAGCAAAGGAAGCACAAAACTCATGTGATAGGGAGACTCACCAGATAGGAAAGTGCATCTCCAAGGGGATCTGCTCTGGAGATCAACATGAAGTAGCACATGGAAGAAGCTGCTCTAAGAGTCACGGTTCATCCTGTTACTAACCAATATTTCATCAGTAATGCACCCAGAGGTACTGAAATACACAGTTTGTGTGGTCTGCGGGGCATCACAGGAGAAGGTGTAGAGGTATGTGTTTGTCTTAACTGCTAGAGGTATGTGTTTGTCTTAACTGCTAGATGGTAGAAACAGCTGTGACTGATACAGGTTTGGATTTAACTGGGAGGGCGGGTAGTAACTTCAGCCCCTTCATCCCTCATGCTAACACTCTTGAATGCCCAGCATTGTTCTGCAGTTTCTGTCTTGACAGCCCAGAGCACCACTGCATCTTTCTAACCACATTTCTCAGGGCCTTCTCTGTGTAATGGGACAATGCATGTCACCCCTCACTCTCATGAGGCAGGACAGAAAGAATGAGGACATCCAGTTGTCACCCCACCAAGTATCAAGACTGTGGCCACCTTTGTTAAGAGTCAAACAAATTTGCTTTTCTACAGTCACGTGGGACAGATACAGCATGAAGGTGCAGGAGTCCGTTTGAAGTCACAAGAACCAACACGCTATCCAATATGTCCACACTAGATATACAGAGCTATTAAATCTCCAAATGCCGTCAAGCTGACACAAAAATTCAAGAACAAATTGACATTTACCTGCTTTCTGACAAATACCTACAGGCACTTGATTAATACAAATCCATCCTAATTACTCTTTGGTGATTAGAATGACAGGTAGATGTCACAGGACTCTATCTGTGCAATCTTTGCTGTGCAAGACAAATGTATTTCTCTGTTGCCACTTGATTATTTGTAATGTTGCAACAGACATTCTTCAAATGATTATGAAGTGTTAAGAAGCAACATTGAAACATCACAAGCTAGATCCTGTCCTAGGAGGTAGTCATCCTGTTCTGATAAGAAAATCAGGCCTTAACGATGACACAAGTAGTTCCCAGTAGATAAAGCAAGTGCCCGAACCCAGGGCATTCACAGATGCCTTTTCTTCACCCTTTCCTCACTAAAGAGAAAAGACCTGGCTACAAGACCACTGTCTGTGCTACTGCAGTCTTCAGTGCTGGTCTGAGGCCCCCTTCCCCCTAATTGCCACTTCATACTCAAAAACAATTGAAAAAGGGAATCTTTGCAATAGGGGTGGCAGCTCATAGCCAGTTACCATTCAAATGAAAATAATTTCATGGTGTACTAAATTGCATCAAAAATAATCTTTTGCGTTTTTCTGCTTCTTTATACTGACTGAAGCTGAGACATTCACCTTGCATTTTGAATTTATTTCTATACCTCATACTAACTGAAAGAGGAAGAAAAGCTAAGCAGAAATGCAATGTTTAAAAGGCTGGTGGAAAAACTGCTTCATTTCTTTGTGGCGATTTTCCTGGCACGGCATGCAGTTATTTAATCAGGGCATTTATGAGTCCCTGCCGACGGCAAGACAGATGATTCTAAATGAAGCTGTGCACTTGATAATAAGGACTGACCAAAATGCTTGAGTGCTCTGCTTCACAGCAGACTCCCTGAGACTATATCGTAAAGATCACTTACTGAGAAGGCTCAGCCACGTTATCACAGTCATTCAATATATGAGCCTGACTGTATTGAACATGTATGCACTAGAAAACATATGAGTTGCTCAGTACATGGTAAGCAGTATGTAAAGAAGGCGGCTCCAGTGTCTTGTTAAAGAACAAACTTCAAACCACCTACTTTGTATTTGTGCATGCAAACCCAATGGAGATCCCTCTTGGGATGTAAGGGCATCAGATCTTCATTTATGGTAGAATAGAAGCAGCACTGATAATCTGGCTGAAAGAGAGCACTGTACAATAGAAATGTGCCTGATACTATGCTTCACAGCTGTGAAGTAACTCGTCTATGTTAAAGCCAATAACCAGCAATGCTTTCTATGCCACAGTTAGAGATGTTAAAACAGAGCTCCCCTCTCCATTTAACAGGTGAAGTAGAAACTAACAACTACCAAAACTTGATGTAATCAAGATGTGCATTTCCTTGTGAGACAACAACACTTGCATGCAAAGGCACCAACCAGGAAACAGCATTGTATTGTGCAGACTGTTGTACAGGTACCTAACAAGTTCTGCCTCCACAGAGATTCTGGTTTAAGACAACACAAATCGTCAGAGTAAAGAGGGCAAACCTTTGTGCACTAATGGACTCCTGCTTTCATTAATAATACCACTTAGCATTTCATATTTAGACTGATATGCAAATACCAAAGGCTAACTGATGACATTACTGAAAATCGGATGATGTTTTTTCAGCTTCTTTCCAGACCTTCCGGAGATTACTGTCGTGGTGCCATGCAATTTAGGACCTATGCTGTAAGGAAGCAATAAAGCAAATAGTAAGATCTCTTTATTTTTAATCAATGAAGACGTTTGACCAGAAGTCAGTTTTAGCATTAAAATAGGAAAGAGACATGAGATCATATAAAACAGCTACCATAAAAAGCATTTCTACAGTATTTGGTTGAAGCCTACAAACAAACAAAGCAATTACTCCTGTAGCAAACTCTAAATATAATAATTTTCTACTTCTCAAAGAGCAGACAGCCTCTAGATTACTTCTTATTCTACATCTACATTGTTATACACGTACAGAAATATTCTCACTAAACCCAATCTAGTGTGTAGAAGGGCAGCTCAGCAGCAGAGCCAGGGTGCGGACACCTGGACACTTGGTTCCAGTCCTGCCAACAGCCCACTCTGGTACCAGGTCAAGCTGTGAGTTGGGTGGAAGCTCAATGCTGAGCACACATTTTTGAGCAGATCAGTCCTCCCCCTCAGCCTCCGCACTCCCCTCTGCCAAACAGATGATCCAAAGCTTGCAAGATGTAACCTTCCTGTCACTTCCAGGTACCAGTTATTATTATTACAGGCACTGCACTGCACTCAGTTTGTGAGCTGACTCTGCAACAAAACCAGACTTATTTATGAGAATAAGACAAGCACAAGTCTGTATCATGTCAGAGGACCTCCAAAACTGTTGCACGCAGCTGAGTCAACCAGCTCAGGCAACAGCAATTTCAGTCTTCGATTCCATTTTAGCAAGTGGGGAGTTATTCAGTGCTGAATGTATGCCAGGCACTGCAACAAAACCAACACTGCAACTGAAGCACTGGAGTGGGAAAGTTACACCTCTGTCATCAGCATATGGCAGACAGCAACATATTCTTGAAAAACCAAACCCAAAGGTAAAATATGATTCCAGAACAGAGCCTGACAAACACAGCAGTAGCTGAGAAGCCTGAACATAGCAGAAGTGCTGGCAAAAATTTGCTACCGGGATGCTGCAAAGCTCCAGGATGTTAAAAGGCATCCAGGTGAGTCTTCATGATGCACATCAGATAGCTCGTGAAACAAGAGTATCGGCAAGCCCGGTATCAGCAAAGATTACGATATCCCAGCACGTGCACAGAAAGCTTTTCTTCCCGTGACCTAACCAAACACTTGCTGTAACTTAGAAAATATTTTTCATTATAGTAGCACAGAGCTTTTTGTGATCGTTAGTAAGATTTCTTGCCTCAGTGGTTACCTTGCCAATGAGAGGGGTTTACTCGGTTGTACAGAAGATAGTCCTGCCAACAGAATAACCCCCGTGCCTCAGGGAAGACAAGGTCCTGAGGATAACTCAGATTGGCAACTGTTTATCTTTTAACTTAATCTTTCCACCAGCACTTTGGACAGGTTATGTCACTTGTTGTTTGCTGGAAAATTACGATTTCAGCAAAGCTGCTCCACCAAAGAGCATGAGTGGAGCTCCTAAATACATCGCGCCGCATCGCTGTACCCTCCGTAGCGCTGTACCCTCTGCCGGAGATAACGAGGGCGAATAGCGCGGTTGCCATCCGCGCCTTTCAGAGCTGGTGTATTACAGGCTACCCATTTATGAAAAGCCAGGTATGAAACCCCACCTAGCAAGCAGCGAGGGAGACCTAACGTGCGGCCACCCTTCCCTTTCACCAGGGGACACCGGAGCCCCCGCTGCCACAGCACCGCGGCCCCGGCCGGGGGCAGCCCCCCACACCCCGCCGCCTGCCCCTGCTCTCGGAGCCCGGGGGTACGCTCGGAGCCGGGCAGGACCCCCCGCAGCGCCCCCGGGCAGGCCCCACTCACTTCTCCCCAGCGCCTCCGCCTTCCACTCCGTCTCCTCCAGCGCCCCGTAGCGCCTCACGGCTCTCTCGGCTTCCGTGCCGGCCGAGATGGCCCTCCGCAGCTCCACGGCCCTCCGCAGCTCCATGGTCCCCGCCGCTCTCCCGAGCCCCGCCACCCCCCGGAGCCCCCCGCAGGCGCAGGGCCGGGCGGCGATGCGATGCTGCCGAGCCCTCCGATCCTTCCAACCCCTCCCCGGGGGCCGGCGGGGGCAGGCAGCGGCGCCGTGCACATGCTCAGTGCGGGGCTGGGCCGGGGGAGGCGGGCGGGCAAAGGTAGAGGCACCCCCTGCATCCTCCCAGCCTGCATCCTCCCCGCCTGCATCCTCCTCCCCTGCTCCCACAGCCCCTGCATCCTCCCCCTCTGCATCCTCACCCCCTGCTCCCACCCCACGCCTTGCCCCACGGACCTGCCCCCAGAGGCATGTCCCTCATCCCACCCTCACCCAAGCAAAAGCCCCAGGACAGCAGCCCAGCAAGCGGTGAGGTTTTGTGTTTCTCCTAAACACGGAGCTTTGCTGCTTATGCAGCGTCCTGCATAGAAGAGAAGGAAAGGACTGTGCAGGAAGCACTAATGCAGTGATAATTATTGTTGTTGTTGTTGTTGTTATTTGTTTTATTGGAGGGGAGATCTTATGGATCAAATCCCTCAACAGCATTTTGCAGTTACAGAGTACTTTTCCTGGTGAAATCCCATTGCATTTTATCATGTGTGGTATCGTTATGTCTTATGCAGAGATGATGAAGCAGGAGTTGAGACAGGTTGCCCAGTGCCCCTCAGTAAATCAGGGTTTGTAGCACTCCGTGCCTGGTTTATGAGTGGTGGTGTACTGGTAATGCTGAATACATACTGGGTGCATGAAAGTTTGTCTGTCACATACCTTTGCCTACAAACTTTGCCTTGCCCTTCAACCCTCAGTGCTACAAAAGCACTACTGCTATACTCAGTGACGTACTTACTAGTTGGACCGATGCATGTTGTTGCTATACTCATGAACAGTTGTGTTTAGGGGTCATGCTTTACATGTTAGAGGAGAGAGAACCTCCGCATCAGTTTTAAAACTGTAACAATGAAATTGTATTTAATTTTGTTCTCCTGAGAGCTGTTAACAAATTGCTACCAAATTAAAATGAGCTAGACAATATTTTGGAAGATGTGCAGGGCACAGTGATTTCTCCTTGTCAGCTGTGCTCTGCAGGGATTTGCCACGGTTTGTGCACCAGACCTGCTTGGAGAGCTCTTGTTGACTGTGCAGTGCTCCATCCGCGATGGTTTTGGCCTTTGGAGATGAAGCCCAAACAAAGCTGTGAGTCAAGCAGGAAAGCTGGTGGCAGCACTCTGCACAGCTGATTTTGGGTGACAGTGCAGCTGCCTGCTGGGGTGGGCTGGACTGACTCAGTAGTAGAAGTGAGGAACACAAGTGTGGGAGGAAGACAAGAGCCCATCTGGGATCTGGATGAGACTTGGACTAAGGGAAACAGGCTGATTAGGGAGAAAGGGCCAATTTTTTTGGTGGATCTGAGAACTGTTTAGCTTAAATTCATCCCTTCAAGGTTTTAGATTATTGTAATCTAAGTGCTTTGTTTAAGAGATGGAGGAATTATCCTAGAAATAAGCAAGTATTTAAAGCTCTGAATTTGATAGCATGGGAGAAAAACACCCACTAATTAGTAAATGGGATGCACCAAGTTTAATTACGTAAAACAAAGAATGTATGAGGTGATTTATTGTAACTAGAAAGTTTTCACCTGCCCCCTTTGAAAAAGTCACAAAATCCAGTAAGAGCGTAGTCTTTTAGGCTGTTAGACTTCAGAGCAGGCATGTGGAAGCTCACATGGGTCCATTTGACCCAAAATGTTTGCAAGTCTGGGGCCTAAATGCACTGCAGTTATTTTGCTGATGCTCTAAAGTCAGCATTTTTGCTGTTTCAACTTTAGAGCATTTTCACTGCTGCATTCACAAGTGGAATTAAATTTCTCCCCTACTGATGGGGACGATCCCCTACTGATGATGCCTTTCAGTTCACTCAGCAGTACATATGCATTCCTCCACTTGGAAAGGTTGGTTTTCTTCTGCTGAAAGACTGCTAAGAAAGAAAACATAAAAACTGAGATCTCTTCTCGCTACTCAGTAGATAATGTGTGGCAGAAAAACAGAGGCGCACTTTGCTCTTGCTGTCATTTCCTCTGATTGCTTTCATTCCCTTCCCATTTCTCATCTGAGTCCTGCCATCAGGAGCTGTAGCTGGTCAGCAGCAGCTGGCAAAGCCACGCTCCTATCTAGTGCTCTTTTGGCCTCCCCTGTACATCACTGACGCCCCACAGAGACACAATGCTATATAAAACAGGCACACTTTACTCAGGCAAAATTCTTAACAGCGGTACGACTTCTAAATCATATGGGGGAAAATGCTTTCTTTGCTTTCCAGGAGCCTTTCAAGCACCTAAGATTGCTCAGCCTGAAGTTCTCAGAGCTCTCCTGCCTTTATGGGCACACCTTGTAAACCAAGTGGGTTCTGAAGAGCTGCTTTGAGAGTCTGAGGCTACAGCAAAGGCAGAAGTCAGGGGTGTTGTTCTTTGTCAGATTGGACAGTCATTCTAACACAGAAATAACAGAAGTGTTACATTTCTGCCTAGGGTTTTCATTTATTTATCATTATAATAAAAAGCTGCAGCTCAGCTGATGAAACAAAATTAAGTGGATTATGCATATTTATTCCATTTTTGTAGGCATAAATACCCAGATCCATAATTACCATGACAGAACAGGCACTGTGCCCATGTGATTTGATTACTTGCATAGTGCAGGTTGTGGGACTCCTATGAATCTGTTCTATAACTTTTTTTTTTAAACACCAAGACTTGTTTAAGAACATCTCTGTGTTGGAGGAGTTATCAAAATTCTTTGATATCTGATGTCATGGTTAATCCTGTTTCCCTGTGAAAATACCTCCTCTTCAATCTTCATCCCTCAGCTCTTAGGATTCTCTGTAGTTCCACATCTTTAGCATTTCCCCAGTTATTCCTGGTACCCTGCACAGCCCTGACCCCACATCCCACAGACTGTTCCAGCAACGTGTAGGAGCCCTGGGGGGCTGTAAGCCTGCACACATTCACACTGCCATGCTACAGCCTCTCTGCCACCTCCAGATCTTGCTTGCCAGGCATATGCATAGCACAAAAATGTCCTGGCACAGGTGAAAGGCTGTGAGCATTACAGGAAAATGCTTACCTGTTGGAAAACCTGATAATCAAACAGATTTAGGAAGGCACTCACTTACCTTCCCTGATGCTTCCTCCCTTGTGTGATCCTATGCAGCAGACAGGCTGTGGGATGAAGACAAAGAGGGCCACAACTGCACTAAAGAACCTATACAAGCCCATAACACAATAGGGTTGTTGTAGGGCACTATCCCTATAAAAGTAAGAATGAATATTATCTGCTTGAAATTCAGCCAAATCAGGGCTCTTTCAAGGACCCAGTTGTGTCCTATGGCATGCAACTGTGGCTATGTCATGAGATGTAGTGTGTTGGAGTGCGCTGTCCTGGGAGCTGTAGCGGTAAATCTGTCCTTTACATAACACCTTTTCCCAAGTCATTACAGCCAGTCTACACAGACAGCTTTACAGAGTGGGGAAAAAGGGTTTGTTTGTGAGCGTCCCCAGCCTGTGTCACAGCACAGTGTGGGCTCATCTGAGTCAGTGGGACCCTGTTGTATCACAGACTCGTTATCACAGGGCAACAATCAGGTCTGTGTCATTCTTAGTCTATGTCTTAGACATTTGTATTACCAGTCTCCTTAAGAGATCTGTATTAGGCCAAAGTAGACCTCATTTGCTTTTCAAAGAGTTATAATTAAAT
This sequence comes from Aythya marila, assembly GCF_965140915.1. Classification (NCBI taxonomy): domain Eukaryota; kingdom Metazoa; phylum Chordata; class Aves; order Anseriformes; family Anatidae; genus Aythya; species Aythya marila. The sequence goes on along the minus strand of NC_139056.1, from coordinate 8,013,333 downwards.
ACCATCCTAATTAAAAAGAGAGAGGAATGGGATAGCTAAAAATCACAGCAGTGTCCTTGATACAGAAAATACATTCTTAGTGTAGTTTCCACCTTTGATTTCATGGGAGCATGAAGGACTTCTTGGAAGCCCTGGCCATGCCATTCTGTACTTGAAAGAGGATCTGCTGCAGTACAGCTTTGGCTGAATGAAGGCCTGGCCTCAAAATCCAGTGCAAGTTCTTATTATGTCATTCCCTTTTTTCTGAATCCTAGCTCATGTTTAGTTAGCACCGTTTGTATGCTTATTTATTTATTTGGAATTACAGCCTTTCCATACATGAACCATTCCTTTAAAAATAATTTTTAGGCTAAAGTAACTTCATAAATAATTCACCATAGCTGCAGCTAAGTAACCAGGATTCTGATCTTTTTCCATAGCTATCCTACATCTCTGTCAGGATAGAAAGGTGCATCTCTAGCCTAAAAGTGCTGTGTATTGCAGACAAGCAAAGCATTCTAATGAGCTTGTTAGAAGGCAACCAAGGTGTTTTGAATTAATTTTGTGAGTCTGGGGCAAGGTGGTGATCCAAATATTTGTTTGTAAGTATTTCTACCTAAACACTATTAAATGTCATCCATTTTAATTAATGTATCCCTGTGAAATATTGTATGAATGTAATACTCTTTTTTGTGTGTCTCTAACTGTTTTATCAAACATGCACACCGAAAAAATGGACTACATATTTAATGTCTTACTGTCTCTCCATAGCTGAATTTCTAGCAGAGCTATGGAAGCAAAGGACAAGCAATTAATGGCAAATTTTAGTGAACAGTGTGGCACTAATTCTGGGTTAGATGTGACAGGCTTCCCAATGTCTGGGTCAAACTAAATGAAAGTACTTTGTGTCCTAGACACTGTTTTTCTAGGAAAAAAAATGCTATCTTTTTAAATCTCTGTATGCTGATGCTTATGATTTGACTTGTGTGCAGTAGATGTTGGCTGGTGGCACTGGAGCTACAGCATCTGACTGCCTATCTTTTATGCAGATTTGGAGATCTATCCTCTAAAGCTGGGTCTGACCAAGCAAGTATTTAGGTTACTTTAGGTAGGAGTGGTACGTACTCGTTTTTCTATCTGAAAACAGGCTAACGCTTAAAAAGCAGTCTATAAACTCATAGCACATGTTAAATGTCTGCAAAGTGCTCTCAGTTCTCTCGTTATGCTGCCAGGATCCACAGTGATGTGCAGAAGAGTGGGAGCTTTACCCTCAGGCTGTTAGTGCTCATGATCAGTACTTGGTATCATGGGCTTGAGGCTGCACTGAATATTGAGACAGACCTTGCAGGATTGAGCTCCCAAAACACAGTCCAGGTTGGTTACCTCCTGTTAAATATTTGGCTCGTTTAAGGTATATTTCAGGTGAGGCTGTGGTAAGTTTTTAGGTCTGTTTAACAATTGTATCTGTACATGTGCAGAGTCTATTTGCAACAGTTCCTGGGAGGTGAATAATGGAGACTATTAAAGCTGCCACAGAGCTTTCCACTTCTGTAGATTTATCTCGGCTATTTTTGGTATACAAGGTGAGAAAACACAGCACAAATTCAGGAGATGCACTGGCAGATGAGACAGGGCAAATATTTCTTGCAGAAAAAATGGACACGATCTGCACAGACCAATGGCTGTAGTTGCGACCATAACACAGACTTCAGGAACTTACTTCTCTAAACTCTTTTCCTTCACGCTTTATTTTTGTCTTAGTGGATTCTTTCTACATTCACTCTCCTTTTAAGGTACAAATTTTACAGCAAAAGCTGTTACAGCATCTGTCAGATGTTACTAATACCATGGGTGGTGAAGTCTTCCATGTAACAGTCTTATTTTTGGTGTTTGGAATCAGTCCATATGACTGGACTGACTGTTGTGCAGGTGAGTCATTACTGTGCAGGTGGCTTTTGTATCTGTGATGAGTGGCCATAGCTACATAGAAAAACAGATGTTTGACCAGCAAATTTAGATGGTGAGATAAATTGGTGTGGGACATTTTAGGAGACTTGTAAACACTGTGGAATTCAGTAATACTGAAGTGGATTTGTGGGCAGGACCATTTTAAAGTAGTAACTATACTGTGTAAAATTTGCAAACGCTGCACATGCTCCCCCAAACAGGGTTCTTGTAGGTTCTGAGCCTCTCATTTCTCTTAGTCCAAAGTTTAAAGGTGACTTTCTGTAAGCCTCTTGTTTTACCCACACAAATCTGGGTCTTACACACACAGCTCAGAACTGCTTGCAAGCTGCAGTGCACACACAGACTGTGTCAGTGCCTTGCTGATTCATGTTCCCATGAAGTGTATATGCTGCACTACACTTGTGTCATAACAGGCATGTCCATTTCTTCTGTGGAGCATTTTGCTACCACCTTCACTGGAACTGGAAGCTCAGCCCTGAATTCTGAAAGGGTTTCCTTGTGGCTTGAACTTCTCTCCAAACGTGGCCTTCAGTGATGGAGGGCCTGTATTGCATTGATATTTCAACTTCTGCTCAAAAACAGTAAGCAAAACACCGCATAGGTAATTGCCATATCCTATCGTGCAGTTACTAGGAGCACATAATAATTCAGTACTGTATGATGGCCACTCTGAGCTAAGCATAGAACTAATGTAAAATCCTTCAATGTCATTGGTGTATCATGGGAAATCAGGTACAGCTAACAATCTTGTTATATTTTGGATGTAAAATATGTGATGCATGAGATGGAAGTAGCTGAACACCCTTAGTGATTAAATAAAGGTGGTATTGACCTCAGAGAGGTATGAGCAATGGTAAGGTAAGGATACCACAGGCAGCAGGTTTACAGAGTTGGATGTCTCAAGGTCAGCAGAGAGCAAGAGGAAGTAAAAGACTAGAGATGGACAACTTCAGTTCCTAGCTTTATTTTCTTTTCTAAATCTTGCTGCAATGAGAGGAAGGCTGCTTTCCTGACAAACGAAAGCAGTAATAGTGTGGGGGTTTATTCCTGTGTATACACACCCTAAGCGTATATCTTACTTATAGTAAGATACGTATATACTGATTCCAGGCAAGAATCTTGTACCTTATTTTACCCAGCTGCCAAATTATACCCTATAAAAGGAGACACAACTCAGAACAAAGCTGACACTTCCTCCACAGATAAAGGATCCCATGTGGCACAGAACTCAGTGTGCATGCTTTGTGAGTCCATATGGGCCAGGCACTGAATTTATCACAGCCATCTGAGTGCTTATGCATTTCATTTCTGTTGTAACTGGATGAAGTAGAGTAACAGAGCTGGGAACTGCATATCCTCTCTCTATATATCGCTGGTGACTGAACTACCTACTAGGTTATATATTCATAATCCCTCTTGTTTTTTCTTTGATTTAATCTGTTGTAGTCTAAAATGGAGAAGAGTGACTGCATCAAGATCCTGTATTTAAGGTCTTCTTCTCCTGGCAGAGGGAAGCATTTGCATGGGTGTACCACATCACATTGGATTACAAAGAATATGAATGTAAACAGACTCCAACTTGCTGTCCTTTTCCCCTTGTTGCTTTACAGCACCACTTCCCAACTGTCTTTCCCTGAACTCGCAGGGGAAATGATGCATTTTACCATTCTCTTTGGATGTCTGTTTTTCTATCTGGATATATGGTGCAAGCATTTTGGGTACTGCCACATTACATTAATAAACTAAATTAACTAATAAATTAATAATAAAAAAAAGGAAGGTGGGGTTTGTTAGGTCAAATGCTGTTGAAGAGCGTATGCAATGACCATACAGATATGCAATCTGCATTCTTTGTTCTTATTTATACTGGATTACAGTAACTTTGATCATAGTGGAATGGCAATTGAATGTGAGTTCACAATGCAACTTTGAAATTAAGGGAGAGCACAGTCTTTGGGTGCTTGAGATTTTATAGATGGAAATTCTGTTCTGAATTTGTTCAAAAGTGGCAGATGACTTGAAGCATATAACTAACCTTTAAGTGAGGTGAATAATCCTTGCTTTCCTTTCACCCTGCTTGTGTTAACGTCTAAGACATCAAATTGAGCTTTTCACTGCATGTGGTCCGTGAAGATCCCACAGAACTTTGCACAAGACCTGGCTTTTGTACACACACTAGTTAAAGACAGACAGAGCCAAAGAACAACATTCAAAGTTTATTAAACCTTTTCAAAAACACTGACATTTTTCAGTCAACTTGAAATTCATTATTTTAGACAGATTCAAGTATTTCTTGCACATCTCACTGGACTGGCACTAGTAGTAGCAGAAAGCACTAGCGGCACAACAGATGGCAAAAGCTGTATAGATCTCAGAGCCTGTGCTATACAGAGAAGTTACCTATCAGATACAGTACCAAACTACAGGCTGTTTCACCTTCACTACAGTATAAAACTGGTTATTTTATGCTGTGTTACTGGATGGTTGTTTCTGGTGTGAAGAAGACAGGAGCCTTCTGGTGAATTTCACATACCAGTAAGCACAGGAGGTTCATTTGCATGAAAGATTTGCAACAGAAAAATACATTTTCAAATTTTAATTTTGTCAAATTCAGATTTTAAGTCTCCACAGCTATCCAGAATAACATGAAGCTAGAACTGCACCTGATCTAAATTTGTATTCTCAACACATTTGCTCTTAGAGAGAATCCATGAAATGGAAATGTCATCTGAATGCATGGCTAGTAGCTGTTGGCAGCATGTTCCCTCTTTCCTGAGCACCTATGTGACGTCTAATTCTATTCCTATCTTTCTGGTTACTGAAATCTGCATGTTCAGCTGGCATTAAGAGCAGTATAATCCCTTGAAATAGTCATAAAACCTAACTCTCTTATGACAGTTTTTGAAAGGGTGGTGGAACAAAAAGAGGACAATTCTCACACAGCTCATTTTATTATTTTTTTTTTTAAAGAAATAACTTGTGTTTGATTCTCCTAGTAATTCAGTAATGTATGTGTCAAATGGAGTTGCACTAGATGACCTGGTCTGGACCTCCAGAAGTCCCTTCTAACTTCAACCATTCTGTGAAATTAATCTTCTAAGTCAAAATTTTATCAAGAAATAATAGTCTTTAATAACTAATAGGGTTGGTCCTCCAACAGACTGAATTGACAGAGGTGGGAAATCTTTAGGAGGTGCATCAATTTATGCACACTGAGAAATTGACCCTCCCCCCCCCGACACACACACGCTTCATTTTATTGTATTATGTGGGTCTGGAACGTGTATTAGTACAATCAGTGCTGGTATTTACAAAAATATAAAAACATATGTGAAATGAGATTTGGGTTACTTAACCATCAAGTAGTTTATCAAGAAAAAGAGAGAAAGTGAAAGAGAAATATGCACAATCTTAAGTTTACTAAAATATAAGAGCTGCAGGCTCTCATTACATGAAAGAACCATGCTTCACGTAATAAAAATACAGAAGAAAACCCTGAAGCCCACAGTCAGATAAATTTGAAGACAAAGCAGGATTTAGCTCAAATTCCCAAGAAAAAGCTGGCATCACAAAAGCCTAGAGCAATAAAGCACAGCTTATGTAAGCTTTGAAGCTATTTAAAATAAAAGATGGATGTTCCCATTCATTAAATGCTCTTGCTGAAGAAAAGCATCAGCATTACAAAGATCATGAGACGAGTTTCAAGTTCTTGGTTCACCTAGGGATTAAGCTTTACTAACTATACACATGCAGAAATAATTCTCTGCACCACAGAGTTGCAGCTGACTATGGCATACTGCTACAGCATGCAGCAGAACACCACCATACCCCTACTTCATGCTCCTTGTAATGTCATTATTTTCCAGTTCCATTCTCCAAATGAATTCTATTAATCCTTAACACTTAAGGCACAAGCAAAAATAAAAAGTATCTGTAAAAATAAAGTCAAATACTCAATTATCATATATCATCTGAAAATTTTAAGTCTCATTGACAGAACAGACTAAAATACTGTTCTGATCCTAAAAATATATTAACAGCAAAACACTACTAGAATTGCTTCTTTATTTTGAGGACTTTAAATATATACACACAATAACAATTTAACAGCTATAGCAGCCTGAAATGTCTATTCTTTCAAACTTCCTTTTTTAAGTAGACAGATAAAATGCAGTTAGTTCCTCTGTGGATTTCTATTCCTACTGGGATGTCCTACTTCAGGACTGCCCAATATACGCTGCGGGATCCGTGCAACAACACCCACTGAATTATTCCCATAGAGACATGTAAGACAGACATTAAGAAGAGGAATTCATCCCACCACATATGAACACATGCAATGAAATTATCTACATAAGAGCAAGTCACCTTGGACTGTTAGTGATGGTAAGAAACAGACACAGTGCACAATTCATCCTACCCTAAGACAGATATCCCAAACTACCTGTTTTCCCCCAATGACTATAAGTTGAGCTTAAAGTATTTAGCCAAGTTGCAGATGTCCATGCTACAGATGTCTAAAGTCGATTAAAATTAATTATTTACGGCAGGTGCAGGTGCCCTCTTCCAGGTCTGCCTGTGCCAGGTGATGATGGAATTGCACTGACTTCTCTGTTGAGAAGGAAGCTACCTCCTTCACCTGTCTGCCACCAAAACGGACTGTATAAAGAGCCCCCCCCCCCCACCTCCTCCAATATACTGTAGTTCTGTAAAGGCCACACAGGTACTTTGCACCACTCTTGACTAACGGGTCCTGCTAAACTTGGTTTTACCTGGAATAGATTGGGCAGTGCTTGTGTGATCCCTTTCCCTGTCTGACCTAAGTAGCACTGGGCTCCTGCAGTGACAAACCATTGTAACCAACACATTAAGTAGTACAGCTGCTGGCCAAAGGAGTGTACATTTATAGCCTAAGCAGGCATTGGTTTACTGTTTAGATAAGACTGAGGAACTTAGATGTTCCTCAGAGTGGTTATTATCATCACAACAAAGAGGGCTAAGTCTTGTCCTTACAATCATCATAAAGATAGGTTAAATCAGATACTGTTTCAAGCTTAAATTTTAAGGCGTAAAATGTTGTTCTAATAAACTAAGAGCTCCCTTATTATCCCTACCTACATCCAGACCTGGTCCTCAGTTGACAAAATAAGTCTATAATTGATTTTCACCATTTCCTAGCTTCCTATGTATAGTTACTATATGACAGTGTCTCCTATGAACAGAATCATAGAATATCCTGAGTTGAAGGGACCCACAAGGATCATTGAGTCCAACTTCTGAGTCTGCACCAGGTCACCAAAAAATCAGACCATGTGGCTGAGAGCATTGTCCAAACACAATTGTTCTCCCGGTTAAGAGAAAAGGAACACAAATATATTTCTACAAATAGAGTCTTTTTTTTTTCCCTCTAAATAAAATAGAGTTGGTGCCACTGTTAAGATAAGAAATTATTAAATTTTGTTCTGCAAAAGCAATCTTGCACTGATAACAATTGTCAAATACAACAATTGAGGATTTAATGTTCTATTCCCCTTTTTCTAGAGACTACAAGTTGCTTGAAAATTAAATTACAGTTAATATTTCTCCCCAGCGAGACAGTCTGACATGATGTGCAAATGCTTATGCTGCCCTGTAAGTCAGTTGTTCCCAGAAGAGATGGGCTGGCAGCATGAAAATAATTAAGTGCCAATATACAATAGGCCTATTTTATAAAAAAATAAACAGGCAAAAAGACACACAGTTCCTACTAACCAAAAAATGTTGAGATAATTATTCTAAACACAGCAATGAGGCTGCAGTGCGGTTTACTGACTTTCATAAGCTCACTTTAACAATTTAGCATGGTTTCAGAACTGAAGTTCTTATTTCTCTGATGGTTCTTCATCTGCATTGACCTTCCCTCTTTGGAGCCACATAAATGCTGACTTTACTGTGCCATCTCCACTCTCTTGGGAAAAACAAATGAAGGCAGCCCAGACAAAGCCACAAAGCCCAGTGTAAGCTGTGCGCAGGTAAACGGGAACAAAAACAAAGTTTGACAGCTGTGTTGGAAGGAGAGAGAGCTCAGTTAGTGCTCCAGTCAGTGTTAGGTCTTGTACTTAAACACCCCAAAACTCCACTGACTTCTCATTAGGTTAGATATCCTCTAAATGCATAGCATAAGGTTTTACAGAAAGGCTCACTGAGTTACCCCGAAACTCACCTGCACAAAAGGCCAGTACATCAGTCCTGTCTGAAATGAAAATGAATCATGTTAGTCTTGTAGACTTCAACCACAAAGATTCAGTTTTTCCTACCACATTTAGCAAAGACTAAAATATATTTTATTAAAGTTAATAGAAGATGGTCAAATATAAATTAAGCTGGTTAACTTTGAGGTTGCAATATTAAACTACTAATCATCTTTATGAGCTGCCATGCAAGGAATTTCTCCAAGAGATTATTCTGACTCATTTTAAATACAAAACTCTAATTACAGTGAAGTCTTCAAAGTCACCTGACACCAAATACATAAGCACATTTACCAGATGGGTGAACAAATGTTTAAATATGTGAACATTTGTTTCAGCCATGAATGAAAAATACCACTGAACACTATTTATTTCACACGTTCAATGCTCCCTCTAGTTACTCATACACGTAAGACTTTCTTGCAAAAATCAACGGAGAATTTACTCATAGAACATCAAGTCAATAGAAACCTTATGTTTTGATAGCATAGAGTGGGCACTGTTTTTAGAGTCATCTTCTCCAGCAGTAAAAATAATCCTTTTCTATCCTACCTACATCCTACCAGTGTAAAGAGAAATGCACGTTGTACATCACAGTTTCTCCTTCTATTATACTTTTATTTTAATCTATCTTTCTTCCCATGCCTGAGAAATCTTTAAAATTCTTAAGTTGCTCAGCTCTGAAATAGCACACATTTTTTTCCTCTGTATAGAGAAATGCTAACCAAAACCAGCTATTTATATCCAAGCCTTCTTAGAACAAGGGATTGCATTTCTGAAAGTGAGAAGACTGTCAGTGAAAAGTACAGGCTCAAAATGATTCCTAAAAAAGATGTCTCTATAACTAATGTTTTTAACAGGTGTTCACGTACGTGTTGTCAACAGTATTGCTAACTAGACACTGGTGCATGCGTACTTCTTAAGAGGAAAAGTAGTACAATCTTAGCGTATAACATTCGGTGTTGTACCGAATTCGGTGTTGTAGGGCTCTCACTCAAACAGAGCTGGGTGCAAGTGTTTTATATATATATATAAATATTGTGCAATTTTGGAATGGGAATATTTCATCCATCTGGCAGTCCTGCCTTCCCCAAATTACCTGGACTTCAGATGACTGCTGGTACTTAAAAGTTTCCTACACATAATCAAATAATGAAGTAAGATGGAGGCTGTTAGAGGAAGACATAATATTTAAAGTATTTTATGCAATAATGTTATTTTTGTTGTGTAACTGGGTGATGAGTTAATCGCTTGTCTTACCTTATAGGTATTCCAAAATTTATTTTTACAGTCTGAAAAGATGTCCTCTTTCCTCTGAAGGATGCTCATACCTGGTGGTAAAATATTTAAGACGATTAGAAAAAAATAATAAAACGTTCACTTTTTTTCAATAATATCCCAAACTGTTCTCAAAATACATTTTGAAAGAAAAGCTGATAAATATTACAAAGAAAAAATACCATTCCTACAACCTAAAATTGCTACATCGTATATCCTCATCTGTTGACTTGGCTCTCCAGGTTATGTGGCTCTCAGTTATGTGGTCTCTGCCCACGTAACTCTGCAGTGGCAGTAGAAGCAGATACAACACAAGCACATCTTACACCCAGGAGACAGAATGAGGCACCGTGCATATTGTTGAATTGCCAGAAGTGGCCCAGGTCCTCAACAGAGTTTAGGTGCCCCAGCCCACTGAAGTCAGTGGAAAAGGGCACCTTTTTTTTTTTTTTTTTTTTTAATTTATTTTGGCCGTAATCAGCCTGCTATTTTTATCTTCATAAATATCTACCTTATATCCAAATCCTAGAATAGACAAGTAGAACAATTTCAAAACCTACTTGTTGAACTCTCCACAGGCAGCATTTCAAAATTGTAAATAAATTCTAGTTGGTCCAAGCTCCTCTCAATTCTAGGCAAACACAACCTTGCAGCAGGCTCCCAACATTAAACCCGAGAGAAGAGAAAAGCAGCATGATTTGAAATTATGGATTCGACCATACAAACTGGAGATAAAATGCAAAATAGTAAAAATAATGAACCCTTTAAACTACTCCCTGTGATGGGAACCTTCACATGTCAAACCAGGGGTCTTTCTAAAAGCTGTAGCAGCCCTTCAGAGATCACCCACCATGACTGGAAGATGTAACCTACATTAAGTGAAGGTGGTGGGTGTTGAAGGAAAGGTTGGACGTGGTGCTTAGGGACATGGTGTAGCAGGTGACATTGGCAGTAGGGTGATGGACCAAATAAAGGTCTTTTCCAACCCTGATGATTCTATGAACTTCTATGTCAACATGCTTGTAGCAAATTGATCTAAAATCTAAAGCTACACGTTTGCACATAGCAGAGACCCGAAGTCACTTAGCCCACCGCAGGTATCTTTCTAGATACTTGCATGCCACGAGGTTGTCAGTATCTCTCAGCTGACACGTTACAGGCTCCTGCTGCCACCTAATTTAGGTATTTTTACCCTCCCTTCCTTCTTCGGTCCTTCACATCCTCCTGGTCCTTGGGCAAGCCTCTGCTCGCATTCTGACATGAGCAGAAAGTAAAAATGTCACGTTTGACTTCTTCCTTGGCTTCCTTTCTCTCCAGTCATAAACTGAGCGAATTCCTGGCAGGGTCATAAAGCGCAGACCTCCCGCTACCATGCAGACAGTCTCTTCAGAGTCTAAAGTTTCTTCTTATTTCTTGGCTGTCAAGGTTATCCCTTACCACTGACGGCAGCGCGCTGTGCTTCTACACACCCGTGAGGCAGAGCCGGGCACAGCCCGCTGAGCCGCCCCGCTTCCCTCACAGCCGCGCTCGGCTGCCTTTCGGCAACGGGACGGCCGGGGGCGCAGCAGAGCCACTCACCCGTGTAGAAGGCACCAACGGCGACCGGGGCGGCGAGCAGCTGGTCGCACAGCACCTTGCCCAGCACGGCGGCCGGCCGGCGGCCGGGCAGCGCCCTCTCCAGCGCCCGCAGCCACACGTAGTTGAGGTTGCCGTGGAAGGTGAGGGCCAGCAGCGCCACCCGCCGCGTCTGCGCCCAGTCCGGGGGCTGCCCGCGGCCCCGCCGCTGCGCCGCGTCCCCGGCCGCCGTGAGCCCTGCGTAGAGCAGCACGCTGCCCGCCCACCCCGCCGCCATCGCGGCCGGGCCGCCCTCACAGCCCCCGCCCTCCGCAGCGCGGGGAGCCGCCGCCGTGCCCTCAGTGAGCGCTGCCGGCTCCGCCCGCCGCCGCCTCGTCAGCGCTGCCAGCGTGGAGCCGCCCGGGCCTGGCGGAAGCGGCGAGCCGCGGGGCGGCCCCGGCCATGGACGCCTCTCTGGAGAAGGTGTGCGGGGGGACGGGAGGGCCCTGAGGGGCGAGGGGGCCGCCGGGGGGAGGGGGCCGCCGACCGGGGCCGAACGCGCACGGCCCCGGGGCTCCCGGGCCGCCCCGCCGGGCCTGAGGCACGGGGTCGGCGCCTGGCTGAGGTGTGAGCACGGCTCCTCCTGCACAGCCCGGCTCCTGACCGTTCCTGGGGCCTCCCTGACGGTTCCTGGGGGCTCCCTGGCGGTTTCGTTTCCTGGGCAGCAGCAGGGCACTGGGGAAATAGCGCTGTTTGCTCTTTTCTGTTCAGTGCCCTGTACAAAGCAAACAGCAATTGTGTAATGATGTCAGTCACTAAGAAACTTGATTTTGCCGTTGTCACTGAGGGTCAGAATCTGGAGGAGTTTTCTGGGACCTGTCACGCTTCTGGCTCTCATTGCACCTGCGGTGTTTCGGGAGACCTGTCCTGAAAGCGAGGAGGGGCCGGCTGCTCGGATGTGGTTTATCACCCTTGTTCGTATATGGCTTATCACCATTACTTGTATATGGCTTATCTCCGTTGTTGTATGCCTTTCAGAACAGTATGCATTTGCAGCAGCGTATGCTCTGTGTGCTGAAGAGATGTTACTGCTTCCTTCCACTTTGCATCATTTCCTGTACTCAGCATGTTCGGTTTTTTGTAGTCTTTGGAATCAGCTAGACAAGTGTGAATGGGATATGCTGCAGTAAAATGAATGAGAAGGAAATTCAGAAGGACTCTTTCTGACGTGGTTAGTAAGTAGACAGCAAAACAATTAGCTGTATTAGAATCCAAATGAAGAATGCAATGTTCAGGAGTATTTTGTTGGCTTTAAATGCTTCAGGTCTTTACTAGCACTATCAGAAGTCATGGTGACTGCTCATTGTTCTGAAAAGTTTTAATAAGTAAAACGTAACTGACTACTAGTTTGGAATATGGTCTTTACTGTGCTTGAGTCCAGCAGACTTTAAAGAAGGCACGCTAATACAGGGAAACTTACTGCTCAATATTGTTGACAGACTGCTTATAAACTGTGTGCAACTAGGTCATCACAAGCAAGGAAAACACCCTGCAAGAATTAATGCTTAAATTTTGTGATGGAGTAGAAGTCTGTGTTTTGGTTATTTGAATTCTTGATGTCAGTAGTAGTCTGTCAGGGCGAGGGCCCTGTGAAAACTTGTGTGTCTCATTTTCAGTGTACACAAATAGATATGTGTAAAGAGTTATCATTTGTTTTACTTTCTCTCTCTTTTTTTTAAATCATGGCTCTTTTCGCCTTGGATGATAAAAAGCTGTAGCACCCTGTGTCATGTCATAACCCAATTACCGTCTTCCATGCACTTAGCAGTTAGTGCCCTCTTGAAGTAGCCAAGGTTGCTGTGAATCAGTAAAATCTGCACTTTATTTGGTCTTGTGTGTGATATAAAAGAACTGTTCTTCATGAATCAAATTGAAATTCATCCAAGCTGGAATATTTTTATCATCTGAGAATGTGCATCCACTTACCTTGTGCTTATTAAGCATTATCATAATGCATCTGAATGTCTTATTTGTACCATGTCTCCTTTTTATGTATTTATGCATACAGCTTATTGGGATATAAGTGATAAGTGCTTGTATAAAAGTTCGTCAAAACTTTTTATTTTTCATAATGAAGAAGGCCTTTTATTGGAATCACCTCACTGTGGGGTGACAGTGAATGACTACACTCATTAGTTGCATGCAAATGAAATGATTGAAGTGTGTGAGAAACTTATTGAGAGTTGAAAACATTGCATGATAGGCTTGTGAGGAGAACTTGTAGAATCTGATACGTGGTTATGCACACCAACAATCTCATGGCTTAGTTTTGCAAGTGATCTTTGTCTTATCAGATACGGCTTTCTGTTTTTTAATTTATGAACATTGTGTGTCTTCAGTGGTATAATTAGAATGCTTTTTTTTTTTTCTCCAGAAAATTTGGTGTGAATTTTAGGTTTAATTTCTTCTGGAAGCCTATGTTCAACTCGAGAAGTTTGGGCAGCAGATCTATGATTTTTTTTTTTTTTGCTTTCTTTATATTGTGGTATGTGACCACTCTTGAAGGATTTTAACATTTTAAGTTTCAAGTCAGGTGATTGTCACTGGTAAAATAGGGCAGATTCTTTCTTTGCATCTCCATGCTGTCTCCGCAGCACTGTTTCCCCTAAACATTGAATAAACTGGGCATTTCTCTCAGCCTGTGACTTTTTTTCCTTTGTTCCTGCATTAATTACCACAACATCCTGGTAACTTCAAGGAGTGCTTGTGACAGCAGATGTGTGTGCCAGTCCTGCTGCATGACAAGGAAGTGATAAAGTTTAAAAGAGCAAATGCCTGTAAGCAGAAGCCTTGTGGTAATATTAGCCTTTTGCATTCAAGACTAACAGTCAGGAAAGTGCTGCTTTTTTATTTGTCATCTAAGGCATTTCTTAGCCTGCAGAATAAACACAGTATTATTTTGGCTTGAAGAATACTGATCATTGTTTGAGATTAATTTATTGTTGAGAACAGTTTTTTTTTCTTGGCTGGTAAAACTTTTTTTTTTTTCTAGGCAAATATAATAACATAGGGGGGAAATAAGGCATACTTTTGGTGAAGTGCTGTGCTGCGCCTGTGAGTCTCTTTGCACGCAGAATAGTTTATGCAGACTGTTTGAACTCATCCCTTTCTGGCATTAGGAGTACAGCCAGCAGAAGTGCAAAGTAAAGATTGTAAAACGTTGATATGAAGCAGCATTCTCACTTTTGAATTTGTAATTGGTGTTCGGTCTTATCAAAACCAGAGATGACCCCTTATCTTTCCCCTGTTGCCAGGTGACCCCGAGGTGTGACATGCTGCCTGCATTTTACAGTTCAAAGTGCTTAAAGAATAATAGATTAGTTACAAAATGCAAAAGTAAACACAAATTGTGCCTCTTAAAACATTAACCTTATTGAATTTAATTAGTGCATCTCGAAGGCAACAACAGCTAAGAATGAGATAAGTGAGTGAGTGTCGGGGTTCTGGATGAACCGGAGGGGGCAGGAGGTGTTGGGATGCAGAATGAAGGACTAAGTGGCGGCTGGTGCCTCCTTGGAGCTTGAAAGGACGTGGCATGTTGTGGAAGCTACCTGGGTAAAGGATCAGCTAACTGTGGTCAGTCATCCAGTGATCCCAGGGAAGGGCTGAGGGCAGAAACTGAGGCTATTATGAGCAGTTTCAGTTTCTGCATCTGCAAGTAACGAATGTCCCGGTTTTTAGAGTTGTTTCCTTGTTTGCATTTTTCCCTAAGTGCCTTTTCAGCAAAGGAAAAGCATACTGAAAAGAAAATCTATAGTGGATGTTGATAGTGAGCCTGGATCCACTTGCTAATATTAGAGGTGGGAGCTACTGCAGGTACGGGGAGGCTGACAAGCATCAGAGCCAACAGAGCTGGCTTGTGCTGCAGGAGACTTAGTCCCCTGCTTCACTGGTTTGCTGCTGGACACAATCTAAAAGAAGCAACCACACCACTCCCCTGTCCTTCAGTTCTGCAGGAAGTGTAGGCCTGAGCAACCTCATGAATCATCTCAGGCTTAAACAGGGAAAAAAAAAAGGTAAAAATAATTAAAGCGTGTTTAATGCAAGTGAGCTCACAAGATAAAGAATTTAGAAGCATGAACGTTCCATTGTGCTGGATGGAGGACAGAAGTGCCTGCAGCTTTCCCACAAGTTCTCCTAGTACTTGGCAGAAAGAACTGCAGAGCTGAAAACAAATTTATTGGGATAGTATGCGTAAAGGATGCAAACCCTGCAGGAGGTCAAACAAATTGGTTTGGAGGAACTCGATGATGAAGCCTGTTGGTGAAAGTGAGCTCAGGTGGGGTGTCAGTGCACCCTGCTTTAACGTTGTATTTGCTTTGTTTGTCCTGTGAAGGTTTTACTTCTCATTTACTTCTTCTTCAAGATGGGTTGTAAATATACTCATATGGAGACTGTAGGCACTCAATGACCAGACAAGCAGCTTGTTTTGAAGGCAAATTTCTAACAGTTGTAATCAAGAAGCAAGGAAGAAGAAATCCACCTTTGCTGGCCTACCCACTCATAAACAAGCAAGCAAAGAAGAGTCCCTGAAACTTAGTCTTTTTATCAGGCCAGTAAATAGCTAGAAGTCCTACATAAACTAAAGCACTGAAATGAAATGTGAGATTTTAAGCACAGTGCATTGAAGATTGACAAGCAGTGCAATGAAAGACATTTAGGCTTCTGAAAATACATTCGCATGAAAGTGAATTACGCAGCAAACATTTCAAAATGCTTTTGAGAGTTGAAACAGTCTGCAGTTTTGCTATGTGAAGGTTCTCAGGTAGGAAGACAAAAGGCTCTTTCAGGTGCCCACGGAGGAAGGCTCTGAATGAGTTTGATGGCCTGGCAGTGATGACCATGCAAACCAAGTGTAGAATTTCAGGTTGCATAGATGGGTACTTAAATTCAGATTAACACCTTCCAAGTTCTGTCTCCCATGTTTGTTTTTGTGGGTTGCTTTTATAGGATCTTGAAATTATGGTTCCACAGTTTGCTGGGAAGGGCCGGGCAGTTTGTGCAGCAGGGCCACCTCAGGTTGCACCAGGCCAGTAATGTTTCTGGCATGCAGGTTTCTCTTACCTTCATGAGAAGGATGGGCCTTTGATGCACTTCCCTTACACATATGTAAGTTCATCTTATGCTGTTCTCTAAGTGTTATGGCTACTGGTTCTACAGTTGTGTTTGTAGATCTTACTATGTTGGAAAAGTCTTTTTCTGGTGCAGGCAGGATGCCTTTTACATCTGTGCAGCTGTTTAGCACCCCCATCACCTCCCCCAAATGGATGTGGACCTGTGGTCAAAATGTAGTATTCCGCTTGTCTGCTAGTCTTAGTTCAAGAGCAGGAAAAAACCCTCTGTTATTGCTGCTTGGGGTCTATCCACACATGACCTTGTTTACAGACTGAACTGAACAACGTACCACATGATCATGGCATGTCATTAAAGTGTGTCCAGAATTTCCCTAACTGAGTGGCTTGCTGTTGCAACTTCACCACACCTGTTTTTCTTGCTGTTTAAATTCTGCAGATAGTCTGCTGCTTCCCACCTCCATGACGTGAGCAGAGGAGGGAGCATGTATAAAATTCAGTGCGCAGCAACAAAAGGATTCTTTTGCATCCTGTAGTTCAAAGGAGAAAATGAGTTGCTGTGCATCCACCTAGCAGTTGGAAAAATGCAGAAGGGGTTCATCTTCCATTTAAATCCATATCAGAGCTGGAGGACTTGCTGGATGTCATAGCATTTTATGTTGCTTGGCGTAACTTCTCGTGAGTTTGTCTCATGACAGAAAACTGTATTTTATGTCTTTGTTCTGCTAGCTTATTGACACAAGGGTTTTATACATGGGTAATTGCCACTGAGACTCAGTGAGTCACAAGGTAAGCATATGCAGGCTTTAACATCTGCTGTCATTCCAGCAGGTGAATTAATTGTGTTAGTAACAACCAAAAGCAACACAGAGGCTTTTTTGTAATGGTTCTACATCTTGTGTCAGCATCTCCAACAGATCTGTTAGAATATTTGCATCTAACTCTAAGCAAAGTTCAAGCAAATAACTGCCTTAGCATTGCTTGTGTTTTATGGCAACTTGTAGCAAAGTATATGAGATTGACTGGTCATGTCAGGAAATTATGTCTATTACTCCCTTAAAAATCAGTTGTGCTCCAGGGAGTCTCTAAGCCCTTTTTCTCTGGACGCTTTGAAAATGTATGGAAATACTGCCAATGATTGTATTTAGGATTTTTGCCTAGCTGTGTATGTTGTGTTCTGAGTACCAAATGCTTGCAGCATACATGTAGGTATTTTTTATCTCTGCGGTGAGGTCACAAATTTTGCAAGCTTGTACTTCTGTAACACGGCATGTGAAGAAGTCCTGGGCCTCACCACCACTGGATGTTATAGAAGCCAGAAGTGTAAAAAGCAAACAAACAAACATCTGTTGTTAGCTGCTGGGGGTTACTGTGGGAAAACATTATGGGATGCACTGTTCTTTATTCTGCCCCAAAGCATTAGTTGCTGGCCACTCCTAAAAGGACAGAGTGCGGAGAGCTGTCAGCCTTGGTTTGAGCCAGTGAGACCGTGCCTGGCTACTGATTCTTCCAGCCACCTACCACTTGCTATGATATGAGTTAAATCTCTAAATATTTTGGTAAAAATAGTCTTTGAACATATGGTAACTCTCATTTTTTTTCCTCCTTGATCAATCCTCCGGATGAAAGTAGTGTAAAATCCTCATGCAAATTAATCCCACTTCCTTCTGCGGTTAAATTTGCTTGTGTCTGCCTCTGCGTGAGCAAACATACTGGCCTGTGTCACACCACGGATGCAGCACAATTACATGCTTTTCCATCAGTGGTAATGGAAAGCATGTGCAGGCCTTGAGGACTACTGGTGCTCAAACACTGCGCAGACAAGGAATTATGGCCCTGCCCTATGGGTAGGGTAAGCTTAAATATTAAACTTGGTTAAGATATTTTTTAAAAGCAACAACCACCAATTCCACACACATACAAAGAAAAAGAAAGAAAAAAGCCACAAAAACACTGAAGTAGCAGTTGAAGTGGTTTACTACTGGAGGCTTTGGAATAAGGATGAGTCTCTTGAAAAATGGTTGTTACTGAATTTGCAGACGCTATGCTTACAGTGCGTTTGGGAGCAGGGGAAGGGAGAAGAGAGACCGATGAAAGGGTCACCTGAGTATCTTAGAGTATTTTGCTGTCAGATCTGACGAGTCGTATCAGTGGTTTTACCTTCTACCTTCATAATGGGCTACATTTAATACTCAAATATTGTTTAATATCAACCACTCTAGGTAAACCAAGCCCTGAGATGATACCTTTCACATCCTCTGGAAGCTTCTAGGTCCTCCAATCAGATATCCAAACAGATAAATATTCCTGGTCAGATCTCTTGTGTCAGTGTAGCCAGGTATCTTGGGTTCAACTTCTTAAAGAGACTTCTTCAAAGTCAAAGTAGTTCTTTAGAAAATAATACTTGCTTGTCTTTGAACTTGTTACCTAGTTTGTTGCAGGAAGCACGTCTGAAAGCACGACAGACACCAGTAGAGTCAGATTATGCTCCATTTTATTGCCCGAATAGCCTAACTTTTATAGTGAACTTAAGAGGGGCGGACAGTGTTTCACACAAGATTATTGGTCAAAAGCACTCAGACAAACAACTACAAGAAAACAACCCCACCTGCAAGAAAACCAACCCCCTTGTGATTAGCAGTCACGTAGACCTTGTCCTTGAAGCCAGCTACTGGTAACAATATTTTTCTGAATTCCTCAATTGGGTGATGTGGGAACACTGTTACGGGAACTTCTCATAGTTGCCCTGGTAGCTTGGTTTGCTCAGCTACAGCAAGCCATGGGATTTTTGCTGTTTCAAAAAATCCCTCAACACTGGTTCATGGGAAATAGGTTCAACTTTTTTTTTTTTTTTAAAGTTCTTCCACCCCGACAGTCTCTTTAACAGGGATCTGTTGCTACCTGGTCTCAGGAGTGAATTTATTTTTAACCTGTTTTGTGCAGCTAGAGGATGCAACTCAGTGACCTAAAACCTGCCTTGGTCACACTAGTCAGTTTTCAGCTTTCCAAACAGCTTCTTTTTCTAGAAGGTAACTTTCTTGTAAGAAATAATAGTGTTGGGTTTATCCACTGATCGTGGTCTGTTTGTTTTGTTTTTCATGGCTTTTTCCTGTTACTGTTATGGCAGAGGGGCTAGAGAATTTTTTTTAATGAGAATCTTGGATCTATCAATAATAAAATCCACATCATAACTGTGTTCTGTTTTGGGTTAGTTATTTTAGGTTAATAATATGTTTTCATTTTTGTCTATTTCGGATTCAGGTTATACAGCGTATTATTTTAAATTGAGTACACGTGCATGTCTGATGCATGAATTTGTACTAAGTGTCTTGTGGGGACAGTAGTAAGATAAATGATGTTCTGGTCTTTCATAGAAGTTATCTTTTATTTTCCTGACAGATGGTTGACCCTACTCTAGCCGAAATGGGAAAGAATCTGAATGAAGCAATGAAGATGCTAGAAGACAATCAAAGGTATATACAAAGAATAACAACCATAAAACAATACCTATTTGTGCTCAGGGTATGATTATTAATGCCATTGTCATTAAGTGGGATAGAACACATTTTCCTGGTAGTTGAAGGTCATACTGTCCTTCTGAAGCTTATACCTAAACGAACTGCTGTTTCTCAAGTAATAGGATTTTTAAAATATCTACACACGTTTTTATGCATGTTCTCTAATATATTCAGAGCAAGTCCATTTTTTTCAGAGTTGTTAGATCTTTTCCTATTGCTGTGCAAGTAGCTTTTAATATTTTTGTAAGACAGCTACATTGATGCTGTAAAACACAAACTAAATACATAATTTGTTCTTGTGTCTTTAACATAGAAAAGCAGAGGAGGAAAATGAAAAGAAGTATGCACGGAAGGATATTCCTGGACCACTGCAAGGCAGGTGGGCAACAACAGTTTTTGGATAATGCTCTATACTGTTTAGAATATGTAAAATACAGGTAACACTTCTGTGTTAAGGCAAACAGGAGCATTTACTAGGTCTGGCATTGTAACAACTTCTGTGACTTTTTCCATATTCATGCAGGGAAAAAGAGATTACTTGTCCTTATTGACTGGAATTTTGAACTATTGGAAACAATTGGTGCATTGGTACATATTGTTGTCATTAAGACTTACAATAAATATAGATACACCTGTGCTATAGAATTGAAATTCATTAAAACACCAAGACAATAAATTAATAACTGACACTGGCAAGGCAGAAAACCTTAAAAAAAAAAAAATAAATGAAAATAAGAACTTAAAAATCCAATTTTATCTAAAAGTTTTATGGAGCTTTTGTGCATATGGCAGATAAAATCATTGCATCTGAAAACTAAGACTTAAAATTTGTTGTAACTTCTGCTCTGGAAGAGGAAATCTTTTCTTCAGAAAACATGGCAAAATCTATTTAAGTCTTCTATGTACATAAATTATCCTTGTTTTGGAGTGGAGACACTGAATTAGCTTTTTCTAAGAATAAAAAGCATTTCCAAATGTCATTATGTCCTAAATGGCCTCTTGGCTAGGCAGTGGTGCTTAATTTGTTGTTTGTTTGTTTTTTTGATGTGTTTTTTTTTTTGTTGTTTCCTCTCACTGGTAACACAGCGGCCAGGACATGGTGAGCATACTTCAGTTAGTTCAGAACCTAATGCATGGTGAGGAGGAAGAGGAGTCTTCACAGGCCTACCGGTAAAGTCAATATGAATTGTTGCATGTGAAAGATACCTGATTTATTCTACCCTGTGATATTAAAGAGCTTACACTTCAAAAATGCTTAAATGTAAAAAGATATTATGCAACTATGTGACTTTTAAAGGTTACTTAATTACATTATATAGCAAAGCAGAGTAATGCATTAGGCTTGGCTTTCTTAAAATTATCAAGCTTTCATCAAGTTAGGGCTATTAGTAAATGGAGTTGTACAAAGGAATTCTCTCTGATATGACAGCTCATTTCGTTTTTTACTTTCTTAAAGTTGGTTCAAGTCTGAAAGTCTTACATCTTTGAATACCAACAAAAAATATTTATTACCTCACCCTGTAAAGTTTAAAGGACATTTCCATTTTCCTACGAAATGGAAATAATACTAACTTATCTGTAGAAGTGTAGTGAAAACTAATATTTGAAAAAAAGTTTGGAGATGGGGAAGAAAAACAAACAGGAAAAAAAATCAACTAATGAATGCTATGCTGTAATAACGGTCCCCTGAGTTTTGTCAGCATGAAGAGGAGAAGGTATATGTTTAATGTACATTAAAGTCACAATGCAGATAAGGAGCCTAGTTCCAACTCATGCTTGCTGATTACAGTAAACCTTTTGTTATCAGTAGGATTTACCTTGGATGGCTAAAAAGAAGCTGAGATGTTGCTGTAAGCAGCTAGGCCAAGTGAAGTGCAATGTCTACACTGGCATTTTAGTATGGTAACATACAACAGCAAGATGGTGACTGGTATACTGTATTTTCCTCTGATAAATATTTAAAATTACATGTCAACAAATTCTACTGCTGTAGTAAAAACACGCAAACCTAAATTTACTGAAATGTTTGTGACTTGTATTTAGTTGGCAGTTTCTCTGTTCTGGCCTGCAGACTTCAAAATGTTGGTGAACAGGGTCACATGGCTCTACTGGGGCATAGTTTGGCTGCTTATATATCAGTGCTGGACAGGGAAAGACTGAGAAAGCTTACAACAAGGATCCTTTCTGACACTACCCTCTGGCTCTGCAGGCTTTTCAGGTGAGTCGCTCCGAATAACATAAGTAAAACTGGGCAGTAATAATCGTTTCAAAATACGTGTGATATCAACAAAAGAAACTGCTATCATGAAATTACAGGTATTCTTTGAAAGATCTTTAACACATCACATTATTTTTCTTTTTTTTTAAAGACATTGAATGGCAGAACTTGTTAGGAATATGGTTGCCATAAAAATAGTACTATAATGGCCATATGGTGGAGCTAAGGACCAAAGTGCAGTTCCAACTTATAGCTGGTTGATCATTTAACTTTTTGTTTTTGAGGTATATGTTGTGTTGCTGTGGTTTGAGGTGCTTCATATTTTTGAAAGTAGTATTCAGTTAATTTGTCCTTTGCGCTTCCTGGGTCTAGCTCACTTTTCTAGGTAGGGAGGGATTCACTGATTAGAAATTCCTTTTCCCTTCCTGAAACAACAAAAAAACCCATTTTATCACTCTCATGATACTGCGTCTTTCGGAAGATGTTCCCAGTGCTACTGAGAAGTGTTGGCTTTATTTGTGTGTAGTACAAGATTAAATAGTTAATATAACTAAATATGTAAAGCTAACACAAATTTGTTTGAATTGTAGATCGTAAGGGATTTTATTGTTAGGCTTATCTTCATCAGGATTATTTTATAAATTCAATGATAATGACTATCTGTCTGACTTAAATATGTTGAAACTTTGTGTGATGATGAAATGTGAGAAGTTGCAGGTAACCCAGGTATTTTGCCAAATGTTTATTTATATGTAGGAGAGATGTGATTTTGTAATTAATGAGGAGTATCTTTTGGAATGTGGTCCCCAAAGTTTTGTGACTCATAGGCAACAGCATTTAACAAATACCATCCTGTAAACTGTTTCATACCTTTTGACATTTTCTGTGGCTATGAGCAACACTAGAGGGATTTTCTTGTGCCCACGTTAGGTTACAGAAATGTTGCATAAAGGTGAAGTAAACGTTTATATGTGGGTCATTTTGGAATTAAACCATGGAATATTCGGCAGGATTTGTGCATCAGATGGTCTACAGCAATATGTTTCAGTGCTTTTACATATACTTGCGGATAAATGCTGTTCTGAAATGTCACAAGACTGTTGATTTACTTGTTGCACAAAAAATGCTAAAAGAAGTATCTACCATGCAAGTTGCTTTATAAATTGACGTATCTGCTATTTCTGCTGTTGCTGTTTTCTGTAGTTACAACAGTTAATGGATTGCCTTCAATGCAGAACACTTACCCCTTATCTATTCATTTTGCTCCTTTTTCTTGACTGTAAGTTTTAATGTACTAATTTGAGTTCAATGCTTAGAAGGGGAGGAGCAGGAACACACTCCCACACTCATAAGCCCCAAAGAAATGTTCTTAATAAATCAGATTGAAGGCAAAATAGCTATAAAATCATTAAAATATTTGCAGGGAAGAAAAATATTTTATTTATGTACCCCATCTAAAACATCCGGAAAATTGCTTTGCAGTGTACTGAATAAATTGTGGTATTACTCTCAAACTTTGTAAATTACAAATGGCATCAGTAACTTTTGGCTATTATGAAATATTTATTTGTGACTTCATAATAAAGTTTGCCCATTTCTGCCCATTTATCCTATTTCATGTATCTTATTCCTATTTTTACTAACATAACTTGAAGGATGTCATGTTGCATTCTCTTTAAAATTAGTAGTCTAGAATTTACATATAATAAACTCAGATGAACCCACCCCAGCTCTTACTAAGTAAGGCTTTGAACTCTGTAAAGGAATTTTTTTAGGACTGCAGATGGTTTTTTTTCTTTTTTACTTTGTCTCCGAGTTTAAATCAATATATATATACAAGGCTTCTCTCATCATCTCAGCCTGTTTGAGTAAAGCTTCCTTCTGCTGAATTTTTCCTGTTAAGGTAGTTTTTTGCTCTTTCTTTGTCCTCCTATAACACTAACCAGTGCAGGAGCTCATTTTAGTTGCTAAACTAGATGTTGGTTTGGGTGTTGTTTTTTTTTGTTGTTGTTTTGTTTTGTTTTGTTTTTTTGATCATATTTACTCAGATTTTCTTACAGGTATGAAAATGGGTCAGCTTATTATCATGAAGATGATCGTGAAGGTCTCCTAAAAATCTGTCGACTTGTTATTCACACACGCTATGAAGATTATACAGTGGAAGGATTTAACGTGCTATATACTAAGCAGCCCATTATATACATTAGTTCTGCAGCTAGAACAGGCTTGGGCCAAGCTCTCTGCAATCAGGTAAAGTGAATCAGTTGGGGTTTCAGCTGTCAGTAGAACCTGGCTGGCTTCATATTGCCTATTAGAAATTTACATTTTAAAAATATATTCAGACTTTTCCTGCAAGACACTGATACTTCCTATTGGCAGCACTCTTGTAAATCAGTTGGGACCAGTTGAGAAGTTTCCTCTAAAACTAATTGTCTGCCTTCAACTTATGCTTTTAAAAATTCTTCCAAAGTTTTCTCAGTGCTACTGTGTTGACTGAATACATGTACTGTCAGGCAAGCTGGGCAGTCTCTCTGCAGCTCTCCTGTTCCTTCCACATGTTTGCTTGTCATTGTCAGATTAGTGTTCCTTACAAGCAGATTCTTCTCAACCTCTTCTCTACTTTGCCTTTCTATGGACATAACAGATTTTTGTACCTTATAAAATTATGTTTCTGAGACTTAGGATGATTCCTATGCCTGTTAAATGAAAGCATGAAAAGGGCTATTTTGAACAAGGAAACTTGGGCCTCAAAAAAGTTCAGTTCTGATTTTAGGAATAGGTTATCTTTGGTGATTTTGAGAACTTGGTTTTCCCTGGTGGTAAAAAAAAAAAAAAAAAAAAAAGCAACGTGACAAAAAAAAAAAAAGCAACACATTACAGGGGAGAGGGAAAGAGAATCTTAGGTGAAACCATACTTTGATGCTTTGATGCCAATGCAATATCTATAAGTTAGAAATACAAAAATACTATGTAGTATGTTGGTATTGTTTATTAACCGCACTTTCCAAAATTATAAAACATAGGCAAAGGAAGTGAAGTTCATACTGGGAGTAACCTTGGTAGCTGTAGTGGACTGTATATTTAAATTAAAAACACGTGACTGGGAAAAAGTAGTTGCAGGTTGCGTATTTGGTCTGTGTTTTGCAGCAACGATACAGTGGGAGGGAGAGAAATTTTCTGAATATTTTCAGTGAAACGACCCACATGCTAACTCCTTGTTTATTTATTAAAAAAGACGAGCAATTGTTTCTAGATTGCTTTGCACTTTTCATAAGCCACTGGTCAGGGTGAAAAAGACCCAAACACACTGGATTCTGACCTCTTCTTCTCAACAAATGTTACCATTTTTGAAATGAATACAATTCAGGGAGAAGCGTGGTTCCATTTCAGAAAGTTTTGTTTGGAATTGGAAACAAATTACCCCAAAAAGCAGTGTTTTAATGAAATCCAGTTTTCCTTAATTATGTTCAGAACCTGTTTTGCCAAGCATTTATTTGTATGAATTTTCATATACCTATATGAGCTGATTGAGACCATACGCAGATTTTCTTGTTGCATACCTAATGTTCAGTGATATTTTTAAACTTAACATATACTAAAATGAAGGGTCAAGTTCTTGGGACTTACATTTCCTCAAGTCTTTGGAGAAGGTGAGTAGGGGTACAACTAAGAAATTAAAAACGTAGACAGCAAAGAAATAAAATTGTTAGCATAGAAGGAACTGGTCTGGGCCAAAATGACTTAGGTAATAAGTGGTAAAAGTTCATTGCAGTAAGTTGGTGTCTTTTGCAGGCAAAACGTTGCATGTAGTTATTGATTGAACCTTTTTGATTAAAAAAAAAAAAAAATGCTGCTAATAATTGGTGTTTTGGGAGCCTTTTGCTTCTGAGTACAAACAAAAGATAAGACACTACTGTTAACTTGTCCTTATCAGGTAATCAATGAATTTAAGTGATGCTGTTTTAGATTAGATTTTGAGAAATAGTGTATGTTGTAGAGCACAAATCGTAACTGAGTAACTGGACAATCAGTCATTAATTCAACTTCTGTCAAATAAAAGTATACACACAAACTGGTCTATAACTAGTTCTCTTAATTTGATGAACTTCCTGTTCAAAGTGATGAGCATGATCAACTGTATTTCAATTGCCTAGTGATCTTCCAGGTTAAAGATTAAAATGGGTAAGAGACCTTCATCCAATCCCCATGCTAATTATGCAGAACTGTCTGAAATTTACCTCTGTAGCAAAGGAAGAACGTGAACATAGTGATGTGAATTAAGCAGTATGCTCAAAGTTGACAGATTGCTCTCTACTCGGTAGTAAAGTGACTGTGAACTTCCAGTGGAGTAGGGTCCATGCAAAAAGCACGTTTGCTTATAGGCTACATGTATATTCATTCAAAGGGCAGCCAAGAAAGAAAGGCTTGAGTTTAGGCTGTTGTACATTGCATAGATATTTCAGTAGAAATGCTGTATGAAGTTAATGTACTAATCAAACCTTTTTTTTTTTTTCTGAGTTTCTCCTCTGCTTTCTTTTCTCTGCTAATAATTTGATTATAAGTTTTGGCAAGAAACTTACTTCATAATGTACTAGCCAGCTTTTTATTGACATGTTTACTACTTTTTGTGTTACTTAATATGTGTGTTTCTGTGAATGCTTGAAGTGACTATTCTGAACCATGTCTCAGTTGTTCAAATTCCATCATTTTTATTGCAGCTAGGGTTACCCCTCTCTTGCATGTGCCGTGTGCCTTGTAACACCATGTTTGGATCTCAACATCAAATGGTAAGTTTGTCTTCCTTAAGAGCTCTTTTTTTGTTCCGTTAATAAACTTTTTCCTAACAACATTATTGAGATTTACTTGCTGTACTTAATTTTTCAGCCGTTAAGTCTGCCATATTATAGCTGTAATAATCAGACTGAAATCTTCTGGAATGTCAGCAGCTTGTGTCTTGTCTTGTTATTTGCAAGGTACTTTTAATGTCATATGGTAATGTGCTTTTTAGTCCAAGATTTCTAGAATATGTGTAGTAGAAGGTATGTTTATAAACTCCACTATGTATTTCCATTGTATTTTTCACAAAGGTTTTTTTTGACCTTTGGCTTATTTTACCTTTTTGAGAAGAAGAAACTGCAAGCCACAAAGACATTAAGAATATCTTTCAGAACTCTAACATGCTGTTCCCTTTCACTCTTAATGCACTTTTCCAGTTCAACAGAAACAAATCTCTATTGTTTGATACACATATTTATAAACACATATCTTTTTCTTATTGATAACAGGATGTTGCTTTGTTGGACAGATTGATTAAAGATGATGTTGAGTCTGGAAAACTGCCTTTGTTGCTTGTGGCTAATGCTGGTAAGTGCTATGGACAAATAATTAAAAAAAAGGCACTATTTCATGAATATATATATATAAAAAATAAAATAATATTTTTTCTTAAACAGCTTAGTGTTTGCATGCCAAAAAATGTCATAACATATCTTAATGACCAGACAATTGTCTGTCTAGAGGGGTTTTTATTTAATTGATTCAGAGGTGGATTGTACTATTAGAGTTCTGCTTGTGTCAAATGGTGCATTAATGTAACTAAAGTTTTTTTTTAGTGAACACATCTCTTATTGAAAGTCAGTTTCATGTTAATGCTTCAGAATGTTTGATGGATGTGCCATCAACTTTAGCTCTAAAAATTGCGTTTTTCTTTTAGTTAATTGAACAAAATTGTTCATTAACAAAGTTAAGTTTGAATAAAGGAGGTGGCTTACCTGCTTTGGACTTAAATATATACGTCTGAGATGTTAATCTTGGTTTCCATTCTTTTAGCTGAAGTAATACTTTGAAAATATTAAAAACCTTTTCATTTCTTTTTTTGAGGCTGCTGAGCCCTTGAGTGCCTAGGACATCTAATTTTCTGAGTATTTTTAACATACATTGGCAAGCAAAACAAGCATCTTTAATTTTATCTAGAATACCAATTGTCCATATGTCACAATGAACCAGGTATGAATATTGTGTAGCTGACTCTTTACATATCCTCCTTCCAACTCTTGCTTGTGACTTTTTTGACAACAGGATAAGAGGTCCTCTTTCATAGAGTCCTGGTTTGCAGGACCTTTGTGATAGCTTTGTTTTTCCTGTTTCAACAAAGGTACACCAGGTGCTGGGCACACAGATAAACTCGGGCGGCTGAAGGAACTTTGTGAGCAGTATAATATGTGGCTCCATGTAGAAGGGTATGGAACTTGAGATTTCTTTCTGTATAAACCGTATTTATTAAGAAGTCTGAATAATAGACAGCACATAGCTTTACAGCTAACCAGCTAGGGGAGGACAGTAGGACAATCTTGATTTTTGCCACATTAAGCAATTTGTATGGCTATAATTCTTTCCATGTATGAGACACAGATTATTTTACATATACAGGAATAATTGGAGTAATTATTTCAGCATAGGATACTGGTTACTTTTACTCAGAATGTAATCTTATCTGTCCATTCTTTGAAGAGCTGGAATACAAAGAAAAGAGGGCTTTATAGTTCAATTCAGGGGAGACATGGGACAATTCAGGGGAGACATTATACGGTGATTATTGAGAATGAGAAAGGAGGATGAAGCGTGACAACTTCAATGAAAGTTGTCAAGAAGGCTGCCATAAGAGCAGAATCCAGTGTAAGTGGGAGGAAGATTAAACCAAAAGGAAAATAAATTGGAAGAACTTAGACAATGTTATTGAAGACTCCGGTGCTCTTAGATTTTTTTTGAACCTGGAGTAGAGACTCTTTCTTTTGATGTTTCATTGTATGGTGTTATATTTGTATGCTATTTATTTCTGATACTAGATTGTTGCTGAATTATGGGTAGGAGTTCAGGGGGATGATTTCCCTAAAGGTTGGTCATGTTTTTAGATTGAAATGGATTTTTAGTTTTGGTCTTAGCATCTTGGAATTCCATGTAGCGACATCTACTGCATAGTTCATTAAAAAAAAAATGCATGAACAAAAATGACCTCCCTTTGCACGTCAACAAGCAATATTAAACTGAAGATTAAAATGCTATCTTAATACACACTTAATATTTGCTGATATCATTTATTTTTATAGAGTGAATTTGGCAACTTTGGCTTTGGGTTATGTCTCCTCTTCTGTACTGGTATGTTTTACTATACCTAGAAATCTTATAATGTGCTTTAGGCTTTAAGGTCATGATCTAATCAAAATACATATGGTTTATGTTCTGCTTATTGTAATAAACTTCAGGCTGCTACAAAATGTGACAGCATGACTCTTACTCTGGGTTCCTGGCTGGGTCTCCCAGCTGTACCTGCAGTGACACTCTACAGACATGAGGATCCTTCTTTGGTACGTTCAGCTTTTCAGTCTTTATTCTCAAGACATTGAAACTTTAATTATGATTGTAGTCTTCTTCTCTAATAAGCATCATTATTAAACTTACTAGCTTAATAAGCATCATAAGCATCTAAATTATAATTTGCACAAGACCCCCTATTTAAACTGTGGTGCATTCTGTAATCTGGCAAAAATGAAATAATGGAAAAATGTTAATAGAAGATTTTTGTTTGTTTGTTTTCCTCTTTAGTCCTTAGCAGCGGGGCTAACATCAAGTCAGCCTGTAGAGAAACTTCGTGCCCTGCCCCTGTGGCTCTCCTTGCAGTACTTGGGCCATGATGGAATTGTGGAAAGGATAAAGCATGCTTCACAACTAGTAAGCAGCACTTGGTTGGTTGGTTGGTTGAACAACATAGCCTTGATAATGGCTACATTGCTTCTCTGAGTATGGGCTAGGGGCTGTACTTGAGAATCATTATCAGAATTAACAGTCTGAATCTCCAAGCAGAGAAGAAGTTCAGTTAGCAGCACAGTACAAGTGATACCCAGATGGCTGTCACAGAACACTGTTACACTTAGGATTGTTTTTATAATAACTGTTAATACATCTTTTTGATCATGATGTGTTGTAGAGGAATCAGCTAGAAATATAGTAGTTATTGACAATATAGCATTAGTTCATACTGTTATGAACAAATAATGAAAGAAGAATAGTAATATCAGGGGGAACAATGTTTCCAGAATGTATATTTTATTAGCTTTAATGTGAAATACTTCATTTTTGTTCATTCTAACTATAAAAATCCACAATCTTTTTTTTTTCAATCACTTCTATATTAACTGTTTTGCTTGAAAACTGCTAAAAGACTTATTTTTGTACTCTTCTTGGCATTACACTGATTCAGGCAATAGTAAATTACAAAGCTTGACAAAAAGGATTTCAACACATTTCTTCAAATGCAGTAGCAAGTGTACTATTTTTGAATTAAGATCCTTCAGTAAAACTTACCGTCCGATATAACATGTATGTTAGAAAATGCCTTGTTTATATACAAAGCATTTGTATTAAAAGTATAGCGCTTTCTCAAAATTCAGAGAAGAGCAAAGGGAAATGGAAAGCTTCTGTAAAGGTTAATGAAGAAACTATTGGCACGAAAGACCTAAAAGAGTGACAAAATAATGTTAGTCATTAAGATTTTTGTGGCGTTGAAGAGTGATCTTAGCTTTTATAATAGTCTATTAATAGTCTTTAACCACACAAGAATGTCTTCTCTAATGAAAATAATTTAAAAAGCTATCATAACCAGTTGCTATGGTAGCTTTGGGAAAATTAACTGTTCTGCTACACACTGTGCTTTAGTTAGTCAACGGAGCTGTATTATCTCTGCTACTTTGTCAACAAATACACTTAAGACTTGAAGAAAAACACTGTACACAGTGTTTTACAAGTAATGGAAAAATAATTTGTTTTGCATTACATTTATAAACAAGAACTAAATGGATCTCCAGCACCCCGTAGGGGTTTGTTAACAAATGGAGATTATGGTGGTGAGTGTTTAAAGTTTATCAGAATAAGTTTCAGCTTCTAAAACTGTTTTTGTCCTGTTCTTGTTTCCTTTCTGCTGTGGTCTTCTAGAGTCAAAGGTTGCTGGAAAACTTGAAAAACCTGGATTTCATTAAAACTTCGGTACGATCTGTATTTAATACTTCGGTTGTATAGCTTAGTCTTTACTATATTAAATGATAAAACTAATTTTTGTTCAAAGGAAATTATCTAAAAATATTTAAAACACAGTAATTAAAAATGTTTGGTATCCTTTTTAGTTAAGTTCAGGTGTTCAGTGAAATTGTGTGGCTTGGTTGTGTATGGCCTCTAGATTGTACTTGTTCCATTGCTATGAACTCCTGCACTCATTGGAGCTGACAATAACATGCAGAAATTGTCTCCAGAGCTTGATTTAATTCCCATTTAAAATGTCCATTTGTTCAGTAATACATTTATGAAACAGATAATACATTTATGACAGCAATTTCCATAAGCCTCTCAAATACATTCTGCCTC
This sequence comes from Aythya marila, assembly GCF_965140915.1. Lineage (NCBI taxonomy): Eukaryota > Metazoa > Chordata > Aves > Anseriformes > Anatidae > Aythya > Aythya marila. The sequence goes on along the minus strand of NC_139056.1, from coordinate 7,982,042 downwards.
CATCTTGCCCTTGAGATGGTGCTGTGAACCCTATGAAATTCTATGCAAAAATATCCACGCTGAGGGTTTTACTCCAGAATCTGTTTCAGAAATTGTACCTGATGTGCTCATTTAAAGTTCTATTTCAGTGAAATGTCCTGTTCAACTGTTTTGTTTGTTTTGTTTGTTTTTAAGTGCTATTCTGAAAGACAGTTTTTTTAAAATTGTTTTTTCAAGAGTATTAGTAGCTTTGGGAGTTGGAATTACTGTAGCACTTGCCCCTTTTACCTAAATAAACCTTGCATTTTTAGGATTCTTAGGACTCAGATTGCCTCCAGAGATTGCCCAGTCCATTTCTCCTATCCCCAAGGCAGAATCAATTATCTTACTGCTGGAACTTTCTTGACATCCCCCAGTGATTCTTGGCAGATCTTGAAGAATGTTTTCTTTAATCATTAATGCCTGAAAATATATAAAGCTAAATTGAGTTCTGTCAGTACAGTCTATTTGCTAGTGAATGTGCTTAGGTTTCTCGTTTTATGGTGTTCAAAGTTCAGTTATGCATACCTTAAATCAATACAGTTCTGCTTTAACTGAATAATGATTTATTTTCCACTGTTTACAGATACGCTTACTCAGACTCCTACAGAGTTAACATCTAATACTGAGATAGTGTGAACATTGTTACTGCCATCAAAATGAAATGATCTGCTTTACTCAGCAGTCTAAAAAAATTTGTATAGTGTTAAATCTTTAAAAAGTATGAAAATATGTTTATAAAATTATTTCACTTCTTGTTAAGGTTGAAGATGAACTGAGTTCACCAGTGGTGGTTTTTAAGTTCTACCAGAAGTATTTAAATAGAGGTATGTGACTTATTTAAAAACAAACAAACAAACCACAACAAACCAACTCTCTGTATCTTCATTTTAAAAAACAAACAAACAAAAAACACCTGCAAATTCTAAAATTAATTTGATTTAAGTAAATTATTATTAGGTACGTTATATGTGGTACACTTCTCTTGTGTAACGTGCCTTTGAAAAGGTTGTGAACACTGGTCGTAATGTAGTGATAGCTTTTTTTAGATAGACTGCAGCGTTCTAAATATGCACAGCAAGTCATTTCTCCTGTCTTGACTGGAGGAAATTTGCATATGATTTTGATCAAGAGAGCAGATGATGATAATCCCCCATAAGCTGCAAACTGCATTTGAGGGTACTGTTGAGGGAAAATCTTCCATTGCTTTTGTTCAGACTTTGTTTCTTTCAAACATTTAGTGGCTAGTTGTCAGAACCATGTTTCTCTGCTTTATTGCCGTTCTCTGTTGCAATAATTTTGGAAATAGCAGAGCATGTGATGACCAGCTCTGTAAATCGCGTCAATAGGTATGGTAGCCACACCAAACGTGGCTCAGGGCAGAACATCCCTACTTGGACGTCCTCTCACAGGAAGAGGAATCCTGTCCTTTTGATTACAGCAGAGGACTTTCTTTATGCTGCTCAAATGCGCACATTATGAATGTGGGGACCATGTCCACCTGGGTGAAGCAAATTATTGATAGAAAATTTTGTAGTTTTATTATGAGTGTTGATTTTAATTTTCTGTGGATTTTTTTTTTTGTTTGTTTGGCATGGAGGAAGGTTCTTAATCTAATTAGTGGTCACATTTATGAAGTAAACCTCTTCATCATGGTCCAGTGAAATGACTTATTGGATAGCTTTATCCATTAATGCATTTGTCTGAACAGCTTTACTAGGGAGAAGTCACCCACCTGAATTCTAAGGATATAAAATCTTTGGCCCACTTCTGCATAATCTGTGCATAGAGTGGGCTTTTAAGTCCTTACTATTATTTGTGTGCAGTAAAAAGTTATCATTCAATCTCAATTTAAAAATGTAGCCAAATGCATCAAAGTAAATACTGCAGCCTGCTGTGACAGGATCCTGTTTTGCAAAAGCCCTGTTTTTATTTAGGGGGGACTTGAACCTCAGCAATGTGAGAAATATTTTATGGATTGTTTTTAAAGCTAGTACATTCAACTCTTTGACTCCTAATATTTTTCTTGTTCAACATAGCTTAAAAAATTCCTTGTTAGTCTGCTTGACATAGCGTAGATGTGTCACATTACCTAAGAAATGTACTTATCTTTTATCTGAACTTTAGGTTGCCATTTGTTTAATTAAGTAAATACAAATCTCTGTCTGTGATTCTTGTATTTTTGAATTCAGATCAAACCCCAAGTGCTGCACAGGCTTCAACTATTCCGCACCCCATAATATGCAATGAAGGACACATTTATGACACTTTCAATCAATGGGTAAGAATGGATGTTTTCCTCTTTAGGAGAAAAGGAAATGAGGGTTGAGTGCTTCCAGGAGTTCCTTGGTAACTATAAAAGTTTTAGTAGACAAGCTTGGTAATTACTCCTGATCTGGTATCCTTTGCAAAATCTACTGGGCATTTGGGATTACAAAGATGAACTTGAAGTACAGTTGATTTCTCACTCCTGATTGTTTTGCTTGTTACTAACATTATTACTTCATCTTAAACTTTTGGTAGTTCTGTGTTTTTTTCCCTTGGGCTTGTGGCAATATGCAAAATCTTTCAGAACTCTTTTTAATTGGCTGGATACTTCATTGATGATGCTTGTTTAATCACGAGAAGACAGACTTTCTTTTCCAGCTCTTAACAGAATTCTGGAAACTTGTGCTCACAGAGAGCTGAGCACATCACTCTTTTGTATTAATTGCATAGTAATCATAGCATACTTAACAACAATTTTATAGAAACTTCAGATTAAAATACTTGCAGCTTATTCTGAATTTTCATGATTTAACTATGTGTCCAGCTTTTGTCCTGTCACCATCAAGCTAAGGTACTTTGTTACCAGAGGCGATTTTGAGAAATACAGGGAACTGTGCTGAGCAAGTGCTTCTCCTTAGCTGTGGGAGGAGTCTGACCTGAGCCAGTGGCTGCAAGACCAAGTTTGAATTTCTTTAACTGGACGTTGTCTCTTCAGTTAGGAGAGCAGTTGGCGCAGCTGGTTCCTGCCAGTGGGGTTGATGTGGTAGAACTGGAAGATGAAGGCACGTGTGTGCGATTCAGCCCCTTAATGACTTCTGCAGGTAACATTCACTTTACTCAACCACTTGTAAAAACTGAAATTTGCCATAAAAGTGTACATCAATCTCCTGGTGTAAAAGCAGATATACTCAAGAAAGTCTTTACTGTGGTGAGGGTTTTCTTCCCCAATAAATCTATATTGACTTTATCGTTCCTTTGTGCCTTGGTAGCAGGTGCATTAGAGGTAGCTCAGTTACTGTATGTGACATTACCTTGTTACATCTGCAGAGATAGATGCTTATTGATTATTTTTTAAAATTCATTAGCAACAGGAGAAGCTCTTGGCTTCTGAGAGTTATAAAAGAAGTATGAAGGATAAGTCATCCCCCTCTTTCCTTCTCTCAGATGCTTAACGCAAGGAGAAGATGCTTGACCTTTCTACACAGGTGTTTCAACACTGAAACACTGCTTATGTTCAAACTACAATTAATTAACCAGAAGAATTATTTACTAAACCCAAGGTTTTTCTGTAATTACTGATGTAGGAGGAAAAAAAGTCTGTATTTTGGAAAACATTGTAAATTTGATGTTTAAGCTAGCACCATATGCATACTTTGTTTAGACCCAGCAGATGCATAGAACAACTTTCAGAGGCTCAGGCGATGAATGGTGGCTCCTTTTAGCTTGCGTGGGTTGAGTGGTTTAGGCTGGCAAAACATGTGATGCTGATGTGAGAGGATCCTAGTGTATATGGGAAGGTGCACTTCAGAATAAAATTACTTGGTGATGCTGTTATTTTGATTTTTTTAAACGGTGTAGAAGCAAATTCATTGTATTTAACTATGGGAAGAGAGTTCTGATGCTAGCTACTGATGCAATGAAAAGGGTATTGTCCTTGTCAGTTTATAAACCCACCATTTTTCACTGCAGATGAAGAAAACGGCTGGTATATAGATCAAGATACACTGATGCTATCTTGAATTATATTTACAGTTAACTTGCAAGGTGGTTTCTTTACAGATTACTTGTTTAATTCAGACATCTATGTGTATGTCCATTCACTTCCTTTACATGCTAATACATCAGCTCTTCAGTTTTAGGGACAGAAATACAAGATGTTGATCAGTTGGTAGACTGCTTAAAGATGAAGATACCAGTATTGACAAGTACACTGCAACTGAGAGAGGAGTTTGAGCAAGAAGTGAGAAGAACAGTAGGCCTCTTGTATATTGAAGATCTCAACTGGCCAGGATTAGGTGTCGTAAGGTACATTTTTCAGTATTTTCTTCTTTATGTTTGGATAGACAGTGCAGTAGCACAAATGAATACAGAGTCTCTTTATTAGCAATTTGGATGCGTTGCTTGAAGATTAGTCTCAGTCTTTGCCCTCACTTGACATTGTGGAGTGGTTTTATTTTAAATAAAACAACTTCTTAATTTTTTTTATTATTTAGAAAAGCTGATTTGCTGTTTCTGGAAAATTAGAGTAGTGGTCTAATATTGGAGGCAGTATGTTGATCTGTTAAACAGAAATGTAATATGCAGTGTTGCTTTATTTAACTAAGCATAGCGTACATTTTTGTCTAGTATGATATTCACCTTATATACTGAATAAAACCCTTTAAATGTGTATTCTGATCATCTGACACAGTCTGCTGGGTGGGATTCTGTACAATCAAAGCAATTGAAGTATGATCAGTGGTATTACCTAGAAATCTGTTGTGTTCAGTTAAGTTTGCATTGGCCAGTCTTCACCTCATGTTCAACCAAAAAGCTGATTACAAATGCCATTAAACTGGTTGATTTAGAATGTCACTTGAAGCTTTTGGTTTGTAAAATATAGGGATTTGTAGAAACATGCTAGATGTGCAGATCTGTGTTTTGTTTTTTTTAAATGTACTGTAAAGTGAACTGACTCTTCTGGTTTGGTTTGAAGGTACAGCTATCACAGTGATGGGAAGAATGATGACAAGCAAGAAAAAGAATTAGAAAAAATTAACACAGAACTTCTGAAAAAATTAAATGAACTGGAGTCGGATCTCACTTTCTCTTTGGGTAACTGCATTATTTTAAAAAAAAAAAAAAAAAAAAAAAACAACCTTCCATTCAAGCTAACAGTTACTTTACTGTTGTGCTATAACCTTTCAAGAGGTCAGTTATACATAGGTCATTATAATGGAAAATTACACTGCTGTGTATGTAGTTCCTTTAGAAACAACATCTGTAACTCTGTCCTCCTCATCACTTATTTGAGTTGGTAAATGTTCAGCAGGGTGAGCTGCTTGCACTGTTTGCAGAAATACTTGTGAAAACTGACCTATGAGCACCCAGACCTGAAAGGGTTTCCTTGTCAGAGGGAATGAAAGCCGCAAGTGTTCCTCTTTGTAAACTGAGCCTTCTCGGGAAGTTTGGTATCTAGTGAAAAGCAGGTCTCATTACAAAAAAAAATATTGACCAATTCACTGCTTTCTCTGGCTAGATTAAAGCTTCAAATGACTTGTGGTAATTAGCAGCACTTTCGAGCATATACAGTGCTACATTACAGATGTAATAATACTAATTTGTTTACTTGACACTCTAAGTCCGCCTTTAAAAACTAAGTACCCTGGAACTGTGGAACCAAGCAGTTGGTAGATGGCAAAAAGTAGCAAGTCTGAAGCATATTCAACACTGCTATTTATTATATGATTATATGGCTGTATGAAATATCCACTGTTCATCTTGTTTAGATGTTTTGTAGTCTGCATAATTTATACCTATGCAGATATTGTACTTAATTACTGAAGTGTGTGTGTGTTTGTCTTTATACGTGTGTGTATTAGGATTTCCAGATTAATAAGCAAGGGCGTGGTATGTATTCTGAGAATACGTTTTTATATATCACAAACACTCAATTCTCCCTATGTTCACAGGCCCAGAATTTGGAGGACAGAAGAACTGTGTTTATATTGGCATGGTAACTGAGGATCTTGATGTGTCGGAATTAGTTGAAACTATTGCAGCAACAGGCAGAGAAATTGAAGAAAATTCAAGAGTATGTGTTAATGAATCAAAGGGCATCTCAGCATCTCTTATTTTTCCATATTAACTTCAGGACAGTTTTGTTCTTTGTGAAAATACTTCGTACTTGCCTGCAACAAACTGTATTAATTACTATGGAAGTTGTCCACATAATCCATACTCATATTACAGGATTATAATATTCTGAGGATGTCTTTATTTATGTTCACAGTCCTGTCTTTGATGGTTCTATAAAAAAACTAGTATTGAAATAGGCTCATTTTATCACTAAAATTTAAGCTGTCAAAAAAAAAAAAAGAGGGAGCTTATGGTGAGCTGGTTGCTTTGAGGAGCTAAATGTAGGGAGATTTAAAGCTGGTATAAAAAGTCTCAGATAACTGCCCTAATACGTGTGGAAAACTTTTAAATCAGTGGCATAATAACTAAAGTTACAAATTATCTATTAAATTACTAATCCTAATGTAAGTCCTTTTTGTAAAAGCATTTACATGACTAGAGTTCTCCCTTGCTATTAGGATCAAGCATAGCAGAATACCCAAATGACCTTCATCACAAATGAATGTCTGTCCTTTCACTCCTAAAGCACTAGGCATTTAACTTTGTCAACATTAAAAAAAAAAAAACACAAAAAAAAATTAAGACATCCCACAGGCCTATTTCTGCCCCTGGGAATATTGGTTTTGCAATTACATTTTTCTGGCAGTATTTTCTGGAGCCTCTTTACCCATTCTTGACATGCTGTGCTGTTTTGAAGGTGAGGTTATAGAAGATTGGCTGTAGAGTTCCTTCATTTTTTTCTTCTTTTGCAGCTGAGAGATTAGGAACTGAATTTTGGAATATTTTGATTTTTATCCTCCCAGAAAGCTGCTTGTGCTTTGCAATACAACACATCACTGACGCTGGCATAGGCTGCCACAAGGGTCATAGTGGCAGTCATACACTGAATTTGCAAGCCATAGTTGAGCCTTATCTGGGCTGCCACACACCTGCTTAGGCTTGCTGTGAGTCTTAGTTTGGGGCACTTCTGGAAACCAAACCACACTTCATAAGCTTAAAAATTCTCTGTGCTAAGCAGATGTTTGTGCTAATTCACTTCTGTGCTAAGCAGACGTTTGATGAATTTGGGTCACAAGCTGATCTCTAAGTAAAAGAGAAGTAATGTACCATTTTTGCTTAAAATGATGTTCTGCCCTCTGGGCATATATATATTTTAAGTCCTATACATTCTTTAATTTACAGTAGCAATGAAATAGGGCTTGTCAAATGCAAATTTAAATTAGAAAAAGATATCTGACTACTCGATTTACATTCTCAAAGCCTGAATTAAAAAATACAATTTCAATAAATACTGTATGTAATAATACAGTAAATATAGTAAATATAATACAATATAGTATAGTAAATCCTACTAAATACATATAATAATTTCATATAGTATATAATAATTTCTCTTTTTATTAGCTGTTAGAAAACATGACTGAAGTTGTTAGAAAAGGGATACAGGAAGCACAACTTCAGCTTCAGAAAGCAAATGAAGAACGACTTCTGGAAGAGGTAAGACTAAAAAACAGCTATCTTAGGTAACTTGTAATAACTTGTCACAACACAGGTAGCGTGCTCACCAGCCAGTGTTTGCTTGTGTCCTTCACAGGGGCTGCTACGACAAATACCTGTAGTAGGCTCTGTGCTGAACTGGTTTTCTCCATTCCAAGCTTCACCAAAGGGAAGAACATTCAATTTAACAGCAGGTAGGACTCAGTGCATATGCAGCCATGTTAAGCTGTGTTCTAGATGTTTCCGGTTTTATACTGAAATTGCAACGCACTTTCTTGTGATGATTTGATTGTGAACGACATAATCCACCCTCAAGATGTAAAGGAACATGCTCTTTACTTCTGTAATACTCAGTAAGAAAATCTCCTACCTTCTTGTTTAGTTTGCATTTGGTTCTTGCATGCTGAGTCATTCTAAAAAAGCTGTATTAGACGTTGGCATTTGTTAATGCAGGAATAATTGTTGGCCACATGCTCTGCAAAAGTTTGTAGCCTTTAAGTTTATTCTGAATGTCAAAATACGTAAGGTAGTGGGGTCTTCTACTATTGCTCCCATGTATGTGCATGGGTATTTTCCTTCTGTTGTGATACTTGACCTTGATTTCTGTCTGAAATCCTGGTTTCAGATGTCATGTAGCTATGGCGCAGTGATGAAGTACTAGTTTCCAGGCAGTGGTGTAATGTCTGAGAAAAGGGACAGGCTAAAACTAGCTGAGGACAAGCATGAACACAGCATTGCAGGAGACAGTAATGAATGGAATATTACAGAATATAGGGCTATTATTTTACTCATCTATCTGTAATTCATGACTGGTGATGTGAAAAGATCTATCTATAGCATGTGCATCATTCTTGGTGATGTAGTAGCATAATACTCTCAAATTATAAACTTTCCTTGTAAAAATTGCAGCAGTCTTAAGAGTATTTCTGAACTCAGCAAAGTGTCAGTTGGACCTAGAAAAATGGCCCAGCTGTGTATGTCTCTGTAATTAGCCAGGAAGGCTTTCTGCTCTGACGAGAAGGGTCGTACAGCAAGGAACTACAAGGTTTCCTTGGGAATGTTGTTCCATTGACAGCTAGACATCCTTCCAGAGCGCAGTGCTCAATAGCTTGCACCTCGGGATGTGTCAAGCTCAGTGGAAAAGGACAAGTGGAATACTGGAGGTAGCAGTGTTGGGAAGCAGGAGTGAGGGGAAACTTCATTCATCTTCGTAAGACTCAGCACGCCTGTCCCCAGGTGCTCAAAAACCAACTACACTTGAGTGGCTGTTTCAGGTCAGCCTAGGCCATACAGTTTCAGAAACACGTATTACAGATAGACTGCTGCATATTTTTATAAATACAGATGAAAAGTTGTCTATATTCAACTTCTACTTGCCCTTTTTTTTTTAACCTGCAGGTTCTCTAGAATCCACAGAATCTACGTATGTATCAAAAGCCCAAGGAACAGGTACTACTCCACCACCAACTCCTACTTCCAGCCTTACGAAGCAAAGACTTCCTGGTAAGTTTCTACTCACTAGTTTTATTTCTAAAACTTGCTGAAGTATCCTGGCCTCAGCACACATATGAGTAAATGCACCTGTAACTAGAAGCAAGGATTTATATGGTTAGGGTGCAGGTTAGCACCCAAATAAAAGCTATTTCTTTGCAGTTGTCAAATTAAGATACTTCCTTTGTGCATACCTTGCGCATACCGCATCTCGCATTTGATGCCTTCATTGGTACTGTATTCTTCCAACACTTTACAGGTCAAAAAATTTTTAAAAGGTCTCTAAGAAATTCCGATGCCTTTAGTGAGACCAGTTCAGTCAGCCACTGTGAGGACCTGGAGAAGACGGATCAGAGACCCCCGGCTCTATCCCCTGGCCAAGAGCAGAGGTCGCCAGAGACAGAAAAACCAGAGCAGCAGCAGCAGGAGGGGACACAGACACCACCTAAAGGCACTGAGGACATTCCAAGGGACTGCACAAAGGTAGAGGAACAAGAAAGTCAAAGATAAAATCTGTACTGTGGATTTAAGACTTTGCAGATGAATCACATGCCCTGGAAGGCAGGGCATTAGTGATGCATTTAAAATGTGAACAGTGCCACACACTAGTACAGTAATAACTACTGTATCTTATTAACTGGGATTTTGCACAAATATAAATTCCCCCCATGGGACAGAGATTTGTCTTACTGTACACTTATTACAGTTGCTTTAATCCTGTACATGTCAGTGTCACCAAAGTAGTAGTGAGATTTATTAACTGCTCGTAAATATTTGTAAAAAATAAAAATAAAAATTGGCAGTTACAGTTTCTGTAAGATTTTAAGCATGATAGTAGTTGCTAACTGGTCAGCCCTGCACAAGATTAAGACTACAGTTGCACCGAATAATTGTAAATTGACTTTATTTTATGTGAATATATTTAAGAAACTGCCAATTTTTCACCTTTTTTATATTTAAAATTCAGTTTAGCCTCTCCTGGAAACCATCCTAGTCACACTAGCTCTATTTTGCCTTTTTTTAACCCTTACAAAGAGCATTGCCAAGCGGTTGTGCAGTGAGTGTTAGGGATGGATGCCCATGTGTCTAGGAGTTCCTAAACTTTGCCATCAGCCGTTTTTCCCCGCTGTTGTATGACTTGACCCTGAGTACAGCGGGACTTTGAAAAAGGAATTGTGTCTGCATGCCTAAATGGCTTCTTGCTTCTACCACTGAAAAGGATGACCAATCCCTTGTTACTTTCCTTTGCACGCCAGTTAAAAACCAAATACTATTGAATACATCTATGTAGTGTAACTGGAATTCTTTTCTGTTGTGTATTTTTAAAGCTAGTTATAGTAAAGCTTGAAAAAAAAATTGTGCTGGTTTCAACACTTACTTTTGAATAACAGTAACTTGCCTATAGTAGAAATTGTACAGATTCAGTGAAATTACATAGTTTATTTACACTACAGCACAAATTCCTAGTGCCCAGGACTATTTAATGCACAGGTTATGCTTTGGATACATCTAAAGCTAGGGTATAGAAGTGTTTGTCCCCAAAAAATATTGTAGTTACTTTGCTGCAAATTTTCAGCCCCTTGTGGAAAGATCTTTGGAGAAGGTTGCTTTCCCCAAGGGAATCCCACCCCATCCCTACAGAGCTGGATGCACCAGTACTGTAGTTTGCTTTGTTTTTCCAAAAGATGTTAATTAACACTAACACAATGGCTGTAGTGGTAGCATAATTAACTTGGATAATCTGAAAAATTATTATTTTTTTTTGAATTGAACTGTCACCTGATTTGACTTTCACCCTCTAGATCCAGTGGGGCTGGGATGCCACAACAAGGTTAATTTCACTGCTGGGGTAATTTATGTAAATCAGAGTGCAATTTTTCTAAAGTGCAAAAACAATTAAGTTGACTAGTCTTCCTTATTGGTTTCTTTGGTGCAATGAAGTATGTTAATAAGAGTAATTTGTTGGGGATCAAGGTATCACCACAATGATTAATTTTTAATGTTTTTATATTTGGAATTGTTAAATCAGTTTTGTTGGAATGAGCTTCATTCTTTAGATACTATCTGAATGTTTCAATAAAGATCCTTCAAATTATTAGCCTTGACTTATGGGAACTTCCTTCAAAAATATCACTTAAAGTCAGCTCAAGCTTAAGTGTAGGCAATTTTCTTTCACCTTTTCTTAGGAGAAAATCATTTTCTAAAGTACAAATTCATGCAATAATGGCTTTTACCCACTGCCTCAGCACTGCTACCTCTGTCTATCCGCACTGATCAAATTACTCTGTTAAAGCAATAAACCAGAAAGAAATAATAATACTTAATTACTTAATAATATTACTTAAGTAATGCAGAACAAGTTACTTCTGTCAAAATATTTATTTTGGAAAGCACAAGAACAGCAGTGCCTATAACCAGCAATAGGCATTTTTGCACCAACTTACTCTTCCTTGGGCAAGGCTATGCGTCCCTTGGTTAGATCTTGTCAGAACAAACCTGTTCCCATAACCCGTCTTGATTTTTTCTGTAGATGCGAGGTTTCCTATCAGGAAACAGGGAGCGTGATGGAAAGGGATGTTCTTTTAAAAATGTTAATGTAGATCTAATGTGGGAAACAAAGTGGGGTGGCTCAGCCAAGGGTGATGTGGAAAGATTCTGAAAAACAAGATGAGAGCAAAAGCTGCCTGAGATTCAGAATAGAAAGTTGCCAATTACTCTGCCTTTTAATAGGAGTATTTTCCACCCTCCCCAGCAGTACACTGAGGGAAGCTTTGACAGCCCATACCCATCGCTGTGCTCAGCTAGGAGGGAGAAGGAAAAATAAAAGCCAGTGTCCCAGTGCCAGGTACCTGTAAGATCTGTTGATCATCTTGTTCCAACCAGAAATCTACATGTGGGAAAGGCCTCCAGAAATAAGGCCCAATGTGGAGCTGTTCCTTCCTGGCATCATAAATGTTGGTCAGCTGTAAGGACACAGAACAACTTATAGGGAGCCATAAACGTGTTTAAACTGATGAAAGAAACAGAATTAATGCAGACAATTAATTAATAATAATAATAATAAGTTAATTCCAGACAATGTGGAAGGCATTAAGCAGCAGCTTTTGCCTTAAGACACGTGGGTGCCACCTTCATGCCCATTCCATTACAATTAACCAATTGTTCTGACAAAGACAATCCTAAACTGTAAGAACAAGCCCAGAACTGAATGATACTGCTGGTATTATTTATGGCCATGACCTGAATCTCATTTTACATAAATTATGCTGCCAAAACCTGTAGGGCTACAGGTGTAACAGCACATGGAAGTGCTCTACTTCCAAGAAAAGGGTTACCCTTGCAGCAGAAAGTTCAGAAGAGTTTGATGTCCACTGCTATCCTTTGCCTCCACTCTTCCATATTTCCCATATGTTTTGCTGCTGCCCAAACACTACCACTGTATTTTTCCCCCTTGAACTACTGCCAGTTCATTGCCCCTCAGTGGTCTTCCCTTCCAGCAAAAATATCCAGGTTGGAGCTTTTTTCCCCTCTGGTTTTTACTCACTCTTGCTCCTGTTAAAATATGGGCTGAACGCAAATCCTCATCGGGCCCTTTTTCTGGGAAGGTTGCAGGGAAAATCTCTGCTGTTTTAACGTTCACAGCTGGTAGGAAACAGTTTAAACACAGACAATTAATTCTCACAAAACACTGCTTTGAAATGACCACATCCACAACACTACTATATAGTAGGAATTTTAGAATGTGTCAACTGCAATTCTTGCATTTCTCAGTACCCCAGACCCATCAGCTCTATGTTAGCACTTTTCTACTTGTTCTAACAAGAAAACTTCTCTTTCTGCCTACACCTCCAACAGCAGCAATTCACAGGACAGGCTTACGTAGTCATTAAAGGCAGCTCATTAACTATCAGAAACTGAATAAGTAACCAGTTAAAAAAAATAACCAAATTCTAATTTAACTCACCTATTCCATAAATGATTGGGAAGTGAATATCCTTCTCTTCTCTGTCATTTAGTTCTGTAACAAAAAAGGTCAAACATGTAGAGCTTTGTTTTTTCTCTGAGCAGCATTCACTTAGTTATGTGTTACCAGAGAAGAGCAGATCTGATGTTGCAAAAAAAAGACAGGAAAACAAACAAAAAACCAACACACACAACCAGGAAGCCAAAAAGAAATATGGGAAGGTCAAGGTCAAGATCAATATGCCTGGGGCCTGGAGTTAGAACTCCATCTCTTAACAGCATGGCCAGCTCTGGTCAGCGGTCATTCCACTTTCTCTTCGGGCATTTTACAGAAAACAAAGAAACAAAACTACCATGTTGCTAAGTTCAATGGTGCAAGTCACCAGGGATATTTAAATGCAAAGACAGTGGAAATACGACCTGAATACAATACAAAGGAGAGGAAATTACTTCTGCCTTTCTGCAACATCACACAGTGTGACCTAACTGAATGAGTCTGTAAAGGCTCTAACAACACCAAAGGTGGGTAAGTTCCTTTCTCAGTTGCCTCTCAAGATATTCACAGTTTTACAGTCTCCTTCCACAGGACAAAGGTGGGGAAATGACCTGGTAACGATTCCAGGTGGCACTACTACCAGTTGAATTTCAGCAGCAAGTAAGGAGAGAATCCTCCCTGCACTGGCTATGGGACAGCAACAAAATCAAACCTTACAAACCAACGTGGAGGACTCGCGCTGTTCTTCCAGAACAGATTTTAAAAAGCGATATGAGAAAAGACCCCTGCACTCTGACTTCAGTGGCTAAACATACTTAAAAAATAAAAGTAGACATTTTCTTACCTGTTACGCAGAAAGTCACCAAATGAACGTCATCTGGTTGGAGATCAAATGCTCCTACAGCAACAACGATAGCAGCAATGTATAAGAGTGACTGGTGGCAAAGCAGGCGCTGTATATAGACGAGGGGGCATTATCAGTGCTGCGCACTGCGGAATGGGTGGGCAGAAAGTACCTAATGCACTGTTCCTGGATAAGGCAACAGAGCAAAGAGCAGTTTTCAGATTTGCTTCAAGCCAAGTTTTACAAAATTAAAGCCACAGCTACTAAACGTAATTGACAGAAAGTAGCCATTTTTAATGGCAAGAACATGCTAAAAATGTGCCAGTTGCTCTTGTTACTAGCTTAAAGTAGCTCTGGTATCATCACATCATCTCTGCTTTAGTTCACTATACATTTAATAACTCATATTTAAATGTACTTTCCTAAAATGTTACATGTATAGTGAGCCAACCCAGCCTTTTATTAGATTTATTTTAATTCTGCTTTTCACCATCCCACACACAGGGAATTTTTAATTTTTTTTTCTCAGTTCTATTGGAAATACAAAGTTACTGTTTTAAATTGTAACCTTGTGCATGAAAATCAAAAGGTTTTAAACTGACCAAAACATTCTGTACACAACTCTCACACAATAGATAACACGCAGAATAGGAATCACATCACAGCACGTGCGGGGGTAACAGGGGCACATTCCAGGACCTTTGCCAGTTCCAGTTCCCTTTGCCACCTCCCTCCAAACCTGCTGTGCATCCCTGCCCGTTCCCAGTCCCAGTGAGGTTGAGGCCTCTCCACACTTGGGAAGTGCTCAGCACGAGCCAGAGAACTCCAAACATCCCAGCTGGTCCCTTCCGTTCCCTGTTTGTTTGTAAAGCACCACTGACACTCCTCCAGGCTACAGATTTCACAGACAGACATCCATCTTTCATGAGACACTTCCCAAGTGTAATTAATTTCACCCCCCACATTAAGGTACAGAAGGAATAGTAATTAATGAAGTCCCCGCAGGTACAGATGTAGACAGTGGCAACGCCTGCCCAAGATCCCATAGCATGTCAGCAGCGGAGCCAGGAATTGAGCCCAGCTGAACTAAGCCCCAGTTCCACACGCTACAGTGTAAACGAGGAATAAGTCCCAAGTCCCTGCCCTCGATCCCACACATCGGCCACAGCAAGCCGCAAATCCAACCCTCCTCTGTGCCAAGCTCTCAGGTGGAGAAAGCACCCTGCTAAAGGAGTCCAGATGTTTTTCTATTAGATGACAGGGGGCTCAGGTTACAAACAAACTTCACCCAAATCCAGTCAGAACTATTTGGTTTGGACATGAGAGTGGAAAAAAAGGTGAACTTACTAAGAAGCTGATTAGTAAGTTTTTGTGATAACTGCCTATCATCATTGAAACCTCCAACTAGGTGCAATTCCAGCCTAACAGAGATGGAATAACAGGAAACAGCAGTTAAAAAGACATCCCAAAATGAATACCTTTACAAAATAATCCCCAGCCCAAACTACAAAGCAATTATTAGAGAAGCCTCACTTGTTAATGGCCACATGGGTAGCAAATTACAGTTGAACAGTTCTGAACATTTCAGGGATCATCCAGGAAACATCACAATTTAAAAAAATTCAAGAGGCATTGCACATGTGCAATTATGACTAACCCCGGGGCATCTGTGACGCTCAGCACCAAAGGTTTGGGCTTAATTCTATAACCACCTTTCAATGCCCATGAAAAGGGTAACTTAGATGTGAAGAAGTTTGCTCCTGTGATCTCCAGAACTATTCTGGACCACACAGCAGGGTTCTTCTCTGAGAGGTGTCTATGTAAAGAGAAGTCTTGTTTGCAAACCTTCTGACCAAACGTCTAGAAAAATGACTAGAAAATAACTAGGGACAATATCAGTTTGGGGTGGAAAGTCTCAGAAGCAACAGAAAAGTGAGAGTGAGCATAAATCACCTAACAAGGCCATAGCTCAGTCTTTCAAAACCAGGCAAGCCAATTAATAAGACCATCTCTTCTAAGTTAACTGAGCTTTTGTTCTTATCAAACTACAGAGGCAAAAAATCTCCAAATTCAGGATAAACCTTGTTAGCTAAATTCTGGTTTGGAACCCCCTCCCCCCCCTTTTTTTTTTTAAATGTGATTTAAAAAAAAAAAAAATCCCAGATGGATTCCCAAATCCCAAAAGGAATTCACAAGATCAAAACCAGCTATTTGGAAAATTCAGCACATTTGAAACAGAAGTTACTGGGAAACAGTAAATACCAAACCGCACAATGGCATTTTTACAGAGACACCAGTCAGAATAGAACCATGCTTTAAATCACTGATAGAAAATACCTTGAAATCATCAGCAAGAAAATAGTTTTCATTTTCCATATGGCCCCGATCAAGAGGCATTTCCTGCGCAATTACCTTGTCTGAACCCCACAAAATCACATGAAAATTCCCCAATTTACAAACTGCAGTTACCTTTGCAAAAACACAAAGAAATAAAAAAACTGAGCTGACCTTCCATAGTCTGCAGAGTTAGAGAAAGATTTTACTGAACTCATGATGAGCGACACCTCAGCTTCTGTGTCCGATCCATCGCAGTGTGTCAAGCAGGTGGCTCCGCTACCTAAGGCGTGAAAAGACAGTTAATGACACCAGCGGAGGCTCTTAAACTGCTGTCAATTCAGCATCAGTTTACACTGCTATAACAGTGCAAGAACTATATCTCCCACCTTCTCACTTCCCAAAAGGACAGCGGCCTCCAGCAGAAGAGATGAGCTGGCTGAATGAGACCATAAGCTCTTTCCATGCCCCATTAGAAAATCAGCAGAACTGATGCAAAGGGTACAAACACTACCAAGGACGAAGCAATAGCTCAAATGACAAAACTCCAGGAAGGTAGCGGGGCGTAGCGAGGCTCTTTGCATAAATTCTACCTCTGTTATTACCAAACCCTTCAGACCCAAACAGTTAAACGCTGCCTCCGGCATCTGCGCACAGCCTGGGACGCAGCAGCCAAGGGGCTGCCACTGCCCACTGCAGCAGATCAAGTTTAGGATCGACTCATTCTGCAACCAGAACACAGAACCTCAGGTACTGAACTAACTCTCTGAACAAGTCATTCAATTTATGCATCATGTGACATTTTGAGATTCAAGTTTATATAATGTAATTGCAGTTTACTTCATTAACGCAGCATAAATCTACGCTGATCCTACATGCATTACTTTAGAGAGGCAGGTTTTGGTTTGAATGCTTTTTAAGATACCTGTGTGTCGGAGCACAACTAAGTGGCAGGTAGTTGCATCATCTGATCCAAGAATAGAAACAGAACCTATTTTAGAGGAGAGAAAGACTGTAAGAACTTTGCAGTCATAATCATTGCTTCAGGAGAAGTGTTTACATTCCTACATACCATCCTTAGGGGTAGTCACTGCAAATTCTCTCTGCTGGACGTAAAGAAGACCTTTAGGTTCCACAATTTGAGTAGGCCGACTTCTCAGAAGTTTTGCCTTTTCCTAAAGATAAATGATAATAGAGACTACAGTGGCTGAATTCTCAGGTGTATCCATTACTTGACAGAAACATCACCTCTGAAAAGCAAAGGGATCCAGGTCAGAGATAAACAAGGCACATTTTGGAGTATTCTGAATTTGTTCAGAGTGTTCATTTTCCTGCCAGTGATCTAGTCAATTGTTAAATTCCATTGCTCCCCACACACACAGAACCCTCTGGGCCTGCTTTATAGGTGATAAAACAGAGGCACAAGAAAAAGCAGCAGGGTGTGGCTAAGCTGACACTAGATGATCTTGAAGAGCTGATCTTTAAAGAGGACAAAGTTTAAAGAGGACAGGAAACAGGTCTGCTCCTTCTCTGAAACTTCGGAAATATAAGTTTCACTCTCCTACTGCCACAATCCAACATTTTATTTAATACTTATCAAAACACTGCTATTTATTTGCACATTCAGTAGACAGAAAACCCAGATTCCTGGGCTCTGACTGCCACAGTGCTGTCACAGAACTGCTGGGTAGGCAGGGAATTTCTATCCTGGGGCTAAAGAAAACACTTTAAACAGTTTTATCAAATTCGCACTTTTTTTTTTTTCCCTTCAAAAACATAATTTCTACAAAGAAGTATTTTCTGACGAAAACCACGTTCCCAACAGCTCTGCCCAGCAGCCCCTGGCTGCCAGCCTGCCGTCAGGACCATCACACAGCCCTGGAAGGCAGCAAACACCTCCCACAAGTTACAACCTTCACCTTTTCCTCCAGCTTTTCGGCCCAGCCCGCCGCCCCGACCCCTACCTCTCCGTCTCCTCAGGACATTCACCGCCAGGCCACCCCCGGGGGACGCGGATTTTAGTTAATTTTGGGCCAACCCCTGGCTTTTGGGCGCCCCGGCGCCGCCCCAGCCCGCGGCTCCCTCAGCGCTGGGTCCCCTCAGCGGGCGCCCCCTCAGGGCCTCCTCCCGGCCCCGGGGTCCCGGCGCTGCCGCCCCTCACCTCGAGGTGCGGGTAGGCGCGGATCATGGCCGCCGGGGGCCGGCCCGGGTCGATCCGCTCCCCGTTGACCAGCAGCGGCATCGCGGGCAGCGCCCGGGCCCGGGGCGGCTCCGCGCTTCCAGCCGAGGGCCGGGCCGCGCAGGGCGCTGGGAAACGGCGGCGGCCCCGGGGAGGGGAGGAGAGGGGAAGGGAAGGGAGGAGAAGCGAAGGGAGGCGGAGCGGCGCCGCCCGCCGGAGCTGCCGGGAGGCCGGAGCCCGGCCGTGCCGCGGGGAGGCCGCCAGGGCCCGTCCCTCGCAGCGCTGACAGCCCCGAGGCGGGCACGGCCCCCCCGCCATGCCGCTGCCCGGGCTCGGCGCCTCACGGAACCCCGGGCTCGGCGCCTCACGGGGCGCCGGTCTTGCGGCCGCCACAAACAAACCAACAGTATGCTCTAGCTCTACCTTTCAAAACCCATTTTCACAAAGTAAACACTTACAGCAAATACTTTCTTCAAATGATGCACTGTATTTCACAGGAGACCTAACCCAGTAAAGCAAAATTTCCATCTCCGAACCAGCAACCCTCTCAGTATCATTAGCAGCTACAGAAATCTTCAGCAAAACACCAGCACTCCTGGCTGCAGTTACGTGAAGCAAGCCAAAAATGTCATAAGAACTCCCTGGTGTTTCTATGATCTCTTCTAACTCAATTTATGTTTTAAACAAGTCCCTTTAGTATACTGAAGTTGACTATGCAACTTGAATAGTATGCAATGTAACGTTACAAACCTGCAGACATTTCATGTCACAGATGTCTTTCCTTATTCTGTTTTAGCTCTTAAATGCGACATAGAAACTCATATCACATACCTGATACCACAGCTTGCGAAGTTTTACACAGCCTCATTTCCTAATTGACTGTCTACATTGGAGTTAGATGAGCTTTAAGGTCCATTCCAACCCAAGCCATCGTATGATTACTGAAGACATAAAAGTGAATAGAAAAAGGCAGAATTCAGAGGACATTTTCCTTGTTCATGCTGTGAGAAGGGTTCTTCTATGCCAGGAGAGATACAATTATTTCAGATGGAAATTGTTTATTGCTCAGGAAAGACAGTAAAGAAGGCTAAAATTAAAAACAAAAGCTAAGCCCCAACTTATCCAGTGATGAACAGATCCCACCAACAAATTTTACAGTATCATCCCTGAAACTCATTTTCAGTCTGTCAGAACAAACATCCCAACTTTTGAGAAGCTAGAGTGCACAGAGATCTCTAGTTACATAAAAAGATGTTTTCAAAGGTGTGGAATTGGCACCGTTTACATCAGTCTTTATTGTCTCTGAATAAATACATTGCCTAGAAAGCCTGCAAGTTCAGACTCTAAAGGGTTGATGAATGAAGTTCATCAAGAACTACAGAAGCTATAAAGAATTTAGTCCAATGGGCATGAAATTTTCAACTAAATGTTACACAAATAACATTTTTTTTCTGTTTATATTCTCGCATCTAGAAGTCAGCAATCATGGAAAATGTAAGAAATCTGTACAGAGAAACTCTTCACTGACACACAGACAATACAATAACACCACTGACACAATTCCTTTCTATTAGGGATATGGATGATTGTGTTTGTTTGTTTTTTTTTTTCTTCTCAAGCACCTCAAAGGAAACGATCTACAAATCATACATTCAGGTACTCTCATTTTCAACACTTCCAATAATCACCACTCTACATGCCTGAGCATTCTACATGCCTTAACAGCTGAAAAAAACGTGTCAGCTACATTTTTAAGCAGCAATAATGCTTACCATCTGAACACATGTACCACTATCAAGGGGCTTTACAAAATACTGTTCTACAGATAGGAAAAGCTTAGAGATGTGTGCAAAAGAATCACTGTTAAGAGTCAGTTCATAGCTTTCCTATCACAGGACCATACCATTAATTGAAACCAACTTAAAAAAAAAAAAAGTCATCAGAGTTCAAATACTGACAGTGTACTTCTGGTCCCACAGAAATCAATAGGAATAAAGACCAGAATTTCACCCCTGATATATAAAACCTCATAGAGAAACATTAGTAAACGAACGTTTTTAAAAAGTCAAGAAAACCTATAAAAAACCCTTGGTAAGTCATAAAAAACATTTCAACATGAAATTTGTAAAATATCACCCTATTTATTCTCTAGGCTTTTCTAACAATATATGAATTTATCATAACACATCTGTAGAAATCTGATGATGAAGAAATAACATTTTTTCTTAAATGTAGTTACTTAAACATTTGCCAGTTTGGAAAGTTGAGCTCAAGTCTCTTTACGAGCAAAAAAATTGCACACAATTTTCAACCTTTTCACTTCTGGTTGGTTATCCAGGTCACTGTGGATATTGCACATAACAGTCTGGAGGAGAGCCAATGCTGCTCAATGGGCTCCGGGTATTTGACTCATAAGAATTTGGAGCAATTTCAACCACACCATCATTTTGAGGAGTTTCTCCTTTCAAGAAGTCATCATCTTCATCTTCAGAAGTACCCTGCATAAATGTGAAATGAACAGTGAGAGCAGAAAGATACTACACGTCTCTATTAAGATTTGACAGAATTTATGAGTGCTAAGACCAAAAAGGGTATTTTAAAATAAAATTTGAACAAAAAACTGACAAATAATAGACAAGAAGGTAAGTAATAAACAAGCTACGTAGGAGCAGTGGAAGGACGTAATAAGACTTGGGTTGTATTACAATTGTCGTAACTAGTTGGAATGACAAGAAAATCAGACATACTCTCACTAGCAAATACTAAACCATACCTACAAAGTATTTTCCAGTGCCACCAGACAAATTTCTTCTGCAGAGGGGAAAACTATTCTCAAAGCAAGGCTGGATCAATCCCTAAAGCTTCCTTTATCTAAGTCACTTTTCCATAAATGTTTATTATGCTTATACTCTCTCTCAAAAAAAATAAAAATCCTGCAATAGAAGCAGCTGACAGAGATTTCGCAGAAGTTGAACTAGATTTTGATCAGGAAAGATTACCCTTTTAATGGGTTTCTTCAGATTCTCAAGATCTTCAGCACTCAATTCTTCCCAGAACTGATAAAAAGGATCAATAATCTTCTTTGACCTGAAAGCAGAATTAAAACACAGTACAAGTTAATTTATTCAGTAAAAATAGCATTTTTTTAAATTTTAATAATACAATGCAAAATGCTTGGAATTTTGATAGCCTTCTTTAGTATTTTACAAGCTATTAAATCTCTATACATGTATAATCCCCAACTAATCCCATGAATAACTTCATTTTGCTGATGAATACAAATTTAAAATATTTGCTTGAGGAGTCTGGCTACAATCAAGTCTCCTATGTGAGTATTTTTAACAGCTACACTATCCTCTCAATTAAGCAAAATTTTCTTCCATTTTTTTAACTGATAGTTCTGTATGGCTTCTTTTAAGCACATGTATTTCTAAGAAAGGTCTTCCTTCTATGGAAACAACTTTCTTTCAAAAGGCAACAAAAAGAACGTTGCTCTCATAACATTAAAGTAATTAAAGCATCTGTCCTAGTTTCAACTAGGATAGGGTTAATTTTCCTCCTGGTAGCTGGTAGGGTGCTATGTTTTGGATTAGGATGAGAAGAGTGCTGATAATATGCTGATGTTTTAATTGTTGCAGAGCAGTGCTTACACTAAGCCAAGGACTTTTCTCACTCTGTCCTGCCAGTGGGCAGGCTGGGGGTGCAGCAGGAGGCTGCAGGAGGTGACAGACCCAGGACAGCTGACCCCAACTGGCCAAAGGGGTATTCCATACCATCTGGCATCACGCTTAACAATTAATATGGGGGGAACAGCCAAGGTGGGGGGAGCGGCTGCTCGGGGATAGGCTGGCATCAGTCAGCAGGTGGTAAGCAATTGCATTTTGCATCACTTGTTTGTACACATTATTAGTAGTAGTATATTATTATTATCATTATCCTGTCTTAATAAACTGTCTCTATCTCAACCCACATTTTCCCATTTCTCTTCCCCATCCCAGAGAGGGAGGGGGGAGGGTGAATGAACGGCTGTATGGTGCTTTACTGCCGACTGAGTTAAACCAGAACAGCATCCCAGTATTAGACATTTGGAGAACCAGAAATAATCCACTATTCTTTAAAAAAAATCAAGCTACTTAAATAAGATAAAGTCTCCAATCAAGAATCCCTATGCTCAAGTTTAAAAAAAAAAAAAAGAATACACACAAAAAACACAAAGCAAAGCAAAACAAAAGAAAGACACACTACTACAACTGCTCCGACAAAATATGTATCAGGCTAACATTATGGTATTTACATCCTGGAAAATGGGTTCTGTTTCTTCTTCATTGCTTTACACCCAAGTAGGGGTAAATTTCTATTAAAATCTCTTGACAGTCTCTGGTTGAAATACGCTACAAGAGAAGTACTAAAGCTCAGGGAAAAAAGTGATCTGTGGGAACCTAAAAGTTTCTTGCAGCTTTTAGTTTGTGTTTTTTTACAAGACAGAAATGAATTGTGTATTTTCAAACTATACCTTTTGAGCACATAGGGATCAAAGGGGAAGAAACTGTCAAGTGGGTTAGTGCATGTCTGCACAAGGTCACCCCCAGTTCCACTCCGAACAACTGGTATGAACTGCCTGTTGTTCCTCTCAATAATTGTGTAGCAGAACACCAACTGGTATTTCCTTTAAAAAAGCAATAAAGGAAAGATAAGCATTTTTAGCGCATTGAAAGCAAGTATTTCAGATGGCATTGAAATACAAAAGTTATTTTTAACAAACATAAACATCACTATCTATTTTGCAACTGGTATTAGGGGTTTTCAAGGCAGTCACCAGAAGAACACATGTAGGAGTCTATTTTTTTCCTCAACACTCCTGAAGGCTTCACTCCAAATAGAACCATACTGGCACCAATACAAAACAATAAAGCAGTTCTATAGTACTGTAGGATTTCATTGAAACAGAACCAGAACTAAATTTATCTCACCCTGAATATGGGGAATCTTACACAAGTTCTCTTGAATAACACTCAGTACTATCCTAACAAAACCCACATTCTAAAATAACTGTGCTGTTATTATACACATACACTCAAATCTATATCTGCCTGAAACTGAAGTAAATGTATAGATACCTTGTAATAGCAGCAAATAAGTTCACAACAGAGGGTATACATATCTTCAGAGGGTTTAGTTGACACATGACAATGCGCTCGAAATTTAAACTCTGCAGATATGACAGACCTTCAGAATAAGAACAATTGACAAACATATTATATAAAGGTTATTTATCATCTAAGTTTAGCATTATTTCTAAGAATTTCCAGTCTTACTAGCCTGCACTCTGCACAAGACCACAGAAGCAGATACTAAGGCTCACTCTTACAGTAGAGGTCTACCCCACGGCCTTCTGATCAGAAAAGCTGCCACAGCTGAGGGACCCTTCCAACAAAGACGCTACACTTACATAGGGACTGACAGAGATAGCACCATTATGGACTACAACAGATTACTAACTGAAGCTCACACTAGTTTTATACAGCTGAAATTCAAACATGCTCAGTAAATGGGGTCAGAAATCTATGCTGAGGAGTAATTTGCACTGTTTTCAACAGCAAAGAAAAAAAAAAAGATCATTTAGCTTTGTAGCACAGGTGTATTAACCATCTTACTTCATTTAGAGTATAATGTAAATTTGCCATCAGATACTTGATTGAATTGACTGTTAAAAAAAATAAATAGTTAAACTTACAAATTAATGCCAATGCCCTTCAAACCTAATACACTCACCTTTCCTTAAATTTCCATCCAAAAGCTGCTTGTGACGGAAAATAAGTGTATAGAATGCTGCCTGACATGTAGAATAAAATGGCCCATGGAGAGCTACATCACAGTAAGCATTAGCCCCTGTATCCTGATTATCAATGTATTTATGCATCCAATTAACCAGCAGATCCAGGCATGCTTTTACTGTACTATAATGGAGAAAAACAATGTGTAAAAATAGCATCTGCAAGACATTAAACAAGTATTCAAAGATCTCAGTGGTTATAAAAACATCAGTAAGAAAAATCTCACTGGAAAAAGTAGCTTCTGTTATGAACTTTCTCCTTTACCTCAGCAGGCAATGAAACAATATATTAACACTGAAAATCTCAAACAGTGAAAGCACAAGATGCCAGAAGAGATGAATCGGTGAATGCACGCTGCATTTGACATGCACAGTAAACAATAAAAATCTTGGGCCATGAGCCGTACAGACAGAGATGCCTCTAGTGTCCGACAATTGCAATACCAAGTTAACATTAAAGTCACCAAGCTCACATTTCGAGCAGCATAAAAATACACAATGTGTACATAGGAGAGACAACATTTTCACTCATTTGCTGAAGTACTTGAATCCTGTATGTATCCAGATACTTGGACACAACTTCCCTGTCTCAGAGTCTACGCAACATGCTTAACGGAGGACATTAAAAAATCTGCTTCTGAATATCAGATATACTGAGCATCCATGACTCTGCCTGAAGACAACATAACCTACCCATGCTCACTATTTCTTGGTAAGTGAAGCCTTAAACAGCAAGAAACAAATCCTAGCAAACATTAGCCTGCATCCCAGAAATATAACACCTTCCTGGAAAATTCAAGACAATACTGAAATATTATTGTGGACAAGAAAAACAAGACTATCAATATTGGCTTACTGGCAAACCTGTGTGAACAGAAAGCTAACACTGGATGCACATTCCATGAATTCTGTACTTAACCTCAGCGTTTATCATAAATTGTTTGGTTCTACTCATATATCAAAACAACTTACACAACTGGAATAAATTTAGCTCTTGCCAAAAAGCTGCCAATATAGCTGCCAGCAGTTTGCCTGATCACTGAAGGATTGTTTGGATCATGCAGTTTTTTCCAAAGATGGTCTAAAAATGCCTCAGCAAAACCCTAGAAACAAGATACATAGAAATCATGAGTTGTTATGCTGATAACACTGAGTAATAGATTCCTAACATTCAATTCCCACAATTTCCATAAGCAAACCATAAAAAGAATCCCTCCATCACTGTAAGTACGTACTCTCACTGGTGGAAGAACGCTGGAAGAACGCTATTTTCTGTGTCTTTTTCTGTATTTAGTTGTAAAAAAGTGAATGGAACCTGAAATTTAGGACAGAGTGTGGAATAGACACGTGAGAAAAGTCTATAAAAACAAGAGCATTAAGGTGTTAAACAGGAAGCAACTGTTCACCATCTCTTGTAGCAGAAGGGCATCCAATGAAAATAACAGGAAGCTGATTTTAGGAAACAAAATACATGATTCTTCACTTTAAACAGTTATATTCTGGAACTTTTTGCCACAGGAAGTTCATGATGCCAAAAGTTCCCATCACTACAAAAAGCAATGAGGTACTTTCCCCCCTTGAATTTGTCCATCACCTGCCATTACCACAAAGGAACATCACTTTGGCTCAGGAAGTTACTGAGCTATTGCCAGAGGCTGAGAGGGCATTCTTGCAAAGCACCATAATATGCTAGCCCCATTCCAGTACTCTTTCCAATACATACACTATTCACCACTGCCAAAGGCCAGGCATTAACTTAATTAGATCCTTAGCTATTCTTGTGCAAGAAGCATGGATGTTCTTATTTTAAAATGGTAATAGAGCAAGCAGTATTTTGCTTAAGAGATGGGAAAGTGGAGAAAGGAAATTACCAAAGTGAAGAAATAACAGTCAGTATCTTTAAGATAATTTTGGGATGCTGAAAAAGTTTACTAGAGCACTGTGCCTCAGGTTCAAGAGTCCAGCTGATTCTTGTTAAAGATGTCTATTAACCAAGTTCCTTCACCGTGGATTAGATATGAGCTATTTGCTGTTTACAAAGAGCATGGCAAGACCAGAGATATAATGGAAAGCTTGAAAATGCAAGTAACAGAGAAGGGAAGGAAAAGTAAAGATACTAATGAATCCTGATGTATCTTCAGCCAAAATGTAAGGTAACGGTAGAATTACCACAGAAAACAACTGATTTTTGTAGAAAAGGCAAAATAAGGATGCAGAAATAGTAAGACAATTTTTAAAACAGTTTCTACTCACCAATTTAAAGCTACAGATGTAAAACATGAAATACTGCACGTGACATGAAGCATGAGTTGGTAAAATGAGCTTGTCAAAAACAGAAACCAGGTCCCGATACAAATCCTTTGTCTTGTTGATATCAAGCTTGCCTACACAACAACAAAAAAAGCTATTTCAGGATTTTTCTTCATGTTGTGAAATTGACATTTGTATCTTTCTGAACCAACAAGAGACATGTTAAAAAAAAACAAAAAAAAAAAAGAGAGAGAGAGAGAGAAAAAAGAAAACTCACTACCAAACTAACTTCTACGCTTATCTGGCATCTGAAACAAAAATGTTTTTACTAAGACCTTCCAGGACGCCAGTTCTACTAGTATTTACATTGGTATATATCATGAATATCTGCATGATTTCACATATATAAAACTGGCAGACATGCAAACATTGCAATAATGTGCTAATTCAGAGAAGCCAGAAGAAAACACTAAAAAATAAACATGATTAATGTGAAAACAATAAAGCAACATTTTGCTAAATATTATTCTAAATAAGTAAATCTAACACATTCAACCCCTTAGTAAATGCCTATTTAACTAAAAAGCTATTTATCCTTCCACTCCTTGTAATGCTACAGCTTGAATTCATTGTCCTATTTATATAATTAAAATGTCTCCAACTGAAGACTAATGTCATAAATGAACCTTTGCATCTTCAGCCAGTAAAACTGTGGTCAAAGACAGGAATGTGCCAACAGCAGAATTTTACTAATGAAGAATTTAGGGCTCTATCTTGTGGCAGCAGCAGAAAGCAAGAATTCCTCTTAAAGCTTTTCTCACATTAGCAAAACAACAAATTCAGTGCTCATGTGTTCTTACCATCCACATGGCAAACATCTTTAATATAGGAAAACAGGATGGTCATCAAAATATCAAGCCGCTCCGCAAGTGGATGGGCCATTCTCTCACTAGTGGAAGAGACAACTTTGTTTCCTTTTCTTTCTTCATCTTCCTCCTGTTTGATAAAATGGCAGTCATGCATCTTTTACACATACAGTATCACAAAGACAGCAATAAAAAACAGGAAAAGTTGAACTAAATTTCTATGTTTGTGCTGAAGGGTTTTTTTTTGTTGTTTGTATAGTTTGCTTAGCATAAGCAAATTTTTGCAAACTAAGTCAATTAGCATAAACTCTTTAATAAGATTTATATATAGCAGCTTGTGTTTTTACATAAAGAAATTGATCCACTGTGTATATGCTGGATATTTACATAAATAAATACAATGCCTGGAGAATGCTGTTAATGTTTGAAGATGTTTCACTTTTTCCTGTTTGTACTGCAGCAACAATAAAGTAATAATGTATTCCTATCCTCAGTACAGAGACATCTCAAAACTGAAAAATTTGGAGTAGCACAAGATAACCAACCATGTCAAAAAGTCCCTCCTCTGCAGATTTTTCCACACTATCAGAGTTATTAGCAGCTTCTTCAGCATCCTCAATATCTTGCTGTGGAGTACTAACCTACAGTTGCAAACAAAAAATTGAATTTTATAAGACTATAACAGCAACAGGAAACCTTCTTGTATTATCTATATAAAATAAAAGGCAACACTAATAACTTCTAGGCTAGATCTTGACCTTGACTAAATAAACATTTTTAAAGGGAATGATACACATGCAATGCACACACACTCCAAACCACCTCCAGAATATAAGCCTTCCCCATAAATCAGACATATGCTGAGGTTCAGACATATGCTCAGAATATGCTGAGGTTCTCCAAAATTAAAAGCCTTAATCATTTACAATGTTATCCCTTCTGTCTCTTTTTAGGACTATAAATCCCTTTGTTTAAAAAACTCTCAGGTGTAGTAACATCATAAGACTGGGAATGAAGTACTTATCTGGTTGGTTTTATACTGATGACCACAAGCAGTATTAGAACATAACTTTTTGTTGAACTTAATGCTGAAGAGTATCTATTTTCTACTCCATTAATTTTAACCCCAAGCTTTCTTAAAAGGTGATGCAGAACAAACTTACATCCAACTTTAACAGTTTTTCAACAATAAGCTCCAGAATCTGAAGCCTCAGTGTTGGAAGGTACACTGTTACTCGTAGCAGGTTATGTACGTAACATTCCTATAACACAAAATTAAGGGATAGCTGTAACAATGTTAACTGAAAGTCTCATTTCTGCCAAGGATTTTTAAATACATTTCTCACTTTGTCACTTAAAGAGCCAGATATACGTTAAGACAGACTGTATTCAGTCTAGAATAAATTAACATATAAACCAGACACCAACTTACAATTGTTAAACTGTGTTATTATTAACTTCTTCATCTACTATTTCCATGCTAATTTTTCCAAGTATCTCCAGACAGAATGAGTATAAATATTCTGTAGGAGTTATTCATTTCCACATTCGTTTGTCCCTAAACTTTCCCCAGGAAAATGAAAACAAGCACATTCCTCCCTATTTGTAGAATCAGATCTAGTAGCACTGTTTGAAGTAAGACTAAAAAAACTTTGGTTTAGATTATCAGAATAAAAAGACACTTTTAAATTCTACAGGTAAGTGTTCTCAGAGTCATTCTGATTATAATTCACACAAATTAATAAACAAGTTCTGTAAGTGTGCACATGCCCACACAGACACATGTACAAATGACAACACTGCAACTTTCATATAGCAAAACTGTCAAGCTAACACATTTAAGTGCACCATAGTCTCTTTGTGAATATGCATTATAACACAACCTTTAATTATACAAGGACATATGATTTTTCCACAGGCCATCTGGCTCAGTGCATAAAACGGACAGAGCTGGTTTACTGAAAAACTATAAACTGAAGAGATTTAACAACAATGCATGGACCATACTTTCATTATACTCCACTCAAACCCTGCCCTGAAATCACAGTTTTTAATTTCTTCACAACATGTTCCTCACTGAACTGCTTAAATAAGTTATTCCCATATCACCTTTTGAGAACAACTATCCACCTCATTTTACAGATAGGGATCCAATATCCAGAGTTGTTATTGAAAAAAAAAAAAAGTCTAGCAAGGTATACAACTTTTTTTCTTTCTTTTTCCCCAGTGCTTGTAAGGTTCAAAACACAGCTCCAACTGACCTTAGCTGGTAGAGCAGGGCTCTGCCCTTCTGTAAAAGAAAACACCAACATATCAAGTTGGTAAGAATAAATATAAATACCATACAAGAGCAGTAACCTGTTAAGAGATTCCAGCTTGTTTTCTGTGACAGAGGAGCATCATACTAGAGATGTAATAAAACATTTTAATACCCTACTCTACTGGCAAATTGGATTTTACATCGCCCTTTGCTTTCTGTATGCTTATCAAATCCCCTGTTCTGATGAATGCTTTCCATTTTTACAATAAATGAGACAGGTAGCCTACCGTCTCCTTACTATACAACCCTGAGATTCATCGCCAAACAGGTCCATCTTGTGCATTGATTAAGAATGCAATCCTGTGGAAAAAGATATGCAGTTATCTCATTAAAGACTGGCATAATGCCTATGCACAAGGAACTTAAGTATGTTTGGACAACCTTTTACTAAACCCACGCGTGGACATAAACATATAAAAAAATAACAAGATTTTAAAGCAATACACTAAAAAATTTATATTAAATACCTCCAAATCAATTGTCATACTTTAAAAAGCAAATGAACAAACAAAAATAACATTCATGGCTCTTACCAGAGTTCTTTCTGATTTATTAATGAAAGGAAAGCTTTCTACAAGTATTGGCATAAGAAATTGCAGTGTTCTGCACAGAAGAAAAAGAAAAAAAAAGAAAGAAAGAAAGGTACAGGTTGTTATCACGACAGCAAATACTAAAGCTCCAGCACTCTGAGAACAGTAATACTTGGAATATCTTATTATCTGGAATAAGCTTATTCGCTTACTTCACAGTAACCTTATTTTAAGGTAACTAATTGTATCAAATCCCAAGAATCCCAGAATAGACAATAAGCAGTGAACTTTCACCGTGGGCTTGTTAAAAGCTACTTCAATTACGTTGCTATAAGCATGACTTTCCCTACTTCCTATTCCCATTCAAATTAAAAGGATTCACAACTAGCTGCTGATGGCTATGGAAATTTCATAATGATTGGACAGAACGTTCTACCATTTAGTGAATATTAAAAAAAAGTTACACAATTATTTATTGTACTACCAATTAGGAGAAAAAAAAATCTTCAGTTTTGTAGCTGTAAGGAAAGGGCATATGAAACCTAGGAATTAAATACTTACGAAGGAACATATCTGACAACAGTTTGCAATGCTCTATGGCATGTATTAAAGTTTTCAGAAAGGTCTAGAGAAAGAAAAAAAAAAAGTATTGTTATCCATTGGGTTGCAGAAAACCAACTCAGGAACCAATGAAAGCAGTTCATATCAATTAAATATTTTAGAAAAGCCAAATAAAATTGCATTTGCTTTTTTTTTTTTTTTTTTAATAAAGTTGAATTGCCTTACTACTAAAATAATTACAAATATTAACTTCAAATAACATTCATGGTATCAGAATAAACTCTGAATTCGCTTCCACCAAGCCAGATATTGTTGCTATGCTGTCTCATATGGAAGCTAAACTTTGAAATACAAAATGTATCCCACGTTACAGAAATATTTACAAAATGTCAAATCCAAGTCTAAAATTAGATAAAATCTATCTATAGATTATGCTTCATTTTTGCACAAGTCAAACAACTAATTAGGCTTCTATAAAGGTAACGTTACAGGTGAACACCAGAATAGTAGTTGGCTCCTCACAAGCAGAACTTAAATTTATTTCAGCTTTCAAGACTCATGAAACTCTTGAAAGACATTTAGCTATGTGTTTGCCTAATCAGTAAATGCACTAATTACATGGCATTTTTGTTACTTTTATCAATTGAATTAGCACAGACACACAACACTCAAGAATCCCCCAAACTACCTAATTTTATTGAGATAAATAACATTAGAACAAAGTAACTCCTAACTTTTCTTTGGCTTTGAAACAACATAGGACTAGGAATGTTTTCCTACACATCCAGCCATATTCCTACAAATGTTCTACAAGGAACAGTATTTTGGAAGTACCAAGGAGTGGGTCACCACATCACTAACTCAAGTACAAGGAATTTAAGGATGTCCTGTTTCCTTCATGCTTTATATTAACTCCAGTAAATTAATTTTGTAAAAATGAAGCAACATGCATTGTATACATCTTTAGTAAATGTTTTACAATAGCATACTCACTTTCATCATCATCATCAGAATCTGAAATATCCACATCTTCTTCCCTGATGGTTATTCGAGCTACCGAAAATGAGATCATTATTGGAAAACTGTGCAAGTCTTACAGGTAGCAGTTTCAATGCCAAATCAAAGCATGCTGGACAACAAAAGCAGCAAAATTATCCACAAGAGTTTTAAAAATAACAGTCAAAAAGACTGATTCAGAGAACCAGGAGGTTCTTAAGAACATCCGACGTGACCATCATCTCAGCTTTCCCTTTTCAGGAGAAACAACATTACACAGTTCATTCCTCATCTAAACATCTTCACAAACAGGGTTTGTTATAAATCTAATTGCCCCTCAGAACATGACTTCTGAAATGCAGGTACAGAAAAGGGTCTGTCACAATTCGGCCATTCAAATTAATCAATGGAAAAAAAAAACAATAGATTGTGATACATGCTATATAGAATTTAGCTAAGAAAGAGACATTTTAATAAAGCAAGCAAAGAAGATGAAAAGAAAAATAACTCACGGGGAACAAACTGGGATACAATCATGCGGAGGCATGGCCTAAGATGGACAGTTTGTGCTGACACCAGATTGCCAAGAAAACCCAGATATTCTTCCACTACTTCTCGGCTTCTTCGCAACCATGGCAGCTTCTGAAAGCAAGTAAAAACAGATGTCAAACAGATGTTTTGAGGACCAAGCTCTTAAACTTCCCATAGAACAAACAGATACTTACTAGCAAAAGGCTGACCAGTTGGTCAAAGTCCTTGGTCAAGTATGTAACAGAAGCTCGGAACTCATGCAGCCAATTAATGATCTGGGCATCCTAAAAATAAGCAGAAAAAAAAAGCAACTATTTCAATAAACAATATGATCAAACTATTTTTAATAGCAACAACTATAAAACCACAAGTCAAAGATTAAGACTGTAAATAGAAAATATTTAGAATAAATATAAAAGGGATTTCTTGAACTAAATTAGTGCACTCACTAATGGTATTCTTGAATGAAAGAATAAATGCCTATCAACTCCTAAACCAACAGTTTGCCTGGAAGGCTTAAGTTACAAGCTCAGCAAGGCATGCAAAACTCACTTGGACAGACTCAGAATCAATTTTTTTTTGTTCTTAGTTTGCAAAGAGCCATTCGAGTTTTGAAGTAAGACATATATTGAAACTGTAGCAAATCTAGACAAAAAACTGTACATTGAATTTGCTTGTACTCCCCAAAAGGCCTGCTAAAAACAATACAATTTTACTAAATGTCCTCCTTAAAAAGAAAAGGAACTTAATAT
This sequence comes from Aythya marila, assembly GCF_965140915.1. Classification (NCBI taxonomy): domain Eukaryota; kingdom Metazoa; phylum Chordata; class Aves; order Anseriformes; family Anatidae; genus Aythya; species Aythya marila. Next base: position 7,948,977 of record NC_139056.1, on the reverse strand, counting down.
AACATAATGCTTCCTGCAGCACTCTTTGTATTGCTGGGCTCTGTGGTTTGATTGAAAGAGAAAACAAAATGGAAAAAGGGCAGCAAACATGGCAGGTATTCACAGCTATAATGAACATTCCTGAAACTATTATTTTAACTGCTAAATACATATGCACCTTAATGCTTAATTAACCATACTTTCAGTGAGAACAGGAGGTAATGACTGACACAACTTAAAGGCACTGCAAGTCAGTAGCCATGGTTTGACGTAACCATGGTTAGTGATCTGCAGACAAACATCACTGACCTAGAAGGATATCTTGAAGAAGAAGACCCCATCCATCATAAAACAAAGTTTCTCACTCTAAAGTCAATAAGCATGAGGCGTCGTTTATAAGATTCTGCATACAGGATATATGTATAAACCAACAGTTGGTGGTTTTCATTCAGAGATAATTCTGATAGATTCCACAAAGCAAAAAGCTGTTAAATGCTGCTAAATGTTTAAAGCAAAGGATTTGGTGACACCAGCGCGACCTGTTTGACAGGTGACATTCAGACAGCTGAGCATTAAATCATCAGAGCTCCACGCTGACACGACTTACCTTTATGTCTGGGTCTGACAGCTGGTGTTTTAACAACTCATAGTCAGTGGTGTCACCCTAGCAGGGGGAAGAAAAATAAAGAATATTTACTACCCTTCTGACAAAACCCACATGTGCCGCTACCGTACCTAAGCGGCCTAACGCTGCTTAACAGCGACACAAAGAAGGCGAACACGAGGGGAAGCCCACGAAGGGCGGCGGCAGCAGCACGAGAGGGAGCTGGAGCTGACGGGCCGTTTGTGCCACCCTCTCTGCAGACAGCGCCGGGGTCGCCGCCCCTCCGCAGGGCCGCTCCCGGAGGCTCACCTGGCCGTACTTGAGCAGGATGTCGGGCAGGGTGCCCCCGAAGCGCACCGCCTTCCTGGGCGGCGAGCTCAGGAACTCGTCCCCCCGCAGCATGGCCGCGGCGCCGCGCACGGGGGGCCGGTCCCGAGCGCTGCGCGGCCCCGAGCGGCCGGCAGGGGCGGCCCCGCCGCTGCCCGCTCCTGTCCCGGCCCGGCCCCGGCAGCGGCCCCGCCGCCCGCCGCCGCCACACGCCGCCGGAAAGGGCCCCGCGTCCCGCCGGAAGCGGGCACCGCTCCTCCCCTCGCACCATAGAGATGAGCGGCTGGAAGGGCAGCGGCCGTTCTGCCTCCGCGTCGCTGGGGCGGGAGGAGCAGAGGGGGCGGACTGGGAACGAGCAGACCTTGCTGCTCAGGAACACGCTGCTGGTCAGGAGCACATTGCTGCTCAGGAACAGCAGGCGGCACTGGGACGGGCTCCCCAGCGGTGGAGTCACCGTCCCTGGGGGTGTTCAAGGAAAGGTTGGACCTGGTGCTTGGGGACATGGGGTAGCAGGTGCCAGTGGCAGTGTGGGGATGGTTGGACCAGAGGAGCTGGGAGGGTTTTTCTGACCTCAGCGATTCAGTGGTTCTGTCTGCAGCAGCACCGGAGAGCATCTGGCATTAGTCCCCTTCACTAGCTCTGCACACCCTGCCCTGTAGTTAATACTTCCCTCCCACCTGCTTGCCTCCCCAGAAGTCCCATGGGAGCTTTGCTAGAATTTATGAGTAACTTCCATTTATATATATATATATATATATAAATGCAAGTCAGTAGGTGTATATATATATACACCCATACACGCACAGCATTAAAACTTTCTTCAGGTCCAGTCCACATCTGAAGAGCCCCAGGCCAAGCGTGTAGCCTTCCATGTGGCTATGAATTAAGGGTGATGCAATGCCTTAGCGGTCGGTCAATGCAGGAAGTGGCACAGAGGGTGCCACGCTGAGCTAGTTTCAGGTAACCAGCTACAAAAGGCTCCTGTATAACCACATAACAAAGATCCAAGCTGTGGTTACTGGAGACCTTGGCTACATTTTAATAAAACAGTCCTATGCGTTCTGCAAGGCTGAATAAATCCAGCTTCAGATGTGCGACTACGTTCACACACCAACAGCGCTCCCAAGCATGTACAGCTGCTTTACCATCCACAGCATGAAAGTTCTTTGAATGGACTTTGTGCTGCATTGAGCTACAACTGATAAGGATACCAGGAGACTAAAATAGTGCTAAATATTTGTTAATGTTTAACTGCTGACAATTGTTGGAGCTGCCAGTTCCTATTTAGTGTTAGCCTTCATTATTTAGAACACAAAGAACGAACTGCATGAAACGGTACCTACTTCACATTTAAAAAAAAGTAAATGTGAAAACAAAACAAAACCACAATATAGCTTACAGTAGTTAGCACTGCTCCACAACAAGTACTTTTTACATCACTGTTTAGACACATCACACTAGTAACACTATAGTGCTTCTCTGTGAAGACCATAATCTTTCTTTTCTGATGTTCCAACTCCTATATTTAATTATTAATTCCACATACTATTCAAAACTGTAAGCATTTAAATCCTATATACTCTGGGTGACGTGGCAACATTCTATCTACCATCCTACCCAGCAATCACTAAGTATGTGACATTGCATACAAGATTCATATCTCATAATCCACAGTGAATTCATAGCCCTGCTCAATTTACTCAGATAATTATGATCACAACACTAAAGCAGAGAGAACTGTCACTAGACTAGTATACGAACAGCTGCACGTGCAAGTTTAGGGTTAATTTATCGCTCCTACCGACCAACTAGACATTACATCTCATAGTGCAGTTTAACAGTTGGAGCTACAGGGAATTCAGGAAAAGCAAGTGGCTTTTCAGAACAGAGAAAAAAAAAAAAAGGGAATGACGTTGAAATGATCAGTAGGTTTTAGGGAGAAGGGTTTTGTTTGTTTTTAAACCAACCATTGTAATAAAACAGTGGTATCACATTGCAGTTCCTCTAATAGGAGGAAACAGCTCTATAAAACTCCTAAAACCTGCAGTCAGTAAAGAAGAAATTATAGACCGTCAAATCTAGGGTCTACCTGAGCTTGCTGAAAGATTGAGAGAATTTGGAAAACATTTTAAAAACACTGGATACCTGTCAATGTTACTCCAGTAATTTTCAAGAGAACATTTGAGAGTTCACAAGGAAATACAGCCACAGTATTCCCAGTGAGCCCTTTTCTTAAACCCACTTCCGCTATTCAATAAAGCTGCAGTATAAAACCAATTGCGCATTAAAAATGTAAGACCTACCTGTATTTGCTGATGGTGGGCTCAAACTCTTTGTATTAGTGCAGAAACAGAGGGACTCTGGAATTCCTCACATACAAAAATTTTACATATCATTAACTTTAATATAAATTTTCCCACACACAACCCAACCCTAATTTCAATCACATCTAGACATAAATTTGGCAAGATTCTGTAAAATATCATTGTGCTTATTAGTCTTTTTTTTTTTTTTTTTTTTTTTTGACTTTGTAGGGTTTTTTTAGTGCTTCAGCATTAGAAAAATAATTCTTGTATCATCACTGGATTAAAAAAGCTCTTCTAAAAGTCATCATATTACATGATACACAACTATAAAGAAAAGATTGGCGTACCAACATAACTATTATTATTTTTTACCTATAAAATTTCAAATTCTAAATTATTCCAAAATAATGATGAAAATTCACAAGAGACACTGTAAATTATCTATGTACACTATAAACAACTACTACATTTGTACCCTTGCATCAACAGTTTTACATTTACATTTAAAAGCACCCTTACAAATAGAAGTATTGCACTGGCATCATAAAAATTCACAGTAAGTTCAACTTCTAAACCTTCGTAAAACAGTGCAAGAGTTTTTCATTGTGCAAGAGCTTTTTATCCAAACATTCCCGGGTTATTACAAAAGATACTTCTACATTACATGCTGCAGTTATTTTCCTGTGAATTTGTTTTGTTTCCTTTTTAGTTCTCACTTCTTAGAAGATAGATTTTAAATTCTGAAATGGTTAAGAAGAAGTGATCCAGTCCAACACTGAGAGAGGTGCATTTGGCAGGGATATAGCTCCACTTTATACGGAGTCCACAGTGGTTGCAGAAATTATTCCAGAATGAGAGAATCCTATTGCATTGAGTAGGGAATTCTCTTTCCATAATTTGTAGCACTTTCCCCACTTTTAAAGGCAGTAACTTCAACAGTCGTGTCTTCAGCAGACCCTGAAGATAACACATTAAGAAAAGGTTACTCCAAAGTAGTCTTAAAACAAATCAATACATAAAACTCTAAGCCATTATTTGAAATAAGTCTTAAAAAAATACTTTTCTACATGCTTAGCAGCCAGTTGGGGCCCAAATAATAACAAAAATTACATTACTAGCCCACCTCCAATGGTAACCACGTGTGGATGTTAGATAAAGACATAAGATCACAGTTCTCTCTTTAAGATATTATCTCAACTTCCACTTACTGCCCCACATCTTCCCCAGCCAAATATATTATCATTTTATCACTTCTGTTTTTTCCTCCAGCTTTTTGAGTCTGTAAATTTTTAAGCACCACATTACCTTATGCCAAATATCACACAGCCCAGTTGCATAACATGCAACAACTTGTGGATGCCCACTTTGTCTTGGAAGAGGTAATAAATAATCATTCCTTCTGCACTTTTCCATACCATTTATGACTGTACAGACCTCTAGCATATGTTATATTTTGCCTCTCCTTGCAGGCTCGAGGATCTTACCATACTTATTCCTCCTTTAATATAACTTATTCCATATCTCAAGAGCTCACTTATTTGCTCTTGAAAATGGTGTAGTTTTCAAGAAACAAAATCAGAACAGCATGCGGCATTTCATTAATAGCATTAAAAATTAGTAATCACAAGAACCAGAAAGTTACATAAGTGCCAAAAAAAAAATGCTTAAGTAGTTTCTGGAAAGAGCAGACTTCCTTATTAAGGCAACAGTTCATTTCCAGACGTTTGCACTTCTCCTTACCATTGAGGCTTTTATACTGGGAGAAATCTCAAGGTAACGTCTCAGGAAGCAACTTCTAATGGCCAGTATGTTTTGGTGGTTTGGGTTTTTTGTGCATGTTTTCCTTTGGGGAAGGTGGGGTTGGAGGATTGTAATGTGTGTTTTTTTTTTTTTTTTTCCCTCTCCTTGCTCTCAACATTACCTGCCCAAACACGTTTTACCTGCCTGGTGAAGTTCATAAATATCTCCAGATATGCAGAAGATTTGGTCTATCAATAAAGGGTGATCTAATTCAGACAGTTGCTTATGAGAAGGTACAAAGTATTTCAGATGCACCTACTTCAAAGAGATCCCTAAATTATCTTGGAGGTGCAACTATTTGTTATTTTGTATTTTGCCTTGAAAGTTAAAATTGGAGTTCATATTACAATCTGTACCACAACTCATACACTCATTGTTTTGGTTTCTTCTGAATTATAATTACTAAGGCACCTGCACTGAAGTCTGTTTACTGTAGCATTAGAAGTTGCTATTCAAGGGGGAGAACTCACAATGAAGTCCTCTAAATATTTGCCTCCATGGGAAATAACAAACCATAGATTTGAAATTAGCGACATGCAAGATTTGAAATATTTAAAAATACTGGATAACTTTCACTACTAGTAGTTTATTACAGCAAAGCACACATCTATGTATGCATATTGAAAGTAGGACCATCTACAGAGATAGCAGCTTATCTATTCAACTCAATAACCGTATACTTTAGATGAAAAGTGTTAGGCATATTCATTTACAAATGTCATTTCTTTCCTGCAAATGTAGATCTTGATCAGTCATTTCTAAACCCATTTCAGCAAAATCTAAAAAGAGTATGGAAGGAGAATGACTTATTTTCAACAGCCCATTTCTTGTTGCAGATAGTTAATAATTAACTACACAGCAGCAGTAACAAACCTTCCAAGTTGTATTGCTGTTCTTATCCCCCCCTTCTACAAGTTTTCTGTTAAGCAATGTTGTATCTCCCTACTGTTAGAACTTCCTCTCAAGAAATTCTGTGGCTTTTACAGAAGGCAATTTTCACATGAGCTTTTCTGTAAGCCAGAAGTTGCTTCAAGATTTACTTTCAAGGAGCAGCAGAAAAAGCTAACCTCATAGACAATGCATCAGAGCCATAAGATGTTCGGCATCCCAAGTAATTCAGGCAGTTAGTGCAAAGTAGGTCTCACAGTTCTTTCAGAGTAGGATTTTACACAGTGAAGTGAAAAATTTACTTTTTTTGGACACTGTCAAGTCATTACTCATATTTTTCTTCCTAAATAAATATGTTGTATTAATGAACATACTAGGGATATTTTGAAAGCCTTGATGATCTTTGGTGTTTGCCAAGAAAGAAGTATTTCACATTGCTAGAGAAGGATCTTTCTCACAAGAGTTCATGTGGGCAGTGGCTCATGGCTACGTTACCTCACACTTATTGCTCGCAGACACTGTGAGCTGTATGAGGACCAGTCCCAAACTGCACGGCTTGGTTCTTGCCCCTGACAGCCCTCGCAGCGAGCGACCCCATGCCAACTGCCTCATGCTCACGTGTGCTTTGTTCACGGTGGCCCTTTCCATCCTTCAGTGTCTTCAGGAAGTGTCACACCTGCCTAACCAAACTCGGGACACTTCCCTCACTTGATTTCTATTACTACCAGGATCGAGTAAGATTCCATGAGATTTCTATTACTTCCCAGAAGTGGGTAAGATTCCACAAGATAATTATTTTTAAAATTTGTTCTGCTGTGGGCAGGTGCTTTCACTTAACAAGCTTTTTAACAACAAGGTAGGAGGGTTTTCTGGGGCAAGTCTCAGGTAGGAGGACTTTGAGGGGTTCCAGACACACACCTGCGATTGTCCCCCCGCGGCTCCCGGGGCCGAGGCCCTCCCGCCCCTCACCTGCCGGGCTCGGCGGGGCGGCCCCGCGGGCCCTTCAGCTCCAGGTCGGCGGCGGCGGCGGCTCGGGTCCTCGGCGCGGAGCCGAAGGCCGAGGACAGGCGGCGGCTGAGGCCGTGCACCAGCCCCCGCAGCACGCTGTCCCCGCGGCCCTTGGGCGGCGCCAGCCCCACGTCGTCGCGCAGCTCCTCCAGAGGCACCTCCAGGTTGCCCGCGTACCAGAACACCCACCAGATGAGGCTGAGGAAGATGCCGATGCCGCCCGCGTAGATGAGCAGGTCGGCGAAGAACACGTCGGCGAACACCCCGGCCAGTAGCACCGCCAAGCCCAGCGCGTCGAAGGCCAGAGCCAGCCAGAAGGCGGCCACGCAGCGGCCCAGCCCGCCGGGGGCCGCCATGGCGGGGGAGCGGCGCCGCCCGGGGCCGCCCGCACCTGAGGCAGAGGCGGCGCCACACCTGAGGGGGACGCCGAGGCCGCGCCTCCTCCAGCCGCACCTGCCGGCCCGCCGAGGCGAAGGGCGGGAGGGAGGCGGCCACCCTCAGGCTCTCTGTAACCGCCCGGAGCCCCGTTCCTGCAGCTGGGCTTCTCCCTCGGGTGTTGGGCGCCGCCGGCAGGCTGCTGCCTCCTGCCCCTGACGCGTCGAGGCTGCTGCTGTCCGGTAGTCAAGTCGTGGCGGCGCTGCCCCGCTTCGTGAGGGAGGAGCGGGGCTTGGAGGCTGCGGGTGTTCCCGCAGGTAAGCTGGGCCCTGAGGTGAGGTTTTTGCCTCAGCTGGCTGATGTGCAGCCAGCTCTTCCCCAGAAGGGAGGAACGCCAGAAGGAGTCTTGAAGTAAAGGTACTTGTCCCACACAGCTACGTGTGTGAGATGAGGCAGTTCCTACTGGGCAAGGCAAATATAACGTACACCTGTAGGGTCATATAAAGTGCTTTAACTATGTGCTTGAGGAGATTGCCTTAAAAAGAGCAGTCAGAATACAGCTTCACGTTAACAAGCAGGAAGCTAGTTGTGAATGCAGGTATAGAGGGGAAAAACCCAGCAGGTAAAACTGTTACGTAAAAGGCAAGCTGCATATCTCAGTTCAGTCTTGTGAGAGTTAATGACCTGGCACACAATGTCCCCAGGTCCCCAGGCCCAAGAACTATATACAGCTGTAGGCTTTCATGCATGTACCCTCAGGAGGCTTTTCTAACAAATTGCTTAATGATGGGTAGCCACGCTATTCCAGTAAGCAAAAATATCAAACCAATGAAAAGATGCAAAGGCCTGACAGTATGTGCAACTGCCACATATTTCCCACAGTGTGCCAAGAACAGTCCACTGAGGACAACAGTGACAAGGAGTGTGATTGGTTTACTGCACTAAGACCATGGACTCTCGATTTCAGTCAGAGCACTTAATTCACATATCACTGCTCCTGCTGGAGATGGAGAATCAAAACTAGATGAAGCCACTTCTTTAGGGATTGCCTGCCTCCCTGATGTTATTCCATAAAAGATATCCTTAGGAAGACACAAGCTGAAATTATCTGAGGAAAAAATAATAATAAAGTTAAAAATACACAGAGTACTTCAACAATAAAATATCTTTCACTTTGTTACTATAACTGTTAAGATAGAAGTGGTCTAAGGTCTCAAAAAGCCTGTTCTGCTATTCTCCCTGATTAATTTCAAATATCTTTTGCATTTTAAAGTTTAAACCTAGTTTCAGTAAAAACCCACTTTTTGTTTGTTTGTTTGTTTTTTGATTCCTCTTCTGCCTTGTGTTAAGTAATGTTCTAACTTTTGTCCTTCTCAAAAGTGTAAGAGAAGGAATTTACCAGTTATCCAAATCTGAGTGAGGTTCAAATACCTACTTAGTTTTATTATTATTCTATTAATTCAGGACAGTTTTAGGAAGTCAAACTAATTTTAGGGCTATACATATATATAAGGTTATATATATATATTATATATATATTCTGACAACAGGGAATTCCAACAGTCATATATAATTTTGGCATATACATATTTTGGTGGTTGGCTATGATCATTATGCTTTATCTGAAGATCGATAGGGGGAGAGGTCATGTCTTAGTACAATGGAGTAAGAAGCACTGAAGGAAGTTTAAATAGAAGTCAGTATTAATAATCCTGGTCAGATGGTATTTTTCTTCCCTGTTAATCTGCCCATGGAAATCCATTTTTGAGGAAGAGCTCAGAGATCAAGACTTGACACTGCTGAAATTACTAACCTGTTGAATACATCTCCATTTGATTCTTTAAAAAGCAACTAGACATATAAATCAGAGTAGAAGAACAACGTAGCTGTTCCCTCTCTTGGCAAGAGGAAGTAGTACAGCAGACTTTTTTTTGGGCTCCAGTAGAATAGTAATTAGCAAGTTAGCTGCACTAAATTGTTTCAATGTAGTTTTCTTTTTGAAAGATTTAGTTTCTGACTCCGGGTTTTCCTTATAATGGACATGTGTTAGTTCCCACTTTAAAAAAAACATGGAGAACAAATGAGCAACATAAAATGAATTCTGTACAAAACAACCACACTGTGTACTACTAGAGCATATATTTTGGCAATATCTTTATCAAAACTTTCAACTAAAAGACTCCTTACAGAAGCTTTCTTTGACCTAGCAGCAATCAGCTCTTGCTGCAAATAGTAAAAATGAACCAGATTACTTTTTGTTTGTTTGTTTTCTTGTGAGAGTGCTGATGTTTTAAATGTTACTGATTTCCTCTTCCCTTCTATCCTCTGTATAGCCTCTGTGCTTTCAGTTCTTCTAAAGGAAGTTTAAGTTCACATGAACAATCCACACAAAGATGCACCGCAAATGGTTTCTATGTTTCATTCCTCCTTCCCACCTTCAAGAAAATTTAAATTATCTATAAATTGCTTGGTCTATACATGTCTCTAAGCATTTACCCAGGAACATACTTGATTTGTTTTAGCCTCCTGATGCTCATTGCCACAGAGGCTCAGCCTGGACTAGTACCTGCTAGCTGGTCTTGTAAAGCTGAACTGAATTCCTACCAATCTGCGTTGCAGAGCTAAATCAGCTTAGCCTTAGAGGGTGTATTTTTCACCTCAGCTGCTTCTGATTGCATAAACAATTTATTATATTTTATTATTTATTTCATTATATGGGTGCTTATATAAAGGAAGTGAAGAGATGGTTTTGTCTTTTCAGCTTGGTAGTTGTAATTATTTAATTGAAAACAATCATGTTATACACCAGAATTGATTATGTAATACATCAGCAATAGGCACAGTTTCAGTTTATTTGGAATGAATATGAGTTTTTCTTATTTCCTCCTTTTTTTTGTTTGGAAAGCGTTAAGTTTCCCTAGGTCTCTTACGCAAGGAAAACATAACTGAGAGTGAGTTGAGAAATGTAATTCTCTGTTAACTGTGTTAACTTACTGATTCCAAGCAAGGGTGACTACTACAAATGTCTCCAAGTGAGTATCTGTGATGACTATGTTAAATTATTACCCCGATTTTATGAACTCTAAATATACATATATATATTTAAAAAAAAAAAAAAAAGATTACATTACTTATAGGAAATGTAAAAATTGCATCAGTAGTGGCACATCTTAGTTAACTGGCAGAATCCTGGATACTTTGCAACTTGAAAAGGAACAAATTCTGCTATATAGAGCATAGAAATTATATGTACTTTCTCTCCAGTGGCTTAGTTTGTAGCTTCATCGGGTTCTTTACATCTTACCTTAGCTATGAATTCCAGAGCTGCTATGACCATAAAGGCAAGGCTACTGCAATCCCAACATAAATTGCCTCAAACTGCTGTAGAATTTTCAAGCAGTGCTTGTCAATTTTTCCAGTGCAAAGGATGTGCTTTTCTACCATCTACAAGCTAGTATGATTCACTGTTAATTACACAGACGGAAGTTATGATCTTCATTTCCTAATTTTCTGCGTATCTACAAATTAACAAATGATTTATCATGGATAATTAGATACCAAAACGTGTTTCCAAAAATGGAGGTAAGTTCTGCATCTACTCTCTTAACTTCACTATTATGGAAGTAAAGTGGTACTTTGCAGGTCACACTAGAAAGCAATAGGATTATTTTTGGTCAAGAATTAGATCTTCTGTTAGCATGAATCTAACAGATCATTGAGCCAGACTTACTATTTTGGCTAAGGTTCATTTATATATTGATTAAAAACAAAAAGTTTGTGGTAGATCAGAACAGGGGGTCACGGGTTAAAGGAAGTTGACACCATGGATCAAACAGAATGAAAAGTATTCTTTAGTGACTCGTTTACCACTTTTTATTTAGTACCCCATCACTTTGTAGGCAGCAAATCTTAATATAGGATGTCCCAAATAGGAGATAGGGTTGGTTTTTGTTTTTTGGAACTCTGCAAATTAGGCTGGTTACAGACTGTTGGTTTATATTCTTTTGTGAATTTGAGTAATATATTGTTAATGAAGATTAGTACCGCTAGGGCTTTCCATCACCAGCCTGCCTTTTATTCTTTCCAAGTATACGAACTAATCATAGAGAAAGAAACTATTTGGTTATTCTGTGCAAATTCAAATATACAACTTTTCAGTTCTTCAGTGTGTTTTTCATGCTTTTGTGGGACTGATTCACTTTGGTGGCACATGTGAATTCATAGACTGCTTGGTGTTTTTCAGATGGAGGGAACAACTGTACTGTGACCAGCATAGAGGGATACTCTCAATTGTTCTTGTAGCAGAAACAGGTCCCAGAACTGGAGGTAAGGAAATTCTGCTTGATGTCACAAAGAATAAATGGTCAACACGTACAAAGATAGAGGTAAAAAGACCAATAAAGTAGCTTAGGAAAGTATCTTTTTCTATCAAATTACAGATTTGGGATTCATTTCCTTCCATAGACAGAAAGCATAGTTTTTGTTAGTTTGTTTTAAAAAAAAAAAAAAGATCAATCTCACTTCTCAGGTTCATTAAAATATGTATATTCTTGGATCTCAATGAATAAATGCATATGTTATTTCCCCTGAAAAATGCTGGAGTGATATATATTGTAAAGACTGCTTTATGCTGTATCCCAGCCTAGAAACTGGCATCTGCCTTTTATAGACTGCAGGTATTTCTCTAAACTGTAGTTCAATTACGGCCTGAGCGTCTATATGCTGTTACTATTCTATTTAATGGCTAGCAAACAGCTGCAGTATCAACTGCTTACACTGCTAAACTGTAGCTATAAAAATATTAAATGCAAATACCCTTGCAGTATATTTTATATATTATGTTAAAAAAGAAATATATTTGACATTGAAACAACTGAAACAAATCAGTTTATTATTTGTACTCAAATAGTGTCTAGGAACCCTTATCATTGACCAGAGCCCTATTCCCCTTGATATGCAAACAACTCAAAAATAGTCTGTCTCAGTCATATTACAGCTTTGAAAAACGTATCTAGTGAGTGTAAAGAAAGATGAGACTATACTGATAAGCATGACTTTACTTGCAAGATAATCTTTTTCTTTGAGGTGTAGCGAAAAGAACCAGTTCTGTCTCCTGAAATGTTACAAACACCATTGAAGAATCACAGTTAGAGACTTTTGAACAAAATAGGCTCATCATCTGGAAAGCCAATACATTAACGGGGTTTAAGAATTACGAAGAATTTTAAATTGTGACAGGCCTGCTTTATATGGCAGGAGAGCAAAGGGAAGACAAGCCTGAGGGTTTAAAGAAGATATAGTCAAACCTGTAATTTAAGAAATTGATGCCTGTAGTTTAAGTAGTAATTCTGTAGTTTAAGACTAACTAAAATCATAAGAGACAGGTGTCTGCTACATGAAGCACGAGCACATTGAACAGCTAAGTCCTTAGATTTCAGCCATAGCATTAATTACAAAATACAGAGAATTTGGAAGCAAGGTGGCAGGAAAGAGCTCACATAAACTGTGGTCTTGCAATGAGAACATCCATTCTACAACTGAACTAGACAACACAGATAAACATCCTTCAAAGAGAAATAACGTCACCCAAGAGGAAGCAAGCTTTAGAAACCAGAAGATTTGTTTGAAGTAAAAGATATAGCTGTATTTATTATTTTAACCACTGAAGCAAGTTTGTATTTGCAGACAGATTTAGGGGTAAAGTACTGCATGGAACAGCATTCTCTGAAAGATACTGCTGCAGAGCCTGTGTATAGATAGGAAGACGACTTCTTGTAGAAATGTAAGGAAGACAGATTTTGCATTCAATTATCAGACCTGCTGAAGGAAGAAGGCAGGAAAAGGTTTTAGTATCCGTTCTTGAGAATCATTAGATTCCCCTGTGAGTATTTCCAATAAAGCACAGGCTGGAATGGAGAACGTGAAACTGAGAAGTACTCCACAAGAGGCTTTAGAGGATTGTATTACTATACTCTGGTTCTAAGGAAGAACAGACTTCTCTAACCTCAGGACGGAGAATTGGAGAAGGGAAAGCTGCATCATTTCCCTTGTAACAGATCCACACAGGGCTATATATAGAATAAGAAAGAACTCAAAAGAAGTTGTATGCAGACAAAACATGCACAGATTTCAAGCTAGAATGGTTATAGCAAGAAAAACCGATTTAAAAAGTCAGAGCAAGACATACAAAACAACTGTTTCCTAGGCAAAACTGCGTGGACATCATGACATGAAAAACACTATAAACAGTTCAGGCAGATGATGAAATGAGACACAGCAGATACAGACTAGGGCTCCAAGTCACAGAGGAACTCTGCATATAGTGAAAATAAATTCACCCAAAAACTATTAGGAAAAAAAAAATTGTATTACTTAATACTGAAAAAGAACCCAAAACATTCCAATAAAGTTTCTGCAGTGTGAGAAAGACAGTAACCAGTATATTTTATCCCCCTCTCATAGTGACAGTTCTGTGAAGTGAAGAATTGCTGGTTTTAAAATTGTCCATAATTTATGCATATACCCTTGATAAAAATAGCTTAAAACAAAAACAAAAACACCACACAACAAAACTTTTGCTTGTAATCAGTCTGCTAACTTGAATATCTGTAATAACATATTTTCATTATATTGAACAATTCAAGAAAAATGGCAGCAGTGATTTCATATTTTAAATCATGTTAAATACATTGTCTTTCTTGGGATACATGGTTTTTATTTCAGCCCTTTTTCACACCAGTGCCAAGTTATGCTTCTGGAAAACATCACTTTCACAATATTTCTCTACTTTTATCTGTAATAGTCCCTTCCCTGCTCTTTGACACCTAATGAATTTGGGTGCTTTCAGTATGGACTAGGAGAAAGATAAGGTAATAAACAAAGCCAATTAAAATGAATGTGTTTATTTGTTCCAGCTCATCCATTAGAAGAAAACACAAATGAATCATTACAAGTCAGTGAAAAAAGCTCTTAGGATGAGATTTTCTTAACAAGGTATGTTATTCCATGAATATGCTTGTTTTCTAAAAAGACATAACTGAATTACTATATAAAAAGTTACAATAGACAACAATCATGCTGACTGTGGCCTGCCCACTTTCTTGGGTGTTTGCTTTGGTGTTTTGGAAGGTTTCTTGCCTGACTGTACTAATTTCCCAGCTTTAGGTGTTGCAAAAGACTTTGCTTCAGGCTTTTTGGGAGTCTTTTTCAGCTCTTTTTCTTTTATTGCTTCCTTTGGCATGCTGGGCTGCTTGACTTTTTTCTGTTTTGGTGACATCTGCACATCTGCATGTTTTGGTTTTGGAGCCTCAGCATCTAGAGGTTGTTTCTTTCTCTTACCAAGGGTTGCTTTTGTTTTCTTGCCCAGGTTGTCGCTTTCCACGGGACTCTGATTTGGTTCCGCTTCCTGTAATTAAGACAAAAAAGTATTACTTTTCCAACTAACAAACATCACTGTCTTTTTTCCAAGAGCGATCAATGAAAACCATTCTAAATGACAAATGCTTTCTATTGCTTGTACTATTCCCTAGCCCAAATGATTTTTTCCGCATTTCAGGCTGGAAACAGAGGAACTAAACACAGAACTAAATCATGAAAAATTAACAAAATAATTACTAAGTAGATTGAACAGATATGAGGATGTTCACCTTCCTGGTTAACCAAGTCACTGAACTGTTATGATGGCAGAATTTAAACCACAGTCCCCTTCTCGTCCTGCGTTTGGGTTTAATAGATTCCAGAGATCAACTCTATTCAGAGTCCACCTGTACACACACAAACTGCACTTTTATGTGTGCACTAGGCCCAGTATTCCTGAGAGATCATCATATATTCCCAAATGGCCCTCAGGAAAGAAAGCTGCTGACACCGGAATAGCTCATACCAACTCCAGCTGTACCTATCCCACGTCTCTAGCAATCACATCGTGTGAGCTGACAGAGGCCTGCTGCATGACAGTAGCTTGAAGCAAGCTGTACGTTTGCTTTTTTTTTTTTACTGGGCAGCACATAATCATAGTGGTAGTCTAGATATACCTGAAGAGATGCACAGTTAGAGTGTAAAGATACGCTCTAATCACAAGTGTAGTATAACTGATTTGAATTTAAAAGCATTACTGTTTTTTTCACCCATTTCTGTCCACTAGGTATTTGTTAGACATGCGAATACTGTGAGTTTGGTTGTTTTGCAGACATGTGACAAAATCCATGCTACCTTCAATATCCACAACAGTAAATCTATACAGTATTTCATGCAAGCTGCTAGCTCTTAATGTATATTGTGATTGTTAATGTTGTATATTACTGTCCTAGAGAACACATGCATTTGTTTTTCAAGTTCTGCACTTGATAGATGATGCATTAAAATATATAATTTAATAGGAAATTTTGAATTAATTAATTAAGTTACTGATTTTTTAAAACATAAGTGTTTCTCAATCATTTTACCCTTTCTTCTGACTTCAGGCCTAGTTACAAGCTAGACAAAATTGCCACTATTTAGGAAAACAATAAAGAGGACAGTAAACACTGGCTTCCTTTTTACAAGGAATTTACTAAAAATAAGTAAATAAATCCTCAGAGCATCCCCCCATATACACACAGATCTTGCTTTCATCATATTTTAAGAAAATTCAATTCACCTGAAGTCTGTTAAAAGATGTTATCCCATAAGGAACAATGAATTAAGGACATGAAACTGTTGGAAAGTGTCCAGAGGAGGGCTACGAAGATGGTGAAAGGCCTTGAGTGGAAGACATACGAGGAACGGCTGAGGTCACTGGGCCTGTTCAGCCTGGAGAAGAGGAGGCTGAGGAGAGACCTCATCACAGTCTACAACTTCCTCGTAAGGGGGTGTCGAGAGGCAGGAGACCTTTTCTCCATTAACACTAGTGACAGGACCCGCGGGAACGGGGTTAAGCTGAGGCAGGGGAAATTTAGGCTGGACGTCAGGAGGGGGTTCTTCACAGAGAGGGTGGTTGCACACTGGAACAGGCTCCCCAGGGAAGTGGTCACTGCACCGAGCCTGTCTGAATTTAAGAAGAGATTGGACTGTGCACTTAGGCACATGGTCTGAACTTTTGGGTAGACCTGTGCGGTGTCAAGAGTTGGACTTGATGATCCTTAAGGGTCCCTTCCAACTCAGGATATTCTATGAATGATTTACATAGTTCATAGTATTTAGTTTTAACTTAAATGTAAGTTTCTCGGTATCTTAAAATTACCTTTAGCTCAGCTAGGGTGGTTATTTGCATGGGCACCAGTTGTGGAATTTCTTCTTCATCATTATGTTCATCTGGTTCTTGGACTACTTCTACTTTTTCTTTAATCACAAGTTCCTGGGTTGCAGCAACATCCTTATTTTCCGTTTTCACAGCAACTTGACTTGAATTCACTTTTTTAGCTGTCTTTTTCGTTTTCTTCTTCTTCTTCTTCTTCTTTCCTTTCTACAAAGAATTCAAAGTACACCTCAGACAACATAGCATTTCTAAACACAACAATTGTTTTAATATGGTTAAGAATAAGACAGTCTAGCAACATAAATTGAAATGTTCTTCATTAAACCTGGACTGGTCAACCATAAGGAAAATATGAAAATGTGTTACATTCAGCATAGGAGAAGCTCCACATAAACACCTCATAAATAAATGAAAACAATGTAAAAAATAATCTTTAAGTTGTATATATATGCTCCCCATTTGTTTTAGATATTGGGAGAAAAAAGGCAGAACCAAGTACAAAGGAATAGCTTTTATTTTTATTTTTTTTAAATTTAATGTAGATGAAGCCTTCCCCTCCCATCCTGGCAAAATAATATACAAACATCTGAATAATTCACAAGCTCCTATGGCACTGATTAGCAAATATATAAATGGATGCACAGTCTAAATCCATGTATATGTTAATGAATGTAGTTTCAGGAGGCAAATACAAATACACTATTTAAGCAAGAGTTTCAAGAGTGAATCTCAGTTGAATCTATGTTTCAAGACTAGAAACTCTTAGCTTACTTATTTCTAATTTGCTTTATAACTTATAAGGAAGTTTCAGTGATTTCTTGTTACTGTGTATGAGAAGTGCTCAGTCAGGAGTGCCTAATAACTTTGTGGCCATAGCTGCCTGGAATCCACAGCTCAAGCTTGTAAGCCCAACACATTAGTTGCTATAACACATAAAAAGAAGCCAAAGAGCTAATGGTTCTGATCTGGTTTTACGGCAAGTTTGAAGATTTTTTTTTTTTTTACCTCTCCTTCCTTTCTGTCAACAACTGGCTGTCTGTCAAGCTCATTTAAGTTGGAGATACGTGCAGTAAAAATTGGAAGTGCAACTGATTTAAGTGTCTTGAGGTGAAGAACTTTCACATTTTTCCAGTTCTGAAACAACAACAAAAAAAATACATAATTTAAAAATAACAAGGCTAAAGGCAAGTTAGTTCATAATTTGATGCAATCAATCAGCAGTACCTTTGGTAACTTCTTATCAATCACTTCAGCTGCTGCAATGATGTTATCTACTATCTCATCAGCTTTCATTCCAGTGTGACCAATACGTGCTGTACTGAAAACAGAGAAGAGTAACATTTATATATGAGTAAATAAACATACTAAGTTACTTGTTCTTCACTATTCCCTGAAATAAAACAGAAAAGCACTCATCTGCAATTATTTTAGCTTTCATGGAAGATGGCTGACTATCACTGAAGTCTTTTATAATAACAGTCAGAATAGATTTACCTGTATTAACCATTTTAATATTATGAAATGCAATTTCTGTCTTTTATTGCTAAGATAGATTTAGATCGAGATTAGTTTAGATGCACAATAGATTAAAAAGTCTCAAAATAAGACAGTATCTTAGAAGTGGTTGTTATATAATTGAACAGCAATATTTTTCTTTGACCGTACATGCTGATTGACAGTGATAGTTGCCTAGAAATTCCTTAGCAACAAGGAAAAAAAACTCCGGAGTGAGACTTCTTAGTATGTAGAATTTCTGATCTCTTTATATGGTTTGCTGGTTTATACCTCTTTTCTAAGGTTCAAAATGACCTGTACCTGGAATGGTGACTCTTAACATCTTACTTGCATCTTAATGGAATAAACAATTCAAAATTCCTACAGTTACTTCCTCTGAAGTATTAAACTCCTCATACTTACTAACAGCACCCTTTGTTGGTAACTGGGAGTGTTGTACCCTGGATATGTTTTTGAAACTCCTTAGCAAGATTTTTGGCTTTTAGGTTAACACATAACGGTGCCCTAAAAAAGAAAAGGTGGAGGGAAAAATAGTAATTAAAAAAAAAAATCAAAGAAACTACCAAATAACTAAGCAAAACTTTAGTAAGAAGAATTTATTAAAATAGTAACAATGCAAAACCGATATACAGAATTCAAAGACCTACTTTTTCCTTTCATAGAAGTGTTTTCCTATATGTGAGGGCAAAAGCCTTCTAATTCGGTCATCAGACAGGAAGAGATCGAATCTGTTCAGGAGGCGACGCTTTGCTTCAAATGGTTTATACTCTTTTTTGAGAGTTTTGTATGAGATCACCTGCAACGAAAGTAACAGTTTAGTCCTGCCACTGAAAACACAGCATAGAATATTTCCTATAACCACATAAAATTAAGCTGCATAACTGTTAGTTAGTCAATAAGAATTATTTTAGAATGTTGAAGACAAATGATAAAAAAAGGATACAGTAGTTTTTAACAATTAGATGATATGGATCTCTTGCATAGCAACTGCACATCACCAAACAAAACTAGAGTACATGGTAATACCTAAATCAAGATAAATACAGCAATAGAAAATGTTTTCCAATTTTATTGAGGGAAGCATAAGTGATCCAATCCAGCTGCAAAGGACTTGAATATTCTTTTGTACTGTGAGTAAACAACTAAAAATTTTTAAACCAAATACTGAGTATTTATTTAGCCATTACATCTGATTGCTAAAGGCATAGTCTTAAATTTAAATTATTTTGAGTAATTTTTTAAGTCTGGGAAACATACAGTTTGAATAGTCAGAAAAAGCCTTATTTGAGATTGTTAACTGCTGAGATTAAAATATTAAACACTGATTTTTTTTTCCTTTTCCACTGAAGAAGAGAGACACAACAGTACTATGCTATATCATCATCTCTTTTCCTTACCTGGCTAACATTTGTGATCCCATTCTGTGTTAAAAGTTTCTTGTACAGATTTTCAGTCTGTTCTGCAGACAAATTCGGTTCATCCTTTGTGAACAGGCAAACCTCTGCTGTTTCTGTTCGGATGCTATGTGGCAGTGGTCTACAGCGAGGACACAAGATGGAGAGGAGACACAACCTTTATCCAGAAGTAGGAAACTACATTGCCTACAAAGATCATTAGAGCAGGTAGCGCATATATCCTGGGAGGAGATGGACCATCCATGCTCCGCACCATGCCTGCACCCGCTGAAGCTGGGTAGTGCTGGCACCCAGACAAAGCGCTGTGAGCTTTCTCAGCACGGCAGGGTACAGCTAAAAGCAGTGCCAGGGCCGTGGCAATGCAATCCCCGAGCCCCCAACCAACGCCACGCCGCAGGACGGGAGGCTCCCCGCGGGCCGGTGCCTTACATTTTGATGACCTGCTCCACCCGCGGGATCTTCCACACGGTCACCAGCAGGTGCAGGCAGTCGCTCTCGTTGAGGAGCAGCTCGTCTCCCTTCGCCTTGCTCTTGGAGAAAGCCAGCAGGGCCTCCACCGCCTTCCGCACCTGCAACGGCATCGGCCGCACTTGAAGCAAAGCCAGACCAAGCCAAACCCGACCGCCCCGGCCGGCTCCCCGCAGTACCTGCCCACGGTGCAGCTTTGCCGTGCCCCCGGCCATGGCTCCCCCGCCGCCACGTGTGGCCGCCGCCTTCCGGGGCACGGCGGGGCCCGGCCGCCCCTTCCGGCCCTCCCGGCAGCGGGAGCGGGCGCGGCCTGGCGGCGGGAGGCCGGCAGGGCCGAGCCCGGCTGGGCGCCGTGTGCCCGGGAGGCGGCTTTGCCTCAGGGAGGGCGGCCCCGGCCTGCCCGGCTCACGAAGGAGGGGCCGGCCGCTCGCGGCTGCCTCCGGTCGGGCCTTCGCGGCCCCCCGCGGGGAGCTCCCGCTCTGTCAGCCCTGGTTCTCCTGCCCGTGTCCCCATGGTACGCAGGATTCCTGTCACAGCCCGGTGCGGCGCTGTACAGCTGCCTGCAGGGAGCGCGTTTAGTCGGCCCATGCCCAGCCTGCTGTCTGTCCCCCCCTCCCCGTCCTTCGCAGCAGAGCTGCTCTCCAGTCATTGCCCAGCCTGTGTTGGCACTACTCCTTCCCAAATGCAGGGTTGTGTTTATCTTTGTTGAATATGGACAGATACCTGTGTTGCCTAATCCCTCAGGTTTGTCCAGGTCCCTCTGTACAAAAGGGTTTTGACTGGTCCCTGAGTTTGATACCATCTACAAATTTAGTGAGACTGTGCTCCAGGTGGCTGATAGATGTTAAACAGAATGTGTCCCAGAGTAAAACCCAGTGGTACCCTGCTTGTTAGCGACCTTCAGGTAGAGTACAAGCCATTACCTCTGTCCTCAGAACCCCATTTTCTAGGTAGTCACTAGCCAGTTGGTTGCCACCCACCCGGACCATAGTATTTAAGATACCAGAATACTGAGGGAGACTTGAAAAATATGCTAAAGGTGAGGTAAATGCCATCCGCTCTGTTCTCCTCATCCATAAATTCAGCAATTTTGTCATGGAAAGTAATCACATGGGGCAGGCATGATTTGCACAGTCAGTCCATGCTGATTGTTCACAAGCAGCTCTTTCATCTATCTTAAGAGGACTTGTCCCATGATTTTTCCAGGGCCCGAGTGAGGACGACTGGTCTGTGGCTCCTGGATTGCCCTCTTGGTGCTTTTTGAGAGTAGGTGGACCTCTTGCTCCTCTCAAGTCATTGGGACCCTTGCCCAGTTTCCTTTCAAAGCATTGGAAGCTATTCTTGTTGCCCCTGGTATTCATGGACAGTTTTAGTTCTAGGTGAGCTTTGATTGTCCTGTGACAATACCTACATGCCTTAGCAATGTTTCTAGATTCCTTCTTTGCAGACTGTCCTTGATTTTACCTCCTGCATTACTGTCTTTTTGCACTGGAGTGCTGCCATAAACTCCCTGTTTAGCCAAGACAAACTCCTGATGCATCTACTTGTTTTCCTGAGTATCAGGAGGTACCTTTGTTAAGATTTGAAAAGATTGTCCTTAAAGACCTGCTGCCAGCTTTTCTGAGCTCCTTTGCCCTTCAGAGCTGCCTCCCATGGAGTGCCACCTCCTGTTTCCCTGAATAAACCGTTGTCCCTTTCCTGAAGTCTGCTACTCATCTTCCTTGCAGCCATCAGCACCTTGAATCTACTCATCTTCCTTGCAGCCATCAGCATTTCCTGGTCACTACAGTTGAGGCCACCATTGATTGTCACATGTCAAACCCTTTCTTCCTTATTTGTGAACACTAAGGCATCTACTGCATCTATGTTCCAGTTTAGAAATGCATTGACTGATTCCATGGAACTAGCTTAGCTGTGGGACACATGCCGTCCAATTCCACATGGCCTAAGTGCATGGTATTAACATCAGATCTACCCTGGAGCTATTTTCACCTTGTTACTGTGCTGTGCATCCCCTGGCAGCTTTGGTGCTCTGCATTCATCATGCAAGTAAGCGGCCACCTGGGTAACGTAGCTCTGCATAACCAGGAGTTAAACATACATAAAATAAGGAATCCTGGTCTTGGTCACTCACTCGTCACTTCCAGATTTTTGCTTGTTTTTGCTTTTCTAGTTATGGCTTTATTCCTTCGTATGTCTTCCAACAAAATTTGTTACTCAGTCGGTGTGCCAGTGCAAAGAGAAAGGGATTAAAATACCCTAATCAAGACAAGTTCCTTTATGTAATGATTTATGTTTCCACTCTGCTGGCAGAACTCACGGAGTAACAGCAAAGAGTCAATGGCTTTAAGACTTGTCCAAGGAAGACTTAAGGCAGTAGCTGCAACACTGCATAGTTGTGCCTTCACGATTTGTAACGAGACAGGCATATCGAGTTCAGGAGGTTGTTTGCATAGTAATTGACTTGATGTAATTTACTGTAGATAGGTTATTTACTGATTGATACTGGTGGGGAAAAAATGTCCCGGAAAATGGAAATTTTAACCTTCTATTGTGTGATTTTGGACAAACAAGATAAATGAAACTAGCCAGGAAAAATAAAAGCCATCCTTTGTTGCCATGTAGTCATAGCATGAAGTATTGATTAGAGAAATTATTGAAAGGCTAGGACCACCCAGAGTAGCTAAATCAGGCAGACTCATTAGTATCTTTTCAACACTAGTAGGACTTACGCATATGATGCTAGCTGTGGCATTTTATAATCTGATAATTGTATTAGCCTTGCTCCTATCCCTGCATAGGCCTTGCATATTTTACAGCAGATGCCTTAATAAAACATCAACAGATTATTGTGAGATGTTAAAATAAAACAGATAAAGTCAGATGACGGGGAAGGCTCTTTGAAAGTATGCTAGGCTAGTGTTGTAAGAGGTGATTGAACAGTATGTTTGAAGCCTGACTATACTGGGTCAGCATAGCATTAGTAAGATAAATTTAAGGGACTATTATTAGTCACTATTACTTTGAATCACTATGACTAATGACTCAAATTCAAATTTCTCACATATCAATCTCATCCAAACACATTTTCCTGCCACTTTTCAAGTTTGATGTGACTAAATTTCAGTAGATGCCGTTTAACTGACTTAGATAATTTTCTCTTGAAAGGTGTTTGACATAGTTAATAGAGCTGTCACGGGAAAATAAGTTAATCTCTGGATAAGAAATATTTCAGCATAGTACGTGAGTTATATGCAATGGGTACAAACTATAAAGAGTAATGTTAACTTTTAATTTTTCAAGTTCACAAATTAATACTCTAATGAAAATTATTTATTTTTGTAAATGTTACCCCATACTAAAAACAGATAGTAAAATACTCTGGCGTAGCTTTGAATTTAGCTTTCTCTGCTGATAAAAGTATTTTTTCCTTAAGTCCAGTCACAACTAAGATTTGAAATGACATACTTGCCAGGCTTTCTACCTTATTACTTACTTAAGATGATGTTTCTATTTAACTCTAATTTTGTACTTTGTCCTGGCAAAGGGGATGTACAAGCAGCAATTGTTTCTGCTGTAAACAGATCTTTGAGGTTTAAAATTATTTTCTTATTGTGCATTCCAGAAGTTCCAGTACCAGGTTTGTGTTCCTCCAGATTATTTGATGGCAGATAAAACTCCAGATCTTGCTTTATAAAGTATATTTCTTTGTGCAACAAAAGTGGCACACGGATCATGGAGAAAGGAAATCAGGAGTAAGAAGTACACTTTATCATAGAGACCTAAGAAAAGAATCCGCATCACTTCTGTTCAAGCACTCGTTTTCTTTGATTGCACTCCTTTGCAATCCTAGTGTAAGCCTCTAGCTATACTAGTTAACTGTCAGCTGGATGGATACTTACATCCCAAGTTATTCAGTTATTCAAAAACTACTGTTTCAGAACCAGAGGCACCTGTCTTTGTGACACAAGCTGTAAACTTTTCACATTATAATCCTTTGCCTATCACCAGTTCTACAGGTTTAACAGAGGACAGGAACACAGTCTCAAATACAACTTTCATCTGATGGCTAATCTGTCATCTCTCAATTTATTTGGAAGTATGTGGGCTTCTTTAGGTGTATCTGTAATTAACTGAGGGTAGATTCCTTACATTCAAACTTAGATTGGAAGTTGAGACTTTTTGGGAGGGAGAGCTGATGAAAGCGTATTATTAAAACTTATATATACACACAATAGATTTTACGTTTGTTAGCATAGATTTCCATTTTATATTTAGACTAGACTCCTTTATAGCATTTCTTCAGAGGGAAATAAATATTTTGTTATGTTTATACTGCATTAAAATAAACACAAGGAAAGAAACAGGTTCACAATATGAAATCTTCAGTAGTAACTCCAGTTTTGTTGGTGTATTTTTCTTTACCAAATCCTCTGTAGTGTATACAAAAACAGCAGAATAAGGAAGAACCTTGTATCAGTTCAGGAAGAAAACAGTCTTATCTGGAGTACATTTCATCTGCTTTAACATCATCATTTAAACACTCTGCATCAAGAACCAAAAAGCCAGAGTAATACAGAATTAAATACTTGGGACAATTGAAACAATCTTTTTTTCTTTTTCTTTCTTAAGTAATACTCATGAATAAACACTTATAAAAACACATTTCTCATAATTAACAGTTTTTATGGACTGGTGCCATAAATAGTCTAAAACAGAGGTTCTTCACTGAGCAATCTTTGCTGGGCCTTTATGTCAGAGAAAAAAGACAAAACATAAAATTCATGACCAGCAAATATCCCCATGGATAAACCTCCTTAGAGCAGCCATTTGTCTTACAACACAATTACAACATCATCAATAGCTCGTTGTTCAATAATACAGTTTACTACCAGAATGAGTGTCTCAGGAAACCAGTGCCATCATACATTTGTATATCAGTTCCCAATTGTCTGCAAAGATAACCAAGGTAGCAGAATTGGGTTTAGATGGATGATGACAGTGTTAAGTCAACTGAATGCTGTACCCATTTCTCCATTTAGTGTGCTTTACTTCTTGGTAAGTTGCAGAAATAAGTAATTATTTTCTTGTTGCAAAATAATTAGTACTGCTGCACACTTTTTTTTTTTTTTTTTTTTACATTTAATTATTGTTACATATACCAAGGCTTTCATTTAAATGACATACAAGGTCTTAATTTACATAATTATAATTTATAACTTACATCATGGCTATACACTTAAGCCATATCTACGCTACAAACTTTGGCCAAAAATCAGGGAAAAGAGGTGTGATCCTGATTAGTACCACACTGCATACAAAGGCTGCTGTAAATGCAATTATACGGGGGAGAAACACCCCCAAATTGCTCCTTTCTGCAGAAACTCACTCACAGTTTTGCTGGTATAAGCTATATCCGGTCCAGGACCCAGGAATACTCTGCCAGTATCATGTGCTAGCACAGCTATACCAGCCATGCTCCTATGGTTCCTATAGCCTCAATCCAACTTTTATTACTTATTTTTGTTTACTTATTTTTACTATTGTGGTTGCACAGCTTCTTAATTTTCATTAATTCTTTAAAGCAGCATACCACATTTTGACAAAAATAAGTATTCAAAATGGTCCTTTAAAAAAGTTTATTACCCTCAGTGAAATCAGCAAGTAGTATTTATTTCAAGCAAAGACACACTTTTTTTCCCTTTCATCTAGATCTAGCTGTACTCAATAATAGTAAAAATGGGACTATAAAATGTAGAATGGAGATGTAATGAAAAAGTTGAGATGTAATCTGAGGTTTATTCAAATATAATGGACTCTTAGCTCTTCTATCTAAAATGTAGCCAAACTGTGTAGACCTATGCTTTACATTTTCGTATCAAGTATGTTTAAATTTTAGAGAATGCAAATATCTTATACCCCCCCCCCCAAAAAAAAAAAAAAACCAAACCTCTTATAGCTTAGCAATATCTAATTGTATTGTAGTCCGTTAATGAACTTG
Organism: Aythya marila; assembly: GCF_965140915.1. NCBI lineage: Eukaryota > Metazoa > Chordata > Aves > Anseriformes > Anatidae > Aythya > Aythya marila. The sequence goes on along the minus strand of NC_139056.1, from coordinate 7,923,056 downwards.
AAATAATTTAAGTTCTCTTTACAAACAAGGTGATGTTAATTAGATTTATGGAAGTGGCAATCAAATGCACTAACTGGGGTGAATTATGGAAATGCCAAAACTTTCTATATACTAGTATTTCAACCCACCAGATGATTTTTCAGTTTAATAATGAATACTCAGTACAGTCCCAATATAACGAAGCTTTAGAATTCCTCATTAGGTTTGTTCTAAAGTGAAAAATTCCACTGGAGCATCATGTAGCCTTGAGATGCATTTCAATAAATGAACAAAATTTAAAAGTTTAACAATTTAGGAATCAAAGTATTAGCCAAATAGTCAGCAAATTTCAAATTCATAAGCTTACTTCAAGAAAGGGTTATGATATGAGATACATGGAAATCCTAAATCAATCCAGAATGAGAACAAGACAGTAACTTTCTTTGGCTTTTAATTTCTTCATTAATTTAAGAGCCAAGGAAATACGGGGTTTGTTCACTTGGTAGGGAAAAAAAAAAAAGGTACTTTAAAACTCTGATTTACCAAAAAATAAAAGCCCAGAGATTTGCAGACATAATAAAATTTATTTCAATTCCATGCATTACGGTAGCTACAAGTGTAGTCATATGAAACTGAAGGACAATAACTTCTTCTGTCCATACAATGTAGCTGTAAGTGAAATGAATGGGAGTTCCACAGTTACAAAGAAACAAACAAAACCAAAAAAAAAAATCAACAAAAAAAAAATCTGTTTCAGTTTTGAGTTCTGTGAATTCAGATACAGTCACTAGACTGTAAATTTTTGGGGGAGGAGATGGGCTCACCACAATTGTACAACTGAAAATGTTTAGTTTAAGACATTCTGAAGAAGCTCTGAGATACCTTTTAATACTTGCTACTAATATTCTGGAAAATGCAAAAAACAGTTAGCCTTCATCCTAATTGTTAGAATCAGGATAGCAATTGTAGACAGTCCACTTTCAAAGTGCAGCTAAATAAGGTTTTATTATGCAGCTCCTTCAAGTTGTACTGAGAGTAAGCTTTATGTTGAACCAGTTTTTGAAGAACTTCACTGGTCCTTATAAGCTTACATTGCTTTTTGATATGCAAAAATTTACAGACTGTGCTTGATTCTGACCCTCCCATACTTCAGTATGTGCAAACTCTTAGGGATTTAAATAGTCTTTCTCCCTCTCAGTCCAGACTGATCTTTAAAACAGCCAGGATTATCCAGCCCTGTAAATTAAAGACAGGGTGAACTGAGTAACTTATATAAACTGGCACTTTTTCATTGGCCCAGTTCTCCCACAAAATGTAGCTCTTATAAATACTAATAGGCACTATTGCCACAGATTCTTATTTTCGCAATTTCACTGATTTACTGGTTGTTAGCATTTTCTGCAGTTAAGAATTTAACAACGCTGAATTTTTATAAAGACACAATATGTAGTTTTAGCCTTCAAAATTGACTTACTGTGTCTAGTAATGATGTTAAGTCAACCTAAGTTTGCTGAAGATATTAACAAATGTAAAGCTAATGAAGGTGCCACATTTGCATGAAAGTTTTTCATTTTAAGAATGCCTTCAACAAAGGGAAGGGGGCAAAACTAATTCTTTTAATACAAACTTGGCTGAGTGCCTAATTGCCTCGTTTAAAACTGTGTGTGTGGGGAGGCTGAGGAGTTTAGAAAAATCCAGATAACCAAATATCGAGGTTACTGGAAAGTTAAAAAGCTAATGCAACTGTGTTACATCTGGATAAAAAACATTATTCAAAAGCAATTCAAATACCGAAAAAGATTTCAAATTGAATAGTTTATTAACATGGTAGTCATCTTTGTAACATGTGCACACACACTCGCACACTCTGAATGATCTGCCTGGAAAAAAAAAAAAGGTCTTCATATATATGTTGGGGGAAATTAAACATTAAAAATCCGTTAGATTTTCATAATTATAGGCAATTATGTCCACATCACTTACAAAGCTATTGCCGAATCTTTCCAAGGAAGCAGAATTTGGGAGAAAAAAAATTTGGGGGGGAAATTCAACAGTGGCATAGCAGAGCTCTCAATATGAGAAAGCTGACATAATGTGGACCTTTGCTGTGAAATTTGTCTTTGCAAAATATGGGGAGAAGTTTATCAATGGGCAGAAAATAAGAAGGCGGTGTGAAGTAGGCTTTTGCAGAGTCGATTTTCCTCACAGTATTGTGCGGGGGTCATTGAGAAAAATGCTTAGTCCTTCTCTGGAACCAGTTTCAGAACTTTTCCAATTGCAATGGTCTTACCTAAACCAAGGAGACAAACACTACAGTTACATATATTGCGAAAAAGCATAAATCTCTAAGAACATGAAAGCTTTCCCCATACATACAGGCTCTCCAGAATACTAGAAATAACACAGAATAAATTACTGTATTGTAAGACGAAAGCACAGCAAAAACTTAGAGAAACTGTCATTTTCACAGGAAAGAATATAGTATGAGTTGTGGGAAGTGTACTCTATGTTCATTTAAGGAGTGCAAAGCAGAATCATTCTGCCAGACTTGTTTAATGCTTTTAAAGGTAACAAACTCCCTTATCTTTTCTGCATTTAAGGTTCCAGGGTGCGTTAGGAAAACAGTGCTGCTAATTTTTCAGGTTCAACCATTTGTTTTACAATGCACATTATTCCTCTAAAATAAAACACATTTCTTGTTACCAGCAGGAACTCTGCACAAAAATTTACTTATGTTTGCTTTCCATTGTTATACAGATACACTAAGTTCAACTAGATGCCAGCATTTTAATACTTCATTGCCATGCATGATCTATTTGAAATAACTGTATTTTTGTAGCAGTTAATTGTTGATCAAGCACTCTTACCCTCATCTCTTAAGGTAAAGCGACCCATCTGAGGGAAATCTTTGAATGTCTCAAGGCAGATAGTTCCTGCTGTCCTTAAACGGGCAATGCATACTTGATCTTGTTTCACAAAGCGTGGCCGTGTCTTACTTTTTTCTCCTGTTTTTTTGTCCACCAAGCAGATTAAGGCCTGTAAAAGAAGGGAAAAAAAGATGGAAATGTTGTCTTAGAGAGGAACTTCCGAGACTTACTGCATAAAGATAATCCATCATTACCTACTGCACTTTTCAGAAGGCTTATGCTAACAGTTGCAGACATTTTTGGTTGTGTTACAGTACTGACCAAAGATTCCAATCGAGGCTGGAGCTTTGTTATATTAGTCACTCCAAAGAACTCTTCACCCCAAGTGCATTGTCTGTATTCACATCACAACAGAGCTTACTGATATTTTAAGGACACTTACTGTTATCTCAACTTCTTCAATACAGGTGTGGATGTGCAGCACAGCATTATAACCTGGACAGATAATGGATTTGTGCTCAATTATCACTATCTGTAAAACAATTAAAAATAAGTTCATTTTTCCTCATTTTAGTATAAAAGAGCATAAAATAACTGAATACAGAACTATATTAAAATGCATATTTCAACAATACACAAACAACATATTTGTTAAAGAGATGACCAAATTATTTCTAATATGAAAGAATGAAACATTGTCATACCAAGGTCTTTCTTTTAAGATTAGAGGTGACCAAAACTTAATTGAGAATTTCCGTTCAAAATGGATGACATTTTCAAAAGTCAGACTGATGATGTTGGAATAGGAATGTAATTGTCAATTTAGAGATTCGATAGCAAATGAGAAATCTCAACTGAAACCTAGAACTACTGAAAATCGGATTTGGTGAAACACAGGCAAAATATTTCAATGCAGTTTCCCCACTTACACGGTAACCAAATGTTAATTATTCTACCTGGGCGTCAAACGTGCGTCCAGAATGACACAAGTTGTTGGAATCACAGAGAATAAATCCTGGAAGAATCTCTTCCTCTTCAATTCCCTTCAGTCTGATCTTTAGATTTTCACCTGGGGCTACTGAATCAGTTTCTACATCATCAGAAAGGATCCCAAGAACTTCCACATTGTGCTGAAAGCAAAAATGCAGTTTTCAATTATTGAATATTTCAGCTGGGTAAAAAAAAAAAAAAAAAAATCACTGATATGACAGGATTTTAAAGAAACCCAAAGTCTAAATCCATTATATTTAGTTCTCCAAGCTTCAGAAAATGTAAAATATTTGAATGACTAACGTTTTAAACAGCATATTTATTCAAATAGACCTCAATTCATATAACTCAATATGTTCAATGGAAAGCAAATTTCAAAGACATCTGCTATGTCTCAAAGTGAAGTTAGTTTAAAACTTACGAAGTGATGAGAGAGACAGACATATTATTGACTAATTCTATAACAGTTTGGTTAAAAGCATTTAGTTTCTCAATTTCTCCCAAATAATATGTCAAGCAGTGTTATTAAGAGCTATTGTCTGTTACAGTTTACTGTTTGTATCCTTTTAACTTTTTTTCTTCCATCTGGCAAAAACTTAAAAAAAAAAAAAAAAAAAAAAAAGAACAAAAAAGAAAGTTTTGAACATTACTAACCCACAGCAAAAGAAGTCTGCATTTGTACAGAAGGCATACAAAGTAATACACAGTTCAAACAAACTATGATGTGTAGCCCAGCAATTCAGTTTACTGAGGATACATAACTTGAGTTCCAAATTCTAAGGAAGTCAATGAGACACAAACACATACTTGGGTACATTGCTCATATGAGATGAGTGCTTACTTCTGCTCAATTAAACAATAGGAAGTTTTCTGATTTAAAGTAATATATTTAAAAACCAAGCTGTTTTCAGAGCAGAATTGTTCTAGATGTCTAATCCATACCTTGTTTGGCATCATCACAAGCTGTTGTCCTTTGCAAATAGAACCTGATTCCAGCTTTCCAAGGACCACAGTGCCCATATCCTTCAATGAAAAGAAATTACATAAAAATTACAAACTTTTTTCTAAAGAGTCTGTCTCTTTAAAATATCATACTTAATTCTAAGTATGATTACCTAACCCTATGAAGTTATATACCACTGCAATATTTAATATTTTGGAAGCTATTTTCATGAAAGATTACCAGTTTTGAGTCTCATATAACATCAAATGAATTACATCCCTTCCCCGCCACTATTCCACTGTTGGAAATGTAGACATATCAAAGAAAACGGATACGCTCTAACAATATGGTAAATAGTGCATTTACTGCTTCCTGAAAATAGTACATTTATATTTTCAATACTATTATTTTAAATCATACCTTATATTTATCCACAATTGGCAGCCTGATTGGTCCATCAGCTGAACGGTTGAAGTTTGGCAAATTATCCAGGTAGGGAATAAATGGTAGTCCACTAAAAGCAGAAGGCATTTGTTTCAGTTACATGAGCACCCATCTATTTAAAAATTGCTCAGAATGGATAAATGCAGTTTCACAAAGATTTTCATTCTGTCATCATTAAGTACCAAGACCTCTTAGACATCTATATCTATCATAAAAGTCCACCATTAACATTACCCTAAATAACATGTTAACACCTAGGAAGCACATATAGTTTTAAAGTTACAGTCCCAGGCATATTTCACATACATTCATTATCCCCTTGAGAATCTTGCTGGATTTACTTAATTTGTTTTGGATATGCAAAACCATTAGCTAGTTCCAAATAAGATTTTTTTGTTAATACATTTTAGCTGTCATGAACAATATTGGAAAATATGAAACCCAGTGGGAGACAAGACTTGCCACTAACAATAATCCATTTTCAATCAAACTGTTCATATCAAACAATTACTCATCCTAGCAACAGGTCCAATGCAGCATCACTGGAAAATTCACATGATGGTATTGCATTCCATTTCACAAAGCCAAAAATTAATAAATACTGCTAATATTTTAAAGAGTCTGCTAACTTTAATCTTCTGCAGTTAGCAAATGGTTTTATTTGGTTGATTACATAGCTCTGTGTCCTTGTTGCTGTGATCCCATTTCCTTAAGCACTTCAGCCAGGAATTCCTGAACACAGCTACAATACGCCATTCTATACTTCTTCCTAACTTCACTGTAGCATTTTGCTTTTATTGAAACATAACTAATATAAAAGTAATTGAATTTACAATACATACATATACCAAGGGCAGAATTCTGACTGTTCTTTAAGGTTTGCTCCAGTCAGTCCTGAGCAGGGCATGAAATGAATATCTTTTTTGGGATTGAAGCCAACTTTCTTCAAAAACGGCACCAGTTTCTCTTTACATTCCTCATATCTATTAAAACGACAAGCACATTAAGATAAACTGAAATTATCCAACACGACATAATATTATGCTTAAAAACAACAACAAAATCAGACTTGTTTAATTTTCGTGAGTTAAGTTATTCTCTAAGTAGCAAAACTAATAGAATTTGGTGGCCTGTTTTCATCTACTCCCCAATCTTCCAGCACAACTCGGTATTGCTTACTTCCCTCATTCCTCTGCTCCATAAAGTACCACCAGTTCTCTCCCAAATACCCCAATTACTAGGCTGGGTAAGCAACAACACATGCTGCATCTGCTTTTAAGCTAGAGATACAGGCGAAGGTAGCAAGACAGACCAAGCAGACAGCTACTAAGGTCATTCTGTGGGCTTTCACCCTAGCAATAGTTTTCTCTCTTCCAATCTTCTGTATCGTTTTGTAAAAACTTACTGCTATTTATATCTATTACAGTTCTTCCCCTCAGTTTCTGATGAATTTAATAATGTTAAAAATTGAGGAAGGTTGGGGCAGGACCAAGACAGCACAATTGGCCACGCCTTATCCTCTTAGCAAACCAGGCTGATGCTGTAAGTTTGCATAATCCCTCATAGCTTTCCTCAAGAACTTTCATGATTCTTGATAGCACAGCAAGTTCTCTGACAACTCTTCTTATCATACTGTAGAAGGAAAAACTGTATCCCATCACTACACAAGTATCTCTAGGAAAGGACCAAATTATGCTTTTTAGCATCCAGCTTGAAGGGACAAGAAGATGTGACAGAAGCCTTAAAAAGACCTAAGTTCTGACACTTAAGAAAATTAAAGCTCTTTTGTAACATTTGAGCATTAAAGCAGAAAAGAAGAACTCAATCCTTACTATTACAGTTATTTAAGGATTACATATTGTCTTTCTAGTTATTTTTACCTGGCCCATAACACTGCAAGATTCCCTTCCTCCCTCCTTCTCAGACTGCAGTCGTGAAATACTTATTATTTGCTTATTCAGTTCAGCTTATCGTAAAAGAACAACTCCACCTTGTATGCATCTACCCTGTGTTATTTGAACAGGATAATGCTGTTCTCACCAAACCTAAGATACGAGCTTTGCAGAAACGTGGCCAAGCAATCAAGAATCTGGCAAACTGAACTACTGAAAGCAGAGTCAGTTCCTTTCAGATTCAGTATAAAGCCTCTAAGTTTCCAGCAAAGTGGGATACAAAATTACTTTGGTTAGGAATCATTTCAGTATCTTTCACTTTTTTTTTTTTTTTTTTTAAATCAAACTCACCTTTCATTACTCCAGTTTACAGTTGGATCATCCATTTTATTAATAAGAACTATTAAATGTTTTACACCTGCTGTTTTTGCTAGCATGGCATGTTCTCTTGTTTGTCCACCTTTCTCAAATCCAGTTTCAAACTCTCCTTTTCTTGCAGAAATAACCTAATTAAAAACATACATTTTAATAAAAGTTCTACAATTTTCTCAGCAGAAAAACAGACAATGGGTAATATCACCTTAATCAAAAATAACTTTTGGTAGTCAAAATTGGTAAAAGCTTTTAAAATACACTGGTATAACCTCAGTATTATCCATTAGTTTCTGCTGGGACATAAAAAACACATGAAAACCGTGGACAATTTTATGAAGCTGTTTAGTTATCCCAAAAAAGACTCACGATTTTTAATTTTTGGCCACTATGACCAATGAAATGAGTAAACCAACAAAAATCAAAAGCCTAATTCCACAATAAATAAATAAATATCTGATTTGTCCTTACCAGCACTGCAAGATCAGCTTGAGAAGCCCCACCAATCATATTTGGAACAAAGCTCTTATGCCCAGGAGCATCTAGAATAGTGAAGTGTTTCTTCTCAGTTTCAAAATAGGCACGACCCACTTCTACTGTTTTACCTTTGTCTCGTTCTTCTTGGTTTGTGTCTAAAGCCCACGAAAGGTACCTACAAAAAAATGACGAAATATTGTTTTATATTAATTTTTACTAAAATTAAGTATGAAAATCCGGTTATCGTAACATCTTTTTTCCACTCAACACTTTTAACCACATTAGCACTGCCAAACTAAAGCTTGTCCAACACCAATAGTCACTTTTATTGAATATCTAGTAAGCCATATTGCCTAGTGCTAGCTGTCCTTCACATAGACTTGTGCAATTCTGAACAACAGTTTTCAATTCCTAACTTCTCCAGGTATGATCTCACCTCAAATACTAAAGTATTAACCTTTGCCTCAGTTTGAAAGGCAGTTCTGGATCAAATAAAAAAAAAATCCTTTTTCTCAACACAATTAACGCAAAAATTAGCTCTGATTTGCATATTCTTATTGCCTCAAACATAAACAGAAGTTGATGATGAAATAGACAGTATTCATCCTATATTCATACCCATCCTATATCCTTTATTCATCCTATCTTTGATCATATCAATGCTTGTTCCTTCCTAATTATATTTTATCCCACTGACAGACAACCAAGTTAGACAAAGTTAGACAGATGAAATGAAACTAAAAGGTTCCAAAAGCGAAATCAGCTTTCCAGAAACTGAGGGCAAAAGAAGCAGGATGCTATATGGGCTGTATACAAACACACACACACAAATAAAAGAAAAACACAAACAAAGCCCCCAAATCTATACATGGGAGTAGCATCTTCTTACCCAGAGTAAACTTAACAACTCTGGACCTTGTATCTTCGTTTTTATATGAATAAATACTACTGCCAAAACCGTTCACTTGCTCTCATCTTGCATCTGCCCTACTGACTTATTTGATCTCTGTCTTCAAAACCTCTCTGCTGTTTACAGGTAAAAGACAGATACAATAATCCCAAAAGCTTCTGCCTTGTACTCCTTCTACCAGATAACTAGGCACTTTCTAAAAATAAAAAAAAATAAAAGAACAGCAAAACCTGTTGCAATGTGAATTGTGAATCACACTGTTTTCATATAGACCTGGTTAAAGAAGTAGTGGAGGAAAACAAGTGATTCCTCCCCCCACAAACCAAATCAATTCCAGCAATAATAAATTTCCACGGGGACAGAGATTAAAAAACAGTTTGTTTTCATCACAGCACAAAGTAAAAAGCAGACTATTATCTTAGTAAGTTTCATACCATGTTTCTCTGTTTTTTTCTTTAGCTTCTCTTTCGTATTTTTCAAGTGTTCTTTTATCAACCATTCCTGTCAAATACCTAAGAAAAAAAAAGCAATTTTACATAAACAAAAATGTAATTAAGTAGTTACGCAATTCATACAGATTATTTTGGAAAAAAAATAAAAAAAATCGAACAGTCTGATGTGAACAGCAGTGGAATTTGTTCTCTGTAGAAATCCGCACAATTATCAGTAAAAAGTATGACACTATTTCTTTAGCTGAGATCTTTTTTTTAGCCTCTGTAAAACGTTCTGCAGTGGCAAGTTTTGAAAAGGAAATATGTCTGCTATGTACATGTCAGAGAAATCCAATCTTTCAAAATTTGAGTAAAAATTGAGATAAGAATTTTTAAAATAAATATAAATGAAATATTTCTAAAATGTAAAGAAAAATATTTTTGTTTTCACTCCTTACATAGAAGAAGTAACCTGATATTTTAAGAGAGATCTTTCAATTATCAAAAGAGGTACGTGAGGAGTATACAGTTTTATAACATTACAACTTTCAGATTTTTCACTCAGGTATTTTTACCTGATCTTCTAATAACAGTAATCTGCATAGTTTACAAGGAAAATTTATAACAGTAAATAAAGGTTTACTGACAACTTGATTACCCTCTTTCCCCCCTCCTTACAACAAAGGGATCTTCTGCAAAAATGAAAAACAGAAAGATTCCTACAGAGAACTTTAGGAACCTAACACACTGGTAAAAGTGTTAAGAACTGACATCTCCTTGTACACAGAGAACAGACATCAGATAACAAAATGCTAATTTGCTGTAGTATGAGCAACAAATGTAGCATGACAGTTCCGACATTCCAGTTTGGTCAAAAACAAAACAGAATGAAAATGCCAAGACAAAGACCTCCCACTTTTCCTGAGAATATTATTTTAAATCATAGCAATAGTTTGCATCAGCAGGATAGCATTTATTTCTTCATGTACTACATTCCATTTCTTGTTTTTGACAAACTGTAAGATTGAACTGCATTGCTTTTGTCTCATAAGAGTATTGCAACCTCTAGATGCTGTTTGTAAAACAGACTTAAAAGGTTAACTTTTTATTTTCATATTTTAAAATACAGTCAAGCTTGACGATGTTAACACTAGGGAATAAGCATTTTCTTTGTAAATTCTCACAAAAAGGACAAAGTTTAACAAATGATACAAAGCAATTTCAACTACATTTAAAAGTACAAAGAAAAACAGAATTATGCTCTAAAAAAGCAAGTTTTAAAATTTAATAATGCATGCTTTTGCAGTTGTTTCCATTAAGTGAAACTTCTAATCTTAAATCTGCTGGAATTTAAAAAAATCCAAAGAGAATAAGCAACTACACTAAATAGACAACGATATTTTATCATAAAAATATTAATCTATGATGATCAAATACAGAAAGAAAATATTTTATGTAATATATATTAACCCACAAAACAGATCAATCTCTTAAATATTTTTAGTTTCCTTACATTATTTGTCCTCCAATGGTTGACTTGCCAGCATCTAAAAAAAACAAGGAAATAGTTAAATCATTCACAATTTAAAATAAAATCCTAAGAAAAAGGAAAGTAATTAAGATCAATGTCATCTGATTTGTTTCCAAAGATGCCTTTCCTAATTCTACTTTTTTGAAGTATCTCTCAGCTTCCCTTGTTTCCACAAGAGTTCACTGTCAATTCAATTACTGAATTTTGAAAATCATGTTTTTGATACATATCAACTTGGCATCATCTGTAATCAAAGAACACCCAACAAGCTGTGATCCAGCAAAAGCATGGGTTAAACATGTGCAAAAGCCCTTTCCCCGCTTCCTTTCTCCCTTGTTACCAACTCCTATAGGCTACTCTTCAATATTGGGATGTATCTCTGCCCACTGCCTCTTTATTTTGTGTGACTCAGTTCTGAGCTTACCCAGCTAAGTTACAATGCTTTTAAAGTAATAAGTCTATACATGTGAAAAATCTAGAGCTCATGATTCAGTCACTCCTAAATACTTTTGACATCACTTAAGATTCTTCTGGAATTTGTTGAAACTACTCAGCTGGGATGCTGTGCTACAAATTCTTACGTATTAGCCCTATATTAAGTTGTTCCATTCTTTAGAGATCTGTAATTTTTAATCTTCTGAACATTATTTTCTGATTTAGTAATTACTAACAATAAGAGCTTTCTGAAATTATTTAAAGCAGAAAAGAAGCATTGTTTTCTGATTCTGTCCTTTGGAACGCTAACACAGATACATAACTTTGGCATTTAAAAGGGCAGGTACTTGAGAAATCATGAACACAGATGCTGTTGTGTCCATGAAAACCCAAGCAGTACCTTGTCACTCTATCCCTGAAAGATCTGCTTTAAATTATTTATTTTTTCCAAAGTAGCTTCATTAAGATGAATGCTCCTACTACCCTCAAGACAGGATGAATATATGCATTACTAGAAAAAGCAGGATTAATTTCTAATCCTTTCACCTCGTACACAATGCAAAGATTCAGTTACCTCCCATTCACTTACAACTTACCTACATGCCCAATGAATACTACATTTACGTGCTCTTTTTTAGGAGCACCTGGTGGCGCTACAACAGATTTAGGTTTTGGTATTTCCTCCTCTTCTTCCATCATTTCCTGAGCGCTTTCTTCAGAAGGCCCTGAATCCACTGATGGACCACCTCCTAGTTCCGCTTCACTTGTTTCTTCTTTGTGGTCCCATGACTCTTCTGGGGACATTTCTGTCTCTCCATTTTCCACTAAAAATTAACCAATTAGATATATTCAAATAGAACAAGAAACTAAAAGCAGTGACTACTGAGAAAAGCTTCCACCCCTCAAAATGAAATGACAAGATTTCAATTATTCAGTCTGTTAATGTATTTTTCTGTTAAGAAAAAAGGCAACTGCTGCTTGTTTCTGAAATGGTTATTTCTTGGAGCTTTCAAACTTTTTTTGCATGCTGACATCAGAAAACTGATTCACAGAACTGAAGAGACTTCTGTTTTAATAAAGTAAAAACTTAATGGGAAAAACACATCTGAAGATCAACACAGTCTATCTTGTTGGTCTGAATCTGTAGACAGTCATGTTTAGAAAGAAAAAGGGAGAAAGAATGGTTTAAGTTCTCCCATAAGCCATACAAAGAGAATGATACAATTTCCATGTTCTGATTATTCATACTACTATTTTATGTTAGTTGCCATTTCACATGTTAGTGAGACTATTTTGCAATATAAAATGACTTTTGAATGAAGAGCTGATGCTTTTTTCACTGTTCAAAGTAATCTAAATGCATCTGTCAATGCATACTAGTGGTCAATTATCTCTTTGCTAATCCAAATATAAAGACACAATGAAAAACAGTAAAGACCAAAATACAATGGCTCAATAAGGTATTCTTCAATTTTGTTTACAATGATTCAGCAAAAGCACAGTAATTGTTATTTTGTAGCCCTATTATAGTGAAATTGAACAACTCTCATCTTACCAACAGATTCTGAAATTTCCATGTTAGCAGCAGCATTTGAACCTAGGGAAAAAAAAAAAAGAGGAATCACAAACTACATCTATTTACCAAGACAGCATCAAGAACACAGAGTAATAGAGTAAATTAATAAAAGGATAGTTCAGGTGATTGGACACTTTCCTATGCTATTTAATATAGACATTCAGATTTTTAAATTTTGCTTCATGCAAGCTTTATGGCCTTCAATAAACCAGTTGGTCCTTGTGTGCTTTGCTTGATTTGGTATAACACTGTAAATAACCACTGATAACCACACTGCCTTACAACAGCAGCATGGTGACAAAGAATGAATATTAGAAAAGGATCGCACACATTTTTAAAAAGGAGATGCTTTGCAATAATTTTGTTAAAATTTATTTAATGGAGCTACACTGCATGTTGTCAGAGCATGAGAACAATTACCTTCACAAGAGGCTGTCTGCTCCTCCGGAGAAGCTTCTACGGGTGCACCTGCAAAGAAAAAAGTTCAATTTTTAAAATATACTGTTGTAACCAATTTCTACACTTAGACAGCAAAGACCATTCTTCCAACTTTATTGCCAAGTGTATTTAACAACCAAACCCCAGCAGTACTAAATATAGTTTCAAAGCACAAGTACTTCTAAAGAACACTGCTTAAAAAATTTCAAAGTAAAACATCAATTCTGAACAGTTCCATCCCCAACTCCCCCCCAAAAAAAAAAAAAAAAAAAAAAAAAAGGATACACTTATCAAGTTCTAAGGGAAGTAATTTTTCTGCACATAGTATTGTACCACCCCACACTTTGGGGGCACACTTGCTATTTTAAGTGTTAGTATCTAACTGATGTTTAGAAACATGGAAAACCAGTTTCACTGAAACAATGTGTTTGCCGCATCACAGCTGTATGGCAACGTTCTCCTAGCTTCACCTTCTAGGTGTGCCTACAATGCTATTGGGACTCAAATTTCACATTCTTCATAGCTTGTTTCAATGTTTTTAAGTTCTTAAAATCTTCTCTAGTTATTAGGGTCAAGAGATAATTCATTCATATACCTAGTGAGTTTGCCAGTCCTCTTAAACACTGTAATATAGCCATGGTACTCAGAGAGCAATCTCACCAGTTGTGTGTATCAAGGCCACAAGTAGGTTATTTGGATAGATCAACCTCCTTAAGCACTCAACGATGCCATTAAACTATATGCTGAGGTATAACTAATTACTAAACCTACTAAGAGTGGTATGTTCCACTTAACAATTATACCACTTCAAGTTTAGGGACGTCGTTCCACATAATCAAGAGGCATTCTAAAATTATCCCTAAAATCTTAACCTTTTTATTTTTACTGTGGTATAAAGTACACTTCAAAGTTCTTTGAAACAAGTTCATCTCCTTATTTTTTTTTTCACCTAACATATTCATACCCTCTATGTAACTGTACTGCCAGCTCTCCTTCAGCCCCACTATAAAAATACAGACCTTAAAGCATTACTTGCTCTATATGCATAATGGGACCTACAGAATAAAAAAAAAAAAAATCCCTCAAAGGAACAAAAACATGTAGAGAAGGACCTGATTCTAAGCCTCTTTGCTTTAGCATTGTTTGTGTATTTGCTGCAGACTTCTATAAACTGGAGCAGCGCTGGAAAACCTGGAAGAGGTCCAGATGACAAAGCTTGCAGGCAGGGTGAATGTGGGTCAGAGCATAACACCCAGTGACCAGCAGCAGCAGAAAGGGCACAGCAACACAGACAAAACTGTTCAGAACAAGGTTCCCTACACTCCTGTATCATATCATACATGATCCTCATGCCAGGGTCCCAATACCACAGGAATAAAGCTTTAAAAGAATGATTTCATAGAGTAAGGAAAAACATACGGGTAGAATACCTTGAAAGTCCTTGCAAGAAATATTACTCTCATTTGAGAGCTGGAAGAGACCCAAATCATCCCACTTGAGCGTGGTAAGCAGGTGGCACAGAATCTAGGCATGAACCAAAGGCCTGTTTTGCAACGCTTCAGAAGACTGTTGGCTATTTCACACGTACTGTGGTTGGCCTGCAGAGCTTTCATGACAGCGCCATTTCAGCAAGCTCAGGATTTCACTCCTGAAGTCTCTCCATAGTGAAAAACTTCTTACATGACAGTACTTACACGCTTGCCTCAAAACAGAAGCTCTACAAGTAGCTGAAGAGTTGCTTTAACTTTTAAAATACAGCAATCAACCAACATTCATAAAAATTTTGGTTCTGATTTTCTGGTATGTAATCCAACAGGCATACAGACTAGAGAAGGAAAGAAAAGTTCCTTCACAAATAACAGATGAAATAACAAATTGTTAACCTAAGAAGTATGGAAACAGAGTTCATTCTCTCAAAGAGCAGCACTCCTGAAAGCATGCCCATCTGTTAAATTTTATACAAATCTAGGCATGCTAGAAAGAAATCAATAATATAGTTTGTGTATGAATGCCAAACAGTACTAATGCCACACAGACACAAGGGGCAAGAGACATTCAGCTATTTCCACAGTCACTGATTAAATTCTGGTCATTTTGATACACAAAGTGGGAGACACATTTTGCAAGAGGACTTCTGTATATGAAATACACTGAAATATGCACTGTTCCTTCAAAGCAGGAAAGGAATACAAACCACTCTCTTAAAGAGTGCATTGTAGAGAAACCAAGTAAAAGAGAAATACTCTTAATTTCAAGAAGAACAGGAATTAAGTGATAGAAAGAAATCCCTTTTAGGAATTGCTTACTTCTGTTCAATGACTTCAGGTTAAGGCAGGTTATTCTGGGCACTGGTGCATTGCAAACAAATAGACGAGAGAAGTCTGGGCTTTGAAGAGTCAGATTTATCATTTGCTCTGTGTGGAAATGAGCAAATCCCCTGCAGCACGCCTGAAGACAAGCACCCCAAAAGGATGCAGTTCTACTGCTGCTTAAACTGCTGGGTTGCCACGTTGTGCTTTTTTTCTGTCCCTTCTGTTGTCAGCCCTGGTGCACAGACAACCAATGAAGTTCCACAGACAGAGCTGGTCTGACCAAAAACTGAACTAGCACAAAACTCTTTCAACCAAAAAACAGATCAGCTCTCTAAAGCAATTTATTAGCTGGTAGATAAGTGCTCCTGGTGCCATGACAGAGGTGACAGAACAGCACTCTCAATAATTCAAGGAAAAACACCTTAAGTTCTGAAGCAGCCTAGGGAATCTGTGGATCACAAAAAGACAATTTTCAATCTAGTTTAGATAGGCTTGCTACCTAGGACTCAGTACTGCATTATGACATGAAAAGAGGTCCAAACTCCATGCTGTCTCTGCAGCAAAACATCTGGACAAACCCAGTGAACTGAAGTAACCTTGCTCATTTTCCCCATGAGGTAAATGTCATTGTAACAAAATGCCTTTAAAGGCAAGGCAAACTGAGATAGGTTCTAAATTGCCCTTGTAATTTATCCTATTCTCTCCACTATACTCAAGCAGACATGCAAAGTTTTAAATTTGGTGTTTTCTGGAAGTCAGCAAAGTAAGCTCAACATTTCAAGTTGAGCTTGACAACTCTAGATCCTCATCTGCAAGCGCTCTTCAGACAGGATTCTTGTCACATGAGTGGGATTCAAAATGCAGCTTGCATGAAATACGGTTTTAAAGTCAGAACATGCCTTAAATGATGTCAAATTGTAGTTAAGTAATGTTTCAAATTCTTGGCTTTACATATGGCTAACAACAATTAGATTTTATATAGCATCCTTCATACTCCATCTCTCCTCAAACTGTAAGTCAGGAACTGCTTTTGCATTTCTGACTCGCTGCATTACAAGAGGCAAGCACTTTATCTTCAGTTCTCTTGAACATCAGAGCCCTAGGACATTTTTGTTTTAAATCAATGCTGAAGGTAAAAGTGGATACATATGTTACATTAATCTACTGCTAGACCATTAAACAAGGACTTGATGTAATTCATAATCTCATCTGAAAAGGTAAAACTTTTTAAAACACAATTCTCTGAAGGAGTATGCATGGTCCCAATGAGTCCAGAAGTGCACTGTTTTTAAAGCAGGATGACTGGTCTCTTAAAACCCAGTTGATGTTCCCCCCAAATAGTGCAGGAACATACTTTGACTATTTAATTCATTCTGTGTTCTACTATAGCTGATGCATTTGTTGTGTATCGCATCCAGTTTTGTACTTGCATGTGTTTTGGTTGTACAATAACCAAGACTGCACAAGTAGAACCAATTAAAAGTTAAAGTATGTTTTTCACTCTGAAAATATTGTTTTAAACTAGTATATAAGCCAGGAACATAACAACATCAGCAGTTTAGCAATTTCAACAGAAAACTGCTTTAGAATTAAATTTATATTAGAATGGAACAAGATTTTCAAGTATGGGCCAGGTATAGCTGGTATGCTGAGGACCAATATCAGAAGTGTTGTTCCAGAGACAGGGTAAGGCCTGCCGAGACCCCTCCACTTCATCACACAGCACTGCATACTGGAGCAAACACAGGGTCACAGCTGGCCAGCTGTGGAAAGAAAATACAGAAAAAGAAGTAGCTAACTACAAATGGCATGCAATCAGACGTTCTGCCTCCCGCTAGCCAGAGTGCACAGTGTTACTTGCTGGTCTGGAAGAATGTGTGGCACAACAGGGTCGCGGTTTAGTGATGGGACTTGATAGGTCAGGCTGATGGTTGGCCTCAATCTTGAAGGTCT
The DNA here is from genome assembly GCF_965140915.1 of Aythya marila. Taxonomy (NCBI): domain Eukaryota; kingdom Metazoa; phylum Chordata; class Aves; order Anseriformes; family Anatidae; genus Aythya; species Aythya marila. The sequence continues at coordinate 7,905,506 of NC_139056.1, read as the reverse complement.
TTTCCAACCTAGATGAATCCGCAGCTCAGGTACAGTCTTACAGCCAAATTCAAGTGCCAAGCAGTAACAACAGCTCCAGCTACACCTGAACTGGAGCATTTCCCAGACGCACAAAATAAGCAGATAGCTATCTCCACATAAGCACATCCTATTCAGTGGGAACTCCCCAGAAGCAGCTACTTGAAGCCACAGTGCAAATGCCTTCATAGAGTCAGTTATCATGGCTTGAAGAGAGGCCGCAGTTTGTCTCTCTGCCTAACAGAACTCGGCTCCCAGGCTGCTCTGCCGCAAGAGAGATAAGAACCTCAGCAGTGCTGGTACCTGACAAGTGAGGTTGAAAATGGGGCTAGCAAAATGGTTTGTACAACAGAGCATAAAGGGAAAGGATAAACAACAACAAGAAAAAAAAAGGGGACAAATTCAGTTTGAAACAAGTCTCATCTGCAAAACTTAAGATGGTCTGGACAGCAAGTGTGTTGTTGCTGCTCAAACATAGGCAAAAAGTTCCTTCAGAGGAATTCCTAGAAGGCTAGGGAGTAAAGAAATGCCTTACACCCACCTTACGATTTCCACCACCTTTTCTTACTTGTGGTTTGAATATCTGAGTTCAGTGTATATTTACAAAATAGTCATTGTCTCAAAAATTTTAATGAATTACGTAACACGCGTTTGTCCCTAACCTTCTCCCTTTTTTCTCTAAAAAGAAAGTATAAAGAAAGTAAAATCACACCGAAGTAGAAAATTAAAGGTCTAAGTCAACCCACAGAGCAGAAGAATCAATAAAAGATTCTCAGTGGACAAAAAACAAAAGAACATTCTAAGCACAAATAAATGCTAGAGCTAAACAAAATATTTCATACTCAGTATTTTAAAATACACAGAAAGAAAAGGTTTTCAGGAGTTCACTGTGAGCAGTAAAGGCAGTTGTTTTGAAAGCTAACTTATATCCAAAATTATTTTCTCCTCTTCTCTGCCCTGTTTCATAGCCTAAGACCCAGCTTAACCAGGGGACAAAAAGTATGCCCAGTTTTTACAATGAACTGATATAAAAGCAGTTTTAAGAGTTTTAACATGACTTCATAATATTAATTAAAAATATTAGCACTTGCTTTGCATTCATATGATTTTACTACATTCTGACTTAGCAAAAGACCCACCTTTTTCCTTCCTCAGTGAGGACACACCTTACGTTTATCTTATCTAAAGACAACATGCTTCTTCATAACTGAGTCTAAAAAGCTTATGGGGATTTTCAGGGAATACAATGAGAAAAACCTTTTCCTTACAGCCAAGTATCTGTGCTTAATTGACAGTTTGATTTTTCAGGCAGATAGTCAAGAAATCAAGCTCTGTATTAAGCCATTTAAGGATTCCACTCTTTCATGACTATATCTCAAAAGCCTGTAGAAACAGAATAAAAAATAAAAAACAAGTATATCCCACAGATTTTTAGAAAGTTAAACCCAGGGTCTTAACATTTACACAGAGAGTTCCGCATCATGTGTAACTTGCCCCAGGCTGTTTTAGAGAATGCATTTTCAATATTCCATCACCTGTCCCGAACGAACTTTTGTACTGAAATTTGATCAGCTTCACTTTCACATAAACCTCTTCAAAGCAGCCAAATTTCACTGATCAAATTTTGACTGGTTTATTCCTTCATAATAGAACAAAACCATCTTTCTATTTTGGCTTCAATCATCTGCGTCTCTTACTTCTGTGTGTCTCATCACAACACTGGAAAAAAAGCCCCAAATTCAGTAAGTGAAATTGTAAAATGAAACTGCTACTAGAATCCAAGAATTACCCCCAAATTATTTGTGTTCATTTCAATAGAGCAGCCAAGTCCCACGGTCAGCAGCCTGCACATAGACTCCAGGACAGTTCATCTAATCCACAGCCTGCTCCTAGTGGTCTGCCTTTTATTGGAGTCAGGCAAAGGCCACAAGCCTGATGAATTATTCTAACAGGAACAACACAGCGCTGGCTACCTGCCTGGGGGCAGTTCAGACGTGGACAAACACCATCAGTGCAACGCGCTGGCACCTTGACTGCACTGTATGTATACACTGTGTCTGGTAATCGAGCGAGCCTGTGCCAAGACACAGCCTTTCTCCATGCTGGCCAGGGTACAGGAGGCGATGCAGCCCATCCGTCTGGAGAGGCTGATACACAGACCACTGATCTGCATAGTCAAGTGGTGATGCAAATCAAGACTTGCTTTTGATAATGACAGGAATTTACACCATACATTGGCATTCACAATACCGCATTAATTTGCTTTCATGTAAGCAGTTCAAGTTTACAATTATGATCTATGAACAGTGGCATTATCAGCTCTGTATTTCTGAGTAAATCATCAGCATGTGGCTACTCAAATGCTGGTATGAGTAAACTACATAAACTTGCATTCCTTTATATGCTAGCTTCTTGTACAGGGACCTACCAGTTTTTGGCAAAGACTTTCTTTGCAGGTTCATATGCAAAGTGAAGTCTGGCGAAGAAGAGTCTTAAAACAGAGAACGAGGCAGAGCAAGAGATGACCATTTTGGGGGGAAAACATGATGACACCATCCTACTCTGGAAATTATAGGCTTCAGAACTGAAACAGAAGATACTAGAGGTCCTTTCCTTGCTTCTGGTTGTGAAAAAAAAAAAAAAAAAAAAAAAAAAGAAACAGTGGAAGTTCCAGCTAGCTACAAGGTCAAAATAAAGGCTAGGGAAAACCAAAAAGATAGATGCTATATCCACTTATTGAAAGCAATTGAAGAGTGAGGATGTCCAGCTGCTTGAACATAACTATTTCCAAAGTGCCTGCTGCAGGCCAGTGAGGATATTTAGGGAGTGAAACAATCTAAAAGGCATCGAATCTTAAACAAGATGTCTGCTTTACTCAAGACTGTATGGTCAAGTTGCCCAAACTAGTCATTGCTGAATGCACTCAGAAGTTTGCTTCATGTGGCCAATACACATACTAAAAGAAACAACAGCGCTAATGCCACCAAAAGGCTAAACATTATCTTTCCTTACTCCAGCTGACATGTGTCACGTACATTTTGTTCACGTTACTGTTCTATTACTGACACTTTTTTCTTACCACAAGCACTGCATACTTAAAAACACTGAACAATTCAGGTTGAAAGGGACCCCGGGAAGTCACCTAGTTCACTCTCCTGGTTCAAAGGAAATCAACAGAGAATAGTTAAAAATGACTTCAAAAAAGGAGAAAACCTAACATAAAATAAAGCCCATACAAGGGAGCTGTGATCAATTCTACCAAAAATCCTGTGAGCGTTCAAGAACTATGACAAAAATGTAACCACAAAAATGCAAGTTGATGCTGCGTTTTCAGAGATTTTTCACTTGGATAAGCTTTGTTTGGATCTCAGGTATGAGAAAACAGAAGCCTTATTAATCCTAGTAAGAAAAAAATATATTGTAACTATTCCCTGGTGTCTGGAAGTAGAAACAAACAAAAATGCAATTGTATCTTATACAGACTTACAAAATTAATAAAGCATAATAAGAGTAAGTCATAGGTGCTACAGAACAGTGAAGCTGCAAGATGCAGTTGTGATCAGGAACGTTTAGAGGCACTAAGACAATCTACTGCCATTTTATTGACTATCACACCTTGGCTTAATTTAGTTGAGTTTGCTAGTCCAGCAACTGCTATCTAAAATAAGCTTTCCTAGAAGCACAACTTGTCCATGATGTACTTGACATGACTCACTGGAACGTACTCCGGTACAGGGATGTCTGTTGCAGACAGAAAATCCAGAAGCCTCTATTTCACATTTCTGATGGAACCCAGAGGTTCTAAGCAAATGAGTTAGACTTTGACACAATTTGATAAACACAGGTCCTCACAAAGTACAACACTTGGAATAGATTTTTTTGAGCTGTTCCTTAGGTTCAGAAATTTAAACAACGTGCTCTTTTCGCATGTAATCAAACGGTAATTTAATTCCAAACTAGTTCTGAAACATCTGCAAGCAAAAATTACATTAGGGGTAAACATTGGTCAGGTATTCTCCCTAACACACGATTTGCAATCAAACAAAAAGCACACACAGGACATAACTTTTAAAGTAAACTACTTGGAACACAAATCTCAGGAGTCTCACAGTTTTAGGAAGTTTGCATCTTGTTCTCTGACTGGTTTCTGTGAACATTATTTCAGTGCTCTAGCCATAATTTACAGAATTCTTAGAAGTATCAAGTTATTGCGCCTAAGAAGAAACACTATTACATACTACCACCAGACAACTGAGATCAGAATTTTTCTACATCCATTGCTGCCACTGCACATCTATCTTGACCTCCAGCATCCTTTGAATTACTGAGAAATTATGGCCCAAACAAAATTTCAGCAAGAAAGAAAGTTTTAAGGAGAAAAGCATTACTAAAACTTAAGTTTAGGCCACGTAAGTCCTTTAGCTGACAACTAGATTTTTAGAGTCCTCATAAGAATCAAGATTTATTTCGGCTCTTGCTAATACAAAACAGGTATTTCTACAGACCTCAAAACAGATGGTAAATAGAAGTATTTTTTTCTCACAAGGTAATACAGGATGCGTGCCATGGAACACCTAATTGCCTACAGGAGCAATAGCAAACTGGGTTGCTGAAAAGTCACCTATTCAGCACCATTGTCTGGTCACGTGCTGTTCTGACTTATTTCCAGAGCAAGCTCCACCCAGCTCTCCTAGCCAGGAAAGTAGTTGTCACCTTATATGAATATCTGCCAGGACAAGACTGTCAATTATTCTTTAAGCAAGTACATCGGACCTGGAAAAGTGCATAAAAAAGACAGAATTCCAGTGAAGAAAAAATGGATGGGGGGACACCTGCAGATTTGTGTCTGCTTAACCCTATGGACACCCAAATCAATTATAGAAACTTCAACTTATAAAACTTAAAGAAGAATTCTAAACCTTAAAGAAGATACAGAGGCAAGCCAAATTCAAATCAGGTAGATCACAGCAGTATAAAGGAAATATGCTCAGCAACTAAGATGAAGAAGAAAAGCTATTCCTGATCACTCCAGATGACCAACAAGCTTTCAGTAAAGTTGTCTTCAACCTCTGGAAAGGCAGTAGCTTATCATGAACCTGGCAAGTAGCAAAAGAGTAAAGAAAAGGAAAGCCTGAAGAAATAAATACAAGCAGGTGAGGGAAAGTAACTTAACTCTTAAATTAGGAAGCCTTAGAAGAAATCTTACAGAAGTAGCCAGGAAGGATAATCAATTATTCTAACATTCAAAACTCCAAGGAAGTTTTTAGTCACAATATTGATTACAAAGTGAAAAACAAACTTTGATGCATGTTGTAATAATGGCTGAAAAACACACCAGAATTAATTTTAGAAATTATTTAAAAGGTGTATTGTATGTTCAGTGCAGCCTCAAGCTATCTGCTCTACCTTCACACCAGTAAACCTTAGCATACACAGTTATTCTAAGCAGGATCCAGTCGTTGGTCCATGGCTTCTGGAAAACATATTTTCATGCACTTATACATTGCCTACCTACAGAGCACACAGGCTACATTTTCAGATTAGAAAACAGAGTGCTGCAGAGAACACAGAATCCTAACATTTACTCTAACAAATAAAGGGGTTAATATTCTGTTCTGCAAATTTTAAAGCATCACATATAAAAATTACAGATTTCAGTTGTTAACATCAGATGACTAGATCCTAGAGAGTGCAAGACTAATTCATATATTAAACCAGTATGCAATAAATAATAAGCCACAATTAACAGGAAATCATAACAAACACGATGTAACAAGTAGTAGCTTTAGTGAAATTAAATTACTAGAATCAATATCTAAAGTATGAGTTTGTTTTACAATGTACCAATAGAGATAGAGAAAAATATAAATTAAAAAAATAGTAGAGCATTAAACTACCATACTTAACCAGGTCCCAAACTCCTTAGATGTAATGTGACATTAAAACCCTGCCACAACGCTAGCTATCATGTCTGATGTTTGGGAGGAAGTGCAGTCTGGAGCTGGAAATTAGAAAGTAGCTCTCTTTTAATTTCCCATATGCAAAGTAAATGTAGCATTAACACCGTTTGCATACACAAGGATCCTTTGAAATTAAAAGCAGGGCAAATTTCAGGGCCTTCCATTGACTGAGGCCAGCCGGACAAACCTCCCTCCCCTACTAATCTTTTATCAGCATAATATTAGAAAACAAGTTAACTACTCGGTGCAATCTTCAGGAAGGCATTGAAGACAGGTCTGAAGCAGGCAGCAGCTGCCATTTTCCCCACTAACATTTCGTCTATCACCCCCCAAAACCTCCGGGAACTTCCCGAGCTGCTTCAGCAGTAGCTCCGTGCGCCTCCCCCGGCTCGGGAAGGGCCCCCCCGGAGGGCAGGGAGCAGCCGGACCCAGGGGGCCCCTCCCGCTGCGGGGCAGCGCCCCGAGACCCCCCCAAACCCCCGCGATGGCCCCGCTGCGTGGCGCCCCTGCCCCAACCCCCTCAGCTCCCCCCTTAGCGCACCCCCGGCTCCCCTCAGCTCCCCCCCCCTTTGCCCCCCTCAGCACCTCCAGGGGCTCCCGTAGCTCCCCCAGGACCCCCCCTCAGCTCCACCCCCCGATCCCCTTCAGCTCCCCCCTTTACCCCCTAAATCCCCCCCTTACCTCTCTCAGCTCCCTCCCGACCCCCCCTCAGCACCTCCCCTTATCCCCCTCACCCCCCCCAGGACTCCCCCCAGCTCCCCTCCTTACCTCCCTCACCGCCCAGGACTCCCCCCTCAGCCCCCCCCGAACCCCCATTAGCCCCCCCTCACCCCTCCCCGCCTCCCCCCGCCCCTCCCGCCCGTCTCCCCCCCCCCCCCGGCCCCCTCCCGCCGCGGCGCCCGGCCCCGCTCACCGTGGGGCGGCGGCGGCAGGCCGGGCGGGGGCGAGGGCGGCGGCAGGCCGGGCGCCGGCCCCCCCCTGAGGAAGGCCGGCACGAACTCGGCGGCGTGGACGTTGGGCACGAAGGGCTTGGCGTTGACGTTCAGCTGCCGGCTGAAGGCCGCCCCCAGCAGCTCCTGCTGGGCCTCGGCCTCCCCGCCCGCCGGGGCGGCCCCCGGGCCGGCTGCGCTGCCCGGCTCGATGTCCGCCTGCTCCCAGCAGTCGGGAGCCGAGTCGCTGCTGCTGCCGCTGCCGTTCGCCTCCATTTTGTGGCTGCCCCACAAGGCTCCGCGGCCCCCAAGCGTCTCCCAGCGGCCGGGGGGAAGGGGGAAGCCGGCGGCGGCACCGACTCAGCACTCGCTCCGCCGATTCCGCGTGTACTCCGCCGCCCCGACGCGCAGCGCGGTGTGGCCTGCCGGAGCTCCCGTACCCCTCCCCGCGGCCTCGCCTGCCGCCATTTTGGTAGTTTTTAGCTCGCCCGGGCCTCGGCCCGCCGCGCGGCGAAGGCGAGGCGCGGGAACTACAACACCCATGGTGACTCGCGCGAGCTGCTCTCGGCCCGCCTCCCCGGAAGAGATGGGAGATGTAGTTGCCTGCGTTTTCTACGCGCTAGGAAACTACGCTTCCCGTCAGCCTTTGTGCCGCCCTTCCGTTTCTCCAGGCTCCGCCTCTGCTTCCGGGGGGCAGACGGGACATGTAGTTGGCGCCAAGACCCCAGGCTGGCCGAGAACTACCCGTCCCAGCCGGCCTCGCGCCAGCGCTCCCTCAGGAGACGCTTGAGGGCTGCCCCGCGGGCCTCTGGGAAATGCAGTGCGCAAAGGGGCAGCGGTGGCGGGTGCCGGCTCCGCGTTCCTTCGTGCCCCGTGAGGGGCCCGGGCGGCAGCCGGGCGGGACGGGCGCGGCCCCGCCGGGCTGCGGCCTAGCGCGTGCCTGACTGGATTCCCCCCTCACACCCGGCCCGGGGGCCAGGTGAAGGCGTGGCGGCCGTTACCCGTGGGAAGCTGCCCCTGCCGCCTCTGGAAAGCCCGGGTTGGCGGTGACAGCGCGGAAACTGTGCTGCTGTCACCTCCGTGTGCCCTCACGTTAAGGTCCCTCACCACGGCTGCTCCCACGCGAGGCGCCTGTGAACGTTGTGCAAAGGTGGCCGTGGGCCGACAGGGCGCGTTGAAGCTTGGGGGTTTGGCATTCCCACAGCACGCCGACTCAGTTGTTGGCTATCGTGAAAAAAACCCCGTTAAACTAGGTGCCAAGTACGGAGACCTTCGACTGGTAAGGCTATGAGAACTTCTATTCAGAAACAAAACAAGAAACAAAACACACAACCTATACGTTACGTATCGTTGGAGGAGAAGGGAAGGAATAACAGGAAATAAGAGATTTGTTTGGCAGGCTGGACATGGCAGCGGCTGTGTTCTGGCTTGGAAGGTTAAATATAGGTGTTCAGAGCTGGTGCCTGGGAACAGGGAGGCTGCTGGAGTGCTCGCGGGCGAGGACTGAGTCACTCACAGCGTTATTTATGTTAGGATGCTTAGGACAAGTCATGGAGTTGTTTTGAAAGTAGACGGCCTTAAAACTAAAATACAAAGATCCCCATTCAGTGCAAAATCCACTGCAGCTTGGGTTGCAGAACTGCAGAAGCTCTCCTGACGTGGCATTTACATGACTTTATGCTGACTGAAGAGCTGGATAGTTCCTAGTTGCACATGAGGAGAAACATATAAGCCCTTGACAAGCAAATAGTTCTATGTGGTAGGTAACATACATGTTAATGCAGAAATGTACTTCTAACTGATCATATCCAGGGATAACACCAGTGTGAAGGGCAGCACTTAAAAAAGCTAAAAAGAAAAACTCCCCACCAACACCACAGATAATTAACTTTGAAAGAAAATAAAAGTAAATTAATTCATGATTATAGACTATATACCTGGTTGGTGAAGGTCTTTCCTTCAAGCACCATTAACTTAGTATCACCAGGACCTTAAAAATGAGTTTTAAAGACCTTGTGAAAGGTATTGTCTGGTTATTCCCTGGTCTGGTTATTCTAGCTCCTTTCTAGTTTTCAGGCACACATTGTCAGGGCGTCTGTTATTCAAAGTTGACTGTAATTAGGAAGATTCTAAATACTACAGCAGTAACACGGATGAGCAGGCTATAGGAGTAAGGGAAGCTAGAATCCTAATGAACACCTTGAGATAGGACTCTACTTTTAAAATTATTTTTTCTAAATGCGAGTCTTTGCTTGTTAGGTGACATTTGTTGACTAGTAGGTATCTGATTCGTTTCATTTAGTATGGAAACAAGGCTTTTGCAATTTATTTTTTTCTCCCTATCTGTAAGTCTTTTACTAACTTTTGAAAGCATTGTCCAGCTTCAGCAAATTTCACAAGAGATAAAAGTTAATTAATTTTTTTTTCAGTTTTTGTGGAAAGAAACAGCTGGATAAAGCAACAAGATTTACATTGGTAATTTCAGTGAAGATCAGACAGAAGTAAAATCCTCTTCCCTAGTGATAACAACATTTGGAACAAAAAAGGAGCTTGGGAGTTACCACTGTTGAATAATAGATAAAAATCCAGTGGAAACCAAGCTTCATGAATTCTGCTGACAGAGTAGCTTGCTATTGTACACTTTTCCTGTCGTTAGAAGCATTTAATAGCTCAGGTTTATAGTGACTACAATGCTGCATTGCAAGCCTTTAAAAAAAAAAAAAAAAAAAAGCCTTGACAAAGCCTGCAAGTCAGGAAAGGCTTAACTGGAGGCAGGTACTACATTTTCAGAGTAATTAAGGCTTATTTTAAGATTACCAGCACACAGAACATGTAGGCAGCAATCCTTACAAGCATTTAGGCATTCCTTAGAAAGACTTCCTAAATATTTTTGAAATAGAGCTTTGATCTGACAGCTCCCAAAGTTGTGCTACTCCTTCTTCTCCTGCCTTCTTAGCTTTTTTTTTTTTGTTGTTGTTGTTGTTTTGTTTTGGGGCACAATTGCATTTTGGTTAGAGGCATGGAAGTATGTATGACCACTGATTTTGGGGAAAAATGATTACTTGTGGTATCCAAGATTCCCTGCTTCCCTGACAGATGCTTATTTCCTAGGTACTTGCTAGGATATAAGCAATTAGCCCACAGAATTTCAGAAGATGCCAACCGTCCTTCAGAGTGTACAAACCTGTTTTGCAGGCTGTGTCACACACAGGAATTATGTAAACTCAAACACGAAGTTTTTAACAGGGCTAGTAGTTTGTTTTTCCACTTAGGAACAGCTGGTACTCAAAACAAAACCTAAGTGGAATCGTGATAATTTTATTGGCAAAATATCGACTGGAATGTAAATAGCGGTGTTCTGTCGAGGTTTTAAAGCATTATAAAATCTTTCTGGGTTTAAATCTCTCTGCATCACAGTGTTTAGAATAAATACACTATCTCTGCTTTTAATAAATACCAAAAAGCTTTTCTCAGTGAGAACCACCTATATTCATCACCACCTATTCATCATCAAATCATGGCTGATTTGCATTATCAAAGCACTGCTTAGAAAATAAGTGATTGGGTCATGTCAGGGTGAACAAGCTGGGACTGGAGGGCAGAGAAACTGCCTCCCCCCCATCAGTTGCATTTCTACCCATCCCTGCACTGCCTTCTAGGTCTTGTTAGACACTTCGCAGAATGAGTTCATCCTATTAATCTAGTTAAAGAATGGTCTACTTTCATTTTCCTCCTGGGTTACTGAAATGAATCAACTCTTAAGATGTTGCAAATGCCAGAGCTGGTATAAAGTAAGAGTGGGGACCAAGACTTCCTTTTTTTAGTGATACCTATTCATATATTAAACTATCTTGGGTACGTTCCACAAGTTTACCACTAGTTTCTAGCCTGTGATAAGTCAATCCTATGGCAGTGAAATGGAAGTCCTTGTTCATATAAAATTGGGACTAGTATTCTGTACTCCAGTAGAACCTTTCGTCCAAGGTTCTTACAAACATTTTGCACCCCAGCAGACATACCTATAAATACCAATGTTTCAGTTATGTGAACTGAAGGCAAAAAGAAAAATATTTTTCCCTAGACAGCTTCACACAAGTTCACAGCTCCAAACAGTCAACAGCTCATTACCAATTTCTTAGCTCATTGAATTCCATAAAGTAACTAAGGGAGGAGAGTAGTTTTAGGGTGCAGGATTACCAGGAAATTGACTCAGTTTGCCTTGAGATCAGGTCAATTCCAGAGCTGTTGTAACATGGGGAAAGAAAGTGTTTGGCTGAGACTGGGAGGAGCAGGAAAGGAGTAAGACCTCCCTTTCTGGTGTAGCAGCAAGCTGAAATTCAGCTGACGCACTGTGACGCTGTGCCCTGAAACTTAAAAGGTATTCAAATATGTACATTAGTTATGCACTTAAATGAGTAGCCTGATATTTAGGATTGCTTTGAAGTCAGATTGAGTCTTTAATGAACAAAGCCAAAAGAACAAGTTATTTACCTGCAAGGAAGAAAAGACAAAAGATGCAAGATAAATTACTAACATTAGAAGAATAACATAGGAAACAGTGCTCAGCTGTGACACCGCCATTATGGAAGCACAGCTCTTCATGTGAAGCACATGTGAAGGAACAAGCCCAAAAGGCATTCTATACATTCAATTTAACATTACATAAAAGAAACAAGAGGAGTTAGATGAGTCCAGACAGTTTTTGTGACAGATATAGATTAAGGATGTACCGAAATTCAAGTGATATACCTCTCTTGAGGGAAAACTGCATTTTTATATATACATATAAATAATTTTTTTTTTGGACTAACTTTCATTATATTCACCAGGTCTGACACAGAACTGAAAATAATGAACTAGTTTAAGTTTGGTTAGGTGCCAGGAGACTATAAAACAATACTTCTAAACTCTGGCAATTTCTCTTTCCAGGTAGTCTCTGGAGACGTAGCTGAGAAGTAGAGACACCACCACCACCACGTTATGTTTCGACATGATGGCTTTTTCAAGAGCTGAGGCTATCCTAAGTTCTGCACGTGTTCTCGGAAGTGTAAGTGAATGACAAAGAGGCTTTTATATTTGCACGAGACCATGTATAATCCAGACTAAGATATCTTGACCTGGAAACGTCTTTTCACTGATTTGTTTGTTCTAACCCTGCTATTTAACAAATGCTGTTTCAGAACCTATTACTCTCCCTCTGCTGGACACTCACATGATTGCTGTATTTGTGTTTTACGTTCAGTCTTTATTTTAAGCTCTCTGACAGGAGGAGATATAAATAAAATTCTTCTTTGGCTTTCCTAATGTGGGAAAGCATAAGCTGTCTTCCACAGTCCAGTTGTAGAATTACTCCAAGCTAACAAATGGGTATCCTCAAAGGAATTCAGCAACAACTTTTACATTTTCATTGTGGGTTGGTGAAATGTGCTTCCGACCTTGACTCCTCTTTCCAAGGCCTCTAATCTAGAGTTAAAGCTTTTCTTTCAGTGCAGGTAAAGCACGTATTCCAGGCTTCATAAGGGGTATACAATCAATTGTTTGTACTTCAGAAAGCAAAAGAAATACATAGATCTGTATACCAAAATACCACAGTATACTTCTTTGTTTCCATGTTCTCATGTCTCAAACACTCCAGATGCTCAGCTCATTGTCTTCCAAGATGGTCACATGTTTCTCACTTTTATATGTGGACACAACATTTCATTCTTTTGCTTGTACATCTCTAGAAATAAAGACCGAAAGGTCTTCTTTTAATAAGAGCCATCGCCTTCCTCCACCCTCCCTCCCTTTTTTTTTCAGGTGACTTTAAATAGAGTTCTCAGCTGAGTGATCTGTAGCTTAGCTAGCCTGTTGTTTGGATTTGAAAAATCTTTAAGATGGATGCTAGCTAGTTCCTCATTCAAGGTGCCTCCCTTTGCATGTACAGTCATGGCAGTTTACTCCTTAGGCAGAATTTCTTTTGTGGTTTTGATGCCACAACCCTCCAAACAGATAAATAGTAGGGGGAGATGGTTTGGTTAAATAATTTTGCTATCAAAACTGTTGTTTATGTATGGTTTTTTGTTTTGCAATCAAAGATCAAAATAAACAAAGATTGGGGTGTTTATAAACCTTATGACAACTGAAAATGTAAATAGCAAAAGGATTACTTAATGTGGAAGGAATGTGCTGAGCAAAGAACACATCCAAGGAAGGGAAGAATGAGATCACTTTAATGATGTGTGCAGTGACTGAGTTAGGAATTGAAGTGATGGGAGAATCTGTTTTGAAGAAAGGCAGACTGTGTGGTTTTAGAGCCAGGTGTAGGATCAGTGAGAGGAGGTGTCATGTCAGTGAAGATACTGAAGCAGCTGGAAATAAATCCTGTTAAATACAACCCAGATCCCTGTTCAACTGTTCCTATGCTTTCATCTTGCTACTTTGTTAGCAACATTGTGATTAGGAAATTAACCTTCTGCTTCGTCACAGTAATTTTGCTTTCACCCATAAGTTTGTTGGATGCGGCAAATAAACATTATGAGCACAGTATGTATAAATTCTGTGGAAGTGACAAATTGAAACAGAGTGTATTTTGGCTCCCCTGAGACAAATTTGAGAATCTCGGAGGCTGGGACGCTGACTTGACTGAGCAACAACTGTAACTTTTAAGTTCCAGGTCCTCAGAAGATTTTCTTCCACTGGTTATAAACTAGTATTTTTCTAAAATGGAGTTAAATAGTGGAGAAAATTTACTATTCTGGTTACCATCAAATAGTCAGGCTTTTAGTTTGACGCAAAGATTTAAAAAAATGCAGAAAAAGTGGTTAGCATTTAAAGTGGGGCTTACGGTCTAACATAGATAGATGCATTAGGCAAGTCCCTACTATCAAACTGAGTTCAGCTGTACCTGATACAGTTTTTCCAGGCTATGTTAGCAAAGAATGTTTTTGTGAGATAATGAAAATGTTGATCTTAGCTCTGAAAATATCCATATAGGTTGTTAATGCAGGGTCCATAGAATGCTGTGTAATCACACCTTTTTTTATGGTATCAACTACCTGACATGGAGAAGCTCAGAGTTACCATGTCTATTGTTGGATTCCATAACATTTCTAGGCCAGATCTCCTGCATTAGACACATTATACACATGGTAAGAGTTTTATGGCACTTATGTTTCATACAGAAATTTTATGTGCTGTATCCTGGGAAGTGGGAATAGAAAATTAGTTCCATGTGGGATTTTCATATGCTTCCCCCACCCCCCGCCTCTTAATTCTCCAGAATTTAAGTGGAGGGAACGTTTTGTCCAGTAGAGATCCCATAAGATTTTAGTTTCAGTAGTGACTAAAGCAAAATGGCATTATTGTTAAGAAGAGAGAACAACATAATTTGATTTTTAATGCTCTTCTATAGCTCTTCATCATGTTGTTGCAGAAAGTAGTTTTGTTATGAAATCTTGAGAACGTAACAGTGAGCTTGTTTCTAGATAGAACTAATCACTCTGGAATTACTACTATATGTGAGTATTTTTATTCCAGAAAATGTCATTTGCAGAGGGAATTATTCTGGAACAGGGATAACTACATCAATTAGAATTTTCCTCCTGTCTCAGGAGGGAGCACATATTGGCAATGTGAGGCCCTACAAGGGAGTTTGAAATAAAGTAATTGTTGTTACCTAAACTTGTCCACAGAGACTGAATGGCTAGAAAGTTTGGCTTAATCTATCAGAAGAAACAATCTTGTCAGACTGTAGCGTCTGCTAAGCTCTTCATGTCATTCATGAGTGTTCATGCACATGTATTTTTCTTGTAACAGCATTAATCCTGTTGGGACTATATCACTGATTAATTTTATTTATTTATTTTTCCCCATCTGCAAAGTCCCTAAAATGGTAGTATGTGGGAGATTATTTTTGCAGTACAAAATGTAAGTGCTTACATTAAGAAACAAAGGAAAAACTATGTTCTGTGGAAACTATTGCACCATCATAAAAATGTCACTGGCATTTTAAGAAGTATTAGCTTAATCCAAACTTCCTTGCACATTTATTGTTTTATGCATTGTCCTTAGTAGTTACATAACTATGTTGGCACATGTGGAATATCAGACGAATGAAAAGATCATCTTCCTTCCCCAGAGGGAAAGCCTATTAACACTGCTTTTCTTTTCTGTGGAGTTCTTCTCTTCTAACTTAGCTTCTAGCTAAGGAAGCTTGGAGCATAGTAAAGAGTGCAGAAGTTCTCTGACATTTAGTTGAAAATGTTTATACTATTGCTATTTTAATTACTGCTTTTAAGGAACATTTCTTCTTTGAGTTGTTGGTTTTTGTTTTTAATCTTTTTTGGAAATACCAGATGTAGCAACAGCAACATCACTCTTTTCAAAGCAGTGGTCTAATTAAAATGTGGTGAACCGAACAGGCAAAATCCACATTTTGCACTGTGCCTGAACAAAATTAAACAATATTGTGCCTAAAAAAGAGCATTGTTCTTTGCTGCATGTAGAAGTTGATGAGCACAACGGATCCTTTAACAACCCCTTTCTTTTGTTTATTAACAGTGTGTACCCTATTCCTAGAACAGTTTATCTCCTCCCAGCCATAACATATACAATTAGCAGAATATGGATTTCTGAAAATAATCGTTTCAGATGATTTTAATGCTTTTTTAAGGAGATAACTGTCTGTAAGACTGCTGTTCCCTGAAGTGCCGAAACTTCTGGGAAGAAAAACTGTTTTTTTTCTTCTTTGTATGTGCATTCATCTCAGAGATTTTTAGGATTGTTGTGATGAGGCCATTTATGAAGGACTCTTTTCTTTGGACTTCCTTGGTAAATAGCTTTAGAGAATTGGAGAGGACCAAGCCTGTACTGCCTATACTAAACTACTTGAAAGTGTAGGTTGGTTAGTTGCTTTAGTGGGGGGAGGAGGCTTACATATGCTACCCAGAAGAGCTGTATCAGCACGAAATGACCGTTGTAGAAGCAGCTCTACAGCCAGAAAAATTCTGCTGTAAGCTAATGTTGTTTGTGAAGGGAATGTAATAGCCCTAGCAGAAAACCCTCTTTTGGTTGTTAAATGCTATGTAATTATGCCAACAGAATTTCTGAAGTACAGCCAGGCAAAGAAGCTGGCAGATGCATGAAAAGAGAAATCCCAAAGCAGTGTCAAAACAAAGCTTAGTTGTTGAAGTTGTGTGGTACATAGACCTTGAGCCAATGATTTGAGAGATGAATTTCAGTCTTTATGTTGTATTACTGACAAAAGTGTATTATTTTTTTGGGGGTATTCTGTCCAGAATTTTCATTATATTATTTCAGTGTTGAAACTCATAGGTGTTTTTAATTTTTTTTTTTATAATTATTTTTTTTTCCCAAATTAAATAGTGAAAGATAAAATTCTCCTTACCTATGCTTCAGAATACTGTAGGGTGCAGAGCAGGACTATCCCTTTCACTAACACCAAGACATTTAATCAGTTTAGCTGTATATAATCTACCATGTCTCTGATGACCTGTAGACCTGTCTGACTAATTAGACATAAATCGGCTTTGTGCCAAAATAGCCTGATTCAGAATATAGCTCATTACATTAGAGTAACAAATTATTTTAAGACTCACGATATTAACAGTTCTGTGTTTCATACAGCAGGGGTATTCAAGTAGAGTGTCAGCAATGTCAGTTTTGGAGGGAGAGGTATTTTACAACATCTATACAAAAAAAAAAAAGCCATTGACAGTAAGTAAAGGCAGACCTACTTCTTATGGACTAGGAAAAGAGAGGAAGGAATTTAATAGCAAAAATTAAGTAGTTCAGAAGTCTAATACTAGGAAAGAAAGCTTATTTTAATAGGTTCTGTGAACCAGAAGACTGCTATTGGAGACAGATTATCAACTACAGAAGATTTCATCTTGGAAAGAATCCTCACCTCAATTTGTGATATATGTGATTTGAGCCTTGTGTTTTCCATTTCTTTCCTCCCATGGGTGGGGAGAGTTTAGGTTATTTGTGCACTGGGTTTGTTGGCACTGATAAAATAACCAATTAAGACATACAGCAACCATTCAGCAAAGTACCATTTCTGTGCAGGAGGAAACTACAGGAGCTCTTCAAAGATTGATGTAGGGACTAATTTAATGTTTTGATTAATGGTAACACAAGAAATAGGAATAGATTAATAAAGTTTGTGAACTAATTTTGAAAGAATCATCAACATGAGAACTGCAGACACTATATTAAAAGGAGTATATGTCCTTTAGGATTGAGCAGAAACAGGATGAGTTATTTGCTTAGAATGCAACGTTTTTCACTTAAGGAACGGAAACTTACATCACGAGTTGGGGAACTCATTAGTTAAAATTGGAAATGAGAGAAGAAGTACATGAGGTGCAGTGAATGATCAACATATAACTTTTGGGGCACAAAGGTGACATGATTATGGAAAAAAAGGAAAATGCAGTGTTGTGTATATCAAGAGAGATTTCTGTAAGAAATTGCAGTGTCTGGGTGCCACCATGCAAGGCTCAAATACTGAATATTTCATGCAATTCTGATTATCCATGTTCGTGAGATGCATTCAGACAGGTTCAAAGAAAAGTGAAATACAGATGTAATGAAGTATTGTATGAAAATGGATTAGGTGAGCTTTTTTATGCTGCAAAGGAAACAAAAAGAAGAAATGCTGCTGTTCTTTTTAGGTAGGAGAGAGAGTGAAAAGAGAAGTTACTATAAAGAAATGCAGTGATACAGTAATAAAGGAGAATAAACTGGTCAACAGATAATGGAAATCACTGTTTGTTTGTTTGTTTGTTTGTTTGTTTTTAAATCATGGAAATAATGACATTTGGAATGGTCTTTCTGGTACGTTTATTATCCTCTAATGGGGATGCATACGGGGGAAGTCACAGACACTTCTCAGTAGAATCACTCTTCCATTCAAAAAGATTCTGAAGAAGACAAATAGCATGTAAAGGTATTTTGTTTAGCAGTACCCAGCACTAGCAAGCAAGTTTCAAGGATCCTTTCTCCATGCTCACAACGCTGTATTGTTAAGGAGTTTATCAATTATCATTGTTCAAACATAACAGTACTATTTGTGTTGCCTACTTGGGATTTCTACACGCTATTTAACAACAACATTTTGTCATCTTTCAGCAAAATTCTCCCCACTGTCAATCAGAACATCTTGCTCTTCTTTGAGAAACTTCAAATCAATATGAAAATGCTACAAACCTGTATATTTAGCAAAACTACTTTGTTGAAGAAAGCTAGTATTTTAAATTAACGTACTTATACAATTTATTCAAAGGAATATTTGAAATTAATGTACATATATAATTTAGTTAAAGGTCAAGACAACAACCAAAAAAGCCAATGTTATTACTGTACTTAAAAATGACACAAGAAAACTGTAAAAAGCAGACAAAACGGAGAGAATCCCCCCATATCCCTAGTACAATTGGGGGAAAAAAAGCATGAAACTGATAAAGGAACTGATTCATTCATCTGTTGTGGTGCACATTGTGATTTCCATAGTCCACTAAAATAATGTTACAAGCTTTCAGCAGCTGTGATATAATTTGCAATTTTTGTAATTTGAGAGCTGTAGATTTCATGAGGAATTTTACTGTAGTAAAGACTGTAGGATATAATCCTATAGATACAGTATTGTGTGGCAGCCAGCTGCAGGAAACAATAGAATTAGGCAGCTGATTTCTCTCTAAAATAATAAGAGGTCTCAGTACAAGTTGTATACATGAATATAAAAATACAACAATAGGAAGTTGTTGGAAAATATTGTATAACATTAGAAAGCACTTCACTGAAGTCAATGGGATTATATTGATAGATAAAAGCATTGGAACCAGCTTTCCTGAAATTACTGTCTTTCCTGAAATTCACTCATCACACTTCGGGATACCATGAAGATACCTTCATGAACATCTGCCTTCTTCAGAGCACGGTTGAGCATGCGATTGTCTTCTCCATGACTAAAAAGGTTAAGCAGCACCTTCAAAGCAAAAACTTCAATCACTCTATGGATAAGCTACCAAGTGGTGCTCCATCAGAACTAGAAATGATACACTAGTGCTAACTTAGGCTTCCTCCCCTAGAGCGTGAATGTATGAAGCATGAATTAAATCAGAACCTGTTTACGACTCTAGTGCCAGCACTGACTTCACAGTGACGTTTTCTGCATCACTCACAGTCTGTATCAATGTTTTCTTTCAGCACACCTAAATCAGTTTTTGTCAATTCATGTATAGTTACTATTAATCTTGAATAGACAGAAAAGCTTGTAATAGCCTACAGCTGTGCACCTGGCCTATAGAAAAAAAAAGTGCAGAAGCTACAACAAGCTATTAAATGTGCTAGAGACTAGAATACAGATTGCTTTATTAGACTATTTCACTATGAACAGTTTTTGCATTCCCACATGGTGAATTTCCTGGGAAAATGTCTCATACATAGTAATGTGGTATGAAATTATGACTCCTTATACAGTATTTTTCTCTTCCCTTTCTGTAGTCAAAAAAGCAATTAACTTAATCATATCAAGGAGAAACTTAACTATAAATAAGCCTGTAACTCTAATCAATCTTCAGCAGTGATACTGGATTGAAGCACTTATTGCAGCTTGCTAGATGACTAACTTTGTGCTTAAAAGAAATTCTATTAGACAAAATGTCCATGCAGAAGTAGGATGTGTAAATTATTTTAATTGTAGAGGTCTACTGTCAAGGCTTTTAATTCATGGGAGGAGACCAAATATTATTTTCAGAAATGTTACACTCCCTGTGTATATACAGATAAATCTACACATGCTCAGTGTGCCCCATCACCCGGCTGGGAGGGAGGTGTCATGTATGCTCTGCCACAAGAATGAAATCTATGGCTCATCTATTTCACTGTGCTGAGTACCACAGTTTTAGAACAGCATAGGTTCTGCATTACATTTAAAAATAAATAAACAGGTATTATTTTAGATAAAAAAATATGAAATGTTCATTAGGTCTTCTGTACTCATTACTCATACAAGCATGGTTATATGCAAAAAGAAAAACAAAACAAAACAAAGAATCCCCCCAAAAAAACAGCCAGTTGAAAACCCAAAAGTGAACCAAGCAAAACAAGTCATCCAAAACCTAATAGACCAGATAAATGAGGATACTTTGGAATTCAGGAGTAACATGCCAGTAACTGAACCTCTGTATTTTGTCTATCCATTCTAGCTGAAGGTCTTAGATGTATTTGGTACAATACAATGTTGTTGAACTTGTACATTTAGAGTATCTTATTTAGAAAAGCATTTACAAAAAGTAATTCTCTCATCATCTGTGTATTCTAAATATTATTGTACATACAGAGAAACAAGTACGAAGGAAGTAGTCTGAAGTTGCAGAATGACTCAGTGGCACACCTAGAAACTGGATTGTTCATATCTTGCTACTGCTGTGCCTTCTGCCTCTAATTTTTAATCGCATTCCCTTTGGACAGGGACAGAAGAACAAAACATAAACATCTCATAGTTTGCAAATTACAAGAAAACACTTACTGCACCCTATCACCCTGAAAAAAAAAAAAAAATTCTAAAACCAAGAAAAACTATTGTGAGGTTCTGTTTGGAGATCCTTTTGCTTTTCTACATCTTGTAATGTTTAACACCTGCTCAAGAAATGTCTTCTATAAATAACCATTTTCTGTTTCAGACAGAATTTACATTGAAAATTATCTTGGTGCAGCTGTTCTGTTTTTTCTACAATTTTGATTTGCCAAAAAGGAACAT
Organism: Aythya marila; assembly: GCF_965140915.1. Classification (NCBI taxonomy): domain Eukaryota; kingdom Metazoa; phylum Chordata; class Aves; order Anseriformes; family Anatidae; genus Aythya; species Aythya marila. Next base: position 7,884,834 of record NC_139056.1, on the reverse strand, counting down.
AAATTTCTTGGGAGCCTCAGAGTTGAACCCTTTTGACATGATGCTGTGTAGTAGAGCAGTGATCAAAGTCTGTTGCTGCTAACAGTTCTTAGAACTGCTAAAACAGAGAATTGAAAAGCCCTTTGTAGATGGTCCCCACTCTTTTACCATATCTGTGGCTTTTCAGTTCCGTAATTACTGACCGTGATGGCACACTGCCCCGAAAATGAATACTTTGATAATCTAGTGCTCTCTTGTAAGCCTTGTCATCTTCGATGTTCTGGTACACCACCACCTTCATGTGAAAACTACTGTGATAAGAGTAAGTAATTTTTCTGCGGTACTTTATAGCTATGCTGGGTATTTTCATGTTCTATTTTACATAGATTCGTATACATAAAAACTTAAAAAAGGTAATCTAAAACCTGGAAGATGTTTATCAGAATAATATATAGGATCAACAGTATTAAAGACATGTACAGTATATCAATATATACATATTTCAGTACTGTATGAGTATGTTTGAGTGTGTTAAGAGTAAACTGTTAAAGCTCTTCAGCTTTACTTATGCTGTCACTTAAAAGAAATAGAAATTGCTCCTTTGATAAAGAAGTTTTATGTATTGGGCATGTGTTTACTGTTCATTGGTTATTGCTTACAATGAATTTAAATGCATCTTTTTATTTCATAAGGTACTGATTCAGGTGGAGTTCTTTGGATTTGTTTGGGCTTCGGAGTAATTTTAATGCTCACTTTATTCACATTAATGGTCTTGTTTAAGTGGAAGCACCTAAGGCAACTAAAAGAAAAACTGAAAAACACAGGTGAATAAGTATGATTCTTTATCAAATAATTAAGTTGTTGTACCTTCTAGCTGCTCTTATAATGTACACACATTACATATTACATATTACGTATTACATATAACATATTCCAGATTCTGATAACTGTCTGTGGATTGTTTCTTATTTCTCAGATAGTCTCAATGAAGTTATTAGAGTTTTTAGGGAGTAAAATATCCAGATGGTGACTTGTAAAATGAACAATCTCTGTTTGTTAGTTCTAGATTATGTCACAACTGTATTTGGTTACTTATTTTTATACCTGGCTTAATTGCTGGTGTTTGAGAAATCACTTAGGAACCTTAAATAGCAGATGATTGTTTTAATGGCTTCATTCTCCTCCTATTGAATGGAAATGTAGAGGATACAGAATCACAGAATCACAGAATTTCTAGGTTGGAAGAGACCTCAAGATCATCGAGTCCAACCTCTGACCTAACACAAACAGTCCCCACTAAACCATATCCCTAAGCTCTACATCTAAACGTCTTTTGAAGACTTCCAGGGATGGTGACTCCACCACTTCCCTGGGCAGCCTGTTCCAATGCCTAACAACCCTTTCAGTAAAGAAGTTCTTCCTAACATCTAACCTAAAATTCCCCTGGCTCAACTTAAGCCCATTCCCCCTCGTCCTGTCACCAGGCACGTGGGAGAACAGACCAACCCCCACCTTGCTACAGCCTCCCTTGAGGTACCTATAGAGAGCGATAAGGTCGCTGGCATTCCATCTTAGAAGAAATTAAATAATGTTACTTAATCTTCTGGCCTGTGAGAAGTGTATGTGGTATATTTTTGGAAGGTGGAAAAAATTTGTAAAATGTAAAAATAACTTCCACTGGTATCTGTGGAATGTTCAGCCAATAAATAATAACTGATTAGAAAATTTGATAACTTGAATGCTTATCCTGAAATACAGGGGGGACATTGTCATACAACGAAAGATTATTGTTTATAACTGCATCTTACAACTTTCACTGCATCTTAAAACTTTCACTAAGGCTAGGAATACAGGTGGAATATAAAGAAACTTGGATCCTTAATAACTGTATGTCTGGTATAGCATGACGTATGTACTAAATTAACTTTTGTATAATTACAGGTGCTTCTGTGGAGCTGAATGATGTTCTCAAGGCTAATACAGAAAGCAGTGTACAGACAGATGGAATTAGACACTCACTTCAAAGTGAAACATTAATGTATTCAGTGGAGGAATGCACTTGTAGTGACTGTGGCTTGGTAAAACCTCAGACTGGCTGTGAAACTTCATTTCCATTACCAGCTACAGAAGAAGGAGCTACTGTTCTAGTTACAACAAAATCCTTTGATTACTGCAACTATATTCTGGGTGCTGGGTGTCTATGAGAGAAGTAGCTATTTTTTACTGCATAATAATAATTCAGTTATTTCAGTATAGCTATTAATCTTCATACTTATAGTGGGAAAGGCTAGTACATCTTCCTTTTAGACCCTGAATCAAACTTTCATTGATATTGTCATATTATTTTTAATTCTTTGTTCAATTTTTTTTACATTATTCTCAAATACCAAACTAGTGACTGGAATTTTAAAATTCTGAAAGTCCCTATGTAGAATGGCTCTTTCAGTACTTTGAAATTTTATCTACTTACACCAGATATTTGCAGACTCATCAATAAACAATCTTGCAATTATATGTTTCATGATAAATTCAGATCTTATGCTGAAAATTGCTTGAGGCAGAAATGAAGATCTACATAGCATTCCCAGCATTGCAAAGAATAATTTCAAATAGCCTCTGTGATGCTTGAAATAGGAATGTTCCAATGATGAGTACCTCTGCTGAGTACAGAGTCCCACCCAGCTCAGATAGGATCTCAGGGTCACATAAAAGGGGGTTGTGGTGCTGTGGAGTACCACACATGTAATCCTGATGGTGGACAATTTCCTTTAAATACCAACTTTTTTTTTTTTTTTTTTTTTTTTTCAGACCGTCTTATAAAGATTTATTTTTACTTAGCTTTTTTTTTAATTTATTTATTATTATTATTATTTTTAATTGTTATTTGGACAACTACTGCTGATTAGATACTGTCATGGTAGGCTATCATGTGGCCTGAAATTAGGAATATACTTGTGTCACCTTGCCTCCCAAATGTCATTTTCCTTGTATTAAGCCAGTGTTATTCCTGAACAACTATAACATCAATCCTTTTGTTTGTAGCTAACTTTCCATCTAAGGTTCTTGCATGAAGGATAAAATATAAGCTTGTAAGACTAGCAAGTTGCACAAATGCTATGAACGATCCGTATTGCAGCATCTTTGTGGCTGACCACAGCCAGTTTGGATCAGTTAGGAGTTAGCTGTGCAGGTCTCCCACATGCAGCCAAGAACTCGGAAAAATGCCTACAGGACTATTACAGTTTTTATTATTGCTGTACCTAGGAAATCTTGAGAAAAAAGGTTGTGATCTGCTGCTCTGCATGGTGTGGAGCAACTTAGAACATAGAATCATTAAGGATGGAAAAGAAACTTCAAAATCATCTGGTCCAACCATCCCCCTACTACCAATGTCACCCACTGAACCCTGTCCCTGAGCACCAGGTCCAGCCTTTCCATGAACACCCCCTGGGCAACCCATTCCGATGCCTGACTGCTCTGAAAAGAAATGTCTCCTCATTTCCAACTTAAACCTCCCCTGGCGCAACTTGAGGCCATTCCCTCTAGTCAACTTGTGGTAAATACACACAACGCTACATACAGATTTTTTATTTTTTTGGGTGGTCCGTTGTGGACCCGGGAGTTGGAGTTCGCGATCCTTGCAGTTCCTCAATTCTGATTTACACAGCGGATGAACAGAAAACAGTGACATAAAGCCTCAAAATGAATCCACGAACGTTCAGAAAAGCCTCAAATTAGCTCTGACAGCTGTTCTGGAAGGAGGTTTCACACTCCCCGGGCCGCTTTTGGAACGCGATCGCGCCCCGAAGCGCTGCGGCCTCGCCTCCCTCAGCGACCCCTCAGCGCCCCCTCAGCCGCGGGGCCGCCGCCTCACGGCGCTTGGGACCGGGCGGGCCCTGCGGGCGCCGAGGGCCGTGCTCGGCAACCGACAGCCGGTGCAGAGCCCTCGTTTATCCCCGCCGTGTTTATCTTCCGGAGCAGCTAGGGGGTGGCTTTCCGGGGTGGAGCGTGTGGCGGGACCGGCCCGGCTCCGGGCCGTGAGGGAGCGGCTCTGGCTGAGGGAGGTGGCGAGCCCAGCGGGCACCATGAGTGGTGAGTGGGGGGATCTGGCCGGTTCTGGGGGGGCTGCTGGGGCTGCGGTGGCCCTGGGGGTCCCCTGAACGGTCCGGGGGTCCCCTGAACGGCCCCTTCCCGGCCGTGCTCCCCCGCGGCGGGAGCGGGGAGCTTCGGTCCCTGGTAAGGGTCCCCTCACGTCCCCCTCACCGCGCCCCGCTGCTGCCCCGGCCCCCTCACGGATGTTTTATTTCGGCAGGACTCAGGGATATTCTGAGGAAATAAACGGCCAAAAGTAAATTGAAGCAACCCCTCACAAAATAAAGACTTTCTAACGTGCAGTTGGTGAGCCCTGGTGGGGTGACTGGGGTGCAGGCACTGGGCTGACAGTCCATTCTGACGGGCAGCAGGTTTGTTTGCCGTGACAGCATGACAGCATCAGTGGCACTTAGTATGTCTTGAAGCACATTGATAAGTTTTTTTTTTTATTTTTTTATTTTTTCCACGAAGAAGGGAGGTGCTTTAGAAAATACTTTTCATGGCTCTGTTTCTACAACTTCAGTGATGGATGTCATCTCCAACCCTGAGTGTTGTCTGTGCTGAGAATTGGATCATAGCTTTTTCTTCCATCCTGATTTGAGGCATGGTGAGATTGCTTGCCAAAGATGCTAAGAAAAAAAAAATTGAAGAGCCAACTGAATTACCTAAACATTATGTTTTTTAGGAATAGCAGCCATTTCTGAAAATGAAACCAAAAATGAAAACAGCTGTATTTTTCTCTGTTTTGTTCTCGTCTTTGTAGTAAGCAGAAAATGAAGTACTACGAAAGAGATGAAGAAAAAATAGATTGTTGTGGGGAAAATTGTAAATTAGCATTGTGAAAAATGCAAGTACCAGTCAAATCTTTCAAACCATGGAAGAAGAAAGTTTCTTGAATGTTTCAGGTCTTAAAACTGTAGACTAAATCCTAATTCTGAAGTTCTTGAGAGTCATTATTTTCATATGGAAAACCTCAGCCCTTCAATGATGAGTTCAGGCTGGGAGTGGCCTTGTGCAAATCAGCGCTTAAGTCTGGCTAGGTGACTTGGGATCTTCATTTCAATTCAGTTTTGTGACTCAAAGGCAAGGTGGCACCTCTTGTGGCATAAAGAAAGGCTCATAATGTAGTTATTAAAAAAAAATACAAAATTAAGGGGACAGAAAATATTAAATTGCTTAAAAATAATAATGCCTGGTGTGACACTAGGGCTAGTAGTCCAAGTGGTTGGCTAACCTATGTGTGTATGTAGCCCTTGCCAAGACCTATGTGAATTTTCTACAACTTGACACCATGGTCTATACTTATTTCCATGCCCGATTTTAGACCTGAAAATTAAAAGGGTTTCCCCTAAAATATATGTGTAAGACTTCCTTTCTTAATGCCTGTTATCTATTTATAACATACATATTTTTTAACTATGGTGTATTTCTAGTGGATGTGAAGGCAACTTCCTGTTGATTTCAGCATTTTTTAATAATACCTATTAATTATGTACAACTGTTTTATTGGACAGTGATGAAAAAAATAAACTTTCAATGTAAGTTACACAGGGATAGTAGAGTTATATACTTGTCAAAAATCAGGGATGTTGTCAGTTTTATGACAGCTTTGCACAAGAAACAAGGCTAATTCAGTATGAGGCAGTGGAATCGCAATAGTATAGTACTACAAGGTAGTATGTAAATCAGGCCTGGGGTTGCTTTTGACTTGTATCCTTAGAATGTATTAGAGCAAGCAAAAGCAGTTACAGGCTGCAATTTTACATTTAAGACTTCAAGAAGTATGTGAGAGCATTCTGAGTATTTTTTTAAAACAAAACAAAACAAAACATACGGGGATGAGGACAACCATACTTGTAAAGAATTGGATGGAAATCCTGTTTTCCTGTACTTGCATAGTGAATTTCTTCTGCTATTTGTGTGGATATTTCTGTCACAGCATGGAGAGAAGTTTATTTTGAAAACAGGAAAACGTGACCATCAACAGCGAAGAATGGCAGGGTTACAGAGGCAGGTGCAGGACTTGAGGCTCTTTTTAACTTTCTGACTGAACAGTTGGAGATAGGAGGAGGCTCTTGTTTTTGCTATTTTATACTTATGTTTTCGCAATTATTTCTAGACATATGTATGAACTTCCTTTTTTATTGTGGTAGTCTAAATATAGTCTTCTTCTGAGTAATGCTGGCTTTTGCGTTATATGTTTTGTATTTCTATGTGCATTATTGGAGCTTTTACTTCTCAATCGGTAGAAGGGTATTTTGCTCAGTTTGTAGTACACTGTTATTTTTTAAATTAACTAAAGTTGATCACACTCAGCTGGTACTTTTTGTGTGTGAATATATGCATATTTGTTTGAAGACTTTGTTTAGAAAATCATGAAGACTTCAAAAGAGGTAAATCTTTAATAGAGTTGGTAGAGGTTTGCTTTTACGTTCCATCTAATTGAGACAAAAATAACTTCTAAAAATTGTGTACCAGTTACAAGCATTGTTAGAGTACGACATTTTCTAGGTTTATTTCAAAGAAAAAACCCTATCCTTTGCTTGGAGGGAAAAAAGCAATCTTAATGTTTCAATTTCTAAGACAAAAAAACATAGGCTTTGTGAATATTATTTTTCATCTACCAATGAACTTTGTGTTAAACAGAGCAATAGTTGAGTTCTGCAGGCTTGCACTGAGCAGCAGCCTCAGCCAGCCCTCTGTATAGACATTCAGTGGCCTACTAACCCTGTTAACGGTGAAGGTGATCTGAACTAGCTATGGAAATCATTGGTCATAATCATGTGCGGTCATAATTGTTATTAGCCCAAATTTAAGTACAATAAGGACAAAATAGACGTTATACTGCACTCTGCGTAAATTTAAGGCTGTTTGATATCATGTTCTTTAGTCTTTGGGAACATTAATTAGCACAGTGATCATCTTCTGTGGGTTTTCTGTATTCTATGTTCAGAGTCTGGTATCTAGTTGCAAACCATTTCCATGTTATCAAGTAGATAGAAAGGTGCCAAAGAGATTGAAATTTAAAAACTGGATTGCACTTGGAATACAAACTTAAGCCACATCATTAGTATTTTCATTTGAAAGATGTTTTTCAGATCGGGGTCTTATTAATTACGTGCATTTGTTTAGAAGTAGTCTCAACCTTAATGTAAAGAGCAATGCCGCGTTACGCCTATTCTCCCAGGTGCACGGGTAGCATAAGACTGTAGAAGGAAGGAGTTTGAAACAGTGTGGAATATCTCCAGGTTTGTGTATGTTTGATGTTGCTGTTTATAAAGAGTTGTATTAAAAGTTGGGATTTAATCATTTTCTTTGTTTTACAGTTCTGGGATTTATTATAAGGCAGTGGATGCATAGGGGTGTGCCTCCATTCTTGGCGATGTGCGCATGATAAGAACACTGAGCATGATTTTGTAAGACTGATTTCTGAAGCAGCACACAGTAGAGTAGTAAGGTTTATATGAATTAAGTGTTCTCTTCATAATGACGTAACTGTTTGGAAGTTAGAACCTACTTGGTGTAGGGTTTGTTTCTGGCGTCCCCTGCTAGTGTTGAGCATTGTGTGTGTTTTCAGCTGAGTTTGTGCACATCGGAGTATTTAAGTAACAGAACCAAACCTCAGTCACATGTCTGCACAGTTTGAGTCAGACTTCAGAATTGGAACTGTAATTTCTTGAGAATTCCCTGTAATCAGACAAATAAGCATTGTGAAGCTTAGCACCTAAATCATACATATTTCCTCTTTTCTTTATTCAGGCATCATGTGTATTACAGACTTTTTTTTTTTTACTCCCCCTCCTAGCCCCACACTTAAGTTGCAACAAAGAGTAATTTCAGTAGGACAAATTCTTTGCCCTCCTGCTGGGATAGAAGTGAGCCCCTGTAAATAGGATTATGAAGATAGGAAATCCTGGGGCTGGCACCTGGCAGTGCTGGCCAGCAAGAGGTAGAGTCGCGTATGTTTGATAGCCCTCTTTACTAGAGGTCTTATTGTGTGCTGCTTGATTTTTCAGTATCTGGAGAAACTTGCTGAGTTTTGATAATTGGCTTTGTCTGTGCATATATTAGTTGTATGTTCTTTGAGAGAAAAAGGAGAATAGAACGACTTTAACTACAGGCAGGTCAGAGAGATTTTTGAGGGATGTTTTGAGCCCAAGCTCAGAATAAGAAATGGTAGATGCAATGTAGGTTAATTAAACAACAAATTTTATACTATTCACATGAGTTTATGAAGCATGTTTAGACAAGCAAAGTGGTATTTGTTGTTGAAATGGCTCAGTTGTGTTGTGTGGTTGCTGGTGCAGTAACAAACTATGTTTTATAGGTTTTAATCTGGCAGAAGGCTGTGATGGTAGTTAAATTTTAAGGGTTTTATCGTAATAATTGTTCTACATTCACCTAATTTAAAACTCTTTCTACAGTAAGGTTGCTTGGCAGTAACAGGGTATTCTTACTGTCTCTTTCCCATTTTCTATTCTTTTCTTGTGCTCTGATGATATACCACACTGGTAGTTTGTCCCAGTATGAGAATTTATGGGGTTGCAGGGTGAGCTGCATCATACACCTAATCCAACCAAAAAAATATAAAAATCTTAAACTAGGTCAGTTCCAGCCTTGCAATATGGCCCCACAGGTGGTTGTGCTAAGAAGCTAGGAGCAAGCTGTGCTGCCTGTGCACAATTAGATTATTTTTGATATTGCTGCAATATACCTTGTATTGTGAAACCACTCTTATTTTTAGTAAGACTTTAGATTGTTTTTCAGACAGTATTCCTGCATATTAGAGAGACACTACTTGAAACATCAAAATACAGGCCTATACCACATCATTTTACTTAGAGAAAATACATAAATAAATTTAATGGAATAACTGGCATATGAGGAAAGTTTTTCACAGTGCTGATGTTGACTTCAATCTACTTTTCTCAAAACAGTGTTTATTTAATAATATAACTTTGTTGATTTTTCAGTTTCACAGAACAATGACACTAAAAGACAGTTTCTTCTAGAACGGTTACTAGATGCAGTTAAACAGGTGAGAAATCCAATTAATATTTCTACAATATACATACTCTGTGTTGTCAGTACTGGCAGGATCTGTCTGCCTGTCTTTCTGTCTTCTTACCAGATAAAGAAGAAATCTTGTTTTGCATACAGTACTACTGAGTTTTTGTGTCTGCTAGCAAATGATTATTATGCATTGCTTGTTTAAAGTTCTTGTGTAGACAAATTATATTTGCAATACTTATTCTATGTCTGAGTTAAATAGTAGTGTCCTGCAAAGCTAAATTGGATAATGTTACAGTAGCAACTTTTTTTCTTCACACTAGGATTTTAATGAATGGGTTAAAATACAGTAAAGATGAGATTGATTTTCATATCAATGTGAAGTTTAGCAAGTAGAATTTCATAGATTTTACTCAGTTTAAGAGAGCTTGTGAGGTAAAAGAATGCCTCAAAAGTTAGCCAACCAAATGTTTTATAGAGATTGATTCTTCTTTAATTGTAGCACTGAGCCAAGTAGGATTCACTGTTTGTTTTCATGGGTATATGTTTAAAACTCAAAAGTAATATATTTTTTTTTCATTGGGAAATGAAGGTGTGTTGTTCTGGCTAGCAAGAATTATGTGAACTGCAGGAGTCTGCTAGTGGAGCATGATGGTAAAAAGCACTTCTTGGTTGCAGGCTGTATTTGCCCATACTCTATTTTGTTTCCTTTTTGATTCTTAAATGGAAGTATTTCGGCATATTGAGTGTCCTAGTGTAACAAAAACTTCTTAAAATCTTTTTATTTCAGTGTCAAATACGATTTGGAGGAAGAAAAGAAATTGCTTCAGATTCTGATAGCAGGTAAAGTAGTCGAAGAAACTGTTAATATGCTCAGATTATGTATCATAATGACCCAAACCATAGGGCACGAAAAACTTGATACAAAAAAAAAAGACCAAAGCACCACAAAACAAACAAACAAAAACACAAAATAAAAAACTGTTCCTTTTGTTTGTGTAGACACTAACGCAGGACTCTGAACTTTTCATATTGTTACATGAATTTGACAGTTTAACAAAGAAGATTCTTTAATATGAAGTTAAAAATGTTTAAGTGGCTGTAGAGTTAATGACTAAGCATTGAATTCTTGGGCTTGAACATGAGACTAGTAGGGCCTATTTTCCTCCAAAACTCTCCTAAAATGAATGTGTCTTTTACCTTGTATGACTCTGTTTTGTGTAGCTTGATGCTTAAGTGTTAAGTGTGTTTAACACATACTCATAAAGAAAATTTTCATTCCTTTTTTTTTTGTTATTCCTGACACATTTAAACCTATTTTCCTTTGTTTTCTGTATGACAGGTTGTTTCTTTTTGTTACTGCAAGTCAAAAAACTGTCATTTAAAGTTGCATCTGTTGTTGGATATGGCTTATTGGTTTCAAAGGTTTTTAAGAAGAAAACTGGCAGACAGGAATTGCAGTGTTTCTGTATCATGGTTTCTCAGAATTTGGCTTATCAAAGAATGTCAAATAAAACTGCAGGATTAAATGCAGTTGTTTATTTTCCCAATTTTAATGTCCTTTAAGTTTGACTCTGCATTTTTGGGAAAGTTAATTATCCACTGACCATTTATGAATTATGTATACAATTGTTTCTTTCCAGTCCCCTCCCAATGCAGTCTTTAAGAACATGTCTAAGGATGTGGTTTCATTGCTTCTGGAAAGCCAGCAAAACAATTATTTGCTGCTAAAGGGAGGGGTGAGACTTCGTGTATCTGTAGCCTTTCAATATACAAAGGGAGCTTGTAAGAAAGATGCAGAATGACTTCTTACCAGGGCTTGTAGTGTAACAGGACAAGGGGCAATGTTCTTAAACTAAAAGAGAGATTTAGATTGGATATAAGGAAGGAATTTTTTTGCAATGAGGCTGGTGATACACTGTAACAGGTTGCCCAGAGAAACTGTGGATATGCAATCATTGGAAGCATCCAAAGTCAGGTTGGATGGGGTTTGGCAACCTCATCTTGCCAAAGATGTCCCTGCCCACAGCAGGGTGGTTGGGCAGAGTGATCTTTAAGGGTCCCTTCCAACCCAAAGCATTCTGTGATACCCCGTTAAGGTTCCTGGCTTCAGTACTAGGCACTTGCACCACCTTTTTATGTAATTCCTGATCATCCAGTCCCCTCTGAATTAATTTAACAGAAGTAGTAGTAATGCAAAAGGATAACTTGCTGCCATTCAAGTGAGTTGAAATCAGTTCAGTAAAATATCTGGTGAATGTTAGAGTCCCTGCAAGGAAGGGAAGATAATGCAGTGGAAAGCGATGGGAAATAATAAGAAGGAGGAAGAAGCAACAAGAGATGAGAGGAACATCTTTCTGGATGCTTTTTGTTTCATCTTTTTCACCTTTCGGGAGCAGCTTGTAAATGCAACTGTAATGAAACTCCAGAGTAATGCTACTCCATGGCAGCTTAATCCTGCCTGACTTTTGGGTACTACTGTCATTCCGTCCTCTCCCTAGCTGTTTTGGCCTACATTATTTTGGGAAATAATGTAGTGTCCTGTTCAACTGGTGTGGTGGGAACAGTTCAGTGGAGGGTTTGATCAGTTTGGTGGACAGAAGTTGGTGCAAGGGAGGTAGCAGGAAGGTGCATGTGGAATAAAACGATGGTGGGACTGAAGCACCCAGCAGTTAGTGACTGCACAGCTGTAGCTGTTGGCACAGAAGCATCCACTAGAGATTGTTCTTTAATCTCTGTTGTTTATTTAATGGGAGATGGTATACTGACAATGGTTTGCCTGTCTAGCAGGCTATATAAACTCAGTGAGATGGAAGTACTTCCTTTGTAGAACACATTCTCTGGATATAAAACTTCTGCTTTGTGGCTCACACAAACTGAGGAATTACTTTGCTGCAGTTGTTTAATACTTTGAGGGATGGCCTTTATTACTTAGCTTCTGATAAACAGTGGGAGTTACAATTCAACAGATAAAACGCTGACGAAATTTTACTTATATTTTCCTTAGAATTCAGTGGACATGCAGAATAATGGATTACAGCTACATAGTTTCATTCAGAACATTCAGAAGGAAGTGGAAATTGCATTAATGGATACATAGATCTTTAATTTCATTGCATTTTGGATTGTTACTATGGTATATTGTTACTTGTGAGATAATTCTGAAGATAGGCTCAGAGTTTAGATCAAAATCCAGTGAAGTCCATGGTTCTCCACATTTTGTACTCTGAGCTTTTTTTGTCTTTGAGGTTATAATTGTTCAGAGTGCTACTATGTCTAGTAGTCTAGATTATTACTCTGTTTTTCTACATTTCTTTATTTAACATGCATTCATGATACTATCTAGTAAATTCAGGATGTGTATTGGGCATTGCAGAATACTTTTTTTTTTGTATCTTGTTTTACTAATGGTTAAAATCTATAAAATGCTGCATGGTTTTCTTGCTTTATTTCTCAATGCATGTAGATTTTTAATAACATGGTTCACAGAAACCAGTTTCTGTTCTGCTTTTTCTGAATTGAAAAGTCAAGTAGACTTTTTTTTTTTGGTCATTTATCTGCTGGAATTTCCGTTTTTAAGAGCAGTGGTTATTTTTAGCAACAAGTAATCATAACTGCTCAAAAATCTTCTTGAGAACTGTTAGAATGATATTCTACTTCATTAGTGTTGCAGGTTAAGTTTTCCTAACATAGATGTACATGCTTAAAAGCTCTACTGCCCAGGCAGTTATGGTAGACATGCAAATTTTTCTGTCTTCTTTCAGTGCTTCTCCTGATATCCTGTGCTTTTTTTGTGACCCTGAATAGAACTCTGTTCTCCTGGAATGCACAGGCAAAGTCCTCAGCCACTTTATCAGCTGTTCTTATCTAATTGCTTGATTTTTAGTTCAAGTATCTTTCCTTCCTTTAAGTAACCAGTTTTGGCAGCCAGGTGACAGCTCTCTTAAAACTTAAGGTTTAAGTGTTGCTTACTTAGTAACGTTTAGAGAAAACCAATGCAAATTCCTTGTTGGTCTTGTAACTTCCATTATTCTTTAAGCCTTACTATTCTTTGTAGGTTACAATAATATTCCTGGTTTTGGCAAGGGCACAGTTTTAATACTTGTGTAAAAATTGATATGTTAACTGGGTTATGTATAAAAAAAAAAAAGGGGGGGGGGGATTTCTAAATAGTATCACAGAGAATGACATCAGAAGCTGAAGATTAAATGCATCACTAGAAAATCTTGCTTCTTGTTTTTGGCATAAAGAAGCATAGTTTATGCCTAAAATGTAAGAGGGACATTAAAATGTTTAATTGTTTTCCTAGGCTTGAATTATAATGTACAGGTCATGTACAGTATAGGTCATTTTAGTATATTTTCAGAAAATCATTTGGTGCCTGTGTAGTACATAGTACATTTATGACAATATAATTATGACATTTATGACAATATAATTACGTTTTCACATATGCATTGCATTAAAAGTAGGCAACCCAGAGTTGAAATACCATGGTTAAAGAACACTATAGCTGGTGTGGATGATTTTTCAAAGTGATTGCTAATTCTTCTAAATGTAATTTGTGCCCCAGCTTTGAATAGCCATGATGAGACTATGGCTCTGTTTTACTGTTTGCAAATAATGAGATTAGTGCATACAAAGGATCTTCATTATGCATAAAATAAGGGTTCACCTTTACATTCTCTACTCAGAGATTTGGAGTAAATCTGTTATAGAGAAATGTAGTTGATTGTGCTTTTCACAGGATTTCTTGTTAAAATTCTGTTGCAGAGTCACTTGTTTGTGTGCTCAGTTTGAAGCTGTGTTACAGCACGGTCTGAGGAGGAGCCGAGGATTAGCATTAACAGCAGCAGCGATCAAACAGGCAGCAGGTTTCTCCAGTAAAACTGAAACAGGTAATTCATTAATCATAACCATTCAATTTTTTTAAAAATATGTTAGGCGCAAGTGATAAGATTTCTAATGGAAGTTTTGAGCAGTGAACCAAGTTGTCAGCTGTTGGTGGAATACTTGGAATCTTGTTAAGCAGTGAAAATGGTTATTGCTCTTTTAATCCAGTGGTTAACTTTCATACTGAGCTTCTGTAGGAGTTTTGGTACTTGAAAATGTTTATTTCCTACAGTTCCATCATGAATAATATCACTGACAAATATATTTTGACATCTGTTAGGAATGAACATTGTGTAATTGTGTTGTTTATATTCCAGTGGTTTCATTTTTAACCTTATCTTACTCTGTTCTTTAACTGCCATTTTCTGTAGCATCAGATATGCTTAATCCATAAGTATTAATGTCATTTTAAAAGCAAAACTTATATTGTTTTTATTGGGTGGACAGCCAAGACATTTTTTTAATTACTTTTTACGTATTTTGAAAAAGTGATACCTTTATTTTTGTTCTTTCACTTCGAATCTCAGCTTGTGTGCTTTATCAAAAGTATGTGCAGGTGTTCATTAGTTTCGTGGTGAAGTTTAACATACAGCACATCTTTTATCTTCTCCTAACCAGTATGCACGTCTTAAAATGAAGCGTTTCTTTTTGGCTTTCAAAACATGTAACACAGTGTGGTGTTTTTTCTTTTTTTAATATTCTATGATATTGGAATTGTTAAAATGCTTTGATCTCCAACCATAACTTCCCATTCCGCCACACAATTGCATATAATAATGTTTATGTTAACACTTTATGTGTAGGTTGATATATTGGTGCTCTTAAATTGCCGTAACAAGGGGCTTGTTTCCAGCTGATGATAGGGGGAAATGTTGTTCTTATGTGCTGACTTTCCTGCTGATCGGTTAGATCCTCCAGACTTTGCTTTCTTGGGGAGTTGAAAAAGCTATGCTTTTAGAGAAGTCTGGAAGTCTCTTTTACTTAGTAATGGGCAGACTAAATGAACAAATAAAAAAAAGAATCATCTGTTTACATAAGCTTTGCAGATTTTCAGCTCTCCTGAATGCTTTTATTCTCCTTGTGAGTGTTTGTAATTGGGGATTAGGTACTCTGTGGTGCCATTCATTCTCCAGGTAGTTTTCATTCTATTTTATCACTTTAATGGGTAGCGATTTAGTTGTCTGTTCTTTTCTTTTCCTCTGGCTTGTAGGTGATAGTCTTATGCTTTGATGTAGAGAATGCTCACCTGTGTTATGCTTTCTATGATTTATGCAAATGATGCATCTTTTAATTTTATGCATTCTGTATAACCCTGCTGTTTTTCTCATCTGTTTGTAACATATAGGGTGTATGACATCTTTGGTCTCGTCTTTTGAGATGTTAGTCATCAGATGTACAAAGATGCATCTCTGCTACTTGGGAACTTAACAATTTAGCTACATGGCTGTCCTCTGTCTTATTTGGGAGCTTGTCAGTGATGTGGAGGAAGAGGAGAAAGTCAGGGAAGTTATTTATGGTTGGGGAAAGGAAAAGGAAGGAAACATTCCTTAAGCTTCTTAAGGAGTAAAAAGAACGTATTGAAGTTGAAGAACAAAATCAGGGCTGCTATGTAGCAATCAAACTGAATGCTGTACAGTGACTAAAACGAGGAGCCTTTTACTTCATTACTTTATTTATTACTTTACACAGGGAGATTACTGGGCTCCACTGCATTTATCTTTGCAAGTTAGAGTATTTCTTTTCTGAAATTAGTTGCAAGGTACCTCCGTATTTTTATCGCTTTCGGACAAATTATTTTGGTATGATTTATATTAGTTTCTGTCTAACATAGTCACAGGTGTCATTTTTTTCTTTAACATTGTGGAATACTGCTGTTTAGGCTGTATATTCAGCCTTTGACAGTTGAAAAGCAAAATTATCCGGCAGTGTTTTTTATTTGAAATTTACAGGTAGCTCATAACAAACCTCTCTTCCAAGAGGTTTAAAAACGTGGGGTACTCACTTCACATCTAAGACCTTCAGTTTTTTTTACTTATTTGAAAATTAAAGTTTTAATTAGAAACTTCAGTTGTAGTTGATTGAACCTATCACATAAGTCTTGCTTAAAAATTTTTTTTAAATACATATTCAAGTAAACAACAACAAAATTCTTGATAGCAGTCTGATTCGGTATCATTTTATGGCATAGGCAAGAGAGACATATGCAACTTCTTCTCATATATTAAGCAAACTAAACAACAAACAATAAAACCACATTTTCTCTGATTTGTAACAAGATGAGAGTCTCTTCATTTAACTTCAGTAAAGATTATGTGAGAATGAATATTGTAGCTGATTTCATTTAATGATACTCTCACTTAAAAGTGAAAGAGTTAGTATTTCCAATTATAGCAAATGTCTCTACCATGAGATACTTATGAGAAATATGTAACAATTGACAGAATAGACATAAAAATGCACAATGGCTGCACAGTTTTCTTTACTTTTTTTTCCTCTTGTTTTCTTTTCTTTGCATAAGAAAGCAGCAAGCGTGTGTTCTGAACTGATCTCTATTCTGTCTATGCTCTAAACTTGAGACATAACTAGTGGTTCACGATGATTAATGATGCAATATGGGGTATTGTAGTTATTGGAACTGCAATACTGTTAAAATTACATTAACTGTTTTCACAAAATGATTAATATTTGTGTATTGCATAACCAGGGTTTGCCTATGGTACAGTTGTCCAAATTGTATATTACTGAAATTAAAATAAATCTTAACTTCTAAATAATAATATGTATTGAATTATTTGTTATGAAAATTAATATTGACAGTTAGGACTTGGATTTTTCATTTAATTTTACTCTCAAAGAAAGTAACTTATTGTCTGAAAATGTCCCTTAGATCACTATTTTTAGTAAGTATATCATGGAGGGACTTAGGGTACAGAATGCCTCCACTTAATTTCTGTCAGATAGATCTTGATTAAAAAACTGATGATAATCCAAATTTTGAAGCTTGTCAAAATCCTTGATATTTGTAAATAATCAAAAATACCAGGAAACACTGAGTCTCATGCTAAGCACATGGGTAATGTACTTACTTCCTCTATTCCAGTATTATTTTCACTTCCTTCTTCAGTGTTGTTTTGACTTTTAGCAACACAGACAAAAATTTTATTGGTTGTAGGAAACAAATAATTAAATCACTGTTATCTTGATACAAATCTGGCATTTTAAGAACTGTTTTATTTTTTTTTAGATAAACACACACTTTATCTTTGAGATGCAGATCAAATAAGTTGAAGTCGAAGAGGTAGAACATAGAATATTTGCATGCTCTTGTATATTCTGCGGACTTCCTTATTGTTTGCATGTTAATCTGTCTGTAAGGTCCTACAGTTTGCATCCCATGTCCTGGGCAACCTGCCCAGGGGCAGGGCCAGATGACATCCAGAGGTCCCTTCCAACCTCAGCAATTCTGTGATTGTCAGTTCTGTGGTTCCCTTGCTTCACACATTTTCCTCATTTAAAACAGCTCTGGGTTGTTCTTGCATGGGTGTCAATCCTCACTGGCAAAACTTCAAGTAAATGAGTCTAACCTGTTTGTTTAGGTTTATAAAATTACAGTGTAAATTTTGCTAATCTCATAGCTTTCTGTGGAGACTAATAAACAGAACTGTCCCCCAAATCAGCAGGTTTCTTCAGAAGTCATAACCTGTAGTGAAAACCTCTTCAAAACCTGATTGCATGTTCTTTATTTAGTGTATAGAAAGAGAAGCATCATGGAAGGCCTTTTCTTAAAACTGTAACTTCAGTAAAAAGGTTTAGAGAAGGGATAAATGAGTGGAGGTTTTTATGCTGCCTAAATTGAGGTTATGATCAGAGGCCAGCATAATATTTGAGGTGATAGTGCACCATTCGCTCCTACAACAGAATTATTTTCCCTCTTTTATAATTTATTTTATTTTTTTTTAGAAAATAGTGAAGACTTCCATTAAACCGTCAAAAGGAGTGTCTGCATATTTTCCTCAACAGATCGATGTTCTGAACTTTGAGGAATGCTTAGTTTTCTCAGTTTTTTTCTTCTTAAAAACCTGTCTTCCTTAAATTCAGTCTCTTAAAATGTTGCAAACTAGCTTTCAAATCAAAAAATAGCTTTCAAACTCTTCTCGTTATTTGAACAATTCTATTTATAACAAATCAAAGCCACATAAACATACTCGTTAATATTGTTTTTGAGGTACTTGCAAGAAGTATGTATTTGATGCAATATTAAGGTCTATTGATTGCAAACCTATACCATGTAATAATGATTCAACTGGTGAATTATCTGATGTTTGGTTCTTCTTTCCCCCCTAAGAAAATGGTAAGAGGTCAATTGGGATAAGTATGTCCTTAAATTGTGTTCTTACTCAGTTAAGAAACAGGAATACCTGAAATACTAGGTGTTCTATTGTGTGTGTACAATTGCTGATGTGGATTTTTGTTACCTGCAATTGAGAAATCGCAAGGAAAGTATCTTAGTGGAAAGGGGTATTGTTGCCTTTTCACTTTAACACTTGACTTTGTCACTTGCATGTCTACAAATTCTGGAGCTTCCCATTCCTTTGGACCTTGCTTCTATCATTTCATAATAGACAGCAAAATAGCATTTTAGAGCATTTTTTTTTTCATTGCATAGTATATTTACAGCTGAACCTGTGAACCTGTTTTATGAATGATATACTAGCTTAAATACACTTGAAAATTTGAATTTGGTTTCAAGATGTAAGATAGAATCCTTTGATGTGTTTGGCTTCTTTAGTGAAGTAAAAAGTTCGAAGTGCTTAAGTAGCCTAAGTTCTGTAGAAATAAATAACCTATTTAACTGAGGAGTTATACAAAGATGGTAAATGATTCACCTTTTGTACAAGTTATATACCATTTTCTTGTTTTATAAAATTACATGATAGGAGATGATTTACTGTGTGTAACAATGTTGGTTCTGAAATTATATGTAATGAAACTCACAAAATAAATTTTGATAGAAGAAAGTAAAATAGGTAAAAGAGCTAAGATGGATTTTTTTTTTTTTTTTTTTCTCCCCAGAGCCAGTGTTTTGGTACTATGTGAAAGAAGTTCTGAATAAACACGAACTGCAACGCTTTTACTCTCTGAAGACAATTACTACAGATATTGGCAGAGGCCGGGCTTGGTTGCGCTGTGCACTGAATGAACATTCCCTGGAAAGATATGTTCATATGCTGCTTGCAGACAAGAATCGACTTAGGTACTGTATTCGATGTCATTGTAATGCTGGAAATGTGCATGTTTTGACAAATGAAATATGGAGATTTAAAAAACAAAAAACAAAACCAACAAAAAACAGCCAAACAAAACCCCAAATACAGCTGTCATAATATACCATATTAACTGTTGTGCTAGTGATGCATATGTTTATTGTGTTCATTTTTGAAATTTTGACAGCCATTGAGATACGGTGTCTTGTGCCTATGTCAATACGTAACCTGAAACTGGCTTCATGCTTACATGTGAGAATATATTTTCCTATTCTCATATTAATTTCCATTCTCCTTCCTGACACTCTTCCCTACTCTTCCAACAGTTTTCCACCCTGAGACCTGAATAGCTTAATGAGAGGGGCTTTGAAATAGCCCCTCCCCCTCTAATAAAATAACGCATTATTGCAGCCTTGATCTTATCAATTCCACAGTAGTTGTTTGTTGCCTGTTTGGAGGTGCTCACCCTGTATTTTGAAGCTCCACCGGTCAAGCAATATGTAGCTGGTGCTGCAGGTTACTTGGAAGTGGTTTTGTATGTATTTGCGAGCCTTCTTGTTTACAGAGTTACTGTGAGAATAATTTACTGTGTATTGTGAATTCGGAAGGTATTTTCGATGTGCAAAATGCACTTAGATTCATTCATGCTTCTTTTCTCATACATGTTCAGATCATTTTCTTTTTGGAAATCTGTGATATTTATTCTCAATAATTGTTGAGTTTGAGCCAGCCCAGTAAATTCAGCAGGAAGTCACTCTTTCCATTTGCATCAACTAATGGATATAATAGCAGAGCTGAGTTCTTTAGTGCCTTTCAGTCTGTCCCAATTCTCTGCAGCCTTCTTGCAAGACAGATTTTGGTATGAAATCAAATAAATATATGAACAAAAAAAAATATCTGAAAACTGTTCTGAGAGATTAGTGATTTGGATTGCTAAGTCACTACTTACTACTCTGATGCTTGTACCAGTATTTGTAATATATCAAGATTGTCAGCACTCTGAGTGTTGTACACGAACTCTTATTTGCTACAAAAGTGTATTCTAGAATATTTAAGGTTTAAATGTTATCAAAATTCAAGTGGGAGTTGCAGAATCACTTTATATCCTGAACTCTTACCTGGTTTGGAAACTTCTAAATGAACCTGTCTTGTTTAATACAGGTTGAGGTCTTTCTTGCTGTCTGTTTCTATGTTTAGTTAACTGAATGCTGATAGCAAAAATACAGCATCATGCTACTAAGAAGAGCTAGATTTAGAACAAGTAACTTGATGCATTCATAGTGAACTTAAGCATTTCTTACGCAATTGTGTAAATGGTCTATATATTTCAGGGCTTCAGGGAGTTATGGTAATATATTTGATCTGTTGGGTGTGCCCATGCTTATTTTTCAGAGTTCCCATGTTTTAGAAGTGGAACATACGTTAATATCAGACTGCATATTCTTTGCTTTTTTCCTTTCAAATTTTAGTGTCTTCTATGAAGACTGGTCTTTTATGATGGATGAAGAACGTTCTAGTATGATCCCTACAATGGCAGCGGGTAAGACCTCTTATATGCTACTATTCTGGGAAAACTATTTCATTTTGAAGTGTTACTTCTGTTCATGGTTGTAAGGTGCTTCTCTCACCTTTATGTGGAGAATGTGCATCAGATGCACATTCAGGGGTCAAGGTATTATGCTAGTTTGTTATGAACTTTTAAAACAGTGAATCTGGCTTTTCTACTGTTCAGAAGTCTTCCAGGCAAATTTTCTGACCCTTCATCTGTAATAATAACTCCCCACCCCCTTCCCACCTCCCAAAACTGTCTCAATTAAAAAAAAAAAAAAAAAAAAAAGGGGGGGGGGGGTTGTTCCTGAGCTTAAAAGAACAAGGATAGACTTTTCTTAGTAAGGCCCAGATTGTAGGTAAATAAATGGGAGTAGAGTAAGAGTTAAGAACTGTCTACAAATAGCTTACTTCTATGGAGTTAATATATCACAGAAGTGATATATTGTTACTGTGTACATCCACTTCCCAGATACACGATCACGTGCTTCCTTCCACAAGATACCATTCACAGGAGGTTTTTTATAGAGTATAGGAGCCAACAAATAACAAAGCTGCAGTGAAACTGATTTAAATATGAGCTTATAAATACACCAGCTCAGCTGCACATTAAATATGCAAAAAGTACTGTGAGCAGCCATCAAGATAAATTCAGAAGTGATTGCATGAGCTTGAATAGTATCAAACAAAGAATGAATGGTACAGGGAAGGGTAAGAATTCAGGCTCAGAGGAATGTAGGTAAATTTTTGGGAAAAATATTTTACATGTCAGAGCTTTGTTACGTGCTTAAGTTTTATTTTTGTAACTTTTGCATGAAGTATATAGTGGGGTTTTGATCTTATTTTTTCCTTTATCTAAAGGTCTGAACTCCATTCTTTTTGCCATCAACATTGATAATAAGGATTTAAATGGACAGAGCAAATGTACACCCACAGTGTCTGATCTGTTAAAGGAATCAACGCAAAATGTAACCTCATTATTGAAAGAATCCACTCAGGGTGTTAGCAGCCTTCTCAGAGAGATAACTGCATCCTCTGCTGTCTCCATCCTAATAAAACCTGATCAAGACACTGACCCACTTCCTGTTCTCTCAAAGAATGTAAATGCTGGTAAGCATTTTTGCAGTGTTAGAATCATTCAAAAACTTTCAAAATGTTAATGTGTGTTTAAATATTTTTTTCAATTAAATTTAATACACTAGTGACCTGAATTTTAATTTCTTAATCATAAGATTATGCCTCGCAGTTTCTGATGTAATGATTTTTTTTTTCTTTTTTGATATGATTACATTTGGCACTTTATCAGCCATATATCTGTCGTTATATACTGAATTAAAAATTTAAATTGCTGTCTTCAAACACCACCCATGTTTAGAGTCTGAATTCCTATATGAAACAGATAATTACCACAAATGAAAATCTACTCTTTTTTTTTTTTTTATTTTTTTTATGTAATTTTTTTTTTTAAACAAAACAAGCAAAAACTCAAAACATCAAAACATGTTCAAATGCTTTTGTGTTGCAACCAGCTTGTAGGGTATAGTCAATAACATGAATCCAAAGTTTTAATGTCCTGTAATTTGAAATTAATCAGGTAAAATGTGATATTTATTCTACATTTTCAGTTGCAAAAATAACAAAGGAATATTTTACCATCTTTATTTCCAGAAGTAGAGCTGAGAAGATGCTTTGCTTTGTAAAGTTACAAAACTGCAGAAAGACTCTTGGATTTATGTATTTTTCATTTAAAAAGCAAAGTTTGAATTTAGGCTTTAAATAGTTTTGGTTATGATAAAAAGAAAAAATGTGAATGCTATCTGGTAGGAATAGATGTTGAGATAAAATCTATTTTTTTATTGGCATTTAAAATTTTGTCTTTAAAATGGCATTCAAAATAAGCTTGAAGTAAAGCTTTGGTTTAGTGTTTTAAATGAGATTAAAGTAGGTGATATTTAACTTGGGATAACTTTTTAAGTATAGAGTAGGCTTTCAAGATGAAATAACTGACATGCTGCACATGTCTACAACACAATGCATGTTATTTGTCTAGGTCATGCACATACAGTACATGCACTGTAAAACTTGCAATAAATTTTCCATTGAGAAAGTTGGTGTATTCAAATGAAATTATGTGCTGAATATAAAGTTAAATGTTTACATTAAAGTCAATGTTCTTTGCTGGAATTCTGTTTGCATTAAGAACGGATTTTAACTTCTTGCTCTTAAAAGTATGTTAATCACTGTTGTGGATATATAACAGTGGGACTTTGCTTAAAACAGTTTAGTCACAGTGTTGTGTGGATGAATAAATTTCTGATGTTTCTAGGGGTGCTTCAAACTTGCAAGATCATTTATTCTTACTGATTATGATGTGCACATGAGGCTAGCTAATCACTGAAAAATGACCGTCACATCTTAGATATTATGTAGTCAGGATTTCATTGTATTTCAAAAGCAGGAACTAATTAGCTGAGAGAAGGAGCAAGATTTTTTCTTTCTTTCTTTCTGAAAACTAACTGCTCTATTTCTAGAATGTAGACAAAACTGTCTTTACTTGATTACAAGTTTTTTTTTATTTTCTTGAAATTGTTGGATGTTTTATCTGTTGTGTAGACATTCCTTGCAATATACACTAGCTATAATCCATGTGAGAAGGTGACGGAAAGGCTAACTTTGTCTCTTAAATTTTATTTTATAAGTTTGAACTTTTTTTCCACTTTCAATTGAATACTGTTATTAATGCACATCTGAACTAACTTTTAAAATCTGAATTATATAAAGCATATAAACCTTTAAGTACCATCTTTATTTTATAAGCTAACATGTATGGAAAGATAATGAATGGCATCAAGGATCTAATTGTCTTTTTTTTTCTTAGCTCATTTAGTTCATGAGTTCTATTAGGAAAAATTACAAATGTATTATATTATTTTTCTTTTTTTAAAATATCAAAATCTTTATGTTGCTTCTAGATTTGAAATCTAAAAAGGATCGCAAAAAGAAGAAGAGAGTGACAAATATAATCTCATTTGATGAAGAGGAAGATGAACAAAATGTGGGGGATGCCACAAAACCTCTGGTTACAGGAGAGAGTTCAGAGGAGAATTTAGATAAATCTTCAGTTTTTATATTACCCTCATCTGAAACCAGTCTTGGAAAAAGTTTGAACGGGAATGAAAGTAACCATTCATGGAAAAGCAATTCAGTGTTCATGAATGGAGAATATGAATACCAGAAACTAGACGTGAAGAGTATTGATGATGAAGATGCAGACGAAGATGAGCTATATGGAAAAACACTAGGAAATAAAGGCACAGAAAATGAAATTGAACCTTCAGAAAAGTAAGTAATTGAAGGAACAAGTGATAATTTTTTCATGCTTTTTTTTTTCCTCTTTATGTCTCTTTTTTTCAGGGGTACTGGCTAATTTGTGTAACTAACAGAAATCCCTGCACTTAGGGTTTTCTTTATTCATTCTTTGTTTGGACCACTTGGACTAGTTTGGGGATATTTTGCATCTAAGTTCCACTTAAAAAAACAATATTGAGATTTCAGATGTTCTCCATGAGGTTCTCAGATGTTTAAATTCTTGCGTGATATAGCCAAGCTATAATTCTTACTTTTTATGCTACTCACTTATTTTTGGTATGATACCAACTTCAGTTTGGCTTAACAGTAAACCCACATATTATTAAATAGACACTGCCAGTATTCAGTGTAGACATTAACCAAGACAAAAACATAAAACCAATGGTTTGGAATGATCTTATCGTAGAATCATGGAATTGTAGAATGGTTTGTATTGGAAGGGCCCTTAAGGATTATCTAGTCCCTGTCCATGGCAGGAGGTTGGAACATATCCTACTTCCCAAGCAGACCACCTTGCTAAAAGCCCCATCTAGCCTGGCCTTGAACACTGCCAGGGATGGGGCATCCACTGGGCAGCCTGGACCTTGCCACCCTCATAGGGAAAAATTTATTCCTAATGTCTAATCTAAATCTCCCCTTTCTTAGTTTAAAACCATCACCCCTTGTCCTTGTCTTATCGCTACACTCTCTCATAAAGAGTCCTTCCACATCATTCCTGTGGGCCTGCTTTAAGTACTGGAAGGCTACTATTAGGAATTTATGTACATCTTTGTCGATTTATGTACATCCAAACCAAAAAGTTGGCAGGCAGATTGAAATAAAGGTTTTTCTTGCAACGATACTTCCAAAAGAAATGTGAGTGTTGTGAAAATTAATGCTGACTGTTTATATAGGTTTTATTTTCTTAATCTAGGCCTCATGAAATAGTCACATGCAACTCTCAGATATGCAGTTGGAGTCCTCTGCAGGTCCTGAATGATGACTCAGATGTTCTATTTCCTGTCAGTGCTGTTGGCTCTTACTCCCAGACTGGTAAGTATTTTAATTCTATCTCATGCCAACAGAATTTGTAAGAAAACTTCTAACATGGGACAGTGACAAATAGTATGGGATTATAAGGATTTAACAAGATACCATACAGCTGGGACAGGATCTTTGAATACATTTTTTTTCTAGATAGGAGACAAAGTTATTTGAGTAGTCTTATATTTAGCTCATATCTAAGCTGTTTAATTGAGGAGGATTTACCCATATCAAAACAGACCAGAGTTTTGTTGTGATTAAGCTGTGGTCTTGTATGTATAGTATTTTACTAATGATTTGGATGGTTGACTAGAAAGTATCCTTATCCAATTTCTAGGGACAACTAAGCTGGAAGAAGCTGAAGTGTTTTTGATAATTTGAATTTAAATTAATCTTGACAGATTGGAGAAACGATTAAATATTGGATGTAGTTCAATAGAAGCTGTTATCTGTGTATATACAGGGTAAGGAATGATTGGCTAGGAAATACTTCTTTGGAAAAGGATATGGGAGATATAGTGGGATACAAGCTGATAGTAAGTTATCAGTTCTGTGCTTCTACAATAAAAGCACATTTCATACTGAGATGCGTAAATGGAAGTATCACTTGTAAGTTTATGCTTATTTGGCTCAGCTGCAATATTATATGTAGTTTGGGGTACCGCACTTGAACGGTGATGAGGACCATTTAGAGATCTTGATGAAAGCAATGAGAATGGTCAAAGGTATAGAAAAGAAGGTCCAATATCTGTATTGGTAACAAAACAAAAGAATTCCCCCTCAAAAATCTTGAAGTTAATATTTTGCTAGCTGTTTATAAAGCATTGCTTTTATAAAACTTGGGGTGTGTGTTCTCCTTTCAGTGACTATTAATAACTTCTCAGTGGCATTCAAATAATCTATTGTAGTGGTAAAATATTTCATGCTTTTTGCATATACATTATTTATGCTGGGAGTTTGAACAGACTGTTAACTGAGTGGCTGTGAAAAAGAAATTCACTTCTGTAAGTAAGATGATAAGAATAACATGATTCGTACAATAATGCTGTACTGCCCTCTGCTGTATTTTAACATTTGTACCTCTTACGAAATTTGAGTGGCTAATATAAAGTACAACCCATTTTCTTCTAGCTTTCCCGGTAACTGGCAGGCTCATTATTATTATGATAAGATTGCTGCTAAAGCATAGTGAGCTTTTATAAAATACAGAGTTTAACCCAGTGTTTTACTTCAAAGGTCTTACACAGATAACTAACAAGATATGTATCTATTTCAAATATATTACAACATAGTGTTGTATGCTTATATGAGTTTTCAATTTTAGTCTGCTGCTGTGCTTCAAGGATGTGTCAGGGCATATCATATCTCCATGTACCTAGAGATGAGAGAGCCTGAATCAAAAGTCAGGTGCCTGGAAGAAAACTGGAATATACAGATCTATATTGAGTTTCAGTAAACTCTACAGCTTAAAAAATGAACTTTCTTCTCCATAGCCATCCTGACATAACTCTAATTCCCATCAACTTCTTTCCTGCTTCTTAAATTCTATGTAATATTTTTTTAGCTCATAATTTCAGGTTTGTTTTAGGGTAACTTTGTAACCCTTACATACTGATACCAGAAAATGTAAATGATTCTTTTTTTTTTCTTTTCTTAATATGTTCACAGAAGGTAGGTGGTGTTTTTTTTCCTTTTACCTGACCCACTATTACAGTGGGCCCAGTGATGTGTATATTTTGATGCTGACAATTGTGGATGTGTGGACAGATGTATATTATCCATGCTTTTCTGAAAAGTATCTGATTCCTGGTATTTGGTTCACAGCCCTATGTACTAAATGTATACATAATAAGTCAGAGAAAAGCTATGGTGCTCTGTTGGGAATGTATAAAGGACTGGTGCCTTTGCAAGGTTTCGGATATTGGGAACTAACCACAGATTTATTTCCTGCAAGTCACAAAACAGATTTGTAATGAGTATCAGATGCCATGTTAATTAAACTCCTCGGGCTTGCAAAAATAACTTCAATAAGAAGTCTCTTCATAGATTTACAACATCGCTGTCAATGTTAAATGTCAATGTCTAAACTATAAAAAGAAGTTTTGCAATAATTTTTTGCTAAACTGATGGCTATGTTACAGTCCTGCTGGCATTCAGTGTGAAAGTACAGAAGCCAGCTTTGGAGAAAGCTTTTAAACACTTACAATTCTTTAGTAAAGGTAAGTATTGCTTTATTTAAGTACTGTTAATTGAAGACGCTTATGCATGTGCATTCTACTTTAGATAACCTGGAGAACGGAGAGAGGCATGAAAGTGGTGTTCATGCAGTAGAACTGATTCCAAGAAGATCTGATCATCCTTACAGGTACATGTCAAATATGTTTTAAAATAAAAAAAGCAAAAAAACGCTTTCCACCTATAGCTGCTAGTTTAGTATTGTTGCCTAACAAATAGCTACTCAGTATTGGAAAACAAACCATTATCAGGCTACTCTTGGAAATTTTTGGAAAGACAAATGTGAAAGCCTACACTTCCCTATTTTTATAGTTGTACTTTTCCTGGTCATTTTCAAGAAGTCACGTAGTTATGTCAACTTGAATTGATAAGCAAGCATAGCCTCCAGGTTTTGGAAATAGCTTTTATGTTGTTGTTTATTAGCCATACTCTCCATGGTCTGTTGATTTGAACCTTTTTTGTGTGTATTGAAAAATCAGATAAAACGGATACGTTAAAGGTTAATTAAACAGAAGTTGGTTGAATATGAGTTGTTTTCTGTGTATGATTACATGCATTAAATAGATGACGAGACTTCTAGTTTCTTTTTGCTTCAGTTTTGAATTCAGGTTTTTGTCTTCATTAATTGATGACATTGTACTTTTATGACTAGACTGGAAGTCAATCCTGCAGCTCAAGTGAATACTTTAAGCAATATGTTGCCTTCAGCCACTGTGCCAGAATCCATGACAATTAGTAAGTACTTCCTTGATGTATCTAGATTAATGGAATTAACTTTTGAAGTCCTTCATTTCTACTCTTATTTCGAGGAGATCTATTTAGAGAGGCATGCAGCACTTCATTTCTGATGTGCTGGTCACATTAGAAATGATTCTGAATTGGCTGATAACAGGTTATGGTTCATTGCAGCTTGTATGACATGAGCCTCTTTTTCCACAGAACTGCTATA
Organism: Aythya marila; assembly: GCF_965140915.1. Classification (NCBI taxonomy): domain Eukaryota; kingdom Metazoa; phylum Chordata; class Aves; order Anseriformes; family Anatidae; genus Aythya; species Aythya marila. The sequence goes on along the minus strand of NC_139056.1, from coordinate 7,856,472 downwards.
AATATTCTTATACTAGTTGTGGCCTCAGTATTTAAATTAATAGTAATGATTTAATTTGTTTAACATCATTCAATTTCTGCACGTTCTAAAAATGCTAATGGCTTGTTCTGATGTGATCTTAATTATTTGTCCTGCTTTTTAATGCCAGGAGAGCAAAGAAAAAAAACCCAAGAACTCTACTCAGTCTATGGTTTTAATAGGGAAAATCTGTTCCAAACGTAAATGTGGCCTTTCATGAACAAAAACTTTATTTAAGATTAAGGTGGAAGACTTATTTTCATTAGTGTTAAGGGTTGAACTGGACAGAATAAAATGGCCTTTGCTGTAGGAGAGAGATCAGTAGTAATGTCTGTTTATTTATTCCATCTTCCATCCTTTTCTTTACATAAACTTGCAGAAAGAAAACTTAATACTTATACTGGCTTACTTATTTGCATAGCTGGACAGTTTGGCTTTTTCTCTCTGTACAGAAAGTTCTGTAACTGAGCTTGTCTATGTGGCTTTGTTCCTATAGCTCTAGGGTGTGCGTCTTTTTTTTTTTTTTTTTTAACATAAATATGTACAAATCTTAAATGATAACATTTGGGAATACAGAAGTGATGAGACAAGATTCATTTGAGAAAGTGATTTATGAAATCATCAAAATGAATGAACACTATGGTATTCTAACCCTGTGTTCTATTTTCATGTTCAAATGGTATCTGGTTGATGTGTTAAAAGTAAGCCATGAATTTTTGCTGGATTCTGATTCAGGCTCTAGTAAATATCTGCTGAGTGAGCCTTACAAAGCTGAAAAATCCTTTCCTACAAAGTGCTTTATAAAGTGAAAATCTAGTTTGAGACTTTGAAGTGACAGTTGAAGATGTAGATGAAGTTACTGTTGAAAGCACTGTGATGCTTTTGGTCACTGGGTGTTTTCTGTTCATGGTGTTACTATAGTCTAATCCTTTTGTACTTACGCTTTAGCTTTGTTTTTCAGTCGTAGAATTTTAATGGCAAATGTCCTGTTTTTATTGCACTTCATTTTATTGTTTCATAGGTACCAGCAGGGGCCACAGTTGGTCTCTTTCAGTTGCTCAGTGCACATGTGTAGTTAGGACAGCTATAAAACAAAGTAAACCTTGGGATTTTCAATTGTTGATACTTAGCAGTTTCTAAATGAAATGAACCACAATATCAGAAGAAACATAATCATTAGCTTTCCATTTCAGACAAGGTTTTGAGGAAACACATAAGCTATGAAGCCAGTAGAACCATTGGTAAATAATTACTATAATGAAAATTCAGCTGGCTATACTTTTAAGTTAATATCTTTATAATAGCTGATCCTAGATACATTAAATAAAAATCATTTTTTTCAAGTTTGTTATTACAGATCGTAGATTCTCTATACAGTAAGAATTCAGTGCTATGATGAACCCAGACACTGAAGCTCTTTTTCTATATTGCAATTACCAGAAGAATTATTAAATGGTGAGGCTTATAGCTTGGTTGCATGGCAACTAATTCTAACACATCAGGAAAGAAAAATGTAATGCAATAGCGTAGAGAGAAAAACTTTGAGGTCTCCAGTGGCTGTGGATTTTTGTGCTGTTTAATTCTGAAGACAAAGCTTGAAAAGAGTTTTTTTCTGAATCTGTTCTTCCCCTTCTTCCTTTCCATTTTGTTTGTATAGTGCTAACTTTTTTTTTTCTTTTTTTTTTTTTTAAAGTTAGGACAATTTGTTTTCCACAGTAGAAGGCCCAAAGTATATTGTCTATTGTATTTCCTACTAAAATTTGCCGTATTAATAGTGACATGACAGGCTAATATTTAGAGGATTTTGGAGCAGTAAAGCCTTAATAGCCAATGTTCATGCAAGTGGCTTTGGTAGCATGTCTTGAAAGGTCAGACTTCTTATTTAAGATGTAACTAGTCTGCTGAAGGTTTTATTTTGTCTCAGAAGATACCCGTGTAAATTTGCATCCAGGAAAATAAAAAAAATCATTTCTGTAGACTGCTCCCAGCCCTCCCTGGTATTCTATCTGCAGGATTGCAGAGGAGTGCTGCATGACCTTGTGTACACTGAGAGATGATTTCACTTACAGCTTATTCTTCATAACAGGTGATTGCAACTCATATTTATCCAATCTTTCTTTGGTTAAATAGCTTAAGAGTTGTGAAGCTTAAGAATTTTCTGGAGATTGCTGGGAAATTGACAGGTGCTCCATAAAGCGTGTCACTTTTAAAACCTATTTCATGCTCTGGATGTGAATTTATGAAAGCTGTTTAGAAGTTAGATTATTCAAGTAGTATGCAAGTGAATTAAAAACATTTTAAAACAAATATTTACTTTATTACTAACTAGGCACTACAGATTAATTTCAGTAATAGAAGTTAATTATTGGAATTTTAAAATGTGAGATTTAATATGAAAAATCTAATAAGCACATTCTTGGAATTTCATGTTATCTTTTTTACTGCTAAAGAAAGAATTGGTTTAGAGTTTTTGGTTTGTACCTGGGAGTCTTTTTTTTTTTTTTTTTTTTTTTGAGGTGGTTTTGTGAAAATAGCTGTTAAGATTACATAATTTGAAAGACTTGCTGAGTTATTTTATATCTGTCTTTATGAAACACTGATTATCACTTGGATTTTAGATATGTTGGTGCTAATGCTGCTTCTTATGAAAGTAGTGTATTTCTTTCCGTTAATATTACTTTACAGAGCGTAAATGACTATATCAAGCTCAAAGCAGTTCAGAAGTAGGACATAAACTCTGACATCAAACAGTTGTCTGAAGCGGTTACACTTGGCTATCTTCCCACTGCTTTATTAAAAGAAAAAAGGGGAGGGTGGGGAAAAGAGGGAGAAAGATTGAGGCTGCAGGTGGAAGTCAGAAATTTGTGGTTGCTGGTACAACCTTCAAGTTGGTGTGTATCATCCTGATTCCCTCTCCACCCCATCCCCAGTTCCTTCTTCTAACCCCCACACTGAGTAAAATATAAGTGCTGGAAAAACATTATAATCATAAACTGATCTGAGGCAAGCATAACACACAAACAAGAGTAATGAACTGTGGATGTTCTGGCAGATTTGAGGTCAACTTGCTGCAGTGCATGATGCTGGATTTACTTTGTTGTGTTCAGCTGACTGCTCTCACATACTGCAAAAAATTTAGAGAAGCACAGGTGAGAGTAGGAAATTGCAATTTTAAAGTTTTGAATGTTAGGCTTGAATTAGGATAGGATATGTCCTTTTAATTCACTTCAGTTATATCAAAATATCATGAATTTGGAAAAAAAATGTTGTGAACAATGTTTCTCTTTTTTTTTTTTAACTTGGTAATCTATATTTATTTAGCACTAGTAAATACTAAAGTAAGCACAGGCTGTGCAAGCCTTCCTAGAACCTTGGCTGTCCAGCCCAGTCCAGCCGTCTATGCTGATGCTTCCTTCCACACCTCCACTGCTGTTGGAGTTGGACAAAATTAAGGAGAAATACTGAGTATGAGTGTTTGCTTTTGTGGTCCTAAATTAAGCACTGATTCGCTTAATTCCCATTCCTATACATTATCATGAAATTGGTAGTGTCTGCTTTGTTATATCTTTAACAATACTGCAAAATCTATGATTTTCGGGAAAAAAAAATTCAAATATAAATAAGAGTATTTTAACTTTTATTTCAAGAGACTTTTTGCTCCTTTTTTTTTTTTTTTTTTTTTTACCAAAATACAGTCTTTATGAGAATCTTGCTTACATGATCTGCTCACGTTGTTTGTGTTGCAGAGAGAAGTGAGAGAAGATGCAATAAGGGAAAGAAGATCAAGTTAGTAGGCAAGTTAAGGTTACAGTTTGAATAGGCAGGTAGAATTGGAAAAGTGGAGACAACTTAAAATCTGTCAGTTAAATGTTAATAACTCAGTACACATTTAAACAGACGGGATGTATACCACCAATTATTGTAGAGTAGTGACCCCAGTGTTAGTACAGTCAGCCCTACAATAACTTGTTTGAGTGGCAATGGCTTTAATTTATTGAGAAGCAGAGAAATAATAGCAGCTTACTCAGACTGTCGCATTACCATATTTTAGTGACCCTCTTGAAATATTTAAAGTGTTGGCTTAATGCTTTCTTGAGGAGGATTCTGAATTCAACATAATAGTTAGAGATTGTTACTTTATTGTCGTGTTACTGTAGTGAAAGCTTACTGTGAATGTTTTTTGCTTGTACTATACACTTGTATAAGGCTTGAACAATTCTTGGATTGTTCTGTTTTCCTCATCCTTTAAACAAATTTTTACTCTTCACGTTGACAGAATGTGGTCCATTTTCATAACACTATGTATTAGTGGTGGTTACATATCATAACATTACGTATTAGGACTACTAGAATCCAACAATTTTCTGCAGGTGCCAAAACAAAAATAAAAACTCCAATTTTTCCAAGCTGCCCATAAAGTGGCAGTGTCTCATCATGACCAAAAGAATACTAATAAAATAATACCTAAGTCTCAGAATACAGTCTTTTTTTCCCTCCAAAATAACTACTAGTAAGTAAGAAGCTATTACAGACTCTTCTGAAAAACAGTAATGAAAATACTGGAGGATAGTCTATTTGGTAGTATCAAATCTTTTCGCTCTAAGATTTTTTTTTTTTTCTCCCTACAATTGCTCCATAAATTGCAGTGGTTGCCTGGTCAGAACTCTATTCTTGCAAAAAGGATGTTCTGCCCTGTACTCCTCATCCTTAATGGCTAAAAAGGTGTTCTGTTCTGCCCTGCCTGCTTTCTGCTGTGTGGCTTTTGCCAGCAGCAGTACTGAACTTGCCACTAAGATCACTTGGCAACTCTTTGTCTGAAAAGTAGCCCAGCAGAAAAATGTGATTTTGAGCTGGATCAGTTCCTGCAAGGACACACTGGTGCCAGCACAGGGATGGCAGTAGGAGTGATGGGTGAAGAAGCATGCTAGAACATTCTTCATGCTGAGAGCACTGCCTTAGGAAATCTGATTAAGTACTTAATGTAATCGCAGCTTTGGTTTTGAATGCTAGTAATATTATTGACGGAGAAAGCAGAAACCTCAATTTTTTTTTTAAGTTAGTGTTTAATACCCACAAATTTTACTTTGGCTTCTCTACAAGATTTGGAATCTTTCTTTAGGTTGTCTGTATAGAGAACTCATAAAGATGCTAAGTTACTGTACCAAAATAATTGTTCTTTCTGTGCTGAATTAATGGAGTGCAAAGTCCCTCGACCTACTGAAATGTTTCTTGCTAATGCCAGCTACTTCTCAAGCTGTAATGTGGAATGGGTGGAAAAATAATTGTCTAATTTCTCCATGGCCAAAGAAGCAGAAATGGTTTGAAAAGAATCCACCATGAGCAAATAGGATTGGCAGATTTCAAGTGATAACAGAACCCTGCAGAATCCTGCAAGGGGGAATTAACCAGCAGATTAGCAATGCCAGATTTGAATTGTGGTGTCTGCACTGACTGATACACTCGATTGATGTAGTATAAACTTTTACATTTTGTCCATTACTAGGAGTTGGACAGACTTAATCTGGTCCACAGTACAATGTTAAATCTTCTTTTTTTTTTTTTTTCTTTTTAATGGGCAAAAACTCCTGTCACTGTAGAAAAATATGAACGAAGTTATGGGTAAGCCAGTGAATTTAATCTAGGGAGAGAAGAAAGTTGTCCAGTGGCTTTGCTTGCTCGCAGAAATTAAGTAATACCAGTTCCATTAATATGGTTTCAGTAAAAGCTCAGAAAATTCGCTGACATCTGCTTTGAATACTTGCAGAACACAGTCATCTGCTTTATTGTATTTATAAACAGGAACAGTTTGTTTAACTGTTAGGGGGATGTTATAATGTATTTTGTCCCTGCAGAAGGTCTCTAAAATTATTGATAAACCTGTGTGAAATTGTTAAACAAACTTTCAAAAAAAAAAAAAGATTAGTTTAGGGCACATGTCCATTCAGATGTTTGCAGATAAGCCATTCAAATCTTTGAAGATGTGCTTCATGTATTTCATGGATTTGTGCAATATCTGGAAGTTGAAATCTGTTTTAGATTAGGTGATTAATTCCTAATATTTTTCAGTAAATTTATAGTAAATAGTAATAGTACAGCTGTACAGTTGCATGGTAAAAACTTCATAATAGCTGCAGGACTCCAGGTGCATGGCTTCGAGTTGACACTTCTCTGTACAGCACAGAAAAGCTACTCTAAAAAAAGCTAACCCTAAAGAAGGCAAGGAAGTACTGACTTGTGTACAGGCAGAAGATCCTTAACTTATCCCCTCACTGAAACTGCAAATCTCCCTTGAAATGGTAGTGCTGCTGAAGATGGCATTTCTTACAAGTTCAAAGAAAATGTCAATTATTATTATTATTATTATTATTATTTTTTAGTTCTAGATGTAATGATGTGATGAGGTATTTTTGAAGGTATTTGTAAGAAATAAAAAGTTTTTTGTAGGTAATAGCAGAATTCAGAAAACCTGTTGTCTCTAAAACAGTAGACTGAGATTGAGTTGAATCAATCTCTCTTCTCTGGTCTCACAGTAATACTGTCCTGCATGTCCTGCATCAGGTTTTATAGCAAGGAAAACACTAGCAAAGATATATAGCAAGGAAACATTTGAAAATGGTACACAAGTAACAATATATTTCACTAATATATTTCCAGTGAAAAGGTGCATTGTATCCTAAGATGCCCCATGTGGCTGTGATTAAAAATAAATCAGTTGTAGCTGTAGACAGACATTTACAGTGTTTGCATTAAAGCCAAATACAGGCTAGGTTAGTTTGATCAGTACTTCTGGTACGATGTTTAAATAATACAATTTTTGAAAGATTGCTCAAGTTGGTGATGAGATGAAGAGAATTGTTAGGTGCTTTGCTGAGTAGCAAATGACCTTGACATCATGTTAAGTGTGTTGCTTAATTAATGACACTGTGTATGTGACTTAGATCTGAAATGAACAAAAATATAAATGGAAATTAACCTTTTTTGTCTTTAGATGAACTTCGTCAAGCTATTGTGGCCATGATGAACAGAAAGGATGAACTGGAAGAACAGAATAGGTAGTTTTCTTTTTTCTAGTCAAGAGGCACTATATAATTTCAAAAACCTGTTATCATTTGATTTCTTTAATACCAGCTGTCCTTTGTATAAAGGACAAAGGACATAATCTTTTTGTCATCCTCCTGATATATATATATCTCTCTCTATATATATATAGATATATAGATATATTTGTAAAAGGTATGCTTAGTAGTTTAATATTCAACTGTGGATACTGACAAGTAGTGTTTACAGGTCTACTTTTTCCTTCGACTTCAAATCACATATAGCCATTTGTCTTTGGGAGGTTTCACAAGTTGTAGTTTTTTCAAAACCAAAACTTACAGCCAAAAGATTCCTACTATCTCTTAAGGCAGCTTTCTGAAAAAGTGAAAGTTTGTCCTGATTTGTTTATGCAAATATTCAGAAAGTTTCGTTTTTCCCCTTTCTCGTGCAGAAATGATGTAGGACCGCCAACAATGTTACACTGAAAGTGGCTGTCATTTGTGAATGTCCTCATGTTTATCTTGGACAAAAAAATGATGTAAATGTAAAAAAATGTCATTCATTTAAAATGCCGTCAAACCTACTTTTTTTTTTTTTAGTATATTGGAACACGTGACAAAACAAATGAAAATATATTTGAGATGTACTATTGCTACTCTATAGAAAAACTTTTTTGGTAATTTATGCTTTTAAAAGAAATGAAGTTTTTTTTTTTTTTTTTTTTCATGTCGAGACTACCAACTGATCCCATTTTGCTGCCTCTTCTCCACACTGACGTAGTTGGTAGTTATTGTTTCATTCAGCTTCTTTCTTTTTTTTTTTTTTTTGGTGGGGTGGCGTGTTTATGTCATTCTGCTGACCTTTGGTATCTCATCAAAGGTGTCACACAAAGATATATCACAGTACTCTCAGTAGAGACAAGAGTCCTACCTGTCCCCTGCTCTGGCTAATAAACATGTTGCTTATAGATTCTTTCTGAGAAGTAGGAGCTTGCACTCCTACTTCTGCATGGAGATGAGATTATAAGCTACTTTCTATGATGGGAAATTCTTTTTGTGTGGTGGTGTAGTAGATACTGTAATAGGTTGTGCTTTGGCCATGCTGACAAGATTAATACAAATTAATAGCAAGCACTTGCAACTGATTTTTGTTGGGTACTTTTTTCTTGCAGCTTTTCATATCCTTGTATAATCAAATCAGGTGTTTTTTACATTGAATAAAGAAATTTTAGGATGACATTAGTGGTATCATTCAGATAACTTACTCTGTGATTCATAGAGGATTCTCTAATTACTGTTAGCGGTGTTCTAACAGATGCTGCTACCTTCTTCCAGGTCCCTGCGAAACCTGCTTGATGGAGAGATGGAGCATTCTGCAGCACTGAGGCAGGAAATGGACAACTGGAGAAGGAAAGTAGCAGAACAGGAAGAGCGGCATGCCACAAAAGTCCAAGCCTTGGCAAGGTGAGGAGCACTAAAATACTCATAATAGCAGCAATTAAAAAGTAATTTTCCAAAAGAAATTAGACTAATAATAAGAAATATAAGCCATGAAAATAGTGGCAGTTAAGTAATGAGACTGATACAAAGGAACACGTCAGGTAAATGTAAGTAGACTTCTTTCTTTATGTACCTTTTCTTTGGTCCAGTTCTAACCCCACACTTTTTTTTTCCCTCTTCTACTTAAAAGTTTGGAAATTCCTGGTAGAGCTATCATAATAATCATGGTCCTAGGATTTTTCCCTCATATGTGATATATTCTATTCTTAATGTTGTTGAAGTGCCTAACATGATCTGGAATTAGTACTCCCCAAACCTTAGTTTTATGACAGAACTTAAATATAATAGGGGGAAAATTGTTTAATTAAAGTTTTTTCTGAATTTTAAACCTTTCAGATATTTCCTTTTAAAAATGCTAGCACCAGATTTTGACAAAATGTATACTAGGAAAAAATCACCAAACAGCTTGCCTTTCAGTGAATATGAAAGAATATTTAGGGGTACACACACATACTTTTTTTCATGGAATCATGTATGTAGTTAAGGTTATGAACCCCCAAATCCCACAAATATTTCATCTTGCTCTGTCAACAAGATGACAATCCTATCATAGGATTTCTCATAGATTTGATATCAGGTATATGTGCTTACATGAACATTAGTTTTCCAATTTTATTCTTTTTTTTGTTGTTTTATTACCAGTAATATTTCTAATGTATGTTGTAATGAATGAATTGGAACAAGAATGAACAACTGTTACGTGTCTTTAAGCTTTGACAAGGTCTGGAATACTTTTCCAACTTGTATAACTTTTTTTCTGGCAATGCTGTTAAGGGATCTTGGAAGCCAACAGGCAAAAAAGTATCACGAGTATTTAATTGTTAAGCAAGAAATATGTAAAGACTGCTTAGAATTTTTATATTCCAAATAGTTTCTACACTTTTTTTGTATCATTTAAGGAATGCTGAAGTCTTTGGGGGGGGTGGGGAGGAGAGGACAACAAAACTTTGTAAAGACATTTATTATTTAGTCCATTCCATCGTTTTTCAGCATTAACAAAATAAAAAAGCAACAAACAGTCCTCTTTTTTAAAAAAACCAAACAATGTCTTTTTTCATTAATTTTTGTTCTATTAGCAAACTGACAGAAAGTCGGGTTAATCTGTCTTGTTCCTTCCACAATTTACTGTTTCTCTTAATTCTTAATTTTTAAATCAGGTGTGAAAATGTCTTTATGCTTTATCTCTGTGATGATTTATGGCAAAAAGCATGACTTCAGTTTTCATCATTACAGTACAATATGTTATTTAACATTCTTCAGAAGAAATCTCATAATCAGGCCATATTTAATGTCAATAGATCAGCTGTTGGACACCATATAGCCAGAAATACATAGATGGAAATGATGTGAACAGCGTGGTTCACTTGAGATAAATATGTTTTTCCATTCAAAAATCCGTTTATATCTTTTTAAACAAGAAGACTATGAAGTATTTCACAGCAAAAGTTTTAAGTAGATGTTATGCCCATACCAGTGGGCCATGACTGAAATATTTTCCCTAAAGCACAGAACAGTCATCTTTAAACTATGTCCTTAGGGATATAGTATTGCTTTCTTGAGCTAACTAACTCTGTGGTACAGACTCTATGGATGTGTGAATATGTTGTTAGTTTGGTACTGATCTTGGGAGAAGGTTCAGACATTGCATATTAAATCTGTCGTGGATGTGCTATTGGGTCCTTGAGGTTGAAGTTGAGTTTCAACCATCTGGCTTTTTCTCATGGTTGTAGAGTGAGTAAACAGTGAGTTCTCATTCATTTTCTGGTCCTCTTGTCAGGTTTTCATGGCTGACTACTTTCTCAACTGCTGTATCGTAAACAACAGTTGTTGCCAAACATTGTGAATAGTATAAGATTCTGAAGTGGTGATTTTTTTTTTTTTTTAAGTAATTGTTTGTTTAAAATTAAGTACTGGAGCACTTTAATAGCGTACAAAGTGTTGTCGTGTCCTCTCTGCATGGTCATCTAACTGCTCTTGACAGTAAAATAATGGATATTTCATTTTAAGTGTTTAAAAATTAATTGAATTTTTACCTAAGATGAGTAATTTAACTGTTAATCACACAGATAGAGGCTTATGATTGTCTTAAAAATTAGAATAGTAGTGATGCTTTCTGTGGTCCTGTCATGCAGTTGTATTTTTATTACTACATCTCATATTTATATGTAAAAAAAAAAAAAAAAAATTGTTTTTGGCTTTTATCTACATCTTACATCGGTGATTGTCTTTGCCAAGTCTTATTCTGCAATCTGTTAACTTTGTAGTAAGTCCTTTTGTTAAATTCAATGTAATTATTTTAACTTTTTTATTAAAGTGTATTTCTATATAAGCGATTTTTTCAAACTTTTTTGTCACTTAATATCTGCTTTCAGAGATATTTTTCAAATTTCTTCAGATGTAAATTATACATATGTATTGCTTTTATAAATCAGTTATTTGCCTTTTCAGAATTACTGTTTAAACAAAACAAAAACTGACTTCTTATTGTCCTAAGTTTATGTTGATTGCTTACTGTAATCTAAAACATACTAATTGTTTTAATGGTTTGTTTTGTATGAGTTTATGAAGCACTCTTATGAGTAAATTTTGACATTTTGCAGCCTTAATTGGCCTTGAAATTAAATCATCTCTTGGTGGAAGACAGGGCGAAGTGAGAACATGATAAAGCGTATATTGACTGAAGCCTGCAGCTCATTGTATGATCTTTAGCCCATTACATGTCTTCAGCCAAATCAAGGGTGTTTTAGTCCCTGAAAGATAAATAAAGGCAGAATAAATAAAGGATGTTGCTATCAGTATTTGTACTCATGTCAGAGAAGTCAGCATGGTTTAAAGCTGTGGAGCAGAAACTGAACAGTGCACATGTGCACTGGGAAATGAGCATGAGACCTCTTTTTTGCCTATACCTAAGAGATTCCTTGTACTGCAATGTCAAGCTTCAGAAAATAAGTGACTTCTTGAGTATGTGTCCCCCTTCCCTTCTCTCGGTGTGTCATCAGGAACACTGATGTGTTAGAAAACACGTTTGCCAAGTATCCAAGTCTAATGCAGCTTACTTCTTTGCCAAGACAGATGAGCTGAGGCAGAAGCAGAGTTTTGAGTCATACCCTACCTAAATTGTTTGTGTGACATTGCCACTAACTTTAGATTTTTAATCTTAATTGTTATTTTTTCTAAGTATGTCTTAGGACTAGATGTATTTCCAAGTATTTTCTTGGACTTTCTCCCCATCTGGTGTGTTGGCCGCTCCTCCAGTTTTGTATGGTCTGTGAACTTACCAAGGGTGCACTCTCTCTGTATCCAGGTCATTAATAAAGATGCTAAAGAGCATTGGCCCTAGTATTGAACCCCGGGACCCACCAGTAGTGGCTTACCTAAAGATTGCTTTTGTGCTACTGTTGTGCACAGCAATGAATTTTAAACTGTCTTTTAAGCTAAATCACTTAAATTTAGATAAGTAAGGCTTTTGAAGGTGAATGCAGCTGTAATGGTGTCTTTGTCTTCTTACAACTCTAAACAAGCTCTGGAGTAACCTATGATGCCTGAAATCTTGGGGATGATTCACATGTATAGTAAACAACAAGCCTATTCTGAATGTTAAATAAGGTTAGTAATCTGTGCCTTGTTACGGAGAGGAGTGTTTGTTTTCTGCATATGCAGGCGCAGTGTTTACTGTCAGTCGTGGTGAACTACCATGACTGAGGTTCCTATAAGCTTTTTATTGCATAGCAGAACTAGAGTCTGAAAATGATAAACATAAAGGTAATATAAATATATTTAGAATGCTTCTAATTCTGCTTTTGATGACACATAAGACCTAAATATGCAGTTTGAGGGAGGGAGAGAGATACACAAGTGGGTTTGACATTCATATGATGTAGGGCAATGGAGACAATGCAAATACATCATCATTTAATATTCACGTTTCAGGTTATAGGATTTGTATATTCATATTTCTTTGACTCACTTCCCCCACAGTTTTAGAATTTGCATTGACATGTAGGTGAATCAGGTATTTATCATGCATGTACCCTTTTAAAGAACAGATAAGGAGCTTTTTTAGAAGAATCTAAAGAGATGCTCACTTAGACTAAAACGTTATTTTAAAACAATATTATGTAATTTCTCTAATTATGATGGAGGTTGGGTGTGTTGTAGTGATTGTTCTTCTGAAAGTCATTTTGTCTTATCCCATGATATAAACAATGTTGGGAGCTGCTTAGATGCAACAAATTTTAATGTCACCATTATTTTGGACTTCAAATGCATTTCTTTAATGATTCAGTGCAACTCATTTTCCAGCAAGTAAGAAACTTCGTATAGAGTTATTTTTGGATGTAGATTTTTCTATTAAGTTGCTTTTGTTGGTTCACTTTCTATGATGTGGGTGCTGCTGCTGCAATATTAGGATTAGTAAAACATTTTTAGTAGCATTTTAAGCCCAGAATTTGGACAATCTGAATAATTCTGATATTAAAGAAGTTGAAATAACAAAAATTGTGGACATGATTTCTATGTGCCACATAATACATTAAGTGAATAAGAGGAAACAAGTTTTCAGATAATTTGTAGTAATGAAACCTTCACTATTTACCGCAGAAGCAGTTAATCACATGACAAGAGTAGAAAACTTCCCTGAATTATAAAATTATGAACATATTAGGTCAGGAAAGTAATTTAATAACCTGACTATTGTAGTTTGATGAGCAAATATACTTATTTTATGAGCTAATATTTGTGTGTCCCCAGAACTCTTGCTAAGAATTTGATGTAAACACCTTCTTGAATACTTTGAGAACACTAATTTCAGCCTTTCTGGTGACAAAAAAGAAAAGAAAGAGAATAATCTTGAGTTGTTTGCTTAGTGAGGACCAGTAATTCTAACTAATGACTGAGGATCAGTCATTCTAGTTAAAAATTTTGGAATACTGGTTTTCTCACCCCCTTTTTTTCAATATACAATGTGTTCATTTTGTGAAATAAAAGAATGAAACAATTATTTGAGATGTAGTGGAATTATATTTATTAGTAAATAAAGTGACAGTTTAGGATAGATGCTTACAATTTATTCTGATGCTGTTTACTTTCTGTGAAGATGATTTCTTTTGCAAGTAGAAAAAGAAACAGGAATATCTATTTTAAAAAAAAAATATATATGTATATATGCACACCTGTTACATCCCTAATATGTTTGTTTATTGACAATACACTCAAAAGTAACTTTAACTCACTCTTTGTTTTTACCCATTGTCGTATAGCAGAATTAAGAATTAAATGCAGAATTAAGACTCAAGGGAAGAAGTCACTTGAACATACTTTAGGCAAATAAGTATTCTTGTTCCTGTCAGTCATATTTCACAGAAGAAGGCCACAGGTACATTTCAACGCAATGATAGTGTCTTGCAATGCAAAAACTCTTTGATTCTTCATCTTGTTTTACAGAGCTTTTGGATTTTTTTTTTTTTTTTTAATTTTAGATCTGGTGTTAAGTATCTGTGGTAAGATGCAGTGCAGTTTGGTAATGTCTCAGTTGAGAATTAATCCAATAACCTCAGCTTTACATGGATAATCATATTAGTTTTAGTAAGACTGCGTGTGTGTTTGCAGGATCTGGGCCACTGGAAAAGTATTGCTCTGATTGAGACATCATCAGTCAGTGCTGAAATGATTATGTCTGGACATCTGCAAATTTGACTTATTCAGCTGGTCTTCTGTACAAAATACTAGCTTTTAGTTAGGAAACTCTGAAATATTTCTATAAGTTTTCTTTTAAAAATGGAGAACTTCTTAGGTCATTTAACTTTCAAGTAGCAGTAATCTCTTTTTTTTTTTTTTTTTTTTTCCATGTGAAGTATTTCAATAGTTCTTTCATAATAGTTATCTGATTGTTTTAAAGGAAGTAGTTTCAGTGTTTAACCTATTTCCTAGTCTTTTGATAGAATAGAATAAATAAACTCTGGTATTATTTTATAAGCTGTCTTTTTTTTTTTTTTTTCCCCTTGTCAATGATCCTTTCTCAAATTGCATGGACATTTTGTGCCAGTGGCTCCTTGGCAATGTTACTGTTTTTTAATTGATTTTTTTTTTGTATGGTGTACTATTACATCAGTTTGTGAGGCAGAGAGGTTTATTGAAGTTGAGCGTGAAATTGGCTAATCTCAGATTGCATATTCTTAGATTGTGTTCAGGGATGCTAGAGGAAAGCATCCCTTACAAAGGATGGGGTTTGTAGCAAGAAGAGCAGATTAAATGTACATTACAATGTACTGTGTAGGGAAACGGGGGAGGGGAAACAAACTGCTTTTTTATTGCAGCATTTGGACTTTTATGTACCTTCTGTTTACTGTTCCTTCTGTAACCTAATCTGCCTCCTCATATCTAGCGTCTGTATTATTTAAGCCACATTGGTTTTGATTTGGCATTTTGATTAATATATAATCTGTTTTCCAGCAATTCCTTCAGACTTAGCTGCATAGCACTTCAGTGATAGTACAGTGATACGTTGTGCATCTTGAAATGATTGCGCTGCTTACCTTAAGCAACTTCTTAGACAGAGGGGAAAAGTATCTCTTGTCCCTGCTTGTGAAAACTAATCTGAATATTCCTTTATTAACTAACTTTTTTCCACTTAGTTGGTGAAATGCCACAATTTAGGAAAACAATTATAAAAAATGGGATGTTAATTTGTAAGAAAGGTGAGGAAGTTGTTTATCTTAACCGCAAAGCCACTTCTTCGGATTTGGTATCAGTGCTGAGAAAGAGAGACTAACATAACTTAAATTTGAAAATTGAAAAGATTTTCAAAGGTTGGTTTTATACTATAGTCTCATGTATTATATATAATTCAACTTCTGCTGCCATGAGTAATATTTCTTATGTTTCATATTTCATTTAGGGCTTATATACAACACCCTGTTTTGCTTTGTTTTAAATATAATTACAATTAGCAGTAGTTTTGCACTTCCTAATAGTGTGATCATAGGATAATTCAGGTAGGAAGGCATCTCTGGAGGTCATCTAGCCCCAGCTCTCTATATGAACTGTACATATTCTTTCAGTAAGGTCTTTATTTCATGTTGTTATTGATATTCATGTCTTTTTTTTTATTATTATTTGGAGATTTTGTACCTTTATAGTATTTTCTAAAGAACTTTTTTTTAACAAGACAAAGCCATCTTGATTTTTTTTTTTTTTTTTTTAAGCCTGAATTTAGAAATAAGACATGTTTTAGGAGTAAGTTCCACAGAAAGCATTTGTCAATATCTGATACTTCTTCCAGAAGCTTAATTACAGTATTCAGGCCTCTGTATTTGAGACATATGAGAAATTGCTTTTCTTTTTTTCTTTTTTTTTTTTTTTTTTTCCTGAGGTATGGGAAAACATAGTTTTATCATAAATACGGCAGAGATTATATATGTGTACTTCATCTGTTTATCATGAAATTGAACCATAGGCACAATAGTGGAAGAATTCCTATTTTTTTTCTGTGTTATTGCAGTATGGACAGGTGCTGAATCTCTTCTCAAATGCAGAAACAAGATGGTTTATGATTCTGTCATGAGAGTCCTTAAACCTCAGTAGATTGTAATTGATTATAGTTATTTACATGCAGACATGAACAATTCTGTGGTGATAAATTTTTTTGTTCCAGGTGTCATTTATGTTTTTTTTTTTTTTTTCCTGAATGAGTTACTTAGATCTGTTTTTATTTGTCATATAGTTATACTGTATTTATTTATTTATTTACACACACGCTGATCTGAACATCACCTGCCATCTCTTGTGGAAAATCTGACTTGTTCTTTGTAGCATAGGAAATGAAAATATATTAAAATGCATAAAACCTTCAAAAGCTTCATTTAAAATTTGATTGTTGGGTAATGAATAGTTTCTTCCCAATGACTTAGCAACCTCCTACCTAAATGATTGAATAAAGCTGAGATTACATTGAAAACTGATTTGAGATCCATAGAAATAAAAATATAGCATCAATTTGGATAAAAATATATATTTTAGGAGGTTTGTGGATATGTGGATATATTTGTGGATATGTGGGTATGGGTACATGTGTAAAACGTTAATAAAAAAAGTCTTCTAACATAGACCCATGTAAAACCCTCCATTACACATGCAGTAGCTGTTTAAATTACTGCAGGTAAAGACTGGTATCTCCTGAATTAAAATAAGTTTTTCCTTTATTTTTTTTTTCTTTTTTTTTATAATTTCATTAGATAATATTATAGACTTTTGAAGCTGTACTTTAAAAACCAACCAACCAAAGGAGAAGCAAAACAAACAAACAAAACAACAACAAAACAAAACAACAAAAAAAAAGCCACCCTTTCTTACTCCTCTCCTGATCTTGTTCTAATAAATCACTGACTTCTAACTACTATGATGCATTGGAGTGACTGCACTTCCATTCAGGAATTTGGAATAACTCAACTTCTTTTGAGGCCAAGTAACTGGCGAGAAAAAAAAAAAAAAAAAAAAGTCTTGAATGTAGTACTTGGAGTCTGAATACTTTGCTACTGCTGATGACCAGTTTTGCTTACATTTCATTCACACTTTCCACTGAAGCGGGACTGAAGGTTTCAGTTGAAATATTTTGTTCGTGTATCAGTCAACTCCAAAAGCATAAGAAACACTTTGTGTAAATTTGTGCATTTTCACTGGCCATATGTAATATGGTTGAAATTTTGACACAAACTACTCCTCAAACAATTACTAAAAGCAATTATATATGTATTTATATAATGTATGATAAGGGCCATCAAACATTTGCAAGTGTTTCTGGAGACTTCTCATTCTTAAATAAATTCCCATGAATAAAATGCCTGTCTTGTTAAGTTAATCTGTTTACAGCTTTCTGTAATCTGTGTTATATATCTAGCCTGTCAGCATTACTTACATGCGTACCTGGTCGACTAATTTTCCTAGTACTTTGCAGTTGACATTACTTAATGTCAACTAATAATTACTTAAAGTCAATTTTTTTTTTAATCTTGATGACACAAGCTAGATAAAGCTTATTATCACAGACATGATTGTTTCCACTGAGAAAGTCTTTCCTCTATTTTGAGAAAACAATAATATTTGCTTATTCTTTTTTTTTTTTTTTAATAAACAGAGAAAATGAGGTGCTAAAAGTGCAACTTAAGAAGTATGTTGGAGCTGTCCAGATGCTCAGAAGAGAAGGTCAAACAGTGGAAGGTAAGGATTAAATGAAGGAAAAAAATCCATGCACAGGATTTGTTTTTCTTTTGTGGAGACAGTTTATTGGGGGCATAGTTGTATTAATCAAATGATGTAAGTGACTCCTAGACCTATATAAAAATCTACAAAGAAAAAATGGACAGTGAACAGCCATGCATCTTGTTTACAAGAATCTGCTTTTTATCCATCTTTTTATCACATTTTATCCAGTATGACACCATACCTCCCCCTGTTGAAGATCCAAGCTGAAAAGAAGTTAATTCTGTTTCTATGGGCACTGTTGTTGATGCATCTCTCACTGGGCTATTTGCTGTTGTGTGAACAGTTTTGTAATGCAGATTGATGTCAAATGAAAATAATCTTATATGATGGCACATGATCAAATTAGTGCTGAATCAGGATGTTCTTGATCAATCTTCATCGCAGCAAATAAAATAATTTACATGCAAGTGGGATTAGCAAGGTATAATTTTATCTATTTGAACCCTGGTAAAATCCTATCCCCGACAGTAAAAATAACATATTTGATATATTTTGAGGAAAACGTCAATGTAGATTTTTCTAGTTACATTTACAGGGCACTTTTTGATAGATGAGAGTCTTATGAAGGAGGTTGTTTTCTTTTTAGTAAGTAATGCTCCAGAAAAAGCTATCAGACAAAAAATTATTTTAAAAAATAATCTGTGAATTAATCTGTTATTGAAAAGTAAGAATTTAGTAACTCTAGATTATAGTGTTAGTGGTATCTATTTTGGAGATAAGCATTTGTAGACTGTTTGAAATAGACTTTGTATTAAGAACAACCACTTTGCTTTCTGTGCTAAGCCTCTTTGACTATAATTAGCAAATGTTTGATCTGAAAGATAAGTCATCAGCAGTGTTACCTGTATTTCTTTAGTGGGGATAGAAGTTTCTATGACAGTATCTTTTTGGAGTAGTGATTTTGAATTATCTTCTGGTGGGACTGTATTACTACTGACTACAGAAGATTCTTCGAGAGAGTAGGTGGCTCTCAAGAAATTGGTACAGTCTTTTTTTCTTTTTAGATTGTCAATGTTGTTCTCATACAGGTGGTTGTATGAATGAATACTAGATTAATTCTGTCCTTACGGGCTAGTCACTATATTTACCTTGAATTTAAAAAGTTTAAAAAGTTCATTCATCTTTAAAGGGTTGTTGTTTGTAAGAACACGTTTTTACTTCTGACGTTGCTGGAGCGTAGTGATTCATCTTAAGAGTTATTCACAAAAAACATCTCTTAAGCTTCTTATAATAGCAGAAATTATCCGTCATTAGATACTGACAGTTTCCATGATGAGCCTAATTATAGGAAAAGGAAAAAAAAAATCCTAGGCTAGCTATATTCTGCCATGATAAAATTATGCAAATTAGTGAGTGATAAGAATAGAAACCAAGTAGGATAGTCAGATTTGCTGGATGAAAAAGGGGGGTGGAACATTACCAACATTCTTAAAACTGAATACATGTATGCTTCACACTTAAAGGATATTTAGTCAATCCACACTATTTGGCTATAGTATTTATCATTAGTGACCAGAATAAATTTCAGCTACGTGAACTATTTGTAATATTTGTAATAATTTATCTTAACATTTTTTTTTTTTTTAACAAAAACAAATAATTTTTTGCTCCCTTCTGTCATTGGTGATTTATGTGAAATTTTTAGTAGTATTGGGGCCTCTGATTCAGAAGAGTACTTAAGCGTGTAAATAATCCCTGAATAGTAATATGTGTAGAGAAAGGAATGTGAATATTGATCACTGAAGAGCAATATAGGCATCACAAGCCTACAAGAAGTAGAAAACTGTGCT
Source organism: Aythya marila (assembly GCF_965140915.1). Classification (NCBI taxonomy): domain Eukaryota; kingdom Metazoa; phylum Chordata; class Aves; order Anseriformes; family Anatidae; genus Aythya; species Aythya marila. The sequence goes on along the minus strand of NC_139056.1, from coordinate 7,836,809 downwards.
TTTAACAGTGGAGGAAAGTAGTAAGAAGAACCAAACAAGCTGTCTTTATCTCTTGTGTCTAGGCATCCTGTTTAAAATCAGTCACCTGTACTATCTCCTAGTCATAACAAGACATAAATATAGACCAAAATCCATAGTCTATGCTGTGTTTTATTCAGTGATCTCAGGACTTCTGTATCAGCCCTGTGTCTTTAGAAATTGTTTATATTGTAAAGAACTTGCACATAGGGTTAGCAAATGGGGTCCAGGCTTGAAAACATCTTCTGGGACAGGTAAAACTCATGGTGTAATTTCTGGCAATCATAGTGTAAAGACTTCCAAAAGTTTTCATTGTTTAGTAGCAAACAAATCATGGTAGAGTGCTTTAAAGGATTCCAGTGTCCCTATGTTCAAACATGGCAGCAGAAAACAGTATTTTTTTTGAAAATATGGAAGCAGTTTTGCAGCATAAAATTAAGAGTTCTGGCCATTCAGTAAAATGGTATCTCTGAATCTTAATGAACTAAGTGTGATATAATTATATACATAATTATGATATAATGTAAAGTGACCATAACACTTGTTTAACTAATTAGGAACTAATTTTGTTCCTAATTAGGTTACATGTTTAAAGGATTAGAGTGTATATTTGCAAGATCTGTTTTATTACTGTGATCTGAGATTGTGACAATCTTGTGACAACAGGATGAAGAAACTACTGTTTTCTCTGCTTTTATCATTTTTAATTGAAATTCTCATTTCTTTCTTGCATATTAATTTACATACTCGTAGATTAAGGTTCTGGACATTTAGACTTATTTGTAGACAGAGAAGCAGAGTTTTGTTGTATTTATACTTGGAAAACACCTGGCCATCATCTTGTGCTGGAATGGTAGGAAATTTTCCTCATCAGAGATGATTAAACTGTTGCATAGAACTAATTTCAATACAGCTCTATGTTATCATAATAGGTAATTTAAATGATGATTAATCTTCTTACAAATAGTATCATAACAAAAGCCTTCTTACATATATTACAGATTTTAGAACGCTATACGTTCAGAATTTCTGTGAAACTATTTTTAAAGATTCAAAATAATTGAACTTCTGCTGTTATTTTTATGACTATAAATAGAGAGTATTCAACATGGTTGCTACAATAAATCAGATCAGATGCTATTGAGTATGGCTCTTAAATGGATTCCTAAAACTATAAATGAAATTCAGCATAATAGTTTGCCTCAAGGTGGGTGACTTGCTGAGTGTTTGGTTTCTAAAGAGTGATTGTAAATAAGTTACCCAAGCTTCAGAAGTGTGTCAAGTTCATAATGCCACACCAGCTTTCAAAGTGAGTGCTAAGTAGTATTGACTGAGCAGTTTGATATTTGTATTTAAACATTTAATGAACGAACATCCTTGTTTCTCAGCTGTCAGCAGGAGTTGGATGTCTACCATTTTTCAAACCTGCTGAGGTGTAATAATTCTAGACCCTTTGTACTCAACGATTTTTTTTTCTCAGTTGTCCAAACAGATTCCTGAAGCTAATTGAGTAACCTTCTTTAAGAAAGTTTCACAAAATGTGTGGGGTGGGGAATGCTGAAATGCTTTAATTGTATTTGTACCACTTTTTTTTTTTTTTTTTTAATTTGAAGGTTCTATTTTTTGGCTATAATTCAGTTGTTGTTACATAGCTGTGCTTTTGATGATGTCTTCAAATCTATAAACTGTCTGATAGCAGCCACTAGAATAGGAAAAGCTTCTCACTTTAATATTAGGCAAATGTTAAAGATAACTGAATATTTTTTCATTATTAAAACAATACATACATGAAGATTAAAAAAGTTAACAGAAAGATGTTAAGGAAATTTTAAAGAATTTAATTTAAGATGCATCTGGGGAACGTTAATTTTACCTTCTTCATGAAAGCATTATTCAATTCATTATGTATTCCTTCAGTAAAAGCTATACAAAAATCGTTTCGAAAATCAAAGGTGATTTCTGAGAATAGAACACTTGCAACCTGTAGGGAGAACCTTCTAATATGTATTAGAACTCTTGGAAGCTTATGAAATTAATTAAAAGTAATTAAAATGCTGTGAATATTTTGTCCTTCTTATGGAAGAACAAGGAACCTTGCTTATCTTGATGGAAATTAAAGCCTTTTGGCCTGTAAGGTCCTCCTACCTTGCAGTACAGGTAGCATTGCCTAGAACTGCTTGTGTGGGACTGTTCATTGCTGGTTTACCATTGGGCAGAAGAATCTGCCACACAGAAGTGATGAGTAGGAATGATAAGTGCATAGTCCTCTTTTTCTGTGTTCCTGATTAATTTAAAAGGAGCGTTGTCTTTGAACATATCATTTGAGCTATTTAATTGGTATTTCAAAATACAAAGGGCAGGTTTTGGCATTGAGGAGCCCTCAATTTCAACTTTTCCATTTGAAATTCAGTGTAGTGCTTTTGTATGAAAAGCATACCTTGGCCATGTAAGTTAAGTCATTCTTTATTTTTCCTTTTTTTTTTTGTTTTCAGTGTATGACTACTTTTTTTTTTTAATGCCATGAACAGAATAGCAAATTAAGATTTCACCGCACAAAGCTGAGTTTCTGCTACCATAAATAAATGATGGCTAGAAGAATGAGAATCTTTTGTTGCTGGTCGTCTGTTTTTGAAGTTTAAGATGAAGAAAAAACAGGAAGAGATGATTCTTTATCAAGTAATAAACTAATAGAACAAAATCATGTAAAATTTTAGGAACAAAGGAATTGCAAATTAAAAATTATAGTAATCATCTTAATTTCAAAAAGGCTGAGTAAATTGACTATTAATCTGAATTGGGAGCTACAGACAGCAACTTGCAATTAATATTGTGTTTGCAAGAAAACAAGGAATAACATGCTTTTGAAAGCATAAAGTGGAAGCACAAAGTCCAGTGAAAGAACAAAATTAATTTCAAGTTATGCCTTGCCATCTGGAAAAATCCTTTCTTCATCTACCAAAAGCTGTTTCAGCTAGCAGAGTTGTATTTTAATGCAGGACCTTTTAATAAATGTAACAAATTGTTAAAAGCTAAATCAAGAAAGGATTCTTTTCGTCAGCAGTGCTTAACCAAATGAATAATTTTAGGAGCATACCTAAGAACTTCTAGAAGCTGACCATTGTATATTAGAGTGGCAGGAGGAAAATTTAGTTTTATTTGGTAGCCTTTTTGTCAGTTTTTAATAATGTTTTCTATGTGTATTAATAAATTTCTAAAAGTGAAGCCAATTTATAGTTAGTGAAGTCATATGTTTAATAAGGATTAATGTTCCTATATAGAGTATTTTTATTTTCTTTGTGTGAAGAGTCACAATTCTGTCTCACTCCTTGTTCAAAAATTAATGACTTATCTTACTCAGAGCTCACTGTAGACATTCACTAGTAAACTTTATGAACTAATAAATGCATGTATTGATAGAACCATGATGTTTATCCTCATGGCATAGCTTTGATGATGAGTAGCAAAGCTTTGTGCAGTTCCTGCTATAAGAGGAGTATCTGGCCACTTGGCATGGCTAGCAGTTAGCCATATTGCAGATTAGCTTTAAGGTTTCTTGACTTGAAATGGTAATTAATCTCCAGTCATCTAGTTTACTTGGATACTGTATTTCTTTTAGCATGCAGGTGATTGGAGTCAGGGCAAGAGAAGTATTTTCATTTATAGAAATTCTTGTGGCTTATAGAGCCCCTCCCCCCCCAGTATTTTTTTCAGTGTTTTTGTATTGGTATACAAAATAACATAAAACAGTATTTTTATTAATAAAGTAATAAATGTACATCCATATATATATATATGATAAAAAGAGAATTGTCTTAGAAATATCCAAAACACATAAGCTATTGCAAATAAGCTATTGTAAGAGAATAGCAATTGATATGATTTGGGGTGTTTTATTTCTAAGGTTGCTATATATATATATTTTTTTTTTTGTTTTGTTTTTTTTCAGAATGTTCCATGTAGAAGCAGTATGCTCATGCATGCATTGTACAAAGCATGCAAAGAAAGTGACTTGTGGGGTTTCCTAGCATTCAGTGCCATGTTTAGAGCAGCTGTTGTTATTACATTCCAGTTGTTTGGAAATCCTAGACAGATGGCCCAAGTCCAGTAGAAGTCTCTACAGAATTTCCAAAAGTTTAACGAGGACATGTCTGGGAATAACCTCTATCCATGACAACCCTGCTTGCTTCATTCACTACAGGTTGTCTAAAGGAGGCAAACACTGAACTTGCAGAAAAATAATTAATATTTTGAGTTGAGATACATTCCTCCAAACAATCATTTGTCAGAGTATAGGAACTGCCAGTATCAAAGCTAACTGTCCATTGAAGGAGGATTTTCTTCTGGTTACATTAAAAACAAGAACTGGCCAACCCTTTTGCATAAGATTTCCTCTGACCTGTGTGCATCTCTGTAGCACTTCTCTAGTTCTGTAGAATGCAGGCATTCCAAGCTTAAAAGCTTGCTATAAGGAGTTTTATTCAGCTTACTCATTTCATTACTCATTTCATAATACATCCGATACTTCAGATTTAAGTCTTTGAATAAATACGAAATTACACTGCTCATTGTATATCTTGTGTAGCACATAATTTACTGGATTAGTTTGGTATGAATTTATTTTTTTCTCCTTGATGTTCCGTAAAAGCCTTGCTTTGTTTCCATTAGTTACATTTTCATATGGCAATTTGAGGTGTTATAATCTGACTTAATTACTCCTTGTTAATTAATTACATTACATTGTTTTCTATAGTTTCTACATTTAGGGTTTAAAAAGGAGAACTGTCAGTACATTATTTTCATAACAGATTACTGTTTCAATGAACCATCTTAAAGTCTGCTCAGTTAACATAACTGCAATTAAAGCTTAAAAAGTTTTATGTGCGTTTTTCATTCCATGAGTTGAGCAGTAATCACCTAAGAATAAATCACAACACAAAGTTTTGATTTACTGGGAAAAAGAGATGTATTAAATTTATGACTATTTTATTTTTATATTGTTAATGGCTTATACCTATGAAGTTTAAAAAATATATATGATCTGAAAATTAAAATAAACAGTAGAACCACTGCCATAAATTTAACCAACATGGAAGGTTTAAAATCAGAGACTTAGAGTTTTTTGATTATCTCTTTCTATTAAAACATGAAAATAAGTGTGCATGGCAGTCCATGTATTAAGTCCATGTATTAAGTAAGTGAAATCCAAAGAATAATCTTCTTAAATTTAACAAATTTATTTAACAAATTGGTCTATGGAGAAAGTATTCTGTAATAAGATAATCCTATGGATTCTCTCTTTGTTGGTAGTTAAGGAATAAGGAAAGCATAGCATATGGTTAACAGTAATTTACAGCATTCCTGAAATGTATGTCAGTCTTCTGTATAGGCACATTATTGCAGTTTATATATGTTGGTTTTAGGAAACCATGATAAATGAGAGTGCTGTGTTGTGAACTAATATGAACGTTTTTTGGTAAAATTGATGTTAGTTTCTTACTGTATCTTGCCTTTTCTTCTTTTGTGTCTTTGTCAGTCGTCTTAGCTTTCTTGCTGACCTAGGTTTTTGGTTACTTTGAGTATAGTAAGTCCATAAATAACTATGATAAATTATATGTCATTCCTGTAGTCTTTTATGGCATTTGCAGGTGAGATGTATAAATGTAAAGGGAATACTGACCATGTGCAGAGACATTTTTCATCACATTGTGAAAGCTGTATGCACAATTGTTTAAACGAAAGTGCTATATGTAGTCAAACTTTATGCTGAAATAAAATGTTGATCTTGAAGGTCTTCAATCAGAAAATTCTAAAGAAGATTTACAAGAAAATTAGATATTAAAATAGCTTTCAAAATTAATTTAAAATACTAATTAGCTTCTGAATTTATATATTCTTATTTGAATCAGAAGTCAGTTTGCAGGCATTTAATCAAATGAATTATGGAGTTTTCTCTCTACCTTAATATGATTGTATGTATAATCTAGATTTTGAAAAACAATCAAAGCATTTATTAAACCACTCTCATGAGGGCTTGCTTACTTTATATGTGCTATCGTGTTTTCTTTTTCCAGAAATTCATGATCTACGAAGAGAAGTTGAATTGGAGTTTGTGTAATTTGGGGGAGACTTACTCAGAATAGGCCTTCAAGTGATCTTCAAATATGTAAATGGTAGCTGGGAACAGGAATAGGATAAAACAGTTTTCATTCAGTGTGGATAAGGAAACAATGGGCTTAAATGGCAGGTGAAGGAAGTTTGACTAGTTATCAAGAAAACCTTTCCGAGAAGAACACTTGCATTTAAATAGATTGTGCACAGAAGCATGAAATATTCTTTATTGAAGGTTTTTAAGAATAAATTAGACAATTAAGTGTCAGGAATAAAATAAATACAGATGATTCTGCTGTATGGAGAAAAAAAAAAAAAAGGAAATATTAAGCATTTCACACTTCATCTAATATCTATTCTTAGCCTTATTGTCTGTAATTTCTATGATGTGCGAGTAGTCCTGTGTAAGTAATATGAAATGAAAAATTTCATAAGTAAATTTCAAGTAAAATGAAATGAAAAAGAATGGAAATAAAAACAAAAATAAAAATAGAAGCATAGGCTTAGTTTACAGTGGCTTTGGGTATGAATTGGAGTCACTACATATTGAGCTGTAGTTACAAAACAGCCAAATACTTTGTTTGCATTTGTTTCCTGTTAAGTTGAGAAAGTGTGCCTAAACAGTGCTTGCAAGAAAGCTCCCTGCAGCGCTTATTGTAGTACTTGTAATATTGTTTTATAGTATTTTATATGATGATTGTTTTATAGTATTTTATATGATGTAAAAGTATTTATTTTATAAATTTTTATATTATTCAAATAGTTTATCTTATTTTGATACTTCTGATAACTGTTTCTTTTAGAGCTATTACTTTTAAAATAATTGCCTTAAATGTTTATGTAATTTATCATTGTAATTTGATGTATCTTTTAATTTTAGTTCTGCCAAACATTTGGAGCACTGATGGTGAATTTACTATTCCAGACCAAAAGCAAGCAGAAAACAATGAGGAACTAGCCAGCTCTTACGAAAGAAAATTGATTGAGGTAAAGTCTGCACTGCACAAATTTTATGAGATAATAATGGTAAAATAAGACTTGAAGCTGTGTAAGCATTTTTTCCTTAGCTGTCTTTTTTCCCCATTAGTCTAAAATACAATTCTGATTTTTGTTCTAAGAATTAAAAATGAAAGGTTCCATCTTCTGACTTCTGTGCTTAAAATACAGTTTTGTTCATTTAACTTCAAAGCCCATTTAAAACAATTCAGGTGATTAAAAATACTTAATAACGGTACACATTCATATTTGATATTAAAATTGACTGTTATCAAAATATATTGTAGTTTACAGAAATAATGGACCATACTTGTTTAAACAGTGGTTTCAGTTATCAGTTTTGTTCTAGAATGTTTTACTGCATTAAGACATACAACTTTCATGAGGGTTTTAATAAATAAACAAGTTCCTTAAAGTTATAATGGATGCTGGTGAAATAATAGGTGTCAGCTATTGCATAAGCTACAGTACATAATTAACAAGCTTTGTTGTACTGTGCGTTGAGCTTTAAAGTTTCCTGAGGACATAAAGAAATCTGTCACTTTTTTCTTTTGCTTTTATACGTTTTTCTGATTGTGCTATTCTGTTTCACGTTTATGTTGTTTTATGTGTAGCTTATGGAGTAATGCAGTATGGAAAATGAATACTGGAAGTTACTAATTATTTTGATATGATCATGTTAGAAAAAGTTTCTAACACAGGATTCTCTGTGGTAAAGTAATATCAAATTCATTCGTTTTAAAAAGAAAAAAATAAGAAGAGAGAAAGATTAGGGGTTAATCCTGAATATAAATAAAAATTATTTTTCAAACATAAGTAATGAAATTTAATATCTAATACCCATTTCTGTTATGAAATATTAAATGAACATTTCAATAAAAAGTAAAACAACTTTCTGTGTTGTTCACTTGCCCAAAATACTCTGAAATTGGATACTTACATTAACTGATTAATATGCAGGTGACTGAAAATTCGAGTCACGCATCAAAGAGATTAATAAAGTTCTTCTAAAACATTTGTCCGTGGCTATCCTTTTCTCATAGGACCATGTGAAACTAAATCTTTACGTAATGCATATCTTTGAATGGGTTCTTGACTTCTTTGTTCTGTACCTTTCAAAAGAATATCTGTAATAGCAAAGGTAAGATCTATTGCAGCTTTAAGAGCACCCTCCTTTGTTCTACTAAGCTTTTCTGCATGTTGAAAGATTTATTGGTAACACTCGGGATTTTTGTGGAAGACAGTGGTAGCAGTAGCACTGATGCCACAGCAATAGATATAATCGCTGGGAAACCTTGGTGCAGATCACACCCAGAAGAGGAACTCTCCATTTGAGTCTCACTTGCCAGTCTGTAACAATATGTTCACGTATTCAAAATAGGATGCAGTCTCTGTTAAAATCCAAACATACTTGCCGAAAATCATTACTACTTTTTCTTTTCACAAGTGAAGGATGACAAGTTAGCCTGTCCTGTGTCCCACTTTGAGGACCAGGCTAGAAACCCTACTAAAAGGTTTCCTGGCAGTTCAATTCAGCTATAAGTGGGTCTGAAACATGTTCAGACTTTAAGCAGTTTTAAGACTGTTAGTTTGTGCCTAGTAGACTATTTCAACTGAAGACAGAGGTCCCCTTGAACCTCTTGGTAGAAATTCTCTTGAGGAAATGATTAGCTGTGAAGAGGATTTAAACAATGGGTTGACTATTAATTAGCAAAATGATTTTGTTCATAATAACATATTTAGTTATTTAACTTAATATATTGTTTCAGTTTCTTACCATATTTTAAATACAGTTAAAAATTTTCAAAGTTATTTATTTAATAAAATATGATCAGAAATTCTGATATAACCAAGTAGATGTAACAAACAAACAAAACACTGCAGCTTAAAATTCTGAAAGAGTAAAGGAACTTGAATTTTGTTGGGTCTTATGCTTAAAACAACATTACAGAAGTTTTTGTAAAAAACAAAACAAAACAAAAAACAAAACAAACAAACAAACAACTTTCCATGTAAAATATATTGTGTGGAATATTTCCTTTTAGACATAGTAGTGAACTATCTGTATAGTTATCATAGTGTTTTCTAAACCCTGACTGAAAGCTTGTGGGATGATGCTAGGTCTTTGGCTACCATTAGTATTATGCATACGTGCATGCACTCATTTTCTAATGTCAAATGCTTTGGAACTGTAAGGTTATTTTGAACCAGAAGAAAAAGTATATTAGATGGATTTATACAACTTTCAAACCATGAATAATAAGATGCATTTAAAATCATTACGTTTTGGGCCTTCGCCCTGCATTGTTTGCTGTATGTAAGTTATAAATACATTCCATTTGGTTTGTCCTGCTTTTGCAAGGTCTCTCCAAATAACATCAGTGGAATTTTTCCTGTTAACACACCACGGGAGAGACAAATTCTTCAAAGCTTGCATTGCAGCTAAGCTCAAAATAAACAGTTTCTAAAGACTTGCTCATGTCACACCTGATATTGCTAAGGATTTAAAATGAAGCAAAACAAACAAAAACCTAAAACAGCTGGTGTGTCTGTCTGCACATCCTGACAAGCAGACCTGTGATGGGATTGTTACCTGTAAGAGGCTGTTTCTAATGGTTCTATTACTTCACAGAATCACAGAATCACAGAATTTTCTAGGTTGGAAGAGACCTCAAGGTCATCGAGTCCAACCTCCAACCTAACGCTAACAGCCCCCCACTAAACCATATCCCTAAGCTCTACATCTAAGCGTCTTTTGAAGACTTCCAGGGATGGTGACTCCACCACTTCCCTGGGCAGCCTGTTCCAATGCCTCACAACCCTTTCAGTGAAGAAGTTCTTCCTAACATCTAACCTAAAACTCCCCTGGCTCAACTTAAGCCCATTCCCTCTCGTCCTGTCACCAGGCACGTGGGAGAACAGGCCAACCCCCACCTCGCTACAGCCTCCCTTGAGGTACCTAAAAAGAGCGATAAGGTCACCCCTGAGCCTCCTCTTCTCCAGGCTGAACAAGCCCAGCTCCCTCAGCCGCTCCTCTTCTCTTTGTCTTCTATGTCTGTAATCCAGTAATGAACTAGTGAACAAACCTAAATAGGCTTTAACCTGCATTCCATCAATTTAAGTTGTAGAATATGCTCACAATGTGCTAAATAGTATTATGAGAGAGCTCCGTTAAAGACTCAATAAATGACATTGAATTTTCTGTTTCCTGGAATAGACAATTTCTGTCAGACTAGGGAATGAGGAGACTAGCTCCTCTGTTGGACTAAAAGGTTTCCAATATCCTAAAACTACGACAATATATTAAACCCTCATCTCTGTGAAAAAAATACTTTTTCTATAAGAATGTTGGAGGCTAAGCGAAATATCCTTTTTTTTTTTTTTTTTTTTTTTCCCCTCTATATAATAAGCACATTCCTTTCCAGCTTTCCAGGGGTTTCCTTCTAGAAGCCAGTACAATAAACATTTCTGAATCAGAATTTTTCTACATAAATTACCTGGTAGTTTAAAGTCATGTTCACCAGAATTCTGCAGTTTGCCTTTTAACAAACTTGAAAATATTATTTTGAACCTTTTCCTATAGCTTACGGGATTAATTTTTTATGTGTTAGATGTGTCATTCTGCCTGAAGAACTTGTCTCTGAACATTTGGTACATGAGGTTGGGAAACTTTTTCTGATGTGGAAGGTGTGTGTATGCTGTTCATGTGAGCTTGAGGTGCGAATCACTTAATTCAAATAAGTACGCTCAGTAGAAGATTAGAGTTGAGAATTTATTTATATCAGAATATCAAATATTCTGGAATTCTGAAAAAAAGATTAAATTTCTTAAAAAAAAAAAAAAAAAAAAAAAGATGCAGCTTTTCTGAGTAGTTGAATAATCTCCAACACAGGATCTACAAAGGGTAATTTTGGATATTAAATCAAGGTTTGACCATTTAGCAGAGTTCTGGTCAGTTTTCTAGCCTTTTCTTTTTTGTAGAACAAGTAATTTGGCCAGTTGAATCCTGAGGCCTCAAAAGCACGCTGCTGATTATTTTTGCTCAAACTGCCATCTTGATTGAGTTTTAACTTTAATCTCTTCAATTTCATTTCAAAACGCTCAGAAGACTTTAAGCTATCTTAAGGGTTTTTTCTTTTTGATTCAGCAGCTACACAAAAGGGTAAATTATGGATTTTTATCACAGTAGTTGGGTAGCTGAGTCTTTTAAACACTTTTAAATGTCTGACCTTTCATTCTTCTGTGTAATGGAGTACCGAAATAGGATAGTATCTTGTGAAAAGCACCTCTGTGACTTTCTTTAAGGCTCTTTGTGCTGCTCTCACTGTGAGTAAATGGAAGTTCAGAGGTACCCTTTCAGTCTATAAATTTCAGATTTCCATTTATTAAGAACTTTTCAATTGTATGCTGTTGTATAATCCATGTTTTTGAAAATTAGAGGATTTTCAGCCACGGGAATATGACTGTGTTCATGATGAAATGCAACAGTTTTTTGTTTGTCTGTTTTTGTTACACAGTCCTTTCTCATCTTGTAAGACATATGGTCAGGGAAGATACCTTAAATCACTAAGAACTTTGCCAGAAAGTGTCAACATCTTTGTAGAATCATCTCTCAATTTCACCTAGCAAATAACAGTATATTGTTATGATTTTTTTTTACTGTGTCCAGAATTGAAATCCTAAAGTGGGGAATTTTGATACGGCAGTTTTGCTAATGTCTGCACAATGTACTGCTTTAATGCCATATGATTATGTGGAAAGGCTGTGACAGTGATATAGTAATATGTATCTACTAAAAAAAAAAAAAAGCAAACACCACAACTCCGACTACAAAGAACTATTTCGCTCTTGCCAATTTTTCTTGTACTCTTCTGTGTAAAATAAATAAATAAATAAAATTGATTTAATAGAATCACAGCATCATAGAATATCCCGAGTTGGAAGGGACCCATAAGGATCATGAAGTCCAACTCCTGGCACCGCACAGGTCTACCCAAAAGTTTAGACCATGTGGCCAAGTGCACACTCCAATCACTTTTAAAATTCAGACAGGCTTGGTAAAGTGACTACTTCACTGGGGAGCCTGTTCCAGTGTGCAACCATGCTCTTGGTGAAGATTTGTTCTTTTACCTCTTTTTTGCAAGCTACCGGTAAACCTAGAACCTTTCACTATATTAATAGAATTTGCTCTTACGTGTTAATGATATTTTAAGAGAAGAATAAAAAAAATATTAAAAAGAAATATTAAAAACTTAGTTTTAAAATTATATGAGCACCATTTTATTTAGCTACATAACCTATTTGAAAGTCTATACGTAAGTAAGCAGATAAGTTTTGTATCTTCGACAACTGTATGAAGACATAGATTGTTCCTATGAGTTGCTGTGCACTTTGTGATCCATTTGTTAATGTGAACGCTGACCACTTTTTAAATTTCTTTATAAACTTATTTTTCAGTCTCCCTACTTATTCAGATAACAGTAAATAATTATGGTGTTAAGCTGTCTGTTCTGCGAGGAAAAAATAGTGTGGTATTTACAGTTAACCATGGTTATTTCTTATCTTAGCCCCTGTATTTTAGCAGTTACAGGTTACTGTTTTCAAGGCTGTTATTGAGCTTTTCAGGGAGAGGCAGTACCCTTTATTATACCTAATCACATACTTGGGAAAACATGGACAAAGTTCTTCAGGTTAAACACACGCTGTGGTTTATATGGCATCTTTAGTGGCAATTATCAATTACGCAGCCATCTATTGCTCAAATCCTCCTTCTGTACATGTATCACAGCACCTACCCTGCAGTTGTAATGGCACAGTAGTTTCTAGGTCTGTGGTGCAAACTGGCTTAGCTTAAAACATGTTGTTGAGGTGCTTGCATTTGGATCACTTCTCTAACATGACAGTCCTGCACGTAGAGTAGATGGAAATGTATGACTGTGAAGAGCAGCAGCATTGTGCAATTTCTACCAGATTTCTTTGTTGTAAAGTCCTCAGACACAGCTGACATCAAGGTACATCTGAAGTATGGCAGCAGCTGGTGAATGTTACCTAACTGTGGTAATCCATCATGGTTTAAAGGAAAAAGGAAAATGTGTAGCTTAGGAGGAGAGTTGCGAGCAAGGGGATAAATGACAGCAATTTAATAACTGTGGAACATTGAAACCACAGATTGATATGAATTTAAGCATCCCTCTCCTAGGAGGAAATACTGGGGTCCAAAAATTGAGCCTGGTTGGGGGACAGAGAGGAATGGGACACACTGAAGTGTTTCTTTGAATGATGACTTAAATGTTTGTGACTGAATTATTCTTAAGGTTGGACCTGGAAGAAACTTTTTTTTTTTTTTTTTTTATTTTGATCCAATGATGATGATACAATTCCTGCCAGGTTATTATGACTTTATGTATTATTGTGTAGTGTGTGATTTCTAATTTGTGTGATGTAAATTTATTTTTCTCAAGTAATTTCTTTTAATCCTAGCAGAGTGGGACAAACTAGTGGTAAAATTCAATGCTACACGCAAGTAGTATGGAAAACTGCTACAGTCTCAGAAGTGCTACCACACTATTGAACAGGAAATGCTTTTGAGTATGTGCATGTGTGCATTGCCTATTATCTGCTAGCAGCTGTTTTGAATTCTACTATTTTTCATTTGTAGAAAAAGTTAATTATTCATATTCACTAAGATACATGCTGTTTTTTTAAGAACTTGGCTTTATTTCTCTTGGGGGAGGGGGAGAGGGTGATAGTTCATTTTTGATAAAGGTCATTTTCTCATGGAAAATATAGACCCTGGCTTCTACTGGGAGGAAAGTGAAACCACTTCCCATTTCCTCTCGGGTTTCTTGGGAAATATGTTGTTTTGCAACCGTAATTGAATAAAAGTTTTTTTGTTGTTGTTTTTAGTGATGGATGGGGAAAATTACCAATACTCGACAGAAATCCATTGATTCAAATGTGGTTCTTGCAGAATTTTTAATGAATGTACTTCAAGTTGCATTTAAAAAAAAAAGAATCTGAGTTCTATTAAAAGACTCATAAAAAAGAAATTAATGTTGTTTTGATGCAAGTTCTTAAAAGGCAATTTCTATACTCTAAGAGCTTGTGCTTCTAAGGGTGATTATATTATTCATATGCTTAGTGAAACATACCTAGAGTGTTTTAAGTTAACTGCTCACTCCTTTGCTGTGGAACATTAAAGTGCAATTTACCTCTGTAATTTCTCTGGAGACGGTTCTTAAATCTGGTCATGCTGGACTCTATAGATGCAGTGCTGTTGGAGAGCAGGAGCAGATTTAGATTTTCTTTTGACAACATGTCTTCGGAAATCTGGTAGCGTGAAGTCTTCTAAATACTTTGTGCATTAAGCTCACTTCTTTGAGATAAGGATATGGGCTCCTTAAGAGTGCTTTTTGGTATGACCAGGACCAAATCTGAATGATCCTGTGACCAAGGGAAACTTAGCCAGTTTGTACGTTAATTTTCTGCATTAAACATTGTCACAGAGAGAAACAATTGTGAAGATGAATGAAGTCCCAGTAGGGAAAATTATTGATTAGACTTCAGTGTGGAATGAATAAAGGAAGATGTGATGACATAATATGTAAGTGAAATGGTATAACCTTGTTATTACCTTAAATAATATAAATTGTGGTTTAAAGAGCCAGTTGTGCAAGAAGTTACTAGATTTGAAGGACTCGCTCTAATATAGAAATAAATTCCAGAAGAATACTTGATGTTCTGGCATAATTCTTAGTAAATTTTTATTACTTGATCAGTGATGTCATCTCATTGCTTGTCAACTTGAAGCTATGTTTCACTGTTTCTTTATCATGTGAAGGACACAAATTGTCTGGAACAAGGCTGAAGTATTTACTTTACTGAAGTAAAAGGCAAGCAGTAAATTAAAGAAATTGAATTAAACTGCTTTATCTTGGGGAAATTTCCTGGGCAAGAGGGAGAAGGCAGAATAGTAATTCAAGGAAAGGCAAGCCTGAAGCAGAGTGAATTGCCTCCAGAAGGAAAACGATGAACTTTTAAGAGATTTGGCAAAAACCCAAGTCCCCATGCTATTGCTGAAGTAGCAGATTGAGGCTCATCTTATTCAGCTCTGTTCCTAATAATGTTACCCCATTGCCTCTATATTCTCCCAGCTTTGGATGGCTGTAAGAGATGTTTCAAGAGTTGCTGTAACCTGAAAAATAGAATGTTTAACTGTATTGTTACGGTAGTGTGCTATGTCCGCAACTGGGGTCAGCCAGTCACTGATTATGTTTTCATCTAACCTCTCTTGTTATGTGTAGCTTTTCTTGTTCTGCTGTAAGACTGCTTTTCTGGCACTGCACCTACGATCACGGCCCACATCAGTATTCCCTTTTGTTAGAGAATATAGGGAGACTGCACATGGAAACTTCTAACAACAGGATTTTCTGAATGGAATCTTTCTTTTCCCCTCAAACTAGTTCTACAGACACCTTTGGGCTCAAATTTCATTGCTATAAGGCTACAGGCACCATTATCAGTTCCAGACAATTCCCTTGCCAGGTGTATTAGGTATTGATGGGTCATCTATCAAAACTGAAACTTTCATTCAGCCTCATAGTCTAGATTCTGGAAAGAGTAGCTCAAAACCTTGTTGAACACAGATGTCTTTCCTTGTTCCAGATAGTTTCCTCATCACCCTTTTTTGAAGATAACAGATAACTGCTACAATATAGATCTTTGCTATTCTGGATCCCTTGTCCTTTTGGAGTTCTGCACCCCGTTGGTTTATGCTTGTGTGTAAGAAAAATTCAAGAACTCGGTATTGTCTTTAACCTTGATTTGAGTTTTATTGTTTTTTTTCAGATCTCTTTGCAAGAAATCAACTTAAACGTAGTTTGCTGTGCAAATTGTACTTTTCTTGCACATCATTCGTCCAGCCCTGTTTGCTTTCATATACATACTACCTCAGTTGGTGCTTCTTTAACCATTTTGATCAAAAATGGAGAGCACAGACACAGCAAGACTATGTATGAATTAGCCATGCTTGAGGCCACCGTGTTTTACTTATGCACAAGGATGTGCGTCACAGCAAAACTGTTTTATTTGTGCTTCTTTGACCCCTCACAGATTTGCCTGGGATGAGTGGACCTCTAACTCTGTGTAAGAGTACAGAATGTTACTCATGAATTATTGACAAAGTTGAATTTAGTTTGTGTATTTTACATTATTCCCAATTCAAAATATTCTGATTAATTTGTACCTGTCAAGCGCTTTGCTCATCAAAAATTAAACTGAGAACAAGTTAATAGGTGTTTCATTAGAATCAGTTACCATGGGATCTCCTCTGATTGGGTAAAATCAGATATAGATCTAAAGTTGTAATGTTTTTGTGTTGAATTTATAATAACAAAACCAATGTTTCAAGGCATGAGTGAAAACTGTTTTGTGTATGTTACTAATGGTCTGTTTAAAATGATGTAGTAGCAGCACTGTGTGCTACTTGGAGAATGCTGTGAAATAAATATAAGTTGGTATGCATGTAAGAAATTATATAGTGTATTTTTTCAATTTAGAACAGTTATCTCTGGGCTATGTTTTTCAGGTGGCTGAAATGCATGGGGAACTGATTGAGTTTAATGAGAGGCTGCACCGTGCTCTGATGGCTAAAGAAGCTCTTGTGTCCCAGATGAGACAAGAACTAATTGATTTGAGAGGGCCGGTAAGTGTTTGTTTATTACATTGAGAAATACTATTCTCAAAACCATTACTCGTGTTGAAATAAAATCTGCACTACCTTATAAGAAATAACAGCTAATAAACCATCTGTCAAGAATACCTTACTTGGTATTTTTGCTATTGTTTCATTCACTTTAGCAGTATTTAATTTATATAGTAGTATTGAATGTATTCAGACAATAAAAATGTCTGCAGTGCTCAGATGCTTTTAAGTTTGTTTGTTTTTGCTGAGCTTTTTACTTTGGAAGGTTGAAATAATAAAAAATAATTGGTAGGTTTCTAAATGAGAAGTTACCCGTATCCATATATCTACAGAGGTCAGCATCACTGTTCTAGAAACACTTTATAATGTGCCTAGAGGCACTGAAATTTTCAGTGTTATTCTCAGTCAGTTTTAAAAGGGCCATGAAGACTTATTTCTGTTGTTCTAATTCTTTTGGTTATTATACCTGTGTTCTTTCTCTGCCTTTAGTTTTATCCCTATTTTTGCAGCCTGAGCTAAATACTAAATAGTAGTTTGTGTTCATGAGCTGGTTATTTGAGAAAATTTTTTTAAAAAAACAAACACAACAACATAACAAAACAACAATCTCCTCCCCTCACCCCCAAGTCCCTAGAAATCAAAGTTTTTGTTTTCTACCAGATACTGCTTCCCTTTGGCTTTTTGTGTTAAAAGATTTGGTTGAAACGTGGAGATGTGCAAAAGTAAAGGAAGTTCCTGATAGTTGTCTGTCTTAGCAGGAAGGTGTACTTTGATGGGTTTTGTTCATATGGTTGCACAGTATTGCACCTTAGTTTTTTGTTCATACTGGAGGCATTCATGCTTATTTTATCATAACATTTGTGTCAAGTGGCTGATAAGAATTCCATGTGCATAAGTGAAGCAGGATTTCACCTGTAATTTTCAGCCTTTTAGATGCAAACAATCTCATTATTGTGTCAAGAAATGACAAATGATAAATCACAAGTGTATTATGACTATACTTTCTTACTCAGATTTTAGACTGTATGTCCCTGTTCAGAGATTATGTTTTTACTTATGTATCCACATATCCTATTAATAGATACAAACTGTGTATAATAACTTTGTTCCTGTATAAATTCCTGCTTTATTTTACTTACGAATGTTGTGCAGTCCCTTCATCTTGAAATAGTAAAACTAGATAGTGTTCAGGAAAGAGCAACAGGGATAATCAAAAGCGGAGTGGTGTTCTGTATGTGGCTGGTTGGGCAGCCTTTCCTCAACTTGAAAAAGAATCTGCTTTGGGAAGAGTATGGTAGAGAACTGCAAAATGGTGTGTGAAAAATGGAGATCAGCTCTGTGTGACATCTCCCAGTTAAAAGCAGGTTCAAAACAAGCAGGAAGTCATTTTCAATGGCAGTCTTCTACAGCAGCAAAGCTGTGGAGCTCTTTACCAAATACTAGACAAATACTTAGAAAAATCCATTAGGAGTTACCAAATATGCTAAGCTATGTCTTGGTCAAGAAGTCCCCTGACCTGAGAATTGCTGGAGATGTAGAGAGTTTTGGCAAAAGTTTTGTATATGCTTGCTCGCATGAAGTGTTCTTGAGAGGTGGGCATCCACTTGCTTGGTCCACTCTTAAAAACATTTGTAGTAAATAAATTATACTACCTAAATTGATCTGTAGGATCAGCTGGTGCCAAAGGCAGGAATCCCTTGGAATTTTTGCAGCCATGGTATAAGCCACTACTCTCTTTTCCGATTAAGTATTTCTTTTAAAAAGTTATTAGGTGCAGTCAGCTTATAGTGTAGTGATATAAATATATCAGCAAGCATGTTTCAGGTAATTAATCAGTATTGTTACAAATTTTATTGTATGAGATGAGAATCTAGCCTAATCATTGAAATACTGTTGTAGTAGGTACTGTACTCCTGAAATATGTGTCTATTTATGAAACCTGAAACGTAAGTAGCTTTAACAAATCATCAGGTTTTATGATTCTGACAACTGTATTTAATTACTGCAGAAGCAATACTGGATTAGTGAAATGCTAGTCTTCATTAGTTGCTGCGATCCAAAATGGAACTGTGGGAACTGTGCATTGAATACAGGCTTTTGAAAAACTTTTTGCATTATCCAAAGAATTTAATATATGTAATTGCATATTATTAAGCATAACTGTGCTGGTAGTCTATCTGTTACTTAAACTTTAATTAGAACTTTAAAAGTTGGTCAAGTGTGCAACTGTCAGAAATTCAGTGGGATATGAATATTTGATCTCCCCTTGACTTGTTTGAAACGATCAGCCAAATTCTTAACATTTTATTATTAAAATAGTATATAATTTACAGATTCTCATAAAAATAGCTTCCATAATTCTTCACTGACTTCTTTCATTTTAATGCTAATAATCAATTTTAATGGCTCTAATTTATATATGAAATATCCACAATGATCTTTCCAAATTTTTAGTTATGGGGTTTCAGAACTTCTGTAGAAGTTGAAAACATGGAGTGTAATATTAATGCAAAAAGTATGTGCTTGCAGGGAATGAGGAAATACATTAATGCAATATGTCTCCGTCACTGTACTTTGTGTTACAATGAACAACACATCAATTACAATCTCAGCATAAGTAACAATCTGCTTCAAAGTAGATGTGCAAGCACTGGAACTTATTAATGTCATTCTTTCTTATTTCCAAAGTCCACACTCTGTTTTTGAGGTCTTCATGCAAAACTCTTACTGAAGTTAATGAAAAGTACTGCATATGTCTGGGGGTAGGACTTCCATTTCAGATATAGGCAAAGATAGGGTACAGGTTATAGGCAAGACAGAAAAATGTCTGCTCTGTATAAAAGCCCTGGAATGCCAACCAGTGTGCTGCTGCACAAGGATGGACTGGAGTGGGAGCACGTAACAGCTGATGCTAGGACTTGAGAGAGGGGAGTTACTGGCTCTTGCCAGCATAATGACTACCCTATTCCACCAGAAGGAGGGCAGCAGACCTGTTTAGGACTTGTGCTTCCATACGTATACTCTGGAGCTGTCTCAACTCTGCACAGCTTTTCTTCTTTTCTCTTCTCCAGTAGGAATGACTCAGTTTTTGCCGAGCCATATCTCTTGAAACTTGGGACAGCAAAATTCAGTTTTGCCTTGAGTATTGGTGGGAGTTGAGCTGGTCTGTCAAAACCTTTGGGAAGGGGATTTTCCTTAGTCCCCTTTGAATTTTGATATGGCTTTACAGTAAGCAATAATGTATATTTATGTTTCTTAGGCAGATATTCTGAAAAACAGGCAACATATATTACGGAGATGTATTGAACTGATAATTAACTAATGTAGATACCTTATCTAGAAGTTGACAACTTTCAGCTGTTCTTCAGCAAAACACGCTAATTTTTCGTAGTTGCGGTTTGTGCTTCAGTGTAGTTAATGGCGAGAATATAGCCTTTTATGTTTAACTTTAAAGTAAAGGCTAAGAAAAAAAAAAAAAGCTTTTATTGATTTATTTCCAAATGTTCTTTCTATCTTGTTTTCTTACAACTGTTACTTCTTGGAATTCTGTAGGTGTTAGCTCATCATTACGTTTTTTTTATGAAGTTTCATAGCAATTTGATGTTTTATGATAACACGGCTAACATAAAATGATCATGTGTCTTCTTAGTAGAATGTGCAGTATAAGACAAAATGTTCACTAGGTTTTATGTGCTTCAGCTTTTCCCATAAATTCTTTATACACACAAGGTACTTTGTTTTAGCATGCTTTGTTTATAAAGCTCTAATATTGATGCTCTGGGATTTCTATACCTTTCAAAATTACATCCTTTTACAATGTTTACAAAGTAAGATTTGTTTCTTCACAAAACTGTAGCAAATTCTAACAAGAAAACCTTGCAAGGGTGATACATTTATATTACTGTTACACAATTGTTTAATTTTTTAATAGTTTCTTAATAATAGTTTTTTTGGCTTTTTATAACTTGAATTTTAAATTTTATTTTTCTTATCATATGCTTTCCATTAAGAAAGCATAATAACTAGTGTGCGGGAATTGTTTCTGTTCTGTAAATATAGGTCCCTGGAGATTTGAGTCAAACATCTGAAGATCAGAGCTTGTCAGACTTCGAAATGTAAGGTTTCTAATATGCATATTTCTGCTTTCATGTTGTATTTATGGGAAAGAAGAAAAAGCAAGTAGAGTGAATAATTTCATTTTCCTATATTATTTCCAATAAATAAATTCTCAGATATGGTGCTCCATTGTTAAAAAGCATGGAGAGCTACATGGTCCATGTTGTATAGTTTTTAATAATGTATGCAAGGCATTCAGATTCATGGACATTTTCTTGAAGTGCTCTTCCAGTGTCCTAGAACCTAGTATTCTAGCACAGCACCAAACAGTTACTGTTTTCTGTTGCTTTGGTTTTGGTAGATTCTAGATGATACTAATAACATGATGGTCCTCATTTTTCTCATCTCAATGCATACAAATAGTACTATTAAAAAAAAATAAAGTAGGTCACCACAGATCACTTTAGAGTGGTGTGATTTAAAGCTTTGCTTTTATTAGTCTGACTAAGGAATCTAGCTTTTTGAGGATGATGGGGTGAAAATATAGCTGGTGTTTTTCTATTGCAGAAATTTGGAAGTAAATCACAAAGAGAGAGGGTGGAAATTGCTTCTCCATAACTGTTCAGTGCTCTTCTGTTATTTGATGAACTCTTTTTTTGTTGTTGTTGTTGAGTTTTGTGGACCTCAATGTTGAACTTGTTGAAATGAATAGTTTTTGTTTTATGTATGTAATCAAATGTTGTCAAATTTACACAAGTAAAAAAAAAGCTGATTTGCTTAATCTTTTCCCCAGTTACGTTAATTTTAGGGAACGCTTTTACATATAGTAAGTATAACAGGCTCAGGCAGAACTACAAATTTTCTGGTATTCCATTTGAAATGTTAAGTTGCTTCGCTGATGACCATGATCACTACCTAAATACCTGGAAGTAGCTACTTTGCAATTTTAATACGTAAACATGATTATCTATTTTAAGTTTATCTCTCATCTCCTCAGATCAAATCGTGCTCTTATTAATGTTTGGATTCCCTCTGTCTTTCTGCGTGGAAAAGCTGCTAATGCATTCCATGTTTATCAGGTAAGTAACACGTTCTAACAGAAATTCAATAAACACTTTCTGACTGGAATGGAACATTTTAATATTTTAAGGATCTCAGTATAATTTTATTAGAGATCAGATAAAGGACATCAGCAGTAACTTCATACATGTTCCTACATAGGATGACAGTGATCCTCAAAATAGCGTTATTTTGATTGTTGGCTCTTAATAGTATAAATGCATGTTAATAAAATGGCTGCATTGACCAGAGCACAACAATTCAGTGCTGACTAGTAATACCTTCTTCAATATGCATGTTGTAAATACTCTATTTCAGTTCTGCAATATCAATGACCAGAAATGTTACTTGACAGACAGACAGATATGGATTACTTAGTAGCTCAAAAATATTTTGAATGGTGCAGAAAGCCTTACCTGTGTGTCACTGGGTATGTTCATAGTGGGTTTTGCTTCTGCTGGGTCTAAATTTAGAGTTTGCACTCTAGCCTGCCTTGTAGCTGAAGCATTGAAATCCCATACTGTTTTTCGATTCATGGATTTTCAGCTTTAGACCAATTATAGCCATTCTATAGGCAAAATGGCAGGGCTAGCCTTAAACAGCTCTTTGATGTGCTTTATCAATCTACTTGTATTTCTCTTTGTGGATTATTCTCATAATTATTATGACAAATTTTTAAACTTTTGAGCATTTTTTATAATTATTAGTATAATTATTATGATGCATGAAAACATTTACTCTTTCCCGTGTTTCAGCAATGTGTACTTAGCTTTAAACAAGATTTCTGGGGATTTTTAACATTCCTCTCACTTTGAACAATGATTTTTATAGAATTCTGAATTATTTATGGACTGTTAGTACAGGAAACCACCTTTTTGGCCAGTAAAGTATAATGAAAAATAAGTCTTCAGCTAATGCAAAGAAAAGCTGGCAATAGTGAAGTTGTTCTGAGTTAGTAATTTATTCAAAAGTGTTGAACAATCAGTTAGTCAGATTTAGGTGTATGAGTGCGTCTGGAAGGCTAACATGTTGACAAGTGTGATTATTTTTGATAATTCCCTATTGCATTTCTGTCTCTCACTTGTTCTTCCATTATACTGTAACTGCCTACATGTTCCCAAACCCAGATACCAGTCTGGCAAAACAGAAATCCTTAGATATACCAGTATCCCACCACATCTCTGTTACTATAATGCTACTGCAGTTCTGTGATGACTGAAGGAGCTCTCATTTCTCCTGTTTGTTTCTCATTGTGTTGGGTCTGTCTGAGCTGGAGTCACCTTTTCCCTGCAGCAGCCCGCACAGTGCTGTACTCTGCACTCGTAGCTGGAATAGCACTGATATCACTCCAGTGTTGTGTCTATTGCTGCACAGTGCTGGCACAGCATCAGGACTCCTTCAAAGCCCCCAAGAGCCTGCAGGCTGGGGGTGGGCAAGTGATGGGGAGGGGACATTGCTGGGGCAGCTGACCTAAACCAATCAAAGGGATATTCCATAACACCTGATGTCACACTCAGCAATAAAAGGGGGGGCTCTAGTGGGGGAGGGGGCTGTTCCTCCTGAACAACCACTACGCGTTTGAGGCCCTGCTTCCCAGGACGTGGCCGAACACCACTCGCTGATGGGAAGTAGAGAATAATTTTTTCTCTCTCTGTGCTTCCGCACGGACTGATTGCTTCTTTTGTCTCTGTTTTTTCCTCCCATTCCCTTTCCCTTTAATTAAACCTTTCTTATCTCAAACCTCGAGTTCTCTGTGTTGTATTTTCTCCCCCTTCCTCTTTGAGGAGACGGGGAGTGAGAGAGCAGTTGTGGTGGATCTCGGCTGCCCACCTGAGTAAAACCACCACACTCATGTTGCCCTGTTTATCAACCTGCTGACATATTGGAAGGTTCTCAATGTCTATATTTACTTTTTCAAGGAAATTAAGTTGAAGTAAATCCTTCTTCATTAGCATACTGTTGCTAACGGGGCAGAACAAAGTAATGAGCAAACCTTGGAAATCATTTGGTTTACTGATGAAAGCATTCTGCCAGCTATTATCTTAAAACATGCACTTCTATTAAGGCTTTCACTTTTACAGTCTCAGTGTGAATGGCTGGGTAGCATTATGTGCTATGTGGTAGTGCAGACACTCAATTTGCGAATGTTTGTGTAAGATACTAAAAATTTGAGAGAAGTTGTGATTATCACTGCCTGGGAAGGTGGAGAACTTGGGTGAATTAGTACATGACATTTATTGTGATTACTTTGACAGAACAATTGTTAAAGGCTTGCTTTGTAGGGCAGAACCAAATATCGAGGCTGTGCCAATGCCTTTGTCTCAAAAAAACAAAACCCCCCAGAAGAACCCTATGCAGCAACTCCAAGTTGGGTACCTTCATCAGCTGAAACATCTTGCATCACCAGTGCTGTTGTGATACTGTTGCACGTGATCTTGAAGTCAATTGCATTTATAGCTTGGTTGTGTAAACCTGGATCTGAGATTTTTCCAAATGACTCATCATTTAGAAAATCTTAGTTTATATTTTTCACAATATAGATAACTAAATGTCATTTGATATTCTACTTCATTAAAATATAAGGTCTTTTGCTTAGGTCTTCAAAGAATTCTGTTTACTTTTAATTTAATGGTAACTTGCTGTCAAACTTTGTTACTCAAGAGTTCAGAGTTTTGGACAAAATTTGACTCTACTTGACTATAAAAAAAGGCACCAAGAAAACTGAGAAAGCATGTGGAATTCATGTGTATTATAGACGTTTGGCATGTTTTCTTAATAGGAAGAAATAAACCTAGCTTCCTGGTTTATAGCATGTTCGGAGCTTTATCCAAAACCTGCGTGAGTGAGTGGAGGGTGAGACACTGCTCTCAGTTGGCTTTGGATAAGGGCCTAACTACAGTGACTTGAACTAAATTTCATTCTTTATTGTGCTTCTGCACCTTATCATTTCCATCATTAGCGTGGCATTTTAGAAAATAAGTTGTGCTGTTAACAGAGTGGGTTTTAATAGACTTCATTAATTACTCAGCATTGATGGAAAACAAAGAACTTCTGATTAAAGGGTGGGCCTTTTAACAAGAGGACGAAATGAAGCAAAATATCATTGGAAGATTCTAAAAAGATTTGAAATTTTAGATTGTCAGAAGACAGCTTTGAGAATTTACTCATTTCTGCAATATATTGTTATGCATATATGACATGTTGGACATCACTAGTATGCAAAATTTGTTTATGGGTATATTTATTAGAAAAATGCTCAAGTTACTTTTCTGAATGTTCTATTCATTATCTATTCACACTAGGAAGTTACTGGAGATAGAATCACAGAATCACAGAATTATTTAGGTTGGAAGAGACCTCAAGATTGAGTCCAACCTCTGACCTAACACTAACAAGTCCACCACTAAACCATATCGCTAAGCTAAGATCGCTAAGATATGTGATATGGAAAGATAGAAATTTCTTATTTATTATAGACATAGAACATCCATGGTCAGAGTTGTTTGTCTTTAATTACAGAACAGCACAGAATGTCACAGAATTCCTCTGGTGAGCAGTTGTGTATTTGCTCAA
This sequence comes from Aythya marila, assembly GCF_965140915.1. Taxonomy (NCBI): domain Eukaryota; kingdom Metazoa; phylum Chordata; class Aves; order Anseriformes; family Anatidae; genus Aythya; species Aythya marila. Next base: position 7,811,296 of record NC_139056.1, on the reverse strand, counting down.
CTTTGTCTTTTGAAATTTTAAAAAGAAAAGTGAGCAAAAGCTACCTGTAGAAGTGACCTAAAACTTCTGTCATTTCTATTAAACTTTGATCTTAGTACTTGTTAAGATCTTTCCTTATGGGAGAATACATCAATGGCATTCCTACTAGTTTTTGATCTCTTGTAGTATGACTGATAAGAGTATCTGTCTAGCAAATAACTATTTTCTGCCACCGTGCACCTGAAAAAAAAAAAAAAAAAGGAATCTGTCCAAAAATAAACCTATGCTCTCTATATAGCACATTATATCACTATGATTAAACACTTGGAGTTGAAGTGATTGCCACATCTCTGATCAGATACGTAGTCATGTGCTTACTGAATATATATTCTGCGTTTTATAGCTATCAGGAAAGCATTAATTTATAAAACTTCAGAATAGCCTCAATAACAGCACTGTGCATTTATCTTGTTAAATCTCTGCCAAAACATGTGCTCCTGATTACAGGGAATTCGATTCAATGTTGAAATTGTGGAAGAGGATATTTACTAGGCTACCAGTATGTAATGAACAGACAAGGACTAGGAGTGACAATTAGGATAAATGACTGAGCTCATTTCTGAGAGTCCTCTTATTCATAATAAACATTATATTTGATGTTTTATCATTTATTTCTCCACAGCAGAAAATAAAGTGTTTGTAACTCTTTGTATCAGCTGTGTGAGGATTCTGCTTGTAGTATATCAATGTAAAGGAAATTGAGAATTCTTGGTGGAAGTATTGCAGCATTTTAATATGCTGCAATCATTTAATATGCTGAGATCATTTCCAATATATTTTGAAATTTGTATTTCTCTGAATGCTTTGGTAACCATAACTTGGACATAAAAATGGGCTGTTAATTGTGCTGGCAAGTTCTGAGGAAAAAGTTATGAAATAAATGGAGAAAGCAGAAATGTGCCAATTGGTACAGGCAAAATTTCAAACTTGTTTTGGGTAAGCATAATTTTCAGATATGCTAGATACTTACAACTGTACTTGAATTAGAAATATGCTTCGCCTGCCTGAAAATTAGATTGTATGCATAACAGTCTTGAGGTAAGATGTTGCTGCCAAGTGAAGATGTCACAAAAAGGCATGGACCTTGACCACTGCTTTTCCATATCCAGTTCATGTAAATATATTTGAAACAATTAATGTTTTCTTCCTTTTTTTTTTTTTTTTTTTTAAAGTTATTAAAAAGCTAGAGAGACTGTCTTTTTCCCTTTTCTTCTGTTGTGGGTTGTCTTGTCTACCTCTTTTGGTTAGAAATTGCAGATTTACAGCATTTGTTCAGTTGATGGAGAGCAAAAGACAGTGTACAGGGATTTGCTACGTCAGTTTTATTACTGACGCACTTGAGAACTGTCATGCATCTTCTGTCCCTTTTTATTCATAAACAGATATTTTCAGCAGAAAATAAGCAATGACATACTTATTATGTGGCTTGGAAATGGCCAAAAAAAAAAAAAGGTGGATATGTTTGCAGAGTGTGTCAAATAATGTTGAAAACTATGAACCCATAAGTATAGTATCTGTCATCCTTTATCCTGGAGTTATAAGTGATTCTTCTTGGAAATATTAAGAATTAGGAAAAATAAACCTGCGTAGCTGTGCCTCTTCAGAATCAATGCCAGTTTTCCATTTGTGCTCCTTGAAACAGGAAGAGAAATGAATAGCATGTTAACTTTAATTTATATCTCGGGGGGCCAGACCTGAGCATTACTAAAAAGATATGAATAGACTCTGATCCCAGCAGGAGTTTTGTTATGGTGTTTTTTGCTATGGTCTTCCTTTTCTTCTGTTTTTTTTTTTTTTTTTTGGTTTGTTTTTACAGCAGATTTTAATGCTTTAAATAGTTTCAACCATCAAATAGTTTTTTCTTTTTTAAATTTCTGTTAAGGATTAAGGATTCTGGACTAGCTCAGAAATCAAGTTGTGCACTCTTAAAGCAAGCAGCATTTTATAGAGAATCCTATTAGACGTGGAAACTTTAAGCAGACCTCTATGTTTGCAGAGTTACCCCACACTCCTGTAGTAGTAATTAACTGACAGCATTTACCTATTATGAATCTTATGAATTTAAAAGCAAGGTCTAGAAACACAGCCACATTTTATTCTCAGTTTGAATGACTTGAGTTCAAGAGGGATAGTTGTGATTGATAGAATAATCATCACTCACATCTTAGCACCATCTAGCACTTTCTTTGAAATTACCAAAAGCCACAGACTTATGTCATTCAACTATGGATGGTAAAACAATTAGTGTATACATTTTAGTAAAAAAGCTGGTTAGAATTGGCCGTGCGCTTCTATGTCTTTATTAAGTTTGCTTCAAAAATATTTTTTCTTGTTTTCTGAAATATCACTATTTAACAAAAATAGACCAACATTGAGATGGCTACAATAAATAAATGGTGACAACAAGAATACAAAAAAAAATATTGCCATTTATAATTTTTGCCAAAATTAAATGGGCATTTAAAGCTTTCTTTCCTCTAGCACTGCAAGTAGTCATCTGAAGAAGGAGATCCCTACTGAGAAGAGGTAGCTATGTGTTGTGAAGTTCAATTTTGTCATTCCCTAGGATAACATAAGGAAACTTACCTGCTAAATTGAAAGAGAGAAGATCTATGTTTATAGATGTGCTACTATGAAATGCTAGGGAAGATATTGGTCCATTTGATATTCACTGATACTGGGTAAAGGAGGGTATGGAAGCATCAGAGGGGTGCAGGTCCAGTATTTTGCTACGTGAATGAAAATGGGGGGGGGGAAAAAAGGTTTGAGTCAGGATTCGGGGATGTTATGATTTTGGGTTATCAAGAAGAGGCCAGTTGCTAGAGTCAGTAGAGCAAATACTCAAGCAGTTAAAAAAAGGTTTCAGAACATAAAACAGTAACATAAAAATGCATATTTTTTTAGACTTCTGTTCACCACGGAGGTCTTATGGGGTATTCCCATTCTGGATTATTCCTTGTGGAGAATTAGCAGATTGTCTATTTTAAATCGAAGTATCAGTAGAAGATCTTGAATGAGTGGATGAATAAATCTACCCTTACAATTCATCATGAAATAGCTGAAAACTGGTTGTGATAAATGGCTTTTAGCCTGGTTACCAGAAAATTTTAAAAAGGGATTAGGGAAGTCTTAAAAGAGCAAACTGTTAGAAATCATTAGGAAGGTGATAGAAAAGCAGAAAACACTATTATGCCATGTATAAAGCTCTGGTTTATCTGTGTGTAGTTCTAGTCCTCTCTTCTCTAAAAAATAGAACTGGAAAGAATATAGGCATGGATAGAAAATGATAGATTTAAAAAAAAAAAAAAAAAAAGTAAAAATTTGAAGCTTTTTCAATTGAGCATCGTATGAGGAATTCTTAGCCTGCAAGAAAAACAGCTAAGAGGGAGAATACAGTAGCAATCTTTCAAATCCTGAAAGGCATGGAGAGATTTTTAAACTGTTTCAATATGCAGATTAAAGCATCTATTGAAACCACTAGCATGCAGTTTCAAAATAAGTGTGACAGTGGCTTTCTCCACAACAGAATTGGAATTTGAGTCTTCTTGCCTTAAAGCTTGCATATTCACTAAGTTCACATGGGTCTAGAAAATTATTGGGCAAATTAAATTGAAGAAAATCAATCCAAACACAAAAGATGTTGCTTGTTTATCAAGAAATCCCTGGATAGTAATATCTTGGAAGATGGGCAACTTTTCTGGATATATATCACTATTTTGTGTACATTTCTAAGTGTACTGGATAAAATACATTCCAAAATTCACCAAAGAATATTCTGAACTGTAAGTGTTGAAATCGGTATGCCTTGCAGTAACTGTACATTGGAAGAAACTTGAAGGTCATGGTGTAGGATTAACCCAACATGAATTGCTCTTGTAATGCTATGGTAAGAAGGTCTAATGTAGTCCTAAAATGGAAATAACAACTATGATTAGGAAACCTTTCCTTCCACAAGTGTTTATCTTCTATGCATTGCAAGTTTATTCTAATGTATTCAGAAACACAGCCTTTCTCTTTATACTTGCTCTGTTTTGTTTTGCTTCAGGTTTGTATCTTGAATATTGTCTTGCAGTGTATTACTGCTGACATAGTTGTATATCTTGTACCTGGGCAGTGAGGTGAATTTGATGATCCGTTGATGTTGTTATGAATCAATAAATCATAGGGATTATTTAGGCATTATTAGATGAAATTCTTTCTGTCAGGAGCTCAGATTGGATTGTTATAACAATATCTTCTAATAAGAGCATTAGAAAAATTATGTTTATCTACTTTGACTCCAGAATAAGCTTCAGAGGTTTATTCTCTTATGAAGTTTGTGACAGCTATTACTAAGTGGCAAACTAATCAGTTATGAACATTTAAGGACCTGGCCACATATGAAGAAATGAATATTCCGTAAAAAGTAAAAGCTAAGAAAACCTAGTCCTTTAAACAGACAAATCTAAATATTAGGCTTCTTGCTAAAATTTGGGGTCATGCAAACATGCTTCCCTTACAAACATCCTGTATTCTATTTTTTTTTTTTTTTGATCACTGCTGTTCATGATCTGTGCAGTCTGATGCCACTCTTATTTGTGAGCAAGGTGTTGGTCAGTCATCCTACTGTTAGAAAATAATATGTCTACTATATTCACGGGCATGAAGACAGAATCCAGATTAGAATTTAAGAAAAAAAATATTTGCATTTACACTTTACCTCTAGGTGGTGATAGTTAGTTGCAATTTTGTTTAGCGAGTGTAAAGCAAGATGGCAATTGCAATAGTATTTCTTTGTCGTATTTCTCAGCTGTAGAATATTGTGCTATTTGCTGCATACATATGGATTGCACTTTCCTGAGAAGTGTACAGCAAATGCCATAATGCCATTAGTCATGTCTTTTGTTATTATAATTACCAATGACTGACACTTAAGATAATGAAACAGATTTTGTGATTCTTAAAGAGATACCAATATTTATACCAGGACTTGCAGTCCTCCTTGTCTGCAGGGTAATATACATTTCAGGTTACACAAAACAAAGTTAAAGATAAACATGCTAATCAGACAAGGCTGCTATTATTTGAATATCAGTAGGAGCCCTCCATAGATTATCATCAATAAATGTTCTTTTATTCTAACTTAATTCTTCTGCATCTTGAAAATTTTACTGTTTAATATTGACTGACTCATATTTTTTCCTCATAATATTTCTTCTATTACTTCGAGTGATCTTCTATTTGTCTTGTCCACTTCCTCTCAGAAGGAATAGCAATATACCTTCAAATAGAAGAGGATTCACAGTATCTGAGTGCTTCTGCATAATCAGAGAGAGTAGTTTTCACAGAAACGCTGCATAAAAGAGGAGAAGAACAGTGTCTGAAGCTAGGAGCTTTTGTGGGGAGCAAATTCCCTGGGTGAGAGAGCCAGAAATTTCATAGTGTTAGCAAAGTGCTTCTTTAAAGTCAGAAGTCTTAACAATAGAAGACAATGGATTGACAGCTTATAAACAAAAGAAAACAAACAAACCAAAACAAACAAACAAAAACCCTTAAAGTATGCAAAGAATTGGAAAAAAAAAATTAAGTTCAGAGTTTGATTTTCATTTCCCTGATACGTGAGGAATTGGATTACTTTAGCAGCTGTGGCAGTAAGCAGGCAAAAAGGAGAAAGAAGAGTGCAGTCTTCTAATCATATTCTATCTCAGAACAGCTCAGGGCAAAGAGAGAAGAAAATGGCCTAGAATGATTGGGAAAATTTGAGAGAAAGGTATGGTTCATGGCATTCTGAAAGAGAGTGGTTTCCTAAGCCAAAAAGGTGAGTGCACTACATTTTCCATAATGGGACCTGAGGATATGTCAGAGAAGCATGACAGTAGTTAGAGAAAGCTTTAAACAGCTGGGATGGAGGGAGTGCACAATGACAAGACAGAACATCTTGGAGAGAGAAGAAAAATGGTTTTATTTATAGCAGGTTTTAATATATATTTTAAAGGAAACCATAATACAACTCAATGTACAAATGTTTCTATAACGATTCTAATCTGGATGCAAAAAATATTAGGAAAATAAAAGTAGAATTTCTGTTTTCAAATTATTTTGTACCTAACAGAGAAACAAAAACATAGTTTGTTGTTTATATATCCAGAATAAGTAGCACATATCTTATTTACATGCTGATTGGTAAGATACCTTCTTTCCCTTGGTCAGAGCACCCAAAATCTTTTACTTGGAGACCAGCCTATCAATTCTGTCATTTCCCTGTATTCCATTCTGCAGAAACTTCTTTCACTGCAGTGGTTACCATGCTTTGCAATGACTATATGGGTGCCTCCCTTTGGAATAGTGCTAATTATTTTGGGGCATTACAAGTAATATTTCACTGTCAGAAAGAGCTAATTATGTTGTTATTTGAGTGAAATCTACTCTGACTTGAAGAGTTAAAGATAAAAATATTGATTCCATCCAGCAAAAGCATCGGTAGGCTTCTTTTGTTCTTTATTGCCCAGTCACTTTAGTGCTGATTTGATGAATAGCAATTGAACCGTGACTACAGAAACACACAGAGCATAATTCTGCATGTATATAAGTGAGTGGAAAATACTAAAAAATATAACACTTTTCTGTCTAGTATGACAACATTGGCCGTTTTTAAAGTTAATTCTTTGTGCATTCTCTCATATACTTGACATTCCTATTGCTCATATTTATGAACTAAATACCAAAAAGTTGGTTTTAACATAGCAAATAAAATACATTATGGTATCTGTAGTCTCTATGCAAGAAAGTAGGTAGTCTTGTTGAGCTACAAGCTTATTCACTTTAATTGCTATTATGTCTCTGGTAACTGTGCACTAGAACCACAAAATGCTGCTCATATCACAGCTGAGAAGTTTCATTGTTCTGTTAGTTTTTCACTACTGCAGAAATTCTGAAATTGGATCACTTTTGGAAACTTTACCATAAATGCAGTCCTGCAGCTGTGTCAAAATATAACTTGCATTTGTACTCATTTCTTCCACTTCTATGTTAACTTCAGAGAAGTTAGCTTGAATTTATATTCCAAACAGAATCCCATTGTCCTCAAGTAAAGTTAAGAAATGTAACTGATTCTTTTTTTTTTTTTTTTGCTATATTCTTCCTGTTTGAACTTATACCTTTTGTTCTTTCTGTATGTTTTAAGCAGAGAAATAATTTTTATAAAAGCATCCTAACTAGGTTGAGATACATGCATCCTCTCAGAAAAGCACTATGAAGTACGAAGAAAATGTAGTTCCAGTCCTTTGAAAAACATTTCTCTAAATTGTAAATTTTGATCAATTTTTTTAAATTTACTACTCCTGAATAATTATGATGTACATTAAAGTTGAGTGATTAATTTTAAGAATTTATTAACGTCATAAAACAGTTTTTGAGAAACAGAACAAGTAGTAGTTACAGAAACTCACATCCTGCTAAAGTGAATGAATTTCCTTCTTTCCACAGAAAAATTACTTTGTAATTTTTCTCAGGTTACTGTAGCAATACTCTGCAAAAGAATACCCAGGTTATATCATGTCTATAACTTTCTAAGCCAGTAAATAATTTCTTTATGTGTTAGTGAGAGTTTTGCTTTATGATTCAGAGCAACAAAATTGTTGCTTTTAAGTTTCTTATCTTTTTTTTTTTTTTTTTTGTCTTAAATAAATTTAACAGACATTCTTAAATAGTTTTTGTTGTTGTTAGTTTTTTGGTTTGTTTTTAGCTTTTGCCTTATACACAATGGGAAGCTACAGTGGAGATGGTAAAAGTGGTAAGCTGGGGTAGGTGGCTGAAGAGAACATCAAATGCAGAAGAGCTCATCTGCATTTGATCTCTTACTACCAGCAGCCTTCCATCTTTAATTCTGAACTGGACTTTTAGAAGTTCCTGACTTGTTCTTGATGTTTTCTCTCCACAGTTTTCACAGAAGAGAATCTATTTTTAGGGAAATTTTCCTGACTGTTAATATTTATGAAAGTTATGAGGATCACAGTGGAATTAAAGTATTTGAGAAGATAATTTTAGTATTTTAGAAGAGAATTTTAGGAAAAGTGTTAATTTTTTGAAGTTTGGAGCTGGCACAAAATTATTTTTGTTTTATGATTTTATTGTATAATAGATAATTTCCTAAATCAATGATTTCAAAGGCAAACGATTAAAGGAGATGCCAGTTTTGATGCCAGTTTTGTCTATAAGAAGGGGAAAAGCTGAGATGCTTGCAGTTTGAGCTTCTCCTTGCATTTTCTTTTCCTTGTATTTTTTTTTTCTCCTCCAAAAAAAGTGATAGAAATGGTATATGAAAAAAAAAGGTAATTGGAGTAATCTGTCGTATATATTTTGTAATTGTTTCAAGCTTTCTTGATCTTATTGTGGGAAGGGGGATGGAAAACTAAGCACATATCTTCCTCCCTGTACAATCTCTTCTCCCATCTCTCAAAATGTTCAAGTTGCCAGTCTTAGAAGACACACAAAATCCATTTAATGATGGTTGTTCAATCATTGGTTTATCCTGCTGAGTGCTAGCAATATGTTTCTTAAGATATACATGTTCTGTTAGCATTTGTAGGTTTGATTATTAATCTTTTTATCCTTTTTATCTTAATCTTTTCTATCTAAACAGATTGTCCTGTTTCTGAAGCAAATATTCTCCTCTTCCGTCCTCTTCCAGAAACATTTTATCAGTTCTTTACTAAGAATGGAAGTCTAGGATGCAAAAAAAAAAAAAAAAAAAAAAAAAAAAAAAAAAAAAAGTGGGGGCAAAGCATCTCTAGTAGTTGATGTCTACTTTCTTCTGTTCTGAGTTCTAAAGATAAGACTATGGACCAGTAGTAGGCCAAAATTAGTGTTACTTAAAAGCAAATGTAAACTTTAACTGGTCAAGGGAAATAGCTCAGTTGAGTTAACCTGCAAATTGGCACTTATTTTTTTTAAACGTTACCTATTTGTATTTGTGCTGATTGGCTTGTCTCTACCAAACCAGCTGCGAATTTTTCTTTTTGTTGTCACATGCTTGGGCATTTATAACAAACAGCACAATCTCCAGAAAAACTTTTTTAGTTAGTTAGAAGGACAGTAATACAATAGAAATACAGCAATGCAGCAATATGGTTTGTCTCAGTCACTTTTTTTTTTTTTTTTAACGATGGTGCTTAGGTGGCAAATGTCACAGCAGCTTCCTTAATGTAAATCAGGCTCTTTTGCATTCCTTGTACTGCCCAGCACTTTTTTTTTTATGCTCGTAAGATAAACTATGACCTTGTGTTTGCAAACTTTCTCCATATTCATTATATCCTTTGAAATGTTCCAAGTTCTCTTGCATCTTGTGACATTGAATTCTGCACATTTTATAGTAGTGTCTTCTCCCCTTCAGAAGTTTTTCTTGCCTCCGGAATAGGCTCACAGGGACTTCTACTCTGGCAGGCTTGTATTTGCGGAGCTCCCATCTACAGAGTTCTCTGGCTAGCATCCATTTTTCAGTGTGTTCAAATTGTTCTACCAGGAAATGTGAGCCCTATTTGTAGGAAAGATTTTATGGTCATTCAGTTTACGGAATTTTGTTCCTAATGCTTGATCTGGTATTTTTATAATCCTGAACATCAGTGCAACAGAAGAATCTCTGCAATACCCTGTTCGCTATCTCTTTCTATGAAAGGTGCTTGAAAGAGTACCAAATACTGAATTGTAAATATACCAATTGATACTTATGCATTCAAAAAGAAAAGCACTCTCTTGAGACTACTGCAGCTCTGAAGAAAGAATTTGGATTATAAGAATTTAATCCAGGAAGCTACACGGGGACCTAGGGCAAGCTGGAAATTTGGTCCTTGTCCTTTCTTTTCCTTAGGTTTTTATGCATAAGTGGTGGTGTCAGTGGTTACTAATTGAAGGTGTCAATAGTTATTAATCTGTTACCAGGGTCTATTAAGCAGCTATGAGTCAAAAATGCTGTTAAAGATTCCATAACCAATTAAAGAAACTTTTACCTCAATAAAACAGTATCATGGAATTAGGTTTTACTCATTTCAGTATAGAATCGTTAAATTAGTGCTTTCAAATCGGCATTTCAGCAATACCAATTTATCAGGTAGTTTTCTAAAAAACGAAACGCTATTAAATTACTACTGTTTCAGCTATTTCTCTTCAAATCTTTAACTTCAAATATGTTTGTGATGAGAAAATAGCAGACTAATTCATTATATGTGCTTATTAACTATTTTTTTCTTTCAGCTGTTGTAAATCATTGCTATGAGAAGGTTACCAGTCGGTCTTTACACAGGAGACCCAACTGGAAAGTGCTCCTAAATTACAGGCAGAAGCTACTTAATTCATTTCTTGATCAAATCAAAATCTTAAGTCTACAATCAAGTAACCGTTCCAGCAATGATTTTAGTTTGCTCTATGAATGCGTAAAAAGTTTGAATATTACTTAATTAGATTAGGAATTGGATGATTTTCAGGAAAACATTTGGGCATTTGAAATGAAATGTTATTATTTGGAATTGAATTTTAAGTGGACCGAAGAATGAGGCCCTGAGTAGTCCTTTAAACTTTCTAGAACGTGATCCTAAAATATTGTTCTGTACTTACATGACATATGCTTAGTTTTTTTCAGTAGCAGAAAGTAGTGACCCTCTGAGGTGCAACGTGATAATTTGGGACAAGAATACACAGAAGTCTTGTAATCCACTTCAATGAAGTGTGTGATAGTATGGTTTAGCTGCATCCATTAGGCTTCCTATCATTACTCACCTCACTCTTGAATATCACCCACAGCTTCTCATATATCTTTTGTTATATCCTGTGACTCAGTCCCTTATGTCTCACACATGTTTTTCTCCAGTCTTCCATATTTTGCTCCCTGTTGTCTGTCTCTTTAATTTTTCCTTTCTGAAATTTCAGGCATCTCCATTTCTCCATTTCCCCTACATGCCCCTTGTTTCAGACTCCTTGCTTCCCTCTGACCCCTTTTTCAAACAAAGTCCCCCTGCCCACAAGAAGTTAATTATAGTTTATCTGCTTTTGTGCTGAGATCACTGGAATTGCTGTTGTGAGCTGCGGATGAGTTGGCTGGACTTGGTTCCTTTGATTCCTTGATTGACCAGAGCAATGTGTTTCTGCATCTGCCCCTTTCTTCCTTCGGCCCTTCCTTGGGAAGGGCTGTTGAGTTTGGAAGCAACACCTGGTTAGAGATTTCTTGGAGGCTTCTTGAACAAGTTGCAGGGAGTATTTTTGACTCAATTTTTCCATCTGTTCAACAGGGATAAAATTATGCTGCATCACCTGAGTAGTTCTGCAGTGTTTAGATATTCCATGAATAAAAGCTACAGTAATTTTTAGATAGTAGAGGCAATTTGGGGTTATTGATATTGCAAGGGAACTATTCCCAGGGTAAAATGTGGTTTAAAAAACCTGGAACCTTTCTCTTGCTCAGAAACTGAAGATCATCATCACCATAGCATCTGTTTAGTGTATTCTGTAATTAGCATCCACAGATTACATTGATTTCCCATTAAAAGATCACAAAAGAAATTCTGAATATGTTGAAAATGATGAGAATAGTTCTAACTACTTTTAAGACATATCAAGGTTCTAGATTTTGATTGTATTTCAATTTTTTGACTACAGAGATTATTATTCCCTGTTTCTGCTGTCCTTAGATTGTATGATCTGTATTTCATTTAAATAAGGATAACTGCCTGTATGCCTTGTAGGACTAATTCAGAATAAATTTATACAAGCAGTTTTATCTTTAGGATTTACTTTGCTTGATTTCCCAATTGAATTTGTGTTGAGTGTTTTGAAATATGTTGGCTTGTGAATAGTATTCCCTTTTGAGATAATAAAACTTTAAATGTGTACTAAATCATGAACTTTAATATGCCTTTCATAGTCTATTATACAGTTGTCAATAAATTGAATATGGCACAGGGTTCCAAATGTTGCATTTTCATGTTTTACTGTCTAAAAGAAATCAATATCTATGTACATAAAAGAACAGGAAGAAATTTTATCTAAGAAATTAATATGTGTTTTTGCAGAACTTAAAAATTGCAATTATAGTGTACTGGATTCCTTAATTAGTTAACTATGGGTTACGGTTTAACAGGTAATATTGAACTGCATGATTCACTGAATCACATGTGCAAAGATAACTGCTTAGCTAAATTATGATTTCTATATTAAACAATTTGGTTAAAGATGCTGTTAACTTTTTTTTTTGTAGTCTAGCTGAAAGAAATTTAATTTTGGGACTGTAGACAATTTCAAACAATATACTGGTCATGAGAATAGGCAGAAAGGTTATATCTGAACAAAGAATAATTAAAATAATTATTATATTAATATAATTTTATTCTACTATTACAGTATGTTTTTCTGTAGTAATTTACAAAAATCATGCAAAATACTTGCATTTCATATTTTCCATTTTTTTTTTTTTTTTCAGAGGTATACTCAGTTATTATAAGACAGTCTTGTAGGTGTCTAATTATCTTCATTCTGGCTTTATTTTCAAAATTAAAATCTGTATACTTCTTGCAGACTTATTACAGGATCTTTATCATTACGTGATCTGAATTCCTGTTGCCAAAACCAGTTGTATTTTTGTTTGTGTGCATATGTAATTTGCACAATACTGTCAGTGTCTAACATTCTTAGATGTGCCAATTTTGGAATCATAGACTTCATTTTTGGTTATAATCATGAAACATGATGAAATGATGCACAGTAATAACAAAAAATATAGTTGTTATCCAATAGAGTCTGATTTTATGAATATTTCTTTCAGTGAAATACTATAATTTGACAGACGTATATCTGTTAGAAAATGTATTTTGTTACAAGAAGACAGAATCCTCCTGTTTTTTGAGAAACCAGGTGTCTGTAGAGATGAGGACCTTAAGACCTCTTAAGAGGACCTTCTTAAAGACCAAACTAAAGGAAGGCTACATCGACCAGACATCAGTCAATCTCCTCTAAAATACCATGAGTCCTTAGTAAAATTTTGTATTTTGTCATAAGGACTCAGTAAATCTAGAAGAGAAAGGCCAGGTGAATGATTCAGCTTAATTTATGATGCAAAATACTGAGATTATTAACATGCATATGACACATAAACATGCCTATATGCATGAGAATGAGCAAGGTACAGATTCTAATGAGGAAGCTAAGGAAAACTTTACAGATTCAGAGACTCTGGACCTTGAGATTTGATGCTTGGCTGATAGTTTCTGACCTGTGCTGTTTCAGCATTTTTTAAAACAGATAATTTCTGTAGAGGTTATTCCCTGGTAATGAATGAAATCTGAGATTTCAGTAAGTACATTTCACTTCTGTATGAATTTTTCCTAGAGAATGTGACTATTTAGCATATAATTGGTAATATGCTCATGAAATAATTGAGTGGAAAAAACCCTACAGAATCACAAAAGCTACAGCTGTGTTAAATTATACTTAATGTCCTATAGAAGCAGAAAGAATGAATTGTGTATATTTTATAAACAATAAGATTTCTGGTTTATTTTTCAATATAATTTTTTTTAGAAAGTAAATTAAGTTTCATACTTTGAACAAAATTATGTTATGCAATTCTGATGCTACAAAGCCAATTTACGACGTTGAAAAACTGTGTTGAATACATAGACATCAATTTTGTAGTGATACTGAATTATTTTTCCCTTTGCTCACTGGCCAGTAGAATACACTGGAAACCATGGTAACAAAAAGCACTACTGTGGTTGCCCCGGAGTCAGCTTAAAATGAGCAGGCTATGTTTTTCTTGATTAATATAACAACAGGACAGAAAGAGAGAAGGAGGGGGAAGAAGGGAGAGAATTAGATTAATGACCTGCAGTAACAGAAGCAGCGAATGTACAATCAGAGATGGACCTGTGGATCCTGGAACTTCTAGTACTATTGCAAAATGAATGTGAAAGTATTATATTGTGAAGCTTTAAAGAGTAAAGGAGGTTCAATATAGGAGGTTCATAAGTTCAATGGTTTGACTTAAAATTATTTTCTTACATGTCTATGTTTTGCAGGTTTATATTAGAATAAAGGATGATGAATGGAATGTGTATCGAAGGTATGCAGAGTTCAGAAGCTTACATCATAAGTTACAGAATAAATACCAGCAAGTAAGGACTTTTAATTTTCCACCAAAAAAGGCCATTGGAAACAAGGTAATTAAAATAACTCACAGTATTTGAAAGAAACCTTTCTTACACACACACACACACACACAAAGTGGGGTGGTTATGATAAATAATTTTTGTAACTGCTATATGGGCAAAATATGCAATATACTTCTAGAAACCAGTATAGAGTGAGAAGTGATCAAAGTAATTCATCATTACAAGTAGGAATGATCTGAAAATTAAATTTAACTATCATAAGTCAAATATTTGAGATTTAAATCATTCTTGTGACTACAAAAACTTTTTTACAATGAACCACTGAGTTTATAATAAACTGATTATAAAATCAGCATTCCTTACGTTAACCAAATTTTTTTTCCTTTTATATCTGATTTTCTCATTTTACATATTTTTTGCCTTCATATCACTGTTCTTGTATAAAATATCTAAGTACCTATCATAAAGAACATTTCAATCATCAAAGGAAAGCTGAGATAACAATTAGAATACCCAAAGATTTTTGTGACATATTTGGCTTAAGACCACATTAATTCTTGTATTGTTAGAAGGCCAGAATCATTCTAATTATATCTGTGGCAACTTCATCTATGGAAGAAAAATCACCATCATTAATTCATACAACATTATTTCATATGAAATAAATTTTCCAAAACAAATAGAAAAAAATGATGTTTGCAGATTTAGTGGCATTCAGACTTGAGTGAGTATGGATTGTGAATGTTTATAGATAGTAACTCTGCTCTGAGTTAAAATGAGTTCCCAAGTGTTCCATAAAAATGAGTAGGTGAGCTTGGCACGCATGACATAAAATGAGTAGTAATGCACATAAACTGGAGTAATAACTGATATATGTTTATATGGAATTCACCAATAAAGTCGTAGATCTGTTTGCTTGGCATAAATATAGTTCAGAGTTAATGCAGTGCGTTGTCTACTAACCTAATAAGTGAAAGTACTTAGAACTTTTCTGCTTTTTCATGTGTTAGAAGATCAAGCGCTTTTCATTTCTAGTGGCATTTTGTAATTAGAAACAACGTATTTTCCTCTTTGTTACATAACTTATTCTCTTTTTTGAAGTGATATCAGCCTCCTCAATAAATTAGGAAAGCCTTCCTTTAAGCTTATTTTATAGTCTTTCATCCTAATTACTTTAAATACTAATTGAATTATAACTTCAGTTACATAATTGATATGTAGAAAACAGTTGAGCAACTTAAAAAAACTTGCGTTGCTTTTTCTTTCAGTGCTTGAGTCAAAGTTCCCCCTTAATCGTGCATAATCCCACAATCACTTTCCTTTATACTGGGTTTTAGAAGAAGTATCTGCTCTTTGGGTGCCATCTATTGTACTCCTAGAAGAGTACAATGCTGAGACATTAGCCAACTGTAAGATTGTCATTGAGGCTGCCCAGGGAAGTGGTTGGAGGTATTAAGAAGGCATGTAGATGTGGTGCATAGGGAAATGCTTTAGTGGTAGATTCGGCAGTGCTAGGTTAAGGGTTGGGCTTGATGATCTTGGAGGTCTTTTTAAACTTAAGTGATTCAATGATTCCTGACTTTCAGTATAGGATGAGAGGTTTATGCAGGATCTTACACATTAAGGTATTTGGTAATAAACATGGGAAGAGATACTGTCACTACTAATTGCTTTTATTTTAACGCTGCTTCTTATTTTTAATTTTTAGGGGCATTGTTGCCTGTTTGATGTGTTGCTAAATTTCAGAAGAGTTTTTTTTTCCTCTCTAATCTTAGTTACATTTTTAAAATAGAATAGCAGCTCTCTTCACATTTCTAGATTAATCAGTACAATCTTAACTTAGTACCTAAAGAGCAATTTTGTAGCTAAATTCTGCTAACAAAAGCATCTCTGAGTTTAGGTCAGTCTATGGCTTTCATATTTTCTACAAATCCTCAATATTGTTAGGTGCCCAAATAGCATATTGATAAACAGTCCTCCATGTGTAAATTCATAATCATAGCTAGTTCACAAGTTTTGGAAAATGGTGTTGTAAGCTTTTAAATCCACCAGGCCTATATCTGATTGATATTACTCATTGCATCTCTGCAGAACACTTTGCTTGTGAGGCTAGTGAAGGTGATGTGCTTACTTGAAACTGTAGTGGCATTGAAAGAACTTGTGTTGAAATCAACACCTTCCTTGGTACCCACACTAAGTTTTGTGTTTAGGTACATGCCTCAGGTTTAGGGAACCTCCAGGACAAGAGGACCATGTTCTACAGTATGACCTAGAACCATTACTGCATAGTAACAAAACACTATCCACTGTTTTACTATGCAAAAAATTGGAGCACAGAGGAGGAAACTTAGCAGAGGACAGTAATGCAGAAAAGACTATGGAGAACTATTTATTTTCATTCTTATTTTCTTGCCTAGTGCAATAGGAATCAGGGATATCATGTTCAAATACAAAATTGAAGTTTGACAGAGAAAATGCAAAAATCAGTATTTCAGCTCATTTGGAAAGTGAGAAAATGAAATATTTTTTAGTGCTGATATGTTGTCATCAAGTAGCAGTAAAATCGGAAAATATTTAACAATTAACAAATTTTTAAAATATTTAACAATGTTTAACAATTATAAGACAATAGATTAAGAATCTAGTATTCTTATTAATAGTTTATTCTGTTTTTAATGTATTTGTGCCTTCTGCTTGTTAGCATTAAGGTAGGACAAAAGATCTTAGAGTTCATTTTCATGATCTTTCAACAAATTATATAGGATTAGAAACTGGCTTTAACACTTGAGGAAACATATTTAATGTACAGAAAACTGTCATAATAAAGTCACCAATTAGTAGAAAGTGAACAGAGAAGGGGAAAGAATACTGCTGTGGACAAGTAACCTTTTTTCAATTACAAAGAAGTGTGTTTATTTGGCTTTCAGGTTGTTAACCTTACTTTCAGTGTCTCAGTTTAATTTGCATGTAGCAAATTAGAACTAATCTAAAACAATGAAAAGAATAATTCGATTTATAAGTGTTGCTTTAAATCAAATTTGAACAGTTAATTACTAAAGTGGGTAAACTGATAGGAAATCTTAACAGTAATGCTTGTAGAACTTGATGTATTTTCTTATTTACTCTAGTCCCCATACTGTGTATTTTCTACTAATGATCTTTCAGTGCTGCTGCCAAGTAGTTGGCGAGATCTTTATAAGAAGTCCTTGCAAGAATAAATATTCTTCCTTCAGTTTATTGATATTTTGAGCAAAACTGAGAAACACTTGTTCTCGTTACATGTGTAAGAGAAATGTCACAGTGGAGTTACTCATACATGTTTGTACTTTGCTTTTTTAAAAACTGCAAATCTTTTTATTCAAAACTTATGAACTGTATTTTTATCATTTGAACTATTTGTTGCGTAATTTTAAAACATTCTGTCCATGTATCGGCCTGGTTGGTAGTTTCCTAAGTATTTTATATGCAGCTGTATATACCAAGACTTGTAATTTCTAACCATGGTTTTCTTGCAAGAAATAGATCTCTGCATTTCAGTTTGCCTTCAGGTACTTTGGATCTTTTGAATTCATATTTCCATTACTGCAGTTTAAGTTTTTGTTGTGACTGCTGCCTTCCTGCCAGGTTCTTAAAGCCAAGGGACTGGTTTGGTTCCACAAGCATTTCTAGGTCTAGAGAATACTGAGTTTGTGAGTTCATGAAGACAAACTTCATGCAATCATAACACTTGATTGCAAAGGGATCCCTGTATGCGTTTGTATAAAACTATAGCTTTTTTTTTTTTTTTTCATTTAAGAGGAATTTTAATTTTCTTGCAGTTAGTTTCTGACCTCTGTTGTTGCTGTGTTGGTGCCTTCCTTCTTGAACTGTTGCTTTCAAACTAATGGTTAAGTAATAATACGTGAGTACTTCCTGAGCCATTATTCATTTTTTTTAATGTTGCAATGTCCTTAAAATCTCAGTTGCTACTTCATTAAGTGTTAGAATCTGCCCAATGCAGAATGGGATTTAATAACTGGATAAACATCTAATTATCCTCTTGCAAGAGTATTATTGTCCTAGTAGAGGACATATCAAAATAGAAATGATTCTTTGCTCCAGTGAGAGATGTGAATTCAGTGATTGTCTAAGTGTGTAGAAATTGAATCGGGTAGCTTTCTGCTGAGTGCTGACTTGACTGCATGATATCCTTTGCTTTCCTTTAAAATATTGGATATTCAGTATGGAAAGAATACACAAGAATACACAGCACTTTTCTGAGATTAGAAGAGTGACTTTGCCATGACTCCTCGACTGCATAGGAAGAGCAATACAGAAATTTAAAATAAGTTTTCTGTCTAGGAGAAAATGTTGGGAGCAGCATCATTCATCATTTTAGCCTGTGCAGCTGAAGTCTGTGAGCTCTCAATAGCTTGTTCCATGGCCAAACATCAGTCCAATAAAGTAGATTTGTGTCTCTCTCACCCCAGTGACTAAGCTAATGGTAGGCTGTTCTGTGTATGTAATTATTTTTAAAGTTTGTCAGTATTATGTGTATGTATCTTAAAAGATCTATTCATATATTCACACTAATACATAAATATAGACATGTATGGCAGCGTTAACGGCAACATTTGGGATACAGGTGAAGGTAGTTTCTAGAATATATTTTAATTCTGCAAATTCTATGCACCAGGGAATTTATCTTTTTCCTGTTTGTCAGTGGACGCCCTGTCTCTGTCTTTACATGAACAGTGCAGACGGCTTCTTTTTTTTTTTTTCCCCTGCCAGCACAGGTATTCTTCTTCTTATTTTTTTTTCTGAACAATGTCTGGTCTGTTTGCATGTTGCTGAAGATGCCGAAAAGATATAGAGAGTCTCCAGAATAACTGTGTTTAGGGAAAAAAAATCTTAGGGAAGGATGTAATTTCACTTTAGGCTTGGGTGGCTTTGCACCCTGATTCAGCAGGGTACTTCAAGGCATCCTAAAATTTAAGTATATTTGGTTTTCATTGAAATCAGAAGTACAGATACACGTGCTTTTGTACTTTACGAGGTTTAGTAGGTCAGAGAAACTATTCTTTGTTAAAGTAGTTTGTCAAAGTCAAACTGTTATAGTGACTTGTGACTCAGAAAGCAGTGACAAAAGCAGAACTTCTAGCTAATGCCTTTGGGCCAGTGGGCTAAGTAATATTTCTTAGCGCTAAGCTGTGATAGCCCGTGTCTTCACAGAGAATTAGTAGAAAATTATGACTCTCTATTGCTGTAGAAATAGAATAAATTTATTTAAGGCAGAAAACTTTGGAAATATAAATCCTTAAGTTATATCTTAGTAATTTGAAGTTGAAGATTACTTTCACTAATGCTTACTTAATTTGATTTTTGGATGTTGTAATATATATGCTTAAATTCTATATCATTCTTGATTTTCAAAGTGATTAGATTTTGGTTTTCTTAGTGGAAAGTTTTCTTAGTGGTTTTCTTAGCCTTCTTAGTGGAACTAGTTATTTCAGTTATTTTCATCTACTATCTTGCTTGTGGGTTTTAGAAAAACTATACATAATATAAATTTGGCAGACATGCATTTTCTGTAGCTTGATTAAAAAGGAAAGAAAGAGATCCATTTCTGTTGTGTTCAAATCAGGAAAAACTCAGGTTAATTTTACATATTTAGCCATAAATGTTAATTCCATAACAGTGATTTTGTAGCATTCTGTAGTGATAAAGGAAGTGTTGTCCTTTAGGCTCACTGTGTTACTTCATAACTTGAAAGTTCAGTTAACAAAGATGCATAGCCATGCAGATTAATTTAAATACAGTCGTATTTACAAATAGGTAACTTAATTGAAGTACCATACAGATAGAAATAAAAAGAATTTCACATTTGCCATAATTAAGATTTCTAGACACAGCACATCTCTTTTCTGTCACCATGGCATGCGCGTCAATGAGGACTACAGAGTATTTCAGATTTTAAGTCTTGGGTGAAGTGCAATTCCATAACTTATATTTCTGTCATGCTTTTCTCTTGAGGTTAGAGTCACCTTTATAAGAATCATCACAAGGAGCACAGTATACAATATGCAGTCTGAATTATATAATGTGGCACATGAAGCCTGTTTGTAGCTACTTCTGTCTGTTAAAGTGAGTTACAATACCAGCCCCAACAAAGCTGGGTAGCTTTTGTTGTTAGTTCACAATTTCTGGCTGCTTGTGTAACTAAATACATTTCCTATGAATTAATAGGGCAAAAATGTAAAAGAAGAAACAACTGTGGTATGACTAAATGTGATGCGAATGTCAGTAAGACTGTGTATTATAACAACATTTTATTATAAGCCAGTTGAATCAGAATAGTCAATTAAATTTGCTATTGTAGTGTAGTACAAGAAGAGATGATACAGTGATGCCAACAAATACTACATTTGTTAGAGATTCAAAATAAACCTTAACGGAGGAGGAGCAATTCCCTTTCCTAGTGTATCGGAGGAGATAAATGGCCATACTGATTCAGGTCTGTGATCCAGCCAGCCATTTTCACTGTTGGTGTCCAAAGTGGGTTCCTGGATTTGTGCAGATCCTCTGGGTTTTTACCTGGAAAACTTGATGGACTCACTTGATGTTTTATGTATACAGCACTTAAAAAAAAAAAAAAAAAGAGAGAGAGAGAGTTCAGTTTTTTTTGGTCATGTCACTGTCTAAGAGAAGAGAGATAAATCAGTAGGAAATGGTTAGCTTTTATATTACAAATACTTTATAGCAAATGCTTCATCTTGAAGTTCTGTGCTATGAAATGTCTGGGTTACCTAAAACTCAGCATGAAGTCTAAAGCTAGCACAGTGCATGGCAGTATATTTTATTTTTGGTGGCTTAATTTAAAAGATAAACAGTATGACAACTCATACTTATGCATCTCTTTCAAAATGTCTCACTGAATTCATATGTGCATGTAGGTGTTCATTTGGTGCTTATGTGTAACATTTCATGGCAATTGTGAATTGAGTCTTTTTATTTTCAAATTACAAAAAAAAAAAAAAAAAAAAGATACTAATTGCTGCTGAACTTTAGTTAGAAGGAGCACAAAATATTTGGGATCTATAAAATAAAGTTTTGTCTCTCAAGGGTTTTCTTTTCCCTGTCTTGAAATACTGCAGTTAAGAGAAGTAATTTGTTTGAAGAAATTACTGAAGATGAAGCCTGTAGAAACAGTTCAGATGGTGTTGCTTTACATGATGACACTGGGGGGGCTGGGGGGGAGTAATGTAATTTACATGCTGCTTGGACAACTGCTAGATAAAAATATTGTGGTTTTATAACTCCCCATGCGTCATTTAGGTATTCTAGTAGCCTTCTGGTATAAAATGAAAATACAAAAATAACTTTCTAAATTTATTTCTTATTGTGTTGGTGATGCAAAATTAGCTAGTTACTGGGATTAATACGTTTCTCTTTGGGGAGATGTTATGAGAGACACCCGATGACAAATATAAAACTAAACCCTCCTTTCTCTGAATCTGAAATTTTTACCTTAATTTTTCTGTCTTTTTGTACCTATCGATATGCTTGATTTTGTTTTTTCCTCTGAAATTTGTTGTTTTATAAATATTCATATTTTAATTTCACTACCTTTCAGGGGGACTGCTGATAATAAACATAATAAGTGTTACTTTTTTAATTTGAAGTGGAGAAAACTGAATATTAAATACTTCAGATCATGTTAAATGCTAGAAACATATTCCACATTTATTTCTAGAAACTTGAATTGTGCTATCTAGATAAAATTTCTGTTAAAGGAGAATCCAGTCTTTTGAGTGGGAATGAAGTTGAGGGACCATATTTCATCCCTGTACTATTTGACATTTGGGATGGTCAAATGCTGAATTAATTATTTTTTCTGTTTTCTGGAAAATCATGTGTTTATTGCTAGAGTTAAAAACATTTCAAATAGAAGTATTTGGATAATGTTGGTCTCCAGGTGTAGATGGTAGTCAGAAGCTAGCAGTCTTTAGAAGACCTTCAGATCTCTTTTAAGATGTCTTGATATTGTTGGTTATCAACAAACTGAGCAAGGTTGCTGTGCTCTTAGCTAAATGTGTTGGGAGAGATCAGCCAAGGCAGCAGGGCATTGACTACCTACCTCCCTGTAATGCTGCTCTGACACTTCTGCACCCATCTCTAAGTACCCCCTTGTCCTGCCTTGCTAGATCCATGCAACAAGAACCGGGAGGCATAAGTTCTACTGGAGGGTTTTTGCTGGGAAGGGAATTAATCTATGGAAACATGGTAGGGAAATGATTGTTATGGAGCTCTGTGGAAAATACAGCAACCAATTGCTTTTGCTTGCTGAGGAGGTAGAAGAGAATTTGTAGTTTTGGTTAACCTGTTTGTGGGTTTGGATTATTGATTGTAATGATTTATTTTATTTTGAGGGAAGGCATCACTATAAGCTTGTTTATACGATATTGTACGCTAAGCACTGTTTGTGCCATGTTTCTAATGCTTTTTTTGGGGGGGATTTTGTTTCGGTTTCTCTTAATGTCTTATTTATTGGTCTTTAGGGCATTTTCAAACCTGATAAAAGGAGGAAATGAGGAAAGAAAACTGCAATGGGGAGAAAGCACTGAACTGAGATGTATTTTAAATAATGTTGCTGATAGTTATTACTGCAGTATAGGCTAGCGAAGAAAAGGATCTCAATTTCATGAACTGTTTTGGTAGCTTCCAGAAGCTCCTGAATAAAAATGCAGAGTAGATTGATATGTACTTGGTGTAAGGAGAAAACAAATACAATTTCCCTGTTCAATAGGTGAGCGGAAGATAAGCCCTAGGGGTAATGCTGTAAGCTACAGTTTTCTATTGATGCTTTTTAATGAACAGTTGATTCCATGACAAGTTGACACATGGTGGGCATTTATGCCTTTAAATAATGAAATATTGAGATGAGCCTGGATTTTGTTAGAATAACGTTATCAATTGAGTGCTTCTAGCAGTGAAATTAAGTACAGTGATAAAAAGAGATCAGTTCTGCTTTTGTTCTCAAGCTTTCTTTTTTCATGTTAAACTCTTTTTCTCAAATCTGGTTTTGAGAAAATTTGGCTGGATGATACTGCTTGGTTGAAAATACTGGGTATTTTAAGGTCAAGGTTCTGGGATTGCACTGGGAAGGAATTTAAGAAAACAGGATTGTTTGTTGTTTTGTCAGGACCTGGGGAGTTTTTCCTTCCTTAAAAACAAACATTCAAATTGGGTTTCATTGTGACCTTTGCAAATATATCAGTTAATGTAAAAACTAATCATCGTAATCTAACTATTTTTTAGTCATGATGATGACTCAGCAATTGAATGTTTAGCTCCCATTTCAGCCTCTTATTTCAATCTTCACTTAGAGGTGTGCAATTTGATGTCTTCAAAACAAAAAATGATACAATCA
Organism: Aythya marila; assembly: GCF_965140915.1. NCBI lineage: Eukaryota > Metazoa > Chordata > Aves > Anseriformes > Anatidae > Aythya > Aythya marila. Next base: position 7,787,716 of record NC_139056.1, on the reverse strand, counting down.
TTTAGTTAAGACTGGTTGACCAAAGTGGTGAAAAATATTATACTACACCAGAATAACCTGAGTTTATTTCTGCATTTATGGGCTCATCTTTGAATAGCACTGTTGTTAGCTGTATTTAGGAAGGGATGCATGGTGTGCTCTGGCAGAGGCTGATGCAGCTCTCATTGAAGTCCAAAGCTATATTTCCTCCTATTTTAATGGAGTTGGATTGGGCTGTGCTTTTTCCCCAATGATAACAATAGGTTAGTTAAATGATAACTAGTGTTCAGAACATTGGAAGCAGTGCATTTTGTATTGATTGCAGCAGCACCAAACCCACAATATAAACGTGTTTTATCTGTCCCTAAATCATGGCAGGTAACCATGGCAATCATACCATTTTCAACAGCCCATGGAAAATGTTTGAAACATCTTAAGTGAGCTGTCCCATTAATAATGAAGAATATCAATGTTTTGCCATCTGCTACATACTAACAGTGTATTGAAAGACCAGCAGTTGTGTGAAACAATTTAAACTGCAAGCTGGAATGAACTTGGCTTGTAATAAAAAACAAAACAAAATGAAAAAAAAAAAACAACCAAACCTGCAAAACAGTAATAGAAAATATGATTTGTAAGGCTCTGCTTTTTAGTTTTATAGCTTAACATCATCTTCTAATATTTGATGAGTCTGTAAGATTTCCATTGTATAATCTAATTCTTAGAAATCTGTAATTTGATATTAGTAGTTTGCTAATGTATAGTTCTTGCCAGGGTAGAAGCTTGGAAAATTCTCAGTCAAAACTAATTTCTTAAAATATTTTGGGTGCTACTAATTTAAAAATTGAACAGTAAGAGCAGTGTAGTTTCCCAGATGTGTTTTGATGCTTTTGCAATCTGAAGCCTTTTTGCTTGTTAACTGAAGTTTTGTGGACTGTTAATCAAGGTATGTGCTCTTGAACTGAGGGCGAGGAAGTCATTTTAAGAGTGGTTTATGGAGAACGTATAGGTAGTTCTATTTTTCTGAAAATATGCTAACAAATTGAAGGTGCATGCTGGTATGTTAGGTCTCATTTAACCATTTGTTAATTTAATTTAATTAGTTTACAGTGTAAGTTTACATAAATGGGTGGTACACGTGGCCAAGATGCCCTATAGACGTATATCAGAATCTGTCCATATTTTTTATATAATTAAGTCCCTGTATTACATATCATCCTGTCTTTTAACACGGTCAGAAAGATTCATAATCAAATAGGAAGGAAAATGGATTATGGTTACAGACAATGCATCCCTGCAAGTGCTGGTTCCTTTCTTACATGCCAAATGCTTTCATGGATTGTTACTCAAGTGGCACTGAATATGTGAGGTTTTCTCTTCAGCCAGATCAGAGCTGCTTCTTAGGTAGAGTATTAAGACAGTTTCAGCATCTTGACTAAGAACAGTGGTAGCTGTCCGTAAATAATTTCTTGCACCAAAGTTATGTGGGTGCAAAGTGTTTATCTCTGATGAAATCTTAAATCTTAAAAGCAGAGCTCCTGTCTGCTTTGAGCACACTTTTGCACCTTCTAGTGCTGTGGGCTCAAGGATTGGGGCTTATCACGAATAGGGTAGGAGCTATTTTATACAAGGAATAGTTAAATTTCTTTCTAAATAAATTAACAAATTAAGCTTGGAGGGCACATTCAGTCTATCACCGAATTGAGTTATAAGAACTGAAAGGGCCAGCTAGTCTTGCCTCATGGTTTTACAGTTGGTGAGACTGGAGCCTGTTGTTCAGATATCTTCACAGGAAGACTTACTTTAAGCCTAGCTCAGGAAAGTACTTGAAAATGAGTGCTCCCAGAGTGGTTATGGAAGGATCTAGTATGTTCTGTATTGAAATGGAGAAAAGCTTATTATAGAATCGTCTGTTTTTTTTTCTGTAATAATTTCAAATGATGTATAATTTGTGTTCTATAAACAGATACAGTTCTTGAAAGTATAGGAACCAAATTTGTATAAAGCTGTTTTTAGTGCCATTTTGGTATGTGCTTCTGGGAAAAAAAAAAAATCAGTGCAATTATTCAAAAAATTTATTTTTATAGCATTTTTTTGGTTTTCTGTTAGTGCTGTCTCTTAAAATTAAGCAATGCATGTGGTAAAGACAGGTAAAATTCATAAAGCATTCCTACAATTAAAAAGACTTCTTAAGGTACTGATGAGGCAAAGTAAAGATCTTCCTTTCATAACCTAACTGGTTCAATGACTAGGTTGGCAATTCAAGAAATAAATCCTTTTTCCCTGTCGTAAGGCTGTGACCTCCTATTTATTCATCCTACCCTTTCCATTTCTTCTGTATGTTTCTCTTACCTAAATTTCAGAAAATAGTTTTGATCCTTGTAATAGTACCATCCATATTTCTGAGGGCAGGTCTCTCCTTTTTAGCCATGTCACTAAGATCTCTCTTCAGTGAGAAAATGTGTACCTTCATTTAGTACTGTTACTTTGTCTTCCAATACATGCATTTATTTTCCAAAAAATTAACCTTGAATGCTGTGAAAATGTATAAGAATGTCCTGTAGGAGTTGCAGATAACTGGGTCCAATGAAAAGAGGGTTGCAGTTACCTTTTTATAATTTGAGGCTGAAAAAGCTGGCCAGGCTTTGAACCAATTGTGTTTTTCTGCTATCAATTGCTTTATTTACTACTCTGTGACAAGAACTCTTTATCACTGCTGCTACTTGGCAGTAACAATGGCAAAATAATTCCTCTGAGTAGCCAACCTGCTGTTGTGCCACACATGTGGTGACAAAGTACAGACCTACAGCTGCGTTGTTTTGACCCCAGATTACATTGCTTCTGGTGAGAATAGTGGGCAACAGTACACATACCGAATTTCGTGGTAGAGATTGCTCTGTACTGGTTTTGGAGATCATTTTTATATCAGGCTAAAGGAGCATTTTTAAACTGTTTTCAGGCTGAGTTTCACTCCTGAGACTTTCTTTATTTCGCTTGAATAAGTGGCAGAAAAACAGCTATATTATAAGCCCTAATAGGATTAGCTGTAAACAGCAAAAATGCATTCCCCAATCATGTTCTGGCAGTTTAATTAGAAAACTGCTTTGTGCAGTTATTATCTTTAGTTAATGAGATTCTTTACATTAGCCATAAGTGATATAAAATACCTATATTCAGCATTTTGCTCCTGTGTTTATTACCAAGTGGTCCTGCCTGAGAAAGAGAATGTGTTGGTTTAAATACATGTGCAGCACACACGGGGGACTAAAAGAGAGCAGCTTCTGCACAAGAGCAAATTTTAACATAATTGCAATGACTTCACTGCAAATACTGTTGCTGAGGATTTGTGACCAAAAAACCTTAAGAACTGAAGAACCGCTAATGATTGCAGTACTGTAAAACGGAGATTTTCTTGTGGGCTTGTAAACAACATTGAGTGACCTGATAAAAGGAGAACCAAGGAAGTGCTGTGGGGGATGAGGCCAGTTCTTTGGAAGGACTCAAGGCTTGAGGCTGTGTCTGTGCTGGGAGCAGGCTCTTGGAGCAAAGTGATGCTCCTTACATGTCCATTATATGCAGTCAGGATCAGGGAAAAGGGATCACACCAAACCTGGAACGGCCTCCCAGGCCAAACATCACTGCTACTCCTGTACTTAAAGCTTTCAGAACTAAGTTGTTCCACAAAGGTTTTCTTCTTTGAGATCTCCTCTGCATGACACCCTATGATGTCTTCTGCCTCATGCAGCTGATAGTAGCAAATCAGTGTCCCTAGCAACGTGGCAATGTGATACTTGAAACCTTTGCAGTGAAAAGATATGGAAGGCAAGGCTGCTTCTTGAGCTAGGCAAAGGAATCAATAGGAATGCAAATCTTAGTGAAAAGAGGGGGAAAAAAATCTGTATCAACTATCTATTAAAATATTGCATTAGGGTTGTTTTTATTTATTATTAGCATTTTATTTTATTCTAATATGTGTCACCACATATTACAATTTTTGCTTTAACGTTAACCAACAGCTTGTATAGACTTCTGTTCTGCACTCTTGTCCAGACTTCGTCAGTGTGGTGGGGCGCAAGCAAGCTGTTGCTCTGTTCCTTTGAGCAGTAACTGTACTCGGCTGGGGAGTGACAGTGGAGTGCATTGCATGAAGTCTCAACAGTGCAGATTTTTCTTTTAAGTATTGGTTTCCAAGAGTTCTCAAGCTTCTTCAGTTCTTCATTTTTCAGTGAAACAATTAATACCAGAAGCATTTGTTGCAGGATTTGTGTGGGGGGTGTGCATGTGTGTGTAGTAAACTGTTGCTGAAAAACATTGTGACTGTTAGAAAAGAAATAGCAAACTCTATAACTCATAGTTGTGGGGTTTTGTTTTGTTTTTTACTTCTGTACTGATCTTGATTCTTCCATGCATTAATGTAACATTAGAATGTCAAACAGGATTGGACATCAATGTGAGTTCATATCTAGAAAATAGAAGGAACAAAAGGTATTTTGAAGTTTTGTGAGCTTAACTAAAGAAGATGAGCACTGACTAGCTTTTTGAAACCTGTAAGGATGAATGTCTTCAGTGGTACCTTACAGTAATTACAATTACATGTTGTTAAATATTCATTTGCCAATAAAAGACTAGAAGAAAAGACTTCCTTACATAATCATAACTGGGGTTATTTTTTAATATACAGGATTCGTATAGTATTTCTGTGATACCTTTATGTACATTGTATTTTATAACCATAACTTGGGAAAGGGATGCTAAGATGATGGTATGTGTTTGTTCAGAGATTTTAGTCTGGGGAAACAGGATCTATGGAGTATAAGCACTGCAACTGGAGTCCTCCTGTGTCAGTTTCTGTTAATTTAGCATTTTACCCAAATGATTAAGAAAACAGTTGATATAATGAATTCAGTTGATAATTTGTCCCTGATTTTAATGGAATTAAAAATCTGTTATGTTGTTTTAATCCTACACTCAGATAACGACAATGGTGGAAATGTCAACCACTTGTGAAAGGCTCGTCTAAGCTAAGCCATGGCTAAACTGAGTAGATTGCTTGCTGCACTAATGGAAAATTTTAAAAATTCCAAAATGTTAACATATATATGGTTATCAGACAGAAAATACACATTGAAGCTTAAAATAAGTTTAAGCCTTTGTAGAATGTGTCTTGGTTGCCAATATTTGCTAACATACCTTAGTTAACATTGTAATTGTTGTAAATCTATGAATATGAAGTACTGCACTAAGAAATGTCATTCAGATTCATTCTCTTCTTTCTTTAAAAATATTGCTGTTCCTGCTAACTTCTAATGAGAGACAAGAAGAAAATGTCAGTAAGGGTTCTAGAAACTCTACAGTGATCATCCTGAATTCTAAGGAGCTTTCCTGTTTTGATGATGTGTTTGTTTAACCTAAGGAAGGAATAACCTTCCGATCTGCATGGCTTGAACCTTTTTAATACACTGAAATTCTTTAGTAGCATATCAAATGCATCTATGGTGTTTTGTTGGTGAGTTGTCACTTCTTTTGCAAGAAAAAAAATGATTTCAATAGTATTTCTTACACAAATAACACAGGTGGGACAGACAAATTTTATAGAAAATAGTCTTCCTTTGAGAGCTTTAACTGTCTAATAATAATTTTGGCTTTGTGCCTAAAGAACATACTCTGACATTTATACCAGGTGAACAGAGTGCCTGCATTTCTGAGATACAGCTTACTGGCTTCCGCACAAAGCAGGCAGCACCTGGTTTCATTGGAAACCTTTGTAGTCCTCTGTGAGAGTGATATATGGATAGACGTTATATTGTAGTTCACTGTAATTATGAATCCTCACAGGAAGTTAAGTTAGATGTAAATTCCAGAATATGGGGAGCTGTGCTAGCTATTAGGCTTTTAATCTGTAAGTCCCCCAGCAGAATGTGAAGTATATAGAATTATTTTATTTAACAGGGCCAATATCCTATAAAATACTGAGATCTAAAGTACCATAGGAACATCAATAAAACAATTTTATTGGAGTTGTGATATAGTCCTTAAAAACAATCTACTGTATAAAAATTCTGTAAGATAATGATTTATTAATAATAGAAAAATGTAGAGAAATATGAACCCATTTGGGGGTTTGTGTGCCCAGTCTCTGAAAAGTATGAATTATGAATAAATTGTGGGAATGATAAATTGGTATTTCCTTCTGCAAAGACTAGTAGTTCGGGATCTCAAAAGAGATTGCATAAATGGCCACTGACTCTGTTGCACTGTTACGCACTGCCTTGCTAAGACTGTAGTACCTTCTGGAGACCTACTACTACAAAAAGAATTTTAGTCCGTAGGAGAGACCTTCTGCCAAGGAGAGAAGTCAGCATCAGTGGGTGTTTTTATGATAAGGGGTTTTTACTAGGTTGTGTGATTTTCTTTTATCAAGTGCGGAGTCAAGGTGTTGGTTTTCTGATTTGTTTTTACATATTGCTAACATATTTGTATAGGCATGCTATATACAGATCATCAGAAGATTGAATTTGATACTTATTAGGACTATTTAGTGACATTATGGAATTGGAAAACAAAACCAAAACATTCTTTGCACTGTTTATATTTTTTCCTTTTTATTTTTAGGATGCAAAATTTGTAGAAGAGCGACGCAAACAGCTACAAAATTACCTAAGGAATGTAATGAACAAAATTATTCAAACTGTGCCAGAATTCACAGCCAATCCCAAAAAAGAGACTCTTATTCAGCTGATGCCCTTTTTTGTGTAAGTATCTGTCAAGTAGTCAAGCAAATATTAAGCCTGTTTCATCATGATTTAAAATACACTGCCAGTATCTACCAAATATTAAAAAAAAAAAAAAAAAAAAAAGTGCTTTTCTAATAGAAGGCACCTGTTCAGATTATAAATGCTTTTGAGCATTTTTGTAATATTTAAAGGAATATATGATATATATACTAATTTTTGTTTATTTAAATGGTAGTTTTAGACAAAAATCACTGTGTAAAGCTTTCAAAAGTGTCTGATTCTCTTTTATTTTGGCTTTTTAAGTTTTGTTTTGCTTTTGTTTGTGTGGGTTTTGTGTTTTTGTGTTCAGTTTTATTTTGGGGATTGAGGGTGGATCACTGTTAGTGTACTTACCAAATTAAAAAGTCAAGCTGTTGAACTCTTTCTAGCTGAACTTTGCAATCTGCTGATGTATGTTCTGACTTCATTGATGTTAGCACTGAATACGTCCAGAAATAGTTTAACACAGTCATCTGTTAAGAATCTGAAAGCAAACCGTTTGATACAGAATCATATCAGGATATCATCTGTTAAAATCTTATCACTTGCTATAAACAGTTCCTTATTTGTAAATGATATTTAGAGCTGTTTAAGTAATATTAATGCAAAATTATGAATACCTATTCATACCTAGTAAGCCATATTAAATTTGCTGTTCAAAAGCCTCTACGCAGGCACTGTGCAAGCATGGATGGATCAATTTGCAGAATCAAGACCCATTTAAAATCAGTATGTTTCAGTAGAAGCATACATACTTAGCTGTACTACTTGATGGCCTTATCCAGGGTTTTAGATTTTCAAGTTTAAACTTAACTTCAGGACAGCTGTGTTTATTAGAACTGTAATAGATAAATGGAAGAATGCTAAGATTTTGTGGCACTCATTTTTTCAGTTTTTCCTGGATTTTAAAAAGTCAAAATCAATTTGAGGAGACACCCTGAGGTGGTTGTCATAAATACCAAAAGTGTTTGTAGAGGCAAATATCTCAAGAGACTTACCTTTTTCTTGTTCTTAAGAATCTATTGTGTAAAATCTTACTAAGGGCTGTAAAGACTGAAATGGTTTTGAGTACTTCCAGTTGAGAGGCCAATAAATGACAATTTGTTAAGTCACTTTAAAGTGACTGTATCATGCTGTATTTTGTTTTTAAACAAGAGGGGGGACAGTACAGAATACATTTGTGACTGAAGTTTCAAATCAAATATTTTTTGCTTTTCCTCTCCAATTATATTTATTTTTAAGATGGTTAATTATAGCTGTGTGAAGTAGTGAACTGATAATTCCATGTCAACTTCATTTCATAATTTGTTGTTTTAGATGTAGAGCAAGAAAAATTCTCAATGGTATCTACATAGAGGTTTAACAATTGTTACTTAAGTTCCCATTGTTTCTTTTGTTCATTATAATTAATAATCTTGAGTTCCACACAGACAAGGAGTAATGCAGAATAACATCTGGAAGTTAGGGCTAGTTAGTTTTTCCTCCTCAACCAGTGAGAAGGAAAAACTTGTGAACGAAGTTAAATTTTGAGCCATGTGGGGTAGTAAATTATGATTTGTTTCCAAGGATACATTGAGTTGCTGTAGTAGCGATCTTTATCTTAGCATTACAATGGTTCATAAAGACAGCAACAAAACAAATATTAAAATAGGAGAAAAGTGGACAGTAATTTAAAACAGAAGCTATTAGATTAGGAAATGCAATGGCTACTGTAGTTAGAAATATTAATTTGAAGCTTTTGCCTTAACTGATGAAAAACATGTCCATAGCAGCAGTTCGTTACTTGAACTGTGATGGATTATATGCATGCTTTTACCAAAATGATAGTGGTTTATGTGAGATTATAATTCTGTGAGTTCATAAACTGAGACAATATAGGAATGATGTAAAAGCAATTATACTACTTTTCAAAGCAAAATAAAAAAAAATACTGCAATCAAATTATTCTCTAACAATGGTAAGATGATTAAAAGAAACTGAAAAGTGATACTTCAAGAACAGTGTTTTTTCCCTTCCTACTTTTAACGTAAGAGGCTGAGAGACTCTAAATACAATTTCCCTTTGTTTCTCAGTCCTAAACAATGAACTTGCTTTCCGAGAGTTGATCTTTGCCATTTTACAAGTGTGTAAATAGAATTTAGATCTCATGTTTTTGTGTATTAAACAAGGCAGTTATTTTAAAGAAAGAAATTTGTTCAAGGAAATTTGTCAATGCCTTTTGTCAACACTTTGTAAATACCAATGTAATGCATTGCATTGATGCTAAGTATCTTCAGATAATATTGTAACACAAGTTGCAAGAGGACTACTACTTAATTCTTCAATTTTTTTTTTTTTTTTTGCATTTGGCAATTTCATAATTCTTAACACATTGAAGCAATAGATTATAGAAAGCTAAAGAAAATTCTTTCATATTCAGATATGGCAAAAAGGTTCTGTTTGTATATGTTGGACTAGGTGATTTTGGGGGTCTCTTCCAATCTAAATGGTTGTGTGATTCTGTATTCACTTTGGTGAATTATTTCTCTGGAGCTTTTTCTCAAGTCATAGATCTGTCAGCATTCTCTCTTAACTAGACTGTATAATTTTATTTGGGAATGTTAGTGGAATTTGGGAAAGGAACTTTAGCCATTGAGGAAAATAACTATATCTACAGCAGAAAAGGTGATTTTTTTTTTTTCCAATCCATATTTCTACTGAGATATCAGGCTCTATACAGCTACAACAAAATTATTTAAATAATACATAGATCTTTCAGACAATGATGGACCATATTTTAGAAAGTATCACAGTATCATCATAGCTAGGCTATCATTTGAATTGTCAATGTCCTGTATTTTTTGAGTTTCACAACCTGGCACAACTGGTAAGTAAGAAAAAGTATTTCTATTCTACTTCGTGTTGCCAACTTCTCCAGTATTGTCTTTCCTTGCTGGATTTTGAGCTTCATCAACAGGAGACCTTGAACATGCTGGATATTGTGAAGTGTTTGTTTAATTATTCAGTTGTAACATTTGTACCTGCATTTATTCTATTAGTTTTAGTAATATTTTAATATAAAACATTGTAAATACAAATGATAATTCTGATCTACTGAATTTATGCTTTGTAACTGTATGGTTCCTGAAGGGTTACATCTTTTTTAATGAAAGAGTTCGCGTTGATATTATTCTTTGAACTCTGCTACAGAGAATAGTGGTACCTCAGTCTGGGAGAAAAAAGTTAGTCTTAGTATGCAAAAAAAGCCCTTGTGGCATTAGATCTGTCTATTAGGAAGTAAAGAAATATATAAAATAATAAAAAAGTGGTCTTAAAGAGTTTCTTCTTGTTGTGAAAATGAAAAATCTGATAAAGGTTCTGTCTGATTAGGAATCCTATTGACAGAAATTACAAGCCTAGTTTTAATTAATCACTTTAAGTCTCATCTCCTTCCTAGAATACAATGGTGGTGAACACAAAACAAAATTATCTTTAAAACTGAAACCAGTGATTATTACGCACTGGATGAAATATGCAAAATATTTTTTTGTTGTGAGTTGTTCCTTTGGGGTTTTTCCCCAGCTTGAGTGAAGTAATTTCATACAATTGGGCACAGGTCTGATGAGGCAAAACATTTTGATTGATCTGTATGAAATAGCTTGCCACTGTTACAAAGAAAAAAATTAATTTTATTTTGAAACTCAGATACAGTTAACAGTTTGCAGTAAAATGATTTGAATCAGCTTGCTAGCAGTTCTCTTCATTGTTGTATGAAATGCTAGTGGTTAATCAAAGTAATGTAATTGGTTTTGATTCCTTATCTGTGAACTGTCATTAATGTACTCTTTCTGATGTCAATTTTATTTGTAATCTTGGTTTGTATATTTTTTTCAGTTTTACTGGTGCATAAGCTCAGTCACAAGTTTGGTCAAATAATTTCCGTTATAGTCCACTTTTATGTCTCAATGTAAATAAGAGATTCTGTCTCTGCTAATTTGTCTGTTTACATGCTGAATGATACATTCTTTTTAATAATAAAATTGACACTGTAACTTAAATTTTTGGAGTCCATGCAGAGCAAAACCTAAATCAAGAATTGGCACTGCTGAATTAGGTTGCTGCATCTGCTAGCTGGTGAAGCCCTGTCTGTTGATACTTAAATTTAACTTTATTTGCGCTCATGTTTGGTATGTTACAGATAAATAAAACTTGTTATAACAAGTACACTTGTGTTTTAATCACATTTTTATCAGTCTCTCTGAAAATATCACACAAGTTAGATCTTTGAAAATGCATGTATTATATAAGAATATAAGTATATATATCTTTGGAATCAAGTGTCACAATTCCTACACATGTAGTTAAGTCTTTAAGGTTAAATTATTATGCATAAAAATTGTAATAGACTATATGATTTCAAGTATGTAAAAGGCTGTAAGAAGTTCTAAAAACAAACTCAACAGAATGTTGTAGTGTTTCATTTTTGAGTGGCTTCTGTATTTCTCAGAAGGTGAAGGTTTTCCTCCTGTTATCCTCATAATAAGCACAAATTGAAATAGAAGAAATGTAAGAAAAAGCTTTTACAGTAAAAAGAAAAAGTGACGTGGTGCTGTAACAGGTTGCCCAGAGAAGTCGTTGACACCCTGGCCTTGGAGATACTCAAGGCCTGATAGAACACAGTGCTGGGCAAGCTGCTCTAGGTGACACTGCTTGTGCAGGGGCATGGGCTAGGAGACCTCCAGAAGTACTTAAATACTCTGTAAGTCTGTGATTCCCAAAATCTCAGGCTGCTATTTTAACTTGATTTGTGTTTTATATAAACACTGCACAAAGAAGAGTTAGTTAAATAAACAGCTGGTCAAACAGATGTTACATATGAACAAACAAAAATCTAAACAGCATGAAACTACTAAAACACATACTAGGCATTTTAGCTGCGCTATGCTATTCAAATAAGAATAGTGCCACTTGGTTGACTCTATTGCTTTAACAATGCATATGTTTGTATTAAAACATATGCACGAATGGTGTAGATACAATTTTGTGAGTATTTTCATAGATCAGCTGTGCCAAGTATTTACATTTTATCTAACTTTCTAGGCTACAGCTACATGTTAAAAGAGTTTCTTGGCTATTATTTCTTTGTTCTTCTGAGATACAGTGTTGGACACTTGTTCTCTCCTGGTAGTTGCTCAAACATATGCTTTAAGGAAAAGAGAACTAACTCACTAAATCATCAGAAAACAAAGACTAGAGTAGGTCCTTACAAACTGCTGACTATGTGATGTGTTTGAACACCAGAGGAGTCATCAGTTCTCAATGATTATTAGAAGATTATAATGTTCAAAAAATATGTTGTCTTTGTTTCACTGGATGACATTATTTATTTAATAGCAAAATCTGTGTTCCTTGCTTGTTTTGTGTTGGTTGTCTTTAAATCACCTGTCTTTTATGCTAAGTTGTCGAAAATTCACAATTTCTGCCCTTCCTTCTCATTTTGTAAATGTTTCCTCCCTTCTGGAAGGTAAAGTTCTGATAATGGTAGAGTGATCATGGGTACGAATTGTCAGGCGAACTTCAGTACCAACCAGTCAGCCACTTAGAGCAAAGAAGTTGCCCTGTAAATATTGCTATAATATTTATTTAGAACTGAACAGTGTGGTAAGTCAAGTATCTGGTTTTGGTCTTGCAGGCTGCGAAATTCAAATGTGGAAGAATAGATGTTTTCTGTGTGGTTTGAGGAATTTGTCTTGTTGGGTTTCTTATCTTTATTTCACTTAGAACTGTCAGTGTTCTCATCACCATTGAGAGCATTTAAATTGGTATATTAAAGGTACGAGAGAGAAAAAGATACCTGCTCTACAATACTGCTAGTGTTAAAATGTTGCTTTCAAGCATAAAAGGTTCCTACAGATAATGAATCTGAGTTGAAATTGAAAATTCACATTTTCAAAGTTACTTTCAAAATATTTTGTCTATCAGTTATATTTCATTCAGTACCTTTGTTTCTCAAGAGATGTTAGTGTATTATACAGCAGATATGGGCACTTTTTAAGTGTTTTAAGTTTAAGGAACTTAATTTGCCTTAAGTTTTAGAGAATTTAAGTATCTTTTCCTTTTGCAGGACTTTAAATCTCGATCTGAAGTGAGGTGAAAAATGTCTTTTGCAATCTTATCTGGTTATGCCATGTTCCAGTGTTCTCTCTCTCACTTTATGATTGATAGGAAATCAGTTTTATAGCTACTGAGAGGTTTCTGAAGTATTGCAATTATTTTCTCCCTTTATGACTTTCTTAGCTGGACTGATAATAATATATTTATAGCAGCAGTAAAGCACTTAATTAACTAGTCTTTCTGGATGAAAAGCTACAAAAGATGTTCCTATGAGAAAACAAAATAATTGTAAGCTGTGTTTCTGTATCATGTAAGTAAAATAGCAGAAATAGTAGTTAACACAGAGTCTATTCATTTAATGATAGGAATCCCTTCTCTTAAGTGAATTCCAGGCTGTCTATATCTAACCTAACTAAACGAAAGCCTGCACACATACATACAAATATGTCAACCCAGCAGTGAAGTTTTTATTTTATGATTTTATTCTGAAGAAAATGTTAGCTTGGATTTCAGGTATTGATATGACTACGGGAGTGATGAGTAGTCACTGAGTTGATGTAGTTAGGAGACATGGCATTGCTGCATCAGTTGTGTGTGTGGGGATAACAGGGGATTACTTCAGTTGCATAAGTGATTTGAGAAATACTATTAGCATGATTCTATTTTGGAATTTTGTTTTGCTCATTCTGTAGCACATGTTCAGTCTGCAGTTGCAGCCAGAAAGTTCTTGGGGTATTTGGTAATAAGACAGCAAAATGTCCTGTCAATGGAATTCATGCTATATGCAGCCCCAGTGTTCTGCTGGTGGTGCAGGTGTTTATCTGATAAACAGTAACATTCAAAAGCAAATAATTAAACCTTGAAATACTGCCAAACAATATCTGTGTGAAGTAAGGAAGTTTTAAAATGCAATTCTGAATAGATTAATTTGTCAAAAAAAAAAAAAAAGAGTTGGTAATGGCATGACACTTTTATTAAAGCTATTGTACATATATATATGTGGCTTCTAATAGAGTAAATGATAGTATTCATGTAATAGGTTCTAAACTGTTGTGGCCAGTGGCCAGATTTTTACCTGATTACATCCTTTGAAGACCAGCCTATGTTACCAGCTTGGCACTGAAAGAGTTCATTATCTCTTTAGCAAATCTCAGGCATGGTCTGTAATAGTAAGCGAGCACTCTGATAAAGTGGAATATAATTTACGTGAACAGTCTGGGAATAGCATTTGCTTAAATATGTGACTTTAATTAGTAAAGCACCTCATAATACCTGAAACATGGTAATGAAGCTAATTTATTGCCATGTTAATTGATTGATCTACTCATCAAACTATGTAGAGACATTATACAATATTTATCTTTCAATAGAACTGTTGCCAAGCACTGATGATTGTTGAAATAAAAATATCCTAGGTATCTAAAATTTTATTACCATGCTGAGATAATGCAGGAAGTTCTGTTGCAAAAAGGTACTATTCTTATGTGGATGTTTCAGTGACAATTTTCAACTAAAATACTTGGAGTCAATTGTTTTTAGAAAGCTATAGTTGTCTCACTGTGTTCTTGCTTTCTGCATTCCTTAATGGAATGGAATGGAAAGCTTCCATAAAGGAAGCTTTCACTTGCGCTTCCTTACTGTTTCAGTTTTGAGGCAATCCTCAGCAGAAGCCTATCAGTGTTCAGAGTACAATTGAAATAATTTTCTCCCCCAGATTATGGGTAATGTTGAAAGTATTACAGAAACACATCCTTCTAAACTCACCCTACTGAAGTATCTCAGTGTTATATTGTTCCAGGACTAAGACAACTCAAAGTGTTTTTCTTGGTGTAATGCACAATAAAACTGCTATGTCATACTGCAGTTCCATAACACTGAGAGGTTTCATGTATTGTATTTATTGTCTTCATTATTGAGTTTTGCCTTAAAGGGGAAAAAAATCAACTTCACTTTCAAATACCTTGATTTATATTGGTTAACATCTCCATAAGGACAGTGAGACTTTTCTTGCAAGGTTCATTCCTATGAATTGTTCGACAGGCCTCAAAAATAGGTGTTAATGAGCATATTTCCATCAAGTAGATTTTGGTCTTTTTTTGTGTGTGTGTTTTTTTTTTTGTTTTTTTTTTGTTTTTTTTTTTTTTTTTTTCTGCCTTCAGAGTGACCTCTACAGTGCAGTGCCTCTGAAAGGAATAATGTCTTGTGTGCTGGACTAGAAGTGAATGCTTCTCAGTCAGCCCTTGAAGCATTTGAGGGCTTCTGATCTTTTATAGTTGACTCTGAATGAAGTAGGAACTTATGTTTAATGCTGGATGAGAAAACAATGTTAAAGCAGGCAATACTGATGTTTTGTATGGAAAACTGTTGAAACATATGAGGGAGAGGATGTAGTATGTTGTTACCTTCACATGTACAAGACATGTTCTCCATTTCGTGGTTTAAAAGTGTGTGGGGAAGTAATTTAAAGCAAGTAGACTGATAGTAGCAGCCATAAAGGACTTGTGTGTTGCTGTTCAGACCTAGCTGGAATAGATCTGTTTCCTTTATAAACACTCAACGCTCAGAACTGTGTTCTGAAATAAATGCAGATTATGTTGAACAAAGGCATGTTCAATGTTACAGCAAATTTAAGGGCTTTACAAAGAGCTTTTAAATGTGCTGTACATTTTCTGATGGGTCTATTTCCATCCCCCTTTTGCAGATAATATAAAAGGCTGTAGGAGATGGTCAAAATGCCAGATTGCCTACCGTGAAAATGTAAAATCATCGATTCACCTAGTATTTCTTAATTTAACATGGTTATAACATGCAAATACAGTTTAATGTCTCTTCAGTCGCTCTTGATTACTCTTGGCCTCCCAGTTTGTACAAGACAATTATTTTGCAGACCCTTTTTCCTTAGAGTAGGAAACTCAGGTCAAGATGGGAAGTTGCTCAGTTTAACTAAGGAGCTGTGTGGATCAAGATGCTTTTGAGTGTTTTTTTATATATATATATATATATATATATATATATTTATTTGGCCCCAGGAGTTGTGCCATCACTTTCCATCCTTTTTCTTCCTAGTTAACAATGGGACTGGTAGTGAAGGATCATTCTAAGAGAGGAGCCATCATTGTCAAGAACATTTGTTTCTTCCTTCTCGTCTCACTCTTTTACTGCTTGCAAATAAACTCAGTCAGTCCTTGGTAACAGGCAGATTTCCTGATCTATGTAGGTTCTCTCCATAAGTTTTAACTTGTAGCAATACAAGAAAAGGTTGAGATTTTTCTCCAATAAGAACACGCAACCAGTTCAAGTTGTGTCATTAGAGCAGTGAGCCAGTTTCCTTGGTGACAAGTCCCATGCACGGCCCCATTAAAAAGTGAACACTTCATATATTGAGGCATTTGTGTTGCAGCAGGTGTTTCTGAAATTGGTAGCAAAGTATGGGCTCTATAACCAGTAAAGAAAGTTGCAATTTTGAGGCTGGGTGGAAAGGAGGGAATACATTTATTCTCATTTTCACTTTGAAGTCAAGATAAAATTAAACCAGAAAAGAGACCTTCAAAAATACTCATCTCTGCCATCCCTGTTTTTCTATCTTACAGTTCTCAGTTTAAATTCACATTTCTGTCAATAAGGCTGAGTATCAGAAGTGCAGGTTAACTTTCAGCAATAAAATCAGATCTTTAATGTGTTTTACAGAGAAATCAAAATAGCTCATATTGTAAATCATCTTCAGTAAAACATTAGTTGAAAGACTGGTCGATACATTTGAGCACCAGTTCTTGATATCCAACGTTGAGTAATCACAGGTAGGAAGAACATTGTAGAATAGGAAAGGAGTTGTCTCACTTCTGCAAGTGACTGTGACTCATAAGTGTCCATCACCTTCACTGTGTTTGACAATTATTGCTTCTGCAGCATGTGTCTTTTTTTGGGAAAGCAGTTTCTTTCTGCTTCCTCTGGCTGGAAAGTTTAGTCCTTTCTTGAAGGTCAGGGTTTGTTTTTATTTTTACTCAGTTCCAGTGGCAGCAGTGAAAAAAGAGCTATTCTCCTTTGAAGTCCATTAAAACAAACAGACAAATCAAACAACAACAACAAGAAAAAAAAAAAAAACACAATGCAATTAGTTGTCCATTTTCTCTGCTGGGATTTTTACAGCAAACATTAGCCCAGTAAATGAGAATAATGCAACACAAGGCTATGAACTGTAAACTGTAAGATAAAACTGTCATTCATTCCCAGATACATCTTACATAGGTATGAAACCAATTTGTAGAGCAAGACAGGTGTTTAAAATACATGCAGAGATCACTTGTTTTGATAGAAAGAGGTAACTAGTAAGATTTTAGACATACAAGCATTATACTGAGGAAAATATATGAAGTCCTTTGGTGAGATCTGTAGTTTTGGCTCTCAATGTGAATCAAACTATATTCTATTGCTCAGCAACAAAAATGAATCATTTGTATGCAAACACTTATTACATATTCCCCAAACTGGCAAGTATCTGCTAAGGCTTTGGTTAGTTAAGTTAATAGCTATTTCTAATTATAAACACAAAACACAACTCCCATACCTCTTTCATAAACAATAGATCCAATCTTCTTTAAAGGTCTTTATCAACTTCATATCCTAGCTACAAAAAGCAGAATTCTAGAAATGCTATCGTAATGGTGTACAGTGTGTCAAAGTACTGGCCTCATTTTTGGTAGCGTGAAAGCATTTTATTATGCAGTAAGGTATTAATTTTTTTTTCTTCCAGAAATGTCAGCAGCCATCTTGAAATATTTTATTTATAAAGTGACACGATATTCCAAAGTGAATAAAAGAATAAAGTTCTTCTTGTCAGGCTATAGTAATATAACTTGCCCGGCCATTCAAGTATAGAGTTAATGGATGTTTCTTGTAAGCATTGTTTTTGTACCAATATACTCACTTTTTACTGTCTATTAGCACTGGTTAATAAAATTAAATAATTACATATAGGAACAGAATTTAACACAAGAAGGTATCATAATATGTTAGGGTACACAGCAGTGTCTAGGCTCTAGATTAAATTAATTTAACAACCGTGCATAAAAGCAGAGAAGTCCAGATTGCAAGTCCCGTGCAAGAGTTGGCAGTTGTTCACAGGAGCAGTTCTGTTAATTGCAGGGAGTTTTCCAGCAAGACCTTTTAGGAGGGTTTTACAGCCTGAAAAAGTATACTAGAAATGCCTTAAACTCGCAGCTTTCACAAAATATATTTTGGATGGTGGAATAAAAATGTATCAAACAGCAGAGTTTCTTCCCAAAACTCTGAGTGAGGTCACTGTGGTTGAAAACCTGAAAGAGTCAACAGGGAGCTGAGGTCTGTATTGCAGTAAAGAAAACGTGAAATGAGGGCAGTAATAGGTGAATTGATTTGAAGGAGATAAGTCGATGTGTAGGTTGTTAAATGCAGGAGTGAATTGGTTTAGATGGGGAGCTGTAGGACTGACTGACTACTGGGCAACAGAGGTTTGGCTCAGCTAAGTAGTATCGACTGAGCGTAAGAGTTTGATGAGAGAAGAATTAGGCATAATTAGAAGCAAACAGAATAGATGGGGAAGTGTTGGGCAATAAATTGTGTTTTGGCTGTTGGTGTGAATTAGTATAAAAAAAAAACACAACTGGAGAATGTGAGGATTGAAAGAGTGAATTAGCAAAGTAAAAGCAGTGGAGGCATGGGACTGCGCGAGGCAGGTTGGAGTGAATGAAGGGAATATATGCTAAAATGAAGTGAGGAAGATAGTGGGAAAGAATGAAACATGGAGACAATCTCTCCTATGGGATTTGTTTTCTTTTACTGGAGTTTGCACACACACAGAAAAGAAGCTATTTCATTTAAGTCATTGTGATGTTTTCATTTATTGGAAATGGCAGTGGTAGCTGAAGTAACAGATAGAGAAAAGGTTCACCATAGGCACAGAATTTTTACTTCTCCGTTATGAAGAAGGTATTTTATCTTTCCTTTGAAAATAAGCCTTGGTATGGGAAAAATGATATATATATTGTCTATTCTGTTGTTTTGAAATATTGTTTTTGGGTATAAAGATTCAACTCTGTCTAAGATCTTGGTATGCAAAGGTCTGGTGTAATAAATATTCTGCATTCAGTTGTTACGCCTTGTGTAGAGCAAATTAAATAATTGTCAGGAAACAATTCCTCCTCTTCAGAAGTGTCACCTACTCAGTGGTCATTCAGTGTGCCTATTCTCTGTCTGCTAATACAAAACTTTCTTTCTTCCTTTAATCCTGAGCTGTCTAAGCTCCAATTTTCTCCTTCTAATACCCTGAAAATATTTTCGAGAAGTTCCTTTACCTAGCAAATAATCTCATTCCTTTTAAGTAAGGAGTGACAGGTGTGGTATTTTTTTATAAGGTTGCTGCTTTTTTTTTTTTTTTCCCCCAGAATATTGGCTTATTACAGCCAGACCAAATGATATTCACTGATTGTCGCTAACGTGGCTTAAGCCACATTTAAGTTTTATGTCTATAGTTTGAACTTTTTCAGTCATGTTAAACATATCCTGAATGTGCAAGCAGGGCTGAGTGTTAATGAAGTTATAGCATCACCAAAAACAGGTGACTAAAGCTAAGCTGATGAAGTGAATTTTATTCAGGCAATTTGAAGTTCTTTTTATTTAATATCTGTCTACCTCCAATGAATAAGATACCTTTGTGTTCAAGTAAGAATTAAGATTTCCAAAACGTTACATTGCCATGCATATTTTAGGCTTTTGAGCAGTCTTTCAGCATAAATCAGGATGTCTAGATGTAAAATTACTTTTTTCTTTTAGGTCTAGAAACTTAACAAATGCACAAGTAAATGTTTTGAATTGGAGTTGGATATTTATGCCTTCGTCTAAAGCAGCAAAAGATGATTCAAACTGTTTAAAAATGTTCTGCATTAGTCTAATATAGCCTAGTCTTCTGTCATTCCTAACTACATCGTCTGCATACTTTTGAATCAGTTTTTGCTCATGTAAGCATTCAATAGATTCTGTCTATTTATATCTTGATTTTTTCCCCCATGCAACATCATACATACACTACTCATCCCAAAATCATAGAATCCACATCTGTATTTCATCAGCAAGAAATTATTTTCTTGCACAGATCTGAAACAGTTTACTGCTATCTATATACTGTGAATGAATATAGAAACATAAATGTTCTGGGGCACAGACGCATCCTCACTAAATTAAATCTAGATGATAATTTCATTATGATTTAAAGTACAAATGTTTGTAATATCATCTGTGTCAGGCTACTGTCCTTATTGTCTAGGCTTAATGTATGAATTGTATGGAACTGTGTACAGGAAACTGGAACACTTACCAAGGTAAGCTAATCAGTAACTCTTCCAGATGCAATATTATGCTTGATTCTGACTGTATTTGTGCTTCTAATTCATGCTGGCATTCTGCTAGTCTTTTAGCTGTGTGTGCCACTGAATCTATGCACGCTGTGTAGCTCAGCCAGGCTTGCCCAGAGCTTCAAAGTGTGCCTGTCAACTCAATTTACCAGTCTCTCTTTGTTAAATTAAGTATCATTGAGAGCCTGAGATAGGTATATTCTCATTTCAGCAAGCTCTGCAGTGAGTTAATACGCTATTTATATTGTGTTTGTCTCCAGGTGGAATACCATAGTGTTATACTCAAACCTTGCATAAAATAACTGTATTTTATTTTTCATGCAGAATGATAATTGAGAGTTGTGAAGTATAACCATGAAAATAGTTTTTTTTAAAAAAGTACTTAATACTCCTTTCAGTTACCTTCCTAGATTAATTACTGATTACTAATAGTTGTCAAACTATTTTAACTTTTTACATTTCAAAGAGGTTGAAGTCTCTACAGGATTGATAAAATCCTTTTCTTGTAAGCCCATAGATCTTATTTCTAGTTGAATAGCTAAGAAATCTTACAGCACATTTCCTTTCCTTTAAATAATAATAATTGGTTCTATCTTTTTTTTTTTTTTTGGTGTGCTCACTAACACACACATGATTTGTAAAGGGGGTTAAGTCTAATACTCTTAGCCAGAACTCACACATGCTTTGTTTGAGATTATGTAGTTATGTTTTCATACAATGTAAATCAGTTTCTGGCATGATTACTTGAGTAGGAGTCTTAAAAAAAAAAAAAAAAAAAAAAAAAAAGTCTTAAAAAAATATATATATATATATTATATTATATATATATATATATAAATGCTCCAAATATTCCTAATACAAAATAAAATCCTCTTTCATTATATGAATTTTCCTAAGTTCTGTAGTAAACAAGATAAGATGCGTGCCTGTGGTAGCTTGACGCTGTATTTCCTGGCTGTCTTCTCTGTCCCTAACAATTTACCCTACTGTTCTACTGGAGCTGACTTTTCCAGAAGAGGGGAGCACAGAGGAATTTGCAACTCAAATAATCAATAGCTGAGAATATGCCAAAACTTTGAGAGTCAAGGAAGTACAGATACATACATGTTTATACCGTCCCTACTGTATAATGGTGTGGGAGTTACTATGTTTTAAACTACCACAGCTGCATCCTTCTGCCCCTTTTCAATCAATCCTAAATATTATTAATGTTTTACAGTAGGCACAGAATTTCCAATATAGAAGGTCCACAAACACATTCTGTTATATCCTAGTACGTATTTTTACATAGCATCCAAGTCATCAAAGAGCAGCAAGCTGGCAAAAAAAAAAAAAAAATCAAATGGAATATTTTTACTTGATATCAAGATAATTTTTTTCTCTATATATATTTTAAATTTCTCAGCAGCCTATAATACACTAAATTGTCTCTATAGTGACAGTTACTAGAATGAATACATAGCGGTAAAAGTGGATGGTGTGTGATTCATTGCATGATAGTTCAGGACTGTTTCAGGTACGTCACTGCTTTGTATGTCGGGTTGTGTGCACCCTATGGGTATCTCTGATCCATTGGAACAATGTTTTTTTTTTTTTTTTTTTTTTTTTTTTTTTTTTTTTTTTTTTTTTTTGTTTGTTTGTTTGTTTGTTTTTGTTTTTGTTTTTGTTTTGTTTTGTTTTTTCACAAAATTTCCCCATCCTGAGGCAATTTCGTGCCTACTAAGCTACATTATCCCCTGCTCAGTACCATCTGATATCAGACTTCATGACAATTATAAATGTGATGCATTGATAGCCACTTAATTACCCTTGTTCAGCATGGCAGTTATATTGTCAAAGAATACAAGTTAAACAAGACCTCCCAGGCCCAAATCTGCATAAATCCTCAATTTTGAAATTGTGTCTTTCAAAGAGTTCCTCTACAAAATCCTACTAGTCTGTAAAATTTATTCTACAGATGCACTTGAACTTGCTGATCTATAATGGCTTGTTAAGTTTCTCTTTATGGAGATTATTTTAAGAAAATTGCCAGCTTTAGATATTCACAGTCACATATCAGCATATGTAGCGGAAGATTGCATAACAGCTAGTTCAGGAGATATATTTTGGAGAACTCATAGGTAGGGGAAGGGAACCATCTGCAGGTCTCTTGCAGGAAATAAGTGTGCCACCATGAATTGTTTTGGAAACTAATCGTATAAACATGTTGTTTTGTAAGAAGCCATCTGGTCAGTTACAGCAATTTATGTGCAAGTGCAGCTGGGTATGAGAGCTCTGGGATCCATAACCCTTAGTTACCGTTCATGATCTTCACAACAATGCCTTAGTGCAGACCCCTTTCAACAATGTATTATTCCACTGTGTACAGCAAGAGATAGAATGCTCCAAAATCTGATCTCTTTTTTGGAAAGGCAAAGTACTGGAAAAAAACAAAAAATTTTAAGGAAGAGAAATTTTCCAAGTTACGTTCTCTGTACAGCTGAGAGCAGATTTAGGGTAGGTAGTATAGCACAAGGGCTTTTAGTAGATGGCACCGTGTATTTCTTCATTGAACTTTTCATATTCCAAATCACTTTTGGTGATTTTTTTTTTTTTTTAAATTAGATTTTGAAATGTGCAACTGGAGAGAGAAGTATTTACTTAAATATATGTTCACAGAATGAATAGAAATTGATTAATGGAACTGAAAAAGAAAAACACCAAATAATCTCTACTTTACTGTATCACTTAAAGTATTAGGAAATTGCATATCATGCAACTGTGGCACTTCAGGAGGTTTTGGAAGCCATGCTGTTCTAACACAGGATGAGGTGGTTTCTAAACCTTCATCTGTGCATTGGAAAGAACTGAAAGGCTTCTGACTGACTTTAACCAATCTGCATGGCAAAACATATCACTTGAAACCATTCTGGTCGGGCCTGGATGACATGACCTAGACAAAACTCCATCTGGAAATCCTTAAGAAGTTGAAATCTCTAACTATAAAAATAATCCCATTAACTATATTAAAGATGTACCTAAAAACTCATGAACCTGATAGAGCTGATCATATAATTGTAGGGAAAAACAACAGGTTTGGCTTAAGTTCAGAGAAACAGTGACGTGCCATTTTCAGCTTGAATTCTATTACAGAGAAGCTTGATGAGATATTTTCCAATAATGCAGACCATACAAAAATTCACTTTTGTTCCAAGGTTTTCTAAACAGTGGAGGAATGGTAGAAATCATAGACCAGTAAGTGTGTAGTTGATATACAAAGAAGCATTCTTTACTGAGAACATGATTTAGTGGATTTGTTGTTTAGGAACCAGAATCTGAGTAACATGACCTAACAAGTTAGCTATATGTCCTTATAGTCAGGGCAATAGGCCTGTGTTCTCTCTTCAGTTCCCAAATACTCATTGTTTTATCTCTAAATTGTCTTTTTGATGCTCTCTGGAATTGAAAATGTTATTTTTTTCAAGATATCTGATGCTGAAAAACAATGAACAAGTCTTGTAAGTCACTGCATGCTTTCGTTTCCTGCTGATGAGAATCACAGTAGGGCACAGCAAGCATCAGTCAAACACTGTTTGTATTCTGTAGCCTGAAGATCAGGCCTTGAGCAGAAGTAATCAATCACTCTAGATTAAGCAAAGGGCCCTTTTCATATTGGGTGGTTCTCTGTGACATTTGCAAACACTTTTTTGGCACAGAATGGCATTTGCAAACAGTTTCGGCATAGTGCATTTATGTAATCTGTTCTCAGAAATATCGCAAGCTAAGCTGTCAAACATGAGTTCATAATGTTTGCTACAGATCTCCTGAAATGTCATTGTCCCAGTTCAATTTTGCTTGAAGAATCTGTTGGGGGTGGTAGGCCAGGGGGAGAATAACTATTGAAAATACACTGTTCCTTTAATCAGAAAGCTTATGTGCAAATATACCCGCATATGTAAATTTTACATTATTACTTGAATGGCAGATTAAAAAAAAAAAAAAAGTAGTGAAACAACACGACCTCTAAATTTTTCCTCTTCCTGTAATTGTTAAATTTTGAGTGTTGCAAGAAAACAAAGAATTATGTAATGGATATTTCGCTGGGAATTCAACCAAATATTAAGTTTAATTATTGTTCCAAAGTAGAAATTTTGAAGATTTTCAAGAGTTAGAAAGAAAGACAAAAGTCTTTCTAAAAGACTTTTCAGAAGTCAAGCTGACAGATGGATATATAAGCTTTATTCCTTTCTCTTAACATAGGAAACTGTAAGGAATACTTGAGAAAATGTGGTCTAGAAAAATTAGTTTATACCTCTTACATTGCAGTCTTCCAGTGCTTATTCATACTCCTTTCTGTGCAATGCTGACAGTAATGGGTAAATGGATGCATCCATTCAAATAAATGAGGCAAATAATCTTCATGAGGGAGGTGTCTTTGTACTTGTGTGTGTACTTGGCTTTAATCCAGACCATAACAAGTTTGTTTATGCCTTACTGCATGGTTTTTCAAAAGGAGGTGGGTTATTTCTTTTCCTCATTTGAACTCATACTGAAAAATATTTCAGCAGCCATCAGTCCCTTATGTGAAAACAGCATGAATTAGCTACAGGCCATCACTGAAATTCAAAACATCATACAGAAGCTTTGTTTCTTGGCTTTGTTAATCTGCCAGCTATAAACAGGGCCCATTGAATTCTGTTGTATTTCAGATGCTATTTTTATGATGTATTTTTAATAGATTTGGCACTTCTGTGGTGACAGCAGAATCCATGAAAAGTTAGCAGAATTTTAGAATAACTTGTTGTAATTATAGGCACTCATCCATTAGTAACAAAAATTAATGGTATGCATGATAGTCTTTACTTCCCTGCCATATCACTTCACCTCATTAACAAATTAGTAATGAAAATAGTTGTTGCGTGTTTTTTAGGAACTTTGTGAGAATGCTTCAGAGGTCTCCAAATACATTCTCTATAGGGACAAATTAGTCCAAATGGCAGTTCAAAATTGCAAAATGACCTCAGCTATTGAGGTCTGTGCAGAAATAATAGAGGTAACTTCATCATGGAGTTCTTCTGCAGCATGCAGAAAATGCATACCTATTATCTCCGTGCTTGATCCACCAGCTGTTTCGGTATGGCCAACATGGTATGGTCCAGGGACAACATGACTGGAGTACTGGGTCTAAGTATGACATCAGACTATTCTTGTCTATGATGATGTACTCAGAGGAGCTGCAGATTGTCAAGTCCTAATGCAGATCTGTTTTATAGTGAAACAGGTTTCTTCAGTTTACTCTTGCTAAAATAACCCCGTTTTAGTCAGAAGTTACAGGAAGGATTTGTACTGGGATGGCTGATGTCCCTGTCTCTGAGAGCAGACCAGAGTCACTTTTTCTTATCTTCACATATGAATTACACAGTGCCCCAGAGGTTGATTATACCAACAGCATTATGAAGGCTTATTTTTAGATTAAGATTTTAAGTGTAATGCAATTGCACTTAAGAGTTTAGTGAAATGCCTGATGTATGGGAATGAGAACCGCTAATATGTGGATCTGCAGAGATTGCTGTTCCCTGTAGAAAATGTTAGAAATCTGTGCCTTGTAAACAGCTTGCATAAAATCGTTTAATTTTGCAACTGCAAAATGAGCCAAAAAGCCTGTTTCTTACTAATCTGTGTCTATTTTAACTGATATCTTTTTTTCTGGGATTTTATTCTAAGCTGTAAGAACTCATAAATTAATTCTTTATAAGAGATTTAATTTATTAGTCTTAATACAGTTTCTGGGCAAGTCATAAACATACTGAACAGCTCTGAATGTCTGACTACTTTTAAAGTCTTTCGGTAGAAGACTTCTACAAAATAAGGAGATAAATCCTGAAGCACTGCCTATTGAGAACAGCTAGGTGTGACCAAAGGGAAATTAAATGGGACTGGTTTGTATTGTCAGGCAGACTGAATAATTTATCTTGTTTTTACTGTTAGTGCTATAGCTGAGTCAAATGAATCTAAATCCTGGGGACTCCAATAAACCCCAGCACCCAGCTTTTTCTAAGCACAGGGTAGCTGTATGTGTAAGAGGAAAAAATGTTTCGATATCCAACTGTAGAGCTGTTGTTACTGCAGGTAAGTTGATGTATATCACCTGTGTTAGGGCTAAATAGTCTTCACATTGTGTCAGTGTAGGCCTTTGCTTTTCAGGACCATACAGTAATCTTGCAAGGAGGAACCATAGGCATGTGCTGTGTATGGTATCTTTTAAGACTTTTCTCTCCTCCTGCTGCTTGCAAAGCTGGAGTATCCCAAAAAAGATAAACTTCTCCATCATCTCACTGCCTCCTGGTACTGTACCATTCATGTATAATATTGATTTTTACATACAGTGTTTCATTGATCCATTTCTAAACCAGAGAAGGTGATATCTCAGCAGCTTTTTCAGTTTCTGTTTAGCTTGACATCTATTCAAAGCCATAAAACGTCCTCTATCAAGGTTGGCTAGTCTTGCCAATGCCAAAGTCTTCAAGTGGCTGAAAGCCACAAAGCTTAGAGAGACAAGGAGAAGAACAGCTTGCTGGGGAGTTCATAGGCAAAAGTGAAAGTGACTTTCTAGTGATCCCATAACTTCCTAATGGATCAAATGTAGATGGGCAGCAACCATTTCTGCTGCTGCTTTATGTAGCTAAGAACAAGCTTCTTCACGTAGCTGAGAAATGGAACACTGAGCAACCCCCAGGCTGCTCCTGCCCAGTGGCTGTGCAGATGTACTCCAGCACTGCAGTTGCACTTAAACAGCTGCCAGCAACATGAGTCACAGCTGATGACCGTTGTCCTAAATTACAGTTCATTTATTTTTATTTTAAACAGTTTGGCAAAGTTGCACCTGCATTAGAGAGGGACCAAGATGATTTACTTTGTAAAGGTTCTGAATCTGATGATACCTGGAGAACTGCACTGGAGCTTCAGGATCTTATGGCCAGCAAGTTACTGTGTGTTTAAATCCTGCTGGAGATGGCAGCAAATTTTGATTCCGGTTAACTTTGTGGGTTTAAAAAAAACAACAACAAAACACTGGGGGAGTGTGGGTATGTTTATCATTGACATTTTGTTTCTTTCTTACAGAGTAAATAATTGAAATCTGACTAAACAGAAAGTCTGATTTGGTTGCTGACTACTGTGGTCTTCTCCATGCTGGCCTGCCTGCTGTCTGTTTAGTTTATCTCTAATCCAACAGGAACGTTGCATCCCAAGTTGGCTCCCAGAGTTATTTACCAGGCAGCGTCATACCTTCTTTGATTAGCTTCCTTTTCTGGGTTGGATGAAATATAAACATTAGTCCTTGTCTTCATTACCAAGAACAAAGTCAGCATTTCCCTTGTTATTCTGTTGACAGTACTTAATTCTGTACTTATACATATTTTCCCATCTTGATTACTTTTGTTTATTTGGAGAGCACACATTTAATTTCAGTACGCCAAGTCTCAAATCCCTCTCTGTGATTGTTTCCAGCTGCAGGTGCTCTATTTCTATGTGCTATCCAACTCAATTTGAAATATTTTAGCTTAGGGAAACTAAAAATAAGTCTAAAGTTAAGAACAATCAAAAAGCTACCAAATATTGAGGTGAAAACATCCTATATTTTCAAGCTTTTAGGTCATGAATCTCTATTAGTATCAAGCTTCTGGTTGGGCTGCAGGAACTTGCCCTTAGTATTAAAAAAAAAAAAAAAAAAAAAAAAAAAAGCAACCGCTATAAAGCACTGTTCTTCACTTTTTATTATTGCTAGCATATCTTCCAGAAACATTATGATATTTCAGGGACACGTCTAGATGTGCCATGAGAATGGTCATGTCAGCTCTCTTCTGCCTCGTTGCCTATATTAATGTCATGGTGTAATCTTCATGAGAAATGAAAAATACTTGAGAAAAGCAGCTGATACCTCTTAACTTGATGGAGCAATTAAAACTCAAGCACTTTCTTGGGAGATCAAAACACAATGTATTGATCACAACTTTTCTTTATAATTCCATTTGCTGTTATGGTAGTTTTAAAAGAAGGGTTTTGTTTTTAAAAATGAAATAAACATGGCAATTTGTGCAGGTGCCTTTTTATGATGGGCAGTTTACTTGCAAAACTAAGCAAAGACAGCTAAGTTGCGTTATTCCCGTGGAGACTATTTAAACTATCCTGAAAAGTGTAAGTGCTAGTGCTTGTGGGCACATATTCTTGCCTGGCTGAATTTGGAGTCAAGAAGAGTGAAGGAACATGGAAGGCACAAAGCTTCTCTACAGGGAAATGTAGGTGGCAGGATTCCAGGACGGGAAACCAGTCACTGCTGCAGTGCTGCCAGCCCTCAGGTCTCAGAGCATCGTCCCCCAAGACGCTAGGTTACGTGGTGTTGCGGGTTAAAAGTCAGACATGGTGCAGTGCATCAGAAATAGGAACCAGGTTTTCACTGAAATTACTCTAAGTGTACTAGTGAGCTCAGTAGCAATGATAAGCATTGACAGGTGGGAAGAAACTTTCCAAGTTTTCAGATTCTTCCTCTTTATGCTATTGGCACAATTAGGCAAATTAGAAGAGATGGTAAATCTCTCTTTTCACCATTTGTCATGAAAGATGGAAGTGTTTTTTGTTTTTTGTTTTTTTTTTTTTTTTCTCTTCTGGCTAAAGAAGAGGTGTGTAGGTTAGAGTGGTAAATATATAATGCCTTTTACTGGCTTCATATATGCTAATGTCTGAGAACACACTTCCCGTAAGCTTTCTGTTGTTATTGCCAATGCCAAACGTATCGATCATGGGCTGTTTAGAAGCTAATTTGGTAATTAAAGTTGTCTCCATGTCACTTTTCAATGCAAACAACTTGTGAATATGGAGGAGGAGGTGTCTGGCTAGCCTCCCTGTAAAGCACTGCTGTCTCAGCACACTGAAATTGCTACTCGTCAAACAGGAATTTTACTCCATTTATTTTCACGTACATTGTGAATCCTGATGCAGGTCTTCTGTTTTTAGTTACCTCAGTGGTTTTTAATAGAAATGTATCCTAGAGCTTTCTCTGCTTTCCTTAAAGATAATTACAGTACTAACAGGAAAAAAGCAAATCCAGATATTCACCAAACACTGTTCTTCTGAAAGCAAATACTACCTTTTATATGAACAACCTTGGAACACGTCCTGCTTCTAAACCATTTGTTCATTCACTTACCCTTCACTGAGAAGTGGTAGATTATAATGCTTACTCAAATTCAGCTAACCCCCGTAGAGAAGAATGCTGTTTCCTGGGGGAAAATGGATACAGTAGCCAAACTTGCCACCTTTAACTAATCATTGCAATACACAAAATAATTATATCAATATAAATAAATAGTACGTTATAGTGAACTTTCTCTTATATGCATGTTCATTGATTTTTGATTTGTGGCTTTCTAGTTAGTTGTGAAGGGATCATTTGCTTCAGAACTGTATTTAATCATTATTTTCCATTTTTGGTGGTATTCCAGCTAAGATAACCACTCCCAGATGTAATACACTTTAGGTGCTCAGATGTTAACTGGTGAAAGGTGATTCTTGTAGGGTTCTGAGCATTTCCTGAATGAAAGAGTGTGCGTGCCATCCAAAATTACACATGGGTATTCCTCACTTCATAGATTGTGACTAATGCATTCTAAACATTCACTGGACAGTTAGTATCTTGGTATGCCAAATTCAAAGTAAAGTCAGTGGAATAAAAAAGGTCCAATCATCAGAATTCTGTAAAGTGTCATGGTTTATGGAAAAAAATCAAGTATCAATGCAGATGATGTTTATGAAGAAAGTCTTCATGCTGATACGGAAACTCATTTGTAGCATGAGAACATTCAAGTTAGGATCATTTGGATTATAACAAATTTAAGCATGATTACAAGTTGGAAGTTATTTCACAGCAAGAAGAGATTGAATATATTATGAATACTGTATTTTGTTGTAGAAGTGTGTATTTTGAAGTAGAAGGAGTTGCATGTTAATAAAGCAGATGAATAGAATATTAGAATAAATGTTCTTCATTTCTTGGTCAATTCAGTTCTAATCTTGAAGGGAATTGTTTTAATAATTTTAATAATTGTTTTAACTTGACAACTTTGCTCTAATAGAGTGTCTTCAGGAATTTCAATGCCAAATTACACTATAGAGGGATTATCTAACCCATGTTGTTCTATTTCTTCTATAAACAGTTGACTATTTAAACTTCCCAGCCCAGTCATTTGTATTAATAGATGAAGATCACTGCTTCTCATTAATAGTTGTATTTCCTTTCTGCATGATTGGAAATGAAGATAGGAATGTGGGTCCAATTATTTTTACACTTCAGCAACTGGAAACAAATATATTAGCCAGAGTAACAGGAGTTACTAAAGTATACAAAATGATTTGATGAAGTCAGAGTCTTAGTTAATAGTGCCACTAAGCAACTGTTAGAGATGATTGTAGCTGGCAGAAGAAGGTGCTAAAGTGTGTACTGGCAGATCAGAATTACACTTTTTTAATAAGGACCTCATCATATAGTATAAGCCTTGTTTAATATTACCTTTTTGAGGAGGCCTGCTGACTGAATCGAGTTTACCACATTAAGTATTGGGATTTTAACCAGAAATTCGATTATCATGACAAATGAAAATATGAATCACACAAGAAACTGTCAACAAAAAGTCATCAAATTTATCTGTCTGCTGACGTTTTTTTTTTTTTTTTTTTTTCATGAGCTATGTTTAACACAACTCAGGCAAAGCTAGGATCATGAGTGTCTCCAGAGATGCATTTCCATGCGAGATATGTGAACAACCTGATCCTGAGCTTTTCTACACTCCCCGGATGTGCTTATTGCAATTATATTCTATTGCAATTTCAGACTGTTATTCAGACTGAAAGTATTTCCAATTTCAGGCATGTTACTTTATTTTTACTTCTCTCTCTAATTTTATTCTGAAGAGTAGAAAAGGAGATGAGAAATAAATTTCTTTATGTAAATGTTCGTGATGTCATTTAAAAGAATGCTGCAGTTCCAGGTGTATGTAAAGAAAAGCGCACAAAGCATGCTTTACATTTTGATACATGGAGAGCCAATGAATGAAGCGTATGAAGAAACTAGAAGCTGATTAAAAAGGCTGGTTATTTTAAGCTGTTTTCTATAGATGCACCTCAGGCAGAACTTGACACCTAGACAAAATCAATGCATCTGAATTGGTATCCAAACAAACGCTGAGCAGATCAATCATGAATGCTTAAAAGCTAAACAGTGACCTGGTGGGAAAAAGGAATTGATTCTCAGCAGGATGCTTTTCTCTTCAGACTGGGACAAGGTGAGAATGCAGAGAACTGGAGCCTCTAGTGCTTGAGCATTCCAGTGCTCAACAGGTTCATGCCTGGCAAGTGTCCAGATGCCTGCCAGACTCAGTCTGGAAAATTAAACCCTGTTAGGACCTCAGTGGCTAAGAAGGTAATAGAATAAAAAGGAGAATATTATGTTAAAACTGAAGTTGTGTAGCTCAGATATCAGATGTAGACTTGAAGAGTAAGTGCTTATCACAGGGACTGGGGGTAGCTGTTCTGGAACAGTTATTCTAAAATAACTACACACTGGTTTAGATTTACATATTTTAAATTTGTATTTTAGTCTGAATAAAACTGTCAGCTATGGGTGAACCCTAAATCATGCCCAAAAATACTAACTGAAAGACTGCTTTCACTGAATAAGACAAATGAGAAAGTGGATTTGAAGACATTGCATGTAGGTTCTTCCTCAGTCCAAAATGCAAATTGTTAAAAATAGATTGAGAACAAGTGTTCCAATTTCATCTTCACGTGCATTTGCCAGAAGAACTGGTAGGATTGCCTTAAGGTGCTCATACTTCTGCCCAAGAGTTCATAGAATATCTGACCTGCCGAACTGTCCAGCAGTGTCTCTGGACAAAAGTGTCTCATTTAATGCCAGAGACTCTATAAGTATCATTTGACCTCAAGGCCAGAGCTAGAATTGTTAAATCTGGTAACAATAGAAGAGGTGGAAGAATAATCTTCCCCTCCTCCTTTATTACCATTGGTTTTGAGGGGGGTTGTTCATTCTTTTCCCAAGTTTAGTTGTTACATTTTCTGGGTGTTCTTTGAAAGTTTGGTTTTAATTGCAGAGCAAAAAGCTAGAGCTGAAATAAGTAAGGTAGATGGCAAATTATTGCATGAGTTTTTGAAGTAGGGAGGAAGGAAAGGTACTTAACATATATACTTGACTAATGTATGACTTCTCTCTTTAAACCTTTTTGTCATTGTACAACCTCCAATTCCATGCAAATGGATCAGGCCAACAAGCAATAACAGCTGAAATTTCAGCTCTTGTTTGTCTTTTTGTGCTGGATGCATGAAGATCTAATTCCTTGGTTATAAACTGCTTTCTGTAAATCTGTGTAACACAGGGATTTGTCTTAGAGTTTGGATTGTAATGATAAAAATTAGCTTAGACATTTAAGACAAATTAGCTCTAATTTGGTTATTAGATAAATCTAGTTTAGGAGTAGTATCATTTAAATTAGCAGAATTACTTGCGATTTTTATTTATTTATTTACATAAATCAGTGATCATGCAGCCATCCTAAAATGATCTAACTATCTCAGCCATTCTTATGAAGACAGATGGATATTAGTTCATATTTCTTCCTTTTAGGGGAATTCATTTTGCATCTTTTGCACTTTTTTCTTTTAATGGTATTTTTCTTCCACAAGGGAAAAGTGACTTCTGCCTTGGGCTGACCCTAATGTCATTTTGTGGATGTGCCAGCAGGAGGAGCTTAAGTATTAAAATGTAGTTTCAAAAAAGCAATCACCAAATTATAGTAATTGCACACAACACAGTGCTTTCTTTTGCAATGTAAACTACCATATAGCCACAAAGTAGCTGTCTGTCAGCCTGACAGAACTAAAGCACTATCAGCAGTGTCCATCCTGCTGGCAAATTAACATAATTTATTTTGAGAAAAGTCCAACAAGACAAAAAAAAAAAGTTTTAATTTCATTGTATATTTGATATTTAGAAGGTTTTATGTTTACATGTTCTGAAAGATACACATTTAATACAAAATCACAGCCCTCTGAAACCACTACCCCATGCTGTTCTATAAACACTAGAGAATACATAGAAAACATGAGAGAATAAATAGTATAAAGAGTAATGATATTCACGTTACTGAAAGCAATCCATGATAATTAGCATAGCTGAAATTGGATTCACATGATCGAAATTTTCTACAGCATCTGAGATAGCAATGTTGAGTTTCAAAATAACTTATCATAGGACTGGGTTTGGAAGTCCTGTTATCTTTGGCAACTAAGAATTAATAACATATGGTAAATTAATTGCATAGCTTGGACTTCATTGACAACAAAAATATAGAATTAAAGATCTAGATTATTATTCTTATTATTAAAGAAGATGAAGATGTATCCCACAGGTGTTTTATGCAGTTTTTTCATGTGAAGGAATTCCTAGTTACCTAGGAAGACTCAATATTATGTGTATGGTGAATCTTAATTCAGAAAAATCTAACTTATTATTTTAACTGTTACTTCAGACTGTTCTGCAAGGAAAGCTAGACAAGCAAAATACACTGTCATTAAAAATACTCCAATTGTTTTCTGTTAATGTTTAACATCTAAATTGGACACATTTTTCTCTGTACTGCTTTATTATTATTTAGCAAATAGCAGCAAATGTGGGCGTTGTAGTTTCAAAGCTAATGGCTACCAGTGATACAGTTACTCTGTCTTTCAGGAGTACTCTGCTTCCTGCAAGTGAATTTTCCACTCAGTCCCAGGACTTGTTAAAGGCCTTTGCTTAGCTAAGATCTCTAAGGTGTTCAAAGTGCTTGAGTGGAGCCTGCATGTGCCTACAGCTTTTATAGGGCTGTCTGAGCTGGGAGGAAAGTCACTGCAGGAAAAAGGGAACTACATAGGGTAAATTCAGTGATTTTAAATATATACATATATATATATATATATATATATATATCATATATGTGTATTTATTTAATATGGCAAGAACTGCAGAAGAACGATTCTTCCGCTATTGACTTGTTATTAACTCACTCTGAAGATAGGTATTACATTTTTTTTTTAATTATAAAAGTACATTTGACTTTGTATGCTGTGTAATTTTATTGCCTAGCTGAGTTGCAATATGCAAAATTTAGTTTTATTTATTGATCTGTATTTAAGAAGCATAATTAAAAACCATATGGAGTCCTCTAAGAGAATGGCAAAAGTACAATGCTATCCCTTTATACTGTAGTTTTCCGAGGAGTCTATAGCCTCTGAATATCACCTAGGTAAGCTGGAATTTTCTGTTACTGCTTGTTGTTGAACTTAATGTATTTCTTCTCAGAGACTTTTCAAAAAGGCTCATTCATCTAAGACTATAGTCTGTTGTGGGTCAGAAGAGACTGAAGAATTCCCAACAGGGATGTATTGCTAATACACTTCATCACGTGATGATACATCCATCCATAATTAGAGGATTGTTAAGTAGAGCATCATGCAAGCTCTTGTCTATTTTGCTTGTACTTTTATCACTTCAAAATGCTTATACCACCATTTCTGAACTGCAACCCATAGAGATATGCTTTTATCCTGTAATTTGCAGTCTTCCATAAAGTATTGAAAGTTCTACTAGTTCTCATTTCTGAAAGAGCTCATTTGTAATTCACACTTGAGATACCAGTAGAAAGAATGCAATTCTGTGTAGTTGAAGATGTGTGCTGTACTTTGCAGTCATGTGCCAGGCTCTCATAACATCTGCTTTTTTCATGTTGAGAGTAACGACTTAATAGTTTGCATATAACATAAACTAGTTACTTCTGTCTTTTTCTTTTCTTCCTAGTGACATTCCACCTTCTGGAGAACCAGTAAGCAAAATCAACCGCTCGAGAGTGACTACCCGTTTCCCTAAACTGTCTCGCAGCCATCAAAGAGAGCCCCGAAGCCTGGAACCTCAGAGCGGTGATCTTTGACCCTTTTTCATAATTGTGAATGCTGGAACCATGTACTTTAAGTTGCTCTGTGATTCCTTCCTAGCTTATATTTATAATTTAAGCTCCTGAAGAGACTACAGCTGCATCAACTTAAATCCTGAAAGGAGACATTCATAACTAAGGGTCATATCCTGATTAAATACTTTGGAAGGCAGTAATCACTTTCTCAAAAGGAATACAAGAGCTCTTCACTGGGGCTCAGCAAACAGATAGGCATTTTATTTGTTTTCTGAAGCTGCATTGCACATATTCTCCTTTGTTCTTCTGAAGTTACGTTCTTCTGAATTCCTTGTTTGTATTGTGTTGTCTCACTTTCTACATATACATTTTTCTGGTCCAGACATGGGTATCGTGTCACCACGATTTATTTTCCTTAAAGAACAGTTATGATTATTACTACTTAATATGTCAGAAAGATGTGCTTGAAAGAACCTCACTAATTTATTACCTTTTGTAAATAGAAATACTTTTTTTTAATTATTATTGTAAACCTCTGATACACACAAAAGTTTTTTTAAAAAAACTTGACAAAGTAGGTGACAAGGGAAAAACAGTACAGGTGTAAAAATAGCTTTTCTATGTTTCTAGTTAGGTGTTCTCAATAGCTTTCATTTGTGGGAAGTAATTCTTTAAAATCAGAGAATGTAATAATTTTTAGTGAAATTTCAGTCTTGCTATAAGGCTGGGTGCAATATTATTAATTTCTACAAACCACCACAAGTATATACAAAATCAGCATGATACAAAAGTGTTTTCAAGTCTTGGGTTATATTTTAGTATTAATTTGTCACTGATGCTACAGAACAGTCCTTCATCATTAACTGGGCAGTTTGGAATTCTTACTCTTTTTTAAAAATCCTTCATATAGTGATAATTAATAATTGCCTGTAATGAAAGTGCCTGTTACCCATCACCTCTCACTGAACAGTAATCTGTGATGGTACTGCTGCAAGAATAACAGAAAAAAAATTGGCAAGAATTATTACAAGTGATGGAAGTCCTGACATGGATTAACTGGAATCCAGTTCAGCATCCATTAGCTGTACTGCCATAGGCAGTTAATTATGTGTCAGCTATCTTCCTTTCTTCATTAAGTTTAAGCAGTGCACACTGAAATTTTCTATCAATTGTATTCTGGTTTTCCATTGTGTAAGAATATCTTTCTTCTCAGAAGTTTTTCTTTTGGAGAGCATTAACATGGTGTATCTTGTCATTTTATTATCTGTTAATTTTATTCAGTTCTTCTATCAGTAGATCATGAAATCTCATGTTACCCTGGAAGAGAAAAAAAAGCCACCCCAACAACAACTGATGATTAATAAACTCTTTACATCAGTGCTCTATCAAAGTTCTGGCAAACTGGAACTTCTGCTTTTCAGACCTGTGACCATTGTGTATTCTTTAGCCAAGCATGGTCCAGTTGTTTAGTGACACTTCTCAAGTAGGGATTCATTATATACAGCAAGTAGTGTCTGTGGCCTGGTACAAAATTCAGAATCCAAAAGGGCAGCTTGGGAGCTAGCCATTTTTTTTTTTATTATTAAAAGGTAAATAATTATTGGTGTTTTGTGTAAACTAAAACAACACATTTATTGAAGAAGGATGGAAAGTGTGTATCTTGTCAGCTAACACCTCTCCAAACTCTTCAGTCTGATACACTGCTGACACATTAAAGTTTGCCTTCGTTGGAAGGAAAAGTAGCTGTAATGATGGTCCCACTTGGAAACAATTTTAAATTAACTTTTCAGAAAATAGAGCCTTGTTTAGTAGAAATATGACACACATCTATTAACACTGAATTGCAAGTAAATCTGAAAGAAATTGTAGTGTGGTATGCTTTGTGATTTATCTGTTTGTCATGTGAGGCTGTATTCATTTTCAGGAAATAACTCACAAATTAAAGGATTCCTTATTCAGAAAGTTGCAAATGGTAAGAATTCTCATTTAGCATAGCCTAAATTAATTTTTTTTTTTTAGTTGCTTAGAAGAAATTTTTCTTGTTACTACATGTGGCTCTTATTTCATTCCTCATTATTTTGTTTCTTGTATTTTCTAATGTATGTATGTAGATCACACGAAAATACTAAGCTTGTTTACTGTGTACAAATTGTTCTTTATTAACTTTACCTGAATTGTGTATCAGCTCCTAAGATTACAGTCTGCAGTGTTCGCCTTGTGATACAAGGTAGGGTAGTGGGTGCATTACTAATCCATTTAAATACCCATCTGTGGTTTCTCTAAAATCTCAGAAGCTAATTAAATTAAGCCTTTCTTCACAAGTCAGCTTTCCCTATTGACCTGGTTACTGCTGAAGTAAGGTGCTTGCATGACTGCAAGGAGATAGGTGTTGATATCTATCAACATATGTGAATGCCCACATTTTTAGCACCTCAGGACATTGTGAAATGCCCTGTCTTTCTGAGAATTGTAATTCTCTGTCACAAGTTCCACTTTTTCATTTATTTACAAAATCAGGGAAGTCTGTTGATGAAGGATGACCAGCTGTTATTAAGAATCCTAGGATAGATATATTGCTTTTATAAAATACCTGTAACTGTAGCAATGATTCTACCAATTGAGTGATCATACCACTTCCTCCTGTGTCACCTAATGCCATGCATGTAGTTACCATTTTTGTACATCTCATTTATTTTTGTACTATCTGAGAGCTCTTAAATCTTTATATCCCCTCTACGGCTTATGCACAGTGAGTTGATGGGTGCAACCAGTTCTTGAACATCTCCATAATCACAGAATAGAGGACTCAGGCCAATCTGATCCCTGTTGTTCCTGCAAGCCTTGGACTACAGCATGGTATGAGGCAGCATGGAGAAACTTGCAGTATCATTTGCATTTCAATTCTGTTTTATATTTAGACATACTGGTCATCTGGATCCTTTAATGACTATTCAAAATAAATTGTGAAAATAAATGGCATTACTTTTTAGTTTTAATGCTGTTCTCTTATCACATGCAAAATGAACAATTTCCTAAGAAATACATGGCAGGCAAGACTTGAATCTTTTGCAGATGTGATTGTCTATCGGTATTAGTATAAATTAAATAATTTTAACTGTGTTTTTTGAGAACCTCATCTATTTAGAGATTTTGTCATTTATTATAGAGAATGCATTGTATTGGCTTTGCTTTTGCATTAAATCAAGTTTCTCAGTAATTATAATAAATTTCCAAGGTTTATATGAGGCAGGATATTGGCATAGTTATAAAGGCTTAAATTGATATGTCCATTAAATCACATCTTAGGAAGATTAATAATTTCAAAGCCAGTCTTTTTTCTGGAATATGTTGTTGATGTGATAGTTGTAATCAGATTATATATACTATTTTACAGAACCTACCACAAGTCATAAACCTTCGTGACTGGATTAATACAAGTATTTAGAGAAAGGACATAACAGTATTAAAGATAATTGGTTCAAAATTGTGACCCATTGCTAAGGTACTTTTTTTTGTATTACAAAATGTTTTATTGTATAGAGCGATATCTGCATGGTAGCTGTCAAATTAATTAATAAGAACCTGCTAATAAATGGGGTTGACTGTCTCAGAGCAGCAAGCTAATAATAAAAGAGACTCAGTAAGCCCCACGTGAACTACTGATACTGTCTGTCAGGACATATTAATGATTTAAAAAATGATATTTTGTTAACAGAATCAGTTATTAGTACTTTCAGACACGGATGTTGTTCTCTTTGATTCAAAACA
This sequence comes from Aythya marila, assembly GCF_965140915.1. Classification (NCBI taxonomy): domain Eukaryota; kingdom Metazoa; phylum Chordata; class Aves; order Anseriformes; family Anatidae; genus Aythya; species Aythya marila. The sequence continues at coordinate 7,748,731 of NC_139056.1, read as the reverse complement.
GGCAGGAATCATAGTTCTGCTATAAATTTCTTGCCATTTCAAATGTTCAACCTACCCCCTTCCACACTTCTGGAGAATTACAAGAATATCTTGTAATTCTGAGGACAGATAATCTATACCTGTGGATAGAAATACAGTTACCTGCTTATAATTCCCAAGAAAAACCTGTGGAACAGCAGTTTAAATGAAAGAGGAAGACTTTTTTTTCTTTTTTTGCAAACACATTTTTCTCCTTGGAAACAACAATACTTCTGTATTGGAGCTTATGTCACTTCTGGAAAAGTGGTTAAACAACTCAAGAGAGTAAAGATTTTTCTCCTTCAATTTCTGTAGGTTAGGATATTTCAGTCAACACCTTGTATCACTACATGGAATATTAATTTGATGAATATGTAGCCATTTCTGTAGTTTCTTAGCATTATGTATTGAAAGACTAACTTCGATGTATGAAATTATATATATGAAATATAGAAATATCAGTTAAGCTGCTTGGTGTTTCACATATTGAATGGAAGATAAAAACTTTCTCTACACAGTGGTCTGATACTGTACATTTCTTTTATTTCCTACTCTGCACTAATTGTACTTTTATTTATTCTGTCCAATTATAGATAACATAGATAATCAGAGCATACTTCTAATTAATGATAGTAGCTTACTTTTTGGTTAATAATGGCATAGAAAACACCATTGAAATGTTTAGAGAGGAATGAATTTCCATATTTACAAATTGCTGCAAATATCAGGACTTAAAAAATACCTTTTTTTTTTTTTTTTTCCATCTAAACAAATGTATTGCAATTCCATGTAGGAGGAATCAGTTTGCTTAACAACTGATTCCAAGGTTTCGGAACTGCTGTCTGTGGTAGTTGGTTTCTTGAGAAAAGTGTTAGCTATTTAGGACACTAAAAATTACAGAAATGCAAATTTGGTTGAATATCTAATTCTGAAAAGCTGCATTTTCTTTCTTCCTGAACACTGAGATAAACAATTAAGTATCTTGTATGTGGGACCAAACCTGCTGGCAAGTAAAGAAGCTGTATTTCCCTTTTGATTTGGGGAATTTTTTTTTTGTTCCTTTTAAACTGTAAGAAAAATTGTATTAATTCTAAAGCATATATATGTACAGTATTCACCTAAGTATTAATAAATGGTTTGTAATATTATTTTATCTTGTTATGCTAATGTTTACATTATAGAATTTTTAAGCAAATGTACATATATAATTTTCTAAATACTTTCTTGTATTTTTTTTTAAATATCCTGTGGTAATTTTGTTGTAATCTGGTTGAAATATACTACTTTACAAGGACAAAAATAAAAAATAACATCTTTTCACATTTGAAATAGAGTATGTTTACACCTTATTTGGTCTTTTCAGCTGTCTCGTAAATGATTCTGTGATTTGTTCATTTTTTCAATGAGTTTCTAGAATGATGTACATAGATGTCAGACTTTAATTTGTTAAATAATCTTATATCATCTTACAAGAAGTCGTATTTATTGACAGAAATCTGGAATATTTCAGTTTATAATCACATATATAGAAAATTCTGTAAAACAGAAAGGAAATCTATGTTACAAGTTTTTTTTCTTGAATGTTTTATTTTTTATTGAGATTTGATGTATTTGGCTATTCAGACTGACACTTTCATATACAGTTAATGACTGGATGCTTCCATATCACGTGAAAATGAGCTGCTGGATTTGGATGCTTCGTTGAAGAGGAAAGTTTTAAATTGAAGCCCTGGTATACATTTAATCAATTTCCAGCTAACAAACAAAGCTGTAATTTAAAAAGATGTAGTGTTAGTTGACTCTAGTACTCACAGAACAGTTTGCTGATTAATTCAATTAAAAATTTTCAAGACACAACTGTTATACAGAGATCTAATTAGTTGAACTGCTCATCTTTTAAAAGAAAAAAAAAAAAAAAGTTGTACAGACACTTACCGTAAAACTCATAATGATGTTTAGGCATCCACATCTTTTAAAACTGTGGTAGTCGAGATATCTTTATAGGAGCTAGATAGCAGAACTTTATTTGAAATTGTCTTTACAATCTGTAGGATTTTCTTGTTTCTAAGCAAATGTGGATGAGACTTCTAGAATACTTCCAGTACTAATAATAGCTACTAATAATTATGGAGTATAAGCTTTTTGTATCTCAATTATTTAAGATCTTAGGCAAAAGACTTATGAAGTTGTAACAAATAGCTTGAAGCCATATTCTTTTTTTTCAGTTTCTGTCTGCTTGAGGTGTACCAGACCACAGACAGCTCCAGGTTATTGACAGGTGCTTGTCTTTGGGCTATAAGAAGTTAAAGCCCTCACTGTGCCAGGATGTACAGAATTTCAGCCCTATGGAACAAGGCTCAGTTCTAAAAGAGTGTTTCTTGGCCACTTGAGCTTTATTTTCTGGTCTAACAACATCTGAGCTTTTTTGCTGCTGTGGGAAGAGTAAAGTCTGATCATCAGGAGAAAGGCAACTAGTGCCATGTTTTAGATTCAGAAACCTGGGCCAGAGAAGCCTGGAAAGAAGAGAGTTTATGTAAAAACCCTTATAGGCCTGTGGCAAAACCAGTGTCTGGCTGAATTTAACTGTTACTGTCCTGATGGTGGGATACTGCTGCTTAATTACTGCTTTCAAAATTCCAGAAAGAGCAAAATAGTTTAAAGGTTCTGCTAATTTTTCCACAAATCCAGGTGAAGATTAGGTTGCATATGGGGACTTGCGCTGCCTTGGTATTTCTATATGGGCCTACAGATTTTAAGGATTTTCTCTTTTCAGGAAAAGACCTGCACAGGATTTTCTGCTTTTCTTCCCCCCAGAAATTTTAAGAAAATGAGGAGAAAGCTTTGCAGACAAGATCTGCCAGAAGAAGAGCAAAGATTATTTTAAGATAATGTTTAAAATAAGATTCTTGCTACTGCTCTTCAGTCTTTCCCAATGACTTTCTAACTAATAAATACTGTAAGTAAACTTGCTCTATTTCAAATATTAAAATAATAGATGACTTACAATATAAAAAAAAATCAGTTATGCTTGATTTTATGATATAAAGTAATTGTGCAAACGATGGCATGTCTGTGTGTATGTGTTTGTCATGCTCATTTTCAGAATTTTTCTTGCAGTTTTTTTGATCTGGACACTAGTAAGAATTTGTTGTGTGTGGTTCCTAAGTAGGATGATTAAAACTTTCTTTTTACTACCAATAGAATACTCCTGCTATTTTCAATGTTTAAAAAAAAATTTCCCAGTATTTTAATTTACATTAACTTAGGCCATTAATTAATTGCACCATTAGATTTCGTCCCATCTAGCTTTCTTCTGAGCAGCCCATTATGCTCTTCCTCAGCTGTGTGCACACGGTGGTGTCTCTTACAGAGTAGGGTGAGCCTCTGAGCTTTCTGTGTTGTTGTTGTTTTTTTTTTTGTTTGTTTGTTTGTTTTTTGTTTTTTGTTTTTTTTTTTTTCTTCCCAAGTGCCAGGCATGCAGTGGCTTGTGCTTTTTCATTGTCTGTGAAGCTATATGTACTCTTACTTGTGCACTTGGGACTTTTGCTCTTTACACCTTCTTCTGTTGAGCTTGTGATATTTTGGAAGTTTTTGTTGGATAACAAAGACCTGCCCATCCCCAGTTTTCTATAACTCGTATGCCCGGCAAATTTCTCTTTACAGAGTGCTTCATCTGACTGTCACTAGTTCATTTTTTCTTTTAAGAATATTTTCATAGTTCATTTTATTCCTGGTGCTATCTGTTTTTCAGATGCAGGTGAGGTACAGGAAGGCTTTGTTTTCCTCAGTGTCTGAGTCCTAAGTCATCAGCTTTGCATGAGATGAGCCTCTTTATAGCAAATCGAACTCACATCTGCCAGAGTTGTCAAATACAAGGCCTTTCTTTTGGAATTACTGTTACAGTAAAACAGACTTCACATTCATATTATATAGCTTCACTTTATGAAAAATACTGGTTGAGAGAATTTAGCAAGAAAAGAGTTAAATCAATGTAACAGTATATTTTATTATATATTATTACATAATTGTGTATTTTTATAAATTATAATGTGCATTATAAACAATTTATTATAAGTTGTTATATATTTTTTAAAATAACTCTTCTTTACTCCCTTGGTTGCGTACTTTTTCCAAGTGCTAATTCATCCATGAATTAAGTCTTTCGCATGTGTGTGAAGTTCAGTGACAGTTTCAACATCTCAATTTCTAGTAGGAAACTAATTTAAGAATACTAAGGTTCCTAATTTTGTGTGTTAAAAGAAAATGAATTTTTCAGTAGTGGAGATCCCCAGGTTCCTTCCAAAGTGGGAATGTGGGCTTATAGATAGGTAGGAAATTAGATATCACTTAATATAGTTAAGTACCTTTCTGGTGACAAGTTAGAGCAGATAACACTTCAAACTTTTGTCATCAGAAATATGTATCTTGTCTCTACTGATGTACACAAGCAAGTCTATTTCTTAACTGTAAGACTAAACAAAGAATCAGTATGTCCTTTGTACTGTGCTCTTTAAGCTGCTGAACTATTTGAAGGAGCTGCTTTTCAGATCTAAGCATTAGATACACATTAATAATTTGTAGCATACAATTTAGCTATTCACTCAAATTTATCTTGAAGCAGCTCAAATTCTCAGTAGACTTTTATTTAATACAGTGATGGAATACGCAGTTTTTCATGCATCCAAAGTGCTACGTATAGCTTCAAGCAGTTAATAACATGTGAGGCATTTTGCAGTGGTACTTTAATTTCAAACAATATATTAGACATACTTGGCATTTTTTTGAAACCATCTGGTTGGTATTTTTTAAGGGTGAAAGTAAAGTGTGAATTGGCAAATGATACATTAGTACCTCTAAGCAGTTTTACTGTATCAGAAAATAGAGGGTAATTGGATACTAGAAAAAAGGAAAACAAAAGAAAGCACACTTTCTGACGCAGCAAGAAGCAAAGGAAAAAGGAGTTCGGACTTCAGTGTAGGAATAGACACAAAGAAGGTATCTGTACTCCATCAAACTGCCACCATATGTTCCATGATGAGATACAACAAAGTAAATAATGTATCTGTTCGGCATTCTGTCAAGCCATAGGACCCTTTGGATATGTCAATAATTAACAAATAACATCTGTTGTCAACTGCTGTATCTAATCAGCAGGGGCAAAGTTTTCCTCCCTGCATGATAGAGGTAGACCGTGATACTCTGCTTTCCCTTAGTAATTGAAAATTTCTTTGACCACATCATTTTATGCAAAACCCCTGCTGATGTGTAATTAATGGGAAATCTGGACATGCAGAAACAGTGGAATCCAGCTAGATTGGCAGTACAATGCTGAGTGAGAGTTTAGAGTTATCTTTGACTAGTTTTCAGTCAGATATACTTTTCCTGACTCCCTAATGTCCTCATGTATATACATACTGCACTTTCAGAGTGGGTGAGCAGCCACTTCAGGTATGTGGAGAGAGCAATAACAGCCCACTACCTCACTTAAAGATGCAGACCAGGTACATGCTTGGTTTGTAGACAACAGGAATTGTAGACAACAGGAAAACAAAAACATGTTAAGTCAGACTTATTGTGAAGTGTATGTTAACTTGTTATCTGACTCCTTTGATACAGAGAAACTCAAATGCAATGTGCATTGAGAACCAGTAAAATGTGAACTGAAAAAGAGCAATTTAAAATCCTGAAAATGTTCTTAACAGAACCAAGTCTCAAAGCTTCTCTCAGTTGCAGTTGTGGAAGTCTGCAGGAGCTGATCTACCTATCCACCTCAATCCTGAATCCATTCTGTCCTGAGAGCATCACAACATTCCTCTAGACTAGGAGGAATATTTAATGCTTTGAAGTAGCTCTGTGCCCTTTATGTGCAGCTGGTACAGCAAAATGCGGATTTGTCAGTCCAAGATCTGACCTTTTATTCATATCCATGTGTTCAAGAAAGATTTAACAGATTTCTTAGAAACCTTGTCCCAGAACAACAATTTGAAGTAATGAGATTTTCCTTTAATCTTCATTAGGATTCATTACACACATAATATGTGATTCATTGCATAGATAATGCATAATCTAATTAGTTAAGATAATGCTCTAAACTGTCTAGTAGGTGGTGCTTCAGTTCGTAAATAATTTTCGTAAATTAAGTAAACTTGTTTAATCACAGTTGGTTGTTGCTGCAGGTGAGTCACTGTGTCAGCGTAGTGTGAGTTTCAAGCATTTCTTCTGCTCCTACCAGACTGGTCTTGGTTGCACAGAATATTTCAGTCTCTAAGATGATCTCTTTTTTCTTTTCTTTATGATAACAAAATACAAACTTTAAATAATAATTGCTTTAACTAACACACAGTAATATCAAGGTGCTGGACAGTGTACACACTCCCATTTTGAAGAGCGCTGCTGATTTTGTCCCTGACTGCTCTGCTCAGCCAACACATGGAATTGTGCTGCTCCTCTGTGCCATTCATCCTCACTTTGGTCTTGACCCATGGGCAAGGGTAAGTTAGGGATGAGAAGCCTGTCTTTGCACATAGACTGTTCTGATATCACTTGAAGAGGAGAGACCCCTTCTTGAGTCTCATATAAATACATTGTAAATGTCATTCTTTCTTGTTGCTTGTTAACTCATGAGGGAGTTGCATCTAGACTTCTGCTGTCTTGGCTGTAAGAAGGGTGCTGAAGAGCTGAAATTGTCACTGAAGCCCACAGAGATGCATTTTTGGTTGCTAAAAAGGAGGCACATAAAATATGGAAAACATTGTCTGACCTGACAATGTAATTCTATTTAAGAAACAGAAAATGTGCTGGATAATATATGCAGACACCTCTGTCATGAAGCCTCATGTGGTTTCACGCCCAATTATGTGTGACCACCTTTGGTTACCATAGCAATTCTCTGTTAATTAGAAACTCACCCTCTGCTCATGGCCTGTTTGTGCTAAAGCATGAAATTCTGCTACACACTCAGACTATTTCTTTATTTATATATTGACAGTGACTTACTGTGCCAAATGACTTCTTTACACAGCAGTACTCTGTTTCTTTGACTCAAACATTGATTTAACTTTTAAAATTCTTCAATGTGTCCTTGGCCCACTTTCAGTCTGTGTATAATGGGCAGGCGACATGAAGAGAGAAGGCAGCGGTGTTGGAGGTGTTAATATATGAAATATCAATATGACCAGTACGGTGGAGGCAGCTGTCTTACACTTGTCTGTGAAACTACGCTGCTTCTCTGTGGTGCTCACAGATGAAGGAGTCTTTGTGAAACCTTCAGTCTGCATTCAGGTGCGAGTTGTTTTTAAAATGATTTCAAATAAAGGAGTCTGCCTGTATAGAAATATTTTATAATGTATGAAGTTGGCTGGATAAAATACACCATAGGGTGTTTTGATGAAAGATGCAAGGGTTTTATTCCTGATCTTATAAAAATAAGTGTACTGGGTCTGGCTGGGATGGAGTTAACTTTCCCCACAGAAGCCCTTGCTGTGCTGTGCTCTGCACTTGCAGAAAGATCAGCACTGATACCACACCAATGTTTTGTCTGTTGCTGAATGTGTTGACACAGCACCAAGATTCATTCCCAAGCCAGTAGGCTGGGGGTGGGCAAGAAGTAGGGAGGGGACATCACCTGGGCAGCTGACCTAAACCGGCCAAAGGGATGATATAACATACTGTATGGTGTTATGCTTGGCCACAAAAGCTGGGGAAGGGGAAAAAGAAGGGGATATCTTGTTATGAAAGTGTCTTTTTTTTCCTCAAACAGGCGCTATGCATGTGGAGGCCCAGCTTCACAAGGCATGGCTGAACAGCATTTGCTGATGGGAAGTAGAGAATAATTGTTTTCTACTTTTGCTGCTGTGTGGCCTTTGCTTGTTTTAGTATTCCTTTAATTAATCTGCTCCTTATCACAATCCATTAGCCTTTTTTCATCATATTTTCTTCCCCTGTTCATTTGAGGGGAGGGAGTGAGAGAGTGGCATGGTGGAGTTTAGCTGTCTATCTGTGAAACAACTACTGGGGGATGACGACAAGATACCTGTAATGTTGAAGACAATTCTGAAAGTTGGGCATCAGATCAGTGCTTGGGGTACAAGCTTGAAAGTAGAGATTATGATGCTAAGCACTTTCTCCTGTAATTTTGGAGAGAACAGAGACCTACAGTCCTTGCAGTCCTGTCCAAGAACTATGGAATTGCAGATCTCTATGGTTTCTGATCTAATTGTAGAACCTCAAAATACAAACACTTCTTTCTAATGTAAAACAAATTCCTCCCCAGATAAAATACTAGAGCACAGGTGATTTATTTTGAGAGAGTAAGATAAGAACAGAACACAAGTCAGAAATGTACTCAGATAGCACATTGATAAGGCCAGTGCAAGAACTTGCTTAACAGAATAGAGTAGAAAAGTAAAGTAAAGAAGAAAACAGAAGGGATTCTTTTATTACAAGGTCCAGAGAGATTGTTTTTGACCCTTGGATCCACTTCTTTCAATTACTTAAAGCATTCAAGGAGTTCAATCCCTTAATCTGGAGTTCTTGGGCTAAAAGAGGTTTGGGATTGCCCTTTGGAAACTTACTTGGCATGAGATATGAGATAACTGAGAGAAACAAAACCACAAAACATTCAGCTGAAAACAAAAGTTTACCAGAACTGCTATCTTTCACAAAGAACTGTGTTGCAGGTCCTGCAGAGCACACAATGACAGAGGCTAGCTTTATTATTTATGTAGACTCATCAGCAAGATTCAGGGACAATGCCCCGTGGAGCAATGATCTACTGTATGCTATGAAGCACATGCAAATGCTAATATCATGCCTCACTAATACATACAATGCTAATATCACACTGGCATAAGTAGTAGCAAGAGCAATCGTATCTTTTACAAAGTGCATTGCACTTTGTCTCCAGATTCTTGTTTAAGATACATTTTTGGCTACTGCTCACAAAAAACCACTGTTAGATATGAGTAGGATTAGACAAACAACAGCAAAAGAAACCCTCACCAACTTCAGCGTTGTGGTCACTTCATGGAGGTTAGAAGATGTCAGTCAGCTGATAGCTGAGCTCCCTCACCTTTTCTTTTCTATTTTTTATTTGATGCTTCTCTCAGCAGAGGACTAAATCTGAAACCCACGTACTGGATTCTGAATGGAAAAGCAATTTATACTTTGTTTGAATATGCCTCCCATAGACAGAAATGTTTTTAAACTAATCTGTTTGAAAACATTTCTCAAACAAGTAATAAACAGCTCTTAAGAAGCACAAATGAATTGGGCAATAGGCATGTATCTTTAATTATAATTTTAGACTTAACAATTGTTTTTGAATCAGCTGTACATTATTACCAGAAGAAAACCAGACTGTTTTAAAACCTAATGTCACACGGTGCAACTGATTAAGGTGCAAAGAGATTATCCAGCAGTCAAAAGCTTAACCGCATACTAAGGAGAGCAGTCAGCTTGTATACACGTAAGTTTGCCAATATTCCCAGTATAAAACAAATGACTCGTTATCTGGTATCTCTGTTGTGCCTAGATTCTGATTTTCCATGAGTCATCTCTTGATTTACTGAAATAGAATAAGATGAGTAAGAGAGTCAAGTTTTAGTGGAAAGAAGTCTGCAAACTGTGTAATGTCCAACAGCCTGTTATGGAGAAGAATGATTATTCTTCAACTTCTTTGCTATTTACTGGATCTGAACTTCACATAAGATTCCTTCTGCCATCAGATTTCTCCTACAGAAAGGAGTTTTATGAAAAAAAACTCATGAATAACCAAGGTCAGTCTTCACTACCCCATAGATCATAGCTCTCTCTCCTTTCTGGTCACGCTTCTCTTTATTGAATTGGTATTGTTTTATAAAAGCAAAATTGCATCACATATAACACTGTACGGTATATAGCATACCTATATTAGGAAGGAGATAAAAGCAGTTTTCTATTACCACCACGTTAATTTGGGACTTGATTTTGGATTATGAATTACAGGTATCGTGTTATTGCACATGTTACTAAACAGGAATGTAGTGTTCCATTTAGATGAACTGAGCTGGAATGTGATTGAATTTTAAACATTTTAATAAGGGAAGAGAAGTATAAAAGACAAAGGGGGCACATTTAATGTTTCTGGGTTTTTACATTGTCTTCACTGTATAGACTCCTACAATTTCATAGAGAAGTTTCTCACTCAGAGAGGTAAAAAGCTGTGCAGTACAATTTACTATAACCGTTGTCAGGGACAGTTTGAAAAATCCTTAATTGTGACATTCAGAAAGAGAGAAATAGCAACAATATCCCACTGAGAAGTGTCTCACAGAAGAATCCTCTGGCTGTGCAAGGGCTGACCGCATACAGATCCAGTTCTAAGGCAATATAAACCATACTACAGACATATATTCTTAACACTGAAGCTTTTCCTTGAGACACGTTCTTTTTAAATTATTCAGAGCATAGGGATCATCAGTATGTTATCAAATAAGTTATCTTGTCAAGATGAGAAGTAACTAATGTGTAGATAATAGTGCCAAGGTTGTAGTTTCATAGTATTTAGATCAAGATAAGCTAGTGTGAAAAGTATTTTTTTTAAAATAACAGTTAATAATCTACGTTTCCCTTGGTTTGTATGGTCTTTGTATATTTGTGTTTTAACAGTTCATTGTTACATAAATGTTCACCATGGTCTATGAAAATCGGGTTCACTCGGAGGTTAAATTGTACCCTGTCAGAGCAGGGATGTGACCCAGTATGAATGCCTCATATGACTCCATTTGTTTTCCTGCTTTGTAAATCCTTTGGCTCTGTGTACTTGTATGCGTAGGAAGAGGAGAGCAGATGTGAGGGAAAGGTCAGGGATGCTGTGAAGTCTGTGAGGCTTTCTTTTTACTTCAGTGGGATTTAGATGACTCCTTAGTGCAGATACATAAACACATTCTGTAGTGAACATTAGTGTTCTGTATTTTAAAGATAGTACAAACTAGAAAAGAAAATAGAAGTATGGCAGCTAACACGACATCCAAACCCAGCATTGACTCATTATCATTATAATATTCAATTGACAAGATGAAGCTTCCTTAATGTACCTTCTGCACAGAGTATCAGAAATGATTTAAACTGAGAAACTTAAAAAAAAATAAATTTGTTTGTATCTGCATGTATATATGTTTGTGTATATATACACATATTCAAGATAACCATCCTTGCCACTAATGAAAAGTCATACATATAAGAACCAAGAGTTTAGACATTACATGTGTTAGATGAAAGAAAATAAATGTTACTGATCCTTTTCGTATTTGGGGAGTTGGGGCATGAATTATCCCAGGTTAAAGAGGAGTCAGTGATATAATCAAGTGTCCCTACATGGCCCGGTGCAATGGCAAGAAATCTAAATGTGATCCCTAGAGCAGTATAGCTCAGGGACATCCTGTCACAGCTATCTTGCCTCTAGTGCTATGGATAACTAGAACATTTTCCCTCTGAATCAAATCTGCCATCGATTCCCTCATGTAGAAATGGAAGGCCTGAATTCTATAGACTCCTTCATTCTTCTATTCCTCTTGAAGAAGAATTGAGTTAGAAGTTCCTTAAAACTGTGTTTATGTGTAACATCTCTCACATGCCTTACCTGTCTTTGCTAAAATAGCTGGGGATGATAAAACTCTTTCAGTTTCCGGTAAATTTGTATGATGGAGATGGAAAGTGAGAGGCGAGTCTTTTTCAATTATTTTTTTTTTCATATCTGTTTGTGTTTTTAAAAAACAAATTTCTCTTCTGTGAATACTGGACTACAGCATAATTTGTTTTAAAACTTTAGGACTCTTCAGCTTCTACTGATTGCTGTTATGATTCTGTCTCTTTGCCTCCATCGGTACAAGTTATTTACAAGGCATCACCTATATGAGAGGCATTGGATTAAATCACAAAGATTTTCCTTGACCCAAGATTTTATTTTCGTTTTATGCTGCAGAAAAGAGACTCTTCCAATGTGGTTTAATATGACCACAAAGATCTCAGCTGGCAATACCATTATCTACTGAGAAATGTTGACTTCTGTTAGTCATTCAGAATTGTACCTCTTGATTTACATCAATAATAATAACAGTGTTTAGCATTTATGGAGGTCTTTCCATTGCACTGGTGGATGTGGTTTTAGTGAACATAAATTATGGAATTTTGCCAAGGTGAGGAGCTTTATAGAGAATAAAGGAAAAAAAATAATGCTTTTTTGTGACCGTACATCTTTTGTTAGATTTTAGTGAAGTAAATGGTGTAGAGTTTGACCTTATAACAAATGGAAAATCTTTTGAACAGTTCAAATTATTAAGTTTTATTAGCTATAAGCAAGGGATAAGAAATAATCATTTTCCCATTAAATGTAGGCTAGTTGAGACTGTGATGAAGTATGTAGTATTCTAATATTAACTTTAAAAAAGCTCTGCAATTCATTACTTCTGTTTTGGATTCAAAAGGTTTCACCGAGTCAAAATGTATTTTCATGTTTTGTTTGCGTGTATTTTTTCAGAGTGGCTTCTCCAAGTCTGGCAAACATACATGCCAGTGGATCATTTTGGAACTGGAGATTGTCTGATGCTTTTCTCATTCTGGTGTCTGTTTTGTGCTTTCCTTGCTCATATTTTTCTCTTTCTCAGACTTGCATAATACACAGCTTGGAAAGCAATTCATTTGGCCTGCTCACTCACTGTGAAGCAGCGCATACTTGCTGTCTGGCTGTTGGCAAGTCATCTCAAGGATACCTGTTCTACAAGGAATCAGAGGGAGGGCTGTTATTATTGTATCCTTTGAAAGGAAGGGTGGTATCAAACTTATGATGGTGTAGTGCTATCTTTTTTTGTTAATGCAAGAATGAAAAATGTGCTTACTCATGGACACTAGGGGAGATACTGCCATATGCCACAGTTGTACACAGGCAGTTAGGATGGCATTGTTTTAGAGGGAACAGGGAAGACATTTTGATGGAGGAGTTATGGAACAGATAACATATAGACCAAAGTTTATAAAAATTGGTCATTCACACCTACGTCTTCAACATTACATACATTATTCTCTTATTCTTAAGGAGACAGCAAATTTTTATGGTTGGAGAGAAGAAACTAGTTTTGACCTACTGAAAACTGAGATACTTAAGAGGAAGCTTTAACATTCCAGGGATACTAAATTGGAAATGGCAAGTGGGGAATCTGTGGAGCCACAGTTGTTGCTCACATGATGTTCTTTTGTTTACAGATCAGAGGTCTTATAAGGGGGGATTAGTTGAAGAATAAAATAAAAGCAAACAACTTGAGGAGACATTCGTTCCCTGAAATATTCAAGTCCTGTAAGTCTTCATCAACTGATTTGTAGTTGATGTAGTTATTTCAGATGGTAGTTCAGATTTTTCTTTATTCTTATGAAAGCAAATATATTATAAACTTGTTTTTTGTCTTTCACTATTCTTTGTATCAAAAGAGGCAGTTAGACTTTAAATGAAATCTGTGTAAACATATTTCTTCCTCCAGTAGGCAGTTGGTGAAAAGGATTTCCAAGGTATTATCAAGGATTTTTAGGAACCAAATCATGTTCCAAGTTTAAGCACACCTCACATCTTTAGGTGGTTATACCCTGCACTGCATGGCAGCAGACATGAACAACATAAAAAAGTAATTCAAGGAGAAAAGGTGTTCATTCAGCAGTCACACAGTTTGAGCATAGAGGCCACTGGCATAGATAAATGAAAGCAATTTACATATGTACATAAAGGGCTAGTTTAAGATTCCCATTTGTAAAGTGGTGCAATGTACTACAGAGGCTTTTTAGTGTGAAAGAAAGGCATCAGAAGCAATTCTGAAACATATGAAGCTGACTGATTGTGTATAATGCTCCCCCGAAAAGAGCCACCTGAGAAAACAAAGCAGCAGTAAATGGAATTGTAAAAAAATAATAATTAAAAAAAATATTAAAGCAGCATACAAATGGAAAACCTATTGTGTACTTTGTTCAATATTTAAAAAAGGGCTCATGATCCAGAATTACTTTCAAGCAGTAAAACCATTTTTCATTGTCTCCCATTATTCTTGAAGAAGTGATCTTTTTAATTTAAGAGACACCAAAAAACTTACTCAGGTAGTGATTTCAGGTATTATTCAGATTCTGAGTTATACTTGAAAATTTTCATAAAATGCATGAAGCAAAGTGGGCTTTTCTTCAGCATAAGTAATACGTTCCTTCCCAAGAGGAACAATATTTATTAAAAAAAACAACAGAAAATTCCACTTACCTTTCATGCATTTCCCAGGTTGCCTCATAAAACATTTAACACCGTAGTGGCTACTGAATGAGATTTATAAAAATGAGCTCTCTTGCTTATTTGTTATTGTATTGGTGAAAAGCAGGTGTAATGGTTTCTGCTTCAGATTCTTGTATTTTCATTCACATGAAATGGTATTTTAGCTTTTCATATTAAGCAAAATAGACTACTTAATTTTGAGACAAATTTTCAGCAACCAAAATAACTGCATTCAACATATGCATACATTCTGTAAGATTCAAAATTTCACAAAACATTTCAAAATTGAAGAAATGCTGTAAAAATACTAGAAATAATATGGCTTTTTTTTTTTAAGTTTTTAATGAATTGTGAAATATAAATCAGATATGCATTGTCAAATAAGTAAGATTTTGTAGCTATATTAGGAACTGTAGATTCATGACAATGAAGATTCAGTCTATAATTTTTTCCCTATTTTTTTTTTGTAAAACAACATAATTTGCGTATTAATATTTTAACACAGTAAGTGCTTAGAGAGACAATGGAATGTAATTTTCTTGTGCAAAGATATGAAGATACTACATTTTCTGTCCAGATCTTAGCTCCCTTTGGGCTCCTGATTTTGTAGCCCATTGGGCACATTCTTAAGATGTTTTTCTAGGGAGGAAAACACTTAAACTCAACCTGAACTTTAAGTTAATGTTCTCATGTGTGTGTGTGTGTGTTTGTTTTTAGCATGGTTCCTCTTCTATGTTTTTGATTTACTTTGGTTCAGGATTATCTGTCTGCTGAAGTAATAGATCTGTTTTCAGATGGTAAGGGAGAAGCTCACCATGTTCACTTAGAACCATGTTAGTGTGGTTCTACCCCTCCTTCCCTTGTCCCCCAGTTTGCTTTTAAACTTGAGTAGAGTGAAAATTGACCTCAGCTGAAACTTAATCACCTACCCAAAGACCAAGGCAAGGGAAGACAGGATGTAGATGTTACGGCCTTTGGACCGTCAGAAAAACTTGTGGAAAGTACTGGAAGCAGCATTAGTAGCCACAGTGGAAGAGCAACATCTCTGCCATCTATATTTAAGTTAAAATTTGAATCACAAACCCAGAACACACCATTATCAGGAGACTGAAAAAATTGCTCCGGGAGTGCTCAGGACAAGAGGAGCACCTTAGAATTATGGCTGGTCTGCATAAAAATTGAGAAAAGCTGAACCAGTAGAATTCAATCAGTCTGTTGTGTAAATGGAAAATTGTCTTGAGCAGAAAAATTAGAATAACTTCCACATTAGGGAGCTGAAACTACAATTTAGCAAAGTTAAAATTCATGTAATCCTATCATCCTTTATAAAACATTGGAATTAATATTGTTTGAGAAAATAAAAAGATAATCAATATCACACCTATGAAAATTAATACTACTCCTACAAATATGATCAGCCAAAGGCAGCATGTACATCTTAATCAGGGAACACAAAAGCAAGAGCTCTGGGGGGAACCTGGAGTGGTTGTCTAGGAAACAACAACAAAAAAGTATGAATACTGCTGTTAGCAAGCAGTCAAGGTTCACACAGACAGTACAACTTTGCAAGGGGAAAATTCTGAGAAGTAGAATCTCTACTGAGAATTCCCTGCTAACAAACTTTTTGAAACATTACATGATCCATACCAACAGGTGATTCAACAAGCAGAAAAAACAGTAGCATTCTAGATAAACTGAGCTAGTCACCACACCCTGCATAAGTATTTTGCATTTTTATGAGAGGCTTATATTTTCACATCATCTTTCACATCCACAGGTAAATAAATACTGATGAGAGTTTCATATTGACATATTTATTGTAGGTGTTAAATCTATGCATGGTACTTGTAAGACAATACTGGGAGCCACTAGGTAGTAGTCTACTTTCCCAGTTGTAACAGGTTGGTGGGATGAGGTACTGGCAAAACATGATCAAAATATGTATATTTGCTTTTATATTAATTTATTGCATATCTTAGCTTTCTGCAGGTCAGTTATGAATGTCAGAAAATAGTGACACGTCATATCTTATATCTCAGATTCCCTTGGGTTTTGTTCCAATCAATTACTGGTTTTATGTGTCAAAGGCAAATTGAAAGTTCATGAACAAAAATTGAATTTGCAAATTATCTTATCATCCTGGTTATCTGCGGTGTCCAGGAGTCAGCATTAAAAGATGAACTTAATAAATTGCCTGGTCAAACTACCAAAGAACATAATGTTTGTTTTTCTCCAAATTGTAGCAGGACAGCATTATAAAAATTTGAGAAACTGAAAGCATTATTGATTACAACATCTTTCCTATCATCTTTGACAGTTAAGTATTTGAGATTAAGGATATCAGTACCTGAAAAGAATCTTTATCTTGTGACTAATCAAGAAACAGGTACTTGTGTAACGTTACAGCCACAGTAAGTTGTCTTCTCTCTAAGCAGAAGGCACGTGTTATCTCAGCAGTGCAGGAGGAAAGGCCATTGTGATAAGAGGTGATCAGTAATGCTGGTCTCTCTGGCACTTTCTCTGCCACCCTTCTGAGTTTCATCTCCTGTTAGATACTTGTCACCCACCCCAGCCTCATGGAGATGGGCATTCAGCAGGGCTGAAATCTGAATACAGCAACAGCAATATATAGACTTACTAGCAATTCCATGGCTGGTTAGAAAACAAAGGGATGGTATTTTCAGAGTCCCCCCCAGCAGTCATTTCGGCTGAGCCCTGAGGTGTTGCTGCCTGCACACAGGTGGCATTTGGCTTTTGTAAAGCCAGGAGTGTGCACAGATGGGTGAGCTCCTTCTAGCTCTGGGCCCTGCAGGCAGCCAAGTCCTCCATCAGGTGTCTCATTGCCCTTCACCTGCTGTCTTTTCCAGACAAAATCAAAGTTCAGGCTTTGTTGGTAAACTTTCCTTTCTGTACAAAGCAGCTGCCTTCCTCTTTGCAGCAGAGGGATTTTTCTCCTCAGAAAGGTCACCTCAGCTCCCAGCCACCATGCTGGCTGCAGAGCAGGGTTTCTGTGGAAACTTTTTCTTCTTCATCAATCTAAAACCTTTACATACTTTCCTCCCATGGGGTGCCTTTCTCTAGCAACCTTCTCTAAATTAACATTTCAGTGATTCCTTGCCCTTCCCCTCCCCCCCCAGCTGAGTACTTGCTCCAGCCTGCAGCCGTTACTGGTGATTGACAGGATTTTCCACACCTGGCTGCCATCAGTGTGGGGACTTCAACTACAAAATGGCAGTTATGGCACCACATGACTGAGGGAGCTGAGAGGAGCAGGTGGCATCTGAAGAGCTGGGAGACTGTGGCGTCTGCTGCTTGAGCACCTCTGACAAAGGTACTGAAAGCTGAGGCTCCATCTTCACAGTGCCTCACAGATGTTGGTGGGGGGAGGGGTGGGGGACGCCCATGTTTATCTCACAAACAGCCTGGTCTTGCCCTGGGGATGCCCGATTTCCTCTCACAAATGGGTGTTTTCAACGTGGGTGTTGGCCACATGTGGCTGAATCCCTGAGGGGTGTCAGCTGGGAGTTTCTAGAATCATCTTTTATTTTACGATGTTCCTCAGCAGAGCCTTCACCTGGGCATGCTGCAAGTGCCTTCCTCCTTCTGCCTTGCAGGACATTAGCAGGATTTTTTTAAAAACAAACAAACAAACAACAACGAGCTTTTAGACCTAACTCTTGTGTTGCCCTGTGGTGCTCCCCACATGGGATATAGAGCTATATATCAAAAAGTTGTGTTTTGGGGAGCAGTGAACTGGTGCTGGCTGGCACGTATCGTGTCTCATCCCCAGCATGCTGCTGATGGCCAGGGCAGACAGCTGCTGCCAGCTCTGTTTGGCTGCAGGAAAAGGCACCAGATGTTTAATGCCTGTGTGTTTGATGGGAAACATCCCTTATGCTTGCCTTGCTTCTTCTGTTCTTCGTTTGCAAACTAAATGAGAGAAGAAGTTGTGAGTTAATAGAGGAGGAGGTGTCAAAATTTAAATTACTTTATGCTAGTATTTACTCAATTTGCTGCACTTGTCACAGAAGGGAGTGTTATAAATACTCACAAAAGAGTCCAAAGTATGATAGCACTGCTTTATCTGAGACCTGCACTTAAAATGTAATGATCAGATATCTGAAATCCTGTGACTTTTAAGTTGAGAATTAGCTAGGCGGAAAGTTCTGGATGAAATCCGCAGTTTTCACCACCTCAGGAAGACCAACAAAGCTATCCTTTGTATGTGAGTCATGGAGAGCACGCTGCTTTCACTGTTAATGCCATTAGCTCATTTGCAAAGGCTTTGCTTATTTTTACAAAAGTCCATAGCAAAATACTTGAATGAACTTCATAATTAGTTTTAAAAGCTGACAGTCACTACTCATTTCTAAATATGAATTGATGCTATTGATGGTAACCCTTGGTAAGTTTGGAAACCATCCAAACCTCTTCGCTCAAAATTATGCTAGAAACCTTTGTCTCTTCTCTTTCTATCCAGCACAAGTTGTAGACTGGGTGCTTTTTTGTCTTTGAGTGTATTTGATGCTCTTTTGGTACTGTACTTCAGCAGCACTCACCTGCCAAATTAATGAAAAAATAAAGTTTGTAACCACTTATCTGAAGTTTCCAGGCCTCACACAGCACTTGATTTGTGGTATGGAACAGGATTCAACTCAGTTAACATTTTTAATACAAGTTTAGGTAACAGCCCTTCATAATTCCTCAGCCTGTCTGCTTCCAGACTGTCTATCAGATGGAGTTTCATTTATTGGTATAGCAGCCCATCAAGCAGGTAAATACAATTGTTCTCTACTTTTGATTGAACAGAGAAAGGCAAATACAGATGAATGACTTTCCTGGTATGAAATATGGGAATGCAGTAATTTAACGTCTCAGTTGCCGTAGTATGATATGAATCAGCCTTACCAAATGAACCTGCAGATACTGTGGGTAAAGAGAAAGTGAGTAGTAAGGAAAAGAATTTCTGAATACCATTTCCTAATCCTTCACACTAAACACTAAATCCTGTTATCATTAAGGTTTCAAATAATACGGTGTATTGTTATTCCTAAATTGTGACAGTGTATTTTATTCAAGGTTTACATCACCTATTGTAATGTATTATGGAAGATGTTGACAAAACAGAATTTCTTAATAGAATGACTGCCAACATGCAAAGTCTGCTCTATTTACAATGTCTGTGACTGATGACAATGTCATGTGTTGGAAGTTCCAAGTGGAAAAGGCTGCAAATAAACCAATTCTCTACCTTCGCAATCCTATGTAGGAAAGGTGCTATCTCTTAATAGGAAATTATATAATTATGTAACCATACAACCCTGTAGGCAGTTTTCCTCACTATTGTCATTTTTTGTGTACCTGTTTCTTTATTGCGTCAAATGAGATATGTATCAGACCTAGGCAATTACATGCTTGGTCTGTACATTTCTACAGCAAAAATAGGAAAAAGGAAATTCAAGAGAAATACTTCTGGGAGAAGTATGACCCTGAACTTTCATTGTGAAGGGTTTTGGACAGCTTCTGTCTTTGAAAAAGGAACACAGAATTCCTCTGAATGTGAAGTGAATGGAAAATAATCTCTGTTCAGACCAAGAAGAGTTACTTAATTAGTTCCCAAAACATGTCAGAGAACAGAACTCTCCAGTGTCTGCAGTAAAATAGCCTAGAACATCTTTCATAGCTTGTTATTTGCTGGTGATCTGCAGTGTAATTGCTGTGGAACAAGAAAATCCCATGTGGTTCAGGTTCCTGGTTTCTGTTGATAGTTTTTCTGTTAATAGATTTAAAAACAGAACACACCAAAACAAGAAAATAAACAAACAAGGAACCCACCTATTCCTGTGCTAATTGGTGAGTGGTATACTTAAAACCAGTAAGGTAAGTATGGGTGTTTTAGTTAAGACAAAGGTGTGGTGGGCATGCAGAAAAGTCAGATATGGTGATAACCCTCAACAAAAACAAAACACTTGCCTCTAGAAAAGATACAGCGAGTGCAGTACTAGTCTCTGCTTTTAGATGTGGGAGGATAATTCTTTCATTATGAATCAGGGAGCAGAGGCAGTCACAGGCCGTATTTTCTCAGTGAGTATTGATGGGTTGTATTTGTACACATTGGTTGTGAGTGTTTTGGATCATTATAGCTATGTCTCTTGTGAAGTGTAGGTGTTTGCATTCCTGACTTTCACAGAACTGCGAGGGCTTTGAAAAAACAGTGTCTGCACAAACTTGTGTTGAATGTGCGTGTATATGGCTTTCTTTAGCAGAACCAGGGATCCTTGCCAAGCTCTAGGGTAATGAATGAACTTGATAAAAATAGAGGATGTAAAAGTTAAATAGGAGAAGGAAGCTAAAACAGTGCATATTTCTTGAAGGTTAGCTATTGGGAATTTCAGGAATTCAGGCTTTGGCTGTTGGGTTCTGCACATTTGACATGAGTAGCTGTACAGGTACCAATTGCTACCACAACGGTGCACCGACGGCAATATCGCACCAACCGAGACTCCCTGATTCCCATCCATGAGTTGGTTCACCGACTGGAGAGTCAGGGAGTAATCAGCAAGACTCGCTCACCCTTTAATAGTCCTATATGGCCAGTACGAAAGTCTAATGGCGAGTGGAGGCTAACAGTGGACTATCGAGGCCTGAATGAAGTCACGCCACCACTGAGTGCTGCAGTGCCAGACATGCTAGAACTTCAGTACGAACTAGAGTCAAAGGCAGCCAAGTGGTATGCCACAATTGATATTGCTAATGCATTTTTCTCCATCCCTTTAGCAGCAGCATGCAGGCCGCAGTTTGCTTTCACTTGGAGGGGCATCCAATACACCTGGAATCGGCTGCCCCAGGGGTGGAAACACAGCCCTACCATTTGCCATGGACTGATCCAGTCTGCACTGGAGCAAGGGGGAGCTCCTGAGCATCTTCAGTACATTGACGACATCCTCGTGTGGGGCAACACAGCAGAAGAAGTTTTTGAGAAAGGGAAGAAAATAATCCAAATTCTCCTGAAAGCTGGTTTTGCCATTAAAAAGAGCAAGGTCAAGGGGCCTACACAGGAAATCCAGTTCTTGGGGGTAAAATGGCAGGATGGACGTCGCCATATTCCAATGGATGTGATCAATAAAATAACAGCAATGTCTCCGCCAACTAGCAAAAAGGAAACGCAAGCTTTCCTAGGCCTCGTGGGATTCTGGAGAATGCATGTGCCAGGCTATAGTCAGCTTGTGAGTCCTCTATATCGAGTGACTCGAAAGAGAAACTATTTTGAGTGGGGCCCTGAGCAACAACAGGCATTTGAACAAATCAAACAAGAAATAGCTCGTGCAGTAGCCCTTGGGCCTGTCCGTACTGGACCAGCTGTGCAAAATATACTGTACACTGCAGCTGGGGAGCATGGGCTCACCTGGAGCCTTTGGCAGAAAACCCCAGAAGAAACTCGAGGTCGACCTCTGGGCTTCTGGAGCCGGGGCTATCGAGGATCAGAAGCCAATTACACCCCAACTGAAAAGGAAATACTCACAGCATATGAGGGTGTTCGAACTGCTTCAGAAGTTGTGGGTACAGAGGCACAGCTCCTCTTGGCACCGCGGCTACCTGTGTTACATTGGATGTTCAAAGAGAAAATTCCCACTACACACCATGCAACTGATGCTACATGGAGTAAGTGGATAGCGTTAATTACACAGCGGGCTCGAATGGGAAAATCCAATCGCCCAGGAATCCTGGAAGAGATTATGGACTGGCCGGAAGGCAGAGATTTCGGAGTGCCAACAGAAGAGGTAACCCGTGCTGAAGAGGCACCACCATACAATGAGTTGCCAGAAGACAGAAAGCAGTATGCGTTGTTTACTGACGGATCCTGCCGTGTGATAGGGAGCCATCGGAAATGGAAAGCTGCTGTGTGGAATCCCATACGACGAGTTGCGGAAGCCATGGAAGGGGAAGGTGAGTCGAGTCAGTATGCAGAAGTAAAAGCCATACAACTAGCCCTAGATATTGCCGAAAGAGAAAATTGGCCAGTATTGTATCTTTATACTGACTCATGGATGGTGGCAAATGCTCTGTGGGGGTGGCTGCAGCAATGGAAACAGAGCAACTGGCAGCGCAGAGGTAAGCCTATCTGGGCTGCTACCCTGTGGCAAGATATTGCTGCCCGGGTAGAAAACCTGGATGTTAAAGTACGTCATGTAGATGCCCACATGCCCAAGAGTCGCACTACTGAAGAACATCAGAACAACAAAGAAGTGGATCGAGCTTCGAAAATTGAAGTGGCTCAGGTGGACTTAGACTGGGAACGTAAGGGTGAGCTGTTTGTAGCTCGATGGGCCCATGAAACATCAGGACATCTGGGGAGAGATGCCACTTACAGATGGGCTCGTGATCGAGGGGTGGACTTGACCATTGAGGCCATCACACAGGTTACCCATGAGTGTGAGACCTGTGCTGCAATCAAGAAAGCCATGAAGGTAAAATCTCCCTGGAACAGGGGGAGATGGTTAGGGTTTCAATATGGTGAGGCCTGGCAAATTGACTATATCGGACCACTCCCAAAAACTCGCCAAGGCAAACGGTACATACTCACCATGGTAGAAGCAACTACTGGGTGGCTGGAAACATACCCTGTAAACCATGCCACAGCCCGAAACACTATCTTGGGCCTGGAAAGACAAGTATTGTGGCGTCATGGTACACCAGAGAGAATTGAGTCTGACAATGGGAGTCATTTCCGAAACAATCTTGTTACCTCCTGGGCAAAGAGGCATGGTATTGAGTGGGTGTACCACATCCCTTACCACCCACAAGCCTCTGGGAAGGTTGAGAGGTACAATGGACTGTTAAAGACTATGTTACGAGCATTAGGTGCTGGGACGTGGAAACAATGGGACACAAATCTACCAGAAGCCACTTGGCTAGTTAACAATAGGGGGTCTGACAGCCGTGCTGGTCCTGCCGAAACAAAACCCCTACACACTGTGAAAGGAGCTAAGGTTCCCGTAGTGCATATAGGAAGGTGGATGGGGAAGGCAGTGTGGGTTGCTCCTGCCTCGGGAAAAGGCAAACCCACTCGTGGGATTGTCTTCGCCCAAGGACCAGGGTATACCTGGTGGGTCATGCAAAAGAATGGGGATATCAAGTGTGTGCCTCAAGGAGATTTGACATTGAGAGAAAACTAATCTATAATCTAAGTTATATGTTGTAGGAAGATGCTGTAGGATCAACGACAGGTCAACTTTGCAAGGAGCCGGGCAGTGCAACAAGGACTTGAACTAAGCTGGTGCTGGTGTCCAGACATCCAACTCCGCCTGCCTTGAGTGGCCACTTTGGCAGATGAAGACCTAATCATCAACAGTTCTTATGAACATTTTCCAAGAAAGACCTATGGAATGAAAAGATACATCTGCCTATTAATCCTGTCCTGTTAAATCCTTGTCCTGTTAAAGGACAAGGGATAATGATGAGAATGCTTGTATGCTAAAGTATGGGGATCTGAGTGTGACACAAATGTTATGGAATAAGGGGTGGAAGTTGTACTGGGTCTGGCTGGAATGTTAACTTTCCCGGCAGCAGCCCATACAGTGCCGTACTCTGTACTTGTAGCTGGAACAGCAGTGTTATCACACCAGTGTTGTGTCTACTGCTGAGCAGCAGTGGCACAGCGTTGGGCCTTTCTCTAACCCTCCTAGGGGGTGGGCAAAAAAGTGAGGAGAGAAACATCACTAGGGCAGCTGACCTAAACCAATCAAAGGGATATTCCATACCATGTGGTGTCACACTCAGCAATAAAAGGTGGAAACAGGAAGAAGAGGGGAGGGGTGGGCTCTCGTTGAGAAGACGTCGGTCCTCCTCTCGAACACCGGCTGCGTGCGTTGAGGCCTTGCTTCAAGGACGTGGTCAATCATCGCTCATTTGTGGGAAGTAGAGAGTAATTTCTTTCCTCTGCACTTCCATATAGCTTTCATTTATTTTGTTTGTTTGTTTTCCTCCCTTTTCCCCTTTCCCTTTTATTTTCCCCTTAGTTAAATTGTTTAGTTCATGGTAGTCTTTATTTAATTATTATAATTATTTCCCTTTAATTAAATTATCCTTATCTCAACCCGTGAGTTGTTCTTTGCTTTACTTCTCCCCCTCCTTATCTAAAGGAGGGGGAGTGAGAGAGCGGTTGTGGGGTTTAGCTGCCCAGCACAGTAAAACCACCACAGTAGCTAATGCATATGTCACTGCAGCTGTGTCCTTCTCTCCCCTCCTTTACAATAACCCTGGACTGGATGTTTGTTGTCCCCCTAATTTTCCTGTGTTGAAGATAAAATTTTCGTTCTTCCTACAAAGATCGTGAAAATGGTCATTTTCTCCTCCTATTTTCCCTCTGTACCATTAAATCAGAGACATAAGGATGATACCTCTGTAGAAGACACAACTGCACATCTTATCTCCATTCTTTCTATACATAAAACAAAAAAACAAACAAACAAAAAAAAATAATCCACTTTTCTGTTTCTCTGGAAGCTTAGGGAGGTTTCTTTAGCATCTGAAAATGAAGCATCATTTTCATTCCCTTACAGTCAGGAGAGGACTCAGCTCAATCTTCTGATTCTAGTGGGAAAGAAGGAGAGAAGTTCTGTAGGGCATTCAGGGCAGGCATCCTGGCCTCTGGATGGTTGCTTCGCAAGCTGTTGAGTCAACAGCACTACTTGGGGTCATTGCCAGGACCTCAAGACTGCATGATTTCATACTTTCAGAATTCTCAAATTGGTTCTGAAGTTGCATAGCACAAATTTTTAAAAGAAAAGGCACAAACTGAAGCCAACCTGTTGTTCCTTGTCTCTTACTATCATGAAAAATCTGTAAGTAGACCACGGATATTAGAAATTACAATGAAATCTGTCATCTTTCCATGTTCTTTAGATTTTATGTTTACTGAAGTGATCTTATTGAAGAAGTCTCTAGGCTTTCATCCTCTTGTAGGGTTTATCTTCCGTGTGCTTGGAGTCAGTGTGACTGGGATTTCATGAGTTTGTTTGCTGTTAGTCTTTTGATACCATATTTCTTAGACCTTTCATTCTTGCTGTGGTCAGTTGTAGTGGAGATTTGATCCTCCTTGCTGTTCTGTCTCTTCAGTAGAGCTTTGATGTACTGTTTCTGCAGAGCTTTGTCGCTTTTGTCTTCTCTTATACAAGGAATATTTTCCAAGTACTTCTAGAATAGCTAATACTGATTAATTCTGACACTGTTGTTAATGGGCACCTTCTTTAGATAGTCTAGTTCATCACAAAGCTGCAGAACAAAAATGTTCACATATTATTTCTCATAAAAGAAGTTCAGGTCTTTATAGAGTTCTTTTTCTAAAAAGTGAACACGCTTCCATATGTAAGGTTTTCTAAACTATGAACTACACAGGGTAGCAGGCTTGCCATTAGCCTTATTTTCTTGTTTTTCAACAGTAAATAGCAAACAAAAATTGTAAAGGGGGAATATGCAATGCAAGCTCTGG
Source organism: Aythya marila (assembly GCF_965140915.1). NCBI lineage: Eukaryota > Metazoa > Chordata > Aves > Anseriformes > Anatidae > Aythya > Aythya marila. The sequence continues at coordinate 7,722,944 of NC_139056.1, read as the reverse complement.
TTTCTGGGGAGGTGGAAGGAAAAGGGTAAGAAAATAAAATACCCAGGTTCCCAACTGGACATTTAATCTCTTCCTTGTCTGTTTGAATGTATTGTAAAATGTAAATCTCTATTACCTCGTATTCCTCCTCCTTTCCAGCTGTCTTGCTTTTTATGACACATGCTGGATTCAAATTAAGAGTAAGCTTTTTGACTCCTCTAATCTTTTATTTCACATTTGCATATAAACAGTAAGTCTACAGCCCCAAAAGGAATGCAAATATTGTATCTGTGTCATAATTAGTATTAAGATAATTAGGAAAAAGGGAAAATGAATTTACGGTTTGCATTAAATGTTTTATTGAAACAGCTATTTATTGGTACAGATATTAACTCAAAGTTATAGTCAACAGAGTGTTATTTTTGAAGATTGCATGCTAGGGATGAAAAGACAAGAAAATGGAAGAGAAGTGATTGTGTGAGTTCAGACATTCAAAGTTGTTTTATAATCATCATAGCTTCCCTTATGCCAAAAATATATGGTCTTGCTTCGTACTCCGGGTTACAAAGATATCAAATCAGATTCGCTTATTTGTCTGTGTAGCAGTTACACTGTAAAATGTTTTCATCCCTTTCACAGAATCATTAGTTAAAACAAAATGTTGATTTGTTTAATACTACAAGGCAGACTGTCTTTCAATCTTTGCTGTTCTTAGAATGGTATAGGGTCAAGAAGACTCCTGATGTATCATTGACATCATATCTATATTTATATCTATATTTTTAATTGCTTTGCAAGTTTATATAAATCTTACTTGGGATTTCCTCTTTTTTTTTTTTTTTTTTTTTTTTTTAAAAAAAAAAAAAAAGGAAAGAGAGAATCTCATCCTCAAAAGCTTTGTGAAGTGGCAAAAATTAGGTGTCTCCCTCAAGGAATTTCTTTTCTATTTTAAAGAAATTCTTACAAGAATTATTTTTTTATAGGCATTTCTCTAGGGCTTGTTAGCTGTATAGATATGTGAGTGGGCCTGGCTACCCTAATCCTATGAGGATTGTGTTTCATGTCTTAGACTTTCCAAATCGCTTGCTGCCTCTGATAGACCTTTCCAACTTTGTATCCTGTAACATTTTTTCTTGTGTTGAAGTGTACCGGGAAAATACTCCAAGTTACATTCCTTTTTGAGCTTCAGCACATGCTTATTGGTGAATATGCTAAATTAATTTGGTTGTATAGATCCACCACATGGGGATAATGAAACCCTGCAGTGGAGAGGCAATAAGACTCTGCTGCTTTCCATTTCTCTGTCCATTCCTTGGGGGTTCTGTTGTTGATTGTAACACCAATGTTAGTTGAAATGCAGAGAGCATCTTGTTGGGTAGCTGTGCAGTAGCATCTCTGTAGTCTTTGTTTTTTTATTTGTGCCATTGAGAGATCATTCTCATGACAGTGGCATTAGGATTCGAATGGGAGAATCTTATGCTGCACTGTCCTTGAGTTTTCCTTGCTGTCGCCCTCTGTTATATGAATTCTTAGGGGTAAAATGGCTTCATTGTTCATTGAATCACAAGCTGTTTTATTTTTCCGGAAAGTATCTTTGACAGGTAGTAGGATATGCCTCTAACAGCTGAGCGAGCTCTGCCTCAGCATGAGAGTAAGGAGAGACTTCTTCCATTCTAATCTTTGCGTTACCTGCTGACTTCATATTGAAGTTTTTCTCCTTTGAAGTGGAAATCTGTCTGTATCTGTTAATTTGATGACAAGTTTTGACTGCTGAAGGCAGGGTGAATGGGATTTGGCCAAGGAGCAAATGTATGAAAGGCGATATAGTCTAGTGCTTATTCTTTGGGCAAACTGCTTTACCGTGTGATGAATGTTCAGTGAGCCACTGTTGATAAATGTTGCTGCAAGTGACCTAGAACTTTTTTTTTTTTTTTTTTTTTTCCTTTCTGTTTCTGTTCCTTTTTATAATCAAGCAGGCAGAAACATTTGCTTTGATATGTCATCTTTCTATTTTCTTCTTCCTTTACCCCCAGGTACCAACTTTTATCATTTCCCACAGCTCCATGCATACAAACACTATAAACAAGTAGTAAAGTGTCTGAGTCATCAGATATAGTTCCTTGGGGAGCCCTGCAGAAGAGAAGTAGATCCTGATTTTTGCTGCTGTTGCTGTGCTTATGTTGTGAATCCCATGACACTGATCTGGCACTCATTTATAGGAAACAAATTCATAACCAGATGAAGAAGTTCAGGAAAATAAGAATATTTGTAATCTTCTGGTGGGTCTTATGTGCCTACTAAACAACAGATACATATATAGCAGTAACACTTTCCCGTTGGGTTTTAAAGCAAAAGTGGGAAATAACTGCTGTCATTAACAACTGCTAAATTTGCATATTTATTATATTATGCCAATGAAGAGTAGGACTGTGAATAAACTGATGTTATAACTGACAAGGGATGCTTTCTGGCTGGTGCCTTACATAGAATCATACTGCTGTGACAATCAGTGGTTTGATGCCTTCCCAAATGCTGCATTTTCAAATAGCTTCTTCCAGGGAAACATTCTTAAAGAATGCCCTCCAGATTTGATGGCTCCTGCCATAACAGAAATTATTATTTTTTTGCCTGTATATGTACTCAGTGTTTCTTGTATAAGAAAACATTATCCAAAGTGAGGTATTGATGATGTACATAAACATTCAATGAAAGCTCCGTAGAATGTCTATGGACTATCCCTCTTCCAATCTATTATTTGTGAAGATGACCTTGCAAACTTGTGATATGTTTGTATTCCAGATGTCAACGATTTCTGTTGTTGAGAGAGAATTATCTAGGTGTAAAATAAAGTCAGTATAAACCCAAAATAATCTTAAAAGAAAAAAAAAAGCTCCCTATGTCAAGAAAGCATGAAGGTAGATAAAGCACATTGAAACCATAATAGTGCAGCTAAAACCAGGTGTAATATCAAGATCACATGGTCATCAGGATCTGGTGTACCCTAAAATATTAAACCTAATCCTAACAGTTGTCCCCTGCAGCAGGTGGTCTTTATAAAGCAATAAGAGCCTTTAAACTGACAGAACTCCTTAGCTTGTCATAATTTTGTAATGGCATTGCCTTTGCATTGTGCATGGCAATGGCATTGTCTTGAAAAGAAATCTCATGAAAACTAGGACAGAGAGAAGAGGAAAGGGTAATAAAATGTATCGTAATTGAGATTCTTTCTGATACAAGTTGAAATTTACATATGGCAAATGGAGCAAGGATGGGTTTGCTACAGACTTCAAATATTGCCAATACTGATATTGCCAAATTGGCAAATATTGCCAATACTGATTCATGTTGCTGGGAGAGGACTACCAAAGGCCATGGATGCTTTGATTATGCATGTGCAGGGAAGAAATTTTCAAGGGTCAGCAATAATGTGACATCTACATACCAGTTTGTCGTGTCATCCACATCATGTGAGGAGAGAAAAAGCAACTCTTTTCAAGGCTCACATTTTGGTAGAAACTCTGTAGTTATTATTATTTTAATATTCATATCACAGCCTAATAGACACCTGTCTCAGAGCTTAACCTATAATGAAGTCATTCTCATATAAGAAGAGATCAGTTAAGTCACTGTGCCATGCTGTAGCTGATGTTACTGGTACTTAGTAACACTAGTAGCTCCAAGACGTGTGCATGTACTTGATGTTGCCTTCGTATTTATCTTCAGGACCATCATCCCCACGTGAGGTTCTCAAAAACAATGCTTTTATTCACAAGAACTTTCATGCGCCTTTGTGTGCACTTCCCAGACAGATGAATCTTTGGTCAGTACTTAATATCACCACATAAATTCCCCAGACCAAATGCTCACTTATATCTTGAAAAAAATCTAAATTAATGGAATGGTGAAATACATGATGTTCTAATGGAATTCAGGTATTTTCCCTGTTGTTTGCCTTTTTTTTTTTTTTTAAATTTTATTTTAACTTGGAGAAATACAGTGCTTATCCTATGTAAAATTTAAAAATGCTTTTTAGTGTGTGAAATGTGCAGTATTCAGTGTGACTAACATATGCCAGAAAACAAATGCATCTCTTAGTAGACAGAGATGAACCTTTGCAGGTGTAGAGGGAAAGCCTTGGAGTACTGTGCAGAGGGTCTGGCTTAGTATGGTAAGAGTGTGCAAGCAGGCACTAGGAGGCTGTATGAATATATGGACCATAGCTACTTGTTTACAACCTGAGGCAAAAATATAGCTGGGAGAGCATTAAGGAATATATTACCTTATGATAATAAGTAGCTTATTGATTGTTACAAGAGTTTATTAAGGATAGTGGCAAGAAGATAAGAATGATGTATACTGAGATGACTCTTAAGCTTTCTTACTTATTCTGTGTGAATTCCTGATAGTAAAACCAAATTCATTGCAATTATGTAGACAGCATTGACTTAAGGATAATTGTTTATGAAACAGGATAAAGTGGAAAAGATAGGAAATAACATTCAGAAGGTAACAATCCCACAAATTCTATTAGGCCACATATTTTGTCTTTAATGGGATGGTAAAAATTAAGGCTTTTGAAATGTAGTACTATGAAATGATGTAATTGTATTCTAGCTCAGTTAAAAAAAAAATGCTTTAGAACTTTGTGTAGTATTACTTGTACATCAAGTTGGTACTGCTGTCAGTGCTATAGCTTGTATATTTTATAACTCTGCATATTTGCACAGCAACTAGTTTATGTTGAGGTAGTACTCCTATGTTTATTAAACTTTATTTGATTACATAGCTCAAACTCCTTAAGTTCTGAGTGCGTGCACAGTTTTTAAGAACAGACATAACACAAGCATGATGTTAGAAGTAGGCTGAGCTTGACATACTAAAATAAACACTTTTAATGGATATATAACACTGCATAATCAACTAAGGATGTGTTCCCCTAGTTTAGTGAGATTCAGAGATCTTACTGAAATATTGGATTAAACAGGATGAACTCTTGACCAATATTCAGCTGATACATATCTTCCAAGGGAAAACTGTTGGTATTGTAAGAGGATCTTGAAGGCATATCTGGAGTTAAGACTTGAGTAAAAGAGATATGGAGTATTTATCCATCATGCTGGATTTCAGAAATAAGAAGTGGGAGGAAGTCCATACAATTGGTAGTATCTAAAGAGAGTACATGTATGATATGCCTTGACAGCAAATCCAGCAGGTGAGAAATGTTTATTGAACTAGAAAAATTATTGAGCATGAGAATATCCTTCCTGCTTCCATTAAATTTGACATAGTGTGCCTGAATGTTTGCAAGCAAATTACTTGAGAATGCCAAATCCATAGATGAGTCAGGTCCTCAAAATCATGATACAATCAAGCATTTTAAAAAATATACTTTGCATTTTTTCTTTATTTTTTGAGTTATGAGTTAATGTGCTGCAGACAAAGGATTTTAGGTTATTTTCTACTAATATAAGGTTCAGAAACCTTAAATAAATAAATTTAAGAAGCTGAGATTTATACTGATTATTACAAAGTAACGTATTAGGGAACTCCCCATTCCCCTAGGCCAGAAGAACAGCTTTTGAGATGTGGATATTGGTCAGCAATGGCTGGTGCTCAAACAGTAGGTTTATTTTTTTTCTTTTCATAACCTATACCTTGGTAACCTACTCAAACTAATGTTGTTTCTTCATCTAGATTATGTTAAGTGTGGCAGCATTCATACAAAGACTAGTGTAATCAGAGATTTCAAATCTGTAGCAAGTGATGCCCAGACGTTATAATAAGAGAGGAAATACATGCATGTGATACTCAGTAGCAGGACTCAGAGCTGGGGCATCTTTGATTGTGTTTGAAAGTTGGGGGCACAGAACAGAGGCTTTGCTCATACTAAGCATTCTTGACAGAGATGGGAAACCACAGCTGGCAGAGCCTGCACAAATTCTACAACAAATCTATACCAACAGGAATTCAAGCATTTTCCAAAAAAATCTCATTTGTTTTGTTTTGCACTTCTGGGAATGAAAAATACCCTGGTAAGAGCATGTCAAATAGCAAGGTCTTGGAATCACAGATATAAAGTGGGTTGATATTGGTGAATTTTAGAAATATCTTACATGTGGGCAGACAACCTGTAGAGAAGAATGCCATTTTCCTGCTGCTGAGTTTTTCTTTGTTTATGTGAAACAAGCAAACAGAGAAATAAGAATCAAATGAACAAAACAACAACAAAAACAAACAAGCAAATAACACCCCCCCAAAAAAAAACAAAACAAACAAACAAACAACAAAAAAACAACAACCAACCAAGAAAATAGCAGGGCTTTTTCATTTCTCTTTTTGCACATGTATATTTTGTTTAAGAAATGATTATTGGAGAAGAAAACGAGTCAGGATTTCTTAAGGTATGTACTTAATGGAAGCTGGTTCTAGCTGTACTGACATACATATAAGTGGCTCTGTGCAAAAACCTCATCTTCACAGTAAGGTTCAGCAGCCACAACTCTGTTTATCTACAATATTAGGCTTCTAGAATGAAGAAATATGGAAACAATTACATCGCTTTTTAATGCTTGAATCATGCATTCTAAAAAATTGAAAAACACATATACAAAAGCTATGATCAGTAGATCAGGCTGACATTCTCTTTGAACAAATAAGAAAGACAGGTTTTAATGATATAAAAATAACTTGCTAACAAGTGGATTCTTAAAAAATAACCTTGTCCCCATTTATAATAAAGTACTTAAAACTTTGTTTTAAAGTGGAATGAAATTATCAGGGTAAAATTTCAGGTCATTGTAAATGTTGGGACTTCTGTTATTTTGTTTGGTGTTGTGTTCCCATTGGCCAACAGGGAATAGGCAAAGGGCTGTAAAATAACATGGCTATCCAGAGTGTGAAACTAGTTTGGTGAGCCTTTTAATGTCATTGCATTTTCTTTAATTAAAGTGGAACAGGCAGTGGAAATGTGATCAGAGGGTGCCAAAATAAGATTTTATTTTTCATAAATATTTTATGCTGGGTGTCAGGGGAAGATGAGGTTATGTGCATATTTCATCATAAGTATGTGCTTTGAGCAGGGTTTGGACAGATGACCTCCAGAGGTCCCTTTCAAAATAGAATTTTCTATGTTTTGATGTCTGATGTATCAACAAAGGGCATTTGTATGGATGAAACAATGTAAAATCATGCATCTGATATCTTTGCAGACAATGATATGCATGAAAGCAAAAAAAACCCAAAAACTCCACAGCATTTAGTAATATACATGTACTAGTAAAGTATTTGGACATGTTCTGTTGCCTCCGGAACACTTCTGTACTTATTTATTAACATGTCTCAGCTACATTCACGGGGGTCCAAAAAGCACACATACAGGCCATGCTCTTTGATATAGTTCTGAACAATTGTGTTAGGTTATGTTGACTTTCAATCGCTTGTTAATTCATCCTTTTCAGGGTCTTCCCAATCCACCATCTGTTCAGCAAAGCAATTATTGGCATTCATCTGCTTCGTTATCCCTCACTCTTAGACTGTAGAAAACCATAGTCCTGGGCACTTCTGCTCATCCTGTTGATGCGCTTTGATAAAACCCTCCCTTGGTAGTTGATGTCCTTATAAGCCCTTGCTCACTGAAGGACTTGTCACAGTCTGTCTGGAATCAAAGTTCTGTCATTGTTTATCTTGGACAGCAGCCTGCATCTTAGAGCCTGAAAGTCTTAGTATTTTTATTGTTTCTAATATATGTTATTGTTTGACCTCACCAATGTGTATAAATACCTGAGGGGAGGGTGTCAAGGGGATGGAGCTGGTCTCTCTTCAGTTGTGCCCAGTGACAGGATGAGAGGCAATGGGCACAAACTGAAGCACAGGAAGTTCCAACTCAATATGAAGGGGTACTGCGTTACTGTGAGGGTGACAGAACACTGGGGCAGGTTGTCCAGAGAAGTTGTGGAGTCTCCTTCTCTGGAGATATTCAAAACCCACCTGGGTGCCATCCTGCACAATGTGCTCTAGGTGATCCTGCTTGGCAGGGGGGTGGACTAGATGATCTTCGCAGGTCCCTTCCATTCTGTGGTTCTGTAATGAAATTCAGCAAACTGAGAGCACTGGGAAACCCTTTACTTAACTTGAGACTTGTATGCACGTTAGTGTTTTACTCAGTAGCAAAATAGCAATGTAAAGGATAGTATGTACAGCTAGTCGCCATGTGACAGTTGTCTAGTTGGTATATGACTATGAAATTATGTCAATGAGCTAAGGTTGCTTCTTTTTCTGACACATCAATAAATAGAGCTCTAAGCATAAGTAGTTCTTCTAATGTGATTATGTCTCCACAGGATACCAGGATTTAATGTGTTGGATAGAAATTTTAACATATAATATTATGAAAACTTGAACTGACTCTAAAAATAATGCATATATTTCATTCGTATTTTACAAAATCAAAAAGTATTTATTGAATTAAGATTGTCATGAAGGAGGTTACATAGTCAATGAAAAAGATTGGAGAGGCGTAATTAGTCTGATGGTGATATGTATGTAGAAGGTAGCACTTACTACAGTGTCTGAAACACGTAAATATGACTTTCTCAGTCTATGCTTCATATAATTGTTATGACAAAGAAAGTAGTCCAGTTTGATTTTATTGTCCAAGCAGCCAAGGGAAATTGCCATTATTTTAAAATTAAGAATAGCTCAAATCGGTGATGCAATACCCAAACAGGACCTTGCAATATTATTCTAGCATCATTTTTCCAAAATCCAAAGTAGTCAGATTTCCCAGGAACATTTAATTTAATTGTGATCATAAGCAGTCTTCAAATCAGATTAGAAGTGAAGTTCCATGTTAATATGTTCTCTTGCATCCTTAGGCTGGTTCTTTTTTCCATATTTAGTTTGGCTGACAAGCAGCCAATATATATACTGACAGTTCTTGTGTATACAAAGGGGAAAGCTATTTGGAGGCCAGTGATTAGGTTCATCCTAATGCATGGTTGCCAAAAATACTTTTTCCTGAGTTCCTGCACTATAATTCTCAGTGAACTCAGTGATGCTGCAGGTCACCCTCTGTTCAATGAAAACCAAAATGCCTGAAGACAGACATTTGAAAGCAGAAATGTGCAAATATTTTGGAAACATTTAAATCTTTATGTCAGCATTTGCTTTCAGAAGTGCCACCTTTAAAACATGGATCCATTTTCTTCTCTCTACTAGCAATGTAAAAATAACAGACTTTAAAAGGGCTGAAGACACTATACTGTAGAACTTAGTAAGCTGCTATCTGCAGACAAAATAACCTGCAGTTAATCACTTTAACTCCTGTTCCTTTGCTCTGTAGCACTGCATGGTTATTGTAATTCTTGACCATCTTAAAAGGCATTACTCTGATATTGCATAGCTCTTCTGGTATGTAGAGTAGAGCATTAAGCTTGCAACAGCTTTTCAAGAGTGGCAAAGGCTGTCAGCTGTGTTAGGATATGTAGTTCAGTTGCTCAGTTTTTCAGGCTGCATAACATCATCATTGTTCACTGACACTTCTTGCTGAAGAGTTCTGCTTTGCCTGAAGCACTTCAATATGAGGGAGTCATAGAATATCCAGTAGGGATAGTAGGCACTCAGCTGACTTTGAAAACCTGGTCAGTTATTTATTGGAACAAATTAAAAAGTATCAAATATATTTTCATAAGAATTTTAAAATTTGTTGTAAGAACATTTGGCAAATCTAATTTTTATTTTGCTAAGATAGGAAATCCTCCTTTGCATTGGCTTCCCCAAATCTTCCACGAGGTAGTTGATGTAGAGGACTAAAAGTGGGGGTGGTATGTTTCTGTGTTTGAGTAATACTCTGACAGACACAGAACGTGAAAAAAAAAATTGTTCAGACAATTTGAACTGGCCAAATTGCTCCGCCATCCTTTCTGAAACCATATGTGCATGCTATCCTCCAGAGGTGCTGCCTTATATTCTCTCATCAGCCTTCAGCTGGATGGACTTGTGGAAAGACTGAGAGCACATCAGCTATTGGCACAAAAATGAATGTTTCAGGCTACAAATTCTTACATTCACAATTGCAGTGAAAAACAGGTTTTCTTAAACAGGAGCAAAGCTTGTGCAATTTCTCTGTATGAGCAGGATGTACCCTGCAACAGAGAATTGTTCGTGTTTCCTGTTGCTTTTAAAATCTTTGCCTCATTTTGACTGTGGGCTTCAGTCTTTTGAACAAATGCTTTTGTTCTGCGACTCACTCAATCATCCAGATTTCTTTAGTTGTATTATATCACCTGGAATGGAAAGAAAAGGAAGTGTTTACTGAAAATTGCTATCTGCTGGAGGTGAATTATCAGATCTACTTTTCTTGAGACAAACATGTTGAAAAGAGGTTCAGAAAGATTTTTTACAATGTGTAGCTCATTGACAAGTTTAATCAATACCAGTGTGGAGCTTTCAGCTGGGTCTTTCTGCAAAGATCATATAAAGCCTAATATCTGATAGGGATGTCTCTGGTATGTTGTGCTAGATGGAAACATTGAAGAGGCTCTCTGTATCTTAAAGCAGGTTTAAAAAAAACAACGTGTTGGACAGAAATAAGAGGATGACTTTTCCTCATGCTTTCTCCCTCCATATGCCTGCTTTTTCAAATAAAATCTCTGTTGCTCATAGGGTGCTCTGTGTTGTGTGGCAGTGGTTGAAAACAGAAGATTTTTTGAGTGTCATCACGTGGCACTTACAGGGCAACAAGGTGATCAGGCCCAGTCAGCATGGGTTTATGAAAGTCAGGTCCTGCTTGATGAACCTGATTTTCTTCTGTGACAAAGTGATGCACTTAGTGGATGAGGGAAGGGCTGTGGATGTGGTCTACCTTGACTTCAGTAAGGCTTTTGACACTGGTTCCTGCAGCATTCTCCTCAAGAAACTGGCTGCTCATAGCTTGGACTGGCATACGCTTCGTTGGGTTAGAAACTGGCTGGGTAGCCGGGCCCAAAGAGTCGCGGTGAATGGAGCCAAGTCCAGTTGGAGGCCAGTCACTAGTGGCGTCCCCCAGGGCTCGGTGCTGGGGCTGGTCCTCTTTAATATCTTCATTAATGATCTGGACGAGGGCATCGAGTGCACCCTCAGTAAGTTCGCAGATGACACCAAGTTAGGTGCGTGTGTCGATCTGCCCAAGGGTAGGAAGGCTCTGCAGGAGGATTTGGATAGGCTGGACCGATGGGCTGAGGTCAATTGCATGAAGTTCAACAAGGCCAAGTGCCGGGTCCTGCACCTGGGGTGCAATAACCCCAAGCAGAGCTACAGGCTGGGAGATGAGTGGTTGGAAAGCTGCATGGCAGAGAAGGACCTAGGAGTATTGGTGGATAGTCTCTGGATCTCTGGATTACTCTTGAAGGGTAGGGACTTCTTTTTATTTCAGAACAGGTATTGTAAGTCTGTGAACCAAACTGAACATCTGCTTTAGTTCGAGCAAAGCAATCTGTTGTGTATTCAGTGTCTCTCAGCAGTATTTTGCTTTCTTGCTCTAGCTTTCCCTTAAACAGTATCATCTAGCAGAAAGTGAAAAACATGCTGTTGAGAATAAAGTGAATTGCATATGAAGAGAGCAACTCCCAATCTGAAGCGCGCCTCCCTGGGAGTTTCTTTGTTAATATCTAGTGCAATTTACACACAAAGGTGAAGGGGGAGTTCTAATAGTGCATTTACTGAATATGACATGTTATAGGATCATTGACAGCTAACTAGAAGCTTCCAGACTTCTTCAGGATTCAAAGACCCTTTGTAATCAAATCCAATTTTAAAATATACCCCTTTGTATATAAGCTTGTGCAGTTTCTGTTTTCAGTGGCCCTTAATAAAGAACACGCCAGAACTTTGAAGGATTTGAACTGCGCACTAGATTTCTCTTGCACTAATTCCTTCGGTGTAAGCACAGGAACTTTTAGAAAATGGTTCAACAACTGAAAAGTAGTATCCAGACGCAATTTCAAACAATATCATAACATACTGAGTAGCTAAGAGAATGACAGTGTTAAATTTACATTTCAGTTGAAAATTTCCAGGAACTCTAGAGAGTTCCTTTGTTTAAATGTGTGTGTGTATACATATATGCATAAATGTATACACACATAAATATAAAATATAATCAAAAATGATCCTTTTATCACTGTTCTACAATTCGCATGGCATTGCTGTCCTACTGTAGTTCTTAGTTTTGAGGTGGTCATTCCTTACTATCTGACCTGTCACTAAATAGGTGAAAACTTCAGAAGAAGTAGGCAAGGACCAAGGAACTAATTCTGCGGTCCTGGAAGCACTACTTTCAGCTTTAGAACTGCAACATTCTTGCTCTTTGGATGACTATTTCTCTTAATAAAAGCTAGCACCTCAGCTGCTTGTCAGCTAAACAAAATGTCTCAGAAGCTTTTGGCTAATGGTGGCACCTAATGACATTAACTATGTGGTAAAGGGAGCAGACACTGGAGACAACTTATTCAACGATTTGTCAAAGACATGTTATGAAATGTATTCAATAAAATATTCATATAGCATTTGATAAGCTTTAGTTCAAAGCAGTGATGTCCTAATTTACAACTAAGGTTAGGAAATAAAATCACTTCCATGTATTTTGGTTGCTACTATATATTAGGTATTAAATTTTAGTAGTACCTTTGCTTCTTTTACACTGTGCTTAGGGAAATTTAATGTTCAGGAGCAGAGATGATGACAAGCCGACACTTCTGAATACAACCCTTCCATACAGTTTGATACCAGGTCAAGTAATCAAATTAGGATATTTTGGAGGATTACTAAGATTTTAATTTCCTTCTCCTTTGATGTTACTTAGAAAGTGGCTAACAATTCCAGCACATCAAAATGTTTTTGAATAGTGTTTCTGAAGGCTTTTAAAGTCTTAATTTGAGTGAAACTCGGTTCTACTTCGCAAAGGCTGTAAGACTATTCAAACTCATATTTTTTTTTAATTTTTTTTTTTTTTTTTTACTAAAAAGCTTTCTTTGATAAATGGTTATTTTTATCAAGACTTCTAAGTGCATTAAAATGCATTAGTCACATGCCTTGTTCAGTACTCATCACTGCAATATTAGCTACTCCGGGCTGAGTTGATAAAAAGGTGCAATGCACTTGAGTACTCAGTAATACATTACTTGCTGTCACGGTACCAGTTCTCAAGGAAAGTTCAGTCTGAAAAAAATGTCCAGTCTATCTTTTCTTTCTCCCTTATTAAGCCTCTGAACGTGGAGAGCTGGATGGACAGTTCTTCAGGCTGGTTCTGGATAAAGGCACTAATTTAAAATAATTTTACTGCTTCTAAGTTGACACCATCTGTGTCTGAATTCACAAAGTGAGAACCTCCTGGAAACTCAGTATATCCTGTTCCCTCTGCCATGCTTCAATGTGTCATCCCGTAAGAAATCCTACACACAGTTGGAGGCACTTTTAAGTTCCTACAGTGGGAACACTGGCTGTAACTTAGTTTTCTGGTAGCATTAAAGAAATGAGTCAAAGATGAGCATAAACATTGAGGAAAAGGTTGTCTGAGTTCCCCAGCTGAGAAATAAATGGTACTGATGAATGCACTCCGTATTTTCTATTTTTTTTTTTTATTGTGTTAAAAAAATGCAGATTTCAAGTGCATTTTTCTCTGTCACCTTGACTGTTTTTGCTGAGAGACTTTAAACCAAAGTGCCCCACCACTACCTGGCAAATGCTGATTTGCATTTTTTTAAAGAGAACAAATGAGTATGATTTATTAAGGTCAACTCTTTCCAGTGGCCTTGTAAAGTATCAGGCTGCTCTGATATTTTCCTACAGAGAACATGTTTATGTATAAGGCCACAGAAGGCTGACTCGTCAGTGCAGAATAATAAAGATGTAATCTTTATTGTTAATCATTTAATTAATCTTAAATTAATAATTAGTAACTTAATATCAATGAAGTCAAAATATTTTTCTAAAAAGGCCATAAGTTCAGAATTCCTTTACTAATAACATTTGCAATTAGTTTCCCTAAATGTATACAGTAATTTCTACAAATACATGCCTTGCTGTACTAATAATACAGAAACTTCTCGCAATGGCGTATTTTTATAGCTTGCTATTAACACTGATATAGAAAGGAAAAAGAGAAGAAACATCTGAGAAGAAAGGTATAAAACAGTGTATTGAGACACCACAGAAACAGTTACAAGAGATCAAAGTAAATTGCAGCAATTCATCTTCTGCTTGTTAAATGTATATAAAGAACTTTAAAAGAAAATTATCATCTTCACTCTGTCTATAATGCTGTAAGTTGAAAAGGTAAGGAATAGACCTTATCATTAATTGTTACATTAAGGAGTTTATATACTCAATGACTCTTTCAAGGACTGTCTTTTTCCTCACTGAGATACTGTCCTAGATACCTTCGCAATGTCTCATGGTAAGAAGAGATTTAATTCTCCTAAAATACATTAAATTAAAGATTCATTAAAATGAAAATGTGATACTCTTATTTACTAAATAATTCCTTTTAAATAATAAGCAGTAATATTCAACAATTAGTCTGTAGTGTTGGAAGCACATCACAAATGCGTACTGACACTGCTACTGTGAGTGAACTATGACATGCCATTTTTAATATTATGCTGAAAAATTTTGAGTGCTGCCATCAAGCATCAGTTTGATCTCTGTCTCATTAACAGACCTTACTTAAGATGTCATTTATTCAAGGTTAATGGGAGGAATAATTAAATATCCTTTGTGTAGTGATAGTTGAAGTAAGAAACCACTGGTGAGCTGTGTGGGAAGATCAGGTAGAATCTACACTGCACCTGACACATGGAGGCTTGCACTGAACGAGTGCTTCAAACGCTGGTTTTGCTTATGTTTGAGGCAGGAAGTGAAGAGAACCAGTGGGGAGTGGGAGAAGTCATTTGTAGTAATGCATAAGATTAACTCCCCAGGAGAAAAAGGGATCATTGCGTTGTAAAAAGACAGTTTTCCATCAAATAAATACCTGGCTTGAATAATCTATTGCTCCAGCTAAAGGAGCCAACTAATTCCAGTATTGGCTAGCAGGTTTACTTAGAAGAGTGAGCTCAGCCTCTGTCCTCTAGACTCTGGCTGTGGTTAACCAACATTTGGTTGTAGATCTTGACGATATTCTCTGGTTTTCTGCCAACTGCAATTTTTCTGCTAAGGCTCAGTCAGGCTTTGTTCTAGTTCCTGAACAATATCTTCACTATGTTTCAGTCCCCAAGGGGACTGAATCTACACCAGATTTAATTAAAACTGGGAATGCTAATCAGCAGGTCTTTGTGTAACTGTGAAATTTCTAAGACCTTGACTGCAGTCACTGGCCCAAAATGAAGGCTTTTGCCTTCTAATGTTGTGGGAAAGCCTGCAGTAACAACTGGAGCTTCTGAATAGTGGCAAGTTCATTGGGGAGTAGGATGGCTTTGAATATCTTGTTATAGGGGTTGCATAATTGAATTCTATAACAATATCCTTCCTATGTTTGCAAAACGTAAAATAACGGTAAGATTTTACTCTGTATAAAAGGTGGATAAAAATGACCTTGAATAATTTAATGTCCTTCTTTGCAATTAACTTAGACCATATCTATGTGTTAGAGCAGATAGCCGTTTCCCTGAGGTCCTGAGACCTTGATTATCCAGACTGCTCTAACCAGGCCAATCTGTTACCCTTATGGCTGTTGCAACTGGGTTTTCTTCCCAGAGTGTGTATTACAGGAATACGGGGAAATTGAGGCATACCCAAAGGCCAGGAAATAGCTAAATACCCAAAGCACAGCAGTTATAATTAATATATGAGGTCAATAAGGGGAAGAATTATTTACTTTGCTGCTTAAAAAAAAAAAAAGAGATGGGGAGAGGAGAAGAGAGAGAAGACTGGAAACAGTAGCAACAGATGTAAGTGTCTAAATTTGCATTGCTATAATGTTTAAGTGTATGGAAATTTCATGGGATATATTTTACTTCCACAGGAAGTTGTGTATATATTTAATTTCTAGGAACCCAAAGGCAAGGCAAAGCTAAGCAATTAAAAAGTTGAAGACAAAAATAAGTTTCAGAAGCTTCAAGTAAAATACCTTTAGCTGATTAGTGGTTCAATGCATCTTTAATGAGAAATAAATTAGGATTGCATTATTTCTTAGGAGGATAAGAAGCATTAGATATCTGTATTGATAATAGCAAGCTTAGAAATAATCTAATGCTATGAGCTGCTTTTCAAAAAAAAAAAAAGGCAATTTCTGTATAGCCTAATGCACAGGTAAGAACATCAGTGAAACAAATAGTTTTGTAAAAGTCCTTTAATATAAAGCTTATTGTGAGATGAATTTTGTTGCAATTCCATCACTTCTTTGATGTGTTTAGATTCTTCCCTTTGATATGTATCCATGTTTCTTTATTGATGTCAAATTATTAATCTCTCTTGAGATCTGATTTTAGTGCAAGCTAATCTATAAAAAAAAAAAAAAAAATGCAGACTATAAAATTTAGATTTAATTTTGAATGACCCACATTGAAAATACTGCCTCCTGTATTTATCTACAGCAAACAAACAAAATTCTATTAAAAACAGGGCTAAGAAATAGACTTTAGGAAAATGTTCTGCACAGTTATCCTATTGTGGCAGTGTACCAAATGAAAGGAATAATAAAAATCCCTTGATTGGGCAGATTGGTAGCATGTATAGTTTTAAATCAATCGAATTTTGAATGTGCATTTATTGTCTGGGTTAAATTGCTACCCAGTGAAAAGGGCTGCTGTTCTCTAAATAATAACTGATATACTTCAGCTCTCAAATTGGGTCACAGTAACAGGCAGCGTTCTCCGTTTTTTCTCTCATTCTCTTTTACCTCACTTTCTTGAAAAAGTGATTGAAACTAATCATTGCTGCATTGAGGCAGTGTACTCATAAAGATCATCCTTTTCATGAAGGATAGCTCCTCTTCCTTACTGCTGTTTTTGATGATATTGTATTGTAAAACTCCTTGAAGAAGAATGCAGAAATCTGCAGTCTGAACAAACCATGCTGAAATGCACTGAATAAGTACAGCAATCCCAGTTGTTGAAATTTATTTTTGGTAATGAGCACTTCACCTCCTGTATGGGACCATAGTAATATGAAATAAA
This sequence comes from Aythya marila, assembly GCF_965140915.1. Classification (NCBI taxonomy): domain Eukaryota; kingdom Metazoa; phylum Chordata; class Aves; order Anseriformes; family Anatidae; genus Aythya; species Aythya marila. The sequence goes on along the minus strand of NC_139056.1, from coordinate 7,705,815 downwards.
GTAGAGTGATTAATCTTACACTCTTTTATAGTCATCACATTCCTAAACATGCTTTTTAGTTAAAAAAGAAGTAATGGGAGGGGGAGTGAGAGCACCAGCCTACAAAGCTTGTGTGCTACATTTCTCTCCAGCTAAACCTTGAGTTGCTCTGGCAATTAAATAGGCTGGGTAAAGTTTTGTAAAAAATCATAGCTGTTACCTTGTGAGTCAAAGCAGAAATGCCTCAGATCCCTGTGAGGCACACTTAAAAGGGTGTGATGGGATGTGTGGAGCTGTGAGGAGGTACTCTGCCCTGGGTTGAGCCCAGCTAATGTCAGGGCAATAGGGGAACCTACCTACCTGCTATATTAACCAGTACTTAGGTAGCTGTTAATAGTGTAAAGTGTTCAGTGGCACATTGCTGTGAATATCCATGTCTGACAAATGCCACAGATCAGCCACTTGTCAGCAGAGACCTTGTAAATAGCTGGAGTATCCCACGCACCTTGGGAGCATCAGGGGGGCTGGTGCCAACCTCCAGCCAAGGAGGGGAGCCAGGAGCACATTAGAGGCTGTGTCCCTGTTCTGTTCCATCTGCTTGCCATGCCCACATGCTCTTTGCCAGGCCTTCCAGTTCACACCTTGCTGGAAGGATGGTGACACCATGAGGTGAAAGCTCAGGCCCCAGCCCGTTGACTCCTGCCCTAGCCTTGCTGCACTCAGTCTCACACATCCCGGCTTAGATTTAGTGCGTAACTATGAGATAAGCCCATGGGTGTGGGAAGGTTTGAAGAAGGTCAGAGATTGTGGTATAGAAAACAGAAATTTGACAGACTATGAGTACGATGTTTGTATCAGCTTCCGTCCTGCTGCTGCTGTGAGAGAGGGCCTGGATGAGACCCGGTGGGAATGGTGACTCCTTTCTGCTGCCTGGAAAAAGTAGAGGAGAATGGAGCAGATACAGCAGCTGCAGTCTGCCTCTAGTCACTCAGTGCAGAGGGTGTGTGACTTGATTGCTAGTCCAGTGGAGTGCAGAAGAGGTTGGGTAACCTGGGTGAACTGTGCTTCAGGGGAATTTGAGAGCTGCAAGGGCTTCTTGATGGACCCAGATGAGAGAGCGTGCTTAAGAGAGGAATCTGAAGCCATATCGTCCTTTGGTCAGTGTATGGGTTTGCTACCCAGAATGGGTTTAATGCATGGTACTATAAATTTCCTGTGTGTGCTACCCCTGTTGCAGGAAAGAGCTGTTACAAAGCCTCCACATAGCTCATGATATGGGGAAAGGTATGTTTGTGCATAGGTGGAAGGAAGTGTTTTCATCCCAAAGACATCCCAAGCCCAGTAGTTGAAGAGCTGAAATTGTTTAGACTCCAAATATATGAAAGATACTAGCCTCAATAATAAGTGTTTAGGCGCTTATTAGATTATCATGTTGAGTATAGCCAGTTTTGCAACAGTTTTTTGTTGTCTTTAATAGTCCTATTTGCACATACCATTTTCTGTCACTATAGAGCAGTGCTGAATGGCTAAGAATAATTTTGTTGTTTCACAATATGAATAGATTAGATGTGAAAAAATGTGAAAAAGAATGTTAAGCAATATTTTTTAAAGTTAAATACACATCTAGCATTTCTTTATTAGTCAATTTTTGAGGTGAATTTCTGTTAACAGTAGAAGTCCTGCTGCCTAAGGATGCCTCTGCCTCTTTGGGTGAGCATAGCTGGTCTAGAAGCTCAAATCTAGGACATTCCTTTGCATTTGATAGAACCAGGATAGCCTGGGGGTGTTGGGTGCAAACAAGCCTGACCCCCTAAACCCTGTTATTTTGAACAGTTTAAGATTCCCATGAGTAATGAGTTTTGCCACTGCAAATCATCTAAACAATTTAAACAGCCTCACTGTTTAGAGAGATTATAATTCGTAGTAAATATGAATTTTGTCTTTTATTTTTCCTTTCTAGTATGTTATTTCTTTTTTTAAAATGAATTTATTTGTTGCATTACCAAAAATAGATGTTCCCTGAAAGGTAGCAGCTAGTGAGAATGATACTGCAACCTATGGATAGTATTGGGAGCAATAGCCCAAGGGAAGAAATCAAACTAAATACTGTGGTCACATAAAATATCAAAGGTTTGAACTCCAATGGAAGTTCGCAGTTGCATAAGTAAAAAAAAAATACAGATTAAAAAAGTCCCACAAACTTTCATAAACCATAAGCTATAAAATCTGCATGCAACCAGCTGTTTGGTTAGGTTTGGCTTATTAAATGTTATCTCGTACACCCAGAGCACAGCTGTGCCCTACCTACAAGGTAGGCAGCCTTCTTGCAAAAAAGGGTTTTGGTGAATCAAAAAACTGAGGAGCAAGCTGTTCCAACACCCAATGACTTCTAGGCCACACCTGGGCCTTCCAGCTTTGCGGAGTAGGAGCTAGTTGAGGATAGGGATAATCATTGTCTCCTCTAGGGTTATTTGAGTCTTAAATGAAGGGTAGGAATCTTGTGTATGTGACTCATCAACATTATCACTGTTGTCACATGAAGCGCCCTCAGGGGCAATGCAGTCCACCTAGTTTGCACAGCTAGTTTGCAGGCTAGGATCAGTCACCTCCTGGAGTTACAGATCTCCATTTATAAGAAGGAATCTGGTTGACAAGACTGGGATACCAGTTTTTACATGTCTAAAGAAAAGTGGGGGTGATCTATCTTATGTTACGCCAGCCCACGACTTGAAATTAATGGAATAGTAAGACTGAGTTAAGCTCAGGCTTTGTGGAAAAGATAGAAGATGGTCTTTATGCCCTGTGCCGTGTCATCCCCCTTTTTGGCTTTGGTGCTTGTAGCATGCTAGAAGAACCATGTTCTTGTGTGGTAATACTATCTTTTTCTCATGAATATCCAAATACAAGTCATTGGTTTCCTCCCTGGTGTGCTGTTGACACATTATTCGAAAAGTTTCTGGGCAGGGAAGTTGTCACATGTAGGACCAGTGATCTTGGTTCATTAGAGCAGTGTGAGATAGCTTGCTACATTTCTGTGCCTTTTTAATATGGAAATGGCAGAGAAAGATTTGAATATACACAGATAATCCCATTACTAATTAATTTAAAAGGCCACATTGTATTTTTTAACAACACTGTATCTTTCTAAACAACGTTCAGGAAAGATAGGCATATACTTAGAAGATGAATGTTTCAATTGCTGGCTACCCAAAAGTGACATAACAACACTATAATTTTAAATAGGATGAGGCTTTAATGGCTCTCCTAGAGGAAAAAAAAGCTGGTTATTAGTAGAAATGTACTAAACTACTTGCATTTGACAAAGTGTTAATGAAGGAAATTACTTCTAGAGAAACAAATGAAAATGTCAATTAAAAAAAAGTAATGGCTGAGTTTTTTTTCTTTTTATCTTTTTTTTTGCTTTCTTCTTAAAAGAAGTGCTGGCATGTTTTTCTTGTTGCTTGAAAATCTTCTGGTTTGTCTGTCTTAGTTCTGCATTTTTTCTTTCCTTCTGAATCTGCTGCACTGGAGCTAGATTTCATTTAGACAGGAGGCTTATTTAGTATTCTGGTCTAATGCTTTTTTTCTATCATATGTTTTATTTTTCCAAGTTTTTTACAGAGCATCTTCCAATGAAAATGCATCCAAGAGCACCGTGGCTTCATTTGTCAGCTTTGAATTTCCTAATCTTTAGGTGACTCAGTAAAAATAAATAAAACTTTACGTTAAGGAGGATAGGATTAGAATGGGCGCAAACTACTAATGAGACATTGCTCTAAAAATGTCTGCAAATCTTTCGTTGTTCAAGCTCTGCTTGTTGTAATTGCTGCCAGTTGCATGAAGCTGACAGCACCTGCTGTCCTTTCAATGTCCCACTGGAAGAAGCATGAGCATGGAGGATGTGGAAGCTGCCACTCCTGCGGCCTTCTGGGTGAAGAAAACTGTAGCAACAGATTGACATTCTGGGCCTTGGACTTGTTTTCTTGTACCTTTTTTTTTGTTTGTTTGTTTTGTTTTAAATAATGTCTTATCTTTGCCTAAGGAATCTGTTCTTCTGCAGGATGCGATTTTGGCAGTGGTTCATGGCAACCGAGCCTGGCATGCTGGCAGCCTAAACCCCACACTTCCATGGCTTTGCATCCCCATACCTGCCAATGGTGGGACGTCTCATAATTGTATGGAAGAGATGGAGGGTCCTAGTAACTATAAAATAGTATTGAAGTAGAAATTTCCTCTTTACAATTTTCTACTCTAAACTGGTATTGCTACATAGTAAGAATGTTTATCAGAAACAGATTATGTCAGGGTTTATTTGGCAGGAAAGTTTTCTGATAACTAATGTGTAAATGTTTCCCTTGCTTTAGAGAGTATTACTGTGCTCAAATGGTAGTTGCAAAGAAGGCTTAATGAGAGCATTAAGAAAAGAAGCTTATTCACAGCATTAACATTTGCTGAAACAACAACGTGTTAGCCTTGAATGGCTTGTACAATGACATACATAGGTGGAAGAAGTGTGAATTTTTAAGCAGTGAAATGCTTACTTTTAAATGCTTTGTATGTTTGCTTCTGTTAGATACATCTCTCATTATTTGTTCTCAGAGCAGAACAACAACAGCTACTTGGGACAATGTTTGGAAAAACAGACTAGAAAACAAGTTTCTATGTGGAGGTAATGGAGCAGTCATTGAGGCAGAGACACAGTGAACATAGGATGTTCAGACTGCAAGCAGAGATGGTAGAGGAAGCTTCACTTCTGTCACTGCCCCTCCCGACACAAAACATCATTAATTTTTAATGAGACATCAAGCATTTATTTTCTGTCCGCAGTCTCCAGAAGTTGAGTGCTATAATCCCATCAAAATATTGCCTCTACTGCAACTTGCAAGATTAGATACTGGAACCAAATGAACTAACAGCAAGCAGTATGCAAATAGAGTAGAGTCAAGGCTTAATGACCTTGAAAGATCTGGAAGAAACATGTTCTTAAGTTTGTTGCAGACATTGAAACTGACAAACGAAGACTGATCTCAAAGACACGTTTTTTGTAACTTGCCTCCTGTTCACAGTTTGTATTTCATTATATTTCAGTGGTTATCTCAGCCTTTTAGCTATCTCCAAGAAACTAGGATGAATTGCGGTTACCTGACTTTTTTCTCTGCCCAACCCCCTGCATGCACAGCAATGAAAGAGGACTCTCTCACTCTTTTGTTCACCAGCAGTTTGAACTTCTAGTGACACTGTACTTTAAAGGCAGTCATATGTCGACAGAGAGTTACAATTAGCAGCCCTGCTGGAGATACAAAAATAACATCCTCAACATCAAAATATGTTTTCTTAAATGATAATTAGTGTCTCCATGGGTGGATTGTTTTATAATTTAACACAATATGAATTATTTTTCTCTCCATAAACAAGATGAGACACTCTGACCACAAGGACCTCTGCCATTTCTCATTAGTAAAGGCATCAGAATTAATTCCAAGTTAGTTGACCATGCTAAGAAAAGCAATCCAACATAATTTGTCATTTATGCTGGTAAAAAAGTATTCTTATTTTTTTTAACTGTTTGCTTCACACAGTAATGTTCAACAACACGCCATGGTTAAAAATCCTTCTCACAATTGTACAATATATATGAGGATGTGTTTTCATCTTAGTTATCCATGCTGACATCCATTTCATAGGAACTAAAAACTGAGTGGAAGTTCTGAGCTGTTATTCAAATAAATACTTCAAAACAGTGTGTCCTGCAAGGGAAATTTTATTTATTTTACACATACCTTAGGTTTTAGGATGCTTAGATGTTTATGTGCGGCAGGTGGGACTGTGCTTGAGAAACTAAGGCAGTGGCAAAATGAACAACAAATGAGATGCTGGGCACCCCATCCTATTTTGGGTTAGTGCAAGGAATTCTTAATTCACTGAACTGAGGAATGGGCTAGAAAAGGTCAAAATACCGCTGAGGCCATTCCATCACTCCAGTGAGCGGTGTGTTCACTAGACTGTCACCCACGCTACGAAGTGATGGTTATGCACACAACTTGCTCCTCTCTGGCACTTTAATTTTCTCCCTTTTGAAAACCTGTGAGGCAAGAACAAAAGTGAATGTCTTCTATGTTTCAAATCTAAAACTTTGAGACTATTTTTCTTCTTCCTGTGACATTAATCACATTGGTCACAAAGTCTAAGAAAATACCTGAATTCTACTTTACCAGATAAAATGCAGGAGAAAGTAACAGAAACTAAATTACTTAATGTTTACCTGTCCCCACATCATGTATGATGAAAATGTAGGCCACAGCCATAGCCCTGTCACTCCTCTTCTCTTAATTATACAGTAAAATACTGATAAAAACCTTGTATAAAAACAAAACTCATAGCAGCTAGTTTTACATTTAAAATTTTCCCCCCCTTCCCTCCCACGCGACACAGCAAGCCAGATCTAGCAGCCCCACCTTGTGAAAACTCCTGAGCCACATACAGGCAGGGGAAGGCAGGAGGGGTGGCTGGGGTCCCCAGCTGGCCTCCGCTAGCCCACAGTTGGTTCCTGTTTGCTTGTGTGTCTACCACCTTCTGAGCCAAGTAACTTGAAAACATCCCTCAGGTGTATGAGAACCTGGAGCTTGGCAGCTGCACCAGCAAGGGAGAGCAGTGATGCTATTATTTTCCTAGAACTTATTAGAAAAATTCCCATTTTTGATTAATAGAAGATTGTCAAAGGTGGATGAGGCTGAGATAGATCATACCTGCACTGTTGTTTTCAAGCAAACCTGTACAAGAGTTGGCTTGCAGTAGCAGGTTTCTAGAGGGAGCTCTGAAGGGCAGACAAGGTGGAATTTCAGTCCAGAAAGCTTTCTGCAAATCTACGTGGTTGCAGCAGTAGAGGTGGAACAATGCTGGCATTACCAGCTCACTGACAACTGGGAACACAGATGCCTGATTTCAGCCTGCTCGGGGTGAATCTAAGCATGAAGAGCCACAATTCTACAACATGCCCACTAAATTGTGAGGATAAAGGCAATAATCTATCTTCTTGCCTTCCACAAATATTACAATCCATATATATTAGGTTAAAAGTTAAGTGGTAGTAGCGGAATGCAGTGGAAGGTACAGTTACACAACGTGTGTCAGCTCCCAAAAGCCTATATGCAAAGAGAATGCATTTAATAAAAAAAATCAGCAGCCTAACTTTACTATGTTACAAAATTACAAACTAAAGGCAAAGCTGGTAATATTCTTTCGCATGAATATAAGAATGTATTGTTAGAAATAACTAAATAAAATATTTGAGATATAAACATTTTTTTTAATTGAACTTCACATTTGTACTTGAGTAATATTTTCATGACAGCATGCACAGTATTTCTTACAGTGAAATGATAGAAGTGAAAAAAAATTTACAACTATGAGTTAAAATTATGCTTATACAAACATTTGCATTGCATATTAGTACACTGTAATTCTGAAAATAAAATTGTAGAGCTCTGTAATACCACTACAAACAAATTAACATTTTCATATCTGTTGGAAGACTTTCTCCTGAAGTTATGCTTCTATCTCCCAGGCTTCATATATTCAATTAAAATTATATCCTTTAATAAACAGGCATATGAAAAAACTGCTTAAACACTTCTTCCATTCAGCTTTACAATATTGTGCCAGAGCAATGAGCATACTCCATGCTCCACTTGTCTCAGGTCACTCTGCTGAACTTCAGCCTTAAGATGTACCCTGGCATACTTAAAAGATTTAAGTCATAGCAAGACTATTCTTCCCTATGCCAAACACAAACCAGCATCATCTCATTCTTGAAGCCTTTAATGAGCTGTGATTACTAAATAGCTCCCACCTATGTAAGACCAAATTTTAGTCAGTGGTTTCAAAGATATGTAAGTACCCAGATTTTTAGAATAAGTATCTGAACTAATGGGTGTTTAACTCCTAGCGAAACTGCCATTAGGGTGCTTGGGTACCTACCTATTTCAAAGCAATCTACCCTGAGATTTTCATTCTCATTTCCCAGCTGTTCCCTTGAAAATGAGCCTGTGAAAACATTCAGCTAAACAAAAGCAGCCAAACAATAAAAGCAAGATCATTTTCATGTTATTATCGTGGGACAGTAGCCCACATTTGGTCCGGTCAATCTGTAGGTAGAGTTGTTTCACTGGTACAACTAGCCAAAACACCACAGCGGTGGGTTTTTACAATCTCATGAGCCCCACAGATGAAGCTTTACTGAGCCTCCCAAGTAAACTTGTGACAAAAATATAACAAAACTGACACTTCAGCACAGTATTTCACCTCCTGCACTGTATTTAAGTACCCGTATGTTCTAGGAAATGATGTATGCAAGTACACATAAAATGTATCGAGTACATTGCATTTTTAGCCAGTATTGCTTGTGTCCTTCCATCTTCAGGAGGTAAAGCTGTGCTATATCTGTATTTCTAGGTCACCTGTGGCATAGAGTGTATGATGTGTTCAACTAAACATTTAAAAATTGAGGTATAATGTTAATTAGATGAAGACATTTTTAATTTAAAAGAAATCAGACATGCTTGCTATAAATATTAGTTAGATTGCAGCACATATAGAATGCAATTTTCTTCTTACTACATGATTTATTTTTTGACTTAGTTCAGTGAAGAAAACATACTTTACAGGGTTTTCAAGATTCAATGGCTATAATATTTTGATAAGGCACGTTTAAATTGCATTTAGAAATGGAAGTTCTCCACTTGTCTAGGAATCAACGAAGTGATGCTATTCCGTACAGAATATTCTCTCTGCAGCTATTCCAACCTTTGAACCATTGCAGTAATATATACTAATTTAATGGTGATTAAATTTCAAAAGGAAAAGAGAATTGTTCCATGCTAAGTTTCTCTCAGTGGCATTTATACTAGCCTCATTTATAGATTTTTCATTATATAAAACCAGGATATAAGGGAAACCCAAAGCTGTGACTCCACTGAACAGAATGTGCTTGCTCTCCCATTGCTGCTGGCTCTGAAGAGCTAAGAAATTGAAATAAGGGGAAATGGGAGAAAACATGACCTCTGGGTAGCAGTGTCTGATTCAAAGGTTGCTAAAAGTCAGTGGGAGTCTGTTGATTTCACTGAGTTTTCGAGATTTATTTCTGCAGAGTAAAAAACATGTCACATTTGTATTGTCCAGAGTGTAACTGAAGTGACTAAATTTATTGATTTTAAAGTGTCTGTTCAAACATCAAATGAAAACAGACTTGAGTTGAAGTACTACTCTTAACTCTTGGTTATACTTTCTATTTATTAAGAAAGTCTTATCCAAGAGGTAAGTAAAAATGCTCAGAACTGAGAAATCTTTTCAATGATACATTAGCATATTAGTTCTGTTATTCCATATTCCTCAGAGGCCTCATTTTCAAAAAGAGAAATATGTCAACACAGAAACAAACTGAGAACAGTTCATGGGCATGGTGCATCTGTGACTTCAGCTTGTAGAAACTTTTGAAAACTCTTTCTATTATTCTAATAAATACAGACAAAACTCGCATCAACCATTTGAGTTAAAAGGGATTTGACAGCCTAAATTTGCTTAGCAAGCATATCCAGCAGCTCCTTCTCCATGCCTTGGCTGCTCAATTCATCTAAACTGTAGTATCTATGAACAATCTTTTCATCTGTCACAACAACTACTCGAAGCCCATGTGTATCTTCTCCCAGCTGACATCCTATTGCTGATGTAACCACCACTTCCAGGCCTCTGTAGGACCCTCCAGCATTCCTATGGTAATGTCCAGAAAATACAGCCTTAATGCCTGTTAAAAAAAAGAAAAAAAGAAAAAAAAAAAAGAAAAAAAGAAAAAAGAACATATATTTAGTTAGCATTTACAGTTCATATATGTGTTCATCCTAAAAGATACTGCTGAGGTTTACACTGCTAGTGGGGTTGTAGAGAAAATTCTATGGTAACTACAGGTGTTCTTCAGTCCTTAATAGTTCATAAAGCATAAAATTAAGAGGAAACCATTTACCTGAACTTGCATTTAAAACAAATAATTAGTAAACAGCAATAAATAACTGTAATTGTAATAAAGAATAAATAATTATTAAAAGGAATGATGTTATGCTCCACTGGCTTTGTTAGGGTTACTGGAGTTAGTTACACTTGCTGCAAGGTGTTTGTCATCTTGCTAATCCTTTGGCTAGAAAGAAGGAACACTCTAGAGGAAGCAGATTAAAAGTAGAAAAAAAAATCAGTAATTAATAACTGCCTAAAGAATGATGCTACTGAAACATGAGCTGAAAGCTAAGGACCGTGTAGCTATATTTGACTATTATCATGCAAAAAAATCACTAAGGAGAATTTAAACCTATTTACCTAAGGCTGGTGACCTTAAAAAAAGTCAAGACAAACAAGAAACGTGGATAAAAAGATAATTTGTAATCTATTCTCGACAATATTTAGGGTTTATAGCAGATGGAATAAATCCAGATACATGAAAGAAACCTAATATGCAGAAGAGGTTGTGAGTTATAATAACACAGGGAAGAAAGATGAGAGCACCCAAAAAAGATAAGGTTGATGATCCGCAAGTGTCAAGAATGGCAATGACATGAATTAACATTTACCTAGTACAGGGTACAAACAAAGCAGGTTTATCGTAATTTCCTCTGTATCTTTGATGATTTAAAGCTTTATTTATTTATTTGTTTTTATAAGCTATTTATATTTTACATTGTACTGGGATAAAAATCATTCTGTTAGGAGCTTGAAAGAAAGAGATACTTTTGATCTGAGGAAGGAGACAACAATATGCTGCACTGAACGTTTCTGGGTAGGTAGCATGCAAATATCATCCAAGATTGGTCAGGGGTAAAGAAAAGCTAAATGACAAGCAGCAGCAGGTACAAGGAACAAGCGTACTTTATTTTTAAGGCCTTATAGTGTACTTTGAAATCCTTGGCTGAATCATTCTAACTGATTTTAAAAAGTCCAACCACCCCTCCTCTTCTCTCAGAACACAATAATTCAACAAAAAAATAATTAGGTTTAGATACATGTATGCTATCTGATTTTGACCATCTTCCAAAGGTGACCCACCCATATGTCAGCTCTGCTTTTCTGCCATGCATCTCATTAGCCATGGAATTTTTGCAGAATTTTTGAAACAATTTCAAATTAGATGGAACTGTCATCCTCATCTCCAAAATGGAACTTTTCTTTCTTCTGTCTTGGAAAAAAATAATCTGGTAGAATCTGTGTTCACTGCTCTGAATGGCCTTTCTGATTGTCTTTTCAGGTTAAAGTCCTGATACCAGATAGATTATTTTTCCCTCTCCATTTCATGATTTATAAATTTTAATCAAATCACTTTATTGCTATGCAATAATGAAACCTTGATTAGGCTCATGAGTCACAAAAGTTGGAAAAAAACCCACATATTTTAGTGCTAAGTACTTATTTTTCACATCAAAGTTTGTAAAACCATTAATAACAAAGCTGAGATTCTAGGTTCTTCACAAGAAAGACAGTGATACCACAGACAAACATTTCCCTTCCAGGTTAAGCCAGCATCCTTTAGCATTTAGCTACTGCTAGATACACAGCTGAGCATCATACACCACTTTTTTAAGCAAAAAATCACTGATCAGCTTTCTTGCTAATTTAAGGTGGTACATATTTTATTTTGATAGGAACAAAGGTCTGTAAGTAAGCACTGCATCAGCTGCTAACAGGCTTCTGAAAAGATTTCTGAAATTCTTTTAAGAATATTTATATTATTCTATTTTCCAGGATGATGCAAAAGGCAACTAAGTTGCATGCTAATTTAGATATGATATCTGAAAATCCTAGTATTGATACCTGTGACAGATGGGGCAATATGATTTTTTTTTTTTCTTTACAATCACATTTTTTTTTTCTCTGCAATCATGTCATTTAAATGTGAAATGAAAATGTGAGCTAAGTATAAATAGCAAATTTTACAAACAGGTTTTGGGATTATCTTTTGGTATGCTCAGTCTAAGATCCTTGGATTTCAGAATGCACAACTTCCTGAAGCTGTGTTTAATGCTATTTTATACTAGTCTAAAAGAGAAAAATTACTAGACTGGATAGTTGAAAATACTAGGAATTTTGTTGTTTGTCATCAAGTATGAAACATATAAATTAATATTTAAAACTGTTGCAGGAAGCATTTAGATCTGTTGATTTATGATACTACTAATGACAACTGAAAAAATTTCAAAAGTGCCTGAATGATTTAGATGTGATTTCCCTATTGAAACACAAGAGGTTGTGTAATCCTTAATCGTAACGACACTTCCATGGTTCTTCATAAAGCACCTGGAAATATATTGTTAATACTGAGTGACTCAAGAAACACACCTAAGTATTCTCTGACAACTCTGATTAAACAGCAAGCACCTTATCAGGATAACCGCTTATTTTATGAAATTTAATCTTTCAAAGACTAAATACCAAAGTATTGAAGACTAAAGCAAGGAAAAAAGGAAAAGAGGCTGTGTGTAGCTGGTCTTGCTGCAGAGGACCTTGTCATCACCTGCATTGCACCACCTCCTGCAGTTTCTGAGCATGACATGGGAAATTCCAGCTTTTCAGAAAGCCAGAGTAATACAGTGAATAATTCAGTTATTTCATCCAGTAAGTCCATGCTGAGGTTGACAAGACTACCTCTCCAAGTAAGATCTGGTACTTGTTCCATGTGGCTTTCTAGAAAATACATGCCATAGTCCATGAGACTTCCTTCTGAATCTGGTTATGCATTGCTTGTTTTCAGTAGTTGGACAGTAAATGTGACCAAAGATTAATCCAGACTCACAATTTTGGCAGTGAGCTGCCTGATGGCAGCTAGCACTGCTCCACCTGCCAGCCTTACACAGAAAAGCCAGAAAGAAGGGTACATCTGAGATCTTTGTTTAAAAACTCTTGTGAGTTTTGAAGATGTAATCAAATGCCCTTATACCCGCATATCAAGCACCAAAAGATCACTGTGTCTAAGAAGGAAAGTATTACCTGAAGATAATAATGAGATATCTTTGTGCTTAAACTGTGTTACAAATGGTAAAACTTTCACTATATAAAAAAGCTGAAAGATGTCAAAGAAGTTGAAAAAAATTGAAATCTCTGCTGTACAGGCAGAGAAATGAATTGTTTAAGCTTATGCTGTTGCATTCTTTGTACCTCTAGCAAGACATAAGGGGCATTTAATCATCCCATGTACTGTATAGGTGAAAGCATTATTTTTGTAATTATAGAACACTGAGCAGAACCTACAGTGATGTGCAGGGATGGACACCAAGATTAATTTGTTATTGTTTCATATATTCCAGCTATCTGCCATTCCATGCTTCCCACAAAAGGTAAGACACACTCAGTGCTATTCAAGCGGTAGGCCAGCAAATGGGTCATTTGTGTTACTATAACCGTGGCATAACAAAAAATGCTAGCAACAACTGATTTTTGCCTTCAGACAGCAGATATTCTGGCAAAGACTCAATGCAATGCAAAGGCAGAGAGCTGTGCCTAGGAACACGACTATAATTTCACAGGAGATCCTCATCTCCCCAGCCAGAACACCTTGCACCCTTTCTCCTGCAGTAATTTAGACCTAATTCACCATGATTAAATGAAGAGGGAAGTAGGTGACCTCTCTTAACAAACTTGGTTGTATCTGTCCTTTTCTTTCATAGGAGATAGTCGATTTGATGACTGATGTAAAATATATAAAGTAGGATCAACCTATAGTTAAAAATTAAGCAGCTTGGAAAGCAAAATATAAATTATTCTTCTGTGTGCCTGGTAAAAGCTACATGGGCTTTCATATTTCAAAATCCAAACCTCACCCAGATAGCAAATGACTCAAGATGGAAAACAGAATGAAGTAATTTTTACACTGAACAGTGGTATATGAAGGTTGTTGCCAGCTGGAACTTGTCTGTTCTCCTAGTTTAGTTCATCGGTACTGATTCTTTTCGCTCCATGTAACATACTCACCTAGCTGGTGTGAGAGTTACACTTGTAACTTGGAGAGCTTGCTCTGACTCAACGGCAGGAACCTAGCAGAACAGTTTTGTCTTTTCTTTTTTTCCCCCTTGGGAGAAATCCCATCAGAATACCTCAAAAGGTGATGGCGTGACATAACGGGCTCTTTGAAGATTCTGCGCTTTCTGTATTATTTGGATCTTCAGAATCATCATATGAAGGTGTTTTAAAACCGATGCGATAGTAAGTTTGAGAGTGAGGAGTCATTTCTCAACTCCTCCATGTTGTAGCTTATTATAGTGTAACATAATGTAACATACTTGAGCAATTCAGGCACAGAACACAGCATTTATTTCTCATTACACACACATAGCCCAGCCACAAGGCTACACTTGTTCCCCACTTTCCAGCCCCACCATTCCTTCCTGCAGCGACAGGCAGCACGTGCCCACCTAGAGCTGCTTAGGGCATGGCTGGGGATCTCCTTCCATTGCTTGCCAATAGACAGCAAAACTCAGCCTCGTGGGACTTTAAGTATGACATCCTTCTTGCTAAAGTGGGACCTGTCTTCCTTTGTGGCAATGCCCTTAAAAGAGCAAGCCCTGACCTGGGAGGAGTGGATGCTGAAGTAGATGGGGCTGCTTCCTGCATTGCTGCAGCCTCTGAACAAGGCACTTGTGGGGTGGACAGAGGACACACTAGGCTTAATAAAACCAGCCTGCTTTCATCTGAGAGCTGGCTGTAATGCGTCCATGTGTATAGCACCTTCCTGTCCTTACAGCACTCCACAAATAACCGAAGATCTCCAGCAATGCTCTGGACTCCTCCCTCAGGCACACAACAAGCATGGACCTGGCTGGATCTTGGCCTTTACCCGCAGAGTTAAGCTGTGGCTCAGCCTTTGAGGACTGAACATTTAGGAACCAAGCGTTTGGCCTGCTTTCTTACTGCAGCAGCTAGATCTGTAAAATATCCTTACTCGCTTCTAGTAAGTGACAGTGCTACTATGGAAACAGGAATTTATTTCAATGTTTTCCACTTTTTCTGCAGGTAAGCAAAACTGCTTTAGTCTGTGAAAAAGTTAGGACAAAATAACAATCATAAAACCGTAGTGAGATGTAAGCCCCATGTGACACTCTGTAAGTGAAGCGTAAGTGCTTTTGTAAGGGAAATAAGTGCTCTCTTTTAACTGGAAGGATCGTGTTCAGCTTTCCACCTTTCAGAGAATTTAACCTTTGGAACTGAAGAGGAACAGAAATCAAGACTGTGTTAGCACATATGTAAACCAAACCCCAACCACATGGTTTCAGTGCGATTAAGGATAAGGATATAAAAGCAGTAAAGCAACCTTACTAATAAGGACAACCATAATCTCCCACTATCTGAGAACTCATGGGAAGATTTTTGAGGCACCCATCCTAGACCTTTTAGCCAAAAACAGCAGGCAGACACCAGGTAAGAAGTTTGGCCCATGAATCATGCAGTTTTTTTTCTTCTAAGGCAAATATTGCAACTTCACCCCACTTATGTTTAACATCTGCTACCTGCCTACACACAAGAAGGTATTTTGGTACAGAACTGAAATAAGAGTGATTGATAAACAGTGCAAATATGATACCTCACAACAGAGGATGCAATTTAAAACCTTTTACCTCCTGTTGGCTCTGTGAGGCAGACTGTCTAAACAAGCTGGTGTTTATGGATACAGTTCATTCAAATTCCCCATTTTAGCATACGTCTGTCATTCAGGGCCTAATTTCGCTGGATGGGTGTTCAGTGCTGAAATGTCCTTGTGGAACGAGCTGCTCAAGGATCAGCCTTTGCTAGAATTCATCATCTGCCTTTGATACCTCCTAGTGAAAGTTGTGCCCAGACTTCAGGTATTCTTTATTTCCAGTGCTAGTATTAATTTTTGTTATTGTGGTGTTACAATCTGTTACATCTTGAACAAAGAAACAAACAGGTCACTATTGTGTATTAATAGAAGTCTAACTGATGTTGTTTATTACTTCAGTAGTATCTTTTTGTTCACCCAACTGTCTTCCCTTCACTTTTGTTAGCATAAGAAGGAAATCTGAACCAGTCAATGCAATAAGACTAAGATGACAAGCAGGCAATTTACTTTGCTCTTGCTTTTGATCTTAAACATAAAAAGAATCTTAAGATGTATGCACTCAAATTTAATTTATTCATTTCAGATGTTTTTCTGAAGTAATACGGTCAAGTTGCTCGCGAGTCCCCTCACACACAAAACCCATTTTCTAATCCCTGTGAGAAAAAAGCAGTGTTTGTCCTGGCAGGCCTCCCTGTAATAACCTGCTTTAAGGTGTGTGCAGGTCAGTTAATGCAGTTCAGTAGATCCAGCTATGCACAAATGGGTGCAGTCCCCTCCCACTAAAAAGAAAACAAAAAAAACCCAAGAGGTAGGTAGAACAGTAATTTTGTTTTTCATTCTTGACTTCTGAAATAAGCAGATGAGAAAAGCTTTGATATAAAAGCAATATGAAATACTCAAAAGCCACTGTGTAACTGAATTCCAAAGGATGGCACCCTCACAAGCATTCATTATTTCATTTTTAGGAAATACACAGTGATTTGAATTTAAATGTGACTGAAGGTTTTACAAGATCCATTAGCCAAAAGAACAGGATCCCTACAGGAAGACATTATTCACTCCTAATAGATTATTCATTAAAAGAAAAAAAAAACACAATAAATTAAGTTCAGAATAAAGTCAAAAACTGTGTAGATAGTTACTACTAAAAGAAAGAAAGAAAAAAAAAAAAAACAGCAACAAACACAACAAAACAACAACAAACCAACCACACACTTAACTCTGTGATCATCACAGTCAGATACCACACTGCATGACACTACAGTGGTAACATCTCTACTATGGAAAAAAAGGCCTGAGCTGACACGTTCATTTTTGATCAGTACACGACTGGAAGCCAGCTACTCCAGATGGAAAACTCAGTGCAGGCCATCATGTTGTGCTTCATCTGTTTTAAAACCATGCCTTGGATCACAAAAGCATCTAAAAACAATGAGCTTCAGTCCTGTAAACCAAACATGAGTTTTCAGAGTCATTGATCTGAAAAAAATTAATGTCTTTGTTAAAAGAAAAAAAAGGTTTGAAGTACAGGAATTGATTATGATTTTTGTGAAGCAAAGATATCCTCCTCCTAGCATGCAATTTACTCTCATTTTCTGATCAAGCACAAAAAGTCCTTTTCAGTTCTGATCTGACAAAGCCGAATCTGAAAGACAAAAAGATTTGCTGTTTCCAAAGAACTGATCATAACCTTTCTTCCCCGTAGAATAATGCATTTGTACTGAAGAATGAAATACCTACTATGGCACAATTCTGTGAGTCCAACGCAGCCGATTTTGCATAAAATAATTTATATGACATAACAAACAAGCATCTTAAGGATTGTTCAGAGTCATCTGACTAGAGGGAAGTCTTACATGTGTTGATAAATCCTCATTGTCTTGGACATGACACAAGTTAATAAATACTTTATTTTTACGCTACTGTATTTACACCCTGCATTGTGTCACTTCACCCATTCCCTCAGGTTGTAAAGCTACACAGTGGATAAACTAAGACAAGAGGTGAATGCCAGGGAAAGTAATTAATAGCTTATGTAACTGGGCATGCTGCTTTCGATGCTATCTGTATGGTCATGTGTATGCAGACTTGTGCTTTAAAGGACAAGTCACTTTGTACTTAGTTTTATACTCTGTGGTTTCTACTGCACACATCTCTCAACAGAAAATTCCAAAAGTTCCTCTGAAGATTTTTTTCTTCCCCCATTATTTCCAGTGTCTGCTTTCTAAAGCCAATACACCAAGTAAGCAGTCATTACAAGAGCTTCAGCAAGCTCTTGTTGATCTGTGTTCAAAGCTCTGGTAAGACTGACAAGTATTATTGGCATTTCCCATTTTCTCTTTTTCTCGTAGTTCTCTCTTCAAGCTTTGTGAATTAGAACAGCAGGTTGCATTACAAAGGGCTTTTCCTAGAGGGATGGTGTAATGGATACTGTTAAGCTGACTGATTGGCATGCTGGGGAAACATCCAAATGAGTATCTGAAATTTGCTTCGGTTGCTTCACAGAAAATATTGGTACAGAAAGGGATGACCTGGCCAACCAGGCCCAGGGATGACTTGATGCATACAGCTGTCAGGTCTTCACACAGTGCAGCAGCTCTGATTTGGAAGAGGTTATTCTTGATGACCACCATTTGAGTCCCCACATGACCTGAGCAGAATATTGTTCTGAAGGGAGTGGTGTCCTAACTACTCCACCTAGTGATAGTAAAAAATTTTGGAAAACTTCAAAGAAAACTTTAGCTATGCCAATGTCTTTAGCATGCTGTCGATTTTACTTCTTTCAAGAATCAGATGAGAAAACAGTTCATTAAATGAAAAGAAACTGCATGCTGGATATCACACAGAAGGCAGTTGGTTAGCAGGAGAAGCTCAGGTTATTTTAAAGAATTTTAAAAGTACAGCATCTTCTTTCCACAAATTATACTTTAGCACTCTGAGAAACCCTTCCAAACAACAGTTCTGCAGCACCAGGGAAAAGGGGTCAGCAAGATTTTGACATAATAGCACTGTAAGAGAACAAAGGCATTTAGCTGTGTGCCACGTGTAATTCCTATGAGAGTGATTATGTCCCGGTCACGACTTATTGTTAGGTTGCAGCCCCCAGACTTCCCTCCCTTCCTTGTTACTGTACTGCTCTTGTATTCTGCAGTGTAGAATAATGCAGGGACACAGAAGACTGGGCTTATTTCCAACTCCACATGGGGCAAGGAGGAAAGGGGACCATGGCCCATCTCTTCCTAGAGGCCCAACAGACAACTTCATCTTTTTCAATCTCTCCTTTGACCAATCTTTCAGTTCAAGGAATACTTAAATCATAAAATGTCTCTATTTGAAAAGTGAAACGCTCACCATGACCTATTTTTGTTTTATTAAACAGACAGCAGATACATTCCTTAACATTATGCCAACGAACTTCAATGTATTTTTTTTCTCTTTTTCTCAGCATTCTTTTATCATATTTTCTTAGACATACAGTGGTTGGTCTTCTCTCCTTCCCCACAAAGGCAGAAGTAAGGGGAAAGAGCACTACAGGACTACGTGACAATCGTGTTTGAAACCAAGGGTTTCATGTGTGAGTGAGAGGGTGGCCACGTCCCTCTCCCTGCAGGAGAAATCACCCTTAGGCAGCCAGGTACTTGTCGGTGCGGGGCCATTGGGGATAACGTGGCACCAGAGCCCAGCAGAGATGACAGTCAGCATGGACAGGACACACGTGCTTTCAAACATCCCAATTTAAAAATTAAACAAGTAAAATTCAGTGTCTCTTTGGAAGACCTCTCTAAAAGCTTGCACTGTTGAAGTATTGTCACAAGCTTCAATTGTCTTCTCATGGAGCAGTATTTCAATAAAAATCACCTATTTTTACTGGCAAGATTTCCTGTACCAAGTCATGAATGTTGCCAAAAGTCTCTGGCTGCTGGTAGCCTGAGCTCTTACAGTGGTAGAGTTCAACGGCTTATAGGAATAAATGAGGTATAGCAGAACATTGCACGTAACACTGTTGATGAGATTTGATGTGATAGCACAGACTAGCATGACGTATGAAAGCTTGGGTAGGAAAGAGGGAAAAAATCTCAATGCAACACTATGATTTTGTAAGTACATCTGTTTTCCTAACTTCTTGAAAATTGGATGTTCGTTAGTTCAAGTTAATTCCAGAAATACAAATCGAGTCCCAGTCTCACAAGAAATCTAGATGCATTGATTGCAGAGGTCCAAATCAGCTAAAGCAGGATGGAAAATGATGCTCGTATCACACATTTATCTTGAAATACTAAATATAATTTCATGAAGATAGGTGCACCTAGAAAACAAATTTTCTCACACAACCTGGATACTGGGCTGGAGTTCAGACTTGAACTAGTTTAAATTCCAGAGGTGTCTGAATCTAATTTCTATAATTACACATACTTCCATGGCTTGCTTCCAAAAAATCCTGAATTCAGAAGAAGTTGTTTTCCAACTCTAGTTCCTAACATACAAAGACCATTTTGAAGCAGGTTTTCTGTGCCCAAAACGCAACTGGCCTAGTCTCAGTTGGAAATCAAACTGCTCAACCCAGCACTATGGACAGTGTAAAAATATAGGAAGAAAATTACCAATATAAAAATAAACCAAAGAAAAGCAAGCAGATTTTCCAAATTAGGAAGAGAATGCCTGGAATAATCAGCATAGGCAATCAGTAGCATGCTTTATTTAGACTGAGCCTTCAATTAAATAAATGCTTTTCTCAGCAAAAGCAAATGAGACTGTAAGAGAATGAGAAGGCTAAATTAGTGGAATATGAATGACATAATAAATATGTAATGAGTACAGTACAGACCTTTCTTCTCCTCCCCTGATCTCTGTAAAGATTTCAGGAAAAAAAGTAGTTCTGACTGGGCAACAAAATTTATCGCGTGGTCCAGATTACCACCCTTTAAGTGCTGATTAATGAACAATTTTTTAAAATAACTCCAGACACAAACCAATGGTCACTGCATTTCATTTACGGATTTATGGCTCCCAGAACAGACTGCAGGTGAAGTTCAAAGCAAACAAGAGGAGGCATTTCTTCACAGAGCACCAGCTGTGAAATGGGAAACTCCTTTCCACTGTGAAAGCCAAGAGTTTTCAAAAGCCAACTCAACAAATCCACAGAAGAACCCCTAAATAGCACTGTATTGATAAAACTAATATGATTAAGTAAGTCCCTAAAAGAAAAATTGTTGGAGATTGGAAGAATACTTGGAAGAAGTATCATTATGCACTTTGTTGTCCTGTGCTATAGGGTTTGAGAAGGAGCAGCAGAGGAGTGGGCAACAGGGACAATCATTCTGGTCTAGTTACTCTGCTGTTACATTAGCTATTAAGTTTAATGATTGAAACTAAGTTTAAAATAGAATTATGCTTATTGAAAAATCGCAAGCTTCCCAGGCCAAACCTCTTGCTCAAAAACTGAAGAAAGGGTATCTACTGGGAAAAACTGAACCTGTACGTACTTGTCCCTGAAACTGCAGGGGCTAGACAGGAACAGCACTAGAACCAAAATGGAAGCAAACAGATGGAGAAGCAGTTCTGTAAGGAAACAACTGCACTCAGTGAAAAACCTGAATGTTATCAACACTCCTCGGTACCCTTTCAGAGTTGTCATGGGCAGGAGAACAAAATCAGCTATTATCCAGGCACAGGTAGATGCTACTGTAAGAGACTCAGGGTGTGTATATGTTCCCATGCACATCTATGTGTAGATATCTATCTTTTTTAAAAAGGCAATGATGTTTCTGGGCAAATACAATGATTTAAGTCACAAGGATAAATTGATCCTGAGCACCTCCCCTAGAGCATCAGGCACAAACTGCTTTTTTTTCCTTCCTTTCACTTGCAGCATACAGCAGCTTTTTACAGTGCTGAACAGTGTGGTCGGTTCAAGAGTAATACCTGTTCTCAGAACAATTTTGCACTCCAAAATGATGTTCTTTCAGCTTCCCTACAAGAGCACACATTAACCATAGGCACTTTTTGCTGTACCTTCTTCCTCTCCCCGGGCAGGTGGTGTATATCATTTTTTCAAGACTTCAGTGCTACAAAGTGAATGATAATATTTAGTAGTCTTCGTAAACAAAATCTCTCTTGTGGAATTAAATTGATTTTTATCTCATTGCTATTTGAGAAGTGTTCACATCACCCCATCTGCCAAGCAGGTGTTACAGAAGCAAACAAAGATGTGAAAGCATCAGTCACAGCAGTGCTCACAGGACTGTTCAGTGCTCAGGCAGTTCTCAGACCCTGCTCTCCAAAAAACACAGTCAGTTCCCTACAGTGGAGCTCCAGTAAAAGGAAGTATTCCCACTGGTAGGTGTCAGGGAACACCTTAAATCAACCATCACCATTTGAATCAACCTTAAATAACCATTGTAGAATTATTCTGTGCAGACCTTATAAGCTATCCTACCTTCTTCATCAGAGGTATTGTGTAATTAGAATTACAACTCAGCAACATGAGCATCTTAATAAAAAAAAAATACCACACTGTTGCCTGTTGTTAGCAAACATGACCCTAGAAACATGCAGGAAAACTTACTTAAATCTACTTTATAGAATAAAAAAATCCAGAGCTTGAGGCAACTGGTGAAATCTGTGGGTCTATGTAAGTGGGAGACAAGCTATTAGTCTGCAAAGTCTATCTATGACAAAGCAGTTTTTTATAGGACACCACTGAATGCAGCTATATAGAGAAGGACCTTAGTCACACTTGTTTTTCCTATATAACCAGAGGAGAGGCAGCAGGCACAGCCAGAGGGTGACTTCAGATCACCTAACGAGACTGCAGCTCTAAATAAGCCGTTTAGAGGTGCTCTCTGTAGAAGGTCACTCTGTGCTTCAGGTTTATCTCTGTGAATGCCTCTTGTGACCCTTCGGTGGAATTTATTTCTTGGTTTTGCTACATTTTCTATTTGAAAATGAAGCTTTCTCAAAGATCTGATACAAAGCCCAGATGATCCTGGCTTGCTGTGTGCTCTAAGGAGTGAAAAGAAGGTAACCAAACTACAGCCCAATGGAGAAAACAGATGTCAAAAATTTATGGAAGAACAAACATTACCTAATCTCTCATTATGGATTATGCTAAATAATTGTATTTTGCAGCATCTCACTGCTGAATTTCAGAAAAAAACCTATGTCTCTGTGTATCTACGTACTAGATAATATTCTTATACTTGGGGAGCAGTCTTAAAAAACACCATTCTTACACAGATACACAAAAGATATTGAAACTGGTTACCTGTACCATGAGCATATAATTTCAAGGTTGAAAGAGTTTGAGCTAAACACTGAAGCTGAGAGTATTTAAATCTAAATTATCTTAAATACTGACAAAGCAACACATAAGCAAGCACAGATTACTCACTTGGTGTATGGGCTTTGCCAAAATCAAGGTCTCAATGGCAGGAAGAAGAAAATATTACTCCCTTGTCAACTTTGATTACACAACAAAGAAAATAATGAAACATAACATATGTTGTCTGGTAAATTTTAGAAACAACAGCTTTCAGCACTCCATGCTTTAATTTTGTACTCAAATATATCTCAGCTGTAGATGTTCAGAGAGCTGCTTCTCCCTTTAATACCACTCTCCCGTCAAAACATTCTAAGAGGAGCAGGTAGGTATTACACTCTCTTAATGAGTGAAGGTGTTAGAAGTTACAGTATCTCCAGTCACAAATAAAATGACAAAAAGACATTTAATAAAGTTAGGTTGTTATTTTCTCCTGTATGTATGAATTTAAGTGCTTTCTACCACATCTGAAAAATTGCTTTGAAGTCATCTTGAATTTAGAACTCTTTAATTAAAAAAGCCAGATGCTGCAGGGATTTTCCTTCTATTATTTTACATCTATTTATTATCTTGCAATTCTCTCTCAGATTCATAAGTCTCTCACCTAGATACATCACCTGTATTCTTCACAGCACTCTGAACCACAAATTCTTTTATCAACTTTGTTGGTGAAGAAACCAGCTAGTAATTTAGGTTTTATCTGACAGAGGTCTTAAAGCTATTCAGACATCTGCTTAAATATTTCACTTCAGTATGGTCCTTATTGTGTTAAGTTTCCTACGAAATTTCAGTGTGTTGTTGATGGTTCTCAGGATAAAAAGTCTTTAAAAGATTGTCCATAGCTCATCTTTTTTTGGTCACAGAAAAAGTCTGTAAAGCCTAATAAAATTATAATTGAATGAGATCCGTAAGACAAAGCATGCCTTCTATTGGATAAACTGCTTGTTTAAAAACTAGTTTCTAATGTTTATCAAAAAAACATGTCATACAGGCCAGATTTTGGGCTGGACTACCACCTGGATTCCTTATTTTTTCAATTCAAAGCTACAAGCAAACCTATTTATATCATTGCTATAAAATTCTTAAAAGCTGAATATGTAATTCATGCAGCAGAGCAAACCTCACCACCAAGGATGTTAGCTCAGCTCATCCCCAGTACTCACACAGTGGCTTTTTTTCCTGTACTTAGCTTCTGCAGACAGGAGATGAACCTTACCAACTGGGGCTAAACATTACACAAACATGCTTTCAGAGATATATTCTCACTTAAAGGATAAACTATGTTCTCAACTGAGTTTACTTTCACTATCACTGAAATTGCTTTTTCATGGACAATGGTTGTTATAATGCATTTGAAGAAAAATTGGACTCAGAAGATTTCTTAGACGTGCAGCTTACAAGTATGGTTTAACTTTGCATAGTAGTAATACATATTTACAAGTACCAGATTTTCAATTTATAAATATTTATCATAAGGACATGATTTTATCTTTAATTAGCCCAACTGTTAAGGACACTTTTAATGTGAGAAATGTAATTCAGTACTTCGTACCAGATGTAGCCTCTACAGCTAGTCTTTTATCTCTGCTTGTAATGAGTGGATACTTAAACCAAAAGCATTCTGTAATATGTAAGTGGTCAGAAGGGAGTAACTACACAAGATTTGGGCTCAGGATTTAAAATAATCATTTTCTGAAGTTGCATACCTCACTCTGAAGAACCAGTGCAATACTCCCATCCATCCTTTAAGTATCATTTTATTTCCTATAAAAATCCATATGACTTTCTTGGTCTATGAAAGGACTGAAATCCTTAGATTTTTCTTCCTTTCCTCTCTCTAACCAGATGCATTATGGCTCCATGTTTGACACTATGAACATGAAAAGTATAAGCAAGAGAACTGGGATAGTTCCAGGTCTGATCCTGGGTTATCAACACCAGAAATACAATGCCCATCTACTAACCTTGCATTTCCAAAACCAACAAACCCTAGAACATGCACATGACATTGATTATACTGATTTTTTTTTGCAATTACACAATAATCCTTCAGAGTGGTTGGAAACACTGCAAAACAGCATCATGCCAGGATGCAAAGGGAGAGATGGAGAACGAGAAAGCAAAAGGAAGGATGGGCTGGTGTCAGGCCAGGGTTAGGAGAATAGTGGGAGACTCATTATGAAGGCAGCCTTGCCTTTTCCAGAATAAAAAGCTGTATCATACTTCTCAATTACGTGTTATAAGCGGTTAACCTTCTTAAACAGCAAGTTGTAAAACAAAAGAAACCCCAACAAATGCAAAGTAAGTTGGGGTTTCATTGTCAATATGCTGTGTTTTAATTCTCCATTAATATATGAAGTGAACTGGGAGGAACCAATTTTATGTCTTACCATGCTGACTGCCTCTTTGTAATCTACTGATAACATTCTGTGGTCTTACAAAGACCGTTCTTCAAAGGAATAATAAAATGGAAGCCAAATGCACCCGTTACTAAGGAAACTCTGAGCCAACTTTTAATGCAGCTCGTTTTTCCCAGCACTCCAAGTAACACTGAGCTGCTGCTCTCTGTATTCATTTAATTAGCACGTTTAATTATTGGATTGCAAATGTTACTTATTGCCTCAATGTTGTCTAAAACAGCAAGGAAAAGATCAATGTATTAACGTATTCATGAAGGAATCAAACAACAAGCCATTTGGGGAGGATTTTTGAGTGGGAGCAAGGGGCACAGTGGGAAATGATGGAGGGAAGGAACGCATTGGATGTTCGTGCAAAGAAGTTCAGATTTTTTTTTTTTGCGGGAGTTGTCTCGTATTCTTGGCTTCCCATTCACTCTTCCCTCTCCCTTGAAGTCTGTGTGAGTTGTCTGAAAAAAGTTTTGACTTTTGATTAACCCCCTGGATACTCATTAGGAGAAATAGTCTGAAATATCCCCGTAAGAAGCATGGTAACTTAACAATGGTAAATGTTACAATGATAACATTTTGCATAATTTCTCTTCTCTTCTTCTGATTAATTATATTCCCAGTGCTGAGTGTTGCAAAATGTTAGCAAGCCATCTGGATGTCAGAAAACTCTAGAACAGAACTGCTCTGGTTTCCACTCTAATGCTCCTTTACATACACCTGCATGGTAGCGTCCTTCTGCTAACACACTCTCTAATGGACTAGGATGCGTTTTTACCAACAATACATAAGCATTCAGCTGCCCAAGTTTCCAATAGAAATATTTCCCACTATATTATCACTAGCACAAAAATGAACAGAAAAAAAGACCATAATCAGGTAGGTACATTTTTCTTTTTCATAGGAAAAGTTGGAGAAAGAAAAATGCACAAATATTTTATATTAAATTTTGGGCTCCTACCTGTCAGGCAAATCTTGTCAAAGCAAAAATGTTGTTGTATGCAAACTTGTATGTTTTCTTTTTTCAAACTTTCAATGAAAATACATGAGTTAAATGAGCAACTATCATGGAGTGATTATTTATTTTCTTACTATATGGGTTCCTTCTATTTACCATTTTTATTAACATTATGCAAGATTTGGGAGTAACACCTTAAGAGCCATTGCCCTGAGCACTTTAAAAAACAACAACACAAAACCCTAAAAAAAACCTGTGTGAAGTGAAGCAGGGAAAAAAGGTAGAAGGTACAGGTTCATGGTTCAAGATGGAACTAACATACGTGCCTGCTTATACACACACATATTTCAACTTATGTTAACTTCTTACCTCTTTCTTCTTTCTTTTTATCAGTTTCATTCCATGTGTAACCATATAATTCTGCTGTTTTTCTTTAAATAAAGAAAACAAAATCTCCCTTCTTTTGCAATAAAACTAAAAGTCTTAACCAAAATCCTCCTTGTGTCCAAAACCAGTATCTTTATATTTTGTATTAAGATATTATGAGGTATGCTCAGCACGTCTCCTTAGGGAAAAAAAAAATCTTGTAAAACTTGAATCTGCAAATATGTCAGTCCCCTGGAGAGCCCTCAGATAATTGTAAATTTTGGCCCTACTGATTGGAAACAGGAGGAGATTCAGAGCTTGGAAATTAGGCTGGTTTTCGATGAGTCTTGGCTTAACAATTATATGGTAAATTATGAACAATAACATAAGCAATTTCCATTGTTCAGTAATCCAAATAACGTATTCTTTTATAGATACAGAGAAAATGACACTCTGATGCAGCGATGGCAGGCTAGCAGGAAATTTTGAGGGACTAGCACACTCCAGGAACATGAAAGCAATTAACAGGAAACAATGGGAACAGCACAGAGGAATAGCTGCATACTGTATCTGTCTCCATGGCATTCAAGTTTCATCAAACAAAGCTAAGGGATTTGGTACAATATTCTCGTTCAAAGCATGTTCCACCTGCCTTTCATCCCAGAAATGGCCCCTATTAGGATGGATAAACAAAGGATGGATCTTAGCAGAGCAAGACTCTTTTTAACACTGAATAAATCTGGAGCACATTACACTCTTGGTTTAAAATTGGCTCAGTGTGGGAGAAAACAACCTCCAAGGTAATTCTGAATTCTGTTTCTCTGTTTTATACAAAATAATTTCTGTATTTTACTCCTATGGCAATACCTGATCTTCTATTCCTTCAGTAGGAAAAATTCAGGTTGTCTTGTATATACTGGCACTTGCAAAATGGAATCCTTGTTATTTGTCTTAAAGAGTTTTTCACTTTCAGTTCTTTACTTTTCACTCAAAGTTTTAAATTTCTTTTGCTGCATTTGAGAGGTGATTAGATTCAGTTGATAATTCTGCCCTAAGAGTAACAATGAGGCTTATAATCTAAATCTAAAATTCCCTGAGAACAGTACCACGCAAGTTAAATTTATTTTTTTCTGGCAGTGCAATGATTAACAACTGGAAAAAAAAAAATCAGAGAGAGGAAAATTCAAGAAAATACCTGCTTTATGAAACTTTTCCATTATCTCTTGACGAACCGATTTTTCCAAGTTGAAATAATCATGGTCTTCATTGGGTTCTCTCAGAAACAGAGGGATGTGCTGAAACACTATTATATGCTTGCATTTATGTTTTTCAGCAACAGCCAGCTGCTCATTAAGCCACACATCCTGGGCTTGCTTCAACTCTGGGCATTTGGAAGAATCAAAGTACAACTGAGAATTTAGCACAAGAAAGAAAACACCTCCAACCCAAAAGCTGAAGTAGTCATCTCCCCAGCTCTTGCAATAATTATCAATTGTTTCTCTTGTTGGAGCATTGCCAATATCATGATTTCCACTAACAAATACCAATGGGATATTCTGGTCAGTGTTCTTCAGAACGTTCTTTAAATCTCGCTCTTGGTCCTTTCTCCACTGAGATCCTATAGAACAAACAAACAAAAAAGTTTTATTGTTTATGATAGCTTTTCCTAATTTCATTGTTTGTTTTAGATAATGGAAATACTACATATGGTAAGAAATATTTGACATTAGATTTGTGATCATGGTAATATGCAGGAACATAGACTACATGTATACCTTCTCTTTAATATAGTACGTCCAGAAAATCCCTTCCCTCCTGCTTATCGAGCACTCAGCCTTTTCTGAAATTTTCATTAAGTGAGGCTCTGGATAGGAACCAACAGACAGTGCAACAGTAGTCTAATAGTCAGTGTTTTGCACCAAAAGCTTTGGGGTCCGATTCTTGTCATCTACACACCAACAATCTGGTGAAGAAATGCAGCCATATTGGATGGCACAAGTCAGCTTTTATCAAGGATAAAAAAAAAAAAAGTTTTAAATCTGGTTTATATTTTATGTTACTGCAAAGGAATTAAGTCTTTTTTTTTTTTTTTTTCATTACAAGAACTACTTTAACAGCAAAAATGTAATTAGTGTCTTGTGGTGACTTGTTTATATGATGAGTCGGCTTTAATAATAAGCATAGCATTAATTTCAAAGAAAGGTAATTGTTTACTTTGCTAGTTTTTCCCTCATCTCATTTTTACATTAACATGCATACCCAGACAGTTACTTTTCTGGTTTTCTGAAATTTGTCCTTCTCTAGGCAGGCTTAATTAATTTACAATCACTAAACAAATTTAAAAAGCATTTTTTTTTTGAAAAAAAGTTATTCTAATGATAACAGATTTTTCAATTATCCAAAGAGTAATCTTTAATCACAGAGGTCACTGATACGTCTACTTTTTGTGAATTAAATTGCACATTTATAAAGCGCATTTTGCCCTGCAATACAGTCTAATATAGGCCTGTTTCACAAATAATAACTGAATTTGTTAACCAAGAAATTTTAGCAGGGTTTTCACAAGAACTCTGAAATCAGAATTACAATATAGGTTTGGGTACAAGTCCATGCAAATCAATCATCATGTATTTTTAGACTGCATTCTATTTTTGTAACTACACATATGTATATGTATAGAAATGTATTACTGGGACTCTGGTCACGTAAGTAGGAGACAAAAGATTTTTTTAATCCACATTTCTTGAAAATCCTTGCAATTAATGTTTCCAAACACTGACCCTTGGTAACTAATAAAGTATTTCAATTCCTTTTCTCTACCCTATAGATATACCATACACCTTATTGCTGTTACTAGAATCTTATGGTTTGAGAAAAGTACTAAAAACCAACATATTCATATATCTAAATGTAAAGACAGGTGTGAGATCTGGTAATTGGTGTGTCAATTCAAAGGGAGGCAATCCACAGCACTGATCTTTAACTGCAGAACATTATTGTAGCAAAATCTCTGAGTAACTTAGAAATACTGGCCATATGGCACTAGAAAGTATCTAGAAAGTAGAGGACGGCGGGTAGGTTTGTAGGGCTTGTACCAGGAGCATGGTCAGTATGGGCCATCCTTCCAGTTCTGGAAAATCCTTATTACTCCTAGAAACGAACAAGGCAAATAACATCTCCTTGTACTTGGAGGAGCTGGATGTAAAACAAACCAAAAAATAAATCTGACGTACTTTGTTGCCCATAGGGCAGGAAGCCCAGTGAGAAAGCTGCTTGCCCTGCCCCTCCCTGCCTTCCCAAGTGAAAAGCTGGAAATTTCAAGCTATAAATACAAAAATGTATTCCATGGGGGAGGGAGGTGGGGAAAAGGCGAGGGGGAAGGCTCTATTAAGAGATAAGTAAACACACTACACCATGCTAATCTACACGCTATCACTTTGGGAAATTTAGCTAACAGTTTCAGAATATAAAGACATTTATGCATAAGTTACAGAAATAATTTGTAGAATTATGTATATGTCTTCCCAGTGGTGAAATTCAAGCTCCAGAGACTAACACTTAGATTAGATTTGTCGACAGCAGGGCACTGGTTCCCTCATTTAATGCAATATTATTTCTATAGCAACAGGGAGACATATTCAGTGTTTTATTGCAGAAAACAGATTGTTCAAAATGGAAAACAAGGTCTCTGCCCAAAGAGTCTAGGAAACCATACTAAGTAAAGATTATTTCAGGACAATTACATTCTGGCTTGACCTTTTCTTGGTAGAAGGTCAAAACAACTTCAAAAGAAGAGAAAGCTACAGAGACAAAGGTAGAAAAAAGGAGGAGCAATGTCTCTGTAGTCTTTGGGACAGGGCTAGCTATACTAATTAATCATTCCAATGATTATGAAGAACATTTTGATGTGCCAGTATATATTTCTTTAGCTTAGAGAGAGGATTGGTTGGAGGCAAATAGGAAGAAGATATAATGCCAAGAGGCAGTGTAAAAAAGTAATTTGGGAAGTGTCAGGGTGGATGGAAACGAAATTCATTTCTGTTCTCTTTATCCTGGCATCATGTGCGGTGACATTTTTAAATCCCAAGCTACAATATTCTGTCTTTATGTTAGGCTCTGTAAATACAGTCTTGCCCTAAGATAAACAACTTAAATTAATAGCCCATAAAGGACAGTTTGTTTTTTAGGAAAAACACAAAAGCGAGAGCAGTTGCCTATAATTCTCCACAGCTTCCCAGCTTATCATTTCTGAAGGCTGAGCGATGTGAACAGGAGCATGAAGGTGCAATGTCAAAGGCTCTGCTGTGCTGCATCTTCCTGCTGTAGGTTACGTCGCTGTTTGCCTACACTTGCAATGTTCCATCTTGCATTGCTTTAAGGAGTAAAGGCAACCTCCCTTCACCCACTGGAAGAGTAGATTTCAAGAAAGAATGTACTTTTAAAGCATTTTTGCTGAAGCTGGCTTTAGTCAGCACAAGCAGAATTCAGATTATTCTGCCAAAGAAATAATCCTCTTGCTGATAATCCATGCTGCAGTTTACTTTGGTATTCCAGACCGTGCCTCTATAGCAAAGTGTTGGGTTTAAAAAAATTTTTTTTGGACGCTTTAGCTACAAAAACAATTTGAAACAGTTTGTCCCCAGACCACAGTGCTGCAATGTGTGCTATCTGCAGTTCTGTATCTGAGACAAGCATTTACAGACAGCAACCTCCACCAGCATCATCACTTTCCCACCCTGCAAGGTATTCCAAATACCTAACACTTGTTTATCTACTGATATGAGGTAGGAGGAAAAGACCCCCAAGTGCTACCCCACCTCTGCCAGAGGACACAGGTGCATGGAAACTGTGGGTGCATCAGCCTGCGCCTCCAATTTCATGCAATTTTTCAAGAGATGGAAATTCCAGTGAGCTAATTAGACATTTTTTGCTGAACAATCAAAGGTATTGGTCATACATTCACAGAGACCACCACCAGAGAGAGGTCAGTTACTCAACCTGACACGACGACACCTCATTTCTCTTTCCGACGACCTACTGAGAAGTCACTTCCCAGTGATCTGCTTGGCACAGACCAGCCCCGTACCGCAGGGCACAAGTGCTGCAGCTCTACAAGCAATGCTGATGTTTCTGTTGCTTCTAAAGCTCCTTTAGGGGCTGGTTTTCCTCAGGAGCAAGAACAGTCCTATTTGTCTACTTCTTTTGCAAATCTTGGCACAGACATTACTGTGTCATGGTTTGCTACAGGAAAAACAACGTGGGTGAATACAACCAAATGTCTAGTAGTAAGTTTAACCTAACAACTGGCTTTAGAAGTCTGGCAAACAGGAACTGTGACTTCGTACATATTTACATCGCCTGCACTGAGTTAAGTCGTTTCTGAGTCTCTGCAAGGCCTTTGCTTGGCTGAGGACCAGTGCAGGCACTTTTAGGGCGAAGTTACTGAAGATTCAGCCAACTGATCAACCTCTTGACTATGAAACATGAAAATCCTGGGTCCTGTCTAGGAGCCCTCACCCACCAGCCTTGCACCATTCTCATATTTGCTGAATTCCTTTGCAAACCTATCAAGTTCACCAACCTGGCAGAGAATCTTCCCCCCCAAAAGTGGTGCATCGATTGAATCTACTTCTGAAATGGGTGAATCAGAAAAGGCTCCAGTGAGGAAAAAGAACCTACGGGAGGGCAAGAAGGTGTGGGATGAGAACATGCGAAGTAGCAGCATAACTTGCAGGTTTTGTCATTAAGTACATTTATATTTCTCCTGTTGCCTACTTATTATCAGCCACCAGAGAGGCCTCTGTTTTTTTCTATTTTACCTGTTCAGAAGGGGAAAATTACTCTCTAAATTACATTAAAAAAATGTAAAAATGTAGCATAATTGTTTTCTGGATTTTGGAATTACTCAGTCTCAGTCTTTCATTGTATCATGCAAGTGTCCTAAACCTTTGAGGAGTTGCAAACACATCCTTTTAAAATGAAAATGCAAATTTTCAGGTAGCAAAAGAAGAAATTTAAAAAGAAAATTGTTTAACTATGAGCTTTTATGCAAGCAACACGTTTGAAAAGAGCTGACGTGACAACTGCAATCTGGTTAACATCTAACCCAAGAGACAGAATATCACAGAGCAGGTAAGAGCTAAATTGCAGGTTAAAACACTACACAAAACATCAAATAGAAATAGTAACTATATCTGATAAAAGCAAAATACAAAATGTCAAAACATCACCAATGAAAATTGAATTACCAAAAGCATTGGACCCATTCCCTTTGTAGTTTACAATGAAATCAGGAGAACTACTCTGACACCAGAAGGTAGATAATTCTTGATGGGAACAATCACACGATTGCTATAAAGAAACGACAGATTTGTGTTTTCTCCTGGGCCTTACAGTTCATCTTTGTATCATCCTTGCACCACAATCACCTAATCAGAGTCTAATTATTTTGGGCTCTCCTCTTCTTGCAGTGCTCGTCCTTTTGTGGTTTTCATGACTGTCTGCAGTTGCTCGACTCCTTTTACGTGACATTTAGAGGACTTTCCCTAGTACTATTCCCTAACTTTCTAGGGAAGACAAAAGGGGAGTCCAAGGCTATACTCACAGCATGCTCCTTTTGTAAGTACCTTCACAGAGACATATTTAACCACTGCCTCTATCCTGCTTTGTGAGAGCAGTCTCCTCCTGTTCAAAATGGGATTGCTTTTCATCTCCATAGCCGTTTTGGACACCTGGCTGTCAGCTCCAGCTTAGCAGGGCTACAGCTAAGCTCCTACAGCATCCCTCACAGAAGCTTTCTGCTGACCCCAGTGACAGCCCCATTG
Source organism: Aythya marila (assembly GCF_965140915.1). NCBI lineage: Eukaryota > Metazoa > Chordata > Aves > Anseriformes > Anatidae > Aythya > Aythya marila. Next base: position 7,672,361 of record NC_139056.1, on the reverse strand, counting down.
CTGTGCTTGTTATCTAGGCCCCAAAACACTGGTATCCCAAAATGACACTATATCTTACAGACTTTTCCCTACAATACACAGGACACTGGTATAGAAAGAAAAGAGCTAGCAGGCCATCCAATTCAGTCTTAGCGGCTGTTCCTATTACTCAGCCTGTACTCTTCATTATTTCTTGTTTTAAATTTAAATTGTCTTTTATTTTTCCTCCCCCCTCTAGCATCTGCCATAATGAAGTCATGCAATACCCTGTACCACTGCCAATTATTACATGCAAGAATAAGCTGATCGATTTTAATAAACCCAGCATGGTCATGATCTGAATTAGGTTTTTCTGGCTTAGCCCATGCTGTAATAGCCAGAATGCCTCGTCTCTCTTCTTTAGTCATGTATGTTTCTAATTTCAAATAGCCTAAAAACATTATTATGGCATGCAAAAAATCATTTAATACACACTTAAAAATCATGTAAATATGACTACATACTCACTCCTGGACAAACTGCCTGCTCAATCTAACTTATAAAATACCTCATCTCATTAGTTCCCACTGAAAAGCAGGAACTGAAATACCCATTTGTCTACAGCTGTAAGCAACTGATTTTTTCAGTACATTAGAAACAAGTAATAGTCTGTTCTGAGCCACAAGAAGGGATCACGCTAAAGAATTTCCCTGCATGAAAACACAAATTAAATATATTTTATATCTTTGGGCATTGAAACAGGAAGAAAATTTAACTCTGTTTTTAGCTAATAATTAACAATTATTATATTAAAGCAATGACAACCCCCCAAAAGTGAATGAGGCAGCCTATTAGGGGCTCAACTTCTCCTTGGGTTTAAGTGAACAACATTAAAGGTAACAGCTGCAAACGCTGACATTTTTCTGAGTTCCAGCCATGCAGGTGTCCACTTAACAACCTAATTTATGGAGTTTACTGTTCTGCCTTCTGCTGTGAAAATAAGTATTATGCTTCATTTAAGTCCAAATCTGCTCTTCTATCCTTCCTCATCTCTTAGCTGTTCAGAGCTGTCCCATCAGGCACAGGCCACCACTGCCTTTGGGTTTATGCTACTGATGAAATCCTGACAAGCAGGGAAAAAAGCTGCAGTGTTACAGAAGTTGTAAGAGCAAACTTACTAAAAACAAGTACGAAAGGTAGAAAATTATTGTCTTCAGTAAGCGTTCACTTTTAAGAGACAGAGCAAGATTCTAATCTTTCACACTTTCTTCAAATGATAACTTGTGAAATATTACAATTTTTTGAGACTTTCACAATATTTACAGCTTCATATTCAGTAGTTACCAACATGACTAAATAACTCTTTGAAATACTAGTCCTTTAAGTCCAATGAAATTGTCCACTCTGTTAAACTGAGAAATGCTTTCAGTAAGTGGGTACAATTACTTAAAAATAGATGTGCTTTTCCTGATGTTTGAGGCATTGTCTATCCTTACAAACACATCTTTGCTACCAGAGCAAGCGCGTAACAAAAAGGCAGTTAATATAAGCCAGAATCAATGGCTTAAACAAGCCATTTCTTCTTTAGAATATGCTCTTCTAACCTAAATAATCCTTTCCCATTTTTGTCTTTGCACCGCACCCATGTTCACTATGGGGTTACAGCAGAAGCAGGCAATGTGCCACAGGCAGAAGAGCCTCAAACGGGAAGTGGATGCTTTATCCCAATGCCTACCCATTAAAATCATGTTACTTTTCATTGACTACGTATGAGATGGCAGTTTGGACAAGACAGCTTTGTTCAGCTTGATTAATCAAGTCAAAATGATGTGGGCGAGATCTTCTGCCACTGACTTCCAAGGAAGAAGAAGAAAATCCTTTCCAATTCAGAGGGGTGGAAAACCCTAGAAACATGCCTTTGAAAAAGCACTCATGCTTATGCTAGAAAGCATAAGGTGTGGTCATCTGATCTGACAATACCTGCACAACCCAAAGCACCAATTCTGTGCAACCCACTCCTTATGTATAGCACATGCAATTCCAAGGAAAAACAAAAAAAGAGGCAACAAAGATTCAGAGATATATTTACCATACAATAGGCCAAATAAGTAACTCCTTGTGGATGTCCACTCCATGTATGCATTTTCAAAGGTTCCTAAGCTAAATGAAAACTTTTTGGGCTGAGAAAAAAAGAAGGAAAAGGAATTACAGTTGGAGTTAGAGAGATTAAGTTTTACCATAACATAGAGAAAAATCTAACTATGCTTCCATACACATATATAATATGTTATATATCATCTAGTACAATGGAAGAGCGTATGATTTAAGACAATTGTGCACATAATCATGTTTCAAAGATTTTCATTCAGAGAGTTACGGTTAACAGGATTCCTCAGATCAGCTGCAGAGCAGACCACAGATTATGGTCCAAAATACAAATAAGTATATACTTGCTCAAGTTAAACACTTTCTTCTGACTATGATATGTTTGCAGTATGAGAGTAAATCATATTGTCAAGCAGATATTCTCCATGCACAGAGAATATCTCATGCTTCCCTGCTCTTGGGCTGATTACAGCAAATTAAATTTCACACTAAGCAGCTTGGAGGCTTTGAATGCTCCATTAGGTTTTACTAGAAACAGATAATTACTATAAAATGTTTATTTATGCAACCATAGTGACATTTCTTGGAATTGGTACTATTAGATGTTTGACAAATACTGTACTACCCACCCAGTTAAGAAACTGGGTTACGTTACTAACTGATGTTTGGATACAGGTTTGGAGAAGAAAACAGCCAAGAATCCTTTTGGTTGGGCTCCATCACCCCCAGCATATCAAAATTGTTGGTAAATTGCAACAGTGAGAGAAATGAATGCAATGAGTTAACTTAGTGTATGCTACCCTACTGTCAGAAAATTAGGTCACACTTAAAAACACTGCTTGTCATTTCAGATGACAGTGCAGAAAAAAAACAACACACTATAGAGAACAATGACGTATTTTTAAAAAAATTACTGAATATTCAACAAATAAAATTTTAACTTATAACTACTTCAGTATAAACATCAGTATAAACATTTCAACTCCACTGCTTCTACCTCGCACTTGAAAAGTCAATCTGTGCCTTTTCTACTTTGCGCTCTATTATAAATCTCCACTGACAAAGATTCAGGAATTGGGATTTAGCTGACAATTTTGCTGAAGCCGCATGTGGCAGAGCTGAACACAGCTGCCTCCTCCCCAGCTGTGCCAGGCTGATGGGAGTTTTGAAAAATAAATAAATAAATAAATAAAACCACACACAAACTTGCTTTTGTTAGTAAACCAAGCAGCCAGTTCTGAAAAGGGAGGAAAAAAAGGACAAATATAGTAAAGGTGAAATGCCTGCAGTCATTTTTAAAGCTGGAACCTTATTTTAAGCATTATTTCTGTAGACGTTTTTTTTTTCTTTTAATTAGCTCTGTTTGTTATATGAACAAATCAAACATCAGCATTTGTGCTCTCGCCTTCTACATGGGGAAGAATTTTAAGAATTACTGTATTTTTAATTAAAATTAAGCTTTATAAAACATCTCCTTATATACATGCTTCCCTCGAGGGCAGGCAGAGCAGCTTAAAGTTATCTGGTGATTTTTTTTTTTTTTTTTTTTTTTAAGTTATTGTTCCTTTGTTTTAGCAAAATGGGTTATTTAATGGTAGTTTAAAAGCAGTAACAAAAGCAGTTCACAGCCAGATTTACTACAGAAAAATCACTTTTTGAGAAAGATATTAAGCATTATCAGGCATTTCTTCCTTTGTATGATGCCTTGCTAATTCGCTCTATGTAACATTAAGAACTTGTATGGGACCTGACTTTCCCTGTAATTTATTCAGTTCACAAACATATAAATGGCAGTTTGTGCATTTGCATACAGATTTCAGCCTTGCATTCATATCACATCTTGTGTACAAAAGCCACCAGCAGCAAAGAGCTCCAAATCTCCAACAACTCAGTTATTGAAATGTGACCAAGATGGTTTGTATCTGATATAACAAAGGACGAGTGCAGCACTCTGCCTCCTGGAAGGGATGTCAGGAAATCAACAGAAAAAATTACAAGTTTGTACATTAAATGCATGCAAAATGTTTGCTAAAGAGGAGGATGAACATTCACATGCAAATGACTGCAGATTTTATTAAATATAACAAAAGTTATGAAACTCAGTATTACCTCAAAGATCCCTTTTCACTGGCTCCAAACCAAAATCAGGCAGAACTGCCTGTAAGGCACTAAGCTTCAGCTCTTACCAAAGCCAAAAATTCACTAATCTTTCCTGGTCAAGCCCAAGGCTGCTTCTGAAGTAAGAGAAATTGGAGCATTTACAATAGTGAGGTGCCTTTATCTTAGTTTTAAAGAAAATGCTTTGACCAGGACCATTTATGGTATGTACTTTCCTCTTGGTTTAGAAAAATGAACAAGTTGAAGAGTTTTCTTAGAGTTACCCTCTAAGGTGAAGGTATGCAGCCTATGCTTTAAAATTTATTATCTATAAAAACTAGAGTTTTGGAGGAAGATGCATTCAGGGACTCTAACAGAAACAGAAGATAGGAATATGCTGAACTGCAGCAGTCTCACATCACATCTGGGCCCTGGAAAGAGGCTCAAGTTAGCAATTCTCTCAGGAGGGGGAATGCCTTAAAACGTTACAGTGATTATAACCAGAAATGAAGCCATACCGCTGTCTGGACAACAGAGCCATCAGCTCTGATGCTCCTCAGCTCTGAAGCTGTCTATTCTGAACGTAAATAACTTCACTCTCTCCAGCGTACGTGTCAGAGCTTATAAGAGGTACTGATTGTATAAAAGCCAGTACGCCCAGCTCGTCTTGTGTCCTGATCATCAAATTGTCAAGCAGAAGTCAAATGGAGAAATGCTGATTTGAAAATCATGTCCCTTAATTGCTGCCTAAATTTGAACTCAGAATCCTAACATTTGGCACCTGCTCTTGGAAAACTTAGTGCATATCATTGCCTCTATTATTATATGGAAAAATACACTGTTTGTATGGAAGACAGGATTACAGAATGGAGTACATAATTTTAAGGACACATGTAGCTGGCAGTTTTACTTGCTTTTCACATAAAGCACATAGCGCTGCCCAAAATTGTAATTAGCCAAATTGAGTTGCTAAGCACTAAGGCTTTATTGGGGAGTAAGAGTGACAGAGGAGCAAAAATGTGCAGAATTTGAGGGGAATAAACACGCACACATGCTCACAGCACTGTATGCAGCGGGAGGGCACTGGTTAGCTGTTGAGATGGTCCTAGAAGCGTTTGGGACCCTGGAAGCAGCAGGCAGAGAGTGGGGAGCCAGGCACACCAGTACACAGCCAGTTCCCCCAACGAGCTGGTAACGAGCCTGGTAGGCCAGGATTGTGGTCTTGTGAAGCCAGCATAAAGCACACTAGCACAAGGCTGGTGGCCTGTGTGTAGCAATGGCAACTACACCCACCTGTATGCAGCCAGTCTGGAATTGCCTAGGGTAATTAATATCCTCCTTAAAAAAAAAAAAGGGGAGGTAACAGGGAAATATGAAATGGCATTCCGAAAGGAGTATGGGTTTCACATCGATCCTGGCCATCGTCCGCCTGTACCTGGCTACGGAAAGCTGTTCCTAAAGGTCCCGTCCCTCTGCAGATGATCAGTGCACATCACAAATCTCTTCCTCCATCAAGACCAGTTGTTCCTTCCTTCTGACAGTGCCTGAAGTTCTACTACAAATTTAAGACTAATCTTCTGTGTTGCCTCAGTCCATGGATTGCTAGTGGGTTAAACAGCAGTTGTTGCTACACTGCTATTATTTTTAGCCCATTTAAATTTTACAGCAAGATATGGAAAAAAATGTAGCTGCCTCAAGTAGAATTTAGACATTCATACCCTAAAATTTGATCTCATTTAGCTGCAGCCCTACCCCATCAAATTCCATAGGTGTGCTTCTGTTTTCTCCCTGGAAGTTCCTCTAGCACTTTTTTTTTTATTTTTTTTTGGTGCTCACAGCCCCAAATAAACATCAGACCACACAGAAAAAGAAGAAGAAAAACGAAAGTATGTAGCAGACACAATCCTGGAAGATCTTACAAATCTAACTGCGGCTCTAAAGAGAGGAGACACAGACAGTAAAGAAACCAAGGAGCAATAAGAAAATATTATTGAATGACTGCGGCTCTGTACAGCTGATTAAAACAATTAATCAGATGATTTAACTTATTCCATTTACAAAAGAAACTTATATAAAAGTCTACATTTCATCATGCTTTACGGTACCAAATGCTGACCAACTCTGTGCTCTAATCCTATCACAGAGAATTATCTGGCAATTCAGGCTTTGGTTGGCATTGGTGGATTAGACAAAAACCTAACTCGTACAAAAGTTCAGAAACTGGGTCTACCCAGTTTTAGCTGTGTAGACATTTTTAAGTATTATACAGTTGCTTTGCTGAGGAGCAGTCAAACAATACGAGACATCTCCTTGCGTACCTTTCCGTGCCATGTCATGTTTGGTAACAACCCTGTGTTTCTTCTTCCTGCACCATGCAGGCTAGAGCAGCTTTGTTCAAACGTGAAAGCTTCTGTTTAATTCTCCCCAACCCCCTTCTGTTCATTAAGGGGTAACTAGTTTGCATCTGAAAAAAGTATCAGTTTGTGCCATTTTTACTGCAGCTTATCACATTTGTAATACCTGCCCTGTTAAGGATTTGAAATGCATATCCACGTATACGTGAATGGAAGAATACATGCAAATATATATATAGGCACAACAAGGACAACGTTTACTCTATCAGGCAGACAACAATTAAATGCATATGGCAAATCTGTCTAACGTTAAGGAAATATATTTAATAGTAGAATAAAAGAAATTCATGAGACTTTATCTTTAGTCTGGCTATAAAATTTGCATTGCAATTATATAACTTACAAAGCTCCTGTCCTTCCTCACTGACACCTTCACTACAGTACTGCCACCACGTGCAGTAAAACCGGGTATCTTTGAAAGACCACACGTATTCCCTAAACTCTAGGGAAGGAGGAAGAGCCACTGTAATGAAAAAAGCTCCCAGGTAGATATAATGATTAAATGAAGTGCTTTCCTTCCTGTGCAACATCTCCCCAGGAACCAGGCGTACCAATTTCAGAGCTGCTGTTGATGTGCAAAATGGCATGAGGCAGCTCTAACCTCAGCAAACGGAAAACCAGCTCCTTGTACCTTCCCTTCCTCCCCACACCCTGCCCTGCGTAGGGCGGGGGTGCGTTGTGGGGATGAAATACAGGTAATTCAAGAGAGCTAAGATAGGTAAATTAAAAAAAAAAAGAAGACTAAAAGCATCTGAAACAAGCAACACCACTAAATATTCTGTCTGCTTTATAATGAATAAAAATCTGTGCAAAAAAGCCCCACAACACCAGACACTGGGAATGAGTAAGAAAGCATACACAGGCAAAACTGCTTATCTTGACGTGATCAAACTAGAAAGAAAGATGGACAATTGCTTCTGAAACTAATGAGAGAAATGGAAATATAGGCAGATTAATTAAAAAGGAAGAAGTGCCATCATAATTAATTCACTAGGCATGTCAGAAGAACAGAGACAACAGAATTCTTGTATTGGAATTCAGTCTATTTCAAATACAATGGCTTAGTCTCCTGCCATCATTTACACAGCTGTCTAGATTGATTTTTTTTTTGCAGAGGGATATAAAAAATGGAATAGATGTATTCTTCAGAGAAAAGACCTTTGTAATAGCAGATGCAAGTCTTCCTCCTTCCCACCTCTCAGCAAAATGAAGGAATTCTGAAGCACAGCACAACATGCATGCCTGTTCCTGCCAAATGCTGTGTCCACTCACCTTAGCAAAAGCATAAGGTTGCTCCACCAGAACCAGATTTGTTTCAGAAATGTGTCAGAAAGAACAGTTTGAAAGTCTTTAATTAAATAATTTACTAATATAAAACAAAGGTAGAGGAAAAAAAATGAAACATCTTACTGTGTGGGCTTACTTGACTGAAAAGGCTTGTGGTGGATTGTTAACCATGTAGAGACCTGGGCAGGAAAAATGTCTATTAGAGATTACACCTTCACTTGAAGGAATTAGTACAGGTATTCACAATGTACTTTGAGTGTCATAATACTCAATTCCAGTAATTTTGATTTCTTCTAATTAATATATACATACAAATTAATCTAAAACTGCAAGCATAAACATTTCTTGCTCACTGATCCGTTGTAACACTGCTAACAGATCAAGCTTAAGTTCCATCTTTTTTTTGATTGTACACATTATTAGACAAGTCTCGTTTCCTTTAGTCTCTAAACAGATATGTTTTACTACACTCAGAGCTAAGTAAAGTTTGCAGGAGACTTGCTGTCTTACTTGTTCTTTCACCCTTGTAAGCAGAACAATTAATGAAAAATAATTAAACACCTGGTCTAAAGCTACATCACATAAAAGACTTTTCTGCATAGAACTGATGTCTATCATGCCACTAATAGCAGTAGTATCATTACAAAAATGCAGTTTAAATAAATTCCTCCAAGGGAATTCAGTCACATAAAAAGAGCTGTCATTCTCGGCTTCACAAGTGAGCGTTTCTCATGGCTGCAGTGGGGTGACCTTGCAAACAGCTGAATTCTCTGCTGCTGTAACGAAAGATGTTAAAATGCAGAAGCTGGTTCCTGAGCACTGCTCCAGACTAAAGGTATGGGATGCTAAAGAAAGCACAATGCTGCATATTAAATGGAACAGGGAAGAAGGGCAAGAAAGAAGGTGGGAGGGGATTGCCCTCCATGTAAGGAGGGGGGTATTCATGACCAGAGACCGCGTTTGTTGAGCCTGTGGTTCAGGATCAGAGGAGAGGTCAGCCCTTAAGAGTTGGATTTTGCTAGAGACAATCGGGGTGAATAAATGGATTAAGTCTTCTATAAGCAACTTGATGAAATCTCCAGATCACAGACCCTGACTCTCGAGGGAGACGAACCTCCCCGATACCTGCTGACAGCAATCCAGGAGGGAGCCTGGACAACCTCTTAACACAGATGCAAAGCTGTGGGCCAACCAGGGCCCGCTCTTCCGGCCCAGCTGCCCACAAACACAGGAGGTGCTAGGGAGCGTGTTAATCCCTGGCAGCCTTGGCTGCAGCAGCCATCAGAGCGGAGTTCATAATCCTGAGGGGAGTAAAGCAGGCAGACAGCAGATCTGGAGCTTCAGGAGAGAATTCAGGAGAGAAGACTTTGTGTTATTTGGGGAATTGGTAGATGGGATCCTGTGGGAGGTAGCTCTGAAAGGCAAGAGTTTGAGAGAGTTGACAGGTCTTCAAAGAAACCTCCTCCTAACAAGAATTGCCCATCCTTATACTAAGGAGGAAAAAAAAAAAGTAGATTGTCAGGAGAATGACTTGGCTAAATGGGGAACTCTTTGAGCGTTGATGTAAAAAGGACATAAAAAGGAGACTGAAGCAAAGATAAGCTTGAAAAGAAGAACACAGACATACTGCCTGGGCATGCAGGGCTCATGTTGGTAAAACAAAAGCTCCACAAGAGTTGAAACTAGCAAGGGACATGGTGGGCAACCAGAGTTTCTGCTGCTACTTTAGCAATAAAATAACAAAGAAAATGTAGAACCTGAGTGAGTGAACCTGCTGAGTGAGGCAGTTATTTGTGATAGGTGCTCAATGCCCTTTTTTTCCTCAGTCCTCACTAAAATGTTCTCCCAAGCCATTGGGCCTAGACTTAAAGAAGCAAAGGAACTATCTGTACTGCAAGAGGATTCAATTGTGTATCTCTTGAAAAACTTCAACACAAGCAAATCTGTGGGACTTGATGGGAAGCATCCCAGAATGCAGAGAGTTGGCTGATGTCACTGCAAGGCACTTTTTTTTCCAAAGGCTGTGGAGTTAGGATGTTGCAGTCTAGGTGGGTGGAGAACCTTGCTGCAATGTGAGGCTCTAAGGGTATTGGCTGATGGAAGGACATGGGAAGCTGTCATAAACCAAAACAGAAAGTGCAAACTTGATACGACAAAAAAAAAAAAAGACATGTTGCCAGAGTGCTACAAAAAAGCAATGAAATAAACACATTACCCTATCAATAATATTTTGCAGATTACTATTTTTGCTGTAGTAAGTTATGGTATATTAATTTAATGCACATAAATGTTTTTAGAAGCAAGTCTTTCATTATCATGATGTGTCTAGGTGTAAGTATCAAGTTTACAGAAACCGTTTTTAGTAACAAAGTTGCATTATAAGGTATTGCTTAAAATTCTTGATTATGTACCACAATATTAGCATTACCAGGAATAGATATCCTATTCTTGATTATGTAATCAAGAAAAACTTTTGAAAATAATATTCAGAGTACAAACTACTTTTAATCAGCAGCTAAATACCAAGATACTGGTGCTGATTACTTCATTGCTCTAATGATATCTGTAATGGATTCCAAGTGCGGTGCCTGATTGCTTCCCAGCTGATCAGGATTCTGCTCATCACTTCGAGCTGCTGGAATTCTGAGATTTCTTGGAGTTCCTCTGCAAAAGGCTTCAACCTTGCTTCAGCTAAATAGCTAGAGTGTGTGCTTTAAAACAGTCATGACAAGCCTTAAATTGAGCTCTTCATGATAAAACACATTAAGAGAGGAATGTTTGTGTTTTTTCTTGTCCTTTTTTTTTTTTTTTTAATTGTCAGGTACTGATTATAAAGTAATGTTATCCAAAGAACCTGATAGACATCAGCCAGTGGATCATAAAATAAGATGAACCTCCGCTGACTGTAACCATGCTGCAACAGTAACTATGATACACTTTCATTAACCCTGATTTTAACATAGTTTTAATATAGCTGATATACACAAGTGATTTACAAGGTAATTTGAGATATTAAATAAGATAAGCCAAATTCACAACTGTTAAAATTAAATCAAAGTCTTGCCTTATATAATTTTTAATTTCTCCTACTGAAAAAAAAGATTTTTTTAATCCTTCCTTCTATTGAACTAACATGATAAGGGAATTAGCACAGCAATTATTCTTTGAGAGACTGCTCTGTGGAGAAGCATGAAATGACTGCAGTACCATACCACTACAAACATGCAGTCAGAATGTTTAAATTCCTCAAGGAAAAGAAATGCAAGTACTGGTCTTCCATTCTGGTCTTGCATGCAAACAATTATGCATTCACGCTACCTCAAAAGCTATTGGTTGTAACAAATCTTAGATTCCCTGTTTTCTCTTACTCATTAATGTACTGCTGCAGAAAGACTTAAAATTTTGATTTTTTTTTAATAACAAATGCTGAAAGTGTTGAAAAAAATCAATATTCTTATTATAATTTTAAAATTGAACTCTCTGAAATTTTCTTGAAGTTTAATCAGTTGCTGACTTACTTTATTTGTTTGTGGTTTTAAGTTAGAATTGTTAAAAGAGATGATATATTTGTAAGGTATGAAATCTCAAGCACAGCATTTGTATGATAAGTAGTGGAAAGAGACTTGTGCCATTTGGTAATGGAATATAATGGTTCTATATCCTTATTTTTGTTTTAAAACTGAGCTAGAACTGGTGCAGAAATATACTAGAGTTTCAAACATGTGCCCTCAAAGAGAAGAAATTTAGGAACTCATTCCTCTGTGAGTCACCTTGACCCCCCAGAGCTTAACATGGAATGTGCCAGAAAAACAGAAAAAATGACTGCAGTATTTCCAAGTTTTCCATAAACTATCACCGCAATGAACCTGAAAAGGTTTCATTTTTAACATCAGGGGATTTCCATTTAATAAAGAATTTGCAGCAAACAAGTTCTTATAAAGCCAACAACTTGGCTTCTTAATGCTGGTGTCTTGCAGTGTCTCATACAGTAGCAGCTATTAACAAGCCCCACCAAAGAAACTGTTAATATGTATCTTGATAAAACACTGTTAAAATTGTGGGTTGTCTCTCTTTAAAATATGTTTTCTTAGAGTTTTTATTTAACCTTTTTTTTTTTTTGTGTGTGTGTGATTTGAATGAGTTTCTATTCCAGAGACTGAGAGAAAAAGGTAGGACAAAATCCTTTGAAAAGCCTATTATTTCACTTCAGAAATGGACATCCATACAGTTTGTTTCAAATTCCTTTAAAAGACACAGATTCTGCATTACCTTCTATGAAATATTTTTTTCTGACTCAGCATTTCTATCCCCCCCTGCTGTATCACACGTCTCTCTGCCCTTTGGGGCAACTGATCACAGTGTGCTAATCCCCAGGTATCTCTGCAGAGAAGAATGATTCGCTTCTATCTCAGGCTCTCATCAGTTTGGACAGAAAGACAAATGGCTGGCTGTAAAGTTGTATTTATATGTTTACCAACTCACTACACAGAAAGTCATTTGTATTAATACAAAAGAAGCAATGAAATGAGACAGTAAATTGTTTCAGCTGAGGACTAAAATTCCTTTTAGCAGTATATTTCCTACTATTTCCTTAATGACGTGGTAACACAGGCTTATAAAGTATTAAAGAATATAATTTAAATCAACAAGAACTTATTAGGTGAATTAAATAAAATATAGGAGCTCAAGCAAGTTAATAACTGCTCTTTCTTGCAATTTCTTGGAAATTGCAGTAGGCAGCTTCAAATATTTATACAATGCACGGCACATACATCATACAACACAAGTGATCTCAGCAGTACAATGTATTTGATTTCTTTTACATGTTTGCTAGTAAAATGAATGGATGATGTTTTGCTGCACTCCGACAGGTTTCTGTTTAAAATATACAAGTCCAAGACACACACTGGTAGAAGGGATAACAAAAGATCCATTTCTAAGAGAAAACAAACTTGCAGCACACAACACTCATTTGTTTTATCCAGCCATCCAGCACCTAGCAGAAATCAGAAGACTGCTGGCTGTCTATAATTAGCACTCACTCTCTATTAACAGAATAGGCCTTACAATAATGTTGATAAAATCAAAATAGATAAAGGTAGACAAAGGTAACAGACAGAACTCTGCATTGTTTTATGAGATGTTTAGAAATATCAAGGTAAACTGAAATTAGACTAGGTTTCCTGATTCTTTAAATCTGTGTGTGAAATACCCTTCTTGACAGGGTGCAGAACATCTATTGTTTATTATGAGTTTCTTTCTTCCCCTTCCAAGCGATACTGAAAGCAACACATGTGGAACTCTTCCATAAATTGTGCCCTAATCAAAATACTTATTAAACCTCTGCTATGGGAAGGTTAGATGCTTCTTAGGAAGAGATTAGCTTATAATTCTGGGCTAAACCTGTATGCTCCCAAAATTAATGGAAAAAGATAAATCAATAAAACAGTGTAACAGCTGACTTCATATTATGATCAAGCTGCTGAGGTTTTATGCAATAGAACCTAGCAAGCTTAAATCTCCTGTTTTTTTTATACTTTTTTGCTCTATCACTAAAATTGTATTCTGGTCAAAAGACAGTTTGTAGCTTATAAATAATAATGTCATTCAATTTGTCTTGTCAAGAAGCTAAGGTTTTAAAATCCACTTTGCGAGACACTGAATGAATTAGTGAAAGTTATCTAATGCACTCAAACCTTGCTAGGCATACAAGGGCCAAGAAGCACCACCTCAGGTAGAGGAAAGTGTGCAGTACTTAATTTGCAAGCTCTCCTGTTGGATTGTTGTGCTGTCAGCTGCACTGCTAAGGCTGTCTGCAGCTCTGTTTGTTATCAGGGCTAAGAAATCAAAGACTCTTTGTTTAGATCTGCTTTTGAGACCACTTGCCAACTGGTAAGATGACTTTTTTTTATTCACTTCCAGTAAGAGTATTTATCTTAAAATGGACAATATTATGAGTCTGTTTTAAAGTTATGACTGTCTAATTTTATAACACACCTTTCTAGACACTCTCTTGTTCTTCCTATGGTCATACACACAGACACTGATCACTGCTTTCTACAGCAACAGGACAGAATGCTACAACTTGAATTTGCTGACTTAAAGCATTTTAAGAACTTAAATGCTCAATACATCTCAAGAATCATCTAAAAGCATTCTCTTTTTTCCAAACACCAAAACAATAGGATACCAAATCCTGTGAAAGAATATTGTAGAGTCAAGGGAATTAGCCTTGTTGCCAATCTGAAACATAAAGAAAATGGAGTTATTATACTTTTAATTGCCTTACCTGGCATTCCATGGATAAGGTCTCCGCACAGCACAAAGAACTTGGGTTTAGGGTTTAGTTTGTTAACAGCCTGCACTGCTTGCTCTGTTAACTTGATTTCTTCTTTCCATTCATCATCTCCGTTGTTAGTGTCTCCAACTGCCCAAGCTTTTATCAGTCCAAACTGAGGATCTGCTCCTTGGATGAAGTAGAAAGGTCCCTTCCATTCATACTCATCATCTAAAAATACAGGGAAAAAAAAGTGAAGTACTAGAGAAACTTATAAAGAGAATGAAAAGTTCTATGCCTCATTAAATTGCTTGCTCTTCACTTAAATACGTTGGTTGAGTCCACTTTCATGAAAGTATAGAACTCTGTAGTCATTCATATAGGACAAATATAAAGGCAGAATTGCAAAATTTTCCTGTAAGTCATAGCTGCAATAAATGAAATTACATTAATCTAATTATACCACATGGTAATTGCAGACTGATTAGAGGAAATGTATGTGAAGAATTTTGCAAATAGTGCTGGAAATTGCAAGAGTACAACAGAGCACAAGTGTGTAATGTTACATTTCAGTAGATTCTTTTAAGACTCCAATTATTGCTCCTTTAATTAACAAGTTAAAACATACACAACACATTCCACATTTTATGGCCCCACTAAACTTGTCCTTAAATTATTATTGAGTTAAATGCTATTTGCAATACATTCTCTGGAGTTAGGGCTAATGCCACCAAACAGAACAAAGGTCAGCAAACACAAATCCCAGCAACATCAGAATTGGCAGCAGCAATGGAAAACCTAATTTGGAACTGCCACAATAGCTTCCAAGAACCATGATAAAAAGGTGGGAACTCAAAACAAAACAACAAATTTCCATTGGTAGAGTGAGTGCAGATGGATTATACTTGAATTTGTACTGCTACAATTTTCTTGTATACTTGTTTCTTTGATACTCCAATACCGAGTAGCACAAAAGAAGTATAATACATAAAACTGCCTGTAAGCATGTTACGAAAAAGAAATGTCACACTGAGAAACTAAAGCTATAGCTTGATACTGATTTAAAACAAAAATTGGTATCTTGTCCCTAGACTTATATCTCAATTCTGAATTAAAGCACAAACACAAGTACATTGGGGTTTCTCTAGCTGTTGAAAGACATTCCTGACCCGAAAATTTCAGTTTGGACAGCTGGGTCTGGCTTTCTTACTTTTATGCTTGTTATGAACATGTCTAACTCCTATTTTGTTTAAAACACTTAGTTTTATTGCCTTTTTTTTTTTTTTTTTTTACAGCATTTCAACCATCAGAAAGTCTGTGACTATATCAATCTACAGTTGAATGTAAAAAATGATACAGCAAATTATTTCAAATTAAATACAATAGATAAGTATGTTCCCAAATTGTGTTTGCCTGATCTGATGTATAGTTTGAAGCAGTTCTAGATTTATCCCTCACTAGCAGCATATAAGCAAGTAGTATGTCTACCACATGGATTCACTTCCTGTTTTCTTTCAAGTGGCCTAATACTGGACCTTCTTACTTTCTAAGAAGAGGGGTATGTTTTTTTCAAGGAAGGTTGGAAAGCAGGGATTATAATTCATCTGCACCATGGATATAGAAGGACTGGGGTGGCTAAAAAGGAATGTGGGCAAGTCCCCAAAGCTGCTTGTAATTGTCATCTGTTGCTATGGCATCAGATCATTTTGCCAAATGCAAACTTCTACATTTTGGTTAATGTAACATTTAATTTCTAAACAAAATTACTTATCCATTAACATTGTTTGTTAATTCATGCTAGCATTGCCTTGTTCTAAATAATAATCATATTTTATAGATAGAACTCTGAGCCATTTATTAACTTTTAATTCTGAAATGAAATGAACTCTTCCAATTACATAACTTATTCAGAGAAGTGAAATGATCCATCTATCCATGAGTTTTCAATAGAAGCCTTATGGAACCAGCTGAATGACACGAAGTAATTTAGGTTTTTATTGTGTGTCTTGCATGGAAAATGAAAAATACGACTGCCATAAAAATCAGCTTACGTGCTGTATCAAAGGCATTGTTTGGGCAGAGAAATCACCTCATAGTTTTTCTAAGTAGAAAGTTATAAGGAAATGAGTTACGGAGGCTTGCATCAGAAATTCTTTATGACCTATACAAAGCAAGGCTGAAAAGAGAAAGTCTGAAATGGGAGCTTGTTATGGAGGAGTGCTACAACCTCACACTCACTAAACTGATGCTCAGGAAAAAAGCTTTAGTCTTTGAGCAATGTGGTGGGATCCTTAACACCTGTCCCTTTTCCTGTAACTTTGGAGCCAGCACTGATCATGGATGCTGAGCAAAATCGACTTATTTTGCACTGATTAACCTGAAGCCAGTTCTACAATAGCTACCTAAGCCAACAAAGAGACATCTATCTATCTTCACAGGAACCGCTTAGAAAAACTAATCTCATCAGTAAAGGACTGGGTTTCACTGGTGGACGCACCATGCTTCCCTGCTCAAGCTGTGGGGTGGAGTGTGGTGGTGAAGGTGGCTGTACAGCTGCGTCAGCCAGGCAGCAGGGTTGGACCTGGTCCCACATGCCGAGGAGGTTCACGTACACTGCCTGGGCAGAGGGAAGCCTGGCAAGTGGACAGCGTGCTGTCGGGGAGGCTGCAGAGCTGGAGCTAAACTGGCTGCAAGACCAGAGCAGGGGCTATTCTCATTTCACGGCATTCTCTTCCCCTGCCTTACATCTGTGCCAATACAGTAGCTCTCTAGGTTTTAGGTACCTGAATGTTTCCAAGTCTGTGCACAGATGCTCTGGTTTGAGTGGGTGGGTGACGGTCATGTGAGGCAGAGGGAGAGAGAGACTGATAAGATGAATTTGTAAAGAGAAGTTCAGCACACAGACAGAACCAAGAAGTGGCAGAAGAAAGGAGAAGCAGAAGATGCAGAGGTGGAGGTGAAGAAGAGTGGGGAGAAAAGGAAAGAGATAGGGGGTGAAAAGAGAAAAACTGAAATTGATGCAGAGGTAATATACGCCACAGTCGCCTGTGGGAAAGAAAAAAAGACAAAAAGGAATCAAATTTAGAAAACAAAGCTGGGACAACAGGAGAGATACAGGAATCTAGTCTACATAAATAACATCTACTTAAAATGTTAGTTTAATTAACTGGTCTTAGTCAAATCTAGTTGAAAGTTCTTTTTTTGGTATTTGACAATTTAATAAATATTTACAAAATAACAGTGAGGTAAACTTTACCTTCTTGCTATTTGATTGCTAGAAACCTAACTTAAAAAAAATC
Organism: Aythya marila; assembly: GCF_965140915.1. NCBI lineage: Eukaryota > Metazoa > Chordata > Aves > Anseriformes > Anatidae > Aythya > Aythya marila. The sequence continues at coordinate 7,654,923 of NC_139056.1, read as the reverse complement.
CTAGCGGTATTTAAACCAGGTTGCATTAGCTTATCGGTTATCATGTGGCACTATCAATTTAGTTTAGTCTAATTTAGAGACTTTCATCCCCACATAAAAAACATTGAAGAATGTGTGCAAACAAAAGAATACAGGGACACCCACTTTAGGTTTTTGTTTATCAGGAACATGTTTCAGTTACTATAAAGCACTATGTTCCAGTTACTATCAAGTACTACAATTGAAATATTCTGCTTTTAGAGTTGTACTGGTACAACAGCACTGGTGTAGATTTGCATGTGCACCAAGCCTTAAGCCCCAGCTGGAACTATCTGCTCCAGGAAATAACTCTTAACTGCCCTCACTGCAGCTTGCACAGCAGTTCACACAGTTTTCTCTGCATCAGTACAAGGCAAAACATCAGTCCGGTTAAACTAAGTTGTTGCAACTGGTGCAACTTGGCTGATTTGGCTTAAAACCCCAGGAGCACTCCTGCACAAGTGCTCTTACAACAGACCAACATGGTAAGAGCGTAGCACTGAGGAACAGAATACAAAAGCATCTTCCACTACCGTGGCTGGATCCAGAAGTCTTCTGCCCTCCAATTACATGATTTATTGATAGACTTGAATCTGTGTTCAGACTGTTACTAGCAAATCTTCATGCCCCGCTTCTCCCTCACCAGGCTCGTTTGCACCTCCAGCAGAGCAGGTGTACATAAGCCACGCAAATGACCCTCAGCTGCTCAAGTGGTAAGAGAGGCACCCCAGAAAGCCGCTTGGACCTGTTTGTTGGGCTATGCAGTGGATCACAAGAGTGCTCAGACAAACCACCCTGTTGGTATGCCAGGGGAATGCGGAAGTCTGGCAGAAGGTTAGTAACAAACAGCTGTTTTTGCAGTGATCATCCAGTCATGATCCAGGTCCTCGATGTTTCTCCGTAAGGTTCCAATTAAAGAGCATGTGCAGTTGCTATCTTCCCTTCAAATGCAGCAAGCAATGGCTTTTATGTGAATGACATCAAAGGCATCCTTCTGGCTAGGAGGTTCAATTTTCAAATCCACGGGGGGTCCATTTTTCAAGCCTTTAAATAAGCTACAGTTGCATTAGACAAAAGTAAACCATTAAAAGACAGACTCAATTAGTAAATATTTTTTTTTTTGCCTTTTCCTTTGCATCACAAAACTGAACAGAGCTGAGAACACCTGAAAATTGGTTCTTTATCACTACTGGCACAGAGGTCATTTTTGACTTTTTGAAATTACCACAGCAATCAAAAACCACAAATGCCAGACAGAAGTCAGCAGATTTCTCAGACAAGCAATGTACGTAGGGCTTCCATTTCTGAAGGACAAATAAGGTCTGCAGAGCTGCTCCAACAGCGCCCACAAGGCTCCTATTCCAAATCTGTTTTGTTCGCAGGCCTCCTTAAGAGCCGTACAGCCGATTGCCACAGGAGAAGTCCAACTTCCGAACGTGTTGCTATGCCTCAGTTTCGATAACTTCCCACTCTTACTCTGCTCCCATGCACGCCAAAGTACAGAGGGAAGATCAATGCAATGTATTTTAAGTAGCACGGGCTGAAAAATGGTGCCAGCTTCTAATTATATCTAAGGATTAATTCTGTGAAGGGCCAGAGCAGTTGGCAGCATACGCAGGAGAAAACCTGGGTGGTGCAGTGATCGCACACAAGAAGATTTCAGTGACCTAGGTGGGATTTAAGTCAAACCTCACCATTTCTAGGGAACAACAGCTATTATTGTCACGTGCCTTTATTTCTTCCTTTTTTATTCTTATTTCTCCTCGGACTACAAAGGCTGAGGAGACCACTAGAGATGTCATATAGAGCACTGCAAGCAGGCCTGCAACAGCCCTGTAGCACTGGTGACACTTCCAGCATTTCACTGGTGGGGCCATCAACAGAACAAGCTCTGGATTGGAGGTTGCTTTGGTTTTATCTCTACACTCTATAGCATTTCATGGAAACAAAGCAGTTATGAGAAGCTACTCCTGGCTGCAGTCTCTCAGTGGATGCTGAGGTATCAGGAGAAAGGACGTGGACACGCTTGCTCAGTACAACATGGGCAGAAGTAAGTATGAGAAGTACCCATATTCTGATGCTGGGTTTGCCAGGGGACTTGACTTCACTTCTCTGAAAAATCACTGAAACAACTGAAATGTGGATTTCTTCCATGTTTAGAATCAGATTGCTAACCAAAGACAAAAAGCAAAACAAAAACATTTAATAACTTCTAAAGCAATTTTTTTGAGAGATAAAGATGTCTCAAGTCCCTTTTCTGTCTGCTTTTAAATATGAAATAGCAGCAGAACGTACACACTTCCCTGCTTTTAGCTTTCTGCCTATAAAATACCTAGAAAAAAATCATGGACGTAAGATTGGACAAGAAGCATAACATTGGTTTTCTAAATAAGCTTTTTTTTTTTTTTTTTTTAATTAATGCAGTATTTGTGCATCACAAACAATACACAAGGAAAAATTTCAGTTCACTTTTAAGTCCATTTGTTTTAATTCCTGGAAACAGCTGTTTTTACCCCTGGAGCAGCTTAAAAACCAATAAAGTACATGTACTAAATCTTTAATAATTCTTTGTTTGCTATTAAAACATTATCAGTAATTATGGTTTCAAAAGATACTGGCATTACTTTCTGTATGTTCAAACACCGAATATTTCAATCTAATGAAGCATTCATTCCTTTCAGCTGTGTTTTCCAGGTGTACCTTAGAGACCACCAAAGACATGACAGGGGGTTCTGCTGAATGACCAATGTAACCTATTAAGGGAGACTTGATTTTATGTATCAACAAAAAGAAAAATCTTCAAAATGGCTATCAAAATACATTTTAGGGGAGAAAACAAAACTCCCTAAAGGAGTAATTGCTGTAGAAATGATGTACCGTAAGCTTAAACTACAGAGCTGTCAGTAAGAAATACTGACAGAATAGTTTCTCAAATAATTTAATCGATGCTACTATTTTTTTTTAAAGATAAACTGTCTAAAAACTAAGATAAAATAAACTACGATAGGAAATAACCCCTCCAATACAGTTTATTTGTATGGAGGGCTATGAAATGCTAAACGCTAGTCATGCCTTTATGCCCACTCCCAAATTTAGCATGTAAACCCATTGCAGAAAATAGAGAAACTTCTACAGCCCATGACTGTAGGTGTGAAGGGGGGTGGCTTGCATAATGACAAGGTGAAGTCACTGAAAGTTGCTCAAAGCCCACGTGAAAAAAATTGCCTAATTCTATGAAACTTGGAGGCAGTACTGGGAACGGAATATGCTAGCTGGGAAGCAGTTCTTGAGTTGTTCTGATCAGTGTAAAACCCTGATCAAAAATATTGCTGTTGAGTTCTAGAATGGTAATCATAATGTGCAAAGATCCAACATTCATGTGAAAGCAAGAAAAAATAAGAAATCAACTGCAGTTGTATTTAATTTCAAAGGAAGGGGAATTATATGTAATTATGAAGCTTTTAAAAAGAGCAAAAATCCTTGAGGACAGCATGGAAACTATTCAAAGACAGTATCCCAGAGGCTCAGACCATATGCACAGCATTCACTGAGAAGGACTTGAGAAAAGCCTGAAAGAATCCAGCCCGACTGAACAACATAACAGCCATAAGGAGGGTGCTAAGAACAAGAAAGCACTCTTAAAGCCGAAGCATCCAAAGTAAGGAAATCAGGAAAGATTTTATATACTGAAAGGTTAACTTTTACATGTTTCCAGGTTTATACTCTGGTAGTCCAAGAAATCAATTTAAAAGAATGAAGAACAACTAGAAAGAGCATAAATCCAAAATCTAATAAAGCCCTTTTTAGAGGCGATACCAGCAGGTAACCTGCAGACATTCACTATGACTAACAGATGCTCCAGACATGCAAGATGCACCCAAGGATAAAGGTGGAACAGAAAGACAATGTAAATTTTCATATCCTTGTTCACTGTGGAAGAACCCGTGAAGATCTGAGGTCAGAACCCTTCCTCACAGAAAGGGCATCACACCTGGCTCAAATATCATCAAATGATTCAACAAATAGACGTGAATACCAACAAACCACTTGGATTAGATGGCACCCACAGAATTTGAAAGTAACTGCAGGAAAATAAAATAATAAAAATAAAAATAAAAATAATAATAATAAAAAAATCACTGCACAACCCAGGTTTTCTCTGTACAAAAGCAGTTTTAAGAAAGCAGCAAGAAGATGGCCAGTATCACTTCTACACTTAACAGAGCACCGAGCAGTCTGGTGCCTACTGATCAGCAAAGCTAATAGAAACTGTAACACAAACGTTTACTACACTTACTGATTCTTCAGAAAGTCAGCTTTTAGCTGATAGCGTCTACCTGAATCTCCTACAGGTGTCTGACACAGCTCCTTACCCAAGGCACTTACAGGAGCCCAGCTGCCATCAGTGAAGGTTCTCAGACATAAATAATGGGTCAGAAAAAAGGAAGTGGCCAAGATGCATAACTCCCAAGTGAATCTCTACTGGCACCTCTACTGTTCAATATATTCAAAACCATCTGTAGGAGCAACTGAATAGTGAGGAAGTGAGGTTTGCTAGCACCAAGCTACTTGGCAAAATGCAAGCAAGGCCTGGTTGTGAAGAACTGAGGAAAGACTTCATTACTCAGAGTCACTGTTGAAGAAAGCTGATGAACTTCAGTGCAGAAAAGTGCATGGTAGAACACACAGGAAAACCAACCAAACACAAACTTCATAGAAACAACCAAAGCTCTAGCAAATACCACAAAGGTGTTAGCTCAGCAGTTAATAACAGCTAAACAACATAGTTAGGAAAGGAATAAAGAACAGGACAAAATAAGAAATATGAGCAGCTGAATAAACTTAGTCTGTGAAAGTTGAGTGACAGCAACGTGACAGAGGTAGAATCCATCACTTGCAGGACTCAGCACACGAATACACAACTCTGGTTACCTGCCTCTTGCAGGTCAACGTTTTGGAACCATCAGACAGAACTAGGAGAAGTCAGGTCCAGAGATGATTCTCATGATTCTCAAACACGTAGTTAGGCTGTGGATTTAGGATTATTCTTTTTTTTTTTTTTTTTTTGGGAATAAATTGATATTACTTATTTTTTTTATTTTACATTTGTGGTGACTTCATTTTTCTCACCAGATCTGATCCTAGCTCATCTCTGCATGATCTATCCGAGAATTTAGCCACTGAAAGCACCCAGGGCACTAAGGATGCTCTCTCCTGCACCACGCAGTCTCCCTGCTCTCACACATACCAGACACCCTGCAAGAAATACAGAGGACTATTTCCTCCACTTGAGGAAAAAATAAATCAACCTGACAACAGCTGATGGTACTGCTGCCTGTATAGTTACTTGAAAAAAGTGCTCTACATACTTTCCCAGAAATTCTTTGCTTGGCATGCTATAGCATTAGTTTTTGGGAGAGGTGGTGGGGAAGACGACAGAACTTACCTAAACATACAGTCCTGTGTGTAGTCACTAAAACACTAACAAAAGTAGCGGACATCTGAAGCATGGGTAAGAAAGACAGATAACGTATTAAAAAAAGCCAAAACAGAGGTCTCTGTCCAATAAAGTCAGGAATTTATGTGGTGTTTGCTACTACGCTCCATCAGTTACATGGATATTGTAACCCCACTTTGAGTTTCTGGTTCACATAACTCACTTATCAAGAGCAGATCAGCACAGGTTAGAGGTATGACCTCCACATCATGTGAAAGCAGACTGAACAATGACTATTAGGGGTAAGGCGTGGAAGCATGATTTTACAGAAAGGCTAGTAATAAAAAAGCAAATTAATTGTGCCAAACCATAACAGTACTGGTAAATATTTTGTGTAGCTACCTGCCTGACAAAAGGAATTATGTCTATAGTATGAACGAACTCTAAAGCCAGAGGAAAAAAAAACAAAGACAATTGATTTACATTTTAAACTGCAAGAAACTTTGCCTCAGTTTTGTTAGCCCTTGAGTCCATTTTTTTTTTTCTTTTTCCCAATCACTCAGTCATTAAAACACTGCATTGAACTTTATACTCTTGGAAGAGAGCTAAGTAAAACATTAATATAGAAACATTGTACTTAGAGATGGTAGCTGGGCTACACATCCTGAACAACATTAAAAGGCAGCAGTCATTGAGAAAAGCCTTAATTAATACTTATTTGGGAACACCAAACAAGGGCACTTTGGAAGAATGAAACAAACCTGGAAAACTGGTAACCAAATCACATTTTTGTCCATGTTTAGGGCAATTTTCAAGAAACACTTGATACAACTTTTCCAAGAAGTTTTTACACTGCCTTGAACACTCCTTTTATTATAATTTCCCTATACAGTTGATGTAACTAGATGGCTTGTCTGCCATCTGTCCCCTCAGCAAATGCTTGGCATTCTGTGCCAAACCAACCAGACCATCTGCAATTAATAGGTTGCCAGAATGACTGTATACATATACTTCACATGCTCAGAGTTGGTGATTTCTCTTTATTTGGCAACAAGCAAAGCCAAATATTTCCAAATGATACCCAAGAAAATACAGCAGAATAGCTGGGACTGAACAGCCCTGCCCACATCGCCAAACCAATGCAACTTGTAATTTATAAACAGGTACATGGCAAGAGAATACCTTCTGTGTGTGGCAACAGAAAGTGACTGCTAAAGCTCGCCAGGTGCCTGAGAGACCTAGGGAAAGTGCAGGCTCTCCATCCTTGGAGACTTTTACCAGAGGACGCTCGGTGCTGGCGTGCCCCCAGGAGCAGCTGAAGCGTCAAACTTTCTTCACCTGGGAGAAGGCAGGGTGGTCGCTGCCCAGGTGAAGCGGTCTCAGGTGGAAGCAGCAGGTGGAGCCGCTGCTGCCCTCCGCCTTGCGAGGGGCTGCGGCACCCTGAGGCAGCCGGGGCCGGGTGCCACGAGCCGGGTCACCCACACGGCTGCAGGCCCCCGGCAGCACGGCGCCGGCACCAAGCAACAGCCGCACAAGTAGCGGAGCTCAGCCTGAGCGGCGCTGAGGCGCGTTTTAAAATTAACACTCGTTTCACAGCCGCACCTTGCCGGCCCCGGAGCTGGGCTCCGGCGGGGTGAAAGGCCCAGGCCCAGGGAAGGCCCCGGCCCAGCCCCGCTCCCTGCTACAACCGCGGGGACCCCGGCCCGGTGCGGGCTGCCCGTGCCCGTCCCCCCCTTCCCTACCTCCCGCCCGCCGGCCCGCGCCGAGGTTCGGCGTACCGTGGCGGAAGGCAGACAGGGCCCTGCCCCGGGCCCTCCGGAACGCGTCCCCCGTGGCCGCCATGCCGTGAGGAGCAGCCGCCGCCGCCAGCCGCCGGGCCCCGGGCCGCCGAGGGGGCGGCACCGCCTCCGCCGGGGAGGCGCCTGGGCGCGGGGGAGGCCGGCCCGGCTGAGGGGGACGGCCCCGGGAGGGGGGAGCTAAGGTGAAGCAGCACGGAGTCCGCATACCCGCACCCGGAGGAGCGAAAGTCGGTAACACGCTGCAGGATTTTCTTCAAGTGTTTCCTGAGGTGTAAAGTGAGGAGAGCCAACGTCATCTGGAAGAGCTGGCAGTCTTCCTCTGCACCGTGAAGGGATGTTTTCCAGCTTGCACTGCCTTTGCTTCAATTTTACTCGCAAAGTTGCACAATGAATCGTGTAGGTTGGTAAAGAGCTTTAAGATCATCAGGTCAAACAGCCACTGAACACTACAAGTCTGCTCCTACCCCACGTCCCTCAGTGCCATGTCCCCACACCTCCTAAACACCCCTGGGGATGGAGACAGGGCCCCCCTGGGTCCCCGTTCCAATACCCAACCACCCTCTCTGTCAAGAAATTCTTTCAGACATCCAATCTAAACCTCCCGAGCACAACTTGAGGCCATAGCCTCATGTCCTATCACTTCTCACCAGAGAAGAGACCAACATCACCACCAATGGTTACACAAAAACAGCAGAGGCACAGTGCCTGCTCCCCATCGCATGAGTTGCCATGGCCCACGTAGTCTCCACTGCATGGTCAGGCCATAAGAGTACAAGGGTAATCCTTGTGAGGCAAAGTTCTCTTAATGTGTTCCAGACTGGAGTCCCTTTTCAACCCAGCACTGTAGATGAGTCCTCACAGTGGTGATTTCCATGACAGTCCCATTCTTCTTCACCCCATGACATGCAGGGCTCTGAGTGCCTCTTCATCCATCCTAAAACATGCAGTGAAGCACTGGTTAAGGCTGCTATCATTGCCTAAAACACATTCCTATGGCTGGATTATTTTTCCATCTGTAAAATGGGGGTATTATTATCTCTGAATGAAGACCATTTTAATGCCTGTTTCATTCCTGCTTGTAAACTACTTGATGATCATTAAATGCAAAGCTCCAGAGGAAGTCTTTTTATTAAGTCATTTATGTCAATTCCCCTCTTCATGAGGCAGCATTTGGTACATTAAGCAAGTAAATATTAAAGTGCATTTGTCACTCTCAGGTGTAGCCTATGTAAATATCCTAACGCCATCATAGTTGTAGGTGATCGCAGTATAATGCTGGAACAGCTCCGGCTAATAAGAGCAATTGGTTGAATGATCCAAAGAGATTTTTGACCTTTTCTATTTCTTTTCAATTTTCAACTTGTCTGCTTAATAGGACCATACAGTCACACAGCAGAATACAATCTTCCAAACTGCATGACTTCAGCTAAACTCAGGATGAATTTTGCAAGAGAAATACCATCAAGATCATGCCAAAAAAAGTGTAGAGAGAACATAACTATTTTGGCAAGACAGCCTACCGTAGTTTTACAGCACAAGGACAGGCTTTTGATCAGCACACAGAGCTACCTTTTTCTTAACCTGGATGTGCAGTGAAAGATAACCATTTTTCTTAAACCAAGATATGCACATCCAAAGGAGTGAATCAGACCTGGTGAAGAAGTGGATGGTTATAGCCACATGGACTCCATGATCTAGATTTATCTAAATCTCTGTAATTTCACAGCTTTATTTTTTTTTTCTTTATGTCTGTGTAGGGGGACTCTCTTCTACAATTCTGTTGTCAGTACTGTATTCAATCTCTTTGCAGGATGGGTCATGGATGAGCTTCAGGATGCTTAGCTCTTTCTAGGTGATGAGTATGGTAAGTATGCAGTGTGCCTACACTGCCTCCTCTTCAAATGGAATCCACTGATATTACATCTGCATGAGTATTGTCTAGTGTAATGAGGATGCCACGCTTCATTCCATTTTGTAATTTAAACACATTTTCTTGTGATTTTGCAGCCAGAGTGCAGAAGTGTTTTCATCTGAGGAAATAAAGGAACATTTGCATATAAACGTGAGACCTGAGGATGGTGAATATATGTGCAGGAGGGGAATTTCTGGTCTCTCCTGCCTCCTTCACTCTGCCAAATTTGGAGTGCACATTTTTGAAGCCAGGATCATAGACCAAGTGCTATATTCATTTTACTATGACTAAGTCATTTAAAGTTACTACATATCTATGTTGTTTTAATTATAGTTTTTTATGGACTTACTCCAGATGAGACCTAGATAAAGCAGCAGAATTTTGTCAGAGGACTTTATTTGTTATATGAAGTGTTCTGAATATAATGGCACTGAATAAATAATTTAAAGTACCGTGTATCTGATCTTTTTTTATAGAGTATAAATTGAGTACAGTTTTAATAATTTTAAAAAGTTACTGTGAACATACACAGGAGAATATACCATTCTGTAAAAGCATGCAGTATACTGAATATAAGATAGATCAAAAATGAGAAACGGAAGCAGTGAAAAGGAAATGTTTATATGAGGTTTAGCTTTGTAACAACTGATTAGAATAGGGCAGGTCTGAGGAGTCCAATTCTCCTAAGAATCACTCTAGTATGTATTACATACACTGCCAATCCAAATAGTTCTTAACTTGGAAGTTCTGAAACAAACAAAAAAACAACCCAACCCAAACCAAACTAAACCAAACAAAAACAAACAACAACAACAACAAAACCCACCCACCCACACAAAAAAACTACACAAAACAAAACAAAAACAAAAAAACAGTTGCAGTCTACTTCATTTCCTACTACAACTAATTAAGTATGATTATATGTACTTTGAGAGACCTAAATAATGTACCAATAAAACAAGTAATTAATTCTGAAATTTACTATCACTGATGACAAATCATATGAGGAATGGTTGAAGCAGGGAATCTTTTCTCTGTTCTTGGCAAATGACAAGAAGATAACAAATTGCAAAAATGGAAGAATCCAAAAGGTCAAAAGGACAGAATGGGATTGGTCTAGACATTGAAATTAAAATTACAAAGCACAAACAGATACGCAGATTTGGAAGTAAACCATTTTAATCTTATACATTTAATAGAATCACTACGTGCCATCTGGAATGCAGGGAATCCAATGAAAATTGGAGGTGTAAACAACACACAAAGAATTATCAACATCTGTTTTCAGTGCTTGCTAATATATATCAGTCCTTGAGGGATAAGTTAGAGAAAGCAAGGGGAATTAATAAAAACTGATGGTATAAAGAGTATCACATCATTGCATTAGTTTAGAGACAATATGGACTTACATAGGCTGAAGAAATAAAGCATGTAATGTAATGTATCAAGTCTGTTTTCTATTTCTTTCTCCTTCCAGCTCACATAAATGCTGTAACAGTAGTACAGCATTCCTAGTAGATGTTATAGTCTAGTACGTTTGGCATATGACACCCTTCCTATTTTTCTCCCCCAAACAACTAATGGATACAAATTTCTAAACTCTGAAACCTTTAAGTAGTAGCTTATACTAGCCTACTCTGTCTTTACCTCCCATTACACTGCTGAGAGTAGAAGACTCCAGACTACAGAAATACAAATAAATTTACCAGTTGGAGCCTGAAAAATTACAAAATAAAATAAAACATAAGGTCTGCCCTTTTAACATTCTATATGAACATAAATGAGTCATTAAACAGTGCTTATTGGTATTTTAAAAGGCCCTCTTAATATTTGGCCTCAATACCAAATATTTATCCATTTTCAAAGGGTCCAAAAAATTAGATAAAAAAAATACTTAAAATGTTTTGCACAAACCAACTTAAAAAGATTGGTTGTCCAGGACCAATATTTTGCTTCTAGGGAGGGAACAATGATGACATTGATTATTTCCAGAGTTAAGAATCCAAAATGTAATTGATTTTTATCTGACTCATTTAGTGTGGGCAGGCTCCATTTGTTCAAGAAACCTGTAATATATTCCTTGAGTCACTGTAACTATGAGAGATATAAAAGTTGATGTAATGAGTTAAACACACTATTTAACTCAATTTGTTTTGCACACTGAATTCCCATTTCTGACACAGATACAGGTTCTATCTAGATCCAGGTAGTTTTTGTAAGATTGTAATAAGTCTCTCGTTCATTTTATGTGCTGCCAAATATTCATGAGTTCTACTTTATTCAGGGTGCCTCTGATTCTGGATTTCCCTATCCTGAGATTTCGTTTTCACATACACTAAATACCTTCAGCTTTCACTAAGCAATTGAGACCTGTGGTGCCAGCAAATTCAGCAGCCATGACCAGTTACCATTCTAGTGAACATGAGGACCAGACTAGAGCAATTCTTTGCACTAGTGTATATCTGTGACACATTAGATTTTTGCTCCTGAAGAGCCATAGAACTTTGGGTCATGAGCTTGCACTGAAACTGCTAAAAATGCAGTTTCAGAAAAAATGCACAGGAAGCCTAGAGCTCAGTAACAAAATCAAGGCTGTAAGGGAAGTACCCTTCTCTAAAAATATGTGGAAAGGTCGTAGTTGGCAGCCACCTCATCCTGAACTACCTAAGCACTTCCTGATGTTTAAACGTTTAAATGTTCTCTGTACATGTTGAATTGTATATAGTGTATAATTCCTGGTGATCACCAAGACCTGTCCAGTCACAAATAGGGGGAAATTATGTATATAAATACATGTGAAGATACAATTCAATATATGTTTCTGAGCACTATAGGCTTCAGGTATGTACTACTGGACTTGGTCTGAGAATAAAATCTAGATATAAGAGCTTGTAATTCACATCTAGATCTAAAATTTGGACTTGTTGGACTTCCCTTATTTTTAAACAATCAGATTTTCCATTAATGTACAAGCAAAAGCAGCAATCTGGCAAAAGAAGCAGTATTTAGTTTATGCATCTGTATGCATGACTCTCAGATTCCTTTCTCCTTCTTTGCTGATAAATGACATTTTATTAGAAAAAAATAAAAATCCAGATGATCATTAACCACAGTTGCTATTTCTGCCAAAAAAGCAAAGAAGCAGCAATCCTTCAAGTATTAAAATTCAATAAACAATCAGAGCATTTAGATGTTTTTTCAGCTAGGCTTACAACAAGGATGTTCTTGTTTTACTGTTACACTGGTTAACTCAAAATGCATTGCAAAAGTACAAGGACAATCCTTTTGTTTCCTTGCTCCAACCATAAAATTATTTTTCAAACAGGAAAAAATCATTTTTATGTTACAGGTGACATGCAAACAATTTGGGTTTCTGAGAAAAAAATGTTCCTTTTTCTTCCTTTCTTGTATAAACATAATTCATCCTCTTTCATAAATAGGGATTTTATTATTATTATTATTATTATTATTTTATTTGTCTCCTAAGTTTTGGTACATAGGTTCTTTCCAGATCACTTGTTAAATCATGTATATTTTTGAGAAGCACATGTGCATCACCATTCTGACTGTATATAACAAACTGGACATAAAGAAACAACATCAGAATACCTTGAGAAAAAAAAAGTCTTAATGATTTCAAAAAAAAACCAACAAACACCTGTGAAAGTGGAACCACTGTCATGCTACTTTGTGAAGCTGTAGCTTCTCCAAATGCAGAGTGAGGTTTGGCACCTCAGAGGTGTCCTCCTTTGCACAAGTGGCAACTGTAAATTAAACATCAAACAAGCAAATAAACCTTCTTGTAGACTGACCTTCACAGATCCTCCCCTCAACATACAGCCTTACAAATAGATTGCATCAGCAGCTGAGAGAATCTTTGCTGCCTTGCAGAATGACTCCTGTCCTCTAAAAGCTTCAAAGAGCTCTTCTGCATGTTCCTGCTCATTCATGTTGTGTGCCAGGTTTTTTCAAGTCAAATAGATCTTACAATTGATGTCACTAATTTAGCAGTCACTGAACTTAGGATGACTAAGAAGTAGGCACCTATTTTGCCATAGATTTCTATCAAACAAAATGTTTTTTCCATAATTAAAGCTGGAGATGAACAAAGAAGGTATGTGGGGAAAACCACAGATTAAGCATAAATGACACATTTAAGTTTTTTTTTCTCTCAAGTAATGACTGAAGAAAATGAGTTCAGAGACTGATGAAGGATGCTGAATAGGTAATTATTGCTATTACAAACCTCTTAGTTTAATTTGTAGAAAATATGATTTCAAAATTAAATAGTACTTGATTTTTTTATGTTTCAATGTGGACTCTCAGCTACGTCTCAGAATTTCAAGGACCTTTCATTTTCCATTAAGGATAGTATTAAATAAGCAGAAGGATCCATTTTTCAATAGTATTATCTCAGCAATAAATTACATTTTGCATTTCTCTCAGGTTCCTGGTCTAAAGATCTGTAGGTGTTTTATGGGCCTTAGGTAAAAAGAGATAAAGATAAATCTGAACACAGGTGGAGGCATGGAGAGGCTGATCTATGAGTGAAGACATAACATGCACCACAAAACTTTTACTTGCAAAATTAATAATAAATGAGGATAAGATTGCATCCCCTACCAGGCAAAAGTAATCCACCAGGTTTGCACTAACCTGTCACTTCAGCTACTCTCCTCCTTCACTGTACTTGTGATGATTTTTTCAGATTTCTTCCAGCTGTATTTATTTATAACAACTAAGCCAATGACAGCAAACATTCTGTATTCCCATTGTGATGTTCTTTTAAATATTAACCCTCCAACTCTTTTCAGATCCCTTTTACAAATACAATGTAGTCCAATGTCTATGTACAAAAAAGCAGAGCTTATTGCTGATAGAAAAGGGGCTTTCCTGCTCTTTGAACTTCAATTTTTTTTTTTTTAATAATGGGGAACTGAAATTTTATTGGTGGAAATATTCCTTGGTCTTATTGATACATTTCTGAAGGATGATCATAACAAAGATACTTCACCTATACAGCAGGCAGAAGGATGAAATTAACTTAAGTGCCTCTTTTCCAGATGATATGGAACCCTTAGAGATCATCTTGCTTTTTGCAGGTGTCTAGTAGAAAATGCACAGAAGATATGCATTCCATAGAACAGTAGGCTGAACGAGAAGAATGCGACATTCACTGCTTAGCAAATACATTCCTGTCAAGTTTACCCCATGACCTTGCAAAAGAATTGCTCCACCATTTTGTGCTTCAGACACTCTAGCTCTAATATCAGATAAACTAAGACTCATGGCCATCAAAATTTTGGGGCTAAGTTAGTGTATTATCACTTAGGCATCATGGCAATTATATTAATGGATAATAATTAAATTACAGAACTTGGGGGCACCAGAAAACTCTCTCAATAAGGCAGTATCTTTCTATTAAAATACAACTTCCATTAAATTCTTATAGCCTGTCTACAACTAATCAGAAGCGATTAAGAGACAGATTTGAAGTTATCTGTCATTTACAGATGTGTCTGTCATTTAGGCATTGTGATTACTGTAGGCATATTCTGAGTTAAATCAATATTCTGTGATTGTCCAGAAAAGCAACCAAGAAGTCGAAGTTTAATCTTGATGTATATACTGATAAAACAGAAACTTAAAAATTAAAGATGGGGCTTGGAACTATATAATCTTTAGGGTCCTTTCCAACCCAAACCATTCTATAATTCAGTCACCTTTTATACTCATTCAAAAAGACTGTTTTCTGTGTGCTTTTGGACACAATCTCCTGAAGAAAAGAGCCTCTAATATGAAGCCTAGTCAGGCTGGTAAACAAGCATGGTGGAATCATTGGATGTTGTTGTTGAAGACTGGGTCCGGGAGCGGGAAAATTACAGAACGCCAGTTGAAAGAATTAGAGACTGAAGGCCATTTGTCTACAGGAACATACTCAACAAGCAGAGATGTGACAAACCATGTTTAACCATTGCTGATACCCAACTGACAACAGTCAGTCTGGCTACCAACCTATGGTCATACATTTATAGGATGGTCTTTACAGAGTAAGCTACGGGAATGAATGATAAAACAAGAGCATCCTAAAAATAGTGAAGGACGATTAACATTTTTTAAACACAGTGGGATGGATTCATCAACCATAACAATTTTGTTGAATAATTAATTATTCTGAATTTTGCATAAAAAGCACAACATTCATACAGTGTAATTATTACACTGTGAAACATATTTGAATTAGAACACGATAACTTTTTCATTGGGTAGGTAAATTCATGGTGTCAGGAAATGTTATCCTCCCCAGGTTCTAGGAATTAGGTGCCTAACATTCTCTTGGAGTGCACAGTACAAGCTACTATTAATAATATATCTATAACTGAACATAAGGTATGGAGGGAATATTTTAAATGTTTAATTATTCAAATGAAATAATTAATTGACTTTTTTTTTTTTGTTTGTTTGTTTTCTTTTTAATTCTATAATATTTCTAAACATTAGAGCTCAGCATGATAGGAATAATGTAATAAGTGCCTAGGAGGAAATAAAGAAAATAAAGTAAGTGGAAGCTCAAAACTTTCCTAATGACTGAGGCTATGGCATACACAGTGTATATGTTGTCATTTGGAGTTACATATAGAAATCAAAATCACGATACCTTCCTACGTATTAGGGGCTTCTGAATGAAAAAAAAAAAAATCAGATGAGAAAAATATGAGCATATAATTCCTAGAAGAGTGGTGGTGTTTGCATTTTAATAATCTAGCTAAGGCTCTGACAAAGATGGTAAGATTGCAGATTGGTAGTGACCAATTAACTTTAATATCTAGAAAATACAGTTGACCTTTTGTCTTTTAATTAAATCTGTAGCACATGCAAATTCATAGTAAGATAAGCAGTTATGCATGTGTCTCTTCCCTCTAAATGTTTTTATGCTAATGTCTTCTCATGAATGGAAGAAATCTTTTCAGGCTTTGATCTTTGGTGTTTAGGCTTAGACTCTGAAGGCGTCTCCTTACTCCCATTTCATGATGAGTTCCATAACTCAAAATGTTTTCAATGAATGCAGTGACCTTTTGAGTTGCAGATGCCATAGGAATTATATTGCACTCCAGTGAAAACCTTGAAGAAAGGCCTTGAATATGAACAAGTAATCACTGATTGGAGAGCTAGTGGAGTATATCTAGTGTTGGTGTAGTACTCATACTTGTCCTACCACTTGAATTTTGAAGAGCAAAGTGAAGTCCAAATGATTCACATTTAGGCTTTCCATGACAACTAGAAGAAAGAAGATATTCTGATCTCCAAAGAACCTCTTCTTTCTTTTTCTGTCCTTCCTCATATTAATTTGAAGTAGCTTCTTCATCTCTTATTAATGGTTTTTTGTAAAGTAAACAAAACAAATACAACAGAAAGAAAACAGGGACCAGAGTTCTTATGCTGACAAGATGAATGTGGAATTCAGAGTCCAGATTCTGGAATTGAATAGAAAGAGGCACCTGCTTGCTATCTTCTGCTAGATATTTAACTTCCATAGATGGGCACTGGGTGAGATAGACCTCTGTGATCAGTGCTTAATTATTGGTTGTCATGTTTTCCACTTAGTATTCAGACTTCAAGGTTCATTATTCTGAGGCATCTAACTCTCTATACGTCCTACATAGAGGACCAGGTGTCTGTCTTGATTCCAAAATGACAGTACCTTTTTACCTTCACAAGTTCTCAAGCAATTCTATCTGGTCTAATCTGTTACCACCTTGTTTGACTATTTCTGTGAAAAGTATTAAATAATTCTGAATTGTTTAGAATGTGCCAGCGCTGGAACTTTTGTCAAAATAACATTCATGATTATACATCTAAGCTTACCTAGATGGAGATCATCACATTCTTTGTGGAAACAAGCTGTTGGGAAAGCAACTACTCTGCTTCTCTGTGACTACTTTGCTCAAGAGCTGGTCAAATTTAACAGGAAGTCAGGTTGATTTACTTATTTATTTTCAGGCAAGCTGCAGTCAAAGTTCAAATATTATTAAATACAAAATGGATAGCCACCTAAACAAGATACCTGCACAAGTTAAGCATATTTCCATTCATCTAGGAAGAAGAAGGAGGAATCGGTGCAGAAAATCAGCATAAAATCTGTGCATAAATTCTGACTGTCCTAAGCCTTCTTTTGAGAATTTATTTGGGACAGGACTGACTATTTTTATAGGGCTAAATTTCGTTTCCGGCACAGGTTCTGTAAGCCACTGTTGCTACACTGTAGGAGGGATCCTCCCACTGTGAAATTTAAGTCATTGACCGTTGTATGTGATCTGTTCATGCACTTGATATGCCACAATACTTGAAGTCCATCTATCATAAATAAGGATGGGAAGTCTGTCTAGGAACAGGCTGGGAAGCACTGACCTGAAGAAGCATCTGTTACCTTGCTGTCAGCCAGAAATAATGATATCATTAACAGACTAGTACTAGAATTTCCAGTCTTTCCTCTTGGCTTCCAAAGCCAGAAGAAAACTGTATTTTGGTGTTGTGCTCTGTTTTTCCTCTTCTGCTCCTCATTGGGCAAACAGGCAAACTTTGTCTTAACATAAAGAGTGATCAATTTTTTTACTAACAACCAGCAGAAAACACTTGCTTTTAAGACTTCTGCCAAGTTGGCTTAATTGGACTCTTTGGTTGAAAAAAGCTAGCATAAGGCTGTGCTAGTAGTCTCAAAGCTCTGATTTTAATGCTTTAGTGCTAATTTACTTCTGGATAAACTTTGGTTAATCAGATTTCTGCAACTCAAGCAAATAAAGAGCCAAATTCACCCTGGTTGAAAGGAGCCCTAGTCCCATTTAGATCCATTAGAATTCCATTTGCTAATATTCTCCCAGTATTTACTTCACACAGTTTCTAAGGTATAATTGTTTTGGAAACATGTAGGTATTTTGGAAACATCCAGATAAAGTATTTCAGTTGCTAAAATCCATTCAAAATTAATTTCTCAATGAAAAATGTTTTAATCAACTACTAGCATGTTGAATAATAGATTTATAAACCTTGGATACTGACATCTGCTTTTCCCACAGCAGCATAACCTGAGAAAGGTTTTGCGAACGAATGCCGTTGCTATTATTTTTCACACTTTTCCATTCCTGAAGAAAATACATTTTCAATATTGCTATGATCTTACACTAGTCTAGAAGTTATTTATTTTCTGGATTAAAAACCAACCAACCAAGCAACAAACTGTCATCCTTGTATAAATCCTATGTAAACAGACAGAGTGCAATGTAGGTAGAGACAGGACTTTCTCACTGAGTTTCTGAACAACAAATCTCACCTGAACAAACATAATCATATCATTCTGGGTAAAACTTGACTACGACAACTGAGCAGACAGATTTTTTTTTTTTTTTTTTTTTTTTGCCGAGAAGGAGAACTCTATTTATTAATCCGCAAAAACTTTAGGTGAGTTATTTGCTCCATTGAAAAATCAAGAGAAAAAAATACCACTTGGGTGTCATTTCTGCCCAAATTGCGCACCTCTCTCATACAGTTGAGACTAAATCGAAAGAGAAGAGAGCATTTTGCGGTTTCTGCAATAAATTCATAAAGACCAACAAGACTCAACAGATTTTTAGGACAAAATCATAAACTTGTTGTGGTGAGCACCATGATGTGTGGGGGAGGAGGGAGAAGTGCCAGCTGGATCTATCATCTATCTTGGCAGTTATACTGTGTTCATCACCATGGTACCAGAACACCTTTACAAGCTCCAAGAGTAATCACAGTAAGGATCTCTATCTTTCTGTTCATGTCCGAGGAGGGATGGCTTTGTTTTTCTCATTGTTATGGAACAGGTAGGTGAAAATAACAGATTTTACATTTTATTCTGAAGGAGCTAAGATTTGTAATCATTTCAGTGTCACCAGGGAATGAACTCCACAGCTGTATGCCAGCTGCCAAGAAAATTTTATCTGTTCACAGCATAGAGATGACTTCTCTTGTCCCAGTGAAATGCAACTGTAGTAAAAGGTCACAAAGTCAGAGAGAAGCAGCCTTCATACTCTTACATTGTCAGGGCACAAAAAAGTTGCTTAGGATAGATGTAGGCAGGAAGGTAGAAACAAGGATTGTTGAGTATGCTGCTGATTTTTACTGGCTTCCCTAGTAGTGCAGGCAGCTTCCCTCAGCATATGCACTAGAGAGCTGTCCTTATCACTCTGCCAGCAGACTGTGCCTCCCTTGGGCTTCAATGTGCTGATGGACATAGAAACCAGAGCTGTTTGAATGCATTTTGAGCAGTATAGAGCTATCTGCATTGGCATTTAAAGGTGCACTGTATGTAAAATAATCTTTCCTTAAATATTTCTATATTCTCTCTATGTAATAGGCCTGAGAATATGGCCCTAATCTTTGTTTTTTTTTTTTTGTCTAACATTTTCTATGCGCTTTTATTTTGTATCCTTTAATGTTAGATTTTGAGTCTTTTTTTTTGCTTTTGCTATGAATAACACCAACCTTACAAAGTGACCCCATTGTAACCAAAGGAATTTTATGTCCTATAAAGAACATCTCAATGAGAATAAACTTATCACATTTTGATCCTCACTGTGGGATCTCCTCTCCTGTTAATGGCAATATTCCTCTTAACATTAAAAGGTTGAGATTTTGTCCTCTGTCAATAAGAAATTAATGACAACCAATAGACCTAATACTACCAATGTCTTCTGTGACGCGATGAAAAGATTGAAAACCGGACTCAGGTTCAGTCTTTGCACTGAAGATCTATTTCTGATCTTGCTGTGCAAGTGTTTTTTTTTTTTTTTTTTTTTTTTTTTAACTGGAGCCAAACATTGTGAGAGAAACAAGTGAGATAATTGGGTATTATGAGATATCTGCTCTTTTTCACTTATGGTCATTTTACGTATTGAAATGCTTGCATTGTTCATGTAGGAAAGCAATCCGATTATTCAACCATCTAAATTATCTGTTTCTTCGTCATATTATCAAGGCTCACTTCAACTGTCCTACTTTGCATAGAAATGACATGTGATTTCCTTTTTATTTTTTCTTTTTAAAGAAGAACAATCACAATATTCACAGGGAGAATTTGTTAAACTAGAAAATCATATTTAAGACTTCAAGGTGTATATAAATTACAAAATTCTCTTTAAAGAGGCCAACTTTCTATCAGGTGTGTGGGAGTGAATGACAGACTAATTCCCACACACACACAAGAGAATTTTGAGTTGCCCTTTTATCAAGTATTAAGTTACAACTGGCCCTATATATATATTTATAAATATATATATAATTTCTGTATTATACATATGTATTCCTATTGCATCTTCTTTACATTTTAGTCCAATGTCACTTGATTATACAAATATGCAGAATAAACAAACCGTTCTGAAAGCTGTACTCTCAGGTGCCAGTATTTTGTACTAAAAACATGTTTAACCTTACTGTAATCTCCTATTTATGTGTTGGGGAGCAGATATCCTGAATATGTTATTAAAATTATATTATATTTAGCAGGTTAGAGATAATCTGCTGATTTAAGTAAACATGACAATGAAAAGATACCACTAATATCTGCTCTCAGCATCTTCTTGCACCACTTCAAGACTCCCTAATGTGCATTTCACATAACAGTTAAAATCCTTTTATTTGACCCATTATCTAGTAGCTGTGGGATCACTGTACTTTCACAATAATTAAAAAAAAATAAATACAAAACAACTTTAAGCAAATATACTCAACTAAACCACATGATGAAAAAAATGAACGATTATCAAACCTGTTTCTCTACAGCATACATTATTTAATTTTAGCATTTACTTTTCAGTGTACTATTAACATGATGCAAAAAGCAAGGTTGATGTCTTTTCCTTCATGACAGGTATAACACAATACCTAGACAGATGCTCTAGATAGATACTCCAGGTAGGTATAACAGACTTGTACTGTGCTGAGAATTATCGATGATGATCCCTATTAACATTATCACAGTGCTCTCTAGAAAGAAAACACATGAAACTGCATTTAGCTTCCCGCCTTGAGATCCTCATTTTTTTTTGACCTGTATGTCAGTACACCTGGTTCATAGATCATTTCTTCTCACTGGCTAACACCCTAGAGGACAGAGTAACAAATCCCTTTGGAGCCAGCCTTAGTATTTCTCTTTACATTGTCTGTCAAGTGGAGTCAAGAAGGGACGTTTGTTACCATCTGCCTAAAAGCATGGTCTGGAACCTGTATGTGTACTTGTGCATGTCAGCAGTTTTCCAACATATGTGCCTAAATTAGTCACTGAATTCATTATTAGGCTTTCAAATGTGTGACCCGATTTTTAGTACTGACCACTCAGACATCTGGTGATTTCAGTGTAAGCTGTGATTATTCAGCATCTCTGAACAAAATCACCCAGTGCAGTTTCCATTTTAAATCAATGGAAAGACGGTTGTTAAATTTCATAGCTACTGAGTTGGACTGTAGCTATTTAATCTTTGGCAACCACATTTGACATTCTCAGCCAGGCATGGTAATCACATAAGTGAATCTGATAGCCACATGAAAACTGCAGTGTGATATAATCAAAAAAGTATCACAGAACTCAGATGGTTATTACTTTCTCTGTACCCCTTATTTAATCTGTCTTGTTACTTGAAAATCTTGAGCATCTTTTAGCAGTTAACATCCTTTAAAAATTAAACTGTCAGAGAAATTTCCTTTTCTTTCTCCACAAATGTGAGAGTTCCTACATCTATGTATTATTACTACATGTAAGATAAAAAATACTTGGATGGGCAAGTTGTGACAGTGATATGGGGAGTCATTAAAGCTTATTATCAGGGAAGCACACTAGAAAGTAATGTTCAGTAAGAACTTTTGATTCTGGTTGCCTGACTTAGCACATTTTGGAAGACATGAAAATATGCAGTGGCTAAAATCTTATTTCAGTTATGTAATACAGAAACTTTACATTTATGTAAAGAGCATGTTCTTCACTTCTGCGCTTTACAGCTCACTTTTAACTCCTGAGAGTTAATAGTGCTAGAACTGACAGGCTATAACTGACTCACTAATTGGACTTCTTCCTGTTTTGACTTCCATCTGTGAAAGTTCCAGGCCTGGAGAAAGACCATTCTAAAGTAAGACATGTCCACTTCCCAGTCCCTGTTATATAAAGTTACTGAGGAGTTTTTACAAGAGGTATTGGTTAGATCAGCTCCCTAGCTGTTCTAATATATGCCAGAGTCAGACAGGAGAGGATTAGAAAATTTTCTCTGCTGTGTCCTCTTCTATGCCTAAGCACAGCTTCTCTATGCTCAGACAGAGTATACAGCCTATTATACTGCCGTTAACCTTGAAAAATTTTAATGCTATTTTAGGTCTGTTTAGAAAGGCTTCCTCTCTGCCTTGAAAAGTTGAACTCATGGGAACAAAAGTAGTTGGGTTTTCAGTTGGAAGGATACAAAAGCAGTTCCAATTTTTTTGATCCTCTGTAGCCTTTTTTTCTTTTTTGGTAACAAGACATAAAGATTTTGCTGGCATGAGTCTGGAATGATCTGCAGAGCTTGCTTTGTCAGTTGCTGTAATCCTCAGACACCTGGCCAATCATTCCAAATCTAAATTCTGTGGCAGTCTAATTTTTAACGAGCAGAAACATACCTTGTTCACAGGTACTTGCAATACTGTTACAATTCAAAAGCAACATCAATCTTGCCAAAGAGAGAAACTGACTGGCAGTTTTCCTTGTTCAGAATTAGAGGAATAGCTGTGCAACAGGCAAACCTGAGGGCACAACTCATTTTTCAGCTATACTGCTGAAAGCCTCTTGTGACATTCTGGCACTTTTCCCCTGCTGTATACTGAAGACCCTTGCAGTACACGTTTCCTCTTCTACATTTAAAAGTACTCCATTTACCTTCTAAATTTATTTATTTATTTATTTATTTTGAATTAAACTATTTCCTCTGCATTTAACTGAAGCTACAAGAACAGTCAGTGTTTCATTAAATCCACTCCAAGCGTGAATGCTGTTACTGCCTCTCCCCACCCTACCCCATGCAGTTACTACTGTTTTGGTTTTACAATAAGATGTCAGAGGAAAATAGTAGGTGATAAAGGTAATTTCTACATTGTAGAATTGCAATAAACTATTTTCCTCCTTAGTGAGCCATGAAAACAAGTCTTGTGATTTTTCATTCATGAATCACCTCCTGACTCAGTAAGATCTCTTGATGGTGATCCCTTTGCTATGTGCAAGCTGTATTTTGTCAGAGTTGATGACAATTGCTAAAAAGTGCTTAATATGATGTGTAATTTTTATAAGATATTCTAGTCAAAGGTGCTATGAATTCATGAAATTATAACAAAAAAAACACTCATTCTGTCCTAGTTTATAGGTGCATCTGTATTAATGAAAAGCAAAAGGTTAGTTTAAAAGTTGTGTGTTTGATAATTACAGCAGCATATTTAGTGTCAACACACTGCAGGCTGGGTTTTCACACAGTGCTGCACTAATATGTTACTAATGATTGTAGTTACTGGGTAAAAAAACCCAAAGGCTTATGAAGTGTTAGCTGTGTAACTAAAGGAAAGGTTTAGCACCAATTGTGTTTTAACCACCCAGTGAGCCTAACACCAATGGCAAAGCATACTCCTCTCCTAACAGTAAGAATGACAAAACTTAATAGCAGCAGATGGGGCTGTATGATGAATGTGAATCAAGATGATTCAAGAATGTAGGAGTGTTTAAAACAAACTTGTGTGTTGTATCACTCAGGACTGTTTACAATATTTGTAAATCACTGGACTGTTTTCAGTATCTACAAACCTCACATCTCTTGCAGCCTCCTTGCTGAACACATGTTGATCCTTCTTCAAGATATGTCTGCGAAGGTATCTTGTATGTCACAAGCTACCCTATCACCCCACAGCAGACATGTTCTAACATTTAAATGTACTTTTAAAGACTAGTGATTGCAAACATGCTTCCACTTGGCCTCATATAGTAGAATCATCTCTTTTGTTTTCCGGCTGCAATACATTTCATATCTATACATCCAAATATCTCATTACGGTATGAAATAGGTATAAAGGAAACAGACACTGCTTCATTCCAGTTTCCAAACGACATTTCTTATCACAAAATACCCTTTGCATCAATACTGTCTGAGATCAGGCCTGTCTTGTTGCTTTTTTGACAGATTTTCATGGTTCTGGAATGTCTGTTAATAATAATGATTGAGCTGTATGGCATTTCTCAGGAATTAATGATTGGCTAGAAGGCTCCAGTGGCTCAGTGCTCAGCAAAGGACCATTATCCCTAGCAGGTAATCTGTCCCTGGGAAATACTCAGTGTTTACATCAACACTGTTGTTATTAACAAAAAAAGAGATGTAGAATTGGGAACATGATCAATGCAATTGGTCTGTGTTCTGATTGTTCTATATTCTTCAGATTTATCTCCACCTCTATTCAGACCAACACATTATCTTTGTCTTGATTTTGCTTTTTCAAAATCTCTTATTTGCACAAAAAGTCCACAAGAATCAGTTATAATAGTTATATAGCTAAGCACAAAACTGAACATCTATAATACACACACACATATAAAGAGTACAAGTGAGTGTATGTTCACGTAACTTCCCCTGAGATGTGGCTATACATTGCTACAGGATTTCCCCCAAACAGCCTATTTTCTAGCTTAAAATTGAACAAAGAGCATTGACATTGATCCACAGGTGAAAGTCTTGGTAAAAACAAGTGAAATAAAACAGAGAAAAGTATAATAGCATTAATGGACTTTGTATAAGGTTTGTGCCTAAAATTAAGCATTTCTCTTAACTGAGTGGGTATGAGCTAGAGCAAAGACCGTTCTATGAGTTCTAGTTGAAATGTTCATTCATCTTCTCCATTGTTTCAGATGCAAAATGCATTAGTTATGGGATAAAACTGTAGAAAAGTAAGCAATTATTTCTTACCCCAATGCAATGTCAAAAGAGAATTCTTGGAAGTGGAAGACCGTGGTGCTAAATTGTGAAATCTTCCGCATTTCTCAACTTCATAAAGATGACTGAAAGAAATTAAAAGTTTATTGACTGACTTCATCAAGAAAAGCTTTATAAAATCACATAATGACCCGACACATGCCCCAGTACTGTGTGAAACACCCATTTCTCTCAACTAATTCTGTTGTTTCCATTATTGTACTTAATGTTATGAAGCTATTAAAACACATTGCAGAAGGCCAAAAAGAGGCTCATGCTCTAGTTGAGAACAACTCTAGCTCATGATTACAATTCTAAGACATGATACAGTGAAAATAACTTTACTGCTAACATAATTTACAGGCACAGAGAGCATAACTAGAGTAATTTATGATTAATTAGGGCAACATGATTTATGGGTTCTGGGTTCTGTGGATCTGCTGGTGACATAGAAAACATTGCTTTTCAGGGAGCTTTGACTAACCCTCCTTTCTTCCCCCTTAGTTCTGAGCTAGCACATGTCACTTAGCACCAGATCCTGATCTCATGGAACTGAATCAAACAGATGTTTGATTATAGTCTAAACCCTTTGGTCTTGTTGCTCTTGGGGAACTCAAACAAGAAACTTGTACCACAGGCAGTCAGGATTAATAGCCTACAAAATAAATAATTTTATGATGTTATTATTTCCACACATGTACAGCACTAATCATGCAAAATATTTAAGCAGCTTTTTAGCAGTGAGATCAACAGGGAAACTTGCATAATCTTAAGCGCCTGACAGGACTGGACCTTGAATGTCTCTAGATGTGATAATATGTATGGAACAGATTCATTTTTGTGCAGTATTTTCAGCACAAACTGCATCACAAAGTGTTAAATAATAAATAATAGCAGAGAGAAGTATACACAAGGGAGGAATGATATGATTTCAGAGGAGACTTGAAAGGGGATGTTGATGAGGTGGAGGTTTTAAGAATTAAATATTAAAACCCAAAAAGGCTGGTTTTGGCTGAGACTGATTGTTTTTCTCTGCTGAGAAATAAAGGGGCTTTCTAACCTGCCTCCTGGACAAGGATGCAAGGCTTACTGTCAAACTGTGTGGTGGAATAATCACTGTACTTAGAGTCTATTTTTAAGAGAAGGCAAAGGATCACAATTAGCTAACTACAGCCCTCTCCGATTCCAGACGTCTGCTTTGTCCTCTGCCTCACCTTTCTGGTTATTTACCGCTCAACAACTCCACGTGAAGTTGGCCAAAGTTCCTGGAATGCCACGGCGACAGAAACCCCTCGTGTGCAGCAGGGGGACAGGGCTGGTACCCCCGTGGCACGCCAGGGCAGCAGCCCTGTCCTGCAGCCCTCAAGGCCACAGCGAGGCCACCGCAACCGTGTCCCCTGAGGGGAAAAGGGAAGCTGCTTGAAGCACCAGCCCACACTGCTAAGTCACACCATAACGGGCTTATTTCCTACATTTGGTGGCAGCATAGTATTCAGGATAATATTATCACTACTTGCGCAGGTTGCTGCCAACCCAAAAGGTGGAGATGCGAGAGTTAAATGACAGGGCTGGGGAGTGAATCACCAAAAAGTCTCTTCCAGAGTCAGTTCTCTGTTTGGGGGGGAAGTTATTTTAATTCTGTGCCTCACAAACAACCCGCAGCCTCACCGCGTCCTCTGGAGCCAGCCTGACTGACATTAGAACAAGATTTTTAAACAAACGATGCGCCGGGGCAGCTCATGTTCAGGAGGCACGAAGGCAGCCCCACTCTGAGGCGTGCGGTGCGAGTAAGGCGGCACCTGTGCGCGGCGCGGCGGGCCGGGGGCAGCGCCCATGGCTTAGCGGAGGCACAGCCCCATGGACGCCGCTCTGCCGGCACCTGCCTTCGCCTCGCAGGTGAGTGGGGCTCGGCGGGGAGAAGGAGCGCTCCGCCGGCTGCCCGCTCTCCTCGCCCCCCTCAGGCGCCCGCCTCGGCGGGCAGCCCGCGGGCTGAGGAGGGACGGGGACGCGGCCGCCCTGGCCCCCCTCAGGAGGCGCCCCGGGGCTTTTTGGCTGCGCACCTGTGGGGAGCGCCCGCCTGGGCGGGAAGTCCCTTATGTAAGGGCTGGGGCTGAGGGGTGCGAGCTGGGGCCATGGCCGCGGGGAAGCCGCTCAGCGGGGCGCAGCTGGCGGGGGGCGGCTCCGCAGAGGGGTGCAAGGGAAGGGGGCGCCTCGGAGGACGGGCTGCGCTCGCCGGCTCTGCCTCGCCCGCCCAGGCGGCTCTCCCCGGGCCGGATGCCACCGGGCAGCCGCCCCATCCCCATCCTCATCCACCTCCGCCTCCTCCTCCCGGGCGGGGCTGGGCGGCGGGCTGAGGGAGTTGTGCGGGAGCAGCGCTCCGGGCCCCGCAGGGGGGCAGCGGAAGGTGGCAGCCCCCGGCGGCACCAGGCGGCGCGGGGAAGGCTCGGAGCTCGCCCGCTCCCCTCCACGCCCCTCTCCCCCGCCGCACTCCGCCTCCCGCCGCCCGGCCCCCCCCGGCTCGCCCCGCTCCACAAGTGCCGCCCGGGGCTGCGGGGCTGCGGCACCGCCCGGGGCCCGGCCCGGCCCGGCCCGGCCCGCCCGGGGCTGTCCGCGGTGCTGAAGGGCTGAGTGCGAGCGGCCGGCCGGCCCCTGACGGAGCCAGCCCCTGTATGTTCGTATTTATGTTCAGCTCCTGGCGCAGCGCAGCATCCAGCAGCTCGAGCGGCGGCGGCGGAGGAGGCAGCGCTGAGCCGGGGCTGGGAGGCAGAATGGAAGGTTTTCTTCGGCTGCTCTTCGGCTACTTGGTGGCGGACCTGCTCACGCTGGTGTGTCGGGCTCAGGAGAAAGCCGGCCAGCAGCTGGGGAGCTTCGTGGTGCTCTCAGGGGGGAACCACTCCAGCCTCGGGGAGCAGCTGGACCCCTCCGAGCCACCTCCCACCCCGGACTTCTGCAGGGGTTACTTTGACGTGATGGGGCAGTGGGACCCCCCCTTTAACTGCAGCTCGGGGGAGTTCATCTTCTGCTGCGGCACTTGTGGCTTCAGGTTTTGCTGCAAGTTCAAGAAGACGAGGCTGGATCAAAGCACCTGCACAAACTATGAGACGCCGCTGTGGATGAACACTGGGAAGCCTCCTTCCCGCATCGACGACCCTCTGCACGACCCCACCAGGGATAAAACCAACCTCATTGTCTACATCATCTGCGGGGTTGTGGCAGTCATGGTGCTGGTGGGGATCTTCACCAAACTAGGGCTGGAGAAGGCGCACAGACCCCAGCGGGAGCACATGTCCAGGTAAGGCTGAGTGCCAGGTAGCAGGGTCGTGTCGTGTGCCCCCCCTGCCCTCCTCCTCTAACACACACACAAAAAGAAGAGAGGAGCCCGTGTGTTCCTGCTAAACAAACACCTCCGGCCAGGCAGGCTGCGTTCTCCTGCAAGGCGACCAACGGAGAGACCAACTTCGCAGGACAGGGCTCCTGTGGTTCCCCGAGCCTGGGTTATCAAAGTGCATGTATACTGAGGAAGACTAGAAATAACTGGGGAGTCTGCACAGACAGCAGTCCATTTTTATCTGCAGCGTCTGACCCTCTCCCCAGTAAGATCCAGCAAGTGTTCCCAGATACACTGTGCACGAATAGGAAAACAAAATCCTGAAACCAGCAATACTGAATTACAGAAAGCCTGATGGGTTCCCTCTTCCAACTGTTTCAAAGCTTGGAAAATGTTTTTACTTCTCAACTGAAGCATGTAAACAAATGTCATCTCACCCTCCCTCTCCAGCTGCAAAATGATTTTGGCAGGACCTTCCCTACTCCCCCAACCCTTGCAAGTGTGTGAGCTATTTGTAAAATATCTGAGCTGTAAAAATGAGCCAGGGTAGAAGGGAAAAGGGATAACAAAATGGAAAATCTACTGTAGAATTTCTTAATATTTTCCAGTTACTGTTGAGAGGTAAAAAATGGAATATGAAAATCTTGCATCCATATACGTGTGTGTTATACTCTATATCCACAGTGTAATGGCTGAGTTACATCAAAGAGAACCTCCCCCACCTAGAGTTAGGCATGCTGTGTGCTGTCTACTCCAGATCCTGGCTGCCTAGTGGTGGAGAGGCAGGTGGGCAGCTCGGGACAGAGCCCAGTGGCTTTAACAACATATTTCAAACCAAGATTGTCACAGCAGTTCAAAACCAAGGCATAACACATTTGTCAAGTTTGCAGTCTGTCTGATTTTTTATGCTAATCCCAAGCACATGAAAGTAAAGCAGATGGGGTAAAGGCATTGAAAAAGGCAAATAGCTCCATTAAAGAGTCTAAATTGATTCCAACATCTTGGGCAACTTCAGTGATGAAATGCAATTAAAAGGATGCCTTCTACTGGACATGCAGTGTGGCAGAAAGCTTCCTCTTGCCCTGCTAATGGTGTGGTTCACAATCTTTAAAGCTTAGATGAAGAATCTTCCTCTGAAATACAGCCCAAGATATCAACTCAACACCTGGAGCCGTATTTTTTTTTTTTTTACTGAAGTTCCTGTATGGATTTTTGTTTAACAGCTTATCCTGAAATGAACAGGAAAAAGCCACCAAAATACTCCTGCAAATGCATCACCAGTTCACTAGCAATTATTTGCTATTTTTAAACTGGCTGATATGGATACTACCGAGAACAAAGCACATCACAGAAATTTTAGTCAACTCAACACTGTGTGTCAGTGGTAATTCTGCAAAGACAGTTTTTGTTGAGCAAGGTATACTAATCCTTTAGACATTTTGAATATTCTGAACTACAAAATTGAGAAAAAGAAGAATACACGGATCCCAATTTCTTCTTAAAATCTTACTCTTAAACTAAGGAGCTGAAGCTTGTTTGGAAAAAGCTCTCCTTTGCTTCTGCTTCTGTCTATTTCTGTAGTGTCTTCATGCAGGCAAAAAGACAGGGCTTGTAACAGTTACAAAAACCAGGACAAAGTGAAGGTGTAGCCTTCCCCTTCCTAGCTTAAATAGATCGCATTTTCTACTAACAGAAATATTCGCTAAAGAAGCTCTGTATATTTGCTATTTAAAGTACAGGTGTGAAGTATCCTGAAAGGATATTCTGTCTTAGTTTTTGGAAAGAGAATTTTAGGGGATTGGAAAATCATTCTGAAATCCTTCAGTGATGTGTGCATAAAGATTAGGTTTCTGAAGTGGTTATTAGAAAGGTCATGTCTTACCCTGATTACTTAACACTGTCTGAGATCTTTCCTCACCATGAAAATGTTCAAGTCAGGATTATAGCAACTTGGAAAGTCATGATCACATGGAAAAACAGTCACCCACTCAGTACACATAATAGCTAGTCATGTTCTGAAAAAGCAGCGCTACTGCTCCCCCCCAAAAAAAAAAAAAAAAAAAAGTTCTCATACTCCTATTACAGCTGCATGGGGTGGGTTTATTGTTAATTGTAAAAGGAATTAATTTGTAAATCTCTTGGGCAATCTAAAAATCTGTTCACTGAGTGAATAATTGAAGTAACCCCTTTGTCCTCGGATGTGTGTTTAACTAAAATATTCCATCCTAGTTCATTTTACACTACTAATGCTGTGCAAATGAGGCTGCAGTGCTTAAGAAACAAATAATTTATCTGTTTAAGCAGTTAACAGTACCAGCAATTAAAGTAATATCTAGCCTGTATTCATATTCACCATTTTTTATCACACATAACTATAATATCAAACAAAAAACAAAACCAGAAAGAACACCCCTTACGTCTTTTATGTACTGAACCTTATTAACAAGCAAAAGTATAATGCACTGAGAGTGTTAGGTAGGCCAAATTAGAAGGACTAAGTGTTACTCCATTTTGGCTGGCAGCAAGAAACACATGGAGGCTGATTTGTTTTCAGTTTCCTTAGCTAAGATTGTCTCCTTTCCCTCCCCTAGCCAAAAGATACATAAAACACTGCAGTCCTCTCCATCCTAGGAAAAGATTCACCTACAGAAGGGCTGACATTGCTTATCAAAAAAGCAATGCATAATATAAACTGATCTTTTTTATGAGGGCTGAGTTTTTTAAAAGTGAACCAAATACAATTGGTATAAATAATGTATTTCCATTTTTTATTTATATTAAAATATATGAACAGCTACCTGACACATGGGAATAAGAATGATGATCTGTAAATAGGAAGTAAGAGTGTGCCACACACATTAATTCCTTATATTATTTCATCTTATAGTCAGTAATCTGCTGCTGAAGTAAGACACGTGTGTGTTAGAGTGGTACAATATGCAAATAGAGGAAACTTCACAGACTCGGTGAGTGTAGTTTCTATAGTCTTTCAATACATTGTGTTTACTGCTATACCAAAACAAACCAAGAATGCTCTATTCATTTCCCTGATTTTTCCTGAAATATTCAACAATGAAAAAGCATTGGGAAAATGTACTTATGCAGTGAAAACAATGCATAGTAAAAAAATCTCTAGTGGGAAAATCTATTTAGAAAAAAAAGGTCAAAATTTATTCTTTTTTAGGGAATTTGTTACCTCCTTTTGTTTTAAACAAAAAGACTCCAAGTATGGAACTGCTGACATTTTCTTTCTTGTTAGATCAGTGCTTTTCAGTTAATCACCTTGCTGTTGGTATGGAACTGTAAATATGGAAGATGAAAATGGAGAGGGAAGGACAGTATCAACTCTACATGGCACATTTGCCTTTAGACATCACATGATAATACATTGTTTATATCATTCTCCCTTTGTTACTTGACATTAAAAGGAGACAAAGGAGATAAATGTTCCCTTGGGTACAGTGTCCAAGAGCTAAGCAGTAAGAGTAGGGTCCAAGCAGCGTAACTTCTTTACCCTCCTGCCTTCTAAGAGAGCAAGGGAGTAAGATGGTGTATGGTACCAGACATGGCAAAGGGAACGCATGTGGCAGCATTGTGTCTGAAAGGAAACAGAGAAGGGATCTGCCTCCTGAAGCAGACCTAGAAGCTCTGCTAGGCATATGAGGGCAGCATGTGCTTGCTGCTTAAGACTACAGCAATGAGACTTTTAGGCTCCCTAGTTAAAGTGGAGAATGCTGTCTCGAAAATTTGTAGAAAAGGAAAATGCTTTACTTTTGTTCCATGGAGGAGATTTTTCTGTAAATAAAGCTACACTTTTGTCTTCTTCCCTAATCCTTGCGGAGAATGTGCAAACAAACCAGGAACTGAAAGAACAATATTTACAATCATACTCGTACTCTATAGATCTTTTTTTTTTTTTTTTTTTTTTTTTTTTCTAAGCAGTGCTTCTGACAGCCTGTTAGCAGCTTACCAAATATTATGAACCATCTGAGCTCTTCTTTTATCCTTCACAATGTGCTGAGCTCACAAGTCAAGCCTTTTGTTGATCATTCAATAGGCATGTACCTGGGGCCAAAAATAGTCTGACTTGCCAAAATACTGAATCCTATGTGTGAAATTATTTCCCTCACGGGTTTTGACCCAGTTCTGGAGGCAAAATATGACAACTGACCTTTCATGAAATAACCTGTGTTTCAGCTTCTTCAGGCTTATAACCATAAGGGAAATGTATGGCTCCACATGTTTTTATAACATCTGTAAGTTATATTATATATCCAAAGAGAAAAATCCTGTGGAAAGAGAAATCCTGAAGTTTTGTGATGCTTGGATAGTTCTGGGGCACGAACTCACACATAGGTAACATTTCTCCACTTCTGTAATGCTACAGTCACTAGCAATATACAGAACATACGGATACGGCTACCTGATTAGAAGGTTATCTTGTAGTTTGCATTTCCTTAAGAAATCATCAAATACAGCAAAGGTGTGGATAAAGATCCTCTGCATATATATAATTTTTCAGTGGGACCTATTTTGTATGATTCAGGTGAGACAAATGCATGGAGGTATTAAAACAGTTTGGTGGCCTATGCAGAAGTTTTTGAAGCACACATCTGTTCAAGCATGTTATGTTCTAGGGTGCAAAACTCCCTTTATCAATTACATTATATGGACAAATCCCTAAAAGAACAAAATACAGGTACAGCATTTCGTTTGTGCTTCAGTAATACAAGCTACCACACATTTTTAACTCTCCCTTACACCAGTGGAAGATAAGGACAAGCTTTGTTATGTGACCTACTCCATCCTGAGAAGATCGTAACTTTGGCTAACACAGTACAAACATAGGTGCCACGCTATTAAAAATACAACTTCATTATGAGAAGTTCATTTTTCCTTAATGCAGTTGGAATTGGACAGCTCATTCCTTAAAAACTCTTCAAAAAAAGCCACCTTAAAATGGTAGGAAACTTAGTTGGCATTTTCACAGACCGGCAGCAGTTAATCTGCTATCACATGTGGTGTTATTTAAAGTCTACAGTGAACAATATTTACAATCAGATTAAGGGCAATGAGGAAAGCATTTCTGAAAACCCTCTCTCACAAAGTTGGGAAATACTAATCTATGTATTATGAGATCACACAGCTTTAACTTGCACATCCAAGTTAGGAACTTTCATTTGCCCTTCTTCCCTTCCCAGACTTTTCTCCACCTGTAATTTCTCTGGAATAAGAATATTGATGTCAATAATTTCCTTTGTATAAAGAAATATTGCATTAATTGACTAGATATTGATGCTTTTGGTGCCCACGTATTCAAAACTATGTTTTGCAATATAATGCTTTCCTTTTGCACCATTTTCTACATACCTTTGTGAGATCTCTCCTAGTGAATTTTTATTTTTCTGCTATCTAGGCCAGCTCTGCTATTTCTGCTGTATAAGCATTGCTTCAAATGGGAACATTGCTCTGATACCATTAATCATTTGGTTGCTATCTCCTGACCTTTTACAGCATCAACAGAGTACTCTGTAACATGTTGATCACAACTGTAACTAATATTTTAATAACACAATGCTAGCTATAAACACAAGGAAACATCAGTATCATTCAGATGTGTACCAAAGCAATGTTCCTGCAATCTGAGAGCAAGCTCCAGCTCAGAATTCCTCTCTGTAGTTTAAATGAAGCTACTATTTAATATTTAAAAGTACAGTACTTCTTGATCAAGAAATCAACATATCACAGAAGTGCAGTGGAAGAGCTAGATGGTACTTGTGGCTTTCACGAATGAATGTGGTTATTTTTATTTATTTATTAGTTTATAAGCTAGTCTTCCTTGACGCGCTATCTGGGACATTGTATATATTTTTTGCAGAAAATTAAACTAAACTAAAAAGGGCACAGTGCCCAGAAGATGCAGCCATTCCCTTAAAAACTAGCTCAAAAGAGCTAAAAATTAGAGGCAAATAGTGGTCAGTGCTGCATTAACGTGAACAGAGAGGCCTTGCACGGAACCCTGAAGACCCTCATTCCACCCACCGTGTCTGTCCTTTGCCCAAGGGAACAGCTTCTGCAGGCGGGCCAGTTATTTTGTACCATTGAGCTTCAGCAGGTAGTTACACAGCATGTACCTAGGGGCTCATCCTGCTCCTAGCGGAGTCAGTGGTAGAAATCCATGGCCCAGCATCACAGAGAGGGGTAGGTAATGTCATGCTGAGAGCTTCAGAGCTTAAAAGGTAGCTGATACAGGTGTGCATGCTTACCTATGTGCCTGAGAACACAGTTCTACCAGGCAGGTTGCTTGGCAGTGAAACTAGTCTGGAAAAAATACACAAGCACAGGATGAACCCATCTCAGATACGTCAGATACAGCTTCTGCCTGCAATGCTGCAGAACACCCCCGAACCACTATCTGGTTGGGCCTGGCCTAACTTTTAGGACCCCTTTTGCTTGCTCTCTGTCCTTCCATTAGGTTTCATCCTGTTTCTGAACTAGCTTCAAGGAAGCCAGCAGTGTTGCCATGCAAGCTGTGGTCTGTCTTAATGATCAGGTGGCTGTCACAGAAGTAAGAAAAGACTATTTTTAGCTCCCTTTCTGTATGGGAACAGTTTAAATCCCTGATTATGGCAGGTGCTATACCTACTGGATTGCTACAGTCAGGTGACCTTTCATCTTTGATAATAATTTTCAAGAAAAATGGCCAAGACCTCTGCGTGGTGGGTGCCCTGTGCAGTTAGTTGCATGCATGGGAGCTAACCTCAGCAGACCCTGCTGGGAATCTAGGTGTGAGGATAACTGCAGGGGCCGGTTCTGTGCTGCTCAGCTGCCAGCTGAGTGCAGTGGCAGAGCTGCAGTGGCAGTCACCAAGCACAGGCAATGGCAGAACTCTGCAAGTCTCAACAAGCTAAAATTACATTCCTACAGAGCCAAGACAGCTGAAGAACTTAACGTGTCTATTACTGCTAGCACACTAAGGCAGGCTAAATAGCC
The DNA here is from genome assembly GCF_965140915.1 of Aythya marila. Lineage (NCBI taxonomy): Eukaryota > Metazoa > Chordata > Aves > Anseriformes > Anatidae > Aythya > Aythya marila. Next base: position 7,619,447 of record NC_139056.1, on the reverse strand, counting down.
TTAGGTGCAAAGTCTCACAATGAATCTAAGTCCTGATTTGTCCTGAGACATTATGATGGGCCGTATCTCAAACTAAATAAACTGTAAAGCATTGCAAATACCTTACAGATTTTGCAACAGATTTATCTGATTTCGTTTGTTTGTTTTTCAGGGCTCTTGCTGACGTTATGCGACCTCAAGGTCCTTGTACAACAGATCATATGGAAAGAGATCTAAACATTGTAGTACACGTGCAACATTATGAAAACATGGATACAAGACCTCCTCCAAATAATTTACGTAAGTTGCATTAGAACTATATTAATGTTTGGAATGCTGGCACTAAAATGAGTACTATGGAATGAATATTGGTGGATGTTAAATGAGGATAGATGGCACAAGGATTCTTGCAAATTAGGAAGATTCTTTATCACAGAATTAGAAATATCTAGGTTTTCCTGGTGCAAATAGTGCAACACTAATGGCAAGCCATTTTGATTAGAAAAAGAGTTATTGTGCTTATTTTAGTTAGGTGTCTTGGTTGACTAATATTTGCTTTGTACTTTTGTCTCCTAACTGGTGTTTTTCTTCAGCTCATCAATCCATCCCTTATTCTATGTTTTGTTATATCAAAATAGAAATGGCTAAGCTTACAGCAAGATTTAACGAGACGTTTCATACAGCTGTAACACCCAATAGGAAAGTAGTCTCATTAGGCTGTTATATCATCTCTGCTAGTAAAATAGTTAAATACTTTCCTGGAGAGCATAAAGTTGTATGTGGTTTTCACTTTCTCATTCTTTTCTGTAATGGAAATATGAGAGAAAGGCTATTATTTTCTTTTAAATACTATTTTTATTCTGTGCCTGATATTATGTGTTTGCTATTGAAGGCAAGGAAAAAGTACACCTTGGAGTTTCGGAGGAACTATGGTGACATTTCAAGGGGTTCTGAAATCCTAGGCACCTTATTTCTCAGTCTTGTATTAGACCACAGAGCAGATCTTTCTCATGCTCAGATAAATTTTCCTTTCATGAACAGTTTCAGTGTAATTTTACTTTGCACATGTTTATGTATTTTGTATTCATCTATATCATTTATATGCATATATACATAGAAATTTTAGATTATATATTTACAATTTTAAGTTCAATATATTTATAAGTTTGTGTCATTCAGGAAGGTATGGATTATTAGGCAGTGGATGGCTTTATTCTGTGCTGTAGACCAAGGTAGTTGAGCATGTTACTGCAAATATACTTTTCCTGAAGTGGTATTTGTGGTTTGAAACATTTAAACTATATGCACAGGTCTTTTCCTTATCTTTCTGTAACCGCAGAAAGCAGAAAATTTGCTTATAGCTGGGCAAAGAATTAGTTTTATTCAGATTGCACTGTGCAGTTATTGTGAGATTTTGTTGCTCCCTTCTTTTGGGGGAACAGGGTAAGGACAATGAGAGAAAGAGATGACTCGTGCTGCATGCACTCTTGATACTTGTTTTGTGGTAGAGGCTGACTGTGATTTCTTATGCATGTGTTTACAGGATAACAGAGAATTAAAACTGTGACCTCTAATAAAGATACCACATATAGTGAGCTCTGACATCTAATCTGTCTGCACTGCTTGCCAGCAAAGTACTTCCACCTGGGTCTGTGCAGTTGTACAGTGCAGAGGGGGAGGTACCTACATACTGCAGCAGAACAACTCTAATTGTGTAAAAACATGCCACTTCTCGAGGGGAACTTATGCTTCTCTCTCTCAATCAAAGGTGCTCTAACCCCTTTATGCTCCTGTGGTTTAAGGAGGATATGCACTATCTCTCTCTCTTTGCTCTGTGTATTAGCTCTTGCTTGATCTCTTCTGATCCTCCCTGTGACCATGTTTTCAAGGAGGAAAATGCAAAATGCTAATGAACTCAGGGTACAATCCTTTGTTTCTCTCATACATGAAATGTTTATTAAGAATCCCAGTTAACGAAGAGAGCCAGAAAGTAAATAGATCCTTACTGCATTGATTGTGTCTAGAATTTTGTAATTTCACACTGTTTTACTTAAATCTTTGTATACTTCAATATACAATATACCACAGCAGGTCTTTAAACACATTAAGTTTCTTGGATTTGAATTCAGATTAACCAATATTCTATACATTTACTCATTATTTTGTATTTGTTGCCACTATATTCCCTCATAAACTCATCTAAAACATGACTAAATGACCTTGTAAAATTAGCCAATACATCATAAATGATTAAAGCATGTTGAGTGCATGTGCATTTATGGTGCAGGGAAAAAGCTTTAGAAAGAAACATTATTAAGACAAATACTCTATGCCCAGTATCTTAGCGATTTGAAATTTTATAGTGGAGTTCTGAAACACTGCAAGAGTGGGGATATTGCTGAACCATTGTCAGAGCAGCATTACCTACTAGTAGTGCTGAAAAAGTGACAGGCTTTTGGGGATATATTTACAAGGAAATAAATCAGACTGAATTCTATTCCAAATCTTTACTTAGACAGAGAAAATGAAGTGGTAACAAAATTATAGAATCGACACTTTGATATATATATTTTTAAGTTCTCTTTTCTAAGTTACCACTTTCTATCTACTAGCCATCTTGAAATGAAACTTAAAAATGTGATGTACTTTTCACATTGGTCCATAGATAAGAAGAGGGCAGGAGTAATTTCTTAGGCATTATATACCATTTCCATATTGTGTCTTTCAAGATACTGAAGACAAACTTTTGAAGGCCAAACTTTATTAAGAATGTTCTGATTTGAAGGGTCAGTTCCTGTTTCTGCCCTCTTGAAAAAACATCTTGCTGATGCTGCCAGCTCTGAAAAGTGGGCTGGCAAACTTTGCATGGGACAAACTTTGCATGACATCTGACACTGAAAATGAATGTGTCTTTATCCCTGGACTCCTTGTTACCAGAAAACAATGATTTTCTAAGCTGCCTGCAGTAAGCACAGATATTTGCCAAAATCAGCTGTGCAATGGAAGGCCAAAAGTAGACATTTCTTTTCAGTGTCCTGCAGTCTAAGAAGTGCAGTTTACCGACTTTCTTGTCCCTTCTTTTCTCATACTCAGAAAAGAAAAGCCATACTGGAGATTCTAGAAAAACATTTTTTTTTTTTTTCTGTGCCCATGTGAATCCAGACAACCTAGATGCTCATTAGTGAAAGCCACTTTGCCCTTAGTGGTAGTTAGTTGCCATAATTTTCTTTCTGTAATGTGCTTTCCTTAGGATTGCTTTTTCATTATTTCACCCCATTCATGCACATTAGAATGGAATAGTGCTTTGTAAACAAGCAGCAGTTATCTACCAAGAATCACAGCGTTCAAGTTTTCTAGCATGGCATGTTAAATAAAATAAAACAGACATGCATGTTAAAAACAAAACCAAGAGCAAACATTTCTGCAGAATTTGAGATCAGTTCTGTTCATCTCTATTTAACTTTCATGAACCTTAAGAAAGCAGCAGCATTCAGGATTTCTTTTTCTACTTATTGTGTTAGCAGTCAGCAATTTATTTAACTTGTTGGGATTATACTAATAGTGCAGCAGGAGCTAGGAGGCTTTCTAGCTACATCCTCATTTCTGGAAGGTGATTACTACTATTATTTCTAATTCATAATCTATTATGGCACAATGAAACAAATACTTAGTGCTATCCACAGTCACTTTTCCTAATGATCAGTAAAAGCTTGGTTAGTATTTCCTCAATAATAACTGGCCTTGCGCTCATATTTAAAGCATTTATGCAGAGTTCAAACATACAGCTGACTTTAAAGGGTAGACAATTCTAGATTATGATGGTTTTAAGGTGAAAAATGTTAGCTTTTACTTAGCTTGACATGTGTAAGTTGTTTCTTCATTTTTAATTTAACATAACAAAAAAGAAGGGAATTGCAAACACATCACTGAAAGGAGAAAGTGTTGCTGTATCAAAATAGCTGGTTTTAATACTGGCCAAGGATTTGCAGCACACGTGACTAAAATGACTTTTTCTCTTCTTAAATATATGCAAGGGAATAATGTGTTTGCTGCTGCATTTGATTGTCAGTTGTCCTGGATACTTACTGACTACAAATGCTAATGCTGAAAACAAAGCTAAGGCGTTTCTGTAATGGGTGCCTTATGATAAGTTAACTTTTGTTATTTCTTTGTGTTGAGACAGTAAATGTGAAAAGAGGAGGGTATTTTTTGAAGTTCTCACGTATTAGAATAAACACTCTGCATTGTGTATTCCTGTACTTCCCCCATGGCTGTAAGTAGAAGCTCAGTCCCTGTTTTCCAGTGAGAGAAACTGTCACTGGTTTGACACTGTGAAAATACAGTTGGAATGTGCAAGAGTTTTTTTGCAGTCTTTTTCATCCCTCATGAATATGCTTTTTTGTTGTTGAATGCAGAGCTCTTTGGCAAACTAATTATTTTTATGTTTAACTTACAAATATAACATCATCTGATATAAACAAGTGTATGGGTTTGCATTGCATTATATAAGCCCAATTCCTACTGATATAAAACACTAATTTACTTACTTGTGTAATAACAAAGAAGTAGTCACAGAGAACGTGAGGTATTACTCTAATAATATACTTGTGTTGGTAGGGGCCTTGAAGCTCTACTAAAAACATTGTTCTGATGGAGGGATGCACAATGCAAAGGACTGAACAAATAACTATCTTTGGCCTCATTGGTATCAAAGTTGCTTGATTACAGTAAAATGCTTTTTTAACATGGCTCCAGCCATGTTTTATGAGCGAGGAGATGGAGAACACCAATAAGTTTCCAAAAGATGCACAGTGACAGAAGAAGAAGTGAAGAAGTACTGCTGATGGAGTGCACTGAGACAGCGAAGAATGAGGGAGAATAAAAGGGCCCGCTTAATTGGAGGATGTCCTTAGTTCACAAGAAACTATAATGCTGTGACAGAGAGAAGGGAATGTAGTCAGTAAGCGCAGGGAATTTGTTTCCATTTCAAACCTTAGTTTTCATGGCCAGAATGCAAAACCTCATTTTACTGATCCATGGTCTACCCAGGAAGCACCTTAACACTATTACAAAAAATCAGATACTTTAGATAGTTCCTAACCTAAAAGCCGATAGGCTTAAAGTAAACTGAGAGACGGCTACTGAGTACATTTTGGTTGTTATATACAACAAGGAAGAAAGATTCTACTTTTAAATTACGTAAGTCTTGAAACTAATCACCAAAGAAAAAGCCCACATCACCATCACCAGCCATGTCAAAAGAAATACTGTATTTTTTTAACATAGTTTCTTGAGACCACTTTTCAAACCACTTTAAATTAAATTCTAGATACGGATTTCAACTGAAATTACAGTATCTAGTAGAACTTCAAAGAATTAACAAATTGGTGATGGATTTTTTCTTAGCTATAGAGGAAGAGTATTACAGCTCCAAACCTTCCATGCTGGACACGCAATTTCCCATACAAACTTCAAGTCTAAAGATGCTGTTCTCTTGCAATTCAGTCATTCAGTGTCAGACAGTGATGTTTAATCAGTTCTGAATGTGTGTTCAGTCTCACAATCGTTAATATAAAAATGTTAGTAATTTACATTCAGATTCTAATTCAGATTCATGATGCTGATTTATGAGAAGATGCTATGAACCTTCTTGAAACACCAATAAGGATTTTCAAGGAATTTAATTACAACCTGATAATGAGAGCTTGTGAGTTTATTTAGGAAAGATAAAACAGTAAAACAAATGAAATATCTCATTAAGCATTGACTGCAGTACTTTCCCTTAATTCGTTTAAAAAAAAAAAAAAAAAAGAAAGGATAATTTTGAAAATGTTAATATATACTACACACAGTAGCCTTTTATTAACACCTACACCTATCTTCACCTAGTGTAATATGTCAGAACTCTAACAAAGTTCTTACTAATTGCTTGCCTTTGGAATCAACCTTTCAACTTAATCTAGCAAGCAAAATAATAAACTAAAGCAAATAGAAAAGACAATAGCTTGCACCGCTAACAAGGACTCAGGGATTGTATCCCGTGTCTATAATCAAATACAACTGTGAACTTGAAGTCACTGCATACATTCACTGGGTTTCCTCTTTATTCTAAAGTGTTTCTTGGCAGATACGATGTTATTGGAAACCCAGTGAGAATGTCATGTACCCTTTCTGCAATTTTAGCCAGTGGATATGTTTTGAATGATATTGGGTAGATCTTCATAAGCTCTGTTCAATATAACCTTTCCCAATTGGACTCAACAATGAAGATTTTGCTCTGTCTTCATTTATTGTGCAATAAGAATAATTATATTAGATTACTGTCTTGCATTCTATAATTTACTTCTAGAGAGCTTTTAATTCAGATACATTTGACATATCTTCATAAAAATATTCATCAATGTAAAACATATTTGGGAGAAATACAGTTAATCACTGACATTATCCTTTAGTGGCAATAATTAGCTATGGAATAAAAATTATTTGCAATATACTTTTATATTTTATAATGCATTTTAAAAGGCTGAATGATTAATTAACAAAACAAAAAACATTGTCATAACAGAAGAGAGCGTTGCAGTGACAGACTATTACATAGGTAGCTTTGAGTCACACAACTTTAAACTTGAAAAGCACATGTAAGGGATGAGACTCATTTTGCTGTCATTGGAGTACAGATTAAAGTACTTTGAAATGCTGCCCAATAGTACAGGCATGTATTTACCATCTAGCAGACGAAAAGTTCAATATTTAAATATGGTTTGACCTTAGAAAACAGTTATATATTTCCCTTGGGAGTCCACTTTTACTTCTGTATCATCATCATAATTATTTAATAAGGGTTTAGTTCCACAGGTGTTTGTTATTAAGTATTGATACATGCTGTCATCAAACACTCTCCTGAAAACAAAGTTAATCCTTAGAAGAATAAGCATCGTCTACTGCTTTGACACTTTGCAATCTGAGTTTTACTTGTTAAATTTTATTAGTGAGGCATTATTCCCATTATATCAATTCAGTATCTAAAATTGTATTTTGTCTTTGGAGAGCTACACTGAATAATAGGATTCTCAGTGTTCAAGAACTTCCAGTGCAAAATATTCCCACTGTTTACCAGAAGTGTCAGCAAGATCCATCATCGATGCCTCATGCTTATCGCAATCTTTCATGTTGCTGGGATTCTTGCTGTCAAAAATTGGTATGGGAAACAATGCTAAAGTAATAGGAATTGTGTTTGCGGAAAAAAAGCAAACCAAACCAGAAAAAAAAAAAAAAAAGGCAAAAAGGCAATCAAAAAGCACCTTTTCACCTTTTGTTTTCATGGTTGGTTTGCCAATGCCATTGGAAAGACAAACTGCACTCGCTTTTTCTATGCCAAAACAGTATCGTTTTTAACTGTTGACTTACAGCTTAATCATCTTTCTAAATCCACTAACTTCCACCCTCATATTTTGTTTAAAAAATCATAGATTTATAACACAAATGATAAAAACATAAATTCAGTACTATGTTGATTTCTGTCTATGTATTCAGGTGTAAGCACAAACTGTTGTAAACTGATTTATCCACAGCTAAACATACACACTTTTAATGACTATTTATTTGAAACTTTGATGCTATACATTAGATTTTAAAATACCATTCTCAGAAATTTAACATTCCATAAAATTACTTCCCTCTTTGTTTTTGAATGCAGTCATACCAACTTTGCCAACCAGAACCTGTATATTGGTTACAAAATAAAGTAGAAGAGTTTGGCTGAATACATAAAATACATCCCAGTATTACCAAGTGATTGTGACATGCAATTCAGTGAGATGATGTTTTCAAATTTCGAACTACAGTTTCAATCGTAAATGGGTTTCAGAAGCTTTGTTCTCTGCTTTATATCATAATTTTCTTTGAAATGTACACATCAGCTCTGACTTCAGTTTTATTATCATAACATAAAGTCAAGAAGGGACTTGAGTGTTTAATATTTACAAAATGACTTTGTTATTCTTATAACAGAAACAATAGTTGAAAAAATCTCTAGAACCATCACACAAAACTGCATTAATAATCATTCACAGATTATTATGAAATCGACTTTAATGTTTTCTTAGGCATACTTATGAATTTAATTTTTAAGTTATCATATATAAATAGCTTTTAAGAGTCTTTCACTAGCATACTTTTGTTTTTAACTGATATGTCCATGCACCCAGTTTAAGGCTGTAACTATACTTCTGAGTCTGCAGTGAATTTATAACAGTCCAGAATAATCCAATTGGGTTTCACCATCTACTCCTTATCAGAAAAGGAAATGCATGTTTGATATGTAGTTATTTATACACACATGAGCATACACAAAAGAGACAGCACGTGCGTGACAAAATGTTGACAACTTTAGTGGGGTTAGCAACTATTTGTTTATCTGGAAGCATGCATAATAAACCAAGTGTCTCAAACACCTATGTGTTTATACCCTGAAGAGTTTGCTCTTACTACGTTATTTTGGCTTTTACACTCTACAGCATTAGCCAGAAAAACAAAAACAACAACAAAAAGCCTTTCCCATGTAGCCAGTTGCTCTTTCAGCAGTAACCTGATCAATCCTTATCACTTTTGAACTGCTTTATTGTTTTGTCTTAGCATATTCTCCATGCATGCAGAGCTTTGTGCTTCTATCACTGCCTCTTCTGCTGCCTATAACAAGCTGAGCCTTCTGAGTGACAAGTACTATTTGATGGTGCTAATTTCTGCTGTTTTAGAAAGCATGCGCTTGGCCATTCTGGACAGCATATGAAAGAGTACCACAACACACAAAAGTATAGCAAATGTCTAGGAGCATTTCATCTTACTGACAGGGCACTCAAGAGAAGCGACTTTCAGCCATAAATTACAGCATGCAGTTCAGAGATGGGGGAGGCACAGGCTGGGAGATCTTGCAACAACTGTAGGATTTTGATAGTGCTTACAATAATGCATAGTTTAAGCCAATTAGATGAAATTATGATCAGACAAAAGTCATAGCAACGCATTCACCTTCTTTAATGGCTCAAGGATTTCACCCAGGGGCAGTACAACTTCTTGGACATCACACCTATCTTATTGACGGGAATTAGTGTTTTGTAATTCATCTTGAATACAGCAGAAATGTAAAGAGAGATGCAGGAAGTTTAGCTTACAGCTTTGTAAAAGAAACTTTATACAGCTTAGAGAATTCAGTGTTGGAGACGGAAAAATGCATGTTCATGATTACTTCTTTTCCATTACTTTAACATTATTTTTCTTTCATTCTTGCTTATTCTCCTTGCTATTTCAAAGCACTTATAGGAAAAGAGGTCTGTGAAAAATAGTAATTTCTCTTGGAAATAAATTAATTGGCCCCAACCAAGATCTTTTCCACAGAAAAGATCCATAGAAGATCAGGAAAAAAAATTGGCGAATACTCTGTGGTGTAAGACATTTGCAGCAGGCTTCTTCATAGAAGTTTGACTGAAAGACCTCTTCAAGAGCTATACTGAGCAAAATTCACTTAGAAGAGATATCTCCTTGCTCTCTAGCATCTGTCCAAGGTTCATCTTTTGTCTGCAAGTCTGCACATCAAAGCCAGTAAACTAAAATTTTACCTTTGGAGCTCAACATACTATTCCTATACATGCCAAGGTCTGACTGGGATGACAGAGAATCCAGAGGCTGAGCCTGGATAAAAATGTGCATCTAGCAAAACCAGTAACAATTACCAGAAACTTCTGAATCTTGAAGAATATTAAGAGTAAAATTATTTATGCTTCTTTGCAGATGTCCACATTTAAACAGTTATGTTATAGAGGTCATATATAAAATACAAGAAAGCTCTTTCACTAACTTGTTCATTATATTAATAATTTAATGCACCTATCTAAGAGTTACCTAACACTAATTCTTTTTCCAGCTGTGATTCTACACCTCTTGTAGGGAGGTATAAATAACAGTGTGCAAATAGATTAGGCCTATTTCCTGTCAGGGTAAGCAATTTACAATAGCAAAAAAGTCATCAGGATTCTTTCCAAGTGCATACAAGTGACACACTTTATGATATGATGATCTTGCACTGTCATAGTCTAGCATTTTACAGCCATTAACATTTACTTACGAAAATCAGGCTAGAAATATTTATTTGGAAGCTACACATTCTTTCCTACGTGACACTTTATCTCCATTTCTACAACTACAGAGTCATAGATGGAGATTAACCCCAGAATCAGAGACTTGGAGTTAGAGTTGTGCTGGAAAGTGGCAATCACCTATCTATTCCATGCACAGAAAAAGATTTTTAGATTTTGCAATCTCCAGAATCACTCTAACGTTTTTAGAAAAAAAGATAAGAGGTCAATGAAAACATGGTCTCTGTAACTTAGTCTTATGTCTTAGTCCTAGTTCTGCTGAACCTGGAACTGAAATAACACTGGTCTTCCCCTTTCCTCTTTAACACCTCTTGTGTGGTTCACCAGAAACAGCAAGGATTGTGCCTCTGCACTCCATTATCTCAGTAACCCATAAGCAATGCTTCAGGTTCCCCTTGTGTTTCTTGATTTTTGCCTGGACAAAAGTAGTATGTTCTGGCTTTTACAGAGTTATCTATTCTGGTATATATGTACTGACTGATCAGCAAACAGAACAAACCAAGAAACTATGGAGTTGGTACTTTTTTGGCCTTTTGCCTCCGTGCAATCAAGGGGCAAATGGCTTAAAAGTTACTATGGGGAGTAACAGAGAGCTAGACAAAAAATTACATTAGCTATGTTCTCTTTTAAGAACAATAAATCTAGAGTTATTTACCAAGTGCAATAAAAGGCTACTGGGCATTGTTAGCATGAAATTTGGCTCCATAAATCAAGTAAGTATTGAGATGTTGCTCTGAGAGTCCGTAATCGTCAAATGGGGAGATCTAGTTATCAAAGGTTGGGCATGCCAGGAAAATAAGAAAAGAAGGATAAAAGAACCCATGGCACACCCTCTTCCCCACTGATCAAAGTTGTCTCCCAGCAGTCAGGATGATTCCTGGTCTGCAGGCTCTAAACTATTTGTATAAGAAAGTCTGAAGGGAGCAGGGATATATCAGAAGATCAGATCTATCACAGAGCAAAATGCAATCTCAGAACTTGGCAGATGATTTATTAATTGCCAATTATTCTTATTTCTACTTTACATGGTGCTAAGACTATGCTAGAACCTTCCAAGTGGAAAATCCACACAATAGTTAATGCAGTTCAAAAGCAGCATTAATCCTCCTTTATGGCTTGCAACACTCTTGGGAAAGAAGATACTGCACAGCTTCAAGGATGGAAAGTCACTGGTGTTAAGTAATCTGAGGCTAACTAGCAGATTACAGACAGAGAAGTCCTAAGTGCACACTGCTCTGTGTGTATGTATGGATTTAGAATTGGATTTACTTTCCCCACAGACCTGTAGAATATATGGAGTTCAAGACCAGAGCACCTTGGAAGTTGGTGAGCATGAGCTAGCAACTTTAAGAATACTCCTTTCATACAGTTGCTGACAGGACTTCTCAACTTTGGAGGAATTAACAGAAGAGGGGGAAATTTATCTTATCACCCAAGCAAATTAAAATTAGAACATACGCATGCCATACTCCAACATCATAGGCATGACTGAATTCTGGCAGCCACTATGTCATGATACTGAGTACTCTTCATCTTATGACTCCCTTTAAAATAGTGTCACAGTAACTTGCAGCCACAGATTTCACTAGATATGGTCTGTGTGAGAAAATTGCAGGTGGTATCCAGACTGCTTGCTCTGTCTTCTGGATTTGACAGCTCCTAACTCTGTCATTCTAACCAGCTTTCCTCTAGTTAAGATATGGAGTGCATTTCTACATAGTACACAGGATTACAACAGGCACACACTTCCTCATGTGTTGAAACAGTACCTGACACCCTACCCATATAAAAGATGGTGAGGTCTTACAGTGGTGCTGTGTCCCTCTGAAGCCACCCTGGGCTTGTTACGGTGTGACTGCATGAGAGCTAAGGGCCTATCTGAGCATCAAATCATCTTTGTGCTTCGTATTGGAGAGAGGTGCTGCAGGAGTCAGTGCAGAGCTGGCTCTGGTCCAGCAGTACAACGTTATCATATTTATGGCTAGACACCTGCAATTGGGTAGTAAAGATTGCTGCTGCCACAGCTGTCTGAAGTTGTATCCACTGCTATCACTACCAGTCAGAGCAAACTAGGTCTGGCAAACTACAGTACACAGTATCAGCAAGCCTGGCAGAATCCAATTCACGAATGAGGATCAGCGTAGCCTTAACATAGAGAAATGCTAGATGAAAAGATAACGTGCTCAGAGAGTATGTATTGAACTCATGGGATGAGAGGAGCTGTCAAAGGAATATACAGGCAAAAACTTCATCAAAGACGACAATGAAGGGATGCCTTTCACAAGGAAGATGTCAGAAAGCACAGAGAGAGATTGGGTTCAATTTAAAATGCTCCAGAGATTCTTTTTTGAAAAAGGATTCAAAATTGCAGAACTAGGCAGTGTATAACACCTACATAGCTCACCGAACCTTCAGAGCAGAGAGCTGTGCCAGCAGAACAGCCATTACCCCCGTGGGGAAACATACCTGGACTGGCCATTTGGCACTGTGTCAGTTTAACTCACTTATAAATGTCTGGATGACAACCCTATTGTATTTTTCTTTTTAAGCCACACATAAGTAATATCAGAAAGAGAGTAAGCAAAAACGAGCCTGAAAATCAAATTCATTTTACCACAATGGTAATAATAATTTAATGCTTTACCCAGCTGTGACTCAAAAGCAGTCCAAGCAAAGTGTCTTCCTCCCCACCCTGAGAGTATCTCAGGGATGATACCATTGTTCAGCTCAATTTCCCTCTCTCTCACTTGATCTTTTTCTCTCCCAGCAAAGCTTTTATTGCCTTCATGTTTGTGATTCTGCTTTTCTGTGCCTGACAGTAGTAATGAAGATATGCCACAGTTACTGACAAGGCAAGCATTCTAGAAAAATTCTGCCAGAAGAAATGAAATGAAATACTGAATACTTGACGTTAGTTTCTGGAAGTGATCACTAATATGTAAATTTATGTCATGCTCTGTAACTTAAAGAAAAAAACAGATTTGTTTAAAGGTCATCAGTAATTAAAAGAAAAAAAAAATCAATGAAAAACATTTACAAATGCATGGGAAAAGCAACTTGCTGTTTAAAAGTCCGTGCAGCAAAAGGATCCATAAAGGTGATATCGGGGACAGTATACATTTGTCTCAGTTTCAACAAACACAATAGCTGAAAAAGTGTTACAGGTTTTTAAAAGCTTGAAGTTTTGCTTCTTGGCTGAGAGTAACACGTTTTTTAAAAACAAATAATTGTGTTTTCCTACATCCTTTAACCTTCTTATCACTTCAAGACATGGCGTCTCTTATGTGTTCTGTGAGCAAATACAATGTTCCTCCTCTGTCCCCATTAAATTTCTGAATTTAGGCCCTGCATGTACAGAGTATTATAAGATGCCATATCACCCCTAGCTACCTATGCTAATATATGTGTCTTGTACTTTGTGACATGTAGTACATAATATTCTCAGTGCTTCACTGGCATGGGATCAAAAGGATAAATGGAGAAGAACATAATGCATTTTTTTCAGCCACTTAAACAATCCTCATTTTCCTATCCCTTCTAAGCATTAGTGGGGAAAGAAGCTGTTCATTTATATTTATGCACCATTGTATGAACTACCAACAAAAGGTGCCTTCCAGGAGATGCATTTTCTTATATCATGCACAGTTACTATCACAAGATCCCCTGAACTAACTTACTACATATTCTGTAACAAACGTGTTTCAGCAGCAGCAGGATCTTTCTGCCCATTATTTACAGCGTTTTATCATTATGGAAGTGATTAGCAATACAGGCACAAAAAGGTCAAGAAATTTATATCTTCTTATCCTAGGAATTAGCACAAAATAGTGTAAAATTTACGATAGTGTACTGATCCTGATACAAAAGCAGCGAAAGTCAGGTATTATCTTCCACTGTCTTTGACAGTCTTTGAATCGCATCCACTATATTTTAAATAAATACACTTGAGATGTGACAGTATAATTTGTATCAACATAATGCTATAATAATTTCAGAAATATAATACAATAAAAACTATCATTGTTTACATAATCAAGATATTCCCATCTCATAATCCAAGGATGCTTGTAACAATCTGTTATAGCACTTACGGTAACATTATTACCTACCCTGGGTACACTGAGATGTAATTTAAAACAGAAACAACAGAGTATTGGGGATAAGGAAATGCTGATCAAAACCTTAAGGATTTCTGGAGGTCACAACCACCTTGGCAGTCTGCCAGGCACGGAGCAGCTGACTGGGGAACACTTCCCACTTCCCTTGCAACTCCAGGTTATTAAAACAAACACTTCAAAGAAGTTAAGAATTGGCACTAATTAGCAGCTCATTTCTGGGGGGGAATGGAAGAAGTACAAGTTTTCTAGCATCTATCATGCAAGACTAAATGAGTAAAACAACTATTCAGACTAGTGTATTAAATTGTATACAATTCACTAAAGAAATTAGCACAGTTAGCAATGATGGTTCAAAAGTCATGTAAAAGCTGAGTGTAAGAAAAAATTCCTTCTACTGAAATGGACATAGGCACTGAAGAAATCATTCATGGAAACAAAAAAGCCTGAAGGGACTGGATGGTGATTAAATAGAACATGGAGCTTTTCACATCCAGATCCCCTCTTTAAATACAGCCTAGCAAGTTTAACACCAGCCAGTTTGTAAGTTTGCAGCCTAAACTATCCATCACTAGATTTCTAATCCTTTGAGCATTAAATATTCTGGAAAGAAACAAGCCTGCCAGTGTTCTTAATGGTGTCAGTAACCTGCTCTCTTAAGCAGACAGACTTGCTAAAAACAGAGATGAGAGTGTTTATTAGCAAATGTTTAATTTATGAACACATTTGGTCTTAAGGAACAAAAATAAAGGTCTTTTAAACAGTAGGATGTTAGCCTTATTGTTTGCATTTCAGGCGGAATCGTTACTTGGGGGAACAAATTCTGGGACAGGCTGAGGGTAACTGGGCTGAGCGGTGTGGTGCTGAGCCTCTTTCCTATCCTCCCTCCCCGGTGTTACAACATGCTCAGGGCTAAAGTAACCTCAGTGATATTGAAGGTCACTCAGTGTGGGAGAAGAAAAGAAAAAAGTGAACAGGCAAAAATGTGATCCACCTGCAACATGCTCACATCGGCAGACCTCCATCTCCGAACACCTCTAAGCTATGAAATGCAGCATGTAGGGGAGCTGCACAGGCTTGTGGATTCACAGTTTATAAAGAAGAAATGAGTTTTATAGATCTGTGATCTATACAGACACCCCCTCTCAAATATGTGTCCTACAATTTTATGCAGCAGTTCTTATAACCAGCATGTGAGCTGTGAAGCCAAACTGCTGATAGCCTTCTGTACTAAGTGTTGTATTGTACAGTATTTTACTGACTTTTGATAAATGCTTTTCTTTACTTGCTTTGGTATCATATATTAATACAAAACAGAAGTGTAAAATATGCTTATAATCCTGAGAGTTCTGTTAAACCCTAAGTGATATTAGGAAAGAGGAGAAGAATACTAATGGAAACAGCATATACTGAAGATTTTGCTTTCATGTGAATGCAATTAGAGCTATTCCCTTAAGCTAATACGATAAGTAACTATCTGAGGAAACCCAAAGACTCTGCGAATGTGCAGGAGGGAAAGAGTAGTGTTTGCTTGGTGTTCAATGGCCCATGTGTAATAAGTTGGCAGTTCCATCTATTTCCTACCGGACAAAAGTCTACAGCAGAAATTCCTGATTCTCCCCTCCTCCAGCTGCACATTTGCAAGTTCAGCAGTGAGACCAAAGGCTGAATTAGGAGAGACAGGACTATCTTTTCACAGCTATTTTATTTTTTTATTCTATAGATAAAGATATGCACACAAATAAATTCCCATCACATATATGGCAATGTGATTCAGCACATCAGTTAATTTCCTGAGGATCTGTACATGACTGACCAACTCCTATGCTTTTTCCCAAAGTATTCTGAGACCTACTCTGATATTCTGGAATTTTGATCTTTCCCTAACAGCATTTACCAAACTGATACAAACAGATTAAGTTCTTTGAAAGCAAAATAATGTTTTAGAGTTTTTGGTAGTTACCCTGATTTCTAAATGATAGACTAGTAATAAAGAGCATATACATGCAGGAAGGCTCACAGCTCTAGTTATTTATTTATTTATTTTTAAGAAATGATGTTGAAATGATTGCTAAATACTGGTAGCAAATGTTGCATATATATGGCATAGCGCAAACACACACTGAATATGTGGTAGCTTGGTATGGCACAATTGTTATTAGCATTAACTTGCTGTGTCTGGTATTTTTTTTTTTTTGCCTGCACACATAATGCACTTCAAAAAACCTCTGCACCAAAGCACAGCCACAAGTAGATCCCACAGCACTGTATACAATTGCCAATACGAGGCAGAAAGCTGTCAGCCTTACTTGTTCCTTACATTTTAGCTTGATCTTGGCTGGGATTTAGACTGCTTTTTTGTAATGCACCTTATACTATGGAAAACACTGTGAGCTGTCCAGCTGCCTGGCTTGGGATGAGAAAGGCCAGGGATATGGTGTAGACAGCCAGAAGTTCCCTGAGGTAGCTAAGGCTGCACCACCCTTTTTAGGAACTGAACTGTGCACCAGTGATTACAGCCCTTGGACAAGAAGAGCAGAGCATCACTGAAGTTGTCCTGATAACAGCAGCCCCAGATAGCACTGGAACTCACCAGGAACTAGGATGGCTGGCATCACGTTCAGGCTGCTGTAAAGCATGTTGTGACTGAAAAAAATAGGATGTAAATGGTGGAAACACAAAAGATTCTTTTCAGATCTTCCTTTAGTTACGGCCAGTCCCTAACAACGAGCTCTAAATACTACATATAGGGTGCTACTGATTTATGATCAGTAAAGCTAGAAAAAGCTACCAGGAATCTTCAATTTTTCTGATATTAAAAAAACAACGACAACAAAAACAAACACTCGATATTATCATCTAAACCATACAAATAAAAAATTCTTAATGGAAAGGCTCTTTTCATATAAAAAGACTGCAAGCACTATTTGTGTTCTTTCTCATGAGACAGTAGTGCTGACTCTCCAACACGTTGCACCACAACTAAGGATTCCCAGTTCTCTGCTTGGTGCCTAAATCTGTTCATGTCTGTTACATCTTTTTTTTTCTGCCCTCCAATGTTCTTTCTAGTGTCTATATTCCTTTGTGCTGCTGCTTTTACTCATCTAACCCAGGAATTAAATTTTTTGCTCTCAGTACTTTCAAGTTGAAAAGCACGTTTACCATAGCTGGAATGGGGACGTGAGCATCATCCATCCTCCCATTGCTGTAAACTGTAGGAAATGTGTTTTAGTATGTGGGCACTATCTTGCTAACCTAACCAACTCCCACTTTTCTGGATAATTTCATAAAGTCCTCTTTGCACAATCTCTGTAACCATTTAGATGCATAATAACTTGTCATTTGCATTGATGAACCTTTTATAATACCAACTACAATTAAACAATGCCACTTGGTTTCATCCTATTTCCCCCCAAGTATCTTTCCTATCAATGTTTTTCAGAGTGGCAATTCTCCTGAGCTTTCCAAAATTTATAGGTCACAGGTAAAACAGCATGTTCTCTGCAAATGTTAATGAGTTTACAAACTGCTGAGTATTATAATGATAAATTTGATCATATTTCTCTACTGACTTTACACAGTCTTGGCACTGCAATATTTTTATCTTATATCTGTTCTCAAAGGGCCCAATCCAAAGTTCATTGAAGTCAAGGAGAAGATGTATATTAAGATTAACAGCTTTTGATCAATCTAAAGACAGTGCTGTAAAAAAATATCTGTGCACTTCACTTATAGGCAACTGACGTCTCCTTGCACCACAGTGTTACTGAATCTCATCTGCTTTGCAGCTTTCTGCCTGATCAGGGAATCTGTTGAAGTCCAAGCAGTCAAGGCAGCTGTCTCGAGTCAGATAATTTTCAGCTTCCTAAATAAAGGGAACTAATACAATATCTACTTTATGCCCACATTGCTACCTCATGCGGTATTGTGGAGGCCTTTCGGAGAGGAGGTGGTGACTTCTAAAGGTCTGTCCCTGGTCAGTCCCCTTCTTCTGCAATAGGCTCCCTCTTCCACTTGTAGATATTTTTAACCACTTCCTTGGGCACAGTTCATTTTACAAAGTAATTGCTATTGCTCCTGAAAATGTCCTTTAGCACCTGCAGAGTTACGGTGCAGACTCTGGACAGGAGAGAAGGTTGCCTTGCTGTCTAGTGTCTCTGCTGATACCAGTATGAACAGACAGAGACCTGTCAGTAGTCTGACATCCTTCTTGTGCATTCTAATACACGTGCAGATAGAAAGATGACCTTTGTCTAGAGCCTCTTTATATTTCAGGAGCATTCATTTTTTTTTGTTACGTTACATGATGGCTTTGGTACATAGCATTTGAAGCACTAGTAACCAGTCCTAGCATTACTTTAAGAGAGAAACAAAACTTCATGCCTGCATTGTTGAGCAGTCTTCTGCAACAGCTTATACAGAAGACAAAACTATCATTTTGCAGGAGAGAATCTTCATGAAATGAAGACCATATACTGAAAATACCAGTGCTAAACATATGAACTATCCACATCACTGAAAAACGTGTCTTGATTGTGAAAGGTTAGTCATCTAGCAGAAGGCCAAACTACAAAATCACTAAACCTGTAAAGGCTTGCTGTTGCTTGACACTGTTAGTATACACGTGAGAAAAGCTCACTCAGATAGTCTCGATTATTTTCAAATGCTAAAAGTCCACATGACTGTTTTTGAGACAGAAAGTTACTTAAACTGTACGTTATCTGACATTTATACATGGGGGACTATACCAGTTACTTTTTTATCTAGATAAACAGAGATTGATAGAAGACAAAGTGTAATGGACTATTACAGAAATAAATTAAATTATTAAAAAGGAATGAACAAATAGGACTGCTTTTGGCTTTTTTTTTTTTTTCCCCAAGTTATTGCTTTAGTCATTTCTATGCAAAAATAATCAAAGAGCCCCCTCAGAGGACAATGTTAATCCTTCACTCTTCTGTTCCACACAGCTACAATGAAAAACTAAAACACAAAATGACCCAATCCTTAACATTAGGCAAAACTAAAAACACATTTTTGGTTCTCAGACTCTTATTTTATTTTCCTGAACAATATATGCTCAGTGTGACATATTACGTAAAAACACTGTGCAGAGGCCACATACTTTTCAAATATCAGGTGAACAGCTTTTTTGACTATTTCAGAGCATATTTTTGACTATTTCAGAGCATGAATGTGCAGTGAATTCAGAGGAAAAAACCTGTATGTGGAATTTCTGAGATCATATTGATAGATGTATTTTTTTTTTTCTTTTTACTTACAGTTACTCTTGCCTTTTTGTTTTCTCTCCTGTTGACTTCAATATCAACTTTGTAATCTTACAGTGGTGCTTCAAGCTTTAAAAAATGGATTACAGCCAATGTCAATTTTGGGCAACTGTCCAAAATAACACACCAGCTACACAGCGTAAAGTAACTTTCATTACCTTTTCATCACGTAGTCACAGTTTTATTTTTCCTTTACCCAGTCCCTTGAGCAATGACCTCCTTGTCTGGGTTGCTCCCACCTAGGAAATGTGCTAATTGTTATTACTTCACTTCATAACATGAACCAGGTTTAATCCTGTGCCTGCTAAGTGCCTGCACAGTAGTTTCATTGTACATCATGTACTGTTTGGAAATGTACAGCATAAGCACTGTTCAAGGTAGCATATGGTGCATGATCTTTTCATCTCTGTGTTCTGAAGGTGAACTTCAGGGAAACAGTATTAGTTATTTTCTATTTCTTAATGTATCTGACATTTCTGTCCTAGTTTTCAATATATACTAGAGACTACTGGCCACAATTCCAACACCTTTAAACGCAGCTTCATTAGGGAATGAAACAAGTCAGAAACATGCACAGCAACAACTATTCTGTCTGTTTCTGACCATTATACTGTGTACATCTCAAGTCTCAAACCATTTACACTATACCAGTCCTGATTTTGCAAACACGGATACAACAAAAGCCCTATTATTCTAACATATACTAAAAATTTAATATATTATGAATTGTTTGTGTTAAAATATGTGAATAATTGCATTTCATGAATGATCAGTGGATTTAAAAATATTTCCAAAACAGTAATTTCTGACACCAACTTAAAATGGCAAGATAATTACATAAACGGGAACATAAAATAAGCAGTTAAAGATCACATACCATGTTCTTCTGAACAAATTTATGGCTGTGGTTTACTGTATCAGTGACCTTACCATCAATTTAAGGTTTCTACCTACAGTGGTCATGGCAGTGTTTTCAGTATGAAACATCGCAATAATAACAGTGAAGAGGCTCAAGTATTTCTCAAATAATTAAGAGCCTTTTCACTATCTATAGTAAGTTCATATCAACAAAATCAGTAGTCAAATGAACAGTAGACATACAGCAATAAGATTAGCTAACAGATCCCCTAGTTCACAGCAGATAATACTTCAGCTTAAGAAAACCTCCACTGATTAGAAGCATTTCAGCACAATGTTTTTGTAACTTAACTTTATGAGGTAATGTAACTGGAAATATTTCAGCATGTCCAATTCCGTACAATATATGACAACGGTAAACATAATCCACAGGCTGAATGTTTCCAACCAAAACTTTTACATTTCTGTCCCATAGCCTTCAATAAATAAGCACACAACTTGGCCAACAGTTCCTATGGGAACTGCTGCTGATTCATACGGGGGTGTGCAAGTCCCCGTTCAGTAGGTGCCAGTGGTGCCCACACTAAAAAGCTATTCAGTATGAAGTAGGTCAGATTAGGAAATCAACTGAGCTGGGAGTAGAAAACAAAACCTTTGGAGTAAAACCATGTTTATGTTGGGCATAAGAAAGCCATCCTGCTCACACTGTGAGTGCGTCTCCATCAGCTCCTCTTGCAGAGCTAAGAACTTAGCTTTTTGTGGAGACTTTGTTGAGGACGATGAGGGGGCAGCATGCCTTCCATTTATAGTACACCCACAGATTTTGTTATTGCTCTTTTATTAACAGGGTGATAGACAGAATCATTAGCTGTGCAAATTATTTTCTTACATAAGAAGAAGAGGGTGTCATGTTGTGATGGCTCAGGGGTGAACAGCAGTCCAGGTGTCGCCTCTCCCGGTGTGGGTACTGCCTCCACCTGCCAGGCCCTACTTCTGCTGCTGGCTCATCCTGTCCTTACTCTGGATCACAAGGCATTGCAATCACCTTGTTCCCATTGTCCTGCACAGGAATGCGGTGAGTGGTGCCAAACATGGCTAGCAAGTCCCTCAAAAACATCCTCTAGCGAATTCTGCACTTTTGTTGCTTTTTGGACAGACAAAATGAAAGATTTTCCTAACCAATTACAGCTGTCTCAGTGCTGAGCCCCAGGTGGTGCATTCACCATACCCCATGCTCTCTTCTCCCACCCTATGACTACCTTAACCCCCAGTGATGTACTTGGTGACCCGTATGCCTCAGGTACATTGCAGAGAGCCTGTGGTTCAGGTGAGATGCATCTTTCTGTTCTTTGTGACCGTGGTGTCACCAGACATTTCCAGCAGTATCATTGGCTCAGTGCGCTCATCTCAGCCCCTAACCCTTTTCCTTTTCCTGTCTCTTTACTGAAGAGCATCACTGCCCTCCTTCCCACCATTACAACTGCATTGCTGCTTGACGACTGTCTTCTGAGTCAGACTGAAGGGCTGCTGGGGCTTTAAAATAATGGGGAAAAACAAAAACAACATAACAAAACACCTGTAAATGTAGTTAAAGTCAGACCAGTTCTCCTCATCTCCTCATCTAGTCCTCAGAGGGGCCTTATAAAATAGGCCTGGAAGAACACCAGGGAAGCTGGCTACAGCTCGGGGCTATGAGCAAGCTCGTTTGCTGGCATCCCTCCACTTGTAGCTGCAGGCAGCTCATATTTCTTCTCCTGTAGACACAAGGTTTGTTTTCAACAATTTAATGTCCTTCTGAGTTTGAAATACGAGAGAAATAAGCCTGCTAATCAGATTTGAGCCAGGAAGTGGGCACCCCTAAATTAATGGCTATTTTCTTAAGGACTCTTAATTCCTTTAAGGACCTCTGAGTTTCCTTCTTGCTGATTTCCCAATAGCTCTGAATTACACAAAGGAAATCCATTCACATATTTCAATGTACCAACAGAACTTGCATAGTGATAAAGTAATTGTACATTAATCCCATGTTCTTCATATGTGTGTACAGACATAATAGACTAGGAGAGTAATTTGTCCTAGAAGAGCTAATCAAAGGTTTTAATTTAATCAGTTCATTTTATGTTCCTCTTTTCTGTTTTGTCAGCCTAAAACATGTAGTAAATTTTAATCTCTTCATTGTTTTAGTAATGTGACCACTATTTTACAGAGAGTACTTGACTGATGGTTCTAGACAAATGAGACAACGTGTTTGCTTGTCCTCGCAGGCATTTTAAATAACTGGTTTAATTCTATGCCTTGAATAAAATAGTTCAGTTCCTCAATAACATGAGGGACAAATGAGAAATGGGAGGTTTGTATTGATATTTTTCTCAATTTTCCGCTACCGACTTAGAAATCTCTCAATAATTTATGCCTATACTGGAAATTGTCTTCTCTGCCATGGTTTTCTCAGGTCCCTGGGAGCTCTGCAAGGCAGGTACAAGAGAGGAGGGGCTACGCAGCCAGAGATAACCTTGTGGTTTCTAACTGAAAACCATTAACACTCATCCAAATAGCACTCAATAGAAATGAAGTTTCAATCCAAAAAGCATAAAAGAATGAATGGGAAACAAAGTTGTGTTTCTTTCCTGGCCAATGACCTTTCATTTATGGCCAGCAGAGTACCAGTAACGGTAATGCAAGCCCTGGTGGTGACGATGAGGGATGTGGTCTGCAGGGTGCCAATGCTGCACTGTCAGCAGCCTTCACAGAGCACCTTGAAAATGAGTAAAAGGTCACTTTGCCATGGAGCCCATGGCCAAACTTTTTTGCCTTGCTTCCTTTTGGAAGATGCAGTCTTTTAGTTTTTTTGTTTTGTTTTGTTTTTCTTTCAGCATCTACAGGCAATCAGGCAACCCCGGAATGAACTCAGCAGTCTCGATGACCACACTGTGCAAAGCGGATATTCAGCTCTTCCATAATAATGTTTTCTAAATAAAAACAATAGGCTCCTTTTCTTTTTTTTTTTTTTTTTTTTCCTTTTCCCTGTCAGACAAGCGTTTCTAATGGCATTTTTATAAATATTAGGAACTTTTGAACTTATGTTTATACTACAATTCATAGTATTATCACTGTGGAACCAACTGGTGAGAGAGGACCTTCTTTCCATACAGCTTCTCTAACAGCAAATTTCGGAAGGATATAGATTTTAATTAATTCAGCAGATTTACAGTAGAACATGAAATACAATCATCTGATGGATTAGAAAAAGCCCAATAAGCCATTCATGACTTATGCCAGGATCTAGACTAATTCAAGATCCGGAGAGCTGAAAGCTTCCTTTGTTCTGCTCATAGTCAGGCTACAAGATGCATCACCTTGACAAAAACAAAATTATAAACCTGCTGCATTTGTTCTCTGGAAAGCTGCCTGCAATTAAGATCTTTTGCCACCAACAGTGACAGAAGAGTGGAAACAGGAATACACTCAATGACCTTGAAATATAGTCGGATAGCATTATCCCTCACATTTTATTCATTGGTATGAAAGAATCAAATACCCTTGCCTTGAAAAGTTCTTAAATATTGTATACTATTTTTATATATAGTTAGTTGATTGTATTAGCTGTATAAAATAGTCACTAAATATTGTACTACAATGATGTGTATATATATACACATATACACACAAATCCCACTTTGGATTTAAAGATGAATTTAACTAGACTTAGAGAAGTTACCTACCCATGACCACAATGTGCCACTTTATAAGAGAATTTTCAAACTGTAGGGTAGAGTAAGGGAAGGGTACTTCAAAATTACATTATAATTTCGATGTCAGGACCAGCTGGACATAGGAATGCTCTTAAAGGCTCTGTCTTATCCATGAGAAAATTGTCTCAATGTAGGGCTGCAGAAAGCATGCTTTCTGGAGCATGCTGTGCAAGGGTCACCATACTCAGTACAACAGACTGTTGGGAAAAAAAAAAAAAGGCACTGCAGCTATCTAGGCACTACCACTGTACTTCTCCAGTCACTTTCTGACAAGCTGGAAGTCTTCTAGTGCCATGAGCATGGCCTGTGAATACAGGCCTCTATCTTTTGAGGTGTTCCTGCAGTTCTTGTAACTAAAGACAATCCATTTTAAGAGAGCTTTCAAATTCTCTCATTTCCACAGCCTGTGTTGCAGAAAATGTCTATACTACTGGTAAAACACATAGCATCCAGGCACACCAGTTAGCTGAGCAGACTGAGGCCTTTCATTGGTATTTAACAATTTTGTACAGAAGGTGCAGTGTAAAATAAACAAATGACTTAATGATTGAGGGGAAAAGTTAGCAAGCTGCACTTCAATTCCTAAAATTTTTATACCTGATTTCCTGCTTTCTAGTAATGATTAGTTTGTAATCCTGTATGTCGGTTCCCTTTCTCATGGCATAGTAATTTAAACACTTCTATTATTTTTCCTGGAATACGTGGATTCTGTGGGCACAGTTTCACATCCTGTCCCAGTGATCTGTGTGGCTGTGCTCCTGCAGCTGGAGATGGCATTTCCAAGAAAGCAGGTGTGTGGCCTGAACATCCCGCATGACTCTATAACCTCTGGCTGTCAGAACTATCCCAGAGGATGACTTTAGCTGCCAGTTGTAATTAACTCCAATCTATTATCCTTTCAGGTGGAAAAAACAAACAAACAAACAAAAACCAACCAACCAAACAACAAACCAAAACAAAAAACTGTCCCAGGCTGGACATAAGATGCACCTATATAAACAGGTCATGTTTATGTATCATGTGGAATGGAACTACATGTTCATTGCATGAGAATGGTTGCTTAGTATCCATCTAGAATATTCATCAGGGAGTTCTTAAAGCCATTGCAAATGGGGATCCAGTATTACCAGACAGGAGAGACAGGTAGTGGATAATTTGCTACAGGTTACCTGTTCAAGACGACCTTTACTTCTGTATTACAGTGCATAGTAACACATGAACAGCCGTAGTACCAACCCTTCCCATGTCCATGTCCAAATCCATTTCAGGATTTCATTATTTATTTTTTAAAGTAGCATCTCTACATTGCTATAGCCTGTCTTTAATAAGATGGGCCTGTTTTTAAGACTGTGGCCTTTTCTCACATCTTTCAAATAATTGTACAGACATTTAATGTTATGCTGTGTCCTCTAATCTCCTAGAAAGGGCAGAGAAACACATTGATCAGTATTCCAGCAAGAAATTAGAGAAGTTATTAAATATTTGTGTCACTAGTTTGGAGCAGAAGTTAATGAAACAGTTTTTTTCAGAGTAGGAAGAATTTTATAACTCACAGAAAAATAACACGATGACATTGCAGTAGCCATCCAATAGTACTCTGCATAATAATTACCTAAATTAACTTAAATAAATGCTATGTTCTTTAAAGTCTTCACTCATACACAGTGCACTATACAGGAAACAACATATAGTTATAGAATCATAGTTTAGGGGGTAGGGAAACTTCAGAGGATGTCTAGTCCAACCTTGTGCTCAGACAAGGTCAGAATAGACGAGGTTGCTCAGGGCCACGTCTAACCAAGTCTTGAACACCTCAGCGGTTCTGTAACTTTTCTGGGGGCCCCGCCACAATATTTGACACTTTTCTGCAGAGCAACATCCTTACAGCTTCCACTGTGCCATGGGATCCTTTCACATACACAAGATCTCCTACTTGGTCTTGCTGAACTCCATGAAGTCCTGCTCAGCCCATTTCTTCAGCCTGTCCAGGACCCTCTGAAGAGTAGCCCTGCCCTCCAGCATATTGAGCACTCTCCCCAACTTGGTGTTGTGCACACACTTGCAGAGAATATACTTCAACCCATCCCCCCGATCATTACTGGAGACATTAAATAGTATTGGTCCCGCTGCTAGTCCCTGAGGACCCTACTAGCTACTGGCCACCAGGAGACTGTGGCAGACTGGGAAAAAGCCTGTTCTAAAAATCAAGTTATCCAACATCCATTGCCCCCCTCTCTTCTACAGTGCAGTTTCCTCATCTGAGAGAGCAATGAGGTTGGTCAGGCATGATTTGCCCATTCTAAATCCCTACTGGCTGCTCCCAATCACCTTCTTGCCTTTCATGTGTTTAGAAATGGCTTTATAGGGAGTTTGCTCCATAACCTCACCAAGGACCATGGAGAAGCTGATCATGGATTTTATTACAATAAATAGTTACTGCAGCCCTACTTGCATTCAGTGAAAACAAATTTAACACAGAATAAACTACCATGAAAATGCTTTGTAAGTTTTATGTACTTTTATGCTACAAGTCAGTAGTTTCAAATGCAGGAATAAACTCTAAAGCAGGTTGTAGCAAGAAACATCTCACTGACTGAAGAGGGATGTAAGAAGCGCATTACCAAGTATATAAGATGCCCATGAATTAGTTGATTTCACAAACTGCTATGATGCAGGTATTTTGCTACTATTATGTAAAGATTATTGAGATACTTTACTAAAGGCAGATAAATGACATCTCATTTCTTTTCTGGGAATGTACAAATAAGAAACTCGGTTAAAAAAACCCACAACCTAAATCACCATTTGTCTTTGGGACTCATCCAGTAAAATGCTGAGCAAACACTTTCTTTGCCTTACTGAATAAAATTCTAATTAGAGTAATTGAGCTTTGATAACTGCTATGTCATTAAATATAAATTGACTTTAAACTAATTGTGTTTGCATTATATTATGATTTCTATTAATGAATGTATTAATGTTTATACTCCACAAAATCCTTTGAAGTCAAACATTACAATCTAGACTGCTTAATCTGAAGTGAAATGTCCTGTGAACACAAACCAGGCATGGCACTACTGGTGATGGTTCTGCGCAGGAATATGGCCCACTTCCTCATTGTCTGATTAGCAGCAGGGTAAAGGTGCCAGGCAACTTTTTGGACTTCTTCCATTCCAGACAAGGGAGCTTTGTATTGGTTTCTGCAATCTAAAGCAGAGCACGATGTGGGTTTCTCTAATTTGGTCCAGCTGCTACCAATCCTGCAAAGCCTACAAAGCAGCATTGCTAAACTGTCCTTCTTGTTCCCATAGCCAAATGTTCAGTGTGACCTAGGAGTTACATATTGTGCAAAGAAATTCTCTGCAAGGTAGAAAAAAATGTACAGCCATGTTCCACCTGAGAAACAGAACTGCCCGTTTGCTCTGGGAATTCAGCTTTACACAGAGATCCTCCTTTTGTACTGCTGGCCTTGCCTCATTTTGTTTCAGTTGTGATCAGCAGACAATAATTAACAAATAATGTTAAGAATGATTTGTGTAGTTGGACTCAGAAACATGAAGCCTGTGTTGTTCTTGTACCTATGCCATGTAACTTGCCTCTGTTCTTCAACCAAATTATTACAATTTCTACTACAAATATACAGTACAATAGAAGATGCAAAAAAAGTACTAATATTCTTCAACGGCATTCCTGACTTTAACCTTATTAGCTGTAATAATTGCAGAAGGCAAAACCAGGGAGAAATGAAGTATTTAAACAAACTTGTTTAAATACTCACATAAACAAACATATGTGAACTGCTGTGCATTATTTTCTAGTCATGGAAGCTATTCCATGAGGAAAATGGTGCAAGTTATAAAAATCAAAGTTCAAAAAGTATACAGTAATAAAAGTATTAGAAAAAATCTTTAACTCTTTTTTCTTTTTTTATAAATCAAAATCTGTTTGTCTAAAGTCTATTAGAAGGAGTTTGCATTTACAATGTCAAGTAGACTAAAATAAAGGATTAATTATATGCCAGTTGACCTTTTTTTTTTTTTTTCATAGCCACAATCATCCTATTTTCTGATTTAAATATATTGAATATTCAATGCCATCACATAACTCTGGAATGGAAGGCAAGTGCAAAAAGATGACATTTTATTGAAAATAGTTTTAAACTGCTGGAAATCTGAAACTTCATTTGCCAAATGCGCTAGTACATTTCCGAGAGCTTATGGTATCTTGCATGCTATGGGACAGATCTTATTTCTGTCCTGAATATTTGCTGATGTCCAATTCCTTCACAGTATTCCTGTCAAGTCTTTCAAGATAATCCAAGTTTAAGTCCCTGACAGATACCAGACTAGTACTGATATTTGGACTTCCAGAAATTTGGAGTCTCTGCTGTCTTTTTACCTCTGTATCTTTTTTTCATAACATAGGTAGTTTCACTGTGAACCCAGACCAAAAATTGTTCCCCACGAAAATTAGCTTTATCTCCTGCGTTGGGTCGAAGCTCAATGTGAACTTCTCCAGAGCTCAGTGCTTGCAGGGAGGCTTTGGTTTATACCCAGCTGGTGTTGTTAGCCACATGAAACAGGGTGAGGATGGCTGGTACCATCACAAATGACAAAGCCAAAGCTAAACAAAGGAATTTCTTGACAAAGCAGTGCCTTACATTTTCAACTTGAAAACTGGGGAAAAAAAAATAAGTTTGTTTATTTTTCATGCACTTCACTTATATAGTTTGACTAGCCCTCAGTATTTTTCGGTTTTGAAATTTGTAGGTTTATAGTGAAGTCTTAATTCATTGAAGTCACTGCATAATGTCACTATCAAATGAGGGACACCCATACCCCAGCTCCCTGTAATGAACACTTTAGGCATGCAGGTAGCTGTCATGGAAATCTCAGGAGGAAAGCAGGGGTAAGACACACTGCATAGCAAGTCTGAGGCCTTTAAGATATGCTGAACTCACAGGGCAATTTACTGCTCTGTGCATGCCCCTGTATTCATTTTAAGATGCATTAGAATTACTGTAAGACATCACTGCTCCTACTTGACTGCCAGAGATCTGGAAATCTTGGATGATACAATATATTACTCTTTCTGCTTAGGTAATATTTTTCAGCATCTCCAGGGAAACTTTGTGGTACAGGAGTTGTAAATCTCCAGATGGATATTAATACATAGATTAAGTTAAAGTGGAGGGAACACCAAGTCTAGCATTTTAAGAATGATGATTCAGATGTGTCCAGTGGTACAAGTGAACTTTACATTCCTAACAAAAAGTCAGGCAGTCTTCACAGCAAGACTCTTCCAGAATTATGCTACACATTCCACTAGAAAGCTTTGCATAACTGCATCTTGTCAGCTATTTTAAATAAATGCAAAGCCCCGTAACCAAAACTAATACTGTAATTTAATGATTTATTTATACTTTTTCTACTTGCAATATCTGTGATTTTTTCTGAAGTGCTATCAGTCTACAACAGTGCCTGGAAGTTATTTTTCAAATGAATACCTGTATTTGCAAGTCAGAGACACAAAGTATGGTTTACTTAGTTTGTTGCAGTGCTGCATGCATGCCTGCTTCAGTGATCCTTCACGTGTTCTTCAAATCTGCAGCCACCATAATCCTTGTTTTTAAAGAAAGTCACACATACTAGTTCAGGATAAAAACGTAATCTAACTAGTCTGATGAAAACCATCAAGCCTGCTTCCATATAGCATTAAATTTTCACCAGAATTCTGGTGACCTAACTGAGTTTAAACTGCAATTAAAGCAGAACAGAAAAAAACCACAACACACAAAACAACTGTGACAAGCATAGCTTCTGCTCCACAGACAACATTTTTTCATCAGGAATGAGGAGCAAACAACATAAACTGAACACTTGGCAACAGAGATGAGTCTAGTTGCAGTTATTTGTGACCTGGCCACGTTAGGGCAAAGGGTTCTTCAAACTTAGAAGGGGGGGACATGCAAGAGAGTGAAGGTAGATTGGGTGGAAAATGTGCTGTAAAAGGAATTTGGGAGAAGAGAGAGTACAGGAGGTAAAGTGCTGTTTTGGTGCTATGTCAGCCATCCCATTTCAAAACATATGAAAACATACAAAAATCCATTTTCTGGAGTGTATAGATGTCTGGTAGTTGGATGAACAGAATTCTTCATAAATACAAGCTTGCTATTTTGAATGGTAGTTTTAATAACAAAACGGGAAATGTGAATGTCCTGTACAATGTTCTAGGAAGATTAAAGATGACAAATATATTCAAGTTCAACAGATTGTCTTACGGTGAAAATAACCCTGAACAATAGTTTAAGTGCTGAATAAAATGTTTTGTGACAGAAATTTCCTATGAAGGAAAAATCGGAGGAGGCATGTTTCCAATGCAGGGTGCCTATATTTGACATGCTGTAAAATTCACAGGTATTTAATTGTTGTTTTCATAACATACATGCAGTGAGCTCTCTACAGTTTTCAGTCAGTGTCCCATCTGATTACACTATTTCAAGTTAAATATTTCAAAAGTCACAAGCAGCCTTCACTATATGGTTATCTCCAACCAGCCATAGCTAGGCGATTGTCAGTGACTTCATTGGCTAAAACCCTGCTTGTCTTTGGAGTATTTACCCCTCAGGGCTTTGCTCATTCTGTAACTTTTTGCTCATTTGTAAGGAACGATGAATACACAACTTCAGGGAGCCTCAGCTCTCAGCCACCAGTCAAAATCTGACATCAATCAACATCCTCAGTATAGGGATGACCTTTTCCAGTCAAGTGCTTGCAAAACTCTTCTACCATCTACATTTAGGAACTAAAACTACTTCTATATATACTGCTATCCAGCATTATAAGGTCTGCTAGAATCTCATTCTACATCTGATGGGTACAGCATTATGTTATCACCCTACAGCATGTGGTGGGAGAGGGAAAACTGCAGCTTTGCAAACAAAGCTAATCTGAGCTGGATCACAAGCTGGATCTGCTGGGACTAAACTTTGTCTAACAATAGGGCCCTGCATTTACTTTGTGCATATCTTCAAGAGGAAGCAACAGCATGATAGATTAAAAAAAGACAATAATGTGCCTACCCATAGCTTTTCTGTCTTATATTAAATGTGTGTCATGGCTGGTGGATTCAGATATATTGTTTTGCATGTGTTTTTTTTTTTTTAAATGAAAATTATTTTTTCATATCAGTACTAAAAGGAAAAGTAAACAGGATTCAGTCTAATTTACGAGACACTCTAGAAGATGATTTGAAGCAGACTGATTACAGTGTATCAGCCTTAATTACAGTATATATAAACTAAATAATATGAAATATTAATCTGTTGCTTTCAGACCAAAGAATCAATACGCAATGGAAGTTTATTTCTCCATGTACTTAAATCAAGAAATTAAAATAGCTTTATGTAGTTTTAGGGTAGTTCTTTAAATTGACAATTAAAACATCCAAAATCCCGCTTCTCCAAAATAAAACCAAGAATCTTCAGAATTTAGCACTTCGCTGATTTTAACTGAATATAACGATCTATTTTTAGCTCACTTCTTCAAATACTGAATAGAAATAAAGATATTTTAATTGACAAATGAAATCAAGAATAATCGATATGTGACAGACTTGTAAAAGCATATAATGCTTCTTACACAATACTGAGCAGCTATACTTCTGCCATTTGAAAAAACAGATTTCCTACGTTACCATAATAAACAATTATAGATACAGAACTTATTTTGTTTTACTTCTCTCATAAATAACCTGAAGTGGCAGGTTCTGGGGTTTTCTCTTCTCAACACCTAGAGCTGTAGCCATAAAGCTGAGCCCTGTGCCTTGCTCTGCAACAGAGGACTTAAACATGGAACTTCTCGGTGCACACAGAAGATGCTCTCCGTGCTTTAGCCTTTAGACTTGCAGCCAATTTTTGACTCAACATTGAAACTCTTTTCACTTATGGTGCTCCAGGGCACTAAATACAAGTTACAGCCCTTGGTCTCCAGGACTCTGAGACCAAGTTATACCCCAAATATGTCATGATGCTCTTTGTGCTCTCCTCCCTGTGCAA
The DNA here is from genome assembly GCF_965140915.1 of Aythya marila. Taxonomy (NCBI): domain Eukaryota; kingdom Metazoa; phylum Chordata; class Aves; order Anseriformes; family Anatidae; genus Aythya; species Aythya marila. The sequence continues at coordinate 7,587,248 of NC_139056.1, read as the reverse complement.
ACCCTGGAGCAGCTGGCAGTATAGAGTGACTTGTCTCAGCATATAGCAGAACTTCTCCCAGAGATGACCAAAGTTTAGGTTCAAGTTTCTAAAAACATTTACCAGTTCTAAAAAACATGAACCAGTAACTGAGACATGGCTTGAAATGGTAGAGCAAGTGAGACAGAACAACACAGGCAAGCCAGACTTCTCAGCACTGACAAGACCCATGAGCTTATGACTACACCAGCAAGCTGGCTTGATGTCAAACAGTACGGCCACAGAGCTAACAGTTGTCATGTCCCACGATGGGTGGCCCCATCCAAACCACTTGCCAGGAACATTTTATTGTCCATGTTTTCCCGAAGCCATGTCCAGACCCATGGGGCAGTGCTGCTGTATCAGAGACCATACAAACCAGTGCGTAGGCCGGACATCTGTGCTAACGCTGCAGCTGAGACAGAGACCCTATCTTACTTAATATTATAGCTTGAGTTTCTGAAAGATTCCCACTTAAATAAAAAAGGAGTTTCAAGCAGATTTCAGCCAATGGAGTATAAGTACAATAGCCTAAATTTCCTATAAGTTAAGCTTCATCTTCTGAGAATTTTGTGTGCAAGTTTTATGGCTTTCTGGTTTACAGCATTTCAAGGCATGCATGCACATTGGGCCAAATGAATCAGACTCGGAGACAGCACATCCCCCTTCTCCCATTCTGGAGCAGCTGGTGCTACTAGATTACCAACACTGGAGTATTGCGTGGCTTCCACTGCCCTCTGGGGCTGGCAATCACGAGAAATTGCAGAGACGTGACCACAGCATCAAGCACGCCTCCTCCAACCTGCTCCAGTCCCTTCTCTCCTCCTGCCTATTTACTGCAGTGTGGCTTCTCTGAAGGTCAGCCATCCAGTCTGCAGAGCACTAAGATCTTTTGACTAGGATTTGGCATTTAAATAGCTTTTATTTTATTTTCAAGGCAACATTTTTACTTTTGCTTTTTGAGTATAAGTTATTCAAAAATGTCAGAGATGATATCAGGGAAAATAAGTCTTTTCTCTGTCTCTGTATACACACACAGCTATTTTTTCTATATTGTTTTCTTGAGGAGAAACATACAGGTTGGGGTTACTGGTTCATTTGTTCAGCCAATTTTGCAGAACCGTCCTTGGCATTCAGGGACAAATAATACTTTCCAATCAGCAAACAGGAGACAAAAGAGATAATCCAATACTGCATTAGATTTGCAAGCAGGTCAAGGTCTTATCGGCCTTAAAGATCTTTTTTTCAAAGAGATGCAAAAGGTTCTTAAAAAAATACATAGGACATTATAAACTTGAAGTAACGGTTCTAACAGTAGAGACAGCAGAGGCACTATACTGTTTCTTTTCAGATTCTGATGACCTTGACTCTGTAATTATGAGCAAACAGCCCATTATTGTTACGTCTTTAAAAGACAATAATTGCCTCTACTGTTCTTGATTGCCAAGAAAATGGATTTTGATGCTCATTTATCAACTACCTGGAAACATCTAATACCAAGGTTAGTTCCAAATTCTGAGTCCAATCTGCTGAAAGAAGAAAAGCCAATATATTTTCCATCTACTAGCCTTTGGCCAAGATCGGTCTTTAAAAAACAAAACAACTAAAACAAGAAACTCCAAAAACATCAGAAAACCCGTCGTTGCCGTTACCTATCTACCAACAGAAGCAATTTTACATTTTTTTTCTGAATAACAAACAGTTTCTCTCAATTAAGAATGAAATATATCAGTGAGCTAACATGTAAAGCACAAGCGAGTTTCTTAGGAAAATCTATAGAGACCATGCCTGAAAGTCCCAGCCATCCTCTCTTCCTACTGGTTTTAGTGCTCAGCATTTCACAAGATTTGACCGGGGTCAAAGTCATCACTTGCATGTAAACGCTTGCCTCACTTCACCCCAGTTAATAGATGTCACGCCTCAGCACGAGGAGAGCCTGAGGAGAGCCTCACAGTGTAGGGTAAGGGAGCAAAAAGCAGCCTGGAAACCAGTCAGGCCCTGAAATTAAGTTCTCTCTTTCCTGCCTGATAGCCTCTGCAACATTTTCTCTGAACTTCTAAATGTAGAAGAGATAAATTTAAAGACAACATAAACAGAGGTGGCAGTCAGTGCTTGTTCTTAATCTGTCAGACCAGCCTTACCTCACTTGGACAGAAGTCCTAGTAAGCTCAAATTCTGTGTTAAAAAGAAAAGTAGACATTGAGAGAGCTTTTGCCCCTGGCTTGTGCTAACGGCCAGCATAAGGTATGTGCACAGGTAATTTCTAAAAGTGGGTTTAGATGGAGTTGAAACCTTTCACTGCAGGCAATGTGAACTGACCAGACATGAACCAGCTCTAGCCAAGAAGCCATGCACTCCAGGCACCATTGTCTGCTACAGAAAATTCCTGCCACACACACTTCTTCTATTTCTAACATGTTAAAATAAAATTGAGCCTCTTTTACTTTTTTATTTATTAAAGATACTGTATGTAAAATGAAACAAATAAAAGCTTAGCATGAGGTGGGAGATTCTACCTGACCTTGTATGACTTCCTGTAGTTTCCAATCCCTTTGTGAATGGGTCTTGCTCTTTTTCACATATTTTATTGATATAATATAAATCAACAATAACCATGCTCACCAACAGCATTAGCCTGCATACTAAGCAGCTAGAATGGTGTCTCATAAAGCTAGATGCGTCTCCTTCCAGGGAAAGGAGGTAAATCAGCTACATTGGGTTTATAAAGGTTCACTGGCTTTTGTTACACCTTTGTCACAGTTTATAATTCTCATAGACAAACGTGGAGGGGTCTTTCCCCTTCTTCAGGGCTGTATATTTCAAACACTGAAATGTGCATATGAAGTTATGATTCTTTGAATCTGATGTTCAAACTATCTTCAAATTCAATTTCAAAACAGTGAAATATTAGAATAGAATAATTCTTTAGACAGATTTTGTAAAGGAGATGTACATTTGCAGCATTTTTTTCATAGTTACTTTGGTTCCAACAGCCTTATTCAAACACTTCATGCTATGCGTTCAAAGCACTTTGTTCAATGTAGCGCTAAACAAGAAATATTTGGCTAAGAAGGACTTAGCCATTTTCCATCTATGAAATAAAACAGATCCTACCTCTGCCCCTTCTCTTCTGAGACAGACAATTCCTGTTTCTGCACGTAGAGACTGGTGTCAGGGAAGCGGCCAAGGAAATGAGGAGCTGTAACAAACAAAACATTCCTTTTAAGTTGAGGGTCACTGTCAAGGCAACAATACAGTTTTGAGGTTTTCTGTATTAAGTTTTCCAGGTAAAATCATCTAGTACCAAAAATAAGACACTGATCCTGCAAGCAAATAAGGAGATAAGGATGGTTTCATACTGCAGCATTCAATACTACAAGGTTGCTAGACTTTGCAAGAACTTATAGGAATGTGAATAAAGTTTTTAAAGAAAAAAAAAATACACACATCCTTTTAAGGAAATGTTACTTGTTTTAAACTTGATCAATATTATAGATAAGAGTTTGGCTTTACATGAGGAGAAGGTTTAAGTGGATTTAAAAGATAGGAGAATGCTTTTAACTACAGCTTCCAGAGAAAGTCCAAACTCATTGGAGATGCATCTTCAGGCTCTGGATCTGATCTGATTATCAGTTAGATAGCAGAGGCAGTGTTTCTACTGAAAGGAAAGCACTCTTATCTACCTGACTGCAAACAGCTAGAGTTTTAAAAATAAATAATTACAACTCTCATGAAAACAAGACACAAAAGACTTGCAGGTATTTGTTTCAAGACTAGGAGTGGAAATTCACTGCAATTTCTTGTGACTCCCAGGAGAAAACCTTCCAGAAACATTTTTAAGAAGCCTACATATCCCTGTGCTCAAGTTTACATGAACATGCAACTTATGTCAACTTGAAAGGGATTTACATATGCAAGAGTGCATGAGAGCAGTCTGAACTCCATTCTTCTGATTACCCAGAGAGCAATGAGGGCTGGTTAGCCCTCATCTCGAGAGTATTATACATGACATTTTCACAGTGGGATTGCACCGGTAACTGATTGTTACCACACCACAGAACATCACTTCTACAGGGGGAACTTCCTCAGCTTTCAGTGCACAGAGCTGCAGGCAGGTGATCTCCTGCTTGTTCTCCAGTTTCCAGGCTGTGGCATGGTGAGGTACATCCCCACGTGTCTCTGTGCAATAACCATTTGGCAAATACTGTCCCATAACTAGAAGTTCAAGATTCATCTCTCACATGGAGAGAATCTGGTGCCATTTTGATGGTTAACTAGTGAGTGCATGAAAACCTGGGCTTTGCAAAGTGACTATTTTTTTTTTTGCAAATACGCAGCGATTTAACCAGATAAACCTATCAGCCTTTTTGTTTAAAGAAAAAATAAATTTGTCCCATTGACACCATTATAGACAGCATGTTGCTATTCGCCCTTCATTTTGTGGAAGATCCTTCTATCTCCTTTCCTCCTGACTGGTAAGCAATGCTTGACTGTAAGAACAAAACCAGCTGTTTGACTGTCACTGAGGAGCATAGGACAGAAATAAAAGGAGGATGTTTTGTGACTAGAACAGAGCAGCATTTTGCCTGTCAAGCTGCCTTGCTGTTGATGAGACCACGCTTACTCACTTATGTAAAGGGTACGCAAAAAATAGAGCATGGTGTAGCAAGAGCCTGTGCTTGCTTTACAAAGGAGTCCAAAGCCCAAACGTAGCTGCCAGGTCAGTACTCCACTTGCTAAGTACAGACTGTAAGGCAGTCATCTACACAGAAAGTGGATAGATTTAGATAACTCTGCTTAGGGCTGCTACATAACGAGACAGCTGTAGAAAGCAATACTTGTGGGCAACAGCTGCTCCCAAGAAGTTCCTAACGTGTAAAATTATGGCACAGAGCTGCCAGTCTGCAGAAAAGGCATTGAGAAGCCACTGTTGTTTGGCTGTTCATGATCTCAGCACAACTTACCTATCCATCCTTTCACAATCTCAAAATCATTCAGCCAGCTCTGTGACACCCTTCTTTAGCTTGTTCTTTCTCAGTTTTAAAAGGGGTCTTCAAGCAATCTTCAAATCTGATATCTCTTTCTGAGGGCCTGACCTGCTTGGTACAGACATGTAAATCCAGAGGAGTACTGGAGCTTTAAACTCCTGCTACAACGTTATCCTAATGCGCTGTCACATGCTTTTGAGGTAGAATTGAAGTAATTTATGGGACCTTCCCTCATATTTTTACAAGTGTTTTGAAACTGATTAAGAAAGCCTTCCTCTGGAAAAAAGTAAATTCTTTTTTGCAGTCTAGATATACTGAGTACACAGTACAGTTCCCGGTCCAAGCCTGGGAATTTCCGTGTCAGTAACAGGGCATGCAAAAAGAAAAGCCAGGATGTTAAGACAAGTATCTGGGGTACTAAATTCTCACATTGCCACTTTATTTCAAGCTCTCCTGCCATGGAGGTGTGAAGGAAAAGAAGGTGAGTTACTGTGGTGGAAGCATATGAGAGAAAAACAAAAACTGGGCTGTAAGCTAGGAGCACAGAACCCTCAAAATCACTCAGTAGGACTTTAATTCCAAGTAATTTGCATTGACATGCAATCTCCTCATTTGGGGGGACTTGCATGCCAGGATTTGGATGGGCTTGTAACTACCATTTCTGCCATATGAAATCCAGTTTGGGTCCTAAGAAACCCAGGGGTTTAATTAGAAAGTGCGATACTAAATGATATCTTTTACAAGTCAAAGCTGGAATTAAAAAAAACACAACAAAACAAGCAGCTTTTGCACCCATCTGGTGATCTTCAACGCACCTTTGGTCCTCCTAAGTCCATCGAGGATTACGCCTAGGTTTTTAACCTTTTTTTTTTTTTAATTATTTTTATTTTTATTATTATTATTATTTTTTATTTCTTCTGCTAATCCTGGAGTTGCTATTACCTTCAAAGCATTGTTTGTTTTCACCTAAGTTGAGCAGTTACGCTCTACCACAAAATCCCATTCTGCTTATCACAACACAGATAAGTAACACAAGCTCTGCTGGAAACCTGGTTCTGGCTCTTTTGTTGTCAGCTTGTTGTGATTGTATGCAACTGAGAAAGGCCACGGTCCTCAAGGGCTTCCAAAACTTTTGCCTCCCCTGGGCAGGGAGAGATAGTTTGTCTTAATGGTTCCAGATGGTTACTAGAGATTAGTATTGCTCAGCTATATTGCATTGATGATCGTTCTCAGAGCAGGCAAGCAGTAATTAATTGATTCCATCTGTATCTACATTTGGTCAGAGGGTAATTTATACTGTCCAGTCCTACAAAGCAGCAGAGGGCATCAGATAAGATGTCCCTGGTGGGATGCTGTGATGTTTAGAGACTGATGAAACTGAAAGTCTCTCTATAGAAATGTTAATACAGAAGCTCAAGCTATTGCAATGAAATTACTATAGCTTCAAGTTTGAATACAGAATATATAATCTTGCTGTGCTATAAATGTGAAAGTCTTATTTCATGACAAAATTTACCCAAACTTCAGGGACACTGAAAATAGTGCCCTCTTTCCACTCTTAGTAAGAACACTTGGTCTTCCCAAGTTTGAAATAACATATTCTTTCAATATATGGAGATCTACAGAGAGAATCTCTATGTGGAATGTTTTAAATATAATTTGATCTAAAAAATAATAATAAAATAAACCACATAATACATTATCAGAAGCTGCATTAACACAAGGTAATTATTTCCATTGAAGGCTGGAGACTTCTCTTCCTTATAGCTCCTCAATCTGCCCGAAGACTTGCACTTGCAGGGTTTTCATGCAAGGCCCAGTGTTCACTGCACAGCTGATTAACAGCAGCATTGAAGTCTGGCACCACTTAGGAATGAGATTCCCCTCCCCCTCAAAAACACACACACACACACACAAAAAGCAAGCTTTTGCCTTAAAACCATACGTGCTTCATGCTTTCTACCTTCCTTTTGAAGATTTGACATGCAAAATTACTATGTATAATTTTTGGTTAGAAGGTCACGTTACCTCAGAAGAGTGAAGCACCTTCTATTAATGTTTACCATTTAGAATTGAACCAGAGATTCTCTGTCAGTGACCTATTTTAGGAAACCCAGAGTGCAAGGTATTACAGTGAGCATATTGAAGTTGTCTTTCATTATTATTTTTGGAATACCTATTACTCTGTTAGAGTATTACAATTATATATTCATAAAAGAACAATATACCTCCCTCCTCCCTGCCACAAAGATTCCTGTATTTACTGTAAGGAAGGATCTTCTAGAGATCCAAAATCAAAGACTGTTCAAGATTAGTCTCATAACTGTCACTACACAAGATCAGAGTTCGGATTGCTACCACGTAACATTTCTATTCTGGCAGAATTTGAATTATTAGGGTGATGTAAGGGTCTTTGTAGGGTTTGCATGAGAGTTCTCCAAATTACTATTTTCAGCAGTTGTCTTCTTGACTGGAGGAAGCCCACCAGAGAGCCCTGGTCTTCCAATTGATCTGTTTAATCCAGAAGACAGGATCTGTGGACAGTTCCTTATTTCTATAAGGCAGGTTCTAAAGTACTGAATTACACAAATTGGATTTATTTCATTGTTTGTTTCCATAGATGTGACTCGTGGCATCACAAAAGAAGCATCTGAAGGAAGAAAGTAGAGTCGTTTCTTGTTAGTGGGTACAGTTTTTCCCACAAAGAAGAAACCTGCTGGTATTAATACTTGACTACCATCACTGGCCCCAGACTGATGGGCAAATTTCTTCCTGTGAAGGCTGGACCTCAGTTCATCATATTTTAAGTGGGTCTTTGCGGATATTCTGCGCATTTCAAATAGGCGCCTAACCAATTCTGTAAGAGGATTTGCTTGGTCACAAACCTGTTCAAAACAGCCAGGTGGAAACCTAATACTTGAAAACAAGTGACTTATACGAAGGCCAGCACTCTATTTTATCTCATGCTTTTGTTTGCCACTATTATTCAGTCCCTGTACAAAACAGGTAAATATAGTATTTCACTGTAGGCATATCTATAATTGAAATAAACTTGCAAGTAATCTATTCTGGCTATGTTGTAGTAGCAGCTGTCAGATCGAGCAGCACTTCGTAAATCACCTTCTGTTTAACATGCGAGTGCTGGAGTTATTTATAACTATACCATATAAACGTCACAAAGGATGTTTGGTGATTCACAGACAATAACATAGAACATAATGTGGGACAGACGTAGAAGAGAAAGCTTTTTTTTTTTTTTTTTTTTTTTTTTTTAAAGGCAGAACCATTTGGGATTTCTCTCACTACTCCAAAGCTGTACCCAGTGGTGTGAGCATTGCCACTGGATTGGACTTCCCGCTTTACCTAAAAACCCAGTTTTTTTTTTTTTTTATTATCTTTTATTTTTAAGAGCCGGACTTTATATGATGGCTTTTTGGAGCTATTTATGCTATATTTGCATAGAACAACTTAGAGAAAATTTGCATGTAGCAAGCCGGTGTCAAGCTTACCGGGCTCTATCTACCTCTGAACCATCAGTTGTACCACTCATACACGTGTCCCAAGGGACATAGATGTTGTTTTGCTAAATATGTTGAAGGTGACAGCAAGAAACAGACCCAGGGGTTCCACCAGGCTGAGGGAAAGAAGACAGTTTTAGACCTGTTTTGACAAACACTCCTAAAACTGTGCGAAGCTGGCATATTTCTGATGTGACAACAGATCTCATTAACAACAGAATTTCCACAAAGTTAAATAATAATAATAATTATTTAACTTTCGTTAAGTCTGTCAAAATATCCTCAAAAACAAAGCCCAGCTATCAGACAGACAGACTTCTCCTTTCAGATTTTTGAGCAGAGAAAGCACTTGCTCTGAGGACCCTGACACCACTACACAGAGAGTTAACCTGGAGTTGCAACCACTGCTAAATGCAGGATAATTCAGAAGAACTTACAGGTTTTTCCTCTGATTTTCAAAATCTGTATGTCACTGACTCCATGGTTACATGTTTTTTATTGTTAGGGAAAGGGATTTACAATTTTATTTATTTTTTAATCTGAAGGCCTTAAGTTACTCTCTTTGCCATTATTATTGTGCACCATGACCTGTGGTAATTTCTGGTTGATGATCAAGATATGCAGCTCAAAGTTCTAAAGACAGTGATAAATACAAAACAATTTTAGCTATATTGAATTGACTGCTGGAGCTTTAAGCACTGGCAAATGCAAAAAAACCTTTCCTCCTGGTTACAGCTGGCTTTCCCCTTCTGCTTTTTACTCTACTCAATCAACCGCATCACTCCAGTAGAGTGAATCTGCCAGAACTGGCAGAGGTTAGATTTGCCCAGATGTTTATTCTGTACCTTCGGGAAAGTGCTGGATTAAATGGATCTGCAGGCCAAAGCTCATTGATGCAGCTCTTAAGGAAACGTTTGGAATTGTTTTCCCATACTGCAATAACAGATACACACCAATGTGCAAACCACAGCCTCCAACTTAGGTTGAATGATTAAGTCACAGAGGATGCAATCCTACCAAAACTGCAATGAAAAGTAATACCCAGCACCAAGTATGGACGTGCTTCCCCCCTCCCAAACACTACCACTTGCCTGAATATCAGCCACTGATTGTTAGTCTTCAATGCAAGTAGAACAATGAAGATTACAGAAATAAGCAATGTTTTGCTTATCGGTCAATTTTATATCATGGATCGTAAAAACAAGCACCTTCAATTTCAATCTCAAGGCTCATAGTCACACTTCAGTCTCTTATAGCTTAAATACTTCATCATGTAAGGTAGGTCTAATTAGAGAGATTAAGGTATTACAGTGAAAATGAAAACAACAGAAGAGTTTTGTTTTTTAAAGAAAAAATGTTAATTAGGGATTCTACAATGAATTCTTATTAGTTTCTTTTAATTAATAGTGTATTAGTATTTGCATGCACTACTTCAAAATCAGGAGGGATATAACATTCTGTCACCTGAAGCATTAGAAACAATTGTTAGAATTGTTTCCTAGCCACTGAATTTAATTCTCTGTGGTTGACAAAGGTTTGACAGTAATTACTGGAGATAGCACTAAAGACAACTTCAAGGGCAAACTCCATCCCAACAACAACAAAAAATAAGCCGAAGTTTACGAATTGAAAATAAACTTGGAAATTTATCAAACCCACTATTTGTTGACAACCATTAAGTTTTTCTTTGTAACATAAGAGACCTTGATGCAGCTACAACTTTTTCTGTTCTATTTTCAAATTTTTAAAAAACCTTTTTTTTTTCCTTTTCTGATTTACTCATGTTTTATAGCAACTCAGAGAAATCAGATTTAAAGGCATCTATAAAACTTTATACCATTATCTAGTAGCTGATGCAGATGTAGTCAGCTCATCCAGCACAAGTTCTCATTGCTTGTTGAAATACTAGCTAGTGGCTGCTCTTTGCAAACACAGCTAGTGTCTAAAAGCTGGAAGCTCCAAAACCACCTATAAACCAACCAACCAAAACCAGCCAGGCTTTATAGGGGCAGACACAGTCAATCAGATCCTGACAAAACAGGCCATCTAAATGCTACGTGTATTTAAATTCTTCACACTCTTACTTTGAAATGAAGAGACAGCGTCCACATATCCTTCACAGTTCGTTAATCTTACCGGGATGCAATGGCACATTAATCAGAACTAGTGAAAGTAATGCTGTCCACAGCTGACTAACACTCAAAAGATGCCTCATTATATTTCTTTGGAGAAACACGTTTATCCAGCACAGTATCCTTAAAGGATTTAATTCCAAACATATGCATCTTCACCATTTACATAAATAAAAATGCAGAGGATCTTTTCTCAAGTATTTCTTTTACTTCAGTAACTTCTTTGTTTAAAAAAAAAAAGTCTGGAAAATTCCCTATTACACCTCCTTACATTTCACTTGAGAGTTAATTTATAACTTTAGTGAGATAAAGCCTATGATAGGTGAGAGGGAGACATCTGCTTATTAAATGTCTTGCAATTTAAGAAAAAAAATGAAGATGAGTATTAGAAAACAGAGCATTAGTACAGCTTGACAATTAAAGACCATACATTAGGAGACATAACTTCAGAGCAAACACTGGAGCTGGCAGATTAACTACTATACAGAAGTTCAAGAAGACTGCAACAGATTCTTTGACTAGTCTTTCACCATTTTGACTGACTAGAAATCAATACCACAGGTGCCACAGAAAGTAATTCCATTGGCTGTGTCCTTATTGCCTTCCCCCCACCCCCAAATAAAATCTTTAGGAATTAGATTTTTAAAGTTAAACAAGATCAATCATTACTTTAATCACTGTTTTACTGCTTTGTTTTATTAAGCGATAGATATTGCTCTTTGAGGTTTTGAATTTTTAATGCAGTTTTAATTCATAATACTCCTCTGTACTCCACTGATCTGTATTTCTCCCACACTATTATAATTGCAAACAGATATTGTCCATACAGCAAATCCAGAATGTTTCCATGGAGCAGCAAGCAACATACGGAGCTCTGAAACGCTTGCTTAGAACACATACATTTTAAATATTAAGAGGGTTTAAGTAACATCATAATAACAATAACTTAGACCTAGACTTTAAAGAAACTGTAAGCACACTTAATTCTTGCAGTAGTGTACTCCATACTAGGCCTAATTTACTGTATTTAATTGGTTTGAAAACTCCCCCTTTCTCCTCTCCTCCCCTCCGCTCCACTCCCCCTTTGTAACATATATCCACTTGGCTGCATCTTTCCTAGGAGACCTGACTGGTCTTGAACAAGTACTGATAATGGTCCCTCACCAAACTGTGATTTTCTGTATATTAATAGCACATTTACAGCGTCTTCAAGATAAATAAATAACTCCCCTTAATTTTCAGAAGAGCTAAATGTAAGCACAAACTTCAGAAGCCACTTGGAGCCAAAAACTGTGCCCCAGCATAGGTACTGCAGCTCTACAGCACAAAGACAGGAACAACCACAAGAACACACCCTAACAGAGATGTATTTTGATAGCTGCTTCTGACTCTGCATTTAAAAACTACTAGGGGCTGAGGAAACCCTTCCAGCCATCTACCCAGATCCCCCAGGAAGGGCTCACCACCACCCTTCCACCATTACTCACCCAGCACACAGGTGGGGCCATGATCTTAAAGTAGACTCAGCCAATCCTCCTTCCATGGGACAGCAATGAAATCTGTAGGAATTAAATAAAAATTCCATTAGGCTCACTCTCATTTTACTGAAATTTCAAAGATCCTGGGAATTAATAGATATGCAAAAAGTTTTGCTACTATGCTTCTTTGCCTTTTTACCATAATAAGAGATGTATATGTCTTATCCCGTATGGCTTTTTTAAGTACTAGGGAGTGCTATAATGCAAATACAGTGGAAGAATGTAAAGCAGGAGCACAAGAAAAGTGAATAAAATCAACTCATTTTAATAATATGAATCACAGTTTTCTTATCATCAAACTATCGATCTACAGGTTGGTGTTAATCTACACTTTGGTAAAGAAATGTATTTGATTTATCAGCAGGGCATAGGAAGGGCTGGGGTTGGGTAACACCTCCCACCTTTCCTAGCGTGGTGCTCTGGGTAGGAACCAGGAGCACCTGCAGCCCTGGCAGAGCTCTGCAGCTCCTCAGCACCATATCAGAACATCGTTCTACCTCCATTATTCTGCAAGATAAAGCAGATAGGAAAGCTGTTTAGGCATTGAGGAAGCACACGTTGTACCCTTTCTAAGTGGATGCAAGGAAGTATCTGTACAAGTAGTGTCCCCTCAGCTGCCCTTGTAGCAATGGGGTTGGCATCCCCAGCTCAACACTACACTTGTGGGCCCTCGTCTGTGGCCTGTTACAGGCAATGGGAGCCACTGCAGTGACTGCAGGGGGCTTTGAATCCAGCCCTTCACTCTTGAGCATTCAGAAAGACAGAAAAACCTGTCAAGCAAAACAATTGCTTTGAACTATTTCTTCACCGACTTCTCATAGAAGGGACTCTGGCTATTGAAACCGGTACAGTATTGGGAAAGAATAAAGCTCTGTTTTCCGGCTCACCAATCAGTTGATGAGTGTTAGCCTTCCAGCTGCTGGGAAATAATCAGCTGATCCCCCAGTCAATAAAAAATTGCTAAGTAGCAAATACTATGTAGAAATCACAAGTATGTGAAGTTGTATGTCAAGCACGTTGTATGAAGAACTCTGTATGCTTTTGCGTTGCCTTAAGTATTTTGTGTTCTTACACTGTTGTATTTCTTTACCTTATGTTTTTCTTAGTGACAATATGTTTGTAAAACAGCACTTTAGCCAACTATTATATATACATTACATTAATTTATGGTGATTTTTTTTAAATTATGTTTCAGCAAGATGAATTTTTAATATGGCTAACAGTGAATTCTCTTATATACCATTAGGATAATTGTTCACCACCTCTACAATTTTCTGCCTTTCAGCCCTGCAGTTTATTTGTAGTTACTAATTCTAGCTGCTAGTAACACTTGCCCTTAGGTCATTTGTACAACTAATGTCTTGGGGTCATAATAAAAAATAGTCTGATTCCCTCATCAGAAATGTAAAATGTTGATGCTGCTCTACTGTTGCTCACAAGAAATGGAAGAAAATATAAAGATAGTTTCTCTCAGTCAGTCACTTAATGGAAACAAATATTCAAAAGAGAGAAGTGCTACATTATGCTGAGGATTTGATTCTTGTCAAGCTACATTTGCTAAATGAAAGCCTGTTAAAGTGAAATGACTGAGGATCTTCCTAACATTTAAGGAATGGTTTGATTTTTTTTCCTGTTCACAGTCCAAGAAAATAGTTTCTCTCCTTTAAGTTACTCCCTCGGCTTTCAAGCATCAGACAAATCAAATGCAGCCACATAAATCCCCATGCTTATTCTGAAACAAACATCATCACAGAGGGCTGGAGATAATAAATGCAAAACATCCATATTTAGGAATTAGGACACCAGGAACTACTTGCCAGAGGTAAAATGGTCTGCCACAGACAAGAGAGATTTTAACATGAGTTTAAATTACTCACAGAGGCATCCTCAGGCTCCGTCTGATTCTCTGGGCTGTCCAAAGATGTATTCTAGAATGCAAATGAGAATTGTCTCAGCTCATCTTTTTGCTACCAGATTTTTTTTTATTTTTTATTATTCTTCCTGGCATTTTAAAACTTTTTTTCCCTTCCATTTATTTAAGAAAAAAGTTTGAAAAACTTAAGCAAGAAATCTCTTAATTCATAAGTTCGAACTATAACATTTTTCTTTCCTTCCACAAAGAATCTCCACCAAATCTTTTGACCAAGGTATCTTTTCAGTTAGTACAAAGAATATCAGCAGAAGAAGGAACAAGGGGAACAAAAAAGCTAACAAGTAGCTGCTATTCTCCACAAACAGGCTAACAAGTTTCAGAATGGGAAAGTTGTTAGAGAGAACACGCAAGTCAGATGTTTCAGGTCTTAGGCAGTATTGATCTTCTTGGGCTTTTTTATTTGAGGTGAAAAATGTTTTAGAAGATAAAACAAATATAAAATAGCCCGAATTCAGGGAACTTTTTCATCAGTGCTCGCTTTTAGGTGGCTCTCACATGGAACAGCCAATGGAGGCAGTTGCCCAAGGCAGCGAAGTGTTGGGGACTGTAAAACAGACGTTGCTTTCCTGCTTGCTTTGCCTCTACCAGAGCTCTGAAAAACAAACAGGGGCTGCTACTACCACAAACTGGAAATATTTCAGGATGTTAAAAATGTCTTCTTTGGTTGCTCTTGACACCCTCTAACCCTCAGCTATGGAGGGATCAGCCTGACCTGAGCACAAAGGCCTTCCCTGGTCTGTGTGCCTGGGCTTTCTCCTTTTCGCCCATTCCTTACCGGGACACACACATTACCCTTTACTCCTCCTCATTGAGGTGACCACCTTTCCATATGTCTAAGATGATTTGGGTTGGGACTGGTCACACTTCAGGGTTTTCTATTTAAGTGCTAGGGACTAGAAGGTGTAGAGTTCTGTGAGGCACTTACTTACATGGGTTCTCTCTCTTGCACAGGAAGTCATTTTATAAAATGTACTGATGCCATCTGATCAGTGGAAAAATACTGTTTATTTCGGTTTATCTTCAAAATGCCTAAAAGTTTCTGTCCTCTTAGAAGTCCTGCATGAAGCGGAACTGTAAATTTTGATTACCAGGATCTCCTCTAAAAGTCACTGCCTGGAAAGCCACTGAGTGCAGAAGCCTTTAGATCAGACTGGCAGTGCCAATAAACTTGAGGTTTTAGCAACAGACACCCTGTTTTACAACCTGATGACAGAAGTCCACTGCACAGACTGCCTTTCCCTTCCAAAGGGAGAGGATTAAGGCCATTAGATGGAGGTAGGTAAGGCAGGGTTTGCAAGAGAACTTCCTGCTGCTGGTACTGGAGTTTGCATGCAGAAGGCCCGTCCCACACCCCTTGTGGTGCTCAGCAGTGGGCACCTCAGTTAAATCTGCACCATGCGACGAGGAACATGCTACTGAAGGAATGAGTATCTGCCGGTTCTGGCAGCGTAGACCAGGATCATGGAGAGAGACCAGGAAGCTCACGGGGCCAGGGCTTACATGTGTGTCTCTCCAGAGCCAGGACTTTGTGACCCAATTCAGTGCAGAGGTCAAAGGAGGAGACATTTACAGCAGCCCAGTGCAGCTCCCGGGGGTGATGGCAGCAGTGGGGTGGGAGGCTGTTAAGGGTATTTATTACCAGTTGGTGCTATTAAATCAGCCATCCAGCACAGCCATTCTAGCTCCCTGTATGGCACTGACAGCCTGGAGCAGGAGCAGACGGATTCCTCCTTATGTTTTTTCCAGCACTCATTTCACAGAGCTGGGAAGTGGGACTGTGTCAGAGGATGGCTCCTTCTGGGTTCCACCACCCCAGAGCATGGCTTGGCAGATCATCCCCTGGGGGCTTGGGAAGGAAAGAGGAACATGCTGGAGATGTGCAACATTTGCTTTTGTGTTTTTATTTTCCTTTCCATGTCATGACTCTGTATGTCTCATGGGAGCACCAAGTGATCAGCCACAAACTCTGGTTGATGATCCCCTTAAAAACAGTTTGTTGTGCTCCTGTGGAAAGCAGACTGTCCTTCAAGTAAAGGCAGCACACAAAATACGATGTATTTGCTGAAAATGTGCCTTTCGCTCTTTGAAGCTGCCTGTAATTACATATCTAGGGAATAGTTTGATGTTTACATTTTCAAGTATATGGCGGGTTGCATTTAGCATAATATTTTTCATCTTTTCCCTTTCTTGTTGCACTTCTTGTGGTCATAAATTAAATTATGTCATGAAAACACTGAGGACTGAGAGCAAATCATGGCAGCCCTGAAACAAGAGGCCAACCACCAGAAAGGCACCTCTAGGTGGTAGCCATCTCCCGTGAGCCTTCAGAAGGAGGTGCCAGCTGGCCGTCCCTAACAGTTACCATTCAGAAGACACTCTGGCTATTTCCCATGATGTTGGATGCCCAAAGGGATTTGCTGATGAGCCTGACATCGCTTCTTGGGGAGAAAGGCTGGCCAGCTGCCACAGCCTCTCCCCCCTGCAGCCAGACCAAATGTCTCCTGCTCAGTAAAGCTGGCTTTGGGGCCCTGGGTTAAATTCTGCTCTTGGATACATTCTGAAAACCCTAGCTGGTTTCAAAGAAGGTATTCCAGATTTACACCAGCTTTCCTGTGATTAAAAGCCAAACTGAGGTCCAGAGAATAAAATAAATTAATGCTTTTGGTCTAAATTTATAAGGTTCCTTCATAAAGCCTTCAAACAGGATTTATCCTCTGGTTAAAAATACATTTCAGTTGACTTCATCCTTGTCAGCTATTGAACAACATCCTAAAAATCATCTTTTGCTACCAACACAGGATTTATTACTTATATATGTGTATATATGTGAATAGTACCATGGAAATAATTTAAACTATAAATTTACTTTCTTCTTTTCACAAAATTATTGTGGTTTTACAATTTTTCTTGAACTCGTTTATTGATTTCACAAACATTCTTTAAAAATGTCAATAGAGTAATTTATATTCTTTAGGTTGGTAGATAATTTTCTTCACACCAACAGACTGATAATGCAACTCCACAGCTGCAGACATGAGCTCCAAATAGTGGCCTCCAGAAACTATGCACTGAATCAGTGGGGGCTGTGCTTGTTTCTGCAGGCTAAGTGTCACTCTATGTTAATAACTTTTGGGCAGTACTTGTTTGCATATTTTGGTTTTCAATAGTTTGGTTATTAAAATTGCAGAAGAGTAATCATAAATATAGTTTAAGTCTTCAAATACTTGAAATATTCATTATGCATTTTCAAGGTTTCTGAAAAAAAAAAAAAAAACACCTTTTTATCAGATGTTTTTATAGATGGTTAGTATGCAAGCTGTTTTGTGCTATAATGGACATCAGCTGTGATTCTGTTTGGGACAGTATTTAGGAATCCTGGACACTTAAAAAAAGATAATGTTATTGCATGTTAGTAGGTCTGTCTCTTATTAAGGTTGCTTAACATTTTGCTTTGTAAGATTGTATTTTCAGTTTCTTAAAGCACTGAGCAACTTCAACCATGCAAGTTGCATTTTCTGTGCTGTCTGCTTCAGGCTACTTTTTTTTAGCTAAAGAAAGTTTCAGAAGGAGCAGTTCAGCGATTTAGAAACATTTAGTCTGTCTCAGCAAATAGGTAGCACAAGGGCACAGGAACAGGCAACAGGGATGGGGAAAAGTGAGAACCAAAGGGAAGGAAACTGATTTGGAAGACAGCTACTTGCAAGGGGAAAGACAGCTTAAAGAAGGAGGATGGAGAAGAAATTACATTGACTAGTAAGGTCTGCAGATAGGGGAATGACAGAGATGGATGAACACAGGTCTTGAAAAGTGAACTGATGGAGACAGAACAGAACTGGGTAAGGAAGCAGAAACTCGGGAAGAAAATTTCTGGAGGAACAGACCAAACCTTGGAAGTGGTTTCCAGGGCAACTTTCTTCATTACCTTCTCATGGATTGTGATGAGGCCTGTAGTTCCCTTGATCTTCTTTATCAAAGAGAAAAATAATGTTTGCTTTCTTCCACTCTTCAGGAAACTGATCACCCCAGCCTTTCAATGATAAAGGACAGTGGCTTTGCGATGATACCAGCCAGCTCCCTTGGCACTTGTGGGCACAGCCTGTCAGGTCGCATGGGCTTGTGTATGTCCAGTTTGTTTAAATGCTCCCTAACCTGATACTCTTCCACCAAGGGTTCCTCTTCCCTGATTCATACTTTCCCAGGAAATGTGTCTCAGGAATATGGGATTCCCAAAGGCTGATCTTACCTGTAAGGACTGACGCAAAGAGGGCATTGAGTACAGCAGGTTTTTCCTGTATCCTTTGCCACTGGGATCCTGGCCATATTCAGCAGTCAGCTCACATTTTCCCTGGTCCTCCTTTTCCTGCTGAGGTACTTGTGGAAGCATTTCTCATTGCCCTTCATGAACCTCCTCAGATTCAATTCTTGGTGGGCTTTGGCATTCCAAGGCCTGCAAGCTTGTCCAGTGCCTCTGTTTTCCTCCTGGGCCACCTGTCTCCGCTCCTGTGTCTTGTATGCATTCCCTTTATTGCTGAGCTTAGTCAGGAGCTCCTTGGTCATCCATGCAGGCTTCCTGCTGCCTTTCCTTGATTTCCTGCTCATCAAGGTGGACCATTGGAGGAGGTGATCTTTGACAATGAGACAGGAGCTGCAGGAAAAGAAAACATGTCCTGAATGTTAAATGCTGCTTCACATTATAGCTCTGCATCTGTCAAAGGTTTCCTGTCCTCCTGTCATTAACTGAGGCACTTAAAGCAAATTTTTCATAACTCCTCATTTCTTATTTTATAGGTGTCTGTCCTGAGCTTACATCCTGATTGACAGAAATGCTGAGCACTATTTATTGCAACTGAGACGAATAATGATTTGTAATTTGAACACAAAAAGCTTTATTGTTCTAAACACCATGCTCAGAACACCTCAGAACTGCACCTCCAAGTGAGGAGATACTTTTGACCTTCATCTCTCTGTGCCTCAATTAAATGCCATCCCTTATCTCGCAAGAGTTTGTGAAGTTAAATTAATTAGTCATTGTGAAGCCCTTAGAGACAGTAGTGATAAATGAGACAGAAAAGTCTGTGAGGGAACTATTTCTCTTCTGAGATGGTTTGAACAGTGAGAAACAAATAAGGCCAGTACCACACACTGCATAAGAAGTGTATCGGGAGGTGCTGGGCAGCTTTTGGGAGAGCTGTCCGCCTTTGGCACGGTAAGAGGCAAGGCTCCTGCAGAAAAGGACGCTGCCTAGAGATCAGGAACATGGGTACAACTGAAAAATACAAGTGCGGCTACATGGACAATTTTAAATGTTGGCATTTACAAATTTTAAACTCGTGATTTTGGTAATTTTGAAGTGTTTCTACATGTAGTTGTAACAGTATATTTGATACTTTACCACAGCAAATAGGCAGTGACATCAAAAGGTTTCAGTGTTTGTCATGGTATTTCGATCTGCCTTTAGTTGGGGATATTTTTACTACTATGCCTACGTTATTAACACTCAAAAGTTTTTTGATGAGTGAAACTACAAGAGTTTCTCTCTCTGGTAGCACTAGAAATAGACACATTAGAAATAGCACATTTCTCAGACACAATACTGAAGGGGCTATATACCTAATTATCAGTGTTTGACCGTTCTATTTCTGAAGTGAAATACATATCTTAAAGGGTCTCTAATCGCACATTTCATCCAGAGCTTACACTGTGTGCATATCTTGATGACTGAGAAAAAACAAGTAGTGAAAGATGTCCATAATACAAGTAAAAATAAGCTTTGTTAATAATAGTAGAAAATATTTCCTATAGAATTATGGTACTGTAACCACCGCAGCTTTCCCAGATATTTTCTTACATCCCTCTTCACAGGTTTAAAATCTAAGCTAGAAATTTAAAACATGAACATGTTCCACTGATATCTTTCAAAAAATCAGATTCTTTAGTGCCAATTTTTAAGTTCTGACCACGTCAAGTTCTCTTCAGTCTAAAAGACAGGACATTCACTTCTAATCCAACACCCACCATTCAGAGAGCAAAGTAAGAAACTTCTTTCTAATTGCCTCAATTTTAGAATAAATACATTTCAAATCCAAGTGTACAAGCCATTCAATGAAAATTTTGCTGTGGTCAAAACCCTGCTGTAACCATGGAGTTGACATGCTTTTACAGCAAGGTGAGACTGAAACAAAGAGGTTGAGTTGGTGACTGCATGCTGCATGGAATTTTGTACTTCAGAAGTCCACCAAAACCCTTTCATCTCTGATGCTCTCCTAGGTTGTTCCACAACCTAACCTCTCTGCAAGTTAGAAACCTGATTCTACTTTAGCTGTGGCCAGTTTACAAACAGCCGTTTTTCTGTTCTGTCTCTCTTCCTCTCTGCTATTTACTGTGCAAATACTTTTTCCAAGAGCAATCACATCTCCTCTCAGCCTTCTTTTGTTGAGCTAAATGAGCTAAACTGTTAAACTGCCTAACACAAAATGGACTTTTTGTGCCTGTTCTCTTGGGAATGCCCTCTCTGCATTTCCTGCGTTTTGAACTCAACATTTCAATAAGGCTGGCCAGAACAGCAGTCTAGAGAAAGCCTGTCAAATACTTCCCCTGGTGGCACTACTATTTCCCTGTGTCCAGCTGAAAACCACTTCATTGGCACTTGAAACCCTGTCCTAACTAGCAGAAGGCATGTTTCCCACAGGTGTGGCACACGAAGTTTTACAGATATCTTAAATCTAATATGTCTGCATCTTTTTCCTCTTCTGCTATTGCAGCACAGAATAAACTGGGAGCAAAATTGTTGGGAGCACAAACAATATACACTGGATCTCAGAACCGGACCTAAGCTCTTCCCTTCAGAGTCACAGCAACTCATTCTTTACTGCAAAAAAAGAGAAAAAAAAAAAAAAAAGAGTACTCAAACATATAAACTACAGGACTAGTAGGAGTAAGAGGAATTATGTAATCTTTAAAATTCCCCTTACAATTTGTGATTACTGCCTAGTTACACTGAGAACAAAACTGTAGCAATGAGCTTCCAAAAAACTGATCCTATTTCTGCTGAGTGCATCGGCGTGGTGAGGCTGGGATGGCTGGTCTAGCCTAGCCTGGTCCCCCCAGACATTGCCACTTGGCTCTCTGACAGCAGCCCTGGGGACAGACTTGTGTGAGAGGCTGTGTGAGGCTGTAAGAAGCTCTCTGTATGAGGCTGCATGAGTAACTACATCCTTTCCGTGCTGCCCTGCAATCACTATCACAGGAAGTTTACGCTTTTCTTTCACGACATTTATCCACTGAAAACGATTTCTCACAATTGTGAGAACTGTCAATTTTCACACAATTAAAGAGGACTTGATCTAGTGGAAAAAATGAACGTTTGCACTTGTGCTCGCTCCCATCCACCTCCTCCCGAGAAACAAATATTTAATTGGACTGGATTCCTTATGATGGCACAAAGGGAAGGAAAATGAGGTACTCAGAGACATCTGGAGCCTGCACTTTCAACTTTTAATGTGACAGGATCAAAAATATTTTCTTTTAATACAATAAGCATCTGGTTGACATGTCAGTATTTTGCAGTCTGTGAGATATTGCTAAAAATGTAACCAGCCATGGAGGTCTCAAGAGGAGTCTGTATATATGGCATGTTCCGGTTTATGACAGAAATAAATCTTTTACATACAATGGCAAAGGCAGAATTGTTCAGCCTACACAGACACAATGAAAAGCAGGATGATCCTAGGTGAAAAGATATTTTTAAGCCTGTACTACTGTTCAGGATTACGCAATCACCTACTTGGCTTAGGAAACCTGGAGGTACAGAGAAGACCAAAGAAAGGGATAAGGTCTTCAAAGCTTTCTAGTTTATTAAAGGTAGTGAAATATTGTCTGAAAAGCCCCTACAAGAGGACTAGAGAACAGTGACTTTACTGAAACATGAAAAATATGACTGTTTCTTGGAGAGAGAAAGACTTTCTTTTAGAGTGACCCAGAGGAAAAACATTTCTTTTGTGGGGGCTTTAAGCATTTTTTTTTAATATTCACGATTACTTTTTTTCTTGATAAAAACTACATGTTCTGTGGACACAGTTAGGTCCCAGTGCAGTCTGTGGGAAAGACATCTAAACGTTCATATGTCTTCTATGTAACCTCCCTCCCCTTGCAAAAGCATTTTGCCTCTGCCAATGGGTTTCATACAACTGAAATCTCAACTGTACGTACAACCTGTACAACAACATATTTCATTTCTGCTCTCTTTCCAAATCTTCCTTTCCTACTTTTTAACACCCAGTGCATTCTTTCCATCAGGTACGGACTTACCAGAGCGGCATGTACCCCGCTGTGTCATGTCACAGGGAAGCAGCCAGGAGCTGGTCCAGCCACTTGTTCCACTGGGGCTGCATCCTGCTCTGTCATTAATTATCCAGGGCTTCAAGAACATCCCCCCTTTAACTGCAGTGTTAAATGTCGTCACATTCTGAAAAAAACTGTTAAAAAAAAGCAAAACTAAAATTAACATGCTTCTCTCTTAAATGTGCTTGAAATTTCACTACCATGAACTTTTTATAACTTGCAATCTCTTATTACTAACACATACTTACACTGGACTGAGGGATAAACATGGAAGTGAAAAAAAGACAAAAATGTACCACAGCATCTTATCTTCGGGTTGTGTGCTACAGTGATACCAACCCAAACTTGCCTGTGATCCTCCCAGCCTGCACAAGAGAAGGCAGCTGGCACAGCAAAGGAAATCTGAACAGGGTGGGTTCAACGTGACCACATTCCATCGCACCTGAGACTTTGCAGCTTCACGGCAGCACAGCTTTCACACACCTTTTGTGGGGGCAACGACGGTTCCATAAGGCAGATGGATGGTTGTAGCTTTGCATAAAGCAAGCCTGTTTCTTCTCTGAAGTCAGCTAAAAGCTAGATCAGGGAACTCCCCCAAATGGTTCACTGGTGGGCGGGAAAACTGACATTAGCATTGAGTTAGGGGCCTTGGATGAAACAAGCTGCCACCAGAGGTTAGGGAGGCCTGGAAGCTTTGATGTAGCTGGAGCCCAGCTCCTTTGTTTTCTGTTTGTAAAAAGCTCCCCTGTGGAGTTTTTGTTTGGGTTGTTAAAATCTGTTTAACTCAAAGAGCTGACAATAAGCACTTGGGAGCAAAACCCTCTCTTTGAAAGTCTTTTTGCTGTTCAACTGCATTGGCCAGCCCTGCCAATTTATAGCTCTGTTAGCTCTCGCTGCTCCAAAGGCTGCTTAAGCAAACAATTAGGCTTTGCTGATCACTCTGGGCACCGGAGTGGCAAAATATGCACTTTCTCTATAGCTTAGAACACACTCGGAACAAAAACATTTTCTCCCTTACTGTTCCCTGTGTCATGGTATTAGGCAGCTCAAGGTTTCAGCTTTTAGTAGTCAAGGGCAAGCCACCCTCAGCAAGGGCTTCATTTCGGATGTACCAGGGCCCTGCACGAAGAGCAGAGTGAGCATTAAAGGAGTGTCATTTTTCACTTGCTGTTCCTTGGTAAGGCCATCTCTGTCCAACGCCTGACACAGTCAGTTTGGATCCCTGATCAAGGTCAATACACGCTGCCCCCATACGAACAAATTTGATAAGTATTACTCAGTATTTCCAAAATAAACTACTGTGGCTTCTGTCTCCTGCTCACTGCATTGCCTGCCTCTTTCTTTTGCCAGGACCTAAATGAGGGGAAAAGCACTTTGTGCATTCAATCCTGAAGCAGGAAAAAGGTCTAAATGCAGATAAAGCTGGTCCTCGCGCCCAGGTGACCTGTGTGGTGTCATGCCTGCTTGTCATCCAACCTGATTTTGTATGGGAAAATATCTGTAGAAGAAAGGGAGCCAAACTTGGACAAGTTTTTTGACCAGTTCTAAATGCAACGTTTAGCAAATTCCACCTCTGCTAGATTTCAGACTGTTTTTAATTCCAGCCTGAGAGATGCAGAGCACCATCTCTCCCAGCAGGTCTGTCAGCCTCTCCTCCAAACCCTTCTCTGCTCCAACTCACTCAGGTTACAGTGGCTAGAATATTGATGGACACAGCATAAGGACAGAGCATCTCCTCCTTGTTTTGGTACCAGAATTACAGTTTTTCCTTTAAAAACAAGAACATATAGAATAGAATGAACTTCTGTTCTGTAATTCTCTGTGTAAATGAGCAAAAGGGCCTCTTAAGTTTGTCCCTGTGCTCAAGCTCCCTTATGGGTCTGTAAGCACAGCTAACAGCTTTCACTCTCTTGACAGTTAAAGAAGTTATTCGTACTGCAGAAGACATGAGGTGAAAAATCACTATATAGCAGTTGTTTGAGAAAAAAGGAAGGAATTTTGTTTAATACAATTATTTTATCCTGCTTTTATCTACCAAAAATGGCAGCACTTTTTAGAACATTTGGAGAAGGCAGGAGGTGTTTTGTGGGAAGTAGTAATGAAAAATTCATGAAGGATTAAAAATAGTTGGATTTTTTGGGTTTAATTCAGAATCTTTTTATTTCCCCTTAGCTTCCTTCCCTATTTATATTGAATATAAACAAAGAACTTGTTCTAAAATAGTTAGATGAATGGGAATGAACTAGAGTGAAAGAAGTCCAATAATTTCTGAAGTAGGTGGTTAAATTCTAGACCCAGTACCAATACTTCAGTAACGAAGTGGTACGATTTGTTTAGATATTCAGGCCACCCACAGACATCCACAGTTGCAAGGAATTTGTATGAGCTACCTAAGAATCTGCCCATTTTCCTTTTTGGTGGCCTGAGACACTCTGGTTGCCTTGAGCTTTAGCTGAGCCTTTTGCTGAGCCGGCACTCCTCTTTCACACTGCTTGAAGAATGTGTTCCTTTAACACGGGGCTGTGGAGACCATGGGGAGATGCACAGAGAGAATGTAAGAACGGATATAACTGCTGGGATCCAGAATTATTTTGCAGCATGCTATCTGGAAGGTTCTTCAGCTGTAGCCCAGGAGGTGATGCTAAGAGGAGCACTTAATGTGCAGTTCTCCAGCAGGGCACCCTGTCACGCTTCTACGTGATTCCTTCCAGTTGACCCGGGCATTCCAGGCTTTCAAAAGACCTTGCAGAAATGCGGTAGCAGGAGAACAGAGAAAACACTGCCACTCCTTCAAGCCCTGACAAGAAGGACGCCAGTCAGTTCAGAGTCAGGTTCACACGATGCCAGAGTCCAGGGGAGAGGAGGATGTCTGAGGGGGAGCTTCCCAAGTGCTGCTCCTCCGGCCTTCTGCGACTGCTCCTTTGTCATGCCCGGCATGATTTGGTCCCCCAGGAGCTGAGCAAACGTGCCATTTTTTCCAACTTTCTTCTATTGCAAGCAAGTTGTATCTGGTCACAGTGACTCAAACAAAAACTAGGTATTTGGTATTTTTATATAAAGTGAAATCAGAAGAAAACATTCTGCTCCTACCTTTGGTTACTATTTCGCTGGTAATGTGTTCAAGGCTCTTTACACATTGCTAAAAAGAAGAACCCTGACTTCGGATACTCATTCAACCTCTAGATTTCAGAAAGGTTTCAGGGTTAATATTATTTTTGCTTGTTTTCTTTTTCTCACTATAAATACGATGAGCAGAAGGATGTTGCCATGGTGACACTTTATAATGTACTTAAAGGCACTTGTTACAGTTATGTACCACAGTCATCTTCGTTTATGTCTGAATTACAAAGATATGTGAAAAATCACCACGGAAAGGTACATAGTGTATTACCTTTCCCAGATGTTTACAATTCTTATTTAGTGTACAGGTGACAAATGTTTTGGCAGCCACTATATTATCTGGAAACCTATACTTTTACTACCAGGAGGGGGGAAAGTAGTTTACCAAAATCAATACCCGGTCCACCATTACCTGAAGTGTTATCACTACCTGAAGCCCAGCTTTGTAGTACGCTGAATTAAAGATTACAAATGAAAATATCACAGAGCTCTGGCAGTCCAAGTTAGCCGTTGCTATACTATGTGCTTGAGGACATTTTGGGGTAGAGCAGTGTGAAATTCAGCAGTTTTGCTTTGTGAGCTCTTTGCCTCTGCAAAAAGCAGAGTTTTTCATGAATTTTGGAAGTACAGAGCCCTAGAACCTTCTCTCAGGATGGCTACAGCCTGGAGGCCAGTGCCACATGTTAGCTAAGTCTGTGCTGCTCTGAAAACAGCAGGTCTGGAGCTGCTGAGGTGTTACCGTGCTCTGCCTCCTGCCCATCTGACTTTCTTCCTGACATCTGGAAGCTTCCCTGCAGGCTGTGTGCCCAGGCACTGCTGGTGGTTTTCCTGTCCTCCTGGCACACGCAAGCAAGCAAATACCCAGCATGCTCTGATTTGCCTTGAGTCTGAGCTTGGAGGCTCGCTGGGCGCAGAGTCTGCAAGTCTGACAAATTCTGTGGCTCATCCTGAGCAGACAGCATGGGCCGGGGTGGGGAATTTCTCCAAGAACTTTTAGGTATGTAAGCCTCTGGCACACCTGTAGGATGTCCATACTGCTGGTTTGTCTGGGATGGAGCTGAAGAGCTTCCACTAGAGAGGCTAAACTTTAATTAACATCTAATGTTTTAAGTGGATTCAGTAAGGCTTCCTCACCAGCCCCAAAAGGAAATATAAACCATCCTGAGCTTATCACTAGCTAAAGTAAAGCTCTGTACCATTCTGAATCCAGATGGGAAAGAGGAACCAAAGGCCAAAATAGAATTTCAGGGCTGGATGCAGTTATAGTCTGGAGAGGGCTGTGCAAATTGCTTTCTTGTTAGGTGATTGGTAGTGTGCAACAACCACAGTGAATTAATTCCCTGAAATAAGTGCTTGTCTTGAGGTTACGGACTCTGTTACAGATCCACATCAGCCAGTGCAACTGTAGAACTGTAGACACTCCTTGCAGGGGCTACTAAGCTCTAGCAGACCCGTGGGGATTTATATAGAATTTATGCAGATGATGTAGGGTGGCCTTCTGTATCAAATGAACACCAGGTGGTGTTCATATACACAGCCACACAGACATGTATATATATAGTCGCAATATATTGGTATCTACTTTATGACGTATCATATTGTACATGTATTTCTGGAATTTACTCAGGTTTCAGGAGGTTATGTAGACTTTTGAAACCAGCATGTGCAAAAGTAAATGCTTCACTACTGCTTTAAAAAAGTGAAAAGGGTACTAAACTGACTTTCAATACCAAGCTAAAACCCTATCTCTTTTCTGATAACGTTCCTACAGTTGCCTGGTCTGTATGCTGTATTTTGGAGTTCTGAAATAGTTCGATTAAAAAAAAAATCACTGGTTACAAACATTTTCAGCACTTCTGAATCATTTAGTTGAAAAGCAGGTACTCAGTTAATGACTGTATGGGATATACCTCCTGTGAAGGTAAAACCTAAACACTAATTAATGTTAATAAGTGGTGTTTAATAGTAAGGTTAAATACCCTCCACAGGATTACAAGCGGGTGTAAATATTCCTGAATGCCTGTGATCAAATGTGGCACTGTCCCGAAAGCAACAGGGATTCCACTGTTACTGCAACCCACTGACATGAACCAAAAATGTGCTCCAAGTTAACAGCTAATAAGAACAAAACTCTGATTTTAGGAGTAGGGATTGTTTTACTTGTATATGGTGACTTGGTACAGAGTGAAGTCATCAAATGTGAGTGTAGCCACCCATACAACAGCTACTCCTAGAGCTACATCTGCAAGGGGACAGAGCTCTGCTGGGACCATTCACTGGTACTCTCACACAAGTCCTTTGGTTTTGATAAAGCTGAGGCTTCTGCTTAGTATTTAGCATTTGTAACCAGGACAATTATAAAATATTTCTACAACCATGCACTATACTCTTTGATCTTTCTTCTGATGGAATCAATGAGGAAACATCTGTGGACCAAGTCATAAGAGCTCAAGGCATAGGATCAAGTCCTAAAAGATGAGTTCAGCTGCTACTACCAAATAATAATCATGCTACAGACTGAGCATTTAGCAACAATCTTCATCTGACATAGCTGAGAAAGCCACATGTACCCAAAAAAGAGACACAAATCCTATTCCTTTTCCGAATATATGCATATACCATTAAGAAACCCCAAATATATTTTGAAATTTTGACAGAACATCTACAGCTTCAGACAGAGCTTTTATCATCTTTCTTTTTAGTGACAATAGCAGAGTGGCAATCACTTGCATGTAGCATGGGAAAGAAGTTTCATCTATAGCAGATGTGTATAATAATAATTATTTGTTAAAAAAGCTTGTGCATGATCCCAATAAACTATTTTGAACATTTAGTATCAAAGTTAGCACTGTGAACTTTGAGAAACAGAGGAGTTTCATGTCAAACCTTGACTAAGGTCACGAGTACTATCTGGTGACATGCAGAGAGAACACAATAGAAAGAATAGCAATAGCCCTTCCCCAAAGACCCCAATTCACCCCAATCCATTTTGATCCACCACAAAAAAATAAAATAAAAAAATTAAGGAAACATCATGACTTATAGCTGTGTATGGGACTTGTTGAGTAATATTTTCAAGTCCAAACACCCTTTAACCCTTTCTGATTATTCACAGCCTATGTTTGGACTGAATAGATGCATTTAGCTACACAGTGGTATAGCTATAACGATGGAAAACTGGATCCTGAGTTTTGAAAGCAACAGGGAAATACTTCTAAAATGCCACCTGAACACACGAATGCTGACTAACAAGGAGAAGCAAAAATAAATAAACAAATTAAAAAAAAAAGGAAAGAGGAAAAGACAAAGTGACAGCGATGGTCATGCAGAGGAAAACCATGCTCAGTAGGGTAGGAAGTCTTCAAACATTCAGAAGTTTGTATTTCCTTAGGAAACATCTATAACAGTTCATTCCTAGCTACTCTAAGCTGCATTTTAAGTATTAAACCAAGGCCACTTCGGAGTTCGAATTGGAACAGTCAAAGGTGTGAGCTGACGTATTTTATGACCATGAGTCTCATGAATGGTTGCACTTATTTTTCTCAGTGTTTTAAGTCACTGATGAAAAGGACCTCTCCGTACAGCACCAGAGCTGGGCAGGCTGAGCAGCCTGAGGGAGGCTCGGTCCCACCGCCATTGGAGCACACGTGGTGCTGTGGCAGTGCTGAGCTCGATGGGTGCGTGGTTCCGTTGACAGAGCACACACCGCTCGCCAGCGCTTGCAGGCGGCCCGCAGCTCTGCGCGGCGTGGCGGTGCCAAGCAGCCTTTTACTCTCATTTACAAACCACCTTCAAATTACGCCCTCCAAGCTCTGACTGCTGAAACCACTGAGGTACAGTCAAATTGAATTACGGGTTAGAATTTAAACAGGCTGTAATTTCAGTCTTCCGTTTCCAAGTTCCTACATAATCCCCCTAACACGTCCTTGACAGCACGCCTTTGTCAAACCGAGCGCGGGGCCAGCCCCCGGGAAGGAGCCGTGTCTGCCCCAGGCCCTGCCCTCGGCCAGGGCTGTGAAACCCTGCCCTGCCCCATGGGAAGGTCTCCATTTCCCCCGTCTGGAACAAGCACCTATACAAGAACATGATGACCAGGAATAGTCTAGTAGAAATCACAAGAGCAAAATGAAATATAAATGTGTTCTGCACTGCAAAATACAAACAGTGTTTTAAGGTCACTCTCCCGTTGTTTAAAAGCAAATAACCCCTTAAAGCAGGCAGTGGAAATAAGTGTGTACATACACGCACTCAAACACAGGTAGGAACAGACACAAAAGAGAAACAGACTATAAATAAAGAAATAAACCACTCTAACTCATGCTAACTTTTTTCAACTGCTTGTACTAAATCGAAAGCAGAAGACACAGCATATTCCACGCAAGAATTCAGGGTACGCTATCTACTCTCGCTGTGACGCACACACTATTTTTGCGCTCCTAAGTTGTACACATATGCACCACACACGTGCCCTATTTTTATAAGTCGTACGAGTAAAGGAAAAGATTATCACAAAGCTGTTTCCCTCACATAGCAAAGACAAAACCATTATGTCTGTGGCTATCCATCTTGTACAGAAAAAGCGATGCTTTTCAGTGCTGCCTTTTCTTGTCTTTGCTTTTTTTTTTTTTTTTTTTTTACGCCATGTTTTAGCA
Source organism: Aythya marila (assembly GCF_965140915.1). Classification (NCBI taxonomy): domain Eukaryota; kingdom Metazoa; phylum Chordata; class Aves; order Anseriformes; family Anatidae; genus Aythya; species Aythya marila. The sequence continues at coordinate 7,557,009 of NC_139056.1, read as the reverse complement.
ATTTTCAAGTGTTTTTGCAAGTGGAAAAACTGCACGGGTTTTTTGGCTGGGGCTCCATCCATCCAGTGCGTTGCAGCGCGTTGCCAGGGCTACGCCATGTGTGGTTGCCTTGGGGACGGCAGCGCTGCACTGGCTCCCGCTCCGGCTGCTGGTGCCACTGAGGGCAGGCAATGCTCCTGGTATTCCAGTGCCCGGCTGCAGGAGGGTGCGAGAAGTTAAGCTGCAATGGAAACGGGCTCTCCCAGAGCCAGCCATGTGCCTGCGGAGTCATTTTGCAGGAGCAGAGGAGTTGGGGCTGCGGGAAGACAGGAAGCATGAGGAGGCAAACTGACTGACAGGGCTGTGAGGGCTCAGGACCTGTGCAGGTTTCTGCATCGTGAGCCCTTCCCGTTTCTGTTGTGTCAATTGAAATAAGGAGTACAACGGGATGCTGCTACCCGAACTGGGGAAGTGAGCAAAAACCATCTTGAAAAGCATATTGAAAAGCAGTAGTACGAGCGCGTAGGCTGCATCGTAGCAACCCTTTGAAACAAAAAGGCTGTGGCACATCGTCTGCCACTTGTCATGCAGGAATTAATCTGCAAGGCAGCAGGGCTCTCTCTCAGATTACCTCCCAGAAGTACACCAGGCAGTTCTGCTCAGTGCACTAAATATTTGGTAGCTTCAAGAAACTTGATCTTGCCAAACAGCTGCGCAGAGAGTCACAAGATTTTCGCCTTGCCCTGAGGTTTCTCTTCTCTGTGAGCAGTTCCTTTCCTTTCACTAACTTTTAGTGGATACTAAACTGTAGCTGGATGGCAAACTCTTGCGGAAGACATTACAAAACTAACTGCAATGAGCCTTCGAAATGGCTCGGGACTCCTAATTGCTCTGACAATACTTCTTCTGGTATTAGGATAAGTAATAACAACTGATTGGAAATGCTTCTGAGCAGAGGAAGGAAAGAAACAACTGCTCCAAAAGAAACAGATAATGAATGCTGCACTAATAGCGAGTGTCTCAGCTGCCTCTTCTGGTGAAAAAAATTGTTATTATACAATTTCTCCTTCTTACTCAAATAGACTGATTCCAATAAGAATTTGCATTGGCTGACAGTAATCAATATTTATGTCTCCAGCCTCCTTTACAGATGCCCCAGAGTACGCTGGGTAGATAATTTAACTCTTCCTGAGAGCTAAAAAATATTCCATAAAATCACTGGAAGTCATTATCAAATCCGCATTTTGCCAGCCTTCCAGCAAGCCCCACTAAGCCCAGCCTGAGTACTGGCATAGCTGCACGCTGTTGGAGAGGCATTAAAGTATTTATTGATTTTTTAATCCTTGCAAACACCTTCCCCAGTGGAATTTCTGGAATCTTCATCCTAATTTTATCATTTCCTCTTTGAATACAAACTGTTCACTAGATGGTTTCCAAAAGACACAGAAAAGACTGTCCCTGTTTGAGGAGCTGCTAACTGAAGGACAGATCGTTTCATCTCTGTTAGGGAAATCAACACTAGACAGTTTATAAACAAATTGAGTTTAATGTAATCCAATATAAAATAAGAGTCAAATTAATTTCCTATCATTAGAAAGCTCAGCACTACCATTGTATCTGTGTTTCTAAAGTTGGAGCTTTGTCCTTTTTATATCTGGTATTTTGGCTCTGACAAGACCGTATCGTTCTCAGAGCAATACTGCAGATGTCCTTTGTGCAACGTGACCCAGTCTCAAACTCTTGCATTGCCTTTGGCAATCAACAGTGAAATAAATATATACACATGACTCAGTATTGTAACTGTGACTAGTGTGCTAACCTCACTCATTCTTTCTGTCTGTCTATCGTAGTTATTTCTAGGGCACCACACTATCTGAATGCTAAAAATTGTCCTTGCCAGGAGCCGAACCCACACATGCTCAGTTTCTGAACAAGTAGTGTAATTTCTGGCACAAGAAAACCACTTCCGATTAGGAAGGAGTGCATTTCTCTAACCGAAGGGCTGACCTGCATGGTAGCCCCCAACGTGAAGTGGGCTCAACCCAAAATTTGGTTGTAGTCTTAAAATTCTTATAGCTGATCTGGATTTTTCATTTTTTTCTCCCACCCCCACAACTCATTTTTCCATTTTAGTATCAGAGATGGCAGCCAAAATACCATGAAGTACGTATTTCTGGTAGGGCTAAAACCAAGCAATACAGGAAATCTGAGGAATAATGGGCTGCAACCCATATCCTCTAAATTATATAACTCTCCACATAACTGGGTCCTTTTCTTGACCTGTTTGAGATCCCCAGTTGAGTATTTCTTAGCCAATTTAATATTTAAAATACGCTCACAATGCCAAGCTGCGTTCTCCTTGAGTATAGCAGATACAGGAAAATAAAACAAATACCATGCCTAGTAATAAAAATGATCAGTACTTTATACAAAATATTCCCTTAACTTCAGATATGTTCCTATTTTGCAGATAATGGAAACAAGAATGGAAATTGGGCAGAGACTTGCACTCTTATAATTTTAGTATGCTCTAAAAACAGTTATGTATATGTCGTTATGGAGCAAAATGACTTGGCTTCACAGACCTTGTCTTCACTCAAAAATGACTTTTTTACTGCAGGATTAATATATTAAAGTTTTTATGTGTTAAAACATTACTGCAGAAGGGGCACTTGTAGCAGGGGAGCAGCTATTTGTTTTACAGCAGAAATGATGTGCGCTTTGGGCATTTTCCTGATGGGTTCACTCGTTATCTGTTCTGTAGCAAACGCACACCTTTTCCAGTGTATGCAAAAGTAAATGCTGGCCTAATTTGCACATCTAGCAATCATTAAGGAGGAAATTTTGTGCAAATAAACTGGCATTTTATATATCCATTGTGGTAATTAATGTCACCGCTACATATGCAGCGTGATTATTTTAAAAATAAAGAAACACATTTGAAGTCATATCAAAGGAAAGCTACTGGTTTTGTTTACGATTTATAACCACCAAACAACTTTATATAGGCTGTAGGTATGGGCTCTTGCTCTAGACAAAAGAGAGAGATGGAGTCCTTGAAGCTTAGATTTAGAACTAGACTGTTTTTTGGAACAATACGCTACATGTCTAACATGATGGCTTTGAAACCATGCCAAATTTTCACCTACATGTTGCATGCATGTCTCATTTTTTTTAACCCTCCTCATAAAGTTTAGATGGCCTTGCTACCGTGAAATGATGGGGAAAAAAAAAAAAGCCTCATGGAACTACTGCAAATATGTTGTGATATCTTTTTGAGAATGATTAGGAATATTTTTAGTTAATAATGCATAGAAGTATTGTCTATGGAAACAAAATCCAATTTTAGGGCTAATAAGCAGGCAGATGTGAATACAAGAGGAAACAAAGAGCTCTTCTATGTGCATCACAATATATTGCCTGATGATGATCTGAACTTTGGTACAAACTGACTTTCCTGGATAATGAGGGATGCAATCTTAGCATCAAATCCCCACCCTACTGCACCCATTCACTGATGTGGTACCTGTGTGCAGTACACAGCTCCAGGAGCCTGTCCAGAGCGCAAGTTCATCAGCTTACTGGTTGCTAAACCTGGCATATGATTGAAGCCAATGGTGTTACTTGAGTGGGCTCTTCTGTAGGTCCAGAATTAGCACAAATGCAATTTAACTAGTTTTTTTTTTTTTTTTCCCTATCTCTTTAAGTTGCCTTCTTTCTTTTTTTTTTTTAAATATACAATCAAACCCATAAACAAAATATTTTCCAATAATGTTGAAAAAAAAATGAAATTAAAGTAACTGAAATTAAAATTGAGGTTGTCTGTCAGAAATTAATGGGGTGAGCCTTCAGAAGGCTCTTGTGGGCCTGAGCTCAAGCTGGGCCACCCTCGAGGCACTGACCCCAGCTGGCAGGACGGAAGGGACTGAGAGGGACAACGGCACTACATGGCAGTGTCACTCATTCTGACAGTCAAATCCATCAGACGTGCTCATAAAGATTTGAATGCTTATCAAGGAAATAAAATAAATGTCATCATTATATCGAATACCACGTTAAACAACTCTAAGCCCTCTGATCACAAGAAGGGAACTAACTCCTATGTACTCTTAAAATAGTGTAAAATACTATGCTGAATTTTACTTTGCTGTGTTTAATAATGGAAAATATACAGATTTTAAAATACGTAGCATTTTTGATACATGCATACACCAAGATTACCAGGACACTACAGGAGCAGCAGCTAAGGTACATCAGTTAGGATGATCCCACATGGGTCTTTAGGCAAAGCTACTGCTCAGATGTGGTTGTTCATGAAAATACTCATTAGAAATATTCCATTTCTAATGAGGCTGTGTAGACAGTAAAATGAAAATCAACATGAAACAATTACAGCATTAAAAAATATATACATTATGCAACAGGTCCTATTCTCTTAACCATGGTTATAAAGCAATCTGTAAAATAATGAGTAGCAAAGTAGCCAATATTTTTTTCAGCAGGGAAGCAATTGCTCCATGTGGCTCTGAGTGCCTTTCAGCACTTCTCTATATATTTAAAAATTCTTTTTTTAAAAACTGTGCAGCTTCCTCTGTTCTTCAGCAATGGAGACTGCATGATGAGTACAATCATTGCTGATGGAACAATCTCAGCTATTACTTTAGCTATTACTTCAGAAATAGAAATTTGCCAATATTATTCCCTACTTGCATGCCCATTACAGGAATGCAAAGACGAAAGTCATTTGACTTTCTAGAATTATGTTGTCAATTTGCTTAAATCCAGTATAAATGTTGCAGACGTTTTAATTTTAAATTCTTTAGTTACTGACAACCTTAAATTTGAAACAACATGAGGTGGAGTCAAGGAAAGAGAAAAGGGCGAGATGGTCTGAGAGTGGTAGAAAGGAAGATAACTCGACACAAGTATTATTGGAAGAGAAAATAGAAATCAAAATTGCTAAGATGCTTTCAGAGTTGAACACATACAGAGAACAATTAGCAACATCCACCTTAATCTGTTACTACATTACTTCAGATAACATTTTTATGCCAATTATGTTACTCTAAAAGCAACAGATTTTCTTCAGAGGACCCACAGTCTCCGTCAATAGTTATTTCAGTTGACGTTAGGCTGATTTATTTACAATGAATTACATACTAAAGGGAAAAAAAAACAAACACCACAACCAAACCCCAAGAAATCCAAACTAAACCAACCTCCCACTGCCCAAAGACCAGCTCTGGCAATGGACAGGCTCTTGCACAAGGCAAGCAGAAGTGGATGGAGCCAAGCAGGGCTGCTGCAAGAGCACATTGGGGCAGGACTTCAGAATGCAGTGGAGGTCTGCAGCCCATAAGACAGATGCAGCAGGCTGCTGTGACATGGGGGGAAAACTGAGCCCTGCTTTGTATCACCTGCATGACTGGCAGCCCCCTCCAGCAGACAGATTGGGTAGCAAGAGAGCATGCTGGCTTTTCACCTCTGCAGCCTCCCAAACTGAAACGAGGGTGAGTGTTGTGCTGTTCCTTGCCTGTTGGAGAGGAGAAACCCAACAGAGAGCTCTGCCCCAGTGCCTCACAAATAGGCAGAGCTCAATGCTCTGCAGTGTTTGAATGGGAAGACAAAGTGTCCTGGTGAAATGATACGATTGCCATGACACGTTTTGAAACAACAGCAACAAGTGCATAAGAATGAGGGACTTAACAGAAAAAGTGTTTGGAGGTTCTGACGCCAGCAGACATTTGACTGAACACATCCCCAAATTTCCCAATGCCATGAGCCCAGAAGTGGCAGCCCCAGCACTTCTGAACAGCATCCCTTGCAACTTTTGCACTCTAACACTGAAATCTTCAGTTGGGACAGGAGAAGGGAAGAAGTTATTTGTTCTTCTATTAACAACCACTGCCTGTGGCTTCCACGACCCTTGTAGTTCATTCTTCCACACAGACGACAGAGCAGAGGACTACTAGCATCAGCAACTTCTTACCTCCCCTTTGAATCATTAGAGTGTATTTAATGAAAATAAATACAGAAAAGCAACACTTTTTAGGAATGGAAAAGGAAGGGGAAAAAAAAAAAAAAAGTGTTCTTTTCAAAAGAAACTGTTTCTAAAAGCAGCAAAAATTTCTTACAATTGGCCACACATCCAGCACTCACACACTGGGTTACACAACCCCGTTACAAGGAGCTGGCTGCAGTTGGTAGGCACAGTACCTGAGGGTTGCCACAAAGGAAGAAAGCAGCTGCTGGAGCTCTCTCGAGGTCAGCAGCGGGCTATACAGGGGGAATGTGGGCAGCAGTCGGATTGCTGGAAGCTTGAGAGCAGCTCCACTGCGATCACCCGGCAAGGCAAAGACTCAAAGACTGGGAGATAAACCTTTAGAGGGGTCAGGAGAGTACGGGCTGGGTACTGTGGGAGGAAAATGTGTGTGGTGAATGGAAGGAAAAAGAATTTACAGTAAGAAACATCAACGGTCAGATTCCTTGGCTGCAATCCTAGTGAAAACAGCATGGGAGGATTTGCCTGTGGTGAGGCTCAGGCCCCGTCCTGCTGCCAGCCCATGCATGGCATCCTCTCATGTGTGGACATTTTCAGGTTGTTTTCCTCCCAACAGCAGTGTCGCAGTTCTTCCCTCAAATGTACACTCTCCAAAAATAATCACGAACCCGATGGTTTCGAATTGATTATGATTCCATTAGGAAACAGCACTATCTGCAAGTCTTTCATAATTTAAAGGCAAATCAATTCTAAGTATATTAATACTTTTAACACTTCCAAATTCTGAGTTAAATGCCGTACAAATTAGAAAATCCTCATTTAATTATTTTAATAAATCTTGTTTACAGATGACTGTGAAAATCAGTGAAAACTAATTCACTTTGACTGTTCTGTCTGCAGTGCTGACAAAAATAGAACAAATTTCTTTTTACTATGGCCTGGAAAATGGAGAAAAAAGCTTTAATTGAATATCATCACAATATGCTAGCAGCACATGTTATTTTCCCACTATTATAACTTGATATTTTTAAGTTTGAGGAAGGAATTACTTTTATGGAAAAGATTTTTTTTTGTTCCATTTGTTATGGAAAACAAATACTGAATATAATCTTGGTAACATATTTTATTTTAGCTTTAAAGATTTGTGTTTTAAACACTGTTATCTGTCTTACAGTATCAATATCCAAGACACTTATTGCACTAGTTCATCTGTTATAATCATTTGTTAATGGTTAGTGATCAAAATACAGATCTAGCCCAACATGATTAAAACATACAGGCATCCCTCTGGGCCATATAAACCAGTTACATTTTTTGAACCTGCCTCTCTGGTCCCAATTAGCAAAAAGATTGATACACCAAAGTGCATAAGAAATGCAGCACCTGATCACGAGTTAACAGCACTCAGAAATCAACAAGTTCCCTAATTTGCCATTTTTATGTCGTCCTTATTCCTAATTGTCAACACACTCCTGGAAGAACAATTCATTGCTACACTCTCAGTAAAAAAGCATGCCAGAGAGGACACTTATTCTTACGGTCTTTGTTACTGAGTCTGAACCTTTGGGCGAGGTTTTCTGCCCTTGTAGGGTCTGGGCTGGAGCCACTATGTTCTCAAGGAGGCTTCCACTGACTGCAGGAACACAGAGCACCCATTAATCCTGAGAGCAATGCAGCATCACGCTAGGTGTTTATCATAAAATCTAAGGACTACTTTCCACTTGGGCTCATTACTATTTCTCCCTCTGGAACCCAGTTTAGCTGAAACACGCTGCATAATACAGAGACATAATAAGAAAAATGCTTGACTGTATGTACCTTTCTCAATTGTGAGAACTGAAACGAGCAACAAATTATGTTAATATTCTTTTCAACTTTTTGCCTGTCATCTGAATTACCAACCAACCTAGGAACTCAAAGGATACACAAGTTTAAAAAAAAAAAAAAAAAGGTAGAAAATAGGCCTATCCAGTCAAAATTAATAAGCATTACCTCTCTGTTAAAAACCACTAAAAATCTCAAGGTGCCTAAGGTACGTGTAGTGGAAGAAAGTCAGCTATCTGTTTATACTGACATTCATTAAGGAAATCCCTTCCAAATCTCTGTCTCTTTTTTGGAAGACACACTTTCTGATCTCATATCTTTCAGGAAGGAGGATCTCCATTGTAATAGCCTTTGTTGTTTCAGAGTCACGTAGATACTCTCACAGTACACAGATTCAGAAGATTGAATCTTTCAATTATTATCCTCTGGTTTCAACTATTCAATTATTTCAACTATTGACTTAGCAATTTCTTACTGACCTACTTCCACCTGGAGCAGATCTGTTGCCAGCACTGTCTCTTTATCAGAAGTGCTCCTTTTGAGGACTAAGTAAGATAGTTATGTTATGAATATAGCTGGTTTCTTTCAAAGTATTTGGAGATTATTTCAGCATACAGGACAGATGCTTTTTTCAATAAATACAAACAGTTATCAAATTAATAGCTGACATTATTTTATGTGGTAGGCCACAGCATACACAAGTGTCCTAATTACGGCCCAATACTATTAACTTTATATTGCATGTGAAGTATTACAATTCAAAAGCATTTCAAGCACTCTAATTTTCTCCAGGCTTGGCACAGCTCTTTTCTTTTGATTCCTGAAATCTGAACCCTGATCTGAGGAAGTGAGGGCTGTGGACATTTCCATTGTTCCGCAGTGAGGAACAGGATTTGCATTCAAATGAACCAAAAAAAGAAGAGAAATAGTCTATAATTAAGACAGTGCACAGAGATTCGTTGATAAAAAAAATCTAAAAGCTGATGATATCTTAAAGGAATATGTAGCCAAAGAGGGAGTTCAAGCATGCTGGAGCTTTTCCAGTTAAACATTTGACAGGACACTTGCCTCTAAGTTACCCAGCTGGAACCACTATATCTAACCAGGCTAACAGAGGGCACAAGTTGGATTTAGTTCACGTAACACTAAAAATACCTTAGTTGACCTGATAGCAGACCCTGCTAGAGCTGCCCCTAGTGCTGTTACTAAACTGAAAAAAAAACAGACTCCGTGAATCTGAACAATATGCTGGACTTTAAAACACCTGGTAATGATAGATGTCTGCTGAGAGAAAGGGAAGTTGGAGTTCTCAGAAATAAAAACTGTACCAACACTTCTGAAACTTAGTGTAGAAGGTGTTTCTGTTGAAAACACTACACATGTGAGATGAAAACTCCACAAGGGGTCTAAAAGTGGGAGGAACCATTACCATAAGCCTGAGTGATCAAAGCAGTCCAGAACACTGTATTTCTTGACTACAGAGTACAATAAAACATAATTAATAGGGCCCAATAGTTTATTCCACCAAATCCCTTCCCACTCACTGAAGCTCAGAGTAAGAGATCATTACTTAGAAAATTAAAATTGTCCAGAGGATCTGTAAGTAAGTTAAGAAAAGGTGGTGTCACTGCTGGTCTGCAGCCACACAGACCCCACTCCATCACCGGAGTGCTGGGTGCTGGGAGAGCACTGCATCGGGCAAAGTCTGCCATGCTTAAGGAACTAATAAGAATTTGAAGCAGTAACAATAGTGCTTGTATTTAAGGGCTGAATTTTGATAATCTTTTTCTCCTTTTTTTTTTTTCTCTTTTTTTTTTTTTTTTTTTTTTCTAGGAAGATACTGCTCTCTGCACTAGGCAGGATGGTGTCTGTGTGTGTGTCTGCTGTAAGGCTGTGCGAGTGCTTTCTACCGCATCAGTTAGAGGCTATTAAGCTGTCATAGTAGAAAGTCAGAGCATTATCTTTTAAAGGAGCAATTTTTTAACCGTTGCTCAGGTATTTTTCTTCTTGCCACCACCAGAAATACAGGATCCTGACACTTAATCACTGATTTCTTTCAAAATGGACCTAGGTAACTAAGAATGTCCCAATTAATTTTAATGGTAGGTTATAACACTTTTCGCAATAATATTTTTCTTCTATTCATGGATTTTATAGGCTTGTTTGACCTTCTTATAGAGACAGAGTTGAAAAGCTTTAGAGGTTATGAATAGCCAATATCTGTAATATCTGTAATTTCAGAGTGTGCAATACACACAATACTGACCAAATTTCTTAATGATTTTCCAACCTCTGCATTGGGCCAGTGGTCTCTGGGAGATTGTTCTGCCCAAGTCTAGTAGACAAGAATTTGGTGTTTTCTCCCCCAGATTTTACCCTTCAGACATGCATGATATCCACGTGTTGTTAGTTGGAAGTTCATTGACTAGAACTCAGTTCCTGTTAAGGCTTTGGAAATACTAAAAAAGATGTATCAGAAGAATTTGTCAAGGCATGTGGGATGTAGGGACATTGGCAATCAGGATTTGCTCTGCTACACCGTGCCATCTGCACATGGGAAGTCTGTGCCTCACCAACTGAAGTGAGCAGGACTGTAGCCCACAGACTGCAGTCCCACTTTTGTCTGGCTATGGGATAAGTACCTTGTAAATAAACAGAGATAGAGCTAATAAATAAAAAAATATCTGAAGAAACTTATTAAGCACATTCTTTGCCAGTTGTGAAACTTCTCAGTCCTCAAGCACCCACACTTGGAACAATGCTTGCAGAAAACCTCCCGTGTTTCAGTCAGACCAGATTGTCCCATTCCCAGCCTGTAATTTCCCAAAACAATACTACACATTTGTGCTTTTTTCCACTGCAAGACTCTGCATGAAAATATTGCGGTTTCATAAATTACATGTTTTCAGTTAGAGAAAAGCATCTCTTGCACCCCTTGTATAATCCAAAGGATGACTTCATCCAAGTCAATCTGAACTATTGGTGTTTCCTGAAAAACAGAGTTATGGAGCTCTCTATGAATCATTTTTTGGATTCTTCTATGAAATTCAGTTATGAGCTGGTTTTCTGTCTTCCCGTGCTGTAAATTCAGACTATGATATGGCTGTTAGTGTTTTTTTCTCGATCCAAACTTTAAAAGCAAAAAGCTGCTTTAAATATAACACAATGTTTCTACTGAGGATGCATTGGCCAAAATAGCATTTACTTCTTTCTTATGTAGACATGTTATTTTGGTAGGTCTAAAATGAATAAAATGTGGAAACAAGTCTGTTTTAAAAGTTCCCAGCTTTCCTTGGCTATTCAGCTATCCTTGATTGTATTTTAAATTGCCTTATTTTTATTTTATATACAAACTACGGAAAACATGGATTCAGGCAAACATGGGGAAGTTGACACAGGAAACCTCATGCTTTCTCCAGCACATACAAGAACAGGTCTCAGTCTTGTCCTGGTCATCACCCATTAGGGAAAACAATGACCACGAGAGCGCTTTCCACTGGGTGATGTGTTTGCATTGTGCAGGAAAGGCAAAGGCAATCTGTGATGGATGCAATGCTCCTGCTGCTACGGGTGAACAGTCCCCTGTCAGAATTCAGGCAGCAGCTCTGGCTGCTCCACACTGCACTCCGAACAGCGGAGGTTGCTCTCTAACCCTCTAACCTGACACCAGCTAATTACCCTGACAACCAGACTGCTATTTGTCATGCCCATCTACAGCAGTTACTTTTGTCATGTTTGAGCGTGTTAAATACATGCAAATTAAACAAGGCTGTAAGAATTTCCTTCTTCAAAAGAAAGCATTCTCAACCAAATATTATTTTCAACTTACTGTTGGGCAATTTGGATACAGGAGAATTAAGTGAACAAATAGTCTGTTCACATTTATTAAGCGTATAGCAAAGACAGCAGAGAAATTTGTCTGATGTTTTGATTACAAAACCATCCATTCTCATTGAAGACCTTTACTTATTAATCTAGATTTCGCTACCCTTGCTAAGAAAGAGCATCTCCAAATGCTTCTTACTGAACAAAAAGCTACCCCCTATCAAAGAGCAGTAGAAAACACTGAGACAGTTTGTTCCTTTAAATCCTTTCCTAATGCATGCTTATATTTGAGTTATCCCACTTCTCAATTCATTCAGCAGCTACCTGTTGGTGGATTTATGGTAATCCCCTGCATTATTAACAACTCAAGTATTATTCAGCAAACGAGATGTTAAGTATCATGACATTTGGAATAACATAGCACAGCATCTTTAAACACCCCTGTTTTAGGAACTGCTGATCTTCCACAAGACATTGTTTCTCCCATTAATATTGGAGATACTATACAAAGACACGATCTGCATTTAGTTTATATGAGAATACTGTATATTGCAATAGCACAATGACAATCGATCTGGGTAAGGTACACACAGAGGATTAGCAGCAGTCCTGTTTATCCTGCGCTATGTTACTCAACTTGTCATAAGCAAGTGCACAGAAAGTACACCCTACAGATACCTTAAAAGTTGAGCAGACCTTCACCTTTATCTCTGTCATTCGCTCTTGCTTAGTGCCCTGTAGGCGATTAATATCATTAAGTTCCTTTGTGCATATGTTCCCTCATTGTGGAGTATTTCCTAAATGGATATGAGACACTACTTAGCAAATAATTGCAGTTCTGCTTTTAAAGGGGAAGAGAATTATTTTACTCACTTAAAATCATGGTGTTGAAGGTAAGTTATCAGCTCATGTAAATCAGCCAAGCTCCATTAACCTCAGAGGAACTGCATCAAATTAGCGAAGCTGAGAAGCAGACCCTTAATTATTCTCTCACTAATGGACTTCTTTGACCTTCTGCCTTAAGACTATGGCCACCAGACAGTTGTTAAACCTCATCCTTTCATAAGCAACTGGGATTTCACTCACAGGAGCTCAGATATTAAATGCAAATTAAAATGTATGCTGGGGATTTTCGCTGTACACTTTAAACTTCTAATGCAACATTTAGACTTTCCATTCTTGCTTAGTTGAAAAGAATTTCTTTCCATACCTGTGTAATTTAATTGAGGTTGCTTCTTCAATCTTATTATTTCTAATTGAAAGCAACAGTTAAATAATTCTGGTGTGCATAGATTTAAAATACTCATTTGCAAAGAAAAAAAGTGCTTTTGCCTAAATTTAAAGTAAGTTATCATGGTCCTGTTGGCTTTTCAGAAGTAAATGTCTCCTTTTATTCCTCAAAGGAAATAGCCAATGCGAAAACCTTAGCTAGCAGCAGGCAAATGAATAAATGGTTCCCAAAAGATTATGTGTTAGATACTTTGCTCAAGATCTAGAAACCATAATGGCATCAGATAACTTTCAAATTATTAAGTTGGCCAGGTTTCCCTGAATCACAGATTACAGGGTGTTCAGGTGATCCAGGCATCATCTGAGCTGGGACAGCACATGCCAGGGAGCATGTGCAAGCACAGCCACCTCTACAGTGCCAGGTCCCAGACTGCCCACACCACACTGCTGCCAATTCGCTCCCAGGTGACTTACCAAAGTTTTCTGGGAGAGGACACCCTGGTACAGTGGCTACAGTATTTTTCTCTAAAATCCACTGAACAGGTAATGCAGATGCTGGTCATGCCAGGTTTTGTCCCCTCCTGCAAGGGCCGTTTCCCAGGAGCAGTCCTCATGCCTTCGTGCCATGCTGAGGAGCACATCACACACACCTGGCATTGCACAGTCTTCAGGGCATTTCAGGAACCGGTCAGCTCAGGAACAGACGAGTCTTGGAGAAAATGAGCTGGAAGGATCTCTATATTCGGCAGTAAGCTGATTGCTAGGAAATGGAGCAATCATGTGCAGGTGCTCAAACCTGTGCCTGAACCTAAGCATCATTTATGTCACAGGAGAGTACTGGGCAGCTGTTTCTTTTGCAGACTATAAAAGTTTGTCTCTCCTCCTCTTGACAAGGCAAAGAAAAAGACTATAAAATACTTTTTAAAACTAATGGAATAGTTTCAAGTTTTACATGCTAAATTTAAGTATTATATTTCTTGGAAAGGATAATTCATGATTAATAGGAAAAAAAAAAAAAGGTATTCAGCAAGGCAAAGCAAAGTTTATGACATGATGCCACATATGCCACTTCTATTTATGATGGAGAAGATGGGACCGAAATGTAAAGTGGATGAGGACTGATTGTGCTGGAGGTCATCCTGAAGGCAACTATCAGGCTGGAAGGATTTTTCTTGGAGAATTCCTTGAGGACCAGTGCAAGGGTTGAGCTTATTTGATCTTCTCATCAATTAAAATAGAAGAAAATAGCAGTGTGCTAACTGAATTTGCAGATGACTAAAGGTGAGATGCAGATCCCATATGGAAGACAGCAGTATCATACAAGAAGAAGAATGATTTGAGGACTGAAATAACAAAAATCAGGTAGATTCTGCCAGTGCAAAACAGAATACTAGCAGCCAGGATTAATAATAAGTTCTCCTAATGGGCTAATTGATGCCTTACGTTGTATTTATCCCATGATCCAAGGCACTAAAAAGAATTCCTAGTTACTATTGGACACAAATCTGGTCATCTGGCTATACACAAACAAGAGATACTAATTCAAAGTGAAGAAAGTGTAGAGCAGGACTATGAGAGAGATCAAGGAGAAAAAAAAAAATCTGTTTTGCAGAATAAGATTAAAAAGAGCTGGTGTGGTAACCCAAGCAAAATGACAGGTGGGCAGGAGCCAAGATCACTTTTGCCATAAAAAGGGAAAAATTGCTTTTGGAGGGAAACACAACGTATGAGGTAGTGCTGTATGGCTAATAAATGAAGTCGGTACAGGTACGAACTGGTGTAGACTGGCTAGAAATGTACAGAGGTTGCAAATAATAGATTTCTAATCATGAAAGGAGTGAGCTCCTGAACCAACATCTCTATCAGAGCAAGGAAAACAACCAGCCTCAAAGCACATGTGAGGCATTTATACCATAGTTGCCTGAGAAAGAACACAAGTGAACGTGACAATCCAGAAAGTCCTTTCCAATCTTATTTTCCTGTTCCTGCCATGGTCCAGTGATGAGAGAGATGGTTTCCTTTAAATGCCACAGAGTATTTGGAAGATGTAAATGTCTAAAATCTTAGTCATAGGGGAGAAAATGTGAAACATTCCTACTTAGAAGCTGAAACTCTCTTATGTATACACTTGGATCAATACAAGGTTATTTCACTCCTAAACTAAACTGAACAGCAGCAACTTCTTGTCAGGACAAATTAAGTAGCATCTACCAGTTTGTGCATCAGCTGTTCCTGTGTTTGGTACTGATGCTATACTTACTAACGGCTAAAATTGCACAATATAAAATGAAAGCTGTCAGGTGGTTTATGCCCAAAATTCAAATCAACCTTGAAATTTGTCCAGAATGTCCTCCACATTTAAACTACATGTGTCCTAAATTTGTAGCCTTTTTGCTGAGGGACAAAATCAACTGGCAATAATCACTGCCGTTATTTTTCTTTCTGCTACCACAGCAGTTGTGGAAGGTACCTTGATTAACTTTAAAAAAAAACACAAAACAAAACAAAGCAAAACAAAAAAACCCAAAACCCTACCCTAACATCATCAGTGCAAACAGAAAAGCAAAGAGAAATTGCCTGCATTCCTAAACAGCATCTGACACGGAGAGTTCTCTGTACAGGAAGAAACCTCCAGGGATGTCTGTGCCACTGAGCAAAGAGCCTGGATCAGTGGTGACAACACCGACCCTGGAAGCAGAAGGAGCTGTATCAGACTATCATTGCGAGCCAATAAGCCATGACAAGAGGCAGAGTTTTTATACGTTCCCCCAGTGCCACACTAATATATAGACACTTTTAGGATGGGAGCTAATACTTACTGGTACGTGTCAGTATGGGTACCTCCAAAGATGATTTTGAAACTGAGCTCCACTCTGAGGGACACATGCCTAGTAAATTCAAGTGATGGAAATGTTGCACTAGGTTTCACATTTGGTTCTTCATTTGAAACGTGTAGCCCACATGTATCAACGGTTCTTCATGCATGGGACCTACTTCTCTGTTCAGGAAAAGCCCTTTCTGGAGACTTGCTAGATCACTGTCTACAGGAGGGCAAGGTGAGCCATCAGCCAGGCCAGCCCAGCAACCATTCCCCTTTTTGTACTATGAAGATTTCTTAGTTGGAAGGCTGGTATTTTTAATTTCCCTTTGACTTATCTCCTTTATGCTGAGAAAGCAGTCCCGTGCAGCTCCCTTGGGAAGGGGTAGCTAATGAAGACCCAGGAAGGTAGGGCTTCAGCTGAGCTCTGCTGGTGAGAAGCAGAGGCAAAGTCCTGCTGTCCCTACAGCAAAATGTCCTAGTTAAAAGCAAAGGTAGACTGCGATGGAATCGCCTAGCACAGTATTTCTTACATTGTGTATCAAAAAGCAGTATCATTTTCTCTCTTCCTCCAAATTTGCCAAGGAAACAGCAAGAAAGAGAGAGAGAAAAAAACAGACACAGTATATTAGAAGGTTTGAACAAGGGCAATCAATGTTTGCAGATGAACTTAGGGATAAACTAAAGAAGAACAGAGGTACCTAGAAGGTCCTTAGGAGAAACCTCAGCAATTAAAACTAAGGGCAAGAGCAGATAATAACAACAGAAGAAAATACCATTTTTTAGATGGAAATTATCACCCATATTCTGAGACAACAGACACTTGGTTTCCACTTCACTGCAATGCAACGTCAATCAGATGCACTTTAGCCACCTTGTGCAGTTCAGACCACACAGGCTGGGATAGGGCCACTCCTCCTGCCTCCTCCTGAAGATGTGCGCTGTGTAATTAGGAAGATTCACGGGGAAATCACAAGAGTGATTAAATGTGCAATTTATAAATGTTGCAGTTCAAAATTGTCAATGTAAATGGTGCTGGGAGCAACACACATTGCCTCTACAACAGGCTCCGTGCAGATGTCTGTACGTGAGGACAGAAGAGAACAGATTGTGCTCTGCCAGTTCACGTGCAGGATCAGATACATAAACCGGCCTGTGAACAATCGCATTCTTTACACTGTTCAGATGGATAATAAAAAAAAGCACTAATATTCCTAAGACTCTAATTTACAATTATTTTAAGGCTATTTTATGCTGATAGAGCAGTCCAAGGGGGCTTTAATGTAAACGAGGCCTTGTGTCTCAGACTCCTTCAGCTCATGCATCTGTACAATAATAAATACTTAATTACCTCCTGGGTTGTTTTGGGGCCTAATTAATAATGTGTATAAAGTGCTCTGAGATCCCTTGCATGAAAGACATCACAGAAGAAGAGAGTACATAATGTATTTTGTGAAACACAATGTTTTATAAACCAAAATAAAGCAGAGAACAAGGATACCAAGCCGATCAGCATGTCTTGCTTGCTAGCTCTCATATTCCCTTGTCTTCTCCACCGTGTGCTCTCTGGTTACTTAACTCTGACTTAAATGGTTGAACAACTATTTCTATTACAATTGGACATTATCAGCTTAGAGGAAAGCAAAGCACAGGTGCATTCAAGCCTGCAAGTGTTGCATGTAGAAGTAAGTATCGCGAAGTACACAGGCATAGCAAGGTAGAACGTGAAGGCTTTTGCTTCGTTGCTATGCATAGTCCTTGCATACTCACATGTACAGGCTGTGAGATGAAAAGCCCAATTCCCTGGGCTGCCACCTGCCTTGGCACTCCAGCTGCACTGGGAGGGAGCTCCTTCGCTGCACTTCTGGGGCAGAGTAAGAGCCTTCTCTAACCTCGAGCGAGGTCAGCGAAAAGCTCTGTTTAGTATGGTTTGGCTTTTCTGGTGCTGCTGTCATAATTTGAATTAGTTACTAGTTTTATGACCCAGAAGGGTTGCAAATGAAGCAACCTGAAGACACTTGACAAACATGCTTAAAACATAAAGATGATATAATTTCGAGAAGCTAACTATATGACAGGAACACAGGAAGAAAGACAGTTCCTGGGTCACTAAGGCCAAGATGTCTATCTAGCCAGCCAGCCATTCATTGAAAGAAATACAGCTCCATAAAAGTGTGAATTAAGAGAAAAAAAAATTAAAAAGCCACCTGTTTTCTGAGTTTTAATAAATGTACCTATCATGCTGTCTCTGTTCTAATGTGTATAAAAACAGTCCCAGTTATAAATGATCCATATCAGCTCCTGTTACAGAGTACATCATTGTGATTCAGCCGAGGTGAAAGGAACAGGCAGTACCAGGCACTAGACAACACAGAAAGACTTTACATCACGTTGTCAAGGTCAGCCCCTTTGGGTTCTGTTCTGTCAGCTGTGATGCCATGTCTACACAGGGAAAGATAAGAAGGAAAGCAAAGACAGAATTATTGGAATGGAGATACAAATTTAAACTACCTCTAACACAGTCTTCAGTTCATGTGGCTACTGTAACTCAGAAGTAAAGAAGCTTGAATTGACCAAAGGAAAATGAATTTACTTGTATCTGATGACAATATCACAGAAAGGCATATTGAAATAAATGTACCAATACTATAGGAAATCAATTGGGTTTAATTTGGCTCTGTGTCCCTGTCTAGACTTCTTTGTAACTTACACCCCCCAGTAAACCTGTAGAACAAAAGATCTTTCTAAATCTTTCTGTGCATTTCTTAGCCTTTGAATAAGAGCAGGAAGGGCTGGAAGTACAGCTGTGATCAGTGATCATTGACTGAGTTTTGGTTGGGGAAGTACTGATTTTTAACAAAGACCTGTAATTTTGTAGGTGAAGCTCTGTGTTGCCAACTGCATTACCCTAAGTCATCATTTTGCCTCTGCAACTAAACGTGGATTTAACTAATAGCACAAAAACAAAGCCCTCAGACCAGACAGTAAAAACTGAGATGCTGAAAAAATGCAGCTTGTGATTCCTGTCTGTGCTTGAGAATAGCTGAGCCCTGCTGCTGAAACACGTGCTCCCTGGGAGGACAGCCACAAATCACTAGCCTGACTGCCCAAGGAGGACCGCGCTAAACATTTCACTCTGTACTCTGGCCGCTGCTTAAATTCTGTTGGCTTGGTCACTTAGTGGCCTTCTGACACCTTTTATAAGGCAAATCCACGCTGTTTTCTTGCTAGTGAGTATTATTTGTGTTGGTATTGAGTGGCTCAACCACGAGAAGAGAAAGAGTAGGAGAGGACCTTGCAGGAGGCAGAAAGGCCACCCCTATCCACCCCGTGGCGAGGCCCCCCCCAGGCAGTAGGCAACACCCATCGATGCTGGGACACACCAAGAAACCTCTTGGAGTTATTGTGTAGTTTTAAAGGAACCATGTTTCACAATGCAGACTATGTGCAGGATGCTTTAAGATGTGACGATGAAGCACTGAGCTTCGTTAACCTCAGAAGATGAAGTATCCTGTAAGTTTTTTGTGTGGGTTGAGTAGTCTGTAGACTGATTCCGTGCTTAGTGTGGTTCACCATGCTGTTTATATACTCATAGAGAAAACCCCTTTATAAAGAAACCCCCTCGACCTGCCTGCGTTCTCATTTACACTGCTTTCAGTGAGGAATAATGCTATTATGATGTTAATGCAGAATTCAGGGCAAGTGTGTGGAATATCATTTTCCTTCTTTCATTACAACAAAAATGTTTAAGGCACATCTGGTGATAGGGGACTGAATCTTAATGTGGTATGCTATATATTGGCAAGGCGAACCAAAGAGAAAATAGAAGGAAAGGAATAAAGAGAATGATCCTTGTGGAAGCAAGGTCATTATGGAGGATCAATGCCCATTTGGACAGCTCACAAATGCTGCGATGCTCATATGTAATTCATTTGAGTGGTTTAAAAGACGCTCTAAAATCGATACGTGAACATTCTGTTAAGTGCTTAAATGGATAGAAGGAGTGTGTGCGCTGCTCTCAAGCATTTGACATGGCAAACAGGCAAAAACTTGCTTCCCTAATGTCACCAGGTAGGGGTGGACAGTGTTTATACACATGGTCTCTCTTGATTATTCACTGGAAATGATTAAACCTGTAAAAACCGAGTTCAAGAGAAGGCACAAGACTACCTCACCTGCTATAGAAGGGTATTAAGTTACTGAGTGATGGAGTTCTTGGGGTGGTTTTGTGTTAACTGCAAGGGAGCCATGCTATTTTGTGAGAACTCAGGAGAAAGAATAAAATTGCTCTGTTTATTTATTTACCTTCGGCTATTTCTGTCACTTACAACAACCGCAGTGACATGGATTTTCTTTTCATCAGGAAAAAAAAAAAGAAGAAAACTCTCAACATGCCAATTTTTGGCAAGCCTAACTAAGTACAAGGAAAGCTTTTCTTGTCACTTTTCCAGGTCTTTCCATAGTGTTATCTGTACGCTAGATGATAACAGCATGTGCCATATACAGCTGCATCATACAAACAAAAATACATATAATAGCAATTGTATGCTGGAAACATTCAATGGAAAGCCTTTTCTATCCAATTAGTCTGTGACAAAGAGGCTCCCTGCATTTTCAGCTTCACAGAAGGATAACTACAATACTTGTAGATACTTGGAATTAATTTATAGTGAGGATCACTATAGGTAACATAACACCTTAGGTATGGTTGACTCTGGTTCCTGCAAGCCCTGCAATTCTATTTAATTCATTGTAAATATTAAAGGGTTTGAAATAGGATAATAAAAATGTTCCCTTCTCCTTTTAGTTTTTTGTTTCTTTGTTTTTAACAGAAAAAAATGTTTATGTCAGTCAGTGCAGAGACTCAGACTGAATTCAGCTTCTTTGTACCTGTATTAATTCATAAAGAAGCCTCAGTCAAATTCTAAAGATTTTTTTTTTTTTTTTTTCTGGAGTTGCAATTCACACATTGCATGGGGTCCTTGCAATTAGACTGGGAAAGGGAAACTAAAGAAACATCAGTTTTGATTAAAACAAAGGCAGTTATTTTTACCTTCTGTGGTTAGTTCTGTGCTTAATTACCTATCACGTTAGAAGAACATTATACACTATGTGTTTTACTGTAAAGGGAAATGCTGTTTTAGGCAACTATGTGGAAAAAAACAACAACCAAACATATAAAGAAATCAAAAAGTTTCACCCGATGTCTGAAGACAGACACTGTATGATAGCAACAGCTGCCCTGGATGAGAAATGTTATTCGTGTGCGTACACTTATTTCTCTCTGCAAGCGTTTGCACCAGTGAGGGCTTAGAAATCGATAACGGGGAGCCTTTCATTGCACTTCAAAAACCCCTGCACACAAACTTTGCTGCTGAAGGTGTCCTGAATGCAGGTTTTAACAGTTATTGTGTTCACTGCTGGCAAGATACAGACACTTGACAGTGATTTTTGGCCCAAATTTTAAATGCAAATGTGTAAATATACCACTTCCTTCAAGAAGCGCATCTTTTGTAGGTCTTGATGGGCTGTATTTTAAGATCATTTCATTCACTTTCAAAAAGCTTGGTTCCTTCAGAGAAAGACAATGTAAACATTGTTTAGTCTACTAAAATAGCTGTTAAATACAGTAGGGCTGATTCACTGCTACCATCACTTCTGGCAGTCATTTACATCTCAAAGTGTGTACAATAATACTATTACTCTGATCTCCACCATCCACTGTATTACATGCTAAGGACTGATCAGAGAACCATACTCTTGTCTTAGGATCTCCTATTTCACTTCAGCTGCAATCTTCTACCATAACATCATTTTTAAACTTTATGAAAAATCTACTAATTCGAAGAAACCATCAAAGAAAATAACGGCTTTTATCCTGAACACAGACCCCGTAAGATTTATTTTTTAATCAAGAAGATCTTTTGTATTCTCAAATAACACGATTTTTTAACTATGATTGTCTACCACACAAGGTTTCATGCTTAATAGAATGGAAACCAAATATGCCATATTTTCTATCCTAGACCAATTTTTTTATATTCTTAGAAGTTAATCTTAAAAGGTTAATAAATATTAATGAAAAGTGTAACAACAAACAACAGGGAAAAACCTAAAAACACTAAACCCTTTAACCCCAGAAAATCCCTAGATGAAATATCACAAGCACTTCTAAAAAAGAAATCAATGTCTTCTTAGAATAACCATTTAGTTGCACATGGACAAGAACATAAACACAAATAGAAGTCCTATCTGCCACACAGTTGAGACACCGAGAGGACTCGAATCCACGCAAAGCTAACTGCTGAGCCTTATTGACCCCAGTGGAAATAAGCACATGAAAATGAAACTGCAGAAGTGTTCACAGCACAAAAATTAACTGCCAAACTAATGCAAATAATTAAACACTTTTGTTATGAAAGATTCTCAAGGGCACAGAATGGCTGCCAGCAGTGGGGGATATATCAGGAGTGCTTTCATATTTCTGTGCAAAGTGTCATCGTATTTCACTCCTCCTTTTGTAGGCCACTGTTGGTAGTCCCTGGAGGTGTCAAATCCAGCCCCGCTCCACAGCCAGCTTGCATGTGTGCCACTTCTGCCACATGATTAACGTTCACATTCTTAATAGTAAATGCATTTCTCTAGTTTGAATTCTATACAAGGAGACAATATTTTAAAGTATGGCAGCTCTAGTTATTTGCAGTTACTAAATGCATTCATCTTTATTTTAGGGAAGGATTGAAATTAAATAATGGTGCATGGTGGGGACAGGGAGATTTATTTACTTTGTTAGGAATGATTTATGACAGCTTTGTTATGGGAGAGAAAATGACTGCAACTGAAGGTGAATTATTGTGCGCCGTTTAACCGCATAACATCTTAAGCACCTGTAAAAATACAAATGACAGCTTTAAGGTTTGATGGAAGGAAACGTGGTTGGGAGAGCCAATCGGCTGGGAACATGCAGGTAATGCAAGTCTCTCCCAAAGCTCAGACTAAAGCTAAACCTTTTCTTAGCTTTAAGCGAATTCAAGGAATGTTCTTCCTCTTTACCCATCTCCGGTAACATGGAAAGCTTCCCTTCCAAATTCCTAACCAGGACTTTAGGAAAGACAATTTTTAGAAAAAATATTTCAAAAGCATCCCTGGTCCCTGATCACAGGAGCAAGCCAGCATGTGGGGAGTGCTAAAAGAGAGATCTGTGAAGATAATTCCTGAGGCTACCTACTATACACATCAATGATTAAAGACAGTCTGTTACCACTTGTTATTGAAAGACTGAAAAATGAGAAGCTCTCAGAACTGTAACGTGGGGACGGAGTACTGTGCACAAGGCAACGTGTAGCTAAGACCCGTCCCAAGCAGCAGCACTTCTCAAGAGTGGTAACTGTACCTCTGGGGAGCGAGGAACGGGGTTTTCAGCAAGGTGAGGTGACAAAGAGAAATCTCCACCAGCCGGAGCACATCACAGCGGGACGCCGGTGGACTGTTATGCAACAGGAGAGGAGAGGAGTGGTGCAATGCAGGCACTGCCTGAATGAGGCATTCATCTGGGAAGCTAACAGTCACAGGGATTTCATAGGGTTCTTAGCACCTGCTGACGAAACTTCACCTTGCTTGCTGATTAATTGGGGCATTAATTAATTAATGAACTTCTCTTAAAATTATTACCTTGTCATAGTATCTCAACTGCACTTTGAGTGAGAGCAGGTACCGCAGAAAGGCCAGGAATCTTCATTCTTCCCACTTACAATATGCAGTCGCAATGCCTGTCCTCCTAACGAGCAGACAGCAATCACAGATGTCAAGAACAGCTTGATGCAATGTATTGGCACATTCCTAGGGAATGATACCACCTGCCTTTTCTTTCCTTCCAATGGGATTTTTATAACTTTGTTTTATTGTAACATAGTACTTTCCTAGCAATCTGCCATGTAAAGAAAATACCACAGCAAACCAGTGAGTTCTGCTCTTTTACTTAAAGAGGGTGTTTTCAACTGCTGAAAGCGACCAGGAAGGCAGAAAGATGAGCAAAACCGTTGTTGATGCCATTATTGTTCAATGACTTGGAAAGGACAGCAGAGGGAGTTTTATCATCTTAAAGTGTATTCATGCTGTCTCTGTCCTTCTCCCCGATATGTGCTTTAGATTAGCTTTTTGTAAGGGTGAAGAAGTTCTGAAGAGATTTTTTTGAAGAAAATAAATATTATGAGATGTAGGTGCTGGAATAGGGAAGAAAAAGAAAGAAAACAATGAACAGACGAGCTTCTGTAATGTATGGGAAGTCTGCAAGTCAAGAGCACAGATTGCGTTTTGAATAATGCATTTTGTATAGAAAGCACTCTAAATAACTCAGCAGAGAACACAGTGTGTAAGTAAGACAATTAAGCAGTTTTACCAATTAAGCTCTGGTCTTCCTCAAAATGAGAGTCATTATTTACAGCTAAGATTGAACACTGATAATATTTATGAAACAACATATTTAAATTGGACTGGAAGAAACCTGTTTCCTTGTAATACATTTAGAAAGGAGAGCAGCCTTGGGTATGAAGCAAACAATGGGCCAATATATCCTAACCTAGATAAATAAAATGTGTTCACATTTTTGGATCCTACACTGTAAGTGGCCTAATTACATTTTATGAATCCCAGGGAAATAAAATGGGAGCTGCACTCAGCATATTTGGAAGGTGTCTCATTTTTATTTTGGATGCCTAAAATGGTATTTCTGATGTATGAAGGCAGCTTCAGAAGTTGCATTTTGAGGAAACATGGCTACTTTGGTCAGGCAGCAACTGAGCTTTGGTACTTCTTTAGCAAGAAACTACTTCTGGCCTCTCTGAAACACAAATCCTTTGTGAGTGCAGAGCTGTGATCTGGTGGTCAAAGACATCTTATAGCCATATTGCTAAACCTATTCCTAGCAGAAAAGTAAACATACAAACATGAGGTCTCAGATATTTACTAACTTAAATGACAATCAGATAGGTTAACCTAAAGGTCTCTTCCAGAGTCTAGCCAAAACATGAGGGGAATAGGAAACCAAAACAGCAAGGCAAACCCACTCAATTCTTAAAGAGCAACAAACAGTATCTTCATCTTACAAATTGTTTGGATGATGAAAAATTGTTGTGAACATATAGACATGTGGGGAGATGATCAAGATCTGAGCCAGACATGGGATTTCCATTTAAGTGGTAAATCAGTATTTCGACATTTATTTTTAGCTTGTTTGGCACTGATACAACAGTTCTGATGATTTCACTGGAACAATGCTGAAGACAAGTTAGGAAAAAGCATAAGATGCTTTATCAGTCAGTACTGAGTATCTGCTTATCTTAGTTATTTAAGAAACGTAACTTGATATTTAACTGTTGCATTATATGATTGGGTGCACATTAATACGCCACTTCTATTGACATGTCTTTAAATACAGAAGATGTAGCACTGAACAATTCCTCCAGAATGTGAACTAATGAAATAAAACTATGAATTCTCCCTCTTCAAACTGTTATTTTGATGATTTGCTGGACATTTAGCATTTCACATTTTACTCGTTAAAGGTTACTCACTTTTGGAGATCTTTTGATTTTGTTGAAAAAATCATTTTTTCCACCAAAAATCTTTTTCGAGAAAAATTTCCAATTGAGTCTGCAATCAGGATACCACAAAGAAGTATGAAATTCACAGAATACTGAGCTTTATACAGAGAACACTACATTTTCAGAAAATGTAAACTAACAGATGCCATACTTACATTTTCAACCTTTTCATGATTTCACACTGTAGCAAAGACTAGAAATAAACTGGTACAAACAAACTATCCTGAAATGCTTGAGAACACCTGCCTCAGGACTTCCTGAGCTATAAATGTGGATCTGAGATGAATTAACTTGGAAGTTCAGTCCCAGATACAGGAGCCCTTTTTGTCCTATCCAAAATAGCCAGTCCATATGGCTGGAATGAGGAAGATCATTTCAGCTGAGAAATTATTGCTGCTTTCTTCTCCTGGTTGGTGGAGGAGTGCAGTGGAAAGAGAAAAAGCATCTCCACAGTGTCTCTGTGGCCTGGGGATTACAGACTACCTCTGAAAGGATGTTGACAGAACCTTCCAGTTTTAATTACCACACAGAAAAACGCTGATGGGCTTTGCTGACCCATCTGTTTGTGCTATTATAAATTTAACTGGAATTAAGGAAATCATATTCTCAGTATCAAAAAGGGGCTAATTCCCTCTTCCTTCTCCATGCAGTAGTTTAGTAGGTATCTAAAAGTCATATGTTAATAGCCGTCTTATTGAAATATGTTATCATGACTCTTTATCAAGTACCAGTACAGGAGTTTTCAGTACAGCAAGACTTTTTTGGGGGGAACACTCACAAAATAAAATAAAAACAAATTGTTCCAGTGGAAGCATTTACTTAAATACCCCTTGAATGGAGGAGGTATGGAGGAGGTAAATCCTTTTAGCTGGCTCACAATTTAGGAGACTTCAAAAGGTAGTCTTTGAAGTTTAGAAAAGACCTTTGAAGTGGCTGAATATGCAAAAAAGAAATTAGAGTGTTTAGCACAAAGTACTGAACTTCATTAAGTGTTTTTTTGTCAATTAGAAAATGCTGCAATTTTTGCATAGCCAAAGAAGAAAATTAGGCCTATCCCGTTAACAAAGACTTCGGATATCTCCTGAGAGAGCCTCTGAAGTTACCTAAGGGGTACAGACCAACACGCTGCTCCACTAGGAATACACAGGGTGGACACAGGCTTCCCTCTCGAGATGTACCTGGCCATCAGATAACAACAACTGGCGTTCTTACCAGCTGCCCCTGTACGTGCTGTGCCCCTGGGTCAGAGCACCAGCTCTGCAGTGCCCTGTGTTCCCTCACCTGTGCCTGTTTGGACCAGGGCAGCTTCTGCCCTCACCACAGACAGCGAGCTACGAGCTGCACCTACGGTTGTGCTCTGATCGCTCGGAAAGCCTGCAAGGACTTCACTTTGGTTAACTTCCTGTTTAGGCAGGAGATGTACTCAGAGGTGTGGGGTTTTTTTTGCATTTGATTAAACAGCCTTTTCTGTTTTGTAAGTAGACAGAATTAACCTTAAAGACCCCTATACATTGGGCTTCAATTAATGGTCCTAGTGAAGGAGTGCTGACAGCATCTGAGATGGGAGCAGTCTACTCCCAGGGTATGGATACCAAGAAAACAGGAGTTAACTTCTCTGAGAGTAACCATGGGGACAGCTACTGGGAGGAAGTCTGAGCAAAAAAATGCACCATCTGCACTCGCACGGTTGGCAAAAGCATTGTAAGCTCTCGGGACGTGAGGGACTTCACCTTGCCTGCGAGAGGCCAGGCTAAATGTTGAACAGTTTCAAGCTCAAGCACTAATAAATCAGTCTGCAGTAAACAGTACAACCCTTGCAGAGGGCAGGTAGCATGACAGTCCTTTCTCTCCTTGCTTATTCAGTCATGCTAATGTACTAAGGGGGAAGAGGCAGAACAATCTTCCTACAAGAAGCCTTTAAAACAGAACATAATTTACATTGACGGTGTCTGTCTCTAACTCACTGGTAGCTATGAATACACGAGTAGCTGGTGAATATTGTTATTTTGATCTGCACAACTTTCCCAACCTGGTGGTTCTGTCTGCTTGAGCAACGCACTGAAGCTACGGGCTTGGGCTGCTTTGGGCTGCTGTTTCCAGCTCCTAATTCTTCCCCCTTAAGTACGACAGGGTAACGAAAGGAGAGGCTTTCTGATGGAACCGCTCCTCTTAACGAGAATGCTTTTGTTGTTGCTCTGTACCTTGTATTGCCGTAGCACCTACACAATCGTGGACTGGAGCTGTCACACACGGCTCACCATCTAGGCATATGAAAGAGGCACCAGATGGATTCACGGAGCCCAGTATAACAGTAAGCCAATATTTGGTGAAAGAAAAGGAGAGGTCAAAGCAGACCAGCTGCATAATCACTCAAAATTTTCTGTCAGCATATGGAAAATAAAGGCTTTCGGAAAGGACGTGAAGGCAGTCAACAACATAGCTCTGCGAGTGCTGTTAGGAAGCTCGTGCTAAGTGGGAAGATCTCTATTCGAAAATGTAACAGGTGAGTTATCAAGCTGATGTTAGTGGTACAGGGGAGCTTGGGAGCTGAGGTATTAAGAACATCAGCACTAAGTGAGACAAGGATACGGCATGAAGATTAGGTGATACATATTGCAACTTTTTAAGGTTTTCCCAGGTGGGATCCCATGGTAAATAAAGACAAAAGTATCATGAATCAGTTCTAAAAAGAGGAAAATAACAGCACAGACAAGAAGAATCATTTGATCAAGCATGGAAATAGGGAAAATACCCTGATAAAACAAATTCTGATCTCTCATTTCAATTTCCTGCACATATAAGAATATCTTCTAGTGGGTAGCCAGCATCTACATAACAGGTTTTTCTTTTTGGTCTGTTGACTGTCATAATACTTTAGGCTACAGCTAAAATAGAATTGGCACTGCTGAAAGTCAACAATAAAACAAATGGTGTATTTTTTGTGGTATTTGAGCCCAGACAAGAGCAGAAGCTACTAAATGCTCACACAATAAAAAGACCCCAAAGTGAAGATTATTCTGATCGGCCAGAATTTCAGCTGGTGTAAACTGTTTTAGCCCCAGTGACTTGACACATACGCTAACGGAGCAAAGATGATTTCCACCCGTTGAAGATCTTACCTGGGGTGTTCTAAACTTTTTGGAGGAGCCAGAAGTGGAAATGCTCAGCATTTGAATTTGCCCAGTGGCAACAACTGGGTATTTAGATCTTTCCAGGCACTTGGATCACAGAGAACACTATTTGAAGGACATGGATGATATGTTTTCAGTAATTGCCATCTAATTTCAATCTGCCTTTCTCCATTTAGTTCTTTTTTATTGCCTCCCCCTCCTCCCATCATTCCCACCCTCAGCCTCAGGGATTTTTATATTTCTCTCCTTGGCTGGCCCCCTTTAAAAAGGCCATGCCTTGTTATTTTATTACTCCTTAAGCGGTTCCCTGTGTTTGGGAGCATCTACTCTCCAAATCCAACTGAATCCTGGTGCCAAACTATGAAAGTATCTTGACAGGATCTGTTATGAAGATGAAAACACATGGTTTGGCTGATGATCAGTTGACTGCCTAAAAGTAGCCATTTCCGATGTCATCTGATGAACCAAACTAGATTTTCTGTGGAAAAACTAGCCTATTCAGCCTATTTATCTTGTTGCTTTTTAAAACCTTTTGCTTGCAGATGTCTTGGTTCTTAAGAAGTATCAGACATTTCTGTTCATATTAGTATTCGGAATATTACAGAAAGTTAGAGTCAAGTCCTACTTGGATTTAAATTACTAGCACTTTTGTTATTGACTTTAATAACTGCAATATCAGACCCTGGTATATTTCTTGGGGTCAACCTATATGTACTTTTGTGTATATGTACACAATACATAACAGTTTCACTGAAACTGCATTATTTTTTATACAGCCAAATTATACAGCTCTGACTGCTCAGTCTCTCCAATTTTCCAGTCAGCTATATCTACTTTTTGATTTTCTAAGCTTGCTGAATCATTGCAATGTATGAGTCATGCTCAGCATTATTGTATTATATTGTCAGATGTGAGAAAAGAAAAAACCACCATTTATCATAAACAAAGATTTAAAAATTTATCATACACAAGCGATGATTCTTACTAATACTGCTTTATATCTGAAACCAGCACAAAAAGATTTTAGTGATTAGAATAAAAAAAAATTGATACTCTAACCAAATAATTCATACATTTGTAAGCATTAATCCACTGATTATCTTTGATACATCTTAGACAGGAGCATATATGAAGATTATGAGAGTGAGGTTTCCACTTGGTATCTCAGGGCACATCTTTTCCACCTCTTGCACTGCCCTATGTGCTTAAGGTCACCTTTCATCCCAAAGGCACTAACTGAATGTTAAGAGGCAAGAGAGCATTACTCGTCTACAAGACTAAAAAGTTCGTAAGAATATTTTAAACAATTGCCAAGTCTAAACTATGCCATTTCCTTGAGACAGGACAGAAAAAAAAAATAGTCCTTAAAGGAGAAAGGGGAAACTTAAAAAATTTATTACGCATTGAATGGTTTCTGTGCATCTAATTCTCTTCTGTTTGACTTCAGTTTCAATTGCTTATTACTTTTTGAAATTTTAACTATTCAGACCAATATAAATCAAGTTAGTTCTCTAGTTCATATTAGAGTCATATTGACTCTTTTTCCACGTGATAATTCCACTGAAGAAACATTCATGCAATTTAAGAAAAAGGCGAAGGAAAAACACACTGCTTGTCTAGGTTAAGGCTGTCTCATTAAGAAGGTCTGGTATTTCATCAACCAGACAGTTTGTATTTTAGGAGGGACACCGGCTTATGTCAGACCTACCAGCCCCATCTGCATTACTCAGCACAAGCCCCAGCCAGCAGCACCACTACCGCCTGCAAGCTCTGCGAGGTCTCTCAGCATGGGCCCAGGGCCTGTCACTGCGCGGCCCCTTCTTCTCAGGTGAAGGCCCAGCCAGGCCCCAGGACTCATCCTTCCGACACAAGCTCTCAGGCCTCTCCGTTGTGGCTTCACTTTCTGTCCTTTAACAGTCTGCCACATTTCTCACATATGTGTAACACGTGAGGGATGTAAAGGACCCTACTTAATGAGATCCTGCAGGAACATGAAAAAAGGTGTCAGACGGCCCAAACTCCTGGGTCGTCAGGCTTACTGAGAAGCAGCACAGAGCGGCTTAACTCTTTCCTTCCTCCACTGGTGGACTCTCTGCTACCTAACTAGTTGATCTATTTTACTCAGCCTTCCCCTGAAAAGCTGAATGAATTTGCAGTGCTAGGAAAACAGAAAATGCAACATGGGACTGCTTGATTAAATACTATCTTGCAATGCATCCATACTAACTAGATAAAAGGCATTGCTTCATTTCTGCATGCTTGGTTTTGCTACCTCAATAATCTTTTAACATTGCCTGTAGCCTATTCTAACACAAAAATGTCTCACTGAGTGATAATTATGAAAGAGAAGTTGGTATTAAAAACATAGAATCACAGAATCAGAGAATGGTTTGCGTTGGAAGGGCCCTTAAAGCCCACCCAGTTGTTCCCCCCTGCCATGGGCAGGGACACTTCCCACAGCCCAGGCTGCCCAAAGCCCCATCCAGCCTGGCCTTGAACGTTCAAGGGATGGGGCATCCACAGCTTTTCTGGGCAGCCTGGTCCAGGGCCTAAATGTATAAAGGAAGACATCCTGTACTTGTTGGTCACGATCTGTACATCCCTGTTATATATGTAATATTTATCATATTACTCCATTGTTCTTGCTTTTTCACCAACAGACTTCCAAGCTCATTCTGAACTAGAAGAGCACTTTACGCCTTACACTTCTAAGAAGCATTTCCAAGAAAGACATTTAGTCATAGCCTTGTGTGCAGCCCAAAGTACCGGTTGTAGCAGAAATACTAATATGAGCAAGCTTCTCAGACTTTGACTAATTGCTGACTGCTGACTGCTCAGTTTGTGAAGTCTGAGCGGAGCTACAAACATACAGAAAGCTCTGCAGATATATGAATCAGAGCAAGAGCAATTACTTTGTAAAAAATCAGAAGCTGTTAAAAATAAACCAGGTGATATTTTTTGAAGTTAATTGTCCAAAATTATGCATCTTCGGTCTTTGCCCTATATTTAGTCACTCATACAACCAAACACGCATCAATTTTCTTCATGAAAATAGGCATTTGTGTCTAGCATCTTGATTTGCACGTGCCAGTTAAAGGTTTGCATGAAGAAAATAGAAAATGGCACGTAAATGCTTCTGGGTACAGGCTGTCAATTTAACCACTATTAATAATCACAAATGAACAAAGTTGCACATAAGACATGATAAACAGCACAGAACTAAATACCAAAATATTCATGAAAAATATGGTACTGAGTGAGAAAAAAGAGAGAAGATAAACAAGAAATCCACACAACACTGAAGTACAGAATCACAATGAAACTGGGACACCTCTTTGGCCAAAACAAAATTAAAGATGATTTAAAAAGCCACAAGTGCAGCTGCCAGACATTTCTGAAAAGTTTTCTCTTTAGGTTACAGAAACTGTTTGAGGAGTGTAGACTAACATAAGGCAAAGTCAGTGTGCTTGAAG
Organism: Aythya marila; assembly: GCF_965140915.1. NCBI lineage: Eukaryota > Metazoa > Chordata > Aves > Anseriformes > Anatidae > Aythya > Aythya marila. Next base: position 7,525,126 of record NC_139056.1, on the reverse strand, counting down.
GCACGGCTGCGATTTGGACAGACTTAGACCAGCTGGAGGATGGGGCCCGAAAGAGGCTCAGGAAATTCAGCAAGGACACAAGCAAGGTCTTGCACCTCCAGACAAGCCTCTAAACCTCTGCTGGAAGGGCTGGGGGAGTGCAGGAGGCTGAGTGTGCACCCACAGTACATCCTTACTTGAGAAGGCCAACAGCACCTCAGCCTGTATGAACATCCACCAGCGGACAGTGAGGATTTTTCTCTTTTAAGTCAGCACTCATCAGACCACAGCTAGAACAGAGACTGCTGCACGCACAGAACACTCTGTATTATGGGAAACAAATCTGTTATTCTGAGAACAAAAAAATAAAACAAACCCAAAAGCTTGAGAGCTGCAAAATATGAAAGTGTTATTTGAGACATGAACATCAGTCCCTCAAGGTATTTTCCCACTTCTGCCTCCTTTCCCTTACTTTTCCTTAGACTTTCAGATGCTTTATGAAAAGGATGAAAAAACCTTAGAAGTTCCATTTCAGACTGAAAACTCCTTTCTTTCTCATTGCCCCAGGATATATTTGATTCCAATAAGCTACATGAAAAATCTATTTGGGATTTTCTGATATTCTCTCTGTCCTGACCTATTACTGCATCCTCTTTCAACGCTTTGTGAGAACAGCACTGTAGTAAGGGGATATTTGGAGGCTCCCTGCATATGTGGAGCTGCTAACCAGAAAAAATCAGATTATTGCTCACATTAAGAATATTTTTTTGTTTAGTTTTCCAAGGAGTATTCATACAAGGGTAATAAAATGCCCAGAAAATTTTAATAAAACCTTCAAGACTTCAAGCTTCATGGATACCTTGTCTGACAGAGAGGGAAAGAACTCAGCTCATCAGGAATTCTCAGCTTTTTAAGCTCAAACGTGGCAAAACATCACAACTGTTTCAACTCAACTTCCAATTAATATTTTTAAAAGTTTAACCTGAAGCTGCATTTCTTTGAGTTAAAAAGAAAACAGGTCAAAACAGGTGATCTCTACTCAGCACTGCTGAGGCCACACCTGGCGTGCTGCGTCCAACTCTGTCTGCCAGTACAAGAGACATACTGGAGTAAGTGCAGTTAAGTGTCATGAAGTTGATTAAGAGGTTAGAACATCTGTTATACAAGAGATTGAGAGCGCCAGGATTGCTTAGCTTGGAGACAAGAAGGCTTAAACAATGTACAAAAAAAAAAAAATGTACAAAAACCTAATGAAAAAAAAAAAAAGGAAGAAGACAAAGTCAGACTCTTCTCTGTGGCACCCTGCGATAGGATGAGAAGCAATGGGCAAAATTTGAAATACAAGAAATTCCATTTAGATATAACAAAACAAAAGCAACCCTTTTTTAACTGTAAAGGTGATTGAATACTGCAACAGGCTGCCCATAGAATTAATGGAGCCTCCATCCTTGGAGACAATCAAAACCAAAGTGGGCACAGTCCTAAGTAACCTGGTCTACTTGATCCTGCTTTGAGCAGGGATGTCAGACCAGATTTCCAGTGACCCTCCCAGTCTCAACTGTTCTGTGATTCTGAGAGTTTTTTAAAGAAAAAAAAAAAAAAAAAAGTTTGGTTCAAATGATGTCTCAATGTCTTGTTTGTTTCTGATTAAAAGGGTTGGACAGAATATTATAGCTCTACAAAACGGTTCAAGGTCAAAGAACAAGTAATAGCAGAGCTAAAGCTAAACACAGGTCCATCTACCATGGCACAAGTTTCAACATTCATATGCATTAAAACTGCAGTCCATGATTGGATGTAAAGAACGTTTTTATTTTTGTAATGCAGCCTTTTCTTAACTGTACTGTAGCGTTTCTAAGACTTAGAACTGCTGCTGAGCAGGGAATATATCCATGACTAGCAGCTCTTACAGCTCCCTGTATTCTCAGCCCAAGGCTTGCACTAGCTCTTGGGGGGGGGGGGGGGGAGGATGGGGAAGGAGGGGATCTAGAAGTTAAATCTTTTGGGGTTTTCCCTCACAGTATTATCTCTACAGTGATCCCACCTAAATGAAGGTCAGGAGTTAGTCTAATTGTCTTGCAAAAGCATTTGTCTGCAAACAACTACTCTTTGCTACCATCCCTACTTACCTTGAATACAAATAAGGAAAGTTGGCATGAGAGTATAAGGAAAGAGAAAAGTAATAAATACTAGAGCAGAAAATAAATATATCTAAGCATTGCAGCATGCAAGAGGTCTGAGAGACTTTATTGCATTTTCTCAAAAATGCAGCTTTCTGGAAAAAAAAAGAAAAATAATAATAATAAAAAAAAGCTGCTGTGTGGCTACCACTGTGATATTTCTGTGCATTTCCAAATTAAGAAATAGAAGTTTTGTGTCACTTGATACAAGAAACGTAAAGCTCAATTTAAAAATGCCTATATGTTTACTGAAAGCAATTCTTCTATTTCATTCTGTTCTCTAGAATCTTGAAAAAAATGTGAAAAAAGGTGTTGTATTGTTAAGGATCAACATTTGGAAGGAAATTGTTTCATATATGGATAAACCTGTTCGGCTGTATTTAATTCTCCCAGCTAAATGCTGCTCTCTGATGTTGGTCCATGAATCCTGCATGCCAAGTCTCCTTCTTGGAGGCAGTGTTCTGGGAGAGGTGCCTTCAAATATCCCTATAAGGAACTCCCTTATCACACCAGAGCACCACCGGAATTCTGTGCATAACTCCTTTAAAATCCATATTTTGGATGCTTTTTTTGCAAGGATTTTTTACATCTATTTTAAGAATTTGTAAGGCTAACTACTAAGAAATCTTCATTAGCATCTTGCTTAAAGTAAATCAGCTCAGTCATTGTCATATACATTAAAATATATTTACATACCTATGTATATACACACTCATTCTCACAAATCCTTTCTAGATGTGCTTTTGGAGAAACAATACATCAGATCAAGTTTTAACCCCTATAAATTTCTTTGCATTTTCATAGGCATTTCAAATGTTCTGTTTTTTAAAAAATATCTCCGAACTCATGCAAGTGGATTAGCTTTTTAAACTGAAATCACGCAGTTCAGGTGCATGTGAATAAATTAGCAATGGAGTGCCTTTCAAAGAGAACCCACTTCTTCTGTGACAGAAATCAAATACCTCCTTTACAACAGGTATTTTTGCTTTTTCATATTATCTTTCCCTTTTGGGCTCGTGCAACAACTCAGATGCAATGTTTCCTACTTCTCGCACCCCACAAGGGCAGAAAAGTGATTTGCAAGGAGACTAGACAATTTATTATACTGCACCAGTACAAGTTGCTGCTTACAGAGACGCAGCATATCTCCTTGAAAGAATCACAATTTTGAACTTAGGGTTAAAAAAAAAAAAAAAAAAAGAGAGAGCTTAAATTGGATATTCAAGAAACAGTCTAAACTAAACATTTAGATCATTATTATTTTGCAAAAATATGGCTATCTATACAGATTTCAGGCTATATTTTGAAGGAAACATTGTGGTTCAATGGAGTTAGCAATCCTCCTTACCCTTTGAATTTGGAATAAAGACAGATTTTTTATGATTGCAATTAAAACACAGTTATTTCACTATCAAGTTTACAGTCCTCAGCATACTTCACTGTCCTGGTGAAAGTATTTCAGGTAAAGGTAGTCACAGAATGTGCAGGCACCAACTACTAAGAATTTAATTATTAACAAGCTAACCTGTAACATGCACCATTCTCCATTCAAAACCATTATTTCCTTTCACTCAAAATATCACATTATTCTTCCATCTAGAACAGTATCTTAGGTGTATGTGCTACTTCATCTCTTTTCCTTAATGGCCCATTAAGCTTCACTGACCATTGTGCAGGGGTTTTTGCCTTCCTTGTTCCTTCTAATCCTTTCCATACCTTTCCCAATTTCACTCTGGAGACCTTCAAGAAAGTAGGCTATCTCGACATTAAAATACGCACGTGTTTTTTGAATGATTTTTGACTAATTTTTCATGTCCACAAATATTCTTAATTTTTATAATTTATTTAGGTGGAAAATATTAATAGACATTTATTCACAAGGTGGCTTTACTCTGAGCACTTGTTCTCAGGTAAGGGCTGACTGTGGAAAAAAGATTAGTTCTAATTTATTAAGTCTGAGGGGTTTTGTAAGTTAAAACAAGTACTTTTAAACTCTACACTGACTGAGGCTTTGGGATTTAAGATCACCACTAAGCTATAAGCCCAGTAAAAGACTGACTTCCAGTGTTTCCATGTTGCTCCTTGTTTAAATCCACTATTGATTCCCTGTTCTTGCCTGACTTGGATGTTGGCAAACTCACCCTAATTCCAACTAAATACAGGCTGAGACAGTGAGCTATCTTTCCAGTGCTGGATAAGCAGGAGAGCTAAATCTTCACTAGAGAGGGCAAAAGGTGGCCACATGGGCATGTTTTTCCAGCTGGGCTAATTCAGCTTTCTCAGCAGGGAGCAAAACACTAGTATAAGGCAGGTCTATTGCTACTAGAGCCCCAGGTAGCTCCTTGAGTGTAGGATCCAGAAATGATAATGTATCAGGCAGGGCAGACACTAGAGCATGTCAAAAAGATGTGAATCCTTCCTAGAAAATCCTGCAGGAGGGATGAAATCTTGCACCTTTCACAAAGCTCTTTTTGATAATATTTCAAAAAATCCCTAAAGGCAAGACTTACATTCAAAGTGTTGGTAAATAACAGAAAGGGAATTGTGTGGTGAGTTCAATACCCAAACAGAATTGTAAGTAAAAGGATATAGCATTATTACCAAAGATATAATTCAAGTTGGAGCATAAGTAAAAATAACCTGACCTTTCTTGTAGCCCTGTTCTTGCAAGTCCACTTAGCACAAAGGGGGTTCCTGGTATGAGAGAAATCCCTATTCTAACATTTTATCCTAGACTAATGTTACTCTGCCAGTGGGTCATATTGTTTCTGAGACATTCTATGATAATACATGTTGGGAAGACATGATTTTTTAAAACAGAAGTAGAAAATTTCCAAGACTAGTCCCCTGCACATTCTGAGGAATCCTGAATGCCAAGCAACTTGACTTCTCCTGAGAGGTATGACTTATGCCAAGGTTGTTGATATGGGGTTTAGAAGACTCATGTTTGATTCATGGCATAGGTGCAGATCCCTGATACAGCTCAGTAGAAGTTATTTAATGTACTCTGTCTCAGGGCCCTATCTGATGGAGGGAAACAATCACACTAGCAAGTCCAGAAACTCCACTGTATACAGTGCAGCACTAAGATAAACGATGATGAGAATCAAATAGCTCCCTGGATAGTTTTGCATTGATTTGGTAGCATTCCTTTAGAGCTAAGTATACAAATATTTCAAAATCTGATCTTGTACAGGTGAGGAGGCTCTAAGCTGCTTTGGTAATGGTCTTTTGTGAGAGCATGTCTAACCTTAACAATCTTGTCTCAGTGTATCAGAGGCAGACTCTGCTCTGCAGACTCTGCTCCCTACTGTAACAGGGTACTGTATAAGAGATGTAGACTTCTTCTTAAGTGAAAGCAGCTGCCAACCTCCCAGATGAGGTGAAAGACCCATGAACCCACCAGAAATTAGATTTAAAATAGAGAGGTGACATGTATTTTTCCTTGAACGGGCAAGGGTTGAGTGAAAATACAACAATTTATTAGCTAAATGTATACTGTGAAGAGTAAACAGAGTAAACACTTTTGCACAGTGGGAAGAACTTCATAGACAACTGAAGCCTCTCTTTAAGGGAAAGCCGTGGCAAGAACAACACTACTCTCAGTGGGTCAATTCCCCACTGATTTAAAATCCAAATAAAAATGTGGAACAGGAGACAGCTGGACTGAAAAGTCATAGCATTTAGAACAAAAATGGAGACATTCAGGAAGAGTTGGTGTGCTGCTTAATTCTGGGACAAGGAATTAACTCATGCTTATAGCAAAAGAAGATGTTTAAAGTACTAGATAAAATAGGACTATACACACAAAGGGATAAAAGTAAAAGCAGAATTAAGAAACAATGATGATAGACCCAGTGACCTTTGCTGTTCCAGTAATTACAGTTATTATGTCCCTAAGTTATGCAATTCTCTCATGTTTGTGGCTTCTATTCTATGAATAGGACCGTTAGTGTTAAAGTAAATCAGGACTTGCACTATTTTTGGTTCTAAGCTAATAATTAAACAAAAAAAAAAAAAAAAAAAAAAAAACCAAACCAACACTACATTCAACTCCTTCCCCCATGTTTGAGTAATAGATTGAGATACAGGCTGCCAAAAATGGAGATGTTCCGACATGAAGCTGCTATTTTGTGCTAAATCTTCCCATTGTCTGTACATACTTCAGCAGGAGGGTAAATGAGTCAGTTGGTGTATTTATTTCACAACATAATGCTGCAAAGGCAAGGTTTCAAAAATTAGGTCTCAAAAACCCGGAGAAGTCCACAAGACCAATCCGAAGTATGAATAGTTTAAAAAGCATACACTTGAAGGTCTTTTTCTTTTTTAGATTTGTAACTGTTAGGACACATTTTTGTAAAACTTTTGGTTTTATTTGTATAACTTTTGGTTTTATTTGTTCTACTAAGGCCTGAATATAAGTGCTGTTGTTCCCCTCTCTCCCAAGCTCGTTTAGATGAGTTTCTTCAGGACAAGAGCCAGGGTTCTGATACTAGTATGGTGTCAGAAATTGAAGCTTTAGACTTGAGACTTCAGATTTTTAAAGGTACTTGGGCACCTAAATATGAAGGGAAAATTCTAGTGTTATTTTCTACCTCTTTAGGCACTTAGATTCTTTTAGAAATCTGTCTCCTGATGACTTTCTACTTGTATCAGGGATGCTGTGGCTACAGCATAAAAGCCAAGGGCACAAGAGGTCAAATAAACTAATTCCCAACACAAAAGCATGAACAGAACCAGGCAGTACCTGCGTTCAGCAGAAGGTTAAAATACTAGGAGAGCTATTTGTTTTCCTCTTAGTTTTAGTCCAGTCAGTTGTTGGAAGACATCTTTCTAGAAAGCTGGCTATGAGGAGGTTGCCAGCCTATATGTTTTCTAACTTTTGCTAGAGGGTAGCAGGTGGAGAGCAGGACCTATGGCACGCTGAGGTGGGAAGAAATTCAGAGATTTTAGCCAAAGACAAGTCCCACTGGGGGATGCCTGTCCTGCACAGCCTGCTGCCTCTCTGCCCCAGAAAGTAGAGAGAAAACATTTTAGTACCTCCATTTTACTTCTGAGTGGGCCACTTATTATTCTTTCTTGACGTTGGCTAACTCCTGCAGTTAGGATCCTGGGATTATTTTAGATGATGTGTTATAAAATTAATTTTTAATAACACTAAAGTTAATTAGTGATTTTAAGATAGTAATTAATCTGTACCACAGGGCTGCAACTCCTGCTCTGTTTCAGCATCTGAAGCAAGCTGTAGGTTTCCCATTGGACTATTCCCACCCCAAACATATGGCAAGATGCCTGAGGACAAGACTTTACCAGGAGCAGGAGCAACTGCCATACAAGCACTTTATGTGACTAGTTACAAAATCTGGGCTTTGCTGAGTCATGTGTAACACAAACAACCTATTTTTCTTACTACAAAATGTCTTTTTACTATTATTACATATTTTTCCTGCTACATGAAGTGGTTTTGAAATCAATGGTTCAGCAGCTCTGTTCATTTCAATGGGAATGAGTAAAAAATTGAAACTAGTACGTAGAGTGTTATCTACTCAAAACCACTGAAAGAAGATTATCCCACGAGATGAATTAGTATCTCCATTATGTTTTCAGACCAAGCTCTTATTATACATTTCCATGTAGTAACTGGAACACAAATTCTCACTGAGTAGATCCAAAGGCTCTTGAACACAACGAGCTGTTGCTTTATATTTACATTTACTAGTTATTTGCAAATGGATCTCTAATTCCTACAAAGGTTCACAACTATGATCCCCACACTGATATCTTCCTCCCTTCCTATCAGCAAATACTGCACTTAGTAAAAGCACAGCAGATGCTTTGTCTGTAGAAATTGGATTACTTAAGGGAACTGACAGTACAGAGAATTTCTGTGTTGACGGAGCTTTTTAGTTTCCTATTAATGACAGGTCTGTGGAATGGGGGCCTGTGCTTTTAGGTGGGTTGAGAAGTAGAGATAATCAGAATGAATACTCTGTATCCTGTTTCCATGCAGTTTAAAAGCATTTTGAGTATTTCCAGACCCTGCATCACCCATACTGGATTTTTTTTAGCCAGCAAGTTTAAAATGCAAACAATATGCTGTGTTATTATTACTATTATGCAAAATCCTACTGAAAGGCAAAAAACTTCCATTAATTTCAATTAGAGCTTTCCATTTACTACCAACCATTTTGGAAGTCTGTATGCCACGGCTGATTGCACAGAAAGTAGTCTTGTGCAGTCAGAGAGGCTGGTAATTATATAATGTTACACATCAAACCAATTTCATCAAATACTCATCAGAGTCTTTTAGGCATATAAAGACGTGAAGATAGTCTTTGAGGTATTCTGAAGTTCTACAGTACATCTTATTGCAATACGGGTACGTGTTTCAAAACCCAGGACAAATTCACCTATGTTGGTGAATCTGTCACAACATAATTATCATTGGTTTGGTTCTGGTGTATCTATAGGGCACAAAGCATTGCACTTTTCAGAATTCTGTTTTGAAATCAGTCGGTATATCAAAAAAGACTGGAGAACATTTAACATTTTTTGTAAAAGTTGAATGCAAATTGCATCACAACAGACAATCTGTAGAAATTTCAAGCCAAAATGACTTAAATCAGCTATATTATTCCACTTCTGTTGTCACAGGAGCTATCATATATTATAATGCCATACTGACTGACTCCTTAGTGCAGCAGCATTTACAATGGGTGGCACTGCAAAAGAAAAAGGTTGTAAACTTTATACCCTGGCATTTTCAGATTGACAGAAGTGATGATTTAGAAGAACTGCTACAAATATTACAGCTGTCCAAAGACATTCCAGGCAGTGAAACATTAACATTGGGAGATCGTTTATCCAGATAATGCTTGACATTAACTTCTTCTGGCTGAAAAAATAAAAACTCTTGAGATGTTTTTCTGAAAAATGAGATCCAGATTTTCCAACCGCTCAGCTTCTATCTATGCTTTTGAATAAACTAGCCAGATACTAAGCACATTGAGGAAAATGTAGGCTGATAACAGGACAAAAACCCTACCTGCAAAAGACGTTTTAGCATGCATTAGAAAATGTTAGGAACCAGGTGGAGAAGTAGAGATTTTTCCTTGTATGGAAAAAATATTTATATTGACATTGATACCTTTCCAAGTATTGACTGTTTTCCAGCTTATACTATTTCTCAGATTCAGATTTTGATATGCCAGATGAACTGATTTGTGGTGCTTCTAAACACTAGGATGAAGATTAGGCTCTGATCTGTATTTCACAAACACATACACACATACAAAATCAAAAAAAAAAAAAACAAAACAACTCACAAAACTAAAAAAAACAACAACAACAAAATAACACCAAACCAACAAAAACATTAAATGTCAGCAAAAGCATCATTTGCCATCTTTTTTTTTTTTTTTTCCTTATTTCATTTTTAGCAAGCCCTGACTGTGGAAGAGCATGAGAGATAAGAGAAAGGAGAGGAAACAGTTAAAACAAAGGTAGCAGTTCTGCTGAGAACTAAAAGCATGGCCATGTTTGAGAAAACTGGGGTACCATTCAGATTACACTCACATGTTTTCCAGCTGACTGTTACACTGAGCATGAAGAGGTTTAAGTCGTGTGCACACAGCAGGTATAATCTAGTTCCCAAACACACAAATTACAAGACATACCCATGAACCCATAATTTCTATTTGCAATACATTATTCCCCATCTTCTCCTTACTTCTATGGGATGTCTCTGGAATTCCTATCACAGAGGTAGATAAAATAAACAGCTAAAGCTTTTGTCTTTAATAACGTATTCTGCTGTTCTGTAAGAGGGTATTGGCAGTCGGAGGAAAACAGCTGGGAATGCTCAAAGATTCCTGTGAAAGTGCATTTCATCAAGATTTCAGAATTGTTTTCCAGATTTCCCATTGCTCTGTTCTGCCAGAGATTTTCAGGATAGAGCAGAGGCCTCAGAATGTCGATGTACTAAAGGGGTTGAGAAGCACAAACCAAAACATTACAGTAACTGTAGCACAGTGGTTCCTGTTCAACAAACAGATAATCAAGATGTATAAACCTGCACTTAACAAACCACAAGGTCTGATCAGCTCCTTCACTCTTCCTGGAGCTGCAAGAGGTCAGAATCACAGGATGGCTGAGCTTGGAAGGGCCCTCTGAAGGCCATCTGGTCCAACGCCTGCTCAAGCATGGCCACCTTGAGCCTCTTGTCCAGACCCGTGTCCAAGTAGCTTTTGCAGATCTCCAAGGAGGAGACTCCATAACCCCTGTTGTGGTCTGGCTCTGATATCTGCGCACCCTGCCTTCAGGGATTTGTAGACATTGGTGAGACCCCCCTGAGCCTCTTCTTCTCCAGGCTGAGCAGGCCCAACTCGCTCAGCCTCTCCACACAAGACTCCAAAACGTCTAACTAGACAATTAAAAAAGGTAAATAAAAGTGTTGCTTGAAATGGGCAATTAATTTTAAATGGAAAATCCAGGAAACATCAATAGCAGGCATAGTCTACTCTAGGAAATTAGTGATACATTTTTGTAGCTATTTTACTTTCATCACTTACTATATATTTTATATAGCATTTATACTATACTATATAATATATATACACACTATAGTATATATATATATATATATATATATATATATATATATATATATATAAAACATTTGTTTTATAGACTTAACACGCCATTTAATATTATAGCTTGCTAATCTAGAGCCAGTGTTGGCACAAGATTTATTTTAAAATACTACTATACCATATAAAGAATTTTAATAGTGTCCAGTAATATACAGAAGGTGATCTGATTTGGCTATGCTATTGAAACTCATAAATGGAAGACATAGCCAGAGCTTGTTCTGAATTGCTTAGGGACAACTGAAGTTTAACTAAAAGTGACTGAGTTAGTTCTGTTTTCTTTTTTTTTTTTTTTTTTTTTTAAAAAAAAAGAAGCTCGCCAACCAACAAGACACACACATATATGCTCTTTGAAGACTAGTTGGCGTTGCCATCTTGAATGTCTCCTACCCCCCCAAAAGAAGCTTTTTGCCATGCAATGGTGAAACATTGAAAGGATTGATTTTTTCCTGGAAACTGGGATTATTCAAGTGTTTGTCCAAACAAAGGACAAATAAATTATTTGTAAAATCTCTGTGAAAAACTCAATCTGATCAGAAATCTCACAATTCTGTTTTTCCTTGGTAAGTGACACATTTTAAAATGAGAAGCAAAGCTGTATTTGTCAAAATCTGAATGACTGACTGCACTTAAAATGTTTAAAAAATGTGAAAATGTGGAGGCAATACAGTTAATGAACCATGCAAAAGCATTTGACGGATCTCAGTTACTTACTGCTGTTTCTTTTGAAGAAAAAAAGAGGTGTTGTCAGGACTCATATTCTTGAATAATAGTGGTATTTGTACAGATTTTCCTTTGCATTTCTCAAGCTGTGTTTTATTTTTAAACTTAATTTTATAGACAAAAGATTTTTATTATCAAATTTCTAGATTTTATATCAAATTAGGTAACGTGGAGGAAGTCACTGAGTGGACATCGCTTCATATGACTAATGTGGCCAACCCATCCAATACACTACAGTATTATGCACTTTATACTATCTTGTGTGACTTGGATAAATATCTACAGAATTCCAAGTTAAAAATTAGAGTATTTAAAAGGTTGTGTCAGTTATCTTTAAACTTAAATACTAGGAAAAGCACTCAAAAATGTTTCTGAATAAGAAAAAGGGGGCAAAATTAAAATGGTGCCCAATTTAGTTCAGAGCAATGGTATGAGACAAATAGGAATGCTCCTTAATAACATTCACTGAGGAAACAAAAAGTGAATCCCACTTTTATAAAATTACTTGATACTATACTTAATGTGTAACACTTGGGACAGTGTTTTCATTGTACACTGTTCCTATAATGGAAAAATGTTGCAGTTCAACTATCATACAGAACATTTTTCTATTGGTTCTTTAGGACTTTCAACTGGAACAGAAATGTTTTTGTTGAACTATCATGAACAAGACAGCACTAAACTGCATGAAATGAAAACGTTCATTAAAACTTCATGGAAACATTGCAAAAAGCATAGCAAACAGCCATGGAAATGTAACAGCCATAGTAAAACTGTGAAGTCCACTAAACGCAAGTCCTGAGGGTTGTATAACTGATTCACCCAAAAACTTTCAGTAGAAGCATCACACATGAGGATACTACTTGATAGTATTGCCCTCTGAGAGTCTCTGAAGGTATTACAATAGATTTACTGGACCAATACACATGTCACAGTTACATTTATTTAATTTCCCAAGTGAGCTCTAGCAAAGCATTCTTGTTTGAATAACAGTGACAACTTGGAGCTCTAAAAGCTTAAGAGTCATGCAGCGATTTACCTGGGAAAGTTAGTTAAAAAGAGTGACTGGAATTTATTGTCAAAACAGTACTGCAACAGCTAAACCATTTTGATTGATAGATCATGAAAGCGTATTGTATTGTGCTTTGGGTTCAGATTTGGTAAAGCAAATATGGAAGCGTGTGCATGGACCCATTCTTACGCAGATCAGTAGGCAGAGTCACAGAAATTCAGGCTGGAATAACCTCCAGAGGTCCAACCACCTGCTCAAAGCAGGGTGAATTTAAATCTGTCTACTCAGGTTCTTGTCTGGTCATGTTGTGACTGATCTCCAAGGACTGAGATTCCAGATCCTCCCTGGACATCCTGTTAGAGTAAACCCCTTATGGTGAAAGTTTTTTTTTTTTTTCATAAACAGAATAGCTCATGTTCCGCCTTGTGCCCATTACCTCTTGCTTTATCATTGTTGTCTTCTGAAAAAGGACTGGTTCCAACTCCTCTCCACCCTCCTGTCAGGGAGATGAAGATCCCCTTTGTCTTTTCTTCTTAAGGGTGTACAAACTCATTCCCTCAGGCTCTTCTCACAGTATGTGTGCTGCAGGCCCTGTCACAGATTTGCATGGAAGGCTCGTGTAGCCAGGCCTAGTGGCACCGACTGAACAGGTGAATTGGTGAAATAGCCACAGTAGTTTGTGTCTGTCAGCGACAGAACCAGGAGACTCCACAAGAGAGGGAATAAAGGCACAAGGCCTTATTTCTGAACCAGAGTCCCTCACAGGAAGACTGGAAGGTCAGAGCTACAACTGCCTCTCAGCTCCAATGCCTCACAGGCCGGAAATCCTCACAGACAAAAATGGCGTCTAAAATGGCCGCCTGCGGCTGGAGGCAGGACCACCACACACAACCCACTGAGGAGGACTGTGACTTGTACTGTGTTGAACTGCAGCTCTTCCTGGGCATGTTTATCTTCTGCATTTTCACAGTGTGAACAGGACCCGGTGTTGAACACAGACAGGGTGCTATACTAAATCCAGGCACAAATATGGAAGAACCTTGTCATCTGTGTAAATGGTGTAAAACGCATAAACTCCCAAGTCCCTGGTTACAGCAATCATCACAACCTTACAGCACACAACCTCAGTCTTACAGAAGATAAAAAAGGAGGGTGATTTTGTAGCTATTGACTTCTTCTTTACTGCACTGAAAGGGCTGGTGTGCCAATGTCAGCCTGGGACTTCAGTTATCTCAGCTGATTCCACCACAACTCAGATCTGTGTGCCCTGCGCACTTTGCAATTGCTTCAGAATCACGTCACAAAGACAGTAGCTTGTGAATGCCTTTGACATTTGCCTTTCATAGTAATGCACATACTCTATTTGAGCTGCTATTTTATATGCTGCTTTAAAAGACATTAGTATCAGAACTGTGCTCTGAATACATCAGTTTACAAAGAGAACGTTACTTCAGTAAAATGAAGCCTTCAGAAGAGCTTACAAAAATCTAAAAATAATTATTTGTTCTATATATTTATTCTGCATAACTTATTGTTTATATTCAGTTTAATAAACAGTTTACAAAGGATGACTAATACCAAATAGTTCAGACAATATGATGTCTCACAAACTACACATTCCTGAATAAAGCTCCACCTGTTAAAAAGCTGAGCAATGAGTCTAAACTCAGAGACAAAAAACAAACAATAAAAAAAAACACCTTTCCTCTGCCTTCAACCATGTAGTAACATCTGAGTAACTAATCAATAACCTGAGAATGGAATACAAAAATCACAAAGATGGTATACTTAGATACGAAAAGTAAAAGCATATTTCATATTTATCTGATTACCACATGAGTAACATTTTCACAAGTATATCTCATGGGAAGCATATGCATTTTTAAAGTCTTAATCCCTTTTGTGCAATACCTACAATGATCATTATTCAGTTTCAAAAAAAAAAAAAAGAAAAAAAGAAAAAAAAAGTGAGTATTTTAAATTTCAAAGCTTCATTCATATTAAAAAAGAATTTCAATTACATTAAGTCATTTCCTGAAAATATTTTTCGGACAGTAAAAACTAACAGAAAGATGTATCACAATGCAGAAGACAGAAATGGGATTGTTACAACTTTCCACAATTAACAATGCAGCCTGTAATGGGTTTTATGTGACTATGGTGCTCCATTGCTCCTGGAAAGATACACATACTGAATTTTAAAGGCATTTAATCCTGGAAGATTATCTATAAATGCTGAAGTCTGGTAGACTCGATGGTTATTTCTGAATTCAGCAAACATTCCTGCAGCGACATTCTCTCACCAGTCAATGCATTCATCCATTGGTTAGTAAACAGTGATCATCAGTAATCTAGAAACACTTGTTAAATTTAACTATCTGCTTAGGTGAACTTGCAGACATCTTGGTTTCTCTATCAGCATCATATTCAGACTCAGCATCTTTTTAAAACAAAACATTCCTGAGGGCCATGAGACCATTAGAAAAAAGGCAAGGATCAATGAAACTCCTGAGAGGGCCTCACTTCACTTGCAAAGTTAATGGGTTTATTAAAAACTCTTCCATCTGAACAGTTGTCTCTCTAAGGTTTCCAGTAATTACCGAGTCACATCATAATAGAGTTTACAAAATGCTTAGGAAGGGATTTTAAAACTTCATTAATCTCCTGGTCCCATCTTTGGCGTATTACAGAAACGTTTAGGGGCTAGCAGTCTCTAGTAAAGTAGCAAACTCTGAAACTGCAGCAAGTTACACTTGCTGATCTCTTGACCCTCACATTTTGTAACATGCTGGAGCACAATAATAAAAAAAGCACTTAGATAAATTGCATTTAATCTAATAAGTGTGCACTCCATTCTAATCCTTAAGGAAATTCAGTATGATACACTGATAGAGCTCCTTTCCAGGACAGCTGAACACCAGTTGAAGAGAAAAATGAGTTCTTGAGCTCAGACTCAGAGCTGGGACCAAGCTGCTATCAGAACAGTAGTGAAAAACCAAGACGCATTACTCCTGGCTTTTCTTCTTCCTGTCTCAGTTATTTGTTCCTGTTGTCACCACACTGAGTCCAACGTATTTAAGTGGAGCATACAGAGAAGCACAAGAGTACAAAATGAGTAAAGAAACTCTTCTCCTTCTCCCTGCCCATTACAGGAGAACTAATACCAGCAGTATCTTTGTCTGCTCTACATCTGAACGACTGGGCAATGATGCATTTTTTTTTTCTTTTCCTTCCAATTGTATCTCGAGATTCTCACAAGCCCTATTGCAAATGCATACTGCATAAAATCTCAGCAGCAGAGTTAGCAACAAAATACACAAGCTTTTCTATTCCTAGCTCGATGTCTTATTCCAAAACCTAATATTTTTTCCTTTCTTTCCTCCACATAAAATGGACATAGTCAACTTCTAGCTGTGAATGAGTTATAACCATCATAAATGGGACAGATTAGGCTATTCTCTAAACAGATGCACTTACAAACTCTACTGACCTTTGACAGGGAAATTGATTTCTCTAAGCCACCATTTACTATGCCTCTTGTGCTTATCGACACAATAAAGCTGCAATTTGCCTCCTAGAGTCTTGTCAGTAACTGCAGCAGAATGTCAAGCTGCAGGGCCATGGTCAATGAGCTCGAGCCCATCCTCCCCTTCCTTTGTTACAGTAGCTGTAAATCTTGCTGTACAGAGCTTGGGGAAACACATTTTGTTGAACCTAAATAGTGGAAGTTAGTCGAGCACATAATGCTTCCCAAACGGCACGGTCACTGTCACAGCAGTAGTGCTATAGGAAATGCAAAGTGATTTCAGGCAAGGAAAGTGAAACAAATATTTTGAAACACTGCTCAAACCACAGAAAGTTAGAATGACTGCTGGCAGTAATTGCATTTATATGGAAAATGTACATAGATTTATTTTTTTTTTCTGCTTAAAGAACCTTTCATTTTCTCAGCAACGTAGAGTGTTTTTCACTTCCTTGCAAGCTGGACAGACCCTATCATTCCCCTTCCCCAATTCCCCCCACGCTTTTTTTTTTTTTTAAAAAACATTTATGATACTTGTTCAGTCAAATACTGGCAAAAAGAGCAGTGAGCCAAGACAAGATCAAATATTCAATAGACTTGCTATGAGGCTGCTTAGCCTCTCCTCATGTATGGCTCCATCTTTTTTCCTTGATGCTATCCCACACCTCTCTTATACCATCTGGTGTCCTCCATGAATTTCCAGTGATCCCTCCAATATTCCCACTAACATTTGACAGTACTGACCTCAAACTCAGACCCTTTCCAGTGACTGTTCAGCTAGCTGCCAACTTCTCCATTGTTTCCTTAAGCCTGCACAATTATCTTTAAGATGAAAGAAATAAATGAACATGGAAAGGAACATTGCTTCCTTAGGTACGCAAGTACCAGCTGAGATCCTTTGTTAGTTATATCTGCCTCACTTTTTTTCTGCAGTGTTCCTCATCCTATTCTTTAAACATTACACAGACAAATTAGATCTGCACAGTGAACTTGGGGCTCTTGGCTTCCTGCACTCTTTTGTTCTCCAATTCATCTGTCTCAGAGATCTGTACCAGCGCCCGTCACCATAGTAACTGAGCACGTTTCAGTGATTACGTTTTGGTGTATTATATAAAACTTCAGATACAGTGAGAAAGCTTTACCGAAGATCTGTAGGTGGGCCTCAAAGATGATCAGCATCCCAAAGTCTGTTGTGCAGTGAGCTCAGTCCCCGTGTGCCATGTCACCTCGGGTTTATCAGCTACTGGGACTTACACGAGCCCAGCTGGTGGGGTAAGGTGCACTTTGGAGCTACAACTGCTGCAGCAGCCTTACCTGCTGGTCACTTGGGAGATCAGGATCCCAGGTGAGAAGTGGGCTAGCAGCCAGTAGCTGCATCACAGCAGAGTGAGCTGCAGATGGAAAACTGTCCTGAGAAGACCTGCTCTTGAAGACTCTGTGGCATCCTGGCATGAAGGGGGCTGCAACTGCTGAAACGAGTTCTGCTGTGACTGCCAGCAGCATGCCTGAAATCCTACAGAAGGGGACTGGGGAAAGCACATTGCTCTGAAAGTACTGCCACTCTTAGTGCTGCCACCATTGTGTTCAGCACAGAAGAGGATCTTAGCCACTACAGCACAGCACAATCTCTTAGCTATCTTAGCAAGGTATTTAGGCACATGCTTGACTAAATGTTTGGCTCATACCACCAACTTCTGGCACTTCAGTGAAAAAAAGCCATGGGAGACCCAGCTCTGCTACCCTTACCAACTAGACAGAAGCATTTGCTTGCTGCAAATCACAGTGTAACAATAAAACAAATACTAACGTGAATATTAATGTGCAATCAGGCCCCAGGTATGCAAAAGAACTGTGTGGATGGGCAATTACATCTGTTCTCACAGGACCCTGGTGCTGCTCATAGGTGCTGCTTTCCTGCAACTTGCCAAAAGCTGCAGGAGTAACACAGCTGCTCATATATTTCAGCTTAACAAAACAGATACTCTCAAGACTATTATTAAAAATTTGAAGTGGATGTAAAAGTGATCCTTAATTAATGGGAATGATTCAGTGTGTACTTCTGTGGAATACCAGTCTATACTTATTTTTGATCCATAAGAAGAAAAATGTCAGGGTTGAGAAGTAGGTTGCTTAATTCATCTTGTATGGAATATATTACTTAGAACAATAGGAAGATAGGTACAGAAAAGTATATTTAAACAGGAATGTATGTCAGTGTTTTCTGGTCAGGCACATGAAACTCCCCCTGGTATGGCACAATAGGCGTAGGAGCACCAAGTTGATGTGCTCCAAGTTTTCCATTAGAAGAAGGCGATTCCTCACAGGACATTTTAACCTTTTCTGGTAGTATTTTGTATTGCTCTAACTGCTTTGATATTTTTAATATCTTTCCTACGCAGCCATTTTTCCTGAGGCCAGCGTTGTGTGAGCCAAGTAAATGCTTCAAAAGCTTTAAGAAAAATGAGAGGGAATAAAAAAAAAGATTTTTTGCTCATCTACTAATTCCCAACTAGCTACACAGAAGTTCCATTTCACAGGAAACGGTACTCACACAGTCAGAGTTTATATAATTCTCTGGGACAGAATCTGGCCCCACCTGAGTTCCCTGTTTGCCATTGTGTAAATGAGAGCTGTCCATCTCTGGCTGAAAGAAAACAGGAAATATAATTCTAAGAGCAGTATTGAAAGAGTTAAGCAAAGACAGAAAAGATTGTAATTTAGTGCGGAATCCCAATTATACTAAAGCAAACAAACCCTGTTTGTGACCACTAAATGTAAACATGAAATTTGATAGGAAATTAGTCACTATAGCATACTCTAACTATTTTACAAAACAAAATATCTCGAGTAGTTACACATTTTGATCTTTCATATTAGTGAAAGAAGTTGATGTTCTAAGCAGCTGATTTTAAGTATCTGTCTCTTGGGAAGAAAGTACTTTAACTAGAAGTTGATAAATTACCCTACCATACAATAAAACAACAAGCCCTGGGTGCAAAATGCAGCTAGATCAGCATCTGACATCCATTTTGTACTGGCATGAAGACTTCACAAGATTTAGAAAAATGAAAAACGATCCCCAGAATGTGTACTTAGCACACTCTGCTCAACAGAACCCACCACAGTATGTACCACAGCAAAGGCAGTGCTGGAATAGTGAAGGCTAAGGATGTCTTTTCTGGTGGCAGTAGTAAAAAGGGCTGAAGAGCTCCCACCAACATCGAGGGGGGCCTTTCTTCGGCTCCCTTGGGAGGGGGAATTGAGCCCAAGCTAAGAGCGAAGCCACTCCTTCTCCACGGTTTGCAGAGGCACTGTAGGCTGCATAGGGAAAGGCAAGGCGCAAGCAGCAGCAAGGTAATGCCAGCCCCAGTGTAAGGAGGAAGGACCACACTGAAAAAAGCTCGCGAGAACTCAGTGGTAACTGTTACTATCTCACTTCTGGTGGGTGAAGCTCCCAGGGTGTCGCACACGGCCCCAGCTATTGCCTTTCCATGTACAACCAACTATAAACTATTTTCAGCAATTCAGTAAATTTTCCTTTTTTCTTTTTCCTTTACATGCACTTAGAAGTTAACTGCTTTGGTGGTATCATTACAAGTAAACCAGAGACTTCTTGTATCTGCTTTATAGACACAAGATCTGTTGCAGTGAAATTAATCAGAATGAATCAGGCATCAGAAACTATTTGGGGAACAGGCAAATGATGTGCAGCAGCCTTCAGCAAAGAGACTAACTTTTCGCTGTTACAGATGGCTGATTACAGGGCCTAAAAAGAGGGCTGGAGAAAGAAAAAAAAAAAAATAGAAGCATGGTGAAGAATACATTCTTTGTAGAGAGCCTCAATCCCTTTTCCTTTTTCTAAGGAAAGATGGTTTAGAAGCTGCACAAGGCTCTGGTAGAAAATGAGCCCCCCAGCTTCTGAAAAATAGATAGGAATGAAAAAAAATGGATTTGCAAGGTACCAAGACTGGGTGCTGGCAATGCAAGTCACCTGGGTATTAAACAAGTCTGGATTTCCTGTAGCAAAATGGAGGACTTCTGCATAATGCATCAAAAGACAGAGGGAAGCACAGGACACAATTCAATTGTACAGTCCAAAGCAGAATAAAGCAACTAGAGACAGCTTATTGATCTGAAGAGAAAGATAAAGCAATACATGTAGATAGGAACATTTCTCTTTGTTAGTGTCACAATTCCACCGCATTTACTGACCATCCAACTCAGAGACCATCTTCATTACTGCCATTATTGCTACCCTACTTACAGTCATTCCTCACTTTGACACAATGCACTCTAGATGCACAAAACGAGAAGAAAAATAAATATCACTTCCATGCAGTTTAACAGCCTTTTCATTTGGCTGCTTAATGGGAGGGACTGATCCTCCATTCGTGCTGATGGAGAAAAGGAACAGTAAATCTGGATTGCTGAGCAGCAGTAAATTTGGCACTTTACTTTAGAAGCTGTGATGTAATAGCGGTATTGATGAGTCTCTCTGGATTCAGAAATCTTTTAGAAACCTTTCTTTTTTGGTGTGTAACACCTTAAAACACAATTCAGTCACTCACCCAGACATTTTATCAGCGTTTGCTGAGTGTAAGTGCAAGTCCACCTGTGACAGCATTTTGTCTGCCAAGGGTACCTCTGTCATATGATTCACCACCAAGAAGACAAAAGAATAGTTACCAAAGGCAACGTCAGTGTTTCCTGAGCAATAAAACTCAGTCCCATCAATAACCTGCACCCAGAGCTCCAAAAACTCTCCCAAGAAGCAAATCAAAATCACTGGCTGTTGAATCAAGGCTTGATAGGATTGCCAGAGAGAGCACTGCAAAGCACAGAAGCTAAACAAAATTCAGTGTTCACAATTATATGGGTATGAAAAAAGTTCACTAGGGTTAGGCTGATTTCCTGTTACCTTCCTTATCACAGAATCACAGAATTTCTAGGTTGGAAGAGAACTCAAGATCATCGAGTCCTTATCATACCAGGATTCTGCAAAAAACAAACAAACAAAACATATAAAGGGAAAAAAGAAAAAAAAAAAAAAAAAAGAATGATCCCACAAAGGAAGCAAAATGCTATTTATTTTTAAAAATGAAAAAAAATCAACAAAACAAATTAAACCAAAGACAGCACGACTAACTCAGTCCTGCAGGTATTTTGTATGTGAGCTTCTGACACTATGCAGTACATAAAACACCTGTGGGAACACATGCAGCATTTGCATGTGCTGGGAAATGATGAAAGAAATGACAAAATAACAGAAGCTAAAGGCAGAAAGCAGTGCTGGAAGGTGGAAGCCTTGTGGATGCCTTCTGACTGGATGTTTTCCTGAGGCCAAAACCAGGTCCTTAGTTAGTACATCATCTACAGCCTCATTTATTTCCTACCTGCTGTACACTGCAGTGGTCTGTCACTCTGATAAAGGCACAGGTTCGGTTTCTTATGCTAAAAGGTAACTCATTTGCACAGAGACGAAACCTGATAGAGGGCTGCCCCTCACCTAACCCGTCAATCTTTAGCATTTGAGTATGCACCAAACAAGGAGCTCCTGGCTGGGATCTATCTGGAAAGAAATGACTCTTTACCATCAATATGCAGGAGCTTGGGTCTTCCATTACCGTACCAGGCTGTATTAGTTAGTATAGTATCGACTGCATTATGAAGCACAACAGATAAATTAGAGCTGATTTGGATGGAATTCCATACATAATTTCCACCTCAGAAGCAGAGTTGTCCTGCCCTTGTCCTCATCACTTCACTCTTGTTGCTCTTTCACTTATTCTAAACAAAAACAACAACAAAAATTTATTTTTAAACCTGATAATTTCATGACCCATTTTACTGTGCAGACCCACAAAGAGCGGCATGTCTGCAGCTGTGGGAGTGTCAAACTGCATCATGACAGAGCAAATAAAAGACTGGAGAAGAGTGGGAACATCAGAAGTGAGCTTTAGTGGCAAAAAAAAGTTGCAAGAATATACACCAAAGCTATGAGCAGAATTTTACTTGATCTGTTTTCTTTTTACTGAGATGAATTATAATAGAAGTGAAAAGATGAACAGGTGAGAACCTCCAAATGCCAAAATCAAAGCATTTGAAAAATCAACCAGGGAAACAGGTAATTACACTCCTTGTGCATTAGCTGTGACAGCACGTTAATCTTAACACACAGCTATGGGTGAATAAACAAGTGCAAAGAGCCTAGATATGAATATAGTTAAAGACATGCATAAGAAAATTGCCATATATCAATTAACTCTGTATTTGCTCAGAACAGACTTTTTTCCCACCAAGCCCTTCCAAAGCCTAGGCTGGTTCTCAGAAGAGGTATAAGCAGGCACTTGCTTTCCCAGAAATTGATGTGAAACTGGAACACTTTGTTTCAGAAGTTCTGTGTAGGCTGAGCAAAGTTTTCTGAGTAAGACTGAGGCCCAGTATTAGCATTATTACCAGCTCTGAAGCTTCTGGTTGCTAAGATGCATTGATTTCTCTCAGGAAGCACACTGATTAGATGACATATCTTTCAAAAAATAAGAATGTGAAACACAGTCATTTGGAAATTAATAGAGTCCTACCAGTGGAGGAATTGCACATTTAAGTGGCTATAGCTACTATTTGCCACTAGGCAAATGTCATCCTCGAATTGGCATCCAAACCAAGTTTGAGGAAATTTCCTATTAATTTCTAGGTTCTACAAAAATAAAAGGGACTGATAATTCACATTGATCATAAGTCTTCTGCTATCACTTATAACAATGATACTTGGCAACTAATAGCATTTGGGAGCAGTTTGTGCATATTCTATCAATGTTAGGAAATTTGTAAAGCAGATGGAGTCCCTCTGATACTGCAACTTAAACTTCCCTGTGGCTCTTATTTGTCATATACACATATTGCACAAACACCCTGATTGCCTCTGTCATCAAAGATAACAATATCCTGAGTCCTCAGTACAAGCCTTTCTCAATCTTTCACAGCATGTGGTATTTCTGGGACTGAGGCATAGGAGCAGAAGATGCTCATACAGCCACCGGCCAGGCTATCCAGCACCCTACAGATTAAGAGAAGATTTGTCAAGTGAGGAACATTTTCAAAATTACCATCACATAAACAGACAAAACTTTGTAGGTCCTTTATCATTGTAAATTTGTGTAGCTGAGCAAATGAGACAAAGGTCCAGTGGGTGAGCGTATCACCATTTTGCATGCCACAGCTGTGTGGCTTCCTAATAGCTCTTGCTCTCCACAGCAGAAGTTAAGATTTCCCAGTTGACCTTACTGCTATATTTAACCAACTAAATATAGAGAATACTTGACTCAAATTTGGAGAGTGCCAGTGCACTATTTCTCACATGACAGCTATACTAACAAATACAATCAATGCCTGGGAATAATGCAGCATGATGTGCCTGGGGATGGAACCCCTGAACCCCCCCCAGGGTTGTCCCCTGGCGACAAGCAGTGTGTCACGGGACATGGGGTCACGAGCATTGCTCTGCCTGCCCTGACACCCCATGGCTAGGGAGACTCTTACCCTATTAAGTGAAATTCCCATAGCCTAATTCTGGTAGCAACATTGCCAACATTTCTAATTCTATAATTACTAGTGACAGGGGAGGAGTATTTTTATTGGATGGTAGTGGTTGGTGGATTATTTTTTTCAAAACTGGTTAATATTTCTTAATACAGTAAATACAGTTTACCGAAGGAGTTGGTTTTTCCTTCCTTTCAGAGATGAGCGTTCAGCCTCACTACTTCCCTGTCCTAGCAAGCCCAAGTGGATCTTTTGTACTTGTCCTTTCCAGGGGGGACAGCAGGCAAGCTGCTCCACTTTGCACATCACCTCTGGGACACAGACAGACAGACAGACTGGCTGGGGAGGTAGCTGCTGCTCCTTTCCAACCTCGAGGAAAGAGTTTGCTCCTTTGCCTTGCTCAGGTCAGAACGGCACAGAAAGTGGGAGCACTACAATGACATCTTTTGGTACACATTCACGAGAAGAAACCCTTATTGTGGTAAAGTAATATGCATAGGAGTTACTCTGATAAAAATATTTGCAGGATTAAATGTTTGCTTTCAGTATCACAGCCTTGAATTCAGGTCTGCATCACATCTTCAGACCAGTAAAACTACTCTATCCTCTAAAAGTATCAGACCGAAATTTTCTTCTGAGGTCATTTTTGACTTTTTTAAAAAAAGGAATTCTTAAAAGCACTAAGTTTAGTCACAGCTTTGCCTTAATTATAAATTCAGTTTTCCTTTTCTTTTTTTTTTTTTTTCCTTTTCTGAGGAACTTACAATGAAACAAGCACTACAGCTGAGATTTTTGCTCTTCAACTGCAGTACTATCAAAACCCCACTAAAATATCAATATGTTCTGAAACATGTGGCACCTTGCTGTTCTGGATTTTCTTTTAAAATGAGAAAAGAAAGAAAATATTAATGTCTTACTTGAAGCATATTTTACACATTAGAAATACCACGATTCAGAAGGACTCCTTTATTACCAAATCCTTAGGGAATGCACGTGGTTAACAGGGTAACTAATGTGCAGTAGATGTTTCAGAGGCAGGCTCTGCTGGAGCAGAAGGTGTGCTGAGTCTGTGTTAGCTGGAAAAAGGCTACAGAGCAAATGCAAGAAAGCTATGAGACATTTCCACATCTCTGCATCTGGATCTAACAGTGGAAGGTTTTCAAATATTTTTCACGTATATTATCATTGCTGTGCGCTGTCTTTTACATAAGGGGATTTAAGTACATCATCAGAACAAGGATCAGCACAATTTACCAACTGAACTGAACTTTGCATTTGAGATTGTTTTTTTTTTTGTTTTGTTTTGTTTTTTTTTGTGCGTGTCCTGGTTTCAGTTTAAGTTTTAAACGTTTAAAATTTTAGCCTTTAATTAAAATTATTAACATTTAAGTGTTGATGTGACACATCCTGGTTAAACACAGTTCCATAAGAAGAATTTCCATTCCATAGAGCAGAAGGCAGACTTTACCTTTCACATGAGTTTCTATCATCCTTATGTCACAGAGCAGTGGCCATTGTGTATCTGTTCTACAAAGCATTTGCTTTTAGTGAAGCCTGGGACTTGACTTAGTTAAGAATTCAGTATCAGACATTATGACAAGAATGACAACAGAACACAAGAAATACCCTTAAACATGATATTAACATTCGTGACATTTCTGTACTCTCCTTATTCAGCTGATATAAAGACAGGCAGGCATAACAAACCACAGCCATTAATTCAAGAATGTAAGCATAAAACATCCAGTAAAAAAACCTTCAGCTCTCACAGTACTATTCCTCCTGTCCAATAAAGATGGAAAATGGCTTTAAAACTAGAAAAAGGCTGTCATACTGTAGGTTGTTACATTAATTATTTTTTCTTCATAGAAGTCCAGCCACTGAATAGGATTTGTAGAGCTGTTATATATCAAACCGTAACCTAAACATAACCAAAAAAATAAGTTTTGCTAGAAATTGAAAAGAAAAGTAATATCCAGTCACACAACAAAACAGTAGTGCTTGATTAAGGGTGGGATATTTATCCTTAGGGCTCAGAGCTGGAGGATTTCCAGGACACTTGGAGGGAGTGGTGACACAGCGGTGCTGCAGTTGAAGGAGAGACCAGGAGTGCAAACACATGCAGATAAATCCCTCTCGCCCAGAATCATTGCCTTCTCAAAACTGTGCATCAACCTCTGACTATTGGCACTGCCTAAGTACCTATTTTTTTATAGTGTTCCCAGTTTCTACGTATTCATCTCAGTGAAACTGATAACATTTCTTCTTACCTATGAGACAAGGTCATTTTTCTTAAAATAACATAAAAACTGCTAAAATCTGTTCTTCACTCCACTCGTGTACCTCTGGGAGCTAGCACTCAAGACACTACACTAGCTACCTTGATACTGAGATACACCTCTCTGATATACAGTATATGTTTCTCCATAACAGATTTCCAAAGAGCATCAGAGCTCTCCCCTCCTTGCAGCCTGTACTAATGTGTTAACTTGTAGGTAGCCACGGAATAGGAAACGATAGCTAGTTTCCTGATCTGGTCAAGTACTTCCTTAAAAAGCACTTATAAGTTATTTAGCAGTGCTTTAAAAATTAAAATGGCTCTGTTTTTTTAGAATAGCAGATATCTGACTTCAGTGTGCCACTTACAATAAGCAGATGAAGCACATGCAGATGAAGTAGATGCACTTGTGGAGGAGATCACAACTGTCACCGCGGTGGCTGCCAAGCAGGGCAAGTGGTGCCAGTGGATCGCTCACTGCTGGGAAGACCAGGGCCGTAACCTGCCCATTAGCCCATTAACACTTCTGAAGGCAGCACTCTGTGTCTCATGTATTTTCACCTTTGCAGCTTCACCCATCCCTCTATAGAAATCATCCATAAACGAGTGGGAAGGCAAAAGGTTTGCAGAACTCATCTGATACTTAAGAAGTGGGCTTTTCTCCTCTTCTGACAGTAGACAATATTCAGAGTGCTAAGGTCAGACAGCTCGGGCACTCCTTGCTTTTAAGCAGCAAGCATTTTCACATCCTTTCACCCAAGGACATGAAGCAGCAGACAGATTTAAGTAATTAAGTTTCACTTCAATAGTAGTTAGGCGGTTCAGAAGGAAAGGGGTTTTCTGGAGGAGTGCAGGTGTACCTGCCTTAAGAACATGTGCATGGAGTATCACAGAAAGGTGACACAATTCATGCATTTTTAACACAGGACCTTCATTTTGATATGTGGTAAAGATAAATTATATAAACAGAGGTCTGTTATTTTTCATCACAAAGTAAGCAAATGCCAAAGAACTCAATGAAAGAACAAAGAGGAGGGATACCCTTGCAGGTTTATAAACTTCCTGCTCCAAAACAGAATCAAAGTGTTGTACACTTTACATCTGCTTGGTTGAAGCATGTTGCCACATCCTACCCCTCTGTGATCTGTGAATAAGCACATAAAAACTTATACTTCATTCTGGCTTGTTGTTCTGTTTTGAGAAAAGGGCAGCATATTATCTAATGATGAATCTTAATAAATACTTTATCAGAAAAAAAAAAAAGAAAAAAAAAAAAGAAAGGAACTGAATTTGAACCTAAAACAATAGTTTCTTTTTCAGGACTCTTTTATAAATTCTCTGTCTTCTCATAGTCCATCCTATCCCTAAAGGATAATGTATCATACAAAAGGATAAGGAAACCAGAGAGAGTTATACTAATGGAGACAGATGCTCAGTTATTCAAACAGAATGGTTGTCTGTCTCTGTTGAGATACCTGCTTTAAGAAATTCTAAGAAATGGCTAATAAAGAGATTTTATGAAATTCAATACTTAGTGTTGCCAAAAAATATCAAACACTGACATAAAAGAGCAGGTATTTCTGGAATGTATCTTTCACATACAATTGTTTTGTATTTATTCGTACTTTGAGATGGCTGTCCTACTTACTTATATACATGCCAAGCTCCATGAAATGCTTTTTTGCTGTTCGTCAATTTATATGCTGATGTGAAGTTAATCTCAGTTCACCATGTCCCTTCACAGCAGCTGTAATTCTTCTTTATGATGTTTTTCTCAGCTTGCTGCACCCTGCATACCTTTATCTATCAGCCTTTATAGGAGTGTAAGGGCTATGCACCTCCACTAGGGAAAAGGTGTACATAAATAACCTTTCTTTTTCCAGAAAATACAGATTAATGATTTAAATATATATACATATTTATAAACATAACCCACTCTTTTCAGTATGTTATATTTAAGTACCGGTATTTCAAAACTACAAGCAATATTAGAAAACAGGGTTGTCTCCCTAAGACAACCTAAACTTCCTAAAGAACTCCACTTTTTTTTCCCAAGGCACAGGACGCTGCATATAGCTCTCTTATCTTTGAGATTACAAGCACTCCACATAAAGCTTCTCCTTAGATGGATTATTCTGAGATCAATTATTAATAAAGTCAAATTCTAGAAAGAGGGTAGGTTTTACACAATATATATCAATCTGCAGGGAGAGGTTGGTCACACATTGACATATCAATCTACATAACCAAGATTACCTCTGATTTAGATGAAGGAAAGCTGCAACACAACAGCAGAATTCCCAAGAATGCATTTTCAGCTTGGCTAGGAACAAGTGATGTATACAGGCAAGTGTAATGATAAGAGCTTAAGAGACTTTCCTTGTGCAAAGACTCACAGACCACCTCATCCACAGTCACTCAGCCCATCAAAAAAAAAATAATCGTATCTTTTTGCTCATTTTGTAATATTTCCGTATATAGTATCAGAATCAAAGATGCTACTTTTTCCTTTACAACAACACCAGCTTAGAAAATCATCTCAGCTCAAGATAACACTCTAAAGCAATATGCATAAGTGATTTCTCTCGGGTGATACAACAGCCACAAGAATTGCCAAAGAACCTGTTCAAGCTGTTACATGGGAATTGATACCTAGCTGTACTGAAATGAGAGAAGCGTGGTCCAGAATAAATGTGAGAACAGAATTTAAAATTCCTTGGGCTGCTACCCAGGAGGGGAGACCTCACTCAGCGTGAGCACCAGGCAATTCGTGTGGGAGTCTGTGCCTCAATGGTCAGCAGTCGTGGGTGCAAAATGGAAACTTCATTTCATCAATTATAAATGCAGCAAACCAAATCTTGTTCTCTAGCATCCTGGTTAATATGAAGTAACCATAGTAGTCAACAGAACTGTTCCTGGCATTGGAGATGTGAGCATTTGGCCCTGTTAGCTTCAGAAGAACCCCAATGACAGTAAGAGCTCAGACACAGAAAAGCTCCCTTTTGAGGGGGAGCACTAATCAATGAGCCTTTGTAATATTTCTTTCCCTGTACCATTTCTCAGGGTTTTTATTTGTTTCCTTGTTTTTGAATGTATGCAGTAGCAAGAGCTCTTTCTCCTCCAAGCCTCAACCTTTCATTAATTAGCTGCAGTGGGACATGCAGTACAATAAAAGTGGACAAAGCCTTTTTGCAGGGCTTTAGGTGCAGCTGAATATAGGATGCACAAAATGCACTTTTCTTTTACCTAAATATACCTTCCTTCCTGTAAGAGAAGGAATACACACCATTTACATCTCCAAGAGACCTGGACAAGCATCAGTACTAGAGGAGACAGAGTATTTACCTGGGATTAAAGCTGACTCAGAACATCCACATTCACACATATGCTTTCACTGACAATTGATGCACTCTAACATAGTTTGCCCTCTTTTAACTTTAGCAAATTATAGGCTTTGTAGAGGTACATTTTCAAAGCAGCCAATGATTTGTGCCCATGAATCTCAATTATTTGCTAATGAGATGTATGACTCCCTTTCAAAGAACCCCTTTGAAAATGCACCTCATAATGTTTGAATGTATCCTTGTGTTCTCTAAGGGTGAGACAATTCCCTAAACCTTGAAATGGGCTGGTAGAAGGAATCAGTACTTCATGCTTTCAGGGAGAAAAACTAAATCACATGGAGCTATATCAAAGTAGCGACTGGTGTGGGCAGGGAATGATTATAATGGTGTGAGGCTGAAAACTTTTTTAGATTCCTGCATAATTGCAACAAGAAGAGAATATCACTGACATGAGGCTGAGAAGAGGCAAAAGTGAATGTGCTGCCATTTATTTATTTTTAAATGGAACAGACAGTTCAGAAATTGAATGGCTGTGCACAGCTGGCAAAGTATGGCCAGAAAAATAATCAAAGGAAAAAAGGGAACGGAAGGGGAGAGGAGGAGCAGGGGACACGGAGAGAGAAAGACAGAGACAAAGAAGAGAGGAAGATTAAAAGTAAGATCACTACAATGGAAATGCAGCCCTGCAACACAGGAGTACTAACGTGAGAGATGTATGGTCCCATAACAGGGAACCAAAGGAACTAGAAATAGAATCAAACAATAATAAAGTCACATTATTAAGCAATCTGATGGTAATTATTACTTTGCTTATTAAGTGGGTTTGCATAGTAAATACAGTTTTATACATAAAATTCTTGAAACATTTTGGCTTGGGAATATAGAAGAAGACAGGAACATCTGAAAGGTGAATGTGGCTGCTGTGCACCTCATTCAAAGTGTCTTCTGTTTTGATGCGTCACTGTTGTTAAAGCAGCATGCCCAAAAAAGGCAGCAATCACAGGAAAAAGTCTCATAATTAATAGCAGTGATGTAATTACACGATGAGTCTGTTTCTTTAGCGAGAACTAAAATGTCACTGGGAACAAAGGCTTTGCAATAGATGGTTTAAACAAGTTAAGTAAGTTGAAATAAGGGTGCTTAGCCTGAAACTTCTGCAGATAAGCATTAATGGTAACTCACTATCTTCACTTTCTGCAATACGTATTTCTGAACCCAAGCAATTCATATTTCTGAACTTAGCCTCTCCCCTGGAGATCTCCTCCAGTTTTCCTTGGAGGTTACCCTGGATCAGTTTTACAGAATGATCAAAAGATATTTTGAGAAGTGAAGACCAAATATCAGCAGATTTCAAGATATTTTGGGGATGAGACCATGGTATCTAAAGGATTCTCTCTCTCTCAAATCAAAGCTTCCTTTGAGACTTTGGTACTGTCATCATCACAAGTCAGTCTCATGTGTCCCCACTAACCAGTGGTCTAGGGCACTGTAACTCTTGCAGCAAAACAAAACTGCTGGGAATATCGTCTCCTCTAATACATATGACTCCAAGTCTGCCCACACAGTAAAATTAAGTAATGATACATTTTTTAAAATGCATGAAAGGAAAAAAAAAAAAAATAAAAAAAATAAAAATAAAAATTAAAGTTGTACTTGTGAATTTGGAGGTGATAAATGCAGTAGACTAAAGTGAAAATGTATTTATGCTCTTGTTTTCCGTTTGCTAACTGTTCTCACACATGTAACTTACCCCACATAAATCTGCAAAAACAAATCCATGTGTGTTTTCT
The DNA here is from genome assembly GCF_965140915.1 of Aythya marila. Lineage (NCBI taxonomy): Eukaryota > Metazoa > Chordata > Aves > Anseriformes > Anatidae > Aythya > Aythya marila. The sequence goes on along the minus strand of NC_139056.1, from coordinate 7,494,110 downwards.
CACATTACGCTTTTTATAAACAAATAACTGTCTGTAGGGCTAGCATTTTCCCTTGGGCTAATTAAGAGTTAAACTCTCTGAGAAGTTATCTTAGTAAATTGTAGCTATTGTATGCTATTAAATGTCAATTACTGGGGTAAGCTGATTCCTACTGCATATTTATTAAGATTAATTTACAAGGTGTATTGAAGGAATTATTGAACATTTTAAAAATGTTAATAGATACAATTACTAATAAATCATCCTGACAACAAAAAATCTCTCCCATTCTTCAGCAAGACCATGAAGCTCATTAAATCTCTCAAATGAAACTATGACTGTTCTGTCAGACACACAATTAGTGTTTTGCAGCTACTGCACTGAAACAGAATGGTCTCATCTAGGGATGCTGGGTAGTGTCAGAGCGGTAATTCTCAATATAGGTAATGTACTCAACAGTCCTTTCCCCCTGGCTGGCTGCCATTTCTGCCTGCATGATATCTTGCTGCCTTCAAAATTCACAGTTCATCTTTATGTAACAGAGGAGACCGGCCTGAAGGGGTGCAGAAGGAAGTGCCTCTAGTAATTAACTGACAAGTAATGACTTAGGAAATTCCAGCATCAAAGACGAAAGTCTGTTGTCAGGGCAGATTCTCAGTATTCATTCAGTTTACGCATGGTGATTTGAGGACACAGATTACCGTCCATTTTGTCATTTACAAGCAACCCTCCAACACCTACAATAGCGGTTCACAAGAAAACACAGTGTCAGGGAGCTATTTTTTCTTTTTTTCATTTTATTCCTCTTGCATTGCTATGACCTTTAAAAATTATTATGTGTATGGTTTTGATTTGATCTTTCATGAGTTACCCCTCATCTGCTCTTCTTTCCTTCCTATTTCCTTCAAGCTCTATACACAATATTATCAGTGGGTGCGGTGCATTCCTCTGATTTTTCTGTTGGCGTTCCCTTGAAACATATTTTCCTAACATTTGCTTCTCTATTAGCCCATGTCCCTGAAAACACAAGCAACATGATTAATCAGCTACTGATCTTTTTCTCCTGCTCCCTTTATTAAAACATTTGGAAGACGATTCTCTGCTGCCCTGGTGACTTCTCTGCTGCTGGGAGCAGGCAGCTCTGGTTGTTTTTCCAAGGGTAATTCATCTTCTTGCTTTCTATGCAGAGCTACTAACAAATCAATCAAACTCTTATATTTGAATTTAGTAGAGGCCTTGGACGGCAGGCAACATTATTTCAGCTTGTATTGAAAAGGGACACCTTAAAAAGAGACAGAATTGTTCTCTTGTTTTGTTTGAATGGAAGCAGCTATTTATTTAAATCCACAACTGCCTGTAAATCAGGAGAGTGCAAAATAGAAGTAGCACAATATCATCAGTATAGTAAAACTTAAATTTACTTTTTTTTTTTTTTTTTTTTTGGGGGGGGGGGGGGCGGGGAGGAGTGCAGGGGGTGCAGATATGAAGATGAATCCCTGGAATAAAAGCATGATGATGATAAACGTGTTCAGGATTAATTGGTTGTAAACACTGGTACAACGAGTGGATATGCAAATTTTCTGCATATTATGTAAATATGTAAAATAATGCCATTTCAGGTGGGATGATTACTAGAGGTGGCAGAATATGTTTCCTTCCTTTTCATCAGTCAAGATAAATTAGTGGGGACGTTAACATATTTCACTAGAACACATTAAGAAACCACTAAATAAAAATATTTCTCTAAGGCATTAATTAGAGACAGTTTCGTTTATGCTCATAAACCTTTTTACATTCTTTTTCTTAGAAAGGTCATTTCATGAAGAGCTGAATGTTGGCAATCCTGGGTGCAAAACCTGCAGCTAATGGGAGAAAGAGGCTAAATGAGAAAATACTGAAGGAAAACAGCATTTTTCATCTGATCTTATATGATACTTTAACTATAAAGCACCTAGGAGAAATAAACTCAATTCTCCCCTGCCCCATATCAGCTATTTGTAAGGACCACAAAGGCGTTCCCAGCCAAACACGTGAGCTTTTTGCTCCTTACAGGTGTTCCCAAAGCCCCTGGCAGAGGTGGAGAAATTTTACTTTCCTCCCTGCCTGCTGCAGCCGTGGAGCTGCTCCGTGTGTGTGCCATGAACCTGAAAGGGACTGGGCAGTCTTTCCTCTGGGACTTGCAAAAGACCGACTGGGGCTCTTTTGCACCAATGCCTCATTATTCCGAACTGCACCGCACGGCTTTTTCTGCCATTCTCCTCTTTTTATTCCTTCTAAATAGAAGCAGAAGAAGGAAATCGGGCAAAATGTAGATTCACACCACTGCAACAGGCATAATACTTGTTACTGTTATTCTGACCCCATCAAAATAACTCTCACACTCCTGTTCTTGTGTATGTTAGTTGAAGAAAAAGCCCAGCTGGCTTCCTTCCCACTCAGACACCCAGCCTTTGCACAACGGAAACAACTCTCTCTCTCAGACTGAATCACCATGCCCGTGTGCTGCCTGTGCCACAGGCACTTCCTCGCCTTGGCAGCCTCCAACAGGCACCTCTGCCACTGGTGGGCTTGTGGTGGGACACAAGGGTTTGAGCAGCTCTAGACTCACATAGTGCAGGGCTCAGATGGACCTGGCAATCCCCTGCACCTCTTCCAGCTCCAGGGAGCTGCATTCAGTGAAATGCAGCCCACCTGCGCTCTGAGCTCTGCCAGCTGCACAAGAGCCCGTGGATGAGCTGAAAATCAGTCCCATAGGCCTGCGATGGAAAAGCCACTCCAGTTTGACTGATACCAGTCAAAAGATGCTAAGAACATTTATATAGCATATGAATAAAACTCATCTGCCATAGGGGCCACGTGCTCGCTCCATTCACAACAGAGAACCTTGCCCGTGGTGCAGTCTTTGGTGCATTTCTGCAGTAAGGAACTGCAGCACGAAGCTGACCTCTGACTCCGCTACCTACAGAGCAAAGCCTCAGTGATTCAGCGATACTGCTCTGTCTTATAATTACTTGTCTACAAGCTTAATAGCACATTTCCTAACAGCTTCCTGCACAGTGCATAAGTTGAGCTGCAAACAAGCCCTGTTACACCATTGCGCTCTGTCCACAAAAGAGGAGTGGTACATCAGCTCTAAAAAAATAATTAAGTTTAATGACTCAATTATGTCTTTATCAAAATATAGAAACTCTTTTCATAAGGGAAGAGCATTTCTCTCAGCTATATATGTATTATCAGTTCTTTTCCAAATAATAAGTAAACTGAGGAAAACAGATTTAGAAAGACAGTTTCTAGTTTACAATATTCTCCAGGCATTTTTTTTTTTTTTGCTGATTAGTTACTATTTGTTGTTAATAACAATGGGGGCCCTGAGATGTCCTCTTGCACGTTTTCAAGAAGTAAAGATTGATGTGCAGCAAGTATCTTCTGCCCTATTTGCATTTTTCACCCCGTGCTTGCAGCAGGCCTGGCAGCTCTGAGATCTCAGCACCAGCCACCAGCTGCCACCACTCATGTGTCCTCCCCTGCCACAAAGCAAGGTGCTCCGTCCTGCTCACTGCTATGTGTAGGGAGACAAATTTAATAGGAAAGGAGTCTAAAACAGTGAGTGAGTGGCATTACGTAGTGACCAGCTGCAGCTGGAGTCTGGACTGCTCTTGTTAGTGAGCTCCATAGGTAATAAATGTTTTTATTATGTCTCCTATCCTTGTCTGTACAGCAAGTGGTCTACGCTGTTGCTCCTTTTATAAACACATAGATAAAAGGCATCCTTCTCCCTCGTGTATATAGATGTATGTTTGTGTGCATATATTTAAGTATATATGTATATATATGTGTGTGTGTGTGTGTGCGTATAAGCAGTAAGTCCGCATCCTTCCTCCTTCCTCAGCAGCTTGGCACAGCATGGCTCCTGGGATGGAAACCGTGTCTGGTTTTGAATGTGTAAGCAGCAATAATTGCCAAGATTACCTTTTTATTATCCTCATTATCTTAGCCACGTGCATAGCTTTTTTTCAAACAGCCTTTTGTTTGCAAGGAAGCAGAATTGATCCGGCACCTGAGAACTATGGGAGATGGGGTACAAGATCAAGCTTGATGCTTTATAAAAAAAAAGAAAAAGAAAAAAGAAGGCTCTGCTCATGAAACAGATCAGCCGCAAATCTGATGTCTGTTTGTGACAACTAAATTAGAAACATTTTTCAAACAATTCATTCCTACATAAAGGCTAAAGTTGTAAAGGTCAGCAGAATGCTGAATTATTTCCTATTAAAACTGGCTGCTGAAGGATGCTTTTCTAGTGCAACCAGACCATCAAAAGATTGTGCTACTTTGCTTACACAATTTTCTTTTTTTTTTTTTCCTTCTTATGCATTTGCCAGGAGAATACCTTTATGTTTTGTGCTTTGGGGTTGTTTAGGAGACAGTAGCTCCAAGACAGAGAAATTCTGGATAGATATTACTGCTCAGTGATGTCTGAATATGCATTTCCTTGTTGTTGTTTACTACCATGGAAAAAAAAACAAACAGTTACAAATGAAAGTAACAACAAAAAGAGAGCAGATTATGTTTTGCACTTGGGAGGGTTATGAAATTTCAGAATTTGGTTTACTTCTTGGAAAACTCCACACTTTGGCATTCTCTGCAGACGGCCAGTCCAGTGCCAAGCTCTGGCGGTCCTGCAGCTCACTGGTGGGGGCACAGCTGCCGGGCAGCCGACAGCCGAGGAGCTGCAGGCTTGGAAGCCAAAGCCCTGGTGCCTCATCGACACACCAGGGGAGCTGCACAGCTGCACAGCAGCCGGGAGCTGGAGCCGCCTGCCCGGCAGCTGTGCCACAGACGAGGCCGAGGCGGGCAGCCAGCTCCCAGCTCCCGGAGACCCATCAGCGCGCTGGGCAGGCAGCTGAGGGCCTGGCAGATAGCTGACAGAGACTGATGCAACTTTCAAAACCTGTTCATTTTTCATTAGCCTTTGGTTAAAACCAAACTGCCCCTGGGTAATGCTTTGATCTTCACAAATCAGCGTTCTCCAGTCAAAGTATTTGTGCCCAGCTTTAGCTGAGGCTCCAAATCGCAAATTCCACAAGAGCTGGATGCCTGTCTCCACCAGATTCCTTTGAAAATGCACTCTTTTGAGAGCAGCACATTCTTGGGACCTGGGCCTGATGCCATGGTCTTTAATGTGCTCAGGATTAGAGCCCAATGGATTTCACACTACCAACAATCAAGAGATAAACAATGGCTTTCCTGAAGATTCTTGTCAAATGGTCTCTTTCTGAAGACCCAGAACAAGAGGAAAACATCATATTTACATGAATTTGAAATATTTACATTTTTAGTCCTCATTTTATCCTTTCTGGAGAAAGAAAAAATTACTAATGATTTATGCTATTTAAGACTTGGAAGAAATCATGAATAATAAGTGTCATTAATGCCACCAGCAATTAGACTTGAATTGTCCACAGACATTCATTTCTGCTTATTTTTCCCCTCACTGTTACTACTACAGGAAAACGTGAATTCACAACTGAATTTGATATAATTTTACATAGCTGGAATTAAGACTCAGTACGTTACTTAAATGAGGGTCATGCTACTTATATTTAGTAGATACTCAATAGGCTGTTTTAATTGCACTTTGTCTGGAAATCAAAACAATCCATTGGACACCCATCAAGGTTGAGCTCTGGGCTTCGGCTCTTTGCACAGGACTCCTTTAGTTTCAGGTGTTGTTTTGAAAAATGAAAGTAAATTCAGAATTTAAGAAAACATATATATATATATATATGTATGTATAATTTGTGTGTGTAAAATAAAAAGACCATATTCTGAGTCTAAGATTCAGCTGGCTTGCTCCTGAGAGGGTGGCTGACCTCCCCAAGCAATCAGTTATTTTACCTTACTCTTTCCAGGGTATATATTTTTATTTCTTTCCATAGATGTTTTTAATTCTATAACAATTATATAGTATTTATAGTTGTATTCCATCAAAACTGAAATTTAATTGCCTATACATAAGCCTATACCTCAGCCTCATATTCCAGCACAGTATGCAAACTGCTTGTACAGGCAGCGTGAATATGCCTACTTTATGGATGAACCAAGGGGCAAAGCTAGTTTTATGTGGCCAAAACTCCCATGAGTTGTCCTTAGAAAAGTTTACTCTTTCTCTAGAGTAAATATATCAGGTTTTGGTCCTAAACATAAAGCATCCAGTTCATTCCAAAGCACTTTTATAAAGTATTTTTCTCCTCATGTTACCGTTAAGGATAAGTAACCACAGCAGCCAAAGGAAGAACTGACCTCGGCATCCACAGCCCTCAACCCTACCTTCTGCTGATAGTTCTGTGCTCATGTAAAACTGTTACATGGCCAAAAGAGAGATTTTTGATGAACCAAGCATGTACACAGCGATTGGCTAAAACATATCAATAAATTTAACCGTGTTTAGTATTACACAGCTCCAAATGTACGAGTGGGTGGCTGTCTGGTTCACATCTAACTGCCACTAATGTACGGTAATTGCTGAAACTTTAGAGGTTTAGCACATCTCTCTCAAATCTGTTTTTGGAAACGATCACAACAACAACATACAGAAGCAATGGAACGACTCAGATGGTTAACTTGTCCTGGCACTTTCAGCTACCTACATCTGTATCATCACATACTGCTGGTGCTGGCTCTGATACTGCTTAATCAAACCCTACCTGGATATAGATGTGAACTAAGCTATGCAGAGGAGGAGATACAAAAATCTTACAACATATTTCATTTTTCCAGCGGCTCATGCAAATCTGGGCTGGTAACACCATTGGTGTTACCCTGCATAATTGGTTCATGCGGTTGAAAGCTGAACTACAAGGCACTGAATCCCGAAAGCAGAGATACCTGTGAGCAGTACTGCTGAATCCCTGTATTTTGTCTAAACCCCACTGATGATATGGAAAAGTATCCACCATCAGAGGTTTGACTAAAGATATGTGGCCTTCATCCAGGAGAACACTTGGGTGCCTGCACAGCACTGTTGCATGGATAACTTTAGAGGTTTAATATGTTGCGCTCAACCGCTTTTTATCAAAGTCTCAAATGGAAAACAAAATATTATGTGTGAAAGCTGCGTCCCTCCCTGCCTGCAGCAGGGCTAGTGCTTCACAAGAGGAATGGATCTGCATGCACGACACGGTTGCATGTGGTACCTGATCCACCTGGGGCCAGGCTGGCCTGCCTGTAGAAGCGGTGGTGCCGGGCTCTTCCAGCAGCAGCTGGCCCTGCTCAGAAACCCGTGTGCAGGTGTTCTGACTCAGCAGTACTCCTACCAGGAGCCAGGATTGTACTGGTTCAGATTAAAATGCAGAAATCCTGCTTGCCCCCCACCCCACCAATGGTGTTACCTGTTACACCCCAGATGACATCAGTGACTGAGCACAAGCAGACTGGTGTAAAAGGAACAAAATGTTCAGCAACTTCACTACTAGTAGAATAAATCCCTTGTTAAAAAAACATAGCACTTGGTTTCACCTGTGCTCCATATAAAAGCCTCATCTTTTAAAACCCCAAACCATTGCACATATAGTCTACTTGCAAAAAAAAACAAACCAAAACAAAATAAACAAACAAAAAAAAAATCTGAAAAACAAGTGTGTATTTCATCGTCTTTTTCCCAACTTCTGGCATAAGTGGCACTGTCTTTACATAAACAAAATCCTTCCTGCCTTTGTTTTAAACCTAGGTAGTAAGTGTAAGGATGAATAGAAGCAAGCACCATTCTCTAAGGAAACGTAGCCAAGAAAGTGACAATAGTCAATATTCGAAAACAAATACATATTCACACACATCCATAAAACAGAATGCCTACATAAAAATTGTCCTCCACTTATAGCCCCTTTCTCATAATAAAGGTCAGTTTCTTTCACCAATCTTTACTCGAGTGGACAGATGCATGTATAATAAATCACAGAAACGCCCTTTGTGCCTCTATTATTTTGTGAAAAGGAATAGCTAAGCACAGGGTGCTCATCCACCCATGAGGGGAAAAAATAAAAAACTACAACAAAAAATCCTTATTCTCTTCTTACTGAATTTGAAAGAGAAGAGGTAGAAAAGTCCTATTACGTTTTTTAGTCCTGCTAAGGCCAAAGAGATTCATAATTGGCAGTTAAGCACACATTTATCTGCCTTCGAGGTCTGTCTCCAATCTGAAGAGTGAAAGATCTTACCATTTATTTCAATAAATACAATAACTTGACATACAGAAGAGGCATTCTTATGGCATTTATTCATGGGACAGAAGTCTCAGAGTTGTACAGCTCTCACTATCTTATCCTGATAGCAGGCAAATCACAGAATTTTGCTGTGGTTTGCAAACACCCAAGTTTATTCCATTATGAATATTTAATTAAAAATACAGAGAGAATCTGGACTTCTAGTTTCCAAGTTCTGCGAGGCTATTACAGCATTAATATCCATAACATTCAAGGAACTGCATACAGTGTATAAGGGTATCAACTTCTTTTTTTCTCCTGAGATTTTTTATGCAAGATTCAGGATTAATGAGCATTTAGCAATCCCAACATAGGAGAAAAGCTGTTCTGATGTCTTATCCTGTGTCTGTGAATGTACATTCTTTCTTTTATATTCAGTTGCTTTTGCTAAATTTAAGAACAAATGGTACTTAACAAAAGGCAAGGGTTTTTTTCCTTTTTTTTTTTTTTTTTTTTTTTTTCCTGACATGAATCTACCTAGGCACTAGAAACTATAACAAATCATTAGAGCAGCTTTGTGGATGCTAAGTTCTCTCATGATAATACCTAGTTTTCTAATCAAAGGTGACTTCATTCTGCCAGGCCAGTGCAATTAGCAAATGCTAGCTGCCATGAAGTCTGTACAGACCAATTACTCAAAATGAAAAAAAAGAAAATGTTGTATTGTAACATTTTTCCATCTGCAAATGTAGAAATCAGTAGCAGAAGGATATGAGTATTAGGTTGCCAAACAGTATAACGGCGGAGATTAGATGCACTGTTTATATTTTCAGTTTTGATGACTTCACCAAGAGTACACAAAACCACCTTGGTGTAGTCAGGGACTGAGGTCCTGGACTGTGAACCCACCACCACCGTTTAGCTAAAAGTATCCTTGTCTTCCCCTCAGAAGGGGAGAGAGGCAGGTTACTCTACCAGTTGAACAAAGAGATCATCACCGCAGCTATCAGTAAGAATCACCCTTGGGTGAAACATAACAGTTGTTTAATAGGTCACTGAAATACTACATAGAAGATAAGAACATGATCCAAAATCCATAATTAAGACACAGAAGGGAGGGTTAAATTGCTGTGTGATTTATCTTTAATTATACTAGAAAGGAACCGTTAGCCACAGTATTTCTGGCTGTAAATATGTAATGGAATTTTCCTGAAGTAGTATTGATTAAAGTTGGAGGTAAAACATAATAAAGACAAAGGGAAACACACTCAGAGCATATTGAGTTTCTGTGGGAAGTTTGAGTAATGATCCATTGCTGTAAACAGAGATTATTTACAGCAACACCCCGTGAGATGCAATAGTTTTGACAGAATTAACACACGGACATAGCCTCTGGTCACACAGCAAGTTCACAGGCGGCCAAACATCAGAGCTTCCAGCAGGCTCCCCTTGGGCAGGCACTGGGCCTTTTTCTGCTGGGCAAATTCTTACCACGTCAAGAATAAATAGATAATAATAAGATTGTATGGGAAAGTTTTTGTAATAACTGTGTAGCACTCCAAGAGCTCATTGCCTCAGCCAGCCATGCAGGGAGCTTCTTGCTCAGGAGCGAAGCCTTCCAGGCAAGTGAGAGTCCTGGGGATGAGCACCCGATGCCATGCACAGCTCTGATCAATTGTGCTGTACCTGGGATTTCACACAGTTCTTCCAGGGGCTCTTCATTTAAGCTCTTATAAATGAAAGCCCACAGAAAATTGAGCCCTTCAGTACCTGGCTGGATTTGACACTAAGGCAGAGAAGGTTAAGACTTTGGCTTCTCCAAGTTTTAGAGGAAGACACACTTGAAGAAAGTGTAGGAAGGCTCTTGCCAGAACAGTTTTGTTACCAATGAGAAAAGAAAAGGCCAGCATACAAATCATATGTGTGTGTGCCTGGCAGGAGTCCATAAAGCCTTGTTCTTGGAAGACATTCTGAGAAAGCTAAAGAGGCATTCCACAATTCATTAAAAATAATGTATGCAGAGTAATAGGCTATAACTACAAACATCTGAGAACAGAAGCATCAATTTTCCTTCCTCTTTTGGGCCTGTACCTTATTTTAAGGAGAACTGTACCATGAAAGACAGTCCAGCTAATAAGGAGACAGACATGACAAGAAAGATCATATTGTAAAGGGACATAAATTGTGTCCCCTGCTGAGCCTGCCTTCTGACATGTTTTACTTTAGGCAGGTAGCATTGGGCAGGCATTCAAAATCTGTTCTGGATGTTGTTCCCATGCCAAAAGGCACTTAAGCTCAACAGCACTGTTAATTAGCATCATTGCTAAATAAACTGTCCCTGTCCCCTCTTCATCACTTTGTATCACTAATCACAGTTCTTAAAGGAACTTACATTTGATCTAGTAGCACTGTGACAAGGCGGTGAAACCCAGCAATCCTGTTTGCCTATCAACTTAGCAAGAGGGAAAGGGTCCAGTTTTGAGAAGTTTCTTACGTTCAGTAAACTCATCCAGCTTTCCTACAGAAAGGTAAAGGACTGTAAGATAAGAACCTCTTATTTGGGTTGTAACTAAATAAACAAAGTAAAATCCGTAAGCCAGAAATGTCAGTCATTAGTACCTTGCCTCTTTATGAAAGATAATACTGCATGAATACAGATGCCAGAGAGAGCAATTACATACCAGATTCAAAATAATGTTCCTGTGATTTAATGAAAGACAGAACCAGAGCTCAGGAAACTGTCATGGGATAACAGTGACCCCACTCCAAGGCATCAGCACAAACATAACCCACCTTTGGCTGCAAAGGACTGAGAATTAATTTAACAACTCATTTTTATTCAGTGGCTTTTGTGAAAAGGGTTGTTGCTCTCAGTCACTTTCCAGTGACCACATTATAAAAAGCTCTGAAAGAGAAACTAATAAGAAGCTCATCTCATCAGGAAGGTCAAAAAAGTTGAATGGGATGAGATATTTCAGTGAGGTACAGCGCTTCTGCCTGAGGTTAGGGCACACTGGCAACGAGGAATGCAAATAAACACAGTGACATGTGCGCTGTGTTTGGGGATATAAAAGGTACCATGAACCTAATTCATCAGCTCTGCATTTGTAAATTAACCACAGATGAGGTATCACTATAGAAGACATACTGAATTACTGCTATTCAGCTTCTAAACATTGGCCTAACTCCATTAAAGTAGGTGTTCATAAAATCCGTTATACAGAGCTTCAGAAATGTTCTAAATTTGTCTGGTTCTGCTATTCTTGAAAATTCCTAGTTTCACTGGGAACAAAGTAAAGGCTAGCCTCAGCACCGAACAAAAACATACCCTAAATAAGTTAGTTTTCAAAATCTCACATCTCCATGTTCATACTTTTGCCTCAACTTACAAATTATGCAGCCTCTTTAAGGAGTAAGAGAGTAATGAACAGAACAGTAAGCAAATAGGGGCCATGAAAGGAATTGTCTAGGAGCTGAGAGACTTAATTACTTTTTTTTTTTTTTTTTTAATTCTGAAGAAAAACAAAGAAACTGTTCAACAAGGAGTTTACTGAGGCCAGTTTCTTTGCTGTTGATTCACACTGTGTCCATTTACATAATAATCATAAGAGCTGGACACCTTTTATTCTAAATTGATTTAGCAGCAATTAGATGGGAATAATCATCTTCTTCACTTTTTCTTACTGTGCCACGGAAGAATGGCATGTGCCTACAACTCTGCTTTCTCAAACCAGAAACCTGGACATGAGCACAGAGGAGAAAACAAAGTGGTTTGTAAGTGTGTCTGGTGTGACCAATCTGGACCAGCTACAGCAATGGATGTATTCCAATTCCTGCAGCTCCAGGGTAGCTCAGCATTACCATTCTTCCTCGGAACCAAAAAAGTGCTGGTATATTACTTGCTTTCCTTTTCAAAGGAGGGGCAACCACCTGTGTGGTACACAGAAACAGCAGTATACCTTCCTCCTGCTGTAACCATCTCCTTAAATGCAGTCATGAGAAGGAACAAGGTAAAAAGGTCTGGCACAGAATGAGACACCCCGAAGACTTCCCCAGTCATCTTCCAGCATGGGCAGCGTTAGCAGCCAGGACTTTTTTGTATGCCTGCAGTGATGGAGAGTGATGGGTTGGGGTGAGCTGGGGCTTGTAACCTGTACGTAGGCATGCTGAGCAATACCCCTGGGTATGGCAGCAGGGGACTGCTGCCACCCTTCCCTCTCTAGTCCTGCCTTTTTGGCTACTGCCACGTTTCGGAAGAGACTGCAGAGCTACCTCCAGCTGAGCTGGCTGCTCATGAGCCTGGGGCCTGCCCCAGCAGGTTGTTCTGGAGCCAGGCTCCTCTGCCCGCCTGCGGGGCCTGGCAGAGCCCTCGACCCGCACCAGAGACAAGTCTGGGCACCGAGACAGAGCAGGGGATGAGACTGGCTCCAGAGCCAGCTATCTTGGCTCTCCAGATATACGGTAGAGACCAAAGAGTTAGGCCGGATAATTTTTCACAGCCATATCTGATTCCTGCCTCTCTGAGATTGTACAGACATCTGCAGTGAGGATGTTTTCCAGGGCAGGCAGCACAGACAGCTAGAGACCTGAAGAGAAGACATGGCTGAAGGTGCCCCACAGCCAAATGGCCATTCCCTGCACAGATTATAGGGAAAAGAAAGACAAAAAGAGGTTTAGCCTAAGGTAATGCAGGTCAGAAATAACCAATAAAGAAGGACAGGCTCTGAGAGAAAGCTGGCAGCAGCATGACTGCAGCAGGAGGAGCTGCAGGACTCACATTTTCCTCTGGCATGGCAGGATGAAACAGGACAGTGCATGAGACATGAGCACACGCCCTCGGGACACTGATCCGACAAAACGGTCCCAGCTGTAGTGATAACAACAGTGAGAACAACAGCGTTAATGTAGGTACCCACACAAAGGAGATGTTTAGTACGTCTATGGCTCACAGCACAAGGGTTCACACTAGCTCATGTGCTCAGCCTTACGTGACTTATCCATTCTGATTTCCATCACTGGCCAGGTGGAGGCTTTTCCCAGCTTTCCCTTCATGTCAGCTACATAACTCAAAGTATTCTTTATGAAGCAACTTGCCTGTGATAAAGTAGCCCACTATGTTTTCTCCTCAGAGGGGCAGAGTGCCCTATGCCTAGCCTACTGCAGTTATCTTGATGGCTGCTTTCAGTAGACAGTTTGGAAGAAAATATTTGCATTTGGGAAAAGGGCTGTAATGTAATAGATAATCTCAATCCGCATTCAGGTGGCAGAAGTCTTTTAAAAGCCATGGAAATTTACTTCTCGAGAGCACTAGATTTTCTCATTTATTGAAACATATGTTCATCATTGGCCCTGTAGCAGTGGAGTTACCACTCCACAAAAGGCTGTTAAAATGCAGAAACAGAAGTAGGTCAGCTTTATGCTGCACGTCAGTGGACATTATCGATCACAGAAATTACACAAGAGGAGGTTCTTAAAATAACATGGGGGTTGAGGCAGTAGCTATCACAGTTGCCTTTTAAGTTGAAAGGTTCAGAATAGAAAAGGAGCGTTACTGATATGGTGAAAGGGAAAATCATGTTCCTGTTGATACAGGATTACCCATGTCCTAATTATGGAAAGATTTTCTCTTTCCTCACTTTCCTCCACTCTTATACCTACTTCACACTTCCTTCAATAGGTCTGAATGTTCGTCATCAGAAGACAGGAACAACGAGTGGGAGGACCAAGGAAGTAATTTAGAATACTTTATGTGTCCACTAAAAACATGGACAGTTATTCCTTCCCTGTTTCTCTTGACAGGATCTGAAATTCATAATTTTAAGTGCAAAATGAAGTATTTTATAAAACTTATTTCCCCATCTTTGTGCCGCTAGTGCCTAAGCAGGTAGTGGGGTTATTTCACTTCTGGCTGAAATGTCAATAGCTACACTAAGACATATTGGTGAGTAATGAGGAAGTTACAAACAGAAGTAGCCGGTTTGTGACAAGTACACAGCAAGTTAGAACCTAAACATCCACCACCATAAGGGTTTTTAAGGATGTTTTCTTTCTGGTGAGAATTTGGAGCTCTGTTAACAGGATGCAACCTTCAGACCATCTAACTGCTAGGTACAACAATAACAGATTTCCTAGGCAGCATGGTTAGAAGTGATTTACTTGGAAGAAAATGAGTTGGACACTTACTAGCCTTCCATTTACCCTTGTAAAATACTTAGTCTACCTTGCTTGCATTATATTTAAAGTTTCACCTCACAGGCCTAAAGCAAACGAGATGGGCTAGAAATGAGAGAAGGAAAAAATATGTCATTTTTCCCCCCAAAGATAAGATTTGATTTTTCAAAAGAAGCTACTTGTCTGATTTTCTCATTCACCTAATGTTTCTCCTGAAACTCTTGTGCATATATTTGGATAAAACAACATTATCTAAACAGGAAATAATTTGAATCTAGCAGTTATTGAAATAGCAACACAGAATGCTATAACTAAGCAGCTGAACGTTTAACTATTATTCTACAGAAAAGGGCCAGTCCAAATTGCTGTGGCTCAAATAAATGCTTGCTTTATAATGCTCCATGTTGATTAAAAGGAACCATGTATTGGACTCCAAAGTGTTTCATTTTTGTTTATTTTTTACCAGAACACACACCTAAAAATTCAAAGACTCAAACTGTCCCTTTTAGAGGACAGAGCCTCAGCATTCACTAAAAAGGCAATAGTTTAAAGAAACTAACCAAAATTAGCATCAGAAAAGGGAGAGGTCACACCTGACAAGAAGAAGGGCAGGTTTCAAGGGCACTTAGAAAAATTATAACTGTGGTACTACTTGATGTTACAGAAGGATTCATCCTGCATACTCATAGAAAGGGCTCAAGTCCTCTAAGTGCCATTATCTTTAAGAACTCACCCAGTGGATGAAGTTCTGTAAAACTGACAAAAAAAAAAAAAAAAAAAAAGTGCTGTAAAGCCTTAAAAAGGAAGAACAGAACTATAGATCACTTAAATTTAATTCATGAGTTAAAGGACAGGGGAAACGAAGGCAAGGAGGAGTAGAAATCAACAGTTCATCAAACTTTTTATAACACCTGGTCAAAACACAATCATGAATAACAACTAATAAAGATTTGTCAAGAACAAATGGAGCTAAGCCTAAGCAATTTCCTTCCATGACAATATAACAGGACCTTTGGATAGGGGGAAAGCTGTAGATGTAATAAATCCTGATTTTTAATAAGACTTCAGAAGCTGTTTATAGAAGGTAGGTGCAAAATTGCCTAGAAAACTGCATGCAGAGAATAGTCCCCAGTGGTTCATATTTTTCAGAATGGAAGGACATACTGAGCAGAGTTCTGCAGTGATTTGTTCTGTCTCTAACACTGTGCAATATTGTCATTAATGAGGAGGAAGACAGAACAGAGCATATACTCATTACATTCGTGGACAACACCAAGCTGGAAGGAGGTTCAGGTGCTTTGAAGAACTGAATTAGAATTCAAACAATCTTAAAAAGCTGGAAAAAATGGTGTGAAAAAATAAGGTGCATTTCACCAAAGCAAGATTCTATACATAAGAATAATCATCGGAATGAATGCAGAATAGGAACGGCAAGGTAAGGAACAGTCTGACATAAAAGAATTTCTGGGCTTTAGGGGATCAGAAGCAGAAATGGATCAACAATATCATGCTGAAGCCAGAAAAGAAAAGGTATGCTGGGACGCATTAATAAGTAGAGATCCTACAAGATATGAGAAAAATGATTGTTCCAAAAGGCTGGACTTCTGAGACATCTCATCATTCTGTGAGAGAAGACAGAAAGAATTTCTATTATGTAGTCCCAAGAAGACTGAAGGAAGACCACAGTAACAACCTTAAAATACATAAAAAGCAGCGGCAGAAGAGATGGTAATCATCTCTCTCCATGTCCTTGGAGGATAACAGAAGTAATGGACTGCCTCAAAGGAGATGTAAAACAGGTAATAGGACAAGTTTGCTCATGGTGAGGATGCCACCAGAATAGCATGAGAATTGGACCAGACTGTGCAGATAGGTTGTGGAGCCCCTCATTGGAGGCTTTTAAATACATGTCTAATATCTACAGAGTATACTTAATCTTCCCTGAGAGGAATACGGGATAAAAGAGAGAATTTTCTGAAGAGCCAGTCATTTGTATTTTCTATAATTCTATGCAACATGATCATATGTATCCCACTCAGTAATAAGTAAATTGTGTTCCCCGCCATTCTAAAAGGTAACAAATTACAGCTATTTCTCTAAAGACAGGACTGCAATTCTTCACTGGCCTTCAAAGTTCTCTCTCCAAGCTTTTGTTTGCTTAACACAGACTAACAAAATAAAAATGGCACAAACATTAATAAGACTTGCACGCATGGATCAGGGAAGAAGAGACATATAACTGGATTTTGCAGCTTCACTGTAGCATTCTGATGTATTTTCATTTCTAGAAAGACACTAGAAAAAATAAACTACATTATTCCATAAGGGAAAAAGCACACTCTTCTCCATTGCTGGGTCTGGCATATCAGGACAGCATAGGCCACTGGGGTAAATCACAGGTGAGATGAATATTTCAGTAAAGTGTTTCTTAAACCCCACATTAGCCAGCTGATTAGCTACTGAAATTGTCCCCAGTCTTTTGCTGACTGAAGGGCAACAATGCTGAGCAGCTTCCTCAAATATTAACTTCAACACTGCCTTAAACTGTAACTCTTCAATTGCTTTTGCTCAAGAAGAGTGTGAAAATCCCACAGGCAACTTGCTACCCACAAGCTGTAGGACCACTATGCTACTGCTTAAGCATAAGAGCAAATAACAAATACATAAAGTCGGTTACATCTTTGTTTTTATAGTTTTTATATTGTCCAATCTTTCCCTTCTAAACTGTTCATATCTCAGGACAAGCTAGTGGAATGCCTCAAGTAAGGGAATTTTTGATATATTTAGCTGCATAAAAACTGGCACTTATTGGTGGCCAACAGTCATTACGGTATGAGAAAACAACAAGCAAAGAAGGCAAACATTTAGAAGACATACCAAATACTATGATGACAGGCACATCCCCATTCTTAAGTAAAAGTATATTTATTGTTGGAAGAAAAGTGATTTCACAGGAAGAGATAAAACAGCAAAATACAGGATCTGAGTTGGTTGGTACATCTTAGCAGCATTTATTTCTATGAGAAGGTGCAGAACTGTTTCATTTGTAAAACAACTGATACCTTATGGGAAAGTGTAAAGAACATTCTTCTAGGCAAAAAAATCTGTCATGTAAGTCAAATTTGCTGAATTTATCTTTTCTTAATTTGCATAGCTAAGGATATTTGCAGTGCTCAGTGTGTGTGTAACTGGTGGGTTTAATTAATTTCTCAACTCTGCTACTTGAGGCAAAAGAAGATGAAGAAAACCAGAAACGTGGGTGGGAGTGAGAACACAGCACTGCTCCCTGCCCTCCTACAACTCAAGCACTGGAAATTGATATGAAAGCAGGGTCTTGATATCTGAGGAGTTCATCTGCTTATTGCCTTCTTAAAGGTTATAATCCCCTGTTTGTGAAGGCACAATGGGTTGCTCTAGAGAAGATTACAGTGTCACAAATCCTATCAGAGGATTATAAGTCTGTCAGGTTGTGAGTAATTATGAAGGAAAAGCAAACCTTCAGAGGACACAAAAATAACCTTCATAAAAGAAGACAGGGTGTCACATAATAAAAGCCTGTGTGGGAAACCAACCTCAGACTGTAGTGCTTTTGCAATACGAGAGCCCAGAAAATATTATAACGATGTGAGTGAGATGGTATAACACCAAGCACAAGGGAAAGGAAAAAGAGGAGAAAGGCTTCCAGTCGGTTTAGTCACAAGGCCAGCTATGTCCCACTCCCACCCTCCTCGGATGGCAGTAAAACTGCCAACTGATTTCGCAGAACTCTGCTCCCACACACTTGGAGTCCAACCAGAAACAAAGAGCCCAAACCTGAAACATGACAAAGTCCCCATCTCCCAGATCACTGTGACCACAGAGAATGCAGCCCCTCACAGCGTCAGAGGCTTCACTGAACAGGCAGTGGGATGCTTTATGGTCAGCTCTTGAATTTAACCGATACACAGCGATGCAGTTTTCTCTTTTCCCATTTGTAACCTGTCACAGGCATAACATTCATATAGATATAATTCCCACAGATTTAAACATTAAGTGGCAGC
Organism: Aythya marila; assembly: GCF_965140915.1. NCBI lineage: Eukaryota > Metazoa > Chordata > Aves > Anseriformes > Anatidae > Aythya > Aythya marila. Next base: position 7,475,722 of record NC_139056.1, on the reverse strand, counting down.
AGCACATTCAGTAGAAAAAAGGCCCTTTTACGAAGATGTTGTGTGCTCTTCCTTTGCTCAACTCAGATTGCAGGGGAGCCCCCCGCCTCTTCAGCCACATCACTGCAAAATTTCTTTTGTTTATGTTTCAACTACCCAGAAATCATTATTCAAAGAAGTACCATCTCTGACAGTAACGGGTAAATCCCTGAAGGATGCAGATAGAAAATAAAAGGGAGGGGGATTTGTATTGTAAAATCAACCCTGTCCTCATTTGCACTTAAGATAAAAGAATTGAGAAATCAGAGTCCATCTGTTTCCAAGTGTGTGCTGATAGCATTGCCTCCATCTGACAGCAGCACTGAATTCGACTGCACTGGAAGGAAATGGGAATTTTGCCACTGACAAACCAGGCATGGGCACTGTCAAGCACCAGCAGCACTCTGCCTGCAGGGCTCACTGATACGGCTCTGCAGCTCACCTCTCCTGCCAGGGGAAAGTCAGTTCCTCCTAAGATATAGACCAAAGGCAGAGCACCGTGGATCCTGTGACCTGGCTCCTTGACCTTCTTTCCCATGTCCAAACGAGTGACATTGTCTCTCAACACCAGCTCATGAATCCCTCCTAGAATAATGCTTTAACATAAAGACCGTGCCCACAAAGACCTTGTCCAACAGCATCTGAAATGAGATCAATAAAGTGCTAAGAGAGATCACGCCATCCAATTTCCAATTTCCAACGTGCCCCAATGGGTCTTTTTTGGGGTCAGCCAGCACTACCACCCCTGCTGACTCATGAACGCTTGCAGCAGGGGATACCCTTCACTTGCCTATGCTACTCGCTCTCTGCACAGCCTGCAAAATGATTTCCATAAGGAGTTTAATACCTTGTTGAATCTGACAGTAACTGAAGATGTTGTTCGGTCCAGCATTTTTCAATTTTGGAGGAGAAAAAAAAGCTTCTCCTCAGAAATCTATTGAAGATACTCATATGTGAAATAGCACGCAACCTCTACCACGGGACCCAGTAACAGACCAAGAGGCTAATCATGTAGGAAATGAAGAGGAAGCATCCATCACTACGCATCAGGAAGCTGAGAGACGCTCGGTGGCACCAGGCAGAAGCAAGAGCATAGCAGGTAGCACGGGACTACTCCTACAATTGTTAGATAGGACAGAGGAAGGCACAAGACAGTATGTTTGATGACAGGCATTTACAGTGTAGACTGTCACTTCCATTAAACAGAAACATTTTTTTTTTGCTGGATGAAATGCCATCCCACTCATCTCAGATCCTTTTTGTGATGGTGATTAGACGGGGAAGTTGTCTGTGTTACAAGAATGTTTTTGCGATACGGTGCAGAGACAGAACAGATAACTGGTTAACATAAATTGCCATGAGAAGTATTTATTGTCTCAGAGCTATCACCTTTAGGGAAAATATGACTACTCACATGGCTTGTGCATCACTGATAAGAAAAAGAAAAGTCTGCATACCATAAGGGGGAGAGACTTATAGGGGTGACCTGCTGATACCATTATATACAGAATAACACAACTCCATGTGAAAAACTGAGGGTAGAATCTCACCTTAAAAGCTGCCGCAAGGTGGCAAGTAGTTGAGAAATGGCAGCTGTAATAAGCAAAACTTGCAAAGACTGTCAGATAAAGAAAGACTGAAAGAAGCAAAATTATTTACTTTAGAAAAGAGACAAATATTTGAAAATTGGGAAAAAAAAAAAAAAGCATATAAAATAATGAATGGTACAGAAACTGATTTGGGAGCATCTGTTCTTGCTAAAACAAAATCAGTTAAATTGCGAGGCTGAGAAATTAAAATTTGATAATAGGAATAGTTTTCATCTCAGGACTTCTTGACTGTGAAAAATGTTGCTGTGGATTGCCACTAATTTGCCAAGAGCTGGAAAAACATGTCTACGTGGAGAACAAGATCATAAAAAAGATGGACACCAACTTTTTACACAGGCAGATAGTGGGCTTTAAGGTCCCTTCCAACCCGAGCTGTTCTGTAATTCTACGATCATGAAGATTTATAAGAGTTAATGGCAAGATGATAACCTGCAATGCTGTATTTGGGCATAGCTTGCATTGCTGCTTTTGGAAGGGGTTGACTCACACCTTTCGTACATGATTTCACTTATAAATACCACCAGGGCTCTTGCACCCTCCTGTAAGGCATGTACTGGACAGAGTGGCTACTGAACCAAATAGATCCCATATATTATGTACATGTCTATATATGCACAAACTGTGCATTAACTAACGGTATTCAGCCAGACTTCGAGGTATCAGCTGTTGCAGAAGATACCCTTTAGTGTAAGCATTGATGCTCTGGATGCAGGTAAGAACATTGTTTAAAAACATATTTAATGTAAATCTGAAGGAAGAGGCAAAGAATCTAAATAAAGGCAATGATAATGCATGAACTACAAAGAGAAAAAACACGTAAGGTATATTTATGTGAAGAAAATTCACATAATACGCACAAAAAAACAGACAGGATCCATTCACCTACATTGGGATGAGCTACAGAGGCTCAGACCCATGAACAAAACAACAGTCCCAGAAAGGAGCTGGTCTGACAGGAACCAGTGCACACTCATGGTCAAGATTTTAAAATCTCACAGATCTGATATCTGGGATTCTGCAGGTTTTGTTGGTGAGGTTTGCAGGACTGTGAGCATGGATTTATGGTGCTGGATGAGCTGGCATTAGAATTAAGTGCAGTACACTCAAGACCAAAGAGACAAATATGCATGTTGGTGCAGTGCAGTTATGGAGGAGAGGGGAGCAGGTTTGTGCTGGTATTCCCTAATTGCTCAGGTCTATCCTGTTTTCAGAGCTGCTGTTTTCAATTTTAGTTAGTTCAGGGCATATCTTTTCCTCTTGAGTATCTGAAAATGCTCAGCTATTATTATGTTTTGCTCTGAATTTTCCCTTTTTTCCCCTTTGACTTCCCAGTCTTCTTTTGTCTGTCTTGTTCTCATTTCTTTTGTATGTGTGTCTGCAGGTGGCTTTTATAGCCAAATCTCATTCTGCTTTCCTGCCCTTCCCCCTTCCTCTCCTGTTTTGTTGCTGCATCGTCTGTCTCATTTGTTCTTTTCCTTATGTTTGTAACTGCTCATTTACTAATAGATCCCACTCTGTGCCTATGGAGTTTTTTTATTTTCCATGTCTCCAAGCACTGAATCATTGACTTCATCGCTACAGAAAGGAACAAATCTCCAGGCCACTCTGCAGAGGAGGCTTCACTCCCTCATGGCAGAAGAGCAGGAGACCAGTGGCTGAGCTTCTGGGAGGCTCGTGGTCGGCCCTTGGCTCTCAAACAGCAAACGTGCTTGTTATTAAGAGCACCCCTTTGTCTAACCCTGAATAATTCCATTAACTCTGGCAGCTTCTTGACAAGAATAATAAAACCAGGTGAACAGCGTACCATCTGCTATAAACAGCAAAGAGAAAATAACAAACAAACCAACCTTGGGGGGCTTTGGCCTTTTTCTCCTACATTCATACCTGTGACCATGGCATGTCAGGTCAACGCTGGGTTCCTATTCAGATTTAATAATTTAATAATTGCTGAGCTGCCCATTCCCTAATTTCCAAATAAAATGCATAAATTAGACGTGACACTATCTTAATTGGATACAGTGCAGCTGTAACCACAACTGATTATATTATTGTTGTCACCATGATGCACACTGCAGCCACTCCAAAACTGACAATTAGAGGGGGGTGCAAACATTCAAAAAAAGCATTTTCACTTGAACAACGCGGTAAGCTGTTAGCTGTGACAAGTTTCAATTGCACGGGCTGAGATATAATTCAAGATAACAGGTAATATAATGATGAAAGCTCTCATCAGCCACCAGCACTGTGGCTGGAAGCAGATCCTTTGCCATCTCCAAAGGCTACTTGTTGGTAGCTAAGATGTACAACTCATTTTCTCTAGCTAAAACTGGTTTTGGTGCAGCTTCCCACCAATGCTTATTTTCTGTTTCATTTGCCTCCCAGAAGTTTTTTCTGTACCTAGACTTCTTACAGGAATAACAGTCAAAAGCACTTCAGTATCTGAAGATTTTTTTTTTCTTGTTTCCTGTCTGTTTCATTTTCTGCCTAGCAGTTGTCTAGTTTTTGAACAGTGAACTTGAGCATGCTTCTTCTAAATCCTTCTCTTGGGATGGTTGTAGGCAGACATAGAGCAAACCACTAATGCCATGCCCAGAATGGCTCCTCAAAGCCTTGGGAGGTTAGGGAGCAGCCTGGCATCATATTTCCTTGTTTCCGCAGAATATAAGATAGGTTTTTAATATTGCTGCTATTTTACAACATCACCACCACTAATCAGGTCTGATTATTCACACCAGAAGCTGCGACAAGTGTTTTTTTGACTGTGACATTTGTGTTGTCTGTCTTATAAAAATAAATACGTAAGCTGGCAGTAGCACAGTGCAGCTGGGTGTATGGAATACCCTCCTGGACCAGGTACCAGTGTCAGGATGCCAAAAGCAATCTATCAGCATAGCCTCAGCTTTCAGGTTAAAGATGTCCCTAATCAGCAAAGCCAGCTATTGCAAATACCCATCACGAGATATCTGGTTTATAAATACAAAGGATTTGTATATCTGGCTCTAGATGTCAGTGATAAAACTGGGTGGGATTTTTCTGGTTAAACTTTTTTCCAGTTGAGACTAATCCTTTGGATTCAGAAGTATCACAAAATACTTTGAATAATCCAGTGGGTTATTATTTGCTCCAGAAAACTTAACACTTTTATCCAATTTCAGAAAAGAGTCAACATCTAAAATTGAAAAATCGCTAACTTCTGAGAGATTCCTTAAGATCTTCAAGGAAATGTAGACAAATTTCTGTATTCCCTGAAAGAATCCCTATCCAGTACTGCTGAGACTGAAGTGGTATTTACAAGTATACCACTGTTGGGGACAATATATTCTTTAGTTATGAGTTGCTCAAGTGTAGACAAGGTAAATCCTGTTTGAAACCTGCTAGTTGGGGTCATGGTTAAACCTGGGCTCCCTCGGGAGGCCAGACTGACAGTCCCTGGTGCAGGGGGTATATACCTGCTGCACAATTTGCATTACACCATTGTTACTTCAATTAGAAACATTTCCTGGGTAGCATCCAGAGACAGGTGAATTCACCCTTCATTACTACATTAATTATGTGTGGAGAAAACATAAATGCTCCATTTGCTAACATTTCTAGAAACACACAGAAAAGGATTCACATCACAAACAGTTTAGTGAGCTTGTAAAGAAATTGGACATTCCCCAGTTATGACCAGTGAAGGCTAAAAACCAGATTTTCAGATTTAAAGAGGTGAATATATCAAATTGAGATTTTCCTTTAGGCCCTGGGACTCTAGTCCGTTGGGAGTCTCTTTATAAATAGGAACCTTTCTTCACTGTGCTACAGTTTGGCCTTTTGCTTAATTTACTTTGCAAATGGCCAACTGAATGAGTAATTTGAACTGTATTTTCTACGTGATGACTTAGTCTTGTGTAAGCAGCTGGGTGTGAATGAGCGGCTCTGTGCAGTCAGTGTAGCAGCGAAACATGACTGTCATTAATTTGCTTGAAATTCGTAATTTAGAAGAGGGCCTTTAAGAAGACAAAACAGAAGTCAAAGATGATCTGGAAATGGAAAATATATTTCCTTACATTCTCATAAAAACTCAAAAGCACCAAAACAGCAAAATTAATCCCAGTAACAACTTAGTCTGCCTCAGAACAGCTGGAAGGAAAACAAGTACACCCAAGTCAGTTTCCCGAGTACATTCCGGGGGTAAATTTCTTCATTACTTTTAAAGAGGTGACTGAATAAAATGGATAGGTCTAAGTAAGAAGATAGAAAACTGGTTAACTACACCTTATTTACACTGCTTTTGCAAGTCCTCCACAGCTGCAAGTCACTTTGGCAGTGAGCACAGAAATACTGGAGCTCACGATACTTTTATCATAGTGAAGTGAAGATGTTTTGACAGACTGAATAGTAAGTACTGCCACAAGGGAACTTCATGGTAGTGGTATCTGCAAAGTGCTGATGTAGACCTGCTCAGAACAAAATGAGGGAATGTAGTGGTAAAAGGCTGACACCTTCCTTACATTAAAGGTCCCAACATGCTGGCATCTTTTGAGTTGCCCTGTTACTGAAATACAGCCATGCTAGCATTCTTCCTCAAAAGCGTACTTGTAGAAACAGCCGTAAAAGAGAGACGCTTGGAAGCTGCAGGTGGTTTGCAAAGAATGGTCAGCTTGGTGCGAGCCACTGGAGCTAGAGGCTTTCCTCAGCTGTACTCTAGAGATAGGATGGAAAAGGAATAGGACTTTGTAAATTCTTGCTCTCAGTAAAAGAAGAGTCACTCCCCTTAGTCACATTGGACACACCAGTGCTAAAGCTGAAGAGAAACTACCGGGGAGCTTTTATTCATTAGAAAACGGCAAGCCATCAAAAGACTGTTTCTGTGAAAGATATGACTTAAAAAACCTTACGCTTTCAAAGTGAACCTATCAAAATAGATCCAGAAAGTATTCCAATACATTTTGGGGGAATTCTGGAACAGAAAAGTTTGTTTTTCAATCCAAAATAACAAATATCTTTAAAAAATTGAACCTCTCTTTTAAAAGCCAACTTATTTCATATATATGCACACACATATCCGCAATTTTGAAATCATAACAAAATGTTTCTCTCAATATGACAACATATTTGCAAAAAGAACTCTTCTATTATGTGAAAATCATTCCTCTTTCAGCTCTGCTTGGTACCCAATACCAGTTTGTTCCCAGTTAACAACCAGCAAGGAGACACAGGCTGCTGCTAGATCCTAGCACTTCTACCATTCTTCTCCCATGGCATGTGGCAGGATGATCACATTGCTCTGCAGAGGCAGGTGCAGCCTCAGCCTGACCAGCAGAGACTGTACCAGGCAGCAGCAATGGTGAAGAAAAAGGAAGTTGAAAAACACCCTAGCTTTCCTTTCCTTTCGCAGCAGTCAATCTGTTAACTGGCTTCAGAACTCCTGCTCATGCACTCGGCTTCATTAGTGAGCTGTAGACTGCCAAGTGGCTCAATTCCCTTAAAGCCCTGGCAAACTGCAGTGGTATCTGGCGCCTGCCAGATCCTGTGGGCACTTGGGGGGTGGTCCACTCGCTCCGTCATTATAAGCCTTCTTTCCCCTAACAGCCCAGCTTTCTTTCTACACGATCATAAAGCCTGTGCTTGATGCTGTGGGAGTTACTGCTACCAGTTCAGCACCACGGGTTCACTGCAGAAGAACTCTGTAGTGCTCTGTGATTTCAGAAGCCCTGAGAAGGTTCTCAGATCAACAGTTGGCTCCAAATAGCTCAAAATACCCACACTGGAGAAAGACTCATCAAAAAAAGATATGCCAAACACGTTGAAATCTGTTGAAATGTAGGTTTGCAAATTAAGTGCAGCATACAATTCTGATCAAACTTTTTAGAGGCTGGAATCAAACACTACCAAAACTAATAAACAATGGTGTATCTTAGAAAGAAAAAGTATCCAAGCTGCATTCTCTACTATAAAGGAACAAATCTACCACAGAACGAATATGGGGTGAGTGCTGGTATAAAACTGTACATTACTAGTAATTAGCTTCTGTTTTTAGGTATGTCTGCTAGAGAAAAAGTTATCCTGGTATAAAACTATGTTACCTACTGCCAGGGAAAAGGAGAAAACATAAGGGCAAAGCATGAGCTTGGAAGAAATTACCTAATGGTAGTCATGAGCCAAAACTGCACGTTGTGCACTGTGGGGCATGTCTACAACACATGACATAACACTGTGCAAATAACCAAGCTCGTTCTGGTACTAAAAGCAGTATAACCGTGTATACACAGCAGCCTGCTGGAGCTTGGCTATTTAACCGCACAGAGTGATTCTATTGCCCTGTATTCAAGCTACCTTGGATAAACTTTATGCTTTGGTTTCTATCTTGACACTGCAACAAATTCAGTCTTGTGTTAGCGGTCAATTGTTTTGGAAGCCTACTTTTTAGTGCAAAAATCTTCTTTCCACAAAAGTTAGCGCATGCTGCTACAATCATTCATCAGCCTTTAATCACGCTGTAACTGTTTGAACTACAGGTTTGCCGTATTCTAACTCACACTTCATAGTAAATAGTGCTTTGTTACATTAAATCTCATGACATACCTTGTCTAATCTGTACAGGATAATGATGTTAGAATCCTAAGACTGATTTATCTTTTTATTTTTATTTTTATTTTTATTTTTTTTTTAATATTGTCGATTTTCTTTAATACAGATCCACCACAGATGAATAACGTCTTGCCAACATCTCCCCTCCTTCCTCAGATGGCACATCAACATTCGTATCCCAGCCTGGGACAGATCACAAACCCATACGAGCAACAGCCCCCAGGCAAAGAGCTTAACAAGTACGCCTCTCTGAAGGCAGTCGGTAAGTAAGCAACACGATGCACGACTTCTCCTTCAGATCAGCACGTTGCATTTGCTGTTGTCAGCTGACGTTCTGCTTCAAAGTTAAAACAAACTCTTGCTCTTCTAGATTGCTTCATTACAGAATTTGTCTATTTTCATATTATGTTAGATGGAAATGTATAAAAAATTTATGGGAACTACAGTTAGTGATAAGAAAATAACATCTAAGAATTGGTGAACATACACTCATGTCTACATATACCTACAAAACCACACCGTACCTACTGTACACCATTTTCCATCAAGTTTCACCTGTGTTGTATGCACTGTGATCAGCCCTAGTTCTTTATGCCCTGAATATGCCTACATACACACTTCAGTATGTGCTTTCTGTCCCTGTCTGCACAAAGAGAGAGAAAATCATCAGGTATATTGCTAATTCAAAGCATATATTTAAGACACCTGCCAAATACTTCTGAGAAGGGAAGATACTTGCTCACTTCAGAAGTAACCGCTCTCACATTTCCAGCAGGATGTGCACTAGTAGGTCGTCAAAGGAATATTCCGAGGCCTTACAATTTCCAACAACTGGTGCATCACAAAGCTCCTAATAAAGATCCTGGTGGTAGCTGCTATTGATTAATGTCACACACGATTATTTTAAGAAAATGGGGGAACATCCTCAAAGAAACAGTTGTGGAAAAAGAAAGAGGACAATGGTGGCTAAACATAGCAGTGTAACTTTCACACTGGAATCAGAAGTTCCTAGTGCTTTTCAGGAGCTGCAAATACCTGCTGCACATTGTGGGACACCAGAAGGCCTTTCTTACCTTACATTTTAGGCCCCTGTTGGACAACACTAAATGAATAACTTCTGGCGGGAGGTCTATTCACAAACAGCTGTTCACTAACCCTTGCTCAGCCTACACATACGTACGTTAAAATCATTTCCCCATGAATTTAGAGCAGCATCACACTGCCTATTTCCAGACAGAGCTATTTGGCTCAGAAAAACAGAACAGCTGAGAGGATTCTGACTTCATAATTTCAGATTTTTAATCACAAACTGACATCCCGTTCTCCAAACTTCAGGGCACCAGACCTCTAACAAAATGCAGATCAAAGTCCCATCTCAAGTAGTTTAGTGTTGCTTTAGCTTACCTTTTTGTTTTCTGACAAGTAGCATTTTTAATATTTTTTTATATAAGACATATCTTTCTGCTTGATTTTGAATACAGGCAAGGTAGCTTTATATTCCTTCTTCAAAAGGTGATACTGTGCAATGATGTAGTGATTATCACAAATTAGGCACTAATACCAGCTTTCGTTTTTAGATGTCAGTTTAGGTCAAGCCAATCACCAAAGCTAAAAGGCGCTTAAGCATAATAAAATGAGAGCTTAAACACTCAAAAGAAACCGCTCTTATCTGCCCAAGAGTCAGTGAATGTACTTGTTTTTTAAAATTATTAAATTAGAACTTGGATAATTCTTAGGTGTCTGAGTACAAGTTTTCAAAGCAGCTAGAATATAACCATACTGTTAAATCAAGCTCAAAAGATTGTGCACTGCAGCTCCAGAAGTCATGTATGCCTCTCAGAATCTTCATCTAAATTAAATATAACTTTCAGGGACATTTTCTTCCAGGAGGATTTCACCATCTCCCCATGCTTTTCACATACCATTCCTATCCCATATCTCATTTTCCTTCCTGCAGATCTACCTGTCTCAGAACACATTAGCCAAGTTCTAGATTCAGGTAAATTTTCACAGGAAATGGACAAAATTACTGCAATGTTATCCATACTTTTCAACAGAAAACACTGGAGATTTTAAACATGCATTTACAGCTTTTGTCTGGCCACACGGAACCAGTTAACACACTCAGTTTTTCACCACTTCCATACTCTCAAGGCCAGGACCCCTCTCAGGTTCACCTTTTAGGTACATCCCAAGATCACAACGCACTTTTTCCAAGATCCCAGCCACGCTTGGGTTCTGACTGTGCAGACATCAAGCTGGCGTACCTTGCAGAGTTGATATCGGCTTTACGAGAGCTCTGAGAGAAAACAGTAACTGGCCCACATCAGGCTCAACGATATAAATTTAACCTGACAACAACTTTTCAATAAATAGACACAGACTGAGTTCACCCCAGCCAGGTATTCACGTCACAGGGCCATGACATTTGTCATACAGTAACATTCAGTCAGATTTACTGAACCATGTAGCAGACTAATGACTCTGTGTAGCCCATCTCCCTTTATATACACAGATTGTGGTTTGAGGGTGGATTCATTTGCCACAACAGAAATTGAATAAGGGATGCATTCTGTATCTCTCCATGCATTTGATGCAAACCATCTTCATTTAATGCCTCTCACTCTACCCGATCCCATTGTTTGGATACAGTCTGGTGTTCTTAACTGCCTTTTTTAATGGGGGTGGGTGGAGGAGGCAGCATTCCTATTGGCTTCTAGTGACTGGAGTTGTAATGTATTAATACCACCCATCATAATGTGGCCACAAGTGGTAAGAAGTTTAGATAACTGAAAAAGTGATGCTTTACCAGAGGCGGTATTAAATTAATTTCCACACAGCTGCTTTCTTCTGAACTACAGATGTCCTAAAAATTTGGCTGTCTAATTTTAGAAGTGAGCCACTCATCTCTCAGTGACTGGCTGCTGTGAAAATTCAGTTCCTGAAGAAGTAACCAGTCACAGCAACCTTGGTTCTGGATCCTGCTTGGGATCTGCGTTAAAATCAGTATTAAATGTTTCTGAAAACAAGCGACAAAAACGCCATTGCATTAAATTGCATTGTGCTCCTCATGGAGAATTATCAACACCTTGCTAGTGAGGCCAAGCCGATCCCTAGGAAACGATTTAAATCTACATCCCAGACCCCAAATGTCATACACATAGCTTAGCAGAGTGCAACTTGAAGTGGGGCTGTTCGTGCATGCATACAACGCACTGCGTGCAGTACAGAGTGGCTAATTCGGCACAACGGGGGAGAAGAGAGTTGAAAAAGCCAACGTGGATGTATGTTATTCAAAAACTAAAATATTTTTATGTGACCCAGTTCAAACTGTGTAGCCAAACCCTCACATTCTTAAGAGAAGAGGATATTTTCCTCATTTCCTTTTAGGAATTTCTTTAGCTGTTGCAGCTTCCAGAACTCCTTAGGTACTGACCAGCAGCCACTGACCAAATTCACCTTTTTCTCCTACTGTCTGGTGGCATTTACATCTCTGAGTAGCATGAGGACATTCTGTGCCCATTTTATACTCTCACATGAGTGCTTCAAGCACAACAAGGTAATGGTGAGTTGAGATTTATTTGCTGTTTTCCTCACTGCCGCAGAACTGTACTCCCCTTTTACCTGGACACATACACCAGCAGGGAATAGTCAGGAGAAGGTGGAGGGACCTTTGGAAATGAGACAGAGCAACATGCATTTCCTGAAAGAATGGAGCAGAGACCTACCTCCTTGCTTTTCTAGCTTACCTGACTGATTGATTGTTGCACTCTGTAAATCCATTATTTGTCCATTTTTCAGCCAGAGATTTTTATTTATTTATTTATTTTAACAGGGCTAAATTTCTCCCAGAAAGGAATGTTAGGAAACTGTATGTGAGGAACAGCTCAGATACAAGCTCCTACTTAATACCGTTCTACCAGAAGTGGTCACTGAATGCCGTGTGGCAATAAAACACTCAGTGTTTGGATATTTCAGTTTTTTGGTCACCTGAGATGACATCATCTTGGTTTCCTTTGGTGCTTTCGCAGTATTTGATTATTTATATTAAAAGTGCCAAAAGTGGTTTTTCTGCATAAATTATTGTTATTTCCAGTTCATCAACCATGTTTTTACTCTATGCTTAAATGGTTATTGCTCACTTAAGCAATCCTGACATGCCCAATGCTGCTACAAGTGGATGGAGATCCTGTATCTGAACACTTTGTGAAATTCGAGTCCCAAGACATACCAAGGTAGCTCATCACATTTTTTGATAGATTTCATTTGTACATTCATTCAGGAAGCATGAACAGTCCAACTTCAAATTCTGCTCTGCTAAGCTGTAAGAACTGGAATCCATCCTGTAGCTTAATAAGAGCTTCCTAGAACTCTAATTGGCCTCAATATCCTGTGGTATTAGTTACATTTATTCACTCACATTAGTCTGTGAGCCAGGCTCAGAAACAGTTAATTTTTTTTCCTGAGTTTCAGGTAGTGCAGAGTGACCAATTTTCTTTCTCACAACTTCCTGCAAAAATTTAAAAACAAACAAACAAAAAAAAATCCAACTCTTTTAAGACCCACATGACAGGGAGAAGAGACCATTTGGCTGCTGGAGAGTTGCACATGAAAAATGAGAAAATAAGCATTTCTGTAATTTAACATGACTTTATATTTCTTTCATGAACTTTCTTCTTCCCCTCTCTTACCCACACATGCATACACAAACATTTGAGGAACTGCCTGGGTACAACTTGACAAGAAATAACCAAGCCAGCTCATATTTTTGCTGCAGAAAGCACAACGGACAGAATTCTTCCCTGAAATAGAGACTGAGAAGGCCTTCAGTGATACTGGGAGTGGTAGAATAGGATGAAATCAGATGTAATTGATTGGATATAGTGAAACTAGAAGGAGAATATAATTAAGAGCAGACTCACTGTCACATCTCAAAGCCTACAGCTCCCAGCATTTTTTGAAGCTTCACATTTCTGTGATTGGAAAGGAAAGCATCAGACAGTGCTCTGGCTCTGCTTGCAGCTGAAAAACACTGAGGTGAGATTCTGTAAGGACAGCACACAAGGAAGCATCTTCTGTTTAGGTTACTGTTACCACGTAAATAATATTGTGGCTACAAGTGTGCCAATGCACAAACCAACAACTCCCTTAAAAAGGTGAAGAAGGTGAGAACTGGCCAGTTTGTTTGTTCTTGACATCTACACACACACAAGGATCCAAAGGAGATCACCATCAGAATAACTGTAAGGTGTTGTCTTTGAACCATCCTGCCCAGTGTGAAATTTGGTGATGCCTTCTCTTAAGCTTTTGACCTTCAATTTCTAACACAATGATTTTAAGTCTGTGCTGATACAAGATGTCTTTTGAGACTAGAAGTGACTTCCCTGCTGCCCCCAACAATCTTATACCTATCTCACCAGAGAAAGAGATTCTATGCTGTTCCCTATAGTCCCGTGCTCTGCTTCAGGGACAAAGACAGGGAGGGCTGGAAAGAAATACTGTAATTGGAAAAATGAAAACACACAAGAGGGAAAAAGGCTTGCGCATACATTGACAGGAGCTGATACAGGTGACTTTTAGAAAAAGCAGAGTTACAGAGTACTTGGACACAATACCCTCGTGTTACTTTACTTTCTTATACCAATCACTGAGAGGTAGATACTCACGTTTCTTTGGAAGGCTTAAAAAGCAATTGCATTTTCATTTGAGAAAGTAGACATATTCTGCTAGTACTAATGCACAAAAATGGCTTAAAAAATCTGAGATACAGGAGCAGCTCTCTGGATTTAACACCACAAAAACAGACAGGAAAGTACAGATTAATGCAGCATTTGCTGTATGCAGAGGGATTCAGTTAATGATTTTGTGTATCCAGAGGTAGGTTCAGCGTCACACAGAATGCTACACTAAGCAATCTGCCTGATTCCGTACTGGAGCTATGGATCTGTCTCAAGGAAGTATGACATAAAAGCTTGATATCTATTCACTATTATTATTTACTTAACCAATGCAGTGAGAAAGCGTGAAGCTTTTTGGTGTTAATTTCTTAAGGAAGTCTTTCCTGCTTTTAATCCTTGCTTCTCCTTCAGGGAGAGGAGGACAGCAAAGCAGCCGCCAGTAGTAAGCCTCACTAGCACTGTTCCCTCTCCTTTCCCATCTCCCAGCTAGATGAAGCGCCAGGGTCACTTGTTCCACCTGAGGCTTCTGTTGACACTCCCACAAACTTCACACCCTGCCCACTGTGTGCAGGCTATCAAGATCTTTTCTTGCTTCTACTAAATCAATTATTTTCTCTTACTTACCAAATTGGCTTCAAATACCCATGCACGCACTGTCATAGGTTAAAAAAACAAATAGCAACAACAACAAAAACAAACTAACATTAAAACATACTTGGGGATTCTTGGTCAAAACATTTCCCTGTTCGGTATTTCCCTGATTGTTTTCCTTGAAGACTGCAGTCTTCTGAGGCAACAACCTAAGAAGAACCAGCTTTTATTTCCATTTATTGAGATCAGCAATGGCCACAGGCAGGAAACTAGTAAAACCTAAATCAAGCATGGCTTATTCAGATCTATTTCCATTAAACGTTAATAAATTATGCACAAGATTTTTTACACATTAAGTGATATGAGGGCATGAGTGAAGTGAAGCCTTACACTTAAGCTACACCACTAAATAAAAGAGCCAATAAACAGCAAAGACAAAGTCTATCCATGTTAAGCAATTTCAAGTGCAACTCTTCTTAAACATTCTTCCCAGTAACTGTTTTACTTTGCAGTATAAATATATATCTGCACATAAACATTCTTGTCATTCTGCAACACAAACGTATTCACACTGATTATTTAAGAATAGAGGTTGATCACAAAAAAAACACAAAATCAATCGTGAACACTTGCAGATAAACAGCAATATTGTGGGATCCCAGCTCAAGTCCAGATTTAATTTGAAGAGTGACTTTTGCGCTTTCAGTTGTGGAGTCTACACACTGATTGTTTTGGTTGCTCTCAACATAATCCACTCTTTTGTCCCATACTATTAGCTGTGCAAAACCCATGTCATTTAAGACAATACTTCTGCAAAAAGAATTTGGAACAGTTGCTCAAATTGGGATATATCAAGTGATTGATTTTCAGAGGTGCCACATGATCAAATCTTCTAATTTTACAGGTGATCCAAATCTACGCATACATGTACATATATTTTAAATCAACAGATTATGAACACCTGTCACAAGTTCATCACTACTTTTAAGTACTTGCAGTATGCAGACAGTGTTCTAAGCTCAGCAAATGTAAGCTAAATCTAAATGATTTTAAAGAGTCAACTTTGAATGAATTCTGGGAAAATAAATCTCAAAGAGAATTTTCTTGAATTAAATTAAAAGTTTGTCTACCTAGAGGCTTTCAAGGACCACTTTTATTCACTGAATAGTCTTTCATGCTGACAATATTCAAATATAAATCTGGCTATAATCTTCATAAAATTTGATTGCTACCTTCATGTTTGTGATGTGAACATTCATACAGGTTTGGCTTGGTAATTTTAAGTACATGTAGTTATGAGGATTACTCGGTTGCAAACTAAGTTGAAGTACATAATAACTTTTTTTTTTTTTTGTTGCAACCAAATTCAAGAACTCAAACCAGAGAAGCCTGAACACTCTTCTGCTTTGTACAGGGATATATGTCAACAGCAGTAGTGGGAAGTTCTTCAGCATTACCCATGAATACCAATGAAAACTAGTAAGATAGCTGATAGGAATGAAACCCTTATTAAAAATATAATATAAATAGCAGCAGTTATCTGCCTGCTATTTTTGTTCTGCATAGGATGTTCTAAAGGCAGTAAATGTGTTTAAGAAAGAAATCACACAGATAAAAGCCACAGAGATCATTGCTTTACTCCTACACGTTCACACTATAATAACAAAGGGCTGGAGGCATAAGAGGAGGAAGAGCAATAACAAGATTTGTAATGTGCACAGTTCATTTTTCCACAAGTCCTTCCCTTGCCACCTTATTTGAAGAAGGATGAGGAGGAAAAGAAAAGCTGAAAACAAAAATAATGTCTCTGATACATTAGCTATGCTACCACAGCATCAATAAATATCACATGCTAATGACAACATTAAATGCAATTGGTAATTTTGGTAGTGGGAAAGCTTGCAGAGCTATTTAGACGATGTAAGATGCTCCTGGGGAAAGTTCACCTTCCGTTGCAAGGGACCTCCCACAGTGGGGAAGGCAGATCTGCAGCTCAGCACTGCTGGGTCTCATTTACACAAGTGAAATTATGATTGCAGTTCCTGGCAAAGAAGGTCCAGGTGGGAGCTGAACACTCTGCTATGGCAGGAGCCTTGTGTGTATGCACACTATTAAATATTCAGCAAAGAGAGCTTCATTACTGCTTCTTTCTTGACTGGCTGTCAGTCACAAATGTTTTTGCTTATCTGAAGGCGACTCAAGGGTTCTGCTCAGACCAGGCTTTAGTTGCACTTTGCCTTTGGGTTTGCCCGACCTGTGTGAGAAGTTTATGAAACTGATCTCCTCCTGAAAGTGCAATTTTGGAAATTGCCAGTGAACCCTATTTCTTTTCAGTTTGACAGACATCTCTGCTTTGACAAAAGGTTTTGGGAACCACAGACAATTATGCCTAAGACTTTCGGAATAAACACAGTCCAATGGGAAGGAGAGAAAAAAGGGAGGAGGAAAACCAGAACTGACTGTATGATATGGAATTACTCCCTAGTTTTCTGCTATTGCTTAATAACCCACTCTTGAAAAGAATTCCTTCAGGCAGAAAGAATAAAAAAGATAACTTTTTCTATTAGAAACAACTTACGCTACAGTTATTTTTTTTAATTGACCTCAATACTGAATGATAGTTTAAAACTCTTTAAAATTATAGCAGTTAAAGAACAGAGCAAGATAAAATAACTCCTGAAGAAGTTATTACATCACTGGGACTTTTTTTTTTTTTTCCATTTAACTAGTACAATTCTGAAAGCCTGCAGGCCTCACCTTGCGTGCACAAATAGTGGTGTAAATCTGGTATGATGTCAGCTGAAAGACAGAAAAATGCAGATTTACTTCAGCACCAAACCTTCATACTAACTGAGTGTTCAGAGACCTGAACTGGGTCTTCTGGGTCTTCGTGCAGCTTTCTACAACATTTTAACTAGGAATATCTGTAGCTGATTCAGACACGTTAAAGAGTTATAACCAACAGTACACTAAAAGAACAAAAATTAAATTTAGTACACGGAAGAATGTCAACAATGATGTGGGGAAAAAAAAAAAAGATGCATGCTAAGAACAGCTATTACAAATAAATGTGGTCAGGAATATAGCAGCTAAATAATAATATGCTAAATGATGATAAAATAACACCTTCAGGAAAAACAAGCATGCATTCTTAGACACTGAATCACAGCACAGAGCACTGCATTTTTTTCCAATGTGACCCCCGTAATACTCAGCCTACAGTCTCCAGGAATGCCCACATGCTTTGTGGTCTGCTCCCAGGAGCAAGGCTGGGTGTGAACTGCCTGAGTGACTCCGACTGCAATAGCACAGCCTGTTATTGCATGACTGCACAGTTTTTCTGCAAACAGACAATAAAGCAGTGCTCCCGGAATAGTTAGGATGCCTTGCCCTTAAACAAACTGCAGATTCTCACCGACCAAAAGGGTTACAAACAATTTCGTATTATTGTTGCCGTATAAAGGCATTGCTGCAAACGTTTGACACCATCACATTTGTCCTAATTGATTTGCTTGTGAAGCATTAAAACTTACCCAGTAAAAAAGCAAGCAAGATGATTGAAGGAAGAAGTGGCAGAAGCCTTTTAAACAAATCTCCTAAGTGTTAACATCTTTGGCTTTGGACAGCATTTTTAGAAAGCAACCCAAACCCTCCTCTCCTCTAATCAGGTTATGCTGCAGTCATGCTTTATTCAGAAGTTAAGCATGACAGCATGACTCCTTAGATAGTTCCTATTTCAAAAGGCAAGTTTTCTTACCATATATAAGGTTTCCAGTAAAACTCAGACTGACAAATATGCCTGAGATAAAATGAAACAAATATTTCACAGTAGAACTTTTCATATTTATTTGTCATTGTAGATGCCATGAAAGGACATGAGCTTAGTGGCCTCTAGGAAAAAAATAATGAAAAAACAGATTTACAGTTACAAGACAGCCACTGGCTTGCATTTTCAAAGAAAGCTCAGAGATTTAAATACATAATTCTCTTAGACTTCTTTTACAATTTCATCCATTGGTTCAAGCATAGAACTGGCAATCTTACTTCCTTCTCAAGTTTATCATTCACTGCATGATACTGAACCAGCAACTTAACATCTTGATGCTTGAATTTCAAATGCTAAATCGCTTGAGGATATGTGTAGTGTGATCTTTGTCTATCTGCGTGCAACAGATTTCTGGTCTCCTGAAAACATTTACAATTTTAGCATAAATTTAACATGATGTAGCCACCATTTGTTTCCAGGTTGACAGGATCTATTGATTCTGGTAAATGAGGAATGCTCTGTTTTTCTTTCACTGGTTAGACCCAAGTATTCTGCATTTCATAGGTTTCTACAGTAGATACAATGTGTGTGCAAGTGCCTGGAATACTTTGATCAAAAACAAAGCATGATATCATTGCAGCACTTTGTAAAATTGAATTATAAGTACTGCAATTTAGTACTATGTAAATTGATGCAGTCAAATATACAAAGTCCAGCTGGCAGAGCCGGTTTACGTGTCCAGAGAGAAACCTGCTTAATCTTACAGAGCAAATAAATATTTGTAAAAAGAAAAAAAAAACAAAAAACACAGACTGTGCAGTGCTGTGCTTTTTGGCACGCTGTCAGAAGAGAGGGGCTTGTGCTCACGCAGATGTGGCTATTTTATGTTGCAGGAAGTGGTAACCCTGAGCATGAGGTACCACACAGGATGCCAGGTGCCTGAGGAGTTAATCGAATTCTGTCGCAGCATCCCCAGCCAAGCAGCAGCCTTCGCTGCCTATAGTGGATAAAGAGAACATTGCTGAGACTGGAGGCTCTACTTACCAAGTCTAATTACATTCCTATTCTAAACCATTCCTAATGCATTTCAAAACCCAGAAATATTCTGGCCTCTTCAGCCTTTCAGAAACTGTCATAAAAGTAATTGATAGAAGAGAAGAAATGTTTGGGCCTACATATTTATGTTTCATCATGTCTCATATCATGAAAGTAGAATTTTATTTCACTGGAAAACAAAATGCAGCCCTGTGTCTGGAGGTGGACAAGCTCCTTTCAAACAATATCTGCAGAAGAAAAGGTTGATATAAGATGCCTTTTCATGCTTGGCCTCTCTCCAGATCTCTGTGAGTAAAAAGTAAATAGATAAAGTGGCAAGGAGGGCTAAGAGAAGACTAATACAGAGCCATAAAAAGTAGATTCTACCAAAATTAGAACTAATTTAATGGTGGCTCCAAGCATTATGTATTTTTCCTTACCCCTACTAGTGGCAGGGACTAAAAATCATGAGACAGAATCCACAGATAAAAAAATACTATCTTCATTTTCAAGACTTCTTAAATAAGGCCAAACTGGTATTAGATTTTTGGGGGGGAAGAAAGGCAAATATTTAGGACAGAAATCAATGCATTGCTGTCTACAGGCTGAATTCTGTGTTCTCAGAGCTCCATACAAGAATGGAGAGGGAGAGATGCAAAAATGATTTTAAATCATTTAAATTTAAAGGCCTTTGCCCTTTCTTAGAATTCAGTGAGGTTTCCAACTGCTCCACCTTGAACACAGCCACTCAGTGCCCACGAGAAGAGAGCAGCTTGGGACCAAGCATTATGTAGCCCCGCTCCTTCCTCTTGGCCACGCTAAAACACACAGATCGATCAGATCATCCTACCCACCACTGGCACGGTACGAACATGATTATGTCTACCTGTAACATCTAGCTGCCTTACGCTTTCCAATAGACTTCAGGTCTGGCAAAGCAAATCCCTCGATGCTGCATTATGTCGGCTGAACCCCCTCATTCAAAAGGGCAGGCCGTTAGTTGTTTCACTTGATGGAACATGCTTTTCAGCGAATATACTGGATCAAACACATATCCAGGGACAGCTCATTTGAACTCGATTCATGCTCGTCTCTTCCCTCACCCAAGAAACACACCGATGCTAGCGCAGAAATGATAGTTCTTTGATTTTGACATGAACTTCTGCTAAAACTCTCACATAGAGTTGGCTCATAGCTTGGAAGCCTTTGAACATATTGTTTGAGACGCCAGCTTAGAAAAGCAAACGAAGAAGCAATCACACATTCAGACAGGATCAACAACAGCACCACCAAAGGCAGCACGCTAGTGTTTCCCTGGGCAAAATTCTCATGTTGTCTTTCAGGATTCGCTACCCTTTCGTCTCTCCTTCAGCTTTCAGTTTCACTGCTTAGAGAGAGAAATGTAAGGTTCAAATAGCTCTGGGTCACTACACTGAAGACTAAGCAAAGCCATGGCTGTAGAAGCAAAGCCTTGTTATGAGCTGTTAAATATTACATACAGAGAGCTGTACTGTTCCACAGAAACCATCTACAAATAGGCAGATAATGTATTTTAGCTGTTAACTGCTATGAAACCATAGTCATTTCATTGCTGTCCTGTCCTTTAGCTCTTCTCATCTTCTTGCTTGATTTACCTCTAGCCCTAGATTTGAAATACAGTCTCTTTGTGGCAGGAGTAAAGCTCGGTGTTTCACAAAGTAGTTCTTAAAATATGGTCAGATAAACAATTCTGTGAAACCTGTTCTGAGAAAATAGAGTTCCCTACGTTTGTATTTTCTGGCCGACTCCAAGCTTTCACTGAGGTTATTGAAGCTTTTTTTTTTTCTTCTTTTTTTTCTTTAGGGCTTCTCCCAAGCCTCATTCCTTTGCAGATTCTCCTCTCTTACTCCAGAGCTTCCTCCCCACTCCTAGGTGCCTGCTTTCAGAACAGCCATAGGACTTGACTATCTTTCAGGATTCTACACCTCGACATAAAAAGTCCAAGGGTTTAGAGCCATAAGGACCAACAAAGATGATAGTATTGTCAATGAGGAAAAGAATTAAAAAAAAAAAAAAAAAAAAAAAGAAGAAAAAAAAAGGCAAGAAACTGCTTCAGAATTACCTAAGATCTCCTCGTTTTTCTTCACTGTCCACAGAGAAATGCTTGCAAGTGCAGTATTTTACAAGAAAGAGAAAGCACCACACACTGATAATGCATGTGTGTAATTTTTCCAGGCCTTTCCAAGACTTCCCCATCCCAAGGAGCTTGGTAGCCATCTCCTTTCAAAACCAAAACGGAAAGCTAGGAATAAGGCAGAGGTCTGCATCTGAAGGGTCCCAACCAGATGCAGTGAACTCTGCTACTGGCACAGTCAAGATGATAAGATGAAAAACACACAGCTGTAGTCACTTCCTTTAAGACATCGCTGCATTCAGATCAGAGTGAGGCGCGGTGGGATCCACCGTGTAGATGATGGTCTCCTGGCTGTATGACTGTTACAGCTGAGAGATTTCAGACTCCATTTCCTATCCAGCAAGGATCAGCCCAGCTTCTGCTAGGACAGTCCCCACCCAGATTCACTTCCCAATGAACTTGTGCCATAAAGCAGAAGAAAATTCAAGATTTGTTAGTCTAGAAAGACAAAGGAAGAGAAAGCATCTCTTCAGTTTAACAGTTAGGGCACTCAACTGGGAGGGAGGAGTCCTGCTTCTGATCTTTATGCTGTTTCTATATTTTATTAGTTATCCATTTCAGGCACAGCAGAAACAAAAGTCCAAGTTCTCCCCCCTCCCAGGCATACGCTTTAAATCACATTTTGGGTTGGAAAACCTTCATATTTCAACATTTTTTTTGGATGAACAGCTACAACAGTAACTAAATTTGTGGGTGCATTACCTTGCAGAAGTAAAAACCTTAAAAAAATATTGAAATTGAGATCATTTGTATAATTAGCTGCTAAGACTGGAGGGAGGGAACACAAAGGATAACATTCAGAATTAAAGCCCTTATTTTACCATTGTTCATTTGGCAGTTTTGCAATTCTAATTCTTTACTGCTTTTGCAAACGTGACAGTGATATCTTTAAATCCTATTTTACTGATTTACATACAGCACTCAATGCAAGACGCCTTCCTATAGCACCTTTCGTCTGAAAACTCAGTATACTCTGCAAATAGCAATTAATCTGCATAGCACTGAACTACCTCCTCTAATGTGTTAACTCATTTTACAGTTGGTGAAACCAAGGCAGAGGAATGTTGAGTCATGTACTCAAGGTCACGTAACAAATCCATCCTGTAACTCCAAAACATCTCTTTGCGTGTTTGAAATCCACAAAATATTTATAGGAGATGGTTAAGAGGAAAAAAAAAAAAAAAAAGAGAGAGAGAGAAAAAAAAAAAAAGAACTTCCTGAGATTCACAGTTGATTTTTAAAGTAGTTGGTGTCAGGATAGTATAAATGTTTTTCTTGATAAAATATTTGTTACAAAACAATGCTCAATGTCACACTTCTGAATTTTCCCTGCTTTGAAAATTAGAAATTATAAGAATGTGTCTATACTATACTAGCATCAGGTTACTTACAACGGTATCGAAAAACCTATAATCTAGTCATTGTGCAAAAATGAGGACTCCTTCAAGTCTTGCCAAAGTCCTTTTGAACAATTAACGATTTGGTGTTAGCAGTGCTCCTTTTGTGCCACCTATTTGCCAAAACAGTATTTTCTACACTGGTATTTCCCCCCAACACACCTAATTTTAATACATGTGCCTACCTGTAGGTGTGAAAAGCATGCTGAAAGAAGCCGATTTTAAAGAAGTTAAAACATGAGATAGAAGGGTTGGCTTTCACTACTAGCATTTAACTCCCAGACATACAAAAGAAATTTTCAGGCACAAGCCTGGAAAGCATTATTTGACCAGGACAGACATAAACAGCAGCTCCACCATACTATCACTGCCATAAATGCATGCTCTCAGCCATATGTCCTGTGTTTGCCAGCTTTCTACTTTATTTTCCTGGCAAGGATTTACAGACCAAAGCCTGGTTTGTTCCCCTCAATCTCTCTTTTTCTAGACGAGAGCCCTATAAAGCACCTATGGGCTAAATTAGTTAGAATAACTTTAATACAAGCACATTCACAGAATTAAACATTTCACTTTCTGTACGGCCTTCCATAAGAAACAGAGTTGAAAATCTTACACAGAAAGTGGCATAAACAAGAGCAAAAGTAAACTCACAGCTGACTGGCAGGCACAGTCCTTGTGAGGCTGTTCTCTTCCTTGCTTGGTTTTTACAGAAACTAAGGAAGTAGCTTGAGCTTGTTGGGGACTTTTGCACTTAACCTTGCAATAGATAAAAATGGTACAAAAAACGGGCAATGCAACTATCTGCAGTGTTTTAGATCATTATCTAACTGCATCATAATTGTTATTTCTCTAAACAGAAAATGTTATTTACCTTGCAATTTATCATCAAAGACCTTGGTTTTGCCAGACAAATTGCTGCAGCTTAACTAAGATCAAATTAAAAGTACAAATGTAAAATTTTACTCTCCACTTACATTATATTAGATTAATTTTTAATTTTTCTATGCAAATTAAACCAATTTAAACATGAAACAGGCAGACGAATGTATCTATATTAAGAGTTGGACATAATTAACTGGGCTGAATTTAAATTACATAAGCTAGTGTGACTTTTCATATATTGACAAGGATATAGAAGCTTGCACCTCTAACCTGCTAACTTGCAGTGTCTTTGATGTAAAAATTTACACAAATAAATACTTGTGTATACTCATAATGTATTTTTTGCAACTATTTTTTTGGTAGCAGAAACATTCATGAGAAATTAGCAATACAGATTGCATTTCCTTCCTAGTTTTATTCAGTTTGTATATAAAACTTTTGTGTGTGTGTGTGTGGCATTCAATGACTTTTAACAAATGAAACCAAACAATCTACAGTCAGAATTAGCAAAGGTTCTTTGCAATTTCCCATCCTGTACTGAAATTAGACTGGGCCATTATCTATCTTCTGTGATTTGTTTAAAACTGAAGACACCTGTATCCTATAGAAAAGCATTCACTCACCAATTTAAAAAGAGACAGATGGAGATGGGTAAAGCATGTAAAACCTAATTATACAGCACAGAGAAGCAATTTCAGTTCATCTAAGAGGAAACACCTCTTTAATGACAAAATTAAAGATTTAAGATCAAAGCCCAGTCATACAGTCATTACACAAAAAATGTCATCAGATGATAAACTGCAACTGCTGTTGGTAATATTCCTTCCCCTTGAGGTGCCAAAACAAGGGGGATGCAGAACTGAAGCCTGATCTTGAAGATTAATGTGGTGCTCATGGAAATTTCACTACCTTGCATAAGGATCCAGTCCAGAACTAGAGAGAAGGAGACAATTTAAAGTGCCACAAAAGCCTCCTAGCAATACTGGAAAGAGAGAAAAAGAGGGACAATAAACAAAACGGTGCAGGGAATTAAAATCCTACTTGTCCTGAAGGCAAGTGGTACTGAGCTATACAGAGAGAGGTACAAAACTTCAGCAGAGAAGCCTTATCTTTTGTAGCTTCACGGAAAATAGATGGATCTAGCTGGGATGCAGCAAAAGTCAAATCCCAACTGACACTGTCACATACTAAAGGCACACCACAGATGACTGATGTACCACTGTGTTAGTTAATTTATATACTTGGCCCTATCTGAAATCCACATCTGGATTTTTGAAGGGGGTAAATAAACCCTCTTTACGTACAAGTAAGCTCCTAAAAAATGAAATTCAGTTAAGCTTCTCCTAAGCCCCTGATGCTCAGTCTCAAAATGTAAATGAATTCCTGGGCTGCTGCAGAATGCCTTCAGCTTCATGAGTAAGGTTCATATTTTTAAGCAAGGCCAAATAAATGCCATCCATGACAACAATCAAAGTTGAGCAAAAGCATACACTTGTCCAGAAAATCGCAGAGGGCAAAATCCTAATTTGAGAACTGCAATGCTATATTTGTTGGCTGGGCTGTTGCTGTATATCGTAGCAGCACTGGCCCTGGAAAATGATGTCAGGACCGGGAATTTAAGATTTTCGTTGTCTGTAAAATCATAGTGTAAATACCTAACCTTCAGCAGCCCAAAGTATTTGCAGCCCCATAAAGCAGAAGTGAACTTCCAACTGCTCAGAAGTGTTCCCATTCTTTATTTTGCCCTGAGGCATTACTCAGCATAAGGTGGGCCTCCTCACACAGCTGGACCTTACAACTGGCTCGGTTAAATATCCAACCACCCCTTGCACTTAAAAGATGTCTTCTGATGCAACAGGGCATCCCAAGATGTCTCTGCATTTCCGAGAAAGCCTATACAATTCTGAACTGTTCCTAAACTTCCTATGCTATGTGAGAGAAGCAGTAGTATGATCAGCAGAATGGCAGAACTGCCTTTATCCCTTGGTTATCCAAAACGAATTATAGAAGACCTTCTAAAAGTACCTTTCATGCTAAAGCAGTGCAAATGAAGTAAGATCCACAGGACATGTCCCCATAGTAATAAATATCAGCGTAACCCGAGTGATTTGGCCAGGGACAGTCTTTTGCTAAAGGACAGCACGTTTTTGCCTGCATATACATCCATATAATGCCTAGCATAATGCCATCCACAGACATACTACAGAGAGAAAATCAGGCGGAGGGGGTGGTATGGATTTCTTCTGCTGACATACCTGTAATCGTATTGGCTCCACAGATGATTTGTGCATGACCTATTACAAACTGCACAACAGTTTCTTGTGTCCAACTAACTTTTTGTTCCTTCCCCCTTTTTAATCCGAACAGCAGACAAAGTCAACGATGACTTCTATACCAAACGCCGCCACCTTGCAGAGCTGGCTGCCAAGGGGAGCCTGCCGCTCCACCCAGTGCGCATAGAAGATGACAGAGCATACACAATTGACAGTGGCCTAACCAAACAGAACGGGCAGAAGTCCAAAATGGCAAAGATCCACACGCACCCATTAGGCTACAATTCCCACTACAAGACCTGGGATCCCAACGACCAGTCTCTTAGACGGCAAGCGTACGCGAACAAGGGAAAGCACGGCATGGGCGACCCCACGTTAAGCGACCCACTGACAACCCGGAGCCAGCATTATTTGGGCCCACAGCCATACTTCATAACCAACAGCAAGACAGAAGTAACTGTTTGAGTTTTTCTTTCCCTTTTTTTTTTTTTTTAATTTTAAAGAAATCCTTTAAAAAACACACACACATACACACACAACACAAACACTCAACTGAAAGGCAAAAAATAAATTTAAATATAAAAAAATGAAAAAACAAAAATATGGGAGTGGAAAGAAGGAAGGAAGGAAAGAAGGAAGGAAGGAACTTCCACCTGGACACGCTTGGTAGCCAGCTAACTGCAGACTGAAGAGTGGGTTAATACCATTCAGCAATACACACTGAAGGTTGAATTATAAACTCCATTTGTATTTCACAATGGAACACAAACCCTTGTGACTAAATTTTTTTACTTGAAACTAAAATCCATGATGAGAAGTAGCACAATCTAGAGAAACTTTATGTCTGCTTAAACATTTACTCTATGCTCCTGCCTTGAGACAGAGGAAGAAAGAGAGAACAATACACTGTAATATATTATTATTTCAGTGAGGAATTTTGTATAAAACCTATTAACAATCACTAGACCTGTGAAAAGCCAAGAGCAAGCATCTTGGTACAACCCCTAACATCTATTATTGTATACCATCCTATAGAAAGCGCAAAAAATATATATACAATAAGGGACAAAAACTCCTTTCACCTGGAATTCAAGAAGACTGTTATGATTAAGAGCACGTGGGACACTTCTGGCTGGTAGAGAGTTTTGAGGGATGATAAAAAAAAACATCAGAAGATTTTATTTCAGTTTACTTTGTTTGATTTGAAATTTTTGGGAACCTCCAAAACAAGAAGAGAGAGATTATGTGACACAGAAAGCTGCTGGAGGAATAAGGGCATCAAAAATTTCCTCTCAGTCCTCCTGTTTTCAGGCAGATGGTGACAATTCTCACTTTGCAGACTGTCAGGACTTTTACTTCACCTGAATGTTTTGCCTATCTTCAACTGCTTCAGACTGAAAATAAGCGTGGGTGGTGCCTTTACTGTATTACTATTGTTCAATGACAGTCTTGTTTCTCAAAGTGGCCCCTCTGTTCCTTTACACTATTTCCTCATGTTTTGGTAAGGATGACAAGGGTTCTGTCCTGCTCGGCCTCCTCTGTTTGTCCTGAAGGGGAACTGGACTACATCTCCATGCGGTGGTTGCACAGTCAAGACTATTGAGTTAGCCCCTCAATTTTCCCAACTTAACCTTTTTCCCCTCTGGTCTCTCATTTTGTATTTGCTTTTAGCCATAGTAGTTCTTCTTTGTAGTTCAATTAAATGTTATATGGTATATTGTCTCTATTGTTTGGCTTTGTATGGTGGCATTCCCTCTTGGCAGACTATTTGATGGAAGAGTCTACTGGACTAGCCTCAGACGTCAAAGAAGTCTGGGTTTAAACTAAACAAACAACTGGACTCGTGGTTTTGGCTGCGGCTCTGATGAGCTGGATGCCTTGTTTGTATGAGTAAAACCACTCTTGAATTGGGCCCTGGTAGCAGCCTTGTGGTCTTGGGCCTGTAATGTCTCTGCACATCCACAGTGAGGTAAACACAATTGGGATGGGCAGGCAGTGCTGCACCAGCCCGAAGGCAGGCAACGCACTCAGTCTTGCACTTAAATTCCTGCCCTTCCCCCAGAACAAGTCGTTTGGCTGAATCCTAACTAGCTATCTTACTACAGCTGAATTCTCACCAGCTGTCAGTTCTTCTTGAGATTAGTTTTGGAAGAGTATGCAGGGAGGAGTGAGAGCTGTTATGTTGTAACAAGAATTGGAAGTGGCATTTCTTACTGTACTCAACTGACTGGCAGTGTTTCTTCTTAGTCTGAAGGATGCAAGGGCTAAGAATTTCAAATATGGTTAAGTGGAAAGACCATTTTTTTTTAAGCTATCTCGAGATTGATTTGCATCCTGAGAGCACCGGCACCCCTCCATAAGTGTGCTGCTAAATTGTATGATCATATGTTTTAAGACTATCAGACGTGGACAAAGCCCACGGGACAAATACTTTGCACACAACCCAGACTCTCCATTATCTTACTTTTATTCCTTTAATTTTTATTGCCTTCACAACTGGCTGACTTAATTTGACCTTTTATGGAATGTTGCTGTTAATCCATATGCTTTAGATACACATTACAGCTGCACTCTAATTCACACAGGTTTCGTGTAACTTGAGCATATTTTATGTGGAAATATTTTAGTAACTGTATGTTCTGTAAGTAAAACTGTGTTAATACTTGTTAACTACAGAGTTTATGATACCAATAATACTTCCTACAATAAAAAATGTTTGTTTGTTTTTTAAGAATGTTTATTTGTAAACATATGTATTCACTATATTAATATGAATTTCTTACCTGGCAATAAAAACTGATTCTATGTGAATCCAACTTGCTGGCTCATTCCTAAGCTTTTATTATTGAGTCAAGCTTTGAGAATTAACTGAGCTTCTGGAACCTTTCACTGAAGCCAACAGTGTTCATCTCAGCACGTATGATGGCTCGATTCTGCTGGTAGTCTTGTGAACAGGCGGTTCTTTGAAAAGCAGACACGTCATATATATTACATATGTTCAATGTATGTTACGTACAACGTAACAATACATACCAGGTATGCATGCCTTGCAAAGTTCCACGTGACACAGCTTGTGTCACTTGATCAGTTAAATTATGGTTTTGAGGACAGAAAAATAAGGTAAGAATGCATAGGTCCAGATCCTGTTCCTCATGACTACACAGGAGTTTTGCAGTAAGCTTCAACTGCTTCCTGGGACTGGAGCTACCCAGCAAGCACAGATGAAACACTGGTATACATTGCTTCAGGTTTTTTATACTTTCACTACAGAAAAACCTGTACACAACATCTGTTCACCAAGCCAGCTGGAACAGAAATGTCCTTTATAGGTTCTCATTACTGCTAATGGCTCGTAAACCTGATCGTGAACAGAACCCTCTGAAGAGGGGAGTGTTTAGGTAGCTTCTTCTCTTTGCTTTGCTGCAGTGATATTGGGCAAATTTCTGAAGAAACAAGGAATCAGGATACCTAGCTAGCTTCAGAATCAGCTCGGTGCATGGTTTACTGCAAATCCTTTAAACAATTCATTTGTCATTTCTAAGAAGCCATAACACTCATCAAAGTGTCAAACAAATGCCAAAAATAAAAAAGCCCAGTTCCTGCCTTTACAACCTAACATCAAAATACCAGAAAAGACATAAAGCAGACGCTAGTCCTTACACAGGTCCCATGAGTTATCTCACATCCATCAACCTCTTTCCAGATCCCTAAATAACTCAGAATCAGGCAGGCACAAAATCACCACATACCTCAGCCCCATCCCATCTGCGAGTTGTGGGATGCATACCTTAACTTCTGCTACACTGACTGATTGCATTCACCTTTCAGTTTCCCTCCTCATGACCTCTGGAATTTTCAAACATGCTCCTTCTCAGATATAACTGTCTACTTCTTTGCTCTGTTTGTCACACTCACCCAGCTGCACTGAGTTTCTCCCCTACGCACCATTTTCTTTCAAGTGCCCTTCCCACTAAACCATTAGTAGTCTCACCCTGGACAAAACAAAAAGCATCTTCTCTGGATCTGCCCTCTGAAAGGTTGCTCCTAGCTCCGCTCCACTGACTTGTGTTACATCCTTTTCTTTTCTCCATGTTCATTTGTGGGCATTTATTTGATTTAATTTAATAATTAAATCTTATTTTCTCTACCATTTTCTCACCTATTTTCCAGGACATGTTCTTACTGTTGCAAATTTAAAGCTGATCCGATTCATGTTGTAAGTTTCCTTGGGCAGCCTGCACCTATTAATTGTTATACCGACCGTATAACAATTTTTGGTGGGAAAGCCATATGACTAAGTCTATCGTTTATATATGGCTTCAGATAACTTTTGTCAGTTATATTGGTATTAATACAATGCATATTAGTAGTAGTGCAGATGCCATGCTAGCTTGGGTATGAAAGCTACTTTCAGCCACAAAGGATGAGTGAAAGCCCTGTTCATGTAAAGTTACACAACAACTTGCTCTATGGATTGTTTCTAAAATACTATTATGCAGTCAGTAAGACATAGTTTCCAGAATACATTTAAATCCTAAGTAAAAATAAATAAATCCATTATTAGTTCAATAATGAAGTCCCAAAGGAGTAAAACTATTATTAACAGTGTTGGCTATATTAAATATCAGGAACTACTCAGAAAAATCCTGGTAAATAATCCTCTAGAAACAAGAGTGGTTTGGGAGAACAAAATCTGAGGTTTACTAATCATAGAAAAAATTATGGATTTACCAGTAGTTTTGCAGCAAATGCAGCACATAATGGCACTACTCTACAAGTCACCTGGAGGACCAGTCATGACACCGTTCTAGTTTACAAGGTGTGATTTACACTTGCATTACATTCCCATTGGGTTCTGACCACTCCGTCCAGCTGCCACCCACATGGAAGTGCGATGCACAAGACAATCTCTCACGTCATACTCTGCAGTTCCCACTATGAGCAGCCCACAGAAGAGCATGCAAGTCTTACCTGATGGCTTAGGACTCAAACTCAAGCTCATTGCTAGTGTTTGCCCAATAAATAAGCAGTGCTTTCAGTTAGGAGCAGGCTTAATGTCAAGGTGTGGATAACTCAAATGAAGAAAGAGGCTGGGCAATATCAGTTTACCACTGGACCTTGGATTATTACTCTCCAAGCGCAGCTCTTGCAGCACTCGCACGCTGCTCTAGCAAACTGCACAATCAGCCCAGCTGGCTCTCCTGCTATACATTGTCTAGGACCATGTTTAGGAGGGTAATGGCAGATGAGTGTGACTAATGAGGAAAGATAAACTTCAATGTTTTATGCTAAAACACTAAATCAATTCATTTGAAAAATGTGACATAATAGCACATTAATCTCAGCCTACAGATGGGAAAAAAAGAAAAGAGCCAGCAAATGCTATTACAGCTAAAACCCCAGGGGAAAACTTTCAATGTAAACACCAACATACAGCTCTAATTTGAAAAGCGGCTGTAAAAAACAATTCTTGGAATTCACACTTTGTGCTTTAGAAATTCCCAGACTTGAATTTGCTCAGTCTGCAAGTAAGCTGTGTCCTCCTCCCCACCAACCTGATCTGGAACGTTAGCATTAAACCAGGACTTTCCTCCCCATCCAGCTGCACTAATGAAAGTTGGGGCCAAATTAGGATTTTGTTTGTATTCTGCATATCTGCAAAAGCTGCAGGCAGACCAATGCAGCTGACTGGACATAGTAAATGCTTCTGCAGAATGTGCACCAAGAAGAATTTGACACACCTCACGCAGCTCTGCCGGCTCTACCAGGTTACCAACATATGAGATGGACATATTTATCACCAGTGCCAACAAATTACACTTCTTGGCATTGGAAGGACATCAATCCCTAGTTCTCAGGCTTCTTTCTACATCATTATCTGCCAAATAAAAAATGCCTGAACAGTCCAGGGCTCCCTGGATAGGTGTTCTCCATTCTAGGACCCCACTCTTCTGTCAAGATAAGAGTATTACTTCAAGAGCAACATTCCCCCTTCATTTTCACTTAATCTTCCACCCTCAGAGTTTAGGCTCCCTTTCTGGGAAGCAGAAGCAATGAATGCCTGCTTACTTGAAGCTGAGACAGCTCTAGAATCCTAATCTGTCACTGCTGCTCTCCTTCACATACATGAAAAGAGTGAGCCACTACCTGTACCCAGGTTCACGAGGCAATGTTACGGAGATCTGGACCTTCACTGGTGCATGAAGAGGGTCTTTGTGTCTATCCTTCTCTGCAAATAACTTGAGGACATTTTTGCATCCCAAAACTTAAAATTTTACATTTTTTTTTTCCCTTACTAAAGGTAGAGGATTTTTTTTTTGGTCTATTCAGGGCTTCAGCTTTCTGCTGTTACACACAGAGCTACACCTTGTCTGTTAAGTCAACACTACCTTGCTTTGCTTAGCAGCTTCTCCTGCATTTAAATTACAAGGCATCACTGCCTGTTAATAGGGGCTGATGTTTCGCTGGCAGAGTTCACCATCTGAACTTGTCCATCGAGTGTTGTGTGCATCCCTAGCAATAAATAAGGCTGGAAGCACAACAGGCTATCAGCAGTGATGATTTCCAGTCAAGAGAATATGTCAGGCAGTGCAGCTGCTCAGCCTGAGGTTCAGCTACTAACCAGCACTGAAAAATGGGAATAATCACCAGGCTTTTGAGCAGTCATTGGCAGGATTATTTTGTCAAGGAAACGAGTCTTACCAAGCAGCAGGTGTGTCAGTGAAGTCACTAATGCCACTCAAGCAGCAGCACATTCTTATCTTTACAGCATGCAGTTGTTGGCCTCATTTTCACTCTCCAGTATTTGGGCTCACACCAACATTTTGATCACAGCAGTTATTATTTGAGAGACCTTTGCCAATGTGAATGCATATAATTCCCCAAAGTAATTGGTCCCCAAGGGAAAGAGCATTTTACCTGTTACTTACTATTTCGTTAAGCAACAAAATCATAAAATACCGTAATTGTGCTCTTTTTCTCCACCACAGGTGAAGAGAAACTGGGTTTTGCTTTGTCCTTAACAGTTCCTTACAGGGGTGAGGAGAAAGCTGAAGGATGACTACTCTTCTGTCAAGAATCTCAAATTTTCAAGGCACTGTTATACTTCAGTAGGGATTTTTGGTAGGCGCTCTGCAGGGGATAGCACTGACTGCTGAGCGCAGAGACTTCCTGTTGACTCCCTCACACACTGTGAATGAAAACAATCGTGCAATTGAAAGACACAGACTGGACTGCTGTTGCATTAGTACTGCCGTTACCATATGCCACATGTATTTCACAGGAATGTACTATGCTTGTTGGTAGTGGTTACAAAATTAAATGCAACTCAGGAAAATAAGAAGGCTTCAAACACATCCACTATGCCCCCAAAATGAAACAGTTCCCTCCAAAGCTGTCCACTCAGCCCTCTCAGAGCTCTCACCAAGCTGGCCCACATGGCTGGGGTCACTGATGATGTGTCTTATAAAGTGATTTCAGTGGCTACTTCCCACTGCTCACGTCAGAAGAACAGTGCAGTATTTTCAAAACTGATGCTCTCTGGAAAACTCCTACAGTCTTCTTCAACATCCCACGACACTTTGCACCTCTCTTAGGCTCCCAACTTCCGTAACTACGTAGTAGTCTCAGAAAAAAATAAAATCCCTCTCCATGTACACCTGTATGTGCCTGCACACACACATATATTACAACCTTTTCCAAATCAGTTTTGTGAATTTTGGAGCCTGCCTCCCTAAAGCATTTGTGTTTGCAACCATCAAAGATTAACACTGCTTTGGCAAATCCACCTAACTGCCTGGCTACGTTTCAGGGGCCTTAAATCACTTTGAAGATAGGATCTATATACCTGATTTACTTCCATGCTTTTGAAAATGAAATACTAAAGGATGTGACATTCTAAAGAAGACATAGTCTAAACTTCAGGGATGAAAAGTGTCCTTCAATGCTGTAATGTATTTTACCATTACTGCTTGGGGAATGATAATACTAAGAGTGATAGCGAGCAACTTGACAGGATCCATTAAGGCAGACACAGCTTGTGTATGCTGTTATGTGCAAGGCTCTGTACAAGCCTGCCTATGCAGAGCAAACTGTTCTGGTTTCTACTAACAGTGATTTGTAAGGTTGTTTCTTTCTGTTCTAAGAGATGCGTCTAAAAGGTATAACGCTAAGAGTACTCATAACAGAGGCGCCCTGTTAAACAGAGCAGGAGGTACAACACTTTATGGCATGGCTCTAACAGCAAAGGCCCTGACCCTGCACTGCTGAATTAGTAGCAGGCTTGCCAGTGTGCAGATGTTAAATCCAAAACCCACAGAAACATAAATTCACTCACCTCTTCAACATGCAAAACTTTTTAAGCTCCATTATAAGTGACTTTTTTTTTAATCAGCCAACTAAATGGTATATGAAAGGGGATGCGACAGGTACATGACAGGAACGTGCACATCTCCTGGACTCAGTCACTGCTGAGACTGCATTTCAACAGAATAATAGCTGCAATATTGCCTGGTAGCAAAATGCAATTATCCTGCCAGGATCTCATCTGCCTGGTTGTCTTGTAACTTTGACACAGCACATAATGAGCAGGGGAGACTCCATCCTCAGGATGCTGCTTGGCTCCAACGTGAGTGTCCAAAACCCCATGTGAATGACAGCCACTGTGGCCATTAGGAAAATAAGGTCTGCATAAAATAATCAAAGCGCAGGTACAAAACTTAATACTTTCTACAAATAGCATCGCAATATATATTGAAGCTTGAGGCTCAGTTCAAAATTAATTTCCATTTGCTACATGGCTCCTTAGAAACTCCCGCCTTAAAAGCTTCTTTGACTTTTAATTAATATTTGTCTGCTTACCTGTTACAATACTTTTCAAGCTTCTACACAAAATTAGAATGCCACACTAAATGCAAGTATCCCACATGCTGTTACTTTACTGCATACAATTTATTTTATTTTTACTAGTTGAGATTGCATTGTCCACAGACAACAGTGTTAGATTAAATATTCATCAGGAAACCCCTTTTACGACCCCTTTACTCATAAGCACAGTTCTGTTATTTTGGGGGTTGCACTTCCTTGACAGGTTGGTAACAGAAAAATTACTGTGTTAAAAATTCCTAAAATACACTACAAAATCTATTCCGTCATTTTAAAGATTTTTTTTTCATAATAGGAAAATTTGCAAGAAGATCATGTCTGTGTGGAGTGAGAGTGAAGAGGTGGAAGAGAGGAGATGCTACTCTTAAGTAAAGGGATATTGTCAAGTCTTTAGGAGCCCAAGTCCCATTCCCCATATCTGTATTACAGCCACAAGCATTGTATAATAATACTTTCTCATACTAAAGGACTACAGAGACTGAAGTGAAACGTTTAATCAGCTCCAGGGAAAGATGAAGCTGACTTTCTATTAACGGCTTTTCAGCAAGTTCTATTATATCTGTTCACTTTCAATGATGACCTTTTAGGATGGGTCACAGTTTCAGAAAAATACAAGAGACAAAACTGCACGGCTATTCTTTGTAAAACACTACAGTAATCGTTAACCTTGAATACTCTTTTCTATTATCTTATCTGAAAATGGGAGGAATGGTTGTTGCACCTCTTACACATACATACATATATATATGTGAAAAGAAGCAGCAAAAAAAGAGACACAGAGCAGATAGTAAGGTGCACTACACCTTCCACGTATGCTGTCAATGTTACAGAACATTAGCCAAAGGGTGTATTACCAACATTAACTGCATCCAGCTTGCATTAATACAGAAACAGAACATTTTAGGTTGGAAAAAAAAGCCCTTAAGATCATCAGGTCCAACCATCACCTAACACATGTCCACTGCTAAACCATGTCCCTTAGCACCAGGTCTCTTAAATACCTCTGGGGATGGGGGCTCCACCACCTCCCCACCACCTCCCAGGGCAGCCTTTCCAATGCCCAACCACTCTCTCAATAAAGAAATTCTTTACGGTATCCTACCTAAACCTCCCCTGGTGCAACTTGAGGTTGTTGCCCCACATCCTATCACCGGTCACCTGAGAAAAGACAATGATACCCACCTTGTCAGAACCTTAGGCAAAGGGCATTAACTTTATAAAGAGGTTATGTAATTTTTCCCTCTCTTCTCTGCATTGGCTTTGGTTTTGATTGGTTGTTTCCATTTGGCTGGTAGGCTTTGTTAATATCAGAATGGCCACATTCCCATCAACAAACAGAAAAATACAGAAAAGATAGATTATCAAAATACTAGATAAAGAGAAAGGTTACAAAAATGAAGAGGTGACTACGACTGCAGCAAGAAAAGCTATACAGAATTGATAGTGCTGCCTGTTAATAACTACAGAGGTTTTACACCATCTGCTAATTTCCCCTTTGTCAGCTGCAAAAGGGAACCACATGAGATATACCATAATAAACAGAGATATTTTTTTCCCCTCTTGGAGATCATAAGTCTCCAGAACCTGTGGCATATATGTTCACTTACACTCAAGCTGTTAATACATACGAGTGAGAAGAGAACCAGTATTTTTATCAATGTGGAATAGCAGCTGAGACAGACAACACAACCTCCGCAGAGGGACACATCCATATGTTGCACAATAATGAATGCCAGAAAAATAATAGAGTGTAGGGGCTTCTCCTCAATAATTCTATTCAAAGGGATTTTAACTAGAGGTCAAAAAACATTGTCCATGAAGGTTCTTCAAAAACTGACATAGCATTAGAAAAAAACATTTGGAAAGTTCACACTCTACGTTAATCCCCAGACCTGCTTTTATTATCCAGTTGGGATGTACGCTACCTCCTGCCAAAGCTATATCCCAGGCCTTGCCATGCATATACTATATTTTTGATCTTTTCTGTTGCCTAGTAAAGGTTTTTGAATTTGCTGCCAATTCAACCCCTGAAGCACAGATGGGAATAAAAAGCATCTTATCTCAAGCATACTATTCCATATCATGTTTTCTACTATTTTCAAGCTGTACCATCTCTCAAGCTGTATGACATGCCTGTTTCCCTTGGGAGACTATTTTGCATACACACAGAATCCTAATACCCCCTGTGCATACTCCTGCATATAAAGCTTGAAGATGTGGTAGAGTAAGGAGCCCTCTGCTCTCATCTGTTTTCATCTCCTGCTCTCAGCAAGAGAAGGAGATATGCCAGAAAGCTGTTTTATAGGTTTCCCATCCAAAACTTCAGACTGATGGAGGTGCTAGCAGGAAAAGCACTTTTGGCTCTCTGTTGGTGAGCAGAGAAAATATCTCCTGGAGCATCCCAATCAGAGGTGCAGATTTCTGTCCTGCATTCA
This sequence comes from Aythya marila, assembly GCF_965140915.1. Classification (NCBI taxonomy): domain Eukaryota; kingdom Metazoa; phylum Chordata; class Aves; order Anseriformes; family Anatidae; genus Aythya; species Aythya marila. Next base: position 7,438,408 of record NC_139056.1, on the reverse strand, counting down.
ACCAATGACATCTCAAAAGTCAGCTGTTTGTTCCTAATGGCAACATGTCCAACCAAGAAGATGGCAAGTAGCAGTAGATACCATGCAGTTTACCAAGACTTCTGATTCTGTCTTATCTCACATTTTCATAAGAAATTTGGGAAATGGGGGTTAAATTAGCCTGCTGGAAAGTATGGCCATAATGGAACAACATTGTTACCAGCAATCCTCTAAAATGAACCAGAAAGAGGAATCAAGAAGCTTTCTTCTAAAGTTTACTTCTAACTATCAAACTATATTTGTATTTCATTGTCTAACTCAGTAAGGAAAAGTATTACTCCCACCAAATTAAAATGGAAAGGCAAAATAAGAATCAAAAAGTGTTTACCAATTAAGAGCAGTGGAGTAAAATGAACAGGATGCAGCACCAAGGATTACTGCATACCACTATATATGCATACTTACCACATATTCTAAGCAGGAATTAAGAGCACAGACATACAAGTTTGGGAAGAACAACTCAGGCAGCAGATCTGCAAAACAGGGGTCTGGGAATTACAGCATGATACAAACTGAATATGAGTCAAGAAAATCAGACAGGACAAATAGAAAAATCACATCGAGTAATCTTCCCACTCTGCTCAGCTGTAAGAAAGCCTCAGCTGAATACTGTGCCAAGCTTTAGCCATCAAGCTTCCAGAAATATACAGGTCAGCTGGAAAGTACCAGAAAGGGAAAAACCAGTAATATTACTGTAATCGGTTATCACTTAAATAGTCAGTATGAATAAGCAGAGGTGCAGAAAACATAGGAAAACCATGAAAAAGTATTTTTTATACTACAGAAAAGACAACTGAAGAGAGTTATTATGTACAGACCATATAATTTATAACAAAGAGCCACTGAAAAGAGGGTAAAACTCTTCATGTATAGTGGAGTCAAAACAAGATTCTCCAAGTACAGTATATATGATGAACCTTAAATCTTCAGAAAATCTTCCTAGAGATAAGATTCAGTGGTGGACAGACTACTTCAAGTTGTGTAAGCTCCACCACTGGACATTTCAACCCACTAACAAATTTCAGTCAAGCTCTTGTGTTGCATAAATGGGGTGGAGAGCCTCAAGGTTTATGTCAGATTTATGAAACAGCAAAATGCCATAGATAAGCATTAACGTATATGAACTTGAACTTTTCATGGTATGACTTCATCTGACAAGAGTGTGTCAAATGCAAAGAGCAGTGCAGCCATAACTTACTGTGAAACCATTTGAGTCTTTAGCTTCTTTGCTTATAGCACCAGTAATGCAAGTAACAGGTGGCATACACAGACGTCAATGTTGACGTTGGTCCATTGCTATTTAACAAATGCAAAGGGTTTTATTTTTTTTTTTTAAAGACATCATATAGTCATTAACTAACAATAAATCACACCATTTAGATGGCATCATGAAGTTCCTTGCATGTATCCTTTAGAAACACAGTCCCCTTCTCCAAAGATCTTACATTGGAAACAGAATTACCTAACAGGAAGGAACTAACGCTGAATGAGATTTAAGGACTTACTTCATTTTATACTACAGCAATGTCAGCAATTGCACCCTGGACACTAGTGGTGTTCAGCTAGGCCTCTCCTCCCCTGGCATTGCAATGTTTTAAAAGGCTGACCTCCTCCTGCCTGACACTCCTTACAGAATTGGGTTTTGATCATTTCTCTCATTGGACTTCAGCAGTATCCTAGCAGAAGGCAGGGGCCCTAACAGCAATACAGTAGTTCTGCTGCTTGGACCACAGCACTTGTGAGAACAGTGCACGTGTGAAGCCAGGGGTGTCAAAACATGAGCAAGAAAACTGCTCTCAGAAGTACAGAGAGGGAGCTAATTGCTATATTGTTTACAGCTCATTTCACAGGGTACATAAATAATGCTAGGAAAGGAAAAAAAAAATCAAACATTTTTGAATCAAAAAAAATTTTTTGAATCAAAAAAATTTTTTGAATCAAAAAAAATCAAACATTCCCCTTACAGAAGTAAGGGGAAAAGAGCAGGAAAGACTGAGTAGGAACAGAAGCAGTCTTCATCACGTAACAGGGAGATCCTGCGTTTAACTCTCAGGTACCTCTGTAGTCCTTCCCAAAGCACTTTTTCCATCTCAACTTGTCTAGATGGAACTACTGCAAAGTGGGCACCAACACCAATATACTCCAACTCAAGTAACAGGGATCAGGAAAGGCAAATGCACTGAGTAAGATTTTCTAGAGGTTCAGTACCAATGAGTATTTTCACTCATGACTTAGAGGACAGGCAACAGTGTACACTTGCAGAACAGAACAATTCGGGACTGGAAGTGCTTATACGCCATGACTGGAATTCAAATGGTCTCGTTGAACCAAACTATTTCACACCACTGCAGATCAGTAACAGCACTGGCAAAGTGCTACTAGTACGAGGACATGAAAAACAGACAAGGTAGGATATGATGAGCTAAGAAGCTTTTCTGTAAAAAGATTTTGGGGTTAGCATGTCACAGAGAAGGTAAACAATGTAATCCTTTTGGCTCCTGTGGGTAATGCTTTAGCTGAAGTCGCATCCATAAATTTATAAATGAACTCCAGAAATGAGAAAAAGTAATGGTCAGAAGATTAGAAATTATGAAGATAAACACAGGAAAAACTGAGATAAAATAAAACTTTGTTAGTTTAGAGAGTATTTCTTATGTTTATTCTAGGGAAATGACAGCTACAGAGAGATATGATTACATCTGTGTAAAGAGATGCTAAAAAGAGGAAAATAATATGCCCCACTGGAGACAGGAAAAAATCTAGTTGGCATAAGGATGATTTAGTTAAGTATTAGAAGAAAAAACTTCTGAATGGCATGGAATGACAAGCAGTGAAATGGATTATATACAGAGGCTGTGGAGTTTCCAGTGCTGAATGATTTTAAAGAAACATTAAACTGATTCTGTCAAGAATGATTTAGATATCATTGAACCCTTCTTGAAGAAGAAAGATGGACTAGATGATCTTTGAAAGTCCATTACGACTCTTGTATTATCTTTCCTACAATGCCCACAGCAAAGGTGAGACAAAGTCTGTTCCTCTAGGAATGCGTCTTCTCTCATGTTTCTGTTGTCAGTGAGCAGCAAATGAAAGCTGTAATTAGTAATATATGGGTATCACAGGTTTCCCCCAAATTTAGAGTTGTTACACTGCCATTGCACACTGTTGCATAATGTCCCCATGACAGACTGATTCAGTATCTACAAGTGCGTGTGTTCTGACACACTACAATGTCTGCAAAGAGAGACTCCTGAGGCACAGACTGTTTTAACTGTGTTGTTACATATTACTGATATAAACATTTGACAGTAGTTCCTTTGTTTCATGTCCCTACCTGACAGTCACAGTCTCTAAAAATCCAAAATCCCCAGCTCCAATGCCATGACCCTTTACAGATTACGTGGTCTCAGAGACAAGTCAGCTCCCAGCTACAGAATGAATAAATAATACTGCTGGCTTCCCAGAAAGCATCTGAAAGGGTAGAAGAGCACTGAAGGAGGTAGAAAGATTTTGAATGAGGATGCAAGACTAGGTTTTCAAAAGCATCATTTCTTTCCCGCATCCATAATGGACTTTCTACATCACTTAGGATGAATTAATTCCTTTTTGTGGTATTAGTTGATTATTTGCGATATTATTTCAAAGTGGGGATAAAAATCATTTGTCTATGATTTGCCTATAAAGTTCCCTGGGACAAGCAGTCTAGCCTGTCCTATTTTAAGAGAGAAGGGAAGAGAATGTATTTCCCATTGCTCCCAGCAGAGTTCATACACAAACTCTGGTCAGCCCTGGAAGCATGCACAGGGTTAAAGCTACAGGCAGACAAATTCACTGAGGATTTAGACGATGATGTCACTATGACCAAAAGCTGGCCTTATGATAAGCAAATGGGCTTTCATATTCCCTGCAGTCATTCGCTGTCCCTTGGCACCAAGATGAAATCATAATGCTTTGTAATTACAGATAAAAGGGATTTGACATAAGAGCTCTCCAAACAAGCCAAACATCCTGGAAAGTAAAAAAAGACCCAATAACTTGCCTGTATGCTCATTCTCCAGACTCGAGAATAACCATCAAGACAATTTTCTTATTATTAGCAGCTGTTCAGAAATCAGTACTAGATTCATTAGTTAAATCAGGGGGATTTCCCAGAAAAAAAAAGAAATTATGGAAAGAGGAGTACTTGAGAATAAATTAGCCAAACTGTAACAATGTCCAAAACACAAAACCCTACTGCTCTGGCATGTAGAAATTACATAAAACCAAGTGCTACAAACAAAAGATATATTTCAAACATAACCAAAAATCTTAAAGGGTAAGCCCCATTCCTTTCAGAGCATGAGGATGGACTCATCTAGAGCGTCAGACTCCTCTAAGAGGAATTACAGGGGATCAAGAGAACAAATAAGGAAACCTTATGCACTGCCACACTGTAATTTAAAAACTAAATTACGTTAGAGGATATGTTGCCACCTCTCTATAATGGGCGGGATGAAGAAACATGTGGCCTAGAGTTCCTTCCCTGTTCTAACTTCCTAATTGTGTCCTCGATCACAATGCATATGGGCACAATCTTAATAACTACTGCAAAAAACACTGTTACATCACCTGCCTGTAATGTGTTTAAAACAACTACCTTGGGTTTTGTTAGATGTCCACATGCAATCACGCAGTCTGCAATGAGGATTAATCCTGCATGCATTTACCTGCTTTCCTGGGCTGCTTTTGCAGCTGGTGCTGAGCTGCTGGCCGCTGCCTTGGCTGCAGCATAAGTTTGTAAAAGCCAGTGGGAGACTGGCAGGGGAGACCTCCTTACCCTTTTGAGAAACACCATCAATCCAGGCTACTGCTATTACCCACTACAGAGAAAAGCCGTATAAAATAAATGTAAGTTGAATTTATATCAACAGTGCAGATGTGCATGTAAAAAGTATAGCCCACAGTCACACTTACATTGCATGTCTGTGTACTTTTTTATTGATAAAGTAGAAAAACTGCTTACATTTAATTAAAAAAAAAAAATTAATTGCAAGTATGTCACATTTGCAATAGAGAAAAAAAACAAACCTGTTAATTCTTTTTGGTCAGTTCTCCATTAAGAAATGAGGACAACATTAAGAAACTCAAATTAGCAGTAGCTGTGATTATTTTTGTTTGATCCCTCAAAGCCTTTTCTAAAAAGTTACAACAAAAGATACCAAATCCTCTAGGATGAACTGTTCCCTCCCAGGCATTTTATCTTTTAAATGCAAAACACTTTGGCTTAAATAATAGAAACTACAGATGTGACTGAAAACATGCATCTGAAGAAAAGTAATCATTACTTAGTCTAGAACTTCACATGAGCTTTGGCCATTAACTTTCTATCTGCTGTGATTCTTTGATGTTGTTTTGCTTTACAGTTGCTGTTTGTAGGAGAATCATTGTCTTTGGTTTAGTAAAATGGTATCAGTCTCTACTAGCAAGTGTGTCATAATGGGTGTTGCAAGAGCATCATTAAACAGGACTTCTATTCTCAGTTGTACTGGTGAGAACCCATCTCCAGGACAGACTGTGAGAGAAACTCCTATATATGCCAAAGAAATGTATGCGTATTTCTTTTTTTTTTGTATATTTATTATGATCCACAGATGATCATACTCTACCCACATTCTAGAGCTGGATGAATACAATTATACATAAAATGTTTAAAATACCTACAAGTTACTCTGCAACTTAGAGATAGCTCCTTGTACTCATTACATTACAGAATTGGTCACTTAATATTTATAAATGTAAATGTAAAACAATCATTCAGCTATTTCACAGTGAAATTGGCGATACTTGCTGAATAACACTGGCAATCATAATTTACAGTTTATATGCATGAGCTTGACTTTTGAAGAGAAACAGAGATTGATAAAAGTATAAATTGGATTAAAATTTTAAAAACCATTGTAAGTTGTAAACAAAATTAGCAAAATGCTGCACTGTTGATGCCAGCAAAATCAGTTTAGAGGTATTTATTTCAAGAAGAGGCAGCATCATGCCCAAGCCTAATCCTTATAGATACTTTCCTACTGACCGCCACAAGAATTAGCTCACACCTGACAATGTTTACTCAGCAAGGTATTTAAGCACACACCTTATATCTGACAGTTATCTGAGAGTTAAGGGCAGAGGCTCTGGACTTAAAGCTAAACGTGTTCTTATGCATCTTACAGCACTGAGCTTCAGCTGAGAAACTACTTTTTTGAAATATATGGAGTTATTTAAATCAAAAGGATACCTTCTGCATACGTGGGATTACTTAACCCAGTACAGCAATCTGCTGTCTGCATGCTGAGCTCAGTTTCTGGTAAAATTGATTTGCCCAATATAGACTTTTGTAACGCAGTGCTTGTGTTGGAGCAACTGATCTAACCTCATCAAAAATAACAATTACCTAAGATCCTTTACTCTGTAGTTTACCATACTGATGTATCATTAATTTATTATTTACATAAAATATGAAAGTAATGTATAGTAGCAAATTTCTTGCCTATTTAGTTATTTCCATTTCTACATTTATAATTTCCCTTTAGTGGGCACTCTCTTCCAAGCAAATGAAACAACAGTGGTAAGAGAATTGTGGATATCAATATTACTAGATTCTTTTTTTCTCTCTCTCTGAATAAAGATGCCATTCAATTAACATTCTGGAAAAAAAAAAAAAAAAAAAAAAAGGGGGAGACCAAGAATCTGGCTACGAAAAAGAAAAGGGGAGTACAGTAAAGAGCCTTTTTTCAAGCTCTCTACATTTTTATAGCTGTATGCAATCCTAGTTTTCTGAATAAAACTCGTCACTGGTAACAAGGAGCACTATATAGTAAGGTCTGAAAGGCCTGTGCAAATTAAGGTGATGTCCTGGGATCACTTAGAAGACCTTAAGGAGACCTTTTTACCTTGGGGAAATTATTACTATAGCATTCATCAGAAGAAGGAACTGCACTGTACATAAATACATTCAAAATGATCAGTCTCTTCATTCTCTGCAAAACTGCTGCAAGCTAAGGAGTATATTGCTTAAAAAAAAATTAAAAAAAAGTGTAAGGAACAGGGATTCATGAAATTATGTTCAGATAAAGCTTCAAATATATGTATTTTTTGTTCATCTTCCATAAGTAATAAAAATATAAGCAAGCAGCCTGTTCTAACAGTCCCCTAAGAATGTCTCATAGCCATCTAACCTGCCTGTAAGCTTTTATACATGAGATTCCTCTTGATTTCACTATTTGTTCTGTTTTAAAGGATAAAAGGCTGCCTTTAATGAAATGTTTTCACCTCCACACGTTATCCCTTGCTGAAGTCTTCACGATTTTCTCTCACTGTACTTTATCTTTCTGTAAGTGACTTTGTGCAGCTTGCATGCACTCCACAGCTTTGTAAGCACTAGCAGAATATACATCATTGGATACAACATCATCTCCAGTTTTAATGGAAGGTTTCTACAAAGACAGATATTTCATAAATGTCTAGAAAGATGGATAGCAAGTCAGACAGAATTTTTTAAAAATATAGATGGTATCAATCTACATAACATCATCCCCTGTCAAGAAATGGACTGTCTTAAGCATGTGTAAACAGCAATATTATTCATGGTTACACCACAACGTAATTGCTCACTGGATTTGAATGAGGCTCCCCTGAATACAAATGAAGAGACATACGACTAAGATAAAAAAGTAGCTGAAGAGAGAAACCAGAAAACTTAAACAAATATTAAGTCAGATACACCTCCTTTTACAATGTCAATGACTGTTAAACCAACAGATTTATAACAATAGCTAGAACGTACAGGGCAGCAATATAAATAAGTAAAACAGGTACGAGGCAGAAACTATGCAAGATTTCCAATTATGTTCTGCCAATGCACCTCAGCCTTGACACATAGCATTACTGCCAATGTAACCCTAAGCCTCTTTTAAATACAGTCTTGAAATTGCTTCAAACTGTATCAGAAGAACTGGTGATTTTTTTAGGAAGATAGACGATTGCAGAATCCTCACACATCCATACCCCTTTCTGATAAGGGAAAGCTAAAACCTGGGTCACTTGTGCTAAAAGGAAGCAACCAGGCCTGTCACATCTTCAGTGTGTTGATTACTGAAACTTGTAACAAGGAATAAAAAGGAATTTAATCTGCCATTGTCAGTTGCTGTGTTTTGGAGCAAACCCAAGCGAGTAGCAACGTTCAACGTGTAATTCCCTCATTCTGAAACCAGAGCAATGGGATAATGCCTAAACCTTCTCATAAACTAGCTCTTAAAACACAAGCAGAAATGATACACCTGAACTGTATTCCCTTATCATAGGAGGACCTGATCCACTACACTCTTAAGACAGGCAGAAACCAACAAAGAAACTATCATGAAGCCCCAGCCACAGAAAATCTGCCCAGAGGTGGCTTGAATGGAGAAAGCAACCTCCTCTCTGGTAGCCAGGAGAGAGATGGTGTGGCAAAACAAAAGAGCATCCCAGGAGAGATGCAGTAAGCTACCAGCAATGAAAACAAACAGGAAAAAGACTGTCTGTCTTCTCCCACAAGGAGCTTTTCTGTATGGAGCAAGCAACTGGAGTCTGGATTCATCTACACAAGTCAAGGATGCCTTCCTGAAATACGAACATAAAAACTACGCTAACAATAAAAGATGCCTGCTAAAACTAAGCTGAAGGAGCAGGAAAGAAATTTTATCCCACCCCAGGTAAACCATACTGGAGATTACAGTGGCAGACACAGACCATGTATACATGTACACAAATATATAACCTACCTTGTCAATCCACACCTCAGCTATTCTTCTACAAAGGTTAGTCGGGCTGGGCACAGTTTTCCCACTACTCTCCCACCTCCTCCTCCAGAGAAAGGGCTGAATCCAAATTTAAAATCTTGAACGTTTGCTTTTATAATATAATCGCTTCTGATTCAGCTAGAGTTCTTAAAATCCTTTTGAAACATTTCTGCTGCAAGTATTTACAATTGTAAAGGTATTTTTATTTTTCTAAATGTAAAGATTTAAAATTACTTTCAACTGGAAAATTTAAATGTTCATTTCTTTTTCTGAGATCAACTAATCTGAAAATTTCCAAAAATGTGAACTGAAAAAGTGATTCTTAAATGGCATTTCTTTTTGATGTTCTTGTTTTGACATCTAGGTGACATCTGGCTGTAGCTTTTTTTCTTGATAAATGCACGTCTGACAAAACAGTGCTAAAACCTGAAACTATCTCCATGTGCACAATTAGTAGCTAACCAAGGTATGCATTTCATAAAAGAGTGAAACAGCCCATACACACCTAGTCCTCATTCAACCTTTTTGAAATAAAAGCAAACTATTGGAAAGAATCTAAGGATTCTAAAAGTTTTCATTTACAGTAGAATACGTATTAGGCTATACTTCGGAATTTTATTTTTCTACTTTTTTAATTCCAGTCGTACTTGTTTCCCTGTTTATTTGTATGAAACTGTGCACAAACATTCACTGTACAATGTTAGCTGTCAACTGAAATGACATTTCATATTACTCATACGTAGACATCACCTTCTGTAATGACAATGCACACTTATTTAGAAGTTTGAGATGCTGTTACACAACTTGTTCAAATATAGTGGTCTAGAAAAAAGGAAGCCAAATACACTTTTATATCAATACTTGCAGGAATTATTCAGCATACCTCAGACTCGACATGCTATAATTTTGATCATAGCAAAGTGTCATATTCCAAAAATATAAAAGCTACTTACAAGTATTACTATAATAGGAGGTTAAAACTATCTAAGATGGTCAAAAGAAAACAACAAAAAAAAGTAACCGAAGCCAATCTTACTGAGCAAAGTCATAATTTGGGGATTTCAATGCTTTCAAAACTTGTTGTGTTTAAAACACAAGATTTTATTGCAGATTGGGAATCCCAAACTTAGTCTTCAAATGCTGAGGTTCCTTCTAATTGTATTAATTCAAATGTTATATCCTGGACAAAACGTTGTTAAAAAGATTAAATCAAATCAGGCATAACAATTGCAACAGAGACACCTGTTTCTACTCTGTTTCTATAGAGTAGAAATGTTTGCATGAATAGTATCTATTATTAAAGCATTAAAGATGGCAAAAGTTTAACCAAGGAGATAATCCTGAAACAGTCCCACAAAGACATGGCCAAGGGGGAAAAACACCTTAATAATAAAATAAGAACAGTATAGCATGACGCTGAATTGTATCTCTCACAGTGAACAGAGAAGCTCAGAAGTAGGAGTGGTTTTGGAAATAGTGCCAGAACAGGTGAAGCATACTTACCCTGTACTCCCTTGGCTTCCAGCAGTTTGAAGATCAGAATCTCCAGAGGTAGAGATGGCAGCTTTCTATTTAATAATTCTCAATGTATTCTTTTTCTGTCACTATGATTCCTAGTCAGATCTTACATGTTTCCCTTACAAATCTTACACTTAAAACTTTTAGGATCCTCAACAACCCACAGAAAAGCATTCCATAACTATTTGTATGGCACAAAGAATAAGACATTTTTGTTTGTTTTCCATCTACCTCCTGCTAGTTTAATTTGATGCCCTCTGAGCGTTTTGAAAGATCATCTGGACGTAGGCTGGGATGGAATTGTGAACACAGGATTAACTATTCTATTTGGAATTTTATATCCATTTATTTCATTTGTTATCCTTTTATATTTGGTGCTTAGTAAATGAAAACCTGTGCATTTTAAAAGTTAATTTAATTAAAGTCCAAGGTCACAGGAAGATAAGAAAAAAGTACAGAAATGCTGGTATTGAAATACTGAAGAAATCTATACAGAAACACCCAGGGACATACTGACCCCTAAATCAAACCTACCGTTTCCTGTATATCCCAGTCATAACCCACAGACATCTAAGGTCCTATGGACTGCCTTGACAGCCTCAGTAAACGTTAATTCAGAGAAGTAAAAGTCTCTTATCAATAGTTTTAAACCTATTATGCACAGGTGCATTTAGAAAATCTAGCCTACAATTAGGAAAAAAAAAAAAAAACAAAAAAAAACAACACCCAAGAAACATTTAGTCAAAATACAGTGGACAACTGCACAGAGGAAATAGTCATTAAAATTGATGAGTTACAGAGAGGCTAATGAGAGCTACTGTACATCATTGCTTTAACACAATACAAAAGAACTAAAGAATTTTTAGTAGGGAAGTGACATAATGCTTTCTCTCTCACAGATGAGGCTGTACAACAGATCTCCCTCAATGGCAGGAAGCTCAGAGAGATGGCCATGATTTCCTCTGATTTGATGCTGTTGCACTAAGTCCCCTTTTACGTACAGTCATCCCCTGAACAGGATGCTATTTGAGAGCAGATATGAGCATGAATTTCAGAGCTAAGTGGCCAGAGCAAGGGAAACAAGCTTGAAACTAAAGATATTACAGTAACACTGGTTACCTCCCTCAACTTCACCCTTAAAGGCATAGTCAAGTGGCTCTCAGAAGAATCTATTTTCTAAAGCAGAACTGACATCAGTGAAAGGAGAAATAATAATATCCAAGTCAATACAATGTAAGTTAATTGGCTTCTGAAGAGCTTCAGGATGTCAGACTTGAAAACTATTAAGATAAATTTTACCTCTTTTCATTACAAAAATTCTTTAACGTATTTGTTTCTAAGGATCTCTGATGGGAATGGGAGTTTGGCAGTCATTCTATAGCTGTCAGCCAAGTCATCGGGCATAGAATGTTACTTTAATAATGGATAAATGACAACAGATTTAAAGTCAGCAGGTATGTAACCTAGGGACATAGAAGCATTAATTAAATCAGTAAAGGCAGGCAGAAGCTCAAGAGGAAAAACCTGAACGAGAATTTGGGAAGCACTGATAAGGCTTGATTTTCTCTCTCCACAGCTTGTGCCTCCAGCAATTCAGCCCCTAAGATGCAAGAAAGCTGTGAAACAAGCTATCAGAACACTTGTCAATCACCGGACAAGTTGTATCATGGTCAAAAGGTACTTCTAAGGCCTGCAGGACAATAATGGAATGAATATATAATGTAGGATTATCAGTGACTAAGCAACTGCAGTTTTGATTATTGCAGCAAAGAGGCTTAAACAGGAGAGAGCGATAATGGATAAATTAAGGATTATAATTCTTACTCTCTTTTCATTTGGAAGTCTTTTTTTGTTTCAATTGCATTTACTAATTTTCATGTTATGGGAGACTGCATTATGGGCAGTAGGAAGACAAATCATTAATTGAAGCTAGATCAGGTGGTATTCTGTTTAATTCTTAATCCATGGTTTTGCATGTTACATAGCCAGTCAGGGGTATGTACTTAGCACTGGAGATGCTGGATTCTCTGAGTAAGAAGTGGTACAGAAAGAGGAATAAACTAGATTAACAAGAGATCTGGTAGTTGTCTCATTTATTGTCAGTAAAAACAAATCGAAGTTAAATCTTAAATCTAGAAAGTATACACAGTGTGTGTGTACATATATATATTAAGTACACATGTACTTTGTGTGGAAACTACTTATTTTACCTATGCAAACAAAAAATTACCATATTATTGATTTTAGCATCTTTTCTAATAGTCTGAGCAAGAATGACTACTAAATAAGAATTAACTTTCAAGTTTGGTCTAAATAATCTGTACCTTATCAGTTCAATTTGCAAGCAAATTAAGCACATCAATACCTGTTCTCTAGATATAAATCTGTCACCTTACTATCATCTGTAGAAGTGTTTTCTAGCTGATTAATCAATATGGTAGACTAACGCTGTCAGCTCCTCAAGTGAAATTAAAGTGAAGGTTAAATTAAAAAGATACCCGGTCATTCATGTTCAGGTGTGTCCTGCAGAGCCAAAAATATTAGCTTGGAACAGGAGTTTGTGTTTCTCTTTCTGTGTACTTTAATTATATGAATGTAACATTCTTCAAAGGATAGGGCTTCCTATCAACTTTCAGCAGAGCAAGTGCAACACAAAGATTGCTCCATTCTTTAGGAATGACATGGAACAAAGAGCACAGGGGATGGAGTACTTCAGTAGTGAAATATTTGTCCTGTAAAATAGAAAAACCTTCAGATTTTGCATGTTCAGAACCTGACTGATCAGTACAATTTCTCTAAAACCTTTGCATTACACTCATTACCTCTGCTGTTCTTAATTTACACATGCATATAAATGAGAAGGATATTTAACATTAGAGGAAAAGTAAATAGACCATTATAACACAGCAGCTGAGAATGCAATTGGGTTTTCAAAGCATTATTACCTCAGATGTATTACAGGTAATGCGCTAAATATGCATCCAGTTTTCAAAGGAACAGGCTACCTCTGTTGTGGTAGCAGGACAGCCTCTCATGACTACTATGTGGACTACATCCTAATCTGAAGTCTTAGTGAAACTGAAGCTAACCTAGCAGCTGGAAAGTGTTCTCATTTCCTTACTTTTTGAAGAGGTAGAATAAGGCATAACGTGCCAGCTGGTGATGTACTGGCAGAACTGAAATACCCTGTTCAGCTCCTGGTAAACTGCTGGCTTCTCCTGTCTACTCCTAACAGCCAGCTGAGTACAGGAGGCACCAATACTACCGCATCTCCTGGTCTGCTGCTCCTGGAAGGCCAGCACATGTATCGCACTCCACTTTTAAAACCGGGGGTTTACAAGGGTACAAGTCACTTTAAAACATGTTCTGAATGCTCGTCTTTCTCATGGATCTCATTCAAGCTGACCACCAAGACCTAATGAAAAGAGCTACTGTAGAATGACTAATTTAATCGCCTCAAAACACCACAGGCAGATAATCAATTGCCATAAGAAACCTTTCCTCAGGTGCTTACAGCAGTTCTAATGACAAGATATTTTCCATTCCCTTCTCCATATCTTAATGTGCAGCCAGGAGAGGATTTTTTTTCTTTTCTAGAGTGTTACTTTTCCATGCAGACCTCAGACTGAAGAAGTTCTATGCACCAGTTATTTAACTTAATTTTTAACTATTTACACTTCATGCTACCCCACCACACACACCCCAACAAATAACCCAAGGCAAAATTAGCATAAAGAGAGGTGTTAGAGAAAGAGACTTCAATTTGTATTGCACTGAAAACCTATCTGAATCAAGAAATTCATGTAGTTTGGCTTTGATGCAGAGAGTTTAAAAGAGAAGTTTTCTCATCAGTACAAATATTCTATTAGTGAAGAGTTTACCTAGAGAAAACTAGATCAAAACAATTCCAAGTGCTAATTATGTTCTGCATATGAAGTTGCTCCACCTTCATAAGCACAAATAATGAACGGATGGATTTTTTAATAAACAACTTCTCCAACAGGAAATTAGAAATGTACATCTCTGTTGAAAAGAAAATAACAACGTGGCTCATTTTTAACTCACTGAAAACAATTTGTCAGTTTATGCAGAATGGAGGAAGGACACATCAGGTACAGGAAACTTGTGCATTAACAGCAGAACTCATCTGCACAGGAGTGCCGTACAGATCCCTCTAGAGTCTGAGTTAGAGGAAACAGTATGTGGCAAAATGGAAGAGCTGCAGATAGAGAAACTGAAAATATTTGTGAAAAGATTTAGTAGTTTTACTGCACACTAATCAATCACTTGCTAAGTATGTGATGAACACACCTGGGAATTCCCTGAGTGTAATAACAGGTAGATAAATAAGGTGATACAATTTTGCTTGTTCTGCTGCTACAACTGCAAAGCGGCCATTCATTCTGGTGCTGACAGTTATACCCTCTGGCTGTCACCGCTAATTAAATCCCTATCTTTCCTATTCCATTTTTTTCCCCCAGATATAGATGTGATCAAAGACATAACAAAATAAGTAAAGAACTGGAAGCTAGATTTAGGTAGTAATTTTAAAAGTGAAGTGAGGTAGCCTGAGATATTAATGTAATCCCTTGCAAAATAAAGCCTGCTTCTGCCAAAAAGAGAGGTGCAACTGTGTATGAGGTGATGTGTCTATGACCACAATGTTGTGATTAAGACTTCATGCCTTTAATAACTCCTAAAATTGCTAGGAAATTGCAGACTGCGCATACAAATTGGAACAGTTGATGGACAGTGCCTTTATCAGTAATGTATATCCACAGGTTCTTACAGGTTGCAGTACAGCTTGTTTAAAAAATAAGATTAATGGATTTTGTTAAAATTTTATTGCCTAAGCAATGGGTATAAGGCACATTCAAATTGCAAATGCCTGTTGCTGTGATGGATGTCTGAAAGCAAGGTTTGAAAGATATGAAAAAGTTTTCCATGCACAACAGTCCTCTAATCTGCAGCTCTTTTTTCACTTACACGTTTCCCTGTGTTCTGGCTTTGGCTGGGCTAGAGTTAATTTCCCCCCTAGCAGCTGGTGAGGTGCTGTGCTTTGGATTTAGGATGAGACCAATGCCAAGAGCATCCTTATAGTTTTTAGCTGTTGCTGAGCAGTGCTTACACAGAGCCAAGGATTTCTCTGCTTCTCGTGCTGCCTGCCAGCGAGGAGGCTGGGGGTGCACCAGGAGCTGGCAGGGGACCCAGCTGGGATGGGTGACCAAAACTGGCCAAGGGATGTCCCACACCGTGTGGCCTCATGCTCAGCAGTAACAGGGGGAGTTGGCCAGGGCGCTGCTGCTGCTCGCAGAGGGGCTGGCTGGTGGTGAGCAATTACATTGTGCATCACTTGTTTTGTGTATTCTCGTATTATTTTCCTTTTCTTTTCTGTCCTATTAAACTGTCTTTATCGCAGCCCACCAGTTTTACTTTTCTAATTCTCTCCCCCATCCCACTGGGGCTGGTGGGGGAGAGGGAGTGGCTGTGTGGTACTTAGCTGCCTGCTGGGTTAAGCCTCAACACCCTGGTAGCTCTCCAAAGACTGACATATCCTCAGGAATTTTGCAGCTTAAGACATTACTGCCCCAAGCTGTCAACCTCAGCCTTTCCATAGAGGTCACTCTCAACAGCAGCTTAAGAGAAGATGCCAACCTGTCAGTTGAGAGAGGTGAGATGCGCACACACATCCTGCCCTGTCGACTCTTGTGGGCATGTTAACCTATGGCACGAAGGATCGTGATGTGACACCATGAACTGCTGCAGCAACATTGATCAGAAGGTTTCTGCATCCTAAACGTGAACCTTATCACAAGAGGGATTTATGCCTTTTAGTTTCGGTACAGCAAAATATTAGACCTATGAGCACAATGATTAAACTACTGTGACTGTACATACACTAAAATAGTACTTGCTTAAGCACCTTGCTGGATTAGGTTTTAATCCCTTATATTTCTGTATTTTTAAAGTAATTCATGGAAAAAAATGTTAGAATATACCAGCACAAAGCCCCTCTGGGAGACCGCATTAACTGAAACAATCATGTAGTTGAGCTGGGCTCTGTTTCTAACAAGGCATATTAACTAAATAGAAAATAAAGGGGTGTGAGCCCCCATAATTCCAGATACACCATAATTAGTCTCAGAACAGAAAGCACTGTTCTCCCGAGAGCTGACTATCCAATGGCTCACAGCAGGTTTCTAGCACTTTCCAGTGGCTATGGCCACAATGGGCAGCGAGACAGACAACAGGTCTGACCTCCTGTGAAGCTCCTGCAGTATGTTTCTTTAAGAAACGCCTTTAATACAAGTCCATGAGTCTTCTCTTTTGGATTCATAACTCATATTAAAGTGATTAATGCTTGGGGGGTTTCAGATGGCTGGAAGACAGAAGGTTTGCCTGCATGCAAATATTAATATCACCCTTCATTAACTTAGTACACTTCTCCCTGGGACAGAAATGTATACAAAAACAGAGCTAAGGAGCGGAAGAAAGATGCTCCTGTAATATCAGCAAAAATTGAGCAGGTTACTGTGGCACTGGCACATGGAGCTATCCCATACTCCATTCCCTTCTGCAAGGGAATACGCTCCCGTAGTGGCTACAGTACCAAGAGTTCCTAAGACATTCATTTAATGTTTTTTATTACCTGCAGCAATAATTAACTCTGAAGGAAATAGCGCCTGAGGATCTGTAAAACTAAACTGAGGTTTCACTAATCTTCAGAATGCATGTTATGATATATATCTACATATGTACAGATATATGCATATATTCTAAGTATATAAATCTGCAATGTAAACTTTAGAAGATGCAGAAAGATAAGTTAAAATGTGTTTTAATTTACTCCCAACCCTAGAGAAGTAAAATGTAAACATATTATTAAAGGGCAGATTAGCATGTCTAATTCCATGAAAATTAGAATATTTACTAAAATGTAAAACTGTATTTAAAAGAATTAAGGGGGAATATTAATATGACGAACCATACACTCTAATGCAGAATGGTATGTAAAACTGTGGGCCTGTTTTCAAAATTACTAAATGAGAAAAAAAAATATACAGTCTGTTCCTGGGAAAAGATTGGTAATAAGCAGTTATAGTTATCATACAAAAACTGTTGATAGTTTCTAAAACCTGTTAGGTACCTTTCATTATTGGCAAGTACATAGAAGAAGGTTTTTCCTTCCACACATTACAAAAAGAGGGAAAGGAAATAGAATTCTTTGTTGCAAATACTGCCAAATAGATTAGCTGTGATGGTTTTCTTATTCCTCTGGCTACAGATTAAAACTGTAGCCTCATACTACCCATTTTTCCCTTTCTAATTAAAGCATCTCAACAATTTCCATTTCTATTAGAGAAAACAGTTTTCAGTTTCAACGCTGAAGTACAGATATTCTCCCATTTCTTCACACAGTATTTTTTTTGGCTGAATTTTCATTTCAGTTTACAGGATATTAAAATATTTTCATGTTACAGAATAGATCAGTCAAGAGCTGTCTAAATCAATCAGAGATGAAATAAAAAAAATACCAGTGTTAATATTTTGTCCCTGACACTAATGGAGAAGATGCACCTCCTGTAGAAGAATCATCAGCTATAGTCCTGAAATAATAAAACCTTTTTATTTTGAGAAGTGATGTATACACTCACTTCCATGGTAACTTTGCTTTTCATTTCACAAAGTTCTAGCCCCATATTTCCCACCTATAAAACGTCACCTTGCCTCTGAAGTCATTATCTATACAATGAGTTGCAAGAGCATCTGTTGTATTTAGTGTATTTACACGTGCCAGAGATATCAGAAGGGTGTTTTTTTTGTTTTTGTTTTTTTGTTTTTTATATACCTCTTCTCCACTTTGCAATCCTCTTGTTTACTTCAGTTTTGTTTCTTTGCCAATTGCTTTTAATCAAGATTAACTAAAACACAGACATGTAGTCAGTAATTCCCATAGCAGTTGACCTCTCTGCAGTACCAAATTTCCCTTTTTATAATGTCAGTCTTTTGACAGAGAAAACAGATTCAGAGCATTATCTAGTTAACTCCAGTTAATTCCATTTAACTAAAAAGGCATACTGCCAGTATAGAAAAATATAGTCACACCTATGTTAACAACCTCAATTTCATAATCTCTTTTAAAAAATACTAGCAAATATAAAAACACCAAAGGTGTATGCTTACACACACATGCACAATCCACATTAATAGTATGTAACAAGCTAAGATTTCAACCATGCCAGCCAGACTGTTGTTCATTTGCCATGATCACAGAGGATTATCCATGTTATGTTTGGAAAACTATTGACTTTAGAGAGAAAAATGACTACTTTGCTGTACATACACAGTGTTTGTTTCCTTTTTAACCCACTGAAGGAGTAACTCCCGGAGACACTAATTGTTATAATTTTCTAATTTGTTCCTAGTAGATTTTTCTAGCAATAAAATAGTACATCAGACTCATAAAGATGTGTTAAAGATACAAAACAACTAGACCTCATAATTTAAATCAACTACAACTAGGTTTCTTTTATATTATATGCTCTGTTCTCCAAAAGGAGCCAATTTAAACACTGTTTGCATCAGCAGAACTTCTTCCACCAGCGTGTGGACATCGTTGGATTTAGAGGCCGAGAAACTGAGTAATTGTAGGCCTAAGACTGCTTTGGGGCAGGTGTCTTAACAACATGCTAACAGTTAATTCCTCAAGAACTGGCTTAAGGTCAGAGAGATGCTGTAAGCGGAATGAGCGTGTCAGCTCAGAGTTTAATGCCTAGCTTGCCGTAGGTGCAGAGGGGTGCCGAGTCACATTTGGCGAACATCTACAGATGAGTACCTCACTACAGAAGCCTGCAGGATCAAAGCTGTGCCTTCAGGCTAAGACCAATGAACTCATTTCATGGATGACTTGAATCCAACTTTGATCCAGAAGTGAATCATTAACTCATTGTCTACCAGCGGCACTAGGATTTGGGAGCCACCTCAAATCGCGCAGAGGGTAACTGAGGCTGGAAGGGGCCTCAGGCGGTGATCCAGGCCAGCTTCCCGCTCAAACCTGCCATCTAGCTCCTCTTTTTTTTTTTTTTTTTTTTTTTTACATATATAACAAACACACAAAACTGTTTAATTAATATATATTGTAAGCAAATCCAATTTAAGGAGATTACATTCAGGCACATCCTGCCTTGAGTTAAGGAAAAAGCAGTGCTGCTTTCTTGAAAGCAAGAAAAAACATGTAATTCAGCATGCAAAATAACATGGAAGGTGAAACATTAGCTTTAAGGCTATATTGGCTTTTCTGTTAGCAGCAAAAGTGCACATAAGAGTTAACATAAAAATTAAAATGAAATAAATATGCTCTCTAATGAACTAATATACGTGGGTAAGGTAACATCTGCTACTTTGTTTATAACAAATGTGTCAAACATTAGATATGCCAGCATTCATGCACATGTTCTGATGGAAGTTGGAGAATGTGCTTTATTCACCCAGCAGAAAGTGGAAGATTTTAAGTATGGCATGGCAGGGTAATAGCAGGCCTGAGAGTGGCAGAAGAAAAGGAGAAAGGCGGAATTTTCTTCTAGCAGAGCGACAGCCCTTCTGAGAATGGTTGTTGGTTGGGTACTACAGAAAAGCACTTAATTGAAGTGAACTGGGAACAAAGAAAGGATATTTTTGAAGAAGTTCTGACCTACTTTCTATTTCTACACAAAATTCTAAGTATGGAGTGATTAGTAAACTGCACTATGGCAGGATTAACCCTGGGAGATAATGTGACTCAGCTGCTTTCTTTGTGGTTCTCTCCCCTTGCCAGATAATCCTAACAGAAAAATCCCAGCTTTTTCCCAGCCAGTTCAGATCTGCTCATACAGAGATGGGGAACGTTCCTTACTTTTCGACAAACATCACCTGTTCCTTTATCCAAAGTCTTGGGATTGATGATTTTTGATCGGTTTAGTAGAGCCCACCTTAGTAAGCAGAGAGATCCCATGCCAAAGCCTGTTTTTACAGCAAAAAAATGTGAAGCCCATAACCTGAAAGCTCCCTGGAAAGGAGCTGCAAATGGATCTAATGCCCTCTTCCTTCTGTAACTCTGTAAACTGTTCGCAGATAATTATTTGCTGTAATGGATAGCGAATGTTGAAAGCTTATTACAGCTAGATTAAACATTTAACAAGAAACTAGACCAAATCTTTCTTTTTGTTTGTAAAGTTCAATGGTTCTTATTAAGCAAAATGTACTTTTAATTCCCATTCAGTCCACAAAACACAAAGTTGCTAAATAATGGAAACACAAAACCTAAAAGCCAATAAAAAGATGATTTCCATCCCACTTGTTTGCATTCTTTCAAGATAAATCATGTCTCATAAGACTGCTAATGTGGAGTAATTTGTTTTGGTTTAAGATGTTTTCATATTAAGTATCTGAGCTGCTTTAGCCTGTGAGACTTTTTTAAAAAAAAAAAAACAAAAAACAAAAAACAAAACATTTTCATCTGACTTTGGATATGCAGGAAAACATAACTCATGGGAATAATCTACCATAATATTACATTTACTTATTACTGCAGCACTGCTTTATGGGTATTAAAAATTGCTATGCATGTTATTGCCTCTGAACAAATATCTAAGATCAATCTGTGGTAACAACATACGGTAAATAATCCACGATATATAGTTTTTATAAGCAACAAAATCAGTGAAAATCACATTTAAATAAACACCCCTATTGTGCAGGAAAATAGGGAACTTTATAAACACAGGATTTTACTTGAGAATTGGAATATAAAGTTGTTTGGAGACTAAAGCACTGAGAATAATAAGGACAGATGGATGGATGCTGTTGTGAAAAACAAACTTACTTTATAGGATCTCATAGGCAACCCCCAGCTCTTCTTGAAGCTCTCTCTGCAGAATGTCCTACTGGTGGAGGAAGATGTTCCTGAAAATACTCAATGATCTATTGCACCTTCATTTTGTGGTACAAAAGGAACACTTTTGCATTCCGGAAGAGGTGAATGATGATAATTTCCAGTAAAAGGAAATGTTACTCCCAGTGTTACCCAGTTTGGGGGCACTGGCATTTCCTTTTCCTCAAAAGTCATCCTGATGGCCTTTCTACAGGGCAATAGTATGTTGTGCTTACTGCCTGAGTGCTGAATGCAAAAAAGGACCAAAACTCTCAACTCTGTACTGAATATCCCATGGGCAGAATCTCACTTTCACATTGAGGTGTCTCAGCATCAATGTAGAATGTTTTTTGCTTGCTGGGGAAAGTCAAGAACTGAACTGTAACTGTCAAGACCATAGCATAAGCAACAAACAGCTCTTTGGTGGCAAGGGGACAGGGAGGTCACGGGTATTAAAATTACTATTTATGAAGTTTCTCACACCAGCTCTCAATATTATCTGGGATAGGCGATTGCCACTTTTCAACCACATTCTCACTTCTTGGGAGCTTCAACCTCCACTGCTTCCCTTACAAGTCATTTCAACTCAATACTAAAAATGCCTGCAAGTTCCCAGTCACTGCTATTATGGTATACTTCAGCTCAGTTCCTTCAGGGGATTTAGTAATCAATTACGTTTTCTGTAACATGGAATAGATTTTTTTTGAATAAAAGCATACCTATAAAAAAACACCCAAATTATTTCAAATATGCTGACATTGCTAAATTACATGCTTTCCTTTACATCTTCTAATTTGCACATATACCTTCAGGTGTGGAAACTCCTTTAATCTGAAAAGGTGCTTTCTTCTTAATGCTTATAATTACTAAATACTTCTGATGTGCCACTAGAATGTATTAATAATAATTCACAGAGAATTTTTTTTTTTAATTTTACATATTGTGAGCCCAATCCTACAACTTCTTGAATGGTCTCATTAAAGGATGTGTAAGAGCCTAATCTGTAATCAGTACAGATTAGAGATGCATTTTGTGATAAGAATCAGTACATTTGGGAATGCTGAGGATGGGGAAAAGGCAGAATTGTAATACAGAGAACAGTAAATCCTTAGACCAAGAATGGCATGGAGTATTTATGCATATCTTTTCAGACATCCTGGGGAATACTCTTCTCAAGTTCAACTTGACTGCAGAAAAGAAGTCATGACATCCAAGCTCATGACATCCCCAGAACAGGATCAACTGGGAACATCAGAGAAGAAGATAGGTCTATTATCTCTGCCTTCAAGCTTCTTTCTAAGAGCTTTGGATGCAACATGTTGCAGATCACACCGACCAAATGCAAAGCTCTGTATAAGAAACAGATGTTTGACAAGATCTTGCAGTGGCTGAGGAGTGAAGAACACTGCATTAAGTGCATAAGACTAATGAAGGCCAACAGGCATCAGGTAATTCTCTTTCAACAGTCCATTTACAAAACTGCTTGAGCTATATGCTTCAATAACTTGTAAAAGAACGAACAAATAACAGTTTTCTTTCAACAGCATGACAGGTAATGGAAAAATGCACCAGCCAGTGACATCCCAGAGATGGACGGAATCCATTAATTCCAGAGGAAAGGTCCTTCACCATGTACTTTATCTCACTGCATTATTTTTTCTTATTTATTACCATATAAAATGGTTAAAAAATTTTATTTGACTAATTTTCTCCTCATACTTCCCTTAGATCTCGCTCATAGTAATTAAGTCCAACACCCTTTCCTCTCTTTTACTTCAAGCTGGCTTGACAGTCCAGTAGCATGTAAAATACACAAATAGAACACCACCTTTGCTCCTCCTATCAGTCACATTAATGTGTCATGAAATACCCTATGAGTTGTTTATACTCTTACATACAACTACATTCCCAATTCTACTAGACAAACAATTTCTAAATGCTTTCACATATTCTTTATACTCTAGCTTTTCTGTCTCTCCCATTCTTCATGACAATCCAATTTGCACGTAATACAAGATATATATTTCTAGTTAAAATATTTGTCCCTTATCTGTAACATATCAAGTCCTGATCCCACCGGTATAGACAGTAAAGCACTCGCTCATTTATTTTGTGTAAACTTCTATAATCCACACATAATTTACCCAATCTTAGTTATTAATATCCAAATCTCTTTGATAATTCAAATAGTTCTGCAAACACCATAGTTCTTCTAATCTCTAAACATCTAATGAAAATGCAAACAGTATGAATTAAAAAAAAAAAAAAAAAAAAAAAACATATGTTGGCTGTAAGATAAAAGCTGTACTAGTAATTATTTAACAAATTATCTCCAGGAATCTTAGTAAGTTATTTATGTTTTTTGCCCATAGTCATTTAGCATCTAACTGTACCCAAAATCCAGAAAATTCCTTACAACATAAGGAATTCTAAGCAGTGCTTCCCCTGGACAAAAAGCAAATTTAAATCCATATTGCATTGGTTCATGTTTGCCATATTAAAATAATCCAGATTAACAGGAAGAAAAAGGCCACATGATTACAAGTATAGTCACCCTTTCTTTTCCAGTTTGCCTCTAGGCAGAGGCTCCAAAACACTCAGGTCTTTGTCACTGAAGTAAATCAGAACTATGATCACTACCTTCTAAAACCAGTGCACAGGAGTTAAGGAATGATGCTGAATTTCCTCAGTATCAGTAATTCGATGAGCCTTCTGAGATGCGGGTGGAATTGCAGTCCAGATGTTGCTTTCTCTCTACTTCTGCACAACAAAATGGAAATTAATTTCTAAAATCTTTTTCAGCAGTGAAGATCTTGGACGCAATAGGGAACCTGGTTCACAAACTCATTTCAAATCATAGACTTAGCAAATGTGTCTCACGCATCCTACATGCAAACATACATTAACACTGAGGGAAGCTATCAGCAAGTTACTCATGAGGAAATTGTTTAAAATGAGATATTCAAAACTGAAAATGAAATTGTGATGCTGTAGATGAACTATAAAATGCATTTTGGAAGTTCTAGATCAGAAAAAATTAAGAGAGAATTAGATACGTAACTGTGAGTCAAGAAACATTTTTCTTCATTATATAACACAGCTTTAGAAATCATCCACTAATTCTCCCCCCATACCTGAAAAGCAGCATAAAACAGTGGGAAAATTGTAGCATAGGTAGAGTACAGCTTCGAAACAATTGTCTAACTATAGATGTCAGCAGAGACTTTCACGATTCATATAAAACCATGCAGACAGGCATTCTAAGCTCTGATCCAGGAAAATGCTCAGGTATTCAGGATATCATTTCACAGATACTGAATATTTAATGAGCATGCCTTCCTCAATGCTCTGGCATTTTCACTTAAAGATCTGAGAATAAGACGACTAACATATCTTAGGTGGATTTCTTCATCAACATCCAATTGACTTTAGTGATCCACAGCTGGTCAGCCAAGCACATATTTTGATTGCCATATTGCAGAAATAGGAATTTGTTGTCTCATGTTAGGGCTGCTGTGCAAAAATAATTATTAGACCCTCTTCACTAATCATTTAAAAGGATGAAAAATACCACCTCTCCCTGGTGAGCATCCAAGTTCATCTCTAGTGAATTATTTTATAAAGTCTTGGTGGGGAAGAATAGAAGGGCAGGGATCAGTCAGGCTGATACAGCAAACAATGATCCTTGAACAGTTCTCAGGAAACTTGCAAATAATTCAATGCAGATTGGACTGCTGTGAGAAGCGTTTTTGTTTAAAAGGTACTGCCTTAGAGATCACATATGTAACCTGGCATCATAGCTATACATTCAACATTTACTCCGTCAACAGAACACTTAGGAAATTTTAGGTGAAAACACAGGAAATATGCATACAAACACATTGCAGACCCAAGCGGTAGTCAAGGCTGGCAGAAGTCTATCACCTAGGGACAGTTTCCTCTTCTCTCAGTTGTTCAAAATGATATAAAGAGAAGTGAGTGAGACAAGTCCTGGGCTTCACTACTGTAGGAAGAAAATGGTTCCCAAGAGAAAACCTAGGAGTAAGTTTAAATATTTTGATGTTATGACTGAAGGAGTCATAAACATTTTAAAATGATTTCAGATTGGTCAAGTCAACTATATTTAATGATATTTGATGGATAAAAGGCTAAACTTGCTGATAGAGACAGAAAACAGTAATAAGAAAATAGAATATTTAAAAAAAAGTATCAAGGAAAGGAGTGAAATAAAAATTTTAACTCCTATCTCTAAATCACCCACTGCCTGGTTAGAGGGAGAGCTGTCTGGTGTGTAAGAACTGTAATTGCAACCTCCTCTTTTGAGTTTGGTGTTTGTTTCCCTAAAACACAACTATCATGTGCCTGGGACATCTTAGTCACTGTGTGCTTGTGAACGCTGCATATGTCAAAAGAAAATATCACCAGTAGGAATACCATAGCCATCATATGAACGTCAGTACTTCGAGATAACGTATGCAGTGGGAAATCTTAACTAAACTAATGGGGATCAGAAGTATGTAAAAAGCTAGGAATTAATCATTCTTTTTCTACGATTTCCACTGTGTAGTCAAACCTCTTTCTTCTTTCTAGCTTAATTTCTCTTCTATGTCCTTCCACTTACTGAAAAGTTGTAGCAACAATGGTGTAATGAAAGGTGAGTATGTGTTCATGGAAGGGATGAGGCAGATGGAAAAGCTACATAAAACACTGGTTTAACACCATCACTATAAATGGTTTGCTAAGGTAAGAAAACTGTAAGCAAAAATCTGAACAGTTAGGAAGTAATGTAAGGACATCTCTTAACATAAGATGAGATCTAGTGACTTTTATAAAACAGGAATACAGCAGTACAGCACAGGACCCGTTAAGGCTCTGGTGATGTTTAGATAAGCTTCGATATGGAGCTCTCAAGACAGCTTTGAATTTATTTCCAACATAAGAAGGGTGAAACAAGCCAACAACAGGAAGAGATAATACAGATCATAGTGGCTTTGCTGTTTAATTCATGAAGTAGCTCCATCTAATCAAAAAACACATCACCGTTGAAGAATTCTCCATCCTGTACTTGTAAAATGACTGTACCTACTGAACTCTAGTATAAACACCTGTGAAAGAGAAATCTAATCTTTCTGCAGAGGTAAAAAGCTGCAAGATATTTCCTTGTAATGCTTATACTAACAGTTAGTTATTACAAACAATTCACAAAGAGTTTTAGAAAATATGTTCTCATAAGGACTTTCTCACTTAGGAAAAAGACAAATGTTTTTGCAAAATAAAAGTTACTGGGATCATTGTTAGAACTGAGTTTTTGAAGACTTATTAACCACTGGCTTGAACAAATCCTTGCTCAAGACCAATGCCCTTGTACATTCCTTTATTCTCAGGAACATCACGAGGACACTGAGTATATAAAATGTCCCAAGGTTTTTACATAACAGTGCAGCATCAAGTACCATTCACACTGTTTTCATTTATTGACACTGAACAGAATTTTCTTGCCAGACACCAGTACTTCTTACAGCAAAATGATCAACTGAAAAGCTTAATTGCAAAAAATTTCTTAATTCTTTACAATTATACCCATACCTTACAAAAGAAATGTTTGGTTTAATTTCATTTCAGTGCCAGTATATTTACTGCCATACACAGATGGACAGAGCAGTCCAAAATGATACGCAAATACAAGCCAGACCAACATCTTCCAGAAGACTTCGGCTCTTACCAGCTCTGATGACACTGCACACGACCCTATGTGAAAAAGCACAAGCAATTGCTTTTTCCTTTCCTTTCCTTCCTCTTCCTTCAAAAGGATCAAGGATCAGCTGGCAGACAACCGAGTTACATGTAACTTCCTGTTCATGTGCGTCTGACCCCAAGTCAGAGTGAAGAACAGCTTTGTAAGAATGGACAGACGCTCACTGACATATTGGCAATTTACAGCTCATTCTAAGTGAGAATTCAGTTCCATACAAAGAATTTCAGTGCTAATTCTTCATACCCGCATTAACCCCAACATGGAACAAGATGTCATACATGAAGAATTCAGTAATAACTTGTTTTTCGAGTACCTTAAAATAACACTTGTCAAAGCATTAAAGTTATTTTTACAATAATTTGTCATGTTTCTCACTTATTTTTCTCTTAGTGTTTTCTAATGAAGATAGACATTGTAGTTACATCGGCTAGACCTTACCAAAGTTCCCTCCAGCAAGAGGGACATGAGCAGAGAAATCAGTTTAGCGCATAGACAAATTCCTAGAGTCCCTCTGGAAGCTTGCATCATAGACCTAATTCCATTTTTCCCCTTCACCTTGTTAAATAAATGCCCTATAATGCCAGAACACATTTGGTGGAGAAAGGGTGAAAGAATAAAAAAGAAAAAATGACTACAGTGATGACAATAGGGAGACATTTAGTCTCTGACTACCATACAAAACAGGTAAGAGGCAGCAGTGGGGTCTTGAATGCATTGCTCAAAACAATTAAAAATTTACTATGTGATATAAAAATTGAAAGCCTATTTGATGAAAACAAAGCCCTATATCAAAGAGAAATCCATACATTATAAACCCACAATAAATATTTTATCATAATAATCCTCATACCTCTGAAAACTATATTCTAAAGAAATGCCACAAACTCTAATTCACTTTTTATTTATTCATTTTTTATGTTTTTTTTTTTTTTTTTTTTTTTTGTCTAAAACAAGTGTAAATTCAGTTCCAGTGAAGGAACCAAAAAGTATTTTTTTTTGTTTGTGTGTGTGTGTGTGTGTGTTTTTTTCATTAACTTCATCTTTTAGCTTTGGTCTGAAAAGTTGCCAAAAATTATTGGACTTTCAGAACAGAATTCTATGGTGCCTTTAAGCGGTGATAAAGTTTGTTAGCGAACTCTGCATTTAGGAAAACACAACCTTCTACTGGTCATTCTCTCCAGCTGGGTAAGAATGCTTTTAGTCATTTCAGAGGAAGTTCGTTTACACTTTGTTCAATTTGACCTTTGTCTGTAACGATAAAACATGAACTATCTAAATTAACCTGATGGGGTTTTAGAAAGGATACTGCCTCTGTACTTTCCCAAATATTGCACCTCACAGGAGTTTTCAGACTCTAATTGCCATCACTGCATTTGAGGATCTTAGAAAAGCTAAGTACTTTAACTAAGTCTACAGATTTGAAGGACATTGGTTAAATTGCATAAAACTATGCAGATGGTTTCATTCCGAATTTAAATGGCTTTTATTTCATCTGTCTTAATTCACCTTCACTGTAATTTAGATCAAACTAAATTAAGATCAATTTAATTTTGAATAACATTGCCTATACAGAGATTTAGCATTGCTTAAATTGCTAAAAATAATTCAGTCCCCACACAGACACCCTTGCAGGACGTAATTACACATTACATTATCTTAAGCAGCAAAACCATTAAGAAATGGCCATGTCCCTCTGACATCGTCTGCCCATACCAGCTGCACTTGTTCCCCACACCACGGTTTGTCACCCACAGCTCTGAAATGATCCAAAGGGAAAACAAACTTCCCAAGTAAAGTTGCTGCCAACAGCAGTGTGTGGCACCATCCCACACTTGGCAGTTACACAGTATGGAGCAGAAAAGCTGGGCTGACCAGTCGTTACCTCTCTGTGTCTGCACTGACCGAGTTTGGTTACATTTGATTTCTCCCACCCCTTCTGTGCACCCTGCCACTTGCTTTAATTACTGCAGAGCACTTTTCTTAATACTTGTGCAAGTTAAATTATTTAAAACAGTAAAAACAAGCAAAGTCTTAAACAACTTTCTCGGACTTGTGACTTGATCTTAACACCTCTTTCTCACTTCACACAATCCATTACCTATGCAATATGCCTGGGAGCAGCATAAACGCTAAACCCATGCGGCTCACCCATGTTTAACCACAACTGTATGGCACTCCACTGTGCTGTTTATGCCAGTTTTAGTGCATCAGGAAAGAAAATCCAGATTATGATGCTCTTGAAAGATATTAGTGTCCAGATGAAATCACCTGTGGCTGCTGTTAGCATTACAATTTCTTGGTGCTTTCAAATCCATACAGCCAACGACCATTTTACATACAAAGTAGTCACTATGTTATAGCACAAAACTACCAAAAGATGTTTCGAAGGTCTGTTACAGACCATTTTTCTTTGAACTGCAGTGCCTGCTAAAGTAGATGCAAATTTCATTGAAATTGTATTTGATTTTGGCTCACAGCTTCTCACAGAGAGAACAAAATATGTAAAAGACATCATGCTTGCCAGATTAAGGGTTCCTGACTAGCTGACTCAAATACAGATGGGAAACACAAAAGCTAAGCTTTGATTTCTGTTGAAATAAGTACACGAACATATCTACATTCACAGTAACCTCTTCGGTATCACCTCTCAGTAGAGTCTAACAAGCAGGACTCTCTGGTCTGCCTAGCAGTGTTTTCAGTATATGAAAGCTGATTCACAGCGCTGAGATGATGCAGGTAATGTTACAAGCTCATAGGTCTGGTCTGTGTAGGATAAACTTCAGGCATTAATGCAAGTATATATTGCTATAGATGCCTTCATATCCAGGCTGAAATGATGTATTTCATTAAAAAAAAAAAAAAAAAAAAAAAAACAACAACAAAAACAACAGCAACAACAACTTGCAGGCACAGGCAACTCTAGCAACATACAAAACTCCATAATGCTTGAAGTTTATTCCACACAATTTTAGAATATGAGAGACAATGTAAGAATCCACAAGTTCTCATCAACACCAAGTGGTTTATTTAGGTTTGAATAAATATCAAGGCTGTGCATCAAACCATGCCCTCGTTATGCAGAGGCATATGAATTGTTTACAGACTGAATCTGAGAGGTCCTGCTTTAAACAGGGAGTTGAAATGACCTCCAGAGGCCCTTTGCAACCTACACCCCTCTGCAATTCTACAAATAACCACAAGTGATGGCAGTATGTAATTACAAATCAGAAGCAACTTCCTTCAGATAGGAACTATTCTAACATGGTGACCGCTCTATTAACATTAGTTCCAAACTTCGGGTAAAACACCACCACCATGTCCCTGCCTGCTCCCCTCCACCCCCATCAATTCTGCCACATTCAGCTAAGACACCAGGGATTGTCTAGCGACTCGAGAGGGCTGCTGGCTTTCCTGTGCAAAGGAAACCTTGCAACTTGGCACAGTTAAAACTGCCAGATACAAGGGCCACAGTTACAAGCGTTTACTCATGGAAAAGAAAAGGCATTATTATTTTAAGTTCCTTCTTGTGCATACTTAACATCAAAGGAAACTGCATGCACAGAACACCAGCACAACAGAAAATTATCTTGGTGTTTTCTGTATCAAAATCACCTCAATGCTGCACGTCTATTCTTTTACTTGTAGCTTTTACAACAAAGTGGTTATTAAATTAACCACCACACTTGCTGGTAAGACAGAAGGAATTCTTAATCGAGCGCCCCTAGGTAAGGGGATTTAGTCCCTAGGAAAGATGTAGAGATAGAAGTCCTATATTAAAAGCTATACTCAGAGTAATGCAAAAAACAAACATGTGTAGTCTGAGTTTAGATGTAGACGGATATGTTGAAGGATTGTGGTTTTTTTTGTTGTTTTTTGCTTTTGCAGGCATTGCCATATATGCATATAAAGTTTCCATTTTTCAGATGTTTCAGTTGTCAGCAAAATTTTAATTTTATGGGAAAACACATGAGGAATAACAGACAAAGGAAATTTCCAGGTCTGGACACCTCTGTCAACACTAGTGCTTTATCAAATACTGTACTCAGCAACGCTCAAGTTACAAGTCCAGCTGCCACTGATTTTAACTAAGCTAGATTTTCCAGAGGCTTCTAATATCTCTCATTCCTTCCTATGGTCTAGTCTGAAGCAATTTCAGGTAGAGGATTCCCTCGCTGCTGGAGAATCATGATTTGAAGCCTACTATGAGACACCTTCCTTTTCGTGTGAAAATAGCTGTGAAGTTTACAGTGGTTCTGTTCAAAACAGGGTCTTAAGCTGACAGGTAACTATAATCTTACATGACATTAATGGAGTCTTCCTCCATTGAAAAAACATGACTAATTCGAACACATTTGTTTTACAGAAAAAAAAATCAATGCCATTAATACTTTTGTAAACGAGTGGGGTCAGATTCAAACAGTCTGCACAACTCATAATAGGGTGCAATAATCAAAGTCTATCATTTACTATATCACCATCATGACATTTTTACAAGAATCAATATCCTAGATAATGTCATCCTTTTAATAATAGCTGCCCTTCTAAAACAAGTCACATTCCCCTCCAAGCCCCACATCCCCACCTTTGTTTGTGGTAAGTGGATCTGATCCTATTGTTATTTTCAGAGAAATAACTTCATTAAAATTAATACTACTTGAATCCATTGAAATAATTCTCTGCCTACTCACTCAAGGGCATTTGGAATCTGAAGCATTAGGTTGAATTAGTGGCTCACTTTTCCTATTGCTCCACCTGAGACAGTCTTTGATATTGCTGGAAGCAATAAGCATTACTAATCAAACATTTTATTACTATACAACTAAATTCACTAATGGTTCTAAGTATTTTGTATGAAATACACAGTATAGGAAACATGAGGTGGCTCAAGTTTTCTAGGATTTCAATTATTTATTATGTACTTCAGTTAAGTTTCATTTGATAATGTCTCCTAATCAGAAATCCAACAATCCCTATGACAAAATAAAAAAGCAAGGAGCGTACAAGCTAATTTAATTTGAAGAGCAAGTCAGTTCAGTTGAACACTGAAATCTATTTTATGTATTTTCAAATGAGCTCATTTGCAAGCAGTAATGTGTCAGTTTCTCCTGCTTGTCCCTCATTTCTCTGTCACCCATCATAGCAAAAGTCATTAAAAGATCAAAATTTAATCACATGGAAATTAAGGTCACTAAGAGGCATACAATGGATGCCACTCCCTTATGCCAATTTGGAAGCTTTTATTTCTTAGGTTATCAAGCCGTTTGAAAAAGCTTATCACCTGCTCACAGAAAAAGTCATAATTTGCATGAAAGAAGGATCTCAGCATGCAGTTTTGATAGCAGGGCTCCACAGCCGATCTCTGCTGCAAAGCCTGCCATTGGAGACCAGGATAAAATTTTATTTTGGCTGAGAGCTGGCTAACTGCAAGCCTGAACACCATCTTATTTTCTAAGAGCACCCATTTCATTAACATCAAGGTTCAGCAAATAACAGGAAATTTTGCTGCCTTCCTTGGACTGTAACCCCTCAAGGGCAATGGGTTTTCCTCATAAAAAATGTTGCATTCTAAAAGCATGAGATTTCCTGTGCAGCTGCAATATATTTCAGGTTGCTGTTCTCCAATTACTACTACTGTGCATCTAGAATAATTTCAGTGCAGTACAAAGTGGGTAAAAAATACTATGAAGGTATTTGGGCTGTTGTGTGTCCTCTGTGCTTTTGCATATGGCTATATAAGAGGCCGGGGACAGAAAGGTGCGACAGTTTGTCTCCCACCGTTCACTGTTGAGGTTAAAATATAAATATTCAATTAAAAAAACAACTTGTTGGAAAGCAGAAGTGGTAAATATCATGTGCCACACAGTGAAAGTTTCTCATTTAGATATGCTGACCTCTCTGTCCTGTGCACAGCAAGTCACAAGTTCGGGGGGAATATACAGATTCATGTGAACTATAGTTTCAGTTGGTCACTTCAGGTTATGTCCCAAAACAAAATTCCTTACTTTTTAAGTGGACCAGAAGATAAAACCAGACAAAATAATTGCATATGATATGAAAGAGCTACTGAAACAGCAAGTTACTGTTTGAACTTCATTGTAAAAATAGGTCCCTTTCAGTCTTAAGTTTTTGCTTCCATCCCAAACAATCAGATTCAGAGATCAAGACAGCTAGAAAAGGCAGCTTCAATACACAGTGTTCAAAAATCAAACCTCAAGAGACGCTGCCCTCTCCACCTGCAGAAGTGACTATAGCACAGCTCCGGGTGTTTGCCAGTGTAGGCCATCATGAAGTTGGCAAAGAAGTGGCAGATCCTGACATTTTAATTGAGATGAAAACAGAGAATGAGACTAATGAAGAGGTGGAATGTGGGCAATAAAAATGTACCCACATCACATATGCCAAGTAAACAGAAGAATGCCTGGTACCTCAAGCTTGGGTCTTTTGAACAAGGAAAATTGCACAAAATTAGCTGGTGTGTACATTGTAATAGACAGCCTTAAGCAACAAGATAATTTGCTGGGTTACAAAGGTTATAGACCACAAAACCCAATTAAAACAAAACTACCTGGAACAGAACTAGCTAAACGTGTGCACAAAGGAAATAGTGTACATGCAGGTAAAAAAAAAAAAAAATGCAATATACTTGATACTATTTTGTGTCTTTTTGGGGGGGGTTGGGGGGGTGGGGCTTTCTCAAGAGCCAATAACAACAGTGATTAACCATAAGCCCTCCTTGTATCACAGAACTATTTACAGAATTTTTATAAAATGCACTGAAAACAAAAAAAGCTTTGTTTGGGTTTTTGTTTTTAAACAATTTCTTCATCTTTTTACCTTCAGAAATGCACTAAAACATCATAGCATAAGACTTCTGGCAAAACAACAACAAAAACACAGAAAACCAAAAACCACCACAAAAAAAAAAAAAAAAAAAAAAAAACATACCAAAAAAACATGGAGCTTGCATGCACATACAAGATCCCAGCAAAGTCACCTTACAGCTATTACGAATTACTTCTCTGTATCCTAAAAGGAATTAGGGAATGGCTTTCACATAGGGAGCTCATAGAATACAATATTGTTTTTCTCTGTTGACCTGATTACATAAAATATTAATAGTAGTAGTGAAGGTTATTAATTCACAGCAACATGAAGAGTTACATCCAAAGTTACATAGTTCCTGTTGATGACTTTTAGCACTTCATATTAATTTCACCCATTTCTCTGCAATGCGTGAAATGTATTAATTCAGATGATCTAAAGTGTCTTCCATATAGAAGTCTTCAAGTGAAAATTATTTATGAGGTGTCAAGTGAACAGTATTACTGCTGTAGCAGACCAGTAGAGACATGAGACATTAAATTTTAAGAAACTGACACACCTTTTTAATTAGAAATGCCAACGTTTGACATTTTTATTCCCAAGAAAATTGATTTATTATAGATCCATTTAATTTTGGGAAAAAGCCGATGCTAGGAATTCTGATTCATAGTCCACAGCGGTAGATTTTCCTAACATGGTGCAGTACAGTTTCTGATCACTCACGTAGAGCAAGTCGATATAAACGAACTGCACAAACCCCTGTATATCTGAGTAAGCAGCAGTTATGTAGAACAACTGATCTCCATCCCCATTCTGATTCCTCATTTCCCACCTGGGACTGTGCAAAGCACTTTTTAAGCAGTCCTTTTAGGAGTTAGAAGAAAACTAATGATTTTATCACTGAGAACGATGCCAGTGACCAGCAGCTGAACATTTCATCGAAATAGAAGAGACAAGTTAAGAATATTAACAGAATACACACTCCTGACTTCCAAAACTTTTATACCTGGCAGCATTATCTAAGAAGGGCTATTCATACACAGCAAGGAGAGCTCCTTCTCCAGCTGTGTAATACTGTCCTTAAGCACTGATCAGACAGACTTAAGCATTTGTGTTCCTGTGATTTTTTTTTTCCCCGTCAAATATCTAAGTATTTCCCTACGTTAGGGTACTTAAAACACTGGATTGAACTGCTCTAATCATAACTGTAAAAACTGTAAAAAATTAGCCTACTGATTTCAACCATGCTACAGATTTATTTTCTTCCTTAACCAAACTCTTAACAGTGAGATATGTGACCAAATTGTAGCCTCCCAATAAATTAACTGCAGTGGCTGATAAATCCACATGACTACAGTAAAAGAGAATTCCATATTGGTAAGTGAATCACTGTTAAAGTAAGGAAGAGAGGATGAAGTACACATACAACCCACTGGGACTAACAGGGTACTGCTCGACTGTTCACGGCAGTCTGGGGAGCGATTCAGGCCAAAGCCCACCAGCAGTGATCCCTTCAGTCTGAGTAAAACAAGAGCTGGCTTATTCATATGACTGTGTGACAGTTTATATGAAACTTTGTTTTATTTTTCGACATGTAACAGCAAGTTTGTGCACAAGCTTCTTTGCAGATAGTCAGTGCTCTCATTTTTGGAAAATATGAATGCTTCTGCAAAACAAACACAGCAAAACCTGCTCATAATGGGCACCAAAGGGACTTCTGCTTTTCAACTCTTTGTAGCAGCTGCTTGAATAAAGCAGGGTAATTAGATTCCAGCACTCAGAAGGCTGAGATTAACTTACTGTGAGACATAGCTATGCCCCAAGTGAAGAAAGCAACATAAATAGCACTGGCCTAAGGGTACCTCAGACATACTGACATAGCCTTCATGAAGTATTAGTATGGCAATTTCCACCTATGTGGGATGAACAGGTGAATCTGCTGCTGCAGTGGGGTTGGGATGTACACAGGAAGTAGTGGAGGAGTGATTTGAAGCATCTGAAACATATCTCAGCTTGAATATAATATACAGGAAGAGAAGGGAAATATACAGGCGAAGATACAGCAAGAAAGTGATAGCAAAAAAAAAAAGGAGACAAAAAAAAGACAGAATAATGAAATAGAAGACTCTTCCAGAATTAGCAGCAAATCAATACTCTAGAGGTTCCTTTCGCACCTTCTTTAAATCC
This sequence comes from Aythya marila, assembly GCF_965140915.1. Lineage (NCBI taxonomy): Eukaryota > Metazoa > Chordata > Aves > Anseriformes > Anatidae > Aythya > Aythya marila. The sequence goes on along the minus strand of NC_139056.1, from coordinate 7,402,368 downwards.
AAGTTATTGCTGAATATTCCATTAAGACCTGTTGCACTACAGCTATGACTACACCACAAGTTTCCCCATGTCATTGCAAGTGTTTTTGCCCAAATTATATACGATGCACATATTTATTCTTCTGGTGCTTGCTTGCTGTCGTTTAAGTTGCAGTTGTTGCTAAATGTCTTTCTGTATTTAGAAGGAACATTCTCCCACAGTTTCCTGTGTTGGAAAATAATCCTTGGACATTTGGTACACAGAAAGTTGCACTATATCTGCACAGTTAAAGAACACAGGTGAAAATAGAGAGAGTAACGGTACAGCAACACAGGATGGAATCTGTTCAGACCACACGCCAATCATATGGCCTAATTGTGCAGCTGACTTACCTGTAGCTGCATCACTATGGTTATTTCCAAACTGTTCATTTTGGAAGAACTGCAGGAAAATGTAACACAAAATGATATTTACTAGGCACCACTAGTAAATATCAAAATCTGCTAACTGTAAGTGGAAGATGAAGGCAATAGGAAAAAACAAAACAAAACAAAACAAAAACACAAGAGTTTGTGCCTTTTCTCCTATTGATATTCTGAAATGCCATTTCAAAAGGCTTTATCTCAAAGCATACAGACACGTGCTAGAGGCTGGGCATAATTATTTAGGCTCACTGAGTCACAGATGTTACCTTTAAGTGGTTTGTCAGTTGTCATGCACAATCTGACAATCATGCTGGAGATGAAGTACAAGCAAGAACTGCACATGTACTTTCTAACTATAGTGTTGTATATTGCACTATTTGAATACAAATCCAAAGAGCAGCTCTTCAGATTTTTATGCTAGTCAGTCACGAAACTCCAGGAGTACCACATATTCATCTGTGAAACACTGGTGTTTTGGCTTACCCACCAGGATTTAACATATGAGACCTGCAAACCTACCATGCTTCAGCTGCAAAGCCAAGGATACAAAACATTCAGAATTGTTACCAATATTTTGCTGTCAGACTATGATGTCATTTCAAAGAAGTTTTTGCACAAGTCTGTCCTTAACAGACAGTTAATCTAATGTTAACAGTCTGGATATTTCTAGTCATAATGAATTTATAAAACTGTAGATAATTAATATCAATAATCTAAAAGAGTTCACAGACACTCTGGAGGACAGAATCAAAATTGTTTTGGTATCGGTTCATTGGCAAACTCTATCATTTCATGGGACCTGTGATGACAAAAAGAGTCAAGGCTGACAAATAGGAAAATCTCTACCTTTGCTGCAAAAATATTGATGCCCTAGCACATGCTAAATTAAGCCCACTTCTGCAGGTATTTGTTCTGCCCCACCAGCAGGAGGTATGGCAGGGAGTCAGCACGAAGTGTTCTGTGTAGCACTGTGCTGTACCTCAGGATGCCTGGGACTAGTAAACACAGAATAATTCACTAATTTTTCTTCAATAACAAATTTAACCAAGGTAGAGTTGATGTAAATTCATACAGTGACAAACATTAGGCTACTTATGAATTTTAATTTGATGATATTTCCAAGGGCACAGCAATGAAGCATCACTGCTTGCAAACGAGGAGAGTAATACTGTGGTATTCCTAGTTAAATGTAGTCACCTCAGCTACTTTAAAATAGCACACTATGGTCAGTTCTATAGCTGTGTCCAATGATGTCTTCTAAACTTCTTTAAAGAAACCCATAACAAATACTTTGGATAGAATAACGATGGTAAATCCTACAGAAATAAATAACATTTACAATCAAGACCCATACTACTACTTTCATTGTTTAGACGCGAAGTAACAAGGATTAGAATTTCAGTGAAGCTTTAAAGAACACATACGCAATCCTAATGCAGTTTGTCATTTCCATATATTTTCAAAGAGGTCCTTGCAATGTTCTTAACTTTTTTTTTTTTTTTTAAATACTGCAGCTATGCCTGATCACTAGGATTAAGGTAGATAAACATATTCAGAATAATTCACCTCAACTAATTCCTATACAGAAAATAAAGCGGGAAAAAAAAAAAAAAAGTGTTTTAAGCATACTTGCCCCTAACACATGCCAGAAACTATGTACTAATAACAGTTGCTTTGAATACCTTAATAGTCTGAACACCTGAAAACATTTTTAAATTCTTCAAGACTCTGAATCACTGAAGCCAAACACTTCACTCAGAAAATATTTTAAGTTTCTTAAATAAACAAGTTTATCATATCTTAATATAAGTGCACAACTTTAAGAGATATTTAATACATTTAGTCTCCTGACATGAGAGGACAGGAAAGCTTGCTCAAGCTTTCAGTGAAGACTGACTAAAAACATGTATCAGCCAGCTAGCTTGAAACATGAGATTTGGCCATTTCCTGTGCTGAGATATTGAATATTCAGTACAAAACAAACAGACAAAACAAAAAACACCTTAGTAGCTCCAATCTACAGATATTATTAACAGTTGAATCATCACAAGGTACCTTTGGATGGTTATAAAAAACAGACTGCATAAAAATTCACAAGCTGTTTTCAAATTTAAAACAAATAAAGTCCCTGCAAAATAACAAGTTAAACATGCAGATTCTTCTAGTTACAGGCTTTAAAGATAAATAAATAAATAAATCATCCTCTGAACTCAGTTTAAAAGAAATTAAAATTCATTTACCTGAGAATTCATTTGGGGTTATTATTCATTGTTTCCAATGCCACTGCTTCCTATGGGCTTCTTTTTGTAAGAACCTTACAGTCAGGAAGTACAAAGTCCTAGTGATAACAGAAGAGTAAATAGATTGAACAGGTTATATTATGGTAACATAATTTACAAAAATCAATAGAAAAGTATCCCAGAGGATACTCAACATGTCATATCAAACTAAATGGAAATGCAAAGAACTACCCTTCTGCTTTCTAAGTGCAGAATGAGTCCATGCCAGACGTGTACATTCCTTCAAAGGACACACCTGACACAAGAGTCCTAAGTTACTAATGGATAGAGAGAATAGTGAATTAAAGACTTACATATTAGGCAAGATTGGGAAATGTAATTTAGATGATGGAGTATCTTTGGGGTTTTCACTGAAAAGGAACATACGGAACATATAGACAATCAGTGTCAGATTAACATCTAGATATGACAGGATCACTGAATACACTCCTGCATCCTTCAATACTGTTTCATCACACTGTGCCCATGAGGTACCTTCCAAATAATTCTTATCAGAGAATGAGCTAATTAACTGAGCAGAAAGACATTCAGGAACTCCTGTCAGGATAAGTCAATGATTGAATCTGGCACATCGCTTTTAAATTTTTTTATTATTATTTTTTTTAATAGGGAAGATTTTCAATCAGTGCAGAGATTTACAGATTTCAAAGGCTAACAGTTTATACTACCTAGGATCTGGACAACTGTTTCAAGTCTTCAGTTAAACATTACTTGTTAACAGAGGTTAGTCTCCTCTCTCAAAATCCAAAGGCAAGGAAAAATACCTTCCAAAATAGTCCTGTTTACAATTTTGTCTCAAGGGTGGAAAAAAAAAAAAAAAAAGTACTTCACTAAAAAGCAATCAAGAAAAACAGTTTCTTATTCACAGGAGCTAATTACGTTTACAAAAAAAAAAAAAAAAAGGAAAAAAATCAGAAATGACTTTCAGTAAAATGCAAATAGTAGCAGAGGGAGATAAATAAAACCCAATAGAATTGCTTGGTGCGATTTTGCAATCACAGCTTTCAGGAGCTGGAAGAGAATAAAAAGAAAGCTGCTTTCCAATAACACAGAAATAGTGTAACAACTAGCCAGTCAACAGAGGCAGAAAATAGGTAACCAGAGGAGAGTGACAAAATCAGCTTTTACTGACATAGTAATAAAAAGAAGATAAAAAGGCAGCAGAAGACACTGATGCAAAGATGTATTTGTAAACACCAGATAAAGAACAGCTGAAGGCAATAACTCAGGCTATAACATAGCTGATAAAGCAGCCCTGCAACATTCTAATCACCTGCAGTCCCAGGACTCCCTTTTTTGAGAGGAGCAAATAACTCATCATTTTCATAGAGCAGTAAATTCTGTGCATAACTTTGAAGTGCTCAAATAAGATGTTTCCCTTAGGAATGCAGATGGTTTTCAAGTAACTGAGAAATGGACACTGGAAATAGAATCACAACACAGTTTGGATAGAAAAATTCCCATATGGAGAGACTGCAACAACATGGGACATCATCATTATTAGAGTCCTCCTGGTGCCCAGAAGCAGCATCACTTCTATTGTTTGATCCCTCACTGGTAATTTCTTATCATTCCACCTCACCTAAATGTGAAGAGGGGATGTAACATAACAGAAGAACAACCAGAGACACATTATAAGAAATAAGTCTCTCACAGCTACCTAAGGATACACAAAATTCAGCAAAGGATTTTTCAGAGGTATTTGAGCATTTTAACTTGCAACCTTCCTAAAGAGCAGGCAAGTCTCAAACAGATTTACATATAACCAGTCTCCCACCTATATGTTTGGTCAAATAAGGGCTCCAGAACCCACCTAAAGGGACATGAATCTAGCTAAAACAGTATGGCCAAGGCCCAGAAGGAAATGTTACTTCAATACTATTAAAACTTGTCTCTAAGCATTTGCCTTCATTGTGTTTAAGTGATTCTGAAGCACAGAGAAACACGTGGATGGACACTGGGCCAATAATAAATTCAGTAACGACATAGCCTCAGAACGCAGATGGGTGACAAATGTGTTAGAAACATATTAGGCACAATAAAATAATTGAACTTTAGTCTTTGAATAATTACTTTGTTACTAACTGACATTAATTGCACCTTTCCTCTCAAATTTCTGAAGTTATTCTCAATCACATAGTTTCTAATTTGCTCAAAGCCTTGTGAAGCAGCAGCCTGTGCAGTACCACAGGGCAATGCTTCCCATAGCTCCCTTCTGTTCCATTCTAAACAACTCTTCTTTGCACAGATTTCATCCGTCTTTTCCATACATGTATATGAGAAGTAGAGACTTTATACCTACTAAAGATTTGGTATTTACATAGCATATCATATGATCGTATGTTAAAGCTAGTGTCACGGAAGGATAAGAATTCAAAGGTTGGAGAAGGCATTCTAGTTGTTGCTATACATTAGATTATCCATGCATACTCCCATTAACAGTAGCAAAAAAGAATAGAAGGTTCAGTCTCCTCTCTGATCATACAGTTCTAAAATTTTCACAGAACTGACAAACAGCACGCAATTAAGTGAACTAGGTCAGAACAGGAACAGAATAGGGATCAGATCCCTAAACCTCTCTAGAAAGTGCCATACCTGCACACATGCTGATAGGACAGTTCCCTTTACTATGGTGATTATATTGCAAACTGTTTACAACTCTTTCCTAGACTAATAAAAAAACAAACACACTGGAATAGAGCTTCATTCACTGAGAGCCTACCAGTTGTTTTTGCACAAACTCTTCCGTTCATAAGAGATTCCTAACTATTTCCATTGGTCTGTTTGGTCCTTTGCTTAAAATTAATCACAGTAATTTATTTTTTTTATACATCTGGCAAAATTGCACCAAACACATTACACATGGCAGAAGACTAGGTTTTACCAGTTAGCAATACGTCGTATTTTATTGTGGGTAACAACAAAATTCAGCTGTGGTTGTCCCAAAACTCTCTGTAGACTGACAATCATTCCCACTGTTACAACTCCTGCCTTTTGCTTCTTCAATTGTATTTATGTTCCAAGAGAAGTCAAGATAAATATAATTAGGTGACAATAAGTAATTTTTAAGGACTAAATCATTCAACATGAATAAAACCAACAATATAAAACACAATCCACGTGTGTATGCAGATTGTGTGTGTTTTTTTTTTTTTTTTTTTTAATAGTTTTTTCTGCTAGACTTCTGATCTGGAAACTGTGTGTTAGGAGCCTTAGATCAAGATGCTAAGCAGTTATATTTAATGAAAAGAACATGGGGTGATGGGTGGTTTAATACCCTTATTGAGCATTGATCAGTTACGAGGAGAACTTTGAAGTATAACAGCAGAATGTCCTTGTTTTGAACCATTTTGACCAACAGAAAGATTTGGACATGGTCTGTATGGTTGTTCTACAAGGAGGAAAATATTGTTTTACAGCACACCATGTGTGATTTGGTGTTCTTTGTTACCTTGTGTATTTTTTTTGCAAGATGCCTGCCAATTTAGTGTGGTAGCAAGTCTCCAGCAGAAACTGCAAATGGAAAGAGAGCTGTAACCTAGGAAACTTTTCTATGTTGGCACTTCTTAGGCTCTGAGTGAAGAAGAGTCAGTTGAAAGAACCCACAACTCTCAAATTCAAGTCAAACATGAAAATTTTGCAGTTACCAAGTCTTAACTTGCCGAGATTCACTTTGCCTGTTTTAAGTTAAAAATGTCCCCCTGTACAAGGGCAGAAATCTGCCAGCCCCACTTGCATATCTTTTTAGAGCCTGCCTAAATCCAATATTTTTATTGTGCACCCATCATTTGAGTAATTATTGTTCCCTCCAATTAACCACAATTTTCTAGTTCAGTTGAATTTACAGTGTTTCCCATAGTCTTCTGAGAATTCAAGATTTGAACAGTGCTGTTGCCACGCAGTCAACCTTAGTTACAGTGGCTTGGTTTACTGATGAAGTATCAGGGTACCATTAGGATGAGAGGTACACAACAAATATTCCTATAGCCATCAGAGCTTGTTTCTGCCACAATATTTAAATCTTCAATGCGTACCCGAAGCATATATACAGTATTTTATTAAACTTACATACTTAGTCAAGCATTTAAAGGTAAAATTCAATCTTAGAATTACCAAAGAGTAAGTGCTAGGTGATTATTAAGTCTCATATCTGTAAAACGTGCAGCTTGTTTTTGATAACTAATATTGACAGCTTTAAAGTGACACGCAGCAAAATAAGCAAGCTACTTAATCATGTGATGCACACATTTTCCATCTTCCTTTAGAACAAGCCAGTAAATCACAGCAGTGGTGCCTTCCTACTGTTTTCTTACTACTCTAACCCACGTGTGCTTATTTCCAAGGACGTTCTCTGAACCTTCTATCTTTTTTTGTACAGCAATGTTGTTAAAAGAACATCTAAAGTAAAAGAAAAAACCAACTTTGTCAGTTTAAATCCCAGAGAAAGTTTTAAGAATTAGATCGATAGAGGAATAGAACCTCTTCTTTTGGTATCTGCTACAGCTGCGGGTGTGTGTGTGTGTGGGGAGGGGGACTTGACACCAAGATATGAAGTATTAAGTTCCTTCTGAAGTCATAATACAGCCACATAGGCAACTGTATTCTCCAACTCCATGCAAGCGTCCACATAGGGTCTCTCCTCACTGTGGATTGCAGTCCTCCCCAGCCTTCGTCATGGCAAAGTCAATATTCAATATTACCTCTTCATTTGCTTGCAAACTTTACAGTTACGCTAAAATTCCCCTACTATGAAGCCAGCAATGCTAAAACCTTGATTTCTTCCAATAAGTCAACCTAAAGAAGTAAACTTATAAAATTTATTCTCCTCAGGTGTTTCATAGTTGTTAAAGAAAAAAAGTCAAATTTAATCACAAGGAGAGTGATGAAAGATCACTGCGTTGATAAAAAAAAAAAAAAAAAATGCTTGAGGGTTTTCCAAGACATAGGCCTACATCACTTAGGCATTTAATTCCTATTGATCTTAATAGAATTCAGGCACCTCTGCTCCTTCATGAATCTGAAACTTGCATTCTTAAGGCTATTCAATCATGGTGAAAAAGTGTACCCTATGACTTGCTAAATAAGTTCACTCTAGGTTGTATTTATGTCAGTTTTCATATGGGCAATGCTAGCGAAAAGAACAGCAATCATTTTCATGTAGCTTGGGGCTTGAAACAAGCTCCCACTTATACAGGAGTAAATTCAGGGTAATTCCATTTACTTCTTTTGATTGGATCTGGCCTCTTGCCTCTGACACTGCCTGTGGTAACAACTGTAGTGTATCATTTTTTTTTCCCCTCCAAAATAAGATTGCATTTTAAGAAGAATGTTTACGAAGAGGAATGTCAAGTTTTTGTACCATTTAGAGATTGCTAGCCTATGTGGATATTTAAGCAGAAGCAACCAAAATTATTTTTCACGAAGGAGAGAGGGAAAGTTACACAGAGTCATAATGCCCACTAGAGAATACCTGCCCTGTATACACACAATAACTCCCATCACCACATACAACAACAGCAAAAAAGGAAGCCTAACCACATAAGACGCCTGTAGTCATGTCATCACAAAAACTATATTGACAAGGGCAGAAAGAACTGTGCTAAAGCTTAATACTCTAGTAATTAAGATCAAAAAAAGTCCAATACCAAAACATCTTTCCTGGCATGGTGAATCATTTTTACTTTTTGTTTGCTCCACGTAACTATTCCCCGTGGCAGCCTGCCAGGCAGGAGCAGGTGTACAGCTGTTCCTGTGCCAGGTAGTACACTGCCAGAGAGGGGAGCCAAGCCTGAGCACTTACGAAACACTTTCTACCACCCCTTTAGCAGAGATTCAAATTTGGCATATTCTTGTGTCGCCACTCTTGAAAATTTTGGTTTTGCTAATTAAAAATACAAATAGTCCATAATAACTTACTTACAGTTCCCTGTGATAATTATTCTTTCCACTGAAAATTATGGCAACTGGAATCCTCTGCACCACAGCACATACTGCAAACGCCAAGAAAGAAATCAAAGTGTGTCATCACTGTTGATAGAAGGATAAATATAGTTGAAGTCAGATTAATATTTCCAAGATTACTCATTTCTACTTCAAAAGAGAAGCAAAGATCATGTGCAAAATGACAGCTACCCATCTGGGACTAGAAAAGTCACCATATGGATGTCTTTTTTCTAATTATAGATAAATTTCTGAACTAAGGGATTTAAAAGTAGAGATTTGTTAGTTCAAAAATATACTTCCTCTCCTCCCTCATTCAGGCAGTCCTTTGGTGCTGGCTAATCAATCAAGCAAAGCATTAGGAGCTTTGCTTCACCTTTAAGAAGGGAGAATTTTCCTACTTTGTGTAATACATAGTCATTTTTGTAGCCCTAGGAGGAAATTTGTTGCTTTTTTTTAAATAAGCCAGAAGAACCTTTATAATCCTTTAGCCTAATGTCCCTCATATCAGAGGCAATGAGATCTCCTTATGTAAATTCCTTACCTATGTATAATATCATTACTTGAAATACAGAATACACTCCTGAAAAACATCCCAAGTAGATTGAAAGATATTTCAATTACATAATTATCACCCAAGGTAAGTTGCTCCAAGAGCAATTAATTTACATAAACGATTAAGTATGTATTCTTAACTTTGGGCAAGTTGGTTCTTCTTCCACTACAAGATTAATGTTTGTTGTATTTTGTCTGCTGGATTGACTGATTAATCCTCTATCAAATTACTGAATGGTATGCATGTATTTATAAACCAATCATATTCTTCTTCAGAGCTTTGGTTTGATATGCTAATAAAGCAGGCTTCTTGACCTTGGGAGATGTTTTCTATACTTTACATTAAGGGTGGGGAAAAATAAGCTCCTCTGAACCCTGCAGCTTTTGGCCTCCCTCTAGAACTGCAAACACTACATAATATTCCAATAGCAATTATAGCTGTGCCAACTGCAGAGGCTGAACTGTCTTTTCATGCCTGCTTAGCATTTCATAGCATTTATACATGGATTACATTAGCCTTTTTGTCATCAAGGTAGAAATTAACTTCAGCACATAAAGGTAGCTGATATGAAGGAAACTGCAGGAGTAGTCAACTGAGACAAACAGGCTTTTTCTTGAAGCCCAGAGCACACATGCCATGCTCATGACCTCCAGGGTAGCCTCTTTTTTCCCCCTCTACTGACTATGCTAAGTTAGGCAGAACAAGTACGCTGAATATCATCCCATATCCAGGGGGAGTTTAAAACACATAACAGCATCTTTGGCTGCTCTTAACGCACATGAACCAGCAAATTTCTGGTTACCATACAAGTCAGCATGCATAAAAACTTCTTTATAGCTTTTTTCCTTCGGTCCTGGTAAAGTCTCACATTCTGTCCATAGTTAAACTGAGCACTTATCACTGTTACACACACGATTAGTCCCTGTACCTGCCCTAGACATACCTGAATATCCACCTCACAGATTGAGAACAGTTGTATTGTGAACAGTTGTCTGACATCTATACAAGCAGTGAGATAAAGGTTGAAATAGCGACGAAAATGGCAAATGCACCTGATCCATTTAGTTTATATAAGATAGCAACTTCACTTTGCTGTTGTCTCAGGAGCTAGTGCTTCCAAGAAAGGAGGCTGCCTGGAGGATCAGGGAAGGTGCTTTCAGCAGCTCATGAGCAAGAGCCTATTCTCTAGCTGCTCCCATTACTTTCATTACTACTACAGCCCAAGTGCGGGAGGAAAAACAAACAAAAAAAACAAAAAAAAAAAAAAAACATGAAACTGAAAGAAAACTATTTTTTTTTTTTACTTATGCGACTTCAAGTATGTGTGACTATGATCTAGCACTATGACTGTCCACTGAGTAACATAGTTCTCAATCTGAGCATGATCGAAATAGATTCACATATTTTATCTGGGCTATGATCCTTATTCCATTAAGAAGCTGGTCTAATACAGCATTTTTTCCTCTAGCTGTAATACTGCACCACTTAACTGTGAGATTTAGCACAGTCCTCATAACTGGAGCCTTATTTCCACTCATGTTGTTACAAACATCTTAGTGTCTCATACTTTATCCACACCGTGAGATCTGGAAGTTTAACCATGCATAAAAACCTTTTGGCTGTTGCAATAACACTCTGAAATGAAGCATGCTCGTCTCCACACAGGCCGCAGCACACAAGGCCATCTTATTCACTTCACTCCTGTTAACTTCAGGTTTTCCTCTACATACCATGGAGTTTTCCACCCTTGCTTTCAGTAAGTCAAATTACAACACACAAATAATACAGTCCTTCAGGGAGAGAAGAAAAAAAAAAAAAAAAAAAAAAAAAGCTTCTGCTTTCCTAGAGGAAAGAGCAGAAGGCTACTCAGAATAAGCTACTGGAGCCTTATGAAGAATGATATAAAATTCAGCTTCACACACAATCTAACATCCAACCCATGACCAGGAGTAGTAGTTCTCCTTTGCAAAATAGTGTTAAATGCCCTAAAATACTAGGATCCTAGGTCTATGTTCTAAGTTATGTACTTTTGAACACAAAACTAACCTCCATTTGCCCTAGTCCTCAGCCGCCATCTTAGTTCACAAGACCCTACTGTGTTCAAACTCCACCCATTTTCCTGAGGAATGTTTTTTTCCCTCCCCTCAGGCCCAGAAAAAAAGAAACAAATAACAATTACATTATCATTCTGTTATAGCTCCCTACTAATTTTAGTCTCACTGTGGCTCTCTATTAAATCCTCAGCCCTTTCAAATGCTTCTAGAATCACTTACAGATAAAGCTCCCACTGCTCAATACGTGTGCATTGCAGCTCCCATAGCTCAGCAGTAGACCAACCCCTCCAAAACCACAGCAAGTTAGGCAGCAGGGTACAGGCACCTTCTTTTACATCTTTTCCATGGCTGCTGAAAAACAGGCTTCAGCTTCTCTGGGCTGACTATTTCTGTGCCCTCAAGCCCAGCCTCCTGCAGAGCTTCTTCACCTGAACTGCCCACAGCTGCCCCCAGAGCCCCCTAACAGGGCCCAGGTCCGGCCTCCCCCACCTGCAGCCCTCTGTGTCTCATCCCCTTCAGCTGGGGCTTCTAGCATTTTCTTTGGAAGACTCAAATTCGATTGAGGCCTTGTCGTTTTCACAAAAAGCTTGATGGGGAGAGGAGGGACAGGGATGTGGGTGTAGTAACACAGTTTTTGAATATATTGCTTTGAAAATCATAGTGAGATGCACAGAAAGGCATAAGAGGTCCCAGGCTTCACAATAAGACCCCCAACCATTAATACAGTGACCAAAGAGCTGCCTAATGATGACATTTACAGAAACATTTAGGATAAACTCCTGAAAACCTCACCTTTCATGGGAATCAGTAGTTTGTGTGCTCCTGAGAGGCTCTATCTGCTCCCACCTGAAGTTACAAGGCAGAACTTCAGGCACAGCACAAACTTCTGTATCCCTTCATTTTGGCTTTGTTCTCTACCAGGCCAGAATCTAAGCCAGATGATAATGCACCAGATAATGCTTTAGAGCAAGTACCTCCAAGTATTTTAATAAAAATATCTAGTACTTTATGCTGATACATATGGCAAACTAACTTGCAGGAAGCTAATGTCCCATTTGCAGATTTCCCAGAGATGTCACTGAGTTGCAACAGAAATTGGGTTAGTTCTTTGCTACTTTTCAGAAACTTTATTTTGCTGATGGTTTCTTTTCTACTCAACTGCAGGGCTATTTGAACTAGCTAAGAAATTTAACACAAATTTAACATTTTCTCCTGAAGAAAATAGCTTGCCTAATCCTCTGATGTTTTCCTCTATCTTAACATGAGGGGAAAGGAAGGAGGAAATCCTTTAGAAGAAGAGACTAAAAGGGAATTTTTGCCTGTTCGGCCTTATAAACATTGGCATTGAATGAGTTAAGGGACTGGCATTACCAAGCTGTTTATTGGTGGTGGGGAAAGCACAATGTGAATCATTACAACTCCAAAGAAAAGAAGATATATTTGAAAATGAACAACAGCATATGCTTATGCTTCCTTAAAATTAGCTTTGGGCCAGTTGTTTCTATCCCACAGTAATACCAAGCATGCAACAAAAGAAAGTTTCAATACCATACATTTCCTTTAGGAGGGAGTCCAAAAGTCAAGTGGGTATGAAATAAGACTTGTCTGGGAGAAAATATATGTATTTTTTTTGTTCTACCTGACCTGCTAGTAATTCAGCCACTTACATACACTTAACAGGAAGTTTACTGTTTTAAATAAAGAATTTCCCGCTGTAGTGAACAGAGAAGGAGAATTTAGGCCCTTTAGATGCAATGCTAACTTTCTGAATATTTCATAGAATCATAGATTGGTGTGAGTTGGAAGGAACTTTAAAGATCATCTCGTCCAACCTGCTGCCATGGGCAGGGATACCTTCCACTATACCAGGTTGCCAAAAGCCCCATCCAACTAGGCCTTGAATGCTGCCAAGGAAGGGGCACCCACAGCTTCTCTGGGTAGCCTGTTCTAGTGCCTGACCACCCTCATAGTAAATAATTTCTTCCTAATGTCTCATCTAAATCTACTCTCATTTAGCCTAAAGGCATTTACCCTTGTCCTATTGCTACACACTCTGAAAGTCTTTCCCCATCTTTCCTGTATCCCCCTTTAGGTACTGGAAGGCAGCTATAAGGTCTCCCCAGATCCTTCTCCAGGCTTAACAGCCCCAAGTCTCTCAGCCTGTCTTTATAGGAGAGGTGCTCCAGCACCCTGAATATGCAGATATATTTAGGAGGATGGGGTTTAAGGTCATAACCTGTAAGCTCATCCAAAAGTGTTAGTTAAAAGGTACTTAAGGACAAATGGGATGGCATGATGGGGAGTGTTTGGGAGTGTAAATGTATGGGTATAAAATCTTAATCACTGACAAAGCATTCATTCTGATGTATAGACCCAAATTAAAGTAATTAACAGATACACACCTATTAGGCAAAGCTATTATGATACAGACTTTATATCAGAATTCTAGTCCGGATGAAAAACAATATACTTTATCTGAAAAAAATTCAACAAAGCCCCTCATGAATTCATAAAGTGTTTCTTTGACTTAGTACAGACTAACAAATATCAAAGTTATTGGAATAACAAAACCTGAACAACAAGTATATAAAACTTTAATTGGTAAGAGTGGCCTATATTCAACTTGCCACTCTAATCTATTATCGATATCTTAACAGGATCTTATGTATCACACCATGCAATGTGCTATGTATCATCTGTTCTAAGTACCACCTTAACCTATCTTATAGCAATGATTTTGGTAATAGGTTTCTCTGATGACTTTATTATTATTATTATTATTTATTTCAGTTTTAGATAATATAAAGAACAAGGAACAGCCTTGCCTGTGTGGAAGAAGTATTTGTTTCTCTGTTTGCTACAAACAAGATTTTGGTAAGCTTTACAAGATGAAAGGTTTTCTCTTTTTCTTTCCCTTAGCAGGACATTTATTCTCTAGGCAGTATTCTCATGTTTTATGTCTGTACTAAATAAAATAATTTTTATGCAATGACATACATATCCAATGCGTTTTGCAGACTTGTGAAGTCACAGATTGGAAAATAATGCACCTGTCTAACAGACTGACTGAACAACAGGAATTACCTTCAGGCATTCTGGTCGCATGCACAGAAAAAATAAAAATAAAAAAATCATCGCAAGCTGGCAGCTCAGCAGCCTTATTTGTACCATGTGGGGACTGGGCTAGCACTGACCACCAAGGGGTGGCCTATGACCTGTCCCTTGTGTAGAGCCAACACAAGCGGACCTTGCTGGTGAGGTGATAAAGGCTCCAATGTGGCACTGCCTTGGAAATGTGTTAACTCCAGCTACTACTGGAAATATCAGATGTCAGCAAACATAAGGTGCTCGTAGGAGGGCTGGCAAATGAAGGCCTCTCATTAATCTCTTACAGATGAATGATGCCTTTGCTGCAGTCTTACACAGGTGTTTAAGGAGCCTACTTGTCTTCTGTTTATTACCCATAGTACAAGAACCTGCACTGAGATCAGAGAAACTGCCACTGGAGATGCACTCCCTCACTTCTCAGTGGTGTATGTATTGATCTTATCTAGCATAGCTAGAGGAGAGGAGGAAACTTCACAGGGGGAACCTATTTCTTCTATACAGTAACCTAGAATTTTATAGTTCAAATAAGTATTCAGCCCAGCTTCTAAAAAGAATATAAATGCTAGTCTTGGTAAGTACTGATTAAGCTTTTCTTTTAAGAACTGTAAGAGCTTTAATTGTGTATTTTATTTTTTCATGTGCAAATGTATTATTACAACAATTAACAACAGATTTCTAACTTCAAGCCACGACTGTGCATGGCAATTTCTCCAAGGTCTTGATTCCAATAAAACAATCTACAAATGTCCATTGAATGAAAGTAAAACTCCCAGAGTAAGCTATTGTCAACCCCTTCTGACTCTTGTACAAATGAAAACAATGTTTGGGAATATAATGCATATTCATTTATGATATTTGCTTTCATCTGAACTTCATGATACTGTGTAGACTACTCAACAGTAACAATAGCATTATAAAATGGAACAGATTTTGAAAAATTTACTTGTGCTGCATAGTATTGTACCAAGGAACTGAAAAATACTGGCCACAAGGGTGCTGGAATTTGACATCTTCAGTTTTTCTTCATTGTCATTACCTGTCAGTGCCACTAATTTACATAAATGGAAATGCAACTGCATCAGCAAGCCACTATTACCGAACAGTTAGAAGTAGTGATCTTTATATATTTAATGATATATTTAAATTTAAACAAAAAATTTGGAAAATAAAATTTTTGAAAATCCACACAAAAATGTACATGTTACAAAGTATTAACAATGTAATCAAAATAAATTCTATTGTTCATTCTGATATACTGTCCAGCATATACACTCTGAACAAAATGCTATGAGATCCTACACATTTGCATCTATTAAGTTTAGAACATTTGATTGCTGCTGAATTCAAGCTAATATTGGAATTGGTGTGTGCTCATATAATAGAAAGTTCTCATAATGCTTCTGTGGAAGGACTGTGGAAGAAGTTTTATGCAAACTTGGCACTATTATACTACAAGATGTTATTACACAGTAAAACAGTCTGACCTAGAAAATCCTAGTGATGTTTGACATGGCATTCTGTCACAGCTGTGTACACCATTAAGAACTGCTGGCCTTGCCTCGTATTTAGGAATATAACCCAAGTGTGGATCTCTACAAAATGTACAAAGGGTAGGTTCAGTATAGCTTTAAAGGTTACTGGAGCAAAATTCATTGGTCAGAAGGCACACTTTTTGACCATGTATTCAAAATACACTCCCAAACCCTTAGTTTCATGAAGGTTTGTGAGAAGTTAAGGCTGCCATACAAGTAGAAATTTCTATGCCTTGTAGAAATTATTAATTGTTTTGACATCCAAACAATAGCAAATATTAGTGGGTTAAACCACAACATTGTTTTTATATAGTATCATTTTAATGAAGCATTATTCTACATTGGTATGTGTTTTTGGCATGGTCTTAGGAATAGAAGTCAAGGGCTGTCAATAAAATGGTGAAGCACACAAGCTTCCCATGAAAATTTAGTAATTTTTGATGCTTCAAAGAAAAATCTGATTTAATAAGTGTTAAGTGCTTGTGCCATTACTCACATGTATTTAAGCGTCTTACATTGTTGTAATTTTGTCTTCCATTTCCATCCTCTTAAGAACTAAAACAGGAAAGCACAAAGAATTCCCTAAAATGTCTTGTAGTCTGTACAGAGTAAGGGCAAAACCAAGATAATATAAACTTTAGGGCATGAAGTCATTTAAGAAAGCTACAGTTTAAACTTTCTTCTATCCCTTGCTCCTACAGTTGCTACACAACAGACAGAGATCAGAAACACAGCAAACAGGAGAAAGATCCTGCTCAATACATACATGTGGCTTAACAAAAGTGGGTTTGAATTCCAAAAATAGGTAAACTGCTCAGATTTAAGCAATGTACAAAAAAGTCTCAACAACTCAGAAAATGATCAGGGATCCAAGAAGTAGGTAATGAGATTGTACTGTACATTCTGTCAGTAGCCTTTTCTCACAGGATATTAAAAAAAAATAAATAAATCTTTTCTAGCAGATGGAGAGAAAGGAGGGCCACAGTAGAAAAGTATTTTGACAGGTAGGTATAAGTTAACATAATTCATACATTCCTATAGCTTTGGTAAGTGTAGCCTATTAGTGTGGGATGATGTAACCTACATGACAAGAGGTTTGAAACTGAGGAAAGATGAAAGAAGATGCAAGATGAAAGAGCTGCAGTATGTGATGTGCAACTTACACCATTATTCCTATCACCTCTGTCCCCCCCCAGCTTTCATAGATTAGGAGTGAAACAAAATCTGCATAAAAATATGAATATATTGAAGAAGCCATAGGCAGCAACAGGGGGAGCAATAAAATTGGACAAGTATTTGAAGGATACTTCAAAGAGTTTTACTCTAGAGAAGAAAATTTGATACATTTTTTATCTGATTCTTTTTTTCCTCCTATGGTGCGTTTGCTTATAACATTCCTTGAGAAAACTATTTCACCTTCTTTCTGTGCATTGAGAAACAAAGACAGAAAATTCCGATCACCTATTTACATCTTACTTTTTATAATTCACCATACAAAAAAGTAAATTTCAATATTTAATTCCAAATTCCAATACAAGTCATTACTACAGACTATTTCATTTTTTAACTCTCTTAGAATTGATAAATCATTCTAGTGGTTTGACTAGCTTTTTTATTTGCTACCTTTAATATAAGACTAGTTGGAAGTCCTTCTTTCGATATTTATACTTGAAATGCATACTCACCAGATATAAAACAAAAACAACATAACATTTTCATCCTTACATTTAAATTATATTTATCACATAAAGCTATGTAACCTGGCAGTTTCACGTTACAGAACTTCAGTAAAAACTTGGACAAAAAAGCCTTCCAAATGCACATCATCCGCAGTATTTACATAAGTCTCCAACAAGTGAACACAAGGCAGATGAAAATGTTTTTGTTTTTGTTTTCCTGAAAAAGTTTTGGAGCCTTCTATTGCTATAAGCAGGAACAATTTTATGGGCAGAATATTGCAAAACATACATATTCAGGATATGCACTTACCATGTAAATAGCATGTTAAAAGTAGGGATATACTGAGTAATTAGGCTTCTGTTATCTGGATTACATTAACTTCTGGGTGTGTAACCTGAGATAGCAGGAATAAGGTGGGCAAAGGAGGTTCAACATCATGTTGGTGCATTACATCTAGCTAGATGACATATGGTTATAAATCTTTCAATTTCTACAACTGTTTGTGAACAGCTTACTCAAAAATAAGAGCATTAAAAAACCTGTAACTACATAATTTCAATGTTCGTGTCCCAATACACTGGTACATGAGGAAGCCATGAAACAAATTCATAAAAATACCAATGTCTAGAAGTGCTTTTCCCTCCAGCCTATAAACCATTCTCTGATACCTGCTGTTATATTCTGCACTCCCCGCTCCTCATGGTGCCTTAGATCTCCTGTGTCTTCGGGGAGTTCTTGCATCCTCTTCTTGTCATAAATAGCCCTAGCAACCTGTGTAGCTGTACAATACCCTCCCTGTTTTAAATGTTTTCACGAATCTGCAGGATTTCTTCATGAAACAGCTTATGCAGTTACAAAAACAGCTAGAGACAAAATTTTTGCCAACATCTTGTCATTATCCATGCCTCTATAGGAATCACTACTGTAAGGCATTTGAAAATGTTAACTTGTTTTGAGAAACACAAGGGGTTTTTGTTTGTTAGCTTGTTTTTTTTTCTTTTTTTTCCATGCTGTAATATTTAAGAAACATTACAACTTTCAGAACAGTTGGTATCTCATATCGAAGCAAAATTAATATACTTTCAGCTGTCCTGCTTCGTATGAAGCTATTAAAGAACATTTATTATCTGAAAACAATAACTCACAACTCAAGACAGAATTAGTGTGTGATTTTTTTTCTGAAGGGTACACAGATTTCTTTCTTTTGTTTTGGCATTCTTTTTTCTCTTAGTATATTTTGTCCTTTTCACTTGGGTAGCCTCCAAAGCTCTGTCTTACATCCCCTATCTATGTACTAAGAAACCCACAAATGAAACCAATAAAATAATTTAGACTGGAAGGAATCTCTGGACTTTATCCTGTCCAACCCCTGCTCACAGCAAGGTCAACTTTAGAGTTGGATCGAATTGTTCACGATCTGGTTTGATTATCTCAATAGATGGACATTTCACAATATCTTGGAGCAACCTGTGCCAGTGTTCAACTGTCCTCACCATGAAAAATCCTTTTCAGTATATCCAGTTGGAATTGTCCTTCCTTTTGTCTTTTGCATCTTGTGTCTTTTGGCCCTAATCCTTTTGCTGGACATCTCTGAGAAGATTGGCTCTGCCTACTCTATACCCTCCCATTAGGTAACTGAAGTCAGCAATTAGATCCTCCCAGCACTGGACTTCTGAGACTGGAGAAATGTAGGTCTCCGTCTCTCCTGCTCCACAGTGCTCCAGCTTCTTTGCTATCTTCACGGTTCTCAGCCAAACAGGCTCTAGTAAGTTCCTATATTTCTGAGGGGTCAAAAAGGACACAGTAATCCAGAGGAGAGTGAAAGTTACATGTTGTTCTTAGTTTCTTATTATTTGGATGTATTTAGAGGAAGCCAGGTATTTAACTTCTACATTTTTTTTTAAGTATCTGCAGGCCACAAGGAATTCTTGCCAATTCTGCAGCTAGTTGGTCTTTTCGGGAAAGGCCTCAAACAAGAGGAGTTTCTATCGGTTTAGGGTAACAGTAACAGTAGCATTCCACAACTATCTCAAAAATCAAATAATCATGTTTTCCCTTCTAGGATGCATATATATCCCATGCATCCTGCTTTAACTTCTAAAAGTAATCAGTCTAAATCTAACAAATGTAATACATTTGAAGCACTATATATTTTTAGGCAAAATGTAGTTAATAGAAGAAATAACTCTCTCTCTAAGATGGGGTGTGTTAGCTATCTATCCTCTCCATTTGTCTGACTTATTCTAAAGGAATCTATCAGCAAGGTATCTGATCTGTTTTCAAAGAAGGCATTCTATAAAGCTTCTATGTTGCACATGAAAGTATTTGTGAGGCTCACCAAATACAATTCTGGTTCAGAGCTGATAGGACATCCCTACTTTGTATTCAGTTTATAAACTGTTCTTTGAGTACAGATTGATTGTAAAGAAATGAGAAAAAGACTAAATGAACAGTTGCAACAATTTCAAGTCTGATCAATTGAAAGTAAAGATTGAGAATTCCTTTTACCAGTCTGTTCACATATTTGTTCTCTGAAACAGCTCTCAAAGGAAAGGGCTAGATAAATAACATTTAATTATAGATTCAGGGTTCCTAGTATGAGAACTAGAAAGAGAGACAGAAACACTGGTCATAGTGGCACAAGTATATTCCCTATATTCTACCACAACCTATAATCTTGAATTAGATCCACATAATACAAACTTGAACAGAATTTCTGTACTAATTAAGCAGAAAAAGTAAAGATTTTATGAAAGAATAATTATTCAATAAAAATCACACACAAATGATAACAACAAGGTTCAAACTGCCTCAAAGGATCTTTTCCAAAATAAATAAGACCTGATCAGAACTATACTCCCATATCTAGCTCTGGGAAATGAAAATCTAACCTCTCATTAGCTTACTAAATAGCTTTTCTCACTTGCAAAGTCTCAGGAGTCTTTGTAGCTTGGAATCATCTGTACCTTTAGAAAGCAACACACAAAACAATTACATGAATGTAGCCTGATCAGTTAATCTGGAATTTTGTAGTGCCTTCAGCTTCAAACACTAATTGTTCAATGTTCTGTTCTCCAGCATACATTCACAAGCAATTCCCATGAGCCTGAAAGTCCTTGCTGGTTACCCTAATGATATCCATCACTGCCTGACTCACATCATCTAGCTCTGTGATTGCACCTCTGTTACTCCCATATGGCCAGTCTTTGCTGAAGACCACTATCATTTTGGTCTTATCCAGACACTCCTCTAGCCTTCCCCAAGAGAGAGTCCAAACCACCATAGTCTTCACTTCAGAAAACAGTAATTCTGATGGAGGAGGAAAAGCAGCTTCCAGAATTGCAGGCTACAAAAGTTCTCCTGACAGAACATATATCCTTTTCCAAAAGACACAGGTATAAGGGCAAGGTGACCCGCTTACTCCAGGGCATATTTTACCCAGCTGCTGGGGCTTTCGCAGTGCAATCACGGCATCAACCATTTATATAATCAAAACATAACCCTTCAACTCAAATAATATGTTATCTTGTGGAACACTAACAGGCGAGTATCATCTGTCCTAAGGGTGAAATAAAGCAAGTGTAAAGTTCATACCACATATTCTAGCTGATTTGTACATCTGATCCGGACCATTATTCTTCATCTAGGTGAATGTACAGCACTGAGAAAAGGTGTTAGCTATCATCTGATAAAGCTGTAGCCTAGCTATGAAGAAAGATGTATTGACAATTTTGATGCCCTTGCAATAGGTAAGTTAACAATATGCTCTCTAACTCCAGTGGGCTCTTACAGCACAGTGCCTTCTAGAAACGTAGTGCTGATGTCTGGGATGGTATATTTAAAAACAAGATTGACTGCAGGCTATTTATAAGTACTTCTGCTTGTGCCCTGTAAAAACTGAAACAGATTAAACTGAGAAAATGCACTGACTTGATGTCATTAGTTTCTCCTTCAACAGAAAATTGACCAACTCCCCCCTGAACAATAGGTAGGCAGAAGGGAAAGAAAAGCAAAAACAGTGATGTGAAAAATTAGCTAAAAGAAAATCACAGTATTTCAAAATTGCTTTGTATCTTGGAGAAATTTTAGTATGAGCAAATGTGCTTTCTGATTAACAGATTCGTTATATTACACTTAGATCTCTTGCCTGGTCTTCAAATATGCAAGTGTTAAAAGTGAAACGGAAAAACACATATATCCTTTTAATATAAGAGACAGCTGAAATCGTGTGGTAATACTTCCTTTTTATCCTTACTCGAGGCTTTAGTTATTGCGGAAGCAGTACAGTGACAGTTATCTTAAAAATCTCTATTTCATGAGAAAAAATAAAAGTACAAAACTTTTTTCACACAATGAACAATGAAGTCAACAAAATGAGTGATGGCAAATGCAAAAAAAAAAAAAAATTTAAACCACAACATATGAGACATCTTTGAGAAACGAATATATATATGAAGGGTGATACTTACATGTTTTTCTGACATCTGGAGCTTTCTTGATTCAACTGTAATTCAACTTCAGTGAGTTCATGTTGCACTATTCCATCTCCCTGGGCATTCTGTAGAGCTTTTCTACTTTCCCGGCCTTTATACACTCTCGTGTTACTCGGATGACCTGAGCTAAGCTATAAAATATACTATTTTAGTTAACAGCTTAATGATATGCTGATATATGCTTCTGTTATTGTGCCTGTGAAAAAAAAGTCTTGAACGTTTTTTAGAAGATAGCAAAAAATACATCACTCAGATAATATCAACACAATTAAATCAATAAAATTACCTTAAATTCTTGAAAAAGTATCACCACATGAACATGCAAACTCATCTTCAGTTTGCTTTCTGGTGTAAGAATATGAGGTGGATGACCTGACCTTTTGATAGAACAAGTGGGAATGGTTTAAAACTAAACAAGATGAAATTTAAATATATGTTAGGAAAAAATTCTTCACACAGAGCTTGGTGAGGCACTGGAACAGGCTGTCCAGACAGATTGTGGATTCCCTATCCCTGGAAGTGTTTAAGGCCAGGTTGGATGTGGCCCTGGGCACCCTGATCTAATGAGTGGTATCCCTGTACATGGCAGGGGGATTGAAACTGGATGGCCTTTAAGGTTCCTTCTAACCTAAGCTGTTCTATGATTCCATCATTCTATCTGGAGGCAGGCAGAAGGAGGCAGGTTACGAGAAACAAAAGAACGCTTGGAAATCTTAGTGCAGTTGGAGCAATAATTACAAATCAGCCTCTCACTAAACTAACCATTTTCCAATACATACTTTTTGTATGCATCACAACAAACAGTCCCAGATTAATTCAGGATATGTCCTTCCTTAAACTGAGTAAAAGCATCATTATCTACATCAAATTATATATATATACAAAATATTTTTTCGGCTTTTACTACACTTGTTGATTGTCATACTTTTTATTTTTTATAGTGGCAAAACAGTTTTGTGAATTAGATCATCAGTCTGTGCTTCTTAAAGGATGGTACTGTAGCCCAGGCTTGTTTACTAAATTGTTAATATCACTGATATGAATTTTAAGTCCTTACTAGATTTGGAATGTTATTTTTATCATTTGCAGTATTCTAAAATTAAAATAGGCACTGTTCAACAGACAGCCTGTCAATAGAGTCTGTGACATTCAAATAATAAGAAGTTCCTATCTTAAACGTGCTACTAAACTATTGGATAAGGTCTTAATTCCAGTGTTACCAGGCAACATATTTACAACATCAAATGTAATTTTTATTCTCTGTGAATGTTTTGAATATTCTGATCACCAGTTTCTGGTCTCCTCCATCATTTGCTCACTGTCATTACACTGGATATTTGTGCAGAACAGAGTTTAGTAAACTGTCCAAGTTTCCTTTAGGCCAAAGTTAAGTCTATGATGGAAATTAAAGTTTCTGAACAAACACCCACCTGGAAAAGATGTGGGTGAAGAATTAATCCAAAGGATTAGCTAGTAAACAACAAAATGAGTTTATACAATTTTCCCCCAGCCATATAAAGGACTGGTGAAAAAGCCAGAGGGTAAATGTAGAAGATACCCTCTATTGCTTCAGTCTGAATTTTCTTTTTTTACTGAAAGGACCAGAGCTTGGCTGACCCAAATTTGTTTCAATTTGTTTCAAAATATTTCATAACTGGAATTTAGAGTTATTTTCTTGCCTCTATTATTCTCTATCCTGAAGATAAACTGAAAAATGAGCATTTATCTTTTTTTTTTTTTTTTTCTCAGTTCTAGTCTGTTGCATTAGTCACAAGACAGGTCTTGATGTCTTGTTCAATAAGAACTCACATTTTTGACTTTACTTATACTGGGTATACTAGCATACCTGATTTGGCTTATTTTTAAGACAAATTTTCCCATTAACTGCAACTATAAACCAAAATCAATCAACCTTGTATGTATGTAATGGTTCACAGCTTTTCTACTTGTGTTTGAAAATGTATCAGATTGAAATGCTCAATGTAGTATTCAACTCTGTTCACATTGTTCCTTTCAAACATGACAAACAAATGAGAATAGTTTATTATTGATGTTGGCCCGTTAAGAAATCTGTTTTATGCTTGCAGTGTGTTTTATCAAGGCCATGGAAAAGTTGACAAAAGAGACCCATTTTCCTGTATTTGCGTCTGTAGACAGTATCCATTTTCTAAGCATCAGACAACACATATCGGTCCTCTGAGCTTTGCTTTTCATATCCCAAACTTCTAATCAATGTATGAAAAAGAAAAAGAGATGCTTAGTTAATAGTGAAACTATTCCAAAGAAGATCAAATGACTTGTAAATATAATAAATCGGTAATGGGCTGGGGAGGTTCCCCAAAATTCATGCATCTGTTCTTTTCTATAGAAATGCCATAGCATTCTTGTGCCTGAATTTCATTTTTACAGCCAAATCCACCTCTATTTTAATTACTAAATTTTATTGCATATGATGGAAGTATAGTTAATACAAGTTGACACATTATTTTATTTCCTTCTGTTTTAGTCATTGCTACATGTTTTAAACCTTTACGCCAAAATATGGGACCTCCATTTACTGTAAAAGGGCATGAGCCTCTCCCATACCAAGAACTAAATTATGAAATTCAAACAAAATCAAGTGGAATTCCACTCAGCTACACTAAATCCAGACTTTTTTTCACAAAATCAACTGTCGGTATTCCTTTTTTCTGCTGCTAGCATTTTAATGTAACCACACAATCTATTTCCTTAAAAAACAAACAATCAGCCCAGCCTCTTGGTTCTTTAAAAAAAAAAAAAATCTAACAGACTATTTTCAAAAGTTAGAAATCACAGCAAAAATTATTTCTCATTTGTTTTATGCTTAACTAAAAATTAAAAATAATGTAGCAATTATGAGTTTTTTTTAAATCAAAACAAAAATCTCTGAAACAAAAATCACTAGGCTTTAAAAAAAAATAAAATACCTGAGTTATTAGTGTCTGTGAATTGCCTACTGTGCCCAGGCAGTAATGTTTTCTAATGTGTATGTCTGTATCAGTATAATGACAGCACCATGCTTCAGATCAACTGGATACTAATTACAGATTTACCTGATAGACTGGAATGGCTCCCAAGGAGCTGTTGCACTCTATTTAGCAAATAAGTGATTCTCCTAAAAGCTGCATAAGGACTTGTAATGCTAAATAATCTCATCTAGATACCATTTTGTGACACACTTTTTTAAAAAAAGTTTTGATGAACTTGCGATAATACCTTGCTAATATGCAGCAGGACTGCTGCAGATGCCTGGAGCTCCAGACTGGGGATTTGCTTGAACTCAAGAAGCCTGTTTGAAGCCCTTGAAGCTCCTCAAATGTCTGATCTAATGCCTCTTCTAACACTGTGAAAAGCAAGGATTTTCCATGTCATGAAATATGAGACATTCATTGAAGTTAAGAAGCAAAATATTACCTTCCCCCCCACCCCCCCCCCCAAAAAAAAAATAATATATATATATATATAATAATTCTTCAAACAAACCATAATCTCATGACAGCAATAAATTTAAAAAGCAAAAAGTAAGTTCAAAAAATGTCGGCAGAAAAGCATGGGGTATAGCGCCAGCACACCTTCAACATACACGTCTGGACACAACTTTACAGTCACAAGTAATCTAAAGTATTCATTTTCTAGAAGTATGAGGATGGGTTGATAGAATAATTACTTTAAAGACTGTAAGTACTTTTTGCTGATTTTTCACATCATTGAAGCATTTCAGGCTCATATGGAGCCCATAGTGTACATTCTAACTCCCACTATATAACATAAGCAATCCCACTGCATCACTGTGGGAAGGTGTTACTCAATGTGTGCAGAGTATCAGGTTGTGAGCTGTAATCATTATTTACACAAACTTGGAAAGCTGTAGAGAGAGTAACGAAGACCATTTTTAATGAACACTCTCTAAAGAAGTCATTAATTTGGTCATGACCTGTTACTGAAAATGTAATCAGTGAAATGTAAAAAACGGTTTTATACTCACTGTAACTGCCTCCCTATAAAGTAATAGTAATAACAAAAACACCTACAGTAAAGGCTTGACAACTCTGTGTGCAATATATGATCTCTTTTTCAGTTTAAAGTAGAGAAATTATTCTGAGCCAACATCAAGAAGAATTAGACACTTGCTTATCCTCATTACATCTTTTTGTTTCAAAAGCACAGTAGCATAATCAATTGTTCCCATCTGATTTGGAAAATCAACACTTAGAGTTCCTGTTATGAATCATCATTCCTCTGGTCTATCACTTGAAACAAATATGTTTTTCTGTTCTTTGATTGTTCTTGTCTTTCAGGTTTTCACTTCTGATTAATAAAACGTACATCGCTAGCTACACTAAATAATTTGGTGAAATCTGAAATATGTACCATGGGCAAATAAAAGGAAATTAACCTGAAACAAATTAAAACACTACAAAATATACTTCAATTTATAAATGTTGTTTTCAGATTACATTTTGACAGATTTTTGTCATTTACCTAAACTGTGTCTCATCTTAATCTACAGGAGAATTCAAGATTTGTCTCTAAATAATTTACACTGCATCCAAGGTGCCAGTAGCAAAATCCATCATGCTCTGCTGAATCCAAATTAAATCACTGGATATGGGGAAGAAAAAGGGAGAATAGTTGATGAATTTGAAAGTTATGACAGAATTTTCATAGACATATGATATTTCTTACTTTTCACGCTTTATTTTTTTTTCCTGATGTGTTAGTCATGAAAAAAAAAAAAAAAGCAAATAGTTACTAGTCTATAATTTATCATTACAGATCAGATCCTGACTTCAGAACGCTTAGTATCTTTTCCCTTCCTGTTGAGATTTATTCAACAGAACTAATCTGAAAACGAGGTAACATTCAACATCAGTAATTTAAGCACGCTCTCTCATTTTCCTCAGATACTTCTGGGGTTTGCTGCAGTGATTTTTGGCTCTTATATAAAAAATACTAGTAAAACGTACAAATAAGCATACAATAGTGAACTGAGTCTATACAGCAGACTAAAAACAAGGCATCCCTGAAAAAAATAAGTCAAGGCCAGAAATATTCATTGCTGCAAGAATTCCTTGATCCCAGGAAGTACAGAGTAAGTATAAAAGATCTAGTATGAATTAAGCTTTATCACATTATAATTAGTTACCCTGTGGCAAGAATGATAGATCTGCATAATAATTTTCTTAGAATTATAAGTTTTGTATTTATCTATTGTTTTATTTACTTTTTATAGTACATAGGTCTGTGTTTTTCAAAGTTTTAAAGATTCAAATCTTTTCAATTTCCTCACAAGTGATTGCCAAAACACCAAAAGCCTTGGAGATAGCTCAAGAAATGATTAGTAAAAAGCTCCATTTTTTTATTATTGTTGACTTTATCTAATTACTGCATGTTGTTTTACACTAAGATATACATGCATGTATACAAAAGACTTACACCTTCCCTCACGGAGGACAAAATTACAGTAACTCCTGCAATCTGATTGAATATAATAGGATTATCTGCTCAATCTATTCACCCTGTGCCTCCACAGATGCTTCTTAAAGTCAATAGTTATACTTAATAAAGAACTGCACAATGCATGACTGTTAAGAACAAGATAAAAATGTAAAACACTACGATCTTTTGAAGTTTATTTTCAGTAAACAAAGCCTTCTCTTTTTCTGGGAAAAAAAAAAAAAAAGGAGAACATATTTTAATGCTATAAAAGCTTTCAGATAGGATTTTCTAAGGAATCCAAGGAGATCAGGCACCTATTCCCTTAAGCTCCTTTGAAAATTGTAGCATTTATCTTCAGAAGTGCTTACAGCTAGCTGGAGAGATTCTGGCTGAAAGGATCCCATCAGGGTTTTGCAACCCCGAAGTCATGTAAATTGTACCACCCTCTTGATTTGCTGGAGCTTTGAAGTCATGTGGGCAACATTTTTGCTGCAAAAACGTCAAGTGTCCCCTAGCATGTCCTAAAAGGCATCAAATCAAAAATCCAATGAAAAGGGTTGTTCTCAATTCTGTTGAGCTGAGAAGATTCACAGTGAGGGTTAACCATGTACTTCTGTGACCAGAAGCCAGATGCTACCAATGATGGACTTGCCTCTCAAGCTACTCCAGCCTGGGCACCCCTGGGCACTCTCAGACCCTCTGGGAAATGTGTAAGTGGCAACTATGAAAAGCCGATGGCACTGGGAGGAACTGCAGCAGGCCTGAGGGAACTGGAGGATAAGACAGCTTTAATGTGTACCTTTCAATGTTGATGTTATATTCATCGAAAATAGAGTTGAGGCTACTATACCCATGGTTTTGTATTGCTGGGAAAAACTGTCCCAAAAATCAGTTAGTCCACATCAATTGAAAGCTGGAAAACTGACATAAAAAAAGTGGACACAAGCAAGATGAAAATCATATATGGTGGTTTGTGAGGGACTCTTCTATCTAAATCTTATTTCTGGTGATATGGTTAGCGTAGATCTTTCCTGACAGCATTCCCACTGTGTCAGAACTTGGAAGAAAATGGCCTGGTTTCTTTCCTTGAAAATTACAACCAAATATATTAAACACAACTTCTTACTACGACAGTATCATTGTTAGCGAATGGACACAGAGTAAGCCTTTCAAAAACTGTAGCTTGGAATAGGCACACTCAATACTACTCATACAGTTTTGTTGAACAAATGGAGATGTGTGACAGCTCTGAGCAATTCAAATTGATTCTTGTGCTGACAATGCTATGTGTTTGTAAAGGTTTATGAACATTGATTGAATTTGTTGGTAGCTTGGAAGCTACCAACTGTTGCTCTCGAAGTCTGGGTATCTTTGTTTTGTGTGTGTATGCATGGAAAGATGAATTTTCCAATATATGTTTTGTATTTTAGCCTCAGAAAAAAATACCTAAGAGGTATACAATACAGGAACCATACAGACTTTAAAAATTGCAAAAGTGCATTAAGCATATGTCTTAGAGTAAGAAAAGTAATTGCTCGTACATTAAAATTTTGATTCTTCTGCAAAGCACTTGATCCCTAAAGAAACAATTTCAATAAACAAATATATCCCATGGCATGCTTAGAACAAGGAAGTCAAGCACAGAGAGCCTCCTTTCATGCATTATTTTTGATTGTCCTACTTTGCTGTGTCAGGAACAGCAGTGACAGCTTAAGCGTTAAAGCTTTTTGACATTGCAACAAACCAAACAAAGCCTAGTTTCACATTTTGGAATTTATTTTATACCACATCTATATGATAAATGAAACTGGGAGTTTTCAGCATTCTCAAACAATAGCAGTCACTGGGAACTGTTTTCAGAGATGATGTTTCCTTCGTGTAAGGATTCTCACTAGCTGAGTAGAAAAAACACACTTGATAGCCAGCTCCAGCAGCCAGGCTGGCCAACACAATTACTGCACATTCTGTCAGCACATTTCCTCCCTTCAGCTTTACTCCTCCAATCTTTTTCAATATTGTTAAAATGAGCAATCATTTGTGATTCAGAATCCCAAAAAAGGCAGAAACCAACAATTCCCAATGGCTATAAATTATTAATGCAATTGTGCCAATCACACAGAGCTTAGTGCTTTTAAAAATGGAATGAGATTATCTGCACAGTTATTTTCAATCAGATTCATCTCTTATTAGGGGGCATTATGCATATGGCTTACTTTCAGCGAGCTATCTTCTTTAAAAAAAGATTATTGCACAGTCATTTCTTGTGAAATACTATGCAAGCTCTAAACTTACATACTAAATCAATTTTTTGTTTCTGGAAATAATTATATGTAATGGATATTTTCTTTTGTAGATTCTTTTGAATATAAAAACCTGTTCTCAATTATTATTCCTATTGAAATAATAGGAATTTAGGTCCTTGCTTTGAGTTGGTCCAAATTTACACCGGACTAACAAATATATAGCCAGACGTGATGGCTGTGGCATACTTTTTTTTTTTTTCCTGCAATAGATTTAACAGCCTATAATAGAAAAGTTAGTAAGAGTAACTGTACAATATAAAGTTATATACAAAACTACTGTATGGTGTTAAAATGCAGCTGGGGTACATAACTGTCACTAAAACTAAAAACCAGGAAATTTTTCTAGTATACAGAAGTCTAAAAAACAAACCAACAAACAAACAAACAAACAAAAAAACACAGTTGAGGGTAGCAGAAATGATGATTCTGAGGAATCCAGAAGCTGCTCAAGGGTGTGATTTTCTTTGCAGGTTCTCACTTACAAATGCTGTTCAGATGGTTCTCAGAATCTGGACTCTGTCCTGCCATGGCCTGCACTGGAGGTGGTATGGAAGAGACTACATCACCTAGAGACAGAAGATGACTTTAGATTTACTGTTACATCTTGTAAGACGGCTGTGAAACTGCCCATATACTTGCAACTCCATACGACATATTCAGATTATCCCAATATCACACCACAGTGTCAATATGCTGAAGGCAAAGAAACTACAACCAGACTGAGTGCTGCCTCAAGTTGCATCTCTATTCCCTCATGTGTGTCAGGGTAGCGAGGTGGAATCAGACCTGCATTACATTCATATAGTTTGAGAGCTGAAATACTGAAATCATGAGGATAAAGACACTAATTCAGAACACATAAGCATGTTTCATGTAATGGAACTCAAATATTTTCTTAGTCAGCAAAAATGTTAGTAGAAAACTCTACAAGCTTAACCGCCTTACTTTATCTGGGCCAAAAAACAGTGCTTTCTTTCCAAGACCCTTGCTTTTTGCATTAAGCATCAGATTATTTTATCTCTTGCGTTGATGGAAAAAGTGATCTTTAAAGCACTGAGCTGTCAAAATACTGCATCGGGATTTTGCTATATTCTTTTCCATACTTCAGCTCCGTATTTCAAGTACTGGCAATCATCATATTGAACACATCTTCTACAATATGGAGAACTGACTGATTGTTGCGGTCATATGCCATGGTGCCATTTAACAACATGTATTCCCATCTGTGAATTCTCTTTCTGGCATTTGGCTTGTACTTTATTTTTCCCATCTAAAAGTCTGGTAGTAGTTTCTCACTATTATTCTGATAACAGTGTGGGTCAAACTCGTTCCACTGTGAATGTGCATTTATACTTGCAGAGAGTGAGTGATTGATTGGTATCAGGCAGAAGTGACTTCTCTTGTTACATTTCTGGCATGTTATTCTGTGGTTAATCAGCTCTACTGAATGACAGTCAAACCTACCAGATGTGACTCTAATGGATACCTGCTAGTTGCCTGATGTCTGTTTTGTCACTGATGTGGCCGGAGTGCTCCTAAAAGTTACAAAGAAATAAAAAAGAAAAAGAGCATATAGCTTAGCAAATAACAGGAAGCTGTATTTATAAAGTAAAAAGTAGCTGTATTCCTACATATCTCTGTGATCTCTGCTTTTAAATATACAGTCAGCTGATTTGTTCAATATGAATTAATCACAGGACTATCTGCCCTTGTTTAATCAGGAAAGATTAATGCAAAATAGTACTTGGGATTTTTTGGCATGTCCTGTAGGGGGTAAAAGACTGTTATTAATTATTTAGTTATTTAAATGCTTAAGAGTTCTGGAACACATGCGTTATGAATAATCTTCAAAAAGATCACAGAAATTTTTATCATGACTGTACCTTTTAGGCTGAAGAAAAGTATCTCTGAAGTGAACGCTGCTATGAAGAGAAAAAGGAAAATAATTCTGTCCCAAAGCAAGCTTAAAATTCAGTTCTGGTGGTCTGAAAGGACTGAAATTACTTTCATTTAAGTAAAAAACATAAACCCGTTCAGTTTTAGATCCAGTATGAATCTAAGATGCAACTTGAAATATCCCAAGATTACTTTTCCATTCTGGTTTATAGACAAGATTGGCCCTGGAATTACCAGATATTTGACAATCATCAGACTGAAAATTCCAGCTTTTATTAATGAAACATGTGGTTAGATTAACCAAATTGCGTACATCTAATATAAGGATATTTATTCAAATATAATTTTTAGCAATTTTGCATCCAATTCCACTGGAGCAAAACTTTGTTTTACATATCCAAACAAACCAGATACAATTTTTTTTAAAAGGTCAATTATTTCACTGTTGTTTAAGACTGTATTATGCTGATGTTTTACTTACTATATAAACAAACTTCTATTATGTATTTGCCAGTAGCAGTTAAATCTGCTGCCTGCACAGTTCACTTATTCTCCTCATTCATTAGCTGCAGTGATATTATTGGTTTCTGAAGGATTTGGCTTCAGAAAGCCTGCCTGGAATTTGAAAAGTAAAATGTGTAACATGCTCAGCCAAATGCTGTTCATCGCATTCAGTTTTATTAAAACCATCAAGACCACCTGAATTAGTTCAGTGTCAGTCCTGCTTGTTATAGAGCTTCTAAGCAAGCAGACTTTGAAACTACCTCCACATTTTCCTGATTTTCCTTTTCTAAAGGATTAGAAATATGTTGGGAACAAATACATCTCAAAGATCAGGATTAACTTGGTAGGTGAGCTAGTTTCAGGAACTGCTACAAATGGCTACTTTTGTTTTCTGATTATTATTATTTTTTTTTTTTTTCCTTCTTCTGATCAGCCTGAATTTTAAGATGGTAGAATGGATTAATTCTAGTTTCTAAAATGGAAATTGAATCCAAAATTGAACTCTGACTGGGAAATTTCAGGGTATGTTCTTGTCCTAGCACAAGCCTGTAACTGCTGACAATATTATCTTCAAATCCATTCCCAGTTTGGAGATTAAAATGATGCATACAATGTCTAACGGGGAAAATCAGGCAGTTTTTTTAAGTGACATCTTAAAGGATATAACAAAATAAGATTTTTAAAATCTGTTTTAAAGCAAACCGCAGTTTAAATTGAACATGAATTGTAAACCTAGCAATGAGAATGGAGATGGTAATTGTGGTTCATATCTGATCACTCAGTGAATATGAACCTTTCCCTTTTGACAACTTAAAAAATATATAGATATACACCCAATGCAAAGCACAGATTAACCTTAATTCACTGGCCTAAAACATGTATATGCTTTTAATTTTCAGTGAAAATGACACAGTATTTTTAGCACACCCAAACAATGTGGGAGTATTTTTGCATTTTATTAATAGGTCAAGAATAGATCAAGATCACAGACATTAATCCTAAAACTACTGTTCTACTGAAGCCTGTTTCATAAAATAGAAGTAAACTTTTTTTTTGTCAGTTTTCTGTTTGGTATAAATGTTTTGTTTTTCACATTGCTGAGGTATCATTTTAAATTAATACCTTAAAGAAGAATTCTGAGGAAAAAAGTCAGTGTATCCTTACCTTCATTGTATTTTCCTTCAGCTAAATTCATGATACTGAGAAATGATGCATTATTCTAAGGACTCATAAGTCAGCAATTTTTTTTAAGTCATCTTACACATTGAATATTTGTAAATGTACGATTTCATCTGTATGCATGCAATACCCTCCATATTTTCACATGGAACTTTTGCACCACAAACAGACAAACGATGATGAGCTTTAGCTTTAATCATTCCTTATAAGCAACTGTAGCGCTGAAATTTTGTAAGGAGGATCTGAGATATGGGTCACGTTGATAATGCCAAAAAACAGATCTAGATGTGCTTTAGAAAAACAGAGCAGTTTGTCAGTAAGGATATTTATAGCACTGGAAGAATAGGGGAAATATGAAGCTAAACTTAGAAAGTCAAAGGGACCGATTAAAGGTAAGTAATGAAAATATTGTGGTTATTACTAGGTCTCTCACAAAGGCAATGATCAACCTTTACAATGGGCATAGCAATGCTGTCTTACATGTGCTAGAAAAATGGAGCACTGAACAAGAGAGTTTTACATTGCATAAACCTCTATAAAGGGGCTAAACAAAACATCGCAGCACTGTTTTAGTTTATATTAGGCACAGTGATTCTGCACTTCATCCTATTATGAATTTAGGGAAATCATGCTTCCCCTCTATTTATCATTTTACCCATCCTTGTCTATGCTGTAACAGCAATTCCACAGAACTTAATTAACTGGTACCTCTAAAGTACTGCAAAGTTAATATCAAAAGAGCTAAGCAAGCGCAAACTTTTACTTTTTTTTTTTAATATAGAGACTTGCTCCTTGGAAAGAGATCAAGTTTTTTACTGCATATATAGGACTGGGTTAGGCCTCTAAAAAGAAAAAAAAAAAAAAGTAAAGAAAAAACAATCTCAAAACCTGTAGGCTTAATTGGGGTCTCTCTTAATTTGAAATCTGCAAGGAAGAAAAAAACAGCTGAAAAGATGAACCATAAAATTCTAGAAATAAAATATAAACGACTGCAAGTGTTTGTGCTATCAAACTAATACCTTCCATACGAGTGTCAGGAAACCTTTTTTTATGATCTCAGGTATGGTCATTACCAGTAAACAAGTTGGCACAAAGGACGCAAGCTTGCCATGGGGCATGAAGTCAGACCCAGTCCTGGGTAATGTGAAGAATGTAAGAGGCAGGGGCCAGGTCCTTCACTGAAAGGGGTCTACTCTGAACTTCAGCAGGCTCTGGTCTTTATGGGGAAGGGGACCATTACAGGAGTATATCTAGTAAACATGTAAGAGGATATTAACAGCACATTTCTACAGGAAAACAAGATACTCTCTCAGCAATATTGCTGCAGCCAATGACAAGTATGTATGTAGGCTCCTAGACAAATATGATGTTAGACAGCTACACTCTATAGTGCAGAATCACTGTGCCAGGTTCAGACGCAGCCCTTAATGGCTTTCTGACAGAACTTTGGTTGTAGCTTCAGCAGAAAGCAGACGCGCCCTTTCAAATTGCCACTTTATTTTTAACATCTTCGTCTCAAGCTACTAGTGGTATATGCTGCTCTTACACATTTTTCCTATGTGTACATTCCCATCCCACAAACAACAATTTGTTCTAATAACTACCACTGAGCACTTTCGACCTACTTGTCCATCACATCTTTTTTCCTTCCTTGTAGAATTCATCATGTGCAAGAGCAGAAGCTCTTTTTGCTGACCCACAATATTAATAATGAGTTTTCAGAACATATATAAGGATAGTACTGAGGAAACATATTACTGAGGTTGACTTATGATTTCATAAGCCTGACAAGTGGCTTGGTCCGTGCATTTATATCAACATCTCCAGAAAGCTGGTGGACTCTTAGGTCAGAGATGATACAGATGCTTTTATAGCTCCAGGAATGTTTGTTCCTTAGGTTTCTCTGAGTTTATCGCAAGGCCAGAAAGACAGGACAAAAACTTCTTACCATGAAATAAAGCTCTTAGGTGGTGTAGTAATGCTGCCAACGCAGTGTCACTTTGGCAGTGCCTTTTAAAGAATTTTTTAATCTTTGTTATGTACTGTGTGTTTGCCAGTCTACACTCTGGGCAATCGCACCTGCTATAATTGGTATATTCCCTTTCTTATAATCTCCAAAATTATACATCAAGAATTAGGTGCTGGGAGAGTGTGTACACTAAACTGCTGCCCTTGAACATTACACAAAAGACACTGCTGTGTAACTTGCAGAACACAGAGTGTGAATGCTAAAAATATATATTGCAAGTATGAAAGAATAAACAAGGAATTTCTAAACCTAACATATAGAATCTCTTTAGCCCTATCATCTCTATGGCTAAAACTTCTTTCAGGTCTAACAGTCTAAACCAAGAATCAGACAGAAAGCTTGGTATTGAGTAATCCCCGTTACTTGCAGGAGCATACTACAAATCTGTCTCAGGACGAGTCTTGCAATAAAAAGCAATTAAGTTTTAATGAACACACTCTTTATGTTCTTAATACAGTTAAGGACACTGAATAATAGCATTTACCTTAGAGGTGATGGTGTTTTTCATGTATTATCTTGTGGATGAAGTAAAGTGGCTTATAAGCCTTGTGGCCTGGCTGTTTCCCACTAATTTTAATAACATTTGCTCCTATAAAACACACAACGAGGAAGCTCTTTTAGTTACAATTATAAATATCAATGTAGCTACACACAAGACCCTTCAAATTATTCAGATCAGCTCTTCTACATGCCATATTTATTGTACACGGGAATCAGTAGCATTTCTAAATGGCATTATCATGGGTTACCATGGAGGCCTACAAGTAAGAAGATAATGCTGGACCTTGAAAAAAAAAAAAAAACAACACACATATACTTCATGATACTTTACCCACACCTGAAAAGGAAAGGTCCAGTAAAAGATGAAAAAAGAAACACAGCAGTAGAAGAATTTTCATAATCACTATCACAGAGCAAAAACTCTAAGTCTGAGGTGCCCTCACTCCTGGGACCAGCGCTTTTTAGATATGTTTATTTTCATATTAGAGACAAAATAGAAATGAAAGCCAACACAAGAAATACACATCAGCCCCATCTTTTGGCGTGTCCAGGCACACAAATAAGCATCCAGATGCTCTGTTCACTGCTTAATTAGTGATAATTTGTTAGTAATCTGAAATATTAGAAGTATCACATATGACAACAAAAGATTATTTACAATTTGTGACAGATCTCTAACTGCTCACTTAGATTGATCAAAAAATAAAAATAAAAAATCTTGCAGCTGTCTAGGTAACACATTTTTAATGTTCATTGCTAAATTTTTAGGTAAGATTTCTCAAGAGGTCTCATGTAACCAAAGAGATTTTAATTGCTAGGATGTAGAGAAGGAAGGCCATTAACGATGTGCCAGAGTGTGCTCAGTACTAGCTAGAATGCAAAGGAAGCTACGGATCTTCCTTGGGCGTGTTCCACACAAACAAACTACCTCACAAAGCAATGCAGACAGCTCTGGATGAACTGCAGAGGTAATATCACAGTTTGCAATTTCTCCTATTTCAATAAATAAATGACCTAATGATAGATCAGATCTGCTGTCTGTTCAGCTAGCATCTGACATCACTAAGCACCTGGTCGTCCTTACCACAGCATCAGGCATCTTCTCAGTCATTCATGGATTTCTCTCTGTCACGGTTCCTCCCATTTAGCAAAATACTACTCCCTATTTCCTGTTGGAGAGCTGCAGTGACAAAAAGTGATTAAGTTGGATACACAGCTCCTGACGCCCAATTTTGGTCCATAGTGCAAGGTCCTTACCCACCTGCTTCCTTCTGCTGCTGTAGGGATAGGACACCATGTAGGAGTGCTGCATTTCTGATATGAACTGGAGGGGGCTGCTCTCAAAACAACCCGCAGCAATGTTTCTCCACAGTTCTGCAATCTCCTATATCATATATATGCATAGAATATTTTGTGAGCCTTCTGTACCAGGAAGAACTTGCTATCACCCGCAGTGCACTACCACAGAAATAACATTTATTTCATCTGCTAGGAACAGTAGTAATATCTTAATCCCACATCTGGATGCCACAATTCAAAGCAGCAATTAATCATAAGTGGAGACCATACAGCTGAATTCCACCACATGCACCCGCAACCACACACACATAATCAGGATGAAAGGTGACAAATGAAAACACCACATAACTCTACTGTAGCTAAGTTCTAGATGGAGGTAGAGCATAGTATAACACCTCTACACTTTGGTATGGATAAATCCCACTGCAAACAGGGGTGTACTCTAAACTCAGCATGTAATATATAACCTACCTGAAAACAAATTGACAGCATATTCAATAAAGTTTAGAAGAAAAATAAAATGGCTGCTGCTGAATTCCCAAGTCAGAGACCTCATCCAATACAAAACTGGAAGGAATCCAGATGTGGTGCTAGAATGAGAGCAGAGAGCAATTTATCCAGGATCCAAACCTCTTCTCAGTGAGCTTAATTGAAAAATTCCCATCAGCTTAAGCAGATTGTAGCAAGATGGATTCCTAGTTTGTGGTTTTATTATATTTTCTTATGTTTCATATCTATTACTTACATTATAAATTATTTTTACACCCTTTGTTATGCTGAAAGCACTGCATTCGTTATGTTTGCAAGAGGCAACCTAGCCTGCTTTAATACGTGTATTACAAATAAGATATTATTATTGAATCAAGAGGTTCATTATCTTTTCTAGGACAAAAACCTGTAAGTTATAAAACATGAAATAAACGCAAGAAGTTTATTAACTTTTGCAGTAGTCAGGCAGTGGTATAAATACATCTCTCTTTTATTCTGGAAAATCTTTCACCTCTATTTCAGTCTTTGGCCTTTGCACTTCAGATAGGTGTGTTCTGCTACCCACACAAGTTTCTAACCAAAGTCTGATTTCAGTATGTGTATATAATATTTCTGAGTCCCAAAAGATGCTGCAACATTTGGTACAGCCAAACATCTTGCTTAATTCATTATTCACTATTTAAAATTTTGTCAGAATTCCAGGCATGAAGTGAAAGAATAAAAAAAAGTAAGATAAAGAAGTTAACCAATCACACACCATCATCAACATAAATAAATCAGAAAGCCCATATGCTTAAATTTGTGAATCCAAATTACATGACGAAAAACTTGCACATAACAGAAATAGTACAAAACCCAGTTTTAGTCTATCAAAATTGTAATAGGGCCACATTTCCAATGAGTAATTGACACAACTACCAATGCCTGTAACCACGTTTTTATATGAATACGTAGCTTTATCAATTGTGACATTAAACATCCCTTCCTGATGCTCCTGTCCATTTTAACATCCTCCTTGAAACACAGTGGTGGCCAGGGATACACAAAACACCTTGCTGTCAAACAATTCAGACCCTGATCAAACCCTACAATTTATATAGCAAACCACATTTTATTTACTTTCCAACACTTTACGAAATCAAGGGAAAATTCAGTATTTTCCATAGGCCCTTGAATTTCAGGAGTTCCAGAAGAGGCCTGGCAGCCTGGTGATGAGGACTGCATTCTCCATCAGTCAAAACATCTTTGACAAGTCTCTTTCAGTCTGCACAAAGAATGAAGCAAGCTTCGTGGCTTTGGCAACCCTGCTTTAGCCTTTTCTCTTTTTTATTACACTAGCAATAAAATGAAAAAGCACCACTTGCTTTTTCTTTTAACTGATTTGATTGACTTAAAGTTACAAACCTGATTTTAGTTGCATAAAGATATTTAGCAGGTATTGCAGGGGTCTAAGATGAAGCCTGAGCTGCAGAAGCAGACCAAAAACATCCACTTCAGGCAGTGGGAAGACACAGAAGGTTATGGGACATGTCATCTACCTACAGGTTACAGCAGAAATTCCCCCATATAAAGGGATTGTGGTAATAAAGCAAAAAAGACATTTCTGCCAGGTCTCAGAAAATGAAATTAAAGACTTTCTCAGCAGAGATGTATGTGTACAATTGATTAGATCAAAATTCAAAGAATTCAAAACTTTTTGCCTCAA
Organism: Aythya marila; assembly: GCF_965140915.1. NCBI lineage: Eukaryota > Metazoa > Chordata > Aves > Anseriformes > Anatidae > Aythya > Aythya marila. The sequence goes on along the minus strand of NC_139056.1, from coordinate 7,362,936 downwards.
ATTCAAGTCATAAAAGTGTGCTTTGCTGTAAGAGCTCATACAAACCTTCAAATCTTCTCTGAAAATACAGAACTTGAATTTCCGTGGCTCTTGGCTTTGATACACTTATTTAAAATTTTGCAAGGAAAGCCCCAAATATTAATTGCCCTCTGTTGTCACTGGATAAGTTTTTAGCATACCAACCCTGGGGAAATAAGATTTTAATAATCAATTGGTTATACAACATGGAGGTTTCATACATTGAAAACATGATCCATCACAAAAGTTTGGTTTTGTTGCTATCCGAAGAGACCAGCTAAAATTATTGACAGAGAGTTAATAGCATCACAAAGTTGGAAACTGTGGGCTGAAAAAACACAAGAGAAAATAGGATGTTACCATAAACCTGCAGGCTAGAAACCTGCCTTTGAATTCCTAAATGTGTGATGAGTTACATAATGCAGTTAGAACTCAATAAACAAAGCCTGTCTGCTTAGGAAGCCAGAATTAGACCATTTATCTCCTACAATGAGGAATGTTTAAAGTTATTTCTCTGTCAGTGGTAAAATTATGAATAAACCTAATGAAAAATATAGACTCTGTGGGAGTACAGAATATGCCTGGCTATAACTTCACTTTTGTTTAACTACAGGAATATTGCTAGTTAAACGTTCTTCTATCTTAAAATATCACATCTGGTAAGATACAACCCACAGAGTAGGAAAAAAGGTAGTGGGGCCTGAAAACAAACACCTTCCTGGGAGTTTAACCACCACCCGCCTTTAATGAAAACTTGTAGTAAAGAAAGTCAGCTGTAGGCAACTTAACAGTATCCTAGTTAGCTGTTAATCACCTGTTGTAAAAGTACCTGCATGATGGGAAAAGTATAAAGGTTTGTTTGTTTGTTTGTTTGTTTTAATTACTAGATATCATAAAATAGCTTTATAGCATAGTGGAAATAAGGATGATGGATAGCTCACACAAGCAGTTTCAATCTTTTAAACACTTCCCTAATCACAATAAGTGGTCACTTCTGTTTATACATCATTTGAGTGTGCAAATTCAGAAGCATTGTGTGCACTGGATGAAAGGCACTATTTTATTTCTACCTTTTTCTTCTCTTCTGTATATAATATATAGTCAGATTTCTCTCTCTGGGAATGAGTTCTGCAGAAACGACAGCCATCCTGACAATGGACAGACCCATTATAAGAAGCATAATGAGTCTGGTCACTCTTAGGTTATTCTTCCTTACAAAGGAAGAGGGAGCGAGCAGCAGATGAACATGAATCCGCAGTGCACCCTTGGGGCAAGGACAGCTCACTGCACATTTAGCAGGAGCACAGGCAGCAGGTCAAAGGAACTGAGAATTCCCTTTTATTAAGCACTTGTGAGACCTCAGCTGGAGTACTGCCTCCAGTTTTGTATCCCCCAGTACCAAAAAAAAAAAAAAAGACTGACATACTGGGGTGAGTAGCTGGGAAGCTGGAGCACATAATGTACCTGGAGACAGGGAAGGCAGAACCAGGGTCTTCTCAGAGACTAGCAAAGGGACTAAGATCAATAGTGACAAGACACAGCAATGACAACTACAACCAGATATATTGAAAAATAATTTTCACAGTGAGGGGCTGTCAACCATTGGCACATACCTTGAAGGTATTTAAAGCTTGTCAGAACTAGACCCCAAAGCAACCTGATCAAGCTTTGAAGTAAGCCCTGCTTTAAGCAGATAACCTTCAGAAGTCCCTGTCAATCTAAATTATTCTATATTTCTAGTTTAGACATAAACATAGTGTTTCAACAAAACCATATATAAGACAGTATTCCCTTACCTGCTTATAAAACAAAACAAACACGGTAGCAAGAATGTACTCTCATCATTGTCCAATTTATGTCCGTGACTTTCCTGTACAATAATAAAATTTATCTCCACTATGCTGTGTGGTAGTAGTTCTTCAACAATTCCTTAATACTAGGCACTATGAAGGTAGAAAGAGCTGCTTTCTAAAGTCACCATTTTGCAGTGATCCCAAAAGATCTATCTGAAGGAGTTATCTCAGAGTTTAATGTGTATGCAAATAGCAATTTGAACCGAGCTACAGGAGAACAGTCAAGTTCTGGTTTACTCAGCTTGATTGCTCCTTGACATCCTTGCTGTAGTACATCTGCTTTCAGTCAGCATGTCTTAAGATCAAGGCAAGAAGAGATGGGAATCCATGAGATTCCTTTTTGTAGTAAAGGGGCAGGTGAGAAGCAATGAGAAGCTCACAACTAGAAAGCCCATAAATAATCCAGCTCCCTGAGAAACCAGTGGAAACTGGATGAGGGTTCCGGAGCTCCCTTCTGCTTGTTATGTTTTTGCTTTATTTCTGTTTTGTAAACTAAAGGATTCAACACATCAGCAACCTTAAGTCTGAGTCATTACAATGGGCAGAATTACTTTTCTTGGAGAAAATATACCAAACATAATTTAACTTTTTAAAAATATTCTCACAGCTTGGAAACGCAGAGGTGTGCCAGTTCAGCTGCTGAATGTGTGAGCACAAAAGCTTCTTAGAGTGAAAATCCTGCTGAGATAGCACTATCACCCAGTGCGCTGTCATGTCCTCAGGACAGGAAAAGCTCCTTGAGTGAATATTACTGTTCACTCCCAGAAAGTAAATAAGCAGATGAAATAATTTAGCAAGGAAACGAGCAGCAGGCTGAAACGTTAGCACACTCTCTGCTAAGCAAAAGCAGCACAGACTTAAGTTCTTCTGAATGCCTGGAAGTCTCCTTGCACTGAACAGTCTCGATCTGCGTGACCTTGTACCTAGGAATCAACAACAAGAATGTTAGGCATACATGTAGCTTGAGAATGCGTTGGAAACGTAGCACAATGTGTCTGAACCATGGATTTTTAGAAGTCAAGAGTGCACCTAACAGAACCTGGAATACTTTCTTTGCTGTGAGGAGTTGTTTGCTTATTCATGAATAAAATAATTTACAATGAAATCACATAGGAGGCTTCATAAATACTGTATACAAGTAAGCAAGTCAGAAGTAGGCAAACCTGCATTTTGCTCTGACCACATTCCAGCAGGACTCACCTTTTGACTTTGCAGGGATCAGCAAACACTAATCAGATCTATACGACTGACAACTTTTATATTATTTTCCTACCACTGCTATTACAGCTGGAGGTGAGAGGAATTTAGCTAAATCTAAGTAATCAAGGTTACCTTGTTAGCCTAAACCAATGCTCATTCAGATCAAGAGAAGGCCATCTACTACCTCCATTGGATTTGAGAAGTCTGCAAGAAAGCAGAGCAGACATCTGGGACTACATTAGGTTGTGCCAAGGCCCTGAGTGTGTCCTCACCTGGGCTTTAGCTCTCACCACATCATGCCCATGCCTGGCAGGGACCCACAGCTCAAGGCCCACAGACAGACATCCCTGAGACCTCCCTGACCCTGACTGCCCTCAGTGGACCCTGACTGCCAGCTGTGGGACCTGGGTCATGGCCACAAACGCGCTGGGTGGCCTCAACTCCTGGTGAAGCCGCCATGTCAGCAGAAGGGAGTTGTATCTTCTCAGGCTCCAGCTCTCCATTTATCACAGCAGTAACTGGAGAAATACAGAGAAGCTTGGCAAATAAAATATTTATGAGGATATTATCCTTCCATGACACCTTTTTGTCTGGTTTTAACATGGAATTACAGCAGAGGAGGGGTCAGCTGCCTGCACTGAAGATCCCAGCAGAGCAGAGTTAATGAGGGGGTTACTCTTTCTGACAAATCAATAACCTGTGGTTTGGGGGCAGCTGTTGAGCCTTAAGATATAATTCCATTAAATAAAATTCAGCTCTGTGTAAGAGATACACGGCGCTTCAGTTTTAACTTATGCTTACTCTTTAAAAAAAAAAAATTTTAATTAATTGCTTCAAATTCCTTAGAGAATAAGAATTTAATTTTAAGTAAAGGAGCAAAAAATAAGTTTGATTCTGATACTGATATTTGTGATACTGATAGAAATGCAACAGGGATATGTATACATGTGCTGATCATGAATTCAGGCAAAGATTGTTCTATCTACAATAATTTATTTCAGAATTTATTTAAATGTTTTACCCCTATCCACACTGGCAACTGGATAATAAATAGGATGATGATACATTACCTTCCTGCCAGTAGTTTAGAGAGCATTATTAACACAACTATTCATAATGATCTGCTAAGAGATGGTTTATGCCTGAAGGTAACTTTTGTGTATTTCAAATATGATGACGATTTTATCACTTGGGCATTTAGAAATCTCTTAATTGAGTTTATAAAAAAAAAAAAAAAAAAAAAGTCTTGCACAATGTTTTCTTGTTCCATTTGGGACTACTTCTAAAAATGATTTTTTTTTTTTTTAAGCAATATATGTTACCACCTGGAACTTACATGGTATTTGAGAAGTTTATAAGGATCTCGGTGGAGTTCTGCATAGAACGAAGATCCATTCCATAACACTCTCCTACCTGCCTGTGTGCTCTCACACCAAACAAAATCCTGTGCAGAATGTGATGCATAACAGTAAGTTCACTGTAAAATTTTCATTTGTCCTAACATTATTTTTGAATCAATACTAACCTGAGTAGCTTTAGCTTGAAAAGTATTTTGGAGAGAGGTATTCTCAGCCTTGTGAGAGGAGCAATCTTCTCTCCAACAGCTGTGCAGGTGAGCTGAGCTCAGATGTTTCTACTACCTGTGGGGACTTAACCTACTTTTGTAAGGGGGTTTCTTCCGATCACAAGCCCACCAGTTATGCTGAGTCATAATGAGTTCTCAGTCCTTCTTACCAACATTGCTCCTCTTTGAATTAATGGTGAAGTGATCACTGAAACCAGAAATGGAGCTCAGGTGTCGCGTGTCAGTGTCCACATCCCCTTGTCTTCATCCTTTCTAAATGCCCAGTCAGGCAAGGCAGAACACACCTTTTCCAACGGCAGATCCCACTCTGCTGCACAAAGGCAATGACCCCGTTCTTGGCTGCTCTGGGGCTGTTGTTCAGCCCTGCCCTATTTTTCATGCAGATGCTAGTTTCACTTGAACAAATGGCACAAACAACCACATCCTCTCTAAGGGAAAGCCAGCTCCTCTTGCCCTGAAGCTATTCCTTTATTTTGAGCCTCTCTCCCCACCACCTCATTTAATCTCTTCTGCTCTTGGCCTCATACAAAGCTAGAGCTGTGCTAAACAACCAATACATCAATTGGCAGCAACCATTCAGCTGTGATACCATGCCAAAGTTAGAAAGAGCTGCTTAATGTTGGGGACCAGGCTACCCCTCAGCCAGTTACACAGGTGCCGCACCTTACCCTGCCCTCTGCACACCTCCTACTGCTGCCCAGAACAAAATCCTGCTGGTGCTTCCCACAGCCCACTCGGTGCACACAACTAAATACTGAGACTTCAGCCTGTCAGGAAATATTAGATCAAAAGAAGAACGTAAGGAATAAACTGACATTTTCCACACAATAAATAGCTTATCACGAGTATTATATAAAGTGCTATGACAAATTTAATTTTGGAACTATTGACAAGAGCCTAGAAGTTAGTCTTTAATCATGAACTCCTTAAAACTTCCTGTGAAAAGAAAAGTCTCCACTCTTGCTCTGTCACATCTGTTTTCAGTTTTCAATTTATTAGCACAGAAGTTAACAAAAATCACAAAGCTGATCTACAGTCTTCACCCTAGGGCTTTTCATATCCACTTTGGGCTGCTCAGACTTTAGAGTTACTTTGATTCATATCGTGGAAAACCATTACTCAAATCCTTCCACAAACAGACCTCAGTCCAGAAGACACTTTTCATTGGATCCCAAGTTAGCCAAAGCTATGAGATGAATCTGCTTGTGCTTTAAAGCAAACACACTATATTGTAAACTACAGTATTTAATTTTATTTGAAAGTAAGCTAGAATTCTTGAGTAGAAAATTTTTGAGTTAGTGAGCAAAACAGATTACAATAAAAGGATTTGTTATCAAATCTACTCTGCTCCAATTACATCCTCACTAGCTGAAACCTTTCCTTTCTAGTCCAGCACATCTCCATGGCCTCTCAATTTCCAATAAACTCTTATCAGTCCTTCTCAATTAATATACAAGGAAAACGTTATCTGTCGTCACCGATCTGCTGTGTAAGCCTTGCCTATGGCCTGCACTCAGTTTTTCTAAAGGGTATTCCTAATCTTCCACACTCTTTCTAGTTCTCTCCTATACTTTCTGCTCCAGGGTACTGCAGGGAGCTTTTTGAGCTGAGAACATGCAGCTGCTCTGCAGGAAGGTCCATTTCCCACTGCTGGCCAGTTCCCCCGAGCCAGGCAGGACAAGTCAGTCTTTCTCTGATCCCTCCAGAAACTCTATTACATGTATACACTATAGCTGTAAACACACAAAACAGATATAACATTTTTCTATGATATATAAATGCAATCAAACATTATATGAAGACAAACGTGTAAAAAGTGCTTAAACATCTTCTTGAATAGAGCCAGCCCTGATCAGATCATAAGTCTACAGTAACTTCTTTGCCTTTTCCAGAAGGACCGATATCTGCTAGCTGGAGGAGATGCTACAAGCCAAAATTGCCAGTCTCTTGTACAGCAAGCAATGTCTGCTGCCACTGTAAATGAGAACTACTTAGGCTTCATCTTGATAGAAATTATATTCAGCTCTCATTTAATTACAGTGATTTGAATACTTACTTTTACATGAAGATGTGATCAAGCATTTACCATGATGGGACTGCTCTCCAGTCTAAGATTATGTCTTCCTTTCTAACTAGGTTTATCTGTGTTCTGACTTTAAAACAACCCCTAAGATCTGCAGGCCATAGCAATATGACTTAAAATAGTAAGACAATTGTACCCAAGACCTCTGAACTTCAGATGTGTTCAATGAATGCATAAAATTCAGCACAAAGTATCCTTAATGATGATGGATTTTATACAGTAATTAAGCTACTCAATACAGATTTTGTACTTGACACTCCCCCCCATTTTAAACTCCTGCATAAGAACTAGCTAATAATTATCATAAATTCTTAGGGTATGAAAACACTGTCTACCTCATTACCCTGCAGAAACGGGGTCTGTAAAACAGCTCATCTGATCAATAACAGCAAATCATTGTCAGAGTCAGAATCAAAACCCAGGAACTCTTAGCTATAAAAGCATGAAGAAATGTGGTTTGTTGGACAATTCTTAAAGCAAAGTAGGAGGAAAGCTCAATTTGGAGATTGCCAACTCATCATTTAAGTAAAGCTAAAACCAAATCTGAACATTAAATAAACATTTCCAGAGCCACCTGAGATGAAGATATTGTTTAAATATAATGCAGCAATGCAGAACCTGTTTTCTGAGCACTTTTGAAAATGATTGGTAAAATCAAATCAGTATTTCTCATACTTCTGAAACCAGCATCCATATATAACACTTTTTAAAATTCAGAAGAGACATGTAGTAAAAGGTTAGAATCTTGAATGTATTATTTTCTGGTTTTCTAAAATAGACCACAACTAACAAGCATTCACTCATCATAGAATATAAACCTGTACTCACTTGCCTCTGAAACTAAGCTTAGTGCACCTACTTGATATAAAATTCACAATTTACAAGGTTTTACAGAATCAAAAATCGTTTTTTTATATTCATGTTCTGAACTGGAGGGGGGAGGGGAGGAGTGCTTTTGACTTCTAAAATCTTCACACTTTCAGCCTAATAACCAAGACAAATATCTGCTGGTATTTTGAAAATATCAACACACTCATACTAGTATATTATTCTTTCCTCCTCTTCACAAATGCTTTTGGGATACTTTAGTCAAGATAACTGTAGTTTTATATAACCTATTATCCAAGGAAAGAAACTAAACATAAAGAGCATGGGTACTCTATTGTTTTGCTTAATTTACAGATGATGCTTAGATACTGCGAAGGTCTAATTTCATTCCACTTTGAGGAAGTGAAAGAAGCCCCTAAATTAAACCTTACCTCATCATCAAGTTCTCAAGGAATGAAAAGACACTCTGAATTACTGCAAAATAATTCAATACAAACCAAATAGAATCATTTAGCAACCAGAATTGAATCATTTGGCAAATGTAGACATCTTAGAAGTTTATAGCACTACAACCTGCTTGACCAAGATACATCTACATGCCTGTTGTATAGGACGGTACGAAAACAGAGCTCCAGCCACAACTTCCCATGCTCTTAACGTATTCTCATGTGTGAAGGCCATTGATATTTGGCCAGCAGCTGCCACTTCATCAGTCTTTGCAAAAAGGGTGCCATAGAAGACATTTAGTTGATTCTAGCCATACTCTCATTCTTACTTTTCTGATCATTAGAAATGTGCCTGTCCATACGATGCTGTTAACACATCTGAATTAGTTTAAACTAGATAGGTTGCTAAAATCTTAGCTATGCTTCTTATGTTATAATATATGTAGAAGGCACAGGCAACGGCAAAGGAACAGGAATAGCAAGCTGTGTTTTGATTTCAGTGCTCACCAGCAGAGAAAGAGAATACCATTAATAAAATTTTTACAAATATAGTTGCACAACTAAATCTCAAGTGCCATTAATATCTCTAACTATATATTTAGGACCAAGTAATTTATTCTTGTTCTTAAAGATAATGAGTCCTGTAATCATTTATCTTTTCTATTCCTAACAAACAGTAGAAATCCTTCATTCAGCAGAAAATTGCTTATAATTTGGCCAAATTACTGAATGTAAAATTTCCTTTGGACAGAAGTAGGCTCCTTCATCACCTCCCTCTTTCAAAAGGAAACAGAAAAGTAATTGAAAACATTTTCTAGTAAATGGCACCACTTCAGCACTTCAGTGTGGAGCCGATCAGCTTTTTTAAATTCCACTACACTGTGGCTGGCCTCCTCCCTGCAAAACATGTCAATGTTGAATCTGTTATGACAAAGGGTATCTAGTTAAGGGAAAGAAAATGCATCACTCACATGCTGAATTGCTTCAAATTCCCACTCCTTAATAGTGTTTTTTTCTTTAATACTATGAAATCCCTTTCCAACCAGCTCAGTGCACATGAAGCCAATGATTTTAAAAGGCTTGTAACAGAACATAGACACTGTTTTAAATCCACAATATTCTTATCTGAGCTTTTTAAAGCTTACAGGTTTTTCAAAACTTTACTTCTGGCTCCTCCAAACCTACTAATGGTGTCTGAAAAGGCACATAAGACCACCAAGTATGGAGAAGATGCTGTGACAGATACAGTGATGAAATCAGGGTCGTGTCATAACTGTCAGCTCTCTGAATGTTACCATGGCCTTCGACCGTAGGAAGGTATCTTTGCGTGTGGAGAAGACAACGCTGGAACATAAAATAAGTCTTGTTCTGAATGCTAGACATTCTTGTACTTTCAATTGAGTCACCTTCCTATCATGTTGACTTAACCATTTCTCACAGGTATGCTATTAGAGTTGACTAAAGCAAAGGAACTACAATGAACTACGATAAAAAGGACAAAAATAGTGCTATTTAAATAAAACAGCTTTGTAAAACCTGCTTAATCATAAGAAATCAAATCAAAGTGAAAAAAATCAGCAAAGCAACATCTTTGCTGCTTGCTAACTGAAGGTTTCATTATAGGCAACAGATGAAAAAGAAAGCTTAATGGTCTTTCATTCTCTAGAAGAACAGAATCTTCCTTCCTTAATCTCTAAGTTGCCAAGGCTCACTGGAACAGAAGAAATAAGTATAGCAAAATATGGATGTTTCAGCAGTTTTCCTTCCACATCAAGGAAAAAAAAAAGAAACTTTAATATTTTCAGCCAGAGCATAGGAGACTCAGCCTCCTCAAATATCACATCAAACTGTTCACCTCTTAATGTGTCTTGTTTGACTTTTCACTTACTGCAAATATTTAACATTATTTACCCTAAAGCCATCGTTGTATGTGGTGATTCAATGTAAATAACCAAATATTCATTCCTTCTGCCATAAGTAATCTGAAATTTGTCTCTGGTTATATCTCACATTTTCTCCCTTGATTCAGAAGAAATTATATTAATAAACAATTGAATAGATTGCTCCTTTGCATCAGCCCTTAAAAAAAACATCCAGAGCTTTGTGCAACAGCAATTAAAGAAAAGATGAGTTCTGACACTAGTCTTATTTTTAATAATTGCAAGAGAAAATGTGAAACTCAGACGGGTCTTGTTAGTGCTAAGTGCACTCCTACTGACTCCAATTTGTTTTGTTCTATTAATTTATCATCTCACATTTGGAATGATTTTATAGTCTGCTAGGGAAAGGCCTCAGAAGTATAAAGCAGTGAGATATCAGAATGAAGATGCAGCTAACTGTGATGTTTCAGAGCAATTTGAGTACTATTTGTGAATACACTATTATTCTAAATCAACCCTGCAGCTTTTTATGTCTGCAGAATATAAAACATTGTTTAGTATTACCAAATTGGACAGTCTTAGTGGCAAAAATTAGTGAACCTCAACCACATGAGCTTGCAACCCTTACTACAAGTCTGGCTAGAGAAGATCCTGTAATTTGTTCACCTGTAACTGACATACCTTTGCATTGATCAGGACAGCTTTCTCAAGTCTTTCCAAGTCAAACTTTGAATAGTCCATGCAGCAAAACCAAAATAAATAAATAAATAAATATGCATCAGAACTGTACACAACTGTGAAGGTACTTGCTGATGTTGTAATTTAGATTTAATTCATAGTCTGCTTGCTTATGAAAATAAGAATATATTTTGTGGTAATTCAGAACGGGGCCTGAAGGACACCAAGATGCTTTGTTATTTAGACTGAGAGCCACACTAAACCTTTAGAGACCTTTAGTCTGCTTAGCTGATTTCAGGAATCTCAGGATTCATGCCCTTCCTTTCAATCCAAAGACGAATAAGGTGTTGCTTCATACTTTTCTTATTTTACCTGCCAAGGATTCCTGCCAGCTACCAGTAAACAAAGACTAGGTGAGAGATGCTGTGAAGCATGCATACTTCTACTTTGCAAGATGACAAACAAGCATTAGATAGTACTATGATGAACATGAATCTACCAGTAGTCAGTAAGAGGCACAAAATTTGTAATTTCCTTCATGAATTTCTGCAGCACCCAGAAAAGCAGCAAGAACTACAAACTCTGTTACATCTTACTATTCAAAGGTGTAAAAGACAGCCATGAACCCATAAAGCAAACAGAACTCATTTTCCAGGTTTTTGTTTCCCCTTAATTATCATCAGTGGTCAACAAAGGCAACTGGGTGTCACAACCCCCTCTGAAAATGTACCACCACCATCCACACAACACTTGAAGGCTCTGTGATGCTGCGGATACCGCACTGGAATGAAAAACAACTGTATTTGTTAGTTAGATTCCAGGTACTATTAGAAAGTCTGTTATTCTCAGGTATCTTTGTTATGTTTCAGCTTTAACTGCCATGCTCTTTTAAATCCCTACTTTATTCAGCTATAATTTTGGGGGTCTATTTCCCAGCACTGTTATTAACACACTGGATGTAAAATAGGCTGTATGCCTGCACATAGAGATAGACTAAAATGAATCATGTATATAGTAGTTTGCCTTCAGTTTTGCAGAAAATGTTATCAGTCTCCAAATGAAAATATTGGGACTTGGTAGGTCACATTGCTGGTTGGACTCCATGTTACTGCATGTCTTTTCCAACCTAAATGATTCTATGACAAAGCAATGCTTTTTCCTTTCCTGTCACATAGATCTTCACTGGCAATCCCCTCATCGTATGTAATGGATGAGTTCCCTTCAAATCCTAGCTGAGCGTTACAATTGTTTTTTGTCCTCCTCTGAGTGAAGTAAAACGAAGCCCATCTTTGCCAAGCCATTGCTGGGATCATAAATTGATTTGCTTGAGTCACGTTGATTCACCCTGGCTGAGGTACATTCTCCAGGACTTGGTACATTCCCAAGGATCTTTCCTATAAGTCTTGTGGAATCACCATGGTAATGTTCTCCTCTTGCAGTAATTACGCTTATATATATCCTCTTTAAATACCTAAGGTAGTTATAATCTATAGAAATATAAGTAATTATATACCAGTCACTATAATACAGCTGTGGGCAGCTGTAAATAAAGTGTTTACATGGGGATGGGGCATTGCAGAGCTTTAGAAAAATGTGTTGAAAGACAAGAAAATAAGCCTGTTCCTGTTTGTCAGAATATGTAATTTAGTCCAGGCAGAAGTCTTGTTAATCAGAAATTACAGAAGGAGATAAGAGTCTTTCTCAATTAAGATCAGGTGGAAAATGCTTTCATTTAACGTGTCCTGAGAAGTATCACATCAAAAATAATTAAACAGAGATGTAAAAACTTTCCAATGTTTAAATATATTACCTCCTTTGAAATTTAGAAAAGCTTCAAAGAAATGTCAGGTTCTGGCATGCTGTGGAAAGAGCACTTGTGTTTAAAAACAAAAAGGCCTTTTCGCTTAGTTTTATACATATTTGATTGAGCCACTCAAAAAATAATAACTGAAAAACTAATTTAAATTCAGACATGATCCTTTGGATAACACTTTTAGCTCAACAGTAAGAATTATTAGGAGTGAGCTTGTGACAAACTCTAGATTTGGAACATGACACAAAGGAGTTTCTGTCAGGCTTTTTCAATTATTAGTCTTCTCTTCCTGGTTATTTATATTTCCTTTCAACTCCCATGTATAAGTCATACAGCAGTAATACAGTAACATCATCTCTGAGGAACAGTCTAGCAACTGTGCCCCTCTGCTAGCAAGCTTGTTTTCATTTTTAAGGTTTTAAAATTTTCTATGGCAGATGAGTGTATTTTTCAGATTTTGCGTTATTGTTACATTTTTTCAATCTCTAACCTTTTCTCATGACTTTGTACACAATCTTCAGGGCCCACTCTCACTCATTAACTAATCAATTACACACTTTCTAATCTGTTCTATCCAAAGATAAAGTAGAAGGAAAAGGCAGACATTGATTTCTCTTTACTGCTTCAAAAATATCTTCTTGAAACTTAGCTATGCAAACCTGTTCTAAGCCACAGCCCCCAGTCTTCCATATGGATTTTCCAAGAGTTTGTGTGAATTCATTTTGAAAGGAGACCCTTATTGTACTCACTTGGTGGGCTACTTCATATGATATGGATTGGCAGGCACGGTTGTCAACTCATTTGAAATCAATCCATTTATTGTTCACACTGGGTACAACATTTTGGACTGAGATAGAGCACAATGAAACAAGAAGAAAGGCTTACTGGAAGGCAAATAATAGCACAGAATACAAATGGAAAAATGTAATAGTCATGGACTGGAGAGAAAAGAATAGAAGAGACAGACGCAGAGATTAAAGACAAACATTGATCAAAGATAGAAAAGAAACTGCAGCCAAATGAGAATCTGTGATCAAAACCTGATGGAAAGGAGTGTGGTGAGAGATGAAAAAAAGAAAAAAAAAAAAAAGAAAGAAAAAAAAAAGAAAAAAAAAGGGGGGGGGGGAGAAAGAGAATAAAAAATCCCAGCCTTAGTGCTTTTGGATACCCTATCTGCTTCTGATTTTCTCTACCAATCTCTAATGCAGCCATGTTTAAAGATGTATATGAATTTCTCTACATCTCCTCCAAATAAGAGAAGAGGGAATTGGACCTTCAGCCCATATGCTAGACGTAGGCATGACTTGTGGTCTGTCATTCTCCTGCAGGTTTTGGATAGAAATAGGGTCAAATCACAGGTTCAGGTCCCTGGGGTAATGGGCACTCTCAGAACCTCTATGCTAGTGTAAATATTTGCTTTTGATTTTTGCTGAGTTTGTGAGAGCAAAACCCTGGGCAGGTTATTGCTGACAGCTCTCAGGACTGCTCTTGCTGTGAAACTCCCAAATGTTACTCTCACATTTGGTTTCTGAAGCAACTTCACATTGTAATATTCTACAGCAGACCGTTTCAATGCAGGGATAACCAGTTTTCTTACCATGTCTTAATATTGCTGGGCAACAGGAAAGCTACAGCTGGATGTAACAGTGATTGAACAAGTCCATTTTGCTGTGAAAGAGGAAATATTCCACTTTGTTTCAATAACTATTATCCAAACAAAGATAAAACTATCTTCTTTTATGGTGTTCATATGGTTTGCCAGCTAACCTTTACTCATTATTGGTCAAATAATCCTAAGACTCAAATAGCTTCAGAGCATTATTCATGGAACAGGTCAGTTAAAACAGCCACATGACATTTCAAATATTTTAGGAAATCTGAAGTACTTCCACAAGACTAATTTTAGTTGTCCCAAACTGCTGGATGCCTAAAAAGAAGATCTGACTTTGCTTGGGTTCAAAAAGGAATTGCCTATATTTAAAGAGTTGGCAACAAACCTTTTTCTTGTGAGGACATCTTGTGGCTAATATTTCACATTATTGGCAATAAGCCATCACATAGAACTTGGCTGCAGACAAGTAACTGGAACATCAGGAGTCTTAAAATCACCTTTCGTGCCAAATGCACGTCTTCTTTTCAGGTTTAGTCCTAGTTTGTAATGATAGGAGCAGAATCAGGAGCTATATTTGTAAATGAAAACTATATTTGAATGCCCAGAGGTATTTTTGTGAGATGATTTTTCCTATGGTAGCATTCAAAATTTTCTGTGTTTTGCTGGAGATATTTTTAAACCTTCATTATTGCAATTAATGGCTTGTGTGTTAAGTGTGACATTGACTTCTACTGGATAACTAAAGACTTAATACCGCACCACTGATGAGCCCTATAAATTGCTGAATGGTTGGGAGATGCTACTGTAGCATCTGTTCCAGGGACATGTGCGTCTAAGAGGGAGAGAGCAGGTGTCTTTCCAAGATACCCAAATAGCCATTCTATATCACCCTGTGAAGATTATGAGAGTTTTATAATATACCCAAAATACTGCCATAAGACATTGCTAAGTAAATAAAATTTGCAAAAACAACATTGCTTTCTGCCAGCTTTACACCACTTCACAAGGTAAGTTAGCTGCTTTTCATTTGAGTACTATAAGGTAAAGTTGCTGGGACAATTAAGAAATTAGGTGGACCTAATAGATAAAACATTTAAAACTTCAGATTTCAGCAACTAGGGTAGAAGAACAACAAAAAATCTATATAGCCATTTCTAGTGAGGCTGACTCTGCACTGTCACCATCTTGACAGCAGCTATAGGAAAGCAAGGCTACTTCCTATTTTGTTGCAGTAAATCTCCGGTCTCTACACTTGACATCTCAAAGAAGCTCTCAGAGTTTAATATACTTCAAAAGAATTAAAAATCCTGTTCTTCCCTTTATCCCAAATAGCCTTATGATGAGTTTTCTAGGACTGGCAGACATGAGGATGTGATTATGTTAGACAAATTTGTTTGTATCATTTCTTGATCACAAATGATATAAGAATAGAAAATATTTGCTTTCATAAATCAAAACTTTTATAGCTATCCTAGCAATGGGTTACAGTACATTAGGATCTCAATCTACAATCCACTAATGAAAGATGAACTATACAGTTAATGATTTAATCAGTACACTCTGTTAATTACAAATGAAACAGAAATCAAGAGGAAAATGAAATATAGAAATAGCACATACAGGACCAATCCTGCTTCCTTTATTCACTCTAGCATTCCTGTTTAGATTCAATGGGACTAGCTGTATGAATGAAGCAAGCAGGATTTGATCCCACATATATTATCTCTAATCAAAAATACTTAGATACTCCTGCCTGTAGCACATTTTCCAATATTCTCATTATAGAGAAGATTAACTCAATATCAAAGGAATAACGTTAGAAGTTTCTAATGGAATCCAGAAGAGTTGCAAAAATCACTTTTTGGAAATGTTCTCATTTGGGCTGCCTCATTAATCCCTTTAACCATGGAACCTGCATTTCAATTTCAGATAGTACCCAGGCTTCCAGATATCCAAAAGCACAACAGTAACTCCACTGCAAGTAGACTGCAGAGACCCAAATTCTGTGGTCCCAGCCCTGGAAAGGATGCCATGCAGAAGATTATAGGAAGGAAGGACAGATCAACTGATCAAGCCATTGGCTGAGCACCTGGCCAGATCAAGTCCCCAGATGCTGCTGGTGAGCAAGCTGTACAGGCTTCCAGGCTTAAATTCCTGGAAAATAAACTCAAATAAATAATGTAATAATTTAAGAATTTAAAATAATTTGAGCTTAAATAAAGTGCTTTAAATAGCACTTCCCCACACATAGTTATATTAGCAGATTAACCAATAACAAGGGAATTAAATTCACCTATAATTGTGATTCTCTTAATGATGGCTTCATGCAACCTTTTTGTATTTAAACTTCTACTTAAGCCTACTCCCCTTTCCTTCTTACACTTTGTTGAGAGAAGCAGTACTCAAAAGGAAAGCAACACTTGGGCTTTCCTCAGCTGATGCAGTAGAGACTGCTCCAGGTGAAGTAATTTAAATAAACCTTCAGATTGTCTGCATGGTGCCAGTATTTATTTCATTTTTCACGTGGCTTCAGGATCTGGAGAGAAGTATTTCAACTTCACTTTATCTCTCTTGCCTCAGTCCTCTAGCAAGTAATGCTTTGGCATACCTTGCAGCTGGCTCCCAGCTTCAACATTAACAACTGTGATCCTGAATGTTTCGCTAAATAGATCTGGCACTGTTTTGAAGAAGTAATCAAGTAATATGAAGGAGAGAATGGCAAATGTCTTCAGATAAAGCACATCCCAGGGCTAACCAGCATTTAATTGAGCCTCAGGGGCCTTTTGCTTCCCTTATATGCAGGGCATGCAAGAAGGCATCTCTTGCTGGTGGTCCTCTCATATGCCTCTTAAATCCACGACACCAGCTCCCTTTTAAAGAGTAATAACCCTCCACCACTTATACAATAAATAGCAATACAAAATTGTAATGAATAGACAAGGTTAAACAAGAACCCCAAAACCTTCATCTTAAACTCCTGCTATTATCAGACAACTCTCTTCAATATGCAAATAAATAAATAATATCCTGCACATACACATTTGCTTAACCTTCTTTAATTCTTGTCTTAACTAGATCCAGAAATGTGTGAACACATTTGGTGAATCTAGATTTAAGTATTTTTAACAGAACCTGTGCATTTTTAATTTTGTGAAGCATAACATGAACCGAGCCTTTTCCATCCCTAACATAAGTGGCATATATTTCTACATATGTATAAATTAGGTACATGTGTGTGTATCTTGCCACAAGGATGTATTACAAGCAATTAAATCTTGATAATAAATGATTCATCAGCCCACAGGTGATGTACTGTAAGTGATTGCTCCTGTAGGTAGTAATCATGTGGTGCAATTGCCAGAATTATAAATTCCCTCTGGGCTGATTGGATTTTATCAACAAGAAGCAGTGAAGTAAAAGAGGGTTCGAGGGTGAGGAGGTTTTTTTGTTTGTTTTGTCTTGTTTTCTGTGTTGTTGTTGTGTACTTTTGTTGTTGTTGTTTTGTTTTTTGTTTATTGTTTTTTTGTTTGTTCTAATAGGCTAAAAGCTTTAATTAGTAATATGCTAATTGGAAATGAATGCCTTTCCCTTGAAGCCATACCCTCATGACTACTGAGCAACTGTCAGAAAAATGTAACTGTTGCCAGAACAGCCTCTGAGACCACAGCATATTATTCTAAGTAAAGGCAAAGACAAGTTTTTTTTCTACCTCCACAGAAATATATGCAACTCTTGCACATACCAAAACTGTTTGCCCATGGGCAGAGTACCATTCCATGAATCTATACAGGGATTGGAATAACATTCTCATCTTTAAATAAATGCACAAGAGCTAGTTGCTGCTATTACTTGGGCAATTTATTGGTACAATTTATGGATTCTATTTGAAATTTTAAGCTATGTATTTGTAAGGCCTTCATTTCCCCGATAGCAAATTGAGTAACCATGCACATTGAATTTAGACAACAGAAAATGGGTGAAAATGGAACAGTATGCTTAAGTTTTAATAAGAGACCTACCTGATAAGAATAACATCCTGATTTCTATTTTTTTCTTTTATCACAGAATTAGTTTTCTTTAATTAAATATCAAAGCAGTAAATACCAGTGTGACAAATACTATTCACCAAAACCAAATGCAATCCACAAAATAAAACTCTCTAAAGTAGTCTAACATTTATTACCATCACGTGTTCTTTTCAAGTTTAAAAAAAACAAAACACCACCTATTTCTTTTTATCCTCCAACTTTTTATTATTAATATTATTACTTTCCAAAATATCTTAATGGAAAAGGCCATACAAAAAATATAAGCATGCAGAAATAATTTCATTTAATAGTGGCACTCTTCTTTTTTTGTTGTTGTTCTTATTTTTCAGAAAAGTGACACTTTTATTTTTCTCAAGAAAATTAAGTTAAGCACAAGGCCTTATTCAGCCATTTCAGTTCTATTTGTGCAACAGGACTACATCCCAAATTTAAAAATTATAGCAGAAGACTGATTGTTTATTTTGTCTTTTATGACTGTATGGCAATTTAATGTCATTCATTTCAAGAGTTATACCAAGCCCCAGTGTAGCCCAATTGCTTACAGCAGCTATTCCAGACAGAAAAAATATGAATATTAGGTCGAGGCACTGTAGTATCTAGTCCACGTTTGTAGGAGGTTTTTGGAAGGGAAAAGAAAGTAAGTTTCCAACTGAAAACTTTTTTGAGGAGATGTAACAGTAATATGGTGAAGATAAAGCTAAGTAACTTAAATTATCCCAAATTCAGCAGTTTCAGTGCTTCTTACCTACACTTACTCATTTATAAATGATAAAAAAAAAAAAAAAATCAAGTACCTAGCTATACTAACACAGTCCAGGCTAAACACTGTAAGCACAGCTATTTCTGCATCTTTGTCCCTCTGGTCATAGACTTTTCTTCTTTTCTTTAAACCAAATAGATGTTCTTCATTTTTCCCAGAAAGCATTATCCATAACTTATTCCCTGTTCAATCCTACTGCCAGGAACCACCACCACCTATCACACTAGCTAATAAACTAGGAATGATTTTGCACTTACTCTTCTTAGTGTCACATCAGCTGTGACTTGTACCAGGCTCCAGATCACCCCTACTCATAAAGTCTTTACATGTACACTTTACTACTGTATTGTATAAGGCGGCTGAGTGTCTGTGCACAAGGCAAGCAGGTGACTAAATCTTGCTGTATATTCCTGCTGCCCTCCCAGGCACTGGTACTTGCTTCCCTTGCAAGCTTCAAAAACTATACCATAAGCCTTACTCACCTGCTGGATCTCCTTCTGCATAGTCACTACTACCCTCACACAAAAGATTAGACAATAATTATTTATACAGTGAAAAAATGGTTTCCCCAGAATGTAGATCTGTTGTTATAAAATGATTCACATTCTTCTATTACAGCACTTCCTTTCCATTTTTTCCCCATTATTATTGCCTAAATGAAACTTTGAGATGTTTGGGATGCAGTTTTCTATAACTCACTCAATACACACCCAGACGTTTTGGCCTAACAAACAGCAACAACAACAATTTGACATATATAAGCTAAATTATAAATGAGGCCTTGGAAAACACAGTAGAAGCTTTAATGAAAGGATGAAGGCTCATCCCTGTAAATTTTATCTGCTTATTCTGACACTGAAAATCTACTTGCAGTGCAAAGTAGCAATTACAGTGTACTCAAATTAGACGAGAGCAAATTTATAGCAATACACCAATAATATAAGAGTCAGCTTAACCAAAATCCAAAACGCTGACCTGGCTGCTTTGGGAAACTGTTTGAAAGCTGTTTCAATGCATACAGAAAACTTACTGTAGGAGACAACTATGCAGCTGTCTCAAAATCTTTTCATTTGGAGGTACAACATTATTCTGCTTCCAGAACTGCAGAGATCCAGGGAAAAAGGAGAAAAAAAAAAAAAAAAAAAAAAAAAAAAGAGAGAGAGAGATTGGCTATTAAAAACAGAAAACACACTATTTCAGAAGGAATTTTGCAGTGCTATTCATCCTCTTGAGAAAATGCATTTATTAGTATCATGAGCCAGGTACTGTAGCCAAATTAAGGCACTGAGGGTAGAAAAAAAAGTTTTCTTTGGGAAAGGATTCTCTAAGGCCTGCAGTGTTAGCAACCTGAAGCATGCACCACAAATAGCTATCCTGGGTTTCTCTGGAAATAACTAGACCTTCCATAGAACATTTCCAACACTGCAGGGACACTACAGTTCTTTGAAAATATAGCATGTAGGTTCCGAATCACTTGGGTGCATTTGAAACGTGTAAGGCATGATAATAAAGACTGAGGGAAAAACAAGAAACAAATCAGAATGCAGCCAGAGGCTGCCACTGGATTCCTTCTATAAGAACAAACTGAATACAAGCTGGTTTTAGTGAATTTTTACTAAATGTCTAATTTTCCCAACTAAAATTCAATAAAATGTATAGAGTCCAGTAGATAAAACAAGGCATGGATATAAAAGTGGAAAAAGAAGAAAGTATCCATATATTCATTGCCTGTCCAATTCAGGATAGGGAAAAGGTACTTGGCATTTTCTTGCTTTAGCATTTAGCAAAAACATTGTTCCTGGAACAGAACCTTTCTTTGTCTGTATTGATATTCACTCCAAACTTGAAGACTGGATTAAAGGAGATTCACACAGGTTTGTTACTTTGAAGTTCTGCTGCAAATCCCCATCTGGTAAGCACTGGGATGTTTCAGACCCATCTGGGTTTCTGCGGGACAGAGACTATGTTCAACCCGATGCCAGACCAGCTGAATGCAAGCATACAGCAATTCTTCCCCAGATTACAGCAGCTCCTGTCAGCTCAGTGACTTAGGCTGTTTTTCCACTAAGTACAATTACTTCACATTGAATCATAAAATCACTTAAGTTGAAAGGGACCTTAGGAGGTCATCTAGGTCAACTTCTTGCTACAAGATGGGACAACTTGAAATTCAGACCAGATTGTTCAAGACTTTGTCCAGCTAAGCCTTGAAAATCTCTATGGATGGAGACTGAAAACATTTATGTTTCAACATTTACCTGTGCTCAGGGGTTTGTTTGTTTGTTTTTATATTCAATTGTACTTTCCCTGTTACAATTTATGACCACTGTCTCTCATTCTCTCTCTGTGCGTGTCAATAAAGAGCCTGGCTGTCTTCTCAGTAACCTCTGTTGGTAACTAGAAGGCTGCTTCTAGGTCCCCCAAAGCCTTTTCTTTGTCAAGTTAAACAAGCCCAGATCCCTTCGGCATATCCTCTTAGTGAACTCCTTTATCAACGCCTTCTTTGTTCTGAGGGCCCAAACCAGGATGCATCATTCTGCTGTTGAAGGTGAACAATCATTTCCCTCAGCCCTGTGGCTACATTCCTGTTGAGCTGTGTTAGCTCCCATCACTGCCAAGGCACACTGCTGGCTCACGCTCGGCAGCCTGCTCTCCATGATTCCCCAGATCCTTTCCAGTAGAGCTGCACCACAGCCGCTCTCCAGCTGGTACCTCTGCAGGGTGTTTGTCTGACCCAGCTGTGGGACTTTGCTCTTGTCCTTGTTGAATTTCTCTGTGTTTATACAAAGCCAGGCCATAGCAGAACACACACCCCTGATTCTTGGTTTCCTGCTTTAATCACAGCACAGCCTGATTGCCATTAAGTCAAAGAGGAACTAGTCTCCATGCAGGATCCAAATATTCCACCTAGGATACCCACTGACAAGGTGATTAGGGTATCCATGCAACATAGCCGTGTCTCTATCTCTATCTGAACTCTGCACAAATTCAATGATCTAAAGAGCACCTTCATTTCTTCCTTTGTAAAACACTTAAGAATCTACAAGTGAGAACTGAAATGCAAGAGTTAACTGTCACTAGCCGTTTTAACTTATTTTCTCTTCTCATTCTTGCCAGAGTTTTGTGGCACATACTAGCAAGTGTAATTACAGCTATGGAGCACAGCAGTAAATTATTTTAAGCGTTATGAACAACTGTATGGTTGTTCAACTGCTTAGTTATGAACAACGGCTGTATTTTCTAGAACTTACTTTACCTTCTTTCACAGGATATTGGGATCTGCCTCTTATATTTGTCATGATCTTTCATGTTCACTGTGGTTTGTAGCATACTGAAAAGTGTGGTGGTGTCTATTTTCACCTTTCAATAAATAAATGTAAGTTTTAGGAAAGCTCTAATTTTCAATGAAAATGAGAATTCTGTTTCAATGAAATTCAATGAATTTCAGTCGTGACCTGATAAATGCACTTCAGGGTCAAAAACCAGAAAGAAATAAAAGGGACACCTCCATACATTCTCTGACAATTCCAAGAGAGTGATTTCTCATTTAAGGTTCCATATCTATGACCATTTGCAGCTGTAAAAAATGAGGCAGGCAGAAATATCATTCAAAGACAGACAGAAGGATACAATCGTTCTGTAAACTGAGTTACTTACCATGAATATTTACAGATTACTTTTGAAATATGAGGTCATTTAGGACTGCTTTTGGCTGCTCTTTAAAAAGATGATTCATTTTTCTTTTGCATGTTTTGTGCATGAACTTTGGATTGCAAAATCTGCACAAGAACTTTAGAAGTAAAATACAGATTCTAAATAAAAATTCAGGATATCACTAGAGATATAATGGTGGATTTTCTTGAGGAATACTTAATACTGTAATAGATTTTCATTAACATTTTCAGATATTTGGCTAATTGTGTTCATGTTCAGCTAATCACATTTAATTACTGTCTCTAAAATCTCCTAGCTTTTAAAGCTACAGTGTTACAGCGCTCAAAAGATATTCCTAAAATTCATCCCATCTTTATATTCACTCCCATGAAGTAATATCCCAAGGAAGTAATGACGGTTGCAAGGATCTGGGAGACAGTGACATTAATTTTCTTTAATCTGTTACTGTCATAAAAAGTTTCAATTCGACACAACAATATGTGTGTTTAGACACACAGCATACATGCTGGAAGAGAGTGTATTCTTTCATATTCCTCCAGTTTCATATATTTTCCACTTTTCACTCCTGGCTATTTTGTTCAGGGCTCTCAGAACAGGATACATTAACTTTGCTGTGTATGAGCAGAAACTGGGACAGCCTTTGGAAGAGGCCTTTGTCCACAGAGTAGATTATAACTGTTAAATCCAGATACCTTAAAACTCCCTGTGCTTAAATTTATGTAACAAGCTACCACAAAGACCAACACCCAGCAGATCAAGTCACAGACATCATTTGCTAAAAAACAGAGAATTTTGAAATTTTAGTTCATCAAACACAAGCCTATCATGCTGGACTACAACCAGAGTTTTAATGCACTGCCATTTGCTGCCCAGGAAGATAGAGATGTAGTAGATCATGAGAGCATCTAGCAAAAAATAAAATAAAATGAAATGGGCAACAGAAATTTCTTCCAGTTTTAATATGCACTGCTTATTATAATATGCCAGCATACAAATGATTAATCTAACTAATTAGCATACACAAGTCTCTTTCACTGAAAAGCTTCGTTAGTGATCATTTTACATGTGACATTCTTGTACCATCAAGGAGATGAGCTGGAAGCTCTTTTATTCTACTGCTTTAATGAAAGCTAGGAGTCCAGCAATCATTTGACACCTTACATCAATCTTGTCACTGCACATTATTCATATCTGGAATATTTCTCTCTGAAATATGAATGTACTTTTCTTGGTTTGATTATTATTTGGTAATCATAGAATCAAAGAACAGTTTGGATTGGAAAGGGCCTTTAAAGAGCATCCAATTCCACCCCCCCGCCACAGGCAGGGACACCTCCCACTACAGCAGGCTGCCCAAAGCCCCATCCTACTTGGCCCTGAACACCTCCAGGGATGGGGCATCCACAGCTTCTCTGGGCTGCCTGGGCCAGTACCTCACCATCCTCGTAGCAAATAATTTCCTCCTAATATGTAATCTAAATCTACTTTTTTTTTTTTTTAGTTTAAAATCTTCAGACTGTTTACCTAGATTTCATTTTTTTTCCTTGCTTTTTAATTGTCATAACTGCCAAGTGGTTTAGAGTGCTTTCAGGGCTCCAAAAGGGACACAGATTTCTGAAGCTACCATTTCTAAATTTCTACATAATTGATTTCACCTACAGCTGAAAGTTTGCCACTTTGAACCCCCAGCAACCTTCCTATTTGGAAATCAGCTGTGGAACCACCACTCTCCTTCCATTTAAGATCTCAAAGCATGCTGTAAAATACATTCACCATTGTTGTAAGGGAAACTGCATAGCTTGTTCTATACCTAAATGCAGTAGACACACCTGTACAGGACAGAACGCTAACTTCTGTTTTATCTCTTAAGGCAGTATTAGCCTATTCTGCTGAATACCAGGATTCAGGTAATCTGTATTAAACACACACCTATTTCTGTGGAATTGACCTTTGAACAACATGCACAGCTGTGTCCTGCAGGATGTTAATTAACACAGCCAGGTACCATGAGGGAAAAAGGTGCTGAGTTATTTTGAATTCAGGATATTTACTTTCTTAAGCGCCATAAGCCATATCCAGCAAAACCAGGGAACTGTTGTTTGAAGTGGTATCATTTTTAAAACCACTCCAGCAGCATAGCAGATTCAGGACATTTTTAAGGGAGTGGGAGGAGGAGAGATCCTATATGAAAGAGAAAATATTCTCACTCTCTCCAAACCTCAAACATGAGTGAAATGAAAGAAGACAAATATTTAAATTAACTTTTTGAAATTTATAATGTATTTGGAACAGCAGACTTAAAAGCTAGCACTAAGTGATGAAGGGGGTAAGCTGACATTACCTTTTTAGATGTATAATTGCTTTTGAAAATTCAAGCTTGGAGGGATCAGAAAGGAAAAACAAAGTGCATCAAGAAGATGGGTCAATTAAAAAAACACAAGAGCTTTATCGAATTAGTGATGGCAGCCACACACTGTTCCCTTTTTGTAAGCACTCCAATTTTTTAAATCAGATTAGGGTCATTCCTGATTGTTTCAAGCATAAAGATGCCTGGTATTTATTTGCTAGGTGTCTTCTTTTCTGACTGATTAGCTTTATGAAGATTAGCTGCCAGTAATTTCTGAAATGGCTAATGTAAGGTAATTAGCTCACAGCATGCTGCAGTTTGCACTGCCCAGAAGAGTTTACTAGTCTCAACTGAGAGAAGGTTTACAAAAGATATTACAGAAAAAAAAGCAGAAAGTTAGCAGAAAGACTCCAAAAAGGTTCCTCCAAAAATTGATTCAGCTTTTTTTCAAAAAATACTTTATAATTAGAATATGAAGAAGATTGGGATGACCTGTTCTACACTAGAAAATACTTTAAAAGGAAGCACAAAGGGATTCCAGGAGGATTTACATAAAAATAGTTTGGCATTTCTCACAATTTTCAGTCTCTGTGTTATAACGTTTCATCTTTTTATGATGCTCACAGAGAAAGAACAGTGATGTATCCAATAAGGAAACTGCACTTTGAGGAGATCTTACAATATGATTTATAAAAGTTTCTTCAGAAAGCAGTCACAAGAAAAAACAGCCTGAAGCCAGAAATATGCTAACAAGGGCATTCAACAGAAATTCTAATCATAAAGCATAATAAAGACAAGTGGAAGGGATTATGATTTTCCACAGAACTATGTGATATCCTAGTTCCTAGTTTCAGAATATAAGGGACAAGTAAACAGGAGCCAAAAGGAATGGCAAGACTTATCATCTGAGGCTAAATAAAGGGCAGATTTCAAGTATCAGCTCCTTTAAATGGCTCCAACCACCACTTAAAATAATAGGAGCAGTGAAAATCGCCTATAAATTCTTCAAGGTAGATGACTACAGAAGAAGTTAAAAAACTGAGCACCCATCATAAAGATCAGCTAACTATCCTCAAGCCAGTTATGGTAAACATGTTGTTAACAGTGTGATTTCCATTTTATTTTTTATTATTTCAAACAAAACATTTTCAATAAATCTCCCAAGTAAGGTGTCGTTTTTTTTTTGTCCTTAAAACTTGGATTCTTATGATGTTGTAAGTGTTATGAAAACCCAAGGTACCCAAACACTTTTAGGGTACTCATTGAATAGGAATGGTTAATGCAGGTTTGCAAAGAAGTGTTTTCCATTAAGTAAGTTCACCCTGTTATTCATCCAGATGATGAACGATATACATGGATACAAGCAAGTGCACAAGAGGCTGTGCCAAACGTTTTGCATTGCTGTGCTTTCCAGTTAACTAGTGTTCAGTTGCAGAAAGACCGAATCTCTGACTTTAAGGGATTTATGAATTACTGGCTTTAATTCAACTACAGTTAAGTAATTCCCATCTTCAGCCAGTTCATATACCTTTTCCCTAGAGCTACTACTTGCAGTCAGTGTTCAGCAAATATTTACAACTACAGCTTACAAAAGAGGTCAATTTATATACAAAAAATTAAACATATTCAGTTCTGTTAAGAGGATGAAGTTTTAGCAATGGATGTCTTGTTATACCATGTTGGCGTCATCACATTCAACTAGTGTGGAAACCTGGTGACACGTTTTTAGAGAAAACTTTTTTTTTTCCCACAAATTTAATCTCAATCCCTATTTTATTATGCACAAAACTTTTGGTTCTTCTTACATAAAAACCATCACACAATACATGTCAACATACAGTGACTCAGTTAACGGGTAGGTGGGAATATGTGACAGGTAAAATTTGTTAATGGAAAACTTAATGAGAGTACGAAACAAAATACCTATTAGCATTAGGAAGGACTGAAATATTTTTTAAATGATTACTAAAAAACCAAGAAACATATTTAAATGTGAGATGAAGACTGAAAAAGAGAACACTAAAATTTACCACAGAAACATATGATGTAACTGATGTCTCATTTACAGAGGTTTTACACAAGAATATTGTGGTAGCCTTAAGCTATACCCAGCTACAAGTCTTCAGGCTGCTATAAATAAGCTTTGTTAAAGTTCTTGGATTGGAAGATAAAATGAACAGAGTTTAATCTCAGGAGAAACCATGGTTAAACATTATAATTACTGAGACCAGCTATTTTAATATTGTGTTAATTTTAATGACCTTATTCATCAAAAGACTTATGAAAAGGATGACTAAACCCTAAATGGAGAGAGTTAAATGTATTCTGCTTTAACAACAAAGGATTTCAGGGATTCATGGCTCATGTTTAAAACTCAACACACAAAGTAATCTGACTCATAACTCTGCTCTGTAATGTTAGAAATCTAGGGAGATACTAAAAATTGTTAAGCAATGTTGGGAGAGCAAAGGATTTAATTAAACTAGAGTGTAATCCTTTTAAGGAATTTCAAAGCTAGATCAGTGGCACTATACAGAGAAATTTGATTGGTTTTCCTTACTACCTCTTTTCCCTATTTCAAGTCGTAATACCACTACATTAAACTTTAATCGCTTTAAATATCCACATGCCAGATTCTTGTCAAGAATCTCATTATCTCATGTCTCAAATATTGCAATAGCTCATTCTCTAGCCTGCTTATAGCCATTCAGATCACTGCTGCAAAAACAGGTCACTTACCAGTAACAGGACGAGAAGATCCATAATGGCTCAGGAATGGAAGAAATGGCATTTCTAGTTGGAGCAAGTAAAACTGTACTCTTGGAAGATTAGTCTGATGATGTCATCCCATATCTGCCTCAGCTAATCTGGGAGAAAAAAAAAAAAAAAAAAAAAAAGTGAGCTAATCCTTTATCATCCTTCGGATACAAGGAGACAGATGACAGGCGGATATACAAAAAGTTGAACATCAATTTCAGAGCTTCCTAACAAAGAAGATGATGGCAGATACTATCATCAAATGGCTGCAGAATGTCATAGAAGAAAGGATTTAGTGTTCAGATTTCTTCTTCTTCACTACAGACCAAACCACAGCAGGTTGAAAGTATGATACAGGACCACGTAAGGCTCAGGTCCTCATGAGGCCAGAATATCTCTAGAGAGACACTGGTGGAAGAGAAAGCAAGGCTGAGTACCCTGGGACAGCCTGCTGATTCTGTGTTTCACCTGTTTCCTGTAGTCCCACTGATGTTTTCAGTAGACTGTAGGATGCAGAGGTATTAACTTAGAGCAGAAAATAATTCTGAATTAGACTTTTTTTACAGGTTTAGATAGCAAGGTAATCATCAGTCGCTCCAAAAGTGAATGCAGAGATTTTTATGTCTGCAGAGGAAATTGTGATTTTCCCAGGCAGAAAAAATGTGAGCACTATTCACAGGGATGAGCTCAGACTAAGGTAGGCATAACTTAAAATGTATAGCTTTCAGAGAAGTCACTCTCCTCTTCTGAAACTATGGCTTTTAAGACAAGTGATAGAAAGTGAAAAAAAAAAAAAAAAAAAAAATACTATCAAAGAGAAAATAAAGAAGAGAGACTAAGCACCTGCAGCCTCAGTGCTGACCTGTAATACAACAGTAAGAAAAGAAACTAAAATGACGGACTGCAGGAAAACTAACAAACAAACAACATTCTTTCTCCATCTTTCCTGTAGATTTCTTTTTTTATTTCCTGCACTGTTAAAGGTCATTCACAGCCTCTTATCAGTTTCATTCTGTAGTGACAGATCAAGCAGCCATGATGCTCACCTCCAAATCTCACTGACTATATTTTCAAATTTTCAAATAAGTGTCTTTTGTTTTCTCTTAAGTTGTCTTCACACTTACTGAAATCTCTTCACAAACACCTCTAGTCATGATATTCCCTCAAACTTCTCAAAACTCTTCTTCCTTCCCCATGGCACTTGGAAATAACTTGGAAACAGTTAAGCTTCTTATGTCTATAATATACCAGCTCCTCTCATTCAAATGCTTGGCAAAAGATTCTTTCCTGATTCATTCTAATCTTCTAGATTTCTTATTAATAATGTAGATGTCACAGGTCTGCACATCTACACAGAATGTTTGTGTTAGTATCAATGGTACTTATATTCGTGGTCAAGAGAAAAATATAACTTGGAACTACACTTATCAAAGTTTCCTCGATATAAGGAACAATTTCTTAGAAATATGGTTTCTCATATGACTGCACAGAAATTTTGACAGAAAAGTATTATAATTTTTACAGAAGAATATCTAATATCAGGCATTACTAATTACTTTATAATCTCACAAAAGATTGGTTAAATAATATTTGGTACACTATTTCTTCTAGATAATTTAAGTTTTTAATTTATATCACTAAAATACATTAAAATATTCTTAATTATGTTAATAATTAAAAAGCTAATATTCCTATGGTAATTTATATTCCTATGGAAACAATTCTGCTTATTAAAACTAACAACAACATTAGAGAAATCCTCATTTAATACAATCATTATTAAAAATGAATAAAATAATTCTAAATTCACTGAGTTTTTTTTTGTTTTTTTTTTTTTAAACACAATTAAGCAGAAATTCTACTTTCACAATTCCAATATTAAGAAGCTATACAGTTGCCTGGATAGGGAAAAGATACAGGTAACAGATAAGCAAACTGTTTCAGGTACAGGGTAGGATAACAAGCAATGCTCACTACAGGAAAGCGATATAGCTACTTGGTTATCTATCTTCACAAAAAAAATTACATCCACTTCAACAATTCAATGCAGCTCAGCTAATTTGTAATATTTTCACTCAAAACATCAAAAATCTACCAAGATGAGTGTGTATTTGTCTTGTCTCTTGAAGAGCCGCTGTTCAGCACACAGCAGCAGAATAGCATTTGTGCTCAGGATTCTGCCATGCTGGAGAACATTACGAGTGCTAATAATTCTCTGTGCAACCTTGTAATTCAGTTTAGGAATGGCATTTTCAGTTTAAAGATACAGAAACTGAGGTAGTGGCCCAATTCAAAGAGAGGATTAATCTGGTATCTCCAAGTTGGACAATGTCATACCAAAATTTTGGGCAGCTGCTCCCAAAGTATCTCTAGAAACAGAGACTAAAGCTGCACACAAGAAGAGTTCATAACCACAGATCCATAAATGCACACATTGGGAGCAGCTTGAGGCTGTCAGAAAATGACTGAACTGCAGGGACAGCTGAGTCTGACTCTTCTTCACAGGTCTGTGCTTCTAGCTCTGGCAGGGGGTTGGTGCTTCAGTGGAAAGTTGGAAACCAGAGAATGTAATGGATCTACTTCTTTAGATCCATCTAAATCCCAGTTTGGAAATCAAAGTCCAAAATTAAGTCAGGTACCCCAACTTTAGTGAGTCCACAGAATTGGACAGCCAACAAACTTTGTAAGTCCTGGTGAAAACCAACTGAAGTCAGCAGCCAACTCCATTAACTCAACCAAGCTAATATCATTTCAAGACTTCTTGGCCCTCTATTCCTGTTTAACATTAAATCTTTATAATCTTTACCACAGTGTTGTTAAACAATAGATGGATTAACTTGTCTCTTTTATAATTTAGTTGCAGATATATTTTTTCTACAATGTGAATGAAAACAACGCCACTCTCTACGTGTGCTCATCCTGGCATTTGAAACCTAACTTGTAAACCACGCTACCTAATCTGATTTTTAACTTTACCCAATGTGAAATGAAATGGATAGATCTTTTTTCTTTTTTGTTTTGAAGGTGCTAAGAGACACCATTACATTAAATACAAATATATATAGCTGTTTAAAAACAGCCACAGAAATATTTCTTCGCATTCTCATAGTGCAGCAAGTTAGAATTTAATTCCCTCTAAAAGCTCTATCAAGTTATATCTACACTGCCACACACAGATCCATCACTCCAATAGCCAGATATGCAGGAGAGCTTCTTGGCACCCTCGTGTGTTGAGTCTAATGGAAATGTACTTTGGTTAAATGTTCAGTATCTGTGTATAAACGCATCTTCCAAGTTGGGAGATAAGAGAAAACAAAAAATCCTGCAGATCAGCAAATGCTAAGGCAGCCTGATGAAAGATGCTTCTGCACTCAGAATCTGGGGGGAGTTCTTATGAAAATTAGCTCAAATGTGGAACTGTAGAGATGAAACACAAATGGAGGGCACTCTCTTTTTCCATAATTATTGCACTGGATCATGAAATTAAAGTCATCAAGTAGGAAAGATCCTGTACAGATTTCCAGAGATACTGCATGTTCTGTCTAATTGTGTCAGCCTGGAGTAGCTGATTAGCATAATTAATCTAAACTTCTGATTACCCAAAGGAAGGAGATGTTCCTGGATGCACAGGTGAGATAAAATGATTGAGACTTCAAGAGGCTAATATACAATAGCAAATAAGTAAGAGTATTTCAGAGTCTTGTTTGCTTGTCTCTTGCCTTCTTGAAAAAGGACAGAGGGGAATCAGGACAGCACACTGTGATATGCCCAGTTCTGTGCTGAGAGTACAATACTATAAGGTATTGAAGTTTGACTAGTTAATGACAAAAGAGCTGTGCCAGTAATTTGTTATTCAGTATAGTGACGATGTCCCAGTTGTTCTGTCAAGTCAATGACAAAGTATTTTAAAAACTCCAGATAAGGAGTTAATGGATGCATTTAGAAATTGTTATTGGCAGAGTCATGTCTTAAGTTATCCTCAATGATATGTCAGGAAAGCTTCGGGAACTACAACATCTGAGACTCCAACTTAGTCCTTTTACTGTTTTCACTGAATATCCCGAGTTGGAAGGAACCCACAAGGATCATCAAGCACAACCCCTGGCTCCACACAGGACCACCCCAAAATCAGCCTAGGTGTCTGAGAGCACTGTCCAAACATTCCTTGATCTCCGGCTGGCTTGGTGCCACAACCACTGTCCTGAAGAGCTGTGCCAGTGCCTGACAACTTCTCATTGAAGAACTTTTTCCGATCACCCAGCCTGACCCTCCCCTGTCCCAGCTCCATACCATTCCCTCAGGTCCTGTCGCTGTCCCCAGAGAGCAGAGCTCAGCACCTGCCCCTCCGCTCCCCTCGGGAGGGAGCTGCAGGCCGCCATGAGGCCTCCCCTCGGCCTGCTCTGCTCCGGGCTGAACAAACCCAGGGACCTCAGCCCCTCCTCAGACACCTTCCCCTCCAGGCCCTTCAACAGCTTTGCCTTTGGGCACTCTCCAATACTTTTATGTCCTTCCCATATTGTGTGCCCAACCCCGCACACAGTGCTCAGGGTGAGGCCTCACCAGGCAGAGCAGAGCGGGACAATCCCTTCCCCTCAGCAGCTGGCAGTGCTGGGCCCGAGGCACCCCGGGGTACAGCTGGCCCTCCTGGCTGCCAGACATGCTGCGGGTTCATAGGCACATTGCTGGTGACCAGAACCCCCCGATCCCATTCTGTGGAGCTGCTCTCCATCCTCTCATCCCACATACATACAAGTATCTGCCCCATTCCAGGAACTCACTTTTGTTAAATTTCATACAGTTGGTGACTGCCCAGCCCTCTAATTTGTCAAGATCTGTCTGAAAGGACTCTCTGCAATTAAGGGACTCAACAGCTCCTCCTACTTTAGTGTTGTCTGCAGACTTAGTATGCTTTCAACTCCTGCATCCAGGTCATTTATAATAAATAAATAAATAAATAGAACTGGCCCTAAAATGGAGCCCCACTAGTGACTGGCCACCAGCCTGACTTAGCTCCTCCTACACACCACTGAGCCTGACCCACATCCAATTGTGGGTCATGGTACTTTGTACTTGTATACTGAACATTTTGTCCAGAAGGATACTGTGAGAGACAGTATTGAAAGCTTTGCTAAAATAAAATATTTTTTTTTTAAATCGCATCTACTGCCTTCCCTTGGTCATCTAGGTGGGTAATCTTGTCATAAAAAGAAATTAAGTTAGTTAGGCAGGACTTTCCCTTCATGAACCTATGCTGGCTGCAATCTCAGGAAGAAAAGAACATTTATGTATGTCATGACGACAATGCAAGATGTTTTTTTAATGATTACATATAAAATATTTTCAAGAAAATGTTTTAATGAATTTCAATCAGGTGAAAGCTGCACTACTAGAAACCCAAGTGGAATATTTTGTTTGTTCTCAGCGTGGGCAGTGATGATAGCCTATTCCTTACACTGTTCTTTATCTCTTATCTGCAAAGAATAACTATGGGATTTTCACTTAAAACTCTCTAATTAAGTCCTTTGTTCTCTGTTGACAGTGCCAGCAAACAGGATGCTCATCAACTACAAACTGGATTGAAGATGCAATTGTGTTTCCACAGAAGCTGCCTGCAGTCATAGCTAAGAAACCCCAACTTGCCTTACTCCATTAAGTGTCCAGATCACAGAGGAAAAGATAGATTTCAGGTGCTTTCAAGTCCACTAGCTAACTTTATAAGGTCTTTATATTCATACTGCTGCAGTCCTTTTCATCACAGGGTTATTAGTCAAAGAGAGTTTCGCCTTTTTCGCCATCTTCAAAAGTGCTTTCAATTTATTGGGCATGAACTTTTACATAATGAAAATTAGGTTCCATGCCACTGGAATAAACAACAAAGGAAAAAGTTAAATGAGACAACAGGACTGGATTTACTACTGGAGAGTACAGAAACTGTTGCTCAATAGAACTAGCTGACATAACACTTTCAGCCCTACCAGGCAAAATAATCCTGTTCATATGCTTGCTGATGCCTTGTCCTGTTCCCAGGCCAGGCCATTGTCCTGTCCTGGAGACAAGTAGCAAAGACATTTGGTCAAAAACTCAAATACAAATATTTTGTCAAGAAGCACACAACAGCTGCAGAGCCTTCAGGTGAAAGAAAATCAAATGACTGCAGTGATGTGATGCTGACTGCCAGATAGCAGATGGACTGTGAGGACCTTCCTCAAACTGAAAACCCAGCTGTTCTGAGTGGGAAGAAGGTATCAGCAGCACAAAATACATCACTGTAATAAGAAAATGATGAAACATTTCAGAAGTTTATCAAAATGTGGAAGTGTTCTCCTTAAACCTGGTTTCCTAACCTTTGCAACATCCTGAGTAAATAAACAAACAGCTTGATCTAAATTTATCAGAATCATAAAGAAACTTAAAAATACAATGTCCCTTACACTCTAATGTCCAGGGGCTCAACAGGCAACAGCCGTTGCATTAATACTAGATTCATCACCAGCCCTCACTGTAATGTAACTACTCAGAATGCTATTAACCTTTCTCTAAATCTAAATTCTATGGATAAATAAATAGTACCTTTATAACAACATTCAGATATACTCTTGTCCAGGAAAGATGCTGTTGTTTGTTTGTTTTTTTTTCAGGTGCACAGCTAAAGTTTCCAAAAGTGCCTCCCCTGCCTTGGGGAGTGAAGGCTTTCTGTTACATGACTTGCAGAAGTATTCTAAGGGCTGTCTGTCCTGGTGCTGGGAGGTTTGCATGCTTTCAAACACCTGCTTAGCTCCTTGCATATAGTTTATTTAGTTATTCTGTGCTGGAAGTCTCTGTTTGACTTCCTGAGTATTATGCTAAATGAAAGGGTGATAAGTGTGGGGTGGGGGAGGCTTCTCTTGTCGTGTATTGCCATGAGCTCGTTCTGTTTTGATCAGCTCTCAACACTGCAGCATTTTTCATGTTAAATGGAGCTGCATTACTTTAGACCCTCAGAAAAGCTTAAATCAGAAGAAGACATTTCTCTAGGCTAATGTACTAACCTTCAGAGTATTAGAACCTTCAGAGTATTAGCTTTCTGAAGTCAAGCACTAGCTACTTTCCTAAGGCTGAGATGTGTATGCCTTCAGGTTCATCCAGAGCTAGATGTCCAACTAATTCACTGCTGTCAGTCAAGCATGAGCCACACACAGCCCTTGGCTTCCACTGGAAAGACTCTCCTACAATTCCCAAGAAAACACAAGAGGTCAGATACGGAGTTCTCACAACTACTCCCATTAACTACAAAGGTGGCAACCTTTGTGGGCTTCCTGTTCCACAGTCCAAGAGCTGCTTTCTTGGCCCCAACTTGTCCCACAGTGAGTTTTGGTGCAGAAGAGAGACAATCAGCACTATTTTCAAAATATATAATTATTTTTCTCAAAGCTTCTTTAAAATGAACACAACTATTTATGCTTTGTACATGCTGCTACTTTAGCTGGTCCACAAAAAGAGTTTTAGGTTGAAAATGTGATCTGCTAAGATTAGGCAGTGTCGTGGTAATAGCAGAATTGTGCTGTTCATATGAATTTTACTTTAATTTCTCAGTGAACAGTTCACCTTTCTGTTTTGCTCTGCTGATTAGGCACCAGAGTATTAGAGGAAATATCACATTGCAGCTAGAAAAGCAGTTCCATTTTCAAAAGCTAGAACACTTGGGCTAATTAGAGTGGCTCAGATACTTTGATCAAAGATAAATTAATGCTTTATATTATATCCTGGCTCTTAGTTAACTTCTCTCACTAAATTCCCTCAGTATTGCTTTCTAATTTCATATAGGGGGGGGAAAGATGAAACTTTTTTTTTTTTTCCTAAACAGCTTGCTGTAAATTTAAGAATAGCTTGCTGAATGTTTGGCTTTATAAGAATATATTATGATTTTGTCTCATTAACTTTTTTTTTTATATATAATGTTTTATTGAACCATTGCATGGTATATAGAGCAGGGTATTGAATTGGGTATTTTATGCCCCATTCATTTCTCATTGCAGTGGTGATGGTAGCACACAGCTCTAGTGCTAGCATGATAAACAGTACTAGTAATCATTTACAGCAGTCAATACTCACAATCCAGCTGAATTTCACATGTAATTCTATTAAATTTAGTGGCACATTTTTGTACCTACAGAAGCCTTTTTGCTGTATAAGTTCTGGGGCATCTTCAGCATTCATACATTTTGCATTTCAATGTCATATTTCCAAGCCTTTTCCTTTTTCTCTATTTGTACAGTCCAGTCATAAAGGCCAGTGTTTACAGCAGTGATGATCTAACAACCACTGAGGAATTTCATGGTAGAAAAAGGAAGTAAACAAATTAAACTATACTCCAAAACTGCCCTGGATTATATTTATATAGTAGCATCTTTTCCGGTGCTGGGAAAAAAAATAATAAAAGAAATACATGTAATTCACTATAAATTTTGCACAAAGCTTAAGAAGTGGATGTTTGATAAACATTCCTTCTTCCCATTTGCACAGTTAACCAACTATGAGTCTATCAGAGCACTTTATATTCATATAAGGTTCATATTTCTGCCATTCCCTGTTTTCATCAATCAATCCTCATTAAATACTGAAAGAAACACCATTTTAAATGCAATAACATAGTAGTAACACTATTTTCAAAATTAGAATTTGGTTTCTACTTAAAGCAGAAAAGGTTTGTGTAAACACATAAAGACTAAAAGAATTCCTCATGAAAGCTTCAGACAGTAGCCCTGCTCTCTGGAGATCCCAGATTGGGCTCTTTTCCATTATTCACCCCCTACTGGCAGAAGACTAAACTCCAGTATTTGTGAACAGTATGTTCCCTTCACAGCCCTGTGCTTCATAGCAGTCTGGATCCTTCAGTCCTGTTAATGTTAGTGGGGTTGATGGGACACAATTTCCCTAGTTAACAACAGAGGCAGACCCCCATAAGAAATCTTGCCACTCTCAGGACAGATGTAACAATCCCACTGACGAACTTCAGGCCCCTGAACAATCATAGGGAGAACAAAATTGCATTCATAATAATTTAATCAATTCTAAAAATATACAAATCTCATGTGCATTTGTTCAGAAAGAGGAGTTTTTCCATCTGGAATTTTAGGCTCTGATACTTCTTGTGGACATCTACAATGGCAGAAGTAGCTACATAGATCTAATGCTAATATAATGGGTACCAGTTAAACAGATATTTGGAGAAGACCACCAGTATGTAAAGAGAAAACTTAGTTGAAACATATACGTAGAATTGTGATTTAACAATCACAGACAGCTCATGAGCAGCAATTGTCTCAGGCAATTGCAAATAGGCTGGAGGAATATGAGATGGGAAGGAGGCATAGCAGAGACCCAACTCCCACCCCTCAACAGATGGTTAAGAATTGTTAGTAATTCTGATCCACTTCCATCACTGTGTCTAGCAGGCTTCAGTTATTCACATGCTATAAAATTTGTACTGTGTTCTTCCTCACACTTCCTATTTCTCCACTTTGATGTCAGAGCCATGAAGTGTGTTTTTTGTTGTTTTGTTATTGTTTCCTTCTCTCTGCTGGTTAGCACTTAGAATCCTGTATTTTCTTTACCTGGCACGCTAACTTGCAGAATGATTCCCTAGCTTTTTCCACCAGAGACAAAGGCTTGCTTTCACTGGAACAAACAATATATGTTTCTGTACAGCTGAGCAGGGAGGCTACGCAGCAGGGATGCAACAATTCAGAAAAATTCACTGCTTTATAAGTAAATCAGTCACCAACACACCCAGCTATTATTGTCACTGGATTTAATAAAGCAGCTTGCTGTAATTTGCATTGTCATGCCTTTAGCACCAAGTAGTTTAGTTTGTCTAAACCAGGCATAAATGTGTTTTCTGTGGTAAAGAACTACAGAATCTTGGGATGGCTGAGGTTGGAAGGGACCTCATGAGGCCGTCTGGTTCAGCCTCTAGCAGGGCTGCCCAGAGTTGCTTGCCCAGGCCCATGTTCAGGCAACTTTTGAAGATATCTGTGGGCAACCTGTGCCAGGGCTCCAGCACCTGCACAGCACAGAAGTGCTTCCAGGTGCTCAGAGGGAGCCTCCTGTGCTCCAGTTTGTGGCCACTGCCTCTGGGCCAGGCCCAGAATATCAGAAAAGTGTGCAAATATTGACTGATGCTTGTCACTCACGGCTGGTATTCTAAAGAATTACAGAAGTACTGAGTGTCTACTAGTTCCATCACAGCATATTTGGGTTCATATTTCAGCTTGCCACATTCAGAGTTGTCCAGTAGTAGCACTACAGGATCTTATCCACACAAACACTCTCTTTTCCACTTTCTCAGACCTGCTTTCTTACAACTTTCTGCATGACAGCTCCTCACTGAGAGCCACACTGCCCATTAGCCTGCATTCACATGGACTTTGAGGAGCAGCCATACAATTAAAATTCGCAGTGTTCAGTATGACTTATAACAGCACATATTTCACATCCAGGGCACTTGCTATTTAGTTGTGGTTAAACACACTTGACAGGCTGTAGAACAGCCTTAGTCACTGGCAGTGCACAGCAATGCAAGAAGCTGATGCAAAAGTCATTTTCTTCCATTCTGTCAGCCACAGTAATCGTCTCCTTCCAGTTGTGCCGCAGTGCCACGGGCTGCCTTTCAAAGCCTACTCTGACACCACAGTAACAAGGCACCTCATACAGAGCTGCCTGGAGCAGAGCTGCTCCTCTTTCCTCTGACTGTAGAAAAGCCACGAGAGGGCCAAGCAGGGCTCTCTGCATCAACTAAGATGATGCAAGCTCAGGTCATGCCCAGAATACAGGAATGTTTTTACACTGAAATTGCTTTTTTTTTCCTGTTAGAAGTAAAAGATGAGCACAAAGTAGCACTAAGTCCTTCAGGTTACCTATATAGTTGTGGTATATAATATCCACATACTAAGGAAATACAATAATAATATCCACATATAAAGGAAAATTTATATGCATACAGAGGTATTTTTAATGAATAATACAAGATTCAGCAAAGTCTATTCTGCATAGTGTCTGTCACTGGGATTTGTCTGTAATTCATGACAGAATAGAAATCCAAGCTCAAAATCTGAATGAACGTTGTCAGCTGCATGCATATGGGAGTTCCTTACATCATGTTTATCTCCCTGGTGTATTAACATGGGGATGATATGAGAAATCTTTCAGATATAAGAGAAATCATTTCAAACTTTTAAGTAGTATCATGAATAAAATTCTTGCTACATTAGGACATATGTATTACTATCATCCACATAAAATTCACAACCTCATCCATAGGGTACTCCTATTTGCAAAGATGCAAATGCATGTACTTGAAACAAGCAGAAAATCCCTTTGAATTACAATTTTTGAAACATTCGTTGTTTTTTATGCACTTGCTTGTACCACGCAAAATCAGATGATCCAATAAATTTTATACACGGTAAAGATGTATTCTTCACCATTTAATTATGCTAGAACTGATGGCAAATGCTTTTTCCTTTTTTTTTTTTTTCTTCCTCCTTTCCTCCTTTTTTCACAACAAGGTATCCTTCAGTTTGCCAATAGCAACAATAAGCAAATACCTGGCAAGATCATTAAGAAAAGACAAAACCAAAAAAAAAAAAAAAAAAAAGCTGCATTGTAGTGTTAATCCAATTTAAAACTCAGTAGCTGTCCTTCATTTAATTAAATGCAAGATGAGCACAACTTACACCAACAATACAAGTGTCAGTGTTTGCCTCTATGTACTTACTATTGGGGATGAATGTGAAATGAAAGAAAAAGTGCCTTCATTTCATTCTGTAGATTTTGCTTTTCTTTCATCCATATTCTACATCTCCTCACACATATTTTAAATGACAAGCAAGAAAATATGAATTAAAATAAAAATAAAAATTAAAGTGCACAGTTCAGATTTGGATTGAGATTTAGGTTCAACCAAACAAATCCATTCAGCATTTCACTTTCAACCTCCTTAAAGATTATATGGTTTGCTTCTCAGTACGACAAGTTGTAGATTCACTTTTTCCTTTCAACAGTAAGTCAAATTAGTAAATTATCACATTGAACAGAGAAGACAGGGAAGAATTGATTGCCAATGCAACATATCGTCTCAACTTGAAAAAACATGTGCCATGTTAATGAATAAAGTTCTTGGTCTCTCATGTTTTCATGAAGGCATTTTGTGAAGGAGTGGCTAAATCCAATTATCAGTTTCAGCAAACATACTACTTTCTAGCTGAGGTCACATTATTTTCCTAAATGCTACCATTAACAAATGTAATGAGAGGCTTCTTGTACACAACACTCACATGCAAACATGTTCATTTCCTTCCTGCACCATTTTTCAGACTGCTAACTCCAATGAGAGGGAAAGCAAGAACCCACACTGAATTCAGGGACACCAATCACTTAGAAGACTACATTCATCATCTTTCTGTGTCTCACTGCACTTATTCCCCTAATATAAAACCAAAGGCAGGGAGATCTAAGGTTGAACTCCAGAGTTCTGAAGTTAAAATGAGTGCAAGAGTCAATTCTCAAGAACAAAAAAAGAAATGGATATTGATCTGCTTACTCTATAAGATTTTTAGTCTTTCTCTGGAGATAGGACTGGAAAAGACCTCCTTCTTTATTTAGCCCTGTTCCCCTTTTATTGCCACCAACAGTGCTATGTACTCTCCTGCGTAAACAAATGTGAGCAACCTTAGCATTCATTAAATTTTGTTTTCCATTTTCCTGTCTGTCTATTCCAAAGCAACACTACAGCTAGAAATTAGATGATAATTTCTACATAAAGCTTATTCATAACCATTTTATTGCAAGTTGGATTTGTTAGCACAAATCCACCTTTTTTCACTGATATTTAATTTATTGATCTATTTAGAGAGAGAAATGCACCACAACCACAA
This sequence comes from Aythya marila, assembly GCF_965140915.1. NCBI lineage: Eukaryota > Metazoa > Chordata > Aves > Anseriformes > Anatidae > Aythya > Aythya marila. Next base: position 7,322,438 of record NC_139056.1, on the reverse strand, counting down.
GCCATAATTGTGTAGTTTCTTATAAAATTGGTTTTTCATTCACAATTATCCTAGTAGGTGATGGGGTGTTTTTTGTTTGTTTGTTTGTTTGTTTTGTAACTGCTTACCAGAATGGTTTAAAGTGTCCTGGATTTGGTCCACTAATGACTTTTTAAAAGCCTTTAGCTTCTGTTGTAAACACCTATGCAAGGACTTCTCCAATTGCATGTGCAATTTTAACTTTTATATCACACAGCAGCTAATAGTTCCCTTCTGATCATCAAGAAAACTTTGCACAGTGGTGGGTTTTTGACTCTTGATTATAATTGCTGAGTCTCCAACTTTAGCAGATTTTCCTCATCTTGCATGCTGTATTCTTCCACTTTCATCCTATTTCTATCACTATAACACTCAATATCATCCATTTTTTTCTTAATATTCTATTCTCCAAATTGATGTCAGCTTCAAATCTGAGTTACAGGCAAATTAATTAGCACATCTGTACTTGCTATGCCAAGATCACAAGAAAAGTTTCTTGGGAATTCTAAATGCATTAGCTTGGTACTTTCTGCTTTCACTGCAAACCATCAGTACTGACCTTAAAATTTTTGCATATAGATGTGCACAGATGTGCACATTAGTTCTGCACCTGAGTTAATTTACTATTTGGCATTATGCTTTTGAAATCCAGATTGATTAAATTCTTTCTCAGTTATCTTTTCAAAAATAATAATGAAGGACTTATCAGTGGTAAAAAACAAAAAAACAAACAAACAACAACAACAAAAAAAACAGGATCTCATATTCCACTTTCTATTAACATTTTTATTTATTTATTATTTTGTTCAATAAAACAAATTCTAAAGGCTTATATCTTATTGAGAGTAGAGTCAAGAGCTAGCAATGCCTGGCTTACTTTCCTACACTCTTAAATTTTTCAGAGCTTCGTCTTTTATAATCTATGAAATCTACGCTTTTAATATTTCAATTTAATATAAGCAGATTTTAACTAGTGATTTCCTGCTCTATTGTATTTTCTACAATATATTCATTAATAACCAAAAGCACATTTTAAAAAAGAAAGATTCTCACAGATTCCGTGATTGTTTTGTGTAGAAATGTGTCACCTATCCCACTCCAGAGAATCTAGATACTGCTATTGTTAGCAAAATGTGTTCTTCAGTTGAATTCAGCCTGCATTTCAGAAATTAGAGCTTTCCATAAAGGACACAAATCCCAGTAGTATATATCATTTTTTTCTCTTTCGCCCTACCACATTATAACGTACTAAAATACAAAAGAATTAATGCTATTAAAACATCACATCTCTGAAAATAAAATGATCAAATTCAGGAAGAAACATCCTAGAATACTTTTACAGAAACGATAGTTTGATCATGGCTTATTCTTACCATGAGTGAACAAACTAATCTCCTTCACTAGCTCTTTTAGGCTGTGTAATATGATGGGAACTTCTTAGTAGCACTATAAATCATGATTTCAAGAGCAGAAGATCCTGGTTATGAATATAGGTGTTTTGTTTTTTATTCCTAGTTTTCAGAGTGCTTGTGTACATTTTACCATATCCAACTACCCAAGAATGGAAGAGAGAGACTCAAGAAATACATGATTTTTTTTCCAGCCATGCGATGATAAATATATTGCTTGCCTGGCATTGTTTAAGTACTTGGCATCATTTCTCAACACACTGAACATGTTTCCCCCTCCTTTCCTGCATGACTTCCCTTTGAATCCTTGATGGGCACAGCACAGTAGTGCTGGTAGTTCAGAAAACACTCTAATACAGCTGTGCAAAGCTGCAGTGAATTCTAGAAAGCTGTAGCTATTTCTTGTCATTATTAAATGGGGGCTGGTTGCTTATATGGCTGCAGAGAACAAATCTGATAAACACATGACAATAAAGAGTGAGTGCTGCTTGCAAATAAAACTGCCCCTGAAATCCACTTTTTTTTTTTTTTTTCCTTAAAGAACTTAAATGATTTTTAGGAATTTACAAAGAATGACACAAATAAATAATGAGGTTGAATGCTATGTTTCTTTTTGTCTGTTCCTGCCTCCCCCATAAACCAGCTGTATAATTCACGTTACTTCATGCAACATCATCTGTGGAATTCATTTAATTAACCAGAGTAGGCTTTTAACTATTTAGAACAATTTATTTATCTTTAGGAAGCCATCCTATTTCGACTGAGTAAATACAATTGATCCAAGATCACAGTTACTACAGATTCTGTATAATTCCTGTCAGAATGCCCCTAAATCAGCCTAGTTTCCCAGATTTTACAAATTAAAAATGAAATCAAATTTTAAATAACAGAGGAACTGCACAAACCACATGCTATTCTAACAACTGTCCAGCAGTTACTTTTTCCCCATATACTGCAGGCCTGGAGTGCTAAGAAGGCTAGAAATTATTTAACTAATTGGACCTACGTATTTAAGTAGTGCTCTGTGGCCTTTTTTGCTCTTCCTTGCTGTATTTCAAAGAAACTATACTTCTTTGGAAACTCAGTACATTATGTTTTGCTTCCAGGAGTATCTGGAGATTCTGATATCCAATGATGAAGCTAATTGAAACATATTCTGATTTTAGAATTTGACATTAAAATAGCAAAGCATTATAACAGCAAACAAACAGCAGAGTGACCTGTCCCTTAACTATAACATATTCATTAACACATAGGTGCTCAAATGCAGCAGCATGTGAAGCAAACTGTTTGCAAATCTCCTAAAATGCATAAATAAGCCCAAAGCATTCATTGCATCATTACTCTGTGGCATTGTTTCTTTTCCTTTTTTTTTTTTCAATTAAGGACAAAATTGTAGTGACTTATGACTGTAGTCATATTCATTCTTACCTTTGAGCTATGAATGTAGAAGGATTTGTTTTTTCTGTTGTGAGAAAAATATTTTTTTTTCATAAACAGAAATTCATTTTCAGAAACCTGAATCTTTAAGCAACTAGATCTCACTAAGTATTAATCTATCATTTAAATTGAAAAGAAAAAATGGTGTTTCTAAGTGAGACCTGCAAGTTAAACACTTATTCTCCCTACCACAGGAGAATATACTGAATGTATTCAGGTGTTTCCTTTCCAGAAATTTTCTTCAAACCATTTTTGGATTTTTTGTAAACTGCAAATTATTAAACTTTTCTTTACAACTAAAATATATTTCTAATATGTTTTAAATCAAATTTAAGTACTTAAATTTGTTGAACTGTCTTGAAACATTTCATGAGTCGATGCAGTGATAAACTGAACCTCTTCAGCTGTGGTTCACTGGTTTATGGGAATACTGATATTAAAAACTAGCAATTTCAAATGTAAATATTGATTTCCCAAGATAAATATCAAGATTTGTAAATGTTGTAGAGACTGCTGAAAACATATCAGTCTTTAGAAAACACTCTTACTGGTAGGCATTTTGCTAAACATATTCTAATTTCTTATAGGTTTTAACAGACCCAGCCAGACTCTTTCCTTCAAGTTCTTCAAAATAAACTACTCCAGAAAGATTTATGTAAAAAAGACTGGACAGGAATTCGGGCATTAATTTAGAATAAGCTCACCTTGAGATCTGTTTCAGACTGAAGAAGAGAAGGCTCCAGGGAGACCTGAATGCAGCTTTTCAATACCTAAAGGGGGCTTAAAAGAAAGACAGAGAGCAACTTTTTGTTTAGTCAGCAAGGTAGAATGGTTTTAAAATAAAAGATGGGAGAGTTAGATTAAATAGTAGAAAGAAATTCTTTACTCAGAGGGTGGTGAGGCACTGGCACAGGTTGTCCAGAGAGGTTGTGGATGCCCCCTCCCTGGAGGCATTCAAGGCCAGGCTGGATGGGGCTTTGTGCACCCTGAAGTAGTGGGAGGTGTCCCTGCCCATGGCAAGGGTTGGAACTGGCTGGGCTTTAAGGTCCCTTCCAACCCAAACTATCCTGTGATTCTATGAACTCAGCAGTGGCCCTTGAAACACGATCAGTCTTCCTCAAGTTTTGCTGGCAGTACACAGCTGCTGCATGCAGAAAGCTGTGAATCCATTCTCAATTGCTGCTATTCTTGATAGCACTAAACACAACCTATTTCAAAAAAACAAGTCCTAACTGCTTGAATTTAACTGAGAATTATGGTTGAAGTTAATCTTTATCAACCTACCCTACATTGTTCTTAGATGAATGCATCAGTTTGTTTCAGCTTTTGGGGTTTATTTTCCTTCTACCTCTCAGGTAATCTCAAGGCACAGTGAGAACTTTTGGCTATATACAAGAAAATATCATCTTTTTTTTTTTTTTTTTTTTTTTTTTTTCTTTTTTTTCTTTTTTTTCTATTGATGAGTTTAAGAGCAATAATAGATTCCTCACTGGAAAATTTCATCAGAAAGATTTACAGCACCACTTGTCTCACTCTCCTATGTCCTTTAAACTCTGCTCTATGTCAGAAAATGCATATTAGGTCCTGAATAGGACACAAAGTAACAGAAGACAGACAATAAATCAAAGCAATCAAAAGAATTTATGGCATTAGAGCAAGAGCACACAGGCCACATTGTTTTGAACAGGAGAGTCTCCTATACTGCAAAGCAACTGCACTCACACAAGTGAGTGTTTTCCTTTAAAGCAAGAGAAATCTTTTCCTCAGCTCTTTCAGCTGAAGTTTTGATCAAAGTACAAAGTATATGACCTGTAACATTTGATGGGAAAGCAAATTCTTCTTGTCCCAGGGGAATTATGGAGAGCTGACTATCTTTATTATTCCAAATGCAACTCTGCATACAATTCTCCCTCCGGAGAGATTAAGAGATGTAAGCATATATGACAAATGGCAATGTTTAATGTGCTACCAGAAGATGCTAAGATACGATGATAATGAAGATTTAAGGGACATGGATAGGGACATTTGTTCCTGCAAATTACTGACTTGCTATCATGTAGCAATTGAGAAACTGGAAAGGAGCTAAAGCAGGAAGAACTAAATAGGGCAACAACATGTAGTTTTCAGGCTTGATCCCTTACGTTCCCTTTAGGCTGTACCAGTATTCAGACCAGGCCTTTAGAATAAAACTGAATCTTGTAAAAGGATAGGTAAATGGCACATGAATATCACAAGGTCTATCAACCTCCAGCATTTAAATGAATGTCACATAATTCACAGACTTGGTATTTCCTGTTGGGCAAGGGTTAATTCTGCTCTCAGCAACACAGTCCAACACATACCCTTCCAGTTGTAACTGCAAAAACACAAAAATAAAAGCAATAGAATGATACATTGACAGAAAGATTGGAATGTTTAACTGCTGTAAGGCAGGTATATATCTTTTTTCAATAACACTACTAAATATAGTCCACCCTGCCTTCTGAACTGTAATAAGAAAATGGCATTTGTAATTTCAGACACCCATAAAACTATTGGGTTTAAAACATGTCTCCTGCAATAACACTGCCAAAATGTACTGCAAAGCTTTCAACATTTTATCTTTTCACATCAGAGAACTTCTAGCCATGTCTTTTCGAGTGAAGGGCTAGGAACCTGTTTATAATCTGCAACAGATCATCTTAATGATTTGCTACATTATGCTATAAGCTGCTGTCATTAAAATCAACTTCTGCAATGAAAAACACTATCAGTGTCAAATGTCTGGGCATCATGAAGGTATCTCCTATGATTAGAATGCACATAAAGTTTTATTTATGTTTTACTGGTCCACATCATACAGTGAGCATACTTGTCTAGTACCAAAAAGGAGAACAGGGAAGAGAGAATGCCAGTGTACAGAAATCCGTTCTTGCCAGAAAGGATGAAGCAAAGTGGTGTCCAAGCCTCACCAGGCACCTAATGGAGTCCATCTCCAAATTTTGCAGTCCTGGCTTCCAGCCCTGCACCTCCTTCATATCTCAGCTAAAAATTGTTTTAAGATCTTGCAACGCAACATCTCTTCATGGTTCCTGGTTTTCCTTGGAAGAAAATTGAGTACACAGATTTAGATGGTGTCACCGTGTGCTCCAAAATACACCTTGCTGAGATAACCAGGGATGAGGAGGTGCATTTCATAACACAGTCAATGCCTCTGGAACTGGGGATGTACCCATTGCCCTGTAACATAGCACCTGGCAGGACCTGCCACAGTGTTCTGGGGATGTGTGACCTGCTTCTCAGCCTGAGTTATCTTTTCTGTATCCAGCTAATGAACAAGACGTCCACTGGCAATCGAGGATGCACTGCTACTCAACTTAGGGCAGGACTGAGAGCATTTCAGAAAACTTGTTCTTTGTGTGGCATTTAGACCACAAAGCAGATCCGCTCCCGATGTTTTATAGTGATCAACTACTGGGTAGTGACTGCAATAGTTGTATTATTTATTTAATTTCATTATCAAGTACACCATCTTACAGAGTTACCATTTATTCAACTTAGAAGTTGAATAAAAAGCTATAGCTTAAAAAAGCAATATTAATATATTTAATACCTATTTATTCTGGATGGAACTTTACTCAAGCAACAGTATTTTTATTTCATATTAATCTAAAAACAATAAATTATACTGATAAATGTTTGCAAGCCTTTGTTTGAACTGAAGTTTAAAATTCTCCTCTGGGGCTTTGCAATCCAGATGAAACAAATAAGTGACAATAACTAAACTTCAAGGGTGTATATGCAATAGAAAAAACAGCACGTGCACCTGGAGTATTTCCAGGTGCAGTATTTTCTACACCTGGAAGCAATGCTGAAAACTCTTCAGTTTAGAAAACATACAGTTTGACTTGGGAAATTCATTGCACAATACTAATGGGGTGAATTTTTTCCTTACTATCAATGACCGTACTGAAATCATCAAAATAGAAAGTGGATTTACACAGTGCAGATGTTCTTATTCTAGTCTTGAGTCCAGAAATGATTTTTTTCACTAGTGAATTAAAATAGTAGATACTAAGTGAAGAAGCAATGATCGATTCTTAGTCTAACACAGATCTTAACCAACAATTTCTTGGGCAATTTTGAGCAAAGAAATAAATTATTAAAAAAAAAAAAAAAAAAAAAAAGCAGCACCCTGAATTCCATTAAAGCAGAATTCACAGGCAGGAAGAAAGAAAGATTCAAATTGCCAACAACAGGACTTGGAAGTCTGCAGCCCTGTGCTGTTTCTTTTTGTATAACTATGGGCTGATCTGGTAGATCTGCAGATCTGCTTTTCACATTTCATCTGGTTTGAAAAAAACCTACAAAATGAAGATACTAAAATGAAAGGGCAAAACTGGTAGAGAGGATAAGCTCCTAAAGGAAATGACTAACGCTTTGCATCATCCCTTCCCAAGGAGCTAATTTTTTTTTTTTAGTTTTCTCTAAGGAAAATGGTGTGATATTGTGAATTTCAAGAATGTGAATGACGAGTTCCTGTAGAAGCATCTATAGTTAGACAAGATTTATTGTTCAAAATGGCTTTAACAAAAGTTTGCTATTTTCAGTACCAACCTTTCACCAAAACAGCTATTTCTTTAGAGGAAGAGAGGAAGGGATATTATTCCTCATTTTTCCTTTTTATATTTTTATTTATTTATTTATTTATTTTAATTTTTTAACTCTTTTTTAAGTCCTCTTGAAGTTTGTATAAGTTTAAGAACTGTTAAGTTAAAAAAAAAAAAAAAAGCCAGTGCTCCTTCTTTGTAAATCCCTGGTACAGTAAAACTGTCAGAGAACTGTGAAAAAAACAAACAAACAAACAAAAAAAAAACCAGTAAATTCCATTACATTGAACATACCTCCAAAGTGGGCTGAAACAATATAGGAAGAAGGCTGAAAACCACTAGATTCAGTGTAAAGATCCTCAGTGTTTTTCACAGTGATCATTATAAATATTACAGTTTTGCTTTTAAATCCATAGCCTGCTCTTTCTACAAAAGCTTCTCAAATGATCCTTGGCCCAGCTGTATAAAGTACCTATAAAATATTGACCAACTGAAAGCTTTTAGAAGTTCTCAGGTACAACACAAAGTGGAGAACATTCCTCGGTTCTCCAACTGAGCAAATACTTAAAAATTCATACGTTCTCTTGAGTCCTTTACCTTGAAGATTATCTTGAAACTATCACATTTTTAATGTTGCAGATTTTTTTGTTTTTCTTGATTTTAAGTTATTTTTCCATCTCCCTTTTCTGTCTTTTTTCAGGAAATGAAAAACATGAGCATCATCTCTTTCATCTGTTTCCATGCATGCAATGGCATTTGTCCCCCAAATATACATAAAGTTTAATCTGATGGTGCCAAACCTGCAAAAAGGGATCTTAAGTTGCATACAAAATCCCATGAAATCTACAGTTCCGTTGTGTCTATGAGTTTATATTTTTGCCCTCTCAGAAAGGTTCAAACCCCTCCACTTTTCTTGTAACATGGAATAATGTACCTTGTCATTATTACTGGAACTGTATCGCATGTGTTGTCAATTCTTTGACAAACATCTAATGACTAATTATAAACCTCATATCAAGTTGAAGGAATGTTATGTATCCAACCATTTACCAGCAGTAACAATCCATCTGTTGTGCATTATTATTTCTGTGAATCATACACTTAATTTTAAATTAGGTGATTAAATAGGGGCATAATTCACTTAGATGTTAAAGGGATGATATTTTGTTTGTGGTTCCAACTGCTTACCTGGAATTACATTAGCTGGAGCTTAGGGCATTACTGTGTGGAAGTCAGTTATCGATTGAAAACAAACACAACGTTTTGTGTTTACAAGTCAGGAGACTAACAACATTTTGGAGATGATAATCTTGATGAAACAAAAATTGGTATCGACATCCTACCTGATGTTGATATCCCTTATGAATGACAAAGTAAGATAAGATAATGATTGTTTTCCCCCTTGTACTTCATCTAGTGAAACACATTGGCCTCTCCTTTATAGCCTAATATTGGGTACAGGTATTGAAGATCAGAATGATGGAATAGTAACATCACCTTACCAAAAGGAGGCTGAAACTATTTAATTTCCTTTTTTGTTTTGTTTTGTTTTTGTGTTTTGTTTTGTTTTGTTTTTGTTTTCCAAAGGGTTTCACCAGATGATATTAAATCATCCTTTTCACCTTTTCTTACTTTGCTGATTAAGCCACAGGTAGATTCTCTATTCATTTAACTCAAGCAGAGAAAAATATATGCTATTTCAAATAAAAGCAGAGAAAAATGATTATAAATCATTCCTAGAGATTCAATCATTTTTCAAATATTGAACTACTGTATAGTTGGCAGGGATGTGCCATGAAGTACGATGAACTACAAATGCTAATGACTTTCTGGCTTGCATTTGTATGTGAAATATGTGTGTGGAGCCGACTGTCCCCGTCCACCTGCAAATCCTAGCACCCACATTAATTTATATGAGCTTTAGACATCACTGCTACTGCTAATAAGCATACTGCCAGCACTGCAACAGGACCCACACCTGCCTGGAAATCCCATGAAGCACAGGGCTGATCATGATTCAGGCTTTAAATTCAGATCACCTGCAGTGCCTTTGGATCTAGTGACAGCTTATCCATAGCACATCAAAAGCTCTTGGGTTTGACGGAATATCTGATGGAAAAGTCCCATAGGATGCAATAGGAATATAACCAAGCATAGGCCATATGTTTTAAATATCAATTGGCTTACAAAAATAATAATACAAGATCTTTAGTATTGTAAAACTTACTACTAGTAGTTGTACAGGATTCTTTTATGTGGCTCTAAACCCACAAAAATCTATTTTTGTCCTAGGCTGTTACTATCTAATTGTATAGAGTCACCCTGTAGAAGCAGAAAGTACAGAGAAGAGAAGGGACCAATGCTGGGTTCCTGGGAGATCAACAGAACAGACAGAATATAAGTGCTTCCTTCTCTTACTCTTGGGTTCTTCAGTGGAAAAAGAAAATCTATTTTTTTTTTAATTGCTTTGAAACCAATTCATGGTATGCCTGCACAGGGGGCAGGCATACTGCAGGCAGGCTCTGCCTGTCGTCCCAAGCAGCGAGCAAAACAGCTCTGTTGCAGCGTTCATACAGTTGCTCCAAGAGAAGCTTGGGCACAGCCCTGTGCCAAATGTGTACACATACTACAGATCACTACCCTTGCCTGCTTTCAGGCTCTGTTACTGTTCATTCCCTCTTCTCCTTCCATTTTTCTAACTTTTCCCTGTTCGTATTATAGGCTGAAGTATTAAATAATAAATACTAATAATTAACTGCAAACTCTCTAAAAGTATCAGCAAGCAAATCAGTGTTTGTATTAACAGTTATCTTAGCTGACCTAGTGCATGGTGCTTCTTCCTAACTGTAAATATCATTAAAAATATGTGTGGTCAAAGTCCCATTCAAAAGCCAAGAAGTGAAAAGGGATCTTCTCACTGCCTTCAGCAGGCTTCAGGATACTTACACAACTTGTAGCCCAACCAGAGGGGGGTATGAATTCAGCAGTACTTTGTTCTAAAAAAAGGCTTTAAAAACAAAGAAAAAAGAATGTAAACATCTAACATTTGGTTGCAGTGATCAAGTAACTGCAGACTCTGGGGTGTTTACTCACAGTGCAGAAAACCTTTGCTTTCATAAGTACCAGGAGATCAGAAAAAAAAAAGAAAGAATAAACCATAATTCATGTCCTCCCTTTGCTCAATTGCAGAGAGCTGGAAGGGTGTCTGTTCCTTAGTGTTTGGTGTGGTTTTGTGCCTGTTACATATTCTGGTGCTTAATAAATTTACCCTGACAAAGAAGGTATAATCTTTCTTGAGACAGCATAGTTATTATCTTCCCTAGATGATGAATCTGCTTTCTTCTTGTGAAGAAGTGGCAAGAACAGAGAGAAAACCTTAGCTAACCCATGGCTGGTGCTAGGTTTTCAACCACTTTGAAGCAAGCATTATAATTTTTCTAGTATAAGGAATTCACAATGTTGTCTTTGAGCTTCATTACTTTTGGTTCTGTGAATTTTATTTGCTACAGGGAAACAATGGTTCTCATTACATTTTCTATAAGCAATGTCGGAATGTCCCCCCCCAAATGGCTCATTGGCCTTGTATAACGCTGTCAGTCATACCACACGCAGATCACTAAGGCAAGACACCCTGAAATGTTCATAGAGCTATGGAACTGCTCTAATAATGACACGCGGCTGCCTGTAGTGAGTGCCTGCAATAGCTGATAAATTCATAGACTACTTGCTGTCCAGTTTTCACTGTGCTGTAATAAAAAAGCTATTGGCAGGTGTAAATATAAGGGGTGAACAAGGTTCTGCTTCAAGGTTCTGCCCTTTGAATTGCTTGTCTTTTAATAACTATTTTGGGATTGCAAAAGTAACCAGTAGAGCACAACACTACCAAGAGCACCCGAGCTCTAACACATCCTGTAGCATAAGATAATCAGCGCATGGAAATCACTGCACAGTATATGCTTGGTGACTATGGATGACAGCAGACCTACCAGCTGGTGCTAAAGACAACAGTGTCACACTGCCAGCACGGAGCAGACACTGAGGAGCCTGTGATGACTTTGCCAGGCAATACTTTGTGTGAATAAAATGTATTGTCCAGCCTCATTAATTGCATATTTTAACTCTATGTGACAGTAATAGTTTGCCACGGAAATAAGGCTTATGAAGCTGGCATATATACAAGCACAACAGAAAAAGAGAGAGGAAACCTGAAACTGATGGGTGCCCTTATTTTTGAAATGTAAACATCATGAAAAAGTAGATTTTCAGTCTTAAGCTCAGGCCAATAGATAATCATTTAGAGAGAAATGTATGTAACATCTTGAATGCCAAAACAGAAAATTGTACATTAGATGGATAGTGGGAAGAATCAGCAAGCCCTAATGCCAGGAAAGTCTATTTTCAAGGACATGGCCTTAGGATCAGAATACAGAGAAATAGCACAAAGAGTACCAGAAGTACAGTGCTTCTCTGTATAAATGATGTTATTATCTCACAAAATCTCAGAAAAGCTCCAATCCTATAGCAGTGAATCAAGACTGGGGGTACTTTTTATTATTTGGTCAAATTAGTTTTTCTATCAGCTTATCTGAGTATGCTGTATTATGTTGCTCAAAAAAAGACTATACTGGATCCAGTTCTGAATTCTTTGTTCAGGCAAATCTCCCAATATGTTTTCTGACTGATACGGTGTCATTAGCAGTTATCTTTAATGGCCAAAAAACATACTAAAGAATAAAGAGAATATCTGTGCAAAAATATTTTGAGTAAGTTGATAGGAAAAATCCTAAATAGGAATTTGAAGAATAATGTAAATTCCCCAGTTGAAGGTCACAGCAGGAAACCTTCTTTCCTGCATAGGACTCTTCTGAAAATTGAGGGTAATAAACAGGAGACAGAAGATAAAATTTATAGTAGATCTTGAGCTTTAGCTGAGCTGTAAAAATGAATAATACCAAGTTATTATATTTGCTTCTATTTCAAAAAGATGCATCTTCAACCCTCCAAATCATATTTACATAATATAGATGACTAGTAACAAATATGGCATGAATCATTTCTTTTCCAGAATGTCAGTTCAAATTTAAGCACTAATGTTTGTAGAAAAACACACCAATCCAGTCCTAACCATGAAGATGCGTGGAACCTTTAGTGCCTGCTTTTGGCAATTTTAGTAAGGATTCCTGTCAACAGATATCTAGCTTTCCCCTACTATTTTAACATGGCATTCCAGCTGCAGAACCTTTCTTGATTTCTAATACTAATAACATACAGATAAATTTCTGCTATGACAATAAGCAGAGAGAACCAGATTCTTGACACAAGGCCAACGAAAGTATGCTCCAGAGTGTTTGGCTCTAAACCTTGCCCAGTCTTGCCACAATCTGCCAAGTACATAATTCAAAGAGATGCACCTCATTGTTTTCCTCCCAATTAAAGCTTTTGGCTCTAAGTAGCTTTTTTATTTCATTGTAGATTAAGATAATAGCTAATTCTAGTTTAGTAAGGGAATGTCTCTCTCCTTTTACTAAGTTCATAATTTATTTTTGAGACAATATGGAAAAGATCAAGGAAAAACTCCTGCAAGCAAGTTTCCTACTTACAAGTTGTGTTCTTATGATAAATAAGGGAAACAGACATCTCTTTTCCACAATTCTACACAAAATAACTACATGCACAAATCTAACAAAAAAATAAATAAATGCAGTGGGCAGGGATAGGCTCCCTCAGGGTAACAGATCTATAGTTTGAAGTTTTCACATTAGCTTTCCATTTGCTTTTACTATGGAAGCAGTAAAGCGGTACCCAGTTTTGGCTGCTTTATTTCATTATATCACACATTCACTTTAGCAAAAAGCCCCTGAAACAAGGCCATCTTCTAATAGATGTGGGCTTGCTTGCTTCTTTGTTTTCCTCCCTGACCTGGCAGTGAGAGGACCCTCATTTATTAGTGTAGCATTCGAGGCAGGTGCATGCATTGGCTACTTCATGTATTCAGTACAGGCTATGAGAATACCCTCTATGAAAGTATTTTACCTTCACCCTTACCAACTAGGTCTGCTCCACATAAACCTGTCATATTACTAAAGTTCAGGGAAGTGTATTCCTTTTGTCACAAGGGTTACAAAAATCGGGTCCTAAAAGAAATCCCGTGTTTGCTATGGAAAGCAATTCATTGAAGAGCTGCAAAGATTCTTTACTTCTTGGTACCAGCAGGAACCTGCCTCATCCTTCTGTCACCACTTGTTTAACACAGCGTGCTGGATCATGCTGGATGGTGGCAGAGAAAAGGCTACAAGCCAGCTGGGTACTTTAAAATGACAAATCACTTTAATTGATGAATGCCGGTAGCAGTTTCATCAGCTGTTAATGCAGATGACACTGGGTCTCCAAATGTGGGAAACAAAGGGCTAATCTATCTTAGAGGTGCTGTTGTTAATAGCCATATCAGTAGAGGACCTCCTCTACAGGTTTTTATCAGAATTACTTTGCCAGTATTTTTAAACTGCTGTTTCCAACAATGTAAGCTAGTACAACAAAAAATGTATACTTCTGTGTTGTCCAAAGGTCCAGTGAGTTGTCTCAATAGCCAACACAGCATAGGCTAAATGAACCAAGGTGATCACAGTAATTATACCCCATTAATTACAGCGAACAAGTAGCAAATGTTAACTTGTTCATACTAACACACAGGTCTGACTTAGAAAGTGATATTAATTATAAACTCTGCAGACTCTTTGATGTTAATATTGGTGCATCTTAAATAATAAACTGCCCAAGTGTTGCAGCTCCTTTTAGGAATATACTTTTCCTCTTTATGAAGTTTTGAGACAGCTATGCCTCTTCTTCAGCCATTGTATGATTCAGAAACCACATCTGAACACACCTTCAGTGGCATTGCTAAGGTTTATAAAAGAGAATAGCAGCAGCTTTTTCAGTTTGGTCAAATTTTGTGACAAAAGCTCTAACAAACAAATATCAAACTGATAACTGATAACTATTCCCCAGCCCTCAACTATCACAGCTACCTGCAGCTCGATTCAACCATCTTCTGTAATAAAGTGCAGGGTCACATTGTCTTCTGCCTCTACAACTCCAAATTTTATTCTGTACTTGCTTCTATCCGGCAAAGTGACTTTCATCATTCTAAGAAGTGTAGCAACCATGAATTATTCCAATTCTACATCATCTGTCTGTCACTACACAGATAGTGGTCCCACTGAATAATGGCATTTTAGTGATTGCTTAGTTTTGTTCATAAGCCATAAGCACATCACAGAAAGAGGTACTTTATCTACCTGACTGGGTGATTCCAAAATCATGGTCTCATTCTGTTCATACTTAAATTATCTCGTCTTCTGCACTTGGTCTTTCATCTTACTCTTCATCTCAAAATTAGCTTGGTAAAATTAATGAATACCTGGGATGGAATCACAGGAGTATTTTAGTTTGACTTCTAGTCTTTGAAATCACTCTGAAGAATCCCATATCCTACCATAAAAAATATATGTATATATTTTACAGCAGTGATAAACATTTTTAACATAGAATGCAGAGTACTGAATTGCTCGTTTGAACAACAGATGTGTGAGTGCATGGTAATTCAGTCTACAGAAAAAAAGTGCAGTTGTACATCATTTAAAGACAGTCTATTGCCCTCCCTCCACCCCCCCCCCCAAAAAAAAAAAAAAAAAAAAAAGAAAGCATAAACTAGATTTTACAAAAGTCCACATTTTTCTTATTTATACAGATGACAACTAGGACACCCTATTTAATAGGCCTTTTTAAAAGAAGTATATAAAAATCAGGCCCAAGACGTTTGATGGATAAGCATCATTTCTTACCCTCGTGAGGGAGCTGCAGGCCGCCATGAGGCCTCCCCTCGGCCTGCTCTGCTCCGGGCTGAACAAACCCAGGGACCTCAGCCCCTCCTCAGACACCTTCCCCTCCAGGCCCTTCAACAGCTTTGCCTTTGGGCACTCTCCAATACTTTTATGTCCTTCCCATATTGTGTGCCCAACCCCGCACACAGTGCTCAGGGTGAGGCCTCACCAGGCAGAGCAGAGCGGGACAATCCCTTCCCCTCAGCAGCTGGCAGTGCTGGGCCCGAGGCACCCCGGGGTACAGCTGGCCCTCCTGGCTGCCAGACACGCTGCGGGTTCATAGGCACATTGCTGGTGACCAGAACCCCAGATCCCTTTCCACAGGGATGTCCTGAACCTTCTGAATTTATGTATACGTGTATGCCTACTGTACATTAAGTGCATAAATCTACCACAGCCGTGTGCTATAGTTCACACTCAAATGTAGAATATCCATCTTTATTCATTCAGCCTCACAACTTTAGGTGATTTGTTCTGAGCTCTGAAAGTAACACAGTACTTATTGCCTGCTTCTCAGCCATCACAGATTAATTAAATTCCTTTTTTTAGGCGACAGAACAACTTCATTTTGGGCATGAAATAGTAAATAGCTTTGATCCTTTTCCAAAGTCATCTACATAATGTGCTAATATACAAAGATATTTATTTCAATTTCCTGAATCAATGATAATGATGAAAGCTATTGCTTCTGAAAAGAGTTATGGTGCTTTCATAATGGGTGTTGTTACCAAATAATTTGTTTGACAAACCATCCCATACAATTTATTGAAGAATAAATTCAGTTCTGGGAATAAATACAGATTACTTCCCATTCTTACATTAAGGTTGTTCATTTTCGTTTCCCTTTATATCACATAGTCCTTTTAAGACTACTCATTTTTTCTGTTTAATACTGTTCTCCTTTCCTTTTTCCTCTAGCCAGTGGGCTCTACACTGCAGCTTCTCACCATAATCTCATTCAATAAATTTTTGATGTATTTCAACTGAAATTTTAAGTTCATGAGAAGCAGGCATTCCACATTAGAAATAATCATCTTCCTTGGGGAAAGCCTAGCATGCAGAACATGGGTCTAATTGCACTTATTTATTTTTAAATGTTAGTTCCTTTAACTTCAATTAGATCATTTGCTTTGATCAACAAATGTTATCTCCTGTAATAAATTACCTGAACAAAACTGTAACACAGCTCAGTATCTACAGGTCACTGCAAGATCACCTTAAACTCAGAAAATACAGTTTGATGGTTGTGATATATCACACCCTGGCACCACTTGACATCTGCTTCCTCACGGCCCTTGGTAGGATTGGCAGTCCAACTTGAGCATTATCCCAGCAGAAGCTCCCTGGGTTTGCTGGGAATTCAGCTAGCAATTCTTATGGTCTTCCACAGGATTTTTGAATGTAAAGAAATAAATAATGTGTTTAATCCTTGTAATTTATATGAAGGACTCCAAGTTTTTACAGATTAGATATATCAGCAGCAGTTTAGCATCTGTTTACAATAGCTCTCACCTTGCTCAGGTATTTAACTGAAACAGAAAGTTAGAAAACATCCACATGTGATGTTCAACCTGTTTTTGTCATACCTAGTCCTGCAGTTCTAGGCTGTCACACACAGGTCTCGTTTCAACTTCCACCTCCTCAGTACAGCCCATCCTTTAAGGCCATTCCCACCCTGAAGCAGCAGTAGGTTCTCTGATGGCATCGGGGCCACACATCTAACAACGGTTTTGTCGGGGTCTGATTTCTTTGATAATGGATATTGCTCTAACTTCCTACTTCTACCTCTCAATTTTCTACCTTTGAGCCCCTTCATCTGAGGTTACATATGTATTTGCATATATTGAAAATCTGAGACGTTTTACTTCAAAAATGTCTTAGTTAAATTAGCATGAGTTGTTTAGCACACCTTTACCCTAAAGGAAAACTGCAGATCTAGGCATAAGGAGAAAACGTGAGAAAATTGGGAATAACCAACCTCAGATTTGGTTAGATAGTTCATAATGCCTACAGCTGGGATGTTATTTGAATAGCCTTTTACACCATTCCTCAGTAATTATAACCACTTAGGGGGTTTGAATATAATTTTCTTTAAGGGACTTATTTCATAATAGACCCAATTTGATTCTTTATCTCCCCATCAGCATCAGGAGACTTGAAATCAGCCATCGTTATCTTCCATTTTAGAAATCAAGTAAAAAAAAAAAGTCAGCAATGAGGTTCTTTATGAATTGTCATACCATGGACTTCATTAGAGCCCACTTGCTGCTCCCACAAAGGCATTCGAGCCCATAGCAAAAAGCCCTTGCTGTGCCTGATGATCAAAAACTTCATCTTCAGCGAGCTCTGATTTTATTTTAACCCTTATTTTTCTTCCCCCACAACAACCAATTGGATTTTCAAGCAAATCTTTACAGACCTTGTGACTTTCCACAATGGGAAATATATATATATATATACACATACACGCAAATAGGAAAACCTACAAATAAGGATATTATATTGTGACTAGCTGGGTTTGTTCTGCTGGACTCAAGAGTTTAATAATCCTACATGTACACCAATGTTTCTGTCCCATAACACAATGGGAGTGTTGATATTAGGGGGAAAAACAGCTGTAACCAAAGAACACTTTTTACCTTGAAAATTAACAGGGAAAACAAAAAAACAAAACAAAACAAAACAAAAAACCCACACATTTAAAATCCTTTTAAAAAGGTATCCATTAGCATTATGTGCATTTTGATCCCATGTAGTACTTCAAGGTAGCAAGTACCTTATTTCTTCAATTAACAAAGAACAATTGCAAGCTTCCAATTACATGGTTCTATTCTTTTTTTTTTTTTTTTTTTTTACCTGTTTCTTCTATTACTCTTGATTATTTAGAGAAAAAACAGAAATATATCATTGTGTGCTTCACTCTAACAAGATTGAATCACTTTTTAAAAAATGTTAACGAAATCAGATTATCTGGATTTCAAAATGAGAGAAACTGTGTTTAATGATCAGTTGGATTGGCAAAAATAAAAATCCCACTGACACGTCAAGCAGCACTTGGTTAGTGACGGAGGAACTAGGTCTTTAGTTCTCAATTCCTTTTCATGTTAGTAAAAATGTGATGCCATCAGTAACCTACAGATGTTCAGTATCTTGTAGGACATAAGCAGAGCATGAAGCAGTCAGAGAGATATAAATTCCTAAACTACCGAGTAGATATTAATAAACACAGAGGGCTTTTCAGAGCGTGCAGACTGAATAGAAAGCAAAAGCTTATTTAAGATTAAACCAGAAGCATCATCCAAAGTTTACAGGCCTGTAAACACACAGCCTCTTCCTCTCCAGGCTCATTTCCCTGGATTCTTCCCTCTTACAAAATGCTCTCAAAGTATTATATTTTTCTATGAATTTCCTTTACTTTTTCCCACTCACTGTACTCTGTACTCTCCAAAAGAGGAATTGAACTGCAGGACACCTCCCTTTCTAGCAGTCTCTTACAAATAATGTTATGTACATATTCCTACTAACTTAAATGACTTTAATTTTGTAAAGTATTGCTGTTATGGTTGAGTCATACTGGCACAACTCTCAGAGCTAGAAGGAAGAATCCATAAGCTAGCAACCCTAATCAAGTATAACAGTTGTCCTAAGATACTGGTATGCTGCTGCAAATTCAGCACAGCAAACTCTCAGATACCACTGGAATGAAATTCAAGGGGCAGTAGAGATATGCAACTAAAGAGAGAATTTTTTCTTCTTCCAGGTCCCATTGTTATTTACCTGTCTGTTTGCCTCCCATGTCCTTCAGCACTCTGCAGCCTTTGGCATTCTGACATTGGACTTTTACAGATACAGGAAAAAAAATCTGAAACTGTTTACAAGCCTTCCATGTACTTTTAAAAGCAAAGCAAAACAATAAACAAACAAACAAACAAAAAAACTTTAAAAGGATGCCTGATACACGAAACCAACTGAACTGGATGCCCAAGACCTGGTATTTCATAGGAATTTTATATGCTTCAACTGTTCCAGTTCTCCTCCTCCCCACTTAGCCAGCCCCTGCCAGCTCCCAGTTGTACACTGCAGATGGAGCCAGAGCATTCGGGGGTCAGGCTACTGTCACAAAACAGAAGGACTGGGAAGGCATTAACTCCTTGGTATAGCTTTTCAAGCAGCCTGGCAGGCTGCTTGAAGGCATTTGGAGCAAGCCAGACCTTCTCAATGACAATGCTTCGCTTTGATGGAATAAACCAAAGCACATATTTATTCAAAATGGTTCAACCTCTGCCATAGAGATTAAGATTTGGAATTAGTTTTGCTCCATAAAGCTCAGATCAATTTTAGTAGCTGGTGCCAATTTGAAGTTGGAGCAATCAAATGTGGAAGGGCCAAAATCATAAAAGGAATCACTGTTCTCAAAATCCAATGCTTTAAATGAGAGAGTACGTCAGCAAACACGTGCTTGGTTTTCAATTATTAATATTACATTTCAGTTTTCTGCTGTAAAAATGTGCCATTTAGAAAAACAGTTTTCTTTGAGATTTTCTTTTTATCTTCAATTTTTTTTTCTTAGAACTGAAAGGCGTCATCAACAGTTTGTTGGCTTGTTCTATTAATACAGGCTTCAACATGCTTGCTACCACCTCTATGGCCCAAGATAGCTTAACAGAAACTAAACTGTGCAACCTACCAGCATGCATGGCAAGAATCACCCTCGGTTCTCTAATTGATGCATACTTCTGGAAGTTGGAAACTCTGCCAAGAAGAGTGTTTTCCTTTCTGCAAATAAAATAGATGCAGTTCTCTCTTATTTTCCTCAATGTTTAAACCCCTCAAAACAAGGAAAACTGGACTTGAAATTATCCATTTCAACCTATGGTTACAAAACAGTAACTAAGGCTATGTCTGCATGACACTGTAACTGGTGTAACTGATTACAGAAAAATATTCCATATTCTAGACGATGCTGGAAAGGATTGGAGAAGGAAAAACAAGCATGAACAACCTTTGCAGGATCTACCGTCAGCCAGTTAATATTTAAATCAGGAATAAATAAATAATGGTACCTCCTGGTACCATTAATACCACTGGTACCTCCTATCCCATTAATATCAATTTGAATGAGCATAATGACTGCAGAACTTATCCAAATACTTTTTGAGATTATTCCCATTTGTCCAAAACAGGCAACATATGAGTCTTTCTGTACACAAGGTAGATGATGGATTTGATAGATTGATAGATGCTGATACTAAAAAAAAAAAAAAAAAAAAGTTTGTGGTCAAAGCAGGTATGGGAGAATTTCCTTCCTGAATGTCTTGATTCACTGGTGGTAAAAGTAAAGTATGCTCATCAACAATGCATTTGTATATTAGTATTTGGTAGGGCTCCAGGTCTTTAGTAGATCTTGTGAGAGCAGAAGAGAATTCCCTCCCTTGCCCTGCTGGCCATGCTGCTGTTGGTGCAGCCCAGTGTATGGGTGGCTTTTTGGGCCGCCAGCACACATTGCTGGGTCACATTCAAGTCGTCTTTCTCCACCGGTACCCTCGAGTCCTTCACTGCAGGGCTGGATGTCATTAATGAGAAGTTCCCTAACGTACATAACACAGAAAGATGACATGTAGAGAACATGATAGAGGCATTCTGTGTTCCCTTGAAACATATCATTCAGGTCCTGACATTTTAAATCTTCTTATATAAGAACTAGAGACTTGGGTTTGTTTTTCTACATTCAGTTCAATACAAAAATCAAAATGTTCTCAGAAAGTGTAGAAACAGTGTATTTTGATACAATTTCTCAATATTTTCTAAACAAATGTTGACAGTCTTAATGGACGTGGAATTTAATAAAAACCATCTGCACTGAAAACTGTTTTCCTTAAAAATTTCAACCTAATCATGCTAACAGACTGAGGATTCAGATTTGTGTAGAAGTTTGTGTCTAATAAACTGGGGGGTTAATTTATTGTTTTAGAAATAGAGTTGTCTCTTATAAGTAATTAAGACCGTGTACAGCCTGGTCTTGCTGCGCTGACAGAAAATGTCACTGGGCACAGTTCCCAGCAGCTCCCCTCCTGTGGGTGGAGTGGTTGCTGCCATTGCACACACAAGCGTGGTCACCACCTACCAATTTAAACTGTCTAAGCTAATGGTGGGGACTTTGCTCTGAATAGTCTGATGATAATTCCCAGAGTAAACTACTGCTGGATGTGGTCACTTTGGAAAGCAGCAGTTTCAAGCAGCTGGATCTGGTAGCCTCTTTGGGCTGAATCCGCAACAGGCAATCAGGCAACAACTGTCGAGTATTCTCATTAAATATTGCTAGGAGAGTCACTTTAAAAGGATATGATGCAAATACACACCTGCTTTACTTCATGTTACGTATCTATGCAAATTCAAGTGTGCCCACATGGAGTTAGTGCAAAATAGCTGATGCAGATTATAACAGAACTTACGGTGGTGCACTAACTTCTCCATGCAGAAAAACTCACAATATTAGCAATTGTTTTGCAAATTTGTGCAAGTGATGCCAAGCTGTCAGTGTTTGCCAATTTCTTGGTCTCTATTCCCTCTCTAAGCATGTCTCTGAGACAATTTGTGCAGAACATATAACAAACAGTGGTTTGGAATGGCAGATTGGTGCCCTTCCTTAAAATTGTGGTCTTATAACAGAATTATATGCAAGATCTACAAACTTGATCCCAGTTTGTCTGGCCTTTTAAAATGTTTAAACGTCTTGTGTTATCTGTTAGTGGATTTTAAATTAGCACCTTATGATATTATTATGGAAAAATAATAACATCAAACAAAATACCTAAGTAACTGTGATTTAAGAAGCAAAATATTTGTGCAACGTTCATGTTCAAACATTTCATGAATTCTGAAATTACTTTAGGAAAAGTCAGTCAGACCGTAACAGAACAATCTTTGTTCCTCTAACATTTATTCTGAAGTAATATACTAAATATCTTATAGATATTTTTACTCATACCACATGTATTATTTCAGGAATAGAAGCTGATGAATGTTTACATCATTACCAAGAGTAAATAAAAGGGAAATTAAGCAAAAAAAAAAAAAAAAAAAAATTCTCATTTCCTCCAGTAAAGGTTAATCAAAAACCTATAGCAATACCAGGAAGGAATAGGAATAAACTGTATTCCCATAGTAAAATTCAAAGAATTCTAATACTGTAACATGAATGCTCAGTATGCTCAGCTGACACACTGGTGTCCTTAGCATGAAAATATAACCAGGTTCTAGAATATTCTTGTACTAACAATACAAGAGGAATATGCTAAAGAAGCACAAAGTGTTAACAGGGCAGGGGGAGGAGGGAAATATGACCTTAATAGAAAACCTAGAGGAAACAAATCAACAAGATGCCTTGTTTTGACAGCAGTTAGAAATATATCAATACTTCTAAACTCAGTCCACAGAAATATCAGTGCAGACACAGCTGTCTAATAGCACAATAGAAGGAAAGGCCATCTATTGGGGTACAAACAAAATACTTTTTAGAACAGACTTGTGAAGACAGAATCAATTTTTTAAAAAAAGTTCATCAAACAGACTTTATCACCTAAGATGTAAACAAACACATAAGAATCAATAGACTTGTCTCAGATCTGAACTGAAACAGGATGCAGGTCTACACGTCACCTCAAGAAAAGGTTATGCTAAGTGAATGAGAGTACTTTTCTAGCTTTCTTTTGCTTACTTTGTGCATGTAATATTACTTAGCTTATACTGCATATTTTTCCCATGTAGTCTGGTAATTTTCACTGTAATAATTGCTGGGTTGTGGGTTGTTGGGCTTTTTTGGTTCTTTTACAGCTCTTTTCTCTAGCAAACCACGATCAGACAAGCAGGGCTTCAATATACAAACACTCTACAGGACAGAAAGTCTTGAAATCCCTTATCTGAAAAAAAAATGTATATAAATATATCATGGTCTAAACAGAAAACACAAAAGCTAGAAGAAAAACCATAGCAAGAAGGCTAGGAACTGAGAAATATTTAGCCTACATCTGCTACTACCCGGCTTCACGTCTGTTTTGTTTTGAACTTACTAAATTGATGTCCCTTTGAATAATTGTTGCTGTTGTCCTATGAGTCAAGCATTTCTAATTTGACTCAGAGATTACACAGAAACAGAAATAACTCATTTGCTCAAATTCATAAACAAAAGTCATTGGCAGCATGTGAAATTTTGAATTCCTGTCAAAGAAGTAAATAATGATTCTTGCCTCCAAACAGGAAAGTCTGGTAGTGTCACATCTGTGAGAAAAAGGCACGTGTCTACACACTTCTTGATACTCACATGCACATGTACTGCTCAATCTCAGCAGTATTTGGAGGGGTGGCCTGTTGCTGTGCTTTGATGACCAGCATAGTGAAAACAAGAATCATCTCTTCTATTTTTAGGGTTCATTGAATTCAGAGTGTTCCTGTGGCCAGGTCTACACAAACATCACTTTGGCACCCAGCTAATGTGGCTGTAAAGGCCAACAGTTCTCATTCCCTCCAAATCAGGGACATTTCATGGGCTGGAACTGTCATTTCACCTGCAGTTAACAGTACAGCAACGTGCCTCATTTTGGCTACTTTTTGCCGGAATAGGCTGGCACTTGGGAGTCAGTACACTAGGTAACCCCACAGGCGTCCCGCATGTCGGACTGAACAGCAAACACCTACTCTGAGTGTTCACGAGCAGGGATAACAGTTCGTTCCACATCACAATAAATAAACTTTTTATTTCATGGGAACCAATTCCAACTGCAAATCCTAAAATTCACATTACTCTTAAACTGGTTTGTAAAGGTTGCTGCTTTCCTTTTAGCTAGTGTCATTCACTGCCTTTGTGCACATGAAGCAACAACCTTTTATTAGTCCTTCCACATTCCCCATCTAGCAGTAAGCTCTAATCCTAAAAAGATTGTGTTATTAGAGCTTGGCGTTTGCTGTGATTGCTCTCCACACAACGGAAGATGCAATCAGAGGAAGAATTTATGTCCTGTAATTCAATGAATGGATGTGCTTCTCCAGTAATTTCTTTAGCAATTACTTGTGTAAAGTATGTGTTTCTGTAATTGAAATTCTACAGTGTACAGTCATTTATTAAAATACATTATTTATTATGGCATTTTTCCATCTTCATTGCATTACTTTCCTTCAGTACAATGTTTTCATGGTCACATTTTAAATTCATTTTATTGGTCTGGAGATACTGAAAGTTGCAATGCAACTTGTATGCATTCAAACAGACAAGCACGGTATAAAGTAGGGGTAAAACAAGAGGAGAGGATGTTGCAAGGCACTGACAAGTAGGTGCTTTACTTTTTACCTCTCCAAAAATTCCATCACCCACTTCCAGTAAAGCAGCCCATAACTAAACATAATTTTCTCTAACATCCCTCTTCTTTATGTAGTCATTCAGCTGTTAAGAACATGTTAGTGACCTTAGTGAGCACTCCTACCCTCCAACAAGTATTCCTAGAGGGACAGTAAAAAGACACAAAATATCTTCAGGGAAAAGCTGTAAAGGAAATCCTGAAGGAGCCATTCATTCAGGTTTTTTCCTAGACAGAAAGCCCACAGAAGACATCACCTCTGTTAGTCATACAAACACTTTTCCTGAGCAAATAATTTAGATAGGTATCAAAGATCTTATAATGTAGTTTCTCCAAACAGGGATGGAGAGGAAGACTAGAGATTAGGCTGCTAATCAGACTCCTGGTAGAAAAACTCAAATTTAGAAGTAAATTTATTAAGGTATAAACCTGAAATCACACACAGAAATTGATGCAAGTTCTCAACAAGCAGAATGTGATCAAATTTTTAAGGACCACTTGCAGCGACGACTGCCTGAGTGCACAAAGCATTGCACTCCTCCTGCCAGAGCACCTACAGCAAGCTGGGAAAGCACAACCCCAGCAAACAGCACGATGTGGAGCAAAGGGTGGGGGCTACTGGGATGGAACAGCAGTGGCATATGCAAAAGGAAGAAACGAGAAAATAGGAGACTAGTCTCTTACTTCTGTAAGGGGGGAAAAAAAAAAAGCCACCACTGTTTCCAAGGGGAGAAGTGATACCTCCAAGGGGCCCTGTGAAAAAAGCTGCTAGGTGCAATGGGTTGAGCCTCGCCAGCAGCAAAGCAGCCACCCAGTCATTTGCTCACCCCTCCTGCAGTGGGACTGGGGAGAGAATCAAAAGTGTTAAAGCAAGAAAACTTGTGGGTTGAGATAAAGCCAGCTGAATAAGAGAAGGAAAAAAAAAAAAAAAAAAAGGCAATCACCACCTCCCACCAGCAGACTGATGCCAGACCAGTCTCTAAGCAATAACTACCTTAGAAAGTCCAAACCCTCCACACTTACTGCTGAGTTACACAGCACTGACTATCCTTTTGGCCAATTCAGATCAGCTGTCCTACGTGTGTTCCCTCCCCACCTCTTGCCACCTCCTCATTTACTCTGCATGGGCAGGATGAGAAACACTGTTTGGCAATAGCTAAAACCAGCGTGTTACCAATACTGTTTCAGTCACAAATCCAGAGCATAGCACCATACAGGTAGCTATGAAGGACTTTACTTGCCCCTGGCCAGACCCAGCACAGTAGCATCCCTCAGTGCTTCAGCCCCACCAGCCTCACAGGGCCCTGCGCTCCCACTGCCTTCCAGCATGAGAAAGGCTGAAGCGGAGTGCTCTGTCTGGGGATGGAGAGCTTTACTGAGAGTAGACAACTGAGTTCTGGAATGAGTGATGTTGTGCTTGTAAAAAGAAAAGAGTACCTTCAAGGTTATGTTTTCTGCTGTTTCAGCAGTTGTAGGTCAGCTGAAAAGATTGCTAAGAGCAGCTGAAGCCAGAGAGCCTTGCTAGGTTTTTGTGCAAAGTCCTGGTGACTTAGGGCTGTAACTTTGAGACATTAAGTATTTAACAGACTTCATTCATCATTCCTGCAAAACAGATTGAAGACATCTTTTAAGTAGCACTTTATCACAAATATTTCCGACTTAGGAAAATAAAGGCATATATATTTTTATGGACGTTCTTATTTTTCAGTTTTATATCCCTTTGTATCAAATCCTGGCAACTGTGGAAAAGGCTTAGCTAAAGAATACTATTTGCTGCACAGAAAGAAAACCTTCCTCACTTTCAATTGTAAATGACTTTCATAATTGCAACCGAGTCTCTCATTTTTCCTCTACTACGTCCTGCTCTGTGAAAATCAATATCTCATTATCCAAGTCATAAGGTGAAGCAATTCTAGATGGGAATGCACTGTGCGTCTCTCCTCCTGGCTCATCTGGAATGATACAAATGCAGTGAACCTCGAGTCAGTGGGAGTTTTGCCCATTGACTTAATCTACGGTTATTTAATAGCACTGTGTTTCATTCAGAGGAGGCATAAATTTAAATAACCCAAACTCTCTATAATGAAGATATCCTATTCTGCTAGCTTATGCTAAAATTATGGGGACTTTCTGCTTGTTTCCAGTAACTGCTGAAATAAGTTATTGCACAGATGATTTCAAAGCAAATATTGCCCTAAGCTGTAACTTCATCATCTGAAACAAGGCTTTACTGGGGAGGTGTTTTAAGAACATGAACTCATGGTAAATCAGCAAATATCCTATGTATTTTGCTTCCTTGCTTCCTTCCAAGGCATTTTAAACTTGCTATTATCTCCTTAGGCATAAACAGAATATCTGGCAATGAAAGCCAGAACTTTTTAGTCAGTTTACTTAATGTTTTACCTTGTGAACACAGAACAAATAGAAACAGATGCAGGAAAGAAACCTGAAGGTACCCCTGTTTTCTGTTTGCATGGACTTCAATACCTTTCCCTTCGTCTCTCCATCCACAAGATAATTGCATTTAGTGCCACGATGAATTTTGTTTAGAAACAGACCTACGTTCCCTCATCTTATGTCACTAAACTTGAAAAGTTAATTTCAACTTGTTGAATCTTTTTTGGTTTTAGATGCTTGGCATGAGTTTTGCCCTGTGCCTGGATACCTTCAGGAAAGCTCGTCATCTTGATTCCTTTTGAAGCCCATGAAGAGAAACGCAGTGTTCAGTGTTCAAGTTGGTTTAGATATCAGCCTTCAGATGAGATGAAAGAAAGTCTGTCCATTAATTATGAGGGGAATTGAGATGCCTGGCTTACATATACATACCTACACCTAAGGATAGCTGAGTCTCACCCAAATCTCTTTTTTTTCTCCCTCTAAAAGATGAAAAATCCATAGCAAATGCTCACCCTCCCACGCCATTAGAGCATGAACTTCCCCAGTACACATTTGTGCTCAAGTTCCAAGGCTTGGAGCTGGCTGCAGGCTGCTGCCACCAGGCCAGCCAAACTCATATGTTCAGCTTTTATGTCTCAGAGCTCAACTAGCAAATTGTTTCATTTTACCAAATGTTTGTTCTGGGCTTTTATCAAATCTATTTTCTTCAAAATATTTTCTGGTTTTGATCTACCACCAGTTCACAACAGGCACCTGAAGTGATGGCAAAAGCTTCTACGCTGAGACCATAGGTAAATATCAATAAAATTAATTTCCTTCAGCAGAGCATATTATCCAAATACTGCAATATGCACCTGATCACAGTTAAGATTTGATCCACTTAATTGTATCTATTTACCCCCTTGTCTGTGTGGTCCTTATGAATATTTTTAGAACAGCAATAATGAGAAGAAACAAGCTCAGAGATGACACATAGGGAATACACCATTTCTCTTCACAATGAAATTTCTAGGACCCTTTTAACAGACATTGGATCTTCATTCTGCGTGCAATATAGGACCAAATACAATTTAGGGTAACGTCTGAAAACAACCCAGCATAACCGATATTTTTTCTACAGAATGAGGCACCCAGCAGGAGTTAGGCTTCTGAACAGAAGTTAGGCACTACTGAAAATCTTTTTTTTTTTTTTTTTTTTTTTTTTTTTTGTCAAGACACCTCCATTTTCTGCCTTTCAGTCATTTTGCTGAGGCAATACACACAAAAAACAAGAGTATGAACCACAGCTGGATTACTGTGTACATATATGCAGAAAAAAAACTTATGATTCCTGCCTCACTGAAGCCTGCACTCCAAATGTAGGACAATAAAGGGAAGAACTAAATTCAACAGACAACGGGCAACACAGAAAACTAGTGCTGAAAAACTGCACCAGGAAAACAAAGCGAGAATACCATCTTCATCTAGGAAGGAAGCAGAAGCAGGAAATAAAAGTATTAATGAATAATTTCAGTTCTTTTGTTATTGAGATGATTATAAAGTTTCAAATAACCATCAAAATTCAATGGCCTATTATGACCGTTTTCAGTAAGAAGAAAAAATCAGCACTAAGTGGGAAGAGAACAGGTGAATCAGCACGTTGCACCAAGCCTTTTCACCACTAAAACATCAGTGCAGCTCGACTGTATCTGTGATATATGTCACTGAAATTTGAGGGCTCCCGTGAAATTAATTTGAACTCGATAGCCCTGCAATAGTAGTCGTCATCTTTGTGTCAGCAGATTCTTGGCCTATTGGATACTTCCTTGTAGTGTTAAAGATGATTGACAGAGGTTAGGCATGAAACAAATACTGTGCCAAAAAAAAAAGAGCTCTCTTATTTCCGCATTGTCAAACTGACATCTTTCTCGAATTTAGAATTATTTTAAAAGATAGTCTTAAACAACTCATTTTTGAAAGGGCAAGGTGAAGTACTAGGACTACATTTGCTCTGCCTCTCCCACACATCTTTGTTGTTCACTTAGAACTCTTCCACGTCCATGCTTCTCAGCGCTGTCTTCCTCTCCATAGTGAATCGGAGAATTAGTATTTTCAGCATGCCCATTTCAGCTTGGGAAGTAACGATGCATAATTAATACAGGAAACTGAGTTATCACAGGATATGTACTCTAAATAGCTTTAGAAGATTAAACTGGTATCTGAAGAGAAAACCTCATGAAAATATTTTCTACTTCAACAACATCCAACATCCTTAGCACTGTTTTTGCAAGTCAAAAGATGTCATACACTAAAGCTGAAAGACAATATTAGACGTGGGTGTTCTGAACTCTCCTGTTTGGATCACAACTATATAAAAGGCCCTGTGTATGTCCATTATATGCTAGTCTTCTTATCACAATAAACAAAGGGCATTAAAGCACCAATGTGACTAGTTAATATGATTAAGCAAGTACAAATAGTACAAAGCAGTTTATGCATATTGCTACCCTTAGCAGTTAGGTTCAACCAATCATTAAATAAACCAACAACTTTCTTTTGATAGTTCATTTGCTTATTCCTCAAATTCATAACAGAATGAAAAAATAGTATCTACCATTTATTGAGAATCCCTGAGAATATCTAACCATACTTGGGTCATTTTTATGCTTACAGGAGTTTCAAATTTCAAATGCTTGTTTTCCTAAACCTCAAATTATTGTATGTGGAAACACAAGGGGATTTTAATTAAAAACACAGCAGCTTCAGCTTTTCTGAAAACCATTCTAATTTTCTTTATATAAGGCTTTTGTGCTGCTAAATTGCTTCCCCTTGGATGGAACAGGAAGAAAGTTTAGACCAAGCAGATGGCTGGTTTGACAGTTGGTTTGAGAGTTAATCTACAAACAAAAATCAGCATCATGATGGACTACATAACTGCTGCTTGCCTACAAGCACAGTTGGTCTCGATGATCTTAAGGGTCTTTTCCAACCCAAATGATTCTGTGATTCTATGATCTAATTTGAAGACTTGTTTTGAATTTTTTCATTAATTTGGTCTTCAAAAAGACTTCAGGAACAGAAGAGCAACTGAAATGGAAGGGATGAGTAAATCCACTAGTTATCCAAAGAGAAGAGAAATGAAAAATCAATCCAAAGGGAGAAAGGCAGATTTCCTAAAAAGGGTAAATATCCTGCAACTTACTCTTTCAGTCTCAGACTGATACCTATTGAAATTCCAGATGTGGTCCAAATTCTCTCACACCCTACTTTTCCTTCCTAGCACATGGGACATATTCTACCCTGTGTAGCATTATGTGATACTCTGTGGTCTCCTCCATAGTCCATTTGAATCCAGTAGCCTTTTACAGCATAAAAAGAACTCAAAGAAGATGACCCTCTCCATAAATAGTGACAGTGAAATGCTCCTTTTAATGACAAAAAAAATCTAAGCCTTTCCAAATTTAAACTCTCTTCATTTCAGCACAGAGCTTCTGCCTCTAATACAAAGTTCCTTTCTGTTTTCTCTAGTTGGATAACCAAGTATCAGGATCACAGGATGCATGTGGTTGAATTCTTCTCAATGAGAAGAGACACCACTGTCATCAATGCAATCAGGATAACCCAGTAGTTCTAATATCAGAGGCAAAGAATGATACTGCATTTATTCTAAACAGAATATTTGCAAAAGGTTGAGACTTCTGTTTCACTGGTGGTTGTGAGCTCTCAGCTATTGGATAACTGACACTGGACCATTTCAGAAGGGAAAAAAAATCTTTCACTGCAAGTGCTTTGTTCTTTCATAATATGAGGTGTGTAAACTAACATGCACGTCAC
The DNA here is from genome assembly GCF_965140915.1 of Aythya marila. Taxonomy (NCBI): domain Eukaryota; kingdom Metazoa; phylum Chordata; class Aves; order Anseriformes; family Anatidae; genus Aythya; species Aythya marila. Next base: position 7,291,542 of record NC_139056.1, on the reverse strand, counting down.
ATCTCTTGCACCCCACTGTTCTCTGATTTGTGATATCCATCGTATAAAATCTTTCTGACTGAAAACATGGACTGTAAGGAAATTATCTGTGTCTACATCAAATGATAGCATCCATACTTTGAATTAAAAGTAAGGTTCCAGAGACAATTAATAATGCAATAACACTTCCCTTTAAGAGTCTTTTTCCCCTCTCTGCTGCAATAAAAATAATACAGAAACATACCAATATTTGCAGCTTATTGTTAAAGAGACAGTGTTTCTGCTAGCCAAAGTGTAAATTGCCAGTTATCAGGAACATGTTTATCTCCAGTGAAAGCATTCAAAATGAAGTCTACGTCCTGCACTATAACAGCACGAGGACAGGCAATCAGTTGTGACAGCCCAGAAGGCCTTACAATTTAATATAATTTCAATCACCTTCATATTTTTATGAGAGATGAGAAATGAACTGGTGCGGCACCATATTATTAAACAAAACAACCACTTAAATCTGGCCATTTCAAGGTCCTCAAACAGGCTCAGACTATAAGCTACGGAATTGAGAAGGATTCACAATGTCTGTTATAGGGAGAAGAAAAAAGCACAAACATTTCCAGCTCTGCTTTAGTCTTTGTAGCCTATTTCTGTTTCAATAGCTATTTTAATTATGAAAACCTCTATAGCACATAGCTGGATACCCACAGATGCTGGCAATCGAAGGGGAAGGAGAAAGAGGTCAAAACATTTTCCTTTGTAACTGAAGGAATCCTTTTCAGGTAGATATTCATGTCAAAAAATTGAGAAGGGATGATTTCATCTGACTTTCAAGCAAAGCTGTAGCTTATGCTGCTTGTGAATTTAGGAATGAATGCCCAAGTATGTGGGGATAGATTAGAATGAAAATTAGGAGTTTCCAGTGGCCTGTTTCCAGTGTCATGTTAAAAATTAAATCCAGATTTCTGTTCCAACCATTACGGAATATTAATTACCATCTGGCATTACCTACTGTATAGTAAACTAAGAAACTCTTCTAGTAACATTTTAGAACTTATTATCAAGAGCAACCACAAAAATAAACAAAATATGGTTGTCATTGCTGCCCTGTTTTATTTCTTTTGCAACCTAAACCATAATTTCAGGTCTGAATCCATTTCAGATTTAGATCTTAAATGCACAGCTTCATTTCCTCTAATAATGAATGGAAGTTACAAAGTTTTATTGCTTTCTCCTGCACATTTCTAGGTCTCAATGAGAACCAAGTTGTTTATGCCTCAACCCTTTTTATCAAGGTATTTTTGTAGTAGACCTAACGTATGTTTCAATTTGCCCAATCATCTATTGCTGAGTAAATCCCAGCACTGCATGTAAATCTGAAATACAATGCTTCCATTATCATCAGTTCTTATCCTTTCTCTATTTATTGCTTTATTATTTGTAAAAAACAAATAAACAAAAAAACACAAACAAACAAACAAAAAAACATTCACACAAAGTAAAATTCAGGGCAAAACTCTGATTCATTCAAGTCACTGAACACTCCTCTGCTAAGATGACCAAGTAAGTGAATTTAATCAATGGGTAAAGGGTTTCCACCCAAAACATGAGCTGAGCGATCAGCTCCCAGCACTGCTTACATGTTTCTGGTATCAAACCCCAGGACAATAAATATTCCATGCATTTGTAAGAGCGCAAGTTTTCAGACAATCCACAGCCTAATATCTTTTCTTCAGAAAATGACAGTTTCGAATTTTAAATCATGATCAAAGTTGTCCAAACTGTGGTCAATGGACCTGTACTCAGCAGTGAGGGCTGCACTTGCTATGAGCATTGATTGCTATAAGCTGTTTACCTTCATCTTCCACTGCTTCCAGGGGAGGATGTGAGGATTTAACTCTATGCAATGCTTAGAAGGAAAATGTGTGTGTGTTGGAGAGGAGCAATATATTATTTTCAGCTCACTCCCAGCAAATCCACACCTTTATTTGGGGCCACTGAAACACCCTAAGTGTGCCCAGTGTGTCACAGTGCCCTCTGTAGGATTCATTCTCACTGCTGCAAGAACTTGAAAGGTAACAGAGCGTCAGGTAACATATTGCAGATTGCATAACGAGTGATTCATTTGCCTTCATATATGCAGAGCTATAGACTTACATGTCTGTTCTGAAGAGGAAAAATAAGTGTTCAATTAACGTCAATATAGGAAAAAAAAATCTGCCCTACTCACCTGCATCCAGAACATATCTGCTGGCAGCTATTATAAGCAGGATTTCCTATTTCTTGTATCTCAACAATTTTAAAATCAAATCTCAAATGCCATATTATTGCAATGCCAAAAGTATTTGATAATTACTTTACAAAATATTACAGTTTAACAATTTTACAACATTACAATTAACAAAGGAAACTTTTGTCAAGTGGAATTTTCCTCCTTTTGTTTCATTGAAACTGATGGGGAATAAAGCCCTACAACAGACACAGTGAGGAGCAGCATGCATTCTCAGCTAACTTCTAGCAGAATTAATGCCAATTCTTCATTCTGTGTGCCATCGCCATGAATAAATTAATAGGCTTCATAACTATGCAAATCTTTTACAGCTCATTAGCTTATTTTGAGAACACTATTAATAATAAAAAAGTATCATAAAAAAATAAATAGAAATAAAATCCATTAGATACTGGTTAAAAATTTGGATACAGAGTCCAGTGGGATGTATTTTCTGCTTGGTATCTAAATTCCCATTGATGTTAACTATACTTAATAGTTCTGTGCAAGTACGGAAAAGAAACCAGGTAAACTTGAGTAGATTTAAGTACTGCTTAAAACTCTGGAAAAAATAAAAGTAAAAATCAGCAGTTGACCACATCCAGTTGGTATCTCTTTGACATTTAGATAGCAATTTTGCAGCCCTGTCTTTCCACATTAAATTCCTGGTGAAATATTGTTTCACCAGAATGCAGTGTTTCTTTACATAATTGGAGGTTAAAACCTGAAAAAACAAAGTGAGAGAAGAATTAGGCATTCCCATAACAAATCTTACCTTTCTTTAGTTTAGAATGACAAAAGTTGTCTCTGATAGTCATAATGGGAATGTTTTGACCAAGGGATTCAAAAAAATCTCTACATCGATCATCTAATGCCAATGTCAGAAGCAATAAAAAGCACTAAGATTTATTGTCAGTCAACTACCAAGGAGGGAATGTCAAATTAACTGGAATTTGCATAGCAAACATTTTTACATAGCAAACATTTACTAACAACTTAACAATATATTCTAAGATTTCTCTTTCTGAGGTCATGTTGCAGCAGCACTTACAGAGGTAGCATGAAACTCTCCTGCTAGACCTGTGCCCAGAAAAGCACCTAATCATTTTTTTTTCATCTATGTATTTGGCAGAAGAATGTAGGTGGCTGTAGATGTTTAATGTGAAACAATGCCCATACAGAATGTGACATCTGCCTTTCAAATAGACTTTTTCTATTTCATAAAGACTAGTTTCTAAACTGAAAGATTAGACTTTTGACAGTAGCTCAAATCTGCTACCCTTGCCATGACACTACCTAAAACAATCCTAATGATTGACCCCACATAGGGGGTGGGATGTTATCATCTCACATCTCTTTATAAGCACAGTCTGAAAAAGCTGCTAAGTGAAAAAGCAGAATCGCCCTTCTTGTGATACACACCACTCTCACAGCACACCTCAACGGAACGCCTAGGGACACTTCAGTATCAGACACATGCCGAGATCTGTTTGGTTTGACTCACAAAGAATCACAGAATATCCCGAGTTGGAAGGGACCCACAAGGGTCATCGAGCACAACCCCTGGCTCCACACAGGACCACCCCAAAATCAGACCCTATGTCTGAGGGCAGTGTCCAAACGTTCCTTGACCTCTGACAGGCTCAGTGCCATGCCCACGGCCCTGGGGAGCTGTGCCAGAGCCTGACCACCCTCTGGGTACGGAACCTTTCCCTAATCCCCAGCCTGACCCTCCCCTGTCCCAGCTCCATGCCGTTCCCTCAGGTCCTGTCACTGTCCCCAGAGAGCAGAGCTCAGCTCTTGCCCCTCCGCTCCCCTCGTGAGGGAGCAGCAGGCCGCCATGAGGCCTCCCCTCAGCCTGCTCTGCTCTGGGCTGAACAAACCGAAAGACCTCAGCCACTCATACATCAGGAGAAAGCTTCCCTTGACCAGCTAGCAGTGCCATGCCTGAAGCACCCCAAGACACAGTTGGCCCTTTTGGCTGCCAGGGCATGCTGTTGGCTCAGATTCAACTTGCCACTGACCAGAACCCCCAGATCCCTTTCTATGGGGCTGCTCCCCAGCGTCTCATCCCCTGTACATATGTCTGCCACACCCCAGGTGCAGAATCCAGTACTTGCTAAATTTCATTACATAAATTTCACCTTCATGATGTTATCATTTTTAGACCCTACGCCTGAAGCACAGCTACATCATGCACCTCTTTTATAGGCACAGGAATTACATTTTTATGATGAGCTAAGTGATAAGAAACATTTGGAGTGATGCAGGGACACATTTCTACTTATGTACATAAACCTACGTACAACTGTTATTCCATCTAGGTATTCCAGACAAATGATGGATGGGAAAACAGGACAAGAATATAAGCACATTTTATTTGAAATGGCAAAGCCTTGGCAGGAGTTTGGGTTCTTTTAAATGAAGAAAACATTTTACTGTAATATTATTGTTTTATACAATCTCTTCTGCTCATAGAAGTGACAGTATTTCCATAGAGTAAACTATATTGGTGATCAGTGGAAAACTTAAAACCGTATCAGAGTGAAACAGTTTGTGTACCAGTCCAACTCAGAAATTCCAGGACTACAGCTTTCTATTAATCATCCAGCACATTTCAGACACACATAAGAAATCAGAAGGCTCCTCAGAAACTACATCTTGGCTAAGCATAATTTATATTTTACAGAAAAATTAAAGAGACTTTCTTCCTCTTATGCTAGTGTCAAGAAACCTCTCAAATATAAAATATTAACGATTTCAAAATGAAAAAGCAACCCACACCAAATGCATGTTGGTGTGACAGCTGCCAGAATGGATAAAAGAGCTGATTTTCTCCTAAATGCCGTAAGGAGCTTCAGGTACAGTTCATGCATGACAGGTTTGGGTTTTGTTGCACAATTCCATGCTTAGTTAGAGATTATCTGATCTTCAGTGGACCAGTTGTGACCCTGCTAAATTTCAGCAAGGAAACGCTCTACTTCTCATGATCTGCAGAGGTTGCTCTCTTTCTAACTGCTGGTTAGCAGTGGTAATTTGTTGTTCTGCATGTCATGATGTGACAAGGTGGCAACAGTTACCTAGGGCACCAGTCACATTCAGAGAGACTTTTTATTGATTTTAGCATGTCTTTGACAAAATCTTACAAGGAACCATACCCTTATATAACAACCCCATCAGACAAATCAAAATACATTTTTTTCCTCATTCTCTACTGAATTCTACAACAACAGAAATTACTTCTTGGATGATTTTTTAATTAAAAACGATCCTTTGGACCATTTTCATTTCAGTCTTCTTTCTAACAAATTCATCTTGTAACCCGCAAAAAATGTATATTTGCTTACTATAAAGGGAACAAGACAGGCTCGGTTGACTGTTTTTTCATTGCAAAGACTCAGCTAAGAAAACTTTCATGAGTGACTCAGTGAAATTTAAGACTATCAGACCAACACTCCAACTAAACACATTTATATTTGTTCTGCAGTCAACAATGTCACTTTTGTCACAACTACATTCACCATAGGCTCTAGATAAAAGAATATCTTATGTGGTATATTTTAGCAAGTATTTGCGAAGAGCTATGTTCAAAGGCCACATGACTCAGAAAATTTGCATGGATGATTATATTCAGATGGTCACTCAGGAAGTATTTGTCCCAAAAAATAGTGCCACTAGATTGTCCTACTTTCAGATTCTTCTGTGAATGGCAGGCAATATCATATATTTAACAGCTAGTGCTTATATGTTTCTACGAGGAAAAGTAATCTATTAGAAAGCAATTGCTTCACATTTCTGTCTAGGTCTGGAGTGAAAGGCCAGTGAAAGGTTCATTCAGTTTCACCTCAGCTCCTCCAAACATCACACTGAATCTGAATACATTCAGATTAACACTCCATTTACGGATAATTATTATTCACATATATTTATATAAATATATATTTATTATATATTATTATTATATAATTATTATATATTATTATAAATATATATTATATATTTATATAAATATATATTTATTATATATTATTATTATATTTATATATTATTCACACATATTTATATAAATATATTCACATATATTTACGGATAAGTATTATTCACATACCAAGAATGTCGCGGTGTTTAATTCAACCTATAAAATGCCTGGATCCTCTCAGAGTGAAGAACGCAGCAGGTTTTGGTCCCAGGCTTTTCTAATGCACAGTTGTCTGATTCCAGAATTTCTGTAAGCACAATTATTCTCACTGGATTTATATTTGGGCAACCAGTAAAAGGAGATCAGGGAAATCCCAGTGGAAAGACTTCGCATTTAATTCTATAAATAAACACAGCAATCCTTACCAATCACCATTTACTCATTGTTTCACTATGGCTCTAACATATTTGATGGCATTAATTGTTAGTGCTTTTTTTTTTTTTTTGCCTTTTTTTTTTTTTCCCCCAATGCTTTTAAAACAAATACTTCGCTAGCTCTGCATTACAGCCAGCAATATAAAAATCACATTAAGTTATATTAAATTACACTAAAGCAATAAAATATATTTTGCTGTCAGCCACCCATCTGGAGGCCCCTTTTTACTTTTGCTATTTTCTATAGAAAAATTTTTCACTGAGGAATATTGCTGAAAATTCTCTGGCTTCTTCCCAGCTCAGTTTTCACTGCCTTTGACTCAATCCACTGATTTTCCCCAGTGCTCTCTTTCTTCCATGCCTGATTTTAAAGGACAGTGTGACAGAGCAGCTCAGAAACTTGCCTTGTGACTAGATTAGAAAAAAAGGTAGAGCTATAAGGATTTCTTGTCTTGCTTTCTGTTTGTAAACTGTCCAGCATGGACTGAATCAGCAAGACTGGATGGATCTCATAATTGTTTCCTATTACAGAGTACTGTTCTAAAGAAGTCTTCAGCACACTAAGCAAGACACAAGGCTTGCCTGACCTCACAACTAGGAAGTCCAGTGTTCAGATGGACACCTCATCTTCAACTCCATCCTGCAATGTACAGTTTCCAAACAGCACATCAATTAATCACAGCATGAGACTACTGCTGTCTCCATATGTAAGCACCCAGCTGTTACCTTACATTAACAACAACTGCAGACATCTCACACTCCTTTACCCCAACATTTTGAACTAACTCATCAGGTTAGTTGAATGATATTAAAAGGCCACTTTCCTTAACTTTCTGTTGCCTGGAACTAAAACTTCATCAACATCACATAGCTTTGAGTAGGTGTGCATTTTGTGTTGCATTCCTCCATACTACAGGCATGCACTTATCAGGTCAATCCATGAGCCAAGTACGACTCCTAGAATCAACAAGAATACATACCTTCTAATCAATCTGGCTATCAGATCAGCAATCCCAACTGTATTCTCTTTCGGCTCCTGACTTTATAGTCAGAATCACAGAGCAGTCTCATTCCTTCATCATTACTTGGCATTTTGTTGAAATCCCTAAGGCAATTAAAGGATGCCCTCAAACTTCTCAACTTTAGTTTCTTGCCCTCAACCAAGAATACCACTGGAATGATGTCACACCAAGACACAGAATTAAATCAAAATTATCTGCCTTTTTCTGCCCTTATTATACCTTTCATATTTGCTAGTCAGTAACTTCTTTTACATTCCTCTTAGTGAATATAAAGTCACGTCCAGAAGCTCTAGTTCCATCTCTTTAGCTAGATCTTCCTCATGGCCTTTCTTTCTAACACCAGTTTCTAACACCTCACCAATACGTGAACCCATATCCCTTTGAAATTAGTATTTAAAGTATTCCACAGTTTCAGATGATCCATTTATCTTTTGTGACACCACACATTGCTATAAAACAGACTGTCTTCAAATGATGGCCAAGTTTCCTTCTCATTAGCATGACCTAGAAAGAGAGAAACTGACTCATACCTGGGGCTCTGGGAACACCCACTCCCCAGGGATATGGGGAAACCCAGCCTCAGAGGAGGTGGGTTGCTTGGGAATTGCGCACGTGAAGCTGATTTATCTGTCACAAGAGAGATTATTACTGCAGCAAGCTTAACATCAGAGTCATTAAAATCTCATACCACAGGGACAAGGCAGCACAAATATTAAGATGGGTATCTGTTGTACTTCTAAGACAAATAGAGGGAAATTAGCTTTCCATGACAAACTGTGGAAAAAGGAAGAAATTACTATGAAAGGAAGCTGAAAGCACACTGTACATGAGGAACTACTGTTTTACCAACTAAGACATCCTAATTAGATCTCTCACCAGAGAACAGCAGTAAACCTTTTATGTTGGAGTACCTGGCTTAATTTATTGTTGACATTTTAAACCTTAATGCATTTCTACATATAAGCACAGATGGTGCACAGTGCTGCTTGATAAACCTTCTCCCTGTGGCCCTGACTAAGAACCATTAATACTCCATTCATCCCACAGATCCAGAATAAAGAAAGTTCAAGAGGTTCCCGTGTGCACTGGTATGCCAGGAAGGAGATAACTACCGGGAAGTTAACAGGAATAATTTGCCAGAAGAGAGCAAGCCATTGCTGAGTTTACAGGAATAGTCTTGAATGTCCAACACTGTTAGAAAGACTGTTAAAAAAAGCTGTTAATGTTATCCCAAGAACTGCAGGCTGCAGTTCTGGGACAGAGAGTGACTGGATGTTTTTCCACTGTTGCTGAGGGCACTGGACAGCGTAAGGTTAACAGCTACAGCAGAACAGCCGTGGCTGCTGAAGGCAGAAGAAAAGCAGCTCAAGCTCCTTTTACACGAGAAAGTGCTGTTTTTCTTCACACCAGTGCTTAATATTACATGAAATACTAGAGAAAATATTTTTTTCTTTGACTTAAACTTGCTAAGATACTTTTATTATGGCATAACCTTGTGCAGTACCTTAATTTCCAAGGAACCTCTGCTAAAGCATGCAGACATACAGACCTTCACGTCCAAGTGCTTGGTAGCAACACAACCAAACATATCAATCGTGTTATTTAAACCTGCCTCATTCCTGTTTCTCTGCCTACCAACTAATTTATACACTTTATGCAGTTATCTTACATGATGAAACAGAATTTGTTGCTAGAGGCCCTTACAAATGCAAGGTGTTAGGAAATTTCTCTGTCACTTGGCTCCGACTCTACTTCAGCCAGTCCTGCTAGGAGATTTCATATCAAAGCATTTTCCCGAGAAAACAAAGCAAAATCTGACAAAACCATATTCATATACACTACTGGGGATCATTTAATGTTTGTATATATACTTTTTAGTGTTTTAGATTTATACATCTCTAATCAAATAAGTATGCTTTTATCTCTTATGTTGTTTTGTTTCCAAGAGCCAAACATAATATACCTTCTTACAGCTGCAAATTCTCTTTGCAATTCAGAGAACAAATACGGGTAGATACCCAGAAGCGTTAAGATACTCAGATCCATGGAGCCGGTTTGGCAGTAGTAAAAATGTACACATGAACCAAGAAACCACCAAAATCAGAAAGTTGCCATCTGCTTAAACTACAGAGAAATATTCTTTCTTAATTCACTGTTATCAAGACAAAAAGCTTCAGAGAAGAAAAAGAAGGCTCTAAAAGATTTTTCTTTTTTAAAAAAAGTAAAACATGAGAATAGAAACTTGACAACCCTAATCAAGTATTGTCATCTCATTTGCATATTTTCACAAGAGGACATGAATATGCAACTGCAGAAGCTTCTGAAAAAAAAAGTCTAAATAATAAACCACATTTATTTTGTGCTTACTACCTTTTGTCTTGTTTTATTTGTTAAGAAAACATGCTCATTATTCCAGGTCACAGTAAATACCTCCAACATTATCCATCAGAATGGGATCACAGGAATAAACATGCTTTAAGGACAACTTGCTCTGATGCACAATTCAGTTGCTTATGTTTTTAAAAACACACATTCAAACTACTTTAGATTCTAATTAATTTTATACAGTGGTATCTTTTTCCTTACATGTTCAAATATCAGATCCTGTGTGAGACTGGGGTAAGAGCAAAGCAAACTGTCATCAAACAGGATACCAGATGTTTAGGAAAATAGAAATCATGGAGAGGCAGGAGGAGGAACAAAAGAGGCAACAGTTGGCAACGATCTTCCTTCTTTCTCATTATCCTCCATTTGCTTTCCATTTAACATATCAATTATTCAGCATAATTGGCTGTCCTTTACCTTACTGCTTCTTCAAAGATGGTGCATATCACAATACTGTTGCACTGATTTGCATCAACTGAGAGTTATCTTTCAGCCAGCCATCAAAAGAAAAAGCTATTTCTGTCTAGAGAGCTGTTCATACGGCAGCAGCAAGAGTGAAATGAGTCACTGCCTCTAACAGGCAACATCACAGTAAACATCTACTTGCAGAGACAGAATCCAACCAAAATCAGCCGATACTGATGTTCAAGTCTGTATTTTTTCTCTTCTGTTATTTTTCACAGGAACGTTTATCTTGTAAAATCACATGGCCTGGAAGCACCAGTTAAAAATTTGTGGGTGAATATTCTCTGCTTTGCACTGACAGTTTCAGAAAAACTAGAGTAATTTTATACTGAATGAGGATGAATTCAATTTTTTCCAAACTGCCATAACCCTTTAACCAAGGCCATCTATGCTCTGCTTCCCTCCTTGAGGAATATTTTTCCAGTGCATTCCAAGTTGCCATTCAGAATGCACTGGGTCAACAGATAGTTAAACTTCAGCATCACTCTCAGTGAATTCATCTCAGTCCTTTTTTATCTTCATTATCCAAAGACGTCCACAGTCAATTCCAACAACTGTGCTGTAGAGCACTGCCCTACCCGTTTGGGACCACTGCAGTCCATCACAGCTCATTTCCAGCAGCTCTTTCCCTGGCATTTCAGCTAGAAGGATGAGGCTTTTTTTGGCCAAGGCAGCTTACATTAACCCTCCATCTCTATAGAAGAACTTGTTTTTCACCACAAGCCTCCATCAAGCCCAAAGAAGCCATGAAATCTCCACCATTCGAAGACTTTCAGTTTCTTCACGTGGGCAAGGCCTTGAATGCGTGGATATAGTTTCGAAGTTACTGCTGCTTTGCTTTAAGCATGGCATGGCCTTGATGACCTCCAGAGATCCTTTCCAGCCCATGTTATTCTATATAACAAAACCACATCTTCTTTGTATGGTAGAGGAGGAGAGAACAATCCACTTGAAAAGATGAGAGCTAACATTGTGCTGTTGAGAGAGAGGAATGACCGCACTGCAGTTTACATCCCATGGGATGGTCGAGGACCACCCCTTCCAAGAAGGGAGACAGGAGCTGTTGCTGCAGGAGGAACTGCATGTCCTCCCCAGCCAGACAGGCCAGCCATCACACCTGTGAAGATTTCTATGGAACTCCTAAGATAACGTATTGAAAGCATACTGGTTTTTAGTGTGTTTTTTGTTTGTTTTTTTGTTTGTTTATTTTCCTGATTCGGTCAAGAAACTTAAAAAATTGTAAATACAAGCATCGCTAGAGAAAGTAACTACCTTAATTATTCAACTTTTTTGTTTGTTTGTTTTATTTTAATGGATGTCTTCATGAATTCAGACAGCCTTCAAGGCTAGATAGGAAGAGATATTAGCCAGCTGTGGTTGCTGATGGTCCAGAAAATCCCTAAGAAACCTTGTTTAAAACCTTTGGTCAATTCTTTTTACTTGATAGCAGCACAGAGACTCATCAGGTTGCATTTTCTAGTAAGAGAATTTGACTTTAAAGAGTAAAATTGAAGATATTCAAAGTTTGCTACCTTTCTCATTCCTCCATTGGCAATTAACGGCTAGTGGTTATATACTATTTAGTTTGGTGCCAACGTTTTCAGAGTCTAATGTTTTCTAGTAAAGAGGAACAAGGTCAGAAAACTAGTTCAGATACATTACTTTCCAGTCTCTTTTTCTTGATCCTTAAACTTACTGATGCCAATTAGCAAAGTACTAATGAACCTCTACCTATATTAAATGGCTGCTGCAGTTCCTGAAACAAGCCAATTACAAGCCTAACTCTCTAAGAAAAAAGTGAATTGGATCATGATATGCATTCTAGTTAATGAGGAGTATTTAATGTACTTCTTCTTGCAGGGTGCTCAAGTGGGTCACAACCAGGTAATTGCATTGACACTTCACTGCAACCGATCTTCGGAATACTGATACGCTGGTTTATAACCAACCTGATTATTGTACACGCAGCTCAATGCTGCAAGCACTCCACTCCTTATTTCACACGATAATTCTGCGTACTGGTGATTGACAACTAATAGCTTTGTGTGACTGTACTGGTACCAGGGAACCCAAAATCAAACTGCATGGAAGCTTTTCAGCAGTATTAGCATTTACTCTCACAGAATCACAGCGCCATTTGTGCTGAAAAACTCCAGAAATCACCTAACCTAACCCCTCGATCACAGCCAAGCTAACTGCAAAGTTCAGTCTGGTTGCTCATTCCTGCTCTGAGAACCTGCAGGACTTCCATAATCGACCTGGGCAGCCTGACTGCAGCATTTAGCTGCTCATACACTTCTCTCATGACTACTTAACTAGGTAAAGGCTATAGGATTTGCTCTTTTTTTTCTGATCTTTCTGTAGTACTTTTCCAGTATTTATTTCTTTTGCGTTAAATGAAGCGTTAGAATTAGTTCCCTGAAATCTTCAGTTTTTCCACCAGCATTTTAAAATGTTCTTATGTTAAATAGCAATTAAACAGAATCGTCATATACATTTTCTAGTACCTCTTCAGTGAAGAAATAGGAAGAGATACAATGCAGCTGTGAGCAGGCAGTGCCTACAGACATCCATAAATGAGTAGAGGTTTCAGGCATTCTCTAATGTAAACCACTATCCAAATCTGTTTAGGAAGCTTAGTAAACAGTCCAAAATATTGCATTTTTCTGAGTCCGATGAACAGGACCAGCCAGGTGCGTCCCTGTATAATTTCCTGGCAATGCTAGCTCAGATAATATAAGGAAACTTTTTTTAAAAGTATATTATCTACTCATGTAAAATTTTATTGTCTCAAAATGTATGACACCGTGAACTAACTTACATTTTTAAACTCTCCATGAACAAAGGAAAATCTGTATTCCCATTTGGAAAACCTTTTATCACAATTAGTAATGAACTTAAGAGTTGCTTTGCTACTTTTCAGGATTGTAGTTCAGAAAGATTCATCACTCACAATAGGAGAGATGTTCTAAACCCTAGCTTTAGTTCTAAAATGGGAGAGACAATTTGCTAAATAAGCAACATCTGAACGTCTTTAAATGCCCAGAGACTGAACAGGAATTTTGATGCAGAACTATGAAAATTTTCTCCCCTTCCCCAATCTGCCACAGACTGTAACTTTACTAAGTTGTAAATATTTTGAAAACAGGTTCTAATAAAGAGGATGGAACAATACACCTCAAAAATATACATCTCCTTTGAGGATATGCAAGATAACATTCCTGACGTTCAGATTTTTTATAAATCTGGGTTTGTATTTATAACAAAACTACAGAAGAAGGCATTATTGATAAGAGAGATTCTGAAAAATTGAAATAATGAAAAGACATTTCCATATAGGTATTTAATCATCATATCCATCTTACATTGCCCTAATGCTCTGAAACAAAAGCCAATGTTTCCTTTTCATCCTAAGGAAATGAGCTTTGTTCATCCATTATTGAAATGTACTTATCTACCTGGTACACACAGGGATGACCCTGGTAACACTGAGGAGCTGTGCTCCTATTTCAACCTGCTCATAATTTAATTAGCACTATTTAAAATATATCACGTTTGATGCAGAACTAAGAATGCTGCCCCTTTGTTGGTGTCACAGAAAAGTGGCCGTTTTCCCTCCCACTTTCTCCCCTTGATATGGCAGCTTATTAATTGCTGTAAAAAGCAAGAAGCAATTAACATGAAACTCAAGAAGGTTTGGCTGGCACTGACAGTAAAAGGTTATAGAAGATGTGTATAGTGTTTGCTTTTTCAGTATTTCACAGATTTATTAGGTAAATGCAAGTACCTTAGTGCTGGTTTTAGACATCCCAACAATGCTTCAAGCTGAAGAATTTCCCTATAAGATTAATGAAGGTCAAAAGTAGAAATTTATTAAATAACAGAAAAAACATACCAAGAATAGAAAAGAACAAGCACTGTAGAGCTAGGACTTTCATTGTTAATCTTTATACTTCAAGACTTTAAAAGTCTTGTAAGAGAGTTCCTTAACAGAAGTTTGTAGCAAGAATGCAGAACCACACTAGACAAAAAAAAAACAAAAAAAAACAAAAAAAAAAAACACTGATTAATGCATCAGTCTCATTCAACTACACATGAGCTGTAAAAATATTTAAAGGATGATACTTGACCATTCTGACTGAAGTCTGAAAGCACTTTCCTAATTAAATATTTCCCCTTTCCTCTGATACATAATCAAAGTCTCAAACATACAAATTCTGGACACCTTCAAACATTTTTCAAAAATCAGCTGAATCCCATTTCAACACTGACTTTCTCAGGGTGCAAAACTCTGCTCAAATAATAGTTTTAACAGGTGATTGAGGCATACAATGAATATATTTGGCTTATATTTTCTTATACATAAGACTAACTTTCCTTAAGCTATGGACAAGAAAGACACAAAAATCTTTCTTTCATTATAAGTATTCTCCACAGGACGATCTCCAGTGGAGGGCCTCTGCAAAAGAAATACAAATATGGATTTATCTTTGCACTTGAAAGACCAAAGAGCTCGTTTCCACAAGCACACTGAGGTTATAAATAAAATCTGTTAAGGAAAGTTCTGATGTAAGCATCAAGATGATATTTCTTTTTTTTATGCTTTTCACTAAAAAGAGAAATTCTCTGACATAGTGGTATAATGGCAAGAAAATCTCGGGGGGAAAAAAGTTACCCCTTTAGCTCAAACTTCAAGAATTAAGAAAGAGCAATGTATGCTGAAAAGTCATGGTAGGCAATTGCTTCCCTCTTTCCTTTATTATTCAACTTAATTATTCCTCAGATATTAGTGATTAAAAAAACCTCACATCACTCTTATGTGATCTGTGATAGATTTATTGCAGCAAAGCTTAGATCAGCAATAGGCAGTCCTTTCCTAATGGCATAACCTCAATTGCTTGCTAGATTCCCTTCCTCTTCCTTTGATGATGATCAAAATATTGACAGTAGGGCATCTAAGACTCAACTAGGAGTTTCTCTTTGTGTTTCAGAATTTCTAATCTTATAATTTTTCAGTTTGGTTTTTTTTTTTGAAACCTTAATACATAATGTACCTCCACCTAAATTTTCCTGGATCTAAAGAGCTTACCTCTGACCAGGATGTGTTGGTCTCAAAGCTCTCATGCAGTACTTCATAAAACCATACAGTGG
Organism: Aythya marila; assembly: GCF_965140915.1. Taxonomy (NCBI): domain Eukaryota; kingdom Metazoa; phylum Chordata; class Aves; order Anseriformes; family Anatidae; genus Aythya; species Aythya marila. The sequence continues at coordinate 7,275,924 of NC_139056.1, read as the reverse complement.
ATCCTGATCAGCATTCAAGAACTTTCTTTGGGATCAGTTATAGGACCACGGTGAGAACTTCTGGATATCCCCACAACATACCACTAACAGAGCAATTAACCAGGGATGGAGTCCAAGATTATAACAAGATCAGATTTCAAGAAACTCCATGATATGTCCAGCTGTTCAGTAATTCACAGGAAGACATCCCATATATGATAGCAAATTACAGCACTGTCTGCTCACCTTGTTAAGTGTATGTCAGGTGTGACAGGGTAACAGAAGCTGCAGAAGGGAGAGAACTCTCATCAGAGGTAACCGAGCACTTCTGGGGAAAGAGAATGCTGAAATGACCTGGTTCCAATGAACAAGAAATAACGTAGTACTCAAGCTTCATTATATGGATGAAGATCAAAACTGACTTTGAGTTTCTAAGGATCATATGCTGTGTAAAAGAGTTAGAGATGCTAAAAATATATATTTTAATATAAATCTCTCGCAGATGCTTTCAGTAGAAAAATACATAGGTGTCTGGATTTTTATAGTCTGTTTTTCCTTTCTGATTTGATAAAATGTTTTAAAATAGTGCTTTCACAGCCCAGTCCACTGACTTCAGCTGACTTTAATTCAATGTGTTGGCTTACCCTGAGAACTGGATGCTTATATGAAATCAAATTAATAAAACTTTACAGCCATTTCTATGCATTTCAATGGAGCTTTACAATGCTAATGAACAAATGAGTTCCTAAATTTCCCACTGGTGTTTTCTGCTGTTTTCCTGTTTCTTACTTGGTTGGCCATAGCAACCACAAGGCTAAGACACTACTTCGAATTAAGAACACAGAGTTGCAGTTAATCCAGAGCAAGTGGCTGTAATAACTTCCCTAGACAATGAAATCAATTGTTAAGGTCATTCTGTTGGACAAATGTGAGACTCAATCCTTTAAAAGTACTTTGTAGTATACTCACTGGTAGATGAGGCATGAAACACTTCTTGACAGCACGCCTCATTCAGCCCATAAAACATCAGCAGAGTACCAAACAATTCTTTCCTGACCACTCTGGGATCTGGTTTAGCCTAACGAAGCAGTGATTACTCCAACAGCAGAGTTAAACACATTGTGATGTCTTCCCACTGCTTCCGCAAGACACTGTAGGCACGTGCCAGGGGTTTGTACACTGAGAATTTCTCAATTGTTTTCCGGACCACCATACCACACCCAGAAGAATTTATTTTGCAGAGGACTGCAGACAAGTACAGAGATAATGCCTCCTTTTTTTTTTTTTTTTCCTCCTTTATCTGATATGAAAAAACATATAAGATAAGGAGATGTTTCAGAACAGGACTAAACACTAAAGACAAGGCTTCAGGCTGATTGATTATACGGAGAGGGGCAGCAGACATAACTCATGGTCACCAGAAGGTCTCTCTTTTCTCTCTTTTCTTTGTGTTAGCCTCAAGCCCAGAAGGCACGGTAAGCAGCAGTGGTGAGGCTTCCTGCAGGCTCTCCCGCTTTCTGCATTCCCTGACACTTCTTGAAGTGCTGCTGCTCTACTCTGCTCCCTCCCTTCTCCATGTAGCTCCTAGCTGGTCTCCTGCTCTGCAAGTCCCACAATCAATTCTGTTCTCCAGTTCAAGATTTTTTTTTTATTATTTTTTATTTTTTTTTTAAGAAAAAGTCTGAAAAAGTCTCATCCTGGACAGAAGGATAGTGGGAAAAGATGAGAATGAGGTGTTAAATAGATTAAGAGCATCTCCTCTAGGGTCCACTTTGCCTGGGTTTAATTTAGGAACCTTTCAGTAAAGGAAAGCGTGTGGGTGTGCACACATGCAAATGTATGCATATATGTACAAGGGGTTGGAAACCTGGCAAGAAGCCCAAATCAGCTGCTCAGCAAAGACAGATCTTTAGGCTTAATAATTTCACTTAATAATATGCTTTGATGGCAATTCTCTTGCTATAAAACCACACTGTTATTCTCAGTCTAGTACCATTTTTATGATATAGTTTATGTTTTGCCTTGTATTTATAGATAAATCAAACGTTATTTCAATGACGTGGGTCTGTTTATTAATAATACCCATTTGTGTTCAAAAGAGTTCATTTCTATTTTTATTTTACAGAGAAAAATGAATAAAGGAAGACTATCTGACAAGGTGGAAACATCTTATAGTCATCCCTCAGGTAGTGTAATTGATATCAGAGAAGACAACACAGACACACTACATAAGTATTTAGGACAGGTTTTGTTGTTTTTTCCTTTGTCATGTATTTTTCATGAGGTTCTTCATCTTTTTGCAAAACAAAACCTCATATAAACTCATACATATTTCCTATTTTAATCATGGTGTTGTTGTTTTTTTTTTGGTTTTGTTGTGTGGTGGTGTTTTCTTTTTTTTTTTCCTGATAATAATTATTTTCATATAGGTAGTATAGAAGAGGTACTCACTAAAATATGAAAGAATAAGGATAGCCTGATTCAGTCAAGAAGTTGCCTGCAGAAGAGCTACCAAAAACTTTCTCTTACTTCTGTAAAAAGGGGCTTAAAAAGAAATTATCATGGGCTTGTACTGAAAACACAAAACAAGTTTTTCCCATTCCCAGATGAAAATCTGTACTCTTAGTAAGTTCTTCTGAGAATAACTACCAGAAGTTTCTTGCCTGTAGCATGGATGCTGATTTCAACAGGAGGAAGCACACAGCCTGTATGTATATGGCTATAGCCATTATCATTTTTACCAAATGCAAAATTATTCAGAAGCCAATAAAAGAAGCACTTCTACAAACCTGTGCTGTCGGAGATGAAAATATTATGATATTCCCTTCTGATTATTTTAGTAGCGTTAATTTTCTACTGCTACATTTCTACATCTTTCAGTCCAGAGCATATTTCCTTGTTCTGCTCCTTTATCATCCAGCTCAAAAAACAAATCTTCTTACAGGACAAAATGCATTCCAGCTGTCAGCCTTTCCTAGAGCAGGTTCCACAGCGCTGCCAGAGAAATACACTTTATAACCATAAAGCTTTGTGTAACTAAGACACACATGTAAAGAATACTCACAGTAGAGAACTGGAATAATTATGCTAATAAACAAAAGGCTTTTGTACTGTTGATATAGTTATCTATAAAATAACTCCATTAGACTTGGAACCACATGAAATATAGCGTAATTGTTCAGCTTAAAGCTTTATCATACTTGAACTACACAAATCAATAAGTATTACAACATTAAATAGACTTCTTATATTCATGTTTTCTTGGCTGAAACTTATGCTTTGGATGAAAAATATTTTATTGAGATTAAACAGAAATGGTTCCTTTTTAATGGGTATTACTTCTCTGCTCACATAAAAAAAAATCTATTTCTTATGATTCAATTTTTCAACTCAACGATCTGCTTTCCTCACTACTTACATATGCCAATAGAATAGGTGAAGCTGATGGATTACAATTCTCAGATTGTGACCACTACCTACCATATAACAGAATAAAGGTCTTTCAATATTTGCTTTTTTTTTTTCCTCACCAAAAAGTGAACAGGGACATGCAGCTTCAGACTAGTGCACAGTCCTTTCATATGACATGCTTGATTAATAGAAAACACAAAAAAATAAACACAGCAACATGGACAATCTTCACTGTATTTGTATAGATTAACAGGATTTGAATATAAAGAGTACGTATGATAATATATATGAATAAAAATACCATAATAAGAACCGCTACTTTTGGAATCTAGCCTAAGAAGCACTATGCTTATTTTTAAAGGTGACTGTAGAGGAGAAGTCAACAAATAAATGTCTTTTCTCTATACGAGTTTTGTGAAATCTGTTTTAATACTTCTCAGACAAAAGATGATGGCACATCTCCTTGTCTTATGATAACATAAAATCTATAGCCCAAGGTAGAATATTGAAGGATCTCATTAATATTGTTTCCATGCATTTTAACATCTTTTGTGTTTGTTTCTGCAGAACATCTCTATACATAGTGCAATACTGCTATCCTCAGTCTAGAAAGGCACAAGAGAGAAAGAAAAGTCCATGGAAGGTGATGTATGGCAACATTATATTCTAATACCCTGAGTACATGAGCATACCCATTGTCAAAGAACTAACTTGAGACTCAGCATGCATCCAAACAGCAGGTCAAAGCTCTAACTGCAGTTCGTGCTGGGAAAGATGCCGGCAGCGATGTGGCACTGTGCCCCCAGGGCAGCCTGAGCTGCAGGGCATCCTGAGAGGCTGGAGGGATATTCTGCAGGGAAACCCAGGCTGATGGAGAACCATGACTGTTAAACTACAGCTATACAGATAGCTCACATTAACTGACATGGGTGCAAAAGATTTATAAGTATGCTCAGGAAAAACAGTTAGGCATAATAAATCTACACTGATCTGGGCGTAAGGTCTTAGTTTTAAATATCAGTCTTCCAGGAACAGAACAAAAATAAATCATAGTTCAAAGAAATTCCCTCACCTTCATTTGACCTATCAGTTGTATTAAAAAACAAGACTTTTTCATTTTATTTTTGAATATTTTCCTCTCTTCTGCACTACTATGGACATCAGGAAATAAGGAAAGTACCAGAACACTGCAGAACAGCATTCCATACAGGCTATTTTACCCTGCTGATAAGAACATTTCCGAACTCCAACATGGTTTTTACAAAAACGGCATAGAAGCAGCTTATGCTGAAGGTGTTATGATGTACGGAGGCCTTCCTGCATATTCACCAGAAGACTTTCCCCCATCACACCCCCCTCACTTCCCTCTTTAGGGAAATGAGATTTTGGGAAGATTGCTTCCTATGAAAGCTATGAAAAGAAACTATGTTTCTTTTCTTCTCATTAACTCTCATCATGATACAAATATTAGTTTATTCTACTCTACTTCTGCAAAACACCACATTTATGAAGGCATCATAAATGGATGCATACAGTGATGGAATAACTTGTATTTAATGTCACTTTTCAAAGAGGAAAGTATTATCACCCCAGTTTCAATTCTGATTTCAGAGAATAATAGCTACTAACTGGTTTTGAACACCTGCTTTTTATTAAAAAACATTTAAATTTATGCTGGAAAATAGATGTATGGATTGATTAATCCTACAATCTAAGTGCTGTGTCTACAATTCAACAAGTATACTAAATGCATATCCTGTTGTGATGCAAGCTTTTGCAAACTGCCTTGTCTAATAGAACTCCTAAGCTAGTGGAGCCATTCGTAATGGTGACAGAATAATTTGCTCTTTGCACCTACCTGATCTCAGTCTGGGTTCTTCACCTGCCAGCCAAGACGTTAGCTGGTGTGTGCTACCATCTGCCAGCTCTGCATTGGCACATGATATTATGTATAAAAGTGGTTCATTTGCAAGTACCCTTTTTAAAAAAAGAGAGAGGACAAAGACACAACATAAGATGTGGTAATAGGAGTAAGACATCCAACATGTTCTCATTTCTAAGGAAAAAAAGCCCCTAAATATTAAGCCTCAGAGATCTCTGGACAAAAAGAAGGAAAAAAAATTATCCACTGAAATTCTTGTTCCTGCACAAGTTTTCAGAGAACACTGCCTCTTAGAAGCCCTGCTTCTTCCAGGACACACACAACAAAACTACATAAGCACTTTGTCCTCCATGTGGTTTACAAAAACCACAAAGGAATTTGATTTTGTTTCTATTTAAGATGCTTAGAATTACATCCAGCCCTTGCTAAGTAATAGATGCGTATTACAGTAACCAGCAAAAAAGAACGGTTATTAAGAAAAAAACTTGAGAGGAACAGCTACTCAGAGAGGAGAGGCCTGAGTGTTCCATTCAAATACATTCTCTCCTTAACAAAGCATCAGGAGCAAAGCAAGTGGAAACCTGGTAAATGACTTTATGTCGTACATAATTAAGCAGTGATACGCTGCCTCCATATAAAAGTGCAGACGAAAGTCTGGTAGAAAACATAAAGCTCCTTGGGTGCATTAAAAGGAAATGAGAACTTCAAACGAAGCAAAGTGTATAGCTTTGTGCTCAGGGCATAACTCATTCAATAGCTAAGCTGAAATATTTTTTCCTACTTATTCCATAAGTATGTATGATGGTATTTTTCTGTTTGCATCTTCTATCATATTTTCACAAGGCTGGAACACCTGTGGAATACATAGACAAACTTTAAATCAACTTTAGTCTGTCTTTAATAGTGTAGGCACTATAATTTTGATAGCCTAAAGCTTAGTAAAAATGCAAAACATCTCAATAGAGGTGGGCAGAGATCTGACTGGTCAGCCTCCAGCATGAAGTCGGGTCAGTGTTCTCACTACTTCTCCCTGCAGCTAGCCCAGATATATGTACATAACCAGCAATATAAATGTATCAGAAGACGCAATATATATCAAGAGGTGCAATATAAAAGTATCGAGAGAAAATTGCTGGCTAAAAATGTTAGACGTTGCCCTGGTTTCAGCTAGGATAGAGTTAATTTTCCTCCTGGTAGTAGTAGCATTATTGGTATTTTCCTTTCTTTTCTGTCCTAATGAACTGTCTTTATCTCATCCCACAGGTTTTCATTTCTTTCTAATGCTCTCCCAAGTCCCAGAGAGGGAGGTGGGAGGGTGAGTGAATGTCTGTGTGGTACTGAGCTGCCAGCCGGATTAAACCATAATAGATTTGAGGACAGAAAGGTCTATCTGGTCTATCTAATCTCTCTTATACCTTTGTTACGTTCACACTTAAAGGCTTCCCTGATAAAAACAATGCAGACGCTAAATGCTGCCACTAGGTAACACCCAGTACAACTAGAAGAGAAGTGAGGAATCAATGTGAGAAGCAGCACATCCTTCTCCCAGAGAAATTGGGAGAAAATGTGCATATAAGAAAACAGAGACCCCATATTTTGTTTTGCCTTTTTTCTTCTTTTTTAATGAGAGAAATTCTCTTGTCTATCAAGATGATGTCTGAGATGTTCTGGTTTGCATTTAAGTTGCTGCTGTTCGGGCATACGGCACTCTTAAGAATCCTTCATTTTCTACATCTTCTCCCTACATTTATTTTCTCTCCCATCTGTAACATTCAGTAAATGCAGCAGCTGTCTGCAATCCATCTAATCTGAAACACAGACATTTCACTCCAAAACATTCAGTGCATGTGTTTTGAAAAATAAGTCATGTAATATTCTACATTATTTAAAAGCTTTCATCATTCTTTGAAGGCTACTGTAAACAGTAGCTGCAGGGGAGTTCATTTAAATATATTCACTTTGAACTGCAAATTGTGTATGGTAGAAAACAGAATGACACATACAATTTTACCTTTTTTCCTGCTAACTGTTGTTTACAAATGTTATAAAATCTGTTTTAGAATTCAAGGGTATTTCAAGTTTCAGGCAGTTAATTATCAGTGTTCGAATGAGGCTCATAACACTTGATGGGCCTTGGGGGGGAATTGAGTGGCATTCAGAACAGGCAAACACAGCCACTTCTGATTGAAACACACCAACTCACTAGCAAGTAGCCCCTGAGACCTGGATCTGTGCCCAGTAATAAGCACAGCCATGCAGAAAGCATGGAATATCCCTGGCAGCTCAACACTCCCGATTTCCTTCTATACCATCAGTATTGGCTTCAGAAAAAGACAGCAACAATTGAGCCAGCCACGACAGTGAGCCCATCTTTGTGCTCCCAAACATATCACAGTCATTTTGTGCCTTGCTGTATGTGAGTGTTTTGGGAAGCATGATGTGGCATGAGTTTGGTTCAACGCGACGTTGGCAGGGCACCCCAACTGGAGTTCCCTGGTACAACACTAGGCAGCAAAAAACGCAGCACTCCTGTAGCAGGTGCTCCAAGCACAACCCCCAGGACTACCCAGAAAACAAAATAAGATTTGCTCGATATAAATTTCCTACTAATAATAAAGTCCAAAGGGGAAAGCAATAATGCTTTATGTATTTTACCAACTTCCCAGACTCAGATCTTCTTGTTAATAGCATCAGCACAGCAATGAAGCAAGGTCACTGCTCTGAAAGTGCACGCCTAAAGTGATTTAGTAAGATTAATTCCACTCACTACTGGCAAAAACCACTTTTTGATGTTTAATATGTAAATTCCATTAACCACCACACAGCAATTGCACATTAATTCAAACACTACTCCCCAGTTCTCAGTACACAACATACATTCATACACTTATTATTAATGCATCACCCTAAAATGGAAGAGCTACTACACTACAGCTAAATAAATGTTTTACTGGTGGTAGAAGGATGAGTGGAGAAAAAAACTTCTTTTGTGCATACAGCATAACACCAACACAAGCAACCCTTGCCTGAGACAGGTCATGAGCACTGTTAATCGTTTCCATCGCAGCAAATGGTGCATTGCAAGCAATGCTCGCCATCAGACCCTGCCAGAAGCCCCTTCATCCACACCGAGGTCATGCAACTCCGGGCTGTAAACTTGATTAACCCTTGTTTGAGACTGACTGGCCAACCTTGCTGCAAAGAGAAGCACAATTCATGCACTGTGGGCTGGAAAGCATGGACAGGTATCAGCTAGGGACAGAAGGATAAGAGGAATCAGGAGAGTAAGAGAACAGGGGTGAGGCATCCATCGGGACCTGACAGGCTTGTGCAGGTCACGCTGCCTGACTTCTTCTTTGGAACGCTCTCTGGGGGATGCAGCACTGCCTTTCTAGATTACTTGTCTGTTACTTGGAAAAGCAATATTGTTAAATACAACGGTAGCATAGAGCTGCCTGCTTTCACAGCTAAGTCTTGTTTAAATTCAGACCTCTCCTTCCCCATATGAAAGACAGCACAACCCCTCAAGTTTCATTAACAGCCCTACTGTGCTAAGGCTGATTGGAATGGGAGAGGCACAAAAATCAGCTGCAGAGGCACCTCAAGCAGGAGGCAGCACCATGCCCCAGGCTGACCCCACCTGCCCACACGCAGGGCTGCAGCACTCTAAATATGTATTTTCTTTTAATGCAGAGAAAGAAATCAAAGGTGAAAGTCTAAGTTATGGCAATGTGAACTGAAGAGTAAAATGTTTGGTGTTGGATTTGTGGCCTGGTATTTCTCTGAGAAGCTCCTCAGTTGAAAGAGCTGCACCTGGAAATTCGACAAACCGCTCTTCCATACGGCTCCCTTTACCATACAGCTATTTTTATTCTGAAACAGGAACTTCTTTTTCCAACTTAACATTGTCCACCTCAAAATCTGTTTTGGGCATGGAATATCAATTGCCTTTGCTTAGGCCTGAAGATGATTTCAGCACACCTTATTGCCCAACGGCTGCTCTCTTGATTTTGGTCTCCTCTTTTCCTTGCTTTGCGGTGCTGCACTCAGCACAGTATGGCAAGTTCAAAGCACCATGGAGTTACAGAATGAGTTGTTTGTTTTTTAAATCCACACCTAAGAAAACAAACTTCCTCACTCAAAAAGCTGCAAAAGAAACCCAGCACTGTGCCACCCCTTAAACAAAAGTTCTCCTGTGATGAGGTTCCTTTGCAAACCTCAGCTAAACCTTTAAAAAAGAGTGCGCAGGACCACCAGCAGCTGAGGGTTTGTTAGGCACGCACACTGCATCGCATCGTGTGTGAGGGGAAGCACAGTACTGAAACTGTGAACGCTTGAACAGAATTGCATCAATACTGATTTTAACAAACATTTTGGCAACAAGCACTGCAGTAGTGTCCTTGGATCAAAACTCCGCACAGATAATTAGTTTGGATGCATCAATAATTACACCATTGTGCCAGTTTGAGTTTTTTTTGCCAAATAGAAAGTGTTTCAACAGTAGTGGTTAGACAAATTAAAAACCATTAGTGCAATAAGTGACTTTCACTCTAGATTCAAACCATGGATTCACATGAAGCTTAGGGGAGGAAGGTTTGTTTTTTGTACCTCAGTCCTTAACTTACACATGGATCACAGGTATCGACCCTGAACTGAAGATTTGTTTGTGAAGATTTTGAAGTTTTATTCGTTACTTGGCCATATCTGTACCTCCAATACACTACAAACTGGCCAGGATCTGGCCCATCAGTACCCTAAGCACAACAACAAAGCCCAGCTTTCTCAAACCACCCTCTCCAGCCCCTTTCTGCTGGCAGCTCCACAAATGACAGGAACTCCCAAGCCAGCCCAAAACTACAGATCCCTGACTAAAAGCACGTTGTACTTACTTCTGTCCAATAAAACAAATGCCACATATCCTGCATTTTCAGCTTCTCTCCTCTGGAGAGATTTTTACATGCTGCATCTCCATCATTCGGGCAGCCTCCAGAATGTGTCTGGTAGTAATGGGAAGAGGAAAGAATGCTATCACCTTATAACATCCGGCATTTTATTCCCATCAAAATACAGCATACCTGCATACATATCTGCCTTTTATTTCAAAATACCATTTTCACCCTCACAGCAGTAAAGAAAGCTCATAAATATGATAGGAGGATCCCAACGGGGCCAAATGCAACAGAGAACTCATGAGCTGAGTATGGACCAAGAGAAAGCTATTTAAACATAAAACCTAATTTTTCTCCCCCACAGAAATTGACAGCAGGAAGGATTTCATTCGCTTGGGTAGCAGCATGGGGGATGGAAAGCATATTATCCCTTCACGTGATCAGTATGAGGATGAGCAGGTCCTGAAGCTGAAGCAGTTGCATGCAGCCCACTTTGCCCCCAGGACTGCTTGGAAAAGCCCTGCCCAAGCAGCTGTGGCACAGTTACCCCAACAGCAGATGTGCTGGTACTGAGCTCTGCTTTATGCAAAGAGCATCAGGAAAGTAAGACAGATCTGAGCAGATTCCTACCCAAATTTGTGTGTCCTACAACCTAAGGAAATTAGAAAGCACAGTTACGCTACTAATAACCATAAGTCAGATTTTGCCCTTGTTCAATTACTTGATGTGAGTGTTTAATTTTCCAGCCTGTGCTATCTGAACACAGAATCTAAACTGAATACTTAGCAGAGCACTACGGAGGATTGATTTCCCACTGAATACCATTAAGTACAGCTTTATGACTAGAACTTTTTTTCCCCTTCAAATCACTTGGGTGCAAAGAAATGATACCTTTTCCTCTCTCATTTTATAAAGTTGCCTAGGTTCAGAAATATCTGTTCTTCTAGTCTTCCATGCAGCCCATTTACCTGTTGAGGCTAAGTGCCTAAATTATTATACAATAGCACACATGTTGAGCAATCTATTCTCCTGATGGAAAGCAAGCTTGAATGAACCTTTAGGTCAGCCACTAATCAAATTAGAGCTGCGAAGCCTGTTCCTTGCTTGCAGCCCAAGCTTCTGCTCGGTGATGGAAATCAGGATGCTGCTGCTATCGGTACCTCTAAATCAATGCAGACTTGCACAGGTGAACAACGGAGCTAGATCAGGGTTGGTTTAACAGTATTTTTATTTCACTAACAAATTACTGCTACAGACCCTGAAATGTTTACAACAAATCATTCGTCTGCAAACTAGCTGGCAAGAACATCACTTTACACTATTCACAGATCAGAACAGACTTACACCTGCACTTCACAGGGACAAGTATCTGCCTGAAGTGCCAGCAGCACAGATACACACACCTAAATCACTCCTCCCTTCCTTCCTGACTGGGGGGCAAAATACATACTAATACATACTAATTAAAGTCATGTGGTTACTCCTGGTCCAGCTTTCAGAACAATGATGTTTCAACAGAGCAGCCCTTCATTCTGGAACCTCCATTTTGCAACATCAGCCTCCCTCCAAAGTAGCATTTTCTCTGCAATATATTATGCTGTCTAAATAAAGGCATAGTTAGAAGACTATCTCAACGTATTCACTACATTTATTTAATTTATTTTGAAGTTTTTTTATCTGTTTTATTTTTTAAATGGAAGAAACAAGAAAATTATTTAATGGCCCGCCAGCCAGCCTTCCTCTGCCAGCTGGATGGTGCTCCATGCCGGGGTGAGGGAAGGGCGGCTTTGGGAACCCCTCTCCGGAGGCTCACCCAGAAGCCCCATAAACGCTCATTTTGCTTGAAAGAAGCTTGTAACTCTGGTTGCATGTTTCCCTTCTGAGAACCTGAACATTTTGGGTCAAATCAATGTTTGATATTAAAAGAAAAGCATTTTAGCGAGAGCAACAGCAGGTTTAAATTTTGCTGATCTAAGCAGGTACATGCTTTTTCCACTCAGTTGCCAACCCTAAAAAGTTCCCTTACATTCCATGTAAAGCGCTATGCTTGCAATGGGATTCTGCAGTAGTAAATAACCCTGGCCTCACACTTCAGCTCAGTGGTGCAGGATAAATATCCCACCTGCTGGGTAAGTAGTTTCTGAATTCTTCCCCAGCAATGTTAAAGAACTTGGGATTCTCTCTCCAGAATAATCACTATTACTAATTACTTTTAGGAAAAATATTTTTTTTTTTGGAACAAATACCTTTTAGAGTATTTCAAGTCATTGGATGATTCGAGATGCATCCCCAACAACACCAAGCTCTATTTCACAACATCTCCATGATTTTACAGCCAAACTGGAAATAACATCAGAGCCATGGCAAGATGTAAAAACGACCTTCACTACTCGTGGCAGAATACCCAAACTGCTCAAGAACGTGACAGAATCTTTGACTTCTGCTTTTCAAGATGGTTCCAGTAAATTCAACAAAAAGCTCATTTCTCATTCACTCTACAGAGATAATACACTGAAAGATAAATAAATTGTTGTATACAAACATGCAAGTGTTTTACTATTTCTAACCAGGAATTGTTTTCTTTGACAAAAACTTAAATGAAGTATTTCTTAAATGAAATATTTTACTAGAATTTTATAAAATATCTTGTCTGAATAATGCATAAGGTACCCTAATACATATGCACCAAACATTTACAAGGACTTGGATCATTTATATCCTAGTTCAAAATGATAAATGTTTTTTTTTTTTTTTTTTTTTTTTAAAAAAAAAAAAAAAAAAAAACACACACACACACCACACAGATGGTTACATCGGCCAGTTGGCACACAGGACTGCTAGCAGAACAGAAGCTATGGCAGACCGAGCTGTTTTAACTATGCTGCTGAAGTGTTTGATAAAAGAGAAACACTCTGCTATGTTTTCATACAGCTTCCATGCCCAGAGAGAGGATCCAAACAGGTCTCTCTCAGGGTATATTTCGTCTCATTAAGACTTCTTACAGAGATTGAGAGATTTATCTTACAATTTCTACCTCTAACTTTAAAAATAGAAACACTGAAAACTTGATTCCTAATCTAATTTTAGAGCAATAGTATATCAAAGCTATTAAATTTAACATTAAATATTCCGAGCATGCACTCCCTAATTCTTTCCATTGCACGGCCAAATAATAAATACAGGAGTGCCTAAGCATACATGCAATTACCCATTTGACCACTGAGATCCAGAGTCATGGGTCTGATTTAAAAAAAATAATAATAATTAAATGAATGCAAGGCTTATATGAAAAGTCATAGATTTCTACTGCCCCAGAAACTCAGCAGACCCTAATACAACAGAAGGTAGTAGAAAATAAGTCTATGAGCAGTGATGTAATACAGGCTGATGTCCAGTGCCTTATTTCCTATATACTCTCTCATGTCTGATAAAACAATTTTCCTTTATGTTTGTTATACAAACGAGAACAAACTTGCCTGTTCAGAGTGCATAATACGTAAACTAAATATTGGATACTACTACAGAAGAAAGTCAGGGTGGGAGCAGGACACATTGCTTGGTTGTCAGGCACCCTTTCCCGTTTCCTTTTTATTTTCAAGGTTTTCATTGTAGTGTGCAGTAAGGCTGGTAACAGCCCTTTCAGTTGATCCTGGGAACCCATCTGTCTTAGCAGATTTCGGTACAAGTGTTTGCCTGCTGTAGTTACTGAGATAACCTTGAAACGTGAACGGAGTGTAAGTGATCTGAGTATCATGACAGCTGCCTATATCTGTTGGACCTTGTACAATAAGAAATGTAACCTACAGTAATACTTTAAATATCAAAATTGCTGTATCCCCATGCAACAAAACACAAACAAGGAGATTAAATAATAATAATGAGAAAAATCTGGGGAAAAGGGAAATCCCATTCTTACCTTAATCAAAATGTTGTAAAGCCTGCATAGCTTAGCAGGGCATTTGGGCACCCCCTGAAATAGCTGCTGAATTTAGGACAGGACACAAAGAAATAGAGTCTACAAGACAGTGCAAGAATATTTGCATTTCTCTAGCATGGATTTGCATCAAAGGAGTCCACAGTGAGTGCATGGTGTTATCACTTCACTCTCCCACTATGTGCAGGACATGGTATTTGAGGTGATTTGGGGCAGAGGCTAGAAGAGTATCCACTGTCCTCTCCATCAACCTTTTCCTTATCGCTCTTCACTCATATCAGACACAAGATATGAATTATAATCCGTAGCAGTGGAAGAACTGGTATCTGCAGGACTGCTGATTTTCATGTAGCTAAGGCAATGCTATTGTGTGTTCAAATGGAGTCCAAGTCGTACTCCAGAAAAACAGTGCACCTTAGTTACAAGCTACGGCTCATGAGAGATTTTCAAGGTGTTTACGCAGAACCTGCTAGAACTCTCCTTTTCTGAGAAAAGCAGAATGGAAACATTAAACTGCCAGACTTTGGATTTTCTGCTGACATGACGAACCTTGAAAAATGACGGATATGATTGTAATCCTTCCTTTGTCTCATTTTTTCCCTGGTTTGTCTATTACCCTACAATTGTATTTTTACTTATTGTCTTGTTTTTCTCGTAACTCTGAGAACCATTACCATGAACAAAAATGAGTGCCTCAGAGCACAAGCCAATAATCCAGAAACCATTTTAAATCCTCAAACCAGTTATTATTTACATTTTAAAGCAATATAAGGAATATAAGCAATATAAGGAATTTATACAGTAGCAAATCATGAACCTTCAACATCTGTAACTGGTATGATCTCACCTACAATTTTTCAGCATACTTTTCCTTTCTTGTGAATGCTGAATTTCAATTCCTGACCAAAGTAATTGGAAGAACTATTCTTACCTTCTCTCTTCTTTTTGTTAAGAAGTAATAAAGAATTATTAACAAGTGAAAACTAAAGAAATTCAGCTCAGATTATTAAATTCTCCAGCTGACTTTGTTTGTGTTGCTCAGATAGCATTCCCTTCCATAGGAAAGAGAATTTCTTGGGGCAAAATTTGTGTATTACTCCAGAAAATTACATTACTTACGGATGAATACATAAAGGCACATTCATGGCTTTGATCGTCTACTAACAGTTGCTTGCATTCTTCCCTTACAATATGCCTTTCCCTCATGAAGGTTCCCCAAAGATTCATAATTACCACACACACATAAATATTCATCTAAAATGACAAAGGTTGGGAAAATCCATGATGTAGATAGGAAGTGTACAATACATTGGCTGGATGGACTATTAGATATAGAAAAACTGTGGGCAGTCATGCAGCATCCCTGGAAAGAGTCATTCAGAGCTGATCTCAAAAGCAGAAGAAACAAGAAGTGTTTGCAAGCTGAGCCCCATAAGATTAAGGCTGAAGTTCCAAAGCCTCTGCTGAAATATGCAATAGAATAGAAAAACGTTTGCCAAGGAAGCCTAACACTTATCAGCTTGATGAATATTCAGTAGCAGAAAACTCATATCGAGACAAACTTGCACTTAACCAGTCTTCTGGTGATGTATTGTATTTGTTACATTACTCAATCCATCCTTCGCAGTTCCAGCTACCTTCTAATCCCTATGTTAACTCTCTGTCCTATGTTAACTCACTGTCCTCTGGCAATCACGCCCAAACTAATTCTAGCTAGCCTAGGCTTACTTTTCTTACACTTGCATTATATAGCAGATGTGTACCATCATACCTCCTATCCGTTTGGCCTTCATTCTTGGTGTATGCTTGCTTTATCAAATGTCTCCCCCCCCTCCCCCCCTGTGATTTCTGTGAGTTTTCTGAGAGCCTATTTCTGGGCGGTAGAGAAAAGCCATTGCTCTCAGCTTGCATCTGAGACAGACTGCCAGCTCACTTTCACATTCTTGAGAGAGGCACAGTTCACACCGTAACACAAGCACAAGCCACACGTGTTCGGGTTTGTATTTCGCACTATCGCAACAGTCCTACAAACAGTGAAAAGCAATGAGTTTGTGAGACAGGCGTGATGTAGAGGCATGATGTGTTGCAGATTGATGCCACAGACACCAGGCAAACATACAGGGGTATCTGGTGCCTTAGTAAGCAACTGGGTTAATGAATCCTTGTGAAACCAGTGGAGCATTTTGAAGTGGCACAATAAAAGTAGTCCAGTGCTCACTTCCTTCTAGCAATATTAGCATGCGTTTACTCATAGGAATGATTTTGTCAGCCAAGACTGTAATTCACTTCCTGTAATGTGATTCCCAAACCCACTGACACATCAAAGCCTGCCTCATTGTTCGCTAATATGTTCACGGCTCTCCTACTGTAAAGAAAGTCAGTGCAGGGAACACTCACTGAACCCAATTAACTACCTAAACAGCAGGAAAACAATGAAAAAAAATCTATTCAAGTTGAAACTGTAAGTGGTATTAAAATGTTATTAACCCATTTAGATAAACGTAAACCAGATGAACATAAAATTTCTAGGAAGCCAAGTCCCACATGACCACAGTAAAAATCAATGAAATCACAGCTAACAGTTTGGAATTTCTTGTTCCAGGAAAGGAAGGGTAAACAAGCTCTCTCCTGGGTGTTTGCAATGGGTAATGTTTACTAAATTTGTGAAGACTGACGTCTCGTGAACAGGAGATCAAACCAGGATTTTCAGGTAAAGCTGCAGAAGCTGTATTAACGCTTAGGGATAAATAACCAGAACCTGATAAAGGACTCTGCAGGGCTGGTGGCAAGAGTAGCTCTAAAATAGGAGCTGGCTGGAGGGTCTGCAAAAGCCTTCTGCAGAGCTCCTCTGCTCATTGCCCTGTCTGCTGGTCTCAAACATTAATTCTTTGCTGGCTCTGATTACACAGTTCCTCATCAGCATCCTTCAGCTGTTCTCTCCAGCACCAGTCCTCTTACTGAGCTCTCCCTAGACAGTTCTGTTTTGCCTTTTCCATTTCTACTACCTCCTCTGAAGTAGCTTTTCAGTTATGTCACTGTTTTTCCCCCCACTCCAAAAAGTCTGTTCCAATCCAGTCCCCTTTAGCTCCTGTCCTCGTTTGTCAGCCTCTGTCTCCTAGCGCCCTTGGCTGTTTTCATTCTTCTTTCAACTCCCACAAGCTTCCTGAATTTCCCCTTACCTGCTCTGTTATCCTGCTTTATTCATGGATTTCCTCTTTATTACACCTACTTCTTTCTGCAGCATTTCACTCTACTGCAATAAGAGCATTCCCTTTGGATTCTGCACACACGCTATTGTAATTAGACTATTATTTCTCCTTCCTGTCTCCAATCTTCCTTTTACCTCTCTACTGCTTAGTACTTTTCTCTTTTAAATATTCGTTGCATTTATTTTGTTGAGACAAATAGATGTGATCAGAAAACTAATCATACAAGATAAAAAAAATAATCAAGTGAAATAAAAGCTGATGGAAGAATAAAAAAAACTTTAGTCTGAAAAAAAAAGGTAGTACTTTGTATATTTTTCATAGCATCAGTGAAGTAGAGGTCTGGAACAGATAAGGAGTATGAAACACAAATGTTGCATTAAGGATTACAGAATATTGACATAATCTTGGACAGCTATTTATCAAGCCTCTTCTTAACAAAGGATATTCTATAAAGTCTGTAGATAGCCTGCTATAGTGCTTTCCTACTCATGATCATTAAACTTTCCTAAAGATATACAGGGTAACATACTCACCTGAATCTAGAGTAACCTTGACTCTATAAATTAATCACATGCAGTCCCATAGAGAAGTTTGCTAGTTTTGTTAGTGGTTTTGTTTGGTTGTGGTTTCTTAGTTTTTTTAAATTGGTTTCACTTTTCTAAATAGTATTAAGTTTTTGAAGATGTATTTCTAACCCACTGGGGATAAACTAATTCAGATTACTTTCTGTAGGACAAGCATATTTGCACAGGCACTGGAGTGACACAGCACTGCCTGCCTATTGTAAACACCTGTTGGTGGGCGCTGCTCTCATTGAGAGAAATTGTCAGCTCCATTTTCTCTGGCTCAGACCCAAGGGGTTTCATGCTGGCTCCTCACACTCCAACAGGTAACCTTTGGTACTTGTAGCTTTAGGTTAACATTGCGATGGCTGCAGACAATGTAAAACTGGGTAAAATTCACCACTCACATTAGACACAGGCATTCTGGCATAATCCCCAACCCAGCAGCTACGTTGCAGCGCTCCTGTGATTTATTTCTTCATTTCAGCAGTGGCAGCAACAACAGCAGCCCCCTTTCTTCTGCATCCTGACCAAGGCATCAAGCAATGGAGAGTCATGCTGTCTTGCCTTCCCCTCTCCTCTAGACAAAATAAACCTTCATTGAATCTTTCTTTGCAGGCCACAATTTCCAAAATGCTTCCATTCTTTCTGCTCCCCTTTGAGATTTGTCAGCATCTTTGAGACCATCATGTCGGACATCAGCATGACATACAGAGCTGAATATTATTTCTGCCTCGTTAGCACCAAATAGCACTGATTAATGACCTCCGTTTCTCACATAGGAGACATTCTCACACATCCCCACGCAAGCTGCAGCTTTCTGAAGTAAGCAGCCACAGTCCCGACAAACTGGCACACAGCCTGCTCCTGATCCACTGCGTTTCAGGGCCAATGCCGCAGCGTGCTGTGAAGCCAACAAATGCCCTAATCTGTTTGTGCTGAGGATTTTTGCTTCCTTCACACACTATACTGCGCCTGTCTTTATGAAATTCTGCCTTTTTAATACGGGATCATGCTTCCAATTCATCTTGAAGACACTGGAATTGCAATCATTTACTTCAGAGTTTGTATAAGAACTCACTTTCAACTCCACTATTTTAAGTCTACTGCTGCTAACAAATATATCCTTCACACCAGGGCCCTGAACAAACCCAGGACAAACTATTTCAAGATCTGCTTGAAGTGTCCTGTCTGAGAGAGGACATGGCTCATTTGGATACATTTGGATTGGGCTGGTTCTCCCCTTCTTCCCCACCCTTTTTTTCCTTACTGAGACCAATTTCTGCTTTCCCTTCACTGAGGTTATTTCCCTTACTGCTTTATTATTAATTTCTTATATATTTATGGAAACTCTTCATTTAATTTCATAGGCTTTACTAGTCCTAGATTGGCTGTGATCTCTCATATTTCTGATTTCAACTCTGAATGAGGAAAACAGATACTCTACTTCAGGACAAAATTGGATTCTAACCCAGATTAAAATGCACGGATTCCGTTTCTATCAAGGCAGCCACTAGATCCAAACTTTTCTCTACTGACAGGCAAATATCCTGAAACCTTTGTGCAGGCCCAGAAATGATTCAGTTTGACAAGTATCCTCTGACACTATTCAGTGCATGAACTCTAAGAAGTGAGAAATTCTCCTAAAGGAAGAAGCACTACCTAAATGCTTAGAAGTCAACTATTCATTACATGTTTTTTGCAGTACCTCTGCCACTTGGATACAAACCTATAACTTGACCAGACACAGGCTGAAGCATGAACAAAGCAAATGAGTAAACTAGCTAGCATGGGAACTGAGATTAAGTTTAGGAAAAAAGCATTTTTCTTCTCACCATCATCGATTTTCTTTCAGTTTCCAAAAATCTTCCTAAGGAAAAGCTGGAAGCATTGTGCCTGGAAGATATTCATTACATTGTAAAGGTCGACATACAACATTTACACCATGAAACCTGCCTCCAGAAATGTTTGCAGTAACTTTGGGTTTGTGCATTTTTCTTGGTATACATAAGCTCCTTGTAGTTTTGAGTAGTCTCAAAATGATGAGTTACACCAAAAATGCCTTCTCACTTTAGATCAAGTGCTAAACTCCATGCTGAAGATTTTATTAAGGAAAAAGTCCTTTCTGTCTGATAGGCAGCAGCATATAGAGATAAACATGACAAAATGATTGTCATGTTGCACTTGAGCTGTACCCAGAGCATGATTAAAGGAAATCTATGAAAGAATTAGTGAGTGGATAAAATCAACTTATTTATGGATCTCACACTGGCTGCAGTTATACCACATTCTATACGTTTATAGTGTACTTCTGTGAAGTTCTTAAACTGGTGCAGCTTATAAATAGTAATTCAGAAAACTCTTCTGAAAAGTCTTCTAAAAATAGCTTATAACTTTGGGCACTCAACCTCAAGCACTTGCAGCAACTACGTTCCAGCAGCTTTCAGATCTGGGCCTAAAAGATGGAAAATTCATCATCTAGACTTAGTATTTTCCTCTATCAATAGGGAAAAAAATTAACAGAGTAGGCAGTTCATCTAAAACATTTATTTTTATTTCAATCGAGGACAGTTTTTATTTCAATTAAGCACAATGTAGCTACAAACACATTTTCATTCTTTACTATTCTCCTAGAACCTCTTTCACCACTAATAAGAGACGTTTTAGCTGCAATGTAACCAAAACTAGTTCAGAGATAATAAACTAAATGTATATACGCAATCTGACTGTCAAAGGTAGAATAGAGCCTAGCTGAAATAACACAGCTCTCATTTGCATTGAGCTGCTGAAAGATTGTTTAGAGACTGAATATAATTTGTAGGATGCCAGCATAGCTTAAGAACCAAAATTTTTTTTTTTTTTTTTTTTTTTTTTTTTTTTTTTTTTTATAGTAAGTCTATGCCACATCTGGGTGCTTTGCTCTGTCTGGTAGCTGTCAAGCACATGTACGTCTATGAAAGCTGATGTCAGAACTACAAAGGCTCTCATCCATAAAATGCTTTGGTTTTATCCTACCATGGATTTCAACTTTCATCATCACTACTGATGATCCAATACCATTACTGACCAAAAAAAGGCAGTACCTCCTGTATTCACCTAAAATTGTGACATTAATAATCAGTAATTAACAGTTACTAGGCCTGTCTGATGGACTTCCATCAATATCGTCAGGACTTGTTGCAGAGTTTTGATCTAGGTAACTGGGAGACACCAGGACAGAGAAGGAGGAAGCAAATCCCACTTGTTAAGTGCTCCAAAAGTAAAGTGATGTACAAGCCTGAAGTGTCTGAAAGCCACCCCATATCTCTACTCAAAAAGCTGAGATTCACAATTAAGCAATACTAAATCAAACTAGCACAAACCAAGAGGCATCAACTATCCACTCCAAGTACAAGATGATTCAACCACATGCTAAGCCACACCAAAACACATTTGTGTCATCATCCCTCATATTTCTTCCTGTGGGAAGATTTTTCTCCCTTTTCTGCTGTATTTTTCTAAAATAAACAGATCAGAGGATTCGGCTTGGCACCAGAAGAGATGTCACAACCTCCCTCTGGTGTAACTGAAAAATTTCATTGCCCCAGTGTGAATGCTGGACTTTTGACTGTTTCACAGGATCTTGATGAAGCCTCTTTATACTGCATTTTTAAGCAGGTTGTCTTTACTCTTTTCATCATATTTTCCCAGCTACCACCAAAAATCATAAGGATAAGAAATCTGAAGCTTTTTTTTTTTTTTTTTTTGACTAGGAAAAAATACTGATACTGATCCTGGAAAAGCCTTCTAGTTTCTATAATCTGAGAAAATATCCATACCATGGCTCATATTTTATATATATAATGTGTGTGTATTTTTGTATCTTAAAGCAAGCAAATAAATAACAGGCGTAGAGTACATCTGTACAAATTCTGAGTCTGTTTCCAGTACAGGCAGAGAAGGAAGGACAGTAGGAGAAGACACCGGCCGCACAGACAGGCCAGTGGAAGTTTTTCACTCCAGCAAGTACAATAATATTGTAGTTAAATTATCAGTTTTCTGTTGATAGATAACTGATAGTTATCACATTACTGATTCCCCAAATTATTTTAGAGTAAGTGTATATTCATGAAAATATGAACAATAAAGGCAAATAAAAAATGTCAACTTTATCAGAGTGATCCGTTTGAGGATTTAGCATGCATTTTGTCTTCTCGGAATTCTTCGTAACTTCCTTTTCAAGGACAATCCAAATTCTTCAGTTCTATTTGAGAATATAAGACATTTCAAGTTTTTTGACTTTCTGAAATGAACTCTACAGAAAAATGAAAAAGTTCGTAGATGCTTGTGATGCTGGTAATGTTCAGCTAAGGAAAGGGCTTTTTTCTGGCCAGGAAAAGAATACACAATGAATAGATAAAATATTCTCACATATACTTCAGAGATTAGCAGAGATTCAGTAACATAAAGGAAGTAGCAATAAAAGATTTAATTTGTCAGATGAAATAAAAATAGCTGTGTCAAGACTTAAAGAAGTGCTATAAAAAATCTGAGTAGTTTTGACACACAACTTAATTACACTCAGATTTTTTTTTTTGTATATCTAAATGTGGTAACAGATCTATTTTTAAAGATCAATTCTGACATCTTCCTGACAGCCCCGAGTTGCTACTCCCAAAATCATGCTACTTTGTCATCTTTCTCAAGATACACGAAGAACCTGATTAAAGATCTTGCAAGTTTTCCTTTACTTCAGCATCTACCCTCAAAAAGATACAACCATCTTTGATCCATATCAGAGGCAACATGGTCAGACTGCTTTAATGCTTTTTATTTTTCTACAACATTGATATCAGGTATTTTTAAGGCATCTTTCTTCTGAAAAGTGACACCTATAAGTGACAGTATATATACATACACAAATAAAATGTGTGTGTTTACACAAAGTAATGTGCAATGAAAATATTTCTTTTCAAACAGAAGTACAATTTAAGTTCTACTGGTCATCAGTGGGCTAGGGTTTCACTTCTGTCATTTTGTCAAAGACATTGCTGAAAAAGTAATTGCATGAACAAAGAAAAATGATCATAGAATCACCTAGATTGGAAAAGTCCCTCAAGAACATCAAAATTAAAACCCTGAGACTGTGTTCACCAGTAGCGTTTCTCATTACACTGACAGCTCTTTTAAGGTATCTGTTCACTGAAGGCAGCTTGAAGTCTTAGATACATGCTGCCACTGTCAAGTGAAAAACATCAAAACTGGATGAGAAGCATGAATGTAGCTTTAAGACTGCAACTTGTTACAGAAATGATTTGCATGCATAAACACCTTGGAAGAAATTCTAAAGTCAATACGAAATATTCCTTCTAAAAAAAATATGCTATACTCAAATGGTTCCAGAAGAGTCTTCTGAAAAAAAAGAAAAAAAAAAAAAAAATCAATAACAATTTGTGGTCCAGGCCAAGACCTACATCTCTTGAAAACAGTTCCCTAAGCTCTGTGAACTCTCTGTACTATAAGTAATGCAAGAATTGAACAAATAAAACATGTATGTTATGCTTTACATATAAATGACCTTCCTTACAATAATCAATAGGGTATTATCTCGCTGAGCCAGCCAGAGCAGCATGGCAGAAGGGTATACATTGCTCAGCCCAACATAAAAACTGAACAACCAGCAAAATGAACTTTGGGGTAGAGCAAGGGGCTAGGGTGGGATCCAGCCCATGTGTTCTGTTGTGTTGTCATTTCAGTGTGCTGCCATATCATTCTGCTACAGCAGAATCCCACATAATGGCAAATAGCAGCAAGTAAGTAAATCAAAGCCTCCTCATGTGGAATACCTAAAAGAACCTGATCACAGAGTATTACACTGAGCCTGACTTCGAAGTAACCAAAAAATGTGATGGCAGTTCTCAGTGCAAAACAGCTCCTTGTACAATAATCGGGTGTTCTGCTGACATCTCAGGGAAAAAATACGCTATAGTGAATTTCAGTACTTTAAGTTCTGTGCTAACTTCTATTAACTCTAAGGCAGGAGAAAGTTGTCAGTAAAGTGTCAGTAACAACATTAAGTTTTTGTGTGGATGCTACTCAAGTTGTGCATTTCTCTTTATAACGGTTCACATTTCTAAGGTGGCTTTGCACAAGCATATGAAGCTCATGTTGAATAAAAAAAATCCACAATCAGATCAGCACTAATGACTGCAACAACTACTGTTGCCAGTGCTGTTTCTCACACCCAATTTTCACTCAGTATGCATTAAATACTCACTGTCACCTCTGAGCAAGTGTAATGAATCATCATCAGGATTTAGAGTGAATTTCACAATTTGGCAATCAAAAGACATTTGAATATTCTACCAAGCATTTCGGAGACCGCAGAAGCATAACCTTTTATCAGTTCTGGGAAAGCAGTATCCATAATGGACGGGGCACCGATGACATTACAGAGTGGAGCACATGTCATTGCTAAGGAACACACGCTTTAAAAAGGGCAAAAAAAAAGCCCTATTAGTTTAAATCTGAATTCTGAGACTTAGCATTTCTCAGACTGAAATTTTTATTTTCTCATGTAAGAATCAAAACAGACTATGTTTTAACAGCAGTGCTGGAAGTTTAGAATAGGCCCTACCTGTAAATACAACTCAGCATGCAGTTCCTTCATTGCACAGCTCAAAACATACAAAATGTGTTTGGAAATATTCAATGAACATGAAAGGACTGGTTTTGATTCAATCTACTTGCTTATCTGTAAAAAGTTTTATTAATAGTATTTTGGTACTTTATCACTGTTTAGTTTACCAGTGTATCATATTTACTTGATGATAATCTTGTCAACACAGGGACCCTTCTATTGTACAGATGTACTAAAAAAATCGTACAGCAAGGTCTAGCCCTGACTGTGGTGATACAGTAACACGTGCAATGCTTACAATCAGCCAAAAATCCCATTAATGTCCTTGGTGAAACGTGAAGCGAACAACCATGGACTAGAAAATTAAGTTTCCTGTTGAAGATATTCCCTAAGCATGGCTTATCTTTATTTTTTCCAAGTCAACATCAGTGAACAAATTCCAGAATATTGACAGTTGCGTGCAAATTTTCACTTTTCTATGAATGCTTTAACAATTTTGTCATCACTGAAATCAACTTATATGAATACTGCCTGGATGCATCAAATTTAATTCATCACAAAACTTGCTTTTGTCATGAAATTGTTTCACCGCACTCACGATGTGATGTTCCCTCCTGTAGTGACAGAGGGGCTGTGACTCTGCCCACTTGAATATGCTCTAAACTTTGGGAAAGACAAATCCCAACGAGAACAGCAGCTTTCCACTCAGCCCAAGCCTATCACCTGCAGAATGTTGAGAGATTCAGTCTCGTGATTGCATGGGCCTGTCAGTACCATCTTTGTACCAGAAAACAACACTTGAAAGACTTAGGAAATAAGTGAATTTCATTAGCTCACTACTACTCACTGGTGCAGAACATGCCACTCTCACTCCCTGCAGAAGGAACAAATATTTATAAGCAAATTGCTGCAAAAGAGGAACATCAATAGATTTATTTAGGAATTGTTTCTGTGTGCTGGAACAGAGATTAATTTTCCTGCCTGGAACCTGTAACTGTAGCTTTCACCATGACAAATATCATTACACAAGAAATGTTTGGGAGACTTCCAAGGACTATTCATTCCCTAGCCTTCATAGCTGCTTAATACCTTAAGGAAATGCGTTGCTTTAGCTGCAGGAGACATCTGAACCAAGAACTATATCGTACTGTTAGTCCAGACGATTAATTAAAGAACCAAAAGTAATGCACAAACAGAAAGAAATAAACTTTTCTAAAGGGAATGAATGTATGTTTTCAAAGCATATTCAGTAAATTACAGCTATAACCGAAAAGGAATATAATTAAAATAAAGGTTTAGCATTGAAAAAATTACATGCCTCATGCTCCCTGTTGGCAGTGAACAGCACAAAATTCTGGGCCTCCGCGTCATTAAAAACAAGACAGATTCCAGCATTTGGAGTCCTTCCCTCTATTAAACGTGTGCAGCTTCTCTTTGCTTAACCATTATTGGCTTTGGTGGAACCATCATGCGTGTGTACTCAAGCAGAGACTTTGGCTCTCAGCTTTATGTATCCATCTTGGTTTGTAGATTCAGACAGATGCTAAGCATCATCTGAATATCTTTTGCAAATGCGCTACTAAGTATACGAGGATTTACCAGTTGCATGTCAGGGACTTCAAAGTCTCTACATTTAATCCCATATAAATGAAGTCATTAAGTTCCAGTGCTGTACACAAGTATTAGATACACTGTGAGGATTCAGTAACCAAATTAGAAATAAAGGCAATTATAACAACTAAGAAAAAGAGGAGGAAGCATAAGTAAGAAGCTACAGTCATTATAGACGCTTATTTCAAAGGGACTGAATTATTGTATTAAGGTTTACTAGAGCCATATTTTATAATAACTTCATACCTAGTGTAGATACATCATACATTATGTAACCATATAAATGTACACACATATACATGCCATGCATAATGGTATAAAATGAGTCAGGGAAACATCTAATGACATGGCCACATGCAGGGTGGAACACTGGAACATCTCCCTGTCTCCAGCTCTGACCACAGATAGGCTCTGTCCCACGCCACCCCCAAGCTCCTCCGCTCCACTGCCTCTCCTCCAACAGGGAAGTAGCAGTCACTCCGCACAGCAAAAGGAGAAGCTACAGTAAATGAAGTCAGAGACAAATGTCTGCTCTTGGTCTCCTGGTTCAGGCAAGCGGATACACAAGTTATGCTTCCAGCCAAGTTCTTGATTTAATGCAAGTAATTCTATGTTGCTTTATAAACAATAGCTGTCAGTGGCACAGCTGTCGAAAATTAAATTAATCCCATCTCTTAGTGAGCAGTACACATGATTTATGTTGTAATATAAAGATTTAGTCCCTTTCTTATTTAATCAGGATTTGTCTTGTAAAGTGATTGATAAACTTGTCAACTTACCGCTGTTGATTATACACTTGAAGGACTTTAATGTAATGCAATTAATTATATTTTGGAGAATTTTTAGTGATTCAGTCTAAAATTATGCTAGAGACTTTTAGCAAAACATTGGCCTTTTCCTACCCTAACAGTAGGTAAAAGGAAGGTACTGTACTTTTTTTTTTTTTTAATTAAAAAAAAAAAAACAAAAAACAAAAAACGAACAAACACCTCCTAGCCGAAAGCCCTTCAGGCCACAACATAGCCCTTTCCAACTGGAACACCTCTACGGCATCCCTAGCAAGCCCCTGCCTTACAGAAGTGATTCATTAAATTTAAGTGGCATGTTTTCTTATTTTGAGCATTCATTTCAAAACTTTAAAAATGCCTTGTCAGATCAGTCCTAGACACTACCTATTAAAACGTTAAGTTACACTTGATAAAATATAATTATAGCACTTTTGACATCTTTATGTAGCACACATTTAAGTCATATTTTCCTGTATTTATTTTTCTTTAATATAAGAATAAGTTTAAGTTTAAAGCTTTAAAGAAACAATAACATGTCAAACATAAATCTAATTTGAAAGTTGCCTGTAAAAAAAATCAACACTTAAATCTTTGAGGATCTCAGCCTAAATACGCTTTCAAATGGCCTCTGACCCCAAGATTAGACTAATGACATTGTTTCAAAGCAAAACACGAAATACCACTGGTCTGGCTGGCAACTGCTTATGTAAACTGTCCAACTGTGGCAATATCCACTGTGCTCCAGTAATCAAGTTCAATGAGAAACATCATTCTGGGAAAATATGCCATACAGATTGATGGATAGATACCCTGCTAACCTCTTGCCATTTCAAGAATCTGAAGAATTCTTGACAAATTTAAAGTGCACCAGTCAAATAAAGACACCAGTCTCTCCATCTCTATTCCACAAAACCCAAAGCTCCTCTTGAAGATGCAAGTATTTTACACCAACATAAGCGGACTTTCCAGCAACACTTGAAGAGGATGTAGTGAAACTTTGCTGAAGGGACATTCATTGGTACTTCTCTTCATATATGTGTGACTTCTTAGCAAAGGTTAGTAATCACCGCATCGCAACAGACCACTGCAACTGAATAAAATTGTGTCTAAATATGTGTCTCTTCACAAACATCCTGCCACAAAACCTAACACATGAAAGTTGTACTAATCTCCGCATATACATGCGGAATCTACTACTAATGCTTTATTCCATCCTGCTTATTAATACAAGACTTATAATTACATCCATTTGTGGACCTAAGTACCAATGCAACTATCTCCTTTCTCATTGTCTGATGTAGTTCGGTGGTGCTTCCCAAAAGGAAGTGCAGGCAAACCCAAACTTCTCCTTTAAGATGCTGAGGTATGTGCACTGGGGTTTTGAGACTGAAAACAACCCAATCAGATTTCAGTAACTTAAGATATCTTCAAGACACACATCTCAGGGTTCCCCTGTACCTTTCATCTACATGTATGTCATCCACTCTTACCTGGACTCACTTCACAACACAACTAATCCATGATTTTAATGCTTAAATATAATGACCATTTCCATATCAGTGATAAAACACGTGGACTCAGTATTAACATTCCAGTTCCTTTCTTACATCTGTGGCCAAGTACCACTGCGCAACCTTCCTACATGATTGAACAGCCCTATTTCTTATTATAAAAAGCTAATTAATTGTCCCAGTCTTCATATAAAACCCTTCTTTACACACACTGCTCTCTGCAATTTTGCCTTCTTTCAGATGAGCCTTCAGGTTTTTTCTCCTCATTAATTACATGAGATACATCCAGGCTCATCTTTTCTTTGCTCAGATTAGGATATCCTTTACAATGGAGCTCTCTGTTGCCAGCCAGGAAGTGGATTAGGTTTGTAATTTGCAGGAGTTTCAGCATATCTTTCTTTTATTGCACAACTTCCTAGCCACATATTGCAGTTAATGCTCCATGTAAATCTATTCCTTGAGATTTCAGCTTGGCAGGCTTAGAAAAAACATATAATCTTGTGCTATATTGAGGGGAGAGAAGAGCAAAGGAAATTGGCATTTCATGTCTGAAGTTCAATTACAGCTTTCTGGATTGGATACTGTCAGCTTCTGCTGAGAAACAAAACATTTATTTCAAAAAGTACTTCCAAATCTTGATCAAAGCAGTTACCATGCTGTCATTAAATAAAATATTACATTTCTATTTACACTACATTTGTGTTTGTAATCATTTACACTAAAGCATTTGTGCCATTTTATACACTATTTTGGATAACCAGATGTAATTAAAGAGTATTTTGATGACATCATTGCTAGAAGTACAAAAGTACACAAGCCCAGAGCAAGGGATATTGCAGAAGCAGAATTTATATCTCTGCATAAATTAGAGGGAGGGAGGGAAATGGATAGGTAGGTGTCACTGCAGTTTGCAAATTATTATAAACCTTGAATTTCCCATCCACGTGCACTAAACTTCTGGCCCTACAGGAAGGAGAAGTGCCAAGAGCTGCTGCTCTTCTTGCTTGCTGAAACACTTGACCAGCAGTACAACCAACCCCAGCTAAGCTCCCCTGGATATTTCAGAAGCAAAAAGATGTTTCACACAAACAGCACCAGAACCTCGTCTCTCCACTTGTGCTTTTAAAAAGAAACTTTGACCAACATATGCCGTTATTCAGCTTCATTGCTATAAGCATCTTACTTTTCTGCTCTCATCACCCACAGTTTCCCATAACCACTCTCATACCTAAGATCTTCTTTCAAAAAGCAAAACAAAAAAAAATAGGAAAAAAAATCTAACAAAAAGCACAGAAGCTTATACCTTGCTTCAATACAGAATGCAGGAGGGTAGTGGTGCCAGAAACCAGCAAGAACGCAAAATCAAAATGCATCAAATGCAAAAACATTAATTAGACTGAAAACTAGAAAATACAAACTGTGGATTTATAGGAACAGAAGTCCTGGGGTGTGAGAAAACTAAAAACCTTCAGGCAAAAAATGAAGGAGTTGAACTGAGAGTCCTAGTGCTAGGGAGAACTGGAAGAGAAGGAGACCAGGGAACCTGGAAAAGAGAATCTGGTGGGGGACCCTGAACTGGTGACCTCTGTTGTTTGGGATGGGCTGTTGGCAGACTGGGAGATGGTGTGCCCAAGGCTCCTGAGCAGGCTGGAAGAGTCCAAGAGCTCTGAAGCAGTCAATAAGGCAAATACAGGGGCAAAGCATTTGCAAAATACAAGATGGTCTGGGCAGCAGGAAGGACTGAGCCTCAGGACCTTCACTGCCAAGCCCTCCCCTCCATGGAGGGCCCCCAGCTCGTGGTCATCTCTTTTTACTCAGGCCGAAACTGCCATTCCATTTCCATCTTATTTAGCTGTTAAATATACATTGGCAAACAGGCCAAGATCTGTGGCCTTTACAGCCCTGGACCCTCTGACATCAGATTATATGGGTTGTCCATGGGCTAGGCTCCAGTCCTGCTTCCTTATACTGCTTTAGCAGAGGCAAACCCACAAACCTGTAAATGCCACAGTGTTAATCATGCAAGAGCAGCTGCCACAGCTCATTTAGAGCTGCTATTCCCAATGTCAATGCTCAACAAATTATTCCCATAAACATATAGGGAATTGGGGAACCTCTTGGTAAGCATTTGGTATTAGTCTACAAAGACTGTATTATGGCTACAGTCTGGGTAAACAAACATTTACCTGTTTTGATGTTCTTTTTCTTTCAGCTCCCAACACAGGGCATTTTTGGTCGACTTGGCCTGGATTTGCAGCACATAATATGAGCCTTGGTAGTTTTGTCAGCATCCCTGTGCATTTGGGACCTATATAAAGCATCCAAGTTCTTCAAAAAGTTTTTCCAAGCGCTGAATGACCAGCCCACCTTCCAGTGATTTTTCTTCAGTGACCACTTAGCTAAGAGTGGCAATGTAGGTCACTTCTCACTTGAGGCCAAGGTGTTTTCAATTCTTTATTTAAAAAAAAAATAATAATAAAGTTATGCTACAGAGGCCAACTGTGGGCCTTACTTAAATGTACTTTTCTCAAATGGTCTGGACACTGACTACAAGATAAGTCTCTCCAAAGTTTGTGCTCAGTGTACAAAACATATAACTGCAACTGAAGCATCATCTGTATTCTCAAACCATTTACCGATTCTTTTTTGGCCTTTATAAGGGGTGTTTTATGATCTATCCCTTTAACAGCGTTGTCAAACAGATAGGGTAATTTTGAGACTTGTTCTACTTGAGCTTGGTGATGTTTGACCTACAGCTCAAGTTGCGCACACAGTTACAGAAGCCTGTGACAACCAGAAAAAGCAAAAGATAAGAAGTGCCTGGAAAAAAAAAAAAAAATAAGGAAATCCAGAAGCAGGGCTAACATTTCACAGAATTTCCATAGACATTTTGCACACACAAATTTAAAGACATTAGACTAGATTTCCAGAGACTGCCCAGCCACGTTATAGCCAAAACCAAAATGACTCGCTGGTTACACTGCGACACCAGAGGTCAGATAAGGATGCCATACCTCCTTTTTTCCTCCCCAGTAACTGCTTCCTGAAATAATTTCTGAACAGAAATTTTAAGCTTCCACATATGGTGAATTTTTATTAATACAGACAATGCACACCAAGACAGACAATTTAAAATGAACTCTTCTTAAGTGGATTCCTCATTAAAACATCAGTGGGAGATTGTCTGCTCGTTTTTTTGTTTGTTTGTTGTTTTTTTTTTTTTTTTTTTTTTTTTTACCTCCCCCCCAAAATACATAATTATTGGTTCTTTCCATTGCTGTTAACAGCATAATGCAGAGCATAGAAAGTTGGAGGGTTTAATTATTACTGTAGATCTGCAGCTTTAATACAAGTTTTTCTTCATGTTCTCCCCACTGACACATCCCCTCCAGCTTCTGCCTCTCCAGGTTTGGAATCATTATTGTGATAGTCCTGGAGCCAAGTCAGGTAAATTGCAATTCAAATCTGCTTATTGAGTTTCCTCGTTCCCATGTAGGAAAGCTGCACAGACCAGAAGGCTCCAGCTGGCTGAATTTACTGTAAATCACAAACCTGCTGCAAAAAGCAAGCAAGGCTCCCAGCAGCCACCAACCTCCTCTGCTCCTCAAAGCTCCACAGCTCCATCCCTGCCCCACCTACCCCTTCCATAACACATCCTACATTTCCCCTCCAATATTTCTCTTCACACAAAGCTATCCTGGGACCTTGTTCTCAACTGCTAAAGTTGTACATGAAGTTTATTTTAAGTCAATTATATCCAGTTGAGAGTTCACAGAACTCTAAACTTAATTTACTCTGGAATGTTCTAGATTTCAGTGTGACAAGACTACCTGAACTTGAGCTAACCTTTTGTTTAGGAAATTAACGCTCCTTCTGCCATTTCTCTGCAGCTAGCACAGAATAAATAAATAAATTATGGATGCTTACCCTGGCTGCTCTACAGTGAGAATAACAGGCATTTCTAGCATCACGTACAAAGAATGGGGCACCAAAGACAAATGTTCTCTATGAAACTTCCTGTAGCTGTGGCCATTTAAACAGAAATTTGTACAACTACATATGTGACAAAATTTTCCAGAGTTCTACTTTTCAAAATGAAAGGAAGATATACAAGATGTCCACTCAATACATTCTCCCTCCCACCTGGAAAGAGGTTATGTAAAAAAAATATTGTTTAAGTGTTTTTCCCTGTGTTACCTACACCTGATAAGTCTGACATCAGTTGATACCGAGGGACTGTACTTCTCTTCAGCAGGAACAGTGCTTGTGCTTGCTTGGTTTTGATTTCTTTCTGTGGCAGATTACTCTGAGCAGTTGCA
Organism: Aythya marila; assembly: GCF_965140915.1. Taxonomy (NCBI): domain Eukaryota; kingdom Metazoa; phylum Chordata; class Aves; order Anseriformes; family Anatidae; genus Aythya; species Aythya marila. The sequence goes on along the minus strand of NC_139056.1, from coordinate 7,243,209 downwards.
TTAGAATTTAAAAGCCAAATTCGCAAGGTCTGGAGCTGCAGAGTGAGCCACTGCACCCCAGTGCCTGCCTCCTGCCATGCAGGAGTGCTGTACAGGCACCGGTTCTGCCACCACCACAAGCAAGCTATGCACGTTGTCCCCCCACTTTCTAAACTGACACAGAACATTTAGTACAAAAGCTGAAAAGCATCCCCCCCTCATTGCTGTCAGTAATTCCAAGTAAATCAAATTCATCAGTTGTGATAGTTGCATTAGAGTCACTGATGAATAAAGAAAGCTATTTAACATTTTGATGTTTGGCATGTTATTATCAATAGAAAGATTTTATTCTTAAAGTCAGTGGTTGCTAATGCACAGATGATAATGTGAAATATGAAGATTAGATAAAGTCTCAAATCCAAGCTCAAAACAAAGAGAGGATTTAAGGACCCCGATCTCACAGTTATTACTCATCTTGCACATAATTAAGACTACTAGAGATTTGCATAACCTTTAATGGCAACCTGTTCTCATTCTTTATTTGCCTTTGATTTTCAATGTTGATCACCAAGTATCATCCCTTAATCTGAATAATGAAGTCACTTTTCTCTTTATAATCCCCAAAGTTTTACTGAACAAGCATCTGAACAGAAGAGGGTCAGAAAAGTGGATGTAACTCCTAAGGTTATTCAAAAAATTAAAAGAAAAAAAGGAAATTGATCACAGGAAAATGCAGCAAATTATTCAGTCCTTGTTTGAACACACAAAACACAGCCTTGCCCACCTTCAATTACCTGTGAAATGCTTACTGTTAACCCGAGAGCAGGTATGACAGAAGGTGAGAGCAGCAGCCTACAAGTACACAAGAAGAAAAATTACTGCCTTGTCTAGTTGTAAACTATCCCTTTCCCTTCCCAGTCCCAAATCTGTTTCATTCTAACCAACAAATGCAAGTGATTGTATGCTTCTGGAACAAAAACTTCAAGCTATTGCTATTGGACAGATATTCTGGATGTTAAGTAATCAGTTCAATTTTTTGTAGGTGATTAGCATGAGAATTAGGTAGTATATGAACATAAAACTATGGTAGATGGACTGCAGAGAATTAATGATGAGTAGAGCTGCTTAATGATGAACTCATGCTAACTTATATTCAGGACAGCAATTGATTCCTTTTTGGTTCTTCCCTGAAGGCTCTATCTATCAAATGCAGCCTCTCCAAGCTACTTGACAAAACTGCTTGTGGCATAAAGATTTTCCTTCATGTTTATCACTGAGAAACCAATCAATTGCTTGACAAATACCAGTGGCTGTTATTCCACCTTCAAATTTTTAATGAATCTAAAGTTGCCTATGTTGACCAGTATGACCTTTACACTGTACGCACACAATCAGTGCTGAAACAGGTTTTTAAAATATCAGCACTTAATCCTGCTTAAAAACAAAAGAGATCAAATTACTCTAGAAATTATGTTTCTAATGAAACACACCCTTATGCCTAATACATTGAGGCTATTACTGTAGAATGACAGCTATAGAGTATTCAAGTTGTGACTGAAGTTAAAAAAAAATATGTATCAAGAAATACATATTACAGCAGGTAACCAAATTTATATTCTGTATACAAACGTGCAAAACACTATAACTTCCTCCCTGTCAGCACAACTCTGCTTATTCCCTTTGCAAGCGAATCTTTACTGTAAATAGTTATTTTCTTGTATTTATCAGAAAAATAAACAATGCCTACAAACTGTTCCCCTAACTAAATGATAAGAATATTTCCTCTGTGTGGAAACAACCAGGCAGTACATCAAGCTCAGAGTAATTCCTCAGTGCTTTTAGCTTCAGGTATTGCAGTATTTTCTAAATGTATTGCTTGAAACTAAGTCAATAGACTGCAACTTGAGGACTACAGTTGGCTTTCTTGTGTGACCCTAGGCAAGTCACTCAGCGACAGGGTGACTGACCTGAGCACAGGAACATGCTGATGTTGCTGCATGGCTTCGGGAAACAGAGCTGGGGTGCCTGCATGAGCTGTCTGGTGTCTGGCAGACAGAGCAGACTGCTCAGAGCAGAGAGGGATTTTGCAACGCACTTTCCAACTTCCATGTGCAATGCAGCAGCAAGACAACATGGAAGTGCTCTGAATCTGGGTGTGCTTTAGGAGGCAACATTAACTCCACACTCTTTCTTCTCTTTGGCATGGTTACAAAGAGAAGACCACTCTTGATTTGAATCTACGCATACAAACTTCACCTCACTTTAAAAAGAAGCAACTCACATTTAGCAAAACCAGCTAAGTCTTATAATTAAGGTCAGGAGAAGATGTTTTTCCTAGGTTTATATTTTCCCCTAACTCATTTTTCTCTAGGCAAAGAACAGTTGTTTCGAACAGTGAAATCTGGCAGACAGCTAACCTTTATTTCAGGGAGACAAATTACTTTTTCATCACAGTTTATCAAATCAGCAATTCAGCTCCATAGATCACAGTGGGAAAATTTTATCAGGACATAAGGAGGATTTTAGTGAAAACAGATCAGCACACATTATGCTACACCTGCTTCTGCACAGAAGAACACCAGAGTTTTTCAGGGTGCTCCCAAATGAACCTTGGTGTGTTTGTAAGAGAGCTATACAAGCAAATTTTTTAAAACTCAGAATTTGTGTGTATTGGGACACTAAGATGCAGATATATCATTAGTCCCAATTGCTAACACTTTCTGCCATAGCAACCCTTCATCTGGATCCTCCAATGCAAAATCAGTTTGGTAAACCTGCACAGCCTGCTGCTCCATCCTTGGACTGCTGCTTCATCCTCACCTCTCTCGGCGTTCTCCTAACATAACAAACAAGCAAACACAGGCTTGGCCGAGTCCTTTCCCAAAGAACATTTGTTTCTTAGGCTCACAAGTTTCCAGCTCTCCCGACACACACTCACTCACTTAAACAACAGTAACTGAAGCTGTACAGTTACAATGAGAACAGTAAAAACATAAACCTAGGCAAACTGCAGCAAGCTTTCTCCTGAATAAATGACATGCAGTTTTCCTCCTGGTTACAAGTCCCTGCCTTCCAAAGCACAGCCCCAAAGCTTCTCATGCTTTCCAAACCACAGTCTGACCTTTTACACACAGCTGCCACTACACAGCTGGCTCCACGTATGACTGAACCTTCACCTCTCCATTCACCTGATCAAAACATTATACATCTGCTTACCTTCACACTTAAGTAATCTCATGAAGATTCACTAGAAAAGGGCAGCCATGTTATGCTGCGAGGGCTTTGGCATTGGTTTTCATCACATCTATGTTACATCTTGGAGGGGGAAAAAAGTTCATCTGCCTAGGTTTGTTCTTTAAAGATTTTTTTCTAGGTTGTTACAGGCAAGTTACAATGCTAGTCCTGCAAGGGCTAGCAAAATACTGTCCTGGTGGGCAATGTGACACTAATGCCTGAGCACTGTAGCATTGGTCATCTCCATAGAAAATGCATACTTAAGTTTCACAGTATTATTTTCTCCCCAGGTAATCTATGAAATTAAAAAGATATCACATTATATTTTGTCCTGGAATACAGAAATAGTTCATTTTGATTACATACTATCTAACTTTTACTTCTTTTACTAAAGTAAACTGGAATTCTCAAGAGTATTAAAGTTCATAGAATAATATAGTTTTCTCCCTATTAAAAATCAACTCCTGATGTTGTAGAAATGTAAATTAAAAATTATATATATATATTCTGGAACAAGTTGTGCTTTATTACTTCCTGGCTTCCAGTGTAGTTAGTGCTCTTGAATACCATCCTTAATACACCTTAAGGCAGAAGTGGAGTCGGCTGATTCCCCTGAGTTCTCAAGACAAACACCAGTTGGGGAATGAGAATAAATAGCTCTGAGAATCTTGAATTATTGAAAGAAAGTTGCATCTGAAACAGATTTCTTCCCAGTTTCTGTTTTTCTTCTGAGTTTTCTGCTTGGAAAAGACCCTATTCACTCGTACTCCACAAAAACAGGTAAATGCCTTTTCTTTTGCCCAACCCACCATGGAGACAGGAGCTGCTACACAAAGACAAGGAGTTGCACTGGACACATCACATCCCCCCCACAGACTGTGTCCTGGCAGAGCCAGAACAGGCTGTCACCAGCAGAATTCTCTAGGAAAGTGATTCTCAAAACTGCACTGGGACGTGGTGCCCAGTGGAGTACATTAGATGTAAATCAGGACTTGAAAAAATGTTCAGAACTCTGCATTTGCAAAAACTATTGCAGAATTATGGAAATGCTGAAGCTTGTAAGGTGACATTTATTTTATAAACACCACTGCTTTGAGGAAAAAGAGACAGCAAGAAGTTGGTTAGGGATATCATAGCTATCAACAAAGGTGGAAGGCGAGGGCAACTAGTTACATGAGGAAAAGCATCCCTGATGCTACTGATTTTCTCTGTGCTGAAAGGGAGGATGAGGCCTTGCCTAAAGTAATAATACTGTAGATAAGTATGAAAAGAAAACTGGTTATAGGTCAGATTCTGAAGAAGATGATGAGAACATGAACAAAAGCACAATGACATACTGTTACCATGAAAACCACAGATATTATTTTGCTCATTAATTGCTCATTACATCCCATTAAAGTAGCTACTGCTTCAAATTGTGCCAGTGATCCTGGAGAAAGGAGCATAAAGCAGAATTGTGATTCACTAAGTGTAACAATGAACAGCATTTTAACAATTTAAGAAGTATTGCTCTGCATTAGGCTTGGCTTAGTCCTTGGTAGGAGGGCACTTGTCAGAAGTAATTTCTCAAAAACTTTGCTCTTACCAAATAGAACAGTATAATTCTGTGAAAGGAGAATCAAAAAGCACTTCACCAACATCAGTGATTTAGGCCTCAGAACACCCTTGGAAATAAAGAAACAGTATCATCTCTCTGATGAGAAGACATGTTTTCTGAGTCATAAATCAGTTTAACACTCCTTTTGCTGCTCATCACAAAAGGTGCTGTTATTCAGCTGACAACAAAGATTGGCCTCACCTTATCTCACTGATTTCCAAGCAAACCTGAGCAATGTGCAAAGCCTGTGACCTAACTCTAACAGGGAAGCACGGGCCAGGGAGTACAGCAGCAGCCAGACTGGGTGTCACTGAGGATGGGGGAGGACATGGGGAATGAATCAGTGACAGTAAGTAACCAGCCTTCCATCTGACTAAGACAATAACGCTGTGAAAAAGAGACAGTGAAGCCAGGAAAGAGAGACAATAAAGCAATGAAAGAAGAAATTAATTGTAAATTATAACCCAGAATTGTTTTATTGTATTATTTTACTGTCTTGGTTAATGATTTCCAGTAATGCTATCAAATATTTAAGAAAAACTTACTCATCTATCCTTGAATCTTGTGCATCAGAAAAGTGATCCCAGAGCAATATGATTTATCTATTTTATGTGCAATCCTGCTTTTCTTTAGGAATATTAAATCATTAATAAGCTGATCTAGTAATGTCTCAGATTGCTTTCATCTACAGTGAGTTTAAGCCTTACCCAAACCAAACCCAAACCAAATTTCAAATAACTTTCTATCTTAAGGGTCTTAAAAACATAGAACAATAATTCCCCAAATTATGTGGGACCACATATACATTTGTCACATGTCAGGAATCAGAACAACCTCAGACGACACAGACTAATCATGCAAGCATGACTAATTGCCACAGAAAAAGTAAGTCACCAAATGCATGAATGGCAATTAGAAGTCTGAAGTACACATCATAAAAAGTTGGGGGGGAAATAACCAAGTAATTCCTAACATATAAGAACACCAACAATGTGTTTCATTTCATCTGTTTCCTCTTCAGTTCCCCTTCTTACTTTCACACTTTTTCTGTAAGTTTGAAAGACAAGATTTATTTTTTTTTTAAATCATACACAGTCCTTCTAACATTCAGTGAGAGACCTGGATCGATAAAGACGTCACAGAAGAACAGCACTGAATTGTGCACAGACAAGTCGAGTCTAGAACCAGACTTCAAGCCTGTGTACTACAACATAATGCTTCCACTTGAGAGGAAAACTAAAATGATATTAAAAAGGGGGGGGAGGAAAAAAAAAATCTAATTCAGAAGATAATAATGATGGGGATAGAATAACTTTTAGATCTTAACCATATACAGCATATTTCGATGTAATGATTTTCTGGAGAGAAGCAAGGCAAGACCTTAAGCTATGCTTGACGACTACTTTCCAAATGCATAGTGATGCCAGACTTGGCCTCTGAATACACAATAAGGCTCACATGGAGTCCTGGGCACAACACAGACTCATTTTCCAGTCTTCCACAGAGAGGCAAACTACAAAACTGCATTCCCTGTGCTCAGGCTTGGGGATAAAGAGAACATTTACCACTAGCTGGTAGCAACAGCAAAGAACAATAATTCTGCAAGAGTACGTCTCACTGCTCAGTGCCACCGGGGCAGGGACATTTCCATTCTTCTGTTGCTCATTGTACAGTGAGCACAGGAACCACAGAATATCTCAAGTTGGTTGGAACCCACAAGGATCATTGCGCACAACCTCTGCCTCCGCACAGGACCACCCCAAAAATCAGACCACCTGTCTGAAAGCGGTGTCCAAACACTCCTTGACCTCCAGGAGGCTCAGTGCCATGCCCACTGCCCTGGCCAGCCCGTCCAAGTGCCCAACCACCCTCTGGGTGCAGAACCTTTCCCTAACGGCCAGCCTGACCCTCCCCTGTCCCAGCTCCATGCCGTTCCCTCCTGGTCCTGTCGCTGTCCCCTCGCTCCCCTTGCGAGGGAGCAGCAGGCTGCCATGAGGCCACCCCTCAGTCTGCTCTGCTCTAGGTTGAACAAACCCAGGGACCTCAGCCCCTCCTCACACACCTTGCCCTCCAGGCCCTTCAACAGCTTTGCTGCCATCCTTTGGGCACTCTCTAATATTTTCTATACCCTTACATTGTAGCACCTATATTCAACTTCACGTGTTCCTGGACCTAATACTAAATACAGAGATGAGGAGCTAAAGTGCCATCTGCTTCAGTCCATAACACATTGCAGCCCTCCAATTGCTAGAGCTTAATGTTAGAAAAGAGGTGACAAAGTGAAACCAAAAAGATTACGTCAGTGCAGCCTAAGAAAATCTGTATCAAGTGGATCATATTTTTTTTTAAGTCATCCATTTGTGGACTACAGTTCAACTATGCATATACCATGAAAGAAAGAATGAATGCATCAGCAGGTAAGAACCCAAACAAGCAGTGTTCAATGCAGAAGGGCACTGTACGAAACCCATGGGCACAAGCAAACAGCAAGCAGTGTATATCACATCTATTCTGGCCCCTCTGCTCTGCTGTGTACTTTATATAAAGCAGACAGATTTGCCTTTAAGCAGTTGTGTGCATCCACACGGTATTTACTAAGTTCAGAAGCTCCCTGAAAACAGTAAACACAGCAATGATGAGCTCAGCATGAAGGGCTAAGCCAAGTCAGCAAGCTTTGAAGGTAAGCCAGTAATCCTGCATTTTGTTCCTTACGTGATCACCAAGGCATGTTCATAAAGGGAGGAGCCAGTTAGTTCCCCAGTAGTTCCCAGAGCAATCCATTAAGTAATGAGTTAATGAACTGATGAAGCAGAGAGCCAGTGGGAAGGAGAGGGAGCCTCACCTCCTACAGGTGTCTGCAGGACGCCTTCCCACACCTCACCAGACCCACAGGTCTACCGTGGCAGATCTGAATTCAAATTTCATTATTCTAAAGAAGAAATGTGTCAGTGTTCAGGTGACCTTTAGGAGGCTGCTTTCTGGTTTTGGTTTTTGAATATATCTTCCCCCATCTGTGGCAGATCTGCTGAGGGGCTCCTGCTGCCCATTAACAGTCACAACTCTGCAATTTAAGTGGGAAGGGTCTGGACAAGCCTGAAAGCCCCAATCCTTCAGTTAGTGCTGGCAGAAGCCACTCCATAGCTGTGGCTGGGAGTCAACTTTAATAGCATCCCAACTGTAATTGAAGCCACAATTACATTTTTGATATAGAAAATACATTTTCAAGTACCATATACATGATACAACTACTGTTGTTTATAATTGATATCTTCATATTACCTTAGATTTTTCCTATTAAATCTAATGAAATTAGGAGCTATGAAATTATACAGCAAAATCTGATCTGAATTTAGATCTCTGACTTGAAAAAGTGGCACTTAGAGTCACATATAACGTTACACACATGCTAAACTCAACATTTTTATTTTAAATTATAAAGCTTACAGCAACTGAATTGAAATGCTGCTGCAAAAGGTGAATAAATTTGTACATGACATAAGAGTGAGACCAGCTCAGAGAGGCAGGTGGCCCTCTAACAACGTGGAATTATATATAACATCCACTACAGCCACAGAGAGAAGTACAAGTGAATCACCAACCACCAGAAAAATTTATAGCAGGGAAACACCTGCCTTCCCACCTGTTTCTTTGAGTTCCTTTGTGCAATTAAAATGCAAGCTTTGTTTTAAATAGCTATATGTTAAAATCCTTCGATTAGAACTAATGGTTTGTTAAATAGAACGAGAAGTAGGAAAATAACTGAAAACTGAAGCAGCCCATCAAGTTAGCTCCAAAACACATTTTTCTTGTCCAAACAATTTTAAATGCTGAAGTCCCCAAGTTATTTTGTGGTTCCATGTGGTTAATCAAATGCAAGAGAACTCTGGGTGACCTTCACCAGGATTTCTGATGAACCACTGTATTTTTTTCTTAAAGTCATAACATTCTGTTATCAATTGTGAAAAGCACAAAAAATAGTCAGTAGGTGTAGAATTGTTTAATAATGGGAAAAATTATGCTATTCTAGAATATTATCTTCAGCAAGTCAGTGCATCCTTTCTAGGGCAAAAGAGACAAAAATCAACAGAAATCTGAATAAACTCTTAAAACATTAATGATCTTAAAATCTACATAAAATGCATTCCGTTATTTTAAAGTAAGTATTTGAAATTAGATTATTTTTTTTCTTCATCAGCCTGTAATTTCAGGCTATTGGACATAGCTGTTGCTAAAAGCACTCAGGAATTTGTGCAAGGTGATTATATTAATTAATAAGTAACTATTTTTCTGGAATGAGAAATGACTGGTAACTTTGCCACCTGCTTCATAAGCAACAAAAGGAGAAGGTGCATGCACAGAGTCACTGCTTTTACTTCCTAATTAATCTAATGCCTTTACTTATAACCTGTTTAACAATATAATACTAGCATTTTTTAAACCAGGGTACATAGAAAATTAGGCACAGGTGACTCCAAAATATGAAAGGAATCTCCATGTAATTTTTATAAAACTTCAAGTAAACACTACAAATTAGTTTAGGAATGCTAGATTTGCAGAATAGCAGAAAATAGTAAAAAATATTACATACATGAAATAAATCTTCCTGGACGTGTATGGCCACTACTATCTTGCAAACACTGAGCAGCAAATAAATTCCGAACTGCATATTTGGCATATGTAACTTATGTAATTTGCAATTAGAGGTGAGCTCTTCATGCTTTTTCTAGAGTTTTTGTTGTGGTGGTGGTTTTTTGTTTAAGTAATCAAATGAATTATCTCCTCCACATGCAGAAAGCAGAGAAGGGAAAATGAAGAAAAAAGCAATCACCCCCTAAGTGCTGCAGTTGGTCAAAAAACACTCTACAGTTCATCTAACTAAGATGCGAAGTAGAGATAACATTTACTAACCTTTTTAAAATTGTTCTATAAAGACTGCTACTAACCAGAGATCATTTCACACAGCACAGACAAACAGCTCTCTAGGGTAAAACAGAGCAGCTGTTTAATGAAGCACAGCAATACAACATAACACAATTTTACTTCAGGAGCAAGCCTGGGGGAGGGGAAAAAAAGCAGCAATTTTAAAATTTTTCTTTTTTGAGAACAATGTAAATAGTCAAGGAATTATTGGAGGTTTGGTCAAGACACTTGCCCTAATAGTTGCATTACTACAGAAAAACCTAGACATTATATGGATGGTTCCCCCCACACACATTTTTTTACCTGGAAAACAGCAATTTCAGCAAGCATTTCCCCACACATTTGTACTCTGCTAGGCCATAACTTCTCGACAACATTAAAGAAAAAATTTCCCCAAATCGATGACTTCTAGTGCAATTTAGCTATTTCCACTCTATTGAACTGGATTGTTCTGGCTTGCTTAACTGAAAATCTTACAGCAATGTAGCTCAAGGTAACATACCTCCGTGTACTACGTTAGTTTCAAATTCACTACCAACTTGGAGAACGACATCAAATAAGAGAGATGGCAAGGAAATTCTTTCCAAATGAAGTCCTATAAAGTAACACTATGAACAGCATTATTTGTGTCACAATATGTTGATAAAATCCTTAGAAGATCTCCCTGAAAAACTTCTTCCCTGAACAGACTCCAGTCAAGGACACTTACCCTAGAGCTGATCTTATCCAAAGACAGCTGGTCTCAGGTAAGTTAGTTGTCTTTTAATACTGATACATTTGTTTGTCTTTCTATTTGAATACCTATTCCAGTTCAAATTTCCAGTTCCCTCAGCACTTCTATTTAATGTTGCCATATTATATAGCAGTTTACCATCACTGAAGTATTACAAACTATCTTTTAGGAAGCATACAAAGCAAAGCACTGAAGGATGCTTCTTCACATATGAAGTGAGCATTCACATGACTGAGTTCCTTCAAGCTGTGCATCATACATCCACACAGAATCCAGATTCTACCAAGTTTGGATGCCAATAGTTATAATAATTTTAGCATTATTGTAATACCCCAGGCTCCTAATAAGTCTCTGAAAATCACATATAGATAAGTCATATAAGACCTTTCTTCAGGCACAGATCAACCTCTCTCTCAAACTGTTTCAGGATCCTTTACTTGAGTGAGTTAAAGTGTACTAGTATATAAACTAAGGTTTACATACAGAGTGGTTTTATTTAAATGAACTAGAGCTTTTTTCTTCCTGTTTGGTATTAATGCTTACAGTAATATTTTAGAATAAAGATTTCCACTCTCAGCAGTCAGCAGCACAGAGAGATGAAGGAACAAAGAAGGGAAACTCAACATCATCTATTTTGTATAAGGATGTAAGTAGAATAGGCATTAATTCTCTCTTCCTTCTTCACATCCCAAAATCTATATGGAAAGGGATATAGAGGTATTTACAGAAACAGCAAAATTGTAACTCTTAGTGTCTTTTTTGTCATTGTCCACAAAGGGCATCGCCAATTTACCAAAAATTTAAAAGATTATTCATCAGTATACACAAGGAGTACAGCAAACAAGATATTGGCATTTTCTTAATTTACACTTGCAGACCTTTAAAGACTCAGCTACACATCCAGCAGCTGAAGACTATGGAAGTCAGAATACAACTGGAGCCAGGCAGTGGCTGAGGAGTGGCCCCCCATTATTAATAGGACTGGTAAAATACAAATATTTTTACTCTTGTTATGCCTGGGAAATGTGAACTGCACAGAAAACTAAGATGAAAGAACAGGACAGCAAAACCAGAAACTTCCAAAGGGAAGTTAGGAGTCAGATCCATGCCTGATGTTTTCAATGTTGTGGGTTAAAAAAAAAAAAAAAAAAAAAAAAAGGGCTCTAAACCAGCTGACGGCTCAGAGCAGAAGTAGCAGCTATTACTACTTCTGCCAGTGACTCTTTCATTAGACAGACAACACAGAACAGGTTTGTGACCTCTGCTTTAAGATGCAGAGCATCTTTTCAATCTGTGTACCACTTATGACATGTTTTCAACTTGCATTATTTAACTTCTATTTCACTAAGTTCTAGCCAAATATCAAAGCAGTACAGCTCAGAGGCTGTCAGGTCACCAGCCCAAGTTTTTGCATAGGAACTGTCAGGTCACCAGCCCACCACTTTTGCACAGAAACCCAGAGCTCTTCTGATTTTGCCTACAGTCTTGCAAGCAGAACAAGCAGGTCTTCAAAGACAAGAAGAAAACAGTGGCAAAGCAAACTGATTTTTTCCATATAGAAAAGAGTAGGCTCCAGCCAGAAAACACGAGCATATAGTGAAGATTTTAAAGCAAACATCAATAGCAAGAGGTGATATGGTACATTATAACCAAAACACTGCAGCAGTTTCACAGGGCACATGGCATGCCATATAGACCAATTTTATTCTTAGTATTTTAAATGAGAAACACAACCATATGACCCTTCTCAGTTACAGCTTTGACAAACCCAAGGTTTCCTTTTCATCTTCTTCTATCTCCTCCTCTCTATTTCACCCACAATGCCTTCTTTCCAAGAAACATTAAAAAGGGGAAAATCTACATTTGTTTTCCTTTGTTAAGACAATCCTCTTTTCACGTGCTTTGACATGCCACGCTAGAGTTTGGCAGCAGGAAGCCCTCATAGTCATACCTGCTGCATTTAGTAAGTTATCCACAGTCATCTAGTGTATTCATCATTTTAAAGTAAAATCAAATTATTACTTCATCCACTTAACACAAGTTTGCAGAAATCCCTCAGGATGCCTCCACCAAAAGTCAGCTATAAGGATCAGCCTAGTACTGAGCATGACTCTCACTCAGTCTGGGCTGCAGGAAACAAGCTACCGAGCTGAGAGCAGGAAGACACTTCTGTTTCAGAAGCCTCTTCTACTGCTGCTCTGTTCAGAACACCAGAAAAAGTTGTTCATTTCATGGAGAGACAGAGGGGCAGAGAGGAGATGTAAAGTAACGGAGGGAGGTCTAGGATTCTCCATAAGTTGGGCACAACCCAAGCTACCAAAAGCAGATGTCAAAGGCAGACCGGCTGTCAGCCAGAGGTATAAAGAAAAAGATTCTTTCTAATATATATGAGTATCACTGATGCTAAACAAATATTCCTGAGTTTGCAGTGTATTTTGTTCAGTGGAGTCACATTTCAAATTAACTTGACTGCAGAGAGTGAGGTATATTCAAAGGGAAGAAAACATGGTGCTTCTTTGTTGTTTTTACATCTTTGTCTGTTGGTATTAGTAATCCTGCTGTGAGATTTATATTTGCGATCTGATGAAGCATGTTTTAGCCTACAATTATAACTGAAAACAACATAGCAGCCCAGCAGTAAATGCATTTTCCAACAGCAAAGAAAATCTTATTTGTGTCAAACACCTACCACTCAAAAAGCATTCAGTGGGACTCTGCTTCTGGGTACAGGACACTTGGGAAGATCAAGTAGGGCTTTGAGGGTTTTTTTTGTTTTGTTTTTTTAAGGAAAATCTTTTCCCACTAGTAGTAGGATTCTATTCTGTAGTGACTGCACATCCAAGTTAACACTGTCTCTGTGAAACTGGTTTGTGGTAATCTCCCTAAAGGCACTGGATACAATGGACGCAGTGCACTGCACTGTGAGGTACACACATGCTGGTTTCTGACAGTCCTGTTGGGGGTCACAGATTATCACCTGGGGGAAGCACATTGCCAGTTTTCTCATTCACTGCTCTGGACCCCACATTTCTCTTTGCACCAACAAATGCTAATCCTAAACAAAACTGCAACTGCAATAATCTGCATTCAGGCCAGGCTAAAGACAAGTGGGAATAGATGAACTCCCATAGTAGGAACTCAGATTAAACTTTCAGCAACGATTTATGAAGTGAACTATTATGTCGATTGCTGGCTACATTTCCATTCCAACAAAACCATATTTTGGATGGTCTCACAAAATAAGATCTGCTTTATAAATACATACATATATAAGCAAGTAAGCTACTCTTAAGTGATCAAACTAAGGAACAGAGTCCAGGCACCCAGTCAAAACTCCTAAGAAAATACATTGCTAATAACAAACAATCTCAAGTTAGGTTCACATGACTGTTTAGGCTAGTCTCAAATTCCCAGGGGTATTGTATGCATATGCAAAATTCTCAGAATGAGAGTCCAGTACTATGGCCCTGTCTCTCCAGGAAGCCTGAACCATGAGACCAGAATTTCTGACACCCCACGTAAGATCACAAAGATGCAGATGGAGGGGGGGATGGGACAAGGAAACGGAAAGTCATAAAATACAAGTACACACATTTTCTGATTTCACTTTATTTTTAACAAAAGTCTAGCAGGCAAACCACAGCTGCCACTCTGACAATCCTCAGAGGCAGCAAGTTGTAGTGTTTGCAAGCAACATTCTCCTTCCTTTCCACCACAGTCAAGCATTGGAACAGCCAGTGAGTACAAACACTTGCAAATAATTTGATTTCACCTGCACTGAATACATGTTCTGCAGTGCTACTGCTGAGTTCAGTCTTATTACATTAAAATGGTTTGTAATTACTCAATCTCTCTTTCTTTAATAGAAGATCATCAGGCAGGGTTGTAATGTAGAAGGGAAAGGAACTGAAAGTGAAAAGGAACCGTCAGCTCAGAAGTGCCCCCTTATGGGGGCAGACAAATATACAAGTTGGGATGCAAATGCATCATGCCCAGTACCATACATCTAGTGCAATTACTCAGAAGATTTTCTGTGCAGACACAATCATAGTTTTCTCTCCCTACTGCCCAACAAGGCAGCATGACTGAATATAAAAGCAAAAGAATAATTTTAAAAAGACACGTTCTGAATTCAAGCTCACCTTGTGTCTCTTACAGCATACTGATGAAGTAGTGATGGTTTCAAAGATCAAGCAGTATGTCAGCCATCCAAAACCACGTTTTCATCTAGGTCATTTCATTCACATACACACCATCCTTCTTAACACTTTCAAATGAGCTAGCAGGGCTAGGTAGGGGACCCTACATCACAACAGAAACAAAGCAGCTAGCCAAGAATTCCATGTATCTATTTAGATTTATGTGTTTAGATTTAGATTACTTCAAACTCAGTTTAATCTCATCCCTTGGACTGAATCATATTTGTGATGGGGACATTCAAAGCTGTTCCAGCAGCTAGTCCTTGGTTTGGACTCTTACGTCTCCATCAGATGTCAAAGCAGAGCTGCTGTGCACCTGGAACAGTATTTATTTTTGAAATAAATGAAACATGAATCTAGTACAAGCACACCAGAACTGCTCTGCAGATGAAGCCAACATTCAGTACACACTGGAGAAATTCCAGAAAAGATGATAGTGCACTATAAGGAGAAAATGTTATTATCCAGCTCACATATGGAGTGGTTTTTACTACTAGCTAATCAAGATCTGTTATTTTATGCTGTATACAAAAATTTCGCATACACAAGGAGTTGACTGCTCAATATCTGCCTTATATTGAGAACACTCTGAAGTATGTCACTGATTAAGAAATCGCTAATTTAAATATTAAGACTTCACACTGACTTTCTCGTTTGAGACAAGAGTCTTGGGCCATGATATGTCAAATATCAATCAGAAAGTTATCACAATCACATATGTAGTTTCTTTTTCAGTAACAAACTCTACACCTTCATTTGCTCTCTGTATTTCTGATTGTGATCTTGTGCCAACCAATATAAATATTCCAGTCTAATTCTTAAAAAAAAAAAAAAAAAAAAAAAAAAAAAAAAGTGAAGGCTATTTGGCTATTCTCAGCATCAGTTGAAATTAAATGGCCTAAAGTAGTTCACAAAAAAAAAAAAAAAAAGCAAGGCAGACTCACTGGTTGGGAATAATTTTAAACACTTCAACATCAAAAAGTGAGCAAAGAAGAATGCGAGTAATAAAACTGTATGTGCAGTCCAAAGCCAGACTGGAACTGTGGTCATATCTGTGTACACATAATGGTGGAATATTGGCCTCAGGGGGTGCACTGCAAGCAGCCTGTCCCCCACATTAATGACAGCAAATGGCTGTAGGCTCTCACCCACTCCCTTACTGTCAGAAGTTGCATTAGGAATAGATACAGGATTTGGAACTTCATTGCCACCTCAAATTCAAGTAATTCAAGATTTAAAGCTTTAAGATGTGTTGCACACAGCGGGTGAATGCCTTTTAAAATGCCTGATTTACTTTCCTGTGCAGCTCAAGCTGTGTCAGGTATCCCAGGCTGTCTTAGGATATCTTTGGAGGGAGCACAAGAGCCATCCGAGCACCCTATGGAAGATCCAGAAGCTGCTGACAGACAGCCATCTACAAGAACTGTTGTTTTTTTTTGTTCCCCTCTGCCCCCCACTTAAGTGGTTATTCCTGTAGCCAAGTTTTTATGCACTGCCATTCTGCTGCGTATTTTTCTTCACTTGGGTGTTTTCTCAGCCTCTTTCAGACACTCCTCAGCTCTTAGCCTTTCTGTGGAGCCTGCATAAAGTCAGCATGGTTACTGTGTTTCTTATAAAATATACAAGCCTGTGATTTTTCACCTAATTCCTCAATAGTATTTATCAGTCACTGAAGAAGCCTGATATCTGCACTTAACACAAGAATATATAAATAAATAATAACAATACAGCAGTTTGAGGCTTTCCCATGGTATTTCAGACAAACTAAACTGAGAAACAGCAACAGTCCTCAATCTGAAGAACCTCATAAATCTCTGCTTTTGGTAAAAGTCGATTTTTTAAGAGTGTAGGGAAGCATTGAGGTTTTCAAGCCCCACCAGGGAATTTAGCCACCTAACAGCCACTGAAGCTAAAGATAATTGCCTGCCCAAATACCTTAGCCTTTTTTTTTTTCCTTCCAAACAACCATCCCTAAACCCTGAGCTCAACCCTGCTGCTTTACTCAGCAAAACAGAACAATTGATCTCGAAGGACTCATACCCAAAGCCCTCAGCAATCATTCACCGCTCAGCTGCATAATAAAGGTCTTCACTTCTCTGTTGCAGACGAGCTACCTGCCGCAGCAGCAGGCTGGGCTTAACTTCTGGGCTTTCAGACTTCCAGCACACTCAGCCTGCCTGCAAACAATTTACCAGCAATATAAATAAGTGATGGTGGACAGGCCAAGCCTGACAGAGGCTCCTGGCAAGTGACTGATGAATCGTGCTCCCAGCTGAGGAGAGGCAGCTATTACAAATGATGCTTTTGAACAATTTGTTTGCTGCTGCACTACTTTGTGTGCTACAGATTAGTTGAGGAGGACCTGTCGCACAGTGGACTCAGTAGTGGTGACACACTGTATGAAGAGCAAGCTCTTTGCACAGGGGGTAACATGACTTTCTGTCTCTACAGCACTGGGTCGGAAGGAAGAAAGCAAAGCACAGACAGTACAGTTCAACAGCAAGAAAGTGTGAGGCAATTCCCATTCAGTAAGGCCGTGACAGCTCCCAGCTCCTCTGCAGTTATAAGTGCCCCTGTACTGACTGCACAAACATCCCATAGCCTGAAACACACACCAGAACTGCCCCCTACATTTGGCATCAGATAAGCCACTGCCACTTTTCCATTTGTGGAGTAAAACTTCCTCATTTGCAACAGGAAGATTAAAGATGCTTCTTTCAGCAGGCGCCGCTGATGGATTTACCAGTGACCCCCTCCTCTCGGTGTCCTTCTGTAGGAACAGCTGGGGACGGCTGCCCATCCATCTTCCTGTTAATTTAAAGGCTGAGAAGAGTGACCACATAATAGTGTCAGCAAACGCTTCATTTCATAAACTCATCTATTCCGTATGCAAGCCCTGAGAACTTGTGCTGTGTTTATAGCTGGTGGCTGCTGAAGCCGGGGCTTTGCTGCGTAGCTGTGGCACTGGTGCCCAGTGCGTACCTCTGCAGAAGTCACACACAAACTCTCTGATTCATGCAGAGATGCACAGCAAGTTGATTCTCTGCCTCATTTCACATGAGCAGCAATTTACATAAAGAGGATACAGTCAGAATTGTCCACTTGTAAACCAATCTAAATAACAGCAATGACATGCTGGGGAGGGGGGCAGTAGCACGCTTGAGGTGTTTGTAAGACACACATTCTAGCCTATTACACTAAAACAGCCTGAGCTTTTTATCTTTCACCAAAATACTCCAGTTTATGACTCAGTTTTTCCCTCCATATGGGCTGCAAGAATGGGGGCAGTTTACAGAAAATGTAAGTGAAGGAACCTCACAAGAGAAATGCATCATAATCGAGGAAAAAACATTATTTGAGCTTGGATTCTCGCCCCCATATAAACATAGTTCATTCTCAACAAGCACAGATTCAGTTGTGGAAACTGCTCTTTTGTTCCTGCCAAACACTCGAACAAAAACTCACTGGGGAAAGTTTTAACTAGCACTCTCCACGCATGCACATTCGGCAAAGTATCCGTCCCCATTCTCTGAGCACAAAAAGTGCTTTTTGGAAACAGCTGTAAGTGCCGCCGCCTCATCTGGTACTGCTGGAGCCATTTATCTGTGCTCTCGCAGGAAGGAGAGAGCTCGCTCGCAGAATATTAAGACCATTAGCCTGCAACAAAGGAACCAAAGAGACTCTCAGATCCCTTGTGATGAAGTTGTTCAATGGCTACATCCTTACTGACTTTTTCCCAGCTTAACTTGAAACTGAAGATGGGACAGAGCAAAACTGAAACACATTAGGGTGAAAACAATAGGACATCCTGTGAGGAACAGTGTTCTGTACAACCACTGTGTATCATCAGGAACTATGGGCAGGTGGCAAGGCAACTGACCCCATATGGAAAGCTCAGATAGAGAATAAACTCTTAAAGCATACCACCACCACCTGAGGGCTGCAAAGATAGGAAGAGAAATCCAGCAGTACGTGCTCTGTGTAAGGAAGCATTTGTATGGGAGCATGAGAAACATGAACACTCCTAGGGCAGAGCCAGGATACACCCTGCACCTTTACAGGAGATCCCAGCATCCATCGAACTAGCCACTGCTAGAGCATGCCTTGGATAAAAAAGAATGCTTCAAATTGCCTAAAAAATGCCTAGAAAAATGTTGCTCCAGCGAGTACCTTTATAACAGCCCACTGCCATTGACATCAGTGTGAAGATTCCTACTAATACTTATCACTTGGCTTAAATTCCTTTACACGTAGGGTGGTGAACAGACCATTAACTAGGCAGACAAGAGACAGTCTGCATATTTGAGGCATGCATCTGTTTCTAGTTCCCTCAGGTTGACAATGGCATAAAACTCCAAAATTTTAGGGAGGAAAAAAAAAACCACTCCTTATGTCAGATATTCTAGAAGGTGCTCCTGGGCACTAACCTTACACGAGAACTAAGGTCACTGCTAGAATTCAAGTTTCCATCTTTTAAGTGACAACCTGTCACAAATCCTTTGTCCCAGCAGGGACAGAAACAGTCCTGGTCTAAACCAAAAGAAAGAGACCCACCACTGCAAAGCTGTGATCGTCACTGCCATGCACACACCACAGCTAGGAGGGTTTCACCACTGGGAGTGACAATGAAAACGCAAACTTCTCAGTGCTCATTCGTCCTCAGTAAGCTATTTAGCTTGCTTCCAGTGTTTTGAGTAACACCTGACTTCTTCATAAAAACTTTAACTAAGCAAAGCACCAATTCATTTCTTTACCTCTTCTCTCCTGGGAAGAGAACTATTTCCTAGATTTTTAATCCTGGATTTTGTCCAAGAAATTTTGCAGAGATAGGAGGCAGAAATGCTGTTTCCACTTCTCTTCTTGGAACAGGATTCAATTTTCTACAGCAAATATATACACATACACACACACAGAAAATTCTTCCTTTTCCTCATCAAAGATTTTTTTCTGCTGCCACTACTAAGCCCGTGTAAGAAATATCCCTTTCAATTAAGTTCAATCTTGGTATGTTGCTCTGTTGAGAAAACACTGCCTCTGCAAGCCTTTAAGAAATACAGCTCTCACTGTCTCAAGATATATTAAAAGGTAACATCTGAGAGTGAAGAAGCGAAGGAATCATATATGCACTTAGTGGGTTTTTGGTTCTCTGCCTCCCACTTTTCCAGTGCAAAGATTTTAGTATTCCCTTTTGGCATTTCGTTATGGTGGTGACAAATAGCTTACAGAATCATACCACAATTACGGGCATTCTTCTGTCTGTTCTTAGTGTGAGTCAGGAAGACAAGTTAGTTATTGTTGCCCACTTAATAGTTCATGTTTTTGTAACAAGGATACAAGAGGACTTAGGGTGGTCAACATGTTTGTCTTAAACTCAGAACTGTTTTCTCATAACAGAAAAGTTAGAAAAAAAACCTACAGAACCCTGAGCACAGTACTGCTATCACCTTTAAGATGCATTTATTCTGTCCTTTGTCTTCGGCTAACTCCTTCTCTACTCAGTATTTCTTTACTGAAGTAATTAAAAAGCTGGATGCAATTTTGATATTAAAAAGCTTGATTGAAGAGGACATAATCATATGTAAAGAGTTATAATCCAGGGACCGAATGATACAAAGGACAGATGGAATTTGTTTGACATGACAATTTTCTCTGTTATTGTTCTGGGATTACAACAAACCTGCAGCTAAACTAATTGTGCTATGATGGTTAAGGTTGTGTCAGCACTTTTCTTGTAAACCTCTTTTCCAGTGGATTTATTACTAAATAAAAAGTTTTTCAAGGGCTGAAACCTGGCATTGAAGACTGCATTTATCTTTAGAGACTCTGAAGAAGAGATTCAACTTGGCTTAATGGAAGGAAAGAAAAAAAGATGGTTAGTTTGGGATCCATAACTTTCTGCTGCTAATTTTACCAGCACCATGTATATTCTGAATTTAAAACATGTAGAGAAACATACGTTGCTGATGTACCTTTATTTCAATTTAGGAGGAAAGAAAAAAACCCCTATGCAAGTGACCTTCCCAGAGTATGAATTTTTATATGGCATATGTAATGATTTTTTTACTGGATATCCAAGACTAGTGCTATAAACAGGTCCAAAACATACCTGTGGTTACACAAAAGACCAAATTGCCTATGAATTACTTAATACATTTTTATTCTTTTTAATAAAAAACAACTCTTGTGGTATGCATTTATTTCTCAATTGTTCTAATTATACTTAGAGATCTACACTAATTAGAAGCTTATTAAAAATTGTTGTGAGGCAGCAAGCAAAAGCACAAAGTCAGGAAAGAGCTGCCAAAATAGTGGGAAGTATGGAGAGGCACTAACGCTAACTGCAGCATCCCACGGGATCTGGGATGGCCTAAAGCAGTGGCCTGCCTCCTGATGGCAAGCTCCCAGCTGCAACCATGTAGGCAAAACTGCACACCACTAAAGGGCTGGTCAACAATCCCTAAAAGGCTGGTCAACAATCCCAAGTATAGAGCAAGCACTAAAACATTTATTCAGGGATAAGACTGCTGTCTCATCACACAGACTCCTCCTCTAATACATAAAGCAAACTAAATTTAATATAAGGGTGAAGAACCTCAGTCAAAGACCAGACAATGAAACACCTAATAATACATCACCAAGTTATCTGAAGGTTGTTTTTTCTGTATTTCATGGAAACGTTGCACTTGGAACTTCAGAAGATGGTCAGAAGAGCAGTATTTATTATTTAAATAATTTGTCAAATCTTCGGGTATTTGACCAATGTTCAAACAGTACTATTGAATCACATCCCATACAAGCCTCTCATCAACATTTTGTCTGAAGCAGGATTCAAAGCATCATTCAAACTCTCTATTAATGATCTCAGATTTGGCTGGATTTTCTTTTTTCTTTAGTATCACAGCCCTACATGCTCATAGTTGATTTAACAGCCAAGTTGGCTTCTCTGTCACAGGCCCTATCACCAACAAAGGTTGGAGGCTCATCGAGGTCCTTATGGACGCCTGTGCAGTTCAAACATTCCAAGCAGTTCAGAGATAGAAAGCGGGTATATCACTGCACTGAAACACAGGATGAAAGATTCTGGCACAGAATACCAATACTTTGGTAGTTAACAAACAAAAAACCCAGCCCACTACCTTTAGTTAGCTCTTCTGCAGCTGCATGCCTTGTGCGTGCCAAGAGGAGTAAAACAAAACAAAAACCATGGGTCAGTAAGTCAACACGAATAGATGAATGAACAACAGATTGGAAACACAGGGGTTCTATTTTAATAAAGGCAGGCCTTTTTAAAGAACTTCAAGTCCAGATCACCAAAGCTGTTGTCTCTACTAAATGTTGCTTCAGGATCAGTTTGCATAATGATTTCCAAAACCTGATGCTACTCAGAAGTCAAGAGTCCATGGCCCTGAAAAACACTAGTTTTTAAACAGGTAAGACAGAACTGAAAGTAGTCAGCAGGGCTAGAGCAGATCCAGGCACTCCTAAACGTCAGTGTCAGGACCCATCTATTGGAGCAGAGACTTCTGTGGTTACAGCCCTAAGAATGGTTTTGGTAAAGGCTTTGTACATCCCTTTCTCCTTGAAAAAAAAATCCTCCCTGAAAGGTTTCCTTGTATAATTAGGTAAAGCACTGGCCTTTCAACTTTTTTCTTCTCTACCTCTTTATTTCCTTGCTGTAAGAACACATTTGAGAAATAAGAATAAATGTTATAGAGGGACTACTGAGCAGCAATCCCTACCTGAGTAATGCTTCATGTGGAAGTGATTTTACAGAGGCAGACAGTGCCCGTGCTCCCAAGCAAACAACTGGAGCCATGCCACACCACATAGGAGATTAATGCGCTTTATGAAGTGGAAAAAAACTCAGACGAAGCAGACTGTGCTATCGAAAGAAGCGCATTATTTTTGCTTTAGGATGGCATGTCAGATTCCGTAAACCCCTTCCACCTCAAAAGGCATTCAACCTTTACAGTTAGGACATGCGTGCAAGGGTTTGTTCGAATGAAACATCTCACACTGTCTCTCCTCATCCTTGTTTGCCTGCCTGGTAGGTCTCCTTCCCATTTCAGATCCTTTTGTTGTACAGCATCTGCTCCCTATGCTGAATTAAGTTTAGTCCAGCGAGAGTCTGCTCAGTCAAGCTTGGCTCAGCTTCTCAGAAACAGCTTGTTGTACTGTAGTCTTGCACATTTAAAAAGGTGTGTGTACACACTCTTCATTATTTACAGCTTAAAATTAAAATCTATATATATTAAAAATCACCTATTCAAGTAAAGTACTGGAATGCACAACAATTCTCACTTGGCTGTCAGAAAGTTTTTTCCTCCATTTAACCGACAAGCACTACCAAATTAAATTTGCATAGGAAAAATAAACACTTCTTACTGGAGAGAATAAAATGACAAATGATTCTAATTTGAGATTTTCTTTTAATCTTCAGTAACTATAGTGATTCAATCCCACATTAAACAAGCATTTCTTCTGCAGCATACTCCACTGCAACAGCAAATCATATAATCAGAAGGACGTCGTTCGTAATATGCAGATGAGTTTTCAAATTGTCATCGCACTGGGCTATGACACAACATCCAGACACTACTGGTAGACGTTGGAATCTGAGTCCTTGTTCCTCATACAGGAACCCTACTTAGAGCCACCAGCCTTTGGAACTCATTGCACTGGTAGTATTTAGAAATACAGTAACAATTTATGTGCCCTAAGTTCTCATTACCAAACCGTAGGGAAAAAACAAAACAAAACAAAATCAAAACTGATGTTTGACGTACATGCTGCATATACAACAAAGTAGTGGGAAACTAGCAGAACCTACACATGCAGGTATGTTGTAAGGCTAGTTTGCACGTACAAGGCCACACTGGATAGTGTTCCCCAGTGACTTACTCCACAGTCTTATTATTTTTTTTTAAATCATCCACGTCTCCAAGCTTCTCCAAATAGATGCCATTTTGTTTTCAAAATCTCACCATAAGAGAGAGTTTCTACGTTGAAGAGCAAACCATTTTTATATAACAAAGAGAGGAAGGAAAAAAAAAAGTGGGCCTTTACATGGCTTATTGGATTTTTACAAGGAAGATTATAAACACAGAGGTGTTCCAAAAGCTGAGGGATATGAAATAAATATTATAAAACTCATTCCTGGGAAACGTAAAATGGCTCATCTCCAAATCATTTTTAAGATCACAAATAAAAATGAAATAAATACTTGTTAATCTGCATCACAGAACTGCCCCCAGGGCTGCCACAACTGCAAACTGTTTAAAGACAGCGTCAGGGAGCAGCAGGACAGGCAGACAGCCCGGAGCTGAGCGTGACAAGGTAGGCACAGGCAGCTCCTCACTGCCACAGGGCACAACCCCGCAGTACCTGAGCAAAAAGAGCAGAGCTGGTCAGAAACAGCAGCCAAGGTGAAGCACGCTCCAGTGACTGCCACCCATACCTGTAGCGATGCCACAGGTCTGCATTCAAGTTTCAAAATAGAGTCAGGGGGGTCAAAATCAGGACCAGCAAGATAAGTAGGCCAACACAGGCAACAAAACTCAAGCAAGTACACCAAGATGGAGCTTAAAAGCAGCTTCCAAGGAAAAGGGGGAGGTCCCCAAAGGCTTCAGCGTGCTCTTCTCACAGCACTCTGAACCAATGTTACACAGCTGCAACCCATGAAAGCTGGCTTGGAGTACAGGCAGCCAAACCCTTAGGATAGGGGAGGGGGCTGCACCTAGGGCCTGACACCTACCAATGGAAAGTAAATGTATAACAAAATCCACCTGAAGTCGGTAGCACCAGGTCACAGCCAAAGCGCTGACCAGTACATCCACATATGTCTGGTTTCAGCTGGCCTAGAGTTAAGTTTCCCCCTAGCAGCTGGTGAGGTGCTGTGCTTTGGATTTAGGATGAGACCAATGCTGAGAGCACGGTGATGGTTTAGCTGCTGCTGAGCAGTGCTTATACAGAGCCAAGGATTTCTCTGCTTCTCATGCTGCCTGCTAGCGAGGAGGCTGGGGGTGCACCAGGAGCTGGCAGGGAACTCAGCCAGGATGGGTGGCCCAAACTGGCCAGGGGATGACCCACACCGTGTGGCCTCATGCTCAGCAGTAACAGGGGGAGTTGGCCAGGGCGCTGCTGCTGCTTGCAGATGGGCTGGGCATTGCTTGGCTGGTGGTGAGCAGTTGCATTGTGCATTACTGGTTTTGTGTATTTTTTTCTATTATTATTTTCCCTTTATTTTCTGTCCTATTAAACAGCCTTTATCTCAACTCATGAGTTTTACTTTTTTTTTTTTTTTTTTTTTTTTTTTTTTTTTTTTTCCTCCCCTGATTCTCTCCCCTTTCCCACTGGGGGCAGGGGAACGAGTGAGCAGCTGTGTGGTGCTTGGCTGCCTGCTGGGTTAAACAACAACAGTAATTAATTATTAATTACCTTGAGCTTCTGGACACTGACAAACTTTGAAATGCTTTTACAGCACTCAGAACACCAGAGTGACTTATAGGATTCTGCAAGAGCCATGAAGCTACATGCTCTAGAGATGATGAAACTGATTTCAGCTATACAAATGAAGGTGTCAGAATTTCCTGACTTCCATCTGGGCTGACATGGTGCATCTAGGACATGCATTCATAATGGAGGAAGATACATACATATACACACACACTACGTATATAGGTTGTATAGCACATATTTTTCACTTTTTGCTCTAGCTTTAAATTTTTAATATTGACATTATTTTTCTCTTGTAGCTTGTATTACTCAGCTATGGATGCAGCAAAACATTTTGCTGACACAGGACATCAATTTGGTATCCTTTTTGGTATCTTGAATATTAAACATTAGCCTCCCATAGAAAAGGTGTGAGGAATATAGACAACACTGACTGGCACGTTTGTTCTGCCACTAGTGCTCCAATACATACCAAAGCACCATCCTGAATTACAGAGGATATTTATTACTGAGCTAAAGCCTTAGTATCCAATGTGCAAAGTTATTGCCAAGGAGTACTAAATCTGCTCTGGCCCAGTGAAGAACTGAAGTTGCAGTTACAATTATTCCCCTCCCCTCTCCTCTCCTTACCCTGCAAAACAAACAACTCACCCAAGTATTTTAAGTGTGAGCAAGAGGATGTTGAAATGATATTTCACGCATTTTGAAGATGTGAGGTACGGATGTCTCCTCACAGCAGCTGCATTTGGAATAATGGCAGAGAGGGAACACTGGGCCATATTCTTTGGAGTTCTGCTCTGAGGAAAATACATCTCATTTTTATGTACCACAGTCTCACACGACATCACTTCACACTGGAAGAATTAGTACTTTGCTAGCTACATTGAAAAGTCACCAGCTCAGTGTTATTAAGTGCTCATTTGGAGCAACATATGTGATCTGCCCAAACTACTTAACACGCAGCAAGAAGTTTTAAGCCATTAACAAGCTTGCAGTTACATATAAAAGGAGGATGGGTTTAAATAAAAATTACTTTTGAGTAGGGGAATGATTAATCATTGCTGTTCTCCCCTTCATTTGTGTTCTTAGCAAAAGTTATCAACCTTTGCACCCATATTAATGGTGACTTTTATGTGACTGTACCTGGAATTCTTAAAATTGATTAATTAGCAAGGCCACATTTTATTTGAAAGGGCAGAAGGGAGTCACATTTTCATTCAGTTCCCTAGGGAACTAATTATAAGGTCTCCTCAACATACATCACAACAAGATCTCATATATGGCACAAGTAATTATTTAGATACTGTAAATATCCTCCCCAATACTTAAAACTGCGTCAGCTGTTTGAAAGTTCCAGTAGAAACTGGTGCCTGCCTCTGCTGGGAAGTTACAAATATTCCCTGCTCAGGAAAGCCAGCAGGTACTTAGCACCACAAAATGTAAAGCCTGTCGTGTAAATTTATTGCATTCAGCGCTGCACCAGCACAAAGAAAAATGGAGAGAAAAGGAGTGAGTGGTAAAGATTACACAACTCTTCAAAAACCCATAGGTGTTTAACAACCCAGTGATGTTGTTTTCTCTCCCTTAGCTCCAATGCAGCAATCAATTCTTTCTTTTCTCTGCCCCAGAGTACGCTGGAACCCAGCAGTTTTACTGCATCAAAAATAAGAGTAGAATACAGAAAACCACATCTTGTCTAAAGGAGGAACTCTTCCCTGTCTCGCACTAGCCTTGGGGCAGGGGAGAGGATCTAGGGAGGAGCAATGGCTCCAGCTCAGCCTTTGCTGTTTGTATTCCAGCAGCTTTGAGAACAGAGTCCCAGCACACTAGTTGTACAAAGACTTTTATAAAAGTTTTGCTTAGCAGCACTTACAACCTAGAAAAATTAGACAAAGAGTGGGAGAAATAAACCATTTATTTATACCTGGAACACACAGAAATTACCCTTGGTAGTACAAGGCTTCGCCTTAAGTCTGTACCAGAACTAGAAACTCGACTGCCAGAAAACTGCAGTTTTCCCCCCAGAATACAGGCACACAGCAAACACTAACACAGCCTCAGAAAGTCACACAGCTGCAAAACATCTGAGTAGCTACACCAAGGCTTACATTACTTCTTTTTTGCTCCTAGGGTTCTCAGCTTACCTAGGCTATGTTCTGATTTGCAGGATTTGCCCCCAAAGGCAAATTTTATTTGAAAAAAAAAAAAAAAAAAAAAAAAAAAAAAAAAAAGAGGAAGGGGGAGGAGGAGAAAAAAGGGGAAAGAAAAAAAAAAAAAAAAAAAAAAGGAAAAGTAAGCTATTTGACTGGCTCCAAAGTTCTTCTAAATTGGATGACACAGTGTGCATAAAGCAGTAAAATAGCTTCCATAGCAACACACACTCTCTCTGCTTAGTTATTTCTAGGGCATCTGTCACTGACTCTGTTCCCTGAAAACAGTTGCAGGGAGTGAAGGTTGCTTGCAGACTTGTAAACAGCCACCTACGTTATTTTAGAAGTGCATCTGTATTATTGTCAGAATGTACCTTGCGAAGGCAGGCAGCAGAGAACTGCTGTTCCAAATTGATTATAATACAGATTTATATTTCCCAGTATCTCCCAAACAAAGACTTCAATACAGCCTACAAATAGACTACAAGAAGCCCTGCAAGAGCCCAATATTATGGATTAAACTTCCTGATGCCAGGAAGATTAATTATACAGGATGACGCTGGCTAGCACTACGTCTTGTATTTCTGTGTCTAAGCAGAAGACAAGGCTTTCCACTGAGGGAAACAGACTTAAATATTTCTCAAGTCTTCCCACTATCCACTTTTTCTGAATGTATGTCAAATGCTTTTAAATATTAAGTTGCCTTCACGTTATAACACAACAAACTAACAGCAGAAACTGAAGTCCAACATGTGCACCAAATCACAAAAATTTGTGCCCTTATAACGCTTTAGTTAATGTGTAATATTTGTCTTCAAAGATTTTCTTGTATTAGTCCACAAGTTACACAGTATCAGTAGCTCTCTTCATTTCTATCACCTTGGAAACACCACTATGTGCAAGAAAACAAGTCCCAGGAATATAAATATGGATTTACTACTTGTAATACAATAAATTTTTAACTCAGAATATTCTATTTCATGTTCTTTAGGAATCTTTCAGTAACTGGGAAAACTAATTCTCATTTTCTTTTAATTCTCTATCTGAGCAATAGCAATAGACAGTGATTTTTGTAGATTATAAGCACAGAGAGAAACAAATGCAGTCTGATGAGCGCATAACATTTCCCTCAACAACAAAACTCAGGACTTCTGAAAAATTATAAAAAAAAAAAAACAGTCCACATTTGTGTGAAATGTGATTTTGATGTTACATACTACATTTAATAGGAAAAGTTGTTTATTTTTTAATACGACTGAAACATACACATAGGAGAAAATGCCAGTTAACAGTGCTATAAAGAGCTCCAGGACATATTGGCAGCTACTGAAATCAATACGTAACACTCCTTACTTCACACAAAAAAACTATCTGCTGTTCTCTGCCATTTCATATTTTGCTACAAAAGGCAGACTGAGAAGCTATAGTATAAATTGTTGGTTTGTTTTTTAGTAAATAACACTGAAATAGTCATCAAGTATACACATCAAGTGCACAGTTAGTAGTTTTAATGTTTTTGTCTTCTGGTTATTTTGTAGTCCACTATTGTATTCATTGAGCAATGAGTCACCGGAGAAGAAATGCACCTGAGATAACAAACGTATTAACAAAAAAGAAAAAGGAAAGGAAGAAATCTGAGAAAGAAGAAAACTTAATTTGTTATTACTTAGTCTTTGTCCAAAGCAGCCAGTGAGTTGACCTTCAGGGCATGCAGAAACCCCATCTAGTTGTAATGACATTTGGAAAGAGGCAGAATTTGATGAGAGCTGCAGACAGCACAACTTAGGGCATTCTACTAATGTTTACTCTTGCAATGAGTTTAATTACTTTGCTCTCACTTATGCCAATGTTGCTTACAGTCTTGGAAAGAGCTTTGAGGGTTCAGCAAAAGGGAGAATGTACAGAATCACAGAAAGTGGGGAAAACTGGCATGAGGACCAAAGGGAAATGTCAAGGAGAGACACACTTACAAAGTATGTCAGAAAAATCTCATTGTGGGTACATGCTAGGAGTCTTTGGTAAAGTACAGAGTCCCCCATTTAACATTCTTTTAGTATCAACAGTAGCAAATGAAACCAGCAACAAAATGCAAGTCTCATCTCATTCTGGTTGCAAACTAAACCATCACCTCCACTGCTTTGTTAGCTCCTGAAGCAGAGCAACTTTGCAATGGTTCTGTCCTCACAGGTGGGGTAACTGCAAATACCTGCTCAACAGAATTTGATTCTGAAGCCCCATTGTCTATGCTGTAACTGCCTGTGATCGTTGCATTTCTAACACTTTTTCAGCTGCAGTTGTATAGACAACAGATAGTGAAATATTTCTACATGGCATGAAAGCAGACAGAACCTTCCAACAATTTACAGAAAAACTCATACAACACCTAAAAATCTGCACATAATCGATGTGTCAGAACTTCATTTTACAGAAGGAAATATTTAAACAGTAGGGAAGGAAGAAAACTAAAAGGAATCTTATCCTTGTGATCTCACATTGCAGGGCATGGGATGTGAATTCTTTTCATTTTTGAATATCCACAGCAAAGAAACTCCTGAGACTAAATTGCAGAAGATTAAAAAGTCAATCTGAAATGAGCATAAGTCTTTAGCACTGATTTCAACCTAAAGAAAAACTGTAGTTCCTTATGATGCTCTCTCATTCAATATTTCTCTTCTGCAATGTTCTGCTTCAGTGCTATTGAATGATCAAACAGGAAATTACAAAAGGACTCTTTGGCATCCATGTCCCATTTTTTATATATTGTAAGAAGAAATGACAGAGCTGATCATTAGAAATGTTCTAATTAAGTCCTGCAGTCACCAGATGTGCAGCTGAAAAAGAGAAGTGATATCAATTCTGAAAACTACGTCATTGGTAAAAAGACAAAACCATGCAAAATCAGAAGAAATCAACAGAAACATATCAGCTCTTCTACCAGACTTGGGGGAAGATGGGGAGGAAAGGAAAAATGGCAAGATCATGTTATTTCAAAAATCTAATTCTCTGTTATGCCTTTTTTATGAACATGTAATTGGAACTTTAATGCAGGTTTTGATGCAAAACATTGTAAGGACTCAATTTTCTCTTTTTCCCTCTCTTGATTAAAAAACATAATAGTTGGAAATGTGTAGAATCAAAATAATTTATCCTGGCTGGTGACACTCTTAAGCTTTACAATAGCCCCCTAATGTAAGCAAGCATGGTATGTTCTTGCTGCTCAGTGATACATAAGAGCTCCCAATGAAACAATGAGATGAGACATCAAGTATTTAATGATTTGGATTTGTCTTTTTTTTTTTTTTTACTGAGCAATAAATAAAATCTACAGTGTTCTCCATTAGGCAATTATAATGCAGTTATTCAAGTGGCTGATGCATGTTCAAGTAAAGAGCATCAGCATTTCCCGGCTCAAGTGTAAATTTAAACGAACTTCCCCAGCCTGCCACCTCTTTATTTCATCTGTCTGTGTGCGTTCAATTTGGTTTGAATTCTGGACCCTTAAAAAACATAGTCAACAACAAAAAAACTCAGATTTTATTTTATACCAAAGTACCAACTACTTTTGTTATGAGCCTGTCCTCACACAGTTAGGACCACAGGAATTGCCCCATTTCCTAACTGTTGTCAGCAACGTCATCATTTCCCATATGTCAAAAATCCACTACTTATTGTCAGGATGCTTCTCTCTTACTGCTGCTCCCACTAAGAGCCTATAAGCAAGGGCTGCTGTGTTCTACTGATGGAGGTGCCACAGGCTGTTGACTGGCTGAAAGTATTCTCTCTTTGCAAGCTGCAAAATCCCTCCCAGTTTTCCCAGTGAAAACAATATCTCAAATGGCCCTCCCATCTGAACTGCACAACCTTCTCCTTGTGGGTTGTGCCAGAATTCAAGGACAAGAATTTGAAGTCTACCAAAAACACTACGGAGGAAAGAGGTAGAAATACAGCTTCTACCAACTGAACAGGAAAAAAAAAAAAAAAAAAAAAACAACTTTGGAATAAGAGCAGTTTCAGAAGAGCAGTCAGAAGGGGATACACGTGAAAGTTACCTGAAAAGATTTTTCATATAAGTTTTTTTTTTCCCTCCTGACAGCATCATTTCCAATGCGCATAAAGACATTAATAATTCGAAGGAGAACTTGTTTGAATATGATTAAAGAAAAGGACTTCAGCATGAGGCCAACAGATAAAGTTTGATTCAAATTTGGTCATGAAAATCCCTCAGGCTCAAGGCAAGGAGAGGAGAAGCACTGCTCTGTAACAAGCACAGGAAATTTATCTGCTCAGCCCTGGCCTGCAAGCCCGCTCACCGTGCTCCACGGCAGCCGTGAAGCACTGCTGTTTCAAGCCTCTCTCCAATTACGCTCCCATCTCGCTGTCAGTGCTGGCTCTGCCTCTGCTCCCTTACCCCTAACAGCAAGCTCCAGCCTAGCCCGACCATTCTCCCTGCTCCTCTCACAGCTGCTCACCAACTTCAGTGAACCCTCTGCATACTCTAAGAGATAACCAGGTACATAAATTAAGCCAAATAAATTTTCCTCTGCTACAGCATGGTAGTTAGACAAATTTTCATATGGCAAACCTTTAATAGCCACAGCCTTGAGAAAGGGTTTTTTGTTGGGGAAGGAGGGTTTTTACCATTACAGTTTAAAAGCAAAAGCTGTGGTAAGGATCCAAACTAAAATCCAAATCCTCAGTGGTTTAATTCATTTCTGTAAAGGCTTGGAATGTTGAACCAAAAAGAAAAAAAAAAAAGAAAAAAAAAAAAAAAAAGAAAAACACTTAACTGCTTCAAACATTTTTTAAAAATCTACATGGTCTAATGATCACGATTTACAATACCATCTCGTGCCATTATGCAAATGCCTACTGATTCCCTTTGCACTATATATAATTTGGGACACAACATAAAAGACTGATTCATCAAAATGCATATCTCAGATCAGAAGCAGAGTTCCCGTGTTAAGGTGCCATGAGTTGTCTGGAGCAGAAGAGAAAGTCCTTTTTTTGTAGACAGTGAGCTCTGAAGTGTTCTCCACATGCCATCATTGCCTACCGCACACCATTCGGTTAATCACACTTACTGCTGAAAACCAGGGAGGAGCTCCGAAGGGTAGGAGCACTCCATGCAAATCTGAAAAGCCATGAAAGCACTCGGCGTTGACTAGAGTAGGACAAAGGACTGGGTCAGAGCAGGCCTAATTGATACTCACGGTATTTCAGAACCTCTCCTTAAAATAGCAGCTAAAAAGCAAAGCAGATGGAGACACAATGCAGGATCATTCTAGCAAGGGGAACCAAACTGCACCCATTTTTCCAGCAATAAAGTGTTACCAGGAAGATGTTGTTCTGACTAAATGTAGATCCTGAAAATTTAACAAGAGAAGCAATAAGCAAAACAAGCTCAACGATTTCTTCAAAGACAGCTAAAGGAAAGGCTCCAATCTTCAGCCAAGTATTCAGTTGTAATTTATCTTGTCCTGAATGTACTGGAGAAGCGTAGAGGCTGCTGTGAACTACAGCCAACCAGATCAGAGTCACAAAAGAGCAAAGGAAAATCTGCTAGCTGTCTAACAGATGGAGTGATTAACTGCACTAGGGGAATCCAGTAAAAGCAAGTGAGAATAACTAGCAGGGAGCACGGCTTGCAAGGACGTTTACCAGGAAACCTGGCTTTTTTGGCCTTTTCTATATTTCTAAACTGGTATTTTACTGTAGTTCCTTTCTCTTGCTTGTTATGGCAAAAAGTGCTTATTTCTGAGCTGCAAGAAAAAGGAAAATCCCCTAGGTTTCTGGGCAAGGGTTCAAAATGCTATTAAATATTTTATAAATATCAAATATTTTAATAATAAGTAAGAAGAATTGAACTGAGTCCCATGTTACTGTCAGTCAAGACCTTCTTGATTTGTCTGGCCACCTGCTTATTTTCCTGGTCTCACTGTCATACATCTGTCAAACAAAAATCTGTTCTTTTGAGGCACTGCCTACCTGCAACTCCTAATTTCAGCCTAGACTTATGGAAATTAAATGTCAGGACATCAGATAAAATCGTGTCTTAAAATTGGTAACTAAGAAAACATGATGTGAAGATTCACAGAGAAATAGTTTTAGGATGATTAATTTATCCCCCCTGCCCAAAAAAAAAAAAAAAAAAAAAAAAAAAAAAAAAAAAAAAGCCTGTAGTACGATCGATAATGTAACAATGTAACTCAACATTTCTTAGCTAAGCAGAACAATATTCAAAGATGTAAATACTTCCCAGATACAAACATTCAGATTCTTGAACTTTAATGAAAAGTTTTGCCTCATTTCAAAAACACCAGAGATTTCTGCAGGGGAGTATTTCACAAAAATCCTTAAACTGCAGTTTTTCAGTAGACTATTTGAACACAATTTTGAGGTCATGCAGCAGTCCATCAAATGACCCACTGCACTGGGAATCAGAATGCCTGGATTCCACTGAAATACAGTGAGACCTCAGGTAAGTCGCTACTCCATTTCCTTTCACAGACTGTTTTGTCTACCAAAATTGTAGTCATCACAAGTTTCCATAATGACAGTGGACCTCCCAAACTGGTCAGAGTCCTTATTTTTCAGTTGGACATTAACTGTAGCAGTAAAACAAGTATTGTGGGATGTAAATGTAAAATCATCACATAAAAGGGATAGTGAACTTTGTTTAAAAATAATAAATAAATAAATAAATAGATAAACTCTCCAAGAAACGGTATATGTAATATGGTAGTAGATATTATAAGGGTCTTTCTGTAAAACATATAAGATTTGCCACTCTCCTGCCCAGGAAGAACTCATCAAGACAATTCATATGGACTTTTATGAACTTTCGGTTCTTGCCATAAACTTTTCTGGGGTATCTCTATCCCAAGTACCTGTTTTCCATTAAGTGGGTGCTTGAACTATGCCACATAGTGTAGTGTCTTTTTGCAGTTACTGGGTTACATAGTGATGAACATACTTTGCATCACATGAGGGCAAGTGAGCACAGTGACTCCATGAGATAAGCATATACACTCACATGGTAATGGGGAACAGACCTTAGGTGGCCGTAACAATTGAGGACAAGAGTTGGATACCATTGATGTACCCACAGCACATTAGTAGAAAGGTAAAAACATGTGCAATGTTAGATCACACCAGATGACAGAATTGAGTTTTCTGTGAAACTGTATTGAGGAAAGCATACTACAATAAAAGGCAAAGTTAAAGAAAGTTATAAAGAATAGCAACTAGCTACAGTCTGCCTTTTTGAATATGCATCCCTCCTACTACAAGCTGGCAACTGAACTTTTCTCCCAGTATGGTGTACCACGTACGTGCTTTTCACTGCTGAGATTTTCTGGAGTAGCTCAGTATACAGTAAGATATGGGGCGCTGTCAAAGGAAGAGAGGAAAGAGTTCACATTCAATTATGTTAAAAATACTGTTGGTTTAGATTCCTGGAACTGGTCCTGCTAATGAGAGGGAAAAAAATAAAAAAAGTAGTATACAAACCATTTCTTATTTCTTAAAAAAAAAAAATCTTTACCATGGCATAAAGTGTTCTCCTTTATCACAGAATACAGTACAAGAATTTACTCCTTTCAAACAATATTAGCAGTGGAACAAAGGAGTTGATCTTAAGCTTCTGATGTATTGTTTCTCATTGCTTAGCCAGTTTACTACTGAAACCTAATTTCCCAGTATACACTGTTAAGTTGTTGCAAAACACTTAATCACACATGACATGGGTAATGCATATTTGCAATAACTTCCTCTTTCCTTTTTTTTTTGTTATGAAAATGTTGTTGTGTGTTTTTTTTTTCTCCAAAGAGAATAAAGAGGCATTATTATGACTGAAGAAATAATGACATCTGAGCATCTGAACAATTTAGAGCTAAATACACAATACTTAATACACAGGGCTATTTACAACTCAGGCATCATAATAACCCAAACTTCTGTCTTTCAGACCATCATCATTTCTGCATGGGAAACTGCAGAGAGAAGGTGTTTCCCTGGAGTATTTCCTTTTTTCTTTTTTAAACAAAAAGCTTAATATCTGTCTTTGAGGGTAATAAGAACAACACAAAAAGTTTGTTGGAAATTTTGAAATTAAATTGACATGAGTATCTGGGAAAGTTAGGTTATCTGCTCTGAATAATGTACAAAGGAATTTCAATTAGTGTAAAACGCCAATCAAACTCATTTCAAAACTGTTTTTTATTTCAAGCCTATATTCTTGTTACATGTATTCTACAACTTCTGGTTAAAATTATGTGCTGAAATGTGCTGAAGGTTCACAGTATGTAGCAAATCTGTTGCAAAACAGTAAAACTGACAATGGCTGCCTTTACTGCTAAGTTGAAACTGATTTTGGTTGTGTGGATAAATGTACTTTAAACAAGCTTGTATAAGGAGCTAGAACCTGACAACAAATGAAGCAGGTGTTTCCATTATCTAGCTCAGACTGGTTTAATCAGGAACATATCAGGACAATTAGTTGGCTAAAACTGAAAGCATTTCAAATTCCTCCAGCTTCTCTGCAGAGGGAGTAGAAGAGCACAGTCACCAAATTGGACAAAGGAGCAAAACTGACAAAGGAGAGGTTTAACAGAACATCGCAGGAGAAGAAATCTCAGTGCTTTTGAATGAACTGCAAGGAAGTTGGGAAAATCAGAGAAGGACTGTTTAACTGTCTGTAGACCAACCATGCCCAAAAGCTCTGGTGGATGCTGATCAGACTGCTCCAGATAAGAGCTATTTCCAACAGCTCTTAATAGATGCATTACTTTAAACCTTCTCTTCCTGTATATATGTCATAGCACTAGAGCTATTAATGTATTTCCATTCGAATGTTCAAAAGGCATTCATACTGTTCTTAAAAAAAAAAAGAAAATCAATAGGCAGTTTTTTTAAAAAAGTTAGCTTGTCCTAAAATCAGTTGTCAAGGATACATACAGAATGTAGATACTAGAAGAAGCTAAAAATCATTGGGGTAATGGATTACTTTGCAGTGAGTAAGACACCTTAGGTGAATTATGTAAAAAGTAGAGTAACTGATATGCAAGCACACACAAATACACGCCTTAGACTATATCAACTAAAAGTATATATAACCAGCAAAGAAAACAACAGGTGATGTTACCTCTTGTTTTAGTTTTTCCCAACAGCAGGATAACATGATGGTGGTGACAGTCTACAAGAGGGACTTCTAGCAAGTGCAACAGAAAGAATATGTCCAAACAGAAAAAAAAAATCCCTATACAGTAATTTTTAAAGAATGCTTTTTAACATTACTTACAGAGCTATCTTCTGCATGTACTTACATTAATTTTCTCTGAATAGTTAATGCAACTCTATAGGTAAGAAGCTTTGAGACACTTAATATAGCAACACATATAAGAAAGAATGGTTGAAGCCATTTTATATAACTGGAGTTGAGGTATGTTTAGTAGCGGTTTAATTCAATACAGCTCCAGGCTAAGACAAAAGGAAGTGGTGATACCTGAACTGCAACAACCAATAATGGATTATATGACAATAGCTTATTTGATTAAACCAGAGGAGACTCCTTCCTGATATATTGTCCTGCCTTTCCCTCTTCTTCAATATACTGAACAACATCAGCATGTTGCAGTAACCCACAATTTTATTTTAAAACCTGTAACAACTATAAGCATTTTCTGAATTTCTAAGTAACCATCACCAGAATACTGAATACAAAAGGTATTTCCACACCAAACCACACCACAGTTGACCCCAAAGTTCAAACACATTCATATATATTTCAGTTCTTGAGCAAATTCATCTTTTGTTCTGAACGTTACATATCTTAAAGCAGCTACTACCACACAATACAACAAGGTATTATAACACTCAAGGGTTGAAAATCCTGCTTATTAGGTTTGCCTCTTCCATTAGTTGCCATTTTGATAATCTGCAGAGACCTGAGTGAGAAGTTCTAAATCATAGTAAGGAAAGGGTAAGCTGGGAAACAGCTAGCTGCAAACTTCTGTTAACAGAGAAGAACCTATAACCAATCTAGGTGCTTGAGAGAAGGACTTTCCAAACCAGAGGGCACACGGATATGAAAGAAGATAGCTTGACATTCATTCAGCTGAAAAATTAAAAGATAAACTCTGCCAATAGAACTTTTGAAGAAAAATTACACTAAAGGAAATTTAGGAGACCTGCAATACTGACAGCAGGAACAAAATACAAAGCCTGTGTTGAAAGAGCTAAGGGGTTAGCATCATCAGTTGCTGCTATGTATTACAATTCTATTGATATTCACTAAGCATACATACCACTGCCACTGTAGAAAAATTGTTTTATAGAACTCTGGTCAAACCCTGTTAATGTGCAGCAGGACTCTAGCACTATAGAGAAAGGTATAATGCTGCCGAAGTTTGAAAAAAATCATTCATGAATACTAAAGCTAAACCTCTTCTGTGATATTTTAATATTAATATTGACCATCATTGAAGTTTGTCTATATCTACCAAGAAAATGCTATTTTTCAACACAAATATAAAATGCCTCTACCACCTGA
The DNA here is from genome assembly GCF_965140915.1 of Aythya marila. Lineage (NCBI taxonomy): Eukaryota > Metazoa > Chordata > Aves > Anseriformes > Anatidae > Aythya > Aythya marila. The sequence goes on along the minus strand of NC_139056.1, from coordinate 7,205,390 downwards.
AACCTTAGGAGATCAAGGAAACCATGAAGTTTCACCACAGTTATGGAATTGATGATAAAATCACAGCAAAACATGCATGATGGAATCATAAATATACATATTTATGATATATCATAATCATGTTCAGGGGCAGTTGCAAACATTTTTAGCAACAATATTTGCAAAGCCGACAAAAGCAGAACTTCCAGAACCGTCATTATAAAAAAAATAAAAATAAAAGCTTCCTACTATCATAAAAGAAGAAACAATTAATTATTCCATTTTCTGAAATACTGAAGATATCAAATCAGTCTAGTAGCTGTTGATTTTATTCTACATGTCAGAATTTTGAACCACATAGAAAAGCTTTTGGTGTTTGTTGACTTTGAATAATTGCAATTTCTTTCTTTTGGAATTTGGGAAATAGACTTTATTTTTATATGTTTTATAAAAGCTTTTCTGTTTTGTTTCTGTTCCATATTTTGGGCTGGCAAAGTTTAAATAGTGCATCTCTCACTGACAAGTTCCTTCACGCTGACAAGGAAGAAAGTTGCAGTTTTCCTTTTTATTTTTCAGGTCTACTTATGCTTATTTAATGAAGCATAAATATGGATGGCACCTTCCTCCTTACATCAGTTGAAGACATCAGAAAATGCATTCAGCTGCAAAAGCACCTTCTTTTTAACCAGTCTTTAAATAGTTTCTTTGTGTGATTTTTTTTTCATTATTATTATAGATACTTGTGCTTGATTCATACACACAAGCCACTCAGTCTCTGAAACAGTCTGTCCACATAAATTCATTGTACTCATTTCAGAAAAAAAAAAAAATAAGGAAAAAACTTATGCAGCACTAATAACAAGAAAATCCTTTCATGCAATAAAAACATGGAGATTCATATTATTATTCTTTTACTTCATTTCTACTTATTACATACCCGCTCAGATTTAATGTTTATATGTAGTTCTTTTTTTTTTTTTTTTTTTTAACTATACCACTACAAAGAGTCCATCCCCCAGTCCTGCATGGCAACAGCCACACCTACAAGATAACACTACGTAAACCCGTCCTGAGAGATTTCTAGTCCTGTTCCCAGAGGATATGGAATGAGTTCATTGCCTTCTTCTTCACATGAATTTTGTATGTACATTTTACCAAAGGACGTTCCTGCTTATCCATTTCAGAATCTCTGGATGCTGCAAACTGGCTTGTAACATTCCTCAGCTCCTATTCCATCTCCTACCTGGTGTGTCATGCTTTTGCAGTTTCTATTAACTTAGGGTTGTTGGTTCTTTTTAAGCTCATTTAGTCCTGTGGACTAGGGGTGGACAAGACGAGGTATATATTCAAGAAAAGAAAGGTTGCCTGTGAGAGGCAGATGTTGACATGCAGGTCCAAACACACAACCTGATTACAAAAGATGTTTGAGTCAGGTTGGATGACAGGACAGATTTTTCTTAAATTGACCAGGGAAACCCACTGCTGTACCGGTACTCGGAACAACTTTTTTAATTTACATAGACCTAATTGTTTATACACTCTAAGAGTATTATTAATCAGCTACTTATTATCTGCTTTTCCCACAGTTTCCATCGTAAAAGTATTTAACACTCACAAATCCCTGCATATGTTCAGATCCAAGAAAAAAACCTGCATAGAAATGGCATGCTTATGTATCTCCAGATGCAGTCTGCCAGGCACCAACTCCATCAGTCCAAGTGCCGTTCAAATCAGAAGCTGTTGTGACTGCAGTGCAAGGGAGCAGCAAGAGCAAGACGGTCCACCCGGAGGCAAGCCAGCAGCTAAAAGGGACCACAGCAGCCCCACAAGCTCCCAGAAGAGCAGGACGGGCCAGTAACCCAGGCCTGCTTTTTGGCTGCAGCAGACTTGTATCTGGCCAAGTCTGAGCGTAGATGCATAACTCCATACCAGTTTGTAGTAAACTGTAGATGGAAGATGTAGGCATCATATTCTCTGAACTTGTTTTGGGTTCGGGCTTATGAAATACTGAAAAAAAAATCAAAACAAATATTTCTGTAATATACTGTGATCTCTCTTCTTTCTAAGGGCATCACAAAGTTATTAACAAAAGTGACTGATGTGCAGGCATTACAGTTTGTCACAGAAAATGTGCTGGAATTTAAATTTAAATTTACTCACTGCAGAACTTCCTTATACACCGGAGACCATTGTTCACCACTTACCAATACAGCTAAGAAAAGGTTGGTATCTAAGCTTGTAAAACTGACATAAAGACTTTAAAAAAGGAAAAAGGAGGAAAAAAAACCATCAGATCCTACAAGCTAGAAGCTAATCACCCTTTGCAGAAAATTTCTGCTTCTACAGAAGTGGAAGTAATCTTGAAACACATACATACATATTTCTTTTGCACATACCTGTTCTCATTAGTGTCTATATATGTGCACATGTAACATTTCAGCTGGTTTACATGTGCAGACACATTGACAAAAGATCTTTGTTAGAAAACTAGGTAGTGAAAAATATGGAAATCATTCCACTCATCCTATTTCAAGTTTTCTTTAAGTGCATCAGTTACACGTTTATACACCAAGACCACTGACAACACCAGTGTTAAGCCATACAAGGAGAGCCATACCATATTCACACAGCATAAAGCCCGTTCCTTAGTACAAACTGTTTGGTTTTTGGTTCACGCATTGATACAACAAAGGACTCCTATAAAAACTGTGTTACATTATCAAATTAAAGAAGTCAGCAACTTTAATTAAGCTTGTTAGATTACAGTTGAAATACATCACTGGCTATTGTATCTGCCTGAGAAAAACATCAGGAAGAACACCAGCATGTCATCACCATTTAACGGAGAAGGAGAACAATACTTAAGTGCATATTCATCATTTCTATATGGAAGGACAAGAACATGGAAAAATTTACAACATGTATATGTATCATGCATGCAAGCACACAAACAGGAATTGTAGATGCATGCCTTTTGGATTCCTTTATTTGTCTTCTTCATTTTCTTCCTTTGAAAGGATTAGAAAAGGAGACAACACAAACTGCAGAACTTTTAAGTCATTTTTATCTCTTCAAGTTATACCAGAATAACAGAACATACAATGAAACCCTTTTTTTCATTCTAAACACAACTTTTTTTGTACCTAGTTCTTAAAACTGTTTCATTTATAGCACTACATGCTTTTTCTAGAGTTTATCACAGACCAAACTTTTATTTTATGTGTAGCAGAATTAGAAACTGCTGCTATAATTATATTTTCTCATATCACCAGCAGCTTAAATAAAGGTTTTTTAAAAAGAGACCCACTATTTTCAGAAATACAGGCCTTACAACGGTTTGCACATATACAAAAGAAATGTTAAACTGAAAAAGCAAGTCTTATGCTGTAAACAAAAACAAAACAAAAAAAGGGTGAAATTTAATGAAAAACACAAAACTACATTCATCTCATTTGTGACTCAAGCAATAACCCCTATCTGAAGGCACATAATATCTGTAATCTAGCAAACTTTTGCTGTACTAAGTAGAACCATGAAGCTTCCAGTCTCAAGAAGCTGTGGAAGTCTCCAGTGAAATATTTTACATTTAGTAGTGAAACATACAGTGCATTTATTCTGCAAATTTCATAAAGAGAAGTTTGTTGGTGTCCTTGAAAGATTAATCTAATGCAGAACAGGAAGGTGTGTATATGCCTGAAGGAAAAAGGGAGGTCCCCCATCTATAGCTGATATCTGTGATATATCCAGAACATGAGTGTAACAGAAATCTCTCAATAATGTACAAGAAAGGGGAGTTCTCCTAGACTAGTTTTTCTTATTATTGGCTCAAAAGTCATTATTACTCCAAGTAAGTGGATATTACACCTGAGTTAGATTGTTCAGAGCAGCTGCCCAAAAATTTTTGTATAAAGAGCTGTACAGTTACAGCAGTCAAAACAGCAAATGAACTGGAAAGTAAACTTGACTATGGCAAAAAGAAATGTATGTGGGAACGCCAAACCCACAAATTTACCAACTTGGTTTTGCTTAATATTTTCACTTAATCCCAATATTTTATGGTCAAAGGATTATCTCTATTCAGGGAAGGAATGAGACAACTAACCTTACCAGGGATATCCGGGCTGTCTGTATTTTTCTCCTTCTACGTCTCTATCATTTCTCCTTTAAACTATACATTGGAAATACCCAAATGTTATTTAATTATGCTACAATTACTTCCAACATTATTTAGTGTAATGTCTTTTATGTCCTTCCCCCAAAGGCTTCTCTTTTATCTATAATACCCATAAATTTTTCTTTACAGTCCGTGGCATCATTAATTTTAATGTTATCCCTCTAAGATTTTTTTTTTTTTAATGTGCTGCACACTAGTTGTTAAACTCTTTGGTTCTACTGCTCACATCTCAGGTGTTTGTGTTATTCCTTACTTGCCATACAAGATTACTTAGCAGGTGAGGAGGCAGTCATTCTGCTCATGTATTTGAATACTGACCAGCATAGTGTTAATGTTTATTTTGTCTTTGTACATATTTCTGCTGACCATCTGCCATATACTTGTTTACCTGTACTTTCTTCCTTCTGTGTACTAAACTCAAACTCAGAGGTTATATTAGTTTCCTAATATTTTCCCTCAAGTCTGTATTTAAGACATCTATGATTTCATATGTAAAAATTGAGAATGGCTTGGAAATATTTTCTGAAAGAAAAAAAGAAAAAAAAAAAAGAGCTCTGTTATTCAACTAATGTTCTTATCAAGAAACATGGAAATAATGAAATGTTGATCTTGTGACTGTGCAGCATCACTTCAATACCACTGGTACACTACACAGGTATTTTTACATCCCAGGGGATTCTCTAACTTGAGTAAAAAGGCACTACTTTAATGTATTTTTTCATCTACACTAAACTTCATAAACACAGGAAGACCATCCACTTATCAGGGTGCCATCATTCTTCAATGGAATATACTCAGATCTCCCACATTACTATTTCATTAACTGTCTTATTTTCCCCCGTCTCATAAAAGCAGTTTCAGCATGTTCAGAGAGCTCAGGATTCCACTTTTTCCTAATAAACCCTCTCCTAGCTCTGCTATCACCTTCTTGTTCTTCTTTCCTGAAAAGCTAGTATCCCTGCATTGCTATGGCCTGAAGGCAAGGAGAATCTCCTTAAACTGGTGATTTCATTCCCTTTTGCCCATGAGCTAAGCCTAAACTTCATACGGGTGGCAGCTAGTCTGCTACCTAGTAATGTAAACAATTATTTAATCAAACACGATGGGTTTGAAGTAATTTGGATCCAGAAATAGTAATAATCTGGATTGAAATAATGTTTCTTGTCCAAAACATCATCATATGTTTCTTGTGCTATTGTCACTATTTAAAAAAAAAACAAAAAACAAAAAACAAAACAAAACAAAAAACCTAATAGGTCACAAAAGAGTTTATGAAAATATACAAGATACAGCCTGCAAATGTCCTTTTTCCTTTTTTTTTTTTTTTCTTTACTTTTCTACACCTGTTCTGTTATTCGGTAAAAATGTATCTGAGTAAAGTACTTTTTATCTTAGATTTCCCTTATACTGGCCCTCCCATTCTACACCATACCACTCTCATTTTTCTACATGAAGGGAGAGTTTTCAGATGGATTTCTGAGGCTGAGCTTTTGCCTTTCCACAGAAAGGAAGGCAAAATACAGAAAGGAAGGAGAGAAGATAAAGATCCAATTAATTCATGCTGAGTGAACAGGCAAACAGGTACTGTTGAGCAGGAATCACCCCTCAAAAAAAGGCATATATTCTTTTGATGACAATTAATTATACTTTTCAAAATATAAGTTCCAGCACTCGAAACAACAGGCAAGAACATTTCATTTCAAAGAAAGGAGAACACAGCAACATTTCCTGTATAAGAGAATACACTTGAGAGAAAGCACATCTATGAATCATAGTAGAAAGCTAACTAACCCTGCAGCAGATTCTTCTAGCCAGCCGGATACATAAAAGACAGAGTTTGAAGGATTTTTGCATTTACTCAAGCTAAAACATTCATGAGCCTGCAATATTAACAGAATGCCACACTGATTCCCAGAGACAGGGCCCTGGTGCTCAGCCAGGACGCTCCATTTCCAGCTGACATCTCATTACACCTTCATTGTATTTGCACATCATTTGGGGCACATCACGGCTCAACTACTGAGTTGATCGAGTATCCATTGTATGGTAATATGTATTTTACAGCTATGTTTTGGGGAAGAAGATGGATTTTGTACACTACATGGCTTCTAAACAGTTCCTATTAAGTGTATAAGTAGAGTAAATTCTAGAAAACAAAAGAATATGCCAGGGGGACAAGGCTAGCTTCTAAACCCCAGCAGCAGAAGAGGAACTCTGAGTTCACATTGGTAAACATAAAATAATAATAATAATAATAATAATAATAATAATAATAATAATACAATAATAAAAATAAATTTAATAAGAGAGAGAGAGAGAGAGAGAAAGGACAGATCCTAAAAATTCTTCTCATCCATTAGCCTGGAAAGTCCATTCCTGTGGGGTCAGTATAAGTAAAAAAGTATTTCTTAGCAGAATTCCTCCTGCTGAAGGACAACAGAAAAGTCAAGGGCTTCAACATACATTTAACAATTAAAATTGTGCTGTTTTATTCTTTCTCTATTCTTCATTCTCCCTTTAGTATTTAAACCAGCCCAGAAGTTCTCATTACAAGTCATACAAGTAGTTATTAGACCTCAATACCCACTGGGCAGGATGTTGTCAATCAAGTGTGTTCTTCTCCAAATCAAAAAAGGCATTGAATAAAATAAGTAGATGCATACTTCAGACAAAAGCTTTCTAAAAGTTCTGCTAGAGGTGACTTTAAAAATCACGACTTTCTTTGTGTGACAGTATTTATTCTAAAGTAACACTACTTTTGGAATAGAAGTATTTGAGGCACCTTTCTTCATACAGAGTGTGTTACCCAATGACCATAGGCATACATGGGCAGCCTACAAAGAGCACAGCAGGAACTACTCAGTTACCTTTTTATTTTAAGTGGAGGCTATATGAACAAATTTGCTCCAATACTTATCAGGCTTGTCTTAAATTGATTGGGTGTACTTTTCATCTTGGCTTGTCTTTATATAGAAAAATTGCATTTTAACTGCATTCACAAGAAGAGTTCTTTACTTGTTTTTATTCCAATGTTTTTCAAGAATAATCAATATGTGAACAAGTTGAAATAGGCCAGGGAAATTGAAATTTAATCCCATATAAGTACATATAGTGAGCTTGCTGGATGGCTAACAGCAGATTGAAATTCTGTTGCTGCTGAAACAAGTTGAAAAATGATTTCATTATGGGAAAAAGCAGTTGGTATTTTCTTAATTATTAAATTTATCAGAAAGTACTCCATTTTCCAGATAACAAACCCCGGAAGTATAGACATTCCGTATCTGAGTGCCGAGATAAAATGGACTTCAAATTGTATCTACAAGTGAACAAGATAGCTATATCATTCTAGTTAAATAAACTGTTATGTTCCAATACACACAGTTTCACAGTGTTAAAATTACACAAGTATTTCATCATCTTTTAATTATACAGCCTGCTAATTGGCAGGATACCTGTAAAGCAGTTACATGTATGTTTTTCAAGCCTGATTATCATTTTTGACCTTTCCTACCATATGAACTTTAAACTCATCAGATCAAAACTGCAAACTCAGCTTCAGTTAAGCCCATGGATACTTACTTACTCTGCTGTTTGGGTGCCACAGTGCAAGGCAACATGGAACAGCTATTTTGGTGTCTGTTTACTGGATACATAATTACATACAATAAGTACATGCATCTTTCCATGCTTCTCAGAAAACCACCTTTCACACTTTATTATCACTTATTAAAGCCTACTGCTGGCTTGATTGAAGTGTGTAGGCTGCACTATACTTACCTGCAAAGAAAGCACCTTCATTTGGCTCTTTAAGTTACTTCAGAAACTCTCCCTGTTATTACGTGCCTCCTTTTCATATTATGAATTTCACACACTTAACTGCTTTTGTGTTTCACTTAAAATGTTGTTTATTGGTGGTGCAAAAGTAAAGCTTGACTAGTAATGCCTGCCTTTTTCTTTTCATGCTTTCCCTCATGGGATGCAATTCAAGTGACATTATGGATGTGGATTATTCATTTCTGAAAATCTTTTAAGTATGTCTCAACCAAGCAGATTCCTACATTTCCTACCTGTAGAGGGAGGGGGAGAATCATATTATAGAGTTCCCATTCTTTCATAAATATGATTTAGTAACAGAATATACATAATCATATCTTTCTCAACAGATAGTGTGAAGGTAAAAAAATCTATCTAGCTGGAATATTGTGCAGAGTCAAAATCTCTTTTTTGTACCACAGCATCATTTCTCTTGCCTCTTTCAAATGTAAGAATATTCTTACAAACTGAAGACTGGCACAGCTCAAAAGTCTTACGGCAAATGTATAAAAAAGTAAAGTAGAGGAAACAAAACACCTGTGTGGTTCATTTTATCTCACATAAAATAAAAAATGCATGGATTTGGGATACATTGTTTCACTATTACTTACATGTACATAGTGCTGGCAATATTTTAAATTCTTCAATAGTCATTTACCTTCCCTGCCTTCAGAAACACATAATCAAAGAAGAGAAACTCTGCAAGAAAATTATAATCCATGGGCTGCCAATTCAGTAACTATGTGATCTCCTTTGTCCACCTAATGTTCATAAAAGCAGCATCTTTCTTTAATTATGTTTTAAAAGTATGAAGCGGATCAATTCACTACAACAAAAAGCCTATTAGAGCTTAAGAAGATGTGGCAACATAGTTCTCATCTACTATCAACTATTTCCTTCAGATTTCCTCTTTGGCTAAAATATTTTTCACCGCAAAAGAGTAGGTGGACAATCAACACTCCACTGTTGTTATTGGCATTATGATCACTGGAATTGTGTTTGTGTTTTTTTTTTTTTTTTTTTCCCCAAAGTGACCTGTGTTAGATAAACAGCCTGAAAGGGAGACTGTTAGACAATCTACTTTTTATCCTCTGGTAGGTTCTCTGTAGTGAATGTGATCAGGTGACAGGACATAAATATCCATAAACTCAAAGATATGTACATAAACCCAAAATGATGACACTCAACATGGTGACTTACCACATAGTACTTTGTGCTCATAAATTATCCAAATTTCTAGAAGCTTCAGTTGTATGCATGCTACTGAATTCTGATTGCCTGTTTTGAAAATTAGAATACTTTGATTTCTGTGCCAGTTTTGTAAGGAAATAAATTACACAGATGTACCGCCAACCTGTCATTTTTCATCCCCTCCCTCCTAACTTTTGAATGAATTGGCTAATTTTGATCAAATCTGACAAAAGGACCTGGTCTCAAAGATATCAAGTTCCAACAAGTTTCCATGAGAACTGACAGCTGAGTAGGAGACAAAGACTGACATGAGTCTTCCCAGTGAGGAAAATATTGCTGTGTAAGCTCAGCAATTATCTATTATGCTTGACATACCAGCAAGCCAATCACTGTGTATGTATCAGCCACACAATCCGCTTACATGTAATTCAGAAGCAGTCACAGGTCTTCTGCCTCTAACCCAGCCACAAGCAAGGGATCAGAGGAGTAGTTTGGATGTGCATTTGGGAATCAGTGGAGAAGCTAGATTTTAGCAATGAAAGGTGAATGAAAAAGGGAGCTGTAGCTTGAGTGCACATATTGGAAACCAGGCTTACATTTATCAGCTGTAATAGGATCATTTTATAAAGTTTGTAAAGAGTCTGTAATCATTAACCCACTATAATCCAAAACAATAAAAGCCAGGAAAACTCAACAAATGTCAGACTTTCTGTGATTTAACAATGTTGCAAACAAAACAGCAGTGCCAGTGTTAATTCAAGTGGGCCAGTATCCCTGAGTGCACTTGAATCTCTCTGCACAACCACCTCTTGACCCAGGAGGCCTGGTCTAATCATGCCCTTTTTAGCTGGGTCTATACCTGCTGGATCAGTAATTACACAGTTGGCATAGCCCAGGTTATTAACACCTCAATAACTGAACTTTTAAAGAAGAGATTCTTGGTATGCTGTGGAAGCGCTCTTACCTTCAGGCCATTGTCTGCATGATCTTTGGTCCACATTGAGCTGAGAGAATCCTAGTGTTCCCTGCTCTTTGCTTCTGTTCTGTTCTACTGATGTCAAACCCTGGCTCTGAAAGTTTTAAATTCACCATTTCTTTCTATTCTCCTCAGACAGGCTGTCCAATGCCATGTAAAGAAGAAAAACAAAACAAATAAAATAAAACAATCCCTTCTCCTTACTTCTGTTGCTTTCCTTGCTTATTCAGGAAAACATCGTATTACTTTCTTATGCAAAGGCATTGATTGCACCAAGCACTCAAGTTCTATTATTTTTCTATTAAGACTCCTTGATCTTTTCTAGTTACTGCTTTCAAAGTCAGTATTCCATTCTGCTGATGAATTACCATACTTACATCTGCTCAGATCTAATGAACACTCCAGAACTGGAGGTCCATCACTGCTACTGAGAATACTTGTTTGAATTATCATTTAAGCAATCATATCCCTCCCTCATCCAGATGTTACAGAGCATAAAGGATAAGAAATCATTCCAAAGAAATCTGCACTGCAGTCATCATCAAAGTGAGTAGATAAAGGAGAGCTGATAGGACACCACACACTAGGCAAATCACTGTGATCTTCAAAGAGAAAGGTAATGGATTTCTTTTTCTAAACATAGTTTTTCTTTGAGAGTCAGAGGCCTTCATGTTAAATTCTGTATTTTTAGCTCCCAAATGACCATCTTGAGTTAAATTGCAGAAGTTTATTAGCAAAAGAGTAAGAAAACAATGATAGATAACTGTGATTCTTCTGTCCTTGTACAGTAATCAAAGAATTGTTTACTAATAGACTGACTTGCTCCCAAAAGCAGAAATCACACAGCTCCATCTTGTGGAAGATACGGTTCCCTGTGTTCACATCCTACAGATCACTTGTTCCTTTGTTATTGCTTTAGCTTTAGATATTTTTACCTACAAGTTTTTGCCTAATATGGATATTTTTCTTTAACGTGTATATTAAACATCATCATCAAGAGCAGGAGCAATCTGTCTAATATTTTTATTTACATTCTTTTGTTTGTTTTTATTTGTTGGTAAGATTCTCCTAAACAGGTTCATACTTTAACAACTCACGTTTGTACCAAGTGTTACCAACAGAATCAGGTGTCAGGTGCATATTCTGCACAAACAGGTGAAGAATTGGCTACTTTTTCTTTCTGTGCTCTTTCTTTGTCCCATAAAACGTCAAATTCCTTACAGAAGTGTCTTCTGCAAACTTGAATTACCACTAAAGATATTTGATTTTCAGTCTAGTTGTACTTTTTAGCAGGGAGCATTAGCAACTCATTTTAGGTGGCAAGAAAGCACAGGACAGCAGAGTTTGTCTCATTCCATGTAAATGTGTAATGTTTTTATAATCTAATATTATTAAAGTGAACCAACTCACAACAACTTTAACCTCAAATGAACGAGGTAACTTTTCACAAGATCAAGAAAAATGCCTTCCTGGACATGACTAAAGATTCTGGAGACAACTGTGGCAGTGATCCTTATTCCTTTGTTGCAGTCTCATTGTCCCACTGAGAACTTGGGAAAGGACTGTACATCAGAAATAAGCACGTTATCATGTGCACTCCACAGATGCTGATTCTATTACTGTTGTATTCCCAAGCGTAGCCTGTATCTTCCTACTTCCTCCACCCTCCTGTGATAAGATTAGCATTGCAGGGAGAGAGAGCTTTAAGTCTTCAGCAAACACAAGTTCATAGTTATCCCTCTCTTTACAGTGGTGATTCTCTTGCCTGATGTGTTATAATACTTACCAATCTACTCTTTTGTCATTGAGTGTTTTATGAGAAATTAGAGAAAAGTAAGCATCAAACAAAAATTCCCACATTCAAACAAACACTTACTCTGCCCCATATATTCACTATTTCCTCCAGAGTCCACATTCAGGACAACTATTCACCAAGTTTTTCTTTTAAGTTTGTTCACCATACAGTATGTGCAGTGACCAGCTCACAACCATCACATTTTCAAGTAACAGCAAAAAAGCAATTTTAACAGGCATAATCCAAATGTTGTGAAACTCTCTACTTAATATCAGCAAGTCAATATCAAGATGAACTACAAATTTACTACTAACTTGCTAAATAGAGGTTGACCAAATTGGAAATGAAAAATCTTAAATCATTCACCTATATAGTCTTCTGTGCCACTTCTGTCAACTTCTGTGCCATGCTATCAGGAAAAAAATCTTTTTTTGTTTTTTTACTTCTGGCTTTATAATATCCATAGGGAAAGTTTGCTAACGTCTTTGTGAACAGAGGTCTACACACCAAGATTCATGATGAAGAAGTGCCTTGGTCTTTAGCACATAAATCAGTGTAATGACTGCTACATGTTTTGATGTTCAAAGCAATATTTGGTGTTTGGAGAGGAATGTATTTTCCATAAAAATTGCAGTCTAATGTAATATTTGTCTATCAGATTAACCCAGCCCCTATTCACTGAAGTTTTCTGAAAAAGCAGTGAGTAACATGACTCACGGGACTAGTTGCAAATGAGTCTGGGAACATTTTTCCCATTAATTTACAATTGAAATGCGTGAGTGGTCAGGAATGACCACAAACATTCCCTCAAGTCTTCTAATTTAATTAAAAGGATAAATGATCACAAGTATTTTCATCTTTTTTAATTAGTTTTAAATTAATGTTCAGTGTGAGAGCCAGAATTCCTAAGAGTAAAAGTAAGGAATTGTGTACAGGAGCTTCTGCCAATGTGCCAGATCTGCAAGATGAACATCCATGAGCAGATTCATAAGATTGTAACATGCTCCATTTGAACAAAAGTGACTATTTTTCATTCACATTTTGTTATTCCCACAACAAAGTGAACAATGTATAACACACACACAAACGCACACACTGCTTCAAATACAAATACAATAACCAAAACCAGCTGCTTATTAAAATATAGTTTTGGACTACAATAGCCTGAGGCTGTCTGAATCTACACATACAGGCAAAGAAATGCAATAGCCAAAAATCTTCTAAAAATCAGGCAGTGTCTATTTTTAGAGAACATGTCAAGACACGAGAAAAAGAAAAGCAGAATGGCATCTTGTTTTTTCCCCTGCAAAGCATATTCCACGCCCCTTGTAAGACGATTCGTGACCACCAAATTTGCCTTCCCTGCTGAGAAACATTTGGGCAGTCCTCTCTTGTGGTAGAAGTCAAAATAGCAACTCTCTAGATATGACTGAGAAAAAAATGCCTTATCTCTTCCACTAACACTTTTATTGTGTGAAATTTCAGGAACAGTATCAACTAGATTTCTCTTTATTCAATTTTGAAGTAGTTTTTGTTTCCCTGAGAAGTATCACTCTGAAACTCTAGAAACCAAAAACTACAGAAAGGATGAAGGAAAAGAATCAAAGGAAAGGATTTGCCAAGGTTCATACCCCACCCCAATCTGTCAATGCTGACAAGAACCAGCTACCTCTGAACATGGGTGGATGCACTAGTTCATCCTCTCTATCCAATCAGTCCTTGGAACGTATTCCAGAATCTGCCAACAAGGCTGCCAATTAGTGCCAGTCACGATAGGCTTTTCTGTGATGTGGACATCTATTCAAGAGCAATCGGACCGATACTATCAAGCTGCTTTATATCTGCCTCTAAGGAACTTTTACAGGACTTTGTAGCTTGCACTTACTACCTAGATTAGCCAGGTTGAAATATAAATCCATAGATAGGGATAATACCCTCTTCCACCCTAAAACAAGCTATGTGGTGGAGTTTATAGTTGGAAGCACTCTTAGGCTTTGCAAGAAAGTGCCAAGAGAAAAGTCCCCTAGAAAGAGAAAGGAATTGTTCAATAGGGCTACAATTATTTAATTCCCCAAAAGCAGGTGATTAAATATTATGTTAATTTGGATAAATATTAAGAAAGTATTAAAGCAGTATTACCAGACAAATCAAACAACAAAAGAGGTGATAAATATTACAGCTGCTGCAAATAATACTTTTTAATGATACTCTGTGTTGTGTATGGTGTTTAGAAGGTAATTATGCACCGACTGCAGTTTCAGTCTGGCACATTTAATCAGCTGTAACCCTATGTATTTTGTTTTTTCATTATTTTACTGCATACCATTAAAATTCAAACGTTATCAAAACATGACATCAGAAACAATTTACTATTTCCTATTTTAGACTGAAAAAGATATGACTAAATGTTAACAATAAGGCAGGTCATTCTAGTTTAAAAAAAAAAAAAAAAAGAAAGAAAGAAAGAAAGAAAGGGACAAAATATAGAAAAAACATACCTGTATCTGCTGTGTTTCCTATTCATCCATTTATCTATTTCTTTTCCAATACATGTGTATTTGGCATTGAAAGTGTAATCCTGAACTCCCTGGTAATCTAGCTGGGAGATTTGGCTGCAAAAGGAATCAAACATCAGATTTAAGACTGAGAGAATTAAAAAGCAAAATGCCCAGAAGCCATGGCAGGTTACCAGTTTTAATATAAAGGCTCTTGTTTTATTATGCATGAATATGAATACGATTTTTTGGATCCTAAAGTACTTTAATCAATGTTCAAGGGTTTTTAAGAACCTCATTATATATCTCTTTTATAGGATTATGAACATTTGCAAATGGGGTCACAAAGTAACGCTTCAAAGGCTAAGAAGTTAGATCAAGAATATTTTCCAAACCTCTTTCAAAACATTTTAAATCACAGGCTCTGCCCAATGTACATTGCCACATTTAAAGTGTTAGCATTCCCTGTGAATTTTAGCTGTATCTTTTCTTTCTTACAGATCTTACTCTTCCCCCTCTCTTCCTGGGGTGGCTACATCTCCACAACTTTATCCAAAAACTTTATCCAGCAACAAGAAGTAAGACTTTCAATTAAATTAAACTAAAATAAAGCTAAAGAAACAAAAGTAAAACAACAAAACAACAAAGCCTCTACATATGTTAAAGACTGAACTGGTTGGTCTGATTTGACTTAGCAAGCAACAGAGGAACAAGGATAAAAAATCATAGCTTGAGACTGGGCCTTTCTCTGGCAGTTTTGTAATTACCCATTCTGAGAAGCTTTCCTTTCATTAGGGGAACAAAAAATAGAAGCTGAATCAACTCGGGTTTTGTAGATTTGTAAAAGTATCTTGCAGATCCACCCTCCTTTTTTTAGATGTGTGTATACAGAGGCAATAAATATTTTACACAGGTAAACTTATTTAGTGCTGAGGTATATATACTTGGAACCTAAATGATAACCTGAGCTCTCAAATGAAGGAGTAGGTTGATATTATTGCATTTAATACAGACATTGCTACCAATACTGAGTTTTATATCAGATAAATAAATTCAGAAATTAGTAACACATGAACACAACTCCTAAATCCAGAAATAAAATGTTTGCATGATTTAAAATGAAACTGTCCTGTTGAACAAAGAGTATTTATGCAACCTATTAAATACTGAAAAAAAGGAAAAGACTTTTTAGAAGTCAGAATCATCAAGACCAGACTCCCTCTTCTACATTCTGGAACTCTTTGTGGGAAAGACTGAAGGAAGTTGGGTTCTCTTAACATTAGCCCAGGTAACCTTCAATATAATCCACATTTCAGCCATTATACTATTGTTCAGCAACATTAAAAATAATTAAAAATATATTTGCTTAACTATGAAGAGAACAAGTGTGTATAAACTTCAAGGTGTTCTAGTGTCATAAACAACCTTGAGTTCGTGATACTATAGAAAGAGGATTGCAAGAACTATCACTTCAAAAAATGATGCAAGAACAAAAAAGATTGTATGCGAAGCTTCTTTACAGTAAACAATGCTTTTACAATATTTATATATGTTCTTGGCTTCATATGCCCCAGGGTCACTATTAAAATTTACAGCAATATGCATTTCCTTGTATTATGTATCACAATAAAAGTCTCTGTGACAATATATGTGTTATCATAGATGTTTTTTATTTACATCAAATAAATCCTAGTCAACTACTGTTAAAAAAAAAAAAAAAAAAAAAAAGGAAAAAAAAGCAAACTGCTATACCTAAACAAATAAAAATAAAATCTATAAAGCAATTTTAAAGATACAATTTTCAGTATTCTCTAAGAGAAAGGATAGGAGTAGGTGGCAACACAATATTGCAGCAATGTCCCAGATCTTGGTCTCTAAACACTGATATAAGCCTTCTCTTCGGAGTCTGATATGAAGAAAAGTTTCCAAATGTAATTTTTCAGTCCTTTAACTGCACGCATTCCAACAGATAAACTCCCTCTCATTGTTTATCACTTTCCAGTAAGAAAATACACAGAAATCTACGTACAACTGGAGGGTTCCAACATCTTTCTTTAAGCTAATGTGGCTGCTAAGCTATAAAGAACAGGCTGCCACTATGCGTATCTGGTAGCAGAATCTAGAATTCATCTCTTAGTTCTTGTCTAAAACGTCTGCTGAAAGCAGGTGCTCACATCCAACAGTGCTGACAACCTGCAGCAGGGATTCTACAGAGATCTAAGACAATATTAGCTTCTCAAACTTCCAGGAAGAAAACTTTAAGAAAATCCACAGAAAGTTTAGTATACCTGTCCCAGAAATGTTTGAAAAAGTGTTCTTTTGAGTTCATTTCTTAATAAACGAATGGGGCAAGATTCTGCAGCAGCAGATCTGCCAGGAGGCAGGAAGCAATACAACAACTGATCCACTGAACTAAATTTGACGAAGTGTGAAAAATGTCAAGAGAGACATTTATTTGTGATGAAGAACTCAAATAGCTTCCATGCATGAAACATGCTCTTCTGTTCTTGTTTCCGTAACTTCCCAGTGAACCACAGTGCTGAATTAATTGAACTGCCAACTTACGTGTGCTTTTCTTCTTAGTAAAATTCACTGCCCACAACAATTCACTGTTACTATATCACTACAGTATCATGTAGAAGATGATGCTTATATATCATGTATACATATACAACAGACATAAAGGAGAATTTTTTGTCACAACCCAGAAATCCTGTCAGTAGATCATTCAAAGGCAAAACGCAGCAGAGAATTGGATCAAATCTACTTATCAGTACTTGCTTTTTAATTTCTATATTACTATACACTATTTTATAATGCAGTAGAGTTCGAAGATCAGACTGCCCTTGATCCTGTGCTGTAAGTCAGTGCACAAATACAGAGCCAAGCTTTACAGCTGCCACCTGCAAGCTACGGCACTTCTCACTCCATTGGGCTTGCTCTGAAGAACAGCAAAATGAAGCATGTCCACACATTTCAACCACCCACAACCTAATTTGTGATAGATTTGCACGCAGGCAACACCTTTTGAACTGAAACGGCTGCGGCACACCTACATGCTGCATTGGGGTACACAGGTGGGGGAAATAACAATAGTATTTTTAAAATTGCCAAATTATTCACTATGTTTTGGGCAAACATAGCAAAGCCATGATTAAAACAGCCACTCTTGTTTAAAAAAAATAATAATCCCAGCAAATTCCCCTTGGAGCTCCTTAATAAAGTTTTAACATCCACCATCTATCTGGTAAACAACAGTCCTTGGAAGAACTGAGACAATGAGCAAGCAGTGCCATGAATATTCAAAGTTGTAATTGCTATGGAAACCATCTCCAGGAATTCAACCTTTAAGTATCAGAGGCACATCATGATACAATGACAGGAAAAGAAAATATAATACTGCCTAAGACTTCAAAGTTCAAAATGCAAGAGAAAATCAAAGCACTGTGTAGGAAAAGCCTTTGCCTTCTCCCATCTTCCCGGCTTTTTAGGGTGGATATTAAGGTGGGTGAGCCATGCAGTATCCCTTTCTGCCTGGGCTTGCCAAACGGCCCCTACCAGTACTGCCAAAAAGGATGCTCTTTCCTTAGTCAAATCATAATTGTAACCCACCTTTCCCAGTAGAACTGAAAAACCTGGTGTAACTCTATTCAAGCCCTGCCATTCATGTTCAAGCTTCCAGCAGGCTGATAACAGGGTCAGGTAGCAAGGACAAGGTGTCCGAGATCATCAGTGATGGCCTTGATTTCATTTATTTTATATGAAATTTCTCAGCTTATTCTACTGTATTTGTACCACATGAAGGTATTAATGAGTAGCCCACAATTTTTTGATCATTTCATCTTGCTTCCTTGCAGTATCCTGCCTGCTGACAAACTGGAGGTGATCCCACAACAGTTACGGTCTGCCTCAGCCCCTATTTCTGAGCGTCACTGCAACTCTTTTGATATTGATTCATTGAATAAAACTAGCAAATGCAATATGCATATAAGTATTACTCTGAACAATGGTGAAAAGATGTTATTTCTGATGAACTAGCATTTATTCTTTTTAGGTATAGAAATTATGTACCTAAAATTTATGTAAAGAAAGAATATCATCCCAAGTGTTATTGCAGAAGTCTGCTGCATTTCAAACACTAACCACTCACTTTTCTT
This sequence comes from Aythya marila, assembly GCF_965140915.1. Classification (NCBI taxonomy): domain Eukaryota; kingdom Metazoa; phylum Chordata; class Aves; order Anseriformes; family Anatidae; genus Aythya; species Aythya marila. The sequence goes on along the minus strand of NC_139056.1, from coordinate 7,186,810 downwards.
TATTAAGGTGTGTCTTATTACAGCCTTATAAAGCTGAACAATCCCACAAACACTGGAATTTATTGAAGGTTTACAGTAATATGCTGTTCGCATTCTTGTTGATGCACAAACTTATGCTTTTAAAGAAGGGACTTTAGTAGTAAATTCTGCACACCCATATTTGTGCAATTATGATTTTTTTAATGATGTACATCCTTACTTATTTAAGGCCCACAGCTCTAGTTTAGATCCATGGCAGTATAAGTTAATTTGCCTACCAGATGTTTTTTCAGGTTGGGATAGAAGGTCACTCTAGGAGGAGCAAAGTTACATCTTCAGTTAACTTGTATCTGATGCCATGTCACATTCACTTTTTCAGCAAACTTCAGCTTTGCCTTTCCTACCTTCATTTAGTTGGAGTGTTCTAAGTGCTAGCAACCAAAGAACCCCTAGGAAATGCCTGATTTCCACACCGCTGTCAGTCACACATCCAGCAGGAGGTGAGCAAACAAGCACAGTTTGTCAAGCAAAGCACAATGCAAATTTTATGCTGGTGTTATTCTGGTAATCAGAAGACAAACAATAATTATTCTCACATAATGTCACTTGGTTTAGTATTAATCCACCAATTTTTTTCATGAATGTGAAGTGGCAGAACGTTACAGATGATCATGTCACATCATCTCAGCATTTTGGATAGTGATTGTCCAATGTAAAGCCAGATTTCTCATACTGTCAAACCACATCCTGGGCTTTCAGAATAAAAACTGACCAAAATATAAAGCAAGTTATAATTAATCACACTTCTGTACAAACCAAAATAATGGTTACTTCTTAAAATTACTTTGGAAAAAAATATATTTGTTTATAAAGCACAAAAATTGTAACACCAGTATAGCAAGGATATTGATTTTGCTTTTCTAAAACCCTTCCCTGGGATATCATCATCAAAGTTTGTTGACTAATCTGAACAAATATCAGTATTGCTCAAAATATCCAAAATAAAAGAAATACGTAGTGTTTATTCTTGATAGAATAATAGAATAAAAAAGAAAAGTAAACTTTTGGCTCTACCACAGAGCCAATTAGATTACTAAATATACCTTTACTGTCCAAACAAATAAATACATTTAAGCAAGGCTCCTACATAATGGAAAAGTAAAAAAAAGAAGAAAAAATAAAAAGGTCAGGGCAAAGCAATCATAGGAAATGCATAGGAAAGACAGACTGGGATTACAGCACGCAGTTGTGGGATGCCAGAGGGGAATACCCCTGGCACCCCCAAAAAGCCTGAAAGTTGGAAAGTGAAAGGCAGTCATGGAAAATCTGAAAGAATTAATTAAAATATCATGAGATTTCTAGAAGCACATATCTGTTCAAACCCAGGATTCAAGAACTCTTTCTACTGCTTTCTACACTGAAGCCTTCCTTGGGGGGGGGGAAGAAAGAAAAGAAAGAAAAAAGCAAGAAATGTGTACCTCCATCAAATACATCAAAGAAAAAAATGCAGTTGTTAGGCTGATCTTGTACCAGTATTAGGGGTAGCTTCCTACTTTATCTGCTATTTTGTCTGGGTCTGAAAATTTTCATTTTTTTTTTCTTTCTCAGGAGGCTGCCTCAGATCTCTGAGATCTCTGCAGACTTCTTTAACGAAGTCCTGTGTAACTCTAGTTCTGTCTTTTATGTTATGTTTATGTTGCTGGTTTAAACTGCAGTTTTATCAAGAATCAATTAATCCATACCTCTTTAACAGTATCTTTACTTACGTGGACTTAAGTATTTAGAAATCTGTTCACTTTCCTGAAGCATGGTTTGAATCTCGCATACCACAAAGTTTGTTATTGCATAATTCCTCATTAGCATACAAAGATTGTAGCTCTAAAGCAACGTACTTGTTTTCTTAGCAAAAGAATGAGAATGAAATGATGGGGACAGGTCTTACACTTTCAAAGAAGTTGGAAAATGTTCAAAAGTCAGATGAGATTTTTGAGCATTGTATTTGTAAAATACTTTATGAGACTAACATGAAGTTTAAAAGTGATTCAGAGAACTCTTGGAGCTCAGGAGAGAAAATTAACTATTCAGGTCTAAACAAAGTACCCAGCTTCAGTCTTAACTATGAACTGATTATTGCTGCTTCATAATTAAAGGTTTCCTACAGGCTCCAAAGAACGTAAGCCAACAGTTTCCTCTCTACTTGAATTCAAAATTGAATTCAAACTGTCATTAAAAATAGAACAGATCACACATTCATAATACGATCTTACTACGAATTCTGAGAGGTATAATAATTTGGTACATATCTAACTTTTTGCACAGAGTTACTGAAAGCAAAGAGTGAAAAAGACTTATTGATCTGAAATGCAAGTAAAGATGTAGCTCCCAATTTTGACTTTTGTACTGCATGATGAATCCCAGGAAATTCATTCAAGCTCATAAATGCTCAGGAGATGTTCCAGGTACTTTTTACTAATGAGAAGGTTCCTTTACTTGATGTGTTTCTCGGAAGTACAATTCATTCAGACTAGGATATAAAAGCCAACAATCACTGAAATAAAGGGAAGAGGCAGTAATGCAGTCCCTGAACTACTACCTTTTCAATATAACACTGACAGGAGTTAGCATTTTTTCTCACTTTCAACTGCCCCAAATAAAATCATTCTAAGAAAACAGTGATGCTGTACTGTTAAGCATCTATACTCCATGTTTTGAATTGGACATTTAGTTTTTCTTTCCTTAAGCTGTTAACCACCCTCCTTATTTCACTGGCATAGGTCAGCTGGGCAGATGGCCATTCAATTTATTTACAAGACCTGTTTTACGTGGCACAGTTGATGCAGGGATGAGCCTTTTTCTCTGTTCAGAAATGTAAATCTCTCTTCCTAGAAAACAGTAATCTAAATTAAGGTGACTTAGTACTTCTGCTGTACTAAAGAACCCTGAAAAGAGATATGCACCCTTGGATAGTAAATTCAGTTTTTATCTCGCAGATAGCAATAGAACAGCCACAACTACCAGAGTTCATCTGTTTTAAAATGAAACCTCTCCTATAGTTTCAACCTATACAACAACATACTCCAAACTCCTACCTTCTAATCCTAATGCTGGTATGTCTTGCACCTTGGGCAAGAGAGATCCATAAAAGAACTGACAGCTTCACCACCAGAGCTCTGCAGCTGGCTGCGCTCCGAACACAAACAGCTCCACAATACAACCATCACTGCCTCATTGAAACACATCTTCCACTAGACTCTGACAGCAATAAGGGCCCCAAATCAGACAGAAATGTTTGCAAAAAGTCTAGATGAGCAGCAGCTCAGCAGTGAAATGGTAAGAAGCCCTCTCTGCAACAGTGAAATTCACTCTATTTGATTTTGAGACATCAGGAAAGGCTGTTGGTGATTCTGACTTCTCCTCAGTTTTGGTGCTTGATAACGCTTTTATAAAGGAGGTGAAAAAGCATGCTCTGTTGTCTATTTAGACCAGTCTATAATTTAAAAAGGTTTAATACAATTAATACAGAGTTTAGTTCATAGTTCCAAGAGGAAAAAAATATGCTTTCCCTTTGTCCTAGAACAACCCCTAACAAATCTCCCCAAAATGAAATCATATGGGAAGGCTTCAGGCTAGAGCTGCCTATGTTTGTACGACACTGTAAAAGCTGCAATTGCTGCCTTTGCCATGTGTCTTCTATAACCAAATGCTCAGAGAAATGGAAAATTCCATATATCAGGAAAGTTTTCATCACATTAACTTTAGGTTCTCTTTAAAAGACAAGAAGTTATGGAGGTGTGAATCTGCCCCACGGAGAGAATCAGAATGTTTCTTCAGGGAAGAGCATGCAGTTATATGCAGCTACTCAAGGGTTAAGGAAATTATTACAGATGGGATCCTACATCAGCAGCAATATCCCATTTCAGCAACAGGATACAAGCATTCTAATTAGAAATGTAAAACAACATTAATTCCACATTTACAATATTCAAATTAATATGAAAAGGTTTCTAATTGCCATGTTAGCATGTTTCCTTGCTCAACTACTTCTGTATGGGAGAAACAGTTAATCTGATAATAGGCCTCAGGAAAAAGGTCTGTATAAAACTGATAACTTCATATTAACTTCTAAGGTAATGATATTTTAACAGAAAAACTTAGGTGCAGTTATAATTTTGTCTTTTCTTGTGCTTTGCCTGCAGGATGCTACCACAGCAATAGTGCTGGTCTATGCAAAGGTATCTTTAGTTACATAGTTTGGGGAATGCAGCTTTTAAAGCAGTTACTCAACCTGCTCTACCCACAAAGCGACTGTGCTTAGGAAGGAACGCACGCGACTCCTTTCCCCATGGGGAACGATGGCAGTGATGGGCTGAGGCACTGTGTGGCTCAGGAGCTGCTTCCTGGTGCCGAAACACATGCCTGTCAGGGCTCTGCGTCAGCAGGACCTTACCTTTGTTCCTCTGTAAGGTATTTTGACAGCTCTTTAGCGAAATAGCAATCTAATAAGATATTTGGTTTGTGAGTGAGAGCAATTTTTATGTTCTAATCCCTGCATTATATAGCTATTCCATTGGAATCAGAAGGATGAATACTCATTGAACTGCACGTTCCAACTATTTGATACATATCTGCAATTCAGACAAACATTTTTTAAGTAAAAACATTACAAGATCATTTCTTTTCACAAATAACAACTTCTTGTAGCACTCAGATAATGTTTTTCCAACATTTTTTCTCAGGAAACATAAAATCTTCAACTAAAATGGCAAATCCAGATTCGTATTGCCACTGCCGTACCACAAATCTACACTGGCCACAGCTGTGCAAACAATTCTGCACCTGTGATACCATCTACATCCAGCCACAATGAAATGCTCCCCATTGAATCACCAACTGTTTCTTTTGCTAGTATCAAAGTAGTTAATCAGTGAAAGTACTTCTATGAGATGAACAGCTAAACACTTCTGAGTGAATATGATCACCTCCCTTAGAAACATATGACAAACATGCATATAACACATTAATACACTAGATCTGTCACTGATATATATTGCTACAATAAGGAAACTTCAATATATTTCATGACTTTTATATACAGAAACTATTTAAGTGGAATATTCTACATGGTCACTATTTATCTAAGATGCACATGTGGAGAAAAAATCAAAATTAAGACAGTTCAGGGTGCTTGTTATAAACTGCATATATCTTTAAAGCTTTTAATTTAGCTTTTAGCTTTTTTTTTAATCATGGATTAAAAAAAAAAACAACACTGGAAATCATTAACAACTGCTTAAGTTTAATTCTGAGTTTACTTAAGACAAAGTAAACTGAACACAGTTGCTGTTCTTGTATGGCAATTATATTTAAGAGGGGAATTAAGGGAAAGGAGTTGGTAATTCCAGGGTCTTGGTCAGTGCAAATCCAATCTGCGATTACAACCTAACTTTCCTTACTAATGTTGCCTAACCATCGGACTATACACAGATCAATTCTTTAACTGCTGGTCATTTTTAAGCCAGCAAAAGCAGCATGTCACATTTAGTTTTTACAATAGCTTCATTTAATATATATATATATTTTTTCTTTTATGGGGTAAAGTTTTGTTGTTGTTGTTGTTGTTGTTGTTTTGTTTTTTGTTTTAATCTCTAAAGAATGTTCTGCATGTAGACTGATGGAGAAAATTCTATTTCAGTCCATCACAAACTATAGGAAGTGCCCACCTTAGAAGTAAATATTGTAAGAACATGAAGAGATGTGGCTATAAGATGGCTTATAATAAATCTCCAAAATACTGGTGTTTTTTTTTCAATTTTGAATGTAATTTTATATGTACAGATAAACATCAGTATCTTTATTTTTATGCTTTTCCTCAGAAAATAAATTTGTTCATATTTTTAAAGAACTAAATATATTTCTTTGGTAACCTGGATAATAAAACCATGCATTGATTTAGAGAATTTTGCTTCACAGTCTTATCTTTATCATTATAAACTCCAGCAGATCATTGTTTTTACTAAAACATTAAGAAGAACAAAGATATATTCCATGAGGTAATGATGCAAGGTAACAAACACCAGGACTAGGGCTGTTAATCTCTTAAAATTCATCAGCTAGTGAGTTTAGGGGATAGTTGATAAACCTAAGCAGAGATAATGCATCAAACTCTATGTAGGATTTTAGATAAATAAATATAGTAGATTTTACTTATGATGAAGTTGGTTCTGGGAAATTGTGAAATGCAAGAATTTTCAGGCCATTTCAAATAAATTGGCTATAGTCTTGTTAGTTGGATAGCACAACTAAGGCTTAAAACACCCCCTAAACCAGTTAAAGATTTTTCTCAGTAGATAAAGGGGTCGATAAGGCTGAAATCCAAACTACAGACCAGGTCAAATATACACTAAAAAATCCACAAAATGGGAAATCTCACCATGTTTTCATGGCTGAAAATACTGAACTTTTCTTAAATACGACAACAGGATGGAAGACAAAATGTCAATGTTTTAAAAAGAACATAAAGTAAGCTTTGCAGAAGTTATCTAAATTCTGGTTTTCTTCTCATAGGGAGTTCTCAGCTTTTTACATTACAAATAACAAAGGTTTGTTAACATAATGCACAAGAACTGTCAGTAGTTTTCAGACAAGGCTGTTGCCATTACACAGATGAATAGATTAATGACTTAGTCATGGCTTCTTGCATCGTTTTCTTCTCTAGTAATGATTAATAATAACTTGTCAAAATTAAAATTTTTAAAACAATTGGTTGTCAAAAGCATATCATACAAAGAAGATTCATATTAATATTTTTGATTATATTAATAACTGAAACAAGTAATAAGCCTACGTCCAATGATTTGTTCTATTGCTCTACCATACAATTAATCTGCCTCTCATATAGCACTAATATTATGAAGTAAATAGGTCATTTGATGCATTGTTAAAATGTGCAAGTACATTTCATTCTTATGAGGCTGGTAACAGGCTGTACCAACCATTTATAAGCTTGAAAGTAACCTATAGTTTGTTTTTATTTGTATAAATAAAATACAAACCATTTTATATGGCATGGACCTCCTACAGTTATTCATAATGTTTACTGCATATATATAAGTTTAGTTTAAAATTAAAAATAAGCTGTCATTGTGGAATACAGAAATGCATTATAATATAAGAGAAATATATATGTTCTCCTAACCTGTTATTGCTAACTTAAAAGTTATACATCACTCCTAATTTTTATTTATCCTGTACAACTCATTTCTTGTATTTTTATGGAGACTTTTTAAAATATTACTCTGTTTCACAAAGGGAGGGAGGAAGGGATGAAGGACCACAATACTTTTTAAGTCTAAGTTCTGCTCTCTTGATATAACCCTTACAAATGACAGCCCTCTACTGGTTAATGAATATAAAAGCAGAAGAACATCTCACAACAATTTTACATTAGTACTATATTTAGCCAAAGTAAATACATACATACATATATATATACACACACATAATATGGGGGGCGGGGGGGTGGGCGGGGGAGGGGAAGGGCTACTAAATTGCCTGAATTATTCCATTTTATTGGGACTGCTTAAAAATCACTATTTCTATTTCAGGTAAGAAACATTAGGTTAAGGAAATGGTTGGCTCCTAAATTCTATGGACATCTCTACAGAGTATTGTAATTCTTCAAAGTAGCAGCCTTATTGGACTACAGCTTTTCATACAATATCTAAAAATAGTAATAAATGTTAATAATAATCATGTTTTTGTGTAAATGTTTTGGCCACTAGAATCATAGAACATCCTGAGTGGAAGGAGCCCATGAGGATTACCAAGTGCACCTCCCAACTGAAGGCATGGAAACCACAAAAATGAAATTTTGCACAAGTAAAAATCCTATTTTTCTGACGTTTTACAGTCTAAAATTAGTTTAAATGTGAACATCAGAGAGCTGAGTACCAGCCAGCTAAAAATGAGAACCAAATTACGATACTTGGCACAAGAGTTGACAATGTGACCCAATTTATAAAGAAAAAATTGTTCAGGTATCAACATACCTGAAATGGTAGAACAAGTGTGTGAATAAAAAAACTCAAGAATAGTCCCAATATTTTACTAATTTATGCCCATTTTTAAACATTTTTTATGCTTTGTCCTGAATGTTTACCTGTTAAAATGCTAAAATGACTTCTAAAATAATTTGAAAATGTCCTATACTAAATGATCACATTCAACGGCTAAATTTGCTACCATGTGGCCCAACCAAAGCAGCACCTGTCTGCCCTGTGGCAGGCCCAGAAAATGTCCAGGTTTATTGTTTTATTTTATATTTATGCCCTGACAGCCATTTTGGGAGCAGGCCTGGGGCCTGCCAAGCTGAGGTGCTGCTGCCTCATGGCGGAGAGCAAGCTCGGTTCAGCCAGATTCCTTGGTTACGAAATGCCGTTAGTCAGTGACTAAAAAATGAAGCATTTGGAATAAAAAAAAAATGACCTCCGTACCTGACCCCTGCCCTCAGAAGACCCTCAACTACAAGATGAGACACCGCCTCCAGCCGCCTGGGGGCGCCGCTCCCTCAGCCGCGGCGAGGCCGGGCGCAGGCGCTGCTGTGGCGGGCTGGGGCCGGCGGCGATGGCGGCGCTGCTGGAGCACAGGAGGCGGATCTGAAGGACTTCTTCCACCGGGACGGGCTGCTGGTGTGCGCCCGGGGACTCGGCATCGACCGCCTGCTGCTGCGCTTCCTCCGCCTCTACAGCGAGCCCGCTAGCTTGGTGCTGAACGTGAGCCCCGCCGAGAACGTGAGGGGAGGAGGAGGAAGGAGGCGGCTGCCCGCCGGCTGCTGCCGCCTTGGAGATGGGGTTTGGCGGCTGGGGGCTCTTCCAGGGTCGGTTGGCGGGTTGCGAGGGGCCCTTGTCACTTCTCGGGCCGTAAGTTAGTATTGCCTGCTCCCTGAAGAAAAGAGCCGTTAAAATACTGTGAAAAACGGGAGATAAAATTTTCAGCGTAGCTAAGATCTATCAAGTGGCAGTGGCTTGTACTTTCTTAAATATTGTCTAACTGCTATTGAAAATACTTATGTTTCTAAGTTACCTGAAAAGGTTTGAAACTTAACAAAGGATGTCTAATAATAAAACATCACCAGGATTCTGACTTCCTTATCTAGTATCTTACACTATCATGTTTTTTGATTTAATTACAATTAAATTGTAACTTAATTACAATTACAATTCTTTCTGTATCCATTTCATTGGTTGTTAGAATGAAGCCTGTTGTGTTTTTACTGTATTTTTTTTAGGAGTATTTTATTGATCAACTGAGGTCAGATGGAGTTGTTCATCTTCTTCAGCGCATTACCAACGAGGTTGCAAGTAACGCTCACTATGAATTTTACACACAAGGAGGAGTTACCTCTGCAACAAGTCGAATCCTCGTGGTAGGTTTCCTTACTGACACAATTCCTGTGAACCTCATTACTGGTAAGAGCTTAATAAAGTCAAGCTGTGACTGAAAATACATAAAGCTTAATTCTGTTGAAAGAGTTCAAATAACTGATATTAAGGTTGAAGAATTATTTAAAAAAAAAAAAAAAAAAAAAAGAGGTAAAAAGAACTACATACATATTTGTTCCTAACTTTTTTCTTTTTTTTTTAATGGTCATCTTTGCTCTAAACCTGTTTGCTTTATTTAATCACACAATTTGTAAACATCCACATTCTTTTTAGGTAGTAGATAATGTTCCTGTATGGCTTTCTGATATCAATAATAAACTGGAAAACAATCAGCAGTTAAACCATGCCATGACGTAAGAAACATGGATATTCAGAGTGGCTGCATTACTTTCCAAGGAAAATAACTGATTGTTCTTGAGAAAATAGTATCCAGAATACTCTCAGTAAATGGCCTGTGATTGAAAGTGATTTTAGATTGCATATTTATCAACCATGCACACTTGCTGGTTTTTGCATCAATGAATTAGTCCTGATGACTTTTCCTATCAAATAAAATAAAAATGTCTTACTAATCTTGTAACATCTCAGATGCTATGTAAATAGCAATATTATGAGATAATGTTGTTAAAACTTCGCAAAGATTTTTGAACATAGCTTGTGACTTCATTTGTTGTTGCATATAAGTTACACATGAAAGATGTTCCAACTGTCTTGTTCTCTACTGTTCTGGTCCCCCTCTTCTCCTTGCCTCAGTTGTTTTTATGTTCTTGTCTAAGCTGGAAACCCTCTTATAGCCTGGAGAGCTAGTAAAACAGATGCATGAGAGTATAGGAATATTTTACTGGTATATAAATATTAACATCTTTATAATGTTTAAATGCAACAGAATACTAAATACGTAGAAGAATGTATGCTTTTGCTTCATAAGCTGTATTTCCTTCCTTTTAGTCAACCTTTAAAACGTCAAATCTGTGAAACATATTGAACAGCTTCATGCTAAGGCAAAAGGACACTAGACTTGTCAATTCTGTTTTTTCCAACTTCAAAAAAAAAAAAAAGTAAACAGTTTCTGGGCACCTCCTTTTAATTTCTGTTCTTCCCTTTGGCTCCTTCCAGTTTGCCTTTCCCCCTTATCCTGAGGAAAAATACAAAACAAAATAAAACAAATCTTTGGGTTTTGTGTGGGTGAAAGGAATAAATGCACTAAAGATTTTTATTTTTTTTTAAATTACTGACCTGAAACGACACAGAGTTGTTATACTCATTGTAATGCCACTGGAGGTCAGTGTGACAGCAGTTTCTACAGACCTGGTGCTTCATTTAAAGCTTTGGTAATGCGCGTTTATATTGGAAACGTACTAACTGTGTGGGCAATTCAGCAGATAGGCCATTCAGTGCTCTTGTCTTGGGCAGGAGGTCTGCCTTTTTTTTTTTTTCCTGTCCAGTCTAGAATTTACATCTTGTGTGCTCAACACTCTGCGTTACAAACTCTACCTTTTGGTATTACAAAGATGTAGAAATGAACAACACAAAGCTCTCTGAATTTTGCTGCTTGCCTTTCATGCTTGAACCATGAAAAGACTTGGGGTGCAGCACAAAGTAAGGAAAATGCTCACTGAGTTGCAGAGTTCTTCAGACAGTGTTCTCCGTGCCTCATTCTGTTTGTAAAATCAGCTGGCACCTTTGTAACTGTGTGGTCAGATTAGCTTATTGTGGCTGTGTTGGAACAAGGACCTACTCTACTGCTTACCAAAAGCTGGAGATGTTAAATTATCTGCCAGCAGATCCACGTGACTTCAAGGGATTTGTGAGCCTATTACAGTTTCTTCCTTATGAGATTTTTGTTGTTGTTTTTCCTTTGCAGTTTGTTACCTGTAATGCTGATGTGAAATCTAGTGCAGTATTTCTCCATGGATCAGTCACCAGAGCTACAGGCTCACATGCCTAGAATGAGAACGGTCATAATCATGAAATCATCAGATGGTTTTATGAGACCATTCATAAGACCGCAGTCTTTGCATCTGTAGAAGTGGATTCATCTTGCGTTTAGCTTACTTTACATTTAAATTGTTTATAACTTTAGTTTATATGAACTCCTTGATAATTACAGTATAGCCATATTTCAGCCATCATAGCAAAACACTTATTAACTGATATTTACTGTTGATGTGAAGCTTTCTGTGCTTTAAAAAAATTTTAGGCTTTTATTCCTGTGGCTTTCTACATTGTGTATCTGCATCATACTCATCTTAATTTGAAAATTAAATGACATTTTAATGTTTTCAACTTTAGCTAAATAAAGAATGCTGAACACTAGAGGCACAGGCCAGTACCTGTAAAATCAGATTTTTCCTATTTTTTAACTGATATTTATAATACCTTTTTTTTCCTTAATATAGAAAGGAAAATATGTACTGAAAGCATTACATTATATATAGCTGTTAATCGTTGAATTTATGAATTTACATAATGGCATCTATATTGTAACTTTGCAAAAAATGGTTACTCATCAAAATAAATGTCTCACCATCACATCTTCACTTGGCTATTTTTTATCGGGATAAAAAGTGGCAAGTGGCATCTCCTGTAAGTGAAAAAATGGCATTTATATCTTGATTGATATAGTAGAAATCTAACATCCTGAATTTTCCACTTTATATTTCTAGACAATACATCACTACTTAGATCCTCTCTGGCATCAGCTTGGAGCTAAGACAAAATCTTTGGTCCAGGATTTGAAAATGCTGCGTACTGCAACAGTTTCTAACTCAGTATGATTGTGTCACTTTCCTCAATCTTCTGCAGTTACTGAAAGCAAGTGAAAAAGCTTTTGCTGAGAATTCAGGTAAACACTGAATAACCATACAAGTTAATGCATGAAACAGAGAAATTATGATATTTTTAATTAACATTCCTAAACATATGAAGGTATCTAATTAGGTTTTATATAACCAGCCATACGGACGTAGGTTTTTATTGACAGATAATGCTTTCATCTTCCCACTTAACTGCTGTTACTTAACAGTGTGAGATTTGCATCACATTTCTGTCTCTTATTAAGCTAGTAATTACATAGTAAGCAGGTAGCACAGGTAATCTAGATGAAAGATGTGAGGCTATTATTGGAAATGTCTGAAGCCTGAACACTTCAAATATCGAACAATTAACATTTTCTTTTTCTCTTTAGGTTGGCTGTTTCTTGACTCCAGTACATTGATGTTTGTAAATGCTCGAGTGAGAGTTTATCGCGTTGCAGATGAGAAACTGAATGAGAAAGGCAAAGTCTCTGGAAACATGTATGTAAAGAAGGAAAATGGTACTGATCTCTCCTAATTTTAAGTTTGAGAGTGTAATGCGATTTCAAATATTCTGTATGTTATTACTTGTGCTGTGGTTTGTTACAGGATCTTACAGATTTCCAGACCTCAATCTGGTAGCTGGGATATATTGAGACATAATCTTTGTTCAAAAAGCATATAATAAACAACATAAAACAGTCACAAGTAAGGCATTCTTCTCAGCTTACTCAGCTGATCATTGGGAGAACTTTTATGGATTGTTCCTGAATTGCATAGATTTCAGCTTGATCTTTTGCATTTTATATGAAGGGATAAGAAGCTGCCATTACTTTAAATATATATATGTATTTTATTCAAGAGTTTCAGAATGGATGAACAAGTCAATACTTTTTGCTTCATTAGAGTGTTTTTCCCCATTTTAAATGATTCTGTAAGAGTGCTCTCCTACTCCATCAGCAAAACAAGTTGTGTATTTAGGCTGTTGAATTGTACATGCCTACAACCATCACACTATTGACACTGAACCACTAATTTAAAGTTCTGAAGGGTATTTTGTCTGTAAAAGCCGCTATGTTTAATCTTACTTTGTTTCAGAACTGAAAAAGGAATTGGTTCTAGAAAGTAACCCAAACTGGGAAGCTTTGATAGAAGTATGGAATGAGATTGAAAATGAGAATAAGAACAGTGAAGACTTCAGTGGTCCGGGTGAGAAAATACTAAATAATGTAAGTTTTCACAGTACATCTGATTTTCTCTTCTATTTGACTTTTGAGAGAAGTAGCTCTAATTCTTTACTGTGATCATACTAAAGAGCTGGTTTTAAACAATAATTTATGGACTTAAGACAAAGCGTTTCATGTGTTCTCACCGGTAGGATAGATAGTTTTAAGACAATTAGCTATTCAGTTTATCCCAGTGCAAATCAAAAGATCTCATCTGCTGTGGTCTTTGTTCTAAATAATGAGGCAACTTGTACATGTTCCAGCCTTCTACAGCAATCAAAGTAATGCAGAAATAGAACTGCTTCATAGCTTTACAGGCTGTATCGGTCTGTTACACAGTCTTTCCTGAACTGTTAAGAGTTCAGGGAACATAACATAGTCCTCTTGCTTGGAGTGCGGACGGGCATGGAGCTGCAGGGGGCTAGAACTATATTAGTTAAGGTACTGCTTGGTTCGGGTTCAAAAAAACAGGAGGTTTCATCTTTTGCCCATTCCATCTCATACATTTTCTTGGGCATCTAAAAATCGCTTTTCCTGGAGGTGCAGCTTCTTGGGTAGAGAGTAGAAGGTGAGTGTGTTTCTAACTAACTGCATTGCTGCCTCTCCTATTTTAGGACTTTTCATCCCCTTAAATTTCACCAAGAAATAGTAAGGGTAAAAAAGTGCTCTTTTCTCTCACCCACAGTGTTCTGACTATGGATAAGAACTGGCTCTCTAACCTAGTGTTGTAGGAGTTTGTCTGAATCAGCTTGCAGAGAGCTGTTATTCAAGGCCCACAAACCATTCATTTTGAATGGTCAAAATAAAAACCTTACTGTTTTAGATGATATAAGAATAAGGAATGCCAAACTTCTGTTAACCTTCTCTAATCTTGGTTTGATACAAAATATGATGCAATTTAGACTCCCTGGAGGTCCAGAACAACTGTGACCACCAAGTGTAAAAGGCGTTTGGCAGGCACACTTCTAGGATCATTAAAAACAATTTGCTCAAGATGTCTTGTAGCTGGATTAAAAGTACATCATAACAGATTATAAACATTATATTGTTTCTTGACTGCAGGACAAGTGCTTACTTGTGCCAGTGATGACTGAGCTTGTGCACAGCTCAGGGAGTATTTTACTGATGGAGAAGAAGCCTTTTTAACGAGACTGTATAATAAAACTTTTGGAAAGGATGAGGAAGCTGGAGAAGTGTGGATTAAGGACAGAAAAACTGTCAAGTCCAAAGGAAATGCCAGACAAGACACAGGGCCTCAAGCCAAAAAAGCCAAACTTGGAACTTCTTCAAAACAAACATGAGAAGCAGCAAGACTGGACTATAATCTAAATGATAGGGAAAACTGAGGAGGAAAACCAAGAGGAGTTGGATGTGGAAGATAACAGAGTTAAACAGCAGCCAAGAAGGCAGTATCGATGAGACCATTCCTGAAGATTTCACCTGTGGACTTACCTTCAGATTCTTACTATGATATTTTCAAAAACTCACTCACAATTATTCATCTGTTGCAGGGTTGCAATGATCCCTATGCTCTGACCAGGGTATGGCATGAAGTAGAACCAAGATACGTTGTGTTGCATGATGCAGAGCTATCTTTTGTTTGGCAGCTGGAAATCTACAAGGAAGCAGACATGGAAAGCCTCTGAGGCAAGTGAACTTGGTGATAATCAAGACTGTTCTTGATCTAATTTAATCTTAAAAGAAAAAGAAAATCTATTGTGCACTTCTGGCAGTCAAGGCACAAAATGCATCTAGTGATTTTCTTAAGCTACCTTTTAATTCCTGTTTAGCCTTCTTTTTAATTTTTAACACAACTATGTAGAATGCAATTGCAAGATAATTTTTACTTCCCACTAGGTATTTAGTCCCTTAATAACAGAAACACCTGTAATAAAATATCCATTCTATAAAAGGCAGTTTCATGAAGATAAGATATCCCCATGCAAATATATGATTTGAAGTCTTATATGTTTTTTTTTGTTTGTTTGTTTGTTTTCCCCTAAATCAGGACAATTGCAGATTGTAGTTTGTTATGCATAGTCTTCTGGGAAATTTTTTAAAATAATAAGAAAGTAACTTCTCCATTATATTTGCTTTGTGTCTGATATTATATATATATACATATATATATATATATGTATATATATACACACACATATATATATCCTATGTCTATATATAAAGATATAAGATTTTTTTTGTTGCTGATTCTGGAGTATCTTTGCAGAAAAAAGATGATGTTTTCAGCTTACCTTTTTAAGGCAAATATCACTTTTCAGGCAGTTACTGCTGCTAATCTTAAATACTGTTTTTTGGTGTTTTTTTAATTTACTAAATAGTTTTGTGTTGTGTTTTTTTTCCTTCTAAACCTACAGGGTGTATTTCCTCATATATGGAAGCTCAACAGAAGAACAGCAATACCTGACAGCTCTGAGAAAAGAGAAGGAAGCCTTTGAAAAACTCATTCGGTAAAAAAATTAACCTTTGTTATTAATTTCTTACATAATTCCCTTAAGTGATCACATTTCAAATGGTGAAGTTCTTAACTATGTGAAGGATAGATCTACAGAAGTTAAAATATATCTTCTACAATGAAATGCCGTATTTCTGTGGGAAACATCTGGAAATAAAAAGCAGTAGCTCCATTATCTGACTTTGCAGGAAACATTTTAGACACTTTCTTTATGAGTTTAAGTAATTTTCCTCTACAGTTTAATATATCTCATTGTCACTATACAGCGTATAGAAGGTAACATGATAGTTCTATTAAACTGCAGAGCATACTCCATAAACTATAGTGTATATAATGTGGCAACTCATTTGTCTTTAAAGTTTAAAATTAAATAAAGTTTTGATTTATTGTACTACTAAATATGAGGTATAATGTGAAAGGTGAAGTTCATCCATTATGGAAGTGTTGGCATCACACAGGATAGAAAGAGTTGGAGGTAATGTGTTAATTTGGTTAACTCTTTATTTTGCTCTTCAGGTGGACAGGAACAGAAGAGTACTCAACAAACTATAATAGTGGACATGCAGGAATTTCTTAGTGAGCTTCCATCATCGTCATGGTATTGACATTGAGCCTGTTACTTTGGAAGTTGGAGATTACATCTTAACTCCTGATGTCTGTGTAGAGCAGAAAAGTATCAGTGATCTTATTGGTTCATTAAACAGTGGAAGACTGTACACACAATGCACTTCGATGTCTCATTACTATAAGCTACCAACTCTTCTGATTGAATTTGATCCTAACAAGCCTTTCTCCTTGATTCCACAAGGTTCTCTACATCAGGAGATTTCCAGTAGTGATGTTACTTCTAAACTAACTCTTCTTATACTGTTTCCCAAAGTTACGTATCCTGTGGAGTCCTCCCCACGCTACTGCTGAACTGCCTGAAGAGTTAAAACAAAACCATCCACAACCTGAGGCAGAAACAGCAGTGGCTGTAACAGCAGATTCTGAAACTCTTTCTGAGTCTGACACATACAACTCTTTGCAGATTAGTCTGCATATGACAACACAGAGAGATGATGCAACCCTAGCAGTGTCAGGTAAACCTGGTCATAAACAGAAGGCCAGGCTAACTAACCTAACATCTTGACTGCAAAAGCAAAACCCTACTGATACAGAGGTTTAACTAGACAAGCAGGGCTTGGGTAACTTAGCTTACCTTACAGTCTGTAAATAAAACCTTAATTCCATATATAATTTATTTAACTTGGCTTCCGTTGCCTAGAATTGCTTGAATCCTCAAGAACAGCTGGCAGACGCCAAGAGAAAAGAACATACTTAAGACAGCAGCAGAGAGGGGGTTTATTAATTATTAAAATCTCTGTATTTTATTTAGCTTCTGCTGCCATCTACAGTAGCCATCACCAGTCTACACAAAGAGCAGGTACAGCAGTAAGAGGAACAAAATAAACCTTCAGCACAAGAACATGCTGGGCTAGAAAGGCATGGTACTGTAACAGTTACTGTAAGACTTAATGAATCTCTTTGTAGACAGCATCTCTCTCTCTCAGTTAAGAGACTAAAAATTCATTCACACCTACTTCTCTGCTCTGTAAATGAGTTAACTCATCCACATAGTGCATAGATAAAAGCACAAACTTCATCAGCCTATGTGAATCAATACAGCAGTGGAGCTGCCTATGAACTGATAAAAGTTTTAAGTTCTCTTTGTAAGTGATTGGTATTATTTCTCTTTAGAATGTTTGTACATGGGTACCAAACAGTTTGATTCAGTTTCTAATTTTTCTATGTGGTCGTTTCATGATGAACACCATGTGGAATTTATTTTTAATCTCCTGGAGAGCCTTGTGTAATTAAATATTTTTCACTAGCTATCTCAATAGAAATTTTTACATTTCTGATAACACCAAGTAATGCTGCATTTCTTCCCAAACCTGTATGTCTAATAAAACCTGCTTGTGGTAGAAAGTAATCTGTCCAAGGCACACTGGTCATTTTTTCAGAATGAAACAGTAAAAAACAAACAAAAATGTAGTATCTGTTTTAATGGTAAAATTACCTTGCAAACAAATCCTTAGAAAAGATGCTAGCTTATGTTCACACCAGCAAATGCTGACTTCTACTTCCACTCTTCTCAACAGTCTCACTGTGATGTTTACCTCAATGTTGTCAGCACTGTATTAGAATCTGAAACAGCATGAACCCTGAACTCCACTTAGTATATCAAGTCAAATCTATTTTATTTTTTAGTTTTATTTTTTTCATCTTTTGATTTACATCTTTCGCTTTGGGAAATTTCTACTGCTCCAAACAACTGATTCTACTACTTACTGTGTTAGATTTCTATTTCTATAGAAGATTTCTACTTGATTGACAATCTGCCCCAGATGTTAGAAAACTCACTCAGGTTTTCAGTCTACATGAAACAAAGGACTGAATGGAACGGTAACATTTACCTTAATACGCATCTGATTTAGCTTGTGTTTCCTAGTCATTTTTACCTCAACAGAAATTTCCTTAGTAATCTACATGCAGGCCACGTATGGATCTTGATATATATCTACATATGGATAAAGACATAGATTGTGTATATTACATAAAACAATATGAAAATATATGCACTAAAAAGAAACAAGTATGAAAATACTTTAAACTATTCTCTTGTTGGTTTATGATGTAAACAAGATGCGAGCAGCATTCTTTTTGGACTGTGGCAACTTTTAAGATACGAGCTCCCTGTGACTTAAAAAAAGACGAGATACCTGTATTAGTCAACAGCAGCCTGTTCTATCATACTTCAGAGAACAAAAAGCACGTCATTTTTACAAACCAAACGTACTTGACTAGCATACAGTGCTAATTCACTGAATCAGAAAGTTTTCACACCAGTGCTAAAGCTCAGAAATATTTGAGAAGAGTTCACTTCTTACTTTCCCTCCTTCCAGCGATCACCAAGTAACCTCCAACAGCTAACAAACAAAACCCTCTGCATGCCAGTCAGTAAAGCTATTACAGATACAACAAAATAATCCTTAATATGTTTCTCTTCTACGTAAATATAAAGCCAATAAGAAGACTAGACTTAAGAAGAGCCTCAATCATCTGTAATATTCTCATAAAAGACCTTTTTTGGTGATCGGAAAGGTGGATCTCACAAAACGCCATAAAATTAATTCCTGCATGATTAATGATCATACTGAATATGTTTGCATAAAATATAAACTTCAAACTCTTTGCACCACTGCTGGAAATTAAATCTCAAAGTTGACCCTAAAGTGCCTTTTCCCTATTTGCTATGCAGACATCATCCATGAGGATAGGGATTGCCCATAAGCCAACGAATTGTTCTTCTAAAAGCTTGCTACTGTTTAGACATGAAACTCTGTAAACTAGAAAAAGTTTCCTGAAATAAGCTTCTTACAGTTGAGCTAGTTTAAAAATAAATAAATGCAGTGATGTTTTATTAATAGAGGTGAAATATGTAAGCTAAAAAAATGGAGCAGATATACCAGAATTATTTATATTTTTATCTCTGCATTTTTGGCTCAGTATATTTTAGGACCAAGTTTATTTATCTATTAATTTAAGAATCCCATCATTAAAATCTTATATGAATGATGGAAAATCACTTCAGATCTAAATAAAAAATATTGCTACTGTACTGTATCTATTATATGTCAGTCTATGGATGGAAACAGTGGTATAGGAGTTTCACCAAATCATACTTGAAAATAAATATGAATCCTTTTAGAAAACCAGTGAGTATATTTCCAGTTGAAAGTATAAGCAAAACTTCAGTCAAATTGCCTTTCTATAAACTTTCAGCACTATGGTTGATAAAATATTTACCAATAATAAAAAGTGATTACTAAATATTAACCAGGAAAATGTTATGAACAAAAAATGCAATTACTTGCAATTTTAGTAAGAGGAGTTTTTAAAGAAAATGTGATACTATTGCACATAACTGTAGACACAAATGACACTTCATTCACAGAGTATCATATATCAAAGGCAGTAGCTGCTAATAGACAATCAAATGTAGGAAATTAAAAAATCTATGGCCCACAATCTTTTTACTGCAGAAAAAAAATAAAAAAGAATATAGTTTTTTTGCAGATTGGGTTTGTTGTAATTAAAGCAGCCATCATAAATTTATGGCACACTCAAAAGTTACAAAGTACTAACGCATTCACATGTACGTCAAACCACAAAATTAATGACATAAGTTGATTATTTCTATTAAAAGAGCTAAAACAATCCTATTTCTTGGAAAGATGCCTGAAAAAGTTCAAATAAATGAGATGATGAGAAAGAAGATCTTATGGTGGAGGAGGTGCTTCTCTGGGACTTAGTCTGTAGTTAGTTACTCTGTCAAAGATACCCACATAATGGTAGCTAAGTTAGTTCATTCGTTTCAGTTCCTGTTTGTACAGCAGGAATAATGCTTTATCCAACTTTACTCAAACAGCCACTTTTAGATGAACTTGATTAAAGAACTTTTTTGTTGTTGTCTTTAAAGAAATGCCTTTATAGAGCATTCACCAGATTGCTACCTTCATAAATTAAGACTATGACTGTGCATATTACATGTGGCTTTGCTTCACAGGAAACTAACAAATAGCTTCATGGTTGGACATCTCAAAGAACTCTACAACCTGCTGCAAATACCTAAATTTTAACAGGCTGAATACTTTAATACTGTTACTCAGATGAAGAACAGTAATACTAAAAAAGACAGGAAAAAAAGAAAAGAAAAAGAAAAAACAATGCAGCCCATCTGTCAGTCCAAGTCAAATAAAAGATCATACCAAAATTAAAAACATGTTAAATTGCAACTGTGCTAGAAGTAAATCAGAAGAAGTGGGCTGCATTGTTTTTTCTTCATACAAACAGAAGCATCGATGGATTTTGGCATCTGATTTCAGCCAGAGGCACCCACTGAGTTTCAGGACAGTGAGCAGCTCTGCCAGGCTGCCACAGTCTGGGGGCCTGGCGAGTACAGCCAACCATTGTGAGGACACAGAGAAAAATGGGTCTTGTGCTCTTCCAGTGAAGAGATTTATGATGCACTAAGATGAAACAAAACAATCGTTTTCAAAGATGTCAGAACACATGAAAGATGAGGAAGTTTACTAATTTACATTGGATGCATGTGTTAATGAATTGTGCTTTTCCTCCATGCAAGAGAATGGGAAAACCTGTGATTAAAGGAATGCTAATTTCATTCTTTACTAAATAAATAAAGATGATTTATTTTCTAAGAAAATGTGGACTAAACATGTTTTGACCAACACCTGTAGTAACAAGGTATCAAAAAGGAGATCATTTTTTAAAGAAAAGGAAAAAAAAAAAAAAAAACTTTTGGAATGCAAACAGTAGGAGGGAGGAAGGGGTTTTATGGGAAAGTTTTCTAATACTCACTTTCATCAGAGCTAAAAACTTTTGATCGAGTTTCCCTCCCCCCAATCATCTGTACAGTCAGGGTTTTATTTAATTTACATGGCCTTTTGCAGAACATAAAAATCTTCCATTTGAACATTGTCTTTCCCTTGGTCACTGAAGAAACCAGACTTGCAAGAACAAAGGTAGCTGCTGCAGGAGCCTCGGAGCCAGCAGGCTGTTTAGGTTTCTATGCAGCTCTGCAAAGGAGCCTGCCTTTGCTCCTGGCAAGATAGAGAACAATGGGTCTTGAAAGACAGGAAAACCTTGAGATTCACGTGCCCACACCAAATCAGATCTGAAAACAAAACATCCTCTTCAGCACATCCCAGCATAGCAGCTTTAAAAATATTCAAAGATAAATTAGACAAAAAACCTCCTTTCTGGTAGCCCAGAGGTACGCAGTCCTTCACCAGTTGTTTGTGCAAGGTGTGAGGCTACAGGCATGCCTTACTATTTACTGGGGAGCTGTTGTGGTGCTAGGAAGCATCAGGATTTACCCACTTTGGGGGCTGAGCAGAAAAACAGACATTTACAGCTATACATGTATAAACTACATGAAGATATCCAATTAATCCCATTTCCTCCTTGTTTTGTTTAATACATGTAATTGCTAAATGAAACGGCATCATGCCACCTAGGTAAGCATTTGTGCAGACCTGCAAAGAAATGCTGGCATCGAATTCCCCTGCCACTCCCTGTAACTTCACCCACACCAACAGTGTACACACATCTTCAGTGTTGGCTCAGGCAGCACAGAAGCTCTGGCTGAGATGGTTCCCAGAGTCTCTGCTTCGCTCGCAGCCCAGCCGGCTCAGACAGGGCTCCCTGCCTAGGAAGGGAATGTTTTGAGCTGCGCAGCAGGGGATGAACGAGGGAGAAGGTGATGAGCAGGAGCAAAACATTCCCAAATCTCGCCTGCTTCTTCCTCTGCGCTCTGATTGCACCTAATCTCACAGGTAATCACTAAAATAACTTTAGTCAAAGCCAAAATCCAAGGGGTGAGAAACAAAAACTCTTTTGTCTTTTCGTTAAACCTGCCTCTATAAAACTTAAGCTAAATAACACATGGTCACGTGATCCTGAATTTTAATTCTTTGTCTAAAATTAATACTAGAATAAGTAAGTGAAAAAGACAACCGATAAATTCTATGTTCTACAAGTAATTTCTGAAATCTAAGAGGAAATTTCAGTTTGAAGGAAATAACATCCCAATGCTGTATTTGCCTCCACTCTTTTGCTGTTCTGTGAGAAGCTGAACTTTCAAGTCACCTCTCAATGCTGGTGTCCTTGGGTACAGGGGTGTGCCCTACTGGTGGAGTGGGTGCAGGAGAGGTTTATAAAGCGTTAATTACAGGCTCAAAGATCTTCACTGAAGGGCTTGTGTGCCCTAGAAGGAGGCTGTACTTTTTGCAATCTGATTCTCCGAGCAAAAGCTGGTCTCCAAATACATCCAGAAGTTGTGTTGCTGCAGGGTCTCCTGAGTACACTGCTATGCTTTTGCAGTGGTCAGTCCTCTGGAGACATGGCTTGCAAGTGTACTCAGGTTATGCTCAGGGTTGTCTTCTAAGGGTGGTATCTCAGCTCCTGAATTCAAGTTGTGTTTTGACACATTTTGTTCTCAGCCTCAGAAGTAGTAATTGTACAGCTTGCTTGGACAGCAAAACACTTTGAATCTTATTTATAACTCTTAGTTGTTTGATACGGAAAAACATTGCCTCAGCTCTAACTTTCATGTTCTCTGAAAGTTTATTCTGTGGAATAGGGACCATTGTAGCAAATATGTATTTTTTTTTTGAATAGATGGCAGAACCAGTCAATTATTCTTCAGATAATCCATTTTTATTTTTACTATGTTTTTTATTACTAAGGCTGTGTGATGTTTCTGCCTAGAAGCCATGCTGTTTGTGTCTGCAGAGTCCACCAGCCTTCTCCAAACTGATACTCATCCAATCCTGCCTTCCATGTTGTGACAGACAGTGGGAGAGAAAGGTGGGAGAACTTTCCACTGAGTGTCCCCCATTCCCTTGGCCTTCACATGAAGACTTATGCCTCCTAGCGGCCTTTCTCAGCAAAGAACATTTTTGATTGAAAATCTAAAAGCACTCCTGTGGCTGTCCAGAGCTGACACCAGGTTAGAAAACAGCATAGTTCCCATCCAGCCCTTTGGTTTAGGCTTTGTATTCAGGGTGCTCTGGGTCTCAGGCAGAAAGGAAGGAAGTGCATCACTGCATTTATTGCTCAAGACCCCCCTTTTAATTTGTGTACAAAATGAAAAGATCTCAAGTTTCAGCATTACACCTTTTTGATTCAGTTCCTGAGGGACGTTCACTGTAGTTGCAGTAGGGCATGGTAATGCAGTTACAAACATGTCTGTATATACAATCGTATACTAAACAGGAATGCTAAGGTTCACTGTAGTGTATTTGTTATTTAATTCCTTAACCTTACAAGCATGACATTTTATCATTTTTACATGTAACAACTATATGCACACACACAAAAGGTATGTATAGTTATGTCTGCACATATATCTTTTTTGTGTTGCTTATGAAATCTTACCCTAGGGATACAATTCTCCATCTGAAGGCAGATGTCCCAGCAAGTGCACCATTCGTTTGAATTGTATGTCCATAACACTATTCCCCACAACTATTGCCTTACCTACAGTGCTGGAAGCTTACTTTTCTGACACTGTAGCACAAATGCCACTCAATGGCACTGATTGAACAACTGCTGTGTTCTATGGGTTTCCACAGAAAAGTTCACAAGTATGCGGCCCTCTAAAAATCAGCAAGTGTATTCTGTAGAAAACACAAATGAGTATTAGGTTTTCATGTATCTTTCCTTTCTTGGAGAAGAGTTCTTCCCAGCAGCAGCCTTTGGGCCCATCCCTAAAACTATTAATACCAAAGAGAAACAAATCAGTGAAGTTTTTATAGAAACACAAACTGTTACTTGGCCCAGAGCTTTTCCTAATGAAAGGAAAAAAGAAACCTTAGTGTCTGTATATGAACTTTTGTGGTTCAGGTGAAGTGAGGGAACAGGCTTCACTGTACATAGAACTGTCACAGATTTTGTCAGCAAACTAGGAATGCAGTGTAGTAAGGTAAGCGTAGCCATGAAATGAAGATTGATCTCAACCACATAAAAGAAATAAAAATAGTTTGGCAGCTATTAAAAGGTAAATATCCCAATTCAGAAATACCCTCTTATTTTAAAAATGGTATCTAGAAAATACAGTAAGATAAGATTCTGTACTACTGAATACAACAAACTATATATCCCCAAAAGTCTTAAAGTCAAGGGTTTAAAAATTAGGAAGCAACCCAGTGCAAGCTACCTCTGTTCAGACCTGGAACATCATTGCGTATGTGAGTCATGTGGACAAACTGGTGCCCAATCATGTAATTAAAGTCTGTTAGGTAATTCACACACTTCAGTATGCCAACTCCAGAAATTCACATGGAAACAAGAGTACAAGGAAAAATAGTAGTATACAACCAAAATGTCAAGAAGTATAGAGAATGGACCAATAAACTAAATCAGTGATTGAGACAAAGTGTCTTGACAGTAGCAGGGACCCCCAGCCAGAAGTGGTAGAAATACTGACATAGCAGACTGTGAGTCTTCCATTATCTAAGTGGCAAGGAGATCCCAGAGATTTCTGGCATTTAGTTTAAAGAATGGCCGAGCATTATGTAAACAGATTCAAATAACTTTTGCCAAAGAATCACAATTGATTTGGCATCTTCTCCCCATATTATTAATGCTTTTATAAATATATGAATACGAGGAATATTCTAATGGCAGAAAGAAGAGTTGTTGTTCCAGTGCTGTAGGGTAGTAATCACCATGAAAATGTTGCTCATGGACTCGTCAACCTGGTTTTGATCCTGGATAGAATTGACATTAACTGGTTAACTTTATAATCTCAGCTTAGAAGGCACCCTCTTTTAATGACAGTGAAAGATTAATATAAGACAGACCTCACTAAGAGAAACAGATCTAATTAAATAAATAGATAAAAAGACTTATAAAGGAAACAATCTCTACATAACATAGATATATTGTGTCAGAGTAATTACCTTGTTTCTAGAAGAGTGTTGAAATCACCACTGCTACACTGGATTGGTTAAAACCACTCCATCCATTCTTCCCTTTCAGTGGTTCCCTGGGAACCATTCCCCACTGAGCAGAGAGAACATAATTTTCTTGGGACTGAAAAGTGGCGGAACAGAGGTAAGACTGTTCCCCTAGTGTAGTGCAGGATGCACCTGTGGGGAAGACTGCCTTTGGTACTCTGGTCCAAACACTGCTAAGAATTTTACATTAAGATGTCATAGGATAAAATCCATAAACTTTAATGTAGGCACCATCCCAAACTTCTGCTTTGCTGATCTTGGAGAGAAACATTATAACTTCATTAGTCCACTGAATAAGTTTATCCAAGAAATTAATGAGGTAATTTGATTACAGCCTACAAGCACTTACACTATTAAAATCCTGCCACATGAAAAAAGGCTCTGTACCAGAGCCAAGATCTTCTACAAGTGTCCAGACCAGTCAAGCCTTAAAAGAAGCGGTACATTTATAACCCTGATGGGAATTGTCCATTGAAGCAGTCTTCATTAAATCAAATAGGACAGCTTTCTAAAAGCTTGACCTTTTCTCACTGTTTTATTGATATAATTAAAACCTCTGAATTAATGAAAAGGCATGCTTTGCCTTACTGTAAGCAGTACCAGCCTAACTGCTCTGTCACCTGCTCTTTGGTTGTCATTTCTTTATAAAATACTTTCAAACACTGAAGTGGCAGTGGTGAAACAGAGAATTTCTCATGCAAACACAGTTTTGCACAATTCTTCCTTTTTTTTTTTCCTCCCACTACATTCATGTACCTTTTTAGTCTTTATTTATTTATTTATTTTCTTGGAATTTTAGGTGAAGATGCTCTGCTGCCCTCACCTCAGAATATCTCTATTCTTTCTACCAACATGAGACACTTCTTAACATGGAGTCCTGTGACCATCCAGGGTGAAACTGTGAGATACTCTGTTGAATTTCAGGGGTAACTTCTGGCTTCTGTTTTGATGTTGTTTTTAATTCTTTGTTCTTTCAGCAGTATTTACTCAGACTTACAGTTCTGCACAGTTCAGATTTCTTGAACACTGTTCAAATCACAAGTTTAAGAGAAGTTCTGTGAAGTTTGATACTCCAGCACTGTTGATCATGAGTGGAAAAAAACTAATTTATGGTCTAATGCTGAGGCTGCTTACAGGCTATGCTTGAGATGATTGTTAATAGATACCTGGGTAATCCATGGTATTCATTAACCCTACATACGAAAAGTACTTCTGACCAAAGAATTCAAAAATTAGGAAGTTAAGTGACAGTTTATTTAGAAGAGGAAAGAGATGTATTCAGTGTTAGTCTTTTAAACATATTACAGAACCACAGAATGGGTGGGGTTGGAAGGGACCTCTGAAGATCATCTAGTCTGACCCCCCCCACAGAGCAGGGTCACCTAGAGCACCTTGCGCAGGATGGCACCCAGGCAGGTTGTGAATATCTCCACAGAAGGACTGAAGAGACTGAACATCCTCTCTGGGAAACCTGTTGTAGTGCTCTTTCACTCTCCCAGTAAAGAAGTGCCCCCTCATATTGAGCTGGAACCTCCTGTGCTTCAGTTTGTGCCCGTTGCCTCTTGTCCTGTTGCTGGGCACAACTGAAAAGAGGCCAGCTCCCCTTCCTTTCCCTTCCCTTTCTTTTCCCCAGGGAGTATGAACGTGAGTATGCTAATGAGAGCTGGATCCCCATCTGTGAGTGTTCACTCATCACAGCTACAGTGTGTAACATCACAGAGGATATCTCAGCCACTGTGGCCTATAATCTGCGTGTAAGGGCAGACACTGGTGCTCGAAGATCACAATGGGGCACCCTGAAGGGTTTCTTCAATCGCATCACAAGTAAGTCCTGCTATTTGAGTTAAGCTACATCAGTTATGTTCATTTCTGAGTTCTGTCCTTCAGTAATGCCCTGACTGGTGGAGTGGTTTATCTGACAAGTGGTCATGAAGGATGATAATGTAGCGTTCCTACAGTATAGATTGCAATGCAACAGACCCCATCATTCAGGGACCTTACAGTTTCCTACAGCAAATAATAATTTAGACAGCAGTTTTTTTAAACAGTTGAAGATTTCAGCTTAGCCCCATAGTTTTGCCACTGACTGGAGCATCTCACCTTTCTGTAAGCAGCTCTACCTGATCAGCTCCTGCCAGCTACAGCATTGCGGAAGGACTTACTGCAGACAGTGGAGGACCCTCATATAGAAGACTAGAATTTTTCATTCCCCAAAGTGCTGGAGCCATCAGCATCTTTTAGGACTTAAACAGTGGCTTTGGGCAGTTCTCATCCTGGTTGCCACAAGGAGGTTGGTGTGCTGCACATCCATTTATCAGCATCCAAGCAACTCCTCCCTCCAGCTCCCCAGCATCTTAGGTCCTCAACTTGTTTCCTTCAGCTGGCACCTTCATAAACCCTGTTGTAGTCTGATCCCAAGTCTACACCCAAACCCCACCTTTAACCATCACTGAGGAAGATGTGGCACAATGAAGTTTTTTCTTTCCTGACTATGGTTTTGGTCCTCCCCTCACTTTGAGAACAGGCTACCCAGAGTCTATTTGGCCTAGGACTTAGACAACCTTGGGACATAGTTCCTAGGTAGGATCTCAGGCAGGTACAGTCTGTAAGTAATGTTCAGACTTGTTTTCAATCAAAGCCCTTATCAGTGGCCAGAGCTGTTTCTGAGCTCAGGGGGAGCCACAGAAGGGAAGAACCCACCACACTGCTGTGGACTTGTCTGGCCATGTCCAGAAGCGTGACAGCTATCCTCAGCGGTATTACACGTTCAGTGGCCACCTTGCATAACAAGTACACTTTATGTTTAAATGAGTCTTTTGAGGGGACCCGCTTGTCCTTTCATCTTTGTGGTAAACAGTAAAAATGCCTCATGGTTTGTGCACATTGTGTCAAGGCCTATTTGTGAGTTCTCCAGAGTGGCCACCTAGAACTACCTTTATACCCTTTCCCTGTACTAAGGCATCACAGAGGCTTCCCAGTACAATGAAGCGTTTGACAGTTTGGTCCAGCATCTTAAGAGACCCCAGTACAGTCCTCTTGCTAAACTGTGAAATCTATGAAGATACAGCTTGCAATGGGCTGTAATGTGAATATGTGAACAAAGGAGACAGAAAAGGCATTATAAAGTTGTTGTGCCTATACGTTTTTGCTGCCTTTACTTTGGTGTCTCTTAGTAAAACTGGCATTGAGTCTAGTAGGAACTAAGGAATTCAAAGCACAGCCTGCAAGTTGTGTGTGTGATTTATGGACAGACAGAGCACCAGCACAAACCACAGTACTTCTAGACTAAAAAAGCTCTAGCCTCAAAGCCTTGGGTATAGATATACATAAAGTATGGCAGTACATGGAAAACAGTTTTAACAGACCTTCCTTAAAACAAGCAGTTTAGTTGATTTTAGTTCTTCATTTGTCAAAGTTCATTTGGTTGGCATCCATTGTGCCAGCACAAGAGATAAGTATTAAATGCTCCTGTTTGGTTAGTATTTGTGTCTTGCAGTGTTCATTTGATAATACATTAAGTCAATGTTATTTTTAACCTTCAAACGGTGTTTTCACTTTTTTTTTCCTTGAGACATGATCATGCTAAGCAGCTTATCAGCTTTTGATTTAAAAACACAAAGCAGTTTTCCAGGCCTCCCATTTGCACCACAGTCATCATGAGCATACTTTACGTGTTCTTACTCTTCAGCATTACTGGCAATTCACTGTGTGTAAGAACAAACTCTGTTAAGAACATCTCTTCTGTATGTTTTGTATGTTCTCTTTCCTTTCTTGAAAGCAAAGAGGTTGAAACCAATTTCAGCTATAACAGAGTAGTAAAGAATCACATAGGTAAGTGGTGCAAATATGATCTCTGTACTGCTTTGAATCACAAAGGTGCAGTGTGTAGTTTCATCCATGCTTGACTTATTCTGATTGTTTCACTAGTTAGTATTCCTCACAGCAGAAACCCAGACCAAACCAAACTTTGAATATCAGAGTAAGCATTAAGCAAATCACCAACAGATTTACTTGCATACTAGTTATAAAAACACGTCGCAGCAGATAGTCAGCCCAGCCAACTATTTCTAAAAACATATAGATACTGAAACAAAATCTGGATCATGTGAACTGACTGAATTAACCCGAGGCCTATGGTACTTTCCCTTTCACCTTTGAATAACTGCCAAAATTCCCATGAAGGAGCAGTGGTTTCACAGTTCCTGTTTTGTATATTAGAGCTAAGATAATGCCCAAAAGCAGAAGAACAGGCCTGATCTGGTGTCTCAATTTCTGGTTGCCCAGCTGGTTCTGCTGGTGTTGATCACATGGGACCCTCAGGCCAGACACCTCCTCCACCAGATAAAATTTAAAACCTTTCAAGTCTGTGCAACTCACCTATTGCCAAACTCCCCTTCACAATGACAGTCACCGTCTTCCTCCTGCTCCAAATCTCCTGCAGTATCTAGACAAACGGGGAGTAGCGTAGAGAAATGTTTCTGCCCCATTGAGGCAACCAGATTAATATTACCATGCTCATGGTGGAGCTGAAGGACAGTCATGGTAAGGACCCTATCCTGCTCTCCTAGCTAGGAAAAGGAAGACTTATTTGAAGATTTGCCTCAGGTGTGATAACAGTGCTCTCTCTCTGTTGGCAGCTTCCCTGACCCCACCTCCAATGAAGGTCATAGCAGATGGGTATCATTTACTAGTGGAGCTGAAAGACATGGGGCCTGCCTTTCAGTTCTGTGTCCTCTACTGGAAGAAAGGCCAGGAGAGTAGGGTGAGTTTTACGCTTGGATTTTGGGCACAAACAGAAAGCCCATGTGATTTAGAGTGGAAGCATACAAACATTTCTCCGGGTCTGTTTTTCAAGTCCAAGGTGCTGCTGTGAAGCTGGAGGACCTGCCCAGAGGCCATGTATGCCATATTCCTCTGTGCTTCAGGCTGGCCAGGACAATTGTAGCCTGCTTAGTGCACCCAGAGCCCTAATGCTTTCTTATTCCATGGCTGTTAGTTTAATAGGCTTTTGAAATGAATCTTGACTACCTTTTGGAAATCCAAGTAACTGAGTTGAACCTAGCCCATGAGCTTAAACATTAGAAAGCATCCTATAGGCTTGTGTCTACTTTCCTTTTACAAATGAACCACTACTTTTCTTCGATATATAATATTAATCACCTAAATATTAATTACAAACTTCATAATAGATTCTACAAACTGGACTGTCACAAACATGAGGTTTACTGGTTAGTGCATGTCCAGATCTTTTAATCTTCTAATGTTTTAATAATTGTCACATTGGACATATCTGATCTTTTCAAACTAATGGCTGTCAAGGTCATGTTTCTGTGGAGAAAGATATTTTGATGAAGAGACGGACTTTGCCCTGCTAGAAGAGCCTTACTGGCTTGCAGATATAATGTGTATGTGATGGTGAAGGCTTATCAAGCCTCCTGTGAGCACAGGCTTTGCCTCTGCATCACACCAAGATTTAGAAGCAACTAATTTTCACCTGTTCTCCCATGACCGGGCAGGCTGGGAATAGCAACTTCATCTTGCTAGCAGTTCATGGAGTTGTATTTGCTACAAGAAAATCAGGTTACAAGAAATTCAGGTCAGGTTCATCTGCTGTTTAAACTGTACTGGAACGTGTTACAGTTGCGCACACCAAATGCACTCACTCCTCACTAGCCCAGTCCATCCCCTCTCTGTGCTCTAATTGTGGTGCAGCTCTTGCACCCCTATCACAGTGTATCTCTGGCAGCCTTCTCATATCATGCTAGAACAGGCATGATATTGGCATCCCAACAAAAACCCTGGTCCCAGATCAGTCATCAAGCCTGGGGAGTAAGTCATGGTCTAGTGTTCTGGCTGAACACCAGTCTTTGGCTCATGACTCTCTCTTTGCATCCCCTCCTAGTCTTCCAGGCATGTGTGGTCTCATTCTGCACTCAGCTGTGCTTCTTAGTCTGCTGTTTTTCTATCTCCTCTTATTCACACAATCCTCTGTGACACCTCCTGCTCCTGTTATTCTCCTTCCTTTTCTCCCAGTAAAGTCTGGGCTAGCATTATATTAGGAATCCTGCTCTTATTTAGGTCCTTGCCCTACATTCTGATATTCTCTTTCCTGGGCCTATGGCAGATGCACTGGAAGATGGTGAAAGATGTCAGCTCCACAGTTCACCTGGACACCATGGAGGCAGGACATGATTATTGTGTAAAAGCTCAGACATACGTCGAGACGATCAACAGAAGCAGTAGCTTCAGCCAGACACAGTGCGTGAGGGCACAAGGTAACAGCCAGCCTTCCTGCCTCTTCCCTTTGTGTAGTCATGCCCCAGGAGGATATCCCAGCATCTCTTATTTTTGTTTACAGCCATTATCTCCTGTCTTCTTTATAAATTTGCTACCCACTTTTTCCTTGGGGGAAGTGAAAAAGGAAGACTTGGGAGTGCAGGCCCCTACAGTGGCAAGGGTATCCTTATGTGGAGTGGGGTGACAAAAAATTTCACCAGAGGGGGTGGGAAGGGCAACTGCAGAGGGCAGAGTATGGTTGCATTGAGTAGTTTCTCCTCACAGTCTGATAAATTTTGCTGCTTCTGTTTTTTCTAGGTGGCAGATCCTTGTGGCTCGTTACTGCCATGATATCCTCTGCTGGCTTTGCTCTGGCAGCTTTGACCCTGCTTTTCCTTGCCTGGAAAACAAGTAAAATCTTTCAGTATTCCTGCTGCCCCATTGCTGTCCTGCCAGACACACTGGTAAGTTTTTTGTTTTGCTTTATTGTTTTTAGGGTGATGTATATTCACAGAAGCATGGGGCAGGCAAAAAAAAAAAAAAAAAAAAAAAGCAGACACATGCATATGAAGACTTGTTTGTTCCAGTGTGATGGCAGAGCTGGTGTCCAGGGGAAAGAGAAGCACGCCATATCGTAACTTCAGAAACAGGACAGCAGAAAGTCTGTATGACCAGTCAGCTGAGCTGTAGGGATGAAGCAGCCCACATGAGGTGGTTGCATGGCTGTCACTGCCTTTGGCCTAGAGCCCTGAGTGGGGACAATGCTCCTGGTGCTTGCAGGAAGCAGCTTGTGAAGCATGGGCTGACCCTGCCTGACCAGCTGCTCCCTGAACAAAACAGCTGTGTCACTGGCAATACAGCTCCATGTCCTCTGGCATCAACATCTAGCTTCTTAACTCCTCGGCGAGGATAAAACAGTTATCAAGAGCAGCCTCTTGTCTTGCTCACCCAGGAGGAGTATATCAAAATCAGTAGCTTAAATATACTGTACAGGTCAAGGGAGAATGCAGGCAGGAGCTTTTGTGGTTGTGATTTGACCACTGGGTCTCTGCACAGTTGTGGCAGGCAGGATGAGAGGAGGTTTATGTGGAGAGGTGAAAGATAGACAGACTAGCTCATCAGTCTGAGGGTGTTTGAATGAGTGTATTTGTTTTACAGAAAGCAGTAGAGCCCCCCACCCAGCTGATACTGTGTGGGAATGAAGAAGCTGAGCAATGTGATCTGATGGTGTGTGTGATGCCTTCAGAAGAGGTTCTCCGACTTTGGATTCAAGAAACACTTTAGTACACACCCCAAAAAAAATCCCTGATCCTGTGGAAACATCTTCTAAACAGACCTGGCAGATCATGCTTCAGCAGGTGTCCTCAGAGTACCAACAAGCAGCAACGTTATCTTTGTGTATAAAAACTGCTGTGAAAAAAGCGTTGTGTATAAACATGTGGCCTGCTCTCATCGTCTTCATAACACCTTCATCCACCTACAGAAAAGCCAGTAAAGGCCACAGGTGACAACTGCCAGTTTCTGTACTTTCCCTTCATATCCATACCTATGAGCAGACAAAGGTTAACTCATCTTCCCTTCACCTTTCTCAGCCACATGGATGGCCCCAAGGTAGAGCCCACTCTTCAGGCACCAGTTCACCAGAGCAATAAGTGTAGGGGTCCCTTAAGCCCCTTAATCCCTTAAGCCCAAACCACTTCACTGTCAACATTTTTGCCTCAGTATTTTTCAAAGAAATTACCCTGTGATGAAATAAGCAGCAAGAGCTTCTTAGATGGCTAAACAGCTGGAACAAACAGGGAAAAAAAATGGTATCAGACCCTGAACTGAGGTTATGCTTATTGGAAATAATGTTGAAAATGAGTGGTTGTGACATGAGAATTTGCTACATGTGACAGATAGCAATGTATGGTGAGAATAAAACTTACAGCACCATGAGGGATGGCAGGGTTTCATGAGTGCCTAGCAGGGAGCAAAGGTAGAGAAAGGTAGGCTCAAGAAATGGGAAAAGAAACAGAAAGAAGGACAAAAAGATGTACAAATCATGTGGCCGGGGCTGTTCAGGCCAGGGCTGGCCTGTTGCCAGTCTCGTGGTTCATCCCCACAGCTGAAGCAAGATGCTGACTATGTCACACAGGGCAAACCTGTCTCTGTGGCCATGAAGGCCAGGGTGGGTAGCAACTGGAGTGCTTACCTTGGCTAGCAGGAGAATATCAGGAAGGATTTATCAAGCAGCCCAGCATTACCATGTCTGTGGCTATTTCAGGCCTGATCACACCGTTTTCTTCCGGATATCTCGTCATCATGTTAAGGAAGGAAATCTCAAAAGATGAAGAAAAATTCCTGCTAAATACAGATAACAGCTCTAGCTGTTTTACATATACCGCAGTTATGGCTCTCACTGCCAAGACAAGTCATTTAACACCTGGGTAGCAGACCTGTGGTAGGTAGCAGGGCAGGGGAAGGCATTGCATCCTTGCAAGGCTGCATCAGACCACCAGGTAGCAACAAAGCACCGCGAAAACAGTGAAAGCGACGGCCCCAGCTCCGGCTGCTCCCATCCAGGCAGTTATGGCTCCACAGCCTCCCTGCCTCCGCACCTGCTTCCTGGCCAGATCCCCACTTTCGTGCTGCAGCGGGGTTGCTTGTTTCATTCCTAGCAATACTAGGACCTATTGATTATTGTTAATAACGATCAGGTTGGTAGGGCTGAATTAGTAGCAGATTGTAGGGTATGAAGTTCTGTGCGCTAGCTCAGGGTTGATAGTCAGGTTGCGGCTAATAGATGGGGAAAAGCCTAGTTGCAAATACTTCGTACAACGAGTCCCAGGCAAGAGGACTGGGAAGCAAAGAGGAGGAGGTGGCATGCATGGCCTAACCCGATTAGTGCTGGAAGGCCCAGCCAGTTCTGCTGCCAGGCTGAGCTGGGAGGATGCAGGGGAAGGCAAGCAGTGACTGACTGAGCTGGCAGCGGGTGGCAGGGCGCAATGGCCAGGTGAGCAGGAGAGTTGGTGTTCAACCGAGCATGCATTCCGGTTCTCTTCTAAACACATCTCCAGATGGCTTTGCCCAGCGCTCATATTTTTGAAATAGCTCCCCCTTACCGAAGTCTCGGTGATAAAGCTGGGTTAGTGAGCTCCTGTGCTTTCCATCTGTCCTTATTTTATTCCCCATTGGCTGGGATGAGTTCAGTGTCTTGGTTTCTAGTGTGCCCCAAAAGGGTGTTTCCATACAGGAAACCGATCTGTTGCTTGTCCAATCCATGAGCAGCCTTTGCACCTCTCCTATCTCTTTTCCCCCTGACTTTGTTGCATTACTGCAGTATTGGCAATTATTTAAGGAAACAGGAAAGCAGGGAAAGAAAAGGCTTGTTAATTTGAATGAGAATGCCTTTAAAACATTATTGTAATAGATATTTTCAGCATATTAAACATAGTGCATATGTTTCTTTCCCACTTGCAATAACAGATTTTATGACCTTCCTCACTGCCAATAAAGTGGTTAAACAGTTGTACCAAAATGCCTAGACAATATTAAACAAAAGAGACATGGAATACTATTACAACAGGGAGACAGAAAGGAAATGTTTAAGTGCTGGTGCAATCTTAGCAAGACAACATTTACATCAGGATATTCCTGTTTGTGTCTGTGGAGACTTGAAACAAATTTTGAGATGCTGATTGAAAGTACCTGGAAAGTTTCCAACTTTGAAGTACGTGCTGCATTTTGCCAAGCCTGAAAATTAAGGAATAGAACAAGAGCAATTATTTTGCCATCCGTACACCCAGTAACATGGTGACATTGCTGAAGGGAGCTGCCATCAGTCAATCCTTTTAGTTCATTCCCATGCATTGAAAGAGTTAATCGTGCCGTAGCAGTCATGGCAACGGCTGTCTTTGATAACTGATCTTGCTCCCACGACCATGCATTGCAAAGGCAGGATCAGAAAACTAATTGCAGGAAAGAGCAATGTGTTCTAATGAACTTTGCTCTGTGTCTTTCCCTTGGTGTGGTGGTAAGTGGCTCCATTTCTTTCTAAATTCACTTCTTTGTTACTTTCATCAAAAGATGTTGCATGAAAATAAAGTACAAACCTGCATCACCTTTTTAGTCTGTTTTTTGTTTGTTTGTGTGTTTGTTTGTTTTTGTTTTTTCTAGGCTGCTTATAACCGGCGGGATGTAATTCCTAAACACAATGTTTTCCTGCGGACTTTGAAAAAGCAGAACAGAAGGAATGTTGATAAGACCTGTTTTCAAAGAAAAAATATTTAGTCTGTTGAATGCAGACCAGCATAGATACTGTTGAATACATGAACTTTTAAAAAAGGGGTTACATGTTATAACTCAACTGACAAGAAAGCAAGAAACTTGATTATCTGTTCCATAACACTAACTGGCTGGAATATAACTTAATTTTTCCTGTGAAGTATATTTCCTTGGAAGTATATTACTGTTGGCAGTTTTTAAGGGCTGCTGATGTTAATATGCTGTCCAGCATTTCACTCTTCAATTGAATTGAGATCTATAACTTGATAAATTACCATTTCAAGTATTTTCTGTATAACTAAAGTATGATTTTTTCTCTTTAAAAGTTATATTTTTTTTCTTAAAAAATCAAAAACTATCCAAAAGCACTACTTTGACTACAAATTGTTTTCAATTTTCTGTGAATGTGTTATGTATCCTAAGTGCTACAAAGATAATAAATATCTAAAGCACTGCAGATAAAGATGTTTACTCTTTAAAGAGCTCATGTAGAAGAAATTCTGTTGCTATCAGAATAACAAACTGCAGAAACATAAAATTACTCAGTTCAGATCTATTATGGTCTTCAATATAAACTGAACTATTAAAAATAAATAAATTACTAAATCAAAGTATAAAAGGACTTTGAAGATGGCAAGGTTAAGTGAAATTGCCCACATAAATACCACACATGGAGCCCTACTTTGGTTTCATTTATTGTATGGGCTATAATTTAGCTCTTGACACAGAAATAGCTGCTTCTGAGGAGTTAAAGTCCCTGACCCCACCCGGGACCCTGCAGGAGAACAGCAGAGCAGGGCCAGACGCAATGACTAGGGCCAGACCCCAGAAAGGGATAAAACCCCCCTTTTTCCCAGGGAGAAAGGGATGAAACCAGGCCCATCGGTGATAAACTAAGGGATGGTGTGCTAGAATCAGAGGGGCTGTGTGCTAGTGAGGTCCTTTGGTCTGCTCCACAAGGTGCTGTGTGCAGTGAGGTGCATTTGAAGTGCTTCTACACAAACACATGCAATAAAATGGATGAGCTAGAAGTCTTGGCCCAGTCCCACAGCTACAACATCATCAGCATAAGCGAAACCTGGTGGGATGAGTCCTGTGGCTGGTGTGCTGCAACAGATGGTTACAGGCTCTTCAGGAGGGACAGGCAGGGTAGTAAGGGGGGGAGGACTGAGGTGGGGAGTGGCGATGTACGTGAAGCAGGGGCTGGACTGTGTGGAACTTCAAGTTGGCGATGGCAAAGTTGAGAGCCTCTGGGTAAGGCTTAAGGGATGAACAAATAAAGGGGATGTTGTTGTGGGAGTCTATTACAGACCACCAGGCCAGGATGACAATGCCAATGAATTATTCTTTGCAGAACTAAGAGATGCCTCGAGATCAACTCCCCTTGTCCTTATGGGGGACTTCACGTTGCCAGACGTTGCCAGATGTCAACTGGGATTACCACACGGCTGACACGAGCAATTCCAGGAGGTTCCTAAAGCACCTAGATGGTAACTTCTTGGTGCAGGTGCTCAGGGAGCCAACTAAGGTGCCCTCCTAGATCTGTTGCTGGAGAACAGAGACGGTCTTGTGGGGGATATGGCAATTGGCAGCCATCTCGGTCATAGTGAGCATCACTTCCAACTCTGAATATTCTGTGATTCTATGATAACAGTCAACCGCGATGAGCAAGGGCACTGCAGGACACGCTGCAGGATGGCTCACACAGCTTGTGTGCTGCAAGGGTGGCTATAAACTGTTCCAAAGGGATTGACAATGTCCCTGCTGAATAAGGAGAGATGCTGAGGCCCAAAACAGCTTTTACGGGATGTTGCAGTTGCCTCATGGGGACTGGGCAAATTTCCCAGGGCAGTGTGCTGAGTCTTAGTCACTTGACACCCTCACTGATGATTTCTTAAAGTAGCTAGCCCAAGAGTCAATAAGAAGAGAAACAACTTGGCTTTCTTGAACATTACACCAGAAAACATTTTTAACGTTACTGTTGATGAGTTCAGGAGATGTTCATATCCGAGAGATGATCACAATACACTTAGTATCAACATCTGTGTTAGCAATAAGGACAAAACATCAAATATTGTTGTGCTAATTTCAAGCAATGGTGGTATGGGAAAATTAGGCAGCTTATTAAAGAGAAGAGGTAAGGGGCATACAAACAGAAAATCTTAGCAAGTGGCTTAAGGCCTTTTTATAGACCCTTTAAGGCCTTTTTAAAGACACAGGGGCTTAAAAAAAATGCATTCTACTGTCAAGAAAGACTTTAGTAAGAACAGAGAAAACCTGGTATGCTGAAATAACAAGGTGAGGGAAGATACTACAAGCAACAGGGCACCCTTCAAAAACCTGAAGTTAAAAGAGAAAAAAAAGGAGGGATCACAATTTCTGTCTGATTAAAAGTAAATACACAATAAATCAGGACAAAAAGAATTTGAGATACAACTTCCTAAAAACATCTAAACTAATAATAAATCCTTTTCCAATTACATTAGAAATGGGATGCTTGCCAGGGAGTCTACAGGGCCAACAGATGAGCATGTTTCAAAGCAGATCTCAGAGAAGATAGAGCAATGGCAAAAGAATGAACTGAACTTGTAACAACTTTGTTTACTGTGAAGGATTTTATTAAGGCTCCCAAGCAAAGTCCTTATATCTGAAAGCATAAGATTACCTTTCACAAGTGGGTGTGCTTGGATTATTTGTTCATTAGGAAGAAAATTAGTAAATTACACAATCTGAATATTATTCAGCCTGGAGTTCCTGCCTGTGGATGGGAGATTAGAATACTAGCTGTGGTGCATCGGTCCCTATCCCAGGGTAATTTAAGCTGTGAGAGACCTCAGGAGGGCTCTAGTCCAACCTCCTGCTCATGGCAGGGCCAGCTCTGGTGTCAGACCAAGTTGCTCAGGGCATTATCCATTCTGGGCTTGGAAATCTTCAAAAATAGAGACTGCACAACCTCACTCAGCAACCTGTGCACCATCCTGATTAGTGAAAATAAATGGCTCCTTAAATTGTGATAGAAACTCTCTTATATTATTTTGGGCATAACACTGAACTTGCCAAGGCCCAGTAGTTTTGATATAGGTTGGAAGTTAGGTTGGAGTGTGGGGTTGGATTAAATGACTTCCAGAGATCCCCTCTAATTAAAAATATTCAACAATTCACATTTGGCAGAACTATTTTAATTGAGTATCTATATTAAATTATGCAGTCCATTTAGTTTAATGGAGTTAATATTAACATATGCAGAATAATAGACCTATGTGAAACCTGAACAGTATGGAGCCTCCAAGCAGAGCACATTGTGGAGGAAATGGGGATCTCTTCAAAGATGCAAGCACCATCAGAGGCCGAGTGGAGAGGTGACCTGTAGCCTGCTTGAGACGTTTCAGGAAACAGAACAAAAAGGACTTTTCCTCATCTAAAACTCAGTCAAGGAAAGGGTTCTAAAGAACTTACTCATGATCAGCTGTGAGCCTGCAAATACTACCTCAGGCTCCCAACCTAAGCAGACAGTCCTTATGCTACTGCTGAGCTTTTTCTCTCCTGCAAGTTCATTCCATTTAAATTCTATACATTCTATTTAAGTTCTATAGGTTTTATTACTACATATTGTGGTGTTCAAACCTACCTCCCACTTTTTATATGTATAACCCTTATCTGCTGTGCTTTCATTCTGTTAAATAGCATCCTGTTTGCCCTTCAGGTTGCTCATACATCTCATCCCTCCTGCCACTATCCAGACAGACTGATGGCTAATATTTTTCCACCTCTTTGCCAAGTCCTGGCCCTGACTCCCTCTTCTACCATCTGGTGCAACTTCATTGTTAATTTTGATATTGTTATCATACTGCTAAATTTGGTACTTTAAATGTAGCACAAAACTAAACCAGTTTAGTAGATGCCTCTCACCATCACTGAGTGTCTTGTTGGGATAGTCTCATGCAAGCCTTCTCAGCTTCTCACATTATTTGTGCAATTTGGCATTTTCATAGCCACTACTGCACAGTTGTTCATTTTTCTTCCAGTGCACTGTGATATATTGTCGCCTGCCAGGCACAAGTCTTCTGGTCACCAGCCTGTTGTCCCTCTATTGACCTGTTCTCTTCCACTTGAAACAGTTGAGCATCTAGCTTTGCCATGAAGACATATCTTTTCCACTCTGTTTTGCATTTGCTATCAATCTCTTGTTTTTATCCTGTGTTGCTTTACCTTCTCCCATCTTCCCAGAGGGAAAGACTTCTACAAAGATTGAGATTTGAAATGTTTTAAATCTTCTTGCTGTATGAATAAATTTGCCATGTTCTATAGCTTCTACCTCAATATAAACTGCAAGCAGTATTTTGCAAAATTCAGCTTCAGTTTCTAGAGCTAGCCTGACTGTCCTGCCTTCCTGTGGCTGCCAAACTTTGCATTAATGTTTAGGAAGACTACCCCACTTCCATTTGTCTCTGAGCCAGCAGCCCCAGGGCTGTTGATCCATTGGCTTGGAATTCTCCTTCATTTTCTATCTGAATCATGAGCCAGCAGTGACTTTGTCCTCTGTCATATATAGGATATGCCTAAATCATTTTAAAATCAAAAGAAGTGCCTGATTTTCATCAAAAACATTTTTGCCATCCATTTTGTTCCACCAGGAGAGCTGGTAGAATGGAGTTGATTTTTACACCTCCATGGCTTTGTTAAAACCGCACGTTCTCAGACCCATTTTCCTCCTCAGCAGAAGCACAGTACAGTACAGTCAAGAAGATGTATATATGATAGTACATTCCCGTCTTTACAGTGCACAGTGACAAACGGCAGACCAGCACACATTATAAATTTCAGATGCTTACATTTGGCCTGGAAGAGTGAATTTCTCTTGACTGACTCTAGAAAACCTACTTATATTTAAAAATCTGCAAGATACGTGACTGCCATAGACACATGAACCCCTGCCCACACATGAGCCAAACCATAGCAGCTGGTCACTACTGAGCTTACAGACCACCACAGACAGGGCATGAGTCAGGTCAGCTTGGATTCTATTGAAGCTGCATTCTCTTGCACTTACCACGGTCTGAGGGCACACACAACTACCACAGCTCTGTAGGCATGGAGAAATGGCTGTCTCTGATCCCTCAGAAGACAAACCATATTTTTAAATGTTTTCCTTTAGAATATTATGTACATCCCAACAACAATCTTGTTTTAAATTACAGTCTTTAACATCGCAAGCATTAAAATAGGGGTGCTACAGTGCTTCTTTATGAAAACTTATATAGCCAGCCCCTCCTGCTGACAAGCTTTTTGGCCTGGGTTACTCAAACCTGAATGAAGTTGAATGCTTGACAGTCTTTTTTTTTTTTTTCCCTTACTAGTGACCTTATCCTTATTGGAAAGTGCATTTGTAACGCTCAACTTTATTTTCTCTTCAGTAAAAATAAAAAATGAAAGCACCAAAATAATACAAAGAACTGGTTCTCGTTTGTTGACATCGTCTCTGACAGATATACTGGCCCCAGCAAAAAGCCACCCCTGTATAGCCAATATAAGTAGCCTTTCCTATTCCTCTCTGGTAAAGTCTATTTTCCCAACAGAGCGCAATTTCTGCAGGGAGAATATACAGAAACATGAAAACCAGGATACAGAACTTTTTCAAACAAATTTGCCTGGCCACCCCTTTCTGAGCTAAAATCACACTGCCAAATCATATTCTACCTCTTACAATGCATGGGCATATGGATGAATCCTATTTATGACAATAAAATACGTGGACATATGAATGAATAAGCAACATTATTCTTCACACAAACATCACCAAATGTACATGGTTTACTCCTCTGCCTGGCAGAAACTGAAAACTACAGTCATTTAAATTCTGTCCATATTGATAATAAAAGGAAAAATATATTCAAATGAGAAAATGGAAGGGCAAGATGATACCTGTCAGGAGTTAAAATGTTATTTTCAGAGCCTGAGCCAAGCTATTTGTTTTGAGGAGTAAG
Organism: Aythya marila; assembly: GCF_965140915.1. Lineage (NCBI taxonomy): Eukaryota > Metazoa > Chordata > Aves > Anseriformes > Anatidae > Aythya > Aythya marila. The sequence continues at coordinate 7,144,781 of NC_139056.1, read as the reverse complement.
TCAAATTTTCATTAAACCCAGCTTAGATTTGGTTGTTCAGCTACAAGGGCTGGGATGCAATGCTCATAAGGTCTATATGATTTCAAAAGACTTTGCAGAACTATTGTAGGGTGAGTGTAACCCTAGTAATGTTGCCAAAAAAATGGAAGAGATGCAAATGAATTAATCTATAATTAGTGTTTTAGGCACCTCCAAAGGCATAGTGAGATATAAACTTTCTATGATGTATAAGCCAGATGTCTTGGCTATAAAAGAGCATGTTTGACTTTTCTCAGCACTGCTACATTTATTGTAGGTACTTTTGTTTTGGGGCAACCATTTTGCCAGGCCAAGGAGTCTATGAATATTGAAAAACTTACAATCTGCCAGTAAGGCTTTGATGTGCAAAAATGCTTCTTTAATTTTAGCAATAAAGAACATAAATTCTGCTTCTAGAGTTCCACTTAAGTGAATCTGTAACTTCTTGTAAGCATTTAAATGTCTGAGCAAAGTTAGCATTGGAAAAAGTAACAAATATTAATTAAACTTTCACCTTAAACCAACCCAACAGTCAGCATCTTGCTTGTGAGGAAATTCACAATTGTAATTTACTGACTGAAAAATTTCTAATTCAGGGTCAGAAATGGATACCAAGGTTCCTTGTAGCAAGAATGAAAGTTTTATCTGGGTAGCAAGCATCCTTTATATTAGAAATATTCCTTCTGTGAATGGGGAAAAGTTTCCTATTTACCCATCAAATATGATATCAAAATAACTGTATAGAGCAAAGCAATTTAACAAAAGGCACATCACAAGAAAGGGAGGGATATAAAACTACTTGGTGTGATGCAGGTGTGCATCTTTGCACTGATTTGTTCTGGAGGAGTCAACCCTGGTCAGCAGCTTGGACTGCCAAGTGCAACCACATCCAATCCCTTTCTGGGAGGCAACTGTTGGGATCAGCTTTCAACTCTACTCAGTGCTATAACAAAAGCACTTGTAAGAGAGAATCACTACAGCTGCACTGGCACTGCTGTGTTGAAACTCCACTTGTACCACCCACAAAACCACAACCTGAGTTTTCACAGCCTGTTTTCTGCCAAACTGCTCAGTAATCTGAAAGCAGACCCCTTTATACAGGGAATACAGAAGCCACAGCCCTCAAAGTGTGTATACAGGAGCATACTCTCCAGCATGCTCCTACATGGCACCTAGATACCCTGATCTGTGAACAGATGCTGATATGTGTGTCCTGTTTTCACCAAATACAGCCTAATATGCATTGCTGCGTCTTTATGTGTGCTTTCTTTGTGCATAACCAACCTATTCAAAACCTGAGTCACAAGCAGAGGTACCTATGAAAGGGCAAGCAGGATGTGCTACCACCTTTGAGCAGTCAAATGCAGTGAACAGCACGGATATGGGAGACATCATATGTACTCTTTTCAAGTGGAAAGACAATAAGCTTCCCACAGGAGAAGCATCTTTATAAAAATCACTAATCTAATGAGTCATCTGAAGTAAAAATTACCTGGACACAGAAGCTGGGTTACAATGGCATTATGGGTCACTACAATATAATCAAGATGAGAATTGTTTGGCCAGTGAAGGATGGAGAAGCATGAAGGAAAGAGATTGCTCCTGAGTTAGGCCTCACACTTTGCAAGAGTTCCTAAACAAAAATAACATTTTGCAGTCCATAGCACCATACAATCACACCTTCTGAGTGAACACATCATCCACCAAAGAAAGAGGATGGGAAGTATTGTCTAATCTCTGACCTCTAAGGTATCTCTGGAGAGAAAACTGTCAAAATATCCCATATGATGATGGTCCTCTTCTCACGAGACCACATTTTTTTCAGAAGAAAGAGTGCCTATAGATCTAGTCTTTGAGTGGCACAGACCTGGTGTTTAAGAAAGAATGAGCAACACTGAAAGCTTTTCAAAATATCAAACCAAGCCACTCTGAAAGTGACACTTAGGAATGTGTTGTCAGACCAGTGACACTGGATCAAGGAAATTGTAACTGGAAAACAGTAAAACAAACTGTTGATTCTGATGTATGTTTTTTATGAGACCTTTCTGTCAGGACTGCTAAGGTCTTTGCTACATGCTATCAGAAATGATTTTTTTACCTGCTCAGCTTAGGAACAGGAAAATTTTCTTTAGAAACCTTGTTGTGCTCAACTCAATACCCCCATGTACATGAGATGCATCCTTAGTAAAGTAAGAAGTCGAACTGAAGAACAAGATTTCACATGGTATCAATATTCAGCCCACCTGCACGTATACCATTGTGGGATGTGGGACTTTCCATTTACTGACTGCTAAATTTGTGTTAAAAAAAAAAAAAGGCAGTATTTTCTCTTAGCATCATCTCTTAGATCGACGGAATTATATAGCTCAGCCTATAGGCTTTGAGAGCTAAGCACATCATTGCTGAACACAGACTATTTTGGGTCAGGTGGGTACTGAACAAAAAGACAAAAATGAGGTAAAAGGAGCAAAAGGTAGCCTAGATATGAAATGGAAGAATGAGAAAATATGCATAGTTGATGGCATACGTAGTAGTGATCTGGGGGAAGAATGTAGAGTACTTTCATCCCAACATTCTTCTCCAAATTTATATTTATATAAATATATTTAATTTATATATATATATATATACACACACACACACACACATATATATATATAAGTCAATCCTGTTGATTGACTACGGTGAAGAAAAAAAATGCCATTTTGCTGGACAAAGTGTGGACAAGGGTACAATACTGGAGAGGACCAACAATTCATTTCAGCCACAGTAAGAGAACGAGGAAAGGATGAGTTATGCTGATAAATAGGCTAAAGAAAGAAAATATAGACTAGAAAAGGAGATTCTGAACCAGAGGAGAAAAGATGAACTACTAGGAGGGGTCCATTCCAAGGTGGAAAGAAGAACTGGGAAGCCCAGTCCAGTGGCTGCTTAAAAAAACATTACTAATAAAAGAGAAAGCCCAGAAGGACAGACCTGTAAGAAATGACAATATGAAGACAAACTACATTTTTTTTTTTTTTTTAAAAACTGTTGATTTAAAACTAGCATATTATCCCATGCAGTTGACACTACTGGTATAAAGTAAACAAACTATGCACAACAAACCCCCCATCATCACTAGGGAACCCAAGTCCTCTCATTTTACTGAATGCTGCTTCTGTTTCCTACTAGTGAAAAACAGAGCCTGATTGAAAGAGTTCCTTTGCAAATACTATCATTATTTTAAGTCCTCTGGGAAATTCTTTTTATGCTCAAGTAAATACTGAATAATAACAATTTGCACTGATTTCATAAGAAATAGTAAAGGAAAAGGGGGATAGCTGTAACTCAGGAAGGTAGTTTTTCTCACATAATCAGAGAAGAGCTATTGCTGCAAAAATATTTTTAAAGTTCTTATAGCTAAAATACAAAAACTACTTCTCTATAGTGTTCAAACCCTTCTGCTTTACTATGAAAGATAATACCACACAAATACAAGTTAATCCAGGCATCTGAACTGCTTTCTGTAACATTTCCATTACCCTTTCCATTTTTATACGCACCAAATCTGATAAACAGAGATTATATAAAGAGAAATCTTTGGAGCTTTATAGCATGAGTATAGCAGAGACTAGTTTCCTCTTAAAAAAAAAAAAAAAAAGTAATCCCAACGCATACATACAGTCTGGTCTAATTAAAAAAAAAAAAAAAAGCTGACTTCTGACTTTTGTTAGTAAAGAGAAAAAAAAATCATGTTAAAAGATTCTTTGACTTTAACTTTACTTTGTGCTAAATATCTTTAAATGCTTAAGATTTTAAAAGCTGTATCACAAATCGAAAAGAAAAAAGAAAAGAAAAGAAAAGAAAAGAAAAGAAAAGAAAAGAAAAGAAAAGAAAAGAAAAGAAAAGAAAAGAAAAGAAAAGAAAAGAAAAGAAAAGAAAAGAAAAGAAAAGAAAAAGAAAAGAAAAAGAAATCTCTGCTTTATTTTGCTTTTTTTTCCTATACTGACACTATGTTTGTTCTTGACAGACCTGTCTGCCCAAAGAACAACAATAAAGAAAGTAACAAAGAACTGAAATAGAAATCTCTGTTAGGATTAGGAGTAAAAACAAAATCTCAAAAGTATTTAAAACAAAATTATCACAAACAAAAAATTGGATGCTCATCTCCCTGGGGGATGGGCACCAAAGAGTGTCCAGAAGTTGATGCCAGGACCAGAAAACACAAGTTACAGAGCAGTAAACAGAGGGGATTGGTGAGAAAAGACCTGTAAAACTAACCTGTATTCACATTTGGAAAAGTGTGATGAGTTAGGTGGTGGCAACCACTTGAAAAATAATCCTGAATAACACTAGCTATCTTGTGAAGACATGCTGTCAAAGTTTAAAGCGCGCTGTTTATTTCTCTCAGCAGGTAGATGAGCCTTTAAACACGGAAACATCTATATGCATTTCTAAATGAAATGTCCTTCAGTATAAAAGTAACTGAAATAATAATCCTGTGCTCATCTAAATAGCTATCATCTGTATTTCTTGCATGCCATTAAAACCAGCTAAGTAATGTTGATCATCTGGCTGCAAGATGAAATGATGAAAGGACTGGAACATGGAGTTGTATGGTGCAATTCCTACTGCAGAAGGAGGACTGCATACAGGAGCACTCCTCTAGCACAGGCCACTGGAAAAAATCTGGTGTTGAGGTAGTAGTAGATGACATTGTATACAGGCAAGGGAGGGCAAAATGAAGGCCCACCCCTGCTCTGCCAAGCCATTCTATTAACCTTGCAAGTATTCTCACGAAGCTGCATTTTCTAAGAACTTCCTAGCTTACTTTTAAAAGAAAAAGTGTGAAAGGAGAAACTTAACCTGGTCCTTCCTGTCTTTCTTCAAGGAGCTGGAGCAGCTACCACCATATTCCATTCTGAGGGTGTTAAGGCACAGGACAAGCTTTGAATGTTGAGTCAGTGTGCTGACTGAGACGTACATGGTGCGATGAGAGTATTGGCACCTCTCTTGGTGTAAGCCTGTGTGGCAGCACGGCTATTTCCAGGGCTTGCTTTAGTCCATCTGCTACAACTGCTCTAAGAGTCTACAAACATCCCCACGGGCCTTACAGGGTGTCCAAACAAGGCTGGCAGGAAGGGCAGGAAGTCTCACTCAGTCCAAGGCCTAGCTGGTATATGCAGTTTCCTCCCTGCATAAAATTACACTCATCAGCAAGGGCTGCAGAGCCATTATGGGACAAATGTGGCCAACCTCAGCACTTGGATACAAGGGCTGTACCTTGTGTCCACAACAGGCCTGTGTACAGATGGCACTACCACCATCACTGGGTGCCCTGGTCTCTTCACAGCACCCAGCATTCGACTGGTAGCTCTCAGCAACTGGGGAATGAGGTCGTCTGCTCTGAGTCAGGCAGCCAACAGGACAGGACAACATCTCTTTGGAAAGGGGATATGACACAGTGCTTCCCACCACCTGGCAAGTAAGGCCTGGGTTTGCTCAAATTAGTTCTTGCTGCCTGCACAAACCAGAAATGTCCTGCGGACCCACTGCAAACAACTGAGAGTGCTCTGTGTGGAGATAATAGCCTGTGAAAGGGGCTCCACCCGCTATTGTGAAGGACACAAGTTCTGCTCACTACAGACATTCAAACCTGAACTCTGAGGCTTTGCTGACTTGCACTGCAAACCCCTGAAGACAGAGAATTACACAAGGATACTCACAGCAGAATCAACCCTTCAGTTTGCTGCTCATTAGCCCAGAGAAGAAAAGCTGAAGTGCTGCTCCATCCCTCCTCCTCTGGTCAAATCCCTACCCTCTGGTATGTAGACAATGCATTTCTCAGCTACAGATGATGATCCTTTTTGGAATTAAGACGTGACGCTCCCCCTCATCTAGCTCGGCTGTCAGCACGATGCAGTTGTCCCCGAGGTCTGCCGAGGAGCACGGCAGCTCCGCAGCCGTCCCTGCTGACTGGCTTCTGACGAGTTTTTTCCTGCCTCATCATACTACAAGCAGAGTACAGCGAGTCCTGCAGCCTGCAGGTGTCTCCCAGCAGAGGAAGCTGCAGAGCCCCTGGGGATCATGTGTGGTCCCCGAGCAGATGTTGACTTGCTCTTGGTGCTCTTCGTGAGGCAGACCCTCTCTGATCCTGTCAGCGTGCTGAAGAACACCGACTACCAGAGGACGGCCGCACTCCCGCGCCTGCAGCTGCTCCTTTAACGTACAAAGGCAGGATTTCAAGTGAAGAGAAGAATGGGAGTCTGGCTGCAGCGTTTCCTTCACAGCTATAACAACAGATTGGAGGAAGCTGAGAGTTTTGGTGCCTGGAAAACTGGATTCTAAATCGTGAGAGGCTTTGAAACACCACCCCGCCCCCCAAATAAAACAAAAACCTTTGACTTCTCTCAGCAGGAGGGGGAGGGAGGGCGGATTTACCATGAAGACAAATCGAAGATGCAGAGCCCTGCTAGCAGTGAGTCTGAATCTGATGGCTCTCCTCTTCTCCACAACAGCTTTTATCACAACCCACTGGTGTGAGGGCACGCAGAGGGTCCCCAAGCCGAGCTGTGGGAAGGAGAAGAAGACAAACTGCCTCAACTACAGTGGGAATGAGACTGCCAATGAGACAAACCAGAATGTGGTTCACTACAGCTGGGAGACAGGAGATGACCGCTTCCTTTTCAGGTATTTCCACACTGGGATCTGGTACTCCTGTGAGGAGAATATCAATGCTTCTGGTAAGTGTAAAACAACTTCCTTCCAGCTTGTGTTGCTTTGTGTTTGGCTCGGCGTAATAGACAAGCTGTTCTATGCTGTATCTTAATGCAGATTTGCCCTGCACACAGAGGCAGAAATTTAACATTTTTTTTGTTTTTGTTGTTAAAACACAACCTGTTTCCAGTGAGAAAAGATTTGCTTGTTTACCTGATGGCTGATGTGGGGTCTGTGCTCTAAAGCCGGCTGAACCTCTGATAAGCAATATGTGTTCCCCCTCATTGGGCACTGCAGCCAGAGACTGGCCAGTGTTTCTCTTCTGAGAGCGGCTCCATGGAGCGCACAAAAGGCAGCGGCTCTTAGTTGTTATGGAGATTCTGACATTTCCCCCATCTAATTGCAGTTGTCCCCTAAATAACCCAAAGGGCAGTGGTCTGAATGACAGTGAAAGCACAAAGCTTACTGTTTTTATCAGGCTGTTGCCCAGACTTCCTCTTTTCTAGCATCCATAAGTAAATGAGTACTCACAAATCCTTCCTGGTGGCTGGATTGTATATTATATATTATATATATATATAGAAGTAGAGTAGAGTAAAGGTAGTTAAAGGACAGAACTGAGCACAAGAAAGCTTATTCCTGTTCCCTGCTCAACCATTCACTTACTCAGAACCACAAGAGGAGACATCTCTTCAGCTATTCAGTAAAATCATTAGAAAGAAATCTGTTTCTGTACCCTGGAATTCACCAACAAATGAACCACTGGAGGATGGGTGGAAGGCAGACCCTACTCCCAGAGCTGTCTGGTAGAGCTAGCATCCAAGCTCTGGTTTGGAAGAGCTTTGCTGCCATTGTCTAAGGAGTAGATTGGGAGGTTGGTCGTTCACCACGATTTGGAGAGAAGAACAGCTAATCATCCTATGTGTCTCCTAAGAGACACAAACCTCCCTGATACTGGGAAGTTTATGGGATCTGGTAAAACCCTGTATAAGTGTGTACTATGAAGTGGGACAAACTTTGTGAGCATCTCACAGTCCATTTCAAAGTAACACTCTGGACATTAGAAAAAAGATTACTTTTGGAAATATTCTCAGGCCATAGCAGACTTAAGTGAGCAGCTTAAGACCCTCCAACATTTTGAGCATCTTAGCTGGGATTGGCACCATCAAACATGCCTAAGTTTCTGGCAGACGTTACAAGCTTTCCAAGCCAAGCTTTATGTTCAGGATAACTTGTAATTCTGTGACTCTAGCCCATTCAGAAAACTGAATTATCTTTGTGTGAAGAGAAATACAGTGCTCTATTCTGTACTGAGTACACAAAGCTGTGCTGTAGTGAGTGATTTTAGGAGGTAGCTGAAAGCCAGCTTTAGAAAGTTATGGTGAAACCAGGAGAAAGAAGGTTGTTTCTCCGCTCTAGCACACCACTACAGCCAGCCACATGTATGTTTCCTCTTATTTAAAACACTAACTTGCTGAAAAAGAACATTTCAATTAGCAGACCAAGAATGACTAAACTTTAGAACTCAATCAGATATAGGGATATATTGGCTTGGACAGACAATTGCTTTGTTCAGGATTTATAATAGTGGAGTTTTGTTGGTTTGTTTGTTTGCTTTCTGGTAAGGACAGGAACAGTAGAATGGACACAGATTTAAATTTGATCCCCAGAATGTCAACATAAACCAACCAGTCTTAGTCCAAACTTTCAGGTTTCTAGTACCTATGTACTCTAGTACATTGTCATGGCCTTTTGCAGCCTGATTGGCAGTCATTTCATCTAACCTCCAGGGTAGTAAGGCCACCAGCCAGCCCCAGTCCAACAGCACTGTCGTCATTGCTTATACATACAACTCCTCTGCTCTATACACCTATGTGTAATCAGTTCCATAGGCTGGTCATGCTGCCCACAACATGCTTACAGACCACACTTGTATCATATGGTCATATGGTCACTGTGTTGTTATTAAACGCGTAAGGATGCCAAGAGAATGTCAAGAAAATACCACTTAGCACACAGACGGCAGTGTATTAAATCAGTCAAAATCACTAGCTTAAATGGACTTCATACTTTCAATAACACTTTTCTTAAAGTTTTACCAATAGCATACTGAAAATGACTGCATAAGAAAGTTAGCCTCAGTACTGTCATTAGATGCTCCTTAGTCTTCCATTGCTATAAGTTACTGACTCCATAAAACGTCAGCATCTTCAGAACACCCTTTGTCCAGTTCGCAGTAATATGTCCAATTCTCACTCAATCCACATACTGAATGTACCATCACCAACACATTGTATTTAGCCAGGTGCTGTTCCTAACGGGTCTTGTAAATTTGCCACACTGCTACCACTGTTATTCTGTGTCTTAGAGACCCTTCACTCTGGGTATCAATACCACACATTCCATACACAAAGCACGGCTTGAAGGATTCACACATGACATTCCCATAAACATACTGTTTGCTGAACACTCTTCTTTTAGCCCCACCTGATGTCAACAACAACCTTCATCTAGGCCCAGTCCTTTCAGCAACCAGCTCTGTCCTTTCAGCTTCTCAGCTCTGTCAGCAGTACACATGGGCACAGACAATGGTCAGTGCCATTCCTATAGTTCTTCACGTATCCCTGATTCCTTGCTGCAGATGTCTGAAACAAAGCAACATGAATCCCACCTGCAATTCCAATAATGCTCTGTGTTGTTGTGATGTTATCAAAACAAAAAACAAAACAAAAAAAAATTTGAGTGTCTTCCCTTCCCACTGCTTATCTGAGAAGTCCATTAAGATTACAGGTGTAGAGGTGCAAAACCATGCCATACGCTGTCTGTACAGAGGCTAGCAAAGCATGCTTTCATCATGGTGCAGGTTTGTAGGTTTCACTAACATCTCTAACAGAGATGTAATGTTGTGATTATTTCTGAAATATTTTGTGAACCTAAAGTTTGCTTTTTATCCAGCATGCTTAGGACTGCTGAAGTATCTGAAAAACATTTTGCAAATGAAAAATGAAATTGTGAATCCTGGGAAAAAAAGGGATTCAAACATATATATTCTATTTGTGTGTATGTCCTCCAACTATTTAGCACAATTTCTGACTGAAAAGTATGCTGAATCCCAGTCTAGTTAAAAGAGGATGGAGGTTCTCCCTTTCAGAGTGGGTTCAATGCTTTGGATCCCAGGCAGGTGGATGTACCTTCCGTAAGAGCGATACGTCTAATTTCCAGAAGGAGATCAAGCTAAAGCATACCCTATCAGCTGTATAGCTCATGCTTGTTATGAGTCCCATTCTGCACTTAGACGATCCACAGAGTGCTTGGTACCTCCTTCCAGGTTATGAATTCCTTACTACGGCCAGGTGACTCAGAGCTGAGCTCCCTATTGTTTTATTTTTTTATTAGTATGACCTCGAGTGCATATCTTATTTCACACCTGCTGTTTGGGTCTGTGCTTGTGTCAGTACTGGACACTTCACAGGCTAGTGATGTGCTAGTAGCAGCAGGGATAGGAAAGATTCAATGGTAAACTAACTGGTAGATTTTCTGACTAAAAAATGTAAATAACATAAAATAATTAACACATGAAGTAGCCAAGGTGGCATACCTTATCTTACTGAGAACTGGGAAGCAATAACATTTTTGCTCATTAGAGAATGTATTTGATTTTAATAGAAATAAAACATAACTCAGATCTTGTTTAAGTGGCTAATAAGCAGGCAATCTCAGTAATAACATCCACATTTCAGGCTGAAAAGCAGCATAAGTACAGCTGTCTAGGTGCCCTTTAAGAGTACTGTCCCATCAAATAAAATTGATCCTTTCCATGTTGCTTGTCATGCTCCACAGAAGCCAAGGAGATAAGGAATGAGTATACATAGGCTTGGTCTTATTCTTGGAATTAAATTTTGAGCACAAGGGGTCTATAACATTTTGCATTCTCTGTACTACCACATATTCATTAGCACTCTTTAAGGATTAAATGGTATAGTGGAACACAATATGTAAGGGTATATCAAAGTGGGCCACAAATAAGGACAATAAATGCACATTTGCAAGACCCAGAGAACTAGAGAGGTGTATCCTGCCGTCTTGAATAAATCTCTAACATGAAAAGACAAGAACTTGCCATACATTTTCACAGATCCATAGCAGTACTGTTTCACCCTTCTCTCCCCCATGATGTGATAATAAGCATACGTGACTCACTGTAGGCAGCTGTCCAGGGAGAGGAAAACACCTTGTGAATTTATAATTAAAAAGCAAGAGGAATTGGGAATTATTATTGGATTACGAGAAATGTAATATAATTGTCATTACTGAAACCTGGTGGTTTTATTCACATGACTGGAATGTAAAAATTGCAGGTTTCAAATTGTTTAGGAAGGAAAGAGTAGGTAAAAGAAATAAAGGAGGTAGCACTCTATATTGAAGATACAATTTCAAGTGATGGAGGGCCTGCATAATTTTCATCTGAGACTGTTGAAATAATTGGCACATGAAAATGCAGCTTTAGTAGCAAGAATCCTTATTAAATCTGCATATTTCTGTATTCAAAGAAGACTGGAAAAAATTATACAGGCCACTTGACCCAACCACATTAGGACAGGTTTTGAGGAAGTACTCAGTAGGCAACAAACTGGCTCTATCAAAGCTGCGCTTTTATCAAAGGTGGGCTTTTATCAAAGGTAGAACTTTTAACAAGATGAATACCTTCTTAGACAAGAGTAATGCATTACACCCAGTCTGCATGGATTTACATAAACTGTTTGATAGGATGTCCCACTGAAAATTCTTTACAGAACTAGAGACAGCAGAGAGAATCGTAACAGTGTGGTGATACATATAGACATACATGTACTTCCAGTGGAAAATGCCAAATATCCAAAGCATCTTCAGACTGGAAAGAAGCCACAAAGAAGAGAGCTATGATGGGGATCAACAGGGAAGGACAGAGTTAAATCTGTTTCCACTATTTGTGATCTTGAGGGTATAACAGACAAATATTCCTTCCTGAAGAGCTGCGTGCCATGGAATGTGTTACTAACAAGATTATTTGAGAGCAGCTTCCAACCAGGAATCCCCCAGACTAGTGATGCAGTACTGATACCAGAATGGGAGTACATGGGTGGAATCACTCTAAACCTGCTCTTTTGCTCTTCCCTAAATATCTGCTACATAATGATGATACAAAGATAGTAGAGCAGGTAGAAATTTTGCTTGAAGCTGTGGTGAAGATTTTATCATGTAATATTTATTTTGATGGGGATAAATAGAGAGGCTGTAAAATCATTAGTGAGCAGTCTTACAAGGAGGTTGTGTCAAGTAATATAAAAAGAGAAGTGATCACAGTGGAGATGAGATATATCTAGTGGTCCTCAAATTTGGTCTTGGGAAGATTCTGTTATTGCAGTGATTATCGATATCTAGGGAAAAGAAGTAGGAACACAATTCATGTCATATAATTTCTTAAAAAAAAAAAAAAAAAAAAAAGGCAATGTGGATCCCACAGCAAACGAGTGGACATTAGCAAATTCAGATGTCTGTACCTAAACTGATCAACGGCATTGTTACAGTCAGTAGAGAGTAATGAGTGTTTCTCAGGACATCTCAGTACTTACAGGAATCTTAATTTGAAGAGAACAATCCTACTTTAAATGTATTCCTTACATATGCTGTGACACAAAGTCTGGAAATATTGGCATTACAGAGAGATTTATCTTCCTAACTAAAAGTGTGAGCTAGAGGGAGTGAGAATAATATTCTATCAGTATCCTGCTCTATGTCAGCAGGGTAGTAAGAATAGTATTGAACTAATTAAAATGAAAAGAAATTTAAAAGCACCAACCTCTAAAGAATAAAATTCTGTGAGGTTGGGGGTACTTATCAGTGGTAGGCAAAAGATAAGAAACAAGCTGTGGGGCAGCATTTGACAATGAGGTGACTGCAAGCTGCAAAGTGCTGCAATATGAAGGAAAAGTGTTATCTTATGGAAGAATCAGCACCAGTGTGCATTTTGTTAACACCATAGGTAGGGTAAGAAAAAGGGAGAGTGTGAAATAGATGCACAGTGGGATTTCTAATGTAGTTAAGGAAAAGAGAATATCCTTCAAGAGAAGAAAAGAAAGAATGGTCCTCTTTAGTATAACAAATTAAAGATCAAGAGGGAATAGGATGATACCACAGATATATACACACACACATACGCGCATGCACATATTTAATTATCAAGAAAAGAATATGAGTTAAGTAATTAGTCATTGAGAAACAAAATGAAAATCCAACAAATGGTTCCCAAAAAGTGAGTCTCTGGAATTCACCTCCACAGGGGGCAGTGTGAGCAAAGGAAACCAATGGGCAGAAATCCTTACCTTTTAAATTCACAGAAAGACCTGCATGACAAAAGAGGAGTATTTCTGTCATGAGGAAGCTTGGCATGAGTACTGCTTAACTGATTTGTTGGTATCTTAAGGAGGTCTGAAAGAAGGCATCTTGATTTGACTGCCTTTTGCCACACCATGTTTATATTATATTAAATTATATTGCATCCATATTTTGGGGTTTCCACTGGTCACTGATGGGAGCCAAGAAAAAAATAGTTGCTAGCTTGCCATGTTTTCTGGAGGGTTTTATGCCTTCTCAGAAGCATGAGAAATTGGCTACAGCTGGAGACTATGCAAGGAGGATGCTTTGCTGCTGTTGACATTTCAGCTTCTCAGAATCTAATTGTTATGGCTGTTCATGCACTGAACATAAACTGATGATCTAATTTGGGATCAGAAGAGAAATCTCCTCCAGGTTAGGTAACAGGGATGGTAATGGATTCTTGCCTTCCTTTATAACAGAGGGAGAAGGATCTGTTTCAGAAAAGCACTAGTGAGTCCCTCTTAACAAATCCTGGGTTTTTGCTTATAGAATAAGATCATTCTGGCCATAGGAATTTAAGCTATATGAAAAGAGTCCTCACATCTGCTTGTCTTCCTCTTGTTTCTCTTCCTGTAGTACATAATAGCTGTGGTTTCTGTTGTGGTCATTGCTTTGCAACAGACCTTCAGATTTTTATAGGATGATGGGGATGTTTCGTGTCCTTGGTGCACTGGGAATTTTGGATATGAAGTCCTCCCAGTCCTGCTAGACAGACTAGCTGTATGAACATCTATCATACAAATAATGTGGAAATAAAATCCCTTCATGCTGAGACTGGTAACAGAGTAAAGTAAGGGCAATGCATCATTCCTTCTCTGGTATGTTATTCTGTGTTTTATGAGCAAAAACTACGTTGCTTCCTCTTCAGATGTGTCAATACTCAACCATTTAACCAGTCTGGAAGGAGGTATCTGAGGGGCTCTCCTGGTTCCCCGTAAATGGAATAAACTTAAAAGAAGTGGAAGACCAACACGTGGGTATTGTATTTCAAAGGAACGGTCAAAGGATGGTCAAATATGACCATCTAAATAACAGACACTTAATTCAGTGCTAGTTACTGCAAAATATAAACAGATGCATTCAGGACTACAGAAATAAAAAGGAATGGAATATCAATCATCATGGAATCCTCATGGTTTTCAAATTACACCAGACTAAATCCTGATTTTAAAATTCTCCTTATGTGGAATTAACAGAGCTAAAAATAGGTAAAATTAGGCTTACTGACATCTCACAATGTGGACTTATCAGGGAATAGGGACACTTCTATCAGGATCCTCTGTTAATCAAGTTTTGGTGTAATGTTATTCAGTATTCTTGTAGGTAATCTAAATGTTTATATATATCTTTGCTGATCTAGCTCGCCAATGATTTAAAGATTACAGAAGACAATAAATAATGAGAAGCAGATGTTATTACTATGGAATGACATGGCCTGTAGAATAGTCACAAACAAAATACACTTTCAGGTGTTCCATCTTGCATTTGGCTACATTATAGGGCATGGCTGGAGGGAAGGGCATAAACCATGCTTACAATGTGGGAAAATGATTGGGAATCAAGGTCACTCCACCATGCTCAGACTCACTAGATTTGGAGAGACATATGTCAGTACGGGTTCTGCCATTCAAGGTCCCTTCTCCTCCAGCAATCACTTTGCCTCTTACCTACTGTCACTTGCATGTGTTTCAAGCTACAACCATAAGACTCATGTTCAAAGCAACATGCCATGCCATGATAGTAATACTCTGTTCTGATTTTGTCTTTTTCTCCATTTTTAGCACACATTAGCTTTTGATGTTTTCATTTTTTGGAGTAATCCTATCCGTGAAATGGAGTTTCCTTCTTTGCTCTTAGAGACTTTCATCTCTGCCTGCCCCGCTTACGTATTTCTGCAGCTAGGGCATGGATCCAATACAAATACTCTGGTTGGGCGTTATCTGGAGAGAAGTTTTGGTATGGTTAAAAGAGAATTCACACTGAACCACCACTAATTGGAAAGAGTGGGAGATACTCCTTTGATCTTTGCTAATCACCAGCCTGAAGGGAACTGCTAATACACTCACATGAGAAATTGTAGAAGACATGTCATGCATATATACAGTGAGGGATATATCACTGATATGTTCTGCCAAAAGCATAATTTTTGGTCTTTCAGTTTCCTGGGGACAGCTTATAATCCTACAGACAGCAGACCCTCTGATATCTAGTATGTTTTGGCAGATTTACATTAGTAAGGTCACTCTTGTTTTTAGAGTACTGTGTCACAAATAACAGCAGATGGGAACTGTACAAATGGTAGTTCTTTGCCCTGAGGTCCCAGCAGAGCCAGTGAGTAGGAGACCCATCTCCACTTCTGCATTAACTGGAATGACACCTTGAAAGAGATGAGTTTCTTACAGCTATTGAGACTCAAAGCAAGGTGCAGAGTTTCTGACCACAAAGCTAAACACAGAATAAGCGCAGTGTGACAGATTGCCACCTGTGGGATGAACAGGCAAAAACTCTTTTTACCATTGTGAGGTTTGAAATGCTTAACGTAAGTCAGTACTCTGCCTGATTTAATCTTTTCTAGTATAAAGTCAGGTCTAATTTGACATCAGAATCATTGAAAGCCTCTCAGCACCATTGGTTCCTTGGTTCTCCCAATCACTTAGAAATCTAAACTGTTTTCCAGCTCCCCAAAGGTACACACATCTATGTGTATGTACATGAAGGGCCACTCAATCCATCAGGTCTTACTAAGGTAATCAGATGTGTCTTGTGACTTGGATGTGTTTCAGTTAGACATGATTTGAGAGTAGCCTGTGGATACGTTTGCTTTCAGATACTGTGAAAGATTTTCACACTACTTAGAGTTCCAGTGCAGAAAACACAGTTGCCATGGCACATAGTCTGACTTAGCAAAGCCAAAGCCACACTGGTTCATTCCCTGCTCTGCCTGCACCACAGTTACCTACTGCTGCAGGGAAGCAAAGGGGAAACTCTGGAATGAGGATTTTGCCTCTCTAATAAGATTATTAACATTTCTTTGTGACTATGTGAATTGAGGAAAAATGCATGACCAAAATGAAAAAGTGGAAAGCTTAAAGAAGTAGTCTACCACTGTAAAAGATAGAAACTTCTAAGAGTTCAAGTTTGCTAAAAGAATTGGAGAGAAACAAGAACTTGGAAGTTGGAAGCGAGAGAACTGTTGATGGGCAGCAGCTATGAATGACAGCCTTCAGAGTGACAGAAAACAATTATTTTCATAGTTCAATACATATTTAACTGTAACTGTAACAATTGATTTATTTCCCAGAAGAAGATACTGTTCCAGCAAGATCAACAGAGTCAACTGTAAAACGTTGATTTTGCAGATTAAGACTTGATTCTTCATTAGAAAAAAAAATTAAATCAATTACGTGCTTTGTCTGGTATCAGTTTAATCAAAACTGGAACATTTCACTTGTTAATTAACCTGATACAGCTTAGTTTGAATGAGCTCATTAACCTGTATTTTCTCTAATGTAGTATTTTATTTCAATGAAGTTGTGTTTCAATCCTCATCCTCTTCTAGGTTGGGGCCCCTGGAGGGTTTTATCATTTTGTAGACAAATACAATGATTTTGCTCTCAGTAGATGATGTGGAATCTCATTAGAATCACATGATTCCAGATATAGTTGGAGAGATAAAGAATTGTAAGGGCCTATTGGGGAAAAAAAGGGGACCTTGTCATTCATAGGCTGGGAGCCAATGTTGCTAAAAGGGAATGCTGTTTAAATGAAATTTAATCATTTAACGGAACTGTACTTTTGAACTCATGAAATTTTATGCCGAGTAAGTGAATACAGGCAGCTTTTTCTTTTCTTTTTTTCCAAGATGAAAAGCAGAGTTATAATAGAGATCCTCTTTTCAGTCAGAACTACCACATTTCTTCTAAGTTACATTGCTTACCTAGAATATTTTAAAACAGTGCAGTTGGAAGACGTACCAGCTAGGATTTTTCAGAGTTAGTTTTTATTTTTCTGCCCTGGATATTAATGAGGCATTTATCACTGGCTCAGACAGGAAAGAATTCAGGAACATAGGATCAATAAATATGATACAGGACATCAGCTTCTGGACCTTGCTATGGCAACAGTTGTTATAAACTTAGAATATTGTCTTAAAGCCTATGCTTTCCATGTGTTTTCTGCCCTCTTCCTGATTTCCAGCCCAAACCACCAGCTTGGTCTGGACAAGTCCAGCCATTGTGATGCAGTGTGGTGTCCTGAAGACAGAGAAACTGTTCCAGGTGAAGGTGAGAAATCTGAATTCTCCAGCTACAGAGTGGGAAAGGAGTGAACAAGCCATACATTTTAGGCAACGGGTGGAAGAAACAGTAGAATACACATTGGTCTCAGGAAGACTCAAAGTCAGCATTAACATTGGTCTTGGAAGTACATCTGTGTGCTATAGTTTAGACCCAATCTATGTGCACCTCAACCTGCCTTTCCAGATGTCCTATATAGCTCTGCAATTACTCTCTAGTGACCACCACTTCCCCATAAAAGGATGTCAGCCTGCACCCACTTAGGAAGTTGCAGCTAGGCGTATCTGACCTGTTGCAATGCAGTTTCATTGTCAATGACAAGATGTGCATAGCATAAAGGGAAAGGTAGCTCATGGCCCTGAAGCTGATATCCTGTGCAGTCCTGACAGCTCTATGGGGCTCTGTCTTAATTTTCTGGCAGGTTTGAATTCTGGGGATTTGGAATAGCCATTTCTCTTTCTTAGCTTTTGCTTTCAAATTATTGTTCAGGCTAGGGAAGTGCAGATGCCCGAGGAAGGTATGAGGAGGCAGCATTTGCTTCCAATACAGTCAGAAGCAGCTCAGCAATCTGAAGTGTGTGTGACACACTGAAGTAAGAGTCTTCAGTGGAGAAGGTATGGGAGCAGCTCTGCTAGGTCCAAGTACTGTGGACAGGAAGCTGTCTGGAAGACTGGCCTGCCAGTGCCACTGTATGGCCCTGTGTCTGCACAGGAGGGTTCAGTGGTGCTTTTAGTGACTTATTTGAGGTGCCAGGACAGGCAGGTGACCCCTTCATCACTTCTCGACAGCATCCTGCAGTGCCTACTTCCCATCCCTGCAGCATTCTCACTCTTTACCAGCTCATTTACCCTCTCCAAAATGCAACACTGCCAAAAAAATGCCTCATACTTCTTTTTTTCCTGAAATGATTTTTCAGACATGAGACCATTTTAGTGACAAGCATGTGCCATAAGCTTGGGAGGGCTGGAAGCCCTGGGCTTCTGACCATGTTATGAGCAGGAGGAGAAGCACTATGTAAGAAGTATGGGCCTCAGTGACACTGCAAGTGATATAGTGGGATCATCTTATGCTGCCACAACTTTCTTTCCCATTCCCATGGCCTGACACTCCTCTGAGAGATATACTTCTTCCCATACACTGCTTCCTAGGAATGCACAGAAACCCAAAGCCAAGCTTTCTTCAGAAGAAACCACAGAAGAGCTGGAAAATATTTGACTTCTGTGCTGCAGGTGCTTGCACGGCTGCAGAGCCATGAAATGGGATGAGTTTCAGCAAGCCTGTATGAGGAAACGTTATGTGTGCTCCTGGTAATGGAAGCTGAACCCGGGGGACTTCCAGACCCAGGGGATTTCTCCTCTCTTGCCTGTTTGCTGCTCCTTTCCTTTGTAGTTCAGGCTGTGTAGGTACTCAAGATGGAGATGCACACGTGCATACAGAGAGACGTGTGTTTGACTCTTACATGGCTGGCCATACAGAGACGTGCCTTTACAGCACCCACAGGACCACCAACAGCACTCCCATCAGGTAGCCCTCACCTCTTCCTCCTCTCTGACTGAGCAGGTTCCAAGATCACTAGTGAAGCAGTACCCACTCCTTTCCTCTGTAGATGCACAAGCACATCATACTCACGGTCCCTCAAATATTATCATGGGCTGTAGGGCTATGATCTGTACCAAGAACTCAGGGCTGTTAACCCAGCCACCAGCTGGGAATGTGGGTCTTTCCAGATATGTCTCCTCCTCCTCTGTCTAGTTCAGTTTGAAAACCCCTAGTAAATTACAAATGCACACACACGCATGTATGCAGGATTAAGTTACATCAATCAACTAGGGAAAAACACAGACAAAAGTCAGTATTTCCAGTTGCTGGTACCTATAGGCCACTACGACCTATGCCCCATTCTCAGGAAGCCCAGCAGAGATGCAACTGAACTTGTGCAGAGCCAGCATGCTTAGGAAGGAATGCATTTGCCAGGGCTTGCATAGATGACATCACAGGTGATGTTTTTACCTTACCCTTGGGAAGCCATGGAAGAAGCTGGTACCACAGGTGTGCTTCAGTTCAGCTGTTCAGTCCTCTCTCCTCAGCTTCCAGCAGTTGAGCTCCAGAGAGCTTCACATACATGGCACGGCAGACAGTGTTCAAGCCAGGTCACATCTCTTCTTTCTACATAAGTTAGTTATGTACAGGAGAGATCACTCCTTGGCTCTCTCCTCTGTCAGAGTCACTGAGACAACTGGGTGAGGGCAGGTCTATCAAGAGGAGGAATCTTAGACACTGTTCTTGTTGCATCCCTAAATGCTCCCTTTTTTGTATTCTCTAAAGACTCTCCCAGAGCCTGGTTATGAGAAGATGCATCTGGAAAAGGGCAGCACAGCAGGATAAACTCTGCCAAGTCTAAAATTAAGCTAAAGAGGGCTTAAGAGATCAGTTATACAAGATATCCAAAAATAACTTAGAATAAATCCTAAGAGGAACAGTGAAAGCACTACTGATAACTTCAGTTCTCAGTGAGATGCATGTCTGCACACTCAAGTACGAATGAGCTCTGAGAACAACACCAGTGGTTACCACTGAAAATGGAGAAGGGGTTCCTGTGCTCCAGTGACAGGAGAAACAAAAGGAAGTGTTCTTCATCAGGAGCTGTTTGTGTAGTTCTCAGCACAAGCTTTAGCACTAAGCCCAGCACAATCTGGAAGACAGCAGTTGAGCATGAGGCAACCTTGCTCTCCTTGTCCTGCAGACTACATTTAGAGGAAAACACAATTGTACCACTAGCTTCCTCAGTACCCAGAGATACCAAAAAGTATTGTAATTATCTTACCATGTATCTAAAAGGCGTCATGTGTCTCCAGCTCTCAGAGTGTTCTGTTTTCTTTCTGTAGTAGGAAATGCCATTCCCCCTTGGCTGTCTTGGGCAAACTTGCTGGAGAGTTGGGTAGCTGTTAAAGGTTTCCAGTAATAGGGCTTCAGATTCACTGCAGCTGGGGAGACATGACTCAGTAAAGTCAGGTTCAGATAAAATTGAGATAAAAATAATAGCTTACATCTGAAAAGAAATAAACAAACAAACAAAAACAAAAAAAATGCAGGTCCATATGTATAGCATGAAAAATCCTGCTTAATCTGCTTATATCGTGTTCAAATTTAAAGGTCCTTCTCCTTATATTACTTTGCTTTGATGGAATTTTTTTTTTACTTTGCTTTGTCAGGAATACATTCCTGACAGACATCATGTCCTATGATGTAGTCTCTGGATGAAAATGATTCCTACTTACAGCACAGTATCTTTTTATAGTCCACCTACTTGTCTGGACTTCTTGGTCAGGGGCCTAAAGTTCACTAGGTGTGAAAAGAAATTGAGGGAGCTGGGCTTATTCATGTCCCTACAAGTATAGGAAGTATTGCTACAAAGATGCCAGAGCAGCTAGAGGAGTTCAGGTTGGACATTAAGGAGCACTTCTCTAGAAGGGTGGTGCAGCCCTGGGACCACAGCCTTGGAGAACCTCCATCCTTGGAGCCACTAGAGATGAGGTATCTTCATTGCTGAGGTATTTCAGGATTTGGCTGGGCAAAGTCACAGGCAACCTGATCAGGTGTTCACGACAGTCCTACTCTGAACACAAAGCTGGACAAGAGGCCTGCAGGGTCCTGTCAACACGGTGCTAGTGGGCTGTTAGGATTTCTGTGATCCACCAAGTATCTTTCAGTCTGTTGGTTCCAAAACTTACTCTTCTGTCATTCCTTCTGCTCAGGTGTGGACAGCCCAGTCTCCTGGGAAATAGAGATTTCACTTTGATAAGCTGTGTTTCCTTTTCTTGACTGTCCTCTTAACACCTGGATTGACAGAGTCCTTCCCTCTGCCCTGGTGATATTGAAATGTTTCTTTCAGGGTCACATGAACCTTTTATTTTATAGTAATTTACACATAGACAAAGACTACAGATTATGTACACAGCACGTTTTAGCATATTTAGCACAGGTTTACAGCAGCAAAAAGTAAATAAAAGTAGCAGTATTAGCATTATAATAACAGATAACTATTTCATCACAGTCATCATTTGAATAATTTCTTATATGTCAGTCCTGCTGACAAAGACATCAGAAGAATTAACATTTTATAGTGGTTTGTATGTATAATTGCTACTCAGAAAAAAAAAAAATTGCACACTAACTTCAACATCACTACAGCATTTCACTTCTTATTCTTTTTTAATGGCTCACATTTCCTAAATTAGTCATTTGTCTGTGCAACTAAAAGTGTTGAAAAGTAATAAAAACTTTAGCTGTCTTTGCATCAATTGAAGTCTTAAAGGGCAGAATGGATTCTTCTCCATTACCTCCAGCAGGCATGCCATGCTTTGATTCCTTGAGGCAGGGCAGACAGGGTATGGGGCAACTTGTAATATATTGAAAGAAAAACATTCATTGGATGGATGCATCTAAGCAGAGGATTTATTTTATAATTTCTGTGATTGCCTGAAGAAGAAAAAGAAAGGTCAAAACATCCATCTTTAAGATACATTACCTTCTCAGAAGCAATATGCTTCTCAAGAGTTCCTGCAGAAACTGAGGTAGAGTCCTACACAGAGAAACTGTAATTTACAATGATAAACGGATAGAACAGCCACAAGGCAGAGGGAGTGACGTGGGGCTGTGTGGTGGTCATGGCAATGAATTTGTCTGCTTTTTTAACAATGGGTTTAAAAAGGTCTGAAAATACTATGCAGTTTTTTAGCTTGCTTTGTGCTTCATGTTTTGTCTGTCATAGTCACAGTGTCATATCTAAACTAGGGCCTGATTCATGCCTTCTGGAAAACTGGGGTGAGTGAGGCTTAGACATCTGGAACAAAGTAGTCAGAGTTAGACAAATGCCTTTGTTTGGTCCCCCCCCAGAAAGATGATGTCTGTCTCTCCAGTGAACTAGTACTAAATGTCAGGTTCTTGTGGAAAATGACTTTTTTGCTTTCTGCTGTAGCATCAAGTGCCCAGCTGGTGTTCCAAGCTGATTCTCAAAGTCTTTAATGATAACCTTTCCAAAATAATCATCTGACAGCGTGAATCCAGTATTCTCTACAAGCGGGACCAGAATGATTTTTGTTCTGCTTAGCTTGTTCCCTGAGAACATGCTTCCATGGGTTGACTTATAAAATAAAGTCAACTATTCTCTGCTCATTCACATTCTTCCTTGCATGAGGAGTACAGTGCTTGGGGCACTGAGAAAGTGCAGCCAGAATTTGAATGTTATGCCTTGTACAAGAAAGCCAACTGAATGCCTCTTTAAGGGCCCTCAAGTTGGTCCCTCAGGTTTGTTGCAATCAAATCCATTAACATTCTTTGAAGTGAAGTACAGAAAAGTTGTCCAAATGAACTAAAATTTTGAAGAACTTTCTCTATCCTTGAGCCATTACATAGGATTTTGGCAAAAGTTAGATTAGACAAGACCTCATTCCTCACTTTTCACTCTCAAACCACAGAAGTTACCTCTGTCCCAATGACATCCTCACCAGGAATATAATTAATACACTGTCTTTGCCTTTGGAGTCTCTCTTGCCTTGTATGCTCAGGTCGTGTTCAAGTAATGCCACCGTCCTCTCTAAAACATGTACAGATGCCAGCCAGTCAGCCATCCGTAATTTTCAGCTGTGTCTTGGTTGGAACTATCCAGGATTGCTGTAATTATAAGTTTTCATATTCTTCTGTAGCTCGTGCACATGTTGCTGCAACATCCTCCCCACCCACAAACTCCACTGCATGTCCCTCTCAGCTCAGACCAATTAGCAGAAGCTTCTCAGTTCTGTTTGTTGTCAGCTCCCTTTTGATTCCACATCTGTGTCTACATTTTGCTTCATTGATTCCATGAAAAATTTCATCCTCAATGTGTGATTTACCCACTGCTTCTCTGCAGATTAGTCCCTTTCCATGTTTACCTTGACCATTTTCTCAACAACCAGGATGCTTATAGCAAAATTCTGAGGGCAGAAAAACAACCTGTTATTCACTTTCCAGTTTCTCTCTATCTATCTTTCACATGCACTACAGAGGATTAAACTAAATTCCTTCCTGAAAGCTTCACATATAGCTGAATACCTTTCACCTCCTTCTCTCTTTTGTCCTCTGGCTTGCAAGCTGCCCCAGGCTCCTTCTGCATTAAAAAAATAAATGTTTTCCATTCTGCAGGCACTATGAAAACCATAGATGGTAACAATTTAATGATTTGTCTATTTAGAGTTCCTTCTACTCTAAGCTTAAGATAGGTTAATAAAAATAATTTGCAAATCTTTTATAGAAACAAATCAGGAAAGTCTCCTCGAGACTCCAGAGAATGTAGTCCAAGACCTCCTGTTAAACCAAGTCCTTCTAAGGAAAATTTCTCTGTAATCCACAGTCAAGAGTCATTTATTATGATATAGAGGAGTTCTTCATTCTGGTGAAGGCTAGTGGACAGTAAAAGTCTTTTGCAATCTCTAAAATACTTGCCGCTGGTTTCTCAGAAGATACGCTGTACTAGCCAAAAACATGCCTCCTCTTCCATCATCTATAGAATTCACTCTCTAAAGTTTCTTGCATCTTCAGGTTTTTTTCCAAAGACTGCCACATTTAATTTTTTTTCCTAAGAAATTACCAACACATTAAAACCTGTCAGAAAA
The DNA here is from genome assembly GCF_965140915.1 of Aythya marila. NCBI lineage: Eukaryota > Metazoa > Chordata > Aves > Anseriformes > Anatidae > Aythya > Aythya marila. The sequence continues at coordinate 7,120,702 of NC_139056.1, read as the reverse complement.
TTTGGAATTTTTCTTTCCTTTTTTTTAAAAAAAAAAAAACTCAAGACACGGCTGGCATAGGCAAACTGGTCCAACAAGAAGACACCAAGTCACCTGGAACATTAAGTTTTCAAGACACACAGTTAAGGTTTCCTGAGCCAAGGACTTAGATTACATTTGGACTATTAAGAGTCATCCTATCTAAGGCAAGGATAGCAATGTACTCAGAAGAATAGATGCATGCTAGATGTAACTCAATGTACGCTGGAATACATCTGGGCTAATTGACCTAAAGTAAGACTTCATTGGCTCTGCTGCCACCCCATCATTATTACCCAGAGGAGTGTTGGTGCCAGCTGCCTGTTATTGCTACTTGCAGGTGGTGCTGCCAACCAGGTACACTTTTGCATGGACCATTATGCTCCCTGTTTTAAAGTGGTCCATTGCATTTTGTTGTTGTTGTGAGATACTGGAGTTGAGTATTATCAGGAGTGATCTGCGTTTAAGTCTGAGAATAGCTTCTTGAAACAGAAGTAGCTTCACCCAAGCTGGGGAGCTCTGATGCAGCTGCTGGCCTGAGACATTTGGGTGTTGCAGGAAATGTTCTGCACTGGATAATGGAGAGTCAAACCTCCATTTAAGGTACTGAAAATTCCCTCATGCTACCTAGGACATGACAATTTGGGACCTCTGCATTACAAAGATGTTTTAGTCTAGCCTTGAGAGCTGCTGTTCTTTGCAAATGATGGTTTTCATCACATTTTCCTTTCTTAGATAAAACCTGTTCAAGGGAAACTAAGTAATTCCCATAAATATCAATGTTTGTCTTCTACAAAATGTAGCAGAGTGGATAACAATCAGACACGGGATGAGTGACAAGAAAAAGGAGCTCATGTTTCCCATTTTCTGTTTTTTAACTATGCAGGTTGGGAGAACTCTGAGGTTTAGGTAATTAATGAAAGGACAAAGTGAGAAAGGTTCATTCTTCTGTTTCAAATAACTTACTGAAATCTTTAGTAACCTTATTCTCATGACACCACTGAACTGGTTTGTCATGATTTCATTTTTTAAATTTTGCTTTCCTAGGAGGTTTATCCATTCTCACCTTTGGATCTACCCTAGTCTTCCTCCCCCTTCTCTCAATTTTCCTTGCACTGAGTCTTTTGAGGATCAACTGCATCCTTATCCCAGCGTAAGAAACAAAGCTCCTTCTTTCCTCTCTGTACTGATGACTCAGACACCCATCCATACTCTGAACCCTTCTCCCACCCAATATGCAGCTTCCTGTCATCTCCTTGTGGCCATGCAGTGAACAGAAGGAAGAACGAGGTAGCTCTAAACTGTCAGAGATCTCTTTTTCTAGTCACTGAGAACAACTTACCATTCTTTTCACTCACCCCTATGGCATAGGCAGGAAGTTGATTTTTGGCTGTTCTCATTACTCAATGTCCCTAATTCCTGCACTTCATGCAGATTTAATTCTTTAGGGTAATTGTCCCTGCTCTGTAGCCATCAGAATTGCAAGAAAAAAATGGGAAAATCACTTTCTGAGTTTGCAACACCTAACATGTCACTTATCTGCTACTTCTCATTATTCTTCCGTCCTCTTATCCTTTCTTTATTTTTCTCTGCTAAAGTGCCTACCAAGATCTAATCAACAGCAGCCTACCTGAGTTGTTATATAAGCTGTTACCCTTGTGCTCAGTCATCTTGCTGTGCACTCATTCTGTCCCCAGTATCCTCTTGTTTTATGCCTTTTCTTTCTTGTGCACTGTGGGACTGACAGGGTGGCTGCACAGTACATCACCACTATTCATGTTATTATGGACAGTTGCAAGCACAAAGGGGCCCTGATCACTGGTGCAGTTATTGCATGTCTATGCCTGTCTCTGACAAGATGGAGGAAAAATTTAGAGTAATTAGCATTCTCTCTCCTATCGTCAAGTCCTTCAGCTACTTTTTCTTACTCTTTAGGCAAATTTCCTGCAATTTAGGCAAATCCAAATTCTGTAATTACCATACATGTTGCATGAACAAGTGTAGCAGTGTGCTGCTGAATGAGCTTTGGTGGGATCACTGGGATGAGCATCCTGATCAGTTTGCTCCTAGACAGGGCTGCCATTCACTGCCAGGGGCTTGCCAGCAGGATGTGCTGGGGAAGGTGGACACATGCTTCTGTAGCACACGTTGGTCTCCTCGCGCACTTTGGCAGTATACTGAGGTAAGGCAGCCAATATTCTAGGGCAGACCTGGCAAGTCCTCACTGTGCTACTCCTTTTCCCTGTTTTGCATGAGTTTTTTAGCTCCCTTGTACATGATAAGTACTTTCAGGGAGGGGCAAGAAAGGGAAATGCTTTGTTGTTTTTTTTTTGGTTTGGTTTGGATTTCTTCTGTGTATTGTTTTCATAACAGGTGTTTACTTTTTTCCCTTTTTCAATGTATTTCCTATCAGTATTACAACTGTACTTCAGGGTTGTGGGGGCAGCTTGCCAGCACTTACCAGAATTCTGCAGTCAGAAGTATTTTCGTCACACTGGCATATAAACATGCTGTGAGCAAATCTGTCAGAGTAGCTCGAGAGGGACTCTGAGAACTGAGACATCTGTGCGCGTGGCAGTGCTTCCTGTCTCCAGGAGTTTTGGCCATCCTCTAGTGAGGTACAGACATTGCACTGAAGATGAGAAGAAAGGGATCAAACATATTGGTGAATTAGGCCTTTGTCCTCCCAGTGCTACCCTACCACAGTGCCTCTCCATCTAGAGTTCAGAACTGTTTTAGCCCTTAGCAAAGAGCATCACAGACCCAACAGGGACCTAATCATGTGAGAGGAAATTTTTCTTTGCTAATTTTATTTTGTACTCCTGACCAAAGGACTGTGAATATGGCCTTGTGAGGATAATGTGTTTTGTCCAGGATGGAGGCCCAGTGAATGTCTGCTCTGTGTGTGAGACAACATAGTGGTCCTGTAGAGTCTCAGGTGGGAGTGATGGCAGAAACAGCAGTCAGAAAGAGGAAGCAGAGCAAAAACAATCAAATTATGTCTCCTAAAATAATCCTTTTCTTTTAAAGGTGAAAAATGTCGAAGTTTTATTGACCTTGCTCCGGCTTCTGAAAAAGGTAAGACAATACAGTCAAGGCTTCTTCCCATTTTACAAATTGCATCAGTACTGTTTCTTGTCATACTTCAGTGCCAGGGGAAACATTACTTCCTAAGTACACAGGAACTTACATGTCATCCAGATTAGATGCAGCCAAGGGTTTAAGACAGATGTTTACTTAGTTTATGCAGACCTGTCGTTTCTCTGACGCATTTTTTCTTCATTTAGCTGCTTGGTTTTTGTTTTCTTTTTTTTCAAGTAAATGAAGATTTATATTGTAATAAAGACATCTACCTACTTCTTGTACCAATGAAGGTCACAATACATAGTTTCCTTAGGCCATGAAGACATTTATAGTCAGAAAACTGCAGTCACATTTATTTTCAGATACCAAATGGCACTTTGCGAGAGGAGATCATGTATCTGCTTGTTTATTTGACCTACCCTCAAAAAAAAAAGAAAAAAAAAAAAAGCAACTGTACAGAAAGGACAGGCTGCAAAGCTTTTCTTTACCTCATAATAGAGGTGAAAATTCTCTACAGCAATTTAAGCCATATTTCCTAAAAGTGTTTATCAGCAAAATAATAATAATAACAAATGAGTAGAGTTCAATTAACCAACAAATTGGGCAGCTGAGCACCCAGTTCTGCATCCCGCTTCCTGCTCAAGACAGAGCACTCTGCCCATAATTGAACAGGTGCACAAGCCCTGTACTGTCCTTCACACTGATGAGATTCTGGAGAATCCAAGGGGCAGGTGAAAACTCATGTCTGTATGAAGAAATGACACAACTTGTTAGATCACTTGAGACGATCACAAAACCTTTTGTGCATATGGTATGTTCATCAGGTTTGACAGAGGCAGAAAGCGGCATAAAGAAAAATTGTTCTTAGTCTAAATTATTGATCAGCTGGACAACTTGAAAGAGAAGAGTAATTACTATTAATAGTGGGGTATATCAGTGAGAGAGATAGTAACAGTCTCTGTGAAGTTTCTTGTAAGTATACTTGAATATATTATACAGATAATGGAAACCCAATTCTGGGTTTACTACCATTAATGGACTGTGAGCTAAATCTTACACACGGCAATGGGACCTTGGGCATAACAAGTCACATGAAACCACTAGCTCAATGTTAAGTATAGGTCAGAAAGCAACTGTCTTTTAGGAATCATTAGGAAAGGGCTGAGAACAGAGCAGAGAATATCCCATCACATGATGACTGTACACATTCAAGAATTGCTCTCTCTATAAAATATAGCGTAGTATTTTGTCCTTTTTAGTCCAGTTCACAGAATGGCAGCAAGAATACTCAGAGTTCTAGAAGGTTCTGTACAAGAAGGAGACTAAGAGTCTTCATCCTGAAGGAGAGAAATGTGAAAGGAGACAGAATGGACATTTATAAAGACATAAGAGGAACGGAAAAGGCAACAAGACGTAGTGTACATTGCATGACACTGTCAGGAGACAGACTCAAAACATGCACAATGTGTCTGTTTTAAAGGCAGTGGGATGGTTTTGTGCTTTATCCATTTTTCTGTGCAAGTTCATTATGGTTCATAATGCTGGGTTGCGTCACCCACACACTTTCCAAAACAGCACTTAGTACTGTAAGTATTTTTTGGTGTTGCTAAACACTGTCAGCATTTTTTTTTTCCAGTAGCGCTTTTAGAGTTGCTGCATGGTGTCAGTGTATATTTCTAGACTATTCTATTTTTCCTTTTTGAAGAAGTTAAGTTCATTTGGTATAGTTCTAGTGAAGAAAATTACTTCTATTTTTGAAGTCTATCCATGCAGTTGTATGGCATATTCACAGAAAGAGGGGAATGCTCAGCTGGAGATACAAAATACTGACTACCTGACTTACAAGCAGAAACAGGATAAACTCTGCAATTGTAGACCAAATTGACTCTGAAACATAGTCAATCTGAATTGTTCACCATCAGTCTTGTATTGTCCAGAGATCCTTACATAACATGAAAATTGTGTCAATGATGCCCAACTTATCATAGAATCATAGAATCACAGAATCATTAAGGTTAGAAAAGACCTCCAAGATCATCTGGTCCAACCATCCCCCTACCACCAATGCCACCCACTAAACCATGTCCCTAAGCACCACATCCAACTTTTCCTTAAACACCCCCAGGGACAGTGACTCCTGAACCTTCCTGGACAACCCGTTTCCAATGCCTAACCACTCTTTCTGAGAAGAAATTTCTCCTAATTTCCAACCTAAACCTTCCCTGCCGCATTCTGTCTTTTCCTATCTCTAGTTATGTGTGAGAAGAGGCCAACACCTTCCAGGTAGTTGGAGAGAGCAATAAAGTGTCCCCTGAGCCTCCTCTTCTCCAGACTAAACAGTCCCAGTTCCCTTAGCTGCTCCTGACAGGATTTGTGTTCCAGGGCCTTCAGCAGCTTCGTAGCCCTTCTCTGTATATGGCTGCAGGGCCTCAATGTCCTTCTTGTACTAAGGGGCCCAAAACTGAACACAGCACTCGAGATGCAGCCTCACCAGAGCAGAGTACAGGGGGATGATCACCTCCCTCGTCCTGCTGGCTACACTATTCCTGATACAAGCCAGGATGCCGTTGGCCTTGGCCACCTGGGCACACTGCTGGCTTACATGTATGTTCAGGTGAGCATTGACCAACACCCCCAGTTCCTTTTCCTCTGCACAGCTTTCCAGCCACTCTCCCCCAAGCCTGTAGCGTTATATGTTGTTTTTTTTTTGTGACAAAAGTGCAGGACCCAGCACTTAACCATGTTGAGCATCATCCCATTGGCCACATCCACCATCCATCTAACCTGTCCAGGTCCCTCTGCAGGGCCTTCCTGCTCTCCAGCAGAAACTTCGCTGTAGTATTCTTTAACTTCCTGACTTACTCTGTTCTTTTCTAATTAGAAACAACTTCCTAATTCTTTAATTTCTTCATCCTCTCACTCAGCATTGATGTTACTAAGCATCCCCTGTGCTGTAATACCCTTTTGAAAGAGATCAAAGAAATCAACACTTGAACCTGTATTTCTCAAATAGATCAATGAATGTATTGAGACCAGATGATTCCAGAGGGCTGACTTCTGCTCCATTCCAAAGTGAATCCTATTTAGAAAAGGTGGTAGCACTATGTAGCTGGCAAACAGCAGCTGGCAAGGGGCAGGAGACAGATTTCCCCCACTTTTGGAGCAATGAGAAACCAGTGAACACCTCCACGTTCTTGTGACATTGATAGGGCATGCAGACTGGTCAGAAGCTTGTTAGCTATTCAGTAACACCCGATGCTGGGACAGATACTTGATTCCTCTTCCAAGTAAATGAGATATTGATAATGTACAGCAAATATGTAAAAACCGAGGGCCTTTTTCTGAGGTAAGCTATACTAACATATTTTGGTTTCCACAGACCATTGTGTAACTGGATTTTTTTAGACTAAATTTATCTTTACAATAAGACTTCAGCTTATTCCCGTAAACACATTCTTGGTATAACTTACCACTTAAAAGTGTATGTTCAAGGTTTTAATTGTCTAAAATGTCTCTATTCATGCATGCACTATTACTGCAACTGGGCACTTAGCTTCCCAAATTTTTCTTTTCAGTTGGTTTTCCCTGATCCAAATAAGACCTCTATCTAACCAACTTCTATGCTAAATACAGGTTGTTGAAGCCTGTCAAAATACTTCCAAGCACATCATCTTCCACTTTTAAGGCATGCTGGAAAGAAGTCTATGAACAAACTTAGCCTGGTTGTGTAACCAGTCTCTTCTAGAGTCCATCACCAATTAACAGCAAGTCAGTATAAAACCGCTTCATAATATTTAAAACCTTCTTAGCAGAGGAAAGGAAATTTAATCTATCTCTAGTGTAGCTGGATACCATATTTCTGAACAGCTATTATAGCCTTTGCATATATTGCACCAGTGCCATCTACTAAAAAGAGGCAAATCTGAGCAGCAAGATTTGGGGCAAACAGACCCACGGAATGGTATAAATAATCATTCGCAACCCACGCTAGGAGAGCTCTCCCCTACACTTAAGTCAGCTGCCAACAATCTGCCAGAACCTTCTAAGGCTAACATTGAATTTATTACCTATTGCTGTTTGTTAATGCCAAATCTGCTTAATAAAATCAGCTTGGTGATGGTAGGTAATAAATAGAAAAAACATTTTCTGTGTTCACAAATATTTTGTATGACAGTTTCCATTCAGTAATGATAAAGGATGGTAGGGTGGTAACCAAGGCTGGTTACTTTGGCCAGGATTCTTAACGGGCAATCACTGAACAGTTATTGTTGGGTCCCATGCTCTGTGCTATTTTCTAATTTTCATTACAGATGTGAGTAGCAAGGGAGCACGTATTTCCAAAAGGAGTTGGAAGGAAACTGCTACCTGATCTTTAAGTTCTGAATTGCTCCTGGGATCTTCTCCACAAAATGTGATCAAAGTTTTGCTCCTGCTGAGTATTTTTATGTCCAAAGAAGAAAAGTAACCTGTTTAGTGAAGGACATTTATGTGTTAGAATGGAAAATGCATGCAGTTTTTAGCTCCTTGGTCCATTTTTAAATATACCTTCCAACCTTTCTTCTCCCTTTGGGCTGTTCAAAACAAAGCTTGCTAACACAGCTTTCTGTCAAGCTCCCTGATGCAGTGCCCATCCAGAACACTGTGGCTGCGACACATTCCATCACAATTTTCCTTCTCTCATCAGCCCTTTTGGGTGTACCTTCTAGCTCCTATCACTTCAAATCTGTGCCTGAGAGAAATTCCAAGAGGCCATGGAGGATACAATAAAAAGGAAGAAAGCAAAGCCAAATACTATGCCTGGGAACAGCAGCACCACAGTATAAAGCAAAAGGTAGCAATATGTCCCACCAAATGATCTGACAAATGACACCACATATAAAGGCCTGTTCCTCCCTCTGCACAGAACTGTGTAGAGATTTGAACTCCCTCATTCTTCCCTAAATGTATAAATGTCAGCTGTGAGATCAGGAGAATGAAGAGTCATAACTGGCTAGACTCCCTATCCAAGTGAGGACTGGGATATATACAGAGGAAGTTACTTGGAAACGGCATCTGTGCTGAAATAACTTTGCTGGGGAAGAGGGAGGGCTTGCAGGGAATGTGGTGCCTCTGAGGGTTTTTGGGATGGTGCTCAGTGTGGCCATGACTCATGTGCATTCCAAACACCTGGAGTGCCTGCACCGTGTGCTGAAATGTGGTGTCTGGCCTGAGGAGTACAGACTCACTGGGAAGCTGCTTCAGGAACAGGCTAAAAGGTTGTTGGCTCAAAGTTTAGAGATGGTTGCACCAACACAGGACAGGATTCACATAGGATTCACAGGACAAAATCCCTACAGGTATGGTACAATCTCAGCTAGTACTCCGTAATTCCTCACCTGCTTCAATTGTCATATCTATGGAGTAATACCACCCAAAAAATAACAAAGTAAGAGGTCATGAGCAACTGCCCATACAGCATTGCTTTCTACTTATTCACAGGGTAATTCACATGCATAAAATAAACAATACTTTTCAGACACCATGAAAATTGAGGCAAGGTGAAATCTGACAGAAAATGTTCATTGCTAGTGAGTATTTAACACTCAGAATTGTTACAGAAGACTTTTTAAATTATAGAGTGCACTGTCAAAGATAGAAGGTGCCTTCTGTATGTCCTCTATACAGATCATGATAATGCATCCTGTAGAGATGAAAAAATAAAAGTTATGTATTGACTAAAAAGTAGCTGGCAAAAGTAGGATGGCAAACAAATAAACAAATAAAGTCTCACCTAAACAAAGAAGAAGAGAAATCTGAGCTAAATCCATACATGTTTCTAAACCAGCACTACAACAGCGGGTAACAAGAAAGAAAACTAGATGCCTGATTTTAATGGATACTGACATAATTAGTGTATCAGAAATTTGATGGGAGAAAGATAACTAGTGGGACAATAATGTAACGGCAATGATATTACACTCAAACCCAAAGCAGGTATTGTGCACTCAAGTTGAATTAGAATAACAAGGTAATGTCAGTAACAAGCAACACCATCTCTGTAATTGGATTCCATTCCATTCTCGGAGAAAAAGTACAGAACTATGCTAGTGATCACCCATTGGGGTGGCCAACAGTAGCAGGGTCAAACTTTGTATTAGGGATGGTATAAGGACAAGAAAGAAAATAGTAGGAGACAATTTTAAAATTCCATACGTAGACTGAGAAAATGTCACACTAGATATGATGCAGAGCCTAAAATTTGAAGAAATGTAACGGATATGGAAAAATTAGTCAAGAAACTTGTAACTCTTTACTTATTCCTGAGGGGTGTGGGAATGTTGATTCACAATGGTTCTAGGAGATACTTTGCATCTGTGACTAACATACACAGATTCAGCATCCTTGCAGAGTGAATAAGTCAAAAAACAAACAGCAACAACAAAAAAAAAAACTTGTGAATTAGGAAATGTAAGAGAAACAAGCACTAATTAAAAGAAATGAAAGGTTCAGCTAAAATCCCTCCATGGGGAACTGTACAGGGGCCGGTGCTCTTCCAAAAGTGCTTGAGAAAATGGTTGAACAGCTTATTGCTGATAATGGGCCATTCACGGCACTAAAGAAAAATGAGTAGAAAAAAAATGCAATTGCGGTGAGTGAGAGGGGAAATGGCAGATAATATTTGATGTTGATAAATGCAAAGTGGTGAACACGAAGAATAATCCTACCTTTACAAATATAGTGATGGCTTCTGAATTAGCTTTTACCCCTCAGGATAGAGTTCTTGGAGTGGTGACAGACAGTTCTATGAAAACATCAATTTAGTGCTCTGCAGAGATTAAGATGAAAAGAAATATTAGGATCATTGTAGAAAATAAAGAACATAACAAAAAAATATCATCATGCCACCACATGTATTCATGATGTACCCACCCACGGCACTCTGAGTGCACTCCTTATCCCTCCCTTTCCTGTGCCACCTCAAAAAAGATATGATAAAATTTAAGAAGAGAGGAGAATGACAGTCAAAAATAGGAAACCCTTTTTTGTATGAGAAGGAAAACACAGAACAGATTTCAGGATGGAAAACACAAAAATGAAACTCAAACCAGCCAATTAAATTTTTTTTTTCTTTTTTCTTTTTTTTCTTTTTCTTTGTGTGCATGTGTACTATGTAGATGAAGAAGAAGAAAAGAGGATAGCTTTTCTATAACTGCTTCGACCACCTAGAGACCTACATCCAGTGAAAAGAAATGTAACTGGTTCTCCTGTAAGAATTGCACACTTCCCAAAACAGTCCCTATTGTCTTCTTAAATACTTCATATCCTGCTTACATTAATTTTAATATAATTTTAATAGGGTTTTATATATGTATTTTTATATATATATATATATTTATATATACATATACCCACACAATCAAGTACCTGTGCACTTGTATAAGGAAAGTTATGTAGAAAAAAAGATCTTGCTAACCTTTTATTTGTGTTTTCTGACACATCTGTTGTGAATTGTAAGTTGTTTTTAAGAGCCATTAAATATACAAAGAAGAAACCATGCTTAGGATCAGAATTTAGGTAAATTTGCATTACGAAGCAATAAGCTTGCTTTTCGTGCTGGTAATTCAAAAGGCATGGAGAACATTGTTTCTCTGCTGTAGGGAATGGTAGCCACAAGTTCTGAGTATAACTCATTTCTCAGCCCAGTGCTGAGGAAGTACATTAGCAGTGCTAACTCTAGTTCTTCAAAGGAAATATTTAACCCAAAAATATTAATTAATGCACATGGGATAATCCTGATTTAGGGTGTTTGTCATGAGCTTTCCCATTATATTACTCTACTGTATTCACACTAGGATACAGAGAATGTATGCAAAAAGATATTCCACAGGTTGTTCAATGTCCTATGCAGGATTAAATTTAGAATCAAGCCCAAAGTCATGCCATCAAACTAAAGAAAATTATTTTATTTAGCTCACAGCTCAAACTCACCTTTGAAATTAAAGAAACCAGCAAAGAACTATAGCTAAACAAAACCAAAACAGCTGGCACTTCTTCTATCTCCTGAAGCAGTTTCTGCTGATTTTATTTGTCATATGGTCTTTCACGTTCTGCAAACTATAGTCTTATCTGTGTGCTGCTCCTTTGCATTTTTTGACTGCCTTAGTTTTACAATACCAGATAGTTTTAGGTATGCCCAATGTCTTTCAGGATTATGAAGCTTTCTTTGTTTTGGAGGGAACTCTCTTAGTTTTGTGGTCTGTTTCTCTCATCCCACATCTTTTACACTGCCGCACAAGAGGAGCAGACAGATGGTCTGATATTATGAGACTGCATTAACCAACAGATGGACTGACTGCTCAGAGCTGAGTCCCTGTGCCAGCCACAACAGCATGCTCAATGTTTATTCCTTCCACCATTTTTTATTGATCATTCCAACATTTCTGGCTTATAATTCCACTCTTGGAGCAGCAGACGTGAGCCAATGACTAAAACCATCAAAATGCAACTGAAGAGAAAGCATGAGATTTATGTGACCATTTTAAGCTTATTTTAATTCCTTTCACAAACAAGATGCATAGCATTTCACAAAATGTACCTGTTTGTATATTTTTCCTCTCTTCTCTCTCACAGTGAACATGGGGAGGAGAGATTAATTTGAGATCTAGGTGTCAGTTCTAACATAATGGGCATGTCTGGAAAAAGAGAGCAATGACAGACAGAGGGTCTAGAAACATAGGGGGAAGCTAGTACAGAGTGGGAGAAATGAAGCAAACAGGATCAAAAATGCAGAGAAATTAACTCTCTACATATATAAACAGCCTATCTTAAAAATCACTAGTGTAAGAAACCCAAACCCGTAAGTCTACAGAACACTCACCATAAAAGCAACACCTATTACATGAACATTGAAACAGCTGTCACTGTACCAGTAGCATTATGCTATTAGTTCTGGAATTGAATATTAAAGAAATAACTAGATTTCCCCTGTTGTGGCAGACCACGGTGGGTGCCATGAAACAGGGTGCCATCTCAGTCAGGTCTGATAATCTCAAAGAACACATCACTCTGTTCCACTGTTTCTAGCACATAGTTGTTTGTTGTATGAAGTGTGAAGGAGGAAAAAACTCAAAGCCTCCACCAGCTCGTATCAGATTTTCTCAGACAGATGAAGGCTGAGTTGATGGAGGAGAGACTATGTCTCATCGTAGCTCAGCTGGACTCCTGACTATCAGAGCAGATATTTAACACTGAATTATGAGGGACCTGGCAAGTGTAAACCTTTTCAAGATCTCTTTGGCTCTCTGCACCATGGTCCAGTCTTATAACTCACCCAGGGACAGCATGGCACAGTGTGACAGTTCAAATGAGGCTGTTTTAGTCAGACCCTTGAATACAACAAAAAGAAGGGCAGTTCTGTTATTAGAATGGCTGGTAAGCAGTAACTACATCTCATCTTCAGCAGGGAGCACAGGCTGAAGTAGTAGGTGTTTCCAAGGAGGATAAAATCCCATTGAGATATTGTCAATGTACATTTACCACAATTAGGAAGATGATTTTCTGTTGGAAAGGGCCCACAGGAATGACTCTGGACTATCAGTCCTTGGGCATTGCTCAAGGAATGCCAGGGTGATCAGGAGGCAGTGTCACATAGCTTGGCAGGTAACACATTTCCAAACCACTAGTCAAAATGCAAGACTAACATTTTCATGCACACAGTTCCTGCCTGTACTGCATATAATACAGTTAACATGACTCAGCAAACTCCTTCAGGAATAGCAGTATGATTTTCCCAGAAGAGATTTTTTACAAGCAAACAGCTCATGTTTATGGATTAAAACTGCTTTGAACTCTTAACAGCAATTTCTCTCTCAGCCACCTCCTCTGTATTGCCTTGAGAACAAGCACTAATATTGGATTTTTGATAGTCACTTTCATGACCTGGCCAGCCTGAAGAAGCAGGCCAGGAGGGGATTTAAATATTATTATTTCATCTGGAGACAGGACTTCACAATCTGGCATGAGAAACTGTTGTCATAATGAGCTGGCAACAAAAATCTACTTTTCTGATTTACAAATAAATATATAATCATAAGCATATGGCATAAAACTCCCTGCTTGTATGTGAATGTGGGTGATAAGAAGTGTAGATGTGTATTTATATTCTCTAGAACTGGTTTGTCAGCTGTATTATTCTCAAGAGCACAACAGTAGATGAAATTATGGAACTTTGTGGTTCCATGAACACTGGGAAAGTCTTCTTTATCAGCCCACACATAATATAATTCAGATGGTATCAAATTCTTGGTATTTCAGTCCCAATTTGCTATCAAGCCTGAGAATGGCTTTACTAACGTAACACAAAACAATGAAGAATCATCTTTGCATGCTGTGTGGGAAAAAGCACAGAAGTGCACGTCAGTAATTTCTTCACATTCTTGAGGTAAATGTAACCAGAACTTTCTGATATAAAAGTTGGAGTCAGCAACTGTTGCTTATTTTTGATAGGAAATTGCGGTGGATTTTAAAAAATAATACTTGATGCTTCAATATGTATTTTTGCTCAGGCTACTGTGAACGGCCCCTAGTTTTTCTTATTTAAAAAAAAAAAAAAAAAAAAAAAAAAGCCAGATGCATACCACAGGATAACCTACAAAGACAACAGCAGTTACTTCTGTTTCATATTTGTGCTTCTTAAACTAGTTACTAGACAGGCTAAATCTGCTCAAAATTTCTGGAAGTCTTTGGACTGCTTAATAGAGAATTCATTGAAGTGTGGTATGATGCATGGAGTTCTTCTAAACATAATTTCTATGACGTTTTTCAGGATTACTTTTTCAAAACTCAGTGTTGAAGATACCTGATTCAGAATGCTCCTTGGTGAGAGGTAATAGTGTGATCATTTACAGGGCCTTGCCTAGTGCTCAGGGCTGACATACTAAAATAAATTCAAATTTTGTGAAGAATTTTTGAGCCTTGAAACTCATTAAAGCTGAGGTAAAGCTTCTTTATCTCATTGTCAAAAAAAAATAAAAAATCAGGTTGCTTCTTTTTTTCCATTCCAGAATTGCCTGCAACATCCTTTTGTTAACATGTTGTCTCTATGCAGTATTTGCACTCAACATGATCACCCACTTCTGAAGATATGCACTTAGGTATCTATGATTCTGCTACCAAAATCATGATGCTGTCCTCCACTGTCAGACAGGAAAATGAGGAACTGATCTGATCTTGTCAGACAGTTATGTTGCAATTGAGTTTCCATTTTCAATCACAATGAATGGCTTGTTCACTTCACATGTAGTTGCTGGAAAATGAATTTGCTTGGCATGTAGCAATGTTGATTCAGTGGCTGAGTCGTTTTCCAGGGTGATCTCAAAGGTGAAGCACTCTTCTCTGAGGAGGTGGCAATGGTGATTTTCACCAGGAACGCCACAGAGAAGACAATCTGTTAGCACGTTGTTGAGGAAATAACAATAGTGTGATGCTTGGGGATACAAAGAAGTTCATTTATGTCCTGGCTAACTTGTTGGTCTTCTCAGAATCTCTGTACAATGACAGAAGCACAGATGAAAAACATCCTTTAAGCATCGCTATGTTTGCATTTTATGCAAAGCTGGTGATCAGATAGTAACCTGTTTTGAGATGAGATGATATGAAGGGCCTTCTGAGGTAGGACTCCTATGATATAAGTGAACTTATGTGGACTTTTTCCAGCTCTGCCCTCTAAAGTTCCAGTTGAGCAGCTCATCCCAGGTCATGTTCTTACAGTGCTTTAGTTTCTCAAGAAGGTTGTCCTGAAAATAGCTATTCCCTCTTGCCTCCAGGAATAGCTCTACAGTCTGATAGTGAGCTTCAGAACAATCCGACGTGCAGCATACCCCACGTAAAAATTGTGAAGCAGGAGCAAAGAACCAAAGTGGCCCACAGTACACTAATGGAACTCTATCATTGTCAGCAACCCTGTCAAGGAGGTGATGGTCTGGTTAGTGTGGAAGCACCTGAGGAAGAAATGGCAAGATAAGGTGTATCAGAATAGTAGGTGTTGATGGTACTGAGATTAGTAGGTCATCAAAATCCTACTGTCCATCCATCTGCAGCTTCTCAGGCCACTAGGCTGGGAGACATAGGAAAGCAAATAAATTGTGATATGTAACAGAGACATGATATAACAGCAAAACAGATGATTGTCAGCTCCTAGTTGGGACAAAAAGGCACATGCAAACAGTACATTGTTGCTAACCTACAGAAAGCACAGAAGACATGAGGAGGACTTGACAGACAGCATCCCTTATTCTTTGTATCATTTCAGAGAATCCTGGAAAGACTGGCTGAACACACTTGTGCTTGTGAGAATATGTGTGTACAAGGGTGTAAGTGAAATCATCTTATTTATTGATCTATTTATTTCTTTTTAAAGTAGAAGACCTTCCTTTCCTCAGAGGTCTCACATTGCTGCTGCAATGTTGCACTATTATTTCCTGCAAGGTGAGAAGGAATGACACACTGCCTGACTAATGCTGCACATTATGAGGAAGAGGCAGTCAGAACCTAAAATCTTTCTGCATTAACAAGGGATGTCCTTGGCATAACACACACATCTTAGGTGAGCTCTGTACATGAGCTCGCAGCAGCATTCTGTGCACACATCAGACTGATGAAGAAGGATGAAGACCAAAACATGAGAGAAAGAATACAGACCCTCAGATACAGGCCATTGAGGTAGGAGACTCCTAATGAATCAAGCACTAACTTTTCTGAAGGAAATATTTTCGCAAAGGCTGAGTTAAGTCAGACAAACCACTGGAGCAGAGGACAGAGGCTGATAGGTACTAAGACAGACACAAAAGGTGACAGCAGAGAAGACAGGAAAAGAAGAGAAAAATACTCAGAAGAGCTTCTTCCCTGTCATCTTGAACAACTGAGGTTTCTTCAAGAAAGGGTGCTATCTACTTTGCTCGAAGGAGGCATTTGAGGTTGTAAGTGGAGGTAAGTCATGTCAAGTGACTGCCTGATGAACCTCCAGTTGAGAGAGGAGCAGTGGGACATCAGCATCAGCATAGATCAAAGAGTCACTCTCTCCTGAATTAATAACCCAAATCAACTGTTCTGCTTCTATTCATCTTGTACATGAAGATGTAAAATCCAGATACATCTTACATTTGCAGGATGTTATTATTTCAGATTAAATTCAAAATCAAAGCAGGCAGGGCAGAATGTATTCAGACCTGTATAAACATTCTATGTGTGACTTACCTTCCCCTATATTAAATAGATTTTTAAAAAGCACAAAGTAGATGTTCAGTGTACACCACGAAATAAGACATGAAAGTCAGACATCAAGTTCCTTTATAGGTAGGATCAGGACCCAAAGAAGAAGAAATAATTGGCTATGCTTTCCACAGGAAACTTACCCAGTCTATGTGTCTCATTGGAAAACAGTTTCACAGGACAGCAAAACTAATCTCTCATTGAGACTTAACTAACATTTGCAGTTCCCCATGTTTATTTCCCCTGCTGCATACATTCATGTAGCAGCACTTAGGTCGGGCCCCTAATGAAACTATTATTGGATGAAGTGGCTGGAATTCCTTTGTGCTACTCTTCCAGGGTGCTTTCCCGCTGACCTCTGATCCCTTTCCTGGCTCTGGGCATCCATTGCTGACATTGACATTAAACTGGTAAGATTGACATTCCCCTCCTCCAGCAACTTTAGTTTAAAGACCTCTTCACCAGCTTGGCAAGCCTGTAGCCGAAGATGCTCTTCCCCTCCTCTTGCCCTGTTTGACCAGAGGGATCCTATTTCTCTCAGCAGCACTTGTTCCTCAGACTCCTTTGCTTGGAGAAGCCAAATCATTTCCTGTGACAGCAGCCACGCAGTCAGGTGTGCCTTCCTCCTCTGACTTTCTCCTTCCCCAGCAAAGTGTATGGGAGGAGGTGAAGCAGTTACAACACAGCAGAAACTGCACTGCTGAGCTCTTTTACTCACTGCTCTTCTGGACATGTTAACCTGGCCTCTCCCACACAGACATACTGTGCACCTCTTCAGTTTCTTGGCATTTCTCAAGCACACTACACTTGTGTCAACCGCACCGACCTTCAAACACCCTTATTGCCTAGTTGGGCAATAAGTAAAGCTTATATACAGGTGATGTACATCCACTAAACCTCACAAACCAAAATAAAGAAATTCTAATATGGTCAGTGAGACCACACTGACTTTCCCAGCTTCTTGAAGCTCCTGGCTCTGAGGGCTTTTTGAAGACATTTACATTGAAGCTTACTTTTCTCTGCTACTCCTGGTAAACTGCATTAGCTTGCTTATTGAGTAGTGTGCTATTGGAATTTTGGTGGTGGTATACAAATATGCCTATGCATCTGGCAGGCATTCTTAAATCTTAGAAAACCTCCAAGCTCTTGGTTTCTTCAGTCAGTCTGAAATACTTACAAGCCACTGTAAGGTGAATGAATGACAACTGCAGTTCATCCTTTGTATAAAATGGGTTTTGAAGCTTTTTGAAGCCTTTGCACTGGAAGATGGGGAGGAAGCACTAGCAATCAGGCTGGAGAGAAACAGCAAAAAGAATCACCAGAATTTTGGAAGTTAAGTTAGTATGGCTGGTTGTTTACAATTCTGAACAAAACACACAATGGGTGGCACATTTTATTTACCAAATAAATCTAGGTCTGGCTCACAGGTGAAAATAACATTTTCATCTGCTCAGAAAATAAATCATAATTACTTTATAAGCCTGCATCAAACAATGCTAAGCATCAGAACCTAGTATTAAGGCCTCTTCTATTATTCCCACAGCACCAAATCTCAAATCTGCATTTAATTTGGAAGCAAGCCAGAGACTGTTATAGTATGTGTGAGGAGGTTGGTGCACTTTTCTTAGAAATGCCCAGTTTACCAGTGTTAGTGAGCACTAATATTACAGGGGTACTGGGAGATGCTGTACACTGCAATATTATGCCCAGCACCATTCTGCACAACCCAAGCCTATTTTGCCTTTAATGCCCTGGAAAGATGCTGGAGGTGATCAGAGCAAATGATCATTACAGAGACATGAGACTAAGGGGGGTGAGAGTAGGGATCAGGTGCATGGCATAAATGGAGAAGAAAGAAATCTTGCAAGGAAATGGGTTGATACAAAGGGATGGATTTCTTGCCAGGAAAGCCACACCACAGCCTTGAACTGCAGTCACTAACACAGCACTACTCTGGTCTGCAGATACCAGTAATGAGTATCTGTGAGAGCTGATACAGGGAATAAATAACCATCCAGGCAGATTTGTTGTGTATTACTCTTTCAAGGCTGGATTGAGACATTTATGAATTAGAACTAGTTAGGGCTTTATGTTGCCTCAGGTTATAGGTCAGGTTTACATAATCTGATTCTTTGTGACTCAAGGCATTTCATCATTTTCACGTCACAGAAACTTCTGGTTTTGACAAAATGAGGTAAAATCCCTCTTTAATCCTCCTGTATCTTAGAACAAGACCCTTGCTGTCTCTCATTCCTGTTTCTTTTCAGAAAAGTGTTACCAGTTGCCCTGATAGCAAACTAACTAACAGGTGTGAGAAGAACAGGTGTTTACTGCTGATGGATGCAATATTACACAAAAAGTCACTGTAAAAAATTAAAAGGCTTATTTATGGCTATCCCTGTACCATTGTTTAAAAACTCAAAAGGTCGTATATAGTGGCAACAGCTAAAAGCACATACTAATTAGATACAATTATAATGGCAACTTCCCAGACAAAATGTGAGCTGGGATCATCCTTGTCATTGACAGGACACTCAAATATTTGATAGAAGTGAGACTGTGTATCTCATTTGCTAAGCTCAACTACATGCATTACCACACATGTTCTTCCAAGGAGGAGAGAACTCTGTAGTAGTCTCTGTGGTTACAAATAGCGTTTTCTAACATAAATCATTGTCTTCAGATGCTTAATTTTCCATGTTTCAACAGCTTAGGCTGTGATTTTCCATCCCTGCTCATTGTTTCCAGGTGAGTTCTCTAGCTATCAGGTTAACAAATGTACTGAGGAATTCTAGCAGATTCTCATGCAGAAACAGCTATTAGAAATCTGGCAGAGACTTACTATTATCATCTGTTACCATCCACTCAAATTTACCCCATGGCTTGCTGACTTTCAAGGACTCCTGCTAGAGGCTTTGTGCTGAAATATCCAGATGTAACATCCACCATGAATGAATCAGTCTCACACAGCCACTACCAAAATGAACCACTTACCTGTGCACAGCCCCAAAGAGCTACAAAAGTTGAGGTTCAAACAGGGCACATCAACTCTTCCCTTCTCCCTTTCAAACCCATCTGGGGTTTGAAAACACAGAAGGCAGCACAATTTTATTTTTATTTTTTATCTGCAGCTGCTCAACTGGGTGTAATATAAAAACTGGTTCCACACTGCTCGCATTCTGGTATTAGCTGGAGCAGCAGAGATCTATGCAGTGGATCCAAATACCCCAAGTCAGAGCATTCATTCAGCAGAACATTCACTTCTGTGAAAGAGAGCTTCCAAGAATGGGGCCCAAGACTATGCTCTAATACATATTTTAAAGTCCAGACTGGAAACATTTTCTTTGAACAGTCTTGCAAAAAGGAGGTATCCAAGACTGTTCATCTCCCACCAACCCAATATGCTCTAAGAGAATATGTGCTATCACCACAATGCATGCCCATCTGAAGTATGACATAGTGGGGGAAAAATGGACTCTGTCCTGTGTTTTGGGTCACAGGAGACAAGATGTTTTAGGTATACCCAAAGAGGTTCTCTGGCCAAGCTGGGATCCTAAGCAACAGCTTTGTCTTTCTCTAGCATCTTCACCACCCTTCTGTACTTCAGATTTTTATTCACCACCTGTTCTACTTCTCAAAGCTTGTGTAGTTGTTTACTAAATTTAATCTACTGGAATACCCAATTACTGATAAATATTCTTGATTTTGTAATTAATTTTTATCAACTTTAACCTCATGAAACTATTTACCAAATAAGTGACTGGTTGCTCCGCTTGTACTTTGCAGGTGTCCTGTGGCTGTCAGTAGTATCTGAAGTGTTGTACATCATGCTGTTAATCGTTGGATTCAGCCTTATGTGCCTCGAGCTCTTTCATTCAAGCAGTGTAATAGATGGGCTCAAGTTAAATGCCTTTGCTGCTGTCTTCACTGTGCTTTCAGGTATGAATGTTCCTTTTTTTTTTCTTTTTTCTTTTTCCTTTTTTTTTTTTTTTTTTTTTTTTCCCTGGGAACATGGACAAATAAAAATTCTAAAACTTTGAAAGAATAAAAACTGGGAGCTACAAGACTCTTTTATCCTTGGTTAGCTATCACATTTCCACTGCAAGCTGGGAGCAAGGACAGCATTATAATGTTGTCTCTTGCCAAAGAGAAGTAAAAAAAACATAGTCCTGATTTCACAATGGCAATGCAGTTATTAGCATCTCCCACAGCCCACACAGCCATTACTATACCCTCAGGTAATGGGAAATGAAAAATATATAGTGTTGAAAATTATTTTTCCCCAAGAAAGTGTTGTAGTAATTACACTTAGGAGCAAACCCAAGAATAATGTGGGGACGTGCAACTTCCAGAGCAACTGTTCAGGCTATTTTCATGCTGTCTGTACCTGGAGCCTTTTAGCATATGAACTTGAGGAATTCACTTCTCTAAAAAGAGTTATCAAATCTGGCCATGTAATTGAGGACCAATTCACTCTGCGCTGTCTAAAAACTCCACTTCCCAGGATTTATAGAAGCAACCATCCACAGATGGCTTTTGTGATCACTCCTAGATGGACTTCGTTGGCAAGAAGAACTTCTGCAACACAAGAGGATTTTATTCTGCTGTATTTCAATCTGAAAGACATTATAACATGCAGTGCACATTTCTGTGAAGGAGCCTCAGACTTCAGAGATTGCCTCAAATTGTGAATTACAGTTAATGATATAAAACTTAGCTCAGAAGTAGACCTGAAGGGACCAAAAAAGATAAAATAAAATCTGGAAAAACCACCAAAGCATAATAGCATAATTTTCAGATTTGGATGGCATTTGGATTTAAAAAAAAAAAAAAAAAAAAAAAAAAAAGGTTCAGTTTTCAAACAATGTGGCATTATCAGAAAAAATATTTACAGGAGTTGTTTCTTTTTCACTTTGCCATTAACTGAACTTTTAAAGTTTTGTGAGAATTACAAAGCTTTCTTTCCTACATGTCTTTTTGTTTTTATTTATAAGTAGAATGCAATTATGTTCCAAATATAAATTTTAAAATTTTGGGAGGAAAAGGATAGAAAAGGAGGAAAAAGCAAAAATAAAAATACAACATTCATCTGCATCAACAGAGGAGTGGCCAGCAGGTCAAGGGAGGTGACTGTCGTTGTATGAGTCTATGATATTTAATCAATGAAAAACCAAGATCCCATTTATATGATTTTGGCTTCCCTTAATAAAAAACTATTATCTATAGCTTGTATCTATAATCTATATCTTATATATTGCATAATGCCATTGACAGCAGAGACAAGTGTCCACCCCCAACATCCCCGCCCCAGTTAGGCAGAAAAAGCAATAAATGACTCAGTTTCACTTTGGTGCCTGAATTTCAGCAGTCTCTGTCCAAGACCTCCCACTCACCTGTGTCACTGGACTGGCATCCCAGCCTCCCATACAGTGGAGGTCTGAACATTATTGAAACCCCCATTAAATCTTTGTACGATGGAACAGAACAGAACAGCCTTGCTGAAGTTAGTTCTAGCCTTGTCAAACCTCCTGATGGCTCCAAGTGACTATGACAAGCCTCAGGGTAGTCTGTAATACTTTTATCAAGGTCGAAAAGTTACTGAGAGAAGGTATATGACCAGCAAGACACAAATTTTAACATCAATGCATAACCATCAGCTGGAGAAAAATTCTCTGACTTAAAAAGTATAACCAGCTCCCAACAAATTCTGGAAATGAAATACAGCCAGAAACAAGCCAGGTGTGTGCCAGCTTGCTGAGCTCCCACTAGGCCACCCACCCTGCTGAAATCTCAGTTCTGCTGATGTGAGCTGCTCCTTCCACCTCCTGACTTTCCACTGTGTCACACTGACACGGAGCAGCTGAGCAATTTACTGTGGCTTCTTGGAATAAAGTATCTTCTTTCAGCCCCTGCAGTTGTTTGCATTAAATATGACATTTGTCTTGCTTAACGTACCTACAACAATGTCCTGCTTAATATACCTTCAGCACAAACATGGCAGTCCCCCAGCTTCCCTCCCCCCCAAACAGCCCTGAATCACCCAGACATGTAGTGAGATTAATGAAGTTCTTTAGATTCTGGAAGAAAACAGGAGTCAAGTTGAGAAGAGCCAAAAAAAAAAAAAAGGATGGTCAGAGACATGGGTAAATGGTGACTTCAGTTAAGGACAAAGTGTAATGTGCCCTGTTGTGGAAGAACACTGGTATTTTTGAAGTGCCTTCAACTGTTGTTGCAGCACAGAGTGGGGTTTAACATCTGTAGGCCCAAGGTCTGTTTGGAAAATGGATGACCCTGCTCTACCTTTAGCTAACCGCCTAGACCCATGCTTCTTGTGAGCTCAGCTGCACCGTGTAGTCACTAAAGCAGACGTATCGCTGCCTATTGTATCTAGAAAATTCCCCAAGAATCAGAGCTGCCACTTGCTACCACTTCTTGAAAACAGTTTTGTTTTTCCTCAGAGGGATGTCTAAGTGTAAAAACACAGGCGTTTTTTTCTGCTTAAGCTGAAGAACTGTGATGGTCAGCAAAGTGGCAGAGCCAACTCAGGTTACCATGTCATCTAACTGCAGCTAACACATGGCCTAATATTCATTTAGTTGTACTTATCTCAGAAAAAAATACAGAGGTGTCATAAAGCAAGCATTATCAACATTGTACCATTAAAAGTATTCCTGTGATAGAATCTCACCACACATTACCAGGAATATCAATATCAAGCTATTAACTTAAATTCTTTGTGTAACATCCAACTGTTTTCTGAGAGTACAGATTTTTAAATCTTAACAATCATTCAGCTAAAATAACATTCTATTTGGAGCGACATTTTCAGCCTAGCTTTGCCTACTGAAATGTCTCTCCTTATTCTCTTACCTGAGGCCTGTGTGAGGTGGGCTAAGTGACATATCTTGTAGGTGGTATACCCTTGTTTTGCAGCAGCATGGTTAGAGGCAATGCTAATTGTGCAAAATTTTCTTCAACCGTTTTCTTTCTTTAACTCTTCTCTTAATTGAGAATTCAGTATGATGTAAAATAATGAGCTCTCAGTCACACCTTTCCTCTGCAAACACCTCCACGTTAGAATAGGAGGCATTAAAAAAAAAACATAAAGACTTTAGCAGAGCTTTCAGAGTTGCCTAGTGTTATTAAAAGATTTTTTTAAATAGCACAAAGTTTCATGGTACAATCCTTACTTCTCAGGTCTCTTGGGGATGGTGGCACACATGATGTATACTCAAGTTTTCCAAGTGACAGTCAGCCTTGGGCCAGAGGACTGGAGACCTCATTCATGGGATTATGGATGGTCCTTCTGGTAAGTGTCACTGCTAGTTAATATCTTTTAATTTTTGAGTTGTTCCATCAGTCTGTTGGGAGATTGTAAGAAGCATCTCAAACTTCCAGTAACATGCATGTGAATTTCCAGCTGCCAAAATGCTAGGAGCAAAAAAACAACATAGACACGCAATCACTGAAGTGTTAGAGGACAGTTATCAATAATTGTACAGCAGCAGCTGTGCGTATCAGCAGGTACATAGCATTTGTAAATAGACAGATACCACAATTACCAACACAAATTGAGCACTCTCATTAAAGTTCAATTTAGGTACATAATTGCCATGGCATTTCAGGGAGCTTTAGGATTTTTTGTTGTTATTTTTGGTTTTGTTTTTAATTAATGTCTCAGATGAACCTTACTTTGTAATTTTTAACACAACTGCAGAGAAATTCGTAGTGCTCCTGGCACTGTGATCCTCCCCTGTGAATCATGGTGAGAAGGCTTGGGAGAACAGAAAAGACATTCTAGCGAATTTTAATTTTTCTTTTTTAACTTTCCCAGTTATCTTTGAAAATAGAATAAAAATAATTTGGTCAAGATTCATCAGCTATGTTATATTGTTTGCAAGTTTATAAGCTTGACAAGAATATCAGAATGAGGAGAATAGAAATAAAAGCATTGCAAACAACATTCTTATTCCTCTAGAAGCATCAGCCTCTTTGTATGGCTCTGGAAAACACTTCATTTTTTTTTCATTTATGAATATATTGTATTATTTTAATTCCATCTCAAAGCAAAGACAGCAATCTTGGCAAACACCAGAAAATGAATACAAGTACTTCTTATGCACAACACTGCAGGGAGTTGTTAGTCTCTCCTTTTCTCTTCCCTATCCATGTGTTTCATGGGAAGAGTTATTAACATTCTAGTAACATAATGCAATATATAAATAACATTATTTTTAAAATACACCTTGTTGTGTGGATTACTAATAAATATTTATTCTTGCATACAAGGATGAGCTTTTAAATATATTTATATACTTATTTATAGAAATATGTATAACTTACATAATAATAATTATATATTAATATAATTAAATAGTAATGCTTGCTATCTATTTGTCTTTAGTAATCTATTTTATAATTTACTGCAAAACTCAAAATTCATAATGGTGTTAAATGTCTTGCATGGTAAATCAGTCATTAGATTATTCACCCTTCATCTTCTGCAAGACAAGAGATGCCTGTCTCTGAACAGGCTTGGAGGCCCATTTGGCACAAGCCCATCCCAGAGCCATGCACATCGTATATGTGCTAAGAGCCCAGAGTCCCACCCTGAGGTGCCAGCACCTCATGCTGTTTGTAGAAGTACAAGTACTGGAAGTCTCTCCCTCCCAGTACCTTACAAGGCAACATACTTGTCAATGCAGGATGCTGGGCAAGGCACAAACATGAACTCAGTCACAGCTTCCCTGAGGGAGATGTGAACAGCAGCAGCATTTTCAGCCTGCAGTGTGGATCAACAGCATGAGACAGGACAGAGGATTCCTCATACTGTGCCAGTGACAGGGCGCAGACCTGGGAAAGGAAGATTTGAAACTCAAACACAGCCAAAGCAAGGCTTCTTCCCTTCAGCAACACCCAAACCATTACAGCTGTGCAGACCAGTGCATCACAGCTACCTCTGGCACTGCCCAGCCTTGAACACCCACTTGTAAAAGTGTTAAAAACAAGTGCCCACACAACCTGGTGGGTTTAGAAAATGCACGTTTAGGAATTTCTTTCTGCTCTGCCTGGCTCCAGTTGATGGCCAGAAGCATGAGATTTAAATACCCTTGAATAGTAGTGCATCATTTACAGCATCTTGTAAAAAGTATCATAGCAGCATCCCTCTAGACCACCTACCAGAGCACAGAGAATTGCAACACCGCTGAAAGGTGCCAGGGAACAGCCTCCCCAAGCGCCAAAGGTCATGAATAGAGCTGGAGACTGTCATTCATTTCAAACGTGACAAAAGGAGAAATGGTTTTCTGTGACTACAATTCCTTTCTATTGGATAGGAATGATAATTATACCTCTCCTCAAAATAAGCAATAGCTGCTTGTGATCTGCTCAGAAGTCCCAGGGTTCAAAATGCACCCCTCAGTCCATGCTATCTGACTCCTTTTCTAGGCCTCTGGCAAAGCCTGGAGGTTGGTCCATGCTCTGGTGCACACCAGGAATGGGATGATGGATTCTCTAGGCAGAGAGTTTCAGTGTTTCCAAGGATCAATGGGAGTTCAGGCTTGGCCACTCCAGAAAGAAAACAAATGCACAAGTCTGAGCTGTTTGAGCCAAAGACCTGAGCTGAGTTACCAGAGGCAGTGCAAATACAGTCCTACCACACCTCAGCACAGCTGGCATGGAGGGGCATTATTTTTAAAGATGTCTTCACGAGGGTATGATGTAACTCAGTGCTCTTTACACTTAAAAAAATGAATGACATTTAACCAGGGTCCTTAAAAACTAAACCGTATCAATCATAATTGCCTCATTATTATGATTTGCCAAATGCCAGACCTGAGGTCACACCGAGAGTCTTTCTGCATTTCCTTCTCTGAACCTTTCAGCATTTCTGAGTTAATGATTAGAAATGATCAGAAGCATTCAAGAGAAAATGTTCTCCGTGTGTTATTCCCCAGGCACTAAGTGGGCACAGTGAAGCATGTGGTTTCAGCTGGCTTCTTCTTTGATATAGATCTGGAGACCAGCTGGAAATGTTTGGGGCTGTTGGAGCTTTTCCATGCACTCTGTGCATGAAGTCACATGCCAGGCTTCCCTGTGCCTGGACATTTACACATAGCACAAGTTTCCTTTCCACGTCTTCACCCAACCATGGGAAGCCTAAGGGAACTTCATCCCCCCAGGGGTTCACTAAACTTCCTTCTCATTTGATTGCATCTGGCAAACAGGTTCACAACTGATTAGGGAAGGGCTGCTTCCACACACTTCATTACCATGGGAGTCTATAAAAGGACTGTTGTTATGCACTGAATTTTGAAATCATTGAAATAAGCCTTTTCTGTTTACTTGAACCATTTTTTCCCAGGTTTTTCAGTTCATGAATATGTGCTGTCTAATTTGAAATGAAGGACTGTTTCCCTGTCTGCAGAACATTTGCAGTTTGGGAAACAGTTCACAGTTCATGCTGAGAGCTCAGTTTATAATGCTTATTTATGAGATAATGCTACTGTGGTTGTATTTTTTCTGTTCTGCATAATTTATATCAACATTAAAATTGGTTATAGAAAGGATGAAAGAAAGGAGCAGGTAAAGTGTGTAGCTGACAGGTGATTAAGCCAATATGAAATAGATGCAGCTGGAGCTGATGGGCTGAATGCGATGGGAGGGGAGCCTGAACAAGGATAAGTCCTTCAAACAATAGGGGGGAAAACAGTGCCTTGTTTGTGCTCCAATTTCGTGTTGAAAAAAACCCTGAATTCCTTGGGCCTGGGAGTCCCCCCAGCTACATCTGAACATAAGATCAGGCAAAGGCTGGAGGCAGAAGGCACACAGGAGGGAAACCTAACCCACGAGCAATGAGCGGAACAGCTCCCAGCTGGATTCTGCTTGCCAGGAGACCCAGGCTAACACTGCTGTTCCAGCCTGGTACTGGGACAGTCACTTTTTTACTTCCATCTTCCTTCTCCCTGTCTCCCCATGTTCCTGGTCGTCACTTATAGGTGTCCTGCCACTGGCTGACTGAGGTTGGCTAGCACCACTTGCTTGCTTGGAGCACTGCCCTCAGGTTGGATGTCTCCACAGAATGGAAGTGCTGTCTTCTAATCTGGTCAGGCTTTCAGACACCGGATATAAGCCAGGCATGCTAGAAATGTCCATGAACCAGGAAAAATGGAAATACAGTAGTCTGAGGAAGGCAAAATGAAATAGAAACCATTCACTAAGTAGCTCTGGAGCCAGTCTCCCATGGATGCTGGAGACCTTCCAGGGGCCCAATATGTGTTACAATTCTCTGCACAACTCCTTCCAGGTGTTCATTACTGCTCTATACATTTTAGCACTTGTCTGCTAGGCTCTAAAACATTTCAAAAGGAAAGCTAGACATGTCAGACTCTTCTGTCAGTGCCCCAAGTGCTAACGTTAGCACTCATCCATGGGATTAAAGCTGTGCCCAGCACAGCATCTGTCTGCATGCCTGAGCATGTGCCACAAGTCATTGGAGGTAAGATGAGGAGGACGGGTTTGTCACTGCTGACTTACCTGCCTAGTCACATCCTGTGTATGTGTGTCTCTTGGCTTCAGAAATATGACATGAGCTGCTGTCTTAACCCAGCTCTGTTTGCTGGTTTCTCTCTCCACAGTCTGGCATGGGGTTCTTTCACCTGCTGCATGGCGGCCTCCGTTACTACCTTGAACTCTTACACTAAGACTGTCATTGAGTTCAGACACAAGCGCAAAATCTTTGAGCAGGGCTTTCGAGAAGAACAGAACTTCCTAGACCAGGAAGCCATCAAGTACTTCAGAGAAAGGTCAGTGCAGACAGTCTCTCGGTCAGTGGAGGTTTTCATGGACTCTGCAAATCTCAGAAAACCTAGGCTCTCGCCCATTTCAGCACATGTGGGCAAAGTCTTTGAGATACGCAGAGATGTGTGTTAAAGAGAGACGCAAAAGATCCTGCTTGATCTGTTTTTACTTAAATTTTGTGATGTCCCAGTGCCTGCCTTTTCGTATGTGCTCATTAAAACACAAGACTGATAAGTCCTTACAGAATGCATTTGATTCATAGGAATACGTAAGAAGCTATGTTACAAATGCAATCAGATTTTCCCTCCCTGAGAAAAGGTAAAGTTGTGGGGGTATAACAACTGTTACAGCCATCCTTTCTCAGAGCATGTCACAGGCACCTCCCTAAAGATCTAGTAGTTGCTGAGACATTTTCCAGCCACCACCAGGCTACATTTGAGTTGCCATCTTCCATATTCACATGCTACAACCCATCCTGGGCTCCGCTACACAAAAATAGTGCACATATCATATTGCGGTGCCATGCTCCTTTGCAAAAACACCCACACTGCCACACATGCTGCTCCAGGGGTCTTAGGTTCACTTCAAATTCCATTTGAGCTCTGAAGGCCCAGAAACACTCTTTTACACTGTCTACAAACACAGCCTGCAGGTGCCATGGCCCACCCGTCCCACTGCTGGCCCCATGCTGTGTGACCATCACCAGGCAGTGCCCACCACGCAAGGCACAGGCCTGTGGCTGTGGCTCTGCACAGCCAACTTCTCGGTGGCCAGTTGGCCCTCATCACGAGATATAAGGTCCATATTCTGCTCCTTCCTTGGCCTGTGAGTGTGCTTACCAGTATGACAAGAACAGGACCACTAGGAAAACCTCTAACAGGCATTTTCCATTTATTACAAAATATTTCCTGACCTCCAGAGAAAAGCTATCACTCTCATCTGCCACCCAGACCCTACATATTCTTGCTGCATGCCCAGCACCCCCTATAGTACTACCTCCTCCTCTATATGGATAGGGGTACAGGGGTAGAGGTACAAACGTTGTCAACACACAGTTATGGTATATGCACTGGTCTTCCCCCTCACATATGTTGCTCACCTCCCACGTATTCTTTGGCCTCCTGTGTAGTTCTATATTTGGTCTGTGACACACTAATCCTGCCTTCCCTTCCCATTCCCTTCCCCTGCACTTACACTCAAAAATCATTGCCCATAAACTTAAACACTTATCAGCAGTCTCCACCTTGCTACTCACTCATCATAACCATCTGCAATGTATCAGTTATACCAGTTATTCTCCTTTCTCTAGAACACACACCTTGTGCTTGTCACCAGTGGGGTTTACAATGTGCCTGAGGAGACAGCCCACATGAGCTACTGGAGCAATTACGCTTGCTGGCAGCAGAGATGGGATGCAGATCAGCCACTCTGGAAGGTGCTGACATCATATAATATAAATTAGTTTATTGCATATGGAATAATTATTCAATAAAAAGCACAGAAAAGGCCTTGGACTTTGCAACGTCCTTCTGAAGGGCAGTATGGGTTAATGACTAGGATATAGGCATGCCTTGTCAGAAAGTATGCTAATTTATTCTGAGTTCTACTAGTTACGGCTCTGTACTCTTTGTTAGCCCGTGAGGCTGCACTTGTGCACTTGGTGCCCTCCTTCTTTCACATGAAGCTTTGCTTAACATTGCAGAATGTGAAGAACACAAAAACATTGACCTCAGACAACAGGGAATGTCTGATAGGCTCTTTAGGTGTGCCTTCATGCAACAAGGAGCTAATAAGTGCAGAGAATCCTCACCAAAAGCCGATTGTTAGAAGCAATGTAAAGAGATTTTGGCTGCAGAAAACATAGGGAGGATTCATTCTCATTCTTCTGACTGATGTAGCAGTTTCTCAGTGGTGGAAGAGTGGCTGGGGAGCTTTGAGGAGACAGGAAATTTAGCATGATGAGACATTTCGGTAGCAAATTGAGGAGTCCTCCTGAGCAGGAAAAACTAGAGACCTTACTGCTTATAACTTTCCTTTGGTTAGCCAACCTTAACTAATAGGCTCTGCTGTTACAATTGCTTCTCTGCCAAATTCCAGATTTTCTCTCTACATTTCATACAATCCGGAAGGATCAAAGAAATGATTCAACCAACCATGACTTTCCTAATTTTGCTTTTAGAGACAACAGCGAGTTTTTAAAAATATTTTGTGTGTAAAAAAAAGTACAGACAGTGAAGGGGAAGTGGTCCCTGTGTGTCTTAGGAGAAACACAAAGTGAGGGGGAAATAGCTGAATTACTGAACTGAGAATGGCAGATGTGAGACCAGCAGAACTGTAAGCAACAGAATATGTTGCATCATATTGGGAAATGCTAAGGAAACTTTATAAGATATCACTGCTGCCCTTTCTGGAACAGTAAATAGGAAAAAAAAAAAAAACTGCATAGGGGACTGTAACCCTCTTTATCCCACATCTGTGTTGTGTGGCTTGATTTTGATTCTTGCACACTCCATACTACACAGACTTGCCATTTTTATGTACAAGTAAAACAATATCACATAACACTTGACAATCAAATTCATGTTGGAGCTGTAATCTCAGAGACCTTCACACCAACACACTAGATAAACAGGTCAATGACTTAGCTTGGCCCACCAAACATGACGAGCTGAATCCAGCCCCAAAGGCTTGTTCACGTCTCTTGGGAGGAAGGCTTCACCTTAGCCATGCAACTAACAGGGTATTTAGCACATGTATGCCCAAGACAAAAAGACACTATGGCCAGTATAAATCCATGTCTTTTTTAATTCTCATTACATATATATGACTCAAAAGAAGTGCCATACTGGGCAACATATGTATTGAACAGCCTTCATACTGGTGAGAGGTGACCTGTGTTTAATATTCTTGTCTCTACCACTTGCTCTATGACAAGGCTGTATATTTTATTCTGTCCTTCCAGCTTCCTTGATCCTTTTGAGTTTGTGTGAACAGTTCACTAGTTGGCCATATCCTCCAGTCTCTTTCACACACACCTGGCAAACACAGCCCGAGCATGTGGCATCCCCAGACCATGTGCTGCCGCAGCAGACAATGAGAGGTCCCACAACGGGCCCCTAAAATGAAACTATTCCTGTTCATAAAGGTAGCCAAAAATACACATTTGTATGACACTTATCCTCTTCCCATCCATGGGATGGAGGCATGTACCCCCAAACTGCACATGTACCCCTCAGAGTGACTATCACAGACCTAGCACCTCTCAGACCTCTCATGCAGAGCACATCTCTGCCACATCCCTGTTCATCCTGCAGCATGACACTACACAGACCTCCCAGCAAACACATTTAGGCTACCAATGTCTTACATTTCTGGACTGATAATTAAAGCATTCTTACTATGTTGTTGATGCTTGATCGTATATTCACTGTCAACTAATGTACTTCATGTTTACGATCTTCTTATTTTTATTTTGTATTATTTTAATTGTTATATATGAGTGTGTAATAACAAGTCCTAAGGAAGGATTATCATGGGATCATTCTAGAGATCTAAAGCCATGTGGCATTGCAGGCTTTTTTTTTTTTTTTTTTTTAAGTTAACATGCTCATGGTCAGCATCACCTGGGTATGCAGGGGTGCTGGAAACAGTGATTAGTAGCAACATATTTCTAGATTCCTTGCATCACCAAGTAAGTGCCAACAGTTTCAGCAAGCACATGACTTCCTCTAGCTCTGATGTTCTTTTGCACAAATAGAAAATAACTTAGACTCCCCTTCCTTCTTGTGCATATATCCAAGGATACTTC
Source organism: Aythya marila (assembly GCF_965140915.1). NCBI lineage: Eukaryota > Metazoa > Chordata > Aves > Anseriformes > Anatidae > Aythya > Aythya marila. The sequence continues at coordinate 7,088,745 of NC_139056.1, read as the reverse complement.
ACCTTCCCACCTACTCCTACACCTCCATGTTCCTTTTCAAAACATTTAAATAAAACCATCCAGCCTCTCTTCCTTCCACTTGCTTTGTATATATCACTACCCTCTTCTTTGCATGTTTCTCTACCTCAGTACGCATTCAGCATCCACGGTACACATGCAAACAACCTCTGTGTTGAAAAGACTTAGAGCAATGGGCAGTTTTCTAAGAGGAATATATATTTTTGGAGGAAGTTAAAGCTTCAACAGCAGTCTCCACAGCTGCAGTTCATCATCTGGGAGACAGGGAAGAAGAGTTAGCCCCATTTTGTCTGAAGTAAGTTTTTTGTTGGAACATATATCTATAAGCCCTTGTTCCCAGAGAAGACATTTGTTTTATGAATAAAAAAAATATAAAAAGACAACAGAACACCCCTCCTGAAAGTACTTTTTCAAACATAACATCACTGTATTTCATTTAATTTTAACCATATGCATCTGCACCAGCTTTTCTTGAGGACTCCCTAAGACCCCAACTGAAGATTAACTAGCAACGTATTAGATGATGTTCCCTTGACGGCTCCTGTTTCAAGAAGCGCGCACCGTGTTCACAACCTGTGCAGGGGATGAGCTACATAGTCCCCAGCCCATTCCTCCCCACCAGCTCACTCCATCCCCTCCTCACAGCATGTGAGCCTTACCCTGTCTGCATTACTGCTGCTTGTGAACACTGGTCTCCACACCACAAGAAGTACGTCAGCTGTGCTGCACATGGGAAGGACGTTCAGAGCTGCAGAGAGGAGGATCTAGGGTGAGGGAATATGGAGGCTTTGGATAAGAGTATGGAGAATTGAAGCTTAGGGTTCAGATAGGGGGGCTGAAAGGGCAGAAATCAAATTCAGGGGAGCTTTTCATGGAGAGGGACTAGTCAGTACCTAATCGAGGAATAAAAAGCTATTGAAATGATATGAGTAAACTTGAACTAGACAGTGACCTCTTTTACTGTTGGCAAGAGGAGGAAGATCAGCAGCTTTTGAAAACTCATCCAGGCATGGTCAGGCCATGTGAGGCCAGAAGTGTTGCATCCCATTGGACCTGTAGCCACTGCAGATGGGGTAAGGAGGTCAGCCCACCCTGGCACCGGTGGGAGAGGGAACCTCTCAGAGAGAGGTTAAAGAGATCAGCATGGCCCTGCCACCACTCTGATACCCAGCCTTTTACTCCCTGTGAAGCAAATCTCACTTCATAGCAATTGTCAAGCCAGCATACAGATTTATCAAGCAAATCTGGAAAGTTCAACCTTCCACAGTTAATTCATCCATCCAGTTTTTGCCAACTTTCAACTGTCCATCAAAACCCATTGTGGTACTGAGCTATTTTCACAGCATTTTTCTTGCTGACTGAGCCCTTACTCTGATCTGCAAACTGATGAAACATCAGGCAGATGTTACTGGTGAAGTTCTAACTAGAAGTGAGTATAAACTGACATGGATACCAGTGCAGACAAACTGTCTCTGGAGGGCTAGAAAATGTAGTTTTCAAATGCTGGGAGAAGTTTGAAACAGATGTCAGGAGTAAAACTATTATTGCAGAAGTAATAAATTAGGACTGTTCCTGACCCTTTGAGAATCCAAACTTATTTTTAAGTCATTATTTTTAAGCACAATTTTTTAGTTTTTGTGCATTTATTTAATGTATCTTAATCAGACCTTTCTTTCTCTAACTTCATTGTACTCACATAAAAATGTCATGCAGCTCATATTGTCAAAAGATATGTCAGACTCTTGCTTTGATTTCTTCTTTGGTCACCTTGGTATTTGAACAGGTTTTTAGCTACTGACCTGCAGTACTTCCTCTTTACAAGGTCAATATCTTGTCATGGGCAACAATAAGAATTTCACATCTGACTATTCACCTTTGAATAGCACACAAGGATGAGTGTAACATTCTGCCTTGAATTTATTCTGTACTTTATCCTGCACATTATTCTGCAACACAGGAGGGTCTATCTGCAGAGCTATTCCTTCTGGAAAATTACAAACTGGCATTTAAATGGTGTAACACTATCAACATAGCCACTCCCAGCACACACGTACTATACAATGCTGTTAGTCCCTGATGCTTAAATGCATCCTAAAAAGTGAAAGAATGGGAGAGATGCAGCCCTGAGCCCCTCATTTCTATTCCCCATGGCCTCTTTACATAAGTTTTCCCCTGAGAGGGGCAAGACCAATGGAACTGAGTCCTTCCTGAGACTGTTACGATCACCATAATGGGCCTGGCTGGCTATAGATGGAGGAGCCCAGGTATGATGTTCTCTTATTTTTTTTTTTTGACCCTTCAATTTCTGTACATTTGGGAGCAGCCTTGGTTTCTGTTAAAGGTGCTACTTCTATATTCTCTTTTCCAGGACTGAGGAGGAGAGGGCTGAGGCTGGGGACCTGAGGTTACAGTGCCTCCATAGCTGCTCCCCAAATAGTAAGTGATTATGGCTCTGAATATGTCTGGCACACAATGGCTTGTACTGTCCCCACAACTGGTTTCTTGGAGTTAAGAATAAGGTTTGGAGTAGGAAGCACTGTAAACAGAGGTTTGTAAGTTTCCCAGACAATGTTGCCCAAACAGTAATCAACTAGTATATGAAGAGTACAAAATTCTCCAGGATTCAATTTAGGCTGTACATATATCCTATAATTTTATGCTATCTCAAAAAGCTGTGATTTCATAGTAGTTTAAAGATATGCTATAATTTACACCTGTATAACTTTCATTATCGCTACCATTTTTCATCTATATTTATCACCACTTTATGATGATGCATGCTATTGAATATAAAAATGATTGAAAGCAGCTTTGATAGACAATAACATTTATATAATTAATGCCTTTTGTTTGCACTTCTATTAATCTTTACTCAGAAATTTGTTATGCTTTTATTCATCATTTGAAAAAGAAAAAAAAATCTTGCTTTAAGCTATGGGAAACAATGGTTCAATGTATGGAGCAATATTGGAGGATGGCTCCTGTCCTGCTCTTAATACTACACTTTTTTTTTTTTTTTTTTACTTACTTCAGGAAAGAGGTGTTGTGTCTCCATCAATTTCCTTGCAAAGAAAGCAAATGATTCTTCATTCAGGAGGAGGGAGGATGGGGAAAGTGACTTGCTTGACAGAGCTCTAGGATTAAGTCTGTGCTAATAAAAGTAGCATTTTGCTGCTTCCGTCTTGTTGAGATGCACATCTCAGCCACATACTCATGGAAGCTTCGTGTCCACAAGCCTAATGATTAATGGTTCTACTTCCTCATCAGACCAGCTGGAACAGCTCTCCAGGTGGTCTCCACAGAGACGTGCTAGTGTTAGTACAGCTCACAGACTTGTTCTGTCATCAGCTCAGTTGGTAACTCTTGCTCCTTGAAAATGTCATGGCAGTTGTAGAACTTTCCACAGGCAGATCCACATCCTTTGTTTTCGCAGGCCTGAAGAAATCTATTAGTATGAAATTGTTCTGGGTCATATTTCCCAAGAAAACTCCCTCCCTATCAAGCTAATGCTAGTGCTCAAATGTGCTTATTTTATTATGATGACTGTCCAACGTTTTTTGTTTCAAAGAACAAATAAAAATTCTTGACATCATGAAGTGTTCCAAAGAATAGAACCAAGGCTCTGTTGGTCCTTTGCTCAGCCCTGCCCAGTACTTCCCTTTGAAAGACACGTAGCTTACCTCAACAGCTGTGATGACAGATCTGTAAAAGCAAACTGCAAATGAGAAGTCAGGTATCCAAATCATCTGGTGTGCTTCATTCAATGTGTCCATCTCCGTGTCTTCAAATACAGGCAATTGCTTCTGGAAGCAAACAGGAAAAACTACATATACCATTAAGCTAATAAGCAATAGTAGCAATACGAGCATTATACAAAGGGCATCATTTCAGCTAACCAGTCTTCAAGACAACGCTGTGTTTTTATTTGTAAAGACCATTACAGTGTTCCAGTTAAAAGAGACACATAACTGGGCAAGGTCTGGATGGGAGAGAAAAGTCAGGAGATGTGAAATACATCTGAAAAAGAGAATTTCTGCACGTCACCACACCTTGCCATTCCAGGAGCAGATGCAAATCCAACACAATTTGCAAGTCACTATAAGTTCATTTTAGTTCCTCCTGTTATCTTGTCCTCAAGTGTTTTCCCAGAACATTCTGGTTCCCTTTTTCTGAGTGATACTTTAGCATAAACTTCTCTCATTTCTTCATTTGACTGGCAGCGGGTTTATCTTATGATATACAATAGCTACAGAACTGTCACCCCTTCTTTTCATGATAAAATGGCCAAAATTCATCACAAAACCTACACAGGAGTCCATCCATATTTATGTTAAATTCAATGGCAAAAGTAAGATTTATCTTAATCCTGGAACTTCCCAGAGTGAAAGACTCACTATACAGAGCTATTTCCCTGGACCAGTTCATAAATCTCTTGATAAATCAACTTAGGAATTGAATTAATTGGAAAACGTGACTATCAGTAGCTGATTATTACTTAGCTCTGTAACAAGACTCATAACCAGCAAGACAGCTAATGTATCTAGGTCAAACTGAAGCCGAGAGTGAAAATATCACAAATAAATCTGAGACCTTGTAATGATATTAGATTTTCACCCCCACTAGTTGATCCAGGTGAGAAAGCAGGGTACTGACTGATCATCCACACACTCAGTAACAAACTGTGGTGACTTTTCAAAAGACTGAAGACCATTTATTTAAGGAAAAGCCTTATAGACAAATACAAGACACCATGCCAGAGCTTCACAGACCACAAGCTAAACCTTTAACAGCTTTTCAGATTTGGCCAGTCCATCTATATTTATATGACTCGTATTTGAAGTCTTCACGCAGAGGTTGTCCCGTACCAGTAGGACACATGGAGGTATAACCAGAAGTTATTTCCTACGACCCACTTCAACTGGCATTTCGTTCCCTGGAGGACTTGCCAGCTGATCTCACTTAGAAATGCTGCAAGGTTGTTCTAATTTGAACCAGACAATATATCAAGAATATTCACTCATATTCAGATACCATCCTTTTTCCTGTCCTTACACAATGACAAAACTGAATATCTGGATCTTGTGTAGAGAGAGGGTTTTCACTGAGTGCCACTGTAGAGCAAAATGCTAAAACATTTACATAAAAGATTAAAAGGACAAGGCTGAGCAATCATAGAAGACAAACACCCACTCTACAGGTGACTTTAGAGGAGAGGATAGTAAAGGTTTGAGAACAGATCAGGAGAAATGTGAGATTGCAGGTAACACGGCCTTAGGACAGGACAGGACTCAAAGATCTCAGGTTCCTCTGCTAGGAGACTAAGCATCCATTTTGAAAAATGGCCTTTAATTATAAATCTATCAGAAGCTTGATTCTGGGAGTCTCGATCAGAGTTATACAATAGCCAGTCTTGATAATTATACATTAAACCATGTATCGTCCATCACTAAACCATAATTTTCCTTTAACAGGGAAACTTGCCTGAGCTGGGCTAAGAACAACATCATGGAGCTCTAGCTATAAATTGACATCCTCTGCTCTCCCAGAGCTGGATTCCTCTGCAAATGTATGGCACTGGCACTTATACACCTAATAACTCCAGCCCTATTTTTTTCATAACAAACTTACCATTTCCACTCCAAATGTCTAAACACTCTCAGTAGCCTTTTTGTTGTCTTTTTTGACCTTGCAGGTCTCAACTTTTTCTATCAGATGTGCAGGGCTCGGAGATCTCGATGCACTGGTTGGGCAGTTGCTATACAAAAATGATAGAAGAAGTTTCACATCAGGATATCTTTGTTGTTATTGTTTTGCAGTTATTTGTGAGTAAGAAATGCTTACTGTTATTACTTATACCTGATTTCAGACATCTGTATGTTCATACCACTTCCACTCTCTCCTCCAATCCTCTCCCATCACTAGGCATTAATATGAGCCTGCTGCTTTGATCAATGTGCTTGGGGTCCACAGAGCAGATGGGAGAGGTACAGAGAACAGATGTAGAACAAGGGGTAAGAAAGAGGCAGGAGACATAACGAACACGGAGGAATGGATATTGTGGCAAAGCTAAAGAGGTGACAGGTAGCTCAGAAGGGCCAATAGCAGGAAATAGCATATTCTCCATTTTTTTGCTTGTTGTCTGTGTCAAAAAGCCTTGGCTGCTATTTGAGGCAGATTAACCCAGGGTCCAGGACACTACCTTTTCTTGCAGAAAAATGAAAGACTATTCAAAATGCATTCATCATTAAAATAAGATAGTCATTGTTTTTTCAGTGTGGGCGTTTTAGAGGGTCGCCTGACTGAGAGGAGGCCTTGAAAAAAATCCATTTTGTTCTCATATCATCACCTGCAGTCATTTCCCCAGGGTCCATCCCACAGTTCTTCCACCATCCTCCTACCCCTGGTTGTCTACAGTAAGATTTATGCAAACAGCCTCTCAGTGCTTCAATTTAAAGCATATTGTCATCTTTTTCTATTCAAACAAGATCATCAGAAGCAATCTAGATTTAAAATATGATGAGAATGATTCATAAAAATGAAAATCTGCTGCTTTTTCTTGGTTCCAGGAGCCACAGAGGCAAGGTAGTGCTGGGTTTGCAAGAAACTTTCATCTATCTTCGAATTCAGTGCTACAGAAAGTATATTGCACAAGCTCAGCTGGAGAGGGCAAGGCACAGACAGTAGACAAGGTCACTCTAACAACAGGGAACATGCTTTATATGCTGAGCAGCACAGGGCTGGAAAAAGGCAGACAACAAGGGCTTGATGCGTTTGAAATGTTGCTCAAAGCTGAGTCAAGGATTCTCCTTGTGGAGGCACATGACAGCTGCAATCACCTTCCTGTTTCATGTCAGCATTGATTTCAACTCCAAGTCCTGAGATTGTTCCTGTAATTTATTCAGTTCACAGTGATTCACTGCATAAAAACAAGTGAAAAAAAATCCCCTCTGATAAAGCACTATGGTTACAGACCTAAGAACCAGTCTTGCTATACTGAAAGCAATGGGAATTTCAGTCCTGTCTTTAGTCCTGTCTAAACCCTTGCCCACTAGAAAACTCCAAAGTTATAAGTCTCAGTTCTGTCCTCATTTACCTCTGCTAAAATCCAGACTTGACATTTTGCTTTAACAAACTCCAGATTTCTTCTTAAGCAACCTAGTCCCTCTGTTCCTGTGAGAAACATAATGATAAATGTAAATTCGGTCCCATGTTAAGCACTGGGAAGAGTGAAAATTGAAGGATACAAAAGTAAAAGAAAGTGATAGTTTATAATACTTGCTTTTTCTTCCAGTGCACCAGTGAACTGGGAAGTTTCATATAGAAATTTCAATGTGTTATGAAACTGATTTTTGTCACACTCTTTTAAGTATTGTCTTCCCATAAATGTACCATTTTCTACAGCTAATCCAGGAACTATAAAGAACAAAACAAAATAAAACAAAAACCAGCCCCGTCCAACACTGCTAAAGATGTGAGAAGTATTGCAGATTGCATATGCACCCAAATAGCATTTTAGCTACATGTACTGTGCATGTTATATTTCTTCCAGAATGTAAGCAAGGATTATTGTTCATTTAATGTTCAATTAGTTTTACAGTACAAGATATTTCAGGACAAATATATATATATAAAATTACAGAATGTATCTTCATTTCAGTTCTCTTAAAATGAGTTTTGCTATTGTCAGAACAAGTTTCCTCCACTTTTCCACAGCAAAAAGTATTTTCTGAACATGGGGTTTTGTAGTGAAGAAAGGAAAGCATCTTCAGTGACCTGAATCAAAACCATGAGTCGACAAATTCAAAAAATCTGTCTTGGAGTTTATTCTGCAAAATGGCTGGAATTATCCTTTGAACCTATACCATTGAGAGTTGCCAGGTATCATACTGCATTTCAGCTGCAGATATGTTCTGAGTTGAATAAAGCATGAAAGTATTAACTGCAAAGTTATAAGATCATAAGAAGTGTCTTTCTAAACCCCTTCAGAAAAATGAACAGTAGACTAGTATAGAAAAATCCAGTCTTCTGCAAAAGCACCTGATAGAGCCTTATTTTTTGAGCTTTTGTATAAAAGCTTTTCTAAGGCTTTTCAGATCCTTGGATAGCTGTTTAAGGACTGAGCCATAAATTCTGTCAGAACACCTGAATACTGAAGGCCAAAATTAAAATATTCTCTGTAACACTGCCCTTAAGAGAATTTGTTCAGGGAAGTCTTTCTACTAATAATGCTTTAATTTAAATAGCAAATAAAACCCAACTTTAGAAACTGGTAAAAGGTGGCCAATTTTACAAATTATGCTTATTAGAGAGAGCTTGTAAAATGTGTTCACATATTAGTAAGGAATACGTAGTGATAGGCTGGGATGCCTCAGGAAAAAAAAAAAAAAAAAAAAAGACACTTATTACAAGTAGTAAAGAGGACTAAGTGTTGGGATTCACTTCTGAAGCTGGAAACCCAGTTCAAATTTGGCTTAGAGAAGACAGCATTGTGAAGCTGCTTGAAGTTTCTATTTATGATGGCATAACACTTCCAAAAACAGGAAAAGATGACAATTTCTCCATTTTACTAAAGATGCAATTTTTTTGTAAAAAGGAAAAACACCGTTGTTGATGATGCCTAAGTAATGGCAAGATCCCAGGATGGTCACAGTCCTAGGCCATTGGCTGAGATATCTCTGATAAGGGTTCCAGCCCATTTAAGCTACACGTAGTGTGCGGGCAGGACTTAACCCCAGAAAAAAATGCTGCATTAGAAAATCCCAAAACATTTATTTTATGAGCAAAGAGAAGCCTTTTGTCAAGAGATGGGATGGGGAGCAAGGAACATGCAGAAGCATCCAGAATTTACCTTTCCTCCAGCAACACTAAGGCTTTACCTTTCCTAACTGTGATTCAGTTAGAGCCTTCCAGGTGTGCCACAAGCAGAGACCGCTTCATCCCTAGCGCCTTGGCTTTGAACATGTCATGTTCTCCTTTGACATCTGAATTGGCAATGAAGTGCAGCAGGAGTTCAAACCCCTCTCTCCTCAACTCTGCTGCACTGGATGAGGGCTGCGACCTTGTAGGTAGGGAGTCTGTTTTGAATCTTAGATCCAGCTCTGTAGCATCTTTAATTATGCCATTGGAAATGTCTTCACATCCCCTGTTCAGTCAGTTTTTGAAAGCAAGGACTTGTGAGGAAGGGTGTTCCCCCAACTTTGGCCTTGTTTACTCTCCTGCTAACTCATATTACACTGCCTTTTGGCTCTGTTTATATTCAGTAGCTCTGCTACTGTCTGCTCTTCCAATTATAAAAATTCTAAATTTGATTTAAACTTGATAATTATTCTGTGATCTAGCAAAGGTCTAAATTGTTTCAGCAGCCCTACTGAAGCCAATAGGTGTGAGGCTTGCCCTTTAGGGCCTTAAAAATGGGGTTTAATTGCATCTGACAGTGAGAAAGGTGGAGAAGTGAACATGCAGTTAATTCAAGGCACTGTTACTAACAGAACAACACTAGATCTCATATATAACATATCCAGACCAGGATTTTCTGCGATCTTCTACCACAAAAGGAACATGAACATACCAGATGCACAAGAAGACTCATCTGGCAGCTGGTATTACTACAGAAATCTGTCATGCCCTTTGTTTCTCAGAAATTATGAATTGTGAGATGCCCAGTGAATGTGAACATGTTCCCTATCAAGGTCAAAGCATTTCTAGCTGTAGTCGCTATCCATGAGAACAGTTACAGTTTACACTGGTACATCTTCCTCTCTTGCCATCAGTCTTGCCAAACTACGTCAGATTTAGCTATATAGCAAAAAGCATTGGGATTTCTCCTTCCCAGCAGCAGCCAGGAAAGAAGTACATAAAACAGTATTCAGGTGAGGCAGTCTGGAATGCCATACAATTGGCATTTACGGTCACCTAAAAGCTGGTCAGCCCTGTGCACAGTTTACGACTTAGGGTGGAAGGAAAAGTCCATAGCACTCTGAGCTGTATAAAGGAAATGTCCTATAATGTCACTACAGGAACAATGATATCATTCTGTGCAGTTCTTCTATTTTTACCTTGCCTGTTTATTCATCCCATGATTCACTGGGCAACCATGCAGGGCTACCAGGAAACCAAAGCATATGGGTCCAAGGTGAGGGCTGGTCTTCATGCTTTGTAGGGATGATCAAAGGCAGGTGCTGAGACAACCTGCAAGTCAGGTTTTATCCTCTTGCATTCTTACAGGAATTTGTCACAATCAATATGCCAGAAACTTTCTCCCTTTGCTGTGTTTCCCTGTCCTTGCCCAATACCAAATCCTTATTTCTCACAGAGCTCTATGACTTTGAAAAGGAGAACACTGACATGCCAGTGATTACACTGATGATAGCTTAGCTGGCACCAAGGAGAAACTGGTCATGAATTTGTGTGCCTTATTCTCAAATACTTTGCTCTTGGTCATCAGAAGCAGAGGATTTTATACAGACATGAGAACCAAATCAGGCCATGGGCAAATGCAGCTATGGGATATACACCTAAAATTGTCCCAAAATAGAACTAAAATTGCTCTATAAGCAATTAGGCCAGTCCAGAGGAAAAACTGTGTGTTTGTCTTTCCTCAGGGCTTCACAACACCCAGCTCTAAATGTCACTAGCGTTCAGAAGAACAGGAGTGACCATAATGCTCAGAAAATACCCCCATTTGCTACGTCAAGCTCTTCCAGCAACATATCAAGCAGCTCTTCACTTTCATCAGAACCAACCAGACAGATCTCCATGGTTCAGGATCAAACCCAGCTGGACATCGTCTCCATCACTAGATTGGCCCCAGGAGAATCACCAAGCCCCAAGACATTTGAGCAAAGAAATAAAAATTTAGCAATTTCGTGTTCCAGCCCACTTGGTGCAAGGACTATTGCAGCATCTTGCCCATCCAGCCCCAGGCTCAGTCTAACACCCAGCTCAGCCAAGCCTCAGCAATACTCTGACTCCTCTCCAGTCAGTCCAGGGATCAATGCTACTTCCTTCTATACCTTTTGTCCTCACACAGCACACAGCTTAGAACCTTCAGCATCAGATTACACACTGACCCCAACCAGGAAAAGCACAAGGCCTTCAGCAACAATGACTCCTGAAGATAGTTCCCAATCTCCTGGCTCTTCTAAAACTGGATTAAAAACTACAGGAAAGGGGTTTGAATCAGATCTGGAAGATCCTGATCATGAAAGGTATGTAACCAGATCATACACGTGTTTAAGTCCTCAAATGATTCAACTTAGTACAGATGAAACACAATCATTAACAACGTCTTATCAAACAATTTAAATCTTTTACAATTTAAATGTTTCCAACATTTGTTTTCCTGTAATCACCCTGTGCCCTCACATAACCCTGCAAAACCATTATATTTTCCTTCACTTTTTTTTAGCTAACCAGACCTGAGTATGGACCATGCCTGGGCCAGGTTGTCAACCTCAGCTCCTTGAACAAAACAGTATAAATGTGTCTCATTTCCTTTCAAATGAGAATCCATCTCTCTCCCATTACTAATCAGCCACCTGGGAAGCAAAACTGCCATGATATAGCTCAACCCCCACCATCATTCCTCCTTTATCCTCTAGTGGGCTAATACAGTTACCATTTAGTTTTGGTCTTCAAGGTGAATCTTACCGAATGATGTTCCCACTTCAAGTGGCACAAGTGCCCCGCATTCAATCACCATCACGTTAGGATTAGTATAGAAGTACTAAGCCCTGGGGAGGCAAGAGAGTTTAAACTAAGTGCCAGTACTGGCATAAAGACTCAGTCCATCTGGACTTTGGAAAAAGCCTCTTGACAATAGATTCATGGAATCATTTAGGTTGGAAAAGACCCTCAAGATCACCAAAGTCCAACCACCCACCTAGCACTAGAAACCCACCACTAACCCACCACCACCATGTCCCTAAGCTCCACATCCCCAGTCTTCCTAATTACCTCCAGGGGTGGGGACTCCACCACTTCCCTGGGCAGACCATTCCGAAGCCTAACCACCCTTTCTATGAAGAGATTCTTCCTGACATCCAGTCTAAACCTCCCCTGGTGCACCTTGAGGCCATTTCCTATCACTTGTCACCTGAGAAAAGAGACTGACACCCACCTCCTTTCAGGTAGCTATAGGGAGCAATAGCATGATCAGGCTCTGAAAAAACTTCCCATTCACAGCAGCAGAAAAAAATAGGCTGTTACTGTGAAGTCTGACAAATAAGAGCTGGAGGGTGTATTCAGTGACATTGCAGGTACCTTCCTTCCAAACCTCAGTTTCTGTAGCCTGACCCCATGCAAGTTGGGCTGATTTTACCCCACTGAGACACTGAATTCCACACTGTGTCTGCCACTTCTTTTCTTGGCAGGAGATTTGTAACCACAGAGGAATTCCAAGCCATGGAGAAAGAACTAGAAGATGTAAAAGAAGAATTGAAATGCTTGAAGTGGAAAGTGAGACACATTGGTGAGACAGTGCAGCCCCTGGCAGAAGACAGCAAGCGTTACAATGGCTACACCCTGACGGAGCTCAAGGCAATGGTGCAGTCTGAAGATGATCCTTACAAGGCTGCACACAAAATCCTAACTGCACTTTTCAGCGATGTGTACTTGCTACAGCACTCAGTCACTGAACAGGCAAGCAACACAAGATCTCTGCCCAAGCCCAAAATAGACCCAGAGTTGTACACAGTGTATTGTGACATTCTGAAAAGCATATTCCCTGGAATTAGCAGCCAGACCTTGAGGGAAGAGACACAACATATACAGAAAAGCACACAGAAAGAAGTGCAATAACACCGAGTTCATAAAATCTTCTGCAAAGTGAGACAGACGTCTCTGATGATTTTTAAGCACTGAACTACGGTACTTACAGTTGGTTGAGTCTATCCCTTCTAGGTATGAATCATCTGTAAACATCTTGGTGAGCTCTGAGCCCTTCATGTCACCTGATGAGACAGGGTGAGAAGACGTTCTGCATACCTACCACAATTAAGACAAAATTTTCCCCTTAGTGTCTCTTTCAATATGTGGATGTTTCATTGTTTCCAGCTACTATGAATACTGCCAAAAGAATTGAAACAAGGCATTGTGTGTTCAAGCAAGGGCCTTCCCCCACCCCAAACAGACCTGTCAACCAGCATCTGGGTAGTTTCTATTTTCTAGAGTATATCATTCATTAAATTACATTACTTGTTAGAAATTTGTGCCTGTCCTTTTTTTTTTTTTTTTTCTTGTTGTCCTTTTTTTTTTTTTTTTTTTTTTTGTCTAAATACTTTACACATCAATCAACAATTATAGCTTGAATACACATTGGGGCAGAACCTGGGCATGCAGCAAACCACCCTCTTCTGCCCATCCACATCCTGGGTTATACAGGAAAAAATCCAGTTGTCAGCTACAGTGCACCCAAAGAGATGTCCACTGGAGATATCTAAGAGCCAGGACATAAAAGTGTGCTGAAATCCCCAGGTCACTTCAGGCATGATGGAGTTAACAATCCACCGGTGAACAGGTAAAGGTAGGAGTCTGTGACCTCTGTCTTTCTCACCTTCTGATAACTGAGCTGACAGAACAGTTCAAATATTTGAACTATGCTTTGTCTTTACATGGCAAAGACGCTTCTCTGGTGCCTGTCTTAGCCACTCTGTGCTGGTTACCATGCCATCTCGCCACATAACAGTGTTGCACCTGTGACACAGACCAAGACCTTGTGTTTTATGTATGATAGTACACATCTGCGTGAGCTCGTGTACTTTTGGTGAGCAATGACATTTAGGGACAAGTGCTGCTTGATTGCAGTCAAGTTCTCCTGCTTCCATAATTCCAAATGTACAGTATAATAGCACTAATATTCATCACGGTATATGAACAGCAATTTGTGTGCTGGAAAAGCTGTCTCAGATCTGATTAACACAGCCTTGACTGGGAGAGAAAACACATATTCCAGGAGTCCCTGTTATAACAAATAAGGGACAAAAAGCTTTGCTCTTTCCACTTACTTTTAATATTTTTGCATTCTTGCCTACCTTCCAGGCTGCGGCTTCACAGGATGCTTTAAAGTCCCATCTCTCAACTCAGCAATTCCACAGCTTCTTGACAGAGCAGATCCATGCAGCTGCTGCTAGCAGCCTGCCTGCTCTTCTGGCAAGCTTTCCATGTTTGGCCCCGCAGCCATGCTCAGGGTCTATGACAGAGGGAAATGACCAGAGTGTTAAGAGCATGCACACGCCTGGCTGATGATACATGGGAAACAGTCCTGTGTGTTTGTGTGTCTGCGAAATTAAAGTTTTCCTCCTAATGCACACAGAATGAAATGACATTCATTCACCGAGATGCACCTCTCCTGTCGCACCAGCCTTTGCTCTTCAAATCCTCCCATTCAGAACCTCAAAAACTCCACACACCCTCTCTCCCCAGGTGGGATGGGGAAGAGAATCAGAAAGGTAAAAGTGTGAGAACTCATGACTTGGGATAAAGGCAGCTGATGTGGTAAGGCAAAAGCTGCCTGCGCAAGCAAAGCAAAGTGAGGAATGCAGTCACTCCTGCCTAGTGGCAAGTGGGTATGCAGCCCCTTCCAGGATAGTGGGGCTTGTCATGCTGATGGTGTCCTGGGAGGACAAATTCTGTCACCCTGAGCTGGCCCCCTTCTCTTTCGTTCCCCCAGTGCCATGGCTGAGCATGGTGCCCTGAGGTCTGGCCTGGCTGTTTCTCCCCACCTTGGGCACCCCTGGCCTGCTCACTGGCTGTGCAGCATCAGGAGCAGAGAGGGCCTTGGCTCTGTACAGGCCCTGCTCAGCAACAGCTGGAACATCAGGATGTGGCCCAAGTTTTTACCAACCTGCATCTGAAACACAGCAACATATGAGCTACCATGAAGAAAATTAACTCTATCCCAGCCAAAACCATGAATTCCTTAAAATAAAAATGACATACTTGCTTAGGAGCCACATCCTACATGCTTAGAAGTTTGCTAAGCTTTTTGTTTTGTTTTGTTTAAAAAGAAAAGATCATTCTTAGTGTCACCCAGCTCCGGATGTCTTCGGATGGGACATGTTGAGGACATGCTCTGCACTTTCTTGGCTCTTCTAGGTAAGGGCTCTGGGGTTGCTCTGACCTTTGTATGATAGATATTACCTGTCTGCCAGCATGGTGTATCTATACTGTTCTCTGCTTAGTAGCAATTTATTTTACTTGCAATCTGATGTACAGACCCAACACAACTTGTTGCCCACTGTACCCTCATTCCTTTTATGTCCATTTCCTTTTATGATAAAATCACCCATCTAGTCGATCAAGGGAAGCCAGTTGATGTAATCTTTTTGGATTTCAGTAAAGGTTTTGATACAGTTTCTCATAGTATCCTATCACTTCTGCCCATTTTAGAGACTTGCATTAGGTCTTTTACCTTGATAGCTTTCAGCTATTCCAGTGGAAGTTTGGGTTAATTGGATCCCCTCAGAGGGGACACCGGTACTTGAGCCACCTCCCCTGCTTTTTCTACATGGAGCTCATTTTCCTGACTGTTTCCTGGTGTTTGTACTCCTGTGCATTACCACCTCTTCTTGTTCTTGCATAAACATTAGCTTTCCTTGCTAGGCATGCTTACCTAAGTTTGACTGGAGAGAGACACACTTGCTAGATTTGCTTATCCAGGATTGCTGGGGAGAGAACCGCAGCACTCTTCCCCCCACTTTAGAAGAGATTTTCAGTGCCCAGGTCATTTTCTCTCTAGCCAGCCACTGCTAACAGAACAGAAGGGTGAGGGCTGAATGCCTACACCTGCAGAAAGAGCCCTTATCTTGGGAGGGTAACAAAATTGAGTCAGCATAAGGAAAATAAAATAGCAATATCTTAAATACATGGGCCTGAAAGTAGCTTTTGGCTTTCACTTTTAGCACGCTGCTCTTGCCAGAAATGTGTCTGGTTACAAGCATGTTCTGTCTAAAGACTTTAGGTTTTGCTGCCTAGTACTCAGTCAGAAAAGAAATTACACAGTCCCATTACTCTGACAGTTAAAGATTCATCCGTTGTTCTTGAACAATTCATACTGATTTGCACTGCGTCTACATTACTCCTAGGCCTAAAAAAGCCTTCTCTCTGAAACATTATCACCTTCACCTGTACAGACAGACAGAGAAGGCAACCAGACATACAGAAAAAAATCAGTCCATAAATCCATGTTGCATTCCATCCTCTTTTTCCTTAAGCTATTTTTTTTTCCTTTAATACATACTTTCAAGTCTAAAGAGCCAATACTGGACCAAATCATTTTTCTTTCCTAACTACAGGAATTACATTTGATACTCTCCAGTCACTCCCAGATCCAGATTCATTAGTATTGCACCTATTCAAGTAACGTGCACCGACTGCTATGTATTCAAGCCTGCATGTAACCTGTGGACCTAAGCTGTCGCACAGGGTAGACCAAGTCTGTCTTCCCCCACTTCATCTCTGGGAGCTGATGCCCAGTCAGAAGAGTGAGGACATGAATACTTTTCACAGCCTCAGGCGATCTGTAGCTTGCACTGATTGATTGAGATAATTAAGCAAGCTATTAAAATTCACCATACTGTGGCTCAGTAGTGTTCAGCTGGCAGAACAAATTCTACAGCAGGTGAGTTATGCTAAACAGAGGGTTCTGATCCACACTGCTCACAGAATTACAGAATAATTTTGGCCTCCTGTTGACCCCTAGAGGTCAACTGGTCCAACTCCTCTGATCAGACAGAATTCTAGTAAAAGAAACCAAATAATAAAAGTTATGCTGCAAAATCTAAACTGTTGCAATACAATAAACATCACTAATAAACAAACAAACAAAAATAGCTATACAAACAACCTGTGCTGGAATTATTTGCAGGCCAGATCCACTACATGAAAACCTGAGGAGTTCTGTTCTCCCAGAACTGTACTGGGAGATCATCAAGATAGGAACTTTCCTAAGGCTAATCAGGCTGTAGAACCTTAATTTACATCTGCTTCAGTGAGTAAAAAAGATAAATGGCAAAGTTTCTGTGGTACTGTTTTGCAGGGCCCTTTACTATGGTTATATCATGCATTGCCAATTCATTTTTCAGGCTTCTCATGAATATTTCTAATGCATAATTACAGTCAAATTCAGTCATTAAATCATACATTTTATAACCTCATGCTTACCCCTTCATTCTTTTAATAATAATACCCCTGCATAATGTGAATGCTTTCTGCAAAATAAGTCCACCAGCCCTTCTGGTCTGTGACTTACTATATAGCAGAAATAGTTTTAGGAAATGTCAAGTTTTTATATTCATTTTCAGCATCACTTTCATTGAAATATGAGTCACAGTTCTTGGGCAGCACCATTAATTATCATTAATCCCTCCTCCGTTCTTCCTACATGGAAGGCTGCTTCTCCTGATGTGTACTCTACTCATTTATAGACCTTTACATATTTATATACCTAATTCCTTTTGGACACTCCAATCCAACTGACTTTGGTAATGTTCATATTAAACCTACAATCATTATTTCCCAAGGTGAAACTGCCTCTGGAGACTTTTCCATTTCTTATAATCACGTTTCCGTATGTGGTTACTTTTTCACTATGAGTTGGCTTTTCTCCCTTTGCAGTCTGACAGGCAGACGTGCACCCAGCTAGTAGAAAGGCTACAGATGAGAAATAGACAATGTGGAAAGCAAGTGGACTCCAGTCAGGATGCTGGAGAGAACGGCTGCGTGTTGCAGTTGAATTTCCAGCTCAATTAGAAAAGCTGTTTTGTCTCTGTAGTATAAACCTCAAATTTCTACAAAAGGAAGACCCAAGCAGATATTACATGCTTCACATAGCCTGCTCTGCTAGCAAGTCACCAATGCCAGCTTCTGCCTCCACTCTGACCTGTCAACAAGTGGAAAAGGCTGGAACTACACCCTGCATCCACTTGAATTACTCGTTAGGCTTAATCTGAGCATGGCACATGAGGAGAAGAAAAAGTAGAAAGGAAAAAAAAAAAAAAGAAAAAAAAGAAGAAAAAGAAAGCCACCTTCATCTTTCACCCTGAACAGATTACCAAGATGCAGATCCTCCTAGGGCCTTAATGCTACACTGCAAGATCCTGAAGGACTTTGGATACAAGGACAGGAGATGCACTGATTCACCAAAGAACTACACTGAGAAATTGCAGATCTTAGTAAAGTTCCTTAGTAAATCTTAGATTTATTGTGAAGAGTACATTTTCTCAATGTCCCAAAGAGAGTGATTAAAATACACATCAATGTCTTGCTGGGTCAGTGGATTTTGATCAGATTCCCATTTTGTATTAATATTCAGATACATTACCATCCCAGAGAGATGAATAATAGGAGCTATTTCATTTTTCTGACAATATTAAATATAATGAATAGTCTTACTACCATCCTGCATCCTTCTCCATGAATTCTGACCACAGATAGATCTCCTGTTGGTAATGGAAATGTCAATTTGATTCATCTATTCGCCAACTAATCCCTACCAAATAATTTCCAGTATACAGCAAGCCATCCCAAAACATTATTTTGGAAATAAGCCAGAACTGGTATTCATCGTAGATTAGTTTTTTCCACTGTTTAGGCTTATACCACTTCAGGGAGCTTTGCTACTTACTTTATTTTTAGCAGTGACTCCAGCAAACTGGAGAGAGGTAGTTCATAAGACTTCTGCTAATCTGCAAATCTAAAATTATAGTTGGGAGACCAATTTATCATTACAGAGTTGGATGATGACAGAAGAGATGACCTTTCTGCAATACCAGACATCTTATCCATGCCTACCTAGGCTTTTAATCAGCAGGAGAAAGTATGGATTATCATGTGTCAAGAGAAAAAAAAAATCACAGTAAAAAAATCACAGTGAAGTGTTAAAGCAGGCTGCCCAGAGAGGTTGTGCAGTCTCCATCCCTACAGGTTTTCCAGTCCAAACTGAATGCAGACCAGTGCAAGTTCGTCTGGTCTCCTCACTGTCCCAGGTTTGAGCAGTGGATTGGACTGGGTGCTTCCTGAGGTTCCCTCTGAACCTGAATTACTCTGATTTTGTGATTCTATTATATCTGACTTCAGCTTTGCTTTGCTTTTCCAAAAGCTTTGGTTTTGTGCCAATTCCAAGACCATGTGTAGATTTTCAGGAGTGCACATGTTGAAGTATTTCATATATTTTGCATTATTTTTTGTACAAATTCCTTAAATTCTCAAAAATATCTCTGAAATATTTTGGATTAAAAATACTCTATGTTACTGTGCAAGCAGATAAAAGGACTTGCATTCAACACAGCCCGTATTAAATGGATTAAAACTGAATACCTGGCAAATTTCATAACGTATGTTTATTTGTGAATCCCAAGATTCACACTGTTTGGACAGAGAGCTTTGCACCAACAAACAGAGAATGTCAGTATGACTACATATAGGAAAAGATTTGTAACAATTGAAGATGTGGGATAGAAACAAGGGACTATATCTTGAAATTGGAGTGGCTCTGTGAAAGTTTTAACGGTGCAACAGTGGGCAGATGGCTGAACATGAGACCCCTGTTAATCACTGTCTCATTTTAGCCTTCAGCACATAAATGGGGAAACACAGCTAAGAGAACAGTTACACCATTTATTACACGGCAGTAGTGTCCACAAAAGATCACGTTCAGTTTTAAATTCAACAAATCAAGAACAGAAGATTCACAGAAGAAGCATGCAAATCACTACAGCATTGGCAAGAACGCGCTACAGCTGATCGTGCACTTTCAGACAGGGATGCTTTGTGGTTTGTCCTCATCCCTGAACACTGGTCAAACCTGGAGCAGCATCACAGGACTGACTTTTCTAACAGCACACTAAGTTAGGGATGCTCAGGTACTACCAGGTGATGCGTCTTCCTCCCACCAAGCAGAAACGCCCCTAAAGCAAAGGAGCATTAGAAACTACTTCATTCCTCCAAGCCCTTCCCTTACAACTAAAAAATCTTACCACGAAACTCCCCTCTGTCACCCTAAGCATGCTCTGCACAGCTAGGTGCACCTTCACTGAGTGCTTTCTGTCTGAAACACCAGATACACATGCAGAGGAACTCAATGCCCTAATGGCAAGAATGTTACACTGGGTCAGATAGACTCTACCCACTATCATGCCTCTAAGCCAGACGTTTAGAAGAAAACAGAACAATTAAGAACCATATAAGAAATTTCCTACTAAGGCTCTTCCTACCTTCAAACATTCAGGCTCAAGGACTACCTAAGCCAGATGCTTTTATGCATTTAGTGATTCTAGATTTCTGCTAAGTCTCCCCATGAAGCTGAGTTAGCTTCTAGTAACAGTCAGCATCTTTTGCTAAAGGCATCCCCATCTACCTGCAACATAAAGAGCCAACTCTTTCATGTTTCAGACCTGATTCCTACTCTGTGTTGAAAGTTAATGAGGAACCAATCCCTCTGCCCCATCCCCAGGCCAGTTATTTGCAGATGGCCATATAACCCCTCCTTCCCATGAGCTGCTGGCAATCTACATCTTAAAAGTTATGTCTGAGACAATCCAAAGGTCCATCATGGCAAAATATAATCGTCTAATGTTAAGGATTTCAAGAAAGGGAAACTAATTGCCTTTTTTTTTTTTTTTTTTTTAAATGCTTACTTGCAGAAAGTGGCCTGGAGAATAACAAGCAGTAACAGAGTAACAGCACCAGTGCTTTACACTTGCTAAGCCACACTCATAAGCAAGCAGGGATGAAAATCACCAATGTCTCACCTCAGTTCAGTATGCTGGCTGACTCATTTTCCTGCCAACCACTCTGTGTGCTCTGTAAAGCTGCCGTGCTAGTGCTGCCTCAGTCCTCATCCTCGTTGAACACACTTCTTGCTCAAGATGAAAGTTCTTTCCCCAGCTTGTTAACAGACAGAAAAGTCTGTACTGGCTGCTACCTTGTGGTGCTATCAGGTGGAAAAGAAATCAGTGTAAAAGATAAAAGGGCTCAACCGCTATCAGTTCACTGTCTTTACCATCTCTTCTCCCAGATACAATGCTCCTCTTGGGCAAAGTCATTTCCCTGAGAAATCTTCCCAGCCAGAGCAGCTTATTCTGTATTGTCCTATCCTTATGCCTATTGCACTTGCTTTCCATGCAAATATTCTCTACAATTTGGAGATCAGTTCAGCCTATATGCCTGAGCTGAGCCAAACCAATGAGCTGTAGGTGGACGAAGGAGCACTGATGGAAGCAATAGTCTGGAGTGGGAAGCTCCTACCCTGCAGATCATTGGAATGGTCAGTCCTCTCCTTCATCTAGGACCTAAGCAAGAGATCACCAGAGTGCCATCACACAAAAGGTCTGTAGCCTTTTTTTTCCCCCTCTTTTCCAGTAATTTCTAGATCAGTAAGAAAGAAGTCACAGTTTGCAAGTGTTGCCTTTTACGCCTGTATCTCACCACTGCAGCACTGAATAGGGTCCTGAGCCAGGGTGAGTGGAGCTGATGCTGTTAGACAAGGGTGGAAAATTGATCTCTTCCCAGAAAGATTTAGAGGCCAGTCAGACAGGAAATTACTCCAGATGGGCACTCTGTCCCCATCTCTCAGCTCTTCCTACAGCTAGGAGATTCACTCTATAATTGCTTTTTTAGTCCACATTTTATCCTCAGCTGACAGAATTCCATTAGGGTGATACAAGCTGTGTGATAAAGGGATGTTTGTGTCTCACATGGGCTGTAAGTCATTTCTTACCAAACAACCAAACAGTCACAGAAGTGGGCAAAGAGAACACTGAGCCAGGAGCCCTCCTCCTTTTGCTCTGAATATTGGGACTTCAGCATTCAAAAGGAAGCAAACGTTCTTCCAATATCTTACAT
Organism: Aythya marila; assembly: GCF_965140915.1. Classification (NCBI taxonomy): domain Eukaryota; kingdom Metazoa; phylum Chordata; class Aves; order Anseriformes; family Anatidae; genus Aythya; species Aythya marila. The sequence goes on along the minus strand of NC_139056.1, from coordinate 7,066,887 downwards.
GCCCCCTGCTTCCCTCTATTCTCTTTGCAGGAGACACATCAGTGCAAATCTCCAATATGATGGAGATCCACTGTGCTTTGATCACAGCTGAGGGGCTAGTGAACAGTGACAGCACAGGTCACAGCAAGTGGCCTACATATAGGAAACTAGATGAAATGAAATGAATGCTTAAATACATCTAAGCACATACAACTGAAGAGCAAAACAGGTTGGTTACACCTGAAAAAGAATGTTTAAACAGGACCTTCAGGACTATTTTGGAAAAGAGAAGTGGGTTTCTAAGCATAATGATGTAGCTAAAAATACACAACAAAATAAACTGAAAGTGCATAAGGAAAGGTGCATCAAATCCTGTAGTGTACATACATGCAGCACCTATAGCACTGGTGAAGCCATTACCAAGCAGCATATTAAGGTCTGGAGTCCACATTTTTTGAAAAATATTGGAAGAGTTTCAGAAGCTTCAGTACATTTTAACAGGAGATCTGCTTCTGTTAGAACTCAGCCTCCTGTATCAGCAGCCCCAGACCATTAAGGCCAGCCTACAGTATCCACATACAGCATCTGCTCACACCAGTGCTGGTTTGGATTCAAGCCATTTGCTGCATTCCCTGGGGCCAGTCAAGAGCTGCACCCAACAGCAAGGACTGGCAAAGCAGATAGTAAGAGGTCGGCTGCTTGCAAGCAGCTCACAATGCTGTCAGCCTCTCCAGGTATTCCAGATATTCACTGACTGGTGAGCAGCTGTTTACCCTGAACAGCAGCAGTGTTTTAGACAGTGCTTGCATCTGTCTTGCTAACAGTGTGCCACAAAGATGTGAGGAGACCACTTGGATGCTGAAATGACCAAGGAGACACTGAGAGGGTGTCAAAACTACTCCACTGCTGGTCTCCTTACGCTGATGGAGCACAACTGTCCCACAAAACCTCTAAAGTTACAAACATTATTGCAAGAGCTTAAGCTTCTCCACATTCCCAGAGTTGAACTGCAGGAGTAGAGAAATCAACAACGTAAATGGAGCAGATGCTCCTCTCACCACCCATTCCTGCTACTTGGAGGAGATCAGACAACAAGAAGCTGAAAGCAGGATAAAATACAGGCTGTTGCAAAACTGCAAATCTTCCACACAGCATAAAAATCTTTATGGAGTTTTCATAACCATTTTTCTTCTTTCTCAGTCTATACTCCAGAGCAGGAGAACAAATGTTTCTGAATTCCCTGAAATGCTTCTATCTTGCAGAGAAAAAGCCCTTACCTGAATCATGGGTAAAACGGAGTCCATCTGCTTCCTAAGTCAGAATTGGGATGTCAATACAGCACTTCGTATTTGCTTTTACCTGACTTTAGCTGTGCAGTGAGCTTTTCCTGGAAATGTAAGGGGATTTAAAAACTCAGCATTTAACCTCTCTGACCCATGGCTCCCATTCTCATATCATCACTGGCAGTGAGCCCTATCTCTGGCCAGTCCAGAGTAGACACAAAATGCCCTGTGTTGCCAGGAGCACCAGAACTCTGCCCAACCTCACAACACCCAGTCACTCACCAGCACTGTCAGGCTCTGGTAGATGCTGCAAGTCTGGTGTGCATCCTGGAACTGACAGGATTAAACATCACTACAGGGAACAGCATATCACTTGGACCCAGCAAAAGCTCAGCAGGACCAGGAAACCTCACAAAAAATACCACCACTAATGTTGTGGTGTAATTTTATGTCCAGGTTCTGACAGCCTAAGCTACCAGAAGAGCTCGGTTTAACTTGGCTGCTGTATGCAGCATCTCATGAAGCTCTTCTGGTTTCATCCTCCAAAATGAGGATGAGTCCTGAGTCTGTAGAAGAGCTTCCATGTCTTATATGCTGTCTCTTATACTGTCCACACCCCAGCTTGCTCCCTTGCCCACAGATGGGTGCTTCTCATGGGCAGAATTTAAATTCTACTGTATTAAACCACAAAAAGGAAGAAATTGTAGAACTGAAATTGTAGGCCTTCCTGGGCATCCTGGTTTCCAGATTCCACTGTGAAGACTAATAAAACTATCTTTTTAAAGATCAAAAATTATGCAGCACAACATGCATTTCCTTACAGATTATTTCTTTTTCCTCTGCCCTTGTGGGACAAACTCATTTGTTATTTTGACTTAACCCCTTTGAAGTAAGTCGCTATGGGTAAAGGTGAACAAATATGCCTCAAAAGTTTTTGAATAGCCCAAAAATTGAACTGGGCTTAAGTTTAATAATTGATATTAAAGTATTCAGCCAGAGTTCACATTAATCCTCCTTTTTCCTTTGTCATGCTTTTGACAATGTCAAATGATGTGTTATTGCTGCTTGAGAATTATTTGTGCTGAAATTCTGACATTACTTGACATTGACCGAAGCACTCTGTGGGGATTTTCTTGATTGCATGTTTGGTCATCTTCTTTTTCCTCTCCTAAATGCTTCTCTGACATGAATGTATTTGTGACTAGTTGGTTTAAAAAAGTGAAAAAAATGAACTTAATTCTTCCCCTGCTTCACTATGGAAATGAGCCCGATAATTTGAGTACACAGGACTGACTAGGACACAATTATCTTTGGTTACATAAAGGGTCATCACATCTTGGCTCCAATTAGAAAGGCACACACTGACATCTCCACGCTATAGAGATTAATGAAGTATTTTCTAAACATTACGATACTTTCTGTATGTGACTGACCAGTGTCAAGGACTTCATTAGGCCTTGCCTTGGTGACATATGCCGTGCCAGAGTAGACTGTAGGCTGGCAAATCCTTCTGTCAGCCAGAGACAATGCAGAGGAGGATGTTCCATAACTTAAATTTTTGGAAATATTTCAAAAAGACCTTTATGCTCTCTCCACAGTGTGGCAATTGTGGGGAATCTCTTGAATGGGCAGAAGTTGCTGCTAGGAGAGGCTGACAATCTGTGTGCCAGGCCTGCTGCACCATATATGAATCTCCAGAGGCAAAAGGTGTGAAAGCAGGCTGCAGTTACCAGCTGGATGGAGAGGAACTGGTGGCAGAGAAGCGGGGAAGGAGGAATTGTGACCCTGTGGATGCCTGGATGATGCGCTGCACAAGAGGAAGGAAGTGATCAGCCACCTCTCTCAAAGTACACGCCTCTACTTTTACCCATTCTTGCAGTTACAGATCATGAGGACTGGCCCATGAACATGTCCCAACAAGGCCACCTGTTAATTCAGTTTCCAAAAACTATCCCATTATTCTCTATTGAATACAAGGCTTGATGGTGATGTAGCAGAGGCAGCAAGTGGAAGAGAGCAGCCTTAAAATACTTCTCATTTGGAGATTACAGCATTGTTCAGGACCCATTTGAGATTGGCCAAGTATTTTGCAAACAATTAAAAATCCTGGAGACAGATCACAGCATTAGGGTTGGAAAACCACTGCCTGTCCCATAGGATTTGAGATGCTCTGTAATCAGACACAGAGAAGAGGGGTCAGCACAGAAAATCCTCTCCCTCTCAGACCCAATTCTCTGCCTATTCAGTGCAATTTTCTTAGGAGAACAGGCTATGACAGGCCTCATCTCATCTGTAGACCACTTGTATGACAGATCTCTGATCATGCCTTAAGTCTTATAAAAAATAATATTGCAATAGCCTCTCCTCTTCCAAGCACTTTTTTTTTTTTTTTTTTTTTTTTTTTTTATCTGTTCTTAGCTGTACCAATAATGCTTCTTTCGGCTCCTCCTCAATTTGTTTTGGAGTTTCATTTAACAGCTATCTGATTTGGAGAAAAAAATCAGAACTTGGTTCTTGGCAGAGCAACACTGGTAAGTGCACTGTGGGAGACAGCTTGAAGAACAACAGAAGGATTCTTTTGTCAATGAAGTTTGGAAACAGCCTTTAATCAAGGTACAATATACTCACGTACTTCAGTTTTTTCATTGGCTTAACTTTAGTGATGACTGGATAAAACTCAGAAAAACAGTTTATCATTTGGGAATACAACAATGCTTATTCTGATTCATTCAAGCTCTGCTAATGCTCCCAAGAGAAGTCTTGCCACATGCATTATCCCAATTTCACCCTACTGTGATGAGTTGCACTTCCTGTTCTAGATATCCTGGCAATGAAAGGAAGCACTGGTGTTAGAAGATGTCCCACAAGTTTAGTAATTAATACAAATACTTTTGTGGACAAGAAGCACTTTCATTTACAGAAAACAAAGCTCTTAATCAAGCTTTGTGAAAATGTATTTTATTCATATCTTTTACTTTTTAAGCAGGAACATTTGTCACACTAATAACAATACCAATAATTAAATTCCATAACAAATTCTATTGATATTATAAAGAAATAGACATCTGTTTTACATTTAGAAGTGCTTTGAATTTAGTACAAGAGACATTTTGTTGCTTAATCAATACACAAAAATCCAGGAACTGCATTGCTATCTTCAGTCTTTACAGCTTAGCCAACAACAGCTAAGTATTTTATAAGCAAATATACAGACTACTGCTCTCCTGACTTACAACAGAAAGGGAAGCAGCACATTTTGATTCTGTATCAGGAGCTGCAACAGTGTATCTGTGATGTATAAAAGCATTTCAGAGCTTTCAGTTCTATCTGGAAACAACAAATGAGTTCTAAATGAAAAAGGTAGAACGTTCTACGAGATCTTATAATAGATTTACAGGTTGTCACCACTGACAAATTTTCAGTGAAAAGCACATTTGCATAGCTAAAAATCCTGCAGCATGACAATTTGGTTAGAGTATTCTGTATTTTAAAAATGCAGTTCACTCCTTACCATCTGCTAGTTAAAATGCATTTACCATTTCTCAAAAGGGTTGATACACTGCTGGCAGCTGGTCTGGTTGGTGCAATCCAGGGGTATAGCCTCCTTGTTCACATAACCAAATGCAGGCAAAACTGGAGAAAAGAGCATTAGAGCACTGTTCTGTAGCAGGAGAATATGTAGCATATTAGTGGAAGGTCCTTCAGAAAAAAATATTTTTTTTTTTTTTTTTTTTACTTTTTTGTGATAGTGAAATAATAAAAGAAATGGTTATTTCACTGGAGAAAAAAAAAATTAAAAAAAAATAGGCATGAGACAGCTGAAACTTCCTTATTAAACCTTGATAAACCCACTTCTGACTTTCATTTTCTAAAAACAATCATCACGTCTGCGTGCCCAGTGGAACCTCTTCTGATATCATAAACAGTGTCAGCAACTAGAGAGACAATACATGAAAACATAGAGTTGGCAGCCTAGACACAGAGAGGTAATGAATATTTCTTATATGTGCATTTCCCAAAGAACTATTTACAAGCTTCTTCATCAGTAACAAAGCACACACTTCCTTCTAGCGTGAAGCTTCGCAACCAACCACCTAGGATTTCAAAGTTAAAGCTTAAGAAATGCTCTAAAAGACCTCATTATGACCATCACGCTTCACCCAAGTTCTTGGTACTTTGCAGAAATAGTTGTCAGTTAGCAGTGAGGTTCTCACTCATTCCTATGTTTCTTCTTCTATGGATTTTCAATTAAGAGCGGGGAGAAAATTCAGACAGCGTAGATAACAACAATAAAAGAACCAGAAAACTAAATTCATGCTTTAAATTTCATTACTGAAGAAAATTCTTTTTTAGCAAATAAAGCTTCCTCTCATAAGATATGAAGCAGTTCAGAAAACACAGAACAACTTCCATTTAGATGATGTGTATCTTGGAGAGCTAGATGACACATATCTAGGGCTGGATGTATTCAGGACTTTCCAGCCACCATCCCATGTTACCTCTTCCTCCTCTGCAGTCCTTTTTCACATATGCAGGTTTTGGGACGCAAAGCTGTTGAGGGAAATTAAATGCTGTTTAAAGAATGCTCCTGTATTAATAACAAAGTCCCATTTCTATATCCACCACAGAATAAAAGTTACGCTACTCTTTTCAGTAATATATGTTACATTGACAGTGAGTGAGGCCTTGTAGAAAAGAAGATCTCAGAGTGACAGACTATGGAACAGTATCCATCTGAATCGGGGTGAGGAAGTAATTTAATTTGTTACTCTGTTTCTCAATGGAGGCTGAAGAGCATTTATAGATACACACACAAATTTTGGTCCCAGAAGTGACAGCACAGGGACTCAAAAGAAGACAGAAGTCAAATCAGGTCCTATGGGAAGTAGTGGCAGAACAGCGCTAACTGTGGTTCCATTTCAGAGCACAGAGCACTAACGCTAGCTCTTTCTTGTGCATCATCCCCTCACCAACATTTTGATTTACAATTTTACATGAGTGATCTGGCTTCAGAGACTAGATGGGATTATCACAGGTTTGGGATTATGTTGAGGGAATAGGATGGATATAGAAGAAATAAAGGAACATAAGGGATGGTACAACAAGGTGAGGTAGAAAAGCAACATCTGAAAGCCATGCTGGCAAAATGACTTCCATCTTTCAACAAAAAGGATGGTCTGACTCCGGAGACATCAGGAAAATCTTTTTTCCCCAAAAAGAAAGTCTTATGTAATCACTTTCCTGGGGAACCTGGTCTGAACTCAGTGTTGGCCCTGTTCTAATTAGGAGGTTGGACAAGAGCCCTCCCTAAGGTCCCCTCCAACCCAAATTATTCTATCACTAATTGATGAATTTATATTATTAGCCCCTGTGTCTGATACCAGTAAGTACTATAGAGGTGACAGTGGACAGAAGTCAATAGGCAATCCTCAACAGATAACCACACAGTAAGAGATGAGGACTGGCCCATCTTTAGGTGGCATAAAAGGCCTTTTCCTTCCTTAATATCTGGACAACAGATGTGACAGCAATGGCAATGATACCCTATAGCTAGTAAAGTATAGCTATGTCTGCACTGCAACCCAGGATGTCATTACTACAGACACAGATGTGCGCAAGATACTTCTGACACAGCTAGTGCTAACATATTAATATTTTGAAGATATATTTGCACTGGCAACAGCACTTCAAATTCCTTTACAGAATTATTACTAAAAGCTATCAAATAATTATGAAACACTTTTTAGAGAAACTAACTAGAGAAATTGTCTTGGTTGGGGGAGAAAAACAATCATGAAAATACCAGCTTGGTTGAGAATTTGTAATATATTTAGGGTGCTATCCCGTATAATTTACAATGACAGGGACTTTTCAGACTATAAACACAATCTACTATTCCTCCTTGGGGAAGGAAAAAAAAGCAAAACAAAACAAAAAATAGGCTCTTTAGTTATCACTTTGTAAGACAAAAGACCAACAAGACAGACAGTGGGAGGAATAAGGTCAACTCTTTTTCATCCCTGTTCCATTTATTGTGATTTTGGATTTGCTTGAGGAACAACAAGCAAGTAGTTCTAGGACACATATGCATCATCTCTAAAGCTGCTTAAAAGGCCAGTGGGGAAGCAACAAGCCTATTACTCCAAAAGCTATCTTTGGACCTGTACTATAACACTACTTTTCAGTTTACCTTAAGTCAGTTTCTTTCCTGAGGACTTCTGTTCATGTGTTGGTATAAACTACAACTACATGCCACATAGGCCATTGATTTATTTCATCCACTTTCAGAGTTAGATACAGAATAAAAATCCATCAGAGTATGACATTCATGTTTGCTTTTTCCTAAGAAAAGGTAGAGCTAAATAAATAAAAGGGGTGTAAGTCTTCCCATTTTTCCCAGCTTAGGTCTTTAGCAATGTTTATTATCCATACTGTCTTCCTAGAAAATAAGCAGAAAATTGTAAAGACAGAACTAACCTGGATCAGCCACAACTTGCTTCATTTTGCTGTTTGTGATAATCTGATTTTCATTCATCATTCGTACATCCTGATCTCCCATATGATTGCTGAAAAGATTAAAGTCAGTACAATAACCGAAATAATCAACATTTTGTAAGGCTATGATTGGCATGGAAAAGGTTACCAAATGAGTTACTTAGGTTCAGGAGGCTTAAAAGAAATAATACAAAAACTGAAACAAACAAAAAAAAAAAACACTGAAGCACAAACACATCATGAGACTACGTAGAAAGACAAGGCATTCTGTCTGCATCTACCTGAAGTGTTTTTTTCATTTGTTTGTTTTTGGTTTTGTTTTGGTTTTGTCTGTTTGTTTGGTTTGTTGTTGTTTGTTGTTGTTGTGTTTTGTTGTTGTTGTTGTTGTTGTTTTGGTTTGGTTTGGTTTTTTTTTGCCAATTTTAACTAGTGGCATATGTAGCAGTAGGCACACATTCAAATATAAACATCAAATTCATGCTACAATTTTCTTGCCTGCCTGCACAACTTGAACCATAACAACCAAAGAGAGATTTTACATTAGTGCTGTACAAAGAGGGTATAAAAGCCCTCTTTATGGAATATGGAACTTAACATTATTTTGTAATGTTTATATAGTATTACTTGAAAAAATCCTGCAATATTAATTTATTGTGATAAGTTTTGTTTACAGGCTGAGATAGAATTTTAAGATTTTTTTGTGTGTGAAAGAAACAATAAATTCAAAGTTTAATTAAATTACAGAAAAAAATGTAAAGAAAACAACACTAACATCTCCCTTTCACACAGAGAAAAATCCGTGCCTTTGATTTTTTTCTTTTCTTTACAAATACCACACACAATAGGCTTCTATTTTTGCAGGAAAAAATGTAATACCTCTCAAACCAACAGAGTGCAACAGGAGAAACAATACTGGAGCAAATCAGAATTTACATCACTGATGATAACATGAGACTTCAGTTCAGGGTTCATAAAGTGTTACCATTGACATGTGAAAGAGAATAGACCAAAGTCAGAGTTCAGGGTTCATAAAGTGTTACCGTTGACATGTGAAAGAGAATAGACCAAAGTCAGAAGTACCAACATATAAAAGCTCAAGAATATACACATTTTAAAAAATATATATATAGATATAGTAGATATCTATGTTTTATTGTCAGAGTACCCTATATTTTAGTGGGGTAGCATAAGGAAAAAGAAGGAATAGAAGACTGCAAAACAAGCTAAGAAGGAAGACCAAGAACATTCCTGCACAGGAATTCTATGAGAAAAGACTCTGCATATTTTTGACTGGAAAACAGATCATGAATTTTGTGAGACCATAAAAGGATTTCCCTCTTAAAACTTAATCAACAGATATATGTCTTTTAAGCATGTGTAAAGGAAGTTATGTGAAGAAGATCTACAACTATACGTGGAACTTCCCTGCTTTCAATAAAATAATACTCAAAGATGTTAAAATGAAGATGTTAAACTGAAGAAAGTAAAAGTTCATTTCTCCTTCTTCCTGTATCCCACTGAAAAACTCTTCAAAACTCATAATTCCTCAAGACATTTTTCATTTCAGTAACTTTTTCACTTGAAAAACTCTTTACCGCCAAATTTTACCATGACAACACAGCCACTTGTCCAAAAACACAAGTCTAACACAATACTTCCAAAACAACAATAATCTACTTTAACATCTGGCATTGCCTGTGGCCCACACCACCTGTGCATTTTCCTGTGCTTTAGAGAAGCAAAGGAAATCCCTGTAAGCAAATGTGAACTTCTACAGTGAGTCAAGATAGCTTACATTCCTTCCACTTATTTTTAAATATTTTAGTATTCTTCTGAATGAATATGTCTCTTCTAAATGCGAACTGTTGTCTTTTTTCAAGTTATGTATGTGCAAGACATTCTGCTTTTTAACGATCCAATGTATAAGCAAGTGTTTATTTGTATAAGCTTTAAATTTTTCACCTTTTCAATCTCACTGAATATATGCTTTTCTTTCAGTCTTCATTTTCCTTGCTAGGGACTGTTTTTTAGGCCCTGTTAGCCCTGATCTTCAGAACATAAGTGTATTTTTCATCACATTTGCTGTGAGATTGCCAGCTTGGTGGTTTCAAAGTGTTAGTCCTCAGAACTCAATTCATTCTCAGTTAATAGTTCACTAGAACATTCATAAAATAATAGATTTCTGTTTTTTGAATTATTATTTGTGAAAAATCAGAGGACTTTTAATTTACTTTTGATATTTGATCGTTATCCCCCTCCCCCCCCAAAACACAGTATCATTGGGGTTTATTATTTCTTCTCTAAGGAGACCTAGTTCCTTTACTTTATTACTATAGACTGCCATGAAAATACATATAAATATGAATCAATAATCTAAATAAATGCTAAAAAATGCTTAGAAATAAAGCTAAAGCTAGCGTTTTGGTCCTTTTATTTAAAAGAAAAAGATTATTTTTTAACCATTAAATGGGTTTGAGTATGCTTTATAGGGAACGTTTATACCTATTTGTGTACTCCTAACATTAGTCACAAAAACAGTTTTTGAAAACAACACTCTTCCAGTCAAGATCCACCCACATACCTAATAACACTTCTCTTCTGATGGCAAATCTTTTCATCGTCTGTAAAGAGAATGGTATGGTATGGGACCACTGGGTCACAAGTTGGTAGGATGCCTGACACAACATGGTTCACCATATCCAGAATCCCGTTGTACACAAGCAAGTCATCCACCAGAAGCTAAAGATATTAAAAAAAAAAAAAAAAAAAAAAAAAAAAGATTAAAAAACCCCTTAGGAATCACTTTCAGTAGTCCTCTCAATGAAATAACTAAAAAACATTTTGCACTGTTTGTTTCAGAAGTCCAGTCATTATTTTAGTTTTTGTCTCCCTAAATTTCCATTCTGTTCCATTTGCTGGTGGGTTCCCCCCCCCCCCTCAAGTTTTTGTCTTCTTATTTACATTTCTAATGAAGTTTTCAAAAAGGTACTCAAAATGTATTTCATGCTCTATGTAATTGCACTTATATTAACTGGAGCAAATCACTCTTAAATTTAGGAATTAATGAATCTTAACTCACTTCAGCTGTCCAAAACCTGTGTCTGTGGTTATTACAGACCAGTATTAACCAGTATTACAGACCTGTTCTATAGTTACTAGAGAAAGAAAAGCATTATTCTATCTTAAAACAATTATCTAATTATCTAATTATTAAAAACACCTGATAAACAGGACACATAACTTGCAGAGGTTAATCATTTTAATACTAAATACAGTGATAAATGATATAAATCCCTTTCTTTCAGATTATATAGAATCACACTGAAGGAAACTGAAAAAAGTGCAGAAATCATGGCAAGGTGATTCACCAAAAGAGTAACAAGGCATACAAAATTACTTACACCAAATTCCTTCACACCTCTCTGAGGTGTTTTGGCATAATTCCATAACTTGATCATTGAAACAGTAGTAGGTACATCAAAAATAACATACACCCTATTCACCTGCAAAAGAGAATTCATTTACATTTTAGAGCACAAATCCCCCAAAGAAAAGTTTCATACAAGTTTCATCAAAATTGGTCTGCATTTAAAGAGATATAGCTAGAGGGCAGAAAACTGATAAGGACTTAAGTTCAGCTATCATCTCTGTTGATAATTCACACATGTTGCCTCTTCTCCAGAGCTGCCCTCTCAAATGTACATTAACTCAGAAGATGACATCTGCATCTGAGCTTGTCATTCAGGACTGCTAATCATTTGGGAGAGGGCGAGAAAGACACTTTTAATGAGTATTACATCAACAAAAACACAGACATGGACTTCAGCATGAGACAAGCTGACTATGAGCGGAATCCGTCTTCCTACTAGCAACACTAACATTTCTCATATATCCCAACAAAACTCTAACAGAAGTTGTGTACCCCACACAAGTTGCAAAAACAGGTACACAGACAACTCTCCTAATGCTTGCCAAATAATTATTGCTTGAGATACCGTTCATTTTATCTTTAAGTGACATCAATGTCAAGATGTTAAGAACACAGATTAGGTCACAGGAAACAAATCTTGCCTATTACAGCTAATTCTATGTTATTCCTTTTATGAGTTACTATATCAACTTTAGGCCAATGTATCCTATATTCCCCCTCTAGCATCCTCTGTAGTCTTAATCCTTCAATGTTTTGTAGAAGAAACTGTTATTTGTATTAAATCACTACATATTTTTTGTACTGAAGAAAGAGAGGTAGATGTGGTCAATAAAGCTGCTTTTATGTATGCTTTTCTGGGAGAAAATTTGGGCTAAAATGTCCAAAGACAATTGTTAGTGTGATAGAAAATGAAAAATTTGATGGAAAATGCATTCGAACAAACAAATAAAATATACAGTAAAAGGGTAACAAAGAATTCAAACCAAACTTATATTAGTAATAAATCTCTAAAATTTTAGAGGTAGAAAGGAAGATAAATTTAGAAAGGAAAAGAAAGTCCCATTGTATATTTTTTTCCTAAAGCTTTCAAATTTTCCAATGTAGCAAAAAGTTAATTCAGCTTTCAAGACAATTGAAATGTTTCAAAACAAGCTAACAATGAGGATACAGAAGACTTGGTTCAGCATCCCAACTATAGACAATGATCATTAACAGGCTGCTTGCTTAATCCATTTGTACTTGCTGGCTTTGCAACCAAACCATGGAAGACGGCAGAGAGGAAAGAACTATATGGATCTTGAAAAGGTATCACTCGCTACAGCTTAAGTACAGAAAGGGCCATTACTTTGCTTACTTGTCCCTCCTGCAAATACATATTGAAAAACATATTAGTGTTAAAAAGGGTAAATGGATAATATCTTATCTACTACTTTGGTGCCAGACATGATGACAAAAAAAACATTGTATGGATCTGTGCTAGAACCTCAGGCATTATTTTCCTTTTGCCAAAATGAAATAATCTCTGCAATAATGTTTTTATAAGGACATTAACACATGTCAGACATGCAAACTCAGATGGTTGTCAAATCAACCATTCACGATGCTACAATGGGTATCTGTGCATCCCGAGTTAATTACCAGGTTCAAGATGTGGGATCTAGACCCTAGGAACCTCAGGCATTACACAGAACTTCCATTTTCCTAAGAAACACAAGCAGTCAGTATTCCCAAGTATAATTAAAGTTTTATCTTAACTATACTCACTGCATTACATCATCAAAGAATATACAGATTATTTTCAAAACTGACTTAATCCTTTGCTTATAGTAGTCTAAATAAATAACTGTAATATATGCAGTAAGGATTTTTCCAACACAGTAAGCTATAGCGCATCACGCTTTAGGTTTACATTTTAATAGTTTTGAAATCTATCCTCTAAGAAATACATCTTAACAATGTCCAAAAACAGCCCCATGCAAAAATGTTCTCTCCCAAAACAAAGTAAGAACCCATCTAAGTTTATCAGCTTTTCCTGTTTAGATATTTGGTACCCCATACTTTAAACATGCTGCTTCTAAAAGGGCTCAATTGCTTGGAGCTTTAGGACATGAAATACTATGTCTGTCACTTCTAATTTATGAATTTGAATTCAAGACAGTTAATGAGGTTTAAAGAAATTCTAATTACTGTAACAAAATTTATTGTCTTTTGCAAAAAATGGTTTACAATTTTAGTACATTCCCATTTGAAAGGTGTTCACTGCACAAAACACATATATTAATCTGTTTTACCAGTAACATTATCAGAGTAGCTGATAAAACATCCATGCTACCTCTGGAAATTATTTTGCTGTTGCATCAGGGAAATAACAAGCAGGTTACTAAGCTGGGAGATATATACCGCTGCTACCTTTTCAGTGAAGAGAAAGTGGAATAAAGAGAACGTCTTCTGAAAGGTAGCCTAGCTTACTAATACCAAATTTACCTAAAGATTATGCATGTTTTCCCTTTCTGTTATGCTTCTGGCCACCTGTATGCACATCGCTAGAATGGAATGAAAAGGGAAAATGTACCAAACCAGGAAGAACTGGTGCAAGCCACATATGTCTGCCATCAGTTGTGTTATTTACTCTGTCAATGAGTTTGTCTGGAGTTCGGATATCTCCAGATACATCTTCCAAAACATTGACACTATCTGGAAAAGCAGCAATGTCTGGAAAAAAAAGCTTTAAGTTTAAATAACTGTAAAGGACGTTTCAGAAATAACATATTTTAAAAGTTCATGCTTGCTCTTCCAGACTCCATGAGCAAGTATTCTATAGATAGAATAGAGCAGTAAAAATTATAAAATACTCCAAGTATTTTACTTAGCTAGCTGAGGAACTTGAGAACACATTCTTTAAAGCAGTAAAACTCTTACAGATTCTGGCATTTGAAATTATGTTTAAAATAGGAAGAAATTAATTAGCTGCATTTCATTTCTTTTAAAGTACATTTTCATGACTTCATCAATAAAGTTCCCTTATTAGAAATAGTCACTTCCCAAGTGTTGTTTTATTTATTTTGTGACAAAGCTCCACTTTTTTTTTTTAGCACAAACATGTAGAAACTCATATGAAAGATACCTTAAGAAAAGTATCCTTGTAGGAGATAGCCAGTCTGACTGCATTTTCCTGAAGTTCCATAATACTTCTAATAAAAATCATTAACTGTCTAGTAAGACCTTCTTTCATTTCTTTGAGAGGGAAAGATTAAACCTTCTATAGGCTTTCTGTATAACTAGACTTCCTCTGTAAGGGAATGTTTCAGTTTAAAACATATGTATGCTAAAGACATGCAAAGAAATGTGGATGGATGGCATTGTCTTCAGAATTATAAGACCCTAGCAAGCTAGTTTGATGGACAATAGTTTCCCCTTGCTTTGCTTTCTAGAAGGCTGGAGTCTCTCAATATTTATAAGGAATTTAATAAATAGCACAGAAATGACTCAGCTATTTAAGAAAAGCTTGCTTCAGACTTGGTAGCTGAATTATCACATGTACTGTACTGAGACAGATGTGCTTTTTCTGGGATCCTAAGATATCCAAGAAACACTGCTGTACAAGCAGAAACAGGTGATTATTCCAAACTAGCTGTGCTATCTTTACATGGCATTGTAAAAATATACAATAAGGACATACTGTAAAGGCATACAATGTAAGTCAAAAATCCCCTGATCTTAAAAACAAACTATTAACACTTCAATTTCAAATGTTTCTTCTCCATCACAGATGTGGAGATTTCAAGTTCATCATGCACCATAGAATACATAAATAAAAATGTTGCTCAGAAAAGAACCTTCACTTTTTTTTCAGTGTAATCTCTATTTATAAAAAAATGAGGATCTGTTGAGATATACAATACACACAGCATTCACGTTTTTATCAGTTTTAGTTGGTTAAGATACACTGCTTTTACAATGTGATTGAACAACATCAGTTCTATATGGAGGTATACACTTCCAGCTCTTTAAGATTCATAGAACCAGAGAATGGTTTGGGTTGGAAGGGACCTTTAATGATCATCTAGATACAACCACACTGCCATAGGCAGGAACACCTCCGCCCAAGTCCAGGCTCCACAAATCCCATCCAGCCTGCCCTTGGGCACTGCCAGGGATAGAGCTTCTCTGGACCAGCCAGTATCTAGCCACCCTCATGGTAAAGGATTTTTTCCCCAATATCTATTCTAAATCTTCCCCCTTTTAGTTCAAAACTATTGCTTCCTGTCCTATCACTACACACCCTGGTCTCTCCTCATCTTCCTTGTATGCCCCATCTAAGTATTGGAAGACTGCTGTAAGGTCTCCCTGGAGCATTCTCTTCTCCAGGCTGAACAACCCCATCTCTCTCAGTCTCTCTTTATCTTTACAGGAGAGGAGCTCCAGCCCTCTGATCATCCTTGTGGCCTCTGCAGGACTAGCTCTACCAGCTCCCTGTATCTTGTGCTGGGGCCTCAGAGCTGAACGTAGGGCTCCAGGTGGGGTCTCATGAAAGGACAGTGGATGGGTTGAATCCCCTCCCTTGCCCTGCTGGCCACCGTACTTTTGATGTGGCCCAGGATACGGGTGGCTTTCTGGGTTGCAAGTGCACGTTGCCAGATCATATCAAGTTTTTTCATCTACCACTACCCCCACATCTTTCTCTGCAGGGCAGCTTTCTACCCATTCATCACCCAGTCTGTACTGATGTTTGGGATTGCCTTGACCCAGGTGCAGGACCTTGCACTTGGCCTTGTTGAACTTCACGAGGTTTGTACAGGCCCACCTCTCAAGCCTGTCAGGGTCCCTCTAGTGGTCAGCTGCACCACTCAACTTCATGTCATCCACAAACTTGCTGAGGGTGCACTCAATCCCACTATCCATGTTGAAGACATTAAACAGTACCAGTCCCAGTACGGAATGCTTAGGGACACCACTCCACCTGGACAATGACATGTTGACCACTACTCTTTGGATGTGGCCATCCAGTCAATTCTGTATCCACCAAACAGTCCATCCATCAAATCCATAGCTCTACAATTTAGAGACGAGGATGTTGTGTAGGACCATATCAAAGGCTTTGTACAAGTCCAGGTAGATAACATCAGTTGCTCTCCCCTTGTCCACCAATGGTGTCACTCTGTTGTAGAAAGCCACCAAGGCAGTCAGGCATGATTTGCCCTTTGTAAAGCCATGCTAGCTGTCTCCAATCACCTCCCTGTCTTCCATATACCTTAACATGGTTTCTAGGTCTACCTGCTCCATAAGCTTACCAGCTACAGAGGTGAGGCCAAATTTAGTTGATATAGAGTGCTGAAGTGCAACTCTTCAGTGGCCCTGATTGCTATGAATCTTTCAGATGTGTCCTTCATTCCATCTATTGGTTACCCATGGAACACTGAATCAAATTCAAAGGATACTATTTTCAGTCAGTAAGATTTGGTCTCCATGTTCATTGAACAGCTCCAGTCCATTCAAACCGATGTAGTATGGATCACCCCAAGTTGTCAGAAGCTGAAACTGAAAAACAACTGAAAAGCAAAGAGCTATTAAGGAAAATTTTGATGCTGATACTTTTTCCTAATGGAACATTTATCTTGCACTTTCAAAAATGACTGTGCAACACATATCTCCAATGTTAGACATTCTCATCTGCAGTGTATGAGATGCTTCTGATACTACAAGGACTGTTTAGCCAAATACCAAAGTAGGCTACATATTTGTATCACAGATTCACAGCTCTGCAAGCCTGAATACTTTGGATGCTGTCACCTTATCTCAGTGTAAAGAAGTTGAACAGATGCAAGTTTTGCCATGCTTTTTGGCACCAAGTTTGGATGGCAGCTGCTTGCCAATTCTCTTTACAACTGGAGATACAGTCTGACAGATTAGTCAGGTCTCTTTGACACCACAGAATTCGCATTTCCTATTCAAATCCAAAAATTTCTGTTTGAAATGAAGAAAAGCTTTTAGGAAAAAAATCACAATTCATCCTTGTTTCCTGCAGTGGCCAATACCTAATGCTTTCATAAGAAACATTATTAGACAGATATTGTAGAGTATGCAGCCATCAAGAATTTCTTTTTAGTCTATAAAGAGGGAAGAGTGTTTTTTTTTTAATACTCTCAATACACATTACAACAATCCTTACTCTTCTTAATGTCTATAGAAGTCCAATCATTCATGATCCTTCCTCTTTGAAGTGACATCTTATAGCAACAAGTTCCATTATATCTAGTTATAATATGGGTGAAAAAATGTATTGTTCACTCCAGACTTTGTCTTAAATCCCTGTGAATAAACTGTATTATTCTCAGAGAAAAAGTCTGTCATTTCTAATACTGATAATACACAAAAATGAAAATCTGCAGTTGGAACAACTACATAAAAGTCTATCTACTTACATTCACATATGCTCATGTATGTTCTTCTGAAGAACTAATGATTTTTTATTATTGTTATTTTTATTTTATCATTATTTATTTTTAAGTGTGTGACCTTCCTCATTATATATTGCAACTTATTAACACCACAGCTCTTATCTGGAGGCTTGATTGCCTTTCTACATTTTCTGAATACACCTTTGCTTGGTTTTGAATTGCATGAGTGTTGCATGAGTGACAACTGGCCAGCAAATATGCCCATTCATTGAATGGCAGAAAATGTAATAGGTATGTGCTGTCCATTTCTCTAGTGGAGAACCTATTTTTCTCTTTCCTCTACCCAGCCACTGATTTTCATGAAACTGTCAGGAACTTAGTCTTGCTGAGACCTCAGTGTCTCTAAACATGGTTAGAATAGCCTAATGGATTTAAAAGGCCTGTCAAGTAGATGGATGGCATGACAGGAAGTAGTATCACAAAAGTCTGTGCTTATTTAAGAAAGCTCAATGTTTCTGGCTTTTTAAACTTAACAAAAATGGGAAAAATATTACACAGTTCTGATAAACACAGCCTTAACAAAGATGTAAAATAAGACAAATTCCAAGAAATAGCAATGAGAACATTCAAAGATACGCCAAAAATACAGACTACTTTTAGTGTTGACAGGCTGGCAGGATACTGTGCTTATGAACCTCTAGCTCGGGTGGATTCCAAAAGGCAGGAAAAAAAGCTACTGGAGCATTTTACTACAGGTGACACATTCTTATATTCTGTTTCATTTATTTACTCTTAATTCATACCTTTCTCATCATATTCTTGGTATCTCAGTCATTTCTTAAAGCACCAGAAACTGTTGGATTCAAAACTGTCAGGATTCATTACAATGTTATACAGAACACTTCAGAGTTGCGTACCAAATGAGAAAATGACAGAGAAGGATACAACCACATGGCATTAATGGTGCTTCATAGTCCATACTAGCTTGTTCCATTCTCTTTGAACCAGTCCTGCCAAAATGACCAAGGCAAAATAGTTTGTATGTACATTCTTGGGTTATTCGGAAAAGAACAGAGCAAACCCAAGAAATTAAGTCAAAACACACACACACCCCTCTGCCCCCCAGATTATGTAATATAATGTATTTTATTGAGATTAGAGAACATTATATTTTCATCTAGATGCTACAGATTTGCTTCAAAATAAAAATACATATAAATATTGAACAGTTAAGAGAAACTACGTGGTGCAGATAATAAAAATATCCTACTTTACCTCTTTTGTACCCTATTAATCAGCTGGGGCTGCAGATAGTCAAGGAAGAGAATTTCTTGGGCGAAGTCAAAGTGGCAGTTGCCTGGTCCCTTGCGGATAAGAAAGCCCTCTGGTGGGGAGATGCTGTGACCATCCAGCGTTACATGGACTACCTTAGCCTTGTTTAAAAAAACATAAAAAACATAACATAAATCCAATGCACTAGCACTCACTTCTGAGGCTGAAATAATAGTTTCAGTAATTTTGATGTATTTATTCCTTTCTTCTGTAGTATCACATCCTTTGGCCTAAACCAGAAGACACCAGTTGCAACCTATAGTGTGCAATCCAAAGCATCACAGGTGACACTGAACTGTTGAGATTGATGGGGATGGCAGAGGTTGGGGATGAGGGAAGAAGAAAAAGATTGGAAGAGCTCCTCAATTACTGCTCCCCCCCCTAGAGCTCAGCAAACTGAAGCTTTGTGAGCTGCAGCAGTACACCCATCAGACTGGACAGACTCAGCTTTCAAGACAGCACGTGTCATCTGGGGAGATGGTTAGTTATTTGTTGTGCAGCTGAATGCAATGCTAGCTCAGGCCTGACTGCTCAACCCTGGCTGAAGCTAGCCTTTAAGAAATCATGTAACTTGATGATCTCTTGGGAGCAGACACACATTCAGGTCTCGATTCTGTTTACAGAAAAGCTGTATTTCACCAGTTCTATTTATCTGTGTGGCAGGTGGGATTTGGACTTCTCCAGGATCATGCAAACTGATGTACCAAGCAGTGCTGTATGTAACCCAAGGACAAATGAATAAAGAAGAAGTACCTGTATCAGGCAAAACAGATTGAGCCACGTCCACATCACAGATGTATGCGTGCCTGATACAATCTCTGAAGATTAAACTAAATAATTCAGGCATGCTTAATAAGAAGATGAGGGAGTCCTGGCCCCTTCACCCTCCCCCAGCAGCACCATCTGGTGCTGTATGCACCATCCCAGACACATAACGATTCGGTCATGCAGCAACAATTATCACTGCATCTTGCCTTGCAGTATGTTAAATGTAACCTAATGATAATCACAAGCAGCATTCATTGCACTTAGTCTATCACTAATTACTGCTTAAGGAAGGAATAATACCTGGAAAAACATAACAAGATGGCCTTATAACTGTCACTACGACTACAGCTTGCTGATTAATGGACTGAATGAGAATGGATTCATTTAGTTAGCAAAAGACAATTTAGTCTATCTCTAGATTTTACACTGACTGATGTCTATATGATAATTTGAGGCTAATTTAATTTTGTATGGAAATATTTAATTTTCATCACCTGTTATTAGGGCTTATATTAAAATACATATGCAGTATTTATAGACACTTAAAATGGGAATTTTAGCTTTCTGAGAAGAGCTTAACATTAAGGATTTTCTGCAAAGCCCATATACTATCAGTTTCCTGATATTCATAACGGTTTGCATATCTTTACCATTTGTAAACTGTTTTTATTCAATTATGATTTCATTAAGTTGTACATGTAATAACCCAGAAGTAAAGCTTAAGATATTTATTTTTTTTTTTTACATAAATATTTATTGATTTGAAAACTTAACATACTGTACTGGACTAAATGAGGTAATCATTTCACTTTCAAAGAGCACAAAGATAAATTAAGAGGGAAAGTTTGTATAAGTAGGGGGGAAATAACTATTTCTGGCTTCATCTTTAATAAGCTTGGGAGCAAAAAAGGAGATACACTTTTTGTATATGACATGATACTGCATGCTACTTTCCAGATGAATCAGGCTGCCAGGCTAGGAAGAAGCAAAGAATCCACTGAAATACACTTTAGTTTAAGAAACACATATTGAATGGGAAGTCTAGAGACTCAGAGATGAAATCTTACCTATTACACCACAGCTGCTTATATTTATGTGCCCTTTAGAGCCCTCATTTCTAAGTAATTTTCATCATCTGAGAAGGCTCTCAACCATCACACACAGCATTTTACAAATCGCATAACAAAGCTTTCACAAGGTAATTTTTCATAGAGCTGGAAATAGCATACAAGCCTTCATTTTGACAGTTCACTGCCATTACCCTCTCATACTAAAGCTGTGAATAGAATCCACCAGTCTACAGCTGCCTAGAAAATCATTATATTTCACGTCCTGTTTCCTAGAAGAACAGCAATACTTCAGAAAACAAATGTCATGTTGCCCTGGGTTTGCAGTTCAAAGCCTCTTTGCTGCAGGGCCCAGCAGATATCCTGCACCTTCAGTTTTCCAAATAACTTGTCTCATTCATCCTTTTGCCGAACTGGAGGTAAAAACGCCTCATTTAAATTGTACCCGGTAACTGCTATGGGACTTACAGGTGTGCCACTCACAAACATGCTTTATTGGATCCACCTCTTTTGTCAATCTAGCAAATAAACTGTAAAAACAAACAGACAAACAAACACACACAACACCTTCTTTCCTTCCTTCCTTCCTGTCTTGGTTTGGTCTCCAAAAAACAAATTCCCCATTAGATCTTAGGGATCTGTTTTTGTTGTTGTTGTTTGTTTGTTTGTTTGTTTTCCTCCTTTAATAACTGAGACACACACAAAAAGTAGATTTGATTGGAAAATTCATGTTCAAACTTTTCTTCCCTGCTCTGCCTTGGAGAAACTTGGGCTCACAATACTAGAGAAAAACATTCCACAACACCATTTACAGACAGTTCTTCAGATTGCAATACACATAAAGAATCACAGAAAAATTTTAATTCAAATAGAGTTCTGTGTAGTCTCCAGTCACAACTCTTGCTCAGAGCAGAGCGGCCAGCAAAACTAGATTGGGTTATTCTGCCTTTTGTTGGAGTTTTGAAAGCCTCCACCAACAAGGTCTCACCCTGTCACTGCATACTGTCCCAGTGCTGTACCATTCTCATGGGGAAGAGTCCTTTCTTTATGCTCAATCATACAAATTAAGTCATGGATTTTACTAAAAGAACTATATGTTACAAAGGTGTATGTTTACATGGTAAGCTCAGCATGCTCCTGAACCCTACCATGTGTCAAGCATGTTGGGTTAATGCAATGTATTTAAAACAATCACTTGTCAAATGTTAAAATTTCTGTATCAGTTGTGGCTAGAATGAAAGATGTCACACTCAGGACCCTGTGAGTCTTTGGACAGTCTTTGGCACTCTACAACACCTCATGCTTATGTTAAAAGATGCCAGGGCTCAGTTACAGAGAGCAAACACCTCCTCCTTATGTGATTGTCCATATGAAAGAAATTCCTGGAAGGTAAATTTACGTAGAAAAGTAGTTCTCCAATATTTGCTACTATCTTGTGCAATCTTATTAAGGACCCATGCCTCCAACTTCAATTCTAAAAATTTTTCCAGAGCTCTGCTGATTTTTTTTTTGTTTTTGTTTTGTCGTCTTCTCTCTAGTTTTATACACACCAACATTTTTCTCCTTATGTGACTGAATTTGGAAGTCAAGAACACACCAGTTAGATGTGAATGGGAAGATCTGGAGACACGGATTCACAAACTGCGCAGTGAACAGCAACAAATTCTTCACTTTCATTGCAACAGCATATGTGTCTTCTGAGAAAAAGCAGGGAAATGAGTTACAGCCAAACTCAGAATGAGAGCTAGATATAACACCAACTCCAACAGATGTTATTTGATAGTCAGCTCCAAGAGTTCAGGATAAAAACAAAATTAAAGCAAGTAATTCAGAAAAAGAAGTGAGGAGGTATGTTATACAATTTTAGCTAAACTACATTAGCCAAACTGCTGGAAGATGGCAGCTTTCCCAAACAAATGTTAAGAGTTCTAGAGACTCACTTCTTGAAAAAGGTAGCATTGATTAATTGGGCTTAAAACAATCCACGTATGACAGCCAAGTATAACTCTGCTATCCCCAGCTGTTTTCCATTCAACTGCCTGGTAACTACATAGGTTTAATGAACCATAAACTCTATGTTAGTATATACTTAAAAACTGAAAGCAAATTTGAAAATTGCATGGCATGGCCACAGAGACAGAGCGTTGGGTTTCATGATGCAAGTATAAAGAAGTTTCATTACATTCCTTGTTTTAAAAAGGCACACCAAATTCTCTATTTAACATTTTACTAAACATTACTAGTTAACTAAATAGCTATACAGCTTTTATAATTGATGTACTAAATGATAACTTTTAAAATGACAGACTTAAAAACAGCAGAGAGCATGAAAACACTAAATAACACCACTGTCAGAGACAACAAGAAGTTTATACGCAGATACTGCTTTCTTTAACTTATCCAAACAGGATTTCTGTTGACGTGCTCACTGTTCTACCACCCTTTTATTGCAGGAAATGAAGAATCATATGGTAGGCCTAAATACTGGCTAGTGAGAGGATATCACTTCAAGATCATGTATCTTGAAAATAATATGTGCTACTATGCGTCTCTTAGAAAAATCATCTGTGAAGTTTTCTTTAAACTGTCTCTCTCTTTTTTTTTTCTCCAGTATTTGCTGTTTGTGGAGACAAAAATGCATTATACCTGCCACAAAACTCAGACTCAGACAATCTAGAAAGATTTATGGCATTCCATTAAGGCAGCTATATTCATTTATCACAGTACCAATTTTCCAATGCACTGCTGTATATTTTTGCTGGCAGTGCTCCTTTTCTTTTACTTACCCCTCTATAGGTATCCTCTGGAGATTTATTATAGTTCCAAAAGCGAAGCCCTGCAATATTTTCAATTTTATAAAAATGGATTGTGAGCAGATGATTTTCTCCAAAAGAGAAGGGAATGAGCCACATATGGTCATCCTCAGCTGTGATATTAGTCCCATCTATTAACCTACGAGGAGAAAAATCCATTAGCGGCAGAAAGGAAAAGCCTGCTTTACTCATGAAAACAAGTGTTTTACTAGGTCTTTTTGTGATTTCCACTTACAGATTCCAGGGCTTTATTATGCCTATATCTATGAAATTAAAGAAGCATAATAATAATAAAAAAAAGTAATACATAATCATTGAATTGAAGGCCAGGGTGGTAGGGAGGCAGAAGAAAAAAATAAAAACATTTCATTTAGTTGAGTCTGTTGAGGAATAACAGACAAATCCTTATTTTTCCCTGTGCAAACAGGTAGAGAAAAGCTAATTTGGTATCTCTGTACCGAAATGACTGAAGGCAAAGCCCTAAGGCCCAGATGTTATATAACTTACTAACACAGAACTGTGCCTAGCTTAGCATACCTGGCAGTCTGCAGTGTGTTACTGTGTGCAACTATATAATGCAACTATACTGAATCTGAGCTGAATGGCTGATGGATATAGCTCAGAGAAGCAGCAGTCTGTTCACATCTTTCATCATGCTCACAGTTAAGCATATTCCTACTTCGTTTTTAATAAATAAATAAATAATTCTACCAAAGTGACAGTGTTGTCTCATAATAGCACAGGTGTTAGGCTGACTAGATAAATTTCATTCCATTATTTCCTCATCTTGGAATTCCAACTTCCACCACAAACTATGGCATACAAAGAGTGCAAAGGAGAACATGAATTAATTGACCCAGTGTAATTACTTTTGTACACTGCCCTATGTATCTACTCTATTTAAAAGTGTAATAAATAAGTGGGTACCAGACTTGGCAGTTCCTCACAGGAACAGGTATGTGTAAGGACTCTTTTCACAGAGAAACTGAACCAACGAAAAAGATGTAAAACTTGGCTTGGTCCTAAATAGTACACACGACTTACTTGAAATTTTGTAGTTGAAGAGCACTGAAGCCTACTCAAACTCAACATACTTTGCAGAAATATCAAAAGGAAAAAATAAAGCCCCTATTTCTTGTGCTAAAGAAGCCTCTTAAGTAAAAATGGAGTCTGACAAAAAAAAAAAAAAAAGAAAAGAAAAAATGAAATCCTTATACACAGCAGACAGAATATTAAGGGATATCATGCTGGAAGCATAGAACAAATCTATCTCACTAAGCAAGACATTAGAAAGAGGGAGGACTTGAAAAAATGGAAGCCAGCCTAGCTTAGTGGCAGATAAAGAAAGTATTACAAGCCATCTTTCAACAAAAGTCATGATCAAACAAACTAAATCAACAGGATCATAAACTCTGGAAGGGTAAATGTATATTCACAGGCTAAGAAAGGTTATGAAGGCTAGCACGCAAAAGGTACCATAAATAAAATTCCTCAAATACATCAGAGGCAGAAAGCCTGCCAGAAACTCTAGGATCAACAGATGACCAAGCTGTAAAAAAAAAATAAAAAACCATCCAGAGGTGATAAGATACCTAAGGAAAAGCTAAATTAATTCTTTGTATCTGGGTCCATCATAGTGGAGTCTGGATAGTACCTCCAGAACCTCTTCATTATAAGGGATCTCACGGGAAGATTTCTTAGATCTTTAAACCTATGGAAAAGATTTTTGTACATTTCATAATTTGAGAAAGTTTATTTGCCAATGAATAAAACTTCATTGGAGTTAAATGAAAGCTGCAGTATTAAAAATTAGTATCTACTCCTGCAATTCCCTAATCCAACCTCACCCTTCACTAACATGACGTTTTTCCTCATAATTATTCAGAAATCCTGCAAAAATATTACTGCATATGCATAGACAAATGCCATAGAAGGCACATATTTCTGCCTGGAATGTCCTTAGCAGTGATACCAATCAGGCACGTTACCTTTTCCTAACTCAAATATTGTCTTTTGGAAACACCTCATTAATTTTTCTGCAACAAACCGTTCCTGGGAAGCTCATGAAATCCAAGAATCAGTAATGAGGGTATGAAAATCGTGTTGGTATTTACATGTGTTAACCTAACAAAAGTTCATATAGTTCTGTCATTTTATCCAATTTGATGTAAAGTGCATTTAAAATTGATAAACTCTAAAACTGTTGATTGATAAGAATATTGAACAGACTCCACCTCTTTCACTACTTACTTTTCTAATGTTCTGGAATCTCCTGTATACTCTGGAAGATCATTCAAGTCTTGGGGTGAAGCAGAAATCTGTTCTGTACTTATTTTTAATGCTTGACCATTCTTTCCTATCACTTCAAGTCCAGTCAGCCCAAGGTAATGAGAATCTCCCCAGTTCATGGTAAAATTCAGTTGCAGGCCTATATAAAAATATACATACGATATACACACATACATAATTACTAGTATGAAGTAAGGCGCAAAGACTCCAAAACTGAATAATCAGTGTGAACTGGAAGACACTTTCACTAGTACAGAGCAGTCAAAGACACCAAAAACATGAACATGAAAGATCTGATAGATTTCTTAAAAGCAAAGATAACAGGAAAGCTGGACTGCACAAAGACTTGAAAGTACAAACGTTTTCCAAAACAGAGCACCAATGCAAAATTGCTACTTACAAGTCCTGATCCTCATAAAAAAAAAAAAAAAAAAGAACACCCCCACACTTAAAACACTATTGGATCAGATGATCTTGAATGTCTTTTCCAATCTTAATGATTCTGTGATTCATACCGTGGGTTAATACAGAGTAATTCAAGATAATACAGGTAAGAGCACTGCAGTGTTTATGTAGGCTGTCAGGAGGAGGAAGGCTTCTTTCTCTATTATCTCTCCAACTAGCCAGCAACCCAGCAATTTGCTTTGGGTTGGGTTTGCCACTGCCACTAGTGGCACTAGGGGATCCACTCACTCTCCACATTGTAATCCACTAATGCATTCTAAATTCAACTGCTCACAGCCTGGCACAAATGACTGCTGATAGTCTGCATCTGAGCACATTTCATTCAACGATCAGGCTCAATTACCATCAGCTAGTCACATAACCTCACAGTTTTCTTTATTTAGGACAGTGTGGCAGATATTACTGCAACACCATCAATGCCACATTGATGCCTGCCTACTTGTCAACAGCTTGAATCCAAGCCATGAATCCTACCATGTATTATCCAACCAAATACCATTTTCTATCACACGATTTCTAATGAACTAAATAATTTTTCTATAAAGAAGCATGTGTGCAAGCCCCAAGAATTAGCAGTACGCGTATTTTGTTTAAAGAATTTTATATGCTGTATTTGGATACTTCTTGGTCTACATGCCTACCTCCACATAATAGCATAGTAACTACTGTAAATCAGTGTTAGACCTTTAGTGGGCAACTGACATCTGGGTCACTTGTAACTATACAGCTCCTGGTCAAGCATGTTATCAAGTGTCTCATTACTCAGACTGCAGAGTGACAGTTATTCAATAATACATTTAAACTGTGACACGACAGATTGAGATTATGCAGAAACACAGAAGACCTACCAATCTATTGCCTTTTACCTTCCAGGTGACTATATAGACTCATCTAAATCCAGTCTCTCATAAATACTACATCTCTTAGAGAATACCAACTCATAGTTAACCCAAATAAGACAGGTGGTTTACTAATGTGTTTAACATACCATCTTCATGTTAGAACTCAAGTAATCAGCCACCAGCTGGAGTTTGTACCAGTGATCATCATACTCTGCGCTTGGCAGTCTGGCTACTTTTCCACCCCATCCACCTTATTCCCATCCATTCCATTCATCTTTTACCAATTTGGCTACAAGGAGTATATGAGAGACTGTTAAAGGTCTAGCTAAACTGAAGATATATAATATTCACTCAGCATTCACAGCTCTTCTCTCATCTCCATAGCCAGTCATCTCCTTACAGAAGTCTAGCAGGTTGGTCAGGCACAATTTCCCCTTGATTTCATGACTGGCAGCAGGATGAAAGAGATAATGACCTACAAAAGGTCATTAAAATCCTCAATCCTACAAAAATCCTCAGTGACTCCACACACAATTTGCAACCAGGAGTCCCACATGAAAAGGGCAGTGGTGATTCTAGATTTTCTACAATTCCCAGTCATTTCCCCAAGTGAGAAGTAGAAGGACTCTTATTTCAGGTCTAAAGCCCCACGCCACAGCATAAGGGGAAGAAGGAGCAATATACACAGGCAAGACATGGTATGTTGAAATCACTGGGAATCCCATAAACACAAGTGTTAGTTTACAGTCTGGTTCATTGTTTTTTTGTTTTTGTTTTTTGCTTTTATGCAAGGTCATTTATAAAGTCTCTTGTAGCAATTAATGGCAATTTTTTGCTGTGCAACACACTAAACTGGAGGTCTTCTGTGTTTGGTAAGATGTAGGAAACCTCCCTTATTTGCAGCTGGCTTCTGCTCCAGCATTTTCCCTGCAAGAACTCAGTGGAAATCAGAACCTCTTTCTTGGGTAGAGATAAGCTACTC
Organism: Aythya marila; assembly: GCF_965140915.1. Lineage (NCBI taxonomy): Eukaryota > Metazoa > Chordata > Aves > Anseriformes > Anatidae > Aythya > Aythya marila. Next base: position 7,038,744 of record NC_139056.1, on the reverse strand, counting down.
CAATCAACTTCTTAACAACATCTTGTCCATATGAGAGACTCCATCTACTGATCTCTGAATCACACCCTCACTATCTTTTTCATTGACTTTGAGAAATGGGACAAGAGAAAGGCATCTAAAGTTCACAGATATGAGCCGATCATAGATGTTCATATACAAAGTTTATAGATGTAGATCATACATATAGACCATAGATATGTAGCTGAATAACAGTATTGTGAGTATTTTCAGAGAGCACATCACAGTTTGCTAAAGGCTTTATGCCAGGCCCGAGAACCCAATTTCTCCTGTGCTGGTCAAAGGACCAGGAAATTATACTTCTAGGCCATTCAGAGGTTCACTGGAAAATAATTTAAAGGCCAGAAAGATTTGCTTTTGTACAGGATAAACAGATAAGGTACTTTCAGTAGGGATGTAACATTCTCGTCTAGTTTTAACTGTAGGCTTTCTATTGTGAATCTGATCTGAGAAATTCAGTCAGTCTAAATAAATATGGGGGATTGGAATAGAATTACTTGGTAATGGACACAGCTATCACAAATCCCATTCAAGGACTACGCAAATGGCTAGTGTTATTTTTGAGATTAAATGCCAGCTGTCACAATATAATGTTCTAAAATCCACAGTAAAAGAAAGCTTCTGTCTTAAATATTCAATTACTCTTCTTTATTCCAGACCAGACATCTGTCACCGTGTGACTCTGACAATTCAGATTCTCCTTGATAACATGTCAGGATAGTGAGGGGGTAGGTGTGGAGTGGCGTATGCAAGCAGTAAAAGAACTTACACTTTCCAGTAAATATTCCTGGCTCCTTGGGTATACATTCAGAGGAAGAGTCTGGCAGAATTACTTGCTTTTGAACCTAAAAAGTAAACCAACAGGTGCAATAAACATGCATTTAAATATACACTTTTAAGACAGTTCATAACATATTTGTTTGTTTTATGTACAGTTTTTTGTGTTTCAGTCTCCCTTTGCCTCACCACTCAGGCTGTTCTGCAAACAATGGAAAACATGCCCCTAAACATGAAAGACCACATGCATCCTTACTAAGTCAAGACAATATATTTGTTGATGTTAGCGCATTTTTGAGATTTCCTAGCATGGGATGACTTTTCTTGGAAAGGTTGAAATTGATAAGTCACTCTTAGTTTCATGCAGACTGCCATTAGCAAATGATGACATACTGCATTTGCAACATGTAGCATATATGTCACAGAGATAAAATGTTTGGATGCAATGTAAGACCTCAAAGTGCCATCACTTTTTTTTTTCCCTAGAATCAGAGGACAGAAGAAACGAGCAACCTTATCAAAAAGCAGGTGTTTGTTCCTTGACAATACTAATTAATAGTTAACAACACAAATTATCGAGGCTGCCAAGGAATATGCTTTTTCCTCATGGATTAAAAATTTATGATCTTTATTCTATTGATCACCTACCTTGAAATGAAGATATTTTTCATAAGTACAATCATGGCTGACAGCAAGGGATGAAAAAATAAATCTTTTTCACCCCCAGCAATCAACCCATATCTATTTATTTTATTTTTAAACAGAAGCTGGATTCAAATTAATGGCTCAATGATCTAGTAACATTATTTTAATTGGTCAATAGGTAAGGCAACAAGGTGCATTTCCACAGAGCATTTCACAAAAACACCTCCTCAAAATCTCTGAGTAAGCTAAGCTGCCATGGGGGAAACCCTAACTAATTAAACACCTGGTTTGCAAACAGGAATTAACTGTTGGTTTTGACAATCCAGGAAAGTGAAAATCCAGGAAAAACAAACAAAAAAACCCACAAATGACAAAATTTGCTGATCCTACTGAGGCAATTATGATAGTAAAGACAAAGGACAACTGCAAAGGTTTGTAGATAGACTTTCTTTCACCGAGTGAGGGTGATAAAATAACATTAACTTAATTGTAGATAAATGTAAAAATGCTATGCAGAAGAGAAACAATCCTGACTTTACATACGCAATACTGGGCTACAAAGTAATAGGAGATCTGAATGAAATCTTGTAATTGTTGTAAGTAGTTCTACAAAAACATCATCTCAAAACTCATTAGTAGGCAAAAAGCTAAATAGGAAACTAGGAGTCTAGACTCATTCTCCATAGTTTCATTCATCATTAGAAGTAGATTTCCTGTCATTCAGAATACACCAAAAGGGCTTACATTATGGCTAAAAAGTAAAATAATAAAAAAAAATCAACACTTGTCTCCTGCTATTATAGTCAATTTCCATAGTACAACCACTGACATCCCTGATCATCTACATCATCTACATGTGTTCTCAGACAGCAACATACTTCATGTAACAGCTAATGTCCTTGTGGTAATTATGTAGGTGAAACTGAATCAGAACTGCACACTATAATACATTCACACAGAATCTACAGAGGATGAAAAAAACCTCTGCTGTTGGAGGGTATTTTCTCACAAAACAGTGACTCCATCTTTGATGTCTCATGCCTTTTCCACAGAACAACTTTCAAAGACCATCCTGGGAATCAAAATTTGGAACTCTGCTGAATATTAAAACTCCACAGACTCAATAAAGCTACTGCCTTTATAGAATGCAGAATAGTGCCTTTAAATATTTTAAAAGACACCTTTTACCACCTCTTTTCTCCTCCTTCCCCATTTCTTGGCCACTCAGATCCCTCCATTCCACTGGTGCCTGCTATCTTTTTTTTCAGCCTTAGTCTAATGTTCTATTTCAACACTGCCTACGAACATTGTGATACCTCATGGCTAGAACAAAATATTATCCCACATAAGAGTTGCTGGAAAATAAATAAAAAGCAGTAAGTATTACCATGCACCTACACCTGACCATGCTCTACAGCATCTTCCATGTGAGAAAAAACTAAAGTATGACATCATTCTGGAAAGTAAGACATTTAGAATAGCCGGTGGACAAATCAACGCAATAAAAATCCATGAAGGGACACTAAACACAAAAGTCAATAAAAGCTCTTGTGACACAAACTCCTAAGGGTTGGATGAGTGCTCCAGAAAAACAATCACTGCATTTTTGCTCTGTTCTTACATTCTGCCTTGATATCCACTACTGGTGACTGTCAGAGTTGGCTCAAGTGCACTAGTCACAGGTCTGACCTGCTACAAAAGTTGACATGTTAACTGAAATCATGGAGAAAGAGATGGAAGACAAATGACCATAGATAATATTTGACGAGAATGTAAGATGCTTCCATTAAGACCTTTTAAAAATTCTGTAATCAGCACAGTAAAACACTATCTCAGTCACAGCAAGAAAGGGTCAACAGGCAGAGACTGTTCAAACCCAATATTGGTCTGAATGACAACTCTATGCTGGGGAAGACAAATCATATAGTAGATTCGTATCATTCTGACAGCATAAGCATCCAGCTTGAAAATCTTCATGGTACTAGCAAATTCTGAATGACAGGGAGATCAATGGTTCAGTCGCAAAAGCTTTTGTTATTCTATTGCTGATACAGCATGTTTCGGGGTTAGAAAAGAAATAAGAAAAACATCACAGATGAACAGCAAAATAAAAAGCAGAGGCTCTGAGTAATCACCACGCAGTCCAGGCCTCCTAAGCTTTTGCAATGGAAGAGGTCCTGAGTGAATGCTAACAATGAACAAGTGGATCAATAAAAGTCAGGTGAATTTCAATTTGTGTTCAAGAAATCCTACACTGCATAAGGTATCACAACAGTTTAAGATACTGAAAGCAAAGATGGAACCAGAATTACCAGTGGCAGTGTTAAGGCCTATTTGTTAAGTTAAGTTATGTTAAGTTATGCCTCCGGTGGCACTGGAGGATTCAAAGGGTTAGAGTTGCTGCCAGTGTCATAACATTTTATGTCCTATAAGCCCCCAGGAGAAGACGTCAAGGTAGAACAGGCAGGTCTCAACACAGCACAAGGCTCATTAAGAACCATATATTGCTGGGGGCACTTCAGTTGAACCAGCTGGAATTTTGTTTGATTCAGTTTTGGATCTCCTTTTAAATATACAAGAGTTTCCCCTAGCCAACGATGTCCTCATTGGAGAAATAGCAGGTGCTCATGAATATTCTAAGAAGGTGTAAGATCTGATGGAAAGCGGGTCAGAGACTGAATAATACTATCTTAAGCAGAAAATCTTTCAGGATCTTTGCTCAGACACTGGACTGTTGGGCTGGACTGATATGAGGCAAGACTGCAGTGCCTGAAAACACAGTTCTCCTCTAATTAGTAAAATACCTACTGTATGGAATAGTAGGGGAAATTTCTATGCTGCAAAATGGACATAGACCCATGAAGATGCTAGTCAGAATAGAAAAGAGTTAAAAATAAAGTGAGAGAGAGGAAAGGTAAAAAATGCTATTATGGCAGATCCTTCCCACCTCAGTTATTTTATTTGTAGAGGAAGAAATAAAGAAGAGTACACTCTGTATGGAAAACATGGAAAAATCTTTGGTTTGGAGTGACACGGAACAGAGTAAATCATTACAAGACTAAGCATATGGTCAAAGTCATTGTCAATGGCATAAACCTTCGGGAGTAACTAAATCAAAAAGAAACGCCTCTAATCTCTGCCCAAATAAGTAAAGTAATACAAAATAAGAAAAGGAATACACACACACACACAATCTAGTATAGCCTTCCTTGTAGTCTTCCTAACCAGAGAAAGCAAAAATTGGAGGATCTCCCGTGCTTGAAAAAAAATGAAATTATTATTATTGTTACTGAGCTGGTGGAAAAAAAAAAAAAACACAACAACACTTCAAAACAGGCAGATAGCTGTATTTAGTTTTTCTGTGGAGATTTATGCCGTAAGGGAAATCAGTGCCTCCTACTTCCATGTCATGTTTCAGAAAGACGTGCCTATAGAATTCTGAATGAAGAGGCCCCTACCTGTTGATTCTCTGTTCTTAATCCCGCTTGTGTGAAAGGTCTTTCATCTCCATCCCCATCAGCAGTTGCTGGCCTCTTTAGCTCTTCTTCATATCTCAGGGAGCTGTCATTTTCTGTTTCTCCATCATACATCTCATCATAGCAGAATACAGCTTCAAGAATATCATCATCAGTAGTGAACAATATAGTATCCCCAAAGTGCTCCGGAGCTGAAGGCAATATATAGAATTAAATACAGAAACCATACAAAAGAATATACAGAGTGATAAAAACTGTCTTCGGTCTTTCTTTTACATTTAAGTTTGCAGTAGTGTTTAAAGATAATATACTGGGAATAGGTACTGACTACTGATATAATAACTATATTCAATTTCTGGGCAACACAATACTGGACAGCAGCCCTGCAGAGAGGGTTCTGGGGGTTTTGGTTGATAGCAGGCTGAATACGAGCCAGCAGTGTGCCCTGGCAGCCAGGAGGGTCAACAGTATCCTGGGGTGCATCAAACACAGCACTGCTAGTCAGTCTAGGGAAGTGATTGTCCTGGTCTACTCTGCGCTGGTGCAGCCTCACCTCGAGTACTGTGTGCAGTTCTGGGCACCACAGTACAAAAAGGATGTGAAACTGTTGGAGAGTGTCCAGAGGAGGACTACAAAGATAGTGAAGGGCCCAGAGAGGAAGATATAAGAGGAGCGGCTGAGGTCACTTGGCCTGTTCAGCCTGGAAAAGAGGAGGCTGAGGGGAAACCTCATCACAGTCTACAGCTTCTTCACAAGGGGGAGTGGAGGGACAGGCACCGATCTATTCTCTTTAGTCACCAGTGATAGGACCCGAGGGAACGGAGTCAAGCTGCAACAGGGGAGGTTCGGGCTGGATATCAGGAAGAGGCTCTTCACAGGGACTCCTCAGGGATGTAGTCACTGCACCAAGCCTGTCAGAGTTTAAGAAGCGTTTGGACTGTGCTCTCTGTCATATGGTCTGATTTTTTGGGTAGACCTGTGTGGTGCCAGGAGTTGGACTCGACCATCCTTATGGGTCCCTTCCAACTTGGGATATTCTATGATTCTGTAATTTCTACCTTACACTGCATAGCAGACGAACCTAGAAAACCCAGTCAAATTTCAAGTAGTTATAAAAAGAAAATGAAAAAAAAACCTTCTCCAAAAAACTTTTCCAAACTGTGAAGACTACCTGTGAAGACTAAAAACCAGCAACCTGTAAATATTGAAGACTATCTGTTACTGAAAATAAGGTCTAGTTGTTAAGACTTTGCTAAGAATAAAAATTAGCTCTATATGTTACTTAAATTCACAGTATCATTGAAGAACACATTAGTTTTGCATTATATTTTTAAATTAAAAGGACTAAATATTAACAAAGTGCCAATTTGCCTTGAAGTGGAAAGTGATAAAAAACAAGACATATGTATTTGTTTATATTATATTACTGTTTCCACACAGAAAGTAAGAAATGATAGCATACCTCCAGACAAGGTTCCTGAAGCTTTTGCAATTTCTCCTTTAAAGATGCATTGTTCATTTAACATCATTATAATGTCTTTCACACCTCTGAAAGAGTGTATGCGAGATTTATTATAATTCCAAATCCTAATCATAGCTACTTGACAGGGATTCACAAAGTCAATAAAGATGAAGTGAGGTTTTCCAGGAGTAAATGGTGCTAGCCAAAGATGCATATCATCCTGCGTCAGATTTACTCCATCAATTAGATTGGTTATTACTCTGGGATCTTTGCCATAAGCTGGTAATATATTTATATCAGGTGGTTCAGCTGTTATTTTTGCAATCTGAACAGGCTCTCCTTTAGAACTGAAAACTTCAATTCCATTAAGACCAACATAATGTCTGTCTCCCCATGTTGTTCGAATGTCTATTACTAAGTGCTGCCCATAAGGTAAAACAGGGATTTTAAAATCACTTCCATCATGTGCCTCCACTGAATTTTCTTCTTCTTGCCTTTTTGGTAGTGTTTGTACTCCCTCTTTTTTCATAAGATGATATTCTCCAGTCCGGTTGATCTTCTGCTGATGGAGAAATTCATCAAAGATATCCCCTTGAAAATCCATGTTAGAGATTCGGCCACGATGGGAAAAATTAAACTTTACCAAGGAGTTCCAGGACTCCTGCAGGGTATGTTCTTGTTCATTGTGCCACTTTGCTCTAGAGGTGGCTATGTCCTTGATAGAAAAGTCTTCATCTGAAAATAACATTACATATGAATTTAATGTATTGACAAGACTAGAAGCAAATGACTACAGCACACTTTCTAGAATTATGCTGGTTATATTCACATTCCCCAACTGAAATTCTGGTATATTAGCACTTTTACATTGCTTCCCTGTTTAAAAGGCTATGTCACAATTTCCCTTTCCACTTAGACATAATGAAAACAATTGAAGAGCAGAGCACATGCCAACATACCAAAATGCAAGTTTTAGACTTAAATTCTTGACTCAACACACAAAATTTGCATAATGATGAATTTCTTTAATTTAAGATCTTGGTCAAAACCCTTTGGAAAAAAAACCATGCAGGAAGTACACAGTGTTAACTATACCCTACCTGCCATTACTACACTCCACATTTCATATTAGATTTGGAAAACGCCAGTACAACACTTTGCTTTTATTCCCACTTCTAATTTTAGAGATTTTTTTGTATATGTCTCACACATAAAACAATGCAGATAGACAACATGATACAAGTCAACAGTTAAAATGTGCAGACTGACAGAAGGCAAAACTAATCAATAAGACAGAGGCTTTTAGACAGCTTCTCTTCATAGTATTTCTGCAAGCACAAAGTCCATTCAATCTTTGCTGGTGGCAGTGTCCAAGTGCCTAACTTTTACTTTTTGAGAGCTATTGAACCTCAGGCTGCAATGGACAGGCTGTACCTGCATTAAGCAGTGACCTACCAGTTGATTCAAGGACTTTACTCAGTGATACTTATTGGGTGGCCATCACAAGGTATCATCCTCTGCATTTCTGCAGAAGACCTTTCATACTGTTGGACAGAGTTGAACTGTTTAAGTTTCCAAAGCATTAGAGGGAAAAAAAAAAAAAAAAGTGCTTCCTATTTCAGCAAAACAGAGTGAAATAAGTTGGTGAGAAATTCCAGTGGAATGGGTAGGGCAGGCATAATAAAAACAGAAGCAGAATTATTTGTACCACTACTGGAAGATGACGTAGCTTCTCTACTGCAGATGCATACTTATCTGTGGATGGAAATCAAAATTCTACAAATATAGCATTTTAAGATAAATTCATGAAGCATCAATCCAGCATTTTTTGTGTAGTGGGTTAACCTCTGTTCTGTTATTACTGCCTGTAAATTTCAAATATGCTAAACTTTGAATTTAAAATATTAGAAACTTAAGCTGTAATTAGTGTGCACTTCCTAAATGGAAAGAACTGACTTCTTACTCAAGGATTTCTTAAGCTTTGTATCACAAGATAACAAATCCAAAAGCTAGCTCCTGCTGAAAACATACTGCCAAAACGATAAGTTATTGCATGTGAGTGCATCGAATAATGTGGACTAACCTGAAGAAATCACTTGACTGTTCATTTCCTCATCCTACCCTGTGTCTATCTTGTCTGCCTACATCTTTAAACTGGCTGCTGCCTTTCACCATCACTGGTGAAATGGTCAGGGCTGGGAGGCTAGACTATGCAACAAGTGTAACTGGCACAGCAAAAACAAAACATAATTGAAAGGATTTTACATGGTTTCCTTCTACCTCCTCTGAATGCATAGTTTTTCTGTAAATTGTAAATATAGTTCAGAGCAGGTGGATGGTTTCTTACACATTTATAACCCCTTGTATATTTATACAGCACCAAAGAAATGCTGTGCTCTTAGTGAAAATCTTCAACACAAGATTTAACAGTTTACCAGAAACTTACTTTTTTCCTCCACTTAGACAGAAAAGAAGTCTGTAACAACCTTGACATATGAAGCTAAAAATACTTTTGAGAAACCATCAGAATGATGGCTGGAAAGATACTAACCTAAAGCATGCTCTTTAGTGGGCCCTAAAGGGAGAAAAAAATTAAAACTGCTGCTTGGATTTGGCAAGGTAATTCTTTTAAATTTAGCATCAGATCTACATAACTACAGATCCTCCTCTTCCTTTCTGCTTTTGCCACCGTCTTCTATATTTTACCTTTAACTACAACTTCTGTTGCCACCATCCTCTTGCATAGGATCTGTCTTTCATGCAGGTTTCCTCAATTCCTAACTGCCCAAGTCACTGCATGGTATCAGCACCAGGGCCTCGATGTCCTTCTTGTAGTGAGGGGCCCAAAGCTGAACGCAGCACTTGAGGTACTGGTGTGGCCTCACCAGAGCAGAGCACAGGTGGACGATCACCTCCCTGCTCCTGCTGGCTACACTGTTCCTGATACAAGCCATTCCTGATGCTGTTGGCCTTCTTGGCCACCTAGGCACTCTGCTGGCTCATGTTCAGGTGCGCACTGACCAACACCCCCAGCTCCTTTTCTTCTGCACAGCTTTGCAGCCACTCTGCCCCAAGCCTGTAGCACTGCATGGGGTTGTTGTGGCTAAAGTGCAGGACCCAGCACTTAGCCAGGTTGAACCGTTCTTTCCCAGTAAAATGAGGATTTTTGACTCTGCCACCTGTCAGTCTTGATGGGTCAGGACGAATGAGACCTAAACCAGTACCCCTGGAAAAGGGAAGTCATGGCTGGGAATCGAGTATCCCTGCTAGCAAAGCTTGCACCTGAAGCAGAACGGGTGGCATAAGAACAACAGTAATCCGACAGATTGGCCTAGGTCATTTTCCAAATGGGCAAACAGAAATAATACCTGGACCTTACATATCAACAAAGAATAAGCAATGGAGTGAAGGATACAGGCTTCTCTGGATGAAAAGTCTTTGAGAGGTTATCCAAAGTAAATGCAGAACCCACCAGGACTGGCAAAAGGAACTGACAGGGTGCCATGTCTAAGGCGGGTGTAAATTAAACCATTAAACTGACAGTGCCCAAAGCAACTACAAATAATTAAACAGCAAAGAGGGAAAGAGTCTTCAGTCACATGCATTTAAACAACAGTGATGAGCAAAGAAGTAGATTCAGTGTACAAAGAGGATGAGGTGAATGTTGCTTTCTATGCAGATGAGACCCAAACACTCCTCTCCCTGGCCAGCCAGAGGCGGATAACGATGAAGCATTGCATGGGAATACAATGGGGGCAGCATGCAAGAGGAGCTATGTGGGAGCGAAGCAAGCTCTCCTTGTGGTCGTGCTGGGGAGCAGCTTAATTTCCAGCTCAACATGATTAAGAGCAGATGATAACAAAGATTTTCAAAAAAGCTGTCACTTCTATATTTTCTTCAAATAAATGGAGAAAAGCAAATGTAGTACCAAACAATTACAGGCCCATGGGCTAGATTTTAGTTCTGCACAATGTCCTTGAGTGGATACTAAAACAAATGGTTATCAAGAATAAATGCCAATTGCAATAAAATGCAAAATAATGTTTTCCCAAAAGACTACTTAAGACTAATTTTTAATTTTGGTTTTGGAATCACTGGGAAATAAGTAATGTTCCTAGCCTATCTATGGCAAATAATCTTTTACACCAGGGACAACTGAGATAAAAATAAGAACTTGAAAGCAGATGGGAAACTACTGAAACAGGGTTGTGTTCCATATACATAGGCATAAAAGCCTGGAGACCAACCTGTCTGCTCTTCTCCATCCCGCATGGGAAATACAAATAGGAAACAAATTTCAGAGTAGTATTTCAGAGAACATAAGTTATTTGCAAATCACTTCCTTGTTCAAATCATTGTCCCTGTGTATACTCGTGGGATGGGTGATCCCAAAGAGTACTTCCCAGATTCTTACAGTTTACCTGAATAAGATACTGCATATTTATTTAACCCTTGAAAATGCCAAAGCTTGAAATTTTCAAGATAGGCATGTACAGAAGAGTATTTGATATCAGTTGGCCTTCCCTGTTTTCAATTTTTTTTCCTTTTGTTTTCTTCCCCACCCTCACTTTTTTTTTTTTTTTAAATGGCAAGTACTCTAAGCAATACAGAGATTACAACTCCAAAGCACTTCTAGGAGAGTGCAATAGGAGTGATTTTCAATGGGAGGTTAACAGGTTTTTTAGCTACATTAAAGAGTGACAGCAGGAGAAGTAGAGCTCTGAAAAGAAAGCGGAGGATAACTCGAAAGCACAGGTCAATGGCTGAAGGCTTACAGGATCTGGTATTCCTTTTAGCATCTAAAATTTATTATTTTTATTGGAGCCTTGTGCAACTATCGTGGTACTTCTGTCATCAACTCTGCATGTAGCTAAAGAACACTTGCAGGTGTTACAGACACATTCCCAGCCTCCTGCATGCCTGAGAGGATTGTATGACGGATGCTATCCCAGAGCCCAGAAATAACAACACATTCAGCATTCATCTCCCCTGTGGGTTTAAGAGGAATGTCTTGAATCACCAAGCCTTGTGTCCTGCTTCTGCCAGCAATGCACACCATGCAATTCCTCTAGTAACTTCAGTAAAATACATTTTGGGACATTAGCTTGGAAAAAAAACATCTTTCCTCTTCTCTTCTCTGTTGTATTAATCTCATTTCTATTCCCAGCAGCTATAAATAGCAATCATATTTCCATGCTGCAATCACACGCTTCGTTTCCCAAATCATTCTAAATGCTCTCTTCTGTTCCACTTCATAATCAGCTTTCCTGAAAATGGATGATCAGAACCACGGTTTTCCAATTGAAGTCTCACAAGTGCCTGCGCTGAGATAGTAACGTTTCCCTAACTAACAGAAACGCCTCTGCTGATACATCCTCAGAGTGCATTGCTGTAATCATGCCTGCATCGCACTAGCATTTCATAGTCAGTCTGTGATCAACTACTCAGCCAAGATCCTCCTCTTCCTCAGTCATTTGCAATTGATTATTACTCAGCTTGCAACTTAAGTTTCTGTTATTAGTCCCAAATGACCTTGCAAGCAGTTTGTACTACTGAATTGCATTCTACTGCTGTCGCTCCAGTCCTCAAGTTCATCTTTCTGTTCTTCAATCCTCTTAACTTTTAATACCCCAAATTATACATTATATGCAAGTTTTGTCAGCATACTTTCATCGTTTGCTATGAACACTGAAGCAGTTACCAAAGATAAAACTGTATGCTTTAATAGCAACAGTAACTCAAGCCAAGTATGCATGTATGTGCTATTTCTAATTTCTGTTGTTCTCATTATTCTTCATTTAAAGACCAAAGATGAGCTGTGATGCTGCATATGGGCTTCTGCAGAGTCCCCTTTGTCACATACTTCTATTGGAAACAGCAGTTGTCCCAGCTCTGTAAAAAATTAAATCCTCCACTGTTAGGGAAAGATGTAAAACTGCTCCCTGTTGTTAATGCTCACTCAGTTACACTTTGAAAATGACTTCACCTTGCACAGCACAGAGAACAAAAATTGTAAAATATGGTTTTCTCTGGGACAACCATGTATTGGGAGTTATATTGTCAATTTTTCAGTTTTAAGCTCTGGGTAACAACCTGCTCTGAGCAAGGTTAGAAGACATCCTAACAAGAATCATGATAACCCTCATCTCTAAATTCTGGACATTCTTGTAACTGAAAAGAAAGCATTAAGGTGGGATTTGTTTACAATTTCAGTAATGTTGACAAGTTTTAAAACTCAAAGTCTCACAGGAGGGCTATTCATGTGCATACCATAAAATACAAACTATACGTAGCCAAGTTAATGGTGCTGTAAGATCCCTGGTTTGTTTCTCAGCATTGGTTTTCTATATATTTTATGCATGCATCAAAACAAAGGTTAAAAGAGAACACAATGCAGTAAGAAGCTTCGTACGCCTTATTGTGATTTGGTCAAATCTCTTGCTTTTAATATAGTGAAATCGCTTATTCCGTATTGTTACGAAACCTCTGTTAAATGATATATTTTATGTGCTTCCATTACAAGTAGGTTTTAACTTCTTAACTTAATGCAAAATCTGATTTAGAGGATTTATATAAGATAAAATATATTCCAGAATTAGATGAATAGCACTGCAACAAAGAAGAGAGATTTAGGCCTACCAAATATAGAGTGCATTATACGGCTTGTGGATTGGCCTGCATATAATATACTTACTCAGACTTCCACATGACACTTTTGTCACAGAGAGAAATCTGAGAATTTAGGAACATAAGCTTAGTTAAAACACTGAGATCAAGAACATAAATAAATAAATAGATCAGTTTTCCTTTTTTAATCCCCTTCTTTAAATACAAAACTGAGCAAAACTGCAAACAGGAAAATACAGCTCTTTCTTTTTAAAGTCGTTTAAAAAAAATCTACCTGTTTTCTGCTTACACAGTAAAAGAAAAAATTGAAAAGGCAGTTTTTAGATTTGAAAGTATAGACTAAGTGCTTATAATATTCCTTTTTTTCTGGGGGGGGGGGGGGGAGGAGAGGGAATTTTACAGTATGGATAAAGTGACAACCACATTATAAACTGCCTTTTGAGTAGAAAAAAAAAATGTTTTTCTTTGCAAAGCTTGATCTGGGGTTACAATCATACAAATTCTCTCTCAGAATTGCCTTTTTAGTCTTTAAATAGTATTAAACCAAAAAAAAATCCGTATCTGTGGGCACCTAATTCTATTGCTTCTGCAAGGATGCTTGGCCTAACATGCGCTCATTTAAGTAAGGATAAACAGGCACCTTGTTAGTCTATTTTAAGGCACTTACTGGGTTTATATCATTACCTGAGATATATCAACACTCATAAGGATTGCTAGGAAAGGCAATCTTCTAATGCAGCTTTAAAAAACACTGTGCTCAGACTCCATGGGCAAGACAATTTCAGGTAGGTCAGGCCTCACTGCCAAATCAAACAGGTAACAGCTGCCCCCCAGTAAGGCTCAAGGTGATCTTATCAATATGTATAAATACCTGATGGGAGTGAATAAAGACAAAAGAGCCAGACTCTTTTCAGTCGTGACCAGTGAAAGAATAGCAGGCAATGAGCACAAGTTGAAATCTATGAAACTCAATCTGAGCACAAGAAAATGCTTTTGCAGTGAGGATGGTTCAATACTAAACCACCCAGCCAGGCACAGTTCTGGACAAGCTGGTTTAGCTGACTCAGCTTGAGCAGGGAGGCTGACTATGTAATGCCAAGGGATCCCTTCCAACCAGTGATTCTGTGCTTCTGTGAAATGAAGAAAATATCAGCCCTTGCACTGAAGTTATTATTGTGAGATCTTACCTTTGGGTGCCAAATCATCTTCTTTAATGTTTACAGTGTTTAATCCCTGCTTTCTTACACTTCTCCTTCCGCTTGTAGGGTACTCTAAGCTGCTGCAATGTTTGTTAGAAAACTCCTCTGAAATGTCTAAGCCAACACCATCATCCTTTCTGGCTAGCACTTCCACTCTTTCATCTCCATTTGTATTTCTGCTTCTGGATCTTCCCAGCCCATTTCTCTGACATTTGACATCTTCATTAGTCCTATCTGAAAAGTTTGTCATGATTACATCTGACTTTGTTTGAAATCTTGTGCCTAAATCATGTTCTGTAGCAAGCCAGGAAGGCTTCTGCTTACTGGAAACATCTTGATTATTCTCTGCTACTTCGGAAGATGGCCGTAACCAAGAAGGAAGTCCACCTGTAGAATCAGACAATTTTCTTCCTGTTAGCTTTTCCATTTGCTCACTCAAAGAAAGTTCATCATCAGATTGAATGTGCTCAATAACTTCTCGTGCTGGTGCATTTTCTTTGGTATCTTTTATGCAAATGTGAGATGGGAACACATTTAGATCATTCTCTAACTCAGTCAAATTTTCCTTAGTAAAGCTAATTGAGTTCACCTTATCCTCAATGTGATTTTCTTCTGGTGGAGATTTCCTGTTTATTGAAGTACAGTTTGACTGTAAACACGCGAATTGCAGGTCAAGTTTCTTGTCTGTGGCTGCAGCTGCATTTATTTCTTTCCTTTCACTTGAAGGATAGGTAGCGATATCTTGCTTGCAATCTGTAAGGTCAATTGTAGTGCTATGGTCAGTGATGAGATCTCCAGAGGCTCTCTCTAATTCACCATCAAATACAAGGTTCTCATCAACGTATAATTTCACCTTCTTTGCTCCAACATCAAGGTCCTGGAAAAATAAAAGCATGGAGATTTCCATCAAGGTGTTCAAACATTAGGTACCACTCTTCTGGAACTCTGACAACAGATGAAAACAATGAAAACCCCGTATCAGCAACATGCTTTTAAGTACTTTTTAAATGAAAACATCAAATAAGTGAAAACTACAGTGGAATATTTAAGATTTTATTTAAAAGGACCAACAGATCTTCTAGACATTACTATGAACCTTTTTGGCTGAAACCTAGGAAATAAATGCTTATATATTTAGAAAACCTTGAGCTAAGACACCTAGATTAAGTATATTTATATTTGATCAGGATGTAAATTCCAGAGGCAGATTTGGCTTCAGCACCTTTAAGATTCATGGCTTACTTGACACGTATGCTACACAGCAAACAGCCTGTCGCATTAAGGGGTGTAACTGATTAACTGTTAGGGGCCTGGTTGGATTCAGGATCCTGAACTATCACAGTCACAGATACACCAATAATGTAACATGCCCTTGCTCTAGTCTCGTTCAACGAGAACTATCACAACTAGAAACAACGCAATTAAGTGCAATTTATTACAGCAACAGGTACACAGGTTCTTTGTATTGCCAGCAATAATTTACAGCATAGGCAGCTCTGGAAGCAGCTCTGCAGAGAAGCACCTGTGGGATCAACAGCAAGTCAGGCACAGTCAGCAGTGTGCCTCTGTGACCACGAAGGCCAACTGCACTCTGCACTGCCAGCTCTGCAGGAAGTGGTAACTCCTAACTCATGATACTCCATCTGAAAAACAGAATATTGTCATCCCCTTTCATTCTATCCCTCTCCAAGAGAAGTGCTGGCAAACTGGGGAGAGCTGAGCAAAGGCTCACTACCACGGCTGGGACTTGACCACAGGGCTTCAAACAGAGGCTGAGGGAGTGAGTTTGGCCAGTACAGAGGAAAGAAGGTAGAATGGGGATCAAATCATAGCTTCTCCTGCCCACAAGGCTGCTTGTCTCAGAGGATGACCAGAGAAAGACATGAGGCCAGAGATGCAGACTGTATCGAGAAGGGTTTCAGTCTTAAATATAAGAAAACAGATTCTTCTCGAAAGAGTGATTTATCTTTGCACATTACACAGAGAGGTGGTATAACCTCTATCTTGGAGACTTTCAAAACTCAGCTTGACAAAGCCTAGAGCAACCAGATTTGGCTTCATAGTCAGCCCTGCTCTGAGCAGGATACAGGGCTTACAGACCCACTCTCATTCAGCCTAAATCTTTTTGTAAATCCGTATTGAAGCATGGAAAGGTGACAGGAGGTTCCCCTAGGCCCTACAGCCATTCAGCACCAGAACTGCGATAGGCATGCTAGCACAGCACATCACTGTCTGTTGAAAGATGGACATTTCCCCATGAATCCAAAAGACTGATCCTGTTCAGTTTGCAATCCGTTTTAAAAACAGGACTGATGCTGGTTTTGACATACAAAGTTTTACATAATTTGCCTATTGGATTTCAAAATATAAACTCTCTTAATATAATAAGATAAAATTCAACATGCACACAGGAAGAACAGCTCCCTGATAAAAACTAATTCAACAAGCTAGGAGCCTTCCACACAGAGGAAAAGATAATGAAAAACGAAAAAAAATCAGCACAGCTATTTTGAATTAAGATTTATAGACCCTTGTCCCATCTGACAGATGACTACAGAGCTTCAAATTATATTGGTGGAGTCCAGGCTAAATAAACTAAAATTAATTACACATTTAGTAGCTGAGTTGGCAACTCCTTGTCAAGTGATACTGTGGATGCTATAAGTTTGCAAAGGATCAAGGAAGACCAACTGAATTAATGGCAGAGAAATCCATTGCAGGTTACTGAAGACAACAATAACAAAAAAAAACAAAAAACAAAAAACAAACAAAAAAACATTTGCCCTAGTAAGTCTCTTGAAAATTGCTTCTAAGCTGAGACAGTATCAGGAAGAATTATCATGTACTTTTGCCTTTAATCTTACTCAAGTTATGCTTACTATATTTTCTTGCCTACTGCTGAAGACAGGCTACTGGCTAGATGGACCTTTGATCTGATGCAATACAGCAGGATTTACAGTTTGTAATATACTTTACTTTTGTGATAGAGACATAGCAGGATTGCAGACTGAACTCTTCAGATCAAATACAGAATTGACAATCTGTATAGTGGTTGTAATTTGGAATACTATCTTTTTAATTATTATGATTTTTCTAGTCTCAGTTGCTAACACAGCATGTTTATTATGGTGTTTCTATGTTTTCACATTCACCCACATACAAGCTGTCTGTCTACCCCTACTAACTTCTAAGTCACTGATATAACCAACATCCAACAGATTTGAGAGAACAGATGTTCTCAAACAGGACAGAACCCCGCAGTTTGCGAGAGGTAACTGTCTAAAGGAGACAGGAAAAAAAATGAGAACCTATACTGAAAAGAAGGTGAGAATAACACAGTTTCAGGAATTTGGGACAACGGTGGCTGATCAACTATTTTGTCAGCAAATTTTTCTCAATCTGTCACAAAACAGACTGTTTGCTTGTTTCATCAAACAAAGATACAGGGCAGAGCATCTTGTGAGTCAACTTGCAGTCAACCAAGGAGAGTTTGTGCAGAGGCAACTGGAGTTAGGATATTGTAATACGCACCTACAGAGAGAAAAATAGAAGATGCAGGCAAACAAGAAATCTACAGTGGGGGAAGAGGAGGGGGAAGCGAGATGTGGCAGGAAGGAATTCAAAACATTCCTGATTTAAAAAAAAAAGCAGAGAGAGAGCCTTCGTTAACTTCTCAGAGAATAGCTGTAAACCCAGTTTAACTAGTCATAAAGTCATGGCTGCCTGCATTACTCTTAAAGTATCATAAAGCACTGGATGTCTGTAATGATGCATTTGGTCATAAAATTATTTCTTTTTTTCCCCTTGAGCCATAGGGAACAACGCTAGATTAATCTAATTGGGGATCAAATCATTGTAATTATATGTATAAAAAACTAACTACATGGCTTTGCCTGAAATTATCATTGGAAAGACTATCAGGATGCTCCAGTAACGTTATTTTCCAAGTGTTTGCATGTCTGGACAAGTAATTTCCCCTTTAAATGCTACAGATATTGGATATACACAGTTGAATTTGGGATAACTCCAACATTTCTACAGAATATGTTAGCTTTTATTACAGTTTTGAATATTCAAACATTAGTCCTGTGTTTTTACTTGAGAACAGATATAACCTGCATGGAACCACAGAAATATACATGTGTATTTTGGAAAGAATTTGTCAAATTCAGCTTTTAAATTAAAATTATTTAATTAATTAATTTTTAAATTAAAATCAGCAACAGCTTGTACAGAACAGAACGTATTGAAATGAGTCCCCCTCATTTTGTGAAAACAGTTTTATGGTTCCTCAGTATTCTTTCTTGGCTTTCAACTTCAGCCCCAACAGAGCACCTGCTGGCATAGTGCTTTCCAATAAAGCAACAAAGACTATATTTCTGGACATTTCAACGGTATCTGTCAGGAAGGACAAAGCTTTGAACTGGAGACACTTTTCTGAGAATTATAGCTGTACAGAAAACAACATTGCCTCTGCCTGACTTCTCAAATAAAAGTGAAAAAGGAGGAGCAATAAGTCAAAAACAAGAAGGAAAAAGTATTTCTATTAACCTAACTCTGTGGGAACAAAACTCCAGATTAGCCAGGAACTGCAAAACCGCAACTGTACAGACAATGCACCCCAGTCCAGCGAATTGGGTGAAAAAAAATCTCCAACTCAAGAGAATGGACATTAAATACACACAAGGATGAATAATCACTTGAAAGATTATCCAGTTGGAAAGCATCTAAAACATCCATGCATTTAAGTATTAATTCCATTCACAGATTTGTGAAGCCATACCAGTCACTATATAGAATCCTATGAAAAGGGCTTTAAAAGTATCAAGTAACAATTCAAATTCAAGGCCAGAGAAAGTATTTACGTGTTTGACAAACTTGAGAAAAAAATGGGCATCCTTACTCTTGATCTGTTTTTACAGATTCAACATGACCACGTTTTTCACAGACCTCATCTGAAGTAAATAAAGAAGGCAAAGTGAAGCATTCTCTGAGACTTTCTTTGTAATGCACTAAACCAATGAATACATGACAATAATCTGACCTGGTTTTTAGAGCTTCCTTCAGACAGTTTTTTCCTACTTTCAGAATCAAAAGCTAAAACTCAAATATTTTCAAAAATCCATAAGTACTGGTCTGAATTAGTCTTTTATCTATTTGAAGAAGTACATGGGTGCCTCTCACTTATGTGTTTTCTGAGGGAAAGAAGGTTAGAACAGTTAAAACAAATAAATACAGCTCTGGATTTATGTTAACAGAAAGAAAATTGTTAGCTAATTGTATTTTTGTTTCTGATCCTTCTCAGACAAAATGTCCTCATGACAAATTATAGTTAGGCAGAACTGCTTTGATTATTCCTTCACATTAAGAATAATGAGCTCGTGTATACTGTTGGACTGCAACTGAAATCTGAAATCCATGGAATTACAATCCTAATGGATTTTACAGTTCACCTCATAGCAGTTTATTAAAAAAAAAAAAAGTCTTGCAACACACAAATATGTTTATGTGTATTTCCCATATATTCAATAGGTTTGGTAACAAACCATAGTATTACCTCCAAAAGCAGCAATCCCTTTCACACCCTAACTATGACGGAACATTCTGTAGCCTACATTTTAATAGAAAAAAGCTATTAAGATTCCAGAAAATACATATAAATCACATTATAACAAACTTGTTTAAGCTGTTCACTCCACAGCCACTTCCATACATATAAGTTACCACGTGTGCTTATATAAGAACATGGATGAGAGGAAGACCACAGGGATAAAGCCTCTTATTTATAAAATAGAACAGCAAATCCTCTTTCATCCAGTACCTGGGATTTTTTTTTCCTCAACACTTCAGTGTACCAACAAGAATAATTTCCATGGTGACATTCAGACACACAAACAAGAGACCATCTGTCATCAAATGTCTCTCTCGTAACACTAGATTACAAATTACATTACGTACATACAGTTAGTTTATTTTTAATTAAAGTAACAAAACAAAAATTGAACACCAGTCACCTTGTTTATACCTACATACATGAGAAATCCAACATTTATTTACATATTGTAATAAAGCAACTCAGAGCCCTGAATATTAAGATGCACTTACCTTTGTATATTTATTTCTCAACACAGTAAAAGATCACCTGACAGAATGTGCAAGCCTTTTGCTAGGTCTTTTGAGATTTGTAACAGCTTTCATAGCAAATGCTAACTGTGCCTATGAAAATGTTCATGTTTACATTGCTACAACTTACAATCAACAACAGAAGCAAAAATCTGCAGTAAACATGGGCCTCTCCTAGCTCCGCATTTCACTAGAGAAAACGTTACCTATTTTTATTTCATACTTTTGGAAAGAAAATTAAACTGAGTTTCTACAGGAAAAGTAGAGCATGCATAGAGGAGTTGAGAAAAGACTACTTACACTAGTTGTGCTGTTGTAATTCCAAATCTTGATCTTGGATATACCAAAGTCACGTGACCGGGTGGGGTTGCGGATAACAAAGTAAAGTTGGATGGGAGGATGGAAAGGGCACATCCAAAGGAAGCATTCCTTTGTCGTCTAAAAACACATACAAGCAGACTGTCACCAGTACACCTTCTTCCAAAGCAGGATATTTAATTAACTCACCACCCCACAGGAAAAAATCAATTGGAAAAGTAAACGTTTAATAAAACCTGTTATGTTAAGAGCAAAACCTTAACCTTATTTTCAAACAGTAAATCCAACTCTCCTGCCTGTAAGACAGCTCTCAACCTGACTATTAGATAAAGGTCAGCTGCTTGCCTTCCCAAGTGAGACATCTGCATGCTCATGAATGACAGGCAGTCTGCCATGCTTTGGAACTACAGGGTCAAAGCAAGTCCAGTTTATTTTAATCAAATTAATCAGCTTTGCTGGCACTAGAGAGGATCACTGAGCACAATGGACACTGCATAATCATTTCACAATTTCTTAAAGTGCTTGTGCTCCTGTTTTACCATCTAAGGAGGGGAAACATCGAATTTATTTCACTCCCTTTATTTTAATCAGGATTTGCAGATAATTAATTTCACTTGCAGATATATTTCTTGGAGATTTCTATTTTATCTTAAAAAAAATTCAAATATAGCTCTAACATCGATTTTACAGACAACTGACAATCAAGATAGCTTAAATACCAAAGTATGCCTAATTCTGGGCACTGTTCAAGAGTGCTATTTGTACATGTTTAGAAACAGAAAAAGGATGTGTGGCAGTTCAGAAAGAAGCAAGGAATAAAGAGTTTCAAAATCAAACGTCACCCCAAAACAGAGAAGAATAAGGGCAACATGTAAACATACATGTAAACAACATTTCAGTGACCTGAGAAGAGCAGGTAAATTACCTCCCTTCCTAGTTTCAATAATCCATAGTGCATACAGTCACACAGCAGGTACACAAAGCCAATATTTTTCCACATCCTTTCACTTAGAACTGAGCCTTACAGTTTTCCCTATAGATGGTAAATAAAACTTTCCTATCGAGTAATTTAAATATATATCTGATGATGCTAAGGACAGATCTCTGCCTGCCTGCTGAACAAACAGAACCAGTTCTCAGAGTGGTCATCTACCTGTTCAAAGTTCTGATTGTTGATGTCATCTCTGCCCCAGAGGCCTCTCAACAAGCTTTGGGACATCATTGTTACTTTGAATGCATTTGCGGCATAACAACTATACAAGCACCAGAAGGGCTTATTCTTTTTTACATTAAAAAGGAAAGAAAGTCTATTGACATTGAACAATATCCCTCAAACCAGTGAAAACCCAATTCCAGGATCAATTTCAAGGCTACATCATATTATTCGAGTCATATTGTGAACAAGCATGATCAAAAAAAGAATACTGATTCTCCAACAGCAGACAACACGTGATGAAGGTCTTCTCCAGACCTCAGACCTCTTAAGTGAGAACCTGATGGCCTAGAAATCAGTAGGTTCTCTGGGTGTACTGATATAGAGCCAGAGTTACTTTAACAGGCAGACAGCAGACTCAGAGCCAAAACAGACTCTGGAGAGACCCATTTGTACTTCTATCCAGAAGCTCTGTAAAGGCTGCAGATCTTCCAAACAACAGAAGAAATAATCAGCCTGGCTCCAATATGTTGTCTTGAGTGAGACGCAACTTGGAGATAGTATTGTTTGTCAGTAGCATGAGCATACTCATTTCAAAAGAGCTGACACCAGAACTTCAAGATACATTAATGAATCCATGCCGAAACTCAGTCTGCGGAGGACGCTCGTGCTTTATAACATTATACATTAGGTACTCTGCTCTGGAGTCTAGAGTTACCATCTTTGGCATTAACGCTGAAAAAATCTAGCCCCAAAGTTCTTTGAACTATCAGGGTGAACCTGAAATGCCAGGAGTACTCGTTGTATTTGAGCTGGATCAAAGCAAAAAGTGAGAGCAGGAACCTTTGTCTTTAGATTTTCTGAGAGATTGGCCTCTGATACATTGCTTTGTGGGGGCACTGAAGGTATGCCCGATGCAAAGGAAAGGAAGGCTTGAGCCTTGAGGAAATCAACAATTTAAAGGACTATGTTACACTGTAATCAGTTAAAAATAAAATATCATGGCTTAAGAATAATGGGATATGTGAATATATGAAAAATGCTGTATAATGGATTAATAATTACATTACTACACAGTATATAACTATCCAGAAAGACTGAGAATCACAACTACTACTACTTAGTGTAAACCGGCACAGAGCATGGCCTATAAACGAGACAAGGCATTTATGACACACAAACTACAACTTCCAGGAGACAGCAAGAAAGATGCTACAAGTAGAAATATTTGTCTGGAAATAACATTCCATACTGAGTTTCAATTAACTTTTAGAGTATTACACATTTGCCCCCTTTCTATTTTCATTCACCCTGCAAGTCGAAGAGTATCACTAGCACGAAATGCACTAAAACTTGTACTTTTAAAAGACTAAGTCATTTAGTAAATTCAACCACTAATATCATACTCATTTTTATTAGAATCCTAGCTCTGAAGTCCCACGGTGAGTTTCGAACACTTTATATCATCAGTATGTCAAAACACATACAGCAAATCCCAAGAACAACTGAAAATATGGCAGTATGAAGAGCTATGAAGTTTTCTGATCTCTGCAGTAGCACCAGAATTTCACAGAATCACAGAACTGTAGGGGTTGGAAGGGACCTCAAGAGATCATCGGGTCCAACCCCCTCGCTAAAGCAGTTTCCCTAGAGCAGGTTGCACAGGGAGGTGTCCAGATGGACCTTTAATATCTCCAGAGAAGGAGACCCCACAACCTCCCTGGGCAGCCTGTCCCAGTGCTCCGTCACCCTCACCGTGAATTAGTTCTTTCACATGTTGGTGCGGAACTTTCTGTGCTCCATTTTGTTGCCATTGCCCCTTGTCCTGTCCCCACAAACCACTGAAAAGAAGTTGGCCAAATCCCTCTGTCTCCCACACTTAAGGGATTTATAGACATTTATAAGATCCCCTCTCAGTCTTTTCTCAAAGCTGAACAGAGCCAGGTCTCTCAGCCTTTCCTCACAGGGGAGACGGTCCAGGACCTGTGTCATCTTTGTGGCCCTCCACTGGACTCTTTCCAGGAGATCTCTGCCTTTTTTGTACTGTATTTCATTTCAGTTATTGAGATTTCATTGTCTTCAGTACGTAAAAGCACCTCATCTTACTATCTAACAGGAGATCTATGAAGTAGTTTTCTTTACCACACCATACATTTTTCTTAATCTCTTGTTCAAAAGCACCTACCTAACCATCCTTATTCTTCCACGGTCCTTCTCTAGGTAAAAGCATAACAAGGGGACAGGAGAAAAGAAGTACATTTCAGTCTTAAGTTTGCAGTCTTAAGTTTACTGAAATTCACATTTAATAAACGGAAGAAAAAGCAGTGAAGCTCCTATACCTTCAGATCACAGGTAGTACTTGGTTTAACAGCAGATGTAATGTAAAAAATGCAAAATTTCTTGTCCTTAAAGTTTTGTGATCTTGTTCTACGGATACTATAATTATATTACAATAGTTTAAAAACTGAATGTGTTCCTTCACCCAAGATAATATCACAGTGTTTATATATAAAGAGGCACAGATAAATGTGTCTCCCTCCAATTGCTAAGTTAACTAAGTCAAATAAATTTATCAAATTCTGTTCAAAAATATTACAACTGAATACCAACATCTTGTACAGGAAAGCTGGATTTGTTAATAATAAATTGCAATTTTTATGTTTTTAATTTTCAGATAGCTGTTCTGCAAGTCAGGTTCAAAATGAAATCATGCAATCAAACAAAAAACCTTAGCGATGGAATATTACAGAAATAGTAAAATAAGAAGTTGTTACATTCCGGACTAAGCTGTCTTACATTTAAGTTCTGATTGACCAAGCAGCACAAATCTCCTGGGTAGTCAGCATTTCGAATGTCCACATCATGAGGAGACACAAATATCTTTTCATTGCATAAATCAAAGAATTCCACCTCTCTCAAGCCAACATTTTCTGGATTTCCCCAGTTCGAAAGAAGTTCCATAGTCACATAAATGGCATCTCGTACTTCCACACTTGTCATCTGGACCCAAATGAAATAGAACAATTTGACAAAACAACAAAGCCTGCAGCAACATGAAGACTGTTAATACTACAATGCTGACAATTCAGAAGCAAAATGCCTTTAAACACAAAGCTATCTGGATGATATTTAATCAATTATTCTGGACTCTAATAATTCTGTCCCACACCAACTAATAAACCTATAGCAGGGTAAGAGAACAGAACTTATCACCCTCTTAGATTTCATCCACTCCAAACCTAAGGAGAAAACTGCTCTCTGTTTTGTCTTCTTCATTTGTCATTCTGATGAAAAGAGGAACGAGTTTTCTGCTCACAGAATAACACGTGAGCTGAGATTACAAACTATACTGTAAAACTTTAGGGTAAGAGTCAAAAACAGGAGGCATGAGCAACATGAATTATATTTTATGGCTTTTAAGTTTTTCAAATATTGTTTATTAAACATTTTTGTCAATTCACATATTTGGTAAGAGTTAAAAATACCACTATCGCAGAGACTGCAGGTTTCTAAGATACATTCTACTAGCAGAACTGTTTCCATCTTAATTTAAAAAAAATAAAAAAAAAAAAACACAAACACAAAATGTGCAGATTTGTACAAGCCAGCACAAGCTCACTGATATTTGATGTTTTGCCTCCCACATGATGTAAGAGCATGAAGCATAGAGACAGCTAAACAACTTCCATATCTCTTGCCAATAAGCAGTCCAGTAGAACCAGACTACCAGGAGACAAGTGGGAGAAGGAATTTATATAGATAAGATCTCTAAAAGAGAAACTTCTGTTGAAGAACCTTTGCTATCCTTTGCTTTAGATCACCTTGATGATTAACAAAGGGCCTTATTCTTACTGACTAACAAGCAGTAATCTGTTTTACTACACAAATTATAAGGTCTATTAAAAGCATGAATAAGCAGAGACCACTACACTACAACAGGCCTGCACCCAAGATAGCACCCATTAAATGTGCTGACATATTTAAAGAGATGCATCAAATCACTATGGCTAAGTCATCCAAAATGTGTTAGAGCTCATGTAAGCTGGTAAACATCAGCATGTTCTCAGGAAAAACTGAGAGATTTCTCCGAGTACCAGCTGCTTTGACACTCTTGACTAAGAAAGTAAATAGTTTAGGTGTATTTCTGTGTAGTTTTACGTTATCATTACGGAAGCAATGCTTTTCTACTACAACAAATATACTGAAGAAACAGATTTATTGACTGTTAGGAATGAAAGAAATTAAATGATTTAGATAAACAAAATAATCTGGTTACATGGATTTCTTGCAATGGCTCTATGGAATGAAGCCTGACAACCTCTTAAAAATATCAAGAAGTTGGGACCCTCTTTAGCAATCTGAATTTTTCATCATTTTCACCAGAGAAACACAAATTATGTTGCTAAATCATCACAAGGAGGAGTCAAGGATGTATCCAACACTAGAACACAACTCTCAAGAGGAGAAAAGGCACCCTAAGCAAGATGAGAACATCAGTGGGGTCTTCAAAAAGCCCTACCACAGCAGAGAAGAAAACAACTATCACTTCTATAGCAGAAAGTGCTACACAGAAACAGTTGTAGTAAATGTGAACTAAAGAGGTCCTTTATGTTCCCTTCTACCTTACAGACTACAAGAATTAAGTAATCCAAAGAGGTACCTACTAATAAGACGAAGAACAGAGAGCTGCTTTCTAAGGCTTTGAAGTGGACTGCAATTTAAGAGGATGATAAATTCTCTACTATTACCTTGCCATAGCTTTATTAGTTGATGTAAGGCAGAATTGGTGGAATGCCGATCATTCAATGCACTTGTATTTCAGTGGTACTGGCAAGGATCAGTTATGGTGCGCATATACACAGACCTTCTCTCTTAAAATGGAATCTGCTTCAGATTTTTCATCAGAAAGGAATATTTCATTGTCACAAGCAGAATGGCTCTCAGTCTCCTGAAGGATTTTCAGAAGTTTCTGTTGTTGTCTGAAACACACATTCTTTTATATGTTATTTCCTTATAATTCTTGCATTTTTAAGAAACAGTTTCATTCGTGTGAAGGTGAAGAGATGATAGGATGAACCCACACAGCCCACAGAACAATCTCACATATACCCATGCTGAATGACAACTGTTGCAGCATCCCACCTTAGATACACACAGTCTAGTTAGAAGACTGGGCTCCAGTTCTCTGAAGCAGTCTGAGAAAGTAATACACAGGAAATACAAACAGAAGTACATGGTTAATACAGACTGCTGGCAGTTCAGTTCTGATTCACAGCCATTAGCCCAAGGCTAGAACCTTCTCTATGTTTTTGTCAATACTTGCCCAAAATCTTGGGCATCTAGAGACTATTGGGTGTGGTGGTGCCCAGTACTGAAAAATATCCCATCAGAAAAGGAAGCTAGCCTTAAAGGAAATATACATACCTGCTTCCAAAAGGACAAATTCTCTCAACAGCTTCTGTGAGTGCAGCCCTTGCCTGACTTTTTTCTGAAGGTTCATCCATTGCAGAGAGAACAGATAAAACAGAAAACTCCTATGTAAGAAAAAAATAAACATTTCATTCACATTGTTCTCAGCTAATCTTAGCTAATCTGTAACTCTAAACATGTAGTTAAAACAGAGAAAAAGCCCATCAGTTTTTACAACGCTATAGGTTCTTTCTCTACCTGCACACCACTGCTTAAGTATACGCTGATCCCTTTGCGATTTTTCCTAAACATTTGCTGGTAGCTTCTGTTAGAGACAGAATATACAGCATGGTGAACAACTAGTCAGATGAGGAATGGCAGTCCTTCTGTTCTTAGGTCATTTCTATCTCTCTGATTTTCGAAGACTAAGAGAACTTTAAAATGCTTAGAAGTGAATTACTTCTTCAATGTTATGCATTGTTATACATCTAAATATCAAAGGCCAAGTTTTTACAATTCCTTCATTGTGTAGTAGAATTAAACTACTTCTGGAAGATCATTTAGGTCAGCTTCAGGACAGGGGGCTTTTGAAACTCCTTCTCAAGTGTCAAGGTAACGTTACATCTGTTTTAAATATTACTTCATTATTTTTTAAGAATAACAGTCAGAACGCCAGCACGCAGATACTTATAGTTTTGTGATTTCTTTCCAATGAATGTTCTCACATAATGTATCTCAAAAACAGGAGAACTAAGACTGAAGAATTGACCTAGATTGCAACAACACCATGTTTAAAGTACTCACCTAAAATAAAAGAACATTTTATCCTTGGCTCCTGACCAAAACCCCCCAGAAACTTATTGTTGACTCAGAAATGACAGTGGATACAGATTCACCATAGCATTATCTCACAAATTCAGGGACAACATTTTAGGTTAAAGCAGTGCTGTCTCAGAATTCAAATGAGTAAATCCAAAAGGCAATACGCACATCTCTTTTCCTTCCTGTATATGTGGGGGTCCCAAACACCAAACTAGAAGCAGACTTTAACTCCATGAACACTGTCCAAAACAGACAGTTCTGTAAATTTCAGTTTATGCCCAAATTTCTTTATCTACTTTCTTTTTGTTAAGAGAACCGAGGTATTATTACAACTAATCATCGGCTAGGACAATCAGGACAAACTTCCCAATTCTTTGTCTAAACAAGGAATAATAGTTGGATCTGAATCTGAAAGGAGTAGATTTTCACTTATTTCCTTGTTTATTTAAGAATTTTTTAATTGCCTTTGATAAGAGATATACACAAATTGCACACCTTACAATCTGCATATGTATTAATAGGAAACTGTGCTCATATTAATGAGTTCAGTAGGAAGGTAGGATTTATTGGCATGGAAGTAACGTATTATGTTGCTTAAGAAGCTTCCAGAAACAGAATTGTTCAAATGGGTCTGTAGCTGTGTATTTGACTGTATAGACATATCATGTGACTGGTCTATCACTTGTTTGGTGATCCATGAAATTAAGAGTGCATTACGGGATGGTATCCCAAGGAAGCAGATTTAAAAAACAAAACAAAACAAAGACCCCGTATGGAAGAACAATACAAATCCAACTACAGTTGAGAGACATCACTGTTCATTCTTACACAACCTTATAATTATGTACGAATTTTAGGATTATAATTCATGTTTAAGGAAAGAATGTCTTTTTTTTTTGTACTTGATCAAACATCAATTTTGCCATACCTTTTGAGGATATGTGGAAACAAACTGTCTTTTCAAATCTCTCTGCAAGACTTCATTTTCAATTTGCATAGCCTTAACCACAGCTGAAACAGAGAGATCAGAATCCTTCTCACACACATTCTTTCGAGCTGATGAAAGTGGTCTTTCTGGTCGACTTAATGGTCCTGCCAAAAGAAGGAATGGGTCCAGCCATACAGATATGGAACATTACAACAGCATACATTTGAAACATCCACTTCAGTTACTGAAACAGAGCTATGTTAATAGTCTGTAACCATCCCAAGCAAGGCTGAATTGCTCCAATTTGTTGTCCTACGTTAGGACTCCACATCTACTTTAGACAACAGCTGAAACTGTAAAACTGAAAAGAGGAAAGAAAAGTGACAAATGAGAAATGGCATTTTTAAGCTTTAAAGTGCTTTTGCACTTTTCTTTTTCTTCAGATAATTAATGGAAGTGCCTTGTAACAGTTAAATGAAAAAGAAATGCTTAAAATTTCAGCACAACAACGTTTTTCAGTGAAACCTGGGTAATTCAGCTGTTTTGGAGGAATCCGAAGACTCTTCTAAAAAAACAAACAAACAAACAAAAAAAAAAAAAACAAAAAACAAAAAAACAAAAAAAAAACAAAAACAAACAAACAAAAAAAAACAAACAAACAAAAAAAAAAAAGATGTGGTTTAACCTGGCAAGCAACTAAGCACCACACAGCCATTCACTCACCCTCCCTCCCACCCAGGATGAGGAGAGGGAATCAAAAAAAAAGTGAAAGCTTGTGGGTTGAGATAAAGACAGTTTATTGGGACAGAAAAGAAAGGAAAATAATAATGATAAGAGTACTACTACTACTAACATGTACAAAAGAAGTGATGCACAATGCAATTGCTCACCACCTGCTGACTGATGCCCAGCCTATCCCTGTACAGCAGTTTTCCCCCACCCTGGCCAGCCCCCCCCATATTAATTGTTCAGCATGATATTATATGGCATGGAATACCCCTTTGGCCAGTTGGGGTCAGCTGTCCTGAGTCTGTCCCCTCCCAGCTCCTGCTGCACCCCCAGCCTGCCCACTGGCAGGACAACGTGAGAAGCTGAAATATCCTTGGCTTAGTGTAAGCACTGTTTTGCAATAATTAAAACATCAGTGTGGTATCAACATTATTCTCATCCTAAATCCCAAACACAGCACCATTCCAGCTACTAAGAGGAAAATTAACTCTATCCTAGCCGAAACCAGGACACAAAACCAAGTATGACCTTACCAACTAAGCAGTCAAAAATGCCCGAACACGCACCCATCTTCCCAAACACACAACAGAAAAATAGAAATATCACAGCCTGGAAACAGATTTATGGGTTTAGAGGAGAGGAAAATAAAGTTTGTTATTTTCACTTGCTTTTTTTAAGGGAAAAAAAAAATGAAGTGAGATTTGGATACATTAATATCCTACAACATCTTCAGGTGTAGAACCAAGTCCTTTTTATTCTGCCTGCAGTCCATCAACTAGTGTGACTGATGAGGCTTGTTTCTTGTTTAGAATCTGTTATGTTTATCTGTCAGGTTTGCATCTGTATATTTTGTTTATGACTTTCCCCTTTTCCTTAGGATCCCATTTGACAAGATCCTCGATCAGATCATCTTACTGAATTAAACATTCCCCCATTCCACATGCCCTTATCAGTTAGTGTGACTGACTAGGTTTGGTTCTTTCTGCCTCCCTTATTTGCCAGTCTGGTCTGTGTCTCTGTATGTTGTCTATGGATTCCTCACCTGCTTACTAAAAGGAAAATGAGGAAAAAAAGAGAAAAGCTGATATTGTAAAGGTCCCTAACCAGACACACTTACAGAAGCAGTGATTCTCCTTCCACATGCAGTTACACAGGTGGGCACAAAGAATGGGACAGGACACCAGTATCACAGCACAGTACCGTTTTAGACATGCACATTACTAAATTTTGATTCCATTCCACTACTCCTGCAATATTTGTTGAAGATGATATTAGCACCATTTACTGTTATGCTCTACTGTGCTTAAGTACTGTCTTTGCACCCATCTATCATTTGTCTACCCAAAGCAGCAAGAAAGCTGTTTTTTTCTGCTGTGGGAAAACCATGTTCATTTCCTGCTGTAAATGCATTGTGTAAGTATTTCAACAAGGGCTAAATTCCTAACTTTAGGACACACTTCTGTTAATACCATAAGGAATAGATCTCCATCAGGAAAATGAGAAACACAGAGCAAGTACAAGGAACAAAAGGAAAATAAAGTCTTAGGGTGCGGAAGCAAAAAGAGAAGGAAGGTAATAAAGATACATCTGAAGACCAAAGTGTACAAGCTCTAGACTTTCTCACAGTTTTACAAAAGTTAAAACTCCTGAGGTACTAAAAACAACACAAAAAGACAACAGCTAAGAAAAATTTCATTATGACAGATGTGCACTGAAATTACACCCAAACCAATGGGGAAAAAAGCATGAAAACTCTCCTTATTGACATTATATATTCTTATTTCTTACTATAGCAAATTCTTTCATGTCTTTCCAGCTGCAAGGACTCAGCAGAGAGTGGCCGACTGATTTTATTTTTTACCACAACTGGTCTGACAGGAATGTACATTTCAGCATTATCTTTTCTTTTTGCTGAGAGAACTCGTACTGGCTTCAATTCTGCAAGATAATAAGGAAACAGGAAAAAAAAAAATCAACTTCAGAGATATTAGGGAACAGTCAGCCAGGAAAAATTTATTGGACCTTAAATACTAAAGTTTTGCCACTTTAATTATGCTGGCATAGGTAAAGTGATAACCCATCTTTCCTTCCTTTTACTGACGCGATTCTATTGATGTATTAATACATATGCATGGCTTGCACTGACCTAGCGAAACAAAATGAAATATTTCACTGTGAAGTATGTTAGACCAGTATATCCTGACTGCAGCAGGTATTTTTCAGCATTACTGAAAAAACAAAACAAAAAAAAAAAAAAAAAAAAAAAGCACAAGAAACCAAGTCATTAATTAATATAGTTGTACCAAAAAATATCTTAAAACTGTCTTATTAAGAAGTTCCAAAGTGGGAGAGGGTTGCATAGTGCATTTCATAAGAACAGTTATCTACTCTTTCATTTGAGAATTATTAACAATTCCTTTGCTTGCATCACAGCTTTGA
The DNA here is from genome assembly GCF_965140915.1 of Aythya marila. Classification (NCBI taxonomy): domain Eukaryota; kingdom Metazoa; phylum Chordata; class Aves; order Anseriformes; family Anatidae; genus Aythya; species Aythya marila. Next base: position 7,006,619 of record NC_139056.1, on the reverse strand, counting down.
AACTTCTCACTAGAAAAAATAAAATCACATATCTTGTTCACGCTGCCACTGTGCCCCTTGTTCCTCTCCTGTCTTCTGCTGCTGCCTTTCCACACACTACTCATTTCCATGATATTAAGAAGAGCAAAAGAACACTCCTTTACTCAATTCATGCAAAGATTTTTTCCTCTCTACTTGACCAATTAACTACAGATGAAGAAAAAAAAAAAAAAAAGAACAATGGAACAATGAATGTATCTGAAATAGGTTGGGAAACTAAGTCTGGTTTCTCCCTGAACTTTCTACTTTTAACAAGCTAATTGTCTATGAGATCTAGTGACTGGTTCTGGGCTTGGACACTGAGGTCTCCAAAGAAGACCTGATGGGGTTGGGGGGTAGGGAGGGGAGTAGCTAAAAATCCATCTGGCAAATTGACAGATCTACAATCAAGCTTAAATAGCACATGCTATGATAACAGGCATCCAGCACCCAAAAATGTGAAATGGAGGAAGCTGAGACTAGGAAAATTTGGCTGCTCTGATTACTGCAAAAACAGTTCCAAAATATACTTTCAAAAGTCTCTTGAGAAATCTCAATCTGAGACAATTGTTGTTCAGGTGTCTAGACCTGGTGATGCAAGTGGGTTTACCAGGGCTATATCTTGGTTATCCCTGAAAAAAAAAAAAATAAATAAACATAGAGTCCCAGAAAAATGGAAGAAATCAAAGAATGACAATAAATTTCTGTTTACATCTCCCCACACATGCCAGAGCCAGCAGAGCTGCTCTGACAGTGAATAAGTCTGCATGAGAATCTTCAACAACAAAGTAACGGGAAAGCAAAACATAAGGAAGTCACATCAAAGGAGCAGCACAAGAACCTGCCTGACAGTGGCCAGATGAGGGCACACTCTGAGCACACAGTCCCAGAGTAACACGCTCCTCAAGAAACACTGACCAGTCCTTTAAGGACTTCTTGGACAGGAAGATGCGTGTAAAACATTTTTAACAAACAACAGCGTCCCCATCATCTTCCATGAAGTTGTGTAAATCTTTCTTGAATGCACTTAAAATTTGGCTGTCACATCATTTGGCACTGGGAGCTACAATTAATTTGTATTTGCTTTAGACTTGCTGCCTGAAAACATCGTTGCTGCTCTCAGTCCTTGCATTACAAATGAAAGTGATTAATATACTAGCACCATATGCTATTTTATAGAGCTCAGTCCAATCCCTTCTGCATTTCTAGAATCAAACATCTCTCTTCACAATGAAAAATTATTGCTTCCTTTGTTACTCCTTGCATAAAAGTTTCTGTTGTATTCCAGTTTACAATTGTTACACTCCACTGTACCTTTTACATTTAGAAAAGACTTGATTCCTTTCAATCAAGTCCACTCAAAGGCTAATTAAGCTGGAGACCTGGTATGTTCTCCAACCTCAGTGCTCAGTAAAGCACAACACATGGGCATGGTTGGAGGAGAGCTGGAGCCCAGGGTCATCACAGCAGCGAAATAGATCTTCAAGTAAAAGCAGAAACCATGAAACTTCTGCAACTTCCCATTAGGAAGAAAAAAAAGGAAAAAAAAAGCAGATGAGGTATTCTGGGGGGCGGAGGAGATCATAGTTCAGTGCCTTAGAAATATTACACTTACCTGGAACATGAGAATCATCTTAAGACGATGCACGTGCATCAGATACATGTATGCACACCTGATAAGTGCATATTACAAACAGGATGGATGAAGAGACAAGCAGTTTAGGTACCCCTAACCCCATCATGATACAACACCTCCAGAAAAGCCTTGATGCTTTACGTGATGTGGATTCTCTGAGACAATCCCAAGGAATTTCAGAAGGAAAGCCAATCTGAGGAAGGGATGTTGGATAGCAGAAACGAAGAGACATTATAAATAAAATGGGTGAAGAATGAGGAGTTAAAATGTCGGCACAAGTTTTAGATAGCATTTTTAAAGAGCTATTTTTTCAACTGTGGCAAACATTTGTGCTAACAAAAATAAACAGTAAAGACCTATCATGTGAAACACAGTGAGCTACTGAGGAAGCAATAAGAGAAATTTCTGAGTGGAAAACCATGATTCTGAATCAGTGGAAAAGGCAGCTGAGAAGAACTGAGCTACCCTGGTATACACTTATTCATACACAGTCCTGCAAATAGCACATTAAGAAACAAAACAGGAAGTTCTCAGATACTACTAATACAGAAATACTCTGCCCTTGGAGTAGCAGTCTGCAACAACATTACCATTTTGTTTAATATACTGTTAACACTTAAAAACAAAAAAAATTTCCTGAACACCTGGAATTCATTCACAGAAATGCTAGGTCTCGTGCTGTACAGGTTCAGACTGGGTGATGCAGTCATTCGCTCTGATTTATATCATTATGTAAAAGCTGGACCTACAGCCCAGGAACCAGAGAGAGTGTCTACTGTATGCCTTCTGTATTCAGAAGCAAGTATTTATTTGTCAAAAACAGTTAAGCTTTTCTGCATATTACTTTCACTGTAACATAATACAGAAACTAATTTCTTTTCTTTTTTTTTTTCTTTTTTTTTTTTTATTTTTGTTATTTTTTCCTCCCCATGTTGGTCCTGAAACCTGCATCCCTGAGGACTTCAAACTCATTAGTGCAACCTTGAGAGAAAAGCTGGTCTAGAAGGCTGAAGCTACAGCTGGAAGTGGAAGCAGCTGTCAACACTGAGAAGCCATGTACGCCTACAGCCTCAGTTGTCTTTCCTCTAGCAAACAGCACAGCAAATCCCAGTGTACAGCTCCCTTGGGCATAAGAGATCCCTACCAGATGAGAACAAATAACCAGCTATGTTATGATCTCATCTCTGACAGCAGCAAGGAATATAGAACAGGGAGGAATATAGAATATATGGTGCAATTCTTCACCATGCTGAAGCTTGCAGCTAGCTCATAAAGTACAATGAATTTGCTACCCATTAATTTGTTAAAACTGCTCCTGAAGCCATCAATATATTTTACCTTCTAAATACCCTATGGCAATGATTGTCATATTTATTTACCCATCACTGTTATAGGATGTCTATCCATATATACGTACAAATTGAATGTTGTACCTCTGATTTTAACTATACACAGGCTCAGTGTGGATTCTGGGACTACGAGAAACAGGCTATCATCTTTGTATCTTTATAATCTATTAACTTATACTTAAAAACAAAAAAAAACCCACTATTTCAATAAGGACATAGAGTAAGAGAAGAGTCTTTATTAAAAGTCTACCCAAAGACATAACACAAACCTGGCTGGTTCTGTATGTTACCCAGGAAGGAATAGAGGCAAGTAGGGGTGCACACTTGCTTAAAGAAAGCAAGGACACTACACTGGTATGACGCCTTTCCAGCACCTGATTGTGGACATTGGTATTTTGAATTACAGCACAAACCTGTAGTGATTCCCTTAAAAACAATGCTGTCAAAGAACTATTACAATACTGTAGTAGTATAACACATAGAGACTTACTACTTTGATCCTGCTTGTACTCCAGCACAGTAAGGGCACCAGAATCAAGGCCAGAGCATCTCCCAGCATCCTGATGTTCAGAAGCTTCTTTCTGCAATGATCTACTGCTATGCAATTGAAGGCCTTCTAAGCTTGTAGATGTTTCCTCAGTAGAAGATGGTTCTGAAATCACTTCTTCAACAGAGTCATAATCCTCACTAACAGAGTCTTCTTCTTCCATCTTTTTCTCTTCTACACTGAGTTGCAAGCTGTTTTTCAGTTTCTGATACAATTCAGACAAACAAGTTGTCAGGAAAGCTCAAACATTTATTTTAAAATAAACCAATGTGGCTGCCTCTTCCTCCCATAGGAGAAAGAAAAATCTTCTCATGAACTCAGAGCCATGATGTAGTTAAAGATATTCATATTCCTATGTCATGTCTTCATTTCCCTGGTGAAGACATGTAAAGAAAAATCATCCTACATCTCCAATGTACTTTCTTGTCAGAGTCCTTGCAGGGAAATTCTGTAGGCCTAGGAATTTTTGTGCAAAACTAATTTTTAGGAGTAACTTAAAAACAGGAGGTAAGTAATGGAGAAGGCAAGGACACACATTTTTACAGTTTTACACTGTGTCAGACCCAGAGACAGTAGGCACAAATTGGAGCACAGGAGGTTCCCTCTGAGCACCAGGAAGCACTTCTGTGCTGTGCAGGTGTTGGAGCCCAGAGCCCTGGCACAGGTTGCCCACAGAGGCTGTGGAGTTTACTCCTTGGAGATCTCCCAAAACCACGTGGGCCTGGGCCCCCTGCTAAGGCTGGGGGTGGGAGGGTGCACAGATGGGCCCAGGGGTCCTCCAGCCTCAGCCATGCTGTGAGTCTGCAACAGTAAGATCTCTTTTAAGTAATTTAATATGTGATAATATGCATGTACATATCTGTACTTTAAAAAGCAGTAGAAAAGACATAGCCTGATGAACTAAGCTTCCAGTTTGCAAAGAGGTTTTGAATTGGACCCATAGGAAGAGGATTTTATGCAAAAATTAATCAATTTACTGTGGAAAAACTCCCCATCTTCTCACAGCATATGCCACAAACAGCATAGATAATGCAGGGGAGCCTTTTATTCCTATGAATGTAAAAGGCAAAGATCTTGTCTATCTTAAATCTACTTTTCCTACCTTTGCTGGTATTGTTTTGATAGAAGTATAGGTAAGCAAACAGTATGAGTAAAATGAAAACTGGAAGCTATGTGAGGTACAAATGAACCATGACAATGTATGTTCAGCTTGTAATGAAAGCTTCAAGCTGCTCTCCTGTTACAGATTACATTTGTTAGAAAAGCCACGTTGACAGAAACATATTACAAAGAACAGGCAAACCTAGGTTCAAAAAGAGGGTCTATAAGCAACCTGAAGTTTGATATTAAGCATATTTCCAGCTGTTTGACAGGGAATTGTAGGGGCTTTCTTTTAACTTATAAGCAAATTTAATGAGGTTTTAAGATATTCAAGAGAACACACTACAACTTCAGGAAAACCAGAATTATTTCCACCTGGGATACAAACAGTAAGTGGAGTTTTGGGTTAAAATTAAAAGATTACTACTTACACTTAAATGATTATAAAAATACATCACTGTAAGCAATTTTGTGTTTTGTGGAGCAAAAAATACATCATAAGCTCAAAAGCAGTACAGGAAAGGTAGAAAGAAGCAGAAAAAGGTAGTCTGGTTTTCTAACATTCCATTGTTAAAGACATGAAGTGTACATACGCTAAGATTGTATATATGTGTGGAACTGGAAGCTACAGGTTTAATAAACCACTGAGAAAAACCTTAAGACGTGTAGTGAGATATTCATCAGCCTTCATAACGTGACCTGCTAGACTCAAGTCTTCTGTTACAGGAGTTTTGAAACTCAAATTAATACTGTTAAACACCTTAAATACTGTGTCACCTCCTCTTCTGAATATATTAGCTTAGCAATTTCTGTTTTGGAAAGAGCTTCTCATCTTTTAATGATGGTATGTGTTGGACTAGGGCATGACAGGGGAAGGCAAAGGAGCAGAGAAGGGAGAAGGCAGTGAAATTCCATCTACTTGTTTGCTAATTAAGATCATTGTTGATTTAGCAGCTAGTCCAAGCGTCTTCTGGATATGCCAAACCTCAAAAAACATTCCTTCAAACTCACAGAATCCTGACTCGTGAAAAATGTTTCACAATTTACAACGCAGTCATCCACAAACAGCTGAGCAGGAATCACAAAACAATGAAATAAAAATTAATAATGAAAAATAAAGAGACTCATGACCAAAGACATCATCAGTCACGAAATTCAACAAGGCAAACTGTAAGAGAAATTAGCAAATCTGCAAGTTAACTATGTTTCCCCAAAGGAACATTATAAATAACAATATAGTCACATGGACTTTTACCTCTAGAGCTTCATCAAGATCAGAGACAAAATCATAGACAGAACTGAGCATACACAAGCATACAGAGCTTATTGCTGTTTACTGCTTTTTTAGATCAGACTGTGGGTAAAAGCCACCACTGAACAGCCTTACTAGTCACATAGTCAAAGAGATTGGCCTGGGGCTTACTCGGCTTACTCCATATCTATAGTCAATTAGCGGTTGTCACCAGCTAATGCAGGCATGGACCTCACACACTGCAAAAGGTCAAACAGCTACATTTCAAGTGCCTACCACCCAGAACCTGAGCTGTCATATGATCAAAGTGAATGATGTGTTCATGAGTTCACGGTGCCAGTCTGAACTGGTCCAGAGAGGGTCAGGCCTTGACTGATGTGAGCATCAAGTGTGCGGAGTGTCATAAAAGAAAAATCTTAAAATAGAAATCACTGTCTACATATTATACCCACGCTACTTATTAAGTAAACTTTTAATTAAATATTCCTGAGTAGAAAATGGGAGTAGGGATGATCTTATTTGGAAAGGCAACACTTATAAGGGTAGCCTATCTGAAGATTCAGTTGCTTTGCTCTGATAGTTGCAACATAATCCTTGCAGCTCCTGGTGAGTAAACACTAAGCAGATCCGTAAGTTGAGCTAAAGTGCCACGTGGTTAAGAGCAGGTCATTATTTCATTTCTTACTATTGTTTCAAAAATCAAGTAATTTAGTTCCCTAAAGGAACATTCTATAAACGTAAGCTTAGTTTAAGGCTCTTTAAATAGTGTTCAGTGTTAAGACTAAATTCAGTTTGATAGAGCAAGTCTGGATTACATTAGGCTTCTTCTAACATGGATTCCCCAAAATCTGCAGGCTGCCAATCTGTTGGTTGTAGCCTGGTAACAGAGAACAAACGTCTTGGGGACAGAAATCAGCTATAGCTAGTTTCAGCCATTACCAGCCTGCAGAAGGCACAGAGGAGGATTCAGACTTTCAAACTTAAGATACCACATTATATGTAGTACATCCCTGAATCCTTATCCAATATTATATCCTACAGTACCTACTGTCAATACTATATACCGGGTTTGCATGCTCTAGTCAATACTAATACTTGGCCCCACTTGCATTTCAATTGACACTTCCATAAACTATAGAAGGCAACTGCTAATTGTACCTGAGAGTAATGGAGAGGATCATCACTATTTCTCTCCAGGCTCAAGCTTTCATAAGGTTCAAAATCTTCAGAGTATTCCAGAGGAGGTTTAATGCAGAGTTTAGTCCCCCTTTCTGTTTTAATCTCCACAGTTTTCTGTTAAAAGAAACATGCAAAGAAATTAGACATCTTTAGTGCCATCAGCAGTACAAAATGAATAATAATCTTTTACATAACGATATTAAGATCGAGCAATCCTTTTCCCCTCTGTTCCATGGAAGGTTTCTGTCCTCTCTCAGCTCACCTTTGGGCCCTTGCATTATTGTTTGACGTGTACAGTGCCCCAGTCGAACTCCATACCTGCTGCAGTCCCTGGAGTACACATCATAGTCACGCCCAGCACACATCATTTGTTTGGAACCAAACCCAATTCCCATTGGGGTTCACTTTCTCACCTCAACAAGTGAAAAAATGATAAGAGTAGAGATATAGCAATCAACAGAACAGCTGAAGTGGAATCGCTTAAAGCACAGGCACGTACAGAAGTGCTGGCAGAATAACCTCCCGGGGAAAGCCCTCAAGCCTGCTCTGGTGAATTTGCACACATAAGTGCCTCTCTGAAATGTCACTGTGCTAATGGAGAACAAACAGAAAGAATTACAGGTGTGTGTCCAGTTACAGGCTACAATGTCACCAGGGTCAGAGATGTATGAACCATATCCCACCACAGCTGGAGTACTGTCATGGAGAGAGGCTCTTTGAGAAGGACAGGCTGAGTAGGTGAGGAGTAGTCATCCTTTAAGTGAGATACTAAAGTGTCTTGTAAAGGATGTCACTGAACCCAAACCAATGAGATTTGTCACTTTAGGCTTCAAAGAAGACACAAAACTGGTCAGAGTATCATTTCATGTTGTCACCCAGTATCCATACTAAACCAAGTTTCTGATTCTATGAGAATCTCAAAGCATATAAACTGCCAACCCTCCACTAATTGCAATCAATTTCCCACAAAATTATTTGTGATGTAAGAATTAGTTCAAAGATGCATTACTTCAAACTGCTTCTTACCTGAAGCCATCCTTTGCGTTGTATTTTGCTTGGTGCAGTCTGTGTGCTGCGTTCTTGCAACTCACTCGCTTTTAGCTGGGCTGCTAAGAAGAATTAGAAGATGGGAAGCAGAAATACAATATTCGAGGATACATACTTTATTTCACATTATTTTTCCCCCCAGATGAAGAGTGAAGAATGTATCTTTGATATGAGAATAACATTAACAACTGAAAAGGCATTCCACTTCAAATACTGGCTAGTTATGTACTAGTAGCAAGAGTTTTGAATCTCTTTGGGGATAAATCACCCTCACACATATTCAAGAGAATAAATTGCCTAAAACTATGTTAGCACAACAGCATGCACAGCCCCACATTCACTGATATGAAGTACAGAAATTTGTTCTAGCACAGGTGTGCACACCATTCCTGCTCCTAGCTGGGTATATGGTAAAGTGAAGGTGAAGGCAGACTTTGATAGACAGGGCCCTGATGAAGAACAGATGTTGTGCTGGGTTTACAAAGGGATTTTGTATGTACATTTACTCTCAAACTAAGACAACGTACTGAGGTACTGGCAGATTAAACACAATGTATTGGACATTTAACATACTGTGCAGAGAAGCATTCTTCATGGACAAGTCAGACACAAAGGAAAAACAATCATTTTCCTTCATTTCTAAGGTGAGGGAGAGTTGGTATCAAAACTTTGGTGAAAATTCTTTGTATGGTCAAGCAGAACAAAAGGTCCCTGTTCTGGAAATAGTCCCAACTTACAGCACAGCAATGGATTTTTTAAAAGATGCTTTTACTGAGACACAAAGATGCACATCTTGCAGGTCACATCAGCATCCTCAACAGAGCAAGGACATCATCAACACTCTCAGTACAATCCTAAATAAAGGCATCTCATTTCCTATGTCCAAGACAGATTTACAGCTTCCATTTCTTTTCAGTGGAGAAAAATAGCTGATGCAAAACCTGTCTTCTTTAAGCCATAATTGAGTGGTCATCTTAAGCCAGCAGAAACTGGCACAACCAATAGAAGAAGCAGCATTCCTACCAAGGTCATAGAATCACAAGAAGATTTACATTGGAAGGGACCTCTAGAGGTCACCTAGTCCAACCTTTCATTCAAAGCAGGATTTACTTCAAAATTAGATTAGGTTCTTCATTCCCAACTCTCAACGCCACATTTTCTTTTTTGGGTTGGGCAACCCTACATTGCACCTGTGCAGTGAACCATTCAGAAAATTTATCAGCAAGATTTAACTGAGGAAGAATAGAAAACAAAGATTACTTTTAATTTAGTCACTTGTACTTTCTGGTTGTCCACAATTGTACAAACGCTAGCACAAGCATGTAGGAGAGAACAGCAAGAGGTAGTACCATTCTTAGTACAACAATGCAGGCTTAGGTCAATTTCGAGTGATCATAAAACTACAGAGCAAGATGAACAAAGGCTTGTTCTGTTGCCTCTACACAAAGTACTTATTCACTCACAGAGGCCTGAAACAGGGCAGAGAAGAAAGGGAATGGATTGTTCCAGGGAGGAAATAAGATACCTGACATCTTGTCTTGTAAAACATCCCTTCCAACTATAGCTCCTGTTACTCTGTTAGGCTAATCCTAAATAACTCCAACTATACCTCGCAGTCATCAGCATTGGGGCTGACTGCTTTGGGGCTCCTCAGGCACCAAGGGTGATCTGTCCTGAGATTACAATGCTAGAAGCATGGTCTGATTTGGTCACTGCTTTGGACAAAAGTGGAAACACTTTTACCATTCAGTTCCTAAGCAATCCTTATTTTCTAAGCAAGTGCCCAGAAGGTCATCATGTATGGTACAAGCGTAAGTAAGAAAAGGGGACAGGGTAGGACTCATGCCACCAGTGCTGAGTATTTGGTTCTCAGAATTGAGTATTTTGTGATGGATTCCTGTGACCAAATCCAAGCCACTAAAGTACAGTAGTTCAAAACCCAAGTAGAAGATGATGCAACTGAGTCACCTACACTAAAGAGATGTTTGCAACGGAGGCAAAAACATTCTTCCCATGGGATGGATAGAATATGAATACAAACTATTACCTGTTTCAGCACACAAAATAGGTCCACTGTTGTCATTCCCTAGTAGGAGTATCTTTGGAGACTCAAGCTGACAGTGCCTATTCTAGTAGCCAAGGACTGAGTAGGACACCACTAAAATATTAGTCATAATACAAGGAGACCCCACGCTGCCCTTAAGAAATCTCTTTGACTACATCAACATTCACTGAAAGTACAGACTTGGTTGTAAAACTGTCTGGATTACACACCCATATAAATGACAGTGTACGTGGAGACCAGCTTCCCGACTCTACATATTATAAGCCCATCATCTACTTTAATTTATTTATCAAGCCTAAGCATGTGTGTGTCAATCACTATTATCATTAATTATTTCTAGGAAACACAGACAAAGAAAATAGCCCAAAGAGATTTATGACGACGCTTTCAGGAAGTGTGGAGTCCTTTCTGTACTATTAAGCATCACACATTCTTAATTTTTTAGAAAAGACTAATCTGATAGATGGATGTTCTAGAAGTAATAAATGATGCAATAATTCTTACTGGGGATAGATAGGGAAGAAAATTCAGCACTGTATCTTAGCCAGAAATCATTTCTGAGAGTAAAATAATGTTCAATCATTGAGAAGAAATGCCTAAAAATGAAACAGACTACAGAATTGCTAAAATACTACCTCCAGGCAAGAATTTTATATAGATCACCAATAACGCCCACATTCGACTCTACTGGTAAAATCAAATGGTAGAAGAAAAATGACAGGATGATTTAGTTGGTATTTTTCACTGCAGCTGCATATGTTTAAGAAAAGAATATTGGATAGCTAGGAAACAGCAAAACACTGAGTTCTCTTCTACAGAGACAATGCCACTGTCTCAAAGCTGATGGATTTGAGGAAGGGAACACAGACTGCCACTTAAGTCCTTAAAAGTATCTTAAATCCCAAAGACAAGCTAAATATTCTACTTGAACTGAATCAAGGGGCAATAAGCAACCACAATGAAACAAAACACACACACACACACCGTGGTTAGGCTTAGAGATAACAACTGCACAGCAGAACTTGAAGAGAAAACTTCTCTTCACAAAGTTCTGTTACAGCTACTGCCATAACAGCTCCACACAGCTTTTTGACCAAAAAGTCAAAGATGTTGGTTTACACACCTTCAGCTACTTAAAAGTATATCACTCCAGTATGACGAAAGCACAGAATTTCCTCTTTTCCGATATTCAAGAACATGAAGCTTTTTGCAACTTTACACGCAATCTCTTACTTTCTTATAGAAAACAGCAAAACTAAGGGAAAAGACAGGTAACAATCTCATTCCCCAACCCCATGCTTTACGACTTGCAAGAAACAATAGAACAGACTGATAGAACAAGCCTGAACTCACTTAAATTTGAAAAACAAGTAACATGTACCCATTGTAGAAGGGAGGGGGGAAAAAAAAAAGAAAGAGATGAAGGCTGGAGTTATGGCTAGAACAAAAAAAAATTAGCTTTGGGTACTGCTGAGATTAATAAACTTTAAATCATAAATGTTCATATTAAGCATTACTTTTAAATATTTGTCTTAATTTTTTAGGGAAAAAAAGCTTAGCAGACACTATCTGTACAGCAACAGATTAAGAAGATACACTCTGTGAGACAGGTTGCAAGTATGAGGATAACAGACGAAGGCTGGTAAAATGCTTTACATTGGGATTTAGGGAATCATTTATTTTCATTAAGCTAAATGGATTAGAAAGCCACTAAGCTCCCTCTTTATAACTTCATGCATGCAAAATTATTCCTACTACTACATTGCTCTCTATGACAGACTGACTTAAACGAGAAATAAAATTTCACTTTTCAAATAAAGCCAGCTAACCACAGGAAGAAAACGGCAAATTTTCTTTACTTCAAATATTTAAGTAAAGATTAGCTGTCTTTTTAAGAGGACTATGATAACTTGAACAAAATTTAAGTCTATAATTTGATTATAGTCTCTCTAATCAAATGCCATTTGTCTGCAGGAAACCAGACAATACTGAAGTCTATCATATCTTAAAACTTACGAAGAGTGTTATGTATGAGACAAAGGTATATAATTATTTTACACTGCAATTTATATATATTTCTAATCTTCTAGTTTTAGTTATAACTTTAAAAAGTGGAGAGATGGGGAAATTAAACATGGGAATTAATTAGGGATTAACCGAGCAATTGATAGGGTGTTGCAGAGACCCCTTGTAACATTCAACTGGCTTAATAAGTACTCTGATGAAAGCAGTACGGAATTTCATTCCACTGTTCTTGAACACTGCTGCCTCATTCGCACAGCCTGACAGGTAACTGCACTGACTGAATTACAGCTCTGATGAGCAAATATTTAAAATTTTTGAGGCTGCAACCTCTATAAAACTCTGATGTAACTTACCATTTGTCCTGGCGGTCTGTGTCTCATTTTTGAGGTAGCCATGTGAGTTGAATTTTTTGTGGTAATTTCTCAGCTCTGAATTAGCTCCATTTATATACAGAGAAAATCCTTGCTCTAACTGTTCCAGTTTGATTTGTGTAGGATCCTTTCTTTTTAAATGCCTCAGTAGCCTAAAGTAGAAAGGATAATAACTCATCCCTATACAATACATATACAGATGATCATATTGGCAATAAATACAAAGGCACAGTGTCACAAAAATAATTTAAAAAGAAAAGTTTGTACCTCAAGTAACAATTTCAGAATACAGCTTCCATCACCGATTCCTGTTCTTTAATGCTTGTATGAGTACTGACACCCTGTGACACAAAGTTCAACCACGTGTTTCACTTCTTAGATTTTTCTATACTGTTTATCATTCCACATCATTTTTTTTTCCATTTGGCATTTTTTCTACTGAAATTTTCTTCTTGAGAACTTGAGAGAGTTTTGTTTAGAATTCTGGAAATCTTAAAATGGTCGAGCTCTTTTCAAGAAAAAAAGAAAGTACTATTTTTGTTTCAAAACTTGAGGGGGAAAGCCCCAAGTCAATAGTGTAGTTAGAGATACTAGAACTTTAAAATCATTAAAACTTCAAAAGAATAAAATCTACTGTTCATTTGTTTGGCTTTGATTTTTTTAAGTGTAGAGAAGATGAACTTATAGTAAGTTAAATGTCTATAAACATATTATGATAGAAATCCACACAAGTTTTTAAATAACATGAGTTACAAATATTCATAACTATGCATAGACTGACACTGCTAATGAGAAGTTTTGAATTTTTAAACTACTTCCTGCTACCAAAAAGATACTATATTTTAAGAATTAACAATTTGGTGAAATAATTCTGCATTAATAAGTAGACACTGCAATGAGTATGTCAGCAGTACTGAAAATTTACTAAGTTCTCTAAATCTGCTGTGTACAAACCTTACTATTTGTTGTGGAGGGTGGATTTTTTTTGTTGGTTTTGTTTTCTGCCAGAATAAATCAACAGCTGCAATGCAACTGGCTTATAACACAGGAGTTCAGAGGAATCTGTAAAATGCATGTGAGATTGAAATTTCATAGCTCTGAAGATTCTAACACCACTCCAGTAGAGAAAGATACCATACATTTCGCTACGATCAGGTCAGAGGAGATGGAATCCAGCCCTGGAGTTAGGGTCTCTACAGGAAAAGATTGCTCCCGTCCTTTTGGATACAGTCAGAGACACTGTCAGCAGAGCATCACTCTGGGCCAAGAACATATTCTCTTCTATTATAATAAACATGCATTCATCATAAGATGTAACTATTAGTTTCGCTCTCAGTCTTCACTATTCTCAGTCATTGACTGAGAATCCAGTCATCTCCATGGCCAGAGATGACACCTGCCTGTAAAGACATTTATTCAAAGTCAGCTGATGGAACTTTTTTTTTTTTTTGGTGTGTGTGTGTGTGTGTTGTTGTTGTTGTTGTTTTTTCAGGTTCTCTCTGTGAAAAAAAAAAAACAAGGCTGACATAACCCTTGGCCTAACACAACATCCTAACCAAAAAACATAACCTTCTGACTGAGTATTCCTAACTCATGTTAAGAATTCTTGGCCGTTCACCATTCTCATTAAAAGTTGCACATTCCAACATGTGTTTACAAATGCTAAAAATAAAACTGAGCTTCCAGATACGCAAGAACCAGGTTTCCTGCATTGTCACAGCAGATGAGGCTAGAGGGGTTAACATGAGCAGAGTCTGAACATGTATCTAGTACACACACCATCCTGTGTCCAGCAGGCTATATTATTGGAGCTAGTATCCTAACAATCTGAGGACTTATTACAAACATCAGGCCTTGTGCCTACACAAACAATTCAGCAATTTGCTTATATATCTCTAACAAATGCCAAATCTTGTCCCTTCATGCAGGTTTTCATTTGTGAAACTGGCAGGTTCAGGCCATTATAGGCCATCGCCTCTCCATCGGCTGCTCCAAAAGCATTTCTCCATCCTGCAGGGTAACATTCACAAGCAGCCCAAGCCCTAAACCACCCAGAGATCTGCTCATCCAGGTCAAAAACTACATCCCACTTGCACTGCAGCTCAAAGCATTCTGCATGCTTTGAAATTTTACTCAGCAATGGGCAACCAATCCCACCCTGCGGAGCAGTGCTTCACAAGTCTGCTTACCCTGTGTAACAGGGTCTGCCTCAAAGTTTTTACTTTGCTCAAGTCCTGTTCCCCAACCGAAGGTGTTAGGGTCGCCCTAGGTCAGTAACCCCCAGATAAATCCCTGGCTGCTCTTAGAGCACACAGCCTTCAATTTGGCCAACTCAGTGCTACTGGCTGCCAGCAGGAGCCTCTCCTTTGTGCCGAGCACTTATTAAGTCCACTTGCAGCAAGCCATTACTCTGGCAAAGACTGTCAGCTCCAAGCTGTATCTTATTTTAAGGTATGCTGGAAAAATATCACCACAGTCTCCTCCAAAAATAAGGACTTGGAAAACAAAGGGAAGAGAACTACTGGAATGCTTTAAGACACAGAAAACCAGGCCTCACAATACAAACAAGTTTTTAAACTAATATTCACCACTGCTGATTTTAGACACAATATTACATAGCACACAACAGAAATTACATACTCAATAGTGATATCAATTTTGTCTCTTACCGGTTTCTCTGCTGAAGGGATACTAAATATTCATCATGTTTTTCATCAAAGTCAGTCACCATATCCTTAGTGTTAAGCTGAAATGAATATAGAATTGCCACATTTAAGAAGAGAAGTAATTTACTGTAGACTGTTACTGGTTTTGCACCCTCAGTAACCATGAACGCTGTAAACTGAAATCAGCTCCTCATTCAACAGCACACAATGCAGTCAGTGTAACAAGCAAGTTTCCTGAAGAACAGAATTTTCATTACTTTTTCAGAGCCCTTCACAATCTACTGAAGAGCCTCAAAATACTAAAAGGGGAAGGCAGAGGGTACAACCAGTGTTTAATCTGAGAGCTGCCGAGCGGAGAGATGCTGAGGCACAATTGCGAAGGCCACACCCGAGGCCCAGCTATGGGAGAGTTTTCCTGAAGGGGCACCACTCGTGCCAGCTATTTGATCTAAAACTTGGGAGCCTGGATACATTTAAAGCGTTTAATCAAAGGTTTTACCTTGCCTGCCTTTCAGGAAACACAAACTTTTTCCCACTGAGCAGCCCAGAATTGCTGCCACAGGCTGCGGCAGGGCGTCCTCCTACACGGCGACAAGCTGAAGCTCGTCACCTCCAGCCAGCTCCGTGCCCAACATCCCCGCCGCGTCCCCCCGGCCCCTCAGCTCGCCCCCGGTCCCCTGCGCTCGCCCCTAGTTGCCCCCCAAACGCCACCGGCTCCCTCCGTCCCCTCTCCGAGCAGGGGGCCGGGAGCCAGGCGCGGCCGCCCCGCGCCCCCTCAGCCCCGCGGAGCCAGCGCCTGAGGCAGCCTGGGCGAGCCGGGGCCGAGGCGCGCCGCGCTAGGCCGCAGCCCTGTTGTTTCCCCGTTTCCCTGTTTCTCCGTTTCCCCGGTTACCGGCGCAGGGCGGCGGCGTCATTTCTGTGGCGCCGCCGGGTGCCGGAAGCGGCGCGGAGCGGAGCATGGAGGCGCTGTGGGCGCTGCTGGACGAGGTGGCCCTGGAGGGCCTGGACGGCGTCACGCTGAGCGCGCTGTGGCACCGCCTGGGGACCCGCTCGCCCCCGTTCCCGCTGCCGCTGGAGCCCGCCACGCAGCAGCTGCTGTGGGCCGCGCTCAGCGCCCAGCCCGCCGTCAGCTTCTACCTCTTGCCGAGGGCGCGGCCGCCGCTCCGCCTGCACGACCGGTGAGGAGACCCCGGCCTCCTCCACCCCTCCTGGCCTCCTCTGTCCCCCCCGGCTTCCTCCAGCCCCGCTGTCACCCCCCCGTCCCGCCCCGCTGTCCCCTTCCCTCCGGGCACCGTCCCCCAGAGCTCCCGCAGGAGCCCTGGGTTCCCCCCCGGTTTGGGTAAACGCCGGCTGCTTTTTGGCAGGTATGAAGAAATAGACCTGGAGACGGGAATACTCGAAACCAAAAGGGATCCGGTGCCGCTGGATGACATTTACCCTGTCCACATGGTTTTGGATAATAAGGATGGCATACAGGGTTCCTGCCGGTATTTTAAGGAGAGAGTGGATATCACTGATCAAGTGAGGAGGAAGGATCTGCAGCCCTGTTATACTTACACAGAAGCTGTTGAAAAGTGAGTGAGATCCTGCGACCTGGCACTAAAAGGGTTTAAACTTGATTTTAAAACTCTACTCCTGTAACCAAGTTTGTGCAAATCTATGGAAATGGGATGTTTGTGGGGAAAAGTGATTCAGCTCTTCTTATGGCTCTAATGAACTTTTGCTCTTTTCCTTTCTGTTAGATGGGGAGAGAAACTGGTCATCGTTGCCTCCCAGGACCAGCGTTACAGAGCTTTGATAGGCTGGGAGGGGGATCCTGACCTAAAGCTCCCGGACTTCTCCTACTGCATTTTGGAGCGTTTAGGTCGTGCTAGGTGGCAAGGAGAGCTTCAGAGGGATCTGCACAGCGGAGCTTTTAAGTAAGTTTATATTTTGATATATCAATTAAATTGAAGTGAGTAAGTTTCTACTGACTACTTACATGTTTCTGTATTCCTATGTGTCAATTAAACTCATATCTTTATTGGTAGTGTCTCATACTTGCTAACAAGAGCATTTGTCTCATGGAGCCTGTATTACAGAAGGTACTGGTCTCTTCGTAGAGCTCATTATACTTCCTGCTATTTTCTCATGGAACCAGAGATTGTCTGTGCACAGGCTTTAAAGTATTTCAGTTCTCAGAGGACTGAATATACTGTAGAGAACTGGAAAGATTAAGCATTTGCTAGAGCTTGATGTTTGAGGGAGATTATTAAGGAAAAATGCTAAAATGATCAGTCAGTGACCAGGGTGCTCTGTTTCAAGGAAGAAGTGATAGAATACCTAGACCATACTATAAGTTCTCTGTAGTAATGGACAGTTAACATTCTAGGAAAATCATTATTGAGAGAACATTCACTGCTTGCATTAGGTATCTAGAAGCACGATCACATCACTGCCAAGTCTTATCATGCTTCCATGTGATACCAGTAATAAATTATTTTTCTTGCATTTAATCCTAAAGCTTGTTTTTTAGCACATAATTCAGAGGAAGGTTATAAAAAACGTATCTCTATGGTATTTTGCAAAATGGTGCATCTCTTCCAGGGTTCTGAAACACTTGAAACTGAACTCCCAAACAGTCTCATATTGTATAGCTTCTCTCATTTGTTTTCTGCTTATTCTCTGTAAAGCTTTTGCCTTGTTCAGAGTGATAGAAAATACTTTGTACAATTAATTTCACAGGCTATCTAAATTTTGGTACTTCTTAATTTTGAGATCGTCACTTTGTAAATTAGCATAATGTATGACCAAGACTGTGGGTAATTTAGGTGAAGGCTGTTTGAATACTGGATACTTAGTATTTGTTTGCAGAAGATCCTGTGCTTATACATATCTTGTTATCTTTTCTTCAGAGTGGATGCTGGAAAAATTCATTATCACCGAAGAGTATTGGACAGAAATGGTCTCATAACAATGCAGTCTCATGTGATAAGACTACCAAGTGGAGCACAGCAACACTCCATTCTTTTACTTCTGACTCGCTTTCATGTTGATAGGTATGTGCCGCTGGAGTGTTCAAAAGATCTCCTGGGTAGGCTGTGGCCTTTTACAACGCTGAAAGTTTGTAGTCTCGATCTCTTTAAAGAAAATCACAATTTATTTATTAACTCATCTTCCAGATGCTGGACTGCTCTTGGAAGTGCGAACAAGAGGGTGTTCTAGTGCCTATCACCTGCCTGCTATGAGCCTCTCTCTTCTCATTGTAGCTCACATCATTCTGTTAATTTTTAGTGTTCTCACTTCAAACATACTTTTAATACATTTTTGTTTTCCCATTTTGTTTACAGTCAGAACTCATGCCTGTGAATTTCCAATGAAGCAACAGCTTGGACTTACTTATGTTCCCTCACTTGGGGTCTCTTAGTGACAAATTCTCTCACCTGCTATTCACAAAAGGAAAAGAAAGCTCTAAGTTCTAAAACAATCTAAGAACACTTCAGTGTACCTTCTCTAATAATTAACATTTTAGAAAGGTATAATTTGTGCTTACAAAGTTACATGCATGCTGAAATGTCAAATATTCTCTTTTCTCGATTAGGAGGAGTAAATACGATATCCTGATGGAGAAGCTCTCAAGCATGCTAAGTGCTCGTTCAAACCATATGGAAACATTAGGAAACTTGAGGGAAGAATTGGTGAGATCCATTATTCTCTTTCAAATTCTTTCTTACATAGAATATAATTGATTAGTATCAAAGGCACTTCTTCATACTTCCATTTTTAAAGTTGCTACCACATTTTGAGGTAGGATATCAAAAGAAGGATCTTAAAAACCTGCTAGTTTATTGAATTAGAAAAAAGGGAAGAAAATATAATTGTCATATTGCTCTAGATCAAGTTAATGTCATTGCTTGCTTTAATCAAGGAGTTCTATTCCACCCGCAGCTTTAGAAAAATTTTGTCACAGCGCCAGACTTTTTTTCCACATACAGTCAATAGATACTGTTGTGTAATACTTGTAGGTGGTTGCTGCTGCTTATTTGGAGGATAGAGCTGGAGGGATGGAACATACTGCAGAAGCCCCTGAAGCTCTGCCTGTGTCTTCACTGATGGGCTTTTAAGATTCTTCCTTGATATCCTGCCCCAAAATACTGTGTTTTAAAAACAGGCAGTATGAATGTCTTTGCTAATCACCTAGAGGATAGAGACTTGTAATAGCAAAGGTCATTGAATTAGAGAACTCCTTGGTCTTCCATTGATGTTTGTGTTTTTTCTTTTTGAAGATGAATAGGTAGTTCTGTGGACTTCCTGAAAGGCAGAGTTTTGGCTCACAATTCCTTTTACCGTTTCTCTTTGTGTTAGGGTCTTTGTGAGAGAACTTTCAAACGTCTTTACCAATATATGATGAATGCTGGCCTAGCCAAGGTAATATCCATCCCATTACAAGAGATACACCCCAATGGAGGGCCCTACAAGACAAAGAAAGGTAAATAGAACAATATTTTTGCTTTCTTTCTGTGTAATTACACTGATGCCAATCTTTTTATAAGATTCAAATCTTAAATTAAAAGTTGCTTAAGTACATAATTACAAAGACATATTTTCAGAGAAGTGTGTTAATAGAGTTAGAACACTGCAGATGTTTGAGTTAATCATTTGTTCCAGCTTTGTAAGAAATAGGTACTGTACACATCTTGGGTGAAGGCAGGTTCAATATAAGCAGTTCAAGTGAATCATGACTCCTGTTCAGACTGTTGAAGTCAATACAGAGTATAGGGATGATGAGCAGTCTGCTGCCTTTTCAGATTGGCAGTTAAATATATAAAGCAAATGACGCCACGATTAACTACCATGCTACAGAAACGGGCCGTTTTAGTTATGACTTCTGCTGGAAGTTATGATTTTTGCTGGAAGTCATCAGAATGCAAAGTTTCTCTGGAAGGTGTCATATTGTCATCCTGTAGCAGTATTTTTTTTGGGCAGTATTGCACCATGTTTGTTTGTTTGTTGTGCTTTTCTCATAATGAATTGTGTCAGAGATGTTCTAGTAAGCTCAAGATATTTGCAAACAAGAGTGGAGAGACTAAATAGTATTGGACAATAGAGTTTGTTATTGGTAATAAAATATCTAACTTCCAAAGTATTTGCTTAGAAGAAAAGAGAGTTCATATCTATAAATGTGGTGGCAGCACACAAGGCAGTAGGTGATTTATCTGTTGTCACAAATTGAGACAGCAGCAGCTGCATTTACTATTTAATGTTTTGCTATGAAAAATGCCACCTGGTGAATCTTTAAGATGAAATTATCATTCAAGTTATCGGCATAAAAGCTAAATGCTTTTATCCACAAAAATGCATTAAAGACACTAGGTATTAAACTAGGATGATTTAATAATAGCTGATTTTCATAAGAGTTCAAGATACTTTAATCTCCAGAGTTACAAAGGAAAGCAGATAGAAATATGCAGGACATGTTCAGGACAAAGCCACAGCATCTGCTATGGGAAGCACATTACTGGGCAGCAAGAGCTAAAGTAAAAAAGATTTTGATTTTGTTTGTATGTTTTCAAATATGGCTTCAAGTGAAAATTGATGGGCTGTAAAAACACAGAGGTTGTGATAACAGTGCATACAGCCCTACCAGAATGTCAGAACTTTATCCAAAGCAGAATCTGACAGGGAAAGAATTCAGATGAGGAAATATGGGATCATCTGGCCTGGAGCTCAGTCACATGAGTAAGCTACAGTGGATTAACTTCAAGTCAGCTAGGCTTCAGTAAGTCATCATATATAAACATAAGATAAAATTCATTAACTGAAACCTTAATGATTTCAGCTAAAGCTTTCACCTGGCATTTATGACAGCAGGGCTCTGCAAGAGGAGTAGTGATGGCTGTAGATGTTCCCACTCACTGCTGCAGGGTTAATTGGCTACTTGTGCAGTAGCTACTGAATTGCTGCACTTGATAAGCTGGTGTTGTACAGTAATCTATTTCTAGTTTATCTTAAACATTGGTCTCTTAAATGGTTCAGCAGTAGCTGAATGGCTTTGGTAATAGTGGATCATCATTATATCAAAGAGCAGAGCTGTTAAAGCTGTCCTGAAGTCATTTGTCCCCACTCTTCTATGAAATCCCAGAAGGCTAAAGCAGGTAGAGGATTACTACAGCACAGCTAGTACACAGTAACATGTTAAGATGTGGGACTGAATTGTATGCCAAGTGTCTTCTGGATAGCAGTGTGTTCTGTCCTCATATACAACAACCTTAGATTTTGTGTCTCGATTTTCATTGCATATCGTTACAATACACCATGTGTGTTCACAAACTTACCCATTCCCTAGGAGCAGATTAGGTTAGAAGATGTCTTCGGACAAGAAATCTACAAGCTTAGTTTCTCACAAATAGTTGCACGTAGAGCTTCCTTAATGTGACTGACATCATCTATAGGATCTGCAGACATGGATGGAGAAGAATCCGTTCTTCTCAGTCATAATGGAACTGTAGAAAGTAACTGTACGTTTTAGTTAGGCTCTAAGAGACTACTGGGTGGGGTAGGACTGTTCTGTGTGATCATTTTCTAGGATGCTAGGTAGTTGGTGTATGCTTCCTTCTGTATTTGTATACATGAATGTTAATCATGTAATTTGCATTTGTAGAAAGTAAAAAAAAAAAAAAAAAGTTCTGAGTCTGTAGGGACGGAAAAGTAAGGAGATTTCTTATACCCAGTGAGTGATCTCACAGTCAGATTTGTCTTCTGAAGTTGTAATTCTGTGGATCAGCATATCAGGAAACACATTTCACAGATTTATTTGTACTATTGGAATTTTTACTATTATTGCAGTGTTTTCCATTCCATTCTTAAGTCACTGCATTGAGCAGACCTAATGTTGACATAGACATGAATGTTTGGAACATCTCAAAAATTCTGCTAGTCATTATTTTGACAGATCCCTATATATATATATATAGGGAAGAGCTATTGAAAACCTTTCCTAGAAATAAGCAATTGTCTTAAGTCTTTTCTTCCCCATTGTACTACTTTTACCATGCTTCCTGGGGAAACAACATAGTTTAAACCTGTACACACGCACATGCAACTTGCATTTTGTTTAGAGTTGTTACAACATTCATGTTCACAGGTACTGATGTCATGGTCCGTTGCCTTAAATTACTAAAAGAATTTCGGAAGAAAATGGAAGATTATCATGATGATGATGAAGAAGAGATGATCACAAAAGTTGTCCAGCCTGTGGATATTGTTTGTGAAAGGGATATGCTCACCCAGGCTTATGAGATAAGTAGGTGATGTATTGAGAGATTTGTGTGTGGGGGATGGCTTATCTGTTACAAAGATTAACAAAATGTTTCTTTGACTTGCTTAATTCTGGAGTGCATAAGGATTCTTAACTTCATAGTAAGCTAAGTTACAGTGCTATGTGTGAAGGGTATTAAAGCATCATGAATATAATATGCTAAAGATTTTTCAGATTGCCCTCTTACTCTTTATATGTATGAGAGAGAGGTATTGTGGTATTTTTTTATTATTTTTTCTAAGTTCTGATTGCATTCTATGTATCCAAGTGTTAATTTTCCAGGAAAAGATGGGCTTCTTGTTCAGATTAGACTAGAGCTGTAAGCTTCCTGTAGGTGGCTGGGCAGTCATTTAATCTCTTTATCTCAGTTTTCTATGGATAAGAAAATACTGTTCTCTTACCTGTTGTGTCAACCATTTGGACAGTCAAGAGTCTTTGAGGTAAAGCACGCTGGGGTTGATCAGAGCTGGGACTTCCTTGTCACAGTTTTGGCTTGAGACTGTCTTGTGCAAAACAACTCTTGAGTCTTGCATGTCAGGCTTCATCTCTGACAAGAACATAGTGCTGAATACTTAACAAGATTCCCTTGATTCAAAATGTCAGTTAGTTATTAAAATTAAGAAAAAATGAACATGTTAAAAACTTATAGCTTAATGTGTTTTCCCTACTAGTTCATCTTTTCTTGTCTTGCTTATATATGTGCTGGAAGGAGCCAATACGTTTTAAATACTTTACAAGCCATTTTGCCTTTAAGGAGAGTTAAATGCAGTTCATGTGTTTTTGTTGTTGTTTTTATTGTTGTTTTTAAATTTAAACTGATGTGCTTTTCATTTTGGCTTTTTTCATAATTTAAACAACAGAATCTATTTTTCCATAATCATGTTTCAGGGAAGACTAGTGGCCTTTTTTCCTCCTTTGTAACAGCAGTCATTGCTGTCTTTTGACTGGGCTTCATATCCATTGCTGCCATCCCTGTAAGCTTATCAACTATTCAGTATCACCAAAATAAAACACCATGGGAAACGCTGTGGGATAAGAAAAGGTGATGAAGAAAACAATGTTCTTTCTCCTTCTCCTACTCCTTTGCCTTTCATAATGGAGAATGAATATCTGACTGTAGAAAGCCATCAGGTGCAGGATTCACTTCATTTTAATATAAAACTATAAGTTTTAAACCTAATTCTTCTGGGCTGCTGCTTTCCATCAAATCCTGTTTTATGACAGCATTTGGCTATCTTATGTATGTCTTTGAAAATTTATTTAATTGTCAGTGGTGAATATTAAGGTTTATGTTCTGGCATATGGTTCAAAATCACATAGCTTTTGAGACAAGTTTGACTTTGTAACAGTTATTTAGAACAAATACGAGCATATATATACAGATATATGTGCATACAATTCATTCAGATTGTTTTCCTGAGATATTTTTTGGTTTTTCTTTCTGAAACAGTTGAAAGTAGAGGAACAAAAGGTATTTCTCAGGCCGAAATTCGGATGGCTATGAATGTGGGGAAGCTAGAAGCAAGGATGCTCTGTCGTCTCCTGGAAAGGTACAAAGTTGTCAAGGTAAGGTTAAAATAAAATAATACTGATACTTACTGAAACTGAAAATGCGATTCTGGTTACTGTGGTAATACGTTATAATATTGTTAACCTCAAACAATAGAAACTGTAGGGGTTTGAGAGTTGACAGTGAAAGAATTATGATAAAGTTGAAAAAATAGACTTCAGTTGAGGAAAAGATATATAAGAGAAGTGTTCAAAAAGTGTTCAGTTAAAATTTTAACCTACTATAGTCTTATATCTAGGCCTAGTTGTTAGAATGTATCATAACTGCTCTTCTAGAATCTTTTCTTTATTGCTTTCTGGTTAGCTGCCCTAACACTTAATAGTTCGCTGACCCAGATGTACAAGTATTGTATGCTGGTTTGTGACTGGATGTAATCAAGACTGGGGAAAAAATGCACCTTGCCCCAGATTTGCTGTCCGTATTGAATGCACATTCCGGTGATCATTCCAGATCAACACTGTTCCCAGCAGTATGAAGCAGGTCTACGCTCCAAAAAAAAGCCAAGGCAGAGAAACACACCTCAACCACTAAAGCACACTCACTGTAATTGGTGGTAACACAAGTGACCTACTGGCATTTGGGAATCTGCATGTTCTGGTATTTTATGGAAATGAACATAAATGTTTCTCAACTCAAAATAGCCCTTTTAGTTCATCTTTATAAGACAACGGATGTTTTGCAAAATTGTCTTCTCTTGTAGCCTTTTCTGAATGATCGTATCAGAGATGTTCCGTAACTTAAAACAAATCTACATGCATTTTGAAAGCAGCATTACATGCTGAAAAAACAAAACAAAACAAAACAAACAACAACAAAACATTCTTTTGTAGAGGTTATGGTGGTTAATATCTTTATTTCCAAATATTTCAGTATTTTTTCAATAGGCTTATGACTTAGAGATGAACAAATTAAACTGTCTTCTTTCATATGCACCCGCCCACCCCTTTCCACAAGGGCAGGATAATTGCCATCTTACTTCAATAGAGAATTGTTTACTAAGATCTTGTTTGGTAAAAAGTTCAGTAGAATTAAAAACAAATGAACTATATAGGCCACAGGAATGTCTAAACGTATTTTATCTAAATAAACTGTGAAGAAGTTGTCTTCCCTCATTGATAGCTAAGTCTTTAAGTTTCTAGATGTTTTATACTATTCAGTGTAGAAGCAGTTCTACTTAAGTCTAATTCACTTTAGTAATCTCTACACCACAGAAAAAAGTTCTGAAATATTTTATTTCAGTGCTAAATGCATGTAGTTTATTCTTCCTTAGACTTTTATACATCCACTATATTATAGGCATTTCATTCTAGTATGCAGGTAATACAGACTTACTTATTTTTTCATGCAGAGTATTTATTTTGATTTCTGTATGCTAAGGTTAGCCAACAATTTAGTTATTTAGAAAAAAAAAAGATAATAATGTCTTTATATATGAGCAGAGAGCAGTAAGAAAATTTTCTCACTGTTGATGCTGGAGACCAGACTGCAAGAATGGAAAAGTAAGGTAATAAAGTAATGTTCCAATTCTTTTCTTAGGGTTTTATGGAGGATGAAGGACGGCAAAGGACAACAAAGTATGTTTCATATAGTTTTGCAGATGAGAGTGATTTAAATCGTCAGTTTGAGAGAGAGAAGGCTAGAAGTGAGCAGTTAGCTACAGTTACTTTGTCTCTAGTGCCAGAAGATTCTACCCCTGTAGAAGATGCATTTCCTGGAGAAGATGACACTTTGGTTTCAGACTCTGACAATGAAGAAGAAGTGAAATATGGCAAGAAGAGAGGAAAAGGTCAGAAGGCCACTTCAGGTTCTCTGATGAAATCAAATCTCCAAGATGGTACCCAACAGTCAACACCAGTTAAAGGTAGATCATGATTTTAAGGTTTGGAGAAAATGTAACTGTCATCTTTCGTGCAGGAAATAGAATGGGAGCTGACAGACAAGTAAACTAACATTTTTTATTCAAATATAAAAAATCTTCCTCATTTAGTAGTGTGGGTTTTTTTGGTTTTGTTTTTTTGTTTTTTTAGTTTTTCAGTTGGATATGTATAGTTTGAGTTATAGTTTTTTCAGTTGGATATGTATAGCTCTGTAGTTTGCATCAGTACATGGACAAATGTATTTGATACAAACCTTCAAGTGAGATGACTATACATGAATTCATACTGACTTCTTGTCTGATATTAGCTAAGATGGTAACTAACTACTGGAACAGGCTGCCCAGGGAAGTGGTGGAGTCACCATCCCTGGAAGTCTTCAAAAGACGCTTAGATGTAGAGCTTAGGGATATGGTTTAGTGGAGGGCTGTTAGTGTTAGGTTGGAGGTTGGACTCGATGACCTTGAGGTCTCTTCCAACCTAGAAATTCTGTGATTCTGTGATTCTGTGATACTTTTGAAGCAGCAGTAGCCTTGGGACGACTTGATCTACAACCTTACTCACCTAAGCATATTGTAACAAAAATGTCTTGTCTCCTGAAGCTAATTGCTTCATCTCTCTCTTGAGTTATTTGGAATGTCACAATGTAAAAGCTGACAGCCTTTTGGGAACGTATTTCAAGGAGGATATCATGGTTTAGTTTAGCTATTTGCATGTTCCTACCACTTCTTTGGTGCACTCCAGGGGAAGAGAGAACAAATCTCCATACCTTAAGTATATTGTCTTGGGAGTAATATTATATCAGTTCTCAGTTCTGCTCTGAGCCAGAAGAGTTCCCCTCAGGTTTCTGGCATAATTTGAAAGTCTTTCTGACAGAAACCCTACTTTCTTCAGACAGCAGTTTCTGAATAAGCTAATCTGTCCCCTCTTGGTAATGTAAGTCTGCCTCTGAAGAGGCTTCTGCATGCAGAGAGCACATTTTTGAAAACCACATTTCCAGAGTTAGCTTTTTTAAAAGCTTTACTTTTTGACAATTCAGTCACTCACAATCAAACCGCTGCTTCCAGCATGGTAGAAGAATATGTGAAAATGCTATAAAGTATACAGTTACCTGTGAGAGTGGGGGAAGGCCTTTTATAGAGAGCTGTACATTTGCAGAAACTGTGAGAGCAGAACAATTACAAGGCCCTTTGTTCTTAAACCAGGCTTAAAGCCAACGGCTGTGAAGTCTGTGGGGAAGAAGCTGCCTTCCCCTCAAATTGTTGAAGAATCTGATGAACAAGCAGACACCTCTTTGGGGGAGAATTCTACTTTGGAAACTCTAAAGCAGGAGTCCAGTTTTTCTACCTGTGCTCATTCCATTGATGAAGATGGAGATGTGGCTGTGGTTGAGGAGGTCAGACTTGAAGACCCTAAGGTAAGACCATGGGTCTTAGTATTTTCTTTTGGGTATGGCTATCTGAGCTAAGTTGTGTATATTTGCAACAAGATTCCAACTATAGCTTTTGTATTTGTTTATGGGATTGGTTTTTTTTGTTTGTTTTTTAACTTAATTTTATTTCAAGACACATTCATATTCTGTCAACGTTGTAGGCAAGTGAAAATTATTCCAGCAGATAGGAAAGTAGACACCCACTACATCATTCTGGGTTAGTTCTCTAGTGTTTTACAATTTCCCCATATTTACTTAATATGTGTCATCACCTAATGTCCATCTGTGCCTACAAGTGGTGTGTATTATCTGGTTTGTCTGCCCTAAACCAGAAGAATTCATGGGCTTTGACATGAAAATTGTGTAGCTTCACTGTTGCAAGAACAAGTGTGAGATGAAGTGTTTCTGAGGGACAGAACATGTTGGCTTGGACTCAGCACTATGGTAATGCCACTACCAGCTCTCTAGGCCAAAACTCTCAAGTCAGCCAGGGTCAGAACATGGAATGGGCAGAGTGCAACTGTGTGAAAAACAACTGTTAGGCTGATGACCCTGAATAGTTCATATTAAATATCTTTTTGTCTATGTTTTGCACTAGAAGATATGTGACCAAAAGAAGGAAAAGCGTTCCAAAGCTACAGCAGTGGAGCGATCTCATGAAACTTACAGACTGCTAAAGCGCCGAAATCTCATCGTGGAAGCTGTCCGAAACCTCCGGCTAATTGAAAGCTTGTTCACGTGAGTCTGTCTGAAAAACAGTGTTATGGGCACCCGATGCGCTGTGGTAGCACAGGCCCTGCTTCAGGAGCCCTGTGTGCTGTTGGCTTTTTGTATCCCTAATAGTAGTGCTGTAATGATGGAGAGAATGCAGCAAGGAAGGGGGAGGGATTAAAGTTATACTGAATCTTAAAACTTAGTCAGGTGTTTAGAAGCAATTATAGCTCTTCTCAGATAATTAAACAAGTGGAATTTTAAACAGTATATTCAGAGATCTCTATTAATATTGATCAGAGCTGACCAGAGATCAACTCTAAGAGATCTACCTATTTTCTCCTCTCAGTATGCCAGTGCCCGGAGCCACATAGTAAGGTACAGCACTTCCCTGCTTGAGGATTCTTTCATCTGCCTAAGTTTTGTATCTACTTGTTTTCAAAAATTGTTCTTGTGTTATTCTGTCATTGATTGTAGAGACTCTTCATGTCACTCAGCCATCATTTGTCACTAGGATTTTAGTGGGATCTGGAAAGTTTGCTTTTCTTAGCTGTTTTATGTGGAATGGTTTTATGTGTTCTCATGATTTTTCCTGTAGGGACTAAAAATATTTCCCTGAATGATATAGCAATCTTTCAGACTTCTAAGATCCACTTTCAAAGAGAAATGGCAATTCTGGCATTCTCCTTGAGTCCCAGCTTCCAAATTCGCAAGATTCTGTTGTGGCAGATTGGATTACACCCTCCATCTTCTATGTCAGCGCGTAACATCCTGGCTTGTAAAAATACACCGGGCTGCATGTTCTAAGAATTTAGTAAGAAATAATGACTTTATTCTCCTCTGGTTTGAGAATTTTGAAACTTTCTGTCTCCTAGTTCAACTGCAGAGTGTTGTGAAACTAGAGCTTCATCTTGTGGCACCAGCCTCGTTGCTGATTCATCTAGCCTTGTCCAAGAGCAGACTTAAAAGATACTTCTATCCCCTATGCTCTGTCCCCTTTAGTGCTATTCATAGGTTCCTCCCTTACTAGTGAAAGTTCTGCCCCTCTCCGGTGTCTGCTAGGGAAATTTGATGGTTGTCACTATAGTTGTTAGTTGCCATTATGTGGTATTCTTTTGAAAGTTGAAGTCCAGGTGTACATTCACTTTACTGTCTCATTTCCTTAATACCCTTCATTATTCTCTTCAAAATTTGCTCTCCAGAAATAGGTCCTGGAGCATTTGTGAGGAAGTGTATGAAAATGGGCATAAAGAGAGTAGGGTGTGAACATGCTCCTGCAGACTACTACAAGAGAAGAAATGAGCTTGCTTCAAGTAACAGGATATGTGTATTTGTATTGTGAGTGCATGTGTAGTTTCTGAGCTCTGAACACTGCAAAGTAACCTCTTTCTGCCTCAATCTTAATTGAACTCACAAATGGAAATACAAACTGCATCCGTCATGAAAAGCTGTAGGTTTTCTTCACCTTAGAGAAGCTGACATAAGAGCAGTGGTGTTCACCTGAAAATGGTACATTTAATAACAGAGAAAATACAGCTGAAATTTAAGGCTAAGTTCCTAGTTATCTACAGCAAAAGGGAAAAATGAGCAGCAATTGCTGGAAGTAGGGAAAAATCCATTTGCCTCATTCAAGCAAACTCAAGCAAACTGCTTAGGCAGTTTGGAGCATTTCTGGGCTAAAATGCAGGGGTTTTTTTCATCTTGTAGGCTTCAGAAAATGGTCATGGATCAAGAGAAGCAAGAAGGTGTCTCCACTAAATGTTGCAAAAAGTCTATCATCCGACTGGTCCAGAAGCTTTCACGAGAAGGACTCCTCAGACTCTATCGTACTACGGTCATCCAAGATGGCATTAGTAAAAAGGTGCATGCTCAAACCCTGGCAACAGAAACGGCTTTTCTCACAGCCTTCTGGTTTCTCAAAGTATTTTGGGCCTTTGTACTGAAATATAGGGAGGACGTTACTTTTTGTAGCAGAACCCTCAGTCGAGCTGCCTGTAAGTTACACATCCCAAACTGAGCTACTGTGAAAACCAGGTTTCTGGTTACTTTCAATTATTGTACTGCAGATAATCATGAAACCAAGGAATAGTCCCTAGGTCAGTCTCTGAATATCCTGTCCGAGAGGTTTTGTTGTTTGTCTCTCCTTGCACTGTCAGGCTACGGCACAATTCTATTCAATCTCATTTTGAAAGCAGAGAGTGTATGAGAAATGATAAGTTAGCTTCTGAATTGAGACTTATAGAATGGGATCTACCTTGTATTTTTAACAAAAATGCAGTGTTACTGAGTTTTATGAAAGTAAAATGTCTGTAGTTTAAATGTTTGTAGTCTGTAGTTGTAAAGCTCACACTTGTCATTGTAACGAGCGTGAAATATCAGAAGCAGGGAGAGAAACAGTTCATTGAAAATCACTTTCTGCACAATTACTGTAGATTACACATGAAATCTTGCTAATCTGAATTGTGTGTGTACTTTTAGCAATAATATCTATTAGTTTGGCTTTATGAGGTACCGCTTTTCATTTATCCCTTTCAGCTTAATATTTGCAAGTTTGTATTCTCCAAATATTTCAGATTTTTTTTTTTAAAAAAAAGAGGTTTGTGCAAATGACACTGAGTTTTTATTGGTATAGAGACCAAACAGCCTGGTGTCTTGCTTAGTATGAGCTAATTGGTCTTTCAGTCCAAAGGTGTTAATATTCTGTGAATTAATAAAACTTTATAGTGTTCATCCATTGTGGCTACTAACTAAATCTCTGATAATTTATGCGGCTGATTAAGAGTTGATATCTCCATAAATACCTCTTGTTCATTTTCTTCTGCTTTTAACAGGTAGAGTTTGTTGTTCATCCTTCCGTGAGTCCTAATGATCCACTTGTAAAAAGTGCCATCGAGCAGGTGCGTTTCCGAATCTCCAATTCAAGCACAGCAAGCAGGCAAGTTACAATGATGATCTCGTGGGGAATCTGGCTTATTACATGTAGTACCTGCAAAAGTATGCAGAGGAAATAAATGCAAATTAAGCAAAAGAAAAGTTAGCCTCCTCTCTAACAAGAGAGATCAAAGTTCAAAGATGAAGTGAGGTGCTTAATATCTGCCAAAGACAAGAAAGAAGAGGAATTGAACTCTGATCCCTTGAACTTAGCATTAGCTTCAAGGTCTTGACTTCTCCATGCTCATTTTGTTTTGCATTTCAGTCACTGTCTTCACATGGTATCACACCCAGCTAGTTTAGAACAGCAGTGATTAAAGAGCTTTGCCAATTCATAGAGAATGCGAATGGCAAATGAATGAGAATGGCAGCACTAAGCTTCTTAATTTTCTGTCTTTTGGTTAGTAGTGGATTCGAGGCCAAGTTAACCCTGTAATCTTGGAGCAATATGTAGAGAAAACGTAGGGTTCTCTTTAGCTGCAGACAGAGAAATACAGGAATTGTTGAGATGAATGAGGAAGAAATTCCAACTGTTTCTTTCGGGATTTAAGCATTTTACTGCCTGTGAGGTGTGGGCAGATAAACAAATCATCATAGTGGGACTTTAGACTGTTGGCATTAACTTCTTAATTTGCTAAAGATTTGAAGTTCAACTTTTGGAACACTTACAAGCCTTATATAGCTTTTATAGAAGACTGGTTCACCCTTTACCTTAAAAACTTCTGCAAAGGAAGTTTTTTTTTAAACTGTAAATGTAGTCTGTGATGGTCACCTACGTGCAAGACCACTGGGCAACAGAGAGCATAGGATTCAGGACTTTGGAGGTGAAGCAGAAAAAAAAACATGATCATGTAGCCTCATAATGAGATCAATTCCCAGAGATGGGGTTCTGTTCCCTTCTTTAGGAACCGTGCATGCATTCTCAAATGCAAAGCACAAGCTTCCACCTGCACCTTGTGTCTGAAAAGATTAATATAAGAAAGAAATCCTATACCAAGAGAGAATAGGGTTGTGCATATTAAATTTCAATACCCAGCTTATCTTTTCAAAAAAAGCTCATAAAAGTACCTTTTTCCATCAAAATATTCAGTATCATTTCATGGGAACAAGTGTTCAAGGCCATCCTTCTTTTGCAGAGAGACTTGTGTTTCTTTTAATTACCAGCCCCAGTGATGCCATCTCTGTTCAACTTGCAAGCATTGCAAAAAAAACCTTACCTGTTTTTACCGAAGTCTTGTATGCTTTCAATACAGGGTTAAAATTCCGCAGACACCAACATTGCAGGACCATGCTGAAGAGGAAAACGTGGGGCAAGATGCAGTTCCTGAATCAGGAGAAACACAAGAAAGTTCATGTAAAGCTGAAAATAATAGTCGAACAGGAAAAAGTGATGAAAAAATGGGCATAACAGAGCTAAAAAACTATCACCCTGTTACAGGTATATCCAACTTTTTTTTTCTGTCATCTTTCACATTTCCATTTATTATTAATGATCACTTTCAGATGTTGGGTTCTCGTAAGATATAAGTGGTTGTTTTTTTCTTATTTTCTAGAAATGCCTTACATTAGAAGCAGTCTCAGCTAGGGACTACTATCCAATGTTTTCTTAGATTATTTTTTTTTTAATTGCAAGCTGGGGTACTTCCATTCTCTACTTCTTCACAAATGTGTAACTGATATTTACTTTCAATGGCCCACCTTTTCTTCCATTTTTTTTCACATCAGCTTTGCAGAGGTAGCTTTTTTTTTCTTTTTTTCCTGTTTTAAACCACTTTTTATTTCTGTTTGATACTTTATCTTTCCTCCCAGTTCCAGGACTTGGGCGTTCTCTTGGCTTTCTTCCCAAAATGCCCCGTTTAAGAATGGTCCATATGTTCCTTTGGTATTTAATTTATGGGCACCCTTTAAATGGAGCAGACCGAAAAGGAGGTAGTGATGGTGAGAAAAAAGGCAGCAAGCAAGGGCCAAATGTGAACGCTGCTATCTTCGAGGCCCAGACAGATGGGAGCGTGCACATTATTGAAGCTGAAACAAATCCTGAAATCTCTGCACGTGACACTGAAGTGGAGTTGTCTAATCAAACAGGTAAGAATTGACACATCCTGGCTTTACTAGAGGCTTTGCTGTGCTTCAGTGTAATATTTCCATAGCTGTTTGATAATATGATTTCAATGAAAACACACAAAGGTAGGAACACAAATGCTTGCAAAAAGTACTGATAGATTATTAATGTCTTGTTCTCAAATTGAAAAGGATATCATATAGGACCTCTATTCTGGGGCCAATCATAATTAATACTTTTTCTTAATGATTTAGATAATTAACCAAAATATGCTCAAACTAGGGATGATGATAAGTGGAAGGTTTGCTAGTAATTTGGAGGGCAGGATTTGAATTCCAAATTGTATTGAGTAAATTGGAAGAAATGGTTTAGATTTATTCTTATTAGGGATAGGTCTGAACCAAATCCACAGTTGCATAACTAGTGCTTAAACTAAATTATGTAATGTTGCCACCTTCTATTTTTTATATAAAAAAGTTGTAGTAAGGGGGACAGAATGCATATCTTCCAAAGTGAAGACAATGTTCTAGTTAATTGATCAACTGTTCTCCATGCTACTGGATGTAGAAAAAGAAATGGATTGGATATCCATATTTATTTATTTTTTAAATATAGTTTAAGGATAGTTAAGTCTTTGAGCAGATTATCTTGGTTAAAAAAATAAAGATCTTATGGGGTAGTCTAAGTACCGTCTTCACACTTCAGAATATGGGAATTTGTTATATTTGTAGTTTTCAGACATCCTCTAAAATGTCTGTGTAAGCAAAGAAAGAAGAACAAACTTACTGTTACAGGCTTTTCAAGAGTCCTCACCAACATTGAAAAATCCACTTCAAAAAAGACTGAAAGTCAGCGAGATAAGTAATTTTTAGGTCATGTTAGATTTTCAGGCATCCAAACAATGAACTGCCAGATATGTTCTGCTTGAACACTCACAGTAAAATGACTAGTGTAAGTATTGAGTTTGTCTTAATCTGAACCTAAGCCAGTTATTTTGTTCCTAGTGTATGTGGATGATATGTCATGGATGCGCTATGTCCCTCCTCTGCCAGTTCATAGAGAGTTTGGATTTGGATGGGCTCTTGTTAGTGACATTCTTCTCTGTTTGCCTCTCTCACTCTTTGTTCAAATAGTACAAGTGAGCTACAAGGTATAGTGCTTTTTTTAATTATTATTACCTCATATTTGGTTTAATTTAAAGTCTGATAATTCAACTGGATTTATAAGCAGTAACAAATACCACCTTAGTCTTTTTAATGAAACTAGCCATTAGAGAGTAGAAACTTCATTTCATCGTGGTTTCTTGTACAGAAATGCTAGTTGCATGTACAGCCACGCTGAGAAAAATGTGTAGCCCTATAATACTGAAAATTCTAAAGCTTATATTTTGCAAAGAGCTTTTTATAATCTCAGTGAATCTCCTGCCTGATTAACACGATTAATGTTTAACCATTTTACAAAAGCAGTAACTTTTGCTTAAAAATATTTCAGTAGACAGTAATAATACCAAAGCTCGGTACTTTAAAGGATAGTTATATTTCACGTTTTGATTAACTTATAAATAATTCTAGGTGGATGGTCTGGAAGAATTTTTAAATGATCCACTACAAAGGCACACACTGATCAGATTTCTTCCAAGGTCAGTGCGACAGCAGCTTCTCTACAAAAGGTAAGTAGATGAGTCAAAGTAAATGGCTCTAGGGAGGAAACAACAGTGGCTGACTGTTTTCTCAGTTATTTTCTGTTTATGTCGAAGAGAACTTTGTTACTGAAGACAAGGATCATCAATCTTGTAAGGATAGTGTGCCAAACTGTATTTTTCTCTCCCAAATAGAAGGTAATAAGAAACTAATAAATGATATTCATGCATGCTGTCGGGCAGTGTTTGAGAACTGGGAGGCTCTGTCCTTCATAACTCATCAGCAGGATGTTACTTCTGTTCAAAACACACTCCCAACTGCTGCTAAATTCAAAATTTAATAGAGTCTAAATGATGCTGTCCTTCATAAATCTTTCAGGAGGTGACACATTACCTAACTCATGCCTCTCATACATAACTTTCAGTTTCTGTGTTATGTGCTCACGCAGGCATGTCTGCCATTGTTTGCCGTTCCTCATCTATAAGGTTTAGAAATCGAGATTGGACTGAAGGTATAAAGTGAAAAAAAAAAAAGTGGTATAAATTCCCATATAATTGCACAGAAAAACTTAGATCTTAATGAAGTTAAATGTGAGCAAAGCTGAATTTTTCACAAACTCTCTCTCTGTCTCAGAAGTGTGATCTCAAAAGCTTCCTGAAACTTCCAGAGTTTTGCCACTGAAGTGGATAAATATCATGGGAAATTATGCACTTTTTGCTATGCCAAGCTCTGAAAGCAGTTTCTTGGAGCAGGTAGTTCTGAACCTTACAACTTTAAAGAACTGGACAAGAATCCTTATAGTTGTATGGACACGTGAAGGTTTATCAGCCCATATTTAGTAGTCATGTTTTGTTATGTGTGTCTTCTCATAATAAGAAATTGTCTGCAGATCTGCTGGTGTTCTAACCGTGTTCAACTCTTTTGTACATAAAGTATTTTTAGCTAATTATGTTCTTTGCTAGCAAAATTTTGTTAATAATTAGCTAAAATACTATGTTTTTTGTTTGAGGAAAGAAAACTTGCAGCTTTGTGATTTTACTTATTTTCTGTGGACTAACAAGTCAGACACTTGAGAAATTCTAAAACCCAGTATTTCAAAAAAGCAGCTGGTTTTCTGAAACTTCAGGTTGCTGTATGAAAATGGCATGTTTTCTGGTATCATTGTTAGTGCTTTCGTGAATGCTAATTTTATTGTTTCTAACATTACTGCAGGAGGTACATCTTTTCAGTCGTAGAAAACCTTCAAAGATTGTGTTATATGGGACTGATACAATTTGGTCCAACAGAGAAATTTCAAGACAAAGACCAGGTAATTCTTTGAAAACTTAACCATTTTCCTTCGTGTTATTTGTTCCAGTGATACAAATGCAAATTTGGGGGGTTGTAATTGCCTTAAGCAGTTTAATTAAATACTGATGTTGCAGACATATGCAAACCTCCTGTTCCAGCTGTCATATTGTAAGTTATTTTTCTCTGGAAAGAGAGTACTCAAGTGTATAATGCTGGAAGTTGCACAAATAATGACCTATGAGTTTGCAGACTTTGTGAAAAATTGGTATGCCATATACTCATTTATTAAGGTGTTAGGCCTTGGATGTCTAACAGACAGAATTAAGTCACTAATCATAATAAAATAGAGACATTCTTACACAACTTTTTGTAAATTGAGAGCACATGCAAAGGAGCACATATACTTTACAAGATAGATAATTAGGCCCCTAAAGAGGAGCCTAATCTTGAATGAGAGTTTGTAGGAAGTAGGCACTCTGTGGAAACTTGGAATAGTCCTGTGCACAAGCTGGGGAAAGAAACTGTTCTAAACCTAAAAATTAAGTTTTTGCTTCACTGGCAAAGGAAGTTTGGGAATACAATGCAATATGGTGGATGTTGGCATCTCTGAGCAATATTTGGCTTATATACTGGCTCAAAACATCAAAGACAGAGAAAATGCTAATCATTGCTAATCAGATTAGTTTTTGTGTCTTGTAAATTATGCGATTTCAATGCTTTCTTTCTACCAGCCTTGAAACATACTGTATTTGACAGGTGTTTGTGTATATGAAGAGAAATGCTGTGATTGTAGATACCACTATCTGTGACCCCCACTATAACTTGGCACAAAGTAGCCGCCCATTTGAGAGGCGCTTATATGTTCTGAATACCATGCAGGATGTGGAAAACTTCTGGTTTGACTTGCAGTGTGTCTGCCTTAATACACCATTGGGTATGGTATAATTGTACGTTCTTATCACCTTTAATGTTCATTCTGTTAAAGCCATAATTCCTCCCTCTTTCCTAAAACTTGAGGCAGGCTCTGTGTATGTAATTGCTTGCCTTTAGTTCTGTTGGCTGATCTCCTTATGCACGAAAAAAAAAAAAATAGGACTTGGAGTTTTGTCCTTGTAATTCTGTGAAGTTGAGATCTAAGAAACAGAACTATATATTTGACAATTTCAGAACTGTATTAAAGGGAAAATCCTTTCTGTCCCATTAGAAGTATCGATATGTGTAATAGCCCTGGTAGATTTCAATTCAGCTATGAAAAAAGCTTCTTTGAGAATACTTTGAGAATAGTTAGTAGTATATTTTTGTCATAGTCCTCTATCAATTCAAGCAGATCTCTCTCTTCCTTAAAAACATGTTGCTAAACTTTCCAGCAGATAGTCCCCGTT
Source organism: Aythya marila (assembly GCF_965140915.1). NCBI lineage: Eukaryota > Metazoa > Chordata > Aves > Anseriformes > Anatidae > Aythya > Aythya marila. The sequence goes on along the minus strand of NC_139056.1, from coordinate 6,969,174 downwards.
AGCTGAGAAGTGGAATTTAAAGGACTTTTGCACCCAATTTTTTTGAGTTTATTTTTTTGTTTTGTCCTTTTGTATTTTTAAATAGGATATACAGCTGCAACAAGTATACATTTAAGAAAAAAAAAAAAAAAGATAAAAAAATTTGCTACTGAAAGGCCAGACAAAACTATTCTGTATTTCTGTAATTAGTCAGGTGAAAGAATCTATTTAGTACTGTTTGGTAAGTCAGTGAGAGCAGTAGTTTCCCATAGCAGGGTAGATTGAAATGGGTTGAAGTCTAACTTCTCAACATGATGGTCAAAATCATTTGTATGTCTAGGAGTTGTCCGCTATCCTCGTTCAAAGAGAAGTAATCTTCAAGGGGAGGAGACTGCACTAGATGTAGAAATGGAACAAGAATCAGCAGTGGATAAACACAATCTGGAACGGAAGTGTGCAATGTTGGAATATACCACGTATGTCTGCTTCTTGCTTGTTTTGTGGAATGAATTGAGTGGGTAAAAAGAACTGTTCTGGTTTTGAGAATGTCACTCAACAGCAAATGCAGTGAAGATGAGCATTTCATGGTTGGTTTTTGTTTTGGTTTGATTTTGTTTTTAATTCAGAACTTTTCTGATTAAGAAGAAGCATAGTTATGTATCAATTCTACAAGCACCGTGCCTATCAAGTGGGTATTTATTCTAGCAGAATGGGAAAAACAGGTTCAGATTTCCTTCCAAAGTAGTACAGATGTGTGGTGAAAGAGTCTTGGGGAAAGTGAAACTGGGAAGGAAGGAATGCTTCATAAGTACAGTTAATGCAAGGGAAAAAATTAAGGACTCTCCTGTGCTTTATAGCATGGCACCTCAAGTACCACAGAGCTTCAGAAGCTCTCAAGTATCACATTCTGAATTCTGTCCTTTCTGTGTTGCAATTTCTTACATATTGCTTGCAGATCAATTCCCAGTATGGTATATGTACACTGGTGAAATACAGAAGCCTGAAATACATCTTCTGCCAGGATACATCACTGCCAGGATACTGTGACAGCCTTGCAGAATAGCAGTTATACTTTTAATACTGTTGTGCACTATGGTTTAGTTTTGTTGTCAATACTCTATTCTGTTTTATTAAACAGTGTTTAAAGGTATTTTCAGTATTACTGATAGATACATGAAGTTATCTAAAAATAAATAAATAATGGAGTATATATCTGAGGAAACCAAATTCCAGTTTCTGGTTTTGTTTTTCCTTCCAGGCAGAGAATTTCACATGCATTGCGTTTTTTTGTTTGTTTTTGTTTTTGTTTTTTTGTTATTTATTTATTCATTTTCCTGTTTGTATGTGTATTCAAACAAGGTTTTAATGTGTTTTGCTAGCTGGAGAGATCAGTGCTTGACAGTGTGAAAAATGTCAGGTTTATGGTGGCCTTTAGTTCCCATGGAAAACTTTCCCCACAGTTGCCGTGAGAAAGTTTCTCATCTGAGCAAGTGTTTTCTCTAGTTCTGTTGTAGGAATAATAATGAGACCAGTGTTTAACATGACCACTGGAACTTAATTAACAATAATGAAGTTGCTTTGGGTATAATCTTAAAACTGAAAGCTTGGTCATTAAATATCTGGCACTACAACTTAATGGAAGAGCCTCTGCGTCTGCAGAGTAAGGGGAGAGTTCTGCATGTTGCACACATGTAACTTAGGAATTGCTTTCTCAGATGCTTTTATAAAATAATAAATGTACATTTTTTTACTCTTTCTCTTAGAGGCAGCCGAGAAGTGGTTGACAATGGAACAATCCCTGGGGATGGGTTAGGTGCTGCAGGTCTGGATTCCAGCTTTTATGGCCATTTAAAACGCAATTGGATCTGGACAAGCTACATCATCAATAAGACTAGCAAGGTGAGTATCTTGACAGTATAATTTAAGAAAAGCTCTACAGCCATTCAAATACATAGTAGTAACGGGAGAAATGAATTCTTCATTGTAGCTAGGGATCTTTCTGTTGTTCATACTGAAAGCTTATTTCAGACGCTACTCAAACGATACCATTATTGTAATGTTAAAACTGATGCACTCCTTTTGCATATCACTTGTTTGAAAATGCTGTTCTTTTAGGAAAATACAGCTTCTGAAAACGGACTGACAATGAGGCTCCAAACCTTCTTAACAAAACACCCTCTTCCACTTAGTACTGGAGGTAAGGTGCTGGTGCTGGTGGGGGCTGCGACTGTTTTATGACTGATAATGTCTTTGTTAAATCCCATATTGATTACGTGGGTTATTCTGTACCTGACCTAGAATGCTTCTGAGGCATTGTAATTGAAAAGTAAATAATTTCCTTTCCTATTTGTTGGATATCTGGAACATTATTTTTTTATCCTTTTTAATTTCTGATGTGCAGTTTGCAAAAAGTCCAGAAGGACCCAGTGTCTCTTATGACTAGGATGTTAGGTCCTGAATCTTTCTAATAAGGCTGTAGTAGTATCAGAGGTCTGGTTTATACCGATGTAGTATAGAATACTAACCTTATTTTCTAAAGCAATTTGTGAGTGATGTTTTTTCCGTCTTTCAGTGATTTGCCACTGGTTTAATTGGATCCAAACTTTTTGCCTTTTGATCTTTCCTAAAAGTGGGAAACTTCTTGCTGCTTCGATTTTTTTGTTGTTGTTGTCAAGGGTGTTCATACTCTTGTACTTTAACTGTATGTTAGGCTGTAGTTGCTCTGCAGTCAAGTTGTTCTGTATACTTTATATGTAGATACAGCTACATAAAGGTGTCTGTTTGCAAACAGTCTTATTGCACCTTCAGACTTCTGGTTTTCTTCATCCCTAGCCTGTTTTGTAGCATCTAGATGACTTTAAGGTTAAAGTCCTTGTTACAAATAATTCATTCAACATCTTTATAAGCTCAATTTGATATATTAAAAGGAGCTATTAAAAGAAGAATGTGCGACATTAAACACTTGTAATACTGAAACTGTTAAACCATTTTTGCCAAGTCTAGCTTGATTTAAATTCCTAAATTACAAAAAGCTCACTGTAATGAACCTTCATTAAGGCGCTGCTAAAATTGCATAGCCTAGCATCTAAGTTAAGGCAGAGGAAGTACTTCATGTTGAATATAAAACCTCAGTTCAGTTTCCTTGTGTTTTTGCACTGTATTCTAGACTTAATAATTACTTGATAATTCCAAATTTAGGTAGGATTTTATTCTGTGTAAGCTACTGAGAAGTGGCATGAAATGCCACACTGACTAACAAAAGGCGAGTTGGAGAGACCTTCTCTCTTAATACACTGAAACTGGCACTTGCTTTTTATATCTTATTATTGTAGAATTAAATTGCTATAAAGATCCACTTCTGTAAATATATGTCATCTTAGGTAACAAAATTAATATTTTGGGAGAAGCAAAGGCAGGATCTAAGTCTCTTGTCCAGAAGGAGGAATGTATTGAAATAAGTAAAGAAGCAACCCAGGATCGAAACAAACGAGTGAGAGGTGGAAAAAGCCAAAAGAGGAAGAGGCTTAAGAAGGATACTGGGAAGGCAATAAAGAAGAAAAAGAAAGGTAAGTAACTAGCACACATCAGGAAAAAGAAGCATTCTTTTTAATGCATCTACCTACTGTAGCTTGCTTTAGAGAAGCTGATGTGACTGACACAGTGTGGGAAATGGAATGTTACTAGTCATCTTGTTGGGTTGTCTCTTTTGGTGAAAAGGTTCAGATGTTCTGGGACTGTATTGTAGCTCTGGTGGAAAACAGGAGCATGCTGCAGCTGTTACCTGTGTGTTGATCATGGTTGTACTACTGTATAAACGAAAGAAATTCAAATTGTGCCTGGGCCAGATCAACTCATTGCAATTCACCATTTACCTTTTTGATAGCAGGCTTAGAGCATCAGACCATGAAGAATCTGTAGGTAGTCAGTTTTCTATCTAAAGTGCTTGTTTGCTCATTCCTGAGCAAGGTATTAATGCATTTTACTTCCTCAACTGCTGTCACCTGGCTCCTTCTCTGTTTTTGTGCTTTCATTCTTACAAACTCAGCTTTGGAAGTTGTTCCTGGCTCCATAATCCTCCTCATCCCCTGAGGGATTCACATCCAGACAGATAAACTTTCTGTAATCCACTGCATGTCTGTGCATATCTAGACTGCTGCTTTTTGTGTCTGTGGTAGTATGTAACAACAAGTTCCCCTGATACAGTCAGTCTTCTGCTTTTGAATGACAGACACAGAGCTGACAAAGCAGCACAAAAGAAAAGAAACAAAGCATTAAGTGTGTAGTTAACAAAATTTCTTCCTGTCAGACTTTATCTCTTACTTTAATCTTCACAAGGATAAGGTAATAAATCAAACAGCAACAGTAGAGAAACATCTGTTGTCTTCTGAATTGGCTGAGAAGCTACTGATGGGAACTAAAAGCCTAATTGCTTGCTTTTCACACTAGCCACAGTGAGCACCTTTTCCTTCTTAAAAATTTTTGCTGCATTGTGCTTTTATTCACAACAAACATTGGTCTGAACTTCTTAAATATAAAATACAGTTGTAATGTTTCAGGCTTGCTCCTTGGATATCTTTCAAAGGCAAGCTGCTTTGTTTCCTATTCTCATGCAGGCCTTAGTCTCAAGAAAAATTCAATGTAAATTAAAACAATGACATTTGAGGAAAACAGATAACCATTCTTCTGTTTAAAGCACCTGCTTGGTGTTACAGCATTTTTTCCAAGTTGTACATTATAACCATTTACCATGCATACACCTGGCTGAATGCATAGTCTAGTGTTTTTGGTTTTTCTACAGATTGAAGAATGATTAAAATACATTTGACACATCTGATGCTTCACTGTTGGTTACATTGCACTTCTCTTGTAGTGTGTCATAATGAATAGCCTGGCTGTACTACATCTTATGGAAACATAATACTGGAAAGAACTTGAGTTATATCCAGTCAAATTCTGTTTGTGGATTTTTTAACCCATTTCTTCATTGATTTAAGCCATGTTTTCCAAAGCAAGGATAGCGTATTTAGCCCACTGAGTCTCTAATTTGGGCTTTTGCTCCTTGAAGTTGCACATTAGCATTTATAATGTTTGTGATAAGAGTTTGAATTCATCATAATACGTAGTGCTGAGATAATTGTCTTTTTCTGGATTTTAGAGGAAACTTCTGTAGAAAAAAACAAAAGGCTCCGCTACCATGACGAAGCTGACCAGAGTGCTCTGCAGAGAATGACACGTCTACGTGTCACCTGGACAGTGCAAGAAGACAGCTTGCTCATGCTGTGCCGAATTGCTAGTCATGTGCTAAATGCCAAGGTAGGGCCTCTATTTAATGGGTCTGTGTATTGAACACACATTTCATTGATCCTAGGAGTTCTTCCTGGTTCTAACCATTATTTGTGTACATAAAATATGAAGTTTAACTCTGAATGTTTCTGTTCTTCGTAGGTAAAAGGACCCTTTGTTCCATGGCAAGTAGTTCGGGATATCATGCATGCCAGTTTTGAGGAGTCCCTTGATAAAACTTCCCATTCTGTTGGACGAAGAGCTCGTTACATTGTCAGAAATCCCCAGACTTACCTTAATTACAAGTAAGAAGGTTTCTGTGTTCTAGGTATAAGCTGAATTCTGAAACTAAGGGATGCGCTCCTCCCATGTTTATCTTGTTTCATGGGAATATAAATTTCCCATTTTCTGCACCCTAGTGCTACCAAATCTGTCTCTTCAGGGGGAAAGACGTATCAATGGCATAAAGAATAGCACAAGAAATATGTTGGTATGTAAATCAGTAGTGCACTTGCATCTTAAAAGTACTGTACACTTCTGATGTTAGCTGGTATTGTGTCCACTTATTCTTCTTTTCCCCATAACTTCAAAAGAAGATACGGTACATTTGAGAAGTTAGAGGTGAGTGCAAAATATAATTAGGGATGGAAACAGATACTGTAAAAGGATTTGTGTGCCTGGAAAAGAGAACTGAGGGGAGATGTCAAATGATTTTTTGGTTCTCTGACATGTTTATGCTATTAAGAAGGAACAATTACTTAACTGATATAAGAACTGAAGACGTTGCATAAAGATCATAGCCAGTAGTTTAAAATAATGGTAGGTTTTCATAAAACATGCAGTTGAGCTTAGAACTCCTTGACACAGGATGCTTTAGATAATAAAGTTTACATGAATTCAGCAAGTAACGAGATAAATGAATGAAAGAAAAATCCACTGAAGAGTATTAAAGACATTATAAATGTAAAGACATTGTATTGGATCAGGAATTTCCCTTTTAAGCAAATTCTCAGAAGCTGGGAGATTACACAAAAAAGGTATCACTCTGCACAGCCACTTCTTCCATCTTTCCAATCTGTATCCTGTTGGTATCTGTTATAAGAGGATTCTGATTGAAATGGAATTTTTTTTTTTGATCCATTATTACACCTTTGTGAAGACAAAAGTTCTGTAAAAGGAAAGATCAATTGTCAGTTACATACATCTTGTTTGATCCTTAGAAAAATTTATAATTGCTTTTTTTCAAACTAGGAAAAAAGGGTTAACATACTTAAAGTAACTAGCTCTACTGTTTGCTCGTCTTCTTCTAGACAGAGGAGACAAACATGCTTGAAAGAACAAGTTGAATCTGGTTTGGGTTATTAATGTCTCAATTTGATTGTCAATTCTTAAGTAAAGATACAGGGATTTAGAAGTAACAGTGGCAAGTAACTCTTACACTTTGGTATCTTCTTTCAGATGAACCAAGCTGTCTCACTTAAGTTTTTCAGCCCTTCGTCCCTCACAGAACACCTCTGCTTCCTATTCTGCTCTACTTTCTTGCATTCCTTACGAAATATTCAAAAAAAAAAAAAATTACTTGCATGGGTGCTATTCTTGCACTGTGTATGGGCTGTGGCATAGAAGTTTTTCCTAAAGGAAATTTAGGTTTATTATTCAGGTCTCATTTCTATCACAGCCCATGTGAAGTAGTGAAATGAAGATGAGGTGGTTTGATTGCACTGATAATCTAGGTATGTGGTAAGTTAGGCAGAATTCTTCCTTTATTCCTATTTTGTAAATGACATGTATAGTTTAATTTCTCTGAGCAGCATTAGACTGAGAGAATTTCAACCAGTTACAATGTCTTCAATTGTATCTGTTGCAGAGTTTGCCTTGCTGAGGTTTACCAAGATAAAGCCCTCATTGATGATTTCATGAATAGAGAAAATAACTATGAAGATCCACAGGTAGGAGTGAAATAATCTGAAAGGTCATAGAGTGCCTGCATTGCTTGGGTTACTGAGTGCTTGCACTGTGATTTCGTTTCTTGAGTACTTGCACTATGATTTAATTTCTTATCTCTCTTGTGCTCTTTGCTACGTTAAAAATAGCATTGTTGTAAAAATGTAGCATCATTGCTATTTGGGAATGAGATGGACACAGGCAGCCTTACAAAGGCATGTAAACAGCACAACAAAATTGTGTTTTTTTTTTCAATGTGTTTGTTTGTAAAAATCCTTCATGTGTACTCATGTACACTGACTTTTTTTTTTTTAATCCTCTTAGCCCCTTGTCTAACAGGTGTCCTTCAAAAAGTGATTGTGCAAACTGATTTGAGGTAGAACATGATAGAGACTGTGAAGGGTATAAGGAGAAAAAAATACTTAAGCAGAAGCCTAAACAAAGCTCCAGCAAGATATCTTATGCTGTTGTGTCTAATTTTTTTTTAACTGTCTTTATGGTGGGTTGCTTGTAGCTGTGAGCCTGATTACAAACAGAACCTGCAACTTTTGAGAAAATCAGCAGTCTTTACAGAGCTTTTAATGAATTCTGTCATCTGTTGGACTATTTCTCTGACTTGATAATTCAATACTAAGCTATCTCTACCAGAATCTTCCATCAACACTTTGAAAGTAAATGGTCTTTTCCGACTCTTCAGAAATGTTACCAACCTCAATTTCTTTCTCTTTGTTTTTTAAAGGTTTGTGCAACAGAGTTTAAGCAGTTTGTGGAAAGACTGAAAGTGAAATTCAGTTCGACACTGGGGAATCCCAACCTTGAGATTCCTGATACTTTGCAGGAACTCTTTTCCAGGTAATGGTGATTTTGACTTTCCTTTACCATTTTCCAGATCAACTGGCTTCATTTTGTATCATAATTTGTTGCTGGTTATTCAGCTAAATCATTTCAATGCTGCTGTCTAAAACTGTAATACCAAAGAGTGCTTAGTATTGTGTAGCATTCCCCAGGCTCTCTGTTGATGAATATTACTTGGAGATGAGTTTGAAAATATGGGTCTCAACAATTTTATGATAACAAATTTAGCACCTTTGTAACTTTTATTTATTTTTTTTTTACTTTGGGAAAAGCTGTATGTTATTGAAATGCTGTGGATGGCAACTGAAATTCTGAGAACTCAGTAAAATACCAAATCTGTACAATTCTGTACTGGCTCCCATGCATGTGTTTTATCTGACAGTTATGCTGAGGGCTGCTGGAGCAGAGAGCACCCTTGCACTGCTTTAGTACTTAGGTTATTAGCAATTGCTGTGGTTAACCTCTGCATTTCACAGTTGATACGAAATCAAGATCTCTGTATGGCACAGATTCAGCATAAAACATGTTACTTTTGTCATGGTGTTTTCCCTTCACTTATTTAGATTTCGAGTTTTGGCAATTGGAGAAGATACAAACCAAAACACAAAAGAGGATAGTCTCAGTAGGTGAGTAACATCAGCACTATTTTTTTCCATTGGGACTCCAGGGTCATGTCAGCCCTCACATCTGTGAAAGTTGTGCATATAGTCATCTAATTCAGTATGTTTTTCATGTGTTTGTTTGTTTGTTTTTTCAATATAAAGCTAAGTATAAGAATACGCTTAAAAGCCTGCAGGTATCTCTGACATGGATCGTGGATTTGATAAATAGAATGACAGCAGCAATGACCTTCTCAAAATTTCTTTGTTGGGAAAACCTGAATTTTCAGTATCTTTGTGATTATTTTTATCTCCAAGTTTTTAAATCTCCTTTGCAACTCAAAAGAAATTTTTACCACTTACTGTCCTCACCAGAATTTAGGAAGTAGTAAGATCATTCCTGAAATGCTTTGCAATGTTCTACAAATCTAACCTCTCAACTTGTAAAGAAATGGAAAAGAGGTGTCTGGAAATTGCAGAACACTAAGGAAGTGCTTGACTTGAAGACTGTGTTGGGAATCCTCGGTTGCTCTACGAAAATCTACTTTATTATGGCTCATGTGCAGACAAAAGATAGGGCAAGACTGTCAGATGAGCCCAGGTCTCACGCTGGCAGAAAATGCAGATATATTTTGGAAAGTGGCTTTTGGCAGAAGACTTTTGTACTTGGGAAGCACCTTCTCTGTGTTAGCCTATAAACATCCAGAGGAGTCTTAGGAGGAGTCTTACGGAATGGGTAGAGGTGGAAGCAGAAGTTTTATTTACTGGCAAGGAGTTCTCTGGAATGTGAAATAAGACAGTCTTTCCTGTATGAATATTCTCAACTAAGACAATAATCTGTCATTCTGGTGGTCTCTTACCATTATAATAACATTTATGTTTTCCATATGGGTGCTGTACCTTAAGAGGAGGAGATGTTACCAAAAATAACTTTGTTTTATGTCAGGTTATCTGGACTGATCCAAAAATTCAGGGTGGAGTGTCAAGGAAATGTTAACAGGCTCCTTTACGTTAATGATCCTCAGCTGATCTCACATCTTTAGAAATCTATATCCAAAGAAGCAAGTGATTGAGTTGGCCTATTTTTGTGCTAATTCAGTAGTTTGGTATCTCCTGCTCAAAAATCATCATCATAAATAAACACTTTTTTCTTTTTTTCAGTGTCTACGATATTCATTTTTTAGTGCTACAGAATCTTATTCAGAGCACTTTGGCACTCTCGGATAACCAGATGAAATCTTGCCAGTCGTTTCAGGTACAAAATCTAAACCAATCCTTACTGGTCATACAGTCCTAAAGAGCTTTTCTTTACCTTGTCACGTCTTTTCAAATGGGAGACAAGAAACCCTGAAACTTAGATTTGTATCCATTCTGTGGGGATTATTCTGTTCTGCTTTTGAGAAATTATGTTTTCCAGGCAGTTCTTCTATATGGTGCTTTTCTGCTGAGGATGAGATTGCAAGATGTAAGGTTGCAGCAATCCCTGAAAATCATAGGAAATGAACTCTATGTCAATTCCAGTGGGTCAAACTGTATCATGATTTAGTGCCTGCTTGAGCAATTGAAATTATGCTCTGGAGGAGATGCCACAAAGGCAGTCCTAGTATCCAGCTGACACTGGCGTTGGTCAACCTCTCCTTCAGTGTTGGAGATTACAAAAATGTATCATCTATCAGTGAAACACTTCAAAAATAAAGTTAGAAGTTCCAAAGGAGTTTAATATCAACAGGCAAGATGGAGCCTAAAAAGTCAAGTTCGTGGAAGCATGTCCGCCTGGTAAAATGATGGGAAGAATCTATGCAGATACAGTGCAAATGAATGTGCTTTACATAGTAAATTCTAGTAGGAGACTGATCCCGTTTTCACTTTTAAGTGTCCTACAGAATTTAGTTAATTTAATTGGCATTTACTTCGGAAAGCCTGGAAGCCAATAAAAGAAACAAATAGTGTAGTTAAGTGAATTTATATATATCACTTACATTCTGGCTTGTAGCTCAGTGTTCATTTAGTTAATATAAACCTCAAGTAGGTGAGCCTACCAGTGGGTTCTGAGCTAAAACTGTCTTTTACATTGGTGTTTTTTGCAGACGTTTCGTTTGTACCGGGAGTACCGGGATGACATTCTTGTGAAGGCTTTCCTAGAGTGTCAGAAGAGAAGCTTGGTCAATCGCCGTCGAGTAAACCATACGCTGGGTCCAAAGAAAAGCCGGGCTTTGCCTTTTGTACCCATGTCATATCAGCTCTCTCAGAGTTATTACAGGTGGGTGTCACTGTATATGCATGAGCAAATAAGAAGAATCAAGTCTGGTATGCTTGGCATGGAGAATACACATGAAGTATCTAGAGTTTAAAAAAACAAACGGCCATAACAGCTGAAGCTCAAAAGATAAAGATACCATCTGTGTATGTTAGCCCTTCATTCAGTTAGCAATTGGGACCATGCAGGGAATAGAGACAAGTTTGCTGAAGAGCCTTTACAGAAAGACATGTGCAGAGGAGAGGGGAGGTAGCACCAAAGTTCTAGATGTGATGAAAAGATTTGTCTCTTAATTATTTTGTGCTGTATTGTACCCTGGATGTCGGGGGGCAGGGAAGAGCAGTTAGCTATAAATGCAGTCAATGCTCAAGCAGGAGATGAGATTGTTCCTTTATATTTGCTATATAGTACCTGACCTTTACATGGTGTACAAATGCCTGCTCTTCTGGACCTAGTAAAGGGACTGTGAAAGCAGATGTAGAGGATACTTGGTCATCAGCTCTAGCATGGCACTTTAACTATTTGGCTGCTCTGTGTACTATTGATTTGAAATCTATACACTGTAAGAACAGACTACGAAAGATTTATGGTTTGCCAATTGTTTTTCTTGTTTGGTTGTTTGTTTTCTTTTCTTTTGTCCAGAGTTTTTACATGGCGGTTTCCTAGTACAATCTGTACGGAGTCCTTTCAGTTCTTCGAGAAGCTCAAGGACACAGAAAAATCAGACCAGCCAGATAACTTCTCCTTTAAAGATCAAGAAAGCAAAGCATCAGAAGACATGATTACATTTCCTATGGATGGACCTGGTGGTCACTGTGTGACAATGCTTTCCCTATTCTCCCTGGGACTTGTATCTGTGAATGTGAGAATCCCAGAACAGATAGTTGTGGTGGACAGCACTATGGTAGAAAATGAAGTGATAAAAAGGTAAGCACTGTTATTTTTATTAGTAAATAAGGTTTGGGGGTAACTTGAATGAAGTTGGCTATCTTCCCATTTCAAGGACTAAGAAAGATTTACTAGGATTTCTTTATCAGTGACACCTGGCTCCACAGTATTTGTTCTGTGTGTTGTCTGTTCTTTAATTTTTATTTTTTAAACCTGCAGCAATTGAATACCATTGAAATTGAAACTCTCTCTTGGCACTCCTAGTTGTGAGTAGAGGTACCTGAGTTCAGTTTTCCAACTGGTTTTGATATGCTCACAGTAGATTTTTTTCAAAATGATGTTTTCCTTTTTGGTTTTAATATGTTTTAAGAGATGGTACTTCAGGTCTAAGCCATCTCAGAAAATATTAGAAGGAACCTAGGTTAGGTTGTCTCTAGCATAATCTGCTTAAAACAAGAGACAACTTTAGGGTTAGATCAGTTGTTCAGAGCCTTGTCTGCTTTGCGTTTATCCAGAATGGCTCTTTCTTGTCCTGGAAAGTAACAGTGTTGACTTGACTAAATTTGTTCCTGGGAAATCTATCATGGCTGCTGTTACAACTATTCTTTCTCTACTTTGAGGTTGTCTACAGTTTTCTTGTTTTTTTTTTTTATTTTTTTTTTATTTTTATTTTTTTATTTTTTTTAAAATAACTGAAGTGTTTGGTCTGTGATGCTTTTCTCCTTTTAAAAATAAACCCTACGCTATGAGACAGACATGCCTCATGCCTGTCTGAGACACTTACGGTTTCAGCCTTTGTGCTCTGAGAGGTGTTCTCTCATGATGAAGCTGCTGTTCAGCCAAGAACAGAAGTTCAGAGGTTCAGCACTTTAAGCTGAGATATGTGGGGTTCATTTCAGATGTTCACAAAAAGACAGTCTATACTTCACTGTGGACGTTCACTGGATTTTGTTTTTTTACGGTTGTTTGTTCTCAGCACTTCAAATAAGCCTGTTATGGACGTACCCACAGCTGTTCATGACTAACCACTGGAATGCAGAATAGCATGTGTTCTTGCTGTACTCCTTGTAATGAGTCAATTTCTTATTTTGGGAGGGGGAAAGGCAACAAACAAACAGTCTCTGTTTGCTGTAGCTTGGGAAAAGAAGGACTTGAGGAGGAGGAAGAGGAGGATGACGACTTAGACGACAGCTCTGGAGGCAAACGGAGAATAGAAGTAAAAGCTCGTCAAGCATCTCATACCAATTACTTGCTGATGAGAGGCTACTATGCCCCTGGAATCGTCAGTATGCGCAATCTGAGTCCCAGTGACAATATCGTGGTCAATTCCTGCCAGGTGAAGGTTAAGCTGCGGTGTACACCAGTTCCGGGAAGACTCAGCTCTCCAGGTTGGTTCACAGATGGGCTGGAGCAGGATAGATAAATCCTCAGCTTATGAGTTTTCTGAGTTGAACAAAGCCTCCTAATAGGAATGTTCTTTTTTCATTAGACATGCAGTTTGCCTTGTAATGCTTTCTCTCCTGACTGAATACAAACAAGTAGTTGACTTCTAAAGGCACCTTTTGGTGGTTGGTGACAAGTCCTTGGCTGCACTTCATGTTGCATGAAATTGTATATCAAAATAGGATGTTTGTTCTCTTCTCCATTTTTCCTGAAGTTTGTCTTTCCCCCCAGTAACTTAAAGTACCATGCTACCTTACACCCAGGGTTTCTTTTCTGTAAAGAGGAAAAAAAAATCTTTCAGAGCTCCTTGAATGGAAATTCACTTTTACTTGTCTGTTGCAAGTGACTGAAATAGTGGTGTTCAATCTCTGGCCTTTTAGCTACAGTAATTAAACTTGTTGATAACATTTAGAGCTTGAATATTTGCAATTTATCGGCACTCTTCCTTCCTGAAGGTCTTCCTTTCTGCTGTAATGCAAATGTATCCAGGAAAGCCTGTAGCTGTTTAGCTCTTAGTGGGAAGGGCTAGTGCTGTCCCTGCCCATTCCTATTGTTATTGTGATAGAGGTAAAATATAAATTATTTCTCATATCTCTGCTACCACACATGCCCTGCAGCTCTGCTCAGCTAACAGCTCATTACAGTTCTTATTTTTCCTTGGCTGTCAATGAAGTGCAGCTGTCATGTAAGTGTCTGTCAGTGCATGATGTAAAGGAAACCTGCAGATAAAAGGGCAGGGAGCAGATAAGAGGTCTGCCAAAACTGCCACCTAACCATCCGAGACTGAAAAACGGTTTTGTGCTGCTTCAGCTTCTGAATACTTATAACAGTGGGGGGTGAGTTTTGGTGCAGTGACAGACCTGTCCCCAAACAGAGATGCTTGTTATACTGATTGTACTAAAACACTGGGAACTCGCAGTTTATGCCATTGTTTGGCTAATAGCTTGCTGCCACAGATCTTTCAGTGTGAGAGAGACCTGGACAGGCTGGAGAGCTGGGCTAACTAATTAATGAGGTTAACTTAATTAACTAATTAACTGAGTTAATTAACTAGTTAATTAAGTTTAGGTGGCCCAGTGTAAGAGAATTCCAGAAAGTCTACACTGTCTTCCAGTGATACTTCCCTTTGCTAAGAGAACAGGCCCTTTCCAACCAGCTTGCTGTACATCTACAGGCCTTTTCAGACACAAATATGTAAGGCAGAAAGGAAAAAGGAAGCTGCAGTAATGAACATGGAAAGCTGAGCTCTGTTTTTAATTGGAATTGTCTAGAACACCTCTAATCTGTCTGTCTCAGAATATTTATCTTTCCATAGTGCACTGTGTAATAACAATACATCACAGCTTATACACTTGTTTTTTATTTGCTTTGCAGTTTCTTCTGTGCTTGATAACACAGCTGTGGGAGTCTCCTGCCTTCCTGAAACTTTTACTAGACTGATAAAAGTCCAAGACGAAAAGTATGATGTTGATCAGTTCCTTCGTGAGTGCACAGAATGCTATGGCTATACTCCCGGAGACACAGCTGCTGTTTTGGAGATCCGTAATGCAATAGAAGCCACTTCCCACTTCGGGATTTGCACAGCTGACCTGGGCAAACGTTTCTGCAGCTATGAAGAGGTGGAACCTGCTCGCACCAGGAACTTGCAGCAGTACATTCAGGTGGTTTAACTGCCAGCTGTTTTCCATACATTAATGTCTGCATGCCTAGAATTCCCCTTGAATAGAACAATCTTCCAGATGGTATGAAGCAATATAAATTGAACAAAGCTATTTGTATTAGGCAAGAGATAACATACCAATAGCATGATAGAAATCTTGTCTCATAGTAAGGCCAAAATCTAAAGCAGTATTTAATCAAAGATAGGAATTAACTTTTTCAGAAACTTAGAGGTGTCAACATTCACCTCTGGAAGCAAAGTACTCTTTCCCAGTTACAGTTTAACTTAATTTAAGCTGAACAAAAATGTCTTGGTTTGCAATTTCAGAGAAGTGTAAGGTACAGAACATCTTTTCAACTTAAGCGCAACAGGACAGGAAATTGAATAACCTACTAAGCTCTCCCTCTTTGCTGCTACTTAAATATGACGATTCCATGATACTTAGTTATAATGCCTTTTTTTCCATTGTAAGCTCCTGAGATCTTTTTTTTTTTTTTTTTTTTCATAGGACCTCATTGAAATGCAGCAGGTTTTAGAAGTAGGAGGCTATACTGTACGACTGGTTGCAATTATATTTGCCAAGCCATGGCTATTACATTCAGTATGTCTGATAAATAAACCAGATGATTCTGGTCAGCAAGGTGCAGACACTGCTCTCTCAGATGTACAACAGGATTGCCTGCTGTCAGGACCAAAGAAAGGAGAGGAATGTTCACAAGAGGAGGAACAGCTGGAAACAGACACAAAAAATCTCTGTGATGAAGAACCCCCAAAAAAGAGATGCAAGACTCAAAATGATGTCCTTCAAGATGGTAACCAACTCTGCCAGGATTCACAGAGTGCTTTGAAAAGTGCAAATGCAAGTAACTTTGATGCAGATGTTACTGATCCTATTACCATGAAGAACCCTTTGATTACGGACGGGGAATCAAGCTCCCTGGGGGGACAATCAGAACATACAGCTGAACACCCACTGTGTGCTCCAGACACTGTGAATGTGGATGCATACAAGGATCAAGACAAACCTTGTTCTGAGGACAAAGAGCTGGAAGTAGAAAATGATGATTTCAGCACTGACCACAACAAGCTTACCCCTAGCCTTGAACACTCAGCCAAAGAGCAGTGTGATGATGTTTCCCATTTGCAGGAGAACCCAGAGGCCTCTAAAGGTATGTAGGAGTGCTCTACATCCACGAAATAGAGGCTAGCTCGTTGTCATCTGATCCCAAACAGGTAGCTCCATTTTATAAGCAAACCCTTAATCCTTTATGAAGCCATACCCACTAAGAGAAGTTTTCATTTCTCACAAAGGGGCACTGTGCTAGTTGATCTGAAAGGTATTGGAGGTTTCAGATATATGACAGATTACTTTCTGTGCCTGTGCCTGGAATGTTCATGCCTAGTCCAGAAATGTGCTTTCCTTAGAAACCCATTTCCTTAGAATCATAGAATATCCCAAGTTGGAAGGAACCTGTAAGGATCATCAAGTCCAACTCCTGGCACCCAAAAGTCCACCCAAAATTTTAGACCATGTGACTAAGAGCACAGTCCAAACGCTTCTTAAACTCTGACAGGCTTGGTGCAGTGACTACATCCCTGAGGAGTCCCCGTGAAGAGCCTCTTCCTGATATCCAGCCTGAACCTCCCCTGTTGCAGCTTGACTCCATTCCCTCGGGTCCTATCACTGGTAACTGAAGAGAATAGATCGGTGCTTGCCCCTCCACTCCCCCTCAAGAGGAAGCTGTAGACCACGATGAGGTCTCCCCTCAGCCTCCTCTTTTCCAGGCTGTACAGGCCCAGTGCCCTCAGCTGCTCCTCGTACATCTTCCCCTCTAGTGCCTTCGCCATCTTCATCACCCTCCTCTGGACACTCTCCAACAGTTTCACATCCTTTTTGTACTGTGGTGCCCAGAACTCCACACAGTAGTCAAGGTGAGGCTGCACCAGTGCAGAGTAGAGCAAGACAATCAGTGTCTTAATGTTCTCCAATGATATATTTAGATCTGAAGTTTCTCATCTCTGGCTTCACTCCAAAGATGAGACATTTTTAAATCTAGAAAACACAGCACTATGGTGTACCTTTAACTAGAATGCCTGTGACTGAAAGCTGTGAAGTCATTAAACCATTCACCAGAATGCAGGACGTGCCAGTGAAGATTAATAGCCTCTTTTGTGACCCAATCTGACTCCATTTTCCTGTCCTTTTTATTTCCAGTTTTCTTTTTTTAATAGCTAGTAGTCCTTGCCAGGATTTACATTGAGTAGGTTGATGGCAGAGGTTCTTTTGTTTTTGTTTCTACCAGCTCTCATTTCAGATTGAATCACAAGCTAACAGTCTTTGTGGCATTTTGCCAAAATCTGCCCTTAACCTGCATTTACAGTTGCAGCCTGCCATATGAATCAGTGCAGATTGATCCATAGGGTCTGGGAGTTGACTATTGTTTAATTGGAGCTTTCTTGCAAGAAATAGACTCTGGGCTGTCTAAGTAGCGTAAGACTTCAGTAGTTTCATGTTAAGAACTGCTAAAATGATATTTTGGATTTAACTTCTACTGCTTTTAACATAGGAAGGGTAAAATTGTAGCTGCAACCAAGTGCAGAGTTCTTAGAGGCCTAACTGATGAAGCACAGCTGAAGGGTTTACATGTGCTTATGCCAAAGCTGTTAGCCTCTGGGTGTGGTAGAGGTATGTACACTAAGTAACTGTGTAATTAAAACCCATGCCATAACAGCTCATGGAAGTTGCAGTGACAACCTTCATTTTGTAGGTAAACCATGCTGAAATCTTGAGTTTGCATTCTCAAATCCTAAGTGTACAGTTACTCAGACAGCTGATCAACTTCAGTATGACTACCAGCGGCATAAAATTAAACAAACCCAAACCCATGTGAGCACTTGCAAGCTGAGACCCTGCATAGGGTGAAACTTGGTTCTTTCAGCACACAGAATTGTCTGTTGTTCAGCCATGTAATAAGACTTTTAGTGATAAAACTTCTTGCTATGATTTTGGAATAAAACCACAAGAAGCGTGGCTGGAGCAGACAGATGTGGTTGTGAGAACAAGTGTGCAACAAGGGCTGTGCTGCAGGCAGATAAAGGCAGAGCGGAATCGTGGTACTCCCCATGCAACAAAGAACAACACACCACTTAGTTTGATTGTTATTTTCTAGCATAAGCCATTGCCTTTTACAGCTTAGCTGCCTTTTACTTTCCTTCTACTATATAAAGTTTGGGCTAATTAACTTAAAAACTATGTGTTTGTTTTCTTTTCAGACTGTTCTATGACAGACTTATCCCAGGCAGCTAAGGACAGGTGAGTAACAGAGATATCTGCAGAACAGCTGAAGTTATCGTTACCAAAATAACTTCTGAAAGCAAATGCTTTGGAGACCTTAGTTTTATGTTCTGGTGGGTTGAGAGGACTGAAGATGAGCCCCATGTTTTCCTCCATTGTTCTTGTTAATGTTGTTGATGTGTTCATATGTGTGCTCCCCAATATCAGAGGAACAACAGGAATTTTAATTCACAAGTCCAGTGTCAGTGACTCTCAGCTTCTGCATGGCTAGGAAAGGCATAGAGAAACTCTGCAATATGGGAAGTGTGAATTACAATGCAGGGTCCAGCCTTTGCATCCAAAATGCTAAAAATGAGCAATTCGGTTTCCTGGCTGAGTACCATTGCTGTATGTTGCAGATCAAAGCAAGTCTTTGGCAACTTTTGGAGGATAATAGAAGTAATGCAAACAGGTGAAGCAAAACTTTGCTGATCATCAGTGATGTGCTGGGTCCTGCACTTGGGTCACAACAACCCCATGCAGTGGGTACATGTGGGGGGAAAGAGTGGCTGGAAAGATGCCCAGCAGAAAAGGACCTGGGGGCTGCTGTTTGACCTCCAGCTAGCCGAATGTGAGCGAGCAGTGTGCCCAGGAGCCCAACAGCATCCTGGTTTCTATTAGAAATAGCACAGACTGTTACCTAACAGGGCTAGGGAAGTGACTGTCCCCTTGCAAGCAGCGCTGGTGAGACTGCACCTTGAACATTGTGTTCACTTTGGGGCCAGTCACTGTTACATAGAAGTTATGATGATAGGAAATCTAGCTAGAATAATTCTTTTTGGGAAAACCTAGTAAGAACTAAGGACAGGGTTGGTTACAATTGCACACAATCAGGAGATAAAGATAAACCTGCAAGCATTTTGCCTTGGCTGCCAGTATAGGGGGATGGAAGAGGCATTGTGATGCAGCCAGCAGTTTACATTCAAAGTAGCAGCTGGCAGAGCTGAACTTGAACTGTCTTTTGCAGGGCCTGTGAGAACGTCTGCTTCATCGGGAGACCATGGAGGATTGTGGATGGGAATCTAAATAAACCTGTATGTAAGGGAATGATGGAAGCTGTGCTCTACCACATCATGACAAAACCAGGCATAACAGAAGACCTGCTGCTGCAGCATTATATGGGGGTCCTGCAGCCTGTTGCTGTCTTGGAGATACTGCAGGTATGTGAACCATCAGCTGTGTCAACCTGTTAGGTTAAGCTTCTGCAGTAAGAGTCAGCACCTACTTCGCTTGAAGTCCCAGCAAAATGGGTGACAACTTGATTAATAATAAATCTGGTGAGAACTGGTTTTGAAATCCTATACAGAGCTATATATATTCTATCTGTAGTCTTATACCAAGTGCCAGTAGATCTGAATGCTTCCCTGTGTAAGATCCCTGAATATGCAGCAGGTATTTTCAGCACATACAGCACACAGACTGCCTTGTTGGGTGTTGCTGTGGGAGCAAATGCCTACCCATTAACAGGTGCTGACTCAGAATCCTGGTACATTTATACCAGCTCCAACGTGTAACTCAGAGCTGTCACTGAAAGTGTGTTCTTACTAATCAGACATCAACTGCTACACTGAAAGGCTTTTATCCTCAAGAGATACAGTAGCTGATGAGCAAAATGACAAATGAGGATATATCCAGCTATTTGAACTTTCTTTGGTGTGCAGTAATCTTTGCCATGCCCTTTGCCATCGCTGTGTCCTCCTGTGGGCTGGAAGTGAAACCACTCGGTATAAATTGCCTCATGTTTCTGGGAACACTAAATGTAGAATAGCATTTGAGGGGGTGGGTGGGTTGTTCAGTTTATTTCTGCAACTGCTTAAGCTAAAATATGTGAACTTTTCTGCAGGGTCTTGAAGCTCTTGGTTGCATCAGACGATTTCACCTGAAAAAGCCATCGATGGTGTCTCTCTTCTCTAAGCCAGTCATAGAAGAACAAATAAACAATCCCAAACTGAGTGAAACCCCAACAACATACTTTGAGCCTACCATAGACTGTACTCTCAGGCTGGGAAGAGTGTTCCCCTGTGAAGTTAACTGGAATAAATGGGTGCAGATTATCCACGTATAATAGATAAAAGATAATAAAACGTAGAAAAGATCTAAACTTAAGAACAGGCGTGAATGCAGATTAAACGCTATATAACTTCCACTCCATCATGTTTTGTTTTAAGAAAGCAGGTTTTTTTTAAGTTATTTTTACTTTTGAATACATTTAAGCTGAGAATAAATCTTAAGCTGAAGGTAATATTTGATCCTACTGTGTTTTTCCAATAATTGCTCTGAAAGAAATTCCTGAAAAAGCCAAGCCAGGCCTCTAACTGTCCAAAGGGCTCCATGCATCCTTCCTAGCTTTTGCAAGATTTCAAACAGAACTTCTCTGGTTTGCCCATGGGGGGAAAAAGGCCTCTCTTATTTTTTTCTCCCCTTAAGGCTCCAGGGGTAACATTTTACCTTTGCTTTGTGTGTGGGGGTTGGTTCCTTAGCACCTGAACCTGGCCTAACCTTTGCCGAGTATTCTCAGAGAGCTTCAGCTAACCACAGTTACCTCTTAAACACCGATTTCTCACCGTGGCACTGGCTCAGCCTCTTCTCTTTTAGTCCTCCACGGCAGCCTCACCCTCAGCGGCTTTCAAAGCACCACACGACGCCCAGATTTCCACTCACCGCCAGCTTTATTGCGAGGGTGGCCGCCGCCAGCCCGGCCCCGGCACCACGAGCAGAGGGCCCCGGGGCAGGCCCAGGCCGGGGCCCCCTCAGCTCGGGCCGGCCCCGGGGGGCGGGGGGGGCTCAGTCCCTCCAGCGGTGGCCGCACTGGGGGCTGCAGCACTTGTAGAAGGTGGTCATGGGCTCGTCGGCCGAGCGCGTCTGGATCTGCATGAAGTAGGCGCGGGGGTGCTCGCACTTGGGGCACGGCTCTGCGGGGCGGGGGGCGCGGGGCCGTGAGGGGAGGCGAGGCCCGGCCCGGCCCGGCCCCGCTCCCCCCCTCACGGCCCCTACCTGCGGTGGAATCCACGTTCTCCCAGGCCGCGGCGCCGCCCAGGACATCGTCCACCTCCTTCAGCTGCGGGTATTTCCTGCTCGTCACCTGCGGGCCGCCGCCGGTCAGCGGGGTCCGGGCCGACCGCGGCCACCCCCCCCCTCCCCACCTTTCCCCTTTCCCTTTATCCCCCCGGTCCCCCCTCGTCCCCCGGCACCTTCCGCGTCACATTGCGCACGTAGGGGCAGGTGGTGCAGGCGAAGCGGTGGCAGCGCGGCCCCTCCTCGGCCACCAGCACGTTGCCGCAGGCCGGGCAGAACAGCAACATCGCCGGCCCCGCGCCTCGCGCCGCCCCTTCCGCCTCAGCGATGGCGGAGGCCGAGGAGGAGCTGGCGCACGCCGAGGTGCTGGAGCTCTTCCAGGCGGCGCTGGCGCGGCTGGTGCAGGACCCGCTGCTCTGCGACCTCCCCCCGCAGGTGGGGCCGGGGCTGGGGAGGGCTCAGAGGGGGACGGGACGGGACGGGACGAGGGAGCGGCGCGGTTGACCTGAGGGCCCCCCGCCGCCCGCTCGTCCCCCCGCAGGTGACGCCGGAGGAGATCGGCTCGCAGGTGGCGCTGGAGTACGGGCAGGCCATGACGGTGCGGGTCTGCAAGGCGGACGGCGAGACCATGCGTGCGTCAGGGGCCGGGCTGTGTGGGGGGGGGGTGTTTGTGGGCCGAAGGGGCGCTGACGGGGCTGTCCCCTCCGCAGCCGTGGTGGTGGTGCAGAACGCGACCGTGCTGGAGCTGAAGAAGGCGCTGCGGAGACACGTCCAGCTGCGGCAGGCGCGGCAGGGCGGCGCCCAGCACCTCAGCTGGTGAGCGGCGCCCCGCGCCTCAGCCCTGCCCCGATCGCTCGCAGGGCTCCCGCTGAACCTTTTATTTATTATTCTTTTTCTCCCCAGGAAGTACATATGGAGGACGTACCACCTCACCTATGCTGGAGAGAAACTGGCAGATGATAGAAAGAAGCTGAGAGAGTGAGTGAGGCGCTTCTGGCATCTATAGGGCTGGGTGGGCCCAGATAGTCGGGCTGTACTCGAGGCGTGAGCACTGGGGGGGATTGGTGTGCACCTCTGTGCCACAGCTCGGCCAGGTTCTCCAAAATGTGGGAGCAGAGCTTCACGCAGGTGGGACACGGCCCCAGCAGAGGACAGGTGCATGGCAGGAAAGCCTTGGGTAATTCTTCAGCCACGACTTTTCTGTGATGAGGGTGTTTGTCCAATTTGGATGACAGCAAGGCAGGCAAACATTGTCCCTGGCCCAGGCACACTAAACTCTGCAGAACAGCTAAACACTAAAGGAAATCAGATGGAGCTTTTGAAGGCACAGAATGGGGTGAGGGACCTCTGAAGGTCATCCAGTCCAACCCTCTGCTTAAGCATGGTAACCCAGAGCAGGTGGCTCAGTGCTGCATCCAGCAGGGTTCTGAGTACCTCCAAGAGCAGAGGCTCCACAACCTCTCTGGGCAACCTGTGCCAGTGCTCAGACCCCCTCACAGAGCGTGGCAGAGCTGCTAAGGTAGAAGGGCATGGGGAGGGGTTGAAAGAATGGCAAGCCTGCTCAGCCACACATCAGAGACAATCCTTGTAACAACACTGACAAACCACTGCTATGCCTGTTCTCAGGGCAAGGAGGCAGGAGGTACTTCTGTGTACTCTAGCTGCTGCATAGAGCAAGTGCTGGTTATATCAGCCCTCATGCACACCAGCAAGAAAAGCTTGTCTGAAGTATTACAAACTCAGCAGGAATGAGAGTCCCTAGAAAGACAGCCCTACCTAATCAAAGCTGTCCTTGAAAGACTGAGCCATGGGTGACAGACATTATGTTGAGAAGGTGTTGCAGTAAAAAAGGCAGGTGATCAGATCCTGTTCAGCCTATGCAGGTGAGAATTTTAAACTGTCCTGCAGTAGAGCACATTAGGAGTCCATCTTCCCTTGGGAAAAGGAGGCTATAGGATTTCAAAGTTTGTGGTTTCCAGAGAACCGGCATGTAACAGCACACCTCTCTGTTCAGGTATGGCATCAGAAACCGGGATGAGGTCAGCTTCATTAAGAAACTTCGAAAGTAACCTGTCAGGTAAGTCCTGAATATCCATTACAAGCTACCAGTTCTTCAGCTTTGTCTTCCCAGGGCCTTAGCATTCACTTACAGCAGCTTGTGGTGCTGCTCTCCACTGTACAGCAGAGCATTCCCGAATGTCCATGGCTACATTAGGCTCACACCCTGGCTCTGGTCCATTTCCACATTCTCATTGTGTTGCTTGTGCTTCTTTTAGGGCAGGGAATGATGATTCAGCTACTTTGGTTAACAAACCACATCAGGACCAGCAGAAGCAATACCTAAGTGCTAGCAATGGTGCATCTCTAACCCCTACATTACATGGTAGTCTCTGCTCCCCCAGTGTCTTGAGAATCCTTAAATACAGTAGTCCTTTGTTTGCTCTCATGACTGCTTCTGGGACCATGCCTTTTTTTTTTTTTTTTTTTTTTTTAGACTTGATCAATCTCTGGAAATCACTGTCACAGATGTGGCAGGTTGTTAACTAATGCCTAGGAAGAGGTCTCTGTGTTACAAGTGACTGCCACCATCCAGTTCATTTGATCCTCCTGTGAGTCTCATTATACCCAAGTGACTCTTCTTCCACCTGCTCCTAATGCTCCTGTATCCTTCAGAGCACCTGCAGTTAACAGAAGTGTCCCACGGGTGCATATACACAAACACAAGTAAATGTTGCTGTTGTTCCACATTGGGTGTATTTTGAGCCATTTTCCTCAATTACTGTGAGTTAGAAGGAGTTATCAAAAGGCACCTCTGCTTATGTGCCATGTAGCTTTTGTTTCTCAATTTTCTCAGTTTATGGAAATCTTGAGTTGAGCTGAGTTGTTTTCAGAAGGCACTAGGCAACTTTTGGCTGTAGTATTTTTGTGCAACTGATGCACTTAAGACTACAGAAAGCGTGTATATTTACCTGTATGTAGCCCAAGTATACAGCGTAGTTGTGGTACTGTGATGCACTGATGCACACAAACACAAGGGGTGGTCAAGAATCCCAAACTTAGCATGTTTAAAATTGTCTGTCTCCCCTCATCACCTAAAAACAGTCACCAAAAAGCAGTGGTAAGTGCAGTTTTTTGAAACACTTCTTTGATTTGTGGCTCCAGCTGGCTGGGTTAGAAACTGTCACTTTGTGACCACAGTAGCTTTTTCCCTCCTTCAGTGCTACCGCATCTGTGGCATCCAGTGTAGTGAAGTGTGTGCCATGACAGAAGAGATCCGTCTACCCCATGGTGCCCACACCCAGCAGTTACCTATAGCAGCACTTGATTCTTCTAGTACTGTGCATTTAAGAGAGCCCATCATGTAGTTATTACCGCCACTTTCAAATACGTTCTTTCTTTAACAGAGAGAGCAGAGAATCCAGCTCTACCACGACCAGGCACTAGATCCAGCACTCTCCTAGAGGAAAAGATATTGTACCATTTCCCAGAGAAGCAAACTCCAGTTGAATATAAATTCCTACGTGTTTTTGCAGTCACTGTTCAAAATGTTTTCCTCTGAGTTGTATGCACTGTGATTAAAGAGAGACTAGTTTTCTAAAGCGTTTAAAGCCCTTATTTCTCTCCTTAATGCTTTCTACAACTACCTGAAAGGTAGTAGGGAACTGGGGGTCGGTGTCTTCTCGCAGGTGACTAGCAATAGAGCTAGGGGGAACGGCCTCAAGTTGCACCAGGGGCAGTTTAGGTTGGCAATGATGACTTTTCTTCTTTTCTTCTCAAAAAGAGCAGTCAGGCATCAGAAGGAGTTGCCCCCGGAGGGTGGCAGAGTCACCGTCCCTGAGGGGGTCTAGGGAAAGGTTGGACGTGGTGCTTAGGGACATGGTTAAGTAGGTGACACTATTATTAGGGGATGGTTGGACCAGATGATGGTGAAGGTCTTTTCCAACCTTTCTGATTCTGTGATTTCCATTAGCAAATCTGTCTGGGTATTTTGGGTGCCAGAAAAGCATGCGTCCTACTGGTGTATGAAACAACACTGGTGAAATAAAGCAACAAACATAGCCACAGACTATGCAAAACAATTAACAGTAGCTAAAACGCTACCTTTCCATTTAATCACCACCTCAGCAGTAGTAAATAATTCTGGTTAAAAATGTAGTATTGAAACTAGTGTAATAAAAATAATGGCAGCAGAAAAGGTTCAATACAATTGAACAAGGCACAAACGTTCTGTTCAGAGTCTTCTGAGATAAGGCAAAACATGCCTGCCGAGTGCTAAAGAGACAGTTTAAATTAACAACGGGCAGGGTTAGAAGTGTCATTGGATTAGAAGCTTTGTCCATATGGAACTAGCACAGCAAATGCAAAGACAGTCCATCTCCAGTGCCTGCTCGAGAAGCCTGTCTTTGCCTTTCAGTGGAGCTGTGCATCCAGGTCGTATTTCTCGCAGAATTTGTCTGTGAATGGTATACAAGTAAGGAACTCACACCACTCACACTTGATGGGGTAGAAGTAGAATAGAATCACAAGTCCTGAGAAGAGTGCAATGAAGATGAGCTGGAAAACTATAATTTGGCATCGCTTCCTATATAAATCAAACTTCCCAAAGCTAATGTAGGGCAGGAAGGCAAAGGAGAGGAAGAAACCACTGATGAATCCTGAAATGTGAGCAAAATTATCGATCCAAGGCAGGAGGCCAAAGGCAAAAAGAAAGAGCACCACAGCCAGCAGCTTGAAGAAGGCCCTCCATGGGCGTGCCAGGATTTGCCAGCTCTGGAAGAGCTCCACAAAGAGACAGGCCAGAATCCCAAACTGGGATCCTGCAGGGCCAACCTGCAGAAGAAGAGCATTAGAAGTAACATCAGGCACATGCCATTTGCCTGGCTTCTGCAGCCAGCTCCAGCCATTAGTTACTTAGCATTCAACCAACTCCTTGTTCAATGTTACTTTGGAAAGAGATGCCGCAGCGTGAGACTTCATCCTGACACTGGGGTTCAAGGCCTGGTTTGACACGAGGACCAAGGTAGGTGTGAGGTCATCAATGGCCAGAACAGATTTTCATTTTAAGGAGAGTGAATCTGGTTTGAGTCACCAGAGTGGAAAGGTCTTTACAGGCCATCTCCTTGGTTCCCTCACCCACCATGCACTCTTCCTTATTGAAGGACCTGGAAGACGGGCCTCCAGGTCCAACCCATGAAACCGATGGTCACATTAGACTTTTTCAGCTGTGGAATGTGGTCAGGGACAGCCCTGGACCATCTGTGGGAAAGGCAAGCTGTGGTCTTAGCCCACACCCTCTCCTACCTGCCACTTGCATGTGGAGGGTCTCTGGCACCAGGTACAGATCTTAATTCCCAGCCTACCACAGGCCTCATCATCTGGTCGACACCCCCAGTTCACTGCAAGAGGCAGCCATCTCCCCGCGGCCAGAACGGGTCAGTCACTTGGAAAGCCCAGGGTACTCTGGGGGGTGTTACTGCTTGGCAGCTAGGTGATGGTGTGGTGCTGACTTCTAGCTACAAATCTGCACAATCCACATGCTGCAGAGATAAGTGCAGCTCTGGTTTCTCTGCCGGAGAGGCACAGGTATGAAGAGACTTGTATTCAGGGCAAATTGCCAGGACCCTAGCCTGTAGGAGACCCACCTCTGCTCTGTAGGGTAGAAATATAGCACTGGCAAGGTTCCCCGTGATGCCACTGAGCAGGTAGATGATAGAGATGCGATGCCACCCTGCCAGCTTCTCTAGGTCCCGCAGGATTGTCATTTGGAAACAGACTGAAACCAGGCAGTGCAGGATCCTGCCAAAATCAGAGTACAGGAGCTGAAGCAGCAGCCACTGAATTCCCCAATGTGCTCATTTGTCTTCTCCGCCGAGTCTGATCTGGCCCACTCCTTGTAATATCCCTCCCAACAAACGCAGCCTGGCAAACCTCAGCAGGCACAAAAACTCAGCCTCCCACTGTCCCCCAAGGAAGAAAGCACTAGAACAACCCTCGTGGCAATCCCATGGTTCCCCCACCCAGGCACTGGAAGTTTTGCACCTGTGTTTACCCAGCATGCAGGAAAAGCGAGAGCCAGAGGCGGTAGAACTGGTCAGGGACTTCTGGATTTAGGAAAGGGAGGAGTCCACAGACATCATCCATGCAGTGAACCTAGGGCAGCAAAAGAGGGGTCATGAGGTGTACCAGCACCACCTGGCACAGCCAGTTACCAAAGTCAGAGACTGCAGCTAGCTCTGAAAAAGGGGTTCACCTTTCCCTTCCCTGCTATATCAAGTCCCAACTCTCATCTCCGACACCAATTCACATGACCCCACCCATTACTTATTGCAGAATTAGGCCCTAATTTATCACCTCGACACATGCACAATATACATCCCCCTTTGCTCACCCATGAAGCAGGGAGGTTGAATTCACCTGCTGCTTTTACAGTGGTCCTGTGCTGGGTTTTTGTGGCTACCAGCCCCAAGTTCTAAACTGGTCTCCCAAAAAGGAGAGATGCAGCTAGCTCTGCCACTACATTCTGGATCAGCAACTTCCCCTGCGCTCAGAGTGGGACTCAGCCTAAGGGCAGAACACAAGATACCCACCCATACTGCCACAGTCACTCCCAAATCTTGCCAAGTTGCTAAGGGGAACAGGAGTGCCCATACAAAACCCCAGCCTGCATTTACCTGAGAGCAAAGCGTTGCCTCCTCGTGGAAATAGCCCCGCATAAATTCACAATACTCCCGGGAAGTTATTTCACACCTGGAAGAAGGACAAGTAATCAAAATGAGAAATGACCGGTCACAGTCATGTATGGCAGACACAGTGTCGTCCCTGGACACCCACTCCTCCTCATCTCATCCCAAATCTGTCTATGAGAACTGATGCAGCCCTTGACATGCTGTAGCATCGCTGCAACAGGTGCACTAACGCATTCCCATTCCAGTCAGGTGCCACTCTTCATACCTGCCACTTCTCCCCCTGCTCCTCTCCCAAACACAAGTCTGAGTCACCCCCTGCTTCCTCCCCCCCTAGATTAATGCCCTGCATACAAGGGTTCCAAAATAAGTGCCAAAGCTGAGCTATTTACAGCTGAGAAAGAAACACTGGGGGTTGTGGAATTTGTGTCTCTTGAGCTTAGGAGTCCTGTGCCCCAGTCGCTGACAGCGCAGAAAGGCAGGGGCTAAGCCAAGAGTGTCCTGCCGTGACTTTTGGGACAGAGAAACCCCTTGGGGCAGCGCTGATTTTTCTTCCCAGCAGGGAAAGCCATGCCCAAGCACTAGGCAACTAGCAGCTGAGAAGCAACGTGAGGAAGAACATCTTCCTTCTTGGCAAACCCCAGAGTTAGTCATTTCCTGACAGCTCCTTGAATGCTCAGAGGCACCACGCTGGGTCAATGTAGCCTGTTAGGAACACGCTGGCCATTCCCGAGGAAAAGCACTGAACTCCACAAAAGAAATATTTAATTCCCAGGGTTTTGAGTCCCTCCAAACTGCAGGATCAGTTTGATACCCCGAGATACCCTGCCACACCAAAGAATCAGGCTGGCTGTTACCCTGCGCTTGTCCGAGTCCTGCTCTGTCTGCAAGACCCTGTTGGGCTCCCCTTACCAGCAGGGCTCTGGGCTGCATGCAGGAAGCCCAAGGAGGACAAATGGCTTTGTCTACAACCCCAAAAGGGACCTCTGTTTCTCACCCTGCTACCCAGCCCCTCTCCATACAGGCAAAACTCATTACCTTCCTTTGGTCCCAATGCAGCAGGGCCGGCCTGTAATCACACAGTCCATGTGAAGGTGGTTTGTATAATTTCCAGCACTGTTTTTTGTGCATATCTGGAAAATGACAACAGGCTTCAGTTAGACAGTCGTGATTTTCCTTGCTGCCTGGGGAAGGTCAAAACAGCCACTTGGGAAGAAGCCAGTCCCACAGACACAGCCTCCTGAGGCCTTCCTCTGACAGCAAGATGGTGCCTGACACCCCATCTGCCTGAGCTGTTGGAGCCTAAATCAACACCTTCTCCCCTCCCTGCCAAGCAACCAAGACAGCTCCGAGACCGAGTCAGTCTCCATCATCCTATTACCCTGGCAGGACTTTAGCTGGTACGGGGGAAACCTTTGGAGTTGGAGGGCTTCAAGCCTTGGCTTGACAAAGCAACTGCCGCCCTGACCTGGTGATTGTGACAAGGAGCAGGAGGCTGCAGCAGATACTGCTTCCAACAGCAGTGCTGTGGCTCTGAACAGTGGGGTGGAAATGCCAGATGCCAGCACAGGCCCTGTGCCACCAGCGATGCTCACCGGCCATTTGGTGATGTCGTCCGGCCACTCGTGCGGCTCCATTGAGGCTGGCTGCTCGCACACTCTGCAGCGACAGAAAGCAAAGATCAACCACAGAATTGACATTTCCCAGTACACCAAGCTGTCCTTGCACCCCAGGCTACCCTCCCACAGGTCCCCTCTGTCCCTGGCAGGGCGGTAACGCATTATATCAGGTCAGCCAAGGCTGTGCTGATTGAAGCCACAGCTCGCTTCCAGCGAGCAGAGGTCATGGCTCCAGCACACAGGCAGCTGTCAGAGAGCAGGAAACTGCCCAGCAACAAACTGGAGGCTGCCTGGCTCCTTTCCAGGTGGACACAACCCCAGAGATGGGCACTGAGTTGGTCTCAGCCCTGCACCAGCCCATGGTGACCAAGGGCAAGTGTATGCTGTGGCACCTGGTGGCTGCCAGGGCTTTGCGGGAGAGTTGTGCTGGGAACAGCGCTGCTGTCCCCCAGGGAGGGAGCCTGTGCAGGGAGCTGGGGGAGCAGGTGAGGAGGAGAGGGACAAGAAAAGAGCCCACAGCTCAGAACGAACCATGGTGTAGATGGGCAGCCAACAATGGGGATGGGGGGAACACAAATATGAGTACACCCTGGGAGGCTCCAGAGGAGGGAGCTGCCTCAGCCTCCCTTGCAGCCATCAGGGCAGGCAAGGGCATCACAGCCCACACATCGCATGGTCTCCAGACTAGCTGCTGCCCTGTCCATCACAGAACTAGTCTGGGACCTCTGACTCTACTGTCACAGCAGCCCTGGTGTGCCCAGGTCAGCAGCTAGGCTCAACAGGACCTACCTGGGGTCCTGATGACAAACTGACCCAAACTGCCTCTTGCTTCCTGCCAGCATCGGTGTGCTGGGGTGGTGGGGCCACTTCACCCAGACAGCCAGGGTAGACTGCAGGAGAGGGGAGAGGAGAGGTGTCACTGTGAAGCCCAGGGCGGGAGAAAGCATCAGTAGAAATGGCCCTGAGCCTGCAGGAACAGCAGGGATGGGACCACCACACTCACTGAGCACTCCTCCTCTGAGGTCTGCACGCAGCCCGACTTGTCGTTTCGCACACAGCAAGCAGAGTGCTTCTCCTTCTCCCGCTTTGCCTTGATGAAGCTGTGCACTTGCTGGTCCTGCCTCATGCATGGTGAGAACTTGGCCCCCAGGTGGATCAGGGCCTCCTGGCAAAGAGATGGAAAAGTTCAGCTCAAACGAGGTGCAGGTAAGGACTGATCAGGACAGAGCAGGCTGGGGGGGGGGAACTCCCATCAGGGCCAGGGACAAGACCTGCATAATGATGTTCAACACACATCAGGCTTTTTCTCGATATTTGCCACAAAGAAGTGAGCCCAGAACAAGAATCCAGGGAATTCCTTGCCCATGGCCCCAGAAAGGTCAGTGTAGCACGTATCCCCCTGACAGCCCACCAAATGTTCCAGCCGATGACACTCACTGAACTGGGGCCAATCCAGAAGTTTTCCTGCTGAACGTATTTGACATTTTCATAAACTCCTCTGTTCCGCAAGACCTGCAAGGAGAGAAAGTGAGAGCTCCATGAGCTCTTGCCTAAAGGGGCAGCAGGGCAAGCAGCAAGGACTGGTGAAAACAGCTCCCAGGAGGAGCAGGAATCCCCACAGCAGATGACTGGGTATACAGCTCTCTCAAACTGGTCTTTTGCAGGATAGCAGGTCTGGGCACTTTTTTCTAAAGATTTAACTGAAATCGTCTGCTACTGGCTACTTCCACTTTCAGGAAAATCCATGCTCTCCCAAGGATGGCCGAGGTCCTGCAGAAAGCTTCACACAGCTCAGAAACACAAGCAGCAGCTGCCAGCAATGCACGTCCAGATGCTGGTGACAGTGCTCTGAAAGCTGTCAGACTTGTAGGTGAGAAGTAATCTAGGACATCCCCTGCACAGAGCAGGGACACAGCGCTACAGAGATGTGTACCTCAGAGAGAGACCTTTGACAACATGTGGGAAGTCTACAAATAGCTTCAAAGTTTGCAAAGTCAGACAGGTCGGTTTTGCTCCTGACAGAAGCAAAATCCTGAAGCTGTTGCAAAAACCGAAATAACTAACTAAAAACCTAACTAACTTGAAAACCTAACTTGCAAAAACCTAACTAACTTGAAATACTTCCCTACCATGAGCATCCTTCTGGTCTCCACCAGGAGGGGAGTACATTGCTCAAAAGGGCTCTCAGCACAGACACAGCCAGAACCTGGGAAGAGCCCACCATGCCTTGTGTCAAAATCCCACCTGAAAGAGCTCAATGTCAAGAGCAATGTGGCTGCAGGGGGGAAAACAGGCAGCAGGAGGGCTCACAGAGATGCTGCATGCAGGCCCAGAGGCAAGGCTCAGGCAAGTAGCCATTATGCTGAGGTCTGACACAGAACCAGCAGCAGAAGGCTGAGACACAATCACAGTCCAGGCACGTCAGGGTGAGTTACTTACTGAATCAACAGTTTCGTGTTGTGAGAACCCCACAGGGGCAATACCATAGATGCACACAGCGAGGATGGTGATGAGTGAATGCACAAAGGTGACCCAGTATGTGAAGAAAGGCCTGGATGGAGGTAAAGGGACAAGATCAGAGGCAGAAATCCAGGCACATTACATCTGCTCACAGAGCACAGGAGAAAAGCTGCTGCTTTCTCCTAGGTACCTTGGCAGACTCTGGGGACAAGGACCAAGATCATCTAGGGATGCACAAGACAGGGGCAACAATCTTGCTGGCAGCCAGCCCCTGTTTACTCTGACTACCCCACAACACTGAGCATGCCACTCTTTGCCAAGAAAACCATCCATGAACACACAAGCCTGATGCCAAAATGTGCCGTGTGCTGAAATAATGACTTCAGGGAAATGATGAGAGGCAGGAATACCTGAGCCTTCTTGCTCATAACAGGACAGTAGTGGTGGGGAAGACACAGATGCCCAAAGCAACAGGAGGAGTAGGGTACACTCCCAGTGCACGATGATGCCAACATGCTGCTGTCAGCTGCAGTTTAGTGCTGTGCTTCAGGGATACAGACTAGGGGGAGGTCTCAAGCCACAGGTTTCACCCCATCACTCCCAGGGAGTTCCCTGAGTCACCCAGAGGCAATGGCACTCTCACTCTCTTGCTAGCTGTATTGGGAACCCTTCTACAACTGCAGCTCTCACCTGTGATCGTCCATGTCCTCAATCTGCCGCTTCACGTAGCTGTCGATGCGCTTGCGATACGTCCGGTTTGTCAGCTTCCCCACCATCCCCAGGCCATACGGCCGCTTCTCCTTGGCAAAAAGCTTCCTGACAGGGACAGCGATGCGCTGGCCACGCTTCTGTGGGCTGACACTCACCACCTCCTGCCGCAAGCGGACCTTGGGCTGTGCCAGGCCCCCGTCCTTTTGCTTCCTCCAGCCTCGCTCCAGTGGGCTGGAATAAAAAGTGGGACAAAAATGGTTTCCTTCTCTATGGCACAGTAACGGGGACCAGTGCTTCTCTGGCCTCTGGTGGCAGCACACCTTGTGTCTGTCCCACCACAGCTGGCCTGAACAGCAGCTGATGGCAGGCAAGGTGCTCTGCAGTGGAAGTTGTATTTCCAAGTGTTACAACGCCCCAGCTGACAAAAGCACGGGATGATGCACAGAATGTGGCACAAGATAGATGTGCCAAACTCAGCCCCACCAGTGAGGAGCTCTCACAGCTTTAAAGAATTGTCTCAGCAACCAGTTAAATGAGGGAGGCTCTGGCCAGGCATCACTGAGCTTTTCATTTTGGGGAGACAAGGTTTCCAACCTCCCAGCATCAATACTGCATCAGGGAGCAAGAAGGGTATTCTGTGATGATTTTGACCACCTCTTTCAATCTCAGCTTGATCTTTGACTAAGAAGTATCTTTTCTGCAAACAGATGGAGAGGAATGGAAGCCATGTGCTGTATCCACAACTACATCCTCAGCATCTCCAGGGCCAGCAGCCCAAAGACCCTGCTTTAACCCTCATACACATCCACTTCCTCTTCTAATTCATTCCTCTCACTCTGCTCTCTGCTACAAAATGGAAGTGCAGTTTAGCCCAGCAGTGGAAATCCCCACCCTTGAAGCACTTTGCTGTGATCAGACTGGCAAGTCAAAATCCCATGCCCATTAAACCAGACAGAGGAGAAGAGCAGGAATCCAAGACCAAGACAGTTACCTCTCAAGACCTGTCTTCCATTCTTCCCTCTATTTGCACTGATGCATGCATTTCTCAGGAGAAAAACAAAACCAGGCTTCAACAACACAATAAAAATCCCAGGCAACCCTGTCTAAAGGAATGTTTTCTTACCAAAATAAAGTATGCAATGAATGAAGGTTGCACAAGCTACTGATGAATAGCACCTGCTCTGGAAGTCTGCACAATCTTCAGATGCTTTTTGTATTTCATGGCTCTTAAAGAGCAGTCTGGAGTTCAGGTATGCAGCACTGAGAACCTGGCACACACACACACTACCTACCATTTCACTCTTGCTCACTGCCACGATAAGCACATCCCCTGCATATGCTCTAGTCTCTACAGATAATTTCCCTGGTATCCTAAATGTTCCTGTCTGCACAAATACAATGGTTGTCAAAAGTGACCAGAGAAACCAATTGACCATCTTTTTTTCTGAAAGATCACCAGAGCATCTTGGAGAGGTCAAGACAGCTTTGAAGTACGGACAAGCACTAGGATGAGGTTAGAGTAGTTTCTGCATTACTGACGTGCTTTTTCCCAGTATTTCCAGTGCTGGGCTATCAGCCTATGCCAGAATAAACACCTGATCGCCTAAAAGGACACCTCACTGCAATTCTGATGCTGTTTTCTGAAGCGTGAAAGAAGCATTATTTTCTTCAATAAATACAACTATTTGAGGAGATATGAATGGAGCCAAAAAGGCTGAGGCCATCTCAAAGGAAAGACAATAAGCTCACACCATTCGTTGCTTCTGCTTACATTAAGAGTGAGTCAAGTACTTGGAAACACTTGAAGGAAAGCACCAACAGAGCAAGATGGGCTGCGAGCAGCAGAACCACAAGGACCTCCCTGTCTGCTACATGTTCACACCCAGCAGAGCTCTCTGCTGGGGTGAGCTGCCAGCTAAGCCAGAGCTGACTCGGAAACGACACAGAGCAATTACTCAGTACCAGTTACTCAGGTGGAAAAAATCTCGGCGTACAGTACAGTACCACCCACATATTTGTAAGGCTCTTGGCATCAGTGCCACACCTTTCTCTGGTTTCAAGTGAGGAATGCAGCCCAGCTTGACGCTCAGCAATGCTTCACACCACTCCTTGCAGTTAGACGACAGTTCCTGGTGTCTGTAGCAACAGCTTTCTCATCTTTGCTGCATTCTCTGTAGCTGAAGGCTGGGCCCCCAGCATCCTCAGCTGATTTGACGTCTTTTGTTTGCCCACGGCATGACACAGCCTCCAGAACACATCACATCAGTGTGGGAAGTTGCTGGACAGGTGGCCTCAGAGTCACTTTTCATGGGTAGCTGGGGTAGGTGGTCTCTCACTCAAAATATCAAGAGAAGCAATCTGGGCTTAAAGAAAACCCACCACTGTTCTGTTCTTTGAGCTCTGCTCCAAACACCTGTAGTACTCAGATCCTGCCTTCCCTCGCGCAGGAAGGTGGGTCTTGCCCCACCAGCTGCCTAGCACCGAAGGTCCCACTCTGAATGGGTTGGCCACCACCCCACATTAGGCTTTTTCGGCTTCCAAGAAAATACTCACAGTAGCAAGTGGCTTCTTTCAAGCTCATTTTTGTCCAAGGCACCTCCTGTGAGATCTGTCTGATCCAGAGGTTTCACCTCAGCATCTTTGACTGCGGCTTCTGATGGCGACTCAAACACCTCATCTGGATACGTAGAGAGCTCCTCATGAAGGACTCCTTCCTGGGCAAAGACACAGAAGTCCCATCAGAAGGGGGTGAGTATCACATTTGAGACACCAGCCCCCGGAGAAAGCAGCACCACCCCCTGCAACATACAGCCCTGCCAGAGCTACAGCCTCGTGCTGTCTCTGAAGCCAGAGCCACATCAGCGTCCTGCCTCTCACCCGAGCAAAGAAAGAAGTGTCGAGCTCATCTGGGAAATCCACCGTGTCCTCCTCCAGGAAACTTGCTGGGGTGAAGCTGCGCCGCTGAGCCCTCCTCAGTGTGCTGTCCTTCACAGAGCGCCCCTGTAGCCAGCGAGAGTGGCATCAGATCACTGCCAGAAACCTGAGCCCCAGGCACATGCAGTGTCACCCGGACAGGACGCGGGGAGTCCAAGCGCTGACCCTGTCACGCTTGCCTGTGGAGCACAGCAGACCTGCTGGTGTGCAACACCTTGCAGGTGACACCTCCAAGTGCTAACCCATCTCTCAAGCCACACTGCCCACATCCCATGCAGGCTGGTAGCACAGGCTTCTACAACAACATCTGACCAAACAGCAGTGGTACCAACCACAGCAAAAGGGCTTCCGGGCCCCCCTAAGGGACACCCAGAAAAGCAGACGTGGCAGGATGAAGAGCCATGCGTTGCAAGAGGCTCAGGTGCTTCTACAGTGCCACGAGCAGGTGCAGACACCCAGAGGTCCAGGCAGGCTGAACTGGACCTGCTGGAACCCTCTAAGGCTGCTGATTGTAGGAATCAAAGCCCCAAGGCTGATAAAAAGTGGGCAAGACATATACCAAAGCCCAGCCAGCATCCTGGTTTTTACTCCTGCCCGCCAGACAGATGGCTGAAACAAAACAGGACACCTTCTGGTTTCTCCCCCTCCATCACTGCCCTCCCACATCCTCTCTACTCACAGAATGTACTTTTTCCAGGATCAATGGCCTGCACACACAGCTCTTTCCCTCCCACTCCCCTCGCACCGCAGGGCCCCATCTTGCTGCCAGGCTGATCCTGCCCTGTCCCAGACAGTACCTTCACCAAAGCTGCAGCTGCTCGGAAACTCATTTTGGCAACAGACTCCCGTTTCCGCCGTCGTGGGAGACGGTTGAAGCCCGAGCGTGAGCTGGTGAAGGAGCAGAGCGACGTGGCACCCGGCGTGATCGGCGTGTGGGGGATGCTGCAGCCATCGTTGTCATCAGCCATACGGAAAGCTCGGCCCCGGGCCAAAGGGTCTATGATCTGCCCAGAGAAGAAGCCCATGAGTCACCTACCCCCAGCTGTTGTCCACCAAACCATTCTCCCTCCAGCTCTCCATGGTCTCACCTCTTGAAACCATACAGTGGCCTGACTCCTGGGATCAGCCAAGAACCAGGCTAGAAGAAACAGCAAGCAATTCTACATTAGGGAGATAAATCATAACCTGTTGCAAGCTAAGCCCTAATTCTCAGTCCCAAACCCACATCCTCCTCAAACCTCTCCCAACTTGTTTTTGTTCTTTTTTTGTGTGTGTGTGTGTGTGTGTGTGTGTGTGGTTTTTTGGTTTGTTTGTTTTCTTTTTTTTTTGGTTTTCTTTTTTTTTTTTTTTGGTGATGGTGGTAGCGGGGTTTTTTCGTTGGTGGTAGTGGTATTGATCATTTTTGCCCAGAATGTTCCTGACATCTACACAAGACTCCAAATCTCCTTCAGCCCTTCCTAAGCTCTTGCTTTCACTCATCTTCTGTGCCATGGAACTCTGCAGTCAGATAGGATGATATATGAGCAGGACTTTAAGAAATCCCTGAGTGCAACCATGTCCTTTATAGAGCTCGTTTCCTTTCTGATGGTGGACAGCACTGGACTTAAACAGTATCCTGGTGAAGCTTTACTGTATATGTACATCTGATTCCATTTATCATAACAGCTGGAAAAGAGCAGGCAAGCTTCCAGGAGCTACAAGCCCTTCTCTGGGATTCTTCAGACCAAAGCTGCCACTTCTTCTGAACACATGAACCAACCTACTGAAAATATTGCCTTCAGCTACAATACTTACCTCTATCCTTACATCACCACAGCTGCGGTTTCCATATGACTTCTATGCTTTATCCTAATGTTTTATGACCCTTTTTTAATCCACAGTTGCACACTCAACAGAAAGCTGTATAGGGTTTCACCTACTGAAACCAGGTTCTGATTTAATGTAGCCTACATAGAGCCCAACAATATTCCTGAGTTTACTGGGACCAAAGCCCTCAGCAAGGTGAGACTGCATTGAAAGATGCACAATATTCTCCTCTGTTTCAGTGATGCAGCCAGGCTTCAGGTCACAGACTAACTTGCTTGGGAAGAAATTCATTTCCCACTTGTCCAAGTTGCAGCGGTGCTCACTGATGCCCTGATACCATATTGATTAAGGTGGTGAATGGAGCAAAGGGAAGAGCTAGAATGTTACAGATTAGTTATCAAGTGCTGGTAACTGAGCATGTTTGACTGGGTCCTGTCCCTTATGGCCACAGTTCTACTGCAAAGGGCACCAGATACCTCACAATTTGTGAGGACACGTGAGCAGCGCTGTAGTACAGCTGATGCAAGAGGCACTTTTCCAAGTCCTATAACATAATCAGGTTTCTTTGAAGCCAGTAGCTGTGCTACTGCCTGCATTCAGCCTGAGGCAAGGCAAGTGCTCTGGATGTTACCAGGCCTGCTACTGTAAATGGGGGATCGACAACAGTGTCCAGTCTATGCATGACAGATTTTTGCCTTTGTAAAATGGCAGCAAAAAGCCTCAGCAAAATGTTCTCAGACACGCTGCACGCATCTAACCACCATGCTACCAGAGTCCCAGTGTGATCCCCAAATCCTCCACAGGGCTGCCCTCAATCCATTCATCACCCAGTCTGCACTGATACTGGGGACTGCCCCATAGGCTCTGCTTGGCACTGTTGAGCTTCAGGAGATTCACACGGGTCTATTCCTCCAGCCTGTCAAGGGCCCTCTGGATGACACCGAGCATATCACCTGCACCATTCAGCTTGGTGCCAGCTGCAAACTTGCTGCAGATGCATTCAATCCCAGTATCTATGTTGTTAATGAAGATATTACACAGTACTGGTTCCAGCACAGACCCTTGATGAACACCACTTGTTACTGGTTTCCATCTGGACATTGAGCCACTGACTGTAGCTCTTTGGAGAAGACACGTTCAGGCAGAACTATGCCAACAGATGGGTTAAAAGTGGTAGAGACACTGTGCAGGAAGCTCACGATGGCCTTCAGACTATCCCAGGTTACTCACCTTTTGCATGCCCAGCTGGCAGGGCCCAACATAGAGTGGAGGGGGGGTTTCTGTGCTTGTTAGAGAAATATTGTCCTGACTGGGCAAGTCCATTTCCCGGATGACCTGAGGTTTCAGCTTCCCATACCGCAGGCTGCAGTGGCGAAGGCTCTTTCTCTGCCATTTCTGTGTAGCATCACTGTCTTTGCTTACTCCAAACCAGTCAGCTGTGCCTCTGAAAGATGTCAGCATACAAGTACACAGGAGCATTATGTTTGCTTGGACAATGCAATTGAAAAGACAAAACCCCCGGTGGTCACTTCCAGCCAACCCCAACCAGAATGTAGGCAGAACTCTTCCCCACGAGCATCCCACAGCCTGTCCTCAGCCAGTTTTAGCAATCTGATATATGCTGGCCAGAAGTGTTCAACCATCAACAGCATTATTTTCTCTCTTGAGACAAAAGAAAAACAAGAGATTTAATGTGTGTAATGAACAGTTAGTTCTGAGTTTTCCTAGAAAGAAAGAAGAAGAGATGGAACAGAAATTCACATAAGAAGTCGGTAAAATGTTTTTTTCTTTAAAAGCCATCCACAGAAAGCACTTACCATCTTCAGGCCAGCTTTAGGTCCCCCATTGTGGGACTACAGTTTTCCATGTCTCTGTGTCATGTCCCAGTGGCCACCAGAATTCACTGGTCTCTCCCAGCTGCCCGCCACACCCCCAGAATATCCCCAACTTCTCCTTCTCATGCTGCAGGATTTCCATCCTGCTCAAAATTAACATTAACAGCAAATGCTTGCTGTGGTCCTGCTCGCTGCTAAGGCGGGTGCACGTAGCTTTGTGCCGCTGGTGGCAGAAGCAGGAGCACGATGCTGCAGCCACAAATGAGGTATGCTGCCAAGGGCCTGCTGTCATGGAAGCCCACTGGATCAGAAGCAAAATCCCAAGGAAGGTAGAGAGGGATAGGTGTGAATTAGACCAACAATCTACTTCAAATACTGCAGGAGAAGCTGGTATCCTAAACACATGAAGATCATCGCAGCCCTGCCAGGCCTTTCCCACGGTGGTTAATCCTGCTTCAGAAGGTGGCAAGCTGTGTCAGCCTACAGCTGTCTGGCCCAGGTGTTGAAACTTGAAAGTCCTTCCAAGCCAAACCCGAAACCCTCGCCTCGGGCCCCCTGCTCAGGTGTAGGATTTCCAGCTGCTGAGAAGCAAGACCTCACAAATCACAAAGGGAGTATCAAAACATACATTGGAGTAAAGGGTAGGTTAAATCTAGAATTACATCACGCAGGGGAACTGAGTCAGTGCACTGGAGGCAGGAAATTAGCCCTGTGTTTTCCTTATTCCACCCTACAGAACAAAGATACCATCAGCAAGCAGGTGAAGGTGTCCTGACACTACGTAAAAAGACACAAATTCAAAACACAGTCTCTCCAGCTAAAGCCTCCAGATGCAGACAACCACACATTGCCCGCAGCCTTCTCCAACTTCCCAGTGACCCAGAACAGGCCCTTCAGTGGGCACAAAGTCGAGTGGGCCATTGCTAGATCTTACCCAACCTCACTGAGCCAAATTTCTCCAAATGCTTCCACCTAGTCAATAGCGGACAGACCTCAGAGAAGGGGCTATGCCCAGCTCAGACCACTGCCCTGCTCCCACAGCTTGTCAGAGCAATCTTTGTCCCTGTTCCAAGTAGAAGGGCTCAGGGTAAGTGCCTGGCCTGAAACACCTGAACCAAGTCCACAGCACAGAGGTAACACGCAGGCTGTGCAGATGCACAGGCACAACATGCCACAAAACGTTCTTACAACACATCTCAGACCTCCATAACCGACATATTGACACCAAGGTGGCCTGGGGTGACAAGGGGCCACTCCTCAATGGGAGAGAGGAAAGAGTTGTTTGTGCCCCTACTAGCCCACTGTGGAAAGAGCAGTGCCTCAGAGCTCTCAATCTCTGTTCCTGTTAGCACGGAAGGACAAGCACTATAACAGCCCCTCTGTGGAGCAAGTACCGCTCCTGAACTGCCAGGGACCGCTGCTAGTGCAGTGCCAGCACAGAGAT
Source organism: Aythya marila (assembly GCF_965140915.1). Taxonomy (NCBI): domain Eukaryota; kingdom Metazoa; phylum Chordata; class Aves; order Anseriformes; family Anatidae; genus Aythya; species Aythya marila. Next base: position 6,928,425 of record NC_139056.1, on the reverse strand, counting down.
CTGTCCTACTGATCATAGCCAAGACAGTCCATGAGAGCCTTAGAACAGAGTTTATGGTATCTGGAGCACCCTGGAAAAACAACGAACGCTCTGTCCAGCTGGGGAGCCCCATCACCTCCTACAGACACCCTGGGGCACTGTAACCAGCAATGAATTGACATCAGGGGCTGGCTCTTGTTCTTCTGTTGCTGTGAGCTAACCAGCTCTGACAGTCGGAGCCCAACCACGAGCAGTTGCAAAGGCAGACACAGTGTCAGACTGCCACCTGGCCAAGGGTAGCAGTGAGGAAGGTAGGATGAGAAGGGACACCTGGGCATTAGGTCCAGTCCCTGCCATGCACAGTCACGGTTTACTGAGCTCCAGTCTGGGGTTGGTGATCGATGGCCACTGTGCCCTGGACTCCTGGAGTGGCTCATCTCTTTGGTGCTAAGTAAATGAAGGTCTCCACCTCAAAAAGAAGACAGTCACATTTGGATTAGAAAAAGTCACGATGTCAACCAGCTCTGAGCTACATTCAGACCGATGTAACCAGCATCCATTTGGTGCAGCTTTATCTCTTTCCTCTTCTGCTCCCAAGAGGCTTTGGGGCCAATTACGCATATTCCACATGTTGCAGTAACGTTGGCAAAGACAGGCTGCACTGTGGCTGCTCTGGGGAGATATTACAGTTATGGTGAACACCGGGAGGCTGACAGCTTGTTAGGAGAGGCAGGAGGGAGTGAGGCTGGCGAGTGGACAGTTTGTTAGTCCCATGCTACATATTGACAGCTGCCTACACATTTAGTAGGAGTGACCATCGTTTTCTGTTAGACACACACGTGAGCTTTCTCCCTGCCACCCATTTGCAGGCCTCCTGGCCAGGCCTTGGAAGGCAAAGTGGTTTCAGCAACAGCCAGAGTCTGTGCACTTCACAGCAGCCCTTGCACACACATGCAGGGGTAGGTTGCACACTCGGTTCTACCAGTACCTGAAGAACGATCGGGGCAGGGACTGCCGCTTTCTCAGGGAACTCCTGCCCACCCGGTGCCCGTGAACGGGCAGGGTCTGACTCCTTTGAAACCGTACCTGCCTGCTGCAAAGAAAAGAGAGCTGAAGGGAGAGAGCCCACCATGCTGTGAAGCCACTGTCTGGCTTCATACACCGGAGTGTGAAACCACGCAGACGTCACCAGAATGAGATATGCTCTGCTTGGATACAGGTATCTGATGCCACTGGAAATGTTCTGGGGTTGTTCTCGTTGACCCTGGCAGGGTCTCACCTGGGGCACAAGTCTATCTGTGCCACACCTACTGCCTTGCTTGGACATCTTGGACGCTGTAGGAGACTGGAAAGAGTACTAGATGCTCCGTTCCAGCACTTAAATTACTACCATGCCATATTCTGGACCATACGCTCTTGAATTTAGGCTCACACCTGATCTGTGTCCTCCAAGAAGATGTGAACAGGAAGGTACAGAGTGCTGTTGCCAGAACAGTTTCACATTCTGTGCATAACTGGGGCTGCATTAAGTAGCAAACATGGAAGTCACCCTCTCTGGACTCACAAAAAAATAAATAAATCCCAGAGACACTTTTATGGATATGTGGTCTGCAATTCTTCATCACATACCTCACTGGTTTTTAGGTCATTTCTCAGAACTTTGCACTTCCCTGTCTTTGTTTCTGGTCCATTATTTCATCCTTTTATTGCTAGGTCTCGTGCATTTCCTGCAGCTCTGCCCCTTGGAAAGTCCTTCCCGCTGCTGCACCTGCCCCCCTACCCACATCAGTCTACAAAAATCACGTGTAGCTGATTCCTCCAGGAGGAAGATAGACTTGGCCACCCCTCACACTGCCCAACAGCCTGCGACAACTCTGCACTGCTAAATGGCATCAACCCCCTACACTCATACTGTGAGCAGGAGACTCGCCAGCCTTCCAAAACCATTTGTGTGCTCCTAGGCCACTCCCTGTGGGACCACACCTACTTTCAGGGTTACAGAATTACTACCCAGACCACCAAGCACAGGATGCAGCCACCACCTGGGCCCTGGCATTGCCATTCCAGCCTATGCAGGCAAGAGAAGACATGGCACAGGTCTGTCAGTGCACCACCCGCACATGCCTGTCCATAGCCCTGCTGCTAGGCAGGAGCTTCACCACCACGGCCCAGCACTCCCTCCTTGCTCACTGTAGCTCCGTGTGCCTTGTCTTACAGTGTAGTAGTGCTGGAGGCAGATTTGTTCCCTCAGCACTGAAGTGATTCCTGTCTCCCACACCTCTCAGCCCTACGCAGCTCTACACACACACAGCACATGTCAGAGGCAACTCTGAGGAAGGAGGCTGCCCTGGCCCCTCTGCACAGAGCTTCTTGTGTCCTCTCGTCCTTGACGTGCTCTTGCCTAATTGTCCTGGCACAAACAGCCGTAGAGGCCTGCTCTCAGGCCATGTTGCTGTATGGGCAGACACTGAGGTGTGGGTAAAAGATGGCCGAATGACCACGCCCAGAGGGTGGTGAGCCGGGCACTAAGTCTGGCTGGAGGCCAGCAACCAGCGGTGGATCCCAGGGGTCCGGTCCTGTTTAACATCTTCATTAATGTACCCTCGGCAAGTTTGCAGACAACACAAACGTGGGAGGAGTGGCAGATACTCCACAGGGCCATGCTGCCAATAAGAGGACCTGGAGAAATGCATTGACAAGAACCTCACAACAATGTAGGACCACAGGGATGATGAAGGGACTGGAGCACCTCTCCTGTGAGGAGAGGCTGCGAGAGCTAGGACTGCTCAGCCTGGAGAAGAGGCTCAGGGGGATCTCACCAATGCCTGCACATCCCTGAAGGCAGGCCCACATCCCATGGAGCCAGGCCCTGCTCAGCAGTGCCCAGGGCCAGGCCCAGAGGCAGTGGGCACAAACTGGAGCACAGGAGGCTCCCTCTGAGCACCAGGAGGCACTTCTGTGCTGTGCAGGTGTCAGAGCCCTGGCACAGGCTGCCCACAGAGGCTGTGGAGTCTCCTCCTTGGAGAGCTCCCAAAGCCACCCGGACATGGGCCTGGGCTGCCCTACTCGGGGTGGCCCTGCTGGGGTACGGGGGGGAGCACATGGGCTCAGAGGGGCCTCAGGCCTCAGCCATGCTGACAGTGTACGACTGCTAAGGCTGGGCTTCTGCCCGCCTCCCCACAATCACATGCTCTCAAATACTGCACCAAAGTAAGGCTAACGCACCACATCACACCTCAGCTACACATCAGGGTCTGGGGTACCCTATTACTCAGAAACAGACAGCTTCCCAGAGCATTGGAACAGTCAAAACTTGTCTCTAATTGGCAAGGACCATACACTGTCCTGATCACCACAATTTTCCACCCAGAACCTGGTATCTCGCTTACAAAAAACAACCCTATATAGCACTACTGGGCTCACATACTGGGGACCTATCTGCTTCCACCCTCTGCCCCAACCTAATTATAGACAACAAGGGAGACAACTTAATCCTGCTTTGACAACATGCCATGTAAGTGCCAGGCAATGGGACAATCAGAGGCCCATGAATTAAGAATGGCAACAGACGGCAGAATCCATTATAGCAGGCTGCGTGAACTCGGCATCTCACCTCTTGATGGTCTGGGTGATTGAGGTTTGTCGTTGTAGCACCGGTCTCCTCACTTCATTAGGCAAGGAGGGCACGCGGCTGTTGTCAGCAGGCATGCTCACACTTCGCAGAAAGGCCTGACGTCTTGTTGGCTGTGAAGAAAAGCAGAAGGGGAGTCAGCATTCTCAGAGAGATAATCTACAAGGCCAGCCAAAACGTGAACCATTTAGTCAGCAACTCAACAGCCTCCCTCTCCCCCCAGCCCAAGCCACAAGCTGGTTGCATGCAGTTGAGCAGCAAAATCGGGCTAACAAAGACTGAGTTCATGACTGGCTAAGGTGAAGAAACAGGAGTGGACCTGCAGAACAGACCAAGGACTTGACATCTGCATGTTGCAGTAGGTTTCAGTTCAGACTGGCTCTAGCCTGTCCCATGGATTGATGTCCATTTGTAGATGGGCTGTGTTACATGAGATCCTGCAACACATCCTCTGGCTTTTCTCTAGCCAGAAGGAACTGAGATCACAGGTTCCTAGACCACCAACTCCACAAGGTGAAGCAAAGCACAGTAAGCAGGGCCAAGTGAGATTTGCTTCATAAGCAACTCCAGATCTGCACTAAAAGCCTACGAAAGCTGTGGGTGAGTCTGTGCTGTAGTTGCTGCCGGGCACAGGATAAGCGAGCTGGGAAAGCCACATCAGCTTTGTTCATAACCTAATTGTCTGGATGCACTCAGGTCTGGAAGCTCTCAGCATCTCCTGGCTGAATGTCACCTACCAAATAGGACACAAATCACCAGACTGTTCTCAGCTAACCTCCCCAAGGCTGCTCCAGATGAAATATTCATTAGCTTGGCAGAGACACCATTTCTAAAATGCAGGCTGAGCAGACAATCCCTCTGCTTCAATTGCCAGTGAAGCTCCGACCAACTGTTTCTCTGGTCAGACACTGTCTCAAGAGTGCTTGCAACTTCTTCTGGCCAGAGAACTAATAATTTCCACTAATCTTATCATTTTTGTTATGTTTTATGTTAAAAAAAATGCATATACACACAGGTTATAAGCCGCAGGAGCCTGTTATGCAGTCTTATCCTAACAGCCTGTACTGCACATGCTGGACTTTTAGAGAACATCATCTACACCAGCTTTCATTGTAAGTGCAGAGTCCCTCTGTAGAAGATGCCCAGCTGGATTTAGAGATTTCAGGTAAGAAAACATCCATCAAAACCTTAAATGACTCAGACAGCTTCAACCTGCACAGTTAAAGCCCTGTATTCACTTCTAATCCTTGCAGACTGAATCCCAATCTCCTTCCTTCCATGAGATCAGGACCAAGATGCATCTACCAGAATCCAACACATAGCTGAAGTCCATTTTTGTCCTTGGATCAGAGAATGGCAGAGGCCAGTCCTTGCTCTTCCAGTAACAGCATAAATTCCCTCTTAAGATCAGCACGCCCTCAACTCCTCTCCAAAGAAGCTACAGAACCTTCAATTTCTCTGCTGGCTAAACTGCTCTTGTGTATTACCATCTGAGCCCAGACACCACACTCCACCCATGGATCTGGGCTCTGTGCAAGACTTCTCTGGCTCTGCCTTTTTAGCAGGCAGTCTCTGTTCTGCAGCAAGGTCATGAGCAGCCAGCGCCATCCTACCCTGGTCTCACCCGTATGTAAGAGCTTTTGCCACTCTGAAGCAGAGATTCTTGGCAATTCTTCCTCTTCCCAGCAGAAATATGTATGTTTTACTCTCATACTTCGTAGAGTTCCAACTAACCCATCATCCTGTCTCTACTCCACCACTCTTCAATGATTTCTACTTCTCTTCCTATGTGATTTTCTTATGCTCATGCTGGTAACAGCTTTGTGTTGCCAGTAACTGTTCTTAATCTGCTGTTACTGACGAGAGCCTGCTATTATCTTGGCTATTCATAAATCAGATTTGTTCCCTGCTCATTCCAGCAGAACTCCAGCACTTACAGCCCTCATATTTCTCTAGGAGCCCTTCACTTCTCCAGTTCCTTTAAGAAATGTTTGTTTGGCCACCTCAATCCCACATCCACCCCCCCAAGCCAGGACACTTTTTACAATCCCCACATCCGAACAGTCACATCCACTGATCTCAGCACATCAGCAATACACTCTCATCCTCTCCATTCCTATCACCTTCAAGGGGGAGCTTACTACTGGTCATAAATTTACCCAACAACCTGTCATCACACAGCACCGCCTTTCTCTCAGCCAGGACTGCAGCAGGGCTCTGCACACCCCCACCACAACCCCACAGACCTTCGCTCCTGGCCCCGGTCTCTGTACCTGCACTGGCAGAGGCTCTTCTGGCACCGCCATGGGCACCGGCACCGGGATGTCCAGTTTCAACCATGGTGGCTTCTTCCGCTGCAAGCTGCTTGTGCTGTCATGCCGCACCTCCGACATTGTCCCACGTTTGTCTTCAAGCCTAGGAGAGGGGAAGAAATCACATTTGGGAAGGGGCCAGGCACATCCCTGACACAGTGCGTGTGGGGCCAAGCAGACTGCCCTCCTGCGGGCTGATTTACAGGCCCCAAGCCCCACAGCACACAACTTGCCAAGCGCCCTTGCCAAGTGCCTGGCAAGGGTGCAGAAATCCCAGCTGCTGTCAGCCCTGGTCAGCCAGGGCCAGACACTCGGAGCACGTTTCTGAGGCCCACAGGACCTCAAGCCAGGTGCTGGAGATCAGTCACAAATTTTAGACTCACTTCCCATTAAGATTTCCTGGGACTACCATGGAATCCAGATTCCACAAGAAACAGTCAGGAATTAAATCTTAATTAGCTCTGGATCCATTCCAACCAGCTAAGTAACTGCAGCCCAAAAAGCCACCGACGCCCCCTCCAAAACCAGCCTGTGACTCACACAGGCTCCCTTGCCCACCCAAAGGCAAGCACCACGATTTCCTTACTACCTGCTATTTAGCAATTAGCAAGTGCCCATACGTAACTGTTTCTAATCTCCTTTACATGTAATCATTTTCCAGAAACACACCACAGCACAGAGTGCACTACGCAAGTACATAGTGCCCATAGCAAGCACAGCATGAACGTTACAGAACTGGCATTAATTCTGAACTAAGAGTGGTTTTCGTACATAAAAAATAATGATATAGTATTTAAATAAAAACAACTGTGTTACAGAAACACTAAAGTAACCAGAGTGACTCATTGTCCTCTTGTCCACTATACTGTATCTCAAATTTCTCTGTCCTTAGAGGTTGCATGCAGTGAGACAAGGACTATGTGATTTCTTCAGGCTGTGAGAGTGCCTCCTTTGCTGCACATGCTAAAAATAAAAAATAGGAAAATTGATGAGGATTCAATCACAGATCTCCACAAGTGCTTGCCCATCAGAGCTATTCTGCAAGCCCCGATTCCTTCCTAGCACATACATGTAAAGCAATCACAAGCTAGCAGTGGGAAGCACGTCTCGAGCAGGACAACAGATCCAAGAGGATCCCTCCTTGTGTCATCCTAGAGCACAGATCCCACAGGAGACAAAAATCAGAGTGCCAGCCTCTTCCCCTCCCATAAAGAGCAGAGGGAACGAGAGTCCAGTTAACAGGACAGTACCAGTCCAGGCACACATGTTATGAAAGGGAGCAGAATGCTCTCTTTGGATTAAAGCTCAGCACTTTTACAGTGTTAAAACAGACAATTTGTTCTGAATTGACCATGAATCCAAGATGCAAGGCGGGAATTCTGAGTGGTCAAGCCCTGGGACAGGACCCAAGAGGCAGCAAGACCTCCATCCTTAGACACATCCAGCACTCAACCAAACGAGGCCCCAAGCAGCCAGAATTAGCCTTGTGCTGTGCAGCAAATGAACCGCACAGCCTGCAAAGGTCCCCTCCAAGCTAAATTAGGCTGTGGTTCTCAGAAATAGACGGCTTTTCCCAGCATTTTCACCATGCTCCCACAGCTCACCATAAGTGCTCTGAAAATGGAGCCACACAAACAGTGAGGCTTACCATTGCAGAAGGTACATGGCAGAGGGGGGAGCAGGTCAGCAGAAGGGAGCAGAGGGGGACCTGGATTGGGTTAGGAGAAGAGAATCTTGTCTAAAAGGAGGTGAAGACCAGCTGCTAGCTCGGTCACACAAGCTGGGCTGGCTGCCAGGAGCACCATGCTCAGCTGAGCTGGAACAATGGAAAGCAAGGACTCAGCTGTAGGTGGATGAAGGTTAGGTTTCAGCAAATACCACAGGCCCCCAAAAGTCTGGGAATTCACAATCTGGCCTGTACAGACATACCCTCTGCACATGCACCAGCACCCCATGTGCACAGATGCAGTGCCACGCAATAAAAGGTCACAATTCCTTCCTGTCCTCCATCCGTAGCTGCAGGGGTGCCTAAATGCACCTGTTCCAACTTCCTACAAGATGAGAACAGCAAGGGTATTGGGGGCTCCTGCCTGCTTGTCTTTACTTTTGAAGGAGATTTGGTTGAGTGCTGGACATCTCCAAGGCATGCTCACACGTGCCCCTTGCCCTGGCACAGTCTAATCCGTCACCTAAAAGAGTTAAACAGAAAGCAATCGCCCCAATATCAGGCAACAAAATTTGGCACAACACTCTCCTCATCTTCACAGAGGAGAGTCACATCCTGAGGTCCTCCATGCCATGCAGGAGCCCTCAGCAATAGCGACAGCATGGAAAGCTTGCAAAAAAAGTGACCCTAAGCAAAAGCAAAGCACTAGCCAGAGAGGCTCGAACATACTCTGCTTCAAGGGCTTAACACTGCACGGTCTGAAGGGTAAATCCACGATGAGACAGCTACGGGCTGGCACGAGGGAACGTGCAGGTGTGACCCCATCCCAGGCATGGCACCGGCACACAACAGGCACTTAAGTCAAATACGGTGAACGACATTCTGATGGAATTGGTGTTCAGTCCCCCTTCCTAAATTGCCACAGCAGGGACGTGCCAGCATCCTTCACCAGCTCAACTGCAACCCAGAAGCACTGGCATCTCCACATGCCACACACGAAGAAGAGTGTAATAACACCCGTTATTACACCCGGCCTTCACTCAAAGTGCTGCAGTTACTAACCTGGGGCTCAGCACTGCACTAAAAGCACTTCCTGAGTTTCACGCTACCCCCTTGATTATTTTTAAGGGGTTAGTGTTTCAGGATACTACATCCATGTACTCGTTCTGGCCAAGAGGCTTCATCTCAAAGTTGACTGCACTGACACATAATTCATGGTCACATGAATTTGCATGGTCACATATCCTCGAACAATCCCAATTTCTCAGTACTGTCCTAATCAGTGTTTTCAAGAGGCCACTGGCAGCAGCAGGACAGGAACGTACACAGCACAGCCACGCTATGTCAGGCCAAGCATCCAAGCATCTGCCTAAATCCGGTATCTCGTTACCAGCAGAGGATGCCTGGCAATCAGTAGAGGATCACTTGACAGTCGTATCTCCCAGGACAGAGTCATTGCATGTGCTATGAATAACTCAGGAACAACTTGTGCCAGAGCTGTCTTTGCATTTAATGGTTCTTTGCATCCATCCCCATATCCACCCAACGATTTCTTCTTCCAGAATTTATCCAACCCCTTTCTGAATCCGTGCAGTCTGTCAGTATTGCTAACTGCCTGTGGCACGGAGCTGGAAGACGTGCTGTGTGCCGAGCCACCCTCCAGTTTGTCTTTAAACCTGATGCTTCCTGTGTTCGCGCAGTGCCTTACAGTTCCTGGTCTAGACGAGTGAGCAGCTTTTCCCTGTCCCTCTTCTCCATGCCCATCGTGGCTGTACAGATCTCCTCCATGCTCTCCCTAGCATCTTCTCTTCCCCCATACACAGCAGGATTCTTGTCCAGGAGAGAAGCACAGGGGTTGTCTGAAGAGGCCAGGAAGAGGCAGAAGGGTCCCGTACCTCCTTGGGGTGCTCCCTGCAGCACCAGCACACAGTTCTGGTGTCACCATCTGCACTGCTCGGCCAGCTCTGCTCCCTCAGCATCATAGGACCAAGGAACTGGGCAGCACAAACTCTGTCCCAGCACACACGTTGAGCACACGGCATTTGCAAGCCCAGCTGCATGTTACAACTGTCGTGGCAGTATAGAGATGATTAATGAAGGCCATTTCAATTAAAAAGCAAACAAACAAAACCCTTCATGGCGCAGATACTCCAGTAAAGTTACCTTCAGTAGCACCTTGACAAAGCAAGGTCACAGCACCAGAATGAAAGCTAAATCCACCGCGCTGTGGCTCAGGCTAAGAAAGAGGGAGAGCACCTTAAATTCTGAACTTGGCACATGATCAAGAAAAGCTGCTTAGCAAATTCCTCTGACCCAAACAGAGAACAGGAAGCCCTGTGTGGAAAGTCTGAGTATGCTCCTAAAACTGAGGGGCATCTCAAATACATTCTTAGATCTGCACAATCGTTTCCAAGACAGAGCATCCTTCCCTTTCAACACGCAACCGAAGCTACCCCCCTAAAAGCCTGATTTTCTTCTTCTGAAATTTCCACCATTACCAGCATTTTCTTTTGTAATAAAGCCGTTGTTTTCCCCAAAAATTTGCATTCCAAATGCAAAAAAAGGAAAAAAAAACCGCTTCATCCAACCCTACCACACAAACAAGCCCTGTGTGCTTTTTCCCCCCACCACCACGGTGCTCCTCGGCAGCCCAGCGTGTGCGTGCTCTTACAGACACCCCCAGGAGGTAGCAGCCACTGGAGCTATTCCGCTGCCGTCTCCTCACCGTGTTCAGTCCCTGATGATCCTCCAGCTGCTTGCCTCCACTTTTCAAATCGCCGTCACTGCGACAGCTGCATTTGCCGTGCCTGCTGCGCAGAGCCCCCGGCAAGGGGTTTGTTCCGGCAACAATCCTGGCCGAGGCATGCTGGTGGGCTTCTGAGTGGAAACACAGCAAAGAGAACAGGATCCTAAATGTGTTCTGCAGCCAGCAGGAGCCAGGGGAGCCAGCAGGCTGCTGTCTGTGCCTCTGTCTGCAGGAGGATTTCTGCTGGCCCGGCTGGCCGGGAGAAGGCAGGAAATCCAAGGAGAAGAGGAGCAGCGGGGTTTCGGCCTCATGACTGCCAACAGCACCATCTAGCATGGATCAGACCCAACGAGTTACAAGTAATATCCCAAATACTGGGCACAAGCCAGACTTTAAAACAAGCCAGACGGAGGGGCTGAGGGCAGGCAGGGACGGGGAAGGCGGACCAGGCCTGTGTCCCTGCGCTCTCAGGGAAAGCTGCCAAGGGTGCAGCAATACTCAGGCTTCTGCCACGACCTCCATCCACCACATCCCGCCCTAAGGAACCACCTCCAAAACGGAACAAGGACATCAGCACTGCCCTGGCTGCACTCCTGCATGGGAATCTCCACTGCTTTCCCAGCCCTTGCTTGCTGAGCTCAAGGGAGATGCCATGAGGCTTTGCAGAGCTGCCGACAGCCCGGCAGAAGCTGGGATCAGGGCGAGCCGGGAACCTCTGGGCATGGGCCGGGCAGCAAGCCAGGAAAATACGCTGTCCTGCTCGCCCTGCCCCACAGAAAGCTGGCAAGCAGCAGGTCTGCTGTGCCCACACTGCACCCACACACCGCCTGCTGCCCTCTGCCACACGGGGCCATGCACCAGCTCCACGTGGGTGCCGGCACAGGCTGGTGCTGCCACAGCAAGCGGCAGGAGGTGACCAGCAGCCTGCCTTCTGCTGGCAAGCAAATCCACCTGCCAGCTGCCCAAAGAGCAGGCTCACTGCAGCGAGCCGCCTCGAGGTGTTTCAGCAGCACGGAGCTGGCCCTACCCAGAAGCAAATGACTTCTCGTTGATCTGACAGCCTCGAGAGGCTCAGACAATGCTGGATAAGCTGTGTGCAACCTGAGACAGGAAGGGTAGGACCTGCCTGTTCGGTGATAGCTCACCCTGATATCAGCTGAGCTGGAACAGCAAACCAGGGTCCTCCGCCTGGGCGAAACATCTCTCCTCCATCCCAGCCTGGCAGGTCAGTGCTGGGGAGCTTTTTTTATGTTCAAGCAGAACATGGAAAAAATGGTTCTGGGGTATAAGAAGCCTTCGTGCAGGCTCTGCCGGAATGGCTGAAGGGCTGCATTCACTTTGCGGAAAATTGCATTAAAAGGCACGGGATCTCCCTCCCTCCAGGGAGCGTACACCATCCCTACGTACTGGCACCCTCACAGCTCTGAAGAACAGCAGCTCTCTGCCTTTGGGGGTCAGAAAAACACTCAAGCTCATCCTGAGATGTTGTGGGGACAACTTAATACAACCTGAGAAACAACCGGAGACCGGAGCAGCTGTAGTCACGGGACGAGGAGCAAAGGACAATGCACACAGATGTTAAACCTAGAGAGGCAGGGAGAGGCCAACCCATCCCACCCCAGACAGGTCAGGGCTTTATCCAGAGGCAACAGCAAAAGAGCTCTTTTCAACCAGTGCTTGGAGAAGAGCTACAGCAGAAGCTACGTGCTTGAGCAGGTGGCTCCAAAACCACCTGCAAGCAGATCATGGAAAAACAGAACGTGAGGACTACCGCAAGGTCTCTGAGGCAAGAACCAGCCACGGCAGGGTGAACACAGAAGCTACACGGAAGGTTTTTGACTTCTGTGGCCACCCAAGCAACCAAGCCATCATCAAGGGGCTTCATCGTGAGCCATTTATTTAATTTGCTGAGAAGTGCCAGTGGAAACTTCCTGTCTTGGAAGAGGTCAAGCAGACCCCTATGGCAGGAAATAGGAAGCTACATTAGGGAAAATAAATAAATAAACAGAAGTTTACACAAGGCCCTGAGGGAAGAAACTGGCATGTGAGAGGCACACAGTGCAAAGCCTCACCTGGCACCCACTGATCTTGGAGAAGGTTCAGCTCCACACAGAGACAGAGGGGTTTAAGTGCAGGTAATAAAAACGCCTGACAGTGATGTCTGAATGTATGTGAGCCCACCACATGATCAGGAAAGCAGACCAGAGGTCCTTTTGTGCAACTGATTTCCCTAATTTTCAGGAAAAAAAATAATGTGGGTCATGATGGAAACCAACTAAAAACAAGCTCCCGTGGGAACAGGAGCATGACAAGCTTTCAAAGCAGCCCTGCATGGGATATGAGGGGCATCCAGGTCTGGTGGCCTCATATTGAAGAGAGAAGAAAAACAGAGCTCAAAAAACTTTTCTGATTCCTGTTAGCCCCTGGATCTGCAGCTAAACTCCTCCAAGAACAGGTTTAAAGATGACCCCAACTGCAACCTGCAAACACTCACAGGCAACAGACTCTGATCTTCCAGGTCCTTTTGTTCCAGCAGACGAAAGGCAGAGCAGGAGTCAGCACACAGAAGTTACCGCTTCCAATTCAAGCTGCAAAGACGTCACAGCCACTTGTAAGAGATGCAAGGCAGGAGAAGCAGCAGTGCCCCCATCTGCCACGCTGCCCCCTTCTCGTGCTGGCACAACCATCCCCACAGCTGTGGGGTGACCTGCACTGGGATCCAACCCGCGTTAGCTCAGCAATGAAAACAGTTTGTTCCAGCCCCAGCTCCTTCCCCAGCCCAAAATCACCACATGGCTCCACAAACACTTGTGCCAGCACAGGGAGAGAAGAGGCAGGAACAACAAGAGCAGCTGGAGCCAGATGACAGAAATGCTTCTCGAGGCAGTACAGTTCCATGCAATTATGAAAACGTGGCCAAAACCTCACAGTTGTAGCACTGTGGGCAGCTTAAAATTATCACAAGGCAGGTGGTGCGTTCTGCATCTCTTGAAGCTTTAATTATTTCCTGAACTCTGCCCTGAGTGCAGGTGTTGAGTGCGGCAGGAATGAAGTACTGCTCCTTCATCAGAGGCAGAGTGAATTTTTGCCGGAGCTGCTGAATGGGAAACCAACTCCACAGAAGTGTGAAGCTGCAGGGAGCTGACAGCCAAGCCTCACACACGGGTAGTTTCTGCAAAAAGGTTTCCAAGGGGCCAGCTTTCCCTGCTAGCCTAAGGCCTGCAGCCCTAACACAGGGAACCGAGCCCCACAGACTGGGCAGAGGCGCTGCCTTTTCCATCTCCTAGAGCTCCCAGCTGACAGAAGGGTGTTTGCAGCACCACCCAGAGCCCAGACAGGGCCCAGACCAGGAGCTACGAGCATCCAGCTCCATCTCCTAGAGTAAATCTACAGAGCTATCGACAACCTACCTAGAAACCAGCAAGGGGAACGGCCTGAGCATAAAACATCACCAGCAAAGAGGGGGGAGCAGCAGGAAGCTTTCTGGAGTACTTTGGTGTCTTCATCCTGTTTGTGTTTCCCTGTGCACACACCCTGCAGCTCCACACAGAGCGCCAGCCTGGTGCCCTGTGTGACAGCCACATTTACAGCTGCTGCATCCCAGGGCTCTGGTCGCAGCACACCACTTGTAGGCTGCGTCAGGGCACGGACTGATGACGGTACCTGCTCGTAGCTCCAGTGACAGTGCATCAAGCACAGAGGATGAGAAGCCGGCACCAAGCAATGCTTCCATTCCTTAGGGAAGCTGGGAGAGTCGTTCTCAGAAGGAGCTGGCTTTTCCCTCGGACCAGCAGCAGCCACCAGCCAGCTGATGCATCTCAGCACGCTCACACAGGAAGCTGGGATACTGCTGCTGGTCCAGTGCCGCAGTGAACGCAGCCAGACTGGATAACAACTATAATCACATTAACAACTCAAATATTAACAAATCCAGTTATAAACAGCAGACTGCCAACAGTGGAAGTGTATCCAGAAGAAGGCTCATCTGCACAAGCCTAGTTCTTGCACCCTTTTCAAAGGTGCCAGAGCCGAGACAGCAGCACTCTGTGGTCTGGGGTCCCCAGCAGCATCAAGGCAGTCGCCGGGGTCTACATTCTTCAGCGCCACTGGAGCTCCTCGCTAACAAAGAAGCAGGAAAGAGTGATCACAGCAACTATTTTAGTACACGTTCAACCCACTGCAAAAATTCAGCAGGACTCCAGAAGGGATTGTACTGGTTTTCGTTACCAGTAAAATGGGCGCACTGTAAATACTGCCTGATCCACGAGTACCACGGACACGGCCGTCACCTCAAGTATGCAGTAAGGTAAGATTCAAAAAAGGTTTTGATAGTACAGGCACAATCCCGTGTTATAACACAGAAGAAAACAACAAAATCCTAACACTGTATTTTAACAAAGGTTTTGTTTTTTGTTGAAATTCTGCATTTGTAACTGTTTTTTCCTATCAGCTCACGTATTTGTCACACGTACTGCAATTCAGGACACAGGAAGCTAAGAAAAAGGCACCAGTTTGACTCTCAAGGCAGCAGAGAATGCTGGCTCCGGTTACTTTTGGAATAGCTGCTGCCCATGCATTCACCTTAGTATTAAAAGCAGCTAAGTATCACTATTTGTTGTGCTAAAGAAGAATGCCTCACTGGCAAATGAGATCAAAACTGCCACAGATGACAACATTTCCTATGGAAAGTTACATAAAAGCACACTGAATAGCAATCTAAAAAAAAAATCTTAAAGGAAATAACAAACACTAAAGCCACCAGAAGACATTCTCTATTCAGAAGGGATGGAAGCAGCAGCATCTGAGCCATGCAGGCCAGCTTTCTGCACGCCCCTTTGAAATTCACAGCATCTTAACACAGCTTCACACACCTGCTTTCTCCAAGGTGACCGTGGTTCTGTTCCCCCAGATACAAGTTAGAGTAAGCCTGCATGCACCAGCAATGCCAAAAGCAATGAAGCCCAACGGAGATGATTCAAAATATACGCATACACACACATTTGAACAGCTAAGGATGCAGAGCAGAGCTGGTTCAGCTAGACCTGCTCTTGTTAAGCATTAGGTGATCTAGCCCGGGACAAGACCTGTGGATAGCCCTTGACACAGGCGAGCTAGCCTGCCCCTCTGCTGCTCCAGTTTCTGCTCTGGCTGGTGCTCGACAGCTCGCCACCACCTTCTCTTGCCTTGCCTCACGGGGAAGCAGTTGCAGGCAGAGCTCGCCCTGCTCTGCAGGTGTGTGCGCTCACGTATACAGTCATGTGTGCCCAATGCGCTAAGTCATTTATAATGCAAATAATCAAAACTCTAACCTTGTTTTAGGGGGGAAAAAAAGTGAAATGTATTTTTTAAATCCAATTTATGAACTGAGCAAATGGCATGTTCTCTCTCACTGCTCCCTCTGAATTTACAGTCCCACAGCAGACAGAGAAAGGGCAGGCACGCTCACACCTTTTGGCAACGCAAATCCTAGACAGCTGGCTTCTGTGGTTGACTTTAAAGTAGTGATCTCTGAATTCAAGAGACAGAGAAACGTACCTTCCATCTGCCGATTGCTACAGGGCAGTAACACCTGAAACATGGAAGCTGTATTCATGCACCCCAGACATCTGAGTCCTCCAGATCTTACAAACCAACCTGTTACAACTTTCATGAAGTTAAAGCCCAGCAAAGCACCAGACCTGCAGAACTGTAAAAGCAGCATCCTGCGCAGCTTCAGGATGATCTCATACAGATTGTTCCTTTTAAAAGAAAAGCCTTCAAAGCAGGGATTGCTACTGACCAGCAGAGCAAGCGGCTGTCCCTCTCTCAGCAGAGTGGAAACAGGAAGGGGAGGAGGCAGCAAAGGTATATTATCCAGAAAAGGCAAGATCAGACATGTCTTCGTATCTCTTCTCCCCCGGGAAGCCTTTTGCAACACACTTCTTAGATCATTGAGAAGAAATTAAATTTCCGGTAACAATCACTGTGTTTTAGAGATGCTCTGATTACTCAGGCACAGTCTGCTCGTTGCTGAAGGCTCCAGTCCCTTTGGGAACGTACCCGCTGCCCGGGTTTGTATTGCAATAGTTCTAACAATTTGACAGCGTGCACTAGACACTCTCCATTGTGCTCCAAACAAATGGCGCACCCACATCATTGAAAAGCAAGCCCAAAGGAAATTTCAGCATGCACAAGCCTCACGTCAAGCTGGCATTTACCGTCTCTGCAGCAGAGCATACAACCAATGAACTTGCCCTACGCAGCTTAGAGACTCAACAGTTAAGGTTAACATGAAACAAACTCTCCGCCTTCATCAGGCAGCAAAGAGCCACTGTTTGTTATTCAGAAGGATTTGACCAGAGTTTGGATGATGTGCTTGAAAACTCAGCTACTGATTTGCTCCTTGTGGCATCATCCCAACACTCATTAAAAAAAAAAAAAAAAAAAAAAAAAAAACCACTTCCTCATTCCTACAGCAGCACTGACTGAAACAGCAAGTATCAGAGACTGTGATCTCAAGTGGGCTTCAACTAGTCCTGGAGAACTGTTAAAGAAGCAGGACCAAAACCAGAGCAGGCGGTTGGAAACCCCTGAAGCTCAGCTACCACGGACACAACCATGCACGGCCTCGGCATGAACATGACTACCACTGCTCCACATCAATGCCACAATCCAGCCTCTCTCTCTCTGAGAGCTGCCCCAGACCTACCAATGGCACCGTGCAGCCTGCCTGGAAGGAGAGGTTTGGCAGTCAAGCCTTGCCCTCCCCTTGTGTGCTCACACGAGGATCATCCCTTCCTAAATATTTGTTTGCATGGTGGGTGCTGACCTCAGAGGGGAGTTACCGGACACGAACAGAGCGAGCAGGTCACGATCTCCATTCAGTTCAACTGGTTCATCTGCTAGTTCTGAACAAGGCAACAAACAAACAATCAAATAAAAAAAATATATATAGCCACAGCTGGGGAGATGATAACCCACCTGACAGTGGACATTTTCTCCTCCTGTGAAAAAAGCGACCATCTTCATTTTACCTTCCAGGAGAACGGGGACATTTTACCTATCACCCAAACACAAAGGTTCCCACTAAACTCAGGTTACAGCCCCACAGTGCAGTCTGTACCTAGAGAGGCTGTCACGCTCTCAGCAGAGGATGCAACACAGCTCTGTGTGCTGGCAGGCACTGCGTACATTCCATGGGTTTCCTAAACCTACAACAAGTACATATCCAGTAGCAGGGAGGCAACCTTACAATAACAGTGCCAGATCTGCACAGTTCCTGTCTGCTTCATTCCAGCTAGTGATGACGGAGTTAGACATAGGGCCTAGCATCTCTTCAGCTGAAACAAAAGGAAACTAATCCACATCTGAGCTCAGAAAAAAAATATGAAGGAACCCATCCTCATGTTTTAAGTATTCACTGGAACGGGTCATCCATTGGTGACAGACAGGTGGCTGCAGGAACAGGAATTAACAGAAGCGTTGTGTTGGGTCACATTTAATGCTGGAAGCTCTGAGAAGGGTGCATGGTGTCCATGGGATGCCAAAGCCTCCATAGATAACTAAGGAAGAAAGGCAGAAGCCACAAGGGAAGGATATTATCAGAGACTGCTCTGCCAGATAACAGCTCTTGAGATGCAGATAGAGAAATGTCAGATGTTCAGCTCACGGCCAATCCCACTCGGCAGGCAACATCCCCAGCTGCACAGTGGGTGTTCTGCCAACCTCCTCCCTGGATGCACTGAATGGAAAACAACTCGGGACTCGTGTTCACGTTGCCCATCTCAGACCTTCAGCACTAACCAGGCTGCGCATTCACACTGCAGAAAGATCTGATACACTGAATGGAATCAAACCTTTACTAATTATATCTGAGCATGTGGGCCCTGTGCCCAAAATAAACTGTCCTGTCATGCTACACTCAGCAGACCCTGCCTCTTTCAAGGCAACATGCTGGGACTTGCTGGCTACTCTCTGGGGCTGGATTCCAGAGGAACAAGACCAATGATCCCAAAAGGAATTCCTACTCCTGCCGTGCAGCCTCACTCTGCTGCAGGACTGCTGAAGACCCCCACTAAACCAAACCCGCTGTCCCCAAATCCTGCAACAAGGCACCAGCCCCTCTGGCCGCGGCCAGGTGCCGAGGCCAGGAGCTCTCGGTGAGGGCCAGGCCGGGGCCTACCCTGCACAGAGCCAGAGCAAGACGTTCCTCAGCCCTGGGCCAGCCCACGGCTTTCCCCAGAACCTGAAAAGCCAGTCTGTAGGCAGGTCTCTTGCAAATGTATTGCTTAAAAAAAAAAAAAAAAAAAGGCCTGTCATGGGAAGTCCCAGAGCAGAACTAGTTTTGTGGGAGTTGCTTTTACACCACACGGCTTTAACCTCCTTTCATGGGAACCCGCTGAAGCGGGCACAGCGCTGCTGACACACGACCACACAGGAGAGCTGCTGCCGCCCTGGGGACTCATGACCAAGGAGCACAGAGCTGGTGTCCAAGCTTGCTGCTCCATTCCAAGCCCAAAATCCCCCTCGGGAGGATGGCCGGGCCCCAGCTCAAGGACAGCGGAGACCTAGGTCAACAGCGGAAGCACTGTGGTAGCCATGAGGACCTACAGATGGAGCAGCAGGAGGGAGAGGCAATGGCTGTCACTAGGCTGACAGGCTGGAGAGGGGAAAGAAAAAAAAAAAAAAAAAAAAAGAGCAGATGGTTTCAAGCATACAAGGCCGTTCTGAAAGTCCTTTTAACAATTAAAACATGAAGGAGGCACCTAAGAGCCCATTTGGTTCTTCCAACTATCTCAACGGATCTAGCACTACTTATCACCTCTTGCAAACACGGCATGGCTGAGATAGAAGAGCTGGAAAACAACCTAATTCCACACACTGGAGTGCAGACCAAATTCTCCCAAGGCTCTGCTCCCCAGCTTGTCCCAAGTGGGCCCTTTTAACCCCCTTTATGGCACAAGAGGAGCTACTTGTCTTTGTATCAGCATCACTGCCGTTAAATCATCGTGTGCCTTCTTCATCCCATGTTTCATCCAGAAGCGCCTTCAGTTCCCTTCCTTCAGTGTTTGCTGCCTTGTCCCTTCCCGTTACGTATAGCCTTTTTCCTTCACTGCAGAACGCACAGCTTTCTTCCCAAAGGAAACCAGCAGCCATAGGGACAAAAACAGGAAGAAAAGAAACAGCTTCCTGCTTGTTCCCAGACCCAGGCATCACCAACCAACACTGCACACTGCACCGCGAGGCCAACCTGCAAGAGAACCGCAGCCACAACCAGGTGCTGCACAAGGAAAACCCCACGGCCAGGCAGAAGTCATCTGTGCCGCCACTCACTCACCTCTCGCATCGCGTGAAAGAAAAGCACAAGTCAAAATACACGCAAGGAGCCCTCCAACAGCAGCAGCTACGTGTGTGTGTGTGTGTGCTACGAGGAGGGAAAGGACCGGTCACTTTCTTAGCAGCCCAACAGGATGCAGCACTGAGGGTGCAATCCTGCAGAAGTTTTCACAGACTTATGGAATATCTGAGTTTGAGCCAGAATCGCCTTGGGCTGCTGCAGTTCCCCCACTTCAGGCCAGCAGTGCACAGTGTGAAAAGTCAGCTCAGGGGCTGGATCCAGAGGAAAACTCACCTTTACCTGTAAGGATTATGATCCCCTGCAAGGTGGCTGCCAAACCGCCAGCATAAGCGGACAACCGGGTGGCAACGTGTGGCGAGGGGCAGCTGGAAGGGCCTGGAGCTCCAGCGTGGCCCCGGGTCAGCTTCAAGCCGGCCACGAACCAGCCCCCATCCCTGCAGCCCCCAGCTCCGGGGTCAGCGGGGGTCCCACCGCCACCCCTCCGAGGCAGGACCCGCTCCGGGCTTCCCCGCTGCGGGACACCGGCTCTGCCCCACGCCGCACCCGGGGACTAGGACCTGTCACCCACCTGCGGCCCCGGGACACCCACCCACCCCTCGCAGCCCGGGGCCGCCAGCAGGGGGCTGCCGAGCCGCGGCGGGGCCGCGCTGCGGGACGGAGCCCGCACCTCACGTGCGCGCCGGGGCAGCAGGGTCCCCCCCCCCCCCAAAAAAAAAACACAACAAAACAACAAAACCCTTCGCTCTGCTCTGCTCTGCCCACCCGCACCCGCACTCACCGGGCAGGCGGCGACGAGCGCAGCGGCGGGGCGCTCAGCACCGAGCCGCCGGACTCCGGGCTTCAGGGACCGCCGCCGCCGCCACCGAGCTCGGCCCGGGCAGGGCTCGGAGACTCCTCCCCCGTGCCAGGGGCCGGCCGGCCGGGCACGCCATTCACAGCCGCGCCATGCAAATGGCCGCTGGGCTCCGCGCCGGCTCCGGCGGCGACCGCCCCGCCGGGGAGCTGCGAGCGCCCGGGGCCGCGGGGCTCATCCCGCAGCGCCGCCGCCGCCGCCGCCTGAGTCACGGCCCAGGAATGCGCCGCGCCGGGCGGAAGCGGCCGGCCCCGGGCCCCCGCCCCAGGCCGCCCCCTTCGCCGGTGGAGGCCTCCCCCTTCGCCCGCCGTGCCCTGCTCTGCCCCGGGTTGCCTGGGGACTGGTGGTCCCGTCAGCGCCAAGCTGCTGGGTCGCGCCCCCGGGGGTGCCTGGGGAGCCCCGAAGCTGGGAGTCGTGTGCCCCAACCCCCCCAGTATTCCCGTGTTTCCCATCCAGTTCCTCACAGCTTCTCCTCCAGGCACGTGGTGAGGGCATCAGCCCTTCCCTCCGCTGCTGCTTTCCTCCCGGCCTCAACGTTTCCCCCTTCTGGATGGCGTACGGCCATCCCCGTGGCTCAGCACTCCTCGCCTTTGTCCTGGGAGCGCTGCCCAAACTTTCTCCCTCTGGCCCTGCGGTCAGCCTGTACTGATGTCCTGCTCGTGCTCAGGTTCGCTACAGCCCCAGTGGACGCTTCATGCAGTAGAGCCCGCATCGTGCACATCCACCTTCAGCTGCACCCAAACCCGCAGCTGTGCACTTCTTAAATTTCAGCAATAACCAGGGGACGGGGGAGTGCTCCTTGCCTTCTTGCTGCGCCTTCCAGGCCGACCTGCACGTGACGGGGTTGGAGAGGAGTGGGGTGGCTGCGGGTGCAGCGTGCGGCTCAGCTGGTGAGCACATCTAGGTCGGTCCCAGCTTGTCCTTGGCAAGGTGGAGACCAAATGGCACGCATAACCCTGCTCCGTCCACAAAGCTCCATGAAGCTTAACAGACAAATTATTTTCAGATGTTTCTACCGCATAAACAAGGAAAAGAAGAGTCCAGTAACATGAGAGAGAAGGGATGAACTTGCAGGCCCTTCAGCACCTCCCAGAAGGAATGCACTGGAGCCAGCGTGATTCTGACCCACCCCTGCTCGTTCTCAGCCTCCTTCCAACAGTTGTGTGCGTTTTGCAAGAAAAATAAAGTTCTTACACTGAAACATGATTTATTGCTCCCACAGACAGCGCTCCTCACTCCATCCCACACGCTCAGAGAATCCCTCAAGGCCTGCGGGGTGGGATTGCCTTAGGCAACTGCAGGCATCTGTACTTATTTGGGTAAACTCTACCCTCTTGGTCAAGAATATGCTCTCCTTGCTCCCACTGCCAACCAGGGTGTTCCTCTTTCAGCGCACTGAGTCGTATCAGCCTAAAATACATTGAAAAAGGTGACTTAATGCCAGCTTCTGACAGCAACGTCCAGCCTGTGATCGTGACATGAGACATGTCCATAGGATGTGCAGGCACTGGCACAGGCTCCCCAGGGCAGCGGTCACGGCACCGAGCCTGCTGGAGTTTGAGAAGCATTTTGGACAACACTCTCAGACACATGGTTTGTTTTTTGGGTGGTCCTGTGTGGATCCGAGGGTTGGACTCGATCCTTGTGGGTCCTTGTGGGATATTCCATGATTCTATGATAGGAGCCCTGCTGAGGGGGAGTGGCGGGGGTAGTAGATATGGGTCAGAAGGCCAGCAATGTGGCTCATGACCTCTTTTCTTTGCAAGCTCTCAAAGATTTCATCCCACAGAAATGTAGAAAGTGACTCGGTCAGGTGCTAGCTGCCAAACAACCTCCGTCTCCGTCTGCAGCATTGCCAAATGGGAATCCCCAGGTAGCTCATTGGCCGGGGTGTGAGGCAGAGTCTCCACCAAGATGCTCTTGAGCCCAAGCTGGTGTACTGCTGCCTTTTGGAACTGATGGGACTTATGTAGACTGTGAAAGGGGGGAATAGAGCCAAGCACCAGCCACCAGTCCTGGTCCCGAGCCAGTCATACTGAAGGTCTGGGGAGCACATTGCTCTAAGAGAGAGAAGTCCTTGAGAGACACCAGGCAGAGGACTCAGATGGAGAAGGAGGTATTTTCATCTCTGCTCACTGAATGTTGCTCCCCAGGAAGGTCTTAGGAAATTCCCCTCCAAACCTGGCATCTGTTCTCAGCAGGGGTTGGCCCCGAGCTGCAGTCCTGTTCTCCACCCCTCTCCATCTGGTGACCAGCCAGCCACTGCTAGGGTGGGTTCCTCTGTGTTTAGACTGGGATACCAGCTGTTTGCTTCCAGTGGTGTCTCACACGGGTGTCATCACTCAGGGTCAATGTGAGCCTAATTCTGGTCATAGCCACCTCAACCAGAAGAGCTTCCCAGATGCAAACACACTTCTCAGAGGACAAAAACCTCTTTGGTTTCACTGTTTGGAAGAAAAGGATTTCTGAAAATAAAGAGGAGCCTCTGATCTTTTTCTGAAAAAGTAAATACTCAGCCCAGGTCTCACCTAGCAAAGGGGGAAAACTGAAGAATATTTGCCTTGCTCAGTGTCCAAAGGGGAGGAATGTTATGGGCGGGAATTGCAGGGAGCACTTCTGTTCAAAATATGGCCTCTGAGAAGCAGCTGAAGGCCAGTTATCTTCTGCTGCTTGTTACGTTTAACGGGAACATGTGATTACATCAAATTGCCTCATTCTTCTCTGCTGGAAGCTGGAGTTTCCTCCCTTCTGCTTGAAATCCACGAGAAACTGTGATCCTACCACAAGACGCGGTCAAGACCCAGTGCAATAGATGCCCACCGCTGTGAAGTACAGAAGTTTTACTGCCGCAGCTCACTCTCACTGCTCCCTCTGAGCTGGGCAAGCTGCACGCTTGGGGGTCTGCACCAGCCAGAAGTGTGGGCAGCACAGAATGGCCTGTGGGTAGTTCAGTGCTCCTTCGGTGCCTCATCTTCCTCAGCACCCCACGCTTCTCCCTCCTGTGCACACGTTTGTATGCAGTGCTCATTGGAACACTTATCCTGTGTAATCAGGCATCAAATCTGCCAGCACTGACAGTCTTAAGAGCCTTAGCTGTCCAGCTAGGAGGCATTAGCGCAGCCTGCCTCAGGAATGCAAAACACAAAAGCCAAGTTTCCTTCGATTCTGTGCCAACAAAGTGGTCCTTTCCTTCCCTGCCTCCCAGCACTGGTCCCGCAGTCCTGGCCTGTCCCACCTGCTCCAGTCACAGACTCCAGTCACGCCGAGAACCTGGGTGCTGATTTTTACCAGCTTTTTGATGCAGCTGTAAAACAGCATTTTTGTGTTGTCCAACATAAGTTTCAGGTGGGTGCATGGGCTGGTTGGACATGCCACATTGTCTAGTCCCAACACAAAAGTCATGGCCCCTCTTTTGTTTGGCACAGCACAATGCTCTGAGCCAGCACAGCCCCTTTTCCTTCACCTTCTTTCAGCTTGCATGCATTGCCTTACAGTTATGTGAGGACAGCTGGGACACACCAGGAGCACAGAGATCTATTTTTATCTGTATTGCTTGTAATCTAGACAGATGGTTTGTTTTTGACCTGCTTTGTTCATGGTTTAGGCCAAAAAAGTGTCCTAGTATACAGCAAGCACAGCTGAGAGCATCGGATTGCAGCCTTCACAGGGAAAACAGAGCTTCCCTTGCCTCCTGGCAATGGACTGGCTTTGCAACAAAAAGTTTTAAAATCTATATATACAGATATGATACACACAGATATATGTTTCATATGAAAGGAATAAAAACGTCATGGGAGAAGTAAGATGCCCCCCCCACAATATCTGTTATATAGCATGAAAGACTCTTACAATTTCCAAATCCACTGTTGGCAAGAGACTAAATAATATTGCTTCAGAATTTCAAAACTAGACAGATTTATCTCCAAGGGGCACACAAGGGCTCTCATAAAGCAGTCAAATATGGAGCATTCTTGAGCCTGTGATCAAACCTTGCTATCAGAGTGCAGGAACATAAGAGTCCAAATTCAAATTGCACAAATTACCTTTTAGCTGGTGATTTGTAATTCTGGAGTGCCCTAGATTTTAAATGGTGACTTTCATGTATGAAGGCAATATAATGTTGAGGGGAGAGCTATTGGTGTCCTGTTTCTGAAGGACAAGAGCAGGAAGCTCAGTCTGGTGGAAAGCAGACAAGGGGAAAAGGCACGATCTGAATGCAGAAAGTGTTCCTACAGAGAGTGTTTTTTGAGAGCTGGATCATCACCAGCTTGAGCACTGACATCAGTAGTCTGGCAAGGGCCAAAAGGTGGAGATACATCTAGAAGGTATACAAAGGACTGCTTTGGAGAACGGCTCCTGCCGTGCACATTAACAACTTTCTATCCAGGAACAAATGACAGGGACTCCTTGCAGATTTGCAATAATGCAAATCTGAGGAGAAAATGTGATGAAAAAACACTCATGGGCTGAGATAATGACAGGGAGATCACTCACTAATTACCACCACAGACAAAACAGACTTAGATTTGGAGATCAATATAATTAATTGCCTATTGATAACAGAATCACAGAATCACAGAATTTCTAGGTTGGAATCAAGAAAGATCAAGATCATCGAGTCCAACCTCTGGTCTAACACTAACAGTCCCCACTAAACCTAGAGCAGTGAGAACTAAAAGCAAACTAAGACCACTTTCCTCCCATCAACCCTCTTTTACCTCCTCCCACCGAGCAGCGCAGAGGAATGGGGCATGAGGGCTGCAGTCAGTCCCTAAAGCTTCGTCCCTGCTGCTCCCTCACGGCCACTCTCTGCCCTTGCTCCACGTGGGGTCCCTCCCATGGGATGCCATCCTTCCCAAACTGATCCCATGGGGGTTGCCCACAGACAGCAGCTCTTCAAGAACTGCTCCAGATAAATGTCCGTACCACAAGGTCCATCCATCAGGAGCAAACTGCTCCAGCATGGGGCCCCCATGGGCAGCAGCTCCTGAGCATCATGAAAAGGGACTCAAACACAGCAATCACCACATCTCTCAACTTTCCAAATTAAAAAAGGGAAATTAATTTAAAGAGAGACAGAGATTTCCAATTCAGTTACTTATAAATAACCTGAAAGAAATCATAAAAGAGGTGAGGAATTTTGTTTGGTCTGTTAGAAATAAGCTACTTTTTTTTTTTTTTTTTAAGAAAGAACAATGATATGCTATCTTCCTGCAAAAATATGAACTCAGTAATTGGAGAATAAATTAATTTGTTTACTGACAACAGTCTTATAAAGAACTTGCTCAACTAAAATGATAGGGCTTTGTGTAAACCCAATAAATCTTTAAAGAAATCTTGACAAATAGTTTTGGCATAAGCAACTTAGAGACAAAATAAAAGGCTGGAATTTCAAAGTAAAATCTGGTCTCCCTGTTTCATTAGCATAGTTTGGATCCACCCTCCATCAACAAATAAATTAACCCTGTCAATGTTTAGCAAGAAATGCTGTAGTTATATTTAAGGAACAATAATATTTAAAATAAATACTATTTCAAACCATCTTATTTCATGGGATTTGGTCTAAACTATTGCCCCTGTGCTTCCCAGCCAGTGAGAAAAGGTACAACTGGAAAGGTAGCTCCCTTTCCTTGTCTGTCACTGCTTTATTGCTTTGGTCCTTCTGTGCTAATCCTCATTTTTTAGGATGCAACAGGAGCTAATGAGAAGGAGGGGGTTACCAGCCTCCAAAGCTGCCGTTTCTCCACAAATCCAAAGGATCCGAACTGGACACCATGATGCACGTACACCGAAACACTGGAGCTATGCAAACAGGAAGAGAACATTATTTGGAATTAACCCCTATCAATGGTGAGCTACAAAACATGCTGAGCTATAAATAGAGCCTCGTTTTCCAGCAGACATTTTGGTGGAGGAGCTAAAGAAGCTGTTGCCAACCTTAAATGACAGGGTAGTGGAGCTGTCTCTGTCTTTCCAGACCTTTCACACGACATGGTAAAAAGAGGAAGTTGCCATCTAAGTTTATAACCAATTTTCTGTTTGTTATAAGATGCCAAACCAGGAGAAGGCAAGTAAAGAATAAAAATTCATAAACTGTAAAAGAAAGCAACTGAGCTGAGCATAAGTCTTGACTCTCACCCAAGACCTTTGCATGTATTACATTTTATTATAAACATTTATTACAAAAAGTCTTGACTTGGAGCAAATGATCCCAGTAGTTTAGCACAAGCCAGCTTGTTTTTCCCTTCCAAAAATACTGGCACATGAAGCATTTTGAAATCAGATGGAGCTTTCTACTGCTTCAGGACTTGTGAAGTCCCAAATCAAGTCATTCAGAAAATTCCCAAGTCACTGTTTGGAAAACTTTGGGCGTATATGAGCAATCAAACTGTCTTCTCAGAGACCAGCTAAAGCAGATTGTCTGGCCCAGAGGCATCTTTCCCTCTTTAACTGGACATGACAATTGCACCAGTGAATATGGTCAAAGCTTCAATTAGGCAGAAAACCAAAAAAATAAGCCAACCTCCTGCAGGATTTGGAAAAAGAAAATATTTCTTCGTTCCAGGTTGCTACAAAGCCCCTGGATGTCAAGTTGTCCAAAAAGGAAAGGACTGCACAAAATATCTTAGTCTTTCAAAAAACACACCCCAAAACACAAATGTTTCAACAGAACCCATTATTAATGTAACACACAGAAATATCTCAAAGACTGGGTAGAGAATTGTGTCAGAAAAAGGAAAAACCTTCCAAACTGCTTGCTTCCAAACTGTCTCAGAGCCTTGGGGATGAGATGGACAGGCGTTTTACTGGGCTCCCCACAAAATCACCACAGGGCATGCTAGATCATCTGGGAAAAGGCAGATCTGGAGCTTCACTGCCCCAGCCTGACTCTTCAGGAGCAGAAGGGCTGCAGCACGAGGGACCTCCTGGATGGGCCCATTGCTGGGCTCTGCATCGTCCCGACACTGGGGCCTTTCCTGGGCTCTGCCGTCCACTATTGGGATGGCAGCCCTTGGTGCCAGCAAGAGAAAGAAGCTGCTCAGTGTCTCATTCCTATTCTCCCCTGAATAAAGCCTTGCAGGAAAGGGAAGGGATCATTTCATTTCTTAAAGGGCAGCTGAATCCCCTCTAAATGGCCACATTCTTGTCCTGCTTGCAGAGTGCGGCCGGTGCCAAACGTGGTCACAAAGGCGTATTCACAGCTTTTTCCGTCCTACACATTCAGGAGTTGAAAGCCAGTTTGGTACAGGCCCTCCAAAATGACTTATTCAGCAGCTGCTCGCCAGCTTCCTGTTTGCAGAGCGGCAGAGCTGGAGCCAGGGCACGAGCCCGTGCGCTGTGCACGCTGCCAGGGGAGACCCCGCTCCGCTGGCAGTCCGCAGGGCAGGGATCCTACCAGCCAGCACTGCTGGGGCTTGGTTTGGGCAAAAGCCCCATCACCAGGCCGGCCTCTTCACCTCTGCTTTTGGTTTCATCACCAAATTTGCTCTTTCCTGAGGTTGCTGCTCCCTGGGCCACGTTCCAGCTGTAATGAGGATCTTTTCAGCAGTAAATAATTCCTGCTGTCTCCAAGGGAATGGAGCAAATACTCAGCCTCAAGCTACTGAGCATTGAGGGCAGCCAGCTCCTACCCTTGCCAACAGCCATGGAAGTGATTATCCTCCCCGGGATCAAGAGACTGAATGTCTTGTCTAAAAAACTACAGGAAGACATTGGAGGAACAGCGACAAAGCTGTCCCTTAGCTCTTAGCTTCATTTATAGCAGGGAGGTCTGGCAAAATGAACTCCTCAAAATGACTAACTCGAAATGAAAAGTCTCCACCTGACACAATGCCACCTTTGCACTGTCTCCCTCCTGGTACACTCTCAGCTCCATAACACTTCAGGGAAGTGTAGGAAACACCAGGCCGTAAGTCCGGGTGCTTTTCAGCTATGAGCTGAGCTCCCATGAGTGGGTTGGGATGGTGGGGTGACTCTGATGGGGACATCGTTGGTTTACCAAAGAGGAGAAACCCCCAGGTCCGTACAAGGGAGGTGAACAGCTCACAGGAAACCCACATCTGCTGTGAGTGGGTCAGTGGCAGCTCCTGTTTGCAGGGGCAGGTAATAAGAATGTTTTCCCAAGGGCAGCCTTGGGTTATGTGGTTTCTTCACCATCTGTGGCTTTAGCATGACTGCCAGCAGCATGGTTTCTCCTCTCAGCCTCCTACACAGGCCTTTTTCTGGAAAACGCCTGCGTGGTGTCTGCAATCCCTGCAGCCACACTTGCTGCTCGGGCTACAAGAGGGAACCGAGAGCATCTTCACGTCCACAGATGTCCCTGGTTAAGTGACTCCCCTTACACAAGAGACAACCTTCCCAAGAGCATGCCACAGCCTATGGAAAAGGAACCTTTTGCTGCCAGATATTTCTTCTACACCACCACCATCGTTTCACCTCACATCTTGTAACTGAGCAAGCTCACGGCCACCAGGAGGATGGCAAAAACAGCAAGATTTCACACCAATGGGGCCACACTCTTTCACGGTTGCACACACCATACTGGAGGCTCGGGCTGTCCCCAGATGGGACACTAAATCACTAAATCAGCAGCATGCTGCTATGCTGACTACAAAAGCTGGTATAATGATCGCACAGATGATCGTTTGTTGCAGGCCCGTGGTAAATGAGCTCCTCTGTGGTTCCCTGGCACTAAGGGGACCCTTCCTGCTCACTACATGTTTGCTCTTTCAGCTGTGGTCATTTGTAAATGAAGAAAAGTGGTCACATCTGACCCTGGCTGTGGGCCATATGCATTGCCCCATTGCCCTCAAGATATATAAATTAGAGGCCTCTAAATGTCAAGCATGGGGAGCCAAGTGTTTGGCACCTTCCTGCATTTAGGGTAAAGACATGAACGATTTCCCCGCGTAATTGGGTTGTATGGTTACTGTGGCACCATAAGGTGACGTGGTGGATTGCTGAGCTTCCTGATGGCCATGGGAAGGTCTCAGGGAGTTTGGCCATGAATTAAACAAGAGTCTGCAATTAATTTTTAGCTTTTGTCAGTATGTCCTGCATATGCATATGTATGCAATTACACATGGTCAGAGAGCCAGCAGCAGAGCAGTGAACAGAAAAGTCAGTCCTTGATCTAAACGCTGGAGGAATCGTGAGATCTTCACAGGGTAAGTCAGACTGGTGAGCCAAACCATCTCTTCTAGATTTTAAATTTGTGATTGTATCACACATATGCTAGGACAGCCCCTAGTTGTGCAGAATTAGCTGAGAGTTATGCCTGAAGAGCAGGGTCTGGGGAAACAGTTCCATGAAACACAAGGAGGGAGAACCCTTGAGGGGCATTTTTGCAGGGCTGTGGATGGTGCTCTCTGTCCCCCTGCGGCCCCTGCTCACACCTTTCCTTAAAGAGCTTCCACCCTGGGAACTCTTTTCCAGGCCAAATGACCTCAGCCACTCCTCGTATGTTTTCCACTCTGGGCCTTTCACCGTCTTTGTAGCCCTCCTCTGGACACTCTCCAACAGTTTCACATCCTTTTTGTACTGTGGTGCCCAGAACTGCACACAGTGCTCGAGGTGAGGCTGCACCAGCGCAGAGCAGAGCAGGACAATCACCTCCCTCGACCGACTGGCGATGCTGTGCTTGATGCACCCCAGGATGCAGTCGGCCCTCCTGGCTGCCAGGGCACACTGCTGGCTCATATTCAGCTTGGTATCAACCACAAGCCCCAGATCCCTCTCTGCGGGGCTGCTCTCCAGCGTCTCACCACCCAGTCTGTACGTACAGCCAGGGTTGCCCCATCCCAGGTGCAGGACCTGGCACTTGCTCTTGTTTAACTTCATGCGGTTGGGTCCTAAGCTCCAGGGGCAGAGCTCCCTGACCACAGCTCCAGCACAAGGCAGCTTGGACCAGAAACAAACACTTACATTTCCCCAGAAGTGTAGGAAGGATGGGAGCGCCTGGCACAGCGCTGGACCCTATATTACTCTGTACCGAGGAGCAGGGAAGATGGAGAAATGTGAGATTTGGTGCTGCTGAGGCTCAGCAATCACAAGGCCTCATATATTTCTGTTGTACATAATCACACCAACAGAGCCAGCTCCTTTGGTACACAGCAGGTGAGTGCTGTTGGAAATGAGGCCAGTTTTCCATGGCATGTTTTATATTCTTACAGCCACTGATTCAGCTAAAAGGATGTTCTGCCCTGGGGCTGGGCAATTACGAATTTAGCAGCTAGAGTTATAGGTCCGTAAGTGTCTCTGTGGTAACCTTTTTTCATTGCATCTGGGAAGAGCCCAAACAGGAAATCTCAGGTAGAAGTGGGAAACAAAACCTCATAATTTGAGTCATCAGTCATACGGCAAAGTTAGGAGAGGAGTTAGCCCTAGTACAAAGGCGCTTGTCTCTGGCAGGGCTTCTAGAAATAGAAGCAGCAATTTCCAGTTTCCTGGAAATCTTGCATTTGAGCTTGTTCTTAATTGTCCTGCTGGAAAAGGAATACAATCTGACCTACTTTTGAGCAAAAGAGCAATTGGAATCAGGCTCCCAAAATAGGCCTGGACATTGATGCTTCCTTGGTGCCCACTGAAGCTGGTTGTTTGCAGTGAGAAAATGCTTCCGTGGAAGAATCTCAAAGGAAGAGTTTCTGTAAATGGAGCTTCAAATAAAATTAACTGCCTTGTTGTTTGGGGTTAACGAGTCCATCTTAATATTGAAAGGCAGTTGTGTTTTCTCTCTAGAGCTTGTTTTGTCTTTTTTTTTTTTTTTTTTTAATAATAACCCCGGTAACCAAACTGATGTGAAGCCACTGCTCAAAGTGAAGTCAGAGCCTGAAATCAGCCCTCACAAACAGTTGTGTTGCTGGCCTTTTGAAAACAACTCTTTTCAGATGTGTGATTGGGAATTTGCCAGGCCACTCCAGATATTTCCCCAGAGGTCCAGATGGTACCAGAAGACATGGAAAACAAAATATGTCATTCTTAAGTAAGCCTTGCTGTAAAATACTGTCATTGTACTAGTTTATTTTGAGTACATGACCCTTAGACTTCCAGTCCTTTGCAAATAGAGGGTGTCGTGCTAAGCAGGAGGGATTCGTGTGGGGTTGCACGTGTCCATGAGACTGAACACAGCCCAGTGAGTTGGGTACCCAGGCAGTCCAGTCCCACTGCAGGTGAAAAGCATCATCCAAACCATCACCATGATTTTCTTCAGCTGTAACAGCTAAAGCACGGTTATAAAGAAAATCCAAACAGCCACAGAGCAGAGGGTGAGCCTTTGGAGAATCCCTCTGAGCCCCTGCCTCAGTCCCTCAGCAGGGTACTACTGAGAGCTGTAAGCAGAAGGACTTGAAATCTGCTTTGGATGAGGAACTCCAAAGAAGTGGGTCTGGAAAAAGTTGCCATTCAGTTTCACAATGAGGACCAGATTTTCAAGAATTCCCACTGAAAGGAAATTTCTACACATTTAGAAACTAATTTTGGAAAACAAAAATATTTCCATCCGTTTGCAGGAGGGAGCAATAGATGTCCCAAACAGACCACTATCCCCAACGTGGCTTTGAGCACCAGGGGCTTCACAATGTACCTGGAGGATGAGGGGTCCTGGCCAGCTGAGGAAACCGCTCGGTGCCTTGGGGAGGACATGGAGGAGATGGCTCATCAGCCCCAGGACTTGGTAGCATCCACCCCGCATTTTTGTTTGTCTATCTCATTTCACAGTCATGAATGAAAGGATGTAACGAGACCCAGCTCTGGAGAGCACTTGCACAGTGTGTCTGGGCAAAGCCATGGTAAGCCTGGCTTTTGGCAAGCTTCAAGTGGAAAAGTTACTCCTCAGCCCCTCCATCCTCTCCAACAAAATGTTCCAGGGCCCCTCAGGACAACTTGTCAGGATTCAGCAGGGCTTTGGGAGCCAAGCGGGGAGCAGAGGGGTGCCCAGTGGTGCCAGCAGCCCTTCCAGGCTCATCACCTGCAGCGAGCCCAGCGTCCTGAGGAGGAGCACAGCCCCTGGCTGCTGTGTGGGAGGGCCTGCACTGCTCTCCACCTGCCAGAACGGCGGAGATGGGACCTGACTCATCTCCCCCTGCAGCTTCAAGTGGGGATGCTGGGCAGCTTACAGGCCGCTGCCAGGCCCTGTGCCCCGCTGTAACCCCCAGGAATGCTTCCTGGGCTAATGATAGCCCTACGGAATCTCACAGCCCACCAGATTGCTGCATGCTGCTACTTGCAAAACACTATTTCTGGCACCACTGCCATCCTAAAACCCAAACCATAATGCTGGAGTATGCCCAGTTCCCAGAAATTCCAGCGACTGATGAGATGGGATTTTTCTCACACACCCACACAGGAACTTAGGAAATGAAAAGCTAAATGCAAATGCAGAAGCTGTTGGTAGGGGTTACTTGAGCCTGGACACTTGGAGAAGCTCCTTTGTCCTAAGACATGAAATTCTCTCACTTTTTTTTCCTAAGGAGTTTGCTCTCTGATGGAAGCTTCTCCCCAGATGCTGGAGGTCCAGTTTGGCACACGTTGGTAGGGAAGGCTCTGGTCACTGAGCTGAAATGTGTCTGCCCTGTTGAGAGGAGGACAGCTCATTGGGAAAGCGAGGAATCTGACTTTCTCCAGGGATTATTCTAATTAGACACTGGCTATTTTTAACCCATATCATATGTTTGAAATACAGCTTTAAAACCACACTGGAGCAGCCAAGTTAAATACTGTAATAACCTTGAAAATAGGTTTAGTGAATTTAATGGCTAACAATAACATTTCTAGCCATAATGCTAAACCAGAGGGACTAACTGCCTTGCTTCTTGGCACAAGCTGGAAACCAGACGATTCAGGAAAGAATCTGCAGCACCTGACAGAAACTCGTGACTATCTCAGCCTCTTTAGCAGAAGCACAGTCACAGGCCACTGAGAATGATGGGTGAATGAAGTTGCTCAGATACACACGGTCAAATCCTAGAAACAAATTACGTTTCCAGCAGCTTCTATATTCATGAATATCCCTACAGCGTGTCTCATAAATTAGCCAGCAAACCAGTGATTATGGCTAATGGGAAGGAGGCCAGTGGCTCAGTGCCCAGAGCAGCACGGGAATCCTGGGCTCCTTCTCAACTTGCTCTGGGACCAGGGAGGAGCAGCAGTGAGTCCTCGCTGACCACCGTCCCTCTGTGCCGTGATGCTGAGCAGCTCAGCGAGCCCACCCCCCGAGGGCCTGCAGCCATAGCACACTGGTGGGCTTGATCCAAGTTTATTTTTCCTGCGCTATGTAGCAGGACCCTGTAGCAGGACCCTGCTGCCTGAGCTATGTACACTCTGAAGCTGAGGTCTGGCAAAAGCTCTGGGAGAAAAAAATCCCTTCTTGTTCCTAAAATAGCACACCTCTTGTATAGCAGCTTAACCTGGCAGACTTTCAGTTACATGAGCACAGATTTGGAAGGATCAGGGTTAAATTTAACTCCAAATATTTGTGGAATTTGAGCTTTTTTTACAGCTGTAGAATTCCTGCTTGTTTTAAAACCTTCACACTGTGCCCAGGGGCCTTACGCTGCACCCCACCCAGCCCTTTTTCACACAGGGGTCTGGTCCTTCCAGGGGTATAGAGATGCTCGTCCACTGCAGTCAGCTGCGATGAAGCCACAGCAGCTAAAGACCCGTGCCCAGCCTGTGCCAGCAGATGGATGTCCTGGACAAAGCTGCAGGAACGTACCCATTCTGCTCCCACAGGGCACTCGGGTTTGCCAGCACAGCCTGGGAAGGGAGGCTTCTTTCCAGGCAGGGTGCAGGCAGAGGCTGCTGGGGTGGCTCCTCTCTGGCCCGCGCCTCCCACAGCAGGAGATTGTTCAGGGCCCGGCTCCCTGTGGGGCTGGTGTCTCTGCAGGTCTGCACAGAAATGTCACCCTCAGACATCCTGGCTTTGTCAGCCCTTATCCACGTGCGTCTTGCTCAGCAATCCTTTAGCTGCCTTCCTACAGGGCAACAACCAGACCTAGTCCAAGCCACCAGCTGGAGACTTAGTCAGCTTCCAATCTCAGCTGCCACTGTGGCATCATTCTGATAAATTCTGTGAGATTGTCCAGGCCAAAGTAAATTTACTTCACCTTGAGCACAGCCGTCTGCAGAAAACTTTGTGTTATTTTTTGTTGTTGTCCAGACAAGTTACCCTCGTTTATGTAGGGTAACACTCTCTTTCAAGGAGCATGACAGGCTTTGATCTCAGGGCTGTGAGAGGTGACTGCACAGCTGTTTGGCCTGGGGTGCACACATTTTCCATAACCCTCTTAGAAAACATCTGTGAGCTAATCCAAGAAACACACCTGGAGCGGCCCCATCCCCATCCCTGGCCTGCTGTGTGCATGGGTCGTAGGGGTCTCTGACATGAGGGAATTTTCCCACACATACTACAATG
The DNA here is from genome assembly GCF_965140915.1 of Aythya marila. Classification (NCBI taxonomy): domain Eukaryota; kingdom Metazoa; phylum Chordata; class Aves; order Anseriformes; family Anatidae; genus Aythya; species Aythya marila. The sequence continues at coordinate 6,893,491 of NC_139056.1, read as the reverse complement.
AGGATCAAGAAATTTCAACAGCACTGGGATGATTAAAGACAAAATTTGGATTTTTTTTTGTTGTTTGTTTGATTGATTGATTGATTTGCTTAGCTTGCTGTGGTCTGCGAATGCAGTGCCACTCCAGTATCTGTCCTGAGCATTGGAAACACAGATCCTGGGGGCTCCACCCCAGGGGCAACTGTGCACAACGCTGCTCAGCAGCCAGTTTCTCTAATCCCCCAGGTTTTTGGCTACTGTAACCCACCATGCCAATGTCAGTAGCCCTGAAACCACCTTGACCTTCCTTCCAGCAGTCCCAAAAGCAGTTTGCATTCTTTCTATTCTTTCCCCAGGTGCCAAAGTCAGAGGCTGAAGCTAGCCCCTGGGAGCACCTTGCCGTGCCATGGGAGATGATCCCTCTTGAACAATGGGAGTGCGCTGACACGGGAGTTCAGCTTCTCTTGTTCCTGAGTGCACCAAGTCCCGGGTACATGTATTATCCCAAAATAGTAGGACCAGCCATGTGCACGGCCTTCTCCTGGGAAAGGGCAGACATACAGCATGCTGCAGGGTGACAGGGCAGGACAGAGGAGTTACTCACAGAAGCATTTCCTTTCTCATGATGACTTAGTTTATCTTTGATTAGAAGAGGGTTTTTTTTGTTGTTGTAGCTTTATTTATTTATTTATTTATTTTAAACTTTAACTAGTCAGACTGAGAAAACAGTGTGGCAGTGCTTCTAACTGTCCTGCTAACTGCTTCATTAAAAGCGTTTTGAGGGTTCGTCTAACCCACAGAAATTGTTCCTGAGACAGCCCTGACACCAAAAATGGATTCTACAACATTTAATTTCCAACCCTCTTAGTTGAAAAAATAAAAATAAAATAAAAATCCATTCCAACAGTAATTGAATTGTGGTGAATTTAGTGATGCTTATGTGAGATGTGTAAACAGCATATGTAAATAACACCTTGGCTATTTGGCTGGAGGTCACTGTAGCGCACAGCAAGCTGTTCTGCTTCCCCTACATACTTGCCATCACACCCGCCATTCCAGCTGACTAGTCCTCAGTCTCTCTTTTTCTCCTGTTTGAACCCAACATATGGAGAAGCAATGCTGTAGAAAGGCTGTACATCGGAAGGCCACGTATCAGATGCGCTATGGAAATTAAAATGTAGTAGCAGAACAAAATTAAGGCACTTTCAGATGCAAGTCCATAGGCGATATAGCTCCTCTCAATGGTTTCTTAGTGAAAAAACAGAGAAGCAACCTTGCTATATCCCAGCAAGATGTGTCAACTTGTCAGAGGGCTTCCAAAAACAGAACAACTCTGAGCCAGGTTACAGTCAGTGGAGAATCAGGCAGAGCAATGTCTGTCCAGAGCCTGGGGTTTGACCTCTTGGTTTGCACAGCAGCAGCACAGCGCAGAACACAGGGCGTGATGGTTACTTTTCTTCCTCCTTGTGCTCAGTGAGGGAAAGGCCTTGGCCTCTACATCCCAGGTAAAGTTCTATAGTAATAATGAACTCAAGTTATGAACGCTGTGTCAGCAAAGGATGTGTGCCCCTTTTTCTGAAAGGAGAGACACAAATCACCTTTCCCCAAAGTATATTCACCTGGTCTATGCAGGTGTGCTACATCCCCTCAATACCACTATTTGAACACTTGTGTAATCCTATGCACAGAACCAGAGATGGATTCCTTGACACCTGATGCTTGAGGAGGACCTAATAGGGGGCAAAAGGCCTTCAAGAAGATACTACAGTATGTAAGTCTGTTTTGTGAATCTAAATTTCCTCATCCTGTCTGTATTTAGACTTGTAAAGCACAGAAGTATTGATTAGAAGTGACCTTGGAGGTGTCCAGCCCAGTCTTCTACAAGAGCAGTACAGTCACCAACATTAGATCAAGGCACCTGTGGTTTTGCCCAGTGAAGTCTTGAAACCTTCCAAGGGTGGGAAAAAAGCTTATTCACTTGTCCAACCCAAACCAGATGCTGTTAGGCAGATGCTATCCTTTTAAATGTTTAATTACTGTGCCAAAGGCTGTATCTTTGATCAGTGGTTAGCTGCAGAGCAACCTGCTGCAAGTGATGAGAGTGCAAGTTTCTGGCCTTCAGCTTACACCAAGGCAACACATTCACGGCCACTGTTTGAGAGCCACTGCTCAGAGATGATGCTGTAGGCAGAGAGGAGCACTGAGGGGCATGGCAGATGGGGTTTTCATCTGTGGGGGTCTCATGCAGTCACAGAATGGCTGAGGTTGGAAAGGACCTGGAGGTCAGCTGGTCTGACCTCCTGCTCTGAGCAGAGCTGGCTGCAAGCTCATCAGAGCCTTGCCCAGCTGAATTCTGCAAGTCTCCAAAGATGAAGGTCCCAACATCTCTCTCGGTACTGTTCTGGGACTGCACCATTATCAGTTATCAGATGGGACCCAGAGCTTCCCTTGTCACTGCCTGTGGCCTCCTGCCCTTCCAGGGTCTTTGTAACCCCCAGCAACAGCATAAGGTGCAAGTCAACATGAAGAGGAATTCTCCTGCTGCTCAGACCAAAAAAAGAAACCCCAAGCCCCCATTCTGGTCACTTTCTTTGCATGAGGAGGAATTCTGACTTACTCCCAATATCTTTGGGTATCCTATATCACTACAAATTTGTTAAGACTAGAACTGGCTAACCCACAGTCCCATTGAAGACAAAATTGCAACTTTTATTTGAAGTTTTAAATACCACAGCCCACAAAATGGAGCAAGACACAGCTTGTGCTGCACTCTCAGAAATATGTCAGCAGGCCGAAAACAGATAAGTGGGGAAAAGCCATGAGCCAAGCAAGTGTGATAAATTTTCAGGAAGTAGGAACAAATAAATTGGGAGCTTAGCTATTTTGAAAATAATTCCTATTTTTTCAGTGAATATTTATATTGGCTCTGCGTTCCTAACTTTCCAGTCAAAAGTCTTTCTTGCCATGTGACAACATATTTTAACATTCAGCCAAAAGCAATGCATATCCCAACTAAAGCAACATTGTGATGTACACGAACTCTTTGGTAAGGCAGCCCAGAGAAGGGCAAAAAAAGTTCCAGATCATTGCAACCAGATGTGGTAGCTATCTTAACCAACTCCTAGACTAAAACGTGAAACGAGCCTCTGGCAGGCAGCAATCCATGGTAGGGAAAAGAGGTTCCTACTTGGAAAAGAGGGAGTCTTGGAGCTAGGCCATATCAGCTTCTTTTCAAAGACCTCATAAGTCTGTGGAGAATATTTGTGTCACCAGGGGATTCCATTTTGAGTATTAAAGCCATGGGGATCAGAAAATCTTTGCCTACTGTCTTTACTGCCAGCGTCAATTCAAGTCCCTCAGCTTGAGGGCTGCATTCAGTGCCCTGCTGTTTTGGGATTGTTGAAGGGTTGTCACGTCTAGCTGTCTGCTCTCACCTGGCAGGAGGCTACTGCCTCCAGAGCAGACATGACTTCACGGCACAGCTTACAGCACACCGTGGGAATACACATATTCCTATAAGAGGACACAAAATGCTCCTGATTTCAGTACTTGCGTGTCCTCTTTGGCCACCCATGATGGCAGAAGGGCAAGCAGATGGGGCAGAAACAGCTTCAGCAGTGCTAGTTAACCCTGCTGCTTTGTGAGTGTCAAGGCCTTTCGTTAGGTTAGACATGCTCTACAGGTTTACTGATTTCAGTGTAATCACCCCCAAAATGTACAGAAGGCCCAGGAAGAGGGGGAGCCCAGTCCCCTCTTTGCAGAAGTTCAGGAGCCATTGCTCAGCAAAGCTGATTCCTTAATTATATGATTTACCTTCAATGCCCATTAAAAGCTCTTACACAGGGATCTTGGCTTACATTGCCCAGAAGTTTTCCTTGTTAGTACAGAGGAGTTACCACCTCAAACAGGCTACAATCCCTTAGCAAAGGGTTTTGTTTTTCCATTATTAATCAAACTACACTGGGATTTTCCCAATATAATTGTACTGGTCAGGGTGTTGTGCTTTTTTTCTTGTTACATTCCTAAAGTAAAAGCCACAGCAAAGCTGCAGCATAGGCCTGCCTTGGCTGAAGCAGATGTTAAAAGTGGGTGTATGCTGCAGAAAGCTTTAGTGATTTACGTTCAAAAGCAAACTTTACCTATACTGTAGTTATGCTCCCAAACTGCTTTCTTTTTTTTTTTTTCTCTCTCTCTCTTTTTTTTTTTTTTTCCCCTGGGAATATCGAAGTTCCCATCTCTTCAAAAAGAAAAAGAAAAAAAAAAAAAGACATTTGTTTTCAGTGGCAGTACTTGGAACTGGAACACTACGTCCAATGCCAACTGAAAAATTGATATGCAGAGGGTGCATCCTGCTGCTTTCCAGCTACTTGAATTCTCACCCCAAAGTCTGCATTCTTCTGGGAAACCCTGCAGCAGGAAATAACCACATTAAACCCAATGAATTTGTCTGAAGACAGATTTGAGGGTTCAAGAACCCCTCCTTTTTTTAAAATGGGACCTCAGACAGAAACTGGAGATCCTTCATGTTTAAGTGGGTCTTTGAGCAGTGGAACAAAACGTTAGGCTCCTAGGCTCCTGTGTCCAATTTCCCTTTCTTTCCACAAAAACCTCCATCTCCTCCCGTCCTCCCGAGGACCTCACCATGCTGCCAGCTCCTGTATCTCCCCCTCCCCACCCCATATGGTTCTATACATCATTTACCTCCCATGTCCCATAAGCAGCATAGGACTGGGAGGGTGGCCAGTAGCTCTGTGCTAACCACCCAGAGCACTTGAAACAGCATAGGGAATTGCTGAGAGCATTTTTTCTTTTTCCAAGGGGTGAAAACATGATTCCAAATCTTTATCCCCTACCTAGAAACTGGGTTTCATAAAATCTAAGGAACCTCAGCCTGCAGATTCAAAAGGGAAGGAGACAAGGGGAGTGCATAGGTTTGCTTACCCTGGGAAAGGATGTTAAAAGGGAATGGAGCAGTAATTTTAGTTACAACAACTAAATTTGAAACACAGACCCTAAGAGCAGGGGTTCTCCGGTTCTTGTTCTGCCTTGTGAGCCTTAAGATGAACATCTCTCATGCAGCATTTATAATCATCTTTTTAGTCTATCGGGACATGAAAACTGGAGTTAAAAAACACCAGGAATATAATTAACTTACACTTCAGTCAGAACTAACCTTTTTGTTGCCAGCAGTCTTATACAGGCAGTAAACCCTTTCTTAGATCATTGCCTACATGCCAACAGTTCTGGTCAATGATTATCCCTTGCAAAAAGCCTGTGACATAGTCCCTCCAGTCACCTGTTTACATCCCAAATGTTCTCATATTCTGCTATTTCAAGCTTAACTCTTGTGACCTTAGTCAATGATATTCAATCCAAGCCTCCTTACCAGTTCCTGCAAGGCAAACAACTTCAGGTCAGTTTTAGCAACCAGTGCTATGTCATGCCTGTGGTCAATGACTCTAAATATGCCCACGCCCATGTGTATCCTAAATCTAGACGTCTGTGATGGCAAACAACAGGGTCTGGATAGGCAGTTCTGTTTCACTAAAGAAGATTTGTGGCATTTTTGCTCTTCAAACATTTTCTTTCACCTTCTGTGCATTGCCTGGATGGATTTAGACGTATTAGAAGGGGTCAGCTAGGCAGGATAAGCAAAACAATTGTGACTCCTACAGAATCTCTAAGGGCAGATGAGTCAGATAACAGATCCATCGAGCAGAAGATATGTACCTCCAACAGCGCGAATTGCAAAAACTTACAGACAGTATAAAACCAGGTCAAATGTACAGTCATACTTCTCCTAAATACTCCACCAGACCCAGCGGTTTGTGGCTCAGAGACTTCCCGAGTTAGAGATGGTGTCTGCGTTTAACAGCCCTGGACAGACTTTCCTACCAAGTATTTATTCAAACGAATATTGAATTCCTACAACTTTGTTGTATCCACAATGCCCTCTACAAATACTCTCAGTTGGTGTAATTATCTTTCTTTGTGATAAAAATTGCCACTTTTTGCTTCTTTCTAAGCCTCTTTCTTTTCTTTTCAGTCTTTGTTCCCCCTCTCCATGACAATTTTTGTGACCAGCCCCTAGGACAGTGAGTGACTGAGTCCCAGTCAGGACATAAGCTTCTGATCTCATTTGGAAACTGCTCTGTTCTTTTCCCAGCAAAGCTAGTAAGTAGGTGACCAGTCTTTATCCCAGTACACTCATACAATACAAGCATCATTTTGCAAAGTTCCCTTTGGTGGTTAACAGTACATAATGAAATGACTCCCTTTAGTGTTTCTGTATTTACAAGGGGTACAGGATTACTCCTGTAAAAACAAATGATCAGCAGCAACTCGGCTGCATTTGAATTTGAATCTTTTTCATCAATTAAGAGACAGTGGTAGAGTGTACCTGAGCTACTAGCAGTTTGCTGACATTGCACAGGCTGCGGAACAACTGTCATTCCTCAGTGTTACCCTGACCTCAGCTTTGCTGATGCACCTTCTTTGTGCCCGCTTCTGCTCAGACTGCTCTAGGTTATCCATGTCAAAGGTGATCTGTTGCTCTGCCTAGGGAGTGCGGGCATGCTTGTGGTGGTTTCACACCAGTAGGTAGCTCAGCACCACCACGCCGCTCTCTCACTTCCCCTCCTCAGTTCAAGGAGCTGGTTTAAGCACAGGCCTGCAAGTTAATGCACTGGTACAGAACAAGTGCCTGGAGGCAAAGAGCACTGAAATGTCTTACACTGGCATTTTCCCTGCATCCAGCACATTCTGAGCACTCCCAGCAGAGGGGCAGTGCTGGCCAATAGTGTGTGTCAGCTCCATCTCATGCCTCCCAACGTCCTACCAGTTTAGCTGGGCCTTTGGCTTCAGCCTCCAGCTTCCCACTGTTGTTTCTGTGCTATGCAGCTGGGAGAGACCCCAGGCATGTCTGTCCTTATGGAACTGCCAAAATCTGTGTCAGTGGGGATATCACGTAAGCTCTTAGTACTGCAGACACAGTGAGCAGAGCCCACCAGCTCAGCAGACTGCCCTGCTCACTTGTTTTTAATATTTGTTTCTCTGCACTGAGCAATCCCATAAAGCAAAGCCTCGTCAGAGAATGAAATATCCTGCATCCAAAACAAAAATGAGACCCAGTAGAGTCCATTAATATGTTACTAAATAGGACTTGCCTGCCCTCTCAGGTCCAGAGCTAAGGCCAGACCTGGAGGTCTGTTAATTTACTGTGTTTTCCCATTACATGCAATGCACTTGCTATGATTCTTTGCACCCTGAGTACAAAGTAGGTGGAATGGTATCCATCATGGATGTCACCAAATTTAGAATACAACATACACATCTGCTTACATAACAAGCTGAATGGTCTTGGTTCGCAGAACTAGATATTTGATCCACGGCTCAGCTTGGGTGTGGGAGATACCAAAGTAGCTATGAGCCCTGCTGCCTTCTAGTAGCTGGTTAGTTCTGGTACTAATTTGAGGGCTGTGTGTACATACCTCTAACAGACACTGACTGGAAATAGCTCTGAACAAGACGCTGGCAACTGAAACTAAGCAGGAAGCAGCAGCCAAGACTGGATGTCAGGAGAGGCCAGGAGTGGGTGTCATAAAACCCTGTGCTGTTTGGAGCATTTTCATCTGCAGGAATTCTTCAGTTGTTGGCTCATGAAACTTTGCAGCTGTCTTGCAAGTCCTGGTGAGAGTCGTGTGGCCATGCAAAGTGGCCAGTCAACAGCCACTGGTAGGGAGCTGACTCCATGTCACTTTCAAACTGGACACGAAATCCAGTTTCAGCAAGTATCACAAAAACTTGATTTGGTATCTTATACAGGGAAAACTTGGAAATCTGTCCTTTGTGCTTTCTTCTGCTTCCACGCTGATTTGCTGTCCTCACTGCAGAAGGAAGGTAAGTCAACAGTCATCACATCCTGGAAGCTGTGGAGAACACTTCGCAAACACAGTTTTTGTTCCAAGAAAAGCCCAGCCCTCTGTATGCATCCAACATGCTGCAGATCCCAGGTCTCAGAAGGCCAGATTTTCTAACAGCAGTTTCCAAGTCGTTCCTTTCAAGGGGGAAAAAAAAAAAAAAAAGTGCTTTTGCCCAGTAGACAGGGAAACTTTAATCTTCCCAAATAGATCAGCTTTTACAAGAGGCTATTTTAGGTTTTAATTCTGTTACGCTGAAGTTATTGGACAAATGAAGAACATGGCATATGCTGTAGCTTGGAGCAATTTGCATTCTTCAGGTGTTAAAAGCTTGAAATACTTCCTTTGGGCAGGAAATAGATCCATCATCAAAGTCAGCATTCCTGAAAGTGCCTGTCCCACAGACTCCCATAGGAGAAAGTCTGCAGAGCTGAACTAGTCTGACACCAGGAAATCCTTTCTGCATCTCTCATTCCTTCTTAGTTTCACATTTAGTTTTTGGAATTTGATGAAAGGCCAGTTTGATGCTTGGTTATCTTCCTTTTTATACACATTCTTGGCCTTCCTTTCTTATATTGACACCATATTAAAGCTGGGATGTTAACCATGCAAGTGAAGAAGTCCAAGATGCTAAGCTCTTCTGGAGGCATTCAGTCAATCAACACTGATTATGATTGTATATATGTATATACATTTATATCCTGATTTCTTTGCTAATAAGCGACTGATTTTCCGCTGGAGCTAAATGCATTTATGCAGCTGGACAACAGTATATCTCCAGGGAATCCTAACTATTGTGAGCTTATTTTTGTCCATTTGTCCATTTTAATTAAAGTCGTAGAGATCTATGCTGTATAAACAGGAAATAAATACATTTTGATCAATCAGACCTTTCCTAGTACCTTTTATGCAAACACTTGTTTATGAATCCATAGGCCTGTGTCTCTCCAGAAAGCGGTGAGGTAAATCTTATTTTGACCCTGTTTTGACCATACGCTCCATCTGGGTAAAAGCCAAAGCCAAGAATCTTCTTCTGCAGGCCAGACGCTTGTTATTCAGAGAACTGAGGGAGTAATTAATGCAGCTTTCTATGAAGTCAGCTTGTGACCATTCGCATTCTCTGGAACATATATTCACCCTTCTATTTCATTTTTCTGGGTGTTACTAACATGAAGCAGCAACACGTCAGAAAGTCCATGTTGAAAACCAGGAAGAGTTCAAAGATGTGCTACAAAGCCACCTGCGGCCCATAAAGGAATGACAACGAAAGATCAAGCAAGCTCAGAGAAAGGGTTGCAAATCGACTTGATTGTGGACCATCACCACCTACACCGTGAGAAGACGGCAATAAATAAATAAATAAATAAATAAATAAATAAAATAGAGGCCTTTTTAAGAGAGCCTGGTGCCTGGACACAGGAGACAGTGAGGTAAGGCCAAAAATCATGGCCTGCGGGCACACAGACGGGCTCCGGAGCCCACCGCCGTCCCCTCAGCCCTTCTCCCCCTCAGCAGCCCGGCCCCTCACGGCCGCGTATGGCGGGCGGGCGGCGGCCTCACCGGGAGGCGGTGCCCGGCAGCGGCCCGGCCCAGCCCGGCTCGGCCCGGCCCGGCCCGGCGGCACCGCGGGACAGGGGGCGGCACGGCGCGGCCCCGGCCAGGTGCGTGTGCGGCGGGGCCGGGCGGGCTGGAGGCCGCCGCCGGGCCCACCCCGGGCGGGCTGCGGGGCCGGGGCTGCCCCCCGGGGCCGCCTCCGCCTCAGCCGGGGCCCGGCGCCAGCGTGCGCGGCCTGGAGGCGTCGGGAGGACGGGGCTGCCCCGTGAGGCCCGACCGCGGCGGCTGGGCGGGGAGCGGGGTGCTGGCAGCCCCCGGTGCTGCTGCGGGAACGGCTCCTGCGCCTCAGGGGTCCCGCAGCACAAGGGACGAACGCTTCCCGGTGTGTCTGGCCACCGAGCTCCCAGGAAAAGGAGCTCTTGGAGCTGTCTTCACGGTCACCAGTGGTGTTTATTTCAGGCTACTGTGTCGAAACATCCCTTTCTGATGCTATAAAAGCTATTTTCTGTGCTTCCTGGCTCTAAGGTGTTGCAAAGGCCATATAATGAATTGAGGGGGAAACAGCATCCCCGTGCTGTGAATGCAGCTGGGGCGAAAGAGGCGTGATAGCTGATAAAACAAAGCATAAATGGATGGCTGCCTTTGGAAGATGGGTGCGCAGTGATCCCCATCTCCTGTCCTGACACCTTCTGTTCTGCAGAGCCTCCTGGGGCCTTTTTATACATAACAAAATGCACAGATAATCAAATCAGTCAGCGATGCTCCAGAGATCTTGGAAGATCTTCGAAGATTTCACAGCTAAATGCTGGAAGGCCAACTGCTCTACAGATGTGTGCGTGCCAAAAAGAAAAAAAAAAAAAAAAAAAGTGGTATGAATTAGGCCCTATAAGGAGGGGAAATACCCAGTCTACACGAAATGTGCTGCTAATCTGTTTTGGAAAATGGAGGCTTTTCTAAATAAGAATGCTGTGTTAGAATCAAGGCTACTGTGGCATGAAAGGGACCGTGTTCATGCTTTACTCGTTCATGTCTATGTCTGACTCATATTTTCACAGCCTCTACAATAAGTGGGGATTTGCTCGATTACTGGAAGTGTCTTTTTATAGGAGAAACTTTAGCTTTTGTTCCTGTATTACATCATCAGATGTTTTTTGTCTCATTGCCACTAGCAGGCTGGTTTTGTCCCATACAGCATATGATCCCAAGCTGTGCGGGAAATTGACCTCTCTCCTCAGATCCTTCATTGTTTACGTAGAGCCTGAAGACTTTGGGGGTTTTGAAAATGTTCATTACTGTGGTGGACATCACGTCAGCTATGTATCTTAACCTGCATTTACAATTGTATCTCAACAGATCATCATCCATTAAGGCTTTGATCAAGTGTTCTGTTTTCTGACTTGAATTATTTAACAATGCCTGGTAATGTAATGCAGAGCACAGACAAATACTCTCTCTCTAACTATAAAGATTAACCCTGAATCACTAAATGTAGGAAAAGTCTTTCCTTTGGTTGAAAATTGAGGAAAGGAACCTTGGAATCCTATTGCTGTTTCTAATGAGAGCTGAAGATGCTGAGGTCTGTGTAGGATCAGCCTGTAGCAATGAAATTACCGGTGCTCTTGGGCTGCCCATGTAGCATGTCTGTGAGAGCACTTGCAGCTTTTAAGAATTGCTTAACTGGAGAGGCAATAGGTGCCAGGCAACTCGGATCCTGTTTCTGATGTTGCGTTCCATAAAAGCACAACTCACCAACTGAGTTAGTGCTCCACACAAACTGGCCATGTTTTCAGCACGTCTTCATGTATTGCTGGTGATCTGTAAGTTCCAGTTAACGCCATCAGAAGAGTCTGGGAGTAGTCTCCAGCGTGAAGCACTCCTTTGATTGACTCTTCAGAAGTATTTCTCTTCTGTCCCTTCCTTCACACAACCCCTTTTCCCATCCACGTCCTCCTTTCTAGGCGGGATTCACGTTTGCAAAGGCCAACAAGCAATTTTGTCTGAGGGAGGTAGGTGACTTCTAATAACAATTTAGAGTTGATACAAAGTGAAAGCAATGGTCCCGAGCAGAATGCTTAGCATGGAGTTGGCCATTCTATGCCAAGTCTCTACCATCACTGAATTATTGCAATAAAGAATTAGATGTTCAGGAAGAAACAAACGTACCATCTTTTTGCAAGTCATGGCACTGTGATTTTCTTACTGCATACCTTTATATGCATGTGTCTCTGCTTCTGAAGAACGTAACAGTACCAGAGAACCCACACTTGTGATTCATTATTGTTTCAGTGCAGGTAAAGGAAACTGTTGCTGATGTCTTTGTGAAAAATATCCAAGCAAGCTACAGATCATTTTTGATGGCAAAAGGTTTTGCAGGCATTTTTAAAAGCTCCTGATCTAGTGGAGAATGAGTGGCAGTAGTTTTACTATGTATATACTTCCCTTGCAGATTCAGCTGTGTGTAGGTCTCTTTCGATTTCCACTTATGTAGGATATTGAACTCTTGCTTTTTTCCCTTGTGTCTAGATTTGGTTGAATTTTAGCATTGGTGAAGCATCTTTTAAAACCTGATGTCACTGCTGTCTCTTATAAAACTTCCTTTTTAAGGCTGACACCTTCCAAATTTAATAAGTGGGTGGGATTTTTTTTAGAGTTTGGTTTCAGCTTTTTGTGTATCTGGTCTTGTTGGAGTACAGGAACAGTGCATTTTTCCCCACTGTTTTTTTAGCCTTTTTGTATAAAAAAGGCTAAATAAAGAGCATTTCCCAAAATGACAATGTCCCAGCTGGGAGACTGGCTTTTGCTAGACCCTGAGAAGAAATAGAAAACTGTAAGCTGTTCCTGAGTAAATGATGCTTTGTTGGTATTATGACCTACAGCTCCAAAATCTCTTAGGCTACCTGGGAGGTTCTGAGCGTCCAGTAAGCACCAGGAGCAGCATACACAACAAAAGGACAGCTCACTTCTGTGTTGTGCTCTGCAGATGTTCCTGCAGTGAAATATCTCCCACCAAAGCTAGTTGGAGTCACGGTGCTAATCCATTGCCCCCAGCTCCCACCTCACGCTGTTAGCCAGCATAGATTTCAAAGAGCTTCATAGAGTGAATTAATAACTTTGTTCTTCTTTGACAGGTGTAAGGACTGCAGCACAGAAAAAGAAACAAACTTTTGAATCTTGCATAGTAAATTGGTGACAAATCTGGAAGAACAATTTTGTCTTATGTAGTTGTCACAAATACATACTGTAGGCTGGAACAGACTGCTCTTCATCCCTTTGGCAGGTGAATTTAAAGCTTATTTTGTGAGGGTCTTAATACAAACATTTTTACAGCATGATAAACAAGTCTGACACTACGTCTGTAAATAGGGCATCTCTCATCTCAACTGTTCTGTGCCCTGTGGAGACTGAGATTGTTGTCCAGCTACATTACTGTATGAAATGATTGATACATCACTTCTCTGAACCTTCTAACTTGGTACAATTTTCAGGGTGTTTGTTTCATATTTTTTTTTGTCTGCTTAACAGATCATCTCCTTTTTTGGAGAACTAACACAGTACTGCTTCGTATTTATTTTCAAATTCTGAATTTCCTAACCTAAAAGCAAACATATTTTTACTGCTACGTAGAACAGAGTTATTTTCTGTCTGGAGTCTTTACAAGATGAAAACTCAAACTGCAGTTTTCTATTTGTGTATCAGCAGAGCCCGGTATTTGCTTAACCTGATGTAGACCTGGCTAAATATGTCACCTGCTTCTGTAGTTTGCCTAAGTTGTCTAACCTTTCAGATTCATTTTGTGGAGAGATGTGTAAAAATCCGTGTGTGTGGACACGAGTTACTTTTAAATAAGCTTTACATCCTCTAATTATGTTTATATCTATTTTCTAGAACTATGCCAAGAAAAAGAAAGCTGTTGGCTGAATTAAGTGCTCTCCAAAGGAGCTCCAGCATTCCTCCCTCTGATGCTTTGGAGAACCTGAACACCACTCCTGATGGGGACTCTTCTCCAAAAAGCAGCAAATATTTTGCAACAGAGAAAAAAAAGTCTTTCCAGCTAGAAGCAGATTTTTTCAGCCAGCCCTGTATTAGTCTGGCCAAATCCTTTCTAGGACAGGTAAGACATTTAGACTGAGATTACTGTGCTGGAGCATGTGCTAGCTAATAATTTAGTGTAAAAGGATGAAATTCTTTTTCTGCAATTTGACCCTAGGGCTTTTCTATTTTAGGAATACTGTTCTCCTCATTCTTTCTCATGCAAAGTTTAGGAAACTAAAGACTGGTAGCTAAATCTATTTTGGATGAAGACATAAAAGTAATTTTTTTAGGTTTAATTTATTGTCACATTTCAGAATTAGTTTATTTTTGTGGCATTTTTCTCACTTATTTTCTGATTTACTGAAACACACTTTATTGTTTGTGGTTTGAAGGTTGCTTGAGGCCAATTTTTTCTTTTCAGGTATTCCTTTATTTGTTTTTGCCCACTCCTGCTTTGTCCACTGGAAAGTAATGCTGTGCAGTCAACATCATTTGCTCCTCTACCTCCATTTTATATCTTAAGATGCTAATAGCATGCCAGGTCCTTGGCCTTTCTTGACCAATAACCACTGTCATAGGGTACTGGAATATTCCGTTCTCACCTGGAAGTACACTATGAAAGTTGTGTCTTTCACGATCTGCTTTTATTTTTGCTGTTCTGCATAACTCAGTATTGTCAGTAGAGATGGGGAGCTTGCTAACAATCACCTTTCCCAGCTTACTAACACAAATACGTGAGGCAACATAAGCCCTAGCATGGAGGCCTCTGGGATGCCACAGTCCCACAGTTAAACTCTGACATGTTATTCCTACCTACAACTACTTGTTCATGAAAGTACCTTCTACCTTATCCCACTGCAGAAATTTTGAGGAATCCATGGACCTTGCTGAAAGCCTTTGGAAATCAGAGTACAGGAGATCACGTGTGTCCCTTCTGCTCAGCAAGTCCTTCAGAAAACCCTCTGGCTCTCTTTATGGGAGGGAGTTCCTCCAGTGTTCTCCCTGTAAAAAGTTCCAGTCTGAGACCTCCTAAACACAACTGCAAAATGTATTTTTAGTTTTACTGCTACAATCTTATCTGAGGCTTTTTTTTTAATACCTTTATTATCTGTAGGGTGAACTCTCTGGGTTCTCATTGGTTTAGATAACTTCAGGAATTTGTTCCACTAACTGTTGTTTTTGGCATGTATTGCCATGTCTAGCTTTGGTTTTACTTTTGAAGGATACTGTCTTGCTTGTAATTGATGCCTTTGCTCTGTTTTTTAACCCTGCTGCTTTTTTTTGTTCTTTCTCAGCTTTTCTCTCAGACGTCATGATGTGTATTTGCTCTTTATAGACTTCCTGCTAGAGGCTTGCCTTTCCTGCTTTGGCCTTTGGCTGCCTCTTTTAAGTTCTTCCTAACAAGCTTCCTCATTTTATGTAGTTTCCCCTTTTTGCTGGTAAGCAATACTGTAATAGATTATTTTTAGACCTGAAAGCTTGTGGAAGGACACTGAACTTTATACTTCATGGCTGAAAGCTCAACAAATTGAACAACTTTGTGAAAGTTGTTTTTCAGAGATGAGCCTTTGGAGGACACTTTGCATTTTGCTCTGGATCACTTTGACAGTTTATATACTGACAGTTGGTGGTATCTAAAAAATATGGTCCATGGCCAATCCTACTGTGGTATTTTCTTAGTCTATATGAAGATACCTGAAATTTTCTTGTACTAGTGCATTTTTTGTTGTCTTGATGATTCCAACATCCTCATGCATTCTGTTGCCCCAGGCAGATGACGTTTTAGTCCCAGTTCCATACTTTTCCTGTTTAGGCCTACAATTACAAACCAGACAAATTCTGTGTTAATTTTAGATTTTCTTTAAAGTATAACTCCCAGTTTCCCGTGATGTAATCTATGGTTTCATTTTGTTACAATTATAACTGCATTGGTAGTTCACTGTTTACTTTTATTGTCTTTGCTCTACCAGATTTTGGAGGTGCCTGCTTTATTAGTATTGCTTATTATTTTAAACTGTTATAACTGTAAATAGTTTGAAGACTGAGGGAAATGCCTGCCTACTCTTAAAATTGTAACTTTACCATTGCATTTCATCATATTAAAAGAAAAATTTGGCCATCTGCGTGTGCTTTTGGGGTGTTCACAGACACCGGTGCTTTTCTGAAGTCACTGTTGTTCACAAAACCAATAAAATGTTGTTTTCAATGATTTGGGAACTGCTGTAGGGAAAATGTGATATATAGGAGTTGCAACATTTAAGACAGACTTCTGGAGCATCTGTACTGGATCAGGTCAATGACTGCATTAACAATCCAGGAAAAAGATTTATTAGGAGGTATGCTTTGTTTCTTGCAAGTCATTCTTGAATTGCTGGTTTTTAAGTATGGAAGCACAGAACATGGTGTAATTAGACCGATGAGACCATAGTGCAGTATTTTATAAACACGAATTAAGTAAAAAAAAAAAAAAAAAAAAAGTTTAGAAATCAGGTCAAAAAAAATGCTGTACAGAGTTTAGTGTTTATTTTTCTAGAGAATCTTTTCACTGTTGTGGTTGTGCTTTTCCCCATCTACTGTGTTTTATTTAAGGAGGTAGCAGCAGTGAAGAACACACTGCAGTAACGAAGATCCTTTGTTGTCTGCCTGAAGCCACTTTCTAGCTCTTCTGCAATTGCCTTCTCCATGGTGTAGAAAATAACCAAAGTATCAGTAGTACTTCTGTCTCTATAGTCACTAGGACTTTTTTGAAACACCTCTAGGAGAGACTATCCAGTCACAGTAGTTATTTAATTATGCTGCTGTCATATTTCTTCTGATCAAAGGAAAACATATTTGTGGTGCTTCAGAGTTGATATTAGTGCTGCTTTTTTGCCTTAAAGCTCTAGCTCTCCTGCAGGGTTGAGGTGGAGAATACAGAAAATAACCACAAAAGAAGCTCTGTGGGCTGTGGAGATTGCTGCTTTGTTGTAGATATGGTCATAAATTTGCTCTGCATGATACTGTAACATCTAGACCCTCCAAGCATTTTGCTGAGTGAACGACAGGTAGGAATTTCTTGTATTGGGATGTGGCCCAGACAGCAGAAACTGAAAGAGTTCTTATTAGCTTACAGACTGAACTCATGGAGGTATAGGAGAGTAGGTTGTACCATCGTGCCCTTTTTTCTGACTTGCTTCTACAACCCTTGTGCTGTGATTGTTTTGTACAGGGGGTTGCTAACTGATGCCCTCTGACCTCTGTTTCAGATTTTAGTTCGCCGACTTCCTGACGGCAGGGAGCTCTGGGGGAGGATCGTTGAAACAGAAGCCTATCTGGGTGGGGAAGATGAAGCTTCCCACTCGAAAGGTGGGAAGCAAACTCAACGAAACGCAGCGATGTTCATGAAACCAGGCACCCTGTACGTGTATCAGATCTACGGGATTTACTTCTGCGTGAATGTTTCCAGCCAAGGTAAGCTGAGGCTGAAAGAGATTTAATGCCTACAGCACGGGTCTGATATTGCAATCTACATTTGCTGTGGTGCAGTCACTCGTGAGTTCCCTATGGACTCTGTGAAGTCAATGACTTGTCATAATCTCTCCTTCGGACCTTAGTTTTGCCATTGTAAATGGTTTGTAGCTGTGGCCAGTGTGTTAGCTTCAGACACTACAAGCAGGGCCCATCTCTGGCTATGCAGTGACCAGCCAGATGGGGTTTTTGTCCCAGCTGGAAGCTCTATGGCTGTTCAGATGCAGAAATAAAGGTCAAGGACTAGAAGGGAATCTGGACAGGATGGAACTTTCAGTTTTGATGACCAGAGCTGCTGCCTTATTCATGTGAGTTGGTGAACTTTGTTCCTTGAAGGTGGTATAAGTAAGTAGCCACTATAGGATCATTTTAGCTGCTTTGCTGTATCTTAAGGAAAAAAAAAAAAATGGAAAAAAAAAAACAGGCTGTTACAGGATCTTTAATCTTCTGTTATTCTCAAGATAATAAAAGCCCTAATCATATGATTCTCCTTTTAACAAGCAGGTGTTGCTTGTAGACCTGTTTTTTGCTTTACTTACAGATGACAGTGTTTGCCTTGCAATAAAGCTATTGGTTAATTAGACACCTTGAAATGGCAGCATGTATTTCTTAGAGTAAACACTTACTTTGTTTGAAAAATCTCAGAAGCTTTTTTCTTTTTCACCATTGCAAAGATAGATCTTAAAAACAAAAACAAATAAAAAAAACTTGCTTGTATATTCCTAATTAGAAAGCAAGTGCTGTCACAGTGACCATTAATCCTCAGGTTTTGGCCTTTGGACAGGAGCCAAGCAGAAAAACAGTGCCAGGTAATACTGTGGGGGAAGAGCCTGACTTCCTAAATGGAAGTCTGGAGTCTGATGGATGAACACATGAATTTCATTATGATGTCTCTGCCAAATCTGTTCAGATAATGAAAGAAGAATGTTTTGTTGTTGTTGTTGTTCAGGATGGGATTCTTAGTGTATGAAATATTAGGAATAATAATTTTTACTTTAAAAAAAAAAAGCTTAGCCTTTGAATTCTAAAAGATTTCTTTGAAATCTGTGCTTTCGGAAATTTTCCCTTATATACCTATGTTTAGTTTTGTAGCAAAACAGTCAATGAGCTCACTGTTTTGATGGAATTTGGAGATTGGGGTCTCTGCTTTTTTTGTGATTATGGCTAACAAAGAATTTATATCCCTCTTCCTAAATAGCTCCAAGCCACACCTTTAAAAGTTAGGCTGTTTGGAAATCTGAAGATTTAGCTGAGCTCTTAGCTTTATTTTTAGTTTCTTATGTTATTTGTGTTGCATTAGGACATTCCCCCATGTGTCTGACAAGACGTTTTGTTCCCTAAGCAATGCCCAAGACAGTGAGTCTCTGCACTAAAGCAAAGAGAGAATTTGTATGAAACAAAAAGATCTGTTAGTAAGTTATTACCTGTCTTTGCCAGGATCTTCCTGTGCTTTAAAAAGAAATGAACTCAGCCTCTGTCTGCTCTGCAGCCTTGATATGGTGTTGTGGGGACACAGAGTCTGAGATGATGTAAGTGTAAGAACAGACCCTGGAAGTATTTGTGTTCCCTGTCTGTTCTTGGGCACCACAGCTGTCAGACCCCTTGCTCTAGAAATGATTTTTCTCTCTTTGAATGTCAGCAGGTACTGCACGATGACTTTTGCATAATCAATTATTCATTTAGGCCTGTTTTGCTATGGCAAGTTGACCGTGAGGTCAGAAGGGAAGCTTTTGATGGTGACCGAGGCCTTTACTTGAGTTTTCTGTACTCTGCAGGATTGGGGTGCAGGAGGAAATGCCCAGCAGATTTTGCTTTGCAGCCTTAGGTTTGCTGCCCCAGCAGTGCCTGCTTTGGTCTTTCCGATCGGGTGGCCACGTTTACCAGCTGGAGTAGCGTGATCTGGCCCTCATGCTGGAAACGCCTGTTCTGTATCCAAATTTCTGTTGTCTCAACCACTGCTTTTCCTCAGCGTTTCTATGCCCCTGCTGAGACCTTGTATTGCTGTAACTGTGCCGGCTCAGGTCATACTGACCAGTTCTGCATTGCTGGCAAGCCCTCGTGCTGCTTCCACAGCAGGGTCCTGATGAGGAAGGGGCGCATTTCAAGAGAGCCACTGGCTGCTGTCCTGCTGCGGCTCAGCTTCCTGAACTGAGCGACCAGAGCGCTGATGTGGAGCTGTTAACTTAATGAAAGCAGCTGTACTTGCCTGGAGGAAGATCAAAGCGCCGTGCTCTCAGTGTTGCCTGTGTTTTGCTACCTTCTTGGCATAGCTGCTACACAGGGCTGTCCCGGACACATGCGCTGTTGGGACCAGGCAAGCAGCACAGGTCAGACTGTTGCAGCAGACAACAGCTAAACTCTGACTTGAATTGTGCAGGCAGCTTTTTGCTTCTTAAACAGCTCAGGATCTAAGACAGTAACATGTGTGCAAGCCTTTATATGCCCCTCTTCCTTGCTGCCCTCTGCGTACCTTCTCAGGAATGAGGTATTTGGCTCTTGAGCCTCTCGCTCTTTAAAGCTCCCTTTTTTCCATATGTAGCCTCGTAGCATTGTCTGTTTTCCTACCACTTGGGACAAACATCTTCTGGTTTTTGTATTTGGTTTATGCGAGACTTCAAGCTCAGCCGTGTCACTCGGGGATAGGAAGAGGCGTGTCACCAGTAGAGCTGTGCTGCCAGAGATGTGTGGCAGAGCAGCTACAAAAGCAAGTTTTACTGCACAACCCACCACCACTGCAGTGTCCTCAACAGTAAGTCCTCAGCCCAATGTGATGCTGCCGACAGATGGCAAAAGCATTTCAGCTGTAGCACGTTGCCTCGCCACATTGAGGCGAGAAGTTGAGGCTGTTTGTGTATTCAGCCAAGTCCACTTGGCTGTGGTTTTGTGTTCATAAAACCGTAACGAGCTGAAGGGTGGTCTCATATTTTCTGTCACAGAGGAAGGGGAAATCTTTGTGTACATCACCAAGAGAAAGCTGAATCGTGGGACTATACTGGAAGGGGCCTTTCCCATTACTGTCAGGACTGGTACTGCCTGAAGCCATGGAGTGTGTCACTGCATTGTGTTTTTGGAGAAATCATAAAAGATAGAGGAAGAAAAGTTTATAGAAAAATATAACCAATGTCCTTCAGTGTGCATGAATCCTACCGCGAATCTTGGCAACAGCAGAATAATCTTAGCACAAAGAGCCTTCCCAAGGGCTAAGAGGGATGCTGGGCTTCCCTTGCTTCAGGAAGACAATAAATGCCAGTCAAGCTTCTCTTTGACTTTGCTGTGATTATTTTTTTTTTCCTCAGGCATTTGCCAATGTGAGCATTTTGCTGCCAGATCTGAAATAATCTCGTGTAAAATCAGGATCCTGGTGATTCTCTACCCAGGCCCAGGGTCACACAGGGTGGACTTCTCCCTAACTTTTGGATCCTAGACCAGGACTTTGAAGGAAGTGCTTTGAGAGCAGTGAGTCAGATGGGTGGAGAGAGGAGAAAACGTCTCTACAGCAGCCAGGAGCTGTTTCCAAGAATGAGAGCTGGAGTTGATCCAGGGAGGGAGAAGCAAGCTGCACAGCGCGGGTGTGGGACTTCATTATCATTTCATGATTTCTAGCTGCCCAGGGAGAGAATTGGCCTCTGCATTGCTGCCAGACCCCAGCTTTTAGTTCTAAACTCTGCTCGGTACACAGAGTGACTCTGTGAGGCATGGGAGGTAAATACACTGTCTCTGGACAGGAGCAGAGGACCCGAGCTGCGCTGATGGTGTGGCGGTGGCAGTGTCTGTCAGGCTGGTGCTGAAGCCAGGTGACCCCACGAGCTCGCAGTGGCAGGCTGCAGGAAGGGAAGAAGGAAGGCTCAAGCACTCTGGCAGGCAGGTGGTGAGCCAGGATTCAGGTACTATTTGGTAGTTAAAGTAAAACTTCTGATACGCAAATACACTCAGAGGGTCCTGAGTGCCAGCCTGCGGGCTGGGAGGGCAGAGAAAGCAGTAGCTCATCAAGGCATCCCTGCACTCATATCCTGCCTGCTGGCTGTTCCCAAAGCTCTCGTGGTGTTGCTCTCACGCTCAGGGGCTGCTGGCTTGGAGCAGAGCAGGGTCTGTATTGCACACAGCTAGGAAGAGCTGGAAAACTTCCTAGTGGAAACGTACAAAGAGCAGCCAGAGACAAGTGCCAGGTACACCCTGCCACTGCTGTGCGGGTGCTTTGGAGCACCTGGAGTTTCTCTGAGGGCTTGTCTTTCTTCACATGAGCTCCCAAGGACTTGCTTTAATTCACATGTAACCACAGTTTCCACTTGCATTTGTGATGGATGAAGGCAAGTAGTGTAATTAGCAGCTCCTCGGAATCCCACAGTTGTTCCTGGTGAGTGAGGCAGCATCCCAACATGAAGGATGTTTCTGTTTGCACGGATGAAAAGCAGAATTAGGACATGGAGCATGTTCTTAAAAATCTAAAATGAGCTTTGAGCTCTAAATCAGTGTCAGAGAGGGAAACAGCTTTTGGCTGCTAGATTAGCATCAGTCCCCTTCCTTAGAGAAGGGAGTGTTTGGAAACAGATTGCGGACAGCTGTTGGAATTAAGTCTGTTTATTTCACTGAGCTGCACTGGGGGCGGTGGGGGTTCTGTGCAGGTTCAAGGCAAGAGGCACACCTTGCAAAAGCAAGAATCAGGCCTTCAGTTTATAGGTTCATTGGGAACCCAGGAGAGCGGTTTGTTATGGGCCTTGTACAAAATGTGAGAGGGCTTCTATTTTTGGAAACTGCAGGTCCCTAGGGATCTGGTGGGCTACAGAAGAGCCTTTGCCAGGCTTGAGCATGGCTCCAGATGTTTGAGGCTGGAGAGGGAGAGGAGATTCTTGTGGAGCAGCATCACCAGAGCGCAGATGCTGGAGAGGAGGAATGTCGTGGGCGGCCCCAGCACAACGGGTGCTGTGTGGGGCAGCACACAGATCGCATTGCCAGGCTCTCAGCTCGCCCACTCAAGGTCATGAGAAGACCTTCCCTGCTCCCCAGTGGAAAATATCAAGGAAGTATTTATGTCCCACTTCAGCTGGATAGCCTCCTTGCAGGGGAGTTTCTCTGCTCAGAGCTGTAGCTTTGCTTCACTGTCCCCAAAATGAGGGGGAGCTCCAAAAGCTCCCGACAGGGTGACAAATCGCATTTGAGAAGAGAATGGCAGCTTTCTGCCCTCCTCGTCGCAGGTGGACCATCTCTGCAGAAGGGATGCTCCCAGCGCCGTGCAGCCCCTGCCTGCCCCAGGACCCCATCCTGCGAGAGCTTCCCTGGCACAAGGATTCGGATCGCACTCCTCTGCAGTTCCCCAAAGCCACGTTTGTCCCACCCACACCTCAGACGGGGCGCTGGCGTTGGGAACGCCTCCATCCCAAGCTCCCTCAGCGGTAGCCCAGGCTGCTCCCAGTGCCTGCTGCTGCCTGCCAGGAGGCTTTGTCCAGTGTCACCCCACAAGCTGTCTCTTTCTGTTGGCAGCATCCACACTCATTCCTCCTCTCCTTTGTTAGCTGGAGATCTTATAATCAGAGTTTATTATAAATCCACTGGGTTTGGGAGCAGCTTCAGATAGCTATGCCAAAACTGAACCATATGTGTATTTATTCCCGAACATTGTGCTGACAGAAGAAAAACCTCTTGTCCTCTGGCAAGCCTTGGAGCAGCAGTGAGACCTGGGAACATCAAGAAGTGGGGTAAAGGAAGAGCAAATCAGCTCTGGTGAATCAAGGACACAGAGTTAGGGGACTCCAGATATTCAGGATAGGCAAGGGAATGCACTGACCATGGGTTAGCAGCTGATTTGGTGACAGCCTGGGAGAAGTAGAGGCCCTGTGGCTGGTGCTGCAGGCAATTGAAATAGAAATGAAGAGCTTCCACTGGCCTTGGGGCTGAGCACGGAGATGCTTTTGACAAACAAGCCTGTACTAACATGTGGTTCTTGTTCCGCACAGGGGAAGGCGCTGCTGTCTTACTTCGTTCTTTGGAGCCTCTTCGGGGTTTAGATGCGATGAGAGAGCTGCGCGGTGCTGCCAGGAAAGGACCTGCAAAGCCACTGAAGGACTGGCAGCTGTGTAACGGGCCCTCCAAGCTCTGCCAAGCATTTGGGATTGATAAGGCTTTTGACCAAAGGGACCTGACCCAAGATGCAGCCATCTGGATGGTGCCTGGACATGAACTACCAGGGGAGCAGGACGTGGTAGCCACAACCAGGATTGGTGTTGGCAACAGGGGAGAATGGTCACATAAACCTCTCAGGTTTTATTTACGAGGAAATAAATTTGTAAGTGTTGTAGACAAGAAAATAGAGAGAGAGATGGCAGTAAGGGGACCCTCCCCTTGCAGCTGATGAGTCTTGCGGGTGTGCCACCAACCAGGACTTGATCGGTGCTCTGTATGAGAGCCTCAAGCTCCGCTGCAGCAGCAGCAAGGACAGCTTGTAGGTTTTTAACAATAAACGTACTTTATCACAATGAAGACAGCAAGGTGGAATTTTGTTTGGGGAGGCAGATGGGCATGGCTCTCCCAGCCAAAACGGAGGTTGGTTTTGAGCACTGAAGGGCACTGGAGGCATTGTGAACAGATCCAGGCTCTGGTAAGGTGGGTGACTGGTGAAGGCTCATGCTGCTGGCCTGCTGTGCTGCTGCCCAGAAGAAGCTTCCCACTTGGCATCTTCTGGGGAATAGCCAACAGACTGGATGGCAGCAGGGCTGACGGAAGGGAGGAGAGAGCTGTGGGTGATCAGCCTGGAGGAGCGGAGGTAAAAGAAGAATCTTACTGTCGCCTACAACTACCTAGTGGGAGGCTGTAGAGAGGGCAGAGCCAGAGTTCTGTCAGAGGTACACAGGGGCAGGATGAGAGGTAATGAGCACAAGCTAGTAAACAGGAAATTCTCATTAGCTACATGGAAAACTTTTTTGCCATGAGGGTGGTCAAACACTGGAACAGGAGCCCAGAGGAGCTGTGAGCAATCTGTCCTGGGAGGCATTCAAACCTCCTCTAGACAAGCTCCTGCGTGACCTAACCAGACGCATTCTCTTTGAGCAGAGATTTGGACAAGAGCCCCTGTTCAATCTATAACCCCAGTCTATAAAGTCCATCTTTTTTTTGTTTATTTTTCCTGCTGCTTTTGAGACCAGTTCAAAACTTACGAGTGTGTGAGCCTCAACACAGAGAAAGCACCAATGCTGAGGCTTCTGCTTCGCAGCACTGCAACCTGCCACGAGGTACGGGGTGTGTGTGTGTTTGCACTTAGGATTCAGGGCAAAACCCACAGAACTGCAGCCCTGCTGGCAGTTTGCCTTGGAGATACGGCACCAAGCCATGCAGCCAGGCCAAACAATTGCCTGGGTCTCAGGATTTAGTGGCCACCAGCCAGTGTTAGGAACCTCTGTGCCACAGCGTTGCTGCAACTTCCCCTGCGGAGAGCTGCACCCTGCCTTCCCGTGCCATGACCGTGGGGTGGGAGGGCGAGGGAGCGCTGTGCTGCACTCAGCCACAGCTTGCACAAATGCTGCTGCAGGGCTGGTGCCAATGTGCCCTGCTGACCTTGGGCAGGATTTGTCTTTTCACCTGCCAGCCAGGCACAGCTGGGTGATGGCCAGCAGCCTGTGGGCCCCTTTAGGTCCGGTGCTCACCTGTGTCCCCGGGCTTGGGCCCGGGTGACCACATCCCATCAGTGAGGTGTGGCACTTGGCTTCAGCTAGCAGTCTGTGTCAGCATCATCCCTGTGACCACAAACGGAGATGACAGGGATTCCTCTCCACCTTCAGGATTCACATGCAAGAAAAAGTTCAAGTTTCCAACTCCCCCATCACATGAGAAGACTCTTACCCTGCTCCTCCAAAGGGGCTTAGTTATGCCCAGCTCATTAACGCCCCGAGATGCATTTGCTGGGGACTGGATGGGCCCTGCAGCAACAGGAGGGGCCCTTCTAGCTCAGGCATCGCTTTTGTCCTTCTGTAACATCCTTGCTTGCAGCTGCAGGGGGTGATGCACAAAAGGGCCTGGCATGAAGTAGCTGTCATCAGGTATCCAGCACGCTGTGGGCCCTGGGCTCCCTCGGTGCAGCTGCGCCCTGCTGGTGGTGGCTATGCTGGGCAACACGTTTTTCACCCCTGCCGTGTGGGCAAGTGAAGCCGCTCTCACATTCCTGCAGCTCTGGGGAGAAGTTCAAGCTTGTGTGTGTGGTCTGTGTGGTATACAGGAAGGTCTTCAAGAGGAGCCTGGTGGTCTGTACACACCGCATGTCCCTGGAAGCCACCACCACGGAAGCAAAAGTTGCCCCTGCGCCCTTTCCTGGATGCACAGCACAGAGCTGTAGGGGTGCCCGGGAGCTCAGTATCTCCTAGCCCCGGCCCCTGGGTCTTCTCTGCCTTCACCCATGCAGCAGCTGGAGCTCAGCGTTGGCCTTAGGGGAAGAGGTAAAACGGGCACTTTGCTGCAGCTGATGGCAGAATGTCCCTGCCTTGCTGTCGCCTTGGACCCCGCCACGGTGAGCAGCTGTGGGGAGCTGCTCAAGCGTTGCTGAACTGGGTAAGGAAGCACAGCCACGTACAGCCCTGTGTGTTGGTTTTCAGCTGGATGGCTTTAACCCACGCCAGCTCCCTCGTCTGCTGCCCTGCAGCTGCAGCGGTGCTTGCAGGGAGGGGAACGGAGCCACAAACTAGGCCCCAGAGGGGCAAGCAGCAGCCTGCAGCTTTGTGGAACAAATACAGCCAAGCACCTGCAGTATGGCCAGACAATTTCAGTCCTGCTCTGTAACCAAGCTCCTCCTGCCCCAGTCAAAAACAGATCTGCAAATCTGCAAACAGGCTGCCTTGTGACAACAGGGTCCCCACAGACACTTAGTAATAGGGATACTGGGAAGAGGAAGCAGCAAGCCATAACAAAGCAAGTCATTTTCATTCATGAAACTGTTTACTTGTGATACTTTGCATTCTTAGTTATGTCCCCACTGCTGCCAGATAACGATGATCAGACAGAATTCCTCGGCACCCAGGGACATGTCCCTAAAAGCCAGGCCAACTCTGCTCTGCCCTTGAGCAGAGGCCAAGCACGGTCTGCCGTGGGGAGAGGCTGCCCACGAACAGTGCCCACGGCTAAATGACCCAGCGGTCACACTGCCGGAGAGCAGAAAAAGCATTTCTGCTGCA
Organism: Aythya marila; assembly: GCF_965140915.1. Lineage (NCBI taxonomy): Eukaryota > Metazoa > Chordata > Aves > Anseriformes > Anatidae > Aythya > Aythya marila. The sequence goes on along the minus strand of NC_139056.1, from coordinate 6,867,348 downwards.
AAACATCCACCCAAATGTACTGTCAGTAACACTGCCGTTAAAAATCTTCTTGGACCACACTTACAAGCCCTGGTAAAGGAGTAGGAAAACAGTGACCCAGCAGCTCCCCTGCTGTGCAGGTGGCACGGCAGGAATCCAAGCTGAGCAAGCACACGCTGTCCTGCAGCAGGCCCCAGAGCCCTTCACATAGACTGGCCTCAGCTGTAACCGCAGGATGAAGATGGGAAATGGAGGCACGAAGGGAGAGAACCTGCTCTGTGTCATGTGGCAAGAAGGAATTGAATTCATCTCTTATGTTTTAAGCATCTCCTAGAACATCAAGCGTGTGGCAGGTTTTTGCCAGTAGAGTCATTTTAAGACTGACTGGAAAACTGAAATCACCGGGTCCTCGTGGCTGGTCACTACCAGCACACTGCGGAATTTGTCAAACAGCATCAGCAGCTGGGAGCGACGCATGTTCTCGTTGTACATGATCTCCTCCAAATGGTGTCGTCCTCGGAAATAGTGCAGCAGCCTGCAGGGAAAGAGAACAAGGGAGGCATGTGGGCCAAAAGCAAGTGGATGCAGCAAGACTCGATATTGCCACCCTCAAGGTCTCCCCTCCGATGGAATGCAAATCAGAAGACACCTGGCTTGTGTCCCTCATTTACATGAAAAGTGAGTTGAGTGAAATCTGTGCCTATCTTAGACATGCCTAGTGCATAAGTCCCCCGGGAGAGCAGTACAGGGGACATCACCCACTAAATTCTCATTTACGTGTGCAATTTCCATCACACTTACTTCGCTTCAGCAGTGCCCAGCTGTTCTAACGGCTACCCTGCTCCCGTGTTGCCCTCATCACTACATCACACGGCAGCTAGACTGTAATGAGGAAATGCAGCCTGGGGGTTTTGCAGAGGCTCTCCTTGTATCGAAAAGTTTCCTGGCCTAGGGCATTTCCTGAGACTGTCAGTAGTTTTAACTCCAGAAAACACAGAACCACAAGTGCCAACAAGCCCTGAAAGCAAGAAGTGACAGATTTACTTCTGCAGTCTCTTAGCTGGATCTACAGTGTGCTTGTCACAGCTCTGCAGCAGCAGTCTAGGTAACTACAGTTTAGACTTAAGAGGCTATTTTCCTCCAGAGCAGTCCAAGTGGCTTGGTAACTACAGGTCACGCACTCCTGAGGTTTGGTTAGCTTGGGGTGGGTGAAGTGGTTGCAATAGGGAGATGGCAATTTTGGCCAGAATCACCACAAAGAAGGCCTGGGAATTACGAAGTCCTGAAAGAGCCCCTAAACCCTGGCTCTAAGCTAAAGCCACAGCAACTACTTGCATGGCCAGTCCTTGTTAGTCAGTACAGATACCGCTTGGCTGGGCACCACCATACTGCACAGACATCAGCTCACCTCAGCACTGCACAGTCACAGCAGGGTCAAAGACTAACTGTGGGCTTTGCACTGCATGATGGCATCCCTGATGGCAGAGAAGCTGCTGCTCCCCCAAGACTCCTCAGAGCACAACCACCAAGCCAGCCCTTCAGATATAGCTCAGGTTTGCTGCACAGCCTCTTAATTGTCTTAACAACCTCCCAAATGAAGGAACCATGCTGCACGTCACTCAAAGTACTCCCACTAGCCAAGGCCCAAACACATATGCCAGAGTCATTTCTCCAGTTAAACATAAAGATGTGCATCTCCATGTGTTATACATCACATGCTCTGCTCTGGAATTCATCAGCTTTTGCTCATGTTTCCATACCCATCTGCAGTTTAGGAACATACTGGGCTGCTGCTTTATGCCAACTGACGGTAAAAATGAGTGGAGATGACAAGATCTGTTTTCCAGTTCATTCATACCGTCCTCATGCAGGAACAGCCCCTGAAAGATGCCAAATATCCCTTAGAGCATTCCTGCCTGTATTCAGGTGATGGCAGGATGGGGCCTCTCCTGCTTTCACTGAAGGACTGAAGCTTGCCTGGTTGTCTTCTGCTCTTCAGGCTGGGCACTCCAGTCACCTCACCACCCTTCATGGACACCTGGAAAGGAGTCTGTATGCAACGAGCCTCCCTTCATCACATCCTCCATGTACACCACACACACGTGGTTTTAAGCTATCCGTCACCTCCAGTCTCCTGATGTTTCTCTTTGCTCCCCATCTTGCCGCATTGCTCATATCACCCTCCTCATGCTCCCTGGCCACGGGTAAGCTCATTGCCTCATCCCTGCAGGCAGCCCAGGGGTGTGCAGTTCCCCAGCAAAACGAGCACGCAGTGCAAGCACAACACACTGCACGCTCCCTTCTGCTTTGATGTACATCTGCCAGCTCTCACGTTGGCACCGTTACGCAGAACATAATTGCTAAGTCTGAAATGCAAACAAACAACGGGCTCCAGTCATATTTACATTTCCCCTATCAGTGGAGTGCATTGGCCTCCTGCAGTATCTCCCAACGGGCATTTAAATTAGGCTAATCAGCTTCCTTCCCCCAGTCGATGGTAACCAGCACGCTGAGAAGTGGCCATTAGCAGGCAAAGCGGGGGGTTGTGTGCCTCAAAAATGCACCATTGCCTGAAGTATTAATGGTAATTTTTGAAAACACTGATTTTGGATTTTTTTCTTTTCATGCTCACATTTTAGCTAGCAGGGGGATTAGCATTCCTTTCTTTCTAAAAATGACTACCTATCACTTCTACCAGATTCTTCCCCCAGAAGGACTGCTTTCTAGAATTCTCCATTTCATTTTGGCCAATTTATTTGCTGTGATTTTCCAAGCTGAATCAAATGCTGTCTAGCCTTGTCTGGGCACTGTGTTGCTATCTGTCCCTGGCCAAAGCTCCTCCTCCCCTAACCTGTGTCACTGCTCAAAAAAACACTTTAAAGATTTTTAAAGCTCCGTATTCCCTCCCTCCTACAAAGCTGCTCACAGTGACTGTCCAAACTCTCAACCCCTGGCACAACTGACTTCTGTGTGGATGATTGCAACCTGGTTTTCAACAGCTATGCAACCTAAGTAGGAGTTTTCCAATAAATACATCCGTCCTATATTCAAAAAGAGTCTGGATTTGTAACTGGTCAAGAGGAAATAGTTTCCATTCCAATAAAAGCTAGAGAGGATATTAAAGAATATCACAAAAACGCTGGCTGGAAGTCACCTCCAAGGCCTAGTCCAGCCTCCTGTCCCAGCTGGACTATTGCCAACGCTGCAGATTTTTCTGCCCAAGCTCTGTAACTCTCCAAGGGCAGTGATCCTCCCACATAGCTGGGTAATCTGTCCTGGGCAGCATCGCCCTCCTGGAGAAGTTTTCCCTAATGTCCAAATAGAATCTACCAAGCTGCAACTTGGTGCTGCTGCCCCTCGTTTAACTGAGGAGAGTTTGGCTCCATCATCTGCTGTAGCTGCCCTCCAAAGTGCTGCAGGCAGGCATTGGATCCCCCTCAGCCTCCACTCTGCTGGCCTGAATAAGCCCCATCTGAATGAGCCTCCCCACCTGCCCCATGCCCCAGACCCAGCCCAGCAGCCAGCACGGGCCCTTCACCTTCACCAAGCTCTTCATGACCCAGGGGGAGGAGAGAGAGGGAAACGAGACAGTTTTCCAGGTGCAGCACCAGATAGAAAGGAATAATTTCTTTCAGTCTGATGGCCGCTCTCCCCCACTAATGTATCATTTGTCTCTAACAAAATAATAAGGACATATCCATGGACAACAAGCTCAGGCGTGTGCACCACAGGAGTCAGTGGTCAGGCTTGGTGAGCCCCACGCTTTGCTCCTGGTTCCCGTCTGTCCTGACTGACCCGAGCCCAGTAACTCTGCGCTGGGCTCCTTCACGCGTGCATGCACCCGTGTCCATGTGCATGCCTGCAAGCCAGAGCTCTGGGAAATGCCTCGCTTCATCTGTCCCAGGCAACTCCTACCTGGAAAATACAGCAATTAAAGGAGGAGTGAACAGAAAGCTCATTTTGCTGTTACACAGGGATAAACCACTAGCACAGGCAGGGCAGAGGGAAGTGCCCGGTACGATGGCATGTCGTTAAACACTGCCCCACAGAAGGGTTACAACAAGCACCCTCATTTACAGCTCCAATGAAGGCAGGCACTATCTTCACATTGTCAGGCAGTGAACATTTATGGGACCCAAAGAGGACATAAGATGGCAGTTCTGAGAATAACACTGCATTTGGGTCCCTCTGAAGCTGCACAACTATGTCTGTTGACAGATGTGTGCTTCCAGGTCCAGATGCAGTGATGGAAGATTATTTCTTTCCATTGCTCATCACTGTCCTCCCTGCCTCCCCGTTCAAGTTACCAGAGCTGCCCTGCTATCAGCACTGTGGTGGTACAGCAGTTCCCTAAACTGCTTCAGACAAAAAAAAAAAAGATATCTCAGGTTAGTCATTCAAATAAAATTAGCTTATATCTAGCCAAAGAGATAACCTTTCCAACACTTCTTGAAGATGGAGCAGAACTGTCCACAGCTTAATAACACCTACGAATATTCCTCTATGGAGTAAAGGACCTCTATTTCTCAATCTAAGAGTAAGAAAAAATCCCAAAAGTGACTCTACACCCATGGCTTGGGAGAGAAGCCTCAAACTGTCTTTAAAAGCACTGCTTGATGTGCATTGAGGAACACTTTATATACATTACTGAAGATCTAGCACAAAAAGAGCTTTTTTCCTTCTCAAGTGTAGTTCTGGAAGGACAATGCCATCCCTCCCCCAGCAACACCTATGGAAACAACTTGGATTTGAATTCCGATTCCATGCTATGAGGATTAATGCAGCCAATGCTAAAGCCAAGCTCCCATATCCCTTATTTCCCCCTTAAGGTTTCTGCCTTGCAAATACTGGCTTTGCATAGTAATGGACAGGCACAAGTTCTTTCTGGCATCTGTTTAATGAATAACAGGAGTTCAGAGGCATAGACACATGAAAATATATCAGGCTGAACTTTACTGCTATACTGAAAATAGACCATCCCTTCGTGCACACACAAAACTATACTTAGAAGGTCAGTTACAGTATATTTAGTGCACTAACTATGCATTTATAGTAGGAATTTGTTCTGGTAGGCAGCTGATACAGCACAGCTATTTGCTGTAGCACAGCTCTCATTAGGCTGTTATTCTTAAAGACGAAGCGAAAAGCAGACCTGATGCAGTAACCTCTGCTGGGGTAATGAGGAGGATCAGATCATTCACTGCAGTGGCTTCTCCACAATTATTTATACTTTTACTAAGAGCCACATGCTCACCCAGACACTCATCTCTAATGGTTTACAGGACAAAATGAGAGAAAATACATGCACGACCTCCAAGTTGCGGTGTCTCATAAAATCACAAGTAACCAAGAGCATCTTGTATAAACATTGCTATTTTTACACTCTAGCATCCTACCCACAGGACCAATCTATTTACTCTACCTCCTCTCTTTCTCACTGCTGACTTAAGAGTGAGTTATGGTTGTCAATTCAATCTACAGTGGAATGGAAATTAACATTTTGCAGATGCTCAGCATGGCTTTGCTAAAGAACCTAGTGCATGGACAAACTGCAAAATACACATCATTAAGACAGCTGCCTGATTACGGCAGCTGATTTTCTGATGAAACTGAAGTCATTTTTGGCATCTGCAATTCAAAAGCTTTCAAATTGTTGCTTTATCCAGATGAAAGAAGTGACAGAGAAGCAATAATGAGATCCTTTCCTCTCTCCAGGATAATTAGGAATCTGCATTGCCACTAAACTCACCCGAAGTGTCCCCCACAAATTCTTTCTTAAGATACTACCAATTATGATTTTTACTTTTCTTTCTCACAGGTTTTATAACCACTTATCTGGTAATGAAGCTGCAAACTTCATCACAGATAAGAAAAGCAACTTCTTGCCAATACAGTTTCTGTAGGCTACTTGACTGTATCCATCCTAGGGTGAAAACCATGTTTTCAGGGATGACCACTTGAATTTGTGAAGTATGGAAAATGTTACAGAACTTGCCCCAGGTGGTTTTCTGCTCTGCAAGTATGAAAAACAGTGAAAGCTGCATTCCAGTGATGCCACTGTGTTTTGAAATGCTCAGGAAAGGAAAAATTTCCCCCCTACCATTTTCACAGATAGCTGGTTAGGAAGTCATTCTGCTTTTGACCATATGCAGAACCACACCTTGTGTATTTTTGTTGTGTTGAAATTTGTAACAACAAAACTGGGTGCTACTAATCACACAACATAGTGACTTTAACTTCTAGAGCTAACTAACCTACTCAAATAAGCAGCTTATCTCAGCAAAACTGTCCTTGAAACCTTTGTAAGCTGTTCTGTAGAAGTATTCAGGCTGACTTTGTCTCTGATGCTTTTTTCTTTGTCTCATATTTACATGTAGTTTAGAAATCTTAAAATAAAGACTATCTGGCTTGAAAATACTAACACAAAATGTGTCAGTATGAATAAGTCTTTGTTTTGCATACCCAGATTTTTTTTTTAGGCTATGCTATTATATCTACCATGGACACAGGAAAACTGGTAGGTAAACAGTGATGGTTGGACAACAGGGTCTTATGTCCTGATGCTCCTTCATACATGGAGAATTTTGTTAATAGGTGTTCTTGTGACATACATATTAGTTTTTGTCAAAAACTGTATGAAATAGTTATAAAGGAAACAAAATCAAAACAATTTATCTTCCAAAATGCCAAGCTAATGGTATTTGCTTCGAGTCCATGCCTATCCTTCAATAAAACAGTAAGGATAAGAAAAAAAAATTATGCTCTGTACTCATTTCCTACCTTGCAAACATGCGAAGATCTTCTGGATTTTGGGCAGCAGGGACATTGAGGATAGCTTCCCGCTCGTGTTCCAACAAGCTTGCTAGGAGATTCTCTGTCATCCTTTTATTTAGGGGTGAGTCCCCACCAGGTATCAACTCAGCACTGGAATTGTCCATGCTAGGACTTGTCAGAGTCATGTCATCACTACTAGCTATCAGGGGATGAGAGAAAAGAGACAGAATGTTTACATTCCTCAGCATAATAACATAAAGATTATCAATTCAGGTCATTTCTGTGCGGTCTTTCCAAACAATCTCCTCAAATCTGTAGAAAGTGGCTCTGGAAATGCTACATGTATCTGCAACTAGTGATATGACAGCACAGGAATTTTCTCAGTTGGAAAGTCAAATATTTCAACAGCGTCATCAATTTATGTGGGAAACTACTTCTGGAGACCATAAACAGTCCATAAAAACACTTGAAAAGAAAATTCCCAGCCAGCTCTGCTGGAATACCATGAAGTGGTAACATGAAAAGCCTAACAACACAGAAGGTGGGAGCAAGCAGAAAGGCCAAGAAGCAATATCCTCTTGTGAGTGAGACAAAATAAGCAGAGCGCAAACTTATCAAACTCACGTTCCAAGATTTCTGCCCTAACTCATGAGTTCTGTAAAGCTGAAGGTTGCACAGAGTATCAATCCTGATTTCCAGCCACAGTGCTGTTCAGCGTTCTGAGAATGCTGTTCATGACAGCACAGGCAGGCACATTTAGGGATTTCTGTGTTGTATCTTCTTTACTCTTTGAGAAAATGCTTTCCTAGAATCACTCTGAAGAATGGCACTAAGGAAATTAAATACGTCAGGAAAGAGAAATCAACCATTTGTGAGACTGACAGCCAGCTTGGTATTTTCTGCATGCTGCTCTACAGCCCACAGAAATTAATGCTGTTTAAAACAATTTTTCACAATTTTCTTCCTCTCCTGATAACAAGAGCTCATGCAGTAACAGCAGTGCAACCAAAGGTCCTTCATGGTTACTCTTTAGCACAGCAAGGAAGTAGAAATTTGCTTGGGAAAAATGCACTGAAGTACCTCTGATAAATATTAAAATATTTGACATAACCAAATGAGAACTTGACAAATTAAAAATACCTACTTGTTTATAAAAACAAGAATTTAAGCCCTTAAGACTTTCACTAATGCCCAGCTCTAAATTTAAGAAGGGCAATTCATAATTTGCAAGCACTCCAGCAAAAACAAGTTATCTTGATACTAAGGCATCGCTAACAGAAGGTCTAGAAGTTGGCTGTAGTCTGAACAACAGAGAAAAGCTTGCTCATACTTGGAGAGCCAAAGCTGAGAGCATTGGGGGTGCTTAAACTTCGGCCTCCAACTCTGGCAGTAAAGGGCATGTCTTCATCCTGGGCCCGGAAATCCTCCTCATTTGGTGGCACCATCAGACAGACATAAGTGTGAAGCTGAATAAGAAGCCGGTGTTGGAGCATCCATATCACCATTTGAATGAGCTGAGTCTGCAGAGTGAGAAAAGAGACATTATACACCTGTGAAATAAAACACAGGAGAAAAAACAATGCACAAAGCCTAAGAAATCACAACCAGAAATGCTTTCCATGCCAGAGAACAGTTTTATATTTTCTCTGAAACATCAGCCTACACTTTCCATCACAAAAAGGTGACCAGGCACATGTGTGCTCATTACACCCAAAGCATTTGTGTATGTTTAGGCTGTTATCAAACTGCTAATGACCAACACGTCTTTATGCAACACTGGCCAGCACAGCCAGTGCACTCAAACAAACCAACCTTGCCCCCCTGCCAGAGTTTCAGCAGCTGCTATGTTCTAGCAGAGCAGCTGAATGCCCTCACCACACGAAGATTTAGCCATACAGATATGGCCATACCTAATACTTTAGCCATACAACCCCACGTAGAGCTGTTCAGTCCTCTTTTAACAAAAATGTTCGTAGGTGCTAAAAGAAAGAATGATCATCCTTCTGAGAGACACAGGGCACGCGAAACAAATGAGGCAGATGCAGCCCTGATGGCCTAGGCCCAGCAGTGTGAGCCCCGGGATCAGCATGCTGGCTTTTACACAACGCCCACTAAAACCAGTAATCACCAAACGGTTAATCCCAGAGTGGTCAGACCAAAGTTCATCTTCTCCTGGAAAGCCAGGGAGAGGGCAGGGTGACAGGACACAGCTGAAGCAACCAAGACAGGTGCCCACAGGTAGGAGGCTTTTGTCATCAGGTGAGAAATTGTTGCAGAACCATGAGAGACTCTGGGTATCAGAGCCACACCAGGAATCCCTTCCTGCTGCAGAAGTAATGCTGATGGCAGCAGACAACTGGACAAGCAACAGCAGCCTACGGCTGCCAGGGAGTCCCCTCTCAATATGCAGGGTTAATATCGCCCATTTACTCACCATCTCTCCACAATAAGAGGACAGGCCATGCTTGTAAAGGCACCTAGCTTTCTATAGTACAGACAGGCAAGAGTTTAAAATCTGCCAAGAGATGACGCTCAACTTAAACAAACAAGCAAAACACCTTTGTGTTGCAGCAGCTGAAGCAGCACAATGTCCCAAAGGCGATGCTGAAAGCAGCAGGCAGAATGAGGGAGGAACATTGGTAGGTTTCTGGCATGGCCTACTTTCGGGAGTTTTAGAGGAGCATTCAAAACCCATCATCATGTCTGAATTTCTACACAAAAAGCCTTTTCATTTCACTATAGACAACCCTTCCCATAGCTAACAGCTCTGAAAACACTGATTCACTGACAAAAGCTATTTGGGGATTTCATAGCAACCAACATTGTTTTGGTGAGAGAAACACACACAGAATGAGCTCAGACTCTGAGAAGGAAGCTAGCTCTGCTGTATTAATCATCAGGATAACAGGCCAAATCTCAAATACAAGCCCCCAAGATGAAGTTCATCAGCCCACATAATCTTCCTTTTTCCATAATTCATTTAATTTTCAGTTCCTTCTCTGCTATCAAATCACAAAAGAAACATCTTCTGCTTGCAGATAAACACACACCCTGTCTTTTCAGGGATTACCACTTTTTGAGGCTGAATGGATTTTAATTTTAAAACATCTTATCTGGGATTGCCTTCTAAACATCTTTTCCATGAAAGGTGTAATTAATTTTATATGTTTAAAAGAAAATCTAGAGAAGGGGAAGTTAGCAGAAGATAGCAAAGTACATTTGCATATTATTTTGCTAACATCTCAGATCAGCCTGTAAATAGAAGAGGCTTATTCCAGTGATTACATAGCTAAAAACCTTCCTTCCAGATGCAGGCCTGGATGGAAAGATCTCTTTTATGTTTTACTTAAATTTCCTACCTGCTGGCATGCAGCGGCATCTAATTACCTAGTTTCATGTCAAATTAAAGAGGTCTGCAGATTTCATAGACCAAAATAACCTCAGAAAAATCCAAGAAAACTCAAGGCACAAAGACAGGCTCTGCCAGACCTGCAGAATCTGCTGTGTAGGGCCTGACCTAGACCAACCTCCACTGGCCACTTTGGTGATTTTGTAAATTACAAAAATAGCCAGTTGTTTTTGCTGCAGCTCTGTATGCTTGGGAACTCTCCCATTCTGCATACACACCTTCACTCCAATCCTCTTATGCAAATATCTAGAGAAAGCCACCCCTGAGACAACAGCCTTGGCTCAGTGGAACAATAAGCCAGGCAAAAGTGGTGGTAAAGATTTACAACTATAAGACACTTCCCTGAAACAATGACTGCCTAATGTCTTTGTGCCATGACTGGGAGACTTGGAGATAGTGAGTAACTCTAAAACCAGAGAGAATTGTTCTTCTGTATTGAAGTGAGCCTGAACAACCACCTCTAGGTAAAAGAAATTGATCATTGAAGGTTATCTCTAATAAGCCTGACTTCAGTGGGAATTTAGTCTCTTAAAAATCCAGTCCTAGAAAAAAGACCAGGCAGTGAAAAAAAGAAAAAAGACCAGGCAGTGAAGCACATATAGCAAGCACTATGCCCTAAGTTGGGTGTATTGTGCCATCACTGCTAATACACCCCCAACACCTTTTCCACTTTGTCTTATGTACACAAAAATACTTCTTCCAGGTTTAAACTTATTTCTTACCAAAAGCAGCAAGCATTTTCACAGATAAGATAAGGCAGAGGCTTTGCTAATACTCTGCTGCCTGCACTTCTAGACATGAACACAAAATTTATATCCTTTCTCCATCTGTTCGTCCTGAGCTATGATGGAGTTTCCAGAAAGGTCTGTAGGAGAGAGGGCTTCCCCACACCATCTGCGCTGCTCTGTCTGTTGGAAATGCTCTTCATCCCTCAGGGACACAAGCTTATCTCCATGCTTGGTCTCAGTCTGCTGGATTAGCTGGGTTCTTCCTGAAGCAAAAAAGACTGAGAGAAACTTCCCAGGAAAGGGTATGCTTCAGTCCCAGGACTGACTCCACTCAGTCATTAAATGACTGTAGGAAGCCATAGCCAGCCTTTTTTTGGCTGAAACACCAGTACCATGATAGAAATATAAAAGGAAATATTCTTCATTGTTTAATTCAACAATCAACTCTAAATTTCATCTCTATTTCTTTCATAGTTCCCCTCTCCCCAGCCTGAGGGGTTCTGTCAGCTGCAGCATCTGCATGGTTCCCACTGGCACAGATCAGCCCGTGGCCATCCCTTTCCTCATACCTGTTGTGGCACAGCAGACCCTGGGCAAATTAGAGTATGCACCACAGCATGGAAGGCACTGGTAATAATACATTGCCTTGTGTTTACTGATAAAATCAGAGAAGGTGGGCACTGTACGGCAGCCCATCTGGGCAGTTTGAGACACTCAGGAAAGCTCAGACCCAGGTCCTGGAGGAACAGGATTTAGCATTCATTCCCTCTGTGAATCAAAGGGAGCATTCCTAAAACTGTTCAGTAGTATGTTAAATAAAATGCATTTCCTGCACAGATTCCTTAAGGTAGTTTCTTTCCCAGGCCTAAAAAGCTAAAGAAAACACAAAGGTAACAGGGCCTAGCAACACGTTCAGGAAAGGGAAAACAGCACCACAGAAGCACCCAAATCCCAGCTCAGTATTTCTCACTACCCAAGGATATCCTCTTAGTTAAGAACCAGCACATTTTGCCTGCTGAAATATGTAAGCCCCCTTTCTCCAGTCTGGATTATCTAGTTAATTTGACACACACTCTTCATGGTCTGACTGGAGAACTAAGCATCACTCTGTGTCAGTAAAACAGCACCTGCATAGTCACTGCACGAAATGGATGTTTGCTGAAATGCATTAAGCATTTATCATTCAAACCATCCTGCTTTACAAATAACAAATCTATTACATTTTATCCTGTTTTCATAAAACAAATTCAGAATACCCCTATTAATGAAGGATAAAACATTATTGTTTAATATTGCCATTTTGATCATTATGTGACAGCTCTGAATTCTCACTTTACCAAGAGAGCTTAACCATTCCCTCCCTTCAGGCCTAGAAAGCCATATTTTTTAACCTGCTACACTGAAAAACCCTACTGTTTCCATACCTCTGCCAACAAAAGCTCTTATGACTCTTAATGCCTTCCAGATGCCCAGCAGAACAGTGCCATTTGCAGTCTGTTTCTCAGAAGACAACTGCCTTCTCAGCATGCAGTTCTCCTCCCACTCCCATCCTCTGACACACACGCTCATTTTCCACTGTGCCGTTACACAAAGCATGGCACGTCTTCCGGATGTGTAAGGCAGAGGCCTCATCTGCTGGTGCCTTTGTCCCAGCAGTATGGATTGACTTTATTCAAGTAAAGGTGAAAAACTAATCATGCATGTTCTGTTCCCTGGCAGCTCTCATATTTCTCTGTTTTTTTCCACAGTTATCCTAGCCCCATCAAGGAAGAAGTAGTTAACTGAAATAATAACTGTGTATGATGATAATGAACTATTGTAGTGAAGGGGATGCAGGGGCAAAATGGGATGTCTAATTCACATAGGTGCATCCCTTCTACCTCATGGATGGAAAGATCATCTTCGTTCCTCAGGGCAGCACAGAGATGTTAAATCTTTGTCTCAAACAGATGAACTAGCTGAGGCTACAAGGCATGGAGGAGGGAAGCCACAAGTATTATGATTTACCCTTGGTTTGCCAAGAAACTTAGCACAGAGTATCTGGATGAAGAAACTCCGATATTGTACAAAGAAAACCTTGCACTGAGAAGCAGAATTAAAACATTCCTATGCAGCAATTGCAGTTGTCAAGCACATGCCTGGTACACTCACTCTCTCAATGGAAGGTGTTGAGCTAATGGTTTTAGGGCTCCAAGTGTTTCAGTGCTTTCACATGAGGGCATGAAGGGGTGCGCACCAATGAACACCTTGCCACTCATCCCAGATCCCAGTGAGAGATTGGAAAAATGGCAATGGGTCATCACAGATCTGAGTGTACAGCACTTCAAAGAACCAGCTGCTGTAACTGCTGCTTCTTCTTAGTGCTTGTAAAGGTGCACACACACACACACACACACGCACACCCCCCTTCACAATTCAACTGAGCAATGTTCCTTGGATGACACCCTGCCACTTAAGCAGTGATTGCTGCACTCTGAAGTTTTAATCTGCTCCTGATACTCCTGCATCAGCATAGAGGGACATGACCAGAGGACCGGTGTTACTGCTCTGCAATATTCTACAAGAATATTCTTCCAAAAGGCTGTAAGGCCACCCTAGAGTCAGGCTGCCATAAGTGGGTGTTCTCTGCACACAGACACTTATATTCTTTGTCGAGACTGAACCAGTTGCTTTGTATGCAATGAATCTAGGCTGTGTCTCCTTATCTCCTACAACTTTTGAGAAAGAGCATCTATCAACAAACGTACAACCTGATCTAGGTGATATTCAGATCCTTTTTTTAAAAAAGGAATTTGAATTACACCTTCAGTTAATACTGTAATCTTAGATAAACTGAATATGGACTTAGACTCAAAGCTCACAGCTCTTCACTTTGTTTAGCTAATGCCACCACAATGATAATAGGCATCTTAGCTTATCAACAAGAATGGGAGCAAAAAGCTGGTAACTCTACAAACAATCTTGTGCAAATCAGAGGGGCAGATTCTCTTATCAGCAGAAAAGCTTGCTGTATTCTTTAGAAATCACATTGTTCACAGGTAAGAGAAAACAGAACGACGCTAAGCAGGAAGGTGAGTGTCAGACGTGGCTTTGAGATGAAATTTTAACGTACTTACTGAGACCCTCGGCTTCTGTATGTAACCTCAGGCCTTCTTGATCAAGACACAGTTGCAGGTTCAAGCAGCTAATATTGCCCACAAGCTACATACACATGCAGCTAAGTTCTTCCCAGTAACAATATGTGATATCAATGCTGTTCTAGCTACAAGTTGCTTCCGTTTTCCTCACTCACATACCCAGCTGCAAAAGTGCCTCCCTTGCTCTGTGCCAGTCCTGGAACTTGCTGATCCCCTGAGCAAATTCCACCTGCTAACCTGGCAGAAAACCAGCCAGGCTGAAACAAGTTAAGTGAATAGAGTCACGCTGGACAGGAGCCAGAGCACCAGCACAAAGGAAAGGGGGAAAGGAGGAAGGCATGTGTGCACACACTTGAGAATGGAAAGGAAAACCAGGGCCGCCTCCTCTTGGCAGCACCAAGATGCCATTATATCAGCTGAGCTGTAGGCATAGGCTCATCCTCATGCTACTGCAGTACTGCTATCCAAGCAAGGCAGATTAAACAGAGAAAAAGGGAAGCTAGCATGGAGATCCCTACCCAAAGACCAACAACTCGGCAAATATAAGCACAAGGTCACTGACAGAGGATGGATATTCAACCACTGAAGAGTTCAACTGCAATGTACTGCAAAGGCAGTCTCAATAGATGCCACTGCCTAGCCGCCTCCTACCTACCTGACAGACAGACACCAAAGCAGAAAGTAGACATGCACTGAAGCTCTCAAGGCAGTCTTGTCCTTACTGAGGGTATTGCAGGTTGTTTGTACCTCCTGCCAGACAAAAAATACCACAGCACCCCAAGTACAAAAATGCTAGTGTCCCATTTTTCATCTACCCAGAGGAATGGAGCGCCTCCATCCATGTAACTGAGCAAACAAAAAATAAGTGTTCTCTTTTAAATGAGGCATTGTGACTGCATCAACACAGAAGGAAGGAACTGCATCAAAACATCACTACTGAGGATAAGGAAAAGGCTGAGGTTTTAATGCCTTCTTTACATCTGTCTTTACTAGACAGACCACTTATCCTCAGAGTACTCAGCTTCCCAACCTGGAAGTCTGGGATGGAGAGCAGAAAAAAAAAATAGTGCTCAGGTGGAAATAGTTAGAGACTACTGCCCCATCTGGAATGTCACAAGTCCATGGGACCAGATGGGATCCCCTTGAGTGTGGTAAGGAATGTGGCAGATGGGATTGCAGGGCCACTTTCCATCCTCTATCAGCAGTCACGGTCATCCAGAGAGGTCCCAGATGACTGGAGACTTGCTGATGTGATGCCCATCTATAAGGGTTGTAAGGAGGAACTACAGGGCTGTCAGCCTGACCTCGGTGCCAGGAGAGGCGATGGAACAGGTCATCTTGAGTGCAATCACATTGCATATGCCGGACAGACAGGGGATCAGGCCCAGTCAGCATGTGTTCATGAAAGGCAAGTCCTGCCTGACCAACCTCATCTCCTTCTATGACTGGGTAACCCACCTGGTGGATGAGGGAAAGGCTGTTGATGTCATCTACCTAGACTTCAGCTAGGCCTTTGACATGGTCTCCCAAAGAATTCTCCTGAAGAAGCTGCCAGCCCATGGCTTGGACAGGTCAATGCTCGCCTGAACATGAGCCCAGGTGCCCAAGAAGGCCAACGACATCCTGGCTTGTCTCAGGAGCAGTGCAGCCAGCAGGACCAGGGAGGTGATCATCCCCATGTATGCTGCTCTGGTGAGGTCGCACCTTGAGTGCTGTGTTCAGTTTTGGGCCCCTCACTACAAGGACGTTGAGGCCCTGGAGTGTGTCCAGAGAAGGGTTATGAAGCTGGTGAAGGGCCTGGAGCACAAGTCCTGTGAGGAGCAGCTGAGGGAACTGGGGTAGTTTAGTCTGGAGAAGAGGAAGTTCAAGGGAGCCCTTATTGCTCTCTGCAACTACCTGAAAGGAAGGCGTGGGGAGCTGGGGGTTGGTCTCTTCTCACAGGTAACTAGCAATTAGACTTCCCACAATACCAACCTTCCAGTACAGACTACCTTCAGAAATACAGAGACAGTACAGTCAGCATGACGAAAAGCACAAGGTATGACCATGAGTGAATTTCTTCAACGTTTAAAAAAAAAGCACCACAAATTAAAAAACATCCACTCCAATGTACAAAGTTACCATGAAAAGTCCAAACTTTGTTTTTTTTTTTTCAAAGGCAAAGCAAACACAATTAGACAATATTTACAGTTCAGAGTGCAGCATCTTCTATTGCTGCACAGCAGAAAGAAAGAACACCCACGTTTCATCAGATTACTTGCTCTGTCAACTAGATCTCTGTTAATTACAATTGGAGCCTGGCCACCTCAGGATAGGGATGGGATTCATCTCCCTTAAAAGGCTAGTTCCTAACAAAACAATACTACAGGAATTCTATAAAGCTACATTAAAGCAGAGGAATGTACCTTTTCTACAGGAACATAATAATACAAAAACACCCCTCCATTTCAATCTTCTTCAAGAATTGGCATGCTTAACTTTACGCAAAAGAAGCTAGCCATCTCTCACAGCAGCCCACTGGTTTATGGTTTGTCTTGCTCATCCTCATGCACGTCTTGCCAAAGGAGTCCCAAGTCTTCCACAACCACAGAAACTCACCTCCCCTTTTCAGATTGCAGGAGGCAGTTCCATAGCTTTTCACAGCATCATCCTCAGTGCATGAACACATGCCAAAAGGATGAGGAAAACCACCCATGCTGTTGACTTTCAGAGCCCCATCACGGAGAGGCGAGCATCAGAGTGAAGATGCACAGCCTAAAAGAGCTATTATAGCATCCAACAGCTCTGGCAAACATTGACTCACACTGTTGTTTCAAGGCTTTCCTCATAACTGCAGTAGTGTGTGGCAGATTTTACTTATATATTTTAAACAAAAGTAAGATGTCTGAAAACAACCAGAAGTATTGAAGGAAAAGTCCTAAAGCAGGTAATTCATTTTTTAAAAAGTACTGAGAGTAAAAATGCCTCCTAAAGCTACTGCAGCTAAAATAAAATTAACTCTATTGATTCAGCTTCAATTTTCAGGACAGAGATTTGTCTGCAACTACAGCAAAGTACTGACAAAACAGTAGTCACTGCTCTTCCCCTGCTTCTAAAGATGGCAGCTGACCAGTATATACTATGGGGATTAGAAGCTACATAAGTAGTTACATCTATCTCTGATCATTATCTCTGCCAACCTGTAATTACGACAAATTCGTCTCTCGCAATTGTTTGTGTGCTTGATTGATGTTAATCTTCTAGGTATTTGAACAGTGACTAATTTAATATAAACAGAAAGTCATCAAAGTACAAAGGCTAGCAAACAGCACGACAAGATACCAGTTAAAAAATTTGCCTATGCTCACTTTGCCACAATGATTGTTCAGAGGTTTTTTCATTTGGAAATGTAACAGCATCAGCCTGGAGGTCTTACATTACTGAGATCTTTCTTGCATTTCGCCAGTTCCCAGAAATGCTGCAAACCATGATCAAGCAAAATAACAGCACACAAATTGAAAATCAATATGCTATTATTCCAAATCTGAACATCAAAATGCTGATGTTGTAACACGTGGGCTTCTGTTGACTACCTGCTGAATCTACTTCCTGCAATAGCCTTTAAACAATTCCAGTTTTGTACCAAAAGCTAAGTGAATAGACAGTTTGCTTTTAAAAACAGATGGGATATAATAAAAGTAAATGTGATTGTGAGGAATCCACAAACTTGCATTAAGCCCTACAGTTTATGACAGGCCTTCACTCTTCTTCCATACTACATCACTCAAGGAAAAACAGCATTATGATTTTTCTTTTAGGAATGTGCTTTGCTACCACAGAGCATCCACACAGCTTCATCTTGAAAATCCCCACAGCTTTTTGGCACACGGATATGAAACAACAAATCACGTTTGGAAATGTAGTAAGTGGCAACTTCTAAGCCTACAGTAGCAAGTTCCTAACCAGGTACTCCAGAAATATTACCAGTCCTTTTTCTCCTTAGCAGGGCAACCATACACTGTCCAAACAGCTCTTGCATGCTCCCCCATCTCACCTCCTGAACAGGCGGTGCAAGTGGATTCTTGAACTCTGAGAGTGACACTGGGAGGGAGAACTTGGAAAGCATCGATGGCAGATTGTGGCCCCGAAACTGGCAAGAAAATGCATCTGCTAATGGAGAGTAACTACAGAAAAGAGATAAAAGCAGAAGTCAGTTTTATATTGCTGGTCAGTGTAATATTTATCCACTTAAGCATTACATTAAGTGTCAATTTCAAATGAAATATTCTCTATCATCTAAAAACACAGTAAGGGTACTTAATGGCATGTTGCATCTTGCTTTAAGTAACCACATAGAATATGTATTTTCATCTTGGCATTACATTCAGCTTCACTGTATTACTGAGGGTGTGGAGGGAATCCAGAGAAGAAAAATAAAAATGATAAAAAGTCTAGACCTGTGCAGTCTCTGATCAAAGGAACAGGGATTGGTCAGTCACGAGATGACAGGACTAGGGATGGGCAGTATACAAGCACAATCTTCAAACAAGCTAAATGCAGCTGCAGATGTGACTGCTCTCCCTGCCTGTGCTGAACAAGGAAAGCAATATGACTGATTAGAAGTACAGGAGAGTCAAGTTAAATATTAAGAAAACTGTTTGTCTTCAAGAACAGCACTGCCATGTATGACACAGGCACAGCTGTTCGTGCATGACCTCAAGGTCCCTTTCAGGACTATTTTTATACTTCCATCCCATTAGTTTTGACCTAAAAGTATTTTCCTATAACTGAGTTCCAACACAGATTCTAAAAACATCTCAAAATACAACCCAGAAAAAGTTGCCAATCTTCAGCAGAGCAAAAATATCCACTGCTGCCTCCATATCTTCCTTGATTGCCACTACCTTCCCTCAGACTATCTGCATTACCTTCAGTCTACTGAAAGGCATGTAAGTGGAAATGCCATCATATGAAACAACACAATATTGATGGCAACACTACCCTGACTTGCTAATTTGATTCTTTTCAGGTGATGCTGTGTGCCAGATACCCAGACAGTCCCGTGAAATATTCAGTGATTCAACTTAATCAAGTTTTCTAAGTCTTTCCACATTGCTTAAGGATCATACAACCTTTTCTGATATGGACACAGTGATGTACTAAAGGATGGGACATACTAAGAGTAGCATCACAATGTAAATACTGTTTCCAAGTCCCATGTCACTGCAGAAGCATATTGAACTGCTTTGATACCGCTCCCTACCCCAGACAAACTCATATGTGGCTTTGCAATTTCCAGCTCATGTAATGATTAGTGTTCTGCACAACTGCAACAAATTCATACACAACGAAAGATCTACCCTGTATCCAGTCAGACAGGAAAGAAAATCTGCACTTCTCACCAATTTCTTAATACAATCATTGATCTTCCTACTACTTACAGACAGACACTGGCATTTGGAGAAAGCATGTAGACATTGTTTTCACACAGCGGATAAATAATAATTGCTTTTCCCCAGTAAACAAGATGTGCAGCAAGCTGAAAAACCTGCATTAAGGAAACAGGGAAAAGTTAGGACAGCAAAAAAGCAAAATTCAAAATCTCACCAGGACTTCCATACAATGACAGAAAATTCTTATCAGATGACCAAAAAGTCTTGTTTGAGCTGAAATGAAAGCAAAATATTATATCTTTTAACTCTGTCTTCAGAATAAGTTCAGGGTTTAAATAACATGTGGCACATCAAAAAACATTTGACAAGGTTAAGGATTTCCACAGCAACCCATGATTCAGCTTTGGATGCAGGACTGTTGAGCACCATCACTGCACCACTGATCTTCATTTCGCCCATCTCTCCCCCACACTGTAAGGCTCAAGCTTTCTCTGTGCACTCTGCTCACACTGAAAAAAAACTAGCATGCTCATATACCACCGAAACCCACTGGCATGAAGAACGAAAATGTCTTGTGAATTAAAAGAATTTCAGCTTACAGTTCCCCATACCTGCAGCAATGCCAAGTCAGCATCTTGAGCTAGTTGCTGCAAATTCTTCACAGCAGAGGTAGTTTTAATTACTCTCACCAGGGCAGGAGAGCAGTCCAATGGGAGCTCATTAAGCAATGACTTCTCATCATTTAGAAGTAATAAGGCATGGTAAGGCCTGCAGAAAAAGAAGGAATATATTTGCCCAGTAAACTGCAACTTTTCCTGAAGGTTTAGTTATTCCCAGGCCATGATACCTCAGCTGGTAAAAATGACACTCTAATATCATCCTTTTGCTGTAAGTGGATTCAGAGTAAGCTTATTTTTATGTTACAAGATAAGATGTTCCCCACAAAATGGGGATAAAGGGTTATATGATAACTGGATGCCATAGTGACTAGAGAAGAAATGACACTGTGCTGGCATACAGTTAACCCTAAAGAATTTGACTGAAAACTGCACATTTGCATCACTGAAATACAGAATGAAGTAGAAGAGAGGAAGAAGGCAGGACTGAGTTAGTTTTGCAGGTAAAAAGCTGTAACCATAGAGAGCAAGAAATAAGACATCAAAGAGCCCAGGCTCTCTTTCCTCTTTACAAAAAATCAGTCCTGTGTCAACAGATTCAAATGAACACACAATTTCTCTGAATGCAAATAGTGCAGACCTCTCCCGCAGCACTGCCTACCAAACTCAATTATGTTAACCAAACCACCTTATGTTAACATGAAAGCTGTGGCTTTGCACCACCACGTATACAGCAGCAGCACGATACCTCAGCATAAGATTCAGGGAGTCCTGTCTCGGCTCACGCCCCAGCCACCCACCACTCAGCGTCCTTTCATCCCCCCAGCTGTGCCAGTACAATCATTTGCAGCATAATACTTGGGCCTGGTGAAAGGACAAACCGCAGCTGAAGGACTTGCTCTTACCTGATCGATTTCAGGCTTCTCTCAATTGCTTCTGGAGGAATAAAGTTTGTTGCAACATAATGGATTTTATGAGGCAGGCAGAAACTCACTTCCAGCCAGTTGTTGATATGTAATCGGACCACTCCTGTTGTACAGAGACTATAACGGGAAAAAAATAAATACATACAGCATTTATAGTGTATACCAAGTGAAAATAGTGGACCAGATTGATTTCTGCACGGGAATCAGAGCAGGGCAAGAAAAGGGTGAGAAGGGTGAGTGTACCATGTCTACCGCCAGACTGGATGAGAACAAGATGGATGATTCCTGGCTGCAAGGGATTCCTTAATTTACAGAACATTATGTATTATGAGGCTTTGGGGAAATTTGCAAGACTATATCCCACTGGCTGCCACTTCCCTCTGCTCTTAACATTGCAGCAGTATCTCAAGAGAGAACAGTTACTTGAAGGTCTCCTGCAAGGTCACTACACTAGAAAATTCCCTAGACCAGAGATGGAAAGGGCAAAGATAAATAAGGCACAATGTTTTCACCACCATTTTCCATCTTTCTGGAAAAAGCTCCGTTTGTTCAGAATCCTTAAACAGTTCAGAGACTTGAGACTTAAATATATGCATCCAAGAAAAGTCTCTCAAGCTGAAAAGCAGAATTGCAAAGTTTCCATTTGGGATAAGTATTTGCCTTATTTGCCCTCACTCCTGCATTTCAAAAGCATGTTGAACCACAAAAAGTAGTTTCTGCCAAAATCTCAGTTCCACAAAGCAGACAAGAGCACCTATATCACAAACATAACCGACATCTTTTGATCCATACATCATATGATAAACAACTGAGATACCTTATAGGGCTTGCTTTGGGTAGTGACACTTCCAGATACTTCAGCAATGAACAGAATCAAGTCAGAAACAATACAGAGAAATGGAAACAGGAGTCTGTAAATCTAAGCAAGAGATGAAACATACCTAGGTAGGTAACTGTAGCTGCTGAAAAATGGGTACAGGTGGGCAAGATACTGTAAGAAACTAAGCCAGCACCCCCATGCAAATTTTTACAACACTGCCCAGTCTGACAAAATGAAACACTGGCCTGGAAACAGCTTTGCTGGAGACCATGGGACGGAGCAAGGAGGAAGAGAAAAGGCCCAGAACATCTTTCTATGTATAGGGAGTTAGAAACAAAACCAAACTCCCTAAACATTCTTAAGCCAAAGCCAACTTTGTCTACATTGGAGAGCTGAACTTCTCAAGATGCCTACAGGCTGTTGTCCTCCAAGATGAACAAAGTGCATCAGAGGCTAAATGAATATTGCCTGAATTCAAACCTCATCCTCAGAAAAAGAAAAAAAAAAAACAGTCCTCAGAATGTTTCATCCCGAGAACAAAAACCAGTCCTCAAAATGTTAATCACTCCATGGCACCAACTCCTAAAGATGAGCTGGCTGGAATCCATCAGGAGTACGCACGTAGGTCTGTAACTATAGATTACAGAATCACAGGTAGACCTTTACAGGCCAGGTTTCAGACAAAAAAAAAACAAACCTCTAGCTCCCTTAAGATGCCCTCTGCTTTTGAAGTTTGTTCTAAAATATTTTTTTCTAAACAAAACACTATTTTGAAGGTTTAGGTTGGGTATTAGGGAGAACTTCTTTACAGAAAGGGTTGTTAGGCATTGGAATGGGCTGCCCAGGGAAGTGGTTCAATCACCATCCATGAAGGTCTTTAAAAGATGTTTAGATGTTGAGCTTAGTGATACGGTTTAGTGAAGGACTTGTTAGTGTTAGGTCAGAGGTTGGACTAGGTGATCCTGGAGGTCTCTTCCAACCTAGACAATTCTGTGATTCTGATTCTGTGATTCTTTTTACAAACTTCAGTTTGCAAACATTCCAGTCTAAATTTTAAATTTGAGTGTGTTGAGACTTGCAATATGACTTTTGTGTAGATAAAACCCAAGAATTTCCCCTCTGCTCAAAACACATTTAAAAACAAGCCAGGAGCAGACAGAGAGTGAATACATGTCTTGAACATTCTTTATGTGGTGATTTAAACATTTATTCCGAGCACTTAATTTTAGGCCACAAACTAACATGCTCTTTTTCAAGTTCATCTGGTTGTATAAGGAGTTCAGAGAGATCAGAAAATTCAGCTTTAAAACAAAAGCATTGGTAGCTTTGGCTGCCAGTGTAACTATTCACCAAACCACAACAGAGTGGTGAGAGCACAAACAAGATCCTGTCCTGCCTTTTGCATGATCAGACTCATAAAGTCAAATCTCACTGTAGACAAAGCTTTTGTAAAGCAGGGGCCATGGTTTTGTTCTCAAATCCTGCACTGAACACTGAGAAGTATTTATTTTCCAAAATGTTAATGGAACAAACACTATACATGTTTTCCTTTAAAAAAAATTCCCTGAAAAGCTAAATCCACTCTCTGGTGCTACCATCTCACACCCATTTAGAGGCTACAAACCCTGAAGGAACATGCAAAGCATGGCAAACACCTCAGTTTGTCTTGCTGCAACTCCGGTAACACTGCTTAACCCACCAGACATACACCAACTGACAGAGAAAGCTGAATTATCTTAAAATACATCAAGGTAAAGGGCACCTTGAAGCAGTAGTTATCCGCACTGTGTAGGGGGCCAAACACTCACAAGAGAAAACATGACAAAAAAATCAATTGCACAAATGAGTTAAGAGACTATGTGAAAGCTAGTGTGGTTGTCAAAATGGGTTACCAAAACAAAGGAAAGAAACATGAAAATATGAAACATTTGCAGGGATATTCTCCCTGTGTACTCTAACACTCAGGAAAAATATATGTTTGGTTCCTTTCATTCTTTGGTCCAAGTGCATTAAGGCAAAAGCTTTAATTATATAATTACATTCTCCACAGCATAATTTTGTCTACATTGCATTATACAACAATAGCCTAAAATTAAAGACAACAAGAAAAACAGATTTTGAGCTCTGATTTCAATTTTAATTTCATTTTTCTACATTTGCATTCAATTTCAAACCTTCACTATAGCTAGCTTTATGTAATGATTTCTCTTTCACTCCTCCCCTTGTGGATGGAAAATAATTTAAGTCTCTAATAATCTGGCTGGGAACAAAATACATCCACCAGCAACAATGTATGTGACTGCACTTAGCCAGTCAAAATCAATTAGTTTTACTAAGATATATGCAAGGATTCATGAAATACAGTAAAGTCCAAGAAAGTGAAATGGACAATGGGATGGAGTGCACCCTCGTTGAATTCACAGATGGCATAAAACTGTGAGGAGTGTGATTTACCAGAGGGCCATGCAGATATCCAGAGGAACCCTGTCACACTGGAGCAAAGCACTGTCTGTCAAGAACCTCATGACATTCAGCAAGGAGAAGTGCAAAGTCCTGCACCTGGGGAGTAACAACCCCAAGCACCAGCACATGCTGGGGGCACCCAGCTGGAAAGCAGCTTGGCAGAAAAGGTACTAAGAGTCCTGGTAGACACCAAGTAGAACAAGAGTCAGCAATGTGCCCTTGCTGCAAAGAAGACTAACGGCGCCCTTGGCTGCATCAGGGAAAGTACTGCCAGCAGGTTAAGGGAGGTGATCCTTCCCCTCTACCTAGATTTGGTGAGGCCATACGTGGAGTGCTGTGTCCGGTCCTGGGCCCACCAGTACAAGAGAGACCTGGACATACTGGGAAAAATCACATGTAGGGCCACAGGGATGACGAAGGGACTAGAGCTCCTCTCCTGTGAGGAGAGGCTGCGAGAGTTGGGACTGCTCAGCCTGGAGAAGAGGCTCAGGGGGATCTCACCAATGCCTGCACATCCCTGAAGGCAGGGTGCACAGAGCATGGAGCCAGGCCCTGCTCAGCGGTGCCCAGGGCCAGGCCCAGAGGCAGTGGGCACAAACTGGAGCACAGGAGGCTCCCTCTGAACACCAGGAGGCACTTCTGTGCTGTGCAGGTGTCGGAGCCACACAGGTTGCCCACAGAGGCTGTGGAGTCTCCTCCTTGGAGAGCTCCCAAAGCCACCTGGACATGGGCCTGGGCTGCCCTACTTGGGGTGGCCCTGCGGGGGTACGGGGGGGGAGCACATGGGCTCAGAGGGGCCTCAGGCCTCAGCCATGCTGTTGTTGTGTGAAATTGAAGTTTGGATCCGCATTTGCTTTCATTTTTATTTGTTTCCCACAAAGTCATCTATTTAGCAAGCTTTTTACTGTAAGCCTCACGAATCCCCATGAGCTGGCTGCCAGCTGTTTGGCTGGGGACCATGCACACCCAGAAGCTTCCTTCTTTAGGGACAGAAGCACAACACCAAAAACTAGCAACAGAAGAAAGAACCAAGCAAACAAGTTGTAAGTTATCAAAGTTGCGTTACGGAGTCACCTAGCTGCACTTCGACTTTGCTCTTCTCAAACAACTAAAATTGTGGAGCAAACAGTCCTGTGTAAGTGGTGATATCCATGCTCACTGAGCACATGTAACTCTATAACATGATGTCCGTATGCAAAAGATGTGGTGCTAGCTCCACTGTGCTGATCCTATCCTAAAGAGACCAAAACGCAGTTAGAAACCAAAGTGGAATCATCTGTACCTAGCAGCAGTGAACAGGTCAAATCCAAAGGAAAACTTAGAGCACAGACCTCGCTATCCCACCCCCAGTCCAGCACCAGGAAGACACAGGACCACAGAAGGTGAGAACACTGCGTTGGCCAGCACTGTACCGTGAGCCTCTGGCTCTGGGACACATTTACATAGCCCCTGACAGAAAACATAGAATTACACAAAGATTTCAGAGGTGTGGTAGATTTACAAGAAACGTACAGGATTACCTCTTTTCTTCTTCGCTCCTTTCCCAACTTCTCTTCACGTTTTATGGGGATTTTTTCAGTGCTACTGCACCCCGAGGTTTTTCACTGAACCATCTGCTCTAATTCCAAATGCCCTTTTCAGAACAGTTATATATTATACAAGGTTTGTCTTGTCTCATGTGCATTACTTTACATCCAACCATAGTGAATATCATCTGCTGATCAGTTGGTCTCCAGTAACCTTTCTTCAAATCTTCCTCATCTATTTGCGTTTTTATTCCCTTCGCTATTATCTATAAACTTTGTCAGTTCACACATTGCCCCTTTTTCCAGGCCAGTTATCAATATGAACACATTGAACAGCATAGGTATGAATACAGATTACCACAGACAAACTGGGTAAAAATGGCTTCATTCTCCATATTCTAATCCTCCATTAAATCCTCATTGATGTTCCATTTCTCTCATGAAAACTTAATTTCAACACTTTTTGTTGGAAATCTCTGCTTAGATGCTACACCATGAGTGATGCTGAGGGATACATAGCAAGGGATTAGGATACTGACAGGGGATTTTGTAGTAATCTGAAAATGAATCAGGGAGGAGTAACCAGTAAAAAGCTGTTCGCTGTCTCTCTAGTGTAAGACCTAAAATACATCTAATGAGACTGGGAGGAGGAGCAAAGTTCAAAAAGAAACAGAAAGAAACAGAGCAACCAGTTAAGCCATGGAGCTCCTTATCAGAGGATGTTGTGGTTGTTAAATATTTACTTTGGCTTGTAGGAGAGTGAACTAATTTTGGGAAATGAGATCAGCTTAAGGCTGTTGAATATACACAAAGCACCTCCAGAGCTGCAAGCTGCAGGAAGCTGTGGAATATTTTAGGGAATATCAATGCTCTTTTGCTCTGTTCTTATGCTTTGCCCTGAATAGCAACTGTGATTTAATCCCCTCAAAATGGGAATCTTAAAGTTGGCCAGATCCTACAGAATCCCAGCCTTCTTTTTCACAACTATCAGCAAAACACAGCCAATCCCACCTCACATTTTATAAACTGGTTATAAATTCCTACACACACACCACATCTTATGTTTATCCTGTTTACACCATATATTAATAACATGCTTGCTAGTTTTGTAGGGGTGAGCTTGTAGCTTTTGAGTTTATTTTTGCTAGAGGTTGTGACTATTTGGAACTTTCAAATAGTTTTACTCTTCCCTGTAAAAGACACACTCACTGTCCTTTGGTCAACTAACTGTAGTTGGCTTATATGTCATAGTACAGTCATATAAATAACATATAATAATTCATTAATTTTCATATAATTATTCCTCTTCCCCTTAAGTTGATGAGAGGCTAGATCCACCAGTCAGTTCAAATCCCACTAGGCTAAAATGTATAAAGGCTCTTTGTATATTAAAAACAAATAAACAAAAACCAATCCTCTCCTCCCCCTCAAAAAATAGTATTTTCACTTTTCTTCTAATATAAAGCTAATAAAAATTTGCTAAAAACAGATGGGCACTTAGCTATCATCAAGCTAACAAATTATCCGCTCTAACAATTGGTGAAAGTAGTCTTAATTCCTTAAATTGAACGCTGGCTTACAGGAGGCCCCCATTGTAAAAGCAGGAAAGGTTCCCCTTCCTCTGAGGGGAAGGTGAAAAAGATTTTCAAACTTGTTTTCTCAACTAATGGAAGAGAAACATCTGGTTTTAGGTATTAGCCAAAAAGGTCCCAGGAACTAAATGTTGCTTACCTCCAAACTGTCAGTTTAATAATACTCAGTTACAACAGCAGCAGTAGCACTACAGTCAAAATGACCTGGCTACTGATTACTACCTTATAAAATAAGGACATTTCATTCAAAATGCAAAGGACATTGAGCTATAAAAAGATTTGTACACTCATGGTTTACTACAAACCAGCTTACTAAGGGACATGTTGGGTCTTGCCTGAAACACCTCAGCACCATCTACAGGAAACCAAAGGCTAGACAGCAATTCTGAAGCAACTGCAATAATTCAAGAAGCATTTGACTGGAATTCCAAAACAAGCAGGCACTAGGAAATGCTGGCTTGAGCAAATCTCAAATGGGGAGATGGGTTCCCATCTGCAATTCAAAGTGCCCTCTCCACCTAACTATGACATTTCCTTATGCCAAAGGCTATGCCAGAAATGCCCATATATTTAAAACAGTACATTGTCACTGCATGCACTTATCACAGAATCATAGAATGGTTTGTGTTAGAAGTGACCTTTAAAGATCACCTAGTCCCATGGGCAGGCACATCTCCTACTAGGCCAGGCTGCCCAAATCCCCACCCAGCCCGGCCTTGAGCACTGCCAGGGATGGGGCACCCACAGCTCCTCTGAGCAGCCTGGGCCAGGGCCTCACCACCCTTACAATAAATAGTTTCTTCCTTATACATAATCTAAGTCCACCCTCTTTTAGTTTAAAATCATTAGCCCTTGTCCTATCACTACATGACCTTGTTATAAGTCTCTCTCCATCTTTCTTACAAGCCCCCTTTAGGTATTAAAAGTCTTCTCCAGGCTGAACACCCCCAGCTCCCTCAGCCTCTCTTCACAGCAGAGGAGGGAGCTCCAGCCCCCTGACCATCCTCATGGCCTCCTCTGGACCTGCTCCAGCAGGTCCCTGTCCCTCCAGTGCTGGACAGTTTCTTCTACTTGACCAAAAAATTATTTTAGTTATATGCTTGCCCTGCAAGGTGCTGCTGCACCTCTCACCCTATCTGCCTGCAGGTGTAATAAGCATATTTCCTATTTTCTCGTATAAAGCATTAATGGAAAATGCAGAACACCACCTTATTACCTATTCAGCTAACACTGTTAATGACTTTTCAAAGAGAGCTTTCCAATCAAATGCAAAGTCATTTATCCTTTTACCAACAGTTTAATTCTTAACTTGCTTGTGACAATGTCATGCAAAATCATGTTAAAATATGACATGCATGTCCTCTACCCCACCCACAATGCCTAAATGAGGGAAATGAGGGAGACTGCTTTGTTTTATATCTGGGAGCCAGCACCAATGTGTGTTTCTCCATGGCCAGTCTACTCCTT
Source organism: Aythya marila (assembly GCF_965140915.1). Lineage (NCBI taxonomy): Eukaryota > Metazoa > Chordata > Aves > Anseriformes > Anatidae > Aythya > Aythya marila. The sequence goes on along the minus strand of NC_139056.1, from coordinate 6,838,538 downwards.
ATTGCATGGAAGGACAGTAGTACTACTCCATGAGCTTGGGCTATATGTTACTCCAGTCACAGTTAAATGCCACAAGATGTCACTGTGTCACTAAAATGTTTGGAAACAAGATCAGTATCTGCCCTGTCACGAATTCATACCCTGAGAGGAACAGAGAAACGTAAAAAGCAAGTGAAAAGTTTGATATGAGAATTACAGGCTATGCAAAAGAAAAAAAAAAAAAGCAGCCTTATTTTAAAATTTAGTATACATTTTGTGAGAATCTAATTGATCAGTGTGCTACACTCATTCCAAATAGGCTGAAATTCACAGCTCTTGAACACAGTAAAAACAGCTCATTAGAAGTTTTATAACATGTTTACAATCATTAATTTATCTAGGTTTTCAGTGCCTTGCCTTCCCGGTCTTCGTGATTGTTCCATTTGAACAAAGGAAATTGTGACCTAGGGAAGCTAAAGAGTTGGTCTAAGTTCATACACCGTGCCTGACAATCAACGAAGGAACTCAACAGTAGTTTTCCTAAGTCCAGACAAACACACTAGTCAAGGGGCTCATCTTTCACCCCACCAAACCCTTCTGTCTTCTGTCTTTCTCCTGCCAAGTGCATATCCTGAATAAAGGTGTCTGCTCTGCATGACGAATCAGCACTGACATACGGTTGAAGCAGTATGCTGGAGGAGCTGGGTGCCCGACTCCTGCTGAAATTCAACACTAGCTCAACGCTTCCTTGAAATCCTCACCAGAACCTTTAATCCAGTCAAGAAACAGCATGTTACACTTTCCATTCTGCTGAAAGTCTCACCACCTAATCCAAATTCACTGTCCAGACATGCACAGTGTAACCAAATGAAGCCAAGGCAGTATCTAACGTTGCCATCAGTGCTATACGCAGCATTTTTCTCTTACTTGCAGGTTTATAGCACTACTACAGAGACAAAATATTCATATTTTATATTCAGATTTTTCAGTTTTACAATTCGTTTATCCTTATGTGCCTTTGTGCCAAAGAGGAAAATAATTATTGAAGCTGCAACAGATCACCGACTTTTAAGAAACATAATATATCCAAAGGGAGACCAAGGTGATGATTAGGATAGCGATTCTGCAAACATTTTACCTGACACCTAGCCTCCACCTCATCTAAACCCAAATCTCAATGAGTCAGCAGCATAAAGACATAGATAACCTCCTAAGGAACAGGGCCAAGAGGTTTCAGTGACAAGCAACATACTATGAGCCATGAAGGAAAACCTGCTTACCTGTCATAAGTCTCTTTGAGATCTCTGGCCAATTTGCACTTGGGCAGGATATGATGAAAAGGTGACTGTGGCCCTTCTGTGGCTATGGAAAATTTCAAAACAAGGAAGCAAACAAATAATTTCAAAGCAGAGAGAATTTCCTTTTCCCCCTCTAGGCAAAGCCAGTACCTTAGGCACAGAATCCATATCTTTTTAATCTACATTTCTATTTCAAAGCTTTTATGATAATCCAAGTTAACCATTAAGATAATAACAATGAATTAATGCCAACTTCTGATCCTCAACTTAGTTAAACACATTACCTGTGAACTTGACGTGATCATTTTCAGTGTTTTTGTTTCTATACATACTAGGTTTTATTTTCAATACTTGAAGCAAGATGATGTGTCAGTAAGAGTTCACCTTAGATGGTGCATATTAGTATAATAAGTTGCTATAAAGCATGGTCTATAAAAATGCTGTGCATAAAAATCTGTTGGCCATGGAAACTACATGTAAAAGTAAAATTTCCACACAAGAAGTCTAGTAACTAAACATAGTGTTAGAGCATAGGAAACTTGCTCTACATTGGGTGAAGTAGCTACATATGAGTTCTTCCACATCATCCTAACAGGCAGATCCAAACATGATGGTTCAGTACACCCTCTCCAATGATTGTTCTGAACCAAGCTAGCAAGGAAAGCAACCAAATTACTTCACTTCTAAACCTGACGTCTCTGCACAGGGATAGTTTTCTTGGATGAGGAAAAATGCAGTCAAAAGCTGTAAAAATGCTAAAGAGCACCAAAACTTGTTCATTCTGATCGCTGCCACAAAAGAAAAAGGCACAATCAGCACTTCTCTGAAAAAGTGCTCCTGCACAAATAGAGTTGTACACAAAGCTAAGCTCAACACTTACTTTCTGACATGGCAGACACTTCATCCTGAATAGCTAAGATCAGCTTGGCCTCCCTGGTCAGGTACTGGCAGCGGCGCTCCTCATGCTGCAAGACGATGGCGATTCGACGGGAAAGGTTGTGTAAGCAGTTTATCACTGATGGATCTGCATTGGCCTACAGGCAACACAGAAGGGAAACTGTCTGGTCATTCAGCCACAGTCACATTTATGGAACTAGAGTGATGGATAAGTAATCAAAGCAATTATCTTCAGCAGATACCGGTCTCTCTGGCAACTGGCTGAAGAATAGAGTTTTCTCTGACAGTAACAAAGCTCCCAGAGAAAGTTAAGGAAGATGAAAGTGAGGGACTTATAGACTTGTTCATGAACATCAAATTAACACAGCACCTGGAGTATGATACTCGTATCTGTTTTTTGGTTTTTTTTCCAGCTGTTACTAGGCCTTTTGCTAGCAAAGAGACCAAAGAACTCAATTTCACATAGCCAGAAAAGAAAATGTCAAGTTATTTGAAAAGGAAGCGCATCACAATGTTCAGGTTAAATTCACTGGGAGTATAAGGACTGCAGTGCCTTTAACATAGCCCACTCTCACCATGTTGGTTGTACTGAAGTTTGTCTTATACAACTAGCATTTGTCTTGTCAGTATGTAAGTAGTACCAACAAATGATCAACACTTTGATACAAAAGCAAAATGAATCTGGACATACATTCCAAAGCATTTCACAAATATGGCTTATTACAAACACTTGCATTTGTGCAAGTCCCGGAACGAAAGTGCTAGAAAAATCTATCACATAAGTACAGCTGATAAGGGGGGACTCAGCAGCTCTAGTCAGAAAGTGCACAGTAAGCAGCTGCTTCATGTTTGTTAAGACTTTTAAAGGAATTTACAGTTCTAGCAAGTGATAACTTGGCATGTAAACTAGCAAACCATGAGTCAACATTTTCAAATTCCACTCTTCTTGCTGAGTCACGACACGTTGGTAACCCTGAGCTTAAACACAGCAGGATCAGTGCTGATTACAGTGTTTGGGACTTTGCCTGCTCTGTCTGCCCGCTGCAGATGGGCTCATCTTTATCACAGAATACCTCCACCCACACTTTGCAGTGCACTAGACTCTGCTAGGAAAAAAAAATTCGCTTGCTTTACACATAGCACTTTCCAAAAACTTGACAGCTCTCTGTGAAGTAAGAGTGTCTCATTTGGCAAACACAATTAAATGCTATATTAAGCACATAGTACATCAGTATCCTCACAGTGCCAAAATGCAAAAAAGTGAGTTTTCCTAGGAGAACCACTAGAAAACAGATTCTAAAGAAATGCAGACAAGAGGAATGTACGTGTTACTAAAAGATCAAAACTTTTGAAGCTAACAGCTCTTAATGCGTGAAATTTAAAATCAACTTCTGTATTGCAAATTTGGATCTTCCTAACCTAAGAATGTTCCAAAGCACAGCAACACTGGATTCCCAGCAGAACTCAATGAACGATATCTTGCTTGATTCAGATTGGGATAATTGTCTCTTGTGAAACCTTGCCTTTCCACTGAAGAAAAGCCACTTGGACTATGGCCATGTATAAAGTACCGGTGCTAAAAGGGGAAAAAAAAGTCACTTCACAGTCAAGGAGCTGGAGGCTTTAAAATCATGACATGGTATCCAAAGTCCTAGTCAAGCAAAAATCAGCCATCTCCAGCAGGACAGCTGTTCCAATGCCATCCTTCATTTTCAGCATGTTGCTTCACATGCATATGTGCCACAAAAACAATATGATAGCTCCACAGATGTAACCTGTGGGCTGTGAAGAGAAAGCCAGAGCTCAGAAATCAAATAATGCTTGAACATAATGAAATTTCTAGGGTTTTATACTATCAAATTAGTGAAACCAGGATCCCTTAACACTGATACCAACATCTCATCAACAGAGTAGACTTAAAAAGAAACTCCAAGGAAAACATACATATTTGCTCCAGATTTTTGTTTAACATCAAAGTGTATTTATTCCTCACATGTTCCTGCTTCTCGTTCAGAATGCTACATACAGCCAGTTGCTCCCTGGCATGCTCCTTCTTTTACAACAGCCTCATGGCTAAAAAGAAGCAGCTTTCAAACACTATCCAACTAATTATAAAGAGGCCTGCAGGTAATGAGCAGAGGCACATGGCTCTGTATCATCAAGCATGATTAAGGGCTCTAAATAGTGCTGTTCTGAAGTATCATTTCAAAAAGAGCATCAGGGTTAAAAAAAAAAAAAAGAAGAAAAAGTGATAGGTTTTGTCCAAATACAGAAGGACAGACAAAAAAACTCTTCAGACATTAAACTGAGAGCACCTTCATCCACAGACCAATCTTGGATGAAACTGCAAGCCCATGATACCAGGAACATGGTTCCCACTCAGAAAAATGCTATGAGACGAGAGGAAAAAACACACAAATGCCATTCCTTTCTAAACATGAGCCTAAACTCTATCCTTTGGTTCTGATATGTCTTCCAAGAAACTACAGCACCGTGCTAACACACAGAGCCAGCACCCATCCAGGTCTGGATCCAAGCTGGCAAACCTTACTGGAAAATGTAATGGCTCTAGAGAGCACAGAGCAGATTTCTTCATGGCTTTGCACTGAACAAGCTTGGGTTAACCAAAGCCATGGCAGGGCCCTAACTTGTAAGTCTGTCCAAACACATGTCACTGTCCATGCTTGCTGCTGCCTCTGCTTCTGGCGCTGAACTGACCACCAAGGCCAGAGCTGCATGGAGCTACAAGGGCTCAGCAATGTGCTGTATGGATTTGGACCTACCCCAGGCAGAAGTAGAGCAGAGAATGGCATCTGGCATACAGGACAGTAAGACACAGGCTGCTTTTCCACATAGCTAACTTGGACAAGCTTCAATTGCATGATTAGAAACATCACAGCAGGTCAGCAGCTCGTCAATAACAACAGACAAGACACATGCAAGATTTGTAACAGGGTTCATATCTATTTTTCAAAGTGATTTCTTGCATGCCTTTATAGTCTGGGTTTTTAAAAAACAGAACAAAAAAGCTCTAAGATGTATCCTGAACAGAACAACTGTGCTTGAGGCTACATAATGCTGGGCTGGAAATCTTACTAACTTCTCAGTGTCGTGTTCTGCTTTGTTTTGTTATTTCAAATGAAAATCTCCCAGTGAAATTGGGCACTGAATGTTTTACAAGAGATTATGGCAACATGAGCCTACTGCATTCTGTTACACATCTGAAGGACATTCCATTACCAGATGACTAGAAGGCAGTCCTTACTTACCCTTAGGGCAAACACCACATTGAAGAGAATCATAGTGGGCATCTCTCTCTTTGGTGAGGGATCAGTTTTGGATACCTGAAAAATATTTGAAAGAAATCCCATATGCTACTGTCCTCCGGAACAAGTAATCAAGGGAGGAAAAAAAAAATAAAAAAGAAAACTCAGTCAAATAACAGTTTGCTGAGAGATGAGAGCAGACAAATCAAATTCTACCATCAAAATTTGACTTGTAAAAAATAAAATTGTATGATTATTTTCTTATTAAAGTATTACAGTTATTTTATGTTTTCTGAGAAGCTGGTAAAACATAAACCAAAACATTTTGGTAAGGATCATAGAAATGTGTATCGGTTAAGACAGCGGCATTAGTAGATGTCTTTACTAATGCATTCTAGCACCATTAGGGGCCCTAGATATAATTTTTTCTTAAAACAATTGTTATATATTGTTAACCACAGAAAACACTACAGATTTCTCACCCCATGCCACACATATTCTCCTTTTTCCTAAAATCCCCATTTGGACTGCATCATGTTGCAAGCTGTTGTTTTTATCAGAAAAACTGTGCTCGAGAACTGCCCATATTCAATCTCACGCACTTGCACAATACTAAGATAAAAGGTTTGGTTTACATTCCTGCAGGACTTCAAATGCATTCTCCATCACGCATGCCTTCCCTTCCCCCCCTCCCCCCAAAAAATGTTCTTTCTGCAACAGAAGGCTTCCTAGTGTCATAATCTTTAGCACATGTACAGGCTTTCTTGTGGGGAGGCGCAGAGGAAGCGAACACAAGCAAGTTGTATTTGCAAATCCAGTACTAACATCTCTGAATCAACTATGCGTCACCACAAGATGGAGCACAAAATCCAGAGGACACCCCTGCCTTCCCCGAAGCTCCCTGCTGAACACTCAGTCCAACCTGAAGTATAAACCACCTGAACAATCATCTAGCCTAATATTCTGCCTCTACACCACAATGAATGGGCATAAAGTTAACGCAGTGTCCGAGGCAGGGCAAACACAAAGAAGCTAGCAACAGCAAAGCTGCTTCCAGCCTTTCTGACAAGTACTGAGCATCAGCAACAAACTGCTCACTGGTGAACTCCTGAATGCTTTCACTTAAAAATCAGAAAAACTAGAAGTAGTAACACATACCTTTGTTTTTCTAAATTGTTAAGTGAAGTTCTATCAAAAAGGCAGTGACAAGGGGTATGACAAAAACAATTTACTGTGCTTATTTGTTCTTTTGGAGATACAGGTTCCAAGATGTCCTGTGAACTTCAATAAAGACTTAAAAGCATTAAGTGCAGGGACTGATCCTATTCTTCCCTTAAAATCAACCATTAACATCAGCTGGAATACAGCTAGTTTTCATATCCCCTCTTGAGTGGAAAAAAAGACCTAAGCTGGAAAAGAAAATGATGAAAGAATTTAAGAATTCAGAATATCATTACATAAAAGACAGTCTGGCACATGATTAAATGTTGGTGCTCTTGTAATTCCTCAATCTCATTTGAAGAAGAATTTGCTGAGTTGTCCTGTGAAGTAACTTACTGCAGCATGAACTCCAAAGAAATCCAAACCAGAGACTGTCAGGTTACTTCAGTCATTGCTTTTGCTCCATGGGACAGGGATGAAATAATCTAGCTTCTTACTAACTGCCTAAGGGTCCCAGATTTAGACCCAAACGAACTAGTAGAAAGGGCTGCCACATCCAGAAGATTCTGGAAACTAGAAAGTTCTGGGTGCCTCCTGGGGTGATAAGACACAGCCAAGAAAAAGATTCTACTAGAAGTAACAAAAAGGCATTTACAGCACTCTATAATGTTGTTTATTTACACAGATGTAATTTTATTTAGACAAATTGAAAATGAAGAGGTTTTTCATGCAATTAGGATAAAAGTGACTACAAGCAGAGAAAATGTGTAACGTGTGGTAAACAAATGCAAATACAACTTTTCAACTTAGTTTAGACTCACTACACCACAATTATGAAGTTGTGCCTTTTGGACAAGATTGGCAAAATAAATGAACCTGGTACTGTGGGAGAACAGACCACTGTTGTCAGGGCCCTGAGGGCACCAAACACTCTTAATGGCCTTGGCCAACACCACTTGGTCCCCACACCTGCCCATGCATGACCCAGGAGCCCCATTTAAGCTCAGTATGGGGCCTTTGGTCCCTGAAGCTGGGGGTCTCCAGCCCTGTCTCTTGGATAGGCCTCAGACCTATGCTGTAGGTAGTGTGTCTCCTGGAGGGACTGCACTATGTACACAGCAGCCTTGTCCTCTAGCCCTACCTGTGGCTCCATCTCCTTTTGCTCCTGGCTGAGCTCTCCAGATGGACCCTGGGCCCAGTTCATTGCTTGCCTTCTGTGAGACGGGTGACAGGCCCTGCTAGCAGCACCCCAGCTTGCCCATCCGCCAGGAGCAGCTGGTCCTTGCTGCTCCCATACAGCAGCACAGTAGGTCTGGAGCATCCCCTCATTCTCTCCCTTCCTTAGCCCTTTCCTCCATCATTTCATAGAGTCAACTGCCACACATTACTGAGGTGGGCTGTAACAGTCTCTATAAAAACAAAACAAGGCAACACCTTCTTGTCTCTTTGCCACCATTCTATTTGCTCTAAGTGTCAGAGCTAGAAACATGAACGGCAAAACAAAAACTACCTTGCAAAACACTGCTTGAGCTTCCCAGCACCTGACCTCACTCCCAGCAGCACCAGGAACTTTTAGTGTCCTAGGGTAGTGGGCACCAGCTGTTCTGAACACAGCAGGTTGCATTTGCTGAAGTACTTGCATGGTCTGGGGGAACTTGTATTCTGTTTTCCAAAACAGTTCAAACATTTGAGAACTGAGTCTTGGTGATGCTCAGTCACATTTCTTGTACTCGTATGTGAGTTTCAGAAGTGGAACACTGGCACCTTTTGGTGCTTGAAGCCAGCTTCTTACTTGGATAAAAGCAGTCCTAAAGCAGTCTGGTCTTCTAAATACCAAGCAGCAGTTGCCAACAATCTGTTTGCACCTCTAATTATAGATAGAAAGGATGACAGAATTGGCAAGCAGATTTTTGCCTGGAAAAATGAACGACTTAGCAAATTTGACAAAAAAGGAGATGAAAGCAGTTCAGTGATACAGATTAGTGTTGGATTTAGAAATTACCAAAGCCTGGTTCATTTTTACAGTCTGTCAGGATGAGGAATGGGAAAGGGAATATTTTGCATGCAGAACCACGCAAGTTCTTTCCTAGATTTAAGCAGGGCCTTTTCTATACCTGGGTGACAACTGCTTTTACTCCAATCACAGACCATAAACCAAGGTCTGAATACAAACAGCAGCCAAACTTTCTCCACAAGAAAATTTTAGACCTCTTTTTAACATTTGTTAGGGTTTGGGCTTGTTTGTGTTTTTTTTTTGGTTGGTTGGTTTTTGTTTTGTTTTTTACTGCCATACTAATTGGTGGTGATGAAAAGCTAAGTTGCAACAACTAACATGGTGAGAAACAACTTTTTGAGCTGGACCACTTAGCAAACTTCTGTTTACCCAAGCTCCTTTTCTAATGTGACCAGACTGGGGTTTCTGTAAGTCACTGACACAGCTCCCTTAGTTTGCTACTCACTGTAGTTATCTGGAAATACAGAAAGGCAGCTTTGAGCATCCACAAGAATCAGAAATCAGGAAGAAACAGGATCAAAAGCAAACCTATCCATTCTAAATTCTAGGTTTCCTAACTAAGCCATGGAGTTTGAAAAGAAAGCATGCCCCCCAAGCAGACCTCTTACCATACCTGCCCAAGGGCATGCTGAAGCAATGTAGGGTGGCCAACAAAGCGAACATTATCAATCTTCAGTTCAAATTTTTTGCCACACATATCTGACTTTGTAGCCAAAATCGTTGCCAGGATGACATCTGAAAACCTTGAAGAGCAGAAACAAAAGTTATTACAATTTTCAAAAAGCATACCCCCAGAATGTTCCTCCAAATACAGATGTATTTAACTTGTGAGATTTTTTTTAAGTTGTAAATTGTGTATAAATTGCTGTACCTGGCATACCCCCAATTATAGAAAATTAAGAATCCCTTAATTACATCTGTCAGATCATCACAATTATAAAACAGGAAGCGTTCAAGACAAAGACTGTGGTGTCATGCTTATTTCAGTACATGCACAGCAAAATAAATTGGTAATATTAGATGCAGTTTGTTTAAATACAAAAACAGCCTGAGTTAGCCATTGCCTGGATTTAGCTGCAGATTAATGAACTTACTAAGCAACTACATATCAAGACAGCCTGTCACTCAAGCACAACAAAGATCTTTAAGCCACCCATTGCGGCAAAGGGGAAGGCAAGACAGAGCTTGAGTCAATTAAAAGAAAAATATATTCTACATTTGTCCCTCCTTTTCCAAATCTAGTCAGTGAGACTCAAAGTTACTCACTTAACAGCTCTCAACCTGCGGTCAAAGGACCAGCAGCACCCTGCTGAAAATTGCTTGGCATCACCTGGCCTCGTCTGATAAACTAAACCAAGACAAATTCATGACAATGGGCTCTCCTCAGTGCTGACCACATTTTAGTGGTACTGGGGACTGCTCTGGATTTGTGGTGGGAAGACTGCAACCACGAGACAGGACAGCAAGTACCTACAAGGAGTCTGCCAAGTAAAATACAGCCACAGCTCCAAATTGGGTAAGAATTCCAGCGTGACAAGGGAAGAATTCTGCAAACACTTCTGATGACCTTACAACATTGGCCTTCTCTTTAAAAATACTCATGTTCCTCAGGGTGTCCCCTGAGACAGTGAAGCTCAAATCCATACGAAAGGGGACCTCAGTTAGCTGCTGGAGGGAACTTCTTGTTGTTTCACGACAGCAGTAGTGCAAGGTTTGATATTAGCAATGTTCTTTCCTCATCTGATTTCTCTAAGACCCTCACTTAACCAAATGGATTTCAAGCCAGCTTCTGATGAGACTGTTTTTTAAATAATGGCAATGTTTAATCCAGTTTCTTTATTTGCATTCATGGATGTGTGTCCCTGTCAGACCATCCCCCTCCACCATGCAGGTTTCCCGGATAACACAGTATCACTCAGAGAAAAGGGCAGACGTGGGTGTGTTCTGCACTCACCTTATCTCTTGGCCACAAGCGAGCCCTCAGTGCCCAGGGAAGGACTTAATGTACCACGCTCCTGGTTCACTCTGAGTGAGTTATGGAGTACCACAGAAACTAATACAAGCACACAGCCAGGTCTTTAGTCTGTATCTATCTGCATATGACCCAGGGGCTATTGCTGTCATTAGACCTACATATACTGAAGATGCAGGATAATACAGGGGCTTTCCAAACTGCCAAAGCCTCTGATGCTTGTACAAAAAGGTCCTCCTCACCATCCTGCTTATGTTTGGCTAATGGAAGGAGCAGCTCTGTACAAAGTTCCAAATCCCTGGCTGCTCTGCTCACACAGGATGCTGAACACAGCTGAGGGCTAGCAGAGAGATGGGCAGACTAGCCAGAGACTCCTGGGGCCACTGAACCCGTGCTCCCCGGCCACTGTGCTGGACTGGGCTGCACAACACATGGATTTCATGAGGAAAAGGTAAAGCTTCCTCCAGCTGGACTTCACGTGACAGCTCCTGGAGATCACATCCAAAATAGGAAAAAGTCACCACGACAGCAGTGAGCTTTCCCTCCTCTTTCTGCCATACCCAGCTGTGTTAGATACTAGCCTGGTCACAGAGCCAGGAAAACTCTAAGAACAATGGGTCAAAAACGAGCATATGCTCTGGTAAGCAGAGGTAGAAACAGGGTAAACTAGGAAGTGCCTGCTTGCTTGTAGAAAATGAGTTCTTCTTCCCTCCCCCAGCCTTGGCAAAGGATGCCTTGAGAGCTGGAAAACCAAACTTCATTAATGACGACTTACACCTCTGTTAAGATTTCACTTTTACACAGAATTCCACCACGAGATCTTTTCATGCACAGCTGCGGTGCTGAATGTAACAGTTCAGCAGTGCCCCAGGATAGCTCACGACACTGACACCCACCTCTGCATTACCTCCTATTTGGCTCTGTGAGGAGCACAAGATTAAAAGCTTAATTTTGTAATGTCTTCCCCATCTTCTTGCTAGCCAAGTCCTCTCTTTCTGGAAGAGCGCTGCAACTGCAGCCAGATGACATGTTCAGGATATATAACCCTCTGTTGTGTAGCAGGGGGTCTACCTGATGGGTACAGGCACCTGGTATCACCACAGGCTCTCCAGAGAGACCTGGACTCCAGACTCATTCTCCTGGTCTGACAGCCTAGAAGCATTGGTTTGGTTGTTTGTTCCAAATCCCCCCGAAAACATTCCACATCTTTTATACATTTCTTAGGCCTCTGGACAAGAGGGAAATTGAGGGACAACTGATATGTCATTCCCTTCATTTCAGTTCATCATTTCATCTTAAACAACAACATTTTAGTTTAGATATTTTAAAACTGGTTTTCTAATCTCTGTAGCATACTAAGATGACTTAAAAACACTGACTTATCAGAGCCCAAGAGTTTGTTAGAAGCAGATTAGGTTTCACAATTGGGCAGTAACAGTTCCTTTTTATTTCATGGGATTAGCCCGAGCTCTGTGATTTACAGAGGGAAGCAAACTTTCCCTTTACTAAAGAATTCAGCAACTGGAAACTAAATACAAAAAAAACAAAAGCTTTGATTTGCCCAAAATATCCTATGGTGAGCTTGACATTGTGGCAGCAGCAGACAATCCAGCAGTATGATACAAACCACACTAGTGCAGACTGACTGCTGTCACCAGCACCTCCTCTGGAACTGACATAGCTAAACCAACAATTGCTTTTGCTTTAGCATACAGAAGAGGAGGGATATCAAGAATATCGAACAAAAACATATTTTTTTCCCAAGGATGGAAAATAACTTTAAGGTTCACAGGAAGTCAAAGTAAGTTATTTCTAAGGAATTCGTCTTTGAAGTGGTTTAGAAAGGGAGCTGACTATCTGGGTGATCATCTTTGTTACATGGGTACTAGAGGTGAGGCTTAATACTTCTGGGGCCCCTGGCAGAGATAAGTACTTTTCCCTCCACACATTCAAAAAGGGGTATAATGCAGTCACCCAGCTTAGTTTTGTGGGGCAACAAGAGCAAGCAACCGGAGCATCCGCTCAAAAACTGGTCTCTGAAAAGCTCTCCGTAATTACTGTGAGATTGAATAGCGTACTTACTGGTAGGTACTTCTAACTCATTGCTTGTCAGAAAGCAATTTGTTTTAGGGCTCCTTGTCAGAATAACTACAATGTCAAGGCTATACATTTTTTTATTCTTGGAGGGTCACAACTTTCCTCAATTCACAGAGGGACATTATGACACCCATTCTGGGTACCCTACAGAAAGCACAGCGATGTTAGTAGGACCTTTGTAATTATCCTAGCATAAAACCTTAGCGATACATTTCCTACAGACATTGTGATTTAGCGTATAATTATGTCATCATTCGGTGTGAAGTAGAAACCAGGAACAAAGCACAATTAAAAGGATAGTGAGAAAAGAAAGCCATTCTAGACAGAGGTGATTATTAAGAACATTTGGTCTTACCCTGAAACCAATTGCTCATCAGTTAGAGGACATTGGTCTCTGAAATGGGAACATGGCCATAAACACAAGACAAAAACATAACAAAAGAAAATAAACGAGGCAAGTACACACCAAAAAAAAAAAAGAGAAAAGATAACATTAAATACTACGATGATCTATTAAGAGTTAAACTTCTGTACAGGAATGACAAGTATTGAGAAGACTCAAAACTAATGGTAGGTGAATTTCTGGGACACATTGCAGACTGAAATTGAAGGCATTTTAGTCTTCTCACTAACACTGTTGTAACGTCCTCCCACAATGTGCTGCATTTATGGAATTGCATTTACACTGCATTTTTCAATTGACGCTTACCTTACAAGAAACAAACAAACAAAAACAAACAAACAAAAACACAGAAGATGTTGTAGTCTGATTTAGAGCAGATTATAAACGTCACTTTGTTTTCTAGACTGTCAGTAGAGGTTTCGCCAAAGGAACATCCCACGCAGCCCCAGCTGACTCAGAGCTCTTCACCACTGGTGCTAGTGCTTCCATACCCACAAGACTTAGAAAAAGAGGATGGCAAACACTGTTCCACACACAGCCAGCATTATTTTTAAAGGGCTTTGCACAAACAGCTGCTGCTGCTCTCCCACAGGGATCTAAACAATAGGTACAAGTGTGTCCAGAATCACAGCACAAGCATGAAGGTAACTTAGGAAGAGTAGGCAGAAAAAGTTTTCAGGCAAAGAACCTGAACGGTGTGCAGAGCAAGGCTCTGTTAGCAGCTGCACTCACTTTTGTATCAGGGAAATAAATAGCTATTTTAATTCTATCAACTGCTTGGTGGTTGGATTTTGTTTTGTTTTTGTTTTTTTCCGAATAACAAGGGAAAAAGTACTTTGGAAAAATGAATCTGTAATGAAAAATTAATCTGATAAAAGCTTCATACTGTCCACTGTAGAAATGAGACAAAATGAAAACCTCCAACAATTATTTAATCCCAAAGACTGCAGATTTCCACAAGTCATGTTGAAAAGGTAGAACAATCCCAAAGGACAAACAATATACAACAGGGGTGATATTACAGAAAGGATGTTTAAACGGATGGATGGGTGAACAGAAAAGCACAGGCTTACAGAAAGGAAGCCTTTCAGAACAAATAACAAGGGAGAATACTGAGGTCCAGTGAAAGAGGGACAGAGGAGACAGAAACATTACCACAGGAGAACTACTGTTTGATAGAAAGGGACATTTGAGTCCTTGTTTGTCAGTAACTTGATGGTTGTTTTTTTGTTTTGTTTTGTTTTTTAGCAAAAAGCATGTAGCCAATTAATGACATCAATGCTGTCAAGCTTACTAAATCTCCCTCAGTTAGTTGGTTACACTACTAAAAAATATAAAGTCTGGTGTAACATATGTTCCTCTGTGTGCATCTTCATTAGAATTTTTGCTGAGTATCTCTCCTCCAAAGAAAACTACAAAATGCACTTCAAAGAAATTTAACAAAGCATCATCTTCAGACTTCAAGAGTTGCTACATGTCTTTACTGCCTTACCTTTTTCCAGGATGGTGGGCATCTCCATAAGTTGTGAAGGGTATATATTATTGATATAGCACTCAAAAAATGAAGCATGTTTTTGATGAGAGCAGATGATGTAAGACTGAGAAGAAGCCAGCAAAGAGAGACACTTGACAGGTGATTTGCTTTGACAGTGACAGAATCTTAACAATACCTCTCTGTTGCCTGGCCATCATCAACACACCTTGAACACTTTTGATGCTTGACTTGCCTTTAGGATAAGAAAAGATCTGTATTCTAAAGACCCAAATACACAGCTCCACTGAAGATAAATCAACACAGCTGATACACACCAGTAACCCGGAGGCAGGACTGTCATGAATAGGCTGCACTTTTCTTTAAAAAAACAAAGTATAATGAAGACCAGGAAACTCATGTCTGAAGGTCACAAGAAAATAAATTATGCATACAAATATGGAAATGGAGAGTTAAGGCACCTGAACTGATCTAATTTTCTGAAGCCATAAAGAAATACATATACCTTAACCGCTCCATGAGAGGTACGCTCAAAAGTAATCAATCTGGGTTCCAACAGCTTAGCAAAAAAGCAATACTGAACCTTTTCTAGGATACATTTCATCCTAGATTATCAGTAAATCATGGACAGTCATCCACTATAAAAGAAGATGCATCCAACCCTCATGAGAACTATTGTAGCAGCAAGAGAGATCTGAAATAACCTTTGTTAACGAACATAAAACGTTATCAAACCACTCAACACAGCAGGCTGCCCTCTCCAAAGCCCCAGTTTGTGCTGCCAAAAACATCTGGAGAGATTACTGATATGTGGTGATTTAAAGGAATCTTTTTGCCAACACTTCCTTGAGGAAGCCTTCCAAAAATAACACAAAGCCACTTCATAAATTACTTTCATCTGGGACAACTCCAATAAGAAAATACCACCAGAACACAGATAGGACTTCATGCTGACAAACCCTCTCACTCTGTGGACTACTAAACCGAGCATTTCGGGAAGAGAATTGCTACACCACTGCACTGCACAAGAACAAACCTACAGGGACAGAACTGCCACTCAAGAAACAGGGATGGCTCTCACAAATCCAGTCGCTCCACTCCTGGTCTCTCCAGCCTTCAGTAGAAACATAAAAAGCACTCCAAACTGGAGCTCAGGAGCGAGAATCAGAACACTGCTGAGGAATAATCCCACGGGCTCAGCAACAGTACTGGTTTTACAGTAAATGATATTTAAGCTCTTTCCTTCCCTAGTCTACTCACACAGGTCATAAATCATATGCATCTCGCTCTGTCCAAGACCTTTTGCACTTCTCAGCCTCTACTCTTCCCCAAGGATCTCTTATGCTCCACAGGCATCAACTCTTGTTACTCCTAATACAGATACAGATCAAAACTCTGAGCCACCTGTTGTACATGACTTTGAAAATCGCTTTTCACTTTGTGCTGGAAGATGGGTTTGCGTACCGAAGACTTGCATATGGTTTCTACCTACATATGAGAGCTTCAGTTATTTCTTTTACTAGTTGTTATCGCTGAAGAGAAGGATATTTAGCTGCTGCATCAGTTGTATGGCTGCATTAAATGAATCTGAAAGCTTCTCTTCTGTCTTAGTGTGAAAGGCAGCTTTTTCAATGGATTTACAACATGAATTACACTGGTATTCAGGAAAGGCTTTTCCATAAACAAAACTGAAAGAAACCCAATTTTGAAAAACACTGCATTTCTGAATGTCGATGTATACCTGTGGAAGCAGCACAAGCAGTGTGCTGGGCCTCAAGATCTGGCAGAGCAATACGGATGCTCCGCTTCCCCCACTCCCCTTTTACCTGAATAGCAGCGATTGGCAGATCCATAGGATAGTAATAAGGGCCCTCCTGCTAATAGACCTGTGTTGGCTGGCACCTCAACTACATAGATGTAACTATAAGGCTATGAACTCCAGTAAACTTGACAACCATCAGCTACAGAGAGTACAGCATGGATTTGTATGTACTGCTATGTAAGGCTGTACAAATAGCAATTTTTCTCTGAAGACCATCACTACAGAGCGGGATTTCTGTCTTAATACTCTCTCACTCAGCACTTCAGAACTGTCCAGACCCACTTGATGGACTGCCAATAAGCTGATACTTTGAGCCTAGAGAAGTCGGTTCCCTAAATTCTTTTAAACACTAAAAGCTTAATAACAAATACTTGACCCAACAGACTCGAGCATTAGCCTTCAACCACTAATTTCTGGACTCCACTATAATAAAATAATTTAACTCTTTGTTTAATTTAGGTTACATGCCAGCACATTCAATCCACTTACAACCAGTTTCAGAATACTAAATTAAGAGCACTTTTCTCATCTGACTGTAATTTGAAGTGATAAAAGCTCTTCTTCCACCACAGTAGTAGCCAATATTGCATCACACTAATTCAGCACCACAGACAACATCCGGCGAGCACAGCTCTGCATTATGTGTTTTGTCCAACCTGCCAAAGTGGAAGAGGCAACAAGAATAGGTATCAAAAAGAAGCTGGCTCGCTTCCAATATTGCCTTAAATCTATCTAGGGAAATACTGGAGACAGGGTTTTTGAACAGCTACCAACAAAATCCCTGAGATAACCAACAAACATGCACAGAGCCCTCCTAACATGCATGTTAGGACATGCTGTCCACAGGACAGTCTGAAATGTCATTCAACAAATATCAGACTTCAAGACGTAGTGTGGTCCCACTGGAGTTGTGGCTCATAGCACACTACATCCCATGGAGACATGGTAGAACTATTTAAAGGTTTCGAAAAGATGCAATACATACAAATGACCCTAAACAAGATGTGTTACATCTGTTTTCATAAGGTCCCAGTCCTGGAAAAACATACAAACTTGATGAAGTTTCCTGTCATAGGTGGTTTTAATTTCAGTGAAACTATTCTCAGTCAAATGTAAGAACAAGATTAAACTTTGCAAGTTTGGGATATTCATTTCTTTTTTTGAGGACAAGTGATGACAACTTTTTTTTTAATTCTTGTATTAGAGAACAGCACCAACTATGCCATTGTTAATATTTGAAATTAAAAGACACATCTCAAAAAAGATCTGGAACTGAACTATGGCCCAGATTTGTCTCATACCTGATAGAGATAAATTTAGAACAATGCGGCAAATTACAGATTTTCTCCAAAAACTAATTAGAGGGTCCATTTCTATGTATATGCATGCTGAACAACATACATTATTTTTAGTGCATTTTTTCAGTGCAATGACCCACTGATTTCCTGTAATTTAAAAACTATCTCTAAGTCTCAGTATCCTTTTGAGCTACTATTTCACTCCATGGATACACAAGCAGCTATGTCTGGAGAAACAAAATTAGTTACTCATTAGCATAGAGCAATTCTGTATGACAATTATATGAGCTAAGGAAGAATCTGAGGCAACTATACAATATATCCAGTTAGAGGTATGCAGGTAGAGAAAAGTGGAATTTTGCCAAAGGATTAATACTCCTAGCTTTGAAAGAGTAATACTGCCTTTCTAACAAGCACAAAATATCTGAACAATACCCTGCCCAGAAAACAACAGACTCACTAGCATTCACTCGTGAGACATTCCTCATTAACAAGCACTGATTTGCTCATAACCTGACATTAAAGCATCTCTTCGCAGGTCTTCTATACACTGTAAGAGAATTTGCCTGCTGAACTAGCAGGCAAGAGAAAGAGAGGCCATCTCCTCCTGTTTCAAACTCAGACAAAGTGAAACGTTTTCTCCCTACCTGGAGTCCCCATCTTGATCCTCTGAGGTGTCACCAGAGCTATTCACAGCATATCGACTCCTTGGTTTATCTAAAGCAAAGAATAGAGACATTTTTTTCAAGGAACAACCTCCTTAAAGTGTACATTAAAGAATACTTGTCTGTGCCCTTTTAAAAATCATCTATAATCAAGCTCCAAAAAAGTAACATTAAAAGTAAGAATCCTTTCCTTTTTAAGTGGAAATACCAGATCTTGGTATGTTAGGGTTTTTTTTTTATTATTATTTTTCTATTTTTACTCATAAACACATTAAAAAATAGGAGAAGCTTACATTTTCAGGGAATACAGAGAAGAAAGCAAAACATACAGAGAAGTAACTTTTCTCTTAAGTACCAGGTAACAGTTTGCAATTCAAGAGAGTGGAAAATAAAAATCTGACCAATCAATTTCCCTTATTATTACTCAGGTTTCAGTAGAATGATAATGCTCCAGAAGCCCCCTCTGCGATGTCAGATATCAAAATCTTTTGCAAACAAAAAGCAGGAGAGAGACAGGAGGGAAACTGACAGCAAATATATATATACGTGATATATATATGATATCACACATGATATATATACATGATGATTTTTCTTATAAAAAACAGAGAGGGATTCAAAAATTACTTTTGCTCAGTAAAAAATTACTCACAACCTAAAAAGGGGTGTCAAATCTCCCATGATACACGGCAGCTGGCAAAGATTCATGTAGAACAACTTGAGGCCACGGACCACGATACTCACCTACCAGGTGACTCTCATGTTCAGTTTGGTATGTTCTTATTGAGGTCCAAATCATCAAATATTCTTAGGCACCAAACTCACACAGAAATCAAAAATCATTTCAAACTTACCTGCAATTACATTGCCTGGAAATGGCTTAGATCTGCAAGCAATGACGCTGTGATCTTGAGGCACTAACCATGCTAAGGCCTCTCAAAGCTGCTCTGGCTTTTTAGTAGCAGTGCACCTCGAAGTGCAGGACAGAACCAGCCACGCTGGCTGCACAGGGCCAGCACAAGCATGGCTTCATGTCAGCCATTGCAGACCCAAGAGAAGACTACACAGAATTTATAGAATTTACAGAATATACCAAGTTGGAAGGGACCCACAAAGATCAAATCCAACTCATGGCTTCTCACAGGACAACCCAAAAAACAAACCATGTGTCTGGGCATTTTCCAAATGCTTCCCGAACTCCAACAGGCTCAGTGCCATGAGCACTGCCCTGGGGAGCCTGTCACCCTGCAGAGCCTCCACCTCTTCCCGCTGGCAAGTACCAGTGGCCACACTGATTCTCATTTAGAGACACACGCAGTTATCCTACTCCTGGCTCCAGGCTGACTCCTGCTGAAGGCAGGTCTGCGTGCATCCCAGATACCTGCTGGGGCTGGAAACGATGGAGAAAGAGGTACAAGTGAAACTGCCTCTGTAGCAACCGGCTGAGACCCGAAAGGTCCTGTTTTCCTGTATAAATGAAACCTCCTCCACCTTATTATTCAACACAATGGACTGAAGGGACAAGAGGAAACGGCCTCAAGTTGTGTCAGGGGAGGTTCAGGTTGGAAATGAGGAGACATTTCTTCTCAGAAGAGCAGTCAGACAGTGGGATGGGTGGCCCAGGGAGGTGGTGGTGTCACCGTCCCTGGGGGTGTTCAAGGAAAGGTTGGATGTGGTGCTTGGGGACACGGGTTAGTGGGTGACAGTGGTGGAAGGGGAACAGTTGGACCAGATGACCTTGGAGGCCTTTTCCAACCTTAATGATTCTACGATTCTCTGAAGCTTCTTAGTTTCTACCCATTATTGGTTAAAGCTCACTTTGTCTCTTCTGAATTCCTTCTCCTAGATCTGTATCTTTCCCCCTTCTGTTTCCTTACTCTGTCTCCTTCATCCTCCACAGTTCCGAAACCCCCCAGTGCTCCAGCTGATCCAACACCAACAAAACACCAACACAACACTGCCTCACGAGTAACGCCAGTCCCTACCATGGTTCAAATTCACCTTCCTCAGAGATGTCAGCCTGGGCACCTGCAGGCAGGGCACCTGCAGGCAGCCCCTGCTCGGCACCGTGCCCTGTGGCAGCAGCCTGGGGACAGCCCGGCCGCTGAGGTGTGAGCACCCCGTGCCAAGGTGTACATGCCTACAGATGGCTGCCCCACAAAGAACAGAATAGAACCACAGAACTTCCTTGGGGGGGGGGCACACCAGGACACGCAGAGGGCTGTGAGCTGGGCGAGGGGCTCAGGTGCAGGAGCACCGGCGGACGGCTCGGCACGGCTCGGCTCGGCTCGGGACGGACCCCAGCGGCTGCACACACTTACTGGCCTGGGCAGCGGGGTGCTCGGCGCCGCGCTGGAAGGGGAAGCGGAACAGCAGCTTGTTGCCGCGGCTGCCCGAGCTCACCAGGATGACGCTGATGGGGCTGGTGCTCTCGCCCATGCCGGCACGGCTCGGCACGGCCTGGCCCGCAGGAAGGCGGCACGGCTCGGCTGATTTCCGCTTCCGAGGCCGCCGCCGCTTTCCCCGGTCCTTGGAGCTCTCGCTGGGGCGGAGCTGCCCCGGTGCGGGACCGGCGGAGCTCGGCAGCCCGGCACGGCTGGGCTCGGCACGGCCACCGGTCACAGCCGTGCCCCCAGGACAGCCCAGCACCTCCCGCTTGAGGCAGTGCCCTCAGTACAGCCAGCACCCGGTGTACTCATTCCGTTTCAGTCCTTTAGCCAGCACTGGCTGTATCCATTCCGTTTCAGTCCTTCACATGCCTAGGGACGGTGTCCCTAGTTCAGCCTGGCACCACGGCTTTATTCCGGCTCAGCGCTCTTTCCCCAGCGCTTTGGGCCCCAGCCGGTGGCTGTGGTGCCGCAGGGCAGTGCTAGCACCCAGCCCACCCTGACACCGGCTCCCGGCTGGGGCAGCTGCCCTGGCAGCCTCACACCGGCTGTGGGAGTCTCGGCCCAGTGATTGCCATTATTTGCAAAACCCTACACTGCATCTGGCTTTCTATGGGAAGGTTTATTCCCACCTCTTCCCATATGCCTGCAAACCCGTTCACTACTTTCATGCCCTTTCAGTCATTTTTAGTCATTCTGTTATTACAGCTCTAGAACTTCACAAAAAGCTGGTGGTCAGTGGTACTGCCATCAGCAAGCGTCCGTAACTGAAGAACCTGTCCCTGCTCACAGCTCACACACTGAAGGGTCTCCACAGGAGGCACGCATTGGAAATCAGTCTTCTCTCCTCTGTGCTCATGGAAGTGCACATTTTCTATGTTCATTGTATGATTTCAGGGCACTTTGCAGCACAGTGTGCACTGCTAATGCAATTTGTCTTCTCATTCCTGTAAATTTATAGATTTAATGCCTATAGCTTACTAATTGCAGCATTATTTGCCTAGCAGCTGCTTTGGTGCATTTGTCTCATTTTGTGTTCTAATCAGATCAGAAAACTATCAACAATTATGACAGAGGATGTCCTGGGTTTTGCATGTAAATTCTTCTGTATTGGATTGCAATATTTAGATATTTGAATAATCTGAGGAAAACTCTGGAGTTTTCTCTGCAAGATTCTTCCCTGGGACATCAGGCAGAAAGATGGGTGGTTGAAAGAGTGAAAGGGAGATGAGCACATGCAGCAAAGGGCTTAATCAGCACTGTCATTCTCTGCAAGGCAGGTGATAACAACTGAAGCAAGAGAAGGTGTCATTGAGGCGAGAGAGTTGTTTAAGAGTGATTAAAGAGCAGTCACATTATCACAGCAGAGCATTCCTCATTCACCAGTGCTGGGCAGCTATGTTAAAATTTCCCAGTGTGTCTGCTTCAAGGCATAATTTTACTTTCTTAAATTATAAATTACAGACATATTTGTCATTTCCAACTCTTGTAGGTGAGCTTAGTTAAAGCAAAGCTTTAGAATATTGCATGCTCTTTGAGTGCTAGAAGGAAATTAAAGAATAAAGGCAAGATTTAGATTCTACTTTTAAGATTCCCAAAACTTAATACACTCCACATTTGTCAGAGTTAGAGCAGATATATGTGCCACCGTTCGTTATGCACTGAAATTCCCCCTGAGAGGGAGGCAGGCCCTGTGCAGAATATGGGCTCATGGGGACAGTTATCCATGATCTCACAGAGGTGCACAAATTCAATTAGTCACTGGATTTACAGTCAGGGCTCATGGAAATTATAATCCCACTTTTATAATGAGCAAACAGGTCTATTGCTGACTTACAGCTTTTATAATGAGAAAATCTGATAGCCTGCTTTTCAAGAAGGATTAAAAAAGACTTATGTTAATATTAAAAAACACTTTTCCTGCTTGCTGCCTGTTCTGTTTGTTCTTGTGGGAGCAGGATGTGGGAGGGCAGGCAGCCCTGAGGCCAAGCTGCTGTGAAGGATGACAGTGTGTGCCAGCCCAGCCTCGCTGCTCTTTTCCAGGGCTTTGGTGACATTTCACAGATTCATGACAAAGATTCATCATCTGCACCAGGGCGCACATTCTGCTACAGATTTAAGAAACATAATTATGAGAAGCAGCAGAAAGAGAGGACGGCATGTCTGATGCACATTGCCGGAGGACATGGCTTCATTATGAACCCTGTGACTGGAGGAATAACAGCAGCTGTGTTGTCCAACTCATTGCATCGTGCAGGCCAGGACTTCCACGCCTCTGTGTACTGTGGGCAGCTGAAACAGTGGAATGGAAGAACTTGGCTGAGAAGCCCATGCAAGGGCAGAGCCCATCACTCTTCTTGTCACATTGCCACATATGGCTGTAAATCATACTTCTCCCACCAAGCATGTTTCTAAAGAGCTCCTGAAGCTGTCCCCAGCACAACCCTGATCGTAGGCAAGTGGTTAGGTCCTTCTGGCAAACCACTGTCACCTGTTGGCTGCTCTGGCTTTTGTGATAATGCAAGAGCAACTCTTGGAAAATGAATTCAAATTCTGTGAAAATTTATACATATAAACCAACAAGCCTCCAGTGCAGGCATTGCTTTGATCCTTGTACCTACACAGGCCTTAATCCTCCAGTCATGGAGGACTGATATTCAGGTTAAACAGTTGGCAACAAAATAGGAAGGAGTACTGTTGGCCTCTGCCTGGCTATATCTGAGTCACAGTGGCTTCTCTCAAGCACTCTCACTGAGCAGAACTTGGAGCATTGCCATGCAGTAGGCAATATAAGAGGCAGCACTTTTGGGAGGAGACAAACAACAGCAGCATTATTATCATAGTAATTTTCCTGTGGGAAATCTGCAAGTTTTTTTTTTCTTTCTTTCTTTTTTTTTTTTTTTTTTTTAAATTCATATAGTAAGAGGTGATGAATACAGCCTCCCTTGATACCTCCCTCCGTTTATGCTATATAAACTGCATATAATATTTTCATTTTATAGAAGAGGCCTATCTTCATATGAAGGCCAAACCCCCCCCCCCCCCCCCCCCCCCAAAAAAAAAAAAAAACAACTATAAGAACATCACACCCCAAACCCAACACATGCTGGCAGTCAGGTTCCAGTGCCCAGCAGCACAGGACAGCCACACCGTAACTCTCAGGAGAAGCTCCACATTTGGTGCATGCGCCTGTGTGACATTTAGGGGAGCTGGGTGGTATGATTGCACTGGCACTGCTACTTTGATTCAGATAACTGTTGGCTGGACATACTCCAATGCATACATGACCCAAGTATCATTAGATACTTAGAAGGGCTTTCATCTTAGCAGGACAACCATGTCTGGGGAGCATCGTCTGTAGCTGTTGGTAGCGTTGTGAAACAGAGACATGTCTTGGCAAGGAATCTGGCTTAGACATATCAACTCCTCAGCACAAGTGTGCAAGGCTATTTGGGCAGAGAGCGCTGACGCCTCTGCCTGTACCAGCCAGCTTGCTCTGCATTGCTGCCAATGCACAGTGGTGTGTATTGCTTTTGTGGTTTATCAGGGTGGCAGAGAGATTTACCTCTGCTTCATGTGCTGGCAGGATACTCTCTGAGGATCAGAAGCAACCATCTCCAGAAGGGTATTTCTTTGACATTTTGCCCACGTATCTGTGATTACAGACCTGTGCTGGTCTTTCCTTTACTCATTTGGTCCTTCACCCATCAAGTGTGTCCAAGCCCTGAAGCTACAAGCTTTCTAGCATGGGACCAGGCTTTTCTGTGCATGTCCAGCATGTAGCACAGTTTATACCAGCACTGTCTGAGGTTCTGAGGGCTATTTTACAGCACCAGGGATAATTAACGGTAGGAACCATACAGCTAGAAATCAAAGAGATGCGGTATGAGGCACTTAGTGATGTAACTCAAATATCTATAGGAGGGAATTGTAGGTTAAGGAAATAAACTGCTGGGAAACATCTATGTTAACTGTCTCAGGAAGCCCTCTGGTATCAGCACTGAGATCCACGGACAGTAAGGAAGCATGTGCATCCAACTGGGTTTTCTCATATATACGTGCCTCTTTCTAGAAGAAATATTCTCAATTTCATAAGGTCTCAACTTCATAAGCTCTCTCTTCCTGTATCCATAGGAATCATTACTACTGTTGCTGCAAAAAGCAATATCAATAGTGGAGTGGGTCCCTAATTCTTTGCAAGAGGCTGGCAAATGCCTGGAAGTGCTGAAACAGGTGGAAAAATCTGCACAGTTTTCCACAAAAGCAGGGTCTCACTCCCACTCTGAACTATGCTGTGCATCTCCCAGCCTGTTCCCAGCACTACCCAGGAAGTATTTAACATAATATTAGGACATGTGATGACCACATAAATTGGAAGCGTATGATATGCATGAAAGACATGGTCTGGTGTTGACATCTGTGAAGCAAGGTAATGTAAAGATTTTTCTACAAGCTTCTTAGTATGCTTGAAATCCACCTGCTCCTCAGTTTAAAGACGTGTCTTAATCTGCCATCACTGGAATATTCCAGCACTCTCTCTCTGTTCATGTATCAATATGTGTCCAGACATTTTTTTTCAGGCCACATAGCCATTATGTTAAGAAGCAAGAAGCTGATAACACCAGCAAAACAGAAGGCCAGTGCACTGACCCTTTCCAAAAAAGGCTTTGTTTCACGGGGAGATAAGAGTCTCCCACCTCCCTGGGTGGGCCTCTGGAGTGACCAATGAACGTGGACAGACCCCAAGGTCCACTCTCCTCTGCCTCTTTATAACCAGGGCTGTGAGGGCAACTAGTACAAACCTGCTCTGAGTGTTCACTGCAAGGAGCCTGAGCCCTCACTCTCCCACACAATGACGCTGACTCAACCTGAGAAGGCTGCCGTGATCACCATCTGGACCAAGGTGGCTACCCAAGCTGATGCCATTGGGGCAGAATCACTGGAGAGGTAAGTCACCCCGAACACCCTCTCCAGAGGGTGCCACCTCTGAGTTTGCTATTAGGATGCTTCTTGTGTAAATGTCATATGGGTAAGATTCATACAGTCACACTGAGACTGATGAGAATTGCTTGATTATCTCCATGGTGTCTAATATGACTTTTTTTTTCTTTTCTTTTTTTTTTTTTTCCCCTGGAATTACGTCTGTGTTACTAAATTCTAATAGATGGCTTCAAAATCTTACAGCAAAGATACTTTCCTAAACAATTTTATGGGTTTACTTTGATTATAGAAATTCAGAAGAACTGATAGGTAGGAGCCCTGAAGAGAAATTCAAAGTCATTCATACTTGATGACCTAAAACAGAGTTATTACTATTAGGAAATGAACTTTCACTCGTTTATCATGTAAGTTGTCATATGATGGGCATCAAGGGAACGGCTGTCCATGAAATTCACTGGGTACTCATGTTTCATGGCTCCAGTTGATACATAAAAAACTGTTAGGAAATAACAAAACTGGACAGCACGGCAAACCAGTCATTCAAATTAAACAAGCTGTCACAAAAAGGTTAATATTTTTTTCAGATTTTTTTCAGTAGTCCTGGAAACTAGCTTACAGTGTAATACAGGAAATGTAGTGACAATTTGGGGCTAATATTTATTTAAAAAATACATTATGTTTAAAAAAAAAAATAACATTTCATTCTTCTCTAGTATGTGTAGATTAGCCCATTTTTTAATCTGTACATACTACAGAAGAGGTTTAAGAGCAGAAAGACCTCCTGATGCCAGCTTCAAGCTTCCAAAGCTCTGTTAATTGCTCAAGGAGTGTACTTCTGAAGCTGGTGGGTTTTTCAGTGTACTTGCCCAGAGGTTTTGTCAGATCATGCATGCCTTTTCCAATGCCAAACTTCATTATCATATTCTCCTCCAGGCTTTTCTCCAGCTATCCCCAGACGAAAACCTACTTCCCTCATTTTGATCTCAGCCAAGGCTCAACTCAGCTTCGTGGCCATGGCTCCAAAGTCATGAATGCCATTGGGGAAGCTGTGAAGAACATTGATGACATTAGAGGTGCTTTGGCCAAACTCAGTGAGCTGCATGCTTACATCCTTAGGGTGGACCCAGTGAACTTCAAGGTAAGTGAACACAGACATTTTAAAGAATGAAAACAGACAGTCACAGAACTACAGACCACAGATCATTTTGCTAATGCTTGTTTGATCCCTGACTGTATGGTACAGCCTTGTCAACTCATGTTGCTGCTGGTTCCCAATCTGATTTTTAACCTGAGACTGGATCTTCTAATAAAACATATGGTTCAGGTCAAGCAAAGAACTATTCAAGGTGCTTCTGTGGTTTGTGTTAGACAGACCTGAGTCCTTGCTGCCTTTGTTGTAATTTATCAATCTTCCCTACATGTAAGGTGGTATCACCTTCCCTGAATAGTCTTAATAAAATCTGAATTCCCTTCAGTGAAGAAGAAAGAGACAATTGGAAAAAGGGATTTATATCAAGCAGTGCCTTTTGCCCAATACAAGAGGCCAGTCTGCTTCTTCACACACTCCTTCTTCAGGCACTAGCATCACCCGTTTGAGACATGTATTTGTCATCCCAGACATTCTGGGACAAACCAAGGTCAATTGCAGACCCTCAGACTGGCATCTGTTACTGATTACAATTGAATTTATCTTGTTTTCCCTTACAGCTGCTTTCCCACTGTATCCTGTGCTCCGTGGCTGCCCGCTATCCCAGTGATTTCACCCCAGAAGTTCATGCTGCATGGGACAAGTTCCTGTCCAGTGTTTCTTCTGTTCTGACTGAGAAGTACAGATAAACGGCCTCCACAGAGGATGAGGGACGCACATCCATGGCACATCACAGCTGCCAAGCTTTGGGGCATTCACTCCTTCCTATGCAGTCCTCTCAAATCCCCTATGCAGGGGCTTGGTCATCTGCAAACCACAATAAATAATTCAGCTGTGAGCTATGGTCTCTGTGCTTTCATCTTCATATGTTCCACTTACACTGTAGTGTTCAGGAAGGGGTGTCCTGAAATCTCTACATAATATGGAAAGCTGATTAGGAAGCATTCTTTTACCCTTCTAGGATATTGAATGGACCCAGGCTTTTCATTTGGCCTCTCCAAAATCCAGCACAGCCTGTTCTGAACAATAGCTGCATTTCATATGGTGGGATGTGCACAAGGTGATGCTGAGCATTGTATTTGCATGCTCTTCTTCACAGGGTCTGGTCAAGGTATTTGGTGTTTCTTGAACACCTTGGGCTATCACACCTGCTAGTCACATCTGTTTGGTAAAGGGACCGTCCCCTCAGCTTAACATTTCCTGTTTATATACTGGGAACTTTGCATGCATTTGAAATTTGGGAAAACTAGTGGTCACTGGAATGAACACATCAACACTGCAGTGTTGATGACATCTCGGGGATCAGAAATTATGAGTGTTTGTCTGGAAAAAGGTGATGGAAGAATACAGGTCATCTGTATTGCTGACCTGTATCAACAGTCACCCTGGGGGGAGGCATGAATCTTCCATACATATCTACTCACGCCTCACTGGCCAAGGCCCTCCTGACTCCCACTGACTCCTTCCCAGCTCCCAGATGCTAAAAGATGTGTGAGCTGTTTTGTTTACATCCTTACTTCTTCCAAAGTCTTCCCAAGACTTACAGTGATGCATCACTTCTTCATGAAAATACAGGAATGTTTAGAGCAGTTTGAAAATCAGAAGTCCCTTCATTTGTTGTTGTATTCTCTACCTAAGTAAGCCACATGCTGTGAACAGGCCAAAGACTAGATAAGCTCCCCACACATGTGGAACAAACAACATATAGTGCATCTTAGAAAGGATCTGTGTCTAAGGACTGGGTGACCCCTGTTTCTTTTGCTGAGCTATATCCCTGTACTTTCAGTGAGATATTTATCAAGTTACATCACTGTCCATGTGTGTCTCAGAGGAGTTGTGACATGAAAAGATGGGTGCAAAGTCTTAAGCAAATTCTGATCAACAAGCCTGAATTGGTGCAGTGAGCTGTAGTGTTCATCTAATTTACAAAATTTAGGCTCTGAATTTGGGTAATTGTGAGAGAGAAGATGCAGAAGGTCTGAAACCATCAAACTGCTCTAAACCTGTTAAAGTGTAACAGCATTTTCTGTGACCAGTAAGATTTTTAAGCACACTATATTGGTGGGTTTTTGGGTAGCTAAGAAGTTTAAATCAACAACTTAGAAGGCAGAATCATAGAATCATAGAATATTCCAGTTTGGAAGGGACCCATGAGGATCATTGAGTCCAAATCCTGGCACCACACAGGTCTACCCAAAAACTCAGACCATGTGACTAAGAGCACAGTCCAAACGCTTCTTAAACTCCAACAGACTCGGTGCCATGACTATGCCCTAGGGTGCCTGTTCCAATGTGCAACCACCTTCTTGGTGAAGAACCTCTTCCTGATATCCAGCCTGAATGTCCTCAAGTCAGGGGGATCCGGTAGGTCAGCACCTAGTACATCCCTAAACCCAAACTTGTATCAATGACTTCATATAGAGATAAATGAAAGATATGACAGTCCTCAACCACCATAGCCCCTATGGAGTGTCCTAGCATTTGTGGAGAGGCAGGAGCACATATTGGGATGGGAATGAGGCAACAAGTGCAGGCCTGCAAATCATTCAGGTATGGATCTATATTGATAGGACTAGAGGGAATGGCCTCAAGTTGTACCAGGGGAGGTTCAGGTTGGAGAATTTTGGAGAATTTCTTCTCAGAAAGTGTAGTCAGGCATTGGAACAGGTTGCCCAGGGAGGTGGTGAAGTCACCATCCCTGGGGGTGTTTGAGGAAAGTTTGAACGTGGTGCTTAGGGACATGGTTTAGTGGGTGATAGTGGTGGTAGGGTGATGGTTGGACCAGATGATGTTGGAGATCTTTTCCAACCTTTATGATTCTAGGATTCTATGATTCCATGACTTTGGAAAGACAATGTGCCAATGAAAGAGGTTCTTCCCCCACCCAGATTTTTCTGGACTGATGGAGAGATGCCTTTCCCACAGCAGGTCCATGGCATGACCTGCAAGGGCTTGCCCCACAGGTTGTCCATGGCTCTAGCTCAGAGGCATTGGGAGCATGCAGAAAGCAAAGGCAGCACAGGGAGCAGAGACGGCCCGAGCGATCTTTGCTCAGAGTGGGCTGCATGTGCCAGAGGCTGGAGGACAGGAGGGCCACGGGCAGGTGTGGGATCCACCCTGACACAAGTGACAAAGAGCCAAGCAGGGCCTTGGTGAGGGGAGAATGGCATATGTGGACAGGAGCACCAGCAAGGAAGACCAAGGCTGTGGCTGGCCTGTGGCACCCATGGGATGTGCTGATGGCTGCTGCTGACTGCAAGGCACAGCCCTGCTGGGTGCTCTCCCCGGCCCCAGGCCTAGTGAGGGGCTGCCTCGGATCCCTTCTGCCTGCTGCGGCAAGGCCACCTGTGGGGGCCAGCTCAGCTGGAAGGGCAGAGCAGGGCAGAGCAGAGCAGTGGTGCCCCATCTGGGCCCCCCTTGGGGCCGGGCCCCCAGGGCCCCCTCTGGGGAAGCTGGGGCCTCCCAAGGAACTGCTGCAGCCTCTCCCTGGTCCCGGCACTGTGTGGCCTCAGCCCCTCCACCCCTCCACGCTGATAAGATAAGGCCGGGGCGGGAGCGCAGGGTGCTATAAGAGCTCGGACCCGCGGGTGTCTCCACCACAGAAACCCGTCAGTTGCCAGCCTGCCACGCCAGCTGCCGCCATGCTGACCGCCGAGGACAAGAAGCTCATCACGCAGTTGTGGGAGAAGGTGGCTGGCCACCAGGAGGAATTCGGAAGTGAAGCTCTGCAGAGGTGTGGGCTGGGCCCAGGGGGCACTCACGGGGGGGGCAGCAGGGAGCAGGAGCCCTGCAGCGGGTGTGGGCTGGGACCCAGAGCGCCATGGGGTGCGGGCTGAGATGGGCAAAGCAGCAGGGCACCAAAACTGACTGGCCTCACTCCGGCAGGATGTTCCTCAGCTACCCCCAGACCAAGACCTACTTCCCCCACTTCGACCTGCATCCCGGCTCTGAACAGGTCCGTGGCCACGGCAAGAAAGTGGCGGCTGCCCTGGGCAATGCCGTGAAGAGCCTGGACAACCTCAGCCAGGCCCTGTCTGAGCTCAGCAACCTGCATGCCTACAACCTGCGTGTTGACCCCGTCAACTTCAAGGCAAGCAGGGACTAGAGTCCTTGGGTCTGGGGGTCTGAGGGTCTGGAGTGCAGGGTCTGGGGGTCCAGGGGTCTGAGGTTCCTGGGGTCTGGCAGTCCTGGGGGGCTGAGGGCCAGGGTCCTGTGGTCCTGGGTTCCAGGGTCCTGGGGGCCAGCAGCCAGACAGCAGGGGCTGGGATTGCATCTGGGACGTGGGCCAGAGGCTGGGATTGTGTCTGGAATGGGAGCTGGGCAGGGGCTAGGGCCAGGGTGGGGGACTCAGGGGGACTTAGGGCCTCAGGGGGACTCAGGTGGGGGTCTGAGGGGGACTCAGGGCCATCTGTCTAGAGCAGGGGTACTAAGCCCTGGTTTGCCTTGCAGCTGCTGGCGCAGTGCTTCCAGGTGGTGTTGGCCGCACACCTGGGCAAAGACTACAGCCCCGAGATGCACGCTGCCTTTGACAAGTTCTTGTCGGCCGTGGCTGCCGTGCTGGCTGAAAAGTACAGATGAGCCACTACCTGCACCCTTGCGCCTTCAATAAAGACACCATTACCACAGCTCTGTGTCCGTGTGTGCTGGGACTGGGCATTGGGGGTCCCAGGGAGGGCTGGGTTGCTTCCCCACATCCCTCAGAATGGAGAGACCTGCTGGTGGGGCTGGCTGTGGAGGTGGGGAGGGGGCACTGGCCCTGGGGTCCATGGCTATTCTCCAGGGCCCTGCTCACTCTCCCATCCCAACTTGGGACCTGCCAAGTTAAACACAATCCTGAAGCTGGTAGCAGGACCTCGGGGACAGAGCTCAGCCTGCCACCTGCCCATGCCTGCAAACCTTGGGTGGGGGGTAAGGGTATGTGAGGCCAACCATGGTTCCTGGATCTCCTTGAAGGATTTTCTATGGGGAAAGATTAACTCTTCCTGGCTCTGTCACCATGACTGTTTAGGATTTGATTTGGGATGCTGTGGGAGCTAAGTGCCTGCATGAGCTCCACAGGCAATCAGACAAGTTCACAGAGTGAAGAAAAAAAAATCCACTGTGAACCATGAAGTACAAGCACTGCTCTTGGTCTCAAGCCCCTGAGCCACAAATACCTAGCAAGTGCCTGAGAAGTGCCCCTGCCCTGTGTGTCTGCTCCTCCCATGGCATCTGGGGAGGTGTGAGCTGCTCCCTGCAGAGCTGTACTCCAATGCTGCTGGTTTCACATTCTTGGAACCTGAATCAAAAACAAAACAAAACAAAACAAAATAACTGGCTTTAGATCTGAAGGAGATGATAGGTTATAAGATATTAAACTAGCCTAAATTATTCTAAATTATTCTGCATTGTGGCACCAGAGGGAGGATTGTGAGGGATGAGAGAAAGTGCATCAGGAAAGCAGTGGCTGAGTGCAGGCCACTGGGCATACTGGGACCCTGCATGCACAGAAACAGCTCTGGGGAGTCCTTGTGCCATGCTGGCTCCTGCTTTTGTGAGTGCACTCATGAACACACAGTGCTTTTCCTCCATGCTCTGAAGCATTATCTAAATCTGTCTCCATTTACCCCCAAATATTCCTGTGCCTTCAGTTTGAAGGGCTCGTCTGCTTTTGCGGTTTGCCCCACTGATGTGTGCACAGGATGAAAACACTCTGCCCTGCTACTCTTTCCCTGGGCTCTGCTCCCCCCTCCTTCCATGCTCTGACATGGTGCCAGGTCAAGCTAATCTCCCCCAAACACAAATGATAAGAACCGCTGGCCATGGAGGAAACAGGGGTGTGAACTGTCCTCCACCCGCCTGCTCTCGAACCTACTGGAAGCACTGCTGCCCTCACCTTGCCAGCCGTCCTCATCTTCCTCGCCCTCCTCATCCTCCTTGCCCTCCTCACCTTCATCATTCAGGGTGCACAGGGCTCACCATGGGCCACTGTGGCCCTGCGTGCCTTCCTTCCTTCCCCAGCTGTCAGCTCCTGCAGGCTGGTGCTTGCATCTGTGCCTGGTGCTGACCCCCTGGCACTGCTGTGTGTACCCTGTTCCCAGGAGACAGGGAATCCTCCAGTTGTGTCACCACAGACCGTAACCTTAACCTGTGCCAGCACAGACCCTAGCCCTAACCCCAACCCAGCTCTTGTCAGGGTTGGAACCCACCAACCCCAACACTAACCCCAGATTGTACTGGGGTCAGTCCCCTCCAAACCTAACCTTAATCCCAACCCCAACCACAATCCCAGCTCATGCCGGGGTCGCCTCCCCCCCTCAAACCCTAACCTTAATCCCATCTCGTGCTGGGGTCAGACCCCCCTGACCCTAACCCCATCAGACTCCCCTAACCCTAACCTTCACCCTAACCCTAACCCTAACCCTAACCCTAACCCTAACCCTAACCCTAACCCTAACCCTAACCCTAACCCTAACCCTAACCCTAACCCTAACCCTAACCCTAACCCAGTTCATGCCAGGATCAGCCCCCCCAAACCCTAACCCTAAACCCATCTCGTGCCGGGGTCAGACCCCCCCTAACCCTAACCCCGACCCCAGTTCATGCCGGGGTCGCCCCCCCCGTGGTGCCGGTGCCGCAGGCGGGGCAGGGCGGCGGCCCCGCCTGGCCGAGGTCCAGCCGCGGCGGGGCGGGCGGGGGCGGGCGGCGCCCGGGCCGGCACGGGGATATAAGGCCGGCGGCACCAGTGGGGGCACCCGTGCTGGGGGCTGCCAACGCGGAGCTGCAACCATGGTGCTGTCCGCGGCTGACAAGACCAACGTCAAGGGTATCTTCTCCAAAATCGGTGGCCATGCTGAAGAGTATGGCGCCGAGACCCTGGAGAGGTAGGTGTCTGTCCCCGTCCTTTGTCCGTCCCTGATCCTCTCCTCTCTAACCCCGTGCTCTCCCCCACCGTGACTGTCCGTGTCCTACCCCACCCCATCTGTCCCCCATCCGTTGATCCCGCTGACCCTGACTCGCTCTGCTCCACAGGATGTTCATCACCTACCCCCAGACCAAGACCTACTTCCCCCACTTTGACCTGCAGCATGGCTCTGCTCAGATCAAGGCCCATGGCAAGAAGGTGGCGGCTGCCCTAGTTGAAGCTGTCAACCACATCGATGACATCGCGGGTGCTCTCTCCAAGCTCAGTGACCTCCACGCCCAAAAGCTCCGTGTGGACCCTGTCAACTTCAGAGTGAGTCTGGTGACTTCCCCCAGCTCCTCTTCAGCACCCCTCCTGGGCCATCCGGCCACCCCTTTACCTCCCCCGCTCACTCACCGTCTCCTTTTGCCTTTCAGTTCCTGGGCCACTGCTTCCTGGTGGTGGTTGCCATCCACCACCCCGCTGCCCTGACCCCAGAGGTCCATGCTTCCCTGGACAAGTTCATGTGCGCCGTGGGCACTGTGCTGACTGCCAAGTACCGTTAGACGGCACTGTGGCTAGAGCTGGACCCACCCTGTTGCCAGCCTTCCAACTGCGAGCAGCCAAATGATCTGAAATAAAATCTGTTGCATTTGTGCTCCAGCCCTGGTGTCCTGCTCTGGTTGTTCCTCCATGGGGAGGGAGAGGGAGGGAGCGGCTCTGGGGCTCTGTGCACCTGAACTGGAGATCCCCTGAATGAGGTGGGCACGCATGGGGAAATGGGCTCTGTTTTTCTTCTCCTGCTTGGAGAGAAGGTGGTTGGGTGGTGGTGCCCAGAAGGCAGACGGTGCTCTGCCAGCTGTGGGTATGAGCAGAGCATTTCTAGGCACTGGTGGAGAGGAAAGGCCACAGAGTGGCCAGAAGCTGGTCCTTGGGAGATCCCTGCAACCCCGGCCCATCCTGACCTTCCCATCAGAGCACCATAGTCATGCTGAGATCCTTCCAGTTGGGGTGGAAAGTCCTGTGCACCCCTTACCACGCTGAGGATAAAGTTGCATGGGAAGAGATTACCTCATCCTGGAAGCGCTTGCAGGAGACTGGAGGACGGGCACCTGCCACCAGCTGTGTGATGGCATGGTGAGGACCCCCTGTGCAGGGACAGCTTTCCATGCAGCCCCACAACTGGTTGTACAATGCTTGTAGGACTTCTCTGTTCCCATCTAATGATGCATTGCTAGTGTGCTGCTTAGTAGGGGTGCTAGGGGCACACTGAGGGGACAGCAGGCATAAGGGACTCCTAGGGGAGCCCTCAAACACCTGGGGCTCAGTCCCAGATCCTGCTCTTTGGGACGGAGCCTCAGCAGTATAATGTGGGGGCAGGAAAAGGAGAGCAGGCTGTGAAGCAGCGCTGGGGGCTCTGTGTAGCTCCCAGCCCTTATCGTGGCCAGCTGTGGGGTGGCCATGGCAGGTGGGGGGCTGCAAGTGGCTGATAAGAGTCGCATGGGCTCTTTTCCAGCCTGCGGGTGTGGTAAAGGACCAGGGCAGCAGATAGTTGGGGGGGTGGGGGTTAGGGAAAGCAACCCAAAACCTGCCAGGTGCTGAGTAACTGTGTCCTGTCCATGCCAGGGCTCAGAGGTGCTTGGTGCAGGGATGAAGATTCAAGAATGCTCTGGGGCAGCCAGCACAGCAAAGCGACACGGAGCCAACTTGAAGGTGTCATGGCCCCCTTGCTCCCTGGCCTATGTGCCACGCCGGTGGGTCTGGGTGGAAGAACAGACACTTGCCCCTGTGCATGAAGAGTGAAGTGTAAGAAGCAATGCAGGGGAATAGTACATGTGTGGGTCAGGATTTGGCTGCTGCCTCTGCCAGGCTTTCACTTCCAATGGCTCTCACACAATTTGTCCTTAGGTAGGACACAGCACGGCAGAAGTTTGAGAGGAGGCAGCCTGTCCCAACAGGCAGCGCCCCATCTCTGCCTGGCCACAGAAGCACTGTGCTCCAAACAGCCAAATGTTTTGTCGCCGTCACTCACCCCCACTGCCACAAGATGGGGGCCTCAAGCCGTGGTCCCCTTATCAGAGCCAGCCAGGCAGTGCAGCCTTGCTCCTGGCTGCAGCCCGAGCTGGAGCCTCCAGCAGTTGCCAGGCTGTCCAACAGTGTGCAGGCCTCCTTACGTAAGTTTGTCCATGTTCTCAGGGGGTTTCCAGAAGGCTGCCTTCCCTAGGAATTATCCTGAAATACTGTTTTGCACCAGAAACAAAGAATCACAGAATCATTAAGGTTGGGAAAAAGATCTCCAAGATCATCTGGTCCAACCATCCCCGTACCACCACTCTCACCCACTAACCCACGTTCCTAAGCACCACGTCCAACCTTTCCTTAACACCCTCAGGGACAGTGACTCTGCCACCTCCCTGGGCAACCCGTCCCAATGCCTGACTGCTCTTTCTGAGCAGAAATGTCTCCTCGTTTCCAGCCTGAACCTCCCCTGGTGCAACTTGAGGCTGTTCCTTCTGGTCCTATCACTAGTTACCTGTAGGAAGGAGCCAACCCCCAGCTCCCCATGCCTTCCTTTCAGGTAGCTGCAGAGAGCAATGAGGTCTCCCCAGAGCCTCCTTTTCTCCAGACTAAACACCCCCAGCTCCTTCAGCCACTCCTCACAGGACTTGTGCTCCAGGCCCTTCACCAGCTTCGTAGTCCTGCTCTGGACACACTCCAGGGCCTCAATGTCCTCCTTGTAGTGAGGGGCCCAAAGCTGAACACAGCACTTGAGGTGCGGCCTCACCAAAGCAGAGCACAGGGGGACAATCTGCTCCCTGACCCTACTGGCTACATTATTCCTGATACAAGCCAGGATGCTGTTGGCCTTCTTGGCCACCTGGGCACACTGCTGGCTCATGTTCGGAATGTTCCACAAAGAACGTGTATCAGGAGAAGGTAGTTAATAGCATCAGAAGATTAGTAAGGATGCTGGATTAGTTGGGATAGAGTTAATTTCCTTCATGGTAGCTCATGTGGTGCTG
The DNA here is from genome assembly GCF_965140915.1 of Aythya marila. Lineage (NCBI taxonomy): Eukaryota > Metazoa > Chordata > Aves > Anseriformes > Anatidae > Aythya > Aythya marila. Next base: position 6,801,793 of record NC_139056.1, on the reverse strand, counting down.
TTCTGGGTGCAGGCTGGTGAAAACATGGGTCACACCCTGGTGTTCCAGCTGTTGCTGAGCCAAGGCCTTCTCTGCTCCTGATGCTGCCCAGCCAGTGAGCAGGCTGGGGGTGCCCAAGGAGATGGGGGGACACAGCCAGGACAGCTGAGCCCTGCTGGCCTCAGGGATGTGCCAGACCTTGGGGTGCCGTGCTCAGCCATGGCACTGGGGCAGCTGAGAGGGGGGCTGCCGCTGCTCAGAGGTCAACCGGTTGGGAGCAACTGCGTTGGGCATCACGTTTTTTAACTTGATTGTAGGAACAAAGTGTTTTGTTATCTAGTTGTCACCAAGGCAAGTGGCATCTGAGAGCTCATTTCTACTGAAACACCAGGAAATGAACTTGACAGCTATGGCTTACCTGATTGCAACAGTTTTGCCAGCCTCTCAAGAGACTGCAAACAGCTTTATCCAGGTAGCTTGGATATTTCTCTTATTAGCATCTGATAAAAAGTCATGGTCCTGGAGAGTGCCTCGTGGAAAGGGACAAGGAACCACATACTTCTGGAAGAAGGCAAGCTTCCTAGAGGAGTTTACCAAGAATTTCGCATTTAAAACGTACTTTCCTATTTAGCAGAGGAGCAATGGGAGGATTCAGAATTCTTTTCTTTTTGAAAGCTGATCTTAGGATACCAGCTGAGAGATCCTCTTTCTGGAGAGATAAGGGAAAATGTGTTTACAACTGGTTCTTCTGTGTTTACATCCCATATTGTCATTCAATATGCCAACAGCATAACTTGCAATTAGTGCAACCTGTAGGTCCTTTGCCAAAAAATTGCTGCTTAGGCAGTTTGTTTGCCTTATGCTTGGACAACTTTTCTTTCCTAAATGTCAGACTTCCCATACTGAATTGGTCTCTCTGATAAATTAGATAATTTTGAATTTTAACCCAGTGCTTTGGGGTGCTCACAACTCTTCCAGCTCAAGCACATCCGAGATTTTAATAAGTGTATTCTCCATTACAACACATAAGTTATTGATGAGGGAACAGTGAATAATGATGTTGAACCAAGGACTGGAATATGTCACAGAAGGAAAACAGACTCATCTGAAATGATTCATTCTTGGCAATAGCAATGGTTATTACTCATCCCTTTATTCGATTAAATATCCCACTGTTTGTTTTTGTTGTTGTTGTTGTTTGTGTTTGTTTTGTGAATTGAAGTTTTCTGGTTTATAGTTCCCTAGTTGTTTTTTTTTTCAGGCAAACAGTCTAAAAACACTGGAATCATTTAAATATACTTTAATGCACTCTTTTCAGCATCTGCCCACCTTCTCTAACTGTTCTTTTGCCAGTTGTAAGTCCTTCATCAAAAATGACATTTTTGTGAAGACTGATTCTATTTTCTTTCTTCTATGACTACTTTTCCTGTCTCTGCTGAATCAACACCTTCCTCATGGGATGTTTTATTTTTGGCCTTTAAGACTCTTATAAGCTATATCTTCCTTTGTGTCTTGGTCCTTTGATCATGTCCCTACAGGCTAGCAGCTATTTCCTAATACGTGTTGTTAATGAGTTTGCCTCATCTACAGTCAGTGGTTCCTTCTGGCAACTGAGAGCACTGGTTTAGCCAGGCTGTTTTCCTCCTGCCCTTCCTCTGCACTGGTACAGGTTTGATTTGTGCCCTTGCATCTCTGTTTTCTGTAATTGTTTCCAGCTCTCAAGACCCCTTTCATGAGAGGTTTCCTTGTCAGATCTCAGACATCAGGCTACCGAACTTGCTGGAGTTTTCTCTTTAAAACCTGATAAGGAAGGTGTTGATTCAGTGGGAAAAATAAAATAGTCAAAAAAGACAGAGTCAACCTTCTCTATAATGTCAGTTTTGATGAAGGACTTAAAATACTTTCTCTCCTTACTTTCCCAAAAGCAGAGATTGCTCCCAGTGGAGCAGCCATATGAAGCACCAGCTACTGCACAGCTGGTCCTTCCGGAGAGAAAGGAGCTGACAAAAACAAGCATTATCAGAACTTTAAACATTGGCTGCTCTTCTTTGACATCACAAAAATTTAACATCTTAGAAAAACTGTTTGCTGATCCCCCTCCAAGTTGACCCATGAGGTGTCATTCTGTGAGTTCCCCATGACCAAAAAGGTCAAACATGATGAATCCCTTGCCATTGGAGATATTCGTGGCAGGTTCCATGTCCTGGATTTTACATCTGGGAGGAGAAGGAGCAGGCCTGTGGTAACTTGATGTTGACCACAGATTCCTTCTCAGGGCTGTCACTGCAGTATTGGAGTCATTCATCAACTAAACAGCAGAAACTTAGCACTACTCCTTTGCACTGTTTTCCCACTTTCTTCTTGTGGCTAACCATGTCTTTTCTGACAATTAGATCTAGCCAGATTTCCACTGTGACTAAACTGTACCTCTAGCAACCTTTTTCAATGAAATTACAGCATTTTCATGTTGGGCCTGCTGGATATTATCCACTGGACATTGATCAGATTTTCAACTTGGAATGGAAATGCAAATTTTTTTTTCCTGCTAATTGTCTGTCTTCCTACCATGCACCAACCACCTGAGAAGATCTGAATGTGCCTAGGAATTATGAAACTGAGAATATAAGAAATGCTGTGCTGGATCAGATCATTGGTTCATCTCACCCAGTGTTGTTTTGAACAACAGGAGATGGCATTTAGGGTGATCACATGAGCCTAGCCTTTTTTGGTTTTGCTCTTCCAACATCCGCAGCATCAGTAGTTATGATTTCAGAGCGTACATTCCTGCATGTTGCCTTCGGCACCTGTTTATCGACCTGTTGTTCTTGAATTTGCTAATCTCTTTATAAACCTGCTGATCCCATTTGTTTCTACAACCTCCTGTGGCAGCAGGTTCCAGAAGTTTATTCTCCCTCCCTGCCTCACATGAAGTCCCTTTCATCCATTTTAAACCAATTTACTAGACTCATCAATGGTCTCTAGTTCTAGTGTTACAAAACCCAATGAGCACGAGGTGCACATTCACCTTGTGATCTGGTAAATTTTCTGTGCCCCCTCCTCCAGGTTGAAAAATCCCAGCCTTCCCTGGCCCTCCTCATGTTGCAGCTGTCCCATGCCCATGACCATCTCAGTTGCCCTCCTCAGGACAATATGTCCACTGTGTCCAGAGGCCACAACTGCATAGATGTGAGTGCACGAAGCTTTTAACAGCCAAATAATGTCCTCTCTATTGCCTTCAGAGTCCTTCCTGATGACATCACCACATTTTGCTGGCTTCTTGGACTGCTCTGCACACCAAGACTACAATTTTGTTGAACCATCAAAAAAGACTCCAGGATATTTTTCCTGAGCTGTAATAGTCAGTTCAAGTTCAATATCTGCTGGTTAAGATCGTAGTTCTGTATCTGTGTCACCTTACACTGAAACAATCGACTTCTTATTTTTTCCATTCTGGAATATCAGTGGAAGCTGCATGTAGCAAAGCTGGGACTAAGAATTAGAGAGATGCATTTATTTTGCTACTGATTCTCTGCTTCTTACCCTTCCCTTTGCTGGGCTGCCTTGAGGGACCGTACAGAAGAGCACAGCCATGCCAAGGACCCAACTGGTGCCTGGCCTGTCACATATGGGGCTCCTGAGGCATGGCAAGAAAGGAAATCCTGTGATGAAGTTGATGGATGGGAAAGGACCTGAGCCACTCAAAGCATTGCTGGATCATGTTACTCCATGGACTACAACAGAAAGCCTCTTACCAGTCTCCTGCAATGGTGGAGAAATGTCTAGTATTCCATCTGAAGTCAGAGCATACAACTAACACCAGAGTTTTGATCCATGCTCATGGGATGCAGTACTCTTCCTTTCCAGATCCCCTGCCACAGTGAATTCAGTTAGGCAATCAGCTGCAAGGTAGACACAATCCCAGGCTTTAACTGGAGATGGTTAAAATCATAGAATCATAGAATATCCCATGTTGGAAGGGACCCATAAAGATTGAGTCCAACTCCTGGCACCGCACAGGTCTACCCAAAAATTCAGACCATGTGACTAAGAGCACAATCCAAACATTTCTTAAACTCCAACAGACTCGGTGCCATGACTATGCCCTGGGGTGCCTGTTCCAATGTGCAACCACCTTCTTGGTGAAGAACCTCTTCCTGATATCCTGCCTGAACCTCCCCTATCGCAACTTGAGACAATTCCCTCGGGTCCTATCGCTGGTCACAAAAGAGAAAGATTGGCACCTGCCCCTCCTGTTCCCCCTTGTGAGGAAGCTGTAGACTGTGATGAGGTTTCCCCTCAGCCTCCTCTTTTCTAGGCTGAATCGGCCAAGTGACCTCAGCTGTTCCTCTTATGTCTTCCCCTCTGGGCCTTTCACCATCTTTGTAGCCCTCCTCTAGACGCTCTCCAACAGTTTCACATCCTTTTTGTACTGTGGTGCCCAGAACTGCACACAGTGCTCGAGGTGAGGCCACACCAGCGCAGAGCAGAGCGGGACAATCACCTCCCTCGACCGACTGGCGATGCCGTGCTTGATGCACCCCAGGATGCAGTTGGCCTTCCTGGCTGCCAGGGCACGCTGCTGGCTCATATTCAGCTTGGTGTCAGCCACAACCCCCAGATCCCTCTCTGTGTGGCTGCCCTCCAGCGTCTCACCACCCAGTCTGTACGTACAGCCAGGGTTGCCCTGTCCCAGGTGCAGGACCCGTTTAGAACACAGTGTTTTACACCCTGATCTACTTTTTTTTTTTTTTTTTTTTTTTTTTTTTAACTTTCCTTGTACCAAAATCAGACAAATAGATACGGGAGCAGACTGTGCCAGCTCTATGCTCTTTAGAGACCTTTGTGTATGGCCAGGAAGATTCCAGCTATGGATTTATGGAAAGCAATACAACAAAATGTGCAGCTGCTTGTTCAGGAAGCTTTTATACCTTCTTCAATGGTTGAGCAGCTGAGTGCCTTTTTTTAACAGTAGAAGTGTATTTATCAAAATTCATGCTCCATAGAATTTGGACAAGTTGCCATTAGTTATTTTTCCAGATCACAGGTTCAGATGGGGTTGTTTCAGTACATAGTCACAATTTCTCCCCAGGCCTGTTTGAAACCTTGTAAGAAAGACATGAAAAGACATGATCAAGAGCAGGTTGTTCCTCCTGTGACTTCCTGAGGAGGGACTCATGGACCAAAGAGCAGTAAGCAGCTGCTGTTAGCCCTAGCCGTTACACAGGCTGGCCTGTTGGCACAGGCACCTGCACTGTATTCAGAGTCAAATGTTGAAGTTAGACAGAACCTCTGGTCCTGACAGGACCGTGCTCCCTTAGATTTCAGTGAAGACAGAAGCTCACCTGGGGGTTTCCAAACACTGAGATTTTTGTTGGCACCACAAAAGAAACAGGTATCACTACAGCTGGATTTTCTGCCTGGGAAAAATGTGGCAAAAATCATCACGAACTCCAGAGAACCCTCAAATAAACCCTTAACCACACACACAAGCAAATTTCAGATGTAGCCCACACATGGGATTTCCAGGAATTTTAATGGTACACAAGGAAGATAAGGAATTTCTGCTAGTTCATTAAACAAGGAATTTTCTTGGAAATTCTTGACATTCTCTCTCAGGAAGAATGAGTGTGAGGTTATATCCTCTCTTTCGAGGCCAACCCCACTTGTGACAACAGAACAGCAGTACTTCCGTGCTAAAAAAGCTGTGGTCACTGATCTCAGGCACGGAGAACTCAGCCTCTGAGGTATGACTGCACTGGGGTGGGTCAGTAGGGGAAGGGGAATATTTCAGCCATGGTACACATGGAAAGTTACTGACAAGAGATGAATAACAGGTTCCCTGTGTACATAGCAGCTGAAGCAAGAATTAACATGACATGATGCATCCGGCAGTGCCCCGTGCTACTCCAGGGGCTCAGCCCCAGCAGATGGGGCAGTGCAGAGCCCACTGGTGCCTTCCCACAGCAAGGCCACCACCATGCAGCACAGGGAGGAGGAGGAAGGGGAACCAAAGGCCAGCTGCACCAAGCCAGGCATCACCACAGGGCTTGCCATGCCACGCCAGCACCCGCAGATGAGGATGACGGCGAGCTTAAGCCCTTTGTTTTCCCAGTGCTGCTGTTCCTGTGGCAGGTGGCTGCACCACCCCACAGCGTACGTGGAGCCTGGCTGGGGTGCTGCTGCCCTCACAGGGGCACGAGAAGGGAGGCCACAGCGTGAGGATGAACCAGACCCCAGCCCACACAGGGACTGTCCCAGAGACCTCCTGGTGGCCACGGGGCATGCCCCTGGCAAGCCTGGATGTGCTGGGACTCCTCTGGGATTTTGGGAGCAGCACACGGCCACAGGGCTCTGAGCCCATCCCAGGTCACTCTCTTGGTGCTCTCGGAGACCTCTCGTGCAATTGGGGTGCCAGGGGGACCTCAGGGCCTTGTGAAGTCTCAGGGCTCCCTGCGGTTATCCCAAGGTCTCGGGGTGCTGACAGGGCTCTGCGACGTCCCCAGGATGACTGCTGTCCCCAGGTCCCGGCTTCCACCCCGGGGATCCCTCAGGACCCTGCCAGGCCTTGGGGACGGATCCCACCAGCCCCACACGCATCCCGGGCTCCCCAGAAGCTCTCTATTGAGCCGGGGGTCCCAAAGGCTCCCCCCGCTCCTCTCCCAGAGCCCCGCAGCGCCGGGGCCGGCCCCGGTTGTGGCGGGGGCGGAGCGGGGCGGGGAGGCGGCGGCGGAAGCGGGCGGCGGCGGCGGCGATGGCGCTGCGGAGCCCCGGGCGGCGGCGGGCGGCGATGCCGGGATAAGGCGGGCGGCCATGGCGCAGGGAGCCGGCCCGGGGCTGCGGCTGCTCCCGGTGCTCCTGCAGCTCCCGGTGCTCCTGGGGCTCCCCGCCGCTCACGGTAACAGCACCGGCTCCGGTGAGTCCGGGTGGCTGGGGGATTGATTGCTTGGCCGTGCGCTGTCCGCTCCGGTGTCCCCGGGCTGGGAAGGAGGAGGAGGAGGAGGAGGAGGAGAGGGGGGAGGCCTCCCCTCCCCGGGGACCCTGCGGTTGTCGTGTGCCCTTCTGCTCTGCTCTGTCCCCCCGGGACCACCGGGGGTGTCCCCAGCCCCGCGGATGTCACCGTGTCCGTGGGGAGAAAGCAAAGTTTGTCCGGAGGCACCGAGGCGAGAAATGCTGCGGTGTCCCCGGTGCTCACCGAGGTGGCCCTGGTGTCTGCATTGGCCCTTTGGCCAGGAGGAGGCTTGGGGTGTGTGGTATGGGGACAGGGATGGGGACGGGGACAGGGACAGGGACATGACTGATGGAGATGGCGCCTGGCCCATGGAAGCCCTAGGGCTGCCTTCCCTGGGCAGGGGAAGGGTGCAGGGAGGTCGAGGGCCCAGAGGAAAATCAACCAAATGTTGTTTTGCAGTGGGCAGAAGCTTCTGTCTGCAGCACAGACCCGAGGAAAGTCCCTCATCTCGGTACCAGAGGTTGCTTTGAGCTGGTCAGCGCTGCGATCTGTGGAGTAATTTGTTGCTCAAGAGCTCTATTAATTGTCCCCTGTGCTCTAGCAGAGCAGTGCTTCATTCTGGCTGTACCAGGTGCTGTGGAGCAGCAAGAGATCGATCTCTTTCCCTTGGAGATCAGGGCCTGAAACCAGGCAAACTTGCCACCGTGTGTGCGGTGGTAGCTGTGGTGTTGCTTCTCAGGTGAGTTCACTTCCACTGTGTTGAGGCAGATGGGCAGGAGCAGGCGCCCAAGTGGGCTGGAAGAGGGTTTGGCAGTGAGCAGAGCAGTGGGCAGCTGTTTGTGGTGGCATGCCCGGGGCTCCCATCGTGTGTATGGCAGAGGCTCTGCTGGCTGGGGGCCGTACCCCATCCTCTGGAGATGCCACCAGGCATTGCAGTGTTGGGAAAATGTTGGGAGGTTGTTCAGATGCTTCGGCGTGCTGTGGAGGCAAGTTGGCGCTGACTGCGGTTATCAGCTGCTGGTGGTGATTATCATGTTGTACTTCCTCATAGTCTGTGAAGCATGCGGGCTGCTCTGGGAAGCCTATGAGGCCAAGGTGAGATGTCCTTTTACCCCCGGCCCACCCTCCTCTGGCATCCTGCTAGCTGGGTTTCCAGCCCAGAGGAAAGCTACCCTGTATTTGAGGCGTGTTGTTAGGTTTTTCTTGGCGTCATCCTGTCGGCTGGGAGAAATGCCACGTTGGGATTAGATCTGAGAGCTGGTAAAGATGAGGTCTGCCCCAGAGGAGTGAGGTGACCTTCTTTTGGAACATGTAAATATGGGATTTTGACATGGGCTAAAGAAATACGGTTTCTGTTACATTATAAATGGCAAAAAAAAAAAAAAAAAACCTGCCACATAGCCATTTCTTGTCTTGACTGGCCACTGTTGGTGTAGTACACAGGCATTTTCATAGACTCTTTATGAGCCTTTAGAGCCGCTCCTTGGCCTAAGCTCTGCACAGGGTTGAGCCAGCTGCCTTTGGAAGTAGTGGCTCTTCTGAAACTCCAGAGACACTTGCATCTGCTTTGAAACTGGGACCTCACATTGTTTGTGGGAAGCTCTGAAACCAACGGCCAACATATTATGGCTAAAAGTAGAATGAGATAATCTTTGGATGAGCAAATCCAAGCTGTTGCAAGTGGTTCTTTATTTTGAAATTCAAAGAACGCATCTCCTCTCTGCATCTGTGGTTCTGCTATGTTTTGTTTGTTTTCTTAAAACCACTTTTGTTTTTTTGCTTAATACATTTGAAACTTGCTTTTAGAAGGAGGCCATGTCTTGTGGAGACCTGTCTTTCTGTCTACTAATATTTGGTTTTATCCACGTGTAGCATTTCCTTGTCAACCCAAGGCTGAGGGTGAAGTGGGAATCAATTCATCTTATTTCCTGGGTGCAGCTCTTGTGTGCCCAGCATAGCAAGCCTAAGAGCAGGAGCATGGATAGATTGTCTCCAAGAGAAACCACGTGTGGTTGGACTTTGTGCATGCTGCTGTCACGCTGGCTCAGCCGTGGCTCTTGTTTTAACCTGGGAGCTGTCACAGGCTGTGCTGAGGCAGAGCAGGTCTGCAGACCTTCCCTGGGTGCTGTGCTTGACCTCACTCATTGTAATTGACTGGTCCTTAATAAAAAGCACTGCTGATTGCTTGACTTCTTAGTTTTACAGCCTGCCAGCCCTCTGCTCCCCCAAAACCTCGCACATAAGTCTTCAGCTGCTGTGGCCCTTTGAGGGCAAGGACCTGCTGGTGGGTGCTGGCTGCAGCTTGTTGGCCATGCAGAGCCTGGCCACCAGCAGGGGTGGAACAGCTTCGGTCAAGGTCAGGCACTAGCAGGACAGCGTATCCCTGCTCAGGTTGTCCTACTCTACCTGTTCCTTTAAGCAGAGCCACGGCGACCCCAGCCTTATCACTCCTTCTGTCTGTGTCTCCCCTTGTCCCAGATGTCACTGAAATGAACGCGCTGTGTGCATGCAGAGAGCAATTAGGTGCAGAGAAGCCACTGATTAAAGACCTCTCTCTTCTGTAGTTCTTTAAATACAGCTGGGTTTACAGCAGATCTCAGCCAATTCCTGTCTTGTCATCTGCAAGTGGGCTTTGTGGTGTCCCATCCTGGCTCACCTTTCCCTCTGTGCCTGGAGCCCTGTGCGGGCTCTGCCTGCAGGACCCCGTGGCGTGAGGCTGGGGCAGGAAGGTGCCTGCAGTGTTCCGCCAGCGTGCCCTTTCCCTTGTGGAGTAAATTCTCCCATCAGCTTGTGCTTTGACAGCAGTGAAAGCTGTGTGGCTGGTATTTCTTGCTTTCCTGTTTCCTCCTTTCTGTTGGGTTTGCAATCTGCCTCGAGGCTTTAGCTTGGTAATTTGCCAGGAAATTAAACCCATCATTACTATTCCTGTCTCTTTGCAGTGCCGTGTGTTCAGGCTAGCTTGCGTCCTGCTTTGGGGCATGAATCGTATTTCCTGCTAGGATTAGTTTCCTCTTGGCACAAAGTATGTCCCAAGGCTCTGCTCCTGCCTGAGGAGTGTTCTTCCTCTTTTTCTGGCACCTTACTTAAACTCGGTTGGGTCCTGTGTGTTTCCACATGACCCCGAGCAGCATTAGATGAAGACGGGCTGAACAATTCTTGCTGCCTTATTTTCTGATCAAAGCGGTGGATGTGAATCTGAAAGCTAGAAGTTTCTCCCCACTCCAGAGAATTCTAGCATAGAAAAGGAGCAATTGGGAGGTCTTGGTAGAGATGTGTGGGCACGTTCTTCTACTCCCCTTGCTGAGTGCGAGGAACCTTGTTTTCTGGTGGGCAGAACAGCTTTGTCTCTGCCCTCTCACCACAGTTTTGCCCTCTTCCCAACCCTCGTGTGATGTTTTTCTTCTGTCCCTGAGTTGTAGTCTGGTTGTTTTCTTGCTAACAGTGACACCAATGCAGTTTTGCAGGTGAAATTATCTGCAGGCTAGGGGTGATCTGTAAGCATAGTTGGGCAGAGGGATGATGGAAGACGTAGGTAGTACTCTGATGCGTTCACTAAAAAACTGTTGTCCTCTTGCATGACCAAGCCTACCCAAGGGCTGTTAACACTATTTGGGCAGCCTTTCTTCCAGGTAGGAAAACCTCTAGGGTTTGTAAGGTATATCTCTGAACACAAAGTGCAGTTTGCAGCATGTAAGTTTTCGTCACATTGCGTGTTGCAGGAGGACAGCATGTGGCACAGTGCATGTGTCCTGAGCCTGTGAGGACTGATAACATCAGCCCACGTGCTCAACAGAAACCGATGAAGACAGCTCTTGCCTAGAAACTGCAGCTAAATTCCCTGTGTGGAGCACAGAGCACCCTGTGCTACCTGCACCCGCCTCGTCCTACCCTGTCCACCTGCTGTGTGTCGTTTGCCTAAGGTGCTGGGACTGGGCTGCTGCCCGCTCTGCCGTGCTTTCCTTGCCACCATCTTTTCCTCCTGACCTTTTCCTCCTCCTCAGTGTCTCAGGTGTTCTGTCATCTTCACAGCATGTTTTGTGGAGCATGGTTAAGGTTCCTCCAGTGCTGTCTGGCTGTAGGGGACAGTTTTGTGGTAGGGATCTGTGCAGTTCTGGCTGCTCAATCTCATCTCATTCCTCCTCAGGAGGAGTGCAGTGGATCAGCGAGTATCTAGAGGAATTGGGCTGAGAGATTAAGGACACAAAGGGCTTCTCTCCAGTTACCTTTAAACTCCTGTGTGTGTCTGTGGGTGGCTGTAGCCCTGCAACCTGCTCCCAGCAGCCACCCCAGCAGCTGCTTTGCTCTCTCCCTTTCAGACTCCCTGTATGTCTCCGAGTACTTCTCTCAGAGTGCGCAGAAGTTGTCCTTCTACAGCTGGTATGGGAATGCCAAGGTCTTCCACTTCCACGTGCCAGAAGATACTGTGCTGCTTCGCTGGCTTCTGCAAGCGTCCAGGGGGAAAGAACCGGAGTGTACCAGCATGGAGGTCACAGTGTATGTATGTCCCTGTGCCACTGCTTGCACATGTGGGCTTTCTTGTCTTTCCCTTGTCCTTGTTGCTCATGCAGTTGTTTCTCTGTAGGAGTCTGTGAATTTGTTGCAGCAGACAATTCCTTAGTGTTGCACTAACACTAAATCTGTGTTTTTTAAATCTGTAGAAGCATTTCATGTTACCAGTGGATCAAAGGGCTATCAAATATTATGTCTAAGAAACATATCTTATGTCTAAAAATGCTGGAGAGAGTTTCACAGTGAGGCTGTTGTTGCTGTTCATAACCAAAGGTGTTCCTGGACCTTTCTGTGTCTGTTGATCCTGTGCATGGTGCTGTGCAGATGTGGCAGAACTGCAAAGGGCCTGAGAAGATGCAAAACGTTTGAAGGTGGACAAATTCCCCAGTACAAAGGAGCTGGAGAGACCAGAAACACTATATTGAAGGATGCAGCCTGTGTATGGAGCACAGATAAGAGAGGAATGCCTAATCCTGCTGACACAACAAAACAAGATTTGAAGACGTGAAGATGGAGCGTTCAATGACATCAAAATAAATATTGCTTAAAGCAGTTCTTGATTTGTCAGAGGATTTGAGATCAAACAGGTTGAGACTTTGAGCTGTATTTCATGAGGGTACTAAGCTTCCTGGGCAGGTGGTTCCCTGAGAGGCTATTTGGACTCTCAGAGACCTTACATGGCTAGGACCTACTCCACAGGGGTGGCTGCAGCTTGCTGAAGTTTCAGCCACTCCAAAAGCAACTGAAGTTTGCTGCACCAGCTGGCTTGCACATTACCTAGTCTGTTCTGGGCACAGATAAGTGCTCTGTTGCTTCTGAGCAGCCTGAAACAGGTGATCTGTGTGTTTTCTGCATCCCAGAAGGCTTTCCAGTAGTTTAGGGATGTGAGGGACAAGACAACAGTTAAACAATATCCTAAGAAATGACTGTGGAGATCAGTTTAGCTAAGCTCGAACAGATTAATGACAAATAACCTGTCATGCTTGCTTGCTGGACCTGTTATTGTTCATTGTTCTGTTGTAGTGCTCTAGTAGTCCCAAAAAGGAGCAAATTGAATGCCAAATGGGCTGTCCAAATATCCCATGCATTACTTAGCTCCCTGCTTTTCTCATATTTCAAACTTCGAGCTACTCATCTTAAAGCAGAGGTGCTTGTGTTCTAAAGTCAGTCACATAGGCCTTGCTTGGTGTCTTTTTAGACTGTCTGCCCTCCTTAATGGAGGAAATAGGAAACATGCAGATCTCTTCTATAAAAAGAAAGCTCTTAATTGACGATTTAGCCTAGCTGGCTATAGGGGGAACTTGCTGATGGTTATAAAAGGAAAAAAGTAGTAGTTTTGTGACTGGGGCTTAACCTAAGCATGTGTTATGGAAATTTTCTTTCAGGCTTGATGGAACGATGTAAATCCTTGTCTTAATAAGCAGTCAAGTTAAACTAATCTCTAAATAAATCCAAGATAAGGTAATACCAGCCAGTCCTCACCAGATGAAAAGGATAGCTCTGTGCTCCACTTGAATATGTGGCGTCTTTCCAGCCTGCAGCCTCTCTGATCTCAGGCCAACCTGGGTGGCCACTGACGAATTTGTATCCCAGTTTACCTTGCAGGTGTATATACCTCCCTCGATTTACTTGCATTCTGGTTTCTCTTGCAGGCACTTTCGCTATGGAGCCCCTCCTGTAATAAATCCACTGGGCACTCAATTTCCTGCAAATGCGACTGTCCATCCTTCCTACAACATAAGCATCACTCTGAGCAGTGCAGTGCAAAACACCACTTTTGTGAATGTTACAAGCCCTGCTGCAGGAGACTGGTTCATTGCTGCACATCTCCCTGAGGCTGCTGGCAGAATTGAAGTGAAGGTAAGAGCTCTGGTGAGCATCTTGGACAGCCAGCATACTCTGTCCGGTGTCTCTTGCCACAGCTGACCAGTCTGTTCTCCCCTCCTGCAGGGCTTCTCCACTCCCTGCACCTATATGTTTCAGGCAGATATGTTTGTGCTTAGACTCGCTGATATGCCTGTTCTGGAGCCTGGTGTTGCCATGCCACAAACTATCGTCTCACCTGCTAAGCCTCTGCATGTCAAGTGAGTGAGAGCAGCGGCTGGAAGCACTTGGGGCCGTAGGTATGGGGTCAGATTTCCCACTGATGCTGTTTAGGGTAAGCCACTGTTGTTTCCATGCTGGGCTGGACTATGCCCTGGAGTTTGGGGGTCTCTGGGTCTGTTTGACAAGCTCCCTGCATCAGGGTGGTAGGTTTGTGGGCAGCACACTAGAGGGCCCTTCTCTGACTCTTTGCAGGCAGACGTAGAGGTCTAAGGCAGAAATCTGGTAGTTCTTAGAGACCCTTCCCCTGGGAAAGATTTTCACAACACAAATCAGGGCAATCTAGTTCTTACCACAATGCCTGTGGGAATCTGTGGTGGGTTGTGGCTGGTCTGTGTTCAGACTACAAGCTGTGCAAGTTGCTGGTTGCTTCTCCTGCAGGGTCTTTGTTCCCAAGTACACTGCCAGGATGTGGTTTGAGCTGCGAAGCTGTGTGACAAGTGAGCAGAAGGCATGCTCTGTGCGGGTAGTGCTGGGCTCAATCACGCTGCCACAGTCCTTCCAGAAGATCATCACCTGCACAGGGAATGTAAACTGCAGCCTGGGCCTGGATTCACTCCCCTGGGAAAAGTGGTTGCAGATCATGGTGGAGAGTCTTGGCACTGCCAATGCCAGTGTGTCCATGGAGATGCTGACTTCTTTCACAGGTGGGTTTCCATTTTCTCTACCCCTATGGGAGGGATCAGCAAGAACTTTGTGTCTGCTATGTCTCTCTCAGGCCTTTGGTTGGCTGGCTGTGATGCCCTATGTTTTAGGTTTTCCCAGCATGCTGGTTGCCTGGGCATAACCTTGAGGGCTGAGATCTAGTTGTTGCTTTAGTATCAAAAGTGTAGGCTCTAATATTCATCCAAGAAGACTACTCCCTGGACCTTCCTATTCTGGAAATGCCTGTGCCAGGATCTCTGAAGCAATGGTATTTTCCAAAGGCTGTGACCAGCTTAAACTCTGGTGAGGAGAATAGTTTTGGGTAGATGCACTAGACTGTATTGATACATTGACTATTGGCCATAAGCAGGCTACAGACAGGAAGTCATCTCACAGAGGTTTCCTTGGGGCAAGATCTTGGGTTGTGAGGAGATGTCTCACTTTTACATGCCTCAGGAGGTCACGGGGTCCTTGTGGCTGTGATAGGCACTTGTAACATGACAGTCATCCCTGTCTGGCTGTTGGGAGTCTTGCAAGCTCACCAACCAGGCATATTTTTAAAAATATTCTGCTAGGGCTTCTGCTATCATTTCCTCAAAGCAGAGCCTCATCCGTTATGCTCGAGGGCCTGGCACTGGCATCTGAAGTGTGAGAGGGGACACACAGCAACACCAGCGGCATTAGAGCTACACAGGCTCCAGCAAGTTTTCAAATGTCACATTTGGCTCCAGTTACTATGACTTCATGGTTTGTGCCTTTAGCTGTTATTGGGTTAATTTATCTCTTTTGCCTAGCCTTGTATGCCCAGGTCTATGAAACTACTACAGCCTTTCATGCAGCCAGTGGTTATGGGGCAGTTAAGTGTTGTGCTCAGTTATTGGTTAGTGAATACTCCCTGGCTGCTGGGCACGTTGTGTGTAATCCCTTCTTCTGTTCCTCTGCTTGCCAGCTGCTTCTCTGCAGCTCCAGGGTGTTGCCACCCACTGTACCATTCGCCTGGCTTTTGTCAGAACCCCACGTTGTGAATGCTGATGTTAGAGTTTCCCCTGTAAAGATGATAAATACTGAAGTGTCTGAAGCAGCTGAAATACCCCCACAGTTTGTGCTGTCGCTTGACAGTCTGAAGTTCCTGGGGCCCTGCCTGGTTGAGGTGCTGATCCTGGTTCTTCTGACTCCTCTCCTTTTTTTTCCTTTGCAGACTGTAGGCCGGGAAGTACCAGTTCATTTCTTAACTTCAGCCTAAACCAGAGCCAAGCTGGTTCTGGACCAGGTAGCACAGGAATAGCAGGGAGCCCCACTCAGTCTACAGGAACGGCTTTACGCAATGCATCTGAGCAGAGGAGCTTCTGTCTCCAGAATCAGCCCGTTGTTCGGGAGGACCTGGATGTGGTGTCTGTGCGGTACAGGCTCCTGAATGGTCCCAATGTGCCCGTGTACTCCATCTCCCCAACCCTGCTTCTCCTCAACTTGAAAACTGGCATGGACAGTGGGGGTTCCCTTGTGGTGAATCTCCTGCTTAACAAGGTGCAGTAGCTTTATTTGTGTGATGGTCTTCTCTTTGCAGTGCTCGTCTCTGCCTCTGTTCCTGGGTGGGTTTGTCAACAAATTCCAGGGGTTGTAGGTACCAGCAGTACTATTTTCCTTTCTTCTGTTGTTATTGTCTCTTCACAAAGCCCTCTGAACCTGTTCTAGCCACTTCCATGATGTCCTGCTTTTCAGTTCCAAGTGAAATGCCACAGCTTGCTGGCATGTGGTGGCAGCACTGAAAAGGAGAGGAAATGGAAAATAATTGCATCTCCATCTCTTCTGTGGGAACCTAGAGCCTTGCCACCAAGAGAGGAGGCTCTTCAGGGAAACCCAGGGATGTTTCTGTCTGAGTCACTGATTCCCATCGCTTTGGTGGCACCAAGGAATCATTTTACCTGAAAGTGTGACTGTGATGTTTGTCACAAGGGCTAGTTAGAGCCTTCCCAAGGGCTGATGTCCTGCTGCCTCTGTTTGCTGTCACCATGTGCTAATGCTGAAGCGATGGCCTAGTGTAAATGTCCTGGCTGGGTGGCATTTCCACCCATGCAGTCTCCCTGAGAGACTCTCTTCCTGTGCCTTTCAGCAAAGGCATAATGCAGTGACGATGCAGAGCGGGGTGAATGCAGGTTTGCCCAGGAAGAGTTGGTGAATTGGTGGATGACCTTGATCTGCAGCAGTTAATATCACCTGCTGCTCCCGTAGGACACGGGCAGTGTGGGAGATAAATTGTGCAGTGCATCGAGGTGCTCTCATGTGGAATTTTTTATTTTTTTGCACAGACGTCTCTGAGCCAGGCCAATGCCACTGTGGTAGCGTGTCTGAGTGCTGCTTCACCGGTGCTGTCCCTCAATACCACGCAGAAGTGCAGTACAGGTATGAGAGCCACTGACACGTGTCCCCAGCTCAGCTATGCTGCCTCAGGACTTTGCTTTTAGACCTCATGACCTCAGATGGACTCGGGTCCTTTGTAGATTGTCTTGGGGAAGCTGATTTTGGTGCAAGACCTCCTGAGGCCTTCATCACTCAGTTCCAGCACATGCCCTGGGGTGCTGGGGTGCAGGTGCTAGTCTGGAACCAGGAGTTAGCCTCCATCAAAGGAAGGCGTGGTTAGCACCCAGCTCTCTTCCAGCCTTGTTGGCAGGTTTGGGGATGGTCAAGGCTTTGCTGGTGTGCAGAGAAGCCGAACACTGCACTGGAGAACTAAATAAGCAACCAGGCTGGCCCAGCCGCCTTGTGTAGCTGATCTCAGCTTGGAATTGGTGCAGGCCCTTCTCCCCAAGTCCTGGTGTATCACAGCAACTTCTTGTCTTTAAGCTTTTTTCCAGGGCTACCCTCTGAGTGTGAGCACGTCCTCTGCAGAAGCGATGGTGATTGTCCTGTACCCCCAGACAGACGACTGGTTCCTTTCCTTGCAGCTCATCTGCACAAAGGGCCAGGGGTGAGTCTGCTGTGTTGCGTGGCTTTGAGGCTGGTTTGGAGCACTCTACCTTGCTGCCTTTAACTAACATAAGCAAAAGCAAATGCCTGTTGTCACTGTCTTGCCTTCTGTCATGGGCTCATCTCATGTGGTAGCAGTGAAGCCATGGCTACAGAGGGGGAGGAGGTGGGTGGCAGTGCTGCCTTGCTCTCTTGTGGGCCCTCAAGCAGCTTGTCTGGTGCTGAGCTGGCATGTCTCACACTGACTGCATGTGAGTGGTGGAGTCTGCCTGGGTGAGCTTCCCCAGATGTGTTTTGAGGTGATGAATTGGAAAGAGCTGTGCTATAAATGAAAATGCTGCTGTTACTTCCTCAAGGAGGCTTTGAAATGTGTTCAGTTCTACTCATAGTCTAGCGGTTTGCCTTCCTGGTGATTCGTCTCCGTAAGGGGCCGAACATGCTCTAAGAAGTGGTGCTGGCAACTGCTGGGCCTGACTACTAGTCATGGGTATCTCAGCCTCTTACGGGAGTCTGGGGAAGAGTTGAGGCCTGTCTGCACGTTGCTTTGGCAGTCTGAGTGGAGAGGGAGTTGACTGTGCTCTTATCTCTTGGGAGCAATGAAGCAGATCCACTGTGGGCTGTGGTGTGAAGGATCCCTGTGCCAAAATAGCGGAGAATTTGTGTATGTGAAAGTGGCTGGGGGTAGGACACAGCGAGGCCAGGCTCTTTCAGACCCCTGGAGCAGAGTGCTCCCTTGGCACACAGCTGCCCAGAAGGACCAGGGTACCAAGACAGTCTGCTTTCATTGCAGTGAATGTAACACCGCAGAAGCCAAAGTGACCATCATAGCATACCTCACCCCCTGCTTCAATGACTGTGGGCCATATGGACAGTGCAGTCTACTGAGAAGACACGGCTACCTCTATGCGGGCTGCAGCTGTAAAGCTGGTGAGTGCCTTTTCCTAGGAGGCTTTGCCATTCTCCCCAAGGGGAGGCCACGTTTTTCCATGCTGCTGTTTAGACAAGAGGGAAGAGGGTCTGCCACAGCTTTATGAATGTCCTGGAGTCACAGCACTTGCCTAAAGTGCAGTCTGTGCCCACGGTGCCCTCTTTGGGCAGCATCCTGATTCCCCTGAGGAGTTCTGGGAAGCACAGAGCATCCCAGGGGAAATGGTGAATCAGGCTGAGGACAGCTTTCTGCTGAAAGGTCACTTCCAGCTTTGAGTCCCCCAGGGCTTGGGGAGGTGCTTCTGAGCATCCCCAGTGAGATCTGAATACCTGCAGGGCTGCCTGAAAGCACCTGCATCAGAGCATGTGCCTTGCAGGGCAGCTTATTATGTAGTGCCCTGATACAGGACGTGATGAGGCTGGGCTGGCAGTCGCTGTCCATGCTTTGTCTCATGCTATCTCAAGAGCAAGCATGCAAGACAACCCTTAGACTTGGAAGTGCCACTGGAGGAGGAACATTGGTGTCAGATGCTAATATAATAATTAGATGAGAAGACTGGGCAGGAGTCACTAGTGTAGGGAAGATGATAGCTGTGCTGTGCTTGGATGGATACTTGCATCTGTTTTTAGCAGAAGGACAAGGCAAAATATGGTTCACTGCTGCTTTGGACCTGATCCAGCATGTCCTTGCTGTCTGCTGCAGTTCTGCTACTAGGTTAGGACTGCAATGGAGAGCAACATCCTAATTTCCTCAAGGGGTGCCAGGTCCTGGGAAGCACACAGCACCCCAGGGGAAATGAGGAATCAGGCTGAGGACAGCTTTCTGCTGAATCACTTGGAGCAAAATGCCCCAGCTGCATATTCATGACCCAGAAATAAACTGAAGAGAGCAGCCTCCTGTGGGCTCTGCAGTGAGAGCAGGGAGAAGGGGACAGAGCTGCTGGGCTTGTTTGTAGCAGCACTGTAATGGGATGGGTGCAACTCTTAACTCTGCTCTGACTGCGGAGCCTGCATGTACCCAGGCTGCCCTGTGACTGACCTCCTCTCCCCAAAAGGAGGGCATGGGCATTCTAACTTTGAATAAAAATAATAAATAAATAAATAAAGCTTAGTTTATAGAAGACTGTCAGCTCAGTCCTTGGACAGCAGGCTAAGAATTGACCCCAGTATCAAGCCCAGAGCTTTGCATTGTTCTCTGGGAAATTCTCTAGGTCATAAACACAGCTTGCAGCCAGGAAACTTCCAGCTAAAGCTAAGAAAACAATTTTTCTCCCATCAGAGTTGTTCACCTTTGCACTATATCCATGTCTCTGTCTTGGGGAATTTTCAAAACTCAGTTGGACAAGGCCCAGAGCAACCTGATCTGGCTTTGCAGTCTGCCCTGGGAGCAGGAGGCAGGACAGGATGGCTTCCTTAATGTTGTGGAACACTTTCCTCCATGGTTTCTGGGATCTGTAGGGTTCTTCCCCTGCAGTATCTTGTACCCAGCTTGCAGCAGAGAGCATCCTAAGCATTTGAGCCTCAAATATTTGATTTATCACCAGAAAGTAGCATGTGTGTTGAGTTACTATAGAGAAGAAAAGTACCAGTCTGGACAGACCTGTGCTGTGTGTAGAACAGCCCCTGCCACATGGGAATAACCTGGGGAATGTCGTTGGAACAGCTGCTGGGCTCTGCTGGGGTTTCCCCAAGACCTAGTAGCATGGGCCAGCCACTTTCCAAAGCAGAGCGTGCAATGAGTAGCGAGCATCCTGAGAACAGGAGCGTGCGTGGCTGATGGAGCAGATCAGCAAGAAGGGCTATGGCAGCAGGGCTCATTAGCCAGCAACTGCAAACAGCAGAGCTATTAAAGCCAGCTGCTCAGTATAAACACTGCGTGAGTCCTGGGTGAAATGGAGGTCAATGGGTAAGCTGCCAGAGATGCTGGGCTTGTGATGGGCTCACAGTGGGGGCGGGTGGGTTTGTCCTTCCTCGTCCTAACATGCTGCCTCCTAGAGCAAAGGAGAGGAGGCCCAGGGATAGTCCTGGGGAGCTACTGCTGCTTCTGAGGGGTCCCAGGCTCCTGCTGGATGCTGCAGGCAGGCCACATGAGATCCACACAGGCCTCTCTGCTCCACAGGTTGGAGCGGGTGGAGCTGCACGGATGACACCAAGGCCCAGTCAGTTGGTGCGCAGAACCTGGCCACCCTCCTGCTCACGCTGAGTAACCTCATGTTCCTGCCAGCAATAGCAGTTGCTGTCTATCGCTACTACCTGGTGGAGGCCTCTGTCTACACCTACACCATGTTCTTCTCCACGGTAGGGATCGTCTTTTGTCAGGTCCTCTGCCAGCTCCCTGTTAGCATCAGGAAGGGGATCCTGCCTGCTGCATTGGGCTAAAATCACTGGTGGAGCTGCCTATGCTCAAGCTCCGCAAGGAGCTTCTAGGATCATCAAACAAGCACCTCCATGGACATGTCCTGCCCCTTCAGAGTTTGACAGGAGTGTTATTTTCATTGAGTTCTTCCAGCCACACTGCAGGTGCTCATATTTGGGGGTGGGACCCCTGGGAGCTGAGATGGGGTTGGAGCATTCTGCTGAAGGTTACTGTCCCAAGAGACCTCAGCTGCTGCTGGGAGGGTGCAGACTGATAGCAGCTCTCCAGCTTTTTTCTGTAACACTGTGCTGGTTTGGTGAAGCTTCCTGGAGATGCTGTCAGGAGGGATCTTGGCTACCATGGGCTGAGATTACTCCTGCTTCTCCTTTCCAGAAAGCTGAGTGGTGCTGCTGAGTTCATGTTAGCCTTTGGTTTTGTTCCTGGTTCTAGTTCTACCACGCATGTGACCAGCCAGGTGTTGCTGTGATGTGCATCATGGACTACGACACCCTACAGTACTGTGACTTCTTGGGCTCTGTGGTGTCCATCTGGGTGACAATCCTGTGCATGTCTCGGGTAAAGAAGATTCTGAAATACGTGAGTGTCAGACCTTTATTGCTCCTGTACTGCAGGGCCAGGCGTGAGTCAGCCGAGACACAAGTGGCCGTGCTGCACCCTCTTGTGGCAGCACTTTAATAAGACAGCGCATACAGCAGATCCTCCTCTGCAGCCTGCAAGATAGCCTTGCTCTCTGGATAGCCCACCTTAGTAACAAAGGCTGTTTGTCATCCACCCTAATTTTTAAACCAGAGGGTGGTTTTATCCTAGGATCTTGGATCATGAACCTGCATGCTTGTAGGGACTGTGCCTGAAAGGACTGAGGGGAAGTATTTGTGGGTCCTCTGGTTTATTCTTCTAAAGGTACTGCTTCTAAGTCATGCATGTGTGCAGGGCTGGACAGGCAGGAGATGAAGTTCTCCTTGCCTTAGGCCTTTGACATAGCCATCTGTGCTCTAGCAGCAGGTGAGCTGCTGATGTGGTGTCTCGTTCCCAGGTCCTTTTCGTCTTGGGGACCCTGTTAATTGCCATGTCCCTGCAGCTGGACCGCAGAGGGGTGTGGAACATGATGGGTCCCTGCCTCTTTGCCCTTGTCATCATGATTGCAGCATGGGTAAGTAAGGGCAGCCAGACAGAACCTGCTGCCCTCTGCTCCTTTCCAGAGAATGATGGTGACAG
The DNA here is from genome assembly GCF_965140915.1 of Aythya marila. Taxonomy (NCBI): domain Eukaryota; kingdom Metazoa; phylum Chordata; class Aves; order Anseriformes; family Anatidae; genus Aythya; species Aythya marila. The sequence continues at coordinate 6,780,125 of NC_139056.1, read as the reverse complement.
AGCAGGCCCCACTTACCAGAACACTGACATATGGGAGCTGATCTCCTTGAAGCACCCTGGTGGACAGAGCACAGGGCAAGGCGCCTTTGGTCCCTCCAATAGCTGAGAAATCCCCTGCTTATGGGTCTCAGCACAGTCTGGCAGCTGCAGCTCCAATTCACAGAATGGGTGGGGTTGGAAGGGACCTCTGAAGATCATCTAGTCTGACCCCCACCCACAGAGCAGGGTCACCTAGAGCACCTTGTGCAGGATGGCACCCAGGTGGGTTATGAATATCTCTGGAGACGGAGACTGCACATCCTCTCTGGGCAATGTGTCCCAGTGCTCTGTCACCCTCCCAGTAAAGAGTGCCCCCTCATATTGAGCCAGAACTTCCTGTGCTTCAGTTTGTGCCCATTGCCTCTTGTCCTGTCACTGGGCACAAATGAAAAGAGACTGGCTCCATCCTCTCAACACCTTCCCTCAGATATTTGTGTACATTGATGAGGTCTCCCCTCATTTCAGTGCACACCAGCAGCTGGAGAGTCCTACCAGAGTGGCTGGCTGTTGCCTGTTCCCTGGAATGGTGACATCGGCATTGCCCTCTGCATGCAGGGCTTTGATGCCATAGCTATGTATGGGGGGTCTGGCACACAAGGGATGGGCCCAAGACAAGGGGAGGCTGAAGTTTTACAGAGGCAGCAGGCATACCCTTTTGCTGTGAGGACTGTTTAACAGATGTTCCTGGGTCAGGCAGTGCTGTGTGTTTCTTATGCATAAGCTTCTAGTTGCTTTAACCCTTCTGTGCTCTCACACCTCTAGGTTTACCACGGAGTAAAGCGCAGACACTGCTACCCCTCCTCATGGAAGCGCTGGGTTTTCTACCTCCTACCAGGGATCACCTTGGCTTTCATCGCCATCTCAGTATATGCATTCATGGAAACCAATGAGAACTATTACTACACCCACAGCATCTGGCACGTGCTGGTGGCTGGCAGTGTAGCTTTCCTGCTTCCGCCTCGGGACAAGCATAAGAAGCCCTGGGCTTGGTCACAGAAGCTCACTTGTCGCTATCAGATCTGCCAGAATGACCGTGAGGAGCTCTATGCTGTCACCTGAACTGCTTGTTGCCAGGTCACAGAGGTGAAGGGCTGGTAAGGTTGCTCTTTGCCAGGCCAGCCTGGGCTGCCCCTCTGTAGCACGTTGGCAATCTTGTTACGTGCTCATTCACCGGCTGGGACAGCGCAGTAGCTGGACTGGGTTTAAACATGAAGACAGCAAGCTTGTCTTTTGAAGGCAAGTTTGAGATCCCCTACACTTTACTGCTGGGATGGGGCAGGCTCTTTGTGGTTCTAAATTGAGGAATAGTCTCCCCACCACCTCCTCCGTGGCCTTGGGGGAAATTGTCAACTCTTATTCCCCTCCTACCCGATCCATGAGGACTGGGCTCAGCCCATGCTGCACTGGAGCCACAGGCTGCTGTGCTTTTTCCTGGACTCACTCTCTTAGCAGAGGGCTGTGGGACAGGGATTTCCCATGCCATCTTGCAATCAAAATTTGCTTTGTCAAGAGAAGAACAGATTTCTTCTGTACCTGACCTGGAGGCAAATGCATTTGAGTGCCCTTGGTGCTGAAGGGAGGGAGGGAGGTAGCTGATTTCAGCACACACACAGGGGCCTTGATTGCTGTCTCCCATGTGGGTCTGGAGCCCTCTCTTTGTGAAACAGGTGGTGCTGCTCTTACGTAGGCTGGCTTCTGGAAATGATGAATGAGACCTGAATTTGGGCCCTGGATTCAGGATCAGACTTGTCAGGAATGTGGAAAAAAACATGTGCAAGAGGCATCAGTAGCGTCTACCTGATAACTGTGAAACTCACAGCTGTGCAGGGTTTAGTCTAAATTTTTCTTTGTCCCTCTTGGTTCATCCAGAAGGAACTAGGCTGCTGTAATGTTCCCCGTCCTCTCTTTGTGTTCAGGTATTCGCTGTCTGACTTCCTTTTGTGGGTTCAGCAGCTCTGCCCAGCCAACATAAGTGGCAGAATCTCTCAGGACTCCATCAAGGTTGGTGATGTGCTGTGGCATTTCACTTGCAAGTTAAGTTAGTAACACTGCCCCCACCTCCGGCACCTTTGGGCAGCAATAGTTCACTCTGTGGCTGTATTTGGTTGGGATCAACCTGGGCAGCGCTGGAATCCAGGGCCCTAGCGCAGCTCCAGCCTGAAGGCATGCCCCAGTCTTGCAATAGTCTGAGCACAGTATGGCCTTACGGCAAGTTTGTTAACGTGTGCTTCAAACCTACTCAGCACCTTTCCTGTGCTTTGCGTACAGCATCACATCGGAGCTGTGCAAACCCTGTGCTCAACCGGTTGTGGCTCTGAGGCTGGATGCGCTGTGGAGCCACAGCTGGTCTGAGGCTGTTGGGACTGTCCCAGTCCAACCAAGAGCATCTCCCTGGGCTCCCAAGGTGGTTGTAGTCTCCTTGGGAGCATCTGTCTTGCTTTAGCCTTACTGGAGGGCACTTGGACATCGGAAAGCAAGGACAGAAACACAGAATTGGCAACCAGGAAATAGTCTTTGCCCATCCTTATTTTGTAGTTAAGGGCTCAAATACATGGTTCCCTGCCTGTTTATTCCAATTGTGGCAGATGGCTAAGGAAGAACAGCTTTGGCCAGTACAGAGCTCACCTTCCTATGCTAGAGACACTAATGTTCCACATCCAGCCATGTGCTTTTGGTACAGCCTGTGGTTCAATTCTATGTGCAAGCTGGCTAATTTCCACAAAATTGTGATCCCAGTAATTGGTGCACATCCTCCTCCTCTGGGATCAAAATGATGGCAAACACTACGTATGTGGCATTAAGGTGACAGCTGACATAAGCATTTTGGTGCTCCTTTCTAGTGTGCATGCTGCTCAGAGCTGGCCTGCAGTCAGACCTCTTCCTTTTGGAAGGAAAGAGCTATTAATGAAGGACAATGCTTCCTAGTTTATAGGAATCAGGGTTATTTCTTTGCCTTGAAAAATGTCCAGCATTCTCCTCAGCTCTGTACTTTAACCTCTTCTCATAGCTAACCTAGCCTCTGCCTAATTAATCTGCCTGTTAATCCAACCTCTGCCTTTGCACTGGAGGAGGGATAACCCCGGGCAGCATGACATACTAGATGCCACCCAGTTGTGAAGCAGCTTGGCAGAAAAGGTACTAAGAGTCCTGGTAGACACCAAGTAGAACAAGAGTCAGCAATGTGCCCTTGCTGCAAAGAAGACTAATGGTATCCTTGGCTGCATCAGGGAAAGTACTGCCAGTGCGTCAAGGGCCTGCACCTCGCCACACCTGGAGTCCTGGGCCCACCAGTACAAGAGAGACCTGGACATACTGGGAAAAGTCAAATGTAGGGCCACAGGGATGATGAAGGGACTGGAGCACCTCTCCTGTGAGGAGGGGCTGCAAGGGCTGGGACTGCTCAGCCTGGAGAAGAGGCTCAGGGGGATCTCATCGATGCCTGCACATCCCTGAAGGCAGGGTGCACAGAGCGTGGAGCCAGGCCCTGCTCAGCGGTGCCCAGGGCCAGGCCCAGAGATCTCCCAAAGCCGCCTGGACATAGACCAGGGTCCCCTACTCGGGATGGCCCTGCGAGGGCATCGCAGGTGGTGGAGGTGGCGGCGCAGATGGGCTTGGGGGGCCTTCAGCCTCCACCATGCTGTGAAAGTGAAGCTTTTCTTCAATGCAAGCCTGCAGCGGCTGAAGGTCACATCTCACCCATCTCCTTCACCGTCTGCCACTCATATACAAAAAAGGCGAGCAGGCAGCAGTAGCCCACACCCAGGCTCATTCTCCAGTGTGTTCCTGCCCATCACCCGGGGCTGTTGGATGGCCCAGACCCGTCCCTGCTGTCCCTCAGGGCACAAAGATGAGCTCTCCGTGGTGAGGAGGTCTCAGCCGCTTGCCCTGTCCCTGTATTTTGTTTCACAGCTTTCGGCCAGGGGCCGGGATGCCAGCAGCATGGCTCTCACCCTCGGTTTTATCCCCTGGGGGAGGAGGGCTTAGCACTCCCTCCTTAGTTCCAATTTTACTGCTTTTAGGCACTTTTTGCCCTCTCAGCGTGTCGTGGGCTGAGCACGTGGGTGGGCAGCAGCCGCACCTTCACAGCTGCGGCCTCCGTGCCTTGCTGCCGTGCTAGCCGGGGTGCTGCCTCAACTCTTTAAAGCAATAATTCCTCATCAGGCCTTTTCCTTTATGGCTTTCAATGCTGTGAAGCTTCAGGTGAAGAAACGCCTGGACCTCCGTCGTCGTCGTTGTCCGGTCGCTGAAGTTCTGCCCTCGCTCCCCTGTGTCGCTTTGGGTCGTGATGCAGAACCGTGCTGTGGGCCTGGGGGAAGGGCTTCCTGTTGGTCATTAATTATTAATTTGTATTACGGTTATTATTAATTTGTGTTAATTATTTCGGGTAAAATCCGAGGAAATCCCTGCGTCTGAACGGAACGGTTACGTGTTCGCTGTTAACACCCGGGATTATTTTCTACGGCCGATTTTAAAGCTTCCGATTTTATAACTTAATAAAGGGAGAGGTGTTTCATAAACGGCTAAGAAGCGGGTTTGTGCACTTTGTGGGGGAGGAGACAGCGAAGCGGGCCGCTGCGTGTCCCTCGCCGGCCGCCGTTTGCAGCTCGGCTCCGACTGCCGGGGGGCGGCCCCTGGCGCTGCCGTGGGGGCTGGGGGCGGCCATGCCGCTGCACCGCTTCCCCCCGCGGCTGTGGCCGGCGCTGCGGCTCCGCCAGGGGCTGTGCTCGCGGCTGCCGGCGCACTGCCTGCGGGCGCTGCAGGAGGACGAGCCGCCCGCCGCCCCCGTGCACTGGCGGCCGCAGGGGGCTCGCTACCGCCGCGACCCGCGCAGCGGCGAGAGGCAGCGCCTGCAGGACGTGCCCGTGCTGCCCTTCCTGCCGCCCGCCGCGCACCGGGGGCTGTGGGGCGGCGAGGGATGGGTCCGAGGCTTCCGCTATGCCCGCAACGACAAGGTGAGGACGGTTCCCCCCTCCCCGTACCCCCCTGTGCCCGATGCCCCCGGCGCTGACCGGCCCCGGCCTTGGGCAGCTCTCCACCCGGCTGCCGAAGGTGTGGAAGCCGCAGCTGTTCGAGAGGCGCCTCTACAGCGAGATCCTGGACGCCACCCTCACCGTCACCGTCACCATGCGCACGCTCGACCTCATCGACCAGGCCTACGGCTTCGACTTCTACATCCTCAAGGCAAGGGCCTCAAGGCGTCAGGGGACGCCCGGGGAGCGTCGTCCCCTGTTACGGGTGTCCCGTGCGGTGTCTGGGTGATTTGATGGGGTTATCCACATGCTGGTAGGCTCCTGGCTTCTTGGCTTTGCCCGTGGGTGCACATTCATGCTGTCAGTTCTCTCTCGCCAGACCCCCAAAGCAGATCTGGGCTCGAAGCTGGGGATGGATTTGAAGCGAACGATGTTGCTGCGGCTTGCACGGAGAGATCCCAAACTGCATCCCGATGACCCAGCCAGAAGAGAGGCCATTTATGATAAGTACAAGGTGGGTGCCCGACCTGCTGCTTCTGCTCTGGGGTCCGCAGCAGTGTTCACTGGTGGTCTCGACTGATAACGTCTTGTTCACCCCCTTGCAGCACAGGCTACAGTTCATTCTCCTGTATCCAGGGTATGGGTATAAAAGACCTAAACATCATTTGCTAGGTTTTTCCTGTCTCTCTGTAGCTGCTGCTTTCCGTATTCATCAGTGAGGCAGACAAAGATCTGGGTTTCTGTAGTGAATCTACAACAAGCACTGTAAGAGCTGACACTACCAACAGCAGGGAGAATTTTTATCGATGCTGCAGTGAGGAGCCCTTATTGCCTGAGTGTGATTGTTTAATTTTATGTAGCTGATGGTGGTTGTCATCCGTGGCCTATGATCAGCCACAGAAGTGTTGGAAGGAGAGGCAGAGCAGCACACACAGTGCTGTACAGTTTGCAAAAGGGAAAAGGAGAAAGGTGAAGGGAGCTTTGCCAGAAATGAGATGAGCAAGGGGACAGTGCTTGAGGCTTGTCTGCAGTAGTGTTCCTGCTGGAGGAAAGGTGTTTGTGGGAGTGGGGTGAAGAGGGGACTTGCGTGTTCCTCACCTGGAGAGACTACAGCACCTGTTTCTCCTTTTGTCACAGGAATTCGTGATTCCAGAAGAGGAGGCTGAATGGGTTGGCTTGAGTTTAGAAGAAGCAATAGAAAAACAGAGGGTCCTAGAAAAAAAGGTGAGTTTCTGAGGCAGTGCTGTCCTGTGAGCACAGAGGTGTCTTAGCTGCATCATGCTGTGCATCTAGCTGATCTCAGTATCCTGAGCACTCATCACCGATGGAAGTAGTGCTCCAAAACCCCTGAGAAGCCACTTGAGCCCCGTTAAATCTGGGTGCCCAAAACAGTGCTGGGTTAAAGTGCTTTGTAATATCAGATCCTACCCCGTCTAGGCATTTCTGTTGCTTAGTGTGAGGCTTGCTGCTGCCCAGGTTCAGTCTAAATAGTTTAACCTCCATTTTCTTTCAGGACCCTGTCCCACTCTTCAAGGTGTACGCTGAAGAACTTGTCAACCAACTGAAAGAAAAGGCACTTCAGAAGCAATGAAGAAATCTTCAGCACAAAGTCCCAGCTACAGATGGAGCTGTGGGGTTCAGTGAGCCTTCTGCCTAAGCCACGCTTGTGTAGAAGAGGCCCCACAGTGAGCACACCCAGGGGCGTGTTGCAGTTACCAACATCTAACAAGCAGCCTAGTCTCAGTGAGGAATTGTGCCTGTTGGCTGAGGAAATTACTTCTGTCCTGTGGCCTCTGAAAAGCGTTCTTGTAAGACTGACCTGATGTGGTGGTTCTGCCCGTGCAGTACTTGACTGCATGTGATCCTGATCTAAAATTAAATATGCATTTTAAGGAATGTCAGTGGACTTTACTCTGATCCTCACTGGTCATTAGTGTTGCAGAGACCACAAGATGTAGTGGTGGTTTTTCTTAGATCAGTCCACAGCTCTCTTGTGCGGAGTAGAGATGATGGTGCCCCAAAAGCGTGACTCCAAACCACAATGAGAGAAACAAGCAGTGCTTGTTTGGCTTATTTTCCACTGAAATGTAAAACTACAGGGGAGCACAAATTCCCAATATTTGTTCTGTCTTGAAAATTAGGAGAGTGCTGCAGAGGGCATTGCTGGGTAGGCATAAAGCCTTCGTAGGGCTGGGAGTGAGGGAGATGGTTTGGGTGAATGTGACTGAAGTGTTTTGTGAAGATTTCTTTGCTGCTTTTGGAGACTGGGAATGGGTTGGAGCCCTCACAAGGGGTATCTGAGCCAGCAGCTGAGTGTGCCACAGCTGTGCAGCTGGTCAGGGGCTGCCATGCTGGGGCTGTGCTGACTCTAAATGGGAGTAGGGGACAAGTTGGGTGGTAAAAATGGGTGTTGCCAGCCTGGTTGCATGTCCCAGCTCTGGGGAGTCAAGGTTCCTAAGAGGAAACTTGCACAGAAGGTCACATTTGCCTAATTAATGATTTCTTGGCTAGGCCACCACAATGACATTTACTTATCTTCTCGCTCTTCTGCAACTGAACTGAGTGGGAAGCTGCTGCCCAGCTCCTCAGGGACCCTGACACTCTGCCCTCATTAGAGATAATTAGCTGGGACGAGTTCTTCATTGACAGCTCTGCTCATCATTAGGGCTAGCACAGCTCATGCATTTTAATGCAGCTCTAAGCAAAGCTCCAGACGGTGGCTCTGTCCCAGCTCCCCCTCCATAGCTGTGCTGGAACGTGACAGTTCTGTGCCTGCAGTGCTGCAGTTGGCCCATGCCTGGATCCTGGTGCCCTGTTGATGCCTTCAGTGCCTCACAGCTCCTCGGTGAGGGGGCTGTCTGGGGTGGCTGGAGAGATGGTGATCAGCCCCTCCTTTTGTGGGGCTGGATTTTAGTTATGTAAAATTATTTTCCAGTTCTGTGGTGCCCATACGCCTCAGGGGAGAGTTTTGGCCATATGTCCTCCCCAGCTGCAGTGCTGGTTTGCCTGTCCTTGAGCTACCTTTGCTCCTCAGTGCTTATCATGTCTGCTTGTTATGAAGGATTTGCAGTTTTAGGAAGGTTTGGTAGGTGATGAGGAAGCACAGGGGTGGTGGGAGATTTTGGCCAGATGTGGGGGAGAGTTCCTGTCCCATTAGGGCAGGGCTAACAGGCTCTGCAAAAGCGCAGTAGGAGCTCCAGGAGCTTCTCTGCAGAGGACGTGACTAATCCTGCCTTCTCTCCCTGACTTCTGATTCGGATCCTTCCATTCTCTCTTCCTTTCTTTGCTGTGAAACCCTCTCCTTGCTCCTTTCCCTATACCCATGCTTGATGTCACCTGGAGCTTCTCCCAAAGAACTTCTGTGTCCTTCTCCTGTGGCTGGGCCCATTATGGGAACATCTTCCATGTCTGCTTACTCTGGTTTGACTTCTGGAGGGAACAGCAGAGCTGCACCAACAGCAAAGCTCATCCTGGTGGGGGAGGCTGGGGCCACCATGCCCATGTGTTCAGCCAGGACTGAGGGTTAGAGGGTTACTGCAAATCAGCTTTGCTTTGGAGATAACGCTCCTGACATGAGGGAGGCTGGAAACTCATTGCTTGTGGACCAGGAATGGTGCTGCAGTTTCACAGAAAACAAGGTGAGTGCTTACACAGCTAGTCGTGCAGGGCTGGCTCGTCCTTCTGCTAGGCGAAGCAGGGAGCCCATGTCCATCTTTTGGGGTAGTCTGAGCAGCGACACTCCCAGTCAGGTCACCTTGAGGTGGAGGAATAGCTCAGAGCCTGACCACAGGTCCAAAAACTTGCTGGAGGTTAAGGCTGTGTTCCTCAACCAACTTACTTTCTTGGCCACTTAAATTCATGAATTAAACAGTATTTCACTTGTAAATTCCTAACAGACCCATCTGAACTCAAACAAGTAATATTTTGGGAGCATTAACAAAAACACCATACCCCTGCTTTTCACATGGGTGAAAAGGTGAGCCTGCATTTTCATTTACTCCAAAATGAGAGCCTTAAAGCCGCGTGGTGGTACTGCAGAGGGTATGACTTCTAGCGGTGCTGTGAATCATCATAAACCTGGCATCAGTGAACGCGAGAATTTAGCCCAAAAGTCATCCCCCATCCTATGGCATTTATCAAGAAAAGGAGAGATTTAGAAACTCCCTAGGCAATTCCAGAAAACACCTTTCAAATATTGCTGTTGTGTTTGCTTAGAAATCAACAGAACTGACTTTCCACCAGAAAGCTGAATGTGGGGGTCAAGATGGCCTGGAGGCAGCAGGGGATCAGATCACACCTTGCACTGCCCACAAGGGTTGCAGGGACCCTGGAGCTGGGCTGGTGCCAGCAGGACATAGGAAAAGGGCCCCATGGGCAGCAGCAAGGGAAACTCCGGTGGGGCAGAAGGAAAAATTCTTCCCCAAGAGGAGTAGAGGAGTGGTGCAGCTCTGAGACAGTCTGGAGAGCTGGCAGCATCTCCATCACTGGAGATTCTCAGAGCAGCACAAGGCCCTGAGCAACGTGCTCCGGCTTTGCAGACAACCCTGCTCAGAGCAGGAGGTTGGGCTGGAGACCTCCAGAGGTCCTTCCAACCTAATTTTTTCTGTGATTCAGTTCCTAGGAGCTAATCCACCTTGTGAAGCTCCCTGTAAAACAACCACCAGCTTGAAGAGGGGGGATCAGTAACAAACTGAAGAAAACCACCCAGCACCTACTGTTTGGGGAGGAGGAGCCTGGTTTGGGCAGCAGGAGAGCAAGTCAAATAACCCAGCTCGTTATCTGGCATATGAGCAGCCACCAGACTGCCTGAAACTCCTGCAGTCACAGGCTGTGCTCCCTCTTCCCCCCATCCATGCAAGGAAGAAGCTCCTGGGCAGAGCCACCGCCTCCAGGAGTGGCTGCAGGCGTGCTGGGCGGGATGGAGCCATCGGCCACACACAGGTTTGCTGGAGCCCTGGGCGGTGGCTGGTGGATGGGCTGGATCTTTGCGAGCAGAGCCCGAGCCCTGGGGATGCCTTTGGGCTGCCAGCCTGGAGCCCGTGCCCGGCAGAAGGCCCTGGCAGCTCTCCCCCTGTCACTGTTTTCCCCGTCCTGATGGTTTCTGACTTGCTGCTTGTCCTGGCCAGCAGCCCCAGCCCAGGAGGGAGTGTGACTCGTCACCTCGCAGCAGAGCTGGTGGCTCTCACAGGGCCATGCTCCACAGCCAAGATGTGTGTCTGGAGGGGCAGACTCAGGATCCTGGGTGTAGAGGGGAGCAGTCCTGTGGGTGAGCTTAGTTTTTACAGTAAGGGGCTGCAATAAACAAAAAGCTGTCGCATCTACATATGCAGAGCGCATTAACTGCTGAGAGCATCCACTCCTCCCCACGTTCCTACCACGGGCTCTTCTGCTCCCTGTTTCCCACCACAACCTCTCTGACCTCCGTGGGCTGAGCTGGGTGGAGGGTGCAGGGTGGGTACGTGGGGTGCCTCCATCCACATCTCCCCCTGCACGCAGTGGGCCCGCGTCGAGGGGCTGCAGGGGCGTGAGGGGCAGCCTGTGCCTGCCGGGGACTGACCGTGGGCTCTTTTCCCTGCGAGCGCCATTCCGCCTGCAGTCCTTGCATCCATTTACTGGGCGGCTGTCGCCATGGTAACGCTTAAAATGGTGCTGTTTTGGTCCAGCTAGAACGCTCTGACAAGGGCAGGAAATGGGAGTCCATTTCGTGGTGCTGCGCCCTCACCCCACGCCTCGGGGCCGCCCAGTGCTGCGCTGCTTCACGGCCATCGCCGGATGGTTTGGATGGCTCACTCCTCGCTGTGAGGACAGCGCTCTGCTGTACAGAGCTGGATTTCCAAGGCAGTTGGATTTCTTTGAGGACCTTTGTCGTGGCACCCTCCTTCCCAAATGTGTGCTGGGCCCCGGGCAGCCCTTCCCATCTGGGACTCCCCGGCCTGGCAGGGAGCAGAGGGAGCGGAGCCATGTGTCCTTCCTGTATGAACCATTCGGCCCTGCCCCACAGCAGATTTACAGGTTTTCCTCCTTGGTAGATTTTTCTCTGTTGCCAGTGAATGGAAATGCACTTTGATTTAAGTACTCTGTCCTGAAGATTTGGAAAAGACATACTGATTATCTTTTTTTTTTTTTTTTTTTTTTTTTTTTTTTGTGGCTTTATTAATGTCTTTTATCCCTCTTTATCCAGGAACAGAACAAAGCTACCACATGCATTTCTTTTATTTTTACGGTGAAGAACTTCTCTTTTTCTTGGCTGGATTTCCCAAGGTGTCTTTATTTTTCCCATGTCTGCTTGCAGCCCTTCAGATTCCTCCCATCAGCAGCCTGATTCTCCTCACGGAGTGACCGCAGTGCTGGCCGTGCCATCAGCCTGCACCCAGAGCCATGGACCCAGGCACAATCCCCGCCAGGATGGACACTGATGATCTTATCTAGCTCCTGGTACAGGCTCTCCCTGCAGCTCTGGCCCTGCTTGCCCCTTCCTCTGCTGAGCTGTGCTACAGAAAGAGCAAGGTTACCTCGTGTTTTCCTGCACAAGAGCTTGCCGGCTGTCTGGAGCAGTGGAGCGCGGCCATGCAGAGCTCTGCGGAGCCGGGAGGCCTTCCTGCTGGGGTGAGGCAGGCTTGCTGTTGTGCATGGGGAAAGCCAGGCTCCCCAGTCTCAGCTCTTGAAAGAAGTCAGTATTTTGTGGCTCTGTGGGAGCTTCCAAAGCCGGGTCTCGTTGCTGGGCCACAGCCTGAGCCACTGGATACAAGCCCTGAGAGCAGATAAATGCAGGAAGGACTGGCAGGTGGAGCCTCTGCCTCCTGCCTTTAATTAGTCACATTTTGATGCACAAGCAATTTTAAAACAGATTTTCAAAGGTTGCCTTTCAAGTCTGCCTGGTTTTAAGAGCAGCAAAGGAAGCTGGCTAGTGCAGCAGCACCTTTGCACCAGCCACCTGGGCCCGGGTGCCTGGATGCACCCCCCTTGGCACGTGGCCTGGGGTCTCCCTGTAAGTCCTGGGCCCCCCCAGCTGTGCCTAGACCCCTGCTGCCTCTGGCTGCCTGGGTTCAGCACCACGATGGGACCTGGTGTGGCATTGCCAGCAGCTCCTGAGCTTCCTACTGAGGTGCTAGAAAGATGTGGTCCTGTCACCCACCACGGGATATTGTTTTCTGCATGATCTGCTGCAGCAAACAGAGAATTAGGGCCTACTGAGAGCTATGGGGAAGGTATATTGCATGTTTGGAGGGGCAGCCTTCTGCAGTGGTGTATGAGGGAAGAAGGACGGGGCTGGCAGAGGGGCTGGGGGGTACCTCCCGCAGGGGCAGACCTGGGCATGTGATGGGAGGAGGGCAGCGAGCAGGGCCGGTGGATGGGTGAGTGCAGACAAAACCCGAGCAGCTCCTGCGGCTGGGATCCGGGGAGTTTCCATGGGAACCGACAGAGGATGCTCAGAGGGCAGCAGCAGCTCTGCCGGCCTCGCTTGCTGGCCCTGGCGCGTGCGCCTCGGCATCGAGCACAGCTGGAGGGTTCCCTTCAGAGGGTGCAAGGGCTGGGCAAAGGGGTCCTGCAGGGCTCCCAAAACCACCCAGAGCCAGAGGAGGCCAGCTCATTTCCCAAGGCCACGCAGCGAGTGGGTGTCCAGCGGGGGCTGTAACGCTGTCTGTGGGGTGGCTGCACACCACTTGGCTCGCTGCTTGCTTCCCCTTGGCTTTTCTGGGGCCGAGCCGCCTGCTTAAGTGCTGGCTGAACCAGGGCCAGCCACGTTCTGCGGGCAGCTGCCTGGCGTGTTTGTTTAAGCCAAGCCTTCCCGGCTGTACCAACAGCCGCCTGTTTATCCGCACGTGGGTGGCGAGAGCCCTGACGTCAATGCCTCCCTTTTATCTCCCCCGCAGCCAGCTGAGCTCCCCAGGAGGAGGAGGACCGTTTGCCTGGCTCGCCAGGCACCGGGATGAGCTGCCGGGAGCAGTGCCGGCATGGCTGCATGCGGTGCCTGCTCTGCAGGGCAGCGCTCCCCGCCCTGCCCTCCTCACTGACTTTTGCCCTTCTCCTGTGCCACCGCAGCAGGTCTGCTTGGCCTGGTTGGTCTCTTTTGGGGTGCTTCTCCAGGGATTTGTTCTCAGGGGGGCTGTCAACAGCCTGGGGGCTGTTTAGAAATAGTACACATTGCTCATTAGCATTGTTCATCCTTTTTGCCGTGCTCCTGGGAAGCACATCTTGCTCAGTTCTGCATGTCTGTAGCAAAACTGGAAAAGCTCTCTGAGTTTGGCTGAGGAGGAGGCCAGGAAAGGCCATCTCCAGGTTGGCACTACCGCTTGAGCCCACTTTTCTGAGGACTCCTTGCCCCTCTTGTTGGGTACCCCACAATACCCAGGCACCAGCAAGCTCCTTGGCTTGGGGCCACGGTCTGCTCTGCACATGCCGTCCTGAACCCACTCCACTCAGGTAGTTGTGGTGGCAGCATGACAGTGCTGGGGGGCGAGAGGTGGCACAGGAACAGGTCTGGGAGCTGGGGATGTCCCAATGGCACTCACTGCATGCCAGCCTCAGCTGCCAGTCATGGCCCCTCTGTCTGAGCCCAGGAGATGCTGCCTGGGGCAGCTGGAGACATGGCAGTGTCTCTGTCCTGAGGTTGCTGATGGGTCTGGTGTATTTGTGTTTGCAGGTACAGCCACAATCCTGCCTTCCCACACTGGGCAGCTGCCCTGCTCCATGCTCTGGTGTGGACTACCCCTAGATGAGATCACGTTTGGTGGCTTCAACCACACTTACACCCTTCCCTCATATCTGTTGTGGTCTTCTGGCCTTCCCTTCTGTTTGCTTTTTTGACCACTCCTGAGCACAAGGCAGACATTTTCACTGGGCTGCTTGTTGTAACACCAGCCGTGGCTCACAGCTGGATGGAAACACTCCACTCAGGAAGGAATTTCATCAGCCACCTTATTGCCTAGGGCCTCGAATGGTCTCTCTGCGGTTCCTTGCAGCTGGACCCAGCCCCAGCCCTGAGTCTCTTACATTTACAGCGAGCTCCAGGGCACTGTACAGCTTCCACAAGGTTGTAGATGACCCAAGTCCCACCCCAGGTGCCGCGCACTCCCCAGCCACCTCCCCACCACAAGAAATGCTCCCCTCCTGCACCGAGCCCTGCCACTTGTCACTGCCCCTCCACCCCTAAGCTGCTCCATTCCCTGGAGGCCTTTGGTGACAGCCCTGTCACCAGCCTTTTGCAAGCCCAGCACAGCTGTACCATATGTACCACCCTTCCCAATGTTGCTGCTGGCACCTTCAAAGTTGGCTGCTCTTAAGAGACAGGACTTCCCTTTACGAGTAATCTGCTTTTTTCCCCAGGTGGATAGTATTTAGGGAATATGTACTCAGGTGCCCACAAATTCTATTTCCAGTTGCACTTCTGCTAACCTGCAGGTACAAATGTCCGACTTGGTGGCCTGAGGTTTCCTAGATCTCCCTGCAACAGGTTAAAGGGAAAACTGGTGTCACATCCACCAGGTGGTTCCAGGCAGCAGGTACATCAGGCTGCCTGAGGATCACCTGTTTCATCCTCCACTCCCTGCAGAAGCAGGGGAGATGCCCTGGCACCATGACTCCTTGCTGCTCTGCTCTCAGCTGGCTCTGCATGTCGTGGTGGGTTTTCTCTCTGCTGTGCTTCCCACCATGAAGTTGGGAACCCCCCAGCTCCTCCTGCAGCAAGCACCGAAGTGAGGACTCCAGGCAGCAAAACCCCAGTCCTCCTCCAGCAACCCCCCTGATGGACTCCTTCAAAGAGGGAATTGCCAGATGAGCTTGGTTCTTTTTCCTTTCTCTCAAGATACTTTTCTGAGTTCCCTTTTTCCCCCTGCTGTTTCATGTGTTTAAATTTAATCTCTCCTGGATCCTCATTTAATAAACACACAGTGCACCAGAGGAACCCAGATGAAGCTCTCTAGCACACGCTGGGAGCCACAAAGTCTTGCTTTTTGGGCAGCTCTATGCAAGGTCTATGCTCACCACCATCATGGGCAGGCTGTGTCCCAACATGCGATGGGCACGGGCGCTGGGGAGGGAGCGGGGCTGACTGCGGGGCAGCGTGGTATGAACTGGCTCTGCCCACTGGGGCCAGCCTGGCACACAAACTGAGCCCACCCCATGGCAGGGGCTGCCAGCTCAGAGGGAAATGCAGGGAGCTCCTTCCTGCCTGGATCTTACCTCCACATGCAGAGAAGCCAGTTCTAAGTGTGTTGTGCCTGTGCACAGCCAGGAACAGGGAAATCCCGGCGACGTGCAGGAGGCTGAGCAGGACGATTCCTTGTCCTTACACAGCAGCCATGCTCTGGTTATGCTTTTGGTTGCAGTGTGGACAGCACAGGCAGTTATGCTTTGTTTTTTTACCATCCCTGCTGTGCAACACACAATGATCTCTGCACAGCTGCCCCGGCTGCAGTCCCGCTGCATGGCTCCTCACCACGGAGGGTGCCACAGGGCTGGGCGGGCTCTCACTGGAGGTCCCCTTGTTCACAAGGTCTCTCCCACTCTTAGATCCCCCCTAAGACCTTTTAATTCTGTTTTCCTGGAGCTGCTGGTCAGCCGCCAGCAATCACTGATGCAGACAGAAGGATGCTGCGAGTCCCAGGCAGGTGTCCCAGCTGATGAGGTTGAACCAGGTGCTGGTTTGCTGTTCTTTGGCTGAAGCATCTGTCCCTGACCACAGGGACGGGCCCAGAGCCATGCTCTTGCTTGCATCCCACCCACAGGTACCTCTTAGGACATCACCTGTGGGACTTGCCCAGCCACAAGCATAAAATCCTGCTCCCCTGCCCTATGGGCCATGTGGTCCGCATTCACCGGTCTGGCAACAAGGCTCCTCTGCAGCTAATTGCCTCATGAATTGTTCTGTCCATCATCATTAACCACCCTCCAGGAGTAATGAGGACCTCTGTGCCCTACACAAGGCCCGAATGGTGCTCTGTGTGAAGACAGTGGGGCCCAGGCAGGCACCCTGGCAGCGAGATGGCGGAGCCGGGCCAGGAGCAGAGTTAGGAGCTGCTTCACTTCGGCCAGTGCCGACCTCGGGTCCTGCGGAGCTGGCAGCACCGCCACTGGGCCAGGGAACGGTGTCGGCACCCCAGCCACTCCCACAGCCCCAAATCCAGCCTTGTTCCTGCTCCCCAGGGCTCCCTGCGGCTTTCCCACCCAGCTGGGAGCCATGCGGAGGGTTGGCTGGTGTCTGGGCAGAAACCCAGCACGGCGTGGACATGAATTGCTAATACACCCGCAGCAGCAATGGGGAAGGAGGCGGGGGCTGCAGGGGAAGCGTTTGGCCCCATCTTCTCTCTCCAGAGGAACTGATGTGAAACCCACATGAAAGGCAAAAGCAGTCACTGGCAGCCTCACGGCAAGACCCTGTGGTGGCCAAACCCTCCTCCTGGCCCCTCGTGGCCGTAGGGTGCCATGTGTCCCCCCCAGAGCAGCTTCTTGGTGGCCAGGGCTGGGTGATGGTGCCGGGAAGCCCTGGCATCGAGGCATTGTGCAACCAAGCAGCTGTGGTGGGAGCAGCCAGCAGGGAAAGGCTGCCCGGGGGGGCAGCAGCCGCTTCCTACAACAGCGTTCAAAGAGTTTTGCTTAAGTGTTGCTGCTCTTTAGGGCTTCTTCCCCTCACCACCCCCCCAAAAAAAAAAAAAAAAAAAAAAAAAGGAGAAAAGGAAGATAAATCTTTCCATGCAGGATGAAAGCGGCCTGTCTTGACTATTTACCCAGCAATTATAAGTAAATCGGTGGTGCCTAAAGGGGCTGGTTGCCATAGTTACAATAGGATTGGAAGGACCATCATTTGGTCCTGGCCGCAGCCAATCAGGCTGAGAAGCCAAAGCTGCAATATAAAGTAAAGATTCCCATCTTCCAGCCACACAGTTGCCAAGAAAGGGAAATAGGTTCAAGAGTCTTGGAAAGTGCTCCGGACAGCAAGCAGGGCGGCTGCTCCCGTCATGGCGGACTGCGAAAACCCAGCCGGCGCGCGACGCAGCGGGGCAGGCAGGTGAGAAATCCCAACTCTCCCCATCTCTCCGGTCATTGTTCTCCTTCGCCACGGCCCCCTCCGCCACCCCACCCCACCCGCGGCCACCACCGACCCCCTCGCCCCAGCCCCAAAACCCACAATGAAACCCCCTTCGGGCAAGAGACAAAGAGATCCGTGCGGAAAAACGCTCCACCATTCTCCCCAAATTGTTATCGTAGGCCTTTCAAATCAAATTTCGCAAAGCAGCTTCATCAAAGGCCCCCAGCTGGGAGACGCAAGCCCCATATTCCTGCCGCCCACACGGCCCCCCCAGGTCTTGGATGGTGCGACAATCGCACACAAAGTCAGCGCGGCTTGAGAAGTGTGTTTGCAAAAAAAAAAAAAAAAAAAAAAGGGGGGGTGGAAAAAAAAAAAGAAAAAAGCAAGCGAGAAAGAGCGGTGCCTAAATTGATCATAGTCTCCAAATCTCATTACTCGAGACTTCTGAGGACGGATATTTCCAAAGGCTGCTATTAAAGACTTGTAAATGGAGCCCCTTTATGAGATCAAAGCCCAAGGGCCGGGACACAGGGGTGTGCGGTTGCTGCTGTGGTGGCTAGCGGAGGGGGCGAGTGGTGGAGAGCCGCAGGATGGTGGGGGGAGTGTTCCTCCCCTGCTGCTGCTGCCCTCCATGTTTCCAGTGTCGCTGCTGCCGCTGCGTGACCCATCTTGCAATGGATACTGCAAACGTGATGTCAGGCAGGGACGGCGGGGAGAGCCGAACGCCGCCCCGGCTCCGAACGGCTGAAACGGAGATGAGCGAACTCCGCCGGCTCGCGGCACCAAGCTGGGGACACAGAGAGAGAGTTCGGAAACTCAAGCAGCTCCCTTCCAAAATTCATTATTAAAAAATGAGCTTATTCCAGGCGGGACCTCTCAGGACACCTTGAATTGCAGATCAGCTCACGGCACTGGTCAGCGGGCTGAGCAAGGCTTTCCTAGCGGTTGAGTCCACTTGGTTGGGTCTCTTTTTCCTCCCGAACTTGCGGCATCTCAAAGCCTTGCTGGCCATGAGCAGAAGGGCCGAGAACAAAGGGAGGTGGACAGAAGTTGCACTACTTTCCCTTCCTGCTGCCTCCCTTCAAATACGGGCTTATTTCTGTTGTTGGTAACAAATTCAGCTCTAGGCAGGATTCCCACCACCAGCAAACAGGCGCCCCATCATATTCATGGAAAGCAAACTCACAGATGGTAAAATAACAGAGTCGTGTAGGTTTCAAAGAGACCTTCTATGTCAATTGTTATATTATTAGGTAAACTCTAAGAAGAAAATCTTTTAATCCACTGTGGCTAATCCAGTCCACTTTTGTTGGCCAGGACATATTCAGCATCAACAAAAGGCTCTGGCCGACGGACACCGGCATACATAATGTATTTATAACTCTGGGAGCTGGCTCGGCAGCTCCCAGAAAGAGACACTTCTTGGGCCAGCAGCAGGGGCCGGAGCAGAGGATTTGCCCGACTTCTATCAGTTTTATTTTCATTTCAAAGAACCCGACTGATATTTGCACTGCGCAGTTTACCAGGCAAAGCACAAAGAGGGCAGGGATGTTCCCAGCTCCGGCTGGCCCCACAGCCCCCGGACTCACTGGGATGCAGCTGGGACCCTGCTGGGACCCGAGCCCCTTGCCTCCCTCCGGGTCTGAGGCAGTGTGAGGACATGGGAGGGCCTGGGTGCTGGGAAATCCACTGGGCAGGGAGTGTGGGGCTGAGAGCTCCCAGCACCGCCAGCACTTGGGGCTGGGGCAGGGGTGTGCGGGAAAGCGAGCACCATGCCCGCCAGGAGGAGGCACAGGCAGGTTTTCAGGCTCCCACCCAGCCTTTCTTGGCTGCTGACTGCCTTGTGCTGACAGCAGAAAGGGCTACAAGGGTCAATTTGCCCCAGGCCTGGTGTTGGAGTGACTGCTCCCATGGGGAAGGCTCCGGGAGCAGAGCGGCTACCAGGAGGTGTTGGCTGTGCACAGGGTGACTCCCCCCCAAAACAGCCATTCCGGGCCCCTAGGATTTATACAGGTTTCGCATGGAAGACGTCTTTGCTCTGGGGTGGGAGGAATCACCTTCCTGCAAGGGCATGGGATGGATATTAACGACGTGGGAAAAGAAATGCCCAGCACTGCGGATATTGTGCAGAGCCTCCGAGGATGTGAGGTGCATGGACAGACATCGTCATCCTTGGCACGCTGCCACAGGAAGATGCTGAGCCCAAAGTCTGCAAGATTTGGTACTGCATATCCACCATCACGTTTTCTCATGCTTCTGCCAATTGCGACTACAAAGGATGAGGCTGAAATACAATATGAGGCCCGATTCACTCGTGTTTGCCTGCCCTGGGCTCTCCTGTCTTCTGCAGCACCTGAGGCTGGTCACTGCCACCAGTCCGTCTAGTCAAAAAAGTGAAGATGTAGGGCATCAGACTGCTGTCTGCTCCCACCATGGGAGAAGAGCTGGATCAGCTGAAGGACATGGCTGGCTCAAACACAAAGAGTGTGAAATGTCTGCAGATAGGCTGGAAACTGGAATGTAGCCCTGGCCCTGAAGAGCAGGAGGGACCGGAGTAGCCTCTGTGTCCTGATGGGGGCAGGAGCCAAAGGCTGGGAAGCAGCACTGCGTTGTGGAGAACAGTCCAAGGCCTGGCGCCTGCAGGAAAGTGGACACGGAAAGTCACGAGGCCCCTGCCCAGCCCAGCACCTCTGCCAAGTGGTTCCTGCTTTCTCCACCCTAAGGACAGAGCAGGCTGTGTGAAGCTCACAGCCACTAACGCTGGTCTCTCCCTGCTCCCAGCCTTCACATCCTAGGGACGCCTTGAGACTCAGGCTGCTGTTCCCTCAGCAGCTCCTGAGCCCCAGGTTCCCCTTCTCCAGGTCTGCTGTAATGAAGCCGGCATGATTTGTTGGGTGGCAGTTTCCCAGCAGCGTTCAGACCGCTGTGGTTCACCTGCCTGCCACGGCATGGGAAGGGGAGAGGATTTTAGGAGTGGAACAGTGTGGTATTTCACACAGGATAAAGGACACTAAATGGTGAACACAGGTGGAAAGGGGCCACAGAAATGCTGGCAGAAGCAGGCCAGGGGAGCCTCATATCCGATATCCAGTGGTAGGGCAGTTTTGCCTGTGCCTTGGAGCAAGTCTTGGACCCCTCCTAAGACAGAAATCTCCCACTTCTCTGTGTTTCCTCTCAGTGAACTATACAGTGAATTATTCTCCAAGTCTTTTTTTCCTGTTCTGCATCACAACAGCTCTGATACCCTCCACTTTTATTGCTCGGTGCCAGAAACACCCGGCCATGCGCCATGCCTCAACCCATCAAGCAGCCGCCTGCAGACCTTTGCCTGCTCCCGTAAATGAAGAGGTGACACTTGTTAAGCAGCCCAGCTCGTCAGCTGCAGCTCAGCACAGAGGCAGACGAACCCAGTCTCACATCTGGGCTGGGTTCAGCCTCTCAGCTCGTCTGGTTAGGACCCCCCCAGCCCAGACCCAACCTGCTCCCCTCAGTGTGGCACATCCTGCCTGCCAGCAGGCAGCCCCTGGGGTGCCCGTTACCAGCAATTAGCTGCAAATGGCTCCCCAGCCCAGATGCTGGCTTGCCCGAGCACTCAGAGCGGACACTTCTCCAGGGCACAGCGGCTCCCAGGAGCATCTGTGTCATCTAATGAAGGTCCTCAGGTTCACTGTGCTCCCAGCTCCTGCTGCACAACTCTGCCTGGCCTCCCTGGGGGCCAGAGCAAATGGCACCTTCTCCATCAGCTCCTGCCACCTGGCCAGAGCTGCAGCAACATCCCATGCAAATCCAAACTCAGTCTGCCCTGTCTGAGAGGTGTGAAGCAGCAAGGAAAACCACTCCACAGGAGAAACAAGAGGTGGCTGCCCTTGTTTGCAGCCTCATCCTGCTCCCACAGAGGGCAGCCCTTTGGCAAAGGCTTTCCAGGCTGCAGGGCTGGGAGGTCTTAATGCTGCCCAGGTTTGGGATCTCCCCAGCTGGCCCTCTGGGGCAGAGCAGCCTAATGAGCAGAGCTCATTAGAGGGCAGATGAACCACCTGGGAGCTCTGCTGAAAACTGAGCACTG
The DNA here is from genome assembly GCF_965140915.1 of Aythya marila. Classification (NCBI taxonomy): domain Eukaryota; kingdom Metazoa; phylum Chordata; class Aves; order Anseriformes; family Anatidae; genus Aythya; species Aythya marila. The sequence continues at coordinate 6,759,025 of NC_139056.1, read as the reverse complement.
CCTGCAGGAAGGGGCAGTGTGGATGTGGCTGTGGAGCTGCAGCTTACAGGAGCTGCTTGAAAGGGAACCAGGACCCAAGCTCTGGTGCACCAGAGCCACCAGTGCTTGCTCCAGGGAGCTAGATTTGGAGATCGTGCTCCAGGAGTGGGGTGATGGACCTCTCCACAGGCATTCATCTCAGCAGTCATGTGGGGGCTGTGGTGCTTTACCTCTGCCAGGGCATCTCTTGAGGCAGGTGATACACGATGTGGCTGCACAGCTGAGCCAAGTACAACAGGGAAGTGTCAGACCTGCAAGGGGCAGCACAGATCAACCCCTGCCAAGCTGCTGTGCTGGAGACACCACCTGGGGTGCTGCTTGGGGGCTGAGGAAGCCAAAACATGTTTGTGACAAACTTCTGAGTGCTCCCCTCATGCATGGTGAGGATGAGAGTTTTGAATTTTCCTTCCTTCTTTCAAGAACGGGACAAGTTCGCTGGCATCTTGCCACTGCCATTGCACCCTGATGCCCTGGAGTGACCTCGCCACCATCGCCTGGTGGGCTGATGGCATCAGCAGGGGCACAAGTGGCACTGCTCGGCCCCGGATAGTCATTGCCAATGGATTGAGGAGCAGAGAAATGGAAATATGCAAAATAGTTGACTTATTTTGGCAATTCTGCAGGGAACCAGTGGCCCCACACCACCCAGCATGGAAACACGCAGTCAGCTGTGGCTTTGGGCAGGCACCCCTCCAGCAGGAGCCGTCCTCCTCCACCACACAGTTCTTCTGCTCAGGGGTCCCAGGTCAATGCTCTCTGGGTTTTCTTTCCACCAAAGAGTGCTTTGTGAGAGATGACTTAGCTCAGTGCAACCGGGGCCTCAAACTGGCTGCTGATGTGGAGCACTGTGGTGCTCCCAGAAGATGCACTTACTTGGATGTGAGTGAGCAGGTGCTCCTGGACTGCACCACTGCCAACATCATTAAACGCTAGAAAAGAAGATAACAGAGGGCAAACACAGAATGGGCTGAGCCTACTGGGAGGGAGTAGGGCTTGGGCTCAACTTTAAGCACTCACCTCTGGAGAAAATGCCATGGGGTTTCCATCAGCAGCACCCAATGTGACCACAAGGATCCGTTGCCTCAGCCTGGGTCTGGCTGTGTTAAACCTGAGCAAACCAGCTACAATTTCAGCTGTCATGGTAATTTCATGGGCTGGAAGCTCTCCTGGAAGAAGACAAGGCCAAATTGAGACTTGAACTGCATGTGTCATGAACACTGACAGTGTGCACAGGTAAAATGATTCCCAGAGCTTGTTCTGGGTGCACAAGTGTTTCTCAGATTTCCTCACAAGCCTCCCAAATCCATCAAAGCTGACCATAAACCCACAGGCCACTAGCTGGACTCCCAATAAATCCAAACTGCATGATAAGTTCATTGACTGTCTTCCACATCTCTGAGAAGAACCTCATCAAAGCAGATGCACTATCAGCAGGCCTCATCTCAGAGAGAGGCGAGAACTGGGAAACCTGCAGCATGCAACCAACTTGCAATAGTTTGGTCAACAACTACAGACCAGATGTGGGTTAAAACACGGCCAGCAGATGTTACTTATTGAAAAACTTTTTGCTAGCTTGCTGGGAAGAGCAGGAGAGCTGACCCTCCAGGATGGGTGAGCCAGGAGTATGGGGACAAGCACTTGCTCTCCAGGATGGACTGCTGATAGGGATCATATCAAAATATTCAGGTTGAACATCTGTAAAGGCTGTGTGACAGACATCAAGGCATCACAGAGTGCTGAGCTTGCTTTTTCAGTGAGGTTAGTGACCACATCTAAGCCTGAAGATCTTGCCCAGTATTGCAAAACAGATCTGCAGCAGTGGAGCAACCAATATTTCCAGCAGTGCTTTTGACATCAGCCTTTCCTTACCTCCAAGTAGGCCAGCTGGTTGGGATCATTAACGGATGGATGAAGGAGATATGCCTCTCCTGCCAGGATCAAACATGTTGGCTTAACACAGGTTGCTCTGGGGCAGCCCTGGCAGCAGGCTTCATCTCTCACCGTAGACATCAACGATGTGAGAGCCACAACCCAGCTGCCAGATGGTCCCTGCTTTCCCCCCTGTGGATAGTGACCACTGTGCCCCCACCTCGTCCCACCCCTTGTGGAGGCAGACAGCAGCCGCAGACCGGGAGCAGCAGACACAGAGGGAAAGCAAACGATGCCCTGGAGCAGGTAGGTGAGCCCCAGGGGCACAGTGAGGCCTGGGGACCAGGGACAGGAATGGCCCCACCACCACCAGTGCTCCCTCTTGCCTGGTCTCTGCAATGTGGGACCAATAACTGCTGTACCAGTATCCACTCCAGAGCTGGGACAGATGCCATGAGATACCCAGGGATTCCTGGGATGCCCAACCTCCCCAGCCAGCCCCAGGGCAGGGTTTGGGGAAGGTAGGCTTATTTGGCTCCCCGGTATCCTTGGCCTCAAAATTGTGAGCAAATAGGCTCTATGCCTTGGCTACCATCTTTGTAGGACACACTTTTTGGGGGGAAGTAGGGTACCCAAATCACCTGGCTCCCATTTTGAGGTGGGAGGAAGAGCGGAACCCACTCCAGTCACCTCCATCTCATGGAGGGCCGAGAGATGAAGCCCATCCTTTGGGGCCATGGCATTGCGGCACCCTCCTGCCAGCAGGGACCGGAGGGTGTCACCGGCTGCCTTGCAGCATCTCCTGGGCAGGGTGGTCCCAGAGGCATCTCCCTGTGTGTCCGGGGGCCGCATCCAGGCAGCTGTGCTCACGGAGAGACCAGAGCACGTCCTCTCCCATTGACCATCGCCACGTGTCACCCCCAGGGCTTGCTGGGGACAAGCTGACATCTCTTCTCTTTGCAGAGTGGTGCTGCAGGGACACGCGTGGATGGCGTCCCACCCTTGGCCAGCCGCGAGGAGCAACGAGCCTGGCAGCACGGAGCGCAGAGAGGCAGGCGTGGGGGGCACAGGCCATGGGACCCCAAAGGTGGGTGCAGGAAGGCGCGTCGGGCCGGGCCGTCACCCAGGGTTGCCCACCTTTACTAGCTGATGATGAAAAGCAGGGGACATTGGGGACACTGGCTGAGTGTGCCTGTGGTGGGCTTCCCAGCGGCATGGCAGGCTCCTGGGGAAGGGGCTCACCCACACCCCATAAAACACGGGCCCTCAGGAGCAGCCCCACTGCTGCGAGATCCAGGGAAGGGCCCGGTGGTTATTTTCTTCTTTGTTCTGACTGTATTGACCAGGCAGTGCCCCTTGGTGTGCTCAGGGCTCAAGCTGGCCTGGCAGGACCCCACACAGGCAGGGGGCTTCTTGTCCTGGCACCAAAATATTTGGTGCCCAGGGGGCCTCAGCGCCCAGCCCCAGCCCCCAGTGGGGCTCCGTGGCAGTGTCCCCGGCAGATCTGGAGGTGCTGGGTTCCCCCCGTGCCTGCCAGCCCCTCCATGCAGGCATCGCCAGTGTCTTTGAGCATGCGGCTGCAACCAAAACGTTCAGAGGTGAGGAGGCAGAGCAGGTGGATCAAAACTGGAGGAATTCCTATCTGCCAGGTGTCTTGCAGGCAGGCTCTATTTTCTTTGTCATTTTGGAAAACTCTTCCCAAAAGGGAAGGGGCCAGGTGCAGTGCTGGGAATGGCACGAGAGTGTGCAGGGCCCCGCCACTGCCTGTGCCATGCAGTCCTCCCCAGCACGATGGCACACAGGCTCTGCACAGCTCCATCCCTGGGCAGAGCTGCACGCTTGCCGCATCCTTGTGAGCCAGTGAGGCTCTGCCCGCCTTGAGCTCCCACACTGAACAAGTCACAGAAGAAGCCAGGCCTGTTCCCAGTTGCAATTCCAGGTTTGGCATTTAAGGACTTGAATTTCAGCCCTAAATCTCACTTGTAGCTTCAGTTCCATAGTGTTTGGTGCAGGTTTTATGCAGTTTTATTCATCAATCACAGATGATTTTCTAAAAGAAGGTGATTGCACCTACCCCACAGCATCAATACTGCAAGAAATAGCTGACAGGTTATCTATTGATGGCTCCCTCAACCTCCTTCCGGTGGAGACTGAGGGTATGTATTACTGGTCATTACACAAACGCCTGATAATACATATTACATCCACTTTACATGGGTGAGATTTCCAAACCTAAGCAAAAACTGGGAGAGGAAATTCTTTAGGCAGAAAGATGGGAAGGGAGCCCAGGAGTTACCTGAAGCAGCTGATCCAAAAGAGGTGTTCAAACAAACGGGGTTTTAATGCAGCCAAGGGCAAAGGAACAAGAGGCAGACAGGGCGCACTAAATGGGTGAATTGCTGTTAGTCATAAATAGTGAATTAGTCGTTACTGTTAGCAGCTATTGCTGTTACTATAAAGGTGCAGAAGCAAGCAGACCAGAGCTGCCAGTGAACTGCTGTGACTCTCCCTGGCTGGTCAGATGGGAGAACTGGGAAAGCTTTGACCAAAGCTACAGTCCTGAGCCCCAACATATCTTGGCATTTTTAGAGGACACCGACAGCCAGAGAGAGGAGCCTGGGGTTGGCAGGAAGGCTGGTGGCAGAGCCTGGTGACAGGAGTGGTTGATCAGCTCATCTGAAGCAGCCTCCAAAGTGATCTTCTTGTGGGGGAAATCTTTGTAATCTTTCTGGGGGAAACACCAGGTTTGGGGGCTCCTTAATCCAGCATGGGGAGGCAATGCAGAGTTAGAGGCAATAAGTAGAAATATCAAGCTTGTGATGTCTCTCAAGGCAGAAAGCAGAATGAGTCCCCCAGGGAGAGCAGGCGAGTGTGCCAGGATGGTATGGGGCTCTGGATAACATGCAGGGGCTTCCCCCTATGATATAGGCATCTGCATCACTGTGGGCAAACCCTAGAAGCTGCAAAAAACATTTCAGGTGGCTGTGTGAGGTGGCATAGCCCCACCTGCCTTTAAGTTCCTGGAAGGAGCTCACCCTGGACAGACAGCTGGAGTTTTTTCCTGGTTTTGCTGTGTGCAGCATCCTTTGCCCCACCCACCTGGTCCATCCCTGTGACTGGGAGAGGGAAGCCCCAGGGATCCCTGGGGACCCCGAGGATTTGCTAGCGATCACCCACATGGGAACGGGAGTGATTTAACCTGGGACTGCACCTGCAGGGAATTTGGATGGTGGGATCCCCTGAGCACTGAGTCCAGATTCCTGCCAGCTCAAGGCTAACAACTCCATGCATGCCGACCTAAAACCAAGGCAGGCAAGGCGAAAATAAGACAAATTACATAGACTGTCTGCATATGAAAGCTTTGAATCCCCGTTTCTCTGTGCAACCTACTCAGCCAAAGCTGGAGATTGCAGAGGGAACAGTGTTCATAGAAGTGCTGTGCATGTCAGCAGCCCCTGAGTGAGTGCTGATGGGCAGAGCCAGCAGCAGGGCACGCTTTGCCTGTCGGCTGCCTGGGGGTGACAGGGAACTGGGACACTGGGGTCAGTTTGCTGGAGAAGGACTGGGGAGAACAAGTCCCCCAGCCTTCCCATATGCCTGGAATTGCAGACTCACACGTGGTCTTCGTTTAAAAAAAAAAAAAAAAAAAAAAAAAAAAAGCATCTGACCAAAAAGGCAAAAGTTGTTTGGAGTCAACAGGACAGGCAGGTGGAGGGGAGGGCATCAGCTAAGGACCACTCAGAGGTGGCCCTAACATTCAGCCAGCACAGCACAAGGAGGCAGAGCTCACAAGTAGTTTGGTGCCGGGAGTGATGCCCTGTCTGAGAAAGCTCCATATGGCTGCTCCATACAGCTTTGAATTGCATTTGATCAATGGTTTGATTTACTTTTTACTGTGTCTCAAGTGTTGTAACTGGGAGCCAGACTCTGCACTCAGCTGGAACAACCCTTTTACTGCTTCATGTTTTCTGCCCAGTGCTGGAGGCAAATTCAAGGCAAGCTGAGAAATTTGGGTGTGTTTGTCTCTTCCAAGGCAGTGAATCCAAATGCGGTGGTTTGCTTAGGCTCCCTGCGGGACCCGTGCTGCAAACCATAGCGTGGGGACTTGGAAAGCAGCTCCTGCTGCACGGTGGGTGCTCAGGGGAGACTGATGCTGTCAGGGTCAGGGAAATCTCTTTAGACCTGTGCCTCCTGCAAGAAGGGGTGCTGTGAGGGTTCAAAGCAGCATCACCTGCTTCAAATGCCTCACTCCCCTCTGCAAAATTGCTCCTGTTGCTCTTTGCTGCCATGGCAGTGCCACCAGGTTGCAGATGCCTCTTTCCCAGCTGAGGTCTTTGAGGTGCCCGGCCCCAGCTCTGAGATGAGCTGGCCACACCAAAATGCATGGCAGCTTCATCCCAGCCAAGCTCATCCCAGGCCCTGTGCCATGATGTTGATACTTTTTCCTTGACTGCCACTTCATTTTCTTCCTCTTGCTCTGCGTGGGTCATTTTGCTAGTGCCCCAAGAGCGAGCTGTGAGCCTCCTCTTCCATCCCATGACGTGTTTTGTTGGCAGAGATCTTTCCCATCACCATTTGTGTAGCTGACCCCTGACTGCCTCATAAATGAGCGTACTTCAGGCATGAGGGAATGTGGTTAGCAGAGGGTACCTCTGAGGGCAAGCTACTCTCTGCCTTCACCGGGGATCAGCGTAAGATCTCTGTGTCCCTGTCTCTCTAGCTTTCCAACCACCAAGTGGACTGATTTATGCTCACAGGGTTTTCAGCCCTCTGTAACACTCTTTGCTAGAGCCTTCCCCCAGCCCTTGTCCATCAGAAGATCCTAACACGAGCCACTGCACACCGCAGGCATCAGTCACCAACACAGCCTGGCACTTCTGTCCCTATTTCAGATCAGTAGAGACAAAAACAGGGCTGAAAATCCCCAAAAGGTTGCTGGCTCTTTGCACAGCAGCAATGGCTGAGTCTGTTTCCCAGTTTCAGCATGTTTCTGGGCAGCTTCTCACTGCGATTTGCACAGCTCGCCTGTCAGTGGGAGGCAGACCCAGACAGGGCTGCAGACAGCGTGGGGGATGGCTGTTCAGAGAGAGATGCTGGGCTTAGATGGCTGTCAAGCAGCTTCAGGGTATTTCTGGTTTTAAAAAGGGGTTGTTTTTGTTAGGTTTTGTTTTTATAAAACCTAAATTTGGCACCAGTTACAACCTTGTAGGGTCCTTTTAAATCACAGCCAAAGGTTGAACAGCACCATCTAGTGCGCTTCATCCCAAAAATGCCCGTGCCGGAGGAAAATGGGCTCTCATGCATGCACCACCCATGGCACATCCCCGCTGTTGGACGCATGTGCTGGACATTATCCTGCCATCCGCTGGCAAACGTCAGTGCCATGTCAGCACCACCATGCTTTGGGGGAGCCAGGCAGCAGGCAGGATTAAAACCAGGCTCCACAGACGTGGGTCTAATGGCACGGGATTTGGTCCTTGTATCCAACCTGATCCGTGCTGCTTCTGATGGGAGGATTTGTGCAGCTGCCCCTGTACAGTGGGAAACACTGTGTTAGAGTCACTGTGGAGAGCAGAATTAATTTGAGATGAATATTGTAACTCCTGGAGGTGAATTGAACGCTCTCAACCTTTGCAGAAGTGACACAGGAAGCCTTGAGGCTCCAAAGCCAATCTGGAGGGGAAATAATGATGCTACCAGAAAATGTCACTTTGCAGCTCTGACAGATCGGAGTAAATGTTTTGCAGCGAGGCTCTATGACTCACACCATGCAAGCTTTGTGTGCACAGTGTCAGGATGCTGGGATACAGCCACAAACCCTTTAGACTACAGCAAGGTCTCAGGCTGCAGGGTGTGCCCAAGCTTTCTGTCAGCATCTGATGGTGGCAGTGAGTACACCGGTGGGAGGTGCACCCAGGTATGAGAAGTGCTCAGCCTAGCGGCAGAGTTTTGGGAGGTGGTGGGTAGGGGAGGAGCATCAGGGAGTCTGAGAAGGAGACTGAGTGGTGGATTCATGCTCTGCCATCCCTGGGACAGATTTATTAGCCACTCGTAGCTAACACAGGAGCCCCTGCTCCCTTTCCACTAGGCATAAGGTGGTGGGAATGGAAGCAAGTTTCTGCTTGAGATGGCCAGTGGACCCCTTCCCTGCAATCTCTCCTCCTAGGCACCTTTATACAATGTATTTAAGGCCCTGGATCTTGACAGACACTCAAACAGTTGTGGGAGTCTACTACACAGCAGCCAGCCAAGATGACAACATCGATGAATTATTCTATGTATGAATTAAGGGATGTCTCTGAATCAGCTGCTCTTGTCCTCATGGGTGACCTTAACTCCCCAGATACTAGCTGGGAATAGCATGCAGCCAGCACAAACAGCTCCAGGAAATTCCCCAGGCACATTGAAGTGAACTTCTTGGTACAGGTACTAAGGGAGCTGACGAGGAAATGTGCCCTCCTAGATCTGTTGGCTGCAGCCAGAGAGGGTCTCGTGGATGAAGTGGTGACCAGTGACTGCCTTGGCCGTGGTGACCATGAAGCAGTCAAGTTTAAGATCTCTGGTGACAGGAGAGAAGCTGTCAGCAATTCTTCAATCCTGGATGTGGGGAGCGCAGAATTCAGGCTGCTCAGGGACAGGTTGGTAAGGTTCCCTGGAAATCTGCTTTTGGTGGTGTTGGGGTCTGTTAGCGCTGGTCACTTTTGAAGAGCTATCTCTTAAAAGTGCAGGAGCAGACAATTCCAAAGTGCCGTAAGTTAAGCAAGGGGGGCAGAAGGCAAGCATAGCCAAGCAGGGATCTTCTTGCAGCGCGCAGGCAGAAAAGGAAAGCGTACAGACATTGGAAGCAAGGTCAGGAGGGCTACAGAGACGCTGTTCACAATTGTAGGGAGAAAATGTGTGTGGCAAAAGCAAAATTAGAGTTGACGCTGGCTGGTACTATGGGGGACAACAAGAAGGGCTGTTTTAAGTCTGTTAATGGCAAAAAGAGGACCAGAGATAACGTTGGTCCGTTCTTTGATGAGGTTGGTCACTTCAAAATAGGGAGATAGATAAAACAGAGACATTTAACGCCTTCTTTGCCTCTGTCTTTAACACCAGTGATGGGTTCTGAAACCCCTGGAGCTGGAGAACATAGTCTGCACTTGTTTGGGATTTGTTGCTCCAGCTGAATGCATGTAAATCTACGGGACCCGATGGGATTCAGCCAGGGTACCGAAACAGCCGGATGATGTTATTGTGAGGCCTCTCTCAACTACTTTTCGATGACCTTGGGAATCCGGAGATGTCCCAGTCAAGTGGGAGTTGGCAAATGTTGTTCTACTTTTCAACAGGGATAAGGAAGAAGACCCTGGTAATTCCAGGCCTGTTAGCCCCACTTCAGTGCCTGGTAAAATTATGGAGAAGATTATTCTGGATGTTGTTGAAATACATTTGAAAGACAATGTCAAGTCTTTTGTCATAGCCAACATGGGTTCAAAGGGGAAAGTCACGCTTAACTAATTCAATTTCTTTTTATGATGAGGTTACCTGTCTAGTTGGCCAAGAGAAGCCAGTAGATGTGGTCATCTTGAATTTTAGCTAAGCTTGTGATATTGTCTGGTATTTGGTGGCTCTTTAAGGCAGAAACTGTGTACACCTGGAGCTGGGAAACGTAGGGACTGGGCTCCTTGGTGTGGGTGAATGGATGCGTGAAAAGCAGCAAGGTGACTCCAGAGGGAGCCCATGGCTCTCACCATTTTCACTGAACCCTGTCAGAAACAGAAAATGAAAGAGAGGCAGGGGAGCTTGGCATGAGCCTGGAGGGTATTCACCTCTGCAGCTTGCGAAGAGGTGGCTGCCTGCTAAATCTTACCTGCTCTGTGGGCAGATGCAGAGAGCCTGATCCTGATGTGGACAAGGAGCACTGAACAGCTGGGGGCAGAGATTTCTCCCCTGAATTTCTCAGAAAAGCCACATTGTGACAAGTTGCAGAGCCATTCATTCAGCAGTGTCCCCCCAGGATGAGCCCACCTCTGCGCTGCACCAGCACAAGCCATCTAGCTGGAGATCGCTGGGGAGGGAAGCACCTAGCGAAAGGAACTGCTAAATTGGGACTTAACGATGATTGAACCAGAGCAGAGTATCGTGACCAGAGGTGTTGAGCCACTGCAGCTGTGCTGGGCAGTCTTCACACCCCCCCACAAGTCAGCCCCAGCTTACAGGGTCCCCAGCAGCGATGGGAAATTGCTGCCCGTTGAGTGCCATCAAGTCCTCCTCAGCACACTGTAGTGCACGTAGAAAGCAGGACACAGACTTTCTTCTCCAAGCAGCAGCAGCTGCAAAGGCCATAGCAAGAGTTGAGGTGCAGCAGGAGAGAGCATTTGAGTGTGCAGCATTGAATGCACACAATGCAGAGGAAAACACAGTGCTTGCTGACAGCATCTGAGGCTGTGTGCCTCTGCTGGAGCAGGGCAGAACTGGCTGCTCCTTCTAGGCCCGTGAAGACTCGGTTTGCATAGCAATCCTGCCCTTGTGGAAGGAGCCCTGTGGCAAAACATTTGGTAGCGAGTGGGATAGTCAATCTTACCCAGCAAAAAGCTGGCTGAATTTCCATGTGGCCACAGCCTCCAAGGCCCTGCTTCTCAGAGCTGCACGTCAAACCTCCTGCCTCCCCTGTGGCTGTGACAGGGCTTCAGAGAGCTGCAGCAGGACTCAGGGAGCCACCTGTAACTGGGACAGTGCCCTCCACGCCTTCCCTGCACGGTCTCGCTGCAGGAGCCATGGGGTGAGATGGCTGCTGGCTCCTCGCCTCAGCCTGAGTCCCCTGAGCTGGAGGCAATGCTGCTGGGAGCCAGCTGCTGCAGGAGAAGCCTCCTGGCACTCCTCCTGCTGCCCTGGGCCCTGAGGAGCCGTAAGCAGCAGCAGCTGCAGGGAAGGGTAGCAGCAACTCCGTGGCAGCTCCGGTGGTTCAGCTGCGTGCACCTCATTGCACCCAAACTCCTCATCCCACCCCCTTGCTCCCCTCCCTTGCTTCTGGGTGTCCCTTCTGACAACTCTCATGGAGAAATCTGGCTTCAGTTTCTCATTTGAACTCTGTTGAGGCCATGAATTCTTGCTGGGCCTTTCTCTGAGAGACTAAAAGCTCTCTAATACCTGATAGTCTCTCACCCAGGAAGTTTAATTGCTATAATGAAGGCATCTTTTGGGCTCCTTTGAAATAGCTGAACAGGCTGCATATCTCAGGCATCCCCCTGCGAAGTGACTTCTCTAGAGCTGGGGTCAGTTATAACTCTCCACTGTCTAATTTTTCAGCATCCTTTTCAAATGCAGATGTGTGACCTAGGTGCCCTACACGTCTGCTCTCACTTGTTGTCCCTACCCACCTAAACCCATGCAGCTCCTTGCCATTCCCCTGTCCTCTGGCCAAAGCTGGCCTGTCTCCTCCTGCTGCAGCTTCCACACCGGTCCCAGCCAGGACTTTCCAGAGCCCTGCTGCCCCTATATTGCTCTTCCTTCCTCCTGAGCATTTTTCTGAGGCAGCCCTCTGCAGAGCACAGGTTTCCATGAGAAGCAGTGCCCTGCACCCTGTGCCCCTCGGAGGCACCGTTCTGCAGCTGCTTACATTCAGCCACATTTTATTTGCCCAGACTCAGCTTATGAAGCTTTCTACAGCTGTCTTGACCTCGTCCGTGTCTCCTGCCCCCCTCGTTTCCCTGGCCCCTGCATTTTTCTCAGCAGGGCTTTTTAATCTATTTCTAGACCATTGATGAAAATGCTGAATAGCATTGGGCTTCACATCAAACCCTGCGGACACCCACTGAGAGTGCTCCCATTCTGCGAGGATTCCCCATTGATGGCTGTCGGTTTGCCAGCTCCCAGTCCCTTTAAGGTGTCCCTCTTGATGTTGTATTGTGCTAATTTTTAATCAGAATACTATATGGATTAAGTCACATGCCTGAACAGGGTCCAGGTCTATTATTTCTATGCCGTAACCTTTATCAGCCAAACTTGTAATCTCTTCAAAGGATGACATCAGAGTTTGACAAGAGCTATTTTCCAGAAACCAGGCTGATTGCATTAATTATATTCCCATCCTTTAATTCTTTACCAGCTGAATCCCACATCAGCTTTTCTATTATTATGCCTGAGATCAGTGTTGCACTGTTACATGCTCTGAGCATCATCCACATGAAAGCACAAGGACCTGCACCATTCTGCCAGGCTCTCCGCCAGGGAAGGGGAGTGCTACTGCACGGGGGGTGAACTTTTGTGCATTTTAGGAAGCTGAAAAACATGTCGGTTTCTGAGAGTGCACAACAAAACACAAACGCAAAAAAAAAAAATGTTGAACACGCCGGTGCGTGTGATAGAAGAATGCTAAATGAGTGAAAAATCAGAAACCAATCCCTACCAGAATTTTTTTGTGTCATTTTTGGTTTTGAGGGGACTGCCTCATGGCTCGTTTTGCTTCTCTATTTTCTGGGATCATACCTAGGGATCTGCCTCGCTTGGGTCCAGGGCTCTGGCTATCCTCACCTTCCAGGGAAGAAACAGGCTTTGCATTTACCTGCAGGACTATTCTTGTTCAGTCTCTGCATATGCTAACCCCTTCTTCTTTTTGCACTGTCACCCAGCACTCCCAGACCGCGTTACATCCCACATGCTGGGGCATTTCTGGCCAGAAGCTTCCTATAACCAGCCACCCCTGGGTAAGGCACGATCCCCTCAGGCCTTTCTCAAGAGGCTCCATGTTGTTTTACCCATTTCAGTCCGCGCAGTGCCACCTCTTGGCGAGTTGCCTTTTTCCTCTTTGCTGCAGAATTGCTCAGCTACACAGAGAAGCAGGAGACACAGCTGCAGTTTGGACAACTGCTCGAGCTGTTTGTCAAGGCAAGAGCCGCTCGTGGAGCATCCACGCTGCTCCATCTCTCGCCCCACAGACCTGCGGTCTCCTCGAGGAGGTGCTCAAATAAATGCATGCCAATCGATCCCTGTTCAAACAGAGGAGGCCTGTGGCACCGCCGAGCTAGCTTCAAGGGTCACTTCGAGGGCTGAGGCCTTTTCCCAGCCTTTTTCCCCAGCTGTTGCTGTGCCACAGAACCGGAGGTCTCCAAAGCACGAGCCTCCCCCGGGCTGCATCATGCCCAGGGCGTTCGGCTGCGCTCCTCCGGGCTTCTTTTGCCCACAGCAAGCAGGAGAGGGGAAGAAAAAGGAGAGAGGGAGGCAACTGCACACTGCGCTCCCACCTCGGGCTGCTCAGGTGTCGAACAAAGCAGCGGCTCCGGGGCTGTGCTGGGGTCTCCACAGGGCCCCCGCCATCCCCGGGGCCGCCTCCCCGGGCCGGGCGAGCCCCGGCAGCCCCCGAGCCCTGCCGGGCCGGGCACCGGCACCCCGAGAGGAGGCCCCGGGGAGGCTGCGGGGGCTCGGGGCCGGGCCGGGGCCGCTCCTCCCCCGCGGCCGGGCCCGCAGTACCGGGCGGGGGCGCGGGGGGCGCGGCTGAGCCGCTCTCTCCCCGGCGCTGCGAGGCAGCGGCGCAGGCGGAGCGGAGCGGTGCGGGGCTGGCTGCTCGCCGTGTCGCCGCCAGAGCCAGCGGCCGCGGCCATGGGCGTCCCGGGCCGCCCGCTTTGTGCCGCCGCCGCCTCCGCTTCCTCGTCCCGGGCGCCGCCGCCTCCTCCCCCCGCCGCTCCGGGCCGCTGCCGAAGCCGCCGCCGCCGCTGCTGCTGAAGCCGCATGGGCCGGGCCCCGCGCCGCCGCCGCCGCCGCCGCTGCCGCCGCCGCACCGTGCGGGTGAGTGAGCGGGCGGGGAGGCGGCCCCGAGCCCAGGCCCTGCGCCGAGGCCGCGCCGGAGGCCGCCGCCGCCGTGCGGGAGGAGCGGGGCCGCGCCGGGAGCCGCCGAGCCGGGGCTAGGCCGCCCTCAGAGCGGGGGGCGGGCGCCCGGGGCGGCCCTTGCCGGGCCGGGCCGGGCCGCGGGGGCGGTGGGTCCGGCGGGGGCGCTTCGTGCCTCCCTCCCTTCTCCTCCTTTCCTCGGCTCTCGCCCCCCCCCCCCCCCCCGGTGCTGCTGGGGGCCGTGACAGCGCCCGGGCTGCGAGCGGCTTCCCGGGGAGCCCTCGGCGGCGTGCGGGGCAACTCGCAGCGGGCCGGGAGGCGGCGGCGGCTCCGTGCGGTCGCCACGAGCTGAGGGGGGGGGACCCGAGCCCGGGAGCTGCCCGGTACCGGCGGCTCGGGGCCACGCTGGGGCAGCCCCGGGGGGCTCCGGTGCCCGCTGTGGTGGGCGCAGGTTGGGCACGAGGCCTCCGGGCCTCGCGGCTCCCCTCGCCCCTTGCCGGGGGTGCTCGCGGCTCGCGGGTCGGTGGGGAGGGAGGACCTGGAGCTTTGGGTGGCTTTGGGTTCAGAGGGACAGAGGGAGGGGAAAAAAAAAATAAAGGCAGAGCATCCAAAAGATGTGTTCATCTGGGCGCGGCGAGCGCGGGGAGGCGGGCTGCGCTGGGGTGCGTGTTCCCTGCGCTGTTTTCGTGTGCGGTGGAGTTGATCCAGCGCGAGGAGCGGTTTGGCAGGCGGCTGGGGCTGCAGGGGTTGCAGGGCCTTCGGGCGGGTGGTGCTCTGTGAAACAAGACTTTGGCTACTTTCAGGAACAGAGCGGCTCCGTCGGGACGGGCCTTCAGAGATCACCTGGTGCAGCTGGTCTGAAACGCCTCTTACCTTGTCTAGGAGTGAAGGCAGCGGCCCGGGGTCTGTCCTTCTCCCCCCACACCTCCCATCCTCCATGTTGCCTCACAGCCCTGTTCTTAAAACGCTGTGTGCGATCCGATTGCCGTCTTCGGGTGATTCTCTCCTCCTTTGATGACCTGAAATTTTCCCAGGCTCACAGCGTGCACTGCTGTTAGCTTAAATGAACCTTTGCTAAATGGCCTCTGTCTATGAAAAACGGTGCCAGACCTGAAGTCCTGTACTGACATGCCCATTGGAAGCAAGAATGTTGTTCGCATGCCCAAAATATTGGGGTCAGTGATGCGTTTGGATTCCCCTGCAGCGAGATGAGGCGATGCAGTGCGTTTCTCCAACGCAAAGAGGAATGTCGCGGTGGTATGCCACTGGGGTGTACAAAAGCCACCTGTGTTTGGTTAAGGTGTGATCTCAGCTTTGGTACATACTGGGTATTCTTTCAGGATATTTTTCACCAGCCTTAATGTAAAATCCTGTTTAGGGATGAGAATTTCCTAGGCCGGTATCCAGGTAAAAACACACTGCCTTGATGTGCCTTGGGACACGTGCTGTCCAGGTGGGCTTTGCAGAGAAGTTGATCCCAGTGCAGAAGCTGCCGTGTGCCTGTCCTGTGGGCCGTTACCGCTTGGCACCTGAGTGTAAATCTCTTGGACACAGTGAATGCCAGATCCCAGGTCCTGAGGAAACACCTATAATGTGAAACTGGCGGCTGTTACTGTAGCACCAGTGCTATCAGTTGGGGCAGATGCTGGATACAGTTTTGGAATATTCTGTCATTTTTGGAGGAAGGAAGAGAGTACCTGTTTCATCCTGATCCCTGAAATTGCTGAGAGCTTTGTCATTGATTCTGATGAGAAGGGGGATTCGGTACAGTAATCATGCAGAGCAGAGCAGTATCAGCAGCTTGTAATCTTAGAGTGTTTGTTTGCAGTGCTTAACATATTTCTTTCTCATCTGTTTCAGCAGAACAAACTCGTTCACAGTGGAACTACAGATATTGGTGATCTGAGGTCTCAGCTCTTCCTCCTTTGTTCCTGTGTGAGCAAACGCCAGAAAAATGAATATCCAGGGGAAAGGCTTCCCTCTGGACCTTGGAGGAAGCTTCACTGAAGATGCTCCAAGGCCGCCGGTTCCTGGTGAGGAGGGTGAACTCGTGTCCACAGATCCAAGGCCAGTTAGCCACGGTTTTTACTCTAGCAAAAGTGATGTTGTTAGAAATGAGACGTCCACCGCAACGCCGAGGCGCTCTGATTTGGATTTGGGATATGAGCCCGAGGGGAGTGCTTCGCCAACTCCACCCTACCTGAAGTGGGCTGAGTCGCTGCACTCCTTGCTCGATGATCAAGATGGTATCAACCTCTTCAGGACTTTCCTGAAACAGGAGGACTGTGCGGATCTGCTGGACTTCTGGTTTGCCTGCAGTGGCTTCAGGAAGCTGGAGCCATGCGTGTCCAATGAGGAAAAAAGACTCAAACTGGCAAAAGCCATTTACAAAAAATACATTCTCGACAACAATGGCATTGTGTCCCGGCAGATCAAACCAGCCACAAAAAGTTTCATTAAAGACTGTGTCGTGAAACTACAGATTGACCCTGACATGTTTGACCAGGCCCAAACTGAGATTCAGTGCATGATAGAAGACAATACCTACCCTTTGTTCCTTAAGTCGGATATTTATTTGGAATACACAAGGACAGGTGGGGAAAGTCCAAAAATTTACAGCGATCCGAGCTCAGGGTCTGGGACAGGTAAGGGGCTACCTGGTTATCTGCCTACTCTGAATGAGGATGAGGAGTGGAAATGTGACCAAGACGCCGAGCCTGAGGCCAGCAGGGACTCTGCCCCCTCGAGCAGGCTCACCCAGAAGCTGCTTTTGGAGACGGCCACCCAACGTGCCAGCTCCACACGGCGGTACAGCGAGGGGAGGGAGTTCAGGTATGTGCTCTGTGCTGCCTCCAGGCTGCCCTGAGGGAGCTGCTGTGAGTTTGGAGGCGCTGAGAAAGGGAGGACGTTTGTTTGGGAGTGCTTGGGGCTGGCTGAGCATCAGCACGGGTATGGGATGGCATCACATGGATGTTGCGCTGGAATGTGGCTGTATTTGAATGCAATGCAAGTTATTTTAAGGGTGTCTTGGGTCGTGTCTGGCCAATCTCCCTGAATCACCTCTGCAGCATGTTCCTCGCTGCAAGAAAGTGCTCCTGAACGTGGTCTGGGTGTAGGTGGGAGCTGTGGGCAGTCCCTGTGCACGCTGAGGGAGTAGAGGGAGCTGCAGTTTCAGGTTGGCTGTTAGCCTGCAGCGGCACAAGGTCGGTGTTCAGTTGCAGGAGTGCAGACAAGTGAAGCTTGTGGTAAAACTTCTTGTAAATATACAAGGAAATTGTGATGAGCCACAACAAGAGGCTGCAGGAAGCTTGCAGGAAATAACCTAGTGTTTGTAACATTTCTGTGGGTCAAATAGGGTCTGTAATGCTCCCTGAAAATGGTGCAGCTTTGCACACGAGATCTCTGATAGCAAATTCTAACAGCATCAAAGTAGGAGTTGCCAAATCCAGTTAAAATCGTTCCATGTTGCAGCTTTTCCCCTCTTATAATTGCTTTTTCCCCTCCAAATAATTGCTTTTTTGTTTTGTTTTGTTTTTCTGGAGGAGTTGCACAGTTCTGCAGTCTGTGTTTTTTTGCTGGGTCCCCCACCCACTTCCAGCCAACACGGATTTTGAAACTTGCTGAGAGCTCAGTAAAAATTCCAGACAATTAACTTAGCGGGGAGTTCTCTGGGATCAATAAGTGTGTGTGTGTGTCTAACCCTTGCTGAATCAACAGAACGCAGCTAGAACACATTCCTACTTTTTTTTTAAATAAAATCTCCTTGTTCTAAGACCTGCTTAGGCTAAAATCTGTCACTTTGTGAAGATTACGAAATGAAGGAGCTGAAGTGTCCTCTTCAAAGCCGCCTGTCTTATGAAAAGCATTTCTGTGTTTAATCTCCCTCAGCCGTCCCTTTAGGCTGGCAGCTGGAAATGCATCCCGCCCTGTGCAAGGTCTCAGCGCGTTTCAGATGGTGAAATGTTTTCATTTTGATTCCTGTTTTCTTACAGATTTTGAGGAGGGGATGTTGCATGTGAAACTCCGGGGAAAAAAATGGGAATTCATGTGAACTCCTGCTGTTTTAATCAGGAGTCTGAAAAACAAAATCCCAGGGTCCTGGGACTTTCCTGGGGAGTTAATAAAAACCCTGAATGTTTGTTAAAGTGGGTTTTCAACGAGCGATTGGGTACTTACCCTAAGTGAAGGATTAGAAAAGCCCACAATTTAAGTATCTTTTTATTTAGGTGATAATGGCTTTAAGATTGAAAATAACTGACCTGAGTTGTGTTTAGTTTGTGTTCTAGAGTGGGTAGCAAAAACCTACCTGGAATACTGGACTTCTCAGGTCAAACTTCAGGAAGAAAACGCAGTTTGCCCATTACCTGAATATATCTATACCAGATTTTAAAATGGTTAACAAATGTGGTATGGAATAGAAGTATTTTGGAGTGGAGTTCCTCAGTCTTGGGCATTTTCGTACCAGATTGAACAACGTGAAATAAACCTTTACCTAGGGGATGGAGGTCAGAAAAAATATATTGCTATTAATTTGTTGTGTCCAACAGCCTGTCATTGTGGCTACAGACACTCCGTTGACCTGTTGGGTAAGGAGGCATGGAGGTGTTTACTGTTCTCACCAGAGCAGGAGTCATTTCTGAGCCTGGAGTCAGTACCTGAAAATAAGTGATTGTTTTTTTTAAATGCTGGTAAGTCACCTGCAGAAGTGTCCAGAGCGTCACCGTGCAAGGTGCTGCTGAACGGTGTAGTCGATGCATTTTTTTTTTTCTAAAACTCTGCTGAGATACTAATTTAGGAGTTGATTGTTCATCTTTGTGCTAGACCCTGTGGTTGAAATAACTTGCTTCCTGAATGTTGTATAGAAATAGCTGCCTGAAACAGACTTTTTTAACCAGGAGCGTCTTTATCCTGCAAGCGTTTTTATTTACTTTATTGTGTGAGTAAGTGCGTTGGAAGCTGGTGGAGCTGCTTGCAGCAAGAAGCGATAGCTGCACACACCATTTGAAAGGCAGCGTCCCAATTTATTTTGAGAATTTCCACAGTTTTTGTGCATGTGTGTGGAAGAATTTCTCATTTCTGTTCTTGAGGGAATGTTGAAATAAGCTGTTTCGCATTATATCTGAAGGCCTATTTAATCTTCCCAAGATTTAACTTCTCTTCCTCGGCTTCTACAGAAACTAAATAAAGAGGAATCTGACCAAATGCAATAGAAGCGTTTCTCTGTTAGCAAATGAGCATCTTGAAACAGCTCCAAACTTTTTGCAGCAGAAAGTTCATAAATCTTAAGGCGGTGCTTGTGTGCTCGTGCGAGTGAAAGCTGCTCAAAGTGCAGGCAACACCGCGCTGCCGGCGTTGGGTGTTTGGAAGGTGTGCGAGCGTGCATGTCTGGGAGAATATCCCGAAGCGAAAAGCATCACTGTTACCCACTGTGTTTTTGTACGCGTAGGAAAAGGCCAATAGTCATTATAGTTAGGCTCCTGCAAATTAATTGGGCATTGGTTATGGATCAGTGAACTTCAAAGAGGGTAACCCCCGAAGATCTTGGGCATTAACTCACAGCTTCCGAAACCAACACTAACATGGTTGTGAGCGCGGCTAAATCTTTCATTAACCTTCTTCTGACACACTGGGACTGGGTTTTTCAGATACGAGGAGCAAAAATTAAACCCGTGCCTCAAAACTGCCCTGCAGGCTGGTTTTCAAGCACTCCAGTGAAATATACACAGCCTAAAAATCTGGGAATTTGGCACATGGTGGCCAAACTGGCACATCACAGCTGCATCTTTTGTCTGCATGGGTTTCTTCCGTCCTCTCTTTAGCTTTACATCAGAAGGGTTTCCACTCCTGCTTCTGAAACCTGCAGTCCCAAAGCTCTGTGGGGAGCAGCGCTCGCAGAGGTTGCCTTTGCTTTCTTTTCACGGTGTTACGTGTGAGTAGCTCTGCCTTCTTCGGACAGCCAGGCTGCAGATTTGGGTTGGTTCTGCCCCTTGTTTTGGTTCTTCCGACAGAACTGTCTCTCCGACAGCCTGTGCTTCGTAACGGGGCACGCAGAGAGTGAGTTAAGCAGCTGAGGGAGGCTCTAGCGGGATCTGACAGCCTCTAGCCTGAGACTTGCCTTAACCCTGGTGAGTAATGCGGGGCTGTGCGAGAGCAGCAGCGGAGCCTGATTGAGGGGAGGTGTGGGAGCCCTGCTGCTTCGGGTGCGAAACAGGCCGACGGTCATGAGTTTGGCCTGCCTCGGGAGGAAGCTGAAATTTAGCTGGCAGACCTGATTTTGAGGTTCGCTGCTTCATTCGTAATTAAACATTAAATTGCACGCTTCTGACTCAAAAGGAATTGGTGCTAATTGTGCCGAGTGAGTGGAACACTGGAGGTGCAAAAGTCTGTGTCCAGGCGAGTTCAGGTGCACGTTAGCGCCCTGCTGGCGCAGCTTTTAATGGCAGAAGCAGCACACGTGCCTCTGAGCGAGGCTACTGGGGCGCCAGGAGAGGCCGTTTGCTTGGAAAAAAGCTGCTGGCAAAGATTACACCTATATAGGATGGCAGAAAGAAGAGTTTGGGGTTGGCTGAATAAAGCTGTGAGTGTGACAGCACGGGGCCTGGGCCCTTTCTGTGCCAGGGCACAAGACAAGCCTGGGAAACATTGATAGGAGTGTCTGTTTTTTAACATATTTAAGTTTCAGTGGCTTGGGACAAGCCTACCAGGGAAGCCACCTCTTTTCTTCTACACCTCTTTTCTTCAGGACTTGAAGCTGCGGGTGCATGGCTGCATCCTTGGGGCACTGGTGCTCCTTCGGTTGTGCTGGGTCTGTGGGAGTCAAGGGGTGATGGCAGGAGCAGTATTTGCATGACATTTCAAATAATTTTAACGTTAAGTTGAATGTTTAAATATTTTACGTTAACATTTCCTCAACTTTTTTTTATTTATTTTTTTTCCAGTTTTGACCCTGCCTCTCTGGCAGTAATTTGGTGCAACCTGAAATCCTAGCTAGTGTTTTGGTTTGGATTAAAACTGCTGGGCCTGTAACACAACTTGTAATTGTTACAGCCCACAGCAATGTGCAAAGCAGCGGCTACTTCCAAATGGAAAAGCAAATAAGTCGTAGAAAGAATAGTTTTGGTTCTGCATCGTTCTTGAGAGAAGTTACCGATTCTACCAGGGATGGCAGGGTCTGATGCTAGTGGCAGTGAGCGGTGACTTTGTGACTGAGAGAGCTGGAAGATACACGAGACAGAGATGGATTGTGTTTTTGCACAGAAGTTACGCCAGCTTTTTTAAAGACATTGTTAAGCTGATGAAATTTCGGCATGGAAATGCTTACATTAACAGTGTAAAGTATTTGTACTGGCGTTTGCCAAGTTTTAAAATGGATTTTATTTGAAGGAGAATACCTTTTGTGCCCATAGCTTCGCCTCTACACAAATCAAGATGAAGAAGTGGTGCATTTGTTGTTTGGCTATGGATCAGTAGGTTGGCTTCTTTGCAAGGACAGTTTAGCTTTTAGCACTCTTCTATTAAATTAATAGCACTTTCACCCCTCCTCCAGCTACCTTATTTTGTGCTTGAGTTTTATTTGGGTTAGAAATCTTTTCTTTTAAAAGGATGAAGTTACCGTGATCATACTGAACCACTTTGGGACTGGTTTGGTTATCCTGGTGTTCACAGATGGCCACCACCAAGGGGTTCAGGGCTACCTCAGTGGAGGATCAATGGGAGCTACCCCCCCTCCTTCTGGTGCTGGTGAGGCCTTACAGGGTATACTGGGTCCAGTGTTGGATCCCACAGATCAAAGATGGGTTTTGAGAAACAAGAGAGGAACCAGCAGAGAGCTCCTGAGGTGTAGAGCCAACAAGGAGGGCTGAAGAGAGCTGCCTAGGTGTGAGTACTCTGGGATGATTTAATAGCAGTTTACAGCGGTTATAAATATCAGGGAGCCAAATTCTCCCTGGTAGTCGGAAATGATAGAAGCAGCAGCAGTAGCAGGCATGGATTGCAACCAGGGAAGATCAGGTCGGACATCAGGAACAAAAACCATCATGAGGAGCATGGCAAAGCCCAGAAACAGGTTGCCAGAGGTGGGGGCATCTCCGACCCTTGAGAGCATCATGGCTCAGTTAGACAGCACAGGGCCCACGTGGTCTAGCGCTGATAATGGTTGTCCGCTGAGCCAAAGGCCTCCAGAGCCCCTGCTACCCAACTCTGAGATCAGAAATCACAAGAGACTGTAGGCAGCAAACTTCTATAAGCAGTTTAATTCTTTTAAAGATTTTTTTTTCCTCTTTTCATGTGTACTTACAATGAGGACACAAATCATGAAGTGCTGTAGTTTGAGGATGAGGTTGGAACTCGGGCTGGTTCAAGCTCTGCTCCGTCCAGAAGGAATTGGGTACGAAAAAGCTGAATGAGAAATGAATCAATCCCAGAACTGAGAAGTGTGCCCAGGAGGTGGGCCACGTGGGGCACCTTGGTTTTGATCTGCAGTTCAACTTTAACTTGGCTTTATGTTTTAAGAGTTCCTTTGTTGTCTCCATAATGGACTAATCCCTTGAATAATTAGTTACTATTGGACATTTTAAAAATGACTGCCTCTTGGATCTGTTCTCTGTAATAGTCCTGGATTTATAGTCCTTTCTTTAATAATCCTGGATTTATTAACAATCAGAACAGACTGTGAAATCCTGTTAGGCCAGGCTTGCTTGGTGGGAAAAGGACTGCAGAAGAGGTGGGAGTGCTGAGGGACACACGCTGGCCTCAGGGTAGGGTGGGGCTATGGGCATCCCCACGGATGTCCAAAATTCTTGAATACCCGAGCCGGGGCCAGCTCGCTGTGTGCAGGATGGAAAGTCAAGTGTGTGGGGCCGCTGGAGCTGCGGCTTTCCCTCGTTGTGCTGCGGAGCTGGAAGATGGAAATACCACGTTCCTGCTGATGCTCCATCCACTGCCATCCCTGGGTGTGCAGCACCAGCCCACCCCTCTGCCCTAGGAGCTATTTGCAGTAGCAATATTCTTGCTGGCATTTAACCTTTTGTTTCTGCAGTTTTGCTTCGGTTCCTGTCCAGCTGAGCGCACCTTGCCAAGAGCCAAGCAAGGAGCACTCCGCTCCCTGCCTGCTGCCTTCAGCAGCTGCCTGCTGGAGCACGCTGCCGGCACGTCCACCCCTGCGTGTTTGGCACTTCAGAAAGTGCTCCCAGGGGTTATGGCCCGGTGGCTGCCCAGCACAAGGCCAGTCGTGCGGTTCCCTGGTATTTAAAATAAAACATCAGCCTCGTTTTATTAGAATCAGCAGAGAAATCTGGTTTCGGAAGTGACTGTGTGTGTAGTGTGGAAAATTGCTGCTTGATGTCTCAGAACAGGGGTGCTCATATCCTAAATCAGTTCCTGGAAATATCATTGGATTATTAGGCTCATCCTCAAATCCATTAAGCAAATTACAGTTAATCGGCCAAGTAAAAGAAGAAAGATCTTCTGCAAGGCCCTGCCTTCTGAGCCTCCTGGAGAAGCTGTAGCAGTATTTTAATTTTCCGTCTGTCAGTGAATGTATCCAGTCACTTCACTTCCTCACGTGGAGGATTTGAAATTAGAAACTGAGGTTAATTATCTGCATTAAATGAAATACGTGAAGACCACAAAAGCAAGAACCTCCACGATTTGGCATGGTCCGTTAAGCTAGACAGACTGCTTCAGAAGGAGAGGGGTGATTTTTCCCTGTTTTGTTCCGATTGAAGGGTTTTAGTCACAGTAATTGAAATGATTAAAAAGTCAAATTGCTGGTGAATGTAATTCCGAGCATCTTCCTGAAAAGATGTGACACTTGGGGAGAGCCCCGGCAGCGGCAGTGCTTGCAGGCTGGGAGGCGTTTGCTGGGCTGGGCCGCAGCAGTGCCCGCGTTTTGGGGCCTTTTTGGGGCTGTTTCGGGGCCGTTTCCGCATGGGTGAGGCCGTGTGTCAGCAGTGGCTCATTCTCAGTCCCTTCCGTGACAGAGGCCTGTCATAACTCTGTTGTTTATTTAGTGGCGGCAATTTAGAAGCCGGACAGCACCGGAGGAGCGCTACGCTTTTGAGCTCTCAGATACAAAACGAGTCTGGCGCCGTCGATCCCGGTGCCAGTAATTTGCTGAGTGCTGCCCGCTCCGCTTGGAAGCGCAGCTTTGTAGCATTGGCCTCTCCAAACGGGACCAGCATCCTGCAGACGCCCTGTCCCATGGTGGGGAGCTGCTCTGGGGCGAGGGGTTTGTCACGAGGCTCGCTGTTTTCCGCAGTGTGCGTGGGGCTCGGGCTCCAGCCACTCCAGGAGATGTTCCCAGTGCCTCAGTCGGCACACGGAGGGATCTTTCTGCTGCCTGTTTCAAGTGAAATTTGATGATGGAGTCATGTGCAGCCAGTTTCATGGCATTTTAAAACGTTTTAAGTTCTAGAGAAAACGTAGCTGCCAAAAGCACCATATGCCTCCTGTGATCTGGTCCCTGGACTTTGTTACTGGGCACTGTGCGGGGCAAAGTGCTCCTGTAAGCTGGGGGGCTGCTGAGCTGGTTGGAGGGCAATGCGGCCCCTTCTGGATTCCCTGCTCGGCCTCTGGGCACCTCGGTAGGGACCGACCCTGCTGGGTGCAAAGATCTTCTCATTCCCCTTCACTTTGCAACACAGCGAGCTGCTTTTCTGGGAGTTGTGCTTGGGAATTAGATTGTAGCAGGTCACGCTGGTGTGGAAAAGCAAAGCTGTGGTCACTCGCTGTCCTGGTTCTTCTCTGTTGTAAGGCAGTGAGGAATCTAAGTAGAACCACTGTGGTTTTAAATCAGGGTATCCAAATTCTGTAAAACCCACGTGGAGATTGGATCTTTACTCTGAAGATTCTGGAGTAAGATTTTCTGGTAAGATCTGGAGTTGTTTGGTGCCAAGGCCCCCAAAATACAGCTCACCCTTAAAGTACCAGCTGTTAGAATATGTTCGACTTCTTTTGATCAAAAGCAGGCAGAGGCAGGAAAAAAACTCTTTGAAATACCCTGCTGAGATAGATGGTCAGCACTGGGACCTCGTATTGGTCCCTGGGCTTAACTCCAGAGCTAATGACCAGGAGCTGCTGGGTTTTATTCTTCCTTCTACCCCCTATCCCCACATCTTCCCTCTCCCATCGCAGACCGAGGGAGTCTCAGACCTCTCCCTCTCTCCATTTTCTGATTTTTTGTTGTTCTTGTCATTTGTTTGTTTCTGTGGGTATAGTACCCTGTCATTCTGTCTCATGGTGTGTTCAGATGACTGCTAGCGCTGGGGGAAGGAGAGCAGTAGGTGAGAGGGGATGGAATTGTTTGTGTTTTTTTTTCAGCAGGCCACATTTAGAGTGTCTTAGCTCTACTGGAGCTAACCATGCCTTTAGCATTCAACAGATTTACCCTTTTGAATCGTAAATTTTGGTCTTTTTCTTGGCTGGCAATCAGCTTTTCAGACTGGGCGAGGTTTATCTGGAAGAGTGGCTTCCTTGTTCTGCCGCTGCTCCTAGCCTGGGCCAGGCGTTGCTTTGGGAGCTGGGGCCCGCGCGTGCATTCATGTGGCATCGGTCATCTGATAGCTGAGGACCTCTCCGGGCTTTCATAGGAGAGGCACAACTCGGAGCCAGGAGCAGCAGCGCCTCAGAAGGGTTCCTGGGAACTGGCAGGTAGGATCTGAGATGAGAGGCACAGCAACCCGCTCTCCTGCTGTAGCTGCCGGCTTTGATTGCCTTTATCTCGGATGTGCCTCACACAAAAAAAGGCACACGTAAAAGCCTTGGAACTGTTTGGCACCAGACATGCAAATGAATGCGGGGCCGAAGCGACTGCTGCCCTCCAGGATCCCAAAAGAGGAATCAACAAATAGAAATTATTCTATTAGCAGGAGCAAAGTTCACAGGTTAACTATCGTGTCAAATCAATGAAATACAGCCTTGATCTCCTGCACAAGGGCTTGATTGTGTATAAATAAGAGTGCCCGAGCAGAGACATCAAGATCTTGCACTGTAACATTTGCGGCAGCGTGAAGAAAAGGAAGCTCTGTACAGGCTGCATCATGAAATGTCTCCTTCGGACATAGGCTTCATTCCTGCTTCAAAAGATTGTAAAACCTGACCTGGGAACCTTCTTGCTCTCCTTATGGTCATACCCGCACTGGGTTTCCACAGGGCATGGTTCTTTTTTGTGTGTTTTTTTTTTAATTTTTTTATTTTTTAATAAAAACTTAAGGTCTTTTGCTAAGAAGGCTTGTCTTTGTACTTTTAATTCAGTCCATGTGACTGTCATAACATTTATTCCGTAGGAAATGAAAAATGTTTCTTCTTGAGCAAAGCCACTAAACAAAGGCGTTGGGAGCGCTGGCAAGCTCAGGTGTGCGCAGTGTGTCTTGTGCTGATCTGCAAGCGCTGGACTAAGACCATCACCCTTCATTCCGTGGTTGCTTGATCCTGCTCTCTGCCAGCAGAAGAAAAAGCAAAAGCTGCCTCCTTTGTTGTGGAAGTATTTACATTTAATGTGCTTTTGAACATCTGCACGTTCAGGGAGACTTTGTTTTCCTCCCTTGGGAAAAAGGACTTTGAAAAGGCTCGCTCTCCTCTTCGAGGCGCGCCAGTGCTGGAAAAAAAAAATAGATGGGCTTGAAACGAGATGGAAACAGGCAGCAAAAGACGGGTGTGCATGTGTCGCTGGAGCGCAGGATTTGTCACGTTGTAAAATAGCATTGTGGTTTTCCCCTCGAGACGTATGCAGCAAAGTATGTGACCTGGGGGCGGTGTGAGTGCTGGCCGCTGGGGGAACCAGCCCCTGGCAGAGCATCCCACTGTCCTGGCCGGTGGGGCCAGAGGAGCCTGCTGAAGCTGATCCGTGAGCTTGCCTCCTTCTGCAGAGAGGAAACTTCCCAAACGGGCATGGGAAAAAACTTTCCTTTTGTAATCCCCAAGATAACAGGTCATACAGCTTCACCCAGCGCGATTCTTGCACAATCACTTGTGGTCAGGCTGAAGTGTCTATTTTAGAAAGGCATCCAAGTGATGGGAGGTCATGCAGCATTTTTGTTATCTCTTCCTGTGGTTAGTTACTCTCACTGCTAGCAGTTTGTTCCTGAATGCTCGTTTTGCAGCTTTCGTTTCAGGCTGAAGCTTTAGGGTTTGAGGTATTTTCTGGGTTTTAGGATGGCTTCGCTCACTTAGAGACTCCGAATACCTTTGCGTGTTTGAAAAAAGAACTACTGGAAGGGTGTGAATGCTCTCCCTAAGTGGCAGAAGCTTTGTTATGGAAGGCCCTTTAGTTTTATTAGACTTTTCAACCCTCCAGTCGACTGTTAAACAAGCCTTAGCTTGTCATGGTTGACAAACCTTAGCTCTGGTCTCAGACCTAACCTACCAGTTTAAAAGGCAGGTAGGCTTCTTTTGTGTGCAGGTTTCTGGGTGGGGACCATCGGCTTCTAAGGGAAATTAACTCGTGGCCTCTCTTTCCCCCTCCCACCTCAAATAAATTAGGTTTTGTGTTAACTGTTCTGTCATTCCCAAACACCAAAAGGAAATGTGAGCCTGTGGTTTAGGACCTGGGCTTTCTGCTGCCTGAAGTACTCTGCTGAGTGCAAGTAAAGAGAGATGTGTAATTGCAAAAGCAAAACAAAACAACAAAACAAACAAACAAAAGAAAACAGCTGCATGAGCAGTGTCAGCAACTGAAGATAAAATGTAGGAAGTTTTTTAGAATGATTCATCCGTAATTATTTAAAAACAAGTTGAATTTATTCTTAAGCATTGGAGAAGATTTCCTGCAAGCCTGGCGTTCGCCGTCTGTGCTGTTTATGCACCTGAGTAAATGCCTGGCTCAGCAGTTTGTTGGTGTTGCGCGCTCCAGATCTAAATCCCTTCAAAGGTAAACCCAGCACACCTTTGTCTCTGCCGGGCTTTCTGCCTTTAAAGCTGAAGCTGGTGAGGTCGAACCAGTCATAGCAGTGGCTGCCACTAGGACAGGCAGGGTGCCGTGGTTCGCACCATTTTAATAACTGTTTCATGCAGATTTGCTGTCTGTGGGTTGCTTTGTGTGCTCTCTAGGATGCAGCAGGCCGGCAGCTTCCTTCTGAACCCGTGCGAGGAGTGGAGGAGGGCACGGTGCTTGTCTTGGCATGGCCTTGCAGGTGCTGGTGCTACCTGCCCAGCTGGGCACAGCTTGGTCTTACTTTCAGCCCCCTGGTATACAAGAGGCCTTTTCCAAATGCTTCTCTTCCTCTGCTTGCCAGGCAGCTGGAAAAGCGCTGCGCCGAAGTGGCTGAAAATCATTCGGGGTGGTTGTTTTTGTGCTAACATAGCACTCTGCCCAGCTCACCGGCCCAGATAAGCAGCCGTGCAGGGCAGGGCTCCTGCTCACGTGGCCGGGGAGGGCAGCGTGCCTGAGATCACCCTAAACTGCACTGGGTGTCACCGCAGAGCAACGCCTGGTGGTTTCGTCAGGCCTGGGGTGCGTTTCTCCTCCAGCGAGAGGCATGGGGCAGCTTTCACTGTGCTCGTGGCCAGTGAAGCAGGGCTAGGAGCGGCAGGGTCTCCTGGGACCACCATCACAAGCTGCCTCTCTGGTCTGGACAGCGCTGGGTCGAGCTCCGCTGCTCCATCACGCTTCTTGTGAGCAGATCAGAGGAAGGCAGGAACTGCAGGAGCAGCAGGGCTTGTTCCAGCCCTGTTCCTGCTAAGTCTTGCTGCCCACATCTGCAGTTGTAGTCAGGAGCTCAAGGAGGCTTTTCCAATCCTGCAGCAGTCTTGGCAGAGAAGCCAGCTGGCCCCATCTTGATATATTTTCCTTCCTTGATGCAGTGCTTGAGCTCCTGTCCAGGGGAGCCTGCTATCCCTCACAAATATCGTTGCCTTGTGTTTGGCACTCCCAGGCCGGGTGACGTGGCTCGTTGGAGCTGCAGTGGGTGAGCTGATATTCCATCACTTGTACAGGGGAGATGCTGGCCTTGCTTTCCCGCAGGTCTTCCACGTGCTCAGAAGGGTAGATGCCTCCTACAGCTGAATTTGCCTCCCCAGAAGTAAGATGCATTTGAGAGTCAGCAGTTGCTCAGACTCAGCAAGGTCATCTGAGTTTTGGTCCCTGATGGTGATGCCCTGAGTCAGCTCTGAAAGGACTGCTCTCTTTCTCACCCCGTGTTGGTTCTTCTGTGTCGAGCCATCAACCACATCGCCGGCAGTCAAGCTACAAGCAACCCTTTTTCCTTGTTAATTGCTGTCTGTGGCTTGGCACCGGTGCTGCCAGAAACCCTCCCAGGTAGCCCATCTTGGGCTGTGGACTTGGGTGTAGTGCATTGCCTCAGGTGGTATGGAGTAGGATAATCCTCTCATTTCCCAGCTTTGGAAATCATCCTGGAAGCCTGAGCTGAGGAAAGAGGGTGGGACTGAAGCCAAACCTCTTGTTCCAGATGGGACAGTAGTGGCAGGAACACCTATTGTCCACAAAGGTGTTGCCAAGCCACAGCAAGCAATTAAAAGGGAAGAAAAATGTGCTTCATTTAAAACTTGAAATTTGTAAGTAGTTTTCATTTTAAAATTAAATACCAAACATTGATACGCCAATTAGGTAAAATCAGGATTGTAAGAGCAAACATTGAAATCACTTAACTTGTATAGTTAGCAAGTTAATAAAACCAGCAAGCTTCTCAAATGGGACTGCATTCAGTCCTGAGCGATAGCTGAGTGTGAGCAGCATTTGGACCATCAGCGTACTCAGCCCTGGGCACGGAGGACAAGTAGAGCAGTCTGTGAGTACAGTAGAGAGATCTCTTTCTAATTGTATTGTTGCCAACATAATTGTGGCTAAAATAGTCTGAAAACAAATTTTCCACCCATTTTAGGGTCAGCTGTAAACTGACCCTAAAACACTCTGGCATGAGGAGTGGGGGACATGGTAGGAAAGGGGGGACATTGCCACACGGATTTGGTGGAGTCCTGTTGGCCACGTGAGCTATCAGAAGCTGTTTCAGATCCAAGTGCCCTCTGAATCCCAGAGGAGTGCCTTGATAGCTCTTTGCTGTTCTTGCTGCCTCCAGCTTCCCACGTGGACGACCCAGGTGTGTGTCATTTCTTGGAGAGAAGCGTGGTGAAGCTCGTCCCGTTCTCTTTCAAGCATATTGTTGGCTTTCCTTGCGTTAATCCTCCCTCCTTGCTCTTCCACTGGTCCTTGTGATGCAAGATCAGAAAAGGCAGTTCCAGTATCTCACCACAGTTGATTATAATTTTACTTCTCTCACCAGATCTCTTAAAATAGGCAGGCTCTCAGTGAGTACGTTGGCCCTGGACACCTTACCTGGTGTTGACAGCAGTCCTGGTTCATGCAGGGGGTTGGACTACTCAAGTCCTCCAGAGGTCCCTTCTAGCCAACACTTGTGTGATTTTAGTTCTTAAATAACTGCCAAGCAGATCCTTGTCTGTCACATGCATGTCTTACGGACTTCATCAGCTTCTGTGCAGCCCTGAGCCCTGCAGAACTGCATTTCCTTACACAACTGCAGTAATGGCACTGGCAGCTGGAGACAGGGAGCCTTCGTTGGAAAGAGACATGAAATACTGTGAGAGCTCTGCTTGGAGGTAATTCCAGCAACCCACACCACGTGAACAAGGAAAAGGAGTTCTTTTCCCCCAAAAAAAAAACTTGCACTGAAAGTGAGAAATGAAACGGCCATGCTGTAACAATCATCTTTGCTAGATGATAGCCATGTCAGCCTCTGCTCCTCTAGGGGTCCTTTTAAATCTCCCGTCTAAAAGGTTAAGCTTTAAAAATGAGAAAGGCATGTTTTCTTTCCTTCGTATAATGGTCTTTAATTTGTTGTTTGATCATGGTTCTTGTGCGTTGACTGCGTGGGAGCTGCTGTATTGGGTTACAAACAAAGCAGGTGACGGCTCCTTTAAAAACTTCAAGGCTTATTTCAAATGATGTGGTACTGAAATAGAGCCTATTTTCAAATAACAGCAACAGGAGCGGAATTTTTGTTGTTGTTTCGATTTGCAATTTGCGTGAGGATCCGCCCATATCTTTTTTTGATAGCCGATGTAAAATCTCCGCTCCTGGGAGCGCGTTTCTCCGTGCAGTATGGCAACCAAAGGTTAGGAATCTCGCCTCCAAAGCCAGCGGAGGTGGGAATGGGCAGTAGGCTATTTTTAGAAATCAGCAGTGATACATTCCAGGAACTCGGGCAGTATTTTTCAGAACTGAGTTTGAAGGTTTTAAGCGTAGATAGGGAATATGTCATCTGTGGAAATTACTCTAAATTACCTGCAATTTGTTGGGAGTTACCGTTTCTAAATGCTTATTGCGACTCTAGATATTTGAGGAAGCTTTTGATTATCCCGGGCTTATAAAATGCAGTTGGCTACTTCTTAATTGTTGTCTTCTGTGAAGTGTAATTACCCGTAATGTAGAGCTTTTTGTTTGTCAATGCCGCAAACAGGAAATCAAGAGTGTCTGATTGAGATAAGTTTGGAGACTCCACCATAACTCCTAATTGCATCAGGTGACCTGTTCGTAACGAGCCCCGTCTCCTACAAAGTTCTGGAGGCCTTCAAAGAATCTAGAAACCTTACATACCGTATTTATGGCTTGTGCAGAAGACTGACTTGTTCTTCCCTAAAACGCTTACGCATCAAACAGCTGCCGTCGTGGCAGGGTCCTGGTAGCTCTTCATTCTGACATAGCACATGAAGCTTGAGGAAGAGTAGGGCTGAATAGTAATTAACTGCTTAAATGCAGTTGATCAGAAGATAGGCTGGAGCTTCCTGGCATTCCTAAATACTGTGGAAAAATCAGTTAATTAAAACTTGGCACCTTGGAGGAAGTTGACAGAGAGAGAGAATCGCCATTGTTACTGATGTGGGGTGGTGCCTGGACGTAGGGTGGGTAGGCAGGCTAGAGCAGGCCAAACTGGGAGTTTTTGAGGCCCAAAAGCGTGTCTTAGCCTGGTCTCCACAAGGGAAGTGGGTTTTTATGCCCGGTGTGCTGCTGCCCTGGGCCAAACCGGGTCGGTGTTCCTCTGAGGCCTGCCTGGAGCCTCACCTCTCCCTGGCCTCGTCCTTCTCCAGCTGAAGGAGGGTGCTGTCGGTCCTTCATGGGACATTAAAATTATTACTTAATTGAACTTAAATGTTATTGTGGACTTCCTTGCTGTCATTCCGTGTGGGTTTTGTTTTTTACAGCAGCAGTAACAGAAGTGTCAGGTTGGGTGCTGTCACCTCCTCATCTACACCTGAGCTGTGCTGAGGCCAGGCACAGCTCTGGGGATCTGTGGGGTGAGATGTGGTGTGGATTGACACAGCCGGTCTGGGATTCCAAGTCCCACGTAAGAGAGGCGAAAATTGGAAATTAAAAGCCCTCTCATTCCCGTCTGAATCCCTGGGAGACACTGTGCCAAGCCAGGCTGCCTCATGAATGGCTCTGCTCCCATACCTGAGGGTTTCCAGAACATTTTTTCGTGTGTGTGTGTTTCCCTTAAATGCAGTCTGTAGGTTTAAATATCGTCCTCGTTGTGTCTTTAGAGCACGAATTAAAAGCAGGAGCCGCTTGGAGAGTCTCCCACAGAAGCATGTGGCCGAATTCTGCCGCCTGAAAAAGTTTACCTTGAGGAACCACCTCAAAACAAAACCTTAAAACAAAAACCCTCTTTTTGCTACGCTAACTCTCCACAAACATAGAATGATTTAAGCTTTATTTTTGCTGGTTTGACAGAGGACGGGTGTCGAACAGCTCTCGGGGAAGGCGGTGAGTCAGCACGCCCAACAGTGGCCGCATTGACCGATGCGAGGAGCGGCTCAAGCCTGGCTCGTCCCTGCTGCTGCTTGGCTGGGGGCTCCGTGGGGCAGGCTCCAACACCTCTTGCCAGCCTTGGGAGATCAAACGCTTATGAGTCAGGCCACAGAAAAGCATGATAGGGCCCAAATTATTTATTTTTTTAACCTTGTTTTTAGTTAGAGAGCGGTGGGGGCAGGACTGGCACACGCCAGCACGCAGAAGCTGCCCGTGTTGTTGCACGGTGTCATTCCTCGCACCTCCAGAGCTGCTCCTGGAAACTCAGCCTTGCTGCAAAGCGATGTGGCCACCAGCTTTCTCCTGTCATGATGCCCCAAGCCCTCGTTTCTCCCCTGTCTGTGTCAGCCAGGGAAGCGGAGGAGCCAGCGGGCGGGCAGGGCTGGGCAAGGAGCTGGCAGCGCAGCGTGCAGGAGCAGCAGCCCTACCAACTGCTGTCTCCCACGGATTATCCTTTTCTTGCTGCTGAAGGTGAGGTGAACCACATCCTTACAGCCCCCAGCCTCCAACACAGAGATTTCTCTGCAAATCAGTCCTTAAAAACCATGAGCATGAAGGGTGCCATATCCCATTGGTGTGGCAGCATTTCATGCCAGTGCCCACATCCCATGCCTTATGACAGATTTCTGTGCATTAATGCTGTCTCCAGGGCAGGAGGGGGTCCCAGCAAGCACTGGAGGCCTCAGACATGATGTTGGTTTGTTAAATGCAAGTGCCACACGCTTTGATACCTCAGGCCATTCCGCCCCAAGCTTTCTTCAGGTGCTCTGGAAACATGTGGTGTTCACCTCCCGTCTCACCAGGCACAAGAAGCCAGCCAATTTTCAGCATAACGCACAATCTCAACTATTTTATTGCTTAATTTAGGCCATAAAGTCTCTTTGATGTGTTGTGTAATGCAACGTTCATTCTGAAAAAGTGGGTGGAGTAGCTTTATGGTATTATAAAAATAAATAAAATGCCTGGCAGGATTTTGAAACCACATGGTCATTCCTCCTCTATCCACAGATAAGTTGATTGTTGAGAGAGAAATCTTGCTTAATATCTAACTTTGGGTGATTTATTTCTCCAGAGCCCTTTCATCTCCAGTGTGTATTGGGTTATCTGTGACTTCTAATCTGATTGTTTTAAGTGTGATCAAAGAAACCAAGAGAATGCACTTTATTTTCCCACTGTATGAATAGAATGTTGTTTGTACAGTGCATTACATCACCTGTTCCTGCTGTTCCTGAATTGTGCACCAAATGTTTGTGGTATAAATAGAATACATAATGGACTTGTAGGGGGTGATGAAATTTGTTCCACTTGCTGAGTAAAACAGAGTTAACTAAATGAATCCTTTCTTCACACCCAACTCTACCTTGGCACACAACAACATGGGCTGAAAATGTTTGAAATAACTCGCTTGTGCGGAATATTGAGCTGGAATTAGGCAGCGTCGAGGAACTGCTTCGAAAATCTGCAGGAGATTGCAGGCAGGCAGGGAGATTCCTGTCATTGAAATTGCTGGGATTCTTTCCAGTCTATGCAAAGAAAGATTTTGGCCTTCAGTAGTAGTCGTAGTGTTGTTATAACTGCGATGGTCTCAGGGTTTGAGAGGCAGGTTCTGCACGGAGGTGATTGCTGTCATTGCACGGGCTTGCTGCTGTAGGATCCATGTGTGAAATGCAACATGTACGCCCCAATGCAGGGAGCTTTTTGGTCAGAGGGCAGAAATAACCAGTTATTGGCAGGTGAATTTGTCTGGTTTTGCACAAACCACCAGCTCTATCTAGGGCCTTTCATCTCTCATTTCCTGGTGGAGGTCTAGAATGTGCCCCTGAAGAAGGGCCTGGGAGCTGCTCCTAAAAATCCTGCATTCGAGGAAGGACGGGTACTGGCTGACGTGTCCTAAAACTTCACCACTCCGTAACCTTCGTATTTCGTGGAGGACAACTGTCTTTGGTAGCTTTACCACATCTCTTCCTGATAACCTCTAACATCCGCTTTGGGGGCACTGATCAGCTTTTTTCACTCCAATTATCTAATTGATTAATATATTTGACTTGGAGCAGTTGTTCTCAGCCTGTGTTTGACTTGCAGTTTGTTGCTTCTCTTGCAGACCAGGCGTGTAATCTGAGGGCCTGAAGGCTTGCTTCTTGCTTGTTTTTCCAAGCTGTATCTGTTGGCCAAAAAAAAAAAAACCTCTCCTTACTGACCTTGTCTTGACACACCTACAGGTCCTCATGAATATCCCACCCTGGGTAAATAGCTGATGTTATTATTCACAGGAGAACTGCCGTGCACCAAAGGGTCAGGTGTAATCGCTTGGGAGATAAGTGGTAGTTTTATCTCAAGCAATTAGTCCAGAGAGTTTTTCTCTTTTTTTTTTTTTCATTTTCTAGTTGGTTTGGAAATTCTTGTACAGCGTGTGTCAGGAAGCTGTCAGGAATACTCAACCTGCAGAAACGGCTGGAAATTTTTGCAGGCTCTGGGGTAGGTAGGGAAGTCGGGAGGGCCGAGTCGTGCGCCCATCCTGTCCCCTGCCACCCCGCTGGCTGGTGGGGAAGCAGAAAGCCACTGGCATTGCTGACATGCCATTCCAGCAGGATGAGCTTTGGGCCGCTATCTCCCTCATCAGCCTCCGGGTAGTGATAATCTGATACATTGAAAGGTTTCACCCATCCATCATTAAGCTGCCCGTGTTCTTCTCCTATCTTTAGTTGTCTGGGTTGTAGCAGCGGAGGGGAAGGAGCAGGAAGGAGGTGGGGAGATAACTGGAGCATCCCTTTGGGTGCCACTTTTGCAGTTGATTTGGGGTCCAGATCAGATACAGGACATCTGAGCCTGCTCCTCGACACAGTTGCTGTAAACGTGATGGGGTTCTCCTATCAGAGCAAACGGAGCCACTCTGCCATTTCTTTTCCTTTATAGGAAAATGGGTTTGTCTTTCTCCCTTGGAAGCTGTGCAGCATCAGCATGGGACTGACTGAATCTTTAAAAATTTCTGGGGTGCTAACCGGTGGGAACAGCGCTGGTCCCTGGTGCTGTCCTACCCACAGCCTGCCACCGCTGGTCAGGGCGGCGATGCCGAGTTCTCTCTCCGGAGATTTGCAGGCAGCGTCACGTTGCTTGGCTCAAGGTCATGCTGCAAAGGTTGCCTGAGCTAAAACACTTCTCGTTAATTGTTTGCATGGCGGTACTGTTTGGAAGCCCCCCCCCTCTCCCCCCAGCTTGCGGAGGGGATATGTTGTGATATGAATCCCGTATGTTGATACGGGATTTTGCAGCCCTTGAGGAATGGTGTCTTCCTTAGTTATGTTTCAGCATCCCTTTGGCACGGCTTGCCCTGTCCATCTGCAGCTGCTGCGAAGTTCCTCTGCCCAATCCTCTGTGTGAAAAGGGGACTGGACTGCGGGTTGGTGAAGTGATTGCCTGAGCTCGCTTTATGGCCATTGTGTTCCTGGCATGGCAGGTCCTGGAGGGGTCCTCTTGGACTGGATGAGGTGATAAACACAGAGCAGCACTGAAACAACTGCATCTGTGTGAAATCACCCACGGGGATATTACAGAAATCTGTGTTTCAGTTTGATACACTGCTGGTTTTTTCCCCAACTCCCTTATGCAAAAGCACTTAGCGGGTTGCTTCAAAAGCAGGCAGAGGTGTGAATTACAGCTGATGTAATTAATTTGTGTTTGTGGGCCTGGCTTCCCCCCTGCAGTCTAGGTGGTGTTTGTCTGGCTGGCAGTTAAGAAGAACAAAAGTCTAATCTTGGAGGAGATTAGGAATTCTTTGACAAAGGTTAAATCAGGGCTCTGCTGCTTTATCGTTTGTACTGGTGTCCCATGGCAAATCTGTAATTCCAGCCAGTACGCAGGCTGTTCCTTGTGTGACATCTAAAGCAGTGTCATCTCCGCTCACCTACCCAACTGTTTTGAAAGCAAATTCTTGAAAAATGTCATGAAATAAGACAGGGGCAACTCTAAATCCTAAAGATGCTGCAGGAACCCATTGCAAGAAGGACATTCCGAACCATAGCCTGCTGTGTGGCTTTCCAAGTTTGTCCTTCCAAGCCCTGGGCTCCCTGCGCCCATCTTCGTGCCGTGCCGTCTCTTCTGCTCATCTATTCCCATCTCTCTTGCCCGTGGTAACTGAGCAGTGTAAATCCTGTGCATCAGCTGGACGCTGCAAGGAGTGCTGGAAATGAAACGGGGACGGAAGCAGGCAGAGCAGCAGGCAGCCTTTGCTTTAAAGCAGGCTGCCTCGCTGAGCCCTTGGAGCGCTGAGCCCCAGCCCTGCTGGAGCAGGATTTATGTCCCAGCGCACTTCCAGCCAGCGTGTTGTGGCAAGTTTCCCCAAGCAGCAGTTTCCACTTTTCCTCTTTGGTGTCTATTGTTTTGTTATTTGGGGAACTGGAATCCGTGATCAAATTTGAAACGTGGTTAGCATTAAGCTCTGACGCAACGTGTTTGTTTCCTTTCGGATTGGTCTGGATCTCAGCACATCTTCCCCTGACCAGCTCAAGGGGTCCACAGCTCTCCCATGACTCACGCCTGGGCAGCAAGGCAGCGCGTCGTGCTGCAGGACCATCCAGCTTAGCTTCAGCAGAGCTGCAGAGCGCTGGCTCGGGCTAAACCAGGCAAATAGTCACTTGATCGCGAGTGAGTTTCCAAAAAGAGGAGGAGGCTGGCTGGCTGCTGCTGTTTTTGATTTAGTCATTTAATGAACAGCATCAGGAGCATGTTACATCGTCAATTATTTTGATTTTAATCTAACGTGTTAATAACGTGAGGCTCTTCAGATGAAAATACACTTCCAAGCTGCGTTAAATATTTGTTAGCATGGTAAGTTGAAGACACATGTGAAAGGAAGGGCCATCTGATGAACTGCTATTGTTCTCTTAATTCAGCCCACCCCATTTGGGCCACTCCGCATGAATGGCTTTGTGCTTGCTAATAAAATCATGCAATGTTCCCTGCAACACATGTTCTGCGTGTCCCAGCTAGTCAGCAGCAGTAAAACCGCATTTTATAGGTTTATAATGTTACCTTCTCAATTGTGGCTTCTTTTAGAGACGGCAGCGCTTCCAGGGCTGACCCTGGCAC
This sequence comes from Aythya marila, assembly GCF_965140915.1. Classification (NCBI taxonomy): domain Eukaryota; kingdom Metazoa; phylum Chordata; class Aves; order Anseriformes; family Anatidae; genus Aythya; species Aythya marila. Next base: position 6,721,449 of record NC_139056.1, on the reverse strand, counting down.
TGAGGGCCTGAGTGCGCAGGAGTGGCTTTGAGCGCTGCCGTAACCCGGTGTTCCTGGCTTGCCTCCCTCCTTTCTCTTGGTGCTGTGAGCTCTTGCTCCCCGCATGGCTTGTCAACGAGCTTGTGTACCTCGTCACCCAAAGGGTGCTGTGTTGGCAAATTCAGCGTTGGGAGAGAAGTGTAAACGTGCTCCTAGCGCTGCATCCTCTGCCTTCTCCCCCAGATGTTTGGATGAGCGCGAGTTGCCTCCGTGGCTGGCTCGGCTGCAGGAGCTGCGTCTGCTCCACGTCCCTTCTGTCTGCCGGGCTTTTGGAGATGCAGAGAGGTGGTGGGAAGAGCTCTGCTGACACCTGAACCTGGGAGAGGTACAACCAGCCTGGTGGTTTCTTTGGGCAGTCTGCGAGAGGAAGGGATGAAAAGGGATGAAAAGCCTTCTGCTTTGGCACGGCCGCGCAGAGGGAGCTGCTCCTACAGCTGGCTGGCAGTGATCCTCCAGGAACCGATGCTGAGAGGGGGGAATAAGTATGCACAGCAGTTACTCCCCTTCCTTGGCACATTGTCTTTTAGGGGCTGCAGGGTGGAGGGGATTAGACCAAGTTCTCAGGGGAGGAGAATAGCCAGCAGGGGATGGCTGGTCATTTTTGTTCCTTTTGTGGCACGAACAATCTCTCCCTTGCTGCTCGTAGGGGCTCATGAGCCTTTGTAATGTTTATGAGGCTGCAAGATTTGGAGACCTCTGGTCTAGATAGCTCTCTGACCGAGAAGGGGAATTTAGGCACTTGTGGTAGTGTAGCCGGAGAAATTACAATAAATATTTGGGGAGATTTTTAGTGTTTGGCATTCATCAGGAATGGTTTAACAGAAGGAAATCTTCAGAGGAAAGGCTGGAAGTCCAGCTGAAATGACAAAGATGTGCCTGGGTTGGCATTGGCACATCCTCCCCACTTCAGGGATTAGAAGGAATTGTGTAACAGCAGCGTAATGGTCTGCAGAATTGGCTCATTTAAACTTCAGCTGCTTTTGTTTAGGAGATGGACCTAAAATCTGAAACTGGGTCAAAATCTTTTCTTGCTCTAGAACTAAATGTTCCACATGTTTTAGACTTCTGTTTGAACCCCTGTTCCTCCAGCTCCCCATGGCTGACTTTCTGCCAGGTGGGTGGCCTTGTTCTATTGGTGCTGCTCCCTTCAGAAAGCGGCATTGATCAGGATCAGAAAAGATCTGGAGGGTCTGATTATCCCCAACCCATCCTTTTGCAGCAAATTCATTCTTCAGTAGTCAAGAGAGTGAGAGACAAGGGATTCTTTGAATTTCCCAGCCAGTATCAACTTTCCCCTGAAAAGAAGTCACTTCACTCCTCCCCTGCTGTTTGGATCACAAACCTGGTGTCCTGGTCCTCCTCATCACTGACAGAGACATCTCCTCTCTCAGATGCCTTTCAGGGGCTATATTCCCTGTCTGGTTTCTTACCATGTTTTCAGTAAAGTTCGATGTCCAGAGGTTTGTCCCTCTGCAGAAGTCTTCCTCAGCACTGGCATTCTTCCCAAAAATGAGGCCTGAGTCTTCCTGACCGGGGTCCTGGGAGCTGTCATGGCCCTGCATCTCCTCTGTTTGCAGTAATACATAATAAAATCCCTAAAATGCTTTTACATACCCCTGCTTTTCCATCAGTAAATGAAGATTCTTTTCCCTGATCTCAGGGGTAGCTGCCCCTGACAGGCACAGCCTCCTGATCTTCTAGGGTTGGCTGCAGTCAAGGACATGTGCAGGTATTTCTTTGTCCCAACCAATTCCTTAACTTTTCCCAGAGAAAAAACCCTGGCGGGTATTAGGCAGGTTTTATCAAGAACTAGTTGCTTGGGAACGCCGCTTTCTTGCTGCTGGAGAAGCAGCCTGATTAATTATTCTGATCCCACACCTGGGCCAAGGTAGACTTCCAGTGGTGCAACAGAGAGGAGTTGTGGAGTTGAAGATCCAGAGGTCAAACGCTGCGGTAAGAGAGCCTGCCCCTCCAGCAGGCGACCCCCCAGGCAGGTAAGCAGCTGTGATCCTGCACGTGGAGGGCCTGTAAGTCACCAGCAGTGGAACTGATAAATTCATTTAGTATTTGCTTAAAGCTGTGCGACAAACGCATGTCTTCAGCGTGCCAGACATCTGTTATTGTCTTGAGCAGAGAAGATGATGAGCATTGAGCAGTTGCTGTGTTAGCAAGCGCTCACACGCAAAGCAGATGACTATCTATTTGCTCACTTATTCAAGGCGTGAATTGTGCATCGTGGATGTATACATAGTTCAGAAAGATCAGGCCTATAATAAGAACCACTGGCAAGTATTGTTCTCTTGCCCTGGATGTGACAAGGTACTGTCAGCAGAAGTCGAAGCCAAGCCTCTCTGCTGTCGCATCATGTCATGCAAGGGAGTCTCACAGCTGTAAACGCAAGGGCACAGGCTCAGACATTGATGTCACAAGCTCCTGCACGTTTTGTTTAATTCATCTGCGTTTTTCGCACACAGGTTTGGGGCCGGCTGCTTTCATCAACTTTGCGATCAAAATTTATGCCAAGGGTATTATGAATCACGTTGCAGGCTTGCTGGTAGTTTTGTGGGGGGGTTAATAGCAATGTTAAAATATTGCTCCCTTACTATACAGGCGGAGCTGGCGGCGATGGCTGCAGGCATGGTTGCCTAACATTTCCCATTATATAAAGCTTTGTTGTAGTTGCTCATATCTTTATCAGACTGGGTTGTTTGGTATTCTTCCACACTGAGATTCTGCCTAAGGCTGAATTATTTTGGCAAATTTCAGCAAAAACAGAGGGGGAGGAAATTACATTGTTTTGCTCATGTCAGAGTCTGACAATTTACTTTCCATTGATAACCTTCCAACTTTCCTGCTTTGAAGCAGGGGTGTATCATTTGGCAAGCAGATTGCTGGGGATGGGATTGGTGGTGGCAGTTTGAACGTACCTTTTGCTATCCATGTGAGAATCCACCCAAATCTGGCTAAACTGTAAGCTTCTGAAAATTGCACAAGTTCTGCTGTAGATGGTTACAGTTTGGCAGCCAGATTCTCTGAGAAGCACATTCACTCAGAGATAATAGTGGCTCAGACTTCGGAGGCTGAAAACTGCAATTCCTGTTGCTGCTGCTCCTAATTTTGGAGTCCTGGGTGCTCATCTTTAGGTGAGCCAGCTCTCTTCTCTAATCCTCTAGAAAATGCACTCTGGGGAAAAAAAAAAAAAAAAAAATAGGCATTTGGGGCAAAGAAAGGGGAGGAGGTAAGGAGAGTGAGATCCTCCAGCAGCGAGCAGGTGATCCGGGGAGCTCCCAAGGGAGGAGGCTGCAGGGGGTGTTGAAACCAGGAGGGAGTTTTCTGATGCTCCCAGGAGCTTTCAGGTGCTGTAGCTAAGGGTTCAGCCTTAGCTCAACCCTGTTATGTAGGAGGGAAACACTGCTTACCTGGTATGCTTGGTCTGCATGCCTTTCACTTTGTCCGTATCATAAGGAGTTTTAACCTGTTAATCTCAGCCAATTTTGATAACAGGGTGGAAATATCTTGTGTGCAAATGAATTGCAGGGTAGAGGAGAGAAACCTTGTTTGCCTCTGAGGGCTGTGATCTTAACCGTATTACTGAACCCATAAAACTAACCAGGAGAGACATGCTGGGAATGCTCCTTGAAGACACAGATGCTGTAAGACTGATGGTGCTGTCACAGGGAATTTCATAGCTGTTTCTACTTTTGTAGCTACTTATTGATGCTTGTGATCAGTGACTCTTTTTCTTTTGGTTTCTTGCTTAGTTCAGTGCATGGGATGGATAGTGGTGCTGGGGGAAGAAACAGAGAGCAGGTAGGAAGGAAGGTGTACCAGGCATCTGCATTCCCTCTTGCCATCACTAAAAAGCAGAAAGAGGCAGAAGATACAAGCAGAAAAACCCAGGTGTTTCCCTGCTGGTTTCTGCCAGAGACATCCTGTAAGTCAAATCTCCCTAGGATCATCCCTGCAGCACATGCTGTAGTTTTTCTATGCTCAGCTTAAGACCCCAGCTCAGACGTGCTGAGCATGCACATGTATGGCTGAAGTCTTACAAAAATGCTGATTATTAGGCCCAGAGCATTTCAAATTAAGCATCCAAATTCTGAGAAAATTTTGTCTATTTCAGCATTGCAGTTAGCTTTTAATACTTGAGGATAATAGCTTCTCCTTTCTCCAGACTAACATCACAAATATTAAATACAAGATTCACTTGTGAAAAGTACCATGGAGTAATCTCCAGCAGAGTGAATTATGCTGCACTCAGTATAAGATTTGGGTGATGGATGCTAGATAAATTAAAAAAAAGAGAGGGAAAAAGAAGTGTATCAGTCCATTTACCCTGGGCCAAGGGCAGGTTAAGTTCTGCAGAGGTAGTTCAGGATCAGTAATCGGTAGCATGATACATGAGTACAAGAGCAGAAAACATTTTTTTTTCAAAACTGTAGGTTGTTTTGCCCTGTTATCTTCAGGGGAAGGAAGCCTTTAAACTAATGAGGCATTTTTGTAATACCTGCTTGGGCAATGAAATCCTGCGTGAGTAGTATCACACACACGCGTTTTGTAACAGCTGGACTATTTGTCACGCAGATGAGCTCCGGTGTTTCACAGCTCTCACATTCTGGGCCCTCCACAGAAAACAGACTTTTCTTTTCCTTCGTCCACAGAACTTCATTTCCAGCTAGGGCAGCTGAGACGACGACTTCAGTGCATAGCAGTGGTTCAGACCGGTGGTGTTACTTGTGCTGCGTTGCTCTGGGCTCCGATTCCATTGAAGAGCAACGAACGGGAGCAGCAACACATCCCATCAACTGCAGGTGGTTTGGGGCAGCCATCCAAAATGCAGAACTGTACCAGGTCTTGGCACTGGAGCCCCCAAAACCTGGCTTTTGCAATGCATGTGTGTTCACTGCAGTGTCTGTGAAGGTATCAGCTAAAATTGAAACTTTTTTTTTTTTTTTTTTTTTTTTTTTTTTTGCATTTGTGGCCATTGTAATGTATCTTCTCCATGCAGATTTTCTGCTGCCTGTCACGGCTGAGATCCAGCCACAGCCATGTCATTATTCATAGCACTTAGTCTTTCCGAACCTTCCCATTTTCACTAATTATCACCGTGTCTTTGGAGCCTCCTTCCTCTCTTTAATTTGGCTGAGTGTCAGCAAATAGGTTGTACTCAGGAATTCTGGAGGAGGTAAAGAGAGATCAGAAGTTCATAGAGTTTGATCACCTAGCCTTGTATCTTTAAGAAATTGAGTTTAAAAAAAAAAACAAAAACAAAACAAAACAAAAAAAAAAAACAGCTGGCTTTTATCTGGACAGTGGCTAGTTTATTTAGAACAAAAGCACATTGCTTGCATTGTCACTTATTTCTCCTAAATGGAACTGTCAACTGGTTTTAATTGTATAAAGATACGTAGGAATGGAATGAGAGTTCAAACAGCTCTTTTACAGCACTTTAAATGGACATGGTACTTCATATATATCCCCACAATAATGCATACCAGATGAAAAGATACTGTGGAATTTGTGTAATAAAGGTAAAAGCTCATATATCTGCCTCTTCTAATGGACGAGAACCAAAACAGAAGAATTCTATAAGGCAAAAATAACAACAAACCCCAGCATAGTTCTTAAAGTGAAGTTTCACTTGCTGTAAAGTGCACCAAGAAAAAACAAACACAGGACTTCTCTGAGCAGTGCTTTAACAGTGTGGTGGTTTTACTCGGGTGGGCAGCTGAGTTCCACCACGGCTGCTCTCTCACTCCCCCTCCTCAAAGGGAAAGGGGAGAAAATACGATGCAAAGGGCTCAGAGGTGGAGATAAGGATGGGGAGATCGCTCAGCAATTATCGTGGTGGGCAAAACAGATGCAGAATAGGGAGATAGTAAGATTTATTGCCTATTGCTAACAAGCTAGAAAAGTGAGAAATAAAGGAAAGAAACCAAAAACACCTTCCCCCCATCCACCCTCTTCCACCTCCTCCCCCTGAGCGGTGCAGGGGAATGGGAGAATGGGGGCTGCGGTCAGTCTACAGTGCTTCGTCTCCACCATTCCTTCTCGGTCACTCTCTGCCCCTGCTCCTTCCCTTCCCTTCATTCTTTAGCAGAAGATTCTTGCACCCTGAGCTATTTAATAAAACCTCTGGAAATATTGTCATGTCTGGGAGCTGAGTGTGCCTAAAAGGGTCCTTCTAGTTACGTTCAAGGTACATGCAGTTAATCAGCATTGCTAACTGACATGTGCTTCAGATGCTGCCGATCTCAATCTTTCTTATTGCTGCATTCTTTGGTTTGCCAGTCAGCCGTTGAATTTAGATCTCTTTGCAAAAGTACAGCTACAAGAAAGTAGAAACTGAGTCTTCTGACTTCAAAAATCGTTTTAAAATGTGACCTCCTGTGATCCTGATGCAGCAGTGGATGATTTGGGTTCCAGGTCTTGCTGGGGATGCAAAGTTAGGTGACTGTTGCAGAGTAGGACTGTGAATGAAGACTTCACTCTGCGTCTAAAACAGTTGCATTAGTGTTAAAAGGAAGATTCAGTAACACTCTCACAAGACTAACTTCCCTCTGTATTTTCTGGGGCACAGGAGGAAGTTATTTGCTGTTAATCTGCTAAATTCTTAAAAAAGAAAAGTATGCATCAAAATGGCAAGATCCTTTTTAACGGTCTCTGTCTCCCTTAGACCGGTTTCTGTGTGTTTCATGCCTTCTGGTTGTCGCTACTGCAGTTCCCCTGGGGACCTGTCACTGCTGTCGCTCCGTGATGGACCTGGCCAAAAGCTCATATCCACCCAGCCGCTGCAGTACGTCTGCCAGGTCAGCGCAAGTGGAGAAGGGAACGTCAGATTATTGGCTCCCAGTAGAGACCAGGAGACTGAGTTATGATTTATATGTTTACTCTGATGCTGACATCTCTTCAGAGCTGAGTAGTAAATGACAGAGGAAGTTTAAAAGCTTTTTTGCAGCTTGCCAGTATTCTGCTGTTGCTACAGCTTGCTGTTTGTTAATGCGATCCAACAAGTATCCTTTAACGACCCCGTTTGGGGAATTGTGAGCCTCCAGAGAACTACTGGAGCAGCTGTTTCGTGGTGCTGTACTTCTGAGACCTGCTCATCTGTCATGGTGGCGGTCAGCTGATGTGTACAACTCCTGCTGGTGCTAAAGCACTGCATGGAGGCAAAAGCCTCCTATGGAAGGTCTTCTTCCCTGCCCTGATCTAATGGTCTCTTGGTTTAAACTTACCTGCACTCCCTAATCTGAAGTGAAGTTAGATAAGCCTTTGCAGGAATCGCTGATGTGAAGGTATGAAATGTCTTTGTGAAGGGTCTTGTGCTCTACTGAGCTGGTTTTTTATTTATGCTGCCAATATCTGATCCCACTTCTTGACCTTTAATGTATACGGAGAGGTAAGATTAGGATGTTTCTAAACAGCTGAATCTCCCCTCTGGGAGACTTTAAAAAACTCGGACACTCAGCTATATCTCTGCCAGGTCTTGCCAACCCTCCATGTTTCTGGTGTTGTTACCAGCTGGGGATGCAGTTTGGTCACCTCAGAGGTTCTTGTTCAGCCGGTGGAATGCTTGGTTCCTTTCTTCAGGAGTTAAGGTGCAAGTGATTGACTGCACTTGGAGGCAGACCTCTCTGCTTCATGGGCATTGGTGTGGCAGACCTTATTCAGTGAAAAAAAGTTGGGTTTTATGCAGGGTCATTACTAGGAGATCCGCAGTAGTCCTGTGCACCTCATCATCGGTAGGCCTCCATCAAAGCTCTCGGGGCTCAAACCTTTTGAGGGGTTAAGTCACAGGCCTCATAGATGTTCAAAGTATGACATCAACCTGCTTCTTTTAACACCCAAATTTGCACTTTCATTAAAATACCAAGCTTGTGGGCAACATTGGTAATGATTATTGAGTTTCATTTGATAGTTCCGGTGAAGATTTAAGTGGAGCCAGTAAGTCTGTGGCTGTCCAGCTCAGCCCGTGTTAAGTGGCCCAGCAATACAAACAAGCAGTTTAATGTCAAAGTTTAACTAGTCTCTATCAAATGGAGCCGGCCTGATTTGCATATCTTGCCCTTTCATTTCAGCCATCAGCAGCGCTGCTGTTTTGATTTCAGTATCAGGAAATGTATCCCTGAAAGCAATATGGAGCACAGATTGCATTTCTGGATTTTATGCCCTCCTGAAAAGCTTCAGCAACATAAGGAAGAGCTGAGCTGTGACTGACTTGCCCTTTGAATCCAAAGGCTCTGTAATTCCCGTGTGGTCCCCAGATCTGCAGGCACATACCTGCCCCGTCCCATGTTGAAAGCTCAAGAGGCTCTGTGGGTGCCTAGGAGGGAAGGAGACACGCTGCAGTCACCGGCCAAAGCTGGATGTTCTGTTCCCGTCCAAAAACTTACTCATCCTACAGCCCTGGTTTTCAGTTAATGAGCTTGCAGAGAAATCTGCTCGTAATTTATCTTGTAAGCCCTTTCTTGTTGAGCAGAAACTTTGGCAAGGAGTAGCTGAGGCGCTGGAGAAGCCCCGGTTATGCCTGGTTATACCAGGCCTCCTCAGATCTTTCTTTGGAACGAGCCGGGAGGAGGAAATACTTTCCATTTCAGAGAAGCGTGGACAAACAATGTTGCTTCAGACAGGGAAGAAAAGCGGCAGACGGAATTATAGCGCTGAATCCCGCTCGCCAAAAGCATGCTCTCTTCTTTATTCGGTCGTTCCTGGAACACACTGTTCTTATTGTATTCCTCCTGCCTGGGCCCTGACTCCGACTTGAGGCGCTGCCTCACCCAGCCCAGCGCGTGCTGCGCGCTGCTGCCGCCTGGCAGGGCCGACCCCGGCTGCCGTGCTGGTGGCTTTGGTGGTGCCATCAGGGCCAGCACACCCCACAGATGTACCCATAGATGTACCCTCTGCCTCGCGTGACACCGGGCCGACACGCTTGCCGAAAACCTGGATCCCGTTAGGAAGGTTCCCGCTGCCTGGAAAACAAAGTACTCGCTCGCCTGGTTTAGTCATTAAGTAAATTTGTGGTTTGGTTGAGATGAAAAATAATGAAGAAAAGCTGTTGAAATCCCGGGATTAATTTGATAGTTTGCAGGCAGTGGTGTTTTAAAAGTGGAGTTGCTGCCTTCTTTAGGTTACGAGCAGAGCCAGGTACAAACCTGTGTTTCTTCGTTTCCCCGCGCCTCAGAGGCAGGCATTTGGAAGTAATTTGCCTCATGAAGGCCCTTGCTGAGCTCGCAGAGCAGGCGAGGGGGATGCTCTGGGGTGGAGCTGCACTGTGTGGGTGTCTGGAAATCCGGGAGATGCTTTCGGCTGCGTGTTTCATCTGCCAAGGAAGCATCCTCAGCTGCAGCCAGGCTGGGAAGAAGGGACGGGTGCTTGCTTGCTTGGCGTGGTGCGGAGGGCTTTGGATGTCTGGCAGTTCTGCTTTGCTAACGGGTTCACCTATCCACCTGGGGCCGAATTTTTCGCCAGTTCTCGGTTTAAGCAGGTGGAAAGGAGGCTGCCTTATCATCCTGCGTGCCCGTGTCCAAGTCAGCAAGCCCTGTGGCCTCTGGGAAGCACATTTTCATGGTCAGAGCATGCCCTCACCCCCACTCATTTTGCATTTTGTTGTTTTTGTTTTTTTCCTTTGGGATGGTGCCCACCCAGGCTCTTGGGCAGTTGGAGCACATTGGGAGTGCGGATTCCTGTCCAGCTTCCATCCCCTGATGGGATCCCAAGCTCCTGTGCACACTGCAAGGCCCTGGGATTTGAAACTACTTGTATTTATTTTAATGCAAAATGAGACCTCACAGTGCACTGGTGCTTCTGTCCCGATGTTTCCCCTCACGCCTGTCATCCTGGGCAGGCCCTCTGTGTTCTGGGGGTGTCAGGAGGGTTTGTTCCTCAGCTTCGAGTTCTGCTCACTGCCTTCAGGATCCAGTTTAATATCAGTCACAAACTTAGTTACGAAGACAACTTTTTTCTGGCAACATGTGTTGATGTTCACCACATCCTTGCATGAGCTGGATTCTTTCCAATAAAATATTAAAAATAGGATTTCTCCTATGGGATATTGTCCAACATGCAATGGATAGAGGCGAGTGCAGCTTATGAGTGGGAGCAATATGCCCTGGCTGTTCAGAATGCACACGGGAAACCTGTTGTGCCCTGGTTTTAGTAGCTTCTCAGGTCACTATAGAGCCTTTTGAATGACTGATGGACTCAGGCTGCTCCAAATAAGTAAGGCCCTTGTCAAATCACAATTAATGCAGGCAAAAATCCTGTGTACCTTATAGAGAATTTCCCTATTTAATGTCAACCTTTCATAATGGAAAAGAATTGATACTAATAATCTCATAATTTTCTTTAAAAAGCTACGTTATGACGAAAATTCAGGCTAACATGTTGCAATGAGTCTGAGCAGATACCTGTTATTGCTAGATACGGAACAAAATATTCTGCTACTTTTCCTTTATTCCAGGAGTATGATCCAAGCAGCCTGTTAATTGGTGTGAGACATGGTGTTGTCCATATTTTTTCTTTTGTTTTAATTAATTTCTTGTGCATTGCGCTATAAAGTAAATGAGCTTTTTAGTCTAATTCTAGGGAAGATTTGTGTTGTTTTTAGGAAGGATTTGACTTTATTGTGTGGCAAAAACGGTTTTACGGTGGATAACTAATGGATGGAATACATAATTACATTGGGGTAACAGAATGTACATAAGCTTTTCTCTGTCAGGAAGAAGCTGGGAGGGCTGACACTATAGAAACATGGTCAGATGAAATGTCACGGGGCTTGTTCTTCAGTTTCTGTGGAGCACTGTAGTTGCACCTTGTTGTCTGAAATCCTTTCTTAAGGTTAGGTTGGTGATAGGGCAGCACAACCAAAATATTTAGCCCATTTAGTCTTTATTTGCCTACTAAGCAAATCAATTCTTTCCTTTATTTCAGCCTCCTTCCTAGATTCTCACAAAATCTAATTGTTTTTCTCACCCACCCTGCTGTATCCTGTGATCTAAATTACTGATTTCAATGAATGCATCTTCTGTACCTTAGTCTTGAGAAGCATTATATCCTTGGTAGATGCAAAGGAGTTAGAAACTGGAAACGTAGATTGTTAGATCTTGGGTTTAGGTTTTGTGGTTGTGCTTCAATGCTTAGCAATAATTACTGAAGCTACCCATAAAATAATCTCAGTGTGCTCCTAAAATGGAACCGAATGCCTTAGAAATAAAGAGGCGAGGAGCCCTTATCTGTACTTTTAGTTAAGTTTTTATTTATTTCCCTTTTTCCTCCGGCGTGGGAGGATGAGTAACCGTGGAAGAAGATACAGATTTGCAAAGGCAAGGAGCGCTAAAGAGCGTCTTTTTTTTTTTTTTTTTTCATCAGCTTTTAAAAGCCAGACTGTAATCATAAATTCCCTGATAGGTGGAGCATGCAGAAGTCGTCTTTAAGCCTACAAGTGACAGGCTGCTGTTGCTTTTCAAACTTCAGATTTCTTTTTTTTTTTTTTTTTTTTTATAAGACAGAACTTTGATCTGGTTTCTTTGTAATGCTCTACAGAGTGCTCGGGCTGCTGCGCTCGCAGGCTGCAGAGCTAGAAGTGAACTTTCTTGGTGAGAGCCATCTGGATACCTCAAAGAACAGATTAACATGTCCAGAATTGATGCCATCTTTGAAGAAGCTGCCCTTGCTTAGAACACATGTGATTAGCTTGACATTGGCAATGATGAAGTTCAGATGCACAGCAGTATCTGACTGCCTATGGTAATTGGGAAGAGTTTTGAGTGGAGGAACCCTGAGGATTTGCAATCAAATTATCAGCTAAATCGCCAGTTTTAACCTCCAGACTAGGCTTTGTGTCTTTAGTGCAGGTTAAATCCAGTCAAGAGTAAAGTTTTTAGTGTTGCATCTTCATAGACATTTCATTCTTAGCTCCAAAACACACCAGTGATGGTCTGCTGGAGAACACTGGATGCTTTGGGGCATTTCTAACAGTTGTATACCCAGTACAGTGCAAGCCTTGGTTGTGGTAGATGGTGCCATGGATTGGAAACCACAACTTTTCTCTTGAGTTGGTAGAGTAATGTAATTAAGTCAGACTTCTCTGTAGATACCATTCAAATCTCTTGTTTTAAAGGTGACCCTGCCACTCGGTCATTGTTGTCAGCACCTGCTATTTAAATATGCTTCAGCTCATACATCATAAGCTAACGAGTGCACCTTTTAATTTGATCGACTGGCTGTGATAACAGAATGTGGTATTGCATGAAGGATGTGACAGTTGCCCACTTGCTGGTAGGTGTAAATAAAGGAGGTAGGAGAGCTGTGTTTGAGTGTTTCTCGCCAGTCACAGACTCAACAAGTGGTCAATTTGAAAGTTTTTTGTTTTTTCTTCTTGGAGGGAAGTATGTCGCTTTTTTAATGGATATGGGAAATGTTCATAGAAGGAGAGATCCTGAGTTTCTGCAGGGCATGGCTTTTGGGATGTCCTTCTCTGGGGGACAGCCCCGTCCCCGCTTCTCCTACAGCTCAGAGCTTCCCAAGGCAACTCATGCAGTTTGGATGATCATCAGCTGCCTTATTGCTGAAGCCATCTAGAAAATGGGATTTCTCCCATGTTTAAAAAAGAGCTCACCCAGCCTTTGAGGACCAAAGGCTCAGAATATGGCATGGGATTTAGAATATCATTGCTGGGAACTGTGTCGTGGGTATTTGGCTTTGCAAACAGGATGCTTGCATCTTTCTCCCGCTGTGGATGCTGAAGGTAATGCAGTTCTTACCCAGAGCATGCTGGACCTACATTTTTCAAACAGAGCAAAGAGTAGTGTGTTTAGCAAAAAAAAAAATGGGCACTTTGCATCTTTGATTTAAATTGAAATAGCTGTGAGCTTGGAATTGTGTAAAGGAGACTGGGAGACCAGAGCTGGAAGGGAAACGATGCCCACAGAGACTCACAATGCATGGAGAACTCCAGGTAATCTGCCTCTTCAGTCTTCCTGCCCTCGCCTCTATTCTCGCTGACATCGAAGCTCCAAGATCTGATGGTGCTCACGTTCAAAATTCTGTGTGCTGGTCTTGGTCTGAGTGCTTGAAGAGTTCACCGTCAGGCTGGACGGGGCTTTGAGCAACCAGGTCTAGTGCGGGATGTCCCTGCCCATGGAGGGGGTGGGCTGGATGATCTTTGAAGGTCCCTTCTCACCCAAGCCACTCTGTGATTCTGTTAGGTAAAGGGGTACAGCCAAGGGAATATGTAAAATAAACTCTGAACAGGTAGAAGGAAACCCTAAGGAGATGCTTACTGGTTTTGTGAAGCTGTTTTGGCCCCTGTCGGCATTAACGGAATTAACAAAGTTCAGTGGAGAGCTGTACGAAAAGAAGAGGCGGCTGGTCGAGCTGGGTCACTGTGGGCTTTATTGGAGTTGTTCCGTGTGTGGTTCCTCTGAGGGCTGAGCAACTGAGAGCTGCAGAAGAGAAGTGCTTTATTTCTGCAGTGTGTGAAACATTACATGTTAATTTCTAAAAAAAAATAATTGAATTTTTTGGTCCAAAGTGAGTTCCGGAAGTCTGCAGGAATCTTTTTGAAGTCTAACTAAACGCTCACCTTTCCTTTTATTGCCCTTATCAGCACATTGAGCTCGGTATGTGAAGTTTTTAGCTGACATTTCAAATCGCTCTGAGTGTGTCTGTATCCCTTTTAAAGCAGCCTCCCCTCCCAGATCAGAAGTGACCGGTTTTTTGTTAGCCTCCATGTTCCTTTAATGTTTTCCTGCTAATAGACGTTGAAAGCGATCTTCAGAGGCACAGCACAAAACATTCAAATGGTGATACGAGCCAGCTGAAGAGAGTTGTCAGGGAGAGAGAACATTAAGAGAAGGATTGAATACAGATGGATTCCTCAAAAGTAATGTAACCTGTTATGATTGCTTTGAAATCCTATACCCTTTCCATGTACTTATGCTTACTGAAAGTTTACATTTGCATTGATGTATTAGAGGCAGAGCTAACATGGAAGTAATCCCTGTTGTATACACGCTTAAGTGTGTAATTTTAGCTAAATACAACAGTTGTGACCAAACTCTTTCCTGTGTTCTCCGTGGAGAGCCCACGGCCCCATTGGGTGCTGCAGGACAGCCCGTACGTCCCGGCTGCTCCCAGGGGCGAGGGACCTCCAGGCACCCCTCTGGTCGCCGCTACCACGGGAATTCCTTCAACCATCCCAGATTCAGGCCCAATGAACTCTTAAAACACAAAGGACAGTTCGTGGTCCTGATGCCTTGGCTTCTACAAAGCTCCCACTGTCTGCAGGGCCCAGCACTGGGCTGGCACGGCCACGCACGGGCAGGGCGCTGCCTGGAGCTCAGCAGGGACCCCGTGTGCCTCCCAGTGCCCCAGCACAGTACGAAGCACTGCTCCCAAAAGGGAAGGTATAGGTTATAGCAATTAAAAAACAAAACAAAACCACGGGGTTTGTGTACCGCTGATATCCCAGCAGAAAGCATTGCTGTAGCAGCAGGGCTGATCTGGGGATGTTGAAGGTGTTTTCTTTCCCTTTGAAGTGATCATTTTGTTTTGTATATCATAGAGCTTTCTTAACACAGTGCTGGAATAATCCATGCCACTTCCAGAGAAGCCTGGCAAAATGTCCACCAGAAGTTGGTGTTATGTTTTAATTGGGTTGTCCAAAAAGCTTCCTTCTCTTTGCCCGCAGGGAAGGCCTGACCTATCCATCATTCGCAGCTCAATTTAAGAGGTTTTATCCGCCTCCATCACACAACTGTCATATCGGATTTGACAGGAGGGTTGCACAGCACCGAGTTCATTTAATTTTCAGAACTGGCCATTATGTAAGGGGAGAGCTGGCGAATGGGTGGTGGTAAGGTTTTCACTTGTTATACTTTACTTTTTGGGGTGAACTTGTTCAAATTATTTCCTGTCTTTAATATTTGCCCTGGAAATCTGTTTGGAAGTCTGATGGAAGTTAGAAATAAGGCTGCTTCAGTGCACATTTAAAGGGACAGAAAGTTTGTGTGCTCAGACATGTCCACGATGCCTGGCCGTCCCAAGTTCAGGTTAGCATTCAGACCCAACCGACGCTGTCCTGCACCAGCCTGGCAAAACCTCACAAGACTCCCTGTGCCTCAAACAGCAGTGGAAAACCTCAGGTGACTCCGTTTTAGATGTTCTTTACACTACTCTGCAGCTACACTAAGCTCCGTCGTCCACAGAGAAATAGCTTGGAGATTTTGTTGTTCTGTGGCAAGCAAAGTAATAGTTTTCTCTCTGTGAGAATAGGAGGGTAATAGCCTCTAACTGACCACATAATGGGCCTAAAACAATACGTTTTTTCGTAGTGACCTGTGAACGTGGTGGTGTCCGTGACCCCTTGCATTACAAGGAAAATGGTTTGGTTCTGTTCCTAGGAGCAGAAGGGCAGGGTGAGCAGGAACTGTGTGAGCAGTGTGCTAGCCAAAGGCTGTAGCCCTGTCTAAGTCACTTCTGAAATACTTTGGTAGTACTTCCGTCCTTGTATCCCAAATTCCGTAGCATTAATAGGTCATTCTGAAAACCTCCACTTTGAATGAGTTGTCTGCTGTTCCCAGCTCGTGTCATGTTGTGGCTGTTGTGATAAGACCAGTAGGTGATAGCAAGGTGATGGTTGTGCTGTGTTCATACTCTGTAAAAAATATACCAAAACTGCCTACTTTTTCCCTTGCTGGTGTCTTCCTCACCTTCACTCCGTACATGTTTTTCTGATGGTGTTTTTTTGTTGTTGTTGTTTGTTTTATCCTATCTAAAAGTAAACTCATCATGGCAGGGACTGTTTCTTGTTGCCTGTAGGACTTTGACCACTGCATAAAGGCTTTTCATGGCAAAACTAGGAAACGAAAGTTGTGTGATATGCCCTCCTTGGCAGGGTTTGCTCAAGGTCCACTCTGAGCCACCTCAACTAGGTGCTTGTTGCTGAGTCACTAAACAAAAGATCACGCAGATGAACTTGGTAATCTGAAATAAAACATCGCTGTGATTTTCAGAGCTGGTAACAGAGCTTGGACAACGCAGGAATTCGTAAACTGATGTTTGTCTGCTCTTCATGCAGGGGGGTAGGCAGGGAGAGTGGGGAATTAAATGATGCCTGTTGCTGTGCTGGTGTGAACATCTCAGCTTGTTCCTCTTTCTGGTGGATTTCAAAACACCTTGCAGTGACAAGATGCCCGTGTGGCGTGGCTGAGCTGAGGTGTGCTGGAGTTGGATGTGTACGAGAGATTGCATCTTGAATAACTGTCTGGAGGACAAGGCGTGTGGGATTGTGTACGAAGTAGCCTCTGTAGGTTCATGGACAGGTTGGCCACTGGAAAAGCAGGTGCAATGAGATGGTCCCTGCTGGGGGAATTTGCAAGTGTTTGATGTACCCGAGTGTGACATTTGAAGTCAGCTTCAGGTTCGGCATTGTAAGCAACTGCCATTTCTTACTTACCTCCCTACCTTGGCAAACATGTTAGAGGGAGGTGAGGTGGGATGTAAAAGCAAGCATAGAATCGGTGGGCTGTGCTCACTGTTGGAAGAGTGGAAAGAAGCCTGCCTTTACTAAGAAAGATACTGTAATAATCTCGATACTGCTTTTACATGTCCTGCAGTGCTCACAAAGTGTCGCTGCTAGCAGTTAACCAGAGGACACAGTAAATCCTAATGTGAACTGGACTTCTGCCATAATAGTCTTGTTCCCTGTCTCTCTTCAACTCTGACAATATCATCTTTATGAATTCCCTTTTGCTTCCAGTCAAATCATTCATGGTTTTATCAATACAACTTAATATGAACACAGCGTATTCTGTAGTGTGTCACCAATGCTGGGGCTCAAAGACAGAGTCCTTCTGCGCAGTGATGCAGAGAACCCGGTGGAGTAGGGTCAAGATTGTGTCCTTTTAATTTGACATTTTCATTTTTCTTCCAGGCATGGGTCATGGAGAGAGCCTGTTAACCCTTACTATGTCAACACGGGATATGCTCTGGCCCCAGCCACCAGTGCCAACGACAGCGAGCAGCAGAGCATGTCCAGTGATGCAGACACAATGTCGCTGACAGACAGCAGCGTGTAAGTAACCTTAATCTCTTGTGGCAATAAATGGGAGAATGGTGGCCGTTTCTTTAGTGGGGGTGCTGATTTTGTGTTAGACTGAGGGTGGCATTGCAACAGGTGGTATTGGGCAGAATATCTGACTTCAACAAGGTCACGATCATTCTGGTTTTCTTGTCAAGCTGAGTTGTTTTGTCACTGTGCAGGCAACGCAGCCTTGCTGTTCTTGGGAGTATTTGTGACATCAAACGATTTGAGTGAACTAAAATAAAAGATGTAGGAGTTCCGGCAGTGTTGCTTGCCAAGTGCAAATAGACATGAGCTCTCTTTGGATTCCTCTTCATCTTTGGGTTCCTCCTTGTCAGGATGAATCAGATGACAACCCCATCAAGACTTGTACCACTGCTCTTTTTCATGTCTTTTATCTCTTCAAAGTTCCCACTTGTTCCGGCAAACCACAGTATTTGGGTGGCTGATTACTGAAAAAAAGGCAGCATGACGAGTTCTAGTAATTGTTTTGCTGGAATACAGCTCGGGAAGCTCCTCAGACTTCTTATCCAAAGCTAAGGCAGAACTCAACTGTAGTTGTATCTCTGCGTTCAATTATCCTCTTTTTGTATAGTGAATCATAAGGAAAAGTTGGATTAGGACAGTACCTACAACTGGGGGGACTTGGGCTTACATCCATGGTCCTCACTGCAGACTTCCAGTGCTGCCTTAGTTGCCCTGTGCCTTGGGCCTGTCTGGAAACAGCTTTTCCTTCAAAGCACGTTGTAATAGCAACTGCAAGGAAATACCAGATTCTTCCTTTGAGTATATGTAGTAGAAAGAGTAAGTAGATTGAGAAGCTTTTGAAGACACAATACAATTTGACTAAATCTCTGTAGCTGGGCTATAGGATGCCACTGAAGGTGTGCTCAAGAACCCCAGCACCTGGGAAGCCATTCAGCCTGAGCTGGCAGAGGGTCCTGCAGAGCTGCCATCCTTCTGCAAGCACGTGCCAGCATGGGCTGTGCTGGATGAGCTGGGTGTGCTGCATGTGCTGAGGCGGCAGAATGGGTCTTGAAGGCCAGGTAGGATCTTTTACATCATCGTTCCAGCCAGGCTGTGCTTTGCTACCCATTGGTTTGTTACCACAGGTTTGGAAGCTCTCTGCCTGTTCATACCACAGCACGACAGTAAAGACTGGTACATTTGTTCTCGGCTAGTTCATCTAATCAGATGTTCTTGTGTGAGTACTTCACAACTGAAATGATCCCTGTGTGGCTTTAGTGGTTCAGAACTGCTTAAAAACTGAAACTGAGGAGCCTCCACATCATGGTTAGGCTCTGTATACCTATGGGAGCCTCCTCCCTCTGCTGCAGGTTTAGCAGATACCTGCTGCCATGCCTTAATGTAAGACAAGCAAATGCATCAGTCCTTTTAGCACTGAAGAAACTAAGAGAAACTTAAGAAACTAACCAAATGAGAATTCAAGGTATGCTTTCCCCAGTGGAGACAACTTACTGGGCAGAGTCCGCCTGCTGTGTCAGCTCTGTGTGCAAATGCATGCACCCTTAGGAATTTTCTCGTGTGATCATTTAAATAGATCATCCAACTTTTGGGGTTTCTACATGTTCAAAACCATGTGCAACAGTAGGAGCTGAGAATGTGCAAACAAGTTGATCTTTCAGCTCACCCTGGCTATGCTACAGTGACAACATCTGACTTGCCCGTTCATTTGATTCATTCATTCTTGACAGACATGCTGGTGAGGACAAGCTGAACTACACTAACTTATGCAGCCCTAAGGGCCTGTACTCTCTATAGCATCCAACTTTATAGCTAATTATTAGATTGCTCAGTGATTAAAATAAAAATAAAGAAGAAACCTACAGCTTTCACACTGCAACTGTCCACCGTGCCTTAAAGTACTTTGGATACAAACTGCTGTCACAGGACAATAGCGCGTACTTGGCACAGCACTGAGCTTCAGAAAGATCTGTGGTGATGTCTCAGAGGTGTATCTGTGTCTACCTGCACTGACGTTGTGGGGTCATTGGAAGAGTGTTGCCAGCACAAGTCCGTGTGGTTTGGACTTTAAGGTTGGCCCTGCTTTGTGTGCAGGGCTGACCAAAGACCTCCAGAGGTCCTTCCCAACCAAAATTAGTCTTTGCTCAGGATTGGGGCCATTTCTTATTTGCAGAACTAGGCTTTCTAGGGAGCAACTGTTCTCATCTCACTGCCAGACACATAACACAAAACTTCATAAAGGTACCTAGGAATCCAGGCCATCTGTATTCCATTATCCACCTGCAAAAGTCTAGTGATGTAGAGAGTGAGGACAATGCACTTGCCATATGCTTCAGGAATAAAGCAGCATCTGCCATTCCCCTTTGTGAAGAAATTGCCAAAATTTTGACATCTGTAACACAAACACATGAAAATCCTGATAGTTGTGGCTCTGGGGAGCCAACAACTCTAAGTTAGCCTAAGAGATTCATCACAAAACTGGAGTTCAAAGTGTGAGGCCATTCATCTGTGCACTGCTAATGACAGTACTTTACAGCCAGACTTTTGATTCCCTAAAAGGGGATCAGTTTTACACCAGGCCTTTCTGCTGATACTCGGGATGACACAGAGATTTTGGCTGACAACTTTTCTAGTGTCACTATTTGGCATTCCATCCCTTCAATACGTTTCCCTTAATAAACATCACAAAAAGCAGGGTGGATACTAGCCTGTCTCCTGACGGAACAACTCTTGATGAAAGAAATGCCTCTGTAAATTCAGAATATTCTTACGCTGAAGTGGAAGCTACCACCACATAATAACCACCACTTCTAGGTTAGGTCTGGTGACCACTGCATTTTTATGTAACTTGTACTGATAAGCTCCTTCCAAATCTTTTCCTGCTTTTTCTAGTTACTGCCCTCATGACAGACAGAGCAGTGCATCTCACCTGTGAGATACCTTTCTTAAAGATGATCTGCAAAGGAATTAAAAATGGGCTGAGACTTTGTTGTTGCTGCTTCTCTGTGATGAAAAAAAGGATTTGGGAGAAAGTATTCAATGTTTGGTCTGTTTTTTAGTAGTTCAAATGTGAACTGTCTTTCTGTAGAGCAGGAAGCCTTTGATTCTTTAAGCAAAGAATGACAGTTTTATGGAATTAGGAGACCATTTATTAACAGCAGTGCTGTAAACACAAAGCCCTCCAGGAGGCTCGTTTAGTCTCAGTGTGAATGTCGGGAGCTGTCACACCTTGTTCAAGAAACTTTCCAGCCTGTGTCATAAATGTCATCAATGGGTGCGCACCAAAACACAACAGTTCATCCAGTTCATCCTTCGGTTCATCCAGTGAGCCAGTGAATCCGCGAGGTGGCTGCAGACTCAGGAGAGCGGGCCACCTGCCTGCCCAGGCAGTGCCAGCGTGCATGCTGCTGGATAACCATGAAGGGACCTCAGGGACCCCTTCCCCTCGCAGTGCTCATGCAGCAGATCTGCCACCACGCCTTTGCTTGCACTCTGTGCCAAGAGCACGAAGGTCATGACTCATGCTTGTGCGCTTGAGATCCCTCAAACAGCAGCATGAGGGATCCGGCAGATGTGAGGTGGAACTCACAGCACTGGAACTGAAAGCCCTGGTGGATAACGAGACATCTGTATCTGCTGCAATAGCTCTAAGCAAGCCAGAAGCAGGCTTGCTGCTGGCTCTGTGGAGGCACGGAGATGTTTAGGAGCAGTTCTCGAGTCCGCTGGCACTAGCTCCTCGCACCATACCCGTGTTGCAAAATGGAGGATGCAGGTCAAAGTACCACGGGAGGTACTACAGAAAACTGTAGAGGACTGCTAATTTAAGGAGTCAGTGTAATACCAATCCAGCTGCCTTGTCACATACTTCTGTAATTCTTCAGACTCATCAGGTGATACGGAGGAGTATTCTGAAGCCAGCAGGGGTCATATAACTCTGTTATCAGAAGAAACAGATGTAAGAACTCTTCAAAATTAATAAGCTTTTAGTGATTCCTTTTCCACTGGTCCATTGGCCTCATGGGGTTGCACTAATAGTTATACCTGCTAGAAGTTGTGATCATTTACACCCAAGTTCCTCAACCCCCTAATTTTTATTTCAGTAGCCATAATGTCTCCCTTTCTCAGGCAGAATTATTTTTGTTTCACCATCCTGTGCCTTCTTTATTCTTGGCTCCTTTTTCCTTTAGGCATTTTATCCCTTCTGTGCCCACCGCAGGCTGCTTCTAGGACTTTAATTATTGCTGATATATGTACTGCCTTCTGCTAATACCTAGCCCAATCTCAGCAGTTCCTTTTAAGTAAGTCTCAAAATCATAGGAGTGTACCTGTGATCTTTCTTTTTGTGCGTCTCAAACTGACTGCATGCAGATTCATCCCCCAATTAGGATTCTGGACATACAGCCTTGACCTTTGGCTTACAAAAACCGTGTCTGCATTAAATACTTGCTCTTCTTTACCAAATTGTGTTACAGTTTTACATGGTATTGCTGAACCTATCTGCCTCCTGACTTTCAAAGGAATTTTTGCAGAATTGCTTAAGGCAGCAGAAATGAAGAACAACCAGACGACGTCAGAGCAGGGACTCCTGCTGCTTGACAAGACTTGCATGTCTTGGTGCTTGTGCTTTGAATTTAGGCTTTCTCTAAGAAAAATGGCAACAAAAGCCTCATTTGGTGATGAGCAAGGTTTTTGTCTATGTATGCTGTTTACATACACAAGTCAGGCTCCATAATGAAGAAATCTAGCTTCTGCTCAGAGACAGTGCATGAAAGGTTTGGGATCCTAAGGTGGAAACCTCTGTGACCCTACGTCAGAGGAGCCTGTGTCTGGGCAATGAGGATGCAGACACAGGCTGATTGAGGAGAGCCCCAGCCCTCTAACAGGAAACTGAGGAAAGCGTGCCGGTGCACAAAGAGCACGGCGTGGTGTCAGGCATGGCCTGCCACTGGTAGCCAGCTCAAGTTGGGGGAGAAGGCAAATCAGCGCCACACACTGCGCAGTTGCTTGTTCTTTGATGTACTGCATTTGTCGCCAGCTCCCTTCCAAGCTTTGATATTCTACCGATCGTGGCAAAGCAGGTTTTGGAAGTGTAATTTCCCCAGAGGTTTCGTGCACAGCCCAACTACGGAAAACCGTTAGCAGAAGCCTGTATGATATTCTTGCCATCTGGCCCTCTGAGCTAGGTCAAACAGACAGAGGCAGGATTTTCAAAAGTGCCCAGCGCACATATGTGCTTTTAAAAGTCATTTCCGTGGTACCCAATACAAGCACGCTTGCCTTAAAGACGAGTTTTCAACAGGATGTCATTCCTAGCACAAGTAAATATTGTAATGCGTTCAATTTATGTAATGAATATATTATCAGTCACTGTTGTTGGAGGGGTTTTCATTTTAAGTAGCTTAAAAAACATTGCTCTTAAATACCTAGGCTCTGCTGATTGTTTTTCAGTCTTCCTGTGCCATACAAATTCCTCTGCCTGTGTAGGCAAACCAGCTTTGGTCCTCTGCTGAAAACTGTTTTTATAACGGGAGCAGCAGCTGTGTTGTTTTAGCTGTTTCATGTGGAGGTGCAGCCTGGAGAGGACCCGGTGCCATGCTCCTTGCAAGCACTAGCCCGGCTGCTGTGCATGGCCACCAGGGCAGCAGAGTCACTTGCCTGCTGGGGGCTGCCAGCCCGGCCTCAGGCACATGGCAGCACTCACAGGTGCTGCTACACAGTCTGTGATTCCTCTCTTGGATAACCCCTGGTGTCAGCAGCGCCTTTGCTAAGGGAAGGAGGCAGCCGCTGGGCAGGAGGGCTTGTCACAGCAGAGATACTCGAGGGAAACGAAGGCAGATCTAGGTATGAAGGCACCAGGCAGAGGCTGAAACGCATTAAATCGCCCCGTGATGTTCCAGTTCCAGTGCAGAAATGCCTTAGGTCAGCATGGTTCTTCTCTTTATTTCTGCAAGCGCTTACAACAGTGAATGAGAGGTCGTGTCTCTTAGCCTGGCGTTGTGCTAAACGAATAATAACCGTGCTCCTCTCACTGGGTCTCATCACCTCATACTCTTTCTGCTGGGTCTCATCGCGTGTCCTGACTGCCCTCGGCTGGATATGGGCTTTGCCTTCCCAGGCACCGGTGGCATGGCTCAGCCAGGGTCCTCAGCATGGTGCCCCAGGGTCCCTTCCGCCCCAAATCAAGTCAGAGTACCCAGAGCTCAAGTGGCCGTGTCCCAGAGTGAAACGGTTTAGAATAGTGGTCGCTGCTCCCCAAAATCTTGCAGAGGAAATATTCCTCAGATGGCTGGCCTTTGGCCAAAATGCCTGGCCATTTCCCTTCGGGCTTCTTGATGTGAGAAAGGTCTCTCGGTGACAGTGGTGCTTTGCTAAGAGTAATCGGTAGAAAATATTGGCTTCTCTGCCGATTTGTTTCCTGTCTTTCCTATGGTCAGTGATCCTGAATGACTTTGAGTTCTGCTCTATTTAAACAAGTTAAACAGCTTTTTAATTTAAAAGACCCCAGATGATGATTTTCCAACTTGTTAGGCTTAATGGTTAAATTTGGAGGCTTTCTGTGGAGGAGCAAAGAAGGCGCCTGGTGGTAGCATCTGACTGCCAGGCAGCAGCAGACCCTCTGTGCCCATCGGGGGCTCCTGCAGGTGGGTTTGGGGGGCAGAGGAGAGGAAGCCACCACATTGCCAGAACAGCAAACCAACTGCACTGTCACTAAATAAATGATAGAAATGCCCATGTTTCCCACACTGCATTTTAGCACGAAACTTTCTGGTGCGAAAGAAAATCACATGATGAAACAAGTAAAAACAGTTTGGAAAGTTTTACTTTAAAAGGAGATGTGCT
Source organism: Aythya marila (assembly GCF_965140915.1). Classification (NCBI taxonomy): domain Eukaryota; kingdom Metazoa; phylum Chordata; class Aves; order Anseriformes; family Anatidae; genus Aythya; species Aythya marila. Next base: position 6,697,502 of record NC_139056.1, on the reverse strand, counting down.
CTAAAAAAGTTTATATATATATATATATTATTTCTCTATCTATTGAAAATATCTCAAAGCAAGCTACCTGACAAAAGGAAAACAAAAGTATGGTATTGGTTTTCCTTGCTTTTCCCCCATCTATTGAATAAGGTTTTGTTGGGATAAAATTAAAGTGCTTATCTTTGAATTTGCTTCCTCTGGTTGAGTTGGCACAGTACATTGAACGAAGGAATGTTCCAAGTTCAGAGGTGGCATTGGGGAATCTAGTTAAAATGACATCAAAGGCAGCACAGCAGGGCTGAACATGTGTTTGAAGCCGGATAGATTAGAGGCCATTATCAGCCTTTCGCTACTGTGCTCTGAACAAAAGTCGCTCTTTCCGCTGGGACTGCTGCTGTGGAGAATAAAAAAAAAAAAAAAAAAAAAAAAAAAAAAGGAAGAAAGAAAGAAAAATTGCGCCTTCTAGTATAATGCTGCTTTTCCCGTGAACGTCCATGCGGCCACAACACTGAAGTTGTGTTCCAGTGCCCGGGTTTTGTGTGGCAGTTAAGCTGATCTCTTGTTTATTGATTCTGCCCGGCAATGGCTAAAATCATTCCCCAGCAAAGGCAAGTCAGTAAAAATCGTCAGTGCTTTTGTTCCCATCCATTCTGGAAAAAAACTGTGTCTTGATATGATGAAACTGTTTAACCACTGTGACTCTACGTTATTTTTCAAATGGAGGTTCATCATTAAAGAAAATGAAGCTTTCTAATGAAAGCTATCGTGATCGCCTGTTGTTATAGCAACACTCTGCAAAATTGCTCTGCTTTTGTAAAGTGTCATTGACTGGGCGCAGCGGAGGTGATGCTCTGAGCCATGCTCTGCCTCCTCCTGCATTACCTGCAGCCGGTAGCCAGAGCTGTAATTAGCCAGACTAATTCTCTGTTTTGTCATTTGTCTTCTTACAAAAAAACACTTGTTGTTAATCATGGTTTTTATTTTATTTTAATGCATTTAATTTTGAATGCCAGGGTTACTGAATGAAATTGCAGTCGTATGGTGCAGTTTGGTCACGGGAGCAAATTCATGGCAATTCTGTATGGAGCCTCGTTTCCAAAGAGTAGCTGGGGCAGCAGGCACCACAGACACGGATGGGGCTCCTGTTTGGGAAAGAGAACTGATGGTGACAGTCCTTGCCCGGGCTCATGCTTGTAACTCTGGAGGTTTTCAGGCAAAAAAATACAGTAAATTGTGTTTTCTTTGCCAAACATCACGTAGACTTTGAAAATCTGCTCATGTGAGCTCATTAAACTGTTTTGCTTATGTTCTCAAGAAACAGCTGTGCTTAGCAGTTGAGGGGGTTAGGAGCTTACCTAAAAGCTAAATGTACTTACAGTTGGCTTGTGCAAACATCTTGTCCTGTAAGATGCACTTTGACTGAATTGGTCACCAAGATGCGTAGGGTAGCGACTGGAAGAAGGCAACGTATGTGCATGGAACTTACTTCATATTTGTGACAAACTAAACCACTCCATTCATTTCCACACACTTCCATGACATTGCCATTACTGAATAAGCAGAATCTGTAAATTAAAAGAGGAAAATTCCAAATTGCCAAGCACTAGGAGGGCATTTGTTTTTGCACTAGTTGATTTTTCTCAAAATAACCCCGTTTCACTAGGACATGAGCCCATTTCCTTATCTCATAACTAAGCTCCACTTCAATTGCGTTCTTCTCATCCTGTGATGGTTTCAGTGGTGAAAACAAAACGTGGTTCCTTCCTTTTCCTGAAGCTATACCCGGTCAGTGATGCTCTGCCACCGGCAGTGCTCAACACAAAGCCTGGGAGCTGTGACCCCTCTGAACACCCCATTGCTGGGACCCAGCGTGCCCCCAGGCCCCGTGTTTGTGGAAGGGCCTCAGCAGTGGGTCTGTACCACCCTGCAGCTCGTGGCAGAACCACGAAGCCAGTTGCTGGTCTTTCTGGGGACAGGCTCGTTGCTACCGGTCTCCTTCCCTCCACCTTTCTCTGCAGACACCTCTGTCGCCAGCTTTTTCATCAAGGGAACAAACAAACTGAGCAGAGCTGGTTAGCCTGCATGCTGCTGCCCATGGCTACACCAGCCTCCTCTATGGCAAGCACTGGATTTTTTCACCCAATAACTTCAGTATCAAGTCCGTCATTTCTAACTGAGCTAAACATCATCTTAAAAGCCATGAAGTCAACCCTTTGCTTTGATAAGCCATTTGAGAAGTTACCATGTTCTTTTCAAAACATACACCTTGTTCCCTGACCAAGTTCCCCTCACGGAGCTCCCACTTCTCCTCCTCCTCCCCCCGTTCCTAGCCTGCCCTGTGGTTTACTGTGTACATTGCTGTCTCTTTTATAGAAAGCAACCAACTATAAAAGGTACCAGGATGCAGTCCAAGTCCTTCTCCCTGCCCTCTACCTTGGGCAACAGTTGCAGGAGTCCTGCCTCACTCAGCTCCCAGTGGATGCTGTGTAAGTGCCCCTGGTAGGGAGCTCCAGGGACCTGGAGGAGCACCATTCCCCATATCGTTCCTCTTGCTCTGTTGCACTCGCCCTGGGCATGTGAAGCCTTTCTCAGACTCTAAGAGGTTTCCTTCCTGCCGTTCTGTGGCAACAGGGCTTCAATGAATGTTGTGTGATGGAGACCATCTAACGAAAGGCACTAAAGCAGGGCGTGTTGTTGCTTTATTCTGGCAGAGATGGGATCCCACCATACAGACTCCGGAAGCAGCATCGCAGAGAGATGCAGGAAAGTGCCAAAGCAAATGGACGTGTGCCACTACCTCACATTCCTGTAAGTAGCACTATCTCCTTCTGCAAAGGTAAACATGCGAAGTGCGTGAGATCTCTAGCACGCATTTGCTCTGCTTGCTCAAGTTTAACCTCCGTTAGCACTACATTCATCTGGGGATGGGAATCCACTGTGCTGAGAAAGGGCATGTAAGAGGAGGAAAGCTTGGTAGTCCTCTGCCAGCCTCATCACCCAGGGGTACCCAAAACACAATTTTCTTAAGTGCTCGGTCAGTAGCCAGTTTCTTCAGGACAAGAATGGAAGCACAGGCTGGCTGAGGTGGCTGGTGTCTGCCTGCAAGTAGGCTGGGGGGACAGAGATGTTCGTGGGAGGGGTAGGAGGCCACTGGGCACGAAGGCTGATGTAGCCAAAGTCAGCTGGAGAAAAATGCAGCTGTCCTGAGCAGTATTCCTGCAGTGGGTAGCAAAAGGGAGCTCTAACCTATTCTCAAGGACTCTGCAAAGCCTGCCTGGGAATACATGGTAGGAAAGCAAAGAAGGTGCAGACATAAGTATTTCCAGTTGTCTGGTATTGTCTCCCCAGTTGCTTCAGGTAAGCAAACAGCTTTTGGAAGATGAGGCTTCGGGGCTCTGCAGCACCATCTGCAGCTCTGCTTATTATATTCTTTCTCTGAGAAGTTACAGGTGACATTTAATATATAGCAGGGAATAAAGGTGCTTTTTTTCCCTTTGGACAGCTGGACTCCAGCACAAAACAAATTGGGAAAGAAAAAAAAAGCCTCCATCTGCTTTTTCCAGAAGTGCCTTCAAACTTGACACAGCTGTTCCCATCCTGCCTGCTCAAAGCAGCACAATGCAAGCAGAAATACAACCTCGTTTTAATCTGATTTAAAAAAAAATCACTCTTTGTTTTCCTTTTTAAATTAGATTATTTGCCTTAGATTTAAGAGGGTCTCCTATGCTTTGATCACTGGGTTGACAATAAAAACCCTGGCTGTGGACGCTCACTAGCCATCCTTGCTTAGTCACCTCTCTTTTCATACAGTTGCTTTTGCAGTGTGGTCGCTGTTGAAAAGGCTGGCTGGGTGCCTTTTTATTTCACTTGATGCAGTTTTTACTGTAAGCACTGCTTTGTTAGAGTGGAAGTTTGAAAGCTTGGCCTTTATTTTTGTTGTTGTTGTTGTTGCTGTTAGTGAACAGTGGGAACTACTGAGTGAATGTTCTCTGACTTCAAAGCTTGTCAGAGGTTTTACCTTTTGGATAAAAATAATAGTGGGTTTCTGTTGATTGTGTGCACTGGCAATGCCTCAGTGAACTGCAGGTTATAAACTCAGAGTATGGAGCATTAAATATGTATAGTGAGCTGTTCTTTAACAAACTTCCATCTGCCAAACATTTCTTTTGTTAAAATGAATAAGTGTCATTCCAGCAGCAGTTCCTTGCAGACTAATTAGTTTTACTTAGCATTAAATTTTATCGACCTTTTTGGAAACCAGTTAAAAGGGGGTGGGAGGGTAAAAAACAAGGTTTAAATTGGCCACCTGCTGCTTATAAATTTATATATTATCCTACTTATCTACACAGTCTTTTAGAATTACATATTCCTTCTAAACTACATACAGACGCTTCACAAGGATTTTTCTATGAAACACTCAGTGTTCCCATTAGATTCTGTACTGTAATTTTAAATCCCAGGCAAAAAGGCATCTTGACGCATATTTTTATGGGAGTGGAAGACTGAGAAGTCAAGTTAGTTCTAGTCTTTCTCCAGGGAATATAAGTTTAGTTCAGACACTCTGGCACCTCCTGCCAGCCAATTACTGACACAGAATTGGCATCAACTTCAGAGAGGCACTGCTCTGCCCTCACTTATCAATCAGCCAAGAAGGGAGAAGGTAATTAGACAATATGTTTTGACAACACCAGTGTGAAATGTTATGAAGTTAGTCTTTTAAAATCACCTCTAACTGCAAGTTTATTGAATTAAACTTACCCAATTAGCAAAGAGCCATGCAAGTGTTTCTTCAAGTGTTGCTTTCTAAAGCCAGTGGTTAGGATATCATGCAGCCCGTAGCTAGAGCAGTCTCTGTGAGCTGCCTGGACCTGGCGGTTAGCGTGCTTTTAAACATGGAGCAGTGACTAAATTGCAGCCTTTGAGTGAAGGTCTTTATGGGCTCATATCTAACCAGTATAGCCAGAATCCATACCAGTAAGTGTTGCAGAGTGCACGGCATGTTTTCCTGCTGATAGTAGAGAACCTCCTACCTCCAAAAAGTTGTTTTAGAAGTCCTTTAGAGACCTTACTGTTCCCTGACAAATGAGGTGTGGGGCTATTATGCAAAATTCTGAAAGAACTTATATTGCTTTTAATAGCAGCACTATTTAGGTCTTTATTTTATTCAGGTCTAGAAGCTATAAACTGTAGTTATAGGAGATTGCCTGCTAGTTTCATCAGCCGTGCTGCCTCCAGACAAGTTTTAAACAAGTTTTAGTCATGTAGGATTCCCCACTATGTAGCAGGAGATTTTAGTGCATGGACAGCAGTGTTCTGCGTATTCCATACTTACAAACTTAAAAACACTCTAAGTTGGGAAAAGTTGTGTTTTCTGAAATGGCACTCTGCCCAGGAATGCAGCAGGTGAAGGTTTCTAGCAAGCAACAAGACCTTTATTTTGTGCCTCTCCCAGGAACCTACTACATAGTGGGTGCCTGTTGCCTTTTATGTGATTTTTCCATCTTCCTCTAGGATTTGAGTAAAGTCTTGGGGCAGTAAGAAAGGAAAGAGCAGGCAAATGCCCAAAGGAGGAGTAAAAGCCCCAAGAATGCAGGGCCTTACCTGTGCTGTTGTACTGTATTTACCCTAGCTCTGGCATGCAGCAGTTCCCAGGACAGGGTAAACACCATTTTCTCCCTGGCAAATTCAGAAAAATCCAACCTCAAGCATTATGGCTTGGGATTCCTTTTTTTGTGTGTGTAATTTTGTGTTTGTTTACTTGCATGAAGAAGCCATTTTGTAGCTGTAGAGCTCCCATCAAGTGGAGCTCTCCTGTCCTGCCCCCAGTCAAGGAAGCTGTGAGCATGTTGCACGGTTGTCCTGTGAGAAGGGACACTCAGCCTTCCCAGGAGGGTGTCCTGTGCACAGAGGTGACTTCCATGGTGTCCTTTAGTGGAACAGGATTCGAGCGACTACTCTGCAGTGCTGCACAAGTGAGGAGTGGACAGGATGAGGAGCCCTGGTCTCATTCTGCCTGGGTGGCTTCTGCTCCTGCAAGCTGGGGACGTGCTCGGAATTCCCATAATCCGATGTGTGTCCTTCTCAAATGCCTCATGGCAGTGGGACTCTGCTAGTCCCTGAATGCTACTAGGGTGGATGCTGAAGTCCAGCTACCCATGAGCTCTGCCACAGTTGTTTCTGGCACAAAAACACCATTTGCCCTTTAAAAACATATCCCACAGTGGAATACGTTAATCTGGGAAACGCAGAAGTTGAGAATTTCTTTTCTCTTGTGTTATCTAACCTGCCATCTCCACTTCATCTCCAAGACTGACTTCTGATCTAACATCGGCTGCTTGAGCATCATGGAGGCATCAAACCTGTAGAAGGCATTTGAGATTTATCAACATGTAATTCTTTGGCCCAGTCAGGTCTGTCAGAACTGGTTCAGCATGGATCCCCGGGGCTGACTGAGACCTCTGCCCAGTGGTAACACTGGAAAAGTTATTTCATCTTAGAGCAATTGAGGTTTTTTCTCCCCAAGGGGAACCTGCAAGCCACAGTGAGATTCTTCTCTTTCAGCCTTTTCTTTTCTTTATAGATCATAGTAAAATCACTGTCACTGTGATGAGGCTGAAAAGGTGGCATAAACTCAGTTGGGAAGAAAGAGTGAGGAAGGACAGAGTACAACTTCAGCAGTCCCAGCTATCAGCCCTGGAGACAAATGTGCAGATCCTTGCCTGAGGTTTCATTCAGCTTTGAATGCTGAGCTGGCAGCTTTATCGTGTTTCTTCACCTCACTGTGGAGGTGAGAAGCCCACTCAAGCCTTGAAGAAACACAGCTCAGCATAAGTGGTGTTCCAGACGAGGCGCTAATTTAGGAAGACAATGTGTTCAGATGCAGAACCTGGTCTTCAAACCACAGTTTCTCAGAGAAGGGGAAATCCATCAAAACTCAAGACCTGCATCTGCCTCATGGAGAAAATCCATGCAACTCTCATTCCATCAGCTCCAAGAAAAGATGGAAGAAACATGATAGCAGGTGCTAAATGGAACAACTTGGGTGCTTGTATATCTAGCGTGTTCTTAGCATGCTGATTCTTCCCAAAGCTACCAGAGCTTCAGACACTTCATATGTCCAGGAGAGAGGACAGCGTTCTGGTGATAGGTACACCGAGAAATCCTTCCTAACAGTTGATTAAGAAGATTGACTAAGTTGACTAAGAAAGATTACTTCATCCAGAACAGTTCAAACTATTTCTTTCTTGCCAGCCCATCTGGCATTCAGCCTCCCGTCCATTGTTCTCTGTAACCTCCCCAGCCCAGCATGGTTTGGTTCTGGACAGACCCTGTCTGAACTAGTGGCATTAAATAAAAGTGGATAAATAATTAAATAAAACATTAGATAAAACAACTTCAGATAAAACATTAGATTAAACAGCAATTCTTTAAGACAGAGTGCTTCCTTTCTAGCTTGTTGACACAAAAAGGCCAGAGATCTCATTCTGGTCCAGACTGGAGGGCTGTATCCTCCAAAAACAGTGGGTGTTGGACCAGCCAGCTCTTGGAGAATGCTGCATCCTTTACTTGGAACAAAAGCATTTGGAGCCCCTCTGATTTTAGAACAATAAACAGCTTATTTATGACTCCCTTGCAGGGCTCTGTATGCCCATGAGGAGACAGGGGCAGGTTCAAAGTCCTGAAGCTCTGACAGATCCTCCTCTGGGCACAGGCTCAGCCTGGCTGGATTTTGGCGAAACGTGTCTCCTTTCCTAAGTTGGGCCTGTCATTTGATAAAAGTTTCAAACCCTTTGTTGTCTTAAGCTTTTTGAGCCAGGTCAGTGCAGTATGTGATTACTGTCCAGAGGAGATAGCAGTGGGCTGTATTGTTTCAGTGCAGGGATTTTGCATTCATTATTCTCCAATAGTGTTAGTATTTGGGGAAGTCTGTGTAGCTCATCCTTTGAGCTAGGAATAAAATCAGAGCTGTGGCAATTCAGAACATCATTTTGCTTGGTAGCTTTCTGCAAGTCACCATTAGGGGTACTCACCAGGAAAATACTGCGCACGTGCTGTGCTCTTCATCCATGGTGAAGTGAGATTTATTTCAGCTCAGTTGATGGGTAGGGAGATGGACAGAGACTCTCACAGGGACTGCTTCCCACTGGGGGCTGCATCTTCCACTGTCAGACAGGCTGCTGTAGGACCTGTGCACACTGTTGTGCTGAGCGGAAAGCCAGAAGGACAAGGTAGTGTGGTTTTGCACACACAGCAGTTTATCAAAGAGAGAGGAAAACGAGTTTACTGTATAGGTTCTTAGGCTCAATTATTTTCATTTATGTAGTTTAGCTTCAGTCAGTTGCAGGCTTTGAGAGACTGTGGATAAATGTGCTGAAGTATGATGTAAAAGGCCAAAATTGTCCTATCAAGCTTTAGTGACCCTGAACTTCTTCAGGTACTCATTGGAGTTGGAGCTGCAGTCCTTAAGCATTGCTGGGCCTGGAGGAGCTGCCTTATTTTACCAGGACTGAAACATGCAGGTTAACAAACCTCAACGTTTGCACCTGCTGCTGCAGCAGACTGGGTGCTTGGGAGAGATTTTCTTTGAGGACGTTGCACTGCGTCAAGGGATATGAAAATAATGGGAAATCCCTTCCTGATTCTGCTTTTCTGGGGAAGCTGCTGCAATAGCTGCAACAGGGAGATCTGAGCCTGTATCTGCTGAGCCCTGAATTCTTCCCCTGCACCCAGAAAGCTCCTAACGGTGTGGTGCCTGCTCTGAGCAGGGCTTGGTGCTGCCGTCCCATAAACAACCGCAGGGAAAGTTGACGTGTGTGAGGTGGCAGGAGGGAATGAACACATCGCTGGACTGGTTGTGACTTGTCAGGTGAAAGATTGCTGGCATTGCTGGCCATTTCTGGAATTGCTGGCATTACCTCATGGCACAGAGAGTGTTCAATGTTTGGGGCTCGCTTACTGATGGAAGCAGACTCCCCTAGCCAGAAGTGCTTCCCCAGATATTTGAGGAATGGGGAAACATCACATGGATCCCAGAGGCTCCCCACTGAATAACAGAGCAGGAACCATCTCTGTTGGGTCTTAACCCTGTGGCCATGCACAACTGAGGCACGTTTCTGAACTTCACGAGCTCTGGACAGTAGGATACAAATTTTCTGTCCCTCCAAAGGGAAACGGTATTTTGCCCTCACGCTTGTTATCTGGGTTATTTCCCTTCTCTTTAGTGAGGGACAGCACTTTGCCCTGGATGAAGGGGATGGTTTGTTTGGGGCTGTTGCCTTTGGCGGCATTCCCAGCTCAGTCGGGTCCAGTCCTGCCTGGGACAGCTTCAGGTCGCTGTGTCGGCCCCTTGCTTTCCATGCACAGCGAGCGCACTGTGCGGGCAGTCCTTTCACCTGCAGAGCTGCCTCGTGTCCGCAGGCATCCCGCAGGGACCCCACGGCCCAGCACCACCCAGTGTGAACAAGGAGATGATAGTGGAAGTTGAGGTTTGTTGGCAGGGTTAGCTGAGTTTTGATCTCAATGGGCAAAACAAGCGGTACTTTTAATCTGAGACATGATAACTTAACTTGGGTGTCATAAAAAATGTCTCCAGCTTCTCAGTGCCATAAGTGGGATACTTACTGCATTTATTTTTCTTCCCCCTGCCTTCCATTCGGCAGTTGGCAGAAAGAGAAAAACAATATGATTTGCATGCTTTTGTTAGTTTGGAGGCAAAGCATTATTTTAGTCTTCTGCATTGGTCTTTAAGCTGGTTCAGGGTAAATTCGATTGGTCTCTAATCCTCCTTTAAAGATTCCAAGCTCGATTTCTGCTTCTGGTGCTTCATTTGTTCCTCACTATGAGTTATCTTGTGTCTTCATATTTAATTTTATCTCTAGCCCTATGAAGTATTTATTTCTCTCATGCTGGTGTTGAAATATTTGAATGCAGGTTTTTATACTGTTGAGTTTTCCCTATATTTTTCCTCCAGATTATTATTTTCTCTCTGCTATGTCGTTTTATTTCTTCTACTAGCAGAGTAACAAAATAATTCAGAAGGGATGAAAAAGAGGGAAAAAAATACAGTGGCTGTCAGCTTGATACTTCACTGCACAAACTTCTTATCTCAGAGCTCAGGAATTTAGGAACAAGGTAACTCAGCATAAGGAACTGAGAGTGCCCTTGAACTTTATTCATTTGTTCACACAGAGCAGGCAGAAAAATGGTATCTCTGTGCTTGTGAGGTTGCCAGAGACTGCTGTATTGGTAAAGCAAGGAGGGAATCTTTGCACAGCTCTGAAAAGATGAGATGCAATCGTGCCACGGCTGGGCTCTGATAAGAGAGGATGCTTTATGGGAACCTTTCGTGGCTGGGTAGATTTTAGCAGAAGCTGTGCTGGAAGATGGAAGAAAGCAAGATTTCTTGGAGATGGCTGGATTTCTGCTCCTTTCTGCTCATGAGCTAGATTTGCAGAGAGTGACAGGCACACACACTGATCCACCTGTGGTAAGCTGAACATGTGTGCAGCAGAGTTCTGTCAAAGTGAAAACATTACTGTAAGCATATTCTATTCTTATTGGCTGTGTATAATTTTATATTCTTATTGGCCATGTATAATTTTGAGAGTTATCATGCACATACATCCCAAAGTGGAGTCTGATGCCAAAAGAGCTTGCTGATTGTGGCTATTGGAAACCTTTCCCTTATATGAGGGGGTGCACAGAGCTGGTGCTGGAGAGGAAGCTTGTGGTAGTGGCTCAGCTTCCAGCCTGTCAGTCCTAGGCTGCACCTCGGTGTCTGCCAGCTTGTCCTCCCTGAACTCCCACTGGAACGACTGGCATTTCCAGTTGTTTAAGCCTCCAAAATAAATGTGTGATTTTCGTGCACCTTTTGCTAACCCCTGGTATGTTTTTCCTCCAGCGTACGTATCGAATGCCAAAGGATATCCATGTTGAACCAGAGAAGTTTGCTGCAGAATTGATCAATCGTTTGGAAGAAGTACAAAAGGAACGTGAAGCAGAGGAGAAGTTAGAGGAGCGCCTTAAACGTGTTCGAGCGGTTAGTAATCTCCTCGCCTCTTGTGCTAGTCTGGAATTTGTTTGCTTTGTATGCAGCAGGAAGTTTTCAGCTGCTGTGGAAGCAACCTGGGTGACTACGTTCGTCGCTTGCTTGTGGGTTCCTGAAGGCTTTCTGTCTCTAGTTAGGGGTTGTGGGTGCTCTCCATCTTCTTTGGTGCCCTTGCTCTCCTGTCCATCACAGGCTTTGTAAGCCACCCCTTCTATGCAAGGATGGGGACAATGTAATGGGGGTTCGCTTTCCCCTATGGCATTTTGCATGATCCCTATTTCCCTTTCATGTGGCAAACAGATGGCAGATGATGTTATGCTTGGAGGCATTTGTGTGTGCCAGCAGCCCGTTTCTACCAAAAAGGAAAGGGTTCTGCCTGTTAGTGCTTAGTGTATTCCTAGCCTAGCATCCAGAAATCCTCTCCTGGCCAGAGCAATGCAATGACTTCACCTGGGAAACCCAGCCCATTGCACTGCGTGCTGTGAGCCCTTGTGCCTCTGGGGCCATTCAGAGCTTGAGTACTTGGTAGATGAATGCTACCAAGGGAAGGTAGGTGAAGGGTTCTAAGGGAAGCTTGCAAAGCCTTCAGCTCCACAACAAGCTCCATAAGGGAGTTTGGTTGTCTCATTCCCTGCGTGAGACACGCTGTGCTGCAGTATTGATGCTTTACCGTTTCTTCTGAGGTACGGCATCTCACACCTTTATCTTGTGCTGGAGATACAGGAGCCTTTACAGAGGACATGACAGTGTTACTGAACATCACAAATGTCAGCATAACTACAGCCCCATGTGAAGAGGTTCTGGGTCCCTGCAGTATAATAGCTGCTGGAGCTGTGAGGCAAAGGCTCTGTGCTTAGTATACCCTGCAGCTCTCCTTTAAAGAGGTGTCCGTGCCTATGTCAGCTTGCTCTGTGCTTTTAGAGAAGCTGAGTCTCTATGGCTCCAGGGCAGACCCTTCAAGCACATTAGAGTATTTTTAAATATTCATCAATGATTTTAAAAGTTGATTTAGTAGCGCTTTAAACAGAAAAAGATCTGTAGGTTGTAGTATTCGCTTTAAATCGCATACGTATTCAAATGCAGAGAAATGAGGAAGGCAGAGTAACCTCTAAGCTTCCCTCCAGTGCCAAGCATTATCCAGCAAACTCGCTGCATTTCTGTGTCCAGCATCTAGCCAGAAAAAGACCAGCGAGGTCCTATTCTGTGATTAGTTTCCTGCTCTTCCAGAATTGGGCTATTTTCCTCTCCCATAACTAGTGCTTTGTAGACAAAGCCAATGTAACCAGCAACATTTCCCGCTAACCCAGTCCCCTTCTTCTGCTCCCACTGGTACATTGCTGCCCCCCACCTGTACCCAAATACATGATCCCTGCCCTCTACCCCCTTGAAGAAGCTGCCAGTAGCAATACCATAAAATCAGCAAACACGTATGTGCCAGAGAATAAAACTAAGTCTGTCTAAACATATTTTTGTGTGACTTAATCTATTTTTAAGCCCAGGACTCCCACTAAAGCTATATAGTGAGCCTCTTTTCTGTCTTCAGAATATATTTCATTGACTGGCTGGCATTTGGCATTAGCCATTCGGGAAAAACTCGGAGTAAGCAATTGTAGCTTTTTTAGGTCAGCATTTAAGGTGTAAGAGCTGCTGGTATCAGCAAGAGGAGAGCTTGAGTCCTGATAGATCACAGCTTTTTTTTCTATGACCTGAACACTAGGACTACAGGGTGACCTCTTACTGGGTCTGCATGGCTCGCTGAACAGTAGCACAGGGAAAACCATAAGGCATTAGTGACAGTAAGCAGTTTTCAGCTTACCAGAGAAGCAGAGAAGAAATATTTTGCAAAAGCTAGAAAAAATATATTTTTCCCCCATAATGAGCTGCCTACAAGCTCCCTTCCAAAGCCTCATCATACAATAAAAACAGGAAGAGGCATCTGGTTTAGAACCAGGTGATTTTTACTGAAAAGACCATAAGATTTCTGGTTTTCAGGAAAAAAAAGTGAATTCATTAATTATTTTGAGCAGCACAGGAGATAACTAGGGGGTGATATGCATGTTGCCTTGTTACTTTCCATTCCATCCTCATGTCTGTGTATGTAGCTGCAGTATTGTATCATGCAGGCCACTAATTCTTTGTCTGAACCAAGTGAATTTGAAATGAGCTATGTGCAGGAGAAGCAAAGACACTGCTGAAACTCTCAACGTTTGAGTATAAAACATTAATTAGAGAGAGAAATTGTTTGCCTGAAGGTGGAAAATGCACTCCGTGTGATTAGGTGAGCTGTTTTGGCCTACCGACCGGTAATAGTCTGATGGTTGGGACTGGGAGAAGTCAGGGGGGGAGGTTTAAAGCAAGGTGTTGCTTATCCATAGCTCATCAGTGCATATTTCAAAGGCTAGGCTGGAGAGTAAAAACAGCTCAGCCGGCAGCCAGCAAAGTTTAAGCATACATCCAGCTGTCTCTGCCTTTGCGAGCTGATGGAAGATGTTTCTGACAGTAGTATGTCAACAAAGCACCATCTAGTGGCTGTGACACCCGGGGCTTCCAGCCCAGCCGCAAAGCCTTGCTGGCTGCAGCAAGATGCTGAAACACAGCCCTGGAGCCCGTGCTGGGGGAGCGCTGCCATCCCACGCACCTGCACATCCAGGAAAGCTGAGCCCGTGGAGGAGGCTGCTCCCCAAACCCACCGGTTTCTTGGGTTCATAATGCAGTAGTTATCACCTTGCACCTACCAGAGCAGTTCTTCAGATAGTTTCCTGGAAACCAGGGTTTGTACCTAATCAGCTGAGAAAACCTGCCGGGATACTTTTATCTGATAACAGTTAAATATGATGTAAAAACTCCTGAAACAAAATTCAGGGGTAATTTTGTAGAAGTAAACACAGAAAGCTATAGGCAAAACATATGGGGATACCTGACTGCAGGCATCCAGCAGTACCTTGAGAGGATTTGGTTAGCTGTCACTCCCCACCGTGCAAATTAAAACATGCAATTCCCCACCTCTGGGTCAGGGTGGGGAGGCTCTCCCCAGGCTTTCCGTGCTGGCAAACCCAGAATGCCAGGTTGGGGGATGGCCTTTTCCCCAGGGCAGCCACACCAAACCCTTGCCTGCGGCTCCTTCGGTCAGCAGCTCGGTGTTGTCTCGTCTCCCCTTTCCTCCACCCATGCCAGCCGCGGGCAGGTGTCCGCCGGGCGAGAGCGGCTCATCTGGGTGCAGGCAGGTTTGGGGAGGAGGGGAGGGCTAGCGCTGCACTGCCAGGCACAGACTGAGATCAGATAACTCAGGCAAAGAGACTAAAAAGAGGAAGAATCTGTCCTGGTTTAGCGCAGGGGTTAATTTGCAAGCTTTTTAGTTCTGGATATCCTAGGCCAGTAGAGATGTCTCACACAGGTTGGCTTGGAAGCGGAGCCTCCTTCCCTCGTTACCTGCCATTGTCTCAATGTGGGGCTTTCCTGCTTCACGCGAGGCTGAGACCAGTGCTGGGGTCAGGAAGCCACCTGCCCACCAGAGCTCACCAGCACACCACCAACACAAGCAGCACTTGCTCCTGGCAGAGGACCTGCTTAGGGTCCAGATCTGCTCATAGAATCACAGAGTCATTAAGGTTGGGAAAGATCTCCAAGATCATCTGGTCCAACCATCACCCTACCACCACTATCACCCACTAAACCATGTCCCCAAGCACCACGTCCAACCTCTCCTTGAACACCCTCAGGGACGGTGACTCCACCACCTACTGACCAACACCCCCAGCTCTTTTTCCTCTGCACAGCTTTTGAGCCTCTCTGCCCCAAGCCAGTAGCACTGCATGGGGTTGTTGTGGCCAAAGTGCAGGACCCAGCACCAAGTTGAACCTCATCCCACTAACCTCTACCCATCAATCCAACCTGCCCAGGTCCCTCTGCAGGGCCTCCCTACCCTCTGGCAGATCAACGCTTTCCCCCAGCTCCATGACAGATGAGCTGAGGCAGGGCAAACAGAGAGAGACACTGCATCGCTCTCCTTCCCTTAGCCCACCCTGATCTCAGTCTTGGAGCAAAACAAAGTATCAGATCCCAGTTATTTGAACAAATGAATTTCAGGTAGCCAGAAGATTTCCTAAATCCCAAGCACCCATTTGGCTAGGCAGTCCCAGGTTCATCCTGGGCACGCTTGTGCCTCCCTGCTGCAGTGTGACAGCACCGCCAGAGCGGAAAGCACGTGCTGCCATTCATCAGAGATCTGCCCCAGGCACAGATCTTGCCCTGCAGATACCAGCTGCTGTTTAAACCTGAGAACTCTCCAGCATGTAGGTACCGACCCTCAGAGCCTCCAAAGCGTTGGGTACGTCAGTGGGTCAGCACAATCTGTTAATAACTATTTAACCCAGCGTTAAGGATTTAGGCAGTGCGTGCTCCATCTTTTCCTGTATCCAACCCAGCTGCCCAGGGAGGGCATTTGGCAGGCTGTAGCGTTGCCACTGGAGATGAAAGGTGCTTCTGAAGTTAGGAGCAATTTGTGAGCGACTGGTGTGTCCATGAGTGGGCATCGTGTCACACACCGAGTCCCATCTCTGCGGAGTGGCTTGGTGTTAGGAGTCCCCATGACAGCCGGGATCACTGTCATGCTGGATCAGCCGTGTTCCAATGTGTTTGCACAACAGCCTGTTTCTGGTTCTTGCAAAAGGATGAGGGTGTTATGAATAGATCTTTTGGATCCCTTGAAGTCGGTTTGCATTGCAGCGAGGCAGGGAAATCAGAGGGGCCGTGGCCACAAAGAGAGTGAAGGGAAAGGCACCTCAGCAGGGCAGGACTGGAGCTGTGGGGAGAAGCCCAGGCTGGCAGAAGGCTGCAAGTGTCCACGTCGTCTGCACTTTCAAAGCCCAGCATCGGCCCTGGTTCAGTTTGGAACCCCCAGGTGTGCCACTGGAGGAAGTCTGTTATTTGCTTTCTTGCTCTGTGGTTGGCAGCTCAGACTTTGAAGCTGGTTAGCGAGTGATGGATGATAACAACTGACAGGCAAAGCTGATGGGAGGCAGTGTTTTCTCGCAGATGCATTTATCTGGCAGGGCAGATATTCCCCATGCTGCAAACGTGCCAAAGGAGGAAGAGAGAGCGGGATTAAAGGACTTGCTGGAATCCTACTTATGTGATTAAAAAAAATAGGAATCCTGTTTTCCAATAAAGAAACTTCATAAACATCTGAGTTTATGTTGGAGCATAAAATAGTTTGTCAGCATCAAAATTGTGGCTGTTAGCATGGAGGAGTTTTATTCCTCCTGGCACAGACTAAAGAGGTGCTAACAACAGCGTGCCCTAGACCATTGGGAACCATAAGAGCAAGCAGTTAGTTACAACCCGTGTCTTTATCTGCATGAAGCGTTTTGCTGTAGCATTAGCATGCCTGGGAGAAGACGGTGTTTGATTTTCAAAACCGTTCGGGCTGCTGTTGACCTTCAGTTGCACGCTCCTGTTACAAGCCCACTGTTTGCCTTGCTTTGTGGAACATTCGGGTGAGAAAACCCCCTGCTATCTCCTGACTTGAGAATGGTTTTGCTGCGTGTCCTGTGACTTTGTGCTTCATCTGCTGATCTTTGAAGCAGTGCCTCACCGAAGGCCTGTAGGAAGCTGCAGGTACGGTGCGGTAAGCTGCGTTTCCGCTGCTGGTTGTTGCAGAACCATCTTCAAGGGACTTGGGGAGCTTTTTAGCAAACCTCTGCCCACGTATAAATCCGATCGAGTCGGTACACCTATAAGAAAGGCACATCTGTAAATCCTGGCTTTGTGTCAGCAGTGGCCTGGTCTTTTTGGGCGATGTGGTGCGGGCTGAGCCGGATGTGGGGCAGGCTCAGGCTGCACATTAGGAAGTTTTCCACAGGAGGGCAGCGCAGCCAGGGACAGGTCTCCAAAGAGGGGAGGCATCTCCATCTTGAAGGCTTTCAAGACCTGGCTGGACAAAGCCAGGGCTCACCTGTCTGAGTGTTGGTGGCAGGCGTGCTGTGAGCGGGAAGTGGGACTAGAGACCTCCAGAAACCCCTTGTGCCAGCCTGCTGTCATTCTCTGATTGTCCTCTGGTTTCTTGCAGGAGGAAGAAGGTGAGGAAGCAGACATCTCTTCTGGTCCTTCAGTCATTAGCCACAAGATGCCTTCTGCCCAAGCCTTTCATCACTTTGCTCCTCGTTACTCTGAGATGGGCTGTGCTGGGATGCAGATGAGAGATGCACATGAAGAAAACCCAGAAAGCATCCTCGATGAACACGTACAGCGTGTGATGAAAACACCAGGCTGTCAATCTCCAGGACCTGGCCGCCACTCTCCTAAGCCACGGTCTCCAGAAAGCGGCCACTTAGGAAAGCTGTCAGGGACACTAGGAACAATTCCTCCAGGGCATGGCAAACACACAACAAAATCAGGAATGAAACTGGATGCAGCTAACTTATACCACCATAAACATGTCTACCACCACATCCATCACCACAGCGTGATGAAACCAAAAGAGCAAATTGAGGCCGAGGCCACGCAGCGGGTGCAGAACAGCTTTGCTTGGAATGTAGATTCACATAACTATGCAACAAAGTCACGAAACTACACTGAAAACTTGGGCATGGCCTCTGTCCCCATGGACTCTTTAGGCTACAGGTGAGTCAGGGCAACACCCAGTGGGAGTCCCGGAGCTGGAGCTTCTCTAGGAAGCTCTTTCATAAATGGGCTCTAGCATGCCAGTGAAACAGGGTGGCTGAGCCGTGTTTTCTTATGGGACATGGTTTGAGGGCTTCTCACTGCTTTTCCCCCTCAGAAATGAATATGCTTCCTGATAACCCTTTTAAGCTCCTTTTCACCTCTGAGTCTGGTGCTAAAAGACATCCTCTAACCAGGATTTTTAATTGCCTTGGTTATAAAGTAGCTCTTCTGCTCCTTAAAGCAGCAGAGGTGCTGGTCAACTTAACCATGCACTGGGAGTTGATAAGTGTAGGGCTGTGTCTTAGGGCCTGGGCAACAGAAAACAGACTCTTAAGCTGTTTATGAGAGGACACAGAAGTACTCCTTTCTGCAAGGCGTAATTTGTTCACCAGAAGGGTTCGTTTCTCTTCATATATAAGGGGTGGTTGCTCTGGTGCTGCTGTGGCCTGCTATCCCAGGGGGATGTTCTCTCAGGCAGGGCTGTGTCCATCTCTGCCCAGGGGAGAAGTCGCTGCCATGTGTGCTCTTGACAGTTTTTCCTTTGTCTGTTTGGATTAGAAACATGGAATGAGAGAATGGTTTGGGTTGGAAGGGCCCTTAAAGATCACCTATTTCCAGCCCCCTGCTATGGGACACTTCCCCCCAGCTCAGGCTGCCCAAATCCCACCCAGCCTGGCCTTGGGCACTGCCTGGGATGGGGCACCCACAGTTCCTCAGGGCAGCCTGGGCCAGGGCCTCACTGCCCTCATAGGAAATAGGATTTCTTCCTCATAGAATTTCTTCTGAACGTATAATCTAAATCTACTCTCTTTTAAGTTTAAAACTGTTACCCCTTGCCCTGTCATTTCAATCCCTGATAAAGGATGCCTCCCCATCGTTCCCGTAGGTCCCCTTTATATACTGAAAGGCCGCTAAGAGGTCTCCCCGGAGCCTTCCCTTCTCCGGGCTGAACACTCCCAGCTCCCTCAGCCTCTCTGCACAGCAGAGGAGCTCCAGCCCCCTGACCATCCTCATGGCCTCCTCTGGACCTGCTCCAGCAGATCCCTGTCCCTCCAGTGCTGGGGTCCCAGAGCTGAGCGCAGGGCTCCAGGTGGGGTCTCACGAGAGCAGAGCAGAGGGGAACAATCTCCTTCCTCACCCTACTGACCGTGCTGCTGTTATTGCAGGCTGGGGCACAAGTGGCTTTCTGGGCTGCCAGCACACATTTTCAGCTCACATTCAGTTTTTCATCCGCCACCCAATTCCTCCATCTTCTGTCTGTGTGCAGAGAGGAGAGGACGAAGTTTATTCTCTGCAGCAGTGGGTTTTGCTAGTCCTGTTATTGAATTGCTGTGAGGGCGAGGCTCAGGGCTACCTTGAATAATGAGTGGTGATGATAAATGTGGAGTAACTGTAGTTGAGAGCTTGGCTAGCTCCTTAAGGTATGTTATTTTGGGGCAAGGCTTTGCAGTGTACTTGGGGTGGGATTTTAGTGAAGGCAGGCTGCCAGGTGGGTCTGCAATGTGTAGGAACAACCTTCTGGAGGAGAGATGAGGGAGGCAGAGCATAGAGGCAGCTGAAGCAAACTGCTCTGTAGGCTGGCAGACAGGGAGAGAGCCCTTACATCTTTCTGTGGGGTTGAAATGTGGCTGGGCTGCTTCAACAAAGCATAGACGTGGCCATGCTGGGTTAACCCAAAGCCACATCTAGATACAGGTCTCTCTGGCACTGACTACAGTATGCATTCAAGGGAAATGTAAGTGGGCACAGTCAGAGCCGTCCTTCTGGCACAAGCTCAGAGTTCCTGTCCCCAGGTTAGGAGTTTCATAAGATGAGAGTTTGCACCTGAACACTCCTGTTTGGCTGCCAGTGCTCTCTTGCAGTGGCTTGTTTGGTTCCTGAACCCAGCTGGGCTGCTGGCCTCCCCAGTCTGCAGTGTGAGTACGAGTTGGTGAAAAAGGCTTTTTTTTTTTGATTGCACTGAACCTGCTGCTGGCGAATTTTATATGATACCTGCTAGTCCTTGTGTGGTGAGAAGCTGAGAACAAATTCTCAGTTTGCTCTGACTTCACTGATTGTCAGCATCCCCTGTCCATGTTGTTTCCTGAGCTAAAGAGTTTTTATCTGCACAGTCTCCACCTGCAGAAGACAATCCACATCTCTGATCGCCTGCATGGTGTCAGTGCTCTGAGTCCCACAGTGGCCATGTGGGGCATGCTGGCCAGACCCAAACACAGCAACATCTCCTGCTCGGTTCTCAAGTCATTCTCGCCACCCTGCAGTATTGGGTTACTGTTTCCAAAGAACCCCTGCTGGGAATCCCGTCTCACTTCTTTCCAGCAAAGCTGACTGGGGCCCTGTTACTCCTTTGTGGTGTTCTTTTACCTGTCTGTGCTTATGAGCATACAGAAGTAGAAGTAGGGAGGGCCTGCGGAGTAAAGCAGGTGGGTGATTAGGGTGATGGGGGTCCATGAAATTACTGCCCATGGCAATGCAGGCCAGCACAGGCTCGTTCTGTGTGGCCTCGCCTGCGTGTGGCTGCTCAGCTGTGCCTCTGGGCACAGCCACATGCACAGTGGCAAGGAGAGGTGGGATAACTGCAGGAGCCTTCGCTGCAGCCATGAGCACACCAAGGGCCTGTCAACCACTGCCTCCTTTCTGCCTCGCTGCATCGTCTGCAGCAGCTGCCTTTCCCCGTGTGCCCTAGAAGTTGGGTGAGAGCCTGCAGAAGGCAGTCCCCTCCGTGGGATGTGATCTTTTACCATGATTTGAAGCCTCAGTTCAGATCACGGTGAGAAGCAAACGCTTGGCATGGTAAAACAACAGTTTGGGGTGCTAGCGAGCTGGTCAGCAGCTCTGGGGAGGGGATCGGAAGGGTTCGGGCGAAGAGCAGTGATCTGACATGGAGAGGCAGCCTATAGACTGCAGCACCAGGATGAACCTCGTGCTCTGAGCCTGTTACCAGCAAAGAGCTGGGGGTTTAACACCGTCCTTCGTTTGCCAGGAGATCTCTTGGGCTTCTTGCCACGTTGCCATGGCTCATTTGCCAGAGGAGCTCCCTTCCCTCCCAGAGACAGCTGATGTGCCTCAGTGTAGCCAGTCTTGCTCTTAGCCACAGCTGTGGCATGGTCGGTTTGAGCTGTGGTAGAGCCCAGCAGACCCTGGCAGGGCTGAATATGTCTAGAGATGGACATGTCCCTCCTCTGCCACTGTCTGTGGTGGTTTGGCTTAGGCAAAGCGCTAATGTCTCAAGCTTTGTTCTTGCAGTGGGAAAGCAAGTCTGCTCTCAAAAAGAAATGTTAAGAAGACCGATTCAGGGAAAAGTGATGGTGCCAACTATGAGATGCCAGGATCTCCTGAAGACGTGGAGAGAAACCAGAAGATCCTTCAGTGGATCATAGAAGGAGAGAAGGAGATCAGCAGGCATAAGAAAACAAACCATGGGTAAGGGCTGGTAGAGCGAGGAGTCTTCGTACTGTTGTATTGCATCCCCTGCGTAAGGCATGTGTCTCTAGGATGTACAGCAGTCTGCCTTGTTCCTGGAGATCTGGAGAAGGCAAGCATCCACCAGGCACAAAGTTTAGATCCTCTGGAGACTGAGGATTGCTGGGGGCTATAAGGATAAAGTTCAGTTTTTTTCCAGAGGATGAATTGTGGCCGTGGGGGGGAGGTTGAAGCCTCAGAGGAATCTCACCAACTGCTGCTGTGGTTACGGGGTGGATAACGTGGCACACAGGAGGCAGTATTTTTGCTGTAGGCACTTGCTCTACATAAATGCTTGTTACTCTTGCAAGGTGTTGATAGAAATGTAGGACCTGCTGTGCTGGAGCCATTGGTCCCGAGTAAGCAGCCTGACACGGTTTCGGCTTGTTGGGAGCATCCTCTGGGATGGCCTCGCCTGCGTGGAGTAGAGCCAAAGATGGTGGCTGTCTTGGGCATCTCTCCGTAGTCAAGCAGATCTCCTGTGGGCACAGATCCGTAATCACAGCCTGGCCATTCTGTGGCAAAAAGCCGTGCTTTCAGGGCCTCACCGACAAGAGGGATCTGGGGGCTCGTCCCCATTGCCACGGCTGCGTTAGCGAGTAGCTGAGTGCCAGAAGTGCTGTTGTTTTTCCCTCTTGCTTCACAGTAGTGGCCAGGCAGGTCGCTCTGCAGGCAGCTGGGATGAGGGACAGAGCCATGGGCAGCGCCAGGCCACCGTGAAGCCAGGCAGCAAGTTGTGCTGCTGGAGCAGGGGAAGGACGAGCACGCTGCTGCCACATCCATTGCCCGGCGGTGGCTCGGAGCGAGAGGCTCGCAGCCTGGCAGCGGTGGCACCACACATGGGGACATCTTCTGGCGGATCCTGCTGAGTGCATTGTGCATGTCGTTGAGCTGCCTTTGGCTGGTTTTATTTCCGTGCATTGTGCATTCAATTTCATGAGAGCCCTGAAGCAGATCTATGTGTCCAGGTTGGGTCGCTCACCCTGATGTCTCACCAAAACTCTAGAGTAGGTGGCGACACGCTGCCCTGAAATGTCCGGGGCTGCAGTGGCTGGATGGTGCTCCCCTCTCCCTCAGAAACCACAGCCGTGCTGTAAGGAGCTCCCCAGCGGTGCCTGAGCCCAGCTGTGGAAGCGATTGTCCATCTAGGAGTGACTGTGAGCATGTGCAGAGCGGCTTGGCAATCTGTGTAAAACCTTTGTATTTATGTGCAGCTCTTCAGGTGCTAAGAAACAGCTGTCCCATGACATGGTCCGACCCCTCTCCATCGAGCGACCTGTTGCAGTGCACCCGTGGGTCAGTGCCCAGCTCCGGAACGTTGTCCAGCCTTCTCACCCTTTCATCCAAGATCCCACCATGCCGCCCAATCCAGCACCCAACCCTCTCACCCAGCTGGAAGAAGCTCGCCGGAGGTTGGAGGAGGAGGAAAAAAGGGCTGGAAAACTCCCCCTTAAACAAAGGTATGGCAGGAGGGGCTGTGTGTGGGAGGGAAGGGGGAAACTGCTCTGAAGGTGGGGAGCTGAGGGAGATGTCCAACCCCTTCTGTTTCAGTCTCCAGCACTAACTGGTGGAGGTGTGTGCAGAGGTCAGAAACCTGCCCCAGTCCCTCTGACCTGCCCTCTCCTGGTGGTGCATGTCACAAACTACCTTGAGGCTTGCATATTTTGGATGGAGGGTCTGGAAGAGCTCTGAAAGGATGGGGAAGGAGCTGCTGAGAGCTCGGGCAAGTGGAGCCTGTCTAGAAGGAGCAGGCTGGGGAAGAGCTCTCTTCTGCAGTACTAACCACATCGCAGCTTGTGGGCTCGCTTGCTCTTTGCTGGCGCTGACTCTCGGCTTGTTCACACTCACACAGAGATTTCAAAGGCCTTGGCTGGTGCGGTAGCAGAATTCAGCAGGATGCAGCAAAGTTAAGCACAGAAGAGTATGCATTTGCTCTTCATTTACAGCTCCTCCAGTCTTCCAGCAAAGGCTGCGTGTGGCATCTAGATGGGAACACCGCGCTCTAGTCCCGCTACAGCAGCACTGCCTCGCTGCGTGGCTGTGCCCAAGTCACTGCTTTTTGTGACTCAGCTTAATGCCTGTCGCAGAGCTAATTCTCCTGTATTATCTTTCAGGGAAGATTATTTGCAAGGCACATGGAGCTATCAGATGAAAAACGTTTTGGAAATGCTGGATAATTACTGTTAAGAGCTAAAAGCACTTTGTCCGTTAAAAACCTTTCACAATGGGAGTTGCTTGTAGTCACTCCAGTGCTTTATAGCTGCATTCTGAGAACTTGAAACTTTCAAGTCTGACGCTTAGAAACATGAGTGTAATTTAAAAAACAAGCTCCTCTAATTGCTGAACTCCAATTATTTTTGCTTGCAGTGGCCTTGTAGCAGACTTCTGCATATTTATGTCAGAGACAGATTGAAAGACAGGTAATTAGAGGGCTCTCCCAAGTCAGGTTGAGCCAAGTTTATTTGATCTACCTTTCAGTTGGTGTAATTGGATAGAGTTTATTAGTGGAGTCGTTTATAGTCATATTAAATTCATGCACCTTTCCCAGAAATGTCTAGATGCAGATGCACACTTTGGAAACGCCAGCCCGGGCTCTATGCATATGTCATGAATATGCTAATAGCAGCCTGGCATGTCTTGTAAACACAGCTTTTGTAGAAACCCCGTGGCATTGTGGTGTGTGCCCTCCAGACCGGCAGAGAACAGGCTGAGCCGTGCTGGGCTGCTCCACTTGCACACTTGTGCTGCCTCCTCGCAAGGCCTGGCTGTTCTGGAGACACAGTGATCCCACTGACCTGCCTGATGCGTGGAAAGCCAGGGAGCAGCGTTTGCTGGGGAGGAACTGCTAATGGAAAGCAAATGTGCCCGTGTCCAGTAGCACACAAGAATGGATGCTGCCCCCAGGGAGTGAAGGATTTCTTGGCATTTAAATCTTTCTACTGGATTTTGGCAGGATGAGGTGCTCCAGCAGAAGCACGCCTGAGCTAGCACCTTTTCAGAGGGCTCCTGTTACGAGCCCTCTGAAAAGGAGCGTGCCTGAAAACAGACCCCACCTCTCTTCTGAGAGGGGCTGCCCAAGGCTGGCTGGGGAGCAGAGGAGAAACAGCGAGGGGATTTCACCTGGAAACACCTTTTATTTCAGTCAGGAGCTTCGGAGAGCTCTGGGAAATTGGAGCCAGCCTCCAGGCTCATCGGCAGCCTTGGGAAGGCAGAGTCCCCACAGCACGGGAGGAGGTGCAAGCCTGGAGGTGTCCTTGAGGCACGGGCTTGAGCTGGCTGCAGGGGAGCGTACAGTGCCAGCTCTGCACAGCTCAGCTGCCCCTGCGGCATGCTTCCCAGCCTCACGAGTTGTTCCCCTGCTGGCACAGCCCTCTGTAGCCATCTCCTTTCCCTGCTTGCTCCCCAGTCCTGTCCCACGGGCATCCGCACAGGCTGTACTGGGCATCATAAATACTCTGGAAGGAGTCACACTGCTGTTGCAGAACCAGGCTTTCTCTCCCTGTTCTGCAGGGAGCATTGATCTTTGAGATACCAGCAGGACAGCTGCTAGGAAGCAATTCAAGATTAAATGTCCAGCACTGAATGACCTGCGGATCAGGGTGCCCATTGGGGAGAGCCCTGTCCCAGTGACCATCAGGTTGCTTGTCTGTGCAGCCAGTCTGGAGCCATTTTCTGTAGCTCAGTGTCACAGTTCAGTTATGTTAACAGCTGGAAGAAGTAATTAGTAGCAGCTCTGCAGAGAAAAGGGTTTTGCAAGCAGCAAAAGAATTTTAGAAACTCGCAAGCAAAAAAAATGTTAGGGTTAGCTCGGTTTGGAATTAATTTAGATAGCCTGGAAGAGGACCAGAGCTGGACAGTCCCAAGGTAACATCCCCCGGTTGCATTTCAGGCTTTCCAAAGCTCTTCAGCCCCTGGCTGAGCAGGAGCAAGCCCCCTCCTCACTGTGCTGGGCAAAGCTGCATCATCTCTAGGTTGTCCATGTGCTCCAACAGACTCAGGTTCCCGTTCACATCAGCCATTTGGATTACATGGCTAGAGATTCTTGACAGGTTGGTGAAGTGTAGATGCAATAAGTTGGATCAGCGCTGCTGTTTCCTTGTTGGATAACATTTTATCTCATTTTATGACAAATGTTGCAAAGGGAGCTGGTCCCAGAGGAGAGGTAGCGTTACTTGTCTGTATTCCTGGGGAGGGTCACGCTGCGGGCCCAGGAGATGGGCGCAGGTGGAGGCTTTACTGCAGCAGGGCTTAGACGTGGCCTGGTGGAGCAGCACACTCAGTGGGGGCCCATCTGGGTAAGAAGTGGTCTCAGGAGATTTCTAGATTCCTTGGCGATGACGAAAGTGGAGACAGTTGTGTTGCCTTGTTCTCCTGAGAGGAAAGCTCAGAAAATTGTGTTTCCAGTGATCAGCCCTGCTTCAGGCTGCTAGAGATCTGTTGCTGCAGTTTTGGGATGCGTGTGTGTTCTGTGGCTGTGAGATGCTCCCAGAGATGATTTTTCTTCCTGCAGGAAGGCATTAACCCTCTAGCTCTTGTCCCATCACCGGCAGCGTCCTTCAGGAGCTGCTCCTACTGCCTCTGCAGGTCCTGTCCCGTGGGGAGGAGCCCTGTCTTTGTGTCCTGCCACTCTCCCTGTTGCTGCCTGTGGCCTCCTGCTCTTACAGGGTCCCTGCAACCCTCTGGGCAGGTCCAGCTGTGATTCCCTCCCCCTCCTGCTCCAGAGGAACCGAAGCTGCCCTCAGCCTCTGCTCGGATGCCCAGAAGCCATCCCTATGTTGATTTATGTCAAAAACAGGGAGATCCAAAGCTGCAGGGTTTGGTTTTAACTCCAGTGCTGTGAAGCAGTACAGAGCTGCTGTTTTCAGGCACTGGCAGCCTCTCTGTGCTCTGGGAAGGAGTGCGTGCTGTGATGCTGCTGCTTTAACCCCTGCCTGTTTTCCACCATCCCCTTTTTTCTCTCTGCAGTCTGCAGCAGGAGGGCTGTCTGTTTTGACAAGCCCTTGAAACGGTGTACGTGCAAGAGGCATTCGCTCTCTAGCGGATGCAGGAGAAACTTGGGATGCTCTTTCTTCCTTGCGTGCTTTCCACAAGCCACACGATCCCCATGGCCCCTTCCCGAGGCTGGGGAAGAGGAGATAGAGGAGCCAGCCTGAGCACGTTCAGAAACGGCCTTTCAGGAGTGAATTACGCAGCAGCAGGAGGAAGGCTCCCGGCTGTTGGCACAGTCCCCCTCCTACTTCTACCAGGGCAGACCCCGGGGGGCTCAGGGTGTTTGTCGTAGTGGATGGGCGTTTGCAAGCCCAGCAGGTGCTGAGCAGATGAAGGCTTGCTCACCCCCCAGCCCTGTGGGACAGCGGCGCCAGCGCCGTGCTGCCTGAGCTGTGCACGCCGTTGTGTCCCCGGGAGCCTGCGTGCCAGGTCCCCTGGGCACAGAGCAGCTGTCTCTTAGTCATGACTTGTTTCTAGCAGCATTAAGAGAAGCTTAGGGACTTTGAGGTTTTCCAAACCCCTTCAATTAACTTCTGGCTCACAGGATGCACAGTATTTGCCTGAATTTATGACCCATTTTTCCTTTAAATACAAGATTTTTTTTTTCCAAGGATGATTCAGTTTCTTAATGTTTTTCTAGCTAAAGGGCATCCTGTACTTTGATATGAGGATGGGTTCGAAGAGCTCTGCTGGCACCGCGAGCAGACCCACACCTCTCAGGATGCAGCATTTTCCCCAGAGGTCTCCCAGGCAGAGCAAGCACCAGAAACGTTGTTCTGTTGAACTTTAGCCCTCTCATGGCTTTAGAAAGAGGTGAAAAAAAATTCTCTGGTCTTGGTTTGCAAAGCCAATGTTTATGTGGGCATGCCATTAAAAAGGTGCTGTGCCTGCGAGCCAGTGTTTAAAGGTTAGGGTCACAGTCATTTCCAAAACTGTGATTAGCTCATGTGCTTGGCAAATTCTGTTTTCATTGCAACTTTCCAGTCGTATAAATACAAAATCATCTTTTTTTACCCGGTGTGCTTTTAAAATCATTTTAAAGCTGCCAAATTTGTTTTATGTCATTCTGAAAGAGAACGCTGCCTCTGCCGAGACCACACATGCCAAGCTACGGATTTGTGTAGGCTGCTCAAATGCTTGTGCAGCATTTGCAGTGCCCAGGTGAAGGCTGTACAGGAATGCAAAGTACCATCATTTTAATTGTTGCTACTTTTGTCTGCCTCTGAAAATAGGACGAGGACTGGGCTGACACTTTCAGTGTAGTGGTGGCACCACGTAGCAAACGCCAGGATGTGGGCTGGAGGCAGAGACCAGCCTGACATCTCAAGAGTCAGGAAAACAGGAGATTTAAAGTCAGTTCACCGGGGGTCTGAGGGCAGTGTCAGCCTTCCAAAATCCATCGTGCAGTGCAGACAGGACATGTGTTGTTAGCCAGCAGCCTAACTGGGCCTGACCACCCTGTGTGGACGGGACGGGCAGCGAAGCCTGTCCTTGAGCTGTTCTCCTCTCACCAACAGGTTCCCTTGCTGGAAAGGATGAGCCGGGAAGCCACATGGCTTCTTTAAAAAGCCATGTAATTGCTTGGATGGGCTCTCCTCTTGGGCTGGCTGGAGATGTTCTCCCTGTGCAGCAATCTCAACAAGTTGGCTACTAGCCCGGTGGCCCTGAGACAGCTCCTGTTTTTGACATCAGAGCCTCTGTTCTCCCCACAGAGCCTGAGGAGCTGCAGGACCACCACAGCAGGCTGCCTGCCAGTCCCAGGCTCGCTCAGAGGCCACATCACACCTCCTGCTGCCCACCTCTTGCCACCCTGTGGTGGAACATGACCTGAACCCCTTGCCTGGGCAGCCCCACGCCCAGACCGGCACCCAGCGGTGGCGATGGCACTGAAGCTGTGCTGAGCACCGTAGGCTGATACTCAGCAGGTTGCTTCTATTTGTGTGCAACAGGTTGAAGCCCCAGAAGAGACCGGGCAGTGGCGCGTCCCAGCCGTGTGAGAACATCGTGGTTGCTTACTACTTCTGCGGAGAGCCGATCCCCTACCGCACCCTCGTCAAAGGGCGCGTGGTGACACTGGGACAGTTCAAGGAGCTGCTGACCAAGAAAGGGAACTACAGGTAAGGGCTGTCTCCTGCCAAGGTGAAGGAGCCATGGTGGAGGTAGGTCGGGAGGGTCCTGGAGTTCTCCAGAGCCTTCCAGGAGGGCTCTCAGGCTGTGCTGCAGTGGGAATCCAGCAGCACAGTAAAAGATGCCTGGTTGCCACTGGAGGTTCCTGTACTTAAGAAAAATAAGTCCCAACGTGAGCCAGGAATGTACTTTTTAAATAGGGCCAGAACCAGTACTTGCAGCAGCAATCCTGCCTCGTGGAAGCAGGGTTGTATTCGTGTTCAGCTGGAAAGGTTTGGTTGTTGAAGAGGCAGGTTACAGGAACATGGGAGATTGGGTTCTCTACCAGAAATGTCCTGCATCACAGTTCGTACCTTGAACAGACATGTCAGGGCTGCACAGTGTCCTGGGCTGGTAAGAAGCAGCAGCAACTAATGCTTGATGATGTTCTGGAGAACCCTTCAGCTTCCAGAGCCATTTCAACTCCCAGGGTTGCCTCCAGTGAGGACAAACAGGTTGGGCCCTACTGGAGTCCCAGAGTGCCTGTCCTCTGCGTGGCAGCCAGGCATGGGGTGTGTAGCTCTGCCAGTTACCCCTTCCTTGTCAGAGTGAAGACGGGTGGATGCTGGCCTCAGGCGCCTCCACATCTGCTGGAGCTGCTCCCCGTTCCCCATGAGCTCAGGGAGTGCTGTACCCTGTCTCTGGGTATGACCGGTGTCCCACGTGGCCACTCACGTCTCGCTGTCGCCGTGTTTCTGGGTTTCCAGGTATTACTTTAAGAAAGTGAGTGATGAGTTCGACTGTGGTGTGGTCTTCGAGGAGGTGCGGGAAGATGACACCATCCTGCCCATCTTTGAAGAGAAGATCATCGGGAAGGTGGAAAAGATCGACTAGGCGACTAGGCTGAGAGGCTGCGAAGGCTTTAAGGAAAGGACTGTGAAAGACTCTGGGACCGGAGGAGAAGGTCTGGGGCTGACGCTGGCGGTGCTACTCCAGCAGGTGCTGGGCGAGCCCGGGGCGGAGGGCGGCAGCCTGCTCTGCGCAAGCTGTTTTGCCAGTGGAAGTCGTTTCACCCCACGAACCTGCCAGTGGGAGCCTGGGCTCCCTCTCCATACCGAATATAAGTGTAATGTAGCATTGTACAGTGCATTAGAAAGTGTAATATGACCTTGTTTACTAAAGCTGCATATTTTTGATATATTGTAATAAAAGGAAAATATTTCCAATGTCACAGTGCTCTTATGTAAATGTAAAACGTACAGGTACTGCAGAATTCACCCAAAGTGTACAGCCATCCGTCAGACTCGGTGTGGTCCTCGCTTTCACAGCACCCTGCCCTGTCCCCTCCGTGTGGATGGCTCCTGAGCGACGCTGCTGCAGCGGGCAGAGCGCGCCTGGCCCAGCGAGCTGCTGTGCCCTGCTCGTGTGGAAGGCGTCGGTGCTCCAGAGGGGCCCTGCTCTGTGGTTCCTGCGCCCCTCCGAAGATTGCTGAGACGTTCTGAACAAGTTGGCCTCGTGCCTCCCTGGCAGTCGCAGCTACAGGACCTGGTAGGGTGGTTTTTCTCCTGAGCTTTCTGAGATTGAGTGACTCCCCGATGGAAAGAGGGGTCGGTGGCAGGTCTCAGTGCTGGGGGCTTCCCGTGGTGCCTTGTACCAGAGCCGCAGGGGACGGGGCGAGCTGGCAGGGCCGTGGGACATCCACGAGGAGCAGCTCCCACCCCATGCTGTGGAGCTGGGGGCAGCAGGCTGGGTGCTGGCATCCCACATCCTGTGCTTGTCCTCCACGTGTGCCCTGTTCCCGGAGAAGACCTTTC
Organism: Aythya marila; assembly: GCF_965140915.1. Taxonomy (NCBI): domain Eukaryota; kingdom Metazoa; phylum Chordata; class Aves; order Anseriformes; family Anatidae; genus Aythya; species Aythya marila. Next base: position 6,667,439 of record NC_139056.1, on the reverse strand, counting down.
CTCCCAGGAGGGAGCAGCAGCTCCATGGAGGGCTGGCACCCGTGTGCCCCATGCAGACGTGCTCAGGCCTCCAGTGCCAAAGTCAGGCTTCAGTCAAGGAGTCTTTTTAGGAGATGTAGTATGGGGAGGTAACCAGTGAGACACTTTAAGTATGAGGACAAAACCCATCTTTTTATGAGTCTTGAGGTTTTTTTTTTAGGTTCTGTGTCTCTGAGGGGGTCGTGTGAGAGCACTGCAGTCCAGTGCTAGGAGCGAAGGGAGTTGTTGATGCCATTTTATGGGGCTCTTTTAGGGCCAGGTCACCCAAACACTGCACTCACTCTAAGGGTTAACCACCAGGGTGCAGACGGGGCTCCAGGCAGCCTCCTGGGATTACCTGCTCCCACCTGGGCTGCCCGCTCCCCCTGCCCCTGCCCACCAGCCCAGGCCGTACTCCAGGCCCAAGCAGCCGCAGCTCTGCGCTGGCTCCTTCAGCCAGACCAGCCCCCTCGTGTCTCCCAAAACCAGCTTGTGGGGGGCTTCCACATCAGCTCTGGCCCTGCCCAGCTGCATGTCCTGGCTCTGCACTCTGCTGCTGCAGCACCTTGGAGCGTGGTGCAGCTGCCCGTGGGGCTGGGGGCCCTTTGTGCGTGGCACCACACGGGGATGTGACTCAGCCTATTGTATATGTCACCGAGTGCCTTTTAAACACGGTCCTGGGACTCGCCCATCACTATGTGAAGTCCAGCAAAATCTGCCATCGTTTTCAGCCAGGGAACAGTGTTATGAGCGTTTTTTTTCCTCCCTCTTTTTTTAAGGTCTGATCATGTTGTGTCTGGTGAGGTTGTTACCATGCCTGGGATTTCCGTCTCCCCCTTTTTTTCTCAGGGGGTTCCCTGTAAATATGTACATTTGCTAAGTGCAGCATCCTCCGCTGGCTGTGCAGCCCTGGCGATGTCTCCTGTGCATCCTCATGTGCTGACTTGTACAATGATCTTTTCAAAGGTACTTGGATAAAATGAAATAAAACCCCACAGCCCAACGCCTGCTGGTTTCTTCCTTCCCTGCGGAGCAGAGATCCAGGCCCAGGGGAGCCCCTTGGGGTGTCTGGTGGGTGGGACTGGTCGGGGAACCCACAGGGTGGACGTGGAGGCCACAGCCCCTCAGGGTCCTGTCCCCAGAGCCATTGCCCACGGCCTGAGAGCAGCAGGCACAGGGAAAGGGGACAGTGCTGGGGGTTGTGGGAGCACCAGGGGGTCCCAGAGGCTGTGAGCCAGGGTCTGGAGAAGCTCAAAGAGTGTTTGGAGCCCCGTGATGGGCCCAGGGCCCTGGGGAGGTGAAAGGACCCTTGTAGCACCCACCCCATGGGGTGTGCCCAGGGCCAAGGGCGAGGGCACGGTGCCTGGTGTCCTGAGAGCAGCAGTATGAGACCTGCACCAGGCCCTTAGCATGGGTACAGGGATGATGCTGGTGCCAGCCATCTCTGGTGAACCAGGGTCTGTCCCACGTGGCTGGAGGGTGGGAACCGGGCCTGTGGCTGAGCTGTCCCATGGGGGAGACTTCCTGGGTTCAGCTTGTAGGCAGGGGGCTCTGTCCCCTGACCCCCAGATGTGAACCCCCTGTGTTCACCCTGTCCCCTTAGATGCCACCGAGTACCACGTGCCCCTGGCCAGAGCAAATGTGGCACCCCTGGGGTGAGCGGGGGCTGCCGGCAGCTGCACCCCCATGCTGCAGAGCTGCAGACAAAGACCAGAGCCCACGTTGTTTCCAGGGCGTTTATAGCACCCGCGCAGGTGGGACAGGGCTCACAGCTCATCCCGGGCCTCAGCCGTGCCTGACGGACTCGGCTCCTCTGTGACTGTGCTGTTCTCAGGGGTCTTGGTCACCTGCAGAAGGTGGTGGTAAGACAAGGATGGCCACGCACACCCCGTCCCCGTCCTGCTGTGGGGCAGAGCAGGGCCCATCCCCTGCCCAGCAGGGGCTTGGAGCCATCCTGGGGTGGATGGAAACCCCTCCCCAGGGAAAGGGGGACCATACTGACCACAGGTGGCTCCTCAGGCAGCGTCCCCCCATTTTCCAGGAATTTGGAGAAGGTCTCCACGTCTCGGGTGCTCCTATACTCGATCATCTGGAGTCACGGAACAGAAGGAGGATAAGGAATGATGCCCGTGCCCAGCCCCCTTCCCAGGTGCCCCACTCATGCCTTGTACCCTACCTTCCTGCCCGGCCCAGCAGGGAAATAGTGCAGTGTGGGGTAACCCCTGATGGTGAGGTTCTCCAGCTCGTTGGCCGTGGCATCCATCTCAGCAATGACAATGTCCTCGTGGTCCTTGTAGCGCTCACCCAGCTCCTCCCAAGCAGCCGCCATCTCCTTGCAGTGGGAGCACCACGGCGCATCTGCACGACAGGCACAATGCTGGGAGGACACCCTGGCTGAGCGAGGGGGCCAGGATTTGGGGCTGCCGGGTTCCTCAGGTGAGGGCCTGGCGTGGGAAGGGGGCTCAGCCCTCAGCCCCCTGATGGAGCTCAGGAAGGGTCACAGGGAGCCACAGCACTTACAGAATTTCACAAAGACGTTCTTGGTCTCATCAAATGCCACCTGCTCAAAGGTCTTCCCCACGAGGACTTTAACAGGCCGCGTGTCCCAGTCCTCAGGGGGCGTCTGGCTCAGCAGATGGGGCTGTGGGGACAACCAGGATGGCCACAGCCCATGGTGAGCAGTGCTAGGACACAGGCATCAGGGGCCAGGGTTTGCCAGGAACATCCCCCCACCACCACCTGCAGACCCAGCAGATCCAGGCACGCCAGGACCAGTTGCCAAACGCCATCCCCACCACCCCAGTGTGGTACCCAGCCCTGTTCAGCATTCCTGTGCTGACTTCTGGACCATCTCTTCCCTGCTCCCCCTCTACTTTCATCCCATCATGTGTGGCTCAATGTTGATGATCTCCTGCCTCATTTTCCATAAAGTTTTTTTTTTTTTCCTTGCACAGTCAGTTGCAGGACAAGCTGGACTCGTGCAAAGCATTTGACACTGTCCCCCATTATATCCTTGTCTCTAAACTGGAGAGACAATTTGGTGGATGGACCTTTTGGTAGGTAAGGAATCAGTTGGATGGTCACACTCAACGAGTTGCAGTCAACAGCTCAGTGTCATGGTGGAAATCAGTAACGAGCAGTGTTCCTCAGGGGTTAGTACTGGGACCAGCGCTGTTTAACAGCTCTACTAGTGACATGGGCAGCGGGATTGATGATGAAAGACACCAAGCTGTGTGGTGAGGGACCTGGACAAGCCTGAGAGGTGGGCCTGTGCAATCCTTCAGAAGTTCAACAAGGCCAAGTGCACCTGGGCTGGGGCAATCCCAAGCATAAATTTGGGCTGGGGCAATCCCAAGCATAATCCAGGCTGGGTGGAGAATGGATTGAGAGCAGCCCTGAGGAGAAGGACTTGGGGGTGTTGCTGAATGAGAAGCTCAACATGAGCCCGCAATGCGTATTGGCAGCCCGGAAAGCCAACTGTATCCTGGGCTGCACCAACAGCAGCATGGCCAGCAGGGCGAGGGAGGGGATTGTCCCCCTCTGCTCCGCTTTCATGAGACCCCACCTAGAGCCCTGCACTCAGCTCTGGGCCCCCCAGCACAAGAAGGACTATGATGTATTAGAATGAGTCCAGAGGAGACTGCAAAGTGGCTGGACCACATCTCCTACAAAGGCTGAGGGAGCTGGGGTTGTTCAGCCTGGAGACGAGAAGGCTGCAGGGACACCTTACAGTGGCTTTCCAGTACCTAAAGGGGGCTGCAGGAAAGGTGGGGAGGGACTCTGTGTCAGGGGGTGTAGTGATAGGACAAGGGGGGATGGCTTTAAACTAAAAGAGGGGAGGTTTGGGTTAGCTATTCAGAAGGAATTCTTTACTGTGAGGGTGCTGAGGCACTGGCACAGGTTGCACAGAGAAGCTGTGGATGCCCCATCCCTGGAAGTGTTTGAAACCAGGCTGGATGGGGCTTTGGGCAGCCTGGTCTGGTGGGAGGGGCAGAGGGGTTGGAATTAGAAGGTCTGTAAGGTCCCTTCCAACCCAAACCATTCTATGACTATATAAGCCCCAGATCCTCAGCTCTGGCTGCACAAGTATCAGTGAGCAGCCACGGCTCTCTCACCTTGACCTTGCCGTCCAGCACCGCCTGCACAAAGTCCCGCACGGCTGTGGCCGAGAAGGCGTCCTCAGCCATCTGGTACTTGCGGTTGTTCTCCATCTTGATGAAGCGCAAGGTGGGGGCATCCGCAGGGGTCATGCCGAAGAAGGACAGGACAGTGGCACCGTACCCATCCACGTCCACCACTACAAAGAGCACCTGGGCAGAGGGACAGGCAGCACTGAGGCCAGGGAGCCTCAGGGGTCCTCGCCGTGCCCACCCCCAGGCTGCCTCACCTTTCCCCGAAAATTGCTGGCAGCCTTGCGGAAGTCATCCCGCAGCGCCAGCTGCTCCTCCACGGTCTTGTTGAGAAAGAGCAGCATGTGGTGGGGGATATTGGCACCAAAGATGCGGCTGGAGGTCTGCGGGGAGCAGGAGGATGGTGAGGGCTGGGATACCCTGCGGCTGGTGCTGGGGACAGGGTGGGACGGGGGCCGTACCTCGTTGGAGAACTCCATCACCAGCTCCAGGCTGTGCACACGGAGCAGCCGGGTGAGCTCGGCTGCGTTCAGCCCCTGTGCTGGGTCCACAGGGAAGTCCGTCCGTTCCTCGTCAAACTGCCAGGACGCGGGCCAGTGAGCGCCAGGGGTCCCCAGCATGGACCCCCCACCCTCCCCAGCCCTGCTCACCTTCTTGAAGAGGCAGACCGTGTCAACTGACAGCCCATACGCCTCAAAGAGCTCGTCCGCCTTGGTCACACCGAACGCCACGTCCACCACCTCACCAGCCGCCTCGTAGAACGCCTGGGCCGCCTCGCCCTGCAGGTCCTGCATGGCCCCACCATGAGACCTGCCCTGGCCCTGGCCCAGCCCCGGCCTGGTCCCTGGCCCACCTTGAAGAAGCCCACGACCACGATGTCCTGGGCGTTGATGAAGGCGGCCGCGGTTTCGGTGTCCTGCAGCAGCGTGGTGCTGGGGCCGGCCCGACGCTGCATCCAGCGCACGATGCCCTCGGCGTCCATGCGGCCTGCAGCGGGGCTGCCACCATCACCACAGGCACCCACCCACCGTCACCAGGCTGCCAACCCCCCAGCCCAGGCCACCACCACCACCACGAGGCTGCCAGCTGTCACCTCCTTCACCATCACTGCCACCCCCTCGCCGTCACCACGCTGCCACCCCTTCACCACCACGTGTCCCTCCCGCTGCCCCCCCGCTGTGGATACTGCCGCCTTCATGCGGTGCCGTGGCCCTACCGCTGTAGGCGAGGGGATGAGTGCGGTTGCCATCACGGAAGAGCTTGAGCGTGGGGTAGGCGTGGATGCCAAACTCATTGCTCAGGGCTGTCTGCGCCGTGGCGTCCACCTTGCCCAGCCGCACTGCCTCCGACCCGTTCCTCAGCCTGGCGGCTGCCTGGGCAAACTCGGGGGCCAGCCTCTGGCAGTGCCCACACCACGGTGCATCTGCGTGGAGGCCCAGTGTCACCCACAGAGAGCCCAGCACGTGTGGGGGTGTCCCTGGTCCCCAGGGTGGGGCTCAGTGGGTGGCCAAGGACATGTCACACTTGAGCCTGGCATGCTCCAGCACACGCCCACACTCTTCTGTGTCCCACACCCCTTGTGTCCCTGCCCCATATCCCATGCCCCTGCCCTGTGGCCCTGCCTCACACCGTGTGCTCTTGCACCAAACCCTATGTCCCCATGTTGTCACGCTGTGCCCCTGCCCCTCTTACCCATACCCATAGCCCTGTTGTCCCCATGCCCCTGCCCCACACCTCTGCCCCCTGCCCTGCACTCACAGCTCTGCCCTGTACCCCTGCCTGTCCCCAGCCCCTGCCCTCACCCAGGACACTTACAGAACTCCACCAGCAGCAGGCTGAACTCGCTCAAGGCACGGGCAAAGTTGTGCTCGTGAAGCACCAGGACACTGTCCTCCTCCACGAGCTCATCCGAGATCACATCGTCATCTTCATCCTCCTCCTCCTCTGCCACCACCTCCCCATCATCATCCTTGCCCTCAGGCCCCTCGCTGTCCCCCCAGGCCGGGCCCAGCCAGGCCAGCGAGAGCACCAAGAGCCAAAGCAGCCGGGCCCCGGAGCCTCGCATGGTGCCACCGCTGCCAGACGCCACTGCCAAAGCCGGCGCACGGGGGAGAGGGGCCAGATAAGGGCCCCAGGGCGGGTGGTGCCGGTCCCCAGGAGCTCGTGGCCCTCCGCTACTGGCTGCCCAGCACCACAGATAAGGCAGCGGGACCAGGTGGCTGTTTTCCAGCCACCCCGTCTCCGCAGCGGGACCTGGCCCAGGGACAAGGAACAGCCACGGGATGGGCGGGCAAAGGCAAGGGGCGCGTGGACACAGCAGTAAGAGACAAGTCTGTACGGTTTAATGGCGATGGAAGAGCACAGCCTGCCACCGGGCAGTCGGACAGGGCCGGCAGCTCGGCACCGCGCGGTGGTCCCGTCCCACGCGGCCGGGCAGGCCCCGCTCAGCGCTACAGCAGGTTCACAGCCACAGACCCAGCGATGGAGATGCCGCAAGGACGAGTCGGGCGTCAGTATTAAAAAAAAACAGCAATTAAAAATAACTTTGGTTGCGAAGACCACGACCGTGGGTGCCCGCTTGCTAAGGGACCCCCCCACACCTTAACATGAATGGGGCGAGCGCGGCAGCGCCGGCGGGCAGCAAGGGGTCCCCGGGGCCGCGGGAGCCGCGTCCCCGAGCTGGCAGAAGGCGGGGGTGCGGGGCTGGGGGGGTCAGTCCTCCCAGGCCTTCTTTATGCACAGGCCCCACTCCCAGGAGAGGTGCTCCGTCTTGTCATCATCGGTGACCAGGGAGCGGACGCGGTAGGAGCCGCGCACCAGCCGGCCCCGGGGCACCTCCTCAGCTGGCGTCACCACCTCATACTCCTCGGCCCGCGGCGCGTAGCTGCCCACCATGAAGACATCGCGGTCCACTGGGTGAGAAGGCAAGAGGGGGACGAGTGAGCGGGGCCGGGGCGGCAGAGCCCCCATCCCTGGCCCCGGCCCCCACTCACCCGGCCGGCCGCGGCGGTACGTGAGGTGCAGGCACTTCAGCCCGCAGACGATCTCCCTGTTCACCTGCAAGGCAGAGGGCAGGGATGCTGAGGCATGGCATGGTGTGGTGTCCCCCTCCTCATTCTGGGGTCCCCTGGGCTTTGGGGTGCCCCCCTCTCCCCCACCCCCACAGCCCTGTAAGGCACTACACCAGGATCTGGCCTCTCGGTCAGGACTGGGCACTGAGCAGGAGAAAAGGTGGCGGGGACCCCGGCTGGCAGTGGTGCTGGGGAGGAAGGATTGTCGGGGTGGGCAGGGACCCCCAGAGGGGCAAAGAGCCAGAGGCGGGCAAGGGGCAGAGACTCCGTGGCAGCAGGGACCCGTGGGTGGCAGAATGCACCCTGTGGGGCAGCAGTAGGGCCGTGCCCAGCTCAGCCGGTGGGCACAGGGCACCCCACATCCACCTTACCTTGAAGGACACCTTCACCCTGTAGTCCACCCCCTCCTTCAGCACAAAGGGACGGCTCTGCAGCACCTCCAGGTCTCCTGCGGTGGGAGGCAGCCCCATCAGCCCGGAACCCCTTCCTCCTCCTCCCTCCCACCACGGGAGCCCCTCCACCAGCGCTCACCTGTAAGGTCCATGGTGATGGGCCCCGGCGCCTGCTCGCACATCAGGGTGAGCTTCGTCACCTGCACGTTGGGCACGCTGGCATCTAGGGACAAAAGGCAAGGTGCAGGCCTTACCCAGCCCACACAGAGCTGGCACGTCCAGTACAGAGCAGCTGTGCTGTGTGCCCCCAGGGCCTTCCCTGCCCACACAGCCCTGCAGCATCCCAAAGGGCTGCGGTGCCCACAGTTCGGAGCCAGTGACCAGCAGGCAGGGCTCAGGGACATCTCAGGCCAGCCCAAACCTCGGCATCAAACCCACCCATGTGCACCCCACTGGTCTGCATGCACCTCCCCAGCTCCCGTGCACCCCCTTGGCTGGGGCATCGGGTGCTGCGCCCCAGGCAGACATGGGGAGCAGCACAAGGCCAGGTGGGTGCTGTGGGGTTTGGGGTCACCGCCTGGCTGGGGGGCCCAGCGCCGACAGCCACGAGCTGTCAGCCCCCGCAGCCGCTCGCTCCATCTCTGTCATCCCAATGAATTCCCCGGTCCCTTGTACCCGTTCCTATGGAAACTGCGGCGGTGATCCTGTAACCAAGGCAACCGGGGTCCCCGGGCAGCCGTTCCCGTTGCAGCAGGGGAATGCCGGTGTCTCCGTGCAGCGGGGTGGGCGCAGGCAGACGGCACCCACAGGGATGCCCCAGCTCCCTGCACCCGCCGAGGCTGCATCACCTGGCACAAGGTGCCGGGGGTGCTCGGGGCACCCAGCCCCAGCCCGCGGCCCCCGGCCTTACCCACGGCCGCGGGGATGGTGCCCAGTAGTGCCTGCTTGTACTTCCGCAGGCTCTCATCCCCCGGGTCCAGCTGCTGGATCTCCTGCAGGCTCTTCTTCGCCGGCGTCTTGTACGCCAGGGCCACGTCGGCATCGTCCTCCTCCTCCAGCGACAGCGTCACCCCCTCCTTGTCAGCCATGATGTCTGCGGGGGACAGGCAGTGGCAGTCCCGCCCTGGGGACACCCCAGGGGACCCCCCGCAAGCCCCGGGGACACACAGGGGTTGCTGGGCTGTGGGGGGGGACTTAGCTCAGGTACCCCCCAAATGAATGTGGGCCATCATCTCCCCATCTTTTGCAGCCACATTGTCTCCCTTGCCTCAGGACTGTGGGGACACCGCCAGGCTGCGTGTCCCCGGGGCTCGGTGGCACAGCTGAGCCCAGAGGCGTTGCCGCCAGCTGCGTTTCCGCACGGTCATGAAGCGAGACGAGCCCGTGCCTACGTGGTGCACAGCTCGGGGCACGTTTGCAACCCGCCGTGGCCTGCAGGCACCCCGCGTGCCTGGGCACCCAGGGAGGTCCTCGGCACCGCACCGCAGCCCCTGCTCCAACCCTGCTGGGCAGCCGCCAGCCCCGTCTCCTGCCCCAAACCACCAGCAGCTGCAGGTACAGGGTGCAAAGAAAAAAATTAAAAATAATAATTTAAAAAAAAAAAAAAAACACAGGTCTGAGTCAAGCAGCGGCTCTGGTGGGTGCCAGCCAGCTGAGGGGGTGGCGCACACACAAAGGCGGGTGATGCTCCTGCAGCCAGGGGGTTCGGGGCCCCTGCCCTGCCCTGCCCTGCCTCCCGCATCCCCCCCCTGCCCTTCCCTGGAAGCCCCAGCCTGGGGGGAGAAGGGGCCGCCGCGCTCAGCCCCCAGCCCCCGGGGTGAGCCGAGCGGGTCCCCGGGGCAGCAGCGGGGCCGGGCACAGCGCGGGGGCCCCGGCCGCATCCCCAGGCCCGGCCGCGCACAGACGGACCCCCCCGGGGGCTCGCCCAGCGCCGGGTGCCGCAGGCCGGGCTGCAACGGGGCGGGAGGGGGGGCGGCCCGAGGAGACCCCCGGCGCCGTCCCCCGCTCCCGGTCCCGTTGCGATGCTCACCTGTTGGCTGCCGGGGGCGATGCTCGGGCCGGCCCCGGGGCGCTGCCCACCCCCGCGCCCCCCGGGCGCTGCCCACCCCCGAGCCCCCCGCTGCAGGGGCCGCGCTCCCCGGCCCCGCCGCCGCTCACCTCGGTAGCACAGCGCCAGCCACAGCAGCTCCAGGAGCTGCCCGCCGGCCTCGCACACATCCAGGCCGAGCATGGCCGGGGCCGGGCCGGGCCCAGCGCTCCCGGGGGCGTCGCGAAAGACCGGGGCTGGGGGAGCGCCCCGATGGGGGGGGGGGGGGTGATGCCCGCTGCTCTGCTCCCGGGGCGCGGCTCCGCCGCCTCCCGCTGCTCTCCCGGGGGCCCGGGGACGGGGACGGGGCCGCGCTCGTTCCCGGCGCTGCCCGGCGCTGCGCTCCCCCCGCTGCGCTCGGCGGTGCCCGGCGCGGCCCGGCGGGGCGGCGGCGGCGGCTCCCGCAGACGCGGCGGCTCCGCTGCCCGCCCCCGCCCGCCCCCGCCCCTCGGCGCCGGGCGGCTCCAGCCCCGCCGCTCATGGGCGGCGAGACTGCAGTGAGCTCATCCGCCGTGCGCGCCGGCACCGCGCCTGCCCGCCCCCGGGGCGCCCTGCCCGCACCCTGCCCGCATCCCCCCGCAGCCTGCCCGCACCCTGCCCGCGGCTCCATCCCCTGCCCGCACCCGGGAGCGAGCCCCGAGCGCCTGCTGCCTGCAGCTACCCATCCTCCCCCCCCCCCAGCCCTCCCGCAGCCGCCCCGCCCGGTGCCGGTGCGGCCCCGCCGGCAGCCGCGGGGATGCGGCCGGTTCCTCGGGACGCTCCCGGCCCCGGCGGCCGCCCCCGGCCCCGCTCGGCCACGGGGGGCGCCCCCCGAACGCCCTCGGCACCGCCCCGGGGGCGGCGGGGAAACGGGGTCGGGGTCGGGGCCGGGGTCGCCGCCGCGCCCCGGGATGCCCCGGCCGGGCACCGGGCTCGGACCGCGGCAGCCGCCAGGGGGAGCGCGGCGGGGGCGGGCGGGGGCCGGGCGGGGGCGGTGCCGGGGCCGGGACCGGGGCGGTGCCGGGGCTGGGCCGGGGACCGGGAGCGGGGAAGCCGCGGCCCCGAGCGGAGCGGAGCGCACCCGCGATGACCGTCGGTGGTCCCCGCGGCGGGCATCCCCGCCTGCAGATGCCGTGCCTCAGCAAGGTGAGCCGGCACCGCCCGGCACCGGCACCGCGGGGAACGGCCGTCGGGGCTCCGAGGGGACCGGGCACCGGCACCGGTCCCGCGGGACAGCGGGGAGCTGCCCCGGCCGCGCTGCTGGCAGCGCCGGAGGCACCGGGCAGCGCCCCACGCGGGGACACTTCACGGGTGGGCACCCGAGCTCCGTGCCTGGCCCCCGGCCCCGGGAGTGCCGCAGCCCCGGCAGGGCTCGCTCCCCAAAAACGGGGCTCCCCGGTGACCTGGTGACACCCGGCGGCAGCGCTCCCCGCGCCTCGGCCGGCTGCAGGGTGTCCCACGTGCGGAGGGGTGCCAAGGTGCCTCCCGGCTGCCTGCCCTGCACCAGGCTGTCGGGCTGTCCCCGGACCCTCTGCCACCAGCCGCAGGGCTGAGCGTGGCCGATGCTTGCTGGGCAGATGGAGCGGATGATCGTCAGCATGCAGGACCCGGACATGGGCATCAAGATGAGGAACCAGCGCTTGCTCATCACCGTCATCCCCCATGCCATGACAGGTGAGGTTGAGCTGGGGCTCCTTGCGAGGCCGCGCATGGCAGGGAGTCGAGCGATGCTGCCCGCCTGTGCCCAGCTCTGCGGTGTGCTGTGCCCAGCACCCAGCCCTCTGGCACCCCAGCCCCAAGCCACTCGCCTCCCCACGTTCATGTGCTCTCAGAAATGCAGCTGGGATCAATTATGCATTGGCAGAGCAGGGCGGGCGCTCGCCCGGGGCGGGCAGCTTGGCACGTCCTTGGCAGGGCACCCGTCACCCCGCTCGCCCCTTTGGCACCCGCTGCATGGGGGGCCCTGTCACACCCTGCTAACGGCCCCCAGGGAACGACATCGTGGAGTGGCTCATCCAGAAGTACGGCATCTCGGAGGAGGGTGAGTGTCGGTGCCGCAGGGCAGCCGGGGCTGCTGAGCCGCTCGGCAGCCCCCACTCCCGCTCCCCCAGAGTCGCTGCACCTCGGCAACCTCATCGTGAAGCACGGCTACATCTACCCCCTCAAAGACCCCCGCAGCCTCACGCTGCGGGCGGACGAGTCGCCCTACCGCTTCCAGGTACGTGCCCTTCTGCGGGCAGAGCGGGTGCTGCAGCAGCCTCAGTGCCGCAGCTCAGCCTGGCCCCTCTCTGCCGCCCCAGACCCCGTATTTCTGGACCAGCACCAAGTGGCCGGCCACCGAGCTGGACTATGGTAGGTGCCGACATGCTGCAGCCACTGCCACCACGGGCTGCGGCCCCTTCCCGGCCCCGCTGAGGTGGCTGCACTCCCTTCGCAGCCATTTACCTGGCGAAGAAGAACATCCGCAAGCAGGGTGACCTGATCGAGCACGAGAAGGTGAGAGGTGCCCTCCTGCCCGGCCCACGGCAGGGCTCACGTGTGTGATGAGCTGGGGGGGGCTCAGCTCATCCAGGAGGGGCCGATGCTCGCTGCTGCACCCGGTGCAGTGGTCCCCATGCTGTGGGCCCCAGGGCCAGGGGAGGGCAGGGCACAGGTGTGATGCCGTGGCCACCTGGCCGCTGCTCCCCAGGACAACTACAACCTCCTGCACAAGAGGATCAACCACACGTGGGACTTTGTGGTCATGCAGGCGCGGGAGCAGCTCCGGTGAGTGCAGGGCGCTCACAGCACCGGGATGGGGACAGGGATGGGGATGGGCAGAAGCTGGTGCCGCTGCTGCCCAGGGGAAGCAGTGGGGACGGGGCACAGGCACTGCCTTTGCCACGGACAGGGCGGCCAAGCAGCGGCGGAAGGGCGACCGCATCGTCATCGACTGCCAGGAGCAGGCGTACTGGCTCGTCAACCGGCCCCCGGTGAGGCCCTGGGCACTGGCACCAAGCACAGCCCTGGGTGCAGGGGCTGGGGGGTGGTGGTGTTGGGGGGGGTCCCTCACAGTGAGGGGGTCCCTCCAACCCTGGCACTTTGCTCTCGTTGCAGCCGGGAGCCCCCAGCGTGCTGGAGCAGGGCCCTGAGCGCAGGAATTGCCACACCAGCCGCGTGCAGCTGGTAGGTGCGGGCTGGAGCTGCCCTGGGGGGTCGCGGCTGTCCCAGCCCAGGCTGTGCACACGTTGCTTTTTTTTGGGGGGTGAACCCCAGCTCTGCTAACATCTGTGTGTCCAGCTGTCCCCACTGCCCTTGCTAAGCTGTGGGGGGGTTGTGTTTGCCCGTGCACCCTCTGCCATCTGTGCCCTCTGCTAATCCCCCAAAGGGCTGCCTTGCTGCCTGTGCCCCCAGCACCCACCTGGCAGCCCCCAGCCCCAACCCCAAGCTGTCTGGGGCCAGCCAGGCCCATCCCTCATGTGGTGGCCCCACTAACGCAGCCCCAGCACCCCCCATCTGCCCAGCTGGTCCTTACTAACCTCCAGGTTTTCTCTTCTCTTCTCCACGTGCCGTGTCATCTGCCCACGTAAGTGTCACTAACCCACGCGTCGCACCGGGGCGGGGGGCAGGATGCCTGGGTCATTCCAGGGCTGTGCTGGGCAATTTGGGGAGGGGGAACATCAATGGGAGAGGGCTGGAGGCTGCGTGGGGCTGGGGATGCACATAGGGGTGCTTCCCCTGGGTGGTGCCGGGCAGGGCTGGAGGGCACGAGGTCCTAGCCCCCCTCCCAGGCCCTCACCCGGCTCCGTGCATCTCTTGCAGGCCAAGAACATGGACTACTACAAGCGGGAGGTGAGCGGGGCGAGGAGGTGGGAGAGGGGGTGGGAGAGGGGGCGCAGGGCCTTGACGTGCCCCGTGGGCTGGCCCCAGATCGAGTACTGCAGGAAGGCCATGGCCAGGACCCGGGTGAAGTCGTCCATCTGCCTCGAGGGGTGAGCGGCAGCGGCCGTGGTGGTGGCAGAGCCGAGGACACCACGGAGCCCGAGCACGTGTCCTGGCCCCGAGTCGGCCCTGCAGCATCCCCCGAGGTGGCCGGGGGCAGGGCAGGCAGGTAGCGGGGCTGGGGACACGGCAGCCCTGGCCACCTCCAGCCCCCACTCCCGGCAGGTACATCAAGTTCAACGAGCAGTACGTGCCCCACGACCCCATCATGTCCGGCTGCCTGCCCAGCAACCCCTGGATCACCGACGACACCACGTACTGGGCCATGAACGCCCCCACGTAAGCACCCATGGGTCCCGTCCCCACCCTCCTCGCCCTGACACCGACCCCGGGACGGGGCGCAGGGAGGGGACGTGGCTGCGCGTGCAGCCCCCCCACCCCTCACCCCCTGCCCCGGTGTCGCTGGCAGGGTGCTGACCCCCACGAAGCTGCGGGTGGAGCGCTGGGGCTTCGACTTCAGTGAGCTCCTCACCGACCCGCTGGGCCGTGCACAGCTCCTCGAGTTCCTCAAGAAGGAGTTCAGTGGTCAGTGGGCCCATCCGGACCCCCCTCAGGACCTGCTGCCCACCTCACACCAGCTGCTCCCCGCCCAGGGGGGTTTAATCCTGCCGTGGGACCAGCTGGAATGGCCTGGGGAGGGTGGTGTCCGGTGCCATGTCCCCCTCCCCAACACCCTGTCCCCCTCCCCAGCTGAGAACCTGAGCTTCTGGGAGGCGTGCGAGGAGCTGCGCTACGGGGAGCAGTCCCGCATCGCCGAGATCGTGGACTCCATCTACCAGTGAGCACTGGAGGGGCAGCAGGGGACAGCTGTGGGGACCAGGCCATGACAGTGCCACGTCCGAGCGTGGGGGCAGGCCCTGGGGTGGGCGTTCATCACCGGGTGCAACCCCCAGGCAGTTCCTGGCTCCCGGGGCCACGCGCTGGGTGAACATCGACAGCAAGACCATGGAGCGGACGCTGGAGGGCATCAAGACGCCCCACCGCTACGTGATGGACGACGCCCAGATGCACATCTACATGCTGATGAAGAAGGTGGGCGAGGGCTGGGCAGGGCTGGGATGGTGCTGGGGGGCCGGGGCCTGATGGCTCTGCTCCCTGCAGGACTCCTACCCGCGCTTCCTCAAGTCGGAGCTCTACAGGAACCTCCTGGCCGAGGCCGTCATCCCCCCGGAGACCAAGAAGCGGTGAGGCAGGGACCAGGCTCTGTAGGGCGCTGGGGGCGGCCCCGTAGCGCTCACCCTGTCTCTGCCCCCAGGGTGTTCCCCTTCATGCGCAAGCAGCGGCACTCCAGCCCCAGCCCGGCCCTGCTCCTGCCCGCTGGTGACGCCGAGGACAAGATCAAAGGCCCCACGGCTGTGCCCGAGGAGGAGAGCTAGGAGACCACGCATGGTCCCAGCCCACGGCGGGAGTGGAGGGGCCCCCAGCCTCTGCCCCGTCACAGGACCCTGCCTGCAGTAGCACTGAAGGAGAGAAGCCATACGCCCCACGGCCAGCCTGGCCACACTGTGCCCCCTGCTCACCACCCCCAGCCCCATCCTCCTCCCAAAGGAGCCCCCCCGGGGCTCAACACAACACGTGCAGAAAATAAAGGACCCCGTGGGGAAAGCGCTGTGGTGAGCGTCACGGTCGGGGAGGGGTGACCAGGGGGGCTGCAGCAGGGAAGGGGGGGTCCACAAGGGGGTGGCTGCCCCTCGCCCAGCTAGATGTGCCCCCAGTGGGCTGGCAGCAGTGGGGAGCAGCCCCCCAGGCACGCACAGATGCCCCCATCCCACCCCAGTGGCTCCCACATGCAGCCCCCACCCCCAGGCATGGCTGAGCTGGCACATAGGGCGCTGGGCCCCCCTGCAGCCCCCTGTGTATGGGTGGGCAGCGCAGGGAGGCCCAAATGAACGGCCTTGGAGCCAGGCCAGGGGCGCAGCAAGATGCTGCCGGGCAGCAAACGGGGGCTGTAAAGGCCCCAGGGCTGGCAGCTGAGCTGCTCTCCCTGCCCTCAGCCCGTTAATCCAAGCAGAGGCTGAGGATCTCACGCAGGATTATTCTCTTTCCCGGAGCCGAGCCCCAGCTGTGGGGGATTAATACTGGCCATTATATAAACAGGAGGGGGGCTCACGGCCCCTGGCGCTCAGCCTCGGTGCCAAGTCCAGCCCGCACGCACTCGGGGCCCACACAGCGGGGCCGGGTGGGGATGTCCCCAGCCCACCAAGGGCCACGCGGTGCCAGCCCGTGTTGCAGCCAACGAGAGACCCTGCAGATACTTGGGATCACGGCATCCCTTCCTGCCGTAGAGCTCAGGAGCCCCAGAACAGAGGGGCTGGCTGTAGCTCAGCTCAGTGCTGGGGCGTAGAAAGCAGCCCTGGGGCGAGGTGCTGGGGAAGCTGCAGGAGCTTCGGTGCCAGGATGGAGCTTGGGACCTCGGCGCTGGCAGCCACAGGGCAGCGACAGATGGTCCCACGCTCCAGGAGACACCGCGTGCCACGCGGCTCCCTTTGGCTTGATCCAAATCCAAGCCCTGGAGTGAGATTTTCATGCTGATGGACTGCAGCAGGAATCTGGGGTGTAAAACCAGGTCACCGAGCCCCAGGCAGGGGGAAGGGATGAGCTGGCCCAGCCCTGTTATCTAACTCCAGCCTCCCGCAGGTCAGGCACCCGAGGGGCTGTGCAGCCCGCTGCCCACACAGCAATGCCCCTCGAGAGGGGCTCACTGCAGCGGCAGACAGAGACAAGTTTGCACAAATCCCTCCACAGAGCAGCCGTAGGGGCCAAGCACCCTTTTTTCTAGCAGCGCAGTGCCTGGCCTCTTCCAGAAGGGACACTGAGCTGCTTCCCGTTACCTTCACTATCGCTGAACGCTCCTGGCCCAGCACCAGCTCAGCTGGCAGGTCTGTCACATTCCAGTTGCTTCCCGGGGTTTGAGCCTTGTCCAGGGCGAGCCTGACCATCGTAACGAAGGGGAGAGGTGGGCACCTACCGCCAAAGAGCCAAAGACAAGCTGCAAGCATCACCAGGACACTTGGGTCCCTTCCAAAAAGTTTTTTTCTGCCCTTGGGAAGCCACACAAAGGGCTGCCAAAATTCTGAATTCTTGTATAACTTCAGCTGTTTGTTAGCAGCCACAAAAAAAGCATGGCACCATTTACAAACAATGCAAAAGAGGATTTATTGAAACCATTACAGTTAGACCAAGTCCTATACAGCACAATTTGCAATAAGTTAAAGAACCAATCCAAACAGTCGTAGTGTTAAAAAACACACTAATGCATAACACAGTGATATAATGCCATCATCACCCATCTGAGTTATTGAATCAAGGCACAAAGTCATTCATTAAATACTGCAAAAAACAATTACACACGGAAAGAAGCTGCAAAAAGGACTTGTTTTGTTAAGAAGGTGCTGGTTTGGCACTGATGCGTTTAGTTGAGCTGCCACAGGGAATTCTGGATCTCCAAAGTATTTGGAAACATGAACGGACAACTTAAAGCCAGAAAAGCCCCCCAAGAGCTGAAAACCCAGCACTATTGAAGGAGAACATTCAGTGTGCCTACCACGAAGGTCAGGCCTGCGCAGGGAGCTGAGGAGGAAGGGAGCCAGCGTGGTTACGGTGAGAATAAAGCCTGGGCGTGCTCGCTGCCCCGGGAACCTCAGCGGGATGCAATCTGTGCTGACCACACAGATCCAGGCCACCGGGCACCCATCCTGCACAGCTCTGACTGGCAGAGGGTGCAAGCACACCCGATCAGCAGCTACGGGGCCGCGGGGCAGCAGCGGGTGGGTGTGTGGCCGGACTATGGGTGCCACAGCTCATTTTGCTGCAAGGCTGGGAGAGCTGCAGCCGCACGCACAGTTCTGCGTGACCCCAGCTGCCCGTGCCCGGAGCTGCCCTGCAGCATGGGAAATGTCAGTGGCTGCCCCGAGAGAACTGATTCCTGGACCTACACAAGCTCTCAAGTTCTGTCTCAAGTTGCTCGCCCTGCAGTATTGCCTGCAGGTGCCCCAAGCTGAGACTGCATGAGGGAGGAAGGCCCTGGCTAACCCCCCTCCAGCACCACAAAAGCTGGGAGGTTTTTTAGGATGCAAACTCCACCGTGTTCAGCTGTGTTTTCTGTCCACCTCCCTCTCACCAGCCAAAGGGACGCCCAGCAGCGTGCAAACAGCAGCTGTCTCAGTGCAGCTGGTGTGGGGACAGCAGCTTTCAGGACCCAGCAGCCTATGCAAACTGGTTTCCAGGCTTCTTGCACATTGTTCCTACAGCCTGCACCGGTGCCCACCAGGAACAGGGCAGAGCAGACACAGCACACTAAAGACATCTCCAAGAGAGACATCACTTTCACACAGCAGCCCATCCCAGCCAGCAAGACCCACTCTCTCGGGCCGCCAGGCTGCACCTTCAGAGAAAACAACACCTGGAGATCCTCCCCCAGCACCACTTCAATCCGAGGGGCAGGGAGGCAGCACAGAGCTCTCCTTGGAGCGGTGCTGCACATACAGCCTGTGTTTTTGCGTAGTGGCTTACATCTGTCTTGCAGCTTGCCCACCCCCTGGCAGAGGGGACAGAACTTGGAAAAGACTCCTCAGTAGCTGCAAGACCAAATTAGTATTTTCAGGACAGCTGGCATTGCCACTGGAGTACAGAGAGCTCCCAGGAGCAGCAGGCCAAGCTCCCAGGAAAGGTTAAAGTGCAATTCTACCCTAATAAGTGTCCTAGATCCCCTGGCACCTCAAAACCAAGAGGAGAGGTGGTGTCCACACCTGAAGGGACCAGCAAGCCTCATGTTATTGTATCACCTACAATCACAAGGGGGCTGGGATGTGGACGTATGGGTCAGGTGGGAGACCAGCTCCCTGTCAGTGTCACCAGTGCTGTACAGCCTGGCAGGAAAGGAAGCAGCACAGAAGACACGGGTAGGCTTGTGATTCCAGGTGGGGTACACAGGGTAGTCTATTCTTAGGTGAAAAGGTCATTTTCTAAGTAGAATGAAACTTTAATCTGTGCCCTGCTGGCACAGGTAGGACCTAGCCAAGTCATCAGCCATGGCTGGGGTCTAGCACTACACACCCATTATTGAAGGGGGACCCAAATTCAGGAGAGGACGATTGCAAATGGCTCTGCAGTCAAGCACCTCTTCTGCAGCCAGGAGAGCTGACTCAGAAAGGAAATCTAACACCACACACCAAAGCTCCACTTCTCATGCAAGCACCCAGGAAATAATCAGCTCAGGCATCCCCACGAGCATGTTTTCCTCCAGATAGAGGCTGAGTCAGCACAGTTCTGCGGGCGCAGAAGGACCAAGTGGAAAGCCCTCATCCCTGAGCTCACGACACCTCAGTGGCAGCCAAGCACTGAAGTCCCATGAGCTCTGACAGTGGATGCGCCGGCAGCTGCTCCCACAGCCTGGGCATACCCAGGCACTGGGGGAGCTTCCCTGCCAGCCACACTTTGGTTTGCAGATCGAGAAAGACAGCTTCCCATTGGAATCCGTGATCGGGGTTTGCTAAGTGCAGTGCTGCAGAGGAGAGGGGCCAGAGCAGCCTCTCCTGCTCTCCCAGCGAACTCACACTCGGCTGTGGAATCGCATCCTGTAGAGGCGGTCCCGGATGTACTGCTCACTGTCCACAGCCACCTGGCTCAGCCAGATCACCTTGCTCTCCGAGACATCCTCCTTCAGCTTGCGCTTCATCAGAGATACCAACCCCGGCTCCTCGCCGGGTTGAGGCCCCGTCAACAGCACATAGCAGGCATGACGGCTCCGCTCAAACAGCGCGGCTGTAACACAGAGCAGAGGGAACAGCCCGGCCTCAGGTCTCCATTCAGGCCGTCCACAAGCTCACCACCACACCCCCAGGCAGCCCAGGAGGTACCAGGAGTCGGTGTCCTCCTGCAGCTCCCTGCTGGAGGGCTGCAAGGCCAGGACTTACCATTGAACGCAATGATCTGGTCTGTGTTATTGCGGAGCTCCAACAGGACGTTAGTGTAGGAAGGATGGAACAGATACAGCTTCTGCTGAGGAGCTGTGGATCCCTGTAACCAACAGGACTCTATCAGAACACTCACATACATTATCCCAGAGACCAGGCTCAGCTATTACTTCATGCCCGACAGAGTACATCCAGCCAAATACTTGTCTACGTCTAGCCAATTCATCCTGTTTGATGCCACCATCACAAGGGATAGGATTTTACTCACTGCTTGGTGCCCTCCTCCCCAGCCCAACCTTCCTGCACAGAGCAGGCCTGTCTGCTATGTGCAGGAGACAGATTTTGCCCTCGGGCTAGTAGACTTAGCAAGGAGAGCACAGAAAACTCAGCTGGCATTCAGGCACCCTCCAACACAAAGCGACACTGACACTGCCAGCCACTGCTCCATAGCCAAGCTGTGTATCAGGGCTGCTGCAGCCTGCCTTGGAGACGGAGAGGATGCTCACGTGGCCACAGATCACAGTCTGCAGTACTGCTGCAGAAGGTGCAGACCAAACAGCAGCAGTCTCAGGGGTACCAAGCCAGCAGCCTCTCAACTCACCTGCAGTACCACACCAAGGCAAGGCTCTGGGCAATCCAGTTACTTTGCTCATACAGCCACTAAGTTCCTTTTCTCTATGTAGCCAGGCTGAGGATGACAAAAGCTGCTGGTGCCACCACCAGCTGCAAGTAGGGACAATGCTACGGCCATGGTAAGGACCTACTACAGACCAGACCACAGGCAGAGGTCTGCATACTGCAAGCAGACAGGGCTGGTCAGAGACACGTGGATACCCCACACCCTGTGCAGAATGCTGCAGTGTTCGTAGGACCTACAGATTTGAATGTCAACGCTGGGTAAAGGGGGTGTCTCCAGACAATTTTGACCCAAAGTTTAGAAAACAGCAGCCATGCAGCAGCACTACCCACCGTTTCATTTCCTGCAACCTTGTATTCACCCCAGATGAGGAAGGTGGACCGGTGATCAGCAGTAGAAAGTGTGGCTAGCCCTGGGCTCTCTGCTCTCGAGTTCAGCTTCAGGTCCCACTGGACTGCTCCAGATCCACCCTCAACAATCATAACCTAGCAGGAAAGAAAGAAAACGAACTCGGATCAAAGAGCTCTATGAGCCACGAGGAAGAGGCCAAGTCAGCTGTCTCTACCTCATACTGTCTATGGGAGCAAGTATCTGACACATAGGAAGACGAGGAAACACTTGAAGCTGAGCTTCCACTTGATCACAGAGCTGTGAGACCTTGGGTGGACCATGTAAGAGTAAAGTCTCAACTTTTTCAAGCTATTTCACGGAGTTCAAAGTTCTGTCATCAAAGTCACTTGCTGAGAAGAGAAAGTGCCTGGGCTGGCTTCAGCAGCTTCTTAAAAGAGATTCTTTTCTAGCTAAAAGCCTTCTAAAATCAGCTGGAGGCAGCACATTGTACCAGCTGCCCTCAGCTCAATGCCTGCTTGAGCTGAGACATGCAGAGAAAAGGGAAGTTAAAAGGAAGAGCTTTCAAACCTTCTTCCTGTTGGGCCCGATCTCACTCTCAAGGACAACACCAAGAACATCAGGTTTGTAGTAACCAAGCCGTGGCTCACTGAGAAAGGAAAAGAATGGACAGATCACAATACAACCTGACGGCTTGTGCATGCCCTGGTCTTTCAGAGCAGCCTCCCAGCAACTCCCTTGTATGAGACTCAGCTGCTACAACACTGCAGGCTTTTATATTTCAAATGAAAAAATAGCATCTGCCAGGACCGCTGCTGCTGGAAACCTGAAAATGCTACACACGATCTGTGCAGGCAGCATTACCTCATAACATGGGACACATTGAGGGTCCACAAAATCTGAAGATTCTGTGGATTGATCAGCGTAGCCATCTCCGAGTTCACAACCAGGACGTTGTCCCGTGATGCCCCGGGAATTTTTACCAGGTAATGAATGTCTCCAGAGCTAAACAAGAACAGAGAATTGATTATGCTTTCTAGATAGGGGATTTTTTTTTCCCCTGCATAATAAAAAGTCAGAGGCTCATCATAACAGGCAGGGAAGACCAGCAGGGCTGGGAGGTGAAGCACCAGGCTCTGCATTTGCCACCCACTGAATTAGTTGTCTGAGGTGCTCCACTTGCATGCAAATACAAAATCACAATCTGCTTTCCCTCCTTTACTGTGAAACCCTGACAAAACTATCAATGCCAGCTCTCTCCCCAAGGTTTGGATGTGCTCTTAGGCCAAATTGCATAGCCAGGAAAGAACAACGGCAGAGCAATCCATCCTGTCAGGAACATCAGTGCCCTCCAAACCACCGGCAACCAAGATGTGACACCATGCCTGGGAAGGAAGAAGCGGTGTGTGGTTGGGTCAATGTTCCTCTCCCACAGAGGATCTTGCTCAAGGCTGGGAAGCAAATTTTCCATCCCAGTTGCTGCACTGTAGAGCTCTTTCAGGGAATATGCATAGACAGAGTTGGCTGTGCAAAAAAAAAGCAAAAATGAGGGAGGTAAGTTATCCTGCACTTGCTCTGAACTCCACAGATTTCCAGATAATGTCTGAAATGAATCTGGCAGATGAATGATGAACTGTATTTTTAGCAATATTTTGAGACTCAAGCCTGCCTTTTTGAATGCTTTTAGCATCGTATCTGTTCATAATCCAAGCGTTTCACAATAATCACTTGCTATTTAAATGGCTGCTTAAAACTTACATTCTTAACATTTTTTCAAATACGATTACTACAGTATGTACCAAACCTTAGTTTCAGCAAGGTCCCACCTTCTTTTGGCCTCAAATAGCTTCTTCACCAGCTGGAACCATGACATAGCTTTTGAGAATGTAAAACACTCTTTCCAACAACTGTTTAGTAACACTTATTTCACAGTTACAATCATTCTTTCCGACTGAAGTCCTGAACAGGACTGTACCTGTATAGAAAAGGAAGTAGGAGGAAGAGCCTATGTTCAGACTGATATAATGAGCCTTCCCACCCATGCTGTGACTTTCAGTGGAGCCGATCTCGTTGCCATTTCTTCCCGAATGGATGAAGGTCTTAATCTACACAGCAACAGGATTAAAAAAAAAGAAAAAAAAAAGTTAAAATTGCTTCACTCCAATTCAAGCGTTCTCATGTAGTGGCTTCACGTAGTACCTGACATCACCTGCAGGAAGCACTGTGCTGGCAGAGCAGTTAGCACAGCTTTTTCTCTCCTTGCAGGCTTGACAAGGCCCAGGGAACACAGCTCTGCTAAATATAAATTCTTGCAGTGCCCTAGCCTACTCCTCCTAAAGCTGACATTGAGTCCATAGGGATAAAAAAGATGCCGGGATTCTTTATGCTCTTAGTGCAGGTACCAGAGCAACAGAATCCACTCAAAATATTTCATCCAAGAGAATAAAGGATAAAGGCAGGATCGAATTCAAATGACTGGGCAAGAGGCACGGTCTGGGGGGAACACAGCACGCTAGGACTGAGAAGCAGCATCCAGCAGAGACGCCGAGTCAGAGAAGAACAGAGACCTTCCTTCCTCCTCCTTGAGCGGGGCAAACAGGGAAACAAAACAAAATCTGCTGCTCTTGACGTGAAACTGGAGAGCCTGGTATGCAAATAGGGGATAGAGCTTGCTGGGGAGAACGAAGCAGGCAGCTGAGGGGGGAGTGCAACGCATCCACCAGCTGATCCCAGCCTCCCGCACCGGGAGGAGACGCACACCAGCGCTTGATGAACTGCTGCACCTTTACCCGCAAGCACGGGTGCAGCAGCTGCCCCAGGGACAGAAACTGCCAGTGGCAGTCATGTAGCCAGTGAGAACACACAGCACCTTACACACTGCATTGCCTAACGCCTTCCGTGAGGTGCTACAGGCGATGTATCCTGAAAAATGGCTTGTTTTCCAGGACGTGTCTGTGCTGAAGCTTGCAGCAGGTAGGGGTCACTAAGACTCACAAAAAAATGGCATCTAAACCCCCTGCTACACAAGCACACAGAACCTTCCCCGCAGACTGCTCAAAGCCCTGCCATTTCAGGAGACTGCAGCATAACGTCATGTTCAGCTGCAGCCCTTGTTAGCAACAAAGCTAATTTACTGAAGTTCTGAATCTCCCTTCCAAAGGGACTGCCTTTTTCCAGCTCCAGAGCTCCACTCAAGCTTCCCACCATTTCTGCGATTTCTCAAAACACAATGTACTTTTACTGGAGTTGACAGAGTACTTGCCAAGTCCAGAGGGAGGGAGGGGTTTCATACCAAGATAGCTAGAGAGGTTACATGGAAAACAAATCATATGGCAGTTTAGCAGAACAGAGACTACATTCAACCATTCCTTGACTGGCTAAGATTAAGAAAACAACAAAACCAAAAAAGACTTGAGATAACTGGAATAGCAAAAGCAGCAAGGAAAGAAAACAGAAGAGAAATGTAGGAGTCAGAGAGGATAGAATTTCTGATGACTCTGGCACCAACAATGCCTCAGACAGCAAAACCCAATCTGCTTATAGAGTGCTCTGGTATGAGGAGACAGGGCTCCCACTCCTCCCCTCAGACTTGGAGGGAACCATAACTTCTGCATGGCTTAAACAGGACTGATTGCGCATACAGATGATGAGCATCACTCAGTCATGGATACAGATGGATTATGATACAAATATTTTTAGCTACATGACTTTTCCCCTCTAAGACATGCGAAAATGCAATACTGGAACAGGCATAAGGCAATTAGAACTATTTCGCTAAATTAACCTGTCAGAATTAACCAGCACAGGGACACCTGGAAGAGAACCGTGCAAAGCAAGACCATAAGCACAGACTCATAAGGTACCAGAGAGACCACTGGCTGTACAAAAGCTCTGGCTGTCAGATGTACTTTGATCTAAGAGCCAAACCTGTCAGGGTTTGTTCACTTCCACTTCTCCGAGCATTGTCCCAGAAAACTGCAACCTCATCTTGCCTAGGCACGCTCCTCCACATACAGCCTAAGAAGATGCAGTGAGCAGCACAGACTGAAAAGGGAGAGGGGTTCCTGGCTGTTCTTTTGCTTTGTTTTGTTTTTGTTTTTGTTTTTTGTTTTGAAGCCATAAAACGCTTGCATGGATTTGAGAGTACATCTCTGCAGGGTGGGAAAAAACCTTCCCCAAACTCACAGATATCAGAGGCCTCTGGGCACTTCCTCTTAGGCTACAAGACTGAAATAAATAGCATTCCTGCCATGCCCTGTGGCCTGGTCACAGGGTTTATCGTAGCTTTAGAGTGACATACCTTATCTCCTGTAGCAACAAAGATTATCAGGTCCTGAACTCCATCACTATCCACATCTGGAATCACTGACAAGGGAGTCAGCACAGTATAATTAGCTCCAAAGTCATTTGACTGTCTCCACTGAACACGCCCTAGAAGACAGAGTCATTGGGAAATGTTCACTAAAATGCACTTTACATTGAGAGGCTTTAAAACACCATTGCTCCTCCTTGCAGCAAGCAACCATTTACAGCCCATCAGCACCACAAGGCAACCGCATTTATACTCATCATGGGGTATTTTTGCATTTCTGCATTTCCAATGAGTGCCTGTATCCACGATTTCAGCTCATAGTGGAAAGTAACTCCAGCTGCCTGCACAAAGGCAGACTAATGTCCTAGGCACAAGTCAATCAGCACGGCACAAAGAACAGCTGGCTTTTTTGTGTGTTACCTTAACAAGCTTTCCCGTACGTTCATGCTGTGGAGAACCCTTTCTTTTTAGCAAGCCAAAATCTTGTTGTTCTGTATTTAAATTTGTGCAGGCATTTTAAAATCATAAAGAGGCTGAATTCTGATCACAGCATTACAGCTACTCCCGACAACACATTTTCCTGCAACTTGACTCCTGCAAAACTTTCAGGCCAACATGACCCCTCACAACTCAGTTTACATCCCTCTTCTCTCCAGCATTTGAAGAAGGCCCACAGCACTTCAGACAATTTTGTCTCATTTGCTCGTAAATGTAGGTGTCAGAGCTTTGGCTTTACTCAGATACACTCTGCTGCTGGCGACTTTCCAGACACCACTGGGGGAATTTGCAGCACAATTTGCTGAGAGAGGAGACTGGTGTTTGTTTTTTTCTTTTTAAGGAAGACTTAAGTGTCTAACTAGGTGCTCAGAGGGGAAATGCTTACCCTCCCCTTTAAACAGTATCCTATACAGCCACCAGCAGTTCAGGAATGCAAAGTAATCATGTTCTTTGTCATGAAGGCAGTTGTACTGGAAGACGAGGAATTACTACCCTACTGTCTGCAATAATTTAAGGCAGGCTGTATTGCCGGTGTGATTCCGTCAAAGCTTTTACTGAAACACTGAAAAAAAGGTACTTGGATTTGTTACTATGACAACAGATATGAAACAGAAGAATGCCCCTAGGAAATAATGTGAAGGCAAAGAATTTTACCCCTGAAAACAACAAGCAGACAAATTATGAAGAGAACTTAAGTTTTAAAAGACTATATCCTGGCTTCAGGGTAGTCCAAAGCTGCAACAGTAAAATCAGGCTGCTGAAATCCATATTACAATGCATAATGCTTTATTATTTGCGGGCTAGATGGGGAAAATGATTTTGGAGGAAGGTCTCTTACTCTCTGGAAAAAAAGAAGTCTGATTTAAGAAACACATACAGGTAACTGAGACAGCTTTAACACAAAGAAGTTAAGAACCTTTCATGCTCTAACACAATTCCCAAAGGGCATGAACTGTGAATCCAGTCCCACCTTGCTCTATTAACAGGAGATCTGACTATTCTGGCAGCCATCTGGAGTGCTACAATACTTCCTCAGTGTCCAAGATCATTGCAAAAGCACGGCAACATAAACCAAGACAGAAATTAGACAAGAAATCCAATATGGGTGAAGGGTTTTGTTCTGTTTTGGGTCTGGAAGGAATAATAAAACTAGGGCTTCAAAATGTCAGTGACTGAGTTCAGCTCTCACTCCAAGGAACCAAACTCCCTGCTGCCCCCGAGTGTAACAGTCTGCAGCTCACAGGCTACCGGAGCCAAAGGCAGGTGTCTTGTACTGAGCAGTGCTAAAACTCTTTAATGTCACTGCCCACATGTTTACTAAACACCTGTAAGTTCCTGGCCCTCAACATGTAGTGGATGTGCAGAACTATTCCCTGCTGTTTTTTTGTTTGTTTGTTTTGCTTTTGTTTTGTTTTCTGAACCTTCTGCTGGATAAAAGAACCACTGAGCAAAGAACTGTGACATGAAAGAGCCATTCCCTGTTCTTTTACATGTCGCTCGTAATTTTATAGACAGCTTTCTGCCTGTCACACATTGGCTGAAGACTTCTGGTTTATTTCGTGCTTTCTTGCATGGAAGAAATTTCAGACATCTGATCATAGCGGCCCCCTTTCTGCCACATCCCTTTGGAGACCAGTGAGAACCAGAACCGCTCACAGGGTTCACAGTGCAAGCTACCAGAGGACAAGGTAAAGACAGAAGTGTTCATCACATGCTCTTCCTCTGAATGCTGCTTCTGGCCATGGCAGAGACAATACCCAGCTACACAGACCTCTGCTTTGACCTGAAAAAGCTAATCTTAAGCTCCTGTGTCCCAGCTGGCTTGTTTATCTTCACATGAAGGAATGTTAAATGTCCCACACAAACAGACGCATGCGATACATGTGCTTTCCTTCTTGTTTGCTCAGGTCACTTATTCTGGCAATGAAGAAAGCAAAATTTGATACAACTTGGATTGACAGAAAAGCATTAATTTTGTCGGCATCTTCAGATCAAACATCCTACAGGCAGAGACTAAAGGTAGAGGTCCCTGGAATCTCATCAATCCTCCATGATGATGAATCATTAACAGCTAAATATTAATCTGGCTACTGCTATTAGTACAACATGATGAAAGTCAGACTTTGACACTTTAAATAGGTTTAACCCGATATTTTATTCTGATCTGCCCTCCTAACCCACAGTGAAAGTCTAGGAAACCCCTTTTAACCTACATAAAGCCACAGCAAAAATGTACCAAATATGTCAACCGCTGGGTTATTCAGCTTTCTGTCGGAATCAATTTTTCATCTGTTGCTTTTAATTTACCTGTGGAATGTTTTCCTACCACATTGTTCTTGTGACTTGTGGCTTAGCCTGGTTGTTTCTCTACGTGCTTGTGCTATTTCTTTGTGGTTGCCTTCTGTTAAATGGCTTTGGCTCAGCTGTCACCTATCTACATTTTGACCTAAAAGCAACTACTTCATTAATGTCTATAAATATCCTGTGCTAAAGCCCGTTGACGAACAAAATGGTGCTAAGATATCTCCGTTGGTACAGAATCTTTCCAGCTGTGTGTGCGTTGTTCATTCCAGCTACAGTGGAAATTAAAAGCTGTTAATCTTTTCATCAGATCCCTTTTTCCATTGCTATCTCTCTCTCCCTGTTTTTGGAAAACAGGGTGTAAGGGATGCACTACTGGATACAGAGGGGAGGATCCTTGGCATGTTTCCAAGAGAGAACATGCATTGTCTATAACCTTTGAAACAGTGACCCCCCAAATGGAAATGTATTTCAATCTTCCTCAGAGAGGAAGGTTCAAGGCGTAACAGATGATCACTGCCCTGTTCCTAGAGAAGCACAGGCACTCTTTACCCTCACCCTTCCCCCTTCAGACAAGGCAGTGAAGAACCCCCCATCTATAGGTGCAGAAATGAAGAAGGCTTTCCAGAGAAATCAGGCAAACCCCTAGACTACTAAAACAGACCACTGAGTGCTTCTACATACTCCCCTTGGTGATTTTAGATCTTAAATCCCTGAAACTCCCACACTTCTTGCCACTGCAGGAACTCCTAGCACTCACACAAAGGACTGAGAAATATCAGGGGTTCATGCCCAGCTCCCGGGAGCAAAAAGTAACATTCACAGCTAGTGACTGCTTCTCCTGTTTCAAAAGTTGTTGAAAAGTTGTTCTTGTAATACAACAGCTGGCACAAAACACCACAGCAGAGCCCAGTCTCTGGAACAGACAGGCTGAGAGAACAGGCAGTTCTCAAAGGCCCAGCCAATGGCTCTGGCAAGGTTTTCAAGATGATAAATGCCCTGCACATCATCCACGTATTGTCTTGTCATGTCATGCTGCTGTTCCCCGTTCCCAAGGTCTGACAGCCACCAGGTGAGGGATGCCAGCACCGTCCCCTGTGCCCAGCACTGTCCCCCTTGCCACTCACCTGACCGGCTGAGCGCGGTGAGCGACGCCGGCTTCCCCACGACGAGGCAACCCGGTTCCGAAGCCTCCCCGAGCTGCCCGATGCCGCACTGCATCCACTCGACCTCCTTGGCAGCCGGCTTCTCCCACAGCACTTTGCCGTTTTTGCCAGACACGGCAGCAAGAAAGGCACATGGAGAAGGGAGACCTGAAGAGAAGAGCCATCAGAGGGACTCCTGCCCGTGCCTACTTCCACTGCCCTGCACCTCCTGGGTGCTGCGCCTTGCCTCGTTCCCTATCCCTTCCCAGCTAACCCCATTTTCTCTCCCAAGCCCTTATCTTCATTTCTCTTCTAACAGAAGCACACGCTGCTTCCAACTTCATGACACGGAGGAGAATCAACACGATGGGCACTACTCCAACACCAGCACCCCCCTCAGGACAGCTGCCACAGCAGCCTCACTACTTATAACAAAAAGAGAAGGAGCAGCCCTTACTACAAGGCCTTTTGTTTCAGAATCAGCTACCTTCATCCCAACAAGTACGGTTGGAGTTGCTGCTGCCATTGCTAGCTCTGAAAGCGAAGATGACATCTTGCACTTTGTCCTTGTCCACATCTTCTATGGCAAGAAACTGGTAAGCCACTGTAAAAGAGATCACAAGCCAGGCACTAGTGAGGATTGCCTCAACCAACAGCACAGCTAGCTGGAGGAAAACACAAATTCCTAGAGTCCTACTCACTGCTTCCATCTCTGACAGCAAAACATTAGGACAAACTGGCTTTTGTATTAAAAAAAAAGGCATCTACATGAGTACTAAGGACTGGAAGTTAGTGCCAAAGGAATTTTTTTCCATCCCTCAGAGGATTTGTCTCTTTTTATAGCCAGGCATCCAGAATTTGAACTATGTTTAACAAAGAACAACTCTGGTCTTGGTGTGGGGTTGCTATTCCCAAAATAAAAAAGACAAACAAATCATGAAACCCAGCCCCAGCTATATCATCTTACTCACTCTCAGCTAAAAGCACCCTTCTTTAGCTCAAAGTAGCAGAATTTTAGATTTAGGCATTAAAGCACAAAGTCCAGTCCCTGTTGGTGAATACTACTTCTGTGCTTATGGCATAAACAGCATACAGCCACCACACACAAGGTTAAAGAAAAGCACTGACAGAAGCAAACACCCAGTCACCAAGGTGCAGTACAAAGGTTAAAGAGCTAATTGAAACAATTATAAATTTGTGCAGTTAATAAAAAAGCAAGGTGCAATTATTCTACTCCCCTTCCTGTTAGCCATGGAGAAAAATTAGAAAGTCACACTGACAGGGAAAAGATGCTTAATGGTCCCCAAACCTAAGCACAACTTCAAGGGAACACTCCACAAACCCAACTGCAACAAAGATTTATTCCTAGATACCCTTCCCTATTTCTTTTATTCCAAACGAGAGCAGTCTGCTGCCTTGTTAGTGCTTCAGAGCAGCATTTAATTTTTCAATTAGATCCTGTAAGCACCTCCTGGAAGGCCACTCCAATTATGACGGGCCTTTGCTTACCCAGGTCAGGTATTCACAGTTCTCGCTCCCGAGGGGAGCACCCCTGCAGGCCCAGCTCCAGATTGTGCTGAGGCAGAGAGCCACAGTTCAAATCCACAACATGCAAGGGAACAGAACCATTGCTAAGTACTTACTCTGCTACAGTAAGCTCACCTGCATTTTCATAGTATTGGAACCATGTTCTTTCCGAAATAGGCCTCTCTGGGCAAGGAATGATAAACGAGAAAGCAAACACAATTATCAGACACAGAAATAATGAGATGAAGAAGGCAGCAGTGCGCCACCGGGACAGCCGAGACAGTTGTGATGACTGCTTGATGATAATTCTTCTCTCAGCAAAGTTTTCATGGTTCTCTTGAGCTTTTACATCCTCTGTCTTCAGAGGGTGGATCTCAGCTTCTGAGTCTTTGTTATCCATCGCAGCTCACTCATTCAGACACCCTTCTCCCCTTTCACCTGCAGGGGGAGAACAGAAAGAGCAGTTAAAATACATTTTGGAATATAGAATAAAATGACAAAATATTCTCTTGCTACCTGATATTCACACTGGGAACATTTAACAGGAGGTGGCAAGTCAGCGCGCTGTCACACAGCTGGATAAAGCACCTCTGGTACCGGAGGTCTCCTACCCAGAGCAACAGGGAGAAGCAGCAGGACCCCAAAATAGCAGTGTTCGGTCTCCAGAGTAGGAAGTCAGCACCGCCAGACCCAGAGCAAGGACAAAAGCGGTGATGGCTTCTGTGCTGAACGGACTGGCTGCCTCGTGAAAAACACGCCAAAAGCTCCTTTTGCTGAAAAGACTTCTCACCACCTCCCGCGTATTTCAGTCTGACTCCTGGCTGGATAGGTGAAAGGAAACACTCGTGACCTTTATTTCCCAACATAAAGATGTTCCCTGGTGTAATGAGCACATGAGCTTCCCGGGGAGAGAAACAAACTCCAACGTATTCTGCGTAGGAGCAAAACAAAGCTATTCAGCACCAGCCCTGATGAGAAGCCACTTGCTAAGTGTTGCAACCCAGCCCTACAGCAGGCAAGAGAACAATTACTTTCCTCTCTGGAGGATAACAAAAGCACAAATTCAGACTAGAATTGGGCAAATTGGATTTCATCGGAATGGAAGAGGAGCTAACAGCTGCTATTTTCATTTCTCCTGCTATAAATCATAATCTATAATTAATGAAACTGCACTTGGGGAAGACAGGTTCCCCTTGCCACAAATAATCAAACCACTTTTCCTCAGCTTGACTGAAAAGCTCTTTCTGCAGGATGGGGCCAGGCTCCTCCCTCCCACTCCAGAGGTAGAGCGAAGTGCAGGAACTGCAACCAGCAGGACCCTTCCCATCAACTTTCCACTGCAGGAGTCAGGAGTTCTAAATTCACAGCCCCGGACCATCTGCAATATGAGGCTGAAGAGGACAGGCAAGGCAAACAACTTTGATCAACTTCTGGCACTCAAAGGAGCTCCTACATTCCAGAGGTAATCTCAAGGCAGCGAACTGTCAGCCTGTGTCAGAATACTTTGAGCTACAGCTACAGTACCACAGGGGTTTTTGCTGATTACCTTCTGAAAAGGAATAAAAGAAAACCTAGTTGGTTTCAGAAGTCCGTAACATTACCCACAATAATAATAAGAAAAACTAACTTTAAATATAGTTTTCAGGCCTCTCTCTAGTGTTTCTTTAAAAAAGTAGCAGGAGGAAAGAAATAAACAACTACACATTCCAGTAGCCTTGGAAAAAGCTGCAGGACAGTGTCATAAGAAGTTTTATCAGAGCAAATAAACACGACAAACCAAGCCAATTTTCCATTGCCCCACTGGTCACGTGCCTGGCTTGTCTGCCCGGGCGATTTACTTCCCCAGCAGAAAATAACTCCAGCTCCACGCCACCACAGGACGCAGAGCGTTTGAGCCTTCACCTCGTGTAACAAGGGGCTCGTTAGGCTTCACAGCTGAAGGGGAACAAAACTACATCAAAGCAGAAGGTTGAGCACAACTGGTGACCAGGACAGCCTGGCACGCTGCTGGCAGCCACCTACTGGACAAGGCTGCAGCTCTGAAGTGCTTCAGCCTAAGCCCTCTGGCATTTGTTCTGAGACAGCATATCGAGTACAAGATCTCACCCCAGACAATTTAACTCAGGCTGCGCAATCCCACGCAAATTCAATTAAATCAATAGTGCAGAAGCTGCATCTTCCAGAGACCTCACTCTACAGACCCCATCTGCCCTTCCCGTCAGTCGACCAGCAACACCTGAGACAACTCCACGGGGCCGACTGCTTCAGAACCCACTGCAGCACTTGGCAGGCACTCAACAATGGTGGGAAGACTGCAAATGGAGAGAAGAAGAGAGAGAGCTGTTTATTCTGACTCCCCCGGGCCTGGCCACAGCGGCAGCGAGCTGAGCACCGCTTCCCTGGCACGGCAGGGAGCCAGCTCTGCCCCAGGAGGAGCGGCCAGCCCTCGAGAGCAGGGTCAAGGTACGAGGCCGCAGTCACATGCTGAGCAAATGATTTACAGGAGAGGAGCAATGACAGCCTCTGCCGGCCCGGTAATGGGGGAAGAAGGCAGGAATTGGTGACATGACCTCTCCCGTGGTGAGGCAGATGGCTTGTGCTGCACCAACATACCTGCTCTCACCGGCAGGGACAGGCGGCCCCTCTCCAACACCAGGGTGACGGCCGTGCTGGGGCTCGAGCGCAGCCCGAGCAGCCTCTCCAAACACAGCAGCCACGGGGAGGGAAGCCAGGGAACTTCTAGGACACAGTCGAGTGCTTCCAGCACCTGCAACTCTTCCTGAAAACAGTGCACAAAGGAAACCGGGCTGCTCTCCCTAGGCCCTGATGGGCATCACCTTAACGCCGCGCTGACGGCGGGTTTCTGAGTCACTATAAATGACACCACTGCCATCAGGCTGCGATGAGAACAATTTGAAAAAAAAGAAGAGATAATTATACTGACAGTCCCAGCAATTCCCCTCCTTTGGCAGCAACAGCCCTAGGAGCCATGGATTACAAACAGCCCTCCTTCCCTTCAAAGCAGCTCCTTTCTCTTTTCGTTCGGGGTTTGAACGCTGCCCTTCGCACCCCTGCCAGAGCATAGGGAGTGCTGGAACAACGGCCCCGAAGGTCAGCAGCAAAGACTCGGACAATGCAGGAAATCCCACTGCCCGCAGCTGCCAAAGTACATGCTGGCAGCACATGAAACAGACTGATCTTTGAACAACAAAGAACTCCGGTAATCAGTTTAATTGGAGACAAGCAGAAAACGATCCTGGGCCTTTCGGGAGAGTCACCGCCCTCCCGCAGCCGACATTTTGTCTCCCTCTGGCAGAGGACGCGGCGTAACTCACTGGGACTTCCAAGGCACCCGAGCACCTTGCAATGAAATACGCTGCTACCTGACCTCGTGCTCCTGCATTATTTACGCATGCTGCCTGTGCTACACCTCATGGCTAGTACCAGCCCTCTGCTGGGGGACGGGACGCCTCACCGCGAGAAACCATCGGAAAAACTCCCTAGAAAAGGGAATAATTAGGGGCTGCACACGACCGATGTACACAGAGGGCTCTGTACCTCACACGACCTCCTTCGCTGGGGCACACTTCCATCCCCAAGCTCTGAAGGCCATTCCCCCACAGCAGCACAGCGAGCACCAGCTGGCCCTGCTCAGGACAGTCCCTGCTGTCCCCGTTCTCGTCCCACGGCGCTGCCGCCGCTCTCAGGACAAGCGCAGTCCCCCAGCGTAACTCACCTTCGTGGCGCACCGAGCTTCCTCTTCTCCTGAAGCTACAGCTTGGAAGATCTGATCTGAACCAAACCAGTGAAACTCGTGCAGCAAGCGGTCAATGCCAAGCTGCACCTAAATCTAAGGGCAAACTGTCATCATCAGAGAGCTGGCGCTGCTCGAGAAGCACAGAGAACCACGTGAAGCCAGATGTACGATAACTGGGGACACAAATCATTTAAGTATGAGTGTGATGGAAGGTTTAACTAATTTTCCACCCATAAAATACCGAAACACGTTCCTAACTACAGTAATCTCACAAGCTGCCAGTTCTTCCTGGAAATTCTCTAGCAATATATCAGACCTGGATCTGCTGTTCAACACGTTCACATTTTTCACAGGGTGATTGAGTCAGATTAGGACTGGCCATTTTAGTACCCCAAATGCAGAGCTTTTTTTTTTGTCTTTTTGCAGTGCTGTTCTTTACAACACCTTACAGGTTCCTTTTGTGCCAGCAGGAACTGGTGAAACCCTGCACTGTAACCCACGACGACCAAACAGCTTCCAAATGCTGCTCTGCGTAAGATGCAACATTCTCCTCGGGGTTGTCTTCCAAAGCTGGCTGCACCGCGCAGCACTGCAGTGAGCTCACTGGGCAGCCACCTGCTGCAACATCAAGAAATTAATGACAAAAAGTGCCAATTTTTTCCCTTTTCTGCAGTCCTACTTACACCAGGATCCAGTTGAGAGGAAATAAGTTAAGATTTCCCCAGACTGAGATTTTCCTCTCCAAACGCAGACTGCCCTCCATACACAAGCTTATCGTTCTGCTGGGTCACCTGCAGCTCATAACTCTCTCTCGACACGAAGTCCCAGCCACCGGCTCGCAGGGAGAACTGCTGCAGGCAGATCATCCCCTTCCCATGCCGTGGGGTGCCCCCAGCTCCTTCTGCCACCCCGGCAGCCTCTTTAAGGCCATGGTCTGAAACTCAGACCTCGGGGCTCAGACACAGCTGCACTGCTGCTAGTTGTCCTCCCTCCCTTCCCACATTCCTGCTGGTTTTCTTCTGTTAACACCAGGTGCTTCTTAAGTGATACTTCACCCTCCACAATAGCCACAACTAACTCCAGAGAGCAGTGACGGTAAGAGAATTGGAAACTTCTCCGGAGTACAACCAGATGTAGTTTCAGGGAGTGACACCCCTGTCATTTGTCGTGGAACTGATTACAGGTTAGGCCACTAATAATAACCAAGCAACAAACACACGGGCAATTTATCATCCCAGAACTTGTAAGCGCCTCTGGATCAAAGCCACTCGCCCTCACTGATTGCTGCAGACCCCTTGCGTCAGCCCTAAGCGTGCTAATTAGCGAGCTGTGCCAGCCCGTGGCGGCAGGCACATCCCCACCGCATCCACAGGGCCTCCCCGCTGCCAGGGGCTGAGCAGGGGAGCTCCTTCGGGGGGATCACCGGGCATGAAAGCTCTTTAGAAGATGCTGCAGTCGTTTGACGTACATTTATTAAAAAGAAAAAGAGGAATTACGTTTTTTAAGTCAAGAGCTTGTTCCACAGATCTCCCCTTACTGCGCAGGTCACAGACCAGCCACGGCCGAGCAGGGCTCCGGGCAGCACCGAGCAATGGCCTTCTGCCACCTGCTGCTGTCACTGCCGGCCACCTCCGGGACAGACCCCTTTCCTTCCCCAGAAATTGCTGTTTGTTTGTTTTTTTCCCTTTTTTGCTCTCCCAGGAGCTGAGCCCGCTGCCGGGCTGTTAGAGCAGGGCCAGGCACCCGGGGCTGGCTCCAGGCCCCCCTGCTCCAGGCCCAGGGCTCCCAGCAGTTAGCGAGGAGTTTTCGCTTCCCAAAATAGGGTAAAAAAAAAGGTGGGAGAGCCCCACTGGGGACACTGAAGCATTTTATTCCTGCCAGAAACGTGTTAATTCACGCCTGCACACCGAGCCTGTGGTCTGCAGAGGAGAGAAATGTTCACTGGGGGCTGGAACAGCGCTGGGAGCTGCGGGGCCTCCGTCTGCCTTCACAGGGTCGCCCCACGGAGCGGTTCGGGTTGGAAGGACCCCAAAGCTCCCCCAAATCCCCCCGTGCCCTGGGCAGGACGCCTCCCCCCGGGGGCAGGGCGCTCAGGGCCCCGTCCAGCCCTGCCTCCAGCACCCCCAGGGCTCTGCGGGCCCGGTGCCAGCGCCTCAGCGCCCCCCGGGCTGAGCCCCCCTCCTGCACCCCCAGCCCCCTGCCCCTCGCCCTACGCGCGGCGCCCCCCTCCTGCCTCACCCCAGTCCCTTGCCGGCCGCTGCGAGCCCCCCGCGGCGCTGCCTCCCCTCCGCCAGCACCCCCCGGCCCCCTCCAGGACCGACAGACAGCCACAGCCAGACACACAGACACACAGCCGGACACGCAGACACACAGCCAGGCGCTGCCCGCACTCACCCCTTCCCCTCCGCCTTCCTCCCCCTCCGCCGCTTCCCGGCTGGCGGCGGAAGCCCCGGCCCGGCCCCGCCCCGGCACCGGAGGGAGGAGGCGGAGGCTGAGGGGGGAGCGGCGGGGCCTCAACGCGCAGCACCGGGACCGGGAGCGACACACGGGGCCGGCACCGGGCACAGCCGGGACCCCACAGCACCGGGGGGGTCCCCGGGCAGTCCTCTCCGTCCCCCCGGTTCCCCCCCGAGCCTGCCCGGCCCCTCTCTGCCCGTCACACAGCCCCCAGGCGGCCACGTTCCGAGGGGCAGGGCAGCCGCTGCTGGCCTCTGAGCCTGCATCAAGCCCAGGTTCACCCTCCGGGCACAGCTCGCAGCCGGTGTTTGTTAAAGTTTTGGTCACCCTCACAAAATCGAGAGCTGCTGACAGAGGGGCACAGCAGGGCCGAGCACCGTCTGCCTTAATGGGAGCAGTGAGGCAGCTCCCGGAGGCTGGAGACTTAAAAATGAGGTGGCTGGATGCTAAAAGGGATAAAAAACCCAACCCTCTCCATTTAACATACAAGAAAAAATTAATCAAATTGGAACCAGCACTACAAATGATCACAAACTCCAACTGTGCAAAGCATCAGGTAAAATCTTTTCCAAAAGCATCACAAACAGGACAGCAGCTCAGCTCCCCACCTGCCGCGCTCATCGCATCACAACACACACGGGGCGAACGCCGGCCTGAATTGAAAACGATCGGTCAGCTTTATTTATTCCTACTAAAACAAAACCTGTTAAACAGTACGTAACTCTGTGTCTCTACAAACTCACAGCTATCTGCCAAACAATAAAAATTCAAAACTACAAAAGATGAGTTGTATTCAGTAAATATAAATGGGAAATTTAGGCTTTGTGTAGAATGTTTATCAGACTATTTACAGTGCAACACAGATCATTTGAGTTCAGATCTCGCCAGCTTCTCTCTCTTCTGATCTCTTGGAACGAGATTTGCCATTTGTGCTCTCGTGCCGCCTCTCAGAAGAGCTCTTCTCTTTTCTCTCTCTGTCTCGGGACTTCTCTCTTGAAGATCGATCTCTAGAAGATCTGAAGTACAAAGTAAACCATTGCTATAAGCTCCACAGATGAAAGAATTTGAATAAAATATGCACAAAACATCAACATTTTTCCTAACAGGGCTATGACATAACACAAGTTTCTTACAAAAATGTGCCCAGGGACTGTAACATCAGGAGTAGTGTTGCCCAAATAGAAGCCCCGGTCCCTCTGCACACCTGAGTATTTCACATAAAGCTTGCAGTGCCCAGTGCACAGCACAGCCCCTGTTAGTCTCTCCTTAAGAGTAAGCCTTCCACAGCTGTTGCCACAGGGTCCCTCTGAGGTGTTCCCATTGTGCCTTGCTAGTTTACTAGGCTGTACTAAAGCACCAGCAATTTCTTCCTCACCTGTCATTCAGCACTGCTTGTGTCTTTTATAGAGGTTTTTTTGGGGTTACGCTTTAAGCTAGCAGACTTCTGCTCAACTGCTTTAAATACCAGCTGTATTCTTTGGATTCAAAGGCTTGCTCAGGCCTAGGCTTCTGTCACTCTGCATCTGACAAGCAGCCATCCCAAGCACCCTGAGTTCCAAGTCAGGATGATACCAATTTTTAATTTGGAGCACACAACAGGCAAATCTTTGCACAGCCTGCTGAAATGATAGCTACAGATTTTCAACAGTGCTTCATTGTGTCAGCCCACACAGCATTAAGCAGAGGCTTTCATACTAGAAACAATCCTAAAAGGCTCTTACCCTGTATGATTCATGCCAACTGTCAGAAATCTGCTTATCAACTAGGGGCTGGCCCTTAATTCTCTCTAGCAGCCCATACGCCTGTGGAACCAGGCAGAGGCTGTCAGAGACCCTGCACAGCCAGCAGGTTGTACTCTAGGACTCAGCACACAGGTCCTACTTTGTAGTCACAAGAAGAGGACCTGGCAGGCATCTTACAGGTTCCAGCTTTCCTTCGTGTTGGTTTTAAGGTTTGGAACTCTTGCACAATTACATTAAAACCTTACAGCCCTCTGTATCTTGAGCCACTTCATTTTCGTTACTTTAAATTGTGTCACTTAACTGGAAGACAAGAAACAACATGAGTGTTTGATTAAATTAACTCTTTTCCTGTCCCCACAACAGGCCATGCTCTCCATAGTTCTCTTACCCTCAGACCTCCAGATCGCGTGACAGGCTATTTCTTTATAGAACCAAGACTTCAGACCAGCAGAAACAGAATGTAGGCTTTGTTCACTCTGAGTGAAAACAGAAGCTACACCCTTTCCAGGGAATAACGCTTTCCTGTTTGTTCATTTTGCTTTGTTTTCTTAAACTGACACTGGTCTCTCCCCAGCTCAGTAACTCTGTGGAGGTATGTCAGCTAGCCAGTCCTCCTACAGTCTCAATGGGCTGATTGAATGTGTTCAAGGTTTTCGAAGTAATCCCTTACCTGCTCTTTAGTAATAGTTATTACAGGGTCTTCCTCACTTCCTAATTGTCCAAACTTCTTTTCTTTATTTTTCATGTTCAAGACAGATTTAAAAAAGGACTTTAGTATCTCAGCCATTGGAGAATCAACAGTATTCACACACACACATACCCCCCACGTATTAACAGACTTTTTTTCATACCATTATTCCCCTCCCCTTCATCGGGTATTTTTAAAATATGTTCTTTTACCCCTTAGCTAAAGTGACACAAGGCACACAACAGTAGGTTTGTTTCTTGAATTGTACTTAAATGGCAGTGCCTAATCAGGTGAGACACTCCTTAAGCACTCCCCTATTAACTAAGAGCATTAAAATAAAGGCTAGATCCTAACTTAAGCGAGCACCTGGGGGTAAACTTGCTTCTGGGTTTGGAAGGGCTGTAAGGAAACACATGGTTTCATTTCAATTTTCCTAATACTCCTACATACACGTGCCTGCTTCAGCCTTCCTCCAGCACAGGGGGCGTGTTGCTGAGTTTCAGAAGAGGCTTAAAGCCCTTTCTCAGACTACAGGGTTTCTCCTCAGTGACAGAATGGTATAACTCCTCCTTCCAGCTGTTTTTCTCCCTCCCTCACCCAATAGAGATTTTTAAAAATCTCTCAACTAGCTTTTTTGTTACCCTAATAGAAGGCCTCCCCCAGTTCCCAAATCATACTCTTCCCTTCCCCATTCCAGCACTGAGAGCAAGACGCTGGGAAGCAGAAAGTAAACACAGAAATGTAATGTCAGAACTGCCTCTGCTACTTGGGTTTTACATGCCTGGGGAGGCTGAGTGAGCACCAGCATGACTATGAGCTGCTGCTTATGCAAGAAACCCAGCAATTTCTCAAGGCTCAGCACCACAGTTTGGGGAATGACAGTTTTATCTCTTAGACTCCACTCTCAAGCTGGGACCTTGCTGCACAGGCACTGTGCCCATGTGAGGCCATCTACAGACTGCCACTGGGGAATACTGCTTTGGCCCAGGAGCTGGTACAGGGCACGTGCAGCTTCTAACTTGAGAAACCCGTCAGACTCCTGCTCACTCTAAGGATCAGAGGAGGCTCTCTGTGATGCCAGGGACTCCCCTTTGCAGAGAAGCACTCATGTGAGGAATACATACTTGTGTTTTGAACTCCTGTCTCTGGACCCCCGCCGGTGACCTCGGCTGTGGCTGCGGGAACGGCTCCGGTGGCGCCTGTGCCGGTCTCGGGACCTGGAGCGAGACTTCCGCCGTTCACGGGAAGCCGACCTCGAGCGCCTCCGCCTCCTGTCCCGAGACCGTGATCTGAAGGGGACACAGACTGCCTCAGGCTCCAGAGATGGGCCAGTACAACCCCTCTGTACACCTGCACCCTCACACATTCCAGAGCAACACCGACCCCAAGCATCAGCAGCACAGATCACACCCCAGGTGAACATACTCCTCCCTTCCTGGGCTCACGCTACAAACAAAACACCAGACAGTAAATTCGAGTTGATGGGGAGCTTATGAAAATCACTTGCACCACTAACATCAGCACGTGGTGATGCCCAGAGCACAGCCTACCAACTGTAATATTTTGCCTCACTTTGACTGAAAGAGGAGAAGGGAAGGCAAAATAAACCTCACATGAAATTACAGCAACCTGTATGGCAGCCTGACAAGAGGAGCCCCCCTTGTGAAAGTACCGCACTTTCAAAACAGATTTCAAAACTGCTCTAAAATCAAAATAAAGGATGCCAATGTATGTAGGAAACAGGAGAGAAGATGACCTCCAGGTATGTGATCACTTATGGAATGCTGTCATACCATAAAGGCAAGCTCTTCACAGAGATGTTGGGGCTTTCATCTTGAATCTTTCTTTTAAAATTATTATTATTTATTTATTTTTTTACATCTGAAGTATTATATATAATAGATACATTTCAGATACAAAAACTATCAAGGGGTATTAGACATTTATTGAAAAAGGTATTGAGTGTGTTCTTAGACTGGTATCATGGAGCACACAGCACCCTCTGTCCCACCTGGGCTAGCCAGCAGATGCTTTCTAGTCCAACAGGGACATGGGTTGAACATCCCTGCAGAAGTGCCCAAGCAGTAGCTCCTGTTTCTTTCAGGGAGCAAAACAAAATGACTGTGGCACAGAATGAGCTCCATTTATGAGACCCATGAAAAAACACAGTAACTAGATAAAAACACAAATAGGCATTTGGGAGAACTGCACTCACCTTCGACGATCTCTATTTCTTGATCCAGACCTAGAAAGGAGAGGAGAGTTAAGTGAGAGAAGGTACAGTTGCAGAACATTGCAGAAACACTAGTTTTTACAGGGCTTGTTTGTAGTTTCCCAACTTTTGACAGTCTGTAAATAACATTACAGTTCTTTCAACTCCTGCAACATCCTTGCTCAGCACCACTCAAGGAGCCACTCCGCCTGAAGGACAATGCCTTTCCGTTTTCTCCATGGCCACATTCAAAGCCAGCCTACCTCCGAACTTCACACAGACTGAACAGCCTCTTTCTGCTCTACTTGAAAAGCAGCCAGCCTCTGTTTAGTGACTTCGCCTTGAACCCTTAACTGCTCCCACTGCATACAGACTCACAGGGGATGCTCCAGCTACACAGCCACGGAGCTGTTTAGCAGCGTACAGGAGATGCAGATGAAAGTTACACACAAATAAAATTTTAAAAAAGAGAAAGATAAGTATCTACTTTATTAATACATTTTAAAACCATACCTGGATAAGACAATATTAAAAGAATCAGTATGCCCGGACATCCCTTCACAGTGAACACAAGAATTCAACCGTGGTAGAAAGAAAAAACAGAAATTTAGAAAGGACTTCAGGTAAAAGGAGTGTAAACCAGGTAGAGCTGACCTTGGGAGTCAGGTGAATAAACCTTGCATGACAAGACCAGGCCACGCATGACAAGACCAGATGAAGGCAAAGCTGATAAACCAGGAGAGCAAGGCAATAGCTACACACCTACTTTCTCACGTAACAAGAAGTGACAGAGCCGCAGGACGCACTGGAGAGGCCTGGCAGGCAGTTGTATTTTTTGATGGTTGTCGTTACTCCAAGTTCTTCGTGTTCTTCTCCTCCTGATCACTTTATTCTGAATCACTGGTGCACACATCCACACAAAGCTATTCCACATCCCCTGCAAGAAGCCTGGTCACCCTTCTGTGACTACGATCTGAGCAGGAGTGCACACAAACTCCTGATAATCACTCCATAACGCTAAGCTTTGGAAATTCAGGAAGCATCCAAAAAAGCTGCACTTTCCTTACCAGCCTGAATCAGTAGACATCAGGTCACAGCAGATGAATGCTGCCCAGCCAAGTCAAAAGCTGCGCTTTATTATTTTTTCTGTCCTGCATCACAGATGCTATGTGCTGAGTTTCATAACCTACATGTATGTTTTGCCTAACTTACTAAAAAGGAAATCCGTTCAGCAACTCCATAGTCTTGTTTGCTGGTGTACTTGGCAAGCAAATACTGCTGTCTGCCCTTCCAAACATGCCAGCTCTCCAGAGAATTTCAGTCCTAAGGGATCACTGGGTAGCAGTCACCAGCAACACCAAACACAGAACAGAGAACTTCTCTGCATTCACCACTAGGGGCAACAAAACCATTCACTCATTCCTACATGGAAAACAGTTTATTGGACAAATTAATAACATCTGTAAGAGTTAAGAGTTTTTCAAACCCATCCACAGGCTTCCATAATGTGTCACAATGCCTAACAGCCATCAAAGACTTCTCCAAGTCAAGTGGCATTCTTCCTCTTCCTGAATAACCCCCCTGAAGACGCTGCACATGAAGACAAAACAATAAAAGTTATGCAGGAAACATGTTTTCTGTGGTTCCTTAAGTATCAAGTTCTGCTGAAGGAAGGTAGTCTTTTAAGTTGCTAGAAATCACTGATCAGTTTTGGTCAGAAAAACACCCCTGTAAGCATGGCATTGCACAGCACCCAGAAGAGCAGGTGCTTAGAAATCAACTGATCTGGGCTCTAGTCCCAGTTGACATTAAGCATCCACTGGGAAAACTATTTTCCTTCTTTGTGTCAAGTTCCCATTTTAGAGAGGAAAACAGTTTGACCTCCCCTATACATCATCCCTGGCTCCACCATCAAAACATGCTTTTTTTTGACATCTGAACAGAGGAGCACAGAGGTGCCTCCAGACAGAGAGGGGGAAAAGGCAGGCCACAGACTAACTGGTGCAAAATATAAAACCAGCAAGAAATCAGACACCAGGCCAACTCATCCCAATTCTTAACACTGTTATATTTATAGCATGAAATATTCAGAAACCCCTTATCAGATGCATCCATATGTGAGCTACCTATGCTGTGAACACAAGAGCCTCCTTAACTCCCAGGAGCTGAGATTTTGGGAATACACATGAAATACACACGTGCTACAGAAAGGAGAAAGCAGAGATGAGAGGCTGGGGAGATGCAGACCAAGTTAGAGATCCAGAGTGCTCTCCCTGAAGGCAACCATTGGGTTGAACCAATTTCATGCAGAAACAAACTCCAGGAATACAAGAGACTATGGAGAGACACTCTCCAGGTTAGAGGGGTCCTTCTGCAAGCCAGAACAAGCCTACCACGAAACAGCTGCGTGGGAAGATGCTTCTTGTCTCATTGCCATCTTTGTCTCCAGAACACCAACACGCATCAGTCCCATTCATCTGACTCTTGGGTTCAGCCACCAGTTCCACATTCTGTAGCTCTCAAGTACAACTGCACTACTGACAACCTTGCACAGAGGCCAGAAAGCTGCAAGGCTCATCATAAAGG
Source organism: Aythya marila (assembly GCF_965140915.1). Taxonomy (NCBI): domain Eukaryota; kingdom Metazoa; phylum Chordata; class Aves; order Anseriformes; family Anatidae; genus Aythya; species Aythya marila. Next base: position 6,623,657 of record NC_139056.1, on the reverse strand, counting down.
GCTGCAGTTCAGCAGAAAGCTGCAGCATGAACTAGCACTTCCTATGACACCAGGCAATCCCCAGTGAGAGAACCCAAATAAAATACTCAAATCAGGGAACGCATGACAATTTGGAGCTTACATCACATCTTCATGCACAACAATTGCCAAGCCCCAGACCACAGAAAACCAAGGTCCTTCAGTTCTGGTACTTGTTTGCTAGCATTTCCAGAAACGTATACCCAGAGGGCAGCACTACCTGAGACACACTGCAGTTATGTAGCTCATATGCCTCAGAGGACGCCTGAAACACACACCTCAGTTGACACTGAGGGTCAAAAAGAACCCTCCACATGCAGCAAGGTGTTTTTTTTCAGATTCAAATATAAGACTGAGGAGAAACATGAGGTAACTGGCAAAAAGCTGTGACAAGAACAGCGCTCCTACTCAGCCACTTCCTCTGTGTGACCACCACCAATAAATAACCACTCTCTTCATGCCAGGCTGTTTAACCGAGCTGTTTACGCACACGGAAGAATTAGTTCTTCCAGTTCAGCTGGCAAGAGGCAGAAGAACTTGTCATGAGAATAACAACGTGGTAGCCACTCCCAGGCTCCAGGATTACACGTGTATGAGCAGAAGGTGACACACACGGCCACAACCGCCACAACCAGCCACTCCTTGGGATCCTTCTGAGCAGGACAGCCCAGAGACGTCCTGGAAAGCATCCTCCAAAGCTGTGCCAAACGTACCTCACTGCTATTGTAGAAAAGTTTCTGAGTAAGTCAGGCTGCCACCTGTAATGGTGTAAAATAATGCCACCTGGCTCATGGATACTAGCTCCACTCTGCTGTCATGTCCTAGCCTAGAAGCAAGAAGGACTACCCAGAGAACCTTTGCATGACAAGAGCCATCTGAGCAGACCTGGCACTCGTTCTAAGTTTTCCCACTTGATGCACTAGGTGAGGTCATTTCATCCACACTCCCAGCTACAGGGACTAGACCAACGTAAGCCTGAAGACTGCACATCTTCTGAGCTTCTATCTTTCGGATACACAGCGGAAGTTAAAATAATACACAATCACTTTAACGTGGGGATTCTGTGCATTTGTTTTCATTCCAAATTGAATGCCAAGGTGTTCACACAGCATCCAGAGCATGTCCAACAGTTGATCCAGCAGCACATGCTGCTTTCCTGCAATACTCAGATACAAGAAATTATTTCAGTAACTGTTTGTTTTATGAAGCTGGTTTTGACTTTCACCTACCGTCTGCCCATTCTCTCCTCTCGTTCTCTCTCTTCTCTCCGTCTCAAACGATCCTGGTTTCTCTTCTCTTGCTTTTCTGCCACCGTTTTCTAGAAAGAAATTTACATCATATTTCAGCCATACAGTAACAGGATAGAGATCTGCAGGGAGACTATTCACATAGTGAGACAGGGACCTGTTTCACAGTATTTTATGTGCTAGTCCAGATCTCCATAAAGATTCTCATTTTCCTATGATGCACTAACCTGCATCAGCCCAAGAAATGCCACTCACAAATCTGCTGTGCTTGCGCTCTAAATGATGAGCCCACAGGCTTTGAGGCAAGGGTCCGTCTCACCACAATTATACACAACAGAAGAGTGCCCTGGTCTTGTGCCATGATCAATCAAGGCACTGACCTCAATATTCTGCTGAGTATGGCACAGGGATCACCGCTCTTACTCCAGCAGGCTAAAGGTTCCTGCCTGCAAGCAAGGCTAGTACCACCTGGCCATTACAAACCATTCCAGAAAACTGCTGATCAGCACTTCAGCTACCACCGACCTCCTTCCTTAACAGCACTACATGGAACTCCAGTTAAAGCGTTTCATTAAGAGGTCTCAGAGCACTCTTCGATAGTCAGAAAACTCAGTGACAAATTTCAGCCAAACCAATAAGAAATACCATGAGTACAGCCACGTGTAGTTGAGGAAGAAGTTACAGTAGCGGTCTAGTTTGACTAATTCTAAGGGTCCAACATTAGTTACCCAGAACAGACCACACGAAGAGGCTAGACAAACCTCCATTTGAAGTTTCCAGGATTCAGAAATCACAAATTTCTGGACTTATACAAGGACTCTGAAAAGAATTCTGTATGACCTTAATGTAAATGTTGAATAACCTAAGAACTGCAAGGTTTAAAACAGACAAGATTACCCGCAGCTGATCCAACTTCTCACGAATCTGAATGAAACCCAAGTGTAATTTGCCTCCAAAGTGGTCAGCAAGACGCCGGTCATTGTCATGGAGACCCAGATACGCTGAACAGACTTCACACACACGCAGCTTCTGCTGTTGGAAGCTGGATGCAGGCATTGAATTTCGGTATTCTTCCTGAAAGGTGGCAAAAAAACAGGCAAATGTCAAGGAGTCCTTACACAACCTCAACCCTCCAGGGTAACCCCTGCAAAAACCAACACTGCTGCCTTCAGGGGTCATAAAAGCACCCTCAATATAAAGGAGGTGCCATACAAAACACTTTGCAAGCACAGCTGCCCTGCTGGTCTATCCCTGTAAGTGGGATAGAGTAGTGACTAAATCTTTCAGAGTGACCAGATCTTTCAGAGGAAGAACTGCCACCCCCTCCAAGTCATCTCTCTTCACCAGATAAAAGTTTCTAAAGAGCTTTTGTTTGTCTATCACACTACACCACCAACTACTTGCCAGCACATTGCTGGAACTGAAAGAGGAGGTGCTGGCAAAATAAGAGGTAGGACCTGCCCAGCTGTTTATCACACAGCTCAACCAGCTGTTACAATTACCAGAACACCACCATACCTCTGCCTCTTTCTTTTTTGCTCGGACTTTTTCCACTTCCATCAGGATCTTTTGAGACTCATCAACATTTCCTTCAGCTCCCAGCTGCTCAGCTTTAGCTAGGAGTTTTCCAATGTCTTCATTCAGTTCATGTACTTTCTCTGCCTACAGAAAATAAGAATTTATTTTTTTTTTTGGTAAGACAAAAAGCTTGCCAAAGATTGCAGGACAACTTTTCCTTTGTCTTTAAAGCAGAAAACCTGTTTAACATAAATAAGCCACTGCTGAAGATCATCATCAATCTCCAAAAGTCAAAAGAATCCCAACAAAAAGATGTTGGTAGGCTAAGTACAGGCAACACAGTTCTAGACAGGTAGTAAATGAAGTAACCATAGGTAGACAGGACATCATCAGTTCTGCTGCAAACAGTGGCACATTCATGGCTTATTGGACAGGAGAGAATCCACAAAACCAGCTTTGGAAATGTGTTTTGTACTGGCCTGGTGAAAGAAGTTCCCAATGAGGAAATTACATGAGCATCTGCTACATGAGAAGACAACAAATCACGGGATAGATTTACTATCCTAAGCTGTTACATGAACACTGAATAGGGGACAGGAATCCTATATACCTTATAGACGTGCTACAGCAACATCTTTTAGAGTTCATATTTTACCCTACTCTAGCCCTCGGAACCAGACACAAGAACAGCCAGAGCAGCATTTGAGGGTGATGGCTGGAATCCAGCCAGTCTTTGTGGATTACAGCTTCCCACTATCAATGGTGTCAGGAGACAGCAGAGCACCAGTGCTCTTGCACAGCCTTTCAGAACAAGCGTTTAACAAGAGGATGATACCTTTGCAGACACTTCAGCACTGATCTCTTCCTGTGTCTCAGCCAGGCGTTTCTTAGCCAGTTCTGTTCTCCTATCACACTCGGCAATGAAGGATTCCAGGTGATCCATAGCCTGCACATTCAGAAAGAGAATTGTGAACCAAGATGCTCTCCATGTGTTAGCCAATTTGACAGCCAACAGCTAGCTGGTGCAATCTCCATACAGCGCACAAACAACTTCAAGAACAGTTGCCTTGAGAAAAAAAAATATAAAAAGCTTTGCAGAAAGTCAAAGAAAAAAAACCCTGCCCTAATGTCTGTCATCTGTCTGGAACCTGACACTGTTCCTTTACTCTGACATATAACAGAATTCACAAATAACTGCTGCTTTGTACTGCACCTTCCGTTACGTGAGCAACGGGTGCAGAGATAAAAAGCACTGCATGAAATCGGAAGATGACTGCTCTTCCACTAGGCTCGTACCATCAGAGAAAGCTAAATCTGGCCAGAAGTGAAATCACAGAGCAGAAGGCTTTTAACATTAATTCTTCTTCTGGGACAGGCCATTAGGTTACAGTGACCTGGTACAGAGCAGCAGGTGTGGGATGCAAGGAATGCCATAAGAGCCTCCCAGGTAGCTGGACTAATGGGGTTGCCAGGGTCATAATTACGTTTACAATTTGATGTCAGCATCAAGCTGACATTTGGGAAGGGGCTGCACATTCTTGCCAGACAATATGTCAAATAATAGGGTTAGCTGAAATACCCACCGACTTCTATCGTTCAACCAAATAACTCCAAAACCCACCCTCCATACTTACATCCAGCTCAAAAAACAGGTCTCTCTCTTTACTTGCAATCTCATAGTCTGCCCTCAATGCCAAGTCATGGATCTTTGTACACTCTCCCAGGTCCATTCGCTGTTGAAAAGAAAAAGGAAAATTAATGCGAGAATACCCCCCCCCATTATGGCAACAAGCAGCAGATGCTTAACTCTTGACAGGTGCACAATATCAAAGTAAAGTCTCTTCAGGAAGAAGAACTTCCTCTTAAACTGTCATAACAGAACCAGCCAGAAAAACCACATGCTTGCTAGAACCACTCTTCTAGGAGTTCCTAGGACAACATTAAAGCACCCCAAATATTTTAAGTCCAGTCCTACTCCTGCTGTAGGTCACAGCAGTCTTACAAATTGCTGGGAAGGAGCTGGGAAGGCACAGCATGCTGCAGCAGGAAATTCTTCAGCAGGCACCAACTCCAAACATCTCTGGTGCTTCAGAGCTACAGAACAGCAAAACACAAAGCTTCGTACCCTGAGATCAAAGCTCACATCTGTATCAGAAAGAACATCAGAAACGTAACGAAACATACCAAGGCACAGGACACAGATGGAATGCTCTGTCAAGAACAAATGCTCTAGGAGGAAATCCTTCACTCAGAGGGCGGTGGGGCACTCAATACCAGGCTGGACGAGGCTCTGGGCAACCTGATTTAGTGGGTGGAATCCCTGCCTATGGCAGGGGGTTGGAACTAGATGAGCTTTAAGGTCCCTTCCAACTCGAGCCATCCTGTGATTCTATGATTCTAAGAACAAAGGAATTTAAGGTAAAAAGGGGAACGGCTGCTAGAAAAGCAGAACTCCACGCTCACCTACAGCAGGCTCGTAATTCTACAGCTAACCCTTCCCACATGCAGCTGCAATTTTAAACCCCACCAGCTCAATGGAGCTAATTCCTACGCATAAGGCATGGGAATTAAGGAGCATCTCCTCTCCCAGAAAGCCCTGATTTGAATTCTGTTCTTCATCTCTACTGCAGTTAATGCAGTTTAAATTTACTGGGTTTCCCCAATCTGGTAGCTAACAGCCAAATAACTGAGTTTAATTATGCATACAGAACACGGAAACTGCATTTTTATGTTATCAATATGTAACAGAGAACATTCATCTTATTCTTAAAATAGAAAAAGAATAAGACATTTCTGAAAGCCAAAATAATAAAAGGCTGTGGCATGAGCCACAGCACGCTGTATAAATGGCAGGGTACAGGTGAGCTCGTGAAGGAACACTCAGACCAGTCATCCCTTTCTCTCCTAGTCCCAAGGAGCCCAAACCTAAACACGGCAACACTGAAGTCAGAATTGCAGAAGAAGCTAAATATGGCTGAACTGGGACCAATGCAGAATCCCAGCAAAACACCACAACCTAAAGCAGGAGGTGCCAGGGATATGCACGTGGAGCAATGCGTTCAGCCAGCAGCAGTGGAAGCGTTGAGAATTAAACAAGGTAACCAAAGCAAGCTCCACCGGGTAACGTTTGGGGTTTCAGCAGTTACCTGTGCTAGTAACTTCTTTTAAACAAAGAAAACAATTCAAAAGGACTTGTCACTATTTAGTCTTCCTCTCTTGGCTCAGATTTACCAGAAACAGGAGACTACAGATAGCAGGCTACAGACACTTTATCCAGGAATAGCCTTGTTGAGCTTTCTAGCAGTGGAAACGTAATGCTTACAAAAAACACACAACTGTTCTGGTATTTTCAGAGCTTAAAAGATTTCATCTTCAGGCAAGTCTTTTCAAGGAAGGCTGAAGAGCTACTGTAATTTTGCCACAAAATCTTCCTACAACATTAAAGCATGACGTGACCTAAATCTTTTAGTTGTATGGTCTGGTCATTCCACTGAAATCCCTTTCCAATACAGGGAGAAAGAGCAATCCTCCTTGGGATTGTCACAGATCACAATTATTCTTATCTGAACCCTTCTTGCAAGCTGAGCCACAGCCCCAATTCAGAGGAGCTCCAACCCAAAGCCTCAGAAGAGCCAATGTGTCCTTTATTCCTCTCACTCTGTTAAAAGGCAACAAATCTCTTAAACTGACTCTCTAGGGGAGAATTCACTGGCTTTATCAGCATGTGAACTTCAGGTCTTCCTCCAGATCCTTTGAGATATCCGGGTGCACGAAGATTCTTATGTGTATTGCTCACTTCAGGTAAAATCACTTGACCTGCTGTTTCAAAGAATACCCTTGTCCCATCAGGGAGGCGTCATCACACACTCAGCCTTTCCAGCAGTGTTTGTGACTTGTTCCAACCAATATCCATGGCTGGCTGGTGATACAGGTTCCTGAGACAGGAGAGCCTGAGTAAAGGCCTAACTCCCCATGCACACGCTGACCTAACACATTCAGGTGTTACTGACCATCAGTCCTGCTCATGTTTGCTGCACAATCCACGTACATCCTGAGGTATCTCTTACGAGCATCGCTAGTGAACCGTTAACTCACCAGGTCTGCTTCCACAAGGAATGTTCTTCAGAAGTAATCAGAGCTCTGGAGCTTTGCCCAGTTATAAAAAGGAAAGCACAGATCCCCATGAAACACCTCTGCAACCTACAGACTTCATCTTTCTTATCTCCCACTGAGGGACACGGAACTTCCCTGAATGCAATTTCCAAGTAATGTTCTCCCTGGACAGCCTTCAGACTCATCTGTCCACTCATTAGTGGAATGAGAAATTCAGCATTACCAGATGACACCATCCCCATGTGTGCTTCCACTGATGGATTAGGGCTCTTACGGCCAGGCACAGCCCACCTAAACAAAGCAAACACCAACGTGCCTCCTGCAGCTTTCAGAAAAGTCCAGAGCCTTACTTAAAGGCCAGACTCTTTCTCCTACTCTGCACCTGAAGGTCAGTGAGAGGTGCTTCATCACATTTCACTGATCATTGCTGCTGACCAGATTCAGTCCCCTGCTCAGCTCCAACCAGCTTCCCACTACCTGGAACTATCTGTACCTGAACGATGCAGCAGGAGCAATGCCTTCAGGGAAAAGATGTATCATAACCATTACAAGAAGGCTCAGAGCACCTGTTGGAAGTTTCCAAAAACATACAAGATCCTGACGTTTGCATTAACACACATCCAGAGAGAGAGACACCACTCCGTGCAGTTAATGCTGAGCCACCCACACATCTCCTCCATGAACGGAGCACTGTAAGATGTTCGTAAACCTGACTGGGTCCACGAGGAGAGCCTGCACAGTTCAGTTGTGTTTCATTCTGTGCTGGTAGTGCTGACAGCTAAATGTCAATCCCATTCCAGACATCACATGTTCTTTCAACAGTGACCTGTGGCACCAATATGTTTTCTTGCCCCCAAGAACCTGCTGTCAGCAGCACAGAGAGCTCCACAGCCCCTTCAAGGCCACCACAAGATCATTCGAGTGATCTACAAGATTGCTTGCACGGAAGTGGTCTTCCTTCTTGTCCCTGGGTGAGGTTTCTGATTGCAAGTTCCACAGCAAGAGTAAAGAGACAACTCACTGCACACATGTAACAGAAGCAGAAAACTTTTTGATGTGCTTACATATCCAGGAGATTCTCACAATGCACCTGAGCACCTTACGCTTCCCCTGTGCTTTGACACTGGCTCCAATCACTTCATTTGACCCCTTCGGCTCACCACCTACCTGCTTCCTGGAAGCACATCAGAAGAGGCGGAAGGCAGCATCTTCAAAAAGCTGTTGAAAAAATCCATCCCAACCCACCGTGACTTGCACAAAGGATGGAAACGGGCAGGAGGTGATTTAAGCAGCTCTACAATTCTGAAGCAGAGTGAGGTGATGTGGAGGCTGATGGAGCAGCCGCTGGAAAACACATCTGAGCTTCAAATTTCTGCCCTGCGTCCCTTACAATGGTTCAAAAATACAAAAATTTGTATTCAGCTCTTCCAGGCTTACTTTGCAGCAACAGCCACTTAAAAGCTGAAGTTTGCATGCTCAAAGCCAGGGCAGATGTTGCTAAAGCTCTTTCTGCTGGCACTACTGTAGTTTTGTGACCACAGTGTTACAATCCGAGGCAGAGCTACCTGCCAGCCCTGCCCTTTGTTGGTAACCCACTGTGTCAAACCCAGCTCTCAGAATGACAGAAGGAAGGGCTATAAATATTGACTGCATTAAAAAAAAAAAAAATGTGTAAGTGGATGGACAACATGAAATGCCAGAGTAGTTAGTGCCAAACAGCAAGGATGAAGATGGATTTCCAATATCCACTCATCTCCATCCTGCAATCATGTAATCCAGCAACCACAGAAGACACGCACTGTCTTCTGAAAGTCAGACTGCACCTTCCATCCGGCACCTAATTGGATACTTACTCCACACAGTCTCTCTGTTACCACATCACCTTTTGCTCACACAGAGAATATTTGAGTTAAATCATTGAAAATTCGTCAGCTGCATCCCCAGAGGGCAACAGCTAAGGAAGCTGCCTCAAATGTTTTAAACCAGTCAGGCGGAGTGACACACCGCTCACACCAACTCTAAAGGCGAAGCTGGCCTGAGCTGTAACCTGCCATTAGCACATCAACCCATGATGATGAAAAAAGCTGAGGTTCCATCCAGAAAACATCACGTGGTTTAAACGAGGAGACTGAAAAGCTCAAGAATTGAGGGCTATTGCAGCTCGTGAGAAAAATCCAGCTAACCCAAAGAGGCAATGGAATGAAGAATGCACCCAAGACAATGTGCTGGCTCAACCAGGCTATGACGTGCCCTCCACAGGAGTTTCATACCCTAACTATCACAGGCTGTTAAAATAGAAGTAATCTTGCAACTTCACGTGAGATTGCAAGAGAAAAAGCATTTTGAGCAAATTCTGAGAACTCCTGACTTCAGTGGTTCCAAACACAGGTCACCAAAACTGAAAATAAAATTGCAGCTGTTCTAGGGCAAGGGAAGCCTGATGTTTCCTGGGCTGCATCTCCTAGAAGTTACCTAGGATGGCACAGAGGAGACCAGGAGAATTGTGCCAACCTCTGCCTTACCAGAATTCCTTATTACAGAGAAGGTACTTACTGTTCCTGCCAGGATATCATGAGGACAGCAATCCAGAAGGTGGCTCTTGCAGACACGATCGTCTGTAAACTTCACCCTTTGTCTGGTTTCATCTCCTGAAATTCATTTGTGGTTTTAAATAAGGAGACATTAGAATGCTGATAAGGTAACAAAGACGTTGGTATGATCATTTCACCTCAATATGCAGATTAAAACAGTTGTCGTTCCTGCTCCCCCAAATTACTTGAAAACGCTTATAGGGTAGCAGGATATTCTGGAAAACTTTTAAGTGGCAAAAAAAAATAAATACTATTTTAGCATTAATTCATCCAATACACCGTGTCAAACACAGTGTTGGCGAGCCAAGTAACGTCCAAAGCCTGTCATCCGTATAAAGAGACAGCACAGCCAGAAGAGAAAAAAGGAGACAGTCTGGCTTGCAGCCAGTGCTTTCCTTTTTTCACCCCCCTCCCTTTTTATTTTTTTACTGTGATGAAGGGGCAGGAGATACTGAAACCCATGCTATTGGAGGGTCACGAATCATAGAACAGTGCTGTGCTGGACAGTTTGTATAGGCAACTGCTACTTGCTAAGCTGATAATTAAGACAGCAGTCTGCTTGGTCTCAAAACCAAGTATGCAGTGTGTTTTCCAAGGCCGTGCAAAGCTGAATCTTGTAGGTCTTGGCCTGGAACGTGAAAAGTACTTCCCACCCGCCTCCCGCCCTCAGAAGACATTTTACTCAGGAGCCACTTATACAAGACAATATCAGAAAAAGCAAAAAAGAAAAAAGAAAAAGGAAACAAAGTTAGTCAATACACACTGCGAGCTCCAACATATACTATACCCATCTGCATTCTTCAAGACCTCAGCTGCAGAATTTTATGCCCACTGTTGAAAAGTTTTAAAGGAAAAGCTTTCTTGCCCACACCTGCAGTAAGGAAGTCAGGGGAACGATACATAAAAGTAAAGGCAACGTGGTAATGGTATGTGACAATTTTAAAGCTAAGCTGTGTATATGACACAGGTATGTGGAATACTAACGTATGAAAATAGTTTAGGATTTGCAAGCATCCAGGAATAATGTTGTGTCTACTCAAAATGTTTTTTTTTTGTTGTTTTTTTTTTTTTCTTTCTATGCTACACTTTTAAAGTTACTCGTGAAAAAAAGCAAACACTTTTCTTTTGTTATAACAGCTTTAAAAATTGGTTGTGACTCACGGCTCGATGAACATGAGGCTTTTCTGCAACTCCCTTGCAGATTGATGTAGGCAGGCAAAGATACACTGAACCTTTATAAATAAAATAGAGGGGCCACAATTGTTCAGTTTGTATGAAATAAAAGGATGGGAAGCAATTCAACAGCAACTCAACACGCAGAGAGAGAGAGAGAGAGCGAGCAGGGGCACTGGTTCGCTTAGGAAGCCAAGTGCCGAGTACCTCACAGCCCTGCACCGCGCCCAGCGGCTCTACGCGCTCGGCAGGCCGCAGACGGGACCCCGGGCTGCAGCGGGGCCTCCCCAGGGGCAGGCCCCGGAGCCAGGCGCAGGCCCCGGCCCCTCCGCTCCGCTCCGGGCTCGGGCCCGGGCTCGGTGCCCGCAGCGGGGGGGGGGCAGCGCCGGGCCGGGCCGCGGCGTCTCCTGCAGGCCCCGCCCGCCCCCACTCACCGTCCCGGGCCGTGCCCATCAGCTGGTCCAGCAGGGCCCGCATCTGCGCCTGGGCCGACATGGCGGCGGGGCCGGGCCGGGCCGCGGCGGGCGGGCGGCTCCGGCCTGGAGGAGGGCGGCGGCTCCGGGCTCCGGGCTGCGGCCTGGGCTCCGCGCTCCGGCCTCGGAGGCGGACGAGCGGCGGCGGCGGACGGGCGGCGGGCGCTGGGCGGAAGCGGCCCCTCCCGGCGCCGCGCGGGCTGACGGGAATTGTAGTCCGCGGGGCGGGGAGGGGAGGCGGGCGTGGCTCCCGCGGCAGGGCCGTGCTGGGCCGTGCCAGGCCATGCTGGGCTGTGCCGTGCCAAAATGCTACAGGCAGTGCCATACCGAACGGTTACAGGCAGTGCCGTACCAAATGTTCCAGGTTATCCCACACCAAACTGTTCCACGCCATGCCACACCAAATGTTACAGGCAATCCCATACCGAGCTGTTCCAGGCTATCCCGTACTGCACTGTGCCAGGTTATCCCATACCGAACTGTGCCAGGTTATCCCATACCAAACTGTACAGGCTGTGCCATACCAACTGTTAGAGGCTATCCCATACCAAACTGTTCCATGCCATGCCATACTGAACCATTCCAGGCAATCCCATATCGAACTGTGCCAGGCTATCCCATACCAAATTGTTCCAGGTAATCCCATACCACACTGTGCTAGCCTATCCTATACCGAACTGTTCCACACCATGCCATACCAAACTGTTCCAGGCTATCCCATACCAAACCATTCTGGGCTGTGCCATGCCAAACTACTACAGGCAATCCCATACCCAACTGTTCCAGGCTATCCCATACTGGACTGTGCCAGGTTATCCCATACCAAACTGTACAGGCTGTGCCATACCGAACTGTTAGAGGCTATCCCATACCAAACTGTTCCACGCCATGCCACACTGAATTGTTCCAGGTAATCCCATACCAAACTGTGCCAGGCTATCCCGTACCAAACTGTTCCACACTGTGCCATACCAAACTGTTCCAGGTTATCCCATGCCAAACCATTCCACACTATCCCATGCCAAACCATTCCACACTATCCCATGCCAAACCATTCCACACTATCCCATACTGAACCGTTCCAGGCTATCCCATACCAAACCCTTCTGGGCTGTGCCAAGCTGTGCCAGGCCGCGCCAGGCAGGCAGCGGTGGCAGCGGGTGACGTCAGGCAGCAGATCGAAGGGTGCCCGGGGCTTATCAGCTCCCGCTGGCCCTGTTTGCCCAGCAGTGCCTGGGCAGAATGGCTGCAGGTCCCCCCGGGGCTGCCAGTATGAGCGTTTGTAGAGGGGACAGCAGCGCCATGGGGCCCGGCTGGTGGCAGTGGCAGTGCCACAGCTCAGTCCCTGCTGTCGGCCCCGGGGAAGGGGCACCTGGGGCTGCAGACAGTGGGGCCAGGTAGCACTGTCCCCAACGGTGCTGTGCCATGCAAGGGGCTGGGGGGCCCGTCTCAGTGCTGAGGGACAGCTCAGCCCCAGGGGGGCAGGGACAGTTCTGTGGGAGCAGACTGGGAGCCACCATCAGCCCCACAAACAGAGGGCACGGCAGTTCTGGAGCAGGGGCTGCCTGGCCCCAAGGCCAAAGTGCATCCACAACCCCACTGGGATCACCCCAGCAAGGGCTGCGGCAGGGTGCTGGGAGGCTGGGCTCTGTGTCAGGCTGCCAGCCATCCTGCGTGTATCCTCCCGTGTGGGTTGTCCCATGTGTCCCCATGTATCCCACGTGGGTTGTGCTGTGTCCCCTGACCATCCTGTGTCCCCATCCAGCCACCCAGGTTCCCCAGCTGTCCTTTGTCCCCTGTCCCCTGACTGTGCTCTGCGTCCCCCCAGATGGCCACACCAGAGCACGTCCCAGTGCCAGAACAGAAATGGCACAGCTGGGCCACAGCCACCTCAAGCTGCTCTGTTGTCACCAGCTGGTCCTCTACCATGCTCACAGCCTGCCCGGACCAACACAGCCACGCAGGAGGCATGGGGCATCCCAGCACCCTGCCTGCGGTGACGGTGCTTCCATCCTGGGTGCTGTCCCTGCCCAGAGGCTGCCCAAGCTGCTTCCCACACACACGTCCCCATCCCTGCATCCAGCACCGACTGACAAGGGCCACCTGCCTTGGGGCACCCAGCCCCACCGCTCCACCCCAAAGTGCCTCTCCCACCAGCCACACCACTGGGGCCGTGTCCCGCCACCTCAAAATACTCAAAAACCCACCCTGGGACTCATAGCTGAGCTCCACAACCATCTTGGGGTCTGCAGAGGAGCACGAGGTTGGAGACAGGGGGCCCGGAGCTGTGCAGGAGGCTGAGCAGCGCCCAGCACCGTGGGACCCCTGCAAAGGCTCCAGGCAGGAGGTTTGGCCCGTCACGGCCGCAGCACCTGTTTGCACAGGCATGGCCCGATAAGCAGTGTGTTCTTCAGAAGATCCCTACTCCAGGAGTCAAAATAGCATGAAATTTAATTTTACGCCTATTTGACAAAGCTTGATTTCGCCTCCAATCAGCAGGGAGATAAGAGCCCTCGGTACAAGTGTGCAGGCAGTTTGGCAGCTGGGGCTGCCGATTTAATAGGTGAATCTACAGGAACAACACTTGAAAATCCCCTGGCTAGTGAACCATTAAGGTGAGCCCTGCCTTCCGTCCCCGCGTCCCTCCCCGCGCCGCTCTCCCGTTGCTGGGTGCTAAAGCAAACCCCAGCTCTGTTTACCGAGTCTACTATTACAATACAGCTACCAAATATTTGCCAGCCGTCAGCTCGCTGCTCCGCTATAAATACTTCAGGCCCAGGTGGAGGGACAGTGAGGGGGAGCGGCGCGGGAGCCTATGCATGGCCGGGCAGCAGCACCAAGGTGAGTGCCGAGCTGAGCCGAGGCAGCAGAGGAGCTGTGGCCCCGGGCGATGCCCTCCTGCACCGGGGCAGTTCTCCAGCCTCGGGTGGCACTGGGGAGGCCCCACAGAGGGGACTGGCCCCATGGAGGGGACTGGAAGCCCCATGGAGGGGACAGGGTGCAGAGGGATGCACAGGGGCAGCAGCGATGTTGTCCCAGGCTTGGCCAGGAGGCATCAGGATTTGTCCCCAGAGGCACTGCTGCCCCCAAAGCCTCTCAGAGCCGGGTGATGGCACTCCCAGGCATGTGGCTGAGAATGCCCCACAGCGAGCCCGGGCTGGGGACCCCGGGGAACAGATCTGTGAACACAGAGGGGTCCTCGCGCAGCTCAGCAAGACCCAGCTGTGGTCAGAGACAGCCAGGGCGGTGCGGGGAGGTTTGCCCTGCCACAGGGAATCCTGCGGGACCATTGCATGGGCAGGGGGCTCAGCACCCCAGGTGTGCACCCCATGGTGGCAGGGTGCTGTGCCCAGGGCCTCATCCAGCTCCACACACAGCCCTGGGGTGACACCCTGCTGCCTCACACCTTTTGGGGGGATGCTCTGTGGTTTGGGGGGTGTCTGTGCTTCCCCACATCCAATGGATAGCAGGGACAACCCTGCTGCCCTGAATCCCAGGGCTCAGGGGGATGTTTTCAGTTGCCCCCCGTCCCACGGATGGGGGGTACAGCCCCGCTGCCCCACCACTGCCCCACGCAGCACCCCCCTGCTGCCACCTTGGGGCCAAACGCTGCTGTGGGGCACCGGGATGGGGACACCCCGGGGTGCTGCCACCCTCACCCCACTGTCCCTGCCCTGCAGGGTGAGTCCAGGCCCCGGGCTGCCCCTGCGCCCTGACATGGCTGCGGGCGTCATCCGGCCCCTGGCCGGGCTGCGGCTGCCCTCGCCCTTCCCACACGGCCTGCTGCTGCCCGCACGCCCCGAACCCGACTTCCCCGACCTCTCCGAGGAGGAGGAGGAGGATGACGAAGAGGAGGAGGAAGAGGAGGATGAAGAGGAGGCAGCAGAGGACAGCACCAGCTGCAGGGGGCTGGAGCTGGCCGGCCCAAACGCCGCTGAGGCCACCCTGAGGCTCCTCCGGTTTTCGGAGCTCATCAGCGGTGACATCCAGCGCTACTTCGGACGGCGGGGCCAGGAGGAGCCCAGTGGTGGCCGTGGCACACCCGAGGACTGCAGCTCACCCCGGTGCACCGCCCGCGAGCCGGGCACCGCCAGCCTGCCCCAGCCTGAGGCAGTGATGGCCCGGGGGGGCTCTGGGGCCACGCAGAGGCTGGGGCCACTGGCCGAGCTCTTTGAGTACGGCGTGCACCGGTGCCTGCCGCCCCGGGCAGCCGGGGGCAAGACGCAGCGGCTGGAGAGGAAATACGGCCACATCACCCCCATGCACAGGAGGAAGCTGCCGCCTTCCTTCTGGAAGGAGCCGGGCCCCGGCCCCGCCAGCCTCCTTCACGCCGGCACCCCCGATTTCAGCGACCTCCTGGCCAACTGGACGGTGGAGCCGGGGCCGGAGCTGCCGGGTGCTGGGCGGGAGCTGCTTCCCGAGGCAGGCCGCCTGGGGCTGGAAGCTGAGCCCTTTGTGGGGCTCTGAGCCCACCAGAGGGGACCCTGGCCCCGCCACGTGCCACCCAGTTAATGATCAAACCGCGGCCCCGCTGCCAGCGCTGGGGCAGCTGGAGCTGGGACGAGTGAATAAATGACTCCCGCTAGGCACGAGTGCGCACGGTGTCCTTCGCCACCCGCCGCTGCGACGGGGGCAGCCCTGCTGCTGGTGACAAAGGGCTCTGCGCCCCTCCAGGAGCAGCAGGAGGAGGGAAGCGGGATGGCTGGAGGAACCAGCAGCCCGTGTTTGCTCTGCGGGCCCGACTCCGTGGATCCCGTCCCCTTATCTCAGCTGTGCCGGGGCAAAGGGCAGCGCAGGGCCCCATAAAGCGCCCGGCTGCCATCCAGGGACCCCGCTGCCTGCCCAGGGAGCAGGGACCTGCCACCACCACCCCGCTGGGTGTCAGACCCAGAGGGAGGACAGGGCGGCACCACGGCACAGCTAGCCCTTCCCTGAGGCCTCCTGGCTGCCGCCGGAGCCCAGCACTGTTACCAGGGCCCAGCAGAGGCATCCCCGGCTTTGTGGTGGCTCTTTGTCAGGCTTGAAAAGGAAAAGCACCCAGGAAGGGGCAACCTTGAACAGCCCAGGCCTGCCAGGGACCTCTGGCTCCCAGCACTCCCCCTCATAGGGCACCCCCCAGCACCAAGCCCAGGGCCTCAGCTCCCCAGGGCTCCCCCGAGCCCAGGCAGCGGGGCCAAGGAAGGAGGGAAGCAAGAGCCAGGCAGCACCACGTAAAAGTACAAACAGGGTTTATTTCAGCACAGAAGTAGCCCGCAGTAGAAAGCCCCTAGAGGCCAGGTTCACCCTGCCCAGCTCCCCCCCAGAACACAGTGCAGAGCACTCGCACCCCAGGGGTGCGGTGCACGGAGCAGGGCCAAGGCCAGCACACGGGGTAATGAGGGCAGGGGAAGATAAAGGAGTTGGAGCTTCGAGGGCAAGGAACCGTGAGGGCTGGAGCACTCCTCACCACCCAGGGAGCTGCAGGTTCGGCTCTGTCCCTGTGGCTGGATGTGGTGGCTGGTTTCGGGGGGCAGCAGCCAAGGCCAGCAGGACCCAGGCTGCTGCAAAGGGTGCAGAAAGTGAAGGAATGAAGCTGGGGTCGCTTTCAACCCAGTATCACTGCAGGGGAGATGCAGCAGCACTGAGGAGACCGAGGGGAGGGCTGGAGGCACAGGGGAACACACTAGGGTCACGTTCCAGGACCACCACCCGAGGGAAGCCCTCCCCTTCTTATCCCCTCCAAGCCATGAGGAAGGGCCACGCCGTGCCCTCACCCCACAGGCTTAGGGGCACAGCAGTCAGGGGAGCCAAGAAAGAGCAAGAGACAGCAGCTGCTGAACCATGGGAGCCCTTTTATTGCACAGGGGGCAGGGCAGGGATCCCCTCTGGCCAAAGTAACAGACACGGGGCTCAGCCCAAGCCAGCCAGCAGCAGCATGGGGAGAGGGGACAGGGCCCTGGGAGCAGGGGAGAGCCCTGCAACCTCCCATCCCTGCAGAGCCAGCCCCAGCCCCACAGGAGGTGGCCAGTCCCGGGATGCCCAGGGCAGCAGCAGGGATAAAGGGCAGGGAGACAGTACCCAGCTCAGCAGGGCACTTTGGCTCCCCAGGCACGCTGCAGCCTTCACACAACCCCCAGTGAGCTTACTCAAAGAGCTAACAGAACCAACAGCATATTTTGATCCCTCAGGGAAGCAGAGGAAAGGGCGAGGAGGAGAGGAGCTGGCAGAGGTGGGAAGGCAGCGACACACGGGAGAGCTGGGGCAGAACAGCTGTGCCAGTGCTCCAGGCACCATGCTACCTCCAGGAGCCAGCCCAGTCCTCCCCCTGCCTCTACCAAACGAGGGTCCCAGTCTCAGAGGGGCCAGCGTGCGATCCCGCTGGGCGGCGCTGCCCCACGTCACGTCTGTGCCAGCGAGAGCTCCTCCAGCCCTTCCTTCCCCAGCCGGTACCGGGCGAGATCCTTGCGGGTGACCATGCCCACCACCTGCGGGGAGGGGACAGCATCAGGCCCCATGAGCCCGGGGACAACAGCAGCACCCCAACGAGCCCAGTCTGCCCGCACGCAGTGAGTGCCTGGTGGCCGTGGGGACTCACCTCGTTGCGATTGTCCACAACCACCAAGTGCCGCAGGCCCAGGGCCCGGAAAAGCTTGAAGACCCGTGGCAGAGACGCCTCCTGCAAGGTACATCGGGGACGAATGGGTCACAGAGGCCCCAGCTGGCTCTGGTGCCCCAGTGTGGTCGGTTCCCTGACAGACTGGGGCGCAGAGGGGCCCCCAAATGTTACCTGAGGCACAGTGTAGGGCGAGGGGTTCATGAACTCGCTCAGGTCGATCATGCACTCGCGCTCGTCCTGGGAGACGTGGATCGACTGGATGGGGGGGAAGCGGGGGTAGGCGTCCCGGAAATCCTTCAGCTTCAGCCGCCGCTGCACCAGGCTCAGGTTGGCCCTCTCTACAAAAACCTTGGGGGGAGAGAGACCATCAGCGACCACCCCGAGACGCTGACTGGGGCACTGCAGCCCCACAGCCCACACCAGGGCACCAAGGCAGGGTCAGGAGGGAAGAGGAGAGGAGCATGAGGTAGGCAGGAGCAGCTTGTTTCTGGTAACAGGGGTGTTTTGTGAGCCCGGTGAGGCACAGCAGGCTGCTGGGCACACCAACGTGCCCACAGGCTGCATGGCAGCCCCCAAACAGAGAACCAAGGGAGATGTCAGGGGATGTCAGGGGTGCTCTGGCAGCAGGGCTCCAAGGCAGCCCACCCAGCCCCTGCACAGCACCACCCACCTTGTGCTTCAGCAGGACGATGAGCTGGGAGCGCAGGATCAAACCCCGCAGCCCTGCCACCTGCAACAGAGCATGGGGTGTCAAACGAGGCTGGGGACAGGAGGCGGGTGCGAGGGTCCCACACCACAGGCAGCCCTCGCACAGCCGACCCCGGACACATCCCCATCCCCCCCAGCAGGCACCCAGCCCACCTGGGTGCTGTTGGGGTTGCTCTCCACCACGGGGAAGCCGTTGTGGTTGGAGGAGGTGTCGCTGAGGATGTCCACAACCGTGCCCACCCGCTCGATCCTCCGCAGACAAGTGACAGGAGTGCTCATGACCTCCCTGTGGGGAAGAGTCAGGGGGAAACAATTCAGCAGCAGCACACCCCAAACTCACCCCCCCACGCACACACCTCCCTGCTCCCCCCATAACCTGTGGGGGACGTGGAGGGGGATGTCACGCTGCTGGGGAAGGGGCTGGTGACCATCAGGCACCTGTGACCACAGCAGGTCACCGCCACCCTTCTCGACTGGGGCCAACAGCACGGTCTGAGGGCTGGTGGTGGCCCCCAGCCCACCTACCTGGCCGTGAGGGAGTGGGACGTCACCGGGGCCTCCCAGTGCAAGAAGGGCACGCTCTGCAGCTGGATGTGCATGTCATACAGCCCCTGCAAGGAGAGCCGAGCTGTCAGCAGAGGCCTGCTGAGATGCTGAGGGGGTGCAGCCAGGCAGCAGCCCCCCTCTGAGAGTCCACAGGCTCTGCAACACCCCCAGTCCTCACTTAGAGCTTCCCCAGCTCGGCAGCACCCCAAATCCTCACTCGCAGCCCCTCGCCCAGTCCTGGGCTCCCAGTGAGCACAGCCAGCCCTCACCTCCACGAAGTAGTCGCCCACAATCTTCGCTGTCATCAGCACCAGCATGATGGGGAAGCCGTAGGTAACGTTGCCTGTTGCCTCCATCATGATGACCGTGAGGCTCAGCGTCATCCGCACTATCCCGCCTGTAAGAAGCGCCCAAAAGGACCAGGGACTTAGGGGGGCAGGGGAGAGCACCCAAGGCCCCTCAGTCTCTGAGCAGCACCCCAGGATTCCCACACAGACACCCCGCGAGGCAGGCAGCACATCCAACCCGCCCAGGGATGCTGCTCGCACTTGGCAGGGCTGTTAGGGAGCTGACGCAGGCTGGGGTTTTAGCAACACCACACGGGCTTAGCTTCAGCTAAGGAAAAAGCTGGAACAGGGAAGCAAAGACCATTTCCTGCCCTGCCACCTTCACTATGACACGAGCCAGAGGTGGCCACAAGTCCCGAAGGGGGGCAACTCACCCAGCTGTGCAGCAGCTCCCATCAGGGCGTACTTCCCAGGGTCAGCCCAGATCTGAGAGAGAAAGGGCTCAGTCAGCGGCTGGCTCCAGCTCATCCACAGATAACAAACAGTGCCCCGGCCCCAAAAACCCCTTCCCAAGGAGCAGGGAGTGCCCGAGGACTTGTGCACAGCCCAGATGTCTGCAGGGTTCCATCAGGACTGAAGAAAGCTCAGAGACAGCTCAGGAAAACATGGAGCAAGGAGTCAATGCTCTCCACACTTCTCCCAGCCGCTGTGCCGGGCTCTCAGCCAGCTCTGCAACCATGCCTGCACATGCAGCTGGGCCAGCAGCAAGAGGAGAGCAGGGTGCCACATCCACCCCAGACCCCCTTCCCATCAAACACTCACCGAGCCCTTGGTCAGGTAGGACAGGGAGATGCCAAACAGCCTCCCCCAGGCAGCGCCGATCAGCAGGGAAGGGATGAAGACCCCCGCGGACACGGTGAGGCCATACGTCCAGCAGGCCAGGAAGAAATACATCAGGGTGAACATCCCCAGCGTCATGGGGTTGTAGGAACCTGGGGTGGGGAGAAAAGAGTCAGTGCTGGTTCCACAGCCAGGGGAGAACAGACAGCAGCAGCCCCTGACGCTCACTGCCTGCAGACAAAGCCCCTCTTGGGTGCACCTTCCTCCAGATTTTCCCCCCAGCATCCTCCCTGACAGCACAAGCCTTTCAGTCTGGCTCTCCGGGTTGTTTCTACCTCTGTCAAGCACCCTGCCAGTGCCATCCAAAGCCCTCCCGTCCCACTGAGTCCAGCACATTAATTACCCCAATCTCGTGGCTCACGATGACCCATCCCCTTTCAGCCCTGCATTTCTCAGCTTCCTGCGAGGAAAAATGATGATGAACTCTGCAAAGTCCCAAGGGACTGCCAGCATTGGAGGAGGAGGTCAGGAGGACGGAGGTGCTACGGTCAGTTTGGGGATCAGCTCAGCAGAGCAGGTCCTACAAACACGCTCCCTGTCCCGCAGCCCCCGTGGTGCAGGGCATGCCTTCATGCTGTCCCCCAGCACAGCGAGACACTGTCATCCCCAGGACTCAGCCTATTACAATTTTTAGGACTGATGAGCAGGCTCAGTCTAGTTTGAATCCATATTTTGCAAACTCTCTCCTTTACAGAGGTCAATGGACCAAAGGAAGGGCCCAGCGCTGCAGGGAGCAGCCCTGAGACATGGGACACCCATCCCTGTGCTAAGTACTGAGCTGCACACCCCAAACCAAGGGTCTAAAAACTCAGAGCAGCAGGCCCGGGGGGAAGAGAGCATGTCATTGTTACATGGGGTCCAAGGGAAATTGGAGCTGGGATCTGAAATTTAATTTCTTGAGCAAATCCAAGCTGCAGAAATCCACCTCCACAACCTACCCAGAAGGTAAAGTCATTCAGGGGCAAAAGGCCCTGCTAAGTAAGAAAACAGCCCGGGGTATTTCCAGGACAGACTCCAGAGAAGAAGCAAGGCTCAGACCTGCTCCCACGCTGCTGGGAGGTGCCAGCTTGCAGACACACACAGACAGAGCTGAGCCTTTGCCCGCCAGCTGCCCCAGGACCGCAGCCCTTCAGCCACGCTGCTGGGTGCCTCTGCACACAGCAGGCACTGCTGGGCCCATTCTCCCCGAGCTCCCCCAAAAGGCTTTTGGCCAGCCTCAGCCATGGTGCAGCAGCAGCAGGTTTTTGGATGCACCCAGGCTCACATCGCCCCTCCTGCATACCCAGCTGGCCACCAGCAGCACAGCCCCTCGCTGCCTGCTGCCCCACACAGCACTTGGCCAGATCCCATTGTGCCTTCCTGGGGCATGCTGACAGCCCCTGCCTCATCCCACAAGCAAGGAGGGAACAGATCAGCCACCAAGCACAAACCCTGCCCCACTCTGCTTGTATTTGAGGAAGCACTCGCTGGGCAGGCAGACCTGGAGGGTCGTGGAAGAGGTTGACAACGCTTTTCTCAGGTGTGTTGAAGAAGGCAGTGGCCATAGAGTTGTACTCTCCATCAGCACAGAAAAGCTAAGCAGGGGAAGGAAAAAAAACAAGTTAGAAGTGGCAGATATGGGCTGCCCTGGGGCAGCAAGGACTGCAGGGATTTGGCTGGCTGAGGAGCCCAGGGCAGACCTGGGCACCCCTGCTGAGCTGAAGGCAGGGCACTGCGTACGGGAGGAGAACAGAATGAAATCAGAGTGAGAGAGATGCTTCTCCAGGATCTCTGGCCTGGCAGCTTCACACATTTCTGTGCAGCCCAAAGGAAAGTGCCCAAACCATGAGCAAAGGGCTCCCACAACCACGCTGCTTTCCGCATGCCCACACCACCACTTCACCACTGCCACCTGGCTGGTGACAACCTGCCAGCCAGTGCCTTCACCTCTGTCCCTGCCAAGCCAGGACCCAGATGAAAAAGCAGCCAGCTGCTTTTATTTCCAGAGCTTTGGGTCAGGCCGGCCAGCAGAAACACCCCCTGCTTGCTGCACTGGGGCCTCCAGCTCCACCCGGAGCAGAAGGCACCGACTGTAGGGGAACCAGCAAAGCCCAGCAGGATTTTGTTCCCCTGCCGAGGCTCAGGGTCTGCTCCCAGCACCTCCTACCTGCAGGGGGTAGGCCACCGTGCTCCCCTGGATGGGCTGGCAGTCTCGAGAGCAGTAAATCATGACGAACCCCACAGCCGCCGTCACCGCTGCGACCAGCATGGCCTCAATCACCTGGAGGCAGGGCCGGTGGATGTACCTGCGAAGGGAGCACATCACACGGGGTTTAGCAGCTCTCCCATTGCTCTCAGGAACACCTAACAGTTGGGTGTGTGCAGCATTGGTGCCTTTCTGGGCCCTCAGGTCACCAGAGAGAAGCACAGCAGGGGCAGAGCAAAGGCAGGATGCTGGGGGTCAAAGCCTCGGCTGCGGGCAGCAGGAGGCAGCTGGCATCTTTGTGCCCAGCGTCCAGCTGCCACCTCTCACATTACACGTTGGGTATGAGGTTACAGCCCGGCTCTGGGTAGGCACACCACTCGCAGGGAGCACAGAAGGTGCCAGCCAACCCATTTCAGTCATCTTTGCCACCCACAAGCTCCTACCTGATCCGGAACATCGTTAACCAGTAATTCAGGGCATTGAACAGGGCCCCCAGGATCCCGCCTGCAAACGCAGAAGAGGGAGGTGTCAGCACGCAGGTCGCACCCTCCCGTGGCTGCCCGAGAGGCAAGAGAAACAGAAAAGCTCAGGGAGACATCGACATCACAGCCAGTGTGACACACAGCTGCTGCCCCTGCTTGGGGAAAACCACAGGCCCTGAAAC
Source organism: Aythya marila (assembly GCF_965140915.1). NCBI lineage: Eukaryota > Metazoa > Chordata > Aves > Anseriformes > Anatidae > Aythya > Aythya marila. The sequence continues at coordinate 6,600,639 of NC_139056.1, read as the reverse complement.
CAGAAGCACAGCACTGGCCTAGGGACAGGCCAACAGGCACCCAGGCAGCTGCAGAGCCGGGTGAGCACACTGGGGAGTGCCTGACGTGCTCCATTTCCCCTTTCTGGAGGGGTAAGGGTGGCTCTCACCACAGCTTGAGAGCCCTGGGCTGCCACACACCAACCCCACCGAGTAACTGCAGGGCGCAGATGGAACGGGCTCGCCTTTGCTACAGGAGTGAGCGAGGGCTGGCCCAGGATCCAGCTCTCAGCCCCATAAACGCCACGAGCAGCCTCTGCTCTAGAGTTAGATGTATTTTCCACTCCCCCAGGAAACAGGATCCTGAAGTTTTTAGGCCCAGACAGAGAGCAGAGGGAATTATTCAGACTAATGGAATTGAAAGAGCAGAACTCTCTTACCAACCACTCCCATGAAGATGAAGATAGGAATTTCCTGGATCGTGTATCCCATTTTCTAAAAACAAGAGCTGGGTTTCAGATCTGCTGACCCTTTTGCAGTGAGTCACCATTTGCTCAGGCAGCACAGCCTGAGCCAGAGCGGCTCCCGGAGTTCCCCCAGGACATCCCCTGCACACCCCACAGCACCCGGACCCAGCGGGGGCTGCAGAAACACCTCCTGCTCACATCGATGGGCCTGGGATCCTCTGGGATCCAGCCAAACCCGAGCCTGCCTCAGTCCCCAGGCAATGTGTGAAGGCATACTGGTGTCCCCAACCCCCCCACGCTGCTCCTAACACCCCAGCAGAGCCTCACACAGACGAGTATCTGCGCCGTACCTCGTTATCAAACCTGCCGAAATTGATGAGCCCGGGGCTGGAGAGATCCCAAGCATTGCCGTGGTAAACGCTCAGCACAGAGTTCAGAGTGAACGTCGAGATCATGGAGGCAAAGAACTAGGAAGAGATGCAGCCCAGAGTCACTGCTGGACACAGCCAGCCTTGCTCCCTCTGCGCTACCCCAAATAACCCCGAGCTCTTGGCTGGGGCTTGGTGCCCGCCGTGTGCTGGAGACAAGCGGCCACGCTCCCCATGGGAGTGCTGAGGGGATGGTGGAGAGGGCTCCAGACACAGCTGCAGCTGGCTCAGGCCCCTGGAGGCCCAGAGGCAGGACCCAGGAGCTGCTGCTGGGCACGGGGGGACCCCAACGTGCCAGGGGCTGCACACAGACCCGGAGCTGGCAGCTCTGGAGTTCCTGCTTCTGCTTTCCAGCACTTACGATTCTCCACGTCAGGAACTGGTTCCAGAAGGAAGCCCCTTCCTCCAAGCTGAAGAGGACGCCCCCTGCAAGGGCAAGACAAACAAACATCTTCACAAGGGGCACGGAGCACGGACCCTTGCCTAGCAGCAGCAGCTGAGGCAGCCAAACCCACCCAGCCCACAACCAAAAAGCTCCAGCAAAGGGACCAGCCAAGCCCACCAAGGCACCGACGAGGTACTGCTTGCAGCAAAGCCCCTTCACTGTCCTTCCCCACCTCAGGGATGCAACATTTAACATCAGACACAGATAACCAGCTCCTCTCTTCCCAAGACCTGCAGGGCAGGGCAGGGCAGGACAGCTTGGAGGGAGGCCAGGCACTTTTGGGGAAGGTTTGGGGCATCACTAACTTTTGGGGAAGCTTTTTTTTTTTTTTTCTCAGCCCTTGAGCTGGCAGAGGATGGCAGCACACCGTTTTTTTTAGTTGCTCACACGTCCCCACCACACCTCACCTACCCTGCAGGCTTCCAGGCAAGTGTTTAAGCCTGGAGGTTAACGCTGGGCTCTCCCAGCCCAGGCTCCTGCAGTGCCCTAGGTCCCCAGAGCCACCCCCTCACAGCCAGGAGCAACCTCCTGGTAAGCCGTGCGTGCAGGCACTGCTCAGCATCAGAACCGGGACACGTACCCACAGGGGCACCAAACGCGGCCGAGACACCAGCAGCAGCTCCAGCCGAGACGAAGTCCCTCTTCTCTGTGTCTCTGCGGAAGTACTCGAAGATCTGAAATACCCAAACGAAGGCAGGTTCAGGGCTGGCCAAAAGCTCAGGAGGAGACACAGGGAATGTCACGTGTGACCTCTCGCCACCAACACAGCCCCAAGGAACTGTCCACTTTGGGCACCCCCAGGGGTGCAGGGAGGGATTCACGCAGCGCTGGCTGGAGGCCACAGCTCCCTGCCTCCCTCCAGACGCCTTCCCCGAGGCACACAGAGCTCCGGCAACCCAGAGCCAGGCTGGGGCTGGGCTCCGGCACCAGGGAGGTCTTGGCTCACCAGGGAGAGGTGCTGGTGGATCACAGACTCATAAAGGTTGGGAAAGGCCTCTGAGATCATCTGATTCAACCATCCCCGCACCACCACTATCACCCACTAAATCATGTCCCCAAGCACGACGTCCAACCTTTCCTTGAACACCCCCAGGGACGGGGACTCCACCACCTCCCTGGGCAACCCGTCCCAGTGCCTGACCACTCTAAGAAGAAATTTCTCCTAATTTCCAACCTGATTTTTTCCTAATTTCCAACCTGCGTGGATGATGCCATGCAACTAACATTACCATCCCAGTAATTTGCATAAGATTAATTTAGGACCAGCACCTTCACAGACAATTATTCCTGTGATGGTACAATGAGAAATATTAATGTGCATGTAGGATGTTTTCTGTATCTCATGGTAACACGTAGAAAAATTCGTATCATGCCAACTTTCATATGAAAGCTGTGTAAGATTTATGTTGCTCACTTATGCTGGCAGTGCGAGGAGAGTTTTCCTCCTGCACCCAGTGGGGATGGGAGCAGAGGGAACAGAGCTGTGCCCCCTCCTGCCTTTCGATGCTCACAATGGCATCTTTCAGGGGGCATCACTTGATAGACCCCAAGCCTCAGCAGGGAAGGAGGCAAAGGCCCTTTGCTGGAGCTCAAAGTGCACACAGGGTTACACAACACTCATCTCCTGGCTGGGGAGGTCTGACAGGGACAGCCAGGGAACACATCCCAAGCCCCTGCAGCACAGCCCCTCAGCCCTGAGCACCAACCTTGAAGTCTCGCTTCAAAGACGTGGATCTGCCCTGGGAGATGCCAGCAGCAATCACTGCTCCGGAGTGAATCATGGGTCCTTCCTGCGGGCAGGACAGCAGGGTCAGGCAGGGGAAGGAAGAACCCGTGGAGCTGCGGGAAGCTGGGGAAGGCTGCCTGCTTCCCCTCAGGTCACCGCCCTGAAGGAACTGGACACCAGCACCCAGCAACACGCTCTGCCTGTACCAGCTCCATCTCCAACTCTAGCCCAGGAGAATTTCCCTCTGGCAGATGCAGACCTTGCTGTTTCCCCCCAGATCCTCACTCTGAGTGGTTCCTGTCCCCACCAGCTCCCCTCCAGCAGAGGGGGCAGGCTACAAGGTCCCAAGGGGGCACCTGCGCCCCCCATCCAACACTCCTGAGGACGGACACAGCCGTGTTCTTGGTGGCCCCACACATCCTGGAGCTGGCACTGCACGCCCTCTGCTGCTCCCCAGGCCGTGCCATGGCCACCTTGGCCAGCAGACCAGGGAGTGAGAGTGGGAAGTCACCGTGGGGCCAGCAGCGCCAGGCTGCCCCGCAGCGGGTAACAGCGCGCCCGGGAGCGCCCCGTGCACATCACCTTCCCAACGGCCAGGCCGCCGACCACCGAGAGGATGACCCCGCAGACTTTGATCACCAGGGTCTGCAAAACAGAGCAGAGGGCACAGCACATCACGAGGGGGCTCTGCTGCACCACGGGGAGCCCAGCCAGGCTCTGCCACGGCACCCGCAGGGAGCGCCCCGTGGCACGAGGGCACCACCCGCTCGGTCCAGCTCAGCGCACGCAGCGGGTGCTCATCCCACGAGCTCATCCCACGAGCTCATCCCAGGAGCTCCCGCTTACCTTGAGGCGGACAACGTGCGGGATCTTCACGCCGTTGAGGTAGCATTTGATCTGGGGAATGCCGCTGCCAGCTGCCACGGGCTGCGGGGAACAGGGGAGGTGTTTGTGGCTGACACGGACAGGGCAGGGACCGGGAGCGCATCGCTCACTTATCCCTGTCCCCAAAGCGCAGGGCACGCCAGCACATCCTTGGGAAGGCTCAAAGGCAAGGCCAAAGCTTGCCGACAGGCTCTGGAGGTGGGCTTGCACCCACTGCACCTCCACAGACACGCAGCCCCTGAGGGACTCGAGGTCCCCCCCAGCACGGCGCTGTGCTGAGAGGCCCGGTGTTGCAGGAGGCTCTCACCTGGTGGCCAGGGAGAGCTTCACAGGAGCGAGGGCAAAGCAACAAGGCAGGTGCTGGTGACTCAGAGAGGCTCGCAGGGAGCCATCGCCCCCCTCCCAGCCACAGCCTGCCCCCAGAGGTCAGCAGCCAGTTTCTGGGCTGTCCTCTGGTGTCTCCGAGGCACCTGGTCAGCCTGCTCGCTGCCGACACTCACGTACACACGGAGCAAAGAGGCTGAGCCAGGCCCGAGGCTTGCATGAACTGACAGGAGAGCAAGAGCCGAGCCTGCTTCCGAGGCTGGAGCACACCCTGCTGCCACCTCCTTTGCCCCAAGCTGCTGGGGCTGCAGACAATGGGCAGCATGCCCTGACCGTCTGACAAGAGGAGAAACCTCAGCACACTGACAGAGCCGCACTGCCAAGAGCCAGTTCAGCAGAAACGTTTGATGTTACAGAAGCACCCCCAGGCAGGCGGCCTCCAAGCCCTCACCTCTATGAAAGCGACGATGACGGAGCCCACCATCACCACGCTGGCGTTCAGGGTGGCCCAGAGCAAGAGGGAGAATGACAGACCCCCCTTCTCCGTGAATTTGTCGATGTCTGAGGCAGAGGATCAAGGAAAGGCCAGTGCCAGCTCAGTAACGTGCCCCCCACCACAATGAGGGGTCGCCAGGGAGCTCCTTGAGCTGCAGGTCCTGCAGGCAGCACGGCCTCCTCCGTTAGCACAGCTCAGCACCACGGGCGGCAGGACCCATCCCACCCAGCCCCTGGGAGGAATTGCAGCCCTCCGCCCCCCTGACGGCCCCCAGGAGCCTCACGTCTCCGTGTGAGGATACTGTCCTTCACCACTCGGTACTTCAGCCCGGCCAGGTTCTCCACCACGATGTCGATGAAGCAGGCGACGAGGCCGGTCAGGATGCCGATCATGGCACAGATGACCCAGCGCTTGATCTCCACCGTCCGGAAGGCCTGGCGGACAGACAAACAGCCATCAGCCCCCCAGAGCATCACGGGGGGCTCCCAGCCCACCTTTCCTGATGCAGGCCGAAGCTGCAGGCTGCGGAGAGCTGCCCAGGGAGAATCGACACAGGCAGGCGCAGAACTGCAGAGCCCAGCCGCAGCTGACTTGTTTCAAGCCATCCCCCAGTGCCTTCACCCCTTCAGGGGAATCCCTGGACAGAAAATGCGTTTTTCCAGCTTGCCCACCTCCGTCAGACCTCTCAGCAGACTCTCCTGTTGTTTCCTGCTGCAGCACTGACTCCCAAAGCCCCCAGGACGAGGCTTTCCCTACGCAGATGCTGCAGGCATCCCTCTGCTCTGCCTCCCTCCCAGCAATGCCACCACGGCTCCTGTTAGAGCTGGAACCCACCACGCTGGATTCCTGGGGATCTGGCCGCCCTGCTCCAAGGTCTCCACAAGCTGCTTGATGCCCGTAATAAACCCACCGTGGCCCGAGATGCCTTTTAACCCCCTGCACTGAGAAGCGGGCAGCGGGTGATGGCTTCCCCGCGCCCCCTCGCAGCGGGGCTGTCAGCCCGCAGGAGCAGCGGGCAGCCACAGCACGGCGGGACTCACCGCGTGGTTAATCCTCCTCTCCTCCTCCAGGAACAGCTGGTTTTCGCTGTTGTCATAGTCCAGGCTCTAGTTCAGAAGAGGGAGATGCTGGTTAGTGCCAAAGGGGGCTTGTAATATAGATGGAGTGTGACTTTTTGCTCGGGCTGATAACGACAGGACAAGGGGCAGATGAGGGAGGAACAGGAGCCCGCATACCTCGTACTTGAGCGACAGGAGCTTCTCGTTGTGGGGGATCTCGTTGGGGTACGGCCGAGGCAGCTCCGTCTCCTGCAGGACACAACGCACCGGTCGGTGGGGCCGGGCAGGGACCTGCTCGCTCCTGGGGCTGCCTGACACCGAGTGCCCGCACCACCCCGCTGCTGTGGGGCTGCTCTCACTGCCCCACAGCTCAGGAGAAGCCCAAGAGAGGCTGCCCAGGAGGCTGGGACCTGGGGTGACTCCACCAGGCAGCGCGTGGGGCAGATTTAAACCGATTCAAAGAGCCTTTTGTGCCTGGAGCCCTGGCTGCCTCCTCGGTCCCAGGCAGGACATCTGCCCAGGGGCAGCAAGGAGCAGGCAGGCAGAGATTTGGCACAGCCAGCAGCGACCTGCTGTTCTAACACAGCGTCCCCGTGCTCCCAGCAGAAGGCAACGTTTCACCTCAGCAGGAAATTCCTTTGGCCTAAAGCAAGGAGCTATTTCAAGCAGACCTCGGGTTTGGGGCAGAAATCAAGTTCTGCTTCACAAACACCTTCAATCACGCAGGCTTCTCCTGGCTCTGATTTAGGGCATTCACCACGGCTGCAGGAGGGCCCCCCCAGCATCACATGCCCTTTTCCTGGCCCTGAGTTACAGCCACAGCCAAAGCTGGCCCAGCTTTTTCTCCACAGCACTGGGTGGAGACACATTTTGAAGAATTCCGTAAGAAATATTTAACAGAATTCCTTGCACTCGCATTTCATGAAGCTCAACTGGGGCAGCAGAACCTGGGGAGGTTCTCCAGGTGGGTGGCTGAAACCTGAGTTTGCACAGGGTGCCTGCTGCCAGCCCCGGCCCTGGGAAGGAGCACAGCTGAGATCCCTCCCTGGTGGCTGTCACACCACAGGTCCCCTCCCTTGCTGCGTGCTGACTCAAGGCTGCTTCTCCTGCCCGCTGCCTGAGCCGGGCAGGAGCTCACATGACAAGGGAGAAATCCTCCCCACCCCACTCAGTTCTGCATTTGCCCTTGTCCTGTTCCAGAGAAAGGACAAGGAAGGAGTGAGACCGAGCCAGCCTGAGCTCGGGACACAGAAACATCTTCAGCAGCACTTGGTGCCACCAAGGGAAGGCGACCAGGGGTCTGCTGTTACTGACACTGCTGCCCCGGGAGCATCCCCTCGGGTTATTCGCAGCGGGGAGCCCAGCAGCTCGCCCTGTCTGTGCCACTCACCAGCTCACGGACGTCCTCGTTGAGATCCACATTGCTCAGCTGGCCAGTGCGCAGCAGGGAGGAAGGAGTGAACTGCAAAGAGAAGGGGAAACCGGGTCAGCTCCCAAACACACCACGACCACCAGCTCAGCGAGTCCCAGCTCTCCCACCTCACGCCAACCTCCTGCCTGGCACGGCCAGAGCCCCCCGAGGGGCAGCACCCACAAAATGCTGCTCGCAGGGGACACGGCAGGGAGGTGGCTGCCCCCCAGCACAGTCACAGGCCGGTCACTCCTCGCCTTCCAGCCTCACTCCTTGCCTTCCCCAGAACACGATTCCCCCACGCCAGAGGAGCGGGGCTGCCCGCGGGCAGTCTGAGCAGCTGCCCTCCAGCCCAGGCTGGGTCCTGCCCTCCACAACCTCCTGCTGCCTCCATGCCCGGCATCCCCCCGCGTTCCCAGGCATTAATTTCCCCCCCAAACCCTCGGCGTGCCCAGGGCCCAGCTTGGCGCACGCAGGAGGAAGCGGCACAGCGCTCTGCAGCCGGGGTCCAGGACGGTGCCGGGAAGGAGCAGGCGCTGGCAGCGGGAAGGCAGGGGCAGGTTCTCCTTTCTCAGGCTCGTCACCAGCAGCACAATTGCATAACGCAGGAGCCCGGGGGCTGGTTTGGGCAACTCGCATCTCCTGGCCAACGCAGGCGAGGGCTGTGGCTGAGCCTGCAGCTGGGCAGCGCCACGAGGAGCCCACCAGGAGCAGGTACCACCAGCACCCCCACCACTGGGAAACGCACGAGGGTGCAAGCAGCACGGCCACTAAGAACAGCCTGAAGCCCTCATCCCTCCACCAGCCCTGTCCCCAACCAGCCTTGCTGACAGTCTGGGGAATAAACGAGCCACAGCAAGCAACAGGGGGCTCCCAGCACGTCCAGCAAGCTGGCGGATCCCAGACCGAGCCCCTCCTGCTTTAATCCCCCCGATCCTGCCTGGAACGCGCAGGCCAGAGCAGCCAGGAGCCGTGCACGTCACCGCAGACGAAGAATATCCCTTTGTGTCGGCAGCCTGACCTATTTTCCCACTTCTCCCAGCTCCCCATTCCTATTTACTCCCTGGCCTGCAGTTGGGTTTTGCCCCTGCTTCTCAAACTCGCCCCGTGAGCCAGGCACTCGCCAAGCTGTCACCTCCCAGGGGACACACGGGAGCAGTGGGAGCTCAGGGTCACGACCCAGAAGCAGAAGCGAGTTGTTTCAGTGCCCAGCTGCTCTGGTGGCACAGAGGTCCCGGCCAGGACCCCACTGCCCTGAGAACAGGGCAGAGACCCGGTCCCCACCCCAAATCTCCAGCAGGGTGAAAGCAGACACCTTCCAGGGCAGCCTCCCTCCGCCTGGCATCAGAGCACACAGGTTTGGGGTTCCCGTTAGACCTGGACAGGAACAGGGAACCGAGCTGGGAGCCACCACTCGTGTCACGGTCCCTGCTCACGCCTGGAGGACGGGAAAAAGCTCCCTCCGTCAGCACCCACCTCCCACAGAAGGGGCAGGGAGGGATTGAGACAACCAGGGCCACAGCCAGTTATCTGTGCTCGGCCCAAAGCACCGCTCAGCACACGGCCAGCCCCACTCCTGAGCGCTCCCCGAAGGCCGGCTGCTGCTCCCGGCTGCGTGTGATGCTGGCGTGACTGCAGAGCAATTATTTCCACACAACAGCACGCGCTGTTCGTGAAGCCCGGCGGCTGCGGACGGCCCAGCAGCTCCCCTGCCCCGAGCCCCCCAAGGAAACCCCCTGCAAGAGCTGTCCCCGACGGCGGGGGACGAATGACGGCGTCACCCAGCCCTCGGCAGCCCCGTTTGGGTGCCAGAGGAAATTCCAAACTCGTTTTGAGCTGCGCAGGGAGGTGGCCAGAGAAGCGACCTGGTGAGGTTCCAGAGGAGACGGAGCCAGACGTTCCCCAAAGCTCTGCACCAACGGGTCATGAGGCAGCAAACCGGTTATAGGAAGGGCTGTGCTGCCCATGGGGAGCCAGCGAGGTCGCTCCCTGCAGGGCATCAGCTGGGACCCAAGCCACTGGGAGGCCCCAAGTTGGGGATGAAGGCTCACACAGCTCCACAGCCGTGCCCAGCCCCCTTCCCAGCCAGCTGGCAAGACCCAGAACAGACAGATTCAGGCCACATCCCTGCGGCACCCCCTCTACGACCACGGGCACGTTCGTCCAGGCAAACAGCCCTTCCTAACCTCCCACCCAGCAGTCAGAACCAAAGAGCTGCGCTTCCTCCTGTCACTGAGCTCGCTTTCATTTCCATCAAAGGAACACGTGAGAAAGAGAAGAAACTGCACTGATGCCACTTCTGCTGCACTGCCACGCCGCCAGGTGAAGCCTCCCGTGGGCTGAGCAGCTCCCACCCTGTGCTGAAGCTGCCCTGTCCTGTCCTGGCTTCCCAGCCTGGTGCCGCGGAGCTGTCACACGTGGCTGCGCTCCTCCTGGTGTCAGCTGGCCACGGAGAACTGCAGGGACACGGTGACACTTCCCACATCCCGCTCCTTTAGGGGGATTGCTGTGCTTGGAGCCTTTCAGAGCTCAGCGCCACTGCCAGGAGCAGCGGTGTCTGTCCTGCTGTCTGTCGGTCCCACCACGTACCCGGAGCCACAGCGAAGCACAGCAGCGGGGCCAGGTTTGGGGGCTCAGATATTTCCCCAAAAACCCCATCCATCCTCACCGAGCCTTATTTCGAGGAGCTCCCAGCCCACACAGCTCACCAGATTTTTACAGCCGGGAGGTGCTGGGCAGGCCTGGGCTCTACTTGGTGCTCAGCCCAGCGCCCCAGCTCCTCCCAGCCCGCTGAGCCCCGGGCCTGCAGAGCGCAGCAGAACCCAACAGCCCCCGCGCTTCCCCTAATTACCCTAAAATCACCCTAATGAGCCCACTGCTCCGAGCTGCCCAGCAGCGGGGCAGTGCAGGATCACCCCGCCCGTGCTAACGGCTGCCGGGAAGCCCCGGGATCGCCTCCAGCGGCTGCCCGCACCCCCCGGGGGCTCACACCAGGGACCCTCCCTGGCGACCCCAACCCCGGAGCGAGCCACGGCTCCCGGTAACCGGGAGGTGGGGGTGGGAGGGGGAACGGCCCAGCCTGAGCCACAGCCCGGGCACCTCGGGGCCCGGCCGCGGCTCCCCCCGGGGCTGGCAGCCCCCGCTCGGCTCCAGCCCCAGCCCCAACCCCGGGCACCGCCCGCAGAGCCCCGGGGAGCCCCCGGGGGCGCCCCCCGGCCCCACCTGCCGCGCGCCGTGCCCGGTGCCGTTGAGCAGGGGGGTGCTCTCCCCCGCGGGGCCGTCCCCGTTCCCGTCCTCGTCGTCGTCGTCGCGGGGGTCGCGGCCGGACCACGACACCTTCTTGGCGACGTTGGCCATGGGCGGCGCGGCTCCGCCGCTCCCCGGCTCCCCCGCCGGTCATGTGACCCGCGCCGCCGCCGCCGCCGTCACGTGAGCCCGGCTGCTCTCCCGCGCCCCGCTGCATCATGGGAGTTGTAGTCCTGTCGTTCCCCCCCACACACACACACCCACCCTGATGGCGGGGGGGATCCCTCAAGGGGTGCGGGGCTCAGCACGGACCCGGAGCCACCCCCGGGGGGTTTTGCAGGCAGCGGGTGGCTGCAGGGTGCCCCCCACCCCACAGGCTCGGTCACGGACACGGTCACGGGTGTTTCCGTGCCGTCCCCGCCGCCTGACTCAGTGGGAAAAGCTGCGGGGCAGGGGGCACGCGGCCAGCACGAGCAGGTGACCGAGCCCCGAGCCCCGCTGTGTGGGACAGGGGCAGGTGCTGGGCAGGAGCCAGCCTGCAGGGAGGCCAAAGGATGTAAAATCACCCAGAAACACACCGTGCCACGGCCTGCCCACCCCCACACACCCTCATGTCCCCAGGTGCTGCACCCACCAGGGCTCAAAGTGTCACTGAGCGGTACCACGCAGAGCAAGACCACCAAAACCACCAATAACTGAGGTTTCCTCTCTGCCCGGAGCGTTTTATTAGGAGTGAAAGGGCTGCACGTGCTCCTGCAGCCAGGAGCAGGCCTCCACATGGCTGCCTCCTCCCTCAGCCCCATGCCCCCCAGGTGAGAGCGGTGCTGGCAGCGCTCAGCCACATCCCTCAGGTGCTCAGGGCAGGCACAGCAGCGTCACCAGACATCACTGTGAAGAAGAGGACCCCTAAAAATGGGATCCTGCATTCCCTGGCTGCCCAGCTCCCGTGCCCTGCCTCAGCACGCGCCGTGCCCTGGGGCTGGTGGCGTGCCCTGCCCGGGGCAGCAGCTCTGCAGGCAGCGAGCAGGGAGGGAAGGGGAGCGGGGTTACCTCTGCCTGGTGCCCCCAGCACCCCAAACCAGCCCACAACTTCCCAGGGGATACAACACGAGACTGCCCGCTGCCTGGTGTCCCAGCACCCAGAGAGCTGCCAGGCTCATCACGGGCAGTGCTCGAGGCAGGTGCACGCCACCCTCTGCACCTCGCCCTGCAGGGAGGCATTGGCCAGCATCAGGAGGGGCCTGCGGGGCAGCCCCCGGCCAGTTGCCATGCTGGCCACCTCCCCGGGCAGGAGAGCCCGGCTCCAGAGGGCCAAGCCGGCCAGGCGGCCCACAAAGGCTCCCGTGGGGCTGAATCCCGCTCTGATGTGGCCCCGCAGCTGGCCTAGCACCAGTGAGCCGCCAGCAGGAATTTCATAGCCCTGCTGGAAGCCAGAGCCAGCGGCCAGCAGCCTCCTGTCCACGTAGAAGCGGTACTGGCCCCGGCGGGAGGACCAGATGGGGCAGAGGTGGTGCCATTTGCCATCCAGGAGCGGTGTCACCGGGAGCTCCCGAAACGCCGTGTCCCCGATGACAAAACGCATGGATCCAGGGTCCTTGTCCTGGCCTTGCACGGACACCTTGCTGTCCCCATCCTCGCTGGCGTAGGACAGGACGGTGCTGAGGCGGGGGGCCGGGGTGAGCACCCAGGTGCAGAGCGACAGCGCCCACAGCCCCGCGTGGAGCCCTGGCTGCAGGATGGCCGCGCTGCTGGAGGAGGCGCTGGGGAAGAGCAGCACGGAGCCCACGCCGCAGGCTGGGGAGGGAGAGCAGCGCTCAGCCAGGGCTGCAAGGATGAATGTCCCTGGTGCTCCGGCAGGGGCCATGCAACCTCTGTAACTCCCGCTGCAGGATCTGAGTGCAGTCCTGTTTTAAAATTCAGCTAAAGGGCACAGAGCTCTGCCTCCTGCCAGCACTGGGGCTTGAACACCCCCCCCACACACACACACACTCTCCCCCAGCCAAGCCGGGCGGCAGCAGGAAGCAGCCACCCCTCTGGGGCCAGCACCTACCTGTCCCCAGCTGCTCCTGGGGGCCCGTGGCCATGGCAGACAGCGCCGCTGTGACGGCCTGGGTGTCACGAAGGGGCTCCGTGTCCTCCATGGGCATCCCAGTGGTCCCAGTCTCCACCAGCAGCCGGTGCCCTTCCTCCTGTGGCTGCTGCCTCACCTTCAGGGGCCGAGGGCTGGCAGTGCTTTGGGGCACGGGGCCCCGTGGCTCTTGCTGGCTGTGGACTGTGTCCCACAGGCTGTGTGGCTCAGCACCAGCCTCAGGGAGAGTGAGGAGGTGGTGCTGGGGGGTCAGGGCACCCACCATCCCCTCCAGCCGCTTCACCCTGCGGTGCAGCCGCCGGCTGGCAGCAGCCAGGCGGGCCAGCTCAGCACCCAGGACGGCCCGGGCTGCGTCGGCCGCCTCCGCCTGCTCTGCCAGCACCTGAAACCGCCTGTCGATGTTGTAGGAGATGTTGTAGTTCCTGGCGATGCTCTGGAGATGGCTCAGTGTCACCTCCTGGAATCGGCGAAACTGCAAGGGAGCGCAGTGAAGCAGCCGCCCTGCTGGATGAGCCCACATCCATCCTGCTGGGGCATCCTCCCCGAGGGACCCACGATGCCGCAGCCCCCCCGCACCCACCTGCTCCTCCAGCACCCGCAGCCGCCGGAGCACAGGGCCAGCGCGGGCTGCAGGTCCTGGTGTCTCAGGCTGGCCACCCTGGAGGAGCAGGAGCAGGAGCAGGCAGAGGGGCAGCACCGTCCCCGCCATGCCGCTGTCAGACACTGTCTGCCCACACGGCACGGCCGGCCCCAGACTTGGCCCCCGCACTGCTCCCCGGGGCAGCTGATGATGAGGTTCACAGGCGGTGCTGGCGTGGCCCAGCTGCTGCCGAGGCCAGCCATGGGAGCTGCTCCCTGCCAGCTGCCCTGGTATGGCTGTCCTGGTGGGAGAACTGGAGCGGGGCAGGGCCGGCAGGGCAATGCAGGACAGGACAGAGCGGGGCAGTGCAAGACAGGACAGGATGGTGCAGGATGGTGCAAGATCATGGAATCATAGAATCACAGTCATTAAGGTTGGGAAAGCTCTCCAAGATCACCTGGTCCAACCATCCCCATACCACCACTATCACCCACGAAACCATGTCCCCAAGCACCACGTCCAACCTCTCCTTGAACACCCCCAGGGACAGTGACTCCGCCACCTCCCTGGGCCACCCGTCCCAGTGCCTGCCTGCTCTTTCTGAGCAGCAATGTCTCCTCATTTCAACCTGAACCTCCCCTGGTGCAGCTGGAGGCCGTTCCCTCCGTTCCCATCACTGGCTCCCTGTGAGCAGAGGCCGCCCCCAGCTCCCCACCCCTTCCCCTCAGGTAGAGCAGAGAGCAATGAGCTCTGCCCTGAGCAGGGGGCGTGGCTTAACGGCACCGGGCGTGGTTTAACAACAGGGGGGCGTGGTTTAACACCAAGGGGGCGTGGTTTACCGGAGGGGGCGGGCCCACCCCCAGGCCCCGCCGCGTCCCCTTGACCCTCCGGCTGGAAATGGCGGCTCCGGCCCTCGCCCGCTGCATGGCGCGGACAGGTGCGGGGCGGTGCAGAGCGGGGCCTGCCCGCGGGGATGGGGTGGGGGCGGCCTCGCCACAGCCCCCCGGGGGTCCCCTTCACCCCACCCTCTGCGTGTCGCGGTGTCCCCACCCCGGCTCCCCGTGCCCCCCGGTGTCCCCTACACCCCCTGTGCCCCCCCGTGTCCCCCCATATCCCGGTACCCCCCATATCCCCGTGCCCCTACGCCCCCCGTGCCCCCCACCCTCCCCATATCCCCATACCCCCAGTATTCCCGTGCCCCCACGCCCCCCGTGTCCCCCATACCCCCCATATCCCCGTACCCCGTGTTCCCCTGCCCCCCAAGCCCCCCATACCCCCCATATCCCCGTACCCTGTGCTCCCCACCCTCCCCATATCTCCCCATCCCCGTACCCCATGTCCCCATACCCCCCCCATATTCCTCCCCGGTGCCACCCCGCCACCACTCTCGGTGTCCCGGTGCCCACCCAAGCAGCAGCTCTGTGGGGTGCAGCCCCCTCTCACCTCACCCCACCGCCACCCCCAGGCGTGCTGCCCCTCGGCCAGGCATGGGGCAGAGCCCCCCGGCTGCCCCCCAGCCCCCTGCCCGCCCAGCGCCGCGCCTTCAGCAACAACAAGGTCCTGGTGGAGCTGGACGAGAGCGCAGGTACGGCTCGTGGCACCGGGCAGCACCGTGGGGAGCAGGGCTGGGGACGGGGGTGTCACGGGTGGTGGGTGCTCGGTGTGGCTGGGAGCCCCCCACAGCCCCCCGGGTGACACCGTGGGGTGCCTGCCGTGGGGTCCCGTGCCCGAGCATTGTCCCCCCGGTGGCCTGGCCTCATCCTCGTGAGCAGAGGAGGAGGGAGCAGCACAGTGGGGAAACCCTGAAGGTAGGTGGCTGGCTTGGGATGCGTGGCACGGCCACCACGGGGATGGCTGCAGGCTAACGCCGGCTGAGCTGGGCTCGCGGGCAGATCCGGGTACAGGCAGAGGCCCTGCCCTTGGCCCCAGGGCTCTGGGGGCTTTGTAGAGAACGAGGGTTGAAAAGGTAGGGGCTGGGTAAAGTGGGAAAGCAGGAAGGCAGGAGAAGCACCTGTCTCGGGCAAGACAGGTGAACGTGTGGTGCGTGCCGCCGTGGCAAGGGGTTTCTGATGTCTCTGTGTTTACCATGGCACAGGTGTAGCTACGATGAAGTTCAAGAGCCCTCCGGTGAACAGCCTCAGCCTGGACTTCCTCACCGAGTTTTGCATAAGCCTGGAGAAGCTGGAGAACGACCGGGCCTGTCGGGGCGTGATCCTCACATCCGTACGTGCTGCCCCGCGATTGCAGTGCGAGCTGCAGGGCAACTTGGCAGCCACGGGTGCCCTTCCCTTGCTCGTGGTTGGCCTCCTGGCTCCCTGGTCCCTGGCATCGGAGGAGCAGGAAGCAGCTTTGATCGGCTCTGGGAGCAGGGGCAAGGGATGCTTGAAAGGCCAACGGGTCTTTCCTCTGTGGCCTTTTCCCCTGCAAGAATAACAACAAAGTATTGTCGTTTGGCATTAAAGTCAAAGCTGCTAATCTGCAAACGTGACAAATCCTCTGAGATCTCTTGAGCTGCCCAGAGGGTGCCGGGGAAGCCAGAACGTATTTTCAGATGTGATATGGGTACGAGGTCATGCCCGGGAATGGGACGGGGCAAATTTTGTGCTGCGTGGCTGTTGGACCCACACCGGGGCTTGGATGATGAAAAATCTTGGTGCAAGCAAAGAATCCCAGCCCTGCAGGATGTGATGGTGCTCCAGGCCACAGGAGCATTGGGGAGATTGTTTCAGTACCCCGAAAGGCCTTGTTAGGTTTAAGTAGAGCATCCTCCTTCCACAGGCTGCCAGGGGGTAGAGGGTTAAATGCTAATCTTGGTCCTGTTTGTGTTTTCCTGCTTTCAGGCTGTCCCCAAAATCTTCTCGTCCGGCCTGGACATCACCGAGATGTGTGGGAAGAGCACGGAGCACTACGCTGAGTTCTGGAGGGCCGTGCAGGAGATGTGGCTCCGGCTGTACAGCTCCAACATGGTGACGGTGGCTGCAGTCAATGCAAGTCCTTTACATCTGCCTTCCTAGCCGCCCCGCGTGGCCTGTCACTTGCTGGGCTTGTTTGTGGGCTGTGGGCAGGGACAGCCAAAAAATCAGGCTTGCCAGTGCTGAAACAGCGTTGGGATGCCTGGGATACTGGCAGGACGTGTTGGTAGGTTTGGCTCTGGGTATGCTGCGTGTGTAGCAGCGCCTTGGTGGTGTTGGAGAGCTTGCACAGCACTCATGTCTGGGGGGCTCGGACCCTGATGTCCTTGGCACAGCAGTGCTTCTTGCAGCAAGAGCCATTCCCGGCCCCAGGAACTCATCTGGAAGCCCGTCCTGCGTGTGGGAGAGCCAGGAGGAGGGCTGTAGGCCAGTGGTAAAGCCCAGGGGGGCATCAGGGGTGGGTGAGAACCAGAGGGGCCCAGCAGTCAGGGCAGGAGGAGTCCAAAGGACGCCTGTCACGTGCACACCATCTGCTTTCTCTCAAAAGAGACTCGTCAGAGTTGCCCAGGGTTGTTTGTCTGGCTGTTGTGCTGCTTTGATAGCTGGAGGGGAGGAGATGGGGAGGGAGCTGTGCAGTGGTGCAGAGAATTATCCTTTGGGCAGTGGTGCTTTGGACCCTGGGTGGTGGAGTATGTCGTTAGTCTTATTTTTCACTGGCTTTTGCTCCTCCAGCCACAGCTCTTGGCCAGCAGGGAAGTGCTCCATGGACACATTACCCACACGCTTTGTTCCCATTTTTCAGTGCAGTGAAAATCACTGAGTGCTTCTTTCAGTGCAGTGAAAACCACGAGTGCTTTGGCAGCTCGTGGTTCTGTCTGCCAGCAGGCTGCCTTTGAAGGTGGCTGGGTCTCTGACCAGCATCCCACAGGCATCCTATGCAGGGCTAAGCCATCCCTGAGTCACGGCTGAAATGGAAGCTTTATAGATGGATGGTGTTACAAAGACCTTGCGCAGAAACATTTCTGTGGCATTGAGGGTTACAAAATCATAAGAAAATGCCATACGACATCTCCACTGCAGTGTTTGCAAGTGGAAGTAACACTTTCTCTGCAGGAGTCTGTAAACTGAAGAGCAAAACTCAGTGGGAATAGATCAGTTAATTAGATTTCCAGGCTGTGGAATGCAAGAAACAGCGTTAGGGAGAAAGAAAAAATAAATAAATAAATTCTGGTAAGCATATCAGAAATTTTCTCTAGTGGCTGTTTTAAATCAGGTGGCTGGAATCTTGGGGAGAGGGGAACATCTGCTCTGGACATGGCAGCTCTGTCACTGTTCTGGAGAAAAAGGGCACGCAGACATTTGTAGCTAGAGCACAGGGGCTGACCTAGACTCACTCCTTCCTTCTCCTTGCCAGGGGTCCAGTCCGGCCGGAGGCTGCCTCATTGCCTTGACGTGTGACTACAGAATCATGGCAGAGAACCCCAAATTCAGCATTGGCCTGAACGAAGCCCAGCTGGGCATTGTGGCTCCCTTCTGGTAGGCCAGTGTCTTTCGCTTCTATTGTCATGAATAGGTTTCCAAAAAGAGTTCACAGGGTTTTTTAATAAGCTTTAACTGGCCACTGAGATGTAGTTCTGTGTGTCCTTCCCAACAGAGTGTTCAGGTAGTTGCAGCTGCAGCCCGTGCGGTACCTCAGCTCTTTGTCCTGTCCTGTAAGTATCCGAGAAGTTTTCAGGCTGTGGGACGTTCTGACACCCTGTTTGCAGCCTCCACCTGCAAGGATCTCAGTCCTGACTCCTCGGTCAGCTCTAAAACCAGTGCTGGGAGATCTCTGTGGTCACACTCGGACTGGGAGTACGCTTCTCTGTGGCTACAGGGCGTTTACCTGCAAAAGCTTTTCCTCCCATCTCTTCTAGGTTTAAGGACACCTTTGTCAACGTTGTGGGACACCGAGTTGCTGAAAGCTCCCTCCAGCTGGGCTCCCTCCACTCTGCACCTGAGGCCCACAGGATTGGCCTCGTGGACGAGCTGGTGCCAGAGGAGAAGCTGAAGGACAGGGCCACGGCTGTTATGCAGCAGTGGCTGGCTCTTCCCGGTAAGGGAGGCACCTCCTGAGCAGTGACCGAATGCAGAAGTGGGGATTTGACCTGTGTGGGAGGGCCAGGCGTTGAGGCTGGGAGCTACGTATCTGTTGGAACTGGAGGTGTACGTGGCTGGGAGGTAGGAAAGCTCAGCAAAGCAGCCCAAGCAGCCTTGGGCTGTCAGGGATGTGCTTGCCACACAGCAGGACGGTCTGCTGGGTGCGCAGGGCACTTGCCTCCAGCTCAGCTCACTGTGCCAGCACTGCTGAGTTGATCCAGAGGTGCCTGAGCTCCAGATTCAGGCTGGATCCCTGCGTTTGTCAGCGGGGGTGTTAACCCAGCGTGTGAGCTAATCCTGCTCTGCTGGAGGGAGAGGAAAATCCTGCAGAGCTGAGGAAAAAGGGTGGGGGTGCCTGGGTGGCTGCCAGCCTGCCCTTCGGAGGAGCAGTGTGGATCTGAGCGCTCCCACAGCTGAGGTGGAGCTGGGGGCGTTAGGGCAGACAGCGAATGCAAACACCACGTGCACGTGTGGGCTGCTCCACGGCTCCTGGGCCAGGAGAGGGCTCTCCACAGGCCACAGTTAGGTTTGTGTTATCCCACTGCGTGCCTCCTCTGAGGTGCTGCAGTTGGGTGCAGCTACGTGTCACCCTATGCAGTTCATTCTATAGAAATCCGAATGGAACTGGGCAGAAAGGGGCAGGTCCCAGGACTGTCACTTAAGTGTCCTGGTTTTGAAAGAGAGTGCCTAAACATCTCTCTGGCCCTGCTGTCTTGGTGTTAGGGTGAAACCAGTTGGTCCTCAGCCCCTGAGACTGGGGAGCACGTCCCTGCTGTGCTCTCTCGTGGCTTGCAGGAGGCACCATGCAGGTCCTTCTGCAGAGCCCAAAGTCAGAGCCAACGAGAGTTTGTCTGGGTGAAGAGACCCACGAAGCTGCTAAAGCCATTTTGGGTTCTCAGTATGTGGGATTTCACCCTCGTTTCACGGTTCCTGTTGCCACACTCGTGTTTGCAACATGTGCAACATGTTTGCAACTCGTGCAGTGTGACAGATTTGTGTCTGCATTGTTGCACACAGTGTGTGAGCAGATGGATGTGTGCTCCAGGCCTTGGCTCCAGCACCCAGCACTGCTCCAGCAGCATCCCCATACCCCTGCTGAATTGTGCAGGCTGGAGCAGGGATCGCAGCCCAGAGCCTGCAGCTGGTGGGGACGATGCTGCTGGCTTTTGTATGGCATGCTTGGCATGAACAGAATGTCTTGCCAGAGGTCAAAGGGGTCTGGGCTGGGAGAGCTTGGAGCCAGAGCAGTTTGAGGTAACAGAGGATTTTGTTCAGTTTCTGCTGTCCTGAGCCCAGCGACTGGAATTTGGGTGCAGGCTGGGCTCTAGAGGGCGCAAAGAGAGGGAGAGTGCACAACTCGCTCTGTAATTTCTCTCAGTAGATCAGCCATTTCCCCACCAAGGGATAGAGTTCACAATTTATTGCATGAGAATGTTTCCAGTTCAGCTTCCAGGCAGGTTGTTCTTACACCTTTCCCTGCTGGTTTAAAGACCCCGCCAGCCCTTCGGTGTGCGCTGCCTCTGCTTTGGAGGTCCCAGCCCGTGGTGACAGGGGCCGAGAGGTGATTGGTAACACTGGGGGCCGTGCGTGCCCCCCAGCCTCGCTCTCCTCTCCACAGACCATGCCCGTCAGCTCACCAAGACCATGATGAGGAAGGCAGTGCTGGACCGCCTGGTAGCTCACCGGGAAGAAGACGTTCAGAACTTCATCAGCTTCATCTCCAAAGAGTCCATCCAGAAGTCCCTCCGCATGTACATGGAGATGCTGAAGAAGAAGAAGAGCTGAGGAGCCAGCCAGCTGGGGCTCGGTCCCAGGAGCGTTCATGACCCTCCAAAGCACTGCAGTAGCTGTAGACTTCCACGCTGAAGCCGTCTGCAGTGTCAGCGCCTGGTGACGTGCTGCCTGCTCCTGTGGCTGCCCCGACCGACCCTTCCCGGTAGTCCCCATAGAGTGCCTGACACCACTGCTGCCTTCCCGAGAGCGGGGAGAGCTGCTTGCTCAGCTCACCCAAGGAACAGGCAGGGAGAGTCTTGACAGCACCTGCAGCCTCAGCCTGCGGGTCCTTGGCCATCCTCCCTCCTGTCCAACAGCTAATTGTGAAAGTGAAATTTGTCAATAAAGTCTTTGATGAGGTAGGGGTGGGTGCTTCGTTCCTGAGCCTGTCTGCAGTCCTTCCTGGCTTCCTTCTTGGCCCCTGGTGGACCGGGGGGGCTGTGCTGGGAGCCCCAGGGCCTGGCTGTCACCCTTCTGCAGACCGTGCTCGGGAGCAGCCCCCGTGCAGGGCTCGTGGATGGGGCTGCAGAGCGCCTTCCTGGGGGAGGTCCTGGGAGCTGGAGCTGGATCGTGGGCTGCGGCCGCAGGAGGAGCTCAAGCCATCAGCTTCACCTCGACAGGGTAGTGGTCGCTTACTGCCAGGGCCTGCAGGAGGGCGAGAGGTGGGGAGGTGTAACGCCAGCCCTGACCCCTCATGGTGCTGGTGGGGCCGGAGGAGCAGCTCTCACTGCTGTGTGAGACCCTTCTGCCTGCTGGCAGGGGACAGGATAACCCCAGCCCTGGAGTTGTGAGGTCCCGCCCCTGCCATGCCCTCTCCTGCCCATGAAAGGCCACCAAAATGCTCATCTCTTCACCGCAGGGACAGGCAACAACCCCAAATTCCCCCTCTTGTTTCCACCCGTGGGTCCCCCAGCACCCAGGGCTCCACGTTGGCTGGATGTGGGTGGCTGCTGTGCCCCGGGAGGGGAGTGAGAGGGGCTGCGTGTGTCTGCTGGTGTCCCCACAGCCTGGCATGGGGCAGGGACACAGGTGCCATGGCCATAGTCACCTTGGGCTGCTGCCGAGGCTGCTTTAAACCCATATTTGAGCTGACACTCAAATGCAGCAACTACCTTGCTGCAGCTGGGCTGCCTAATCCTGAGCAAACCCTGGCAGCCCCGCGGTGTCAGGACGTCTTTGCTGCACCCGGAGCTGCCTGGGGCAACCTGGCTTCACCGCCCTGGGCAGCTCCGGGTGCAGCAAAGACACCCTGAGCCCCTCTTCGTGATCCCCACTCACCTCCTCCTGCTCCAGCTGGAAAGCACGCTGGAAATTGTAAACCGTGGCCGAGTTCGGCACGATGCTCCTCTTCAGCTTGGCACCGCACACCACGATCCTGCAAGGGAGGAACAAGCCGTGGGTGCCGCTCCTGCCCCTGCCAGCGGGGTGGGACGAGCAGGGGGGCCCTGGGGCCACAGGGACCACGGTGGTGGCGGTGCTGACCTGTCGTAGGCGCAGTCCGACTTCCCCACGGTGGTGTCGGAGCTGTCGGGGATCAGCCACTTGAAGACATCGCTGGTGCGCAGGCGGATGGAGGCCCAGTCGCTCGGCTTGACGTAGGCACAGTCGGCGTTGAAGTCCCCCAGGAACACGATGTTCTGCGGGAAGAGGGGAGCGGGGCTGATGGGAGGGCTGCCTCTGCCCCAAAACCAGCCGTCCCAGCCCCCAAGCCAGCCACCGTGCTCATCTGGGAGTGGGGACCCGTGCCCAGGGCGCGGTGCTGCCAGGGGTACTCACATCGGTCCCCCACTTGTTGACCACGGCCAGGTAGACGTCGTAGAGCGCGTCGATCTCGGCGGCAGCATCGTGCGGGGCCGAGTGCAGCGGCACCATCACAAACTCCCCTGCCTCTGCGGGGAGAGGGACGTGTGAGCCTACATGGCCACAGCCCCACGGGAACCCCGCTGTGCATCCTGACCCCAAGAGGGGCTGGGGACCGTCCCCGCCTTCCCAGCACTTACTGGTGTGGGGCGCTGAGACCCTCAGGATGAAGGGCTCCCTGCTGAAGATGTCCTGCGGGTCCTCGTACTGGTAGGTGTCCACCACCGACACGACATCCGTCCTGCGGGACCAAGGGGATAGTGATGCTGGGGCTTGGCCCTGCCGTGGTGGCTTTGGTGTCCTGAGCCCCAGCAGGGCCATCCTGGCCCCGGTGTCCCCTCCGCGGCACCCGAGTGGGACAGCAACGTGCCCACCCCGTTACCTGTAGATGAAGAGGTACATCTCCTTGTAGTTCTCCCGTCCCAGGGGCCCGCTGATCTCGTAGTCGTATGGGGCTGAGGACACGCTGCAGAGATGCAAAGGACAGACAGTGACGTGGCTGTCACGGTGCTGGCACAGCCCTGGGATGGCCCTGGCTCTGCTGGCCCCAGGGGCACCGCAGCCGTGCCGTAGGGGGCACCGTGAGCCACCGGCTGCCCCAGCGCCGCGTGGTGACCCCCAGCTGGCCACGGGCTCCGTCCTCCCCACGCCCCGGCAGGACGCGGGGCTGGTCCCTGCCTCCCATTGCTCTGCGGGGATGCTCCCCGTCATCATTTGCATCCTAGTTAAATGAGGTTAATTGGCTGCCGCAGGGCCCGGCGTCACCCTCGCTGCCGCGGTGGCTTTGTGGTGATGCCCGAGGGGGGATCGGGGCCGGGCGTACCTGCACAGGGGCCTCCGCCCTGGCCCCAGCCCTCGCCCAGAACTGGGTCCCCTGCATACCCATGGCAGCCTGGGCTACCTGCAGCTTTGTGCCCATGGCACAGCCACCTCTGCTGCCCCGCGGATTTGTCAGGTTTGGCCACGCAGAGCCCCCAGAGAGCCCCGGTCCCACCGCGCACCCTTCACCCCTGTGCCTTCATCCCCAGCTTCGGCTTTGCCTTGTCCTGTTGCATTTTTCAGACCCGGTGTGACAGTTTTAGTTCCTTTCTGTCTCCTGCATTCGGGCGTGATTTCAGCTTCCACCAGGGTTTTGCAGCACTTGCACCCCGTTTCCCCCTGTCTCATCCACAGCGGCTGCTCAAAGCTCTGGCACAGTGCCCAGCGAGCTCCAGGCTGTTATTTCACAAAGCTCCAGCATTTTCCCTTATTCCCCTTTCTGCAAACAAACGCCTTGCTTTCCATGCCTAACGCCGGCATTTTGCTGCCGGGTGGCCCCAGCCCTGGCCCTGCCGGTACCTGTTGAGCTGCTCCATGAGCTCGGTGACAGCGCTGAGGTCGGAGTCGCGCACCTCCTGCACCAGCACCATGTCATAGCGGCGCAGGACCTGCGGGGACAGGAGCAATGGCAATGGCTCAGGGTGCTGGGGTGGTGAGCAGGGACCCCACGGCAGCACCGGGGTGACCCACGCATCCCTCAGTGCCGAGGCAGATGTCCCCAAAGAGGCTCAGCGAGAACACAGCGTGTCCCTGACATGACCCACGTTGCCCTCCACCAAACCAGGACATGCCTGGCACCAGGAAGACGTCCAGCCACGGCCATGTCCCCGGCACAGGAGCTGTATTTTGGCTCCATGCACACAGCCCGGCCCCGTGCAGCACCAGCAGTACTCACGTTGACGATGATGCCCGCCACGGCCTCATCAGACATCTTGCTGTCCCCAAACGCCTGGATGTTGAAGGCACCGATGCGCAGCGTGGCGGTGGCTGGGCACACGAGAGCCACGGCCAGCAGGGACAGTGCCAGCACCACGGTCCCCATCCTGCTGGGAGGGATGCTGAGCCGCAGGGAAGTAGCGATGGGAGCCAGGGTTTGCTCTGGGCTTGGGAATATGCTTCATATTTGGGGATAGAGTGAAGAAATCCATTTAGGTCCTTCCTATGTGCCACGCCACAGCCCACGGAGGACTGACACTGCTCCGCTGTGCTTGGCCGGGGCAGAAGAGCTGGATCTGGCCGTGCTGCCTGGGGCAGCCTGTGCAGCTAGCCTGGGCTGTCTGCTGGGTCACCAGTCCCAGAGGAAGATGAAGCCTGTCCTGCTGCGGTGAATCAGCTGGGAAGCGCCTCTGCCCATCGCCTGCGAGCCCTGGGATCACCTAGCTCCCGGCTCTGCTCCCCATGGGGCTGTCCTGCTCTGACTGCATGCTCCCCAGGCTGGTTTGCATCCTCCAGTTTGCTCACAGTCCCCTCTTGACTCTGCTCTGCTGTTCTGCATCCTTAAATGTGACCACGGTCCCCCTTCACCCCCTCTGCCCCGGTGCTCCCCAAAGCTGGGAGTTTTCTGCCCTGGAATTGCACCACTCGACGCTCTCGGAAAACGAAGCAAATCCCAGTTCCAGCCATCCCAGTCCCTCCAGTTCCATGGCCAAACCATTGCCCACCCCATGGGGCTGCCCCGGCTCCCAGCCCATCGCGCCACGGCCGCAAGAGGCACCAAGCCCCAGCTCCATCCTTACCTGTGCCAAGCGCGCAGCACCTCTGCCCTGCCGGCGGCAGGAGGGCTGTTTTATTCCCAGTGGAGGTGCTGGGAAAGCAGGATGAGTCGGACACCCCCGTGGGTGTTTTGGCACAGGTTTGGGCTCCTTCCCACGTTGGGAAACCAAAACCTGCACAGGGGCAGGGTGGGGCCGGCGTCAGCGCCTCTGCTCAGTGCCGTGGAGGGCACCCGGGGGGAGCGGCGGCGGCGGGGCAGCGGTGGGGCTGGGGGCACGCGGGGCTCAGGGGGGCTCAGGGGGTGCCCAGCTCGCAGTGCTCCTCACCCCAGCATGGTGCCGAGCAGTGGGGCGGGCGGCTGGGGGTGATGGCTTTAATGCAGGTGATTCAGACACGTAATTAGAAGGGACGTGAGGAAATGGTGGGGTTGTTCGGGTCAAGCCAGTTGAGCCATCGGTGCCACTGCGAGCCTCCATGCAAGGGGCCAGCTGCGAGCCCCTGCCCCATCAGCCACCCCAAACAGCCCCGGGACGTGGTGCTGCTCCCATCCCACTGGGGAAGCTGCGACATGGCTGGGACCGAGCCCTGGTGCCGGTGCTGGGCTGGCATCCCGAGGCAGCCGGGCTTTGGGGCGTGCTGGTGGCGGGGCAGGTGCGTGGCCGGCAGCCGGGGCTGGGGAGGTGACGGTTCCTCATGGTGGGGCTTGCTGGGCTCCGGCACACAGCACCGGGCAGCATCTTCCCGACCAGTCATGGGTGAGTCTGGTGTCCTCAAACGCATCCACGAATTCCTGTAGGATTGCTCAGCTCGGGCTTTCCACCATCCCTGCAGGCAGTGAGTGGCCCAGTTCCTTTGGGAGAAGCATTTCCTCTTCCAGCATCCTCCTCGGAGCCTGGCGCCCCACTGCAGGTGCTGCCAGGACACGCGGGGGCTCTCTGGGTGCCAACCAACCTGGTGGGACCCCCACACCTGCAGGGGGAGGGGAGAGGCCTCGTGCCCAGCCCGGGGGGGTTCCTGCGTCCTGTTCCCCATCAGCAGCACGCACACGGTCACTGCTTCCCCCCACGAGTCAATCCCCCTCGGCCGGGTGTCCCTCTAGGATGGGACCTGTGCTCCCAGCACACGGAGCTCCTGCGGAACGGGACAAGGTGGCTCTGTGCCAGGAGCACCAAAACCCCTGGGAAGGCACCGAAACCCCCGGGAGGGCACCACAGCACTGCGCTGGGAGCTGACTCACATCCTCCACCTCCCACCACCGTCACCGGAGCCCATCAGGCACCCTGCGGGCTCCAGCAGGACACGGCCCCATGAGCTGGAAGAAGAGCTGGAGGCATCCCGCGACTCAGCGAGGGGGAGGAATCCCGCCTGGACCCTCCCAGGCCCTTCCCGACACCCTGCTTTGCTGCTTGCTCAGACAGGAGCTGCTCTTCCCACAGCAGGGAAATTTCCTGGGCTCTCGACAGCAGCGGGGAGGCTCCAGGTCCCGGGGACCTTCCCGGCTGCAGCCTCCCCATGCCGGGGCTGCCCCATTGCGGGGGGACACCAAGCTCAGGCTGGGGGCTGGAGAGATGGGAACGAAGCAGCTCAGCACCCCAAGCACCCACCAAGCCCATCGCCATGCTCCAGCTGGGGTTGCTTTGCCAACCATCCTCATGCCCTGGGGTGTGCCCCCAAAACTCGGTGTGGAAACGTGGAAATGAGCCCTAGGGGACTGGGGCAAGGGCTCACCCGTGTGTGGGGCTGGGGGCACACGTGTGGGGCAGCCCCACAGCACCCAGGAGGGGGAGGTTTGAGTGTTTGTAGGTGGGCACGGGCACTTCCAGCTGGGGGAACGCAGGCGTGCACACAGGGGATGGAGTGAAGGAGACTGGGGGTGCACGGGGTGCACGTGTGCGTGGGGTTGTGTGCATTGCACAAAGAGGAGCGTGCACAAGAGGGTTTGCACACGAGGGTGTGCAGCAGGCGTGTGGGAGTGCGTGTGCACGGCGGCACACACACAGGACGGCGCGGGCACGGGGCGTGCGCGCACAGAGGGCACTCGCAGCACCCAGCTGCCCTCTGAGCGAGCAGCACAGGCTGAAAAGAGCAAATATTTAATGAAAGCACCCCACAGCCACGAGACCCCGGGAGGCTGTCTCCTTGCAGGGACAGCGTGCAGCAGATGGAGCAGTCAGGAAGCTTCGTTGAACCTGGCGGTGAGGGACACGCGTCTGCGTCGCGGCATCCTGCTGACCACCACGCGCGTCTCAGCGGGATTTCAGTGTCACCTCCACAGGGAAATGGTCGCTGACGGCCAAAGCCTGAGTGCAGGGGGAAGGCAGAGAGGTGGCTTTGCTTCTCCAGCCCTGGTATTATCGTCATGGCCAGCCGGGGCCCAAACGTTCTGCTCCGATCCCCCGGCTCCCCCGGCCCCTCACTCACATCCTTGTTCTGGATGCGGAAAGTCTGCTGGAAGTTGTTGACGGCGGCGGAGCCGGGTTCGACAGCCTGGCGCAGCGCGGAGCCGCAGGCAACGATGCTGCCGAGGCACCGTGAGGGTCAGCACCCGCTGGTGTCCCCCCTGGTGCCCCCGCGCCCACTGCCACAGCACCCACCGGTCGTAGGCGCAGTCGGTGCTGCCGACGGTGGTGTCGGCGCTGTCAGGGATGAGCCACTCGCAGGCTTGGAGGTTGCGCAGGCGGATGGAGGGCCACTCTGCCTCGGTCACGTAGGAGCAGTCAGCGTTGAAGTCACCCAGGAAGAGGACGTTCTGCGGGGCAGAATGAGGGACGGGTGGCCCCTCGGATGAGCCCTGCCCACCCCAGGCTGTGCCAAACGTCCCCGGGCTGTGCGCTCAGCGTGGCCGGAGCCAAGCCCTTGCAGCATGGCCATTACGGGGCAGCAAGGGCTGCCCGAAATCGCGCAGGGCAGCAAGACCCACCTGGCTCTCTGCACTGTGTGGGGGGGAAAGCCCCCAGGAAGGGCATTGGGGCCACCCGGGAGCTGCATCCCCTCTCCCTGCCCAGACACTGCTGGGTGGCACCCGCTCGGATGGGTGCATGAGGTCTCCCACGGGATGCATCCACCCAAGGACGGCCGCCAGGACGTGCCACAGCCCTGGAGCCGTGTCCCAGCCCACCTCACTGCCCCGTGGGGGGAGCAGGGCTCCCCGGTGCCGCTTACATCGGTCGCCCACTTGTTGATGACGTCCGTGTAGACGTCGGCGAGCGCATCGATCTCGTCCACCGCGCTGCTGGGCTCCGCGTGCAGGGGCACTGCCACGAACTCCGCCAGCTCTGCCGGAGAGGCAGCAGTCAGCACCCGCAGCCAGGACAGCCCCTGAGCTTTTTTCCTGTCCCTTTAGCAAGCTCCCTTGGTTTGGGGTAGGTGGGAGAGAGAGGGAAGCGGGGGAGTGTGTCCTGGGGAGGCGGAGGCAGCGGCACGAGGTGGGAAATGAGAGGTGATGGGAGATGGCAGGCAACGGGAGGTGACAGGAGATGGGACACAGGACGTGGCACGTGGTGGGAAGCAGCACGCAGTGCCTGCCATGCTGAGCAAGCACCCAGGCCCCTGGGGCACCCATGGGTGGGAGAAACCCCCCCAGCAATGAATGAGCCCCGTGGAGCCCCTGTGCCAGGCGCAGGCAGCCCCAAAGGGACTGGGGGGGAGCGGTGCCAGGGCTGCCCAGCTCTGCTCACGTGTTGTAGGCGAGGAGAACTTCACGATGAAGGGCTCCCTGCTGAAGACATCGGTCCCGCAGGACTCGCAGCCATCGTCGTAGTAGTAGCTTCCCAGCACAGAGAGGATGTCTGACCTGGGGGGACCCAGAGGTGCTCACCTCCCCTCGGGAGCCGCTGGAGGGGGCAGCAGCCAGCCCTGGTGGCATTCCTCCCCTCCCGCTGGCCCTCACCTGTAGATATAGACGTACTGCTCCTTGTAGCTGTTCCTCCCCAGGGGGATGCTGTTCAGAAAGCTGTAGGGGTACGGCGACTCACTGGGAGCGAGACATGGGGAGGGTGAGGAGGTGGGGAGTGTGAGGAGGCTCCCGCTGTGCCGGTGCCCACGGGGCTCTGCGTGGCCCCAGCGCAGCCAGAGGCAGCGCAGGCTCTGTCCCGGCGCCATCGGGGTCACCTGTTGAGCTGGGCCACCAGCTTCCTGACGGAACTCAGGTCAGTGTCCCGCACCTCCTGCACCACGGTGAGGTCGTACTCCAACAGGATCTGGGGGCACAAGGCCGGAGCTGCTCACCCGCGGTGTGCACCTGTGGGTGCCTGGGCTGGGCTGCCCCCTGTATCCCCCCAGGCTGCCCCCTGTACCCCAAAATGGGCTGCTCTGAGGGGCCTGGGTGGCAGCGGGCAGCGCCTGGGGCCAGAGAGAATGGAGGCAGCCCCAGGCTGGAGACAGGAGTGGGGGAAGAGCAGGTGGGTTTGGGGGGTGGAGGCATGGAAAATGGGTGAGGGTGGGTGTGCGTGGAGGGACGGAGGCGCAGGGAGGTGCAGCATGGACAGGGATCTACGGAAAGCCGGTGTCTGCCGGCCCCAGGCTAGCTGCATCCCCGGGACCAGAGCGTGGCCACGACGGCTCCTCTCCCCCCGGCACTCACAGAGACGATGAAGTCTGCGATGGTCTGGTTGGACATCTTGCTGTCCCCAAATGTCCTGATGTTGAACGCACTGATCCTCAGCGCAGCGGCCCTGTGCAGCAGCAGAGCTGCAGCCAGCAGCGGCAGCAGCAGCTTCGAGGCCGCCATCCTGCGTGAGGGGCAGGGGTGAGCTCAGCCTGCCCGGCCGGGAGGGGAATTTGGCACAGACCAGGGTGGCTGGGCTATTCCCAGTGGCCCTACTGGTTTTGCTGGGAGGCATCCATTTTCCAGCGAACCACTGGGAGCCCTTCCAAGCACCCAGCTGCAGCCTCAAGCTTTTTCCCTCTTTGGGTCGCTGAGGTGTGCGTGCACACAGCCACCATCACACAGGGGTTCGTGGGCTTCCTCCCCTCCCTGTGACCCCACTGGGAGGGGACACCAAAGTCCCTTGGCTTGTGCCTCTCCCAGGTCTGCACCAGGCACCCAAAAGACCCCACAGCAGCTGTGCTGGGACACAGCAAGGGCTGGACACCCCCAGCACCCCTGCACGTGTCCTCCCACACCTGGAGCGCTCTCCCCTGGGGTTGGCAAGGGTCCCCCCGCACCCAACACTGCTCTGCCAGCTGCTACCCCCAAGCACCGCCACTGCCCCAACCTCGCTCCGAGGCAGCAGAGCTGCTCCAGCCCACAGGGAAAGGCATTTGGGAAGCATTTCCCATGGCGCTGAGCTCCCCGGGGTAATGTTTTACCACATCCTGCCCGGACAATGGGATCTGAACCCTGGCCAAACCCACGCACCCCGAGCACCCAGCACCGCTGGGACCAGCGTTGCCCTCAGTGTCCGTGCCTGATAATGAGCCTGCTGATAAGAGCAGGAAATACAGCCAGCTTCAGGGCGCCCCAGGCTTGTGTTCGCAGCTGGGGCAGCCGGTCTAGTAGAAGCTCTCCCCTTCGCCCACTTCCATCCCTGCTACAACCGCAAAGGCTAAAATCTGTAATGCCCCAAATCCTGGTGATGCTACAACCTGGCAGTGCCACCGACAGCCCAAACCCCTGCCAGTCCTCCCTGCTCCTGTGGCACCCATCCACCTCCGTAGGCTCCCAGGCAATGCCCGGACACCCATAGGTGCCCATATGGGTGCGCAGGCAGACACTCGGGTGACGCTCATGAACCACACCGGGGATCAGACCCCAAGCAGCATCCCATAAAGATAACCTAAAGATAAGCTGAGCTGCGGAAAGTGACTGCAGAGATGTGATCCTCGGGAGGGTCGGGGAGCCTGACATACCTTTGGTGCCGTCCTTGGTCTCTGGAAAGGGAAGGAGGAGCTGCACCTGCATTTATGGGGAGGAACAC
Source organism: Aythya marila (assembly GCF_965140915.1). Taxonomy (NCBI): domain Eukaryota; kingdom Metazoa; phylum Chordata; class Aves; order Anseriformes; family Anatidae; genus Aythya; species Aythya marila. The sequence goes on along the minus strand of NC_139056.1, from coordinate 6,570,392 downwards.
GCTCGCTTTGCCAAAGAGTCGCCCAGCCAATACGTGTGCAAGGCCTCAGGCTCTATATGGCATTTTTTTTCACAGAAACAAAGGTCTGTTCAGTGGAAAATTAAAAAGCAGCTCTTTCAGCCAGTGCCAGCACCGGTATCTCCAGCCCCAGGTCCAGCGAAAGGCCAAGAATAGGTCTGAATCGATAAAAACACCGAGAGCCATCTGCGAGGTGTAAATAAACCCCGCACAGACAGTGCCAACTGCGAGGTGCTGGGCACGGGGCCGCTCTCACCACTCCTGCTGGAGGAGAAAGACCACATTGGGCACGGCCTTTTGGGCTTTGTCTGAAAACGCCTTTATTTCACCCACACCACCCCTCGCCCGATGGTTTGAGGAGCTGGAATGGGGCACGCAGGCCATGGCCGAGCCCATCCAGCACCCGCAGCGGGGCTCCGAGCCCCCCACAGCCCCGTGGGCAGCGTCACCCATGGGACACGAGGATGAGGGGAGCCGGGGGGGCCCCGAAACGAGGCGAGGGAGCGAGGCAAGAGCGTGATGATGATGATGATGGGTCCCTATGCCCAAACCCTCCCTGTGGCATTGTCCCCATCCCAGTGGCGGTGTCCCCAAGGGCTGGTGCTGAGGTGACACTTGGGGGGACAGCACGGCACTGAGTCCCCTGCTGTTCTGGAGGGGCCCTCGGGCGGCTGTGGGGCTGTCACCGCCCCCGCAGCCCTGCCCTGCCCGTTGGCCTTGCCCCACTCCCGGCCTCCAGCCGCAGCTGCCGCCCTCCCACGGGGCCTGCCCCCCCCCTTGGGGGCCGGCATTATTGTGCCCCCCCCCCCCATATCAGGGCCAGCAGAGGGCGGCCGCGTTCGGCCTCTTTTTGGCCGCCGCGCGGAGCCGTAGCGCCCGCCCGCGCTCTGCGCTGAGGGAGGCCGGGCCGAGCCAGGCCAGGCCGCACCGGGCCGAACCGGGCCATATCGGGCCGAACCGGGCCATATCGGGCCATATAGGGCCATACAGGGCCATATAGGGCCGGGCAGGCCGCCATGAGCGACATCCGTCACTCTCTGCTGCGGCGGGACGCGCTGAGCGCCGCCAAGGAGGTGCTGTACCACCTCGACATCTACTTCAGCAGCCAGCTGCAGAGCGCGCCGCTGCCCCCCCTGGTCGACAAGGGCCCGGCCGAGCTGCTGGAGGAGTTCCTCTTCCAGGTCCCCAAGGAGCGAGGCGTCCCCCCCAAGGTGGGCCCGGGGGCTCGGCTGAGGGGCTCGGGGTGTTTTAACCCCCCTCTGAGGGTGGCTCGGTGCAGGGCAGGCTGCCCCCTGTGTGTGTATGGGGGGGGTGCTCGGAGCCTGTGGGTGTGGGGATGTTTTGGATGCCCCCATGGGGGGGCTGGGGGTGTGTGGTGGGCCCTGGGGGGGTGGGTTTGTAACCCAGCTCTCGTCCTGCTTTCCCCCAGAGCAGCTCCCCCTTCTCCAAGAGCCCCAGGTGTATTTCTCTTTGCTCTTGTTTTCTTTCAGAGGCTGAACTCGCTGCAGGAACTCCAGCTCCTCGAGATCATGTGCAATTATTTCCAGGAGCAGACCAAGGACTCGGTTCGGCAGCTCATTTTCTCGTCTCTCTTCAGCCCTCAAGGGAACAAAGCGGATGACAACAGGATGGCTTTGCTGGGGAAACTGGTGTCCATGGCCGTGGCTGTGTGCAGGGTTCCCGTCCTGGAGTGTGCCGCCTTCTGGCTGCAGGTGCGGTTCCTGTGCAGACAAGGCAGGCCAGGAAGGCAGGAGGGAGCGTGCCACACGGGCAGCGGGTGCGCTTCGTGCCACCTAACGGCTGGTGGCAGCTGGCTGCAGTCAGCAGCGCATCTGTGGCAGTGTTAGCTGAAGTAACAGCTGCCTGCCGCGGCTGCGTTCACACCACGTCTGTGTTCCTGTCCGTTCCTTTGCTCCAGCACGGGGTAGAGCTTTTGTTGATCTGTTTATGTGCTGCACTGGCTGAAGAAACTTTTCTTTTACTGTCAGTGAAAGCATTGATTTTTTGTGGCACTTATCCCCCTCCCCTCCAGCAAGTCAGAAGGGGCAGTGAAGGGTTTGAGCAGTGCTGGGAAGAGGACAAGGGCAGATCACAGTCACATTGCATAAAGGAGCAGACTGGAGTTTGGGAGATAAGCTGCGCCCAATGTGCAAGTTCTGGCATGGCAAAAGAGGCAAATCTGCCTCTTGAGACTTGTGTCGGAAGTGCCTGTGTCTGTCTTCTGTGGGTGCAGTACCTCAGGGATCTGTTATTCCCCTGTGAAGGATGTCCCCTCCTTCTCTACTGAAATTCCCCCCTGCAGACTGTCAGAAGTGCCTCTGTGTTCCTGCTGCCTCCGTGGGAGGTGCAGAAGTCACCTGTTTGTAGAGGGGGAAGAGCAGAAAGACTGCGCTGAGAGAGAAGGGTGCTGGAGGGGAGGCTGTTACTGCTCCTGTGGTGTCTTTGTTCCTCCTGTCTGTTGGGCCGTGGGGAAGGAGGAGGGGATGTGCCCTGGGCAGCAGAGACAGGTACAGGGGTTGGTTGGTTTGTTTTGAAGAATGCAGCTCTTAAGTTGCACAGAATTGTCCACATTAGAAATGTCAGGTGTAACTGGCAGGTTACTGAGCCAGCTGTTCTGCTGCTGAAGCAGTCAAACTACAGCACGTTGTTGCTGAGCTAGTAAAAAATTCTTCTAAGTGAGAATGTTGATATAAGAGGTTTTATTTTTTAAGTTATGGGTATTGTAAACATGGAATGTCACCGTCTATGTTAATATCCTGACACAGTAATTTTATTCCTGTCTGTGAGTGGTTCTTTTATATGCAGAGATTGAGCGAGAGCGCTTTCATTTTGGGGAAAGTGGAAACACAAACGTGGCAACAGCAAAGTGGCAGGATGACGTGGGCGGGCACAGTGTTTGGGCAAGGTGGACTCTAAATCAGCTCTGTGGAACCTCCCGTGCTCTGCTCTGGGCTGCTCTCACGGTTTGCTCTCATCCCCGCAGCGAACCCCCGCCGTGTACTGCGTGAGGCTGGCCCGAGCCTTGGTGGACGACTACTGCAACTTGGTGCCGGGCTCCATCCAAACGCTGAAACAGATCTTCAGTGCCAGCCCTCGCTTCTGCTGCCAGTTCATTACGGCGGTCACAGCTCTCTACGACCTCTCTTCAGGTAAATATTTCCAGGCTGTCTTACAAGGAGGTGTGGTATAATGCAATGCAGATTAACTGTTGCAAGCAAATTAATGACTTAAATTGTAAAGACGCTCGTTAGGAGAGAATTGCTACCAGCAGCAGCTCAGGGGTGTGATGGGGATGTGACATCTGTCACTGGGGTGAGGACAAAGCAACCCCTCGGTGGCTGAAGGGAGAGTCTGTAATAGGGAAGCAGCCAAGCAACGCCTGACGCAAAGGGCAGCGTCCTCCACACAGGGCAAAGGACAGGGGGCCCTCACTGACTGAGCAGCACTGGGAGTGCAGCCTGACCCACCTGGGCAGCTTTTCCTCCTCGTTGTGCTATCCAGCAGGTAGGCTCGGGCCTGGCTCTTAACCGAGTTCCTCCCAAAAAGGGGGAGACACAGACTGTGGATGCTCCCAGGCTGGAGAAGGGATTCTGTTGAGCAGTGGTAAGAAACAGATTTGACAGCCTGCTTCCAGTGCTCTCGTCAAGTGTGTGAGTGCGCTTGACCTGTTGATATGCCCCATCTCATGTTGATGCTGCTCAGAGACTGGAAACATTCATATGACTAAAATAAGATTGAGTTAGCTTAGTCAGTGAGAGAGAGAACTTGTGGTAGGCCAAGGATAACCACACACTAAATGCCAACATCACGTATCATCCAAAAACAGCAAATGCTATCTTTTATGGATAAAGGAGGTATTTTTCAGTCTTCTCCAGATAAACAGCTTGGCATTAGTGAAAGAGAGGTGCAGGCTTAGACTTTTTTTTTTTAATTATTATTTGGTAGAGCTTGCAGTAGGTTATTCCTCAGTATTTTATTTTATGCAACCACGTGAAGTCTCATCCAGCTTTAAAAGACCTATCAGAAAGAAAATAGTTACAGGAAGTATGTTTTTTTTTTCCTTTACCTTTGTTTATTTGAGGTGATAAAAGAAAAGGAAGCTTATTTTTCAAAGAGTAGTCTCCACCACGTTGTGAGGACAGGGTTTGGTTGCACAACCAGCAGCCTGTATGACACCCACAAGTCTCAGAAGCTAGGAAGTACCAATTTGGGACCTGGGGCTTATTAGTAATTAGGTAGTTCAAATGATTTGTCCTATAAGTCATTTTCAGCCAAGACCTGATGAGATAATTCAGTGTTGAGTCAGCTTACACCGAGAGCACATCAATCAGTCCAGCATCCTGCCGCTGTCACAGGGTGATGCGCAATCACCGTGAATGCTTCTGTTGTCTGTAATCCAGCTTCAACTCGTGGCCACCTTTCGCTTCTTAGTTGAAGCTATGTAACCTTTAAATCCTTCACCTATTGTGTGGTACTGTTGTTCTAAGTTTTTACACAAGACAAGCTTGTTTAGGTAAGTCAGAAAGGGAATTAACTGAACCGTTGGGGTGAGGAGAAGGAAATGCCAAGGAGTTTTTCTTGTCTTCTCTCCCATTGTGCTTCCTGTGGCAAGGGATGAATGGAGACCAAGTTTAGAGAGTGAGCAGATGACAGGTGGGAGAAAAAAGAAAAAAGAAAAAAAAAAAAAGAGAGCTTTGCTGTGAAGGGGGTTAAACATTGGCATTTGGAGGTGTTTTCAAAATAGGTGAAGAAGCTGAAGTTGACAGGAGTGTGGTTGTGTCTCCCAGGGACAAAAGAGCATCTTTTTTAAACAAACACAAAAAAAAGCAGACGTGGGGAGGTTCTGAAACTGTAATTGTGACACTGCAGGAAATGTGTGTGGGAGAGATTAGTAAGAGTGCTGTCCCGTGCTTCAGTGCAAGGCTGTGCTTACTGAGCAATATCTTTCCTGTCTGCAGATGATCTCATCCCTCCCTCAGAACTGCTCGAGCTGATTGTTTCCTGGATCTTCGAAGACCCCCGCCTGATCCTGATCACCTTCCTAAACACTCCTATTGCAGCCAACCTGCCCATAGGGTTTTTAGAGCTCACCCCGCTGACTGGGCTGATCCGTTGGTGCGTGAAGGCCCCGTTGGCTTACAAAAAGAAGCAGAAAGCCTCTCTCTCAAACGGACACCCCAACACCAAGATGGCCACGGACTCGGCTGAAGGGGACGATGGAGATTGCCATCAGCTGTATTCAAAACTGCATCTAACCGTCCTGCAGGTTCTTATGATGCTTCAGGGGCACTTAACAGAGAAAAACCTCTATGGGCGCCTGGGGCTGGTACCCTTTGACCACGTGGTTCCGCTTGTTGAGGAAATCAACAGGCTGTCTGATGAACTCAACCCTCTCAATGCATCCAAAGAGATTGAACTGGCCCTGGACAGGCTGGCTCAGGCTTTGCAAGTGGCCATGGCATCGGGAGCGCTCCTGTGCACTCGAGGTAAGTTGTTGAGGGGGCTGCCAAAGCCCCTGGTGTTGGATTCTTTTCTTTCAACACATGGATGTCATGGTAGGGAGTTTTGGGGTGGAGGGAGCCAAGATCAACACATTCTTAGCCACAGGAGCAGCCAGCTGCTCGTAGGAAACGATGTTAGAGCGTGGTGCAGGAAATAGTTCGAGAAGAATAACAAGATGGGGAGTAAGGAAAAAAAAAAATAATTGATGCAATTAACCTGTCTGTTGTCTTGCAGAGCTGGAGAACTGATCTTCTACCTAGCGTGCAGGATGCTGGATATATCTGGGTGTCTGGCTTGGGGCCAAACTGAGCATGTTCACAAGTGTGAGCTGTGTAGTTGGTACCAGAACACAGAGAGAGAGGTCGCCCTGCCTGCTCTGACCCTCAGTAGGTCAGACGTAACAGCAGTTACCTGGCTGGGAACGGCAGTGGCTCCCAGCTGGCCTGAGCCCTGGGGCTTGCTGTGGCTGTTTGCGAGGGTCCTGCATCCTCTCCTCAACTCTCCCTGCCTTGGGAAACAATTCCAGGAGCAGCCACTGGGGAGCGGAGGGCAGATGCGTCACATGGGACCACAGCACCTATCCCAGTGTGCACACTACAAGCCTGATTTCTTTTTTTGCCAGCTTTTCAAACTTGCTTTGAAACGTGAAAGGTGATGCCCAGGAGCCAGAGGAGCCTGCTCCGAGTTGCCTTGCACGGTGCAGGCCTCCAGCAGCGCTGTGCTGGGCTGCCTGGGGCAGAGTTCTGGCCCGAAACCAGAGGCAGCAGAGAACTGTTAGGATACGTAAGGCCAGGCGTGCTGTTAGGTGCACTCAGTCTGCATTTCTGCGTGTTAAAACCGTCTGGGCTAGCTCATAACCAGCTCTGGAAGTCGAGTCATGTGTATATCATCGTATGTACAGCAGGAAGAAAGTACTGAAAGCATTTCTTGTGCTGGAAGCCTGTGACTGACTGCAATGTCTAGTTTGGATACAGACATGTAGCAGAGCGGTGTGAGCCTGAGCAGTGTGAAATCCTCGACTGATGCCCAGTCATGTGGTGCTGTGCGAGTGTCTGTCAAATGTCACTGCTGCAGCAGGGCGATGAGGCAGTGTTGGCTCTGCGTTTGGGACTGCTGCTTGCTCTGGCTGAGAGCACGAGCAGAGCTTGCTCCTGGCTGCCTCAAGTTACTTTCCAGGACAGGTCTGTTCCTCCTAAACAGTCTGGGGCCAGGAATTGCTTGTAGCTATATAAAAGCACCGTTACATTGCTTTGCACTTTGTCTTCTCCGAGTTTGCCTGCTGGAGGAGAGACCATGAAACAGATAGACCATGAGGTACATGCGTTAGACAAGAAATTAGAACAGCAAACAAAAACTTCATGTGGAGCTTCTGGGCCTTCAGTTCTCCTATAATAAGGCTGTATTATGGTCTGTCTTGAACTTACTAAAGAAGCCTAACGTGGCTTTCATCTGTCCTTCCTGTTTCCAGAAATGGTTCTTTCTGAAAGACCTGTGGAGACAAAAAAAAAAAAAAAAAAGGAAGTGCCTCAGTACCACACAGAGCCCCCCAGACGTACCGTTTTCTTGAAGCAGCGCTGAAAACAGGCGGTGGCTTCTTGGTGCAGTGAGAGGGCCTGGAGTTCCCTGAGAGCCCGGATGTTTAGCACAGGCTCCCAGCCATGGAGAGCAGCCCCGCCAAAGCAGGTGCCTGAGGCTTTGGCCCTGGCTGAAGCGGTGCTGTCGTGTCACATCTCAGTGTTCTTCTTCCTAACCTTTTGGAGAGTAATGTTGGGTGTAGTAAGAGAAGGCAGAAAAGTGGAGTCTTTGGAGTAAATGGCTGTTTTCAGCTCTGCTGCTCCCTAGCGAGTCACTCAGCACTTCCTGAGTGCTTGTTTTATTGTATTTCTAAGGGGAAGGAGAGGTAGTTCAGTATAAGCTGCAGCTGAAACACCATTAGTTCAGGGTTTTGGGGTACGTTTTGATGTGTTTTGCCTTTGCCCTGATCCATTTGCCATCATGAAAGCTGCATTCACTGAGCAGCGTCACACCTCGCATTATCTTAGTTACTTATTGATGGAGCTGTGTTCCTGTGGCTAGATCGCTTGGATATTGTGCTGATGGTCAGCTCTTCTGTTGTGCTGGGAGGCCTGCAGCATCTCAGGTGTCTCGGGGCAGAGGAAGCGGTGGCTGTAAGCGCGGGGAGCTGGGACCTGTCCTCTCCCTTGGCAGCAGCTCTGCGTTGGGAACGGCAGCGGCTGCAGTCAGGATGTGTGGAGCCAGGCAGGGCTGCGTTTTGCCAGCTGCACATCCTGTACTGATGCTTGGTCTGCCCTGAAACGAGGTTGTGTTTGCCACATGGTCGCGTGGGTTAAATGCAGAACCTACAGTGGATGGTGAAGTGTGAAAAGCTGAGCTGATCTCAGCAAAAAAATGGGTGGAGAAACATCTCTTCTAGGAAGGTTACTGGCTTGAGAATGGGATTCTGGCTCTGTGGATCACCGGAGCCTTTTCACTAATCTTCCTTTAGAAAGGAGAGTGGAGGGGAAAATTGCTCTAATTGCTGCTTTACCCTCATTGTTACATCTTGTGTTCTCTTTCAGATGACTTGAGAACTGTGTGCTCCAGGCTACCGCATAACAAGTAAGAGATCTTTCTCTAGCTGTGTTTGTTGTGACACATATTCCAAGATGCATACTTGAGGGCTGTTGACGAAATCTCCTCTAAAAATGTGTGTTCACTTCCTGGAAGTTGGCCTTGATTCAGACACTTTATTCAGTGAGGATAAAGGTCATGGTTTATTTTCCCCTTGCAAGCTGGACTCTGGTCTTGAGGAGACTTCAGTGATTCTAACCATATAGGTGATCTTGCCCAGCCTCTGTCAGAACAAATGGACAGGAAAAATGAAATTACAGTGTGGGACCTGTCTCATCCCCAGCTCCGCACTGATTTTACCTGAGCCTAAGCTGCTCCCAACCTGATGTTTCATGTTCTGTTAACACCTGAGGGTTAAAGAAAAAGGAATGTTACTCAAAAGCAGCATTGCTGCCTTTAGAGAAACTGACAGATCTCATTTCTGCTAGAAGCAGTTTGTTTTTGTTTTTTAATAAAACACCTTCAGCAGAAAGTGAGGCCCACTTGAATGAGGAATAGTCACAAAGTAAAAATGAGCCAAAAAGGATTGTATAGTGGCTTATAAAGGGACTTTAAAGGGGAAAAATACTCAGCAGACACCTACCTGAGAACAGAGACTTATCTTCATCACTCTGTGGCTCCTGCTTTTGTTTCTATGTTTTTAAACACCCGTGTAGATCAAGTTCCTAATGCAGAAGTAAATAACGTTGATATGGCCACAAATGAGCAGTGGTTGAAACCACCGGGTCTCTCAAAACCTGAATTTCTGCATGATCAGAAATGTGGTGTGCAGTGAGCTCTCACCCCTTCCAGTTCCTCCAGTGGGAGCGAGCAGGGCCACTGCTGAGGCACGAGGTGCACGGAGACCTGGGCTTTCCACACGGGATCCTGACCAGCAGCAAAAACTGCCCTGGGCTTGGGAAGGAAGGTGGAAGTCGAAGTCGGGGGGTTGGAAGGTTTGTTGTGTGCCCAGGCAGGTAGCTCAGAGCGTCTGTCCGTAGGGTTGGTGGCCCCAGAGCTTGGTGTTGCTCCTGCCAGGGAGTCCTCCTAGCTGGCAGTCACTGAGCAGTGCCTCTTTGCAAAGTGCACCCAGATTTAAAAAGGGAAGAAAAAAAAGAGAAAAGCATCTGCTGGAAGCTGTAAAGAGCATAATCAGTGTCCTCTTGCCTGCGAGCGGTGCTGCATGGTGATGAATTGTCTGCAGAGCCCTTGTGGGCAGGGGAGAGCCCCTCCACCAGCCTGCCGATAACTCCCCTGTCTGCATTTCCTTCCGCAGCCTGCTCCAGCTGGTGATTTCAGGTCCCGTGCAGCAACCAACCCACGGAGCTCTGCCGCCGGGATTTTACCCTCACATCCACACTCCTCCTCTGGGTTACCCCGCGCACCCCGCGCTGCCTGCGCACCCGGCGCTCCCGGCTCACCCCGTGCAAACCTTCCTCCCGGGGATGACGTTCCCGTACCGGCCCATCCGCTAGGAGCCGCGGCGGCGGGAGGTAGCCAGATTCCCTCCGTTGGAGGGAAGCCTCACGGAGGAAACCAAACGTCTCGGGACCCACATTTCCCTCTTTGACCGAAAGCTGGGCCATGCCTGCGCACGGGCTCGGCCCTGGGGGCGTAGAGCAGACTCTAGATGGGTAGGTTGCAGGTCGCAGGTCGCAGCCGCTTCCACCGCGGGATGCAGACGGCCTGGACGAGAAGAGCGGGGAGGAGAAGGCAACGGACTGGAACAGGCGGAAATCTTCTGGATCCGTGGCGTTTTGATCATTGCCCTCGCTCCGTTTCCTCACGGTGCGGCACGGGGGAGGAAAGCCATGGGGTTCCCCAGCGGGGCTGCCCCAGCCCGGCCATTCCTCTGTCGGTATTTGTACCGGGAGCCACGGAGGCCGCGTGTGCTGTCAGTGTGGGGCTGCAGCCGGCTGTTTGAGGCAGGGCCCGGCGCTGCCCGATTAAAGGAAGCGGGGGAGAAGCCGAGGGGCCGCTGGCGGTGTCGGTGTCGCTTTCTTCCCAGCGGGGCCGGGGGGGATAACGGGGGAAGGGGACACGCTCCGGGTGGCTGCACCGGCACGGGGAGCCCCCGGGGGCTGCGTGGGGCTGAGCGGGGCGCGGCCGGCACGGGGGGGGTGGGGGGGGCCCTGAGGGGGCCCCGGTACCGGGGGGGGGTGGGGGGGGTGCGGGGCCCGCCCGCTGCGTGCCGCGCGTGCGCCTGACGCGGCGGCGGCAGCCAATGGGGCCGCGCGTTGTTGCGCGGTGCCCGCGGAAGAGCAGCGGCCGCCGGTGGGTGCCCACCGCGGGCCCGGCCTCAGCCGCCGCCGCCTCCTCCTCCTCCTCCTCCTCCTCTCGCCATGCGCTGAGCGCCCGGTGCCGCCCCCCCCACGCCTGCAGCGCGCCCCGCGCCCCCCCGAGGTGAGCGGGACCCGGCCGGGACCCCGGGTTGTGGGGGGGGGGGGGGGTGCGGGAGGGACCGGCGGGCCCAGCCGCGGGCCTCACCTCAGGCGCTCGGCGTTCTGTGGCGGCCCCCCGGTGCTGTCGGCTCCCCCGCAGCCGGCTGGGATCACCAGGACGGCCGCGAGGTGCTCAGGGCCCGGCTCCCCGCTGGTGGCTGCACGGGGCTGTCAAAGGGCCCGGCCGCTGCCCGGACCCCTGTGCTGCGATCCGAGGTGCTCGGGGCGCTGGGCACGCACCGGGCGTGGGTTTTCCATCACTATTCTCAGCACAAACTGGAAGCGTTTGCCTTTTTCCAGCTCCCGTTCCTTGTGTCTGCCACCCTACGGACTGCTTTGCTGTTGTATCCGTCCTGTGGCACCGGGGGCTGCCCGCAGCTATGGGCAGCTTCGGGTTTGGTTGTCCCGAGAGCCCGTGCCCTGCCCCAAAGTACCACCAGCAGGCTGGTTCATCCGTTCTCCCATCTCGGTTTTATGAACGTTTTATAGCTGGGAGTGCCTCTTCATTAAGAATTCATGCTGTATTTATTTCCTTTCTCAGTGTGCTCTCCCTTTCACCCCCGTGACTTCTTTTCTTTAAAAGCTTTTAAAGAGAATACTTCTGGTAACGCTTTGGGCGTGCCAGCACCCGGGTTTTGTTTCTTTTTTGTTGTTGGTTTGTTTGTTTTCTTTTTTTAAATAAGCCACTTGAGCGTATGAATAAGCTGTAAGAGATTTCTAAGAAGTGATGATATTTTAAATGCAAATAATAATAATATAATAATAAATAAGACTCGCAGTGTGCAGTGACTGGAGTATGGGCTGCCTTCTCTTGCAAGAGGACACTGGGGCAGCCTCATGCTCCTCGCTGCAATGCTGGGGAGTGCCCAGCACCAGGCTGCTACAGGAGGTGGTTTTAATGCGTAGGGCAGAAAAGCAGCTCTGCTACGTCTCGGAAATTGGTGCTTTAATTAGTCGTTACGTGCCTGGCAGCAGTAAAGGAACGTGCCCTGTCCTGCCGCGCCGTGTCGTTCTCTGAACCCGCTGTCATCTCTCAGCTGGTTGCTTGGTGTGTGCACAGCCAGGTGCCTTCACGCGTCTGAGTAATGGGCAAGGAGCAGAGAAACTGCTGTTCTAGGGACGCTCTCTTAAAACAGAGGGGTTTCCTAGCCCAGAGGGGTGTCACCGCGTCTCCTGGTGCCGAGGCTGGCCTCGGATGGTGTGAAACCCTGGAGGAGCTGCGGGTGGAAATCAGGAAACTGGTCCTTTGTAGCTGGAAGCTTAGCGAGCCTTCAGCTCACCACGTGTATTTATTTGCTTGAGTACTTCCCTGCCTGGTGCTGTTTCTTCCCCAGGAAGGATGATCTTTACGTGCACAGGGTAGCGGTGTTGGGCCAGTGTGGTCCGACAGGGCTCTGCCGGCTGCCTGTGTGGGAGCCCAGGAGCCTTCCTCCTCCTCCTCCTCTTTTCCTTCGCTCTGCCCCGGCTGCTCCCAGCACCGTGAAGCCGGCAGGAGCTGGAGAAACCCCTGCAGGGGGTGCTGGCCCTCCTGACAGCCTGGGTGTGGGTACCTGGCAGGGTGTGGGGCAGGGAAACTCCCCTGGCAGCGCCTTGCGGAGCCAATCCTGAAGCCGTCACAGCTCTGCTCTCCTTGTGCTCGCTGCTGGCTGCGGGTGGCACAAAGAGTTTCGTGTCTCGCACCGCCTGCTCCCACCCACACTCTCCTCCCAGCAGAGAGGTAGAGCTGGAGCCGCTCAGCTTTCCAGCCTTAGCTGAAAACGCTGGAAGTTTTTTCTTCTCACACTGGAAAACGCTGAGGAAGGAGAGGAAAAGCAGCTTTTAAGTACAAGATCACGGAGAAGAACAAATGTAGGGAGTTTGTCTGCCAGCTAGGGAAGGAATATCTTTTTCAACCCCTACGAAGTTGGTTGCTAGCGTCTCCTGTGGTGGCGTAGGCAGTGACTGGGTTTTGCCGACAGCGTGGTAATGAGGACAGCGGCTGGGAAATGGAGGCAGGCTCGAAATTCCCTCTCCCTGTGTTTGCACTCCGCTAGGCTGATTTTCTGGCTTTTTTAGTCACTACGTACATCTTGTGTGGAGCTGTTTATGCTAAGCCTGAAATGGCAGCGGGCCCGCGTGTGTGAGGAGCTGCCTGGGGTTCCTCGTGTTCCGGAGGAGCAGCTGCCTGCTGGAACCGTGCCGTGCTCCGCGTGTGCAAGGCGTGGGGTCTCCTCTCCCGAGCTTCTGTTGTGACCCTTTGGCTGGAGCTCCCTGCAGTGCTGCTGCCACAAAGCAGATTTTCTCTGCCGCGTCTTACCAGGGAGAGATTTACCAGCAGAACCCTCTTAGCGGTTCTTGCTCGCCGTTCCCCAGAGGAATGGCTCTATCTGGGGCAGTGGGAAGCTGTGCCTTTTGCAGTGTGCTTCAGAGACGCCTTACGTGGGTACCGGCTCACGTGAAATCTCCAGCTTCAGTGCCACAGCCTGAGCTGCAGGGTCAGGGAGCAGCCCAGAAGGCGAGTGGGAGGCTCGTGTTTGTTCTGCAGGGAGGCTGACGGAGCAGACCTTGGGAGCCCAGAGGACCGGGGATACGGATATAAAAGGAATTCCCTAACAGTGAGTGCTCTCATTTCAGGTAACTGCTGCTTGCTGCGCAGCTAGCACGACGTTTTGCCTTCTCCTCTCTTAACAGCCTCTTTCGCAGTCTGTGTCAAATTCGGGTCCTTCTCGGCAGGAGGCCAGCTGGTGGCTGCGGTGATCCCGTGCGCTTGGCTCCAGGTCCTGCGGTGTGCGCCTCGCTCTGGGCAGAGCAGGGGGCGAGGGGCAAATGCGTTCCTTAAAACGACGCCTGCAGGACTTTGGTGCTGAGGCTGGGCTGGCAGGGTGCTGCGGGTGGCAGTCCTGCCTGTGCTGGGCTGGCTCAGGCAGACAGAAATCTTTTGTTTTTGCAGGGAGCCTGAGGGCTCACTGGCACAGTTGTGTTCTCTAAAACCAAGGCTGCCCTCCGGTCTCCGTGGTGCTGAGATAACCACAGCTCTCTGTCCAAGACATTCTTGCTGGCTTGTTGTTTCTGAGGCAGGTGGGGTCTGCGTGCTGGGTGCTGGGCTGACGGCCTGAATTGGAGATGTGACAGCCCAGGGGGTTTGCGGGGAAAGCTAACCGGGATCAGCTCTGTGCACAGGAGGAGGTTGCTGCTAAAGGAGCCAAAATGAGAAGCACCAAGTCTTGAGCTGGTGCGTGCAGCTGAATCAAAAGTTGTCTGCGAAGAGCTTTCAGGCTTGCTGCTTTTGGTTCTGGCAGAAACTAAAGAAAAATGTAACACCGAGATCCAAAGGAGTCACGGACTCCCGTAGCATGACGATATCACAGCATCAGAGCCTGCTCCAGCCAGATGATGATATTACTTTCAGACCAAGGCATAAAATCCATGGTTTTGTCCTACTTTTCCCATTAAAACAGCCTTGCTTGCTTCTGCTAATTTAGGCAAGTAAGTGCTGGCAGTTTTGGGGAACAACCCCGTAGGATGTGAAGGACACGAGAGAGGAGGTGACATTTCCACCGTGCTACCTGCCTGTGAGCGCTGAGCTCCAATGCTTTGTGTAATGTGCTAGAAGTGAGGAGAGCCACATCTCCTGCAGCTCCCTCATCGCTCGTCCTCAGTGAGCCCCAACGTGGTTCCTGGAAGGAGCAGGAGCAGGAGCACGAGGTGAAAGCACCAAGTGGCGACTGCCCAGGGGATGTGCCCACGCTGGGATCCCAGGCAGCGTGTTTAATTCCCAGGGTTTTCATTCTGAAGGCATGGGTGTGCTCCGGGGACACAGAGCTGGGGGCTTTTTATTTTCCTGCCAGATGCAGGAATGTCTGCAGCGAGCTCGTACTGCCTGAGTTTGATCTCTTCCCAAAGCAGGAACAGAAGAGATCCACGTGGTGGGCACACTGCAGTGTTTTCCTCACCTTGCCTGGTTGGTAATCAGAGACGTAGCACTGGTAAGCGTTAATAGGTCCCAGAGAGCCAATTTCAAGGCTGAAAATCGTTTTTATTCACACAGGCCTGTATTTCTCAAACGCTTCTCTGTAGCTGGAAGGCAGAGCCCCTGAAAAATCTGCAGGGGCTCCTCCTGCAGCGCTTCAGCCTTGTCAGCGTGTCCTGTGGGTGCTAGGGGAGCAGGGCTGTCCTCGGGTGCCCTCTGCACGTGGCAAGAGGAGCCGTCCCGTGGTGCTGGGTGACCTGACCCAGGCTGGGTCGAGCCTGATGCCCTCCAGAGGGGCCTTCCAACCTTTTTTTTTATTATTATTCTTTGACCAGAAGAAGCAGGAGCTAGGTATCAAACCAAATACTTTATTTTTTTTTTCAAATGTTGGTTCCTCTTGCTTTGTTAAAGTTGACTTAAGTCCTAGAAGCACCTCTTTGACATTCTTGGTAATGAATTCATCATCTCTTCCAATCCGGCCGCGGTTCCGTTGTATTAAATAAAAGGAGCTCAGTTACAGGGGTATCTGGGTGGAACGCTCCCTGCGAGACCGGTAACCTAAAAACGCAGCAAGCTTAAAATGAAATGCAGAAGGGAAATCTTTACTTCTTTGCTGGAATTAGACCTTTGGCTGCTTCAGATTGAATGGTTTAATGGAAACCAAATCCCCTGTGCCAGATGGTGCAGGGCAGAGAGACGGAGCCCCCGAGCTCCCGAGTCTGGGTCTGGTTTGGGCGCTGCGCTGCTCAGCCGCAGCTCGCATGCTCCTGCCCTGCATTTTGAGCAGCTCTTGCAATTTCACCCAGGCTTTGCCACCTCCTGTTTGTTTGCAAGCGAGGGAGGATGCCAGATGTCCCTAAACACTTTGTGTTCTGTTTCCCTGGAAGGCTCATTGCTGGGCCCTGGGGGCTGTCCACGCAGTCCCAAATGAGGGTTTGCTGCCCTTACTGGGGCGGCACCTCCAGGGCAAGGAAACCCAGCCCTTGCCTTTCCAGGCAGGGAAACCCAGCTCTGGTCTGCTGCTGCACACGTTTCCATGGCATAAATTTTTTATTTGGGATTTTCATGAGCTTATCTGGACGGAAGTGGAAATCCAAGTAAAAATTCACAAAAATGGCATCTTAAGGTTTTTTGTTGTTTAAATCCAAGCCATGTGTGTGGGATGCATGAGGCAGAATCAGTGTTAAAGCCTGTCCCGTAGTGCTGAACAGGAGAAATCTTAACGTGTCGGATCGCCTGTCCAGGCTTTGAAGGCGTGGAGCTGCTTGAGGGATTTTCAAAAGCATTTAAGGAGCTTTTTGCCAAATTCGAGTAAGCATCGAGCTTTATCTTGCATTTGAGCTCCCTGTTGAATTTGGAGCGCTGATTCTAAGCTAAACTCAAACTGAGACCTGCTCCTGCATGGTGGGAGCTGGAGGTGCTGGTGGTGCAAATAGGTCGGTGCCCACACGCCCCTCGGAGCGCTGGGTGGGCACTGGTAGCTCAGGGGTCCTGCCCATCCGCTGGGCTGCTGCTGGAAGCTGAATGCTCTGCTGCTTTTTGGACAGAGGTGTGAAATGCTGACCTTCAGTTCATTAAAGCTAGGACTTACCGATGCCGAATGTGCATGACATTGTTTTTAAGTAGTAGCTTTGGATCTTACACTCTGCTTTAATTTTAATTGCACGTTAAGTCAGCTTGTTTATTTAACGTCCTTACTATTTCTGTTCATCCTATTCCCGTTGCTGCCAAATGTTACTGAGAATATGATGAGTTCCTCTGCAGCTGTCCAACGCACACAAGGCCAAAATTGCTCTCTTAGATCTGGGGTTTAGAGATAACGTTTTGCAGTTTGACTCAGTGAAGTAAGGCAGAAGACTGCTACAGATGCTCAAAGCCTTTGGTCAAAGCCCGGTGAGGCAGAGAGGCAGAGCATCAAGTCAGCTGCAGCAGTCCCAGGCTGTGGCCGTCACCTGAACACAGGCTGACACCTGAGAAAAAGTTATTAAAAGAAAGGAGGTAATGTCACTGCGGGTTTCCAAAATGGATCGGATCTCCTCTGATGAGCTGCGTGGGGCTGAAGCGCTTTGCCTTGCAGCAGCCACTGCATGGCCTCAGAGGTCAGCACTTGGTGTCTTGGTGTTGCAGTAGATAAATAGCTGATACCTAGAGGTGTCTTTAACACTGATGTTGGCTTTTTCCTTCATAATTCCAACACGCCTTTGTCCTGTAAAACCAAGCTGGCTCTAGAAGTGGTGCTTACAGGTGGAGCTTCTCTTGGCACAGTCATATCCTGCCAGCTCTTAGGGCGGGATGTTGCCAGCAAATGTGGGTGAGGTTTTATTTTCACTCAAGTGTTTCGCTGCTCTGATTGTGCTGCTGTTGTGATCTCAAGTTCTCCCTAATGGGAGAAAGGAAAGGAGGGACTTAGAAATAAATTCTGGGAGCAGCTCTAATGGTTGTGCTGGGGATGTACAACGACATGCCACGTGAGTGAATTTCTGCCTCACCTTACTGTCAGGTGCTTCGTTGTAACCTCACTTTTCTGCGTGGCAAGAAAACCTGGGACTTCTCTGTGGATTGAAAGACTTTGTGTGATGGCACATTGTTCAGATCCTTGGTCTCACCTGCTCCGTGCCCAGCTGTGGCACCCTTCCCAGCAGAGTTGGGGGTGGTTCCATCCTCACGTCTGCAGCAGGAGGAAGGATGCTCACTGGCACTGATATCTTCCCAGCACAAAGACCACGGATGCATCTCCCACCTCCTGCTTTCCCTGCCCATCTTTGTCTTCTGGGGCAGCTCCAGAGCTCCTTAGAAGCCACAAGCTCCCTGAGAGGGCAGAGAACGGCATGCCCAAACCCAGGGGGTCCCCGCAGCTGGCAGCACGTGGTTAGCTTGGCAAGAAGCTGCTACTGAAAACGTTTGAACTACCCCAGCAGCATCTAAAGGGCACAGAGGGGCTGATGCTGTGGTGCCTGGCGTGGCACAGCGTTCACATCCTGCATGCCTGTGTTGGAGGCCCTGCCCTGCACATACAGAAATGCTTTGAGTCTGGCGTGGGCAGGCTCTGGGTTTTGGCACAGGTTGTTTCTTCCTCAGAAACCATTTTCTGGGCACGTCCTTCCCGGTAGCTGTCTCTTCATGTGACTTGGTCTAAGTGTTTTTCCCCATGTGGGCAGTAGTTCCTGAATATCTAAGTTCTTAATGGTTAAAGCAGGTGTTCTTCTTCCCTGCAGGTGCCCACTACAAATTTTCCCAGTTTCTTGAGAGCTGTGTGCAAACCAAACCTATCTTCGAGTGCTCCCAAGACACAAAGGCGCCCAGTCGGCGTCCTGCCTGCAGTCCACGGAGGCTGCTGGCTGCAGCAGGAGCAGTGATCGTGTGGCCTGCCTGTGATTACGGACAGTAGGTGCTTCAGACAAGGCCAAAAAATAATGATGATTATGAAACGCTGTCAGAGCTGATAATCAGCTTATGCGTGAGGATTTGGAGTTCCTCTGTCATTAGTCTAAGTGGTGTCACTCCCATGTCACGGCCACTTGTGCATCATTAATCTCACAACTTTCTCTTCGTTTTCTTCCACAACTTGCTGCAAATCTGGGGAGTGCAGAAGCATTTCTGATTGTTTGCTGTCTCTAATTCCAGCTGCTCTCCTTTCTCCCAGCACTGAGAGCGAGCGACCTTTCTCTCTACTGCTCTTAGCTGCTTTGTGCTGTCGTGGTTGATTTTATCTTTGCCAAGTGCCAACTTGCTAGCTCGTGTACCAATGAGCTACAGGTTTGGAGGCACCTTCAGTAATCGCTCTATGAACTAGTTGTAAAGCACATGTGAGAGTGCCTGAAATATGATTGATTTTGCCTTTTTGAAAGGACGTTGAGTGAGCCCCTTTTCTGGCCTACTATTTTCTATGGCTAAAAACAGTGTAGGTTTTTGTGGGGGTGTTCTGTGCCTTCGCTGTTGAAGACAGAGTGCCCAAAGGTCTCTTGAAAATCCAGTGGTAGTTAAATGCTTTTTGTGCTGGATACCTTCATGGCATAGGTTATTTCTTTCTGCATTCATGCCTGTGGGATCTTAGTTTAGTAGGCACTAACTAGAGGCAAATAGTTGCCTCTTAGCTGGCTGGTGTGAGCACACAAGGCTCCGTGTATTCCAAAGTGATTGGCCACAAAACGTGGGCCACTTCACATTCAGCGTGTTGCCACAAAATCCTTGTCCTGTGAAATTCTGTGGTTTCCGCTAAATTGCCTTTACTTTTCCTCGTGGATGGCAGGCTCGTTGCCCGCCGTGGCCCAGCCTGTTTCAGCAGTGCTGGCAGTGCTGATGTTCCGCTTCCCTCCTTCAGCTTTCCGCCCTGCCTGCCTGTGCTGCAGGCCACCTTAGCTGCCCTCTAGCTCCTGGCCTCTTTGTGCCATCCAAATGGTTCCTCGCCCCTCGAAGTCCTGCATGCTCACACTTTTTATATCTCTAAATGAACTTATTATTTTTGTTTGCAAATAGTAGTGGTTAGAAAGACTGAAAAACCTCCTGGGATAAATGGTTTTGATGATCTCCGTGGTGGCAGTGTGTCCTGTTCTCCACACTTGGTCACTCCCATTAACTGTCATCCTTGAACGCTGCTAACGAGCTGCATGGCTGCAGAGTGCCATGGCCAGAAGGGCCTTGGAGCCCTACAGCAACTTTTGGTAGGTCGCGGGACATCTTAGCAGTGGGACTGCTGCAAGGTGGTGCTGTGAACCTGTAGGAACTGTTTGTCTCTGCAAGCAAACATTCCTGCGAGATAAAATACCATTTAAATCAGTTCTATTTGGCCATGACGACCGCTGCTGTGCCTCGCTTCGCCTGCCCCCAAAATGGCATCCTAGCTTGCTTCCACATCTCCCCTACAGCTTCGCACCTGTATTTTCTTAAACCTTTTGCTAACTTTTCATTCTCACTGTGGGCACCAAGCCGTGCCTAAAGCACCATCTCAAACACCTGCTTTTCTTGTGCCCTACATCCTCCCCAAGGCAGCCAGACAGGTGGGTGGCTCTCGGTGCTGCCATAAAGCTCCTCCTGGCACTGTGTCTACAGAAGACCTGGCAGTAGGTTTCTAGTGAGCTGTTAACTGCAGGTTTCCACAGAGATCCCTGTTATAATCCACAGTTCTGCAGCGTAGTCTGTAGATTTCCTGCTCTCTGCCCTGAAGAGCTCTTTGCTGGTGCAGCAGGTAGCGTAACAGAGCTGGCTCCAGTGCTGTTATAAAGCCTGGCTTCTGCCAGTGCAGCCCACAGGAGGAGGTGTCTTAACCCAGAAAACTAGCTTGGAAAGGCAATTCTTAAAGCATGAATCTTACAAGCTGTTTTTCTGCACAGTTGCCCAAAACAGGCCTGATTTGGGGCTGGGGCTGGGGCTCTGGGCTCTCACAAAGCCTTTTCTGCTGCACGTAACCAGAAGGCACCGTGCCCTCCTGTGCGTGTGTGGCACATTGGAGTTTCCCTTTGGAGCAGCCTTTGGAAGCAGGCAGGCTTGGCAGTTTTAGATCTGGCTTTAAATGGGTAGACAGGGAAAAGCAATTCTCATCTGATGCAAAGCTGAGAGATCCAGCGCATTCTCAGGGTGGCGCCGAACACGTGTGGGGCTGACAAACGGTTTGTGTCGGTTCTGCTTCTGCACTCCGCGCTGCTCCGGGCTCTGCTAACACCAGTGTGCCACGGGGCTGTGTGGAGGGACAGGGCTTGGGTCTCGAGTGTTCACCTGGGTATTTGTGAAACAAGCAGTGCCAGGCAGGGGCCTTGTATTTTCTTGCATTTAAATTTTCTTCAAATGTGTAAAGCACCCAGGTTTGGGCGTGCGATGCACAGAGGACGGAGCGAGTCCGTGCTCGCATGCCTGGTGCTGGGAGGGGAGTTACCCCGCTCAGCAGGGTGCTCGTGGCTTTGTCTGGCTTTTTTAAAGCTGGCTTCAGCTCCAGGATAATGCACAATGCCCGCCTAGCTCTTGAAGAATACAACATTAGACAAACACGAACTGATCCTTGCAGGAACGTGTCCTGTGCTGGCCCTGCCTCTCCTGTAGCGGCTGCTCCGTGCTGTGAGGTGCCCGCCTTCCCTGCTCAGTATTGACAATCCGCTGCTCTCACGGGTGTTCGTTTAGCTCCAGTTTGTCAGTGCTGAGACTATTTTTAAACGGTTGGCTGAGAAAGGGCGTTGACTTATAGGAGCATCGAAACCTCTCAGGAATTAGAAGATTTATGAGCAAGAGGAGCGCTGCTGGTGCAAACCCGCGTGCCTGCATGCGGAGCGACAGCGGGGGCCTGGAGCCTCGCCATGGCCGGAGCTGCTCTGCTCCTGTGCTCTCCTTTTTCCCAGCCTGGAGCCTGTCCTGCAGTATTGCGGAGCTGGTGGGATTTTTAAAGGAAGCTGCTCAAAGGGCAGAGCCAGCCCAGCAGGAGCCTGCTGAAATCGGTTCCTTCTCAAGTCCCCGAGCCTCAAAGCAAGAGCACCGGAGAGCTGAGCGTCCCTTCCTACAGCAGGGAGTGCACTCGTGCTGCTCTGTGCAGCTTTGCCCTTATAACTCAGCATTTCAAAACCAAGATTTGGATCTCCTTCTTCCTATCTGATAGCTTTTTAAAGAGGTCTGAGGACACTGGAAGTGTCCTGTGCATGGTTAGCAGGGCTGTGGCCATACTGTGGTGAAGGAGAGGGGGCTTTGGGGATTTCTGTGTTTGAGTGTGCTCTGCTGGGCTGCAGAGCCAGCACCCGGGGAGCTGTAGTGCATAGCAATGAGGGGAAACTGTCCCATTTCTCCAGCAGAAGTTATAAAATGCAAAAAATAATCTAAAAGCCCTACTTACATGTGAAGTGGAGATCAGAGGATTGTGTAAGGGGACTTTGTAGATATTCTTCTAGTAGTGCTTCCTTTTTAAGCTCTTTGTTTAATTTTGTTTTGACAAAATGTTGATCCCGTGCAGAGATTGGAAGAGCTCCACGCGTTGGAAGGCACGCTTGGCATGCTTCTGGCTGCATTCAATGCAGCGTCCCTCTCTGCTCTTCTGGTCTCGGTTGTGCCACGTGCTCCTTCTCACCAGCATCAGCAGCCTGCCCCGTGCTTGTCACCGCAGCTGTCACCTGTGTGGCCATCGTGGTGCTGGCAGGCTGTGCCAGGACACGAAGTGAGCAGTGAGCTGCACCCGGCCTCTTGGCACCAGGGGTCCTGGTCGCTGCTCGAGCTGGTGATGCCACAGTTTGCTTCAGCTCTTTTGAACCTGTTCTGCTCGGAAGAGAATTCCCTTGGTACCGGGAGCTGCCTGTGCACAGATGCCAGCCTGAAGCCGAGTTGGAGCTGTCTGGTCAAACCTAACGTGCTTTCTTCTCTTGCAGGCGTGAATGACAGAGGAGGTGCCTCCGACTGCACTTTCCGACGTAAACCTGCGTCTTCTCTGCCACGATGACATAGACACGGTGAAACAGCTCTGTGGTGACTGGTTCCCAATCGAGTACGTTCCTGGTCGTGGGTACGAGGTGGCGGGGATCTAGAAACACGGGGTGTGGGGCTGCACTGCTCCGGCTCAGAGCTGAGACTGAAGGCTCTGCAGCCATCTGGGCTGCTGCTACGACAGCAGCGCGTCCTGACCCTTCTACGTGCTGTGGTGGTGTCCCTGTTCAGGAGCTGCTGTCACCTGTCCTTCAGAGCCCCAACAGCATCTGAAAGTTCAGAACGCAGCCGTTGGCAGGAACATGGGCATTGTCACTAAGGGGGTGGATCAGCTTCTTGGGAAAGACTGTAAGACATGGGAAAGGATCGTACCTGCAGGAAGAGAAACAGTGTCTCTGTGCTTGTGGAGTGAAGGTGTGTTCTTGAGTGTGTGCCAGGAGAGTGTTCTCAGAGTGAACCAAACCAACAAGGAGCTCCTGTTCCTACGGGGTGTTGCTCTGAATGTCCCAGGAGGGAGACCAGACAGTGCTTGCTGTGTGCCTGGGGTCCCTTTTTCTCCTGCAGCGGCATGCTGTGCTGTCCCCAGCTCACAGGGCCATTTGCACCCTCTGAAGTGGGCTTTTGTTGAGCCCAAACCTCTGGACGCAGGAAACTTGTGCAAAACTAAGCAGCAAAGGCCTCACAGATTTTTTATCAAATATATTCTGTCAGGATAAATAATTTTATAGCCCTTGTGAGACACAGGCTGCACAAAGCACCTTCCTGATGAGAAGCTGCTGGCAGTGCCATTGAAGGAGGCGATATTGCTGCAATGATGGAAGCGAAGGCTCTGGGCAATGAATATAAAATGCAAGTTTGTCTTAGCAAGGCAGCAGACCATGACAGGAGCAACCTCCGTGGCTTCTTAAGTGCAACTGGGGGAAAAAAGCATGCTGCCAAATGGGGTACAACAGCAGTTTGTTTCATGGTACCATACAGCAGTTAAGTCAGGAAAGGTAGATAACGTACTGGCCCAGAATTTATGGAGTAAGTTAAGCTTATAGCATAGAAAGAGCTCAGCCATGTGTCAGTCCAAAGCTCCTTGACTACATTTCCCTGCAGAACACAGATCTTTCAGCTTCCCTCCCTCAGTCTTGTCTAAAATTGGCTTGCGGTTCCAGTGACTGGCACTTAAAGATGCTGCTGCTTGTTTGAAGTGGAGTGCAATGTTGGCTGCTCCTGTGGGATCTGTTCTCCAAATGTTCCTGTTCTTTCTTCCTTCCCAGGTACCCTGACTCATGGTACCGAGATATCACTTCCAACAAGAAGTTCTTTTCCCTCGCAGCCACATACAGAGGCTCCATCGTGGGAATGATAGTAGCAGAGATCAAGAGCAGAACAAAGGTGCATAAAGAGGTAGGAGGACTCTGCTTCAGTACAAGATACCTCGCTTCTTGATGTGCTTAATTGGGATGGGGCCTGTTTGGGGTAGTTTTCCCGCCTCTGCTCAGGAGCTGTCGGGAGTTAATTGTGAAAAAGCAAGAACGTGATTTCCAGCTAATGAAGCAGGGGTGGTGGGATGTGTTTGAACATGGGCTGCTGAGCAGCCCGTTACCAGAAAGCCTGTTCCTGCTGCCTGATGTGCTGCATGGAGGCATCAGGTAATGCAGTCGTAGACTAAAAGCCACTTTAATAATTCTTTTGCCAGCCTGTTTTCAGTGTGCCTGGTCATTGCTAGTGGCTGAGGTCTGTGTACCTGCTCCTCTCTTATGCAAGGCATGACCTTCCTTAGCTGTACTGAGTCACTCCTGAGAGCTGTGACTTCCTGCAGCAGCAATTGTCCTTCGTTCGCTGTCGCTGTCTTGAACACAAAACAGAGGTGGCCAGTCTGCAGGAATTTCAGGCCACAGGGATGACAGTTTGGAGGTCAGGAGAGACAGCACAGTATGGTCAGAGTGCTGAAGAAGAGGTGGTCACTGAAGACAGTGAGATAAAAGACCCCCTAGGTTATGGCAGGGAGAACAACACAGGAGAGTGGCTTAAAAAAATCCCAAACATAGCATTGTACCAGCTACTAGGAAGAAAATTAACTGTGTCCTAACTGAAACCAGGACACACTGGTAGGAACCAGGAGCGCTGAGTGGCACTGGTCTCTTCACTCTAGCTATCTGGCTTCACCTCAGAGCTACCCAAAGTCAAACTGTCTTCAGCAACTCTAACAAAAGGCTCTTGTTCTAGCCAAACTGAAAGCCAGGGGCGTGTTCAGGTACTGTTCTAAGCAACTGGGACTGTGGAGCATGTTTCTTGTCCTCCACGGCACTACAGCTCAGACTGAGAATGCAGGCAATAAAGACTATCCCTGATAAACTACAGGGAATTGATCTAGACACTGATGCATAACTCCAAAAATGGCAGTTTGAATCCTTCTCGGTGAAGAGTGCAGGTATTTGTGGGCTTGGAGACATAACGTATATAGTAAGGAAACATCATGATGTGTGCTCTGCAATCGGAAGGATGATAGGGAAGCAGGAATATCACCTAGAGGACCGTGCTCATTTCATTTTTCTCCCCACCTCCTTTCCCAGAAGCTTCAGCTAGGACTCCTCACTGAAGGGAAAATTCCTGCTAAAGCCTTGTTTTCAGGTGTTCCAGTGCAGGATTCTTGCTTTCTCCTCTGCCTCCCCACATATCTTACTAAATAACTTGTCATATCTCTACCCAGGATGGAGACATCCTAGCTTCCAGTTTTCCTGTGGACACTCAAGTTGCTTACATCCTAAGTCTTGGAGTGGTGAAGGAGTTCAGGAAACATGGAATAGGTAAGATGCTGCTACGTGACAGTTCTGTTGCTGTCCTACTTGCTACACCTGACTACTGGACTGAAGAGCTGCACCGTGCAACTCCAATTCCCTTCTGAGACAAACTTGTCTGTGACTTGTCCCGGCAGTTAAGGTGATGCTCTCACATCCCCCTTGTGCTGGCAGTGCAGGTACACTGAGAAGTTTTTGTTGGTGTAACAGCACAATGTACAAATGGTTCTGCAGAGTGCAGTCCCTCTCATTCCCAGGGGACAGCTGAGCACACCCAAAAGTTGCACTCCTGCTGCTGTCTGCACCAAGAGTCTGAGAAAAGCTGCCGAGGCTGAGAAGTCCTCGTACTTTGTCACTCATCCTGGAGCAGGGTTTGAAGCCTGTCTGGTAGGGACAAAAGGGGAGCGTGTACTCCCTGCCTTCTGCTTTTCTTCCACGGGTGTCAGAAGCCTGGTACCTGAGGCAGAAAAGTAGCTGCTCTTAAACTTGCAACTTAAACAAATAGAACAGATGTTTAGGGAAAGATGGACTGGGAAAAGAGCATAACTCAGACCTGGTTTAGCCTGTCAAGAGCACATAAAGGTGAGCTCTGAGTGCCTGCTGCAACACACAGCAATTCTGCAGCCATTTGGAAACCTGCAGTCAGAAGGGGCCCAGCTCCGTTTAGAGCAGGATGTGTTTTGTCATCAAATAAGTGCCCTGCTGCTGCAATTTCAAGCATAATCTGCATTTTTGATCTGCAAAAGGGAGTAGCCCAGGTTTGGCAGGATGACCCAGTTGCACACCTGGAGTCTCTTCAGTGGGTACAGGTATCAGCTTCTTTTCCTCGAGTCCTCCCTTCTTCCCCACTCATGTTTAGAAAGGTACAAACTGATGTGATGTGTTAAAAAGTGACTAGAAGAGACATCGATGGGACTGCTGCATTTAAAACTTAAATTGAAATGCTGCTTTGTCTAAATTTTCTGTACACAGAAGAAAATGATTGCACGGAATAATGTTCAAAAGTTAGTAAGGGGGTCTTCTGTTCTGTAAAAGCTGTTTTGAGTCCCAGTTTCCAAATCCTATTTTTTTCAGCTCCATGTTGCTGGAATTTTCTCCTTTCAGTATCAGCATTTCCTGTATCCATTAAATCTAGGTAGCATGTCGCTATGCTTTCTGAAGATCTTTGGACTTGCATCTGTAGCAAAACAACCTAAAAAAGCTTCCTGCTGCTGCTTTTTCTGAGACCTTTCCCTTTTCAAGTGTTTTTCTACTTGTGTTTGAAGCTTCAGTCTTTCACTCAGGAGGCTTTTCAGCCCAGGCACACTTTTAAGCATTAAATCTCTGAATTTTCTCCGGCAGACATTGGAAGGCTTTGGTTCTCTGCTATTCTTAAACCAGAGGGCAGTTGGGTTACTGTGAGTCATGAGTGGCATATCTCATAACAAAATCAAACCGTCCTCCTGTTGAGGTCTCCAAGTGTCTTTTTGTACTTGGCTGATAGAAACTCCTGCTAAGTCTCACGTAACCATAGGGTCACTGCTGTTGACTTCTGCTCCAAAACCCTGTGGGCCCTGCCGAAAATCATCTGTGCCCTGGGGATTGTGAAACAGCAGTGTAAATCTCATCCGTGTGCTTGTATTAGCTAAAGGATTTCTGCTGCACCTGACGGAGGAAGTTAGCCCTGCAGGTTCTGCGGGTCCTTCGGGCCGTGCCTGGATGAACCTCCAGGGCCAGTCTTCCGTGGCTGGGATATCCTCTGGGCCCTGCTCTGCTCTTCCCCTGCTGGCTAGTGGCTGTGGCCAAGTCAGGTTGAGTGAGACTGTGCCTCACCTCTTCTCCTAAGAAGGGGACTTAAAATCCTGCCAATTCTTTTATTTAAATTTGAATTCAGTAGACACAACGCCGTAACCTGCTTGTAAAGTCCTGCTTTGACTCTGCTGTTTTAAATGGCTCTAAAATAAACATGATGGGACTGATAGCACTGAAAATGACTCACTGGCCTTACCCAAAGCCAAGAGCTGCTTGCCTGGGGATGAGTATCATTGGCAGGTTTCTGTGCCTGACTTATCTTTGTGGTTATTGAATCAGAAACATTTCTGCCTTTATAAACCTGTTCTGCGAAACTGCTCATAGCTGAGGTGAGGCTCATATTAAAGCCACGGAGCACTGTCCTGTTTAATGCCTGTGTGAAGCTCTGGGGAATGAGTGGGATCTGGGGTCCTCGAATGTGGGCAGCAATTGCTGCTGAGCTGCTGGGTGCTCGAGATCTCAGCTGGGAGCTTTGAAGCCCCGTGCTGTCCCTTAGCAAGCAGCTACGCTGTGTAATTCTGCTGTTCCTTCCTTCAACAGGTTCTCTCTTGCTTGAAAGCTTAAAAGACCATATATCAACAACTGCCCAAGATCACTGCAAAGCCATCTACCTGCACGTCCTCACCACTAACAACACAGCAATAAACTTCTACGAAAACAGAGACTTTAAGCAGCACCACTATCTGCCCTATTACTATTCCATAAGAGGGGTCCTCAAAGATGGCTTCACCTACGTCCTGTACATCAACGGTGGGCATCCGCCCTGGACAATCTTATATCCTTTACCTGCAGCCTAGTTGCCAGTGAAGCATGCAAAGCAGACACCAAACCATGTTTTAGGGTTAAAATGGCAATCTAGCAAAGCGTGAGCTGGCTGTACGTGGGGACTGGTGCCTGCTCTGTTGTGAGCTTAACCGAGCTGATTTCCCTGAAGCCAGGAGGAAGGCAATGTTAGACAGATTTGACAGTGACCCACTTGTGCCTAGACTTCCCCAGATCCTCTGGGAGCGGTTCAAGGAGGCAGTGTAGTGTGGTAAATTGAAGTTGGAGCAAGTTTGCCTGTGATGGAGAAATGCTCATGTTAAGCCAACGTGCAAGGCAAGCTTTGGATGTGCACTGTGGGATTTGGCCAGCAGTGTGGCAGAAAAGCCCTTGGTCTTGCTTCCTGTTGCTTAGGATCCCCTGTGTCTCTGGCCTGGCCTCTGGGTGCTCTGGTGCAGGCTGCTCTCAAACTGAATTTGGGAGTTTGTTTCAGGCTGCTGAATCATGGAAAAGAAACTTGACCTTTCCTAGGTGTAGCTAAACAGTCCAGATCTCTCAGTGCAGGTGCGTGGATTGCAGCCCCCACAGTAACTTGCTGTGGAGTGCAAAGAAACTATGGCAGCTGCTCCAATTAAGTATTTCCACACAAGTTGGGGCCAGCGCTCCCAAATTGCCTTCTTTTATGGTGTGAGGTAGGTCTGCTTTTGGTAGAAAGGAGCAGTAGAACAATGTGAGGAGCAGATCTGTCTAAATAGCTGAGCAGAGCATCCTTCGCTGTGTCGTAGGGTCTCTTGAGCAAGTGCTAGTCCACAGAGTGCTTTAAGTTATTTTGAAGTTAGGTTATAAATGTCCTTAACTGCTGTCCACTGACTACCTACAGCACATTGGATCAACACTAGCCAGTCTGAGCCCGTGCTCAATTCCCCAGAGGATATATCGACAAGCCCAGAGCCTTCTCTGCAGCCTTCTGCCGTGGTCTGGCATTTCTGCCAAGAGCGGCATTGAATACAGCCGGACGATGTGACTTGCTCAGCAGCTGTACGAAAACCAAAGGTAGGTACCGGGGGGAAGCTCCCTGCTCTGCCGGCAGCAGCGATGTGCCTGGCTGCTGTTGGGGGCAGCCGAGAGCCCTGCAGGCAGCTGCTGTGTGAGCTGCTGGGTGAGGCGTCCTGGGCATCGCTGCGCTCTGGCCTCCAGCTGGTAGCTGAGCTGGTGCTGGTTGCATTTGAAGGGAATTTGAACTCTGATCTTGTTTACTTGAGCCCAGACTCTTACAGCAGATCCAGCTTGTCCCTGCTGTCTCTGGCCTTTTTCCCAGTTCTGTCAGACCAGCTTGAAAGACCCGGAACAACCGAGTCCTCGATATTTCCCAACACGGTGTCTGAGCACAATAACTGATAGCCAGTTTGCACGTTTCTGACAAAACATCTGCAGAACAGCAGCTCTGTGGTACCCTGTGAGACCTGTAACTGGTTTCCCTAAGACAGTTGCCCTCTCTGTCTTCCTGTAGGATTGTTCTTCTTCCACCTCCCGAACCATCCGGCTCCGCACTGATTCCAGAGATGATGGCTCTTGGTCAGTGACCCAGCCCCCCGGAAAGGACTCCTTATTCCACAGATTGACCAAGATTTTGCAGACTTCGCGCTCGACCGGCTGCAGCCCCGACCTGCCCCCGTGGGCTGGGGGCTGCGAGCGCTGCCCGGGCCGGCCTGGCTCTGGCGTGAGGCAGCTGGCGGGGCCCAGGCCCTTCTGCATCACCGCTGTGTGCGTGCTGCACTGCCCCTGCCACGTCCCTTCCTCTGGACGGTTTGTTTGTACTCGTACACGTGACGTGGAGGGCTTCGGTTGCTGCTTCCGTGCCGCAGCCCCAGCAGGCCGTGCGAAGGAGGGCGATGAATCTGCACTGGGCAACCTCCTCCGTGAGCTGTAAGCACCCCGGCAGGCCCCCGATGCCAGCAGCCGCAGTCTGCCCCGGTGGAGGGGGAAGTGGGGAGCTGGGCGGCTGCTTCTGGGCCCCACTTCCTGCCCCTGGCAGGGGCGGCAGGGAGGGCACGTGCCTCGCCTGAGAAACGAGCCCAGCCCTCGGGCATGGCGTAAAAAAGAAGCACCTAATTCAGGATGCACCAAGTAGAAGGCAGGGAATGAAATTGCTATTTCATAGTGAAATATATTATACTGTATAGATCCTTCTGCCTCTGTCTGAGTTGGAACTTTGCAGAGCAGGGGCCTGGGGCTGGGGAGCCCCTGCTGCAGCCAGAGCCCTTCTCTTCCCCTGCCTGCATCCTCCCTTGGCCTTGGGGCGTGCTCCTGCAGGGCCGTGGGTGTGGGAGCTGCACGCAGACCACTCCAGCTCTTCTCTGTTGGAGAAAAGCCCCCACAGCTGCTCGCTGGCGTGCCCGAGGCTGCACTTTGTGGGCATGGCCATGGGGCTGTGCCCTCGGCCGCCCTCCCTGCGGCTCTGCGGGGCCTCGGGGCCTGGCCAGGCTGGCTCTGGGCTCACCAGCACGTAACTTCCAGCCTGCGGGGAGAGCCCCAGGGTCCCCGTGTGCTGCAGCCAGGCCAGGGCCCTTCCTGCACCTCGGAGCACGGGGAGCGAGCGCTTGGCTTTTTAGGGGGGAGTTGCTGCAGCTGAGCCAGCGCCCGTGCCCCAGGTGCAGGGGTTCCTGCTCCCCTTCCCCACCTGAGGCTCGCTCCCTGCTCAGCACCGCGTTCCTCCCTCCCCTCTTGCATGCCAGTTTTGAAACTGGGGCTTAAGCAAAGGCAGCGTGAGCTGCAGCAGGCAGAGTGTGTGGGCAGGGAGAGGGGCTGAGCCGTGATCTGGGGCAGTGTGAGACCGAGGGGGAGAGAAAGCGGTAAGATCGGGCAGTCTGCGTGATGGTACAGAGTCAGTTTGGTGTTCGTAAGCCCCTAAAATGGGAGTAAAAGAGGAGCAGGGTGCAGGAGGAGAGCTTGCTGCAGGTGGTTCCCGGAGGAGGTTCCTGCAGGAGGCCGGGAGCAGCTTGGTGCTGAGCACTGCTCGGGGGGCTCTGCCTCAGCCCGATGCCCCCGCACAGAATGCCCCGCGGGGCACAGCTCGCCCGCTGGCCTTCCTGGCTGCAGGAAGCGTTTGGCAGGCCCCACGGGCTGCAAGGGTGGCATTTTGGGGAAGTGGAAGGCTGTGCTGTGGGGAGGAGCTGCTTGCTAGACTGGGTTTGGCTCAATGAGAGGTTGATAGGAGAAAAATATTGGTGTGAGGACAGTGCAGTGTGGAGAACCTCCGTCTGTGGGGCCCTTCAAGCAGTAGGAACCTGCTCTGAGCTTGTCAGGGGCCTTGCTCTGAGGCTGTGGACCCGGTGCACTCCGGAGGCCCCTTTCAGCCCCTGCTCCTCATTCTGTGTCAGTTCAGCGATGCAGGCAGTGCCGTGAGGTCAGGCTGTGCTGGGCGAAATGCAGCAGGCAGTGCAGGGCCGGAGGGGCTTGATTTTGTGGCAGACGTAGGGAAAAAAAGTAAAAAGAGCTCTGGGGCAGGGAGCTGCAGCATGAGCTGGGCTGCTGCTCGTGCCTTCAGCCGTGGTGCAGCCCCTGAGGCATCTGCTGGGGCAGGGAGGTGAGCGGCCCCGGGGCTGGGGCACAGCGGGACCGTGACCTGGGCACAGGTTCTGTGCGTGCCGCAGCAGCGCAGGACCCGAGCCCAGCACAGCCCACGGTGAGGTGGCAGCTTCACGGGATGGGGCCCTGCTGCACCACCACCAGCTCCCCCGAGCTGCTCCTGCACAGCAGTGGGCAGGGGGCTCCCGCTGTGCCCCACGCCCCCTGCCCCCAGCTCCCGGGGCTGTGTGGCCCTGGCTGGGGGGGCTTTGGCCACCCCCAGTCCCCTCCGCAGCCACCGCCCCTTGCTGTGCCCACCTCCCGTGGGCAGGGGATTTGGGGGATGGCTCCCCACAGTCCCTCCTCACTGAGGCACCCTGGAACCCTCCTTTGGGTCACCACCTTTATTTTTTTTCTTATTTACCTAAACATTTCTATTGGTTTGTAGGGGTTTTAGCAACTGAAGCTCCTGGCTCTTTGGCACTTGCTTTCTCTGTCCCAGAATGAAGCTCTGCATCGCTCCTGGGGGCCTGGGCCTGGCGCTCCCCCACCCCACTGTATCCTGCCCCCCACACCCCCTCACTCCTCTGCTGCCCTCGAGCACGTCCCCAGGGACTGGTGACTGGTCTGTGCGTCTTGTTCCCCTGTCACCCTGTCCTGAGGTGTCAGTCACGGCCCTGCCTCACAGCCCGTTATTTATTGAAGAGCATCGTGCTGCTACTGTCAGCCTCTCTCTAAATGTCTTCAATTAAACCAACCCTCTTTTGCGAGTTGTCTGTCACTTCATGCAGGTTCCTGCCTCGCCTCAGCTGCTCCAGCCCCATCCCCTGACCCCGTGCTCAGCAGAGGCGAGGTGACCACGCGGCCCCTTCCCGGGCTGCCTCTTGCTGGGCACCCCCAGGCCAGGGGCTGTTGAGTACCCAAATGGGGCCTTACTGGGTGCTGCTGGGACCGTCCCCAGGGCTGGCTGAGCACAGCTCAGGCCCAGGGCGAGCCGGGTGCTCCCACCACAGCCCTGGGAGGACGCCGCAGCCCCTCTGCCTGCTCTGCCTGGCGGGGGAGCGGCTGCTGGTGGAGGCAGTGCTGCCTCCCTCCTGCCTGGGGCTGCCCGGCTCTCACCCAGGGCTGAGCTGACTCAGCAGCGGTTGCGGCGCAGATCCTGCTCCACAGGTCGGGACCACGCAGCGCCGCGGCCCTGCTCGCCTGCCATGTTGCAACGGGGCTGCAGGGTGGGTGGAGGTAGCATGGCTGTGCCCAAAGGGCTGCCCCTGCCTCAGCCAGCAGGGCCTGCAGCAGCTGCAGCCCCACAGCATTGGTGCCACTGGGGTTGCTGCTGCTGCCCAAAGGCTGGCTGCAGCCCAGACCAACACCCACCACGCTCTGGACGTGCACAGCCAGGGCCCTGGAGGTGCTTTGGCACCCCAAAATGGCACAGGTGGCTTCAGCCAGGTGCACAAACCATTCTGGAGTAACCTAACAGCGAAAGCTTTACAGAGCTGCAGCCCCCTGCGCTGCCCCAAGTCCTGCAGCCCCTTTGCCCCATGTGCCGAGGCCCCCCCGGGCACCCAATTTGGGCGCTTTGCCGGCTGCTCGCCAGGCACGAGGACGCCTGCAGGGGCGGCAGCACAGCGGCCGCAAGGAACCCCCTGGTGCTTTGCGCTGGCAGCCAAGAACGGTCCCGACTGCGAAGCGTTCAGCAAAGCCATTTATTCCACTTTCCTGCTCCCACAGATCTCCAGATAGAAACCCACGCGAGGACGTCCCCATGCCCCAGAGGGAATTCACTGCAAGTCGCTGCATACACTGGCACTCCGAGCGGGAGCCCGGCGTCGCTGCCGCTGGCCGAGTGGAGCCCTGCCGCCACGGGCAGAGGTGCTCGGCCAGCAGCCTTGTTCCTCAGCTGTGTCCACTGCAAAACACAGCTCTGTCCAAGTCAACAAAGGGCAATTCAAAATAATTAAGTTTTGTTCCTTAAAAATGAAACTGGGACCTGAATGCAGCAGTGTGTCCCTGAAATCAAAGCATAATTCTAAGGCTTCAGCACCTTCACGTAAGCACATGAACTCTCTGCAGGGGGCTGCGCAGATTGATCTGGGAAGCTCGCTAGAGTTTAATGGCCATAAAAATACATAGCTTTCCCCTGCTTCAGACAAATCCAAACCCTCCTGGCTGGACAGTGGAATCACGTGGGCAGCATTTGCAGCCAGCGACTGGTTGGAAAGTTAGACGAAAGTCTCTAGTCTCCTCACCCACTTTTAATCAATCACAAACAGGGCGGCATCACTCCATCGGCTCAGCCACCGCCTGCTCTGCCGCAGCGTCTGCCCTGGGCTGCACCGGCTGCTCCGCCGCCACGGCCTCGGCCACGGGCGCAGCCGCCAGCTGCTCCAACGCAGCCTGGCTCTCCGGCACGGCCGCCGGCTGCTCCGCTAGCTCAGCCGCGGCCTGCGCAGCCGCCTGGTTCTCGGCACTATCTTGAAATTCGTTGCCCGCTCTAGCAGGCCCCGCCAGCTCGTTCGCTGCCTTAGCCGCTGCCGCGTGGTCGATCGCCGGCTTCTTCGGCTTCTGCGTGGCTGCCACCGCCTCGGCCAGCTTCTCCTCCGGCACCATGTTCAAGATCTTCAGGGCAAAGAGCAGCTGGAATTTGGCAGTTCCAAC
This sequence comes from Aythya marila, assembly GCF_965140915.1. Classification (NCBI taxonomy): domain Eukaryota; kingdom Metazoa; phylum Chordata; class Aves; order Anseriformes; family Anatidae; genus Aythya; species Aythya marila. The sequence continues at coordinate 6,536,913 of NC_139056.1, read as the reverse complement.
AAAGGAGTTGCCCAGGAAGTTTGGCAGCCCACCCATGCGGTCCTTCTGGGTGTAGAGGGGGACACGAACCATGCCCATCACCTGCAACAGCACGGAGCGCGTTTCAGCAGGGGCCGCGGTGCCCTCTGCTCGCTGCGGGAGCGAGCGGGACCCCCCCACGGCCCCACACCCTCACCCCAGGCCCCACCAGCCCACGGCCCCGGTGGCAGATTCCCCCCCCGCACCACCACCACCTGCCCTCACCTGCGCCCAGCCCTGCTGAGGCCCCTGCGCTGCCTCTCCCCGTGCCCCCTGCTCTCCCAGCCCAGCCCACAGCACCCAGCCCTGGCCCTGCTCCCCCTTTTGCCCCCCAGGGGGGATCCCACTGCCCAGGCTGCCCCAGGCTGCCCCAGGCTGCCCTTCTTTCCCTGCACACCCTGCTCTGCCCTGCCTGAGGATGCTGCCGCTCACCCACGCGTCCTCCTCAACCGTGCCACGACCCGGGGCCAAGCTGCCTCCACTCACACAGCCCCCAGCACGGGGTGGGCACAGGGGGAGCCCCTCGCTCTGCCCCGGGGTGACCGCAGCGCCCAGGAGGAGGCCGCCTTCCTGCGCTGCCCTCGTGCCACGCGGGGAGGGCTCGGGGTGGAGCACCGAGCACGGCACCGCACCGGGGGCCGCGGGTCGGGCCTCGCCCGGGGCCTGGCGCCGCGGGGCTGCGGCCACGGGGGGCGGCGGGAGCCGGAGCCCTCCCGGCGCCACGCGGCTGCCGCAGGGGGCGGCCCGGCGGGGAGCTTTGTCCGGCCCGGCCCGGCCCTAGCGCCCCGAGCTCCGCACGCCCCTCCCGGCGCGCCCCACCTCCAGCCCGTGGTCTCGGGAGTGCACGGCGCTGATCTCGATGGTGTGCAGCTCCTCCAGGGTCAGCTGCCGGGCGTAGAAGTGTGCCACCACGCGATGTGGCCCCTCTGTCAGGTGCGAGCACAGATAGTCAGCCTCCGTCAGGCGCACGCAGCCCAAACCCAAGCCCAGCACCCGGTTCAGACCGTCCTCCAGGGACCAGTAGCGCCGATCCACGAACCCCCCGGGGAAGCCCAGCAGGCCGTCAAAGCGCATCTGCATCTGCAACAGAGCCGCGCGGTCAGGGGGGGCTGGGGGGGGCCCCAAGGCCCGCAGCGGAGCGGCCCCGACACCCCCGCGATCCCCGCGTCCCCCGCAGCCCCGTCCCGGCGTCCCCGGTCCCGGTGCCCCCTCCCCGCCCCCCGCTCACCAGCACGGCGTAGCGCAGCGGGATGCGGCCGAACAGCATGCCCGGGTTGGGCGCGTAGAGCATGGCGTGGCACGAGTGGCTCCAGCCGGGGCCCAGCCGCATGGCCTCGTAGCGCGTCAGCGGCTTCAGCTCGGGCACGCCCGGCACCCCCAGCGTCGGCAGCGGCGGCAGCGCCCCCGCGCCCGCCGGCAGCGCCCCCAGGGCCGCCATCGCGCCCATGGCCGCCATCGCCTCGCCGCCCGCCCCGCCGCCCCGCAGCGCGCACGCGCGGAGGCCGCGGCCGCCGAGGAGGCGGGGCCGGCCGCCGGGCGGACCAACGGGCGCCGGGCGCCGCCGCGCCCCCGCCAATCGCCGCGCTCCCCTCTCGCGGCCCGCCGGGGGGCGGCCAATGGGATGGGGCGGCGCGGCCCGCGGCGGGCGCCATATTAGGGAACGGCCGCACGGGGCCCAATGAGAGCGCGGAGTGGAGGGGGAAGGGCGCGAGGAGCACGGCGGGAGAAAAGAGGGCGGGGCCTCCACGCGAGCCGAGCCCACCCCCAGCTACGTCACCCATAACCACGCCCCCTCCCTGAGCCACGCCCCTTCGTGAAACCCCGCCCCTTACCCGGAGCCACGCCCCCACCCCTCGAAGCCACACTCACCGAGCCCCGCCCATCAAGGCCACACCCCCTCCATATGCCACGCCTCCAGCCCCGCCCCCTCCCGAGGCCCCGCCCCCTGGAGCAGTCTCAGCGCCGGGTCCCGCCTTTATTTGGCTGCCGCGGCCGCTCCCGGCCCCGCGCCCCCCCCCCTCCGCCCCCCCCTCCCGCAGCCCCGGCCGGGTCCGGGTCCGGGTCCGGGTCCCGGCTTCGGGTCCGGGCCGGGGCCGCTCAGAGCCGCTCGGGGCCGTGCTCGTCCTCCAGGTGCAGCCGCGTGGGCTCCAGCAGCAGGGGCTGCGCGGGGCCGCGGCCGGGCAGCGCCTGGGCGAAGTCGGAGGAGCCTGGGGGGGAGAAGCGGGAGGTCAGCGGGGGGAGCCCCGCAGCACGGGCCCGGGGCGGGTTCGCGACCCCCCCCCCCACCCCGAGGGCCCGGCCCGGTGCCCGGGGGGTGCCGCCAGGAGGAGGAGGAGGAGGAGGAGGGGACGTACCGGCGGTTACTCCTCTATACCGATAGAGCAGGAGTCGGGCCCCAGGGCTGCCCAGGCAGGAGGAAGGCAGACAGAGGGAAGCGTTAGAGCTGCCCGAACGCACCGCGCTGCTGCGCGCACACAGCCTGCAGACACCGGGGGTGTGGGGGGGGAAGCTCAGCTCCCCCCGGCCCTCCCCGCCTGCAGGGAGCCCCGCGGCACCGGGAGGGACCCGTGGGTGGCTGGGTGGGTGCACTGCTCGCAGCCCAGAGAGGAGAAAAGGGGAAGGACAGAGACAAAAGGGGGAGGGAGGAAGAGAGAGAAGGGGGCGAGGTGCCCCTGTGTTAGCCCCCCCGCGGGCAGCGGCTCTGGGCACTGCTCGGAGCAGGACCCCGCACGCTGACCCCGTGCCCTGGCTGTGAGCTGCAGCACGCCGGCCCAGCTGGGAAGGTGCCAGGGGTTGGGCACCGAGCCCACAGCCCCCCCACGGGCAGCCTGGAGCCAGGAGCTGCACACACAGCACCCCCCGGTCTGCGGCACCCCCACATGCCCAGCGGCACGGCCGTTACCTGGCAGGTAGACGTCTACCGGAGGGTCGGTCTCGGACTGTGTCAGGCTCCTGTGCTCGCCGCAGCCGCCGTCCTGCAGCACGTCTTCAACAGAGGGAGGGCAGCTTCCTGCAACCAGCCAAGAGTGCTGCCCGTCAGCACAGGCTCCATTACGGGCTACCCTCCGTGTGAGGAAGGGGGCCTGGCACTGCTGGGCACACCAGCCCAGCTCGCGGTGTTTCACAGGCAGGCTGATGGCCCAAAAGGCAGCCAGGATCTCACCAGGACCGCAGTGGTGCCCGTGGGATGAGCACCATCCCACGTCATAGCCAGCTCTGTGCTGGGAGAAGCTGGGTCCATAGCCGGGCACTGCTCCCTTGCTGTGCAGTATGACACGTGGCACTGAGGGTGGGCAGCAGCTGCGTGGGGCAGCAGCTGCAGGCTTTCAAACTGGGCTGAAGCCCTACCAGGCTCCAGGATCTGCTGTTCTGCCTGTCAGCCCCCCAAAGGCTCTCCCACCCCATCCCTGGACAAGGTCTGAGCACAGGAGCAGGGCCCCTGAGGGGCAGAGGAGCCCAGCTGCTGAACTGAACCCAGCTACTTGTGCAGAACTTAGAGCAAGAAGAGCTGCTTGGCAAATAAACTGGGGGGAGCCATTGACTTTCCTCCCCCACTTCCCAGGAGAAGCCCTGGTAGCTGTTGCTGGTGAAAAAGCAGCTCAGAGCGATGGATTTCAGCAGCCAGATGGTTCTGAAGCTGTATGTCCAGCACCTGGCTGTCCCCTTCACAGCACGGCAAAAAACAAGGCCTGATGGCCGAGTGTACACTCACCCTGCTGCAGGGACAAGGCCTCCTCGATCTCCTCCCCTGCCACGCTCTGTAAGAAGGAACAGCACAAGTTACTTCAGCCTTCGCTGCGCTTGTCTCCCCCTCCAGCTTTCTCCACAGAGCTGTACTCGAGGCCAGGGACTTGTGTCAGGGAGGAACAAGGGGCGCAGCAGCACCATGGGCGGCTTTACAGTAGCAGCAGAAGAGCCCTGTGGACGCTGGAAGAACAAAGCCCAGCTTCCAGCCCTGCCCTAAACACTGCTGGGCTCCTTGAGGATGGTGCTGGGCCAGTGTCAGCCCCACCACGCACTGTCTGCAGCCCAGTGGGGCTCTCCCACCTCCCAGTTCCCAGGACACGTTAGGACAGGCCGTGTCCTTAGCCCTGCAGGTAAATGGAAGCGGCTCAGGCTGTTGGCTCGGGGCTACTCGTGCTCACTCCCGTCTTTACGCTGTGACTGAGGAAGTGACGCCCCTTCAGGAGCCGCCTCGTGTCCCTGTAGCCCCACAGTGCAGCCCTGGCTCAGAGCAGCTCCCAGAAGAGCTCAGACTTACTTCTGGGGAGCTGGTCTCCCTCAGGACCAGCTCGCTGCCGCCCAGCGCTGGCTGTGAGTCCGAGTCCTCGGAGAGCTTCTCTTCATCCTCCTCGTGGATCGGGGACGAGGGAGACCGTAGCGTGCTGCAGCAAGAGGAAGGCCGTTTGCAAGGAGCCACAGCGCCGCCAGCACCGTGCTCCTGGCAGCTTCGGGGGTGACGGCTGAAGCTGCCCCCACCCCTGCCCCATCCCCTGCCCAGCATGCCCCCCACCAGCAGGAAGGCAACGCAGGAGCAGGAGCTCAAACCATGGAGCTCAGCTCACCACAGCTCTCAAAATCAGCTCTGAACAGCGGGAACAGCAGCGCTCCCGGGGCAGACCCACGCGGTGCAGAGCTCTGCTGGGGTAACGGCACAGCTAGCACAGAGCTCCACCACGGGGCTCCCTGCCTAGGGGAAGGTTTGGAGTGGAAAATCACAGGGCAGACACAAAGCTCACTTCAAATCCGTGCCCAGCAGCCTCCCTGTGCACCACAGGATGTACGACAGTACTTCCAGCTCTGACTGCAGGTCCTGCCAAAGTGACACGGAGGCAGTCGTGGTTCCCTTCTCCCCGTGACAATCTGTGAAGATCACGTCCTTACATCCCTGTCACCCTAAGTCAAGATGAGGCTGCAAACCAGCCCCCTGGGGTCCTGCCAGGCCCTGAGGTGGGCTTCCCAGCAGGCAGGGAGCTGCTGGTGACAAGGAGGTGGCAAAAAGCAAGGAGCAGCTGGAGCACAGCAAGGAGCAGCACACCTGACCCCACCTCACTCAGCTTTCTGTCCCTGCGAGGGACGCTGCACAGGATCCACACCTACATCCCCCAGCACAAAGCCACCAGAGGAGGCCTCAGGCAACACCTGAAGGATCCCAACTCAGCATTTTGTCCTCTGAAATTCAGGGCACTTCTCTCCCCATTCTTTTGGTCCTGGGGAACTCCACGGCAAGCTGAAATCCAGCAAGGTTTCGATGTCAAACACGAGCTGAGGGAACAACTGCACTAGAAATGGAGCCATCTCCAAGCCAACCCTTAGGGGACACGAGCTGGTGACTGCAGGCTGAGCACAGAGGTGGTTCCCCAATCCTCTCACTGGCCTGAGCACTCGCTGGCCTCCTGACATTGCAGGATACCAGTGCCACCAGCAATAGGACCAGTGCCAGAGCCCTGTGAGCTCCCAGTACGTGTGGCCACAAGCTGTCGGGGCTGGCAAGAAGAGCAGCCCCCTCTGTCCCCGTGCTGACCTATCTGGGGACTTGCTCCGCTTGCCCTTTTGGTGGCTGCTCTCCACGGCTCTGTCCATCCCGACCAGCGGCCGGCTCGCGGGGGGCATCCCATCCACCACGCCGGAGTAGCTGATTTCGTCGTACAGAGGAGCTGAGGGGATGGAGGGGGAAACGGAGCGAAGGCCGTTCAGAGCTTCCAGCAGGGAAATGGGCTCGTAGCCCGGAGGGATGTTGTCAGAGCTCTGCGGGTGAGAAAGAGACGGGCACGTTAAGAAACCCTCACCAGGCTGGAGACCCCCCCGGGGGGAGGCCCAGCTGCAGCCCAGCACCGCACCTCCTGCACTGCCTCCCAGGCAGCCCAGCAGTGATCTCCCCAGATCCTTCAGGCCCTGAGGACTCAGGTAAATGAGTTCACGCTGCCACCCAGCCGGCCACGGGCAGCCCAGCCCCCTGCAAACCAAGAGGCAAGCCTGCAGCAGTCCAGGCTTAGATTGATTTCATCTGTTCTGTCCCCGCATCCTCAGGGACGTGGTTCTGGGCTGTACCACAGCTGGTGCGATGCTGCTGAGCTCTGAACTGCCTGGCCACGAACTCCTGTAGCTTCTGCGCTGGATCTCCTGAGCGCAGGGCTGCAGATGACCCCCCCTCAGCAACCTGTTCCAACACAGCCACTAGGCTGGGGGTGAGCTGGTGGCTCAGCTGACTCACCTGCGGTCACAGAAGGAGCTAGATGTGACGGGGAAGGAAAGAGTGGGTGGCAGCTGGGGCCATGCATCAACCTACACCCCCTAACAAATAACCCTGGGATATTTCTGAGCTTGTGCCCAAGATCACAGCTGGGGATTGTGAGAAACCAAATCAGCTGAACAAGGAATAAGTTCACAGTTGCTGCCACCTGCAGGACACAGCTTCAAGAGCCATCCCCACAGAGGCTTTTCATTTCCAGACAGCAGCTCACAGGTGCTGTTTTGTACACAGGAAGGTCAGGGAGGCAAAACCCACGGGCTCAAGTTTGGGATGCTTCCTTCTGCCTGTGAAGACCAAGGTCTGAGGGTTCAAAGGCTGCTCGTTGTGGTTCACGTCAGCAAAAGCTCAGGCCACATGGCCCAGCTCAGAGGCTGGAGGACGATCTCTCAGCCACTGACTGTAACACCCTGGCTGAAACCAGTGAGCTGTCGAACAGCCCAGAGAGACACTGCTCTGCTCTCTCTCCTGGGCCACTTTGCACTGGGCCAGCCTGAGGAAGACTGCAGCCTCCTTAATATTGTTGACAACCAGCTGCACTCAGTGGGAGTACACAAAGACCCTGCCTGGTGTAGGGGCCTCCCTCACCTTCCCACTTCTGGGTTCCCAGTCCCCCAGAACTGCTGTTTATCTGTCCCCGGCACGACATTCTGTATACAAACTCTCACACCAACTTGGAGAGTTCTCGACACAGCAAGCTTTATCCTTCTTGTTCCTGTAAAAGCCAAACAGCCCACAGCAGCCAGTGCTCCCGATGCAAAACCAAGCCCAGCTGTGCCTATTTGTCTACCTCTACATCCCTGCATCAGGCTAGAAAACAGAGTGAGAAGTGCCCACACCAAGCTGCCAAGGGCTGAGACAAGTGAGAGGGAGCTTTTGTACGAGCCAAGGGGACAGCAGCTTGCCTACAGCCCTACAAAGCTACGGAAATGTCTTCTGCAGCCAGGCTCCAGAGTGCGGGGCAGCCCCTGAGAGTCAGCATCAGGTCCCTCTGGTGAGCTGCTCCTGCCTCGTTTATCCCTGTGCACGCAAACCAGGGAGGTCAGTGATGGTCTGTGCAGGGTGTGAGCATCTCGTCGCTACCACAGAGACAGTACTCGAGTGCTGCAGGCTGTGCGGGGGCACAAGGCAAACCCAGCGTGTTAGCAAGGCCTCGTGTGGGTAACACTTTCACGTGCTAGTGACACTGCCGGCAAGTCATCACCGTAGGAGACACACACAACCGAGTCCACTTACTGTGTCCTTTCTAGGTTTCCTGCTGGGCAGGGAGACAGTGTTCACTTTAAGGGGTTTAAAGAGACACTGCCAAGAGAAAACCACGTTTTGAAGTATTTTTTCTTGAGGTTGGTAACACAGAGACACCCAGAACTCCCTCACTCCAGGTGACAGTGCCCGCCTTCCTCTAGCTAAACACCTCGCTCTTCTTTACAACCCTTGTGGTTTCTCCCCTTGCCCTATCTCTTAGCCCCGATTTTAGGCAGCAGGACTCCAACACTGAAGAGGACAGATGGATAAAACTAGGCTGCTCTGTGACCACCCCCTTTTGTTCCCATTAAGGGCCGTAAGATGATCTAGTGGCAGATCTCCCTCTCCTCACTCCAACCTCATGTCCTGACAGAGCCAGCCGTGCAGTAGCACTGCTCAGGCAACGAGCCCTCAGCACCCCAGAGACGTGTGATGTGGCCCTGAGGCCACCAGCACCGCCTTTTCCATCCCATGCTCACTCAGCTGCTTGCCAGACCCTGATCTCTGAGGGAGGCTGGCACAAAGAAGCCTTTCTGGGAATCCCAGTGCCAAGGGACTTCATCAGAACACGCTGCCACACAGGTACGTGTGCAAGTCAAACTGTCACCCATATTTGCCCAGCCAGGTGCCCTGAGTCTGCCAAATTTCTGTTCCTTCACGTAACTAACCCAGGAAGGGAAGGTCCCAGCTCTCCAGAAGGGCCAAGAGGCCAAGCAAGCTGTGCACGCGCACGCTGCCTGCCCAGGCTGAGAGCAGCACGCAGTGTGTACTGGGCGGTGAGTTCTACTTACGGAGTGCTCGTCATGGTCAACGCTCTGGGCCAGGACAGGGCTGAACGACACCGGTGACAGAGCCCCTGGCTTTTTCCTCACGGCTCGGATCTGCAGCAGGGCGCGGAAGGCTGGGAGAGAAGAGCAGGCAAGGTGAACACACGGCTGTACCAGCTGCATGCTGCAGCTCCTCGTCAGCCAGAGAGCTGCCTGTGCTGGCAGGGAGCACGCCAAAGCCAAGCACTGCGGTCTGGCTGCTGGATAATCACACCTGATGCTGTACAGCATGGTAAGAAAGGCCGTGCTCAGCCTCGGGCAACACACCACAAGCTAAAGAATGGTGGGGAGCTGATGTAAAAACACTTTGGGTTCATTCAGACCCCACAAGTCTCAGCCGTGGGGTCCAGCTGGCCCTGAATGTCCTCTCAGCACCAGGCCTGCTATCAGCTGCTCGCTGGCCAGTGCTGTGCTGGTGAGAGACTCCACGACAGCAAGAGGGTGCTGGCTAAAATCCTGTCTCCAGCAGTGATCCCTCAGCCCTCCCACCACAACAGCTTTGATCTCCACTCCCTGCCCATTTTCTATCTGCAGATCTTTAATATTGCTAGTTCCTCGGTGCCAAAGGTGCACGAAGCAGCCAGCTGTTCTGCTGCAGCTGTGAGGACTTGCTCGAGCACAAGGAAAGCCCAGGCATCTCCTGATTCCTTGCTGCGCCCAGCCGCCCGCTAGATCGGCCAAAAGCCAGAGGACAGAGGTGCAAATCCATCCTTGCTGCATCTGCGCTCCCCAGATGCAGATTCCCAGGAAGTCCAACACAGGGATACTTTTCAAACAAATACAGCCTAATCCCCCCCAGAATACAGACGAGATAACGCTGTTCCATGTTTTACGTTGTGCTACTTATAGGCAAGGCTGTCTGGCACTTCCTCTGATAAGATCTTGCTTTCAGTTACTGCATCTTTGCCAAGTTTGCACTGCTCAGACTTACTTTCTCAGGCCAAACATCTGTCTTAGGCTCTTTTTTTCTTTCCCTAAGAAGTTTCAGTAAGGAACAATGAAACACCTCGGAGACCAAGCACAGGGTAAAATGCATGATCTCCCTATTCCAGCCATGACACGGGCATTTTCTCGAGGCTCCTATGTCTCTGTGCCTTTGTGAAGGGACATGGAATTTAGCAAGTGCTGCCTGAATGTCAGAATGGATATTTCACCTTTTCCACCCTCCGGGAGCTGAGCAATGCAGGTTTAAGCAGAACCTCCCAGCTCTCCCGAGAGCCTTGAGCAGGAAGAAAATCGGGGCTGTGTACTCAGTGCCCACCCTGCTGCCCCCCTACAGCAAGCAGGCAGAACCACCAGGCTGACCCCCAAGCAAAAGGGCAAAGCAGGAGTACGCCGAGTAAGAGGAGAGGTCTGCACAGAAGCAGTTTGAGGTTTCCAGTGGCTTTGCTTTCAGCCACTGCTCTGTGCAACCTTCCCCTCCTGTCGTGGCTGGCCCCAGGAGGCTCACCTCGCTCCCTGCGCTCAGTGAGACCTACCAGCAGCGCACCAGCTCGCTCCAGACAGCGAGGAGCACTACAGCCACTGTCAGATCTGTGTTGGGAACTGGAGACCCCAGCCCCGTGGGTGACTAACACAGGGCCAGGGGAGCACCATGCAGAGCAACCTGGGTTTTCAGTCTGTTTTAAGAAAAAATTTGAGGGAGTCATGCTAACAGCAGCAGGATGGCACCAAGCCAGTGCTGCAGTTTCAGCTGCACCAGAGCCAGTGCTGCCAGACACCTCGCCTAGCGGGTAGGGACCAAGCAAAGGACTCCAAACTGGCTGTGCTCTCATCTCTGCCTCTGTAGTGGTGAAGATTACATGAGGTAGTCAGAGAGAAAAAAAATAAAAATCATGCAAAATACTTGGAGAGCCCTCCAGTGGGGCTGGGTGCTGCCTAGGCCAGAGACACTCAGGATAAGATTCTGCGTTCCCTCCTTGGGGAGATTTTCCACCTTCCTCACCAAAACACAAGAACCACCTACCTGGCGCTGCTCAGAGCGCCTGCACCTGCAGAAGAGAGGGAGAGAAGAGGGCAAACGCCCAGGGAGGCGCTGGACGAAGGGCTATTGCTATTCTCCCACATCCTCCCTCCCTATTCAGCTGGAGGTGCCAGGAACCTCCAGATGTCAGTCTGAGCAGCAGCATGTTTTGTGCTGAGCCTTGGGACAGGGTAAATGAGACACAAACTCATCCTCACAGCCCCTGCTGACCTAACAGGAAGCGAGGAAGGCAGGAAGACGCCCTTGTTTCCTGGGCACATACTCACGCAGCCTGCAGATGGGGCAGTTGTTGGCCTGGTAGCGCAGGGTGTCAGCGCAGGAATTGCACAGGCAGAGGTGTCTGCAGGGCAGAATGAGGGTGTCGCGGAGATCCGACAGGCAAACCACACACTCGTTGCTGTTGTCACTGTTCTCGTCATCCGAAGGCTGCAAGAAGAGGAAAGGCTCTGGCATGCGAACAGAAGGGGCCACGCTGAACTGCCAAGGGACTGCGCAGCCTGGGGACATTTCCCACCCAAAACTCCGTGAGAGCGCTGCCATCCTCTTTCTTCTGCTCTCAACAGGCAGCTCTCAGGGAGAACGAGTGCCAGCCCACGCAGCCCTGCTGCAGACACCCGTTCCTCGCAGGGCTCTGCTCTGAGCTCTCTAACAGCCAGGGAGCAGTGCTGCCAATTCCCAGCACAGCTGTCTGTTCCCACAGCCGTGCTGAGAGCGGCGGGGAGCCCCTCTGGGGCAGGGATCCCCTTGGCTGAGGGGGACCAAGAAGAAGCTCCTGCCTGCCGCCAGCCTGGAAATTCCCAAGGGGCTGCATGGAGCAGGCTCCTGGCAGCAGAGCCTTTCTGCCCCACATCTACAGAGGGCAGGTTCCCAGGAGGGGCTGCTGGGTGCAGCAGGTGAGGCTGTGCCAGGTCTGGACAGAAGGCAGCACCCCAGCCGTGCCTGGCGCAGGTTCCACAGCTCCTCTGACCAAGTGGGTGGCTCTCCTGACATCTCTCCCAGTCCCTGGTGCTGGCACAAGCTTCAATGTAGCTGTAGGAGAACCAGCCTGGGGTGCTGGGCTGCTCGCAGCTAACCCAGCAAAAAGATCATGGTGAACCTGCATCATGCTACTTTTTCCATCCCTCAGAGCCCTACAGTTTGGATCAGAGTCACTCAAACAAGCTAATTCTGGCAGGAGAAGCACACCCTCCTACCACAAGGGCTCAGCACTGACCCCTGAGACCCCCCAGTCTCCCTACCAATGCACAAAAGTTACGCCAGGGCCCAACAAACTGGTAACCCAGCACAGGTGCCCCTCCACTTTCACCTGTTCCCATCAGAACCACTTCACAAGGCCCCTCTGGTGCTCTGGGGTTAACATGTGCCACACCACGGGGAACCTTGGTGTAAACAGCCATAAACAGCACCTGCTGCTGCCACATCCACACCTGCCCTTCTGGCTGCCAGCCTGCCTGTGCCATCACATGCACTCCTCATCTCTGTGGGAGGTGGGGAGGGGAGGCTTTTTGTTTTCCTGGTCATATGGCTCACTACGTGTACCAGGAAGAACAGAAATGGTCCCAAGCCAGCTGTCTGATAAGCCACACGTGTGATGGCTGGATCAAGAGATTCATCCCATGATCCTGCTAGACCTAAACAGCTTTTAATCCTCTTAAAAAGATCGGGTGAAAAATAAATCTTCTCCCTCCCGCCTCTGCAGGTGTTACCTGTTGGCACAGGCAAACAGAGATCACAGTACGCTTTGGGCAGGACACCACGTTACTTGGAGAGGAAGTCTGGCTTCTCCTTTGTTTGCAAATCACACGCTAATAGACACAGAGCAGTCCGAGGCTGGCGCTTGGTATGTTCTGCAGCCCAGGTGGCAGCAAAGGGCAGCTCTGCATAAGGCTAAAGCAAGCACGAAGCAGTCACACAATCCGCCTGGGGCTATGCGGCACGACAGGCAGTGGTTTTGGTTAAAGCATCTGTGTACACATCCCTTGATGTTAATGATGCCTCGCTCCCTCCCGTGGGTGACTCCAGCTTGCTCTCTGGGCAAGCAAGCCCTACACAGCTCAGTTCCCTGCACTGCAACAGCAACTGGGAAGCACCTAGACTGGCCAGCGGCCTTCGGGCACCAAAGGCAGCCTCAGGACTGCCCCTCCAGGCTCTGAAACACCTCTTCCCAGCATTGCCCACCCCAGGGAATATCCTGAAGAGCCTACCACCATCTAAAATGATCTCAGCACAGCTCCATTGATAGTTCAGGTCTTATAACAGTGAAGAGGGCTGCCGTCCCTAGGCTTCCCCAGCACGCCACAGATTCGGTGGGCATTTTGGGAAGTGTCTTCATATTGCCCTGCCAAAACTCGTAAATAAGGTTGAAAGCAGAAGGTGCAGGCTGGAAACCCGCCCCTCAGGGAGCAGGAGCCTTCTGAGCTCCTTTACCTTGGTCTCTTGGTTGTTTTTGTTCTCGATGCCGTAGATCTCCTGAAGCAGGTAGCTCACCCGGTCAACCTGGGGAAGAAGACAGCGGTTAGAGTGCCAGCCACCCTGTTGTCACTGCTGTTTCGTGATCATCTTCCCTCCTTTCCTGAGTTAAAATGTCCACATGGCACCCATAGCAACCAGCTCCCCTAGAGCTGCTGGAAAATGTTCATAAAAACAAACATCACAAAGGATGGCTCGGAGAATGAGTCTGTCCCTGCTCCAAAGCAGTGCCTGTCTCATCTGGTCTGAGCTGAGAGCCCAGCTGGCCACTTCAAACACTGTCAAAATCGTCTCAAACACACACACTCTGCTTGTCTCAGAGATCACGAGGGAACACATGCCCAAAGCTCAAATAAGCCAGAGGCAATCGGCCTTCCACAGCCCCTTCTTTCCATGAAGCACGGCTTAACTTTAGCCAAGATGAATTTCCACCCACCTTTGTAAGCTTTGTAAGCACTACGTTAGTGCAGTGTCACTCATTGCTGTCTCCAGGCCCTTGGTGGCATCTCTGAACTGGAGCGTGGCAGCAGAAAGCAACGCCAGGCACAGGTGGGAATCGTTCACAGCCCCAGGTCTCACAGGATTTGCTGCTGCACAGCTTCCCCAGAGCAAGGAGCGCTCCTCCTCACAAAACCCAGCAGCAGGTAGCATGGAGAAGCAGCTGCAAGGTACCCAGCTGGCGCACAGAGCGAGTAAGGGAAGGAAATGCCTTCCTGGCAGCTCCAGCAGCTGCCCAGTTGACACCAAGCAGTGAAGCCAAGCCACTGGGTTTCAATGGCTTTGATGGCCGTGTTTCAGTGGCTCACCATTCTCCCAGGGCTTTTGGCATTTCCAGGTGCACTCGGCCTCTCTCCCTCTTCTGTCAAGCCAGGTGCTCAGAAGAGCAACGGCTGTGCAGTGGGCTTCCAGTGATGCAGAACACACCACGTGCCAAGATGGGGGCAGAAGCCAGTTAGATCCATCCTGCTCACCAGTTTCAAAACGCTCTGAGCTGGGATGCAGCAGCTTTAACAAACTAATTCCAGAGTTTCCCCGTTTAACTCGGCGTGCAGCTTTTACAGACGATCTGTTCTAGGCCTGCATTTCAAGGCAATGAGGTCAGCAGTTGGACTGCCGAGCAAAATGCTCTGCAGTGTCTCACAACTCACCCAGGAAGTTTGGGAACAATTATGTGGGAGCTGTCCTTTTATAACTCGACATTTCAAAGAGATTCTTGTTACAGCATCCTGGCTCCTCGGAGGATCGTGATGAGTGATAGTGAGTGCAGAAGTGGTCAGCTCAAAGAGCAAAAGATGTCAGGAAGGGAGAGGCGAGAGTCTCTGCAGGATTTTGTATCCATTTTACTGCTTGCCTCTAAAAACCCCATGAGAACCTCAAATCACAGCGAGAAAAGGATGAGCAGTGCAACAGAGATCGTTGTAGTAAGAGCTATAGGTTTTAAAGCAGTAAAATAAACAGGGGTGAATAAGGAGGAGCAGGTGATATTGCACAATGCAGTCCTTCACCTTCTCACTCCTCCAACGCATCCTGCACCACATCATCCTCCCAAAGGCTCCTGTTGCTATATACAGCCTCAGCTGAGGCACACGGGAGCCACTGGCCAAGTCCAGGTCGTGTTTTTCTGCTATTCCATCTGTTTGTATTCAGTCCTGTTCTTTTTTTCTTTTTTTTAAACAGGTTGGTACATACATTATAACTGATCTTGGCTGAGAGATCAAAGCAGCCAAGCTCATTAGCTGCTGCTTCCTGCTCCCAAAGAGCTTTAGAGATCAATGCATGCACGAGGCACCTGGGAATCCTGGCAATGGCGAGGAGGGGAAGGCAAAAGAAAAGCAGTGATGGGGAAGCATTTACAATGTTATACGGATGGATTACTCCCAACATACACTCCATACCGCTGCTCTATGCTCTCATGGGTGCAGATGCTACACTAGTTTCGGTGGTACTGTGTGTTCTTCTAGCGAGAGCTTGCTTCTATTTTAAAAGCCATAAGAGAGAACATACAAGCATTAAATTTTACAAACTGCCAAGGAAAAAAAAAAAGTACCCACAACCAAACACTGAGTGGGAAGGATACACGCTCTGCCAGTAAGGACACACAAGCACACACTGTTTCACTGCAGGAGTCAGCTAACCATGTTGTGGCAGGGTGGGAACTTCCCTGGAGAGCACTTCCAGCAAGACAGGCCTCCGTTTGGGAAGTCCGGAGTGCTAAATGGAGAACGGAGCACACGGGGCAACAGTGTGCACGACAATCCAGCACCGAGTCAGAGAGCTCACAGACACGTAAGTACTGTCATTAAAAAAAATAAGGCAAGATAAACAAGCTGCTTTTTGTGAGCTCAGGAACGCAGTGCTTGTCTCTGAGCAGAAGAAAACGTGAGAAAGGTGGGGCTGGCATCACGCTGCTCTGCTCCACACAGCTGGGCAGCCTTTCCCAGCAGAGCACACGAGCTCTCCCTTCAGAAGCGTGGCTCTTCTGGATGTTCCCACTCCAAACCTGCCTCTGCGTGCTCTGTGGACTCCTTTCTGGAACCATCTCCGACTGTCAACACCACGTGTGGGACCTAGCCAGGAACTATGCTGCAACAAAGCCAAGTTAAGGGCCGAGGAGCAGAGGGCTCAGAACAGACATCGGGCTGGAGCTGCCAGTAACTCACCACCAGCACTGGGATAAAGCTGGGACAGCAAGGGCTAACATTGCTTTCGCTGGGCACAAGTGAGTCTGAAGGACAGGCTGGGAGTTTCTGCACAGCACTGGTGAGACAGGCGGTGAATTGCTGCACAGTTTTTATATGCATGAGTACCTGATACCATTTGGTGGCTCTTTTCTGACCTGGGCCACCTTAGAGCAAATGACTCATCCCTGAGTTCATCAGAAAGCGTCTAATCAAGACACTTAATGATCTTCTCGGTACCAAAAGGCCGTTTAATTCAGATGAGAGGAATCCTAGCCATCATTCTTCAGCAGCTCAAGTGGAACACAAAGCAGAAACACGGCACGCACCTAACGGTGAAGGGACCACCCCTCAGCACGCACCCTGCAGTGAGCCTGGGGGACCCTCACCGGGCACCTTCCTGGGACAGATGCCTCAGTGCAACGCAAGCGCCAGGGCACAGCCCAAGAGCCAGGTAAAAGAGCAGCAACACACGGGCAGCCCGTGTGGATGGCCTGAAGGATTGCTGACTTCCAGCTCCACTCCAAAGCTCAAGAATGAAAAATGTCCTCTAGCAAGCAGGAGCGATTCACCCTCCTGAAGGCCCACGACAGGGAGCTCTGTCTTCTCAGAGAAAGGACCCCTGTCTGTATAGACATTCCAGAACAGGAAGCCTGAGGCTTTTTTTCTTTTTCCCCATCCTTTTTTTTTTTTTTTTTTTTTTTGGAGTGGACTCAAAGGAAAACCAACCAGCTCCCTGTTCTTCCAGCTTGTCTTCCATGGTCGTGTAACTGCTGACGGTGGCTGACTGAAAACCACAGCTCATCACCTGATACATTTCACGTTGCCCTCCGGTCTCCCCACACCCTCGAGGCTCTCACCCCACAGCAAGCAAGCTGAGCAGCTCGCGCTGGGGCTGCGGCACAACACTGGGTGCAGGGACCCTGATTCATGCAGTTCTGGCCAGTCCAGGGAGGCCGAACCACACTGTACTTAACGTTTATTCCAAACTATAATAAACTGTCAAGGGCAAGAAATTTGCACCTTCTGCCCCAAACACCAGCTCTGTAAGCACCTGGTTTCAACACAGCTGAGAAATTTTGTCTGAACGCAGTTTGCAAGACAGGTTCTGCAGACAGAAAGCCATTTACAGCTGCTGCTTCGAGGCAGCCAGTTTGCATCTGCATCAGGAAAGGGACTGTTCATCCTAACGCAGTCATCGAACAAGATAACATGCTGGAACAAAAAAGGCAACCAGAAGTCAGAGCAAAACGATTTTTAGAGGACAAAAGGGAAGACCGTCTGTCAGTTCCTCCACACTGGGAGCTGGTTCTTGAAAACGGGGTAGTCTAAAGTACCATAGAAGTGCCTGAGGAAGAGGAGGGAGCACCAAAAAGCCAGGAACTGAACGATGCCTGGAGGAGGTAAAGCTGGAGAAGATGAGGAGCTTCAGAGCGTAAAGTTTGGGGAGTGGAGGACAAAAAGACAATGCAAAAATGCATTTTTGCAGCATGAAGCACAAATCTAACCTTATCCGTGATTATCCCTCCTGGATGACAACGCACATACTGTATGCTCAGGAACAACGGTGGAAAGGAGGCCGCTGCACAGTGTGTGTACTGCGGTGAGGATGGAGGTCACAGCAGCACGGATGGCAACAGCCAAGTTTCCAAGCAACACAGAAGAAATCACAAGATGTGGGAAGAATCCAGACAAATCGAGTGAGTAATTCTCAGACCTGACAAGAGCTCCAGCAACGAAAAGGATCACTGCCAACAGGCGCAGGAATGGTGGGAGGAAGCTGGTCAGGTACTGAAAGTCCCCTCACCTCGGTCAAGTTTTAAATACAGCACTGCTCTGCGAGAACGAGCGACCACCAGAGATCCCACTGCTCTCAGTACATGATCTGCTGAATTCCTGCCTCTTAAGGCCATGCACCAGATTCACATCAGCTTGAGCTGACCTAACCTGAAGAGCATTATCCTTCACACAAAGGCAGGACGCATACTGGAGCTGTCAGGGTATTTAAGAGTTTTTCAGGAATCAGGGTGTCTCCCAGACACACTTGACCAGCTCACTCCTAACTTTTACATTATCTCTTCTCTTTCTCCAAGACATTTCAATTTGATCCTTGCAGCAGAATCTCTACCAAGCTTCCTTTCAGAAGCTTAAACTCTTAGCCATCTTAGCAGTTTGCAGTTGCTTATGTACCTCCCTCTGTGCAAGACAGCATGCAATTACAGTCTTGATGAGGCTTTGCACAGCTTCTGTGCATCACACCACACGGGGCTGGGCTAAAGAGGGCTCTGGAACCCTAATGTTCTCCTGTCTTCCCCTTATTATGTGTGCCTCAGTCCCTTGGGACATCTCCACAGATATTATGGACACAAAATGGAAGCCTGTGTGGGGAGAAGACATACACAAGACCCCCCAGTATCTTAATGCATACACATGTGGAAATCCAGCAGTTTTCTGCCTCTGGGTAGGACACAGGGTAAAAGATATCCTTCCACAGCACAACACACACAACCTAAAGCCACTGGGCAGCGTGGACAAACAGATGTGCTTCGCATTACTAACACACACAGTGCTTAAGCTCACTTATGTAAACCTCATTTACTTGCACCTGTGCAGAGATGGAAACATCAGTTCTGTGCTACACCTCGCAGGGCTCTGCCAGTTCTGTATTCAAGCAACAAACACATGCAAGGCAGGAACGTATATGGAAGCCTGGATCTATACATAGTGCCTGACTCCCAGAAAAGGACAAAGAGACCCACACAATTGCTCAGCCAGCCCCGTGCTGCTGTATTTGTTCCCCAACACACCCAGCTGCACAACATCTAGCCTAACATTAAGCAGCAGCTCGCTGCCTTTGCTTGTGTTATCAGAGCGAACCAGCAGAGATCTCGGGCTCTTGGTGAACGAACATCAAAGCTTCCCGTTGGGTACAGCTGGGTATCTGTGGAACACCAGTAAATGTCTTTAATTAACAGGAAACAGGTACTCACGATCTGCTTCTGCTTTAATGGCTTCACAGAGTAACTGCCATCAACGTGCTAGGAGGAAAAAAAAAAAAAAGAAATACATTAAACAGTCAAGGTGTACAAATTAAGACAGACTCATGACCAAAACTGACTGCTAGCTAAGGGAAGGGCGGCACATGCATCTAACCAGGACAACCTGACTAGCAGTCATTCCCAGCAGTGGAATGGGATGTTGGCATGCTCCTGGTCCTGTCCAGCGCAGAGCTGGATGGACTTGGCTCAGGTTCAGCCTGGCTGAGGGGGACTGGAGCACACACAAAAATGCACCGGCACACCGGATGCTTTCAGGTTGCAAGCAGTTCAACTGGGTGCGAACACTTCTTCAGCAAGTCCAGCAACATTTGGCAGGAGGTATTTGTTAACACCCTAGATAACATCCAGAGTCAGAGCCACTCCTGAGGCCAGAGCCCCAGGAAAGCTGGGGGTGGCAGGGGCTGAGCAGACTTGTCCACTAGATGCAGTCTAAACCAAGTGCTCCACATCAGCACCTTCAGAGATGCACTGACCACCTCTGGCGTTTCATTTGCTCAGTGGCAGCAGGCACAGCTGGACCAATCCTGCATATACCCGGTGTTAGGAAGTGTGCTGCTATTGTCTCCATCACCCACACGGGCCAAATAAACCCAACCCAACTAACTCTTCCCCCAGAGCACTGAGAGCAGGGAAGGAGATTCAGGGGAAACTCCATCAGGCCCTGCTGGTGTGAACAGTTGCAGACATGCAGCTGTTTGCTGAATTAGTTTCAGGAGAAAGAGACAACAACATTACACCAAAAGACAAAACATTGATGTTTTCCAGGCAAACACAAAGTGTCAAGTGCCAAGTTTCTGCCTTTGAGAGACCTGCAAGGCCAGTGTCAAGGTTGCTATTCTGCTCTTAAAGATGCACACGAATAGCAAGCTACCAAGGCCTGCTGGTCTATCAGTTCTCTGAGAATGCTCCAGCAATCAGGAGCAGTGCTTATTAGCAAGAACCTCCTCTGGATTTATGTACCTACACTTCAAAAGCTGCAGTTATTCTAAGGATGGGGAATACATTTTAATTAAGCAGGGAAGAGAAAACTCAACAAGCACTTTGCCCTCTGACCTTTAATAAAAGCAAAGATTTGGATCTTGTTTTAAGCATTCAGCTAAAAGATCAGACACAAGAATTGGCCCCACTGGACAGCACCTCCCTCTCACAGCACACAGACAGGAAAAATAAGGGAAGCAGCTTCATTCCTTGAACTCAGACCTGGACACTGGACATAAGACAGCACTGAGGGAATGGCCTGACCAGCTTTAGTTGGTTGCATTTTGTTGTATTTTTGTTCAGCTCTCTGAACACAAAGGGACATTTGCCATCATCTCTGTGTATCCAGAGAGCTCAGAAGCTCTGCATGGTCCATGGAAATTAGCTATAATCCTTGAAATCCTTCTTGCAGAGCTGGAGCAGTTCAAGCCACTTTCCAAACTCATGAGTCAGAAGTTTCCAAAGCTTCACTTTTGCCCTCATATTTAACACATTCCCAATACTCACCAGACCACTCTGCAGGGATTGGCACTGTTTTCCTGCCCCTGAGCCAGCTGCATTACTGTTTGCTCAGGGTTTACAGCTGTCTGGGACTGAAAACATTACTGAACTGGAAAACATCACAACAGCTACAACAATCTCCAGCATATTTAACATGTACAGGTCAATGTGGCACCTACTCATATCAGTCACAGCCCAGGTGCTATTTTTCACAACTGTGGGGACTAGACTTTCTCCACTGGAAGATGCCTTGGGGACAGATATTTCTGTAAGGCACGGTTATCAAGTGCTGGCCATGGGATGCTACAATGGGAAACTGGGACAAATCCAAGTCCAAGGGAGAGCTCTGCTCCCTGACCACAGAGGCTGGGCTTACTTGCTGCAACAGCACTAGGTTTGGATACAAGGAAAACAACAATTAAACACACTCCTTGTAAGGAAAAACTATACTTGCATTTCTAGATCCAGAACAATCTGAAAATAG
Organism: Aythya marila; assembly: GCF_965140915.1. Taxonomy (NCBI): domain Eukaryota; kingdom Metazoa; phylum Chordata; class Aves; order Anseriformes; family Anatidae; genus Aythya; species Aythya marila. Next base: position 6,516,420 of record NC_139056.1, on the reverse strand, counting down.
CTACAACCAAAAATCTCTCAAGGCAGCAGCCAGAGGAACACAGGTGAGTTTCACAGAGGGGGAAGGTAAACACATATGGAATACTTCAAAATCAGGTTGCAACGTGCAGGAAGCTCGTGGTCTCATATGCTTTTCTTTCCTCAGAAATGGCTGACCATTCCTTTTGCAGGGCTAGGTCTCTGTCTACAGTGCCGTTCCACCAAGAAGGCTTCAAACTCTACAGCCTTGGCCAGTGCCTGCTGCCCACACCGTCCTCTCCCAGGTGCTGCTGAACAATGAGTGAGGGATTCCTGAGTGCTCACATTCTTCGGTATCAGCTGGATGAGGCAACCAGAAGAACAACAACCCTGCCCTAGTTCCAGGGGTGCAGCAGCTGCCCATCTCATTTCTCACAAATCCCTAATTGTCTGGAGTAAGTTCAACACATACTGAGTCCAACAAAAAGAGTGACTGGAACACTCAGGGCACCTTGCAACCACAGGGCTTCCTGAGGACTGACTGTGCTTCCCAGGCCTTCTGACTCAGCTTGTCACCATCCACACTATCCACCTGGGAGGAGCAGGATTAAGACCTGGCAACTTACTCCTGGACATGGCAGGAACCAAGCAGACCGAGGAGAAGTCAGCCCACATGCCAGCCTAGAAGCATAGAGTCCCTACCAGCACAGCATTGATGCTGCTTCCCTCTACATACCCAACTCTGCTCCAGCATCTCTTGCATCATCTTAGGACATCCCTATATGTGTCACTTGCCCAGGACACATGTTTGCAGTATTACCCCAGAGACAACATGGAGTGATTATGGATCTTTTAACTGTTTGCATGGTCCAGGTACCATGGGAAGAGATATTTATCACTGCCTGTGCTTAGCCTCACCGTGTAGGTGGCCATCTGCTACATATAAACACGCCACTGAAAAGCGGTAGAGTCCTAAGTCTTTATGCAGGATGTAACCTAACTCCTTAAAAGGGCTTGGTCCTTAGTTTACACTAAGGCCAAACGATGGTGCAACAGGCTCTGGACACAGCAGATCCAGTTTTGCAAACTGATCACAAGGCCCTGGTAAACTGCATGGTAGCAGCCTTGGTCAACACTCACCACTTGCAAACATCACAGACAGCAAGGCACACCCTCTCCCCACACACAGGAAACACCAGCTACCATCAGCTGACTGACCAGCTCAGGTACAAGTGATAATTACAGGCTGCACAGCAGTTGCTGCAAGCAATTATTTGTACTACAATAGCAGCCAGGAACCCCGGTCACAGGCCAGGACTCCATTGTGCTAAGTGGTATATAAATACAAACTAATGACCCATGGAAAGGTTTACATATACAATTACATGGACAGAGGGAAAAGAACTCATTTACCTTTTCAAAGGCAGCCAGAAGAACATGGGCGTGACCTGTCACCTCAACCACCACTGCAAAGAGAGAACAGTCCTGGTTAAGCCTTGAAAACAACACAAACACGGCACCATCATGAGCTGAATTTTTGTCTTTTTACTAAAATGGACTAAATTGTCCCCTATTGCATCCTCATCTCCTAGCAGTTTAAAAGAAGGAGGACCTGGGGTACTACACATGGGTCAGCCTCACCATGATCCCTGGGAAAGTGATGGAACAACTAATCCTGGAAACGATTTCCAGGCACACAAAGGAGAAGAAAAGCCTCAGGAGCAGTCAGCATGGACTCATCAAGGGGAATTCATGCCTAAGCAACCTGATAAGCTTCTATAACGAATGACCTGCCTGATGGATGAGGGGAGAACAGTGGATATTATCTTCCTGGATGTCAGTAAGGCCTTTGACATTGTACAACATAAGACCCTCAGAGAAAAAACGCTGAAGTATGGGCTGGACGGGCAGTGAGGTGGGTCAGAAATCGGCTGAACAGCCAGACCCAGGGAGCAGTGGTCAGTAGCACAAAGTCTAGTTGGAGGCCAGCAATGATCAGAGCACTCCAGGGGTCCATAGTGCATCCAGTCCTTTTAACATCTTCACTAATGGCTGGGATGACGGGTTAGGGTGCACCCTCAGCAAATTCGCAGACAACACAAAACTGAGAGTGGCTGGGTCACCAAAGGCTCTCGCTGCCATCCAGGCGGACTTCAGCAGGCTGGAGAAATGGCTGACAAAAACCTGCAGAAGTTCCACAAGTGCAGAGTCCTGCACCTGGGGGGGAACACCAGCTAGAAAGCAGCTTGACAGAAAAGGCCCTGGGAGTCCTGATATACACTGAGCTGAATGTGCGTCAGCCTCACGCCTGTGCTGCCAAGATGGCTGACGGTGCTCTTGGCTGCGGGGTGAGGTACCGCCAGAAGGCCAACAGAGGCCTTCCCCTCCACCCAGCGCTGGTGGGGCCACATCAGGAGTGCCATGTCCAGTTCTGCCTCTTCCTCCCCAGAACCTCGCCTTCAGTTTGGTTCCCCTCACAGTTCTGAGGGACAATGAAACCCAGCAGGACTGTGGCGGGCCCTGCACAGACATGGCCTTCGTCTACCTGCCTTGGTTATATCGGTGCAACAAACGACACCGCTTTGTTTCCAGAGGGTGGAAAGGGAAAGTAAAACAAAGCTCAGTGGGGTTCTGCTCCTCCCTCGTATTCCTGTTTTTAATTACCTGAATATGTCACAGAGATGAATAAATCCATCTGGTGTAACAACAGTTGGCAGCCCTTCCAGCCCTGGTACACACCACTTTATTACCACCTAATCCTACATGCTTGTAAAACCTTTATTTCTCATATCATTTTTGGACAGGAAAACATCTCTGTCCAGTTATCTGATTTAATCCCCAGCGACATATATCCTGCCTTCCCTCTTCTAACCTTGAGACCTCCCTCTGACAGCATTCAGAAGGGGCTGTCAGAGCTTTCTGGACTGCATTCGTGGCACCGTCTGCACACAAAAACACAAGGAAACACAGGTGCCAAGTAGGGGAAACCAAGGCACAATCTCAACTTCTCTGGCTGAAGACTCCAAAGTTCATTTTAGCTCCAGCTGATTGGACTCTTTTGCCTAACTACACTCAGACTCATTGTATGGGAATGGAAGGCAGAGGTCTTGGAGGAGTCACTGAAGGAGGGAAAGGTTTGTCACCACCTTGCCCCACCTGGGCCTAGGGGAACCTCTGCTCAGCACACGCAGAAGAACGTACAAATGCTGCTATGAGTTCTGTGCCAGGAAGGTAACAGCTGAAGGAAATGACTCATGTGATGTCTAAGAGGGATGGGAGCTTCATAGCTTCTTTTGGGCCTCCAGAACAGCAGAGGCAACAAGGGGAACCATTCACTGGATTTTGGCACAGAGACTGTGTTTGGAAACAGCAGAACATGGGATAAGAGTCCAAGCCTGCAGTTTTGCTGGATAATTCACTGCAAGAACGGTCTGACAATTAGGGTGCAATCAGGAATGTAACAGCACATAGAAAAGAGGGCTAAAGCTGGGAATTCAGCTGCAAGCTCCCTCCCTGCCAGCCAAGAGCTAGTCTGTTCTAGCTCGCTCAGTACATGAAATTCAGGACCCTGACTGAAGTCTGAATAGCCAAGAAGAGATAAGAGATAATGCTTCCCTTCATATCCCACTCACTCACAATGCATACAGCTGCATGGCACCTTCCCTCCATTAAGGATTTCTGTACCTTTCATTGAGAGCAATTCCACTGCCAGGAATGGTGAGTGATAATATTACAAGCTCAACTTCAAGGAATGCAAACATCTTCTGTCAGAATTCAGTCCAAACCAACATCTTGCTGACTGCTGTTTTAATTTGCCATTCAAATTTATTTAACACAAGTAGTTACAGGCTGGCTGTAATTTCCAAGGTACTCCAGACACATAAGGCCAGCTCGTTCCAGTCTCACCAGTTTAAAAAGAACCAGAATACACAACAATTTCCTCCAATCTCACTTGAGTGTCACATATTTTTGTGCTGATATTCTTTCCAGGAGAGGATTTAAAAGCAGTTGCCTTTTCAGGTTATTAAAATAGATGACAGCACACTATTGGCTTAGAGCAGACATGGTATGTGCATAAATGTATGCTTCCCATGCTGCCTCCTGTTCTATTTTTGGTCTTTCTAGAATTGCCCACCATAAGAAAGTACAAATATGTTGGCAAAAGCTCAATACACAGTGGAAGGTGTTTTATATCTATGGTCAAGAAGTATACGTATGTATATGTACGTCAGTATTATTAACAGTGCCTGAAATCACTAAAAATAGATGCATTTTAAAAGTAATTTCTTTTATGTTGCACTATGCTTTGTTAGTCATACTTTAAATTGGCTCATCCAGCTCTGTTTCACTTTGCTCAGAGGACTGTAAAATAATGCAGTTCGTTTCTGGTCACTTTCACATAAGAAGCAGAGCACAGTAATTGCAATAAATAATACAATCATCAATGGATTTTTTCCCTTTCTGAGGATGCCTGAGGATTTTAAGGACCTTTCTTTTTCTCTGGCCTTTCCTACCGGAAGGCCCCCCAACCCTACTAAAAGCTAGAGCTTTTACAAAGATAACTTACACCTCACAGGGGGAGAACAGACCGACTCCATCCTTGCATTATAATTCTACAAATGTAAAACTCAGAGAGAGGGAGTCATTTGTTCCAATTTGGGCTGGGCAGTGGCAGCAGAGCTAGGACCTTACCCTAGGTCTCCTAAACACTATTCCACCACTTACTAGCTGGCCATTTTTCCTGTCAAAAATGGAAGTTTTCTTTAAAAGTATGTTTTTATGTAAGAGTCTGTGGTTAGACAGACCCTTTTAATTAAGTGGGATTTAAGGGGAATTTTTATTCTGGAAAAGCTACCCAAACCTTCGCTGTTTGTAAAATGTTTTCACTGTTGGAGAATGAGGCCTTCCCTGAAGGGTCACGTAACCTGCAGGAGAGCCAGAAGAAGTCTGAGCGAGAACAAGCCATGCTTACCATCCCCTTCATCCACCACCGCTCGGATGACCACAGGAAACACACCGCGGTCCAAGTCAAAGTTCAGCTGAGGGAAAAGAAACAAGTCGAGTTTAGACAATTCACACCAGGCTGAAGACTCGCAATAGCGTTAGCATCAGAGGAATGAAGTTACAGGATATCCAGCTCTGACCTACAAGCTCTGAGATAACGAGACTTCAGCAAGCACTACAGCTTAGAAACTTCCTCATTATTTACTGATGAAGTAACCCTTTCTGCAGGGCCTACAATCCCTGGTATCAAAGGAACACAGTGAATTCCTGATAGAGCAGGAAGATGTGAAATTCAGCCAACAGCTTTTGAAGGAAGTCCACTAGGGAGATGACACTAAACACTAACAGTGGCTAGCAAAGCAAAGGATCTCAGCCTGAATTTTCTCACTAATTCATATATCCTAAAAACCTCCTGTATGATTTGTAGCTGGACAAGTTGGTCAAAATAGACCAGCAGTACACATTATGCTCTCTACACTAAAAAACAAAAAAAAACACTCTTGCATGAAGTTCTTGAAGATGCAGAAGGAATGTTGAGCTCACACCACATTTTAAAGAAGCATCAGACTGACCTCCATCTCTTGGCATGTTATGAAATTCAGATCCTCGACCTTCTGATGGACAAGAGTGAGAATTTAAGATCTCACTTGAGTGCAAGGAAACTAGGCTCAATTTCTTCCTTTGCCTTGCACTTCATAAGCTCCATGTGATCTTATAAACACAAGAAAAATGCAACCTTACAAACACTGTCCTAAGACAGGAATGGATTGGCTCAGAAACTGGATTTCTGGTGTTTTTTGTTAACTACTGACTTGGTTTTCTCATCTTATCTCTTGCTGAGAGAGAAGATGTCATTTCACCGTGGTGCTCCAGGCTGTCTGTTTTCAGTTTCCCTGTGAAAACTGAGACTCAGTTCAAAGCACCATGGCAGTGTTCAAGTAGTGCTTTAGAGCCTCCTGCTCCTTCCCTATGCCCTAGCACCATTTGTGGTACCATTTCCTCCAGCCAGCCTCTCAAAAGATAAATTATTCAGATAATCTTGGTCACTGACACAAATGGAAACCCAAAACACCCAGACTAGATGTGAGGCAAGGCAACCCTCACTGCAAGCCTTATTATTGCTGAAAATGGTTCCTCCTCTAATGAACTGCAATCGAAACGTTCACCCTGAAGTGAATGGTGACGGTACACAGGGACACGATACACCCTGGCATCCAGCACCAGGTGTGCCGTAGCTCATCACCTGCCTGGCTGCACCTTGGGCTTTGGACTACAAGAACCTGCCAGCCTTCCATGGGATGTGTGGAAGAAGAGGAAATCCCGAGGTTACCATTCTGTAAACTACTTGCTGCAGAAGCTGAGTGGCCCAGAGACACGTAACCTGCACGTGCCTGTTCTAGGAACAACGCTTAGCTGCGTTATGAAGCTCTGTACATGCACACATCTGTTCAAATGCGCATATCCAATTTCAAATGGAAAGCCCGCACTGGAAGACCTTATGGGTTGACCCTTGCTGTCTCAGCTACTCTGCAAACCTGAGGGATACTTATTTTCATTCACTGTATAACAATTTTTTTCTTCCTTCAAACTACCAGAATCTCCTTCCAAAACAGCAAAGTAACACAGAGAACATAAAAAGCTCATTTAACCTCTCAGTACTTGTTAGAAGAGATTCATAGCGCCACTATTTTCTATTTTGCATTTTGGAACTCTTATAGCATGCCAGAAGGAAAATAAAATTCACTAAGGACGATGGATTAACATTGCTGCAAGAAGCTTATGGCTTTGCTTTGCCTTCTGCTCTGATTTATTTTTGTAAGACAAAAGTTACTTTTTGTCCCCTTGAAGAGGAAGTCACATCAGAGTAAAGCATCCAGTTGTGGTTGCTTTATGACAAACTTTTTCATTCTCAGACATTCTCTTCGAGGGTCCATTTCACAATCATTTTTGGGACCTGAAAATAACTGTCAACACAAGCCTTACGCTACAGTCTGCAAGCAAACCAATATGCTACAAAAACAAAGTAAATTGTGTTTTTATAAAGTTTTTCCACATAACAACTCAACGTAACACTATTTTCCGTTCTGTTGGCCAGCCAAAAACTACATCATATGTGAGCACTGCACTGAACAAAAATATGAACGAAACCTTTATTATTTTTTTGACAACACTAACAATGAAGTTGGAAAGCAATCTGAAGCATGTAATTGTACCCAGCTGAAAGATAACGCTCTGCCAGCTGTCAGATAAAAGTGCTGCATTTCAGTGGACAATTAGGAAGATTTTAGCATTTTACTGGACTTAAGAGGAAAAAGAGTAACACAGCCAAAATGGGAGAAGAAACTCTTCTGATTCACGCTGCTTGTTCCACGTTTTCTCCACAACCAGAGCCCCCATAAAACCAACGAAAAAGATCAGAGGATGCAGCAGAATCAAGCAAAAGGGACTAGAACCTTACTTTTCCACAGCATCTCTCCCTCTAAGCTATTAAAGGGACATGACTTTGGCACTCAAATTAAAACCTTGCTGGCAGGAACAAAAATGAAAGTTAGTTTTCTCAATTTCTTTACAAAGAAAGGGATCTGAGCTCCTCCTTTTCAGCTCTCTCAGATGACAGAAGGGGTTGAAAAGCAGCTCCTCCAGGCTTTTGTAGGCTGAACTTGTGAAATCATATATTGGCAGAGAAGCCAGGACATCAGGAGACCAGACTCTGCAGGCTCTTGGTAACCACCACAGCATTTGTTAAAGCGCAGGACTGATTCTAGTTAAAACTGTAAATCCAAGACAATAGCTATTCAATCTTTTCAAAATACATGAAAGATGACTTTTTTTTTTTTTAATAGGTAGCGTTTCCTACCAGGGTCCACATAGTCAATGCCCTTATACAGGCCTGGGAGCAGAAACGAGCACTGTATCAGTTTTGACCCAGGAGAGGGGTCTGCAGGAACAAATATATTATCAGTAGCTACAGACCGGCTCCTCTGCATCAGGAATGTCTTAGGGCAATGTTGCACAGAGCAGGTCAAAGACCAAGGCCTCCCTGCCCTGTGTAACATGCAGGGGAAGCCCCTGGACCAAAGTCTAGAGGCTCAAGAAGCAGAGAGTTACTGCCTGGGTTGGAATTTTGAAAAGATATCAAAATTAACAGGACTCCACAGACCTTGCTACGTAGCAAAAGCCACAGAGCTTAATTAAAAACAAGCCTTCGCCTGTTTGCAGTTATAGGTTAAACTAAAGTGAGGAAGGCATCCCATTATTCGGTATTAATGCACCAGTGAATCTGTCCTGGAAGGGAGAATATCCCCCCACAGCACAGTGCTGCTTGCTAATAATGCAGGACACAGCCCTTAAACAGGACTCTTACAACAGCAGTCTCCAAGCTATTTTGATTTTTCACTCCCATCAGTAAAACAATTCTGGTCACGCACTCCTAATATATGTGTGCTGATTTATGAATTATATACATTTGCTACTGAAATTCTTCTCACCCCCCAGTGAATTGTCTTGCACGCACCCCATCTTAGAATCTGGTTTAGAGGACCAGCAAAAAATAAACAAAAATCAAGACAGAGCTTTTCAGAGCTTCTAGCAACCCTATCCCAAGGTAACGGGGAAATATTTAGCAAATGAGCAGGGGCACTTTTGTTCCCATAAGCTCTTTGGCTGGCAGGGAGAACAAGGCTGAAGAGCGGCAGGTTCCTCTTGGAACAGCTCCAGGGCCAATCTCTGCAGTCTCCCTCCTACGCCAGCTGTTGGGACGCCAGCTGATCAGTGGTATTAGAAATCGCTGCTTTTGGTTTCTTTTCTTTCCTGTTTGCCTCACCTACCTGCCAAGTTCCCAGGCAGCGTTTGTATCTGCTCTTCCCATGGCCCTGTTTGTCTCGTACCCACAAAACACACTACAGCAGCTGTGAGTGTGAACATTTCAGCTACACCTCAGTGACACTAAGTGGAGACAAGTGCTTTTGGGGCAACGGAGTTGTGGAAAGAAGGGGGCACCAAGGAAAGACTTACCTCATCATCCTTCCAGTCCGAGAAATCAATCTTGAAGGAAGGCAGGGAGAATTGCTGGCTTACCCCCCTCTTGTAATGAACCGTCTCAGACTGCAGAGAGGGATTCTTTGTGCTGTATCTGAAGAAATGGGGGGAAAAGAAAACTTGCTGTAACAAGTGATTGCTCTCTGCTAGGCTCTCATTCATTCACGCCTGTCTGCCTTTCAGGAATCGAAAGTGGCAGCTCTAAGAGGCAGAGCTGGCAGGGGCTGGCAGCCATTCATAGGGAATACAAAAAGGGAAGGGAAAGGCAAGATGGTGAGCGTGGGGAAGGGAAAGCAGCGCAGACAGGCAAGGTCTGATCGGATCCATACTGACCTGCCTGGAAACACCGGGGGTCAGAGGAGTAGTGGGGTGCAGCAGCCTAGCAAAAGCTAGCTCACTAAATCCAGAGCCGAGGCAATGCTGGCTTCCCACCCAGCACACAGTTATTTTCTGCAGGAAACCCAGGAAGAACGAGGAGTGATCACACAGCGTCAGCACACAACACAGCACCAAAAACTCTCCTGTGGCTCTGCAGGACAGGTCTGCAGTGAGAAACACTGCTTGGCATGGGCCCATCCTGGTGGGACCATCCTTGGACTGACTCCCCAGCCCTTCACATTCCTCACGCGCTTCCCCAGAGATGCCCCACGGAGCCCCCCATCAGTCCCCGGTGCCACCTAGGGGAGTCACAGCTCTCCCCGTCTCGAGCCCCGGCACTGACACACCAAACACCTCTGAGAAGGGGAGCACCGCTACCAGCCAGCATCCTCTGCACGCAGAGCCCACTGGGCACCTCCAGCACCAAGAGACATTTCACCTCCTGCTGCCCAGTGAGTGACTTGCAGCGGGCTTCAGTGGCAAACCAGGATTTTTGGCCCCTTTCGGGCGGGTGGTTTCAGAGCCGGAGGTGCACAGCCTCTCACAGCGCTGGTTCTGGCACGGGAGGGGAGGCAGTGGCCTCCAAAGCAGGGTGGGAACATCTGAAGCTGGTTTTACTTCCAGCCTTTGTGCTGTTGAGCTCCCATCAGTGTGTTCAGAGCACGCTGGCAGACTGCACAGAAAGCAGAAGAGCCCTCGTCCAACAGGCTTACAGTGCAGAAACAGCAGAGCTCCCCCAGCACACGGACAGACAGGTCTAGCTCCAGCTCGACAAGAACGACGTTACCAGGCGGTCGGGACAATGGGATGTTCCCTCTCCCACACACTACCCCTTGCTTCCTAGGCAGAGCTTCATAAAGCGAGCCTGGGAGGGTGCTGGCTTCCAGCCACTGCAAACATCGCTGGGCGGCTGCAAGCCTGAAGCCCTGATGACTGCTCAAACCCGACTGCTGCTGGCTGGGACCAACCCGTCAGCCAGGGGACAGGCTACAGGGACGGGTGGTGCATTAGAACCAGGAACCCTACGTTGAGTTTCTCCTTAATTCGACTGGGCTATCACAGAGGACATCACCAGAGGGGAATGGAGGCACTGCTTTGCTGTGGCCTGTTCAGCATGAAGCCCTGTTGAGCAGAGCAGTTAACAGAGCGTGCACAAAGGCAAAGAGAAGAGAATCCTTGCTTGTAAAACAGGATTCGGTGCTCCTGAGGACATTCAGCTGTTCTGAAACACAGACACGGCTCACAAACCACCAGCTATGTAAGCAAAGGTTGGAAAGCTCCAAGCTGCTCCAGCCTAACCACACGTTGTGGAGGAGTGCAGCACACCAGAAGAGGAGAGCAACACAAAGCTTTTCTGCCTCAGAGCTAATACCTTCTGCTCTCTGTAGGCAAGGAGCAAGAGCCGGGCAGCTCACTGCCAGAGGTGGTGAAGCAAAAGCCACAGGAGAAGCTCAAGGTGCACGGTCAGCCAAGAGCTGCAGAACCGAGCGTCACACCTGGAACCACCTGCCTTGAAGAAAAGGCCGAGCTGGAGGCCAGCAGAGATGACCACAGCAGACACAGCTGAGCCTTAAACTACAAAAGCAGCAACAGAAAGTTTACACTCCAGAGCGTGGACGATGTAACAGGAGCAGTGCACGTGCAGAGATGTAATGGGGGAGACGACCACCAGTGGCTAGAGGACAAGGTGCAGCAGCAGCTGCCCCTGCTTCCTGCCAAAACTATTTCATGCACATTTTCTCTCTTGCTTTCAGAACTTAACCTCCCTAAATCTCCTCCCCACAGCCACACTTGGTTGCTTTTTGAATGCACTTTTAGCACCCCAGCCACTGCACTCCCCTCCCCAGTCAGGAGGGAAAGGCAAGGCACATTCTCAGGACCCAGCTGATGCAGAGGCCAAAGGAACCCCACTTCCACATCCACCCACCTTGGCTTGGGGGGGGGACAGGCTCCCAGCACCCGTACCCCTGCCAGTTACGGGCCTCCCTACCTGATGTCAGAGTGCAGGAGCCCCCAGGGATGGCTGGCTGCCCTCCAGGGCTCAGGCCAGCATCATCCAATCCAGAGATTTAAAGCGCAACCATTAAGATTCATTTGGCAGCTGAAGTTATAAGAACCTGAACACCAGTAGATGGTGAATACTTATTAATTCCTCTCGTATCCAAGAGGAAAATCCAGGCTCCCCACTGTCACAATCTGCTGCATTTCCCTGGAAGCTAGCGCAGTTCCAGCACCCTCTGAGGATTCAGGAGGCAATGGGCTTCCAGGCTTACCGAGTGTCACAAGATCCATGTTAAATTCTAAAAGGCCATGATGAAGAGCAGGATCACCACGTGCACTGTTCTTCCTGCCAAGGTAGGTGCGCTGTTAGTTATGACAATGCCTTACCCTCAAAGACTTTGGAACTGCGCTGAAATTGTGCTGCTTTACTAGAAGGTCTCACTCCATCCTTTGCATTTAAAGCACGGTGTGGGAGAGATCAGAACGACAGATCTTTTGTGTGTGAATTACAGAGCGAGCGATTGAGTGAAGTTTTATTTACTGAGTTGTCAAGCACAATGAATAGAGCAAGCCTGTATCTGGCTCCTTTTGTGGCTCTCTCAAAGCTTCCCAGCTCTGCAGAGAGGCACAATTCTCCCTGTGCAGCTGGGAAGGCAGGGGATGGAAAAGGGGCTTATCTACGGTGACAGCAAGTCGGGAACCTACTGGAACTGAAGGGCACAGGAGGAGCAAGTGGTCGGGATGACATGCTCTGCAGCAGCACTGGGAAAAAGGGGGAAATATACTCGTGGAAAGTACCACAAAGGCAGGAGGACCTGCATATAACAGTTCCAGAAGCCCAAAACAGCGTATCTGAGGAAACCAAGCAACACTACCCAGGGAGAATGGGGCAGAAGAATACGAGCAGAGATCTCTGCTTGTCCACACCACAACTACAGAGGATTGAACTAATGAGAAAATCCACCCATCTGCCTTTTCACTTCAAGGGGGTATTAGGAAGAAGTCCCATAGCTCACATTAGGCTGGCCATGAAGAATGTTTTAGTATCTTCTCATCTGGACAGTTTCCCGCACCAGGCAGAAATCTCCTCCAAGTTGAGAGTATGCAAGGGGGCCCTACTGAGAAAAATCACAGAAGTCTTAGCAGAAATGGGGTCAGATAAGGTTCCCACCAAATATTTAAGAGAAAACCAGATCACAATCAAGAGATGTAGGAGCTGCTGAGATAAGACACAGCCCCTTCAGAAATTCTGATTAAAAAGCTCTCAAGGTATCTAACAATATGCCAACTCTGACATCTCTCCAGATCACTCATGTTTCTTGCCACAGAGAGCATGCCTGCTGAAAAAAAAACACATTTGTAATCCATGTTCTGCTGGCACACATTGCTCTAAGTCCTTGAGAAAGGAGACAACCCAGGTACGCAGATTTCCTGAGCTAAAGAGCATCACAAAAATACCAAGGAAGCCTCCCCAAATGAACCAATTGGGATTTCTGCCTTGGAAATTTTTACTGTCTGGTCCACACTGCCAAAAAGCATGTCAGCCTTGGATTTGGACACTCAGACTGAATGCCTGGAGACCTGCAGCCAGTGGTGTATTCACAAGTCTTCTCTCCCCTGCCTTTGGTGCTGTGAGCTTACAGCAAGCTCTGAAGAAGTGAAGAAGCTCTGCAGAGGACAGCTCACGGTCCAGAAGGGAGACCTAAAAAAACTGCCTTGCGATCGCTGGCAGCTCAGAACAATGAAGAAGTCGGATTTGTCCTATGAGATCAGTTCCAAACAGAAATCCCGGTCCGTATTTTTTTTTAAACCTGTTTGTTTGCTCGGGTCCCCCTGACAGCTGTGAGAATCCCCAACAATGCGAGGTACCACACGACTGCCTGCAGCAGCAACCTCCAGATTCACGCACCTCACCTCCTCCTGTAACCTCTGACACATTTTCACTCCCACAGAGCAAAACTTACACCTCATGTTGACTGCTTCCTCCCCCTTCCAAACCCTTCCACCCCCAAGTCCAGCTGTATAACAGAACCAGCAGATGAGATGCTGCAGCACGGGGATTTTGAGAGAACAGGAAATAAATTAAAATTATTTCCCAAATCTCACTCCTCCACTATCAGCTGAGAAGCACTCACCGCCTGCGAGGAGAAGCTCAGCCTGTGGCTCAAGCAGCTTCTCCCCAGACACAGTCCAGGCTTGCTGCTGGGCACCTTAATTAGCTCCCAAACCACCAGGGACATGCTGGTGCTTGGGAACCTGCTGAGCTGAGCTCTGTTGCCACACGCTCACTGGAAGCACAAAAAGATGGTTTCTGCTAGGAGTGTGCTGGGTCTGTGGACTGAGAAGCACCGAGCAAGGACCCTGGCCAACATGCCTGAGTCGCGCACAGCGCTGTCCAGTCCCCTTTCCTCAGAGGAAAGCATACAAGGAACAGCAGGATGCAAGTAGCACCGTGGCCCCAAGGTATTATTTCTGGTTACTAACAGCTGTGAGATAGCCTGCACTTGGAGGAGCCTCTCAACGAGACAACAGTTCTCTTCCTTCGGCACAGCTCTGCATGTTGCTTGGCAGTTTGCAGAGAACTGAAGACAAACCAGAGTTACTGAGGAGCCGCACAGGAGCTTTAAAGGAACTCAGGACCCAGCTCTTCCACTGCTGCAGGCTGTGGCTGCCTGGCAGGCTCCAGGTCCTCTTACAAGTGATGAGGAGGGAGCCGGTCATGTCCTGCTGATGTTCAAAGGGGCCAGGAGTTGGTGTGGAGCAAGCACATCGGTGCCTCTCTCTTCCACCTGCACATCTCCCGTTTCAGGACAGGATCTGACAGGTCAGCTTTCAGGGAAGAAGGAAGTTGAACAAGCATCCCGAATAACACAAAGTGATTTTTTATTGATAAAACAAACACTAACAAAACATAAGAAGGCCACAGACCCAGGTCTCAGTCAGAGTTAGGCAAGATCCAGCCCAAAGGAGCTCCCACGCAGTTTGGAAGTTAATCAGGTGCTCGGCTGGCGTGCTACAGTCACTGCCACACGTGCTCTCTCCTCCTCCCCACCTCCACCCAGGATTAAACTTCCACTCCAGGCCAGGAGGAAACAAACACCTTACCGTGCCACTGAAACCTCACCATCCACATCCTGCTCCAGCACCTGCAGACATCTAGCCTCAGCTGCTGAGCTTACTGCAGGGAGAGCTGCACTCACGACTCTAAGCGGGCTTCAAAGCTGGTACTTACACAACAGCTACAGAGGGAGGCACAAAGGCCAGAACTTTTATTAAAGACAGCGGGTTTGTCTGTTCAATGAAATCTATAGAATTTAGCTTTCCAACATGTGAACTTTGTACACTACGGTCCCTTGGGGACTGGTGTCTGCATGGATCAAAGCAGGCTTTGGCTGTAAAGGCTTGTGCCTAGCAGAACACAGCACTTGCCTCTGATTTCTTCACACAGAAGAAATCTCTCTGCACAAAGAATTCATATTAATCACCACAGTCACCAGCCAAAAACAGCAAGAGCACCTTTCAAAGGCCCTGAATAGACAGAGGCTATTAAATAACCAAAAGGAATACGAGTGCCGCTGTCTCTCCTACACAAGCTTTAGTGAAAACAGCCATGCGCTGAGCTACACATTTCACTCGGATTTCATTTTGTGAACCAACTATTCAAACCTCCACACGCAGACGAAATACATGATCTATTGCAGTGTCACGTTCACTGTCAGCCTGAAAGACTGTGGTAGGATGTTTGTAATGTGTAGCAGGCATTGCAAAATAAACAAGGAAATGGGTTTTAAAAATTCCAGTACACCCATTTGTGTATCAGCAACACAAACAGCACGGTCCTAAAAAAGGGCAAGGACTGACAGAGCTAAACTGGACTGTTTTCATTGCGTTGTCTCTCTATAATGAAGAAACAGAGTTTGGCAATATTATTAGGACACGAAAGAGTATCTTTTCTGCCCAAAGAGGAAACTCTTTGTCATAAGAATGGACTGCAAAACTCAGATCTCTCACATCATATTTATCATCAGCTCCCGATCTGCCTGGATGGTTCACGTCTTCCGAGCTGGCTGTTTTAAGTGCTTCCAGCTACAGGGCTGGTTTGACTTCTTCCCCTGAGGAAACAACCACTGCTGTCATGATTTAACTGCACAATCCTTCCTGCTAGTCAGCAGGATACCTACAGCTGGAAAATTCCTGGGGGCTCTCCCAGGAACAGCCTAACAGTGTGCACATCGGGGCTTCTGCCAGAAAGGAAAGGATGAGTTCAGCGAGCACACACAAAAAGAATATGAACACCTCTGTAGCCCGCTCCAAAAAACATACCTGTCCCCTAAAACCAATCTGAGGGCATGAACACGTGAATCATTCACTGCAGGGAAAGGCAGGCTGTGATGGGGAATTCCTTCAACTAACTCTTCTCTAGGAACTGCTGAGAAGTACTGTTAGCCCTGCAAGGACAACGCCATAGAGCCTCCTCTCATTTATCTGAGGGAAACTACAGGCTTAGCAAGTAGCTGATATGCAGCTTCCACACCTGCATGCTCATGCCTCCCCTGCGCTATGGCAGAGATTCTCACACCTTTTAGCCCACCCTGGTCACCCTTTGCCTAGCTCCTACATGCACACCTCCTCTGGCCTGCCCAAAACCTGCGCCCCAGAGTTCACCAAGCAGACCAAACCCAATCATTCACTAATCCCCCATCCCTAAAATATCCTTCTGACTCGACATTCCAGGTTCTCTGTCCCACCAAACGTCTTGCCAGGGACCCCATCCCTGCCCAGCTCGCTCCCAGCAGTGCAGGCCACAAGTCTCCAGCACTGCGTCATACCAAACGCCATTGTTGGTCTCCTCCATTTGCTTCCCCTCAGGAGTTACTTCTCCATTTCAAGGCTCGACTTGTGAGAGCCCACTCCTTGATCTATCTTGGCCAGGTGTCCCTCATGCTACCGGCACCAGCTGAGCCAGCAGCATCCTCAAATCCCCTCCAACTCCTTGTCCAGGAGCACTGCAATAACCCAGGAAGTCTTTGCGTGAGATGGCCAAACCCCTCCACCAGAGGGGCAGAGCTGCCTCTCTGACTAGAAAACCCAGTTAGCGTCACAGATTCTCACAAGAAATTTGTTTGTAAGGCGTTTTGAAGGTGACAGGTACTATTTTGCCTCAATGCCACCAAGCCTTGTCCTCACGGGCGAGCAGTCAAGCAGTTACCACAGTGTCCCCAGCCAAGCTCTTCTCTGCTTTCTACCCAGCTGCAGGGAAGCTGAAGCCAAAGAAAAGGACAAACTAAGAAACATCACACTGTCCAAGGCAGCCAGGTTACAGACTAACTCCCCAAGAGCACACCCACCGCTACCCAAAGATGAGGGTGGATCCCCAGGGAAGGCTGTGCTAAAGCACATTGGCGAGACTGCCATAGGGAACACAAGCCAAGCAGGCCCACCTGGCAACTTCCCAAACCGAAAACAATGGAAACAACCACAAAAATAAATAAAACTAAGGATAACAGGGGTCCTGAGCTGTTCAGAAGCAGATCACCACAAATTCCCTGCCACTAAAAAGGCTCCAGACACAGGTAGATCTGGTTATCTTTTGGGTCATCCACCCATGGTCCTCTGAGAACTAACGTGTCTTCATATAAAGTCTTTGAGCTCACCCTAACTGGGAAAAGACATTTTGATGGTCAAAGCAGCGGGTTTAAACTAATTCCCATGTTGTCCAAGAGGCTTCTACCGATACCCTCCATAGCACCAGAAAGGACTGGACATCTTTCCACAGGAATATGGCCACAGAGGCATAGGCAGCTTTACAGCCACGAACAGCCTCACGTATGCTTCCTCCACACTTTACTGGTCACCTACGGCCCCGCAGTGGTGACAATCCAGCTCCCTGTGAAATTCGGAGTTCAGCCGTTCAGGACAAGAAGACAGTGGTTGGGAGCTACGTGGTACCAAGATCTTGGCTGGGAAACAGCGTAGCTGAACACATCTCTGGGAGAGTCTGCTGAATGCTCTGTGAGACAGGTCAGTACAGGCAGCACAGGCCCATACTGAGAAAGCCAGCAGCTTTTAAACAGAGCCCAAGCTATTCTAGGAGGAAGCTTCCTGGATTGCAGAAGCACTTCCCTCTGGTCACGGCTAGCTAATCATAAAGGCAGGCCTACAAAACACAGGCAATGCAGGTGCCGTGGCTCCAAGATGAGCAGAGGCTCTACAACAAGCAGTGCCCCTGCTCACCAGAGCCACCTCCCCTCCCAGCCCTCCTCCCACGCCAAATTGCATGAACACAACAATGTTCCCAGCATGAGCTTCACAGGAGCAGGAGCGCTGATGCTATCAGGATCCCGGATGCTATCAGGTTCAGCAGTTCTTCCAGCAGAGAAGCAAGAATAACTCGTTTAGCACTTCTAAGGAGCCATGCTGCAGGCCAGGGACTAGGAGGAAATTTCTGCTTTAGACAATGGTCCAGAAAGTTTCTCCCATTTTAGGAATTAGCATCAATTCAGGAAAGTGGAAAAAAAAAAGTGTTTTGTTTTAAAGAGAATCTTCTTCACAAGCACTGGACACAGCAATAAAGTTTAGAATTTATACACAGTGCAGCTTTCTCACGTGCTTGTTCTTTAAACATAGGTGTTAGCACCAAAGTAAATGGAGAAAAAGGGAAAACTACCACCCCACACAGGGGGAAGCTGCATTCCCATTAATGCACTAAAAATGCACTTAGAGCTCAAAGAATGTAGCCCGATTTTTTTTTTTCCACTAGAACTTGAAAATAATAAATCAAGGTAATTATAGCACTGCCCTTTCAGAATTGCTTTGCAAAGCTGAAATCAGAGCTTCAAAAGGATTTTTTTTTTTTACTAGCAGCCAGCAAATCCAGAGAAGCAGAGATGCCTACTTCGGGCAGCTGCACTAGCCCCATGACGTGCTTCATGAGCCACTTCCACATGGAAAAATAGCCTGGGTTGAATTAAAGCAGCTTATAAAGTCTTTGTATCTTACTTCCCCCAGCCCTTATTACCTACACATCTGCATGAAATCAGGATCATGCCTTCCAAAAAGTTCACTGGCTTCTGGTGCAGCCCCCCACGCCCCATTCTTATGTAACATTTATCATCCAAGAACTCCAGAGCAGAAACAGACAGTTCATTACTCCTGCACGATGGGGAAATTAAAGTATAGCTTATTAAATAAAAGGCCAGCAGTGGAAGCAAGAGGGAAATCCAAGTGCCCTGACTTCCAACATAAGGGTTTTGTGCACTAACGGGGCAGCTCAGCATCGTCAGCCCCGTCCAGTTAGCAAGGAACGATGTCCGACCACTGATCCTGGTTTCGTGCAGAGGCAGGCAGGGTTCATGAACAAAGGCTTCTCCTCCATCATCTGAACAGAGATCCGTCTTTTGGTGAACCATGGACAGGGTGGATTAGAAACTTTGTGTTTTCAAAAATATTTTTCTCTGAAGTTGAGTTATGTTAACTTCCAGAAACTCCATCCAGGAATTAAATTTACAGCTATGTTTGCTGCATAAGCTTTAAAGAACAGACAACAGAACTGGGGGCAGCCACTAGCTTAGTGCATGGTATGAAATTTCAGTAAAACACATTCTTAAGTGAACCAGAAACTGTGTTTTCGACCTCCAATTAACCGATAGAGTTCCGAGAGGAGAGAGCTACTAATTACAGAAGTGAAAACACAGTCCAGAAACAATTAGTTCTACACAATAATAGCTTAATGGAAGTATTACAGATATTATTAAAGGCAAAACTTGTCTTAATAGCCTTTAAAAAGTCCAATGCAGAGCAGTTAAACCAACAAGAATGTTAAAGTGCTGGTCTTGGGTGATAAACTTATACTTTCCACCCCAGCACGGCTTGGTTAAAAAACAAAATGAAAAAACACATTTTTCTTTCAGAATAACATTTTAACACAAGAAAATGTAAAACAAAGAATCTGAAAGAATAAATTCAAAACTATATGCATATTCTTTCTAGACTTACAGTCTTCATAAAATATAGTACAAAGTTTGATCTGAAGCTTACACTGAGTTGTAAATGGGAATGTTTTGTTGTTACTGATCAGTGGCAACCAAATTTTC
Organism: Aythya marila; assembly: GCF_965140915.1. Classification (NCBI taxonomy): domain Eukaryota; kingdom Metazoa; phylum Chordata; class Aves; order Anseriformes; family Anatidae; genus Aythya; species Aythya marila. Next base: position 6,496,949 of record NC_139056.1, on the reverse strand, counting down.
ATTTGGGATAAACTAACAAATGAGTATGCAAAACAAGATTGAAATAAACCAGCAACTCTTGTTTTAGACTTAAGCCATGCCTGAAGTTTGACAACATAAATGCATCCACCCTGGCCACAGAGGCCCTCAGCTCTCCCCACTAGCCCACAGATGGTTTCTTTCTTATTTCAAAGCACAAGGAATGCTCTGCAGGGCAGCACAAGGGAAACTGGTCGCCTGTCCACGCTGTACCTGTATTAGGAAAAGAGGACTTCAATCTCCAAGGCTGCCATTCCAACACTTCACTAGCACTAAATTCACAGGAAACCTAAGGACCTAAGAAACAGAACATGGAAACTTTATCAGGATTTCTAAGGCACCCATGCATGATGCTGATGCTGCATTCAGCTCTGCTCAAGAAAACCTGGATCTAAACAGAAAAGGTTTTCCGAGTTTGGTGAAAGATATTTTTCAAGCACTTAGAAAGAGCTAATTCACTACCTTCCCCAAAATAAAGGCAGCCACAGGCTCAAACGGAAGCGAGGGGCCTAAAAATCCTCGATCAGGATATCCTCTAGTTCGGAGGAATGCACATCTGGATGGGAGCACTGAGCTTGTCTCACTTCTAAAACTATTTTCTCATTGATCAATAGTGGGCTGTTTATACTCTGCATAAAGCATACAAGCCATTTTATGGTCATCATACATTTCTCCCCGCTGAAACCTCTGAAAATCACTCAAATAAAACTTCACCTTACCCCCAAATGAAGAGCACAACTGCAGAAGCCGTCAGCACAGCGTGCACAGAGCTGCTGATCAGCCAAAAGCCTCTACTAGAAGAAGCCAAGAGCTTCTGCAGCCTGAATCTTCCTTTATCATAGAATAAGAAGAATTCTTTAGTCCTATGGTTATTGGAAGCCTGCAATGATGTACCAGCAGCTCAAGGATACCTACCACACCTAAGAGTAAGTTTCAGCCACCCTAACCCTTAATACAGAGGGGAAACTTTGTACTTTTACTGGATGCAGTGTCGATTGGAAGGGTTTAAACATGGTGATTTAGAGAAAAAGGCTGGAAAATGTGTACAGATGCATTACTAGAATGAAATATATGAGGAAGACTCCACTGACCACGTTTGGACTGTTCTTTTCACAGCTACCCAAAACATTCTGTATGTACCAGGGAACATACAGACAGGGCTGCTGGGCAGTAAATCCTCCTAACAGCCATCTCTCAATAGCCTGTTCTGAGGTGGTCATTCACGCCAGAAGGGGCTTTAGGTGGGCCTCAGTTGCACACAGACTCACTATGTAGAAGTCAGACTGAACTTCTCTTTGGTGGCCCAGATGCTCCCATCCCAGGGAACACAGAAACCCAGTGACCTGGGTGATGTGGAAAAAACAGGTAGCATTTGAGGGGAAACGATGTTTGTTTGTTTGAATTTCATAAATCATCTTGCTTACAAAGCATACAGCCATGAGTTCCTCTCCTTTGTTGCACACAAAATGGTTTCCCCACACACAAAAGATGAACCAAAAAGGGAATGAGAGGAAATTGGCTATGTGGGGGGAAGGAAGTGAAAGCAATATTCAAAGCTATCAGAATATATCAAACAAAACTGAGATTTCACCTGTGGCAGCATTGTCTAAATGGTGATTAACAAGAGATGTTAGACATGCTTATTGCCCAAGAGCTCCTGTACCCATCCACACGCCCACAAGCCCAGGACTTACACGGCCATGCCACCGACAAACTCCTCCGTAGCCTGGCAGTAGATTGTGATGGCAACACGGGCATCTGCATCGAACGTGAACTCCAGGCTGTACAGGACTTTCTGCTTCCCGTTCTCCTCAGTAGGACTGTCAACATCATCTTTATACCTGAAAGACAATGCCAGAGGATTAAAACATCAGGCATTCATTAGTGACAAAGTTCACTCTGAAAATCAGGACAAAAGTAGTCCAATCTAGGTGTCCTGGGCAGGCAAGGCATTGCAGGCTTCCACAATGCCCAGGAGATTTCCATTCTTTCCTCTGAGGAAATTTCTTCCAAGATTTGTCCAGTTATTATGACAGGTAGAAAGTTATTTGTCCAAAGTGAAGATGTGAAGCACAAAGTGAAGCACAGAGATGATGTTGGGGATCTTCCCAGTCTTACAGCTGTAGGAAGAGCCAAGGTGACCATCAAATGTCAGGAGAAGAAACGTTCATGACTGAAGCTTACATACATTTATTAAAGAAACAAAAATTAAACATTCGACTGCAAAACTGATGCAGGATAACCAACTCAAAAATGAGTTTACAAGGTTTTTCAATAAACGTAAGGGGAGTCATAACTTGGATTTGGGCTACCGGACAGCTGGATCCAACTGTGCGGCGGCTGATCACCACCACAGATTATTCCTCCTTCCTGCCCCAGTAAAACAGGTGCTGTGAAGCGCACAGGCTCCAGGGCAGTGAGGTATGGCTATGGATGAGCAGTGAGCTATGGCGTGCCGATGGCCAGGGAGACCAGCAGACCCTGGAACAAGCAGCAAATGCCACGTACCATGTGGAGAGCTCCCCTGCCCCTGAGCACCAAGCGACAGGGGGAGGATGTGATTCACTGGCAGAGCAGAAGCAGATTCTTAAAGGTAAGTTCAAATCCCACCGTAACCCTACAACTTCAGGTACCACGGTTAGTTCGTGTGCTGTGTAGGAATGGTGGATGCAGCAGGCTGGCTTTGAGGAGCGTACAACAACACTGCTTTGTTGCCCAGCCCCACTGTCCGTCAGAGGCAGCTTCGCTGCCAGGATGCCTGGGTCCACGCCAGGCAGCTGAGCTATTCAGAAGCTTGGCACCATCCCTGACTTCCCAGTATCAGGCAGCCTCTCCCTTCATTAAAGGGCCTCCACGAACATGCTGCACTGATGAAAAGAGCCAGGAATGGGCTAGGCATACCTCCATAATTCAATCTAAAAATTGTCAAGGGAGTCCGTACTTACCAAGTTCACCGAGATGTAATAACTGCTGCCTAATTAAGAGAATTCCAGCATGTATTTTACTTAATGTGCTGAACAAGAATGAAATGTTCAGCTCCAGCAAATTAATACAGAAAGTGCAAAATAAAGTTCAAGAGCCACATAATCAAATACCTTACGTAAACACTTGTAACAACGTGACCTCAGTGAAGCAGTATCTCTATGGCATACACTTGCATTCCTGTCTGAAGGAGTTGGAGAGCTCAAAACAAGACTTTTGCCAGACATTCACCTACGTCGGAACAGTAAATCAAGCTAGAATACACCCAACATGCTAGTATAAAAAAAGACAAAACCCAAGAACTGGTAGTCTAAACACCTGCAGCAGCCAAGATACAACAGCCAGTTATAGAAGAAGATTATTTTCACAGAAGCAAGCAGCATTCAGAGAGTAAAATCGTGGCACTTCAAGGATGTACACAAGCAACACTCTAGCCAGCAGCGCAGGTTTTCATAGAAAACATAGAGTGTAGCTTCAGCATTTTGTGCTGGATCAGCCCAAGAAGACAGAAGGCAACAAACCACTCACGAGCGTTACGCGTGTCCAGAGAAAGCAGCAGCACAAGCTGCAAATCACCTCTTCCTCCACTGCCCTCCTCTGATCCAAGGTAGGCAGCAAAGGGCAAGAAGAGCAGATCTCCAGGCTAACAGACACTTGCCTGTTCTTCCAGAAGAAGTAGAGTAGGGGAGAACCAGCAGCTGTTCCAGGCAGCCACTGATGAGAGTTAGCTCATAGACCTTTTCTCATCGCACACGTGGGCAGGAAGGCATAAGATACAGATGAGATGAGATGTGCGGATAAATGGATTACATCAGTCTCAGGGCAATCACCAGATGAAATAAGAACTGGCTGCCAGCTCTGTGAGCACTCATTGCTGTGCCATGATGATCTACTCCAAGTCCAAAGACCACGCTGAAGAAGAGTGCAAGCCGGGGTGCAACTGCTCCAGGAAACACACTGCCTCGTGAGCTGACCCTCCTGCAACTGGAAGTGCCTCCACAGCCTTCAAGCCAGGACCAAGAGGGGCACGAGACAGACACGAGACTATCTTTTACTGCCAGTGGTTAACAGCAAAACTCGTGCTACCCTCCTCTGAGGCTCCCAGAGCCTCATTCTGTTGGAATTTAAGCACTCACATGAGGCATCAAAGACTCAGAACTTTGACACCAATATCCACAGGATTTTAGCTTCTCTCCAAAGCTGTTTTAAATATTCAGGATTTGGCAAGGCTCAGGATTTTGTCTGGTCAGAGCAGGGCAGAAAGCCAGGGTGAGAATTTCCTCATGTTCTTCCACAACGCTCTGTACTCCAAATTATGGATCAACACCCTGTTCAGACATGATCAACGGATTTTCAGTTAAACACACGCAGAACCTAATGGCTTGCAAGGACCAAATGGCTTGATAAACCATCAAAATCTAGCTGGTACCTAAACCCTCAGCTCAGCATTACTTTATTTGGTGAAGGAAGTGAAAATTTAACTGCTTCTGGAAAGAATCTCCAAGGTTTAAGCACTGCTTGCCTACAAATCCAGGTGGAGAGGGCACAAAGTGCCTATACATGTACAGAGGGAAAAAGGAAAAGTCTCCAGTCCAGATCTGTGGAAAAGCACAAGACGGACTGTGCCCTTGGGGACTGGCAATTAAAATCCCATTCTCAGTCTACATTGTTATAAAATGAAATAGAATAATGGTGGTGGTGCTGTCGTCAGCACTAACGCAGCAGCACAAGAGCCTGTGAGAGCCCACGAGGCAAAGAAAGGATCGACAGCACTGGGAACTGCAGGGATGCAAACCCTGTCAGGGCAAAGACACTGCCAAGGCACCTGGACATCACTTTCCAAACAGCCCAGGAGCTACAGCTCTGCTTGGGAGGACAGGACGTGAACTCACAGAAAGCAAAGCGACAGAACTGCGTGTACTACACTCGCCCAGCTCCTCCACTCACAGCAAATCCTCTCCCTTTGAAAAAAGCCACGTTCCCCTCGGCTCCCAACAGATGTTGTGCTGTGTATGCGGACGTTTGCAAGGAGAACGAAACGCCCTTTCCACAGCAAGTCCTGGGAGGAAAGGGAGACTTTTGTCTAGAGAAGCACTTCCCACCCTTTAGCTGAAAAAGCTGGACAGCATTCGGAGCAGTTCATCGGTGGTTACTTCTTCAGACATCCTGCCTTCTTTTCCTGCTCAATCAGTTTTGAAACCACTGGTATTTAAAAAAAAAAAAAAAAAAAAAAAAAAGATAAAAACAAACTCTTGTTTTGCATTGTTATGACTCAGATTACTCACATTGTGCCACGCTCTCCGAATCACCTTGGCTGAGAGCTGAAGCTGGCCCCCTGCCAGTACTCCAGCCCGTAACACAGAATTCAGAGCGACTCGAGGGCCGTTGAGAAATGCTTTGGCTGGCCACCTGCCCAGCCGCCCTGACCAAAACAAAGCGCTGTGTGCTGGGCCCCAGCTCCTCAGCCATATGTTTGGAAGCGGGCAGCCCAAGGGCTGTGTCAGCCATTGCACTTAACCCAAATTCACATTTCTGCTGGTGCTGCTTTAGATCTCAGTGTTCCGCAGTGAAAGGTAACAGATCTCCAAGATTACCCAGGCCTGCTAACGGGACGCAAGCCATTTAAACAAGCACATAACGCTCCCACCAAACTTTATCCTGGCAGCAGAAGAAACCTGGGGAAGTTTCACTCAAGACCAATCAGTCTCCCCAGCCAGTGACTTGCACCAGAAACGACGACCTGCTGGCTTGCACAACAATGCAGAATGGAATCTGTCTGCACGGTTTATTGACCTGACTAATATCTTCCATTTGTGCTAATGATTCCAGGCAAAAATCAAGGTTTTATTTACCACTCCAGTTTCTCCTGTAGACAGAGACCAGGCACTGGTTCTCTCTAGAAATACAGATTACTTAAGTCCAGGGATAAGAAGCACGTGAACTACATGAAAGCTCTGATGAAACAAAGATTTGGGATCCAGCTATTTGTTCAAAACCTTATCAAATGCAGTTTAGCCCCGGACACCAATCGCTGGGTTAAATGAAACAAAGAGTTCAGGCAGGAACAGTACCTCACGAGACGGAGAGAGTCCTTGCGGATATTCACCAAACTTCTCAGCGTCTTCACAGGCTCATGTGGAGCTGGAGTTACATAGGGAAACTGAAATAAAAATGCAAATAATTGCCTTATTATTGCACAATTGAAGGTAGCAGCATGCTACCTGACAAACAATTTACCCCAATCAAGGAACACCTCTAAGTGTGCTCAGTACAACAGCAGCCACAATGAACAGCAATAGAGAATTATATTTACGGATAAATAAAGCCTGTTTCTGAGTGAAAATCGTGCTCTGGCCCAGCAGTAGTTCAAATGAGGAGCATGTACTTTAACAAGGGGCTTTCACGAGGTCTTTTTCCGCACTCTGAGTTTGCAGTGTAGAAAGCCTTGCTCTCATGAGCTTTTATTTAGCTTTTATTTCCACTAAAGAAATGACCTCCAGCATGAGCAGCAAAAATGCAGCTTTCACGTGTGTCACAGCATGCAAACAGCGACATGGCTGCTAATCAGCATGCAGAAGCTCTGGATTACCAGGGAGGGCTCTTTTATTCTGAAACAATGAGGCAAATGTTCCGGGGGAAAAAAAAAGAGAGAGACAGGAACAGGGGTCTCAGTCTAGTTCATAGTCAAGAGACCTTCTCTTTAAATACAGGAGGACATGGCTTTGGGCTGGAATTCTCCACGCTGGTCACAGGACCCCCACGGAGGTGAGCTGCGTGCTGTGGGGCCCACCACCCTTACAGCTGTGCCTCCTGCCTGCTCAGGGCACGCTGAGGCAGAAACGTGCGCTCACCCAGCTGCCAGACCTGGCAGGTGCTCAGACTGGGAATGCAGGCACACTCCTCAGAGCAACAGCCCGACACAAAGACAGAGCTCTGGGATGGGCTTTCAGGCTGGAGGTTACTCTGGACGTAACCAGCAGCTGCACGAGGGTTGTGGTCCCTCGAACACACAGCTCTCCAGGACACAGCCCTGCAGCACTGTCCGCTCAGGGCTCAAAAACGGATCGGTGGGATGAGAAACAGAGACTGAAAGAAAACGTGCTGGTTCCTGACCAACATGAGAATGCCACAGAAGGTCCCACGGCACAGCCACAAGCAGCAGAGAATTGCCAGGGTTGGCTTTCACTTTCTTTGCAACCTGACTGCTCAACGCTGTGGTCAGCGGCACTGCTGCACGCAGAGCAGTCAAGACCTCAGTTATTCAAAAAAAGAGAAATTGGCCCAATTCCACAAAGCAGCTTTGCTGCTGCATGTTCGAGTGTCTTCTCTTGAAGATTAATCAGAGCTGCCAAAGGGCATTAACTTCACATAGGCAAACTATACACCACAACAGCCTCCCTCTCTTAAGCCTGTTTGGCAAAGGTCCCACTGTGTCAGTAGTACTCTCACCCACTCCCCTGTGAAGAAATGATGAAATTCAGAGCAAGGATGTCGGCAAGGAAACCCAGGCTGAGACATGCAGATAACTGAACTCTGAGACTCCCAGGTTAGTCCCTACAGCCACAGGCACAGGGGATATTGAACCGAGCTGTGTCTTCTGCTTTCACTGGCAGTCACAGGGCAAAGGGAAAGCGGTCAGCTTTTAATCGCTGCCCTGCACGCAGACAGCACAGGGTGTTTGGCGAGCACCCCCAAGCCTGCACAGCAATGTTAGCACAGAGGAATTCCCACGTAAAGTCCCTCCTTCCTAGTTCTGCTGCTCACCTGCACTTCCTGCTTAAACAGGGGCTCTGCATTCTCACTTGTCCTCCCCTGTGGAGCCCTCTGAAATAACCACGGTCTTGAGAAGAGAAGACCAAGGGCACAGCCCTTGGATAACTCAGAAGGGAGAACGTGCTCATCCCCGGTACAAATTCAAAACATCAAGGCATCCTGCCTCAGTTTCCTGCAGCTGTAAAGCAGGATGAGACTAAACACCCTCTGAGCTCTACGAGCACGAATTAACTAATATTCACAGCTTTTGTGAAGATGAGAGCCATTACATCTTTTTTTTTCTTTTTCATGTTTTGAAGCTGCAGAAACATCTAGGAAACAGCTGGCAAAGCAAGCAGCTCTTTTCCCTTTCCTCTCCGGGACTCTGAAAACGTCCCCAAATGGCTCCTACTCGGTCACCTTTTGTTTTCAAGCAATTCTGAGATACAAAAGAAACCTCAAACATGACCCTTTACCTGCCCCTCACGACAGCGCTACTGCCTGCTCCCACAAAACAAGCAAATCGCTGGAGCAGGCAGCTTTTTCCAGTCTCATAAGACATCTGTGAGCCCCAAAGTACCTCCACGTTCCAACTGGGAAATCGGAAGAGGAGGCTTTCTGAGCAAAAAAGTGTAACATGGACAGAATGCAGGAACTTGCCTGAACGGGTCTGTTCCCAAGGAAGTTTAGATCCATGTTCTCACCAAAAAGGTAGCCCTCGGGGTGAGGGGTGTCAAACTTCTCGCCTCCCATAAAGAAGTGACTTGCAAAGTAGTTTCCTAGAAAAAATAAAATAAAATAATAATAAACACCAGGGAACAGAAGGGCTTGGACATTATGATTTTCCCTGAAGGGTTTTTGTTTGGTTGGTTGGTTTCTGGGGGGAGGGGAGGGTTAAGGATTGAGCCAAACATGCATTCACTTCCCTAGGTGCAATGCACAGAGAGCACATTTATTTTAAAACGAGTCACGGCAGCAGCAAGGAATCATCCGAACGGTTACGGGGGCATTACGGAAGGATTTGCAACCCCTTTAGCTAGGAGCAAGCGTAATTTACTCCGAAATGGAAGGGCTTTCATGAATGGGTCTGTTTTTGCCATTAAGGCTTTTTTTTTTGTCCTTTATGCTTCAAGAAAGCCTTTTCTTCCTCTGCACAGATGGCAGTGCTTTACCGACGAGTGCTCCCTACTGCTGAGCTCAGCTGACGAGCACCCAGCTGTCTGCGGTGCAGAAGCACATCGCTCTTCCCAGATACCACCACCGACCTCAGCATCAGTCCAGAACCTGCCTCGAGTCCACGTAAGGAAGTGTAGGTGCTCCAGGTGACAGACAACCTTTTCCCAACCCTCCCAGAAGCAACAAATTACAAATAATCCAAGCTGCAGGCTCCTAGCACAGCTAGCTCAACCCAGGACACGCCGCCGTGGGTTATGCTGAGACTAAGGCTCAGAACAGCGTGACGAACGCTGGGCGTTAGGAATTAATTTCACATTTTACATGGGTCAAGGAGGATTGTGTTTTGGAGCAGCTCATCTGATTAACCGTGAAGACAACGCTCGTGCAGGATGCCTCCGAATCGCAGCAGCTGGTTAGCAGGGTCGGAGTCAGCTCCCTCCTCACACGTGGGTGCATTTGGTACTTGGCAAACGAAATTTTGTGGGGCTTTCCTGTGCCTTCCACGTCCCCAGGCTGCTCCTCTCACCCACTGCCACCAGCAGCCGAGACTTTGCCCAAGCCGGCGATGAAATGCTTTGGGAAAGCTCTTGTGGAAACGTCACACCAAGGACTGAGAAACCTCAGGAGAACTTCCAGAGGGAAAAAATGAGGTTTCTTCCTTCTTCCGTGCAAATCTGGTCACCAGGATGCCCTGCTTCCACACACCTGGCACACGACTGACAGAACTCGTAGCGTCTGTGAGAACGCATTAACACCCTGCTGCATCTCGGGGCTCTGCTTCCAGCTCCACGGCAAACGCTGCTTCAGGTTTTTATCCAGTCCACGCTGCCTCAGGGACCCTGTTCCCACGCATCCCGCAGTCTGTAGGACACCCCTGGCCTGCTTTATGCGAGCCCAGCTTCACACAGGGCTCCGTGACTACAGGGCCAAAAAAAGAAAAGAAAAGATCTGGGGATTAACCCTGCACAGAACCACTACAGCCAGAAAGCCACCAGCAAACAGCAGCCACGTGCGTACGAGGAACGAATCCCACCAGCTGGGGGGAACGAGAAACAAAAGACAGAGCAAAGAGAAAACCGTGCCCTTCCTTCAGCTTGAACTCTGCCTGAAACTTCCCTTCCACAGAGTAGGTTGGCACAAAATATGGGAGAGTATCAGGGAAAAGAACAAGAACAGGGGATGCTGCTAAGGTAGGTGAAGTAGAAGTGGTAGATGCAAGAGATACGGTGGCAGGGGAAAACCTGACGGTGTCTGGGGAAAAAAAATAAAATAAAAATACCAAACATCCAGAAAGTCTGGCTCAGTAACTGGTCTCACGCAAGCTAAACTGGACCCAAGGCTCCTCCCAGGCACCCAGCCGAGCACACTGCTCAGCACCGAGCCCGGCGTGGGGGCAGGCCTTTATTCTCACAGCAAACAACAAACCAGGCCGGCTTCAGAGAGCTCCCACCCGGCTCCTTTTTGCTCCCGCGAGGCCAGGTTCTACAGTTTTCTCGCAAGAGGCTACTCCAGAGGGGGACAGCTGGCTCCAGGGCACGTGCATGCGCTCCGTGCTGCAGATGAGCTTGCAGGAACAAGAGCTGAGCTGGGGAACGAGCTGCAGGAACACCGGAGCGCTGCTGGCTGGTTGCTAACGCGATGGGGGCAACACCACGCATCGTTCTGCTGCTCCAGGCACAGAAGCAGAGCGAGGACTGGGAACTGCAGCCCCGTCTCCCCGTGCCACAGGACAGGCAATGAGGACGACCCGCACCCAGGACTTCGGAGGAACAGGCAGGGCATCTTCCCAGATGGATTCGGCATCTTCCCAGACGGATTCCCAGCTACCACACCACGCAGAGGTTGCAGCGAGGCCGCTGAACGACCTGCCCGTGCCTCTGGTTCCTACGGACCGAGGCGGATCCCACAGCCCCGGAGCACGACCGGCGCAGCCGTAACCACGCCAAAAGTCAACAGAGCAGCGAGAGGCCGTGACTCAACGAGGTGGCAGCGCCGGGCGCAGCCTGCCAAAGCAGCGCCTTCCCTCTGGGACTGCTTGGATCACAGCTGGGATACCCACACGTTGTGCTCGGGTCCTTTTCCACCTGCCTAACAGGGCTTTATGGCTCCACAACACGAACCTGTGTCCCCCAAAGCAACCCCGACCACGGCCGGCGGCCGAGCAGAGCCGCAGCAGCTCGCCCAGGCACCCGCTGAGAGCCCAGAGCAGTTTGGGTTTGGAGGGAAAGGACACGGGATGCCTGCAGAGGAGCAAGCTCATTGCTCCCTGCCCTCTGCATCCTCACCAGTGAGGTTTGAACAGCCTGGGGAGCGCCAGGAGGTCAGGAAAACCCCTCAGCGCACACCGAAATGTGTCACACCCCCTCTGCCAGGGACCTTCTTTCACCCTCCAGCCCGGCAGCATTCAGGACCTGCTCTTCTGCAGGGAGTGCCCCCGAGCTCCAGCAGCCCTTCTCCCTTCCCGAAGTCAACAGCCCCCTTGTCAGACAAACCTGGGGAAAGCAAAGAGAAAGAAAGCCCCAGGCTGAAGCCAGCAGGCTGTCAGGAAGCCCACAAGCGTGACAGAAAGCTCAGCCACAACTAACAAGCACCTGACTGCCTTTAAAGCAAATATATATATATATATTTTTTAATCAACTAAAGCAATAGCTGCTTGGTTTCACAAGGGAGGTGCTTTTTGACAGCACGGGGGACAACAGAGCCCTGCTGGGTGCATGTGAACACGCAGACCGGACCTGACTGACACACAGCTAAAACGCAACACGCCATTAAATCCTGGCCCAGGTAATTACAGCAGCACAGAAACACCAGGATGAGGATTTCAAAGAAGCAGTTTAATGTTCATCATGTGTGGTAGCAATAATTAATCCAGCCTGCATCTAACATCCTTCCCAAGTGTCACCACACGTCAGGTGCAAGCTGTGTGTGTCAGGGACTCGCTAGCAGGGCCCAGGACACAGCAGACAGAGCTCAGCTGGCAGCTCGGGGCCTTTCCCTGCCTGCAAACCTGTGAAAAGGCAAGGCACAAGGATGTCGGGGCTCTGCTTGAGAAGATTTTCCCCCTCCTCCCAATGGAAAGGGGGAACCTGGCTCCCCTCATCACACGGCCCCGATCTCACAGCCATAAAGTACCGAGCCTCTGAGCGGGGCCACACCGCACCTGCCCGAGCGGGATGGAGGCAGGGAAGGAGCTTGGGCTGGTGCTCTGCAGCTCCCTGAGCCTGCCTGGGACGCCCGCAGCACAACACCAACACGGGCACTGGGCAGCGAGCGGCCGTCCTGGGAGAGAAGAGCTGCTGAGCTTGGTGTACGGGAATAAGGAAAACATCGCACGAGGCCCGGCTGGAGATGGGGGGAGGCACCGGGTCACCATCACATTGCTGCTGGCACCCCAATATCACTGCTGACACCCCAATAGAGGTGCTGGCACCCCAAACTGCTGCTGGCACCCCAATATAGGTGCTGATACCCCAATGTCACTTCTGACACCCCAATAGAGGTGCTGGCACCCCAGTGTCAGTGCTGGCACCCCAACCTGCTGCTGACACCCCAATATAGGTGCTGATACCCCAATGTCACTGCTGACACCCCAATACAGGTGCTGGCACCCCAAACTGCTGCTGGCACCACAATATACGTGCTGATACCCCAGTGTCGGTGCTGGCACCCCAATATCACTGCTGACATCCCAACCTCACTGCTGGCACCCCAATGTCCCTGCTGTCACCCCAGTGTCGGTGCTGACACCCCAACCTCACCGCTGTCCCCCCAGCCTGCTGCCCCCCAGCCCCTCCGAACTTCTCCCTCAGCAGCCGCCGGCTGTGAGCGGCTGCCGGGTGCCGGGCGCTGCCCGTGCCAGGAGCTGAGGCCCCGCCGCCCCTCACGGCCCCGCCGCCCTCACAGCGCCTCAGCCCCCGGGGGCAGGCACCGGAGGGGGGGGGCGAGGGGGTGGCTCTGAGGGGCCCGGGCCGCCCCCAGGCGCCGTGCCCGCGGCCGCGAGGCTCACCGGACTTGGGCGGGTAGCGGTAGGCCGAGTTGGCCTGGATGTCGATGTCCTCCACGCCCGCGATGCGCCGGCTGAGCAGGGAGCCCATGGCGGCGGCGGGGCCGGCCGGGGGCGCGGAGCGGCGGGGAGCGGCCCGCACGCGCACCCGTACCCCGACCCCTGCCCGCCGCGCCGCGGGGCACGCCGGGAAAGCGAGTCCGCTCCCCGCCGAGACTACAGCTCCCGGCACGCACCGCGCCGGCAGGGGGCGGGGCTCCGCGGGGAGCGGGGCGGGGGGGGCTGCCCTGCACGGGGTGCGTCGTGCAAGGGGATGGGTCCTGTAATGGGGATGCACGGGGCTGTCCCTGCACTGGGCTGCACCCTGCAAGGAGATGGGTCCTGTAACAGGATGCACAGGGATGCACTCTGCACAGGATGCATCTTGTAAGGGGATGCACCCTGCATGGGGATGCACCCTCTAAGGGGATGCATGGGGATTCTCCCCGCATGGGATGCACCCTGCACAGGGCTGCACCCTGCAAGGAGATGGATCCTGTAAGGAGATGCACGGGGATGCACCCTGTAAGGGGATGCATGAGGATTCACCTTGCACGGGGCTGCACCCTGCATGGGATGCACCCTGCATGGGATGCACCCTGCACAGGGATGTGTGGGGCTGCACCCTACACGGGGATACACCCTGTAAGGGGATGCACGGGGATGCACCCTGCACAGGAGTGCACAGGGAGCATGCATGGAGATACACCCTGCACAGGCGCATGCACCCTGCCTGGGGATGCACGGGAGCATGTACAGGAATGCACTGTGCGTGTGGATGCACCCTTACAGGGGGTGTAACCTGCATGGGGAGCACGCACAGAGATACACCCTGCACAGGGATGCACTCTGCACAGGGGTGCATGGGGAGTGCGTATAGGGATGCACTGCACGGCGATGTGTCCTGCATGAGGATGTGCATGGAGTATGCAAAGGGATGCGCCCTGAGCAGGAAGCGTGCACAGGGAGCGTGCACAGATACACCCTGCACAAGGGTGCACCCTGCACGAGGATGCACAGGGAGCATGCGTGGGGATGTGCTATTCAAGATGCTGAACCCAGCACTTGTTCTTGTTAAACTTCACGCAGCTGGTGACTGCCCAGCCCTCTAATTCATCAAGGCTTCTCTGCGAGACCTCTCCACCCTTGAGGCAGCCTACAGCTCCTCCTAACTCAGTGTCAGCTGCAGCCCTACTCAGAGTGTGTTCAAGTCCTGTGTGCAGTCACTTCTGAACACTGGAAGAGAACAGGCCCTCCGATGGAGCCTGGTGGAGCCCCCCCAGTGACTGGCTGCCATCCTGCCATCACCCCATTTACCACAACCCTTCGAGCCTGCCCCATGGGCCAGCTGTCTGCCCATCACATTGTGTATTTATCTACCTGCGTGCCAGACATTTTGTCCAAGGGGACACCGTGAGACAGCACCAAATGCTGCCCCATCCCCACAGCAGTTCATCCCCGTGTATGCACAGCACCAGGGCTCAGCCTGGCTTTGCACAGCACTGGTGCTGCCTGCTGCGTGTCCTGGTGTCCTGAAGCCACCAGGATGGCCCCTGAGTGGTTTTAGGGACAGCAGCAGCCATGGAGGGGGTGGCCAACACGAGCAGCAGGGCCCTGGGCCACACTGTCAGCCCCAAAGAAGCTGGCCACGGCCCAGTGCTGGCTCGCACAAAGGCAGGATGTTGCACCACCGCCGGCCTCCGTCCCACTGCTGGAGGCATGGGGGAGGGAAAGCGAGCGGCTCGGGGCCGCAGCAGCTGCCGGCAGCACAATGGGGACCTGGCTACTCCCCCAGCCCCAGGAACATTGGGCTCATCGGGCAGCAGAGGAACGTGGGCCCTGGGCTGCCCGGAGCCTTCCGGGTGCCACTTTCTCCACTCTCTCCACGGCTCTTGGGGCTGTGCTGCAGCCGCAGTTGTGGCATGGATTTGACTCTGTCGCCTCCAGGCTCCCTGAGCCTCTATTCCCCTCACTGTGCTGTGGGTATAGAGGCAAGGAGAGGGGCTGGGATGGCAGGAGGCCGTCCCTGACATCCCCAAAGTGCTCCCACGAGGGCATCCTGAGCCCCCAGGGGCTGTTGTGTGTGCAGCAATGCCAAGCCAAGGGGGAGCCAAGTAAAGCTGCTCTCGGGACACTCCACCGGCACGCTTGCTGCCACCAAGGTACGTCGCCGTGTCCCAGACCTGGCTGTCACCCAGAACACCACTTCTCCCCAAAAAACGGGGCTGGAACGGTGCTCTGAAGCGGGACCTCAGCTACCAGAGCGTGACCCGGGGAACACACCTCCGTCCCGGCCAGGAGTCAAGGAGGGCACCCGGCTTCCCCTGCCACGCGTCTTTCTCCAGCCAGCTCCTTTGGAAGGCTCCTGGGAAGCGCCTGCCATGGCAGCAGCGAGGAGCACACCCGCAGCAAGCAGGAATTACACCGCCTGCACCCTGCTGCTCACCAGCAGCAGCCAAAGTCCGGCTGTGCAGGGCTTTTATTGCCCGGCGACGCCAACCGCTTTGAATCTGTTGCCCCCTCCCTGGTGCTGTCACTTTGTTGTCCGGGTGTTTGTAAAAACAGCACGGCTCGGGAGCCCCGGAGGCTCTCCGGGGTTATTCCTGCCCGGGAGGAGTGGCGAGCCCCTGAACTTTGCCTCTTTGAACGCTGCCCGGCTCCAAAGGGCGTGCGACCCGCCCCGACAGTGCTGCCAGGCGGGGGCCAACCCTTCCCCTTTGTGAATCAAACTTCAAGATTTCCAAGAGCGTCTGGTTGTGTCTGGTTAAAATAACCCTCCAGGAGACCTGTGTTCACACCCGTGGGCTGCAGGCCTCCCCCTGCCCCTTCCCTTTTGGAGTTTTTGGGGTTTTCCTTCATGTTTTTCAGACCCAGCGGCTGTCTCGCCACAGGGGCTGCGGTGCGGGCAGGGATGCGGTTCCAGGAGGCAGCACCCCTCAGCCTGCAGCCCCCGGCTCCTTCCAGAACATTCCCTCACGTGCTGCCACCTCACAGGGCAGAGCCACGGGCACGTTTGGTTAGAGGCGTTTTATGAGGGGCATTTTACTTTTATTTGGCACTTCATGAGGGGCGTTTTACTTTTATTTGGCATTTCATGAGGGGCATTTTACTTTTATTTGGCATTTCATGAGGGGCATTTTGCTTTTATTTGGCATTTCATGAGGGGCATTTGATTTTTATAGGCACTTCCTGAGGGATATTTGACTTTTATTTCACATTTTACGACAGATATTTGACTTTTATTTCATATTTCACGACAGGTATTTGACTTTTATTCGGCATTTTCCCTCGCTGCCACCACCACGGCCCCAGGCCTCAGCCCCCCCCGGGGGCGTGCCCGCCGTCCGCGCGCGCGGCCGTTGCCGCACGTCAGCAGGAAGCGGCACGCGGCCGCCTGTAAACACCGCGCCCCCCCCCCCCCCCCGCCATCACCCCCCGCCCGGAGCCGGGCCCGCCCCCGCCGCCCTCTCATTGGGGGCAGCGGCGTTGTTGACCATATATGGCCAGGTACTACCGCACGGCGGGCGGCGGTTGGCCAACGCGCCGCGTCACTCAAGCGCCCGCCGGCTCCTGCAAACAAAGCGGGGGCTGCCGGGAGCTGTAGTCCGCGCGGCGGCTACGCGGGGGGGCAGCGCGGCGGCGGAGGGAGGGGGTGGAACTACAAATCCCGGCAGCCCCCGGGGGCGGGCTCCGCTCCCGCCCCGCGGGGCTGGCCGGGCGCCGTGAGTCAGTGCCCAGTAAACATTGGCGTGAGGCGCGCCGGCTGCGCGATGGTGGCGGCGCCGTGAGGGCGGCGGGAGGAGGAGGAGGAGGAGGAAGGGAGGAAGAAAAAGAAGCAGCAGGAGGAGGAGGAGGAGGAAGAGGAGGAGGGGGCGGGGGGGGCCATGGACGAGCTCAAGCACCAGGTGATGATCAACCAGTTCGTGCTGGCGGCCGGCTGCGCCGCCGACCAGGCCAAGCAGCTGCTGCAGGCGGCGCACTGGCAGTTCGAGGTGAGGCGGCCGCGCCCCGGGGCCGGGACGGGCCCCAAACGTGAGGGGGGGATGGGGACGTGTCCTGGGGGCCCCCCGTTCTCTTTCAGGGCCTCCCCGCAGCGCTCCGGGCCCGGCTCCCCCCCCTCCGGTAGCCCCCGGTGGCCCCAGGCCCTGCCGTTGCCGTGCAGCCGCCGGGCCCTGGGCACTGCTCGGGGTTTGAGCGAGAGCCGCAGCCCCCGCAGCCCGTCCCGGGGCCTCCCGGCGATGTGGCGGCCGTGGGATGGAGCAGGCAGCGCGGCAGCACCTCGCCAGCCGCTTGGCGTGCACGGAGGCGGCGTGCCCAGCGCCGCACCGGCTCCTTCAAACCAAGCCCAACGAGGCCCTGCATGCTCGTGGGCCCGGCAGGCGTCGTGCCCCGCCGTGCCCACCCCACGCCTCGCCCGGCACGGCCCCTGCGAGAGCGGCGGGCGCGCTGCGTGCGTGACGTGCCCAGGGCTTTGTTTACCAACACGGGGCGGCGGCGGCCCTCTGGGGCCTTCTGAGCAAACCCCCCCACCCCAGCGTGGACGGGAGGAGGGCTGGTGGCAGCCCCCAGAAGTTGCTTTTTTTCCTCCGAAGGGCTCCTGGCGGAACTTTGCCACCGTTGGGCGAGTTGCACAAGTCCAAACAGCCGTCTGCTGCCGGTTCGGCGCTCACATGACTCAGAGGAAGCTGGGCTGTAAACAAACGCGCTGCGCTGAGCCATTACCGTGTTCCCACTCACTTTTGGTGCAACGGTCAGATAATTCCCTTTGCAAAATGGCCGCTGGGCATGCCTTCCTCGGGGGAGCCACGCCGGGGAGGTGCTGGCTCCCGGCTCCGGAGCGCTCGCACCTCTCGGATGCGATGTGCTGAGGCTTTTGTTATTCCAGCCTGGTGCCCGTTTGCTGGCTGGCCCGGCTCTGTGGCGAGAATAAATTGGTGGAGTTCAGGCAAGTTCAGCGCTAATTTCCGCTGCCTTCAGTCAGGGTTTCCTTGGTTTCACAGCGCTCCTCCAGGGGCACGGTGCGAGCCCTCTGGTGCCCGCAGGCTGCTGCCCCGGCTCCTTTTGCCAGTGCTTGGAGCAGCACCTGCCTGCTCCAGCCCTGCTCGCTGCTTCTGCACGGGGGTGCAGGAGGGAGAGGGAGGCCGTGGGGTGATGTGCTCCATGGGGAGCCGGCGGGGGCCTGCGTCCCCCCTGGTCAGACACGTTTGGCTCTGCGCTGAGCCCGACCTGCTGGTGGAGCCCCTGGGTCGGCAGCGAACCTCCAGGCGGCCCCAATCCCCTGAGGGCTGCTGGGGGAGGGTGCTGCGGAGAGGTTTGGCTGCCTGGTGTCCTGCTGGCCCTGCGCTTTGTCTGGGGGGAAGGAACACGGCCTGGGACAGTGCGTGGGAGTGGGGGCGGGTGGGAAGCTGCTCTGGGGGTACGTACAGCTGCCTTTGCTGCAGGATGAGCTGCTCCAAGCCCGTACTGTGTCCGGGCCCCTGACAAGGAAGCCGTTTATTTTGCAGGAATGCTCCCCTGTCCTCAGGGCATGGGCAGCAGCTCGTGGCTAACACGTGGGTCTCCCCTTGTGCTCGCTGTGGCTTTGCTCCTGTCGCACAGGGAACCCGGGGCCTCCTCGTGCTGCACTCTGCCATCGCCTTCCTGCTCCCAGGGACCGGCAGGGACATCAGGGGGGGCTGAAGGAGGCAACTTGGGGCTGGCAGCGAGGCCCTGGGGGGCCATGGGTGCCCCTGCTGGGGGAGGCACCGGGAAGGGCAGCAGACATCCACCGCGGCTGGGCCCCGGCAGCGAGGTGTTGGCAGAGCCTGAGCTCGGGGCTGAGCAGTGCACCGGGCTCCTTTCTCAGGTAGAAGAGTATTAATTGGCTTTCTGACGCACTGGTTGCCCCTGGGGCTGCTTGGGAAGAATAAGAAGACGTCAGCTGTTTAAAAAAAAAAAAAAAAAAAAAAGCTCAATTCGTGCCTTTTTGCTGCTGCAGAGCGCGGTGTCTCCGCTCAGGGTGGTGAGGTTGTGCAAGGGGAGGAGCAGGTGCCCAGCTCTGCTCACTGTGGCTCTGGTTGGGATTTCCACTTTCTCTTCTGCTGTCTTTATGCTCTAGCGAGCTCCTTCCCCTTCCTTTGTGGCTGAGGGGCAGGGGGCCCCTGCGGGATGAGGGGCCCCCATCGCTGCCGCCGCCTCCTGGCACCCTGGGGAGCGGAGAAACGCTGCGATCAGTGCGGGGCCTTATGGCCCTGGCACCCGGTGCCCCTGGGGATGCCCCCCCTGTGGCTGGGGGGTACACGAGGCCCGGAGCAGCGAGCGGAGGAGCTGCTTCTGGAAACAGGCAGGTTGAGGCGGGGAGAGCGCGGTGTTTGGGGCACAGGGGCCGTGGTTGTGGTGTGTCCTGTGCCCAGATGGCAGCTTTCATCCCGGGGCTGCGTGTGGGGACAGCAGGGGCCTCCTGTGCCCCCGCCCGCTGCTGGCACGGTCCCAGACCCGAGGCCACTGGGGGCACAGGAGCACAGAGCAGCTCTAATCGCCTTATGGCGTTGGGCTGTGCCCACACCTCTGCGCCTGCTTCCCGTTTGCTGTTTTCCCCCTTCCTTATCTCCTTCCCCGCTGCCTGAGATAGCGTCTGAGGGCAGAGCCGTGCGACCTCACCCGGGACGAAGGTGGCGCGGTGCTGGGGCTGATCTCCAGGCCCGCAGACCCTCCCGTTACGTCCTGCCCGAGGTGCTGGGCGCTTGCAGAGGTCGCAGCCTGCCCCGTGAGGAACACAGGAATCACCTCAGCAGCCTTGCTTTGGGCAGTGACCACGCTCTGCAGCACCAATTGCTTCCCCCACCGAGGTGTGTAGCAGCCAGGTAACGCCGCCTGGTCCTGCCAGCAGCTCAGCCAGGAAACCACAGGCCCCGTGCCGGCTGAGCTGCCAACGCTCGTCCCCGAGCGTGCGGCTGTGGGCACCGGGAGGAGGAGAGCACAGCGTTCACGTGGCTGCGGTGCTCGGGCTGCGGCGGGCTTGGCGCAGCCTGCCTCTGCCTCTCGGGTGTCCGAGCAGCTCGGGTAGCCCCGCTGCTGGCTGCCAGGGGGGAGCAAGGGCTCGGTGCTGCTGCAGCCCCGTGTCTCACACCCGAGGCACGGGGAGGGGTGAGCGGATGGTGGGGGCTTTGTCTTAGCCCAGAGATGAGCCCAGCCCGCTGCCCGAACGTTCCTGTTGTGTATAACCTGCCGCCGAACCAAAGCACCGTTTTCTAGCCCCAATTCAACTAAAACCTGGCACAGAACATGGGGCAGCTTCATTTTTGCCGACCCTCCATCAGCCCAGCCCCATGTGCCCCCAGAGCCGCCGCCGTCTCCTCCCAGCCCTCAAACCTGCGCCTGGGCTGCCCTCCCCGCCAGCCTGCGCCCGGCACTCGCTCCGTGCAGCCCTCCTCGGCCCGTCACGTGCCATGGGCATATGACAGCCACCAGGTTATGGCTGCTCTGAACTGGAAGCAAACCAAAACGCTGCAGCGGGCTCAGTCTCACTGCCCTGTGCAGCTCTGTGCCTGTGGTCCCGTCCCATTCAGGGCATGCGTCTCGCCAGCTGCCGCGCCGCTTCCCCTGCTGGGTTTGGGTTCGGGTTCCCTCCTCCCCCTGCCTGCAGCAGTTGCAGAGCATCTCTGAGTTGTGAAACCCCTGCTGGGGTCTGCTCCCAAAGTGGCCGCTTCTCCAACTTCTGCTGCTGCTGGCTCCGTGGCGTGCGCAGCCCAGCCCCTCAGGGCCCGTTCTGGATGTTGTCCCAGCTCTGCCAGGAGGTGGCCAAAACGGGTAACAGATGCAAGGCGCTGGGCAGTGTGGCTCTGGCACCACACGAGTGCCCTCTGCAGCAGGGAGTGAGCTGGAGGCAGGCTGCTGCCCCCACCACGGCCACACAAAGCCCCGCTGGTGCATACAGGAGTAAGGTAGGGCGCTGTGCTTCCCTGCTGCTGCTAACATCTTCCTTTTGTTTTCTTTCAGACTGCTCTCAGTGCTTTTTTTCAAGAAACAAACATCCCCTACAGCCACCACCATCAGATGGTAAGTGCTCTCCCACCTCTCCAGCCGCTGCTTCGCACGTGGGGTGTGCGCGCACAGGGGCGTGCGGACACGAGGCTGCTGCCCGCCTCAGCTCTCCCCGCGCTCCCCAGGCTCTGCTCCATTAACTCCCGTGCTCCAGCAGCCCGTAATCTGCCTGGGCAGATGTGTCTTAGGGATTTGCTGCCTGCCGTGGCCTCATTTGACTCTCCAGGACAATTGGGGATTTGGAGCGTGCAGAGCAAACGCCCGGCGTGGCCGCAGTGCGCCCAGGCTCCTGGGGGGCAGGGGCTGAGCCTGGTGCCTGCGGAGCCAGAGGGCTGCAGGCCCCTGGTGGCACCAGGAGGCGCAGCGGGGTCCTGCCCAGGCCCTCTGACAGGAGCTCTCACCACAGGATTAATCTTCAGAGCCCTAAATAACTGCTGCCTGCAGGAAACACCCAGAAGGAGTTGGCAAAGCAAGGGAGCTGCAGCACAGCCCGCACCAGCGGCTGCTGTGTGGCCGTGCGTGGAGGGGAAAGGGTGCGGGGCATCATCAGGAGGCTGCCTGGACCCCCCTACCAGGAGAGGGCCTGGGCTGTGCAGCGAGGTCCCACAGGTCCCCAAGTGTCCTTCCCTGAGCCGGGGCTCAGCTGGAGGCACTGGGGCTCCATGCGCTGCCGCGCTGAGGGCCGATGCACCGGGACGAGCCGCCCGCCTCCCCTGACCCCCTGTCTCCTTCCCGCAGATGTGCACTCCCGCCAACACGCCGGCCACGCCGCCCAACTTCCCCGACGCCCTCACCATGTTCTCCCGCCTCAAGGCTTCCGAGAGCTTCAACAGCAGCAGCCCCGTGGCCTCCATGGCGACCTCCCCGCCGCCCCCGGCCCCGCCGCTGCCCCAGCACGGGGCCTTCAACCCCGCCTGGCCCGCGGCCTCTCCCCCCGGCCAGCAGCAGAGCATGTGGACTCCGGCCCCCCCGGTGCAGCCCGCGGGCTGGCCGGCCGCCGTCTCGCAGCAGGCCACGGCAGAACAGAAGGCCAACGTGACCATGGAGGCAGAGAGATGAGGCCGCAGCGGAGAGCGAACGTGGCGGGGACCCCTGCGTATAAATATATATATATATATTTTTTTTCCCCCCCTCCCCGAAGAGGAGAGGAACTCCGCCGCCAGGGCGTCTGGCGGCCACAGAGACACACACGAGCAAATAGCTGCCTTGCATGGGTTTGGTTTGAAGTAGTTTTTAACTTGTCCTAGAGCTGAACGGAGCTCCCCAGGGACAGCGGGAGGCTGCGTGGGACGCGAGGCCGCTGCCAGCCTCTGCCTGGGCCCACGCTGTGCTCGGGCTCTCGGGGAGGGGGCGACCCCCTCCTCTCTCTCGGGACACTGGAGTTTGCATGCGAGTGACACTTAACGGAGGAGACCCCCTCACGGTCCCCGCGCCAGCCGTGCCGCCCCGCTGCGCGGAACGGACCGTGCCGTGTCCCCCCTCCCTCGGCCCCACGCGTCCTGGTGGGGGTGGACGCCCCGCACCGCTTGTTTTTTGGGGAGGAGGAGGAGAACAGGGGCTGCCCCCGCACCCCGCGTGGGCCAGCGGGTGAGTGGGGCTGGGGGGAGCACTGGGGAGCGGCACCGTCCCCCTCGCCCTCCTGGGATGGGGTTTGCCCCGGGGCTGTTTGCATGACAATGTGTAACCCTAGAGACTGGGATCATTTTTAACCCCTCTGTTCTTTTCTCCTGGCGGCTGGAAGTCTCTCCGGACACGCCGCAGCCGCTTGCAATACACGCTCTTCTGCTTTCAACCCCGTGTCTTTGCTTCGTTCGCAGCAGCGGTGGGACGCGGGGAAGGCCGGCTGGGGCACAGGGGGGTTGCACGGACGTGGCCCCCAGCCCAGGCTGCCCAAATCCCCCCCAGCCTGGCCTTGGGCACTGCCCAGGATGGGGCACCCGCAGCTCCTCTGGGCAGCCTGGGCCTCGCTACCCTCTGAGTGAAGAATTTCTGCCTAATAGCTAACCCAAATCTGCCCTCTTTTAGTTTAAAGCTACTGCCCCTTGTCCTGCCACTACATGGCCCTGATAAAAAGTCTTTATCTTTCTTACAAGCCCCCTTTATTTATGAAAAGGGCCCAGTAAGGTCTCCCCAGAGCCTCCTGCAGGCTGAAAGCTCCCATCTCTTTCAGCTTTTTTCCACAGGAGAGGTTCTCCAGCTCTCTGATCATTTCCTTGGCCTCTCGACCCCTTATAGCACCCTGTGAGGGTGCCGCCCCTGCTGAGCCTTCTCCCCGTGCCCCTGCATCCCTGTGCTCTCCGGTCAGTAATTCATTTCAATCTTTGTGTTGCTAAAGTAGCTCCTACAAGCGGTGGTTCCACCTGGGCTGCCTCTGCCCTTGGAGGGGAGGCAGCAGAGGACGGACAACGAGGGCTGGAGCTGGATGTTCCCTCCTGAGCCCCACCAAGAGCCCCAGCACGGGTGCGGTTGTGCCCTGGTGCCGTGGCCAGGCTGCACGCCCCCACAGGGACTGGGGGGGTCAGGCTCTGGTCGCTGACTCCCCCAGGACGCCCCCCACGTGCCCCAGCGAACCCAAGGACCACGCAGGGCCGGCAGCAGAGCAAATCTTTATGGCCTGTGGTGTTACGCAGCTGGAGGGGGAAGGAGAAGCCGGGGCAGCACGACTCCCACCCCCCTGATCCCCCGAGGCTCCTGCCCCTTTCCTACAGCCCCCCCGGGCACCTCAGACACCCGCCGTCCTGCCACCCGCAGCGGCCTGCCACCGGCCCCCCGAGGAGACAGCTCTGGTCCGCATGGCAGCACCTGCAGGGCAGCGAGACAACCGGCCTTGCATGGGGCACGACACCCCCGGGTGGCACCCGGGCAGCGCAGGGAGCGGGGTGAGCCCAGGCGGTGGGGCTGGCAGCGTGTAGGACACCCAGGACAGGCACTCACAGGAGTAGGGGGACACGTAGTGGCTGCCATACTTGGGGGTGCGCCGCGTTTTCTCCGCAGGGGGCTGGGGGGACTTCGTGCCTTCAGGGCGAGAAGCAGGGACGCCGTTGCAGGGGGTTTTGAGGGATCTGAGGCACCCCCGTTGGGATGTGCTGGCTCGGGACAGAGCTAACGTGGTGCCCCTGCACTGCTCCCCTACCTGGGAGGTCCCTGCCCGGGGCGATGTTCCCGTTGGCAGCCTGCGAGCTCAGCCTGCCCTTGTAGATGACCCCGTCGATGCCCAAAATATCCACTTGGCCCTAGAGGGAGGAGCAGCCGATGCCATCAGAGGTGCCTGAGGCTGGGCTTGGCTGGTTTGGGGCACATGGGGCTGGGGGCTCACCTGCTGGCAGCTGAAATCCGCGGGGGCTCCGAAGGGACAGGCGGTGGCGAGGGAGCTGGAGGTGGACAGTGGCCTGGGGGGGGTCACGGGGCCCCGGCTGGCCTGGTTGCTCCCCTCGCTGTCCCTGGGAAGGGAGCACTGCCCTTAGCGCTCCTGCCCAGGGCGAGGGACCCCCAATGCGTGTCACCTTGCAGCCCTCACCTCCCCGGCAGCTGCTGTGCCCCGCGGTTGGTGCCCCCGGCGCTGGCAGGACGAGGCTGGAGGTGCAGGCTGGCCTTGCGCACCGTCACCAAGTGCCTGTGGACGAGGAGGGAAGGCAGAGGCGGGCAGCGGTCTCCAGTGAGGGTGCGGCGTGAGGGGGGGTCCCACAGGGGGGCTGCACGGTACTCACGGCCTCGGGGCCATGGCCAGGGGTCTGTCGCAGGAGATGCACTTCACTGGGTGGAAGTGGTGCCTGCAACGCGGGGGGCTGCTGAGTGCCCTGACAGCACGCAGCCACCCCGCAAGGTCCCCCGGGTGGCCAGAACCCCGTGGGACAACGAGGATCAGGATGGGGTGGGCAGGGCAGGAGGGGACAGGGACAGCAAGGGACAGGGGCAGAAAGGACAGGGTGGAGGGAGATGGGATGGGGCAGGGTGGAATAGGATAGAAGGGGATGTGCCGGGACAGGATGGGACCCGGCAGCCCTCACCTCTTGAGGCTGGTGGGACCGCTGGTATCGAAGCAAGGCCCCTGGCAGTGGCACTGCTTGCTGAGCCTCCAAACCTGCTCCCACTGCGCCTGCAGGGGAGCCAGCACTGCACAGAACCCGTGCAGGGAGGGCAGAGGGGCCCAGTGGGACACCAGGCCCCTTTCAGGGGACACTGCTGCCCCCGAGGGACGCTGGGGACACCCTGGGTCGTGCCCAGCCCTGGCACGGGGACTCCTGGCATTGGCAGACTCAGGGCTCACCCTCCTGGTGCAGAGGGTACCGGGGGAACTGTCCCCCGGTGCGTGTCCCCGTCACCACCACCCTCCCCAGGTGACACCACTACCTTGGAATCCACCTCGCTGACGAGCTCCAGGGCTTTCCGCCTGGCCTGGCCGTGCAGGGACATCCTCTGCAGCAGGTCCTGCATCATCTCGCTCAGCTGGGCCATGGCGCATTGCAGCTCGTCCTGCTTCGCTTTGGGCTCCAGCACGGCCTCGTCTGCTTTCTGAGGGGCACAGTGCCAGCCAGCCCCCCGGCCCTGCCTGCCCACGGGGTTCCCCTTTTGGGGTTCCCCTAGGCACAAGGCTCATTCCCTGCTCTGGCAGCGCCTCATCTGCCATGCCCTAGCACCTGCCTAGTGCTCCTAGTGCCCAGATCGGACACAAACCACGGCACAAGTGGCTCCTCCTCAGCTGAGCCCGGGACCATGCTCACCTGGGTGTCCTCGGTGTCAGCCCACAGCCGCTCCGCAGCCTCTTGGAGTCTCATGCATTGCTCCTGCAGCTGCCCCACCTGGCTCAGCACCTCCCTGCCAAAATCCAGCCCCTAGGGAGGACAAAACGTGGCCCCAGGTGAGGCACATGGCAGGCACCCACACGAGGCAGTGAAGGAGGCTTGCAGATGACACCAGAGCAGTCCTGGCGAGCAGGGTGATGGGCTGCAGACCCCAGGCCACGGGGCAGCAACCCTGAGGTCTGGGAATCTTGGCACCTTCTCTCCTTTGTCCTGCAGGTGCTTTACTTCGCCTTGCACCTTCTCCAGTCGGATGGACACATCCTCCAGGGTCCCCGAATCTGCTGAAAACAGACACCAAAGCTTTGCTCCAGGCAGCACTGGCTCCAGCAGGCCAGCAGTGCAGCACTGTCCCTAACCCGGCTGGCTTTATGGCTGGGGAGATGCCCCAGCCCTGCTGCCAGCCCCCAGGTATGGGCCCGCACCAGGGCACCCGTGGGCAGCAGCCACGTCCACAGCGTCTGTGCCGGTGTGTCTGGGAGCAAGGCAGAGGGACAAGGAGGCTGCAGCAGCTTGGGGACCCAGCCGGGATGGCTGAGTGTGGCACCAGCACGCACTGGTCCTGGCAAGGACCCAGTGGAACAGCCCAGCACACTGGGCTGACGTGGTGGGGCCATGAGTGCTCACCACGCTGCTGGAGCTGCTTCTCGTGGCAGCTGATGCAGGTCTCCACGGCCACGTGCCGCTCCGGCAGCCAGCTCAGCCTGCACTGTGCCTCCTGGGCTGGCTCCTGGGGGGCCTCAGGGCTGGGCTCCCGGCTGGAAAGCTGAAATGGAACAGCCCTGAGGTTTTCGGGAAGGAGAAGAGCTCTGTGCCATGCCAGAGCCGAAGGGACAGCCCCCAGCAAAGAGCCTGGCAGGCGGGAGCTTGCACAAACCTCGCCAGTGGACACCCTGCAGAGCGAGCACAGCACACTGGCCTGCCAGGGGAAGGTGCCCAGCTCCCGTCGCACCTCTGCCTGTGACCAGAAGAGAAATCAGCCCTGGTGCAGGAGGACAACCCTGGGTTGGGGACAGTGACACCAAACCCTGCCAGAACCCCCAGTGCCACTCTGTCCCCAAGCCTGCAGGGCGGTTGCAGGGGCTGGGCGCTGAGTGCCTCTGAGCACCGGTGCCGTGGGCACCCACTCCCAGCCCCTCTGCTGGGGCTCTCCCCGCTCACCATTTGGCCCAGGATGTTCTGCAGGAGGTTGCTGTGCTTGTCCTGCTGTGCCGCCCGCTCTCGTAGCTCCTCCAGACCAGCCTGATAAACAAGGACATGGGAGGGCCCGGTATCCACAGGGAGTGGGCATGGTGGGGGGCAGTATCAGCAGTGATAGGCAAGGATCAGCAGCGCCCAGCCCAGGCCACGGTGGGGCTCTGTGAGGTCTATCCACAACCCCTGGGCAGATCCCACATCACCCAGTTCCTCCTTGGGGTGGGAAGGAGCCCGAGACCCAGATCTCATCCCTGTCACAACCCCTCTGCTGAGGGCCCTCCAGCACCAGCCCAGCTCCGCGCACGCACCTTCTGGAAATTGTCCTTCAGCAGCTGCAGCTCTTCCTGGAAGGCCTCGATGGTGGTTTTCAGAGAGCAGCTGGTGGTGAGCATCTCCTGGAGCTTGTCCGTGACCTGAGGAACAGGGAGGGGTTCAGCTGGTGCCACTGGCTCCCTGCAGGCTTGGGGGATGTGGTGAGCAGGGAGGCTGAGCAGCCCGGAGGTGTCTCTGGGACACAGGGCTCCATCCCACAGGGGCCACAGCCCCACAGCATCAACCACATCTGGCTGGCCCGTGGCCATACCCATGGAGCTCCCCTAAACTCGGATGAAAGAGGGTGAAGGGGAACATGTATCCTGGCTCCAGCTGCCTCGCCCTGGCAAAGTGCTGCCACCTTTTCCCTTTGCTCTTGGCTCGTGCTCAAAGCTGAGCTCATGAAATATGAGATGGGACCAGCCTGGGGCTGTCAGGTCTCACAACAGATGAAGAAATCTTGGGTTTACTGCAGGCTGGCCCTGTGCTGCCTTGGAGGTGTCCACAGTCCAGCCTGGACACCAGCTCATCCTTGTGCTGCCACGTGCAACTTGAGTGATGATGCCGCATACTGTGTTTCCAACATGGGATCTAAACTTTAACAGCCAAATAAATTGAACCTGTGCCATGGCCACATCTCCTGTGGGTGGGGTCCTGAGGTGCCCATGAGGCAGCACTGCTGTCATCTGCAGCTCAGCCATTCTGTGTCGCAGGACAGAGACAGGAGACTCAGCATGCACTGGGACACCCCAGGCCCCAAGTACAACTGCGGGGACTCTTGTCAGGGCAGGATGGGACCCAGCAGACTCAAATCTCAGAGTTTATGCTGCTAGAGCCTTGGAGACAAGTGTAATGTGGCCAAAACGACCTTTGGCCAGTGCCCATGTTAAAATACTGCTCCTTACTGAGACTCCCACAGTGTAGCTGGTAGCAGCTGAGCCAGAAACATGTCTCTACACTTTGCCAGGCTCTCCAGTCTTAGGGCAAAAGAGATCCCCACGAAGAAGTCCCTGCATTGGCGAGGCACCACACGGACACATCCCTGTGTAGGGCAGGACACCGTGTAGGGCAGGATGACGCCCGGCACAGGGCCATGCCAGCAGCCTGGCACCCCACTGAAGATGGGCGCACTCCCGAGGACGGCTGCTGACCTTCGTCATGCCCTCCTCGATCGCCTCCATCCTCTTCGTCAGCTGTGTTGTTTGGCATGCGTCGGTGCCTGGCCTGCCCGCGTCCTGCCTGGGGGTCGGCGGCTCTGTGGTGCCCGGGGACCCTCTGGGGCTGCCTGGCCGCCCCTCCGCCTGCAGGACGAGGGCACGGGGCCTGCCCCCAGCCCCAGCCCCGGGCTCCAGGAGCCCCCTCTCATCCTCCGAGAGCTGCGTGGAGGCATCCTGCAGCTGCAGGTGCTCCAGGAGGCCTCGCAGGAGGAGGTGGAGGGCACCGGCGTTGACGCTGCAGCCGTTGGGCGTGCGGAAGGCGACGTCCGCCAGCTCCGCCAGCGTGACTGAGACGCTCATTGCTGCCTCCAGCTCCCGGGGCTGCCCGCCCGGGGCTGAGGTCACAGCCCCGTTACCCGGTGATACCCCAGGGTTCTGCCCCGGCCCCATCCCACCAAACGGCCGGGGACCGCCGGGCCATGGGCTCGGGGGGGGGAGGCCCCGCTCCCTGCCCGGCTCCCCCGGCACCGTGCCCGGCTTGCCCGGCTACGCAAGGCCGAGGCTCCGCCGGCCTCCTCCGGGCCCTGACAGCGCTGCCGGGCCCGCCCCGCCGCCGCCCCGCCCCGCAGCCCGCCAGGTGCCGGCCCCGAGCTGCCGGAGCCGGGAGCCGGGAGCCGGGCTCGGTACGTGCGGGGCGGCCCCGGGGAACCGGGGGCACGGAGCGGGGGGGAGCGGGGCCGGGAGCCCGCAGCCCCAACCCCAACCCCAAACCCAGCGGGGTGCTGCGGGCTGGGGCACGGGGAGGCTCCGGGCTGGGCGCTGTTTGCCCCCGGGAAGGGAATCGGGGAGAAACGCGGTCAGCTGCTTGGTGCAGCGCCGGGCACGGGGGGACGTGGGCTGGGAGAGGGGTCTGCGATGTCCTCAGCGGCCCCAAAATGCAGCAGGGTGCCGGGGAGATCTTATAAAGCTTCATCTCGGTGCGCCCAGCAGGGTGGGGAAGGGCTGGGGCAGAAGGGTCGGCGTGTAGCGGCCTGCTGCGAAGGGTGAAATTTAATCGTAGGCAAGGCGAGGTCGTGTGCTGGGGGAGAGCCTTGCGGCTGTAAGGCGAGCGCCCTGCCCGAGGTCGCGCCAGCTCGTGGGGACGGAGGCTGTGAGCTGCCAGCAGCTGCGAGGGGGCTTCTAGGATGGTGCCCAGATGGCTCCCCAGGAGAGGAGGGAGCCCGGCGGCGGTACCAATGCAGGCGTTTCCAGCCAGCCCTGCTCCGGAGAGGAGAGCTGGGGCTGGAGCTGCCCGCTTGGTGATCAGGAAGGACGGGCCCGTGGTAGAGACCGAACAAACCCGGTTCTCTTGGCAAGCAGGGAGAGAAAGGACGATGACGATGGTGGGGATGGAATTATCTGTCAGCACGTTGGCAGCCTGAGCCCTGTGAAAGGAGGAGAGCCCTTCCAGCTAATGGATAACGCTGTGCAACAGCACGTACCTAGCGGGAGGCTTTACCCGTCAGAGCAGCGGGATCTCGGTTCTGCCTCCCGAGGGGACCAGAGAGGCAAAGCTGCGGGAGCTGTTAAGGTGGCGTTGGGTTGCTGTATGGGGTGCACGGGGGGTTGCGACCGCTGCTAAAGGCAGGGAGGGGGCCTGGGGACCTGGGGGGTGCTCCCCAGCCACAGGGAGTGGGAAGGGGCGGGCTGGGATGAGCACTCTCGTGCCGGAATCCTCCAGATCACCCGCAGGAGTTGTGCTCAAGCTGAAGCTTCTCCGAGTACCTGCGAGTGTAGGTGGGTGCCCCTTGGCCCGTGGCAGGACTGGAACAGTTGTTCAGAGACGGTCTCCTTGCACCGGGGAGAACTGGTGAGTGTACCAGGGGTTGGCATACTCCAGGTGTCAGGCACAGTGAATTTAACTAGAAATGTTCTAAATTATAAATATAGTTATTTGGATGTAAAATGTGCCAAGAAACACTTGGTGAACATGCAGGCTATCTTCCTATTTGTTCCTTTCAACCAACATGCTTGAAACGGTGCTTTCTTTTCAGCTGGGCCCTGTGCTTTCCAGAGGGTTTGATTGAAGGTAGGCAGTAGAGGGCTGGGGGGACTTAAGGAACTTATGCGAGGCTGTCTGTGTGGCATGGACTGAGGGCAGGATGGGGGTGAGGCTGTAACAAGGATGGGATGATGGATGGGATGATGGAACCGCTGCCCCAGGTGTTCCCCTCAGACTGGTGCCGAGTGGAGCGAGCACGCTCAGCCTTCCCGTGCTGCTGGTGAGGCTCCGGTGGCTGTGTCCACACAGGGCTGCAGCCAGGGAGGTGCTGGGGGTGTGTGTTCGTATGCTGAGTACCAAAAGATCTTGTTACGGATGTATCTGGGACAGTCAGCAGAGAGGGATCTTCTCTTCCTGAGCCTCAGCCCTTCCTAAGAAGGCAGAAGGCTGTGCGGAGTTTCTTGGTGTGTTCCCTCAACAGGTTCTACGTGGGTCTGTCTGAAATTCAGTTCCTCAGGCATCTGTTCGGGCTGGAGCCTGTCTCGGGAGGGAGGGTGTCTCCAGCAGTGCCTTGTTTCAGTTTATGAGCATGGTTTCGAAGCTCACTTCCCGTGCTTTCCTGCATGTGAAGTTGCACCGTGATGCAAATCATGGTGCTGCTTTCCTTCGAGATGAAACATGACTGGTGGATGCTCGCTGGGAGAGCAGCTAATGCTCTCCTGCAGCTAAAGGGTGTTCAGCCAGGGGCCAGACAAGAGCTTGTCCCAGCACCCACACTGTGTTTTGTTGGGCTCTGGGTCCCTGGAGCAGCGCTGTGACCTGCAGAAGTGTTCCCAGTGCCGGCATTGCTCACTGACACGGTGAGAGAAGGGCTCCAAGAAACTTTGTTGTGTAAAAGTTTATCTTTTTTCCTCCTTCGAAATAGAATTTAGGAGATAAACGCTTGCATATAAAGGATGTGGTTGATGCAGAAATCTTCCAGTATGAATGGTTTTGGAGGGAGATATGCAGTCTTCTAGTAGCTGCTCAGATCCAAGATCATTTTTTTTTGCTTATAGGTAAAGAGAAGAATGAGGTTAGGTCCTCTGCATCTGTCTGTGGTACTGTTGTAAAGCTCTACATTCAATTTCTTGTACTTGATTTAATCAGGAGATAATACCTTAGGTTGCAAGAAGAGAAGTTTTAAAAATTCTTTGAAATGGCAATTTTTGTAGGGCCTACAGCAGGACCATGTGTTACTTCTGTTGGTACGGGTATTACCATGGGTGTGTACGTGGGCATGTACATGTGCTGCACGTAGGGTCGGTGCTGTGGTAGCTTTTCTGTGTTCAGCTTTGCACTAAGCTAAGGGTAAGACTGCTGGCTGCCAGCTGAGACTGGGGAGGAAATAGTATTTAGGTAATATGGAGATTAAAATAATCATGAAGACAGCAGGACTGGGGGTACTTTCAAGCTTCTAGGCAGGTATGCTAACTTCTGAGTAAAATGTCAGACAGCACAGGGATGAGAAGCTGTTCTCCCAGACGGATGAGTGCAGAGCTGCTGGAAGCAGGAAGGACGGGGAGTTGGGAAACACCAGGTAGGTGCTGATATGCCCCATGGCCCTCAGCAGCAGTCAGCGGTCTTCTAAAAGGAGCAATGCAAATTGTGCAGCATTCTTCCCTTCTGCCCAGTACAGTAAAAGTGAGAGTTTGTATTGGGAACTCCAGTTGTTCTGCAAATCTTGGGAGATTTGGGTTTGTTTGTTGGTTGGTTGGTTTTTTTTTTTTTTTACTTCCAGGTCCTGATTGTGCAGCTGTTACAAAGACAAAGCATTCTAGGCTGAAATGGAGATTTACTCTGCTAAAGATTTCAGCACAAGGCACCAGTTTGCAAACACAGATGTGTTTCTGTTTTGTCTTCCGAAAACGCGTGACCTGCAGCTCCTGCCTTGGGACGCGATGCTCACATCGCTGTTTTCCTGCTGTTCCCTTGCTATCAGCCTCGCAGCTAGGGAGAAGCGACGCGATTTTCCTAGGCAGTGTCAGAGGCATGGCTGCTATGCAGAGGATGTATTTCCTTGTCTGATCAGAGGGAGGACAATTAGCACAGAAGCCATAGGAAACCACAGTCCATTTTCTCAACAGTACAAAGTCTCGGAGGCAGGGGGAGCACGCTTTTTACTGCTGGCACAAGACGCTGACGGAAGCTCTTGGCTGCTGTTAAGATTTAGCGTTGGGTTCGTGCACTTGGAGGCATCTTGTGGCTGCGGTCTGAAAGGTGGTGCCTTTGTGCCAGTGCAAAAAGGCTGCTGGGGAGCCTGGTGAGCACAGCAGGCCTGCGCTGGTCACAGCCCTGGGCAGAGGATGGAGCCGGGAGGGGAATGGGTTCACCTGCACAGCTCCTGAGCGAGGCCCTGCTGGAGAGCAGCTGTGCCTCATCGGGGCTCTCTCAGCAGGCTTAAAATTCATGTGAGCAAATACAAGGGAGAGCCCCAAAAGATGGCAATGTAATTAGCATCTTAGGACTCGTGAGTAACAGCTGTGAGCTGTGTATTGGGCTTTGTAGCTCTCAAACCCGAGCTGGTCAGAGAACAAAGGTGAGAGCTGGGGCTTTAGATGCGATTTGGGTAATTTATGTCTCTGTCACCTATTGTGATCAGCAAAGGAGCTTTGTATTAGTAGCAGTTGTTTCCTTTACCTGTTTTATATGCAAGAAAATGGAATAATACCCAGTTCTCTTATAGATTAAGAGAATTTAAGATTATAAAAGGAAGGATTCGTGCTGAGATGGTGGTCCCCATGCCTGGAACCAGACGTTCCCAGCTGAGGGTGTCCCCAAGCCTTCTTTGCTACCTACTCTCTGCATTTAGAAAGAAAATCTTCTGTGCCTTGTCCGAACAGGCTGGCTACCTATTGCACTTTTTGGAAAAGGTGTTTTTGGAAGGAATGTGTCTAGCTTCCACTGCTGTGGAGAGGTAAGTTTGGGTGCCTGAGCTGCAAACCACGTGCAAACTCCCAATCCAAAGGGAGCCCTGACTGATGTCCAAAGTGACTGAGCCGTTCACCAGGACGAGGTGCGGGGGCCGAGGGGCAGCTACACGTGGGTGCGGGTTGTGTGCGGGACCCTGGGGCAGCAGGCACGGCAGGGAGGGCTCAGCACCTTCCTGCTTCTCACCCTGCTTTGCTGAGCCTCAGAGCTCAAGGTAGGGCAAGCCAGAGGCTTCTTTTCCCAAGCCCTCAGCTGGACGGCAGTGCCCTGCTGGGAGTTGTTCCTCCAGCCTGCGAGTCTGCTTCGTGCCATGGTCGCAGGGTCCTGGTGCTGCGAGGGCACCGCCAGCCTTGCCTGTTAATCTGTTAATTGATACAGGGTTGACTCATTCACAGTGCCAAGACCCAGGACAGCTGCTGTCTGTGTTTTCTCTCCTTCCCTTTTGGGGTGATTTTTTTGGTTTGTTTTGTTGGTTTTTTTTTTTTTTTTTTTTTTTTCAAATGGCCATGACTCAGCCCTTCCCTGCTGCTCGCCGAGTTTCCTGGTCTCTGAATAGGCTATTCTTGGGACAGTAGTTCCTGGCTGATAGCAACAAGGGGAGTGTTGTTTGTGTTAGTTTGCTTATTTATTTATTTTTCCTCCCCTGGCCTGGCTTTAAGCCCTGCCTGCCTCTGATCTTTTCCTTGTCCCCGAATTACTGAATCGTCCTAAATTGCTGGATGCCACCTGGGGTTTGTTCTTGCCCCTGTACCAAAGCAGTGCAGAACCAGGCTGGTCCAGGCCGAGCACCTTTAGCTTTACCCTAGTGGCAGGGTGATGGTGACACTCCTAAGAGCACAGTTATCCTGTTACAGCTGTGCCTGTTGTAATGCTTTAACCCCCCTGTTTTATCCCCTCTAATTCCAGGGGGCTGTGCTGGGCTCTCCAGTGATCTGCCTTGTGAAGGTGAGGGTCACTTCTTATCACCGTGTCCATACAGCACAGGTAACACGGTGAGAAGTAAAGGGAAAATACCAACTGGGATTTAAAATCACGGAAAAGCAGCTTTCTGATGACTTAATTAGTTACTGCCCGCCCCCACGGATTGCAGAGGCTGCAAACCTGGAGCGTTCCCTGGGATTCCCTTTGGCATGCCTCACGAGGCAGGTACACAGCTTCTCGCCACGGAGGATTTTGTCTTTCTTCTGAAGTTTATTCCTCTGCAGTGTGGGCTGTGGGAAGCCACCTTCCAGGGCAGGCAGTGCTCCCAGGCTGGGAGGCACAGCTCTTGCTCCGCAGCTGGGTGGCTGGAAGCGAACACGGTGCCTAATATTGAGCAATATTTGCTGGCTTGCACTGCTCTGTCCAGGCAGTTATACACGAGGGGGAGTAGCCAGAGCTGTTGTATATTTTGCCTAGAAAATACAGTTGGCTTTTAAAAACAACAGAGGCACTCTGTTTTCTCACAGGCTGTGGTTACCAAGATAAATTTCTTAGACAAAATACTGGAGAACTGGAAACACAAGGGCAGTGTTCTCCTCCAGCACCCCTCCACGTTTTTGGGTCTGCTGTATTGTTGTTAAGCCAACCAAGATAAAAGCGTTTCTGTGCAAGGAGGCTTTGAGAACATTCACTGCCGGATTAAATTAGCCTTTCTGAGAATAATTAGTAGCTGGGATGGAGGCAGCCCCCCTCGCTGCAGCTGTAAATTCCACTCGTGCTAGGACCCACTGCAAGTGACTCAAATGGTAGATGTGAAAGCTGTGTCTGGGGCACTGCTGTTACCTTGAGATTGGATTACTAGTCAGTTGTGAGTGCAAAGCAGCCCACTGAATTGTTATTTATTTATTTATTTATTTATTTATTTATAAATAAATTGATGTTTATCCTGTGGGCATCTTAGCGTTATGCACTTGAATTTCCACCCATCTCATCTCCTGCCGTGAGCAGTGACCCTGCCTTTGCTCCTGGGACTGTTCGAAACCCTCTGATCAGCAACACTCCAAGTCTAAAAGTGAAGCGCTGCGGTAACAACTTGACAGAGAGGCTGAGAAAGGGTTTAGAAATGCTTAGAAGAGGGACTTGAGGAAGTGTGCTGCTGAGTAGTGGAGATGACTTGGAAATCAGTCGAAATACCTAGATTTTCAGCACAAGGTCTTCTGCTTTCTATGTCTGCTCTTCTGGAGCTGGTGTGGCTCTTGTCCCACGCGTGCTGGTGCCTGGAGCCGTGTCCTGGGGAGGCATGAGGACATCGACTCTCTCCCTCACCTTTTTTTTCCAAGGGAATGCAGCCCTGCGCTCTGTGCAGATCTTAGAGTGTGGCTGGCTGATTTGTGTCTTGGTCAATGTTCCTCTTGGATCTGCTTACATTTAAGTGAGGCGGGCTCACGATGGGGCTCCGCGTGCCCTCGCCATCTGCCCTGCTGGGGCTGCCCTGCAGCAGGCAGCAGCGGTGAGCTGGGGGCACGGGGAGCAGCTTCTGGCACGACCAGAGGCACCGATGTGAAGCAACTCGCTGCGTGCCGTGGTTCGGCACAGAGCAGAGGTTGGGGTGAGGGGTTATGAAGGAGCTGGCAAGAACTTGGTGCTGCAAACTGAAACCAAAGGCACGGATACTCAGCGCGGGCTGGCTGGAAGCAGAGACGGGACCCCAGGAGCTGTGCTTGTGGTCCTTCTTGGTGGCAGGGCTCAGAAGAGAGTTCGTGGCGTACGTTGCAGCTGGGGTGAACCCCAAACCACGCTTATTTGTCGTGGTCTTAAGTAAAGTGGAATGACACAGAGCGCTTCTCACGAGTCCTCAGAAAAAAACGCAAGGTGACACTGTACCTGCTAAACTGAGATGTCAGCAGCTTCTCTGGTGCCAAGAGAGGGGTATTTGTGGGGAGAGCATTTGCACAAATGTTTTTGGAGGCTGGAGTCAGCCCTATAGCAAGCTGGTGCTGTGCCTTGGCTAAGAAAACACCAGTACTTGGACATGTATTTTGTACATCTCTTGGAAGGAAAGTGGATCTGGAATCACCATCAATGTATTCGAAATTATTTCATTGTGTTGCAAAATCTGCAAGGGAATTCTGAATAGGCTCTTGGGCACTGATTAATTCTGAAGCTGAAATGCGGCTACATCTCCACAAAAGTGCTGATCCTGTACGACTTTAATTTCCTCCTCCCTTGGAGCTCAGTGTGTTATTTGATGGAAGTCACACATCTAATCAGCTCGATTCAGCAATGATGTAGCTGGATTATTTGACTTTCTCTCAAAAAATTCTATAGAATGAGGGAGTAATGAACAAATAGCGTGGATAAAGGAATCAAATATTTTTAATACAGTGCTGGGAAAGGGAGCTATAGAAAGCTGGGCTGTCCTGTGAGAAGCAGTGGGCAATCACCCTGTATTCATCTTCTCTGTGAGAGAACTGGGAGGCAGGCACTGGAAGGGGCAGGCAGCAGGCTATAACAACTTCTCATGACTGTAATGCTTCTTTTTTGTGGAGGTAACTGAAGAGCAGAGCTTGCTGCTGCCATACGTAAGCTCAGCAAACCAGTGGGCTGTGAGGATCTCAGGGTGGTCCCTGGGGAAGCTCCGGGCTGCCTGATGCTCCGGGAGCAGGAGGGAGGGCAGGGGGCTCGTGCTGTGCTTCCTTCCTAACTCGTTTTTAAGCATCTGTTACAGGCTGCCGTCAGGGACAAGATACAGAGCTGTGGTTGTTGGTAATGCAAGGAACTATAGGGCTCCTGCCCCATCGTCTCTGGGATTTGTACTTGCCTTTAAGCTGCTTGAGTGGTTGAAGCAAAAAACAGCTAACGTTGTGGCACAGTTAAGCTCGGTGCTGTGTTAAAACACTGTAGTATTGGAGTAATCTTGTTTTGTTTGCTCTAGGTCATTGCAGGTTGTGTTATTAACGTACAGCAGATAACAAATGGAAGACGTAACGTGGTGTTTTTCCACTCGGGGTAAAGATCAGGTAGATGTCCTGGGCGCTGGACGACAGCCAGTGATCTCGCTGGGTGCTTTCTCATGGGTGTTACCAAGCGTGTGTTTGGGCTGTTTGTCACCTTCAGCAAAAGTCCCACGGAAAGGCTCTGGTTCTCCAGAGATCTGGCGTGGGGCACCCCATTCCTCACCTGAGTCTCTCAGGAGCAGATGGCTAAGGTGCAGAGGAACACAGGTTTGCCCTTCACGTTTCTTTTATTTCACATCTTTTCACCCATGCGAACAGCTGGCCTGTTGCAGTCCGTCCTCTCTGGAGAGCAGGTCAGGAGCTGGAAATGCCTGACACAGAGCACCCCTCGAGAGGGAGGTGTTTGCTTCCTAGCCCTTCCGTGCCGATAGCTCCCCTGCAGCCCCTCTTGGCTCTCATCACATGCCGCTGCTGGTGCAGTGAGCTCTGCAGAAGTGTGACGCTTGCTGCAGCTCAGGAACCTGCAGCAGCTGCCCCACTTTGTTCTTTTCATTTTGGATAGTTTTTCTTTAAATGCTCGGGTTGACCAGGTCCTGGCAATGCTGTTTCTGCAGCCAACAAGCGCTGGGTCAGCCCATCTGGAGGCGAAAAGCACTGGAGAGAATCCCAGAGGCGGCAGCAGG
Organism: Aythya marila; assembly: GCF_965140915.1. NCBI lineage: Eukaryota > Metazoa > Chordata > Aves > Anseriformes > Anatidae > Aythya > Aythya marila. The sequence continues at coordinate 6,458,980 of NC_139056.1, read as the reverse complement.
TCCTTGCAAGCCCTCCTCCCGCGTGTAACCCTTTGGGGGTGCTGCAGATAAACCATCCTTGTCTTAAGCAGGGGGATTTTGTTTCTGCTTTTGCTGAAATCCATATAGAGGAGCTGCACGAAGCTGTAATTTGAATTTCTGGCTGAGAACAGCTGTGCCTGGACTGCATCAGGGAGGTTATCTGATGGTGCTTTGGATGTAATACCCTGAGAAAGCTCGCTTCGGCCACAGCTCCTGGCTTCCAGCGAGGATCCTGCTCGTGGCTGATTTGCCTGCTGGGTTATGGTGGCACGCAGGAGGTCAAACAGCATGGCCGAGGCCCCAAGGTAAAATGACTGCAGTGGGGATGATCCTCCAGAGCCCGGCGTGCTGCACAGCAGCCCCAGCTGTCTGACACGGCCGGAGCATGGAGGTGAATCGCGTTCTCCTCCAGGAGCCCTTGTTCTGAAGGACTGCTGCTGAGCTCCATCTCTGCGCCGAAGGAAGAGCCTGACCCTCCTGGAAGGAGCAGTTTTCCGCAGCTGAAGTCTGACTGCAGAGGTGTGGGACAGAACAGCCCGGCTGTTTCTGCACGGCGGGTTTCCTCTCCCTGGCAGGGACGCTGAGGGCGCACGGCTTGTGTTCGGGGACACACGGCTGAGTCGCTCGGAAAAAGAGCAAACCTTTCCCCTGGTCCTTACGCTGGGCTCCCGTCGGCGCCGTGCACGCCTGTGTTGTAGGCATGCGCCCTCTTGCTGCTTGCCCAGGACCAGGATGCTGAGCTCCTGAGGTGCCGCTGGGGTGACCGGCGGGGTGCAGCGGGGGGACGTGCTGCTTGGTCCAGCACCAGTGCGTGCCCTCCCTGCAGCGCTGCCTGCTGTTATTCTGTTATTCCTTCCCTCCTGGCCCCGGGGGGAAACACAAAGGCTGGAGGCAGCAAACGCGCCTGGGAAGAGGCAAGGCAGCGGGGGAAGTTTGGCTGGCTGACACAGAAAACAGCTCTTTTTGCTCTGCGTGAAAGGCGGGCAGAAGGAAGCCCCAGCACTGCTTTCACAGCGGGGATTTTTGCCGTCTTTCCTCTCCAGGTAAGCGCTGCCGGCTGCGGGGCGCGCGGTGCTGAGGAGCGGTGGGATTTGAGCCACGTCCCCGCGAGCTGTGCGAGCAGGCGTGCGGGCATGCGCGTGGCACGGGCAGCACCCGTGGCTCCCTCGGTGGCACAGGTGTGACAGTGAGCGTGCCGCAGGAGGTCCGGGCTGGCCGTGGGGGTGCCGCTCACAAACGTCGGTGTGCTCGCTGCCATCAGGCACAGCTCTGTCCGCCTCCGAGCTGCCAGCGCTCCCCGCAGCCTCTGCTCGTGCCCCTAAAGCCCTTCTAAAGGCTAACAGGCTTCCGATCGAGTGGCATTCTGCTAACGTCTGACCTGTCTTTGTGCTCATCCCTAGCAAATTTAACTTCCTCCCTGTTCTCAGTATTTCTCCCCTTTAAGTCCTGAATCAGCAGGTATTTACCTTTTTTTGGCCAAGCGTTCTAGCGGCAGAAGCCCTTCAAACCAGGCTGAGCCGAGGCAGCGATCCTGCCTGAGGGAGGTGAGGCCCGTGCTGGGAGCTGAGCCGAACCCCAGCTGCGTCTGCGTGTGTCTTTGGCAGTATCTGATTTCAGCAAGGCCTTGGCATCACTCTGAAAAGACTTTCAGACCCGTTTCTGCAGCAGGAAAAAGCTGGTGGCACATGGTTAGCTTCCCTGGGGCCAGGAAGATGAGGTGGTGTTGGCCACGACGCTGTTCCTTTTTTAAAAGGGGAGAGGCTGGCATTGGTGAGGGAGCCCAGTTTTTTGAGAGCTCTTGACTTTGTTTTTGAGGACGTATTTACAAAGCCTGGCAGCTGAAGTTTGTGTCTGATTGGTCTACAGTGAAGCTGGAAGTGGTTGCATCCTTTTCTCTGACTTACACATTGAAATGTAGCGTGTTTTTTCCTCTTAAAAATATTGGACAGACCTGGCACAGCTCAGCTCCTCTTCTTGCCCCAGAGCTGCCTGATGGGGGACCTGGGCAGGTCGGGGAGCGCAGAGCAGAGCAGGGAGGTTGTGTGGGTTGAGGCTGTGGCTGCTGTGGGCCGGGTCCTCTGGCCTTGGTGTTGTGAGGGAGTTGTGCTCTCCTGGGACAGGGCCATGGGCAGCAGTGGGAGTGCAATCTGCTCTCAGCTCTTCCCTTTAGCTAAGCCACATCTCCAGCCTAGCCTGCTCATGGGCATCCACATAGCGTGTCTGTGCCAAATGCAAGCCTCCTGTAACAGCCCCGAGCTCTGAGGCAGGAGCAGAGGGCCAGGAGTGACCTGGTGCAGCCCCACGGCAGCGCTGCAGGGTGGATGGAGCTCGCTGGAGCAGCTTGGGCAGCCCCAGGAGGTGCTCATGGTGCCAAGGCTGAGCACGGCTTTGGGTTGCTGCAGTGGCCGTTCGAGATGTGAGGGAGACAATGGGCTCAGTGGAAACACAGCCCAGAAAAACCCTGCGAGTGCTCGGTGTGCTCAGCCCAGCAAAACAAAGTCTGAGTCATGATATGATGGCTGCTCGCAGAGAGCAGGGAGCGAAGGAAAGCTGTTCGGGCTGAAGAACAGATGGGCATAATCTGGCTACAAATAAACCCAGGCTAGAATCTGTAAGGTTTTCATCGCACTGCTTTGATGGATAGTGGTGTTTTTTTTCCTACCTCTCGGAGCAGCAGGGGTTGGAGTGGGACAGCAGGAACAGCAGGAGCAGTGTGACCAACGCATCGCTGGCAGTTTTGGTGGTGTCCCCAGAGAGGGAAGGAGGGACGGGCTGATCCAGCTGACCCAGCGGTGCCGCTGCCCCCTGATCCTGGCTCTGCTCGGCTGCTTGTGCCTCCAGCCCACTCCTGCCCTTTGCTTGTCTTTAACAGGAGCCGTGTTCCAGTGATCGCACGGTGATCTTCTCTAGGTAGGTTAAAGCAGAGCAGCCAGCAGAAGCTGTGCTCTGCTCTTCCAGTTTAGAAGAACTGACCTGCATTTCTGCGCCAGAAATACAATCTCTTCCGTCCACCCCCGTCCTTTTGCTGGTAACCAGCTCCTGTTGAGTCTTATGATCGTGAGACCTTGCTCCCAAAGGACCTGCATTCATGATTCCATCAGATCTTAAACTTAAGTCCTGGTAAACTCAGCCTAAATTATTTGTGATTTTTATTTTCCCTGGGTGTGCAGCTGGTTTATGAATACAGTTCTTGCAGTAAGCTATAGTGTGGATGCAGCGTGTGGGGGAATGGTTATTCCCACGTGAGAGGAGCTAATTTGGTCACGGCTGCTTTCATGGCACAGATGGCACCGGTGCTGCAGCTGCAGGAAACCAGCGTGGCTGAAGTGGGGCAGCTTTGTGGTCCTGACCACTCCCCGACACCCCACCGCGAGCAGCTCAGACTCTGATCTGTTCCTGCAGAGGCACTCAGACCCCGAAGGCTGCCGTGGCAGGACAGTCAGGGAGCGTGTAATCCTTCGCCGTGTAATCCTCCAAGGCCGGCATGCTGCTCCGGGGAGCAGGGCTGCTTGCACCACTGCCATGGGCACACAAGGGCAGGGTCTGTGCGCTTGGTTCTGGCCCCGCTGCTTTTGAGAGGGGGCAAGGGGCTGTGCAGCGCTGTGAGTGATGCTCTCAGGGCAGACCGGGCGCAGAGGGGAGCCCTCGTGTCCTGCAGCCCCACATGGTGCTGGTGGAAATGGGCTGCAGTAGGTTTTGTGCTTCTCACATTAGGATAAAAGAAAGCACAGGAGAAACGGCTTCTGAGAAGCTTAAAAGGAGCAGGCTTTCCTTTCCTCCAGGGAAGGGCACGCAGCCAATGCCCTGCTCTTTACGGAGCTCTTTTAATAAGCAGAATATTGCATTACGAGTGACGGAGCCTGCTAACTCCGAGCACAACAGCCCCGCAGCCCATGCACGTCCTTCCTTCCTCCCAGTGCCCGTGGGGCTCTGCGAGCTGCTGCCCATCGCCCTCGCCGTTATCTGCGGCCCGGAGCCATGGCAGGGCGCTGGGGAGGGACGGCTTCGTTCAGCCAGACCCCTGCTGGAGGCTTCTGGTTGTCCTCCTGCTGCTCCGTAAGGGGTGGAGGGGTGGGATGGGGAATTGAGCAAGGAGCAGCGTCCCACAGGCTGAGATAAGCCTGGCTTGCCCTTTCTGCTGAGGCCCCAGAGCATCCTCCAGGACTCAGCAGTCAGCCTTGCAGCTCTGGGGTGGTTCCTGCTTTGGGTGCAGCTCCTGACCTCTGGGGCTCCATGTCTCCACTGCTCTCCTGCTGGGAGCTCAGCTGGCCTGCCAGCATCTGAGCAGTAATGGGAGAAGCTCTGGTGCACAGCTGGCCTGCAAGGCTGAGGGACTTGGGACACCCCAAATGGGCTGGGTGCTTCTAGGATCCCTGTCAGGCATGGGGACAGGCAGCTCCTGGCACGCAGGGTGGCTTGGTTGGCTGCTTTTGGAAGAGTAAGCCCTCTTTTTCTTGACATCCCCAGTGAAGCTAAAAGGAGCACGGCCCAGTTTGTGGCTTTGTAGGTCACTGAAGGAGAAGGAGGGCTCTGCAGCGCTCTGTGCGTTGGGCTCAGGTGCTTTCCTCAGCCTGGGACTGCTGCAGCGGCTCTGCTGAAAGCATGACACGGGCTGTGTCTCTGTCCTCTGGCTTTTAAGGAAGAAAACCAAGAGGAAATGCAGCAGGCTGACCCACCCAGCTGCTCCAGCTGGGCTGTGTGCATCTGCATCTTAAAAACGCTGGGGAGTACATACTGACATCCAGGGGCAACCCGATGGCTCTCCTGGGCTTTGCTCAGCTCCGGGGTGTATCAGCACGCTTCTCCATGGCTCACGGTGCTGACGGGGCTCCTCCGCAGGCTTGTGACCTGCTGTGTGAGACAGGGCTGCCTTGGGGCAGGAGCCTGCTGTGGTGCCATGGAGCTGAGCAGTTTCCCAGCGTGCAGGATCAGTGCTGGCACTTGAGGGACCCCAGCGGCTGCTGCCCAGCTCAGCACCCTCGCCCTGAGCTCCGTGGCAGCTTTTCACAGCCTGGTTATCGCCTGGGTGCGTTTTTTTCCTGCTCGGCTGTGGGCTGCTGGAGTGGGAGCTGCTGAGAAAGCCCCGTCCTTGCAGCACGCTGAGCTGGCCAGCGGAGCAGCAGCCCAAGGGACACTGGACAGGCGCAGTCACGTTGGCTCCTGGCCGGCCGCGGGCAGGGGGAGGATTTGGCTCGGCGAGGGGAGCTCCTTGCGCTGCCTCCCGGGCACTGACAGCAATGTCACTGCGTCCCCGTGCCTGGTGGCAGCCTTCCCAAGCACGGAGCGAGCAGCCTCTCACTTGTATTTCCCAATTTAGTCACGTCCTACCAGGCAGAACCGAGCCAGAGTAAACAGGAAAATCGCGCCTCTTGATGTCATCGCGCTTCCTTGGAGTGCCGGAGCTGCCGGAGCCCTTCCCTGGCAGCCCCCCCTCGGCCGGGACGCGGCCGAAGGCGCGATGGCAGCGCCAGCACCGTGGCCTGGGGGACTGTGGCTGCGTAACCCCGCAATGCCCGGCCCCCTGCCGGGGGGCTCTGCCTTCCCGGAGAGGCATTTGGGGCTGCAGCCCCTGCCTCAGTGCTTGCTTTGCCTTCCAGCTGTGCGGGAAGGAGCCGGTGAGGCTGCAAGGTGGCTGTCGGGGGAACCACTGCAAGGTGCTGCAGCCCCCCCGGGCACTGCAGGGTCTTTGGGGTGAGAAATACCCCGGGGAGCGTCTCAGCTCCTGCAGCAGTGGCTTTGCCACGTGCTGAGCCAGGGGGAGCACAATGAGGTGGTTCCTGACCGGAGCCCCTCACCCACATCTGCACTGGGCAGGGGGAGCGGGGGCACGGCGGGCAAGGCTGCGCTGTCACGGTGGCTCCTTAATGTCACTTGTTCCCTGTCTCCTTCCACGCAGGTTTGGGAGGGTAAGGCAGCTTCTGAAGCACACTGCTGAGAAGTTGTCTTCTCCATCAAGACCTCTGAGCTCCTTGCAGCAGGGAAGAGGCCAGGTAAGCCTGACGGTCATCAATCTTGTCCCACGCCACGGTGATATTTAGAGGTGCTCTCTGTGGCTCTGCTTCTCTGCCCCAGTTTGTGCTTCAGGCTCAGGGGGTGCTGCCATCCCCATGGGGGTGCAGCTTTGCACGGGGCTCTGCCGGGGGGCTTTGGAAGCTGTGGGCAGCTCCTCCCTGCGTGTGGTCCCGGAGCACAGGGCAGGGCAGCTTCCAGCACGGCCTGCCCAGCCTCACACCAAGGCTTTGTGGCTTTGTGTTTCCCCTCGGTGGGGCTGAGGCCGATGCCGCAGTGGTACCAGCCCCAGCCTCGGGTCAGCAGCCACCCCCTCCCAGCCGGCACCGTGGGCATCGGGCGTCTCAGCTCACGGCACCTTTCCTTGCAGGGCAGCCTTGAGCCATGTCCAACGACCCCCCGCCACCCTACCCGGGCGGCCCCTCGGCACCGCTGATAGAGGAGAAGCACGGCCCGCCCCCTGCCACAGGTACCGGGGGTCCCAGCTGCTCCGGGGTGCGGGGGGGTCTCTGCTGAGAGGGCAGGAGCAGGGGGAGCGCAGCTTCCCCGGGGGAGCTGGACCGTGGCTGCTTCTCTCTGCACTGCCCTGGACGTGCAGGCACTGGGGTGGCTGGCGCGATGCCCTGCTCTGTGTCACCGCATCGCCCAGGGCAGGAGGTCCCGGGAGCAATGATGAGAGCAGAAGGCACCCCCTGCGCTGCTTGCTCGCTGGGGGGGGGAATTGGGGCTGCTTGTGGCCCAGGGGACGAGGCTCTGGCCTCGCTCAGCGCAGCCCCACAGGCCTCCTGCTGTGTGCTGGGGGAATTGCCCACGGGGCGCAGAGGCCTAGTTCCTTCCCCATGCTTGTCCCAGCCCCTCCCCATTTGCTCTGTCCCCCTCACCTCTTCCCTGCAGCCCCCCCTTCCCATTCCGTAGCCCCCATCCAAGCAGAGGCCAGCCAGCCAAGCCCCGACCTCCCCCTTCCCCTCTGCTGCCTCCCGTGACTCCGTGTTTCCTTCCAGATGGCGTCTCCCCAGCCGTGGGACAGCCCCAGGGGGTTCCCGTCCCCCCTCCTGAATTTGGGCCCCCTCCCTATGAGCCTCCGCAGCCGGGCTTCGTGCCCCCCCACATGCCCACCGACGGCTCCGGGCCCTACGTGCCGCCTGGTGAGTGCCGCGAGGAGCTGCGGTGGTGATGGGTGGGGGTCCTGGGTGGGAGTCCCGGGGGTGTCTCAGGGAGGGGAGGCCGTGATGGGGCGCTGGGGCTGCCTTTAGGGGCATGCAGCAGGCTCCTTAGGGCAGGCTGGGGGGCATGGCGCCCACCCTGGAGCAGGGCAGCCCCCAAACCCAAAACCAAGGGCGTGCTGCAGCAGCAGGGCACCGTGCCCTGGGGATGTGGCTTCGTCTGCCCCCTGCAGCCCTTTATCTGTGCCCTTTATCTGTGCCCGTTTCTCCTTCCCAGCAGGTTACTACCCACCGCCAGGCCCTCACCCTCCCATGGGCTACTACCCTGCTCCGGGCCACTATCCGTCACCCGGTGGCCACACGGCAACAGTGCTTGTCCCCTCGGGGGCTGCCACCACGGTGACCGTGCTGCAGGGAGAGATCTTCCAGGGCGCCCCGGTGCAGACGGTGTGTCCCCACTGCCAGCAAGCCATCACCACCAAAATCTCCTATGAGATCGGGCTCATGAGCTTCCTGCTCGGCTTCTTCTGCTGCTTCGTGGGGTAGGTGCTGCGGGCAGAGCTGGGGCCTCCCCGCCACCAGCAGCCGTGTGGTGATGGGGTTTGCTCTGCACCAGTCCTGGTGGCCCTGACACCAGCTGCTTTGGCCGTGCTGGTGGACACAGCGGGGGTCTCGGCACTGAATCCTTGCTGAGGCTGCACAGGAGTTGCTGGGGGGGGCAGTGCCTGCAGCCCTCAGCTCCTGCTGGGGGAGGATTTCCAAAACTCTGCTGTGGAGGAGGCGCCTGTGCCCAGAACCACAGAGCTGTGGTGTTGCCTTGCAGCAGGCACTCACCGTGCTGGCGCAGATTCCTGGCCCCAGAGCCACCCTCCTCCCCATGGGCCCTTCCTGCTGTCCCTCTGCGCCTGCAGCTGTGCCCACGGTGGGCTCACAGCTCTGCATCTCCCTGTGCTGCAGGTGTGATCTCTGCTGCTGCCTCATCCCCTGCCTGTTCGACGACTTCAAGGACGTGACCCACACGTGTCCCAACTGCAAGGCCTACATCTACACGTACAAGCGCATGTGCTAACAGCGCCCCGGGAGCCCGAGCCACTGGAATGCCACCGGCCCCTCTCCCACTGCCGTCCTAGTCTACGCGTGTGCAACACTCCTTCGCTTAACCCGCTGGTGGTGTGTATGTGCATCCCCCTGCCTCCCTCCTGCCCCGAGCTGGGCCCACCTTCCCCGAGCTCCAGTCCTGATGTGAGTGGTGGATTGGGGACGCTGGTGTGGCTGCACAGGGGACGAGGGGGCTGAGGCCCCAGCTGCTGTGCACGGGGGCTCTCCCCAGCAGCTGCCTGGCAGCACGCAGGAGCAGGACGTGGTTCTGCACCCCGTATGCTCCAGGGCAATACTGGAGCAAGCTGGGGACACGCAGCAGCTGACGGAGGCACCCACCCCTCAGACACGGTGCCCTGAGCAGGAGCTGCTGCAAGCAGGGGCAGGCACTAACCTGGAGGGCACAGGGGCAGCCCGAGCAGCCAACGGAGCACACGGGAGGATGCAGTCACCTGGCTGAGCTGCAGCCCTTTTAGGAACGGGCCTGGTGGAGGCTCGGCGTTGAGGAGACAGAGGGGTCTTTGTGAGGTTCTGACGTGGCTCCAGGCCCTCTCCAGCCAGGTCAGGGTGCAGCCCACAGGCAGCACGTCCCCAGGAGCACGCTGAGCTGCCTTCAAGGCGTGTGTGTGGGGCCAGGGTGGCTGCCTTGCCCTGGGGCTGTGGCACTGCACCCCTCCTCAGCCCACCCATCCTGCCAGGGCACCAGCTGCATGCGCCTCCTGCCAGCCCTGCTGGGGATGCTTTGGGGAAGGAAAGCCCCCGGCTGCTCCTCGCCCACCTGGCAAGCCCTTAGAAGTGCATCCAGCATGTTGCTACCTGCCCCCAGCACTGTAGAGTAGGGGAGTTTGTTACCCGGCTCCCAGCTCTGGAGCAGACCCACATCCCCACCCCGAGCCCAGCAGGGTCTGGGGGGCACCCCCGTGGCGTTCCTCCTTGCATGTGGGTGTGGGGGGTTACTTTTAGCTCACTTCATACAGGGCAGAAGGATGGGGGCAAGCAGGCAGCAACCCCAGCTGCCAGCAGCACTGTGACAGACAGGGGCAAGAGGCCCTGGGAGGCATTTTCAGTCCCTCTATGGCCACACCTCACACCCCTTCCCACAGCTCCTGCAGCTGGAGCAAAGCCCCCCCAGCTAAGCAGGGGGGCAGGGAAGGCTCCTCAGTAAGGTCTGCAAACACAGCCCGGCCTTTGAAGGCAGCTGCTGTTTGCTCAGAGGTGGAACTGTGGCACTTGTCCCAATGTTTGTATGTAAATAAACATCAGACCCTGAGATCAGCATTTGTCTTTTCTTTTCCCCCTGCTCCCAAATGCACAGATCTGCCCCAAGGAAGCTGGGAAGGGATTGTGTAAGCGTGTGTGGGAGGGGCAGCATCCCCCAGCCCATGGTGTTAGGGGGAGGGAGGTGACATCCCCAGGCTGCAGCCCAGGCACCCCACTCCTGTCCACGCAGCCACCAAGGAAGGCAGAGCAGCACCAGCAGCCCTTGGTGAGGCCCAGCACTGCTCTGGGACACAGAGGGCACGGAAGCAGCTGTGTGACACAGGGCACCTGCCTGGGGGGAAAGATTTCCTCCCATCAGAGAGGACAAGGAGGGGTGACCAGGAGGCTCCTCAGAAGGGGAAAGGCCCAGGTCAGCAGCCAGTTACCTCCTCACAGGAGCTGGGTAAAAGAACAAACAAGAGGACACAGCAGAGATGGGGTGGGCATGACAGGAGTGACACAGTAGGTGAGTCAGAAAAGGACAAAACCGCTTCACCCCATTAACCTCCATCCCAGCCTCCCACCCCTACATTCTCCCACACTGATGCCTCTGGCTTTCCCCAGCTACAGCATAGCAAGTTTTTATTCCAGTCAAGGCTTCAGCAAAGAATTGATGTTGCACAATATACATCTGACACCTCCATACCCCCAACCCACACATTTGGTCCTGTCCCTTCACCCAGGGAGCTTCCACCCGTGAGTTATGCTTGGTCCCTGGGACACTGCAACAAGCAGGACATTCCTTTGAGCTAACGGGCCCGTGGCACAGCCACCACAGCATGACAGAAACATCAGTTTCTCAGGGTACAAAATTGAGTACTGAAAAGACTGATGACACATTCTTGGGTTGCAGCCCAGGGCAGGAAACACCCTCCAGAGACTGCTCCAGGGAAAGAGATGAAAAGCCAAGCATGTGTAGACTTTGTCACTACAGGACAAGACATCTCGAGCCTTAAAAGCTGCTCCAGCCTGAGCGGAGCAGCGCTGAACTGGAATCCTCACATCTTCTCACCAGACCAGTCCTGTACACTAGTTAGCTAAAGACATTACATTACTGTGCTTGCATTATTGGTGTGCAAAAAGTCTTGGACAGTCCCCCAGAATCCCCCCCCCTCCCCCCCATTACTTCCCTGCAGTCAACTCCACCAACGGCGAGGGAACAGTTTGGAAAAGGACAGGGTGCGCCTTGCCACCACCAAGAGCCAGGTGGCAGCCTTGGCATCACATCATGTACCACGCCGCAGCTCCTGCTGCCACAGCAACGCAAGCCGCGAGGATCAGCTGCACCAGGGGCTGCTTGGCCACGGCCACGGCAGCGTGATAGGGACAGCCGGGTGCTGCCTTGCCTGCCAGGACACAGAAAGCATCGTCAGTGCTGCGAGTCTTTCGCCATATTCATGCAGCTGCTCCCTCACTGCCTGCCACCTACCTAGTTTGTCTGCATAGTAAGGGCATTTGCGCAGGTCTCCTTTTCCGTCGTGGACTGGAAGGCCTCCTTCCTGGGCTTCTTCTGTCAGCGACTTGCCGATCTTGTCCAGCTCATCAAATACCTGCACGTGGGCACAGTGAGCACACAAGGTGAGCAGAGCCGGGCAGCGTTCCTCCAGAGCCATGGGATGATCTGGAGAACAAGCAGGAGCTGCTTCTGCCTCCCCCCACCCAGCTCCCAGATGCAGCATTTGGTACTCGTTTCAGAGTGCCTTGCAGGCAGATGTGTGGTGACGTCTGGGATGTGCCACAGCTCAGAAGGCGTAGCACATACCAAAAGCTGTTAAATCCAGCAGTGAGACGCAGCATCACCCTGCTGTTTGCCTTCCAGCCTGCCACAGGGCAGAGTTCTCCCCTCCCTGCTGCCAGAGCTTCTGCAAGGATCCCAACAAACAAAGGAGCCTACCACGTCCTGCCACACATCTGACCAGCTTAAACCACAGCGACCTGCTGTGGGCACAGATGAAAGCTTGCAGCCAGTAACTGAGACTGTGCTCATCCCCCAGTGCAGCTCAGTCACATTTTATGACAGAAAAACACTGAGGGAAGTATCAAGAGGACACAAGCTTACAGACATGTCTGGCCACTCAGCACCGTGCGGCATCTCTGGGTGAGATGGGGGATGAGTGAGGTGCAATGCACTCAAATTGATTGAGGCTGCTTCAAAGTGAGAGTTTTGCTCCCACTGCTGCTTCAAAGCCATACAGCCCGTGGCAATCTTACAGCAGTCATCTCAGTTTAGCCTCCAGGGCTCAGCTGTGGTGCTGGTGTGTGGGAGGAATTCCTGCCTGATACCAGCCATGTCTCCAGAAACTAGCAAAAGAGCTATTCAACCTAGAATCCCACGCAGCAAAGGCAGAGCCCCCCCCCCCACACACACACGCACCGGAGCCCCTCCATCTGGCCTCTGACCCAAACCACTATGCCCAGGCGAGCAGTGGGCTGAATTAACCCAGGCCTAAAAGCTGGTCCAGGGCTGGAAGCAGCAGCACCTACACCTACAGGGGCTCAAGGGATGCAGTACCTGCATGTTAAACCTGAAGGCTCTGTTGGCCTCTTCCACGATCCGCTCCTTACAGCTCTTGTCCAAGTCCAGCGCATTCAGCCTTGCTCTGTACAACTGCTTGAACTGCTGTGCATTAGAAACGTTTTCAAACACGTAGAATTGGATCCCTTCGTCAGTACTGGGCAACTTCAGGGCCCTCTGGGCTACCTTCTTCAGCACCTGGCCACCTGAGAGGTCCCCCATGTAGCGTGTGTAAGCGTGAGCCACTAGCAGCTCAGGCTCGTGCTGCCCCACATGGTGGATTCTGTCCACATAGTGCTGCGTTGCCTCTGAGCACTGTATCTTCTCTTTCCAGTCTTCTCCATAGAAATATTTCATGTCTTTGATCAATGCTTCTTTCCGGTGAAGCTCTAGAGGGAAATACAGAGGAGCAAAGACCGGGTTGTCCTTATTGCGATCCATTTCCTCTTCCAGAGCAGAGTACGTGAAGTAAAGTGCCACAGTAGCCAGCTACGGACAAAGCACAGCGGATGTGAGAGGCCGTTCACTTGAGAGGCACACGACACCTTGTGACTGCCCCACCCCTGCACAGAGTTGGGGTAATCGAGGAGAAAACCCCACGGCTCTACACAAAACCTGCCTGGAGAGCCCATACCAGGCACGTGTCACTTGAAGAATCTTCTCTACCAGTGTTCCCAACAACACTGCCTACAGAGCAGGAGCTAAGAATTAACTGAATGCTGCCAGCTGCATGCTCTGGGCCTCCTGTCACCTTGTTGGCAAGGCACAGGGACTGAGTTCATCCTGAAGGTACAACCAGCACCAACAGCCTCGTGCTAGAGAATACCGAGTGTGCCAAGACCTTCAGGATCAGACAGTGCTACTTGTACCCCCAAACCCACCCCTTCTGTTCAAAATTTTATGCAAAGTCAAAGATTTAGCTTTGACTAAGACAGAGACGAGCTTTCTCTCCAGAGGCTGAAATCAGTGCCATAAACACACCCAGACTTCGCTCCTGAGCGGCTCACACCACCGGTGTCTGTGTGGCAGCTGCACCTGCCCCGAGCAGCCCACACACACGTGGCCAGATGCCCAGCACTTCCACCCAAGTTATTCTGGGCCAGCACACTTCAGCTTGCACCAGTTATTGGGTACATCAAGGAGCTCCACTGCCAAAGAGCACAGCCACACTCACCTTGAAGAGCTCCTTCTTGATCCGTCCTTTCAGGAAGTCTTTGACGAACTGCGTGTTCTCCGCACGGTCATGGGATTCCTTAGTCCCATCCTTCAGCAGCTCTGAAAGGTCGGTGGGGCTGCAGGCAAGCAGGGAGAGCTCCTTTCACTCCACCTCCAGGCACAGCAAGCAGCTTGGCCCTGCTGCGTTTGGAGGGAGCCTCCACCCCCACCAGCCCAGGGCAGCCATCCTGGAGGTCCCTCAGCCCACCCCAGGCTGCAACTGGCACCACCTGGAAGTGACGGGGGCAGCAGCCAGGCTCCCACCGGCCAGCCAGACTTGCCAGTGCGAGAGGCCTGATCCTTACCAGAAGCTCAGACCCAGGATGCCGAAGCAATTGCCAAGAATCCCCAGGTGCTCGCACTGTTACTTTTGCTCCTCACCCCTGTGAGCCCCAGCAACACTGAAAAAGGAGACCTTGAGTGTATCAAGGGCAACTGCCAGGGCAGCCTAAAGAGCCCAGGAGCCTCAGCAGTATCCCTCCTTGGTCTCTGCAGATGAACACACAGGCAAGACCTTAGCTTTTCTAACTGGGGCATCAGTGGTATTGTATTAGTTGCTGAAGAAGAAATGAGAACCCAGCAACGGAACAGGGCAGGAACATCCTTAAAAAGCTTACTTATCCTGCATTACACTGGTTTTGCAGGTTTTCATAAGCTCTCCTTCTAGAAATGTATCATCTCGGATTACAGCCACTGCACTACCTGAAGTTAGGTACAGTTCTCAACACCTACGCTCACAAAATTATGCCACAGTGCATCTTGAACATGCTATCTGTAGCAAAGCAGTCCTAAAAACTGTGTACGTCAGCTGTAAGAGAGACTTTGAACACTCCATACTCATGCATCCAACAGGCTAGAGAAGGCCCAGACACAAGAGGAGTGCCTGGAAGCAGAACAGGCTGAGTTTCATGAGAAGTGACTCCAAGAGAAGCAAACCCATCCATTCAGGTATCCTGGGAGCCACCCTACTCGCCCTTCTCATCTACATACCTTAAGTTTTTGCTTTTAAAACATGATTGATGGACTGCACTGAGTGCAACTGCATCATGTCTACAAGCTGGCAGCTACTAATTGTACGGAGGGACAAGCAAACAGTTGTGTACCGCTGAATAAAGTAACATCCATGTGTGTTCTGCAGAACATCACCTTACAAAACAGCCCCAGTCTCTGTAGGAATAAACGCAACTACTTATTTCCTTTAGCTGTAGGGCAGCCTCAGTCTCAGCTGGACTTGTTTCCAGCTCAGCTTACTCAGACTGCACTTTTCAGAGCAGTCGTGTAGCTACTACAAAGGCTGGAGGAGAGCGTAACTGAGGAAGGAGGCTGACACTGTGCCTGCCTCTGTCTTTTAAGCTGACCTCCAGGAACAGCCCCTTGCCTAGACCAGCGGGTGTTCCGCAAAGAGAAGGGATGCAGCTCACTGGAGCAGAGTTCACCCTTATTTTGGAAGAGTCATCTTTCAAAACAAGACGCTGCTGTCACATGAGGCTGTCCAGCAAGCCATGAAAGGCCAGTTCACCTTGGCGGGGAAGGCACAAACAAGACTGCTACATGGCCAAAGCACTTCTGAAGTTTCAGTTCGATAGCAAAGCCTAAAACACCCCCTGCTTGTTGACAGCCCTGGCCAGGTCACTCCTTGCCACTCCTTCCACCCTTTCAGTACACTGTTGATTAAACAGAATTTACTGCACGTGCATTTAATTAATCACCTATTCTAGTCCCTCACTCCCTTTCAGACGTGGAGAAACACCGCTCCTTTACCTGGGAGCTCTCCTGCCTTGCCCAAGACCGTGTCTGTGCCATGTTGTAAGGCAGGGCCAGCACTACTCACCTGACGTTGTCATCTTCCATTTCCTCATAGCGTAAGCTTTCCCCTTCATCTCCCCCTTCTGAGCTCTCCACAAGGGACGGCATTGCTGGTCTGTGGTGGGGATTAGGCACTCTGAAAGGCAAAGTTGGAGCGGGATGTTAGAGGGAAGCTGCCTCAATGAAAGCACCAAGGAAGGAAGCACCAAGCAGGGAGTCCTGCAGCTGCACCACACACGGGGCAGCAAGGAGCAGCCACCAGCCCTTTTCACTGCACACCAGGACACTTCCAAGAGAACAGCCTTGCTCGTTCAGTTCAGCTCCTCCAAACCTCATCACTAACCCCCAGCCAACACCCCAAGATCTTCACGTTAGCAACCGGTACTGAACTTGGGAGCAAGCCCCTTTCCACTGCTGCTACCAAACAGCTCATCCAAAGCTGGAGTTGGAGTCTGTCCCAAAGCAGGGGCAGACCCCACTGCTCTGCCTTCCCCAGGCTGTTCTCCACAAAGCATGAGAGCAGCTACTATTGAGCACAGTGAGCTACAGACAGTGTTCCTGCTACCACTCAGACACTCCTCTCCCACTGAACAGGGTTTACTCCAAACCCCAGAAGCAACTGCAATCCCTCCCTCCCCCCCTTTTGCAAAAGGAAAAGACATGGAAGTAGCAGGCTACATGAGAAGCACCCAGAAGCAGCAGCAGGTGTCTACCTGGCTTAGCCCAGCCGAACACCATGGCTATGCCACAAATCCAGCCACCTCATTTAGAAAATGGAGCTGTAATCGGTGCTGTGCTGATTACACCACCGAGTTCCAGGCAGCCTTGCCAGATGAGCCAGGCACTGAGCTCCCTGCTGGCTCTCCAGGAAGCCCTGGCTGCTCGGAGGGACCCCTCCTGCTCTCCCAGCCTGGCTCCCACCTCCCTGCGCAGGCTGCACCCGTGGGCTCACCACTCAGCCCGTGTCTGGAGGCCAGGGAAAGAGATGAGATCGACAGCTGCAGGCACGCCAAGCAAGTCTGTGCAGAGCCAGAACAGGGAGATCACCTGGTGGCTCCAAGCTCGCAAAACGCTAACACAAAGAGTGCTAGTTATAAATTAACTGCCCCAGCTTCCAGCCCTTGGGTTACAGCTACCCTCACGGCCCTGCAGAGCAGCAGGAGCTGGGTCTGAGCTCATCCCCAGGTGTGGAGGAGCAGGGCCCTGCCCCAGCTCGGGGACACAGCACCAGGGCAAAGCTTTTACCCATGCTGGGGCGCTCCTTGCACTCACTGCCACAGGGCCTGCCCTGGGTGGGAGCACAGAGCAGCGTCCAACGGGTCCAAACCAGGCTGCTTTGGGACTGCAACCAGCCCCACACGGCAGCGAGAGCCTCGGAGGTGTTCTGAGCACAGCCACGGGGACACGAGGGGATGCCTGCAGTGCTGCAGGTTGCCCCAGGCTCAGATCGAAGCCTGCCGCGGGCACGAGTGGGACCAGGCTGCCTGCACAGCAAGCCAGCCAGCTCGCTGCCGACAGAGGGGGGAGCTCTTTATGGCAGCCTGGCTTTCTGCTCAGCTCTGCCTTCAGGCCTGGCACTGCCCGAGAAATGCAGATTCCATATCTAAGCCAGAGGAACTGGTTCTGATTTGTCTCATCCCTCCCAGGAGCTGCAGCCCCGAGGCAGGGCGTGCTGTGCAGCTTTCCCAGCCCCGGATGCAAAGCAGCAGGCACCAGGAGCCACGAAGGGCGCTCCAGCACCGCTCATCCCTTGGAGGAGGTATAAGGCAGAAGGTGACCCCAACCCGAAGAAACACACAGAACAAACTCCAGAAATTCGGGGGCAGCAGTGGTCAGAGGCTCCCAGCCCACTGCAGACATACACAGCACAGCTCCTGAGCTCAGCTCTCACCAAGGCAAGCCCCATGTCCCTGAGCACACTTTGGTAGCACTTGCCAACACCGGCGCTTTGCTCGCCAGGCTACGCAGAGAGCACCTGAGGGGGCTCACGGGCACTTGCCCCGAGCTGTGACCAGCGTTGCAGAAGCGCAACCGCTCAGCAGGGTGAGCTGTTGTTCAGGTTGCACTGCTCCCCTCAGAAGGGGTTAGCACACAAGAAGTCATTTAAGGACCTTGGCACGCTCTCAGACCCACACCTCGCGTGCCATTATTGTTAAAGCTCGGGTTGACGTGCTCACCTCCACAGCAAAACATCCAGCAGGGACACCAGGCCCTTCAGCACGAGGTGAGGACAGCACACGTCCAGGAAAATAAGGAAGCTTACATGTAGATCTTCCTGATACAGGCTCTAGCACAGACAGCTCCCTGATGAGCCACAAACTCAAGAGACAAGTCAGCACCAATCAAAACCCCGTCCTCTTCCATATTAGGATCCTGAAACTTGGAGGTGGGGAAAAATCAAAGCATTGTAACCCACCTCACCACAGACCGCTGATTTTAGTCAAAACAAGCAGCTGAAATCCGATGACATGGTCACTGGTCAGAGCACTGGCTTCTTGGGCCATCCCTCTCCTTCAAAGGAGGCAGTGTCCTACATGCTGAGAGGGAGGTTTGAGGAGCTGCCTGCCTCCACTTCGGAGGCCAGAACACGGCTTCGTTTGCTGGGAGCAGCTCTGTGCTCATCCAGCCCCTGGCTGATGTTCAGGGTAAACACATACCTCCCCAGCACCCTGCTTGGGAGGAGTCCAACGGCCACGAGACCTGAGGTAGCGGGGCAGGAGAAGTGGAAAGAAGTTTTGGTACGGGACAACTCAGCACTCCAAGCATTTGTTTTCCAATAACAGCGCTAAAGCTCTCCTAGAAAATGTCCCCATCTCATCTAGCCAGCACTTGCTTTTTCCCTACAGACACCTGCACAGCAAGCTTCACACCTGAGGTGCGCGGCCGTTGTTCTCAGCGTAGGACAATGCCTAACCCCGGGCTGACCCTGCCCTTTGAAGGAAGTCAAGGGACAGCACTGCAGTAGGGAACTGAGACTGGAAGTCCTGGCTTTGCTCAGGCACTCTCAGAAGTTCAATAATTCACAGAACACCCACTCAGTACAGAGTTCACAGTTGCTGTTCAACTAGCACGCGACTTGAAGGTGCTTCCCCAAACGCACACAGCTTGCATCCTTGTGCTGAGAATCAGCACAGCACGGCTGGACATACCCAAGCGTCTCAAAGGTGAGACAAACCCCACAACTCCAGGCCTAGCAGCTGGAAGCCATCACCAAGGTAACCTGGCAATTACACGGGAAGAGCTTCTCACCTTCCTCTCCCTCTGGGGAGGTACTCGGCTGGTGGAAATGGAGACCCACAGCAGAAGTCACCGCGTTTCCCTGACCCCACACAGCCAGCACCTCAAGCCTCAGGCGCTCCCAGCGGTGCCCAAGCACACACGGCTCCTGCCCCCCTCCAGCTGCAGTCACCTCAGCGAGTTCATCGTGGAGGGAAGCTCCCGGTGACCGGCAGCACTTCACCTTCTCGTGTGGGCCAGGCAGGGGGCGGCAGGGCACAGCGGGACAAGCACCGGGGTACCGAGGAGCCCAGCGGGCACACAGCTGGACGTGCCGGGACCCCCAGCAGGCCGGCACCGGGCCGTTACGGCCCCACACGGACGGGCACCGGGAGACCGGAGCACGACGGCCGCTCCACCCCACGGAGGGCAGCGGGAGGCCGCGAAGGCCTCGGTGCTCCCAGCCCCGCTGAGGGCCGGCCCCGGGATGTGACGGGATCCCGGCGGGGCCGAGCCCGAGCGCCTCGGCCTGGTGGCGGCGGGCCCCGGGCCCAGCACCGGCGGCGAGTCCCGGCCGCGCCACCCCCCCCAGGCTCCGCCGTTACTTCAGGGGCGGCCCCGGCCCCGCCGCGTTGCCATGGGGACGGCGCCGCGCACGCGCACCACTCACCGCCCCTCCGCTGCCGCCGCCGCCGCTCTCGCGCTGCCCCGCGGCGCTGACGCGAGGCGCGGCCCGGCCGCCCGGCATTTATCCGCGGGGCGGCGGCGGCGCGGCCAATCAGCGGCCTCCGACGGCCCGCGCGGGGCCGCCGATTGGAGGAAACGCCGGGCTCTCGGGCCCGCCCCCGCTGTGGCCGCCTCAGCGGGCCGCGCAGGCGCAGTGTAAGGGGGGGGGGCTCCTGAGGGGCGGGCAGGTCCCGGCCGTGAGGGCGGCGGGAGGGAGACGGGGCGGCGGCTGAGGGGGGGTTTTTGCTTTATTGGTGAAATCTGCACCCGCGGGGACGTACAGCGTCACAACGCGCTTCTCAGGGGGAACAGCCAGCCCCCAGCACCGTCAGGGGGCTCAGGAGGCCCGCAGGGGCTGGGGGACGGCAGCCAGAGCCACCCAACGGCGCAGGGGTTGGGTGGTGTTTGGGGGCTCTCTCATGCCCCGCTTACTGCCCCCTCTGAATTCTCCAAACCTGCCCGGAGAACAGGCCGGGTATTGCCCTTCCTCAAACACACCGTGGAGGCACCCCACGCTGTTCCTCCTGTCTCCCCTCAGAACCATCCCTCCAACCACCACCTCCCCCCCCCACATCACGCCTCCAGTTCAGCTCTCTGCACTCCGCTTTCTTCCACCTCTGCTTCTTAGGATCTGAAGAATCTCCTTTCCATCCTCCTAAAAACAAATCGCTTTCACTCAATCAACAGAGCGAAGGGAGAGCAACGCCGGGCTTTACTCCCTGGGGATGTCCCAGGGCACCAGAGCTAACCTGCCCTCAGCCCTCCTGCGGCTCCCCGGCCCTGTGGATGTGCTGGTGCCGCAGGAGCGCAGAGCTGACCGTGAAGCCCTTCCCGCAGTCAGCACAGGCATAGGGCCGCTCCCCGGTGTGGGTGCGCCGGTGCTGGGTGAGGTGGGCGCTCTGCCGAAAGCTGTCCCCGCAGTCCGCGCAGGCGTAGGGCCTCTCTCCTGTGTGCACCCTGCGGTGGCGGAGCAGGGCCGACCTCCACAAGAAGCTCTTCCCGCACTCGGTGCACTCGAAGGGGCGCTCCCCAGTGTGGAAGCGGCGGTGCTGGATGAGGTGGGAGCTCACCGTGAAGCTCTTCCCGCACTCGGTGCACCCGTAGGGGCGCTCGCCCAGGTGGAAGCGGCGGTGCTGGATGAGGGCAGAACTCACTGTGAAGCTCTTCCCGCACTCCGCGCACTCGTAGGGCTTCTCCCCGGTGTGGACGCGCTGGTGCTTCATCAGCTCGGAGCTCTGGCTGAAGCTCTTCCTGCACTCTGCGCACTCGTAGGGTTTCTCCCCAGTGTGGACCCGCTGGTGTCGCGTCAGGGCTGAGCTCACGCTGAAGCTCTTCCCGCAGTCACTGCACTCGTAGGGTTTCTCCCCGGTGTGCACTCGCTGGTGTTGGACGAGCTGCGAGTTCCCAGAGAAGCTCTTCCCGCACTCGGCACACTTGTAGGGCTTCTCCCCGGTGTGGGTGATCTGGTGCCGGATCAGCTTGGAGCTCATGCTGAAGCTCTTTCCACACTCGGTGCACTCGTAGGGCCTCTCCCCGGTGTGGACCCGCTGGTGCTGGATGAGGTGAGATCGCTGCCGAAAGCTCTCCCCACAGTCGGAGCAGGTGAAGGGTTTCTCTCCAGTGTGGATTCTCCGATGCTGGACGAGGTTGGAGCTCACCCTGAAGCTCTTCCCACAGTCCCCACATATCGTCAGTCTCCCCACAGCGGGGTTTCTCTGCTGGATGATGTCTGGCAGCCTCCTGAAACTTTTTCCACGCAGCGTCACTCGACTTTGACTCCTCCCCAGGGGAGGTCTCTGAACCCTTTCTGGCCTGTGGGGGGGAACTGGGTCATGTGCAATACTCTGGGAACTCTTCTCCTTGGATAGTCCTGGCAGTAAGCCCTCGGGCTTCCCTGGCCCAGGAATGCCCTGGTGGGGATTCTCCTCTTTCTTGCTTGCAATCCTGTCCTCAGCTGCAAGAAAATGAGAATCAAGAAGAGTCACAGGCAAGAAAGGAAGCTTTGGACAGGGGAAAGCAAAAGGGGACAAATTCTAAAAATTCAGCAGATTGACTTGAAGGTTCAAAAGTTCTGGTATTTCCCTCCAACCTACTGGGTGGATTTTGCAGCGCTCACAGAACAAACCCTGAAAATAGCCCTGCATGCTCCGCAGGAACGTGACTCTACTGAAATTATATGCACATCGCAGGTAAAAGTTTAATGCTCAAATGGAAGAAGATTGCTGCTATTCTGGGATACTATAACTGAAAATGCTATTAAAAGTTGAACCGGATTCAGAGAAGGGTCATAAAGAACTACCTTGTTCAGCAGAACGTGACTTTCATTACAAAGGATGCTATCTCTGCTCTTACTTGTGCTGCTGGTAATGCAGAGAGCAAATGCACAAAGACATTGGCCCTAAGACATGAAACATGCCCATCGCCTGGAGCACGGCTGATGCCAATCTTACAGCAGCAGCAAAGTAACTTTCTGTTTCCAGCAGCGCAGAATAAATCCACTGTCAAAGCCACCGCTGGCAGAACACAGTCTGAGCACACCGAAGGCCCAGCACAGCTGATTCCAGATTATGAACGGAGGAAATCTAACAGACAAGAAAGACGAAGGTAGTGCGAGTCAGTGGAAGTAACGCCAGCTGAAGGTATGAACGCCTCCTGGCACACAGGCAAAAACCGGCCCTCTTGCTCACGCTGCCTTGCAGAAGTGTTAATGGTACCAATCCATGCTACGCAGACCCAGGTCACTTGAAAGTTGTTCAAGGACAAGGTGCTTGTACAGATTTCTAGGGCATTCACAGAGAGCAGTGACTCCTTCCACTGCTGAAATCTGGTTTGAGGAGCACCTTAACAGGTTCCAAAGCCTGTAACCCCGACTGTGCTGTGGGAATTGCTGTCAGTGGAGGAACAGCTCCTAGCAGGCTTCTACACTCAATTGGCAAGCCAGGAGCAGTGAGCACGCACCCTTCTGCTGGCAGGGAAGGGGAAATGGACATTGGAGGGAAGTATGTGGGATGTCGAAACGGCAACACCTATCTCTGAAGAGAGGTGTCACATCCGAATTTAAGACAGGTTCATCAGGCAAACAGATTTCCACGGCATCTCTTTACACGCACTTCCAGAGATAAAGGCTGTCTTGCTGTTGAGTATATGTACACCCAAAACGTGGAGTAGGCTGAAGTCTAAAGCCACAGCCACAAAGACCTCTGGATTTTTTTCTCCCCCAAAGTGACACAGATTTGGCTGCTACCTTCTGATTCTGTGAAAACTCTTGTGAAACAAGCTGGTAACAAACTGTTCCTGTGGGATAGATGTACAAACCACAGGCGCTTCCTGTGGTCTGGTAGAGCTGCGATAAGGAACTGCATGTCTTGGAAGACGAGAGTCACTACTGAACCGTAAGTATGCAATAAAGGAAGGACTTTGAGCCTACAATTTCTAACCAGACCAATACATACACACGTTTAATCTTCCTCTTTGTAGTCAGTGTAAGAAAGCATCGCAATATGATTTCACAGCAAACTCCTGAGATACCTTTCATGGCAATTTGGTATGGCAGTTAGTCCAGTTTTTCCCTCAAAGTTTTCATTAAATCATCTTTTGAGAGAAACAGGAACTGGAATTTTGCTCTTCACCATGAAGGTATTTCCATTTGCCTGCAGTTCCGTCCATCCAGGCCTGGAGGAAAAGTGTAAGATGATGCCCAAATACAGGTTAAAATGACATTTCTGGCAGACCAGCATGAAGCTCTTGACCTGTGCATCAGACTTACCGAGTAGATGATGGAGCTAGTGACGTTGCTGTGCTGCTGTTGTGGCAGAGAGATGTTCTTCATCTACCCTAAATTTGGTACTTACACAGGATTTTGTTTCTTTATGTAGAACTTGAAGAAGTCTTCAAAGCACACAAGAATCAAGTCTTTTATGGTGTTCTGTACTTTTTGGGGAAATTCAGAAATTTTAAGCTTCATATTACATAGTTTACTGCCATGGTTCCAGCTCTCCGCTATGAAACTTTTACAACCATTTTTGTTACTTCTGACCTACCAGAAATCTTAACTGGTATCCAGGAAAAGTTGTCTGTAAAGGGTTTAATTGAAATCATGGTGACTGTAACTTTCCGGAAGTATTTTAAGTGGAAGAATGGTAGAGTGTGCTGGGGAGGTGTCACCGTATGCTTATTCTGTTCCCTGGCATCTACTTCTGGCCAGTCCCAAAATCCCCGAGACATGGCTCTGAGCTGTACAGACCTTTGCTCCAACTCAGCAGTGCTGCTCACGTGGCCTCACAACACAGCTGGACTCTTTTAAACTGTTGTACCTCACTGTCAGGACTGGAAGGTGGCTGATGTGATGCCAGAGAAAAGGCTCGAGGGGAGATGCAGGGACCAGGAAGCTCAACAGACATTCCAAGCAAATGAACAGAAACTGGAATATAAGAATTACTGACAGATGATCAAAGAGGGCATACTGGGGAAGAGCTGGCATGGCCTTTGGAAAAAGTTGTCTCATCTCACAAACCACTTGGAGTTCTTCAGAGATAACACCAGTGTTAACAAAAGGGAGATCAGGCATCCAAAAACATTCCTGAATGACATTTCTCCTTCACCATAACTGATGAAGAAACTAAATTGCCATGGAAAAAGTGACCCAAAAGAAAGTACTAATGGAGCAAAGGGGCAAATGGAGACATCTGCTGATGTGTCTGTGTTATCCAGGGTTAAGGAACCAAAGGATGAGCGTAAAGATCAGCTGTGGCAGAGCCTTGTGATAGTGACCAATTAGGTGGCAGGGGACATTCACTGCAGGTAAACAAAGAACTGCAGGGGAGGAAAGCATCTATATCTTGCATTTATACGAGGATGAGCCTAGGGTGTTCTTGGTATCATTCAGGAATAGCATCTTGGCACTAGAACACATTGATGAAAAACACACCTGCAGGGCACGCAAAACAGCTAACCAAACATCAGCAACTGTTGGGAAAAGAATAGAGGGAAAAATAAGAGTGTCATTCTTCCCTGCTTCTCTGAATTCACAGTAAGTCCACATCCTGATTACATGCAAGGGGTCGGATGGATCCCCCA
Source organism: Aythya marila (assembly GCF_965140915.1). NCBI lineage: Eukaryota > Metazoa > Chordata > Aves > Anseriformes > Anatidae > Aythya > Aythya marila. The sequence goes on along the minus strand of NC_139056.1, from coordinate 6,434,875 downwards.
TCTTACAGAAGCTCTAATAGCACTGAAAAAAATACATTGGAAAATGAACAATCAAAGGCGTGGAACAGCTTCTGTACTGGAGATGACTCATCTGTCCGTTCTGCTTGCAAAAGCTACAGCTGATAGGGGATAGAACAGATGTCTGTAAAAGCACAAGTGGCCTGCGGAGCGGGTAGGGATCCATTCTGCACCATTTGCTCTGAAAAAAGAGTTTCTGGCATCAAACAAACTACTAGAAGGAGGCTTCAAAGCAACCCAAAGGAGGCAGCTAACGAAGCTGTGCAATTCCTTCCTGTAAGCTGTCATGGATGCTAAAAACGCAAATAAATTCAGCAGGCATGAACATACGAAGTGGGCTATGAGGACATCTCGCTCAGGAGCTTGTGAAGGCACAGCAGATGCGCTGCCTGCTCTCGCCTGTGCCCGCTGACAGCCGTTGTTGGAGCACCCAACGCTGGACGGACCCGGTGTGCCCCGGTACCTCTGCTGCACGTTCCGGCAGGCCCCGGGGGTGCCAGAGCAACTCCCCCGGCGGCAGGCTCACAGCCGGCCGCAGCGGCCCCTTACCTGCACGGCTCGGAGCTGCCTTCCCGTGGGCCCGCAGCTCGGCCTCCCGGCCCGTCTGGGAGATCATGGCCGGCTCCGCTCCGGGGGGCCTGCTGGGGGAGAAAAGGGAGCCGTGAGCCAGCCGCTGCCTGCCAGCGGGGCGCTCCGACGGGTCAGGGGGCACCGCAACCCCCCAAAAAGCCCCCCCCGGGCAGCCCCAGCGCCCCCCTCAGCTCCCCTCAGCCCCGCACCGCGGCCCCGGCCCCCCGCGGCCGCTGTGGCTGTCACGTGATGGCGGCGGCCAATGGCGGGCGGCGCCTTCGCCTCTGAGGGAGGCGGAAAATGGCGGGCGGCCGCCGGTTCCCCCGGCTTCTGACAATGCGTTTTTAATGCATTTTAATGCTTTCACAATGCATTTTATAAGATTTAACAAAACAAAACAAAACTTAATGTATTGGCCAATGAGGAACCTATTTCTGTTCATCGCTTAAATAGCGTGGATACCCGCCTCAGTCAGAAGCACTGCTAATAAATGGAATTGCCCAGAAAGCTCAAATGAGATAAAATTAATATGTTACAGAGAGATTCACCCTGCTGACGCGCCCCAGTGGGGCATGGCCAGGCCTCCCCCAGCACCCCGTGGGCAGGGCGCAGTGGGGCTGCACGGACGATTCACCACAGCCCCCAGGAAGCCACCCAGCCTGGAGCTAGCAAGGGCTGCACAAGCAGGAAAGCTCCTGGCAAACACAAAAGCCTGCTCTGCTCCTCAAAGTCTGACCTGAGCTTACTGGTATGAAGTGTCAGGCATAGGAGATGCTCAGTCTAGCACAACTGCTCCAGAGAGGCCAACCAGCTGCAGAAGCAACAAAGAAGCCAAACGAATGACTGCAAGCTGATGGCAGGTCCCTGGCTGTCAGAAAGCAAGCGTGCAGCCCTGGGGAGATGGGAAAGATGCACTCTGTGTCAGCTCTGCTATTTTTGTGAGACGCTGACAGGCTACGGACACACAAGCAAGCTCCATCTTCATTCTTGCCCATCTCCAGAAGGGGTTAAGACATTGGCAAGTCAGATTTTTACCTCTCTGACCAGCATGTCCCCAGAAGTCCAATGTGCTTTACTTGCACAGGGGCCACTTGGCAACTCCTCTTCAGAGCCCTTGAGATTGGCGACCAGCTGCCCATCTTGCTCCGTGCAAGAAACAATACCTGACTTGGCAATGGGTATCCTCTCCTTAGGAGAGGAGAAATGAGTTACTTGCTCCAAAGATAACTGCATAACACTAAGCACTGCCAAGTGTTTGCAGGGAGAGTGCATCAAAGGGGAAATCCCTGCCTAGGAAGACACATCCGTTGGGAACTGTCCTTGCCCACAGTAGAAAATTGAGACAAATCACATGTGATAGGTGGGTGGGAAGGAGACATGTACAAGTGGCTTGGCTTTGGTCTCTTCCAACCTCCAGACTGGCAGAGATGTGTGTCTGCCAGAAAATGGAGGCAGGTGCTACAATACAGTGGCTGGGCTGGGCTCCAGGGACCCAAGGAGCTGACCCACAGGTAGCTAACAGCTATTCTGCCAAAACACTTGCTAAGTGTGAAGGCAATGCTTCACACATCTGATTACAATCGCTTTGGCATGGCTGAGACGCATCTGGTTTCCAGCTTTCCTCACCTCAGAGTTTGAAGAGTGCCAGAAGCCAGCGGGGCTCTCCCAGGACACCCAGCCCACACATCTCCACAGAACAAAGCTGTGCTGTTTTCCTCCAGCCAAGGACAACCTCTTTCAATGAAAGGAAAAGGTGTGCAACTCAAACTTCCATCACAGCATCCCCAGTCCCACAGACGGCCTCTGTTTTAAACCCTCCTGGACTTAGATTTCACCTCCTCCTGGCTCCAGCATCACCACAATGGTGTGCACACAGGGAAAAATCACTCCCACTGGGAGACATTAGCTGCAGCAGAAGCTGTTTGAGGTATGTTGCTCATATGCCTCTGGTTCTCTGTCTCCATTTCCCTGGAGCTTGTGCTCACTGTGCTTTTGTGCCACAAGGCATGAGAAGCAGGCAGCAAGTCCAAGGAGGTGCAGGGCTCCTGTATACTGCACTTGGGACAAAATACATCCACACTGTTTGCACACCCCACGTGGAGTACATATGGCTGACAAACCCAAGCTCTGAGTACAGCACACAGCTCCCTGCCCAGCAGCTGACAAGACAGATGCTTCAGAGAAAGCAGAGAAAGAACACAACACACTTGAATAAGTAATATCAGCACAGAGCAGGGCGCTAAGGTGAAATCCTTCCTCCTCTTGGGCTCATGGTGCTGGGGTGACTCTGCCATCCAGCCTGTGCTGAAGGGACATCAAGGGGACTTCTCACTCTGGCCTCCCATAAACTTCAGAGAATGAAAGCTTGTGAGACTCCCAGCAGGTGCTGCTGGAGCTGCAGGCACTGGGTGCTGCAGGAGCTCGCTGGCTTCAGGCTGAGGCTGCCTGGGCAGGAGGCAGCACAAGCAGCACTGGCTTTGGGCAGAGCACATCACTGTCTGTCCTCTCACATCACAAGCAGCCACCACATGAACAGGATGGCCAGTCACTTGACACTGAACAAGGGACTTCACTGTCCAGAAAAGCAGCCTGTTTGCCTCTCACGGCACAATGAGAGAGCCCTGGCATATGGCTGGGCTCCAGTGAAAGAGCACAAAACCAAGGATGATTTTAGCCAGCTTAATGCCTGTCATTCCCTTTGTGCTGCTGTTTCTAAAACTGGATGTTGTTATTTAGCCCTTCCAAGTCTTCCCTGTAACCTCAACAGCTCTACAATGTGAGATGAACATTTTATGTTCATAAAACTGGGAGACTGGCAGGAAAATGAGTCACACTGCCAAGTCTGGGAGCTGTCTCTGGGGTTGCCAGCAGACCCAAATATGCTGCAGCCCCTTCCAGCCCAGGATGTCCTATGGGCTGCTGGTACTTCCAAAGTCAGGCTGTTCCTCTCTCCTCTTGGCTTCACTTGCTCAATCCCCTTCAAGTGCCTGTCTATTGGCTATGCCACTGTGCCAAACACGACCATCTTTCACCCTTCTCTGCACCAACACCCAGGAAAGTAAATGGTATAAAAGAGCATTTCTGGGAAGGTTTCTGTCAGGTGAACAGCAAACACCCACCTTGGGCTGAAACACAGACACCTTGTTGCAGAATTGCAATGAAGACAAACGTTGAGACATGACAATAACCAACTCTTTCTGAGAAGAAAGCACCAGAGGGCAGCAAAGCAGAGCCCTGGCAATTTGCACTTGGGCTCAGTGTCCTGCTGGCAGATTAGGACCTACCAGGTGTGCTGCATCAGGTAGCTGGACTGTCCTAGGTCACAAGAGTGGAGATGTGGCCTTCGCTGTGGTATAGTGCAATGGGAAAGGGGGAAGTGGGCTTGTGCTGAGCTTAGGCAAGGAGTGAGTGAATGTCCCATACTGAGGTGAACTTATGCCCCAGTTTAAGCTTACTAGATGACTGTCTGGGCACTAGAGCAGCTGGCCAGCCAGTGGCAAGAGACCTGGGCAGAGAAACACTGCACGTACCTCTGAAACCTTGTTCTGGGGACAGCAGCTGAATCACAGAGACATCTTTGCTGAAGGCTGTGTCGTCTCTTCCAGGCACTCTGGTGTTTCATTAAACAACAAGCAGCTTATATACAATGCCTCTGAAAGAAATGTTATACAGGAATGATTTAAAGCATTAGCAAAAAGCAAATGAGTACATTTGAAACGTATTTCCCAAACAGATCTTGTCTTCTAAAAGAACTGCAGGAAGGATTGCTTTCATATTTATCCCCATGAAATCTAAACGCTAGCACTATAAACATAATATTTGTAGTCTGTTGGCCCAGTACTAAGGGAAAACACAGCAGTCACTACTCTATGCTTTATAGTACTCTCGTGTTTTGTGGCTAAATTGGCTCCTGCATAGGTCTTGGCCATGGGGATGGATTATATCCACTGAAGAAACGTCATTAACAGACAGGGTGACTTTAGAGTAAGAGGACAGACCTGCGTCTGTATAACGCAACAGCGCTCTTATCATATGCAAGGTTATTACAAACACATCTGCCGCACAGCTTTTCAGAATAAACCTTTTGAGACTATTTTTTTAGGCAGGAAATGTGGCAATAAACAAAACAACACAGCTACAAAACAGTATCCATAAATCAATGACACACATCTTCTGACTGCCACAATGAATTTAGAAGCAGTGTTTTCCAAAGCTCATTCAGAGTTCACATGGTACATCTTGGTAAGACAGAAGGTTTCATCAACGCCAGTAATGTATCTGCTCCTTTTTTTTAACTTAAAAAACAATTAAAACCTTAATTGAAAATGTGTGTTTTTTTTTTCTGCAGCCTTGGAAGTGTTAAAACAAATAGAAGTATCAATATATTTTTTTAGATGCCACTACAAAATCAGAAATAAAAAATGATGACAATGGATTTTCCAAGGCAGAATATGAGCCTGCATCGAGAAGGTAAGAAACACAGAACCCCATACAAATCAAACGGGCAACATATGATCATTGGCAGATGGCAACACCAATGTTAGCTTGGGGAGGCACTCTTTGCTTACGGATTAATGGAGCAGGAGAATGAATAATTGCTTTCAGAAAATGTGCAGCAAAATGTCAGATATGTCCTTGCGTTCTTAAAGGCTGTAAAAGATTTTAAATCCTTTATCTGTCATCTGAGAAAAAATTTAGAATTACAAGAGACATTTTGTCAGCTTCATAAACGAGAAAGCATCGTAGGTTATGTCCAAACCCTGACAGTACAGATGTGATATTTAAAATTATCTTTCTACATTAGACAAAGACTGCCCAGTTGCAAGTTTTATGGATGACAAAAATGAGAGAATGGAGACCCTTTCAGTGACTAAAATTCGCATTTTTTTCACAGCATGCTAAACAGCATTTTATGACAAAATGCTCTTACACTTGAACAATTGTAATTTATATGCACCAAAATGTGACCCTGTGTCCTGGTTTCAGTTAGCACAGAATTAATTTTCTTCCTAGTAGAAAATCTTTGCCTTTACCAAAGATTAAGATGTAACAAAGAATTGATTAAAAAAATCTTTGATCATAAATGTAAGTCTTACTTTAAAAGCAGAGCAGAAAAGCTGGGGCTGGATCTTATTTATTTTCCCATATTAAGACTGACAAGTATGGCTGAAGCTTTTTCTCAGTACGAAGTGTGTGCTTGAGAGAAACACATGGTACGCGGAGGGAAACATTTCCTGCAATGCCACTTAAAGGCAAGCTTTGGCCATTTAACAAAGCTGTCTCATAGCAGCTCTTGCACAAGAAGGTGGCGGGGAGAAGTGATGTGATTGCCAGGGAAGAAAACTACCTGAAGCTCCTGAAAATCCACCAGACATGACAGAAGGTTTCGCTAGGAAGTCCCCACACCATTCCAAATGCTGCAGAGACACTTGAGGGAGGAGGCTCATAAGTCCTCGGTCATAAACGAGTTACCTGCTCCCCCTTCAGCAGCAGCCCTCCCTCCAAGGCCAGAGCAGACCCTTCCCTGCAGCTGTCCTGGCAGACTCCAGCTCCTTGCCCTGCCCTCCCTGTACCTCCCTTACCTTTGGGCCATGTGGCCCTGAAGAACGGGGCAGCTCCTCTCTCTCCAGGTCACCAATGCACCGCTACTCAGCCACTGCCAGGCGGCCTCTCCATTTCCACCTCTCTTTGCTGCAGGGCACCCGCCACAACTCCTCTTCCTCCAGGTTTCTGCTCAGGTTCCAGGCAGTACAGCTGCAGACTGTGGAGCTCCTCCTGCTCTCAACCAGACCCAGCACTGCTGCCTAGAACGACCCGGCCCCCAAATCTCTCATAAGACATTACTTATGGCTTAGCATTGGTACCTTACAAATTGTTTATTGTATATAAATCAAATAAACCCAGGGCTGTACTGTATCAAATAATAATAATAATAAAAAAAATATGTTTCAAATATATAAATACATCTAGAAATCAGGCTTTTTTTTTTTTTTGAAGCGCTGTGACCAGTTTGCTGAGTGAGACTCTGCAGACTCAGAACTGCCAGAACACAAAAAAGTCAGATGATGTTGTAAAAGTCAATAAATACAAGATGGCAATTTAGGGTCTAAGACTTTTCCAGGTGTCCCAGACAGTTTACAACCAAAGATCAGTCCAGTTTGAAAATGAGACAGATCAAGGAAGTTTAGATCAGGTTATGAGAAGTGCTTAGGAAACCCACTGGCCACTACAATACTGTCTTTTTAAAAACATCTCTGTCAAGGGCATAATCAACTACAACACCAAGGTAAAACAATGCTTTGAAAACGGAGCAGATGATATCGTTAGCACAGATCCCAGCATGCAAGGGAACATACACAGCTGAACATTCAACAGTTTTCACATGACATCTGGTGTCAGAGGGCACTTTGGGGAGCCATCACAAACAGACTAGAAAAACACCTCCACTGTTCTGCAGCCATTTCTGGAACATGGATTTATGAGTTTTACCAGAGACCACAAACTGAATCAAGGACAGAAGAGAGGCACACAATGCTATTCCCTGCCTTAACAATCAGCAGGAAAATTATATGGTGAAAAAAAGAAGACTGAAGTCACTGGGGTCTTAATACTCAAGTGCTTTACACAGAGGAAAAGGGACTGGCTGGGATGAGTTATTGTACTTTATTGTACTCGGTACTGGAACTAGAAGGGTGAAGTAGGTCACAGCCCAAGGCCAGGGCAAAGGCCTTGGCAAGAGTCACTGGAGGAAGCACCTACTTCCAGAAGCACCATGAAGAAGAAAAGTTGGGGACCTAAAACCTACTAGAAAAATGGAAAGACATGAAAATGCACAGGAGGAAAATTGTGGGATAGAAAGAGGCTCCTGAAAGAGGAGTTTGTGCAACTCGAGGAAGGCTGGGAAGAAAAGCTCAGCTCAGATCCATTCTGCAGCATGTCATCTGGGCAGCAGGCCACAAGGAGGAGCAGTGCACCCACTGATCACACCACCGCTGACAGCGCCAGCCTGCAATAGGGTTTCCACCTTAGGAAGAAGGCCTCCATGTACAGAATTTTCAGGATGGAGGAGTGGGCTCCGTTCAGTATCGTTTCCTCCGTCTTTTGTTCCCCTTTCCTTGCTGTTCCTTCTCTTTCCGTGCTCCAGCTGTGGTAAAGGTGATGCAGTGAGCATCCAGAAAGTCCAGCAGCTTTGCCTTGGCAATCTTAATGCCGTTCAGTTTCAGCTCTGCATGCAGCACAGCCAGCTCAATTGGCTCATAGAAGAGAATCCTGCGGTACAGGGCTGGGTTTGAACGGATGTAGCACCTCACTGCCTCCAGCTTTTCTTCTTCCCGAGCTGCTGCCTGAGATGCTGGAACCTCTTCTTCTTCTTCTTCTTCTTCAGATGCGAATGCACAGGCCTCAAATTCTTTCGCAAAAGAACTGAAATCAAGATCAAATAGACCAGAAATCAAAGAACAAGTCATCAAGGACAGGCCCAGAGCTCTCCAAGTACCTGGTGGCCAGCCCTTGAGACTACCTTCTGTAGGATCATAGACCCGCACCAGCACCCACAAAGTGAGTGAAGAAGAACACGACGTGTTCTGCAAGCTCCCCCTCCCAGCCACGCCAGCTCTGGTCCTGCTCAGCCAGCCCCAAAGCTGTCTGGCATTCCTGGCTCCTGATCCACAGCACCCACTGCAGCCATTCTGTGGCAGCCTGTGCTGAGTCGTGCTGTGCTCTCCTCTCCCTGCTCTAGCTGCAGTGTCTCAGCCAGTGCTTTGAGTGCTCCTTGTTGTAACTTGCAGAGCCGTTCTGACAAGGCATGACAGATGTGGGCCTTTCCCGTGTGCCAGTCTCAGCCACAAACACTTTCAGGCCCTGAGAATAGCCCACTGGGAATTAAACTAAAAAACACAAAATGTGTTTCTTTCATAGGACTGTGATGACCTTCAAATAACAAACCCAAGGAGGCAGCAAGGCCCCTTCAGGAACACTCACCTCTGCCATGTTCCTAGCTCATCTCTGTCCTGCACCACTGTTTTGTTTAGCATTTTGTTTCCCTACCTCTGTGAACCAAAAGAGATGTCACTGCCATCCCCTGAAGAAGTTGTAGACTTCTGAGATGCTGACAGCATCAGGTCTTCACCATCAGCTTCCAGAGACCATCCCTCAGGAGATGCAGCTGACCTTGTCTGCTCTTTGGCTCCTCCTGGGTGACGTGTCATTTCAGATCCCTGCTTGGGGGCTGCACAGCCTTTATCAGGGGGTCCAACAGGGTTGTCAACAGCCCTTCCCACGGGGAGCACTGAAGAAGCCGTAGCAACCTGCTTCCTTTTGCTCACAGCCCTCGAGGCTTTGGGACACTTTCCACCTGTGGTCCGTGCTGCCTTTGACTGCCTACAGCGTTTGGCAGGGGACTTCTGCGGGGGAGGCTGGGAGGGTGGGATTTCATCTTCAAAGTCAGAGTCCGCATCCCGGTGAGTGTACTGGAATATCTCCTTCAGCTTCAACACCATCTGGCGCTTTGGGAGAGCACGAACTCCAAATCTGAAAGAGAAATGTGGGAGCTTAGGCTAAGGTAATGCTGCAGCCTTCCACTGTCACAGCTTAGGAAGGTGCTCACAGCATGAATTCCAGTGGTTCACTACAAGAACGTGATATGACCTCAAAAAACAGTGACTCGAGTTTCACCAAGGCTTCCCTTTCAGTCCAGGGGCTTTCTTTCACACTACCTCTCAGCAAGTTTTTGCTCGAAGAGTAAAATGCTAACCTTTTCAACGGGTAATGCTAACCTTTTCAACTCCTTCTTCAGCTGGGGGGTCTCCATCATGGAGTAAGCTGGCATTGGTGTCACTGGAGTCCTGGGAGACCGGTTGCTCTCCTGACAGGCAGGTTCTGCAGCAGGATGAAATTACCACAATCAGGCTTAGCACAGAAAGCACTTAAAATGGCTGGTAGCTTTCCCCCACCTATATCTGGTGGCAGATATTCTAATATTGCATAATAATTAAGTAGTACTACTTTTCTGCAAGCTCTTTTACTTACTACTTACCTTCATAATGGACTGAACAGTCAATGCCTTTCTTTTTCTAGACTGGGACACCTGGTTTTTACTGACTTTAAAATGGGAAACAGCTTAAATCAAGACATAAGGCAGGTCTAGAAGAAGCAATTCTTGCAAGGCAGTGAAAAAAGCATGTTTACTGAATTCTGTAAAGTAGTTCTGCTCTCAGGAAGGAAATGTCATAAGAGACTTGACGAAGAAGAAACTGAGCAAGTCGAACTTCGGGGATCCTGAGTTAGACCCGGATTTAATGATACCTATTTACTGGCATTGTAAAGCACAGTCAGTCTCACAGGTCATGTTCGAAGCACCTGTTAAGCTACTCATGCACAATATTTTAATTAGATACTATGAGATCAATTATTGGTCTTAGGTGGAAGGAATCATGCAAGTGCAACACAGGTAAAATACGAATCCTTTTAAGTTCTTGAGACCAAAGAGGTTATGTCAGCATTTCATGTACTGTCAGCATTCAAGAAGGCTGAACTCCTGCAGATTCCAGTGCAAGCTGGTGGCAAAGACGGGAAGAGTAGTGTGGCTCTCAGCCTGGTGTGCCCTGTGACCCCTCACTGCACCCTGCACTCACGGTATCTGATGGGCACTCAGGGGGCTGTTACAAGGGCCAGGAGCAGCAAACAGAAGGCAGCACATGTCAAGACAACTGTGCAAGAGTTTGGCAGGAAAGCATGCATGAAGCAAACCCACAGGCAGGGATAGGCACTCGCCTCCAGCTGGCCTCAATACAAGGAAACCCTCTGCAGCCTGTGCTAGCTGCATCTTGTTGCTTACCAGATATCCTCATGCAAGCACAAGCATCACTTTGTGAATGCATTAAAAGCAAAAGACTGCACAGAACACCCACTGCTACAGGGAACAAATATCCACCAGCATGCAAGCTGAAGGTTCCTTTTTGTTTTGGTTAGTTGTGCTTTTTTTTATTTGTTTGTTTTGGTTTGTTGTTTTTTTTTTCTTCCAGGTACCTGGAGTTTCTGCAACAAGTACTATCACTGTCAAAAAAACAGCTCAAATAAAACACAAGTAGGAATGCTCCAAGGATCTCTCATTTAGGTATGTTCTCCCCAACACCAGATGACTCTACCTGCTTTGTGCCTGGCCCTGGCAACTACTTCAGATTAGAAGGCCAAAAGCCCTTTCAACATATCAAGTGAACAACAGGTGGGATGACCACTTAAAATGAAAACAATTTAACGTAGTTCAGTGAATCTGGTATCAATACAAGCTCTTACCAGGAGTCTTTACAGGATTTGCATCTGCTGCAGCTGGCACCCTCTGCGACAGAGGAAGCATCTCTGGAAATTCATCTTCCTCTTCTTCTCCATCCCAATCATCCCAGATTTTGGAGTTCAGGTAACTCGGTCTACTGCCCACTGATGTAGAGACCTCAATAGGACTCTTGTCCAGACAGAAGAAAGTTGTTCTTCTGCCAGCAGGATTTCCTTGAAGAGGAGTACTGCCCTTAATTTCCTGTGCTTGTGGGCTCTCCCACTGGTCATGTGAAGAGCCAGGTTTGGGACTGCTGGAAGCTCTGGTGTTTGCATGGCCAACCTGTTTGGAGTCCTGGCTGTCACCTCTGACTGGTGACAGGTACTCGACGGGCCAGCACTCACCAACAGGCACTGGGGGTTCGTAACTAAGCAAGACACTACTGCTCAATGAAGCTATACTTATTTCCTTCTCCCCCTCACTGTCCTCTATCTCAACCACGCTGATGTTTGTTTTATCTTCCAATGACTGCTCATGGCCAGGAGGCACAGATTTGGACAAAAAGGAGGTATTAGCACATTTGCTTTTCATATTGGTGTGGCCAGGGGAGAGGAGAATGGCATCCGCTGCAGAAACTGGTGGGGATTTCTCAGAAGATGATTCTGCTTCTGGGCTGCTGGAAGGCTTCCTTTCACTGATTGAGTTCTCCAGAGGCAAATGTTTGTCTGACAATGCTGGTTCAGGAACTTTTACTAAATTTCTATCTATTTCACTGTTACTATTACCAGCTGCTAGGCTTCTTGTGCTGGCTTTAGGTCCTGTATTCTCTGAAGAGTTAATACTTGTGACATGAGTCTGCGTTGAGAAATTTCTGCTTTTGGTCAGAACTGGTGTGTCTGGCACTATCCAGGAGCTGTCTGTACCTGAAGAAACTTCATGGAGCCTTTTTTCAGGGCTCACGTCTGGACTCTGCCTGCTCTCTGTACAACCATCTACTTGACTGCTGAGAGGCATTTCAGTGGACATCTTTACACCATTACTTATATGCACCTTTTCTGTAATGACGCATGAGACCTGTGTTGATTTCTGCTCTGTTTCAGTGACTGATGAGTTATATTCAGGTTTTGGTATCTCAGGACCTTGTTCTACATTTGTACATTTCAGTTGCCCAGAGACTTCCATTTCCTTCAGAGCAGAGCCTGACTCTGGTGACTTCTTGTCTTCTTGTAACTCCATTTCATCATCAGAAGATAAAACAATAACATCACACTTCTCATTCCCCTGAGCTGCAGGATCTTGAGTTCTGATAACTGGTGATGACAGCACTGGGACATTCATATGCTTGTCTAAATCAGTGTGGGGAAGCTCTGCTGGAGAAATTGTGTTCTCGTTTCCTGATGCAGTATCCAGCTCATTAGCTTTCTGAAAGAGTATTTCATTAGATGGGAAGGATTTTTTCTTTTTATTTTGCTTTAATGCTGGCACATGCTCTCTGGCAAGCTTTCTGTCCGATTTTGGAGACACAGGTGAAGAGCCGACAGCAGGAAAAAGGGGCACATAAGCTTTGAAAGGAGAACCATACAAAGAGTTTCTATGTGGATAGAGGTCTTTTTGTGATTTGCTGTTCAGAAGAGAATCATTAATATCAACATGGTTTTCACAGAGAGTCTTTTCTGATTCTTTAATACCTTCATTCATCTGGGAAGGCTCTGAGTACTCTCCCTGAGTTGCAGAAAATAAGTGTTCATAATTTTCATTTACATTAGTATCATTGTGGAAGCTAGAAAATTGTTTTTCACAGTGACTTTCCCCTTCTACATCACATGAGACCTGAGATGATTCGGAATCCTTCCCATCATCACATCTCCTAACGGTCTCTCCTTCATTAGTGGTGGCACCATGGGATGCTACATCCCACTTTCGTGGTTCACTGTGGTGAGGCACAAAAGGGATCTGTGCAACATTCACTCTTTCGCATCTATTTATATTCTGCATTTTCTCTTTTTGTGCAGACAAGTCACATTTAGGTCTTTCCGCATCATTGTCATCCCTCAGATCTTTGAAGCTGTTACTTATTGAAGCAGATTCAGACCTCTTTACTTCTTCCTCCTCCATCTGCTGGTTCATACCTAGGGCTGCCTCAGTGTCACTGCACGTGCTGCCGTCTGTTCCCTCACTCAATTCTGTTTCACGTTGAACTATCTTTCTCTGAGTTGCAGCAAACTCATAGATTTCCTCCAGCTCCTGTTCACCCACCCTATTGTCATCTTCTTTCTCACATTCAGGGTTCGAGACAGCTGCTTCTTCCTCATCTTCACCCATCCATACTGACTTCAGTAGGTCTTGGAAGTTCTCAGCTCTGTCCTCACAATCTTTGTCATCCCTCACAGAGATCAGATCATCTTCTGAATCCACGCCGGAAGACACCTGGCTCTCTCCAGTGTTATTTTCACACTCTCCTATAAGCTCCCTCACACCAAACCTGCAAGGATATAATAGTAATGTTAATACTTTCCTCCTCCAGTATTTTTCTACCATTTGGCTGCCTGATCACTTGTGAGCCTTGTGAAGAATCTGCATGAGGATCTTGGTTTCCTAACATACATGAGGTCCAGTGTACTCCTAAAATTCGGAATTCCCTTTACCAGGTGTCACTCACATGAAAGCACCAGGTTCACTCTTCCTTCTTTTACATAAGAGATTCAATGGCTATACCACTACACTAAAATCCCTTTGCCAATAGCACTGGTGGAAGTCCCATGGCATGGCAGGGGCCAGATGCCTGTTATGTGCAAGCTTCATGGCTTTTTGGTGTGACAGGGCACCTCTCTACATACATATTGTCAAGACCCAACCATCCACATCTCGGTTGCTCCTGTTTCAAACTCTTAATGCGTGTCTAGGTTCATGACCGAGAGCACAATAAAACACATTAGCAAAACAGATCCAATACGTTCTGCAAGTGTTCTTTAGATTACACATGTCAATAGTGCAATGCTTTATGAACCACACATCTTGATGATCTGTGTAGACATGTAGACACGCTCGTCATCATCGACAACATCATCTGTCATTGAAAATGTCCAGACAAAACTCTTGGCAAAAGTGGGCTAGGCTTATACTGAAAACAGGAAATCTCACATGGATACAACCTGGAGAGTCATGGAAAAGATGGGGGTAGGATGCTGTTATATCCATGTTTCAGTTAAGATGTAAGCAGAGGACTATGGAATTTGTAAGCTACAAAAAAAAACACAATGGAAGATCCCAGGTTGGGGTCATGGCTGAAAGCAGGGAAGGATCCAAAACACGTTCACAGTACAAACCTGGCAGCCAGAGCCCTGACCTGGGGCAACATCCCAGCAGGGATACCAGCATCAGCAGCATAAAGGTATCGCAGGAACGCACAGGCCGCCTCTCCTGTCACGTCACTCAGCAGCACACGGCGTGTCTGCGCGTTCCCATCCTCCTCCACTAAGAACCCTTCCCTGTGAACCTGGGGTAAGAGGAAAGCAAACACAGTCCATTTGCTGTTAACGGAACAGCAACATTGATGTTCTTATTCCTACCAGATCACTCCTTTCCTTCACCAAAGGCTTGGCCTAGGACCAGGACCTGATGCCCCTAAAGGAAGCTAAAATGACCGGTTACGTAGAGCTTCAGATGAAGAGACTATTTCCTTCCTGACCCTAGAGCTGTTAGCTTATACAAAATTTGACTACTCGCTGTTTTAGTCACACATATAAGAGATGGCCTTAGAGTTCTCCAGTTGGTTTTGAAATGCAGTTACTGCCCAGAGCACAAATTCGGAGTTATCCACACCTTTCTCACAAGAGAGCTTCCCCTGATCTGTTTTGAATTTACCTTCATTTGATACACTGCCAAAATTCTAGTTCTCCTGGCGTCTCACAGGAAAAGAGACATCATATAAACACTACCTCACTGAACCGGACCATTATCTGTGTGGGTCCAACCTGATCTCAGGTTTTGCTGAAAATGCTCCTTCAGTTCAGTGAGGTGTCACTTCCTTTGCAGCCAAATCACGTAATGTGCTATCTGAAACTCTGTCCAGAGTCAGGGGACATCATGCAACAGAAAGCATGAGCTCCAAAGTCAGCTCTGATTCATTTCTTTCTCGTTGTTACTCAAAAGCTGCAACAAATAAGAGCACCTACACAGAAAATAAACGTGAAACATTGCTTTGCAGGTAGGGACTTACTGGAAAACAACTCTCTGCAAGGATAAAAAACACAGCATGGGGGCCTATCTCACAACTGCAGTCACGCAAATGATTTCTGCCCATGGGAATGGTGAAGCCAGATAATGTTGCAGGGAAAAAGTAATAGAACCTGGCTAACACATGGTTTTTAAAATCCTGTGTGTTGTGGGCACAAGCATCTTTGCTAGTGGTTGAGAAGATCCCTTCATAAATTTCACATTAAGACCACTGTACGACATATATGAGCCTGCTTTTTCTTTTCCCCCAGCTCTTGTGGACCCCTTAGAAATGGCTTGAGGCACCTTGTGTGGGAAATGCTGCCAGCATACACGAGGATAAAACTAATTCCACTGTTTCCAAAAGGGCAGCTCTTACGAAAAGCTTCTTTTGTTAGGAAGCTGATTGCACGGACTGGTGGCAACTCTGTGAAAGAGCAGAATTCAAATCTTAGGTTCACTGCTTTTCACCATGCCGACAGGAGGCTGCAAAGGAGCAGGTTGGGAACTATTCAACCCAAAATGTTTCTGGGAACATAGAAACTATTCACTACTCTTGCAGTACACACAGTTCAGGGCAGCTTCCTCCAAAGCAACTGTGAGAGTGACAAAACCTCTATGCAGGCAATTTTCAAGTCCTGCCCAGAATTCCTCTACTCTGTATTCAAGCTTTGCAGACCAGGTGGAAGGCAGGACACACCAAGATAGACAAGACAATCTGCACTTGTACAGGTACAAAAATTCAAGGGCAAAGAGCACGTAGGAGGTTTTGTCCATTGCTCATGGGCAGAATGCAAAGAAGGATCCTTGCCTCCCCATAGTCTCCCCACATAAAGTATTACATTTTCCATCACTTTGTCAGGATTCTGGCTTCCTGAGACAAAAAAAGAAAACACTATGTGGCCAGAGGCACTTGTCATTAGGCCCAGCAGCACTCTGTGCTGATCCCGCAGCAGCACTGACTGTAGGTGTGAGCAGTTTGGGCTTTACTGAATGAAGAAAGGAAAGTATATCAACAGTACTTACAACCTGAACGGCCTGTGGGCACCGTGCATACAACACAAACATGTGGGCATAAATGACTTCCCCAGAGTCCACCTGGAACTGCACGTCACTTAAGTGGGGGTTGTTGACCATTGCACTGAAATCTTCAGCCAGCAACCTGAGGGAGGACTAGAACACAGAAATAACACAAAGACAAAAGTTATATTACAGCTGTCAGACATTTTCTTAAAAAATAAGGAGGGAAAACCCCAGTTGGTCAGCATTGCTTTATTGTGGGCCCCAGGCACTGCCATCGCCTTCTGCAGCTGATCAGCAGCCGTATCAACTCAAGGTCTTCCACAAGACAAATAAGCAGACAAGTCTGTCAGACACCTCTGGTTTTGGTTTCCTCCTCCTCCTTTCTACTTTTTCACAAAGTCGCAATTGTGAACAGGCAGTCATGCTGTATTCTCCTCTACTTGCATTACAGCACATTATCACCACCAGATCTTTGCCACACCATTTCCTGATGTGGTCTAGCCACTGCCTACAGTTGGCCTCTTGATCTGCTGCCCTCCACCACATTTTTAGGAAGCACTTTGATTGACTTGAACTCAATTCACTATAATTATAGTAAGAGGAAAGAGGATGACTCAGGGGTGGGGTAATGAGCCTTTCTTTTCTTGTTAATTGGCTGGCAGTGACAGCTGAGAGCAGCTCTGCAGCAAGGGGCCCACAGACAGTAAAACTAATGGAGGTGTTGTGTTCAAAGGAACTTACATGCTTGTTCTGAAAACTCTTTTTGAAAATTTCACTCAAAACAAACAACAACTACAAGAAAACAAACAATTTCTATTACAGTTCTAGAACCCCTTGCTGGAATTTTGGGGAGGGCTTGTTGCCTGAGCTACCTGTGACTGGTTAATGGTGATATAAGGTGAGGCCTGGGGTATGCTGCCAAAGGCAGCAGCGATACACACTGTTTCTGCTCTGGAGCTGCTCCCAGTAAAACCCAATCCAGGCAATCCTCTAAAGACTCAGATCCCTCTAGGCGAGCATTGTGCCTCTGGAAACGGCCACTGTGAAATACTCTCAGCTTGTGCTGAGAGGCTGTCTGACTGTAAGTGAAAAACAGTTTATCCATAATACAATAGTCACTGACCTTGTGCTTTTTGAAGCTACTGCAGAGCTGACGAAATGCAAGTTTTATTCTAGCAAACATCTGCATGAGATGCAGTTCCATCTGGAACAGCACAGCTCTTTATTTTATTAGCAGGTTTCCACATTAGCTCAGTGGACTGTGGAAGCCCAACCTTTCTACTTGCTCCAGCATGTGTTTGCAGGCAGCCAATACTAATTAGCACTGAAACGGCAGCACACACCACAACACTTCTTCCAGGTCTTCATAGGTGGGCTAGGGAAGACTGCGTGTCATGGCAGTGGTGTGGACTGATCTCCAAGGGGAAGACAGGAAGCTCAGTCTGGAAACTAATCCGATGTTTCTTGCTTTCTTATTCTTGGCAGGTAGGATACCTGCAAGACAGTACCTCAGGAAGCCAGCAAACACAGACTCCTGATGCTGCGTTCCAGGCAACAAGCCCAGAACAGCTTTCCTGCCGATGCTAAAATTACAAGTCAAGAATGGGGAAATTAAATAAGACTAGAAAATTCCTGGCTGCACCATTGTCCATGCAAAGTGAACGGATTGGTCCAAAGACAGTTCCAAGTGGGTATGTGCTCCTGTTGGAGAGCACACCAAGACACTCCCTACTACTGAGCAGGCCAGCTAGACTGGACTCACAGATGTGACAAGGCTCTTAAGCATGGGTGGGGGAGATGTGCTACTGATGCAGTGGGTGTATTTGCTCTACACAGTTACCATTGCTGTGTTCATATAAGCACTGATCTTTTCAGCCAGACTTCGTCTGCTCAGCAGTCATAAATCATAGAATCAAACCAAATGTGAACAAATGGTCATCCCGTTATCGCTGGTAGCAACTGAGTTCCAACAACAGCATCAGAACAGTCTCTGTATTGCTACAGGCCTTTGTTTTAATGTACACAGAAGTTTATAAAACAAGATACTCTTTCTACTAAGGATATTTTTAATACCTCCAAAGAATAACTACAGCTTCTGTAACAAGTAGCTGGGATGCCCATGTTTAGTACTGATTCGCACCTCAAAGATTTGTCTTCTTTCAGAAGTCTCTCAATTCTATATGCACAACAGGAAATTGCCTTATCAAGGCATCAAAATTTACCTTGCACCAAATTCTACTGCCTTTCATGGCACGATTATTTATTATCAAACCAAAGACAGTAAGTTTCACATAGATAAAGTGGATGACCCTGGTAATAGGATGAGTTAGGGATTTTTCATATGCACTTTAATTGAAGAAAACTGATTATACATCTGTGGGAGAAAGGAGAGGTGCATCCAGGGTAAGATGTGATTTACGTAACACTACTGGCTTGATAAAAATCATCTGTGACCTTCTAGCCTATGGTCTTCACCTAGTCACCAGAGAGCGCACTGACTGTTAATTAGTTCCTTTGATATGTGTTCCCACAATTGAGAATTTTAGGTTCTAAATCCTTTTGCTGCTAATGCAGTTTTCTAAGAAGCGCTCACCTTCCATGGACCTTGGACCATTCCACCTACCAGGCTTTTCTGTCTAAAACTTTAGTGCAAGTCAGTCAGTCAGTCCTTGCAAGGATTCTCTCTTCCATCGCTTGGCATGGTGTGGGGAGGAAGATGACAGAAGAGGAACGGCTCCATGCAGAACCACCCAAAGCAGCTGGGTATGCGAGCCTGGATGAAGCACCAGGCAACTCTCCTGGACTCTAGCTAACCTCTCTGAGGTTGCCTGGGAATTAAAGCAAAGTGCCACCCACTGCAGTGCAGCTACAGCCCTGGTCCCTATCCCAAATATTCTTTGTGCTGTAGTAACTGTATATAACTGTTTAACTTGATTCTCTTTACATAAATTATGCACAGTTTGGCTTTATGTTACCTGCCATTTTAAATCATCTCTCTCATCAGGTGGGACAAGTACTGAAAAATTTACAGGCCTACTTGCAGACATCAAATAAATACCATGTCTGTTGATCTCACCTGTGCCCATGATGATTCCTGAGTGATTGTGAACCTTAAGCACTTCTTAGTTTCTACAGAAAGGAATGCAAAATATTCCATTCTTCTGTGAATTGCACAAATGTGACAGCTTCTTTTTTACTTCCTTTTTACAGTAGTAAGCAAATACAAAAAAAGCACACACACAAAAAAGTTTGTCCTTACTTTCTTACAGCTGCTTGTCAGGAATTTCTTCTCTTTGAGTGCTGGGACAAAACCAGTATGTGGAGAGTCACTGGGAGTCAGTTCTTTTCCTCGAAGAAGAAAAAGCACATCACAGATCATGTACAACTTCCTCATCAGATAGAGTGATGTACGAACTGCTGACAGGATCCCTGCCACAAGGGCTCCCTGAGACACCTGCTACAGTCAGCCTGACTGGGTTGAAAGCTCAGCCTCTCTCCCTCTTGGCTTTTTTGGAGGGGTTTGGCTCTGGGCTGTGACAGGCTGTGGGCACCTGAGTACCGTTCAGTCATGAGCAGCACCAATCTGCAGCAGATCTGTGTGTGCCATAATCATCCAGATCAAGAACTGCTGACTGCAGCATGCTTCTCCACTTCACATCTCAGTTTCCCTCCAGTGAGAAAAAAAACTAGGACATAGAGTGGGATGGGGCACACCATGGCCTCTTTCCACCAGCCAGGCAGAATGCATCTTGGATCTGCATTTCAACTTTGAATAAATGCTCATGGGCCCTGGTGCTCAAAGGCAGCCAGTGAAATCAGTTTTGCACAGCCCAGACCCTGTGGAAGTCTATACAGCGCACAGAACACGACGTGGAGTGACAGAAGGAATTTAGGTCTTCAGAAATGGATTCACTTGCACTAGTGTCTGCATGGTGGTATTTCTGCCCCTGGGCTCATTTATACACACAACATACATTTATGTGTAGAAATGATTTCCCTCCCCCATGAAGTTATATCTTCAACAAAAACCCAGGAGTAGTTTTACAGGACCAGCAATCATTTCCTGCAGCTTAGTAGGGGAAGAGGAATAGTATACCCAAATGAAAATACAGACAGCTGATCTTATCAACCATGTTCTGTTTCACAAGTGACCAGAAGACACACAGTACTTTCTGCTAAATGGCTAGGCCATTTAAAGGGATATCATTGACCTTAAAATGTGTAGTTGTGCACCACATGCAACTATGACTGGAGAGGTTAGAGTAGCCCAGGGAGGAATTCTAGGTGTTTTTTGTTTGTTTGTTTGGTTGGTTGTTTTTTTTTGGTTTGGTTTGTTTTTTTTTTAGCCTCTGTATAGGTACAGATAAACTTCAGGTTTCTGTACCAATGTACCACCACGCAATCATCCCTCTTGCACCTCTCTTTCACCCAATTGTCTCAAGACTCAAAAAGACAGTGCACATAAGAGTGTCCAAATAGCTGGTATGAACATTTTGGCCCAGTCATTAGACATGTCTGGGCTCCATCCTGTCAAAAAAAAACAAACTTTTAATAACTTTAAGAGAATTTAAAAATAAAATTTAGTATCTGCTGTCTGGGAGTTCTCTTTGATGCTGGGATATGTGCATCACTTTGGAAATGTCAGTTTCACTGTAACTAAAGTTTATGGCAGAAAGATGTCCCACCCCAGTATCACCTCCTGGATCAACTTCAACACCCTGGGGGTGCTGTCATGGCTCTCCTAACTTAGTACAGCATAAATCTGGCTCTGCGTAGCTGAAGGGACTAGGGACAGGGCTCACAAAGCTGCCAGAATTTACCTGATTGCTCTGCTGCTTGAATGTGGTCAACATCAAGTTTCCACTGAGTAAGGGTAAGTCCTTCCTTGGCCAACTCAACTAGGTTCTGCAGGTTCTGAACGTCCTTCTGGCTGTGCGATAAAGATTGCCCATCTTCTTCAGGGCCTGATTTGAATTCATCAGAAGTTTGGTCTCTGACCTTTATGCAAGTGGGATCATGAGAACTGAGGTCAGGCTGAATTTGTTGAGATGCTTCTGGTTGATCAGATCCTACTGATGGCGGAACGTTGTCTGGCTTGTGATTCTGATCAAAAAGGGGGGAAAAAGAGACCAATAAATTAGGTCTTGTTGTATGTATCACATGAGCTCAGAATATTGTCTCTAGTTCATACTTTCAAAACATCTAGTAAAGGATTGCAGAACGTTCCCTGGGCTTCTGAGGTAAAAGCTCTCTGTAGTTTTATGAAGGACTCTCCAAGGAAAAGACAGCTCGAAAGAGAAAAAGAAAAAAGGAAACTACAACAGAAAATGCAGAAAAGGTGGTTTCACCAGGAGCATGCCTGTGCAGGCAACTGGCAAGTAGGGAGAGAGGATGGTGGAACTGTTCCCACTCCGATATCTAAACATTTCATTAAAGCTGGAGCACCTGGCAACAGCTGCAGCTGAAGCTGTCCAGGTGCTTCTGTTCAGAGATCTAAAACATTTTTTGCAGTCACGTGTAACAAAAATCAAACTTTCACCCGTGAGTTGATATTTTCCAGGTTTGTTCTACTTCCCAATGAAAACAGTTTTGTTTGTTTATTTCTAAGTAGAAATAGAATTTTAGAAATAGAAATGTAGCCGGTTCTTGGAATGGAAGGAATCAGATGGGAAAACACATTGTTGCCAGAATTTTAAAGGCCTTCTCACTTTTTATTTTTAAACTTTTCTGGCAGTTTTTTCTTTGACCAAAAGGTCAAAGATCTTAATAGAATGGAGCCCCTCTGCTACAGCCCTACTTGGGGATAAGCCAATGAAAAGCTCTGGGATTTGACTAAGGAAAAAGTATTAAACAAAGTACCTATAAATGCACAGTAGTTTTTGAACAGAAGTACAGAAAAATCCTTCCAGGAAGCAGTGAGGGAAGCAAGAGAAGTGATACCTGTCTTCTCAGAGAGCAAGTATGTAATAAGATGAGAGATTAAAAGACCTTTGTCTCCTTCTGCAGGAACTTTTAATAAAAAATACAGAACACTGAAAGAGGCAGGAAATCCAGATGAAAAATAGAATGAAACAGTGGAACTGAAAATAGGATCAAAGCTCATGTGCCAAGAGCCCATGGGATGCACAGAGAAAGCCTGAAGTGCAAATACTTAACAACTGCGGGCACTCCCACCTTCCCATTGGTGAAAGGCAGAAGTATCAGTCTTCAGTTTAAACTTTTCACCCAATTCCTTGCTGTCTGAGTACAACACAGAATCACACCATATCCCAAGTTGGAAGGAACCCATAAGGATCGCTGAGTCCAACTCCTGGCTCCACACAGGACCACCCAAAAATCAGACCGTGTCTGAGCGTGGTGTCCAAACACTTCTTGATCTCCAGCAGGCTCAGTGCCGTGACCACTGCCCCAGGCAGCCTGTCCCAGTGCCCGACCACCCTCTGGGTGCAGAACCTTTCCCTAACCCCCAGCCTGACCCTCCCCTGTCCCAGCTCCATGCCGTCCCCTCGGGTCCTGTCGCTGTCCCCAGAGAGCAGAGCTCAGCACCTGCCCCTCCGCTCCCCTCGTGAGGGAGCCGCAGGCCGCCATGAGGCCTCCCCTCAGCCTGCTCTGCTCAGGGCTGAGCAAACCCAGGGACCTCAGCCACTCCTCACATGTCTTGCCCTCCAGACCCTTCACCATCTTCGCTGCCCTTCTTCGGGCATTCTCTCACAGTTTTATGCCCTCCTCATATTGTGGTGCCCAAACCTGCATGCAGTGCTTGAGATGAGGCTGCACCAATGCAAAGTGCAGGACATGGGCAAGGCTCACTGCATCAGAGAAACGTGCTGAGATGGAACACGTGAGCCAGGCTGCTGTAAACACAAACAAGCTAGTGGAAAAATGACTGGGATACAGACCCTTCACTCAGTACTCTGTTCCCACCCATTTTATTCTCTGAAAGGTCAAGGAATAGCATGGTAACATGACCCTTGGTCTCGCCTCCAAAAGCAAGAAGTGCAAGTTCAAGATCATAAAACTTAACTGGGTAAGACAAGGGGACAGTACAGGAGCAGTGAGCATGCAGAGGCAAAGGGTCACTCTTTAAATACCAAGTGATGAAACAGAAGAGTTGCAGGGCAAAGGAGCTAGGGCACATACACACCAGAGCAAGGTCAAAAGTGTCCCACCTGCACAGGCTTCCAAGGTACAATCGCAGGGGATAATCCAGCTGTGTAGAATAATTCAGGGTCACAAGGTCCTGTGAGAGCACTGATATTCCACAGAAAGCAGTCCCTGCTTTTGGGCAATGGCAAGAGCCAGGCTGCTTTCCCAGATTTATCCTCCAAAATCTTGCTAGAGGGAAGCCGAGGGGTGGGAGGGAATTCAGCCTCTTCTACAAGCAGCATAGCTACCCGCTCCTGGATCCTCTTGCGGGCCTTCTCTGGATCCTGAAGTAGTAATGGTGGAGGTGTACTTGGGCCTCTTTTACGTCGTTTTTTATCTTTAAAAAGAAAAGGAAGAGGAACCCAGATAAACAAGTGGCTAAACACACAGGGCTCCTTCCAGTGTTGTAGTCAGTGGTGACCAAAACGCAGCTGCAAGCTGAACACAGCTCTTAGGATTCCTGCAAGGAGTCTGAAGCCTCATATTGCCCCTGCTGGAGAAATTAACTCCAGAAAAGACTGATTCCTGCTTGCACTGCTCTGCTGTCTATTGGAAGATGTCACATCTCTACAAAAAGTGACCATTGTGGAAGCAACTGCTATCTACGTAGTCTACCTCCTAGACCCACAGAATGGTGCCTATGAGTTTTGACTAGATCCTGGTGCTTCACAAAAAAGAGAGAGGAAAAAAAAACAACACCAACTATGAAGGACTCTTTTGTGTCCTGGTCTGTGATGATGACGAATCACAGCCCACACAACCACTGCAGAGCTATTCTTTGGCAATCCTGTATCTCACTAGATTTGTCTTACCAACGCCCGACCCCTAATCCAACTGGAAGTAGGAGACCTAAGCAGGGTTGTGAAGAGTAAAGTCCCCCCTCTATACAGCATGCAACACTCCACTGGCAGTTATCTTCCTTTCTAAACCCTTTTTGCACACTAAAATGGTAAAACACATGCTCAATGGCATGTAATATATGCAGGTCCACTCTAGAAAGAAAAGAGAGATGAGACAAGGCTGAAAAAGCTGCATTGATCCAGGTTGCAGCAGGATGAGTAAGAAAAAATCTACAGAAATAACAATGCTCTTTTTGTGTAATTTCTTTTCAGTTTCACAGCTTACAAAAAACAACAGCTCATCTAAAGAATATTTTACAGTTTCAAAACAACCAATCAGTGGAAAAAAAGCATGAGATTCATAAGGTATTTCACTAAAAACCATGGACATGCCACAACCTTTCTTGACTGTATTTGGATTTTGCACATTGCTAAACTCTGACAGCTTAAATAAAGCAGAAACTGGGCTGTCATCCCTCCTGTACCCAACAGGAAAGTTCAAGTGCAGAGCAGGCTAAGTTACACTACTTCTCCAATAACACAGCCTTTGACACTAACTCACTTTAACACATACCTGATCCTGGCTTCCATTTGATTGGCAAAGCAGCCACTGGTTTCACGTTTGTAACTGATTTTGCCTGTTCCTGCTTTTCGTGCTCCAACAGAGAGCGTGACATTGCCATAGCAACCAGCAAATCTTCATCCTTAGTCTCCATTTTGGCCCTCTTCTGCTTGTTCTTTGAGTCCTCTTTGGAGGAGCCTTTTCGCTTTGACCTGCTTGGTTGATTGCTGAAATACAAGAATGCAGCAGGAAGCCCAAGTTATTGTGACTGGATCAGAGACAAGAAACACTGAGCATTCCAGAGAAGCTGCTCTGCTTCCTCAGAGAGATTCCCATATCCGGAATAATGAGAAGCTATTTGCAGTGCCTTCTTCCCCAGAAGAGAGCAAAAGATTCCTTAGCACCCATGGAATTTAGAGCAATTTTGAGAAAATCTTTTTTTGAAAAGCTAAGAACACAAGACCACAACAGTGATATAAGTTGCGTGTGCTTTTTAAACATCTGTAATCTCTATCCTAAATGCTTTCAAAATGTATATCAAAGGGGGAAAAAAATAAAGTTGAAGCAGGGTAAAAACAAGATCGCCAAAAAAATGCTCTCCCAGTCTTTGTTTCCTTAGTGTACAGGCAACAGCCCCTTCTCAGCACAAAGGGACTTACAAGCCCTCCTACAAATTCAGTCAGGCACAACTTGCTGTACTCTGAAGATTCTGCTCAAATCCAAGACAACAGATGCAGCTCTGCACCTAGCACGTTTCAAAACATCAGATCTGCTTCCTCCTTAGCTCGAGGTGTGAAGCGCATACATCCACTACAGCCACGAGCTGAGTAGCTGAGCCATTGGCAAGACAGATGCTCGGGAGAGACTGCAGACACTCATACTACGTGTTCTGCCTAATAAGCTCAAACACACCATTCAGCTTTACTGTGTAATTGCCTCACGGAGCTCATATATTTCTGACAAAACACTGTAAAGTTATTTATTCCCCATTTTGCTCCTGCCTGCTGATTTTTAAAGTCATCCACTACCTGACCACTTCTGAAGGAAAACAACGTATTTTGTTCCAGCTAACTGCCACGTTCTCCTCTCGTGGTACTGGGCCATGGCCCTGCTTGACATTCTTTGGACTTGGGGGCCCCCAGCATGTGAGTCTGCCTTGCTTCTACAGTTCTGTCCCAGGAACACAAGGTCAAGTTCTCTCAGGACAAAGACAGTAGTCAGCGTATTTTATTTTCACCAGCTTACCTGGGAAACTGTAGAGGTGCATCACCAAGCGTGGACACCTGCAACTGCACTGCCTGAAGAAGCATCTTAGGGGGAACATCCATCTCGACAGCACAGCGCTTCAAGTGACTGACTCGGCTCTGAGGGGTTTGGAATTGCTTCCCACAGATGGGACATTCAGGGACCAGTGGTTTGTTGGAGGATGTCATCTGTGCATCTTCCATCTCATCCAGACACCTGTGAGACAATGGCACAGCTTTAAGGCTATCCATGCTAAGATTTAAGTCATATTAAAGAAAAGGAAGCACAATCATCTCTGATATCTGCAACAGGCAAAGAAGCATCCCCTGAAGAAATAAGAATTCTGTACCCACTGCTGTGATGGATATGAAATGTACCAGATACAGAGAATTACAGCCTCACAGGCATATTAACAGCATGTTGCTTAGAAGCAAGTACAAGTAATTAACTTCTTTAATTTCTCTCTGTGTCCATCACCTAATCCCTCTTTCTGCATTGATTGTAACATTCCAGATAATTTCTAAACCACCATTAAAAACAGAATCATGCTACCAGAGAAATAGTAGGTCTTCCTCACCCAGAATATGACTCTTTCTTGTCCTTCTTAGTGCTTTTGTAGGCATGACGAAGTGCAGTGTTGAGAATGAAAGCCATTTTCAAGTCAGATATCTCACTTGACAAGGACAGTGTTTTGTGTCACAGAAAGTAAGAGTACTTAGAGTGCAGGATAACGAACTTCTAATAATTTCTGGTATGCCAAGACTGTTTAAAAGTTTTAAAGGTTCTTTTTCTGTCCTCTCCAAAGAGATACACAGTGTTTGTTTTCTTTACAAAGCATGTTATAAAAAGCCCTCCCTTATTATGGAATGACACGCAGAACCTACACGTAGAGCTGTGTAAGGGAACATTCATCTGACGTACTAGGACTGGTGATTACAAGTTTGCCAGTGCATCTATCCACCTGCAGCTTTACATCTCACAATGAAGACTGCTATCAAATAATCCACTGCCACTATAACCCTGTAGTCTCATCCTCAGATTACATGTTTAACAGTTCAGAAAACAGACTTAATTTCCAAAAAGCATTTCTGATACACTGTTGCTGTTCTATGCTGTCAGTCCTATCAACCAGCAGTAAGTATTTGAGGACAGAAACAGCAGTAACACCTCCGAAACTGCAGCTGCAGACAGTCCAAAGAATGCCAGTCACTCAATAGCAAGATGTATGACGGGCCAAACCAAACCATTCCTGAGTCCCTTAAAGTGCCTTAATGAAGCACGCACAACTGTTCACATGTGTTGTTTCTGATCCTTTCTCAATAGAGAAGCACACTTACAAAGAGCTATCTGCGTATAATACACTAACAGTACTTGATTATTTACCACTAAGGAAACTGTCCAGTTTAGGGCATTGATACCCATGTAGTTGCACATCATTCTGACAAAAGAGAAGGCAGGGATGCCTTCCCTTAGCCTCTCCACTCTCACTGCCAAGCACTGTAACACAACTTAGGCATCATTCTGAACAGCATCACTTTTCCCTCTGCAAACAACTCGGGTATGCAGTGGCAAAGTTACATTCTAGCTGTCCTTATACGAACAACTTTTAGCTAAATAGAGCCAACATTACCTTGCTGGCTGAAATTGGCAGATCTGCAATAGTGGGTCCTCATTAATTTTGCTAGCCACTTCACAATCACAGCCACTCTGCAGCACTACTGATGAAAGCAGCACTGGCTTTAACATGTTCGTGCAGAAGCCCTGCAGGGTGAGACAATCAGCCCCTGTTTTGAGATCAAATGAACTTGCTAATTCAGGCCATAAAAGTCAATGTCACCACATAGACTCCCCTGCTACCGGGTTCTAGAATCGCCAAGCCGACCTAACGGTCTGAGGTTAACGGGGAGAGGATGCAGAAAGGACGAATCAAGCTGGCCCTTCACCTGTTAACGTGCTGCTCTCGCCGCGTCGAGTTCATGGCTGAGAGATCCTTTTGGCAGATCTGACAAAAGAACAAGCCTGCATCCTCCAGGGCTTCCTCTTTGGTTTCCTGCTGAAGAGCCAAAGCCAGAGCACCATCATGCTGCACGGATGGAAGATCGTGGATATCTGGCAAAGAAGGGAGAGTTAACTAAGACAGAGAACTAAGAATCCTGTATGGAAGCTGTGGAGCTGTTGTTTTTGCCATTATTAAACTAGCCACACAATAGTCAATTGCAATCTTTCTCTTGCATCTTTACACCTGATCTCTCATAAAGTAGTGTACAAAAAGCGCTCCTTAAACACAAAACTGCACTACCCAGGGAGCAGTAGGTGGTGATTTATTCATAGTACATCACATGTCAGAGCCAAAGGGGGGTATGCTTTGGCTAAAGTTGCTAGGGAGAATGCGGGATCTTATACATAACGTACAAAACACAGCAGATTTTATGTCGATGCAGAACCAACAGGGTCTTGACCTAAAACAGAATGAAGGCAGAGTAAAATTTTTGTGAATTCAATGCATCTGCATAGAACACATTACCTTTGTGGAAATTTTGGAAATCTTCCAAGGATGGGGTCAATCTATGAGTCATATTTACCTAACAGCTACCTAACACTGTCCCAAGGGAAAGGCGACAAGGCTGACTGATCCTGTCAGAATCGAACCTGTTTCCAAGAAGTCCACTATCCCTCCAGAATCTAACATGAGATTAATTCAGCCTCAGAGAAGAGCTGGGAGAAAAGCACAGATTGTCTTTTAACAATTGAGAAAGCAACTTTACTCAGTGATCTGGAGTGATTTATTCCGTGCTGCACGCTGAGCCACTAGGCTAGCTGGGAACAAAGCCCAAGAATCTGCACTGCTTTTCATGCGACCATTCTAACCAGCCCACAGCACTCTTTCTGCACGTACAAGAGGTAACGGGAGAAACGTACCATTCTCTGGTGAGTTCTGCTCCTGGCTTTCATCAGGAAAATCCCCGCTGGCTACAGACTTTGGCAAGCTATCGTCTGTGCTGTGTTTTAGCTGCTCAGGTGCCACTCTCTTGAACTGCTGCATTCTCTCCACTACCAGCTCTGCTACCCGTGCCTTTGGTCCTGCGAGCGGCGGTATCTTTGAGGTGGGTGAAGAGCAGGCCCCTAGCTGTGTAGCAGGATGGAAGGATAATGTAGTCTGGGAAGAGCCATTCAGAGCATTTACTAGAAGGGAAGAAAACACCAGAGCTTTACCAGTCAGTATTGAACAAGTAGCTGAGCTGCCCCCAGAGCTGGGGGGAAGCCTCCCCCAACAGCAGGCTGAGCCAGGCTCAGCTTTGCAACACTTATTCTTAAAAAGAGAGCTGAATAAGGTGCTTGGCTATTACATCGCTTTATACTTGATAACTATAGTAGCAGCATCACACTTCTGTGCCACAGTGCAGTTTAAATACCTCTATCCCTTTTAGAGGAAGGACTATTAATGAAGACCTCACCTGAAGGTCACTAGCGAGGGCAACAAGCAGTGCAGCCCCCCTCTTCTGTCCCGTGCTTCCTGCTGTTCTTCACTCTGACCTCCAAACCCAAACTGTGACTCAAACTTTCAGGGTCTGAGATGAGGAACCAGGAGTCCCGAAGAGAGATGGTAAGAAGCAGCAGGCAGAAGTAATGCCAGACTGACATCTCAGCATGCCCCTGCTCTGCTCTGAGGTGTCCTGTGCATACAGGCAGCACGTGAGGTCGGACCAAAGAGCTCGCCAGCCCAGTGCCTTGTCTCAGTGCAGTCAGTAACAGACACTTAAGAAAGGTTATCAGGACAGGACACATACAAAGTAATCCCTCCTGGCTGACCTTATTTATCAGTTTAAGTTTCTGTACTGGTGACTGCATTCTGGCCATCACATTCAATAACTGCTGAAGGACCAATCCTTTATCAATTAATTCACATTTTTCTTTACTCATTTATATTTTTAACCTTGACAACATCCAGAGGCAATTTATTTCTCAATGTAACAACGCACGGAGTGAAAAGGCACCTCAATACGTTCTAGGCTTACTTCTAGATGATTCGAGGCTGTTTTTCTAAGTTCTGATACTGTACAAATCACTGAATAATGACTACCTAATGTTCTTTGCTAAGGCTTCATCTTACTAAAAAACATCAGCTGCCTGCCTCTAGTGCAGAATACACTGCTAGGTTAAAACCCTAGATAACCCTAAGCAGCTAAGTGTAGATGGAAACACAAGATGCTTCAATGAAAGACTTCAGTTCACTCACCTGTCAGAATCCTCTGGCTACAGTCACTGGCTGCTGTACTCAGCTGGCTGGCAGGGAAAGGGCTTATCTTTCCATCCCCTTGCTCAGTCTCACCACTACTACAGGCGACAGTGTTACTGTCTTCTTTGTGCACCAAAGCTTGTTCCTTAGCACCCAAATCTTGAATCAAGTTTGTTCTCTTTGCTGCTGGAAAGAGGTGATGGTTTTGGCTCGTGGCAGCAGCTTTGCCTCTTCTTAATTTGCTTCTTGCAACAGTGCTCTTTGACCTTTTCTGGGCCTTCTTTGCTGCCTCAGCATCCCCAGGTTTTTTCTTCGCTCTACCCAAAAGATTTGCCCACAACTCTTTAAAATCATTGTCCTGTTCATCCATTGGCCTGTAGGTGCCAGTAACACGGTGGCCTAATGCCACTGCACGGAGTGGAGGAGAGGGGAAGATACCAGAATCAGCTCAGGTTTGCATCCTCCACAACCTGTGACTTTCACCAAGTCCTTTCCACCCCCTCAGAGATCTCCATTCTCCAGACTTCAATGGTCAACACAGTGGGCACTTCTCCACTGTCCTGACAGTTCATTCTTCCACACTTAATTCGCAGCCATTTCATAGAGTGTATTCTCTCTTCAAGCACCCCACGTGCTTTCACATGTAATGCACTGACAAGCTGGTTCTTCTGAGCTCTCTAGACCAGAAGGTAAGCACTACAGTTTGTGCAGACCATGCACAGGATGTGCTAGGGGCTTCAATAAGACACTTACTGCAGCCCTGAAATAAAGAAATAAAAAGGTGGTTATGTCGGATGGTGCATGCAGATGCAGTATAGGAAAGGGATGGGGTATAACCCTGAAGGAGAAGACAATTTGTATAAAACAGGAAGATTAGCAGAAGCACATACTGACTCAAAACACGCTCACTATAATCATACTACAGATGGGCACAAGCTACCTTAGGAGAGAAGAGGAAAACTTCCAAACTAGGTCTCTGACACTGGGTTGGCTTTTGGCCTGGGGCTCAGGATTTGAGATTGTCCATTTTTTAAATGCATTCGTCCTTACGTTTATATAGCACAAGACCAAGAAATGCAGCAAAGGAGAAAAAAAAAATCCTTCAGGTCAAGAAGCAATTCTGGAGGTGCTGTGACAGAAAACCTTTAAGGAGGATAGCACAACCTCATTTTGACAAGTAAGTAAAGGGAATTTCGTATATCCAGAAGGGTTTTGGGGACGAGTCAGAACAACTCTATCAAGGATGTTCATCCCTTCTCTCTTCTTACATCCACGGCCTGCTCACATTGCGGATTAGCTCTCCTGCTAACTAATACTGAATCCCTCCATTGAGTACTCAGTAAACCATGGCAGTGACCGTGTTTCACAAACTGCTGTCAAATACACCAGGTAAACGGACTAAAAAATGATATTTTTAAATGAGTTTCTTAATCTTTTTCAGCTACAGTAAGGATAGCCACACTAGCTAGGGATTACTTGGAACAGCACTAGGTACAATATCCAGATGGAAATGTCATCAGACCCCAGGCAACACTAAAACTAGATCTCTATTCTTAGACTTTTTGATTGTCCTCTTCTTCCTAGTCCTGAGTTCACTACGGCTCTGGCCATTTTACCAGAGGTTTTATATTGCTCCCCAAACCTATTCCTTTCAAGCCTAAAACGGAGTGTTTCACTTGGAATGGCAGCAACTGCGGTTCAGTTTCTCCAGTAAAGCTCCGGGCACCGAAAGACTCAAAAAGCAGGAAAAACACATGTGAGATTGTTTTCTCAAATGGTTTGGCTGCAGACAGGCAAGGCTAAGGAATGCTGGTTACACACTTTCATGGGTCAGCCTTTCCTATAAGCAATTACAGATGTTAATGGATTTATTTATTTTAAACTCAGCCTCCCAAACCAGCAGAGGATTTTGCCGTGAATCTTGGAGTCATTTCCTGTTAGAGAGAAACTGAAGTTTTATGTAGCCAGTTCATAAATTTAATTTTCCTGGACAGAATCTTGGTGTAGTTATCGCTGTAAATTGACCATTTTCTTCTAAGTAGGAGACAGCATGTGGAGAAAAACAGAATCTCACATCCTCCACGGCTACAGATACTTCTCACAGACACATCTGTACTGTCGTATTACTTACAGTCAGTTCCTGATGTTAAATTTTGAAACAGATCTGCACTTTTGTGTTTGCAGTCAATGTCCAGTACCCCAGGTAGACCAAGTCAGACAGACAAACGATGCAAAACTAATTAAGAGTTTATCTGTCTTGCTCTTCCCTTTCAAGACATGTATTTACAGGTTCCTACAGCTCAGTGTTTCTGATGCTGCTGTTAGTGGTGTACCTTACAGCCAGCTTTGGCACCAGTTCATAGAGCTGGAGAAGTAATAGCTTTGAAAACAATTTCTTTCAGTATAGCATTCAATTCATTTTGGAAGGTTTTAGGACTCTACAAATCACACAAGCTGGTCAAATAAAATAAACAGCGGCACTTACCTATCCACTTAGATGCTAAATCCATACCCGGCTGTGGCCTTCAAGTAAATGTGGATCATCGCAACAGTACAAAACGAGACCAGTAAGAATGAAAGATGGAACCTGGAAAATGAAAGGAAAAGGTGAAATTTAGGGTGCGTTGCACTGATTGCTCTTTTTGATCAAGTTCCAAGGTGCAGGGGGAGGGAGCTGGGAAGAGCACATGCTCCAGTGGTACCAAGTTCTCCCGCTTCCATTGACCTGTGTCCTTAGACATGTAGGTGACTTGCACACGTTGCCCAGCACTGTGTCCCCCTGCACCCAGCAGCACTGCATGCTTTGCAGAAAAAGCCCAGAAGGCAGAATGGGTCAGAGGCTGGGTAAGGGGCCAAGCAACCTGGTCTGGCCCCACAGCCAGCCCTGCTTTGAGCAGCGGTTTGGGCTAGAGACTTCCCAAGGCCAGTCCCTTCAGTCTGCCCTCGCCTTTCTCATTTGGGGCTCATTTTGTTTCCCAGTAACTTCCTTGAAACCAGAGCCTCAACATTTCATTCAAAAAAAAACCACCGGTGTTTATATCATAAACCTCTAGCCACACCACGCCACCACCTTTCTGACCCGGCTGTTTTTAGGGTCACAGGTAACTACTGAGTGGAGTTCCCTGGATTAACTGAGAATGCCAAGAGAAAGTACACTATTTCATCAATTCTCACTTCGCTTCCTTTTTACTTCCTTGACTGTCCTTTGCTGAGGCAAGGAGCACAGAAACTCCAAATCTACTCTCTTTGGACCCCTCAATATTTTATTAAATTATATGTATCCCGTCCTCCGGGGTTTATTCTCTAAAAGAAGAGTCCCCATGTTTTCTCTTTGCCCAGAGAAGCCCTCCTGGTCCCTAACCATCTCCATCAGCACTCCCCGAACCTCTTCACTCTCCCTTTTTTCGGGGTGCTCTGAGCGGTACTGCCATCAGCAGCCTGCTGACTCTCCCAGCGAGGACGTTACACACTGTTCACACTTCTTCAGCCAAGGCCTTGCTGATCTTAACATCTCCTTCGCCTTTCTCTGAAAGTGCCTGCCTGCTGAGCAAAGTTTTACCTGCAGAGATACCTTGAACCCTTTCGGTCTCTGGCATCATTAAGGTGCCCTGTAGGATTTCTCTCTTTCTTCACCTCTGTGCCCCACAGGTTCAGAACAAGCCCGTGGATGCTCTTTGTGATCCTTCCGTCAGTTTCCTCTCTCAGACCATCAAAATAATTCTTTACCTCGTTCCACTTTTCAAAGGATTTCTGAGTAAGCTGTGTTAATTTGTTTTTTATTTCCTAATTTGTTGCCATCAAACCACTCCATCAGACTTCTGAGAGGCAGCCTCCCGGGGAGACCTGGCTCCCATGCTGGTAAGATGCTATCAGGTTAAAAATGCATGATGACAGACATCTGCAAAGAATTCAGTGATCATTTCAACCAGTTTAATAGGTACATATTAAACACTTATAGGCTTGTAATTACTTAGTTCAGTCACAGAATCCTTCCAGGAAATTAAGAAAATGGGTAAAATATCTGCTATCCTCCCAACACCTGGAGCAGCTTCTCTTTTGACAACTGAAAGCACGTTTATACCAGCAACTCAACCACTTGAAGTATCTCTTCTGAACTCCTGAATGCACATCTGGGCCTGTTTACTTACTGCTTTTAACCTGTGTACTTGCTCCAGGAACAATTCTGCCACTTCAGTCTCTGAGAATAGGTCACGGCCACAAATTGAGGATCAGCACTGTCTGGGCCCGGCCAGCAGCACCCAGCCCGTACCTGCTCCCCTGCCAGCCCCCAGCTCTGCCTCGCCACATTTCTTCCTCCACGACCTTCCCTGCAGCTGGTCACTAACTGAAACCCTGATGCTGCATGCCATTGTGCTGGCACTGGGCATTTCGTCGCCCCCTGCCCTTCTCCTTTTTTTGAAATCTGCAGGAGGAAGCCGTGGAGGCTGGTAGCAAAACGTTCAGTCAGGCCAGTCCAAATACTGCAAAGGGAAAGAATTTCTCTCGTGTTTGCTCTGGAAACCACACCAGAAGAAACCCCCTAGGGATTTTTCCTGACTAAAGCCTGTAACAAAAAAAATCTTCCTACAGGTTCCCACCACTTCCCATTCCTGATGGAGAAGAGCATGTGCACAGGACGATTTTCAGAATTTCTCTATTTAAACGCTCCACACATGACCCTGCACCAGCCAACACCTTTATGGCACAGGGTACCTTACAGAGACACAACCTGAGAACCACGCAGGGCAGGTTCACTTTGCTTGCAGCTGGGCAAAAACGTTAACGCTGAGGACAGCAGATCTTGGTCAGCGAGGAGCAAACACCTAAGAGCAGAATAGGAATTCAAAGCCGGGTACCAACCCTCCTGTCCTGGCCTCTGACAGCTTTTCCATGCCAGAAAAGGGTAATAAAAACAGATGTGGAGATACAGGAGATGACAACTGAATTCAAGTCTATGTAAGCAAGAAAATGATAGCTAAGCAAGCACAATCAGACTAACAAGCAATCTTAGCAATGACCAGTAATGATGTCTACCTGGCAATACCCAATACCTTATATCCCATCGGGGTACCATGCTCACGTTTCTTTTAGAGACTACACCTCCCCCTGCTAGCACCTTGTACATATGTTAAAGTATTTTATGTCCAATAAAAGCTTTATCCCATTCTAGGCATGAATTTTAAATCACTACTTACATGACAAAATGCCTCTCTAGCTTTCAAACACTGGAGAAACTGACCTTAGTTTACAAAGCGCTTCACCAAAATAGGAAATTTTTATTTTCTACCTCCTCTGGAAGGATAAAGGGGAAGTGACCATAAAAATAAAAATAACGGTTGCTCAGGTGCAAATGCTCGTCGCTTGTATGCAAACACAGCAGCATACAAATAAGAAATGTATGCAGCTGGTGTTTCAAAAATGCTTATTTGATGTGACTGAAAGCAACAGGAAAATTATTCATTTAAACAGAAACATACAACTGAGAATTAAGGACTGAATAAAACCATTTCACTGGAGGCCCAAAAATCAATAAAGAGAACAATACTTACTGAGAAGTAATTTATTGTTCAGTGCAGGAGAGAAGTAATCACAGTAATAATAAAAATAAATGTGTAAGATAACATCACGATAAGAAAATGGGATAGCACTGAACATAAACAAGGAACTGTAGAGAAATTAAAAGGGGATAAAATTATGTAAGATTAATTTTCTGGTCACAAAAGTTAAGGACTTTCAAAAAGAATCTTTGGTGTACACCAAAAACGAGAACAAAGACCTACCAAGGCCACTGGGTGGTGAGAAAACAAACTGTAGAACTGTCAATACTAACTGAAAATATGCAGAACTAAATCTCTGCATAAATATCTATGAGGAAACCCACACAAATGTTATATTATACAGAACATCCTATGGTCCTGGGACCCGTACCACAACGCTGATGAATGGAACCTACCCCAGCTAATCCAAAGCGTGTTTGGTAGCGGCTACTGAAGATATTTCTGCCAAGAGATTCAGATCATTTACAGGCAGAGTTACAGAAAAACGGGCTAACAGCTCTCTAGACTGCTAACTACGATTTTTCACAAGGACAACTAGGGAAGCAAACACCCATCTTTCAGACTGAGATCAACACCAGGCCGTTAAAGAAATGGCTTATATGGGAATTGATGACTAAAGACGGATAATAAAATTAATACCAATCAACACAATTTTATGAAAACCAAGATCTCCTACGTTAAGCTAATACCTTTTTAATGAGGCCTCTGTGTGCTAACAGAGGTGTAATTCTTTTGTAAACCATTAAGGAAGTACCAAGGGACAAAATGATTAATTAAAATAATTCAGAATCAATACAACCCACATTTAAAATGATGAAAACATAGCTAGCTAGGTTTCAAAATGCAACTACAAATAGCAGTTCATTGGGAGCATATGTTTCTGCTACTGTCCCACAGAGATTCACTCATGTTTTTCTATTATTTAGGCTTAGGAAACGAGATTGGAGAGATGTACAGCACACATGATCAAGCTGTCTGGGAGAAGGGAACCGTGAGATGCTGATGATGACAGACAGCAACAGAACGAGGCAGGCACTTGGCAAACGAGCAGAGACCTCAGCACAAAGTCACTGCTTTGGGACAGGGCTGCACGTACAGGACAGGTACGGCTGTCTGGGAAGCAAGGAGTCTGGAGAGGTGTCACCACCAGAGCAGGTCCCTGCAGGACCACACTGACACCAAGCTGTAGCAGCAGAAAGGCCAAGCTTCCTCTACACGTGGTACCAGCGACAGTGGCGGTGAAATTTCAGATCATCGCTCATAATTTTGTAGATAAAGAAGGGAGCAATCATAGTTATGGATATTTGTGGCAAGAAAATCAACTGAATGATTAATCAGGAAGTGAATATAATGAGAAATAATCACGTTTTAATGTTAAACGTTCAAGCCATTTCTTTTCAAGAGGACAACGTTATTCTAAAAGGCGTAAAACATTTGGGGGACATTCACTTCAAACAATACAAGTCCTACAAATACCATTTTCTCCCATAAAGCCCATCTTCTGATTTTAGCTTATTATCACAAAAGCCAACTACAAAGTGAAGCTTAGCACAGCATCTTGGTGTCCCCACATTATCCAAGAATCCTAGCAAGCTTGCTTTGGAAAGGTTACCACACTCATCGTGGATTTCTGCAGGTGACCTAATCATATACTTCCTCCACTAATGCTTCATTAATTAGTAACAATGAATAATTTGCCTACTTTGCAGTTAACATCACGTACAGGAGCTGCAGCACGGTAGATAATGCACTACCTTGTCAGTACGTTGCTTGATGTTTTCACACTATCATCTCTGTTCTCCATATTCCAGAGTCTTACACAAACAGGCTCAGTTTTCTGTCCTGAAAACGCATTTTTACATTTATTTTTCTTAAAATACCTTCTCCTTTCATGAAGCCAGGCCCCAGACCTTGCCAATATCCAAATGTATCGTCAGCTACAGACCTGATGGGAGCTGTCAGTGAAACCCTGGCATGGCATCAGTGATGCTGGGGATCTATTATAATTATTTATAAACGCGTGCCTCTCGCAGCCACACCGCGAGGCAGCTCACAGACACCACACGGGTCCCTCTGACAAATGTTATTTCTACAAACCGCCCCAGGGCCTCGCACACAAGCGAGGACCCCAAAGCTCAGCCTGAGCTTCACCGGCAGGTAACGAACGGCTTAATTCTGTGACTCGGGACTAAACAGTTTAATTCCGTGATTCTGTACCAAACACTTTAATTGTGTGATTCTGAACCAAACACTTTAATTGTGTGACTCTGTAACACTTTAGTCCCGTGACGCCGCGCGGGGCCCCGCCACCGGCCCCAGCCCCGCCTCAGCGCCGCCATTTCGCGGCCCCCTTGCCCGGCCCCGCCCCCCGCTGACGTCACACCCCGGCCCCCTCCCTCTCCCCCTCGCCCCCGCCGCCGCGCGGCGCCGGCGTCATGACGTCACGCCGCCCCACTGCCCGCCGCCCACCTCTCCGCCGCGCCTCGGGCTGCCGCCGCCGCTCCCGCCGCCCCGCCGCCCCCGCGGGGAGCCCCCCGCCGCCCCGCCGCAGCTCGGCGCATGCGCGGGGCGCCAACCGGCTCCCTCGCCCCGCACCGGAGGCCGACGCGCATGCGCGCGGCAGCGGACGGCGGCGCCCGCGCAGGCGCGGACGGCGGCGGCCGCACCCTGTCTGCGCGTGCGCGCCGGCTTCCCGCCACCGGTTGCCATGGCGACGGCCCCTGAGGCGGGCCCGGCCCCGGGCAGCCCTGAGGTGGCCGCCGGGGGCGGCCGAGCGCCGGGGAAGCGGCGGCAGCGGGCACGGCCCCCGCCCGGGGCTGTGGAGGCGGCCGCTGGGAAGAGCTGGTCGTGAAAAAGCAGTAGCAAAGCACGCAACGCTTCTTGTTATTTAAAAAAAAAAAAAAAAAGTGGAATTTATAGAAATATTAAGTAAATGGAGCTAAGGAGTGCATACGGCACACCTGCCCCTGCCCACCATGGAACTGTGGTGAAAAGTCACGTCCCTGTCCTCACACGGAAAACCTACCAGAGCTACAACTAAAGTCCATTAAATAAAAAAGCCTGGTATAAGAAAATTGTGAAGTCTGGTATAAGGGGAATGCTTTGAGGTTTTAATAAGCTTGCCCCATGGAAATTCGAGGTGAGCAGTTAGCTCGAGCTTCTACAGAGCTGATCTCTCAGCATTGCCATTCTATTTTGTCCTTTATACAAAGTGGGGGTAGAACAGGGAAATGGATGCCGTTTCTTCATTAGTCAGCTTAAGCCCTGACACCTCACACTAGTATGGAGTCGCAATCAATAATTATTTCCTCCAAATGACCAATTTATTGCGGCTAGAGGACTGCAGATACTAAAAGCACCAGAGAGAGGGTGTGTATGTATCCTCATAGTGGCTTTGCCTTTTCAATGCATATTTTGTGTTGAACTCAGGATTTTATTCCTCAAACTGTGGTATGGATGTGGTAAGAACTCAAATCACTCCTTGGTAACACTTCTTAACAGGCCAAGAGGCAGAGAGAGGAGGTTTAGCAACAACAGAAAGCACCATGGCTGTCATTACTATCATTACTACATTACTATCAGTTTTCTTCAAAAACAAAGTAAGCATTTTACTAAAGAAATACAAAGCACTACTTATTGTGATCAATATGGTGTCCCCTTTACACATAACATCTCCTCTCCCCTCCCTCCCCCATAATTAGATCTTAATCTCTATTTTAGCATAACCAAAAGAAATGGATATTGTCATAGCATTGCTTGGTTGGAAATCTTACAACAACAACAACAAAAATCTGCAACTTTTAACACAGAAAAAGCTACTTAGGCACCATGCTTTTTCACTTCCCACAAAGCAATTCATTTTTTAAGCCGTGCTAAATTCAAGCAATACTAGCTAGAAGACCTCACATTTTTAGCAAAGAATTAGTGCCTTTGATTATTTTGGCAAGACTGATCAGAGCATTTTATGCACTGACTCTCCCCAGGAGGTGCAACGTGCCCATGCCAGTATGAAAGAACCCAAAACCGATATGAAGAAATCCTTTGGTTTGTGTCTTTCAACACTTTGGCTAGTTTATTCAAGTTCTCTCTGAAGTTACTACACTTTATGGGAATTAGGAGCACTCTTAAGAAAACCCTGCAAGAACTTGCAAGCAAACATTGCACAAACACACTGAAGAATACTCTGGTTATAATGTACTGAGACACCATGTAGGTTCCATAAGAACTAAGCCAAGTCACAGTAATATTCATTGCACAATACCATAAATGCAAAAGCACCAAATATTTAAAAGAATAAACGAAACTAAGCACCAGAGAAGCAGGAAACTTGATTTAGGGAAGAGAGTTCCATTATCCCAAGCAACCTGAGCTTTGCACCCATGTCCCTCACTGGTGTTCTTCCAAGAGGTGAGGCAAGGCAGGGGCCAAGCAAGTGAGGCCAACCCAACAAGCAGCCCACGTCAAACCTCAGCCCTCCCCAAGCCCCAGCTCACAGTCCCATCCTCCCAGCTACAACACAGCTGGCACCAAAACCAAGGTAGGAGACTTGGAGGGGCATCTTTGCAGGTTGCAAACCCCATCACACGCTTCTGGACAGGGAAACTTCAAAGCGATGCTGAGCACAGCAAACGCACACATCTTCAGCCAGACCAGCCTCTGCAGCACAGCTGCCAGGCAACGCTGCAGCCTCACTCTTCTACTGCATTTTGCATAGACAAATGCAATTTTCTGTTCTAAAAGTGCTGAGGCACCTTGGAAATGTGAAACACAGAACATGTGCAAGCAACTGTTTTTCCACCACTTGAATCTTTTAAAACTTATTGTGTTCAGTGCAACGAGTGCAAACCCTCTCAACCTTGCTGATGTTCATAAATGCATCCTTTTAAAGCCTATATTGAAAAGAACCAAGTGAATTGTGGTATTACTAATACAGATCCACCCAAAAGCACAAGTATTTAATAGTATGAACCAGCTACCAAACTCATATCTATTTCACAGGGCATTTCAAAGCCTGTAACTATTCCTAAGGCAATAAGGACATGGTTGCTGCAACAAGCTCTGTTCACTATTTCACCAAACGTCGCTGAGAAGATGCAGCCAGTCAGAAGGAACCAAAGCAGCTCTCCCAAAATCAGGCAGCCGATCAGAGACACTGTGATTTTCTGTGTGGACCTACTGGACTTTTGCTAACAGTGCTTTAATAATTCACTTTTTCTTCCCACCAGGGCACTGGTCTGTACCAGAGGTGACCGAGTAACCCCTTCCCAGGCAGCGAGTGCTGGCTGTCCTGCCTCAATGCAGGGAGGTGGAAGAAAACAGTTTCCTGCAGAACATCAGCCAGAAGGAGATGGCTAAAAAGTGCTTGGAGCAATTACATGGGACGGGAAGGATGTTCTGTGCTGGTGGGGACTCAAAAACCAAAGAGGCAATGAAAGCACAGTAGGGCAGAAGCAAAGCTACTTTGATAGACATGCCTAAAGCACATGCATAGGGCCACAGTGCTTTAAACTCTACCATGAAAACCTTGGCTTGATTTACTATGTGCTTTGGTACCCTCTTGTGAATTACAACCCTGTAGATGCAGGCAGAGCCCTGATACACGTTGCAAAAAGACAGCATATTTACTATTGGTGCCAAGTTTCTCTGGAGGAAACTACTATTATGGAACTCTTGGACACTGTTGTCAGTTCTAAAATACTTTTAAAAGCAACTGCTTGAAGTCATCATGCAATTATATTTACAGTAAACGTGTAAACCTGTGCATCTCCGTATCTATGCATGCACATGTTACAGATTATATATGTGTACATACCTTTATCCCCACACTCAGCATTTCTCAAAATGTGTTTCACTTTGTTATCTCTGCTGAGTCTGACGGGCAAACGTACAGATCTGTGTTAAGGCTTGTAATGCTGATGGCTCTTTGGCAGCTTCAGATGAACTTTTTTAAGCTTTCAGTACAAATTGGTTCAATTTAGGTCAACAGTGATCAGAGAAATAGCCAAGAGGGCCAATTCCAATGGCAGTGGGGGAAGGACTGAGTAAAGTTTACTTTTTGCATTAAAGTTATTACATTAATCTGTCCTTCATGGAATCTCATGGACATGGGCCATGCTCGTTAACAAAGCTCACCACAACACTCAGTGCACAATACTGAGTCTTTTGAAAGGGCAAAGCAAAAAAAAAACACCATTAGACAAACAAACAAAAAAATCCTAATGTTTTGATTTCTTTAGGCATATTGCAAGACAACTTAGAACACTTGTTTTTCCAAATATCTGCTAAATCACTTTAGACAGAAGAAGTCCAGCAATTGAGATACATTAGCAAACAACGCTCAAGTTGAATCTCCCTCTGCTTCTAGACATAGCACTGACTTTCCGAGTTTCTAAGCGTTTAATTTGGGACAGTTCCATTAAGGCTTTACTTAGTGATTTACTTTTGGAGTAGGCTTTATCCCCAATTACCCCTCATTTACTTGGGCTGCAAAAGGGGAAGAACCAAGTTGTGTTTGGCTTCATGGCCTGCTTCCTCGTTAACTGCTATTACCTGACCCCAAATCCCTTGCAAATAACATCCTGACATTTGGAGTAAAGTTGCACGGATATGTTTAATGGGCAATTCATTATGATAGCTTTTGCCATATAGATTTAAAAAGAGGAGGGAAACTGCTTCTTTCACCAATTTTTCACCCTTCCTGCTGTATGTAAATAGATTAATGGCAACGTGACAGTCATGAGTCCTTACAAGTTTTAAGTACTTACAGAAGCCTGTGGTCCCTGCACTGCTGCCAACCATTCCATTTGGACCGGGACCGATGGCATTTTTTTTTTCCCCTTACCCATTCCCACCTGTTCACAGTCCAGACTGCTTCCAGGAGCAGTGTGTGTGAATGAGCTTGTGACTTGAGAAAAATTTCCTGCGAGAAGGTGCTCCAGCTCTGACAGCAGGAGACAGCACCGAGGAACATCCTTTGGTCGTGGACGAGAATGGGAAAATGACAGCAGAAAATTAATGGCAGAAGAACTCCCCTCATAGCTTGGACTGTGCTGCACCCACAGTATAGGTCAAAGAGTGCTCTACAGAAGATGGAGGTTAAGTGGAAATGGGGAGGGTAAAGGAGAAACAAAATGGTTCTGAGAGCAAGGGGAGAACAGATGACTTTGTCTGGAATAAAAATTTCCTGCTGAGGAGAGGAAAGGAAGAGCTGCGTTCAGCCTGCTCCAGTTAGGTGAGTTGTTCTGAGTGTAGAAAGACAGCAAGATGGATCAGCAGGGTCATTTTAGCACACTGTCCTCTTCTTCCTGAGCAATAGAGGAGACAACAATCTGGAAAGAAGGGTAATTCCAGTAAGCAGCCAAGCTCCCAGGTTTTCTCTGAAATCCCAGGAATTTTTGAACCTGGGTTCTACTGAGAAAGCGGATGATCTCACCGGATAAGGTTTGGGCAGACCCAGAACTGCCCTGGGAAGAGTTTTCAAATGAACAGGGTGTTGGGCAGGGTGCTCTGAAGGCTCCTGCTGCATTTATGGTGTCTCATCCAAACCCAGCAGGTACCTAATCCCTAATTAATCCCTAATTCAGATTGACTGTGTTTCTTGGGGAAATTTGTTCAGACTATGCAGATCTTATTTGTGAAGTAATTCAGAAATATCCTTATTGTACAAGGAAAGCGGGAGGATTAACTGATAATTGTAAGACACTACAGAAGTGCTAAACATTATTAATGGCTCCCAAGTTTTCTTCTTTTGGAAACAGTGGCCATTTCTTCCCATAATGTTTTAAACAGTTGCTGCTCAAGGAGCTTAGACTGCAAATTCCTGGCCTGTGGTTTGTCCATAAATCATAGACCTGGAGCCTGCCCAACACACTCTCGATAGTCTCAGCAGGAAGTCTGGACGAAAGCAAACTCTTCTCAATCTGGCCCAGTGAACTACTTTATGGGCCGGTCCAGTTTCAAGGTCCTGAGCCAGACGTGAGAGGGATCCTGTCCAAGTTTAAAAGCACGAGGTCTCGGGAATGTCCTTTCAAACTGGATTTCGCTGT
This sequence comes from Aythya marila, assembly GCF_965140915.1. Taxonomy (NCBI): domain Eukaryota; kingdom Metazoa; phylum Chordata; class Aves; order Anseriformes; family Anatidae; genus Aythya; species Aythya marila. The sequence goes on along the minus strand of NC_139056.1, from coordinate 6,391,147 downwards.
CTATAAATATTTTCCATCTTCTGCCCTAGAGGATAGAGGTTTGACTCAGCTGAAGAGACTGGGCAGAGCAGCAGAGGAGGCCACGCTGTTTATCACCAGAAGTCTGTCAGCACATAAAGCTTAACTTGTAGAAAAAAAATACAAGAAGGACCCAATCCACACTCAAAGCCACTTCTGAACAAAACAATGTTAAACTGCTGCCTGTCCAAAGGCCCAGGAGAAATCAAAGAACAAAGTTTTCTGTACGTAGCGGGGTTCAGCACTGTTTACAGCCAGGAACTCAAGTAAGCTGCATGAGGTTGTTCCAGTTTGGAGATCCCAAATTCCATCCCATGGGGAGGTCTGGGGGAGCAGATGCAGAAGCATGGGACAACCAGCCTGTGCTGATGGCTTTCGAACACAATTCTAACGTGCTGCACACTCCTGGAACTCATGTTTTGCCTCAACATGCTGGAAAAATTAGGGATCTCTGCTCTCACTTCAGGAAGAGCAAAGGCTGGATGGAAACTGGTTAGCAATACAGTGCTTTGAGGATAACTTCAGACCTAAGTGGAGAAGGTGGCAGCTGGAAAAGCACAACTCAGCCACCACAAACAGCACTGAAGTTCTGGTGCAGCATCCATACAGGCTTTCTCTACTTGCACAGCATGTTTTGACATTGTGTAGAAAGAGAAAAACCTTACCTGTCGTGTTTGAAACAACTCGTCCTTTACACTGCTCTTTTACCAAAAAACCTCTGCTGTGTTCCGTGCAAAGGCTCTTTCAGAGCCAGTCATCTACAGACCAGCTCTCAAGCAACCTGCCTGCATTCCTGTCAGCATGTCAGTTTGTGTTCATCAACACGATGCCTCTACATCTCCCTTCTCCACTAGGATCATTGTTAGCTGTGTATAGAAACTTCATACAGCAGCAATCTCTGCAGATCTTGAGTAAAAGGGAAAGCCGAGACTAAGAGGCGAGAACCTACAGAGGCTTCTGGTGCATAGAAATGTGAAACTTAGACAAAGCACCAGAAAAAGCAGCATGATCAGGTACATGTATGTAGGATTTGGGTCAACGCACCCTCCCCATCCTGCTGCTACCGCTCCTTCCTGCATACAGAGCCCCAGGACTGTCACCACCTTTCAGCATGTTCGATGGGCACAGTCACAAAGGATTAGTTTACACTCCAATAACAGAAATATTGTTTGATCTTTTAGTCATAAATCTGTCATGGCAAAAAATTAGCACCTCAAGGGCTGCTGGGATTCCCAGAGGACTCCCAGGACTGGAGAGGTTAAAGACATCTCAGATGCTTCACGACCATCTTGGAGTAAGCATCCTCTGCTTCTGACTGCATCAGATTTTGTAAGCTAACATTCAGCTCAGGTGCTCTATCAACAGACACTATTTTTAGCCATCGTATCAGTGAGCACCAGGTGACCATCCTGCAGGCTGATGCACTCACCTGCAGTATGTTAGCCCGAGAGAACCACAGGTTTTCATTCTTCACTGTTCATGAAACACGCTGCACTGCAAAGGTCTAGCTATGGAGCCACACCATATCGCTCCTTTCATGTGCCCTACATTGCATCAGAGCTTTGTACAATACCCAGTATTTTTTCCTGTGTATTTACACCGATTTTGATGGCAAAGGATCTTAAATCTGCTTAGAAGAGAAGAATATTGTCTAGTCTACAAAGCACACAGCTGAACTTCACCTGTGTTGTCTACTTCCAGAAGCAAAGCCTTGTGTGTTTACCTGTGCCACCTTTGCTGCTGGCTTCCAGTCTGGACAATTTCAGGGTATTTATTGCATGATCAAGGAACTCCAGCAAATCAAAAGGCAAGATGCCATCTAGGTCTTACCAGGAACAGAGGCACGACCCGCAGCCTCTAGCTGAGCAGTACAGCTTCCAGGGATGTAGAAGGTGGCTCCTTGTTCTCAATGCCCCTTAAACTGTCACATTAATTCCATTTTTATTCAGATGCAGAAGAAGAATTTCAGGCAACATTAATAAAACACCTAAAATGACACCTCATGCAGCAGACCCTTTTCATTCCTCTTTGCACAGCCAGGCTTCCTTTTGCTTACTGAGCTCATGGTGTTCAGGGAAAGAGCTGGAGGTTATCCTGTCCAGCACAGCCTCCCAACATTTAACCAAATCCAGTTTCAGAATCTTAATCTGGCAATTTAAGGATAAGGTAAACAAATGTCACAGCTGCCTCGTGGCACCAGCTGAGAAAAGAATTCTTGTAAACCAATTTACATGGTGTAAACCTGATGCACAGAGGGAAATCTCAAGTGGTATTTTCTAACAGAATTCAAGGGTGGAGATTCTCCTGTTTTCCTTCCACACTCTGCTACAACCTACTGTTTTCACAGCCCTCTCTACCCACCACTGTCCAGTACCCAGTGCTCTGAAGAACAAAGCCTCATCTGACAAGAGAAGAAACACGAAATCACCTTCTGGAAGGCACAAAGACCAACAAAGTAAGAGGAAAAGAGAAGAGTGGAGCGATTTGGAAAAGAGGAATTTATTCATCATAAAGGTCAGCAAGACATGCAATTTATCCCAGAGAAGAGACAAGAACCCTAGAGACTTTCCAGAAGGCCGTACACTGGAAAGCTGTGCTCCACACACTGGAATACTGTTTCCCAGTTGCTTCTTTTTCTCTAAAGCGAGACAAGGATGAACTTGATTATTCAGCAGCTCAGTGATCTTTTCTTCCATGGGAATGTACTGACACGTTCCACCAACAGGATCTGTCTGCTAATGGCAGCAATCTATCTCCATGCCACCTAAGTTCTCCTGCCTGGTCAGAAGTTTCTTCACAAATTAATGGATTTTGCCAGGGCTTGTTCAGAGCACAATGGTGCACAAGAAATCGTTCTTCAGTGGATGGGGATATACTCAGAGAGCTAACTGGGACTCCACAGACCTAACTGGGACTCTTGCTGTTTTGGGAAAGGACATATCTAGAAACAGTGTGAAGCAAGGTTCTCTAGGCTTGTGTCAGAAATTTAAGCATATCGTTTTAGCAGCAATCTCTGGATTTTGCTCTCACTAAGAACACTGCACTTTGAACAGGATGATGACATGATGTAGTAACTACAACTGGCTCCTGCCCAGGCAGTGATGGTTGGAAGTCCCCTGCATTCTCCCTAGCCACCTGCCAGGTGAGCCCCTCACTGAACAGTGCCTGCAAGCAGATGCTGCAATAGCTGACAGAGCAACTGCACTTGAGGAAAGAGATATCAGCACAGAGTTCATCCTTCAGTTTTCCAGGGCTCAGTTTTTCTCCAGGATTTTTGTGAGGAGTTCGTTCAGCCGGCTCACCATTGGTCTGGGATCTTCGTTCAGTCCTGCTGCTATCATGGCATTCTCATAAATCTGAGAAAGAGAGGAACACATTAAATAAGCAGCAGGAGCGAGGTGAATGAGAGCTGGGGAGGAAATGAATGTCACACTCCAGGAGTTGCATGCTGACAACAAGCATGTCTTCTAGGCAGCCTGGTAGGAAAACACATTGGCCACAAGCAGCAGAAATACACAGAATGGGAAACACAGAAGAATGAATCCAGCCTGCTAAAAGGGCTCCACCCTGCTCCCTGCCACACACAGTCTGCAAGCTGGCTCTGGGGAGGATGGTGGTGCCTTTGCAGGCCTGGCTCTCACCTGATCAAGTAACATCTGGGCCAGATCAGGCTGGCTGTCCTTCAGCTCGTTAAGCTTCTTAATCAGAGCATGCCTGTAAGAGTAAGAGAGATCCATACTAAGATTTAGCTTTTTTGGACATTTTTTTTTTTTTTCCTCCAGAATAAGCATCTAAGCCAAGGCAGGACACAAAATGTTCTAACTAAAGGCCAAGACAGCTCCACTTTTCTTGCTCCTGTTCCAGGGGCTTCCCTCTTCTCTCCCATCCTGACCCTATAACCCCCACAATCCTCAGAGGGCTGGACACAGTGTGGGTGGGTGGCTCATGTCCACCACACCATGCAGCCACACAGATCGAGGCACTGTAGCGCACGCTGCACTTAATGGGGAGAGTTCTGCTAACCTAGGGGCTTTAAGTTGCCTTCTCTCTGCTTCCACCCCAGCAGGAATGCAGTGCTTAGCACTGGTATTGCCACCCCTTACCCTGTGTTGATCTCTAGGGTGGGCTGCAGAAGCTGGGCACGCTCCTCTTGGGTCTTGGCCAGCTGCTGCATGCGAAGGAAGTGTCGGGCAGCCCCCATCTCGAGCACAGTGATCATGGCAGGGTGGGTGTCCAGCCGTGTAGTCACCTGGGGCAAAAACAGCAATCAGTGCTGAGATGGAAACACACAATTCAGAGGTGGGTGAGGTTAAAGGACTCAGTCACCAAGCCTCTGCACAACTTGTCCCCACCCCAGAGGAGCTGCCTAAGCAGGCAGGAGAGCTGGGGTCCCGACCGGCCCTACATAACCTAAAGTAGGGCCTGGTAAAATGGGCTTTGCTCATTACACATTAAGTGGTTCTTCCCATTGCCACAGTGACCACCCAAATGACAAATACCAGCATTCACACCATTTACAGACAGGATGCACAGAAAATGATTTTTCTCATAAAGTCCAAAGTAAAGTCTGTGGCAGGAGACCTCCAGTCAACCAGTGCCTTTACTTCCTAGGCTATGATCTCCGTGGATCTTCTGTACTCAGTCACCCAGGCACAGAACACCTACCTTAACATCAGTGACTCGAGAGCCTAAGACATTTCTCATCCAGGCCATCAAATCCCCAGCCTCTCTCTCTGTCAGACGTTCTGCAGCTAGCAGAAGAAAAAGGGCACATCTAATCAGTGGACAGCGATCTTTACTCCTGATTTCAGTCCATTTCACACTTTCATTTGCTTGCTATATTGTGAAAATGGGAATGCAGCACCACTCAGCACACCCTCCGTGCATCCCCTCATCCCAGACCACGACATGCCCGCAGAGGGCAGGCTCTTTCCCTGCCAATGCCTGCCTCCCTCTGTCATGGCACCAGGTGTGTGTCTGTTTTTAAAGCTCCATGTATGACATACCATCTGCTTAAATTAGCAAATGTCTTAAACTTTGATCTACAGCAGCATGTGCGACGAAAGGGATCTGCAAGAAGTACAAGCTGCCTCCGCCCGTGAGAACTGCAGGATGGAAAGGAGCGCTCTTGCTCACAGACTCAGGAACTGCAAGAGTGCTGGAAGAGGCACACCCAGGGCGGCAGGACTGCATGCAGCAGGAAGGGCCAGGGGGACCTCACGATACCTGGGCGACTCTCCTCAAAATTCTCTTCCTTATAGTGATCAACAACAATGTCCGTCTCCACCGAGATCAGCTTCTTCTTGTCAAACTCCCGAAGGTGCAAGAGTGTCAGCTCATCAAATTGCTCATAGCAGAACAGGACCTGTGCCAAAAAAGCAGACAATAACACGTTGTTACCACGGATGGCAGGGCTGCAGCTGGACAAGTTCTTCCCCAGCAAGTGAAGCTGGGAACCAGCACTGACTCCAGTCCTGAAAGGGCCACCTGCCTGCAGAGGACTCCTACAACAACGCTGTTACCAGCACTGCACAGCAACTCCTAGGCTCCTGCTCCAGGGTTCAAAGGCACTTAACAGATGTCAGAACCAGCAGAAACATCTAGATATCTGCACAAGCACTAACCCGCCTGCACAGGGTGCTACACTGCTCTGCTCAACTCCAAGATCTAGCTGAGCCCTGGGCTCTGATGCAGTGTCCTGAGCACAGCACACTGCTCACCTACCTCCATGTCCTTCTTCTTCATGGCCTCAAAGTACGGGGAGTGCTCGGCCAGGTGCCGGTTGGGTGCACACAGGTAGTAGATGTTTCTGCTCCCTGCCTTCATGCGGGAGGCGTACTCGGTCAGGCTGGTCAGCTGGCCTGCAGGCAAGGCAGATGATTCGTAACGCAGCAGCTTCGCAATGTCCTCCTGAAAGAAACGTGTTCTTGTGAGCTGGAGGCAAGCCACTATAGCTCTACTTGATCACTCCCAGTTCCAGGACCTCTATTTGCAATGGGCAGGCTTGTTTGCACTTTGTACTTCTGCAAAAGGGCTCAGAGGATTCCGGGTCCCACCTTTCCTGCTCCAGATATTATGGAATGACCTAGACGGGATGTAGGCCAAGCTCTCCTGGAAGTGGGAATCCAGCCTGAAGACAACAGCAGGGGTAAAGCCCTACTTTACCGCCTGCTGTAGTTCACATTCTATCAGTGAGGGCTGACAACAAGTGTGGGTACAGAGACTCTGCAGTGTCCTGAACTAGAGTGGGCAACAGCACCCAGTCAGAAAACACCAGTTAGGGCAAGGTGCACTAGAGCATCTGTAGGTCGTCAGACCCAGAACAAGAGTTAGAGGTATGTAAGATCCAGAGAAGCAGCAATGCCCCTCATTCCAGGTCATAGCAGGACTCTTTCCCATGCTCTTTCCCATCAGCTGCAGTGTATCAGGACTGCTGGTACCTTAACATCCTGCTCTGCTATCGTGACAATCCCCTCTCTCATGAATACTCCATAGTCCTCAAAGAATTTGGCATATTTCTCAGGGTCCTTCTTGCTCTGGTCAATGAAGAACTTTATCAATCTCTTCTGCAAAACATCTCGGAGTTTCCTGCAGCAAGAACAAGCCTTTTTAAAGACAGCTGCTAGACCAAGACAAAAGAACATCTCCCCATGCAGTGTTTCAGTGATGTGTTTGGAAACAAGAGGAAAAAGAAGAAACTCTAGGGCCACTGTCTCCTTTTCCCCAAGGCTCTGCATTTGTTCTTTGTACCTCAGTCAAGAGAAGTCAAGAGCTGGAGAGATAGCCAGGGCTGCTGTACAAACACAAGGCTGAAGCTCAAATCTTCAATAACTTCAGTGACACTGCAGTACCTAACCAACTGTGCACAGGACACTCATCGCACTCCCACAGCTACCCCTAAACACAGGGAGGAAGCAGCTCTAGAAGGGTTACACTGGGAGGACTCCTTTCTGACGGCCTCAAAATCCAGTGAAGCAGCAGGGTTATTCTGATGACTACAGTGGAGCTCAAAGCATTTTAGCAGCCGCTGAATGCCAGTTAGCCATTAAACCTAACAAGGTAACAGCAGAACCAAAATGCATTAAGAGCCTGCTCTTATCCTTGTGTATCAAGTTCCAGTGGTAGATGTTCAAGAGGCAGGCATGAAGCACAAAAATTAAGATCCAGGGGCATTTTATTTTATTTTATTTTTTTGAGGAGACTGGCCTGTTGGTGGTCAGCTTCCCTAGGCTTCAGAACCAAATGAAAACCCTGCTGGCTGGCACTCAGCTTTTGACAAGTATCTGTGAGAGCACAGCAGAGCTTTGAAGGAATTCTGGAGACAACAGTTACAAGATGCTGTTTCAAGGCCTACATGGTGACTCTAAGGTAGGAACCAGCTTCCTAGCACTGCCTGTTTGATTTTGTTTTCCAAACCACCTGGTGGTGGAGATCAGACGCTTTAAATAGCGAATCCACTCTTACTGCTATTGACCAGAGGTACCAAAAGGCAGCCTAGGGCACAAATTGCACATGGCCAAGGAGGAAACAGCAGATTGTATGACAGCACACTGATTACACATCTTAAGATGTGTCCAACATGGCTGCGAAACTTTACACTCCGTGTTCACTTTACAGACCAAAGAAATTCTCAAGCATGGGAACGCTGCAGCTTGCTTACATCCACACCCCTCTGACTACCCCACAAAGCCCCCTCCTCAACCAGCAAGAAGCCACACGAGCCTCAGCCTCTTACCTGATAAGGGCACTTTCTTGCAGAAGCTCCCTGCTGAGGTTCAGAGGTATATCCTCGCTGTCCACAACACCTGGAACACAGAGCGACCCTTGACCAGCGAGGCAGACACAGGAGCCAGGCTCAGGAAGCAGCCCCTCCCCTAGCCCCCTTGGTAGCCACGTTGCACAGCCCACTGCTCCTGCTCCCAGCACACACCTCTGAGGAAGCGCAGCCATTTAGGCAGGATGTCGGCAGCCTTGGTTTGGATGAGAATTTTGCGGCTGTAGAGGGCGACGCTGGAACCCAGTTCCCTGCTGATGTCGAACATGGATGGTTTCTGCAGGAACAAGAGACAAAGGTAACACCCACCAGCACTGCGCAGGGTGCCCGACCATCAGCTGCACACAGCAATCTGCTCAGCAGCACCAGCTGCCCAGGTCATACTGCGGTCACCTTTACCAGCACTGAGTCCAGCAGGAGCTGAAATCTTGGCTGTCTTCCCTAGGGACCTACCTGAGCCTCCTCCAACCCCTCTCATGGCCCAGTACACCCACCATTATCCTGTAGCACCCAACCCACTGCAGAGCTGCCACGCTGGATGCTCCTCCTCGCAATTCTGCCTAAGGAGCAGTCCCTTTCTCTCCTCCTCAGAGGAACTGGGCAGATGTCCCACTGCACGTACTTGCTCAGGCACATAGAAGATGCTGCGGATGTTGAGGGGAGCGTCGGTCTTGTAGTGCAGGACATAGCGGGGCTTGTCGTAAGCCTGAGCTATGAAGCGGTAGAACTCTTCATGCTGCCACTCACCGATGTCCTTGGGGTCCAGCATCCAGAGCGCCTGCGGAGGAGCAGGGAGATGAGTCCCCATCAGCCCTCATCACCTATGGCCTCACAGCACAAAGCTGCTCTTCCAGAGTTGTATTTTTCCCTCCAGGATGCCTGAGCGAGGAAACGCCGTCTTTCAAACAGACACACTCTCCTCTGCACAGCAGGAGGGCAGTGGGGTGTAGTAATATTCACACACTAACAAATTACTGCCACTCAGGTGACCTCTGGTCACCTTCCATGCAGGTACTCTTGTCCTGCAGCACATCTAAGGCAGATTTGTTCAGCCCAAAACAAAAGGGGTTTGGCTAACCTCTGTTACTTGACACGTGTCACTGGCCAAGAGCATCCCAGACAATTACCACAGCTCAGCTGACTGGCAGTCCTGGTCAAGCATCTCGGGGCTCAGACCAAGAAGCAAAAGAAAAGTGAAAGTTTAAGTGGGCCTATTCCAACCCACCTGTCCCCACGATAGGAGTCCCGTCCCACTGCAAGGTCTGCTGACTGCCTGTGAAGCAGGTCCTCCATTACCTGTTTTCTGCTTAAGTATTTTGGAGCATTTCAGGAGTTGCTTCGTGAACAAATCGGCCAGCTGTGCCTCGGCAGCACAGTTTCACACATCAACACATGAGTTAGTCATGAGCTCCAGACCATGTCTTTCCCTGTGGCCATGCTTTCCACCTGCTGCTGCTCTGAACCCCACAGGTGCCCAGCATTCTCTGGAGCACTTAGCCCAGTGCCCACACCACATTTACATTCTCAGTACCTCAACACGAGATTAGCATCTAGCAAAGATTTGGTTCTGCCTAGTTAACAAACACTGGGACCAATTAACAAACTCTTGTTTCCAGCTGGATGAAGACTACTGCACTTACAACTCTTTGCCACTTGAGCCCTAAATACTAAAATATTTAAGTACTTAAGTATTTAAGTAATATTTATGTACTAAAACATTTAAGTACATGGAGTGACAGGTGTGATCGACCACCCTGGGCAGTGCAGACATCCAGCCCACCCTCAACCTACCAGTCCAAGGGATTCAGGGCTCTGGCAACCCTGCTGTGCTTCTGTATTCCTTAAAGCTGCTTTTGCCTCAGAGCATTGTTACACAAGCAGCTTCCTTACATTTCCAGCACACGCAAGTGTCCTGGAGGGTTTGCAGGATCACAGGTAGGATTAGGGACTCAAGTGGGTACTAAGGTGCTTCATAGCAGCTGTTGGTAAGTAAAGTCCTGCTTTCCCAGAGTCTTACTTGTAGCTACAGCTATCACAGGCAGGATGGAAAAGCCTCTAATTCTATGCTGTCAGCTACATGGCAAGCATTCAAGATCTTATCTAGTAAAACCCACAGTAGGGATCTAACTACAGCTCTGTTTACAGTGAACTGATGTTGATGTGTGGAAAAATGGAAAAAAAGATCCCAGATAAAGAAGAGGCTTGAAACGGGAACATAGTGAGAATAAAGCTGTTGCCATATCCCAATGGAGAAAACACTTTCTGATATAAAGATAAAAGTACACGACTCCATTAAGCACATTTCACCCCTTGCTCTAGTACTGCTCTTCTCTAGGGAGTGTTTTCTATTGATTGTGAGGTAGGAAGACCAAACAGCTGTCTAAATTAAAAAACTAGAAATAGATTTAAGGGAAACAGCTAGAAAGCCTTTGGAGCAGAAACGCTATTATTGTAGGAATCCAAATAAATAACAGTCACTAATAACACCAATTGCAGAACATTAGGTAAATTAACATGATAAAATATTTAAGTACATCCTTGAAAGCTTGCACATTCGGTGCCAGTTCCCAGGAAAAAGCAAACACACACACACACACACACACACACACAGACACTCTGTACCTACTCTCTTAAGTGAGGAAGATTTAACCAACCATAAAATGAGATGCTGGAGGAAAAACAATTCATAGATTTTTATTTTAAAGATAACTACTTTCACCTAGGAGATTTCCTGCAACTGGGCCAGAACTTCTGACTAAGGTGGATCTGGCTGTATCATTTTAAGTGGTCAGAAAACATCAGTGTTTAAAAAAAATGCAATTAAATTAAAAAAAATAATTAAAAAGCAGTTAAAAAAATCAGACAGCGAGCTGAGACGCAACAAAACCCAGATGCCCACTGGCATTGGCTATCCCACAAGCAAAGGGCAAGAAGAACTGCAGCAAGAGGTGTCAGCACACTACTGATGTGAGCAAACCCTACACCACTAACATGTCACCTGGCTTAAACAGTTAGAAGTAGCATTAAAAGCACTGAGACAATCATTCTGATTAGGGAAGAATCCAGAAGATATCTGTAAATAAAAACTGCTTTGTCAACCTGCAGGCATTCCCTCCAACAAACACCAATAGGCAGTACCAGACATGATTTATGCCAGATTACCTCCTCTTGTTTTAATTAACTTGTCACTGAAGGGTCTGTGATATCCTGGACAATCCTTCCGTGACTGCCAGAGACAGCAGCAGCAGCTTTATTGTGCTCCTGTCTCCGGTGGAAGATTACAATGGTTCATCTCCACCAGCAACCTGCCTGTGGCCCTCCTGCTTACCTGCAACGTGTTAATTCGTCTCCCGTTGAGGTACAGCGGGAAGCTGATGAAGTTGCTGTATTTTGTCACCACCTCTGGAATGGAAAGAGGACATCAAAGAGTCATGTTTGTGAAAACAACAGAGTAAGAATTTCTTCAATAACAGCATGTAACGGGTGCCGCAGGAGAGCACGGACACTGTACATTCACCTCCCACTCGTGGGGAACCAACAGACTCCGTGCATCCCCTCAGTGGGTAGCAGCATTTCCCTCCTCTGCTCACCCTTGACACGGTCTTCATTGGCAAATTCCTTGCACTCTTCTTTGAGGTGTATAATAATCTTAGTCCCAGTTCTGACACCAGAAGCTTCTGCAATCTCGAACATTCCTGAGCTAGAATTAGAAACAGAAGCCATGTCAGCTTGTGCCTCACACACAGCCGTGACAAGACATGAAAATATGTAATTAAACTGACAGCATGCACAACACCTCAGCACCAAGAGGAAAAGGCAAAAAAATCTCAAATGTTTGAATGCTCTCTGTGCCTTCGAGAAGGCTCCCAGATAACACGTCTGTCTTCCTACGATACCCCAGACCCCTCTCTCTACAGACACCAGCAGCCTCTGCAGGAAAACTTCAAACAAACTTCAGCTTGCATAGGCCCAACATTCAGCCTCTCCCCTACATTTGACAATTCGGACTTGTGGGTCCATGCTCACACCTCCACTGGGCAGCAGTTCCTGGCTGCAGTGCAACGCAGCTGTGCCCTGGTGAAGGCAGCCTGTTCTGGGTGACCGCTCCTATTCTGCTGCTGAGTGAGTGCCACTGAGAGCACTGACGTAGCAGAGAGACAGGCCAGCCTTCAAAGTGTTCAGCAGTACAGACTGCAGCGCACAGCAGCTTGGCATCCCAAGACAGGCTGATGTCTCAGTTACAAGTTGTTTTTTTTTCAAGAATTTAAATAACTTGGTAACTAGAATCATAGAAATACTTCAGTTCTATGGGATTTTAATGGGATGCAGAGCTTCTCACCCCCAGGAGCTCCAATTTCAACAGGGTCCAGCACAGCACAGCTCTGCCATCACAAGTGTTTGCAGCTTGGAAGCAAGAAGCAAAGGCTGAGCGCACAGACCCAGCCCACAGAAGACACGTGCCTACAGAGCCACAGCACTGCACCAGCCCTGCCTACCAGGGGTGCCCTCGAGCAAAAAGCCAGGGAACTAGACCAAAGACAGCAAATTTCTCCCTCTAATCTGGAGTGCTGCTAAGAGAAATGCCTGCCAGCAGGGAAGGAACAGGAGAGGCAGGTACTGTCTTTGTCCACAACATGCCTGCTCTGACAAAGCAAGTTTGTCTGCGGTTGTTCACCCTGGCACATTTGGCCACGCTTTCTTGCTGTGTATAATCTGAGCAGGATCTAAACCAGTAAGCCCAGTCATGAAAGACCACACAAGCCCTGTCTTGCTCTGCTCAGCTTTCAGTTTGTGCCTGATCTGGATGCAGCCCCTGCACATTTCCACCCCTTTCTGCAGCCTTACCCGTCTGAGGACCAGTGGTAGCCCGGGCTCCCCGGCTCTGCAGACTGTGAGAACACCTCCACTTTATCAGCAACCATGAAGGCCGAGTAGAAACCCACTCCAAACTGGCCGATGATTTTACTGCTGGCTTCCGCTTGGCTCTGCAGAGCATCTAGAAATGCCTGGGGGAAAAAAGGAGGAGACATAAACCAGTGCATGAACTCTGGGACTGCTGTGGGGCTGCGACCTGTCCTGTGCACACTTATGAAGCCCTACAGCAGGCACCATGGGCCTGGCCGCTCAGCACCCACATCCCACACCTCTGTCAGCACTCAGGAGGGTGACTGAGGACAGGGTTTCTCCCTGAGGACATGGGTTTCTCCCGCAGGGAACATGCCTGTGGAAAAGGGGAGCATCACCCAGGGCAACACTCGCTGCAAGGAGCAGTAAAGGAGAACAAGGGCTCGGTCAATAAGGAGCAAGCAACCTCAGAGTAGTGACTTGGGAGAAAAAAAGGTAAATATGACAGTTTGCCAGCATGAGGACACAGCTGCTGCCCTCCCAGACGCAGTGTGAATGCCAAATGAGCATGTGCCCCTCCGTAACGATGGCCTGGGGAGGAAGGCACTGACTTTTGGGAGTGAGGGCAGGCAGGTGCAGCAGCATTACACACGGGGGCCATTAGTGCTGCTTCGGCACCACAGGCCTCCCTGGCACACAGCAGAGACCATTAAGAGGCAGAAGACTCCATAGGAAGGTTTCACCTTCCAAGAGGGGTGTATTTCACAGCTGGGCTGGGGGCCAAGGGAAGAGACAATGAGAAGTTACTGGGAGAACAAGAGAGACTGTAACTGGAGAAGGCTTCCTGAAGGGGAGGAAGGGGTAATGCCACAAGTTACCTTTGAGCCCGATCGAGCAATGGTACCAAGGTTAGAAACAAGCTCCTCCTGGGTCATCCCAATACCTGTGTCCTGAAAAAAAAAACAAACAGCAATAGCAGCTGAAATAGCAGTAGAGAACTGCTGTAGCAACCAGCACCCAAGCAGCTCCTACCTCTGCCCAGGGCTCTCACCCAGCCGCCGAGCAGTAAATGCCACAGCAGCAGGCTTCCAGCTGGGACTGCACCTGCACAGAGGCAGGGCAGCAGGCACAGAAGGGACACGGCTCTAAGGGGCAGCCCCAGCTGTCTTGTGGCTATAAGTTATTAAGAAGTTTAGAAACTCAAGCGTTAGATGGAGAGAAAACAGAAATGTGCCAAGACTGGCTGGCGTCTGCACCGCTAACACGACACAGTATGACAGTGCTGGAAGGAGATCTCGAGCCAGGTCACAGCCTCCCTGTGTGTGCACGAGGCAGCCTCTGCTCCTCAGCAAGCACACAGGGGAGCGAGGAGCAAGAGCAGCAGCTCATTTCCAGCCTGCAGGTAGGGAACTGATGCCCTCACCCCAGGAGTCAGAGTAGCAAATCCCTTAAATCTCAGGTAATGCAGACCCTTGGCTCCACGCTCTGCTTTCGCTGGTCTCCTTCTCCTGCCTGTTCTTTCCCATCCCCTCTCCCCCTCACATTGTGCTCTGCAGAACTTGAGCATGAAGCTGTCAGTGTCCAGAGCCACGAGTCTGAGAGCTGGGCACTGCAGTGCCCGCAGGAACAACCTAACCCCAGCTGCAAGCACAGCACCCAGGCCACCCTCAGTGCCCAGCCCAGGCTTTGAAGGCACGGCTTCGTCTTGTCCCCCGTTTATATAAGGATTCACACTCCTGCATGCAGAAAAACTCCCTGCTGCTAGCGCGTGCCCCTCAGGCAGCAAACCCTGCAGCCCCATCCAGAAAAGGCTGCGGCACAGCTCAGACTAGGCTGCAACTTCAGTCGTTGTCACAACACATTTGCACAACCCCAAGGCAGCATGGACAGCAAAACCCAGCTAGGAACGGCCGCATCCTCACACAGGACCCCAACAAAAACCTTTCCCACTCACAGCCAGCGTTCAGACTTGCTCCATGTGCACCTTCCAAAGAAGCCAAGTACAAGCTAGCGGCCTCTGCAATGCGACTTCTGAAAGGAAGGAGCCATTCCTCCTCCCAAAATCCAGCAGTTTCTTCTCTACCTGCCAGAAACATCCCGAGAAGCCACCCTGACAGGTTCTCTGAGCCACTCGGTGAGGTGGCAGCAGCGTGAAAATGATGCATGTGAAAGGTGATCCTTGCTCAGGGGAAGGACTCGGCTCTGCTCACGTACTTGTGCGTGCAGCTGTCAGAGCTGACAGCTCCCTGCGTGTCCCAGAGCGCGCTGACATGCTCCGAGTGCTGCCGGTGGCAATTCGGCTGGCTGGAGTCAGCAAAATGAGCTTGAGCAGAACCAACTGCTGCTAGGTGGCTCGGAGGTGGGATGCCACAGAGATTTCTGGCACAGCACGCTTCTACCACCCATGTGGGGCACTCGGTGGGCTCATTTACTAGAGAATAAGATGGCATTAAAAATACCTGTACCTATCTTTTGGTCTAGTATTTAACTCCACCGAATGATCAAACTGTGGTCAACTTGTGAGGTTGCTGAGTGAAGTGCCACGTGGACAAGATATTTTTCTGCATCCCCACAAGGCACAGCACAGCAACACCCTCCATGTGATTAAATACGGTAAGGCCAGTCACAGGCATCCTGGCTAAGCGGGAAGATGGCAGGTAAAAATCTCAACAGTGGGAGATGAAAAGCCAGGAGAAACAAACAGAGCATGGCAAAATCTCAGGAATCTGACATGGTCCCTTCCCCCAGGGAAGGAAAGGCCAGAAAAAAAAAAAAAAAAAAAATGTTAGATGTTTTCAGCATCTGGTTCAGGTTTCCTTCGTGCCAGACCCTGCACAGAACTCTTAACTCCTCTGATCCATGCCTATTTATAGCACAGCGTGTCATTCCCAAATTCCAGTATGTTAAAAAAAATATCCCTACCCTGTGAATATATTTGGCTATTGAATTCAGAGCTCCCTGCCAAACGTACTGCAAAATGCTTAAGGACAGTTCCTAGAGACCAGGTCGATGAGGGTGAATTGCAGCGAACAAAGAGAGCCCGGCTGCAAACACCGCCCGGCCACCGGCAGGGGAAGCAGAAAGCGTGCCCCGAGGTGGCCGACCCCAGGCCCTGCCTCAGCAGGCACCGCCAGGCAGCAAAAACCTGGGTGGATTCAGATGGGAACGCCACCGAGACTCCAACTGCTCCTGCACACGGGTGCTTTGGGCAGGAAGCACCCTGTGGTCCCACGGTGATTTACGAGCACTTTCTGTCGGCGATCAGCCAGCCTAGCTGCAAGGACTGCTGTTGCTTCACCACCAGCGCTGCGACTTCCCCTGCAGAGAGCTTCGAGCCCTCTCTTCATCCTACAGGAAAGTTTCTGCTAGCTGAGGGCAGCCACAGCAGAGCTTTTTGTGAAAGCACAAAGCCAACGGGACATGGGTCCTCCACAAACGAGGAGAAGTGAGGGATACGTTCAAAGTTCAAAGCACGCAACGCCACTCCACAGCTTCGCAGAGAAACCAACTGCTGTAAAGCGTGACACAGATCCAGGGCACTGACGCTTCGTTAGCTGGAGGCTGATTACAGAAGCCCTTCTGTTGCTCTGCTGAGTTATGATCTACTCACCTGGCCGAATTTCCCTTCTGGGACTTCTCAGGGTGCCCAGTTAACAGCCAGCCCCTGAGCCCTGAGCCATGCAGACCGGAGGCAGGAGCACTGCGGTCCCCTGCTGAACTACACATCTGAACAGAGCAACGCTTCCCCTGAAAACAACAGCAGCTGCACATTTGTTTTCAGCACTCTTCTCTTTTTACATGGAGACCTCCTAGGTACAAAGCGTGCTGTTGGACCGCACTGGACCTTTGTTCTTTCTCTGCACTTTGCTCCAACCCTCCTGGTGCGGGTGCTGGAGGCGTGCAGAGCCCACCCTGCGCAGCTACGGCTGGGTGACTGCCTGGCACGCAGCTTGGGGCTCCCACCACCACACACCTTCTGCTTGCTCAACAGCCCTGAGGACTTCTGTCGTCCTCGAAAGACGTAAATGAACACCTTTGGCCCCACTACCCATCTCATCAAATCAATCTTGCATTCTCATCAGACTTTTTAGTAAATTAGAAACAAACAGCACACAGTTACAGCAACAAATCTAGTTTAAGGTAACAAATTGCTTAGTTTAGCTGGTAAACAGGAACCTAGGTAAAGCATCATTATCTTTGCTCATTACCTGAGTCCAATTTAAGGTATTGCAGAGTCTTCTTACCCAAAACAATCCCTTAACTAAACAGTCTGCTGCCTTTGCCACAGCTGCATCTGAAAGAATGCTTGCAGCTAGATACGTGTTAGAGCTACCGTGCCTTTCCTTTTGCTTTGTGGCAAAACAAAGATAACATTGCAGTGCAAAATCTCTATGGGGCATCGGGGGAACATCGACTACCTTATAAAATAAGGACATGCTGCTTTCGCCAACTACCAAGATAATAAAATCCCCAAATATCAGATTAACAACTGTCCCCCCATTATTAAACGCCTTGCTTGAGGAAACTGAAAACCCACACGACCAGGACAAGGGCCACACCAGAGCAGCATTCTGGTTTAGAACCCATAATGAACGCATCTGCAGCAGCAATGAGGGGAGGAAACAGCACGCTAAAATTCATGCGTTCCAATAGAAGGTAACCTTGCCTAAGACACAGAATAAAGGCAGAGCCTGATGCTTTCTTTCCTTTCCAGTACCATCTATTCACATTATCACATTATCCGCAACAATGCTGGGCATCGCCACAGGCGCAGCCTCCACCCATCCAGGTCTCAACGCCTGCTGTTCATGAAATTACTTCCTTTTATCCACTGAGAATTTCCCATTTTTAAACATGATGTGCTCTTATTCTGGCATGAAGAGAAAGAAAACAAAAGATTCTGCGCTTCTTTCTCTAAGCCACAGATTATTTGAGATGCATTTCTATGTCTGACTCCCCGGCTTACTTGTTAAAGATGATGCAACGACTGGAAGCTCAACCCAGCCCTGCGATCAGAGGCACATTTCTGTAAGCTTCACTCCACCCGAGGCTTCCCCAGGCACAGAGAGCTTCACCCCACGTTTCTGTCCGTGCCAGCACCCTCAAGCCCAAGCGGCAGAAGGATGCTGCAATGCTGCACGCCTTCAGGATGCAGCATGGTGGCACAGGGTGGCTGCCAGGAGGAGACCCAGCACAGAGCAGGACCAGCTCTCCACCTGCACCACGCTCTGTTGGAGATGTGGGTGCACCTGCACTGACCTGCTGAAGTCCAGAAGACACCTCAGGTCCTGATCAGAGCCTCAGGACAGCTCAGTCCTTGCTGCAGACTGTTTATAGCTCAGAAGCCAGGAGAGATCTGCTCACTGATCCAGGGAGCTGTTGCATGGTGGAGTGAGTGCTGTTTGCAGGCATTTGATCTCCTCCCAGACACAGCAAACTTGTTATTTCGAGGCTTTGCAAACACTGCTTTTGGATGATTGCAAGGGCGAGAAGAAAGCCCAGCACAGGGCACCGAGCAGCCCAAAATCTAGCAACAATTACACCGCTACCCCTGTTAAAAGAGGAGGCATGCTCCCTCGTCCAGCAGCTCTGTGTGTGTGCTTCAGACAATTTCTCCTAAACCCTCCAGCCCCTCGGTTCACGTGAGCACAGGGTTATCAATCAGCAGGTGGAGCACTAGGGCAGGCGTGCGGCCACCCCAGAGCCCGGTGCCATCACCACGTATGGGTGCTGACACCAAGCTCTGTGGTCATGGGGCTTTGGGGTCTGCTCCCACCTCAGACACATCTGTACAGCCTCAGCAGACAGAATTTCTGATCTTTCCTCAAGGAAAACACACCCCTCACGTTTTCAAGAGGATTTTCTTAACAGATCTGACCCCGCAGGCTGCAGCTGCTACCAGATGGAGCTGCCCCAGACACAGAGCAAGGCAGTTTTCAGAGGGGTGGAGGAAACCACGGCGTCTGCTGAAACAACGGGGCTTTGGTGAAGGCACGAAGGCGGTGTAACCTGGTGGGCTGGGCAGCAAACTCCAACACTCACACACAGCGTTCCCCTCTGAGCAGGCACATTGGCAATGCTTAGGTAGCAGCCCCTGAACGAGGACTCAGTTCTCCCAGCAGAGAAGCAAGCAGAGCCGCCGTCACCTCACAGAGATGAACGTGGTCCTTCATGGGAACAGGATCATCCCTCCCCTGGGGACGTGCCTGTCAGAGGCCACCACACACCACAGCCCTGCCACTTCTCAGATGGTGAGGCACGAAGAGCTGCTGTGTGGTTTGGAACAGGAGAGGAGGCAAGATTCAGCGGACCCAGGGGCAGAGAGCAGCCTAAAGATCTGAGAACAAGGTCCTAGGGGTCAGCGTGAGAACAGGACCTTTCTAGAAAGAAACAGGGTGACCACTGCCAGAGGTGACACATGAGGGACCTGCTGATTCTGTTCCAGTGGGTCCTAGTGGGGACAAAACCCAAAACGTTGACTAAAAAATGTCCATCTCTGCCTCAATCACTGTGGGCAAGGTTTTTTTTGCACCTCTGCAGTCCTGAAAGGTAGGGAGATGTTCTGAGGCTTGCTCAAAGTAATCCTTAAATTCGGTACATTTCTTCAAGAGGTTATAAATAAACCTTTCACTGGAGGTAAGGAGCTTTAGGCACTGTTGAGAAGGCAAACCTATTAAAAGAGATTGGAGCAGCGCTGCTCTCTCTCCCTTCTCAGAGCACGGCACTGCTGCAGTTAGAGGCTCGCTCATTTAGTCGCATTAGAGACGCACAGGCAACCAGATAGGGGGTTATAAAAAGATAAATCCCTAAGAGCTCCAGTTGGGTGTGACGTCAAACGCACGCTATCTGCAAGGTGGGCAAACAGGTCTCTTAGCCAAAGTGCCACCGCTTCCACAGCCAAGGACAAGAAGGACAAGGCTGGATGGGGTCAGAGGCTGCGGGAAAAGGGAAAGAAAGAGCAAGGCAGGGGTGATACCCTGCTCGGGGCTAAGCGAGAGCTCATTAAGGAGTCAGTGTTACACAGCAGTCAGAAAAATGCAACAGTCAGGTGTGATAGGAAAAGCAAAGCCTCTGCATTACGATCCGAGGATCTTTGGGCTGGTAATCATGTTGCCCACTAATGATCGCCAGCTTCCCCATGGCAACTGCAGCCACTTGTTCTGCAGAGAAACAAGTGTAAAATAACTGAGCAGCCTCTAACATCAAGTGCTTTTGTCCACGTGAAAAATAGCAGACCGTGTGCTTTGCCTGTGCCACATCCCTCCGGGAACTGCTCTAGTCATCCCTCACGCCCATTGCCGTCTGCTTCATTCTCAGATCTCCCAAGAACAGGACGAAGTTATGCTCTCATAGATGATGTTGGTCCACAAGGAAAGTTTCCCGTTTGCCACCTCTGCATGAATATATTTGCCATGAAAGCACCAAAACTGAGCCTCAGCCTTCCATCCTGGACAATGGTCACCAACAAAAGCAATCGAAGTACAGACAGCAGCACCAGCTCCACCTGCCCTCACCACGCTGAGGCCCACAGGTGAACGTGCTTACAGATTTCCCCCATTCCTGCTAAGCATTTTGTCACCAGTAGTGAACTAGTAGGGAGCCAGGACTGCAGAAAGGAGGACAGGCAGGTGCCATGGTGCTGCCACAACCCACAGTCCCTCCTGTGCTTTAGGGCAGAGCTTCAGCTGGCCTTGGCCTGCTCTAGAGCACGAGGATGTGGAGATGATCGGCAGTGGGAAGCTCTGACCACCAGCCCAGGATCTCCCAGCAACCCAGGTGGGAGAGGTCTGCTGGCTCCCAGGCAACACAGACCTGAGGAGGGAAGAGAATTCCGACACAAAGGTCAGGATGAAACCAGACTCCCAACTTCACCACTGAGAAATATACACACAACCTAGGAGGCGCACTGAAAGGATACTGGGAGAAATGCTTCTGGTAGCTACTAAAAGGAGAGGGAGGAGCAACAAATTTTCCTGTTAGGGAAGTTTGGGACAGATGAATTGGTAGTTTCCCATCAAATCCTGATGTACCAGCGTCACGACCCAGAGCCCAGCTGAGTACAGAACAATTCTTCGGGCAGGTTTGGGAATCCAAGGGGCTGCACTGCCACTCAGCTCCCACCACTCCTGGCAAGGCCAGTGGTGAGAGCAGCAGGGAGGAACATTCTCCTGTTGCTAAAGGGAGGTACCTGGATAGTGATGGTTCCCTTTCCACCATCTGTCTGCAGGTGGATCTCCATCTCTGGCAAGGCTTTCCCTTCTGCCATCAGCCGGTGACGCAGTTTCTCCAGCGCATCGCTGCCATTGGAGATCAGCTCCCGGATAAATACCTGGGGAAGAGACAACCTGACACTGCAGCCTGGCCTTCTGCACTGCACGGGGCTCTCAGAGCCCAGGAGCTCATTGTCAACCCACAAACTAAATCCCAGCGTGCTACAAGAACTGCCTTTCCCCATTATCTGCCAGGAGAATGGTTTGTCTGAACTCACTAACAAAGCACAGAGCCTCTGAAGCCCACAGAGGAACCTTGGCCATACTTTTCAGATTTTCAAGGTGGCTTAGAAAAGACCATTCAAGAAAGGGTGGGATATGAATAGCACAGGATTTACTGTGAAACAGAGCAGGTATTCTTCCAGCTCAACGGCTGTGAATATAACCCTTGACAGAGACAGGACTTGGCTCACAGAAGTTCTGCCAGCGCTGGGGCAGGTGGCAGATGCCCTACCTCCTTTTCTGAGTACAAGGAACGGGCAACGATGTCCAGCAGTTTCTTCGTTTCAGCCTGAAACTCATGCTTGGAGGCCGCACCTGGAATCAAACCAGAAACACTTATTTAAGGTACTTCACCGGGGTCATAATGGGAAATCTGGCAAATCTGCATTCTTACCATGTACTTCAGCTTCCCAGGAGTGAGAGTGTGAAGTGAGACAGGACACAGGCAGTTGTGGCCTCCAAAGAGATGACAACAAGAGTGCCATTTACACACCTCTGTGTTGCAGCACGCTTTGCCAAGCAGATGCTTGGCCTCTGCACCTCCGCTCCTTGCATACAAACCTCAAGACAGGCACAGACTGCAGTGCCTGCACATTGGTCACCATGCCCAGGCTGCGGTCAGGTAGCCAGGAGGGAAAGAAGGAGCCCCTCCTCTTCACGTGTGGCCCCGTTTGATTCCCAGCCACCCTGTGAAGTGCCCCCGTGGCATACAGCCTGCCTTCCGTACCCTTCCTTGAGTCCACCTGCACGTGCCCAGCTCTAGGAGCTCTGCAGCCAGCTGGTTTCTCTCAGGCCAAACAACGCTCTGAGCCTTACACAGAAAAAGCCAGACTCAAACGTCTCTGTAGGGCTGGCAGGGCCAGCACATTTACACCTATTTATGCAAGTGGGTGGCTGTGCCCTGGAAGAGAATTTTCCTCAGAAAGACTAAAACGCCACAATACTTCAGCCGAGAGACCATCCTTGGCTTTTTAAAAACAGCATTTCTCCTGCTAGAGGCTTTAGAGAACCCTAAAGCCATAAAGGGAGAGCCACAGGTCACACACCCGCCAGGCCTGGCTGGTAAGCACCTACGTTCCCTGGGGACAGAGGCTCAGCTGGGGCATGGACAGCAGCAGGAGCAGTGCATCAACCCTACTGGGAGCTTCACAGCCTGGCAGTCACAGCAACACCTGCCAGGAAAGCCACAAGAGCACAGAGTTAGGATGCTATTTCTGTGCTCAAATAACTCATGCAGTTTTGCTCTAAAGCACCTCTCTCTGGAGATGTGCAAGGCAATTCATTCTAATCAAAGCGCTGACAACAGGATTCTCATTAGAGCTTCACGGTCCACAGCAATGTCCTGGGCAGAAGCTGTTTTGGGGACAAAAAGCCTCTTTTCAGGCAAAATCTAGTGCCTGTGAAGCCTCTACACATATGCCTGACAGTCAACTGCCTGGCTAAGCTCACAGATGCAACTTGTTCCCGCAGTCTTGATGGCCTCATTTCTTACTAAAGGCCATTCTAATTTGCACGCTCCAGTTTGGGGTGGGTGATGGTGCAACGCAGATTCAGCCTGCGATCTGCTGGCTAGGATGGGACAACCACAACCCACACCTCACCCCAGAGGGCTCACCCTGACGGTCAGGGCACAGCTACACCCAGCCAAGGCTTTGTCATTGTCCTGGCTCTGTCTGCAGCTCGAGAGTGCTGCACGAGACAGCAGTGTCCGTGCCTACCTTTGACGTTCTCTGTGTTGCTGATGATGGTGTGCAGGGGCTCCTCTTCCTTGCTCTCCGCTGTCTGCGTGCTGTATGTCCGGCCAGCAAAAACGCAGGTGGCAGGAACGCTGTGTCGGAGGCTCCAACAACGGGCTATTTCCCTTGGGAGGCATGCTGGGCCTCTTGCTAGAAGATACAATTCAGGACGTTTCAGTAAAAGACACAAGGATCAGCAGCAACAGGAGCCCTCTTTAAAGGCCCCGTTTCAGTAGTCCCGTGGGGAATGACACTGGCCAAGCAAGACCGAAGGTCCCTCGTGACACTTGCCATTCCCCTCCGGGAGGTTGCTGCCCCAGCCTGTCCCCTCTGAATTCGAAGTCTAGCCAGAATATGGCAACGTGTGACCTTCACAGTGAATTAACTGGTGAGGAAGAGGCATTCTGCTGCTTCCACTGGTGTTACCTTCTCTGGATGCTACACTAATGCATCAGGCACACCCCTCGGCACCAACATCCTTCTGCTCGCTTTCATCCCACCAGCAGCAACTTTACGAGCTCACTCCCCTACCTCCGAACAGCTCCAGCCAGCCCTGCTAGGCCCCTGTGAGCAGCTCCTTTGTGGCAGTAAATACCTGGCTGTCACAGCACAGGGACGACATCCTCCAGCCAAGCCAGCTCTGGGATAAGCAGCACGTGGAAGACGAGGGAGCCAGGGAGTGGCACAAGCCCCGTTAAGGACTAGGGTTCCCTTTCGCCCTCCTTCCAGCCCTCACCTCACGGTGCCCAGGTGAACTAAGCCTTCTCTCTGTGGGGAGATGAAACCAAAGCCAAACCTGGACACCTAAAAACTATTTACAGTGCTACAGAGCTCGTCCCAAAGCCAGTTGCTCGGTGCTATGTCTCAGGGGCAGCTCACACAGCCTGGGCCCCAGGGACAGCCCAGGGGGCACAGACCCACTGGTCCTGGGGACAGGGCTGGGGTGGCCTTCCCCGACCTCACAAGGAACACAGCTGAACCGGGCTGTTGTGGGGGACAGGTGACCAGGAGGGGAGGAAATGGATAAACAACAAAGGTGGCTGGAGGCAGTGACAAGCCCAGGCTTTTCTTACGACTCATTTTGTGCTCGTAGGCAGGGGAAGGAGGCAAGCTCCGAACCCTAGGGCTGCCAAAGGCATGCCTTCAGGGTGTCATTTGAAGGGGTACAAAAAAAAAACAAAACAACACCAACAGACAGAACTGGGAGCCATTTGCACGGTGAGTCCTCACAGAGCAACCGTGAGCGTTTTGGACACCGCTGGTTTGGTTTGGCCACACGCAGCCCTGGGGCACCGCTGACACGGGGACACTCAGCTCTCCTCCGCCTGCCCCAGCCTCATCACAGCCCTGGGCAACGCCGGCACCCGGCCCTTCTGGCCCAACCTCGCATCCTCCAGCTCGTCCGGGAGGTCTCGGGCTCTGTCCACAAGTAACTACAGCCCCTGCCCACCCACCGTGGCAGGCGCTAACAGCTCCTGCCCCAACAGCGGGCTCTGCCGCTCCAGCCTGGGCTCTCCCTCGTGGCAAGAGCTACGACTACGGGCAGCAGGGCCCCACAAGTGCCGGCTGCCTGCAGGACCCGCAGCCATTCACATTTTTTTGTCTATTCATTTTTTGCCTCCCTACCTCCACAGCACAACAAATTAATTATTTTAAAGGGCATTTTTCGATCCGTGCCACGTTTGGCCTCACCCCCCCTACCTAACAGCCCGTCCCGTGCCAGGCGGAGCCCCGGCCCCATTTCCAAACCGTTTTCGCCCCGTGCCGGGCCAGCAGGCGACAGCCTCCGGGCAGCCCCGGCCACAAACCCGCGACCCCCCCCTCACCGCGGCTACCGAGGAAGCCTCCCGGGACAAGCGGGGGAAGCGGCACCCCCGTGCCCCCCGCCCGGCCCCGGGGGCTGCTCCCGGCGGGGCCCCGCTCACCTGCGGCCCCCCGCGGCCCGGCCCCGTTCCCGAGCCCGTTCCCGGCCGCGGCTCGCAGCAGGGCCCCGAGGCGCCTCCCCCTCCGCGCCGCCGCCGCCGCCGCCATGCCGCCAGCTCCCGGTGCGGCGCGCGGCGATGGCGTCATGCGGCGGGCGTGACGTCATCCCCGAGGGGAATCCCCCCGAATTCCTCCCCCCGAATTCCCCCCCCACTCCCGGGATCCCCCCCACCCCCCCCCGGCCGCAGCTCCAGGCGCGGGGACAACGGGGCTGCCCCCCCCCCCCCCTCCCTCCCGGTACCTGCTGCGGCTCCCGGTGGAGGCCTCTTCGTGCTCAGCCCCGCAGCGCCTGCCCTAAAGGGGCCCGGGGGGAGCACCGGGGGTGACCCTCGGCTGCACGGAACGCGCGGGCAGCCCCTGAGTGCCGCTACCAGGGCGGCAGAAAGCAGAAAGCAGGGCTGGGGACACAGAGCAGGGCAGCAAGGTGCTGCTGCTGCTCAGCGTTCAGGCCTGAGCGCCGCCTTTCCCTCCGTTTCCAGCCATTTGTTCGCGAGGGTTTGGGCTCAGCCACCGTGAAGATCCTGCACCAGGCTCCAGCTCTTCTGCTGTGAAATCCTGTGGTCCTCAGGTGCTGCTCCTCACGGCCAGGACCACCCCCAGGAAACACCGGCAAGGCCCTGGAATAGCAGACGTCCGTCCAGACTTCAAACATGCTGAGCTTCGTAGCAACATCCAAAGGAAACTGGACCAAAACCTCTCTATGGGGCTGCAGGGGCTGCACTCCAAGCCCAGCCTCTGCTCGCATTTCTCTTCAGCTTTCCTTCACTCCTCTCCCTAAAATACCCGCTCCTATCTGAAACAGTTGCTCCAGCGAGCTGGGATTATCCAGTCTAAACCTATCCCTTGCTAGGTGCCTGCAGCATACATCAGGTTGCAGTTAAAAACACTCCGGTATTCGCTTCCCACCAGGTCTCTTTTCACTCTTCCCCAGGAAGCAGAACCCAGGTGAGCTGCAGCCTGGCAGCCAGGCAGCTCTCTGCTCCGTACAAGGCCCAGCTTATTCAAATAGGGAAGCCGTGCCAACAATTCTTTAAAATGGATGCTACTTAAAGGTATTAACGAGATCGGG
This sequence comes from Aythya marila, assembly GCF_965140915.1. Classification (NCBI taxonomy): domain Eukaryota; kingdom Metazoa; phylum Chordata; class Aves; order Anseriformes; family Anatidae; genus Aythya; species Aythya marila. The sequence continues at coordinate 6,365,230 of NC_139056.1, read as the reverse complement.
TGCAGTTATCTTAACCTTAGGCATCAGGCTCTGCCGATCCTAGCGGGCACCAGCCAACTGGAAGCATCCTTCAATCCAAGCAGTTTTACCAGCTTTTATTAGAAACACCAGCACATTTCAAGTTTCCTCTTTTTGATCACAAATATAGTATTTTTCCTCTTTTTAAGTACACAGCATGAGACACAGCATCAGGGCTTTCCATCTTTTTTTTTTTTTTTTTTACAGCAATTTCTTTTGGACAAGCTTTGGGTTAGTGTTCACTGACCTCACCCCAGCCCCCAATTTTGACATCTTGAATTGCTGAAGACAGTTGCATGGGCAGATGAATCCAATGGTGGTGCAAAAGGTACAATAGTTAAAGGTTGGCAAGAAAAGTTTAAGCAGAGGCTCTATAGTTAAAAAGAACGGAGTAGCGCCACAGCGCAATACTGTTTTGAGGGCACGGGGACAAAAGTTCTCCTTTCAAGCGAGAAACCATGCGCTCTTCTCACCCCATCCTCCCCCAGCCCCGCTCCTAAAAACACGAGGCTGGAGGGAGAGCTAACTGAAGGTGAGAAGCCGAGCAGGCCAGGTGCTCCCCCCAGAGCACAAACAGGCTGCCGGGCGTTGCTGCGAATCCCTCGTGACTTGCATGGAATCGAGAAGCCTCAGGTCTGAGTGACGGCATTTTAGGCTAGTTGTGGTTTTAGCTCACACCTACGCTGGGAAAGTTTCCCTGGATTTTGACTTGGAGAAAGTAATTCAGTGGGAGGAGAAGGGGCAAGTATCCCAGGAAGATGAGGGCATGGTGACAGGATATTAAAGGGAACATGTACATGATTTGTTATTTTTTATTCCACAGAAAACCCTCAAATCTAGACTCAGAGTTAACAGCAGAAAAATAGTGTTAAAGTCAATAGGTTCATATTTTACTGTAGACTAAATAAATTAGCCTAGAATTAACTCAATACTCTCTATTTTCCTTTCATTGGTGATCCTTCTCTAAATTAATGCAGATTTTAAAAAGCAACGGCTATTAATAATTTATTCCAGTTAACCCTTATGGATGAACACCTGTAAGTATTAAATGTATGGGAACCATTCCCCTCTCCTCTCCCTCCCCGAAAAGGAAACAATCACTAAAGGGTGTTGTAAAACAGACATGCTACCTACAATACTCCATGTTTCGTGCCACTCCTACCGATGCCTCTGGCTGCTCTGTGTAATGAGTGAATATTCATAGCCATGTCTTACAAAGAACATGATCAAAAAATATATAAATAAATAAAAACCTTAAACATTCTTACATGGATTTTTAAAGAACAGAATACATGTTAAAAACTTCAGTAATTTATATCAATTTTAAGCAATACTTTATATACAATGGAAAAAAGACATGCATAGTCCAAATACAATGTTGAAAACAGCATTTTCATAACAAAAAACCCAAACACTAAGTGTTAATACCATGTACATGAATTCAAGAAGGACCACCCTTTTTTTCTGTTGCACACAGTTTATTTAACAATATGATATTATAAGTAAGAAATGAGTTTTTTTTTTTTTTTACCATTCTATACAGTGATTGAATCTTCTTGGATTTTCTTATTTATAGTAATTATAGCGCTTGCATGATTTACACTAGAATTGCTTTTCCTCATTTCAAGTTTCACATAGAAGAAAGAAAGAAAAGAATGCTTCTTCTCTATTCAAATCAGCACGGTCTAAGAGTGATCATCCCTATTTTCATCTAAAACCAGTTTTATCAGAGAAACAAAGCAACAATTTCTACATCTGCAAGACAAAGATTTTGGCATTGGCCAATGTGTGTTTTTGTGTGCAAGAGTCAATTCCTATCTTTCCAGGGGTAATACTTCAAACGCCTGCAGAGTTCACTATAGAAAAAAAATCTTCCCGCAACGTGTCAAAGTTACCGGGATACATTATAATGTTGCATTATTTCAGGAAACAGTTTCTGAATATTATTTTTCTTCTTTTAAACGCAAATGTTTAAAGTCTTGAAAATACAAATAAAAAATATGAATATAATGAACTTGTTTTCCCCGTTAAAAAAAAGGTATGAGTCAACAGCAACAAAAAAATAAAAACCAAAAAAACCCACAAAAGAGACCAGATATTTTAACTGCCTGGCTTTAACAAAAAAATATATTCTTTGTATTGTTTTTTTTTTTTTTTTTTTTTTTTAAACAGCAATTCATTCTTCCACGTGTAGGAAGCAGCAGTTCCATCTAGGATTCAAAACAACCCAGATGCCTGAATTTTCAGTACAAAATGTCCCAAGAACACGAAAGGAAAAAAAAAGTGATGCTCCCATAATGCTACAAACCCTCCACAAATTTTTCTAACGTGTCCCCGGTGGTATCACCGACCAGAGACAACTCGTTAGACAACGCACTCCTGTTCGGGGTGTTTAGTTGTGGAAGCATTGCACTCTGTTCTGGGTTGCCCAAGTGTCCCTGATCCATGGAGCTAGCCATAGTAACTGCGAGTCCTGGGTGGGGGGAACCAGTCTGGGGAGAGACGTGGTGCGGTGACGGCTGGGGCTGTATCCGCGGTGAAGGGCTGGAATGTGGCGGCTGGGACTGGGGACGGGGAGACTGAACGGGCGCTGGGGACCGCACCTGGTTGCTGAGGGAGGTGGCGATCTGCTGGCCAGGGAGATGAGACGCCTGCGGTTGTCCTGAGAGCATGTGCTGCTGTGGGCTCATGGGGTTGGGCTGGCCCGGGGACCCTATCTGCTGCTTCATCTGCTGCTGCTGCAGGATCCTCTGCTGCAGTGCTTGCTGAATGTTGGGAGTGCCGTCTGCCCCCATGCCGGGCTGGCCCATCTGGTTCAGCTGTCCCATCTGAGCCATCTGTCCCATGGACCCCCCCTGTATGGATATATGCTGCTGCATCCGCTGCTGCTGCATGGCCTGAGGGTAACCTCCCGGTCCTTGAGGCTGCTGGAACTGGCTATGTCCTGCCATCCCTCCTGCCATGCCAGCCCCTCCTTGCTGCTGCTGCTGTTGCTGCTGCTGCTGCTGCAGTAATTGCCTCCTCAGTATCTCTCTGTACTGCGGACTCATGTTTGCCATGCTGGGGTTGTGGCCGGGGTTCATAATGTTTATCGCTTGTCCCTGGGGATTCATAGCTCCAATCCCTTGCTGCTGGGGAGGAACGCTCGGTCTCTGCACTCCCGCTTGCATCGCGTTCATGTTCTGCAATCCTGGTTGAGTGTGCATGCCTGGCTGTTGCATGCCGGTCTGCGGCTGCTGCATCCCAGGCTGGGGCTGTATGCCTGCTTGCGGCTGCATCCCGGGCTGGTTAGCCACGTATTTGGCTGTTCTTTGCTTTATAAAAGCTGCCATAAGCTGAGGGTTGGATTTAAGGATATTAAGAACCTGCTGCTGTTGCTGTGGTGAACTCGGTGATTTCAAGGTCCTCAGTAAGTCCTGAAGTGCGTTCGGGGGGATGCTCCGGGGCGGCTGTTGCACGCCTGGCATCCTGGGCCCAGCCACTGCTTGTGGCGTTGCCATCGGCATCACTGGTCTCGCCATTCCTGGCTGCATCGGTTGCTGCTGCGGCATCGGAGGCGACTGCCACTGCCCAGGCTGCATGTTGGACATCACCGGGCCGCTTACAGGGTTGGGCCGGGGTACATTCATGCTGACTTGCTGCATCTGGTTCACTGAACCCACCGTCGGGTTTACTAGCCCTGGGCGACCAGGAGGCAAACCATTGTTGATGTTGTTGACCCTGTAGAGTTGCTGCTGCTGCTGGGCAGCTTCTCTCTCGATCTGCCGAGCTGCTTCCACTGCGGCTGGCGGAGGCTGGGCCGGAGGTGGAGGTGCGGAAACCGGGTTTGTGGGTTTTCCTGCTGAAACAGTAGTGGGGGGCTGAGTTCTCGACACGCTGGGGAAGCCAGCCGGTGACATACTTACAGGGGAAGGCTGGGGCTGGGGAGGAGGCTGCGGTGTTTGCGGTGTACTTGGCTGCTGTGTAGGGGTACCAGGCGTTGCTGAGGTAGGAGAAGGCAAACTTTGCTGAGGCACGTTTCGGGTGTTCATGGTAGCCATCCTTCTGCGCATGAGCTGAGCCTGCTGCAGGCGATGCTGGATCTGCTGCTGTCGAAGCTTGTGTTTGATATTGAGACAGAATGGCACAGGGCATTTGTTCTCTTGGCAGTGTTTGGCATGGTAGCAGCAAAGAGCTATGAGCTGTTTGCACACTGGACAGCCACCGTTGGTCTTGCGCTTGCAACCCTTGGTGTGCTGGACAACCCGTTTCATCTTCTGGCAGGATGGCAATGAGCAGTTTGCATTGCGGCACTGACAGGCGTGGACAAGGGACTGAATGCAGCGCTGGATGCTCAGTCGTCGTGACTCCTGGGGGCTCTTGGACTGCTGCTCTCCTTGGCTGTTGCTCTCATCATCCAGACCCAGGCCCCACTTAACCATCTTGTGGTCATGGCTCTTAGTGTTGTAGCAGTTAATGCAGAGGTCGTAGTCCTGAAAGCAAAGAAAATCCAGGGTTCAGTTGTCTGTAAAGCACTAACTAAGGCAGTAAAAGAGGAAAGAGTGCTGCTAGGCGAGCACCATGATCCTGATGTGGAAGCACACTTTGGCTTTCAGTGGGTACAAACACACAGCCGAACAATAGCAAGACAACAGCTGCCAGTTTCAATACACTCCTGGTATACTGAGGTAGAGAAGCGGCTGCACAGCCCCCAGGACAGCGGGATTGGACCTTTGAGGCTGGGAGTTTTGGGCAGCAGAAGGCAGAAGCCCCATCAGCTGCCTTAGCAAAGTGAACCTGCAGTCACAGGTCTTGCCTGTTGTGGGTAATAACGCAAACGGGCTGTAATTGTCTCTTGATTTTTCTTATACAGCAGTCGTGTGCCTCCCTACCTTTTGAGGATGGTGACTTGACTTTGCTGTAGTGTCTACTGGGCTACCTACACAAGGAAATCTGACACCTCTGAACAGTTCAAACAAACCTAAGTGCTTAAAAATCATGGCTTTGCTCTCCATTTTACTATTCTTCGTGTGATTACTGACAAATAATTTGTAACCTGAAATGTACTTTTTAATCTCTAAGTGCAGGTTTCATGTCAAGACAGACACATCCGAAAACCTGCTCAAACACCCACATTTTCACTGTCCTGTGCTTTTTTTTTTTTTTTTTTTTTCTGGAGAAAGGTCACTCTCTCATACGGAAGTACCCAGAAGAAACTTAAAGGCCACAATTCCTTCCACCACTTAATTCCCCTAGTCTATATGATCCGTTTCCTGCGGTCTTGCCTCAAGAAGCTCTATTTAATGCTTTCCTCAGAGGGATTAATTAAGATTCTTCCACCACAAACCTGGCAATAACTTGTAGTGTAAAAACTAGGTTACACTTATTCAAAAAAATTTTTTTTTGGTTCAGCTACAGCCAGAGGTCATCGCAAGCCCTCTAGAGGCTATCTTCTCCTCAAGCCCATCTGTATAACTCCGTGTGTAATTGCTCTCTAACATAGTTCAGTGGAAGTAATCTATCCTGTAATAGGACCAGACATTATAAGTATTGAGCCAGGTTAGGAAGCAATTATTTGGGCTGATCTGAAGGGCAAGCAACCTCCAATGCTGGGCAGAAGAGACAGCGATGAAGAGCCATGTTAGCCTTCTCAGCCAGCTTCACAGCAGCCTGGCCACGCACCTGGCTGCACTCATTCTAACACCAAGTACCACGAACAAAGCAGAGCTAACCTCTCTCGTGGACATCCATTTAATGGGGATGAGCTTGTGTCTCGCGGATGCCTACTACTCTGGCAGTGTCAAACCCTACCACATCATTCTGGAATTCCCTAATGTTAAGTAAAAGCTTGTCTATGCAGAGGAGATGACACGGCTATAGCAGACTCAGCTGTAGCCATTCCAGAGTATCACAGGTTTCCATGTAGAGAAACTAAGGGCACTTATTCTAGAAGAGAGACCCCACTGTTGCAGTCAAATTCCCTTAAGGCTTAGCACTCCTCACATCATGCTTAATTTGGAAGAACTCTGCGCAATATTTAAAAACAGAAACAAAACAAAAGGAAACGAGCTCGATTGAAGTGTCAGGTGATATACACATACCTCACAGACAGTGCAATGCCACCTTGTTTCCACATGATGTTTGCACTCATTGCACGTGTAGACAAAGCGATCCTGCCCTTGAGTATGTAGTTCTACCAGCATGCAGAGCGTGGACCACTTGGATCGGCGTAGTGAGGAGAACTCCCAGTGCTTATCTCTGGCTAAAGTGAGGAAGGCATCTCGCCCATCCATCAGATCACAGCTCAGTAATGGATCAGGGTCCACAATGGGAGGCAGAGTGTTAATTACAGGCCCAGCATGTAAATGAATCACAAAAAAGACCTGCAGATAAACACAGGAAAAAAAGCCAACAATGTTAGATAATCCTGCAGGAAATGCTCACATTCTGTTGCAATAATGTTACGCTGCAAACGTTATTTGACTTAGTTTATGGTAATCTCTTCAATATGTTGTTACATAACTGAAACACTCAGCATAACCAAAAGCTTTACTCTCCCTGATTTTTCAGTTCTATCATCATGCCTTGATTTACGGGAATAAAATCTCTTTACACAGCACATTTTGACAGTACCTCTTTATGCTTCTCCATGGTGGCATACAGCTTCTGAGACAGATCATTGGACACATTTGGCATGCTGGGTTTCTTCTTGTTAGCTCTGCTGATGCTACTCTTATTCTTGTTGGTTTTTTTGTTGTTCTTTTTCTTGGCATTTTTGCTGTCACCTTGGCTTCCCTGCAATAAATGCATAGGAAATGTGTTAAACTTTATAGAGCTCTCTCCCATTCACTGCAGCTGAAAGTGAAACACTTCTGCTGTCAATAATAGAACTTTGTTCCAATGCCTGCAAATCAAGCATGCTGTGTTAAATATATCTTATCCTCCAGGAAAAATAAAAAGTCAAACCAGCAAGCAAGAAGTTTCAAATGTTGTTTAAAAATAGTCCATTTTTTCCTCAACTATGCATATACATTAAACAGTTTTCAGTTTATTTTTTTCCTTCTCAAACATTGTACTTCAGCTTCCATTGCTTGTTTTTCAAAATCCTGAAGACATTTGATAATAAAATGAGTTACTAGTTTAAAAATGAGTTATTAGTTTAAAAAAATTCTACAAGAGTAGATTTTGCTTTGTTGTGCATTTAGGACTTCACACACTTGCTCAAGTTCTAATTAATTAATCAACAAATCTAAGGCTAATGCATAGATGAAGACACATAGGATTTGAAACTAACAAAACACGTTTTTTCCAATCCTGAAGACTTGCTACTGCATCTGTAACTCCAAACAATATCAAGCTTTCAAAGCCTTCACTTGTGTATGATTACAACATAGACCACAGTGAACATATTCTGAATGCTGAGTAAAAAAAAAAAATAAATAAATGATGCTATTTAGATGACCTGAGAAAACAGGAACAGTTTTATATTTCTAATGTCCCTGAAAAAACAAAACAAAACAAAAATTTCCAAAACACAAACTCCCAACAGGGAGCACACCACCCAATAAAATTCCCCTGACTACTACAATGTTGGTCTGCAGAATGCAAAAATAAGCTACTGAAATCCTCTGATACATATACATACAACAAAAGTTCCTTTCATGAACACTATGTACAGGCAAACAGGTTTTATTTGCAAGCACATTTGTTCAAACAAAACAAAAATACTCCAAGTGAAGAAGCAGTTCTATGTGTAGACCATATGTCTCATTGCCATCTTTCATTTTGTTCATTAGGCTTAGACGGGAATTCCCTGTTGAACCTTGTTTTATTCAGTAACTAATCTTACTGACTTTTTGACCAAACCTGTTTGGAAATTAAAACTACGCTAAGGGCAAGCCAGACTGAGCTCTAAGTGATTTGCAGGTATTTGGAATTGAATTCAGTGTGTTCCTATGACTTTCTCTCCCAAAGTTTTCTACCGCCCCGATGGCATTATGGCACGTCTTCCCCTTTGCCTGTTCATTCTGGAGGACCTACATAGATTTTAAAATTTGAACACCAAAGGAAAAAACAGATTGAAACCTAGCTGACAGCGTAATTCCGTTTCCTTTCTACTACATCTTTAATTTATACATGGTCAATCACACAAAACTATTCCAAACGTTTTAAGAAGATTGGTTTTGTACTCTTTCATTTTGATACCATTTAACAGATTGTCAGGTTTGCCAGAGACGCCAATGGCGCGGTTACTCACTGAACCTCGTCTCTTCAGAACCTTTTTCACAAACTCCTGAATATTTACCACCTCTTTAGAATCTCTTATAACTGATGCATGTGGCACACTTTCAAACAAATTCTCCTCCTTCCTAGGGTGAGCTTCAACATCCTAGAAGCTTCCTCCTATTCCTCCTAAAAATCAGTAAACCACATCCTCAAGGTCTTTTCTCATTGTCCCAGTACTGTTAAGGACCGAATTTCATACTACATAACCATCTCTGGACTGCAGTAGAAATGTTTGCATCCCTTTAATCTGTAGCCAACTTCCTTGGGAAGCTTGTAGACAAAGAGGAGAAAACGAGTTCTATGGTAGTAATAGTAGGAAAATGCAGGATGGTACCGTTATCTCTGACCCCTAACATTACTTTTGCTATTCCTATTTTGTTCTGATCCTGCATTTTGTTCCCCAGAACATCACTTCAGACAGGACAGCAGTAACACAGCTGACTTATCCATGTTTTCAGGACACCTGCAGAGCTGGGGCACTCTCTACTGTTCAGTTATACTTTAACTTTCTCTCCATGTACATGAAGTTTGTGTTTTTGTGAAGTTCTTGTCATAAACAGGTTCTGTACAACTGCAGTACAAGGCAATCTACTATGATTCATCAATTGTTTCTACATGTGGAGATCCCCCATTCCTGGGCATACTTTCCTCCACAAAATGATGCAAGTTCACAAAATGACTGCACTGGACAAGTCCTCACGCTTTCATTTTACTAATTTTCCTGAGCCAAGGGGCAAAGACCACACTGCTTCCCTTTTATTGCAATTCTGGTTAACATCTTGAGCAAGGTGGATGCAGATTTTGTTCCCACCACACTCCAAGCAACAACAATGGCATTAGAGTGGAATATACGGATTTTAACAGTCATGGCTGTCTCTTCTCGCTTTAAGTAAACTCATGAGTTTAACAGCTGTTTTGGGGATTTTAAAGCACCTTTTTTTCCACCTCTTGGATGCCCATGTTTACCCTGGCATTTTCAGAATGGCAGGCTACAAGGGCAGGCTATGATTTATTGAAAGTGATACTGTTAACAAAAGAATACTGCAACATAAATTTCAAGCCTTGCCTTACAGTTACTTTTATGCTGCTATGTTTGTTGAAATATTTCAAATTTTAAAATTACATTCAGAATGAAAAAGGTGAAAGCCATTAACTTTACAGTTCCATAAAAATAGCAGCAAACTATATTAGCTTTGAGGGAGCCGGTAAGGTTTAATAGATGGAACTTTCTGACATAAATGAAATTGCTCCACATCAATCACACGTGATATGTACTGTACGCAAATTGCCACAGCATCTAAGCTGAATGCAGTTTCTCCCTAGTTAAAGCTTCTGGTTCCACCTTGATCCTGACTTCAGATTTTCTTACCATATTTATTTTAAAAATATCTTGCTGTAAATCACAAGGGAAAAGGACAGTATAAAAGCACTACAACCATTTAGTTACAGGTACAAACCAGACAAATATAAATAATGAAATTCTGGCTGGGATGTGGTTTTTTTTTTTTTTTTTTTTTTTTTTAATAAATTATTCACACAAAAAGAATGCTGGTGAGGGAACACCACCATCAGGATCAAAATTTCACACCAGTGTCAAGTTTGTAGCAGTTGGGAACTGAAATTCAGAAGCATTAATTGCAAGTGACTTCAAGTATCTTTCATTAAATATAGGCAAAATTTAATTCATCTCTGAAAAATACAGCATCTTTCAAAACACAAACACCTTTGCAAAGGTGTGAACTAGAAGCTCCGCTGAATGACTGCAAGCCAACACAGCAATCACGATGCAATCCAGAAGTAGCTTAACACATTTCCCAGAGAACAGAAATGCTGAACTACATAACTGACTTCTAATTCTGTTAATGAAGTAACAAGCCAACAGAATATTTCTTACCTGAGAAGAAAACCAGAAATGCAGATAAAGGGAACCCCTGATTTAAAATCTGATGTGAATGACCTTTTTCCTAGTTAGACTGTGAACTCTAATTTACCAAAGTGTTAATTGTCAGCTTTGTGATCCAGAAGCACATACAACACGTAAAGTTAACTCACCTCTGTTGTTTCACTAGCTGCAGTGCTTTCTTCCTTCTTCCTTTCCTCCTCCTCCTGCTCCAACTCTTTAATGCTTTCCTCCAGCACATTGGGCCAGAAATCACCTTCAAAGTACGGCAGCTCCTTGGCACTTGTCAGCCTGTCCTCAGTCGCTTGTTTGAAGATGTCCTGTTAAGTGACACAATACCAAGAACAAATAAATGAAGACCACTGAGAGCGATGGGAGAACCAGAGAGGCAATCCATGCTACACTGAGCAGCTGTGCTTCGCTCAGGACCCATGGCCCACTCCTTGCAGGCCTTCTTTTCTGAGAACAGCACAAAGATCTGGTCTGACAGTAGTGCTAACAGCTCACTCCCTGCTTCAGCTTTGAAAGAAAGCTGCTGAGGCTCTCCTGAACCTCCATCACGCAACAGGTGCGTGACGGTACAGACAGGGATAATCCTGGAAAGGGTAACAAAGCCCTCCCTGCTAGGTACACCAATTTAAAAAAAAATCAAGCCCCACCACTGAGCTTTTCCTACACCGTTTCTGAACAAGAGCAGAATCAACAGCAAGTGTGTCTCATCTAACCCTTTCCCTGACAAATCTGAAAGTCTGTGAGCTCTTCATCTGGGAACCTGCTACAGGGTTCCTATCAAGACCAGCTTATTGGCAAAGAAAGAGACGTTCTAGCTTTTACTACTCCACATCAGATGACAAGGTTTGATCTATGCTGTTCTGTTCCACACATTTAGTAACTGTCATTTACAATCAAAACATCAATTATTTTTCATGCACTGTCACTACCATTAAGAAATACATGTAAATTTTAGCATGTGTAGGGAGTGGCATATGCTACCTTTTCCACTCTTTAACTTACTGCTTTGGGTACACATGTGATGACAAAAACCATCCTTTTTCTTCAAGTGAAAAAGCCATTTTTATATATATATATTTTTTAATTTTTAATTTTTTTTATTTCATACTAGTGAGGTCCCATATTCCACCTGATCCTCCAGAATCACCACAAACAGCTTCTCCCCTCCCTCAGCACAAGCTAATACTGACAACCCTGTCCTTTTAACCAGTCAGTACAGGAAAGTCCACTTGCTTTTGCTCATTCTTCTCTCCCTTAAGCACCTGAGTATGATGCCATGGGTCCACTTTAGGAATGCCTGCAGTATTTCTTACAGAGTCGACTGAAGAACATGAGCTGTACAATTCACAAACTCACTGAAGAAAGCAAATAGAGACAGCCCATGACCTTCAGTGATGCACAGCTTCGCCAAATGATTTTTTCCAAAAAAAAAAAACATTACGAAGAAATGCAAAAGGACTACACTGCCCCCAATTTCCCAGATCACACTGTTGCTTGAAAGCTTTTAAGAAGATACAAATAAAAAGCCCATCAAAATAATTCAGCAAACAAGCAGTAGCAAACCTTGTAGTCATGAATGATTCTCTCAGCAAATGCCTTGTCTAGCATCTTCTTATACCATTCTTGTAAGCGTTTGGGTTTGGGTATTTTCTGATCAGGTGGATGGCAATGAAAAATATAGTCATCTCCTTCACTTGGAGGACAGGCCCAGATGTGTCCTGTCACATACCTGCAATTTACATACACATAAAGAAAGAACCTTAATGATATTGATTACCATCTTTAAATTAACTCAGCCAGACAAAATGAAAGAAAGAATCCTAATGACAGAAAAACAACCTTATTGACAAAATCCAAACTCTCCCCACTGCAGAAAAGGCACGCGTTCCACAGACCTCAGAAAGGGTAGAAGTAAAGAGAGACTACCCCAAGTGCAAGGCTATTTGGCATCCTGAATAAACAAAATGCTAAGAAAAAAACCATTTCTTAACAAAAGATTTCACTTACCCCAGTTTCTTCACGTACTCCAAATATCCAATGAGGATTTCATGATAAACTGCAGTTCGGAGACAACGGGGGCGGAAGAAATGAATACTATCTAGATACGATATGTACACACGTCTATAATAATGAGAGAAGAATGAAAAAAATGATGTACAGATGAACTTCATTTTTTTCTACCGAGAACTGACTTTTACAGAAGGTATATACACAGCCATACTGAACAAAAAAGATGATTGTATATTATTCTAATGAATATTTAAGCATCTTAAGAAGGTTTAAACAGCCCTCAGAATGAAAAGATGGGTAACATTTTAATACAGCAAGAATATACATCAAGAATATTTTAATACAGCAAGAAAATACAAAAATCATAACATTTTTGTTAAGTTGTCCCTTTCAAAGTCATTTGCAGTTACACTGTAGGACTTATTTCATCCACAGAATTGAAATACATCTCCCACTCTTCTGTAGTTGAAAGTAATCTCCCAGTGAACGGAGCAAGATGTTCTCTGTGCATGAACCACTGGTATAGAAATGCAAGATTACCTTGTATTTGGAGGGGGACAATCTGAGCCATACTCCTGTACATGCATGCCAAAGAAGCATACATCTACTCCGTCAATCTCCTCAAATGCAAATAGAGCTTTGGTACGGTAAGGGAAGGATTCTGACATCTCACCAGAATCCACAAATCTGGAGAAAAGAGTGACAGGAAGGAAACAGAAAAAGAGACAGTCACAAAACCAGTAGGAAAAAACTCTTTAACTTCCTTTTAACTTGTTAGAAATACTTATGCAGAAGTTAAACTAGGGTCAGATCACAGCTGTATTAAAACAGAGCCTGTCACTGCACAACTCAGGGGAAAACAGTGTCCATATAGTTAACATATGACTGAATAGGCAAGTACTGAATACGAGAACATCCTTAGAAACCACCAGCCTTTAAACATACTGCAGAGTAAAAAACCTGATGCGCTACGATGATGTGATGTCAACATTACCTTTATGAATTAAATCCCAAATGCTTGATAAAAATTTAAAGTTTTTCATTTACCATTAAGTAGATTAAATAATAACTTTTGAAAGCTAAAGTATTTATAAAACACAACAAATTGACGGAACAGTAAGTAACAATCTCAGCAAATGTTCCAGAGTAAACTACGTATTCAATGTTAACCAAAGCATGGTCAGACTCTCCCTCTAGATTTAGTAATAAAAAGTCAGAGTATTACAACCAAAACCAAAGAGTGTCCCTCCACATGCCCACCAAACAGCCCAAATAAAGCTGTCAACCTCCTCCAAGTTCACTTGCTACATACTACTTTTTCTTACCTTTCGTAACCTGCTTATTCATGCCTAAGTTTCACATTTCTGCAACAGGATTCAGGTGTAAATTGGCACAGTTTTGCAGCATGTGTGCAGGAAGGCATCATAATAAAATATTAACATTGTGTTTATTGCGATTAATATTACTAACCTGGATTTCATTCCTGGTTTAACCTCTACTGTCTTATCTGAACTTGCTACCACTCGGACAAAGACCTCTCCAGCTTCAGGATGATTCTGTCGTCGCAAAAACTTGTTTACTCTATCTTCCAAATGATTTCCTAAACGAGTAGTCTGTAGCCCTGGAATTGAAGGGGGAGAACATGAGAACACACGTTTTTGATACCGGTGAAACCACTTCATTTCAGGGTCAGTTATGTTTGTACAGTTTCTCAGCTCACTTCTCCGCATAACTATGCTTTCTTCCTTTGTTTTACCTTCACATGAAAATTAAGATTTTTTTTCTTTTTACAGCCAAAATTAAAACAGCAAATCAATGCATGTTTTTAACCAGAGCATAAGCATTCATACCGTTAAGTGGAAACTAAAACCACTACAGTGGAAAAATTACTTAGTAAGTGAACTAACAAAGAAGGCTTTACGTAGCATTTTTAAATTTGCAGGCTTATTTTATGAACACTGCAAATGTTTTCTCCTAACAAAAACACAATTTGGCTGTTTGACAGAGATTACATCACTTTATAGATCTGGCTCAATGCCACACCTTTTCAAGCAAAGCAAATCAACAGAAATGAAAAGCCTTTTGACTTCAATGGAGATTTCATTGCTTTTTCTTTTCTTTTCAGGAGAGCTTTTAGATGGAACAGTTACAGTAATCTGCACATAAAGCTTAAATAGTTCTTGCACAGTGATAGAGGTCTTTAAAAGTTCAAGTCTCCATATTGTCCAGATCCCTTCTCTAAGTCTTTACATTTACAATTAGCTTTTGTGAGCATAGCTGCTCTCGTACTATTGCAGAACGTGATAGTTTTCAAATAAATCCACAACAAATTACAGAAATTAAGATGAAGATTGATTTAAATTAAGAAAACAAAAGTAGCACACCACTTTGACTTGAACATTAATAATCACTTTTCTTATCCTACTGTATTTATTTTACCACTAATATTTCTACTTTCTATGGCCCACCAACTACCTTTGGCTAAAACGATGGTTCAATCTACAGATGTTTGTTTTACTAACATGCATTTAATTTTCAGTTCTCTGTTGCTTCGTTTTTCAGTTATTATCTAGCTACAGACACAAGGCTGTTGCTTCTTCCTGACTACTGAGCTTGCATATAGAATGCTGCAGTAAAAATTCTTTGATAAAAATTATTTTAGGCACCGACACTGGGAATGGAGCCACATATACTCAAAGGAAGATCTTACTTTCTACATTCTTAAATGCTTATTTTACGATCAGTTTATACAAACTGTCAAACACAATCTTATTTTACATCTTTTAGTCTTTCCCCTTGGTCCAGTGAGATTCTTTGGTTATAACATCAGCAACACAACACTGATGGCAATCAATAAAATAATTTGAAAGAAGGTTAAAGGATAAAGGTACTTATTTGCTTTACATATTCCAACACAGTACCAGCTAAAGATATTGGGATTTCCATAAATAACAGAAGGTGGTTGATTTTAAAGAATTTTCAGATATTTTCTGAAGAAATCATTTAGTTTTGTTGATTTCTTTTAAGACAAACTAGAAAAAATAGAAACAGCTCAATTTCTGCTAATGAGTTGGTACATTTTTAGAAAGCTCTTTTAGTTAAATCTACAGTCTTAGTGTATTTTCATTTTACCATCTTTCTAATGCTAAGCAACCAAAGGATATCTGCTTCTTCCTTATGCTGCAGTGCAAAATGACTCAAAAAATTAAGAAAAAGGGCCAAATAAGATAGACAAAAAAGGAGCATTAAGGCTACATGCACTGTAAGGAATGGATCTAAAATCCACGTATTATGATATATTAGAACTTTCAAATTCTTTTAAAAAGCAACTGTATTTTGTTTCTTGGACATGTACTTCCATGCATGTACTTCCAATAAAAGCTCAGGACTCAGACTGAATGGATGGACTCGATGATCCTTATGGGTCCCTTCTCGGGACATTCTATGATTCTATGACTATCAAATCTGTAGTTCAAATTTGAAGAATGGTATCCAAACCAATAACAACATAGTAAGGTTTTCAGGCAGCCTAAGTACAGAAGTTTTGTTGTAGCAATGGCAAATGTTGGTTACTGGATGAGTAACGGACAGACAGGAATAAAGTCAGACTTCTGGCTTACTGTCATTTTTTGTCAGGATGCTTCTTTGGGTGACTTATTTGTCAGGATATCTTTAGGCTTTGAAACATTTTCTGCATTAGCTACTAGTCAAACAATATTTATATGTTTTCTTAGTAAGAAAGATTCTTCAACAGATAAGAATTTCACAGCATACCCCAGCTGTACACTCGTTTACAGGTTGTATTTAGTCTGCTATCAGTCAGCTTTATGCAATTTACTTGCAATGTGGCTAAGATAACTGGGTTTACTTAATATACATTATGAATGTTACCAGAACAGCTGAGCAATAGCTTTCAGCTGAGGGATGTGCTTTCTTGATCATATGCCACGTTTGAGAGAGTGTAGAAATACTAATGATAACTCAGGGTTATTATGGGGAGTGAGATGAGGGGAAAGGAAACATGTTAATGTCTTAAACATTCACCACTCATATTTGTTTTTATGTCCATAGTAAGACCAAGGTTTTGACAACAAGAAGCAGCTTTCCTTCCCAGTTCTTGTGTTTCTATTACAGCACTGTTAAACAAGTCTGATCTCAAGAGCTGACCTCACCAGTGGGCTCTGGACTCAAATCTGGCAGCAGGACTCAAATCATAATGGGAAAAAGAAAACAGGATAGGCAATGAGCAAGGAGAAGGAAAGGGAAACCAATGCCTCCCAGTTATCCCACTCGAAATCTCTTACTATGCTGGAAATGCAGTCAACTATATATGATCACACAAAAATCTTTAATGTAAAACCACTCCTTTATTAAAATTTGGAAGATTCAGGTTTACAAATGTACTATGACAAGGTAGTGCCCAGAATTTCAAAGGATCGAAGAACAAGGGAGAAATCAAGTACACCTGCATGTTCTAGCCATTGAAGTTTGTTTGGATTTCTTCAAAGTACATCTGAATCACTTTGATTCTAAACTATTTTTCTACTCTATGCTGTTGACACTACATTTCCCATAATAGCATCTCTGCTTTTTTTTTTCCCCTGGCTTTTGTCCTCTGCAGTGCATAAAGGTTCTCCGATTATTCTCTCTGATGTTAGCTGTGTACAAAGAACGCCTGTATGGGGATTATTAAGGAGATGGAGACTACTTGATCCTAGAAGTTTTTGGCACACTTCAGTGAACATTTCAACAAGGTTACAACAACAGTTACTTCCAAGCCTACACATAGGATGCTATTGCCTACTTATTCCATCTGAAAGTTCTTATACCGTAGTCCACTCTAGAAGCAAGAAAAGCTCTAGAACGACATTAGTGTTTGGCACCACCACAGCACACCTGAAATGCAGTGCATCTTGTTATACTACATAGTTTTTGAAGGGTCTAGATGTGACACTAATTTACTTCAGTTTCAACGCCACATGGAAACGTGTACATGCAGTCTTATGTTTCTTCTGTTCCTTTCATTGCCTTTTTCCTTTCCATTCATTTCCTTTTTTTTTTTTTTAAGTCTCAGGGAAAATAGGTACATAGATGCTAAAGACATCAGGCAGCATTAAAGCTGACTGAACTCGTGAAGAGTAGGTCTATAAAATACAAACAGCTACTGAAGCCTTGGGTGACACTACTCCCCATTTTGCAATTGTTCTTATACTGTCTACCATGACAACAGAAAGTCTCAGTCAAAAAGCTAACATTAAAAAAACTGCAGAAGAAGATATCAGTGATGTGAGGGAGAAAATAAAAATTGAACACACAAATGGAAACATCAAACTTACTTTTAGCACTGAATTTGTTTTCTTTACGTGTTCTACCAGTTTTCTTCAGACAATTGTCACAAACAAACCTACAGAGGAAAAGAAGCAGCAAAAACTTATAAATAAAGCCTTGATACTGGCTACCTTAAGGTCAAGGTTTGAACGCATAATATTAACTAA
This sequence comes from Aythya marila, assembly GCF_965140915.1. Classification (NCBI taxonomy): domain Eukaryota; kingdom Metazoa; phylum Chordata; class Aves; order Anseriformes; family Anatidae; genus Aythya; species Aythya marila. The sequence continues at coordinate 6,347,530 of NC_139056.1, read as the reverse complement.
GTACAACATATTTTTCTCTGGATTTGAACAGTTTACATCTTTCCATTTTTGAGGGACTTAAAGCCCTTCTGAACTGGTTGAGTCTGGTTGAGTTCTGCTAAGCAGATAGAACTGCATTTGGTTTTTAGTACACATACCTACTTCCAATCAGCTTCCATTGTTTAATTTTTAGAAAGAAACCACAGAAATCTGAGTATATGAACAAGTTTGTTTCATGTTTTCACCTGAATATAGTGAAAGAGACCATAAATGCAAAAAATATATTTAGAAATGCCTTTGTCCATCTGTGCTAAACTACTAAAAGATTCTAATGCATATTAAAAAGCAAATGCAGAAAATCTTAATTATATAAACAACATCTCTCTTATTACACAAGGGTTAAAAAGCTAACAAACATCTTACCCTGAAGGCCAAATAATATCATAATGTAATACACAAATCTGGTGCATCTTCCGACCACACTCTTTGCAGTCAACAAACCTGAGAAGAAAAAAGTAACAGCCAATCAGTTTTGTTATTAGTCAGGTAATTTTCCAAAATTGTCTAACCCTCTGCTAGGAACTGAATCAACTTTGGCAGATCCAATTTATACACCTGTTAAAAACAATGCTCATTGTACAGCTTCAGATATACATCTAATTATCTCATGTGCAAATAGGACATACATCTACCTATCTATATATCTTTATATAAAGACCTGTAACACGTACTAAATTTATTACTTAAAAATGTGAAATTTGTTTTTGTGCAAAACTTCCTGAATCATTTCTAAGTGGAGTTGTGAGTTTTCCCAGCTCCACAGAATTCTGCTTAACAATACCTTCACAGATTTAATTTTCAATTGTTGCAACAACCACAAGCTGACTAAATGGTTGCTCAACTTACTGTAAATGTAAAAACTAGTCATTCGTGAATTACTGTGCCAAGAAAACATGTATTAACTTGTCTTCGCCTGCACAGGTCTGCAACACTTTTTTTTTTTTTTTTTAAACATATGTCAAAAAAAAAAATTATCTTTTAAGACTGCAACTCTGTTTATGGAATCAAATGCAATGGTCTAGCTCAGCAGTCCATCTTTAAAAGGCTGGCAAAGGAGCTCTATCTAGCATCTGCGAAGATGAGAAAAGGGATTAAAATGTGTTACACGTCAAGCTGCCAGAGAACAGAACAGCAGTAAGATCCAGTAAGATCAAGTCTTGCAGACGCTAGTTAAGGACAACAGGAAGAATACCACAATGCTACTACAGAAACATCCCACGTGACTTTCACGGAACTTCCCACAGGTAACAGACTCAAGAAAGGAGGATGTCTTTCAGTGGCTGAGCACGCAGGTGAAGAGAAAAACATGTTTTTAGAAGTCTAGCTAAATTGGATGAGAAAAATGCTGAATTCCCAGTGAACACCCACTGTGCTTGTGGCTGAAACACTGCGTGAAATGCTTGGTACAATGGAGGGCCATTTTTAAGTAGGTTGTGCAGTACCTTGCTGAACACGCCTTAGAAATTATTCTTTTATACTCTTGGCTTTATTTGAAAATTACTTAAAACACCTGCCAACTTTTTTTTTTTTTTTGTGCTAAGCAAGAAATCTTAAATTTTTTCAAGGTGTCTCCCGTATTTAATTTAGCAAGGTCCTGCATTATCTGCATCCTGTTCCTCAGCATTCAGCGTATCGTGTAACTGGCTTATAGGAGCAACAAGTTACGTGAGGGGGTTACAATCAGCAGGTCACCACCAAAAGAGATTTTGCTCTTTTGTCCCACCCACAGCGATGCAGTTTTGGTGCTTTCTGCACCTTTACTGAGCCAGTTCAGATCACTACACCAGCAGGAATGGAATTTCTCCCACCCAGTTTTTTTTTTCTTGGTCCTGGGTTAGTTTTCCACCGTGTGACAGGCACCCAACAGCCGGAATTAGCTCACCTAAGTGAACCAGAGTGGTACAAAGCAGCGGGGCAGAACCACACAGCATTGAACATGAGCTCCCTTTCAGCAGCAGCAGCCATTAAAGAAGTTCAAATTTAAGAAGTAAATCTTCAGCTAGACACTCTTTATTTCTAATTCCCCTTCCCTTTGAGTATTCGTAGGTACTCAAATATTCAGGGGAAGAACATAACTAGGCTTTTATTTCAGTGAAACAGAAACAGCCATTAAAAGGGGCTCACGTTTTTGTCCTGGTTATCAATAGTGGACATCAAGTTTGCATGTTGTGCTATGAACTCTAGAGAAAGATTTTACTGTGTTTAGGCAGAAATGAAGGAAATGGGAAGACTTTATTTGCTAATTTCTGAAGTGCTGGCTAAAGAACAAGTGAAAGTCATGAGACAATCTTAAAAAGAATGGTATGGTTACTTACGGCTCAGGATCTAGTGTGTCATTTTTCTTCTTCTCAAACTGATCTTTAGAGATGGTTCTAGAGACAAAGAGTTAACATGAAAACTCAGTAGTACCTTTACATCAGAGGCTGAGACATAATCATGCTATTCTGAACTGCAGCAAATAAGCAAACCAAATCTGAAGAACGCACATCAGTATTTTCTATTCTGAGAAAGTACTTCAGTTCGTTTTATTTTAAGCTACAGAAAATATTTTTCCAATTTCATTTTCTGTGGTAAACTAAAAGCAAAATAATAAATAGCCAAGTATATACATAAATTTTAAATCACAAAGAACAAGGGAAGCTATTGTCAGTAAAGCAGCCACCTTCCAAAGCAGCTTGTGTTCCTCATAAATCTTAGGGCATCTTATTCTCTGGCCAGGTTAAAGACAAGCCATTGGTTTCATAAACAAAAGCTGTGCTTCAAAAGGCGAGACATCAGGATTAGCAGAAGTCTTTCATTTGAAAAGATAAGGGATTAGTGACATTTATTGACACAGCTTCCTTCTCCCCCCTCCCGACCACGTTATTTCACTGAGCAGCGTGAGCAGACACTGCCGCACAGACTTCGCGCAGTAACAACTGTTATTTGTTACTGCAAAAATCTCTCTTTAGTAAGAAAGCCAGCATTTCCCCATCGACACCACACATTTGTATCAGGACTACGCGTTGCCCCCCCTCCTAAAAACGAAATGTGAAAGAGAAAGGAACCGACTTACGTTTGAGGCTGGGAAGGGTCATCACCCAGGGTGACATTCTCCCCCTGGATTTCAGTGAAACACTTCTCACAGAAGTGATACCTGTCAGCAAGAAGGCCATATTTGGGTGAACTGGTCCAGCACAATATACAGCCACCCAAGCACGGAGCCACCAACCAGAGCAGGGCAGATCACCACGACGAAAGGGGGGGCGTTGTTGGTTGATTGATGGGTCAGTGTGGACAATGAGAAGGAACAGAGGGGAGGGAAGGGCAGGATTAGAGAACAGGGAAGGGAACAAACAGCACAGACGTAAGAGGTAAGACGCAAACACCAAGACAACACAGAGCAGAAAGCCAAGGCAAAGCACAGATTAGCATTCGGTCTCATTTTATACATTTCGGCCATCATTATTAACAAATAGTCGAGCGTCAGATTCAAAATTTGGGGAGGATTAATGAAGTAGCTACCAAGCGCTACGTAGATACAGACTTCAAATTTAAGAATTTGGATTTGATTTGCATCACTTAGGAAAAAATGCTCTTTGATTCCAGGCTCTAGACTGATCAAGTTTCCTTTGGTTAAAAAAATAGCCTGTCAAAGAGCTTTAATAGCACACTTTTACAGATTTAAGCAATTAGAAAATATGCTGAAAGCATTTACTGGTTGTCAGTAAAAATTATAAAAGCAGAAACACTTGGTATTGAAAAAATCTATAAAAATATTAAATCAAAAGTTATTTGACTATAAGATTAAATGTGACCAATTGCTCAGCTTATATTATTTAATATAAATGAAACCAAATCCATACTCTAGACAAACATTTAACAGAAATGCAATTATGGGTCAGAGTTTCCAGCCATTTATCTATTTAAATACGATATATGTATATATGTGAACAACATTAAATATTGTACATACATACAATATATTTATCAAATACGGTAAAGATGTGCAATTAAGCTTTACAAATCGAATACGAGACAGAATTTCTGGTCCCCAGACCAACTGCCAATCCAAGTTATACTCAGCAAAACCAATATTGCAATTTAACAAGCAGAGCTGAGTAAATTGGAACGAAACTCTACAAAAATACAATCTGCATTTGAAAAAAAATCTAAGTTACACAGATTTTTTTTTTGGCATTGTTTGTTTGTTTTGTTTTATTTCAGATGAACTGGAACCAAAGTTGTCAGGGTCATTAAAAAAAAACAACAAGAGGCTAAATGTTTGGAAAGGATATGAATTCACACATGAACAAAGGTAACAAAGAGAGGCCACAGCTGTAAAATGCAGGAAGGCCACAAAGGATCATCAAAATAAAGGAGCTTTATGGAGGATCAGGAGTGAGAGAGTATAAGCAGCAATGGCAGCACAGTAGATGCAGTTTTAGTACTCAAACGCTAGAACTGTAAGAATGGTAAGTATAAAAGGCATCAAACACGACTCAGTGTCACAATGAACCAACAACTTAAGGGATGGAGATTAATATGGCAGCTTGCCCCTTAAAACACATACTCAGACACTTAAACTACTGGAAGCCAGGTGACAGATCTCCAAGACCGTCAGACAACAGAAGCCATTTATAGGCCTCTATTGAAATTTACGGGTCAGGATTTCTTCCTGCGACACGCACTGGCCATGAGGTCACCACCAGACATTTTTTAGATGCTTGTAAAACACAATGCAAGCAAGTGGGACTGGGTCCTTCAGCAGTGCCCGAAGAATCGAGGAAAGAAGCTCCTATGAGTGATCTGCATCTTCCCCAAACTGGAGCCAGGTCTGTGTTACCATAGCATAATTTACAAGAGCCTTAAAACTTCTACAAACTCTGCCAGCTGGCTCAGGCTTCAAGAGCGACTCCGCTAGCCAAGAACCACTTAAATGCAGCAGCACACTGAATGCTGCTTCTGCTGTGGGATTGGGCGTGCAGCGACACAAAGAGGAAAAAGGTGTATTTTATTCTACTTAATATAGCCCATACTGACATATCCGTGTAATAATCTTACCAGCAGGGCAGCTGCAACTTTGATAGCAACCATGTGAGCTAAGATGTCTGCTCCCTGCTTGCCAGCCTACCGCAAGTTAAACTGCAAGTGACTTGTCTTCTCTGGGTCAGCTCAACTAGGATTAAACACATCATCCTCTCAAGCAAAACCAAGGCTTTTGGAGCTGCTAATGCAACAGAATGAGGCCAGGAGAAAAGATTTATTCCATTATTTTGTAATCACTGGGAGTGATAAATATTTCACGACTATTACAGAGCAATATTACAGAAGAGCTTTTTGGGAGTGTGTAGTGACACTTCACATCTCATTTACACTGACTTCACTTGCTCCTCAGCCCATACTCTGAAACAATACAGTATCTTCTAGTATTTTTTTTTTAGAGCCATAATAGGGTGAGAGTTTATATCATTTTTTACACATTGTCCGCATTTCTTTTTAAATCATCCCCTTCTTTAAAATTTTCTTCAATTTAAAAACAAGAAACAAACCCACGAACACTAATTCCCACTGATTATTTCCTTATTAACAAGGTTGCTTATTTTAGGAGTCAAATTGGGAAGGACTGAAACGCATGAGGACCCAAACAAAAGGGGGTGTAAGTAAAGAAAAAAATCCCTGATCAAGGCTTCTATAAATACTGTTACATTTCAGCAATCCCAGAAATAGTTCGTTCTGATCCATTTTCAGAATCATTTATGGGCTTTCAAAGCGCTCCCCTGAAGCTGAGCAGCGAGGCTGCCTTCAATATTGGATTTAGGACACACCACACAAATCTAACTAGCTCCACCGGTCCTGACTGCTCGCCCCTGCTTCACGCTGCGGCTGTGGGAAGCTCGGTCTCGCAGGAGACCAGCGCTTCGGTTCCCCAGCAATCTGCAGATGGAAGCAGAGCACGGGATCTTTACGTGCTGCAGAACCGAAGCCTAACGCTAGCAAGAGTCAAGCCTTCATATATGATATTAAAATGAAGAAATGGAAATTGAAATACAGTGGAAATGAATCACCTGAAGATCATGAACATCTGTCCATAAAATAACCAAGGTGAAATAATAACTAAGTTATTATGAACATGCACCCTCAGAAATGGAGACCTGCTTGAAATTCATTGATTTTTGCATGCCACTACAAATATTCAACAAAAACTTTCGGAAACATACAATACTTCAGTTGTAACAGTCAGAAAATCTGAGGGATGTACTTATTGCAACACATGAAAAATGAAAAGCTTTTCAAATGCAGACTGTTCACGTGACTGATTCCTGTTTATCAGAGAAGAGTAAAATTATGGTTCAATATCAAAGTCCAGAAGAGACTTAGTTTCTACATTAACACGTGAATTTCCAACTGTAATTGAAATGTACTTGAAGGAAATTCTAAATTAGTAACTGGATGCTAGTACTGATGTGGAACACCAATCACTTTTTTTTTTTTTCAAATGGACACTGACACAAAAAGCATATTTTCTGAACACTTATTTTAACCTAAGCTTCTCTGTAATGTATGGAAGCCAAATAGTTCTATTCCAAATAATTAATTTTTAATCACAGAACTGCCGTACCCGAGTTAATTTATTCAATGGTGCCTAATCACTCTTAGTTGTAATTTGTTTATGAAATACATTGGACTTCAGATAAATCCAATGTTGACATCTCCCAATTACAGAACAGCCAAGAATACTTGACCAAGTAAAGATCAGCTGGAGCCACAGTTTTTTTCTTCCACTGATTTAATACTTTAAGAGAAAATTAAGATCTGAAGATTGTTGTTATAGGAAATAGTTAATTTGACTCTTTTTCAGCAATACAGCTGTTGAATGAGGGGTCTCTGATCTGATAAGCTAAATGTACACTTAAAAATGTGATGACTGATCTTCAGAAATATCTTGTTAAAACAAACACACTACAAAAAAACATTCATCAGTCTTGATTTAATTGGCCTGATATAAAAACCTCAAAAAAAAAAAAAAAGGCAAAATAAAACCAAATCAGAAAAAAATAATCCCAAAGCCCCCAACCCTTTCTCAGTGTACCTGGATGAACAGAGATCTATGCCTACTTCAGTTCAGTTACTGGCCTATTGACACTGAGGCAGATTACCTCCCTTTCCCAGTGCCTCTTTTCCACCTTTTGTAACTACCTTTTTAGACTGAACTTTACAGGTAGGAAATTGAAATAGCATGCCACCAAGTCCAGAGGAACCCACTGCCCCACCAACCCTGTACTTCGTGCTAGCAACCTTTCACTGAGCAACCCAAATGACTTCCTAATAACTTAAACAGGAGAGGTATAACAAAGAAAAACGACCCCTTCTTCAATTATTTTTGAAGTTGCTATTCTTTTCACATACAGCACTATCTGGATGCATAATATAAAAAGTATTTGAAATTCTACCACACAGAATTGGTATTTAAGGATCACAGTGGCTACTGAAGTACTATCCATTTAAATGCATTTTATTTATTTCTCTTCAGGCTGACTTTTTTTTTCTTTTTTCCAGAGTTCACAGCAGCTGTATAAAATCTCTTATGAGAGCCTGTGAATTTACATTCCTCCATAACAATACTATCTGCCTCACAAAAGCCACCTCTGACCCAACATGTTTTCATCTCCCATATCTGAACTGCTTTGGCTATGTGGTACACAACAATCTCGCACCACCTTTCAATGTGTTTTGTGATGTAGGGATCATTTTAAGAGATACTAAATGCAAGCACTGACTGCCTAGATTCATTCTACAACCTCAGTTAGATGACAGCCTGCTGTGCCACTTCGAAGTTGTAAGACTGATAGACTGTCAGGCCTCTGAAAAGAAATTCATAACTTTGTTTTAAACAGGGAAAAGGAAGTTTGTTTCTTAGCCTGTTTATGTTTTGTAATTTTTTTTTGGAGGGAAAAAGAAACCTAAGAGACCAAACCCAAGAACAAAGCTTGCTTTGTTATCCATTATGGAACTGTTGATTTAAGCATTAAATGGAAAATACTAAAATACTAACAGTTGTTTAATAATAATACTAACATCAAATCCTAGTATTAATAAAAATCTAATATAGAGTATTATTTTCCTAGCTTTTCATGGAATCTGTGAAGTTTCCAATGCTAAGTCAAAGCTAGTTTAAAAATAATTAAATACTAACTGGGAAGACAGAACGTGAGTCTTAAAATTTATTACCATACTGTTTGCTTTGTAAATTCTGTCAGTAATTTGGAAATAAAACTGCATGTTTTTATAGTTCTCCCAGAACAAGGCAACATACATCTCTCAGTGCCTTTTTGCAGTTCTGTCCTTCTCCCTCCAGTAAGGCCTGCTACTGATTTTATGGAAAACACAGAGAACTTCTACTTCAGTGGTGCAGCCTAGCTAATAGCAAGCACTTAAGTGCTGCGTGTATCAACCTGCAGTACAGGAAGCTAAAGGGTCACCTGCAAAAGGACAGCATGCAAGGATAAACAAGAAACTTTTTCCTGACTTAGCAGATGAAGGAAAGAAAAGGTTAATAGTCCTCCTCCACAAGTGTAGAGAACTCAGAGGATTTTGCTTCCTGAGTAAGGGAAGAAAAAAAAAAGTCAAGGACTTACCTATTCTGGTAACTGTAGTAGGCAGCATCACGAGGAATAGTACACAACTGCTTGCCATAGCAGCACAAGGTCTGTGGAGAAAACTCATACTGCAAAACAATGGGGAGAAAAGATACTTTAAAATGTAAACTTGTATTAATCAAGTATCTATCAGGCATACCCGACACTTAAAAACATCATAATACATTATAACACTTTTCTAAGCTATTGTAAATATACTAGTAAAGCTCTCTTAATGGAATTACAGTAACTATATGAACTACAAAGCTGACCCCCCTCTAGTTACCTACTTTATTGCAATGGACATAAGAAGCAAAACATTTTAATATTGCTTATGATCAAAAAAGGTATTCTCCAAGGGAGAAAGATACAATAATAGAATAATAGCAAGCAGGATGCTATCCACTTTTTTTTTTTTTTTTTTAGTTCTTAGTGTCCCAATAAAAAGCTGAATTTTTACTAGCACTTTTATTTCCTTATTTCAATTTTTTAAAAAAGTACACAAAGCATATGTTTTATCTGATCCATCAAGCAAAGCCCTTTGGAAAAATGCAACTCCATCCAAAGCCCTGGAATACTTACCTTGCGCCCACAACAGTAGCCAAGTGATTGCATAACAGGATCAATTTCTTGTTCAAACACCTCCGCAAGTTTAGTGCAAAACTTATAGACCCTGGAAGTCTTGCGATTGTAAAGCCAGGCGTTGTTAAACATTAGCCAAACATCATCCACATACTGCCACGGTTCTTGGTACTGCCCAGTATCTAATTTACGTTTAATGGTTGAAAGGTCCATAGGATTCTTCACAATGTCAAAGTAGTCCTTCAAACACACACACAAAAATCCTTTATTTTTAAGATGTCAATTGATCACACTATGTTGAACAGAAAAGATAAAACGTTTATATGAGAAAAGACAAAATACTAGAACATTTAATATGTTTTAATGCCAACTCACCGGAATCCCTAAAAGCTGGGGATCCACAGGCTGTCTGAAAGGTAGAGACTCTGGGTCCTGCCGGTACAAAGCTTCAAGGGTAGGCATGAGAGCCTGGCGCAGCTCCTCAGGTTTGAAAACTGTTAAGAGAAGTTGGAAAGGTTAGAAAGTTTCCTTTCAGGTATCCTAACCACTTGACTCCCCACCCCAAAACATAAGCTACGTTAACATAAAAATCTCATAAGTGATTTTCCCATCTGCATAGGTGATTAAAAGCAAAACTTATAATCAAGAAACTGAGTAGCTTTTGCATTTACTCAAATCACACTAGACGATATTCTCAGCATAAGGGGATAAAAACAACTGCAAGCCTCAGCGATACAATATTCAAGAGGATGCAAAATTTATCCTTCTGACATCTTTTGCTATTCCTGAATCAAGATTTTTCTAGCAAAGGAAGCCTAGTGGACAGGGCCAAGGAGACAGCTCTTCAGCAGGTAACCAGATGTCTTGATAGCTGGCACAGGAATTTTCTGGCCATAGTATACAAGCAATCCAGGTCTGATGGACCCTTAATTGATTTTGAAAGTGTTAATACTTCCAAGATATATATGCATCATTACAACCACTTGGCAACAGTGGCATGGCAACAGCCATGTTTCTTTCAATAGTGGATGACAAGGACAAGAAAGGCAATGCATTTTCTGAAAAATAATGATAACTTGGAGAGCTCTTTGAACCTCTCAACAGCGTAATTACATTTATTTCCTTAGGAACAGAGCGTTTAAATAGGGAAGAATGCTTATTATTCAGAAAAAAAAGTCAACTAAGAAGAGCAGGTTGGCATCTAATATTTATCTACCTGGTTGAAACGAGAACAATACCAATAAAATGGAACAATTAGGAGTTCTCATGAAAGCACTTAAATCAATGGGGCTACAGAGACCCCTTTAAGGCTGATCGTTGCTTTTGTCACTCAGATGGTGCTTTGGTAAGATACGAGTTTTTTGGGAGGATGATTTCTGGTTAAAAATCTATGACTATTATATTAATATTTTTTTCCCCTCTTTTTTTCATTAGGGTTATATTTCCAAGACGGAAGCTTTTGCCTCAATTGTGCTCACAGAAACTACACCAAAAAAAATAAAGCATGACAAGAAACCAAGTTGATGCAACTCAACGATTTCTGAAACATTATGTTCTCGGTGTTTTAAGCATTTGTGGATGCTGCAGCTCCTGGAAATTGTTAGCCAGGATTAAAGTAGTACTTGGAGAGCAGAGGGAAGCTGCAAGAGTTTGAGTGCATTGCCTGTAACTGGAGAAAGGACTGCTGCTCATGCACACGAGAGGTAAGACAGCATCCCCAAGTCAGCCAAATCATGGCAAAGGACTTCATAAGCTGCCATAAGGGCTTCAGCAAGGGCTTGCCTTACTGATACATCAAGATCTTACGCTGCAACTACTGAACTCGAACCAGGCAGATTAAAAACAAGATGAGCCAGAGGCCCACCTTTGTTGTTACAACAGCAAATGCAACTTTATGATCAGTGCAGCTGTTGCCATTATCTCACTCCTGACAAAATGGTAATTCTCTTCCATTATGCTGGCACTTTCCCATGAAAAGAATATAACCATTGCTCTCGAAATTGTATAAACAAAGTTATATTATGGAATTCAAGAACAGCAGGAAATACAGAATTCTGTTCACAAGAAAAAGTGTTCTGTATTGCTTCTGGAACTGTCTTACTCTGGTTCAGTTACTTGATTAAGTTCTTTGGGTTATCAGGTTATAAAGTAAGATTTAACAGTCAAAAAGCATCTTTTAATAGTCTATTCTGGCCACCTGCTTGACGTTGCTGTTAAAAAGTTTCCCTGTACTGACCCATATCACAATATAGCACTAAGCTAGAGAATCTTTCAAAATAGAAAGAATCGAGAATCTAGATCTAAAAGCAAAGAGTAGAGCTTCCACAGAACTTTTGCCAAGTTCCTTAAAAAATAATTATCATTGCTGAGAAAGTTTACAATCCACTTTCATTCTGGTTTGAAAAAAAAAATCAAAATCCAGTTATTTAGGTTTATGACTTCACCTACAAATGTTGATACGCCTTCATCTTTAGCAGCAAAAAAGCTTTTCTGCCTCTAAGGAAAATGACTAATAACAGAACATTTGATCAGAGGTTCTCTCCGTACACAGATTTTACAGCAAAGTTTCTGTTCTCCCCCCTGCCACAATTATATGCTCTCAGTTCTCCCCCTGTAGCATGATCTTTGTAAGGAGCTGGCATCCAGTTATCCCAATTTTGTCTTGGATGCGTGGGTGGTAAGAAGATGGGATCTCTGCCTGCATCATGATGATGTATTATCTGCCAGAAGAGAATATAATGCTACTTTTTTTCCCCCTTTTTTAAATTTTTATTTCTTCAGAGGAAACACTGCTTATGATTACTAAGGAGAAAATTCTGAAAGGAAGATGAAGACTTCTTCAAAATTATAGGAACAATACACCTGAAAAGACTCCCTCAAACCAGGCCCTTGCAGGTTTTGCATTATTATGTCTTATAAAGAAGGAAAAAAAAATAAAAAAAAAAATCTGAAGGCCACCAAGCTGTAAGGTGGCCTCATCCACAATGAGAAGACAGGAGCACTTTTTCTTTTAAGACTGCAAGGTAACAGGCAAGGAAACAAAAACCTTCCCTTTTTGCTTATATTAGATGCACAGAAACCAAATCTTAACCCCAAATTTCTGAGTATCAAGCCCCCATTTACAAAGATGAAACTTTAAACAGGGAGAGGAAGAAGAGCTCACTGAAACAGGTGTCTGCAGTTCTCCAGAAAAGCTAATCTCCTGGAATTCTGGTGCAGGTGAACTGCGCAGACCTGTAGTTCAGCATTATTAGCCTGCTGTTGTCTAGCCCTTACAGCATTTCCCACCTCTTCAGTCAGGTCACAATCTAGTAATACTGGTGAGTACAGCCAGGCCTATGATGTTCAGTACACCTGGATGTGTGGGGTACAAATAGATGAGATTCCAGCTCTGCAACAGAAGCCACTTCTACCCCTGAAACCACTCCTTTAAGGCCCAGGTGAATCTTTTCAAACATTAAGATGCCTGTCTACTGCTTGCTAAATGATCTTACAGCACACACCATGCCCACTTCCAGCTGGGAGACCTCTCTCTGGCAGCTGCAGCCCATGTCGTTCACCTTAGGAAAACCTCATCCCTCCTGTGCAGTCAGGAGTACCAAATACCAATGAAGAATGAAACCAATGAAAAACATGAGATGAATCTCGTAAGTGGTTTTAAGATATATTATAACCCTTAAGCACACTTCATGGTATTTGCTCTTGAATACCTCTTGGTTTATTTAGCATTTTCATACAAACGCTCTATTAAAGTTGGATAAACTACTTGGTGGGAAAATGACTCCATTTAAAATTGTGGATGTAGTTGTACCTGCTCAAGCTGCACATGTATTATACTACACAGCTACTTAGTGACAGTATTTCTAAGACAAGAAATGTGTTTCTAAATGAGGTGCTGGAAATGGAGGGTAACCCAGACGGAATCACTGGAATGATGCAGTATAGCTCTGCGCAGACTAATGCTGTAAGAGCCTTCGTCTTTCAACCTCACCCCTGGATTTACTTGCAAGCACACTTCTAAACAAGCAGCAATGATTCTTTCCACTGGGAACATAACTGGTTTATAAACACTAATATGCTTTCCACTCCCTATGTTACATTTTGTTTGAAATAGACTCTGCCAGTTAGATCAGCAGCACGCTCTCATTTGGCTGGCCCACTGTGCTACAAACTGAAATTAGAATCTATGGGAAAACGTGGTTTACTGTGTTTTATTATAAAAATCCTATGTTTAGTAATTAAATGCAACCCAAGGCATATACAAGAGATCAAGATTCAAGTTGCACAAACTAAATCTTTGAATTCTTCATCACATTCTGGAAAGTATACACCTGTCATGTTCTTCTAATGTAATTATAAGTAGTTTCCTTCAAAAGAAAAGGCTAAAAATGAAATGGAACATAATTTTAATTCTTTTTTTTTGATCTTTATATCATGTTGAAAGCTTACCTTTGGTCAAAAGCAAAACAAAGAAAGGGTCATCTCAAAAGAACAGATGCTAAGGGACACAGATATCAAGACAGATAAAGTTTTGGGGCCTGAGTCCAAAAAACTTATCTTGCAGAGTTGGACTACAAGTAAGCCTGCACCACAAAAAGGAGTGATTTCTTTTGGCCCGTTTTCTTTAATAATCTTACTCGCATATTTCTTACTAATCAAAGGCATGCAGCGATCACTTCTGTTAGTCCATTCAAGATCTGTAATACCTTTGAGTTTTCTTTTGGAAAAATATACTGTATAGACACATTTAGATACAAATCTGTGCTAACACTGTAGGTTAACTTAAGAGACCAGTGACCTAACTATTTCTGAGGAGAAAAGTTTCAAACAAATAGTACACAGCAAACTACACAGGACTTCTTTTATAAATTTTAAGGCCAGAGTAACAGTCTAGTCTTGGAGATCCAAGACTCAGAAAAAGAGCTCAAGCACCTGATTCTCAGAGAAGTAAAGGCTAAAACTCAGTTTTAAGGCTGTGCATGCAGCCTCTTAGAGAAAACCAAAGTAATGAATACTTCTTGGTTACTGACAGCACTGTATCCACACTGAGCTCCCATGAAAGAGCACTGGCCAAGATGTGCAGGGAGAGATTTACGTATGTAATCTATGCTGCAATCACTGCCCTACTACCCTTGGTCCTCTGTGCAGAACCAGGAAACTGTGAGAATACTGGTGGGATCAAGACCACTTTTGTCACCTTTGATTCAAGTAACATTAAAAGAATCCTACTTTCAAAAATAAACACACCTCCCAAGCAGAAGAGAGAGTGTGGAAAATAAAAGGCTTGTATTAAGTACCCAAGAAAAACTCAGTTTTCATATACGTACTTTTTTTGCGGGGCTGAGATGGTGATGTGGATTGTGAAGTGGTTCCATTAGTGCCACTTTCCTCTTCCTCCTTAACATCTACTTTTATTTCAGGCTTCTTTTCTTCTATTTCCATTGGCTCTTGTTTCAGTTCTGTTCCATCTGTTTCTTCTTTTGTTTGTGAAGATCCTTGTAAATCCTCCTCCACCTTAAGAAAGGATGCAACAAGATGTACTGTTACATCTATGACTCAAACTTCAGTCATTCAAAATATTAGCTTTTGAGATCGTCAAAGCACTCTCCATCCATGGCTGTCCTCAGGACAGTTACTTTCCAGTAACTACCCTCCTCTCGCCCCTTAGCTCACCAATTCAGACACATTATTAAGTGCTTTTATATCTATCACTGCTTTCAGTTAAGCTGTATAGAATCTCATTTACCTCAGTCTTAGCTTCCACTTGTGTCTCACTAGTCTCTGGCTCAGTTTCTTCAGTTTTAACTTCTGATTTGCTTTCTAGCATTGGTGCATCTGGTCCTAGTTGCTGGGAATTCGTATCAGCACTAGCAACTGAGGCAGGGGTGGGGACCCTGTTATCAATACTAGCTGCTGCCTGGGATAGCTGTTGTAAAAACAGTACAAAAGAAAGACACTGCATATATAGAAATATTTTCCTTTACTAAAAAATGAACAGCACAAAAAAGACATGAGATGATATTCTAAAACAGTGCAGAACATGGATATAGGAGCTCACTGTAGTCAAGTTGCTATAGAACACATTCAGTAACTCTGTATTACAGAGGAGAAGCCAAGGAAGAATTCTGCCCCAAAGAGGCTTCTTTTACAGAGAAAACACCTGCCCAGTAAAACATGGTACATTCCTTGACATGTGCATTCCTCCTGACTAAAACTTAAAAGAAAAAAACCTATGCAAATTGCATGTTCAGGAAAGACTGACTGTGATCAAGGCCAAATATAATATTAGGCCCGTTATTCCTCATCTTTCCACACTTTGCTGCCATTTTTACTTTGAGCAGTTTGAAGTCATTCATTATGCCCCCCTCCTTCAAACAATGCCAAGAACATCTGAATGCACATTTTTACACATCTAAATAATGCCCCCTTTGCTCTAAAGTAGAAGCTATTATTGACAACCATATAAAGTACAGGCTCTATACATTCACAACATGATGCTATACATAGGGAGGACTCATGTGGAACACCACTACACAAGAAAAAAATGCAACTCTCTGGTACTTACTGGAGTGCCAGGTGGCTGTGCCTGCACAGATGTTGGCTGCTGCTGGGGTGGCTGCGGGGTTGGCACAGACTGGGGCTGAACTGGGGTCTGAGGCTGCGGGGTAACTTGAGCCTGTGCTGCAGTCTGCCCTGTAGGTGTGCTTTGTGTCTGTGTTGCGTTTGGAACAGAACCCGGGGTCGGTGTAGGGGTTTGTCCTGAAGATGAGACTGGTGTTGATGGCTGAGTGGGTGCTGCTGGTTGAGGAGGAGTCATTCCAGTTGGTGTTTGGTGCTGAATAGGTGGCATCCCAGCAGCAGTGGACACAGGTGGCGTAGTCTGATGTAGAGGTGGCTGGGTCACTGGTGGACATAGCTGACCACTCTGTGGTCCTAGCATGTTCATGGAGTTGGGAAGAGCAGCACTGGGAACCTGCCCCTGCTAAAGGGAGAGAGAACCTCTTAGAGACATGTTACTCCCCAGACTCTGGGAATCACACCCACCCTTTAAGTCACAGCACTGAAGTCATCTTTAAAACAAGTCTTAATATGCAATCACCTCAAAACAAGCGTTGCTACTGTGGATAACTATGCTCTGACTTCTCTGATCATTTTTATCAGCTCTTAGTCAAAGACCTTGCTCCTAGACCTAGATGTGCCTCACGTATCGTTTTACTTGAATACTACTGGCACAGAAAGGGAATCCTCGCGATCGCTGAGTAAAACAGAAACCTGCAGGCAGGCAAACTCTAAATCATACCATCAGCTGGGCAAAGTTCAGACTTTGCATACAAAATGGTTTCAAGCAAATACACATTTTAGGCCAGGACTCTCAAGCAGCCCTGCTCTGGAAAACAGCTCAACATTTTTAATGCCTGCTCTGTCGCACAGTGCAAGACTTAAGGTGTTTTTTTTTTTTTTTTTTTTGCTTTGATCTTTTAAATTCCAATTAGACTAATCCAGATGCTGAAGGAAATGGTGGATCTGTTTTTTCAGACCAGCAACAATAAAGTATATTGGACATACACAGACTTTTACTAAAGTTTTACTAAAAACTGCATCAAATAATTAGTGATAAAAAAAGAACACTACCCTCAGATGTACATTTTACTCTTAGAAATCCTTAACAACCAGTAATTTCCTGCAGATGAGAATTCAAATTTAAAACTCGCTTCTGTATTGCCTGCATATAGTCAGTTTTAAGTAATTAAATGCATTAAGATTTTTTTTCTATTACAAAGGTGGTAAAATGACCAAACCAGCGTGTAAGAAATTGATTATTTTCAGGATGGAGTATCTACAAACCTTGACTTGACATAGATCAGATTAGGAGGGCTAAGTTGTCTCTCATTTGAAGATTGGGCTGTACTAGAGAACTGCGGAGGCCCCAGCTAACCTACTTTACTTGAACAGTGAGCTAAAAAAAACACAAATAAAAAAACGAGCATCTCCCTGCAGAAATGCATATACCTTGTCATCATAAATACCTGTTACTTCACTGACCACTACTGCAACAAAAAAGCCTACCTGTTAGAAAACATTTTCTGCTCAGAAGTGGGGTTACAAATTTAGAAATATTTTCACCAACCACATTATTGTAATTCTTGATTTAAAGCTGGCTAATAAGGTCCACACAAAAGCAAAAGCATATGCTCATAAATGCCCCATAAACTAACTTTTGATCTCCCTAAAAATCTCATCAGCATGCATTTTTTAGAATTTACACCAGAAATTACAGGGCATCGACCCCCAAGTTAGTTTATGTAGGTATGTTTTTAGAAACCTATTCAGAGTTCACAGAGAAAGAAGGTATAACTCAGGATTCCTTACAGTTAGGAGTGACTACAATAAGCAATGCATATAAAGATACACCTACAAAATAAATCAGACCAAAATAATTAATAGTATTTAACCTAAGTATTAGAAAACATATCTTACCTGTGCCACCCCTGCCTGGGCTGTTGACTGACCCATGCCTACATTGTTCACATTCATAGCCCCACCGGGTGCTGGAAACTGATTCTGGGGCAGAAATTGGTTCTGGGTAGGAGCCTGACCCATCATATTGTTGGAATGAGCTCCCATCATGTTCTGTGGCTGAGGCATTCGGGAAGGAGACATTGCCATCTGAAAATTAACACCCAAATTAAAGCTATTAACTTTTATTATCATGTAGCAAGGCAAAGGAAAATACCCTCAAAGTAATCAGCCCAAAGACAGGACAAAAACAAAGGGCAAAACTGGCTTCAGTAAATCAAATGGAAGTGGGCATAGGCAGATAACATTAGGGTTTTTTTCCATGGTATTCGTGGGGGAGTTATTTTTATGCATCTAATATTCAAACTATACTAAGACACTTTTCTGAAGAATAAAAACATGTTTTCATGGAAGAATAAAGAAAGCATATATACTGTACAGACACAGGTTCCTGAAAAAACTATGCTCTTACATAGACGGCTGGAGAATATTGCAACTCCGGCATCTATCTCTCTAAAGACTCTTTTTTAAACACATAAATAGTGAAAACAGATACCTCAAAGGAATCCTGACAGGCTCGGTACATTTCTCTGAAATTATCCTACAATTTACAGCACTATTCTATGACATGGCCTTTTCAGAACAGCTTTAACACCACTAAATGTAATCAACCAATTTTGAGAAGAACTTGATAGCAAGAAGTACGAACCGCAGGAACAGCGCCCATGTTGTTCATTTGTACAGGATGGTTCATTGGAGAAGCTGCACGGGGTCCCATGGGTGCTTGTGGCATCTGTACATTCCCTATGGACATGGGGTTAAACTGATTCATTCCTGCAAATGCACCCCCAAAACAACTCATTAGGAACAAGTCATCAGAACTTATCTACGTATACTCTAACATTCACATTTATTACGACTAAAATGTAACCACCCAACATGTTTAATGTTGAAGGAATGTGTCAATGTTCCTTTAATGTTGCTCAAATTACTTGGCTTAAGAGAGAAATCAGAATGCAAAATTTTGAGAAGAATGTCAGTTAAGGGGAATACAACTTTTGGTGTCAAAAAAAAACAACAACCCAAAATGCAGAAGATGAAGAGAGCAGATGATCTGTACAGACAAGATGCTATTTATATATAACATAACACCAAAGGATCATTTATTGAAATAAAATAATTGTGGATACTCTCTTGGGGGAAGCTGAAGCATCTTAGTGTAGCCCACAGCATCCTAAATCCACGATGGCAAACCAGCAGTGCTATCAACAAGCTAGAATGCCTTTTTAATGCACTTTGCATGAGAAACCAAGAGGGTATCTATCATTAGTTAAAGATTTTAGGATGTGCAGGATTAATGTGCTAAATTTGCAGCTACAGGTATATACTGGGATAATTACCTGATAAAAACATGCTAGTACCCCCTCCCCCCCACAATTAACATATTTAAAGGACAAATTATCCACAGTATTCATCCTCTTTTTGAAACGACT
Organism: Aythya marila; assembly: GCF_965140915.1. Taxonomy (NCBI): domain Eukaryota; kingdom Metazoa; phylum Chordata; class Aves; order Anseriformes; family Anatidae; genus Aythya; species Aythya marila. Next base: position 6,328,281 of record NC_139056.1, on the reverse strand, counting down.
GAACTACTTCCCAGGTGCTAGCAAAGTGTCTAGTATGTACATGTAGACAGGCACTGAGACAGCTCCCATCACAAAGCAACAACAAAGAATGATGCTGAAAAAAGGGAGACCCAGTAGTTACCCCCCCACAACTCCAAGAGAAAAAGCAGACAATCAGGTTTTAACCCTACTGATTTATATCGTACCCACAATTTAGAGAGGAAGACATAGATACCTTGAGAAACCTGCATACGACTTATAGGCACGGTTGGCATGGACATAGGCCCATCTGCAACAAAAACAAGAATGGATAAAGAAAGTTTAACGTATGAACTTGAGATTAGCCTAAGCACACAAGGACACAAATCGTGTGGGGCTATAGCCAAAGGAAAAAAATAAAAATAAATAGCAAAAAAAAGCTGTTGTCACTCTTTCTGTTTTCCCTGGCTGCTCTCACCCCCATGCAGAAACACTTACTGGGAGGCCTCACGGGCTGTGCCTGGCCCATGGCAGCAGCAACCTGCGGGATGCCAGGGGGCTGAGGTCCCGGCGTCTGTAAGGCTGGCTGATTTCCCAAGATCCCTTGTTTATGTAGACGAGACCTCCGCTTCTCTTCCAGCTCCTTTTGTATCTTATAGATTTTCTCCGCTAATAAGTGATAGTATTCATCCTACAAAAGAAGGATAACACTCAACATCAAGCATAAGAAAGCAATGACCAAACTCATGCATTCTACTTTTTTTTTTTAATATGCACCTGTCTATTTCAACAAGAGCTATTTCTTTTCAAAATTCTGTAAAATTGAGACAGTCTCATCACTGCTTCAATGCAGATAAGCAAAACCAAGCTTCCAGAAAACACATGAGACTTGGCTTTATGACTATTCACCCCATCTACGCTGCGTAGATTAGCAGACAAAGCAGAAGACTGCAGCTTCTCTGTTGCTTGGACAAAAAACAACAGGAAGCTATGATTTAGTTTCTAAGCGTTAATGATTTTTAAATGATGTTTTCATAAAAGCATTTCAACTAATCCAGAGACAAAAGAAAAGATATCCCTAGAAATACAGTCATTCTATGTGAACTTCAGGAGACAGGTGTTAAGGACAGATCAATTTTTAAATAATGACAGAAGCCACTTTTCCTAAAGAGTCTGACTACCAACAGTCATTGCAGGCAATAAACAAAAACAAACAAAACCCCAGAGAAATGGAAGGAATCAGTGAAAAATAGTCCACAGGCACAGACAACTAAACACTACATCTGTGCAAGACAAGAAATCCATTTTACTCAATACACATTGACAACAGATCAAATAAGGCAGTCACAGTGCACAGCAAGGGAGACAATTTTGCTTGCCAGCAATTGCTGGACACATCTGCAAAGTGTGTGAGATTAGGCACCTGCTAAAGACAAAAAAAAAAAAAAAAAACACCAACAACTCACAACAACAAAAAAATACAAAACCCCAAGACAACATTTATTTTGTGGGGTCACCAGTGCTCTTAAACCCAGTGTTACATGGAGCAAAGGTTGAGTGATACTTGTCCCACAGTCATTTCATCTTCAAACTGGACTAAAATTTGTTGTTACAGCACAATCTGGTTCACTTCAGAAAACCAGGGTGAGATGGGTATCCCTCACGAGTCTTGTTAAGAAAACCCAGTGTTATAATACAGAGCTTTGTTTCTAGGTCACCTCCCTCCTCCAAACATCTCAAAAATCCATCAATACAGGCGCTTTCCACTGCAGACACTTTCTACTGACCAGCTTCAAGGTGCTAGAGCCCCACCTCTTTTCCTGCTCCAGAAACTTCACTTACAAGTTCCTGTTAATAAATTTAAGATTGTGCTACTTCCACATTGCAAAGATTCCTGAAAAAATACTGTATTTACAAGGAGAGCATATTAATAAGCAGTTTGACACCTCATACTAATCTGTTTTTCAATGTCAAAGTAGAAGTGATGCTTCTCAAAAAGGATGCAATTCCACATGGAATCATTTAGAATGTCTTAACTACTCCCTTCTTCCAAATTTGCTGCTTCGGAGCCAAATAAATTAGATGAATTCTTATAATGGAGATCTCTGGCAACGAGGCTCTGACAGCTGTTTTCAGTGGTGAAGAGAAGATGCTTCTGAGTATTTGTCTGGCATAGAGGTCAGAAAGTATCTAATTTTATAACCAGAAGTCTACTACTCTCATTCATACTGACAACATATGGAGATGTTTATGTACATCTATGAAATGATCTCTGAAGTTGTTCTGTAAACCTACTGGGGTGCTCAAGGGTGATCACTTTTGATCACACTCGAAATCTTCCTTGCTAAACAACCACTGGGTAGCCACAAGGAGGACACGATATTGCCACTGACCGATGCTGACGCAGCAGCAGCATTACAAGTATAGGCACTGCCTATAGGAAACAAAACTTGCTTCTATCTTCAGCTCTTCTGGGAGCTAATCTGAGAGAAGTATCACCTGTAACACCGCTGATTGCTCTCTTCAGGTAACCCGTATCTAAAGAAAGGACCTCAAGCTTCTGATCACAGAATTTCTAGGATCAGGTAAGATCTCCTTAGCTATCAGTACTGGTACTACTAACACAGCCTTACCCCGATGAAAACTTCCAGGGAGTGGTTCCTTTAAGGTGGAAGCACCACAGTGACATAAAGAAATAGTATGCTCTGTGTCAATCAACAGGGTTTTGTTCTCTGAGTAACAGAGATTTGAGCTGACACCTCACTGTAGACAAAGAATTCATGAACAGGTAATTCTGTCTTGTTTCCCATGCACAGGATAAACACAGGCAAACTGATTTCTTATTCTGTTGAGACTTGAAACTGCTATTTGTCTTAGCCAAATCACTCTCAGTGCTGCTGAGTAGCAGAGAAATTATTCCAACACTGCAGGTAAGAGGTAAGCAGTTTAACAGGACTGAGTCCTAGACGAAACCTCCAATGGTAAAGAGGCATTAAAACAACCACCTACGCAGACTTCCATAAAGGAGAAAGTCAGTAAGGGAAACATCAAGAACTCTAAAGTCTAATGCATGTCAATCAGACTTTCAGGAGGGAATGCAAACAGGGCTAGGACTATGTTGTCTTGTTTTCACAGACCTGAAGGAGACAAATTAGTTCAAAGTGATGTTAACCAGACAAATGCTGTTACAGAAGATAGCATGACTTTCTTCATCAATAGAACAGTGAAATTATTCTCTGTGGTTGGTTTTCATTATGCTTATAAGACTTGTGATACTACAAGCTCTTGAACATATGCTGAATACGCAGGCTGAATCAACATACCCTACTGTTGGCAGATTCATACATATCTCCTTCGACTTTCCTCGCATAAGCCACCAAGTTCTCCATGCGGCGATCCTTCAGTGCTGCTGGATCAGGAGTGGGGAAGATGGCTTGGACACTAACGTAGATGAGAGAGAATAAACAAAAAAATTATTCAGAGAAAAATTAATAACACTATGCAGCTTTATAATCTTTACTCTGCATATTCCCTTGCACAGAGATGTAAACGTTTATCAAAATTGTTTAAGAAAATCTATATTCTACTACTCCCCACAAGATTAAAGCAAATTTAGTGGTGAGAGAATGTGAAGTTTGACTGTCAAGAATCTAAATACTTCTGTTTAGCACAGCAGAACAAGTTTACTAGCCATATGAACTGCCTACCTCACCCCTTAATGAACAAGAGGAATGAACTGAAGAAGAGGGTTAAAGACAGTGGCTCGTTCTCAGTGGAACAGCGTCAAGAGAACCACTACCGATAACCTCCTCCTCAACAATTTTTCAGCCTGATAATAGAACTACAATATTTAAATTCTTTAAAAATATTCAGGAAAAAATGTGGTCTTGGTGAATACTTACAGTTTATGCACTAAATGATTGCGCAGGTCCTGAGTGACATGTTCATGCCATGCTTTCCTTACCCCGGTACTAGAAGGAGGTGCAGCCGTTGGCATTGAGCTGAGGTTTCCAACATTGCCAGTATTTGTGCCATCATTCATTAGTGGGCTAAAGCAAAAAAGAAAATGGACTGTTAAGAGTACAATAATGCAAAGTTTGGTGGTATGTTTGATGCCTGAAGTAGTTTCTAAGATATTGTTTTCGTCAATTCTAGGTATTGCATCAAACGTTCTGTAAGTGAAATTCTGATATCAACAACTTACAGAGCATATAGCAGCAAAGCTCAGGAGACAAGATAAAGAATCACAACTGTTAAGGTATTTGTGCATTTAAAAATACAAAATACTGTTCCTTTGGGAATTCCTTTAAAACTACTAGATATTCCGGAAATCTCTTGGGGGACAAAGTGGTAGCTGTAGAATTGAAACAGTAAAGAAGAGCGTAGCTAAAGATGTGACTGATCATTTCAAGCAGCAATACAATTAGTTTTTCAAGTATTCTCTTTATTTACATTCATAAAGCATGTAAATAGATGTTTAAATGAGCAAGAATGAAAATGTGTGCATTACTTATTTGTCCCAAGGGATGTTGGAAGAGCAGTTTCAGAAATTAGACTAGCTTGCTGGTCTGTTGTTATTCCTCCTGTGGGAAGGTTCATCTGGTTGGCTCCTTTGGGATAAAATTAAACATCATTGGTACCCAGTTCACAATTTTGACAATAAAAACACAAAACTACACTTTACGGACATAGCTCGTTAAGAAAAGAAACCTTGTATCAGATATGCACAATTGTAATAGTATCTACTATGGTGCATATATACATAGCTACTTCATAAACTAATCTCAGTATAAACATTTTTTCCTAGAAAAAATGAATCTATGAAAATGTAAAGTTCATGAACTCTTGCTACTAGTTCTATAAGGTAAAAAGACAACAACAATTAGGTTCCTGAAATAAGCTAGCATTTGAGACAGAATAGTCTGCCAGAACATGTGGAGTACTTGTTAAACAAACCAAAATCCTGACGGAATTCTATTTAATCACCTTAGAAAGTGAGAAGTTATGGACTGTATTTTAGAAGGAACTAAAACTACCACCATTTGGCAGAAGAAATATATACAAAGCTTTCTAATATTCAGATGTAAATGAACAATAGTGTATATACAGTATCATTTTAAGTTATTAATCAACACGAACAGAAAGCCACTAGTCTAATATTGTTTGTCCTAAAAGTTTCATAGTTTGGTTTATTTAAACACCTTACTTTCTTGGTATTTTTTGCACTTACCCAAAGCATTAATGGTCCTCATTTGCTGGTGAGCCTGAGGCTGTGCCGCTTGTTGGCCTTGTACCTGGGGCTGCAACTGTGTTTGGGGCTGGTTGCCATATGGGAGTCCAAGAGCAGCGTAGGCTCGTTGCATGGAGCTGGGGTCAATCGGATTAGGATTACTTAGCGATGGATTATTCTGCTGGCCTGTTCCAACAGAACCAATGGAATTCTGCATTCCACCAGCTGGAGACCCTAAAAGGGCTATAAAAAGAAAGGATAATAGAAAATTGAAAATCTATAAGGACAATCAAAATTATCATCCCAAGAATCAGCAGAACATGCATATAGTTATATGATATGTATTTTTGTGCCAAAGGACTGAATGACACCTGAGATGCCAAGTGCAAAACTCAGTCTTTTATTCTACAGGACAAAAACCACAACAGTGACTAATACATACAGTCCAAAAAAGTGCTGTAAATTTTAGGCAGATAAGCCCATAATTACCACAATATACATAAAGTACAGGCTCCAATATAAGGTTAAACAGTGTACTTGGAACTGTCTACAAGGAAAAAAAGATTAATTCCTCTACTTCTTTCCTTCCCACCAATCCCATTTTAGGTCAAAATATTTGGCTCCATCCAGAACAGAGATCTTGAATTCAGGATCAGCACAAATACTGTGTCCTTGGACACAAAGGTAATATTGAAGTTCTGTTGGTAGGAATTTTTATTCTGAATAGTTGCTAAATGAATCCCCTGAAGGCCAAAGAATTTAGCCTAAAACCCAAGTGAGAGAGATGAAGAGCCCCGATAGGCTTCTGTACGAACAGAATCTGAAACAATCTGGAAACTCAGAAAGGGGATGAGTCTGCTGCAGGCTTTGGTAAATGATTTAGATAATGATATTTAGGTACTCATTAACCTACAGGACCACGTGACCACTCTCACCACACAGATGTATGGAAGAGTCATTTCTATTTTAGACAGGAAATGGAAACTATAGGGAAAAGCAGTTTTAATAAAACAGAACTGAATAAAGATCTGTATTCCAGTCCTCATTTTAGCTGCCACTCCAAGTAATAACATGTTCCACAGCACATGACACACACAGCATATCCTTCACTATGGAGGAACTGCACTCTGCTAACTGAGGCTCTGGTAAAAGTAATATTTCACATTCAACCCCCCTAAGTAATTAGACATGTAATGTGTGCTACAAATTTGTGACCTAACTATAGCAACAATGATAGCTTTTGATAAAGCAACAATTTTAGAAAAAAAAACATTGAGAGGCACAAAGTTAGGAAAAAAAAGTTGGGAAAACAGGCCTTCTGAGACACTAACAGCACTGAAGGCTTTCTTCAATCCTTCCCACTATGGAAACCAAGAGACTGACTGAAAGAAATGCACACACTTTCAGCTTCTATTTGAGAGAGAAAATACAAACAAAACAAACCCCACAGACATCAGAGTCCAGACTTTTCCCTCCATGGATGGGAATTCAATTCCATCTCATCTGCTGAAGAACTCCAAAAACTGTCCCAGATGCCCCTCAGTTACAAACAAAAAGCCCCACAGAAGACCCCCCCCAGCTTTTTCCCCCCCATGTATTTCCATGGCATTTTGAATGCCGGCTCTACCATGGAAGTAGGCATACTTACACTTTGTGGACACACATCCAGCTTTTGAATTCACTGATCATTTTCAACCGAGTTTAAAAACACAGAAACTCGACTGATGTCTACTACATTTAAGGGAAAGTTCAATAAAAGAGACTGAGTGCGTGAATTCGCAAGTGATGGAAAAAAAGCAGCATGAGCACAACCCTCAGACTCTGAAGAACCTACTCTGGCCAAAAACCCGAGAGCTTCAACCCCGAAGAAGGCTCCAGCCTTCCCCCCTCCCTCCATCCCTCTCCCAGGCAGGCTCCCCGGCGCTGTGAGGCCCTGACACCGAACCCTTCCCCGCAGTTAGCCTGTGCAAGAGAAGGGGTAACTCCCCTCCACCACTACGTGCCATCGCTATCACTGTACCTATCACAAACAAGTCAATTGATCACAAGACCTCTGTTCATTGGGAAACAGGAACTCATTAGCTCTAACATGCATTAGCTACTTATGTTTTCTGGCAGGACCAGGCTCTTGAAACCCAGCGCAGGCAGAGAGGATGCTGTGTTTATTCAGAAAAACCTTCCTGAAGGAGCTCAGTTTAATATTTCCGAAGGTCTTCTGTCAAAGCACCCAAAATGAACTCTATCTCTCCAGGATTTCTCCATCTCTGACATACAAAATTGTTTAGTCTTGTTGGATTTGCACATACTCCCTGGGCTCATGCAACCTAAAGAAAGATGCCTTTACACCAGTGCAAGCCCAGAAATAGGGAGCCTCTAAAAGAGCGTTAAATAGCACAAAACTTGTGCCACTTTGAAACCCACAAGGTTTCAGAGGCTGTAGCAGATTGCTTCAGGAGATAATAAAAACTTCAGCTTTTAAAAAAAGATGATAGTTCTCCCAAACAGCTATGACAAAAACCACATATGCTTTCCGTGTTGGTTGTAAATCAAAGGCAAATCTCTGTGGATATGGCAGAATGACCACAGATGAAGCTGGAGTTTGTGAACAGGAAAAAGGCTTCTAGTCACCACACCAAGGTTAGCCAAGTGTTTCACTGTTCCTCGTGCTCATCCACGGAAAGAAAACCAACCTGGCATTGATTGTTGGAAATAAAACACCACCCTGGCAACAAGACATCACTCCAAGCTGCGGGAGGTAAGCAGAGGCAGGTAAGGGAGGTAAGCCCAGGCAATTTGAAAAGACTAATGATCTCCAAGAAGTTCCACATGTGTGCACATACCTACTCAAGCAGGCAAAACTCCCAAAAGTTGGTAAACAGCCAAATGTTACCTTAATCTGAAATATCTTACTACAGGACTTACTACTACAGACTCGATGCTTACAAGTAGCGGTACACACGCAGCACAGAGAGAAATGGCTCTGTCTGGTGTCAGCTTTTCTCTACTTTGTAACTCAATAACAGACTGAGTCTTTTCACAAAATCAGGAATCTGATTTTAAAGGGGTTTTCTCTATTTTCATTGTTTTGTTTTCATATGAATGCATGACAGGATTTCAATCTGTCCCACAAGAAAACAGAGGAAGATGGTATTAATGGCATTTTATTTATATATAGGAAGATGGTATTATACTGGACAGATCAAGTGGAAATGAAGTCCTCTTTCTATGGCAGATACCAGAGGAAATCAAGTCAATTAAAATAATTACAGGATTGAAACAAACAGGAGTTATCAAACTAGCCTACTTACTGCATGGAGCAATGTCTAGTGTGATTTTTCATTAACTGATGTTTTAGACATTGGTAAGTTCATATGAGAAACTGTACAAGCATAGACAGGGCTGTACAGAACTGGTCACTTTCTACATCCTTTCAAAAACAATTAAGCTTCATATGCTTCTGTTACAAACTCCTGTGTTTATACATTTTAAGAGTGAAAGTTCAAACAAGCAGAAGTTAAGCAGCTTCAGAACTTCCTGAACAGGCTGATTATACCCCTCCTGGGTACATGCATTAGGATGTAATTGAAACGATCAAGCACTATCTACAGGACACTGTTTCAGTGTGCAAAGCAGATGATGCTGACTTAATGTATGCCTGTATGCTTTATAGAGGCAGGTGAATAGCATTTATTTTACAGACAGACTCCAACTGCCAGAATAACCATGAATGCCCAGCGCTTCTCTAATCCAACCACCTCGTTGGAGCAACTTATTAAAAATGGGAGAAGTCTGTTCTACAGAGTTTGTTTTGCTTCCATATTCTGGAACTAAAGCTCATTCAGCAGTGTTCAAATTTGTTGTCCTGCAGTTCCTCACTCTCCTTTTTACATCCCCTCTAGTTCAAAGCGTCTGGAGCAAAACTTCTGTTGTTAATCTTGACTCACCTCAGCACAAGCCTGTCCTGCACCCAAAATGAGGCAGGTATAGGAAATGTAACTGTATGTGGTTGTCTGATTAAAAATCAAATCACGGAGTAACTACACGAGCAGCTTCAAAGTAGGAAGTGTCAGTATCAAACTTTACCACACCAACGACATTTAAACTTTTTTTTTTCAGTAAGCATTAATCTAAAAGTCTTCACAGTATAGCATCATATTAGTCAATGAATGGAACTTTTTAATCTGTGGTTTAACCATTTATCATACGGCTCAGTGGAATAACTGATAGCCGGTACGTCACCATTCTGTATGATTTCCAGCACTAGAGGAGCAGGGGAAAAAAAGGACATTTTGTTTGCAGAATTCACAGGCAGTCACTGACAGTAAGACTTGACCAAACCAGATTTAATTTCCAGTTTTCAAAGAAAATGGGCTCCAGCAAACAAGTTGCTGCCTACTCTTTCTGAGCAGACACTTCCCTGTGCATCAATGCCCTCCTTCCTTCTCTACAACTGGCGAGTTCCCAAATGTTCTGGGTCCAGATCTTTCTTTTTCTGTCCATGCTCAACAACCTACTCCCTCAGCCTTGTTTCTTCTTCCCTGATCCAATTCCCACCCTCCATCCCTCAGTCTATACATCTTGGAATTTCTGGCCCAGCGTTCTTAGAAGTGACATTTTCAGATGAAAATGGGTTGTCTCAGATTTACTCTCTCAAGCAAGCTTTTTCCTGACTTTACTCTATTTATATATTTTTTTCTTCTTCAACAATTCCTACAGGGAAGAACACAGAGGAGAGTGGCTCCATGTTCACAGCTCCACCTTCCAGTCTTGCCCACCTGAACAGGGTTCATGATGAGACAAATCTACAGAAAAGTAACTTACAATAGAGCTATGATGCTAGCAGATACATCAACAGCCAAGCCTTACAAGAGTTTATACCTTAATTTGTGGTAGGCTCAGCAGGGAACTAAGTACTTCCTAACAAAAACAAGCCTCCGAACCCAAGACATTAGTACCAATTTTCAAGTCATTACTTCAGAACTCAGGAGCAGATAGCCTGTTCAAAAGAAAAGCTACGTGTTTTAGTATATGCAGCTGGGGGATGGGGGGCAGTTTCTCTCTATATCCTACCCCAGTCAGAGCTCTACATGGTATATACATGAAGAGCCATGAGGAACACAGAAACAGTTCCGGCCTTGTCCCAGCACGTCCTATTAGCAAGTCATGTTACTACCAATAATGGCACCAAAGAAACTGAACACCAGGATGTGGAGTAAGATGCCTCTAAAGAGCAAGCTCCGTTCTATGACCCTGCACCCTGCAAGCAGTCCTTGTTTCCAGCGGGAATCCCCAGAGGAGCAGGAACAGAAGCACAGGAACCACTCTGCAGGGAACAGGTGGAAGCAAGCCATCGTATTCCAGCATTTCAGAAGTGCCGAACTGCAGAACTTTCTAAAAGATTGGCACACTTTACAGGAGCTGCTTGAAAGCCTGGCACAGATACAACAGGAATCAAAGTACCAATGGTAAAATAGGCAACAGCACAGGAAAGAAGATTTGAGGACTCAAAAGACTTTAATGACCACGTGCTAATTCACTCTGCAAGAATGACAGCCTGAAAAGTAGCAAGTGTCACTACACCTCATTTCTTTTTTCCCTTTCCAAACGTTCTCAACCTATTCTGCCATATCTAGAATCCCCCATCCCCTCTCAGTTGGAAGTTAGAATTACAGCATCTACTAAGAGGACAAATTTCTTCAGGTCTTTAACCTAGCTTAGGTTAGTTTTCACCTGATCAAGCAGTGTTTTCAAACACATCTATTAACATAAATTATTTAACAAACTTCTTTGAAAGCCTAAAAAGTGGTCTACCTTATAATACATCTAAACAAGTACTCTTAGCATTCATCCTTAACCTTCAAACAAACCAGGGGGTGTCACATGCATGACTCAGACATTCAGAATAATGAGACTTGCATGCTAAGCAGTACATTTTCATGGTTATTCTTGTTGGATTATCAGTTACTTGCATAGAGAGCAAGATTTCATATTTATTTTCCTCTGCTTGCCATAAGAACACTAAACTCAACATTTACCCATTATAATTCTGTTGCAGTCAAAACGAGGCATCGTATTTGATCTCAATAAAGTTACCTTTTAAGGACTTTCTTTTTGGTTAAAGTGCTTTCTCTTTTGATAAGCTGTATGAATGATGTAAAAACAAATACTGCACAAGCTAGTTTTCTACTACAGCTTGTATTAAAAAAAAAAAATATCTATTGTGCTTTGATAACTGTGTCTTATGGATGTTATGCACAAACAGACCATGTCGTATTAAAAAGTAAAGCTATCAAAACATTTTTCAAAGGCCAAACATGACTAATCACTTGCAACAAATTAGTTTTACCACACAAAAAATATTTTGGTTATGAAGGAGACATTTGGTTAAATGAAAACAAGATCCCTACCTTCAAGTAGCTCTTTGGTTTTATTTTTTATTTTTATTTTTGGAGGGAAAAACCCCTCCTGAAATTATAACGATAGCATCCTTGCTAGTTAATTTGGACAGTCTTATCAGTTATTCTCCTCTCTACCTTACTCACCTAACCTAAGTGCTCTTCACTACCCTGCAAGGTTTATTAGCTTTCCTCACTGCAGCCTCAGCCTAAATGGAAATTAGCAGAATGCTTCCAATACTATCCAAATGTAGAAGCTGCACAAGCCCTTCAGCTATTTTCCGCTTCTTAACCCTTCTTTAAATATACTTAGGCACAACATTACTTAGACTTCTAAAACTGCTGCATCTATGCTGTCAAATGTTCTATCTTGGCATCATTTCAAAAGAACCTACCAACCTAAGCTCAGTGTTTTCTGTTTCAGAACAAGAAGGAAGAAATACACTAGAAACTGACTGCCCCCAAACATCAGCAACAGCTAAGGCAGTATGAAAAAACAGGCATGGGCAAAAATACTATGGTTTGTAGATCTTCAGCTAGTCAGCACCAGCATTAAATACACTTAATGATTAAGATGCTCAGACCCATTCTTCTTCTGCACAAAAATACACTTCTACAGATATTTTTTTCTTCATTATTAGCATGTTGATTTTATTTTAGCAGCGTGAAAAAAAAAAAAAAGAAACAAATTTGCCCCAAAACTCTACCTACATCCAAAATTTTATTACAGCTGGAATCATACTTAGACCATAGCAATTATTAATGTACCTCACCAGAAAATACCAGGCAGAATTTGCCACACCACATAAAAATGAATGTGGGCTCAATCTGAGACTTTCACATTTCATGTATTGTATATTTAAGTAATAATTGCATTCCATGATCAGGAGCAAGAACTCACTAGTCCATTCATCTTTATATACAGTTAGCAAACAGCTGTTAATTTTTTTGAGCTTGTCAAGGTTTATTCTTACACTGTACACATGATTAGCTTCATTTTAACAGTATAATTCCATTGTGACAGCAGTAAAGCAGCTACTTACGCTGTTGGTTTCTCTTGTCACTGGCGTTTTTCAAAGGAAGGCACACAGGACAGTCGTGCCGAGTACAATTCTTCCAGTGGGAAATGATTTGTCTCGAAGAAGCACAATGAGCAACTGCAACAAGGAAAAGCAACAAGACTGAGGTCACTTCTTAGCTAACTTGTTTTAAATAAACTCTTTTCATTTTTCAGAGCCATTCTATTCTCTCCGCTGCAAGCAATGATGTTTATGTAATTAAACACAACTATCTGCAATTAAACATTTTTGGGACTCACCGATAATGCCACAGTAAGTACAGAAAATAGTACTAAAATTTAAGAAATTCTACATGACTGAGTTACAGGCAAACACAAGGTGGATATTAGATCCTCTTTATACAAAGGAGATAAAAGTCTCTCCAGGATACTGTTGTAGCCTATTTCTAACATGGAAATACTGCATTCTGTTTTCTACACAGAAAAATGCAAAGAGATCAGAAATGGGAACCAGGGTAAAGGCAGCGAAAAGGGAGCTGCTGTTTAATTAAAGAGCTAGCTATTCCACTCATTTCTGCTGAGTACAGTGGTCCTTTGGACAAAAGGGAAACACTGCTGACAAATACCCAAGAAGTGGCATGCAGCTCATTTGCAAGAGTAGCTGCAGCGACATGCTCTCACCTTGACAGGCCTTCCCAGCTTGACAGTGTGTCATGTGGTTGAGGACATTCTTCATGGTTCGACAGTGTGGGAGAGCACAGGCTCGCACCTCCCCGTTTGCTTGCTCACGCCTCTGACATTTGTGAGCATGAAGCAGCAAAACCAATTGCTGCTGGATCAGTTTGCGCTTCTCCGGATCTGCTGTTGGTCCAGTTGCCATCGCCTGCGTTGGTACAATCCCCACTTGCTGTACTTGGGTTTGCATCTGGGACTAAGAAGAAAGTTAGTTTAGTATCATGTCTGCAAATCTGAATTTTGATCTTAATCTTGTATAGTAATTCTGTCATCACAAGACAATTCACCAAGCATTCCTGTATTACAGGCTACAGGGATTATTATACCGCTCTCCGCAGCATTCTCAAACATTTTGTATTCTAATCTCAGAACATTATATTAAGGGATTCTTTTATTAAGACTTTTACAAGCAGTATTTTAATCAAAAAGCCAACCAGAATCTTCTGTTTATTATGCAGATCATAACCGCAACAGGTATGAGCTCCTACCACACTTGGAGATAAGATTATTCAAATCTGTTTAGTATATTTTAGTATCGTAGGTATTACATGTTTCAATCCTACGTTCTTGTCCACAAGAGAAAGTATAGGTCAAAGGGAGAGGACTGTCTCGCTTATATGACTGTCTCTATATAGTACAGTAAGAGGAAGAATTGATTTTCCAAGCCTATGTTAGCATTTCTTTTCATACATGACTGCTGAAATTCCCTTCATAGAGAAAAAAATCCAAGGTAAGATGTACACAGTTTTCTTCCAGAAAGGGTCACCTAAGTTTAGGTTGCACTTTGTGTACTAGAGTTTACTAAAGGGTGATGTTAGGTTGTGTTAGCTCTTAGAATCTGCTCTTTTCTGTCCAGAATCCATTCTTCAGGAACACACTTCCACAGCAATGCCCAAGTCCTGCCTCACAGAGCCCACAGAGATCTTCAGTCTAAGACATGGCTCATAATGGACTGGAAACGCTAAAGAACTTCCTTAACACACAATTTCTTCGGTGCAGATTTAGAGGCCTTTAAAAAAAGCAAACAACCTCCTCCCCCCACATATCTTCTTAGACTTTTGAAGGACAACCAATGCAGAAACCCTATTTTCAAGATATTCTTATCCCAATCAAAAACTATTCCCCTACACTGAATGCATCCACAGCACAAAATTACTTCACTAGAAGCAGCAGATATGGCACTGCTAAAGTGCTTAAATCCTTATGATTTCCAGCCTGAATTAATCTCACGGACAAGATGAAACTGTCCCAAGAATCACCGATTCATTGTGAATTCAGATTACCTGGGAAAAGCTCACTGATTTCCAAGCTACCTAAGAAAATCAGCCATTTAAAACACATAAATAGAAAGTAAGAAGAGGCTTATATTGGGGAGGTAACGGGAAATACTTCAGGGCCATCTAGAGAACTCCTGACCAAAGCCTGCTTACTGCATTTTAAGAAAAATCAACCTTAAGTGACAAAATACACCATCAGTAGCCCACTCTACTTTTGACCTTTGAGAAAAGTTTTTCCACTAGGACCCCCCAGAAAATACCAAAACCAGCAAAACAGAGCACGTAACAGCAACAAAACTCATTTTCTTAGGTCAAAGCAAGGTTCCCTGACACATGTTCTCATTACTCCAGCAGCAAGCTTTGCCCTCAGCTTTGCCATGGCACACGAGGCTTTAGAGAGCTGGCATTTCTTCTGCAGAGCAATGCACACAAGTCGCATACAAAACACCACGCCCGGTGCTCGGTGGAGGAGATGGGGACTGCCACTGATGAGGATTATAGTTAAGTCTGAAACAAAAAGGAATTGCTGCGTCTGTTTGCCTAAGAGCTTGCAAGATGACAAGCATTAAAAGAAAAGTGGGCTATGGAAAAGCATCCAGTTATGCTCCCAGGGCATGCAGCTGTAATTTTCAAGTCTTCCATTTCTGCTGCGAACAAATCCGTGACAGCAGACAGGTTTTGCTGAAACAATTCGTAGGTCATGAATAGGAAACAATTAGTTCAGCCAATCTGCAGAAAAATAGGGAGACCATGCCAAAGAAAATCTTGCTGGTTGTGATGTTTTCATCCCAGTCAAAAAATTGTTGCCTTAGCCAAAACTCTACTTTTGTTACTACTCTACCAGTTAGCAGACGTGACTGCAGCTTTATCAGCACAGATACAGTGCCCTGACCCAAAGGGGTTTCTTGATCATAGAAGAACAAGCAGCCTTGATCAAGAAGAGAACGTCTGCAGATAGGCATAACCAAAGGAAGAACTCAGCATATTGCCAAAGCTCTTGAAGTTTATGGTGTTTGCTATTTCAACTCTGTTAAATCCAAACCTGCAAACACAATGAGCTTTCCACCACCTCACTTTCCAGACTCGGCTGCTTGAGAAAGCTGGTCTCTTCCCTCTTGTCTTCTAAGAGCGGTGGTCTGCAGGAGCAGTGTGAAAGGGGGGATGTGTCAGTGCACTGAGGTCACCCCCGGGCTGCCCAGCTCCTGTCATACACAGAAATCCTTCCACTGCAAAACCAGCAGGAGGCTTCTCATCATCTCACGTGAATGACTAACAACTTTCTCGATGAAGCTGGAAATTCAGGTGCTTCTGCTCCCCCAGTTACAGTACGTGCTTCCACAGTCAGATATCTGAGGAATAAAGACCGTTTTGTTTCTCTTGCTGGGCTCCACTACAAATTAAACACATCAGTGACTGAAAGTTTGCCACAACCTCTGACAGATGAGAGCTTCATTAACCAGAATTCTAGAAATAGAATAGCACAAGCCTTTTATTGCGTGAAGCAATGATTAATGCCATTTAAACTTATGGAAACTATACATTCATTCAGCAAGATAGCTTTGCCCTGCCCCTGCTGTAAGGAGCAGAAATTCATGGGTAGTGCAGGTGCACAGGACGTGGAAGGATGTGAAGTTCCCTTGCAGCTTCACAGAGATGACCAGTAGCCCTCCACACTTTGATGTCCTTATATAAGGACTTTTAACATCATCTCTCAAGATAAAACACTATCTACTACCTTTCCTTAGACAAAAAGGCACCAATTACAGTAGTACTGTTAACCCCTCAACAGGTAAACAGCCTCATAGTCAGTGTCTGTCAGTCACACTTCCATATAGCTTACATCTTTAAAGTACACTTCCTCTTCCACAACTACTACTTATTCCCATTTTTTTCCCTTCTTCCTGATGCTAACAGGAAACTACTTTCTGGAATCACTGTATTAGGCTAAATCCTGCATTAAAAAACGTCTGTTAATTCTTTAAGACAGGTTTCTAGTCAAGATGGGACCTGAGTGAGATGATTCAGGAGCAACTGCCACGAGGGATTACTGTTCTGATACAGATGTTTGCTTTGCAGACCTTTCATTGCCCTAACCAGAAGGCAGGCTGCACCAGGTGGTGGCTGGACCAAATGATCTTGAAGGTCTTCTCCAACCTTAACGATTCTGTATCTCAGTCTGCTGACATCTAGGACTAAGAAAGGGAGGTTATTTACTATTAGCAACACAGGCTTTGGTACACGTCATCCACACGTGCATTTACGCTTTGGGCACATCCAGTCTCTCAGCTATGACTTTACAAGCTCTTTACCAGCTCTCTCAGGCAGTATCTGCAGAGAGCAAGGTGGCATCGCACCTCTGGCTCACGCAGGAGCGCACAAGGCAAAGCACACCTTCTATCTGAATTAAACATTTCCAGCGTGACCAACTCCAATCACCCACCCTGCACGTCTACATGATGACTGGAAGGAGCCCTTCCTGCAAGCAGCAATCGCAGGAAGGCTCTGATAAGCACTGAACCAGCTCCCAACAACACAGAAAGCACTCTTCTGTCACAAAGCTGGAGCAGCTTTCTGATGGTATCAAAGACCAGCACGTTTCTCAGTGCAGTCACTGCATGAACCCAGGCACTCGCCAGTGACCACCAGAGCTTCATTTTGAAAGCAACACAGCCAGTTTACACTTCTTACATCTGAGTTAAAAGAGGAAGAGAGTTCGCTTCTAAAGCCAGCAAACGGCTCCATATTATGCAGTTGACTGTGCTGGGAATCAATGCTGGATCAGTGTCTTCCTTAAGGATTCACTTTTGGAGTTTTATCTCCTTGTATTTATAAGCTTTTTGATTTGAAGCACCAGCAAATGGCAAGAAACACAAAGAAATTCCTCAAAGCAACAAAAAAGGAATGAAACTGGATACAGCAATCTGCAGAGTCCTGCTCTTGCAGACAGGTATTGAAATGAACAAAGCATTAGGAGAGGTTTATATAGGATTTACTGGCTGATAGAACAGCCTAAGCAATGATCAATATTAAAAACCCCAAATAGCAAGTCCATGGATAATAGACAAACGAGAAGTTTGTAAGTGGAGGAAAGCTACCCGGGAAGTGCTAGCTGTGGGGTCCTTCACCTCAGCTGGTGGCAGGGAGCAGAAGTGGTGCTGGATATTCCCAGCACACACAAGGGGGAAGGAGAGAGGAAGACGAGCCAGGGTGCTGGCGAAAGAGCAGATCTTCCTCTTCAGCTGCCTTCATCAGCCTGGCACCATACCTACAGACAGCGCAAAAACGATGAGCTTCTGCCATTCAAAGCAGCACGTGTTCCTCCTGCCCCAAGATCGAACACAGACGGGGCTCTGCTCCCGGCACAGTAACACGGTTTCTCTGGCACCAGGCACTACCTGTCAGATTTGTCTCCTGGTCATAAGGACCTGTGCCTTTACAAGACCCATGTGCAGCAATGTGCTCGGGAGCTTTTTGCAGCTCTTCGCTAGGCTGTGGCCCCACCTCAGATCCGGTGGGAAACCCCTGAGCAAAAGACGAGTGAGCATACTGGAAAAATCAGCTTTTGGAGAGCGGGGCTGGGCAGGCACCGGGAAGGGGAGCTCACCACAGACTGCTGCTGAGAGCGATGGCAGCACGCACGGGGTGACAGAGCCACAGACAGCCCTGCAGAAGGGGAGGAGGCTGCTCGTGTTTGCTGCACGAGAGGAAAATTGCTGAGAGGTTATGAGAAGAAGCCTTCCATGCTTTAAGTACACAACAGAGGAGAGTTTTCAGAAAACCTTTCATTTCTAGTCCCTAGAATAAGAGCTGTCAATAAGAGTTGTCTATTTTAAGTAGCTATAGCTCTACTCATGCTAATTATAATATCTGGCTTCAAAGTTGAAAACTTTCTTCCTCTCTTTAGAAGGCCCACTGCAAGGCACCCCTACTCATCTGCTAGTCTTAGCTAAAGACCCTTGTTTCCTATTCTGATCAAATTTATTAATAAAGAAATCCAAAGGACACAAAAAGAGAGAAACGAGGAGGAACACACCTCGAAACTCAAAGCATGCAGAGATTTGAAAAAAAAATGGAACGGAACATGAGCTGCTCCAATTCTAAGTAGAGAGCCAAAGAGAGCTGATTTGTGTTACCTTTTAAAAAGTAATATTCTCTCAACTCCATCTGCTGGTCAGAAGGGTAATTGTGAAACCAAGGTGGTGTCTGTCAGGCACAACCAGACGAACTTCACACGCTGCACTCCTAACCCATCTTGAAATAAATACCAGCTTTCCCTGTGATGTCCATCAAGAAACCACCTCTCACCACCACCTGAATGCGCTGCACCACAGACACTGCAAGGCTTCAGCAAATTTGATAGGAAAGGCTGATTGGGCTCCCCTCACTGACTGCACATCCCGGAGCCACGGCACCCCGAAAGCAGGAGGCTGACACCTCCCAGCCCCGCTGTGCTGAGTGCCAAGGTGCAGAGCGTGGCTCGTTTCTACCATCCAAAAAGTCTGGGTGATCTCACTGCAGCCCAGTATGGCCAGTCCTGCGTACAGCTTCGCTCACGCTGAATCTCACCAAGTGTTTCATCAAAACTTCCAAGGAATCAGAAACAACATCTTTTTTTTTTTGGAGATGAGACATCTGCTGAGGCCTTCAAGCTGCCCATGCTGTAAGAAGACGGACTGTGTTCTCCAGCAGCCATACAAAGCCAGAATTACAACTGCCTGCTCTGAGATGTTTCCAAAAGTTAGAACTTGCCATGAAGCTACAGGTCACAAGTGAGAGTTTTTCAACCTTTGCATCAGGAGCCATTCTAAAAAATGAATTTTTTTGTTCCCTTATGAAGTCACACTGTATGTTTTTTTTAAATACAGAAAGCCCAGGCAATCAGCATGTAAGAAAAACTGACACAGTTCCAGGATCCCCAGATTCAGTGTTTGGATCCACAATTAAAAAACAAGCAAAAAAAACCAATCCATCCTGCTGGCACTGAACATTAATACCTTAAAGCTGACCTTTTAATACCATAAGGCCTGCTACTTCTTTCCTAATTAAAGAGATTAAACCAAATGTGCTTCTTAGGGCCTCGTGTAAGGTCAGGCTTGGAATAAAGATGCTCTGAGCTGAGAACCACAGCACTTGTGGGGCCAGAGGGGTGGGGACATGGAGCTGTTCTTAGCGGAGCTGCAGCCTGAGTATGGGCAAGAAAATCCCCTCCTGCAACAGAGGTTTGTCCCGGCCGCCAGCACCTGAAGGCTGGTTCGGGTCTGGGATGTGGGTGCCACACAAACACCGTAATGATGCTCAGACCAACGTGGGTTAACACATCCTCATCTTCCATTTTGACTTTTGCAGTGTACACACAAGCTTACGGAGAAAGGCAACAGACTGAAAAGGAGTGTTTGAAAAATGTCCCTCTTTTCAGGACCAAGAGGTTTTAGGACATCGGCCTCACCACTTGTTCTTCCCTCTTCTCTTATTTACATACACTTAGTGGCAATCAATCAAAGTACTTGATTGATTTGTCTGCTGGAATCTGATTTCCTGCCACAGGCAGGCCATATATAACCAATCTTCTAACTCACATGGGTTTGTGTTTCACACAGACGCATCCTGGGGGCTGTTTAAGATAAGGACCCCACAGAGGACTGGTTACCGAGATAATGCGGTTCCAATCATCCCACAAAAAAAGCTGGTGGTCCTTTTAAGCAGCAGCTGGTCCTTCTCCTGTTGTGGTAGCTGCAGAACGAACTGATCCTATTGCAGTCCCAGTGCAATAGTTAAACTCTTCACCTCTGCGCTAGGGAGCTGCCTCCGCCACCATCAACTTCTCATAAGTGCCACTCAGGTCCTATTTTAGGTGCCCAATGTTGAGACGGAGACATCGCTTCCACGAGCTATGAGCACCCCTTTATCCTTATGAATGCCTTTACTCATGAAACGAAGAATGTTTCAGCAAGCCAGGGAGCCTCCAGTCCGGAGTCAGCAGGTTTGTCCAGCCTCACCCCGTGCCTCAGCCTCCTGGTTAAAAAGGGGAAACCATCTTCGCAGAGGCGCTGTGAAAGTTAACTCAGCCAAGTACGTGCACGCTTCAGTGATGACTGCCACAGAAAACACTTGCTGAGTGAAATGTATTACTGCAAACGGCAAACAAGGCCCACAGCTATGCTCTGAGCAGCAAAAACAGAAGTGAGTCTTGACTACGCGCCCTTTCAGAGGGCATCGCTCACGTTGTACGCTGAATAAAGCAGTGTCCCCATGGATGAAATAGCACATGGCCGTGTGCGCACTACTACGATAATTACACTGCCTTACCTGGCCAAGTAAAGGTTGAAATTTAACAAGTCTGACATTTCCTTTTAAATTCTTGGCTTTACAATAAAAATGTTTAGATGGCAACTTTGGTTTTTAAAGATGAAAGTTTTACCCCCATGAGGAACAAACTGACCAGCACAAGATCTGTAACTCTGTGGCTTGACGGCAGGGCCGAGACTTTTTAGCTCTACAGCCCGCCTGTCTGTCAGCCCAAACAGTTATTACTGGCTGGAGGGAGAAAAAGATATACTGGATATATGAAGGTTTTGACACCTGAGACACAAAAAGATGGTTTTGTTTGTCCTCCCAACAGACAACTCTCATTTTTGGCACTTTAAAGAAACTGCAATTGATAATACCAGACAACTTTCCTGGATTTTGCCTTTTGGACAAGGAGGGAGAGAGGAAACATGGTTTCTTCTTTTTTTTCCTTCCCATGGCTACTGCCTTTTTTATTTCACTTATTTGCCACTACATCCTGTACTGATAAGCGAGTACATTCAGAGTTACACTTCCCAAAACCAGACATTTAATGAGAATAAAATCAGGCTTCAGCATCATCCAATCACTAAGATAAATACAGTACTGTGGGCAGATTTTCAGCTTCTCTACAGAATCGTGAGATAGTTCATTTGCTTTACACCTGAACCAAACTTAAAATATTTTAGAAACAAAATTAGAAGAGTTGTGCAGCAATTTGTCTTCTACAAACATTCTGCATGAGCGCGAGTGGTATTCTGAACATGGTCTCCATTCTAGTTGCCAGCTCCTTTCCGTAATTGCTAGCAGTAAATTACAGATAATGTTAGGCAAAGATTTCACAATGCAACAGTAAAGGAAAATTAGGAAGTGCTCCTCTAAAAATCAGGAAAGAAGAGGAAGTTTATCACATCCCATTCCTTCTCCTAAATAGCCTTATTAGCTATAGGCAGGTAGCACACTCACTGATAGAAGAACAAGCATAGCTTGTGCCAAAAACTAGCTGGTTTTCAAGTTAAATTAAAAAATAAGCAATTTGCATCTTATGGAAGGTTTTACAAGTTTCTATAGTAACTGCTATCATGTATAAGAATATAAAATGCAACAAGCTGGAGTTCCCATAGAAACGACACAAGCGGTTTGATTAATACACAGACATACTGAGACAAATGGGAATATTTCATTTCGCTTTATAAAGAAAACTCTAGTAAACAGAATACTACAAACTTGGGCAAGATATCCTAATAAGAATATCTTCATAAACTTGCGAGCTGCAAGTCATGCACAATATCAACTGAAAAGCATGTGGTGTGCTTACTATATTAGATTCAAAGGATATGAAAGGCACTATTTAGCTTTCATGGAAGTTTATGGTGTATCCAACACAAATTCTAATTGATTTAGGCATTTAAACTTCCAAGCAGCACTTGCAAAGAAAACATCTTCATCTGGTTTGGAACTAAATGTCCCAGACAAAATGAAAGGACGTAATGCAATCTTGTAACAAAACGTATTGCTTGCTTTGGAAGTTACTGTATAAAAACGAACACAAACTTCCCACATGCTCCACAGAGCAGTAGTGAAGAACTCTGGGGCATCTCTGACGTTTAAATAACCCTGCAGAAGTCCAGTAACGCTGCAGAGGCCATTCAACCCCAGAATTCAGAATGCACGATCAATACACAACCACCCAAGGAAACAGTAAGATACAACTCACCATATTGGGCACACTGGTGACCGGAGTACTCTTGATGTCAGCAGGAAAGGCAGACAAACTGTTTGCCATGCCTGGCTTGGTTGGTAACTGAGGATTCACTCCTGTAGCTCCCATCTGCTGCCCTCCAGTTTGACTGAAAGGTTGCCCAAAGGGACTAGTGTTACCTGTCATTCCCATCTGGAAAAAAAAAATGAATGAAATTGTAACTTTCTAGAGTCTAAAGGGACATCAAAAAAAAAAAAAAAGAAAAAGAAAAAGAAAAAAACACGTCAAATATCCATCTTCGCATTCACAGAGCCCAAATTCTAGTTTTAAGTTGTTCCATATTAGATTCTCAGTTTCACAACTTCAATCAAATCATAAAAAGTGCTAATATTAGGCTTTACACAGCTCCCATGTGTATCCAAAGTCTTGCAATTTAACTTTAACATCACTGTGCAAATGCAAAGTAGAAAATAAGATTATCCTTCCTAATCTGCATCAAGGAAAACATTACTTTTTCCAGTTCTGTAAAAACTTTTGAAAACCACACAAGCCTCAAATGCACTTTGTGCATTCTGTGCACGAAGTATGACTTCGTACATAGACCAGATGGGAAGGAAAGGGAAACAAGAGAGCAAATGCTTATCTGCTTGTTTTGGTACTTAAGGAAAAATGTCTGAACAAAATGACATCCATCTAAAGCCAACAGCCTTGACAAATTACACCCCCAAACTCCTTAAGAACAGAAAGCAGAAATACAATCCCCAATGAATTAGGAAGAACAGCGTCCATCCCAAAGAGCCATTCTGCCTGAAGAACAGCCTCACAAGAGAAGTGAGGAAATCTCTATTAGTTGAGCTAGTTAGTATTACACTGGACAAAAGGCCCCAAAAAGACACGTTAATGGGAATTTACTTCTGTCAAAGAGGATGGCTAAGGCTATGAAACCCCATCCCTCAAACGAAGGCAACACAGAAAAGTGGAGTGGATAATCACGTTTGTGCTCTTTCCCCCCACACTGGGAGGAACTCTAGATGACTTTATCACCCGTCAGAATATAAATTGAAGCACGGAGCGAGCTTTTGTGTGAAATATTAAATCCTATTTTCCCCTCCCTTTGACCTCTGCAGCCCTCCCTTGCACAACACCCCAGCCGCCCACCGCCCCGCTGGTTTCACTGCCGTTGTTCCCAGCAGGAATTCGGGGGGGGGACACGACCCGTTCCTGGGCACGTGGCAGCTTTTTCCCTGCTGAAGTTGTGGGTTAGGAGCTGTCTGCCACGCCGGGGCAGAGTCCAGCACACAGTGCCAGGCTCAGCCGTGCACTTTGCCCCGGCAGCACCCGGCTCCCTGCAGCGGCAGAGCCACCGCCACCAGATCCAGGCCTGCTTCGACCACACAAAATGTTTTATCCTCTCAGAAGGATCTGATCCTACACCTACTCCTTTTAAAAGAGCTGTTACTTTGCAGTGTAAGAGGTTATCATTTATTTGCTGCGCTCCAGAGCAGAGCTGAGCCTACACGACCAAAAAACCCCAATTGCTTAACAGGATCAAAAGCTTAGAGGAGTGGTATCAGGTACTGTTACACCACGCAGACTTCAAGAATTTCGACTTTCTGGACTCCTGCATTTGTTCTGGAGGAGTTCCTAAGGAAAGCACCCTGCTGGCTTCCCAAGAGAGCCCTCAGATACCGGCCAGCTGCCAGGTCTGCTTCCCCAGGCCGCCCAAACTGCTTGCCCCGAGGACCAGACCCGGTGTTTCGAGCACAGGTCACATCCTAAACTTTCCATTGTTTCTGGAGAGGCCCAGAAATGTCTGCAGTGTGTTCCCACAAGGTGTGCTGGAATCCCGAAGTCTAGAAGAGATGCATGGATCAGATGGAAAATGGCAGTATAAATGCAACCTTAAAAAACCTTTAAGGGGATTTTTTCTTTTTGAGGAGCTGTTTTTACCAAAATGATCCTACTGCCAAAACGATACAGCATCCTGAGAACTGAAACACTGGATCAGCTTCCATCTGAAACGCTGAAGACCCTGGATAGTGCATTTCCATATAGGAAAGACTTTGCAATATCTAGCTTAACTATTACACTGAAAATACTACAAAGCATGACATACACAAACACGAAAAAAAAAAAAAAAAAAGAGGTACAGCCAGGAATAAAATGCTGCACAGAAAGCATTCCTAAAGCAGTGTTCCCAAAAAAATGCCAACATTCTGACGTCAGCACATAAAAAAGCCCATGCAGTATTTCCCACTTTCTATATAAACGGTTTTCCTTTCAGTACTTGCAAACTAGACGCAAGTCAAAACGGCCTGAAGTATAACCCGAACTTCAGATCCATACAACCTGAAGCAATCCGTGCTGAAAACACACCACTGTATGTTCAAAGACACTTAAACTTATTTATTCACTACAACATGGACTTAGGCAGGCTTTCTCTGAAGAATAGCAAAGTATTTAATAAACTTACCCACTCCTCCTAGTCCACTATTTTAATGTATGAGAAAGGATCATGCAATATCCAGGGCTATTCCTGCACACTGTCTACCCAATTCTTTTTGAAGGGTGAAGAAAGTTTCTGAAACTCAACGTGTGACCGAGCAAGTAGCTGACAACCTCAAACCTCTCCGAGGCCAGGAGCAGGAACAAGAGCGGGCTGGGCTGGCTGCTCCTTGCTGCATCCCCAAACACAAACCTCATCTCTCTGCAGCTCTTGGCCCTTCCATTCTTCTGTGAGCGTGCTTGCAGGTTTGCTTGCTTTGTGCTGATCAATGCATCGCTGGCAAGCACTGCTCTGCTAGAGCTTCCTACGAGCCCTACAGCCCACGCAGCGGCGAGCCCCCCGCAGGGGGAAGCCTGCTCCCACCGCCCCCCTGCCCTGCTGGGCCCCACACCTTCTGTCGGGATCCAAACACCTGAACCTGCAGAGAGGGAAGAGCTTGCTCTGGTTTTGTTTGCTTTTCAAAGGAAAGTGAATGTTAAGCAAGTTTCACACCACATTTCAGTTCTTGCTCTGAAAGAAAGGAAAAGGTGTTATTCACCTGATTTCATTATCAGGAGATTAATCATTTTATAAAGGGGTTTTAAAAACTTTTTAAAATGAAATATTTTACAACTATTTCAGTCTCAAAGGATGTAACAAAACATTCATTTTAAGCTTGCCACAACCCTAAACCACTCAGACTATGCCCAAAGCTCCAAGAAACAGCAATCTGACCAGGCACCACCTGGCACCACCGCATCCTTGCCTCTTCGTTTTTTAATATTTGCTTTTCAGTGGACCTTGTTATGAAACATTTCAGAACCCAGCACAACAGCAACAGAGAAACCTTTCAAGTCATCCAAACTGAGTGCTTCATATGCTGAGGATAATAATTTCCTTTCTAGGTGATCATTAAGTGACAGACACCTGATCCAAATTGTAAGAAATGCTTTGCTGTTCTCTGAACTCGAGCTGGAAGCCGACTAGCTTCCACCTGAGAACTTGCATTTCTTTACACCCACTCTCTGCCACAAGGAAGGGAACCCCTGGCTACAGTTACACCAGCCCACAACTTAAAAAAAACACGACAAACACATACTTCGATAACATTCTAAAATATTACACGTCCTTTAAACTTAGCTTCGTTTTTGTAAATTACTGCCACTGAACCAAAATGCCAAAGACTTTAAAAAAAGAACTTCAAACAACTAGAAAAAAATATATATCTCAGTAAGTAGACAGACTTCTCTCTCTTATGTGGCAACCCACGAAGTAAAGACGGAGACAAAGATCAAGAGGGAGCACACACAGGTTTACTAAAACTCACAGATGCTTGTAGTCTCAGCAGCGGTAATTTCTGTTTTAGATCTGTTTAGCCTCAGAGCAGTTAAGCTTATCAGCAGCACTAGGGATTCCCGAGACTAGCAGTGCAGAACCAGCACAACAGGTGCTCTAACGAACCCACACCTATTTACAAGTTGTCAGCTCTGGCTAGGAAGGCTGAGGAGTTTTGGTGCCCACCAGCATCAGTACGCAGAGCTCCGGCAGTGCACCTGGGTCAGGACAGCAACAAGAGGGGGTGGAAGGAAAGGCAGGATCACATCCTCTGTGTGCTCTGCCGAAAACGTGCCCAAGCACAAAAGGCATCAGCTGGCGTTTCCTAATTAATTGTAAGAATGTTTGGATCTGATGACCTTCTGTAAGAAGTTTCTGAACCAGCACTGGTTGAAATCTCCAAGACAACTGGTAAGCACAATCGTATGCCTGGGCACGGTAAAGGTTTTATAGCACTTATTCATTCCGCAAACTGAAACCAGCGGCTCCAAAGCAAATGAGAGTCAGAACGCCCCGGCGCTGCAGCTCCCCCTCGGGCCCCCAGGTTCTTTCCTGTGTGAAATGAGGGGGCAGGCAGACGCTCAGCAAACCTTCCTTTTTGTGTCCCCGCACTCCTTCCCCCCAGGGATCCCACCTCCAGCAGCTCCTGTTTTCTGCTCCTCTTCCTGCGTTCTTTCAGCTCACGCTTCTCGCTCGGTTCTCCATGGCCACGACTTCAGCAGCTCGTGACGAAGCAGAGCAAGCAGGGCGTTGTGGTCAGCTCCACGCCTCCTGCTCGCCGTTCCTGCAACTGCACTGGGGCAGATTCAGAACACGCCAGCACAACCCACGAGTCAGGGTTAGAAGTGCCTGAAGGAGCAGCGAGCACAACGAAGGTCGTCTTAAGTTATTTCTGCTCTAAGCCAGTTCTTCTCAGAAACAGGTCGAATGCTACTCGCCTTTAAGGCAGAAGATGCATTTGATTTGGTAATTCTGCTATCCCAGAAAGACAAGCAGATTCTCCTTCCCCTTTTTTCATCACTATGGCAACTCTCTAAGATACTGGAATCTATTGCTGAAATGGATAGGAAGGTAAGAGCATTTTGCTCTCCTCTCACAAGCCAAGAAATTTACAAACATCCAAGCTGAAAAAATTAAAAACCCTGCGTTTAGCTGGCTTGGACAAGGCGAGACATCTCACGCTGCAATGCTTTGGGCAGCAGCTGTAGGAGGTACTTCCCTTTGTTTTGCTTTCCAGTTATTTTCAGAGCAGAACAGCAATTAAATTTCCTCCAGTTCCTGGAGTTTCATAGATATTATACATTGAGTCTGCGACCAAATCTACGTACTTCATTCAGTGGTGTAACTCAGAGCCGATGCGACAGAGATGTGTGTTCAGGCATCTAATTCAAAGGTAAGTCAGGACCAGGCTGCATCTTAATACCACACCGTATCTCCTTTTAAAGCTTACTTTCTTCCTCCCCTCTGTACTACTGCTGACACACCACAGCATTTCTTCCTCCAACCTGCATCAAGGAGCTACTCCCTTTGTACACTAAGTGTCTGGGCCATTAATAAACCCTGTCCTTTCCTCCTACTCGAAGTTTTTATTAACTATCCCTTCACCTCTGCCACTCCAGCCAGTTCTCTTTCAGGCAGTTACTTCATTACCACTTATTCCTCCGAGGCTCCCAAGACATGCAAGCAACACAACACGCTGCAAAAATCATTCACTGCTCACTATTCAAAATCCACTTTTTAAACTTCCCGTCCAATAATGCTGTCATAAATCACAGATGTGTGTGTGTGTGTATATATGTAAGGATATTTCTGCTCCTTGCTACCCTTTTTCCTTTGGGAAACTATGCTCTCCTCTGTCACCCTTAACCCATCTTTCACACCAGGGTTTCCAGACTTAATAAAAGGTCTGGCAGGACAGACTGAAGCTGCTATTAGTTTTCTTGCAAGAGAGAAAGCTGTCCTCATTTGCAGGCACAAAAACACCCCAAGGAGCAGCACCTACCTCTGACAACGCTCCTGCTTTTCTATCCTGTAACATCACTGCCTGTGTAAAGTTACAAAAAAGTGAAAGCTCTGCTTTTTCTTTTCTTTTCCTTTTTTTTGAATTAGTTGGTCCTACCAGATCAGTTCAAAAAGCCCCCAAGTTAAACGTTGATTTTCAATAAGTTTTGAATGACCGACTCTTCTGCACAAAAATGGAAAAATATTTAAAAACAAACAAACAGAACCAAATAAATTAGGACCGGCCTGACATTAGAAAAAAATATTGAAAGGTTGATAGGAGAATCAAAGCAACAGGGGTTCAGGGGAAAATACACTTGACTGAAGTAATCTGGTTATGATTCAATCCTGTAAACTAAAAATAAAAGTTATCATTAGTATTCAGTTCTGTATCTACACAATTTGTATCTCGAAAACAGTCCTAGAAAGAAAGGAAGTAAGCTAGACAAGCTTGGCTGGACTGTCTTTGAAACTGTGAACGTGCAAAGTGATTGAACAACAAATCTGAGCTCTTAGCATGCCAACAGGAGGTCAGAAAAGATGACTGGGTGAGCAGAAAGTGACATCTTCATGCTTCTGGCTTGATGTGAATGTTACTGTAATGATGAGAATTCATGCTGCATTAGTTCTTCACGACTGATACGTGGACATGACAGGATTCAGAAAGGCCTCGAACTATTCAAAGGACTAATAGTCTAATTGCAGTCTAATAGTCTAATTTACCTAGCTCATTATTTACACTTATTCATTTGTTTAGCTTAATATGGCAAGCACTGAAATGATCCTAAAGTACCACTTTTGGGAATAGAAAGGTGACAACACAAAGATCTGCTATCTAGCAAAAACTTCTTAATAGGTTAAGATCTGAAGTTTTACAGCTTAAACCAAAAACAAGAAAAAAATGCAAGTGCCCAAATGCCACTGAAATTCATAAGTTTATATTTACCTTTTCTCTAAATAGAGTGTACTCCTACTTCTAAACAGGAATTAATTCACAAAAGCCGCATGGCCTGTGAGGTTGACCTTGGGTCACTCGTTTTTATGTGCTTTGCCCTTTATAAAATGGAACCTACTGATAGGGAACGAGAAGCTCTCTTGGCTAGAGACAACGCAAAAAGGCGAGAACAGCTTATCTCGGGAAGCAAAAATGATGCAATGGATGGACCACACTGCCAAGCCCACTGACTAGCCTCAGAGAAGAGCACCAAAGCCCAGAGGTGTGGACCAGAAGCCAAAACCCACAGCCAGCCCCTACAGAGCCCTGTTAGAGCACGGCTCCAGCCGATGGCTCTGCTCAGGACAGGGCAGCAGCGACGGGGGGTCCTCAGGCTGATGGGGACTGCAGGGTCGCTCCTCCCTTCCCCAGATCAATTCTTCTCTGACTGCTTTAGAATCCACCAGCCAATTTGGCCCATTTTTGTGAAGGCCTCGCAGATAATTAAGTTTGTAACACTGCAGAGCAGACAGACGGACAGGTAAATGATGACTCTCCGATGAACATCGCCGTGAAGCAGAGGCACAAAGGACTCTGCCATTTCCCATTGTGCTCGGCCGCAGACAGGCAGTGTCTCCCGGGCTCTGAATGAGCCCCCATTATTGCCGGTTTTGTCCTGTCAGCACATCGGAAAGATTATCTGAGGACGCGGCAGGGAGCTGGAAGCAGGACGGGAGGCGTTCACGAGACCCGTGGGGCGGAGGACCACAAAGCGTGGTGGTGTAGGGACACTGCTCGGCAGTGGGGTGGCAGCCAGGGGAGAGCCTCTAACTGCTCCTCTTCCTCCTCATCTCACCAAACAGGAAGACAAAGACAGCGTTTTAGTGAGCTAACACCATCCTTACATTATTCTGGATCTAGGCTATGATAGAAAAGCTAAAATCGATGTTAACTCTAAGCCCCAGATTAATCATTTGAATTACCAGCTCTGAGAACAGAACCTGCACGCTACAATCAAGGAAAGAGGAGAGACCAGCGGCATCCCAGGTGTGATCTGGGTTGATAAAGGGACAGATTGCCACAAACTACCAGCAGTGTCGAAGAGCTGCACACACACGAGCTTGGCTGCTCGGCAGCAAGATCTGCACTGAGACCTCTGCCACTCACTGCTGCTCTCTTCTACATCTCCCAGTCTGCGAGGATGTTCCCCTTGCTTTCTCCTGCTTATCACTGCAAGAACCCGCTGATAAATAACAGGCTGAATGCTGAACAGATAACTATTTCCACCTTTCCAAAGCTATCTGTGAACTATGATAAAGTTTTCTGGATGTTTGAACTACAACTTTAAGGTTATACCACTATCAAGAGCCTTAGGTTGACTGAACACCTGTGCACTACGCATGAACATCCTGAAGAAAATAATCCAACCCCTTCTAGAGCCATTACTACTCAGTATCTCATGTGCTTCATGCAAAATCCCCTATTACCTCACCAGTATGTAAGGGGCATTATTTTTCCCCTTTTTTTTTTCTTATAAAAAAAAGAGAAACAACTGGCATGGAATGGAAATTCTGCACTTCCCATTATGTCCCACAGATCCAGGACTTGTCCTTTGGGTTTGGCATGCACAGAATCATGTCATATGGAGAAACGGTCTCCTGCTCATGCCACCAAGCTACTGCTGCCATCAGTCAGTAGGGGACAGGGATGATCCAGAACTTCTGCTCTTGCTGCCACCAAGCCACGCAGACCCACACACCCTTCAGTCTCTCCTGTGGGCCTCACAAAAGCAGACACTTAACTCTGTTACTGGGCTGAGCCTTCAAACCCTTTGTCATCGAATTATTAAATCTACTCCAAATCTCAGCTTTCAACACTCAAGTTGGTTACAAAGCTCAGCATTTTGTTCCCCCTTCTCCCTTCCCACCCATGGATGTGTTTTTGCTACCAAAGACGGCGTCACCTTGCTTTGTTTAAATCACTCAAATAAGTTAGGGCAAGCTTTTTAATAAGTAAGCTTTCTTGTGATCTTCCTTATCCTCTCAAGGTAAGGAAATGGAGCACTCAGGTGTCTCAGACGCTTACAAATCATCGATTGCAGTTACACAAAGCACTGGGAATGCTGGAGCAGATCTGCTGTAATGGAGGAATGTCAGCAAACCTGACTGATGGACACCAGCTGCCTGTGACACGGCCGGGAAGCACCAGCGAGGGAGGACAGAACGGTGGGTTCCTGCCTTCTGGCCCCACAACCAGCTCCTGGGTGCATTCAGCCCGTGCATGTTTCAGAGCTCCGGGGAGCAGGCAGCAGCCTCCCAGCGCCGATCCCTCTTCGGCTGCTCTGCCCGCACACCCAGGGCATGCACCGAGCCGTCCACGCGCCGAGGACTTCGCACTTTGGACTCTTATTGCCCTCTGGCATGAAGCACAAATCTCTAACACGAAGCAAGGTCCACCTCGCTGATTAAGGCTCTCGGAGAAGTGTAAAAGATAGGTCCGTTGGGAATTTGTGTTCAATTGCAAAGTGGGAAAGACAGGCTTTCTTTACTACGTTGGCATCATCTTGTATCTGTTTACTGACAAAAAAAAAGACGTAAGCCTCTGCTAATTGCTGTTTCATCCTATAGTAACGTGTTCCAAAAGAAAAGTCACCATGGTGCTTGGAATGTAAATGCCAGAGGGACAGATGGAGAAGCAAGGAAAAGATTAATCATTTTATGGCAGAGGGCCAATGGCGTTACCAAAAAAAAAAAAAAAAAAAAAAAAAAGAGAAAAAATAATTCAATTTAAGTGCAAGAACAGTGGCCATCCTATTATCTAAATTTAGGTGAGAGCTCCTCACCTAAACCCATCTGGCAGCTTGACAAAAATACCACTTCGGAAATACTCACTTTTATAGTCAGTTAACAACAGGGCTGCCTAAAATGGAAAAAAAAAAAGGAAAAAAAGGTGTGCGCACAACTTTTCAGGAATCTATTTTGGGAATTAAATCAGGATCTGGTTTCTGGCTAGCAGTGTGCAGAGGAAGCCTACCTTGCACTGAAAGTCTCCGCTCTCCTGGTCTTTACGCTAGCTGCTGTTACAAAAAAGCCTATTGAAATAGGTCTGTGAAGGTTCTAGAGCATCTTGCTCTTCAGTAGCAAAATAACTCAAAGAAAAATACTCAGACCCAGGAATAATTGTAATTTACTTCACCCTTTATTACAGGATGAAAGGTTTAGTGAAGCTAGAAATAAAATCTTAAAAATCCCATTAAGACGAAGCCAGGTGTTTTATTACCACTTGTAATAACATTTGAAAACCTCTTCCAAGGTTTTTTCAGGAGGTCAAAGACAAATTTACATATTCCAAGGCAACAAAAATCTCTTAAAAGTATGTACAAATATTTCTGCATTGTTACTGAAATGCAAAGGTCAGAATTTTGTGGAAAATGCTCTTTACAAATGCCTATTATGCAGTAAAAAATTCTTAATGCATTTAACTAGAAATTATCCTGTCTCAGGAAAAAAAAAAATCACATGCTTGCACTGTATGCCTGCATAAGGAAAACATCTCCAAACTTCTTTTGGGAAAGGTCAGCTCAAGCCCGAGTGCTGATAAAATGGAATATACCACTGGAAGAATCAAAGCTTTTGTGTTACTGAGCATCACTGCTGCACATCTTGCTTTGCAGAGAGTAACCTTTGCAAATAAAAAAAAATATCAAACCTTTAATATATATATAGCCATGAATGATCAATGTATTCTAATTGCCTCAAGAGCTTTTATGATTACCAAGCAGAAAAAAGTGGCTTTCTTCTGAAATTTTCTTACTACATAAGGAACAGAAAGTTAACCAGACCCACATCGAAAGCAGTAGCTGAAGAGGTTTCAAAGGTTTGCTGCGTCAAGTCTTTTCTATTTTCTTTCTCTCTCTGAGAAAGTTACTCAACACTTAAAACAGGATTTTGAAGGACTGAAATTCAACTAAGCTACACCCACAGAAACACCTGAGAGAATATTCGCAGGCCAAAATCTTTCTGAGTTACCAACAGAAGAGACACCAGGTTTCCTGCAGCACATCCACAGTGACATGGAAGCAGAACGCTGTGCCACAGCTCAACCCAAACGTCCCCTCCACTCCCTGTGGAGGCGGTAGCAATATTTAAGATGGATTTTTTTCACATTTATCACCAAGAAGCTGTCTGAAGATGCGTTATCGGGCATCTTGTGTGACAGGATACTCCATTATTCTTCCCTGTATCATATTATATTCCCCGTATTATATGGGGAAGAGGCAGCAGCAGCTCTAGAGAGCAACAGCAATGGGAAAAGTGCCTCCAAAACACCGTGGAGAGGGGCATTCAGCTTCCCTTCCTCACAGCAGTTTCAGTTTCCTTTCCTTACAGCACGTACTCTTCTTGGCAAACATGAACCATAATGGAGGAGTGGTTACACGAAGGGAAAAATTGTGTTTCTACAACTAATAGATAATTATTGTATTTCAATCCACAACCAGAGGAAAAAGGAAATCAAAACAGGCAAGAAACTAGTTTATGCTATAAGTTACCATAAACACATTAAAAAAGTCAATATAGTTTACTCAAAACAACCACTTAGCACAAATATCATAGCGTGACATTAACAGTAACTCGAGAGAAACCTAACTATAAATATTTTATACTGTTGAAATAATTTTTAAGTGATAGTTTTAAGATCCAAATGTGTTTATTTTGAAACACCACACTGGTATGAAGAGCCACCCTGAAATCTCCAGCTTTTCTGTAGAAATACTCTTCCCTGAGAACTTCTGTGAAGCTACCGAGGCTTCTCAAAAGGTTTTAAATAGGGGGATGGCCACCTTTAGGACAGGCGTGTAAGCTGAACAGTGAGAACCAACCCATCCTGCACACGCACGGCTCCCCGGTGTCACCCGTGGTGGCGTTTTCCAGCCGGAGCAGCGCAGCAACACGCCGAGGACGCGATCCTGCCCGACCCAGCAGCTTACACACCCAGTTCGGGAGTGAAATCCCAGGTGTCAGGCTCATCATGGTCTGACCCCTCCGCTTCCAGGGGACAAAGATCCTCCCGTCTTAAAGAGGGTTATTTTATTTAGCCAAATTGCCCAGAGTATCAAAGGGCGTTTGTTCTGGTTTGTTTGCTCGTAAAACCCATTTAGAAAAGGAGCTTATAGGGACAGGTAACGCTATGCTGCAGCCATTCTCAGAGAACAAAAACCTTCTGCCTGCCCCAAGCCAGCAGCGTTTCTTGGAGGAGGCCGAGTAACCTATTTACACTCTCCTCTAAAAGCCTTCTTCATGGATCTTTTTGGCAAGGACCTCTTATATTTAACACGCCTAATTTTCATCATGATACATGCTAAAACAAAGATCCTCTCAAGTCCCTTTTATGGCACAGCATGCTTCTAATTTTGCTAAGCTAAAGCAGGTACATACACCTAACAAAGGAACAAAAAATAGGTGCTGAGCCTGGCGCTTTGGGGCCTGAGCATCTGTATACCACCTTTCCAGATGCAACCCACAGGTAGTCCCTGTAGTGTCAGGAGGCCAAAAAACCACCACGAGAACACACCAGCAGACGTCCTCGTCCATCTAAATCTCAATTCCACAAACTATTGCTGGTCTTGAAGTCAAACCCATCACTGGGATTCCGTGGGAGCACTTACAAGGCAAACAACAGGCTTAGCACGCCGCTTCCCTCCTCGGTCGCAGCAATTTCTCCAGTAATTATTCTCTGCTGCAGAGGCAAGAAGGGGAAGGGTGGGGAGGAGGAACGAGCATGGCCCATGGACAAATCTACAGCAGGCAAACCCTCCACCAATGCCACACGCAAATGAAATTATGCTTCCGAACACAAAACAACAGGTATTTCCTCAGAACATTAGCGTTCACAAGGAGGAAGGAAAATGCTATTATATTCTGCCATTATTTAGACTCAGCCCTGCACAGTAACCAGCAATCGTGTCAGTAAAGAGCTGAGGATTTTAATTGAGAAATGGGAGAATGTGTGTATTCAAACACCTCTTCTAGTTTACATTTAACTTAAAAAACAATGAAAAGTAGCCTGCCCACTATGAAGTAGACTTGGGCACGCACTGCGTAGCCGCTTGTACTTAATCCAACCCCTCTAGCTAAGTCAAAAGATTTCAAAATGTTAACATCAAACTCTCAAAAGAAACGTCATTTTTTGTCCAGCAGTGGAAGCCGTCCCATCCACACTTTGGGTGTTCTCTCAGGGGAAGCAGCAAGGAGCACCACCTCCGTTTCTTGCTCCTGGTCAGCTTCTCGGAGCACAACATGCCATGCAGAATTTTCAAAGTTCCTTATTGCCTTTTTTCTCAGAAAACAGACCACCAGCATTTCATTTTCAGACCGTAACGCGGCTGTTCTGACACCTTTCTGTATAGACTTCCAACTACATGATGCACAATGTCATCACAGCTCCCTGTCAAGCACGACGATGAAGTGCATCATTAACTACAGAAAAGGTTTTTTGGAGCTCTTAAAAGGTCTTGTCATTGGAAACGCTCCTGCCCAGTAGGATCTATGGGTATGACTGGGCCCTAGTAGGAATACTACAAAAAAGACATTCCCGTCTGAATGAAATAACCAGGCTTTTTGTAACTTCCACATTTAACACCAACATTTAAACAGGCAGGTTCTCCTCTCTTAGGGAGAGATGTTTTCACCTGTATATTGGAAAAAAACAAATGATGAACAGCAGCAGGAAGCTATGTGAAAAACAGTCTAAAAATGAGAAAGAAATCAATAATAAGAAGGACGTGGAGGTTTATTTTATAAATAAAATTTTAATTTAACATTTTAATAAGCTTTTTGAAACAACACAGCTTTTAACCTGTGGCTTCCATAAAAACTGGTGGATCTCTGAATTTGACTTATAAAACCTTCTTTCATGTCAACTCCTAAGAAATAAACCCTACTCCAATGACAAGAATTGAAGGATTACAAGGCCCTAACCAGTATGAGTGAGAGCTGGTGATAAAATCCTTAATGGCTGCGTTACTGCACTAGGAGATAATGGCACAACTCCACTCTGAAAAGATACCGTACTGCACTTCTCTCAGCTGGACGATAAGCCAGAGCACGTTTACCAAATGCTGGTTTTTTTTTTTTTTTTTTTTTAGCTCCTCAAGCTGGAAGCAGAAGGAGAGGAAACGAAGCTGTGGTTTTCCCCTGTGCAGGCTGACTGCTCTCTTTCGCAAATTCTTTTGACTTGCAGCAGCAGTCAGACCGAACACAGGTACCTGCATAAACACATGCAGAGGACAGAAGCCAAGTGACTATCGCTTCAGAGATCTTCAATGACATTGCACAACTGCAAATGAAATTTAACTCAGGTACTAGAAATAGGAAACAATTTCCGGTGCCAGGAGGAATACCTGTGGTAGGAGAGCTTTTTAAGTCACCAAATCTCTTTGGCGTATCAAAAGTCAAGTCATCTGTGAAGTACCACTTTACACGGTCATGTTTCAAAACAAAACTGTGTTACAGAGATTTTAATTTTACTACAAGTCAGTGAGTTTTGCTGTTACGTGTTTCGATGTATTTATATCCTGCTTCTGCTTGTTATTAGTATAAAAACACTTGTCTCTTCTGAGTAAAAATGTTGTTTTGACGATAAAGTTGTTGACCAGGGAACCAAGGAAGTGGTCGAGTCTGTAACTTCATGAAGAGCCCACAGAAACTGGGAAGCAGCATTAGGTAGAACATGATTTGGGCTGGCTATCTGAGCTTGCCAGAGGCATGGCCTGCTAGGAGGCAGTCAGCTTGGCAGCCGACTCTGGACAACTTAGAGGATCAGCAGCAAATTACGCGCAAGTCACGTTAAAACAATTCAGGCAGATCCAGACAGATTGAGGCTCACCAGAGAAACAAACAGCACCAGCAGTTTGCTCAAACAAACAGAACTGCAACGGAACGAGAACATCTTCAGCTGACTTAATTCACAATCAGCAAGCGTATCTAAATCTGGTACTTAGAAATATCAATTGGGTAACCTGTTTAAATAGCCTGCTTTATTTTTTTTCCCCATTACAAGTTGTCCTTCCTACAGATTCCTCAAAACAGACTCAACCACCATAACTACGTATGCAGGAGAAGCCTAGTATCACAGTCCTTGCTCTTTAAAGTCATTCATTATCTTGCTACATTTCCTGACAGTTACTATCCAACACCGAAACATCACTGAGCAAACAGCCATGGGGAGCAAAGCCATGGATCTGGTGTTCAAGGCACACGCAGGCACGTACACCCAGCACTGAAACAGCAAGTAACAGAATCCAGTTCTTCGACAGCTCAACAACAGGAAGCGAGACAACTGCTTATTCTCTCGACAGACATAAACAAGGATTTTACTGTTTTCTGAACATCACTTCTGGTAAGAATTCCTCCTCCTCTTTAATCTTAAACTTCTCCTACTGCCACTTGCACTGCCACGTAGCTATTTTGACTGAAATGAAGTTAAAAACACAAACTATTCAAATTAATTATGCTAAGATACAGTTAATAGACAAGATTACAGAGAAACCTAGTATATTAAGACCTATTTTTCACAAGGTTGGTGACATTTTGAAGCCGTAAGATTTTGGTGTCAAATCTGTTACAGGTACCAACTTCCAGGAAGAGGTGTGTGTGTGTGTGGGGGGGAGGTCAAGCACATTACACACAAGCAGGGAAAACACATCACTCGCGCACACTTTGACCTCTGTATCAAAAGCACTACTACTAGATCACTTCCTGAAACACTACACTGGAAGACCTGCCGACCAGATCACCATTTCTCTCACTTCCTGCTTGCCGCGCAGGTTCCAGCTTATATCAGCACCAATATTTTCCTTCAGAATGTTCACAACGCACATAATGAGGTTACCTACAAGCTACAGCCTCAGAAAGACGTTTTACTGAAAACCACTAATGCTGGAATCCTCGTAACCAGGTATAAAAATAACCAACCATTTTCTCCTGATTGACGTGTTTATAACTTCAGACTAAGATCTGACCAAACAATTACTTCCATTTATTGCCCATATAGAGCCCAATAATGTTTGACTAAACTACATCTTTCGGAAAGGAAACTAATCTCGAGGTAGGTTTAGTAGTCCTATAAAGGCAAACACATTGAAAGGAACTCCCAGACAAGCTTAAATTTCAGGTTTCAAGCAGCGTCTTCCACAGATCAGACACACGCAGCTTCAGATTGTTTCTGCTGTTGGGTACCTGCATACCCTTATTTGAGCAAGACAGCTCTGAAGTTACTGAAGAAAAGGTGATTCCTTCTGCAGGATCGTAGAGAGGCATTATGTCTCAGAAACATATGAAATCAAAAACACCTCAATGGGACTCTACTGCTTCTTAATGGAAAGAGCTAAAGCAGCAATTAGGTGAATCACTGGCAAAAACTCTTACCAGGGTACAGAAAAGAGATTAGAGAACCATCCAAAATAAATAGAAACTTTCTGAAGCTCTCTTCTGGTTTTCCACAGGCTTTGACAGTAGCAGTAGGAAGAAGGGAATGCATCTCAGCGAGAGACTATATGCCATCTAATCTCCAGAAACACAACTTCAAGCTCTAGCTGCCAGCCACAACAAACTTCATGCAGGCCTCATCTCCCTCATTTGGAAAAGAGGGACTCTCACGGCAACAGAAGAGCATTAGGCACAGAACACGCTCGCAACAAAGTGCTCATTTCTATGGAAACAATAAGCCATCTGCTTAGCTTTGCTACCCCGTAAGATGTCCAAAAACTGACAACCTTCAATCTTTTGAAACAACCCTAATTTAAGGAGATTTTCTAGATGGTTTTCTAGATGGTTTGAACACATTTTCTGGACCTCACGGACTTTAAAGAAAACAAATTACAACAAAAAGAGGCAATTCTACTCCTGTTAGAAGTCACAGTGACAAGACAACCGGCCCCTCTACCGCTACCACATGATACTTGTTCAAAGAATTCTTCTGCTCTTTGAATCTGATTTCTTGAAGAACTTCAACCCAAATGAAAACTATTTTTGTGGCATTCATTGTCCAAGAAAACAGGGCCATAATCCCAAAGTTACAAGCAAAACTGTTTCAGGAGAGGAGTCTGGAAGTGAACTGAGCAGAGAGATAATGTAGCATAAAAAAGGTTTCCTCAGAGGTTTCCAGAATAACTCAGATGGGTCAAAATCACAAGGCAGGCACTCTACACAAACCTGAAAATGCAAATTGCACAGTCATGGCCAGCGAAGAATTGAAATCCTTGCTATAGCAAGCTGCTGTATCTTTCATTCACAAAATATTTTCACTGCCTACCCCGTTCCCTATTTCCAAAAATATTCCAGGCTATCAAGAACATGCTACGTACTCCCTAGAAAACATGACTATGACTTCAATAGCTATCATTTTACTTGTATTGACAGGTTGCTTCTTCTGGAGGATCATATGAAATATGAGAAATCTTTTGCTCATGTCTCTACAGACTGAATAAATGCTTTGCTTTAATCTCTCCCTACTGATGGGGAAGCATTAGCCCTGATGCCAGCACCTCACAGCCTTCTGATGTTGAGACTCAGCTATTTTTCATTCCATTTTCATTTGCTTAAAGTTTATCTGCCACCTTCAGCTTACGCAAGCACGTGCATCACGAGTTTGAGTTACCATGAATTTCTGGCCTGCTTCTCATTGTCAAGAGCTGCCTTAAAACAAGTCCAGCTTAAAAGGAACAGTATTGGCTTAAGGTACTCTAGGTGAAGTGACTCCCAGTTACTTCTGAGAGCAGGTGAAAAGATAGGGTTATTTTTGGTTAATCCCTCTTACTAGGGAGAATTGGTATACATTCTTGGAAAGAATTGGTACAACTGGTATATTTTTATACAAATATAACACAAGGAGGAAAAAATAGAAAAAGCAAAAACTTACGCAATGGACTTTCCTTGATTAGTCACTTACTTAAAAAGGGTTAGAACAAACCACCACGGAAGCAAGGTCTCCACCAGCAGCCCTGGTCCCGAACTACGCAGGGTCACGGGACTGCTACGCACTGCACGTAAACGTGCTGAGCTAAGGAAAACAGGCTTGCTAGCTTTACCTACAACAGATTCGGTGGGTTAAGCAAGTCCCAACCGTCCAGCAGCTCCCCCCAACTGCCCCAGGAACATCGGGGCACGGCAGAGCGCATGTCTGGGAAGCCTGGTGCAGCACAGCAGCCCGGGCACAGCCTGCACCGTTCTAGGAACCTGCATGGAGATGGTTCAGACCACAGGGATTTCCAGAGACAACGCAGATTTGCAAGAGAGCTCTCGTGCCCTCCATCTGCATGCGCTTGCAGCTCTGTCAGTGGATTAAAGAAAGTAAACCAAGCAGAGGGGCTGCAATCTTACCTAGCTATCAGGATGCTGAAAATCCTGAAATAGAACAATTAGACTGGAAATAAAAGAAATCAATCAGTGATGCACATCACTTAAACATAATGAGAAAATCTTGGTTTAGGACTACGTCTTTTCAAAAAATGAAAATCTGCATTCGTATTTCCCACCTCCTTCCCTTAAGATACATTGCTATAGTTACCAGCTAGAGAATTTGTTTCCTGCCTTGATGCAGCTCTTCCAGCACACGGCAGCTACATTTTAAACAGTTTACTCCAGTTAGGCAAATCAGCTGCCTCACCATTTTAATTGCTACTCTTCAAATCTTTTTACAGCATGCACATTAAGTGGTAAACATCAGGGAACAGGAGGTAAAAAAAAACCAACAAACTAACCCACATTCTCCTTCAGCAGAAATTTCAGTTTCAGAACAGACAAACCCACTGAAATATTTACTTTTCTTAAAAGCCTTCATCACAACGGGAGTACCAATAAATGAAAAAAGCTAACACGAGCACCATTGATGGCCCTATTAGGACAACACGCTGGGGGACAGGAAAAGGCTGAACAGGATGCCTGTCCTCAAATGCCAATGAGAAGAGGCAAAAAGGGAACGCTTCTGCTTGTGAAGAAGAAAATTTAGGGAGCAAACCAATCGTTCCAAAATTAAATGAAGTATTTGTGTAAAACATCTTTCCTGCTTGCTGGCTCTCTTACCAAAAGAAAATTAAGCTGTAAATAAAGTAAAACTTTTACAAAAATGCGATGCCTTTAAGCTTCATCTTGTTTGGCAAGAGATGGAGGTCTGGAAAAACACCGAGTCTTCTATTTTTTCAAGTTTGCCAAGGTTTTAAAATTGTTTTTTTCTTCTTAAGTGCTAGCACTTTCACAGAAGCGCTGCTTTATCACTTATGCTCTGTTATTAAGTAGTCGTACCTTTTCAGTTTCTCCAAACAATTCTGCTTCTAAGGCCTCCTGAAAGCACTAATTTTGCTCTAACCTTTTGGAAATGCATCACCAGTGCTGAGCGCAGCACTGCGCACAAGGAAGAACTACTGACGTGCACAATCGAGGTACTTCCACGACTCTTTTCCAACATAATCCATGCAAAATGAACTTTACTTCTTGAACCTGAATCACGCTAAAAACACCCAGACCATCTTCCTCAGCTGGTGAATCCCACTTGCAGCTGGCTTCAGGCTAAGACTGAAATCCTTGAAAAATGCAATTTGTTCTATTCTATTCTAATCTATTCCTTACTGGGGTGGGGTTGCTTAAAAGAA
Source organism: Aythya marila (assembly GCF_965140915.1). Taxonomy (NCBI): domain Eukaryota; kingdom Metazoa; phylum Chordata; class Aves; order Anseriformes; family Anatidae; genus Aythya; species Aythya marila. The sequence goes on along the minus strand of NC_139056.1, from coordinate 6,286,280 downwards.
ACCGAGACATCACAGAGCCTCTCCCAGCAGAGCCATGTACATTCAGTCAGGTAAGACCTTAGGCAAGGCCCCTTGCTTGGGGGTATTCTACTTAAATTAGTTCACACCAAAAAATCAGTAGTTTCACTATGTAACTGTGCGGTGGCTAGGGAAAATCTACTCCTGAACTCAGATATCCATGAATTTACAGAAATCAGCTACACCAGGTAATCAGAATTTGTCACTCTTCCCCCAGATACAAAGAAAAAAGAAACAAAACTTATTTCTTTCTGTGCAGACCAATCCCTCCACATGGCAAATGTAACCGATTTGGATGCTAGAGACAGACACGCTCACTTTTACGTGCTATGACCGTCACCCAGAGCACAGGCATCTCTTCCTTAAACAACAGGATCGCTTTCAGTGCCAGTGGAACGTTTCTTGTATTTTTATTTTCAAAAACTAAATGAACTGTGCAGTTCCACAATGATGGCAACATTTCTTGAGTACACAGGTTTGCCTTTGTCAATTGCCATTGTCAGGCAATGATTTTTTTTTCCAGAATTCTTAACACATCCATTAAGACTCCGTTATTAATAAATTACAATGATAACGACTAGTGGTTTATGGATAGATAAAAAAGTAGAGATGCAATTCTCTTCTGTATACCAGAATAGAGTGGTTTTGCCATCAAAATTCTAGGAAGGAACTACACCAAAGCAACACAAACAAGAAATGAGGTGCACTGCTTCCCAGCTGAGACAGGAGGAGCAGCAATCTCCTTCTCTAATCATTTCTCTATGCTTATACCAGGCAAGTCAAGAGCTAAAAAACAATGGCTGTGTCAAGCAGGGATCAGAGCAGTATCCCAAGACAGAGGTAGATACTTCCAGGTATATATACTCCCTGCCCCAATCCGTAACAGCCCCTGAATTACTTCTTGCCCAGCCACCACCCTTCCCTTTTGTGAATTTTGCACTGGCTTGGCAATCCATGTGAAATTTAATGTTTTCAGATCAGTGCTTCTGTATTTAAAAAAAAATATTCGCTGCACAGCTGCTGATAGTGGTCCTTGACAAGAGGACCAGTAGCTGTACCTCTGCCCCTTCAAACTTAGAGCTTTAACAGATTTCATGTTGCTTTAAATAAAGATCCTGCTGCCTGGCAGATAAAACAAGATCCTGCACAGAAGTAATACTGTTTTCTTCTCGCAAGTTTAAGCTCTTGTTTTCTAATTCAGCCTGCTAAGATACAGAGCAAGGTGTTTTTTAAACAAGTGCTTTCATTTCTGATCACATGAGAAATACTGCTTCAACCATCATTCATGATATCACTGCTGAGTGAAACCCGTAACTACAGACTCAGGAAAGCGCATTCTTTAGTTCTGTTGCAGAAAAAGGAGTCCATTCATTTTTTCCCTTTTTCCACACAGGTATTTAGAAAACCAAAAACTCCCAAGTGCAATAAATTGGATATACTAAAGCATATATACATACTTTTGTCATTGCTCCTGTCTGTGCTGTGTTCAGTCCGGTGTGACCAGCCATCTGTGGAGATACTTGGGTTAAAGTCTCTGCCAGCACACTGCCTGCATTCCCCTGCATGGCAGGGGCAGAATATTGCATTCCTGCTCCCCTTCCTCTTCCAGCTGCCCCAAGAGATCCATTCATTACCTGCCCTTGTCCTTGCTGAGGCTGATTCATTAAACTGTGACCAGAATTACTGTTGAGAAGGCTCTGGTGTGTCTGACTGAAATTAGTATTCATACATATTCCAGGTCCAGTCTGTGATGTTGCAGGGCTGCTCGTCACCATCCCCACTTGTTTTTGTGCTTGAGAGTTCAGTGTTTGTGATGCAGGTGTGGTAGGTCCAGAGGTGCTGGCTACTTGCTTTGCCAGGCCTGAAGCAGACGAGTCTCCCTGGTTCAAAGGGCTCTTACCCATAGCACCCAGATTACCGATATTAGCACTGTTCGGCTGCCCTTGAACTTGACTACCAACTCCCTGCTGGACAGGGCTATTCGAGTTCACATTTCCAATTCCTGGGTTTAAGGAAGAGCCGCTGCCTCCCCTTAGAAGTTCGGAAAGTTGCTTGTGTTTGGAAGCCGCATCTGGAACGAGGTTCCCACTGCTGTTTAAAAGGCCCAACTCGCCATTGGGGATCAGCTCATCAGGAAGATCATTTTCCAAGTCAAACAAAGATCCAAAATCTGCAAGTTAAAGCAGAAACACAAGTCAGAAAACACAATAAATAAGTGACTAAAATATTCACCTACGTTACTACATACTTGTCTTGTATGTAGTCAATGTCACACATTTAGGCCAAACTTCACCCAAGACTGCCAATGTTGGTGGCGAGTGCCCACTGCTGTGAACTCTGGCACCCTTCAGAAAGCACAGTCCCTGATGGCATACGGTGTACACACAAAATCACAGGGTAAAACACAGGCCAGGAAGTAGGGCTTTTGGCATGATTTGACACAACACTGTACCATGCTTAAGAAATGGAGGTGGAACGAACAGCGTCATCTGACCTAAGTCCCTTTTTTTTTTTTTTTTTGGGCTAAAAGAAAACAGCAGAAATATCAAGGGAGGTTTTCCAATGGATTTACTCTCCCAGAAGAGCTATCACATCACATTCCCTGACCTCTCGAGTAACCCCATTTCATCCAACAATCCTACCTCAACACTGCAACTTCTGTTTGCGTATGGCCAAAGACTTCTTCCAGCTACACTTCAATGCTTAAGCAAAACAGAACCACTACGTAGTAATTTGCTCCCAGTCTCTCATAGAAATGCTTTCAATATCCGTTTCTCATCATTTTTTCCCCCATGACATACGACCTCAAAGACACTCCAGCATTTTCTCCTCATAACGCCTGAACAGCTCAAATAATTCAAATTGCTCTCCAAGTGCCCAGCCCTCATTTATCATGGCCAATATTGACAGAGGTAATCCACACGCTGTCCAGATGGGCAAAATAAATCAATCAAGTCTTCATTAAGCCCCTTGAAGGAACTGCTTTGACCGGAACACCGAAATTCTTTAAAAATAAGAAGTTGTGTTTTGTTTGTTAAGATTAGCAGCTCAGGTTCACCAAAATGTTTTATTACACATTGTAAGTGGTGTCTGTGTAAGTGTTATTTTAGGTATTTAACTAGAAATAGAAAGTAATCTGATTGTATATAGGTAATTTTTAATTCCATATCTGAAGACATGAGGACAAGTGTGTACATCCACATTAATAAGAGCCATCAGCAGACCAGCCCCGGTTCATCAGAGCAGCTGTTCAAACACGACACACCGCTGAAAAGTTTTGCAGTCCAAGGGCATGATCTAAAACAACCACTTTCTACTATAACATAACAGAACTGTATTGAAATGTTATTGTGCCCCTGGAAAGTCAGCCCTGAAGAATCCTAGCCCCTCGGAGTGAGAAACAGACTAACAAAATGTTTCTAGGTTAGAGCAAACAGAAGTTCTCTTCTAAAGGAGGAAATCCCAAATGCTTCGTCATCTTAAACATTCAACTCACTCTTCCAGGAGGAAAAGCTAGCACAAGACTCAGGCTGCAGAAGCGCCATCATCTCATTCAGGAAGCAACAAACTGGACCACACCAAGTGCCTTAAAAAAAAACCAAAAAAACAGCAGCAAAACCCACAACACATTTCACCTGCATCACACAGCTAGGCTGTACTACCATTAACTTCCAGTACGCTGAAACACAACGCATGCCATCAGCATTCAAATTCTCAGTTCATCCCAGCTGGAGAAAAACAAGCACGCATTTTAGATGTGCTGCAGCGACCACAGAACGACACCAATCATCTCAGTAACATGCACAAAAACGTTCAATTCGCCCCTGTATGAGGCTGCACGTATCTGGCCCCGAAGCATCCTTACAAGCTTGGGGGAGGCTGGCCGTGACGAAACGCGCTACGGCTCAGGAACAGACCAAGCAGGGAAGGAGCAAACCAGTATTTTCTTAAGCCAATTTTGTTCATCACTAAAGTATTCTTCGTTTCTCTCTTATTTGCTACCCTTTGGTCGTTCAATTCACCTTTGAACATCTTTTACAAAAGTCCCTGTGTACTGCATGTTTTGGCGATCACTTCATCATCATCCCTCTTCCTCTTGGCACACAACCGCTGGGTGTTGGGTGCCTTTTCCCAAACCCTTTTGTTCCACCTTTCCTCTCCCAGCAGTTCAGATTTAATCCCACACATGGCCCCGAGAGCAGCTCCTCTCTGGACCAGCAGGGCCCTGTCTGAGACTTGGCCTTCCTTAAGCACTTCTGGTCACCCCAGCTCATCGGGCACGTTGAGGCTTAAAGCACTTGTTCAGGGAACTTGTGTAAATCCCAGGAACGCTGTTTTTCCAAACTTCTGCACTAAAACTGCTCGTTTTTCAAGAACAAAAAGGGCCAGCCACGTGCGTGTGGCTGCATACGGCCAGAGGGAGATGAGCAACAAAAAGGAGGGGGGAAAGATGTTGCTACAGCTTGAAAAGAAAAACGGAGAAGTTTTTTTCCAGTTGTATTTCAAAACAGGATGCTGGAGCTGCAGTGCTCAAATTTTTCTGTTTCACTGGCTGGACTCTCAACCATGTTGCCAGAGCCAAGGACTGGAAATGTTTTTGCAGTTTATGAAAAGAGTGAAGCAAGCATTTGGGAATACTTAAAATATTCTACCACTCTTAAGCTCCTGTAAAAAGTCTATACATTAATGTTAGGCATGGAAAGTTTACAGCTCTGCCTGCAGGAAAATACAAAGCAGGTAAACAGCTTAGCACAGCGGCCGTGTAAAAATTCACCAAGTATTCAAGAGTTCGGGCAACGATTAAATCAACACGAGGCATTTCACAGTTACACAACAGAAAACTGAAGTCTACTTAAGCATGTCTGCAACAAATCTATAAAGATAACAGATTGTCTTGGCAGTTATACATACGTGTACTTATATACACATGGAGAAGTCTGCCTTAATGGGAACGACCCATATCTGCTGGCAAAATGGGAACTGACCTCCCCCCATCCTCACAAGAACACAACTGATCACGTCCTCGGTGCTTCAACTAGTTCTCAAAATAAACAGCATCTACCAAAAGCCTAAAAAAAAAATTAAAAAAATCAAGATATTCCCGTGAATTTAAACAAAGTTATCAAAAGCAATGCACAAGATACACCCAAACAGAGCAGTCCTGCTCCACTCACCCAGTTTTGTACCCGCTGCATCTCTCAACCCCCTGCTTGCTGTCGCACAGCAGAACAGAGCAGTTCTGAAGGAGGTCAGCCTCCCTTACCCACAACAAACACACTTATTTCAGTGCTCAGGAAGTCATGGGCTAGGGATCAATGTGGTAGCACCTCTTCTATACCCCTCCTTATCTCTGCTAACATAAACCCAAATGGCCTCTAAAACAAAGAGCCAAAACCCACAGATACCACATCTTTTGGACGGGAAGGGGAAGCACTGAAGCATCAGAACCCACCCACTTTTTCCAAAGGGCTCCTTTTCCAAACTGAGAATTTTGTGTTCTTTGAGCATCTCTTTTCTCGCACGGGAGACAAACACAGGTTCCCTCATTTCAGTTTTTTGGGCTCAAATGTAAGCTGTTTGCCATCCTGGACAACGCTTCCAGCAGCCATTAAAACTTTCTCCCCTTGGCTCCTTCAGGCCAGCCTGGAGAGGTGACACACTCCACGGCATTTCTTTGTCATATGTTTAAGATGCTAAAGCAGGTGGCCAACTACCAAACTCAGCTTCAATTTTTCGGAGCTGTCTTCGCCTGGACGTGACTGGGAGTTTCCCTGCCACAAACATCGGCTGCCCATCCACGGAGTCGACGCTGAAGTCACCCTGGAAGTCCCGGCGCACTGGCAGTATTTTCACTGTGCCTTTCTTTTCATGCCAACAGAGCTGTTACATTTCAGTGAGCCCAATTTTGTTTTGTAAGGCTTCTTTCAATCACGCCAGACCCCAGCAGACAAAGCCTCAACAGTTCAGAGCCGCAGCCATTCCCTACAATTCGATGGCAGGTAACTCGGCTCAATGGCCACACTGTTCGGCGCAGGCAGCAATTACCACATCCACCCCAGCCTCCTTCCGAGGTTTGAGGATTCTGTAATTTATTGTTTCATAAAAGACAATTAGCACATTTAAAGTTTTAAGAGCAATTAAAAATGCCCTCGTAGGAAAAAAAAAAAATAAAATTTCCAGTAAGGAAATTTTACATTAGCGACTTCACCTAACGAGGCAGGCACAAAGACTGACGGGCATCTGACGCTGGCTTTCGGCTTCCCAAAGCAGACTGCTGCTTTCTCAGAAGCTGACGTTCAGCGACCGGGCTGTGAAAGCCAGCAACAAGGGACCTGGGTGGGCTGAGGAGACGCCAAAGACCGGGTGGAAGGGGCAGGGGGAAAACAAGGGATCCATTAGTGGGCACATGGATGAGCCCCAACTGGTTACGGCTTGTGTAAGAGGAGATTTGAATAATTAACTCAACTCCTTTCTGCCCAATCTTTTGAACTGTTTGTGTTAGGGATGAGAGAGAAGTCCTGCTTTGCTTCGCTCGTTCCTAAGTCAGCAGATTGTATTTGAATTTTGTCCATCGATACACAGAAGTGAGCGTCGCCTCCAGACTTTCTAGCTACTTAACCCCCAGGAACCTCATTAGGCTAATTATCACAGTGCTCCCTCGCCAGAGGCAGGGCTGCTGGACAGAAGGCTGGAGTTTGGCAGCACCCCGGCCCCCCAGCCCTCCCCTCTGGCCCCTCTGGGTGGCCACCCACCCCGTATCGGCGCATCCCCCAGCACTGTCACCTGCCCCAGGCCCTTGATAAGGACATCAGCACAGACTCACTCCGTACAGACCCCTGCAGACTCATACAGACCCCCCCAGACTCTCCTCTGACTGGCCTGCAGCTGAATGCATCCCACTGAGCACCACTTCCCGAGCCCAGCCATCCAGCCTTTTTGTTTGTTTTCTGTTTGCTTTTGTTTTAAAAGCACCCACCTTAGCCACCCACTCCTCCAGACCACACCATCCCGAGCTGGAAGCAAGGACATTGCGGGGGATCAGGCTGGAAGCCTCGCTCAGGTTGAGGTAAACAACATCCGCTGCCTTCCCCCTGCCCCTGGCCCAGTCCTTTTAATCACAGAAGGCAATCAGGCTTGTCAGGCGTGATTTAACCTTAATAAATCGATGCTGACTGTTCCCCGCCCAGAGATTTTTTCCCGGAGGACCTCCCCCCGCGATGGGAAGCAGGCTGACCGGTCTGTAGTTGCCTGAATCATCCTTTTAGCCCTTCTTGAAAACGGGCCCAACGCTTGCCTCCTTTTGCTCTCCTGCTGCTGGGATTTGGGGCACGGGGCACTGAGATGGAGGCGTTCGATCCCTCCGTGCTTCCTTTACAACTCGCCTTCTGGCGAAGCACACTTCACAAACACTGTTCAGGGTACAACTAAGCAGTGATAAGTTCCCAAAATCAATCAATTTTGATACAAAATGAATTCTGTATGTTCCAATAACCAAAAGGGACGCTACCAGCTTAGCATACAGTTAATCTTGAGAACGAGTAAAAGTCATTTCAAGCTCCTAAAAAAAATCTCTCTCAATCTATTTTTATAAGACTTCAGCAACTAAGTGACTTTTCAAAACTGAAGCTCATTACACAGAGCAAACAAATCAAAAAAGTTAACAAAAAAGGGAAGAATCTGTTCGTTCTCTGCTAGCCTCTGCTGCAATACCACGAAGCAGCGACTCAGCTTTAAAAACGCTCCCGGCTGCCGCCCGACCGCTCAGGAAGGGAAAAGTAAACGCAGCTCAGTCCCCAAAACCACAACTGATATACGTGAGACCAAACAACTGCCTGGTACAGGGAAGTTCAGCTCCTCTGCCCCCCTTCTCTCTTACCTCCCTTAAAAAAATATAAAAAAAAAAAAAAAGAAAATGGTATAAGCTGAAAGCCCTGTTTACACTGAGTTTAGCTCCCAGCCTCTCTTTGTATCACCTCTCTGTGTATCACCAAGTCGTTATCTCATGTTCCTCTCTCTGCTGAACCTATCCAGACCACCTCGACCTTTTTGCTACATTCACAATGAAAATACAATGTGTTAAAGGTCCAGAAAAACCTAAGGTACTAACTTCAGGAATAATCACTGTTCTCAGACTTAGAAAGCTTCTACTTAAAAAAAAGTTAACAACAGCACACAGATTACTTGAGTATTCCACTACTGACACAAAGTAGTATATGAGGGGATGTTAAATGTACCCGGTACCAAAGTTCATGTACAGAAGAAACTCCACAGAATGCACTCAGACAAGGACCTAGTCTCATCTCTTCCCAGATGCCAGAGGGGCAAGAGAACCCCAAAAAAGCAAAACCAAAAAACATGCAAAAGAATCCCAAGAACGCTCACTCCGGTCTACTCTGGAAGTACTGGATGGCAAATGCTGGATTAACTTTCCTTTCCTCTGGTCCTACAGAGCCTCTCCGTAACTGCTCTTCCCCTTAACTGCTTCCCAAGGTGTCTTCACCGAGTGGACGCGCTGGTCGCATTAACTTTTCTTTTATGGGATCATCCTGATTAAGATTAAATATTTCAGGGTTCTTGGAGCACATTAATGGAACCGGGGTCTCACTTTCTCACCCTATCACAAACACAAGTATCTTTTCTGTTGCCCTATTTTAACAGCTGACAAAACATTAACGTTCAGGACAACCATTTAAAGCAAAATCATCTGAGAATCCAGGAATAAAAAGCAAGCCCTTGCTTAAGGCAGCATGAAATGCACACCTAAACAGAGTGTCAGCATGAGAATGCCTTCGGTTAGCTCACACAACTGACAGATCCATTGCTTCATGCTCAGGCTGTGCCACCCTCACTGCACATCTGGGAACAAAATCAGCAGATAGCTCACCACGGTGTGAAATATCTTGACAAGCAAACTTTCACTGTGACATCCTCTGGCTGGAGATTTCTTATCAAATACACAGGCTCGCACAAGGTGTTTCAGATTTTAAATCTTTCACTCCTGCATCCTGCCCACTATGACTGATGTGGGTGGTGAGGACTCCATCCTAACTCTGCTTTTTAGCTCAGGCTGCTTCAAATGTTCCCTTCAGCTGCACAAGTCCTTCTGTGAAGTCCTCACCTTTGTGCACCTTCTGTATTACGAGCCCAGAACAGATCTATTTCTGCAAAGACTGAAATGGCAATGATTAATGTGCACTTGAAGTAGTATTATGAAACAAAAAGAATTAAACATTGTGCAAGATTACAATAAAACAGGCAAGTTTTCTGTCTCCTTTGTGATTTATAATAGCTCAAAAATCATGTTTCCTTTCTCTTTGTTTTAATGCCGCTTTTCCTCCCTATTTCTGGTACCAAATTACAAGCAAAGGGTGGTTTGTTCAGCAATTCAAATTCATCTGTGCAAGAACACACAACACAGAATACACCAAACGCACATACGGAAGCAACAGCAGACATGCACTTTATTTTTTTTTTTAAACTTTTAAATAATTTCACTCTAAAAAAGCTTCCAACTCTAACTAACTGCATACAAAAACACAATACCTGCTCAGATCTGTTTTGTTGTAAAGCACTGATTCAGAGCAGCCCCTGCTCGCTGCCTTCTCATTAATACTTTCCTTAATGGAGCCTATGAAACTTTGGAAAAAACTTCACAGCCACAACAGAAGCGAGCAGCACTTGAAGTTTCCAGCTTTCTTCGCCCCATGAGATAACGCCACGCCGGAGATGACACAGAAGCTGCGTCACCCGTGCAGTGACACCCACTAAAGCAGTCATCAAAGCGCGGGCTGTGGCAAAGCTGGGCGGGCAGGGAGAGACAAGAAGCTTGTGCTCTTCAGGTGCGACGCAGATGGAGGGGCTGGAACCTCAAATCCCCTTTTCCTTCCCCCTGCACAACAGGCAGCTGCTGGTGCACACGAGGACCTCAGACACCCAGCAGCAGCTCCCTGGGAGGCTCATCGCCTAGAGAGAGTAGCTCGTGGGGCAGCACCGACGTCCTTAGCACATCCCCACAGCACTGAAGAAGACCCTCAGAGAAGCAGACAACTTCACGTCCCTCTCTATACACATAAAGCAGCTGCAGACCAAAGATCCTATATTTATCCAGCTTCCCAAATGAGAAAGATTCTTACACCTCAATGGCTAGAGGAAGCGAACCTTCGGCGTGTCTGTGCCCTAAAGATTGAGACTCTGAGTTCCTTGTGATTGTTGAATTACCCCTGATAATGGAAGTTTCAGTTTTCTTTTGATTCACGCTATGATTCCGCACAATACAGTATTTGTCGAGACATTGCTATTAAAGAGAGAATTCCAAATAAAAGATTTAGGTTCGCGCTGTATCTTAGACATCTGAGAAGACAGATGGAAAACATAACATATGTTAAAAGGAAGATTTACAAAGCAAAAATTCTTGAAAGTGTAAACCAAATTAGGATGGAAGTGTCAGATTTCTAAGTTGTCCCACATGCTTTTTCATTGTATAAGAACAAACCCCAGGTTTTTTCAAATCCTGTTTTTCGACTCCCCCTGATTTCTCATTAAACTGCAGTATTTTGATAAAACAGCAACATTTTTGCTCACATGATTCTCTATTAGCAGGTAACAACAGAGAGCAAAGCCTTCAGTAGAAATAAACACCGAGGATAGGTGGATTTTTTAATGTGAAGTTGCAGATAGAGTATCGGAACTCAGCATGTTGCTGTGGAAATAATTAGTGGCACTGGACTATGACTCCAAGGAACATTCAGCCAGAATAGAAAGTGAATAATCTGCAACAGAAAACTGGGAATTATTTCACAAGCTATCAAGAGATCTCCAGGGTACAACAAAGACTGACCCCCCCGAGCACAGCCTTTATTCTCGTCTGGTGTTGGCAGGCCTTCTCCAGGAGCCGTGTTAATTTCAAATCATGAAGAAAATGAATCAATGTGATAAAATCCCAAGCATATATGCAACTATCAGTCAAAACACGAATAAAAAAAGAAAAAAAAAAAAGCAGGGGGAAACAACCGCATATAGACTGTCACATAGAATTAGACTGGCAGACCTTCTGCTCAACTTTGTCATCTCATGCAGATGTTAGCATCAAACTCCTTGGAGAAATCTACAAAAATCTCCCCCCGATGAGAAACCATAGAAAACCCTGCTATTAGCAGTGCTTCGTGAATTGGCACAAATGTGCTGCCTTAGATCCTCAACAAGCGAACCAATTTCTAATCTCTCGAATCTCTTGGCCCAGACGACGACTGCTGGCACAGCACTAGGCAGGTCAGCCGCTTCAGGTGCACAGCAATGCAACTTGTGTCAAACTTCAGACAGCTCAGAAAGTAAACACTGCTGCTTGGCGTGGCATCCCTCATCCACCATTACATATATGGCAAGAAACAATACAGCCATAAAATATCACACGCTGCATTTTTCCTATCCCAGCTAGTTACAGTACAAGTGCCACGGAATAAAGGGCATTCCCGTGGCAAGTCAGAACTCCACACACGCCTTCACCTACTTCTTTTCAGAGAAAGCATTTATTCTCCTGATTTTCTGCTTAGAAATCCAAGCCTGTTCCCTTACTGGAATTACTCTTTTTCTTGTCCCAGAGAGAGAGATGGAGAAAGCGTGCATATAAAAGCAATTTCTTACTGTTACAGTCCGCAACTGACACTGAAGTTTTGCTTGCGTCATGTAAAACGAGCACACCAATTAAACAGCTTCCGGGAAACTTCTCCGCTCCGCAGGAATGAACCCTTAGACATACACACTAATGCTCTCATGCGCACAAAGTTTGGCCTTGGATAACTGAGCAATCAGTTCACCTGAACTCCCAGCTACGTACGGGAACGCTAGCTGAGAAAGCCTGGGTGTCTCCATTGAGTTACTTTGTTCGAAAGGCGGACCTTCTCTTTTAAAGCTAAAAGCCAAATCCCCTGAGAGATACACCTACCCGGTTTTTGGCATACTGCAAGAGAACAAGATCAAATCAGGCCGCGTACTGAGACACAAACTCCCCTCGGTGAAGTTCCGTAGCTCCCCGGGAGCTAAGCAGAGCTCTGCTCATCTCAGCACAGGCAAAGGAACACGCGACAAGCCCAGTCCTTCCCCAGTGTTAAAACACGGGAGCCGCAACACTACCACACCAGGCCGTACAGAAAACGTGAATTACTGGAGTTCTCAGCCTGCAGCTTTCGCAGCAGCTGCACCACTTAATCTGTTTATGATCTGAAGCTGTGAAAAAAACACGAGAAAGTATGAGGTGCAAATCCAGCTCTAATGGACTTTTTGAAGCTGCTCATCTCACCTTCTTTCCGACTTCACCTACTTCAGGAGTACGTTAACTCATACCACAGCTCAGGACACCCTCTGCTCTGGCCCACGTTATCACTTGTCACTTCTGGAGCTAGCACAGCCCCACGACTGCAGCAGGCCGCAGGGTACGCAACAAATTCCGACGGATGCGTTACTCACGGTGCAGCACACAACGCCACCGAGCTAGCTATCTGCAGAGCGGTGGTGACAGGGCACCTGAAGAATGCTGGCTGTACTGCCGCTCCGTGCAGGCACACTTTCCACAATCTGCGTGCAGAGTTCAGACCAGGACCAGCCCCAGATCGCTGCTAGTTCGCTGCATGTTCTGCTGAGCGATCAATACCGGCAGCGTTGGGAGCAGTAACACCACCCACCATTAAAATAACATTCTGCCATTACCAAAGTTTCTGCATTTCTACTTCTTGTACTAAACCCGTGTTTACCCTGCAACACGCTAGATCAAAATGCCTCATAACAGTTTAAATAAATAAGGATACAAACGCTTAGGTATGAAAATTATTATGTATCTAATAAAGAGGTAATGAGACAAAAGCACTCCTCCTGCCTGGCTAGATAAGGGAAAATCTCTCCTGTGGATACTCCAGCGTGCGAGCCAGCTCGTCGAGTGCTGCTCGGTAACGGTCAGCTACCAGCCCCGAGTCTCAACCTTCCTTTTCGATTCAAAGGGCAACGAGACAACTGCAGAATCTATCGCGAAGCCTTAACGATGTTCACAGCAAGCCTGTCTGTTATATCCCCTCAGTTCCCCGCTTTCCCTTCGCTCAGACAGTTGTTTTAGCTGCTTTGCAGAACGCAAGCAGACCGATTTTGACTGCGCAAACTTCGCTACGGTAAGCCAAGGCGCTATTTTTACCAGAAAGATTAAAGGCGGCTAAAATTCACCCTGACAAAAAGAGTTGCTTAACATCACCGCATCAAAGCATAAAGCGAAGTATAAACAGGTGCGAGTGGTTGTGTTCTGCTGAACGTTCAGGCCTGCCACCAGACCCTTCGCCATCGCGCTGCTACGCTCGCTTACGAGCGCCTGAACACTTCGTGTTCAGCAGCAGCACAACTCGGCCTACCAAAACGTCTCGAAAGCACGTCCCCAGCACGTAAGCTGCAGCATCAAGTGGCATGGGTTTACGACTGCAGCTACAACTCAGTTATCCATCCCAGAACTCGCTGCCTGCCCACCTACACAAATACAACTTCCCAGGTTGTCCCAAAACTTGTTCATTTAAGCCCCAGCGCAAGAAAGCGGGCAGTTTTGGGTTCAGGAGCAGGTATTTGACAGCTATCACCACTCATACCACTTACATTGCCTAATACAATGCATAGAAGCATGCAGCAATCTTTCCACCAGCAGCCTCGGCAGCTAGGATCCAATCTAAAACGTAGTTTTTGGAAAAAGCACCGCCAAGTGCACCAACATACCTGCGCTCTCCAGCATTGAGGCATTTTGCCTGGGGGTCACGGCACAACACCACGGACACAACCCTACTTCTCCAGGACACAACGTGGGGCTTTCCGTCCCCGCTGGCCAGAGGCCCCCTGCGCCGTGCAAAACTTCCCGCAGATACTGGAGCCTACATCTCCAGTGCGGCACAGAGCTCCCCGAGACGCATTAGAACTTGCTGAACAGGACGTAATTATGACTGAAGCATTCCAGAACAGACCAAGAGAACTTCAAAAAAAAAAAAAAAAAAAAAAAAAAAAGAGAGAGAGAGAGACAGCTTCAAACAGCCTTCCCTGGCTACCCGTACAGTCTACAGGTCTGAGGAATTTCAGAAAAATCGTGTTTTTCCCAGGTTACTCTGGTGCATTTCGTAGCAACTTACGTATCAGCCTTCCCTATGGCATTCTGTCACTTCCACAAAAGAGATTAACGCCGTTCAGTCACAAGACCTCACCTAGATATTTTTCTGCCAATTCTTACTCTTAATACTCTTTCTCTTTTTGGCATGTTTCTTGGGAGATTGAAAATAAAAAGATTTCATGAATTAGAAAAAAAAAAACCCTGAAGTATCTGTAAGCTACTGCCAAATGCACACTAAGCAAACTGAAAAAAAAAAAAAACAACCCACAAAATTTATCAGCTCAATTATAGTAATATTTTTTTTCTATCCATAAAAACACAGCAGGCACACCACGATTAACTTATCACCGACCCTCCGACGAGATTCAGCAATCTCTGAGAACAGAGGTGCAAGTCAAACACCCGACCCGACCCTACGACGGCAATTAAAACGGAACACTTCAAGACTTGAGTACACGCACACACGCGCTTATGCACACACGTGCGTACTCGCAGTGGGCGCACGCTCGCTGGGAACGAGAAATTTTGCTGCGTTTAATCACCCACGAACCCCCCTCGGACATGAAAAGCAGGGCGAAGACGCTCCGCGACGTGGGGACGAGTCGCAGCTACCGCCGGGCTGCCGGGCATTTCATCCCAACTTGAGTGCCCGAGCGGGTCTGCAAATTCTTTTATTATCATTATTTTAAATTTTAAACGGGGAAAGAGCTCGGAGCAGGTCGAACCGAGCTCCTTAAACCTATCTCAGCGCACTCAGAGATGGGGGGGGGGGGACAGAAGGAGGATAACACCAACAGATATATGAAAAAAGCAGGATAGGGATGTGGCGTTGAGTTTTTTTTTTTTTTTTTTTTAAGGCTCCGCAGCACAGCCCGGAGACGCAGAGCGGGGTGGCAGCGAGGGGGGAGGGTGGGATAAAAGAGGGGGGTGAAGGAGAAGCATGGGGACCCCCAAAAAGAGGAGGGGGCCCCCGGGGAAGGGTGGGGACCCCTCAGAGAAGGGGGGCGGGCGGGTGGGCCCGGAGACCGCTCGTCGCCGTACGGCGACGAGCGGTCTCCGGGCCCACCCGCCCGCCCCTAAAAGAGGGGGGGGGACCCCAAAACACCCCCCTCCCCCCCTCCCTGGTGTCTCACCTGTGCTGTCGCTCGCGGAGAAGCCCGGCGAGTTGAGCTTGGCTCGCTTGGGGTTGGGCGGCCCGTCGAGTAAGTTCTCCGCCATGGCAGCCGCCGCCGCCGCTCGGGGCCCGTCCCGAGGCGCTCCCGGAGGAGAAGAACGAAGGGGGAAGGCGAACAACAGCGCCGCTCAGTGCCCGGCCGCCGGCGGCCCCCTCTCCCCCATACCCGGGGCCGCAGCAAGGCCGCAGGGAGGAGGGCTCGGGGCGGGCTCGGGGGGAAGAACCCAAGCGCCCCCTCCCTGCCGGCCTCGCTCCTCCCGGCCTCTCCCCCGCCCTGCCGCCGCCGAGGAGGTGCCCGGATGGCGGCTCCGGCAGTCACTCGGGGAGCATAGCGGGGCCTCTCCTCCTTTCCCCCCCCCTCCCCCCCGCCCGCCGCCCTTCCTCGGCCTCTCCGCGATGCCGGGGGGGGCTCGGCCCCCGGTTCCCGGTCCCCCCCCCCCCCCCCCCTCCCTGCCGCCCGCTCCCCTCCGCCGCCGCCGCCGCCGCCCCCACCCGCGGCTCTGAGCCGCGGACCCAAAACGGGAGAGGTGGAGGTGGAGGTGGGGGGGGGGGGGGGGGGGTGGAAAGGCTGGGGCTTGGAGGGGAAGGGAAGGGAGGGAAGAAAAAAAAAAAAAAAAAAAGGGAAGGAAGGAGGAGGAAGGCGGGGGAGAGGAAAAAAAAAAGAGAGGAAAAAAAAAGAGAAAATGGGAAAAATTAGGAAAAAAAACGCCCCAAAACAATGAGCGCGCCGCGGTCGCCGCCGCCGCTCCCGGTCCCGCTGGCGGAGCCCGGCGGGCCCCGTCCGGCGCTGCCCCGCGGCCCCGAGCCCCGCTGCCCGTCTGCGGCGCCCGGCGCGGCTGCCCCGTGTCCCGGCGGGCGGCCCCGCTGCCCCGGCCCGGCCCGGCCCGGCCCCGCTCCGCTCGCGCCGCGCTCCGGCTCCGCGACAAGATGGCGGCTGTTGATTCCTCAATTAAAAAAAAAAGTTTTTTTTTCTCTTCTCTTTTCCAGAGACCATGGGGGCGGGGACGGGGAGGTGCCTGCGCGCTCCGTCACCGCGCACCGGGCACGCCTCCCCGCCGCCCCCGCCGCCGGCCGCCGCCGCCGGAAAGGCGCGAGCGGCGCCGGAAAAGCCGAGCTCGTCCTCAGTTGCTCCGCGGTGTCCTGGGGAGGAGGAGGAGGAGGAGGAGGAGGAGGAGGAGGAGGGGGGCGGCCGCCGCTGCCGGCTGCTGGCCGTCGGTGCCTCCGCGGTGTCCGCTCGCCGCGCCCCCCCTCGGTCGCCCCCTCTCAGTTCCCCTCAGCCGCCTCCTCCGTGTGGCGTCCCGGTCTCGTTCGCCTCAGACTCAACCGCCGGCCTCGGCCGGGCACCTCGTAGCACCCCTTGTTGCCCCCTCACAGGGTGTCCCCTCAGTGTGGCACCTCACAACATGTCCCCTCAGCGTGCCCCCTTCGTGTATCCCCTCACAGCGCGTCCCCTCACAGTGTGACACCTCACAGCGTGTTCCCTCAGTGTGTCCCCCCACACCGTCCCTTCCCAACACGTCCCCCCTCGGTGTGCCCCCTCCATGCATCCCCTCACAGCGTGGCCCCTCAGTGTGGCACCCCACAACATGTCCCCTCACAATGTCCCCTCACAGTGTGCCCTCTCTGTGTATCCCCTCACAGCACGTCCCCTCACAGTGTGCCCCCTCACAACATGCCTCCTCAGCGTCTACCCTCACAGTCTCCTCAGTGTGCCCCCTCTGTGTATCCCCTCACAGCATACCCCCTCAGTGTGGCACCTCATAACACGGCCCCTCACAGCATGTCCCCTCAGTGTATCCCCTCACAGTGTGTCCCCTGAGCGTGTCCCCTCAGTGTGGCACCCTGCAACATGTCCCCTCAGTGTGCCCCCTTCGTGTATCCCCTCACAGTGTATCCCCTCACAGTGTGCCCCCTCGGTGTGGCACCCCAAAACATATCCCTTCATAGCGTGCCCCCTCTGTGTATCCCCTCAGTGTGGCACCTCTCAACATGTCCCCTCAGTGTGTCCCCTCACAGTGTGCCCCCTCGGTATGGCACCCCACAACATGTCCCCTCACAGCATGCCCCCTCTGTGTATACCCTCACAACATGTCCCCTGAGCGTGTCCCTTCAGTGTGGCAGCCCACAACATGTCCCTTCACAGTGTGCCCCCTCAGTGTGTCCCCTCCGTGTATCCCCTCACAGCACATCCCCTCACAGTGTCTACCCTCACAGTGTGCCCTCTCACAGTGTCTCCCCTCAGTCCCCTCACAGCATCCCCCTGCATTCCCCCCTCTCGCTGTCCCCTCCCAGCCCCACCACAAATTCCCCTTCTCAACGTCCCTCTGTGTCACCTCTCAGCACCCCCGGCACCCTCAGGACCTGCCAGCCTGTGCCCTCCCGTGGGGTTTTGCGGCAACGCCAAGGCCATGGGGCCTTGTCCCCCTGATGCCTGTCAGCCTGCTGTCCCCCCACAATGGCTGGCTTCCCTCAGCACTGTCCTCATCCTCTGCCCCCTCACGCCACAGGACTTGGGGACGCCCCACACGTTCCCTGCCAAAACTCCCGCTCCCAGCACCCAAGCCTGGGCACCAGCAGCCTGCAAGAGGCCGCTGCGGACCCACTGAGGGTCCAGCTTCCAGCAGGCCCGGTGTCCCCCGGTCCCCCAGGGCCGCCTGTCCCCATGCTGCTGGCTGGCACAGCCACACACCGGGGCAGCGCTCAGGCACTGGGGGCCCCAGCGGGCGGCGGCGCCAGGCGGCGGCTGGGGCTCCTGCCTTTAAAAACGCCTGCACTCTGTCTAGACAGACTTTCCTGGCTGAAACAGGTTTATAGGACTGGAGCTCATATGCTTCAGTGGATTTCCATACTGGTTCCCAACTTGAGAAGCAGGTCGTATAAGCCCCGGTGACGTGGCACGCCAAGGCAGTAGCAGATCACCTTGTACCCAAACTAGTTGCTCGGGGCTGTTTTCATCCCCAATATGTCGACATGTCCCCAAAGAGCAGAAATTACTGGAGGCCAGACTGGAGAAGGGCGCTGGGACAATGCCGATGAAATCCATAAGCTGAGATGGATCAATCAGCAACTTTGCATTGGTTTAAAGGAGATCTATAATGACACCTTTTGCAAAGGGCAAGTCTCTCTTTTGTTTACTGCTAAACTCGTATTCATTACATCTACTTTGACATTTACATGCATTTCATTACATTTACTTGCAAATTCAATATTTATTTACATGGTGCCTGTCCATGCTGAATTCTGACTGTAATCACGCACAGGAGGTCTCTTATAGGCCTCTGCTTCCACCACTACATTACTCATTAGTTACACAGGTAGTGTTCCCTGGTTTTGTCTGCCATACAGACATTTCCTTCGAAAGCAGTGTTTCCGTATGCTTTCGGATAGGTCAGGGTGGGACGGGGCTTAGTGTTTCACAGCGGCTCCAGATGCGAATGCTCTGATTCTGAACTGGGTCTTGCACCACAGACACCAGTCCTTTGGGTGGAAGGCTCAAGGTCAGTCAGTGAGGCACTTGCTACCGAAACACCGCTGCTGCAGAAGCAGTAGAAGCCGGTGGGCACAACAGGCCACTAGCCCTTGGCTTCTGGTCTTTGCTAAGCTACCACCTGTCTGTTTCAAGTTTAGGAGCACAAAAATGTCTACTTGTCCATCATTTTAAAAATGAGGGCAACACACCGAGGAACAGTACTTCCCTTAGGCAAATAGGGCATCTAAAACACTGTAACAAGGATCTGCAACAGCTTCTGTCCAGCAGTGTTTCACTGTAATATAAGGCAAGTGCCCTGGTTTAGGTTAAGGGACAACGTTTTGTTGTTGGAGGTGGATGGATGGAAATCAGGTCAGATTGTCTGTCCGTCATGCACAACAGAAGACAGCAGTGCCCTTTGCTATCTGCTACCTGAACTTTTTAAAAAAAGTATGGTCTGGACATTTTGAACTGCAGCTAGCATAACTTTTTGCCCTTGCCTTGCCCATTACATCACTTGTGGTCTTGAAAATGAAGGATTCACTGGAGCAGCTAACCCCAGGAGATACCCACAGTGTTTTACCCCCTTCTGTACTGCTGCAATGACTCTACAGCTCTGGTGTGAAGTCAGGAGGGGGATCTACTGATGGGAACAGAACCTGGATGGATCCACAGCTTTTCTCTAGGAAGGTGTTTATGCTGCCTGAATACAGACAGCGTGCTCATGTTATACCAATACTGCAGCTCTGACTGTACAGCTACAACACACAAAGCCCAGACACACCACCACAACTCTAACAGCAGCTCGTGCCTGCTAGGGCAACCCTGTGCTCTCAGTACTGGGAATGGGGATGGGGAGCAGGTGGAAGCAGGCCATGAATCCTCTCCCACAAGCTGGGAGAGCTCCTTTACCTTTACAGCAAGTGTCAGGCCAAACCAGGCCTGCCACATAAGCAAAATCAGAGGGGGGCTTTGAGTCCCGGGGAGTGGGAGAGGAAGGAGGTGCTTTGGAGGGAGAGAATCCTATACCCTGGGGCAGTAAAGCAGGACGAGGATACTATTGATGCTGTCTTGCAGCTTCTCCTTGCCGAGGTCTCCTTAGGGTGGCCCCAGCTGCCTCCTGCCATGGGATCAGAACAGCATGGGCTTCATGGCAGGAGTGAGGGGAAGAACTTGACTCTTATCCACCACCCCTATAAATAGAGCTATGACAGCTTGCCCAAAAGGCTGCCCAAACAGTACTGCAGAGCTCGGGGTACCATGCTCTTTGTAATAACACCCACTGAAAATGCCAAACACAGAATGAGCTCAAGCAAATAGGAGGATTTTGTGAGAAGGTACTGTGTAGCAAGCGAATGAGCCTCGTACTCCAAACTCGCACCCAGTGTTCCCAGTCACAGATCCCAGCTCCCCGCTTGCCCAGCCAACAATTAAGCACTTGCATAGATTCCTGAGGACTTCATTGGTGGTGCTCAGGAGCCACCGTGAAGCAGGTGCTTAGTGGATAGCCCCTTTGTTCAGGGACTAGTTCCAAAAGAAATTGCATAATAAAATCTGCACTGCTGCAGCCCACTTCCAGACTTCCTGTCTCCAAAACTAAGCTGCTTAAAGACACAGTTCCCAAGATCAATCTTCCTTCCTCAGCCAAAACATGGAAGTATCATTTCTATAGCACGCAACCTCTGATCCTTACAACCAAACAATTAACAGTGTTTGAATAACTTCTGAGGAGCACTGCTCTGCAACTCATATTCAACATGGCATCATCCAAACAGTCCTAACGGGAAATAAGAGTCAGTATTTCCTGGGAACATTATATCCTGGCATTTGGTTGCCTTACCTGCCACATTTGCTGCCAAATGAAGTTGTCCCAGGCAAAAAGATAAGCACAGCATCCGTTATCTCCTCTCCGCCCAGCTGCTGAAGAAGGTGCTGCATATTCTTCCTCCAAGTACGTCTGTCTGGTTAGACACACCCTGCACTCTTGGGATTGTGGAACAACTTTATGTGACATAACTGCTGTTTCTGGCTTCTGATTTTCATCGTATGTGTGAATTCTTGTTGTGTTCAGGAAGTGGTGGTAACCCCTGGGACCGCAATCATAGTGCTGTTTTGTGTTTAGTTAGATGTCTGTGCACTTCTGCAAACCCTCAGTTCCTCGGGCTACAGAGCCTAACTAACGTCCCAAGCAGTCTGCTTGCTTCATTTTCTCCGAAATAAAACATCTGCAGGTGGCTAGCTGTGCTTCATAGGTGCCATCCTGTAATGCAATACTGTCAAGTATCAGCCAGACCTGATTCTGCATTCCTTGTCAATGCGTATGTATCATTTTAAAGCAATTTCCTACCTCCAAGTTGAACAAAGTCTAGCGGGGATGGGATGCAAGCATGGGTATTACTGTGAGCTGCTCAAAACCCTGCCCATTCATTGTCTGTCAAGACCATCCTCTCCACTGGCATAAATCTGGTGTAGAGGAATCATCCATTTAACAAGTAAAGCTCTCGCTGAAGTGAGAATAACGGTTCAGGAAAAACATGCAGTCTTCTGTCACCAGCACAATCACGTCTCTCGCTCTGAGTGGTCCTTTCTTCATATGTCCCAAATGTGAAGTCCTTTTGCTGGAGTTGGCCTGTCATTTTGCCATGCCTGACAAACTGTTATGAAAAATCTGTATAAATCTGTGTTTATGTTCTCATCCTGGGCTCTTTCTCTAGAAATCATGGTTTGCACTTTGTCTGAGACAATAGTCCATTCGCTTTTCTTTTCTTTTTAAATTATTTTTAAGTCAAACTGCTATGAAAAATGTCTGTTTTTGGGCTCTGTTACACTACAGTTTTGTCTGTATGCCACCAGCTCTCAGCCTCACAGTCAGTTTGAAAATTGTATTTCTATCCATAAAATAGTAATCTGTGTAATCTCGGCAAGTTTCATGCCTGCCAGTTCCCTCTTAGCAGTTGCAATTAGTGGTTTATGGGAGGCTTCAGCCAACACGGGCCAAAATAAAGACATGAAGCTTTTTTTTTTTTTTTTTTTTTTTTTTTTTTTTTTTTTTTCCTGCAGACCATGGTGAAATATTCCCCTTTCCTGAGCACATGGAAATATGGGGTGCCCTGAGGTACACTTGACCATTCAAGATGGGTTGATTTCAGAGGTTTTTGCCTCCCTGCTCTCCGCCACGTCCCTCTGTCAAACACTTGGCCCTTCCCATGACACAGACAGCAGAAGGAAGCATCTGCAAGTGCTTTGGGTGCTGCAGGTCACAGTCTGGTGTGCCAGTTTAATCCCAAATCAATGACAGCCCAAGTTAACATGCTGAGTTGTGAGCTCTGGTGGCTAGCACGGCTCATGCTCCTGCCTACTAAGTTCACTATAGAGTCCACCTCTTAACTGAACGTCCATCTCCTCAAAAGACCTCATCCTTCCTGCTGCAGCTGGCGCCTCAGCCCACTCTTCATTCACTCCACGAACCTCAGAGCAGTGACATATTAGCAATCTCCATGAACTGCTGCCCCAAGGTGGGGGATTGGGTGCTTGCCTGTCCCTTGAGAGATGTCTTCATATTCCTCCTCATCCCTTTTTATCCTCTGTCCTTTCCATGAGGGCTTTTACAGAGACAAGATCAAGGGCTCAGCACATTTTACCCCACTAAGCATTGCTCTGTTTGATCGAATGCACCATGTATTAACCTACTTGGATAGACTGCATATTTCTTTTGTGGAAGTAAAGTAATTACTGTAAATTTCATAGTTCAGCTGTTCTTCTCTCTCTGCATATAGCTTCTTTTACTACTGGTAGCACTGCTCACAGCAACACAGTGACTTCCACGTAAGTGTCTAAGATGACATTTGGAAATGTCCTCCTGGTGTTCGGCCTGACAGTCCCTGTTTTCTGCTGAAAAAAAATAATGTGACGGCCCCATGAAAACTCTGCCTGAGCTCTCCGTCTCACCATCATCCTGTTAGTCACCCGTGTGCAAAATTCTGCTGAGCCTTTGCAAAGCCAGGCCGTGGGGACACTGACTGCGTTGTTCCCCTGCTCTGGGCATTGTCCTGGCTGATGCACGGCTCTGCTGCTGCTGCTGCTGCTTCACTGAGCCTCGCCTGGCCCTCCTGCCTCAGCCCTCTCCTTCAGAGGAACTCCTGGTGCTGGTCGTGGCTCTGGTGCAAGACCTCTGGTTATCCCTAAGAGCTCCATTCCTGGAAAATTCTCTCTGCCTTGTTAAGGGCTTGCCCATCAGCCCACCAGCTTTTGTCTCTGGGCTCGACTCCTTCCACCTGCTAATAAACTTAGCAGAGACTCTGTTGAACTCCCAGGGTCACCCCCAAGCTCTTCTGCAGTGCCAGCCTCTTTGTTACCTGGATCCAAAGCCACCTCTTGGCTCTAATGTCAGGCAGGTCCCTCATCTTCTGTGTTGGGTCCGGGAGTTAGCTCTGTCCCAGCTCCCAGAGAACGATTAAAGCCTGAGGGGTGGCTGCCCTCCAGGAGGCTGTCCTGTCCCTGCTCAGCCACTGCCACCTGCATTCATGCCCCGACTGTGCCACTCAGGGCAGAGACCAGCCCCAAACGTGAACACACAACAGCACTGTGCCTCTGCAGGCACAGAGCTGAGCTCCTCACGGGGGACAGCCGGCTCCACTTCCCTGCCCTCCCGAGCACCCAGTCGCCACCCCGTTCTCTGCCCAGCCCTCACCTCTCCCCGGAGGCGCCTGGGTTTTGTGCTGGCTGACACTTCCAGCTATGGAAATGCTTGCTAACTGTGCTTCTGTGGCTGGCCACGTGCAAACCCCTCTAGCTTACGGCACCACCAGGGCCAGCAGCTCTGCAGGCAGCCCCTGCCCCACCGCAGCAATTGGGGGTCTCCCCACAAGCGGCCTCCTCGGGGGGCCCTGGCCTGCACCGGGAGCGCTCGTCCCCATCAGCAAGGCCGGGGCCCGCGCTCCTGTTGCGGCAGGCAGGGTCCCCAGCGGCGACCAGGAAGCCTTTCTGGGCTGGGTCTGTGGAAAACTGGCCTGCCGAACCAGTTCCCATTTGTATAAAGTTCTTCAATATTCATCAGGGAAGGGAGAGCCCATGAGCAGGGCCCGACGAGGCGAATACATTAACCGCCTGTGTGTTCCCCCAGCCTCGCTCTTCCTCTAGCACAAGGGTTCTTGCCCTGTTTTAGGCAAAAACAAACAAACAACAAACTTCCACAGGAGAGAGCAGCCTGGTTGGAGGTGGGAGAGCCGTACTGGTGGCCCCACACTGCCTGATGAGCCAAGCCATGCTGCGGGCAGCCGGTCCCCATCACCACCTTGTCCAAGCCGCTCTCAGGAAGGATCTAGCTCCGGGACCAGCCGTGGGGTGCGTGGGTGGCTGGGCTCGGAGGCCTCTCGGGGTCCCTCCTGCTCAGGAGCTGAGGCTCAGGAGGTTCAGGAGGCCTGGGGCCACACCGTAGGGCTGTCCATCTGCAGAGCCCTACAGCGAGCAGAGGGGACACCTCCCTCCAGCCTGGAGTTGGGAACTGCATTTCCTAGGAGAAGTGCAGCTGAACTCTGGTCTCCTCAGCATTTTGGGGGAACTGGAAGAATTGGATGATGCTTTTTTCCCCCCCTTTCTAGCCAAAAACACGTTTTCAGGAAGTGTACTTTTCTGCAGGTGGACAACCCCTGCATATTCAGGTATTCAGTGAGTATTCAGAAAGCCCTTGAGGTTTCGGTTTTTGGATTTTGGAAAGCACTGAGACATTCTGATCTATTAATTGATACAGAAAACAATTCATCTCCATGCTTCATAAGCAAAGTTTTAAAAAACAGCTTCTAGCTCTGAAACTAGGAAAATAACGAGTGAGAAATGACAAATTAACTAAACTGTATTGTTTCGCCACCCTTCCCTCACTGAATTTCTCACATTGATTCAAACCAAATTTGTTATTTTTTCCTGTTACAGCAACAACCACATCAAAGGATCCACTACTTCTCTAACCCTGTGGTTCTCTTAGACAGCTTCTCAGCTAAGGTCTGGTTCTTGCACATCCCACACGGATGCGCCTCATTTCCCCCAACTGGCCCAACACCTGAGGTCTCCTGGGTATTCCCTCTGGAGTGTGCTGGAGCCAAACCCAAACACTTTCTATCGATTCAGCCCAGAATTTTTCCTGAACACAGTCTCAGGGCTTCAGCTGTAAAACCTGTTCAGAAGAAATCACCTTTTGCCCTGTGTTTGCACAGTGCCCAAATAATGGGCTTGGGTGAAAATAGAAATAATTGTTGTCTTTATTGCTTCTAGCTCAGGTTAAGGGGATCAGAGCAAAGCTGACTGTTGTGGTGGTGATAACTGGCACAGGAAAAACTGGGATAATTTCCACTGGAAAACCGGTGTTAGAGCAACTCTGACGAGGTGTTCTACTCTGCTGCTTTCAAGGTTATCAAAAAAATGATCGCCCTCTCAGCTGCGATGTCCCATTCTGTGACATTAATGGCAGGAAAATTTAAAGCCAAAGGAATCTCCTGGCACAATATGCAATTTGCCTGGGGAAATTAGTTTAAAAAAGGATCAGAAAGTTAAATACTATTGCTGGGCTTAAAATGAAGGCGAATGATTTTATAGCCAAAATAATATTTTTCTATGATGAATTATGTAGAAGGCAAGAGTAATAAAATGTCACGCTCCAGGGTATAAAACAATCCCTGTAAAGGTCAGAAAGCACTTTTAACGTACATGCACATCACCGCACATTAGTCCAGATGCATTTTAATTTGTTTGGATTTTGTGTCCTTGATTGGACACAACACTTTTCTCGCCTGAAATTCCTCAAGGCCAAACACCTTGTCAGCTGGACCGGGAGAGGAGCCTTCACCAGCTCTCTCAGATTATTGCTGCATTCCTTTAAGCGTGAGGCTGGATTATTTTTGTTATGCGTATTACTTCTGTCCCGTTCTTGCAAGACCTGACGCACTCTAAGTCTTTGTGGCATCTCGCCCTCTGATTTGCGACTCTGCGATTTTGCTATTACGACACCGCCTCTAATTACAGCAGGATTAACTTTTCAAACCAACCTGTCCACCTTGCACGCAGCTCACTTCCTACACTGCTGAATTTATCAGGCTGGCTGTTCGACCTGCGCAGACGCGCACTAAGCACTCTGCACTTAGGTCCTGGCGCCGAGCGTGCTTCTGTTTCCTTAAACCAACAGCAGATTAGGAGGTAAGCAGAGAACCTCCCTTTTTTTTTTTCCTGGTTTTCTTCCCATCCCACGCCAGCCACCCCAGCCTTAAGCGTGGCAGGGAGCTGGGTGCTGGACAAAGCACTACACCTCGCCTCTGCCGCCCAGCTCTGCCATGCTTGTTTTATGGCCACATCCATTTAATCACCCTACAAGCAGCCAGCACAGCCCCCCCGCCAGGTGGGCTCTACTCCCCGTGGCCCAAGCCCACAACTCCCTGCTTATTTGAAGCTTCTCAGCTGCCTTCCAGGCTCTCCCATACAAGAAGGCACTTGGTGCTCATTTAGGGCAATTTCCCAGGCTGGTTTGAATTTGAGAGCTCTGAAAAACACTTGTGAAATAAAAAAAAAGACACAACATTTTTACAACAGTTTTCAGTGACGTGCGCAGCATCCTGAAATGCTCGTGTGGAATTTGCTTGTGAGCTTTGTAAAATTACCCTCTAGCAGAGAGCAAATAGGAAGAATTCAAACTAGGAAAGCCAATTTACATTACTGAAGTGTTAAAACAGGACAGAGCTGTTATCTCCAATCCATGCTAGAAAAGCAGCGGAGGACAGTGTGAAATACAGGATTTTGCATGGATGGAGACTCTGCCAGGAAGACTTTATATCTTAAAATGTCTCAAAGCATCCCAAAGCAAGCATCAGCCCAGTTGTTAGAGCAAGTTCGGTCCCAGGACCGCAGCCCGTGTGCAGGGAGGAGCAGTGGCAGGGACAAAGAGTGACCTGAGACCTCCAGGCACGGAGGTGACCAGCCCCGACTGACCCCTTGCCAGACACAGGAGCCCTCGGTTGGCAGCACCAACACCAGCTGCGTGCTGTGCTCTGCAGCCCCCTGTGTGCCCTCCTGCAACTCCAAGGAAGGGGCCATGGAAGCCTGGGGAGGCTGAGGCTGGGTGGCCAGCACAACTATGGGTGCACAACCCACCATGGGGTTGCTTAAAAGCTTCCAGAAGGCATCCATGAAGGAGGAGACCTGGAAGGGGATGTGGATTTCACTTGCGGACAACGTGAGGCTTCTTACCCTCTTGTCACTGCAGCAGCTGGTCCAAAATTCCCCATGGTGGAGCCCAGATGCTGGTTTCTGGGCACCTCTGAGCTCGTGATGGGGACACATCTGCATTGAAAGGATCTTCAATGCCCAGCCCACATTGAGCAGGGCACAACCTCCTCTCCAAGTGCCTGCTGGAGCCGTGCTCAGCCTGAGGGCTGTGCAGGATCTGGCCCCGTGCAGGGATGTGCGGCTCCTCTGTCCTGAGCCTCCCCATGGACCTCCAGGGGCTCAGCACTGCCACAGTGCCATGGTCCCACCACACAGCAGCAGCCAGACCATCCCAGGCCAATCTGCTCCATCAAGCAAATCACTCATTTGCCACCTAATTAATTAACAGGTTATTAATTAAAACGGAATAGTACCAGATTCAGCGCCCAATCCAAAACCTCCACTCATCACTGTAGGGTATTAACCCAGCACCCAACTCTCCGTACCCTATGCACCCTCATTTCAGGCATTTAATCCAATCTGTCTGTTATGTTCTTCATAGAACTGGGATGAGGGATTGTGCTGAAGGCCCTTATGAAATTGAGATACGTCCCATCCACTGCTTCACTGCTGTCTTATGAAGGAAGCTAGGTTAGTTGGAAATAATTAAATTTCTTAAGTTACACCACTATCAAAATTACTCTAATGAGCCCCTTTGTGCCCTTTTTGTGCTTGCCCTTCTGACACCTCTCCTGTTGTCCCTCTGGCCTGGAAAGCAATTGCTTGTCTGGGTTGTCAGAGAGCTCCTGATGCACTGGACACCAGTCCTGGGCCTCGCAGGGCTGCTCCTGTAGCCATTCCTCCTCCGTCCAAGGCTGGGGAGCATCCTGGCATGGCAGCCTGCAGCTCCAGGCACGGAGACCAAATCCTCCTGCTGGGCACCTTGGGCTTTTTGGAGAGCTACTGGAAAGAAGCCCCACTCTCCTCCTTTGCACCTCCAGACACCCAAGCCCCAGAGCGGGGCACGCTGCAGTTCTGGGGCAAGGTCATGCACCCCCTGCCCGCTCCTCGCTCCCCCCAGAAGCTGAATTAAAGCTTGCAGTTTAAAATGAGCTCATTTTGCTTCACAGGCTGCAAGCCCCGGTGAGCGCACCGCTCCCCTCGTGCACCGTCACAGTGTGCCATTACTCACTGCAAGAGAGTTGCAGCTTATTTCAAGGTTGAATTTGCCCAGCTTCAGGTCCCCGGGACATTTACATCTCTGGAAGCAATCCGGGGGCACTGCAGAGCTGCTGCTTTCCGTGGTCACATCCCCGGTCAGGAGGCTGGCTTCTAACAGCCTGATGTCACCATATACCCACTTTCTTTACATTCTCTGTATTTTTAACGTTAGGGAGGACACATTTCATTTTTTAAGCTTTCCTTTGCAATTGCAAGGACTGGATGCTTTTTGGATGACGACAGCTGAGAATCTCATGCATTTGCGTGGCTGCAACCAATGACTTAAAAAACCTACTTTAACTAAATCACTGCCCAGGATTTATCAAAGACTCACAAGGCTGATGTACATGAGAGCTGTTGACACACAGCACAGAGCATATGAGCCCTAAAGTACCTAAAATTATCTCATGTTATCTTTTGAAAATATGTCTCCACCCTCCATTCAGAATGACAACTTTTGGCAACAACAAGAAAACAGAAATGACAGATGGTAACAAAATCTGGTACACAAACATGACAGTAGGCAATATAATGAACATTTCACCCACTCTTTCATTTATGCTAATCATTGCTTTTGAGCAACCTGAATTGTTATGCCAGACAGCAGTGGATCTGAAGCATGGCATATCAAATCTCAAAGGGCCACCAACCTGAAACCAGAATAAAACCCCCACCGGGCTGCTCATTGTGAATGAAATTAAAGTATCGCTAAACTACAGCCTGCTCTGACGTCTGCTGAAAAATCCCCCTGGTTCCTAAAAAGCACATCAGCCCCCCCTGCAGAAACAGAACCAATTCGTGCCCTGAAAAATGCTACATCCACAAAATACAGGTAGTCCAATTTTCCTGATATCCGAATCTTCACCGTGTTCAGATGAAGCAGCAAGAAGTTGCAGGCAAAGGTGAGAATTAGTGTTCTTGCATTAAATGCACATTGTGCTATCAAAACATTATTACGGCGACAACATTTTTCTTTTAAAAATTCTTCCCTCTCAGACGAAGAACTGAGTCCCCATGGGAAAAATGTTTACTTTCCCATTTGTAGCCCACTTATCTCGTGCTGACATTCTCAGTGGAAGGTGCTATGTCATCCACAAAACTCCTTTTATTTCATAAAAATAGAAATCAGCTTTTTTTTTTTTTTTTTTTTTTTTTTTTTTTTTTTTTTTTCCCCCACAGCCTCGTAGCCTCATGTACTGGACAGTATCCCTGTTCAATTATTCTGAAGACATGCTCGTAGCCTCTGACGCAGCAGTCTGTAAGACTCAGACCGTTCCTTGCCTTCCTGCCCCGCCATTTCAGTGCTTCCTCCTACGCCTGCTGGTACAAAGGTTCCTGGGGTGGGGTTAGGACCTAAGAACATCTCAGAGGCACCTTGGAGAGCAACAGCAACACTCGTTTATTCTCCCGAGGGAATAAAATACATTTTCCCACAAATAAATAGCCACTGTTTTCAGGAAGAAGAGGCAATCTTGAGCAATTGCCCTCACAGTTGGCCAAGATGCGTAATTGTACAAAACTGTATATATTTGCAATTATAAATGAGGCCAGTCCTCCTCTATGAGGGTTTCCAGACACTTCTCTTTATAAGACCTGATTTTCATTTGCTTACAACCCTGTCAAACATTACCTACGTTAGATGAAATGCTCTCTTCTCGGGCCAGAATCACAGTGAAAACTCCCAAGAAAAAAAATAAATTTCAGCCAAAACATTTCAGTTGCTTTCGAGGAAAAAAATAAATACTGCACACTCTTGGGAGCCTTCCAGTCAGCACTTCTACAATCCTACGCTCAGCCCCAGGAGAAGGGGCTGGAGAGGTTCCCTGTGACCGTGGTGCATCCCCCATCGGCCTCGTGGGGTCTGGCTGACCTGGTGCCATCCTGCACAGCGGTGGGGAGCGATGCTGCTGTCCTGCCCTTGAAAGAAGGCTGTTTGGGACTCGTAACACTCCTCCTCAGCCTGTTCGTGCCCTGCAGCTGGCTCCCAGTCTTTGCACTGTCTCCACTGATGGCGGGAACACATCGCGAGGTCTCACCGTCCCTGCTCCAATCCCACCTCAGATCAATGCCCTTTTGGAAGCGTCTACACAAGCACGCTCCAGACAACACCTCTTTGAGTCACTTCTCACCCCTCCCTGT
Source organism: Aythya marila (assembly GCF_965140915.1). Classification (NCBI taxonomy): domain Eukaryota; kingdom Metazoa; phylum Chordata; class Aves; order Anseriformes; family Anatidae; genus Aythya; species Aythya marila. Next base: position 6,255,950 of record NC_139056.1, on the reverse strand, counting down.
AGACCAGGACGCTCACAGACCATCCGATTGCTGAGGACATTACGGCAGTGTTGGGATGACCCCAGCAGCAGGATAGCCCCGGACTGGAGATCAAAGAACCACAGAATCACTCCGGTTGGAAAAGACCTACGAGATCATCAAGTCCAGCCACCAACCTGACCTACCGAGTCCCATCACTCAGCCACGTCCTTGCCAACTAGTCCATGTATCTCTCAGACACCTCCGGGGGAGGAGACACCACCTCCCTGGGCAGCCCATTCCCGTGCTTCACCACCCTTTCTGTGAAGAAATTCTTCCTGACGTCCAACCTCAACCTCCCCTGCTGCACCTTGAGGCCGTTTCCTTGTGTCCTGCCACTTGTCGCCTGGGAGAAGGCGACACCTCCTCGCTGCAGCCTCCTTTGAGGGAGGTGCAGAGCATGGCAAGGTCTCCCCTCAGCCTCCCATGCTCCAGGCTAGGCAGCTCCAGCTCCCGCACTGCTCCTAGGTCCAAGTCCCGCTTTCCAGCCCCTCTCTCAGTGTCCTTGCTGTCCCCCTTGCTGTCCTCAGGCCTGCGTGCGGCTGTGAGCCCAGCACATCCTCTGTCCTCTTGCCCCGTTCCAAGCCATGCCAGTGCAGCTGAGCCACCAGCCAGGAGCACTGCATCCAACGTGGGGCCCGTCACCCCCTAGGTACCTCTGCTGCAGCATAAAAGAGACGCAAAAACAGAGGTTTTGGGGGCCTTAGGGTTTTTCCAGGGGCCAGGCCAGGACGTGGCCCTGCTGGCGTAGGGGACCCAACAGCCTCCGGCCCTCCCTGCATCTCCGGCTCGGGCTTTGCCCGCGCGCTGGACATGCTCAAAGTTCAGGGTGCTATAAATACCCCAGCGCAGGGCTTGCCAGGGCCGCGGGGTTAGCGTTAGCGGCTGCTAAAACCAAACGGGGTTTAATTGCAATTAACCCTTCGGGCCTGTGGCTCCCCCTACGCAGTTCGAAAGAGAGGAATCCTCCGGTTCCAAGACATTTCTAAAGCCAGAAGAGTGCAGCAAACGCCTTCTTTGGGCTGGTTCCTGCTGGAAGCGTCCCAGGGCTCATTCTGCACGGCGGGGACGCGCAGGCTGTGGCCAGCCCTGCTCTGGCAGCAGTGGCCGCTGCGGTTCTTGTGTGGGTTTGGGGGCTCCTCCAGAAGCGGTGGGGACTGGGGGCACAGCGTGGTGGGGTCTGGGCATCCCCTGGGGGATGGTGCTGTGGGGCCAGCCCCTCTCGCACCCCACACGGCATCACCTTGTGCACCACACTGCACAGCCCCACATCCCGCACCCTACAGCTCCGCACCCCACAGCCCCACATGGCCCCACACTGCCCAGCCTGCACCCCCTGCCCCTTCCCCACATGCAAGTCCTGCTCTTCACTGCAGAGGAGCAGAGAAGTCCAACACCCCTCAGGGCAACAGAAACACATCCAGGTAGGGCAGGGTTGTGAGCCGGCTTCCACCCCCCCACACCGCTCCCTGTAAGCCCACAGGCACATCGGCCCCACATCGAGCCAATTCCCGTGCTCTGTCCCTGCCCTGGGGACAACCCCAAAACGCCCAGTCCCTGGCACTGCAGAGCCTGAGGCATCACCAGCAGTGGGGTCATGAAGCTCCCCAACACCCACAACTATACAAAGCCACTTTGTGGTGCCAAACGTGCTTTTTGAACCATTTCCCTGCCATGTACCTTACCAGAGTGTGCCTTGGCCAGGCTGGGCTGGCGCAGACCGTCCGGCCTCCAAGGAAGGGCCTCCTCCTGCCTTTGTCCTTCTCAGACCATGAGAGGTGGAAAGCACGGAGCTGACAGCAGGGACAGACCCCATGTGCTGGGCTTTTGCCCCAGAGATCCTTGGCCCCACAACTGTGGCACTGAAACAGCCTCATTTTAGCCTTCAAAACAGCGCTTTTTAGGGACCTTCGGCCTTCAAAACATCACACCTTTGGGTACTTGCCCCCAGGCTCTCCCTCTCCCCCATAGCTGGGGGATGCTGAATGCCTCCTCGTTGCTGCCAGCTGCAGCACCCAGTGCTCACTCGCCCAGTTTGGGGGTTTTGGGGTGATCGCTCCTGCTGCCAGCAGCCCTGGGGGCCGGGCAGGGCGCTGAGCCCTGGCTCCTGGGGCTTCCCCTGCTGCAGCCGGAGCGGGGGTGGCACTAGGGGGAGGTAAAGGCCGGGACATGCAGGTGCTCCTGGTGCTGTGTCCCCGTGTCCCCAGGGCCACCCTGCCCCAAGCTGCAGCTTTCTGCGGGTGGCAGGCCCTCGGCTTTGCAGGGGCTTTCCCAGCATCTTTGGGAATGGTGCCCGGGGCTTCCTGGCTCTTACATGGACTTGCAGCGGGCGTGCCGGCTGCAGGTAGCACAGGGGCACGCAAAACTAACCCTAGAAGGAAAAACAGTGCCCGGCACACTGAGCAGGGCCCAGCAGGGACAGAGGTGTGCTGGTAGGGAAGCAGAGGGGGTTTGCTGCAAACCTCACCTGGGAACTCAGCCCACGCGTCTGCTGTAGCACCACCGCACCGGGCACCTCCAGGGCTCCCTGGGAGCAGGACCAGCAGGAGCTGCCCCATCCTGCAGGTCCCCATGATAGGAGCTCCATGGGGCAGCAGCAGCACTAGAAACACATATTTTGCTCATATTTTCTATGGATTGCAAAAGAAAAGAGAAAACTCTTCCCCTTTTCCAGGAGAGGGATTCAGAGCCCCGCGGGCACACAGCCTCACCTAACACAGGCTCTGGAGCTACAACCACACGCGATGTCGGTAAGTGTCCTGGTGCCAGAGGGGAGCTGGAGGATGCCAACCCCAACACTCCAGCCTTTCTGGAGGTGTTGGGACACACCTCAGCAGTGTTGCCCACTGTGCAGCCACAGCTCAAATTGTGCTGAGGGACCAAAGGTTTTGGTGTGTCCCCAGCACAAGCATTGGCTGTGGAACCCCTCGGCACGCAGCATCACCATCCCTCACTAAGGTTTACAAGTTTTTAGAGCTCCAGATGACGACAATTCTTCAATATCATCTCCGAAGCTGAGTGTCTGGCTGTACTGGAGGGAAAAAGGGGAGCTAGGGTGGCCGGTAATTTGATAGGGACGTTGGCACTGGATCAGGGAGGCTGGATGCAAAAAGGGAGCAAGGCAGAGGGCTCTCAGGACGGGGTGTTATCCGAGCCCCTCCGGGAACAAGGTGTCTCTGCCATGATGTGAGCTGGCAAGAGTGAAAGGAGGGAACGAGCTCTCCGTCAGCACTTTGCTATGCGTGGCGGCTCCCCGTTCCCAGCTCGCTGCTTACCACGGTGTCCACGGGACGCCGGCCTCAGAGCTGCACAGCCCCGGGGCTGCTGCTGCCAGGGCAAGAGCTGCAGATCCGCACTGAGCCCTGCTGGTGTTTCCCAGCCGAGATGCTCCCTGTGCCCAGCACACAACTGCAGCATCTCCAGCTCCACAGCCCCAGCTCCCTGGGACTGCTCCCTGCACCTTGGCCCCAGCACAGCCCCAGCACCACGGGCACCTGCACCACCTCCTGTCCAGCAGGTCTGCAGCTTCATGAGGCAGCCTGGAAGAAAAGGCTCCTTTTTATGCTATGCTTGAATGGAGTTAAATTATTATCTAAATTAAATTATTATAATTATTTACTATAATGCAATTAATTTGCAGCATCCCCTGCGATTCTGCTTGTGGCACCTGGTGCTGGGACCACAGTGCTCCTCTGCCATGGTGAAATGCTTGTACAGGGAAGGAGGCGATGGCAGGAGTGAGGGCATGCCTTGCCGAGAGGAGCCAGCGCAGGGCGGGTTATAAACTTACTGACTTGGTGGCATTGGGTGGTGGTGTCCACACGGGCGAGGAGCCGACCACCGGGGAAGACTCCGGTGCTCCAAGTTCCTGCCAGCGGGCTGGAGCGCAGCCTGCACGGCCAGGGGGCCAGACCTGGAGGCGCTGCTGGAGAAGGCCCCAGTGGGCTCCTGGGTGGCCCTGCCTGTGACTTTGCTCCTAGCACCAGCAGCAACCTGGGGATCCGCTGCCAAGACGGACGGATGGCTCCCATCGCAATTATGGCCACGGCTGCTGGAGTACTGCTACAGCAGCACCTTTGGAAACACACAAAATAGCTTTCTGCTGAAAACCATGTACATCATCGAGGTGTTGAAGCTTCAGAATTCCCCCTGGTGTGGGGGCTGGAGTTTGGACACCTCGGAGAAGTTTCTGTGTTCTTCATTTTTTATTCTATGTTTTGCCTTTAGCAAATCATCCCACAGGTAATGCCGCACGCGCAGCCTGGTGCTCGCCAAGGGCTCCTGCTCAGAGACGCCTCGTGCCACGCTGATGTGGATGCTTGCCTTAAAGCTTCGAGTACAAAGCATATGCAGGACAGATGGATATGAGGTTTATAAGATAATTAAGCACATTAATGAAGTTCATTTGCATCCAGCTCTTAAATTCCCATAAACTCCGCAAAGCTGTGAAATGAGAATTGCTGCTCGACACCACAAAGCGACAAAGCTCAGTTACCAACAGCAAAACAATGATTAACAAGTGAGAACAAAAGCCTGCTGCATTCCCGAGCCGCCCGGCCCCAGGGGCTGCGTGGCGGCCGAGCGCATCCTTGGCAGGTCCCCGCTCCCCCAAGTGATGTGGCGAACCCACGCCGAGCGACGCAACGAGCGGGTGCTTAAGTGGCAACGTTAATTGAACACAAATCGCTTATGGGCCTTTGGCTGGACTGAACGTTATGAAACCAGGGAGAGCGGGGAATAAAATATTGCTCCGAAGACAGATTTGGCCCCAGAGATGGAGGAAAAGATTTTTTAGCACCATGGAAATCAAAACCAGTTCCCAGGGTGAGGAGCCCAGCTCGAGCTCCCTGGGGAAAACCCCAAGGAGACACCAGGGGCAGGGGCAGCATCGCCACTCCCCGACCACCTTCCATGCTGCTGGAGCTGGAGGGCACCCACATCCCTGCTCCCTCCCGGGCAGGATGCACTCAGGTTCTCACCTCCCAGAAGGTTGAGCAGCACTTCTGGTGGCAAGAGGAAGGCCAGGCGGGCGCAGCAGGCAGCCAGCCACCCCGCGAGGTGGGACTGCCCTGGGTGCCACGGCACCGAGCGCTGGGGCAGCTCGGGCTTCTGCATCTCTTCATTACCCCGGAGGTGACAGCGGCTCCTCCAGAACAGCCGACCCCTAGAGCAGCACGGCTGGGCAGTGCACGCTGCACTGCGACCTCCACACCACGCTGCTGGGAGCAAGGAGCGAGCCAGTACTCACGTTCCAGGTGTCTGGGGGATCCTGATGCATGAAGAAGCAAGAAGCCAGCTGCTGCAGAGCTTCCTGTGCTCCTGGCATTACTGGGGCATGAGACCCCCGCAAGGCGATGTCCCAAGGACACGGCATCACCCCTGCCACGGTCCCCTGGGAACGGCAATGAAACGCGGCCCTGGGAGATTTTGGGGCTTTTCTCATTCCCAAAGTCCCCTACTAAGCTAAACACACACAAGCCAGTATCTTTAAATACATCTAACACATCCTTCACTGCGACCTGAACAGAGAAAGACAGGAAACTGAAAAATGGGGCAGCTTTGGGAGAAGACAACATAGAACTGAAAAGGAAAACAGAAGGGCTGGATTTATTTGAAATGCCTTTATAAGATTTATTAAAAAATATCCCTTGGCAGTTCACAATCACCATGATCTACAATAGAAAACCCACTGAATAACATTGGAACAGTTTTCACCTACAACAGAAGGCCAACACCCAGGCACACTCGAGCATCGCCTCAATTTGCACATTGGCACAAAACCCCGGGTTGCCATCGAGTGTCGTGGTGCAGCCGCTGGCTGCTGGCTGCAGAGCGAGTCGCACCACGCACATGACGTGTGCTCTGATACTTACCTCGTCTTCAGAAAGAAAATGTATTTAAAATACGGGGGGAAAAGCAATAAATCAACACCCTCAGGGGGAACAAATTTCACCTCTCTGTGGTTCCAGGACAAAGCTCATGGTGCGATGCTGCTGCAGCCTGATGGGCAGCGGGGGAAAGGGAACCCGAGGCTCCTGAACACGGCGTCTGGCTGAACCCCACGAGAGGCTCAGCACAGCCCCGTCCTCAGCGCCCAGGGGCAGGGAAGGGTTCGGTGGTGATGGACACGGTGACCGTGGGCACCTGAGCTCGCCGGCACAGCGGGTGAGCACGGACCCAGAGGCAGCCTTCAGATCTTCCAGCTCAAGGCCTTGCTTTGCCAGGGCTCAGGACGGTCCTCCGACAAGTCTGTCTCCCCATGACACCCAGTGAAAACACAACGGGATGCTTCAAGGGAGGTGGACACAGACTCCACTGCCCATGGCAGCCCAGCACAACACGTTCACCTCTTTCTGCCGGCCGGACTCGCATCTCAGAAACGTCAAGGCTCGTCTTCACAGACAACCACTCCTGGGAAAAGTGACTTCTTGTCCTGTGGACTCTTGCTCCGGAATAACAACGTCCTGCTCCACTGTTAAAGCAGATTAAAATAATTTGCAGAATAAACCATCCAGGCTGTTTGCTAAAGAAAAAATGTCTGTCTTAAATCCATGCCCAACTTCAACCGCGATGAGCTCCCCAGCACACCGAGCCCTGGGCTGTCCCTGCCGCAGAGATGTGGCCGAGGCCCCGGGGCAGTGCTGAGACGAGGACGAAGCGGGGGGATCCTGCTCCTGATCCTGCTCCTGATCCTGCTCCTGAGCCGCTGCTGGGGGCACGGCGGCCGTGCCGAGCTACGCACCGAAGTGCAGCGGGCCTGTGCTCTGGGCTACGCGACAAATTCCTTCAGCATTCAAAACGCCGTCTAAATATGCACCTAATCAAAAATTAACTCGGTGGTTTCATGATTTATCAAAGAAACATTGCAAGATGCCAGATCCAAAACAAAGGGCTCAAAAAAACTGCTGTTCCAAACTATTATACTTTGAAACAATGTGCAAATGGCACGAGATTGCATTTGAAGTTGTGCTGAAGCAAAAATAAAAAAGCAAACAAATTTTAAGTTGACATAGTGTATTGTGAATTACGTTCTCAGCTTGTCTACATCTAAGATAGCGTGAAATGATCTGCGGTACAGTAAAACAGTTTAATATACAATTGATTACAGATCCGTAGTAACGAGTCAGAGATAATACGCGGTTTATCTATATACATATATAGCTTAATATTTCACAGATACAACTTTTCTCCATTTCTGCTTTGCCAACGAAGCATATGCAGAGTATTTACAGTGAAGCCGCTGCGCGGAAGCCCCGTCCCCCAGCAAAGCGACCCGGCAGAAGCGCCGAGCTTCCCCGCAGGGCGCTTGTAAACAGCGCGGTTCTGTCGTTCTGCAGAAAGGGAGGGGAGAAGGTAGTGTGAGCACGGCCCTTGCTAGGATGGGAAGAGAAAGAAAACAAAGACGTCATGAAGAAACAATTTCCAGCTAACCTGGATACTTGAAAATGTTTTCATTTGCCTTTTTTTTTTTTTTTTTCCTGAACTGGAAACTGTTCTCAATGAACGTTTAACACTTTCCATACAATCTCCACGTGTGCTTAGGCAAGGACGGGCAGCGCTGAAGTCTCCGTACCACGTCGAGGCAGCGGCCCTGCCGGATCTGGGTTCCTCGCTTCCACCTGGCCAAACCCCACCACGGCTCCGGCACCGACACCGTGGGGTTGCCCCGTGGTGGGGCCGAACGGGAAAAGAGGTGGCCAGCCCCACCACCACCAGAAAGCTTTGACGCCAGGTTAAAAGCAGCATTTCACAGAAAGGAGCTGTTATGAGAAATGCAATGTGACGGCAAGCCCTGCGGGAGCGAGGTGGCTTTCCTGAGAGCACCGGGGGAGCCTTTCTACGTGTTCCTGGTGGATTCGGCGAGCGCTGCCGAGGTCCTTCACGTCTCTGGATGCTCCTGTTACCTCCTCACGGACAGGAAACATCCATGGCTAAAAATTCCTAAGTATTCGGCACAAACCTGAACCTGTGCTTTGTCTCTCAGCAGACGGTGGGAGTCGTTAAGGCTCTTGGCTTTAAAGAGTTTATTACTTTGGAAGTTGGAAGCTGTACTCGCAGGAGGGTGCAACAAGTCTCTGTCTCGGCACGTACACGCATGCGCATGTGTATCTCAGCACGGCCTCAGAAAACTAGTGGTGACAAATGAAATCTGGGAAGGGCACTCTGGTGGTGGGGGAGTCCCAAACCTCTACACACGGAGAAAACCGCCGCAGGTGCTGGAGCCAGCCCAGAGGCAACCCCGGTGCCCAGCAAAGTGCTGCGATACCACCAAAACCCTCCCTGGGATGCTCCTGGGGGCACCAGCGAGACGGAGGTACCCAGCTCACCTCTCAGATAAACCCCAAACGAAACGCTGCTCCTGCTGGAATCAAGGCAAAGAGTCAAGGATGCTGAAGAGGCAGGCGCCTTCCTGCTGCACACCCTCCCCCCGGTTCATCGCTGCCCCACGCGCTGCATTTCTTCCTGCCCCGAGCCACAACCAAAGAATACAAACAATCTCTGAATCGCGCGCTAATATTCAGCCAATGCATGAATTTAGAAACAGGCGAACTCATTAGTAAGTAAGGGAGAAAAGAGTAAAAATTGAGAAAATCACTTTGACACGAATGCGTTAATATCCTCAGAAAGCTCAAAACCACACAAGCTGCGGAGCAACCCAGAGCCTGGCCGGGTACCTCGGGTACATAGCGGCTCAAGTGACCACGGATGACGAGCTAGGCGAGGGCAGCACCAGTCAAAGAGCTGAAACTTGACATTTTAGAAGCTGGTCCCAGCCACTGCCGTCTTTGCAGTTCTTCAGATTCAGCGAATGCTGCAACATCTAGAGATGAAAATACGCGCTGCTACAGCGAGCCAAAGACCAGTGCAAGAACAGAGTAAAACATGTACAAAGTAAGACCGAGGGCTACAGTGTGAGAAGCGGATGCAGCAGCCTCAGGGCCTTTCCAGAACAATAAAACGAGCGACTGCTCCCCCTGCACCAGCGTCCAGCCCCACGATGTGTGCAGAACAGTGGCTCCCCATAACCCGCATCGCACCGCAGGTGGGACAGCTCGCGCCCCTGCACCTCTCCTGGCCAACTAATGGACAGCAGCTGCACTAAAGAACCAGGGAAAAAAGCTTTGAATGTCTTCTACCCACCTGTTTTTGTTTTCGTTTTCCCAAAATAATCTTAAAATCTAATATTGCCTCTTGAATGTAAAAAGGAAACATTTCTCTAAGTTGTATAGCCAGTTTCCTTAGCTGAAGACAAAAGTTTAGCTCCTCTGCTCAAGGCTTAAAAAGGGTTTTCTGAAGAAAACCCGCACTGCTGTTATTCCACAGAGCTTCACTCAGCACCCCTAACCCCCCAGCAACGCTCCAGCTGAGCCACTGGTAACACAAATCAGATTCCGCAGTGATTTTAGTTACTGCTTGAGCCTATTCAGAGTCTGACATTTGATTTTTAATGAACTCTAATTTAAAGACAAAGCCAGCAAGCTCCTGGGTGCCTGATGGCTGCTGACAAAACCCGCCGTGTTGCTCAGAGGACAGAGTTCAGAGGGTGGCGTTACAGCAGCTTCACAAACTGCGGCCGTTTTCAGGCTCCCTCATCCTAACACAGAAACCCCAAACCTCCCCGTGCTCCAGCCGAGCAAAGTCACCGAACGTGGAAATTAGAAATGAGCCTTCAGAGCACCCACACCTCATCTCATGTCCACCTTCCCCCTTCCTCACTGACCTGAGCACTGGTGGCCAGGCACCGGGGCGTGCTGCCCAGTCCCCATCCCTGCGGGACGTGGCTTAGCAGAGGATTGAGAGGTCAGGCTGCTGGTTGGACTTGGAGATCCTGAAGGTCTTTCCCAACCTTGATGACCCTGGGATTCTGTGTTATCAGCGTGCTCGGTGCTTTGTGCAGCACTGTTTGCTTACCCCACATTTCGCCACCAGGCCAGCAGTTACGGCAGGACGCGAGGGGGCTGCACAGCACCCGTGAGGATGAGCACGAAGAGAGGGGATGTCCCCAGAGACCCCATGGATGGCTTCAGGAGTCTCAGCCCCCTGCTGCAGTGGAGATGTAGGGGGCCTCTGTGCCACGTGAAACCATAAATCATGAGTCTGTAGCAGGTGAAGGCTGGAAGTTGGTCGCTCCTCATTAGAGAAAGGCTCTTGCTCCTCCTGAAGTTGGCAAACGGGCTTAGTGCCCCCCGAGCTGAGGAGCTGGGCATGGCTTCACGTGAAAAACTGAGCTGGGGGACCCTGTGCCACGCGGGAGCACCCAGAAGCAGTGGGTGAACGCTGCGGGTGACTCCCTGCTGCAGGGGACAGAGGCACCCACCTCTAGACCCCGCAGAGGTCTGTCGCCTGCCTGGGGTGTCGCGGGGAACACTGCCGAGTCCTGTCCATGCGCCCGACCGCTGCCCCCTGCTGCTCTCCCCCGTGGGCACCAAGGACACCAAAGGCAACCTGGAAACTACCAAAGGGATTTCACAGCTCTGGCGACAGCGGTAAGGGTCTGTGGGTACCTTCTGAGCTGGAAGCACGAACGTCATCATACAGAGCACCAAAATCCACTGAAACAAAAATCCACCGGTGTACGGGCTCCTGCACTCCTACCGGCAGACCCTCCTGCCTCTCTGCTTTCCTGCACGGTACATTTCAGCAGAAAATGGTCCATGGTTTCACAGCTCCTGACTGAGTCACCAGACCACTGCCCCCCTCAAACTAAAATAGGCACAGCCAGAACGTCTGCAGGAATCAGCATGCAGCGGTTATCATTTCCAAATTTTTGTTTTTATGGGACTTGGCAAAATTCTGCAGGCGCTGTGTGCTGATGGTCTCGGTTCCATCGAGCCTCAAGCCCAGGTTGTTCCCACCCCACCGAGCCAGCTGACCCCAGGGCTGCTCCTGCGAGGCGGCAGCGCTGCAGCACGTTGCCGGACAGCGCTGGGGCACCCCTGCATCTCCAGCATCCGCCGCTCTTCTTTCCGTGTGTAAATCATTCTGTTTCCAGCCAAACCATCCCCATGACATCTCCAGCAGCTGGGAAAGTCACATCAATAAACAGTGCTTTATAACTAAATGCCAGACTTCAAGGCAAAGCCGCACCCTCCGTGTGTACCAGGCAGCCCCACCACCAAGGACCCCTGCCCGCTCACGTGTCTCTTTTCTGCTGCGACAGCAAGCAGAGTTTCTCATTTTTTGCTTGGCCACATTCCTTTCCAAATATGCCTCCCCACAAAATAGCTTCGAACCAAGAAGCCTCAAGCTTAGCAAACAAACAAAACGTGCTCTCTGCAAGCATCCTTCCATTTTCAGCATCCCAGAGCGTTTTGGGGACAAGGGCCCTCCTGAGCTCTGCTTCCCTGAACCCAACACCAGCAGCCCCTCACTTCATTTTAGTTATTAACTTCTGCTTTTGCATGGTCTCTAATACTCAAGGTCACCCAGACTGAGCCAGAGAAATCCCGTATGAAAGCAGAGAGAAAACAGACGCAGTCCTTAAATTTGGTAAACCCCCCCAGGTTGTTCAGTTACGCAGCCGACCGGGTTATAACCAACCTCAGGCACTCCCAGGCTCTGCGATATTGCAACATAAAGGCATGAAGTGCACAACTGCTCCCTTACAACTTTTTTCTTTCTTTTTTTTTTTTTTTTTAAACACGGCTGTTGTATTCAGAATTAAAAGTTTAGAAGCAAGTTAGAATTCATCAATTATAAGCCCTAAGTACCCAACTAGTTACATTTTGCCCTTTTCCTGGTGCCAGCCGATGCTGACCTGGCTCTGGGAGAGGTTTGTGCCACTTCCACGCTGGGGGCATCCTCTCAGCCCCCGTTTTGTCTCCTCAAAGTCCAACTGTGCCTGCTTGGTTCGGCCAAAGGGGATGGCACCAAACTGTGGGAAACAACAGGCAGCTCTGGTCCTGTCTCCAAATCATGAACACCAGAAGTAAATCAACAGGAACGCCATTTACGTGTTTTTAAATGAGAAATCAATTCCGTTTCACAGAAGCAGCTGCAAGAAAGTCAGCATTTCTGTGCGTTGGCAGCAGATGAAGACGCCGCTGCAGGGCACACTCACCATCCTGCTCCTCACTCTGTGCTCCCGAGCAGCTCCCACAAGAGACCTGCAGCTGAAGGCAGCCCCAGCCTAGCAAACGCAGCAATTTTTCCCCCTCTCTGGGTAGTTTTGAAACGATCAGCACAAAGACACCCCAAAACCAGAGCACAGCACTATGCTGGCTGCATGCAGAACACACCTCCAGCTCTCTGTCCAGCCCTGCAGCTTCCACCCCATGTCTGAATGGTGGTGGCATCAGTGGGGCAAGCAGGAGGGACATCTCAATGACACCGGCTTCGCTCGAGGCCTCCCACAAGCACACGTGTGGCAGGGCCAGCTCTGGGGCACGGCGAGATGCAGCCCAGCACCGTTACAAACGCCCGCAGAACAATTTCTGCGAGCACCGGGACATCTTTTCAAAGGCGTCAAGGGAAGGCGCAAAGGTTCAACCCCCACCATTTCCCAACAAAAAGCAAGCGTCTCCCTGTGCCTGTGAAAATCTGGCTGTTCAAAGCGCAGGCTGACAGCTCGGCTTCCCGATTTTGTTCCTTCGCTGTGCTACGATGAGGTGCTGACCTCCGAAGGAGGCGGCGGAGGCTGCAGCAGACAGCAACCCCCGGCTTCAGAGCCCAGCCCCATTTCTGTCCTCTGCCATTTCATTCGCTTAATACCGACAATAACAAACCCGTGGTATTGCATTTTTTGGTATCTGAACGCTAGCAGCCACCTGCAGTGCTCCCGCAGCACAGCAGCGTTGCCCATTTCAGAGGCTCCACGTGGTGCAAACCTGGCTGGTGGCAAGAGGTCCCCGCACAGAGCTCCCAACAAAGCAGGGGGTCAGCGAGAGAGAAATGGTACTGAACCCTGGGCAGAGCTGTCTGTAAAACGGGGAGAAAGAAGGGAAAGGGGAAAAGGGCTGAACCACTTTGAGACCCCGAACATAACACTAGAAGGCATGTAAACAATTCTGGACCATGTGAACTCCCCCACTGTAAGAAAAGAAATACTGACATAGACTTCACTGTAAGGAGAATCCTAGAAATGGTTTCAAGAATACACTCGTCGGATGCAAGAGGTATTTGCAGAGTTATACTACCTGAAAGTTGGAAGTGCAACCCACTACGGGGGAAGGGGACTAGTTCTAATCGAGTGGGAAGGCAGGCTGCTGTAAAACGTTGCACTACTAAAAACAACTTGCTATTGTTGCTTGGAATATTGTTGCAGGAATAGCCCCGAACGAGGCTATGGCATCTGTGGCACAGGGATGAGCACCCCCTTTTTTTGTGTGTGCTGGGAGATTGAGCGAGTAAGATTCACTTTAAACAGCTTTTGTATCCAATGCAATTTAGAGATGCATAAACAGCAGCTTTTGTGAGAACAGTGTGCAGAGTCTTGTTTAAGGTAACTGAGATCCAGAAACCTCCTAGATTTACATCTGACAAAGGCTTCAAGGGCTCTGTGCTCACCATGGAGTGTAGATGGATCTCAGATGGCTGAATAGGAACGTCACGATGTGTATATTTATTACTCAAACTCCAAAAATTGCATCGGGAATAAAACGAAGCATCAATATATTCTGATTTCAGGTCAGACAGAAAGAAAGAATTAAAACACATACCAATACGCAGACAGCACAGCATTGCATTTCACCAGCTCTTCCCCGGCTAAAGAACTTATTTCAGGCGCAAAAATTCTTTTAATCTTATTTGGTGTTGCAAGGTTGTTAAACTCGAATAGCTGAACAGGTAATAATATCCAAAGTGGGGCATCAGATGTAAGTGGGTGAGGTGATGGAAGCATGCAGAGGGCAGACCAGTATCGTTTGAGGCCCCACTCCTGCAGTTACCTCTGTGCAAGCAGATCTCCGATCACGAGGACCTGCACAAAGTCACCCACAGGACTGGGAAATTGTTGTGCTTCTCAGCTCGCAACAAAGGACTCTTTCCCTATTCCTGCTTTCAGTGGCACGCAGGGAGCATGCTGTTCTATTCCCTGCTGCAAAAGCACAGTGTAGGGGGCAAATCCTGAAAAAATATTGTGCAGCACCATTAGTTCAGTACAGAGGGAAGCTGGGATGCCCAACTGCGTTTGGTGGCTTCGGACGTTTCACCAGCTTTGAAACAAATATTGCCTAGGTAACAACATCCTCACAGTGGTTGGTAGTCCAAAGAGGCTGAAACGCTATCCCACCACTCTTGTTAAACCAATTAATGACTCATCTCTCCTGATCTCTTCCGCAAAAAAAAACAAAAATGAAAACAAAATAAGAATAGAAATAAAATAAATAAATAAATAACGGCATCTCCAAAACATTTATTTAACTTTTCTCTCTCTCAAATCAGACCAGCTTAGAGACACCAACTTCACCTACCTTTGCCAATTCAGCTAGGGTGCAGAGCAACCTAAAACCCTTTCAGACACACAAAACCCGAATTGTAACGCTCTTCTGGTCGCTTGTCTGCTTCTGGAAGCCTGTCCTGAGAGCTGGTGAAGTCCGAACCCTTATTCCATTCCCACATATCAGTAACTCATTGGCTATATGGAAAAGAAGTGTATCCAAAGCACACAATGGCACATTAAGTTTGAAGAAAGCATTGGTAAAGGAGAATAAAACTACAGCAGTTGTTCAGCCTACTCTAACTAAATGTTGAGCCACTGCAGAACTCCTCCTCCAGCCCAACACAAAGTAAAATTGTGTCACCCCCTTGCCAAGACATTCTTTGTGGTACGTTACTGGCACTTTATGTCAGTCTCATATGGTAGATACATGCACATTTGTCTGTGTGTTTACATACAAAAGGTCTGATAACAGTAAAACATTGTTCAGATAGATATAAAAAACCCAAGGAGTTGCATTAGCCAAAAAAAGTGTTTTGTGAGAAACAACAATAAAAATGATATAACCACAGCTTTTCTTTTCTTTAAAATTAGATAAATACCCAAAGCTATGATTTCACTTGGGGCCTCTGTACCTTGACAGGGAGTCCAATGGAGTATATCTGAAGGCACTTAATATCCTCTACTCAGCTGTAAGATGGTTGCACAGGGAGCTGGGGAGCTTGGGATGTGATTTGGGGCATGGAGGAGAGAGATGGATGAAAACAAGCCCTGAAGAGCTGTGATCCACACAGCATCAGGCGCTGAAATGAAAACAAACGTACAACCCAGGTGTTGAGAAGGTCTCTCTTGAAAAAGAAAACTGCCAATTGCAAATGTCTTTGTGTTTCTATTGACAGAGCACTTCATGCAACTCTGACAGTGCATCATACACTCTTAGAGATATTTAGCTTTGTCAGTTCATTGACCTCCTCAGTTCCCGCTTCCTCACAGTCAGTCTTCTCTACAGCTTTGCCAAACCGGCACCTCTCTTCTGCTTTCATCGAATCTTTCTGGAGCTTCTTGGAGGAAGGAAGAATGTCCTTGGTTTCTGAGTTATCTGTGCCATGGGCTATCTTATCAGAATTCTGTACAGAAGGCACCAGGTTGGCAATCTCGTCAGTCGGAGATCGCCCAATGCTGCCATCCACTTGAACCCGAATGTCTGGGGATATAGACAACTGGTGATGTGGCACGATCCCATTGTCCATGCATTTTGGGTACAGGTAGGTCTTCATCTGACCTTTCCCCTTCACATTGACTGTCCCCCTATAGTCAAAGTCATACCCCATCTTGTTCAGGATGCGGTAGCTTTCCTCACTCACCTGTATACGACACTCTACGCCAGTGGTGTCCATTCTGCTAGCAATGTTCACAGTGTCACCCCAAATGTCATACAACAACTTGGTGGTGCCAATGACCCCAGCAGTGAGAGGGCCATGGTTAAAGCCAATCCTAAGTTTAAAATTAAACCACAGCATGTTGTTGTTGAAGTCATCCACCACTCGCATCATTTCTTTGGCAAATTCAAAAAGGGTCTGCAAATGTCCATGGGGATGGTTGTTGTCCTGACACTGCGATGTGTTCAGCCCTGAAGCAGCCATGTAGGTTGCCCCAATTGTTTTGATTTTCTCAATGCTGCTGTAATGTGGTTTGCTTAGCAGCTCATCAAAATCCCCAATCAGTTCATTCAGGACTCTGTAGCACTCTTTGCCTCCTTCGTAGTTCTCTTCGTAGAACTCACTGAAGTTCACAATACTAGCAAAGATCACTCCGCCACTGTCATGGTTTTTGGAATAGCTCTGGGAAACCTTCAACTGCTCAGCCACGTGATAGGGAATAATATTCCTCAGCAACCAGTCAGCTTGATCCCTCATGCTCTGAATTTTGGTGCGATGAAGATCGGCCTCCACATCCCCATGGTAGTGGAGGCGGTAACTGACCTCAAACTCCCGATTCAGAAACCAGACCAGGAGGAGCAGAAGGAAAAAAACCAAAATCACTTCCTGACCGATGAGGTCTGCTGGCCTCTTCATGTCACTTGGCACCGAACTGTTGCACGGACTCTTCCTGGAGCTGGAAGCAGAAGAAAGGGAAGAACAAGAAAGGTGCATTTAAAAACATGGTCAGGGCACTGCAATTTCTGCTCCTACACTACAAGGAAATTGTTGTAAGTGTATGCTACATACCAAATTAGAAAATATGCCTTTAAAACTTTATCTGCTACTAAGCTTGCTAAAGAATTAATTTTGTTCTTAAACTCACCAAGTACTTCCTTAAAGGGATACCATCGGGTTTAGTAACACAGAAATTGGCCCACCTTTACGTTGGTCCTGTTATAAAGATTTCACTAAGGAGACAGTTATTGTTCTATATAAATACTACATATAACTATATAAATACTATTCTATATAAACACTACATGTAAATACATATAAATAAAGGCTTAATAATGGCTGTGTGTTTAGATACATGCATGTACATGTCTGTCTACAGCTGCGTGCGTTAGTGTGTGTAACTGGCGTGTTTATAATTTCTTTGTACACACTTCCAATATTTAGAAACATTCACTTTAGATTTTTCGAGCTTTTCCCTCGTCTCCTCCTCAAAGACAACCTTTGCAGTGTGCCTTTAACGTTAACGTGTCAAGGTTTTGGAAGAAGATAGCCCTGTACAAGATGCTTCGTGAAGAACATCATGTCTCCTGCATGAAAGCGCTGAATATGGAGCTCTGGGTTGACATCTTTTGCACTTTACAACCACTGAAGCTTTTTATGGTGGAGATGGAAAGTTTCTCAGAATACCAAGATTAAAAAAAAATTAAAAAATAAAAATCAAGGCTCATATAGATTAAGAGCAATATTTCAAATCCTTTTGACAATTCGTTGACTGCCTGTGCAGATTATGAAGCAATGACAGAGTACGCTTCCAGTGCCAAACAGCCCTTAGCAAGGAGACATCTGCAGTCCACAGTCTCAACTTTCTGGAGAGATGTGAAGACACATTTAGTCTGAGAAGACACCACCTATGCAATGCTGGAAACTAAGTCTAAACCCAGACAGATTGGCATGCAGAGATTTCCGGAGTCATTTAACTGAATTTTTTTTTCCTATGAACTTTCTTATGCCAAAGTGTAAGACTTGATATGTGCAGACACATGCTCGGGTTTCTCAAGTTAAGAAATGGTCTGATAAGGGAAAGCATCACCTCAACCTTTATTCTTCAAAAAGAGAAATGCAATCTGTATCTCAGCGTCTGTTTGTGTTCCTCTTATGAAGGTATGTTAGCAAAAAGACATCAAAACCTCAAAGCACAACAGTAGCAACAGTTCAAGTAAAGAAGACTTTAAATTTGTTTCTGTAATGTGAAAACATTTCAATGTTCAGTTTGTTTCTTTATGTCCGTAGGGGACATGCTTCCACTTCTGAAATCAAAGCAAATGTTTTAGCAACTGAGCTACATTCCAGACCCTATTTCTTTTTCTGGAAGTTCTTTCTCAAATATTTGATTGCACAGTATAGCCAGAAAGGTATGATGAAGCAAACCCCGCACAGTTGTGATACAGATGAATACACACATTTTATTCTGTGCTATGGTCTTTTTTTGGGTATATGTATCTATTCAATTTTATCATAGTAAGCCTATAGGAGAGAAAAAGGTTTCTGCAAGTATTTACAATAGAGAGCTTACAGGTCACATTTCAGATTAAAGGTAAGACTATGTATTATGTTGGGAATTAATATATATAACATATATATATATTTTTTCCCAACCATAAATATACTTCTCCCAGGAGAAGTGAAGGCATATTCATTTTATTGGTTTGACATAAAAAAAAAAAAAAATCAATGACTGGAATAGTAAGAATTTCTAAAATACAAGCCTTGCTGCCTCTTTAGCAGGTAGAAAAATATCCACCAAATTTGATGGGCTTAGAGAACAGAACAAGAGAGGATAGGTAAGAGTAAAGATCTCTTTAAATAAAGAAAGCTGGAGGAGGTGAGGAATGAATCTCAGTCAAGAAGCATGATTCAGGTTCTTTTCAAAACAGTTGATTATTTTCCATATCTTGTGGAAAGAGATCTGCCGGCAGATCTGAGCAATGCCAAGTTACTCCTTTGAGAGTACACGAGTTTGATTCAGATAGTCTGCTCTAACATCAAACAGCCCTGCCACAGGGATTTATTTAAGTCATTAGAGGCTTTTTATTTAGTTTTCATTGTACAAAATAGTCCTTGGTTCTGTAATTCCTCGTAAATAAATTAAGAAGGGCACCATACATTTTCCGTTACAAAAAGTGGCCCATATCAAACGCTAGAGATGCCTTTTAAGAACAAACTCCTGCCTCCCATTCACAGCTCCTGAAGCACTGGCATCTGCGAGCTCTCAATCATCTCCTCAAGCACCGGCTTGACCTTGTTTCCCACGTGGGTGTACAACCTTAGAGATCTGCATTTGAAATGAGAGTGACTCACTTGTAAGCTGACCTGATTTCATTAATAAGGTAATGGGTTAGTATCTCAAAAGAGAAGGTGCAGTATCTTTTCCAGAGCAGGCATTTTTGATCCCTATGCGACTGCTACAAGCATTAGTACAAAAAGCCACAATACTAACCTGAAGGAGGAAACATTTACTTCCTACTCATTTGAAAATCAAATTTCTGGACATTGCAGAGAATAGGTTACAGGACCTACAGGGCTTTAAACCACCTCACAGTCTGTTAGCAAAGATGACCCTCTGTCCAAAGCTGCCCTTTAGAATGCAAGGAAGAAAAAAACCCACACCTCTATATACGAACGGATCACACAAAACCAAATCCTTTTAAGTTCTACTTTTCATGAGGTGTTGCAGCAGAAAACTAATTTTAAAAGTCATTCAGACCGAAATCTTAAGCTGTCAATGTTCCTTTAACTCAAACTGTTGAAGCACTTCCTGGCACAGATGCCTAACTATTAACTTGGCATCTTCATTCAGCCTGTGTGTTGAATATGGAACAAGTGAGAGCTCCGGAGATAGAATCTCCTTTGGCTTGATCGCAAATCATAAAGATAATGGCTTTCTACTTATAAAGATTTTTGGAAAGCCATTTTGCTTCTGAGCCAGTAACCTATGTTTGGATTTGGATTTCTTACTATATTTAAAGTGGATGCATGCCTGCTAAATCTTAAAAAAGAATGCAATGGTGGAACAGCACGGAAAAAGGAAATCAAACAGCTGCTTTCAATGAAGAACATAAAGAGGAGGCATATAAAAAAAACCCTATCATCAAGCAATTATAGTCTTCCACCTTGAGTAGCCTATCAGTGTTCCTCCTTGAGCCATTACAGGCTGCGACAATATACTTTATCTGCTCTCAGATAAGAAATGAATGAAAACAATAAATATTTCTTGCTTAGAAGACCAAGTGCAGTAATACCTCTTTGGGGCTGATGAACTGGTCTGTCTGGAAAAGGAGGCAAATTCCATATTTTGATTTACTGAGCACAGCATAGACAGTCCAGAGATGAACTCTGTGCTAAGACTTCATTACCATTACTAGTACCTTTCCTCCCAAGCAATATTAATTATTATCTCAATTCTTGATCAAGAGCAGGGAATGGCTTCATGAAAGGCATGCAAATAAAAAGTTTGTCTTGCCCTCTCAGAGCTAAGGAAAAGCTTTTGCTCTGATTTGGGTGACCAAGGGATCTTTTTTGTTTATCTATACTAATCAGAAATGAACAGCGTAAATGTTTGTTAGGATAAGGGAGTTTCAACTTTTTATTGGTACACCACCTGGAAAACGGGAAAAATATGTTTGCACATAACTCTAAAACTGTGGTATATAACGATGCACATTAAAAAGAGCCCCAAGCTACCAAATTCTGTTGCAAATCAACAGTAGAAGCAGAATAGGATTAACTCCTAGTTCTCTCTTTTAACTTCCAAACCAGAGAAGCATTACATCACTTCCTAAGTTTGGACAGCTTCAGATCAGAGGAGCCTAAGCCACTCTCAAACATCGCACTGGTGTGACAGAGTTCCTGCATTAAACCAGAGATGGTGACCAACAAACCACCACCCGACAAAGCTGCTGCTGCCCGCAGGAAGGACAGCGCTGTGCGATATTTACACGTGCACCATGTATCTGCATTTTTTCTCTGACTGAAGGAATGACAGGCAAAATACAAATACCACGCATCTCACAGTAGAAAGCTTAATTTTAAGCTTAGAAATGTTTAATGAGCCAGGTGTTTTGGTCACTGCTTTATTTAGAATCTAAATCACAGGCTACAATTTGCAAAGCAGGTAGAGTGTACTCCATGCCTGCTTGCAGTAACAACCTCTACGTGGTTTGGTTTTATCTACTTTTACCTTTATTTATCATGAGTTAGAAGTTACATGATACGTTCTTGAAATAAAAATGTTTGCTTGTAAACAATGCTTGACAGCTCTTTTTTGACAGATTCCTAATAAACAATGATATACAAACAGTCGTGGAACTGAAGACAGGGTTGTCAATTATTTAAGGCAGAATGAATTATTTATTAGTGATTAGCAGCTGGTCAGGAGCCTGTTAAGCTGTTGTCAATGGTGGCCAAGACATTTGTAATTCTGAGCAACATAAAAGCTTAGGCCATTTCACAAACTAATAATACAACACTGAAGATTTAAATTCAGGTTAATCCTAAGACATTACCTTCAGTGATCACCACACTTCAATATTTTGTACATTGCATTTTCAGCAAATTCCCTCCAGTGTTTTGGCCTACAAAAACCGAGCAACCTCTGTTTTTTGGCTTTAACTTTTCAGCCCTTCTGGGTTTAGTGAACTGGAATTCCCTTCTGAAAATGAAGTTATCTTTCATCTTTGATCTTCAATCAAAGCCATAAGAAAGGAAAAACCATGTAAAAAAATACCACTGTATTAAATTTTATCATCTTGGTGAATAAATCTAATAAGAAAGCTTAGTTACCATCTCCCTGTCTTTACAACACACACATTTTTGCTAAACTAACATAGCACTTTGTGTAGATAATTTTTAAAAGTAAATACTGTTTTTTTTTTTTTTTTTTTTTTCCTGATACATACAGCAAAAGCAACATCCTCTTGAATACACACTGGTTTAAATGAATTACTTAGTCAACTTGTTCATACGGTCATTAGTTCATTCGAGCACAACAACACCTCAGTATTGCCCCCAAATGTGCAATTAGAAAACACATTTTTCTAATACCAACAACTAGTAAAAACACTTAAAATGGTAGAAGAAAAACTCGCAATAAAATCACAGGGAATTCAGCACTGAAATAATTAGAGTGAATCTTTAATTCGCTGATCTATAAGGGGCTATTCATAACCCAGTAAAAGATTTTTGTTTGTTGGTTTAGAAGTCTGGGGGCTACAATTTCATTTGCTCTCAATGACAGTACGTGCTGTGCTGCCTAAGTGAGCTCCGGGTGACAGACAGCACGCAGACTGTCATTGCCTGCATGTCTCCGTCCTGATGAAGGCAGCTGGCTTCACAGTCTGCTCTTTCTGCTGACGTTTCTCTACACCAGGGAATTCTCAGCTGCCCAGCTGTGGGTAACATCTAACTCTGCATGCTTCCAAATTGTGCAAATCAACAAAACAATTAAAAAAAAAAAGCTCAAGATGTACAGATAGTGCTTTAAAAACAGCTACTACTGGAAGAACAGGTGCTATTTTATACAGCTCCTCCATAGTTCTATTTCTTACAAATAAAATTTAAAAAGAAAATAGCATTATGCAATTCAGCAACTGCAGCATTAGCTCTCTGATGATTTTTCATCATACTCAGGTCTTCTGGAAAGGAAATTAGGTACACAAGGAGCTTAAACACAACTTGCTGGACCAATTTGTTGAATTCCCAAGTGTATTACTATGGATGCAAACTTTTACTACATGTAATTGTTTGAAAATGTTTCTATTCCTAAACACAGTCATTTGATATAAAGTTTACCTAAAGTTCTGCGCCAAATCCAGATGAAAAGTTTCCACAGAGCTGAAATAAAAAAAAAAGCATTGACATCAGAAGGAAGTTAAAGCAATAAACAAAGCATTCTGCCAGAATTCCAGTTAGCATTTTGAACTTTTCTATTATGCGGACAGTAGGACCAATAATAGCACTGCACATTTGATCAACTTCAGACAAACTTTGTTTGAACGCCGCCTTATCTGCACTTTTTGCTTGGCAGAAGTAACCACAGTCAGACAGCGATGCAAAAACCTCTGAAGACTAGGTGATGATAATGCAGTCAATATGATGTCTGGAACAAGTAATTGTGAAAGAATCCAGACTTACCTTGGAAACATAGAAAACCAATTTCAGAACTCTAAAAATCAGCTATGCCTCCATCTTATTGGACCAACACAATACAAAGATTAAAAAAAAATAATAACCAAAACACAAATATAGAGTCTCTTTTTGAAGATGCCATGAATGAAAGTAATTTAAACATTACAATTTCTATGCAGCAATTACGTATTATAATTGACAGAACTAGTTACTTTTTGGGGGGGAAAAAAAGGTAAAGAATAGTGCAGAATGGATTTCCCTGTGAGGTATAAAGCTGCAATTACCTTTTTGACAAAAAATCATCTAGACTATCGATAAGAAAGGAACAAAAAAAAGTTATTATTAATCTAGGCAAATAGAAGTTACGGGACACACTAATTCAACCTGCATTTTGTTCACGATCTATTCTACAAATTGCTGTTTTTCAGGTATGCAGTTGAACAGCTCAGCCTATTACTTTAAATACTTCAGAGATGAAATAACATATTGCATGAATTCTAAACTTTGCCCATTCCTGATCACCACTACTCAAACCACAGGCAAAAATACACTATCATCAGGAAAATTTCTTAAGACAAAGTTTCTTAAACATTCATAATTACCCCCTTAGTAGTTAGCAAAGGTGGTGCTACAAATTGTCAGATTGCAAGGTCTCCACCTCTCTGTTTGGGAATAACCTTTCCAGTCCCTTAATAAAATTGATGTGCAGGGAAATCCCCAAGTTATCTCAAGTTTTGTGTCCCTCCCTTTGCGCAATATCATGATGCAGAGCTTATGTACCAGCTGATCTAGTAATTACACCTGTGATTTGTCTAAAATTTGTCTCTGAATATGGAAGTAGGAGTTAAAATTATGACAACAAACGTTTTGATTTTCTTCTGCAATAAACTGCACAGAGGTCTGTTGAAGTAATCACCCAGGAAAATGTCAACCACTTTGATACCTTTTCCATGCTGTAGCTTGACTGCCTGCCTTTGCATAAAGACTTTTGGTACTACACTGACGTTACATTACCCTATTCTAAAAGGCTCTGCTTGCTGGTCATGGTCCTGGGCAAGCAGCTCTGGGTGTCCCTTGCTGGAACAGGGGCTGCAACTGAAACCCCCAGGGGTCCCTTCCAGCCTCAGCCATTCTCTAGTTCTGTCTGTGATTCTGCACCCAGCACCGAGTTATGCTGCAGCAGCTCCATGAAGACATGCTAGCAGCAGGCGTGTAGCTTAATGAGCAGAAAGACCCCTGGCCTGGGGGAATTATGGAAGAGGAGCAAGGGAGTCGTGAAACAGCGTTATGAGTTTACTGTTCACTGACTTCCTTGAAAAAATGAACCTGCGGCTAACTTCTCAGTGAAGCTGGTGGTTGGACAGGGAAAGAGTGACAAGGAAAAATGAAATGAGTGAAAGTAACTGTTTCTGGGAGAGGGTCACCTAGCACACTGGAGGAGTGATGTTGTTAGGTAAGCTGGACAAATAAATCCAACTGAAAAATCAGAGATGAGAAAAAGGGAGCAGGTATCCAGAAACTGCACACTACTTCCAGAAACCAAACACTTCTTCCCTCAACTGAAGCTAGAAAAGGCTGTTCTGTACTCCTCGCTTGAGTGCTCTGCTGACATAAAAAGGATTTTCTTTAGTCTAATATGATCTAGAAACCATTTGTCAACTGACACCAGTTCCAAGTTATTTTTTTCTAAGGAGGGACAAGCTCTTCTTCCTACAGCTCTCATAGCCACTTCTGAGTTACTTACAGCCTGAGCAGATGTTAAGGGTGACTTTTATTCTGTCCTCTTATAATATAAATTGGATCAAGATTAAGAGTCAGCTGAAGACGCCTGAAGAGGGGAAAACTAAATACACAAAACACGCATCTGCAATATTTTATTTTTTTTTTCTTTCCCCGGCTTTTCACCATATGGTTCAACAGGCCTCTGAAGAAGTGTAAAAGGAATGAATAGCTTTTGATAGGAATCACAGAAGTCTAGCATAAGAAGTCCTTGCAAAGCCCATGCTATGGTGAGAGTGCCAAAAGCCATATTTCTTAAGCCACCAAGAAGAGCAGTTTGATTATAAAATTTTGACAATAGGAGTGGACAGGGGGCTGGAAGGAGTCCCTTGACTATCTTGGCGAGAAAATAGAAGAATACTGCAAACAAGTTCTCTTATGGAGAAAGCTGCTTATCAGCAGACAAACTGAAAGGGCTTAAGGTTATTTCACACAAACTACATTAACATGATTCCTCTAGTTATGGTTTTGCAGCATCCTCTGAAGAGGCAGAGAAGTGAGAAAGGAAGCAGGATATTAGATCTCTATTAAATCTGAGTGCCTGCCTTTTACAGTGCCTAATTCCTTGAGGAGGGATCTGGAAGAACAATACACGATTCTTAAGTACAAATGTAAATACAGCTAGGAGAGGACACCAAACACCTCAGAAATATCTTAAAATAGATTTTCTAACAAAAGGTAAAAAACAATTCTATGGGTCTCCTACGTGTGCCCTAGAAACACACCACTTGAGGACAGAGCATCATTTCAACACAGGTTACAGGAAAGGGCCCCTCAGGTAGCCTTCTGAAATGCCTCCAAAAACGCAGATCTCTTTCCAAATCAACTTTGTACATTTGAGATACTAGAGAAATTCATGGCAGATACTAAAATCATATGTATTGGACTGGCAGCGAAAAATTTGTTTATCCCAAATTTGCTTATCCCAAACATGGTCTATGGGTGCTGGGATGTGATGCTCACCTGTCTGGACACAAGGAGATGTAGAGCAGAATGAGAAGCACTGCTCCTACTACAGTTGCCAATAGAGATCTCATCCAGGAGCTAAGCTGGCAGAAGTTACAGTACTGCACAATGGTGATCAGAATGGCACAACACATAAACATCGTGTACTGCAACAAAGAGAGAGAGTGCGAGTTAGCTTTGTCTTGCTGACTGGAGCCCTTTTGCACATAAATGCCAGCACAAATAAAGGCATGTGCAATATGAGAGAGAAAGCCCTAATTTCCTTGTGTGATATGCACATTAAGTGATCCTCATTGTGTCTGTAACAGGAGGCAGCACTTGAAGATGGAGGTCTTCCCTTCAAAGAGCAAGCAAACTTTTAGCATTGACAGTTTGTCACAATTTTCCCTAGATACAGTTTTGCATTACCGCATTATACCACCATTATTTCAATACTATTCAACACCTTCAGCTTACCTTAGCAAAATGCTCAGTTCCTCTTCTTATTAAAAAAAAAAAAAAAAAAAAAAAAAAAAAAAAAAAAGGAAAAAAGGAAAAAATAGGGTAAGCATTGACATTAATCTCCTCTCTAATTACTGGGATTAGACCCTCCCTGTTTTGAACGGGATGTCAAAATTCCACTGCACTGAAAATGTGGAACATATTCACCCTCAGGAACTACAACCAGCTTCCTACCCTTAAAAACACTTCTTAGAGGATGCTAGCATACTGCCTATCAGCAGGTGAATAAGGAAATAAGAAAAAACTATTTCGATCACAGAAGACAGGTATCAATCACTGTCAATCAGTGCTCGGTAATACCACTACTTGTGCCAATTAAAAAAAAAAAAAAGTTGGGTTTTCTCTTCCAAATGCCTTATCTCAGAATGCTTTCCCCTTCCACATCTTTGCTGGATAAATAAAAGGAAGTGCAGAATGGAGATATTCCCCAGAATGTCTTAATTTCCCTAAGATACAACGTTACACCAGTCAAAGCTCTCAAGCTGTTGTGCAAGGTCTGGTTTTATCAAGAATATCGATGACCATCCAAGCTAAAACAGAGACTCCACAATCGCGTCCTGGAGCTCTGTTCTGCTACATACTGCATTTTACAGTATCAAATGATCGCTCTCTCTCTCCCCCATTTTAAATTTCCTTTACAGCTGAAATGCAGAAAATGCAAATTAGGAATACTGTCACATAACAAATAAGCATGTGATTCAGAAGTAGACACAGTGTATGGAAAAAAAAACTTACATAATTTACCATTTTAAACCACAAGAACAGTGTTTTTTGTTTAATTTAATGACTCAAAAATGGATAAATTTCATTTCAGAAGTGTCCATAGAAAACATAATTTAAACTTACTTTTTTCCCCCCATTTCAGGTCTCCTAAAGTGGCAGAGCACTGGTTCTCACTCCAAGTGATGCCCCAGCATGAAGCCAGCCTATAGAGGGTCAGCAAGTGCTGTGTTTACTATGTATGCATGGCTTTGGAAAGTTTTTTTTTCATTGCTGTTTTTGTTAATTTTGATTTTAATTATTTTATATCCAGGGAAGGTATAAAATGCTATGAATAAAAAAAAACTTTGCAAAACCATGTCATAGTAAAATATGACACTTACCTGACCCTCTATAGATTGATTCCATTTCCTAGAGCTCCATGATTGTTGGAACATCCCTGAGCACAAGATGAGTTGGGACATCTCTTGGAGAGTGAGCCAACAACCCCGCGACTCTGGAGGACCTGCAAGAGGAAAGAAAGCCAAGATCATTCTCAGCTTGGTGATGAACACCACCGCCTCACTGCTGCTGCTTGAAGCCCTTAGACCAATAACCTGGTATGATGAGGTATTGAGAATACGCTAACAAAAATGGGTCTTCCAACGTTACTTTTACATGTTTGGAGAGATGATCATGGATGGTGATGAATGGGATGATATAAAAATCAATGCACAAAGAAATTTGAGAGATTTGAAGGTTTTCAGGTTCCTTCAGTGTAAAGAAAATATTCCTACAATTAGTTTGCTAGTGGTCATGAGGAAAGAAGGCCATCATTAAACTAAAAAAATTGTACAGCTTTAAAATAGTTAACTTTGGTTATATTCACAAAGGTAAAAGCTACAGAAAGATTTTAAACATGGGTTGTGAGATCCTCAAATCCAGTCCTTTGAGACTGTGAAAACCATGGAATAGATTTAAATCAAAATGTCTGGTCCATATGTTCCCACAGAACAAACACTTCCCGACACACAGTACCAAACTGCATCTGTAATTCATGGTAGGAAGAAGGAAGAGGATCTGGTTGTTACCTATAAGCAGGGCCCTGCAATAGCAAGCGATTTGTAAATGAATTCCCTGAAGATCCTGGAAAGGAAGGCTCATACACTGTGCTACCTAAGAGAAACAAACTTTCATCTGTTTCTCATCTGTTTTATTCATAAAAATTATAAGCACTGATTTTATGTGATGCATCACCTTTAAATTAAACAGTTATTTTCTTTCCTCCATATTTATCTCCTT
Organism: Aythya marila; assembly: GCF_965140915.1. Lineage (NCBI taxonomy): Eukaryota > Metazoa > Chordata > Aves > Anseriformes > Anatidae > Aythya > Aythya marila. Next base: position 6,227,969 of record NC_139056.1, on the reverse strand, counting down.
GCTCCCTGCTTCTGAATGTTTTTATTAAAGGAGGCACCAAATCTTCTGTGAACATGTCTCTGGCTGGGTCAAAAAAGCCAATTTCTTTCAGTTCCTTTTAAGAAGGCACATCCTGTGTTCTTTAACCATCCCTGCAGCCCCTCAGGGTAATCATTTTTATGTCCCAACAGCTCTTTCCTTTCAGTTTCTCCACCTATCCTGGCAGAGAAAAAAACAACCCACTGCTAATACTGGTCTTGCTCTTAGATTTACTAATATGCATGCAAACTTCTTAGGTTCACAAAACATTTCAGACTACAAACTCCAAATCAAAAAACAAAATAAAATACTCTACTTGCATTAGTCAGAGTAAATACCAGCAGAAATATTTGTTCTAAGGGAAAAAAAAAAAAAAAGTGTATGCACACAGGTATTTATAACGCTCTCTCTCCTCTTCTGTATGACAGTTTTCCAGCAAGTCACTGTATTTACGTAACAAACTGTATTCCATCATACACAAAAGCCCTGTTTTTCTCTAACGGATCTGTATCAAACATCTGTAAAGCATGAGGGAAGTGAAGGAAGAAGGCAGGCAAGCAACAAGCTAAGTTAGATCCAAAACGTCAGACTATGAAACGGAGTTCTACAACTTACATGTATATTTGTTTCAAAATCAGAGGTGAAGTGCGAAAAAACTGCAAGAGCTGGGAGAGAAACTAGGATTGCACCGAAAAAATGTCGAGGCAGCCAGCCAGATATCACCTCCAGGAGACGCTTCGTGCAAGTCATCACCTCCTCCAGGAAGAATGCCATCCTGGAACAAACGGAACCACAGACCTGTGAGTTAATTTCAGCACATCACTCCATACAGCTTAATTACCTGTAATAAAATAACTTAAAATTCTTCACTGGGGCTGCAGCACCAGTCACAGCTTGCCACGTGCCATACCACCTGCTGGTAAGTTCAAGGAATGATCCAGGCGTGCTGAAAGATGATGGCTCGTTTGCTACAGCACGAGGTGGGATGGGAGGGAGGGGGGATGCTGGGGTTTGAGAAACAAACTGGAAAACACTTTTCACTTGGAAGGTAAGCGTATGAGAGACTTACAGTCATAAATACTTAGCCTAAAAGAGGTGGGGAGAGCTCCCGAGGGCAGCTCAGCGGAGACACTTCTTACACCTGACTGCTTCTCATCATTAAAACGAGTGAGCAAAGGTGAAAGCTTGCTTAACAAACTATTTTTTATCTACAGAAATAGATTATCAGCAAAATTTGCTTCTCAAAGCTCAGAAACATTCATCACTCTCCAAAAACTGCAACCACTTTTCAAGGTTTCAATTATTTTTATGGAGGCACAAATAGGCAATGCAATAGTTGCTTTCATTCAAAGGCTCTCCATTGTGGATGTGTGTATTTACCACAGCGGGTCTGGGCTTTTCTTGCTTTACCAAAGGATTCCTGCTTTTGTGAGATGAACTTACTTCAAAGAGAAATGGCAGAACCACAGAGCCTGCTGTGAGACCACGGGGCAGGCGTGAGCAGCTCCCCGTGCGTTTGTGGCACGGGTAATTCTGCTGGTGCCACAGTGGATGACCAGGGAGCCCGAATGGCAAACGCGTTTTTGGACAGAGATGCTCACAGCTGACAAGAATGTTTAAATACAATATATGCTAAATGTGGAATTCACACATTCCAAAGTCACAAACTATTGCACACTACCTAGATCTTTTTTAAAAAATGACAATAAATAAATAAATAAATAAATAAACACAGAGGATTTTTCTCTAATGCTTTTGACTAAAATACAAGGTATAATGTTGGATAAAAACCTGATAAAAAATGGGTAAAGTTTTCTGCGTGACTTGGACACTAATTGCACGCCTTTTAAATATGCCTTGCTCATGAGTATTACTTTAATTCTCAGCTCTAGGCTTCATGAATTTTGCAACCCTTAGCATTATTCAATAGACTTATTCTCTCCTTTAATACATTAAAATATTGGAATTATACTTAAGTGCAAAGAAAAAAAAAGAGAAAATTAGGGCAATAGGATGGAAAACGCTGTAATACATCAGCACCCCACGAGAGGGTGCTCACAGATTTCTCAGTGCCTAGTTAATGGAGTCCCATGGAAGCCAAAAAGCATAGCTATATTACATCATAAAAGAGAATTTGCAACAAAGCACGGAAATACAACTGCATAGAAAGCAAAATAAATTCGAAAGCCCTGTAGAGTAATTACTATTTTTTCTAAAGTGTTATATACTGTCCTGACAGCCTCTACCATCCATGGCAGAACGTGTCCCGGCTGCAGCAGCAGCCAAGCTGCTCCAGTATCGAGTCCTTCTGAAAATGCCACCCAAGTTCATGCCTCTAAAAATAAAGTCGATCCTGCTAAAGCGTACGAACTGGGATCAGCATTTACATGGCTAAACAGTGAGAAGGAAACAGCTCCGGCTCTGGCAGAGCACTGTGGGCAGCACCCATCACTCCTGAGTGGAGCTGGGCACCCCCTGCCCACGCCAACGCCTGGACCCTGCTGTGGGTGCAGATCCCAGCCCTGGGGACGGGCACCCGGCACCACTGGTGTCTCACAGCCCGACCCACGCGGGCACTGCACGGAGCAGAAAAGCTTGGTTTTTGCCAAGCCTCATGCCAGGATAAATTCTTGTGGGAACTATAGCAACAAATCCATCAGCAAACCTGATCTGTTAATCCTGGGATGAGGACACTTCTTTATTTAGGCAGCTGCATGTTTGAAAAAGCAAGCACAAATTCCAGGACAACTCCACATTTCTCAGTGGTAATGTTTACCTTCTTGCATTGATTTTTATTTTATTTTTTTTCAGTCCAGAATCAATTGCAATGCTCTGTGCTCTGGAATTAAAACAAGCGAAACCCCATCTTTCACAAAACAGATGAAGCCTGTGAACGCAGCACAGCTCTCCCATCAGAGGAAGCGAGCACTGCATTAAATCCCGGCAGCAGGAGAGCTGCAGACATTTAATGGCCACAGGGCACTACCGGTAAATAATGCAGTGTCAGTGGGTAGCTCAACAGGGCTTAAATGCTGAAGCATCTAAGATGTTTACACAAGCTGCAGTTCAAATTAGTAACTTTGGCATAAATGATTAATGGCTAATGGAGAACATTACCGTCATTTCTGTATTTACTGGCAGTTTAAAATCAATTCCCATATTTCAAATCAAAAGCTTTTGGCACAGCAGTGAATTGGTGGGATATTAAATACCAAAGTCACAGATGTTAGAAATAAATAAAAGCAAAACAGAATACAGTTTGCCCTTGCATCAATACTCTATGTAAGTCAGGTTGTTAACAAAACCAGTTCATTAAGCTCTAGTTGCACAAAGCAATTTTTGTTCTTGGCTATGAGGAATTTAAGAAGATCCAATCGGTCAGCTACCTGGTTTCAACAGCAGACAGACTTTGGATATTACTTTGGCAAGCCTTGAGAAGGTAAAGTAGTGGGCAAAGGGCAGTTTTATTTCATCACACTACAGCAGGTTTCCATTCTACTGCTTTGACTCTATTTGCTTTTTTTCTTCACCCAGAAGATTTTTTTCCTCTCTATTAAGGTACTTCTAAACTGATGAATCAACTTACCAGGTGCTCCCACCTCTCACTCTTTAGAACAGGATTGAAATATCCACTACACTGGATTCGTCTCCTCACTGAGAGATCTTCACTGAAGGGTGTTATTGAAAGCAATGCATGTTTTAAACATCTTATTTATAACAAGTTTTAATTGAGAACAAGAACTGGATGAAAAAAGCTTCTAGTTAACAAAAAAACTTGTATTCACACCTAAAATAGTGGGCAGATCTCTTTTACCTGTATTCCTGCAGAAGCACCCCTAAGAATCCCAAGTGAAACTTCACACACTGTCGTATGCTCAGTGACATTTCCCAAGGTATTTTTTTATAAAATACCAGAACTTTAAGACCTTTTACACTCCAACTGAACTCATGAAAGTCAAAGTAGTCATATTTCAAGTGGGCAGAAGGACATTCTTTGCACTACATTTACAGAACTGGAGATGACATACTCCACATGCTGACAAATTAAGCACCACTTTTTGCATGCAGCTTTAAACAATTAATTCTAGAGTGGCACTTGTGATAACAGTGGGATCCTCATCTATAGATACTCCAATAATTTATTATCAGACACTTCAAAGAAATCAAAACATCCTTCTCCTGCAAGCCTTGCTCCATAAGGACTTCTGCTCTAACAACTTCAGTTTTACCTCGTTTCTCATTGTGCAGGCAGTGAGTGCTTTCCTCTCCCACTACCGCAGCTGGACTCGAGCCCTTAGCCACAAGAGCTGCAGCGAGTACTTCCTAGTCTGAGCACTGGATTCAATTAAAAGTCAGACTGATTTAAATACAGGGTGCTTCGCATCATGATAATGAAAATACAATAAGAAACTTAGGCAAGAATTTTTTGGTCCCAAAATAATCCCTCTCCTGAAATTCTAGGATTGTGCCCAGCATTGTAGTCCAATCCCCTCCCTTTAAGATATCTCTGTGGTATTCTGTGATTGTCACTTGTGATGACATTTCTGCACAGGAAGCTCTGCGCTTTTCTGTGCATAATGAGCGGTCAGAGTGAGCAGTCCTCGCTTTGAAGACAATTTAAAGAGGAAAAGGATGATTTTGTTCTTTCTGATCAAAGGAAGTGAGATGGAATAAGGGCACAACAGTACGTCTGTCCTCTTGATGCCAACAAGCTCCATGCTTCAGCAGTGAAAACAGAGCTGCCTGTAAACTCATCCTCTGGGAATATGCAATGCAGTGCACAATTTAAAACATTTTGAATTTAATGCAGCCAACTAAGGAACACTTACAGAATGATCGTATTTCAATAGCGCAGATGGGGAAGTGGAAGGTTGTTACACTTGTACATGAGCGTGTGCCTCAGGCTGTGGAGACTGGAGTGCCCCAAAAATGTATCTTACCGTAAGTAAATATGGACCATAAATTCAACATAAAAATACCAAACAACCCAAAACCCCAAACAGACATCAAATCCTAAAAAAACGTGCCCCCAAAATATGCCAATATATTTAGAACTACCTTTGTTCTTAGAATTACCTTGAAGGAGGCTGTAGAGAGGTGGGAATCACGCTCTTCTCCCAAGCACCAAGTGGTAAAATGAAGGGAAAAGGCCTCAAGTTGCACCAGGGAAGGTTTAGGTTGGGTATCAGGAGAAATTTCTTTACTGAAAGGGTTGTGTGGCATTAGAATAGGCTGCCCAGGGAAGGCACCATCCCTGGAGGTCTTCAAGAAATGTGTAGATGTAGAACTTAGAAGCATGGTGGACTTTAGTTCTAGGTTAAGGGTTAGACTAGGTGATCTTAGAGGTCTTTTCCAACCTGAATGATTCTATGATTCTAACTGAAAGCAAGCCAGAAGGCTTCTGAGATTGTCTTCAGCAATAAAAGCTCTTTTTCAGTGCAAAGTAGGAGGCTATTTTCAAGGAAGTACCCTGGGTGAGATCTCCCCAGATCAGAGATGATCCTTTTTTGAACTTCAGAGATTTACTTACAAGTTACTATAGATGCCATGATGAGATGTAAGCCAACTATAAATTATATTTTGTTTACTAAAGGAAAGATTGTGAATGTGAGCCTGTGGCAGCCAATGACTGAGAATCAACTGCTTGTAACTCTGGGGTAAATTTGCAGACACTTCCCTCATGCCAGAGGAAAGAAGAGCACATCTCACAGTTGCGTGACAAGGGCCCCAGTAGCTACTGATAGCCAGTGGCTTGTTTTCAATCACAAATTCCTCAGCCACGCATTTGGTGGAGAGTGCAGGGAAGGGCAGCAACCACTTCTCCCATCCAGCAATTCCTGTTTCCCAAATTAACCACAAGAATTTGTAGGGTCTTGAGATTCACAGCCATCTCGGTCCCAGTGAAAGCAGCAAGTGCTAGTGAGCACCCATCATCTGCACTCGTAGTAGCTGTGCAGGAATTACAATATTCTCTGCATGCCCAAACCTCCCATGAGTGTCCATGAGGAGAAAGGCAAACCTGTGTGCTCTCCATGCATTGTTTATTGAAAACTTGCCGCTACCGTAACAGGCAGGACCAGTTAAGTTTTGATGACTGTCTACAGATGTTCACCAAAAAGTGAGATGTATCTCAGCCTGCTTTTCCAATCAGGAAAAGGAATGATTAATATTAAAAAATAGATACTTCTAAGACTTAGGAGTCTGCTTTAAACACTGGCTTTTTAAATCAACACGACCTTAAATGAGGAATCTGAGCCTGTTCAGGAAGTAAAATTTAGGTTTTAAACCAATACAATCTCATGCAAATGGCAGAAATGTCATTGGAAAAAACAAATAGCATTAAGAAAACATTAAACTCACCTTGGTAATGGCCCAGGCTCACTATCAGAGAGCATGGATTTCAGCAATACAGTGCTGCAATGAATCTAAACCTCCCTACTGCTGTACACAGCTCAGAAAGACAAAACTGCTTTGCAAATTCCTGACTATAGAGATAGCATACTGAAAACAACAACTTTCCTTCTTCTCCTTAAATAAAACATGACCAACCAATTACAGAACAGGACTGAAGGAAAACCTTATGTACCCACATATAAAAATTTATAGGATTACAGCATTATCTTTTATAACTGTAGGAAGTAAGAAAAGGTAAATGCAAAGATAATAATGTGACATTGGAAAAACAAGTAGGAACAATAACATACTGAAAAATACTAAAATGGAGTTATTTTGATAAGGTATCTGCAAGGTGAATAAACAAACTATCTCCAAATGCACCTGGGTAGCAGAAACCAACTCTTGTACAAAGCAGTGGCTGAGCTGTTCAGAGCTGAACAAATCCAAGGATTCAGTTTCGTGGCCACCTAACCCAAACTAACTGCTCACTGTTGCCTTCCTGCTCACAATCCTGACGTAATGAAGGAACTGCCTGGGCTCATTAAACTGACAGAAAAAAATTTTCACTTTTCTGAGTTTCTAGTTTTTCCAAAAACTCCAGAACTACAATACTATTCAAGCCGTAACAGCCAAATACACCTGCTAAGAAACACTACCTTCAGAAGTACTGTCCCTGTTCACAAATGACATCTCTTTTCTCCAAAACAAACTATTTCCTGTAAACATGCCTGCATACCTTTGTAGGCATACTTGAGTTACAAGGATTACTTTGGTGGCTGAAGTACAAATTATTTTTTACCTCGAGCCTGAAAAGTCAGAGTGCAAGCTGCAATCTACTGTTTCTTTTGAAACAACAACAGAATTGCTTCTAGCTTGTAATTACAAAAGCATTTTAACTTACACATAACCAACAGATCTGCAGAGCTGCAAGTGAAGACACCCGTTTCCACACACCACCCGCATAACATTCTCTTGTGACAGTGAAAACAGAGAACGAGGGGGGCAGAATTAACTTGCCATCACAAGTACAGACAAACAAACATCTTACTATTGCGTCTCCCATCTGGGTTAATAACATGTTACATGTGGTATCTGTGCACATCAGGCAACACGCCCAGGAGAGCATGAGCTTTGCTGAATGCATGTAACAACTGCAGTGTTCTGCTAAGGCCTGGGGAAACCCCACGTTATGCAGGAACTGCACAGTAACGGATCTTCAACAAGTTACAGATGATGGGGTAAGGACCGTAAGTGTCCCAGAAGTCCAGAACACACATCCTGGAGGTGACTGGGCATAAATTGGGAATGAGAAATCACTGTTAAATACCAGGTAGTTGTGCCTGCAGCTAAGCCCTGCCTCTGATGGCACAGGGCTTCAGGGGCACCCTGAAGAACCTGGGGGCTGACGGTTCGTTGCTGCAAGGAGGCAGTGTGGGGGCTGGCAGGGCCCTGACTGAGGAGACAAGACCGTGTCCCGTCTTGAGCAGCAGCTGACTGTTACACAGCTAAGGAATTGAGGGGAATACTGAACTTCAGTGTGTAAAAAAGAAAAAAACACAAAGTATTTGAATATTAAACTGATCAGAGTTGAAATAGAAATAATTAAGAAAACTAATTCTTGACAGATGTGCTGTGACTTTGGCAATTTTATTTATTCCTACACCCTTCCCCTCCCCACCCCCCGGAAAAGGAATATTGTTTGCATTTGTGACAACTTATTTCAGCTTTAAACCAGAATGGTGTATTTCTGTTTAAATGTGGGGGATTTTTCTGAAGGACAGATGAGAGCAAAAGACATCGAGTTGTGTGCGGCACCACAAGCACTAAGCGGGGACACACACGGTGTGCAGACTTTGCTTCTTTGAGCTAGACCCTCTCTGCACAAGATCTGCTGCAAGCCTTCTTGCCTTTGCTAGCACTGTTAGCCAGCCAACCGCTTTGTTTCTCACTCCTATTTCAAGACAGCGTTACGTTTTTATTACCTAATGGAGATGACGAGGGACAGCACCTCCAGCAGGATGGCGATGATGAACACGACGACGGCCGCAGGTGGCGGAGGGGACGCCACCATCCCGTGCTTCAGGAAACACGTGACAGATAGTATGAGGAAGACTGTGGTGGAGAGGAACACGTCCAGGAGTGAGCTGAAGGTAGCACTGGCAAATGTCTTCACTGGAGCATTCCTTATAACCTGCATGGAACACAAGGGTTGAGGGAAGTGATGACAATGAATAAATGCTCTCTTGCCGAATTTGACTGTACCATAAACAGCAGCTCACAAAAATAAATAGAGGAATAGAGAACATTTTGCCACTTCATTAATCCACTATAAGTACTGTTTTAAAAAAAGAAACAGAAGAGGTAGTTCAATGACTAGCAGTTCCCTGAGAATACGCCTACATTGCAGAAACACGCTGGCAGCACAGCCCCTGGGTATGGCGTGAATCTTTTTTTTTTTTTTCTTAAAGACCACTATCATTTTTTTTTAACAGAATATAATGATATAGAAATAATATGAAAATTGCCAATACTATGCAAGGGAACATAAAAAACTAATTGCTAGCAGAGAAAGCTATCAGAAGTTTTCTTCAAGTATTTTCGTTTAAAATAACAGTAGAACTTAAAACAGTAAAAAAAAAAAAAAAAAAAAAAAAGCTTTCTGGTTCCAGGGGTTCTTGAAGAAAACCCTCCAAGCACCACTCAACAGAAAGAGTTAGTTCACCGTGGCAGAGCTCACATCTCCCTTTCAGACAAGACTAGAAGCAGCAATTGGGACGCTATGTAACCTGAACTGATCTAAGGCCAGGACTCCAAGTAACTCTCTGCTGTAAGCAACCCCTCACCACACATCCCCACCCCACCATGTGCTGGCACAGCTGCGGTGTGTGCTGGTTTGGCCAGTCCAGCTGAAAACCAGACCATGAGCTCCGTGCCCTGGCTTATTCCACTAAGTGCAGTCTTAGGAGTGTTTGTATCTTCCTGAGGGACAGCAGAAAACAAATTCCAAAGAAAAATGAGAAGTATGCTATTGATAACACCATGAAGTAGTCCTATTTGAATACTGCAGTCTTGTACTCTGCTTTCATTTGGACATTTCTTTCACTCCTCAGAACATTATCGGCACTCAGCAGCATAGCAAAATGAACTTGTTCTTCATTTGTAGCTCTCTACAACCTAATGTATTCATTGAGTTTTGTTTCAGGGCCAAAATTACCTTTTAATCTGAACTGTAGCAGAATCTCTGTAGTCCATACACAGTCGCACAAATTGAATTAAGGAAATCAGCACTGCATCCTAAAGTGACAGAGTTAAGGATGCCCTAACAGTGTTAAGTAGTGCCTTAATTTCCAAACAAGAACAGGCTAAGCAAGCTCTCGGGACGTGGAGACGCTTAGGAATGATCACAAAGCAATCATGCAGCTGGCAGCGTGTAATTAGAGGTGAACTCGCTGGAGCTGGAAGTCGCGTTCAGCAACAGTGATCTGCGAGGCATTTCAACAACCAGCAATGCTACAATTGCTTTGCTCCCCAAGAGATTTTTGTTGTTTTGTTTTGGACCAGTACTGTGCTAATACTAAGGCTTTAACAAGTTTTGCCCCAGTGCTGCACAGTTGCTATTACAAAATAAGGTTCCAATTTTCAGGTAGGTTTACATAATAGTTTTCAAACGAGTAGCTTACCACCAAGAAAATGCACAGACCTCATTCCTTCTCCTTCCTCTATCAATTTCCTGCACATCCACATTACTAGATCAATCTGCATGTGCTTGACTATCACTGCTTTTCTTCTCTTTCCAATCTTTCAGCTAGAAAGATTTTGATTTACTGTTTTCCGTATAGTTTGTACAAATTGAGCAGGCAAACAGGGGTCTGTGTGTGCACATGTATGTACACACACACACTGGTATGAATACCATGTAAATTCTGATGTATCAAAAGAGCACAAACTACTCTTGGTTTGCTCTCCTGTAGTACTCAATCCAGGATATGAGTAGATGTAATACACTGCTGTAGATATGACTTCATCAATGTGAATGTCACCCACAGGAAGCTTCTCCCTATTGCTGCTGGATGAGCTTTATTCAGAGAGATACCAATGAAAGTGCTGCAGGGTGAGCATAGAGTTCCTGAACAAGGTGAATGAATTGAACTGCATCACTACTATGCTTCCCTTACGTTAGAAAAAAAAAAAAAAGAGGAAAAAGAAAAAGTTACACCTCATTTCATTTGTAAAAAGTAGAAACCAAGCAAAGAGGGGCTGCTGCCAAGGACAGTGTGGAAGCACTGCCCAGCACAGAAAGCAGCCTACAAGTAGAGAGCAACAAGCACTGAAACAGAAATCCTACCTGTCCTCAGATACAGGGTAAACTGGGAGAAGAGAGAATCAACACCTTCGTTTATCATGGTGGGAACCCTGCCAGATGTGCGACCCAGCCTCACAGCTCAGCACTGCTCAAGGACAGGGCACAACCCTTCCTGCTCCCAGACCCTCACCTCGTGTGCTGCCTCTGGCACTCAGCAAGCTGCTGGTTCAATCCCAAGACAGAAAATAGAGGGGAAAAAAAGGAGAAAAAAAAAAAAAAAAAGGAAAAAAAAAAGCCCCAAACAGCAAAACAAAACATGAATATTTTATGCTAGGTTAGTAAAATGAACTGGATCACAGCAGGGAAGTATGGTAAGCACCAGAGCCATTATCAGGAACATGGAGCAGTAGGAACAAGGTGGGAGAGCAATTGCCCTCTTTTGGCAGTACCTTTTCAGCCACTCGTGGAAATGCAACCTCAGTTAGTACTGATGTCTATCGTTGCTACATGCAAACTTACAACATCTTGCTAGTTCATATCAACCCAGCAAAAATATCTACTGACGGGTAAAATCTGCAGAACTACTAGCTCCCAAGGGGGTAAAGGACTTTTTATACTCACTGCAAAATCCTGAAGAATGCACCAAGTTCCTCACAATTTACACCCTGTTCCTTACAGTTACACAGTGTTTTGAACTGCCTGTTTTTGAATGCAACGCATTTACAGAACTTATAATACCGAGTTCAGATCAGATTTGGGTATCACTGAGATAACCAGGAGGCTGTGGCATGAACAAGAATCAAATTCAAAAATACCATTCTCAAAGTCAGGACATTTAATAAGTAGGCAAGTAGTCATTTACAGTTCTCTGAGCTGCCTAAAGCCTTGAAACATTAACTTGAAAATGGAGAAAAGGCAAGGGAAGTGATTAGTGTATCCTGGTGGGTTGTGAAAATGTATTTCCAACCCAAATCTTGGACTAGACTCAGGACATGGCACAAGACAGGTAAACTGAGACTGTTTTCAGAGGCAGCAATACTGAGTAGTAAATCCCACTTGACATTTCATAACCCTTGTCATCAACTGCGATGAAACGTGTTAAAAACAATTACAGACATTACTTGAATGGATTACAGAAGAAAACCAATGCCAGGAGAAACTCACCTCTTCCTGATAGCTTGTCCTGTAGGCCATCTCCAGATCCTGATCCAAGAAGTTCAGGCTCAGCTTGTTAATAGGAGGTTTAAAGAAGTAGTCTTTCATGAGGCTAAAGAGAAAAGACAGTTCAGCATCAGTTTATTCAGCTGTAGTGCTTTCAGAGCCCCACCATTCTGTGGTTTCTGCTTCCAGGGATGGAGGCACTTGCATTTGCAGTTCCTGTAGTTCTTTGCTCTCAGCCACCGTGGTACCCCCTTATCCTCGCTCAGTCAAAGGAAATATTTTACAAAACCATGACAGAGCAAACTTTTATATTTTCAGGAAGACACTAACAAGCTCTTCCAGAAGCTTAACAGCTATAACTGCAGATGGCTACAGGTAAGTGTAATATAAGCTAGCTGATAGTACAGGTTAATTGCTGCTACAGGTGCACAACCTTAGGAGACGCGTGGCCGTGGGATATTTATGTCTTGGATGGAATTCCATTGGACAAAGCAAGCCAAGGATGATAAAGGTGACAAATTTGTCCATTTTAGAAAACAGCACCGTCCTGTTATTTCAAAGACACTAAAATATCTCAGTAACTCAGCTGGGAACATTTGCTTAACGATCCATGCTGCAGAAAAATGTAACCCAAGATGATGGATGGCTTGAATTTACTTCTGCAACGGAAAAATTGAAATCTCCAGAATCATCAACAAAGGCACTAACAACTAATGAAATGAGCTTACTAGAACTAATGAACCAGTAGGCAGCATCTACCACAGGGTGTTCATTTATTCGTTCACCTTATCTTTCAGTGCCAGGTGCAGCACAAATACAAAAGGGCCTTAAACATTAAAAAGTTGTTTCTATTTCCTACCTTCCAGAGCAAAAAAAAAGAGCATTTTTTGAGTTCTACATTAGTTGTAAGAAGCCTGTGAAAGAAATTCTCTGGTGATATCTATGACACTTGATCTGCAAACCTCTTCTTTCTCTAGTAGGTGTCAAAGAGCTGGAAGGACTCAACTTAGTCAGCACAGATTGCTTTGTGCCTGATGGTCAGGCTTGCTTACCCAAATTTATTCCTGGGATAGTCTGTCACTCTCTCTTCTGTCATCCTAATCTGAGACTTCAGAACACACGCTCTCCTTATGAATCTCTATTCATTTTCAGGCAACTGATTCCACTCGTTATATATAATGCACTGTTTTAAAAACTGCCATAGAATCTGACATGGGACTGCTTCTTTCCAAGCGCTACATCAAAAAACATAGCACCTGAGCAAAAATTTGAGTGGACTATTTTGCAGTTGCTAACTCTAAACAAAGGCCACGAGATGCACAAGACCAAATTCCAAGTAACTGAAGAAGCTGAAAGACCCAAGAAAGCTAGTCTGTACCTGCATTTTATTTTTTTTGTACCACTGGCAGAGATTTTTTAAACGCCCAAACTTCCCAATACAAGATAGCATGTGGGAAACATTTTTTCTCAAGATGCAAGACCAACCAAACATACACACTGCTAGACTGAGGCTCTAGAAGACAAAAGACTTCAACCAAGAATATGGCAGATACTTTACATCCTTTCAACACTCTGGTTTTGGCCAATATATTAAAAAACATTACAGGATGCTCTCAAGGAACAACAAGACCCACTTACTACTCTTACTACCTCTTATACTACAGTTTTCTTCTAAAATACATGGTAGCATGCAGATTGCAATGAACAAAGCATGGTATTTTTATAGTGGTTGTAGTAAAGCCAGAGTTAAAGCTCAAACTATGCACTGTGTGAAATACTTATAATCAATTTCTAAGAAAAGGCAAGCCAGTAACTTACATGGAAAGGATTCCTGTGTAACGCAATAATAGAAAAATGCTACACTAACACTGGCCTTATTGCTATTGTTTTTAAAAATGACTGGAACTGTGCTGAGATAACAACTCCAAGGCAAAATCTGGGCACACAAAGAGCCCAGCAGCCGGTTGTGAAACTCTCAGACACACACCTGAACTCCAGAAGAGGCTGGGGCATGACAAACACCACCAGCGTCCAACACTTTCTCACACCCAGCCCTAGGCAGCTGTGCAGTGTGCAGGCTCCTGAATCGTCCCTAGGATATGTTTAACTCTTCCCAGCTGTACAGGAAGCTTGCATGATTAATTTAAACACCTAATCACCATATCTAGGTTAGACATCTGTGAATGTGATGCCTAATTTACATTGCAGATCAGAACACCTGCATCATGCAACATGGTGCAAGTCGCTACCCAATATGAAGAGAAGCTCTCACTCGCTGCTGTTGGGTTTGCAGTAACATGAAAGCAAAGCAGCAACATTCCAGTAATTATTACTGTGAATGATGTGAATCTTCATGTAAGATGACCAAGTGGAAGTTTGGATTTCACCCCACTCGCTGAGAAAACTCAGATTTCCCATTCAACCGTCCTCATCGATACTAAATTTGAGACCAACAATGTATTACGTTTTACAGTAGGGGATCAAACATGTTTCTTAAATGACTCATTACCTATAACTTAACACTAAGAAATGTTAAAAAGGATTGATATAAAACGGTAGGCTTAAACCATTTTGAATAGACCTAATTAATCAGGAGATTATTTTTGGAAAGTTATGTTTACATGAACCGAACTCAGCAGAGAAGTTTCCCTGGCAACAAGAAATGGCCCACTTAATATGGTAATGATGATATTTAATTGAAAAAAAAAAAAAAAAAAGCTAGGCTTTGACTGATGTCACATCATGGTCCCACTTTTTCCTTTTCTGAAGAAGTATCCATTTTGTATGTGGAGGAGGAAAGTTCCATGAATACAAGAGCTGGAGGTGGGTATCTAGCAGTCCACTGGCATAAATTAAGCTGCTTCTGTAACTTAAAATTTGCAGGATGCTGGTTACATTTTAAACAAAAATCCAATTTGTTTTTCCTGATTTCTGCAAACATTTGGACTTTCACAATCATTCTGTCTTCTAATATTTTGAAGTATCAGCTTAGCACCTGTTCTCAGCCACTAATGACAGAACACACACACAAAAAGGAACCTAGATTTTTACAGAGGTTGGACCCAGGAGAAAGGCAATCTGAAAAAAAAAAACACCACAATAACAACAAAAAAATACCAACCAACAAACAAAAACAAAATGAAAAAGAACAAGAGAAGAAGAGGCTGGAGAAGGACTTTTGTCCCTCTTTCACTTCTCCCTGCTTTGGTCATGTTTCCAGTTAAGACAACGCTGTCCCTGTTCCAAACAGCCTGGAGTATATACGAGCATACAGTTTCAAGGATATTTAGATAAAATGTCCCTAATCTCAGTGGAAGCAGTGAAGCAAAAATAAGAATAGCCATAAATAATAACAAAACTAAGTTGTCTGTTTAGCTGATCCAGTCAAATCACTGCCATAATAAGGGAGATACGGCTGTGTGTTTACAAAATCAAACAGTGTTGAATTCTGAAGAACATATTTGCCTCTGCCCAAAACAAGTCTTTTTGTATGAAATGCGGAGAGAGACTAACTTTACAAAATGCTGTAGGTAGAATGAGAATTCACTTCTATTAATTCTGTTTCCAAGCCAAATGTGATTTCTAGGTATTAGTCATGCAATATTATCAGATGTTGTTCTCTTGCAATACAAAAATTTGAGTTTTGTGGTTCAGATTATATATTACAGTTTCAGTTGCAGATGAAGGTACATAATATGTGTATTATGAGGAGTTTTGAATGTAAAGATGAAAGAGTTCAACTCTGTAACAAGTCACTGAAAGAGTGTTTTTCCTTTTCAAAGGCTTGAATGAAGAATGTCTGTTAACCACAGAAAAAAATGATGAAAAACCTGGCTTTACATATTCCTGAGCAGAATGTTTTTGAGTTCAAGATCCTACTATAGGTTAAACAGAAGACAGACTAAGATCAGAAAACATACAGCATGTTATAGTATGTTTACAATAATTATTGACATGAAACAAAAAGCACACAAATGCTGATTACAGATACGGGACCTCTGTTAATGCCTTTTCTTTCTTTATATACCTTTTCTTTGTGCAGCTCCATTTTCCTTACCTGTCTTCTTTAATCACATCGACAAAGTGAGCATCTGTCTTTTCTCTGATGTTTTTGAACCTCAAAGGAAGGAGGGCTGATTGATCCAGACTCACGCCCCCCCATCTTCCTTTCTCTTGCAACATTTCGTAAAGCGAGGTTTGACTGTTGCTCAGCTTTTCTTCTTGTGGAGGACTCAAAAGTCCATTCTGAGTCTTTGGACTATGGCCTCCTGGAGCCTGCATGACAGAAAGCAAAAGATACACAGGGAACATGAATGGTTGAGAAAGCAGACAGGAGAGATTTAATGGAGCAAAAGTCAAAAATTCTTCCCTCAGCACGCTGAACTTTTATGTGATCATGTCAAAGACCTACCTCCACCTGCCTTGAAATCATTCATGTCTGCTAGAAGCGCATGCCTCTTTAGGTGTTGTTGTCTTTTTGCTTTTTATGTCCCTGTTTCCAAGGCATCAGAAAGCAAATTACATTTTCACACATGCAGTGAAGACCAATGATAGACCAAAACTTCATTCACTCATCTTCAGGTCAAGATTCTTCTCAAAATCTTTTCAAATACCTGCTTTAACTGTACTATCTTTCCACAGGTCATGAGACAATTAACTCTGCCAGCCTTGCTGATCCTGCCACTGTCCACTGTACCCTCACTGCTTTCCCAGAAAGATGGAACAGCTGTATCTGAACAGACCTTTTGTACAGCTCATTATCCTACAAAAATATTCTGCAACTGAAACCACATTTTCCTCACTAAGATATAGTTCTTTTACCATTAATAATGTACTTTTAAATTTTGACACCAGCTTGCAGTACAGTTGAAGTGCACAGTATCAGCAATTCTGCTGTCATTCATTTCGGAATAAAAATAAGTTTGAACCAAAAATGATTCTATTTTCATGGAACATGAAGTTCTTCCTTTACATTTTGTTTGATCTAGACCAATGTGCACTGAAGCAAGTCCAAGGAATTAGACAGCTAAATACAGCTAGAATGAAAGTGAGCTGCAGTTAGTCAGGATCATTTTACAATTTTCAAATACAAACATGTATCAAAACTTTGCATATTTGAATGTTCATCTCCTCCCTCCACGTCTTATCATTTATCATTCATCTTCATCCTGAAACCCACTCATGACAGAAGTTTCTTCATTTCTGCCTGTAGAGCAGTCAGCACAGCAGTGACTAGCTCCTCCAGAGGACTATTCTTGGATGCCACTGCAGTGACCATAAATATCACACCACCCAATCACGCACTGAAATATGTTCCTTAGATTGTAAAATCAACTTAGCTAAGGCTGAGAAATACCAGATTTCTAGCTGCCTGTGCAAAATTAATTGAATCTCCTTGTGTCTCTAGGCTGTAAAACAAATGAGGAACGTGAACACAGGCAGGTATAACTGAAGGTGCACAGGCCACTTAATATATTATTTCGTAGTTTTTAACAGGAAGACGTTACAACAAAAAAGAAGCATTTTTCTAACATAAGCATTTCTGGTATCCATTTTCTAGTTGAACAAACATAAAAACACAAACACTGGGCATGTTAAAAACTTTCATGCATCACTGCTTTCACAAATAATTACCAGTGAAGACATGAGACAGCAGCAGCAGCAGAACATCACCTTGAGCAGGGAAGAGTCAGAAGGCACTTGGGCTCGGCTCCCCATCCCCATCAAAACTGCCATAGTGAAAGGAAGACCTGCTCTGCCCCACAGCCATAGCAAACAGGAGGAAAGGCAGGAAGGAGGCAGACTGCTCTCCCCTTTCCCCCTGCCCTGGCAGGACACAGGACTCCTCTGCACTGGCTGCCCAGCAGGAGGAGTGGAGCACGGAGAGGACAGGATTCCCAGCCTTGTCCCTATTGTGACTCAAGACTTACAAGCTGTTTTGGCAGCTTGCAGGTGTTCATGGTACAGCGACAGCAGCTGATGAAGTATAATAGGGAAATTTAGTAGTTACCTTGGTGTGCTGCCAATGTTTTGCTAAGGAACGTAAGCAACAGAAGAGAAAGGTGATTTCAGCAACGCGTATCTCTTGGACTGGACAGGCATTTGTGAGTGTGACAGAAGGGCACTCTCCTGGTCACCACCAAAGGTCTCCAGTGTCTTTTCTACGGGACAGCATTCAACAGCTTCCAAACAAGCCCTCCGGCAGCCAGAGCAGGTCACCCAGCCCGCCCGGAGGAGCAGAGGGCACGGCAGTGCCGGCCGGAGCGACCGCTGCTCCCGAGGCAAGGAGAACTGTCAAACAAGTGCCTGAAGTGAAGGTTCTTCATTGCTGCTGTTTGTTTTTTTAGTGCTAAAGATTGTATTTGCTGAGAGCACTTTGCAGAAAAAAAATTGAGGCCTAGAAAAATGAAGGTCACAGTTATCACCCTTCTCTCTGTAAAGAATCTTTCTCCTTTTCCTCACCCTGCTTTACTTGAAAAGCAGTAAAGGAGGAAACACAGCTTTTTTTGTCTGGGCAGCTCAGAGAAAAGATATGTGTACTGTTTGCTTTCCCTGACTGTTCTTCGAGTTCATCTGAAGAATGCAGTGAAAATTTCTGCTCTTTCAGAGAAGGTCAGCATGGACTTCTCTTGGCCTTTTCTCTTCAGCTCTTTGGCAAAGGCTCAAATCCCTAAGAAAATTCTTCCCTTTGGTCAGCTCAAGGTTTTCCTGTGCTGTCTCCACTCTGTTAATCTTAACAGGAGGGGATTAGAGTTTGAAACTGCTTGCTTGTAAGGAGAAAATC
Organism: Aythya marila; assembly: GCF_965140915.1. Classification (NCBI taxonomy): domain Eukaryota; kingdom Metazoa; phylum Chordata; class Aves; order Anseriformes; family Anatidae; genus Aythya; species Aythya marila. The sequence goes on along the minus strand of NC_139056.1, from coordinate 6,209,307 downwards.
CCTGTTTAATAAATGCTGTTAGCTCCAGTGCTACTGTGGGTTCTGGCAGCCATGGGCCGTGCAGTTCTCCCGAGCACTTGGAGATATGATGCACCATGGGACCGATCCCCTCATGAAGAGACTTGGGGGCTCCAAAGGGTCAAAGGAGGTGGTTAACAGTGTTTTGGGAGATGAGAGAACAGGAGGGGACATGAATGCTGCAGGGCCAGGTGCAGTGACAGTGTGGGGAGAGAACAGAGGTGAGCAGAGGGAGCTGAGGGCTCTTTCTAAGAAAGCTGAGACTACAAAGAAGATCTGGAAATCAAATGCCATGGCAGCATTGTACATGTACCTGTTTAAGCTTTCATTTAAATGGGCATCCCAGACTCACTGGATAGCCACTTAGCTGGTCCAGTTTTGGGGGCAGCAACTTGTGAATACATGAGGGACATATGATCTGGTTTCCACCAGCTTATTTCTTCCAGTGACGTTACTGATATTTTTTTCAGCACTGGACAGGCCTCTTCCAAGCAAGGGTCATCCCCCACGTGATTAACATACATGAGGCTAAGATAGCTGCAGTAGGAAGAAACTTTAAAGAATAATTCTGATGAAGACAATATATGATAACAGGTGGTTGTTACTGGGAGGAAAATCTCTGTTTGCAGTCTGTTCCTGGAGACCCCTGGCACGTGGGCAGAAGCAGCCTGGGAAGCAGCATCTCATGCTCACCATCTGGGAAGATCTCCCACAATGTTTTCTGTCTCGAAGATCTCATGCTGTTCTGAGACCAGTACCTGCTGGCCACCCTGCTCTATCTTCCTGAGAGCTGAAGAGATTAGTATTTTTTTTTCTTAGGCTGTTTCCTAGGAACCCCAGCACAGAACACGGCCTACTGTGCTACATACCATTTACAAAAATGCTGGCAAGTTTTTTTGTTAGCTCTGTACACCAGAAGAGTTCTACAGACAGATGAGGAGGAAAACAACCAGATAGCTATCTCTGAGAATAGTTATAAAGTGATCTCCCCAGTCAGGAAAAGCATTAAAACTTATCTGAAAATATAACAGAGAGCTGATGAGCTCTGGCATCCAGTCTGCATTTTGGTGGGAGCTTAATTTTCTGGAAAGGGGGAAGAGATGACAGGCAGAGCAGGGAGGCTACAAAGGCCACAAACAAGACAACAAATAGGCCATGTCTGGTACTGTAGAGGGAGTAGGTGGCTTCGGTAAGAATATCTAAGCAACAAGCTAGGAAAACAACCCTGGCAGCAGCATGCTGAATATGTAAGATGCTCTATTTGCCAGAAAAAGGATGTGAATGGACTCAGGTGCTGTGAATATCAGCTGTGGGCATGAACAGGAATGACCGTGTTTTAGAGCTATGATACAGAAGACAATGGCAAGACACAGGTGTGTGACTTGTGGCTAGGTGACACACGGCGACTGGTGTAAGCGATGGAGATGCTGGTAGTGTTGTCTGTGCCTCTTTCATTGGCTGGCCTCAGCATTAATTTAAAGAGCCCAACTTTTAGGTCCTTCTCAAACTGGCCCATAAAATTACTAATTGTTTTGAAAAATTAGGGTGTGCGGGGGGGCCAACTAAAGTTTGGAATACAACTGCTCAAAATTGGTTCTGCTGCTTAAGAGCTTGAATAAAGCAATAGCTGTGCAAAACTGAGAAAGCTAACTGAAGCAGAGAAATAAGGGGAAAGAAGGGAAGTGATAAATACTCGAATTACCTTTGTACTGTTTTTATGCTCATCCTGACAACCATTTTGGATAGCTCCTTCATCTATGCTGACATCGCAGTGGGGTGCAAGGGTGGTACTACATGAAGGGCAAGGCTGCAATGAGACAAAAAAAATTTAGCCAGGAACATTCTGGTGTCCTCGTAATGGTATGCAATTTATAATGTGGCCTGCTTGTATGCTTGCTGCATGGTTAAAAGATAAACAAAGCAACAGAAAGGGAAACAGAGCAAAATTTGAAAGGACCAGAATCCACCATTTCAAAAACAAATCATAGATTTTTTGCTTACTAAAGCTAAATCTAATCCAGGAAAGATTTACTGGTGTAAAATCACAGATATTCTGTAATCACTACTCTCTGGTAAAGGAGTACCCTAAAAAGACAGAAATATTCTTCAGCGAGAGAAGTGCAATTTTCTTGTTTGAAAAGGGTCTGCAAAAGGATCTGAATGGCATTATGACCAGCTGAGGGAGGACTTAGCACAGAACGCAGCATATTCAAAAAGCACAAAACACCATGGTCTGTTACGAACAGCACAGAAAAATGGAAAGTAACAAATCTGAAAATAACAAAGAAGAATACTTTTTCATACAGCTCTGTAAGACAGGGGACTGGAGCTGTGCCTGTGTTATACTGTTGAAGCCAAACACTGAGCAAACATCACAGGAAACAAGGAAAGCAAAACCATCAACACTCCTAATAGTTATAGGTTACGCATTTTGGAAGCAACGTGAAAGGTCACAGTTCAGCTTTTAAAACAATCTGTCCCACTGAATTAAAATGGGATCTTCTCTAATTAACCCTGTATCTTCTTTTGTAAAGTCCTTCAAACTTTTCTCTTGTACTCACCATGTAGGGACAGGATACTGCACGAGAGGAACCCTATATCTGATCCCTGTTGACAATTCCTATGCTCTTCAGTTTGTTGTTACCAGGCTTGCCAGAAGACTATGAATGGGTACAGATACACCAGTCACTGGGAACAGCATGCTAAATTCAGCACGCTACCCTATGTGTTGGTGGGTTATCCACAAAAGAACTTGTTGAAATTTCCAACAAGCCACTTGGGCATTTCATCCCGAAGTCAACACCCCATGTCCCTTTTATCTATTTATTTTGAGCTCAGGAGGGACTGGTGCAAGCTTCCATCCAAAATACAACAGCTGGACCAAAAACACAACAGCTTCTCCCTTCAGGTTTGCTCCCTATTTCAAAGACCAGCATGTTTCTCTTTTCAGAATTGAATTTTCATCCAGTGCCCCTTTTCCTGTCTCTTGTCACACCTGAATTTCAAAAAAGATTCAGAAGTCTTAATTTTGAAGGTTGTTTTGGTGTGGCACTTCTTCCTGGGACTGCTGCTCCACCCATCGTTCAACCATGTATGTCTCTCAAAGGCTGTCATGAAGGCTCTGAGCCTTCTTAGCAGCCAGCAGACCGTGACCATCACACCCAAGGCTCCTCGGGAGCATGGGCTGGGCTGAGGCACTCAAATTACCTACAAGTGCCTTAATCTGGCAACAGGTGAGCAAGTTTCATCCAATTTTGAAGCGATACAGCCTGACCAAGTAACAGCATACTGGAAAAAAGAATGAAGCTGTTTCCTAAATGGTTTTGTTTAAAAAAAATATCAAGTATCATGAATGCCTTAACCACTTTGCAGAAAGCATTATTAAATGACTTTAAAATTGAACATGACCAAGGAGTAACGAGCTTTCTATGTTCCTAGAATGATAGCTAGTAGACTTAAGCATTGCAGAAGTCAGTTAATGGTGATAATAAAAATCAAATACCTCAAACATCAAAAATAAAAAAAATACTCCCCATTTGATCTTGCTACTAAACCAGCAGGACCAAATCGCATGTTTAGCTCCTAGGGTTAAAGCAGAAGACAAAAATCTCAGAAAAGAAGCCTGTCTTTTGGAAAAGAGATGGGAGGTTATCTAACCTACCCCATGGGTTCAAGTCAATATCATAAACTTAATTCTCTACTGCAGACACTCGCACCAGCTCTGTGCGTTTGTGGCCAGCCACGATGAATAATGCATTAACGCACTTTCAGCAAACACCAAAACAAGCAGAAGTACTTTCTGTTTTCATACTGAGTTGATAATGACATTTTTTTACAAAAAGCCTATAATTCTCAGTCAAGTATGGGATTTCAAAATACATGATAGATAAAATAAACCAACACCAAAAACGGCTGAGCAAGTTACAGCGTTTTCATACAAAAATCAGCTGCTACTTAATGTTTTCAGCATCTTTCCTCGGTGTTTTGGTTACATACCCACTTCATGACCTGAAATGCCTTTTATTGATATCCATGCTGCAATGAGATTTGCAATCAAATTAAATGCAGACATAGTGGAGGAGAGGAGGAAATACAATCCCTTTCATGGATCAATTACTGTTGCACTTTCCTCCCTGACCTTCCTTAACAGACCTTGTCCACTAGAACATCCGTTCAAGCCCAAAAGGTGAAAGTCATCCTTTTCATGCAATATGGCCACTTATTCCCTTTGGAACAAAAATATTTCAGCTTGCCTACAATTTTGCCCCTCCTACTTAGTCTCTTTTGCAGAGTTGGAGTCATCTCCTCCCACACTGACACTGTTTACAGCTTTGTATTTAAAACAGTTGGCATGTAAGTCATGATTCTTCTGCAAATTATCACTCCAGACCCTACCAGCAAGCTGCAGGCTTTAAAAGAAAAACACCGTATAAAAGAAACCCACTCCTTTTCAGAAACTGTGCATGATCTGTGATTAAATTGCACATCTGTTCTTTGTGAGGATTTTAAAAATATATTCTAATTTATTATTATTATTATTATTTTTAATATCGTAAGACCTGTTCTGGCATGGCTGGCTAATTACAGATTTCCTAAATGCTTGACCCAACCCTCTCGGTCCACAGTCTGCCATAACAGACTACCCAGAGGGCACATCCACACTTGAGAGCGTGCTGCAGAGCTTGGAGTACCTGCACCTAGCCCTGCTGCGAGAAGCAAGAGCATCTTGCACTCCTATACTGCAACTATGGCAGCAGAGCATTTTTTTTAAATAAGTGCTGAGCCTTCACACGATTGCTTTATCACTGTGCTGTACACATTCTGTCGTATTTTGGGGCATGCGTTATATGGATACTTATCAGACTGCAGGGGAAGAAGAGTTTGGGGCCGTTCAAAATTCACTGCAGCATCAATCTGTTTGGGGCAATCAGGCACAGTATTTTCAAGGTGTTGTCTGGCCATTTGCAAAATCCCTCAGGAGACCTCCAGTGCTTGTGGTGATGAATAGAAACAGGTACCTATAAGCATAAACTCGATGCAGTAGCTTTAGCACCACTGTAGATAGGGTGTCTGAGAAGGCTGAAACTAAGCTGGCACTTATCCTAGACGCTCTTCTGAAGCAGCTTCCCTTCTTGGACAGCCAGTGTGAGCCTCTTCTTCACTTATCTGGATAGTCATGTTTGCACTTCTGTGCAGTGAAGAACAGTGTGAGCATTTAAACAGCAATTAACACCCAGCCAGGATGGCCCCAGACCAGAGGCAGGGAGGCGATGAGCAGCAAACAGAGCGCGGGCCAGCAGCACATCCGAACGTGGCACACTAGCTGCTTAGGAAGTGATGCACACTTCTGCTGAGTAAGTCACGCTCTTGTTTCAGAAAACGCGTAGAGAAGTAAGTGCCTACCCACATGACAGCAGATCAGTGTTAGAACCACAGAATCATTCAGGTTGGAAAAGACCCCCAAGATCATCTTGCTGTAGTTTTGCTGCCCTGCGGTTAAAGCTTACTTTGCTGTCCCAGAATCACAGAACAGCCGAGGTTCCGAGGTGGAAGGGACCTCTGGGGACCATCTATTCCAACCTAACCCATCAGGTTAACAAGGCATCCTCGTTTTCTCTCTTCACTACTTGAAACACATAAGCTCCTACCCCTTATGGCCTCAGCAGTATCTCTGTGTGGCCATGCACCAGGCAGCACAGACTCATTTGTACAGGCATCCCCTGACAGCCCTGCGCTGTGTTCTCCTACATTTTTTGTCAGTCCCTTCATTGAAAGATGAGAGAGAGCTGGCAAGCTGGTGCCCGAGGGATGCCAAATATGCCATCCAGTTCTTACTTACACAGCAGTAGGAATAGAAAGGTGTCACCAACAACTTGAGACCAGCCAAACCTCACACTGCATATTTTGGGAAGGACAACGATGGCTATGCTACCTTCTGTAGTTATACAGCCCCAGCTTGCTCTGTAAGGAAATCGCTTAACTTTGGTCCTTATCTGCAGACCAGCCTTCCAGTTTATCACACTGTGATCCCGTATTTTTACTGCAAAACTAAAACCAAGCACAGAAGCAGGGTAGAGGTGCCTGAACCACGCTCTGCTGATCCAGACAGCATGCCATGAAAGTCACTTGCTCTACCAGCTAAATATAAAGAGCTCTTCCCAGGACCAAATTCACTGAGTCTAAGGACAGCGACCTGCAGACAGCCACCCACGGGCCTGGCATTAGTGGCCAACTCAGGCAACCCACCATGAGGAACTCACAGCGCAAATGAAAACAGAGAATAGACATCTGTTGTTTGGGAAATCTGTTCTGAGCTGGAAGATTGAGAGTAACAGCAAAGCTTCAAAGTAATACACATTGTTTCACAGATTTCCTTGTCAAGAGTTCTCGTGAGAGGTGTGAACATAACAAAATGTCATCATTTCTCTAAGCTGTTTCTCCATACAAATCGTTGCCCTCTAGGTTTCTAGAGCAAGCAGATAAAACACAGTCTTGTAGCCTACCGAAGCGCTTTCTCCTACCACTCAAACAATCCTGCTGTCTTTCCGTGGAGATGTCTGTTATATGCTCATATAAAAAAGGTTCACAGGTGCACAGAATGAGAGATAGAGGAAAGACAGAAGCAGGCTGCAGCGAACAGAAAATCATAAATGTTATAGTAGCTGCAGGAGGCATAGATTCTTTCTCCCCAATAAAATTAAGACTATTGAAAAAGCAGTGTTGACCTCTTGGTCACGAAATACAAATAATAAGAAAATAATTTATCTGAAACCACCTTTAAAAAACATTCACCTTATTTTAGAGATTGCTTGTCAATAGGACTAGGCATTTTACCTTAGGTTTTTCCACGTGTTTGAGAGTCTTTGTCAAGTCGCTGGCGTTCTCAGACGACGATGTTGCCTGTATCCTGGCTCCATCTCCAGACTCCAAGCCAGGAAGCAGGGCTTGTGAACAGCTGCACTGGGGTTCCTTCACCTTCTGACCGGAGATCAGATAGGTCTTCAAACCTAGAGGAGAGACATAAACATTGAGAATTGCAGAAAGACAAAAATAACACTCCTTTGGACTGCACAGACTTTTTTGGATCGGATATGATATACAGTAGCTAGCAAAGCGCTATCAAAGCTCAAGAGCACAGCACAAAAGGAGAAGCATCTGGGAACAACCACCAGGAATATAAAGACGTTCTGGGTGAAGTGGTGGCGACCAGGATTGCCTGACACCTGCTGCCCCAGATTCAAGACACTACTCGAACCCACAGCAGCAGCCATGCCTGACATGTACTTTATTCCATTTTTACTCACGTACTTTTGAAAAAAGAGCTAAGACTTTAGGCATTCGCTTCCAAGCTGTAATTTGAGATCGGACATTAACTCTCTGCTTCTGGAAAAGATTTACATTTCTCAATGATGTCTGGATTGATATTCTACCTCTGAAAACCAGCATGTCTTCCTCCACTTGCACTCTCCATTTCTCACAGAGCTGTTGTGAAGCTCGCTTAATGCTGGTAGCACATTGCAAAAGGAAATGGCGTTTAAGTGCTAGAAATTCTGATGGGTTTTCATAGTGCAGACTTCACATTTCTAAAGAACAAACTCAATCTCTCATACGCCCACACGCACTCTCTGCAACTGTTGCATGAAGTGAAGCATAATTGGAAGCCAGATCCTGTATTAAAGGCCAGGCTGGTAAATACCGTGGTGTATCAAGCTGATCCGTACCAAAAATCTGTTCAAAAAATGAGGATCTGAGTTTGGTTCAGAATATTCCCTACTTCACTTCCTTGATAGTTTGCATTATAATATTCTGGGCTATTCCTAGGCACAAAGATGGAGAAGGAGCTGCTCACCACGCTCCTTCCTGAATTGAAATGAGACAGTTTTATTGCTGCTCTGTGGGAAATCTCCCACCTGGCACGGACAGGCACTGCTACACTGAAAAAGCGTGGGGGGACCAGCTCCCCGAACCAGGCAGTGCTCCTTATTTTGGGGTCCCAGGCCGTTGCCCCACGCGATTCTGAAGCCAGCCCCTCCCTGCCTGGCCGTGGAGGAGACGCTCCTGCGCTGGCTCCTGGGTCCTGCATCTGGGTCAGCAAACCTCCTGGCTTTAGATGCCCAAAACCACTCATGCACAAGATGATCTACTGTGTCTGGTTGCCTCCTTCTATAGGACAAAAGCTGGACACAAGCTCCAGCCTTTGGAAGACAGCGTGTTTCTGTTCAAGTAACAGCTGACGTTATGATAAAGGTCATTCTCTTGCAACTTTCTGTGGAGAGATTCTATAAACGTTTTTCTGCCCGTGACACGTAATCCAGACAGGACTTTGTCTGTAAGCTTTCCAATACAAATAAGTTAGACATACTAATAGCAGTTTTTCAGCTTCTTTGTTTATTTCCCCAGTATCTCACACTGCTCAGCACTTGCCCAGCCTGTGCAGAAACCTGCATTCGTGTGGGCCCCGTGCCCGAGGTGCTGCATGGGACCCGACCTTCATTTTACATTGGTTACAGCAGCCCTCGGATCCTACTTGGCGGCAGCGCTTCGTAAAACCCCGGGCTGCTGCTGGCTTCCAGATGTTGGGCTGTCTCTAAACCTTATGCTGATGGGGGTTGTCATGTAAAGAATTCACCGCAATCAGCTTACAATTGTATGTTTACTGGGGTAAAAGCTAGAGCATTAAGTTTTCTACTTCTATTTTTAAACGCTACCTTTAAAGCAACAGGATTATTTTGCCACTATGAGTCCCTTTTCTTTTCTTTTTTTTAAGCACACGCATTTTCTTTGTTTCTTTGTACTTTTAAGGAGGCATTCTTTAATGCTTTTCTCCCATTTTACTGTGTTGCATTGCAGAATTACTTTGTCAACGCATCGCAAAGAAGTAAAATCATCTCCAGTTTGAGCTCCGCACCAAGGAAAAAGCACCAAGGCCATGGGGCTGCTGCAACGGAGACCTGCTCTGGGGGAGCAGCTCTGCCCCACGGGTGGCCAGTGCCAGGCTCCAAGCTGGCCGAGGGGGCACCGGGTGACCACAGAGCCTCCCTCTCCCCCTCCTCGTGCTCCCCAGCCCCACCGTGCCCACCAAACACCCAGCACTACTCGAGAAGTGTCCCCAGCATTCAGACAGTGGAAGCCCAGAGTGCTCGGAGCAGCCCTAACAAATGCTACTTACTTGAAGGACTGGCGTTTCAGGAAAGTAAATAAGTGAAAAAGGTTATGTTTTGAGAATTAGGAGGTTCAGAAACCTTTATTGAACTTTACTAATATTACCTACCTAATACTTGGTCATTAAATAGCTCTTACGATAGGGAAACTGCACGTTTGGGATTGCTTGCTATTCTGTGACACTTCCTGAAGCAACTCCTGGTAAGTCTGAAGTGTATTGGTATAAAAAAGGGCTATTAATTCAACAGAGCTCTATTGATGCAACTAAAACATATCACACAAGAGGTGTAATTTTCCTTCTTTTACATACCCAGCGAGCTCTCCCAGCCACACTCTCATCTTCCATACAAACAGGGTGCAGCAGGAAGAACATTCGCATCACTGTGCAGCAGGTTTACATCAATTAGGTAACTCAACAGTACGAAACAAATAAGCCAGCAACGAAGGAGCTGCTGTTTTCTGTGAGATACAGCAAACGGTGCAAGTTTTGGGGTGTACTGCTGCACAATTCATCTCCTGACGTTACAGTGAAGAAAGTGCTACGAAATGCCAGTAATAAAGATAAAGCTTGTCCTTCTTTCCCCTCCTGCCAGTCTCCTTTTTATAATAACTCCCTTCCCCCAGATTTATTCTAAAGAAATGCTGAAAAATAACACAATCTCAAGCTGCCTGATAGCGAGTATGTGCTCTGGCAGGCTCTACCCTGCAGCACGTCTCTGCTTTTTCCAGAGATGGCTCCTGGAAGCACAGACCGGGAGGGAGCTGGCTCATTCCTTCATGGGGACGTATTACATCTGACCGGGGGCACAGCATCCGCCATCTGATTTATTCAGTATTTTCTGCCCAGGAGAAAATGAGCAACATCGTGCGTCTCTGAACAACACAAGCCGTTTCCTTCAGTCATCTTCAGCTTCTGGGAATCTGACAGAGCTATAAAGAGTAACAGCTCCTGCGCACCGAGCCAAGCCATTTACTGCTGGAGTTCGACCATTTTGAACATTGCCACGGCAGCATCTGCGGAAGGGCATTTTTGACAAAGTAGTTAACAGGTGAGATCTGCACAGAGCTACAGTGGGTTTACGACTGCTGCTAACACTGAATTTTGGAAGTGTTAAGAAATGGCTGCACTTTGCTGCTTTCTTCTACTAGCTTTGCTTTCCTTTTTATCGGCGGCCCTCCTCTGAAGCTATGAAGACAGAAACCCCCTCCCAGTACCAAAACACCATGCCTAACAACAGCAAAACACCTCTAAGCTCACAAACAAACAAAATTATGAGGAAGGCTGTGCATAAACATCCCCGTCTTGTTAACCTGCTTTTGGTAGCATGAAATAAAATGCCCCCGGGGCAGCAGAGGGAGAGGCAGCCCAGAGGTAGGCCGCTGCCGCGCGGCCTCCCCACACCTCTGCCCTAGGCTCTGCTGCGGGCAACGGGCCCAGGAGCTGATGAGACCTGGCCTGATGGCACGGGGTGTAAGAGGACGTCCCGGTCACTTTGATTACTTTGCTTCATTCCTTCATCAGGCCTGATGTGTGCAGTGGCACGGGCACTGCTCCATGCCTCTGTGAAGAGGGGATGTCTTCTCCTATAGAGGCCTCAAGAAAGGGGGGCTAGTACCAAAATTGGTGAGCGAATTCCTTGGCAAAGTAAGATTCCTGCATCAAGTGTTAACACTTCACCTGTAAGGAATCAAGGCTTCTCAGCTCTCTGTTGATAGCAGACAGGAAAATTACTTTCTCTCTGGCAAGCTGTAGCATACCTCTCACCTCTCTAATTTAATGTACTTCAAATGCTTCTGAAATCCTTCTCAGTACTGATACTAAAGAAGAGACACGAAAAAATCATGACGATATTTCAATCATTGCCTCACTGATTCATTTAATGGAAATATAACCCTGTTCTCAGTGCACATCCCTGTTCTTCCCCCTGAATCACTTCACCTTTTTAGCTGTGCTGCTAGGAAATGGCAGTTAGTGAACAGGGCACCTTCCTTTCTGGAATAACTACTTCCCAGTAGCCCTCTTTTCTGTAAAATTAGTAACATTCCTGGTATTGGTGTAATAAAATCCAAATTACTCCAATTATGCCCCCTTTTACCAAGCAGCTTTATATTAATAATTCTTTTTCATTATTCATCCTTCCATTATTTCCCATAAATCTACACACTTTAATCATTTAATCATATTTCTTTCAAAATAAATTATTTTGTGAAATTACGATTATTAAATAATGAGTTCTATTTTCACAACCCACTGCTTTCGCAGTCTCTTACCACCCAAAATCAGAATTCACATGAAATCTGTTCCTACCACAGGAAAGAACCACTGTGACTGCCCTACCTACGCCAGTGAGGACATATAGCAGCACCTTTCCAGATAGAAAGTAATTATTAATAACCTGCCCTAGTCTGCTGTGATGAACAGTGTTAGCTATTACCTCTCAATAATTTCGTATCTCATTTTATAGAACTCTGGTACAAGTATCTCGCAGCAGTACAGGCAGCTCATCAAAAAGCTTTGCATTTCAGGGCTGGCTTTAGCTCCTTCCTTTGTAAGTAGCTCGGTATTCACTCACTTTCAATGTTATGCTTCTTCACAATCAATCATCTCTTGCTTTCTCTTTTCAAAAACCACAATGCAAAGTTTTCTCCACACCCTATCTTCTTCTTTTGCCAAAAATCCAGGAGTGAGAAAACTGGTATTCAGCCCCGGCCATTCCAGGGAGAGGAAACCGAGACTGATTTTAGATTTCCTCATATAATAAAATATGTTGCCATAGAATTTCGAGGCTCCTTACGAACCAGAGCTCGTTGTGCATTTCACTAGAGATCCAATCTGGAAACGGGCAAACACAAAATTGGAAGTCCTTTGCCTAGCTGCACAGCCAACATACCGCAAATCAACCGAGGCATCTTCAAAGAGGGCCCCAGTAACCAAGCTGAATGCACTGCCAAGAAATGCGCAACTTTAAACGAAAATAAGGGTTGTTACTTCTGTAATAATAGTTTTTTCCTATTTTGCAATCTTAATTTGCCAACAGATTGTTGCATTTAAGAACTAACTTCTGAGAGTTTTTCTTCTTGAAGATTCTCATAATTTCATGATTAAAGCATTTGTGCACGCTGAAACGAGAGGAGAAAAAGCTCTGAGGAACATCCTTAGCTGGGCAGCAGCATCTGGTAAATACAAACGGGATAATCAGAAGGCTTGTGATATCCCCGCAGAACATCTTTCAGTCAACTGAACTTTCAGAGTGGAAATGCTATGCACTAGTAATGATTTTCCACCTCAACTTGCTGAAGTTGCTTAGGATTTTGTTTTTAGAAATTTAGGCATGTAAAGACCTCTAGGTATATTTTGAATTTCAAGGAAGCTGCCACGTTGCACTTGGGTCGCCCAGAGAGACAATTGCCGTTGAGCACTTCAACAACTGGGAAAAGAAAAATTAACAAACCAAACCAAACCAAAAACCTCTTTCTGCTTGAGTGCCCGAAACAGCCCCAAGCTCTCGGGACCGTGCACGGGGGCCGCAGGGCGAGCTCTCTCAGCACCTTCCTGCGTGGCGCGGCGCGGGCAGGCGATCAAACATCTGCTCACTCGTGCTGAACAAAGGAGGGCGCAGAGCTTCCAAGGCAGAACCTTACAAGTTTCCTCCACGGCATCGTGCCCAGGATGGGGAGTTATTAGCCTGATCTTTAACTGCAAGAGGAGTGGCTTTTCCAGCAAGTTTACGAGATGCTCACATAGTGGAAACAATTACCTACCCAGCCCGCCAGCTGTGCCAAGGAGTTTATCTGATTTCCTGAAGGAGCCACCAGTGGCTGTGTTTAAACAACATGAGATACGGCATCGAAAGGGGAGCTGCTCGCCCTCACTCCTTGGGCAAGATCAGAAAGGAAGGAAGGAGGACCGGACCTGATATTTTGTCCTTACATTTAATCTCTACTCCAGCTGTTAGGCTGCAGCAGCTCCCACCCCAAAAACCTATGGGGCGCTTCTTTTGCTGCAACAGGCAGAGCCTCAATGCCTGGGCTCTGATAAACAAGCCTACCTGGAAAAGCACTTCGAATGTATGGAGCAGTATTTCCTGTGACTAAAATTAGAAAGGGAATTTATGAGCCTACTTGTTATCTTAGGACTCTGGAAAGCAGAAACAATGATAATAAGAAACAGAACTTTACAGGCTGGAAATACAAAAGGAACTTCCCCCCCACAAAAAAAAAAAAAAAAAAAAAAAAAAGAAAAAAGAAAGAAAAAAAAACCAAACCTATTTTCATAATCTCAGAAGAAGGATTGCAAAGAGCCAGAGAAACCAGAGGCATCTTCTGTATTATGGAAAACCACTGTTTTTCTTATGCCTCCTTTGTTTAGCAAAACGCTTGCTTTTGATCAGCTAACAGACAACAGTGGGCTTGGAATATGCTGATCAACAACATGTGTGTAATTTTGGTGTTCGACATCTGCCAGCGGGGAGCCGGGAGCCCTGCACCCAAAGCCACGGTACGCAATTGGAGCTGTGCTGCAGGCACGAGGCTGCAGCCGGCCAGCCTCCCCCTGAGCCTCGCAGCATCCTCCTACCTGCATGAGGAACAGGAAAATGAGGCACAGAGCGGGGGAAAGAGTCCTGTGCAGATCCAGCGAGGGCAAGTGGCTCAAACCACTGGTCCAGCTGCAACAGCTGCCTCAGGAGCACATTTATGGACCTGTTCATAAGCTACTGTATGGACCTGTACATAAACAGCCTGATGCCTTGAAAGGAGAGCTTTGGTTCAAAGGGTAATCTTGGGATTTTTCAGTCCTGCCCTGGGAACTGGGTGCTCCAAAGGTCCAGCCACTTCGCTAACGCGCTGCAGATACCAGATGATCTGTCCTAAGGATTTCTCACAAAACTTAAGAGAGATACATTTCTACACGTATGGCAAAAAGAGGGCCCAATTCCAGCTGTAGGTCATTTGGGAGCGAAGATGCTACCTGCCTTGTACTTGCACGATTCAATCTCTGTGACACCTCTGTGAAAATAAATTCTGTGATTGAACTGTGTGTGTTCATAAGCACCTGCTATGTTATTGGCATTATTTTTCACACTTATTGGCTATCCCTTTGCCCTCTGTGTTAATTTCCATGGCTGGGAAGGAACGAGCGTGGCAGAGATGATGACATTTTGGAACCAAGGAGCTGCCAAAATGAGAGTCAACCAAGCACACAGGCGCCCAGCTTCTTCAGGGGGTTGAAACGTCTTCAAAAAATTACCATACTCCTACAGCCCAATCTGTTTTCTGAAAATATAACTAAAGACTAAGGAAGCAGGAACTGAATCTAAGAAAGCAGCCTGCTTGGAAACCCAGCAAGTTCAAAAATACATGGCTAAGGCAACATCCAACCCCTGCTTCTGCCTAATGCTCCGTGTAACAAAGGCAGGACCTTGCCTGAGGAGCCAGGAGCTCCCACGTACTGCCTTGCACTACATTGTGGCTGGCAGGCAGCAAGCCCGGGGGGAGCCTCCTGCAGCCAAGCTGTCGGTCTGGCATCTGCAAACATCCCCTGTGCCTCTGCCCATGCAGGGAGCCCTGCTGCTCCCCACAGCCCGAGGAGTGCCATGATCCCTCGGGGCATCCACTTCCCAAGCATCCCTTTGTTTCATAATTAAGTACACCAAAACCGTTTTGAACCTAAAGCTGCATTGTGCTGCGGAGGGACGCGAGTGATCAGATGGCTGCAGAGAGGCCACCTCCAAGGCAAGGACCTCAGGCAACCCGTTTTAAGAACAGCTTCATAAAGCAGAGATCCGTGGAGAGGCAAGGATTTCTCGAGTAAATTCCAGCCCTCTAGACGGGATAATTACGCACAACCACAGGCATGCCAGAGCTGTCTCATGCTCTACGTTCCCTCCTGCCCACCTCACGCTGGCGTACCTCGGGGCCGTGGGACGGCAGCACCGGCCCTACACGGCAGGCAGGATTTCCTAAGCTGAACAGAGAGGGGTCCAAGCAAAAGTTTTGTCAGCTCCAGGCTCTCGGGGATGGGAACTGATTTCTTTTAAACTAAAAGGCATGGCCTGACTGAAAGCAATTAGAAGTTTATTAGAAATTCCACCCTGGAAAATTGCACTCAGGACCAGAAATTTCACCTATCCTTTTGATGGATATTTTAGAAATGAAACATAGCAAGCGTGCACGATGCACAAAAGGATTGCAGTACAAAACAATAGTCTGATGCAACCGGAGTCTGCTCGGGCACTCAGTAACAAAGTGAGCTATTGTGGCCCTTGGTATTGACATATTTTTAATAGGATCCAGACAAGAGCACGCACCAATTTAAACAAGATTTTAGCAGTCTATTTTGTTACGCTGCTGCAATCTCTGTGTGTTGACAGGACTACAATCAGGCAAATTCCTTCCCTCTTGCATAACGCAGGTAGTCTGGGCTCGATGTGCTAAATCAGCATTTCATTTAAAGCAGGGCAATCCTGCAGGCTAATTACACCCTCAGTAAGAGCCATGCGACTTCACCGCTCTCCGTGGACTTGCAGACAAGGAAACCTAAACCAAGTAAGAATAGTAAGCAGACCTGCTAGGAGCTGGTGGGTTCTGCATGTGTAACTTGGTTTAAAAGAAAAATTAAAAGGTAAAGGGGAAAAAACCAAAAACAAACAGATGCAATATTGTCATCAGCAGTTTTCAAATGTGTTTTTTTTTTTCCAAGCAATTGATAAAATAATACCGAAGGCACACATTAGGTACCAACATTTTTGCTTAGGTCAAACTGAAAAGAGATCATTTTGGGCATCCAGTGATGCCTACAGGAGAGCTCTAACTCAAAAGTTCTTAAATATCCATCACATATTGGTCAGAATGACCCTTCTCATTTCACCTTTCCTCAGTACTGGGTATCTACAGTCGTAACTTGTCCCCTCTTCCCATTACCGAAAGCACAGACCAGCAGTGGCACAGCAGTGTTTTAGGAAAGGCAAACCTTGCCCCACGGCAGTGCACTACAAAGCTCTGCCCGCCTTGCTCCACGGTGGCTTATTCATGCTCAGGGATCTCTGGAAAGATCCCTGCACCCTGCAAGTAAACTCCAATATTTCACCAAAAAGAATGCAACGTGGAAACATTCTGCAGACAACAAGAATGTGTTGTGAACTGTCCCCAAAGTACATTCACAGAAGTTACCTCGAGTAGAAGTTAATTACCTTGATTAGCCTAAGTCAGACTCAGAAAAATAAAAGATTTTTCCTTAAGGGATCAAATCAAAAGAAGTAAATTTGCGTATCACAGATAATTCCTACATTAGAAATATGTTTTTTTTTTTAAATACATTTCTACACCCAGTTTCGAAGATGATGACCATTGTTTTCACCCATCATCAGAACCTACCCACACAGTTTGAAGAATTAGCGTTGGGATCAAGCGTTTGTTCAATGCATCTTCCCAGTTTATTTTTAAGACCAATGAGCCGACAGCAATCATTTACCCTCTTTCTCCCCGAGGAAGCATCCCCAGATGGAACCCGGTGAGATTTTTGTCCGAGTGGGCTGCAGGGACCAGGCAAACAGGACCGGCGTCGCGCTTCTGGATTCCCTCGTTTCACAATCCCACCCCCAGCGCTGCCCCTTGTGCAATACAAACAGGCATTTGTAATTCAAGGTAGGTTGTTATGAATAACTTATGCACCGCTTGTTTACAAGGCCAACAGTTTCAAATGGTTACTAGTTTAGTAGTGAAAAATAAAACTAATGCAAATAAAACTGCTGCGGGAGGCGCTTTAAAATAACAATGGATAGTAGCTGTATAAACACAGGTAAGGTGAAGATGAAATCCCTGCATGCAACCACCGTGTAAGCATACATCACCATACGGCTGTGCTTTTAATTTAATTGGCAAACTTCAGCCAGAGGGTGTACGAAGTACCTCTAGCGCAAAGGAAAGATTAATTTGCGAGCCCATGCCGAGAAGAGCTACTGTTCTGAGATTGTGAGTGTTGTGTCTCCCCGAGAAGAGAGTCTCGTCTTTTCAGCCAGCTTATTTCCCTTCCTTAACTAAGAGATACTAACAAGCCCTCCCCAAAATAAAGAACTCGAAAGTTGCAAAACAAAGTTAAAAAGAAAAGGAAATTGTTCCAGAGCTATGTTTATTCACACAGCCAAAACCTTTCCGAAATCCCTTCTATTCCTTCCCATGTAACATCAGGACAACCAGAGACTGCCCAAATGGTAGGCTTCTTAGGACCTTCAGCAAGAAAACCAAACCTGTCGAGAACCCACTTCGATCCTCCAAGCACGGCAAGCACCTACACTCAGAGAAGGCCACAAAGCTGAAGAGCAGCATGGTGAGGGATCTCCCTCGACCTCCCCTGCTGCCCTCCCTGGTCTCGCTGCTTCCCAGTGGAGTTTCATCCCTTACCACAAGGTGAGGATGTGCGAGGCATGCAGGATGACCCCCTCCTGGCTCCAGGGACAGAGAACAAACCTGCTGTTGCATGAGAAGCTGCCGAGTGTCTTCAGGCTGTCATCAAAGCTTGCCATGTACTTGAGCCACGCACTCGGGCCAGGACAGGTCCGAACCAGTGCAGGCTTCTTGTATACAGACTTCAAACCATGTTACCTTTGCTCTTGTGCATTCACCACAAATGCTTATCGCTACCCCATTTAGCAACTTGTACTTCACCACATAACGCAGCGTGATCCAAATCATAATTTAGATGAAAGATGTCTAGAAAATGTAGCACATGTGGCAAATTCTTTCGTATGTCCAAACACACCTGATTAAATTTAGCTTGAGGTTTGTCACTGGTTGCTCAATGAACTCTCTTGATTATCATTACATCTCATCATTAAATCTACCTGTTGTGAATGATGCTAAAAATAAATAAAATACAGTCAAATGCTCATTCTCCAAATACAGATTTGCTGACCGTTTCCTTCGGCTTGTCACTGTTTGAAATGAGTGCGCCCTCAACAAGTCTCTGCCCACTACTAATGCTCACATCCAATCTTAATACCAAAAAAATACCACCACGACTGGCTGACAGGTGAGTAGAAGTCTTCTAAGCGGCACAAAATGGGTGAAATTAGCACTTCTGTTGTTCCAAGGTTTGGATATTTCACCGATTGCCCAGCAGTCTGCATTCAGACCAAGCCTGGCAGCCTGCTTCACACCGCAGCCAGCTCCGCCAGTTGCTCCTGCCCCATATCACCCGAAGGATGATGGTTTCATCCTTTGCAAAAACATTCTCAGACTTCGTGCTAATAATTACCTGATTACATTTCAAACTGCCCTCGGGCTAGAAGTTATTACTGGGGAGTACAGGAATGTGTCTGGAATGCAAAAACAACCAGGGTGAAAATCAGTGGGCTCTGAGCTGGTATAAATAGATAGCTCGCTACGGAAACTCGTCGCCTCTCCAAAAGCAAAACCACAAGAAAGTGGCCCACTATCTCCCCTAGCTAATCTACTGGTGAAATGATTTAGTCTCCCAGCTCTTAGGAAGAAGCATTTCTGCAAAAAAATCCATATAAATAATGTTTGTGCTACACTGGCATGCGAGGCAGCTAACTATCCTGCGTAAACTCTTCAAAATCTGGTGTAAGAGAGAAAATCCAAGATAGGCCGAATACTTCACATTTTGGAAATAAAGATATAGGCGCCTATTCAGAGTGATTCATTAAAGTTAAAGCAAGCTAAACCTGACCTTTGTGCACCACATCACATTCGGGAATCTTTTATGGATAAAACTAAGGGCTTGCAATAAGCAGTACACACAACTCCAGAGCAAGTTCTTTGATGGTACCATTGCCCTCCTGACATTCAATTCTGTTCTTATTCTTATTTTGCAAGGTTAGCTTGGTTCAAGACTTAAGTGATTGCTTTTACTGTATTCAAAAATTCTGATGTGATTTCATAAGAAACAAGCGTTCCATAAACTAAGCCATGACTTGAAAAAGACGACTATTCAGCTAAATTAACTTCTTTTATTATTATTTTCATGCGGAAGCTTTCTTTATAGTTGCATGCTACTACGTAACAGGCTTACTGACAGACAGCTTCTGTTACAAAAGCCTATTTTAGTGCACGTAAATTCCTGCGTCGCCCTCCCTCCCTGTAGGGCCTGGCACCTGCAAGCAGAGTGTTGGACACGAGCTCAGCACACGCGGTGCAGAAGGCTGTTCTCTTCTTCCAGCCCCTCTGTGCGGGGAACGACAGCAGACACCAAGCAAGCAGCCCTGCCAGGTGCCTGTGCAAAGAGCCTGGGATCTGTGGGGATCGGGGGGGAGCAGCCCCCAACTGGATTTCTGGCAGCTCTGGGCCAGCGCTGTGCTACTGAATCACCCGCCCGACGGAGTCCTTCCTGATTTATTTGAAGATCCAGGCATTCAAAAACAAAATTCCTCAATGAAGAGTGAGGTATTTTGTGGGATTACTCTCTCCCTGAGGTTAGGGATCAGGGCTTCTGAGAAACATGATGAATCACAGTGGTTTAGCTTACTCATCTTAAGAAGTTTTTTTTTTTTTTTTTTTTTTTTAACCGATAGCAAGCAATTCTTTTTTTTATTTTTTTCTTTTTTCCAAAGATATCTAATCTAAGAAACACTATGAGCTTGTTTGAACAAGAAGAAGAGTATGCTTTTCATTACCTTCACACTTGTACACACCATTTTATGTAAAGGAAGGATTTTATAACCAACCATTGACACTTTTTAGCATCTCCCTGAGGTAAGCAGCCTAATCTCTTGCTTTAGAAGCAGATGCACATCCAGAATGCAGCAAGGCAGCTGCAAAACTCACAGAGGTGCATGGGAAGTCTCAAAACAGAAAAAACGATGGTGGCAAATCTCCCTTCAGTTTGCACGCCTTCCTTCAAGGAAACTGAAATTAAATAACTGACATCGTGAAATTAAAGACACCAATATCAGAAAATGAGTTTAAACAAAGTGTATGGCATCCAGGATAGTGTGTAGGATGCTTGGGACATATATCCCCCATCTCTGCCTATCTCTGGTATTAAAATCTCAATCACACAGGTCTATGCCTCAGTTTTCACCTCATTTTTGTCTACAGTGAGATCTCTGCACTTTGTTGGCATTTTACCTTCCACCTAGGTGGATTTCTGACTGCACTTCTTCCCATCTATTTGTTCCTGCACACTCTTATTTCTTAGCCAGCATTATGAGAATTATGGAAGCACTTTATGTCAAAATAAAAGAGTCTCTTCTCAGACCATTAAACGTCTCAAGCTTTGTTAAACTTGTTCAATCAAAGTTTAATCACTGAAAAGTTAAAACTAGACAAATACTTTGAAAAAATAAATTATTTTTAACACATGTCACTGCTTGGGCAGCATGTAGGGAAGAGAGATTCTTCTCCCCTAAAAAGCATCATCGTAGGATGTCTTAGAAATACCAGGCAAATCAGGACTCTAAATATATTAAGATGTATGCCAGCACCCAGCTATGCATTGCTAATGTAGCCGTCTTCCCCTGGAGCTTATATAACCATCAACTCTTCGGCAGCAAAACCCAAAGTCACGCCGAAACGTGCAAGAGAAAGCTACTTGCACCACGCAGCTGCCGATTTCTGAAGCAGATCTCCTGGCCCCCCCAGCACGGAGCCGCAATCCCTGCAGGACAGAAGAGCCCCGCGCGTGCTGTGCTGCTCACCTCGCTTCCCCGGGCTGCGAGACCCTCAAACAAGGCTTCAGAACAAACAGCATCGCCTCGCACAGCACCGAGTCCAACCTTAGACAAACTTTGGGTGCTACCCCATCAATTGATGCCTTTTTTTCCCAGCTGCCTAGTCCAAAAAAGAACATTTTAATTTCTCATTGACCCAGGCCGCTGGTATTTCATGCCAGAGTTCACTTGGGAAATGGGAACGGGAGTATATAAACTTAGAGCTGAGAAAGGAAATACTTTTCTAATAGTTACTGGAGGGCTCCACTGAGTCATAGCCATCTACTGAAGGTATTACACAACAACTGGATGTCCTGTTTGTAGAATATGAAGGATATATAGAATATGGAGATCAAATAGTGTTTTGTTTAAAAGAACATCTCATCTGAAGCATATATATATATATATATTATTTTTATTTTTATTTATTTTTTTTTTAATTCATGAAGCTGCCAGAATCTTAAGGAGCAAGGTCTGGTTTTGAAAGGAGGTGTGCTTTTCATCTTTTATGTCAGAAGCATAAAAAGTTGTTTACTTTAGAGGGAAATGGATTATTTCAAGTCTGCTCTCCCATTAGCACCAAAGCACAAGCAAGGCATTTGTCTTTTCAGCTGGAGCTGCATGGTGCACACCTCCAGAGTAGCTGCTCTTTCTCTAGGAGGCAAACCAGCAAGCACAGAAGCCTGGAAAAAAAAAACACGTAGCTGAAAAAAAAAAAAAAGAATTAATTTTAATCTTTTGGTGGGAAGCCTGTGTTGCTTTTAGATTGCCATTTTATCTACTGGAGGGTACAGCGAGTTCAGGAAAACATTTGCCAGCTCTAGCAGGGAACTGCTGCGAGGACCAGCACAATAGCCATGCTCTGTTCGAGACAACAAGGTGACTGCAGGAGTTCAGCCGAGGGGCCCCGAACAACATCAGAAACCAAATACGATCTCATGGAAAAAAACAGCGTCTCGGGAAGACACGCAATAGCTACTGCTCTCAAAAGCAAATAAATAAAGACACTGGGTACTGAAGTACATCTATTTTTGCTGGATGCACTAAAAATGCTATGCAGGGACGCTGGAGCCCTGCGATCCCGAAAAAGAGGAGCCTGCACTACAGCAACCGTCCTGAGAAACCGACCCTTCCGAATGCTTCACCTCACATCTGCTTCTCTGAGAAAACCAGCTCGGAGGAGAACATCCTCTCCCAGTCCAAACCACTGAGTCCACCAACCTCCCTGAACGCTCTTCAACACCTTCACTACCTGTGGGCTCTGGGAGCTTCTCTCCATGTGCCCACAGCTCCTTGAGCACCTGCAGCACTGCTGGTACTGCTGCTGGTGCATCTACGCAGCCTGCAGGAAGGGGGCAGGAGGCTGATTTCTCCCCTCAGCCTCTCCAAAGGAAGGTTGGGCGCTTGCCCCAGCCCTCTCTGCCAGGCTATAGGGATGGTCTGGGTGGTGGAAGCTGAGAGGCAAAATACTGGAGGAAGTTTCACCGTGGAGTGCCAAAAAAAAGGAGAGCAGAGAGACTGTGGGGTCTCCGTCCTCAGAGAGATTCCCAAGCAGCTGGACAAGGGCCTGAGCTCCCACATCTGAGCAGGAGCCTGGCCAAGGCACCTTCTGAGGCTCCTTCTAACCTCTGCTGCTCCATGAAGCCTAAGGACTGCCACATGGAAAGTTACAGGGAAAGTCCTCTTTGATGTAAAGATCAGCTGTGTGCCTGTGCCGGCTTGGTTTAGGTTTTCATGGACCCAGCAGAGGAAGCAGAGAAATTTTCCTGGTGTTCTTCAGTTAAAAAAGCCCTCTTGATGTCCCGATCCTCACCAAGAAAGGCCACACCAGGACAGCTTCCAATAGACGAATTTCTCATCTCAGGTAAATCTCTGACTGACAAAAACCACGGGCGAAAACCACCCCGGAGCCATCGCCGGGCTCAGAGCAGCAGCCTCACACACACACTGCTGCCTCCCGTCAAGCTCCAGCTGCTGCAAGGCACTCTGCAGGCCTGTACCTTCTCAAACAGCTTTTCCAGTTGAGATTTCAACCTGCTTCCTTCAAGGATTTATTGCCATTCCTTCAGAAACAACACTGTTTATCATCATCCCACTCTACTCTCTGGCTGGGGAACTTCTACCATAAGCTCGCACGTCCTTGGGAAACGCAGACCACATATATCCAAGTATATTTATGCACTGAAGGCTTCAGGAAACACCTTCAGTGAGTTGCCTACACGGAGCAGGTCCTTCCATGTCGCTCCTGATAAGCGGCAATTATCTGGATTTCAAGTCATGTCACGGAAATTATGCAGACTTGAGATGAAGCAGTTCATCTGACTCAAAGCAGGAAGGTTACATGTGAAAAGTAGCGGCTTAAAATGCTAAAGTTGTTATTTTTATCACTCCTCTCCCTTTAATTTAAAGCAGGACAGCACTACTAACAATGCTGGGTGCTAGCATTGTCGAAAAGCAACGGGAACCAATAGTTTGCTCAGGAGGAGAGCGAGCGGAAAGCCAACGAGCAATTTAGAGCCTCCTTCAACTCTGCCTGAAGCAGTTTCAACCACATCCTGGATACTCAAAACCCAAATTATCTCCAACACCTTCCTCCTGCCAAATACACTAATTTTTCGCTCATCGTCTTGGAAGTCCCTAGCTCTCACATTCTCAACAACTACTCCAATAGCAGTTAACACGATGAATAAGAAGTATGCAGCACATCAACTTCAGAAATCTGGGAACAGCTCTTGCAGCTCAGAGTCTGCTATGCAGATTTTATTACTCTTTTTCACAGTTCGGCAGGGTGTACTTGGAGCAGCTGCCTACTTCCCAGTTCAAAAGAACATGAAGCCCTTATCTAGCACCACACTGCACATTTCCAGGTTGAAGGAGAGTCCAGACCACAGTTTAATGAAACAATATTCAGATTCTCACTCTTCACGCATGCCTCCATAAAATTCCCACTAAGTGCACATATCGCAGCAATATTCTGTTGGTAAAAAAAATAGTTCTTGTACTTCCCTTGTTTTCCTTTAGAAACTTGTAATGCACAAAGATTTTGCAATGAAAAAAAAAAAAAAAGAGGTTGAAAACCATCACGGAATGAGAAAACTGCGAACAATGAAATCATGTAAAGCCTTCATGGTAAAGTCATTTTGAATTCAGGTTTAATTGGAATATAGCAGCCTAGGAAATTATGGTTCTAAACCACAAACAAGAGAGGGAATGTTTAGTAACCCCAGGCAAAAATCCCCTGGCCTCTCCAGCAGCGCAGTTCAAGCTCGAAGCTTTACGTCTATTTATAGACCTCGGGCACATATCACTACAATAGTTGATTGTGCTTTGCAGCTGTTTTGTATATCTAGAAGGGCAGGAAAGAACAGACTGCACTTTGATCATTCCCTTTTTTGGAGTATTAAAACAACAACAAAAATGCCGTTAGAAAGGACTCCGTATTTTGGAACCACAAGGGTACCTGTTCCAAAAGCCACAGCTTACGCTAAAGATGGAGCGCAGAGCTAACGTGGTCAATTGTTTACCATTATTATAAATACGGACAGCAGAAAATATTTATTCTACAAGCATGCAAACTATTTCACCTATCATGAGAACATATGCCAGATCTAATTATAGGAGCCTCTACTCCACAAAGCATCTGTTGTTAAGTGACACACACATAAAATTAAGATGCAAACTGAAAGCAACTGCATCGTAAATCAGCACACGGAATTGCTCGGGAAATAAGAGAAATGCAGCAATGGCTCAAGACACCACTGAGGGATGTGAATTAACTACGCACAACCTATAAAACCTGTTGGTATTAAAGCTTTCAAAATACACCTCAATGCACTGGAGCTGAAGAGAGAGGAATGTATTGCTCACCAAGTCGAATCAGCGATCCCCGTGCCACGAAGCACACCAGTGCTTTGGGAGCTCTGTGGTTAGGGCAGCATCTACCAGCCACTCTTGCCAGGACAGCGGCACACACACTGCTTTATTGTCCATTGCCCTGTTTTTTAGCTGCTGCACTAAAAATATACCAGCCTACTACCTTACCTATGCGAGGTGCTTCCAGAACGGTTGTTTTTAACAACTGTTCAAAAAGCCAAACAAAACCAGAACAAATGGAGTCACAGCCATGAAATGATCGGTGCGAGCATGATAAAACCGTACTGTGTCCATTACTCCAGCATTCAACATCTGAAAAATGGTCTTTGCTACGGTCAAGACAATTTAATTTATTTTTTTTTTTGCAAAAGAAAGGAAATGAGCATTAAGCAGTCGTCTGCAAAGACCTAACCGTACCACGTCTAGCCTCCCAAAAGAACATTCCTAATCAATTTCTGATAGGATTTATGCACTGCAATAAAGTATAAAATGGGATATCCAAGTACAGCTTACTCAAGCTATCTGCATGAGTTTGAATAGCTCATTACTGAACAGCCACGTGCACTGAAGGATGCGGACAGTTTAAACCAGAGAAGCAGGCTGTAAAAGTGATTAAATCACAAAAGAAAAAAAAAATCTCAGTGGGGAAGAAAGCAGAGGGCAAAAGAGCTGGTGGCAAGCCCTGTAGTGCCACAGCCAGGCCTCAGGGCATGCGCTGTTCTGTTTGCTAGGCAGCGAATAAACAAGGTTATTGAGCCAGTGAGTTGGGAAAGCAGCACTCGGCTGGGAGAGACAGAGCAGATCAAACGGAGGACAGCACAGGCCTGCAAGGGGAAGTCAGCAAGGTCAGACCTTTGTTAGGTGTTCGACAGCCTCACAATTACCTGTTCTGCATAATCAGTGCAGCACAATTGATGATTACGAACAAAGCTTTCAGACTTTTAAATATGTCAGTTAGAATATTAGATAGTATTTTTAAAAAAGCTTTTCAAAGAAAATACTTAAGCACATTCCTATATTTTTTGAATACAAATTTACTTCTGCTGTGGCTTGTATCTCTGTTGCATCTGTATCGTTTATTTAAACCAGAGTTCACAGGGATTTTTTTTAATGTTTGAAAAGCACTTAAGAAAATGTTCTTGATTTTCATTATGGCTCTCAGGCATTACCATTGTTATATAACTATACATTGGATTAGAAACTAACATATAAAATAATAATTCACTAAATCAATTATTTATATTGGGGTAATATGAAAAATGTCACTACACTGCCCTGACCACAGGTATGGCACTGGCAGAACAAGCATTTATTGCTAAATGCATGACTGGGTTTTATTGTACACATTTACACAATTATTTAAAAAAAAAAAAAAAAAAAGTTATTTTTCTTTCTTGGCCACAAAAGCTCCTGCAAACCATTTATTTTCCAGTGAGTAAAAACCACGGATACCATTTGGGCAAAGAACAACACAACAACGGACACTACGTGGCCGTGGCGCTCCCGGCCACCTCGGGAATGGGACAGGGAAGGGGTTGCCCTTCGCCACCTTCTGCTGTGGCTGGACCTACCGAGCAGCAGGAAACCTCCTTGCCCCGCGCTGCTTTGCAAAACTAGCGACGTACCTGGGCTGCTACGAATTTCGGGAGGGGAGCGGCGAGATGGGGACTGCTTCTGGAGAAAGTAACACGACGCAGCGCGTCACCGGCGCTGAGCTCGAGGTCCTGGAGAGCTCCAAACCACAGCTTAAAAATATGACTCAGTATTAGCAGGCAGTATTACAGAAGGAATAAACAAGAGAAAGTACAGGCTGACACAGATAGCGGCACCATCTAGGGAGACGATGACAACTGCAGCTTGTCACTGTGCGTGTCACCGCCACGCCGACCTGGCCAAGCAAGCTGCCTGCCAGAAAGGTAAGGAAGGGCTCCGAAAGGCCCTGGCGTGCCCCTGTTCTGCACTGCATTTCAAGACCAAATTCCTGCATGTGAAAATCTTTTAAGAGATGGGGAAGCTGAAATTTAGCAAGATCTCTCGTGTTGTTCCCTTCTACAAAACTTTCAGTCAAAGCCTACCTATAAAACGTTTCAGAGTGGATTTAGCAAAAACCACCAATGCAATTCCAGACGAGCGTTACCTGTGACCACGATGGCTCTTTGCAAGAGAGGGATGCCTCCCTTTAACGTTATTGCTGAAGTCAGACACGTTAAGCATTAAGTACAAATGTCAGCTTGGCTCCGGCCGCGCCAAACTTCAGCTGCGAGCGGAGGGCAGCTGTCGTACAATGTCAAGGCATGCTAACAGCTCCCACCTCCCTGCCCTCCTGCACACAGGGACACCAGCCAAGCCTGACAACGAGGGCAGGGCACGGCACAGCCCACGGGGCTCCTGTTCATCACTCAAGCCTCGAGTCGCAGCCATGACCTACCAGGAGCCCACGGGAAGGGAACGCAGAGGTGAGCTCTTCATTGCAGCCCCAGCTGAGGTGCATGGTGAGGCTCTTCAGGTACAAAACCCTGGCCTTGCAAACCTTAAGACATCAAAACCAGGTTCTGAAGATGGAGAAAACCCAGCTCCAGCCTGGCAGGACATCTGTGGTGGGTGGCAGCATCTGCCCAGGCCTCCCCCAGCGCCGCACCTCTGCAGGGCTGCCAACACCTCATGGCACGGCCTGGCCAGCAGCAGCCCTTTGTGCTGCCTCAATGCCACTGTTTGAGGAGCCGTGCTCCTCATTTTGGGATTAGACAGCTCCACAGCCAGCCCAAGGCAGGGACAAACTTCAGAGGAGAAAAGTTTTTCTGCCCGTGGGCTGGGGATCGCCACGCACCCGGCGGCACAGCGCTGGCAACGGAGCGTCCCCGAGCAGCCTGAGGCAGACTTTCCAAAATATAAATGCAGCTTCTCGAAAACGTCGCCATCGGACGGGCAGCGGTGCATAGTAGCAGAACTCTAGAAATATTTTTACAATTAAGACATTACACACAGTGACCGCTATTTATACTTCAATATGTCAGCCTTAAATATTTACTTTTCCACTCGCTCAGTTTGCATTATATGCCAACAGATCGCCTTCTTGCATCATTTAAAGAGCTTATAGATATTTAAAACTCCCCGGGCAATATGGGAATAGTGTTACTATAAAACAATTCAAATTAAATGACGAGAGGGAAAAAATGGCTACTTTTTATCTAAAATTGATTTTTACTGCAAGGATGCACCTTTTTCAAAAAAAAAAAAAAAATGGACCTGTTTGCTATGTCCATCGTGATAAAATAACTTAAAAAAAAAAAAACAAAAACAAAAACATCAATTTTGACCTTTAAACCTCTGCCTAGGCTTTACGCCGCTACGCAGTGGCCGTCCATGAGTCGGCAGCATTACATCCTCCTGCCCTACGGGCTCCAAAGAGCGAACAACCCTGGTTAAAGCAAGTAAATGTTTACACTCTTAATCTGTCCAGCATCCCAAGGCTGCATCAGCCATTACTGGACGTTTTTCCCAGAAATCCGCCAGGCTTGGCAGCCGTATTTTGACAAGAAATGTGTTCCCTTTTATGGCCCCAGAGCCAGGGGCCGCGGTCGGCACGGGGGAGCAACCACAGCCGTGTCCCGGGGCGCTCCTAGCCCTGGGCACAAAACCCTGCCCGTGGCCAGCCCTGCTCCTTCCTTCCCATTACTCCCTTACTGTCAAGTGTGAGAGAGATGCTCCGTTCCGGATGTTATACTATTTCCTTTCGGGTTTGCTTACTGTAAGTCCCATAAATCCAGAGCTTAAAACAAATCAGCTAGGTTGGGAAGTTTATGGGTGCTTCCCAGCCCAGCAGAGCCAGGCTCCTTTCCTGAAAAGGAACAGGAACTGACTCGGTTATCCTTGCTGCTGCTTCTGCCCTTGGTAATCACATCTTTACATTTTCATGTCCTTAAAAACAGCTAAAATGGAGTTTGGAGAATGAAGGGCCTTGACATTCGCTGCCAATCCATCAACATTCAGGCTGTGTAACATTCCAGATCATCGCTCATATAAAATGAAATGGATAACCGTGATTCTTTCTAAACAAATTTTCATCTCCTTCAGGAATCCTGTCCCGATGCAAGGATTAGCTGGACAATGGGAAGAAAGCAAACGAGAGATGGGAGGCAGCGGGAAGGCCTGGGGGTGCTGCTGCAGGAGGACGAGGAGTGCTGCTCCACCAGCGGATCTGCTGCAGGAGTTTCCAACCACCCTACCCAGCTGCTCTCTCCCATTGCTTCATTCGCTCCCTGTGCTTCAGCTTTTCTCTCCTCCAGCCATCCCGAGCACTGGGCCAGCCCTGCTTCGTGGCTTCCATCTCCAGACCTGGAGCGGAAACCTGGAAGGAAGGACTGGAAGAAAGAAGGGGCATGGAGAAAGCGAAGATGCTGGAGGCAGGGAAGGAAAACATTTCATAGGCTTTATTAAAGGTAAAATACTTTTTCCAAACGGCAATTGGAAAGCCAATACAATTCCACAATTCTAATCTACGTGGAGGAGGAAGGCCAAAAAGCCAGGCAGCCCCATGAGCACCACCTGCATCACGTCGCAAGCAGCAAAGCCTCGTTTCTCCCCTACCTAAAAACCCGCACGATGCTTACTGTGCTGTGCCAGCCCTAAAGCAAACAGTAAAAGCTGAAGTTTTGCATGAAGGCAAATTCCAGGCAGCACCCAACAACAAACACTGCGTGAGCAGAGAAGAACCAGCCTCTTAAAATATATGCATTTCCCCTGTGTTTCCTTAATTTAATCTGAATACGACTCACATTAATGAGAGGGGAGGGGGAGAACTGGCAAAGGAGGGGAAAAAAAAGGAAAAAAAAAAAAAGGAAAAGCGAGCAAGTGAGAAGCAGCAACTGTGAGATGGAGCCTGACGATTAAGGGCTTTGACATGCTCAACAGAGCTTGCTTTCTAGTAAAACAGCCCCAGCGAGGAGAGCAAAAACATATTTATAACTTGATTTTTTCCCCAGTGTGAGCTAGAAGCTTGGTTTTCACAATCTGCACAGGTAGATCCAAGTTGAGTTAGGTGTACAGCTCCCACTGGAGTACATGGAGTTTAATGAAAAAATTAATGAGAAACAAAACTAATCAGATACAAAGAAATCCTTCGCTAAGAACCTTGGTATAAAGTGATGGACTATAAATAACACAATCCCCCCAAACTTCCTGAGTTTAACTATCCTTAAAAATACATTACTTCAAGGCAACAATTCTGGTTATGAAAGTAAACAGAAAAGATTTAAAAACAACAACAAAACAAAACAAAAGCCTACATGGTGGGAAAAAGAAATAAGAAGACAGCCTCAAGTTTTAGGGACCTAAAAATAGCCCGTGAAATAGTTCTTCCCTAATGCTTTTTAAAAAAATAATATTTTAGTGGCATGTTTCTTTAAGCTATTTTTATTTAGTCTTCCTGTTGATAACTGAAAGGAGAGAATGGCTAACATGATATTAAATTAAGTATAAGATGTTGCCCTTCATAACTAAGAGGCATTACATCTGAACTACTACCAACAAAATCATCAGGCTTGTTGACCCCTGAGAACGTTTTCCTGTACACACACATTGAGACAAAGCTGGCAAGCGATGGAAACAATCAAAAATCAGGTTTATTTTCTTAATCTTTGATAGGTGTCCTTATCTGCTTATCAATGAGCAAGCCTACGGAATTGTGCTAGTAGATAAGGAAGAAATAGAAATGAGAACAGAAAATATTTGAGAATGTTTCATGATACCAACGTGCTTTGCTGGTCTGCACAAAGCCGAAGAGAAAACGGAACTTTTACTGCTCCTGGGCCATACTTGCACCCAAAGCACCTTCCCGTCACTTTCGTCTTACTGCTGGCAATATACATTTGGAAAATACAGAAAGAACAGCTCACAAAACAGCCTTTCCAAATAGTTATGCCTGGTTTGTTTTTGCAAGCTTAGATGGTGCAGGAGAAATTTCCAGTGAAACAGACCTGGAAACACCACGGCAAGGCTCGCAGAGCAGAGCGGAGTAAATTCCAACGACAAACACATCTGCAGTCAAAAAAAAACTTATCACACAAGTGTGTCCATAAGATTGCACTGAAAGGAAAAGGATGTAGAGGGACAAACTGTCACAGCTGAGCACAGCCACCCTCTGGAGCATCGCAAGCCCTCCGCCAGCCACAGGTGCTTCCCGGCCAGCCCTGGCCAGCTGCGGTGCGATGGGACCGGCACCGTCAGGATGTGTCCCACGTCTGTCCTGGTGTTTTGTGTGGCTGCAGCATCCAAAGCTTTTCGCACAAAAGCAAAACAACCCCCCAAACCATTGGTTTGCAATTATTTTCTTTTCCAGAATTAATAGTTCTTAGCTAACAGAATCGATGCATTTATTTATATGTGTACACGTGAGAATGTTAAAAAAATATATTCTCATTGCAAGTTGAATTTCTACCTATAGGAAAACCTCTGGCAATGAGACTTGGGGACTGCTTAAGTGTCATTCCAGAAAGCACCACAGCCCCGACACATGCTCAGCCCATCCCAGGCCTGGTTATCACGGGTAGGATCGTGGCACTGCTCTGCGCAGCTTTGGGGCCAGCAGCAGATCTTCTCTCATCTTGCACTGTGGATGAATCATGACATTAAAAAAAAAAAAAGAAATACTCCCCCGCCCAGTAAAGCTGCAGCACTTCTGTGTTTTCAAAAAGAGGATTAAAATTCTTTTAATGCCATCTTGCTGAAATACGGCACCTCCACTCGCAGCAGCGCGGTTCGGCTCAGCACCGCGATTCCCATCGCCCCGACCCAGCCCACCCACACGCCGCGGGGCAGTCCCCGCGGAGCTCCTCGCTTCTTCATGAGAACTGCCAGCGGGGGAAGCCCTACGACCTCCCAGGGCGATGCATTAATTCATGTCAGTGTTTCAGCATCCTCAACACGATGAAGTCGCTGTCGTTCCGCCCACGCTGCCGGGCCCGGGGCTGGTGCAGCAGCGTAAGGACAGGACTCGGGTCCTGCCCCCCACGCAGCGCCCTCCCCCTCATCCTTCCATCCCAACCCAAACAGCTGCAATTCCTTTCCTCTTTACTCAGCATCTGCCTGTCTCCGTTGCCCTCTTATAGGTCCTCTCCACTTGCTTCACGTCGTGTTTTGGCTGCGTTTCTTCTATTTCTGAAACAAAACTAACGACATCCAAGGGCTAAACAAGAAAAGACCCTGAAAATGAAGTCCAGGTTGGCTTCCCACGGCTCTCAACCCCTCCCCACCTCTTCCCTCCCACCATCACACAGCGTCCCTTTGATTTCCACTTCCCTACCGCCCTCCCGGTTTTTCTGCCTATCACCACAGAATCCATCGCTAATTTACATCTCAGAAGATATGATCTAATGGGTAATTAAAAATACAAAAGAAAATTTAGGAATAACTATTTTCCCTTCACTGCTTCCGTCCCATTAAAATATTTTCCTGCTGTATTGCCTACAGGGCCTATCTTCAGTTGCAAGAGAACAAAGAAAACAAACACTGAAAATTTATCTAAATAAGCCACAATATTTCCAGAGAAGCTACCATGGTGCTGTGGGACCTTGGGAACTTGCACCAAAGTATGCGAGACATTGCTCAAAAATAAGTTTTGCTCTTCAGTTCTACAGCTAAAAACCATGATGCGAATATGTGAAAATCCCAGCTTTCCTATTTCCCAACATCCTTTTTCCCATCAGCAAACTGCACTGGAAATGCTATTACAACTCACACCACAAAGTCCACCACCACCTCCAGTTGTTTACGCTTTTGAATTATTAGCAAACAAACATTAAAGAGCATTAAAGTAAATAAAAAGGGGGAAATAAACTGCAGCAGTAACATAGGATCAGCTACATTCAGTTGTAAATAAAAGTACAGAGTCGTATTTAATAGGGGGGAACTGCTGAGTTTGTTTATAAAGAAGGCTGGTTCTCCTCCAAGTTTCATGTTCCAGCCTGAAAATAACTTCTTAAAACAGCTGTCAGGTTTTGGGGGCAGGGAGGGCGATACCAGCAAATACGACCTTTCTTTAGAAGCGCACAAGTTACCATGGGCAGCGGCTTGCACCGCACTGAGAAAATTCCTCTGAAATGCGGCCCCTAAAATCAGGCAGGAACGTAATGGATAACCCAGAAAGAAAAACTGGGCCCAGCAGAGCCCCCAGCACCTGAACTTTGGGAACCCAGGGGCACGGCCGCCCTGGGGGAATGAGCTGTCTCCCACCGGACCAAAAATCCACCATCTCTCCCTCTTTCACTTCTGCTTCCCTTGAAAGATGTTTTTGCCAACTAACATCCTGGTTATTAAGTAGGTTTTAAAAATAGAAAGAAATTAAAAGACCGCAGTATGTTTCAAAATTTGGATGTTAAATTTCCAAATGCCAAAATGGCAAATTTTAAAGGCGAACATGAAGGAACTCGGCCACCTACTGCCTGTGCTGTAAGCACTTGCTTTAATGCTTACCTTTCAGATTTTCAGGTGTCATTTACACACTTGGTCTCCCCGCTGTTTTGGCTGATAATACTGCAACTATATACATACATACACACACAGGCAGCTCAAAAACTCCAATTTCTCCACGTGTGGAGGCAGGTTCACATCCGAACATGTTCACATGACCGGTCACACTAAGCGGAACACGTATTCAGAGCAGCCAAATGTCAGCTGGATAAATGCACTGAATCAATCCTTTCTTCCGCACACGGGACGAGGAGAGGCTCCGCCAAGTGCTAAAGGTCTTGAGATTTACTTTGGGGAGATCTCACTGAAATAACAACAAAAAGCATCTTGGATACACTACTGCCGCTGCGGTATGTTCTTTCCTTCCCCAACATCCAAATAGGTAAATTCTGGTTCAGGAAACGTCATGAATCACCCCAAATGCTAGGCAGCATCTGAAAACGTTAGGCCATTAAAGAATCATTTCCGTCCTCCCAAGTGAATGTCACTTAAAAACCCTCTCCCTGCCAGAACTACCATAACACTGCAGTAGGAAGGATAAATCATTATCTGGTTTGTACTATAAAAAAAAAAAAAAAAAAAGCTGCAAAATAGCGTTGACAGCAATTTCTCCTCTCCAAGTCTGGAGGCAGAACACCGGGTTCCACCCACGAGCGCAGGAAGCGAAAGCCGAGCAGAACGACGCGGACACCGGCTTGGACAACGCTGCTAACGATAACCTGCCACCAGAGCTCGAGATGCAGAAGCCAAGGGACAGCTCAGGAGTATTTTCACTCTCCTCCCTGCAAATACTGCGTCTGCCCGTACCACTGAGGGGGTTTTCAGCGCTGCTGGGCCAAACCCGCTGTTCTTCATCCTGCTGCTGAAATGTGCCCGGTATCCCCACATCTCCCTGTCGCATCTCCTGGTCAGTATCTCCATACCAATTTACCTTTTTAAGGCCCCAAACTCTGTTACAGATAATGCCTACAGATGTACCAAAAAAAGGGAAAACACAGCTCAACCCTGTATTCTTCCTGAACTCCACGTGGGGGGAAAATGCTATGGGGAGAAAATGTGGGGACGCAACTAGATAGGAGAAAATATTCCCAGCTCAACACAGAAGTGTACGTGCAGGCAGGCAGTGTCTGAGACAGGGGTATCAAGCAACACACCGTGTCCATGGAGTAGAAATACTGATTTTAACTGCACAGAATGTAGTTGATTTAGCCCACTTACTTACAAATGCCTGTGTTTCTGGAGAAACCCTAAATACAGCATTTTGGGAGCCGCTGTCAGCAATCACAGCTCACTGTCAACAAAATGCAAGCACATCTTCTTACCAGCGAATGAACGAGCTCATTGCCCTGCCCTGCACACAGCAGCACTTTGTGGTGCTCCCTCTACCACAAAGACATTTGGGAAGCAAGCACCTGTTTGGTGATGGGGTTTTAAACCTGCTTTTAGGGGTCACAGCATAGAAGTTGCAGTTACTGCACGCTGGCACTTCACTGCTGCGTTCTTAGGATGTGTCTGGTCAGTCTCCCATAAAAAAAAAGTGACATTAACAATGGTAAACTTCACAGATCAGGGCAATGAAGCCAACTGTTCCAGCAGCTTTATTAGAGCAGGCAGGAGCCCTACAAAACACGAACATAACGACCCCTGGCTGCAGCTATAACCGGGGTTTGATGAAGGCTGACTTACCTCCTCGGGCAGATTATTGAATGGGCACATCAGAAAAATAACACATTCTGACAGATGCCTGCACAACTGTTTTCCAGGGACGGGCTACACAGCTACAGACATGGAAGAAACTAACGGCAGGGACTCCAGACAGCTCTCAAAGCAAGCACTTGCCCCTGTCCAACCACAGCATCCCTCTGCAAGCACACAAAGCCAGTTTGTCCCAGTGACCCAAACGCAGCACAGCTTCTTCCCGGCTGGTGTGCTGGGCCCACACTGCAGATTTTTATCTCCTGACCACCTAAGGGAAAGAGCACATATGAAAGAATAACATTTCATCCTCCCTTCGTTATGGTTCAGTTATGTATTGGTATAAAAATATCCACATATCCATACTGAGACCTTTATTTTAGGCTTTCTTGAAAGGAAGGGGTTGGAGGGATTTTTCTTCAAATTACAAGACGTGAAAAAGTCATGCCAGGAAAAAGAAATCTAATTATGCTCAAGAAAGAACCCAAACTTATTTATTTACCCAACAAGGCTGTAGAAGAGCCATTATCAACTCAAGCATAGAGACAGGATAGTTACTGGCTTTGTGAGCCTGGCCAATGGCCACCTAATGACAGCTGCAGTCCTCTTGCTAATTTTCTGTAACATCAAGCTCTAATGGTCATGGCAGCAGTGTTATAATTTGACACACACATTGAAAGGGACGATAATAACTCTCAGAACTACTCTCAGGCTTCCTTCTTCCGATCCCTGTGTCTGTGTTTACAACCTTTCCTCTTGCACTTCGCTTTGTGCTGAATCACCTGAACACAGCAGCAAGGACTGTCCGAGCACACTCCTGTGTGGCTTGCATGTGTGGAAGCCCTTTGCTAACTTAAAGTGCTCTTATTTACATAAACTGCCAGTGCACTCAGTGTGTATCGATGCAGTTTTATGCATTACCCCCACAGACTTGTTACCGGAACGTCCTGCAGGCGACATGAGCGCACACACAAAATCACACCACCTCCCCAAATCAATAACTCCACCATTAAAACCAGCTGGCTCCTCTGAAAGGAAACGATTATAACAACTTCAACAAAGCATGCTGCTTGCATGAGGAAGATTTGCTGTTTAAAATCTGCACAGAACCCCAGCAGGGCCTGGATCCTGGGCGTAGGAAGCGGCACAAGAATTAACAAATCCTGCACTCTGAAGGGGTCGGACAAATAACGTGCTGCCAGCACAACCCAGCACCGCAAAGCCCCCTCTGCTACAGCAGCAGCAACACCATGCACACTTACAGCCTGCCGTGCTGCAGAGCTGCCCACGCCATGAGGCTCACACCACGCAAATCACAGTCCAAGTTCAGTCCCAACATACACACGTAACACAGTTTATCTAAGTGCTTATAAAATATCATACTTTATGGAAGGGCAGAAAGTGGGGAAGCCTAGCAAGAAAAATCTATCCTAACTTTAAAAACTTTCCTTTTATGTTCTAAGACAATTTCCAACTTTGTCACCTCTTGAAATCTTGGGAAGAATTCAACGCTTGACAGACAGACACACTACATTTTAAAAACAGCCACGTCACGCACACGTTTTTTTGCAGCGTTCAGAAAACTGTGTGCCTGATCAAAAATGTTTTCCATATGGCCTGATTCAGTCTCGGCACCTGACTGTGGCCACCACGAACTCCTCTGCCCGCGATCCCTGCACGAGCAGCGCTGCCGAGCTGGGTGCGCCCCAGCCCCTGCTGAAGCAGCAGCAGCGAAAGAAAGAAAATCTGTCTTAGATGTGCTCCTGCCTTTGCTATCAACAGGTAGGTTCTAATATAGATTGCTAAGCTTTGTTGTTGTTGTTGTTTTTTAACACCAGCCATCTGATGAAGATCTGGTGCAAGAACTGTGCACTATTCCCAAGTAAAGCCTGATCAAGAGCAGCTGATGGTGCCTTCAAACACCAGATCCCAGCTGTAACCAGTGCACTACGTCGGAGCCTTCCATGACCTAGATGCTCTGACCATATGAGATCTCTTGGACCTATGAGATCTCCACCATTTTAAAAGCTTTAGGCTCTCATTGCAACAAACCTGCACTAATGGCTGATCTTCTGGCCACGAACTGGAAAGAAAGTACACTCGGCTGAAGAGGTCCAGCCATGAAATGAAGGTTACCAGGCAATTTGGTTAATCCAGTGTTTTTACAACGGACATATCAACAACAAAAAGCTCCTGTATGACCACACATTTATTTGACCTAAGCTGAATGTTATATTTTGGCCATTTTTGCTTTTTGATGAAAAGTAGTAAAAAAAAAAAAAAAAAAAAAAAAAAAAAGACAAGTGCATTTTTCATAATCATTTCAATAGACAGGATTTCAAAGTGACATATTCCTGTTTGCTTTGATTTGTAGCTCATGTGCAGCAATACACAGACAGTGGATTTCAAAAGTTTTCAGGCAGTAAATTGTAAAAGGCAAACCATCCCTGTATAATAAAATAATACAGTTCTTTAGACAAGGATTCCCACCATGGCCTCTGGACATTGCTGTGGCTATGGGCACGTAAACCTCCTTACTGCCTTTGGAAGAATCCAGCTGTGAGAGGTTAAATTCAGTGTTATGCCTGACCCTGCAAGTGTCCCTGAACTTCTCATTAGACACATCAGCAATCCCAACAGTGGCAACCCTACTCTGGTGCTTACAGCTAGAGATATGCTTCTGTCTCATCAAAAGTACCAGCTGGCTAAAGTCCTAATTTTAAATTTTTGACAATCAGTCCGAAAAATAAGATGGTAGAATCATGAGCTTTACTGGTACTAACAGTTCTCACGATGTCTTTGACTTCACCCTGCTAGATAAAGGAGGGACAAAGGACACCCCAGCTCGACTGCAGTGAGGCCGAAGGGTTACATGGTGATGGTCACAGGCACAGAAGACAATTTTTCAGAGATAACAGGCTGCAAAGACAACTTGGTGCGTTTTCATATAAGAAACACCCTCAGGATGCACATATTTACTGAAATGCTATACATATACACAAACATCATGTATGTCTACATTGAAAGCAAGTAACTCTCAACAGTTTCACGCAATAAAGATTTTTGAACTTCTTTGTGAAAAGCTGTCATCAAATACCAAAGTATGAGTAAAGTTTCCAACAGAGGTAGGAAAACGTGACTTCAGCGAAGACTAGAGACCTTTTGTTTACAGCTCCGTACCCGCAGCAGATTCCAGTGGCAGCGATGTTTCATAACCTAAGACATACATGTTAGTTTAACATCCTCAGCAGAAAAATTCAATTAGCGATCACTACGGATTCCAGAAACTGGGGAAAGGCATGGCACGTGTGTGCGTTTCTCTTAAATGGTTTATTGGGATTATGAAACAACTAATAATAAATTTTCTCATCCTCACGTGGTGTTTTTAAGAAAGCTCTCTGCTTCCAGTTGATGCTACATTGCCAAGCAGCAAGTAAAACATTAAATATTACTCATATTGTCTCAATAGTAACTTACATGTACGTACGTGATAAAATCTCTTTCATAACATACTGCAGAAGCAATGTCATTCACAGAAAGGGAGTCAGACTGAAAGCAAAACAAGTGAAACCATGTTACATATTGTTATCAAATAAAAACCAAGTCCTGAAAAGTGGCATAGGTGGAAAAGGCTACAAAATCTTGGAACAAGGTCTGATGGTCTGCTAGCAGAATTTCACTGTGGGCAAGTGCCACACTACAAGGTTTTCGCTGTTCTTCTGGAAGCCTGCAGCCACCATTCCTTCTGCTGGTACAGCCCAAACGCAGACTTCCTAGAAACACCCACAGCTCTTACCGAGCATCACGTTGTTTAAACAACGGAAATTTGGAGCTAACATTGTACTTGGGCTCTTTGCAAATTATGTCCTTGCAGTAGCATTTCCTCATTACATCCTGTCTTTAACACCAGCCGTGTCAGGCCCTGAGTACTTCCAAGAGATTTACCTGTTTCACTTCTGTCCAAGTCGGTCAGAGGATAAAGACACTCCGTTCCCTACAGGACAGACCTCACATGTCCACTGAACAGGAGTTAAAAATAACTGCAAGAATTTGATTCAAGAACTACCAGGAGCAGCTATGCAAAAGCTTATCAGGCAGCTTTTTGAAAATGGGTATAAAGAAAAAAAAAAGTTCTATTTCATGCATTAGGTATATGCTTTCAAGTCAGACATCCAAGCTGCACATTAAAAAAAAAAAAAAAAGTTTCCATTTCTGTTTTAAATGTCCTTGTTTATCTAATGAATGCAAAGAATTAAGCATCTGATATCAGAAACAGAAGTTTTCTTACATTTCCTACAGGCTGAATCAACATTTCAAAGCGCATTTTATTTCAATTACTGACTTTCCTTTTTGCTCATTGTGCTGTTAAGCGGAGAAACCAACTGTCACCATTTTAGCTCAGTAAACATATGAATAATTGCTAACATGGATTATAAACTAGTTTTGCTTTCACTGTCTCCTTCTCCCTCTTATCTCTGAGGGGGCAGAAGAGGATTCCCTGCTTGAGCAGAAGGTTGCGTCAGATGACCAGAGGTCCCTGCCAAACCTAACCATTCTGTGAGTTTTCCTTCAAAGGCCTATAAGCTAACAGAAGTGGAAGGGAACCAACGTTAACTCCTAGTTCACAGACAGCTGCATTCGGATGCTTTTCATCTCTCTCTGTGTCCCTCCACTCCCCGTGCAATGGGAGGAACACCGGGGACGGTCCTGCTCTGGTGGACACACACAGGAACCAGGGTTACCTTCAGCCGACAGCCAAAGGAAAAGAGCAAGAGGAAAGACAGCTGCTCTTTCGCTCTTAGGCAAACAAGACATTACAGGCACAGCAAAAGATGCTTTATTTTTGTTTGCGTGATTTGCGTATGTCAAGCCAGAAACAGAAAGGTCCCATCAGCAAGCTAGCGTACTTCATTCTTCCAGTAGCTCCTTGTCACTGTTCCAATTTGGGGGATTTTCTCTAGGTAGTACAACTTCATGACAATAATGTGATTTCTAAATTTATCAAGTCAAGCTGAAGACAACAGCTTAAGAAGTGCATTCAAAGGAACAGGAAGCACTGTCAGTGAAATAAAGACTTGCAGCATGTATTTATGGTTATTTATATGGTCTCCTAAGAATTCCCACATTAAGTTACTGTAGCAAATACAAATCCAAAAGTTTGCAGGCAGATGTAAGGGACATTTTGAACTTGAGGGATGCTCGATGAAGAAAAAATGTGGAACATTTTGTTCCTTCACAAAATAATTTTAGAACCATGAAACCTATCTAACCCTAAAGCCACGTGTCCGGTAGGCCTAGCACTCTAGGCTAGAGCGTTTCTGGAAACAAGGAAAGAGAACATTTGTGCGATGAAAACAAGTTGGTTTGGAAGGGCAGCACAGGCACCCAGAGCCACCCAGGACAGACAAAGAGGATCGAGAGGAGCCTGGCTCCAGCCGAGCCTGCCCAAGCAGCCACGGCCCCTCAGCACGGCCCTAGGTCACGGCCAGGCCCGCAGCCCTATGGCGCTGCTCCCGGCCCACTCCTGCCAGCACTGTCACTTCGTGTTTTCACTAAATGCTGCTTGGGAGCACGCAGCTGCACTTCCACAACCCGTACAGCCTCGCTTTAAGTCAAGTTCCAGCCATTTCCCACAAACCTGTGAAACAGCCTTGACAGTAACACAAACGTAGGTAACAGAACCTGTTAAAATGTGTTAATGCGACTACGGTGACTAGCTGGCTTCTTGGCAATAGCAACTCCCACTGGAAGTTAAAAATTGAAAGGCTAGGATTTATTTTTTTTCTTTTTGAAGGACAGAAATGAGATTGAAAATCATCTAAAA
Organism: Aythya marila; assembly: GCF_965140915.1. Taxonomy (NCBI): domain Eukaryota; kingdom Metazoa; phylum Chordata; class Aves; order Anseriformes; family Anatidae; genus Aythya; species Aythya marila. The sequence continues at coordinate 6,168,603 of NC_139056.1, read as the reverse complement.
ATAGCAGGGAATTTTCAAGTGTCAGCTGTAACGGAAGCAGGAATAGCAGTCTCTCCTTACAGAGCCCGGAGGGATGCAGCCAGCTTGTGATTCAGGATCAAGAGTGAGACAGCTCAACCACGAGCTGCAGACGGGAGAAAGCAGTGCTAATTTACTAATTTGATTAGTATTCCAGGACAATTTACGGCAACTTGAAATGCAATGAAATTGTACTGTGCTTTAAAGTGGCAAATGTAAGTTCTTACATACTTTGCCTGCCAGAAGGAAAAGTGAAGTACATATTGTGAAACAACTGAAGAGGGTTTTAAACAACCCATTCAATCCTCGTGACAGAAGATGAATATAATTATGTGTTTTTGACTGTGCTTTGTCTTTTCCATCAATCTTTTCCCCCTATAACCTACAATATCAATGCTCTTATTTAAAGAACAGAAAGTTTTCTTGCATTTGAACAGTCCCTTACATGCCTCTGAAGATTTACTGAAGTAAATGGAGAGGAGGAAGAAGGGAATTCTGACTTATTTGTAGGGTACAGGTTTGCATTTCAACAACTGTATTTTGAGGAGCCAAAGAAAGGAACATGAAAGAAAGCCTCTGCAGATGACAATCACTGACTGCAGTGGAAGTTATAGTATCACTCCAATGTTACAGGACCTGATTTCAACACTGATCTTGCCCACGTTTTAAAATAAAGCCCCACTCGTGCTGTGCTCACTTCAACTCCTTGAGGATGTAAATGTCTTAAAGGCTAGTAAAGCTGTTGCTCCACCCAACAGCACTGAGATAGGGCTGAATCCAGCAACACCTTCCAACCAGACTGGAAGCCACATGCTGACTTCCCTGTTAGTGTCAGGACATACAAAAAAAATGAAACTGGAGGCCAATTTGTTAAACAAAGTATATGGCCAGAGCCAGGCCCCACCCTGTGCAAAGTGGAGAATCTTACATAGACGGTAACTGTGCTTACAAATGACTTTGCACCACGTGCAATCAAATTAGCCCAGAAGTATGTTATCAAAACTCAGAGCCTCAACGGTCAGCATCCAAGTTTCCCTTGAATAATAAAAACAGCTTACATGTGAGGATTTCTAAATAGAGATATTTTGCTACTTGGTCTTGTGTAAAGTCAAGAGCAACTCAGCAAATCTCCCTCAAAATTTGGAGAAATTGATCTTTCTGCAAAGGTCATGCCTACCTGGCAATAAACCTGATTAGCACTAATACATAAATAAAAATACAAATGTTTACTTTCAAAAAAAGCTCTATCATTATTCAACTTTCCAGATATGTTGCATAATATAATCACTAGGTTTTCCCATAAGGTTCTTTTGTTTATAAGTACAAAACGTATCTTTACCAAGTGAAGACTTAGACAAGAATCAGGTTGAGCAACTTCATGCACTATTTATCTCTTTTCTTTTTACTATTACACTGTAAAATTACAGATCATGTCAAAATGTTAAATCAACGTGGAATTTACTTCTTCCTGGCAACATGCCTTCGCGCAAATTATCTCCAGTTATAATTCTTTATCTGTCACTGAGTACTTTCCATTTTTAAAACACAGGAGAGAAGTCAACCTGTGTATATTATATTTTCAGTCTCACACTTGACAACAAGATCGTGGACTTCCACCTCAATAATAACAGTTTATAGGTCAGACGATATAAAAATGATAAACTGACTATTCACTAAAAACTCCTCTTTACGGACTAAAGCTGCTTTTAGCCAAGTCACGCAGCAAAGACGAACCCGCATGGAGCTCTCTGCTGAGCTGTCCTACTGGCACAAGCACAAGCCTTCTAGATTTACAGCAGGCCCAGCAGGCTGGGCTCAGGAAGTTCAGGGAAACTTCCATCTTATTTTTCATCCTCCTATGAGCTTCAAGAAGCACACAACTGCACAGGTCCCCTGTGTGAAGCCCTGCAAAAAGAGAAATATGGGCAGGCTGGGGAGATTTCACTGCCATCACCTGATGGTCTCACCTGATCTGCAAGAGGGGATGAAGGGAAGAAAAATTCAGTGCTTTGCCTCTACATAACCTTATCTGAGACGTTTTTCTCTCAGGAAAACCAGCCCTGCCTCCCTGTAACTTAAACCCGAAGAGCAGCAGAGTATCGGGTCACCAGGCAGGCCTGGCGCAGAGACGCGCATCCCGTCAGCCAGAGGTTGCCACCGCGCCTTCACGCAGCCGGGCTGTTTATGGAGAAATAACAGCCTTCATGGACTGCACAGAAAGGTTGCAATATCAGGCGAAATGGTGAATTTTATAACTGATTTGCTTTCTTTAAAAACGTTTAAAGTTATTAGAAGAAGCACGGAGAACGGCAAAGAACAGAACATTAAGCCCCAGATCTCCGAGCGCTTTACCAGCTGGAGCCACCGGCTGCCACAGGTGAAGGAGGATTTTCACACCACCAGACCTGCACCCCACGGCCACGCACAGCTCGAGCTGCTGAGCCAGTGACGGAGAGCACAGGAAACACTGACATTTTTTCCATGATGAAGCAAATGGCAACCATAGAGAAACCGTGTCCATATCTCCAAGCGCTTCCAGGAATTCAGGGGTAACGCCATTCCTTGAGACAAACTGAAGGAGGTGGCTTGAGGCAGAACAGCCAGGAATTTTTTAGGGAATTTAATAACAATGACTCTCACTAGACTAACAGCATACATGCAAACGTCCCAAATGAAACCATGGTTCCGTTGTGCTATGCTCCATAAACAGAGCAAGCATTCTTCCCCAACATGCTTACGCATTTTGAGCGCTCAAAAAAAGATGCTGGTGACCCTGGTATTTCTGGAAATGTTGCTGGCTGGCTGGCAAATAGCAATATTGTGACCTCCTAAGTAACAAGAAAGAGAAATGCAAACAACCAAGAAGAAACAAGAACAACCAAGAGCAAAACAAAAATATTTCCATAAGCAGGACTTTTTATATCCTGAAAAGAGATCTCTGACTCCACAGAGTCCTGAAGGGACACATTAAAACCATAATCTCATGTATTATGTGACGCTTGCTATCTTATTCCTCAATACATGTATTTGTTAGGAAGCTCAGCAAGAAAACAGAAAAAGTGAATTGTCTCAAATCCTACGGCAAAAATAACATGGAAGATGCAATTAAACTGACCTCTAGGGCTTATCTATGGACTTGAAAAAAATCACTACAACATTGCTCCCCTATAACCCCTCAAATCCAAGGTGTTGCTAGGCCAGCAGGCCTAAGCAATCTTAAAACAATGAGCAGCCAGGCAAAAAGACATTGTAAGGCCATCAGTGGCTCTGTTTCCTCATCAGCAGGCTGTAAACACCATCTAGTTAGTTCAGAAGTCAGAAACACGAAGGAACATACTGGGGCTGCACTTCTTACGATAAGGAGACGAGGAAGCATCATATCATGGATCAGCCAAAGGAGGAAGAAAAGGTACTTCCATCCTAAAAATTCCAACGAAACACAAAACAGCACAGGGAAGGAGAAACTTGGTTATACCTCGCACATTCCAGCAACCAAGCAGAGCAGCAGGAGGATGACTCCGGGCACACCTCTACCAGCACCATGGGGTACTCCTGAGCCAGTACAGCGCCGTGTCCAGAGTGCCAGGGCAGCACTCATGCAGGCAGAAGTCCCAAAACCCACCCGAGGTGGACACGAGCCCTCAGCACCCCCAGTCTGCTTGATGAGGAGTTGACTTGGTAATGTTGACTTAGCCTCAGCCAGATAGCAACGACCGCTGCGGCAGCTCAAGCAATTAAGAGATAATAGGCTAGGCATACAACATAAAAAATAGGATATCATTAAGATACCAAAGGTTGAAAGGAAGCTGAGAAGTGAAGTATTGGTAGGGAAATAAAGCTTATGCCTGTTATCTCCGCTGTGCTTTGATACTTGAAAAGAGTACGACACATGACATAATTAAACAACCACAACAAACTTCCTCTGCTCTATCGCTGCTATCAACTAATGCTCAGGAAAAACAGTAAAGCAAAGCTTCCTAACAGTACTTCAGTCACAAAACCGAGCAGGTGCTTGGCAGAGGACTATTAATTACAAGGTGAAATTCACTTCACCGCATTAACTCTCAGAGTGGCTCCTTAACAAAACCCTCCCCTGCAGCTGGTTTTAATCCACAGCCCCCTGTTATACAGTGGCACTGCTGCCAGGTTGCTTTTATCATTGCCATTTCCCTGTTGTTTTTTTCCCCCCCTGATGCCATTCAGCTGTCAGCCAAGTAAGCTCACTGGGGAGCAAAGAACTGAGAAAAGAGGAAAAAATGGGCAACTGCTGCAGCACCTTGCGGCGTACCTGCACGTCGAGCAGGCAGGGCACGGGGCTGCCTGCACCACACGTACACGTGCACACAGGCTTCGCTTTCTGTAACCGTAGAAGACACGGATAATAAAATGTGAGCTAATTACAGCTCCGCAACAAAATACAGATGGGAAAGAAAAAAAAAAAGAAGAAAAAAAAAAAAAAAAAAAAAAACCTTGTTAAAGCAATTCCTTGTTCAAGTAATTCTTACCACATCTTCCAACTGCTGTCATAGCTAGGTTTCAGGGTGAGAAGAGACCATTAAAATGTCAATCCACACAGCATACTTCATCTTATCTGAGCTGCGTTTCAGCTTGTTCATCCGTAGTGCCCTGGCTAAAGCAGGACCCGTGAAAGGCATTGGAAGCTGCCAAATCCGCATCAGTACGCTGCAGAGAGAGCAGCCTATGCCTCCTTGCAATAAATGAAACCAAGGACAGAACGCAAGTCTGAGGAAGACCATGAAAAAACACTCCTGGCATGGGGCGTAACTGCTCTATACAGCGCTCTTGTGATCTCCTAGAAAACATGAACAAATACATTAAAATATCGAAGAGCAGTACCATCAGTCTCCGCAAGCCAATTTGTGTCACTTCGATTAATGACACTGAGTGCAGTTATAAATTTAGCAAAACCACTTCATTTCACTTGCTGCTGCAGCACAGCCTTTACACTGCATTTAGCTATAGACAGAAAAAATAAGACAGAGGGAAAATAAGAACTTAAACATCGCAGGGCTGTTTCTCTGGAAATCATGTAATTTATTTTCACAAGAAAGGCAAGCTTCAAGTTACCCTGACGGAGCGATTATATCTGATCCTTTTTTCTCGAAAGTACCCTTCCACGTAACCACCCCGGCGTCAACAGTTTTCAAAGAAATTAACTTAATTTGTATTTTTAGAAGTCAAATAGAGAGCTAAAGCCTCAGGACACACATCTGCTTCAGCTCCGTGGCTTCCAGCCACCAATGTCATTATTGATATTTTCCCTCCCCGTAAGCCTCTCATTTCAGCCCTGTTGCCATATGCATACAGACAGCCAGTTCACCAAAAATAAGTATTTGTGTCACATCAAAATAAGCACCTGCCACAGGCGAGCAGACCGCCGCCACCGCTTCTACCGCTGTTTTGCAACGCTCTCCCCCCCGTCCTTACTCGCTGACCTTCCTACAACCATCCTGGCCTCGTTTCGTATTTACTGCCACAAACCTCTCCTTCCCCACCACAACGCTCTCCTGCGACTCCTCTGGTTTCCTCCACTCCATTTTCCGCACTTTCCTTATAGAAACATGCACATTCACAAGCTGAACAAACAAACCCATGTCGCACAAAAGGGGCTGCAACGCAGTCCACGCTCGTTTTTGTTTGTCTGCTCTCCGCTTGGGAGCACCGCTGCTGCAGACACACACACCTCGGAGAGACAAAAGCACGGTGCTGGAGACGGACAGCTTTATCCAAGGAGCCCCAGAGTGAAAGCCCCAGCACGTACAATCCCCCTGCACGCACCCCTACGTGCTGCTACCTCTGCTGGAAAGCAGTCGAGGGGTTCATTTGAAAATGAACCCTCTGTGGAAAAATGAGTTTTGGCCCCTTATGCGAGCTATAAGGGGAACCGGACAATCCCTCATTTTCTTTCCGGAATTGCAAATTTGCAGTTTCATCCCCAAATCCTTAGAGCTGCAGAAATGAGAGCATCTGCTAGCTCACTGCACCACCCCAGTAACTTTTTCCAGCCTAACTTCGAACCGTAACAACTCGCTATCAAACTGCCAAATCTGCAGTGCTCACTTCTTTCTGTGAATCCAGCTGTCAGTTTTCCCAAATGCCTTCGCAGTCCCAACTCTTTCGGTGCCAAAAAACTTTTCACAGATATACATAATTTTGCAAAACACATATGCTGTATGTATGGCACATGAAGTCAATTAACAAGTTTATTTACTGAATTAAAGGATGACACACAACAGTCAAACAAAAACCTCTTGCAGACAGCAAGCACATTAACCTTCTCCTCCCTACAACACGATAAGCTCACGAGGAATTTTAAGGAGTTTTGAAGTCCAAGTATGCTTTGAGTACCCTCCAAAAAAAAAAAAAAAAAAAAAAAAGGCATGAGCTCTTTCACACTTATCTCCATGGCATCTTTCACTCTGTAATTCCCTTGGCGTTTCTGATCACCAGCACGCAGAGATACGTGTAAAGCACGTTCAGTTTGCAAGTCAACAAGCATAAGACACGTACTGGGGAAAAAATATTCCCTTGTAAAAGGGAAAAAAAAAAAAAAAGAACTGAATACAAAATAAAAGCACGTACCTTTTAACTGATCAGCTACCACGCTCTGACCCACTCGCTCGGTCACCTTTCCATCCTCCATTTCATAACGATCATCCAAATATTTTGCAGTAGCTTCCGAAATGTGGACTTTTCCAGCCACCCCCAGCTGCTCCATCAGATTGGCCAAGTTGACATCGTTGGACCACACGTCGAACTTGAACCTCCTCATTCCCAGAATGCCACACAGGACTGTCCCGGTATGGACGCCGACTCTCATGTTCACCATTTCTTTCTTCTCCTGGCAAAACTGCTCGATGGCTTTAATCATCCCCAAGCCCATCTCGATGCAGCAGTAAGCGTGGTCTGCCCGGGGCTCTGGGCAGCCAGCTACGCAGTAGTAGCAGTCTCCCAAAGTGCTTATCTTCTCGCATTTGGTGTCCTCGCACAGGCGGTCGAAACGTCCAAACAGGTCGTTCAGGAGCCCCACCAGCGCGTGGGCAGATTTGTTGGCGCTCATTTTCGTGAAGCCAACGATATCTGCGAACAAAATGCTCACCTGCTCGATCTGCTGCATTTTAAAAGGGCGGAATATTATGGGGGTTTTCTGGATGGAGGGCTTCTTCTTCCTGTTTTTGGGGCTCGAGGTGGAATGGCGTTTGACGGAGTTTTCACTTTCATCATCCCCCTGCTTCATTAAGTCATCGGCTATTATTCTTGGCATAACAGAATGAATCATCCTCTCTTTCAGGGCTTTTTCCACTTCCAAGTCTTTTCCATGCATGATGGACTGCCCCACTTTCAGGAACGTGCTCCTGGACCTGACTTCGGACATGATAAATAAATGAATACCGATGGCGTGGATGCAGATGTGAAGGAAGGCTTTACTCAACAACTCCCAGTAAATCGCCCCGGCTCCAAGAGGCGCGAAACAGTTCTCGTCGCGGAAGCGATACCCAAAGGTCTCAAAGAGGACCGAGTACGACAGTCCCAGAAACAAGCTTAAATACAGGGGTAGGTGCATCACGGTGTAAAGCAGCAAGAGCACTTCGACACACATGGAAAAACTGCCTACTTGAGAAAGACAAGTGTCCGCGGGACTGGCCGGGGGCGTCCGGTTGGACACGTCGCCGCTTCCTGAGAGGGGATTCAGCGCCTGGAACTGCGGAGCCAGAGTCAAGGCGAAGACCAGGAGGGTGAGTACCAGCGAAGTCCACACGTAATGGCGCGCGTAGGCCTTGGTGAAAGTGAACGCGAAGAACGCCACGCACACCACGAGGAAGCACAGCGCCGGCACCATGAACACGATCCGCTTCTCTCTCATGTGCACGCCGAAGTAGACGCCCCAGAGCAGGCAGGCCACGCCGATGTAGAAGAGGGCGTAGCGGAACCGGCGCTGGGTCTGCGGGAAGCACCGCTCCATGCACGCCTCCTCCAGGTTGGTGGAGTCGAACTTGGGGTTCCACCACTTGGACGAGGCCCTCTCGAAGAGCTGCGGCAGCTTCTTCTGCCTCCGGAGGCCGGGGCCGCCGCCTCCTCCGGCCGCCCTGCGGGCACCCCCCGACTCCCCGGAGCTGCAGCTGGACGAGATGCTGTACTTGCAGCGCTTGGAAGAGCCGCAGCCCGCCTGCTGCCGGGGGTTGATTTTCACCGTCACGCTGTTGCTGTCCCCGCTGGAGTCGCAGCTCACCTCGGTGCTGTGGTGATGCAGCAGCTGCTGGTGCGGCGGGGAAGCCATGTTGGCGGCTCCTCCCGGGGAGCTCCGAGCAACCGGAGCCGGACCCTCCGGGGCCGGGAGAGCCGCCGGCGGCGGGGCCACCCCGCGGGGCTCCCCGGGGCCGTGCCGCTCAGTCTCCACCCGCCGCCTGCTCGGAGGGGCGGCCGGGCAGCGCCGGGGCGCTCCGCCGCGGGCCGGGCGCGGCAGGCAGGGCAGGGCGAGGCGGGCAGCCCCGCATATTCCCCCGCCTCGCACGGCCACGGAGGCGCCGCGCCCGTGAAGGGAGGGCTGGGGATGGGGGGTGGGGGGGGGGCCGGGACCGGGACCGGGACCCGCCGCTCGCTTCGCCCCCTGCCCGGTCCCGCTCAGCGTCGCCGAGCGGGCTCCGGGCCCCCTCCGGGAGGGCACCGCTGCTCCATGGCGGCCGCTTGGGCGGGCAGCGCTCCCCTCACGGCCGCCACCGCCGCTGCTGCTGCTGCTGCTGCTGCTGCCGCCGCCGGGCCGGCCCCCACCCGCCCCAGCGGGGCTGGCCCGGCCCCGCCGCCCGCCTCCCGCCGCTCCCCGCCGGCCTCGCACGGGGCTGCGGCACCGAGCGCCCCTCGGGCTCCGCTCCAGCCGCCCCGCTCCGTGCCCCTGCCGCCGGGCGGGGCCGGGCCGCTGTGGAAGGGGTGTGTGTGTGGAGGGGGGGGGGAGAGGCGGTGCTCGCCACCATTTTCCGCCGCCGGGCGGGGACGGGGTAACGGAGCGGGCCGGGCCCGGTGCTGCTCCACAGCCGCTTCTTGGTGTGCCCCCCTCTCTGCTATCAGCGCCGAGCCTCTCCCCGCGCCTCCTTATCGCGTCCCCACAGGCGCTGCCTGCTCCCCCCGTCGCTCCTGTGTCCCCCCCTTGTCCCTCCTGTGTCCCCTCTTGTCCCCTCTTCGCTCCCGGCCCCCGACGGCTCCCGGCGGCGGAGCGGGCCCAGGCGCCCCCCGGGGACGGGCTTCGGGTCCTGGCGCTGTAAATACGAGGCCCCCCGGCCCCCAGCCTCTCCCCGGGGCCACTCTCATGGAAATACAGCAGGGGACAGCGAGAGGAAGGCAGGAGGGCAGCTGGGGGTCCCCGGTGACGGGCAGTGCTGCTGGGGCTCCTGGCGAGCTTTCTGTGCGCTCTGCCAAGCGTACCCCGAGTTACTGCACGAGGGGTGGTGTCTTCAGGCTGCCAGGCTTCCAAAGGTTCAGAGGAATTGGGGAGATTTGTTGGGAAAAGGAAGGGATTCCTTGACTTCAATTTAACATAACGCTACCTGTGTCATTTAGCATTGCTAAACGGTCCTCTAAGACTTAGGTTGTTGCTGAGATGGGGTGATACGAAGCTCCAGATGTGAGAGGCACTGAGAGGCAAGCACACTGTTTGCTCTGTGAGAGCATTGGCTTGTCATTATCCCCTCCGAGAGACTCCATCAGCTGACAGTCTGGGCCAGCCGCGTTCCCGCAATACCCCTCTGAAAAAGGTAGAACCAGCAAAGAGCTGAAATAGGTGGGAAGAAAAGGGGAAATAGGAAATAATTTAAGCCCTTACTATGTGTAAGTAAATCAGGATGTCGTTGAAAAGAATGCCAGGGTAAGTGTTCCTCCTGTTGAAGATGTGAGATTTCCCTCTGGCAAGAACAAAGCTGTGATTTCATTCAGCTCCTTTGGTCCAGAGTGACTAGGAGCATGCCGACCGTCGGTGAGTAAAACAGTGCTTGTCTGGAAGGTAGCAGAAGATGAAGCCCCTCAGGTTGTTATTTACTACTGAAACCTGCTTGGGTAGGCTTTAATTCAATTTTCAGGAGTATCTGGCATGGAGATGTGGGATCACACCTTTGTTAAAGCCAAACCATCAGGCAGTGGCTTGTGTGTGCATCACAGGGCATGAGCACACAGACAGGAGGTGGCTCGGGTGCTTAACAGTGCTCGTGCATGAGTGCTTGGGTCAGAGGAGAGGGGCAGCTCCTGTGCATTGCCCTCTTATGCATGCAGGAGAGACCCCTACGTCAGGCATGGGGTATGCATGTTCCAGGGGAGAGAGAATGAGAAGAGGCAAAGCTCTGACCCAAAAGCAAGAGACATGTCTTGTTCCCCCCATGCTCAATAAAGCAAGACTTTGTGTGTTCTTATAATAAACAGAATCACATCAAAGATGCTGACTACATCACAAGTTTTAATGGAGTGACCCACATGATCCCAAATTTTGGCTGCCTGCTAGTCAGAGACTGCTTTTGATCTCTGCTAATGAAGTAGTCTCCTCTTTCCCAGCTATTGTATGCTGGCTTGAGGGACAGTGACATGGGACTGAAGGAGGCATCTGACTTCAGACCCCGACTTCAGGATTTCTCAGAGTCCTTTCTCCCCCAAGGAAGCTTCCGCTAGGTTTGTTACCCGCAGGCTCCCATCCTGCTCCTCCTTTTGATCTTTGGTGCAGTAACTCGGTGTTAGCCGTTCACCCCCAAACCAAGCCCTGCCTTGGAATAACCAGATGAAACCTCTAACAGCCAAATCACTGCAAAATGCTGCACTGTGGCTGCCCACCAGCCTCACCGTGCCCCAGTGGCTTCTGCCATCATCCACTTCCATACAAACACAAGCTACGTGTGCAACTGGGAGAACAGTTGCCTGGTATTTATTTTCGTTAGCTCTACTGCCTGGGAAGAACTAAGGGCTGCCTCCCAAAAGACTGAAACTTCGACCTTGTTACGGGTGCTGTTCTTTTCCTCTGCTTCTGTCACAAGGATACCTCTGTTGAATTTGAGAAGCAGATGAAATGCATGTAAATGGTAATCAAGAAATGCCAATGATGCAAGTATTTATTTCAAATGGTTGAGTAAAATTTGTCTTAGAAAGCAAGAAGTGGTTCAAAGCTGTATCTGTTATTCCCCCCCTTCCATTCTGATTAGTTTTCTGGAGAGAGCTGAACCCTGTGGCTTATAATGCTGTTGCTGTGTCCCTCCAAGGTAGGTGGGTGAGTTTTGTAGCACCCTCCAAGGAAGATGCCTCCTCCTGGTCACTGTCTCAGTAAGCACACCTTGACTGAGCTGGAAGCTACCAGGCAGTGTTGATTTTGAGTCCTGGGTTAATTCTAGCGCCTGGTAGTCCTGGGTTGTGCTGTTTTCCTGTAAAGAATTCTGGCCGCCCTTCCAAAATATACTGTGGCTGGTTTCCTTTCTCAGAGACCCAGTTAGAGGAAATACTTTACAGTGCAATAGTTAGGCAAACGCATATCCTACTTGCACATTTCTCTTAAATTCATGCCACTAAATATACATAGTTAGTCTATAGAATTTGATTTGCTTCCCTTCGCAGAGGCACAGCTTTGTCAGCTCTTCTGATTAGCTTTTGTTTGACATTCATAATATTTTACTTCACTGCTTATCTGATGGAGCTGTGCAAAACTATTTAGGGGGGGTTCTAAAATGTGACAACCCACATGATGCTTTTTTAGACTTCACAAACCGCCTTCAGGAGGCAGAAGAATATGACATGGGAACTGCTGGCTAGAACAACAAAGTATATTAATGCCGGAGTAGCTGGGGAGGAGGAATGCTATTCAGAAGTTTGTGGCTTTTATTGTATGCTGGCGAAGGAAAACTTACAGCCTGAAAGAAAAGGCATCGTGGATGCAATGGATGGAGACTCTTTGTCCCGTCTGTCTCTGGAAACAGCAAGAATGTTAAGAAAAAAATGTTTTGAAACCTGTTTAGTCCATCCAGAGACAGAAAAGCTCAAGGGAGAGAGAAGAGACGGCCCTTTCCCTAGTTTCCTACCTTACCAGATAGCAGGATCTCACTTTCAGACAAATTTCTGCCTCTGCATCCTAGCTGGCCTAGTAGTGTTCATTCAGAGTTTTGTTCCGAGCCCTGCCAACCTCTGGGTGAGAGAGCTCGTGTCTGGACAAGAAGCACACTGTTCTGACTTCTGGTTGCATGCTAACAGGTAAAACGTTTGGGAGGATTGTTACCCCATCTGCTTTAAATTCAGAAACTGATCACAATGCTTATTGCACTTTGCCATAAAAGAAGAGCACAAGGATTAGCTTTGGCACCTTTTCCTTGTAAAGCAAAGGAAGTTAAGTGGTGCATTCTTCTTACTTCTGTGAGGTAGCCAGGTTGATTTTAACTGTGCTGTATTTTCATCCTTCTGAGGCTGTGGTTCAAATCACTCATATTACCGACACAATTTCATGCCCCAGACAAGATGCATGGATAACGGAAGCAAGTAAGCAATAGAAGGTCTTTCTGCATGACTTGTACCTCGATAGGAAGGACAAATCCTGGCCCAGCTGAGTGGGAAGCGCTGGTTCCTGCAGGATGAGGCTTTTCCTTGCAGTCTTTACGGGTGTCTCATTCAAGTGGCCATCTACCCTGAAAGCAGTGCAGACATTACCGCTTATTTGGCAAATTGTCTGCCACCAGGAGGTGGCTTCACTTAAAATGCATGTCTGTAAGATGCAGGCAAACTTAAAATTTATTGCTCGTGCCATTCGTAATGAGAAGTTCTCCTGACTTGCCAAGCTGCTGAATCAGCGTGGGTACCTCACCCTTGAGTCAGCAAAGCCTGAAATAGAAACTTGCTCAGCTTCCGAGCACAGGAAGTACCACTGTTGTCTGCAAACACTGCCACATCTAATGTGCTGTTTTTTTTTTTTTATAACTACAACTTCTCGCTGGAGGAACTTGCATGGCTTTTTTTTTTTTTTTTTTTTTTTTTTTTTTAAAAAGGCATTTTTTTTTTTACTTAGAGAAGTTGAGATCAGTGTGAATGGAGCTCTCTGGTGTGCAAGCATCAAGGAATAAACAGCAGGAGATGGATGAGCAGCAGGCATTGATGTCCACTCACCCAGACAAGCATCAAGATCCCAGCACATCTACCTGCAGGATGGTCAGGGCAGAGCAGGGGGACAAGGGACAGCCTGCAGCTTGGCTAAAACAAAGCCGTAAGCCATGAAGCTGTAAAACAGCTGGTGAGAGATGAGCCATGAAAATGCTCACCCAGGATGCCTGAAGTGGAGCTGGGTCACTCACTGCCAGGCCACCTCTCAGCTTCGTAGCACAACACAAAGTACCAAAAAACAGTGAAAACGATCAACAGTTGCAGTCAAGTGGTGTTAAGTCATGGGCAGGACTTCTGTGAGTAGGTGGAAGGCAGTGAAAAGGCATGTAAAAATAGTCCATACAGGGTGTGCGTTAGGGAGGAGTTTCTGTGGCTCCACGTCAGGCTGATAAGTAGGAAAATAAGCATAGTGTTAATTCACCCGTTTTCCTCTTCTCAAGTTGCTCAGCTGGCTTTTTATCTTGCAGATAGATTGTCGCTATTTTTTAGCACACTACAGAAAGACAGCCTTTAGAAAATGTGTCGGGGCCATCAGGCTGCATGCCACCATCCTGGCACTGCTCCTCATTTCTCCCTTGGTGCCTGCTGCAGGCTGGTCTCGCTGTCTTCCAGGTCCAAGAAGGAAATTTGACTTCCATCTCGTCTAAAGAAGGGCTGGGGACCTATGTGCTGCAGTACCACGAAGACCTCGTACATGCTCCTTTACCTTGACGACATCATGACTTAGGTGATGCTGCAAAACAGGGGTTATGAAGCCAATGCTACAGAGAAACAGAAAATAAAATAGAATAAAATAAATAAAATAAAATAAAAATAAAATAAAAATTGGTGTACCGGCTCATTTATTTAGACAACCTGTCTTCACTGCACAGTTTCTGTGGGAAGATCCTTAGGGATAAGTGATTTCTCTTCCACGGAATCACCCTCAGAATAGCCTGAGCTATTTGTATAACCTCACAGGCAGGTTTCCTTTTAGGGTGACACTCAGTACAGGATTTTCCTGCATTATTATGAGGAAATTATAGAGATTTGGAAAAAATCATTTGTCATTTGTGCAATGTGTGTGCACACTGCAATGCATAACTTTTTTTTTTTCCTTTTTTTTTTTTTTTTCAAAAGTACAGTTGCAACTTGCAACACATTTTATATTTAGTGTTTAGGATTATTCAACTGAAAAGAGGTGGGGATGAGAATTTATAGGCATAATTACAGCCTTATGCAACCACCTTGTGCACACTCCACAGGTTTTGAAGAAAGACCTACTGCAAATCCACAGAAAATCCCAGCTCCAGGACTCCAAGTGCCACAGGGAATTACACAACTTAAAAGTTAGCAGAACGTTTGTGGTGTGTGTACCAAGCCCCTTTTCAAGTGTAGGTTTCCGAGGTCAAAATGCTCTTGCATTTTTCGGGCCCAACCCCTTGTTCCCAGGCCTGTGGGTGCCAGAACCATTAGGGTGGCACTGGGGGACGTGGTGGCAGCTGCTGCTGCCCCGAGCCAGGCGCTGTGTTTGAGTAACACGGCGTTCCCATCTAACACGTTCACTTTCTCTTTCCCCTTCTCAGAATGTCACAGAGTATTTTAGCTGCAAATCTGTTATTCTGTGGCGTGGGTGCCAGAATCATTAAAAAATAAATAATAAAAAAAAATCTGTAATACCAGCTTTTTGGTGTTTTTTTTTTTTTTTTCTCCCCAAGAAGACCAAAAGCAGCCACCTTCTCAGCTCTACCCAGGCGTTCTCCTAGGTGGCCGCGGCTGCCGTGCTCTCGAGGATCGTGGATAACTCACTGCTCCCCCCGAGCAAATGCCCCTGAGCAGCAGGCGTTTGATTTAAGAGGCTGATGTGGGAGGCACTGAGGAATGATTGTTTCCATTTCCAGCCTGCGTTAGTGATGATTTACACGCGCTGGTGTTCTGTGAGCTTGGAAGGAGCCCACTGCTACTGTCATGAAGCACAGGCAGCAGGAGCTTCTGCCGTGGTGGTAGGTTTAAAGCTTTGATGAAGCAAGAAGAAATCATATGGAGCAATGTGAACCCTGCTCTGTCAGTGACTGAAACTGGAAGCAAGGTGAGGTGTATTCTTCTGCAGCTGGGGAGAAATATCAGTTCTGGGGTGCTGAAAACAGCAAGAATCTGGTAAAAAGGTGAGTTGGGAAAAAACAAAGTAGCATATAGAAAAATGAAAGATTGTGGAATGAGAAATTACGTGGTCCAGACTAGATGCAATCATGATTCAGGAGTGGGGCCCTTGTCCTTTTATAAAGAGGGAATCTCCTTCGCTTGGGTAATGAGAGCACCGACAGCCACACGTGATAAGCAAAAATCCGATAGCCCTCATGCTTCACAGCACGAGCTGAGCTCTGAATGACACCGTCAGAAAAAAGCATAACCATGGCAAGCTTTTTGGCCGTTTCCCAACGAGGTTTGTCTCCAGGCTGCAGCTTTCGGAGCCCCCCTGAAAGCGTTGCGGGAGCTGCTCAGGTGTTGTGTCAGGCAGACCAGGACAGGTGAGTGAAGTACTGCAGGGTGTCTAAAAGGGGACTTGGTGCAGGCCAGGCGGCCTGACGTGTTACTGTGTGTGACCCCATCTCCTCACTGCATGTTGTCTGCTAATTGGTAAATTATTTCCTAGAAGGCTGAAAAGGAAATGAGGAGCTGAGATGGCCTCTCGGTATTTCTCCGGCACAAACAAACAACCGGATTGCATCTTATCTGCCTAGCCAAAACATCTCCGTTATTAGGAGTAAGCTCCTGGGATCCCACAGAACCTGCTCCTGGATAAGCTATGAAGATGTGCCGCTGGCTGAAGTGCTCACACAGCGATCCCGTGCCCTCGGACGATGCTTCAGGAGAGCAGCACCCGGAGCACCCTGGGGCTCCACGCTCCCCGACCTCAGGATGCAGCAACGTGAGTCCCTGGGGAAAGACGGGAGCGCGGGGGCTGAGCCAACCCCACGGAGGAGCAGGCTTGGTGAACTAAGTGGCTTTTTCCTGTCTTCTAATTTCTCCGCTTTTACCCTCCTTTTTTCAGTTCCTTCCTTAGCTTTGGCTCAGTGGAAAAGCAGTGACAATTCCCCATGGCCCCTCTCATGGCTGTTCAAGTAACACATACCTATTAAATCCTGTTTTATTACACCCCCAACACGCGAAGCCTAATGACTGTCATGTTTTATTTTTGAGGCAGCACTGTCTGTTCTGTCACCTCGCTTGGAAAGGAGGACGAGGCTTCCATGCTCTTCCCAGCTGCTGAAACAAGTCCAAGAAAAAGCAGGACGCCTGGACTGTACGAGTGAGAAATTTCACCACGAGATGGCCGTGGCTGCTCGCTGCCACATGTGATGGGGCGTGTGATGAGCTGCGATGGGAGCCCACCACTGCTGTGCCCAGGGGCTGGAGGCAGCGCCGCGATGCTCTGAGAGGATGAACCCATGGAGATTTGGGAGTGCGGTCCTGCGCCGAGTCCCAGTGGTCAAAGAAAAGAAAATCACAGAATCGTAGATTCATTTATTTTGGAAAAGACTTTCAAGATCACCAGGCCGAACCAACCAGCTCGTTTCTGCATCTCCTTCCATGCAGCCAGGGATTTCTTCCACTGTGGTGCTGCGTGAACGCACTTGCCAAAAGGTTCACACTTATATTTGTGCAAACCATACCACAGCAGTGCTTCGGACGGCTCTGCCACCAGCCCAGGCTTCACTGCTGCGACAGAGGGTGCGAGGGATGGGCAGCTGTGCCTGACAGACTGGCCTCTAAAGGTTAGTGCCTTGGCTTCTTGGGGGCCTGGGAATCAGAGGTTTCCCTGGGCTGCCCCAAGGTGCTCGCCCATGGCGGGCAGGGAGCTGGACGTGGGTCACCAAATGCTGCGTTCC
The DNA here is from genome assembly GCF_965140915.1 of Aythya marila. Lineage (NCBI taxonomy): Eukaryota > Metazoa > Chordata > Aves > Anseriformes > Anatidae > Aythya > Aythya marila. The sequence goes on along the minus strand of NC_139056.1, from coordinate 6,151,591 downwards.
GAAATACCTCCACTTTTTGGAAGTCTTAAGTCTTACAGAAAAGAAGGAGGCTTGGGAAACTTCTTGGTAGGCTGTAAACTTTGTATTTAGTGTTTCTGCAGCGTGGTGAAAGCTCAAGGAGCTTCCTGAATGATTCGGAGAGTTCCTTGATTTATTAGCAAAAGCAGCCAAATCTACCGGGCTGTGGTGTTCAAGGGCTTTCATGTATAGCAAGTAATAACTGGCTTTAATTAGCTGTATTTACACAATAGATTTTGAGCTATCTAAGTTGAAAGGGCAGAATGTCCTTGGTAGGAAATGCAATTTTGAAGCCTAACAACTTGAAAACAGCTGGAAGGGTTTTGCTTGGACTTCCTGGGGAGAAAAATCGCCTTTGGCTCAACAAGACATGGAGAATTTCAAGCCCACGGTAGAAGTTTTTCAAGAAAGTTAGAACTAATGAAAATGGAGGATTATAGTTTAAACTGTTTTGCAATCATTGGCCTCAATCCTGCAGACACTTTCACACATGCTTAACTTTATATATGTGGTTAGTTTTGCTGACCTGAATGGGATTATTTACACGTGTAAATTTAAGTACATGCGTAAATGTTTGCGGAGCAACGTTTTGACCATAGCATTTGTTACAAAAATGACGTTATATCAAAGTCTCTGCAACTGGCTCATTGAGATTCTTTATGTTGAAAAAAAAAGAGGGGGGGGGGAATTCGGGAATTAAGATTCCTGAGTGCGTCTTAAATCTGCTCCCTCATGTGAATAGGATCTTTTGTTCTGCTGGATCAGGGCATTGTGCCACTAAATTTATTTAGCAGCTATTAAAAATACACTGTTATGTATTCTTATCCTATTGCCCATAGGAAGACACCATCTGCATTTGCACTTTCTGAAGTATATCAAGGCCAAAGGCGAAAAAAGTAAGCTTGGCCACTAGCCGGGCCTGAGAGGTTTCTCCTCACTGATGGGAAGCAACTCATCAAAAAATTTATTAGATTGTGGAAGCATGTTCTACCTGCCATGAAGCGACTTGTTGAAAACCTCCGAAACGCCCATAAATCACCTCTGCAAACTGTGCCTCTAACATTTATCGTCTTCTTTCTGTGTGCAAGCCAAACTGCCATTAAGCTGACTCACATTTTGGCATTTTGTGTTTATATACAACATGATGATGTTTGCAAGCAATGGAAAAAAACTCCTCCTTCTGCGGCACTGCGATCCCGCGAGCCCTTCCCTCTTCTGCGGTGCCTCTCCCTGGATTTCCTCTGCCCACCGATGCTGCCAAGCCCCAGGCCTGTTGCAGGAGGAGCTGCTGCCCTCGATCCTCCTCACCTCCAACTTCTTCCTCTTGGGTCCCTTCTTGTCTTGATGTGTTTTACCGTGGTGAGGCGCCAAGCATCCATCATCTCCCAGCTCGTGGTGGTGGGACCAGCACAGGGCTGTGCTCCCCGGTGTCGAGCACACCAAAATCATCCTGGTGTCTTCTGTAGGAAGGGCTGGGGCATCCGACCATGCCAACCCTGAGTTGCTTGGATTTGTCACATCTGACTATGTTTCTGCCTCTCCAGCCCATCTCCCCTTCCTTGCCCTAGGGTTTAATCATGCTTCTGCCCTCCTACCACCCAAGGTGGTGGAGGGAGCGCACCCAAAGCAAAGCTGGATAACCTCTAGGAGGGAAAATGCTGTCTGGCTGCACTTGCCACCAATGCAGGCTGCAAAAAGCCCACCCTGCTTTCCTGCTGGGATCACAGCTCCGCCACGGGCACCAGGGCTGCACCAGCCCCAGTTTTGTGGGCTCAGCCATCCTGGCACCTGCTGAGTGTCCCAACTCCATGCTGCTTCCCTGTGCAGCCCTGCACTCACTTACTTGTTTTTTTGGCTTGCCAGCTTCCCCTCCCTAGTGTTAAAATGGGGCAGACCAAAGGAGGGAAGAGGGCGTCGTGCATCAGGGAAGGAGAAAGCACCTGGAGTAGCCCTGAGTTTGGATGGGGCTTGGGCTGCAGCTGCAGCTTACCCAAAATTTCCATCAGTTGCAGTTGGCCAGAGGCAGCTGTGGCTCCTTTCCTCCCCGCTATCCATAGCTGCAGCACTGCCCCGAGCCCCACGTCAGGAGCCGCAGACAGGATTAAGGAGAAAAGCAGTGTACGGGTCATGGGAAGAGGGAAAACAGAAGCAGACCGGCCACCGAAGCGGAAATGGTAGGATGCAGATGTGCGTAGAAAGCTGAAGCCACTTACAGAGGATGCATTTACTCTTATTTCCTTCCACAACTATACAACCACAATGTTTTTTACTGACAGGTGGGGCAGGAGCTGGGCTTCTGGCTGGCCATTCTCCATCCTGCATAAAAGCGCTGGATTTGAGAGCAACAATTAATCACGGGTGCTGGGAAGTGCTGGGCAGCACTTGCGATCCCTGGGAGCGCTCGGTTCCTGCTCGGCCTTTCCCATCCCTCGGCAGACGGCGCAAGAAAGCAGCCAGGAAGCAAGGGCTTCCCCGTGCCGACAGCTTTAGAAGCACGCGTGGGGATGAGGAGCACGAGTGTCACAGTGCTGCTGCACCTGTGTAGCCAGGGTTTGATGGAAACAGGACCCGGACACTTACACACCGGTGTCTGCAGGTCCCAGCGGTGCTGTCCCCACTGCCATCCCTTCCGACAGCCGGTGCTGGGGGTGCAGGGTGCCCGCTGATGCCCCCAGCTCACCCTGCTCATCCCCTGCTGAGGCTGCTGCAGGCATCGATCCGGTCCCCGCTGCCACCAGGACCGCTGAAGGTCACAGGCTGCTCGCTGCTGCAGCAGATCTCCCGATGGCTGTGGTCTTGCAGTATTTTTCCTGTTGCAGAGACATCCCATCTCTCTATCTTCAGGACCCCATTCCCTGACCCTCCGTCCCCCCTCCCTCCTCCTTCGCACTCCCAGGACCCAGGGGAGCTTGGTGGCTGAGCCCCCCGCACCAGCAGCCCCCGCTTCTCCTGCGTTGCCCTTGCTGGGCACGCAGCGAGGCTGAGGCGACCTCCCCAGGGCTCCGTGCTGCCCGGCCTCCTCTGAGCCTCCGCCTCTTGCCCTGAGCCTCCCTCAGGTCTTGGCTGTGCCACTGGGCTGTGAAGGCTTTGTGCACTTTTGTGGTTCAGCGTGTACATGCCCCAGGCATAACCCACTGATTTCCAGCTTATCCCACGTAGGCGCAACCTGGTTTTTGGTTCTCCTCCATGAAAGATGCAGCACGCAGCCGAGTTCCCCGCGTGCAGCTGCCACTAACGAAAGGCAGGTGCTCCTCCGTGGGGAAGGTACAGCTGGGGAGGTGCGGGGCTTAATTAATTAATTACAGTGAGAAGCACTGGCCCTGTGCTTGCAGCGAGAAAGATTGATCAAGTTACAGGCATCGCTCCTCACCCCTGCAAAGTGTAACATAATGTCTACAAAACAAACCAAAACCAAACAGCAACAAATAAAGCACAACAAACAAACAGAAATTGAATCAACTTCATTGCGAAAGAGCCACTGGGATATTTTCATCCCTGAAATGCAGAGATGCTACCGAGGGCGGTGAGGTTACGAGTGGTGTGTTTTAGCAGGCAGAACACAGCCCTTTTTCATTTACTATTGGACTCATTCAGGTCTCTGAGCCCTGCACAGGGAAAAGTGGGAACATCCTGCAGCGGGTACATCCCATCACCTCCACGCACCGCTGGGGCAGGCGATGGAGACCTTGGGGTAAGTCCTGGGGCAAAGGAGGCAGGAGGGACAGTAACACCCTCAGCTTGTGCCTGGACATCGGCAGTGCCACGGCCACACTTTGGGAATGCTGCCGAGCCGGCCCCGGGTGCAGGCAGGAGCTGGGCTCTGTGCCGGGGGCCGCCAGCAGCATGGGCAGCTCCTGCCCGGTGAGGTCCTGGGATAAATGTTTGCCTTTTCCATCCAAGAGATACGCCAGGGCTGCTGCCAGCACTGCATCTCAGTGGAATCGGTTTTTATTCTGCCAGGAGTGTTAATTTCTCATGATTCACGTCTCTAAAGTAGCTCTGGAAAGAAATTGTGCTTTTCGCTAGTCAGACCTTCACGCACGTTGAGACGCCGTGGATTTTCCAGGCTTTCCAAAGGAGCCGTGGCTGAGTGAGATGTTCCTCTGACTATTCCAGCTTTCTTGGGACAACCCCTTCTGACCAGCAAGCTAGCCAGATAGCTGGGGGGGCACCAGGACCCCAGGGTAGAGCGGCTGCCAATGTGATGCTCAAGGAGGAGAAGCCACAGCCATGCAGGGTGTCAGCTGCTTGTGCGTGCCCTTGGGCGTCGTGTTGCTTGGGGGCAGCGGGGGGACCCCGGTGCTGGGGAGAGCCCACATGGGATGGGATGCGCTCCTTGTAGCCTGAGGGACGGGGACCTGGCCGCTGCCCCCCACCCTTACCCCGCTGGCCTCTGGCCAGAGAAAAAAAAACAGGCACCAGCAGGGAGTGTGTTTGGAAAATGCCAGGATTTATTAGACAGGCCGATGTTCAAGCTGACAGTTTCATCCAAATGCACTCGATCACGGGCACCTACACGGGCCTGTGTCCCCGCTGTGTGTCCTCCTGCGAGTGTCTGTCCAGCACGCGCTCAGGCGAGATGCTCGCAGCCCGCGACGTGGGGACGGGGGCAGCAGGAGGTGGCCCTGGCCCGGCCCCAGCTTTGGACACCCCCCCACAGTGTGCCCAGGAAAAGGAGCTGGCCATGTCAGAGGAGCCCCGTCCGGGACACTCGTGCCAGTGCTTTGCACGGGGCTGCAGGCGGTGGAGGAGAGAGCGAGGGGTCGTAAATGGGAGAGAAGGCAATGAGTGCTGAAGAAAAGCTGGAGCAAAAGGAAAGGAAAGGAAAGGAAAGGAAAGGAAAGGAAAGGAAAGGAAAGGAAAGGAAAGGAAAGGAAAGGAAAGGAAAGGAAAGGGGCTGGGAGAAGGATGGGAGCAGCCTGAGAGCACAGTGATGCTGCCTTCAGGTCTGAGGCCATCAGGGAGAGGTCAGGCTCCTCCTGGGCTCCTGGGGCTTTCCATGGGGCACCCCGGGCAGAGCCCACAGGCCCTGGAGGGACAAGGCAGCAAAGAAAGAGATGGCACAACACGGCACTTGCAAATAGAAGGTTTGATGGACTTACTGTGACAATGACACACAGCGCAATGGCAGGAACAGCAACTCTATTAGCACATTTCTTTTGGCATTTCAGTGCCATTAGCTCTTAAGAAAACCATGCAAACTCACCCAGCGGAGGACAGTGAGAGGCGAGAAAGAGTGGGTGAGATAGAGAGGGACGGCGATGAGCAATGAGATAACGTGAAAGAGGGAAAAAGGAACAGGAGCGAAGGGAGGCAGCAGGTCTGAGACCTCACAGCACTGACTCATGAGTGCATCACTTCTCTCCAGGCTATCCTGGCTTCTGCTTTCTCTGACATCTCTCCTTGCCTTCACTCGTTACTTCCAGTCCCCTCTGCACAAGACGTGCCCCTTCCCGTGCTTGGAGGTGGATTTGTGTCTCGTCGGCTCTAGTTCAGCTGCACAGTCCTCACCCCAAGCAGAGGCAAGGAGCTTGGGAAGTCCCTGGGCGGCATCACCCCAAACCCACCTGGGTTCAGGGGACCTCTTCTCTGCAGTACCCAGCCTCAGCGCCCGGGGACATGGGGCCCCAGGGACCTTCTGCCTTGGCCCACGTCCCGTGGGGCACGTGGTGACAAGGGGCACTGCCCTTCACACCCTTCCCATCACAACAGAGCCTTCTGTTTCCAGCTTTCTCTTTCCCTCGCTCATTCCCTTTGCCTTCTTCTTGCCTCACCCGGCACCTCCACCTCTTCTTGTTCCTACCAAAGGTAAGTCCTTCTGCTCCAGAGGTTTCCTGGAGAGCAGCGGTGGCTGTGGTCCTTTGGCAGGAGGAAGGAGAAAAGCCACTCAGCAGGCTGTGGCTGGGCTCGAAGGCACCAGGCTCCATCCGGGAGATCTTTGTCACTTGTGCTGGGCAGCGCAGCCCGGCGGCGGGGGCCACCGGTCATCCTCCAGCGCTCGCTGCCAGGTTCCAAGGTCGGCTTCCCCGGGGAAGGTCGCCTGCCTGGGATTTGCCTTTGAAGCAAAAGTCATTCTCCTGTGACTCCCAGGACTGAGCGCCGATGCACAGAGATAAGCCAACAAAATTCTGGCTAAAATGAGTGAGGTTTGGACAATAAGCCACAGAAACCTGCCTGGATTGTCCTGGGGACAACAGGTCAGCAGAGGGGAAAAAAGGATGTGGCTCGTCATCTCCCATTCCTGTCTGCCTCCACAGAGCACAAAAACCCGGGGCTGCTTGGAGAAAGCATGCAATGAGGACTTAAATGAGGTCAAACTGCCAAACTATTAACCCTCTGAGCCCTGCTGACTCTCGGGCTTCACTTGCCAGCATGGATTTTTGAGGTTAATGGCAGGAGCAGGCACGAAGTGCCCTGTCTCTGTGCTGGCCTGGAGAGAGAACTTGCTGACAGCTCCTTGCAGGACTCTGTGATGCGGGGTGCTGCCCCTGTTCCTCCAGCACAACTCAGCCAGGTCCTGCAGCTCCTCTCCAGACCACTTCTTGCTCTGTCACGGACTTGCAGATCCCATCACGGTGATCCATCTGGAGCAACAAATGCCCCTGCAAACGCCCGGCGGGGGGACCAAATCCCTTCTTAGGGCTCACGCCCAGGTGAAGGCTGCAGAACAAAGTTAAGCTCGGCTGTTACATGAAAGGAGGACTCTACCAGGTGACCTAAAAGCCTTGGGAGGAAAAACAGGATCAATATTTGCAGAGATTTGCAGGATTTCTGTGCCTGAAAACAACAGCTGGAACCTGGCCTCTGCTTCCCTGCGCAGCGCTGTGCCCCGGGGCTCCCGGTGATGCCCCAGGTTACTGTGTCACTGCTCGCCCCTGTGCTCTCGCCGTGCCCTCGTCCTCGCTCCCTGCTGGCTTCGTGTATGCAGAGGCTGAAATTCCAGTTCGCCCATCTCGGCACCAGTGAAGAAGCAGCTACAGTTCTAGCTCACCACACATTGCTCATACTTACAGCTTAAACATTGCCTTCTACTCAAAAGAACAAAGATAAAATGTCAGGAATTCACAGTTTTTATTCTCTTTCTTATGCCCACCCATCTTCCCCTGCCATTGGTGTCAATGACTCAAAGTCCTCATCGTACAGTAGCCTTTGCCAGTGTGGCACTCAAAGGGTTAACAGACCACGGCTTCTTGGACAGATAAGACATAAGCTCATTCACCGGTAGGAACACGTGGACGGCTGTGTTACAGAAACCTTACGGCTTCTTGTAGCGATTCTTTGGGTTTTCGCCACAGCCGGTGATGTCGCAGGAGAGGACATTGGGCTTCTTCCCCAGGCCGATGCTCCCCAGCAGATCGGGAAGCTCGCGGGTGATGGCCTTCTCGATCTTCTCGAGGAAGCACCCGCCCATGTAGGAACACTGCTGAGACAGCAGCTTGAAACTGGTGATGGGGTTGATGCCAAAGAAGTCCTTGTAAGCCTCGCGGTTGGGGAGGTCAAATTTGCTGACATTGGTCTTTGCCAGAATGGACTTAAAGATAAAGAACTTGTCAGGATCTTCCACAATGTCTCTGAACACCAGTTCTCCATCACTAAAGAAGGTCATTTTGTCCTTGTAGGTCTGGAGATAGCGATCGACCAACAGGGCGTGGATGCGCACCCGGATGGCGTGTTGGCGAATGAAGGCGATCTTATTTTCCATCCTGTTCTCAATCACCTGGTTGAGATCTTCCAGGAGTGATATCTCTTCTTTGAGGAACAGGTCCTTGTGGGTGTCCGGATGATACTCGTGGGGCCAGAAGGAGCTAACGTACACCCTGGGTGGCTCTGTGACGTTGATCAGAGGAGCCAGGCTCCAGAACAAGGCACCGTAGACTCTCATAAGCTCCTGGGTAGCCAGGCTGTCGGCTTTGTTCAGGATGATTCGGATCTGGGACTCTCGGCCCTTCAGCTGGCGGAACAGCATCTCCAGCTCCAAGCCCACGTCCAGCTTCGTAGGGTCAAAGACGACAAAGATGAGATCGGCTCTGTCGATGAACCACTGGCACACGTCGTTGAACGGGTAACCTTGAGGAGAGGAAAGAGAAATCCAGCAGCGATGGCCAGCACAGCGGGAGTCCCTTCAGGTCAAGGGACAGAGAAACCTCGAGCCTGCTGCGGCTCACCCCCTGTCTGGGTTGGACAGGCTGTGAGACACAGCTGACTTCCCAAGTGGCACAGAACCCATTTCTCGTGTGCTAAAGCACTTCAGAGTTAATTTCTGGGCATGAAAACTCATCCCTGTGAGCCTGGGCCTGTGACTGCACGTCACCCTCAGCCTCACCTCCAAACCTCCAAAGCTCTGCTCTCCCTGCTGCCAGCCACAGCTTCTTGCTGCCCCTGTCAGCAGGCATCGGCCACGGCACCGCTTTCCCCAGTGGGCACCGAGAGGGTCAGCAAGCCCTGCGGGGCCTGTCCTGGCATCCAGTGCCAGGTGCCCCTCTGGGCGCTGCTGCAGCGCCAGCCATTGGCAAAACCTGGCTCCAAGTGACAAACAGGACAGCAAATGCTGAGCCATGATGGCCGGGTACGTTCCCCAGGCCACGGGCAAACTTCCCTAACCCCCTCAAAGTGAGAACAGCCCCGTCCTGTAGCCTAGGGCTCTTCCCCGTAAAGTTTCAGTCGTCATTGCTATCCTTCATTGTAACAGCATCTTTTCTGGAGTCCCTCAGATGAACGCAGTAAAGCCCTACCTCGTTCTTGCTGCTTGCGGTTTTCAATGATGCCTGGCGTGTCCACGAAGGTGACTCGCTCCAGGAGCTTGTGGGGCACCTCTATCCCTATCAGCTTCTCCAAGAAGTTCTGCCCAAACTTCTCCAGGGGCGAGAAGGAGCGCGCGCTGTCTGCAGCCATCACGATGCCCTCGATGGTCTTCAGCTTGGGGCCGTGCATGATGACGGTGAATTCGGAGGTGGTGGGTTCTGCCCCTGCCCAGCACAAGAGGTAAAACAGAGCCGTGAAATCTGTGCTGGGCACCGGCCATTGCAGGGGCTGGCCCAGGCCTAGATGGGGAGCACCTCCCAGGCTCCAAGACGATGTCGGTGGGAGCAGAGAGGAGGATTGGGAAAGGCTTTTCTCCTGGGAGGATGAATAAATTGGGGCAGGATGGGGAGAAGACATCAAGATGCCCTCGCTATGTGGCTGCTGCTCTCGCAGCCATGCAGGCTCCCTGCTGTGCTGCACCCAGGGGGCTGGGGGTGGTGAGCACTGCGCTGAGGGATGGGGATGTGGCAGGGGAAGAAGCCCACGGGGCCGCGGTGAGCGAGGTACCTGTGTAGAGCTGGTAGGGAGTGTCGTCCAGCCCTAGGAGGTAGTTTATCATGGAGGATTTACCGACGCTCCACGGTCCCAGGAATAGCACCATCGGCTTGGAAGTGATCTCCCCATCTGCGGAGAGGGGAAATAACAAGAGGAAGTGAAGAAACAATAGCCGTGGCCGCTGCGCATTTAACTCCCTGCCGTAATGAACATCCCAGCTGAGCAGCACGGCCGCAGAGCCTCGGGGAGACGGCCGCCCTCGGGGCTGCTCTCCCGGCACCGCTGAGCCACGGCATCACCCGGCAGGGCCCCGTGCTGGCACCGCGGCGAGATCGAACCCTGTCTGCCCTGCTCTGAGCTTTGGCCCTTCTTAGACTACAGGACAAGTTGAAGGTCTTTTAGGTCAGGTCTCGGCTCGGTTCGAGTTCAGCCAGGGTGAGCTCGGGGCTGTTTGCAGGGGGCTGTTGGAGGGCAGGCGCCACAAAGCACTGGGCATGCAGGGGACGTGGCCATGCTGCAGGAGGGTAAACGCCTCGTGCAAAAGGAGCTGGGGTGTTCGAAGGCTGCAGGGCTCCAGACCGGCACAGGGAAGGCAAGCTCAGCCAACAGCCCTGCTTTGGGCTCGGGGAAAGGCAGGAGGAGAACTAACCACAGTCCCCAGCTCATGCTCTGGAAGCCCCACACTTTGCTGAGAGGCTCATGGAGCGCACACAAGGGCTGGTGTGGGGCCCGTAACGACCTGTCCCCTGCCCAGGAGCAGCTCCAGGAGGTGCTGGGGCCGACCAGCACCATCAACCCAAATGCACTGCCCAAATGGCACTGGGCATGGGGCTGGCTGCACCAGGGGAGCCCCTGGGCTATACTGGTCCCCAGACAGTGCCCTGGGCAGGTGGGAGCATGCTAGTTGGCTCGAGGCCAAATAAGACCAGAAATGGAAGTAAAAACTGGATGAGTGAGCTCCCATTTTTGTGGAGTTCATCCCCATCCCCTGTCCCACAGCCTTCCCCCACTGACAGGACAGGGCACCCACAGCGGGGTCAGCCCCGAGCCCTGCTCCTGCCCCCGAGGTGTGAGGCAGCACCAGGCAGGCAGGGTCTGGCAGCGGGGTGGCCGTCACCCGGGGGCAGTCGGACCAAACCCCCTCCGTCTCCTCCGCCAGGGAAGACGCAGCCTTCCCACTCCCGTCTCCCCAAAATATTTGGGATCTGACTTTCTGTTCCCATGCGGGACAAAAACAAGTGTCGAAACCTCGGGCTTTCATTACTAATCATCCCTCCGTACCACTGTATCGCTGCCGCTCTGTTCGCTCGCCGGCTTTAATTGGGTTTCGGATGATTATTGTTATTATCCCCTGTGATGTTGTGCCAGAGGTTTGAAGGCGGGTCCCCGCGTGCTCTTTCATAACAGGTTCCCGGCCAGGTGTGGCTGGGTGAGGGCAGGAGCCAGCGAGCCCCGGCTCCGCTGCACGTGCCGGGGGGGCTCCTCGGGGTGTGAGGTGCGTGGCTCAGCACCCTCCCTGCGCACCGGGGCCGCACGTGGCCGTGCTGAGACGGGCAGCCCCTCTGCAGGTCACCAGCAGCTCTCCAAAACCATCCCCTCCCTTGCTTTGGAAAGCTCCTGGGCCCTGGAGGACCTGAGCCCTCCTCGCCGCTGCCCATGGTGTGGGGCTGGGGAAGCAGAGCGTGCCTCTCACCCCGCTGGGTGCCTGGCCAGGCCTCCTGCCCTGCTGGGTGCCCCCCGCTGCGTCCCTCCAGCACGGGTTTGCGTCACCTTGGTGCTGCTGCCAGGGGAAAAGAGGCTCCGTCCCTGCCAGCACGGGATGACGGCGGCTCCGCCACCACGGCTCTCTCCAGCCACCCTGTGGCTGCTCGCTCCCAGCCCAGCCTGGCTCACGCCACGCTTGGTGCTCATCCCAGCTCGTCCCAGTGCATCCCAGCTCGTCCTGCTGGTGTCTGCAGGGCGGCCTCACGCTGATTGGTGCATGATCTCACCCTGCATGTGAGCGGGGGGACCCTCAGACCCTGCAGCTCTTTGCATTTCATTTGTGGGTCTGCTCGAATCACAGCAGCTGCTTCTCTAGGGGTTCCTGGAGCACAGAGCACGCTGAGACGCTGCAAAGCACCTGGCAGTCAGGGCCGGCAGGCCACATCTCCCCCGCAGAGGCTGTGCTCATCTCGTCCTGTCCCACTCTGCCTTAATCCATGCCCCGGAGCATTGTTGCTCCTAGAAGGGTTGCTGCCTGCAGGGGAAGACACAGAACTGCTTCTCTCGCTCATGGAGGGATTTTTTCCTCCAGTAGTGGCTTTGTGGGTGGTTTTTCCATGTTGCTCCCAGGGCCAGGCTGCCCTCAGGTGGGAGCCCTGCTGCTCTGGGGCTGGGATGAGCCCTGGGTTGGGTCTTCTCCTTCCTCAAACCCTCAAAGTGCCGGGTGCTGGCTCAGCCCCGTGGGGTGAGGGCGACCCCGCGGTGCAGATCCATCCCGAGGACACGCAGCAAGGCAGAGGACGTGGACAGAGCCTCCCTCCTCTCCCGGCTCGGACTGGCCCAAACATCCCACTCTGCCCTCAAACCAGGAGGGTTCAAACACCAGGCCAGCCCCCTGCGAAGCCTCCTGTCTGTCTGCAGGACGCGTGTGCCCGCGGCCGGGGGGAAAAGCTGCGCGTGGCTGCTCGCCCTGTGTGGTGCTCCGTGCGCTCGCCCCGTGTGCGCACACCCACGCAAGCAGCAAGCACGCACACCCGTGTGCCTGTGCAGCCAGAGACGCAGATAACACAGCTATCTGACACGCTAAATATATCTGCCACACTCTCCACTGCCTGCACGCTGGCATGACAGGGAGCCAGAGGCCCTCGGGCACCACTGGGGCTCTGCCGCTTTGGGGCCGGGTATGGAGGAGCCCATTTTGGCAGGATCCTAGAGCAGGGGCCGTGGGGTAGGACACAAAAAGATGGGATTCCCCGTCCTTTGTGTGCCTTGTGCCACAGCAGGGACCCAGGGGAAGGGCTGTGTGATCACCAGTGCTTCTTGGCCTCTCTCCCAGCCCCTGCTTCTCCGGGCTGGTGCTCCCGGGGGCCCTGGCAGCTCCCCCAGGGCATGACACGGGACAGGAGCCAGCTCCAGCTCCCAAGAGGGCTGAGGCCGCCGCGCAGGGGCCAGGCTGTGTTAGTAGGACAGCTGCTGCTGGGTCATCGGCTTAAACTGCAGCCGGGGGGGATCAAGGGGAGGCATTTGGGGAAGTTTCTGCACGTAGAAGGGTGAAAAGAGATCACCCCCGCAGTGTGGGCTCTGCTCCGCTCCCATGGGTGGGAGACGGACCTGCGGGCCCACCACGAAAAGCCCTTGAGCCATCACTAGAGGACCTCGCACCCTCCTGAGACTGAATCCACGAGGGAAAAAGGTTTGGAAGCCTGGCAGAGGCGAGGACGGCTGCGGGGCGGGCAGTGCCGGGGCAGCGCTGTGCTGCTGGGTGCCATGGGGCGCGGGAGCAGCCGAGCCGTGGCTCTGCTGGGGCGGGTGAAGAGGAAAGCCAGAGGCCAGTGAGGAGCTCAGGCAGCGCCGGCAGCATGCAGGGGGCAGGCAGCAATACCAACCTGTGGCGGAGGAGCCCAGGGTGCGTCCGGGGTAAGCTGTTAGCAGGGGACACGGGGAGAGAGAAAAGGTACCGTGAGTCGAAGAAGGGATGCGGCTGCCTGGGTCTGGCCCGGGCCGAAGAGGGAGCTGAACAGCGGCCCTGGCCTTCTCGGAGGCAGGACAAAGCCAGAGGACGGCCACGTTTCCAGCAGGAAAGAAGGAGTTACAGTCTGTCAGCAACGAGACCCGCAGCTACCAGGATGAGAATACAAACCCAGGCAGAGCTGCCTCGCCGGGGATGCCCTGCGCCCCAATCCTCCTGCCCCTGCCTTCCCTGGCAGCATCACCAAGCAAACGGAGCCACACGAGGCACGCTTAGGACAGCAAGCAACCCAGACACGTGCCCTGACCGCCCCACGGTTATCTGCGTGCCTCCCTAGACTGCCTGGTGGAGGCGATCATCAGGCCATCCCCTTAGCAGGCAGGCTAATTGGCACATACACAGTAATTAAGCATCAGCAGCATGCACCACGGCCTGGCAGCAAGCTTCCCATCGCCAGGCTGCGAGGCTCCCCGAGCGAGGGACATCCCCGACGGGTGGCCTGCGGTGACCAAGCGCACGGGGGACCCAGCCCATGCCGAGCATGGGATGGAGACATCCCCTGTCGGGCTTGGCCATGCTGTGAGCAGGGAGCTGGGTGAGCTCGGGGCTGCAATTCCGAGCCTCAGCCAGGCTCACGGCGCCGGTCGCAGCTCCCCAGGGCACTGCTGTGCGTGGTGGGGAGGCCCCGCTCGGCTCAAACCCACGCTGGGGCTGATGCGGCTCCAAAGCGGAGGCCAAAAGGGAGCCCGGGGAAGGTGGACAAAATGGAGGGAGGGCTGCCGCGTAATGGAGGGGCGAGGGTGCCTGCCGTGGCACCCCTCTATATTGGCTTACACCTTCAAAGGTCATGCATATTCCATGACACTGCTGCCCCGCCGCTCGCCCAGCTGTCCCGCTCCCCCCCAGCCAGCTCCGCGCCCTCCAGCCTCCCGGGCCGTGGGGGCTCACCACGGGGGGAGGTTTGGGGCATCTCCTGCTCACAGGGGCACCACGGTGCCAGGAACCCCTTGTGGGCACAGGCAGGACAGGGGCTCACCCCACCACACGGTGGAAGCAGCTGAGAAGGCTCCCTCAGCCCCACTGTGCCCTCGCCCACCCTACAAAGCCAAAGGGGCTCCCTCAGCCAACCCTCTAATTAATCTGCAGGCTGCTCTAATTGCACCACTAATGAAGGGCTGGGGGAAACCATGTCAGTGGGTATAAAAGGCAAAGTGCTGTGCTTTAGGCTTTTAGGATGTGACTGTGTATGGTGGGGTTGGGGTTTCCAGAGGTACTTGAGGAGTTTGGTGGAAGGCGAGACAGCTCCGTGGGAGGATGGCCAAGGCTTCTCGCAGCCCAGTGGAGCTGTGCCTGGCTGTGCCCTGTGCCAGGCAGCTGAGACTCCCCAGCAGGGAGCAGGGAGGTGCTGCTTGGGCATGGGATGGCTGAGGAGCAGACCCAGGTGTCCTGAGCTAGGCCCCGGGCTGTGCACTGGGGCTGCATCCTATAAGTAAAGAAGCTGAGAGTCCACCATTTGCCCCTGCGACCCCAAGTGGTCTCCAAAACACAGTGCCCCGTGGTGAGCTGAGAGCGGATGCTTGTTGCTGTGACCCCCCCCCGACCACCCCCCGGCACGGCAAGCAGCTCGTGGCCCCCAGGCACATTGAGGCAGGCCAAGGCAGCGCGAAGGCAGCGGCACGGAGCGGGCTGCGTGTGCCTCTGGTCGTGTGAGACCTCCAACCGCCCGTCCCAGGACCCTGGTGGGTGGTGGACGATGCCCAGGGTGTGCTGTGAGGTGTGGGGACGGGACCTGGGCTGGTGATGAGGGCTCCACAGCCCTGTTCCTACCCCGTCATGCTGTCCCGTGGGTCCCCCCCTGTGCTCCCCACTGGCTCCAAGCTGGAGAGGAGCTGGCTGGGCTGGGGGTGAGGAAGCCTGCCTGCCAAATGTCAGAAGTCTGGCACTGACCTAGGAGAGGAATTTGGGCTGCAGTGGGGGCCCCTGGAAAGCAGGAGTTCTGCTCTAGGTGGATGTGTCCTGCGGGTTTGCCCATACGAGCAGGGGACCCATGAATATCTGCAGAGGAAGGTCAGGGCGGTGTGCGGGGTCCTTCTGGCTCCGGTGGGGCAGGCATGGCTCCAAGGGTGTGAGGCCAAAGCCCTGAAGATGTCTGGGGGAGGAAGCAAAACCCCGGGGCTAGGAGGGACCCTGGCAGGAGGCTGACGTGAGCATGCAGCCAAAGAACTGGGGGACCTGGTCCCAGCTTGGGACAGGGCTTAACCCAGGTCTGGAGCCATCTGTGCTTGGAAAATGGGGTGGTTCATGTCATAAGGGTCACAGGAGCCTCCAGGTGTGTGAGCATCTTGGGGCCAGAGCTGCGCTTTCCTCTTCTGGAGGGACTCGTACACTGCTGGGGCTCAGCCCAAGCCAATGCCCATGGCCACGGGAACCTGCTCACCTGATCCAACGTGTCTGCAGTTGCCAAGGGGTGGAAACTCTAACTCCCGGGATGAGTGAAGGCTGCCGAGCTTGAGGAATACCCTGCCCACATGGCCGTGTCCCATATGGAGCAGGAAGGATGCCAGCTCCAGCCACCCCCAGGAAGCTCAACCCCAGCCTTGAGAGGTCCTAAGCTTCCTTGCCAAGCCTGTCTTGCTGGGCCATGATCTCTGCTTGGCACGGGTACAGAGCATTGATGTTGAGCAGGTGGAGGACCCAAAGCAGGCAGGGTTCAATGCTCAGCCTACACAGATGGTCCTGACAGCAGATGGGCTAAGGCAGATGCAGGAATGCCTGCCGCTGGGTGCTGGGTTCACTAGGGCACGTCCTCCAAGCCCAGCATGTTCATGGCCTTCTTGGGAAGCTGTAGAGGAAGATGAACTATCCGAGCCTTTCCATGATCTGCTCTCTGCACTTCTGTCTGAATGCATCCCAATGACCTGACGGTGCTGGAGACCCCGGTGCCCGCAGCGTTACCTGTGATCTCGTGCTGCCTCAGCTCATTGTATCTGTAGGACTGCTCCAGGGGCTTGATGGAGGAGTGGTAGATCTTCCTCAGCCGCTGCAGTACTCCTGTGGGAGCAGAAGAATGCAGATGGGAGACAGCCAAACCCCAGCCACCCTGGCTGCATCCCTCCTAGGTAAGCTGCTGGGCATTCTCTGCAGGCCTGGAGGGTGACAGCTGATCAAGAGACGCAGCTCGTGCTTGAAACCTTGGCCAAACTGATCCAAGTCACGCATCTTGGTGCCCCTGCCCTGCTAATATTTCCTACTGGGCACTGTCCCCATCTCCTGCTGGTCTTGTGCTTGCCAGCAGCTGATGCAAGGAACCTCTCTCATTAATGCCTCTCTCATTTAGCACTCAACACCCGAGATCCCCAAAGTCCTCCACGGAGCCCAGGGACCCCTGCTGCAGCCAGTGCTGCCCCTCTGCTGCTGGCATTTCCCAGCCACTTTTATTGCTTCCTTTCTAGTCCTGACTGCCGATGGGACCAGCAGAAGCAAGCCTTATAAGAATAATACCCAATCCGTAACTGGAAAAAAAATCAAAACCCCTTATTATAAGTTGCCCCAGGCTTCTCTGAGCAGCAGGCAGCAGTGTGGCTGGCCCAGGCCAATTCATGATTTGCCATTCTCTCTGGCCTCCTCATTCTTGTACGTTCTTAGAGATGTCTTTAAAATACCTCAAGTATGCTAGTCCAGCGTAAGGGCTGGTATTGAAGACATGGAGCTACTGCACCCACAAGACATAAGGCTAATGACAAAGCAGCCAAGGAAAGGGGAGCCCTGTCCATGCTCCTCACGAAGCAGAGCAGGTTTGCCAGACTCAGCTCTCAGTGGCAGGGAGCTTATCCTGGAAACATTGCTGGGATGAAAGGCGCGGGGTTTGCACACACCGGTGCCACCCGGGCTCCCTCACCTGAGAAGTCGTCGGCCGGTTTGTCTTCATTCAGCTTGAGGGTGCTCTCCAAGTGGGACCGGTCGCGCTTGGTGGGCTCGCTGGCATCCTCAACCTCTTCTGGAGGGAAAGACAAGGAGACCCGTTACTGCTGGAGCTGGCGGCGGGGGACCCGCACGGGAGCTCACACAAGCTGCTGCTGGGGAGAGGGCTTTGGGGAGCGCGCACACCCCGAGCCCGCAGCCCCGCTGCGCACCCGGCACCCGCCAGCTTTGGCACGCCGCTCGCTTTCTGTTTTGCAAATGCTCCTGGAAGCTTGGCCGGGGCTGCTGGGGCCATGGCTGCCGGGGGAAGCGTCGCGGGCAACTGCTTGGCTCCGAGGAGGGGCCGGTGGGGGAGGCCCCTGGTGTCTCCCGAGGGGAAGGCGAGGGCCGGTGCTCGCGGGGAATGCGAAGGATGTGCCTGGAAGGGGCTCTCAGGCGCTGGGGAGCGCAGGGCTGGGGCACGCAGCAGCTGCTGCCCACGGGGCTTCTGCCCACCCTGCCACTCCCCCCGGCAGCTGCAGCTCCCTTCAGCTTTGGGTGCTCTCTGCTCTGCCTCTCTCCCTGTCCACCACCCAAAAATCACACGTTGAGCTGCAGACATGAGGGTTTGCAAGGCCGGGATTCCCTCCTGTCTCTCCACCTCTGCCTCCTGCCAGGCTGGTAGCTGCCTCTCCGGAGCCTCCTTGGTTCGGTGCTGAGCGGCAGGAGGTGGCCCTGGGCACCTTCCCCAGCCTCCCCGCAGAGGGGGACAGAAGTGTCCCAGCTCCAGACGTGCTAGCAGAGGGCCCCATGGCTTGGGGCTTTGGAGCAGGGCCTCAAGGACACGTGCCCCACTGGCTGGGCTGGGGTACAGGTGCCCGGGCAAACAGGGGCACTGACGGGCCTGGGGCTGCCCCGAGGGACTGTGCTGAGCCTCTCCCTGAGCGTGGGGCTGAGGAAGACCTTTTGACTTGCCAAGTAAAGCCACAGATTCCAAACTGGGTTTTCCTCTCGGCACAAACGTGAGCTTTTTGAGCTGGGATGTTACGGAAGGAAGCAAAAAAGAATCAGCTGTGTTCAAAGGTTGCTGCCTAGCCCATGGGCCAAAGTCCGTAAGCGTTTCTAGTAAAACATGGAAAGGGGGGGTCACTTTTCCTGAGCTAGCTCACATTTCGGTGACCAAACACACCCTGTCCGTGGCTTCAGCAATTCAGCGGGCTGAATTGGCTCTTTACACGTTCCTTACATGGCAAGGGCTGCGGGCCAGTGGCTGATGGACACGAGACCTGCCGGCCTGGGCAGCATCCTGCCTGCATGCCAAGAGAGCCGGGAGTTTGGTCTGGTGGACTCTGAGGGCTGGCAAATGTCCTTTAGCAGGTCTGTGGCTGCTGAAAGGGGCCGAGGGGAAGGGCAGAAGTTCATGTGTCCACAGATGGGAGAAGTCATGGGCTTAAAGTGCAGCGAGGGAAATGCTGGCCAGCCTCGGTATCGCTGCAACAAGCACCTGCATTGCTGGCATCTGCGGGCTCCCACCTGCGCCACCGCTGGCCCGGCCGTGCAGCAGTTAGGGGCAGGCACGGGAAGCACAAGCGTTAGGAGAGGGCCATGCATTAGGCGCAGTTTAATGAGCCAAGCGCAGCTCCGCCGGGGTTGATAGTAGGTCACTCTCGCCGCCCTCTGCTCACTACACTACGGCACACCAACAGCAAAAGACTCCAACCTATCTGGCTGTGCTGGCGCTCAGCAGCAGCAGGGTGGGCGCTGGGGCTGGGTGGGCTCTCCGTTTCTGCCAGCGATGGGTTGTCTGCAGGGGGGGCTGCTGCTGGAGGGTCTTCTGCTGCTGGAGGGTCTTCTGTTGCTGGTGGGTTTTCCACTGCTGCTGGAGGGTCTTCTGCTGTTGGAGGGTCTTCTGTTGCTGGTGGGTTTTCCACTGCTGCTGGAGGGTCTTCTGCTGTTGGAGGGTCTTCTGCTACTGGAGGGTCTTCCACTGCTGGAGGGTTTTCTGCTGTTGGTGGGTCTTCCACTACTGCTGGTGGGGTTTCAACAGCTGCTGGTGGGTCTTCAGCTGCTGCTGGTTCTTCCACCACTGTAGGTGGGTTTTCTTCTGTTGCTGGGCTGCTGCTGCCAGAGCCAGGCTCCACGTCCCCACACGGTGGGTGATGGCAGCTGGTAGGGCCATCCTTGGCTTCTCCCTTGCTGGCAGCTGCTGCTTTGCTGTGGCCACTTTCCCCTAAAATGCCGGTGTCTTCCTTGTCACTTCCTTCAGCTCCATCCTCTGGCCCTGCTGGGCCAGCAGCGTCCTCCTCAGACTCTCCCTCCTCCTCAGACTTTCCCTCCTCCTCCGACTCTCCTTTGCTTCCATCTTCTTCAGACTCCCCACCCTCTTCCTCAGATTCCCCCTGCTCGTCATCTTCCTCTGAGCTCTGCTCTTCCCCTTCCTCTCTCTCAGGAGCAGACACCACTCTTGGCTCCTCCGTTTTCTCTCCCTCAGGCTTCCCCTGCTCCTCAGTGGCCGCTTCCTTTGTGCCACCATCAGCCTCCTCACCCTCCTGGTCGTGGGAGCCATCTTGTGGACCATGCTGGTGGGCAGCCTCTCCCGCTGCCTCAGGGACACCCAACATGGCCTCATCCTCCCCGGGGCCCTGTTCACTGTGGGGCCCCTCCTGGCTGAGCCCTGTGGCCCCGCTCAGGCCTCCCTTCAACTCTTCCTCCCCCGTGCTGCCTCCATTCTCTGCAGCACTGGGCACGGAGGCATTGGCGATGCCGCCATCTTCCTCCTTCTCGGGGCTGCCGGCGGCGGCCATCTCCTCCAGCCGGGGCTCCATGGCTGATGAGGGGCGTTGTGCAGCACGGCCAACATCTGGGGCTGGGGCATGCGGCTCTAAACGATGAGAACAGCTCGGTCAGTCTTACCCGCGCCCGCCCGCGGCTGTGGGGCGCGCAGCCACCGGGGGACAGCGGGGGCAAGAGAGGGGGTTGGAGGCTGCCACCAAGACTTTAAATTCTCCTAACGCATCTCTGATTCCAGCTCGCTTCCCTGGCCGTAGCAAGAAGCTGGACGCAAAGAGGTGCTTGCGGGCAGAAGCGCTGCTGCTGCGCGGGGCTGGGACGTGGCCCCGGGGCCGTGCAGGCTGTGGGGCGCTGCAGAAGCGCTGTGGGGCCAGGGCGAGGCGGTGAAGCAGCCCTAAGAGAGAACCCAGTGGTGGTGGGGATACAAAAGTGGGGCGCTGGGTGCGAGAGGCCTCGGGCACTTGGCAGGTGAAAGGGTCCTTCCCCAGCCCCTCGCCGGCGGCTCCCCTCAGCGGGGCCGTGCCTTTCCGCAGCCGGCAGTGCGCAGGAAGGGCTGGGCCGGGCGGCACCACAGGGCCTGACCCCGTGGCGGGGCGCGGAGCTATTTATTGTGAGCGTCCCTTCATTAGGAAAACATTTGCCACTCCGTGCAACTGGCTGGAACACAATGAATTTGTTCTGCAGTCCGGGAGAAGTCATCTGTATTTTCCATAGGCCTCCGACTGCAATTTAACATTAGTCAACTGATGCCAAAAATAAAATATCACCAGCTATACTGTCTCCGTTACAAACAGTTGCTGCTAGCCTAAATAATCCCCTGAAAACTCTAATGCCTGCATACCAGGGAAGCGTTTCAGAGGAAAATAATGCCTTTGTACTCCAGCTGGCAAGCAGATGCCAACCGGGAGTAACGCCACCTCCGCCCAGGCCGCGGGAAGGCAGTGGGCACGGCGAGCGGCGCGGGCACGGCACACGGCATGGAGCTGGCATCCTCCTCCGGCCTCGTGCCCCATGGCCCTGCAGCGCTGTGCTGGGGACACGGGGACCTGGCTTGCTGCTTCAGCAAGTGTGACTTAAAACACCCTTGAAATTTTGGGTACCACCCATCCCCGGTGTGAGCATGGCAGGAGCAGAGCCCAGGACAGTATGGGGTAACCCCAGGCCTCTTTGCCCACTGCAGACACTTTGCAGCCCTGGAGCAGAGCGCCGGGCAGGCGGCCGTGTGTCTGTCCGTGCCATGCCGGGGCCAGCCACGCTGATAGCCCGCAGTCACACGACAGCTGAGGGCTCGCGCTGGGGGACTAATGGTGCCAGCGGAAGGCAGCTGGGAGGCACCAGTCCACCTCAGCCTGCCAGGGTTCGTAGTCCTCATGTGCAGCCTGGCACCATGGCTCAGAGCTGCCAGCATCCCCACGCCTGTCACAGATGCACGGTCACCCTTCTCTGCCCACGCTGACCTCCCAAATCCTGTCCTAGCAGGCGGCTCGCAGGTACAGGAGGCTCCACATCCAGCCTGGAGCACGGCAAGCCCCACGCAGCTCCCACCCAAGAGGGTCTGAAGAGGCCAGCCAGTGTGAGACGTGCTCTGCCCACCCACACCCTGAGGCTCCCCGCAGCGGATGGGGACAGGGAGACTCCCAGTGTGGCCCCAGAATAGCTGGTGACCTGGAGGGCTTGGAGGGAAGCTGATCCCTGAGTGGGCATCTGGAGAGGGTCAGGGCAGGTGAGGAGGGGACCAAAGGAGACCCCAGTGGAGATCTCTAGGGCTGGTGTGACCCCTCTGACTGAATGTAGGGGATGGACGTGTCCCCTGGACAGTGACCCACTGGGACCCCTCAGCTGTGAGCCATCCCCTGTGGGAGAAGGGAAATGTTCCCCACGCGCTCCAACTGGGATATTCCTGCTGGTGTGCCGGCCACGGGCTTTATTTCCTGTGACCTTCACGGCATTATATAAAGTCCCTCTCCCCTCTCCACCTCCTTCTCCCTCCTGTTTCCCCTACATGGTCTCCAAATCCATCACAAGACGAATTGTGCTGATCTGCAGATGGCCGGCTGATGAGCGCCGCGCAGCAAAATGGGCCGAAGGTTATGGGCTTAACACCCTCCGCCCGGCCTCTGTGGGCTAAAAATACGTCCAGCAACTGTACGGTGGGGTCAAGAGGAGCAGCTCAGCAGGGGCACGGATGGCACCAGCCCCCTTGCAGGCACACACTCACTTGTCCCCAGCCCGTGGGCCCCGGTGCCAGCCTGCCAGCCAAGGGTGACGTCCTCGGCCAGGAACTGTCCCCACACACTGCGGGAGAGAGCGGGACAACCACACGGTGCAGACCCATTGTAAGATGACTCCAGGGCTCCCCAGCTTCACACCCTACATTTTACTGAGCAACATCGAAGAGGAGACCTTGCCCCCCTTGGTGGTGGGACCCCAGGTCCCCAAGCTTGCACCAGCCCTGCCCACATGGCTGGGGACAGCAGTGTGGGGCACAGCCGTGACGGGAATCCCACAGTGAGCTCAGTGTGCCACAGGACACCAGTACTGATGCCAGGAAGAGGGATGGCTCCGCCATCTTATGGCTACAACACCCATGACCCTTCCCTGCCGTGCTGCCTCCTGCCATCCTCGCACGGGGCCGCATGAAACGGCAGCACCACGGGTGAACGGAGCCCGCCGGGAGGGATTGCCTCTGAGGATGGCGCCGGGGCTGGGGACAGCCGGGAGGGACAGATGGGCACAGGTGGCCCCGGGAAGGACACTCTCCCCCTCCAGCAGAAATAGGAGCCCCGAGCGTGGGGCCGGCGATGTGCAGCGCCGCGGGGATGGCTTTTCACACGCCCTCTTCCCCTGCCCGAATCCCAGCCCCTGCAGCACGCGGGGAGTTATTTCTGACGGCGTGGCTGATTCAGAGCTCAGCGGCTCCCCGGGAGGCACCACGAGATGCCCTGAGGGGCGCAGAGCCCCACGCGAACCCCAACTTTGCCTTTCCCTGCTCTCCTGTGGTCCCACCGGCAGTCCATAAACCAGCACCGCAGGGAAGGTCACAGAGGGGATGGCCACCACCAGCCCTGCCCTCTCCTTGCCTTCCCTGAGGGGCTCTGGGGGACCCCACACCCCAGACACATGTCCCCATCTGCTCCAGCGGCCGTGCCCGTCCCGGTGGGAGCTGGAGTGGCAGCAGTGACGGTGGCACTGCCCAAAGGGACATGGGCAGGACTGAAGGGAAATCAAGGCTGGGCCTTGGCTGCCAAAGCACTATTTCTTGCCATTGTTCCTTTTATTTAGGCCTGGTCAAAGAAAGGTTCTGGTCAAATGGGCTCTTTGACTTAGGGGGACATCTTGCTGCTCTGAAAGAAGGAAGCATGCGTTCCCTGCTGGAGAATTTTGTACCAGACCCGAGGAAGCCCCCAGCCCCTTTTTTCCCTCTTTCTGAGGACTGGCAAGGCTGCACGAATCCCAAATCATGTGCCTGCTTCTGACAAAGTCCTCCAGAGGTGCCGGGAGGTGGCTGGGCTCCAAGGCACTGCCTGGCACCTCCTGGGATTCCCGTGGCACCGGCCGTGCCATCCACCCCGCTGCAGTCCCCCTGTATCACGGCGATGTCCCTGCCTCTGCTCGGGGACGGAGCGCTGGCCCTGCTCGCCTCCAGCTACAGCACAAACAGCCCAGGGGAAACGAGGTGGGGAATGCAGAGAAGGTCTGAAAGGGAGGATGCCCCACACTGCTGCCAGGGCAAGCACCTCGAGGAGGATTTGCCTCGCCAGCCAGATCTAGCAGCTCCTGCCTGCCCCCACCCTGTGCCTCAGTTTCCCACCCTGGGCAGTTCCAGCCACCCCAGTGCGTTTTCCAGCCTTTTTGCAGGAGAAATCCCAGCGTGATCTCAGAAATCCCAGCTGCCCACCTACAGGGGGAGATGTCTGATCGATGCAGATCGCACTGCTGACACAGGAAACAGATTAGTCAGACTAAAAAAAAAAAAAAAAGAAAAGACTTCATTTCTGTGAATAGTGGGGTAGAGCTGCATATTTTAATTAAGGAGTCAGGGTAAGGGAACCTCACCAGGATGCACCAAATGGATTAGACCAGGCTCAGGGCTCGCTAAATATAGAGATGAAAATTGGGAATCGTTT
This sequence comes from Aythya marila, assembly GCF_965140915.1. Taxonomy (NCBI): domain Eukaryota; kingdom Metazoa; phylum Chordata; class Aves; order Anseriformes; family Anatidae; genus Aythya; species Aythya marila. The sequence continues at coordinate 6,127,786 of NC_139056.1, read as the reverse complement.
CTGCGGGGTGTTTTTCAACTGTCTTCCCACAGGGTGCCCACGCTGGTGTTCCTGTCAGAGACAGGGGCAGCGGAGTGACGCCGTGAGCAACTCCCCGGCCAGGAGGCTGTGTGCCGAGAGATGCTGAAGGACCTGGGGCTGGAGGAGGAGATGCCAGGGTGGGAAAAGCCCAGGGGAGCCCCTTGCTTTGGGGAGCCACTCCTGAGAGGGCACGCTGGCCTCATCCTCGGGCTACTGCTGAGGGGAAGTGTCATCGATTGGCCCCAGGGCTCCCAGTGGCCTGGGTCATGACCCTTCAGTTCCTCTTCTCGTTTTTGCCAGGGACTCCTGGCCGCCTGCATGGGACAACCCCCTTGGTGCTCCCCAGCCTGAATTTTGGTGCTGCTACTGACGCTTTGTCCCACAGGATCCTTAAATCCTTGGGATCATCCAGGCAGGGACCCAGCCCCCTCCAGGAGCCCCAGCAGCAGGACAAAGGACACGGACCCCAACTCAGCTGGGGTCCCACCACCCCTGCTGGCACTGGGGCTTTTCTTCTGGTGCCAGCACCCCGGCATGGCTCGGGGTGCCCGGCTGGAGACTCCCTGGCCCCTCTGCCAGCCCCCGCCAGCCCACGAGCTCGATGGCTTCCTCGGGCTATCACTTACAAGGGAAATGTCCCCATGGGCTTAAAATAGCCCAGAGGAACACTGCCAAGCCAGCAGCACCGCTGCTATTCCTGCGGCGCCTGAAGAATGAGGTGATTTTAGGAGTGATTTGGTCACTCTAGGATCTACCTCATGGGCTGGGATTTCGGCACCCCCAGCAGCAGGCAGGTCGGTGAGTGAGGATGTGGTGGGGACATGGTGGGGACATGGTGGGGACATTTCCCTGGCTGCAGCTCAGCTCCCAACCCCTTCCCCATGGGGACCCTGTGCCCAGGGGGCTGCACACAAGCGAGGTTTCCCATCCACACGTCCTGTGTGGCTGGATGTCACCTGCACAGCGTGCCAAGAGCGCTCCCAGAAATGTCGGGGCTAGTGGGACAGGGCGTCACATCACACCAGCGTGCCCGACATCTGCCTTGCTTTCCTTGGCCAACAATTTGGGAGGAATCCTGGTCACCCCCAGGGCTGGGATATCCACCAGCTGAGGGGGATGTGACAGGGATGTAGGTGGCACGAATCGCCAAGATCTGTGGGTGGCTGTGGCACCCCAAGCCCTGTGCCTCTGCACCCAACAGCGATGATGCCCATGGAGGCAGCTGGGGTGGGCAGCCTGGGACTGGCAGAGCTGGGGCTCTCCCATGGGTGCTGTCCCACCCACCCGAGGTGACGCTTGCCAAGTGGTGGAGCTCACATCAAGGTGTTTGATCCATCCTGGCAGCTGGAGCCCACCCCAAAGTAATATACTGAGGGGACAGAGCCCACGTCAAGGTGACTTGGCCTAGACGATGTTGCCCACCCCAAGATGCCATATTCCTGGTGAGGGAGCCCAACACGAGGTGACGTGTCACAGATGATAGAGCCACCTGTGGTGACATCTCGTGGGTGATGGGGATCACCCCAAACTGACACGAGGACGTGGTGATGGCGCTCCCCATGAGGTGACATGTCCCACTGGTGGAGCCCATGTTATGGCCGTATTATGTCCTGGGACACGTTCCCAGAAGATGGGGCACTCCTCAAGGTGATGTACCCAGGCAACACGAGATGACACTTTCCAGGTGGAAATGTCCACCCCGTTTCCAGATGACATTTTGAGGTGGGTTCCACCCCAAGCTGACACGTCCTGGGTGCTTGGAACCCGGGAGGAGGCAGGGTGAGGAGTCCCGGGGCGTGGTGGCGGTGGCTGAGGCCGCTGCCACGGAGAGAGCCGGGTGCCAGCCCCGTAACGCCCTCTGCGCCGTGCCAGGGCTTCCCTCAGCTCCTTGCCCAGCTGGAGGTGGGCAAGCACCCGTCCACGCCGGGGAGCTCTGCCAGCCCCGGCCACGTGGGCCGAGGGCCGTTCTGGCAGGGGCTGAACGAGCGCGTTCAGCCCCCGGCGTCACCACAGCAGGGCCGGGCACACAGAAGCTAAAAAACACCATAAAACCTGGGGGGCTTCACCCCCACGTGCCAAGGATGAGGCCGGGGTTGGTCACCGGGCTGCAGGAGCCACCCCAAGCCCACCCCAAGCCACCAGGTGCCTGTGATAGCCCTTCCCATGGGGTCCTCCTGTGATCTACTCGCTTCGGGGCCTTGCACGGCCCTTGGGAAGCCGAGGCCTTCAAGATGGCAGCAGAACCCATGGGAAAAGCCGGGCACAGGGTGACAGGGGCCTCCAGAGGGGAGCGTGTCCCAGAGCCTGGCTCTGCACCAAAGAAAAAGCCTCAAGCACCGGGGCGAGCCCAGCCGGCCTGGTGGCCACCTCCTGCTGTGACAGGTCCCCCACAGGGCCACCAGCCCAGCCCTGGGTGGCACCAGCCACCAGCCGTGCCCAGAGAGGATCCCCCTGGCACTCCTGTCCCCATCCCCGGCACACGACTCCACAGAGGTCCCCCAACCACCGACGGGACACATCCCACACCCCGAACCCCTTTTATTCCCCAGAAGGGTAAAAGATGCCCTTAAAAGGATAAAAAACTCCGCTGGGCCAGGGGGTGCCGGGCTGCGAGAAGGCAGCAGCTGCGGGTGCCCGCGCGCGGGGCCGCGGTGGCGCGGGGGCCAGGGCGGCCGCAGGAGCGCAGTGTCCCGTTACAGGGCTGTTTCCATACTTAGCCGCCCCCCCGGCAGCGCGGCCGCCCGAGCCCGGCCAGGCAGCGAACCGGCCCAAATTAACTCAAGGGCAAGCAAGGGTAACGGCGATGTCGCCGGCTCCCCCGTGGGACGGCCGGCCGAGCGCCGCCACGAAACCGGGGTGCTCAGCGGGGATGTTGCAGCCCGGGGACGGGGGTCTGGGGGTCACCCCAATGCTGTCTTGCTTGGTAGATATTTGGGGGGGGAGAGGGGGCTGTGCTGGGTGCCCCGGAGCCCATCGGACCCCACGCGGGGGCTTCACCCTCGCAGCCCATGGGTGCTGCCCTCAGCACAGCTCCTGCACCCACCCCGGCTGTGGAGTGGGGACCTCCACAGCCTCCCCCCGCCCTTGTGGCCCCGCATAGTTTTGGGGTGACTGCAGCCCTGGCATGGGTGAGCTCAGCCGGCTGCAGCCCTGCAGCATGTCCTGCATGGGGCACGCGCCCTGGGGGCAGGCTGGGCTCATGGAGCACCCACTGCCCCGGGGGTGCTCACAGCCCCACAGGCACCCACAGCCCCCACGGGCACCCACAGCCCCACGGGCACCCAAAGGTGCGTGTGGGCACCCACCACCCCGTGGGCACTTGCAGCCCCGATGGGCTCCTGTAGAACCATGAACACCCACAGCCCTGCAGGCAGCTGCAGCCCCAAAGACACCTGCAGCCCCACAGGCACCCACAGCCCCACAGGCACCCAGCCCTACATGTGCACCCACAGCCCCACTGGGCACCCACGGCCCCACTGGGCACCCACGGCCCCACGGACACCCACAGCCCTATAGGCACCCACAGCCCTATAGGCACCCACAGCCCTATAGGCACCTACAACCCTATAGACACCTACAGCCCCAGTGGGCACCCACAGCCCCACAGAGCCCCAAACCCCTATATGCAACCACAGCCCTAGAGGCACCTACAGCCCTAGAAGCACCCCCAGCCCCCTGGACACCACCAGCCCTATAAGCACCCCAATCCCCGCGGACACCCCCAGCCCCGCGGGCACGGTGCGGGAGCCGTACCTGCCGTGCCGAGGAGCAGGAGCGAGGCCATGCAGCAGCACAGCAGGTTGAGGCGCTTCATGGTGGCTGCCAGGAGCTCTCTGCCGCTCGCTGCCTCTATTTATACGGCGCGGGGGCCGCGGGGCCGGGCTGGCGGCCGTCAGCACAGCCCTGCACAGATGCTGCCGCCGCCGATCCCGGGGGGCCCGCAGCCGGGGGACGGGGGTGGCAGCACAGGGAGGGCTGGTGGCAGGGAGGTGGCACTGCCCACGGGGTCACCGTCCCGTGCCAACAGAGGTCCTCAGGGATAGGGACAAGCCCTCAGCGTCCTGGGGATATTTGAGAAAGTTCTCCCCCATCCCAAAGCCCAGCAAGAGCAGGGGGTGGTGGGGATGGGGACGGCGGTGCAGGAGGCCATGGGCTGTGCTGGGAGAGGGGGGCGCAGAGGGGATGCGGGATCCGGCCCCTGCCAGGCACAGGGGGTACAGAGGGGGAGACAGCCTGGCCCGTGGGGGTGCCCCCAAAAAACCCTGGGACGAGGTGGTGCCCCCCCTCCCCACACCACAGTGTCCCATGGGGCACCCCCATCCTGACACCCTCATCCTGGGGCACATCAGGCCCCCGGTGGGCACAGAAATCCCCTCCCCAGCCTCCCCCCAGCTGAGACACGGCATCAAAACCAGCCCTGGAGCCCCCCCGGGACCGGCATCCTCCTGCCACATCCCGGCTGCTTCCAGGGGGCAGCGTCCCCAGGGCCGGATCCACCCCGTCCCCGAGCCCCCACAGACATAAGGCTGGGACAGAGCTTCTAAAAAACAAAGTACAAACTTTATTTTGTTTCTTTACAAAGGCACAAGCCTCTTTTTTTTTTTTTCACTTTCTTAACAAAATATAATAGCTTCTCAATGAACACAAAGACCTGAAAATCGTAAAAAAAAAAAAAATACAAAAAAAAAATATGAAAGAAACCGAGAGAGAAACAGCTGTGGCTGGGGAGGAACCTACCAAATACCAACAAGGCTCTACACACGACTGGCCTAAAACCCTACAGCCAAACGGGGGGGTGAGGGGGGGGCAGAGGCGGGGGGCAGAGGCGGGACAAAAGTGGGGCCCCCCCCTGCCCACAACAAAAAACAGAAGCGACACAACCACGAAACAGAAAAGCTCTTCTCACCTGACGAACCCCGCAAACCGGATTAAGTGCTTAAAGGAGGGAGGGGAGAGGGAAGGGGAGCCCCACGGGGCCCGGCACCAAAAATCAAACCCCAAAACCCCATCCCCGTGGGGGGGGCTGGGTGTGCCGGGCAGCCCGTGCTCCGACGAGCCAGATCCCGCTGGTGTTTGCTCTCGGGGTGGGTGGGATTCCTCGCCCCGGCACGGTGCAGGATGCTCGTGGGGAGCAGGAGATGCCTGGGGGGGGGCAGGCGCACCCCGAGCCGGGGTCCCCGTCCCTCTGGGAGAGCCGGTGCTGTGTCTGCGACCGCGTCGCTTGCAGTCTGCCCCCCCCCTGCTTAAAAAAAAAAAAAAAAAACAACACGAAAAAGTTTAAAACAAAACAAAAAAGAGGTGGAAAGAAATCAAAATCCCAACCGACACCCCCCCCCCTGCCCCGGCGTCCCGAGGGAAACCCGGCTCTGGCCGGCACCGTGCCCGCTCGCCAGCGGGAACGCCGGGACCGGCTTTGGTTCTGCAGGATTTCCCGGGGGCGGGGGGCGAGTTTGATGAAACCGGGGGGGGGGCTGGGGGAGGGCTCTGACCCCCCGCCCGGCCCAAACCCCGGCTGCACCCCGAGCCCCGGTTCCAGTTCTGTCCCCCCTCGAGTGCCCGCCGCCGCCCCCCCCCGTCCCGGCCCCCCCCCGGCTCCCCGCTCGCTGGGAACTGAGCAGCGAACGTCGCCCGGTTCTAGCGCTCTGATTTACAGTATTGGAAAAAGGTCATAAAAGAGACCCAAATCGCATCGTATTTTTTAAAAATTTCAGCATATTCTCTGACGTTTCCCTCCCTCGCCCCGCTCCCCGCCCCGGCTGCCGGCCGGGGGGTGTCAGGGCAGTTCCCCTTCCCCCGAGGGGTCTTCTTTGCTCTGGTCCATGGAGTCACTGTCGTTGCCCTCCGTGTCGGAGGCGGTGTCGGAGGCGGAGGGCTCGGGGCAGGCGCGGGCGGGCGTCACGATGACGGCACGCCGCTGCTCCTCTTCCTGCAGCTGCTTCTCCTGCGTCCCCTCGATGTGCTGGATCGCCTGCCGGGGGCAACCGACGGCCGTCAGGACGGTGACACCCCCCTCAGACCCTCACGTCGGGTTTGGGGACCCCCCACGTCCCCGGGGCACCCTGCGGTGCTCCCCCCCCGGGCACTGCCGCAAACCCTCCCTACCTGAACGATGGTGTCCAGGTTTTGCCGGGACGTGGAGACTGTGTTGATGACCGAGGACGGGCCCATGGTGACCACGGTGACGTGATGGGAGGGAGGCGGTGCTGGTACGATCACAGTGGGGTGGTGGGTGGGCGCTGGGGGACCGTGTGCTGGCAGGAGCTGGGCGCAGAAGCAAATCCCAGTCAGCAAGGCAAAGCTTCCCTCTGGGGAATTCCCCCCACCCCAGGGCGACAGCTCCTGCCCCAAACCCCTTGTCCCCTTTGCCTCTGCCCTACCCAGAGCTGTGAGCTGTATGGGAACATCCCCAAGAGCACCCCAACACTGGGCTGCACCCCGGAGCGGCGCTGGGGGCCTTGTGGCCACCCTGATGCAGGTAATCAGGGATGGAAGCAGTGCCCTAACCCATCCCTCCTGCTCGCAGCGGTGTTTCACTATGCTCCATGCCCAGTTTCCACTTGAAATAACCGTGGCTCGAAGTGGGAACCAGAAGAGGGGCAGCCCCATAACTGCACACGGCGGGCAGGAGCCCCTGGACCCGGGCAAGGCGATGGGGAGCGCCGCTTGCCGAGAGGCCATAAAAGCTCCATCAGCTACTGCTCGCCCCTCCTGGATGGACACAAGAGGACGCCAGCTGAAAGCTGCAGGCAGCTTGGCTTTGGCAGGGCAGGAGGCATCCGGATGAACTTGAAGAATTCCTCCTCCTCCCCCCCCGTATCCTGACGCTTTTGGTTTTCAGGCAGGCAGAGGCTTAAAGCCAGACCCGAGCAGCTGCTGTGCGCTCGCCCTGCTATCGCCCCGACCGGCTCGGCCGGGAACACGCTGCACCCCTCAAAAATCCCTGCTAAAATAGCGGGTGCAAAGAGCTGCCCTCTTTGCAGGAGGTTAAGGAGCCTTCACCTAAAATTATGCTGAGCTTCCCCAGGAGGCGGCCGGGAGGGCTCCTGCAGGGAAGCATCTCTGCAGAAGCCAAACGACAGAGGAAGCCGGTGTTCCTCGCTCCCTTTTACACTCCTCACCCCTAGGGATGAAGGCTCCTGGCCCTGCAGTCCTGCTGCTTCTGCCAGGCAGCGATGCTTGCCAGCGTGCCTGCTGCCCGTCCCAGCCTTGCAGGCGGCAGCGAGCGGTTCTGGCATCCCCAAAAATCAGCTGGAGTCCCCCAGTGAGAGGTGAACCTCAGCACCAACCCCTTCCAGGCTCCCTAACACTGGCGCTTTGCCCACCCCAGCCTCCCACCAGTGCCAAGCCCTTCATCGAACCGCCCTGCCCCCTTGTGCTTCTCCACCCTGCACATCCCAGGGGAAAACCTGCAGGGACGGGGGCTGCCGGGGCGTCCCCGCAGCCGGGCGGGTGGTGGGACACGTCTGCACTCACCTGGGTTCGGATCTGCTGCTCGCGCTCTAGCTTCTCCTGGTGCAGCAACCTCACCTGCTCCTGCTGCTGCTGGAGCTGCACTTGCTGAGCAATCACCTTCAGCTTCTCGGGGTACATGTGGGCCTCCAGGGAGCGAACCTGCCAGCAGAGAGGGTCCTGTTGTGTTGGGGGAGCACAGCCCGTGCCGTGCACGCTGCCCCGACCCGAGCTGGGACGTCCCCGAGCACGGAGCCACGGGGTGGACAATGTGGGGACAAGGAGGAGAGCGCACAGCCGAGCTTGAGGACAGGGAGCTGGACGGTGGAACCCTCTCCTCACAAGAGGGGCTCGCTGCAAGAGGGGCTCATCCCAGCCACGCAGCCGGCCCCAAAACACCTCCAGCATCCCCATGGTGCAGCCCGCTAGAGGGCGAGCCCGCCCCGCGCACCGCCAGCCCCATCCCGCGGCCTCACCTGCTCCTCCAGCATCATGCGGACCGAGCGCTCCTTGTCCAGCTGCTGCCGGAGCTCGATCATCTCCCGCCGCAGGTCCTCGGCCTTCTCGTCCTCCCAAATGTCCGGCGAGCCGATGCCCTCGTCTTTGTCCTCCGCCCGTCGCCGCTTCGGGGAGGAGCCGCTGAACTCCTGCCGCCACGGGGACGCGGTGTCAGGGGATGGGGGCTCAGCCCTGGCGCTGCCCTCCCCTCCCAGCCCTCCAACCGGACCAGGGCTGGGCAGTGCCACCCCTGTGGCCATCCCCAGCACATCCCAGGGCTCCCCAACAAAGGAAGGGGCTCTGGGGACACGGGCAGCATGCGGGGTCGGTGCCTCCATCTGCTCCCCCCCGCTCCATGTCCTAGGACGGACCCCAGGCAGCGGGAACCGTCCCTTCCCCAGCCCCCAGGACCGTCCCCTCGCAGCGCCTGGGGCAGCACCTGGATGAACCGCTTGAGCTGGGTGTTCTGCTGCAGTAGCCGGGTCTTCTCCTGCTCCAGGGAGAAGATGTACTCCGCCGTCTGCTGGAGGATGGCCGCCTGCAGGAGAGCCGGGGGGGCGGTGAGGCAGAAATCATGGTCCCTCCCCGAGCCCCCTGCCCTACACCTCCCTTGGGATTTCCCTGCAGCCAGCACGAGCCCTCCTTTGCCCTTCCCAGGCAAGAAGCAGTGTAGGGAAGCACAAGGTGTGGGACTGACACCTGCATCACCCACGTCAGCCCCGGCTCACCTTGCTGAGCTTCTCCCCGTCCGTGTGCGGGATGAGGGTTTTCAGCGACTGGAAGCCGGCGTTGATGCTCTGCATCCGCCTTCGCTCATTGCTGTTGGCGATCTCCCTGCGTATCCGCCGCTCCTGGTCCCGCTGGGTCTCCGGAGTCAACGGGATGTTGGCCAAGCTGCGAGAGAGGCTGGGTGTGAGAGGTGGGGGGGCTGCACCCCCAGGGACCGGCATCCCCAGCACCGCACCGCCTCGATTTGCAGCCCCAAGCGGCCGAAGGGATGGGGAACACCGTGGGGAGAACCCTCTGGAAGGGCAGAGCCGAATCCCGACAGCACGGCCATGCTGAGCCCGCGGGGTGAATGCTCCAGCCGCAGGTAGGAGGGACGCAGCACAACCTCTGCCCTGTGCAGGACGGGGAGAGGCTGCCTGACGCTGCCGTCGGGGCGAGCTGGGAACGCTCCCGTCCCCACAGAGCTCCAGAAAGCTCCAGAAAGCCGTGAGGAAGAGGGACTGACGGACACCCCCTGAGCAAAAACGCCCTGTCCGGAGCCACGTGCGGGCGCCTGCTCCACCGGCATCGCCTCGGGGCCGTGCCACGCCGTGCCCACGCGCTGGCAGCGGCCGCGGGACCCGGCGCGGGCGGGAGGGCGAGGCCGCCGGCTGCGTCCCCGCGGGGCCGGCCGGCGTGTGTGGCCCCGGGAAGGCGGCTCCCTCCGCCCCGCTGATGGCTTCCAGATGACAGCTCCCGGCGGAGAAGCCCCCGTCCCGCCCGAAGCCGCAGCTCCCGCCTGCTTCCTGCGCGCCCTCGCCCCACAGCTGGGCCGGGAAACACCGCCGGCCACCGCCAGCGTGCCCCGGCCGGGCGCTGCGCCCTGGTGAAGCTCAGAGCTGGGGGGGGGTCACGGTTCTCCAACCCCCCCAGCTCGGCTTCTTCAGCAGCCCCAAGGTGGTGCGGGGAGCAGGGAGACCGAATCCTGGAAGCAAGGGGGCAATAAAGGAGCAGAACAAAAGGGGATCCGCGGCGGGGGGAAGGGGCAGCACGCGCACCCTGCGCCTCCTGACCCCATGGGGTGCTGGCACGCAGAGGGCAGTGATTTTGGCACGGGGCAGCGAGCAAGGAGGCAACACAGAGCCTCAGTGCTGGGGTGACAGAGACCAAAGTGCCGCAGCCTGGCCCCGCCACCAGGCTCCCAGCCCCGTGCAGAGCCGGGGCTGGGGAAGCTGCGAAACACCGAAGACAAAACAGAGGGGACAGGCGGCCGGCACGAGGCCAGATAAGAGGGGCTTTGGCCTTCACCTGCAGGCAGCAGCGCCGTGCACGGCCCCAGCCTGCGTTTTAACACACGTCCAAGTGCCAAGCAGCGCCAGGGGCTGACGCCACGGCGCAGGCACAGCGAGCCGAGCCTCCCCACCTCCTCTCGCCCCTCGTCTGCATCGCGCCGGCTGCGGGGCCACGGCGTTATCTTCAGCTCCAGCACAGGGAGCTGGGACTGTGCTGCCCTGCGCCGTGTGTCTGGGGAAGGTCCTGGCTCAGCCCACGGGGACGGGGAAGACGTCGGTGCCCGGCTGCCCAGACAGCGCTGCGCTGCAGGCTGGCGCTGGGTGAGGAGCACTGGAGGCAGCAGATCCCCTGGCACAGCTCCATGGGGTGCCCTGGGGCTCTGGGGCTGTGCCCTGTGTGCGCCCATCACGGCTGTTAGGACACAGCACGATGTCGGGGCAGCCACAGCAGCGGGCACGGGCTCACGTCCACTTGTCGTGGGGTGAGCGTGGTGGCTGCCAGGGTCACTGTCCCTCCTCCAGGGCAGGATCTGCCCCTCGTCATCCCGCACCGATGCCTCTCCGGCCCGAGGGCCACCAGCTGCAGGCCCACAGGGGGAATTAGATGGGGATGTTTCGGGCCGGGCAGCGCGGAACCGGTTTCTTAAATACAAGAAAAGGAGGAAGGGCCCGTTTCCTCACCAGCAGACCTCTCGTAACCTTCCCCAGCTGCTCTTCCTGGGAAGAGACCTAAAAAGTGACAGCTAAATACAGAAAGGGGAAAAAGAAAGGCCTCGATTCAGAAGCTGTCCTGGCGCCCAGTGCCACCCCGGGAGCGGGCTCCACACCGGGATCTCCACGCGGTGCCCGGCTGCTGCCTGCCTGCGCCTGCCCACGGTGGCTGTGCCCAAGCGGGGCAGATCCAGCCCCAGCCCCAGCCCCACGGTGCTGGGACGCGCCAGCAGCACACCCGGGCTCTCCCTTCCTGCCCCGGACACTCCTGTGCACGGAAGCTCTCGTGCCATAAAAGCCACGTCGGGGAGAAGCCCCGGGGTGCCCACAGCCCCCACTCCGTGCCGCGGGTGCACCCGGACGCAAGGCGTGGGCTGGGCAGGTAGAATTTGATCCTTCCCTCGCCAGCTGCATGGCGGCACCCACGTGGGACCCGGCGGGGACACCAACACTCGCCTGGACCTCGAGGAAAGCAAAACCACGGGGGATGAAAGCTGGCAGCCACCACACAACTCACGAGGACGCCCCGCTGTGCCAGCCCATGTTTGTCGGTGCCTGCAGCTCATGGCCTGGGCTGCACCAGTGGGCTGGATGTCCCCGAGCTCCGGGTGTCCCCAAGCTCAGGGTGTCCCCGAGCTCCCAGGCAGGGTGTTGCTGAACTCTTCAAGCTCTCAGACAGGGTGTCCCCGAGCTCAGGGTGTATCCAAGCACCCTGAACTCACCAGCTGGGTGTCCCCAAGCTTCCTGAGCTCATAGGTATGGCATCCCTGAGGCTACCCAAGCATGCAAGCAGGGCAGGGCATCCCCAGGCTCGAAGGCAGGGTGTCCCTGAGCTCCCCAAGCTTGCAGGCAGGACGCACCCAGGTTCCCCGAGCTCCCAGGCAGGGCGTACACACGTTCCCCAAGCCTGCAGGAAGGGGATAGTGTCCCCGAGCTCCCAGGCAGGGTGCACCTGGGTCCCCCAAGCCTGCAGGATAAGGCAGGGTGTCTCCAGGCACGCGGGCAGGGCATCCCTGAGCTCCCCGAGCCCACGTGCAGGGTGTCCCTGAGCTCCCCGAGTTTGCAAGAGGGGTGCACCCCAGCTCCCCGAGCTCACGGGCAGGGTGTCCCCGATCTCCCTGATCTCCTGGGTGCACCCCAAGTGGAAGCTCGCAGGCAGGGTGTCCCCAAGCCCCCAGGGGCTCCCCCCAGCCCCCTGAGAGCAGCACCCCCTCCCCAACCCGTGCGCCCCCGAGCCCCCCGCGGGGGGCCACGGCCACGCCGCAGCCGGGCTGGGGGCCGCGTGGGTGTCGGTGCGCGCGTGTAAAGGCGTGTGTAAGGGTGCGTGTGAGTGTGTAAGGGTCCGTGTGAGCGTGTAAAGCCGTGTGTGAGCGCGGGGGCCCGGCAGAGGCCCGAGCAGGCCCCGCCGCCATGGAGCCGCGTGGGGACCCGCCGGGGCCGCACCCGGGCCGAGGGCGGGGCGGAGGGGCCGGGGCCGGGACCGGGGCTGGGATCGAGGCCGCCATCCCCATCCCCATCCCCATCCCCATCCCCGTCCTCCTCCTCCTCCTTCCTCCTCCTCCTCCTCCTCGTCCCCCAGCAGCTCCCCGGGGGCCTCCCGGCTTTGTGCTCCGGGGCCCCGAGCCCGGTGCCCGGGGGGGGGGCTCCGCACTACAAATCCCGGCAGCCCCGGCCCCGGTCCCGGCCCGCCTCCTCCGGGAGGGCTGCAGAGTCACGGCCGGGCCCGCAGTAAACACACGCCCCCCCCCCGGCCCCACCGCACGCCCCCCGCCGCCTCCACCGCCACCACCACCGCCCCCCCCCCCCCCCAACCACCACCCCCCCAATCTCGGGCCCCGCCGCCGTCGGGGCGCCCCCGGGTCCCCCTCCTCCGGGCTCCGCTCCCCCCTCGTGTCCCGGTGCCGGTGCCCGGGGGGGGGGGACGGGGGACACGGGGCTGCTCGGTGCCTCCTCCCCCCCCCTCCCGTCCACCCCCAGCGGTAGCAGCAGCCCCGGCCCCCCCCCAGCCCTCCCCCCCCCCCCCCCTTGGAGGCCGCATGGCCGCTGGCGGGGCCCGGCCCCATGTGCGCGGCGCCCCCGGGCGCGCACCCACGTGCTGGGGAAGGAGCGGGATAGGAAAGGAATAAAAATACAGATTTAAAAAAAAAAAATAAATAATAAAAAAAAAAAAAACACACATGAAAAACGAAGAATGAGATAATGATAGCAATAAAAAAGGAGAAAATGGTGGAAAGGGGCAGAAGCGCGGGGAGAGCCGTGCCCCACCTGCAGAGCCCGCCGATGACCTCCTTCTCGGATTTCCTGAAGTGCTGCAGGGAGGGCATCTTCGGGGCGGGCACCATGAAGTACTCCATGGCCGGCCGGGGCTGCGGGGCCGGGGCTGCGGGGCCGCTGCGGGGCCGGTGCGGGTGCGGGTGTGCGTGTGCGTGTGTCTCACAAGGCGGGAAACAGCTGGGGAGAGCCGAGCCCAGCACAGCAGCGCTCCCTCCCCCGGCGGCGCCGCCTCCGCCAGCCACCGGCCCATGTAAACAAAGGACGGCGCGGGCTCCGCCGGGGAGAGGGGGGAGAGGGGCTCCGGGGGGGTTCCTGAGGGGGGTTGCAAGGGGTTTAGGGGGGGTTGGAGGGGTTTAAGGGGGGTTTGGGGGGGGTTTGGGGGGGTTTACTGGGGGATGCCGGGGGCGCCGATGGGGTGCGCAGAGGGGTGGCTGGGGGGTTGTGGGGGTCGCACTGGGTCGGCGGAAGGGGGGTGGGGGGAGATGTGTTGGTAGGGCACCGGGTGTAGGCCCCCCCCTCCTGCTTGTGGTGCCCCCAGTGGGTGCTGGACTGAGCGGGGGGGCGGTGGGGGCGGTGGTAATCTCGGGGTTGTGGTCTGCTGGGTTCTGGCAGCGTCCTGTGTGACCCCGTCCTGGCCTGTCCGACTCGGTCCTGCTCTTTCTTGGCCCTGTCCTAGCCCTGTCCTGTCCTGTGCCACCCCCAGCTGACCTTATCCTGCTCTGTCCTGTCCCATCCCATCCCATCTGGCCCTATCCCTATCCCTATCCCATCCCTATCCCATCCAGCACCACCCCCTCCTGACCCTATCCTGCTGTCCTATCCCCATCCCATCCTATCCGACCCTATCCCATCTGAACGTATCCCATCCAACCCTATGCCATCCTGTCCTGTCCCCGTTCCATCCTGTCCTACCCCATCCCATCCTTTCCTATCCCCATCCCATCCCTATCCCATTCTGTGCCACCCCTCCCAACCCTATCCTGCTCTGTCCTGTCCCCATAACACTCTACCCCATCTGACCCTATCCCATCCTTTCCTATCTCCGTCCCATCCCAGCCCATCCCATCCTTTCCTATCCCATTTGACTCTATCTGCTCTATCCTGTCCTCATCCCATCCGACCCTATCCCATCTGACCATATCCCATCCAACTCTACCCCATCCTTCCCTGTCCCCATCCCATCCCACCCTATCCCATCCTGTCCTACCCCATCCCATCCCTATCCCATCCTGTGCCACCCCCACCTGCCCCTATCCTGCTCTGTCCTGTCCCCATCCCATCCGACCCTATCTCATCTGACCCTCTCCCATCCTTTCCTATCCCCAGCCCATCCCTATTCTATCCTATGCCACCCCATCTGATCCTATCCCTGCCCCATCCTGTCCCCATCCCATTTTGCCCTGTCCCAGCTGACCCTACCCCATCCTACCGCATCCTTCCCTATCTGCATTCCATCCCTATCCCATGTTGTGCCACCCCCACCTGACCCTATCCTTCTCTGTCCTGTCCCCATCCCATTGTATCCCATCTGACCCTATCCCATCCCATTGTATCCCATTTGACTATATCCCATCCTTTCATACTCCTGTCTCATCCTATCCTACCACATCCCATCCCATCCTTTCCTATCCCCATCCCATCCCCGTCCCATCCTGTGCCGTCCCCTCCTGACCCCATCCCATCCCATCCCATCTCATCTGTCCCCATCCCAACCCACCATATCCCATCCGACCCTATCCCACCCTATCCCATCCTTTCCTATCCCCATCCCATCCCTATCCTATCCTGTGCCACCCCTACCTGATCCTATCCTGTTCCCATCCCATCTGACCCTATCCCATCCTATCCTATCCCATCCTTCCCTATCCCATTATCCCATCCTATCCTATCCCCATCCCATTATCCCATCCCATCGCGTCCTGCCCTATCCCATCCTTTCCTATCCCCATCCCATCCACCCCGTCCTTGTCCACCCTGTGTCGCCCCATCTGACCCCATCCCCACCCCACCCCACCCCATTCCGTCCCCGTGGGGCTGCCAAATGGGGCAAGTGGGGGGGAGGCAGGGACTTTGGGGTGCTGCTGGTGGCCTTGGGGGGGGTGGGCTCAGACCACGTGTGGGGCTCAGAGGTGGCTTTGGGGACCACGGCACATTTGGATTTTGGGGGGGGGGGGGGGCTGATTTTGCACTGGGGGGGGTGCCACACGGGTGACAACTCCCCTGGGGGGGGGGGGGGGGGCACAACCGGGTGGCGGATGTGGCGGATGTCCCCCCCCCAGCCACGGGGCTGTGCCCTGCTTTCCGCCCTGCCCCTCCCCGCGTGGATTTGCCCCCCCCCTAAAAAAAAAAACAAAAAAAAAGGAAAAACAAAAAAAAAACACGCGTGGGGCGTGACAGCGGGGACACCCCCCCGCCGGGCCCAGCCGCCACATCCTGCCTGCGGAAGGAGCCCCGGGGACAACCCCCCCCCGGTGCGCCCCCCCCCGCCCCATCCCGCCCCCTTCCCCTCCCTCCCCTCCCTCCTCCAGGCGCGCCGCGGGGGGGTGACGTCATAGGGAGGCCCTGCCAGGCCGTGACGTCACGGAGCGGCGCTGGCGTCACGCGGGAAATTCGCCCCCCCCCCCCGCCCCCCCCGCGGCAGCACACGAATCCCCCCCAAAACCCCCCCCAGACACCCGAGTCCCCCCTAAATCCCTATGGGGGGGGGGGGGGGGGGATTCGCTTCCTGCATCCGGCCCGGCTGGGGTGGGGGGGGGACCCCACGCCACGTCCCCCCCCCCCCTCATTTTATTTTACCCCCCCCCACGCGTGACGCCCCCCCCAGGAGGAGCAGCAGCGCCCACGCGTGTGCGCGTCCCCTCCACGGGGGCTCCCCGTGCGTCTCCATCTGCCCATCCGTGCGCCCCCCCCCGCTTCTCCCCAACCCCCGCAGCCCCCCTAAAACCCCCCAAAACCCCCCCAAAACCCCCCCACGCCCCCCCCCGGGGCGGTCCCAAGCATGCGCTCAGCTCCCACCCGCGAATGGCTGCCGGGGCGGCGGCGCGGCGGGGCCGGTCCTAGCGGGGCTCTCCGGGGGGGGGGGGGGGGCGGCCATAAATCACGGCGGGCAGAGCCCCCGCCCCGCCCCGGGGCTGCCTGCCGGCCGGCCGGGGGGGGCGGTGGTTGTGGGGTGGGGTGGGGTGGTTTGTGGGGTGGGTGGGGGTGGGGGGGTGGGGGGGCAGAGCCCCCGCCGTTCCCACCGCCCCCGGCCCCGGCGCCTCGCAGATGTGGCGGAGCCGCCCGCTGGCCCCACGGCGGGGGGGGGCCGTGCGCCGAGCCCCGCGCTGAGCCGCCCGCAGGTAGGCAGCGGGCTGGGGGGGGGGGGGAGCGGGGATGGTACTGGTGGTACTGGTCATACTGGTGGTACTGCTGGTGCTGGTGCTGGTGGTGGTGGTGGGAGCCCCCCCGGACGCGTGACAGCCCCCCCAGGAGGCTCCCGGCGTGCCCCCCCCCCCTCCAAGCTCGCCTTTTGTGTCACCCACCCGTGACCGCGTCCTCCCTCCGGCTCCGTCCTTGTCGGCGTTTTTTTTTTTTTGGGGGGGGGATGCTCGGGGCTTTATTTATCCTTTATTTATATTTATTTATCTATCTATCTATTTATTCATTATTTTTTTTTGGGGGGGGGGCGGTGATGTCACCCCGCCGCTGGGTCCCCCCCCCCCCTCCCCACTACCCCCGTGGGTAGCCCCGGGGACCCCCCCCGGCTGTCCCCGCAGCGAGGCCGCGGGACGTTTTGGCTGCCCCCCCCCCCCCTCCCGGAGCCATCTCCGCTGCCCGACAGAAGCCGCTTCCCTCCGTGTGTCCCCCCCCCGTGCCCCCCCCCTCCCCACGGCACCCCACGAACCCCGTCCCGAGTGGGGTGGGGGCACAGATGGGGACAGCGCCGTGGCCACCCCGCTTTTGGGGCACCTGGCACAGGGCCGCGTCCCGGCAGCTTTTGGGTTCATCCCCCCCCCCACCCCAAAAAAAAAAACCACCCCACCCGTGTCCCGTCCCCCCCCCCCCACCCCCCCGCGAGGCTCCATCGCCGCATCCCTGCGTGGGGCGGGGGCCGCGGGTGGCAGGAAGAGGAAGCGGCCCCAGCCGTGGGTTTGGGATTTTTAAAGGGCCTGGGGCTGCGCCCCTCCCCTGGGCCCCCCCCTCTCCATGTCCCGACCCCCCCCCACCGTGGGGTCAGCCCCCCCCCCCCCCACCCCAATGCGTGCCGTGGGGCCGCGCACCCTTGGGTGCCTCCTGTGCGTCCTGGGGGTGCGGGGAGAGGCTGGGGAGGGGGGGGGGACGACTTAGGGCAGCGCCCCCACTTTTGGACATGGGGGGGCTGTATTTTGGGGGGGGGGGGCATCACCTTCTCTTATAGCACCCCCCCCTCTCCAGCTGCTTGCTATAGGGCGGGAGGGGGCTCCCCCCTATGGGGCCAGCCCCACACCGGCTGGAGGATGGGGCGGGGGGGGATATCTATGTGTGTGTGTGTGCGGTGGGGGGGGGGGTCTCCCCACCCCCTCGGCCGGGCCCCCCCCCCCGTGTGTGTGTGTGTGTCCCCCCCCCCCCCGCGGCTCCTCCGCATTCCTCAGCGTCTGCGCCGCGCTGGAGCCCGGCCAGAGCGGGGGGCCCCGGCGGCGGGGCAGGGCGGGGGCCGGGCCCCCCGGGGCGGTGGCAGCGGCAGCGGCAGCGAGGGGGGGGCCCTGGGTGTGTGTGTGTGTATGGGGGGGGGGGGGGTTGGACACGCGGGGGGGGGGGGTGCCACGTGTGCTGGGTGCGCTGCGCCCCCCCCCCCCCGCCCGGCCCCACGGTCTCCCCCCCGCTCTGTGCGCGCACGCACCGGGATGGGGGGAAAAAGGGAAAAAAAAAAAAAAAAAAAAAAAAAAAAAGGGGGATGGGGAAAAGGGGAAGGGGGGGGCACCGGGGTGGAAGGGGGGGGGGCTGAGGAGGAGCCGGGGGGGGCCCCGAGCTGAGCCGAGCCGCGGGCAGCCCCTGCCCGGCCCCAGCGGCGGAGGGGCCCCGGCGGGGGAGGAAGCCGGGGCTGGGGCCAACGCGCTCGGGTCACGGCGGGGCTGGAGCCGCCGCCGCCCCTGGGAAAGGGCGGGGGGGGCCGGGGGGGGGCACCCAGGGAGGAGAGGGGGGGGCCCGGCGGCCACCCCCGTGGATGCAGGCGGGGGGCGCGGGGGAATCCCCTGGGGGGGAGTGGGGTGGGGATGGGGATGGGGATGGGGTCGGGGATGGGGTCGGGCACAGCCCCCCCCCCCCCACCTCGGTGCCCCCCCCCCACGTCGCCCCCGCGCTGCGCCCTGCCCTTTGCCCGCCGCGGGAGGGGACATGGGGACACGGGGACACCGGCACGGCCCCGGCTCCGTGCCAGCGCCCCGCGGCCTTGAGCCCGTGCCAGACCCCCCCGGTTCCGCAGCTGGGGGTGGGGGGAGCCGGGCGATGCGGTGCTGACCCCCCCCCTTCCCAAATAATCCCCAAATTTCCGCAGCCCCCCGCCCGCCGCCGCCATGCATTCGCTGGACGAGCCGCTGGACCTGAAGCTGAGCATCTCCAAGCTGCGGGCTGCCCGGGACAAACGGGAACGGGGGGGCCCCCCCGGCCCCCGACCCCGCGGCCCCATCGTGTCCCCCCCCCCTCCACGCCAGGACGCCCCGCCGGCCGGGGAGAGCCGGGGTTCGGCACGGGGGGGGCGTCGGGCAGGAGGGACCCCCGGCCTCCTGGCACACTCCAAGCTGCTGGAGAAAAGGGACGGGCGCTTCCCCCCCGTGCCCGTCATGGACCTGAGCCTCTCGCCCCCCCCCGGCGGGGAGTCCCCGGGGGGCAGCGCCCCGCTGTCCCCCGAGCGGCCAGGGGCGAGCGACCTGCCCCTGCCCGCCGCCCCCCACGTGAGTACACTCAGGACCCCCCTCCCCACCTATACGACCCCCTCCTGGCATCCCCAATCCGCCCCATTTCTTTTTTTTGGGGTCGGAGGGGGGGCCCTGCACCCCCGGGCCCCCTCCCTGACCGCCGTCCCCATTGGGTTTTGCTGTAGGATTTCCAGTCCCTGCGCTACATCGACGGCATCCCCAGCTCCTTCCAGTTCTTCCTGCCGCTCGGGGCCGGGGGGGCCCTGCACCTGCCCTCCTCCGCCTTCCTGCCCCCCCCCAAGGACAAGCGCCTCTCCCCGGAGCTGCCCCTGCCCAAACAGCTCGTCTGCCGCTGGTCCAAGGTCAGCTGGGGGGGGCACTGATGTGGGGCTGGGGGGCAGAAGTATACGGGGCTGATGCAAGGGGTTGTTTGCACCTCCCCAACCCCTCAGGGAGTCCGGGGGGGGGTCCTCGGGGATGGGGATTTGGGGGAGGATGGAGGGTCTGCAGCCCCCCCCACCTCACCCCAGCCTCGTGCCCGCAGTGCAACCAGTTCTTTGACCTCCTGCAAGACCTCGTGGACCACGTCAACGACTTCCACGTCAAGCCCGAGAAGGACGCGGGGTACTGCTGCCACTGGGAGGGCTGCGCCCGCCACGGACGGGGCTTCAACGCCAGGTGGGTGCGGGCTGGGGGGGCACCTCGGGCTCCTTGGGGGATATTGGGGCTGGGGGGGGGGCAGCGCTGCACCCCTGGGGAGGGCTGGGCTGCGAGGGTGCATGGCACCGGGTGATGGCACCGGGTGACGGCACCGGGTGTCCCTGCGAGCTGTGGTGGGTGGATGGGGGGGCATAGATTTGGGGTCGGGCCCTGGCCCCCCCCAGCTGACGGCTGCGGGTGCAGGTACAAGATGCTGATCCACATCCGGACGCACACCAACGAGAAGCCGCATCGCTGCCCCACCTGCAACAAGAGCTTCTCCCGCCTGGAGAACCTGAAGATCCACAACCGCTCGCACACAGGTCAGCGTGCGGGGCTGGACGGGGCGGGGGGGTGACCCTTTGGGGGGGGGGGTGGTAGAGGTGTCCGGCCCCGCCAGACCCGGCACCGTGCCGTCCCGCAGGCGAGAAGCCCTACATCTGCCCCTACGAAGGCTGCAACAAGCGCTACTCCAACTCCAGCGACCGCTTCAAGCACACCCGCACCCACTACGTGGAGAAGCCCTACTACTGCAAGATGCCGGGCTGCCACAAGCGCTACACGGACCCCAGCTCGCTCCGCAAGCACATCAAAGCCCACGGCCACTTCGTGTCCCACGAGCACCAGGAGATGCTCAAGGGCCACCCGCCCCCCAAGACGCCCCTGGGCTCGGCCGACGTGCCCTACGTCAACGGGGCGCAGCTCGTCATCCCCAACCCCGCCGCCCTCTTCGCCCCCCACGGGTTGCCGGGGCTGCCCATCCCGCTGGCGCCGGCCCCCCTCGACCTGAGCGCGTTGGGCTGCGGGGCGGGGGGCTCTGGGGGGCTGCCCGCCCTGCCCGGCCCCGCTCTGCCCCTCAACGGCGGCCCCTTGAACTTGGCCAAGAGCCCGCTGCTGTCCTCGCCCTTCGCGGCCGGCGGCCTGGGGCTGCCCGTCATGTCGCTGCTGGCCGGCGGGGCCAAGACCGAGGCTGAGAAGGCGGCGGGGGGCAAGGGGGGCAAGGGGCCGGAGAGCCGCAAGCCGGGCGGCGAAAGGACGGAGCTGGGGCGCCTGCGGGCCCCCCCCGAGAGCCTGGCGCTGCTGCCGGGGGCCGTGCTCGACCTCTCGGCCGGGATCGGGGCGGCGGGCAGCCCCCCCGAGGCGCTGCCCCCCGGCTGGGTCGTCATCCCACCCGGCTCCTTGCTGCTCAAGCCGGCCGTGGTGAATTGAGGGGATGGCCCCGCTGCCGGAATCGGGGCGGGGGGACACGCGCCGAGACCCCCGGCGCTGCCTCCGCCGGCAGCGGGCCTGCGCGCGATTTTAACCTTCACGAAAGAAGATGGGACTCTTCTGAGAATAGCAATAATCCCTCGGCGCACGCAGCCGGCCGCGACCCCCTGCTGCTGCCCGACCTGAGCCCCACGGCCCCGCGGGGTGGGCCTGGGGGGGCCCTGCTCCGTGTGCCCAGCCCCGGCCTCGGCAGCCGGAGACGCCGCTATTTATTTATCGACCAGACCCCTGCTCCGACGGGGCCCCTCTTGGGCTCTTCTGCTGTCGCTGACTTGGCGTCTCCCTGCCCGAGGCCTCGGCCCCGCCGGTGCCAGCCCGGGGCTGCGGTGGGGACAGCAGGGTGGCAGCTCGGGGGGCTGCTCCTGGGTGTCCGTCCCCAAAACGCCCGCTCCGCGGCTGGGCCACCCCGCGCCGCCTCCCCGGCACCCCCCGTGACAAGGCACACGGCCGCGTGTGCCGCTCGCCGCGCCGGCTCCGCACCGGGGCAGAGCCACCGCGTTCAGCTATGTTCATACCTAACCGTGTAACGAAGCGCATGCAGGCAGCGCGGGCAGGGCTGCGGGCAGCTGCCAGCGGCACGTTGGCACCGTGCGGCTCGGTGCCGCGTGGCTCGGTGCCGTGCCGGCTCCCTGGGGCCCCAACGGGGTGGTGCCAGCCCCATGCTGTGGGGCAGAGCCGGTGCACCAGGCGTCTTGGCTAAAATAGAGATTTTGGGCAGCCCCGGCACGGCTGGGCAGACAGGGCGCCCGCTCCGCTCTGCCAGCAGCACCACGAGGCAGGAGCCTCGGGGATGGCGACCCCACGGAGGTGCCCCGAGGCCCCTCGAGCTCCATCCCTGCTCCCCCAGCCCCGACCCTCCCTCTCTGAGGGACCGCTCGCACTCACCCGGGGCCACGACCACCCCCAGCACGGGGGCCAGCTCTCCCTGACCGCTCCCACGGCACCGGGTGCCTCTCTTGCCCCGGTGCGCACAGGGGGGTCCTGCGTACCTCGCCCCGCCCCGGGCAGGACCCCTGCCCACGGCTTTCTCCGAACCGGGGGTCTCCCCGACCCCGACCCAGCTGCAAGAAGCCCCAGGAGGGGCCCAGGCTCGGGGAGGGTCGGGTCCCCCGGCCGCACGCCCCGCGGGGAGCCGGTCTCCCCGTGCTCACCGTCCTCGGGCCGGGGCGCGGCGGCCGCCCGGCACTGCCACAGCATGGCATTCGGCCATCGACCAGGCCTCCCCGGCCGGTGTACGTTTTTCTTGCTCGTTTGTTGGTTTGTTGTTGCACATTCCAGGACATCAGTATTTTAACGGTCTCTAAGTGCCTTTCTATTGTAGTTTCTGGGTTGTTTTTATTTTCCTCCTGTTGGGCTCCATCGCTGTTAGCATAGAGTTTAAGGACTACAGAAGTAAGAGATAAGCTAACGACTATAACACTATATTCCTCCATGGGAGAGGAAGTTTATTAAGAAAACAATAAAGCAAAGTTGAAGTAAGTTCCTGTTTCAGTCTGTGCCCGGGGCTCGAGGGCAGCGAGGAGCCCAAGATGGGGACAAAGTGCTGAGCTCGTGCCAGGGGACAGGGGGGTGACACCAGCGCCATCTCCTTGGGGTTGTGGTCCCGGGGCACGGCTGGCTCTGCCTGGCCTCCCTGGGGGGCTGAGCCCCCGCCAGGGGCTGCAGCAGGGACAGCCCCCGTGTGTCCCCGCACGGCTCCTCGCTGCTGTGCCCCGACCCAGCTCCTGTCCTTGCTGCCTGTCTGCACGCAGCTCCCGGCTCTCACGTGGTCCAGAGCCAGAGGCATGTGTGCAGCCGGGCCAAGAGCATCCAACCCCCCACTAAAATAGCTCCTGCGGCCTTCCCGGGCGTGATTTGTGCGCTGGCAGCCCTGGCTGCCCTGAGGCCCAGCTGGGGACACCCCTCCTTCCTCCTCCACCTTCCGTCATCCGCAGGACAGGACGCAGCCCGTGCCAGTCCCTTGCGTCTGGGTCGTGTTTTTGCGCTCTGAGCCGAGGGCCAGGGCACAGCAGCAGGGCAGGGGCAGCGCCAGGGCTGCCCCTTCTCCCTCCCCAGGGCGCAGAGCAGCCAGGCCAGGCGGTGGAGGACACGGCGTTTATTGGCTACCTTTAACTTAAGGGAGAGGGAAGCGGGGGCGAGGGTGGCAGGAGTCACGTCTCGGCTTTCCAGCCCTTCTCCTTCTCGTCCTTGGCGCGGATGCGGAGCTCCTCGTCCAGCCGCTCCTTGGCTCTCACCACCTGCGGGGACAAGGGGACAGGGTGACACAGAGGGACAGAGCACCCACACCCTGCCTGCTGCCACCAGGCTCCGAGTCCTTCCTGCCTCACCAGGGCTCTGAAAGGGGCTCGTTGGCAGTGACTGTCGGTGCTGCAGGTCCCTCACCCCCCCCCTAAGGCACCCAGATGGCCTCCAGCATGACAAAGGGTGGGGACAGAGCCTATTCCCGACCCCTTGTCAGCACAACTCTGCTCAGCTGGCACCAACAGCCCCCATCCCCTCCCAAAGCAGCCAGGCAGAGGCAGCAAAACCCTCCCTGCACGGCCTTCAGGTGGGTTCAGCCTGTGCAGGAGACACTGTTGCCCTAAAACATGTTTCTGGAAGGTTCCTCTCAAAGCCAGACAGGCTAAGGGCACAGCTGGGGGGACCCCACACCCCTCCTTTCGCTCACCTTGGACTGCAGGTAGAAGGAGCCTCCCACAGACTTGTCGTTCACCTTGAATAAGTGGTCATAGTTCTGCCAAAACAAAGCTCCCGGTCAGTCGCTGCCTCCTGCACCCTCTGCTCCCCAAATCCTGGTGTCCTCTGGCACTGGGGGTGGAGGCTGCTTCACCCCCAGTACCTCTGGGGAGCAGCGTCCCCACCCCCGGGCAGCTCTGCCAAGCAAATTCCTCCGTGCTCCAGCTCAAGCTGGGGCAGCAAATCTCTCCTGGGACGAGCCATGCCCAGGACAGCACCCACAAACCCTCCAGGGACCAGACATCACCCCCACCACCCCCCACCAGCCACAGGCACCCCGAGGGAGCCCCTACCTTCTGGATCTCCTCCTGGTTGAGGTTGGAAACGTTGAGGATCTGCTGAGCTTCCTGCAGGCTGATGCCGATGATCCTGGAGGCGGCAGCAGACTGGGGCCTCTCCGAGCGCCCTCGCGCGTCTGCTGCAGCTCGGCTCGCTGCCGGGGACACCGTCAGCCCTCTGAAGGTGCCTCAGGGCCTGGCCCCGCACCCCAAAACCCCAGGGGCTTCCAGGCGGGTCAGGGCCACGAAGCCCCATCTCAGCTGCCCGTGTCCCTCATGGGGCCACCCGGGTGAGGTCCCCTCCCGGCACCTAGCGCTGGGGAGGGGGCAGGAGCCTGGGGGCCATGCGAAGGGACTTGGGGGTGTCCCCTTCTTGCACAAAGGGACCTGGGGGTGTCCTCTCTGTGTATAAAGGGTCTTGGGGGTGTCCTCTCTGTATATAAAGGGACTTGGGGGTGTCCCCTCCTTGCACAAAGGGACCTGGGGGTGTCTTCTCTGTGCATAAAGGGTCTTGGGGGTGTCCTCTCTGTGCACACAAGGACCTGGGGGTGTCCCCTCCCTGCACAAAGGGACCTGGGGGTGTCCTCTCTGTGCATAAAGGGATCTGGGGATGTCCCCTCCCTGCACAAAGGGACTCGGGGGTGTCACCTCTGTGCACAAAGGGACCTGGGGGTGTCTTCTCTGTGCATAAAGGGTCTTGGGGGTGTCCCCTGCCTGCACAAAAGGACGTAGGGGTGTCCCCTCTGTGCATGAAGGGACCCGGGGGTGTCTCCTGCCCGCACAAAGGGACCCGGGGGTATCCCCTCAGCCCGGGTTTGGGGGAGCCGGGGGGGGGGGCTGGGCTCCTACCTGCAAACTCCTGGCGCAGCGCCCGCATGAAGGCCCGTCCGACCACCTGGGCCCCCACCAGGATGATCTGCGCCAGGTACTTGGCCTGTGGGGACAGCGGGGGGGCTGTCACCGCCGGCCCCGCCGTGTCCCTGCACCCCCCTCCCCACCACGCCACCCCCGGATCCAGCCTCCCTATCCCCTGTGTCCCCTGTGTCCCCTGTGTCCCCTGCCTTGTCCCCTGCCCCCTCGGCTCTCTCCTCCCTCACCCAGACCCTCAACAGCCCCTCCACCCCCTCCCTGTCCCTGTCCCTTGTCCCCTGTCCCCCTCCCCGGGTCCTGTCCCCCCACCTCGTCCCCTGTCCCCCGCCCCACACCCAGCGCCTTGTCCCCTATCTCCCTGCCCCGATACCCATCCCTTGTCCCCCCCCGTGTCCCCTCCCACCCCCCTGGTGTCCCCTATCCCCCCTGGTGTCCCCTGTCCCCCCCCCAGCCCCTCACCATGTCCCCGCCGCCCCTTCCGCTCCTGACGGGGCCGGGTCAGGGAGCGGAGGGCGCGGGGCGGAGCCGCCTCCTTCCCTTCCTCCCCCCCCCCACAGCGCCCCCTGCTGGCGGCTGCCGGTAGCGGCCGGGCGCCATTTTGCCCTCCCCGGCCCCTCGGCCCCACACAAGCAGCAGGCGGAGCGGGACGAGGCTGCACGGCTTTAATGGCGGGGCCGGCCCCAGCGCCGACACCGCGTCCCGAAGGGTCGGCTCCGGGCAGCCCGGGGGCCATGGGGAGTCCGGGGGCTCTGGGGAGTCCGTGGGATCCGGCGTGGATCAGTCCTGTGGGGATAGGGGGCGGTGAGAGCGGCAGGGCTCGCTCCCCGCGCCCCCTGTCACGGTGTCCCCATGTTGTGGTGTCCCCATGTTTAAGCAGCCCCAGTGTCCTCATGGTGTGGTGTCACAGTGTCCCCATGTCGAGGTGTCCCCATGTTGCAGTGTCCCAGTGTCCCCAAGTTGCGGTGTCACAGTGTCCCCATGTCAAGGTGTCCCAGTATCCCCATGTCCCGGTGTTCCAGTGTCCCCATATCACGATGTCCCAGTGTCACAGCATCCCGGTGTCCCCATGTCACGGTGTCCCCATATTGCAGCATCCCAGTGTCCCCATGTTGTGGTGTCCCCTTCTCCCCTTATCACAGCATCCCAGTGTCCCCATGTTGTGGTGTCCCACTGTCCCCATGTCAAGGTGTCCCGGTGTCCCCATGTGACAGTGTCCCACTGTCCCCATGTCATGGTGTCACAGTGTCCCCATGTCAAGGCGTCCCGGTGTCCCCATGTGACAGTGTCCCGGTGTCCCCATGTCGTGGTGTCCCAGTGTCCCCATGTCATGGTGACTCGGTGTCCCCATGTCGTGGTGTCCTCATGTCGTAGTGTCCCAGTGTCCCCATGTCACGGTGTCCCCATATTGCAGCATCCCAGTGTCCCCACATCACGGTGTCCCCTTGTCCCCATATCACAGCATCCCGTTGTCCCCATGTCAAGGTGTCCCGGTGTCCCCATGTCGTGGTGTCCTCATGTCGCGGTGTCCTGGTGTCCCCATGTTGTAGTGTCCCCGTGTCCCAGTGTCCCCATCTCGCAGCATCCTGGTGTCCCCATGTCGCGGTGTCCCCTTGTCCCCATATCCCAGTGTCCCCACGTCCCCACCATACCTACCCACTCAGCCTCATCCACGCCCTCGAAGGAGTCCTGTGGCAGCGGGTCGTCGCGGTTGCCCAGCCGGGCCACCATGGCGCTGAGGAGCTACGGGGCAAGCCGCACAGTGGGGACGGGGCTTCGCGAGGGGGTTCAGGATCCCCCCACGACCATCCCCATCCCCACGCTCACCTCCTCCTTCTTCTGCTCGTCCGTCTTCTCCCCCAGGTACACAGCCGCGGGGACAAACTTGCGCGCCGGCTGCTCCTTGGGGGCCTGGCTCACTGTGAGGACGGTGCGATGTGGGGCAGCTCCAGGAGGGGCAGCCCCACACGCGGTGCCCACCTCGCCCTTCTGCACCTACCTGGCGTCATGTCGGGGGGACGGAGGTCGGCGCGGCGCTGCTGCCCGTCCTGCCCCTCCAGCCAGGCGCCGGCGCCGAGGGACGGCTCCCACCATACGCGGGTCGGAGGGAAGATGTCGTCCTGGAAATACTCCTTCTGCAGGACGCGGGGTGGTGAGGGACAGGGGAGCCTCCACCCGGCCCCCCCACGCCGCCAGCCCCGATGGCTACCTTGACACGGGGCACGCGGAAAGCCACCGGCTCGAGGGTGCCCTGGCCCAGCCGCAGCGCTCGGGCGAACTCCACCTCGCGCACGTCGCACGCCGTCTTGCGCAGGAAGACGAAGCCCTTGGGGGAGCAGGCAGGTGAGCGGGGCTGGGAGCAGGGACGGCGGCACGGCCCCGGCGGGCTCCCCCCCCTCACCTTGTGGGGGTCGCTGGAGGTGAAGCTGTTGCACTCGAGGAAATAGGGTGGCTCGGGGGTCACCTCGTAGAGGAACACTCTGGTGTCACCCTGGGACAGAGCGGGACGGGGGCTGGTGTGAGGGCACGGCGGGTCCCACGCCGCGGTGCCCTGTGCCGGCAGCCCTCCTGGATGCAGGTCCTCCCACCTTGCCAGTGAGGAAGACGACGCTGGTGTCCTCGTCGTAGAAGGGCAGGAGGGTGGATGGGGCCACGTCGAGGCCGAGGACGGAGAGGGGCCCATCGGGCAGGGCCTGTGCCCGGTACAGGAGGATCCTCCGCTCGCTGCGGCTGTGGGGATGTGGGGGTGGGTGGGTGGCACAGCAGGGCCCGATGTGCCCGGTGTCACCATGGTGGGCACTGAGGTGAACCTCATCCCCTGGGGACTGTGCCCAGTGGTGGCCATGCCTGAGGAGGTGCAAGGGACATCCACGTGCCCGCCCTCACCTGTCGAAGCCGGAGACGAGGAGGAAATCGCCTCCACACACCCAGACCACGCGCGCCCCACGGCCCCCCTCAGGGCCTGGGCCCTCCTGTGTGGGGAGAAGGAGGGTCACCGGCTGCACCCCCTGCTCAGCAGCTCCCCGCGTGGGGACCTGTCCCCTCCCAGCTCTCCTGTCCCGTTCCCGCTGCTGTGGTCCCACCTGCTGGGGCTGGGGGCTGCGCCGGGGCTCGTAGAGCCGCAGCCGGCCGTCCTTGCTCGCCGTCGCCAGCTGCCTCCCATCGGGGCTCCAGGCCAAGCTGAAGATCTGGGAGATGGAGAGTGCCGCCATCAGGGATCCGTGCCACAGTCCCCGGCTGGCCCAGGGGACTTGGTGGCCGGCCGGGTGCACCCCTTGGGTGTCCCATGGGCACCTCTCCTCCCCGATGGCATCTCAGCACCGTAGTTCAGGAACCAGCTCCAAGCTGGCACCCAGCTGCGCCGCAGCGTGGAGGCCTGGCACGTCTGGGTGCTGTGGTCCCCCGGCGCTGCCTGACCCTACCTGGTCCGTGTGTCCCTGCAGGCACAGCACCTCCTGCCCGGCGCCCAGCTCCCATATCCGCACCGTCATGTCGTAGGAGGAGGAGACGAGGAGGTCAGCCGCCACGGGGTGGAAGCGGATGGAGTAAATCTTCTCCGTGTGCCCTGGTAAGGAGAGCGGAGTGCTGGCACTGGGACGGGGACGCCTCCAGACCCGTCTGCCCGTGCGGCTCTGCCTGGACACCCTGGGACAACCGGTGCTTAAGCTGTGTCCCTGCACCGCGCTCACCTTGCAGCACAGCCTCGGGCTCCCGCAGCGTGTCCTGCAGCCCGCCTTCGGGGACCCGCCACAGCCGGATCTTGGCATCTTCCCCCGCTGCAGCACCAAAACCACCACGGAGAGAGACAGGCAGGGGGGTGAGCGGTGACACGGGGCGCAGCGTGCCACGGCAGGGTGTCAGTGCCCCACAGAGTGCACCCTGGGCACAGCACACGTACCAACAGCGAGGCGCCGTGGGTCAAAGGGGTCCCAGCAGAGGTCGGCCACCGCCGTGCCGTTCTGGATGGTGGGCACGGCTGTGTCGGGGAGACGGCCCGGCTTGGAGAGCTGGCGGAGAGCAACGTGTCACCCAGGGTGTATGACAGGCACGGGCACCCATGTGCCGGGCACAACGGTGGCACTGAGAGCCTCTTCCCACCACCGTACCTCGAGGACGGCGATCTGGCCGCCAGCGGAGAGCAGCGGGAGGGCGACGCGCTGGTGGTTGGCGCAGAAGCCGTCGCTCTCGCCCGGCGTGGTGAGGCTCAGCCCCCGCAGGTTGGTGATGTGGGTGTCGCGGTGCAGCACCGCGCCCTGCGCGTGCCGGAATCGGGAGCTGGGCCCTGCGGAGCCAGGGGGGGGCCGCTGAGTGCCACGGCTCCTCCGGCCACGCGGGTGGGGTGACACCGAGCCCACCCCGGCACCCACTCACCCAAAATGCTCTGCAGAGACTTCTGGCTGGGGCTGCTGACGAAGCCGCTGGAGGGGCCGGTGCTGGCGGAGAGCGAGGTGGCGGCGCTGCTCGGCGAGGCCAGCGAGCCGGAGGGCGAGGAGTAGCCGCTGCCTTCCTGCAGGAGACGGCGTGTGGGCAGGGGGTGCTGCCCTCGCCCAGCCCAGCCCCTCCCCGGCCCCTCGCGCCCCCGTGCTCACGCTGCGGTCGCTGTCGGCGGGGCCATCGGCGGGCAGCTGGGTGCTGGGCGCCACGGGGGCGATGACGGGGGAGCGGAAGGTCTGCGTGGGTCTGCGTGCGGGGTGCAGGCTCACCTTCCCCACCTGCAGAGCAGCAGCACTGCTGCGAGTGGGCACGGGCAGAGGAGCCCCCGAGTCCCACCCGCTTGCCTTCAGAGGAGCAGGTTTGCCCCCACAAAACTCCCTTTTCCCCCTCCTTCTGCAATCGCCCCCACCGAAACCTGCCGCTCGTGGTGTGTGGCTTGCAGGAGAGGCCCTTCTCCGGCCCGTGGCTCTGGATGCAGTAAGGATACGGCCTCAACCTCTACGTTTTTAAGGGAGATGGTGGGAAATGTGTTTTCACTATTAGATTTGTACTCTTAGCTGCACCTAGATGGAAAATAGAGCTCACTTGGCTGAGCTCAGGAGAGCGTTTTTGAGCAGTTCCTTGCTGGAAAAACATTTTAAACTCAGTGGGTGCACGTCAGCGGCAGGACAGACGAGACCTCCTGAAGCCGTATTCAGAAGCAGCCGAGCACGGGGCTGGGCAGCTGGGGGTGAAGCTCTGCTCGTCCCCAGGGGCCTCCTTCCCACTCTGCAGTCAAGATGTGCTTGGCACCCTCTTGGGGGTGCACCTCGGTGCCCTGCCACCATCATGGCCACCCCAAAAACCCACTGGCTTTTGGGAAACAGACTTGATTTGTATGAATCTCCACTTCCCATTAAAAGGATGTGATTAAAAAATCCCACACATGCCCTTCCACGTCCCCGTCCCCATCCCAAGGCTGTGGTGTTGTCCCTGTGCCGGCACCAGTGCTGCCCCCAGCCCTGGGCCATGCCAGCCACGGGGACACCCCCTGGGTGACACTCACCTGCTGGCTGTCCCCTGCCCACCAGGCTTGGGCATCCGTGGCTGGCAGCACCCCGGCGCAGTCGGGGAACAGATCCTCGTGGAACTCCTGCACAGACTGCGGGAGAGGGGGTGGGCGGAGGTGGTGCTCTGCCTGCGGCCCCTCGCTGTCCCCTGGGCACACGGTGGCCCCGGGCAGGAGACCCCCGGGCACCTTGCGGCCACAGAGCCCCGGCCCCGGCCGAGCTGCACGCCGGAGCCTGTAGGTGTCAGACGCTGCCCAGCTCTGGGCTGCGCCGTGCACCCCTGAAAGTACCCGGCCTCCAAAACGCAGCCCCTGCTCTGCCAACAGCAGCACCCAGCTCTCAGCACCCACCCTGCGGCCCCTGCCCCAGCACCCAGCCTCCGCTACGCAGCGGGGTCCGGTAGCACCCCGCATCTTCCACCCAGCACCCAGAAATCAGCCCCCAGCACCCCGGTTTCAGCTCCCCGCGGGTTTCCCTCCTCTCCTGCTCCCCCCAGGCCAGGGACACGGGTCCCCCGCCACCCCTCACCACGCCTGGGTGCCCTCCATCCCCCGGAGGTGGCACCCGTGAGATGGCACCAGGCCCCCCAACATGGTGCTGCCCATAGATTTGGGCATGGGGCTGAGCTAGGGGCACGCCTCCGTGCCTCAGTTTCCCTGGGGAGCTGAGCCCTGCCTGGGAAATGTCCCCACGGGGACAGAGCCCCCACCCCCCGAGCCCGTGGCCGCCCTGCGGCAGCGCTTACGCTCTGGTTCTTTTTTTAAACGTGAGTTTTTTCCACAACAGTGTCTGTTTACAGAAAAGGGCATTTCTGTAGCCACCACCCTTTTTTTTTTTTTTTTTCCTCAGAAAAATGCTTTAGGGAGTGGAGAAGAGCCTGAGCACATCGTGGGCAGCGAGAGAACCTGGCTGGGACACCGCGGCCCCGCACGCCGCTGTCAGTCCCCAAATCTGTGGCAGGAGGGAGCGGGCACCAGGGTTATGGGGACACGGGGTCCAAGCTTGGTGCTGATCCCCCCGAGGGAACCCCGCGCCCCCTTACCTTGCGGGGCACGATGTAGCTGACGGGGACGAGGAAGGTGTCGGTGAGCTGCAGGACGCGGAGCACCTCGCAGGCCATGACGTCCAGGGCCAGGCGGGGGACGGCGGCCAGACCCCGCGTGCGCCCCTCGGTCAGGCACTGGGTGACTGGGGACGGACAGGACACCCGTGGGGTGGGGGCGAGGCTGGGGGCCGTGACAGCCCGGCGTGGGGCTCGTCCTGCTTACCTTGGGTGAGCGTGGGCTGTGCTGGCACCACCTCGAAGCAGTACAGGAGGTTTTCACCCTGGAAGAGATGCGGAGGGGCTGGGGTGTAAGCGGGGGCGCAGGGAGCACCCAGCCACCCCCCCGTGCCGCGGCTCCTCACCTTCCCCCCCAGCACCAGCAGCCCCGTGTCGGCGTCGAACAGCGGGATCATGGCCCTGCAAAGGGAAGGAGGGCGCTGAGCACCGCAGGACGGGGCTCAGCACCTTGCCCTGGCACGTGGCAGCGCCCCAATAGGCACGGGGCCGGATCCTGCCCTCTCAGCCCTTTCCCCCGCTGCAGCCCCAAACCCCAGGATCACTGCAGGTGGGCGCACGCCGGTGGCTTCCCGGCCGTGCCCCCGGCACCAGGGCACTGCCGGGTGCCCTCGGTGAGGCGCATGGGAACGGCCTTGAGCATCTCCCTGATTTACAGCCTCCCATGGCACGGCCCTGCCCCGCTCAGCCCCGCCGTGACAGCTTTATGGCCGCGAGACCTTGGTGGCCGCCTCCGGCCGCCCGGTGCGTGGCACGGCAGCGCGGGGACGGGGCACACGGATGCCAAATGTGGGCGAGGGAGCCCGGGGCTCGCCTGGCCCCGCTGCGGCACTGCCCCGGGGCTGCCCGGGCCGGCTCAGCCTGTTCGGGACGGGCACGGGGCCGCGGGGCGCAGCCGGCACGCCGCACGCCTCGCCGGCACACGCCGCCCTGCCAGTCCCGCGGTCGGGGCCACCGGCTGGGCTGGCCAAAGCGTCCCTGTCCCCGTCCCCATCCCCGTCCCACCCAGTGACTGGAGGGGACGGGGAGCACCAAAGCCCTTCTCCTCCTTCCCCACGATGCGGGTGGAGGAGAAAGCTCCAGAGGCAGCTTCCAGGAGAACAAAGGGACAATATATTACTTTCGGGTTGACATTTTTGTGGTCGTGCCGGCTGGGGGAAGGGAGCACGTGCAGTGCCGGGGTTTTACACGGAACAACTTTGAGGAAACGCAGCCCTACAAAGGCACCCGGCCCCGTGCGCCCACCCCGGCTGGTGCCCAGCCCTGGCAGCCCTGTGCCCACAGCGGGTCCCCACAATGGGGACGCTGCAGAGGACGTCGTGGGGTGGCCGGGTGACACCGGGGACAGCCCTGGCTGGCACGGCACAATCCCAGCCCGTGGCTGTTGGCACAACTTGGGCAAACACCGCTGGGGTGGCTCCGGCAGGCACGGGGGTCCCCTGCCCGGCTGCGGTCACCGCTGCCAGCACTGCCACCAGGGCCTAGTGCTGGGACAAGGGCACCTCTGGGTGCCGGGACACCTCGAGGCGATGAAGGGCGAGCCCTTGGAGCGCGTGGCACAGCTCTGCTGTCACCGGGGCACCACGACGCCAGCCCCACGGGGACACCCGGAGCCCGTTGTCCCCAGCGGGTGGTGGCGGGGGGCTCCACATCGGGGCAGCGCCCCCCCGGGACCGGGTTTGGGGTTTGGGGCAGGGGGCACCAGGGCTCTGCTGGGGCATTGGGGTCACCCATGGCCATGGGGGCACGGGGGCACCGGGGGGCTGCTGGGGGCCACAGGGGCACCAGGGCCTGGCGGTGCTGGGGGCGCTGCGCCTGCCCCCCCCCGAGCAGCCCCCGGGGTCCGGGGGTCCCTGGGGGTCCCCGGGGGTCCCCGGGGGTCCCTGGGGCGCCCCCGCGCCGGGCCCCAGGTGAGCAGGGGGCGGAGCCTTTGCGGAAGCCCCGCCCCCCAGCCACCTCCCCCGACTCCCTCAGCCAATGGGGAGGCGTCGGGAGAGATGTCCCCGCCCCCCCAAGGCTTCGCCCCGCCCCCGGGCTTTAAAAGCCGCCCCCCCGCGCCCGGCGCGCTCAGAGCGGGGAGCGCCCGCCCGCAGCCATGCGCTGAGCGCCCGGCACGGCCCGGCCCGGCACGGCCCGGCCACGGTGAGTGCCGCGACCCGGGGACCGCGGGCAGGAGGGGGGGGACCGGGCTGATCGGCACCGCCGGGTGCACGGCGTCGCCTGGGGAAGGGGCTCCGGAGGCAGCCCCGGAGTGCGCGGGGACCAGGGGACCGGTGGCGGGGTCCCCATCCGGCACGGTGCCTCCGCGGGTCCTGACCCCCACCGCCTGCCCCTGCCACGGCTTTGTCCCCGGGTCTGGGGCTGCCCCGGCACGGGCAGGGGGTGAGATGGGGCTGCAGGGACCCCCCTGCTGCTGCTGGGTGGCCGTGGTGGTGGTGGGACACAGCGCAGTCCCGAGGGATGTGGCAGCAGGGGACAGCGGGCACCGGTGTCCCCATGGGGCTGTGTGCCAGCAGGGCCACCAGCCAGCCTGGCCAAGGGGATGCCCCACAAGCTCTGCTGCCGCTGCGTGCCCGCTGTCACACAGCGCGGTGTCATTGGGGTGTCACCAGGGTGCCACCGGTCTCCTCGCCTCCCCAGGTGTGCCATGGGCTGAGCGCCCCTCGCCGTGTCACCTCCCTCCCTTGTAGCCACCACGCTGCCCCGAGTGCCCAGGCATCCTGGTGCCACTTTGAGGAGATGCTCGGGTGACAGCACCAGCCAGACGTGTGTCACCCCTCCGTGCCATAGGCACGTCCCTTTGTACGGTGACCTGGTGGTGGCAACCAGCTTGGCCTGACCCAGCTGGGGCCGGGCTGCTGCCCACACGGCGCTGGGCCGTGCCGGCGTGACGAACGACACTAATTACTATTTTTTCGCCGCCACACCAAGCCCGGGTGGCCTGGCCGGGTCGCCCTGACGCAAGCGCTGCCTGCCCGGCTGGCTCCGCCGCCCCGGCGGGATGCGGCAGGAGGAAACGCTCGGGGACACGGCGGCCACAGTCAGGCCACAGGAATCCGCGCGTGGCAGCAGGGCGGCACCGCCGGGCTCCCGGGCGCGTTGGCTCCCGGCGAAGCCACCCTGCTGGTTTTTTCCCCCCCCCCCCCCCTTCCCGGCACCTGAGAGCCGGGAGCGCGGCCGGGTCACGGGGGCAGGAGCGGGGCCGAGGGGCTGGCGCCAAGGGGGAGGCAATAACCAGGCCCGCATTCCTCTGGGGCTGCTGCGGAAACTTTAATTAAATAGGGAGGGGAGGCTGGGGAGGAGGTGGGAGCTGCGGCGGAGGGCGGGTTGAAGGGAAAAGGGGGATTAGGGGCTAATCCTGCGCCCCCGCCGGGGGTCGGGAGGGGGCACGTGCTGACACGGGCTTGTTTGGGGGGCGTTAGGGAGGGCCCCGCGTGCAGGGGCTGGGGAGCGGCGCCTGCAACTCGAGCTGGCCGCCGGTGCAGGCCCCGCATTCCTGCGCGCGGGGCCCCGAGCGGCGGCGGGGACGTGGCCGTGCCTGCGCCGGTGCCCGTGAGCGGCCGGGGTGGCCACCGGGCTTGGCTGCGTGCCGGCAACAACGGTGGCTTTGTTCGGCGCCAGGAGCCGGGCGGATGCGGGGCCTCGCTCGCCGGTGCGGGCGGTGATGGGAGGAGGTGTCCCGGCCGTGCTGGGTACCCCCGGCTCAGGGACCCGCCGCGACACGGGGTGTGACGTGAGAGTTTGTGGGGTCCCTCCTGGCCGCAGTTTGGCACCCCTGGGTTCACCAGCCCCTGATGTCAGGAGGGTGAGCAGCTCTGTGGGAGCTTGCACCAGGCACAAGGGATGCTCACCGAGTGCCAGGGTCACCTCCCTGTGGCTGTGGCAGGATCCATCTGCTCGGGTGTCACCCACGGCATGGGGATGGGGACCCCCTTGAGGAGCCAGCCCTGCCCCTCATCCCCAGCAGCTGCACGGGGCTGGAATCAGGCTCCCCTTCACATGGGGGAAAAGGGGTGAC
Organism: Aythya marila; assembly: GCF_965140915.1. Lineage (NCBI taxonomy): Eukaryota > Metazoa > Chordata > Aves > Anseriformes > Anatidae > Aythya > Aythya marila. The sequence goes on along the minus strand of NC_139056.1, from coordinate 6,092,550 downwards.
CCCACCATGTCCCCAGGACTGCCAAGCTCTGTGCGCACCGGCGGGGACACCACGGTGCCCACCCCGAGAGCAGGGAGCGGGGCTCACCGGTGCTCCCAGCCCACCAGGCTGGCAGGCAGAGGCTGCGCGAGCTGGGGAGGCTGAGCCCGGATCCTCCCGCAGCCGGAAAATATGAATAATTCGGCAAGTATCTGCGGTGCAGGCAGGGGGGAGCCCAGCCAAGGCAGCAGCAGGCCGCTGGCAGGGCGGCCGCGGGATGGCCGAGCACCTCCAGGAGAACATCTCCAACGCCTGGATGCGCCGAGGCCGTTCTGCTCCCCTCCCCTATGGAGCTGCCAAGCTCCCGGGCTGGATCAACCCCTCAGCACCCTGCGAAAGCCCATCCAGGGTGCCGAGGCGATGCTGGCGCGTGCCGGCGGTGCCGAGGGAGAGGTGGCGGAGGCGGGAGCCGCGCGGGTGGAGTGCACGGGCACCCGGCCCGGCCGGCGAGGCGGGATGCTCGGCCGCGGTCACGGCCCGGCCCAACCTGCCCGGGGCCGGGTGAGCGGAGCCTGGCAGCCGGAGAGGAAATGCCAGCGTAATTAAAGGGACGAGAGACTTGGAGTCAGCAGCTGGTTGCAGCATGGGACACGTCAGCGAAACCCGACCCTGGCATTGCAAAACCCGGTCCCAGCCCCGAGCTCCTGCACCACCGGCACCCGGCGCTGCCCACCCGGGTGGCCTGGCATGGCCACACGCTGCGCCGGCCCCCAGGCTGTCCTGGCACTGCTGGGGCTGTCTCGGGGTGCCCCTGTTCCCCACTCAGTCCTGAGGTTGGTGCAGGGCTCTTGGCTGGCTCCTCGCTCCTAGGGGCAGCCAGGTCCCTAAGGTGTCACCGGCAGCCTTGTGCTCCTGCAGCCACTCTGCCTGGCACCAAGCCCCCCAAGAGCTCACACAGCGGTGCCAGCACTGTCCCCAACCCCCTTAACACCCCCAGTGTCCCCAAAACCCCTTGTTGAGGCTGCACAACACATTCTTTAGCTCAGCCATCGTGCCTGACCGCGGTGCACGGGGCGCAGCAGCCCCTGGCAGAGCCACCCACCCGATGGGACCGGGCGGGGGCATGGTGACGGTGACCCCATGGCCACGGAGCGGCTCCTCCCCGTGCTGCTGTCCCCAGGCCAAGTGACTCAGGCGCTGCGGTGACCCTGCCCAGCGGCGCGGGTGCACCCCACCCTCGGGCGCACCCCGAGACCGGGCCACGAGCCGGCCGCCGCCTTAACCCTGTGCTGGTGGTGGGGGGGCACTAACACGGAGATGCCCCTGGGTGTCGGTGTCACCCCCCCAGCGCTTTTGGGGCCGTGCTGTGCCGCCGGTGAGGCTCGGCCGGGGCCCCCCATGGCGGAGGGGCGGCCGGGGCAGCCGGCGCGTGCTGCTGCGCGACCCGGTAGCCCCCCGCACACGGCGGGGGCCCCTCGCACGCCGCGGGGGTTTTATTTGCCTGAAGCTATTAACAGCTCGGAGCGGCTCGGCGGGAGGGGAGGAGGTGCTGGGGAAGGGGCTGCGGGGGCCGCGGGCACCCCTAGGGCCTGCAGAGCGCCCGCAGTGGGGTGGCGGAGAAAGCACGGCCCTGCTGCAACCCCTTGCCAGCGCTAATTAGGGCCGTCATTAAAAGGGCTGAAAGACGGGGCTGAGAGAGGAGCCAGCCACGTCCTAGGCAAGGACATGAGGCGGGACGTCTGTCCCCGGGGCCCCTGGCACGGAGGGGCTGGAGCAGGGGCTGCTACGGCCTCGCACACCCAGAGCTTCCTCCCCTTGGTCCTCCGCCTGCCCACGCCAGCGGGACGGGGGCTCTGTGTCCCGACGAGGCCGGTGCTGTGCCAGAAGCCCGGGATGCCAACAGAGGAAGCTTTCTGGGACGCCAAGTCGCAGCGTGCAGCCAGGGATTTGGGAGATGAGAGGGCTGGAGGCCCGCCAGAGGCTGAGCCCGCCGAGGGGTCACCGCCTGGCCCCGTGCCCCCCTCTGCAGCCCGGGGATGTGGCCCCGCTGCCCTCCGAGCAGCAGAATGGCACCGGGCAGGGGCTCCTGTCCTCCTGAGGGCTCTGCTCTGCCGAGGGGACCGCAGCCAAGGTCACAGCGCTGTCCTCTCCCTGCTTCCCCATGCAGATACGATGCGGCACGCAGGGGCTGGAGGGGGCTGGCAGCACCCATCAGCGGGCGTTTTGTGGCTCCGCACCCCTCTCAGCACCTCGCCAGCTTCGTGATGCCCTCCCGCCACCCGTGGCCACATCCCCAGCACCCTGAACCTCCCCAATGGGGCTGGGGCAGCCGGTTCCTTCGGCCCCACAGCCTTGCCCTGGCAGCATTTTGTTAGCCCAGGCCACCTTGGGGTGCCACCACCAGCTCCAGTTCCAAGCGCTGGAGACGGCGCAGCCATCTGAATCCCTCAAAGCACTCACCCCCCCTCCCCAAAACCCCAAACCCTGCCCTACACTTCGCCCTGGCGCTGGGGGCCACGTGCCCACCCCAAAAAGCAGAACCTTGCAGTGATTTTGGGGGCAAACCAACAGCGTGGGCAGGGGTCCCGGGGGGTGGGTTTTGCCCGTGGGCGCAGCTCCGTGCGGCACAAGCAAAGGGTTAAGTCCTGCTCGGCGTGCGGGAAGCGGGCGCGCTCCCACCCCCTTCGCTGGCGGAGGCCGAGCCGGGTGCGTCCTGGGATGGAGGCGGCGCATCCCACATGTTTGGTTTGCACCCTGCCGAGAGGAGCCGGGGGGAAGGAGGGGCCCTTTCCCCGCCGCCTCGCCCCGCGGGATGCAGCCCCTCGAGCCGCAGCCGGGACACCATGCATGGAGGAGCTGGGGGTGCGTGGACGCCGACGGCCCTAAATCCGGGGGGCCGGGGGAAAGGGAGAGGATTTGGCTGGGGTGGGCAGCTCGTGTGCTGCTTCACGCCCCGGGCAGGAGCAGCGGCGGGGAGACGTGACCGCAGAGGGGGTTTTGGGGCTCTTCCATGGTCCCTTTGGGGCTGGAGTGTCCTGGGCAGGGCAGGAGGGGATGGTGAGATGCCGAGGGGCTGGTGGCACGGCCACTTGGTCCCTCCTGCGTGGGCAGCCGGGGGCTGGGAGGCTGTGGTGCCATGCTGGGACGGTGGGGACAGTGGGGACAGCAGCGTGCCCAAGCCTGGCTGTCCCTGTCCCACCAGGAGCCAGGTCGGGGGCCCAGAAACTGCAGGGATCCAGCCCCTCCCTCAGCACCGCCAAACCAGCCGGGTGTTTCGCGTGTGAAGCCGCGCTCGCGGCGCTGCTTGCTCCACGTATCCTCATGCAAACCTCTCTCTCCCGCAGAGCTGACACCATGAACCAGCTGGTCCTTTGCACGCTGCTGCTCTTGGTCCCCGGGGAGCTGGCGCGGGCATGTCCCGCTGGCTGCCAGTGCCAGGACCCCAAGACCATCCTGTGCGCGGCCAGACGGGGCCACACCGTGCCCCGGGGGCTGCCCCCCAACACCCTCTCCCTGTACGTCTTTGAGAACGGCATCACGATGCTCAGCGAGGACAGCTTCGCGGGGCTGCCCGCCCTTCAGCTCCTGGACCTCTCGCAAAACAAGATCGCCAGCATCCAGAAGAACATCTTCCAGCCCCTAACGGAGCTTGTCAACTTGGACCTGTCCTCCAACCAGCTGCAGGAGATCACCAACGAGACCTTCCACGGGCTGCGGCTGCTGGAGCGGCTCTACCTGCAGAGGAACAGGATCCAGCACATCCACGCCGCCGCCTTCGACACGCTGGAGAACCTGCTGGAGCTGAAGCTGCAGAACAACCAGCTCTGGGCAGTGCCCCCCCTCGACCTGCCCAACCTCCTGCTGCTGGACATCAGCTGGAACAAGATCCCCGCTATTGCACCCGGGGCCTTCCACGCCGTCAACATCGAGTCGCTGAAGATCGCGGGGCTGGGCCTGACGAGCTTGGACGAGGAGCTCTTCCAGACCCAGAACAACCTCCACGAGCTGGACGTCTCCAACAACCTGCTGGAGCGCGTCCCGGCCGTGCTGCGGCGCCTGGGGAGCCTCACCAAGCTCAGCCTGGCCGGCAATGCCCAGATCTCCCAGCTGCCGGCAGAGGACTTCCAGAGCCTTCACAACCTCCAGGAGCTGGACATCAGCAACCTCAACATCAACACCATCCCTCGGGACTTCTCCGGCTTTTTCCCCAGGCTGCGGGCCGTGACGGCCGCCGGCAACCCCTTCAACTGCATCTGCCAGATGAGCTGGCTCGTGCAGTGGGTGAACGCCAGCAGCGTGGTCCTCCGGCGGCCCGAGGAGACGCGCTGCCACTTCCCCCCCAAAAACTCCGGCAAGCTCCTCCACCACCTGCAGTACGCTGACTTCGGCTGCCCCACCACCACCACCACGACCACCACCACCACCACCACGCCGCGCACCACCACGCTGCGGCCCCCCGCGCCTCTCCCCACCAGCAGCCGCCCCCCGCCGGTGCCCAGCACCGCTGCTCCCACCCCGCAGGCCAGAGCCTCCCCCGGCAGCTCCGCGCCCGTGTCCTTCAGCGTCCCCCCGGCCCCCAGCAGCCCCCCGCCGCAGATCTGCCCCCCGCGCACGTGCCTGAACGGCGGCACCTGCCAGCTGGATGCGCGCAGCCACCTGCAGTGCCTGTGCCCGCAGGGCTTCGCCGGGGCGTACTGCGAGGAGGAGGAGGAGGCGAGGGGGACGACGCCGTCCCCGGCCACCCAGGCGCCGACGCCGAGCCGGCGGATCAGCATCACGCAGGTGAGCAGCACGTCCCTGAAGGTGGACTTGCAGAACTACGTCCAGTCCAAAGCGCAGCTGAAGGGCATCCGGCTGAGCTACCGAAACCTCTCCGGGCCGGACAAGCGGCCCGTGATGCTCCGCTTACCGGCCTCGCTCGCCGAGTACACGGTGCGGGCGCTGAGGCCCAACTGCACCTACCGCGTCTGCGTCGGGCCGCTGGGGGAGAAGGTCTCCAAGGAGGAGTTCTGCGTCGAGGCGCACACCTTGCAGATGACCCACCAGCAGCACTCGCCCGTCACCCAGGGCAAGGACAACAACCTCACCCTGATGATCGTCCCCGCGCTGGCCGCCGTGCTGCTGCTGGTGGTGGTGGTGACGGCGGTCACGTACTACCGCCGGCACCGCCGGGCGAAGGCGCACGCGGGCGGCGGGGTGGACGCCGGGCCGCTGGAGCTGGAAGGCGTGAAAGCCTGCCTGGACAACGGGGACCTGAGCACCCACAGCCGCAAGGGGCCGGAGCCCACGATGCTCTCGGGCGGCTCCGAGTGCGAGGTCCCGCTCATGCAGGCGCACTACCCCAGCAACAACAACACCACCGCGCTCAAGCCCTCCTACTTCTGAGCCAGGCGGCACGGGCAGCAGGGCCGGGGGAGCCCCGCGCGGCCGGCGGCGGCACCCGGCCCCGTTCCTCCGGGCCGAGGAACAGCGAGGAGTTAACTGAAGGAAGGCACAGAGCCCAAACCCGTAACGTGCAATTTCTGAGAGGCTTACACACTTAGGGAGTAGACACTAATTTTACCGCTCGGCGCATGACTAAGTGCCTTGACTTCTGTGACTCTACGTAGAACGTGGGTAGCGAAAGAGAGGGGTTTTCGTTTTTAATTTGGGGTTTGGGTTGGCCTTTTTAATGTTTTTTTTTTTTTAGCTAGCGCTAAAAAGAAAGTCAGCGGTGACTTAGCTAAGGGGCATCAACGTGCTGGCAACAAGGGCCCTTTAGTGGAGCACGGCCCGTGGCTCTCAACTCCCTGGAAGCTGATGTGAGCGGCGCGGCCCGGCCGAGGTGCTGGGACCCTCGGGACCCCCGGGCCGCGCGCCAAAGGAAGCGCCGAGCAGGCGAACCGGGAATCGAAGCTTTAAGAACTCGGAGAGAATATTTATACACGGTTATTTCCCATTTCTTCTGGGAAAACTCTTTTTTTTTTTTTTTTTTTTCTAGTACAGGTTTGTGTACATCTGTTTTGTAAGGCAGACCAGAAGGGTGTCTTTTTTTGTAAAAAAAAAAAAAAAATTAAAATAAAATAATAACAACAAGGAATCGTGCAGAGTGTTTGCAATCTTGGGAGCTGTGGGACCCCTCCCGAGGGCGGCACAGCCCGGCTCCCCTGGGACCCTCGGGCAGACCCCACTGGTGGCAGTGCCCATGTCCCCTGCAGAGGGGGGGACAGGTCGGCCGCGTGCTCCCTGTTGCTGTTGGCACTGGATGAGTCAGGGCAGTTTTTTGGAGGTTTCAGCCCCGTGAAGCTGCCCCCCCAGCGCGAGCTGCCAGCAAAACAGAGGCCACGAGTTTCAAATGAGACCCTGCCCTGCGCATCATCCAGCCTGACTTCATCCTGCCCCGGCTGCCAGATGGCCGCGGGGCGTCGGACAAACAGCGTGGCTCAACCTCGATAACCTCCTGACGTCACCCTCCTCCTCCTCCTCCTCCTCCTCCTCCTCCTCCTCCTCCTCCTCTCCACGCCAGCCCCACGCCAAGGGGCTGCCCGGGGCTCTGCCCTGCATCTGGCACCGCGCCGTGCCCGAGCCTTCATCTGCAGCCATGCAGCTGCTCAGCCCGCAGCAGGGCCACTGTCCCCTCTCACCGGGGACTGCCACCACGCCGAGGCTCAGGCAGCCCGTGCTGGGCCCCCCCTCCTGGGTGCGAGCCCCCCGGCCCCTTGAGCAGCCGTGTTCGTGCGCTGGCTGCGGCGGGGGGGGGCTCGGGGCCGGCGCGAGGCAGGTTGCCGCTGCCAAGTGCTTTCTGCTCCAACCTCTGGTTTTAATCGTTTTCCAATCCTTTATCTTTCGGGCTGGAATTTTCCAGGTTGGGTCCCTGCCCGCGGAGGTATGTTTTATTTGGAGAAAATGAGCAAAGCGGGCTGAAGCGCCGCCACCACCGCAGCGAGCGGAGCTGCGGCGGGCCGGCTGCCCAAAGGGTTACAGAGGGGACACGACCCAAGGGGGCTGCTGCCTCCCCGGGCTGGCGGCTCAGGTGAGCGCCCTGCAGCCCCCTCCCAGCCTACCGGGACCCCCGGGCGCACCGCGCTGCTGCAGGATGTGGCCCTGACCCGGTCCCGTGCGTGCTCTGGATGCAATTAGGGGCACGGGGCGGCAGCGGGGGCTGTCTGGCGCGGCCCCCCCGGCTCCCAGGTGGGTTTCCGGCAGGGCTGGCTCCCATTAGGGCCGGCGCAGTGGCAGCGGGGGCCCCTCTCCGGCGCGGGCGGGCAGGCGCGAGGGCCACGCTCGCCCGCTCAAAGGGCCCATTGTGGTTCTCTCCCCACAGATTTTTCAAATTAACATCCCAAATTCCTCTGAAAATTGCTGCTGTGTAAATATTTTCACTGCGAGCTTTGTATATTTTCCAGCCCTGCGAGGAGGAGGAGAGCAGAAAACTCCCCGGCGGAGCGCAAGCCCCGTGCCGGGTGCCTCCGGACGGTCGCTGCCGCAGCCCCCGAGCCGGGACGGGCGCAGGGACGGGCTCAGCCCCGGCACCATCACGCAAGGAGCCATCACGCCTCTTCCCTCCTGGCCCCTTCCTTTTCCCTCCCTGTATTCCTACGGCTCCAGGACCTCGCTGAGAAATCCCCTCCCCGCTTTCAGGCAGCCCCATCCTTCACCGCCCAGGCTGGAGAGGGCGGGGAGGGAGCACAAATCCCTCTCCCACATCCAAGCATTGGCACAGCCACATCCCCTTCCAAGGGTCACGCTCCCACCGGAGCTGCTGTTTTGCTCCTCCCTGGCTTCACGATGTGCCCCTCTCCCAAGGAAGGGACTTTTCCCACTTGCTCAAGGTTTGCCAGGCTCGGGGCTCGGCGCAGCTTGGCACAGCGCAGTGCTTGGACCCGCTGTGATACCCAGCGCCCACATCTGCACCCGTGTGGCTCTGCGGGAGCTCTGTGGCACCCAAAAAGTGTCCTCGCAGCTCCCCCCCAAGCCCTCACGGCTTCCCTAGCCCCAGCACAAAAGTCCCCCCGGCCACTGCCAGCTCCACCGCAGCCCCAGGAGCAGATGAGCGCGGCGCATTGTGCGGCGCTGCTAATTCCTCCGAGCTGAATCAGCGCAGGGGAAGGATTGCAAAACCCCCTGAAATGAAACCAAAAAAATCCCTCTCGCTGTTCTCGGCTAACCGAGAGCCCTGGGCAGAAGCCACCAGCAGGACGGGGGCCCAGTGAAGAGCACCGCGAGCTGCACAGGGGCAAGTCCCGGTGTCCCCAGCACCCGAGCAGCCCAGGGAGCCCGCGCCGGGTCCCCGACGTCCCCATGGCTGGAGCAGAGCCGCAGCAGGACACGCAGCCTTTGCAGGGCCACGAAGGGGGTGCCGGGTCCCCGTCCCCTTACCCCAGGGTGAAGGATGCCCACGGGGAGCCGGGGCGTGCGTGCAAGTGTCCCGCAGCCCCCCCCCGCGCTGCTGCAGAGCATTTGCTGCCAGGAAGAGCTTGTGGAAAGGCAGAAATCTTGCTGGCTTCCTGGAAAGCTGACGGGGCCAGGGCTGGGGAGCGCTGGTCGCCCGCGGAGGCGGCTGCGGGCCAGCGCGAGGCCCGGGACGAGGCTGTGGCCCATCTGGGAGTGATTTCGGCAATTAGGCTGCTCGCCGCCTTCCCGCTGGAGCGGCCGCGCAGGCACTGGGCTATTTTTACACGGTGCAATTAGCGGGGCAGGCTGCGGGGCTGGGCAGGCACCCTGGCTTTGCTTAACCCCTTCGTGCGGCCACGGGGAAGCGTCTGTCCCCACTGCCGCGCGGGGACGGTCCCCGCCGGGGCTGGCACCTGGTCGGGTGGCTTCTGTCCTTCCTTGCGTCTTGTGGCAGCAGCCAGGGGCTGGCTGGAGCAGAGCGAAAAGCCCTTTTCTTGCAGAGCAGCACGGGCCTGGGGGCAGAAGGGGCGAGGGCAGGGCTCTCCAGGGATGCCTGTGGCATGGGGATGGGGACGGGGACCTGTCCTGCTCAGGGCTCTGCCACCAAGGCCTTGCCCCTGGGGTGGAAGCTGTTGGAGACCCCCCGAAATGTCCGTGCTACCCAAAATCATAGAAAATGGCTGCTGAGTCCCAGAAATAGCCAGCATTCGTGGCTTCATGGCCAGACTGGGATGGGAGATGGTGGTGCTGGCTCTGCCAGCACGGGGATTTGGGGTAAAAGTAACCCCAAGTGGCATGGGCGCACCCCTGGGACGAGCCGCATCTCACAGGGGAGCCCCGCTGGGCTCAGGGCATGGGGAACACAGCAGAACCTGCTGCAGAAGTCCCATAAAAGCCAATAAACGGGGACAGGGGACAGCGGGCTGGTGGAGGCGCGTGGCTCAGCGTGCACGAGAGCTGGAGCCTCGTGGCCGGGTGAGCAACGCCGTCGGGAAGGGCTCGGGAAGGGCTCGTGCTCCAGCCCTGGCCACTTGCAGGCTGTGCAGAGCCGTGTCCCACCCCGCGGGGAGCGCCAGGGGCTCGCAGCAGCCAGGGCCCAGCCCCAGGAGCTGGAGAAGGGAAGGACGATGAGCACAGAGCGCTGCCTGGGTCAGCGTCCCCGCGGGGAACCACCCGGGGCCCTCCGAATCCCAACCCAAGCAGTGCTAAACCCAAGCAAACACGCCACGGGCACCTCCCTGCTGGACTTTGCACTGCGAAAGGCAGCACAAACCCGGCCGGCCCCACCGGGCCCCAGCGCTCAGCCCTCCAAAAAGCTCTTCCCCAGCTCTCCCGGCATTTCGGGACTTTTTGGGACACTTTGTAAGACCCGGTCACCTCGGCCCAGCCCCGAGAGGGTTGTGGCAGGGGCTGGAGGCTGCCGGCTCTGCAGGGGAAGGTTTGGGTGGCACAACAAGGGAGCCACTGTTCTCGGCAGCCCCGGCACCGAGGCGGCACCGGCCCGGGGCTGCGGGCGTGCGGCAGCGGGGTCTGGCCGCTGACCCCGAGTCTGAGCCCGTAACCCAACCCCAGCGGTGCTGGTTACAATTTAGGGCAACAATAACCTATTGAGGCCCCTTCCTGCTGCTCCTTGATCCAATTAAAGGGGGCCGGAGGGGAGACAAAACCTGATTCAAAGGCAGCGACGGGCAAGCAAAAAGGCAAAAGGCGGCACGTGAGGACGGCAGCACGGAGAGGGGCCGGGGCCACCCGTGGCTCCTGCCACCGCCTCCCCTGGGCACCGCTGGGGACTCAGCCCCCGGGCAGGGACTGGGGAGGAGGGCCAGGAGTGCCCCCAGCCCAGAATGAGCAGGACACCCGGGGACATATCCAGCACAAGTGGCTAAGCTGGGCCATGCCACGTGCTGCTGTCTGCCCGGCTGCTGCCCTGTGCTTTCAGAACAAGGTTTATGTGGTCACAGAGTCCTCACCTGCTCAGGGTTTGGGATGAGAAAGTCCCCAAATTGACTCTATGACATGGAGGAGAAAGCGGGGTGAATGAGGGCAGTGATTCCCTTCCTACCCTCGCCCCTGGGGATGCTGTGCAGGGGCGCAGCCGTCTGTGGGGCCGTGGTGACTATAGGCACTGCAGGACGTCGGGGCTGGGCACGTGGGGGCTGTCCCCCCCTGCCCCACCTCGGGCCATGCTCCTGCCCCATTTTGGGGTGCCCAGGGATGTGTGGGGCTGGCTCAGCAGGCAAGGGGCCCCCGCGGCGGGGCACGGCGGGGCACGCGCTCCCCTTCCTGCCGGCCCGGCGTCAGTAATGAATGGTATGAGCTTCCTGCCCGCCCACTGATTGCTTCCTCAAAAACCCTAAACGAGCTGCTGCTGCGCCGGGCTGCCCGTGCACAGCTCGTGGCCGCGGCCGCCGTGCCAGCCTGGCACCCCTCCTGCCACAGCCGGCGCTCGGTGGCCCGTGCCCCGCAACCAGCACCCGCGGCCAGCACCGGCGCAGTGCCCGGCCCCTTGAGCACGGCCCCCACCCATGGGTGCCGGTGCTGGTGGGGCCGGGTGCCGTGCCATTTGGGGTCTGTTGGTCCTGAACCAAGCGTGCAGCTCCCCTGCGCAGGCTCTGCCTCCTGGGGGGACCCCTGTGACCCCCAAACCCTCACCTCCCCGTCCTGCACCCTGCCGTGCTGTGCCGGGCGGTTGCGCCGCAGGGAGAGTGCGGCTCGCGCTCGGCACGTCTGCTGGGAGCGAGCCCAAATCCCCCTCCGCGGTTTGTCATCTCCACGAGATTTACAGGCGGGGAGAGGTGGGGAGAGGGCTGGAAAGGCGGCTGCCAGCGCTCAGCCCCAGCGCGGCTCGCTAAAAAGAGCACCTCCCTCTCCTCCCCAGCTCCCTGGAGCAGGGGCCCCGCTCGCCCCCGGGGCGCCCCGCGGCCCCTCTCCTCCTCCGCCTTATCAGCTCCCCTCGCGGCGCAGCCACAACCTCGCGAAGCCCCGGCCTGACACGCCGCACGGCAGAGCCTGCCAGCCGCATTCCTGGCGGCCGATAAAGCCGGCAGCCAAAATAACCCCGGCCTGAGCAAACGGGGCTGCGCGCGGCCTCGCGTCTGGATCCAATTTAGCCGGGCGGGCTCGCCCCGGCTGAGCGCCGGCACGGAGGCCCACGCGCGCGGGGGATGAGGAGCGGCAGGGATTGGGGTGGTTCCTGGAAAGGCGCAGCGGGGTGGGTTCTGGAGGAAGGATCCCAAAGCAGCCCCTTTGGTGGCGTGTTGTGCGCCCTGGCTCCCCTCGAGGGCGTTCGCTCTGGACACTCCTGGTGCCCGGGGAGGCTGCCGCAGCCCAGCAGCACCCTGCCAGCACCGGGGTGCTTCTCCCAGCAGCGACCTCGCTCTCCCTGGGGCACGGCAAGGAGAGGTTGGGCACAGCACCCCTGCTACTGCTTTGCCTGTTGCCCTGGCACAGCTGGGGAGCGGGCGAGCTGCAAGCCCCAGGAGCTCGCAGGGGGGCGAGGGATGCTCCGCAAGCCTCCTGCTGTGCCTCCCTCCTCCTGCTGCTCCCCCGCTCACCGTGCTGAGCTGCCCGTCCTCATGGGGACGTGCCAGCACCTCCCCGCAGCGCCGGCGGCCGTTCCTCTCCCCTCCTGCCGGTCCCAGCTGCCGTCAGCGCCGGCTCGGGGCTGACACCTCGCGCGGGGATGCTGCGGGGCGGCCAGGGGCCAGCCCTGCTGTCACAGCTCACTCAGCTCCTTGCCAGAGGCCACGTATCGGCACCCGGAGGCTCCCGACCACCCAGCCAGCTCCGTCAGCCCGGCACGTGCCGCAGCCAGCTTGGTGTGTGGCGAGGGTCCCGGTGTCCCTGCCACATGTGACGGAGCCAGCCCAGCGTGCGGTGAGGGTCCCGGTGTCCTGCTGCCCTGCCAGCAGCTCTGGGACAGGCAGAGGCTTCCAGCACAGCCCCGAAAGCCCCTGTCCCAAACCCTCATTACCCTGGCGGGATGAAGGCAGTGCCTCCTCCTCCTCCTGCCTCTCTGTGTGGCCCCCATTTCCCTGCCCGCACCGTGACCCTGGGCCAGCTCACGGGGGCGGCGTAGGAGAGGTGAGGCCGGCCCTAACCGGAGCGTTTGTCACCTCCGCAGCCTCAGTGGTGCCAGGCAGACAGGAGACATCCTCACCGAGCCTTGAAAAGAGGCGCTGACCCCTCACGGCCACAAAAAACCTGCTGTTCCGTTGCCCAAAAGGACGCCCCATGAGCAAAGCTCCGCCGCCAGCCAGCCCCCGTCTGCCCGGGGCAGCCTCAGCGCCGCACAAAGCGCCGAGCCCTGCTGCGAGCCGGGGTTGGGGCCGAGCTGTGCCAAAGGGACTCACTCGCCCGCAGCAGCGCGCCGGGGGCCCAGCCCCGTTCCCAAGCAACGTGTGCTGCCCGGAGCACGCGCCCGCCCGGCCGCGGCCACCCCAAACACTGCCTTGTGCTGTGGCCAGCGCTGCCATCACCCCTCACAGCGGCACGGAGCTCCCCCCCCGAGCCTGGCGCTGCTGGGGACACGGACACGCTGTCCCCAGCACTGCCACCTCCCGCCCTCCCCACCCGCGTGGTGCCAAGGACGCAGCCACATCGTCCCCGGGCTTGTCCTTGGCTTTGTGTCCAAGTGCTGCCGATGCCAGGAGCTCCCTGCCAGGTCCTGCCCTCCCGCCAGGTTCACTGCGTGTCCCTGAGCACAGGGGGGTGGCGGTGGCCACGGCAGGGCATGTCCCCACCCCGGCACTGCCACGCTGCCCCACGTCCCTCCTCGACCACCCCGTGGCGAGTCCCCGTCCCTACCCGGGCGAGGTGTCCAGTGTCAAGGTGAAGGTCGCGCCGCTGAACTTGCGCGTGTCCCACAGCTTCACCTCCCGCTCGCGCATCTGCAGGGACAAAGACGCGGCATCGGTGGCTGCGTGGCCGTCCCCACGTCCTCTCCCGGCAGCCCGCAAAGCAGCTGGGGGTGCCCTTGCTTTGCGATCACCGTGCCAGGCAGGAGCCCGGGCTGGCGCCCAGGAGACGCGTGGGGACGCCGCGCCGCGGCCCTGGCACGGGGTGGGAAATCCCAGGCAGCGAGGACCGTACCTGGCTGAACCCCACGGAGATGAGGCAATCGCTGGCGCCCATCCAGAGCAGCCGGGAGTCCTTGTTGTTCTCGTGTCCCGGGACGCTCTGCAAGGCACAGGAGACACGGCCGTCAGCATTCCCACCGCCCGCGCCGTGCGGCTTCACGTGCGGCTACAGCACGGCCGTGACCAGCCCCGGGGCCGAGCGCTGGCTCCAGGTCCCCACCGAGAGGTGCCCACGGTGCCAGCGGGGTGGGGGCAGCCCCCAAGCGGTGACCGTCCCGAGTCCCCAGCCGGCGAGGTGGCCTCCGAGGTGCTGGTGTGGTGGCTGAGATGAGCGGGGGGTGGCAGTGGGTAACGTGAGCGTGATGGCAAAGATCCCGGGTCCCCCAGCACCGCCCGGGCTCCCCCTATGGCAAGCGTGGGGGTTTGGGGGGGCCAGAGCACCCAGAAGCTGCTCCATGCTGGCAGGCACCAGAAGATGTTTGACACCAGCCGTGGCCAGGGAGGGAGAGGCACTTACTTCCCCGGATGCTTCCCCGGGCTCTCGATCTGTGCCAAATCCCGGCTGCAGGAGGCAGGTGCCCCACGGGTGTCCAGAGGCTACCGAGACACCGATGGCAAACTGAGCCCGGCAGCGCTCCCCACACCTCCTCCTCCTCTCCCTGCAGGGCCAGGACCCCCCCGGCAGGCCTGTGCCTCATCCTGCCCTCCCCGGCACCATCCCCAGCCCCGTCCCACCCCCAGGCCCCAGCGCTGCTGTGCCGAGGACGGGAAGGGAAGAGTTACTGCGGGCCGGCTCCCATGTGGCCCCCAGATGGGCCCTGCGGTTCCCGGCATCCCAGCAGGGCCCGGCAGCCAGCTCTCGCCCCGCAACGCAGGAGGCGCTGGAGCCTCCTCGTTCTCGTTTTACCGAGCGCCAAGAAGCCAGCCCAACCGCTAACCATTCCAGAGCTGTCATGGAAAAGAGGAGCCGAGCCCAGCGCAGCGCATCCGGCCCCTCCGAGCGCTCCCCGTGCGGCGCAGAGGGGCCCGCGGGACCCGGTGGCATCGGGGTTCTCCTGCCCCCTGGAGAAGCCTCGTCGGGAGCTGCTGCCCCCGGTCCCAGTGGGATGCCCGCTCTCTGCACAAGCCGCCCGGGGCCTGCGGCCAGGGCTGGAGAAGGTGCTGGTGGTGCCAAGCGCGTCCGCTGCCTGGCGCCGGCACGCGGCCGCCTTGCCAGCACAAACAGGGCGCAAAGCCAGCCTGCACGACGCGCGGGGAAGGCACTGCGCTGGCCAAGCCGAGCCCAGCAGCGGCGGCAGGATGTGGGGCAGGATGTGGGGCAGGATGTGGGGCAGGGGGGGCCCATTCCCCACATCTAACACACTGGCACTCTCCAGCGGGGACGGGAGGCCCCCGACGAACCCCTGACCCAGTGCCCCTTTCCTGCTGGCTCCATCCCGCTGCACCACGCACAGCCCCAGCACCGGCACCCCTCCGGCCCCATCCCGCTCCTGGGGCCCGTGGCACGTCCCCCTTGCAGAGCAGGGCTGTGTCACCGCCGTGGGGACAAGGAGAGGCCCAAAGTGGGGCTGCAGGGAGGCAGCCT
This sequence comes from Aythya marila, assembly GCF_965140915.1. Taxonomy (NCBI): domain Eukaryota; kingdom Metazoa; phylum Chordata; class Aves; order Anseriformes; family Anatidae; genus Aythya; species Aythya marila. Next base: position 6,077,535 of record NC_139056.1, on the reverse strand, counting down.
GGGGGCTGCCAGCCCTCCCGGGGCCCCACCACCCGCCTGGCGTACAGGAGCCAGGATCGGAGCCGAGCAGGGAAGGAAACCCCGGGAGCTGGGGCCAGGAGAGCTGGAAGCCCAACCCCGGCCAGCCCAGATCATCAGCGGGGAGATGGCTTCTGCACCTGAGCCCTGCAGCCGCGGCAGCCAAAACTCCACAGCTGGAGATTCGATAGCCGCGCGCGCCGGCTCCGCGGGCTCCCGTGCGCGGCCGGTGCCGGGGATGCGCGGCCGGTCCCCGGCTGGGTGGGACGGGGCCGAGCACCCGGGGGCACGGCTCGGGATTGCTGCGGGGCGCAGACGGTGCCGGGACCCTCGCACGGGCCCAGCTCGGCGCCCTGGCGGGGCCTCGCCGCTCCCAGCCCACGTTGCGCACGCTGCAGCGGGGAAACATGTTTTCTGCATTAGTTCCATCCCGGGCTGAGCAGTACGTATGTCAGCAAATATGCAGGGAGGCTGGGGCCGGGGCGCTCCGGTTTCGGAGGTGGCTCAGACACCAGGCTGTGCAGATGTTGCCCGAGGTGAGCGGGAGCCGCTCCACCTAGCGGCTCCGGGTCCCGGGGGGGCATCCCCAGGACCCCCAGGACCCCCATCAGGATGCTTCGGTCAGCTGGAGCCGGGGGAGCTGCGGGTCCCTGGGGCTGCCTGAACCGGGCGAGAACCCAGTGCTTTGAGCCCAGGTGATGCTGGCAGCCCCTCCATGTCCCCGCTGAGCTGCTCGTCCTCCTGGCAGACTCGGCGGAGGCTGGAGGACACCTCCAGCTCCAGGCTGGCACGCAGGGAGCCCAGGAGGGCCTTCCAGCTCCCCCGCCACCACCTGCTCACGCCAGCGCCGAGGCAGCCCGGCCTCTCCCAGCCCTTTGTGCAGGTTCAGCCCAGCTGGTTTGAGGCAGCCCGGGCCAAGGGAGGGGAGAAATTTTGTGCTCCCTCCTCTGAGGCCGCTCGGCAGCGCAGGGAGGGTGCCGGGGATCTCTCCCCACCTCTCCTGGCGCGGGCTGGGTGCCCTGGGGGTCCCCGGCCCTGCTCCCCGCGGGGCCCCAGGGCCGCTGCGGGACGCGGGGGCTGCGGGGTGGCCGAGCACCGCGGGGGAGCAGGGCCGGGGAGGCTCGGCTGGTGTGTCGGATGCAGCTGTTGGCAGCAGAGCCCCGGCGGGGCAGAGCGAGCTGGTAACAGCTGCCGGTGGATTTCGGCTCCTCGGCTGCCTAGGAGAGCCCGAGACAAAGCGAAAACTGCTCCCGCGCCGGGGCGATCCCTGCCTCCGCGGGGAATATTTACCTTGGGAAGGGAGGAGAGGGCAGGGAGGGCCGGGGCTGGGGAGCTCAGGGCAGAGCCGTGGGGCTGGGCAGGGGGGGAGCCCCTCGGTTCTGCCCTCTGGCAGCCCGCAGGCATCCGAACCCCCTGCGGGAGGGAGCGAAAGGGTGGGGAGAGCAACCACGGCCCAGGGGGCAGGGGGAAAGGCTTCCCGAGGAGGAGCCGAGGGGGTTAACCACCACGCATCCTCCCCGCAGAAGAATGTGAACTCCTGCTGCCAAATCCCACTTACTCCAGAGGTGGCCAGGAGTGCAGAGGAGCCTCTCGCAGGCCAGCCCCACGCCTGCAGCTCGGCTCCTCCGACCGAGGATGCTCGGAGAGAGGGGACAGCGCACGGATCAGGGGCCACGAGCCCCCAGCGAGGGTGGCTTTGGCATTTAGAAGCTGCCTTCCTCAGATCTGTCCTGAAGCGGGCAGCCAGGGGCTGGCAGGGGACGAGGGGCACGGGGCTTCTCCCCGTGGGGAGCTTCAGTCACCGCATGTGGTGGCAACGATGCTCCGGCAGCCACCACGCTGCTGGCGCCGGCCCAGGGCAGGATGAGGGGGTGTGGGGTGGCAGCGGGAAGGGAACGGCGCTGCCTCAGTGTCCCCATGCTGTGGGACATCCAGGAGAGGCCCCAGCCTCCGTCCCGTCCTTTGTGCTACTTGGCGAGGCCGACGCAAGGCTCCCGAGGATGCCGCCGGCCCAGCAAGGGCAGGAAGGCGAGCGGGCTCCCAGCGGGACAGCCGCCAGGCTCCGCAGCCTCCCACCTCCACAAAGAGCCAGGATTGGGGGTGGGGGGGCGCCCCAAACCGCCCCAGCCCCACAGAATTAAGCAGTGGCAGACCCCGAGCCTGCCCCCTCGGCACGGCCATCCCCAGCGCGCCCGCGGGAGGGAGCGGCGTGCCCGTGCGCCCACGTCCCTCGTGATGCTCATCCCGAATCCTCCTCGACTTCCCCATGTCTGCAATACCAGCGGCATTCCTGCGAAGGACGGCCGAGGGGGGAAGCGGAGCAGAGGAAATATAAACAGTCCCGTGCAGCTACGCTGGGGAACAGAAGCATGAGAGCGCCGAGCGCGCGGTGCTATAAATAGGCAGCCCAGAGCTAGGCCAACTTTTTCAAAGCTTCCCACGGTCTCCTTGGGAATGTGGGATGCTGCGGACCTTCCCCCCGCCCGGAGGAAGCTGCTGCTGAGGCTGGGAGTCAGGTACCCCCGGGGTGACCCCGGCGTGGGATGCCGTGCTGCTGGGGGGGGGTGGGGGTGAAGGCAGAAAGGCTCAGCCATCGCTCCGGCAGGATTTGGGGCAGAGGTGCCACACTGGGCTCTGGTGAGCCCAGCCTGGGTGTCCAGCTGGCCACGGCATCACCCTGCTGGCACGGCCACGGAGCCCCAAACCCCGCTGTGCTCATGGCAGGGGGCTGGGGGACAGCCGCGGTGAGAGGTGGGCACCCCCTGTCCCCACCTGGGCACCGCCAGGCACCCAGCTGTGCCCCCTCGCCGTGGCAGGCACAGCAGGAGGGATAAACCCACGGGGACAAACCCCCGGGGAACCCCTGCAAATTGTCCCCAGCTGCCCCCAGCCCCGGCCCCACAAGCAGCGGGCTCCGAGGGAGCTCTTTAAAACGTGAGCGCGGGCGTGCGCTCGCCCGGCGCGTGCGGCTGTTCCCTCGCCCCCGGCCCTGCCGAAAGGCTGTCGGGGGAAGTTTCTCGTGAGAACGAGCTCGGTCCCTCCCCGTCCCACCCTGGCCACGCTCGGCCACGGCCCCGCAGCCTGGAGTCTCCTGCAGCACACGATGAACCCCCAGGGCCCTGTCCGGGGGATGTGGGAGCGCACGGAGGCAGGAGGGACGTGCCCAGGTGTTGTAGGGTCGGTGAAGGCAGGAGGGGAGAAGCACTGAGCCCCAAAAGGGCCGCAGCCAGGAGGAAGAGGATGCGACACGTCTCCAAGGAGAGGGTAAAGGCAAGGAGACAACTGCGCACAGCAGCAGCGAGCCCTGAGCCCGTGGGAGGCTGCGGCACGGGGAGCGTGGCCTTGGGAGGGGGACGGGGCCAAGGCAGCGGATGGGGCTCAGGGGAGCTCTTCACAAGGACAGCAGTGCTCACACCCAGCCCAAGCCGGGCCGGGGAGCACGGGGAGGCACAGTGGGAACAAAAGGGTGGCCCCAGCGCCTGGTGGGGCTGAGCAGCCCCTGCTTGAGGCTCAAGGTGTCTCCAGGGGCACTTTTGGGACCCCAGGGAGCCAGGCCCAGCAGGGAGTGGGTGCAAGCACAGCCCTAACGCTCAGAGGGGCCGGCGGGGTTGTGCCTCCCTCTTCCAGCCCAGATGCTGCGACGAGGGGCTGTGGGTCCAGCAGGATGAAGCCGCCGTCCTCCCAAGGGACGTGGTGGCCGTGGGTATTGTTTGGGCACCCTCTGGGGTGAGCAAAACCCCTGGCCGCACCGCTCTCGCGCCGCCCTGCCCGCTGTCACCGCTCTCGCTGCGTCACACGCTGCTGCCCGCGGCCGGGACATGCCCGAAATAGCTGTGAGGGGGCTGGGGGGGGGCCGGGCCCTCCCCACACACGGCTGCAGGAGCCTCGAGCCTGGCTCTGGAGGCTGAGCCCTCACCACGACCCCCCGGCCACCCCAAGGTCCCCAACGCAGCACCCACGAGACCCGCGAGCACCGTGGGGCGTTGCAGCCCCGCCGCAGCGACCTCTCCGTCCTGCTCCAGGGGCTCCCGTTTTAGCTCCTCTCGCCCTTTTTCCCCCACTCTAAAAAAGGACTGGTTTAATGAGGCGGGCTTGGCAAATTAAGAAAACCAGCCGGAGGAGCAGCCCTCTCTGCTCCGAGCGGGGCTGGCTGGAGCCCATCGCTCACCTCCTGCACCGCCGCGCCGCCCGGGCCACTTCAAAGAGGGGAGCTGGCGAGGTGCTGGCACCACGCAGCGGCCCCGGCATCACCCGGTTTCATAACCACGCTGGCTCCGGGGAGCAGGAGCCCTTCCAAGCAACCCGGCCCTCCAGCAACAGGGGAGAGAAAAGAAAAAAAAAAAAAAAAAAAAAAGCACACACAAAAAAACAAAACACAGGAGTGTTATTCCTCTTGGCTAAGCCAGCCCTGCGCAAGCTTCCAGAGGATTTATGGCATTTTAAAGTTTTCCCCTTCGGCGCAGCACTTCTCCAAGACTAAACATCTTCATCAATCCTCAGCCGGCCGGGGTTAGGGCTGCGGCGCTGCGCCTCCCGGCAGCGAAGGTGCAGATTTCTCTTGGCAAACCCAGCGCCGGCCGGGGCTCCGCAGCCGGCCCCGGTCTGGCTCAGCCAGGCAGCGGAGGGAAGCGAGCTGCCTGCTTTGAACAGACACCATCATTCACACGTTATTTTTAAGAGCTCAGCTAGACGGAGTCCACCCTCCCGAGGAGACTTGGCGCGAGCCCGCGGAGCTGGCGGCTCGGCAGGAACGCCGGTCCCCAAGCCGGCAGGTCTGGGGGGGGGAGGAACAGGGGGTGGGCAACCCACGGGTGGGCACGGGGTGAAGCTGGGGGCACCTCGCCACGACACTGAGAGGCTCCCGAAGCGATTCGGAGGGCGGGGAGCACCTCACCCCAGCTCAGCTGCATATGCAATCGCCGGGTGTATGTAAATACCTTCTATTGCTGTATTTATACGGCTGCCTCGAGAGCCAGAGCACCTCTTGTGCCTGCAGAGAGCACCCTCGGGCCTTTTGGGAGCCAAGAACCCGAGCACCGGGGGCAGGAGAGGTGAGAGGACCAGCGGAGCCTGCTGCAGCCCTCCTGCCCTGGTCTCCACTGCTTCCCTCCCCTCCCAAATGCCTCCCGCCGCTTCTGCACGGAGGGACGGCAGCAGCCAGAGCCCCAAAGCCACAGGAAGCCTCTAATAAGAGGCTGCTTAAACTTGACGCTGACGGCGAGCCCCGAGCCCTCTCCTTATTTCCTAATCACTGTTATTTGCTGAGCTGTGCGGATCCAGCTGCCCGGCCTCACCCTTGGCAAGTCCTCGTTCCCAAAAGCCTTTTTGCTCCAAAGGAACCAAAGGAGCTCCTGCACGGCAACACAAAGCCCAGGAGCCCGCAGCCACCCTGGAGCCCTCGTGCCCACAGGGCTCCTCGGGGGGAAGGTGACGGTGCCAAAGCCCCCGGGAGCGCTCTCCAGCCCCATGTGGTGAACATCACCAGGGCCAAGGAGGAGGCAGCCCTGTCCCCTCTGTGCCACCACGTTGTCACCAGGGCCCCTTGGAGCGTCTGCGAGCCCTGCCAGGGCTGGGGCTGGGGCAGGGGGGGGCACCGAGCACCCCACACCGCACAGCCGGGAAGGACGGTACCTGGGATGCAGCCGGGCCGGCTCGGGGGTCAAAAATCCGCAGCTTCTTGTCCTGGTGAGATAAAAAGAAAACAGAGAGGGGTTAAGGACCCCATGGCCAGCAGGATGTGTGGCTACGTTAGGCAGAGGGCTGCAGCGAGCCTCCTCCTCCCCACAGTGCCGGCTCCTGCGCCATGCTGTGGGCACGGACACATCCCCACGGCCTCACCAGGGCCCCGACACCCCCAAAACTGCTCCAAGACGCCCCCACAACCACTCTCCCTCCAAAGCAGAGCCAGGGCTCGTGCTGACCCCTCAGCCCCCACCCTCCCACCGCTCTCCAGCATCCTGAGGGCGGTGTGGCGAGCCCGGCACCCCGCAGCCAGACGGGTGGGATGCTGCAGGGAGGTGCCCTGGAGCCAGCTCTGCTCTTTGCAGTGCCACACTTTGCAGTGCTCCAGCTGCTCGCTCAGCCAGGCTCTCCTGCTCGGTCCTGCTCGCTCAGCCTCCTTCCACAGCCTCCACGCACCCTGCGCACCGCCTGCCCGGCGCCGAGCAGCAGGCGCCATCTAGCGCTGCTCAGCGCCCCTCACCGGGCTCAGATTGGGCCTTTTCTCCCCAAAACGGGGTCACCGTGCGCACCCCAGGAGCAGGGTAGCCAGCCACGAAGAGGTCGCCCCCTTTCCAAAGCCTCCGTGCTCAGCCAAGCAGCCGGCGCTCCTCGAGGGGCGGCCCTCACCCTGATGGATTTGTGGCCACCAGGACCGTGGTGCGTGGGGGACAGTGAGCACTCTGCAAGCAGCCAGCCAGAGCCCAGAAAAGACCCCACGGAGGAGGAGGAGGACGGGAGATGCCCGCTGAGGTGCTCGCAGTGCTCAGCAGCCTCCTTGCGCCCTGCGTTGCTCACCTTGCAGGAGGTGCCCAGGAGGCGGCCGTCTCGCTTCCACGCCAGGCTCTGCAGCTGGTCCCCGTGAGGTTCCAGTGCTGGGGGAGGAAAGCACGGTCAGGGCCTCCTGAAGGGCTGGGCACCCTCTCCGTGCTCCAGAGGACAAAGCAGGACGCCCCCACCCCAGCCCTGGGCACCCAGGGCAGGAGGGCAGGGCTGGCACAGTTTCCCAGCAGGAGCTCCCCTCGGCACCACTGGTTTTCCACCCGAGCAGCTTGGTGTTGCCAAATGACCCCCTTCTGCCCCAGAAAGCAGGTTTCCCTTCCCCATGTGGACCATGTGTTTGCCACGAGGCAGTTGCCGGTTCTTCTGGACTGAAAGCCACTGAATTCAAAACCCAAAGCAAGGTGGTGCCAGCGTGCTGCCACCAACACCAGGCCAGCTCAGCTCTGGCTGCCCAGCAGCCGACGGCACCCACGTCTCCAAATTTCCTACCTGCCAGCGGCTGCTGCTTGCCCACGTCCCAGACGGTGACTCGCTTCCCCGCGCCGCTAGCCAGGACCCCGTCCGCCGTGGGGTGGAACTGCAGCACGTCCACGGGGCCCCCACCAGGCCCCAACCTCAGCCCCGCGCTGCTGGGCAGCTCCTGGCCGCTCTCGGGCAGGCGCCAAACCTTCACCTGCGGACCCCAGAAGATGTGGGTCAGACCCCGGGTGGGTGAGCCGGCCCTGACCCTGCACCCCACAGCCAGCACGGAGCCAGCAGAGGGTGCTTGCTGCTCTTCCAGGCTGTGGTGCCTTCTACTCAGAGCCAGGAAAATGGGCCACCAGGTGAGCCTCATCGCGTGACCCCTGCTGGGATCGGGGCTGCAGGTGTCCCAGGTGACAGGAGAGGCTGATCCTTGGTGGATGCACCTCAGTCCTCGTCCCTCACGTCAGCCTGCCCCGTCCCCTACACCCCAGGGAGTGCCCACACAGCTCTCCGAGGCTGGCACCCTCCTCCCCAGGCTCCTGGCACTCCCGTCTCTCTGCATCCACCTCCCCAAGCCCTGCAGTGAAGCCCAGGGACACAGCAGGGTGGGGACAGCGCGGCCCCGTGGGTCCCCACGGCACCGAGCACTCACCGTCTCGTCAGCAGAGCCCGTAGCCAGCAGGAGCTGATCGAACGGTGAGAAGTCAAAGTCTGTCACCACGTCTGGAAGGAGAGGAGCAGAGGCCCAGCCCCGTGTCACCACTGTTCTTCTGACCCCCCCGCACACAGCACATTCACCCCCCGTTGCTGCCCCCCAGTCTCAGCCCCTTGCCGCGCACAGGCAGGGAGCGAGGTCCCCTCGGGGGACCCAGCCCCACCGAGGTATTTTAGAGCAGCTCAGCTTCCCCGCAAGCCTCCATGCTGCCCCTCGGGGAGCCCTGAGCACACCACAGCTGCGTTCCCCTCCTCGAGGTGCCACCGCCCAGCTTGGGCTCTGGTTTCACAACAGCCATCCCCGGAGCCGAGCTGCAGGAGGAGCACGCGTGGCACCAGGGCGCCTGCGTCGGCCCCGCGCTGGCCACAACGCTCCCTTTGTAACGGCCCTGAGCAGCGTGATGGTGGCAGAGCCCCGCGGGAGCAAGGCTGGGCTGGCACCAGCACGAACAGCCCCTCCGGTGCTTCGGCACGCTGGGGAAACTGGGTCACCGTGTACTTTTCCGCTTCCACGAGGCGGCGGAGATACGGGCCCAGGAGGCACGGAAAGGCAAGCAACTCACTCCAGCTCCCGACTTATCTGCCGTGCTCGCCCCGGGGAGGATCCAAAAATCCCTCCCCCTGCTCCGAATGCCCGAGGGAGGCATTTCCCGGGCACAGCCGGCTTCAAAGGGCTCGTGCTGAAATCTCATTAACGGCTCTGCAGCTGCTGGCTGCGCGCGCCGCCGGCCCCGCCGAGCGTTCCTCTGGGAGCTCGGGGAGCTGGGTGGCACGGGGATGTCTGCCAGGGCAGGACGGAGGCTGGAAAAAAGCTCTGGAAGGGCAACAAGGCCAGAAAGGGGGCTGAAACGAGCCCAGCAGATGATGGGCCGAGCCCCAGGAAAGGGCAGAGCCAAGGCGGGCAGAGCACAGCACGCAGCAGGGTGGCGCTGGGACGGGCTCAGCAGCCTGCTCCCACCTTGATGCTCATGTTTGGGACATTCCTGTTCCCATTCCTGTTCCCATTCCCGTTCCCCTCATCACTGGAGCTGGCTGCACATCGCCAGGATCCCAGCTCCTCCACCAGCCCGGTGCTGGGCTGCTCCCGTGCTCCTCCTGCTCGGCTGCCTGCCCCGGGGCTGCTCGGCTGCTGCTCCTCAGGTGGCTCCCAGGAGCCTTTTGCAGGACGCTCGAGGTGAGTCCAGTCTAAATTTATGCTCCAGGGGCACTTTTCCCACTGGAAAATGCTCACATTTTGCACTGGGAAGTCCAGGGCACACAACACGGGAAGGGCGTGCTGGAGGAAGGTCCCCAAAAGCCTGAGATTGGCAGCTCTAGAGGTGAAACCCCCTGCTAGGCACAGCTGCCCAGGGGCACAGGGCACTGAGAGAGGGTCCTGAGTGCTCACAGCTTCCACGGCTCTCAACTCAGCAGGTCCCTGCCTCACACGGGAGCGGGACGTGTCTGGGTCACCCTGCCTGCAGGTGGCGGTCCCTGGGGACTCCGGCAGCCCCTCTCCCAGGACACAGATGGCCCTGGGCGACCCCAAGGCTGAGAAGCAGCTCCTGAGCCCCAAATGCGGGGCCAAATGCCTGCTGTGGAGGCAGGAGGAGGCACCCGACCCCTCGGTGCTCCAGAGTAGAGCTCTGCAGAGTGGAGCACGAAATGGTTTGGGCTCAGCAGACGCCCGGCTCACCTGAGTGGCAGCAGAGCTGAGACACGGTCCTCTTGCCTCCATCCTTGCCCTCCAGCGGCACGATGCCCAGCACACCTGCAGGAGAAGACACGGCAGCAGGTCACCGGCCACCCACAGCCCGGCCGCTGCCCACGGGGGCCCCCAAAAATCCCGGGGATGCGGCGGGGAGCACCCAGATTTGCAATCCAGAGATGGGCCTGCGGGACTGCCAGCACCCATGGGGGAATTCCTGGTGCCCGCGTGCCTCCTGTGCCCCGTGCTGCTGCCACCCAGCCCCGAGGGACCGCAGCTCCGGGGGTAAACCCATCCCAGCTCCCCTTCCTCACCTGTCGGCTCGGCGCTGAACGCTACCCACTGGCAGCTGGCCTTCACCTGGTTCCCACAGGACGCGACGGAGCCGGCTCGGAGACCCCCAATCCAGGCCTGGGATGGAGAAAAAAACCCGTGTTAGGAGATGGTGGGTGCATGGCTGGGGAAGAGAGCACGAAGCATTGACGCAGCGTTGCTGGAGACCTTCAGTCCCAGCAGAGCTCCCTCACCGAGGGACCTGGCACCACCTGGAGCCACGTTTGTAGGGTCCCGTCCTCAGGGAGGGATGGGGCAACGCGGCTGCTCGTGCTCCAGCCCTAAAATCAGAGGGGCTGGGGCTGCAGGGACGGGAGCACCCCAGCTCCCAGCGCTGCCTCTCCGTGAAACCACAGCTCCTGAGCCCAAATCCCACTTGGCTGCTCGCTCCCCACCACCTCTGTGTTGGAGCACGGCACCCACGGGGCACCGAGAGGCTCCTCCTTGGCCGGACCCGCTCCCGGTGACACCGGTGCGCAACCACGTGCCCATGGGAGCTCCTGGCACACCCTGGGCCAAGTCCAACCCTTGTGCAGAGGTGACAGCGGGGCTACGGAGCGGTGCCACGCTGCAGCGGGTGCCCGTGCCCCGCACGGAGCCCTTTGCAGGACGGGAGCTGCACGAGCCCCCGAGGAGCGAGCTGCGCTTCCTCTCTTTGCACGGCTTCCTTTTGGGGCCTGCCAGAGAGCAGCGGTTCCTGCAGCACTTCCTCCGGTCCCTGTCACTGCAGCCTGCTCGGGGGCAGGCCCCTTAACCCTTCCTGCACCCACGGGGGGTGAACACCCCGATATGTCCCTATAACAAGCCGCAGCCCCTCGGGGTGTCTCTGCCGGGGGAGGGAGAAGAGACCCAGGTGGGATCCTCGTGGCTGCGCCCTGCTTCCTGATCCGGCCAGGGCAAGTGTGAGCAGTAGGCCACGCTCAGGGACACCCGAGGGACACGGGGACGGGTCCTGGCTCCCTTAGGTACACTTCACACCCGGATGGGGAATGCCCTAAGGAAGACCCCATCCCATGCAGGCTGTTGAGACCGAGCAGATGTCTCCCTGCACACCAGGCCCTCGACATCCCACATCCCACATCGATATCCTGGGGCTGTGACAGTCCCAAAAACCAGCGTGTGCTCCCCGTGCCGGCTGGGCACACGTGTGGGGACAGCCACGTCCCCCCCTTACCCCGAGCTAACCCCAAAGGGACACCCCGGGTGCTGGCAGGGGTGCGGGTGCGGGATTTGTGCGCGGGCAGCTGGGGTGGGAAGCTAAAAGCAAGGAGGCTGCCGAACCCCAGGGGCTGGGAGCCGAACACACCCGTGCCCATGGGGGCCCCAAATCTTTCCCAAAAGCAGCGAGACCCCAAAACCCCCAGCAGCATCACCCAGCCCGCTGCTGGCACCGCACCCACGCCTGGGAGCCACCCGGGAACCGGAGCGGCTTTGGGGAGCCCCGGCAAGGGCTGAGCACCCCGGGGCCGCTCCGGGACCCTCTTGGCCGGTACCCCCCGGCCCTAAAGCGGCACCCCCGGGTTATTTTGGGGGGGGACCGGGGCGGTGCCGCCCGCCCCAGCCCGGCCCCGCCGCCCCGCGCCGCGCCCGGGGGAGCCCCGGGGAGCCCCCCCCAGCGCTCACCTCCCTGCGGGGCAGCCGGGCCTCGGTGTGCCGCAGCTTGGACGCCTTGAAGCGGTTCATGGCGAGCCGAGCCGAGCCGGGCCGAACCGGGAAAGCCGAACCGAGCCGGGCTGGGCCGGGCCGGGCTGAATTGAGCCGAACCGGGCTGGGCTGGGACCCCCCGAGCCGGGCCGGGACCCCCGAGCCGAGGCGATCCGAGCCGGGCCGGGCCGGGCGGGGCTGCACCGGGGCGCCCGAACCGAGCCGAGCCGAGCCGGGCCGCTGGCCACGCCCCCTCCGCTCTAACCACGCCCCCTCCGCGCTGGCCACGCCCCCGAGCCGGGCCGGGCGCGGCGCCCCCCCACACACACACCCCGATGCAGCTCCAGGGGCCGCGGGTTCGAGACCCGCCGAGGCTCCTCCGCCTGCGGACCGGGTGTTGTGTGCCTGTACACGGCCTGCGGGGTGCAGCGAGGCTGAGGATGGGTGCTGCCGCCCCCTCTTGTCCCGCTGGGGTTATTCGCAGCCGGCTGTGCGCGCTGCGCTCCCCGCTGACGGGACTCGGCGGCAGCCCCGGTGATGGAGGAGGGAGATGGGTGCTGGGAACACCTCCTGCCCTCACTGCAGGACCGCGGCCACCTCCGGGAGAGGAGCCAGCGCCTCAACCCGCTGCCCGCACCCCTCCCGGGCAGCAGCAGAGCGGCCCCAACCCCGCGGTGCCCTCCTGTGGGGTCCGGAGCCACGCAGCAAGCCCCCTCCACCCCTCACCGCCCTCCCTCCACTGCGCACGCGCAGCACCACACCGCCCCCCGCCGCCGCCGCCACGCATGCGCAGCGCCGCGCGCGGGCCAAGATGGCGGCGGGGAGCGCCGCGCGCTGGCTGGGGGCTGCCGCCGGTGCCGCGCGGGGCTGCGCACGGGGACCGGGGCCGGGCCGGGGCAGGGAGCGGGGGGCGCTGAGGCTGCCGCTCCTGTGGCTGCTCCGAGGGCTCGGCCCCGCGCAGGGACCCGCCGCACGCCGCCCTTCGCTGCTGGGCGCCGGGCTGTGGGCCGCGGGTGAGGCGGGGAGCGGGGCCTGAGGGGGGCTGAGGGGAGCCTGGGGCCGCCTCACCGCCCCCTCACCGCCCCTCTCCTTCTTCTCCTTCTTCTCCCTCAGGCCCGAGCCGTGTCCCGGCCTCCTCCTTCCACAGCAGCTCGGCGGCCCTCGCCAAGGAGGATTACTACCAGGTGCTGGGGGTGCCGCGCTCCGCCAGCCAGAAGGAGATCAAGAAGGCCTACTACCAGGCACGGCCCCCGCCATACACAGCCCCCAGCCCGCCCAGGGGCTGCTTTCTGCCCCCAGGGCGCTGGCACCGAGCTTTGCCTGCTGCCTGAGAGGTCTTGGCTGCAGCAGATTGGTGCTCTCTGTCGCTAATGTTTGGGTTTTTTCTCATTTAGCTGGCGAAGAAATACCATCCCGACACAAATAAGGATGACCCCAAGGCTAAGGAGAAGTTTGCGCAGCTGGCAGAAGCCTACGAGGTAATGTTGGGGGGTTTTATTGGCCTGAGAGGGAAGAGAATGGGAACAGCTCCTGGTGGAGGTGGAGTGGGGATACCACGTCTTCACGTGCGTGTTTGCTGTAAGAGGACGGCTGATTTTTGACATCTTGTGCTTCAGGTGTGAGGGCATCTGCCCTAGAGGTGTCTGCAGCGAGTTATTTAGCCCAGATTTCTGATTTGCCTGATCATGTTTTGGGCTCTTTGCGTTTTGGCTCTTAGCAATGAGGGACTGGCAGAGTTGGGAAAGGTGGTTTCTGTGGTGGAGTTAGTGCCTAGGTCAAACAAACAAACAAACAAACCTGCCAGCAGTTACCAGCTTTCTGAGACAAAGGTACGTTCCACCGTGCTCCATTTCTGCTCTCCACCTTGCTTTGTGCTGGTTTGCCCTCTGGCGGGTTTCAGGTTTCCTCCAGCACTCTTACCACCAGCTTTCATTCAATATACGAGCAACGAAATATACAACACAAGTTATTTGTGCTTGTTACGAACCACTAAGACCTTGTCATGTTGCTGATGCCAAGCTTTTCGGTGATCTATATGATCACGAAGGCTGGGGCACTCTTCTGAGGACACAAAGGTCTGAGTGAGCACCATCTGGTAACAGACAGCCCTGAGTTCCTTTAGGGGGGCTGCCCAGGACAGCCAGGCTGCTCGGGACCTGGTCGCTGTCCTGATGGCATCGTTCTTTGTCCCCAAGGTGTTAAGTGATGAGGTGAAGCGGAAGCAGTACGATGCTTACGGCACAGCCAGCTTTGATCCTGGCGCAACAGGCGCCGGTGCTGGTGCTGGGCGCCAGTACTGGAGCAGCGGCCCATCCATTGATCCGGAGGAGCTTTTCAGGAAAATCTTCGGCGAGTTCTCGGGGTCCCCTTTCGGCGATTTCCAGAACGTCTTCGACCAGCCGCAGGAGGTAAGGAGATGCGCGCGTTTCCTGGGGGTGTGAAGCTGCAGAGCTGGAGGGGGGCAGCAGGCTGCCAGGTCGCTCCTGGTGTGAGTTTAAGCAAAGCGTTCGCTCTGGGAATATCACCACATGAGCGTCCTGCTGTGTGTGAGGGGGTGTTCATGGTAAGCCACATGGATATACTTGCCACGCCTCCAGACCGAGCATTTTTTTGTGGACTTCAGCTATTTCTGGTGTTTACTGACCCGGTTAGTGCTGCCAAGCAATTTCCAGCTCTGTATAGGCAACTTTTCTGCTCTAAGTTGCTTTGCATGTGTCTGCTTTGTGCTGTAATGATGAAAACCACAAAATACCTTTATAACTATAAAACAAGCCTTCCAGCATTGAATTTGACTGCTTAATTGGCTTAATTTTGCAAGTTAATTGGCTTCACTTTGCAGTGGAGCCCATAATAAAGCAAAAAACATTTATTCTTCTTTGTGCTGCAGCTGAACGCTCTTTAAGTCTTGACAGCCTGGATTCACATGATGCCTTCAGATGTGTGGTGTTCAGTGCTTCCAGCTGGCAGTGGCCTTCCTCTTACAAACAAACAGTTTTGTGGAGTCCCCTTTTCTGCTGAATCCCCTTGCTAAGAAAGAAAAGAGTTTATTCAGGAAGAGCAGATGCTTTCTTTGGGAGCAAAAGCCTCCGTCCTTACCTGTTGATGTATTTCTGTTCAGTAAAACCTTTGGAAATACTAAAGGTCTTTCCTGAGAGCAGAAAAACACATGACTTGTATTTATACTTGTCTCTTTTCTCTTTTAAAATCTCCTTTCTGTTACACGATGGTATAATCATCATTCCTGAAACGTTTGCCATCCTTTTTATTTATATGAGACAGGCTGTTGCTTCCCAGATTGAGGCAGAACATTTCCGAACGAGTTGTGCATCCATCTGTTTCTTTCCCCCTCTGTTACCCAGACACATTTAAGCACAATTTGGTATTTGGCAAAATTCCAGTTTGCTTAAGACCCCACCACACATGGGTTGTGGACTGACGGCTGTTTCCCATGCAGTACATCATGGAACTGACCTTCACCCAAGCTGCAAAAGGTGTTAACAAGGAGATTGTGGTGAACATCAATGACTCCTGCGAGCGCTGTGGAGGGAAAGGGAACGAGCCTGGTACCAAAGCGCAGCACTGCCACTACTGCAACGGCACTGGCATGGTGAGTGCTCAAAGCGCAGCAGAACCTGCCTCTCTCCCTTACCGGGCCGAGTCAGTCCCCTCCACGCCGAAAAATTCCCACTGCACTCATCGGCTTATCTTGGGTGAAATCAGGTTAATGTGGACTTGATGTTAATCTGCGTTAGGAATGTTTTTTCTAAGTTAAAGGCGTGTTCTGTCCAGCTAAAGCAGTGCCTTCAGGACGAGGTCAGTTTGGTATCGTGCCCAGTAAACAATATTTACCTGATGTAACAATTCGGACATTACGTGGGCATACTTTGAGTGGAGGGCTGGAGGGTGGAGCAAGGATAGCTGAAGGACAGTCATGAAATGAGAAGATGTGTGCTGCTGACAGGAAGGAAAGAAGTTAGTAAAGAAATAATCAAGCCTTGGGCTTTTGATTTTCCATGCATCAAAATGGAAACTGGCGATCAGTCTGTGGCCAGAATAGCTTGCTGTGCAGAACGGGTGCAGTTGGCCAGAGGACAAGGCAAGCCTTTCCCACTGTCTCCCTGTGTGACGGGTTGGTCCATAATTTATTCTCCATAACTTTTCCTGGATACAGCAGTAATTCCTGCAAGTGGCTTGTCCTTGGGCTCCTCAAGATACAGTTTGTAACGCCATGTGAACTAGCGCTGTGAGGAGTCTTGTTCTTCTGCGTTACATCCTGGAGATGAAAGTGTTGCGTCTCCCTTTCCCAGGCCAGCAGGCGCTTGGTCATAGGCGTGATGATTTTCAGTGGAAATCAGCATGTGGTGATGGAAGCTGAACCTGATCCAGCTTCTCACAGGCAGCATCCTCTTTGGATTTCTCAGCCTGTTTTCTGCTCCAGCCCTTGTTAAAAGATCACACTGCCCTCCCCTGCCCTGTCAGGCTGTATGTGTGATTAGAAGGACTCACGTCTGCCGGGCCAGTCACTGCCAGCGGTGCTGTGGAGGTGAAAAATACGACCTCAGTACTAAATATTTGGATGATCTGTGTTTTCTTCACCAGGAAACGATAAATACGGGCCCCTTTGTAATGCGATCTACGTGCCGACGGTGCGGCGGTCGTGGTTCCATCATCACAACCCCGTGTGTGGTGTGTCGAGGAACGGGGCAAACCAAACAGAGGAAGACAGTGATGGTTCCTGTGCCAGCAGGTCAGTGCTGTGTTTGTGCACTGCTGTCTGTTAAAGGGGCTGTCGTTAGTTATTTCTGCTGGGCTAACAGCAAGGCACTTGCCAGGTACAAACGTCAGGGCAATGTAAAGAAGCTTTGCTGCAGATAATTTAATCTTCAGAACAAAGCAGATCAATAGCTTGGTAATTGAAGGCATTAGCAATGAGAGAAACTTTCTGGCTGTGCGTTTGTACCTGGCAGGTAAAAATATTTGCTTTGCCCTTTTTGAGCTGAAATTTTGTTTCTTGCATGGATCCTTCTCGGCAGTTTTTGAAGAGTGATGCTTTCAAAAGATCTTAACTTGAATTTTCCATCTGTCCTTGGTGAAGCTGGTGGAGAGGGTGGGAATCTTTAAAACCTGAGCTTAGCTCAGAAAAGTTTGCTGATTGCTTCCCTCACCAGAGAGGACAAACCAAGCAGTGGGACTGAAGACTTGCTGCTTTGAGACCGCCTTGGGTGACCAGCATGTAATTTTCCTGTAGCTTGTAGAGGCTGCCCAAGGCTGCCCAGTGTTTCTTAGGCTGATGTGTTTCTCAGGAGAACTCTGTAGGCATCACCTCTGGGGTACTGGTGTGTGCTGGACCTCTGCCCTTTGGCCGTGGTGCTGGGCTCATGGCGAGGGGCTCGCTGTGCCTCTGGTCGGTGTTGTGCCTCCGCTTGTGGTGTGCGGACGCTGCTGCAGTGGCAGGGACCTCACAGGGAAGCTGTGGCATTCCGGTAGCATGCAGATTATAAAACAAGATGAACACAATAACATTCCCTCTTTTTTTCTCTCTCCTGACTGCAGGTGTTGAGGACGGGCAGACAGTTCGGATGCCTGTGGGGAAGAAGGAAATTTTCATCACGTTCAGGGTACGTATCCTTACAGCTCTTTTCCATTCTTAAGTTGGTTGCTTGTTCCCTTCACAACGGCCTGGGAAGCCCGACAAAATGGGGAACGAGAGGAGGAAGAGCAAGTGATCCTTCCAAACAGCTGAGGTAACGTGATCCGTGTGAACTTTCTGAGATAGCAGAAGTTCTGCATTGTAACAAGTTGAGTCTGCTCGTGAAGAATTGTGCTGCTGGTTCTGGGGTGAGGCCTTTGTGGGAGTGTCTATCGAAACACAGAGCAGGTTCTTGGTGCCTTAAGAATTTCACTTGGAGGCTTGAAGGAGGCGTCTGTCTGCAGTGGTGGGAGTGCTGAGGAGGGCTGGAGGAATGCACGTGAGGCTGGCTGGTCAAGTGTCCTGTTGCAGATTTGCATTAAGTGCTGCTTTGCACATTCTTTGTAGCTGGGGCCCTCTTCTTGTGTAGGTATTCTGTTATATGCGGGAGAAAACTCTTTTTTTTCAGTACCTTGGTGGTGCAGGAGGATTTAATTCTCTTCCAGCTTGTGAGGCCACTGCAAAGGTTCCTGCTTTCCTTTTTTTGGGGTACTGGACAAGACGATGTTGTCTTTGTCTCTGCAGAATCGTTCTGACACTGAATTAACAAACGGGATTAGAGGAGGGAGCTGCTGAGATAAGCAGCAAACATCCCCCTGAGCCTCTGGCTAGTTAAGGTTATGTCAAGAGCTGTGATTTTCTAGAAGACTGAACGTTAACCTAGACTTGTTAGCCACATGGTTTGTAGGCGGTGAAGGGTCTGGCTGTAGCTTTCTGGTGTTCTCTGCTGAGACCTTTCCAAGCAGTTTACCGTGATAACTTTGTATTGTTCTGCTCACTACTTTTTGCAACTGCCTGCCTTTCAGGTTCAAAAAAGTTCCGTGTTCAGAAGAAATGGCGCAGATATCCATTCAGACCTCCTTATTTCAGTAGCACAGGCTGTTCTGGGAGGTACAGCCAGATGTCAAGGCTTGTACGAGACAATCAATATCACGGTAGGTACCGTTACGTGGAAGAGCTCGGGCATAGATCACTGTGGGACATCAGAGCCCCACTTTGCTGCAGAGATGCTGCAGATCTCCCAGGTCCCCCAGTATCAAGTGCCAGACTTCTTCAGCACTGAGTGTCAGGTAGCTTGCGACCTGCTTGGGCCCACCTCCTTTCCAGCTCACTGTGTGGGGACAGGGACAGCAGCGGCTGGGTGGATTGCTGCACAAATCCCTTCCGAAGTTGGCTGAACCCTGCTAGGTTCTTTACAAGCTTTCCCGTCCATGTTAACTCAGCCTCTGTACATGTTCAGATGCATGAACCTACCAGATTTCTCCCATCTTATTTTGAAGCCTGCTGGAGAAATAATAGATTACAAACACGCAACACAATTACTATGTAAATGCATACAGTGGAATAACAAACGTGCCCCGTGTGTGTTCACAGATACCCCCTGGTATTCAGCCAGACCAGAGAATTCGAATGAGTGGGAAAGGCATTCCCAAGGTTAATAGTTACGGCTACGGAGACCACTACATTCACATAAAGATAAAAGTTCCTCAGTAAGTAACGCAAGTTTCTGGGAAATGTTGGGCTTTTTGCAAAAAAAAAAAAGAAAATTGTTCAGAAAGATTTTGTGAAAAATTCTTACTGCTTTGTCAAGATCTGTTTTGAATTTTCCTTGGACAATTAGAGTCATTCCTCTGCCTTTTTTTTTTTCCCTAGTGTGAGGTAGATAGGCAGACTTTTGGACTTCTGTTGTGTTTTTTGTTTGTTTGCTTACTGTTTTTGAGAATACAATTTGGCAACACAGCTGTAAAAATCCTAAACCCTAGAAATATATAAATAGTCACGCACATGGATTTCTGCCACTTTTTGTCAGGAACCCAGTTATGTAAATTCAGTGTTCTGGCTCACAACACGTCCATCTGTGCTCTTATACCTGCAGCTTCAAGTAACTGAGCTCCTTGGCAGTTGTTTTTCACCACCCTCTGCTTCTGTGGTGAAGCAAACTTTTGAGTTTGCATTGCTGCACGCAGCAAGGGAGTTCATTTCCTGAGGCCTCCCCCCACAGATGTTCGTGCTGCTGCAGCTCCAGATGTTTCTCGCAGCACTTGAAAAGGTTTTGCCGTTTCCCTACAGTTTGGTGAACTGCAGTGGGTCATCTCTCTCTTCTTCCACTGGGGCTTGCTCTTTGTAGATTGGTCACAGGGATTTGTGGTGAATGCCAGATTGATCTAGTGCTTCCAGTAGCTGCCTCTTGCGTGTGCTGCCCGAGGAGGTGAAGGCAGCCTGGTGATGTCTCTGAAGGCAGCCGTAACCACCAGCTCTGTCTTTGACCTGCAGGAGGCTGACGGATCGCCAGAGAGCCTTAATGATGAGCTATGCTGAGGACGAGAGAGATGTGGACGGCACAGTGAACGGAGTCACAAATACAGCGTCAGGTGGGCTGGGGGAATTAGTGCTCCTTCCCTGGGGAGGTGGTGTGGGAGGGCACAACGCATCCCGGGGGCTTTGAGGGACAGCAGAAGGTGAGCCGAGGTGACTGTTGGACGGCGTGTCAGCACAACCTGCCAAGCGTGTTACTTCAAAATTAGTTTCAGTGAGATGTTAATGGGCTGTGGCACAAAGCCTCTTCCCAGGGAGTATTGCTCTGATAGTCACTGGGCAAAATCGGTGTGAACAAAGAGCAGGTACTGCGATGCTCCAGGTCCTGACAAGTTCTGGTGAGTCTCGCTGTGGTGAGGAATGCCTTCTGCTGCTGGCTTCTCCCCCTGGGCCAGAAGTAACTTGTCATGGTAGCAGAGGTGGAAAAAGCGAATGTGCTTCAGGCCAGCTCTCTGCGTGAGCTAATCCGTCCTCAGCGTTTGCTTCTGGCTGCAGTGGGGATGTTTCTCCTTGAAAGCTGAAGGGGAGTACTGCTGTCAAGGTTACTCTGAGCCACACTTGGTGTGCGTGGGGAAACCTTGGCTAGGAAGGTTTGTTGGTGCTGGGTGTTGGCTCCAGTCAGCAGAGAGCATCCAGCATGAGGGAAGGCATGAAGTCAGCTGGGAGCTTTGCAAAGCTGTTTTTTCAGTCCCAGATTAAAACCTTGGATCCAGCAATTGTTTTTTAAGTGTCAGTGGTGAGGTATCTGGCAGCAATAGCAGCTGCAGGCAAAATATATGCAGAACAGTAAGGCAAGACAAACATTTTGTCTTTTCTGCTAGCAAAACAGTGTTTTCTTTCCCCTTGCTGGAACAATGAGCTTCTTAGTGCCTGTTAGATTGGGGTTTATTTTTGGTTGAAACCAAAAAGGGCATTGTTGACTGCGTACAGCTAGGCAAAGGTAAGCTTTTCAGAGCTGTGATTGTGGGAATTTAGGTCTTCTCTACCTCACGTGCCAAAGCCTGTGATATTGGAAGTTCAGGATACTGGAAGGTGGACTCTGCCATATCCTTACCAATGTTATGTTTTGTAGTGCTTTGATACAGAAGTGAATGGGATTGTCTATTCCACTGCAGGTAACATTAAAGATGCATCTTGGAGGGAAGGGGAGAGATCTCTTAAATGCAATTAAACAACAAGGTGGATTAAAACCAAGGCCAGTAGCTTGCAGTATTGAGACAGGCTGCTGCTGAAAGCCTGTCCTTGCTCTGGGAGGCAGAAAGTACCCTGAGTGGATGCAGGCACGTTCTGTTACAGGCCTCAGTGTTTCAAGCCATTGCATCAGTCTGAGCTCGGGTGTTGGCTGTGGGAGGATGGGGAGGACTGGACTTTGTGCCCTCTGTGTCCCAAAACAGGCTGGGGAGGATTTTGGGTTTTGTTATGGATGGTTAGGCTGCAGAAAAAAACAGAGTAGCAAAGAGGTTTCCTTTGTTTTTGCTGTAGCCACTTCTCAGAAGGACAAAAAAACTTCTCAGGACTCTTTTATATAGGAAGACTTTGCCAGCTGCTGCCAGTAAGATTCCTATCCAGGCACTTGTTCTGAGATATCTGTAGCCTTTTTCATTCTAGCCTGAGTTCAGTTTCTCCTTGATACTGTTTGTGAGAATCACTTACAATGGGTTCCTGCTGTGGTTTCGCACTCCTTTGCCCTGAACGTGACACAGACGATGGATGAAACATGGGCAGATTTTTCCAGGGACAACTAGTGTAGCTTTTTCTTCTGTAGGGTGAAGTCTAGAACCTGCTTTCAGTGGCAGACTCGGTTCTGGGTGCTTGTGTTCTGTCAGGCCTCTGCCTTGCTTGTGCAGAGCACAGGAATCCCCTGGGCAGCTGGAGGGCTGAGGAGAAGGGAAAGGACTGACACTACCTGGGCTGACGTCCTTCTCTTCCCCTTCTGGGTCCAGGCTCTCCGGTGCTTTCAGAGTGGCCCCGGTACCGCCACTTGCTGCCTGCTGCAGCCCCTCACGGGCAGAAATACTTGAGGGTGCTGGCAGAACCAGCTGACCCGACCCTTCCCAGTCTGAAATAACTCTCTCCCTTTGTCAGGGGTGCTGGCTGCTGGTGGGAGACGTAGCTGGGGCAGCCTGAGGAACGTATCTGACTGCAGCCCTTTGCTGTTTGTGTCCAGGTGGCAGGGCCACGGCTAGAGCTGGCGCAGGCGAGGATAGGCCTGAGGCTGAGGAGAACAAGGAGGGATTCCTTTCCAAACTTAAGAAAATGTTTAGCTCCTGATACCCATCCGAGGTAGGAAGCCTCTTGTGTTTTGTTGTTGATTTTCCCCCACACCAAGCGGAACTTGCCCTTCTTGGGAGGTGGAAGAAGCGAAAGCAGCGCGTTGCTTCTCACTTAGCCTCAGGCCTTCCAGCCACTGATGTGACCAGCCCTAGCTGTCCCCTGCGACCTGGAGCAAAAAAACAGGGCCCCAACTGCATTGTTGCTGCACCAGAAACGCTGGAGACAGCTTCAGGGAGGTTGGTGGCCTCCCCTGCAGCTCCTGGGAGTACTTGTTCCCTCAGGGACCGTCCCTTCTCCAAGCACTGAGGGTGTTCCTGTGAGCTGGCAAAGCTGGGGCTGGGCAGTTCTGCTGCTGCTGGGAGGAGCAGCGCCTTGCTGGGAGGTGCAGGAGGGGCCCGTAGAGCCTCTGGTGCTGGTCGTGGGCTGACAGCAGCCCACTTGGAAATACCCCCTTGGATTCCAGGGGCTCAGCTTCAAACTCTTCTGCTCCCTGTGGGTGACAAGGGGTGACTGCAGGTCAGGTGGGATGTGCTCGTGCTCCAAGGCAGGCTGGAGGGGTTGTGCACCTCAATCTGATGCATTCGGGAGAAATTAAACATTTTGCTTACTTCAATTGCAGGGAAACGTTCTACTGGAAACTAAGAGCCAGCAGCAGCAGATCACCTTAGCAGTCGGGGATGGATCCTTCTGGCAGCGGGCTCTGGAGAGCGAAGGATGTCGGTCAGCAGCACAGTGAGAATCCCAGCTGGAGGCCACAAAGCACCGCGGCACCAACCCTCATCACGATACAAAAGCAACCCAGCGTCCTAGGAAATGGTAACAATGGAAGATGCCAGCTTTGTGGTAATGTGGGTGTCTCCTGAGGTTGTTCCACTGTCCATACTGCTGCTAGAAGCTTATTTGGTTTAAAAAAAAAAGTATTATTTAGAATCTAAACCAGTGGAAATGTGAAAATAAAGAATTGTCCTTCCAGCACAGAGCGAAGCAGTCTGCTGTATGGAGCCCGAGATGGCTGCTGTTCACTCAGGTGCCCCTCTGAATGCTAGACGTGCGTGGTGAACTTGGCACTGCTTATCTTCTCCTAGGAGACTCGGTGTGCCCGTGGCTTTTAAGCCTGTCTTCACAACAGTCTCCCGTGCCCTTCTAGCCGCCCTGCATCGCGCTCGCAGCAGGATGTCTCCCTTCTGCTGGGACTTGTCAGAGCCCAGCTGCCCCGGCCTCCTCCGCAGCCAGGGGGTTTCTTAGTCCTGCTGATTTCCTGCACGAAGCGCAGAGGTGGGATCTGCGCTTTGCCTCAGGTTTCCTCCCCCTCCTCAACCACCTGAAGTTACTACGGAGATGCTGTTGCTTCTGAGCTGGGACAAGCTTGTCACCAAGCCCTTTGCCAGTTTGGACAAACTATTTTATTGTTAGTGCAACACCCATAGCATAAACGATCGGTCAGAGTCATTGTTCTACATGTGTGAGAATGCAAGTGAAGTGGATCGCTCCTTCCAGGAGGAGCTGAGCTCTTGCAGTGAGTATTTTCATGGTTACAGTTGCCCGCTGTTGTTAGCTATGCCGTGCAGGTACCATCAGCCCACACACTAATCGACCAGCTAAACAAGAACATGTCGTAGTCCTGCCCTTCTTAATTTGCTGAAATAAAGCACGCGTTGCCTCCTGATTAAATTGCCTGTAAAGTGATTCTGTATCCATGTAAATAAGATTGATAAAGATATTTAACACTGTGCCTCGCTGCGTTGTTTGCTCTTCCCCCATCCTGCCCCTGGGGGTTTGTCTTCGCTCCCTTCCCTGCCCCGGTGATGGGCAAGGGATGAGGGGTGGCTCTGGGATGGGGGCGCAGGGCTAGGTGATGGGGTCATGCCCACACCTGACTTCAAGCAGGAAGACAGCCATGGCCCAGAGCTCACCCAAACAGTACCTTTGGGGGAGGGAAAAAGCTTTTTAAACAAGTCTTAAATCCTAAGGCTGGATAATTGTGAAAGTTATACTCAGCTGCTGAGGGCAGTGTTTGAAATCAGCCCTGGGAGCCCAAAGGCCGGGCTGCAGCTGCTGGGAGCTGTCTGGGTTGAGGAATCGAGCTCTCACCCCTTGGGGCTGCCAGCAGCAGGCCCTGTCTCTGCAGAGATGTGGCACGGCCTACCTGTGATGCCTGAATGTGGTCCAAAGAGAAGCTCCAGCCTGCCCTGGCACTGCTGTGGGTACCTGGTGGGGGCACAGCGCTACTGGGAGCTGAGTGCACGACGTACGGTATGCTCAGAGCTGCCTAGGGAAGTGTGCGATCCCAAGAAACCAATCCCACAGATGTGAAAACACCCAGAATCACTAAACACCTCCCTAAATTCAGTGTGCGAGGCAGTTACAGCCACAGCCCCGCCGACATGCCACTCCTGCATGTGCCCCTGGATGGCAGCAGCCCCCAGGCATGAGCAGAAAGCTGCCTGGCTCACGGCCTCGGCCAGGTCCTGCTACCTGCTGCAAAAGCTTGGGTGGAAGATGAGAGGAGGAATGGTCAGAAAGCAGCTTTGTTGTCTGCCAGCCACTGATGGAAGGTGCGGGCCTTGGGGTTGAGTTTCATCGTCAGCTCCACGTCGCGCTCTGGCCTCAGGGTGTAGAAACGGAACATCGCAGCCAGCTCCTTCGCTCCCGGGAAGCCAAGTTTCTCGTACTCCTCTGGTGAGATCTGTGGAGAGAATCAAGGAAAAGCACCGTCTGCACAGGGCAGAGGCTGTAGGGCATTTCTCTTACACCATGCAGGGAGGCCGAAGAGGGCTGCGTTACAGCAGTCTGCTGCATTAATTTCCACAGGTGAGGAAAGATCTGCTGCTCAGCGAGTCTATTGGGTAGGGTCCATGAGGCCCGCCCAGCCCATCCTTCCTCCAGTGTAAGGAGAGTGTGTGTAGGGGGACATCACACAGCAGATGCTGAGGAGCTTGCTCTGCATCCATCCTGAGGCAGCTGCCTCCCAAATCCTCAGCCACGTGGCAGGGCAGTGTCACTGAGCACCCTGCGGTCCCATCTGGCAGGGAACACCAGCTTCCCACCCCCCTCAGCAGCATCAAACACACCGAGGGCGGCTTCCTACCTTGGAGGCTTCCACGGTCTTGCCCGTCTGCTGGGAGAAGGCAGCGGCGTACTCTGCCACGGTGAGCTTGCCGGTGCTGAGCCCGATCACTCGGCCTACGTACTCCTCTGGGGACTTCAGCAGGCTGAGCACGACGGGGCCCAGGTCCTCCACTGCCATCCCATCCATGGGGGTGTCCCCCATGGGCAGCGCTGTAGGGGAGAGAGCGATCCCAGTCAGAGCGCAGCCCTGTGCAAGAGCCCAGCTCCCGCAATGCCCAGTTTTTGGCACCCTGGCCCTGAACACGAGATGTGGAAAAAACGGGATATTTTGAGCCTCTATGTTCTGAGCTGTGGAGGAGCCCGCAGAGGGGATGGTTCCTCCAGGCCAGGGAGCTTGTGCTGAGCAGAGAAGTTGGGGCAGCGAGCTGCAGAGCGAGAGGCCCTGTCTTACCCAGGACAAACGCATCTCCTTGTGGGGCCTTCTCAGGTCTGAAGCAAGAAAGGAAATTCTCAAAGTAGCACGGCATTCGGATAATCGTGGTGGGAACACCGATGGCCTGGAAGTACTCCTCCACCACGCCTTTGCCATCGAAGTGGGGCACCTGGAGGTGGCCTCCCGTCAGCTGCTGGACGTTCTCCAGGCCGCTGTACACCACGTGGCGCAAACCCAGGCGCTTCGACAGATCAGCCAGCCGCTTCCCCTGCGTGGAGAGTGACACTGGCCACGAGGAGAAGCAGGGCTCCCATGGGACACACGCAAGCTTTCATCCCCACACACCCCTTCCCCTTCGTTCCCCTGGGAGGGCAGGCAGCATCCAGGGGACATGCTCCACACACCTCGTGCTCTGGCCAGGGCTGAGCAGACCCAGCCAGGTGGAGCAGTCCTCCGCTTACACATCCTACTTTAAAGGGTCACAAACCCTCCAGCTCCTCCGCCAAGTGCACAAACCCCAACCCTAATCACCTACCAGGGACCTGCCCGAGCAGATCTTACCTTCTGAAACCACCAGCCTCCCCTAGGGTGAACTCCTCCCGTTAGGGAAAGCCCCGGGATTTCTGATGCTGCCACATGTTTTGGCCCCAAAGCTGTAAGTACAGCAGAGCGCAGGCAGCCACAGTCCTGGCTCCCTTTTGGGAAGGCTCTGTGGGGCTGTCAGCCCACCCTCCACCACCCTGAGTCTCAGGGCATCTAACTGTGTGACAACGTGGGTGCAGGGAATGAGTTCTGGCTTTGCAAGGACCAGGACCCGATCCATTTGCAAAGCCTGACCATGCGTCTGAGCCAGTGGGGCTGGCGAGGCTGCAGGAAGGGCTCTGAGAGCACCCACACCCTGCTGCCACACGGCTGTACCCCCACCAGGTGAGGGGTCTGGGACAGCAAGGCGCTACCTGCTCCACTTCCCTCTCCTGGCTGCAGTGCTCCCAGAAGTCGGTGACCACGAAGGCTCCGTAGGCGCCCGCCAAGGCCGGCTCCAGCGTCCGCCCATCGTCCAGGTCCGCCGCCACCACGCGGGCCCCCAAACGCCTCAGCTGCGTGGCCGCCCTGCTGCCGGGTCTCCGCGTCACGGCGCGGACCTCCCCGGTGCCCTCGGCCAGCAGGGCCCGGACCACCGAGCCGCCCTGAGCCCCTGCGGCCGGGGATGAAGCGGGGCCGTGAGCCGGGGGCTACCAGGCCAAGCCCCCAGCCCCCAGCCTGCCCCAGGCCCTTGCTCACCGGTGGCCCCGAACACGACAAGCGGCCCCTGGCCCGCCATGGCCTCACCGCAAGCACCTCGGCTCCACTCGGCTCCACTCGGCTCCACTCGGCTGCCTTCGGCTCTGCTCGGCTCCGCTCGGCTCCTTTTGGCTCTGCTCAGCTGCATTCAGCCCCATTTGGCTGTGCTCTCGTGGGAGCGTTACTTCCTATTATTATAGGACGGACAGACTCGGATCACTTTAATTACAGAAAAGGAGCCTCACATCCCTGCAGCCAGCCTGGAAGCTGGGGCCGGGGCAGGCTGCGGCAGCGAGCATGCTGCGAGAATAATCGCAGCCCTTTGTATGGAAACCACAGAAACACAGCATTGTGTGACCCGAATTATATCCGTTTGTGTAATATTGATATTCATATTAATATATCTTATATATAATATATAATATATAATATATTATATATTATATATTATATATTATATATTATATATATTATATAATTTATTATATATATTATATATAATAATATATATATATAATATATTATATATTATATATATTATATATAATATAATATTATTATATTATATTATATTATATATTATCAATATTCATACTGATATATTAATGATACATCATATTAATATATTAATACATAAATATATCAATGCATTAATATATTTAATATATTTAATATAATTAATATTAATATTAATATTAATATTAATATTAATATATTAATGCATTAATACATTAACCATATTAAACATATTGTATAAATATGTTTATATAATTTTATATATAAATTAGTATATATTTACTATATTAATATATACTTTTATATATATACGGGTTCGTATTAATATATATAAGCAAACATATGGGCACATGATACTAGCTGAAAAAATAAATAAACGTCCCTTTCCCCAAGACCTAAGGGCTGTACAACGGGCATCGGGGATCTCAGTGGGGCTTCATTCACGCTGTCAGAAAGGGAGCGACCCCTTCCCCACGCAGGACACGCTGTTCCCACCCCACACGCAGGGCAGGCGGCAGCAGGCAGGCCTGGCATGGTGATGGACACCCAGTGGGGGACACCCGCTGGGGGCCTGGAGATGGACCCACGGAGTGACCAAACAGCCCGAGGCGGATGGGACCCACCAGGATCCTCGCGTCCATCTCCCGGCTCCACACAGGGCAACCCGAGTTACACCTTGAGAGCGTTGCCCAAACACTGCTCTGGTGCTGGTAGAAGAATGGCTCTGGGAGAACGGGACTTTATTCCTCCCCTCCTGCTCGTTTTCAAGATACAACTTGAATTTACCAGTGGAACAATGAAGGTTTCCTGGTGCAGCCCAGCGAGGGGAAGAGCTGCTGTGCGTGGCAGCAGCCTCCTCCATGGGTCTTCCCAAAGCTTCAGCCCTGGCTTAGCGACATTCAGCACCCAGCTCCCCTGAGCTCTGCCCACGCAGGGCTCCCCGGTGCTGTTGTTTGGGGGGAATTTTTGTTTGAAATCGCTCAGTGGAGATGCAGCAGCCAGGAGAGCAGCCGTGGCCGGGGCCTCACGTGGGCTGGGGTGGTTACCAGCGCTGTGGGTTTCTCGGTAGAGCCGCACTTCGATTTGCCTACACGGCAGCCCGACAGCTCTGCCGCGACAGGAAGGAAGATCGAGCAAGACCCACAGCACAGGAAGGGGCAAGGAGCGAGACAGAGCAAAAGCAGCTCGGCTGGCACGGCACGGCGGGCGGGGGGCACCACCACCACCCCTGGGGTGCTGCCCCAGCTCCTCTGTGGGGGCCCACAGCCCCCAGCTCCTCCTCGGGTCCCGGAGGGGCAGGGGCTCAGCTTCCATTTTCTGACTCAAGCTCGAGCATCCGGGTGGCAAGAGAGTGAAGTTTTGGGGAAACGTCTGAGCAGGGCCATGCAGGGGCACAGAGGATGCTCCCACCAGGACTAGGGGCATCCTCCCTCCCGCCCTGCTCGCAGGGGGATGTGGAGAAGGCGGCACGAGGCAGAGGTAAGGTGCTGGTGGGGCTGGTTGGAGCTTGGCTGCTGTCACCTAGGTGGCGTGTGGGATGTCAGGGTGCTGCTTGGGTGCTGCTTGGTCGCCCAGCGTGGGGATGAGCTGCTGCACACCTCGCTGCGGCAGCCACACGCGGCGGCACCGGCTTCGCTGCTGTGAGATGTCTTGGCTCTCCTGGTCCGGGCTCCTCACAGCTCAGCCAGAGGGGGAGAGGCTCAGGAGCAATCCTGTGCAACGGGGACATGCGTGGCTCCTCGCAGGGATGTGGCCCTCATCACGAATTCTGTCCCCTTGCCTGCTGCTGGCTGCACACACGGGCCCGGTGCAGCCTGCCCACCTCACACACCGCCAGGTTTTGCCCCCAGGTTCGTGCCATTTTGGTGACTTCAGTCCTCTTCAAAAACAGCCAGAGAAATGTAGCATAAATAGAACATGCTATTTATGTGGTGTAAACAGGAAAGGATGAGATTAGCATCCATCAGTGCATCATGCTGCCCACTAGCCCAGTGCATCAAAGAGCGAGCGGTGGTCCTGGGGCTGGGATGAAACCAGATGGGATGAAACCAGATGGGCCTTGAAAGCTTCTCTGCTGGGCTACACCCACACGTCCTTCTCCAGGACATGGGACCATTGAGCCCTCCCTGGGCCCAGCCACAGAAACAGTGAGGCCGAAGGCTCAGTGGCTGCTCCTGGTACCTCCTTGGGCTCTTTCTGCTTGTGGGGATCCCAAACACGATGCCTGAACTGCAGGTGCCAGGGCAGGCCAAGGAGGCAGGGGCTGTGTGCCCATGCCCAGCATCCTGTAGCGTGACACTGCGTGCTGGGCACTGCGAGCGGTGCGTGAGGCTTAATCCTGCTCTTATTTAAGTACCAAAGAGCATCAGGGATGCTATGAACCCTGGGGACAGGGGATTGGTGGGAGAGGGCAGCCAGATCAGGGGCTGGGTGCTGTCACGCCTGCGGTTTGAGCGCTGTGTGGAGGGCAATCCAAGGCCAGGCACGTAATTTGGGGCAGTCTGAGAGCGCAGCACGGAGGACGTTGGGTGTTGGGTAAAAGTTTCTTGAGAACTTGCAGCTGGTTTTGGGGGTTCACAACCGCAGCTCTGGGCAGGCGCCGTGTGACCGAAGCCCTGGGGGACCTGGCAGGTCTCCAAGGCTCGGCGGCGGGGCAGCACCGCGGCAGCTCAGCGCCCTCAGCTCTGCCTCCCGCTGGGGCCGAGGCTGGCCTCGCTACGGGGCAGGCTCCTGCTCAGTGTTTGTGCTGAAATCCTGAGAACGGAGATCCCCGGGGCGAGAGAGGCTGAAACTGCTCACGGGGAGAGGATCTGCGTTTCCGTGAGCTGCAGACACATACGTGCTGAAGTTTGTCCCGGGGGCATGGTCGGCTCAGTAAGTGCTTCATTTGTCATTTTGAGGCTTCCAAGGTGTAGCAGCACCCTGCAGGAAAACTTCTCTCTGAAATGACCTTCATTTTTGTCAGGTTGGAGGTACCTGTAGATCAATCCTTGCTTTTTGCTGATGAGATCTGGTGTTCGGGCTCCTAGCACGCAGCCCGCGGGCACTCCCCGGCTCCTCACCTCCACTGCTTGCTGTTTAACTCCAAGCTGGGTCTGGGCCCTGCTTTTCTGGTTGAGGTTTTGGAGGAAAAAACAAACCTGGTAGGGGTTAGGTGTGGTGCATCTAGAAGATATTTACTGGGGAGTGAGAGCACTGCCTGCTGCGATGCTGGGACGTGCGAGGCCCGGCCAGCCTTGGCTCCTGGTGACACTTTACACTGGCCAGGCTCTACAGAGTGGTGGCTGGGGTAAAACAGCCTCTGGGGCCTGTGGTTTTGAGGTAAAAAAAACTTTTCTGGTAAAGAAGGGCTGGAGGGAGAGTGCACGCAGGAAACTCTCTGTGTGGGCACAATCATTTTTGCTAACATTACGTGCAATCGGTAAAAATAAAATTAGGTGGCATCTTAAAATGGTGTGCAAGCTTAGGTGGGTGAATTACCTGCAAATCCGTCGGTTCCGAAATTGGGTCTAACGCAGAAGATGCTTCAGGGAAATTCTTTTCTGTTCTGCCAAAAGGTGGCAGCCCGTGCTGCGCCAGGAGGATTTGCTCAAACCATCGCTGGAGGGAGAGAGGCTGGAGAGGACAGCCCAGTGCAATGGCATGCGATGTGCTGCCCCTCGGAGAGCTGCCCTCCCTCCCCGCCCCGCAGATAAGCAGCAGGGAAAAACCAAAGCACCCACTGCTGCTGGGGTGGCGCGTCAATAAGGGAGCCTTGCAGCAAGAGCACCGCCACCTCCCACATCACTTGAGCAGGGGCAATTTTCTATTTTCGGCTTCCAAACTTGTCACCAGCCTTACCTACAGCCCCGAGTCCCCGCTGCTGTGGGGACAAATCCTCCTCCAGTCCTGGGGATCCAGAGCTATCACGCTGCCTGCCCCAGCTGGAGCAAGGTGCCACCCGGGCTCATGCGTGCCAGGAAATGGTGGGAAGACAGGCTGGTTTCTCTCTGAGCAACACTGCTGCCATGGCTGGGGGACAGCGAGCACAGGAGCACCATGCTCGGTGTGGGGCTTCCCGAATTAACCAGTGAGCCCCAGCGGGATGCTTGTGAAAGGAGGAGAAAGCAGAAGCAGCACCGAGGGTTTCTGCTGGTTTGGGGGCACGGAGCTGCACTGGAATGGGCAGTTCGTTGCTCCTAGAGGCACCTGGTTAATAATACAACTATTAATTAACGTAAGAGGCTTTATAACATACCTAAATACTGCAGATCAGCCAATTTCCACAGTTTTCCAGGCAGTCTGGCGTCTGCAAGACTCCATGCCATGCCAGCCTGTCCTGTATGCAATTCCTGGGCACGGACGTGTTGTGGACATGCGCCCTCTGCTCGCAGGCGTGGTGGGATGAAGGAGGTAGGGCCAGAGCTCTGCTAAGGGACAAGGCGAGTGCTGACCGGACATCCTCAGGTGGGCGACTCTTCTGCTAGAAGACAAAAGCAAAGCTAAAACCAAAGCACTCTGCAGGACTCCGCCGTGCCCATGGGTCATCAGCAGAAGCCTCCCCATGCACTGGCACTCCGCTCACCCCAGCCAGGGGTCCCCATGTCCCCAGAGCCCCACATCTGGTGGCATCCCACTGCATGGGACCCTTCTGATGATTACCACCACCTTCTTGCAAACGAAATCCCCCATCTCCCTGCCTGGGGCTCACAGATGCCAGTTCAGCTGTGCAGCTTCCCCTTCTCTCTCTTATCACCTCGGTGCCCCCAGGGGCACCAGCAGCAAGGCAGGACAGACACAAACCACCGCTGGATCCTCCTCAGGTGGCCACACAGCGCTTGCAGCCTCCTGGCCCCTGCAGATAACATCTTCTGCCCTCCTAGAGGAAACCAGCACCCACCGGGCAGTCCTGGAGCTGCGTCCATGGGAAACTTTCGTGCCGGAAGAAGAAAAAAAAAATTGCTGCCACTGCAACATTTCTTCTGCTGCTTTCTTCTCCGTGTCAGATGTTTTTGGATGAGCTGAGCCACGGCTGCTGGCTTCCAGCAGCAGGATTACGTTTTGATGTAGCACCAAGGGATGCGATCAAATAATCTCTAGCGTTAGAGCAGGTTCTCCCCCATCAAAGGGCTTTTCCTGACCAGCCACGTTTCAGAGGAAGGGCTGACAGGGAAACATCACTGCAAGCAGCAAAATCCCCTTTCATTTCAACCACGCTACTGGTTGCGGAGCAAAGATGAGAAACCTAGAGGCTGCTGCATGCAAAGACTTAATTGAATCTTCCAGGCCAGTTAGAGACAAGATGACATCAAAGGGTGAAAATTTTGCTGTGAACTGCTCCCCGCGCTCCTTTAATTTGTGCTGATATTTTAATTGGACCTAGAGGCTGCCTGAGGGGTGAAATGCGAGGCAGCTGAGCTGCCTCCGGGCCTCTGAAACCAGAGGGTCAGAGCTGGGCAGCCGAGGAGGAGCAGAAGGACTTGGCTTTCTGTCTTGGAGGGAGAGTGGGTTCAGACCCAGCTACCTTTAAAACAGCACCAGCACCCAATCCGTGCCTCAAACCTTGGCTTGCCAGCGGGTGGACAGGGATGGGCTGTGTAGGAGAGCTGTGTCTGTCGCTGCGCACCTCTGCACACTCACCGACACACTCACTCTTCATCATGAAGGGTCTCGAGGAGAAAGCGGCCCCATGGTGTGTGCAGGGACCCCAGGACTCGGCTCCGCTCCTCCCTCCTGCACCCTGGGCACTCACCCCTCGCATCTGCTGTCGGGAAACACAAATCTCACACGGGTCTCCTGGCAGGATGAGCAGGGGAGACTGCAAAGGGGCTGTCCCGCATCCTAGCCTTGTGCCATGGACCTGACTACGGACCAGAATCTCTTCCAGGTTCCCTTGGTTGACCTGTATTGACATATTTTCTCTGGAAGACGTCAGGTTTGTTTGACCAAAGCAAGCGAGAGTTAGCTGGGGCTGCTGGGCAGGCAGCACAAAGCCCCTGTGGTGCCCACGTTGGGCTCAGGAGAGGGTTTGGGCAAGGGCAGCCCTGCCTGCAAGCCGGGTCACTTCTTGCACAGCACCTGGCTGGCACACCTCGGGGTGAGGTGGCACGGACCTACACAGCCCTGGTGCTGTGCCAGGGCACTAGGATGTGGCGTCTGCATTGCTGCTGCCCAAAGCAGCTGCCCCAGGAGGTTCTGGGGCTCCTGGCGCCATGGGCTGAGCAATTCCCACCTGGACACAGCCACAGCGATGGTTTTAGGGCTGGCGAAGAGGCATGGTGCAAAGTGCTAATATAGATGAAGCCTGGAGCATGCTCAGCGGTATTTCCCTCCTCACCTCTACTCTCTGCTTTAAAAACAATGGGGCTTAGTGACTGGATGTGCTTCTAAACAACAAACCAAAAGTAAGAGCAGTCTGGCAGCGGTCCTGCAGCAGACGAGGGGGTGGGTAGGAGCTCTGTCTGCACTACGATTCATCAGCGCTGCCACTGAAGTGGAGCACCTACAGCTCTGCAACAGGATGTGGTGTTTGCCACTGCTCAGCAAGCTGTGACGGAGGTTCTGGACGGCAGCGAGGTGGCTTGGAAACCGAAACGGGTCCTCTGTCTTTCTGCTGCTGCCCCACAACTTCCTTTACAACAAACTTGACGAGCAGCGCACAGTGCTGCTGACCCACGGGTGACAGGGCTGGCACCCCAACGCTTGCCGGGTGCCCTGCGGGTGGCACGGGGCTGTCACCACACCTCTGGGCACTTCACACAGCCACAGTGCCTGAGAAAGGCACCTGCAGAAGCGGTGCTGGTGAAGGCACCAAGCCTGCAGCACACGAGGTCCGGGCAAGCAGGCAGAGATGCTGCAGCACAATGGGCTCAGCCCCTGCCCAGCCCGCAGCAGTCTGAGCTTTTGGCTGACCCGAGCCCCAAGCTAAGACAGATGCTGCTGGATTTTAGTGTCAGAGAATCAGGCAGGGCAGGGCTGGCATCCGAGCTCTGCACGCAGCAGCCACAGCTCTGGAGTGGGCCCACGAGGGCTCGTGGCAGTGGCTGTGGATGGCCACCAGCTCAGTGCACGTCCCCCTGTGCCAGTGGTGGGGAGGGCAGTGTTACCTCCCCACCACGCCGCTCCCTCCCACGCCGCTCCTCTCGTTCCAGCAGGAAGATGGATAAGGGCTGAGCAGGGCAGCCAGAGCTCACACTGACGTGCTGTCTGCTGTGTGCCCACCCGAGGGAACACCGGGCAGTCCATGGGAAGGTGGTGGGCGCAGGCTGAGAGCCGTGCTGCTGCCAACACCGCGCTCCTCACCCCGGGATCGCCGATGCCACGGGAGGCCTCTGATGGAAGGTGAGTGGTGGCCGGAGGGAGCTGCAGGGACACTGACACTGACACGGGCAGGTCCTCGGGTCTGGCTGTGGCTGGGCTCTGCGGCAGGACAGGCAGTGGGACAAGGAAGTCCAGCACCTTGGTGGGGTTTGTGTCCAAAACTGGGGTGAGGTGGGGCACCCAGGTGTGAGCTCCAATGGTGGTTGCCAGTCTGAGGGCTTGGGGTCTGCTGTGGTGGCATGGGGGGAGCAGCTGCCTCTGAAGGCAGATGATCTTCATCAGACCCTGCTCTGTGCAGGCTTTGTTTCCATCATCTCTTGTGTTCTTGGGTTTCTTTAACTCCATTTTCTATAGCCACCACCTTCACCAAGCACCTCCTAACACACACCACAGTTTTAGGATGGCATCGCCTCCAGGAGGACTTTCCCTGGAGGTGATGCCATCCTCCAGGACTTTGTCAGGTTCCCCTGGAGGGCTCTGGTTTATGCCCTGCTCCCAGCAGGGCTGCCCTCACAGCCAGACCAAGCGCTCCACCGCCACCCTCCCCAGCACCCCTGAACCTCAAACCAGAGCCAACCCTGCCGCTCTCCTCTCCCGCAGAGGCTTGGATCAGTCGCTACCAGAAGCAGCTGGTGAGGTCCATCTCACCACAGTTCCTGGAGGAGATCATCTGCCACCTGCGGAGGCTGGACCTCCTCACGGCGGAGGAGGCCAGCCGGGCGCAGGAGGCGAGCTCCCTGCCCGAGCAGGTGAGGGCCGTGGTGGATGTCCTGGCTGGCAAGGGCAGCTATGCCTCCCAGTGCCTGCAGACCTTCATCGAGACCACCAATTCCCAGCTCTACCTCCACATCACTGTTTACGGTAGGCAGCGCACAGGGGGAGCAGGACAAGGGGCTCTGCGGCCCCGTGGCAGCGCCGCTGCTGGCTCAGGGCCTCCTCCAGCCTCAGCCAAGGAAGGACAACAACAAGGGGGTGACAGGGCTCGCGAGAGTCGCAGCAGAGAGCAGGAGCCCTGTGGGGTGCAGCAGCGATGCCGTACCTGTGCTCGGAGGGTGGTGGATCCCAGGGAGCTCACACGGTCTGACAGGACCACCTGGGGACGGATCCTCCATCGCCGCCCACCTGCAGCAATGCGGGGATGGGGCAGGGCCTCGGGGGGGGCCACGCAGCCTCTGAGATGCTTCCACAGCCTGGGAAGAGGCAGAAAGTGAGAGGACCACGTCAGCAGTGCTGGACTGCAGCCCCCAGGCTCGCACCCCAGCTGAGGCATCTCCTCTGCTCCCCAGGCAGAGGCAGCAGCCCCAAAAACACCATCTCCTTCCTCCCCTCCAGCCCCTGTTTTATCCTGCACTTCAATATAAATATTGCTGGGGTTTGGGTGCAAGCAAGGGTTCAGATCTGTGGCAGTGAGGCTGAGGCCAAGCCAGGGAGCCACGCCACAGGATCGGGCCCAGGGAAGAAAACTGGGGCCAGGCACATGCCAGAGACCCCCAGGCAAGTGCAGAGAGCTGAGGAGGGCCCGGGGACAGGCTGCAAAGGCAGTGCACAGATCAGGGTCTGGATCAACAAGGCCCACGGCAGGCACAGGCACCCTGGAGCTGTTGACAAGCGCTCCTACAGCACAGCTCAGGCAGGGATGGGAGGCTTAAATGGGCTTAAATGGGCTCCTGGCCCTGCAGATGTGGGGGGAGGCTGCAGGTGAGGCCAGTCAGGGCCCTGGCACACGCCTCATGCATAGGCTTTTGCTTTTTTTTTTTTTTTTTTTTTTTGCTTTTTTTTTTTTTTTTTTTTGCATTTGTGGTTCTCCTCCTCCCCCTCACCTCCTGTTTCATTTCTCTCTGGGCAGAGCCGATGGTGCAGAAACATCTGGAGAGCCTCCTGAGCTACTATGGGAACGGCTTGGAGACGGGTCCCCTCCAGCGCCTCATGAACCTGCTGCTGGTGGAAGGCTTGACCGACATCCAGCAGAAGGAGCACGACATCCTGCAGATCGAAACCACCAAAGGCCTCCGGAACGTGTCCAAGAGCATCCCTTTAGAGAAGCTCTTCCTGCCCCTGTCCAAGGTCAGCATCCCCCCACGGATCTCCGTGACCGTAGGGGTGGCTGGCATCGGCAAAAGCAGGCTGGTGAAGCTGTTTGTCCACAGCTGGGCAAAGGGGGAGATCAACAGGGACATCATGTTGGTGCTGCCCCTCACCTTCCGGGAGCTCAACACCTACGAGAAGCTCTCTGCAGAGCGGCTGATCCGCCTGGCCCTCCCTCACGTCACCGAGCCCAACTGCATCCCCACCGGAGCCGCCAGGACGCTGCTCATCCTCGACGGCTTGGATGAGTTCAAGACTCCCTTGGATTTTTCCAACACGGTTGTGTGCACCGACCCCAAGAAGGAGATCCAGGTGGACAACCTGATCACCAACATCATACGTGGCAACCTGTTACAGGAGGCTTCTGTCTGGGTCACCTCCCGGCCGACAGCAGCCAGCCAAATCCCCGGCGGGCTGGTTGACCGGATGACAGAAATCCGAGGTTTCGGAGCAGCTGAGATGAAAGAATTTTTGGACCAGATGTTCCTGGACAACAGAGACTTGTCCAGCCAAGTGCTGCATCATATCAAGGCTAACAGATCCTTACACATCATGTGCACCGTTCCTGGCTTTTGCTGGATTTCTGGCTCTTCGATTGGTTATTACCTAAAAACCAGCACCGATCAGTCCCAAGAAATGACAGCTGTTCCTAAGACCCTCTCAGAAATCTATTCCTATTACTTTAAAATGGCTTTGAGCAGCGACTGGCCGGAAAAGCAGCGAGAAACACTCAGGATTGAGCAAGCTGTGAACAACAGCAAGAAAATCCTGGGCAGCCTGGGCAGGCTGGCCTTCTACGGGCTGCTCAAAAGGAAGTACGTGTTTTACGAGCAGGACATGAAGACGTATGGCATAGACCTCTCCTTGCTGCAGAGCAGCTTGTGCAGCAGACTCTTACTCAAGGAGGAGATGCAGTCCTCCACAGCCTATTATTTTTCCCACCTAACCATACAGGAGTTCTTAGCAGCTATTTATTATTACACCGCTGCGAAGCGGGCAATATTCGACCTCTTCACGGAGAACGGGATGTCCTGGCCCAAGCTGGGTTTCCTCAACCACTTCAAGAGCGCCGTCCAGAGGTCTCTGCAGGCCGAGGACGGGCAGCTCGATATCTTCGTGCGCTTCCTCTCGGGGCTGCTCTCCCCCCAGGTGAACAAGCTGCTCTCCGGGTGGCTCCTGGCGAAGGACGAGCACAACAGCTTCAGGAGCCAAGCGATCAGCTTCCTCCAGGGCTGCCTGAACACGGACTACGTTATCTCCTCGCGGACAGTGAACACGGTGCACTGCCTGCAGGAGATCCAGCACATGGAGATCGCCAAGTCTGTGGAGGAGGCGATGAAGAACGAGAGCTTGGCCGGGATGCTCACGCCAGTGAACTGCTCCGTCCTGGCCTATCTCCTGCAGGTCTCCGACGTGTGCGTGGAGGAGACCAACCTCTCCAACTGCCTGACTTACAACGTCTGTAAGAGCCTGCTCCCCCAGCTCCTCTTCTGCCACAACCTCAGGTAAGGCGCAGTGGGGCTGCACTGGGATTAGCAAGCAGGGACACCAGACTGCTCCCATGACTCAAAACCCCAGGGGTCTACAGGAGATGCAGGCCCACCAGTGCTGTCCCTCAGCACAAAGCTGTCCTTTCTCCTGGGAACGGCACGGGACCAGCTCTGCAGTCTCAGGGAAGCCACCTCTGCTTCTGGGCCTGAGTTTTTCTGCTCATGAAGCGCAGACGCCATGGGACAGCTGTGTTCCTATACAGCTGTGGGTAGTCTTTTCCTCACTTTTTGTCCTCCAGAGTACCTTGGCTTTTACTCTTTCCTTCTATTTCCTCCAGGCTGGACAATAACCAGTTTAAGGACAACGTGATGGAGCTGCTGGGCAGCGTGCTGAGCGTGAAGGACTGCCAGATCCAGAAGCTCAGGTAGGACCTGGCCCAGACGAGCTCTTCCTGGGGAGAACCAGAGCGAGGGGCCTCCAGGAGCGGCCGTCCCACTGCCTCCCCAGGGTGCCAGGTGACAAGGACAGCCCCACGTGGGGAGCTCCTGCACCTTACCCTTGCTCCGGGAGCCCAGGCTCCCTGGGACAAGCTGCCAGCAGCAGCCCTGTGCAGGCCATGATTCATCCAAAAGCCCGATCAGTGCCACCCCCCTCAGTTATTTTTAGCTGGGCTCCTACCTCCTTGCTGTTTTTAAACCTGGAATTTGGGCAGCAAGCTGCAGATGGCTTGTCTTGGTAACCCACCTCCCAAGGTCCTGGGTGTTTGCTGGGCACGAAGGGCTCAGCATGGGTTAGAGCAGCTGGTGCATGGAGATGTGTGGCCTCGAGAAGACAGGTCCCCTCTTTCCCATCTCCCTTCCCTTCCTTGTTTGTGGCTGCACACAGAGGCCCCTTCACTGTGAGCTCTGTGTTTCACTACATGAATTAAGTCTAGAAACTCCCCTTCCACCCCGTCCCTGCAGAGCCACACCAGAGGAGCACACCCCGAAGCATTTGCACAGCAAGGCAGGGCTGTGCCACCCACCAAACGCTCCCCATCGCTCTCCTCTGCTGCACCATCCCCAGCTGCATCCCAGCAGCGCTCGCAGCCGCACCGGGGCTGTGAGAGCCTCTTCCTTCCCCTGACAGACACCCGCTCTCTTTTTCTGGGCAGCTTGGCAGAAAATCAGATCAGCAACAAGGGTGCCAAAGCACTGGCCAGGTCACTGATGGTCAACAGGAGCCTGATGGTGCTGGAGTAAGTGCTGCCCCCTCCCAGCTCGCGCCGCGCTGTCCCTGTGCAGCCAAACCCCTCCTGGCTCCCCGATGGAGATGGGGACAGCCTTGTGCCCGACCCTGGCATCCCACAGCAGCACTCAGCTGAGCTGGGCACGTGTTGGTGAACTGCCACAGTCCCTTCTCGTGCCTTGCTAACCGTGTCCTTTCTGCTCACCTCTCCCCTGCCTCGCCCCAGCCTGCGGAGCAACTCCATCGGCCCCTCGGGAGCGAAAGCGCTGGCTGATGCACTGAAAAAAAACCAAGTCCTGCTCTCCCTGAAGTAAGTCTCAATTTCTGCAGCACCCCCAAGAGCAGACGCATGGGACGAGGCATGGGGAGTCCCTGGGCACACCCTGGTTCGGCTGTGCCGGGCAGCAAGCCTGACTGCAGGGGGCACGGAAATAATAGGGGCCCTAAATCCCCATCAGCCAGAGGGGCCCTAAATCTCCCTTGGGATGCAGGACTGCACAACAGCAAAGCAGACTGCTGCGGGCAGTGAAGCTGGGAACCCCTTAGTGCTGTATCAGGGGGTTCCTGCTCACCCTGCACTGGTGGCAGCCCTGGACGGGTGTTTGATGTCTGGGGGTGCTGAGATGAAGCAGGTGCCACCCGCCCTGGTACTCGCTCACAGCTTGCTCCTCTCCTTGCAGCCTGCAGCACAACGTGATCAATGAGGACGGTGCCACCTTCCTGGCCGAGGCCCTGCTCACTAACCACAAGCTGACGACCCTGCAGTGAGTGACTGGGACCCGGTGCCCCCCTGCTCCTCCCAGCCACCAGCAGACCCCATGTGGGCTCCGCCTCAGCTCCATCCCGGTGTCTGGCTGGCCACGGGGGCCAAGCAGCAGAGCCGGGGCTTTCCCATTGTGCTGCTTATCCTAGTTTACCATCCCCACACCACCCCTGTCAGCAAAGACCTTCCAGACCTCTAGAGGTTGTCACAACCCAAGTTCTTTCCCAGTCTGACACGTTCTCAGGGTGGAAGAGCACTGCCAGAGCTCAGAGTAACCTACAGGGGAGGAAGGGGGTGCAGGTGCTGCCAGCAGAGAGGTGCCTGGGCCTGGCTGATAATCAGGGTGACTTCCTCTCCTTTGCAGCCTGCAGAAAAACTCCATCGGAGCCCAGGGCGCGAGGAAAATTGCAGAAGCACTGAAGAGGAACTGCAGCCTCAAGGAACTCATGTGAGAGCCGACAGGGGCAGCACAGGGCCGAGGGATGGCAGTGCCAATGCCATGTGTCCCTGGGAGCTGAGGGCAGGGCTCTGGGCTGTGCTACGCAGTCAGGAC
Source organism: Aythya marila (assembly GCF_965140915.1). Taxonomy (NCBI): domain Eukaryota; kingdom Metazoa; phylum Chordata; class Aves; order Anseriformes; family Anatidae; genus Aythya; species Aythya marila. Next base: position 6,037,177 of record NC_139056.1, on the reverse strand, counting down.
AGGCTTTGTCCAAGGGGGACGTCGTGGGTGAGGGTGGGAAGCGTGCCAGAATGGCTTTTGGATAGACCTGGTGTTGAGGTGCTCTGCTTACCTCTGAGATGCTCTGCTTACCTCTGGGGAAGCAGGGAGCCACGGAGCGAACCAAGGGGCCAGGCTGCTCTCCAGAACGGTGGGGCTCCAGGCCCTGTAGGTACATTAAAAGAGGTTTCAGCTAAAAAGCAATTTTGGTACAGCAACACGGGTGTGTGTGGGCTGGAAATTAGACCGCAGCAAATTCATGCTTGTGGTCGGACCCCAAGGGTGTTCCCGTGACCCAAAGGTACACCAGGGGACATGGGGACCCTGTGGTGGCACTCCTGCTGGGTCAGGTGAATCCTTGGCAGCAGGTCTAAGCATGGCATGGCCACAGCAAGGGGAGGCCAGCAAAGCTGCTCAGGTCCCGCTGGAGGGCAGGGGGCTGTGGGCCCCACGTTGCCAGCAGGGGCTCTGGCTGTGACACGGCTGCTGGTAACGCTCCCTCTGCCTCCTGTCTTAGGCTCTCCAGCAACTCCGTTGGAGACAACGGCTCGGTCGCCTTGGCTGAAGCTCTGAAGGTCAACCACAGCCTGCAAAGCCTCGAGTAAGTCCCCGACATGCGGCAGCCCCTGGCTGCTTCCCCCCCTGCTGCCACAAAGCCCCTTGCTGGGCGCCCTCTGCTTCTTCCACCTTTGCTCCTTTGGCCTCGGCTCCCCTTGGTGACCTCTTCCTTGGCGTAACAGACACTTTTAACCCCCAACACAACCCCGCAGCCCACCCAGCAGTGCCAAGAGCTGCCCATCCTAACACCCCCCTCTTTGTGTCAGTCTCCAGAGCAATTCCATCAGCAGCGCCGGGGTCGCAGCTCTGACAGTGGCTCTCTGCTCCAACAAGGGACTCGTCAACCTCAAGTAAGTGGCACTCGTGACAGCAGCTCCGTTCCATCTAATGCCACCCCACAGAAATCACAGGAGCTCTGTCTGAACCCCAGGAAGCGCTGCTTTACAGGTGACGGAGCCCTGGCACAGGTTGCCCAGAGGGGCTGTGGAGTCTCCTCCTTGGAGATCTCCAAAAGCCACCCGGACATGGGCATGGGCAGCCTGCTGGAGCGGGGGGTGGAGGAGATAGGCCCAGGGATCCCCTCCAACCTCGGCCACGCTGTGATCCGTGATCCCTATTTTCACTGGGGTGGTCTGTGCACAGCCCCACACCACCAGGACACACTTCAGGCTTCTCTTCTCCGAGGACACCTCTTGCTGAGAACAGCAGCAGCTTGTTTCGCTGCAGACAGCGATGCAGGGAGCGGAGATGCAGATGCTGGTGGAGATGCTGGTGCCACGGATGGTTACAGCCCCAGAGCAGGGGGCAGAGGGGCCGGGGGGGCAGCCGATGCCCTGCCTTGGTGCTCCCCGCCCAGCCTCTGTCTTTCCCCAGCCTCCGGGAGAACTCCATCAGCAAGGAGGGGGGCCCTGCCATCGCCCGCGCCCTGCGGACCAACAGCACCCTCAGGAGGCTGGAGTAAGTCCCACGGGGCCAGGAGGGCACCCACGCTGCTGCGTGGTGTCGCTGGAGATGTCCCAAACCACGTGTGACTCGTGTCTTCTCTGTCCTCTGCCCCTAGCTTAGCAGCCAACCTGCTGTACGACGAAGGCGGCAAGGCCATCGCCCTGGCGATGAAGGAGAACAGGGCGCTCACCTCCCTCCAGTGAGTTTCCCTCGGAGCTGGTGGGCAAGTGGCTTCCTTGAGTTGCCCTTCCACGAGATGTGGAGCTTGCCATCCTGCATGGACCCGTGGGGGCCTTGCACTGGGTGAACGGGGTCACCCCCGAGCCTCCACCGCATTGGAGGTGGTGAGCAGATGGGTGCTGAGCCCGGAGGGACCGGGGCACCCCACAGCCTGGCCTTCACCTCCCCTTTTTTTGCAGCTTGCAGTGGAACTTCATTCAGGCAAACGCGGCCACAGCGCTGGCACAAGCACTCAAGTCCAACAGCAGCCTGGCCAGCCTCGAGTAAGTGTGGATACAGGCGGGCAGGTCCTAGGCACCCCTGGGCATGGACCCCCAGGGCACTTTGGCACACCGTGTCCTTTGCTTGATGCCCGTTTCCCTGCTCCTGGGTGCTGGGGCTGAGGCAGATGCAGGATTTCCCTGTCTTAGCTTGCAGGAGAACGCCATCGGAGACGAGGGGATGGCCGCCCTGTCCGCTGCGCTGAAGGTCAACACCACCCTGGCAGATCTCCAGTGAGTGCCCGGGCTGTGGCAGGGCCCCAGCGTTGCAGCTGGTCTGATTAGCTCGCCTAATTAGCGCACCACGGCCACCTCAGGACGTGCACTGAAGGGCTCTTGTTCTCTTGCAGCCTTCAGGTGGCTTCAATCGGTGCGGCTGGGGCCCAAGCCCTAGCGGAGGCCTTGATGGTCAACAAGAGCCTGCAGATCCTGGAGTAAGTGCTCGGTGGGGCCAGCGAGTCCCCGACACGGTGACACCGCTCCCTGGGGGTTCCTGAGGCTCCGGTCTTTGGCTCATCACCTCTTGCACCCTCTACATCACGCCCTAGCAAACTTACCTGTCCCTTGGCTCGCTGATGTGGGGCTCCCTCTCCCACCTCCTCCTCTCGCCCACGGAGAGCACGGGGCCCACGGGTCACCCCGGGCTGTCCTTCCCCATGGTCTGCCTTCCTTTGCAGCTTGAGAGGAAACTCCATCGGCGTAGCAGGAGCCAAAGCGATGGCCAACGCGCTGAAGGTGAACCGGAGCCTCCGCAGGCTCAAGTAAGTACACCCTGCTCCCCGGGGTGAGGCAGGAAAAACGCCCCCAGACCTTGCTGGAGGTCGGTGCTCTGACCCTGCCGCCTCCCGCAGCCTGCAGGAGAACTCCCTGGGCATGGACGGAGCCATCTGCATCGCCACCGCTCTGAAGGGGAACCACGGCCTCACCTACGTCAAGTAAGTGGCTGCTGAACCAGACGGTAAGGCAGGGGTGGGGGAGACCTTTCCCACTGCTGGCACTGCCCATCCCCAGCTGCCCTGCAGGGGCTGGGGGCCAGGGCATCCCGATCTCCTCCCGAGTAGCAGCCAACATCCCTACACCACTCCAGACCCCACAGCTCCTCTCCGGGGATGCCTTCAGGGCAAAGGACCATCCTAAAAGTCAAATGCTCCCCAAAATACCACAAGGTGCAGCTGGATCAGCCCTTCCAGCTCCCCAGGGGTGTTCTGCAGCTGCTCACCTGGCTGCCTTGGGGCTCTCAGAGCCAGAGTCCTCTGCGACCAGGTCCTCGCACGAGGTCTGGGCTGGTGTGGCGAGGTTGCAAGCGATGCTGGAGGCTGGTGCAAAGCTGGGGAGCTTCTCTCAAAAGCACCCCGTGTCCAAGCCTGAATTCCTCTTCCTCCCCTCTCTCAGCCTGCAAGGGAACCGCATCGGGCAGTCGGGAGCCAAGATGATCTCTGACGCCATCCGGACAAACTCACCCGACTGCGTCGTGGAGGTGTGAGGGCCCCTAGCTGCAAGGAGGTGGCCTGGTGGGGCAGAGGGCGTCCCTTCGGCCGCTTGTGCCTGCACAGGGGGACGCCGGGCCCAGCGGGGGAGAGCAGGGGCAAGGAGATCCCCGAAGCTCTCAGCAGGGCCCCCAGGGGCTGGCGGCTGCTGGGACGTGGGGCTCCAGATCAGCAGTGCATGAGGGTCAACGCTTGCCAGTGTTAAGAAGCTGGGGAACACAGGGCTGGGGGCCCCTTCAGCAGAGCCCTGGGGGAGCTTGGAGGCTATGTGAATGGGTGAAATGGAAACAGGAGGGAGGAGGGGACACCCCACACGCCAGGCCCTTTTCCCGTGCACAGGGATAACTCACCTCCCACCGCCTGGGCAGCAAACCCCTCCTGTGATCTCCGTGATGCTGGGGCCGTGGTGCTGTGCCCGGAGCCTGCCCCACACCAGGCACATCCTGACCGCCCAGCAGCTCGGCTCTCTTCTCACCCTGGGTTGCTGTAGGCCAACGTCACGGTGCCCCACCCCGGCCCCGGGACATTGCTCCCAGTGCCAGCTCTTCTCCATCGAGGTCTGCTAGGGAGAGGCTGGGAGAGGCGGGTGAAACAGCCGCCCCTTCTCACCACACCAAATCCAGCCCCATCCTGCAGCTCCTGCTGCAGTCCCAGAGATGAGAGCTTTGCTGTTCCCCCGCTCAGATCAGTCGGGGGTGCTTTGGAGCAGGGCATTTCAGAGCAGGGGCTGCTCCTCGTGCAGCGGTGCGCCTTGCCGTGCCCTCAGGAGCAAGATGGTTTTGGCTGGGCGTGCCCGAAGTGTTTGGTAGTGCTGTCCTGCACCAAAGCCTCTTGGAAGAGACAGAAATCCCAAGGTGTAGGAGTAGAACCATCTAGAAAGGCCTTGGGAAATAAAGAGCCCTTGGGAGAAAGGAAGGAGGAGCGGGAGGGCGCGTGGAAGAGGACCAGCACTGCATGAGGACAGGCCACCTCCAGCACGCACATCCAGGTGCTGCTGGGAGGCCTCCTGACAAAGTTCTGCCTCTCACGGGTTTAGGCTGGACTTCTTGGGTTTCCTGCTCTTGCCATCGGTGACAAGCTGGGTGACCTTGGGACGTGTCTTCCCCCTGTCCCAGCTCTGGAGAGGGTCCTCCCCTAGCAGGTCACCTTTTGGGCAGGCAGCTGCTGAAACAGAGGTGCCTGGTGATGCCTCAGGGTGTGCAGCAGAGACACGGTGATTCCAGAAGGTGCCAGGTTTGCAGGTGACCAGAAGCCAGCCTGTGCAGCCCCCAGAGCTCCTGCCAGCCACTGCCCCTCTCCCTGACCCACCCCAGCCAGACTCCACACTCGGACACGCTGCTGCTGCTGTCCTGCTCCAAACACCTCTGGGGGCTGCTCCTGGAGGACTGCTGGGGTGAGCTGTGCGATCTGTACATACTTGGAAATAAATCAGTTCCTAGCTGGAAAAATTCCTTTGCACGGCCTTTCTCTATTGCTTGTGGATCATCGCATAGGACATTCAGCGTGCACCACTAGGGCTGCGTGCCCCTGCCCAGGCTGGAGCCCCCACACCCTGCTCTAGCACACCAGGAGGGCTCATGGCTTTTCCATAAGGCATTACAGGCTGGCTCGTGATCTCCAGCAGGATATAGTGATGCTGAGTGACGGAAGTCCTACCTCTGTCATCATTATTTCAGGGCAGACAGGGCCCTGAGGCCAGCTCTGCCCCAAGTCTGTTTGGAACCCTAAGCTAAATGTTACCTGAAGTACCAAAAGGAGACAGCAATCAATGATCCCAAGCAGGCTGACAAACCCTGGAGCTGCAGGAAATATGAGGTTAACAACAACCTGAAAGCCATTTATAGATCTGTATGCACGTACACATACCTAGCTATACGAAAACACTTCCGTGCTGGAAGTGTCAAACACCCAGAGGGTGCATTTCCCCTGGCACTGGGGGTGGCTGCTACAAGCACTGCTGCTCACGCCTGATACAAGAAGCTGTAAAGCAAACCACAGCTCCCCTAAATCCTGGCGGGCTGTGTTGGAAGGCTAGGTGGCAGTGCTGCCTGAAGAGCCTCTGGCTCTGCGCACGTGATTTAGTGCATCAGCTTTCCCCTTCAGCCTACAGTATAGGAAATAACAGAAAACTGGTCCAAACTCAGAGACTGTGCCCAGTCACACGGGAAATCTCCCTCACAGGTCAAAGGCATCTCTTTCAGCATGCAGGGAGGACCAGTGTGGATTCCCTGAATACCACAAAATAATGCTTTCCGATCAGGTCCAAAAATCTGGACATTTCAGCCCTTGGGAGAAGGAATGGGGCAAGAGAATACATTTTTTCCCTGGCTGTCACAAGACCACCTTAATGGATTTGCAGTAGGTATCTAGCACTAAGAACACCATCTTCTGTGTCTTTCTTTGAAGTGAGGTGCAAAATGCTGATTAACTTTATAATTACGGGTGCAAAGAAAGGTGCTAACTGTCAGCCAGTTCAGCTCAAGCCTATATAATTCAGTGCATTTCAGCTCGTCACAGCACCCACATATGTCCTGTTAACTACATAAAAGTTGTGGAGTGTGTACCTGTGAAGTTTGGGCTCATTCCAACAGGACATTTTAAGTTCTAAGCTCTGCTGACAGGTGTCAGAGAATCGGAAATGAAAAATCTCTTGTTTTTTCAAGTAACTCACGTGCATTCCTTCCTTCAGTGCAATAATGGAGGGGTTGGACCTGACTGTAGACTTCAGATGTAGGGAAAGCAAAGTACTTCGGTGATGTGAAGAAAAGAGAAAGGCAAGAGAACAGCCTGGGCTCTTGCCTGCCCTGATGAACACACACCAGAATGAACTCTTCTAATCAAGCACTGATTTCTGCTCCTGTGAAGACAAACCATGACACTAAAGCAGAGCTAAAGGGAAGGAGGGAACACACTACAAAATCTCCAGCTTTTGCTTTCATCTGAGTACCTTCACTGGTGGCACCAGTTAAACCCACCGACCTTCCCAGCACACGAAGCACTTCTGTGAGCAGCAGACTACCAAAGCCTGGATGCCTACAGGCTCGTGTTCATGTCCCAACACCACCACGGCCCTATACTAACCTTCAGCTCCTACCACATACCTTGTGATCCTCTGGCTCCTGCACCCATCTCTTATTCCTCAACAGGTTAACTGAGTATCTCCATTAAGTATTCTCCTAACATCTCCTTGTTTTTTTCCCTAAAGCGTGCAGGAATTTAAAATCCAGACATCCTTATCACTCTTCACTGGAACTGGCCAGGTATCCTAGAAGTTCTTCAGGGAGGGGTAGACAAAGGGGGCGATCACTTGATCTTGTTCCTATAAAAAATCAGGCTCAAACTGGTAAATAATTAAGTATGGAAAATACACCTATTCCCGATACAAGTAGGAATGTTTTCTTAAATAAAAAAATGCAAAGGGGACCTCTTCTGCCAGGAGAACAGCTCTGCACACCAGTCAAATTCTACTGACTTTTGGGTTTGGACATCTGTTCTCTTGGTGACCCGTGATACATGAAGAAAGGCAAGCAGAGGAACAAAAGGAAGCGACAGTGCCCAACTTCTGGCCATTTGAGTGCCTAAAGCTCAGTCTACCCTGGAAGCACCAGTATAATTAAAGGACTAATTTCATATGGATTTAATTACAGCACAGTCTCACACAGTTGCTCTCAGGACACTCAAGCACGGTGCACTCAAGTCTGAGAACAATTCCCATTGACACAGCTGAAATGCTAAGAGATGCTGCACGGAAGGCAGGCTTTGAGGATCCCTTCACTAGTTTCCCAGTTTTAACTTCACTCCTTAGTTCTGCTGGCACTGCTCTTTGTAGAGACAAGCCCTTGATTAAGTAAAGGGTATGCTTAGGATAAACAGATTTAAGCCAGTTTTAAAATCAATTTAAATGTGTTCCCAGAGCAGCTTTTCATCCAGCTTTATTAAGCCAAAAAATCTGTTTGGACATAATAAAATGCAGGGAAATCAGGCACACAATGCTCACTGGAGTGAGACTTCTGGCACTGCAGCACATGAGGGCCAGTTCTAATGCAATTATGGAAATAACAGCACTCCACATTACTGTGATTCTCATTACGGATAAACTGCTCATACTTTGCGAGTCACAGGACTGGCAATCCAGGTTTAATTTTCAAGTTTAATGAACATTATTTACCAACTCCTGAATTCATGCTGACGAGCGCTTTTCAGATGGCAGGATATTAGTTCCTGGCCTGAATGCTCTCCAAAGTTTTTATTTCAAGGTGCCTCCTGGTCCTGCTGCTAGAGGGTCAGAAGTCGTTGTCGCTTTCCTCTAGAGGTTCTGGCTTCTTTGCTCGCTGACTGGATTTGCTTGGGGAGATTTCCATGCTGTCATCTTCCACATCCTCCTCCTCCTCTTCATCTTCATCATCATCCAGGTCAATCTCGCTATCCCCCGACTCCTCCTGCAGGGAAGCACACCGAGTCCATGACCAGTTCAGCTCTCGGGTGGCGAGGCACCTCTGCCAGCTCAGAAGTAAAGGCTGGCGCCTCTGGCTGACATCAAGCTGCTTCCTCCCCTATGCCTGGGGCCATGGGGACAGCCATTTATTTGTCTGGACTGCTACGGATCCAGACTTGGACTTGCCCTGGACAGCAGCAGATTCTGCCAGAGGTTTCGTTCTAGCCCACAGCTCTGGATGCTGCCTTTTAGAATAACAATAGGCCAGAGCTCAGCTGCCTCTGGGAGCTAAATGCCCACACGGCTCCACCAGCAGCTCCCCGCCTTGCTAGACACTGCCTGCTCCAGTCGATTCACAACAAACATCCTTCCTCGCTTCATGGGGCTGACAAAAATGAACTTCCTGACTTCTCCTCAATCCGTGGTATTAAAGGCCTCGCACAGTGTTTAATTTCAAAGTGGTACCTGCTGTGAGACCAAAGAATCAAGGCCTAGTGGAAGAAAAACTGCAGAAGAAACCCACCTGTGCCTTGGCGATGATCTTGCGCTTGCCTGGCTGGGCTGGGGCAGATCTCCCCTTGGAGAACCAGAGCAGAAAGGAGAGGCAGAGCAGGAAAAAAAAAAAAAAAGTACAAGAACGTAAAAGAAAAAAATAAAATAACCAGAATGGGAGCAGGAGGGAAGGTGGCAAAGGCAGGTACAGCTGGGGCATCACGTGCCACATCTGAGAACTGGTTGTTATGCTGCAAAGGACACTGAGAATACAACCAAAGGGGGGGAAACTGAGTCTAAACTAGAAAGCACAAGTAGGTGCCCAGAGACCTGCTCACCAAAAGGAGGCATGCAGGTGGTCCTGCCTGAATCGTGTGCTGCAGGAAAGCAGCTGCCCTGTACGGGAGGGGAGCTAGAGGCAGGGAAAGGCAGAAGAGCTGCCTGGACAGGGTTCACGTCCCCATCCCACGTGGGGCAGCAGTCACCTTCAGGTTGAGTGCTCACCTTGTCTTCCCAGACTCACGGGCAGCTCTGCCAGGTGATGGGGTTGGTGACTGGACTGCAGGAGATGCCCTGTTCCACACACAGGAGAAACCCACAAGCAAAGGTGGGGTGCCCCGTGCAGGGGGTGCAGGCTCATTGGTACAGCTCAGGGGCTCATCGGATAGGAGAAGGGAAGGACAGGGGAGCCACACAAGCAAAGAAGTGCCAGAAGCCAGCTCCCGGGGAGGCTGCAGTCTGCTCTCTTCTCAAACCCAGAGCCTGATCAGCTCCTAACCAGCCTCACTAGTTTTGTTTCCTGACCTCAGACACAGAAGCCTGCAGGAGTCCCTAGCAAGCTTCTCAGCCCTGGTGCCTGCTGAGATGCAGAACTAAGAGGGCAGAGCCCTCAGACAACCAGCCTGGCTGCAGCTGAGGCAATGAGAGGCTTTCCTTTCCACACCTGATGTGCCAACAGGGAGACATGGGAGAAGGCTGTGAGCAGGACACAGTAAAAAACAACACAAGGGAAATCCAAAGGGGAGAGAATTACAGAGGATGGTTATTCATAGACAGAGCTGGCAAGGACTTGGTAAAGAACAATCAGGCAGCACTGGGACTGAAGTCACAGCATCTTCACCTACAGCACTGGCACTCCTGACCCTACCCAGAACTGGGTCTGAGTGCCAAGGGCATACCTCACTCCCCAGAAAGCAATGAACAGCTCTCTACATCCATTCTGGCAGAAACAAACAGCAGAGCACAGTCTGTAAGCTGCTTTCCAGAGAAAAAAGCGAGGACAAACAAGGTGAAGGCAGCTCGCTGGCAGGGCACTTAACTCCCTTATCGCTATGGTGCCTCCCAGTCCCTACAACGACCACTTAACAGTGGCATTTTTCCTTTTCTGAACCTATCTGCAGGAGAAATAGCCTGCCCAGAGCTCTGCACCGCTAAGCCAGCAGCATCAGACAACCATGGCAAACGGCTTTTGTATTTGGTGGCAAACATCAGGAGTTCCCACCTATCCTTACATCCCCCCAGCAGCTTCTCTCTCATTTTAAACTCTCCTTGGGACCCTGGGGCCTGGCGACCCACCACGGCTCACCAGAGGGCTCTGTGGCAGGCAGTGCAGTGCTGGGCATTTGGCTGGGAGGACAGAGGTGCTGACCCTGCCTGTGCCCACGCTCCCAGAGCTCACGTGTTACTGCAGGCACAGGCTGCTGTGCTCTGAGCCCACCAGAGCTCTGAGATGCAAAAGATGGCCCAAAGCCTCAGACGCCTGGGTCGCAGGGCCGAGCTCTGTACCCCTGTACCACCCAACATCTCTGCTCCAGTGCAGAGCTGTGGGCTAACTCACGGCTGACCACTAACCTCAGCTTCCTGCTCCAAGCCAGCGCTTTGCTGCTTCCCCAGGGCCTGGAGCCTAGCTGTTGTGAAAGGATTTCTGAAAGAGTGCGTTCTTTGTTTCAGAGAAGCTGAATTTCCATGCCACGAAGGCAGCACTGAGAGCCTGATAATGCCCCAGTGGCACAGGGATGCCTGAACTCCTGGCACACCTCCTCATCCAGACAGGCAACACGGGGTGAGGTGTCTGCTGGATGGTGAGACAGAAAGGCTCCACGCTAGTAAATTAATAGCATGGGATCAAACGTGAGTTCACAGTCATCGCAGTTTTTAAGTGTTTGTCCCACTTCCTTACACAGTTTTGGCCTGTGCCAGCGAGCACTCTCCCAGACAAAGTTCCAGCATCACCTGGGGAACAGGACAGCCCCTCTGATCCCTGCTGGCAGCTTGGATACAGGCACCTTTTGGGGATGGCAGGGAGAGCTTACGGCATGGATGCAAGCCATATCAGAGCAGCTGGCTTCAGGGTCAGAGGCTCTGTCTTACTTCTTTGTACAAATGTAGCCACTTAAGAGTGCCCAGAGGCATAGAAAGATCACCCACGTGCCAAAGGCTGAGCGGAGCAGTCAGTAACTGCCCGCTGTACCAACCTGGGCGTGCCTGCTTAGCTACCATCTATTCACCAGGTCAGCCTCATCCAGGTGCAAAGCCAGGAGACAGCTTCACCTGCAGGACCAATGCTTGAGATGCTGCGTGGTAGCACAGGTCGGTGAAAGGGCTCCAGGGAGCATGACTTTGAGCAAATTAGGGGACTCAGATCAACACATCTAACTTCTATTACGTTGCACTGATCCCTCCTCCCAGCCACCTGCCCCCACGGCTCAGCAAAACAGCATCCCTGTAGCCTGCGTGCAGCTATTGACATGCTCTGGGCTGAGGTGAAAGCACAGGGCAACGCGCAGGGACTCTAAGAGCAAAAGAAAAACGATAAAGTATGTGTGTGTGCCGATAAAGGGAGAGCAGCCAGCTGCAGGGAAAGAGGGGAAAAGCAGGCCTGTGGCATGAAGATTGAGCGGATATAAATCTGTTTCTCTAGCTAAGGAGAGGGCTGTCATTCTAAAGCACTGCTGGAGAAGCCCTGCAGGTGCATGGGATGGTTACTTACTTCTTCCTCTGTGTCTCCACCTTGCATCGTTCCCACGATCCGCGTGCCAGTTCTTCCTGCAGAGCAAAGAGAATCACCATAAAGCCTGGGTCATGGTTAGCACGGAGGGGGAGCGAAAGATGAAGTTCAGGGTTTCCTTTTAGAGAAGCAACCAAATGGCAGCGGGAGGATGAGATCCCAGCACATGTAAGGCCACCCCACTTGGTAAGCCTCAGAACTGGGAAGAAGCTGGAGAGGGTGAGGCTGACAGGGATTCCAGTCAAGACTGTACTCCCAGAGCTACCCGATACTGCTAGGCTACAGCATACAATAGGCTGAAGAAAAGCACTAACTGGATGCCTGGTTAACAGCCCTGCTGTGGCCATCCCATTTCTCCACCTCATGCCACCACTAGTTTTCTCTATGACAGACAGATACAGGATTTTTTCCAATCTAGAGAAAATCTTTTTTTTTTTTAAGCATGAGAACAACACAACTTTAAAACGTATCCTGTAAACCTCCTTTGCACCTCCCCAAGTACAAAGTACCTTTTTGCAGGTTGATTTGGGCCAGTTATAGCAAACAGCTGGCTAACTGAGCCAGAAGCCACCAAACAACCCTTGCTGTGTCAAGACAGATAATTGAAAGGATCCTATATCTTCAAATAAAAACTATCAATCTGGTTGCTGCCACACAGGCAGTGGAGATGGAATTATAAGATGATTCCTGGACAGAGCTTTAGATTCTCAAGCTTTAGAGACTGATAGACATAGCCGTACTACATAAATTCAGAGGTGGTTGCAGCTGATGTCATTAAATGACAATAAAATGACTTTTGCTCAGCCTACAAATGGGACCAAGAGTTTAACTGCAATTTTCTTCCATAGGAAATTCAGCATGAAGTGCTAGATAGGGATTTACTACCTCAAAGCAGAAAGCAGCAGAGAGTTCCTAAAATTTACTGATAAGACAAAGCTGAGAGAGATCCCGAAGAGAACCAGACTATCAAACGAGCAGAGCAGATGAAATAGGACAGTTCAAAAACGCCAAGGAAAGAGCCTGGAGAATGCTAACAAAGTCTATGAGATGCTGCTTTTCCATCAGCAGATACAGGAAGGGCATCTTACTGGCATCCAACTGCTTACAGCTGGAGGAAGAAGAGGACCAGGTGCTGCCCCGACTTTGATGCCTATATGGGTTTAAGCTGGGAGGACCTCTTTGAACTAGTGCCTGTGGGATCAGCATAATTAGACCCCGTGGCACAGCCCTGGGATGCTCACAGAAGACACCACGACATGCAGAGAGCCTGGAGCTTCAGGCTGTGCAATGTGCTGTAGTCTAAACAGGAGAGAAGGCAGATTTTCCATGTTACCAGAAGAGCTTCTGTGACAGAGGCAGGAGCCTCATTTTACCATTCCGATATTAAACCCCAAGTCTCTGCGTGTGGGAGCAAGAGAAGCGACAGATGGCCGCGGTGAATTTCCTTGCGTGCTGGAGGGGAGGCAGGAAACAGAGGCGTTGCCTGCACGCAACAGGGAGGGCTGGCAGGTACGGGGGTGTTTGGCACTTGAAACGTACTGGGTTCAATTTAGCTGGGCTCAGCTTGCCGCAGCATTAGTGCTGCACCACTCTGGCCACAGAGGCTCACGCAGCTTCCAAGCGGGTGAAAGCCTGTTATGTTTACTTACAGATAATGTGAATTCAGCTGGGACAGGCTGTACAAAGTGATAATTAGGTAAAATGCTAGTAATGAACAGACTGCAATTCACTGCACCTTTGGATTCAAATCTAATCTCAGTGCATCGCCATGGTTTACAGCCACCGAGCTATCAAAGATCAGGAGTGAATGTGCATCCATGATTTTATCCCGTGAGCATTTGCCATTTTTCCTCTGCGTGTGATGCCTGCCATTGTACTGCCCTGTGCAGCTGCCTACAATGGATCCCCAGGACCAGAGTGATTTACACCTTCTTACTCAGCAGTAGGTATATGCTAACCCTGTTCCTGACAACAAGAAGTGACACTTAACCCGAGAGGTTAGGACAAGCTGCCACGAGGGGAAGGCAGATTTGCAGCTGAGACATTTTGCCTCCAATCTGGAGATCTACCTTCAGTCTTCCAATCTTAATGCAAATTTCCAGGGTGAGCTCCCTTCCCTCTGGCTTCCCCTCCTTGCACAGAAAATGAGGATAAATCTTTTCCCTGATCTTTCTGATTCGTGCACCCTTTGGGTTCTGCCCTCTTATGTGAGTGTAGCCCTTAGCAGAAGGCCCTGATCTCAGCAGCGCCTTCCAGACACTGCTAAAATGAAATGATTTACCAAGCACACTACAGTTGCTGCTCATGCTTCTATTTCTCACACCACCCATGGAAAGGAAACTTGCTTGGAAGGAAGTCACTTGTCTCAACCCCACCATCTCGGACCTACAGCCCTCCTTCTCCACTAGGTCCAGTGGCCATAACACGGGCTGAAAGCACTTGAACGCCTGCAAGAACTTCCCTTTGATGGCGCAATAGGTGCAGCCAGAGATAGCTCTGTTGGGAGAAGATGATGAGATGGAGGGAAGGAACTCTATTTTGAGTTTAGACAAACTCACTTCAATGAATTCCAAACCGCAGCCCCTTGTCGGTGTGTCCAAAAGCACCTGACTCTTCTGCCCCCAGCCACACGAGCACGTCCAGCAGCTAGCCACATCAGTAAACCTAAGGACTTTGCAGACTCGTTTCTGGAGGATGGGAATTTACAGAGATCCACACAGAAATACACTAAGATCAGAAGAGCAGCTCTACTGGCTTTCCTCCTCCCCAGTCGAGTTTCCCCTGAGCACCGCAGTCAGACCCAGCGGTTCCTGAAACAGCGCCAACTTTTTCCCTTCTGCTTGACCTGAAGAGGCAAGGAAAAAGGAGACTAACCTGATTCTCCAAAATCACTTTGAAGTGTTTGCAATTAGAACTCACACTTCTTTATTAGACAAGGATATTCACCCCAGAAGCACAATCACAAGGATCCACAGCATGACATGGACACAAAGCCCCAGTCGGATTACAATTGCACTTTGTGGTGTTCTCAAGGAAGAAATTTTTAATGTTCATGGAGAATCAGACCAGGTTGGTAGAGTCCTCTGAGATGCTTTGAGAGCAGGTGCATTTGTGAAATTGTTCTCCTCAACTTCATACCTTATCAAACAGTGGGAGAAGTTGACTCCTGCCCATGTACAGCCAAATGCCTTTCTGTAAGACCCGTTCTTCACGCCTCAGCCTTCTCCCTCTGCCACCACCACAGTACGTGCAAAATCCAGACCCGCTCATCTCCTGCCTTTCACAGACTTGGGATCAAGGCTTGTTTGCAAACACTTGCAACGAAAGGCCTGCAAATGCCTCTGTGGAGAGCTGTCAGGAAGAGAGCAGTCTGACCAGGTCAGAAGGGAGTTTTGTTTCTGTTGCTGTGTATCTCCTGTTAACTGCCAAAGAATCAGAGGGGGATTTTCAGAGGAGCTCTGGGGTTACAGACAAGAATCATGAACCTTCAACAGAAGGGAAAAGTAAGAAGAGCTCAATGCCCAGCAGAGCTGGTGTCAAGGCTGCTGTTCGCCCCGACTCACCTGTTATATATATATATATGTGTGTGCACACGTTTATTTCCTTTCAGTGCAAGCATCAAACTCTATTTTCTACTCTGAAACTATGAGATGTAGAATGCCTGCAAGCCTCCCTGAGTATTTGAGCTGCAGATTCCTGGTACCTTTGAGAGCTGTTGGGACATTTGGAGGGACACTGACAGTTTCTTAAGTCTGTGGCTGAAGTCTGCATGTGCAACAGACCCTTGGCAAATCCTTCTTAGTGACACTTTAGTTACCAAGCGTGGCATGACTCTGAACAAGACATTTTCTTCTGTTCATTTCTTTCTTTCCAACAACACAAGCTCCAGTGCCTCTGACTGAAGCAGCAGGGAGATCCTGACTGCTACCTCTGAACACTGGGGGGAACAGTCAAGTGGGAGACCACATCCTACACTAAGCTGCATGCCAGTAAGAGGCAGCTGTCCCTAAGGAAGAAGCTGAGATCAGGGATGGACTCACACAACAGAAGACAGATTAATTATTTAACATACATTTTTAAAAATCAGACAGGTGACATCCACAGGAACTCAATGTGAACAAGACATCAAACAAGGACCAGGCAGCTGTTGCACATTCATAATTGAATCCCTCAATTCCCCCTCATATTGATGGCATGCCTACGGTTCCTAGGCACCGAGGAGGCTAGAGGGAAGTAAAGCATCCTTGAAATTCAGTAGCAGAAGCCTGACCACAGTCATGAGCTGGGGAGAGAATTGCCACAAGAGGAGTCTGACCATTTCCTTATGTGAGAACAGATAAGGACTTCCTTGGTTTTCAGCTTGTGTGCTGTAAGGAGGGATTAGGAAACAGGACTGTGCAAGGCCTGGGAGGATTTCTTGCTGCTCTGTCAAAGCTCCCATTCTCCCTAAAGGACTGAAAATGTGAGGGCTGATTCACCCACTGGAGCCTTGCCCCCAGCATGCAGGGTATCCTTAGTCCTTGTCCCATGCCTGCTAGCCAGCTCCTACTTAATTATCACCAACAAAAGCTTAAGAAGAAAAGTAGGACAGGGAGACTAACCACTATCATCTCAAAACACCGAATATCTGGCACAAAAGCATCATTGGCATGCTTTAGGCATGCTGCTCTGTGCGCACTGCCTCCCTGAGGTTCATCTGTACGGGACCAGGGATCCACACGGGCCTGGCAGCACAGGCACAGCTGGCAATGGCAAACCAGCTCGTGTCCACGGGGACCTGGAGCCACGCTCCCTGCCTGTCCCCAAACTCATCTCTGGTTTGATTGCTGTCTACTTGGTTCCACTTCCTTCAGTGAGATGTAGCTGGCTTTCTTACTAAAACCCTTCTGTTCTCATCTGCTGTCCTTGCTACGTTAAGCTGCAGGTTTTCACAGGCTCACATTTTATCCCTTCCCTGGCAAGTAGTCTTGCTAACCTGGCTGCCAGGACTTCATTACCACTTTGATCCTCTGGGGCTGTTCTGGAAAGGCAAGAGGCTCCAAGAGAGCTGTTCTCACTGTTTCAGTGTGGACTGATTGTTTAGAAAGTAAAATTCAGCATTTGATAAAGCTGCCTTACAATAAAGACCAAATGGAACTGGAATTGTAATCGTCTTGACAGCAGAACAGTCTCCGTAGTCCTAACAGGACAAAAATGCCCCTCAACATCAACATCACAAAAGGAAACATAAGAGACAGAACAACTGGTTAACTGGGTTTTGGGAGCTGAAAGACCCTGGCAGTGGGGAATAGAGGATAATTTACTATATGGGCACGGTCCCACTGTTTTGCAAGCACTAATCACTTCTGTTTCATTCAGTAGCGTTTCCACTGCCTACCTTGTTCCAAGCACAGCGTGTGCCAGTCTGCCATGGCTCACACAGTCAGCCAGTGCAGCCTCTGGGAAGAGAAGAGATCCTGAATTTGCTCATGATTCCACAAAGCCTTTCAGAACTCTGGATGAATGAGACTGAAAAGATGGATCTGCACATGTAACCACAGCATCACTGCAAAATCCACCACTTTTGGTAGCACAGGTAATAAAAAAACAATTTAGTTCAAGGGGAGACCGGACAGGTTCTTAGAATAAAACACCTACCAAAGGTTAGAGCAAGTATGTGGAAACCAGACCCAGCTCAGGAAACCCTGATGGAGCTTGAACCAGTTTGAGAATTGGACAGAACCCAAGGGAGGTCCTTGCAATCATCCTCAGGCGTGTTCTTTCAGGCAGTGCTGGAAACAGAAGACCAAGCCACATGGACCTTATGCCTGCCCTGGCATGGTACCTTCTACCTTCCCAGGATGAAGCTTTCCATATTTCTCCCCAACATCTATACTATCTGCATGTGAACAACCATGCTGCTGCAGAACACTGCTCTATGGCCTGATTCAGGGAAGAGCTTTGTCTGCATTGCAGATGGCTAAGACCTTGCAACACCGCAAGAATTTCTTTTTCTTTGGCTCTCTGACAAAACAGTCTTATTTCAAACATAAACACTAACTCACAGTTTGACCTCAGGAAAGTTCAAGCATTTGCTATTTTATTTGTGTAACAGCCTCACTTATCTATTCCCAGGCAGAACAAAAGTGGATGTGAATTTTTATTTACGCTTACAATGTTCAAATTAAAAGATGCAGATGATAAATAAATGTATTCTTTCACTTATAAAAGCAAATGATTAGTGACATGTGAATTTATTACAATAAGCCACATCAAGGAGAGGGCTTGCCTTTAGCTGTGTTGACAAAGCTGGCTGTAGTGCCACAAAGCCAACAAGCCAGCATCTGCCAGTTTGGTGCCCATCCTTCTAGACATTCATTCTTACCCCTGTGCCTGTTCTCTCCTTGTACAGAAGCACCTCCTGGCTTCGCTGTATCGGTGAATCAGAGTGTAAATACCTTGAACTCGATGGAGATACAGGCTCCATAGCCCATTTTAACCTCCTTCCTAGCCCGCCTATTCCTCTTTGTACACGGGGAGTAAGGATTTGATTTTCTCTCTGTACCACAGGAGCTGGCAGTCTGTCATGTCTCCCCTAGCCAACACTCTTTTCTGCTCCATGGGAGACTAAATCCTATACTTTCAAGTCTTTTAATTGGCTAAAAGAATAAAACCAGGAGCAATATTGTCAAAGCTGCATTTAGTTTGAATTTTACTGCATTTAGACAGACCTGCTGAAACAACTCGAGAAAGCGTGTTGATTTTCCTCATACCAAGTGGCCTAATAGGAGTGATTATGTCTCCCTATGAATCTTGCCTCTCTAATGACAAAGCACGCTAGAATATCTGCCCATCTATTACAGAGGGAGGAAGTCTCCTCTTACAATACTAATAACACGGAAATTAGAGATGTAAAACTGAATCACAGCAACTGCAGGAACTGACCACAGTGGACTACTTCTCCTTAGCAGAACAAGTATGGCTCAGGAGCATCACTTGGTAAGAAGACACAGTACTTCAAAAGAAAGCAATGGGAAGCTCTTGAATTGAGCCAAGGAAAAATGGTAATTAATAAAAATTATGTTCTTATTACATGGTCTTAGTTATTAAATACATTTTAAATTCAAACTACCCATGCTGAAGTACACATATAGATTCTCTCTGCATTTAAGGATGAACAACCAGTGGATGCTCAAGCTCAATCTGCTAACGGAGCTGAAGAACCTGACATTAATCTCAGGTCCCGACATTGTCTCCAGCACTTCGGTTTGCCAGGCTCACGCAGTCAAACACAACCTCACCACTGATGTGACCAAAGGGGCCAATTAACACAAAAAAGAGGCAGACTCAGGTTGTCCTCGAGGCTAGAACTGCTCCTCACTAAGTGTCCACTCTGGCTAAGGCTGGACCTCCTGAAAGAAAGCCTGGCTGGTGTCTTGACATAGTCCAAGCTTTTTTTTTCCCCTATGTTCTGTACCAAGAAGGAATCAGCAGGCCTCGGAGAGCTCATTTTACACCAGAGGCAGAGATATAGCGAGGCTGCGTTTCCTAAACAAACCATTTTGAAGCATCGCCAGCAGTATGCAGAGCCTGCTGTTAATCTCAGTGTAGATACAGCTAGAGCAACTAGGTGATTTGCCCAGGGTGATGAGAAGTAACCTCAGCAAGGCAGAAAAGCAAGCTGATAATTCTTCCCTTAGAAGTCTAAGGGTGTTTGTATCCATCTCTGCCAGCAGAGATTGCATGGGAGCAGAGTAGGACTGAAGTACTGAGTTACAGTGGGAGAATACAGCCTCACCCCTGGATGAACCATGGAAAAGGCATCTCAGGATCCATTTCAACATACAAGAAATTGGTTCAGTAGTTCTGCTCATAGCAAGTGAGAGGCAAAAAGAGGACGGAGAGCTAAGGGAGACTTCCAAATTACAGAGACACACTGAGTAAAGATTGGTATGGCCACTGGGTAGTCAGCAAACCACAATCAGACCATGCAAAAGCCAGAGGATAATCGTGTGTCAGAAGTAGTTTACTAAAGACTAGGATGAGACCTACAAGAGCAAAGAAGCCATCTAAGCAGGATGGCAGAGGAAATATCTCAGGGATTTCAACTGCTTTCTTTAGGTTGGACAAGTTAAGGCTGAATCTCCAGAAAATGCAATTAGCAATAAATTCATCCTAGGAAAAAAAAAAAAAAAATACTTGCAACAAAATCTACAGCTTTTATAATAAAACTTCCTCCTCCTGAAGCTGATGTTAAGAGCTGACTAACTGCAGCCAGGACCTGTACCGCTGGGTTCTGATGCCTGCTGAGAGGGGACATCACGGACGGTTACAGTCAGCTCTAAAGCTCTAAAAACTGAGTACAAACTTTTCTTTGAGAAACTGCACTGTAAAAATCATCAGTGAATATTAGGGTATCTGGCACTTTCAAGACTTTCAACTTTTCAAACTTCTCAACAGTTTTCAACTTTATGAAAAGTAGGGGAAATGGGGATAAAAATGCTGGATTTTTTTTTTTTTTTGTCTTGAGAACTTAAGCTTCTTGCTCTAGTCTCCATTAGAAAGGGGAGAGCAGAACTCTGCTCAGAAAGAAAACACATTTGCAGTCTATACAAGTAACGCGTTCCAGCAGAAGTAGTGGCACACGGTATTATCCACACTGGCACTTCATCCAGAGCCCAGAGAGGCTTTTGCTGATGGACAGAATCACTCACAGCTGACAAGAATGCCAGTGAGAAATAACCCGATTTTCTGCTTTCATTTTGCTTGACTGTAAACTGAGCAGAACATTTTTTTTTTCTGCCTAAGTGAAACACAGATCCTCAGACTGCTTCTGACCCAGAATCTATAGGAATCAGCAGCCAGGAGCTGAAGTTCTACTCTGCATGAACTGTGCCAGAAGCCGGGGGTCCTCCCCTGAATGAGGTAACTCAGGTGTGTCACACCCTTGACTGTGTCAGTGGAGGAGGCTTTACAGACCTACTAAATGTCCCATTTTGAAGATGACCCTACAGGAGATGATGTCTACACCTAGAAGGAAATAAATGCCTTGCAATGAGAAATCATATTTCTTTTCTAAGGCTTTGCACAAAGCTGCTTCTGAATCTGCAAAGCAATACTAAGAAAGGATTTTTCTCACTTTTTTTTCCTTCAGTAAATCCTCCTTAATTCACTCCCCTGAAAGCACTGTATTTTCTCCAAAAGACACTGTCCTCTTACAGCTCGCTTGAATGGAGCAGTGTCAATGTCCTTGAACAGGGTCTTTTATATTTAAGGTTACTCAGATGCTTTGAGCTTGTCCTTTTGAATCAAAGCAACTCAGGAAAGCTGAAGGTACCTTGCATTAGAGCCTCCATGGCCACGTGCCGCTTTATGATCTGCCCCTCTTCCACTTCACTATCAGAGCCTTCATCCTCTTGAATGTCTGCATCGGAATCATCATTATCTGGTTAAAACAAAAGCAGAAAATAAACATCATTAAAACAACCCGCAACAGCCCATAATAGCAGTTAGACAGAAGAGCTGCTAGCGCTCTCTACCTTTGTTCAAGTCCAAGATTAATTCAAAACGTGTTGGAAACAGGGCACTGTCTCTGCTGACAGGCGCAGGGGAATAGCCAGCTTCCCCCGCCTCACTAAGGAAGGCATCTTTCCACACGTAGGTGCCAAAGAAGTTGAGATGAGCAGAGTGCACAATATAAACAATTGTCTTGAGACCATCCCCAGGTCGTACTGTAAAGGCAATGTCCTGAATACGCTCTCTGGGTATGAGCCATATGTCCAGTCAGAAGGTGCTATTTCTGAAACTGATTTCAAAATAAAGATCTTTTAACAGCTTTTGGGAAGTGTGGGCTTATTACATCTTAGACTTTTACTCTGCCATAAGTAATATCCAAAAAAAAGTCCCCTTAGACTCTTTGCCTTTCACTTAGTCATAGGTTAGAAAAGCACAATGAGACATCTCCAGATAAATGAAAGTTGTTAGAGCTTAAACCCAAGATGTCCAGAAAAACAGGACTAGGAAGAGAGCCTGGAGTTCCCAAGATGCAGGAACTTCAAATGTTTTCATAACCTGCCTTTGTTTCCTTCCTCCCATCCAAACTGAAGTCGAATCCCTGACAGCAATCCCCCAATCACCAAACTGGAATAAACCTAAAGGACTTGTCCTTCAGAGTGAAAGGGTGACAAAAACCTTCATGCACATCAGAGCGCCTGCAGTGGAAGCGAGGGCAGGCCGTTCTCCAAGTCAGCCACATCGGTCCCATCTGAGCCCAACCTCAGGGTTCACGTGCAAGACCAACCAAACCAATTCTCCTCTGAGCCTCTTCAGAGGCAGTCCAGCTGGGTGCAGGAAGTTTGGAAGAGGCTCTGCTCCATTTAAGCCTCCTTCTACCCATGAGTTTTATTCCCCTCTGTGCATGCAAGCCTACTCGTTCAAGCTCCTCAGCTCATGAAGACCAAGCTCTGCCTTCCAGCTTCTTCCCACTTGTGATTGTTTAATCCCCTCCCCAGCTGGGCCCTCAGCTCCTGGCATCTGACAAATTCCTGTGTTTTATGCAGAGATGAGCCCCCCTGCAACAGCTGCTCCAACAGCTCAGGGCTGATGCTCCAGCAAGAAGCGCTGCTGCGTGGTGGCCGGTCTGCAGGAGCTTAAGGAATCACGGGTGCTACGCCAAAGCCCTCGGGACTGCCCGAGCATAGGACCTGGCACAGCAACGAGAGTTGTCTGTTACTTGCAGAAAGGAGGCAATTCCTTCCCAGGTACACTTAATTACACACATCTGAGGTGAAAATGGACATAACTACTTTAATTATGATTAGTAACGAGCTGACATGTCTTTGCAATATTTAATTATCAGACAATATACGATATATTAGACTTTTTCTCCCATAACCTTTTTCATTGCAGTATTAAGCTAATGACAAAACAAAATTTGATACCCTGGTAAGACTATGAGGCTCCACGACCATTAACTACAATTTCTGTTTGTGTTGCACCTTCTTCTTTGGCAAGTGATGAAATGACTGCTGTGGGAGCTGAAGACTGTTTCTGTTTCCTGATATTCAGGGAAGCCAGGTTTTGTTCAGGCAGACCCCTCTGGAAGACCCATGCGTAGCCTGAATGAAGGATTCAGATTTGTGCTGTTGAGGAGCGAGACTACCTCATCTACTAGGGGTCTCACTGCTACTTCTGAAATGCTCTTTTTCATTTTAGACTTTTTTTTTTGCCCCTTCTTTGAGCAACAATTTTTCTCTTGCAGATTTTGTCACATGTGCTCCTCCTGTTCCGCAGCACCACCAGCCAGAGTAGAGGATGCTGCTGAGGGCCCTCGTGATTGCTCTGCCAGACCAGGTCTGTTTCTTCCCCATTAGCACCTTCTCCTCACTCTCCTGAGCATGAGCTGACAGCTGAGACCTGGACTAATGGATCCAGTGCTCTCTGGTGGCAACCCAAAGTGACAAACCCAGTTAACACCACTTTGGGGACAGGACTCAGAGCCTTCACCCTGCAGAGGCACAGCGATGCGATTCTGCTCGGGGCAGGGGCACTGCTGTAACACACAGGGCTTTAGTTTCACATTTCACTTCTCTGGAAACCATTTTTTAAACCATTGGTAGCAACAGACTCTCAGATACAACACGTAAAACACATTTCCCTTCAGACAGAACAATGGTAAGATGACAAGGAGGACAGAAATGAACCTGCCATCATCCCTCTGCTGTCCGTAGAGGTGCCCTCTCCCCTAACCAGCCGTGCTGATGGCTTCATGCTCTCCTGAACCACGCGCACCCTGCTGCTGCCTGCAGCACATTCCAGCACTCTTCAGCCATTTCTGACCCATTTAAACTTGCAAAAAAGGAAGATCAGCTCATCATATAATTTCCCACAGTATTTTTCTGCTGGAATTGGGACTGGCAGTAAGATCGCATGGCAAACAGTGCCTTGGGACAGAATTGATACCTACCATGGAGACAGAATCCGTGGCTGGAGGGCCTCAAGCTGCTGCTTCAGGAAAGAAAAAGGTTTAAACACAGCTTTTTTCTCTCCCAACCTCTTCTTTCACTCAGTTGCTCTGCTCCTCCTAATGCCCTCTTTCTCAAACCATTACTTTTCTCCCTCTCCCCCACTGACCCAGATGTTTTACCTCTCACCTGCCTGTGATGGAGGTGCTCCACCCATGCATGGACACCACGGAGAGCCACTGGCACACCCCAAAAAGCCTCAGATCCACCTCTCCTCTTTCAAAGTGTGCTCTACCAGTCAAGCCAACAGCAGCTGAAAGCCTAGCTTTTAATTACACATTTAAAAATCCCAGATTACTTTCCAGTAAAAATGAAGAGAAAATCCATCAGGTGAGTTACCGGCATGCAAACACTGTGTGCCGTTCTTCCAGCTGAGCTGGGACCTTGAAAAAATGCTTGCCAAAACCCATAGGTTTTGGCAAGGGTCTGGACTTTCTTTGAACAGCCTGTCTGGAACTGTGCTGCACAGACCCCAACGTGAAGTTATACTGAGCTGCTACAGTGAGCACATGCTGAAGGAACAGAAAGGCTGGAGCTGAAGTGCAAATTCAGCAACAACCTGTGCCTCTGAGCCTCCTGCCCACTGCCTGGACAGACACCGAGCACCTTTTCACTTGAAAAAAAAAAAAAAAAAAAAAAAAAAAAAAAAAAAAAAAAAAAAAAAATTCATTGCTCTAACCGAGCTTTCTGTGATGGGTGGCTCAGTGGCTCCTAGCACCACACTCTTCAGCCCACAGGGCTGTGGAGGGCCAAAATGCCAAGGGCACAGAGCGGAGCATGTTGCTAAAAATTATTTATATATGGTGAAAACCAGCTGAATACAGGTTTTATGGAAGGATGAAATGGCAAACTAGTCTAATGTTGTGTGATCTGACCTACCTAGAGCATTACAGGACTCCTCCACCCTGTATTTCTCATTGTACCTGCCCAGGGTGTCCAGTTTCCAGAAACAAAAAAACATCCTGGATCCTCAAAAAAAAAGGTGACAATTCAAACTTTCACTTAACACACAGAAAGAAATCCTACAAGAGGTGACAACCACTAACTGTGTAATACTGCACAACAGAAATTACAGCACAACAGAAATGACAACGCCTCCATTCCGAGCACACTGGGAGAGTTTTTTATGGGGAAAATGTGGATTTCTCTCAGTATCAATATAAAGCAATGAGAATAATAAAGCATACTACTTCCAGTTCCCACATACTCGTACACGAAGTACAGAACACATTCTAATGTAGCTGGATTATGGGATTTGCATGGCTTTACATGAAGATTATTTAACTTTTAACAGTAAACTGCAACTCAGCAATCTATGTGCCCAAATTTAGGCTAATCCTGGCAGCTTACTGAAGCTTAAGGCTGGTATTTTAACACGCTCCTGTATTTTTACTACAGAAAGGTAATCAAAAGAAACACTCCATGAACTGCATTTGGCCCACTTCCTCACTGCTGGGATGTACTCTACTGCACAGAGAATATTGGCAAAATATCAGACCACCTGAGAGAATATACTGGGATTTGAAACTCTTGCCTTACATTTCAGTATTTCCATTTCATAAAGGTAGGCTTTAGTCAACTAAATTAGTTTCAATTAAACTAGTCCAGCCACAAAAAGTACATCCTGATTACAATTGAGAAACAGTGCTCTCAGAAGGTGTGTCATTTGTTCCAAAACACACCTGTTTCTAGAAAAAAAAAAGGCAAGAGCAGATACCCGGACTGATAGAACTATATTTAAATGATTAAATTTGGGGTAATTTGCAAAGCTTGAAGGAAAAACAGCATGATTTAATAATGTACCAGTGATTTCATTACAGGTTTGTTAGTTTGCATAAATATTCAAGTAAACGTATCCAACTGTAAAATAAGAAGGTAGTGGGGTGAAGATAATGAGCACAAAGGGCATAGTTTCTTGATAAGAAGAAATAAATTTAGAATTAGATGTAAGTGTTGCTTCGCATGTTCTATTTTGTAATAAAAATCCCTGCTTTGAAAACAGGCCCTGGCTGCATGATTACCGTATTCAGGAAGATGTTGATTTTAGTGAAAAATGTCATAAGAAAACCAAGTGGGTAACCAACAGCCACTTGAGCCAAAATAAAATCCACTTAATAAATAGCATTAAATTATAGAACAGGAAAAAAAAAAAAAAGGAGCGGATTAGGATTTTAACATTACCAAGGGAGGAAAAATGTTCAGCTCTCACTTGAAAGGCTCAGTTCTACCAAAGCCGTACTCATGTCTCACCAGCCTCAGACAAACCAGTCATACATTTCAGCCCGGACACTGATGCATTTGCAGCTCTGCAAATTTGAATGGAAAGAAATGCTTTATGTTTGGGATATTCCCTACTGAAATACAAACAGCACAAAACTGAGACCCTTTGTGTCATGTCAGAAAAAAGTCACGATGGTCTAAGAGCTCCCGAGCAAGTCTGAGCACCTATGGTCCTACTGACCTCAGCAGAAAGCACGGATGTTCAGACTTAACATAGGAAAACTGAGCAAGGCCATGCCCACAAACACCAAGCAGGTGTTGCAGTTAGGTCTAAGTGCACTTTCTCACCTCGTATCATTTTTAAATGGTCTGTTGCTGCACCACCCAATCTCATGTCTTAAACAGTACAGATAACTAACCACTGCCCAGGGAACCTACAGGTCTCTGTCACTTGAAATCGTGAAGAATAAATCTCCATTCAAACTGGGATTCGTAGCCTTGGCACAGGAACAAGTAGCTATTTGGCCCATTTTACAGAGGGGTTGTATTCAGCCACCATAACAAGTTTCTAATGATCTCAGAGGCCAAGAATCCATCGCAGTACTATTAACTTAGAACATGAATTTGCGATTATTTAATGAGCAAAACACAAGACAATTGTGGACAAATTCCAAGCATCTCTTGCAAGATGGATGGACTTAGCATGCTCCTGGTGAAGGTGCTGAGCATTAGCAATAGCAGCCAGGCACCCGTGGGGATTACCCAGCAACTCCCTGCCACACTTCAAATGTGACAATTACTGCCACAGGGCTTTTTGTTTATCACCTGTCAGATGTCAGAGCATCAGTTCTGGAGTGGAAAGAATAGAAGAGATTCAGTACATCACCGACCTGCAACAGCACCATGTGATTTGCTATCCAGAGCACAGCATCTATTTGCTCTGTTTAACTGATCAAGACGCTGGATCTGGGCACATCTTGCTTGCCTGTCAAAAAAGAGTTAGCTCCACACATAGAACTGGCCAAGAAAACACTTTGGTTGTGTACTCGTACTGAGCAGAATTCAAGCTGTACAGGAGCATCGGTCAATCCTGCTGCTGGGACATGAGGTTTGCTCAACACCACCAGAGAGCTGCACATCTCAGTGCTGCATGGCACGGGCACTTCTTCTACAGAGCAAGCAGGAGCAGCCAGGGCTGGGCTGGCTGACTGCAGCGGCAAGCCAGGGAATGGCACCTGCACTGAAAAATGCAATTTGACAGCAAATATTTTTGCAAATTGAAATCAAATGCTAGGCACAGATTTGGCCAAAAGAAATATAGGAAAGAGTTTGAAACCTTCTAAGGGTTTATTTTTATATATTGAAAATATATATATTTTTAAAATATGCATGTATATTCTGCTTTTAAATTCACAAAAAGAAAGAATGTGTATAAATGAAATAGGCTGATTAGTCTGAAAAAAATGTATTTTAGCTTAGAAAAAAAATCACTAGTTACTTTTTTGCTCAGCAAACATTTTTTATTTTTTTTCAACAATGGGAGAAGCTGAAAAAATGCCCTGAATTTCTGCAGTGGTCAGTGACCTTCGTAGCCCTCTCCTCTCACACCAAACCATTATCAGAGCAACTCTTCATGTATCTACACCTGACAATAGTTCTATCAACAGTTTTCACAGTGCTCATCCAGCAGTGTCGAATATAATATTTTAAGAGGCACTGTTCCATTACCCACAACGACAGCAAGCCCCGAGTTTCAGGCAATTGGCATTTGTTACTTTGCACCAGCCTTGGATGTGCTACAAAGGCAGCACGCTGTGAAAAAACACCACATCGTAGATTGGTTTCTCTAACAGCATCTTATGTGAAATTAGGATTACAAAAACGCCAGCAATTTACTTATCACTCTTCACACACACAAAAAAACCAACATTTCTGTAGTGCTGCAAGTACTTAACTGCATATATTGTCATCATGCAAATACTGCTGAAAGCCTGATCTGGATCTAGAGTTCAAGGTCTTTACATAATTTAAGAACAGTTTTTACCACATAAAAAAAAAAAAAAAAGCTAACGCTAAGTTAAGTGCAGTGGTTTTATGAAGATGTTCTGTGAGAAACAAAAGATGATTTGCAATGTACACTAGGGGGAAAAAAAAAAAAAAGAAAAAAGAGCCAGGCTATTTCTGAATTGCACTAAATGTTGTTGCAGATTTTGTGCATGCATCCTGACATATCCTTTGCCTTTTGCCTTTCTGTGTTCTTAACAGACCTGCACAATTCAACCTGTGTTTTACAGCCATTCTTCATGATAAATGTCATTTAGGTTTCTTCGCTATTAGTTCAGCCTGAAAGGAAACCGAGAGCTGTCCAGAATTCCTGCAACTTCTGCTGCAGAGAAATGAACTGTTAATTTGCAGCCCTTCTTACCAAATTAGCAGTGGATAAGGTCAAAGGATTCAGACAATAAAAGAACTGCATCGATTACAAAGGTATGCAAAGGTGAGAGTGCTTACAGGGGCAGGCTGAGTGCTGACTTTTATCAGTTAATGGTAACAAATTCATCACCTGATTCCAGCCTATGCTGTTCCAAGAGCCTCATTAAGTGCTTTGCAGCTCTCAGGGGCAAAGTGTAATGAGATTTAGAGCACCTTCCCTTTCCCTCGCAGGAGGCACTGGCCCCAAGCTGCCTCTGTGCAGGCAGACCACGAACCTGTCCCAAGGGAGCTCACGGAGAGGTTCAGCCTTAGGAGATAGGGACCCAGGCCAGGCTGCTTACCTCTGAGCCGAGCTGCAGGGGAACAAAGCTCAGACCTATTTGTTGCTCTAACGGCCCAGACAGCAAGGTCCTGAGGTTTTTTGACAAGCTGAAGATGGAAACCAATGCTAAAAGCACTCGGACTGTTCGTGTGTGTATTACTTAAAAATGCAAGTGGAATAAACAAGTGATTTTTTTCTCCTAAAACCTGCTTCAGAAAGATCTTCCTAATGGGGAAGAAAAGCCTTTCTTTCATCTTCCTTGTGCCCGTCTCACTAAAAGGCACGTCCTATCTTTGAAGAAGGATACGGCATGCAGAACCTCAGCACATCGGGAAAATAAGGTCCAAGTGCTCGTGCCCATTAGATTTTACACCAGTTCCCCACAATCCACGTGATGCTTGCAGCAGTTTTTGATAAAATCACGGAGTGCCAGGCCAAGGCTGCAGGGCTCTTGGGAACCCTCGACTGCCAAAGCTCCATCCCTTGCTGTCCTTTCTGTTTCCAGTGTGAATTTCACTAATAACCTCTTTGGGGCAGGCAGAGCTGTTCAGTGGCGCTGCACCGATTCTGCTGCTGTTTCTGTTGCCTCTTGTGCAAGATATATTCTTGACTTGGGGTTAAATTCACCCTTAACAGGGTGCTGTGCCACTTGAGATACCAACTTCTTCCTTCTCTTCTCCAAGTAAATCCCTTTGTTTTGAACTGTATAAAAGGCATCTTGTAACTAACAGTGAGAGGAGGAAGCGGGGTCTGGTCTGAGAGAACACAACTTGGTACCTGATCATTTCATGTTAGCTAACTGTGATCTCAGCCAGTTTTACAGCATTCAATAAATTAACCTTATAGCACCTGGTAACAAAGCTGTGTTCCGTGATCAGCACTGGGGAAACAGCCTCCAAGAGCCAAATTTATTGCCTCAGTTACATCCCTGCAGCTCCACAGACTTCAACACCATGTTCAGGTAAAGGC
Source organism: Aythya marila (assembly GCF_965140915.1). Lineage (NCBI taxonomy): Eukaryota > Metazoa > Chordata > Aves > Anseriformes > Anatidae > Aythya > Aythya marila. The sequence goes on along the minus strand of NC_139056.1, from coordinate 6,007,789 downwards.
AGACTGTAGCTTAGAAAGATGACTTGATTTGCCAAGGTTATGGGACAATCAATATATGAGCCAGCAATGATCCAGGATCCTGTTGCTCCTATCACTAGAACAAACACTAATTTTGTCAATTTGGAATAAAAACATATTATGGCTATATTTTTTGAGGTCAGTAAAAGTCTTAATTATGTGTTCTTAGAAGTTAGATCACTCACTAAAAGGCAAGGTTTGTATTATTTGAGAGATGCAAAATGACTGAGCAATTTTCTAAGTGAAAGTCCACTGGCAAGGAAAAAAAAAAAAATCAGGAAAATTTCATGTTACACTTCACATTGCTAATTACTGATGATAAATGTTCTTCCCTCTTGAACTTATTTTCTCTGGAAACCTACTGAAACCAAACTTAATCATCCTGGAAACTATCACATAGCAGGACCTGGACTTTTTCACTCAAGTAGATCCTTGAAATAGTTCCACATTCTTGCAATTTACATTACAAATCCTGTGTTTCAGATAAAACTTCACTTTTTACTGCATTGACATAAGGAGATGAGATCAAAGATGGGCAGAGATGAATGAATTTCCTCTTTCATGAGCTTGTTCAGAAAACATCTGCCAGCAAACAAATTGTGAAGCGTAACTTCTATGTCCTTACCCAATTTTAGCTTTCCCGAACTCTCCCTTTGATCCTGAGAGTTAACCCTCCTCTTGTATTTTTCACTACCAGATAAAAATGCACATATTGCAATATCCAATTCACAGGGGCAATTAATGGGGAAGTTCTGCTGACGCTTGACTCAAAAGAAGCAAAATCTGGTTTGTTAGCTTTCTGCAAAATCTCAAGGGGTTTTTGTTCCTTTCTGTTCTTCAGCTAGAATTCTAATTAATTAAAAATGTATAAAAAAAAAAAGATAATCCCCAAATTTTAATTGCATTCACATTTTGCAGGTACACTAAATCAAGGAAACCCAAGAAGGCAAACATGGACCACACTTTGAAGATTGGTGATATTAACAAGGATTTCAAACAGAAGTTGTTTCATCAGTGAGTGTTACAATCTGATAGATACATCACAAAGAATTAGTCCAAACACACAGCCACCTCCACGGCACACGATGTGGCAGACTAACTGTTGAGGACAAAAGTGATCCAGTTTTGCAAGGCAAACCAGCACCCGTGCACCACGAGGCAGCCGGGTAGTCCCACAAACCAAGGAGACGACTCACCAGCACACAAACATTTTCCCAGGCAGAATCCTCTAACCAAGCTTGGTAGCAAACCAACTTTACATCATCAGTCCCACTGTGCTGGGACAACTGCTTCATCTGCAGCTAGCCTGAAGGGGCTGGGATGTCAGTAAAATGAAGCCACCTGTTGCAGCTGCACAGCACGTTTAGCGAGCGACTGTTTTCGCCTCTCAGCACTGCAGGTAAAATTCACAAGGTGAAGGAGCATTTCACAGAGGTTAGGTTCTCCATTTCATTGGTGTTCTTTTAAAGTTATCATCATCCCACTTTTTCTAATGTAATCTCCTGACTCAGTCGTCTGTCCCATGTCCCTGTGGCTTGTAAGTGTGCATTTATACAAGTAGTAGCCAGTGCTTCATTTTTCTGCCAATACAACTAGTTTGGAAAACCCACTTACTTCCACTCTTAAGCAGGTGCTGCTCCTCTTCCTTCAGCCTGTTCTGCATCAGACGCAGCATGTTTGCTGCTTCCTGTAACAGGTGAAAACAAACAAGTCAGAAAAGCTGCCACATTGCCCAGTCAAGCAGCTAACTAGATGGCCCTATAACAGTTAAGAGCACTCAAAAGCAGAATGACAAAGGAAAATTTCAGCACTGGAAATACTTTGTGGAAAATAAAAGGTCTTAATTGAAGCTTGGGAACTCCTACTTACTTTGCCCATGAGGTCAGGATATAAAGCATATACCCATGTAAAACAGTGCACTGAAGATCAGCCATACATTCCCGTCAGCTGAAACTTCACTTATTGCAGTGAAAATAAGTTCACTTGTTTTTGTCCCACAGAACATTACTGCCATTACAGAACAGAAGAGACTTTCTTTGGAAAGTGTTTTTTGGTCTTTTTTTTTTCCAACCAATACTTCAGTAACCACCAGACGTTGTTTGTGAAATGACTGCAGCTTTATAATACATGAATCAAACCAGGATAAATTCACACATTTCCATGCATTCAAACAAAATGGGAAGAAAAAGCCCAGACAACGAGCTGGAGAAGTACAGCCATACACTATATAATACTAGTATACTATGCTATTGGATAGTACTACTGGTAGGATTTGGGTACAAAGAAGAGCCATGACAACAAGACTGCACAAGGTGTATCGTTGATTTTCTTTTTTAAATATAGAAGATTAAAACATGCTGAGAAACACTACTGTACTGACAACATGACAAAGTTCTGACAACGGCAGTTAGCAAATGAAAAGGGTAGGTAGAGCAGTGGTTGCTGTGCTGAGGAATAGCAGCAATCACAACCCTCAACCTATTCAAATGAATGCCAACGATAAAAGGAGTATTACAACAAGGCCTACGAGGACTTAAACAAAACACACTTAAGTCTTGCAGTTTCAACTGAGCAAGAAATGTGACAGCTCGGAAGGGAAGAAGTATGCTGACAGGAGCTGGGCAGCAGCAGTTAAAACACATTTTCATTCCAGCATAATGGATTGGTAAGAAAACATGCCTGCCTCTGTAGACAGTAACAGATGGGAGTAATTTTAATCTCCTGGTATACATGCATTTGCTGAGCATCGCATACCAGGTAGACTAAAGGAATTATCTGATTGCCAAACACCACAACACAATTCTAGGAGGTCTTTTGCTGAGTTCATGAAGTTCTCCACCCAGTTAGGGCTAAAATCTACCAAAGTTACCAAGGGGTTTTAGAAATTAAGGTTCGTTATTCCAATAGCAGCATCAGACAGAACAATATATTTTTAATTACATCTAGTTTAAACTAGGATAACATTGATGGTGAAAAGCAAACTAAACATGGTAGAGTAGGTAAGACACAAAACATATAACCAGATCAAGATAGAGCCTATAATATTAAACAGATGGCAAACAACTGATGGAAGGATTTAGCCGCTCATTTTACTTGCTCTATTTTTTTTTTTATACAATTGCACTCATGCAAGACAAGTAGATGGGAACGCTAATTAACTGTAGATTGAGCTGCAATTCTTCTGAGCCTTTGATTTTTTATGCAGAACTTGTATACAATTAAAAAATAAACAGACAACTGCTGCTCTGACATGGTCAAATCTGCACATTAAGTGCACGTGCAGAAAGGACCCAGTGGATCAACTGAAATACCTGTGGGACAGAGGGAAAAAAGATCATCTGAGAACAGCTGAATGGTAGGAAAGATTTTTACTCTCAGGTGGAACTGTGTATCCTTACCTATGGCAACAGTGAGGTAGCTTGAGAAAGAAAAATCTCCCACCAACCTCTTGGAAAACTACCAGGCCCTACGAGCACACGAGGAAGCTGCTGGAGATGAAGGCCTGGCTTGCACAACACATCACATCTTGGGATAAGCATTCCTGTCTTTGGAGTTGAAAGTCATGCTGAGAAAGCTTGCAGAGAAATTGCTTCCAGGCAGTAAGTCGAAGTCATTTAAATTCTGTTTTTGCCCTTAGTATTTGAAATAAGTAGTGAACAGCATTTTTCTTCATTGGTTGCTTGAGTTTGGTAGTTGAGTTAAAGGACTGGCTGGGTAAATGGTCAAAATTGATGTCTAATCATGTGTTAAGTATAATTAACAAGCAAGGTCAGCAATGGCATAGGGATCAGCAGCCACATTGCTGCACGGCACACGTGCAGCTGTCTGTGTGCTCATATAACCTTAGAAGCTGTTTCTAGGCCAAAGATTCGAGTTTCTGTGTGGTTGTGCTTGACCAACCATAGTTTTGAATGCAAGGGAAGTGGGAGACCACAGACAAGGGAACGGGGCAAAACCCAGACTGGCTGGGGAAGCCGGTCACATACACTGCCATGTCAGGTACTGACACAAGCTGCCAGCACAGGTGACTGGAGAAGTTTCAGCTAACACAGCTGAAGTCGCTCAGGAGGATGCCTGTGACTCCCAACACCACCTCCCGGACAGCAACGTTCATCCTGGCAGCTTTCTGAGCAAGACTTACCCCATTTCAAAGATCCCAGTAAAGATCTCTTACAAGCAACTGCAACTGACTGCTGTAGTTCATATCGTGTGCAATAATTAAAGCATCACCAGCAAAGAGCTTTGACTTTGTCTAAATCTTAGGAGAAGAAACTGTAGGAAGAGGTTACTGGACCCCAAAATTCCCAGATTACTTCTCTGGGTAATTACAGTCCTGCTTGCCCAGATCTCATTCTTCCATGAGAGACGAGGAGCAGATTGCATCAGGCCAGTTAGCCGGGGAAGCTGTGCCAGACCAACACACAACCTGTGTGAAAACCAGGAGAAACCCAGGTCCATTGCCTTTCAGCAGACAAATCACATTTATTTATTTCTCATACACTAAAGCAAGGGGATTTTTTTTTTTCTTTATGCTCTTAGCTCTTTTCCCAACATTCTCCTGGAGAACAAATTGTGACACCCCCCCCTCCCCAGCACCACTGCACCTCTCTGTCCTGAAATGGGGTGGGCAGCGAAGCAGAGCCCCAGACCCTGTGAGGCTTCAGGGCACACAAGAGCAGAAACCCCACAGTGCCCGATCAGCTCCTGCTTTGGGGTGACCTGGGAGGCCCTGCTGTAATCACTCTGATGCACATTCACTGCCTCATTCAGATTTCTTAATTAGAAGCTGACCAGGCTGCCTCAGCCTCTCTCCAGTGAGCCAGACGCACCCGTAATACCCTAATAGCTCCTGCTCGGCGAGGCTGAGCTTGCTCCAGGTCTCAGCTGTTTGGAGGCAGCTGGAGTACAGGCACCTTGCACCGTCTGTACGGTGCCTGAAGGAAGGAAATGACAAGTGCAAGAGGCATCTCCATAATGCTACGGCAGCTCACGCGGGTGTATGGGCAAGACACAAAATACCGATGCCTGAGGTGCAAACCTGGATGTTTTAAGAGGAGGATGAGAGTGAGAAAGGGGCGAAAGGCTCCTTGGAAACTGTCAGGGTGTCCGTAGGGAAAGCCCATAGGCACGGAGAAATATTCCCCCTTATAATGAAAGCCTGCTGACCAGAATTTTCTGTGTGCCTGGGCAGGTGCTGAGCACCGGTGGGTGCGTAGGCACTCAGCAAGGGGCCAGTTGGGCTCAAAAACCGGCCTGGGAATGTACAAAAGGTTCTGGGGAGAAACCAAACGATTCCTGCTGGGAGATGGAAAGATGACTGCCATTGCAAGGAGCACAAAGGCAATTGTGCAGAAGCCATGCTACCTAGAAATCAGAACTACTGGTGATGGACATGTATTCTGCAGGAATTTAAACTGATTTAAACAAGCCTTGCCCCTGCCCCAGCAAACATTTACAATGCTTGCTGTGTCCTTGGGATGAAGGGTGCAAACGAAGGGCTCCGTCACCTGTCCGAATCTCAACCCCCGTGGCTGCTGCAGCCTACGCAGTGCACAGGGCAAAGATCAACAGGGAGGGAGAGAAAGAAAGGACACTTCCCAGATATCATGGGATATCAAATTCATAAACCTAGAAACCATGTTTAAAATACATCTATTCACGGACCACTGAAATAATAATAGATACAATCATTGCCTAATAGTGTAATTCCTTGTGTAAGTAGTGTAACTTATCTGTTAAGACTGCTGAAGGCAATCCAAATTCAATCCAATAAGCAGCCTCACCTGCCCCGCACCCTCAGCCACTTGCTCCTTTGCTCCTGCTCTGGTGCCAGCATTTGTGCAGCTGCATAAAAGAAACCCAGGTGAAAACTATGAATCCATCAAAATAAAATGAAACCAGACATATTCTCCAGTGCAGTTTAGCATTGATGCTGCACAAAGTCTCAACTTGCACATGGGTGTTGCCATTGCAGGAAAAACTGTGGGGGTAAGAAGAGGGAGCAGTGTGGCTTTCAGCTTCAGGGCTGATTCCTGTGCTTAAAATCTAAGAGAAGTGGAGCCTAAGACAATGATTTGACCATACAGCTGAGTCTTCTCCCCCTTTCCTGGAGCCTCTTCCTTGTGCTGGCAGCAGCATCTCAGCTGACCTCGTAGCGAGCCAGCACAGAGCTCACTGGCAGAAAAAAAATGCTGATTTTTCTACAGTTTAGATTTCTGAATAGCTTCGTGCGTGGTCAGATAAACGCTGCAGTCAGCCCAAGGGAGCTGTTGAGACTGTACAACACCATCCCTTTCAACAACAGCCCATCACTGCATCAATTTAGCTGTGCTGCCAGGCTACATCGTACAAAAGCTTACCAAAAACTGCAGCAAAACAAATTTGTTTCAAACGGGCAGCCTCAAACCAGTCGGAACCAGGACAGCATCATTTGTGCTGGCTGTAGCAGTTCTGAACAAGCAAAATCTTCAAAGGAGAAGGCAGAAGCAGTAGCCATTTATGTATTTAGAAAGTGAATTATATTTACCATGGTTTGTTGTTTTTTGTCACATTCTCACTTAAAGGAATCTGAAGGAGACATGTTAAATTAGTGAAAAAAATGAAACAGCTTCATTTGTTTTTAACACCTAAATCTTAAACCACGTCAACTTTCAAACAGCTGCATCAGTGGTAGCTTCAGTTTCCCTCTTTCTCCCTGCTGCTTTCAGTGCCTGCAGTCACTGGGCTGTATTTTCTGCCCCAACCAGGCTCCACCTTCACCCCAAACCCCTCTCCCCAGACTTTACGTTATCTAACAGAAGTGACTTTTACCAGCTTGGGGAAAACAACCATGTGCTAATCAGGGATGTTTTCCAGTTTTATGCTGGCCACTTCTGCGAGACTCAGTGCTTCCCATATGCAGCAGGGAGAGCTAAGGGCACAATGAGCATGGCAGAGATGCTCCTTCAACGTACTAAGACAGCAGCAGAGCAGCACCCCATGCAGGACAGCAGTCCTGTTTTCTGCGCAGGGCAGCAGTGACAGCCCCATGAAGCTAGAGATGTGGCCTAGCAAACCATGTAGCAATGCAGGAATTCATTGGCTTTGTCTGAGAACAACGCGGGCTCCTGGGCACGTCAGCAAGTACCTGCTCCAAGCCCCTGCCTCCAGCAGGGTCACACCACAGAGCTCCTCAGGTCTTAAAAACCTCCAGTGACAGAGCCTGGGCAACCTGCTCCTGTGCCGCCTATCCAAACAGCAAAAAATATTCCTTGGTGTCAAGTCAGAACTATTTTTCATTGCTAGCAGCTTGTTCGTGTCTTACACATAAGGGTTCTGTTCACCATAGCCACCAGTTGTGTGACCAGCTCTCTGCAGCAGCACCAGCGGGCGATCCTGCAGGATCCTTCTGCCAACAAGCCAGGCCAAACAAAGGCCTTTTAAATAAGTTTCATGAATATTGACAATGATCTGTGCTTTTTCACGCTTATTTCTTCAAAGTGTCCAATTCAGCATCAATGTCACCCATCCCTCCAGCAGGCCAAACGCCGTTGCGAGACGGGTGTACGTTCTGCATGGAACGGGCACAACACAGATACCCCACACCTGCATCTGCTTTGACTGGCAAAGTAAATGGCTTTACCTCTCACGTCTGGCTATGAAAGCCTTGAAAAACAGCAAAGAGACAAAACATGTCTGTTTGGCAGGATGTTTTACTATAATCTAACTTGTTACCCTACAGACAAGTAAAACGCCATCTACAATTCCCTACAGCGGAGAGCGGGACTTGGCTATGAAAATCCTCCTTCATACAGCAAGCTGTATGAAAGCAAAGCCCAATAAATGTTTTTTCATTTATCAGTTTCTTATTTATCATGAATTATAATTTCTCTGAGAGGCATTGCTAAAAACCACGCCATTACAACCACTTGCAGACTATACATAGCTACGAGCAGGGTCTGGGTGCGGGGCAGATTGTTTGGGTTGTTTTTTTTTTTTTCTGGTTGTTTTTAAACAGACCAACACACCACCATGCAAAATATCCTCCAGCAGCTGACCTTCAGATCGCACAAGCTCTGCCACCAGCTCATTGCTCGACTGAGGGAAGCGATCCATGATTTGAATAAGCCACATGATTTCTTGACAGCCAGTCCCTCACGATGCAGCTAATGCTGCTGAGCATTGTTTCAAACAATAAAATCAAGTTGCTGAAATCATGTAATTGAAGACACCTCCACGTCCCTTCAGAATGAAAAGTGGCAAATCTGAGCTCAAGAAAAGAGAACCAAGACCAATGCAGTATTTCATCATTTAAGGATTTCAAAAAAAAAAAAAAAAAAGAATAAAAAGTTAACATCCAAATTTTATTGGGAAAGGCGTGGAGAAAATGTCAGCAGGATTTTGAATACCAAAAGTCTGTGCTCTGGAGTCAGCTGGCAGACAGTGTGGTTACCGCTAAGCAAAAAGACAAAGGAAAGAAATGAAGACAATAACGGGGATAAGTGTGAAAGAATGACAAGACAACAACTGCAGATAGCTGGCTTTCTGTTCGGATGCTACCATTTCAATTTTTGCCTTCATTATTTCTTCTGCTCTCAGACACCCTCCAAATCCCAGAAATCTCTCAACAGCTCTCTCTCTACATATAACCTTTTCATCTTAGTAAGAGAAAATGATGTTTCCTTTTTTTTTTCCCCCCTTTCCTGGCGATTTGCTAGAGCATCTTGGTAATCCTCCTGCTCTGTAGTACACTTGAAGCGAAGCGATTTGGAGATGAATTGAGCCACCTCATCTTCACCTTGCCTGTTAATCTCAGCAGCTGTTTCTTGCTTTGTTAGAAAACAAAGCAGCTGAGATTAGCTCTTGCTACGCTCATGCAATGGGATTTGTTTTTCATAATAGAGTGTTGCCACTCATTCAGCGGGGGTGATGAGATATAAGGACCAGGAGAAATTGCACGGTGCCTGAGCAGAGAACGTGACCGCACTCTTAGCAGGAGGAAGCCTGCTAGGTACAACAGAAACACAGGGAACACAACACCAAGGCTGCACAGCTGAAGCTCACGACAGCATGAGGTGCCAACCTACCCAGAGCTGTTCTTTAAGAACTGAAGACAACGCTCCCTATCACGCCAAACTGCTTATAATTACCTCACCCCAAATTAATTAACCAACCCGCGGAAGCCCATCTCTAGTCCTGTACCCAAAAGCGCACGGCATAGAGAATGAGATTGGAGGCATTAAGAGGCACACAGGTGCAGAGCTTTGAACCCACTGGGATTACAGAACCACAGCGAGGAAGTTTGCAGCCTCAGAGCATTGCAAGAGATGGATACGGGCACTCCAGAAAAGGCTGGCTGGGAGAGGAGGATGAGGAGGGGCTGCGCTCTCTGCAAAGGAGCAGCTTGAATGCACTGAGCCGCCTTGCATTAGGTGCTGAGCCCGGTGAGAGCTGATGGTTACAGGTCAGAGGACAAAGCACTGGCCTATAAACCAACACACGTCACGCTGCATAAACTAATGTTCATTTTAACCTCAGGCTTTGAGCTGCCTAAGTCATATTCTTAGCACATCAAATCACTTCAGTAAAAGAAACAACAAAGAAACCAAAGGCACAGCTGGGATTCTCCGGTTTCCCATCTCACCTGCAGTCACTGGATAAAGACTTTCACTTTCCTCTAGAAGCTACCAAATCTGAGAAGTCCAAAAAAAGCCACTTCTCTCCATATCACATGGTATTGCACTCGGTGAACAGCACAGAACCACAGCGGAGCCGGCTTGCAGTGCTTAAAGCTGGCAATAAATCAGGTCCCCAGCACCCTGGCTGGAAGACAGACTTTGCATCTAGAGGTTGCTTTCCTTCGATGCCACCACCTCAGCACTTCTGAACTGCTATCACTGGGAGGTAGCTTCCCTGGTAAATGCAAAAGCCACAACCTCCCTCTGTCCTGGTATTAAATCAAGGACAGTGCTTTGGAGACTGGGGCCTCCAACAAGCTTGTCACTGCTTCAAACACAGAGCTCTGCATCAGGAAGAAAATACAACCTTGTCCTAGCAGATTCTCTGGATCACTCTAAGATCACGCTAATAAATAATTTTTACGTACATTTATACCTCTTTACCATTTTGGCCTGAGGTGTGTCTGAAAATCACCACCTCTGGCCATTCTATTTTATTTATTTTTTTTTAGGAGAGGTCATCCTTCCAGTGGATGGGCACGCACTGAATGAATTGAAAATCATCAGCCCCTATTATAGGACCATCTGTCTCCTCCCTGGTCTCATTATTCCCATCTTCTCCCTCAATTTGATGTCCTGAAACAGTCATTGCCTCTCATCATTAACGGCCATTTTTACAGTAATCATTTCTATTGAAACACACATAAAGCATACTTGAGAGTATTTTATACGCTTAACTGATACTCAACAGAAATTCACCAACTGTTATCATAACACTGTCCCTACAGCGATGGGGGGGGGGCAGCTCATTTCTGCCAGCGTCATTATTTTAAATAATGAATTTGATTCATTGTCCTTCTTCAGAGAAAACTGTTTACCTTGAAACTATTCTTCTGTCCCAGCTAGCCATTACAAACACCCGTTGTTGATATATTTATCTAGAATATTTTTTTTTGAAAAAACAGCAAATCTTACGCTATTTTACAACATGATTTGGTCTTTCCAGTCTGATCTTTTCCTGTCTTAAATCCTGCTAGCCTTATGTTTTGCTGCTTTTTGTGGTAGAAGTGTTCACAGGGAGTACTGTAATAGACACTGTAAAGGTACTCGAATAAATGGGGCAGAAGAGTGTTAGTCACTAAAGCTGACAGCATAATACCTATCCAAGTGAAGCACCAACTTCATACTGAAAGGAGCTCGGCAGAATCACAAAGACCTTCACGTTCATTGCTTCACAGTACGTGGAGAACACTGCAGCCTCCCCAAGACAAACTCCAGTGATCACATTTAGTAAAATAAACAATTAGATCTGACAGGTCACTACCAAAGTGCACTTTCATCAAGCAAAGATGTAAAAGACTTGAAATTTTCTTGAACCGTTTATCTTTACAAGGAAGCACACAGTAATTAAACAAATGCCACTCATGCTATCATAAAAGTGAGAAGGACTAAAATGTTTTCTAACGTAATTAAATTTATCATAAAGGAAAGACAGCATAGTATTAAAACATCAGCATGAGCTTGGACAATGACCGTTTTGGAGAATGTCTTTAGGAAGGCGAGCTGCTGTCAAGGATCTGTAGGAAAGCGAAGCCAGCACCAAGCTGCCCGGCTGTGCCTTTGCAGGATGCCACCTGAACAGCAGAAGGCAGAGAGAGACAAAGCTGTGATTTATAACCTGAACTACCTACACTAATGCTACTCCCACCATAGCAGCTCTTAACGCTACCAAGCTCAGGCCACAACCCATAAAATACACTCAAAAAAAAAACACTAAACATAACTGAATGAAACATAATCCATAGGAAGCATTTTGAAATTACATTGGTTTAATGTTTCTCACATACTTCTTCCTAAAACTCCCGTAATTACTGAGCAGTTTTGACTTCAGTTCTTCCAGCTCACAAGCACTGCAATAACCACTTTTCGCGGAACAGATAAATTGGAATTGAAACTGAACAGCGCACTTCATAAAAAGTGAAGCTGAGAGGTGGCATCCCGAGACTTTCGGCGGATCGGTTACTCACCCTCTTGAATAAGCAAACTGTGCACGAAGGTCTCACCTTGAAATTAATGCTTTCCCCTCAGGAACTCAAAAGGATGGGACTAAATAGAAAAAGCAAATTAGCTCAGGGTGACAAATTCCACCTTGGTAAGTGTTTGCTCTTGCACTGCTGGTTGGGTTTCACGACTTGCCCTATAGACTGGAGGGCCATGTTTGTGCTTCCTGTAAACCTCTGCCTCCTCCTGCAGCTCTCCCCTCTTGTCCTTATGAAGTAAATTGGTTCTTCTCCTAGTGGCATGTTTCTTGATGCACTATAAAATCTTTCTGCACACCTTTCTCCCCCAACTCTGCCACATACACACTATGTTTTCATTCAGATGGTCGAACAGCAAGCAGCTTGCCCAGGGAGGCCGCACAGTCTCTGTTCTTGGAGGCTTTCAAGACCCATCTGGATGGAGTCTTGAGCAGCGTGGTCTGATGCCATAGCTGACTTTTCTTTGAGCAGGAGGTTTGGCTGGAGACCTCACAAAGTTCCTCTCCAACCAGAATTAATCTGTGAATCAGTGGTCAGTGTGAAGCAGGCTTAAACGTTATTTACCTCTTTTGACTATTTTTCTATTAAAAAAAAAAAAAAAAAAAAAGCTACCCCAGATAGTCATCCCCACTGCTGTACTGTACTTGTTTTGTGCCAGATATTATGATGGATGGCAATTCAAGGAATTTGACATAAGCTACATGAAGGCTCCTGAGAAGGGTGGCAGTTCAGCTCTCTGTAATTTTATCTCCTTCATTACGAGCTCTGCCAGTTCTGAAGTCAATGCTGGCTCCTACGAACTTGACGCTTTCAAATCCTTTTTTATTCCATGACCTTCCCTCCCCTCTTTTTGAGGCCTCAGTGATCAGGATCCCTTCTTTTATGTACACATGCACCCTATTTTAATTCCTTCTTGGGGCAGCCAGTTTCCCCCCACATCTATGTGTGCATTTTATACAGCATGGGTCACTTTGCAGATCGATGTGAATTTTCCCTTGACTACCTCCACTCGTTCAATAATAAAGGGAAAGAGGCAACATGAATGTGGAGAAGCCTTCATAAAACACACAGGTGACATTTATACCAACTGTTTCTGCTGAACTGCTTTTCCAACACTACTCCCAGAGCACGCTTTGCTGTGCCACCAACCAGAGCCATCTCATTATTCACATAAATTGGGCCATTTGGAAACGAGGAACGGTGCAATGTCATCATTCACCAGGATAAGTACAAGCATCAACGCCTTTTTTCAGCTGGTTAAAGCAGCACAGGGACGCTGCCTACAGGTAAGTCTAGCATGCTTACACTAGGTTCAGTTTCTCCTTTTACAAAAAGATTCAGGTTTAATAAAGCTGACTAAAGGCCTGAAGTTAAAGGCCCCAAGAGGATACAAGGAATACTTCTGAACCATCCAAGAACCACAGATCAGAGCTGAGGGAGCAGAACATTAGTGGGTCACTGAGGATTTCTGTGACCGCCCACGACAAGGCTTAGCTCAAGAGGATCAGGAAGAGACAGACGAGAAAAGGGTTGGAAGGGAAGCAGCCAGACTGCATCATGAGACTGGGTGTGATCACAGGTGCCTAAATCATCCTCCAGTGCTGAGTGACAGAATCCAAAGAGAACTGAGAAAAAAAAAAAAAAAGCTCAGGGGGAAATCCCAGACTAACATTTTCTGCCCAGAATTTTCCAGTTAAAATGCTTTCATACAAGCTTCAAGTCAGCACTAACACTCAGGAATTCGCCGCTACCTGAAATTGTGTCACGGAGGATAGACTTTATTCTGCCACTCAAATGTAGTCAGCATCAGATTTAGTGCAAGTTTACCACCGTGACGGCTCCTCTCTATTTTTCCAATTCGCTTTAGTGGAAGATGTGAATTATAATGACTCAATAACAGCTCATTGAGCATTCCCTCCATGTATTACACTTTTATTGTACTAGCTTACAAGCTATATTGGTTAGATGTATGATTTATCTGAATTAATGTACAATTCCGCAATGTAAACCTGAGGTCAGTTTGCACTGTGTGAAGAAATTATCATCCAAATTAGTATTGATTGGAAGTTAGTAGTCACAGCTGTATCTTGTTTACCACCATAAAGCAGTCACTGTCCCATCACCACTAAAATCTAACAGCAGAATTATCCCCTCCCCATGTCACAGGTAGCACAAACCTTTAAGCGTTCCACGGGGAGTCAGGATCACCAGCTCTTTTCGAGGATAGCATTTATTATATTACAGGGTAGTAATTCTTGTTGAACTCAGTGGTTCCAGGAATTGACAACAGAACCTGCTTTCATCTTGAGATCAATTAGTTCCAGTACAGCCCATGTTTCTTACAGCAAAGAATCTCTTCTACAGGTGGCTGACACACACACTTCAGTTTATTTCTCAATTCCCACCAGTCAAGCCTCAAATTAAGAGGCAGCACCAGCAGCCTCTGTCTTAACAGCGCTGTTGTTAGAGCCCTAGCACAGGGCTTAGAGAGCTGGGTTTTACAATTTCTCCTGCCTGACAACATTTGAGCCTAGTGCCTGCTCACTAAGACAGCGCTCTAGCTACAACATTAGAAGACAGGGATAAGGCTTTTTTTTTTTTTTTTTTTTTTTTTTTTTAAATTTCTCATTGTGATGGGTAGAGAAGAATAAAGTAGACAGGACTTACTACGCAGACAAATCTGTTTAAAAATCTTAGTATTTCTAGGACTATTCACATACATCAGGCTATTACTCTTTAACACAAAATAAGTTAATCATTTCTGGGCAACCACTGACCTACAAAAACATCAGGTTTCACCTTACACATTCTTCTCTACTTTTCAGTAATTCTATGCTCTTCACCACATAAGCTCTTACCTCATTTCAGGGTAGCTTCATTCCAGCCTAGCGTGCAGATTAAGAAACAGGCACTGTTGACTTAAAACTCCTTGTGCTGAGAAGAAATTGAGATGTAGGATGTGCTGTATGATACTGTTGCTTCTTGTAGAAAGATGGCCACCACCAACTATTTCAAGCGAATGCAAACTGCCAAAGTGAGTTAGACCCTGCTTAACAGGCTGACCTCTCAGAGATGCAACAAAGCTTGAGCAAGAGAAAGGCACACAGCTCCACAGATTTAAAAGAGAAGGCCCTCGGAGAATGTAGCAGCCCTAAAATGGAGGCCAAGGCCAAGTGAGAATGAATATGGAATCCTGGCAACACAAATATGACTCATAGTCCCTTACCTTTCCTTAATCCCGATGGCTTGACCCTCTTGGAATGCTTCTGAACTGGTCCAGCTCCCAGTTTAGAGTGCCGGTATCCATCTCAACACCAGAACCAGCTTCTGGGAACCCCAACAGCATTCTGGAGCATTCAGAGGAGGAAGGGAAGGACTCTGGGAGGTGCCATATCTCCTACCACCAGCCCATGGGCTAGGTGGGTGTCTGACACAAGGCTTCTTGTTCTGTTCATACTTGCAGTCTTTCATTTTCATGTATTTCATATAACTAGAAATTGTTTCTACCCAGCTGGAAACCTGAGAATTACTCTACTATTTAACATTATATAAAAAACAACCTGTTTTTCACATTGAGATTCACACAAACATGCATAATCTCAATGCCAGCGTTTCATAGCTACCTGCCTCTGCTGCTAAGCACCTTGTGCTGTAGCAGAACCTAAATTTCACATCATTTTAATGTTACCTACTTATGGCATTTGGTGCAAATCAGTTGCAAAATGTCAGTCCCAAAATAACTGTTATTTGGGCTTTTTCTTTCAACCAATTCCTGAGCTTGTAACCGCTTATTAAAAGGTTTCTTGTAATGATTTTTTTTATTTGTGTTGATCTTGTGGGGGGGAGGGGAAGGCTGGAAGAAAAAAAACTTGATCCACTTGATCAATGTTGCTTCAAGTGATCAGTAATTGTCTTCTGCTTTGTCTTCTACTTAGCTAGATTTCTGTTACATAATTCACACATCTAAAATACTTGTGAATATTCAAAAATGTAACTCAGGCATACAGGGAAGGCAGAAAACTGCCAGGTGAACAATCCTCTTATCCTATTTTCTTGCCAAATAGGATTGGATAAGAGAATACTTAAAAACTAAAAAGCAGAGCATTCTGAACACACAAAATAGACACCATTATCCTCTAATGTTTCTTGAGGAATGGGGGTCACTACTGAAGAAATTCAGCAAGACAACCTAAGAACTTCAGAGGCTGCACAGTCTCTGATCTCTAGCAGCATTCGTGGATTTCCAAGCTAAGCTATCACCGTAAGCTGTTACATCTTGTGCTTTACAGAAATGATTGCTGGCATGACAGAGAAGTTACCTGAGAATTACTTAGTGGATGCTGTCTCCATCTTCCTTCCCCAGCTGCAGAGCATTTCATAGCTAACAGGATGACAGCGGGTTTGCAGCAGCAGCAAAGAACTAGCCTGGAGCAGCCTACGAAGGGGGTTCATATCCAAGCACACCACCAAGCCCAGATGCACAAGGATCCTCTCCACCTCTTACTGCTGAGGAGTTTGTGGGCTGCTGAGGGGAGGGTATGAACATCGCTGTTGTTCCGAAAAAACTTCTAAGTGATGAACCTGTACTGAGTAGCTCCTTCCAAAAATTGACAGCAGTAACAAGCGCAAGACAATTTAGCAGCCACTCTGGGAAGTCATCTTCAGTCCTGCCACCCCCTCAATTCTTTTAATGAATCCCACTTCAGGCTGTGTCAGAATTTGATGTGAGAGCAGAGATGACCTGCATTCCTGCATCATTCTCCTCTTACCAAGCCCCAGCAGTCTTGGCTTTTTTCTCTATCGCCAGATGTGTATTGGCCTATTCAAAAGCCTCTCTTTCCCACATATCCCTAGCTCACTGAAATATTTTAAATCTCATCTTGGCTCCCTTTTTAATTTAGCGAGCACAGTGAAAACAATGTTGTCTACACAGAGGTGCAGTTCTGTACTTGTACCTCCTGAGCCACCAGAAAACAGTTAGGGCTTCTCAAATATCAGAGTTTTATTCTCCCAAAGTCAAACTAGGGGTTATCAGGTGCTAGATACAGTGAGTTTTAAGTGGTATTGTTAGGGTTTTAATCAACTGTTGTTTGATCTCTGAGTGCAAAAAGTTCTAGAGTCTGTCGAATAAAAGGAACACAAAGCCTTGAGTCAAATGACCCCAAATCCAGGCGACAAACACAAGCTTGTTTGCCCACATGGCACATCACATGTCCAGAGAATCGTAGCAAATATGTGGATCTTTGAGCACTGAGAAACATACATCTCAATTGTTTTCGTTTCCCAAAAAGTTTATGCTAAAGTTTTTAAGGTGAGACAGTATCAATAAAGCACCAGGAGCACACAACCACTTCAGGGCAGTTCGAGGTACCTCTGAGACTCCAGCTCCAGTTGCCATGGTGTTGGTAGGGGACTGCAGATTTTTGCTTCAGTGGAAAGCAAGCATGCAGCAGCAGCTCCTTGTAACCTCCATCTTCTCTAACTTGCTCTTCACATGCCCTCCCACCTTTTCTGTCTCCACCATCTTCTCCTTCTGTGTGACCGTAATTTCTCAGGCCAGCAGTTTCCTATGTCCTTTCCTCCAACGCTCCATTGCCCTCATGCCTATGTGATCCCTTCCTCCTCTTCTCTTTTTTTCCACATTTCTCCATTATGGGATTTCTGTGTCTCAGCCCACCATTGCTGTCATACTTGTACACTGGACTAAATGCCAGAACAGAAGCAATCAACAATTAAGATGCCTGTGCTTACTTTTACATCTGATATTCAATATAATTTAGCAATGCTGGACCAGGAGTGCTCTCCTGATACCTATAAAAATGTTACCAAACAGTCATAATTCAAGTGCACATTAGCTAGAAGATTAAAGACTGTAACCAAACCCTTTTCATATTAACCTTCTGTCTGGCTATTTCAGAAAGCAGACATTGCAATGGGAATGTCTAGATTTAATATTTCTAAGGGATAGCGCAAGGCAAAAGACTAAAAGCAAAGCAGCAGAACCTAAGATTATCTTGGAGAGCAGCAGAACTCCGATATCCCTGATATGTGCATGCTCAGAATAAAGTGCCTGGTTCGGGTATGGAGCTCTGATAGGAAAGCATTAGGTAAATGAAGACAGGATTTTATCTGGGTAGGGTGGGTTACAAAGAGAAAGTCATGATGTAGTTTGTTTTTTTTTTTTTTCCCTTGCTTAACCTTTCATCACGATGGACTGCTTATTGAAAGTAATATCAGAATGATGAAAAGAAAAATGGTTTAAGCAATCTCAAACCAAAGATAATGACAGAGTAGCTTAGAACATATTTTTCCATATGCCCACCACTCCACAGCGTTTCTTAGTTGAGATTTCACAGTACCATCATAAAGGCAGTCTTAAAACACATCAGTAGGAAGTAGCTGAAGAAAATACTCCAAGCATGCCCCCTGCAAAGCACAAGAGAAACAAGTATATTCTGTCTAAAAAAAAAAAAAAAAAGGCCAGCAAATGCTAAAGGACGTTGCCAAGTTATTCTGGCATTGCACAAACTAGTTTCAAAAATGCCTTTCTAACTGTATTAGCCTGTGCTGTCCTTTAAAGGACAGGCATCTATTACAGTCCAAAAATCCAGCCCCCAATCTGAAAACCCCTGAAACTTTGAATTTTACAGCAGCCAAAGTTCTAATAACTTTAATGGCTAAACATCAGAACCAATTTGGTCTTAAAAATAGGATAAAAATTAATGAAGAGCATCGACTCTTTTTACATAGAAAAATAAGAACAAATCCTTCAGAAGACACAGCACATAAATCCCTGCTTCTGCACAGACATGCGAGAAGATGGATTAGTGCCACGAGCAGCACCAGAGAACGGAAACAGAATAAAAGAAGTGACTGAAAATGAAAAAATGACTAAGGAAACCACAAAGACAAAATACCCTTATTTAAATTCCTTGGATCCAATAATAAATAGTGCATGACAGTTTGTCAATAAATGTGAGAAACTCACTCAAACGAGGAGTCATGTAAGGACTTCTGACATTTCCACAAACGAGAGTTGATAACGGACAAAAAAACTTTGTATTTTTCATACGTTTCAAAGGGTTTCCACATCAAACAGGCAGGCACTCTGCAGGTGGTAATTTCACCATCAACTGCTCAGTTCTGCCAATTCTTTAAGTTGAGACTCAATAGCAAGCCCTCACGTTCCTTTTAACACCGAGGGATATTTCTCAGTGCGGTGCTTGGCAGGAGACTACCGCCAATTGTCCTCCGAAGCTGCTCCCTCTTATCACAGACACCGGGTGGCAAAAGGAACGGGAAGCTCGAGGCAAACCCAAAAAATCCACACAAACAACAGGCACCGCGGTTGGGAAAGGCTGGAGTGCTTCCACTGCTCAATGTCACTTAATTAAATCTGTGTGCTCGGGTACAATCTTTAAATCACTTTTCTAATTAGGAAATGCACTCTGGCCTATGTCATTAGCCATGCTACGTCAGCAGGCTACCAAAACGGCTTTGAGTCTAAGCATGCTAGAGATTAGTCTCGTTATTCAGCCACAGTCTCTCAAACAGAACAAAAATTCCTCTTTAAAACATGCAACCAGTCAAGGAAAGTGGTCCAGGAAACAGCCCTCAGTACTGAGCAGCACACAGAGTGCTGGATTAATCTAATTACGTTGCTGTTGCTTTTCCTAGCAAGCTATTTAACAAAATACACAGCAATGATGAAAGAGTTGCCTCTCACTTCTACCACAAGATAATTAAGATTTGTTTGGTGGAACAAAAGACAAATCACAGTTAAAATCAACATAATTTTCAGTATTCTTGACAGTTCAAGAGACTGCATATTAAAATGGATTAAATGCAATTATCCCAGTTATTTTTCCTCTGTTGATTCTAAAAGTGATACCGAGATGATAAACTCTCAGACAGCATTCAGCATCAGTTTGGAGCAAATTCCTTTTTTCAAGCATGTAAGAAAACCACCCACTGTTTTGCTTCACCAACACATACCGAAGGTGAGGAAACACTACCTGAAAAGCAGACCAAGTCAGAAAAATGCCCTGGTGTGCCAGCTTGGCGAGAGACTAACACGGAATAGATTAAACACAGCACTTTTAAAAATAAAAATACCCTCCCACCAGTTTGGAGCCAGGAGTGTGCCAGCAAGTCTCTTGGCTTAGTCAGGACCCAGATTCTTCATTCTCTTTCAGTTACCAAGTCCTGGAGCCTGATTTCAAGCACTGACATCTCATGGTTTCATATACTAGCTTGGACTTCAGCATTCTTGAGAATCTGGCTGTAAAAAGACAGGCACCACCTCTTCTTTTACTAAAGCAACAGCTTCTGCAACAAAGCAGCCATCGCTACTTGAGTCGCTGGATTGCTGCCCACAAAGGGATGTTTAGAGCCTCATCCTTTAAACATCTACATATTTTAGATACTCTAGTTTTCTGTTCTTGATCCCCATGCTCTTTTCCTCAGTCTGAAGAAAAACTGTTAAAAGGTACCTTTATTCTCTGTTTCCTTGTTGTCTTTTTTTTTTTTTTTGGGAGGGGGGGAGCAGTATTCTCAAACATTGCCTCAGGAAAAGATTTAACAGACATTAACCTACGGGAAGTGAAATGAAATTGTCTCAGGGTCTTTTCAGGGTTTAGCTCAAGCTATGGAACTAGACAGGTAAACTGCTGGTTTAAGCTAACACAGTGCATTTTACAGATGGTTTTAACAGATTAACTTGATCATTTGAGATCATTGTTAGGAACACTCAACCATGGCAAGAGCACATTCCAAGTGCAGAAGACTCTATGCTATTTTAATGTTAACATAAAACATGTGTAAGTTTAAGAAGTTTCCAGTCCTGATGCTTGCTAATGTATACCACACGTAACAAGTAACAGAAGTATGCAGAGAAAAACACTTTCTTTTTTTTAAAAGCCTTTAACACTCTTAAATTCTGCACAATGTTGAAATATCACTATCTGCTTAGCCTACTAAATTAAAAGCCAAAGAATCTATATGGATTCTCCTGGCATCTCACAGAAAGAAGAGGGAAAATAAAAAGTGTTCTCCATATTCTAAGCACAGGAACATTCCTGAATGGCAAAAGCTTTTCCTTCATCATATTACCTTTTAACAAAAATCCTCTCAAGAACTGTAAGCCAACTCATTACTAACTTCTGTGCATGAATTTATAAACAGTTCCAGGTAGTCGAATTCAAAACATTTCTACCTCTGGTATTAAGTCTCAATGACATTTGAGCAGAAGGGAAAAAAATAAATCAGATTTTAGGCTTCATTTCAAGAGTATGATTTAATTGAGGAGGGTTTTTTCTTCCAAAGAGATGGGGAAGAACTAGAGCATTATTAAACAAGACACATGAAAATATGAAGCTCGCTACAGGTTAGAAATATGTGACACAGTTTCTACAGAGATAGATAGCTTATAAAAAGGGAGATTAATAGGAAGTTGGTTCACAACAATTAACAAGTTGTCAAATGCCCATGTTATCTTTTAAAATACAGATTGACTTTCTCCTCAGGCAAATAATGCAGCAAAATATTTGAGCCTTCTGAACAAAATAGAGCATCCTTTTCCTGGGTCCCAGAGGTGATAGGCATTACTGTATTTTCTCTAGACAGCAAAAAGGACTGAGAGCCTGGTTATGAAGCCCTCTGTACATCATGTTGTGCAGCTCAGATGCACAGAAAGAGTGCAGACAATGCTCAAAGGGGAGGTTTCTTGACACAATCAGTTCTACAGAATTGCAAAGCTTTCTAAAAAGATAAAATCTCACCAGCTCAAGAGAGACATCATAGAAAAAGAGGAACAATAAAGCTACCTTATCTTATTTTTAGCCTAAGCATGGCTCACGAAATTTTACTCTAACTAAACATGAGGGTAAATGACTTAACTGTTGTTTTTTTTTTTTTTCTTCCCCAAATCATTAGGCTCATACAGATACGACAAAAGCAAAATGTACAGTTAATAGACCAGACACAATGAAAGTTACTTGCAGCTCTCCCAAAATTCTGCCAAGAACAGTGAGTTGCGTTGACAAAATAAAACACGGTCTGCATATGAAAGGTAGGAGACCAGGAAGTGGAAGCACTGTTTCACCCAAACAAGGTATAGCACACCCACCAAGATTAAGGTCCAAGGGGAGATCATTCACTGAAACATCTCTTTTCAATGCAGACAGAAAATGTACTGGGTAAAGATTGCAAGAGGGATGAAAAGCCAATAATATCAGTAAACCACGAAGCTACAGGAAACTGAATAAAAGGCTGGCTGAAAGTGCTGCAGCCCAATAAACACCCAAAGGAAAGAAAAAGATGAAGTAAGATGAGATAGAGATGCATATTCTCTATCCTGTTGGATAATCAAGAATCACCCTGAACTGATACAATTCAGTAAGTCAACAGAAAACAGAATTTCTCTTCACTTTTGTTTGGCAGAAGATTCCAGCATATCTGATTTTTTCACTGCTACTTTTTGCTATGTTTTCATTAAAGAGAACTATGAGGAAATTGAAGAGCCTTGTGCTAAGAAGCCCTTATAAATAAGTTGTTGGCAGGCAACAAAAATAACTGTCTAATAGCTGTTAGCACATACACTGTATGTAGCAAGTGGAAGATTAGAAATACTGCAAGTACTCCACACAATAAAAAGCATCAATTGAGAAATAAAGAATCAAGAAGTTAGTCTGCAAAGGGGTATCATTACATGGTTTAACTTCACTAACTGAAAATAGAAAGCTCGATTATCACATTTGTCCAAGAGCCACCATACTGTACAGCACATTAGTAAACTGCCAGTCATGCGGGGCTGGTTCTACGAGCAACAGGCTGCTTTGGCAAAGGGGTATGACAACATTTTCTGTTTTAAGGCCAAGGACTACAGAATAGAGAGTCTAGATGAGCATTTCTGAACTGTTTTACCTCAAACATCTCCTGCTCTGTCCGACGATGATCATCCAGGAGCTGCTCCAAATAGGTTAGATTACGGAATTTTTCTAGGTAACTACTGTATTGTTTCTGCAGTTGCTCCTCTATCTTCTCATACTCATCCATAAAAGCAGGACTGCAGACAACAAGAACAAACTACTCAGAGAAACACAGACCTGTACATGGGGAAATCTGAAACAGCATTCTTTTTTTTGCAGCTGCTTTTCCACGTCTACTGTATTAATCTATAAGGACCTTCTCTTCCAAGGTTCCACGATACTTCAGAGACCAAAAGCACAAGGCAAAGAAATACTAAGCTGTCCCATGAAAATTATGCATAGCAAAGGTAACATTATTGCATATCCAGTACCATTCCTTTCCAAACAAAGAGAAGGCAGCATTTTGGCTTCTTTAGCAGACAAATCTAAATTAATCAGCTTGCTGTTCCTTAACTCCAAAAAATAAAAATAAATAAATAAGTCTTGTTGCATGGATGGTAAGCCACCTACTTTACTGGAGGCTTATCTGCAACAAAACTGTACTGTGTTGTTAGAAGCATAAGTAGTCCCAATATAAGTGATGAGGCCCTTTACTATAGTGTCTACTGCTGTGCCCCACAGAATACCACTCGTGTTCAGTGCTTCACTTCTACCAACTGAAGTGTTCCGGATCACAACGTGTATAGGAATACAATGTTATTCTTCCCACCACTCATGTTTTCCATATTTATATTCTTTTTTTTCTTCATATGAGGTTCAAAAATAGAGAATGATCTTATAGATTGCATAAATCTGCAATTTAACCAAGAGGACATGGTTAATTTAACCAAGCTAAACCACGAATCTGAACATTTTGATGTTATGGCAAGCTGTGTCACTGCCCAGAGGAACCTATCCCAACAAGGGACGCCTAATTACTTTGGTGGCTGGGAATGCTGGAAGCCTCTGGAACAAAGGGAATAATTGCACCACATGCCATTTTCAATGGAGGTACATGCCTCCATTTATGTTTACTAACGAAGGAAAAAAGACACGCTGCCTGGCCATTTTGTACAGCTCAGGCAGCAACTAGGCAGCCCACCAAATAATGTTCTGGGGGCTTTTAACAGCCCTGATAATCTGGTTTCAAATACAAAATAACCAAAAAAATAAACAACTACAATCCAGATTGGGTATCTCTAGAGATGAAAATCCTTCTCCCACAGGCCATCATCTCAGTCTCATTAACGGACTTCACTCCTTGCTGCTCTAAGCATTAAGAACACACGGTACCATCATTTATGCTAGCACTCGTTTATGAAGTAGGTAATCGGTTCATAATCTTTACCGAACACTCTGTAGGGTCTGTAGCCTCTTCTGGCTTCTTTCCAGCTCCAATTTTCTTTTTTCAATCTTGGCTTCCAAATTGGCTTCATCCAAAGCCACGTTACTCAACATGTCTTTAGTCTTTTGGACTTGTTCCTAAAGGAGAAGGATGATAAACCATAGCACGCACTGGAATAATTAGAATTGTCTTTCAGATACTAAACCTACTTCTGTATTATCTCATATAACGTGTTTTCATAAAACTTTATAACAATGAGCTAGCACAAGCGAGGCAATGAGATTTTTATTTTTTGTGACCAGGATAATGAACTAGCTATACATTTAGAAATTTAAAATATGTATTTTTTCCCCATACATTCTTAAAGAGAAAAGAAAAAAACAAAAAAAAAACCCACAAAATAAGTTGTCCTGAGCTTTAACTTCCTTACTTTCTTTTTCAACAAAATGGTACTAAAAAAAGGGAAGGAAAGAAGCCCCCTCAAAAAATCTGACAGGATACAGAAAGCCATCTTTCAACAGGTAAGCATCTGAATAAACACAGATGAGAAATGTGTTTATTTCTTGGCACTACTTTAGGGAATATCTAGGCTTTTATCAACATTCTTTTTCTTCCTGATAAATGTTACTTTTGAAAAGACGTTAATCTATCCCAATACCTTCATCCTCTTCTGAGTCTTGCTGCATCCATCTTTTCAAAATCTGGGAAGCATCCCAAAATTTGCAACACATTATAGGAATAAGGAGGGGAAAGCTAGTTAGAACAACTGAGTGCATTCAGGGTGCTCATGCTCTAGGAACTCTTGAATCTCTCTTGAGTGAAAGGGAAGAAGGACTTCACAGTTGCTGTTATTCTAGCAGTAATTGTTACGTGCTGTACAGCTATAATAGGTCGTTTCATTAACTGGTCCAGAACTAAACCAGATGAGGTATATGTTATTGGTATTTCTCAATTGCTCTAATATTTTCCTGTTAGTTTATTAGCACTACTGCCTAGAATATCAATGCACATTAACAACGTTTAGAGTTCATATGGACTGCAAGTAGGAGCAGAAACAAAGAAAGATCGCCAGGAGTATCTATTGATTATGCTCTGGCTGTTTAAAACCTGGAACTCCACTCCTTGTAATTATGCAATTGGACTGGATACAGTTTGCAGTTAAATAACTTAGAGTATTCACTAGGATTTAATTAACCACCATACTTGCCTATCGGGGCAGCTAATGATTCAGAGATACAGGAACCCAAGCACTGGAGCAAGGACAACGTTCCCGAGACCAGGACAAGGGACTTCTGAAAACTAGAACTGTAATGAAGCATTGGCATGCCACTAATTAGCACAGTGCAAGTTCTTCTCACCCCTTTCTCAGTTCAGGTATCCTTTTTCCAGAGCCCACCTTCACATCCCCAGAGGCAGCAACACATTTTGAGTTACCAGGTATACCCCTTGCAGCCCGGACTGTAAAATTGACGCAGCTCAAACAGTGGAGGTGGCATGCAGATTTCTGTGCTGATGCAGTCAATCATTCCTGTAGAGATTCTGGGGCTACTGCTGAGTTCCTACCAGAAGCAGGGATTACGACTAAACCACAGAGGGCTTTTTTATTTGTTGTTTTCTCCCAAGATAGAGGCCAAGGGAAGCTGTTCTTTGACACAGCTGTATTGACAGCAACACCATAGGTTTGTTACCAAAGTCAGTGCAGCTGGGGGAATATTCCACACATTAAACCAACACAGCCACACAGCACAACAGTCTGGCAGCAGAGCTGTTCTTAACATGTTCTCCTAGGTGCTGCTGCTAGCATAGTTTATCCGTTCTGCTGCAGGCTGTGATTTCTGACTGCCAGCTCAATCACTGTGCAGACACCTCTTCTACTCTGCCAAGAAAAGCTACCAGTTAGTTAGCAGGGTTGCTCACTTGGAACACAACAGATTTTCCAAAGAAATCATAAAGATCATCACTATATTCATTGCCACGATGCAAGGAGCCATCACAGACCAATCTCTGCCTTGATGAACATAGGTAACATTAAATGTGCGAACACAAAGACCAAAACTTGCATTAGCCATTAGTTGAAGTTTCACGTTATCTGTTAACTAACCAGGCAGAGCATTACTTGGCCCAGTCAGTTGAAGGTGATGTGCACTCTATGGCTTAAACCTAGGCTGTTGATAAGAACAACTATGTTCTTCTTACAGGAGAGGAATGATGATTTTGCAATTAAATATCAATTTGCTTACCAGAACACAGTCAATGGCAATTTTCATCATCTTTTCAGCCTCATTTATCTCCAAAGGTCTGGCAATAGATTCTGTTCTTGCTTCCTATGAAATAAAAGTACATAAATATATTTAAACAGTACACTACAAAATTAGTATTTGCAGAACAGAGGACGGTCAAGCAACAACAACATAATCATCTGCATAACAAATGGCAGAGGATTTAGTATTTATGCACCGAGGCTCAAACAATTAAAAGAATGGGAGGTTATGAAAAAGTCAGTTAAGCGAGGCTGGGATCAACATGGAGCGATTAAGGTAACTTTTCAAAACGAAGTGTTACCATTATAACTGCAACTATTCTTGAACGCAGATTTTTTGGAAACTGCACAGGTTATTACACATTAAGCAAAGTGTGCAACATGGAAGATTTCATCATTACAATGCAGCTCACATAAACAGCATTGTAGGAAGATGAGCCCAGTGTCAAAAATTCACAGACACAAGCAGTGTGAACCCATCTAACTAAGCCAGGAATCTGGGACAGCCTGTAGGTGCTTCCCACGTGGGTGTAGACCCATATAAAATGAGCTGATGATGCAGATGTACTTCTCTGATTCAGGTAACCAAGTGATTCAGACTCCTCATCAAGACAGCATTTCTTGTTTATATCCCCCCAAAAACCTCTTCTGCATACAGCAGTTCTGGGGACAGATGGGCTTAGGGGCATTCAGCATGCCCTCATCTGTACGACACCTTACAAAACTGACCAGGTCATTACACAAAAACACTGGATCGGTTGCTTGATTGGGAGAAGCGGGAGATTGTTCCAGCCAAAGGTCCTTAAAATCATCTTATGTCAGCAAACCATTTGGTAGCAGGTGGATAAAGACAGAAATAGCATCTCTCTAGAGAACATCTGACTAAGAATCTGAAACCACTTTATACACTGCAACAGGCTGTACCCAGCCTACTACAGGACGGATGCTGGAAGCAGATATAATTACTCCGTTACGTTACCAGGCCAGACACACCAGCTTGCGTAAGCACATATTGGTGGAGGCAGCCCAACTCCATCCTGCTGCCTCACCAACTCAAACTTGGGGAGTTGCTCCGTGAATCCAATCAGGGAGCTCACCTGGACAAGTTGCTTTTTGTGCAGAGCTTATTCCTCTGCTGCATCAGCTCCCTGAACCAGCCTGCCACATGATGCATGGAGGGCTTTTGTTATTTTTTGGGGGTGGCACAAGAGAAGTAGGGGAAATATCTTGTTGGGGAATGACAAGAGCTGCATCTGTTAGTGGCAGTGACAGCTTACACTGCCTAAGGTGCTTGTGAACGTTCCCCTGCCCACACAGAAATACAAGCTCCAAGCAGCAGAAAGTCAGTCTGGTTGAATACAGGATGCAAGGAGTCTGCACAGTACATATTCCTGAATAACTCCACAGGTAGACACTTTTGGAGGAAGGCCGGAGAGGAATAAGTAGCTCAGTAGCTATTATGAGACCATTCTGCATCTACAAGCTCAACAAAATGCCTGTTCATTTGTGAAGACTCCACCTGAGCCGAGATGCACAGAAGCTGAAAAGGAAGCCAGATCAGCTGCTGGAAACACCGCCCTGCCAAGTGCACTCAGCTCTCCTGATGGCAACAGAGAGATCTCTGCTACAAAGCGACTGTATTTCAAACAAAATAGTTTACCACTCAGCAGGAGGAAGGAAATGATTTCCCTTTCCATTTTCAAACGAGATAAAAGGAACAGCGAGGACCTTAGGTTTTAATTATATGCAACTCCCTTACCAATTTCCTTTCAGTAGCCTGGTGAAGCACCCACAGATAATGCACAAGTCACTCTGACCTGTGTCAGATCAGGGTAACTGATGGGTTTCAGATATACCTCTGAGGAGCCATCATTTCATGCTGGAATCATCTCTACAAGTTTGATGTTTCTCCTTCTACCTTCCCACTACCACCCGTGCAAGTTTTACCTACAGTCTTCATGGAGAAATCCACATCAATATCCAGAATGAGGTTTAGTGCTGAAGTCACGCCTGCTTGGAAAAATTTGTCAGGCCAACGAAGAGCAGAGTTAAGGCAGCAATTTGTATTTTCAGACCTGATTGCTGAACCATAACTTAGCCAAAACGAAGGCAGTCAGTGCCATGAACATCCTCCTCGCACTCCAGCAGACCAAGAGGTGAACCCAGGTGGACCATCGCAGCTTCCATGGGCACACAGCTCCTCCCTAAGGGTCTACGTTTGCATGCCCATTTTTCACTTCACTGCTACAAACAGTGCCATGAACCTGTGACACTTCAGAGCAGTAAATGTAAGTGGGCACTAAATCATAATGGAAAAAACAATACATTTTGAGAAAATGAAAATGGTCAATGAATTCGTTAATGGATGTTTGTAAAGGCTCCCATGGATATCCATCAGCAGGACATCTCCTTCATCCCATGAAAACTCTTGAAGGGAAAGCTTTTACTTTCAGTACCTCTTTTGAGGAAGGACCCTGCAACTGGCCATAAAAAGAAGATAGCTCACATTAACGTGCACAGAGAAAAATAAAATACCCCACAAAGGCTACGGAGTCATTATGAAAAGTATTTACTTTAAAATACCAGAGTTGACTAATTTAAACATTATTAAGCCATTAGCAAATGAAAGAAAATGAATTCAAGTTCACACAAGTGCTCTGACAATCTCTGACTCCCCACATGAGCAAATAAACCATGTTTTCCTGCCAGCCCAACTTGTCATCAACAGCATTTCTTACCCTGTATAAAATACGCAGCAAGATGACAACTGAGATTTTTAAAACCTGACTTGGCACAAAAGCTGCCTGTTTGTGCTTAAATCTGTGGCTACAAATAGGCTGTACACCTGAAGGCAAACCAATATTCTGAATTTGCCCAAATACCAGGTATTACATTGCTGCTGGCTGTACTCACAATTCCATGTGCTCAAAAAAGGTGGGCAAATGAAACCAAGCTGCAAAATGTGTCTTTCTTCATTTTCTTTTAAAGTAATGTACTCTTTGCAATTAGGTGTACTAATCAGAACGCACATTATAATACACAAGAGGCTTCCTTTAAATTAACCATTAAAACCAGAGTTCTCAGGAGAGGTGAAAAATATAGAAAAAAATTATCAAGGCAAGGGGAGGGAAGAAGCTGAACAATTTAGGACTATGCCTAGTAATTACAACTTAAGAAGACAAACATATACAAAAAGAGAGAGGTCTTCATGAACAAACTGATTGTTTACCACTTACCAGTGCTTCCTGTTCAAAGTGTTCAAAGAGCTCCCTGGCTATACTTTTACATGATAAATACTAATTAAAAATTGGGGAAGCCAAGTGTAAAATTATTTTTGATGAACTAAAGCTGACAATTATTAAAGAAAACACACAGAAGTACACAAGAGACACCATTTGCTGGCATTTTTTACCCACTCTGGTTCAACCAGTATTTGGTGCTGCACGGAAAGGCTGAGATGTTCAAGTTTTGCATCTCACTTTGGACAAAGCCAACTGGAAGTACTATCAAATTACTTGGCTGGTTTAGACTCAAAAAATTTTGTTTTCTTTGGAAATGAGAATTTCATTACAAAGTTAGGAAGATCTCTAATCAAAGGCCAGCCGACTGCCCAGTCAAGCAGAACAGAGCACAGCCTGACAGAACGTTCCCTGCAGGATGCAGAAGGCTAAGAGGGAAGCCAGCTCCACCCAAGTTGCACCAATTTTGGCAGCAAAAGTGAAGATAAATTTCCTTAGAGCAAAACTGCACTGCTGTCGTTTCAGGAAATAACACTGAGCTTAAAGCCTTCAAAACTCCATCTGTCTAAAGAAATCACGAGTCTCATGTGTGCACTGCTGCTGAGTGACCATCCCCTGGGTCAAAAACCAGCAAAGGAGAAGGCCACAGGAGATCCCCCCAGTCTGAGGTCCTGTCGACAGAAACCACGCCAGCAGCTGGCCTTCCAGAAGCTGTGACAAGCTGTGGTTCTGGTCATCTACCCCGGCAGCCACCTTTTGGCTCCTATTGGAGACGTCTGCCTAACACGGGACCACAAACTGTCATCATAGTCACAACACTCAGTTTGGTGTCACAGTACAGCTTCTTTCTGCCAAAGGACAGGGAAGCAACTCGTTCATTGCACCAGGAGTTCTGCAGCACTCACCGAAGAAGCATCCTGTAGGGTACAAATACAGGGACACTAATTCTATCAAACCCTCTTTCAGCTTCACTGCCAAATACCCAGCTAATATACAAAGGCCGTTTGAAATATAAAATGCAGACAAGCAGCACAGGACCTGCCTTCCACAGAGCTCTACAGACAAATTTCCTGGATGTGGAAAAACATGGATCTCTAGGATCATTAGGGAATACTTCTCTTTTATTCAAAGCAAAGTATTCCTTCGGGTATATGAGGAGCTCTGAAATAAATGCTAACATGCAGGAGACTCCAGTGCCTGAACAAAGATGTCACTCATCTTCCAGGTATGCCCTAAGTCCTGTATTATATTTGCCAGCCATTTTCAGATGTCTTGGTCAGCCTCGGCCATCCGAAATGGGCTTATATGGCTAGATTTAGGCACCTGTACTGCAAATTAAAAAATAAAACAAACAAACAAAAAAACACAGTATGGCTGTGTATATTTATATAAAAATAAAAGCCAGATCAAAGCTCCTGTAAGTTTGGACTTCAGCCCACTTACACATCAATTATAAGAAATATTCCATGCAGTCAACTAAAATTGTCAAGAAAGAAATACCAAACTCTCCCAAAGCACAGGATTCAGTAGCAAACACTACAGAAGGAACTGGTTTGTTGTCAAGTGTTGTATGGGCTCCACAGAGCAATTACTGGCAGAGGGTTGACATACAGCTCCCAGCATCTTCTGAAAGTACATGGGATCGTGGCCTCAGCAGAAACCAGCAGCAGCACTTCCACGGTACATTTTAGCTTTCCATTATGCAAGAGGTGTTACAATCTGATTTAGAACCCTTACATGAAGGGCAATGCTGTGAGCCCATTGTGAAATTTAGAAGCACTTACGTGGACTCAGCTGTAGCTTGGCTCATTTGGCTTGCATTTCAGACCTAGAGTGGGAAATAGCTGGACAATTTCTCAGCCTTCTACCACAACCTGAAGAGCTTCTATTAAAGTCAGCGGACTCTGAGTACGGCAGCGATGCTGGCACTTGTCTGTACAGGAAGTTCCTGCAAACAGAACTAAGGTGGTGAATTTTGAGTGTACCTGTGCTACTTTGCGTTGTCCTGCTGAGCAAATACACTGACATGCAAGAGTGATGCCACTGAGCGAGGCAGCTCATTCCCACTATGCTCCCGTTGATTTGTTTCCCTGGGTGCTGCAGTGACTACAAGGAACACTTAAAGTCATCCTAAATTCACAGGCTGCCTGGCCACAAAGTAATGCCAGAACAGCCAAATGCACCTCTTACCACACAACGTGGGGCCAGGAAGTTGCTGCCACTCCTGCAAAAGCCCCCACTGCTTCCTTTGCTAAGAATTTTTCCCTCTAGGAGTTGTATATTTGGTTAAAAATGAAAAGCCACTAATGTGAAAAACAGTCCACAAACATGCCCAGTGAAGAATTTCCAACTAGCTATTGTTTTCCGTCGTGCTGAATCAAAACCAGCTAAGCCAGCTTCCTGCATGCCTATGTATGCAATGAATGGATGCACGCATCTTCTGAACTGCAGGAAGGGGTGCACGACTAGCACACAGGTCACTCATGATAACTGTTTTATATTATATGTATATACTGAATTCAGGAAATAATTAACATACACCGTGATCACATTTGGCCAAAATGGAATGGATTATTAGGCACGGTTACATGTGAACAGGAAGGTACAGGATGGAAATTAAAAATAATCAAGACCTTCTGAAGGAACCTGATACTTGTAACAGCCTAATTTCTTCCTCAAGAGATTAAAGCTCAAGTTAATCGAGATTTTTGCTGCTTCCAGGCTCCCAGGAAGCTGCTGTCTTGTACGCTCATCTCAGTAGTCCACAAAGTAAATCCACAGAGACATCTGCCTACTCAGCAATGCAGAGCCCTCAACCAGAGCTACCGTCCGAAGCCCCAGTAGCTATAGCAGTGTTTAAGAAGCGTGGCACGAGAAGGGGATCTGAGCTAAAGAACCAGCTGGAAAGCACAACTTTCTGCAGAGCAAAAAGAATCAGGCAGCCTGCCTAGCTAGATAAGACGTAATCTGAACATATGCTTTATGACAGAAGGAAACATTGCAAACATTAGCGTCCAGACTGCTGAACTGTGAGGCAAGAAGGAGAACTGTAAAGCTTTCTGACAGGCACATAGTTACACTGCTCTCCCCTCCCCACACCAACCTCCAGGTGGTCCACAGGTCTTCTAGCTCAGGAGCTGTTTCCACTGAATTACCTTCTGCTCACAAAGCCCAGCACGTGCTTACTGGTGTCTTCCTGCATCCTTAAAACCCTCACCTTTAATTTAACACTTGCCAGGTTTCACAGCACATTGCACTGGTAAGGCTTGCATTAACCCACAGGGCTGCAGGGTGCTGCTTGGACCAGGGGTCCTGATCCAGGCAGCAGCTCGTGATGTCTCTTCCATGGTCTGGCAAGAAGACAATGAACGTATGCCTGCCAGCACAGCAGAAGCTGTGTTTGTGAGTGGATTTGCTATTACAAACAGATGAAATTGGCCTTGGGCAGCATGGACAGTTGGGAGCATGCTTTTTGTTTTTTAAAGGAAAAAACAACAGGGTCATCAAAAAGGCAAGGCACCTGGTCAGGCCAAAAGTTACTTCAATATCTCCTTTTATCCACAGCCTTCTGTAACAAATGTTTTTAGAAGTATTTCCTTTCCCTACTCAATAAAAATAAAAGGAAAGCTTCAGGAAGGGTTATGATTTCCTCAGAACAAAAAAGAAGCATCAACAAAACGAATGTTTTGTTCAGCAGCATCTTTCAGACCTCAAAAGCACACCATGACCCCATGCAAAGCTGCAGTAAAAGTAGAAACAGGCACTGGGTATGCAGCAATACCACCCGAGAGACAGTTTAAACTTTTTAACTCTCATCGAGCCCTTGATTCCACAAACATTGCCGCACAGCTTCAGGTTTCCATCCCCAACAAAGCTTAACCAGCAAGCAGCGGAGTGGCCGGTGAGCTCCAGTGACAGAAACACGGGGCGGCTCTTCGGCAGAAACAAAGGCAATTTAAGTCAGCACATTTTCCTCTTATGTAATTAAAATTTTGACATGGCTATACTTTGTGTCTAATGAAGGAAGGTTAGGAATAATGAGCAACTGAAGCCTCACCAGATATTCAGAACGCAGCGTTGCCGATGTAGCCCAATTATTAAGTGAACCTTCTTGCAGAGCCGTGCAGTTTTTGACAAGTGCTGTGACATGCAGTAGATGGTTTGGATGTGATTTGCTTCCCAGCTAAGCTAGAATGGCTTTTCAAAACAGTCTAGAACTGAGCTACAAGCATGCAAGTCTTCCAGCTAGTTGACAAAATCATCTCTGCCCTGAAACAACTGGCCCCAAACCACAATGGGAAATGTGCCCCCTACCTATTTATAGGTGATGCTATGTCTCCAAGCCAAATACTAATGCAAAGCTCACTAGAAAATCATTTGTCACATGAACATATAACCATGCCTATGGTTAAAGCAATCCAAAGTACAGGACAGCATTGATTCAACTTCTCACAATTTCAAGGTTTAATTCCAGCTTCCCACCTTGCAAT
Organism: Aythya marila; assembly: GCF_965140915.1. Lineage (NCBI taxonomy): Eukaryota > Metazoa > Chordata > Aves > Anseriformes > Anatidae > Aythya > Aythya marila. The sequence goes on along the minus strand of NC_139056.1, from coordinate 5,973,835 downwards.
AATCCCTCTTCTTCAAAACTGGTAAGTTGGGTTTTGGTTTGAAGCAGCACAGTTCAAAGAATTTGAAGCAAACTAGGCAATTCTCTGGAGTTCTGGGAACTTCAGAATTACAACTTCCCACTAGAAATCACTTTTACCCCTGTGATGTGCGTGGCAACTTTGCAGCCAAGGCACGGGGAAGAGAGAAATTCGTTTATCAGCCTCCCTAGGCAGTATCTAGTACCCAGAACTAACATTTGGCAGATGGAAAACGTTTCCAACGTTACAGGTAAAACAATTTCTTGTAGTTACCTTTCAAGAACGCAGCTGACACTCCAAGCCAACCCACCTCTCCCTCCACGGAGAGGGGCAGGCAGCAAACTGCAACAGAGCAAGCAGGGGGAGGCAGGGGAGAGGGAAGCTTTAATCAAGAAGCAGGGAATGAAGAGATCCAGTTAAATGTCTTTAGTGGCATCTCTTTATGTTGTAACTGATGCCATTTCAGTTCCGCAGCTGGATCTGAATGCCTTTGGCTCTTCTGAGAGTTTAATTCAAGCATGTCACAAACTGAAGTCAGCAAAGAGATTCTTGATGGCTTCCATCAATTTTGGAACAAGCTTATACCGTGTGCATACAGAACAATAACACTCGTACCAACACCCTGTACTTCAAAATATATCCTCTGCAGACTTGGAAACACTGTCTGGCTGTTAAAAGCTTTGATCTACAAAATTACAGAAATTACTTTATTTACACAAGAGAATCCACAGGGACTAAATGGTTTGTTCAAGGTCGCAGACTGAGTAAGAGCCAAGAGGAGTGTGAGAATACTGACCCAGGGCGCTGCCCATCCTCAGCACAAGCAAAGTACATCAAGAGAGAGATGATTTTCACCTTCCTTCAGTTGTACATGGCCCGGAGTTAATTAAGAGGTAAATAAAATGAAAACAACCTTGAGAAGGTCAGAAATCTTTACGCCTGCCACCAGCACAGAGGCAGTTTTATTTTGGAATTTTTTTTTGCTTCATTATCTTACCGTGTCTAATAAGTCAGCAAGCCTAAGCAAGGCAGCTACTTGACAGGCTCCTGCTAACATGTCCACGGGATCTCTGGCAGATGCAAAGTGGCAGCCTCTCTGAGACAGTCAGCTTCACCCACGTGTTATAAATAGCCGTGAATTTTTCCTTTTGGATCTTCAACGTATGACAACTCAGGAGCATCCTTCCTCAGTTGATCACAATTGACCTTGAAAGTCATTACTGCTTTATCCTAAAGAATTTTTTGGGTCACCTCATCAGCCCTCCCTCCCAGTAAAGGCTCATCTTGCCATCTTCCCCACAAACGACCTGTCAGTAACCAGCTGTTACATGACACAGAAGACCAGTGGCTTTTCTAAGGTCTCTGGGCCATTTACAAGCCCGCAGCAGTTAGCTGTGTGGGTCCAGAGTCAGCCGACCCACGTGAAAACTGAACTGAATGCACAGTGAAGTGGTGCTGAATTTTGCCTGAGCACCAACATTAATTACTCTGGTGCTTTTCTTGATTTGGGGCTTGCCAAGCTTGATCACAGCATGGGTGAGTTTCTACTTCTACTTCTTTTGGTCCTCCTAAGCATAGAAAATACTGTATGCAGAGAGAGAGAGAGAGAGAGAAAGAGGGATAGAAAGAGGGAGAAATATAAATCAAATCCCTCCATCCCCACCCCAAACTCAAACCAGCCCCCACATTCCCTCATCTGGGTGGGGAGGGAGTGCTAGGAAATGAGAACTCAGTGTCTAGTTACTCTTCCAAAGCTGGATATAAATACTCTGAAAATTAAGGCCACATAGTCATGCAATGCAGAGGAAGTCCCACTGGCAGTAAAGGAGACAATGAAGATAAATACATGCATCTCCGTGCACAGAATTTGCTTTTCAGCTGGGGAACTCACTGTGTTGCACCAGAACTCATTCATCAGCCCCACTACAGCCCTACCATATATCAAGATTACAACGATTCCACGCATGAAGAAACAATTACTGAGCGCTAGGAACCAGCATATTTAAAAACAGGCTCTACGAACTCCAACTTTCAGATTTCTATACTTGGACCAGTAAGACTGGAAACTGCAAACTATCTGCAAATATACGGGCTAAATCCATTTTCAAACAAGAAGTCTGTCCCTCCCCCAGCGCACTGCCACAGGACACCAACCTATGCTGTGCTCACCAACAGCTGTTCTTGAAACACGGCATCCTAGCAGCTTCAGTGGACTCCAGCACTGCACTCCAAAGATCCCTGGTGAAGCACAGCTTTCCGTCTCTCCCTCTTAGTGCTGAACTGTGCCAAGTCGCCCCCCAGCTGGAAAAGGGCAAAGGCAGTGCCTGCACCTCTCCCCATCCACACCTCGCACCCCACAGCCCAACGCATGAGGTGGGAGAGCAGGAAAGGAAATCTCCTGACCTGTTTACAGGGCTGGAACCCAGCAGCTTCTCCTCACATTCTGGCTTTCTGCTGCTGTAGGGCTGTTTATCAGGAAATGCCTTCCTGTTCTGCTCAAATATAAAACCCAATTTCTTATTTAAACCAAAAAGGACATCTGTGATTTTCATCTGATGAGTTAAGCATAGCTTTTAGTTAAGATTCTGACCAGAAAACCTACCAACAGCACCCTAGGCTGAATTAAGCAAATGAGTGCCTGTAGGTTTTGCTTCCTCCAGTATTCTTTAATTAAAGGTTTGAGTGATGTTTATTGGTTGTGGGGTCTTTTGTTGTTTGAACGTTATAGATTAATTCTAAAAGCAGTTTACAAATCAGAAATTCAATGAGGAAATCATGGATTTATAAAGGCATGACAAAGGCACAGCACCACATTTCCATGAACACAAATACTCTTTCAAATTAATACAGATGCATTTACATCAATACGTACCTACGACACATCTGATATAAACTTTTCCTTAATAAAGCCTTCCTTTCTCTAGCTGAAATTTGTTTTCATTCAGAAAGTAATTTACAAAAGTGGCCCATTACTTGGATCAATAAGGTTTATCTTATGCATAAGGATTTTCTACATAGCTTCTATACAAATTATGTGCAAAAAAGAGCTCCAATAAAGAAAGCGAAGGTTGTGACACATTACAGTCAACGTTTCTACAGGAAATAAAAGCGAGTTTTACTTCACTTTTCCCAGTGATCTTTCCCCAAAAGGTGCTTCGACAATGAAAACAGATCTATTCAACCCATTGATGACAAATGCTGGCATTTCTTCTACAGTTACAGGAAAATGAAGCAGTCTTTGCTTAGGATAGAAACAAGATCCTCAGCTTAACTAAGCCTAGGCAGCAAGATCCTCCAATTAGGCATTTGGAGATGGATGAATTGGAAGGGAAGGAGGAGGGAGCTCAGAAAAAGTAAAACCGTGTTCTCAAATTCATTAAAACAATATCACAACTGTCGATGCATTTTAATATATGCAACAGGTTTCAGGACATAAAACGTAATTAACAAATAAACCATACAGCTCTCCTACTGCCCTTCAGTAGCGCAGTCTCTCCTCCAGCGCAATTTATCGTGTGTGTTACTTAGCCAAGCAATGTCAAAAGAAAATAAGCAATGGAAATCAATAATCAACACATTAAAAAAAATACTAAAAGTAACCTTAGATTAATGGCACCTAATTTGATATGTACAGACAAAGCTCTAGCTCTCCACATGAAGGCAGAATTCCCAGCACTTCTCCTGCCCACCTGGAAGGGGGTGGGAAGGGCAGGCACAGGATCTCACCCCTCACCGAGTCTGTGAAGAATCCAGGGAGATGGTGTGAAATGATGACGGGCGATTCCTTACTGCCCTCAACACTGGCTGTTTGGAATTAACTGCAACTCCACTGACTTCCATAGGCACTATCAGACTTCATGGTAATGGTAGAAAACAGCAGCATTTGGCTCTCTGCCTCTCACTTGATGAGTTCATTTCATACTCAAGTGAGCTCATGTAGCCCAATTATTTTAAAATATTTGGGAGGAAAAATTAGGACGATGAAATCATCTACAGGTAGCCATACATCCCTCTTTTTCCCCCAGAGACATCGTCCCTCCCTGCCATAAATTTTGGGTAGTAAAACCCTGCAGCCCTGCGGATTCTGCTCCCCCAGCTGGGATAGCCTGCAGCAAGGCTGGAGCTGCTCCTGCCAGGAATTTGAGGCACAGGAAAGCTCTCAAGCTCAGCATTGCTGGGCAGCACATCAAATGTCTTACACCACACACACTCAGGTGTTCAGATCTGTGATTGCAGGATCACCTGGTGCACCCAGCCAAGATCTTTGACCAAGGGGTGCTCCAGCCGGGGAAAGGGGAAAGCCACCTCACCGAGCTGCAGGTGTCTCGTTTGTGCCATCCACACCGAGTTCCCTTTATACTCATCGGAAACATGCATGCATGCAGTGCAGTTCTGCTGCTCCAACATACACATGAACTTTGGGGGTCACAAATCACACCCTGGGCTCCACTGCTGAAACGTGTAGGTTACCACCAACTAGAAAGGAAGCAAGGGCATTTATTTACAGAGGCTCATGGTGGAAACAGGACCAAAGTCATGAAGTCTCAGGAATTAAAGTGCAAAATCTGTGGTGCCAACAGCTTTAAAAGGTCTCATGACACAGCTGCATCACACGCAGTGAAGCTGGGCAGTATCCTGCATCCCAGCAGGACAGGTGGCTGAGGCAGATGCTGCTGCCTTTCTCTGGGATGGACTGCATTGATGTGCACACCCCACAGCACCACCAAACAGCACAATGGAGCAGTGAGCCAGTGACCCAGCTGCACATGCAGCTGAATTCCAGCTTCAGGGAGCAGTAAGATTTAGCTCCCACCTACACGTTATTTCTGGATTCCCCTTTTCCACCTGCTTCCTAAAGTACAGGGCGAGGGTCTCAGGTTCTGTCACAAAGATCTCAGTACCTGCCAAAAGGAAGGTTATCACTCCTGAATCGAATCCCGGCTGTAATTATTCACAATTGTATTGCAGATTCCATCAGAAAAGCCCAAGACAACACTCCCCATATCATTAGTTAAGCTTCACAGAGGAAGAGCAAGTTATTATATCTACTTTACAAAGAGGTAAACTGAAGTGACCCCAGTACCAGTTTGAGGGTAAAAGTTTTGCTTTGTAACTCTTGGAAAGACAGAAACGACAAGAGCCAGGGGAATTCTATTTAGTCTCACTTCACCCTATGTTTTCTAAGCTCTCCCAAAGGCACTGTGCTGGCCTCCGCCGTCTCTCCAAACAAGAGGCATGACAGTGCCAAAAGCCATAAAACTGCCCAGCACTTCGGTCATTTCCTGGTATAAGTGACCTGTAAACTACTCAGAACACCACATTCAGTTCAGCTAATTTTTAGATTACATTTTCCGGTGCACGGGCTGGAAATAATTTTTACAGAATCTAAACTGCAATTTTGTAAAAAATGGCAGCAACAGGTGTCTAGTCATAAACTTTCTATTACTAATTGAAAGCAAGTTCTTCATCCCTTCCTACCAACTTATAGGTTCTTTATATGATTAAATACATTTTCCATAAAAAAGAAGTCCCAATTAAAAACCAACCACTGTGAAAGTGCTTTTCCCATACCCATTTTACAATATTTGTTCAACAGAACAGGACACGAAGACACAGTCCTCAGGGAAGACCATATCCATTGTGCTCCCATACACAGCCCTAGACATATTCCAGGCATGGATCAGTTCCAAAGAGGCCATGGCTACAACTGCCTTTTGTCCCTTCCTCTTTCTAAGATGTTGCAAGTGCTCAGAGTCCCCATTTAAAATAAACAAACAACAAGCCAAGTACTCACCATCACCATGCTAGCAGTCTTTGTAGAAGAAAACAAAGCCATGAAGTAAAAAAAAAAAAACCTCTGCTTATAATTAAAACAGACAAACTTGACAAACTCCACCAGAAAACTGCTTATTGCAACCTCATAGCTTTTTAACCTGAACATTATTTGCTTTGCTAAATGCTTAAATCTCAAACTCATCACACAATTACATACCAAACTTGGCATTTAACACACAAGCCAATTTATTTTTTTTCCTCCAGTTTTAACAAATCACTCAGAAGGCTGGAACCACTATCAAAGGAAAAGGAACAGAGCAAGAAAGTTTCTTTGTTGCTCTCGAGGTACTCACTGCACTGGCACAGTGTCATGTTGTGCTTTAAAGATACAAACTTGTAGCTAATGAGACAGAAGCAAAGGTCATCTTTCCTAGTACAGGATTTCTTAAAGATAAATTCTGTCTGTCAAACCTTTTTGCAAAATCCAAACTGGTTACCTCTGCAAGATTAGTTAGACCCAGCTTGTGCACTTGGTCATTACACCACAAGAAATATACGCTCTCTACAGTATATAATAAATCCCATCCTTTTACAAATTGCACCTTTAAACAGACTACATTTGAAGGTCTCTTAATGGGTGCAATGAGAAGTGGCTGCGATGAAGCACTTACCCATCTCTTGATTTTTCATTTCACGCTTTCAGCACTCTGCACTTGTGTAAGTCCCTATTTTAAGGCCCAGTTCTAAAGTCAGTTGGACTCCAAAAAGCCTTGATTTAAAGTGATTAAACAATGACCAATTTCAAAGCAATGCTTAAGAACTTTTTAAAAATGCTGACTTACACTGACCTACACTTGACTTTTCAGCTGAGCTCTAAGAGATGCTGTACACAGGAAAAAAACACTTTAATGCTCTAAATCAAACATTAGCACATTAGGCAGTATTCACGTGAAAATTATTTCAAAGCCAGCAAATTAAGCAAAAAGTAGAAGATGAGGAGTGACTGATTAACTGTTTTGTAAGGCTTGTGTACATTGAATTAAACTGGTTATCACTTCTCTCTCCCTTCTAAGATACTAACATCTTTCACACAGCTGTACACTATGCTAATGTATCTAACAGAAAAGAAAACACTCCGCAGGTAACCTTCCCTGTACATCATCCATCCTTTGAAACACTTGCACTTCATCATACAAGGACCTGGAAGCATTAGTTGCCTACTGCTCTTACAGGATGCACTTCCCACAGCTCAGATAGTACAAATCTGAAGATTTCCAAAAACAATACTAGAATATTCCAGGCTTCCCTTCCTTAAATGCCTGTTATCAGCAAACAAATGATCTACAGCATTACAGACAGAAGCATTAAATAAAATATTGAAAGACTTATTGGCAAAGTGTTTGATGACACTTGCATGACTTCATGCAATAGCTTAGTTGTAAAATCACAAGCTAAAGAATATGTACCCTGCAGGCTTGTGGGGCTTTCAATTACTGTAACAGAAATAATGAGCCTTGCACTTGGATAACTAAAGGCATTAATCATTTATCTTTCAGAACACATTCATCACCGCTGCTAAAACATACACATGAAGTCAATATTCCCAAATAGTTCTTCAGAGACTATTCCAGTTTTCTTCTGAAGAGAAAGTGCCAAACTGTTCTCTCAGTTTGATCGCAATCCAGATGTTAATATGAGCAGGAAGAAAATGCAAACTTTCTGACCCAATCCTACAAATAATAGGATATTCATTTTAGATGCAGCTATTAAAAACAGCTACATACTTCTTCCACCTTTTTTCCTTTGCAGCACCCAGCAAAGGAAAGTTCTTATACACTCTCCAGGGTTTACTTACCCTTAGCTCAACTTCTTTGCCAAGTAAGTCATACAGACTTGCTCCTTTGGAGGTGATTTCAGAAGCAAGCTGTCTAGCTGCCTTCAAGTCAGCAATCTGGAAACAGAGCAACAGCATTCATTGGCAAAAGAGAATCCACAATATCACACAGAAGATCCACAGATTTTTCCCGTTTTATGTTAAAAATGTACGGGAGGCCAGCACAGAGGCTGAATCTCTCCTGTAGCACTGAAATTCCCCACTGGGATCACAGTGAGCCTGTCTCTTGGCTTTAAAGTGGTCTAGATTAGCCTCTGTTTACACATCAGTAAAACCTCAGACACCTCAGGCCAACAAAAAACACTCCCCAAAACTGACTCTGCCAGTTGTTGGTTCATGTGCTGCCCAGGGCAAAGGGAAATACCTTTTTCTACATGCAAAAGTAAAAAGTGCATATAGTAGAAGGTACATGGCTAGCACAGTGCACAGATAGCAAATGCTGATTGTCTAGAAGCGTGTTTTCATGATTTCTTCTAGGTACTTTCTTAGCAGATGTGACAGCACAGCTATAATAGAATCAAAGACTAAGAATATCAGAATATAAAGATGTGCTAAAAGTAACGAAAAAGCAGCAACAAGAACAAGAACTCCTCAGCTTATTTAACACAGTTCTGTTGGTTGCCTTATTTTTTTTTTAATTTTTTATTTTTTTTTTTAAGAAATATCTAGAGAAGGCATTTACTTTAAGGGCTTGAACAACTTTGATGCCCGTTAGGACAACGGGAAGATTCTCCTTTCACTCAACACAAATTGGCTCAAAACTCAACTATCAGTCAGTGGTTTGGAAGCTCCTTTGTTGCAATGAGATTAAGAGAGAGAAAACAGCCTTTATTCTGGCCTACTCCAACAGCTCTGCAATTTCAATAACAATTCAAAACAAAGATAACCTGTTTTGTGCCTCTGTTGCCTCTACTTCTGCTTAAGAACACACAACTTAAAAACAAGTCATAGTGTGTAACTTCAGCCACAGAAAGTCTGAGATAAAGAATTATCACCCTCCTGTAGAGAACGTTCTCCACTTCAGTTTCAGCCAGAAAGTGTATTTTTTCCCCCCCAGATTAATACAGAACAAGACTGCAAGTTTTCCTTACTTTTGAGCCAAGATCAAACTTGAATTTGCTGCTCTCTTCCTCACTCACGTCTGTGCGCTCCACTCCCTTGGTGTTCATAGCACTGTAAAGCACAGAGGTGACTTTCAGCAGTTCCTTTACTGCATAGCCATCTGCCTGGTAAAGCTTCTTCGTGTTCAGCTTTATGTGAGCCTTGGTAGCCTTTGGGAAGAAAGAATTTATCATATAACAAAGAGTAAAATCTTTACCTTTTCACACTTCGCTCTAAAGCTCTTTTTGGGGGGCACCATCTTCTTTATGAGAATAAATCTTCCTGTTTGGAAACAAATTTGCCTCACCGTATTGCTGATGTTTATAAAAGAAATCTTTCTGAAATATGCGCACTTTCTGCACGTCAGAACATTTGCAGATAATTACCAGAATAAAAAAAAAAAACCTCAAACTATCCATTAATTCTTCCCTGTGTGAAGATCAGCAAAAACCCTGTGCACCACTTAAATTCAAATTAAGTTTAAGTGGAATGTAAGTGCTGCCCAGGTCTTGTGATGATGCTGCAGAGAGGTAAATTTCACCCTTAATGAGTTACAAGAATAAGATCAATTATCCTAATTTAACTGTCTTCTCTTCCACCAGTACCTGCAGAATATTTTACTGTTTCTCTCAAATTATTCCCTGCTACAATATTACCGACTTTATTCCCTTGTCTTCCATCTCTGAAAAGTACAGACAGACCAGTAAAGAAAAAAAACACCAAAAACTATAACGTTATCATTTTTTAATTCAAAATAGAAAAAAAAGTGAGCATCATAGAAACTATGCATCTGCTGCAGAAAGGACACAGTTTTCTTGAAATTCCTGACAAGATTACGTTACACATGAACAGCCACAAGGAGCCAGTGCTAAACTCCAGGTTAAACTTTGAGGCACTCTTGCTAATGGCCTGACTAAACAGACAAGCAAATAAAAACTGTTTGCCCTCTAGTTCTACCAATACAAAAGCTAAGTTTTAACTTCAGATCCTCTTATGGATGCCTAGCTGTGCAATACCTTCAGTCTTGGGATACATGACTTGAACACCAAAATAGTTGGTACTAGCTTTGTCTGCTCTACACTGGGCTTCTCCAAATACTTTAATGCAGGAAAGTTTTGTGTGAAAAGGGAGAAAGGACTGCATCTCAAACCACGGACCTAGCTCCAACTTTTCAGGGAGCAAAGGAAACAAAAAGAGCTGTTGATTAATGTTTTTTTCATCTGATTCCGGTCAAGCTTCATGACTTTACAACCAGATTTCTGAACAGTGCTTGCATCTTGCCTCTTTCTTCACAAAGCCACAACGCAGCACAGTGCCTCTACGCTCACTTCCTGCACGCAGGAACACAGCTAAAAGAGAAGTGAAACTTTCCAGAGCAGGTTACTGATGTTGCACACCCTGATCATGAGACTCACAGTACAAAACACTGAAACCGCTTTGGAAAATTTTGGCCAGTGTGACCTCAAATGAACCAACACACAAAGCAGAAAGCCAGATGTGTTCTTCCATCTCTTTGGGTACAAGAAATCTAAAAAACTAGACTGTAGAAACAGTGGGTATTAAATTTTAAGAGAAGTATGCCATTAAATTGGCGGAATCCGTTAAACATCCACTACACAAAGAAGACTAATACACCACATCATGAAGGACATGGTTAGAGACAGGAATTCCAATTTCAGTTCCATTCAACCTCAAGAGAGAAAAATCAATGTCTAGTAAAAGGAAAAAAATGTTTTGCACTCAAAGGCTACTTAGAAAAAAAGAGGAAAAACACACATAAAGCTACATATATTTTTCAGATTGACATAATTGCACTGCCTATTCAAGCAAGCAAACAAACTTCATGTTTGGAAAGCTTGAGATTCGGTCACCTATTTTCTAACAACTCTAAATAGTTGTAAAGTATCATGAAGAATCACTTCCATCTATCCTGAAAATCCAATTATTACAACGCAATAAAAAAGAAATAAAAATTTACTGCAGGAATGGAATCAACAGCCAGAAAGTTTGCTCTACTTTAAAAACCTGCTTCATTATTATCATGGAGCCAAATTGTGGACCCAAGGCAGAGCCTCAGTAAAGACATTCAGAGAAGTGGGAACACGAAAGGTTCCTGCCTGACCCACAGAGCAGCACGGCACCGTGTCACTGCCACTGTGCTGCAAGTCCCCTTCTTGGGGGATTAAAGTGGGACTGTAGAAATGCGCCAGCCATCTTCCCTCTGTGCTGTGTAGGAGGGGATGCTATGCCCTACCACTTAAACCACAGGGTGGTGGGCTCAGTACCTTTGTCCTTGCTTCTCCAAACAGTCTGCATCTTTCCTGTTACACTAAAACTTTCTATCAATCAATTCAGTAATTCAATAAGAGACAACCGCAGGCAGGAAGAATTTACATTCCTATGAGACAGGACAAATGAAACGGATATCCTAATTACATGAGGTCATACGGATCGTTACCCTCCTCCAAATCCCACAAAACCACAAGGTCCCGAATCTGACAACAAACATTAATTCCAACAGTGAGGGCAGTCCCAGGACACAGAGCTATGGACACACCACAAACACAGGGCCTTGCTGTGCAAAGCAACAAGCCCTACAACTTATTTCCTCTACCCCATGGCTCACTACTAACACACTCCTGTGCTCCTAAGAGCTCTCTGCACATTACCAGTACAGCATCCGAAGACAGTCATAGTTCAGGCCCTGAGATCCTTGGTTGGTTTCAGCAGCAATCCCTGTTGCTGACATTTGGCTTTTCTGGAACCCCGACACAGCGGTAAAGCACACAGCCCAGGCAGTACCAAGAGCAGCATTTGTGCCTATGCCAGACACAGGTTTCAGTCCTTATAATCAGTTAATTAGCCAAATAATGTGTGATGAAAAAGCAAAAATAGCACAGGGAAGAACCACCAGAACTCCCAGCTGTGTGCTCCAGCCATTCAGTCACAGACCCATAGTCTTTAACCCATCTGGCCCAAGCAATTTGCATTCTTTCTGTACAACAGCACAGTCTCGGTAGTATCTAAACCCATTAACACAGGGCAATGCATTGTTTGAATAAAAACACATTTATACTCCTTGTCTGGTAAAGGACAGGAATATTCTGGATATATTTCATGGTGATTAATCCATCCTGATATTCCCTAAGATAAATCTGTCTCTATCACATCTCACCTCTAGCTACAGACACATAAAGCTCCCAGCTACTAGACAAGATAACCGTGGATTCCACAGACGTTGAGTTATTAAGGAAACGTCTACAAGCTTTTCTCATTCTGAAAATGCTGAAGAACTACAATAATCCCCATATTATTTTTGTAATATCAACTAAGCATAGGATGATTAAAGAAATTTCAATTCATTTCATTTTCTGAATCAAATACTTCTAAAATCTTTAGGGATATCTTCCGTGAAATCAGGTAGTAAAAGGAAAATGTATTAACAACGTTATTAATGACTCCATCTTCTCATTTCAAAACATGCTTGGTTTGGAGGGCAGAAATCCCTCCCAACAAAATATATCTGTTCACTTCATCTTATGATGCTCCAGGACTCAAAAGTACATTCTGGTATGTACAGATGCGAATCATGTTCTGAACAAAATAAAATTAAGAATCAAGGAAACTTACGGTGGACACCATCACAAATCTGAAGACAAAAGTGATCCTGATTAGAATATCATTTTAATACATTTTAAAAATTCAGAGAAGTTTGATAAGAAATTAATCTTTGGCTCTAGCATAAAGAATTCCACTGTTTCCAAACCCATCTGGAAGTTTTAACCACTAAGTTTTTTCCACCTGATTAAAATTGTGCACAGGTGTGTCATAACAGCAAAGGCTCATGCCACATGAAAGCAACAAGGCTGATGTGAAGGAGCGTGTTCACAGGAGACTGCAGAAGTTGATAACCTAATTCAAGTGTGGCTAAGAATAAGGTGGTAAAAGATTGGCTCTGAGAAAAATAAACCTCAGCCCCATCACCGAGAAGGCTCATACGACAGAATGCCAGTGTACAATCCTATAGAGCACGTCAGAGGTTATAACTACTCAAGCATACGAAATAATTAGGCATCCAAAGTTAGTAGTAAATAAGACAGAATCTCTTCTGAACCCATTTAAAGGGCTTCACAAATGTCCTATCCACAGCTATATCTTTCACTCTTACTCCCCCCCCCCCAATATTAAGAGATAAAGGTGAATTTTGTTTTATCATTAGATACTTAGATTCCAATTCTGTGAAGTCACAGACATAACTCTAGGTGATTTCAGTAACAACACACCCTTGGCTGCTCAAGTTTATAACAGCTGTTACATGAGGATCCCAAATCACCCACAAGGTCACCACTTGTTTTGGATCTGTACAAATACAAGCCTAAAAGAACACTCTAGACTCAAAGACCCTACGAACCAAGGAAGAATACTTCTACTTGACTTCATTACTATGACTCAAATGAAGCTACTTACAGTATCAAGTAGTTGTGCTTATATCATTGCTGAAGCTTTATTAGTAGTAAGTTCTAAAATTAACTCCTCCCTCCCTTTCTCTTCATTTTCTTACTATTTTTTAATTTGCATTTTTGGTCCTGAGCTGAATTCCCCAACCAATTTTATAGCCTAAATCATTATTTCAGAGAGAAAACAAAGCTGACCTGCAATCTGACATACATCACAAGAGTACAGTACATACTCAGCCACCCACCAAACAGAAATCATAAGGGATTACAAGGGAAACCATTAAAGCTAGCAAGGAACATGTATTTCAATGTGAAATAAACAGACATACCATAAACTGAGCTACAGCCTTAATGAAGAAAACGCGGTCCTGTTCTGTCTCAATATCAGGAGGAATGTCAGTCTGAGGCTCGTACCTGTGGAAAGAAGCATGCACCAATTCTGAAATAAATATGCAGGATTAAGGAAACTCTCATTTATGAGGCAAAATCAAAAAGAAAAAAGACAACACATGTACAAAACTGAAAATAACTCTTTAGCTCCTACTGCAGATACAGGGATCCAAGCCCTGGAATGCATTGAGGGATTTGTGTACAAACTGCAAAAGCTATGAAAGTCGAGATGCTTCTCCAGCAGGAATTATTACTTCGGGATCCAGAACACATCTTTTCACTCAGGGTTTTGCAAAGGAGCAAAATTTAGCTGACTTGACCAAATCTGTGAAATACTTATACTCAGCAATAACTTACTACTTAAATCACAAGCTGCTTCTGTAAATCAAACTAAGCTCAATCACATGTGGCTTCACAATTTAAAACACCTGGCATATGACAGAGCTCATCTTCTCAGCCTTTCAGGTGGTACATTAAAATGTTGTGTGCTAGATTACTAAGGGCAGTAACAAAAAGAGCCATGTCACCTTTTAAAATGTTGCCATAGATGTTTCCACACTCTCAAAATACATGAGAAAAGTACACGCTCACAACAATCCTTTCACACAGATTACTTTCAGAATTAAATGAAATGCAAAAAAGCAGACAGAAAGATTGTGAACTGCTTTTTAAAAAGCACTTGCAAAGTGCAGAAACTTCCAGAAGTCACCAGCCTACAGGAACCAAGGAAGAAAAAAAGTAAATTCCTGGGGTTATTCCCGGGCTTTGAGATTTTCACCATTCAGACAGGCAAAAAGAAAAAGCATCTTCCCTTTCAAGTCACATTTGCAATTAAGAGCAAGGCATGTGCAAAGTAGCCTCTCCGCTTTAAAGTGTAATCAAAAGGCTTCTTGAGAGGAAAAGCTGCTTGTCAGTGTCAAGCGTAAATCTGACTCATAACAGAGAAGGATGCTGGCGTTCAGTTGCTGTTTGGCCTGAAAGTGAAGCGCTTCCCTAACAGGCACAGAGCTCCCAGTTATCCCACAGTATCGAAGTTTAAGCTTTTAAGTAGAGAAACACTATTTTTTTTAAATGATATTTTGTTATTTTTAGAAATACTATTTTTTAAATGATATTTTTATTTTCTTTCACAACAACTCTGTTGTGTTGCTGGGGGGGACACTGATTTACACTTTTAAACATGAGGTGGAAACAACAAGTAATTTAGACCCTCTGTGTAACAGCAGTAGCTTAAAGAATACTAAGGTAACTCATTTCAAGGACTTTTGAATCATTGTTAAGTATTCCCCCATTTTATTACAATTGTGACAGCATTCAGGAAACATCCATTTAATTTTAACACTATTATATTAATTACAAATCCAGGCCAAAGAAACAGCTATCAGGCAAACAGATCGCTGCTATATTTTCCATTGGAATATTTGACGTGGGGGGTAGCTTAGATTGTTTTATTTTTTCGTGTATGTGAGGGAAAGAAGAGTATGTATTAGCAGGTCAGGTTTCATAAACATTTAAACAAAGCCTGTCAATGGGTTAGGTGGGTGCGAAACCATAACCGGATAGCGGTGGGTGAACGCTGTGTTTCTATGCACATGGTTTTAAAATGCAGCACGGATGCTAGACGAGCCCAAGCTTAAGCAGTAAGGGCTGTAAGACGATAAAAACTGACTGCATCCCGAGCAGCTCTGCCGGGACACAGCCTGCGGAGTGTGTGAGGGACAAAAGCACCTTCAGGGTGCCGTCCCTGACAGGATTTGGGCACTATTCTCTACTTCAGTTACCAAAACACATTGTTAGGTTCTGTAATCAAACTCCAAAGGCACAAACTTAATTACTGCATGTCCTGCGTGATCTGGAGAGGAGATGCCAGAGATCGGCCGGCTCACGGTAAGTTTCTCCACCGGCCCGAGGCCCCCCCACCCACCTCTTCACCAGCCACAGCAGCACTTCGGCGACCAGCATGAAGTTCGGGGCGTGGAAATTCTCCAGCGAGATGAGCCGGGGATAGCCCAGCGCCCGCATCATCTCGGTGAAATCTGAAAAAACAAAAAACAAACTAAAAACAGCCGAGAACGAGCGTCGGGGGGGCTGCCGCGAGCACCGACCCCGAGCCCCCCCCCCCCCCAACCCCGTCAGGAGCCGGGGCCCTAACGGAGCGCGGCGCGGCCCTCGGCACGGCCCGGGAGCCCTTTGCAACCAGCCCGGGGACACGAAGGGACATGAGGGGACACTGAGGGGACACAGGGGGGACACGGGGGGACCCGGGGCCGCGCTCACTGCGCAGGTCGCGGAACGACATCGCTGCAGCAGGCCGCGCCGCTCGTTGCTATGGAGACCGCCCTACGGCGCAGCGGCCGGGCCCAACTTCGCCGGGACGCGAAGCGCCGGGGAGGGCCTGGGGGGGCCGGGTCCTGCCTCAGGTCCTGAGGGGGTCCTGAGGGGGTCCTGGGGGGGGGTCCGGGTACTGTTTCGGGTCCCGGGGGGGGGGGGTCCGGGGCCCCGCAGCCCACACACTGGGCTCGGGGACGGGCAGCAACGCTGGGAGCACGGCCCGGGGGGGGCATCAGCCACAGCGACGGTGCTGGCAGCATTTCGTGGAGGAACTATAACGCAAAGCAAACAAGTTATAAAGTTATAAGTTATCTAAGTTATAAAAGTTGTAATTTATAAAGTTATGAAGTAGGTATGTGGCTTATCTTGGTGTTGGGTGCATGCGGGATGGCTCCCAAAGGCATGCGCACCCTAACACGGCGACTCGCCCTGGTCATCTGCAATAAAGAGCACGAATTTCCCAATACACCTCTACATGTGCATAACCTGTCCCTGCTGTGTACTGCAATCAGCTCCAAGCAGTCATTTCCATGAACTCCTCTTGTCTGTGCCTGCTGATGGTGGTGGTAGGGCTGAAGGCCGGTAACTCCTCTCCATCACCAGCAGCTGCCCCCTGCCTCTGTACAGACTCAGCCGCTCCTCAGCGCTCGCCCAAACCACAAGGTCATCTCAGCTGGTTTTTGAGGCAGGTTCCCGATTTTTGTCAGGAAACGTCCTCTGTGAGGGGCCCCGAGACTCCTTGTTTGGGTTCAGTAAGCAAAGACACTCAGCAACATCTATTTTAATGCGATTAAGCAAGCCCCTGCTCTTCCATTCCTGGCTTTAATAATTAGGATTGTTTTATTTATAAATCATTAATACAATTAAGCAAGCCCCATTCTTCTATCCCTAGCTTCAGCAGGGCGTGCCCCGTTAACCAGAACGCAGGGGCAAACCCAGGAGCAGCCTATGCCACATGCAGCAGCACAGACCCCTCCGATGAGCAAATGCTTCCAGCAAATACCTCTGTGTTCACTGTCCATCCTCACAACACCCAAGAACAGCCGTGTCCCCAGGCCAGCCCCTTGCTCCCTGCCACCCCTCGGCTCCTGCCCATGACTGATGCTGACTGATGCTGTCAGCGGGGTTTCATAACAAACTACTCAAAGGCTATCGGTGTCCCGAGTTTGCCCCTACAGACATAGCCAACAGTTCTCATGTTGATGAATCAAGTAAGGACAACGTGACAGTTTTTCCGCCAACACTTTGTTGTTTCAGATGTCCTAAAGGAATGGGAGCGCTGACCACGGGACTGCGGAAGCACCAGGCAGAGTGGCCACAGCTCTTACTGACAGGGCCATCAATATTGCGGGGCAGAATGAGCTGAAAATAATCTAGATGTCAGGCTGATCTATGGGTGCCTCAGTACATTTTGTGAACAGTCCTCAGTTTACCAGTTCCAACTGCTCAAGCATATGTAACACATGCACACACAAACTCTGTTGAGCAGCACCCTATCTACATGATTGAAAGAGCAATCAAAAGCAAGGAAATAACAATGAATCCTATAAAGATAAAAATTGAAAATAAGTAGCTACATTAAAAAACAGGATACATGATTAGAGGTTGGGTTCCTAATGCCAGAAAGCCATAAGATAGAAAACTTTAAATAATTCATTAGTTCAAAAGCTTATCAGCCATCCAATAACTTGGGCAGGGAGAACCAAAGAAGGAAGGAATCATTCCCCTGCTGTACCACACTGACCAGTGGGCAAAATAAAATAAATGGATGGTCATCATATCGTTTAACTCAGCTCTTCTTATTCATAGATGAGTATTAGGCAGCATGAATGTCACTGGAATGAATGCAGCTTTGAAGTAAAAGGGCCAGGAGGAAACCGCAGCCACGTAACTGACAGGAACCTGCAGCATGGGGCCAAACCTTTCTCCCTGCCATGCTCCCATCCCCAGAAACTCTGACCCAAAAGAAAAGTGCTATACATCTGTGTTCATACCCCCAGATATGAACTAGCCTCCATGTAAACCACTCTTCATTCCACAGCCCAGTTCACACTTGAATGTTTTAGCATTGGTTTTTTTCCTTCCCTTCGCTACTACAAAAGCTGAACATTTTGTTGGAAAGGAAGGAAAACCTAAACTTTTGGTGCAGATTTCCTGCAGCAATAGGCGAACTATCTGACAACATTGCAGATTTCTGAGTTGATAATATCTTCACTGCACACCTGCAGCGACTGGTCTCCATCCAAGCCTCTAATTTCATCTAAATGCAATTTCATTCCATTAGGGCTGTGGGAAGCTTCGACCTCTGCTGGGGGCCTGGTGAAGGTGTAGGAGGAAGCCAGGCAGGGGTGGTGAACACCGCCCAAGCGTTTTGTGAGCATTCAGGGCACTGATGGCCCCTCAGGCACAAGCAGACCAGTGCCTGGTGGAAGGTGGTGGCTGCACCACTCAGCCCAGACCACTGGTGGTAAGGAATTAGCAGCCCCTGCTGTGAATGGCAACGCTGTGAGATGCAGATGGGGATGACAGAAGAGACCATCAGTAACAGTTTATTATTTAAATCCTCATGGGAAAAAAAAAAGCCTTATCTGCTTGTTTCACACACTGTACACATGAATTTTGGGGCTCACCAAATCACTTCAGGGCTGATAAGCACCATGTGTGCTACAACTGGGGCCAGGCAAACCCTTTTCCACAGCCTGGGCCCTGTTTGTATCACCCCATCCCACTTACATCCCCTGTTTTGACTTCAGGGCTGTGCCAACACCTTTTAGCCATTTCTCTGGCTCCATACCACTGGAGTGGAGTCATCCATTGGCTCATGAGCATCCATCAGGCAGTGGTTTCACCAAGAAAGCACTGACCTGAGCAGCTGAACATCATTGATCCAGGCTGCATGCCATCCGGTCCCTTTTAACTGCTGCAAGTGTTTAGCAGAATGTGCTTTTAAATAGTACATCATTCAAATATGCCATCAGACAGCCTGATGTCTGTGTCAGCTCCTGACTTCGTGCCAGAGGCTGCTGTGCAAACTGCTGTGCCTCTGCAAGAAGCACAGTTTCTGCAGCAGGGCTGAAGATGAGCTCCTTGATCCGAGAGGCAGCAGGCAGGGAAGGAGAAGCAGTCTCACAAGGGTTGACCACACGACCCTTCTAACCTCAGCCGTTCTGTGAAGCTGTC
Source organism: Aythya marila (assembly GCF_965140915.1). NCBI lineage: Eukaryota > Metazoa > Chordata > Aves > Anseriformes > Anatidae > Aythya > Aythya marila. Next base: position 5,954,689 of record NC_139056.1, on the reverse strand, counting down.
AACAGATGAAGTATCCTTATAGGTATCTTATATTTAGCTATGTAGGATGACTCGCAGCTAGCTGCTGAAGAACATCTAACGCTTCTTGACTATTCAGGAAAAACTGTATGTAAAGTAGATTGTAAAGAAGATGGAGTGAGACTCATTTCAGTGGTACCCCCTGACAGGATGAGTGGCAATGAGCACAGCCTGAAACATGGGGGTTCCCTCTGAATGCCAGGAAACACTTTTTATTTCAAGGGTGACTAGGACCAGAGAGGTTTGTGAGTCTCCATCCCTGGAGATGCTGAAAAGCAGTCTGGACATGGTCCTGAGCAACCTGCTTTAGGTGACTTGCATTGAACCTTGAACCTCACAAGGGCAGCCAGACCTCATGGCACCTACCAGTCTCTGCTTGCTCACAAGAGCTGTTTCCAGAGCCCTTAGAAAGGAAGAACTATTTGGTCACATCTGCCCAAACAAGGTCACATCTGCCTACCACATCATCATCTAAGAACAGAGGAAGAGTCTCGTGGCTTGACCTTTCCCTGGTGTTCCCCAGGTGCCCCTTGCAACCACAGCAGCCCTGCTGACCTGGTGCTCTGATTCTCCTGGCCACCAGCCGACACTTTCTGGTTCCCCTCTGGCCGCTCCACACAACCCCGTTGCATCCGGACACTACCCTCCTATCCGCCAGGTCCCCAGCACAAATAACCAGCTCTAGTAATTTTTCCTTCTTTCAGCACTCTGAACTCTTGTTCCAGCTTCCTGCAGATGAAGCCTTTTTTTTTTTTCTCTCCTCATTTTTAGCATTCTGCTGTTCTTTCCTGAGGTTGTTCTTTTGGCAGCGCTCGACATTAAAGTTGCTATCGCACGTTTCTTGCCAAATTCTCACACCTTCACATCGTAACACCTGGCAAATTGTCCTAAAGTGTTTTTTCCTTAACACTTCATGGAGAAATGTTCTTCCATGCTGTTCCCACAGGGGACTGCTGCTGGCAGCCAGGCCAACCTGGCCGCTCACCGCGCATCCCTGGTGGCATCTGCCCATGCTCAGGGATGCGGAGGCAGACAGGGGCTGCCAACAAGGCTTCTTCCAGCTCACATGCAGAAGGAGTGGACGCAGTACCTCTGCCAGATCATTGAAATGGAGGTTTCCTGATGCTCTAAAATCCCAAATAAGCTGTGCTTGGTGGACAGGCGAGCAGCATGGGGTGGTCTTGGGAGCACGAGGGCAGGCGGTGGCATCGCATCTGCAGCCACAACACCCTTCCCAGGGGCAGGCTGAGCCCCTGTGCCCTGGTTTCAGAACTGCACCCCATCTAGGAACCCACATATCTAAAGCTGAAAGAAAGAACTTTTTTCTAGCTAAACCAAACTTCTGAGAGCCTGAGCGCAGCCTCCCTCCAGCAGCAGCTGATCCCTGCCAGGTCCCAGAGCCTTGCTGCTCACCGACCTGCAGGCTTCACCTACTTTTTTTCCCCTGATGTTGTCTCCTTATCTCACCTGGCTCTTCTTGCACTGCAAATTCGGTCCTTGATCCCAGGGCTGGCATGGCCAGAACTCTTGGCAGGGCTGCGATAAGCTCTGCTGTTGAAAATATGACCATGTGAGAAAGCCAGCAATTTTTATTCTCATTTCTCTAATTTTTTATATTTTTTTAAATGAAAAGTAGAAAATTTTGAGGTGATCGAGGATTCTTGAGATTCCTCAAGCACAAAGCAACAAACACTCATCTGTGCCCTCCCCGATGGGAAAAAGGAGTAAAAAGGCCTCACGCTTCTTGTGCATCCCAGAAGAGCCCCGTGTGAAGTCGCTGCAGGCATCAGCCTGCTCTAAGCCACCTCTCAGGCACCGCAAAATGAGAGCGTGGTTGCCTTGATGGCTGAGAAAATAAAGACTGCTTCTGCTGTGCTGCTTCCTGAGCTATCTGTGAGATAAATGCTGCAGAGAGTGTCAGCTCTACGGGCAGACCCCTTATGGCTTGAAGGGCTGGGAAGGGAATCTGCCAGAGCAATTCACTCAGAGAGAAGCTGGTGAGAAAAGAAAAGAGGCAGGGTGGGGAAAAAAGGCTTTAATTTGGCTGGTATATGTGAGTGCCACACAGATGCTTCACACTCAGGTTTCTGCACCCCACTTCTGGTGCCTGGCTTCTGAGCCTCCCCCAGCTCACAGCTGGGGCAGATTCACTGTCACCTGAAGGCTGTTTTGTGCCAAATGCTGTCACCTTCGCTGCCCCATCCACTCTATCTGGGGTTTCTGCTTGCTGCTGAGTATGGAAGAGAGTTTCAGGAGCAGCCCCCACCCTTCCCACTTGTTTACCATCTCCTCATTGCTCCAGAAGCGAGGACAGGACAGTGACTGCTACTTCTACATAGGGGAGGACAGGGGATGGCTGGACACCACTGGTGGGAGCCTCGGGGCTGTTGGTGCCAAGGAACCCCAGAAACACGGTGTTTTGTGCCTGGGGAAGGGAAGCATCCAGGAATGTCACGTTCCCCATAATTACATTGCACAGCTGCTCCCTCCTGCTAATGTGCTGGCATTAAGGGAGCCTGGAGAGCAGAGTGCGGTGCCCAGGATGAGCAGCAGCCCATGTATCATGCAGAAGGGCTAATAAATCAACCGCCACTGTTTGATCACTCAGCAGATAAGCAAGAGAAGCTACTTAGGATGAAAAAACATCCCCAAGCAAATAGATTTCCAGATCTATCTCAGACTTTGTCTGACAGGTCAGGAGAGGAGGGACTGGGTTCTCATCTATATGCAGTGAAAAACAAGACAATATTTCCATTCTCCAGCAGCTCCCTCCAAAGCTGAGTGCCACGTGGCCTGCCTGAAACCAGCTGTAAGCACTTTTCTCCCCCAAATCCCCCTAATCTTGGGGTGTCTGAATTCAGATGGCTTGGCACAGCTTGATTTATAGACTACGTGGAGCCGAAAGTCCAGAGCGTCATCACTACTAGGCAAAGGGACCCAAAATCATGGTTCACTTGGGAAAAGTTTTGGTCTCTTCCATACAGTCAATATTTTGGCTCCCGATCTGTGCAGATGGGACACTGGGCAGACCCAGCCCATGTGCAAGCATGACTGCAAGGCAGAGATGAGCAATGGCAGGGCCATGCCTCATCTGCAAGCAGCCCAGATGCATCCTCTGGGCTTCCTTAGTGCCTTTTCCTATCACAAAAATCCACTCGGCTGTGAAATTGCCCGTGGAGGAAGTGATTGCTCTTGGATCAACACAACACCGTTCCAGCAGCTGGCTGCACTGCAGCCCTCACCTGCCTCTGTCCAGAGCACACAGCGGATGGGGGGAGCCCTTTGTAACCTTCCTGCAGTTGGAGCAAAAGCTGTTGCACTGAAGATATTGAGGGATTTGGGGAGTTTTTGGTGAGGTAATGAAGATCTCAGGTTGCCTGGACAGGGGACATTGTTTCCTCTGCAGTTAAGCTGTTGGAAGATCTGTGGTGACATCAGGAGAAGCTGGTGGTGAGCACGTCTGCACCTCCTTGAGCAAAGGGGACACATGCACCCAGAAACCTCCCCTGGGGGGAGCTCCAGAAAATGCACCATGGTGCCAGTGAGCCCAGGGCCCATCTCCAGCTTTCATTCACTCCTCAGAACCTCACCCAAATTTGCAGGAGGCTCCTGACCGCTAGGACTGCCTGCAGGACCCTCCTCATGCATGCTGCAAGCTCTGGTGCAAAGCAGAGCCCCGCACCAGCAGCACAGCACAGCCCAGTCCCAGCCCAAACTGGGAGCTTGGCACGGTAACGCACACAAGGAACAGCTACAAAGGGAAGAAATCAGCAAGTCTTGTTTTTGCTTCAGTTTCCCCAAAGTGAGGAAAAGGGGAGGATTTTGATAGTGATCCTGAGCCAAACAGCAGCTTCAGGCAATTCTCACACCAGGAGGCTGGAGCAGATGCAGCTCGAACAGAGCAGGGCTCACAGGGCCCTGCCTCCAGCTTCCTCTGGCTATAAACTATGTCTGGTACCCGGGGTGGAGGGACACTACTCTGTTATTTTTCTTAAGCCCTCAGATCTACCAGAGAGAGACGCAAAGGAACCCAATGCAGCAGCACACCCACCTTTGCTCCCACATTGCGGCCGGCGATGTGCCCTGCAGCAGGACCCAGCTGCCATTCCTCCAGCAGCAGCCAGCGTGCATTTCAGTGAGGAGCAAAGGAGCTTGCAGGCTGCCCAGCATCCATCTGAAGACTTTTAGGGAGCAAATTACCTCCTTTTATCTCCTGCCCAGATCTGGCAAAGCAGTTTCTTAAGCCTGGGATGCACCTAAACAGTCAGTGGGGTGCTCTGAGGACGATGCCTGTTAAAGGTGGGCACCTGGGCTCAGCCCAGGCTGAGCTCAACAGCAACCAGCTGTGGTGCCACCTGGAGCTGGGGGCAGATACCTGCCATGCTACAGGCTAAATGTCTGCAGCTGAGGCCTCGTGGTGGCATTTTGAAGTCAGACCCATTTTCCTGGGACAGCAAGGATGGACACAGCCACATCCCGTGCTGAGCAGATGCCCCATTAGCTGCCCATCACTAATAAAAGCAACGTCCCTGCGGGTTTCTTGTGATGCACTGAGCCTCAGCCCTCCAGCTTGGTGACCTCAGGGGACAGGCTGTCCAGAGCCACCGCTGCGAGGAGCGTGGCTTTATCCAAGTGCTCCTGTCCATGGCGAGTGCAGCAGAGACCAAGCTGCAAAATGCATCCCACGGTGCTGGCTTGGCTGCAGCAGAGATACTGCCAGGGCTGGTGGGGTGGTGGCATGGGACAAGCGTTGGGGAGAGGTCAGGGACTCCTTGCCCAGGTTGGTGGCTGCCCAGGTCGGTATTTCTCACTGGTGGGAAAGGCCAAACACTGTCAATTTTCACCATAGCTCAGGGAGAAAGGTGAAAGAACATGACTTGAGTGTATAACAATAAATCGAGCGCTAAGAGGTTTGGGAGAACAAAGTGCAGATGCAGACACGGCATTTGCAGAGCACGTTGAATCACACACCTCTCCAGGAGACCACTGGCCACCAGTGCCACTGCTTTGTGGCCGCCCCGGGGACGTGCATGGCACCGAGTCACCGGTGTCAAAGGGAGTGGGAAAAAGAAAGATGGTGAAATGCAAACACAGGGCTATGGAGAGACCTGAAACCGATCTCCACATGTGATCTAAAATTATTCCATCGGGAGAAAACTTCTGGATTTGGCTTCTCTGTCCTGGGAGAGAGGACCGGGCAGTGATCTTTTGGACGCGATTCTGTTAAAATAGGTGGTAATGGAAGAAGTTGCAGCCAGCCTCCTAACGGGCAGGAATGAAATAAAAGCTGCAGCCTCTTATCCGCTCCTTGAATTACGGATGCCGGGGGTATAGCGACCCTGCCCTGCAATACGGCTGCCGCGCCGCCTGCCAAGCCGTTACATATGGAGGAGGGCAGGCCGTGCCCTTCAGCAGAGGACGGGTACAAAGAGTCCAGCTCCAGGGCAGGATGTGAATATAGATGATTTCCAGAGAAGTTCTTGATCTTATCGTTCAGCCTTCCTGCTTGAATAAGGCGAGAAGCACAACGGGAGCGCGAGGGGCTCGGTCAGCTCGGAGGGCAGGCCCGGCGAGCCGCGCACCCCGGGGCGCTCCGGGAGGAAGGCGTCTGCTGAGGGCTTCTCTGAGAGAGTGCCAAATTCGATAATGGCTTTATGAGCTGGGAACAGTCATTTATCACGAGCATGTGGCAATGCGGCGCTGAAGCACCAGCTTGGAAGTGACCTTTGCTGCAGAGCGCTGACTGTGCCGGCGTCCCCGGCCACCGCTGCCCCAGGGGATGGAGGTGAGGGCGACGGGCTGGCCCGTGAAGCCCGTGGACTTGTTGACCGTGAAGACCTGGTGCTCCCCAGGGGTAATTAGGATGTCGCTTTGTGCAAGAGTCACCCCAAGCCACAGCCCTGCAGGAAGAGGAAGCACTTTGTGGCTGGGCAAAGCTCGGGGTCATTTTTAGGGTAGAGACGTTGAGGCTGAAGGCAATGCATGGAGAGCGCACCGCTTAGGGGCAGCTGCTGCACTTAGCCTGGCGCTGGGTTGCTGTTGGCTCCGGTGTCTTGTTTTCAGGATCCCTCCCCTGCCAAATCAGAGAGATTCAAGCACAAAACAAATTTTTCCTGTATGCACACAACGGCTTCTGAAAAGAGCAAAGTCTGGGGCAAGCGGCTCACCGCTCGCACGGGTCTGCCTCTGCGTGTTGTCGGGCTGCGCTTTTGCAGCTATCTTTAATAGCACCATCTGCTGATATTAAAAATACTTTGCTTTTTAACTATACAAAAGCCTTTGGTGCGCTGAGCAGGGCAGGATGGAAGCGCGGCACTGAGCATCGTCCTGCCCGGCTCCCGCCCGCACCGCGCTCGCTGCCTGATGAATTTCCCTACCCGGTACTGCTCCGGCAGCCTTTTCTGAGAAGTTCACTGAATAATTGCAAGTCAGGGTGCGTTGATTAGCATTTCAGTGGGAAGCAACACATTGTGATTAGCAAAGTCGGCAGTAAGACACACGTATGACTTTCCCTGCCTGCAGCGGCTACACGAAGCGCAGCCTGCTTTCAGGAGGTGCTGGGGAGCGGGGCCGTGGTGGTCCCATGGGGTCTCCCCAGGGGTGGAGGAGGTGGGAAGGGGGTTCAGGCATGTGTGTCTCTTGCAGAGCTGCTGGAGCAGTGGCTGCAGGTGCTGGGACCTGCCCCAGGCACCACGTGGAGGATGCGGTGAGCACGGCCTGGCCGCAGGACAGGTGAGGTGGCTATGGGAAGTGCCCGCATGGCCCCAAAAAGGCTGGGTAGAGGTGAGGGGCAGGGTACAGCGGAGCTGCCACCTCCATCCCGGCCCCACTCTCACGGCATCCGGGCTCTGCGGCGCCCGGTGGGTCAGGATCCGGCCCCGCCGAGCTGCAGGCGCTGCAGTCGCTATGGAGACTCTGCCCGAGATGCATCAATATGGAGAGGAACAGCGCGTTCCTCACGTCCCCGTTCAAGGCACCGGCCCCATCGGGTCCACTGCGGGCTGGAGAGGGGCTCAGGTCATGTGGGGGGCAGACACGGTCCCTGCAAACGGCCATCATTGCCAAGGGATTTCATTTACCAAACCCCAAGGAAAAAACCTTTCTTCCTGCCCAGGCGCCTCCCTGAGTGCATCCGTGCGTGCACGCTAACAAACTGCTTATGTCAACCCAAGATCAGGGTGTATTAATTTCCTACAGTGCTGTTGAGAAGTCCAAAGGCACATCAGTACCCCTGGGGGCAGGATGTGACCCTGGAAGAGCCGGGGCCCTGGGAGGGTGACCTGAATTGGTTCACCCCGGCCAGGAGCCCTCCCGCAGCCAGGGCGCTTGGCACAGGAGCAAAGCCCTGCACCGCTGAGCACCCACGTGCGTTGGTGGTAGGGGGACCACACCAGCATGCTGATGCTTTGTCCCCACAGTCCCCATTTTCCCCGTGGGCATTAAAGCCACCGTGTGGCAACGTCATCCTATGAGCAGGGCTAATGGGCAGCAGGGGAGAAGGAAGAAGAGGAGGAGAAGGACGAGGAGCGGTTCTTCACCTGCAGCAGCAAGCAGCGAGGGCGAGGAGTGGAGCTGCAAAGCCCTGGTGCTGCTGTCCGTGGGAGGCTCCTGGCCAGGCTGCAGCCCATGCCCCGCTGTGGCAGGGGTTAGCTCCGTGTCCCTGGGGTTGACACGGGGGGACGTTGGGGCTTTCTGCTCTGGTTTGGAAGGGAACCCACACCCAGATGCTCTGCTGCGGATGTCCTAAGGAGAGGCTGGAGCGAGGGGCGTGGGTGGGTGCAGCCCCCGGGTTCCCGTGCAAGGAGCGGCGGGCAGCCACAGCCATGTGCCCTGGTGCTCTGCTGCACCCCAGGCACCTGGCAAGGCCACTTCCCGGTGGCTTTTTGGGCATTACATGCTTGTGCAGGCAGCATTTGTCACCCTGAGGCCAAGTTAACTGCCTGCCAAGGGGGAGAACGGCAGAACCCCCAGGGAAAGGGCTTCAGCAGCGAGGCTGCGGTGACATCTCCAAGGCCACGTACCTCCTCTGCGCCTCAGCCACCACCAGGGTAAGGAGCTGTGCTGGCCGTGCTCCGAGTCACTCCTTCGTCCTCCAGCAAGGCTGTTCCAGGGGGAAGAGCATCGCTGTTTGGGCTGAAGCTGCCTGTGGGTGCACATGCTTACCCACCTGGGGGTTCACAGCTTTCCCTGGTGGCTTGGTGGGCAGCAGGGCATGGTGCTGTGCCCCATCCCATGTGCTCGGTGATGCTCAAGCAGAGAAACCCCACTGGAAACCCTCTTCCTCTGGATCCTCTGCTGTCCAGAGGCTTTGGAGATTTCGGTCACAGCCCAACTTCCATTGCCAGTCTTGCCCCCCAAGGTCCTGAAGGGCTCACTGAAGCAATGAGCAAAAAGCAAAAACCACAGGGCAAGGAGGCCCCAGGAAAGGCCCGGTGCCACCTCGTGCTGGGACAGGCATCCCGAGGGCATGGCTCCTCCCGAAACAGCCGGGGAGGGATGGGGGTCTCCCCATAGTGCATCGCCTCTGCCAGCCCCACCAGCAGGTTGCACGTCCCACAAAACCAACCCCTGCTCCCCGTGCTGCAGTGATGGGCACAGTTCCTCACTGATCCCGGCCGCCTTCCCTGCCACGAGCCTCCCGGGCTGTTTTTAGGGGTGAACATCTCGATTTTGCGAAATAAATGTGGTCTTTTCTAGCAGGGTCAGCCAGCAGCGTTTCGGGGTGCAGCCTCACCCCCCTCGAGCACAGGGCGCCCCATCACCTCCCCTGGGCAGCTCGGGGGGGCTCTGGGGGGCACCATCGGTGTCCAACCCCCCCCTTACCCTCCCCTACGTGGGTCTCAGCCCCTCCCCGACAGCACCCCAAAGGGGACCCCCGCGCGGGGTCGCCGCACGCCCCCGGCCCCCGGTGGCCCTGGGGGGGGCCGGGCAGGGCCGGGAGCTCCGCGGGGCGGCCCCGAGCCCCGGGGGGCGGCGCCGCCTCCGCCCCCCCCGTCGGGGCACGGCGCTGGCGGGAGGTGCCCGCGCCGCAGACGCCGCTCGTTCGCCGCCGCGCTCACGTCGCGGAGCCGGTACGGGGCTGGGGGTGGCACGGGATGGGATGGGACAGGCTGGGGGCGGCGAGGGGCTGGGGGGGGCGCCGAGGGGCTGCGCGGCGGGGGACACCCCCTCCCCGTGGGCAGTGCGGAGCTCCGGGAGCCCCCGGGCGAGGCTGGGCCGGGGAAGGTGGGGTGCGCCCCTTTGCAAGGGGGAGCCCCGGGGGGGTCCAGCCCTGATCCTTTCCCAAGGCTGGGGCACCCCGGTGCCCCCCCCGGGCCGTCCCTTCGTCCCCCACCAGCTCGCAGCCCGGTGGCACCAGGCTGGCACTTGGTTACCCCAAGTGGCTTTTGCTCCCAGCGCAGCCAGCGGTGCGCTCGCAGCCCGGTTCTGCCCCGGGGGGAGCAGCCCTCGGCCGTGCCGCCCCCAGCAGCCGCCTCTCGCCCAGGATCGGGGTGCTGAGGGCCGGCGGGGACAGCCATGAGGGACCTGATGGCACCCCGGTACCGGCGGAGCCTCGTACACCTCGCCTGGATGTGCCTCTTCTCCTCCGTGCCGGTAAGGTGCAAGCCGGGGATGCGGGGCCGGTGCGTGCCGGGGGGGTTCCTTTGGGTTCCTTCGGGTTCCTTCGGGCCCCTGCGGGCTCCGTACCCCCAACGTGTGGGGCTGGTGGCTCCACACCGGGCTCTGGGTGTGCTCTTGCAGCACAGCGGGGCCAAGGTGCTGGAGAGGACCTTCGAGGAGTGGATGCGGTACCGAGACGAGTGCCTGAGGAGGATGGCGAGCGAGCCGTACCCGGCAGGTACCCGGCTGGGCGCAGGGCGTGGGGCTGGGATTTGGCCTCCCGGTGACACCGGTCACCCGCAGAGGGCTGCTGAGCCAGGACTGGGTGTCTCCGTGGGGTGCACCCAAGGGCTGGGGTACCAGGGGGCTGTGGTGTGGGGACAGTGGGACCAGGCTTGGCCGTGCCACCTGCGTCTGACCATCGGCTTCTCCCCGCGCGGTGCTGCTGATGGCAGGGCTCTTCTGCAACCGCACGTTCGACATGTACGCCTGCTGGCCCGACGGGAGCCCCGGCACCGCCGTCAACGTCTCCTGCCCCTTCTACCTGCCCTGGTTTGAGAAAGGTGACGATGAGCCTCGGCCATCCCGGACCCCGTGGGGAAGCGGGATCTGGTGCTGGAGGGTCTGGGGGCGTGGGGGTGAGCGGGGTCCCACAGCCTTGGGATGCGCGTGGCACGGGGAGGGCAGAGCAGAGGCGGCCCTGTGGGTGTGAGCCGTGGCTGCGTGCCCCGGTGCCCCTGCAGAGAGCCATGGTTTTATCGTGGGGTGGGGGTTTGGGGCCCCCGGCAGCCCGAAGGAAGCCTCTGCTGCTTTGTGCCCGCAGTGAAACACGGGCTGGTGAGCCGCAGGTGCGGTGTGGACGGGCAGTGGGTGACGGTGAACGGCAGCCAGCCCTGGCGGGACTACTCGCAGTGCGAGGAGGAGATGGAGTCCACCATGGAGGAGGTGGGAGCTGTGACCGGGGCGGGGGCACCCCAGGGTGCGCGGTGGGTGCTGCTCAGCCGGGCTCAGCGGAGCGGTGCTTGTGTGCAGGAGGGTGCCCGCAGGCTGATGGTGAGCTTCAAAGTGCTCTACACCGTGGGGTACTCGCTGTCACTGCTGACCCTTGTCTCTGCCCTGCTCGTGCTCACCGTCTTCAGGTAGGACAGGCTGCGGTCCTGCCACGCACCGGGGGTCAGCCCCAGCAGGGCCACGGCCCCTGCCGCACACAGCCCCTTGTCTGTGGCTGCCAGCCACGGCCAAGGGGTGTCCCCCGACCCCCTCGCTCTCACCAGGAAGCTCCACTGCACCAGGAACTACATCCACGCCAACCTCTTCGCCTCCTTCGGGCTGCGGGCGACCTCGGTGATGGTGAAGGACGCGCTGCTGGAGAGGCGCTGGGGCATGGAGGTGGTGCAGGTGGCCGACTGGCAGGCCCTGCTGAGCCACGAGGCAAGCACGGCCGGGGGGGTGACACCGAGCCTGGGGGGACACTGACCCTGGGGAGGGCGTGCGGCTGGGGGCCGGTGCCCACACAGCCCACGTACACAGTGGGTGAGTTCATGGGGTGCCCACGCAGCCAGTAAGCAAGTTTTTGGGGCACCCCATGGGCAAGCTCTTGGGGCACTTGTGCACCATGTTGGCGAGCTCTTGGAGCACCTGTGCGCCCTGTGGGTGAGCTCTTGGTGCACTTGTGCACCCCATGGGTGAGCTCTCAGCCCCATGTCGGGTGTCCTTTGGCAGGCGGCGCTGGGCTGCCGTGCGGCGCAGGTGCTGATGCAGTACTGCATCCTGGCCAACCACTACTGGTTCCTGGTGGAAGCCGTCTACCTCTACAAACTGCTGATCGGTGCCGTCTTCTCCGAGAAGAATTACTACAGGCTCTACCTGTACCTGGGCTGGGGTAGGAGCCACCCGGGTGCCTGGTGATGGGGTGGGGGACAGGCCCTGGGCCAAGCTGCCACCCCGCAGCGTCCCCAGCCTGGGGGCGGTTTCTCAGCTCAGGCGGGTGCTTGGTTTTACAGGGTTTGCTGTGTGACTTGCAGGGACCCCCGTGGTGTTCGTGGTGCCCTGGATGGCCGCCAAGTACCTGAAGGAGAACGCGGAGTGAGTGGCTGCGTAGAGGGCCGGGTATGGCCTCATCCTGCACCCCTGGCACATCATAAACCGGGCTGCTCTCCGTGTCTCCCCGGGCAGGTGCTGGGCGCTGAACGAGAACATGGCTTACTGGTGGATCATCCGCATCCCCATCCTGCTCGCCTCCCTGGTAGGGGGGCCCCAGCGACCCCCAGAGCCATCCCTGGGGGCTGGAGCCGGCTCCTGGCTGGTGTTCGGGGATGGTGGGAGGGAGGGAGGGCTGGCCCCAGGGCGGGACTGGTCCATGGGTGCCCCCCTTTCCCCCAGATCAACCTGCTGATCTTCATGCGGATCCTCAAGGTGATCCTGGCCAAGCTGCGTGCCAACCAGAAGGGCTACGCCGACTACAAGCTGCGGTGAGCGGGGCCACCCACCCATGCCAGCTCCCCCATCCCGTGCCTTATTAAATGTCCGCTCAGCTTAAATGAGAGCTCATCCCTGCTCACCCCTCGTGCTCTTTTCAGGCTGGCCAAAGCCACGCTGACGCTCATCCCCCTCTTTGGGATCCATGAAGTTGTCTTCATCTTTGCCACCGACGAGCAAACCACGGGCATCCTGCGCTACGTCAAGGTGTTCTTCACCCTCTTCCTCAACTCCTTCCAGGTGAGGCGAGAGCACCTGGGGGTCCTTGCACCATGGGATGAGAAATGGGGCCCCCTCCTCCAGCTGGCTGCCCCTGTGCTGCCCCAGTCCCTGCACGAGATGGGGTACGGGGCCACCAGCCTCCTACCCAAGCCCTGTTGAGCGTGTGATGGTGACTGAGTTGATGCCCATGTGTGTTGGGGATGCTCTGGGGTGGCCCTAAAAGCACCCAGAGGTGAGACAGAGCCAGTCCCATGCACTGATGTGGGACTCGGATCCGTGCTCTCTCCGCAGGGCTTCCTGGTGGCTGTGCTGTATTGCTTTGCCAACAAGGAGGTACGTACCCTGCCCTCCCCAGCCCTGCTGGCCCCAGAGCACCAGTTTAATGCTGTGGCACTGGCTGCTGCCCCACAGAAGCCAGCAAAACCCCTTAACCTTGCTTTAACCTCGGATTTATTGGGGTGGGTGCTGGGAGCTGGGCTCAGGTTGTGCCAGCCGCAGGCTTTGCGACTCTGCCTCTCACGTGGCTTGGTCTGGGGAGGGCACAAAAAGCCAAACCTTAAGCCTGCCGCCCTACCAGGTGAAGTCCGAGATGAAGAAGAAATGGCAGCTCTGGAAGCTGGACCACCCCGCGCTCTGCTGCACGCAGTGAGGGGCCCCGGGCGCTGCTCGGACACCGCCAGCCCCCCGTGCTCACACAGGACGAGCGAGCGGTGCGAGGAGCTGAGCCTGCTGCTCCCCAACCCCACACCATCACCTACCTCTGCTGGTACCACCAGACGATGCCGGGCACAGGAGAGGCCCAGCTGAAGCAGGATGCGGGAGCAGGATGGAGGCCGGGCCCTGCAGGGCTGGCGCTGCCCCAATCCAGGGCATCCGCTCCTCACCTAAGCGAGGGCCCTCGCTGCCACCCCGAGACGCCTGTCCTGGAGTCGTCCTGCAAAGCTCTTCACCTCCTCACCACCCGCTGCAGGCCATGGCATCGGCACCTGCCTCCCTCCTCGCTGCTCTCCAGCCGCCCCCTTTCCTCCTCTCTGCGACCTCCTCCTGCAGCAGAGCCCTCCTGGAGCCCCCCGGCAGCCGAGGGGCACGCACGCAGCTTAGCACAGCGCTTGAGCACCTGGGCTTGTGTTTATCCTGCCCCTGCTGCTTCTCTGGTGGGGCCGGGGAAAACCACTGCAGGGGAGAGCGAAGGACTCGGACCCCGGCCTGCCCTTGGCCCCCCAGGCCCAGGCACCTCCGCAGCGAGCCCTGCACAGGAAAGGCCCTGGGATTGGGAAGAGAAGGCTGGCAAAAAGCTGGGCATTTTGGGGCCCGGCTGTGAAGAGCTTTGCTTTCCAAGAGGGGGCCAAGCACTGGCTGCACCCCCTCGCTGCCAAGTAGCCTGTTGGGAGCCCAGTTTGCTGCTGTGGCCCAGCTCGGCATCCCCACTGGGAGCACCCCAACCCCAGAGGAGCCTCCAGCAGCGCCCCCGCACCTCGCCTTGGAAGCCCAGCCCGGCTGCAACCGAGAGCTCCGTGTCCAGGACTGGTCCCGGTGCTCCCAAAAAAGGGGCTGAGCACAGCAGCAGCCACCAGCAGCCCCCCAGCCCCCTGGCTCTTGCCTTCAGCAGCAGGACAGAGGTGCTGCCCCGTCCCTAACTCCTGCCGCGCCGCGCCTTGCCGAGGCTGCTCCATCAGGAGGGAGGACGCAGCTCTTGCTCCCCGCTCCATGCAAGTGGACACAGGCGGTGCTCCAGCTCTGGGCGAGGGGCTCGCACAGCCCCTGGGCTGGTGGCTGAGCCTCCTAGAAACACGGCGGCTCGAGGAGAGCTGCCCTGAGCACGGGAAGGACAGAGCTCAGCCACAGCGGCACGTGAAGCTGGAGGGCCAAGCAGGAGGTTTGCCGGACAGCTGTAAGCCCTGTGAGACCATTTTGCACATTGACTCTCTTCAGATGTAAATAAATGTTTATTTTTCAGCAAGCAGAGCATGCCACGTGTCTGCTCTGAGGGAAAAGGGCTCTCAGGCACCAAGGTAAAGGCAGCTGCATGTGTAAGGGCAGTGATGTGCACTTATGCACACACACTCCTCACTTCAGGATATTAAACAGGCACCAAGAGCTCCTCGCTCAAGATAGCCCCGTGTTCCCCGCCCTGGGATTACATTACAGGCTACACAAGGACAAAAACAGCAAAATAAGTCAACATGGTGATAAATAATACAAACAGTTACCAAAACCAGATGCCAGCTCTGGTACCAGGAGAGCCGAGTCACACGCAGAACAAGGGAGCAGGTAGTTTCTCCCGGCCAGGAGCTGGATTGCAGCCTGGATTCTTCTCTCCGAGCAGGGAATGGCCCCAGGAGCTGCTGCTGGGCCTGCCCAGGGCCACAGGGCCTCGGGAAGAGCTGGCCCTCCTCCTGAGGTCAGCTAGTTGCCCCCCAAAAACTGGCCCCTGGGTTCCGTGTAGTGTTCTCCCAAGTGCTGCTGCGTGCAAGAGGAAGCTGAGGGACACGCAGCAGTTCTCAACACCATGAAAGGGAAGCTGGTGCCAGCTCTCTCGCAGCAGCTTCTGAAGTGGGTATGGGACCAGCCCTGGCTGCACTGTCCCACAGGCAGGCTGATGATCCAGGGACCACGGGGAGTCAAGTGTGAGCCTTCTCTGCTCCACTCCCACCCGTTCAGAGCCCAGGTCAGCTTGGTTTGTGTTTCAGCACAGCAGCTTTACTTCTGAGCAGACAGCAGGTTTATGTAAGAGCTGCTGAAGGGGAGCTCCTCTTGCCCACCTGTCTCTAGTACCAGATCAGAACTTGGCTGAGGGTTTGGCAGAGCACAGTCACACTGACACAGCTCACAAGTCTCAGACCAGAGCTGGGCACCAGATCAGCATTTCACCTTAAGAAAACCCCAGCACGCAACTCAACAGGGCCTAAACTCATTTCTGAGCTACTGCAGAGACCTCTGCCTTTATTGTGCAGCTAGGACCTTTTGGGTGTAAAAGCAGCAGTTCCCAGCTAGGAAGTAAAAACGCTCACTGTTACCTATGCACTCTCCTCCTCCGCAGCTCTGGTACTGCCTGACTACAGGAGTTCCCCCAGCACCAACCCAGCCAGTGCTGCCAGGGCATCGCCTCCAACAGGGGCCAGGCAGGGACTGGGAAGCCATGGACAAGGCAGCCCCAGAGCCCTGCAGCCACGTGGGGGAGAAAGTTGGAAACACTACGTGTGTTCCCGATGGTCCTGAAAGAAATCGGTCAGGTTATTCACAATTCTACACCAGCTCCCTCCTGAGAAGCCCACACACCAGACACCAGAAACAGGTTTTCGGATTTTATTGTTTTAGCCAAGTCAACAAACGCTATTTAATTTGGACAGCTTGACTTCGGGTAGCACCAGACTCCCTGCTGCCTGCACAGCCACCCTTTCAGCACTGAATACTGTCAAGGCACACATTCAAGGGATTGCTTCCTCAAGGGAACACAGTTCTATAAAGCCCCTTCCCTGGTGTCCCCCTTGGGACACTATCACCCTTCTGAGCCTTTACAGCTGGGCTCCCAGAGAACCTTTTCTGTTGGGCTTCCTTCACACCTACACTGCGAGTCTCCAGCCTTCCCGTTCTGTAACAGGGAATGAAGGACAAGGCCCCAGATCCTGCTCCTAGCATGTCCTCAGTACCCTGAGCAGCTTTCAGGGATGCTGCCTCAGAATAATTGCCTCTGCCACAACAACAGTGCTTCAGTATGAAAGCTCCTGCAGCCTTGTCCTACTGCCTGCAGCACTTGGCACCTGCATACACCCATGTCATTCCCCAAACAAGGCACACAAAGGCAGCTTTTTCATTTCAAGAGTTAAACATGAATAGGGAGCACCATTCCCCAGCTGAGCACGCTGCCAGGTGCATACAGGCTGCGGCAGTGCAGGTGTGCCAAGTGGTGTACGTACCTGCCTCAGCGCCCCAGGGACGATTCACTGGGACAGCCCAACTGGATGTCACCTTCACCAAAGGCAGACTCATTTTCAAGCCTAAGTAGACCTGGGCAGTTGATCAGAAGGAGATAACTAGCTAAGGATGGAGCTGGGATGGCTTTTTGCACTTAATCACAAACGCTGAAGGTTAAAAAACAAAACAAAACTCAGAACACAGTTTCTCTCCCTTCTCAGCAAAGAGAAGGGGACTTCTCCAGACTCGTTAAGGCCACGGTCAGACCACAGGTATTCCCTCCCCACCTCCCACCCACCTTGGACTCAGCAACAGGCAGGAACAGAGCTGCTGCACAGTGCTGGAAGCTGTTTTCTACGATGGAACTGTCACCAGAGCCCCTGTGGCTGTTTGCCCAGCTCCAAGAGACCGGGCAGTCCCCTTGGGAGGGGGCCTCTTCCTGCACCATGCGGTTGCCCTTTGAAAACACACAAAGTGCCAACACAAGAATGCCTCAGCAGCCTTATTTCCTAGCATTGAAGCCTGGAAACCAAAGGCAGGCAAAGCTGGGGACTAAAGCTTAGCACTGCAGCTACATCTGCAACTGGGATATGATTTTATTTTATTTTTTTTTAAATCTGCCTCCCGCGTGGGGACAGATCTATTCCTCTGTTCTTGTTCTGCCCGCCTTGGCACTCTGTTGCTTGCCAGAGGCAAAGGAGACCAAACAGTCTTGAGCTTTTCCTTCCCTCTCATGTCCTTCCAGGGGCACATCTGCCTTGCAACCACTGTCAGTGTTGGGATCTTGGCACCGACAAACCTGACCACTGGAGTCTCTGCCACAAAGCTTTTACCACAAAAAAACAGTTATTTGGGAGTGAAAAACATGATCAAAAGCGACCCCAGAGGCAGGCAAGAATCTGAACTGAACCAAGGCAGGCTGGCTAGGAGAGATTTTGAAGTACAGATCCGAGACAGCAGTAGGGAAGTTGCTCCAGCTAGAGACTAGGGCTGTGTGAGCTTCTCTGGAGCTCACTGCAAAACATCACCCCCTCTGCTCACTTTACTCATCCACAACAAGCCTGCCCTCCTTATTGCCTCAGATACATTTTCTGTGTCAGCTCCTGAGCAACTACCAATCCACCTGTGTTGGAGGCCTGCAGGAGGGGATTCTGAAAAGGATAGCTGATTGCTGTAGGTAGCTGTCAGCTTTCTAACACCATGCAGCCCTGAATGACAAAGGCTACGGGGAGCTTAAGGCAGATAAACCCTTTGGGCTCAGTGCTTGTCCTCTTAACTTAACCTTCCAGTATGGACAACACATTCCAGGGAACCTAAACAACAGTCAGGCCCATACAGCTGCTGAGTCCTTGTCCTCTGCTGTCCCTCGTTCTCCCAGGCACATTTTCTGATGGCCGAGACCTTCTTCCACACATCAGCCAGCTCTCAGCAGAGCTGCGGTGCTGCCAGCACAGTGCTCACGCTCACTCTCCCAGGCACACTCAGCTTCCGGGTGGAACAGTCACCCGACGTCAGTATTCCTGCAGCCACCAGGAAAAAAACAGGACAGTTACCCTTCCAGGGAGGCACAAAGACAGGTTTTTCCAAATAAAAAGCCAGTCGAAGGGCACGTGAGGACGGGAGTAACGCCTCAGGGTGGATGCTCTGAGCAAGCACTGGGCACAAGCCACAGGTGGCTGTTGCTTGCTGCAAGGAATGATGCTCCCTCAACTCCCCAGCCCTTTCCAGCTGTCATCAGTTCCCACTCACCATCCTGCTTTGTTAAGGCTCTAGCCAGCTCTGCCCGCCCTGCCCTGGGGCCTGGAGCCTTTGGAGGTTTTGAGTCACAGTCTGCAGAGCTTTACCTGAGGACAAACCAAAAGGAAAACTCATCGTTAGCAACAGGCCAGCGAGTGGTAAAGAACAGGCTGCAGGCTGCATTCAGCCACCATTATCCTGCCTCTGTGCCATCCCCTTCCTTGCAGGGCCCATGGAACAAAAATGTGCCTGTTGTTGGGACAAGTTCCTGTCTGCAGGGCACATGCTTTGGGAACCCCTTCACATGCAGCTCTGATCACTGAGCAGCAGGAGAGGACAGCAGCAAGGAGAACACAGGGGGCTATGGATCCCCTTCTCTCAGTCTGGACCTGTCAGCAGATGCCAAGGCAGAGCCCAGTGTTTGCAGTGAGAGTAAGTGCAAGAAAATGCCTGCAACAGCTTCATAGCTGGGAGACTTCCCTGAACGAGAGGGGATTGTTCCCTCCAACCCCTACCACTGCCAAACCATCAGAAGCCTGCCCCACCATGCCTCCCCTCCAGCACAACAGTCACTTCACATGACCAGCGTCCTCTCCCCCACCTTACCCATTTCTCCCACACACTTCTCTAGAACAGCTGACAGCTCAGGCAAGCTCAGAGACTTCAAGGAAGGTGGCCATCCTTCCCGCACTGCAAGAAAGAAAACACATTTGTCAATCTGCATGCTCTGCAACAAAGGAGACAAGGGCTTGGTGTTGCTGTGAGGTGTCTACACCTAAAGTGGTTCCAGTTGAGGGTTCTGAGTCACATGTGAAGGGAACTGGAACTGCCCACAACAGAAACCGAGTTTTTTCCCCCAGTTATACCACTTGTGATTCCCCCACCCCTCAAATACTGGCTTGGTCGCACAGTAAGACAGATCTCAAAGATTAAGTGTAGCAGACTGAAATCGTCTCTGATTACGTCACTTTTAAAACACAAGCAGTGAAGAGCACATCATGTAGGGCAGCAGGACCATCTGCTAGCTCCTTGTGATCGGGAGCTGGAGAGCCAACCCTACCCAGCCACGTACAGCCGTCTGCCTCACTACATGAGCAGCACGATCCACCAGACGGGGTCACTGAACCAGCCACTGTTTCTGATTCAGACCTTGCTCTAGCGCACAGTGCAGTAACACACCTGAGGGGCCCACAGTGCAGTGCAGGAAGGTGAAGCCACAGGATCTTTAAGCACGACTGCCACTGAGTGCCTGTGCTACAGCTCTACGTTTTTATCCAGAAACACCTACCAGACCCCAGGACTTCTGCCTTGCTAGAGATCAAGAGCTTCAGAGAAACTCTGCTGCAGTGACAGCCCAAACTCCTTGGATACTTCAGATGCTTTCCCCAAGCGAGACTTTTTTTTATTACACGTAAGCATTTACCTGCTTACCTAGCATTCCAAATCACACCTAGCCTCACCCTCTCAGCACTGAAAGGCAAGCACACAGCCTGCTCTAGGGTCTCCCACCGTTTGCCCATCCCCTGCTCCTGTTTCCTTGGTTTGATGAGCTCTCCCCCTTCTTCCCCAGACACACTACTCAACTCTCACCGGTTCCCAGCTGCACCTTTGTGTCCAGCGCTCTGCCAGCTGCTTGCTCTTGGGTTAGCCGGGAGGACAGCTCTGCTTGACAGGATCTGCCAAACAAGACAAAGCCTGTCAGAAGTGCACAGGGTGGTTTCTGGAACAGCATGCCGGTCTGTGCCCTCCTACATCCTGCAAGTACCTGCTTGGGATGCCGAGGGACCACATCTAACGCCCTGGGTTACAAACTGCTCCTTGTTCCTTCCCAGGAAGAGGAAGACGTGCCCCAGACAAAGCTCGGGGCGCTCTCCACTGTGCCCCATCTCCACAGCAATCTCTGCCCCTGTCCACAGAGGAGCTGCGGGGGGAGAAGAGAAGGAGGGGGTGGGGTGAGCAGGAGAAAGCCTAAGCCAGGGGCTGCATCTGGTTAATATGAGAATCAACCCCAGTCCAATGTTTCTAATGGGCAAATGAAGCTACCTCAGGACAGTCATCAGGGGCACACAAAAGGTTCTCTGGTTAACATCATCATGCTATCAGCTCAAACAGTGCAGCCTCAGCTCCTCAGTGGGAAGAGTGCTCTGGGAATATCACTCTGCTGTCCTTTGGAAGCCAATCCCTGGCTTGGAAGCGAGCTGAGCCTTCTCCCTGTTGGGCTAGAGACTGCAGCAGTAGGACCACTGTCACTTTCAAGGACACGTCAGTCCTATCGACTGACAGATCAGGGCCCATGACAGAACAGGGGCTCAGCTGGGGCACGGAGAGGAGTACCACAAAGGCAACAAAGGACATTATAGCAGGTAGGGGAAGACTGAACTCAGAGGCAGGGCAGGCTTTCCTCTGTTAGGCATCAGAGCTACTAAAAGAGTTTTCTTAACTAGCCAGGGTTGGCAACTGGAAGTCCTTTGATACTCTTTAGAAGTTAGAAACTCTTTCCTGCATTCTTGCAGTCACCAAGCCACATGCTCCCTATTACTTGGGCCTCAGATAAGCACTTAGGCTTTTGGTTCCAAAGGAGCTGAGATCCTTCAACTTTGAGTTGGAATAGGAGCGCTCAGCACTCTGAGAAAAACAGCCCATTTATAACTCATGCCATTTATATGAATTAATATATAAATATTCATTCTATAAATGAAGCCCATTTATAAATCAAGGGTTCAGATCTGCTCACATGGCCATGACTTTCCACTAGAGAAAGCCACAGAGGATCCAGAATGAGTTCAGATGCCTTGTGAGCTGTCCTGCCTTACCCTAAGGTATCACCTGTAAGAGTGACAGTATGACCTCTGATCTCTGCATAGCCCAAATCCCCATTTTCCCCATTAGCTTCAGTGACATTTGCTGGGAAGAACTTACTTGATCTGATCCAGTAAGACCCCAGCATCCTTGGTGATGGCCTGAGCCTCCCTGAGCTGGCACTGGATGGCATTCCAGCTCTCATCCCGCTCCATCAAACAGCTCTCGGCCACTGCACGCAGCTTCTGCTCCTGGCACACCTGGCCCTTCATCACCTCCACCTCTTCACACCTCTGCAGGAGAAAAGAGGGCAGATGACTCCACTGCAAGTAGTGTGCATCACTCCAAGTCCTGTGCATCACTCTCATAGTGACTCCTCTGACATGTCCCTGCTGTTTTAATGGGTTTGGCAACCAGAGGGTCCCTGCAGAAATGTGCCAAAACCAGCAGAAATGGAACTGCCCAAGATTTATACACTGAACACAGATCCTATCCACACCAAGACCAGCTCCAAAGTTACAATTTCCTCTTGCTCTCCTTTACCAAAGATATGCGGAAGACCCAATTTGCTAAATCAGTAGAAGCCCATCTGCAGATAGCTGCACAACTTCATGTGAAGTGATGCTACCAGAAAAAGCAGGTATTCAGTTCCCCTCACCCCCTTCATTTTAGTTCTCAGGTAGATGCAGAGGGGAAGATTTGCATTTATGGGGTTAACTGATCTACTCAACACCTAGTGTGTCCTCTGGAAGTTATGCCTGTTCCTTTACCCCAGTCCATTAGAGGCAGAATGTAGAAACACACTACTGGTCACTCACTAGACCATGAAAAGCCACTGAGCAGCACCTGGCAGACTTCTTACCTTGTGCAGCTGAATGGCCAGCTCCTGCATCTCAGCCTCCAGCCGATCTGCATAGGCCAGCTCCAGGGCATCACTGGGCGGCCGGGCATTGCTGTGCCATCGGGCAATGGCAGAAGTCATCTTCCTCTTGGGTCCAAACAGGCTGGTGGGAGAACGACAAACTGTCAGGGAGCAAACATTGCATTGTCCGTGCCCAACAGGATGCCTGGAAGACCTTTGCAACCTCCTGGTTCTTCCAAGGGCACCGTCCACAACAAAAGCTTGCTGTGGCCAAGAACTAAGAGATATCAAAATTGTGTGGGAGACTTACAAAACAGAGAAGCACTCACCAGCTAAGCTTTCTTTACCAGGTTGCATTTGTAATTTTAAGGGAAGAGATAAGAACTACCTGACAGATACTCACGTGATGCCTATTTCCTTCAGGTCACTCTCTGTGAGGGTCAGGAAGATCCTGAGGTCAACATCTTGCTCCTCAAACACTTGCAGGTACTTCAGGCACCCAATCTGCTCAAGGAACGTTGCCAGGTCCTGCAGCCCATACAAAAACTATTTATGCTCTCACAAACAACAGCATCACCTCTCGTCTTCACCATAAACATCTGCTTCCTCTTGTAATTGTTATGCCTTCCTGGGTTCCAGCATGTCATGACTTCCCCTGGCCTGTGCACTGCAGCTACTACCTCTTGTAACAACTGAGGAAGAGACAGCTAATGGCCCACCATTTGCCCTAGTGCCCACCACAGCCCTGAAGGATCTGCAATATCCCTCCAAGCAACATCAACACCTAAACCAGCAGTTCTTTGTACAAGACATTGCTCTTTCACAAGTACTTGATAGTGGGCAGGGGGTTGGCATCAAAGACATTTTGATGACAACTTTCCTTTTATCCAAGAAGGCCAGGAAAGCAGCTTGAACAATTTCAAAGAAACCTCCCAGGCTTGCTACAGTGATGTGGTCTGCATCATCTCAAAGATAGCTTTCTGTCCTCAGTTACCTGGGGTCCTGTATAGGCAGGGGGCTCTGGAAGCATGAGGTGCTGACTAGAGCCTCCAGCTTTCCCTGGGCAGTGGGTCCACTGGTTATCACTGTTGCTGTAGCGATTCTTGACCTTAAAGCTTTTGGCTTGTTTCCGACTTGGAGGACTGTTTGCGTGGTCGGAATCCTGAAAAAGAAAGAACACAACAGGGAATGTAAAGGTCAAGGACAGTCATGCAAAAGGTGCCAGGATCGCTACGTCTAACAAGTGCAGGCTCCAAGCTTAAAGCTCTAAATCCAGACAATGGTCTACAAACACAAGCAATGATGAATATAAACCTTTTTAGAAAGGGCTGAATCAAATCACTGTCAAGATGGCACCTTGTTATAGCACTGCTCTAGACTGGCCTGGAATTAACAGGCTCTTGCAATTCCAGCCTATGAAGCAGCATGCGGGAGCAGAGAGCAGCACCAAATCCTCCCCAAACCAGTACAACGCGCTGAGTTCCTATTTGTGAGAAGCACCTCAAGAAACAGGATCTGTGTTCCCAACCCTTCTACATACCCGCCCAGAGCTGGCTCTGGGGTGTGAGCTGTGACTTGAACCACTGAATAACTGCTATCCTTTTCTGTATTTTACACTGCCAATGTAGCATTACTGTGCTTCTCCAAATCTTATGATACTGCCTAATATCTCACCACGCTAAAGGACTGACCCAGCTCTAGCAAGGGATGTCCTTTACAGATTGCTAGATAGATACTGCTCAAAAAAAAGAGTTCAGAAGCAACAGAGAGAGCTTAAAAACCATCCACTCAACATCAAAAATCTACTCGAGTGAATGCTTTGATAGTTGGCTACTAGACAGAGATCAAACAAAAACCAATGTGTAATCTTCAAATACAGAAACTTGGTTTCGTGTGCCTTCATGTACCTTTTCTCACCCAGCCTGGTAATGCAGCCTTCTGTGGAGGTAGAATCATAGGAGGCTGTGGAAGGGTGACAGCACAGGCCAAACTGAAAGCAGAGAAAGGAAAAAGGACAACCTCACCTCATTGCTTTCCAAGGAGCCTTCGCTGCTGACCCCCAGGGCTTTGGTCAGGCATTCACTACTGCTGCTGCTGCTCCTGATGGTTGCTAAGTTGTTGGTGAAGAAAACATTATCCTCTGGAAAAGAACAAGAAAAAAAAAGTCTTGAGATTGAGCTTTATTACACTCAAGACTATTTTTGCCACACAACAATCAGGGAAGTCTCCTGGAAGGCATAAAGGAAGTCTTGTTATGGGTTTCTCCTTCACGTGCAGTACTCATGATTACAAGACAATTCTGAGACAGATATGTCACAAGTCTGATCCCATGCACTAGTCTTTCTCCTAGTCTGCTTAGTACCTCAGAGAGCAGGAAGGCCAAGTGTATGTTTGTATTTCTGTGAGGCTCTTGGTGACAGGGTAGACAAGTGGATTATTACCTACAATAAGCCCTCACTCCCATTACTGAAATCCATGGAAAATCTCTCTGAGCAGAGCCAGCACAGTGCCACATTACCCTCTATTAGTTTAGGAACTGCCCAGAGATGCTTTCCTCGTGCTGCTTCACAGAATCGTAGAACAGTCAGGGGTATCTTGAAGGGTATCTTGTCCCAAACCACGCTCAAGCTAGTCACCGAGAATCACGTAACGGCAACATCTCCAAGAAGGGAGTCTCCCACCCATCTAGGCACCCTGTTCCAGTGTTCAGTCACCCTCACAGTAAAAACTGTTTCTTTACGTTCAGAGGCAATTTCAGTTTGTGCCTGCCACCTCTTGTTCTGTCACTGGACACCAATGAAAAGAGCCTGGATCTATCTTCTTCACACCCTCCATTTGGATTTGTACACACTGACATCCCCACAGAGCCTTCTCTTCTTTACACTAAACCACGTTAGTGCTCTCAGCCTTTTCCTCAGAAGGGAGATACTTCAGCCCCCAACATATTAATGGCAATTTGTTGGACCTCTTTTACAAAGGGAGTGTCTTACTCACTCCAGAATGCCTCCCTTCTGCCCCTCCAACTCCAGGTTCTGGGATTTCTCAAGGTCAGTCCTAGTACTAAAGAGAGAGGTGAAGGCAGCATTCAGAATGGTCTTTCCTCTCCCTGCCCACTGGGGCGTCTCACTCTCTGCTTGAAGGGTCAAGCACAACCTGTTTCTGGCCACTGGTACAATACTATGATGCTACAGACTCAGGTCAGAGGTGAAGATCCAGTGACCACAGCTGCCTAACAGCTAAACAGATCAGAAAGTGAACACAGAAGCCAAGGGGCTGGTCCCACACCCAGGTGAGCTTTGCAAATAGATTATTTTTTCCAACACAGTGATTTACCCCTGCTGCTGCTGCTCTCCACATCCTGCTCGTTAATTGGAGAGGTAACATCCCGGTTCCGGATACCATCTGCTTCACAGCTGCCATCATCATTGAAGGTAACATAGCCCTGAGGAGGGACCTGCTCTGTGTGCACGAAAAAGGGAGAAGGAACAGAGTAGTTAAGATTCAAGTTACCAGGGAGGTCCCCCGGGGAGGTTCCAGCAGAAAGAGCATTCATTCAGGGATTTCAAAATAATCAAGAGATTGTCACTTCAACTAGCAGAATCCATTTTAAAAAGCATAGGGGAAAGAATTCATATACATAGTTTCCCTCACACAAACAAATAGCTGGACTTTATTTAGATGGTGGCATTGATGAAAAGTCAGAGGAAACAGCCTTATATCAGAGCTGTACCTTACTTAGCTTTCAAGCATTTCTTTTTATCTCCACACCCACACTAAGTGGAAAAACATCTGCTTAAGAGAGCAAAGTGCCAACTGCGCTTCACCCCCCCAGCCAAGCACACTGTAAAACAAACCCTGCTGCACCTGTGCTAACATCCCACTACCATTTCAGATGCTATTGTGCTGATACAGTCACTGCCCATGGTGTATGCATCTGTGTTGAGAGAACGAACCAAGTTCTGACTATGCTTTTAAGCCCATATTGGCTATTTCAGAAAACTGGGTAACAGCCCGAGGAATACCTATAGCTACGACACATGCATGAGAAGGCAAGTTCATACCACTGCATCCAGTGGTCGATGTCTGAACTACAATGATCTTTCTCTTGGCCTTCTACAAAGGCCTTGAAAACTTTTTTTTTTTGAAGTGGTACTTCAACCATCAAGGAAAACAAAGCTGACAGGTCCAGGTGTAGCAAATTTCCTTTCATTATCAGTTATTTTCTGGATTGTGTGACCTCTTCCTTTGTCATCAGCCGAGAAGGGCTCTCAAGCCTTTGAGCCCACCTCAAAAGAGAAGCTGGGCTGTTTTCAAGAGTGAGGGGGAACAGTAATTGAAGTAAGAGCGGTGCTTGTTCTACAGATAATTTTCCACTCGATATCCAGCTCTCAGAAGTGCATTCAGCAGACTTTGGTTTTAAACCAGAAGCTCTATAGCCTTGTATGAGGGAGTTCACTGTTTTCCTTTTTGTATAAACCATGCATAGAAAAACCCAAATGAAAAGAAAATTGTTGGCACAGAAATAGCTGTAAAGCACCTGAGACCATGAAGGACTCTCAGTTAGGCTTCAAACTATTCTCACCATAGCGAGACTGCTTCTTTCCCCCGATTCCAACTGCTGTTATCTTAGCCAAAGCCTGGGGCCCATCATGGATGCTGGGACCCTTGGTCCTACGAACAGGTCTCTGTCTCTGGGGAGCAGAACACGATTCATCTGAAGAACTCAGCTCTTCATATTTTCCTGTAGTCCAAACAAAGACTGTTAGCAGCATGATAATTCATGTACCTACTCATTTACTACTGGTCCTATAAAACCAATGAAAATAAAAAATGAAGCGTTAAAAGAGAGGGTGAAAGTTCAACTAGGTCAGGAAAGGGCCAGCAGGCAAGAAAAAAAGTGTTGGAGCTGTGCCTCTTACATCCTAAAAAAAATACTGGTATTTCCAAGACAGACCAGCTAATATTACCCCATATATAAAATCCCATACTTACAAGACATCAAGCACCTATCTTCACGTTCTACCTTAAGATGAAGGAACTAAAACCTGTTTACCTGGACCCCTGCAGAAGACCTTGGGTACTGGGGCTGCATGCAAGTCTATCAACCCCACAATCTTCGTATGTCCATACTTCATAGCCAGTGTCCGTGCCGTGGCTCCAGTGTTATCTCTGACATCTGCTTTCACTCCCTATAGAAAAATGGGCATTTGAAGTGTTCAGAGCAGATAACTATTACTTAGGTATTATATAAAAATTAATTATTAGAATTTAAAAATTATCTTCAAGCAAGCTAAAGAATTGTCTTCATTTCTCCAAGCCTATCAGAAATACAGGCTCATCTTTGGTAGCTCAAGCTCCACTATGAATTCCTTGTTGCCTTTCTATCTGGTTTTCCCAATCCCCAAGGAGGCATATGGCTCTTGTGCATTGCCACTGGGAGCTACTTAGTTTTATCTGAAATGCTTTGCATTGCTGCCTCCTTCTGGAAGTAAGCTGGACCAGCTAAGTGGGCTATTAAAAACTGTTTAACATCAAAAGACATGAATGCCAATAAACTTTAGGATAGACTTAAGATTCCCAGTAGTCCAAGCACACCAATCTGTAAATTCACTGCATTAGCTGCTTCCTAATTCAGCCAATATTCAGTCACATCAGACTTTCTCCTCCTTGTGCAAGACTAGCAGTGCACAGAGTACGAGCCTTCAGAAAACAGCTACTTTTAGAACAGCCTTGAAATTCATTACTTTAGATCAAAGATGACCATCAGTGATTAAACAACACTTAGAACTGTTATGGTGTTAGCCTTGTGGTTCTCCCTCTCTGAAGGCTTAAACCACAGATTGTGAGCTTTACAGAGATCTGTCCAGACACTTACATGATTGAGAAGATATTGAACAATTATCTCATGGCCAGAAGCAGCTGCTTCCATCAGAGGTGTATATCCATACACAGGCTCCCTAGAAAGGGAACAAACACACATGGACTACAGTAATCAAAAAATGCACTGCACTCCTTGCCATATCATTATAAGACACTTTCAGCCTCCACCCTTAGCTGATCACAAACTATACAGCATATTGGCTATATATATATATATATATATATATATATATATATATATATATATATATTACACACTGCATTCTGGCCTATCTCAATAAAATAGATGCAGAAAGCGTTACCCTGCACAGCAACATGCTGCTCCTCCAGCTGCCTGTCTGCCTTTAATTGCCAAAATCTATTTTTCAGGAGCTAGCAAAACCGAGAACCTCTTGCTGTCCCTAGGCAATTCAATACACAAACGTACAGGTGGCTCCTAAGTCACACGAATTTGCTGCACACACCAAAAACTAGAAACTGAACTTGAGTTCAGGAACAGTTGCACCTGTTTTCTTTTGGAGTTTATCCCATAATTAAGCCAGTAGTAAATCTAATTGCTCTTGTACTAGTTTAAATAAGCAATAGCAACATGGGCAGCCTCCACTGTTCTGTTTGCAAGTCACCTGTCCTTGTACTAGCTAATAGTGTACCACACTTCCTAAAGCACAGGGTAGAAGACAAAAGCAGGTGTCTTCTTCCTGTCTGTGTTTGAGTGCATTCATACATCAACTGTTGCTTTCCTATCTGAAATAGGAAATCTTTTGCAAAGTGATAGATTCCTCCTTACTTGCAGTTGGCGTTTGCCCCGTTGTCGAGTAAGAACTTGACCATCTGCTGATGTCCAGCACTGGTGCAGTGAAATAAGGCTGTCCAGCCGTGAATATCTTTCATCTCCAGCTCTGCGCCTTGCTTCAAGAGAACAGAGAACGTTCTTTACTGCATCCCCTCTGCTGGATCTCTTAGCCACTGCCCCTCTGTGGTGTGATACCAAGAAAGTTTAAATCCCTGTCAGGAAGCTGGACTCAACAGAACAAATTGCAAGCTTTGGTCACAACTGATGGAGAATTCTACCCTGTGCATTTAAACCATGCAGTGTGGCTTTACAGACTTATTACAGGATACGCACCTGGAGGAGGAAGTAAGCAACACTTTCATTTCCACAGCTGGAGGCCAGCATGAGCGGTGTCTGTCCTTCTGGTGTCGGGATGTTCACATTCACTCCTGCTTCCAGCAGCAGGTGCACAATGGTGTCATGGCCAATGTAGGAAGCATACATCAGTGGAGTCCAGCCACCACAGTTCCTCTTATTCAAATCCAGATCTCCACTAAATAACAGAAAAGAATTCAGCTGCACTACTGGCCTGGAGATATAGCTCACAGCAGATTCCAGCAGTCTCTGCTACTACCACCACATTGAAAGAAGGCTGAAAAAAAAACAGTAAAATCTAGCACTGAAGCCTGCATGGGAATTCCTACCAGTTCTGGAACAACATCCACCAAATCACCAAAGAGATCGTCTTTAACCAGCAGGATTGCCCCCTTTAACTGTGTGCCTAAGAACACATCAGGAGTTCCATGGTGTGCCCTTCTTGTAATGTTAGGCAGACCTGTACGGCAACCAGAGGGGAAAAAAAAAAAACAAAAAAACCCTAAGTCCCTAAGTAGAAGAGAGCTGTGCCCTCTCCAGCCCCTTCTTACCGCTGGATACACTCCTGCACCACTTCATACTGGCCGATGGAGGAGGCCGTGTGCAAGTCCAGAGGAACATCCAGTTCTTCCCGACAGATCATCTGTCCGACCCCATGCCACATGGAGAGGCTGCGGCTCAGCAGCTCCGACTCGCTGGCTTCATCACTCAGCTCCGACATCCCGCTCTGAGCAACCAAAGCAAAGCAGAACTTTGAGCTGGCTGCTCTCTGTCCTGCACTGAGCACTGCCTCACCCGGGAGCTCTGAAGCTCCAAGGCTTGGAGGCAAGGTCACCTCAGAGGCACAGTTTCAAACTCCTACCTTTACTTTGATGGCCTTTGTAGCCTGAAGCAATACGACTTGCCAAGGAGTTTCTGCTGGCAGTTCTTTCTTGCTGCAGTAGACTCTGGGATTTGAACACGCTAGAAAAATAAAAGCCAATAATGCTAAGAACATCTTTCAAATCTCATTTTAAAGGCTTCAGAAGCACCGGCTTTATTTCCTCCCCTTCTGATCAAAACATGCCTAAGGCACCTTTGGATAGCTTCATCAAGAGAAGACGTTAAACTTCCATTTAAGTGCTGAGAGCATGCTTAGTGCTATACAAAAGGATGCAATTCTCGGTCTGCATGTTTTATAATTCAGAGAGAATTAAGAATCAGTGTGTCAGGAGAAGCACCAGAAACATCTGTCTTGCACCACAGGATGGCCCTGCCTAAACTAGAATTTGGTCATTAATGCTGACAAGTGCCCGCTGCTCTCAAAAGTAGTTAAGATCACCTGAACAAGGTGCACACTTTCTCATGTCATCAGGTTATAAGGAGATTGTTTCCGCACTTCAGCAGCAGCCTGGTCCTACTGCTGTGAATCTTGGCAATTGCTGAAATGCTTTGAACAGCCGTGCACCTGCCCATTTGTTATCTGACTGTACCCACCACTCTGCAGACAGTAACTTAATTACAAAGCTAGCACAGTTTCGGGACTGTCTGAAAGGTTTATTTTCCATCCCTAGCCTCGGGGAGCAATTGCAAATTAATCATTCTAACTACTCGCAGGAGAGCATTCTCATTTGGCACTTCATAAAAAGCTCTTCAACACAGCTGCATCTATCAGCTGTGGTCTTCAGCTGCGGTTTCAGGCTACATCTGAGTCAACCCAGTGGGAAGTGCTTTGCCATCCCTCTAGTCTCACTGCCTCCCATACAGCACTTCTGGGGTTTGCCAGATCCCACCACACACTACGTTGGGCAGCTGAGCTAACCGAGAAGCATTCTCTCCTTCTTGAGAGCTTCTTGCCAGTTTAAGTCCTCAGACTAATTCATCAGGGGGTCACACAAGTGCCACATTTGGCATCAACGAAGGAGAGACAAAATGTGTTTTTTAGCAGCAGTTGTTCTTTATGTTGCCTTAGATGTAACAGTAGAAAACAAACATGCTTTTGAAAACAATCAGTAGTCCTCTTCTCACAAGCACCAGCCCTTTTGCTTTGCCAAGATAAGCAAATCAGCTTTAACTCCGACCTCTTTTCTCCCCCACTGGAGATTCCTCCCATATCTTGCTTCCCCTTCTGCCTTCTTTAACTTGCTAGGACCACAAAAGCACCACCCATTCTACCTAATCAGCACGTGTTGGTAATGTCTGATTCCTTTCTCAAGGCATCACCTATTTCACCTGATAACAGCAATTTCTATTACACTGGCAACGCAGGGGCCTCATGCGGGAACACATAGGGCTGAACACAAGTGAAAAACCAGAAACACCCTGACCACCTCACAATCAAAACACAAATATCTAAGCAGATAAGCGAAACACAAGCAGGAAAAGTAAGAGTGTTTCTCACTGCAACAAACCAAAGCTTTCACTGGAAGGCAACAACGCATGTTTGCAGTCAGTTAAGAGCTAAAGTCCATGACAGTTTGTACGTGCACGTTCAGGTGAAAACAGAGCTCACTGCTCTCTCAGCAGATCTTCTTTTTAATTGGAAACGTTTACCATAACACCCAGATGTTCAGCCTTTACCAGAACCCGCCCTGTGTCAGTTACAAGTTACAAACACAACTTCAGCAAGATGTCAGAGCAGCACTGATACAACTGAAAGGTTGTACCTACCGCCTGGCTCCAGGATATTCAGGACTCCCAAGCTCCTTCCTACCACCCTGACTTTAAAAAAGGCAAAAAAGTTTCACCCCAGACTAAACTGAAACATGGTATCAGCTGTGAACACACCTGAGAAAATACAGAGAACAGCTGAAGGAAATACAGAGAAGAGCAGAAGTGATCAGAGTCCTAAAGACTAAAGAGCAAACTGCCTGAATAGGGTTGTCCAGACTGAAGAGCAGAAGCCTGGAGGAGATGTGCGACAGCCTTTAACTGCATAAATGGTTGCCACAGAGAAAAAGAGAGGGCAGAAACACCCTGTGCCTTGGGGCCGCAGGGGATATGACAAGATGTAACGGGCTTCAGTAGTAACATGGAATATTTTGGCTGAAGACCGCAGAAACCCTTGGGTAAGTCAGAAGAAGCGCACCAGGACAGAGAAAGGAATTGTTAAAATTATTCTGAAAATTGCCACCGCCACGCAAAGGGCCCGGCCCGGCCCGGCCCGGCCCCGCCGCCCCCGGTCCCCCCGAGCCAGGCCCCGAGCAGGGCGGCCCGGGCCTGCCCCACCGGCGGGGGGAAGCGGCCCGGGGGCTGCCGCAGGGCCCGGCCCCGCTGCGGGCGGCCGCAACCGGAGGAGCCCCCGGGGAGAGGCCGAGCCCCGGCCGGGCCCCCCCTGCCCCGGCCCCGCCGCCCCTCACCTGCCGCCCGGTGAGGCGCCGCTGCCGGAAGCCAGCGCCGAGGCTGCCGGGAAGCAGCGCCTCGGGACTACAACCCCCAAGAGCCCCCGCGGCGGCAGAGCCAAGCCCCGCCCCCCTGCGGGTAAAGAGCCAATAGGAGGCGGCGCTCTGAAGGGGGCGGCACGGCGAGCACCAATGGGCTCCGAGCCCCGCGGAAGGGCGGGCGGTTCGGCGGGCGTTGAGGGAGGCGGCGGCGGCGGCGAGGCAGGCGCGGGGGTGACGCGGCGCTGCCGGGGGCCCCGGGGCCGCGCTCCCGCCTCCCTCCGCCTCACGAGCGACTCCCCCCGCGCCTCGCCCCCTGCCGGGACCCCCGGGGCCGAGGCCGGTGGCGGGGGAGGGCGGCGGGGCCGCTGCCGGGAGGGGAGGGGCCGCGCGGGTGCTGCGGGCCGCGTTGCCATGGAGACGGGGCGGGGGGCGGGGCCGGCCCGGCGCCATCTTGGCCGCTGGGCGCCTGTGGCGGCCCCGCTTTGCCCCGGTCCCCTCAGCGCCGTGTGGAGGTGCCGGGGGCTCGGCTCGGTTCCTGCCGGTTCTTTGTCGGGCCCCGTGGCCGGGAGCGCCGCCCCGCGCCGCGTTTCCAGCCGCCGGCTGCGGTCGAGCCGCCAACGGCCGAGGCGGGCGTGACAGAAAATGTCGGCTGTGGCGGCGGGCGGGGGGCGCGGGGTCGCCTCCTCAGGAGGCCGCGGCTGTTCTGCGCCCACAGCAGGGCTCGGCCCCCTCCCCACCCCCCGGAGGACGCTGTGCTGACAGCTGAGGAGCCAGGTCCAGAGCCCTTCGTTTTGGGAAGGCGGCCTTGTGCCTCTTGAGCCGTGGTGGGCGGTTTGGTGTTAGCCCTGTCCTCGTAGTGAGCTCCTGCTCGCTGCCAGAACGCAGTGCTCCAGCCTCGGTGACTTCTCCCCCTCTACATAAATCAGATCCCAGCGTAGGCTTACAAACACTGTGTGAGAGGGGCACATAAAGCAGTTGCAGTGGCCTTTTGTGAGCTGTAAACTTGCCAGGACACAAGATGGGTTCAGAGGAGCTCTCAGTCCATGCCAATGCAAATAACAGTCTAATCCTCTGGACAGTTAGTTCTGTACTGAGGAACATACAGTCACAAACCTCTTAACCTTTCTCGCCAAACAGTACTGATTTATTCCTGCTTTTGATTCCCCAAGAAGCCATGCAATTTTGGCATAAAAACTTAAAAGCAAAGGTTTTCCATGAGGGTTAATTATTCAACTTGCTAGCACAGCAGTAGTCCCTTGATTCCTCTTGTGCATCAAGGAAAACACAAGGAAGGAGTCTGCTTTAAAAGTCCTCTAAGAGGTCAAAATCCAAGAGCGTGCCTGTTCTCAGCTATTTTTGTACAAATCCAATGACAAAAAGCAAGCGTAAATCATTTATCTATTGTTGGATCAGTGAGGAGGGGAACATGAGGGGAAACGGGAAAGAGGAGTAAAGAGAGCAGAGGTGTCGGTCTTGTCCTCCCTCCCAGTGCTGGTGGTGAGAACAGGCTTTCCTAAGAACACAATGACAAGCCAGTCCAGCTAACAATCCTGAAAATTCTTTATGAATGAGGGGCTAAAATGGCCTTGGAGAGGCCCCAGTTGTGCATGTGTACGGGGAGTGGGGCAGAAAGCTCTGAGTGCTGTGAGTTAAGGTGGGAAAGAGTGAGTCCAGGGATGTAGATCTTAATGTTCACTGCTGACCGTGAAAACCCCGGGAGCGCTGAGAATTCTGCTGACACTGAATGCACACACTTTGTTCTTGCTCTGTTCTGTTGTTCCCTTGCTTTCTTTCCTGTGGTGTACTTAAGTTCATCTTTCATTTGATTGAAGGGAAGCTGTTCTAATGGCCTCAGAAGGGCAAAGTGAGGATACAGAGCACCCACCTGAGCCTCCTACAGCCCCTGTTCAGAGTAACAGAGCCTTGCAGTGGGGAGCTATACTTGCTGCAGTGAAAGATCAGCTCCCATCTCTGGACTCTGACACTTCCACAGTAAGCACTGGAACCTGCCTACCTTTCTCACTGTCTTTTAGAAAAAAAAATCTCAAAATCAAGGTCATCTTTGCCTAGCATGTTATCCTTAATGGTGTACTTGTGCATTCTGAGTATCATTACGGTGTGCATAAACCCACAGCGTTACCTCTAATTGTCAGTGTAATTGCTATCATTCACTGTGTTCTTCGGAACCTCAAAGTGGGACTGATTTCTCCAGATGCTGATATTGCTAGGTTGGGAAGGGGCGGGTAGCAGACACCTTGCAGAATGACCCCGCATTTCTGCTTAGTTTGTTCAGTCAAAAACACAGGATGAAAGAATCATACAACTGATCCAAGATGAAATGCTAAGATTTTATCCTTGAGAGTATTGGGTTCCTCGTTCTAATAATGTACTGGCCAGGCAGTGGGCCCATACAGAAAGTTTTTCTATGTATGAGGATCACAGGAAAGACATGCTCCTGAAGCCTTTGTGGTCCCCCGGAAGAAGCATTTGTCTGGTATTTGATTCCTGGATTCTACTTTTTTTCCCTGCCTGTAATTCTCACAAAGCCACATTGATTTTTGTTCTTCAGTTCTACCTGCATTGACTTTTCCGAGGTGATAGTGGGTCTCAAGACTTGATTATTAGTGGCCTCAGGTCCAAATCAAAATATTTTGTTAATTGTCAAGCATGTAACTGTGAAAAAATGCTTTTGAACTCTTCAGGAAATTTATTTAGGAGTTATATTCCAATTTAGCATGCCCCTTAATGATACAGAGGGAGTCTTGTGAGCCATGAAGGAGTCAGAAGTGCCTTCATGGGCTATTTATTGCCTATTAATAATCAGTGATGAGAAACAGTGTGATGGAGTGGATAAAGAGGAGACACGGGTTCCATGACCTGTTTTCTGCACCTGGCTCTATCAGGAACATAGGTGTTGGACAAGTTATATGGCCTTACTGTTTCCCAGTTCCTCCCTACCTACATCCTGGGTTAGTTATTTAAAGCAACTGTTGCATTTGCAGGCGTGTCTATGCAGTACAGATTAAACGTCAACACTCAGGAATGATTTCTAGTCATTCTTGTTTTTTAAGTGTGCAATAAAGCTATGGCAGAGAGATAGCTTTGTATTTTTATGCTAAATACCAATCTATAAATCGCATTGACCATTTTTTTACTCATAAAAAATCTCCAAATCCTTTGTTTCTATCACATGTGGAACAAATTTCCTGCTGCAGGAACTGCTGTAGTCTATTTGGCATTTACATACTACCCTTAATTTACATTCAAAGGATCTGCTTGTACAATCCCTCTCCTGCTTAATGTAAACCAGTAGCCTGCTGAGCCTGTGGTTTCCCTGCTGCACCTTTGCCCAGTGGTTTCCACTTGCGGGAAGATGCATTTGTGTGTCTGGGATCTGTAACCTCAGCGGGCTGTGCTCCTGCATCGCAAGTGGCACTGACAAATAGCGTCTTTTGCCCTGCAGTACTTTCATTACCTTCATATGCATTTTATTAAGGGGAAAGAAGTTACGTTGCGCTTTCGTCTACATTAGGAAAAATTAATTTTGCCAGAGAGAGTTCTCCACAATGTGGCTTAGTGAAAATAGACACTTGCAAAACAATGAGACAAGCAGGAAGCCAGGGTCCTAACTGCAGGAAAGCTGCTTATTCTCTCTTTGTTGTCTGTGCGTAAGAATCCATGTCAAACATGCACTTTACGTTCAGAAAAGAGATTTTTAAAACTATTTAAGCTCTGTCCGACCGAGTATAGATAGTGATTTACATTCTGAACAGTGAATATCAGAGCCTTGAGTGCAATAACAAGCCTTTATCGCCCTGACCAGCCTCACCTGGAGCTTCCACCCACACCCACTGGCCCAGCAGCTCTATTTAAACTCAGCCCTGGGCCTTTGCTTTCAGTCTGGGCTCTGTTAGAGGAGCGCTGGTCTTCAGCCAGAGATCTGCCTTGATCCAGGCTTTGACTGGTGAATTGATTTTTCACTTAGCCTCAGGCATACATCCTTACTGCAGTCTGACCTTATAGCATGGGTTCTTAGCTCCACGTGCCCACTGCTTCTGGCCTATCTTGCTTATTCCTCTTAGGTAGTGAGGTTCTGAGTCCTAGCTGGTGAGGCACTTACGTTTCTGCCTGATCCTCCTTTAGGGAGCAGCTCTGCTCTTGCTGCTTCCCAAGGGGTAAATAAGGCGGTAAAAAGAATCATTTAGGATCTTCAGGGCTTGCACACCCCTTTCAGTACTTTGCTCAGAGGACTGTTAGTTACCACACTCTGGGGCAATTCAGTGTTTTACCTGTTCTTTACTACTGTAGCTTGCTCAAATATTAGGCTATTTTAAGACAGTCTAGGTTGCTGAGTGTCAGGCTGTCTAATAGAGATGTGATTGAGGAGAAAATGGTGGTTTCTGAACTTCAGTTGGGTGGTGACAACATAG
The DNA here is from genome assembly GCF_965140915.1 of Aythya marila. NCBI lineage: Eukaryota > Metazoa > Chordata > Aves > Anseriformes > Anatidae > Aythya > Aythya marila. The sequence continues at coordinate 5,918,239 of NC_139056.1, read as the reverse complement.
AATTTGTTACCACAAAACAAGCATTTAAGTGAAGTTTAATCTTCTATTTAACTTTTCTTCTCTGTTGACAGTCTGATTGTGAGAGTGATGAGGAGCTTTTTATCTTCCATCGAGAGCATCCCAACTTAATTCCTGACCTGTCAGAAGAATTGCTGGAGTTCTCCCTGGAAGACGCTGACACGCAGGTTGTTGGCTGTTGTGAGCAGGTTGTATTACTGTAACCCCCTTTTCGTCTCCTCTCCGGTGTAGGCAGCTGCTGTTATCTGACCTATTTGGCTGAATAGCGTGACAGAAGAACATGGTCCCCAGTACCTTCTCCCGTTGGAAATTAGGTCTTTTTTTTTTCTATATATAGCGACCCTTTTAAGCTTTCTCTGCTTGTGTGCTTTCAGACTTTTTTTTGGTCCCATCATCTTGTTTTCATTATTTTCCTTTTACCTTTTTTAAGGCTATGGCACACCTTAGATCCTAGTGATGTGTATCCCACCTTTTCTTTGTTAAATACTAGTCTTCTCTTTGCTTGTGGTCCTGTCTCAAGATGATGTGTGTCCCACCTTTTCTTTGTGAAGTACTAGCCTTTTCTTTGCTTGTGGTCCTGTCTCAAGAAACCTTTCAGTCTCTTCTAAATCTAATGAATTTTATTATGGTTAATGCACATGATGGTGCATATGGAGTGGGAAGGCACAGTTTGTCATGTGAGAACAGGTGCCCAGTTTCTAGTCAGAAAGACCACGCAAGTATTCGTGGGTTGTCAATAACACAGAGCCCTTAAGGCAGGCGATGCTGCTCACTGAGTCTGTGGACTTCTCTATAATAAGCTCAGTACTGGAATGTTACCTGCAGCTCAGCTGAAGCCACAGCTGTGTGTTAACAGCAGTGCTGTGCAATGGCTTCTAAGTTTTAGACAGCTTGAAATGGTTTCAGCCACCATTTTACATACCTAGAAAAAGCAGAATTCCTATTGGCAGTGTACTAAGGAGGATGAGTAGGGAGTTGAGCCCTTGTACCGGTGTTCTGAGATAAAATGATTACATTGCATCTGCACTGATGAAGACTAGGTGTCATGAGAAGCTGGGAGAGGAGCCACCTGGCCTTATTTTGTCCTGGAAGAACTAACTTACTGCGCTGCTTTATCCCCATTCATTTATCTCAGTGTAAGAAGTGGCGTGTAATGAGCAGATGTAAGGCAAATTAATTTCAAGGGCGCTTCGCACATCCTGAAGCTATAGTCTTTGCAAAGTAAACAGTCTTACTGTTTTCTGTGATGGACGTGGTGTGTGCTGCTAGCAGATGGTGTCTGAGTTGGAGTTGCTATCTGCCAGTCACTTTGTTTTGGTTTATTGTCAGCTTCTTTAGCTCAGGGAGATGTGACTTTGTGCATGTGTGTATTTTCTCTACCTGTAGCAAGTGAAGGAAACAGGAAGATATCCATGGGAGATCTGGAATGGAGATCTGAAAAGTTTTGGCTTTCAGAAAAAAACAGATGGTGCCCAAGTTAGTGCAAGAGAACATGTACTGGTGATTAAAGATGAGACTTCCAGTCTTGCCAGCCATGCTGAAGAAATTCCAGGCCAAAAGGGAGCTGTTTTTTCTGAAGAACCTCTTGCAGATTCCACAGATGGACTTGAAGAGCAAGAGCTGGGCAGGCAACAGGCCAAGGAAAGAGTGAACTCTTGGCTTAATACAGCATCATTAGTGGAAGAGCTGGGCAGTAAAAAAGAAAGGAGAAAGCTGATAAAGACAAAGATACTCTCAAAAATATATCTAGAGCCATCACCAGGCCAGCCAGAGCTAAATGTCAAGCCTCCTTCCCATGGCATGAGCGACAGTCTAGAAAGAAGAGTTAAGGAAGAAACTTCTACAGCTGGCCACCTTCAAGAACAAACCCATCTGTCCTCGCAGGTGAGCAGCCCAAACAAATGGTTTTAGAGTGCTGTTTGTGAGGTAGAAGGGCTAGGGCATTGTTTGCATAATCTTACTAAAATACAGAACCAAAATGCTAAATTCTGCACATGCCACAGCATTTTTCTTTGTTGTTGTCCCAAATTTGAGTTTTGTTGGGTTGTACGAGATACAAACTGCTAAGAAGCTTCTCTTTGTCTTGTGGAGCTGCCATTGACAGTCTGTAATGGTAGCAAAAGTTGCTGGTCAGTGGCATGGTTTGAGCTCTCATTCAGGAACACCAGCCACTGCAGCAGTCCGTGGGAAGGTAAGGGATCTCTTCTGTTTGCAGGCTTTCTGTTAAAACAGTGAGCTTTCTGGTTTTCCAGTATCTTGTCTCTTTTGCAGCAGTGTAGTAATGCTGGAGGTAAGAAAAGAGCAGTCAGGGTTCCTGAGATCTTCACTCTTAAAAATAAAAACCAAAACCATAACTTTTTGATGTTGGAGCTCTGCTAGTACAGGCAAAGAGTGACAGTGCTTGCCTTTCTTTTTGCATTGTGCTGAACCATTTAATCATGCCGTTATTGGAGGGATTTTTATTTTGCAAGTGGTTCTAGGTTTAATTCCCAGCTCACTTAGCACGAGTCAGTTGCTCTGTTACTTGGAGAGGTGTGGTTTTGCCTTTAGAACATGTTTGGTATCGCTGACTTTAGTGAACTGAAGCCTGATGCTTTTGTGTGCGTTCTGAGACCAGGCTTGGTGTATTCTCACTTCACAACAGTGAGGGCAAAGCTGCATCCTTTGCATGCATGGCATATATGTTTAGATTTGAAATCAGATTGCTACTTCCCAGCTCAGCAAGGTACCTCAATTTGTCAATTAAAATTGTTAAAACTAATATGTTTGGAATCAGAAGAAATTATATTAGTTCATTTGAGAAACATTTTTTTTCTTCCTTAATGAATATTTAAGTCCCTCTCTGTGTTTGAAATTTAATCCTGTAGATCTTCATTTCTTACTCTTCTGTACCCTTGCAATACCTTACGATAGTCTCATTCCTATTAAAGCATAGGAGGATAAAGACTTACTACTGCAAGTTAGATGATAATTTAGTCTTTTTATTGTAATAGTTGATATTCAAGCAGTACTGTTGAGTGTCGGTTGCATCATAGCATAAAAGCACGCATGGTCTTTCCCTCCAGGCTGTCCGATAAAACAGCACCTGTACTGAACCGTGATGTGGTTCTCCTTGTAGCGAGCTCAGCTGTCAGTCACTCGCTCTTCCAGACCAATACATCTCAATGATGTTGTTGAACCAAGATTAGCTTATGGCGATGTGAGAGACTTCAGCTTGTGGTTAGCATCAGCCTTCAACATTGCATCAACTGTGGCCTGTAATATTAAAACAGATCTGATCACGGTTCAGCTATGCGCAAAGATTTATTGCTCTGGAAAGAGTGAGAATCAACTCTTGATTGGGAGGGGCAAATGACTGAGGTTTTTACAAGGTGAAGCTGTTTTCAAGGCTGATTTTGCTTCTCTAAAGTCCATAAACAGTCACACAAAACACAGGGTAATTCTAGTTGTGACATAAAAAGAAATTGGCTATTATGACAATTAAAAAAAATATATATATAAATACTTTTAAGTTCTGGTGCTTCAGACTAGATGTGCATATCTTATTTTAAATGAAACTTCACATTAAATATTCGGAGGGGAAAGCAGGCAGTGTCTGAAATGCCTGGGAGCCTTTGTCATCACAGACTGGTTCTCATACCTAAATGGGTGGTGTGCACAGTGAGCGTATCTTCAGCCAGTGTACGTGTGATTTGAGCTAACAAAATTGATGATCCTGTCTTCAGTTTGGGATAAGCAGCTGTGATATCCCAGCTTATGCTGACTGGCCTTGTGTCAGACCATCTTTTAGCCTGTTTCACTATCTACAGTGGTTTTCTAGAGTCTGTATCAAAGGCATTCATGATTCTCAGAGAAAAAACCCCAATGGATGTGGATAAGGCAGCTGAACAGAAGCAGTATCCAAAGAGATAAACACATCCTGTTCTTTACAGCACTTCTCAGTGGATCTGTTTAACAAAGCAAGTTAGGGGGAGTGTCAGGGACTTCATCTTTCTAAGATGGTGAAAGGGAGAGGAAAATAGTACTTGGAGGGTGGGCAGAGGAAAATAAACTGCAGGGATCTGGTCCTGCTGGTGGCTTTGAGGGATGCAGGGGCACACATGCTGTTGAAAAGACTCTCCCTGCATGTGAGTACATGTGGAAGGCTAGGCCATCTGGAGGATATAAGGTATGTCCCAGTGTATGGAGGGAAGAGTCAGGTGGATATTTAAGGTGGGCTTCCATTTTTTCCTTTAAGGAGCTGTCAATTCAGTCTATTCTGGAAACATCTTCTAGACACTGCAGTTTTTTTCAGGTGGGGAAGGAGAAGGTTCTCCACCTGTGTTATATCTGAATGAGCATCAGTTCATTCGGAACAGTTCTTTTAGTAATTATACTGTGCTTGCCTATGCAGAGCCTTGCCAATAACAGAAAAAAGCCCTGTTCAAGCAGTACATATCCCTTTGCCAGTCATGCCAATTTTTGAGGCTTGTGTTTAAGCAGCTATATCCAGAGTGACCCAGCAGTTCATGTACTAGCAGGTGACAGTAGTGCAGTGCTCGGGATAAGTAAGGTAAAATTTTGTGTCACTTTTGTGTTTATGTAAGGCAGAAGAATCAGATGGAGTTATCACAAAGTGTGCAAGTCAAAGGAACTCTTATTTAGTAGCAATCTTTTGGTGGTGAATTTTCCTTCACAGTTTGGTTCTCTTCTTTCAGAATATTGAGAAATGGGATCTAGACAAGATTCTGGAGGAACAGAAGCAGCAGAAAGATAGCACTCATGCAGAATTTGCCTTCTCTTCAGCAGATCATGGTAATACTGCTAAATTAGTACCAACTTTGCTGAAAACATAAAAATAAAGAAAACTCAGCTTCATATGTTCAAATCATTCCTGCAGCATCTTCTTGAATGTTGAAACCATGGTAGCTTTTTGACTGCCTCTTTAAAATGCTTTTTTTTTTTTTTTTTAACCGATTAGCTTCCCTTAAGATTCTGTCTTGCTTTTGTAGCTTGCAAAAAGTGCTTTGTGGCCTGTCATAGCCTAAGAGTGAATCAGAGGCAAGACAGATAAAGGTTTGGAGTGAATTTAGTGAGAGGTGATTTACATCAACAGTATTTTTATCCTCCTCCTTCTGACAGGCTGTAGAGAAATGTGTGCTATTATAACAGGGAAAGGGTCTTCTGCCACTGGATCACCCAATATACCACAAATGGTGACTTTTGTTGTTGTCTCATAGAGATCTTCAGGTGTAGATCGGAACATCAGCTCATGGAAAAACTAGCAGAGCTGTGTGGCCGGCAGTCCAGGACAATGTCGCCATGCCACAGGAGGCCATCAACCAAGATCTCCTCTCAAGAAGAGCAAAAGAATAAGAAGTAGGTCCTTTGCTCCAATCGTCATGTACAGTAGGTAGCTGCAATTGGTGGTAGAGATGCTTGGGAACTCATGGTGTTCTCTAGGTTCTTTTCTCTCTAGCCTCTGCAGAAAGTTTGTGTTGTTGTTGGAATATGTTGTAGTGGCGTTAAAAGACAATGACTCCGTCATTCATGTACGTTTGATAATGAACAGGCAGTATCCTGCCACCTGAGCCTTCTCTACCAGTTCTGTTTAGATCTTGCCAGACTTGAAATGAATGGGAAAGGAAGAGGAACAAGGCTGAGCAAATGATCATGGCCATGTGTTTTTTGTCATTTGGGTTAATTCTAAGGCTCTTACTGGTCCTGATTTAGCTAAAATACTAATTTAAATACTAACGTTGCTAAAAGTCTCCTTGCTGGCAGAGCAGGAAGAGCCATGAAGATGACTTGTACTTTGTATGCTCTGAAGGATAAAATGGACTTGCCACAGGAGGCAGAGAGAAAAAAGGGGCCTGGTTTTGCTGATTGACACTGGGATCTTATAAGTTATTGGGTACAGTAACTGCCTCTCTTTGTTCTACAGAACAATTTGACAGCATCAGTTTTTAAGAACTAAATATCCCTCATTTTGCTGCCTGTGACCTGTATTCCTGGCGGGGAGCTGAATCTTTGAGTTGAGCTCTGGAAGGTGGTGGATAGCAGGCAAAAGAGTTTGAATTGGTGTGGTAGCCAAGCACAAAGCTTCTTTCACAGTCCAGTTTCAATCGTAATCTGTGCCCTGCAGGATTTCTCCTCAGGATAAGGGAGAGGATGTGTTTAAAAAAAAAAAAAAAAAATGCTTTCTGTACTTAGGGATGTTGCCTTCCTGTCATCTTTACCAAGTTTTCCAAGGATGGACACGATGAGATTACCCTGCCTGCCAGAGTCTCAAACTGTGTACATTGATTTAAGAGATGCTAAACCACAGAAGTCAGTAACGTTCCATGATGAGAACCAAAGGTAAATTCTGGCTTTATTATTAGAAGTCAATACCAAAGTGGGAAGTCGGAAGAAACCTTCTGTCTGTATCTCACATTTGTGAAATAAACTTTTAAAGTTTTCTCTTCTTACACACCTCTGTGACCTTAATAGGAAGGCACAGCCCATAGCTGAGCATGAAAGTATTTTGAGGAGAGAATGTCTTGTCTCAGAATGTGTAAAGGTGCAGGGATGCAGGCAACGCAGAAGGGACATGCAAATCATCCCTGGAATAACATTTAGAAAGTTTCCCATCTATGAAGGAGTGGGCAGTGATTGCACAGCAATGCTTGCAGCTGTCTGTTGGAATTGGGCTAGCATTTGACAGCACTGTGTATGAAATGGACTTCCTTGACTACATTCCTGGCAAGCAACATGATGATTTCTCAGCCTCCTGTGTGATAAGAGGGCTCTATATAGGCTATAGGAGGCCCAGTTCTTCTCAGTCTGCAACTCATTCTGGCAGATGTGTCCCTTCTTCAGAACTAACGGTGTCTGAGGTAGCTCTTTGCTTCCTTCTCAAGATGCCTACTTACTGCAGCAAGAGACCGAAAAAAACAGTCACCACAAGGAGACTTGTTAATAAGCAGCAGAGTGCAACTAACACATTATGATCTAGAATTGCTTGAGTGTTGTTTGCTTTTTTTTTTTTTGCCTTGCTAGAGTAATAGTGTGAAGAGCTATCCATGAGACCTAAAGATCAGCCCTAGAAGTGTCTCCTGTTTTTCCTAATGGATCTAAATTTGCATCTTAGAATTGACTGAAATCTAACACACAGTTTGAATGAAGTCAAGTAACAGTATCTAATTTATTTCATAGTGCAGGTGACAGCTCCACTGAAGAAGAAGAAGAGACTGTGACAATTAAGGACCAAACAGAAAGGAGGATGTAAGATTCTTTACCTTGACCCTAATTCAAGTGTTACAAAATTAAAATAATTCCCCTAAGAGTGATTAGAGTGAGAGCTCACATACTGAAATATCTCCATTCCTGGTTTTCACAGCAAAAGTGCCCAACCTAATAATGAAAGTGTTTCAGTCTGGACCCAGATCTCTGTTGCATGGTAAAGATAGTGAAGTTAGAAGCTGCTTGGAGTGAGATGGTATAGCACCGTGCTACTTTACAGCTGTGTGGCAGTAGCATAAAAGACAGAGTAGACATGGGTAGCTGGGAAACCTGACTCTTTCTCCAGACACATTTAAGTGACATGAGAACTGCTTTTAAATGACTTGGAACCAAACTTTGAAAATGTTACAGCAAATTGACTCAGACAAGCCTTTATTTTTAGCAGTAATAAAATAGGCTAGAATGCATGTTGACTTCGAGAGAATATTGAATACGTTATGTGGGCACAGATGCTCACAGTTCTCCTTAATTGTTTAGATGTGTGTGTGTGTATATATAGTCATGGAATCCTAAAACGGAGATTCTTCAATAGGCACAGATGTCAGCCTTTTCCTGTTACTAAACTTAGGGCTTGATTCATACCCATAGGTTTTTAGACATACATTAAATGTGAAACAGGTATGTCAAGTTTTAAACATCTTACTGTATTTATCTTCTGTATTATATTTAGAAACCTGATGCATGTAAGTTCACGTTACAGCAGTACAGAGGACAGGCAGAACACTTTGTATTGTTGTGCCAGCCAATTATTCTTACTCTTTTTTAATAGTCTGAAAGAATAAATGACTTGGCAAGGAACAGAGCTGAATACTCAGCGTAACTTATGACATCTAATTCAAAACCATCAGAAAATGGGGATGAGATGATGCTTGGGGAACTCTCATTGTCACTGAGGCAAATGCAGAAGTTGCATCAGTGAAAATCTGGTGTGATGGAGAACAGCTTAGCTGAGTGGATTTTGATTTGTTTTAATGGTGTTAAAGTAAATACACAAATGAAACATGGCAAACATTATTCAGTTCTGTTTCTAAGAAAGCCTCATGGTCTCAGCAGCGCAAGATCCCAATCTCATCATTCGCATGGGTTCAGTGCTATTTTCACTTTTATTTGGATGGAGTTATTAAATAGGGCTATGTATGCCGTAGCGCAATATACCTACATGTTAGGGCCTTGGAGTGATAGTCTTATAGTCTTAAGATCTCCAGGCACTTCCTTAGCATGGAAAATACTCTGGTTTATTGCTAGAGTGGTCAGATAGTTCAGTGCCATCTCTAGCACTATACTATAAGGCTGTTCTCCAGTATATGCCCTTCTCCTAGAAGTCCTACTTTATTTTCTGAGTATACTACAGAAGAACACAATACAAGTTTGGGTCTCCATTTAAACATACCAGAGACGAAGGTCAATAACTCTTAGAGACTTGTTTGAGACAAACCATTCTTTGTCTCACCTGGTCCATTCTTGTTTGACTTACTCTGTGACAAAGCTCTAAGGGCTCTAACTCTTTGCCTGAGGTCAGTGTTATCCTGCAGCTCTAACTGTTTCAGAACATTCTTCTAGACACGCTGCTCAGGAAAAAAAAAGTTAGGAAAATAATAATCAGGAGCCCACATCTGTGTAGATGGGGTCTATTGTCACAGCCTAGAGTCCGAGTCACTCATCTTGTAAATGCTGAGTATTGTACAGTCCAGAATCATACTGAGTTGGAAGGGACCCACAAAGATCACAGAGTCCATCTCCTGCCTTACATAGGACCACCCAAAAATGAAGCCATACATCTGAGAGCATTGTCCAAATGCTTCTTGAACTCCAGCAGGCTTGATGCTGTGATCTGGGTATCCAGCGTGGAAGGTGTTAACGTGCTCACACTACTTAAGCATTCTCCTTAGTGTCAGAGCTGTCAATGTAAATGTTGATGTGGTGGCTCTGGATTGGTGATGTGATAGCAGGAGAAGTGAAATCCTTAATACTCTCCATCTGGATTTTCTTTGTTCCAAGAACCACGTTTAGTTGGGATTAGTAGAGCACTATGATGCTATGTACTCAGACATACCACCTAACTGCAACATCAATATCCAACTGGAGCAATCTGTCACTTAATCCATGTGCTGTTCAGCTACTACTAAAACAAGGTATATTTGCTACAAATAGATGACAGTCTTCCTGTAGCAGATAACCTGGGAGCTTCATCACTGAATGGAACTGCAAGACAAAATAACCATATCTGCTTATGATGTCATGAGAGGACATTTCACAGCAGAATACAATCAAAATACTGTACTGCTGACAATACAGCAGTCACAGTAACTTGGTGGAGGCATAGGTGAAATGAAGCTAAACACTTAAAAATCCTAAGTTATCAGAACTCTTCCTCTCTGTATTTGAGTCCCAGTACCCATATCCAAAGAAGACAAAAATCTGCAGACCTCATTTCCATGCCAACATTACAATTATTCAGGGCTCTTCTAGTAGTTAGTTGTCTCTTCTGCCTGAAATCCAGGAGAGGTAAGAAATACCTAGTAAGACTGGATTCACATTCTGTCACTGTGGTGTTACCTGTATGCTGGTGCTGCTTTTAGCAACAGCTATTAATCTGTGTAGATGTCCAGTCTTTTTTTTGAGCTGTTACTAATGAGAAGTTGTTCAGAGCATAAATTTATTCATGTAATGCTTTATCTTGATTTAATCATTATTTTTTTTTTTATTCCTCTGCAGGAGGAGTTGCTCAGGGAAAAGCTTGCTACTGCAACAACTCCGTACAGCCCGTAAAGAAGCCTCAGAGCTTCTTCATGATGCACCTACCCCAGCTGAAAGACTCAGAGGCACAAAACAAGATCCAGAAAGTCTGGAAGAGATGGGTGCCTCTAAACTCAGTCAAAAACAATATCGTAAACTGAGAGAAGAGACAACAAAGGTGATTTCCAGGAAACTGAGACTGCAACCAGAGAAAAGAGATGTCCCCTTGTCAAGTCAGGGGAGCAATGGAGCTGACACAGAAAGAAAAAGCGAAGTAGAAGCTGAGAACATTCAACATTCAGGAAACGTTCCAGAGTCCCCTCTACCCGCAACAGAATTGCCAAGGTATTGCACGAGAAAAGTCACCAGTGGTTTTGATTAGGGCTTATCTAATTGTAATTAGATAATTGTGTAAGACTAAAGAACATGGCTTATCTGGTATGTAAGTTGGAGCAAAAGGATGCGTCTGGTTTTCTTACCTAGAAAGATGGCCAAACTTGGCAGCTGTTGCTTAACATTTTAGAGGCTGCCAGACTCAATAGATCAGAGAATTGGCCTAGGATTAGACATGGCTTACTGTGGCACTTCTGACATGGTAAATTTAGATGTTTTCTTTAGTCTTGATTATAGGTAGGAGGGTAACAGTATTGATCACCTTTATGAAGAACAAAACTGAAATTTACTATGCATAGCATCATAGAAAATAAGTCAGGAAGGGTCTGTCTCCCTGCACCAATATTGGGAGAGTTATAATCTAATTCATTCCTGTAACTTTTTTTTATTTCCTCTGAACAAAGCAATTTTCACTCTGTCATTGAGAAAAGAGCAAGAGCTCAGTGGGGCAAAGTATAACCATGAGGACCTGTTTTTACCACAGGAGTTCCTTGGAAAGCTAGAAGAGAGAAATAACAATGGTAACAATTGAGGAAAGTGGAGAGTTTTCTCCAGTTACTTGGGCTTCTGCCTCCTTGGGCTTAATGAAGTGTATTCTGTGTAAGATCTAATTTTAAAGTGAAATCAGATGGCCACCTTATGCACCTGCCCAGCTATTTGGGAGATCTCCATTATTCTGTCTTTTCAAAAGCTACATTCTGCCTACTATTTTCAGGGTGAAATTTAACATTTTGACTTTGATGTATGAGCCCTTGGAAAAAACGAGAATCTGCCTGCTCAGAGACTATTACTTTTTCAGTTGTCTACCCTATCACTTAAACATTTTAGCTGGCATGTACTCATTTTAAATGGCAGATGGTTGGTTATGGGTTATTCCTTCAAGAAGCTCCTGATACTAAAACTCACTGCTTCCATCAGTTCTATAAAAACTCCATTTTGTCTACCTGTTAGCCTGCTGCATAGATGGCAGACTGCAGCTTGGCAAGAATCTGAGTTATTGTTGTTGCTGAATAATAGCTCACATTGATTTTTAACATATTTCAGTTTTCTTTCTTGCTATTCTAATTGTGGAGTCACCTGGGGCTTGAAGGATTGTGAAGAAATTGAACTTCATGTTTGCTGTGGAAATGGCAGATGAAATCTTGCTCAAAATATAGAAAGATGGAAGGTCTTGCTTCAGGGGAAACTTGCCGCTATAATAGCAGATAGGAAAGGAAATGGCTGGAAGGCTGAGTATTTTGGTGTGGAGACAGGGAATGAAATCTCAAACAAGCCTCTGCTAAATGGCATGTTTCGGTCTCCAAACAGATTGTCACCACTTATCAGAAATTTGAGGTCTGCTCCTCTTCTTTGTTATTTCAGAGAGATGATCTCACCCAATGACAAGTTCCTGTGTCCCCCACAAACACCATAAGTGCTTTCTAAATCTATTTTAGCCTTTCACGTCATGATCCACCCTCAAGTGTATGGTATAAACATGAGAATAAGAAATGCAAACAGATGAACAAGGATGTCTTTTCTCCCAAGTAAAAAGTCAAAGCAAAAAAAGAATGTGTATATTTTTCAGGACAGAAGAAAGTAAGATAGAACTATCTCAAAAGGAAGAACAGATGAAAGAGAAACACAGGAGACACAGATTCCAGGAGCAGCTGGAGAGATTGCAGCCTCATCAGTCAGTTACTGGAAAGCAGCCCATGGCAGAGAAAACACCGATTTTGTTCCACATGGTTAGTAGTTCAGCATAGGACTGTCCAATTTGGAATGGCTTCCTGGCCAACGTGGATGTGGTTGTAGAAGAGAGAAGTCATTTTTATTGCATTATTTAAAATCTGTTGTGGAGCAGCATTACCTGGATAGATGAGCAGTCCTACAGCTCTTCTCCTACATTAATTATGTTTTTCTCTCCTTCCCTGTAAGGGGAGGGTTCCCTGTACAGCTGCCCACCAGACTTGATTCCTGTCATGACCCCATGCATCCGAACTTAAGTTGGAGGGCTCAGTGTCACTTACTTCTCTGGAGCCAGACCGTTTTTTTATAACTTTAGAAAAAGTGGAACGTTTTCACTGTTGTACTTCTAAAGCAAAGCCTATTCTGAGTCCTGTCTGGTTGTTTGCCCCTCGAAACTTTATATTTCAGTTTTGTGGGTGTGTGTGAATAAGTAGTTGTTGAGGATTGTGATTTTAATAACAGATCTCGCTTTTGGCTGAAGCTCTGATTACAGGAGTATGAAATTAATCCTGATTTTTCCCCAAATCTAAAATATGGCTCAGAGGACAGGGTAGTTTTTCCTTCTGAGATGATTTGTGTATGTAGTCCTAATTCAGCCTTGCACTGATTTCAGTGGGTGCAACGCCAGCTGAGAAGGTAAGAGGAGATAAGAAACTCTAGAACTTGTCTGTGATTACTCTGTGATGATTTTTCTGGGCCAGTAACAATAAAAAAGCTCTCTTGTCAGTACAAAAGTTGATAGACCTTACAGCCCTAACCTTGGGAATGGACCATTTGGATGTGCTTGTTTTGTAATTAATTGAATGCCATATTTCTGCAAACTAAAAGCTCACTTTTTCCCACATTGGATTAATTACTGTCAAGAAGTACAGGACTAACAGACGGACGGGTGAATTTCCCCTCTATCAGCCTGCTTTGGAATAAACTGCACAGAGCTGTTCCCTTAGCTCCTTCAGTCCCTGGTGTAAAGGTTGTGAATCTAGTCTTCAGACTTGCTTCTTTCTCAGTCTGCCAGGAGGTGCTACCAGATTCCAGTTAGCCCTTATTAAAATGCAGACACTTTCTCGTCAGAAATATACTTGAGCTTTGCTAACTCATTCCTTGCAGTGCACTAAGTGATTGCTGGATTGTGTTGTATCCTGGTCATTTCCCATATTTGCTGTGATGAAGCCAATGTAATGAAGATGAAGGCCTGGTAATGTGGTTTCTCTCAAGTACAGCTCAGGGTGTATCTGCAGTGTAGTCCTGCTGTCACCAAATCACTGTGTAAATACACCCAGCTAGCCAATGTGGTGTGGTCACTGCTGCAAGCAAACCAGCTCAGAATTTACTCGAGTTCTGAGGCCTGTAGAAACTAGCTGGCAGTTGGGGTAACTGGCACCTAAACTGACTGACAGGCTGCTTGGGGGAAACCTGCCCAAACTTCCAAGGTGCTATTGATAGTAACAAAATCAGTGTAACCCGTAATCTTTTATTACCGCTTCTTCGTACTGCAACTTTGCTCTTAGTTCTTCACAAATACTCATTAAAATTAAGAATGAAAAACGGATCAGCATCATCCATCAAATGCAAGCCATTTATAAGATTACTTGAAATTCATTCTGACAGCACCGGTTTTTGTCTTTGAATTAGAACAGGTTTCCTTTCCTTTCTTTTTTCTTCTGCACATAGGAAGGCAGAAAAACTCGAATGTTTTGACATTTAAAACTAAAGGAGTGTAATTTGGCAGCTGTGTCGCTCAGTGAAAATATCTAATATCTATATATAAACATGTATATTGAAAGAACAAACCACAATGTTTGACAGAGTAGAATGCTTTGAAACTTGTTTTCAAAGTTCTTTGTTTTGGCAATGATAGATGTCGAGATCTGGAACGCTTGTCATGGTTTCCAGAATTCCTCTGACCATTTTTAATGTACATAAATAATTGAATCGAATAATAATCAGAGGGGAAGTTTAGAAACTCAGTAGTTACTGTAGCTGAGGTGCTTGGAAAGAATTGTAAAAATTTTAAAAGCTGCATTATAGTTACATTAGAGTTCTTGTCTAAAATTTGAAAGCAGTGAAATTCAGATTTAATATTACTGTCTCTTTCTTAACCTAGTTCAGTCAAATTCTGTAAGCAGCCTTGCTCCGTGGGATGCACTAATATAAATGAGATTCAGGTTTGGGAAGAACACTTGCAAAACTGCACAGGTAACTTAAGATGCTAAAAACTAACTTTCAGAGGTATTTCAGCATCTAAAGAAGGGGCTGATAGCCAATGGTATTTTCAAGACAAGCAAGTACCAAGTTCCCATGGAAATCAGTGGGCTCATTCTATGAATTCTGCCTGTCATTCAGATTTCTAGACACTTTTTGCAATCTGAACCAACTCTTATTTTCAAAAATGCATGGAAGAGCCTGACTTCTCCCACCTTCACCCCTCCGTTCACCCTTCCTACCCAAACTTTCAGTGAAACTTAAGACTGGCATAAGTAGATTTCTCCTGAAAATAGGCCCTTTAGCCACATTTTAACCTTTGGATCCAGTTCAGAGCTGATTTAAGGAACTGCAGCTCTGCTGAAAGCCAGCTGAGTGGTGATGTAATCCATGTTGTAAGGTCAGGTTGAATTAATAGCTTAAAGTAACATGTGCAGGTTTTGTTTCAGTATTTGAGCAGAGCATTGTTGACAGGGGAGATGGAGAAGGAATGCTGTACAGCATATAAAACAGTTAAATGAAAGATGTAAAATGAAATGGGTTTGACCTGTCATTTAATTGATGTTGTTTGGTATGATAGAATGACTTAGTACTGATGTTTATTTCTGTATTACATTGACATTAGATCCAGATAATAGTTGCTACTTCTGCTGGGCTCACAACTGATTTTTGTGTCAAGGAGCAGCACAAGCTACTGTGTAGAGGAAGATGAGCCAAGAGCTAAAGGTGCCAGCAGGGTAGGCAGGGGCAGAGACCTCACCAGCAAGGAGTGCAGTCCCACAGCGCTCAGGCAAGAAAAGCAGAGCAGGTCCAGTGAGGGTAACCAGTTACCAAGTCTCTGGTGGTGAGGTAGGTCCAAGATCAAGGTGAGAAAGTCATGTCAGGGTCAGGATTGGGTCCAGTGACGGTAAGCAGGGTCAGCCAACAGGCAGCGATGATGCAGTAAGGCTGTAGTGATGAAGAATGTGGCCTTGCACGGGTGTAGCTGCAGTGTGGCTTGGTAAAGGATCAAGGGCAAGTGTCTCAGCTTAAATGCAGCTCCCAAGCAAAGGGGCAAGAGGCTGTGCTGTGTCTGAATTGGCCTTGAACCCAGGCAGCTAAACCACTGCAGGGGACCCTGATACTTTACATCCAGCTATAGATTCAATTTAACAGACAGCAAATGTCAGTTAGCTCTATGAAACTTTTATTATTAGGACAAAAACGTTGTTTTCCAATGGGGCTTCAGCTTGATTCTTTGTTTACCTTTATTGCTTTATCATGATATGGCAGAACACAAGATTGTGCAGTTTGAAAGCTATTAAGAACCACCTTGTTACCAGTACCTTTTAAACACTGTTTTATCTACCTTGTACAGTCAAACTGTTTGGAAAATGAATGCATTGACTCATACTGAGACTCTAATTTTTCTTGGCTACACATTCACTTTGGCTAACCTTGTGCTAGTAATTATATTACTATGATCATCGTCTTACTGCAGCTTAGCTTTACAGCTGGCTTACTAAACAAAAACAGTCGGGCATGCAACCGAGTCATTCTAGCTTAACAAATATATTATGCAGACAATTGCTTTCCAACCTGCAGATGTAAGACTCTATAGCCTTTCTGTCAAAATTGGCAGGGTTGTGGTTTTTTATATTAATATATCCTTGATTCAGCTCACTGATGTCAGGTAAAATTCTTAGACCAGAAGATTCTCTGCTTGCATTCCCACAAAGCTAAACTTAAAAGTACTATGGTCAAAACCTTCCTTGACCTTTTGCTGCCTTACTCTTCATTGGATCTGATGTGACTTTCACAGGAAAATCTCTGAAAAAAATCCTGGGAGCAGTGCTGAAGTATTTATTGTATGATTGGATACTGTGACAGTTACCCTGGGCCAGCACAGTATGACTGAAAGTAGAGGTTGATTTCCAAAATCACTAGAAATATTTTTAGTTCAATTACTGGTCCTATGTGGATTCTTTTATGTAGAAGATGCCTTGATCTGCACAGTTTTCAGTGAATTGTTTTGATTCTTCACCTGTCTTACTAAAATAGGTGTCTGTGATTTTCATTACTATTGTAGAAGAGTCTTGATCTTTTTAATGCAGTAGTGTGACGACAACACTGGAAATTGCCTTTTTCTTGCATTTCACCTGAGCACAAAGAGTTGCTGAAGGAAATTGACTGCGGGTTCCAGGGTCCCAACCTAACAATTTACCAGCTGGACCATACTACTTTGGCATCTCACCAACTCTGTCGTGTATCTGCTTATGTGAATGTGCTTAGATTATGTCCTAAGCAATATTTACAAGTTTTCTGTTTCTATCACTTTGGAAGAGGCATAAATGAAAAAGAATTATGATTTCTGCAGGTTATGAAATTAAACAGATAAAGCTACGTAATTTTATACACTTGCTTCAGAGCAGGGCCATGCTGACCAAAGAGGAAATGGTGAAATTCACGTCTCAGTAGAAAGACAATACCAGGACCCTATCCACCAGTTACGAAAGGAATAGTTTTTATGCTGGTTCTGCACAGAAATGCCAGTTTTTCTCCAACAGAGTGGTGCCATATACATATTTGCAGAAATCAAGGAAAACTTGTATCTTATTTCAGTTACAATGATCTCATCACACAGTAACTGAACTTTCTTATATTTGTGTTACTCTGAAACTAATCTTGCAATGTTAAATCTCCTTGTGACCAAGTGTTGTTTTCATTTATGCTGGACCATGACAGTTACTACATTTGCACCTCTGTGAAGGTAACAGATACCAGCATTTAGCCCTTACTATTTTATTATAGCTTAAAACAATAAATTTTAAAGATTGCAAAATATTTCATACTCAGCCTTTTTCTGGCATCAGAACTGAATTTGGCTTGTCCTTCACTCTAGGTCTTCTCACTCTCTTGGTCTGACTCTGTTTGGGGTTGTGGCCAGCAGTGATGTGCCAAACAGCCAGCAGATGGCCCCTGAATTCCTCCCTTTTTGCACAGTGAGGTATTTAATGAGTTCCTGGAGCAAGATTAAAATCTCTTGTACTTAATGAACCTGCTGCCTCGATTCAAGAAAGGCTTAAAAATAAACTAAAGCAATTAGAGATGATGTAGTTAAATTTAGCTTGCAGAAACAGAAGGCCAAGGTTCCTGTTTGTACCACCAGTCCAGCACACAGGATTCAGAATAGCATGGAAGTTCCCAAGAAAATGTTTTTCTATCAAAGGCAACTGTTAGCTGGCACAGGGCCTGTATTTCTGGCCTCCTCTTCATCTTCCCACATGGTACCAGAGTAGGAAAATGGGAGGATTTGTTGGCAGAGTCCTTCGTGCTTAGGTTGAGTTCAACTGATTTATGGTCCCCTTGGTTGTGGTTAACAAGCTAGAGGAACTAAGGCTGCTACTGCCTCTGCCACAGCCCTGGATGTCGCAGATGCATCCTGAGGATTTGCCTTAGCAGGCAAAGCAGAGAATCTAAGCCTTAAAAGTCTTTGTCACAAACAACTTCCTTTCTACAGGCATTCTGCTTGCTTGCTCTTTGTGTTCTCAGAGTAATAAATGTTACTGGAAGTGTGTGCTTTGGCACGCTTTGGGCACAGATAAATGCAAGTCAGGAACTTTACATCCTGATAATTCTCCCAGTAGTTCTGTGCATGCAGCAAGAACAGTTAAACATGACATACACTAATCCTGCTTTAATAACCTGTTGTCTGCTTCAGCAGGTTTCTCAGCCATGTTACTGCACCTGTGCACAGAACCAGGAGACACTCGCTCTGTACTGAACACAGCAGGACTAACAAAATGCTGTAGAGAACTTCTTTGCATTTAAATGTCCACACAAAGACCCGGTCTGGTTGTTTAGCAGGGGCTTCCACCTTTGTCCACTGTACTTACCAGCTATGGAAGAATGGGACAGTCAGGTCTTTTCAGAGATGAGATTTTGTGCAGTTTTTCTGATGGGAGTTTGAGATGGCCATAGGGAAATGTGAATTATTTAGTCCTTTATATTTTCTGACACATCTTGGAGGAAATTAAAATGTGTTTATTTTATTTTTTAATATACTTCTGCATGATCTTGACAGATGGGAACATTCATTGTTGCTTCTTAAGGGAAAGGGTAATATAAGTAAAAGAAATATAGTTACCAGAATTACATGTGTGAACTTGCTGCCAGTAGAGGTCCTAACCACTCCTCTGTTCACATTAGAAGAATGGTTCAGATTAAACTTGAAGAGAAGACAATAGAGCAAGATGTCCATGGGCTAATATTTATTTCTCATTTAGAAGAGGGCAGGAGGAGAGAGAGCCTTTTTCGCACCTTGTGTCTCTTCAGGCCTTGCTCTTTGATAGGTCCTGTGTTAGCTGGCAGAAGTACCAGCTACAATAAGGTTGTAATGCATATGAACAAGTGCCAGTCAAATTTACTTATGTAAAGAAATACTTTCTGCCATGAGCATCTTTCTTGGAACTCCCAAATGGGAGTTCCCATTTCCTGGCCTTACCTCATGGTTGAGAGCTGTGAGGCTATTTGTAGATGAAAGGAGGTTGAATGTGGCCTTCTGCTCTTCCAAGGGGCTGTTCAGGCATGCCTGACGCAGCTGTAATGCTATTGTTAAAGAAGCTTTACAGTTTAAACTGCAAAGTTTAAACTGTAAAAGTTTCCTAGTTTTTCCTCATGCCCGCTTGCTTAGCATCATGACTTTGGTTGGACCACAGCCTTGAACCTTGACATGTAGGGGGATAAGCTTTGTTACAGCTTGTAAACACTTTATTACAGAAATAATTATAGAAACATTCTTAGTGGCAGGGCTATTGAAAGGAATTCAAGGCTTTGTCTGAAATTACCAAGTGGAAGAATCTTACAGTTAGCTTTATTTTAAAAACATAAAGCTCTGTCCAGCGATGTGCCAAGCACTTGGAGTTCCCACAAGATTTGTTGGAGATTGTAAGCACTTAGGAGTTCTCAAAATCACAGATGACCCATATTTACGGCCTAGAGAATTCAGAGGTCCAAAGGGTTGTATGCATAGTATGTTGCAGCTGGACACAAGATCACACAGCCCGTATGACAAGCTGGACACGATCCATTTATGAACTGCCAGCCGAGAGGTTGAAGAGCAGGCCACTTAAGCTCTGGTAAAACTTCTGGATAAATCAGCTGAGCTTTCAGCAAACCAGCAATGCTGCAATATGTTGTATGAGTAGTCCAAACCAGTACCTGTTATCACGCTCGCTCTGCAGGGTGGCTAAACTCACTCTGAGTTTGGGCATGACACTGCCTCCCAGCGTGGCTTTTTCCTATGTCCATTAGCGTATTGCCCTAATCAGGGACTTGGCAACATCACACTGGGAGGGACTTAAGTCCTATAACTGTAGGAGCTGTAGAAGGACTCAAAAGAGACTGCATAGTTAGCTCCCCACTTTTTTTTTTTTTTTTTTTGGAGGGGGGGGGGGTTCCATAGACTATCAGAGAAATACATGACAAGATAAATAGGGTTTTTAAAATAGAAAAAAAAATACAGCTTTACCTAAGTTGATAAGCATATGATGAATTTCTTGGAGTATCAAACTACTCGTGTCCTTTTAGCAGTATTTAAAGCCAGCAGGGAACAGTTGTGAAATACCAGCCTAGTTTTCAGATGGCTGAGGACCGATTCCATGCTCTATCACAGGTTTTTGAAGTGACTGTGTATAATTTCCTTCCCTGCTGCAGGTATGGAAATGACAGCATATTTCATTTGTGAGACAGTTTGAAATCAGCTGAAGAACAATAGAAGATAGAGATACTAGTGCTTGGATTTTAGACATGGTGCTGTTTCAGTAATGTTTAAAAAAATTTTCTTAATCTTTCTCAGTAATTTTACTCTGCTCCTCTTTGGAGTATTTTACAGGCTTTTGATATTTAATTCAGTTAGCAGGGATCTAGGGTAAGGAAATGTTTTACTCACTTTGCAGTTCCGTAGAGAAATAATCCATTCCAGAGCCAAGACTAAGGCAAAAGTTCCTAATTCCCAGTACTATGTTCACATTAAATGTGTAAGTAATTTAATTTCTTTTACTTATTTCAGCTGCTGCTTGTCAACCAGGAGTAGAAACTCAGTAGAGCAGGAGCTTTTTGTTATGTGTGCATAGAATACCAGCACAATGAGGCTGTGAATCCCTCCAAGCCTAAGTGTTACTGTAATGTAAACACCGATCATGGAGAAGGCACTTCTCATTTTTAATGATTATGTCTCAGAAATCAAACAAAATCAAATGGGATTCAATGCTACTTTGATTTAAATTTTAGTGCAATTTTCAGAGCATTTCTTTGTTTACCTGAGGAGTTGAGTCTTTGACAGAAAATTTTCCCACTTCTAGCTAATAAAGAAGAAATTGTGTGTAAAACAGCTGCTTCTTGCATGTTATTTTTGCCAGTTACTTGAATGTTTTTAGCTGCATTCAGACTTGTTGCCAAATGGCCTCAGTTTACACATTTTTTCTTGAATATATTTAGGTGAAAAATAACCATTTAAAAACATTTTTGATTAGTTAATATGCTTCATAACCACACAAACATTCTGTGTTCTCATGAATTATGTTGGAATTGGTCCAATTGGTCCTCAGTCATCTGAAAACTAGGCTGGTATTTGACACGTACTCCTAGCTGGCTTTAACTACTAATTAGAACATTCTATGTGCTAATGAAGTATTTCAGGGAGCAATTTTATCAAGGAAGTCGTAGCGGCTCTGACTGTGCTTTCCCCATCACTGCTGCCTGATAGATGTTCTTGTTTCATTCATACTCTTCTGATCTAGTGATCTCAGAGTGACTAGAAAAATGTTGTCCAAGAGAGACCATTACCTGGCTGTGTAAGGCTCTCAGATGGTGATAATGTTCCCAACCCAGGACAGAGCAAGAAATCCCAGTAAGTCTCACACTGGCATATATGAGAGACAGCGTGACAAGGGCAGTGCTGTGTGCTTGCATTAGGAGTACTGGCAGCACAGGCAAAAGTTGAGCAGGTTAGGACAGAGAGCATACCCTAAGGTACAAGATTCTTATTTAGGACCAAATGCTTGATGCTGTGGACTTGTCTCGTTCACTGCAGACAACAACAACAACAACAAAAGTATGTTGAATTTTGGGCCAAAAATACTTTTCTCTCTGTGTGAGCCTGAATAATTACACAGTGTCTCTCTAACATATTCTTTGGGTCACATCCTTGATGCTCCTGCCAGAAAGGTTATATATTTTTTTGTTAGCACAGATGAGCTAAATGTTAATTCTAGAATTCTAGTGAAGCAGGTGAAAAATCCCTTATAGGGAATATAGGATGAGATAGGATGAAAAGAGATTGTTGTAGAACAATGACACATCCTGACCCAGAAACATAACTGATCCTGCCTATCACTGACTGACTGCCAGAGCTGTGGTGGATATAAAGCTACTTCAGATTGCATTTGGGGTTGACAATGGTCGGGTGGCAGCAACAATAAAAGGTGTACAAAGTGAGGTTTTCTGTCCTTGGTTCCTGTGCCACACAGAGCTCAGTTTCTTCCTCTGTGTCATCTCTGAACTGCATTCCTATGCTCAGTAAATGCTGGTGGTGAGCTGACATTTCACTCTGACACTTACCCTCTTTGTGCTCCACTAGAGGTGCTGGCTAGTTTTAGCACCTCCATGATGCCAAGGATGGATAGGTGTCTCTTTCTGAATCAGAAGAAATTATATTCTTCATGCCAAAGATTAAGAATAATGGTCTAGAACATTAAAAGAATTTTCAGCAAAGAAATTTTTTTTTTTTTTTTTTTTTTTTTTTAACTTAGGGCGCTACATATTGTGTGAGGTTATCTGGAGAACAACCAAGATCATAACAAATAATGCTTCTGTTTCTCAGCACTTTGAGTTCCTGCAATCTTTCTCTGGGAGAGTTTTCTGCTTTGGAGGATTGTACCTCCTCCATTTTAGCAATCTGAAGCTCAGTTCAAATAATAAAAAAAAAAATTCAATAATATCTTGCTACCATTATATTTTTCAGGTCCATAACCTCAGCACGGTTGATATTCAGAAAGCCATTCGTGCTATATAGAGTGAATCTAGTACAAAAATGCATTAACAGAAAGACCATTCAGACCATTAACATCAATCATACTCTCCTTTTTATTATTAAATGTTGCCTTTCTAATTACAGTATGTTCTGCCAGTTGCGTACAGGAAATGCAGATACTTTCCGCATTCTTATCTGTTCTCCCACTTTGCAATGATAAAGCAGTTCTTTGAATAGTTTCACAGTTTATTCCACCATCTAATGTGGAATTTCAGATAATCTAGCAGATGGCATTGTCATCATTTTTCCTTCCCTACAGAATGAAAATGAACAAACACTTGACATTTCCAATATGGCTTCATCTAATGCAAGAATTTTTAGAAGCCATGAAAGCGTTATCTGCTTTGGTTTGGACAGAGGGGCACAAATGTTAAATGTATCCCAACTATCTACTGTCCTACATTAGCAACATGACTGCATGGAAAATAGATGTATCACCACATAATCAGCATGCTTGTGTTTTGTACTGTGAGCTGTGCCTCCAGCGAAGCATGAACATGCAAAGCTAGAGCTATTTCAGCATGAGAGTATAGAATTTTCATTAGAGAAATTAGCTAGAGCTGCTAAAGTACCTAGAAATCAGTTCACATTTACAAACGTACAGCAGATGCATCATTTGGCAGAAGATTTCTGCAGTCAGTAATTTGCCATTCATCAGGGATTGCCTCTGAAATCTGCGATCCAAGCTAGGGTGCGGATGACATAGGAGGATAAATTTAGACATGGCTGAAAACAATTATTTTGATTAAGCCTTCAGCCAATGAGAGGAAGATTCTTCCTATTCCTCCCCTTCCCCCTCATTCACCTCCTCCAGTAAAGAAGGAGGAGACTCAGTAAGTATAACTTATATGTTTCACATGCAGCAGATGCTTTCATTTAGCTCTCCATGCTATAGAGTCTGCTCAGCATAGTAGAGAGTTTATTTTGATTGAACACGATGCCTTCTTTAGCATTAGCATCAGTTTAGTTTGTATTGGAAAAAAAAAAAAAAACTGCTAGAAGGAAAATGCTAAAGTTTTTTTTATTTGCAAAAGAGAGGCTGTATCTGTAAAAAGTTTGCTTCTCCTTGACCTACCCTTCCCCTGGGAGATAACCCTCAGCCTGGGTGAGCTGATTCTGATGAGAAATACTGACTGCTTTTTTGGATCCGTGCAGTGATAGGAACTTTCCAAGCACGTAATGTAGAGTGTTTTTCAAACAGCAGTTGGATGGCAATCACTTTCACTTGCCATCGGCCTTATACCTAGCTGGGAGCCAGCAGCAAAGTTCTTAGCTGGCCCCCTTGGCTCCTGAGCTGCTGCTCTGTCGTTCCAGCCTCTAACAGCTCTGATAATCTTTCCCAGTTCTAGGGCAACAGAGCTGTTTGTCCAATGCGGTGTGCGGGCGTAGTAAAAGCAATGCCAACTAGTCTTTTCAGAAACCATCAACAAAAGCATCATTTAACCAATTAGAGCTATTTTATTAGAAACAAAATGACATTAGTCTTGGCTGACAAACTTGTATCCACTAAGCTTCAGCTTGCTGTGATTATAAACAGCTCTGATTAAAAAAAAAGGCAGATCTGTGCAGATCCCTTTGAATTGCTTTTTGTTTTTTTTTGTTTTTTTTTTTTTTTTTTTAGCTGCAAGCTAGAAGACATAGGTATCCATAAGGCATCTTGCAATTAATTTCTCTTTCTTTCTTTTCAGTGTGGATTTGGGGGTAGGTTATTTAATTTTTTTTAAATATCTATTTAACATGACCTCTAGACATGTTCTTCCTTGGCTGCTCAGTGTGCCCAATGCTTCTGCTTGCGCAGTTGTTGTGTCACAGTGGAGAATTGTGGCCAGAACTGGGTGTGGAAGGGTGGATGGAAAATCAAGCTGAAGGGTTGTAAGCTGCAATGTTGTAAACTATAATTGCAAAATAAAATAGCAAGCACTTTGGAAATAGGAAATTTTATCTTATTTACTCTATGGTAATTGCTGGTACTTGAGTACAATCAGCTGCAAGCCTGTCTGTGATTGACAGCACAATTCTAGCCAGAGCAACCAAAAATAGCTCAGGATTTCAGTCATTTCTATCTTTTTACAATCTAATACTGTCACAAAAGTCAGTGTAACATGTAGGGAAACTGGACTCTCTTCGTAGGTAGACTAGGTAAATTGGACAATGCTGAGCAAAGGCATACTAAGAAAGCACTGAATGTAGCTGACTTCAGCAGTTATTGCCTGGAATTAAACAGGATTAGCTCCTTTTCATTTTTTTGTTCATTAGTCTTAGTATTTCTGCAATTAGTTAAGTTCTTTGCCTAGATCTTTGTTGGGTAAGGAGGCTGACAGAGGAAGAAAAGGGCAAAGAGCAGTGTTCAAAGCCTCATTTGCTCTCAGGAAGAACCTTAACAAGTGCAGAAGTGAAATTCTTATCTGAGCTTGGTCAGAAAACTCACTGGGCCAAGTAGATTTGCAAAAGTTTGAAATTTCCTGCTTAAGGAATAGATCCTGGTTTAATCTTTAGCTCTCAAGTTACCTCCAGTCATTGATTGCACTCCCCATATGGTTGCTGAGAGAGGAAGAAAGAATCACGTCTCCAAGCAGGCTACAGAAGACGGTCATATTTTTCTAAAAGTCTCCAAGTTTCTTTTCAGGCCTCTTTTTTGGAGAATTATGATGGTAGTGTCAAAGCCATGTTAGCTCCCCAGGGCTACGGTAACATGAGTACTACAGATCTGCAACATCAGAAGATTTTGCATGACTATTTTTCTTTTATTACTAATTGCTTTTTATTTGGTGCTTGTAGGCCTTAGCAACAAAATAACTGGGCAACACAGTAGATCTGCTTGTGGCTTTGTATTTATGGGTGGTGTGTTTTGTTTTTTTTTAAAACCATTTTAAGGAATCCTGTGTTTTGAGGACAGGCACAAAAGTCAAGCTACATTAACTTGTCAAATGGATTAGTCATTAAACACCTTTGTGAACGTTTAAATTCAGAATTAAAGTGGCTTTAATTGGATTTAGCTGATTTTGCTTCCAAAGTACATCCAGGTAAATCAAATTAAGGTTAATTCAGTGTAAAGGCATGGGCAGACATCCTCATTAAGGGCTACTTGGAGCAACTGGAAACAACTGCCCAGCTGCTCCTCAACACCCTTCTGTTCTCATTGCTCTCCTCCTGTGTTCCCACAGCTCAGCTCACAGAAAGGGGAGCCTGCTAGCCCCGTACTACAGTAGGTCACTTCAGATTGATTCTGCCCACCTTAATTAGCAGTGTAGTCTGCTGGCTGATTGCACTGATGTGCACAGGAAGTGCAGTCTCGTTGCACTTTGCTGACTGAAGTGGTGAGCATAGCCTTCATCTGATGCTGTAACTAGTAGCTTGGAAATAACATCACCATAAACAGCTCCAGCTATTTGTAAATGAATGTGTGTCGAAGCTTGTAGAATACATGCTCTCAGCTTGCCTTGGGGGGGGGCCCTTAAGGTCCTTATTCAAGGATCGTACCTGTTGAGGAACAATACTCATATGTGTACTGGATAATCTTTGTGACTTTAGGGACTAGTTTCCTAATTTACAGAAGAAACGTCAGGAGCAGCAGGCTGAAGATAGATAGGAATAGCAAGCCAGCTAATAATTACAGCTATTGCATCTTTGGAGAAACAGAAGAGATCCCTTAAACTATAATCCCACAATTCAAGGTTGGGGCTATTTGTTGAAGAACAGGTCTCCTCAAGGAGATGGATTGCATCCAAAATAACCAAGTATCAATGCTAAAGTAAAAGACAGGCAATGAATTCACTTGAATGTATCATCATCTGTGAATGAGGTATGTAGATGAAGCAGAAAATGATGAAAGTTTTGACACTTCTGCCATGCTTGCCTTGAAGGCGTTCACTGATTTTTAAAAGAAATAGTGCCAAATCTTAAAGAATACAGAGTAAATCTTATCATGCTATATCCAGCTGTAACCACGTAATCTTCCATTTACCGAGTGGTATTAGGCTAAATGAAGACCCAGGTGACAGCTCTCCAAGAAAAACTGAAGTGCTCCAGAATGTGTCACTGATATAATGACCTCGCTTTTTTGGCTCCCACTTCCTCTCTGATAAATGCTCACTAGATATTAATTGTTCCTCCTATGATGGCAATGAATATAATTCATTCGTGATGATGAACACTGTTCCAGTAATCCAAATGACATTCTTTTTTTTTTTTTTCTTTTTTTGGACAGGAAGCCTCTTATTTGCCAGATATTGACACATTACCTAGATCAGCCCCTATGAAAAATGAGGTGCTGCTCATGACAATTTGGCTGTCAAGTTGTGGCCAGGTATCTACAGATCAGTGCAGTGGGCAGGTGCCTAACGTGGAGCTGAGAGCAGCAGACATCTACAATGCCCTTGTGACATGGCTTCTGTCTCTGGTGAGTATGTGCAGTGACTGCACAAAAGAAGGTTCTGCATGATTAAGGGTGTGCTTTTCCCTCCAGTGAATAGGTTCTCAAAATCGCTTTCTTCCAACAGCTACAGAACAGTGGTTAAACGGAGGGGAAATTGTGTCCTACCTTGTCTTTAAATGCAAGTTTTGCTGGATTATGCCTGTAGTTTACAAAGAGTGTGGCAGAGAAAGTAAAAATAAATTAATTCATTTTAAAAAATAGTGAGGTAGACTCAAAGTAATCAAAAGTGATTAGTGAAAGCAGAGGGCTAATTATTATACTTCGTCCACAGCAAAATGGAGACATTTCCATCCTTTCACTTGTCTTGACACGTCTATTTAAGAACAAATCCTTTCTGATAGCCAAGAGGGCAATGAACAAGTGCTGGTCTGTTTTGTCTTAGTTGTCCTTTGGATCACACCTTTTCCACTCTAAAGAAACCTTCACTCTTCCCGTTCATCTGATGCTACCCTTTTCCTCTAAGAAAAATGGGAAGTATTTTTTCTTTCCCCCCATCCTGCATTTTGGCCTTCTTATCTTCCCTTGTTAAAGACGTTGGCATACCTATCCATGTGCTCAACGTAAATTTCACCGTGAGTGGACAGCATGCACAAGGCTTTTAAATCACTTAAACTCCACTTAAACAGTATTAATTGTTAATGATGTTCGTGCTTCCATTAAAACATTGCCAACATTCCTTAATGTTAGTTCAGTGCTAATGAAAATTGCCACTTGAACAACCCCAGAGTCTGAATCTTCCATTCGGAAAATAGTTAGCTCATGAACAGCTGCAGTGTGAGGTTTCTTCCCTTTACTCCCACTTAAAATGCCTGAGCTCTGACTTGCAGCAGCTCTCTTCAAGCCTGAAAGGGCATCTCAGCTTCCAGGGTTCAGCGTTGCCTCTATTAAGAGGGTCAAATGTTGTGATGGACTCTATGTCCAGTGAAAACTGGGATAAAAGCCACAAACTGATTTCAGACAGGTTCCGAAACAGCTGCTGGATAGCAATGAAAACGTCTGTGTTTCTGTAACGAAAGAAAAGTTGAAGCATTTTAGACCAAATTCTCATCTGCTGATCATCTGTGTAATTCCACTGAATCACTGGCTTCCTGGCTTGTGTAAATCAGCATGTCTTTATTGACTTCCTTGAAGATATGCTGATTTCTACTAGTGGAGAATGTGGTAAAGATGACAGCATTCTCCAGTAGCAGAACTACTACAGAAATTCCCATGTGAAACCAGTATTCAAGGCAGTCAAGGACTTGGTAGTGCTATTTTGAGTGATACAACTGACCTATTCCACAGTTTGAAAATGCACTCGCACCTTGTGTTGAGAATATCTTTCTAAAGGCATTTATCTCACTGTAAATAGCTTTGTTTTATGTATGCAGTGAATAGCAGAGCTATTAATCTATCTAGAGATCACAGTGACAGTGTAAACCATGAGAACAAGGCTTAAGTGGTTTCAGTATTCACCAGAACCCTGGGAAGGAATTACAGTCCTGTAATTCAAACTTGCCTGTCTCTTCATCTAGTACACAATCTGGGTCAGGGATCTTTGCCTCACATGGCTGCTGCTCTTTCTTGTGGCTTTGGTTGCTTGTGTCTGACTTTCTGATGGTCCTCTGCCCTCTTTTCACCCGCTACCCAAGTTTCAGGATGCTTTGCAGTGCTGTGATGTCTTCCCAGGCTGTTTTGGGTATCTTTTCTGTCTTTTTTCTACCCAACAGTAAGGTTTCTCATGTATTTCATTGCTGAAACGCATCCTGTTTCAGCCTCATTTGGGGCAGCCTTGTGAGCCAATAAGTGGTCTCTACTCCTGGAATCCTGTCTCTGGAACAAAACTGATGCTCACAATAAAAGATGCCCAGTGTTCATCTTGAGGTTGGCACAAGTCCCTTTTTATCCTCCTTGTTTTGGATCAGATGTGTATATTGGCAGATAGAATGCCTCCCACACATAAAAAAATCTGTCAGAAAGAAATCACCTCAAGTCTAACTACAAGGTGGATTCACTGAACAGAGATTGATGGGGTTCTGCCTTTTAGAGATCCCTAATAGGGAAGATGAAGTCTTATTAAAGATGCCTGCAATAGCTCCTCAGAACGGCATAATCACTGAGCACTGTTTTTTGAACCAAGATCGGACTGATTTCATTATCATTGACAAAGGCAGCATGCAGTGCCACGAATGGGCAGTGTTGACAGGGACTCGGTTCTCATTTCTTGCTAGACTAAAGAACAAATGTAGGTTCTCGCTTTCACTTAGTGAAACTGGTGGAAGTCAGAGCTTGCAAGTCACGAGAGTCCTCACTGAGAAAATAAATCCTATGACTTATCAAAACCTACATGTTATTCCTATTTAATTTGGTCTTTATTGATTTTTCTAGTGGCTAAACCATAGCTAATCCACTAATCAAGTGAGAGTGCTCCCTGGGTTATTGTATATTATGTGACTACTCAAAAGCAACAGAGCAAGATAAGGGGTTACCTTCAGTCTCTAAATACAACCATGTAAAAATGAAATTATGTTCAAATGGATTTACAGGTGCCTCCTGTGAAAATTAAAGGTGGACCCAAAGCTCCGTTTGAGGTGGTAGGGCTACAGCAGGCCTGGCAAGAGGATGGATTGGCCCTTTATGCTTGTATAATGCCACCAGATGAATCTCCAGCCCAAAACAGCACCAAGATCCAGAAGATTAAAGTAAGTAGCAGCCTTTACACTTGCTAGTCATACAGAACTGCCACAGGCAGTTACCGCTATTTTTCACTAGAGACCAGGCTTGAATATGCCAATTCAAGCTCAAATTTCAGTGAGCCAGGACAGAAAAGCATAAGTGCTGCTCTAAATTAGAATGGGGGAACAGCCCAGTACTGTGTGAACTGAAAGACTGCTTACAGCTAATTGCCAACTCAAGCTGTCCTCAGTTATGCTGAATTTAGATTATGTGCAGATGAGGAACCAGCTCTATATGGCGAAGTCTTTTGTCTCTGCTGCTCATTAGCTGTTAATATATTTTTGGTGGCTGTAACCCCACAGTGCAGGGACTTGACTGAGGAGACATATGTTTGTGTGTATTATGTTTTGTCCTGTTATATTTTAACTGTGTGAAGAGTGTGGCCTATGAGAGGGAATGTTGTCTTGCTATTTGGTTCCCAGGAGTCAGGACCCAAAGATAGGACCCGAGACTCTGTTCCCTCAACTCTGCTAGACTACAGAGTCTGTGCTGTGCACCAAAACACCAAGCTGAAAGGTCTAGCACAGAAGCTGAAAATCTAGCATGTGTAGGTGGCACAGTGTATTGTAAGGCATGATGTGAGCTCGTGTCCTGAAAACAGCAGAGCTGTGAAATGGAACAAAGTGGGGCCCAGAGTTGCTGTCTTTTAACAGAGCTAATTTGAAAGAGATTGCATCAAGATGCTCAGAGTATCGACTATTTTGTTTTCCTTTGTGGAGACAGCTTGTTAGAGCTGAGACCCACTGTGGCCTTGCTACTCTTCCCTGGTAGGGATACCTGGCTGCCCAAAGCCCCATCCAGCCTGGCCCTGAACACTTCCAAGGATTTCCAGAAATTCTGTAAGGAAGAATTTCTTCCTTATATCTGGTCTAAACCTACCCTCTTCTATTTTAAAGCCATTCCCCCTTGTCCTATCCCTATACCCCCTGACAAAGAGTCCCTCCCCAGGTTTCCTGAAGCCCCCTATAGGCCCTGGAAGGCTGCTGTGAGGTCTCCCTGGAGCCTTCTCATCTTCAGGCTGAACAACCCCAGCTCCCTCAGCCTGGCTTCGTAGCAGAGGTGCTCCAGCCCCTTGATAATCCATATAAACCTTCCTCTGGACTCGTTCTAATAGGTCCATGTCCTTCTTGTGGGGGGACAACTTGCTTCAGCTTCCCTTGTTTAGCTGCAATGAGCATTCCTTGCTCGCAGCTGCCTGTCTCTCAGCAGTAAAGATTGAATTTCCCATGATGTGTCATAAAGCCTGGAGTATGACAGCTGCGGCTCCAGTGCTTGCACACGTAAATGATTGATGCTGGCAAAAATGTTATGATTAAAACACTACTCAAAAAAAAAAAAAAAAAAAAAAAAAACACCTTTCAGCTAGTGTTTGGGCATCTGTTGGCAGAAGCAGCAGAGCTAATGAGGCTAAGCAGCCTGCTAGGCTGGACAAGGGCTTAGTGTTGATTTCTGTCTCAGGTGACTCAATTCCAGATGTTTTCTGTGAAACAAAGAAAACAGGAACAGGGACTAACCTGTCTCCTGTCCAGTTGCCTTATCACTCTCTGCTGATCTCAGATGAGGAGCTGACCAGAGCATCAGAACTGATGAGCACTGAGTATGCTCAAAATATGTATCTGGTGTCAAATAATTGAATGAACTCGTGAAGCTGCAAGCCCAGGCTGCTCTGAAGGTTTGCTTGGAGCCGGGAAGGATTCTATCACAGGTTGTCAGAACGAGCCTTGTGGAGTTTCCAGTCCGCATATAAATTGTAAATGCTTGTTTACTGCCCCATTTCCAGCCACTAATGTTGCTGTTGAGTCCAGCTAGCGTGCATGGAAGTGAACAGGCAAGGCATTTGGATGGTATTGCTCAAAGCAAGACTCCGTATAACTGAAGTTTCCTCTTATTGGAGGCTCTACCGTGTGTCAGTTTGATAACAATGACTTTTGTCAGTTTTGCTTTCTTGAGGCATTTGTAAAGCTGCTGCTCTTTCCCCAACGGAGATTTAAGCTGATAGGAACAACAAAAGTCTTTCAGAAACGTCAGCCCACAGCAGAGGTGAGGAAAACAACTAGTCCTAATGGGGAGATTAGCCCTGCCTCCCCACTCTTCCCCATGAACAGCTTCAGCTATTGTTGGAGAGAGATGTGGTAGACTTTACTTTTCACACTTAAGTCTTCAGTCTCGTACTGTAGAGTTAATGTACGATACTTCAATGGTTGAATCAGATAATCAAATTATTCCGTTGTGGCATTTACTGATTCTTGTTCTGTTTGTCTCCTGTTGGCGCAATAAGAACCAGTTACCTGGGCTTCCTTCAAAATATGAAAATCCAGGAAAAATCAGTGTTCCCAGGCATTATTACTGCAGCTACTGACTCCAAGAATGACTATAAAAATGTAGGAAAATTTTCCTTACCTTTTTTTTTGTATTGTGTAGAGAGGCATACCAAGTAGTATAAATTTTAACCAACTGCATCTTACAACTGATATTTAATGCTTTTAAAGTGGAGGGTCCAGGGTCCATTTTCAGTGCCAAAGATGGAGATGTACAGACTACACAGCTTACTAGGTAGATTTTTGCTTATTTGATGCTAGGACGGAAATGCCCATCTGTGTGTCTGTACTTGTATCTTGTGATAGCAGCAAAATGACAGTTGTCCATGGATTTTGTTCAGATCATAACATGAATATGATTTTTACAGCAGATATTGGATTGCTAGAATCTGAGGACCTATCTGTATCAAGAGAGCAAGATTTCACCTTCTCCAGCTTGCCTCACTGATAATTCCCACCCCTGGTGCGACTGAACACCCTGAGCGTGTTCATCAGTCTCATTGGCTTTGATGTATTTGATTGTGTGGCTTGGTGCCTGCCCTAGCGTCACAGCTCCAATGATGCTGGGGCACAGCTCATCACCAGCAACTGGAACAAGACAGCCTGCTGCTTTCACGTAGCTATAGTGTGCTGCTGGTTGGTTTGGGGTGTTTCTTTGCTTGTTGTGGTGTTTTTCTCCAGTTACTAGTTACTGGAGATGAGCTACATTACAGAGCTGTAAGCCACCAATTTTTTATTTACCAGCTTCTTCACTGCCATCTATGTCTTTCATACGGTTACAAATATAATAACGGTTTCTCAAGGAAAAGCTCCTGTCCTAAACAGATTAACTTTCGATGTATTCAATTATGATGACATCTGTTTCTCTATCAAATGCTTCTGCAATGTTTTAATCCCTTTTGGGGGGTTTAGTTTTGCTCGTTTTATTTCAGTGCTCCTTCCAAACAATTGAGAAAAGTGGGAAAGATTTGAATATTCCTTCATGGTTTTGGTTTCTTGAGTTGTTAGAACAAATGCTTTTACACCTCTTGTAATTTCTGCATGCAGATCGACAAGCTGCATTTACAGGCATGTCTGATGGGAATTAGATTTGTACAGAGCATGCTTTCTAAGAATCTACTCAGCATTCCCAATTAGGCACACTAGCACCACGCAGAGCAGCATGGTTCTTCTCTGTATGCTTCGATCACTTAACAATTCCGTGGTGGTTCAAAAGAGCTCACGATCTCTGTCATTCGATTTGGGGCTTTTTTTTTTTTTCAGTCCTTTACTGCTCGAGTTCTAATTTCTAGGTGCCGTAATAGAGGATATGGAGAAGACGCTTTGCATAATTGCTAATTCTGTTCATTTCTGATTGGGTTTCATTGAGGTCACCAATTTGTTCTCTGAAAATCTGACTAATTAAGAACAAACTTGAAAGAACAAAGGGCTTAGAGGGGAGGTTAAATGATGGAAAATGTAATTTAGCAGTACAGTGTTCAAAATTAATGTATCGATATTAAGGTTAGTATCAATCTTTTTAAAATCATGAAATTAATAAATATTTTAATTTTTATCGCTATGAAACCCTTTGCAAATGTATGTTTCATTGTATCAGCCTGTTTTGTCTCCCTTTTCAAGAGGGATGTATGTATGTAATGTGCTTTGGAGCAGTATCTGTGGGCTGTCAGATGTCATGAGCCAGTTATTTTATACCAGTGTCTGGCTACCAGTCGAAGATTGCTGTTAACTCTCCAGTTATCATCCACGATGGGGTTTTATAGCTCAGCTGTCCAAGCGTATCGAGGACTGTGGTGGAAGAGCAATGCTGCTAATCTTCTCAGCCCCTTTACCAAAGGGTTTTTTGAGGCAAGTCCACATGGAAGCGTCTCCCCAGGCCGTGGTGTGAGCACATCACACAGTCAGCTGGTGGGCATAACTGGCTGTTGCAGACAACATCTGCTCTCAAGTCCCCTCTCTGGTGTCACAAACCCAGACGGTATCAGGACCTTCAGTTCTGTCTTTGGTCATGGAAGTGGAGATTTTGCAGAGTGACAGCAGGATCGTGGGAGGAGTGTGCTTTCTGTGGGTAAGGGGACAAGTTTAGAAGCTCTGGTTGTTGCAGGGATGCAGGTTGTGATGGTTTGGGAGGCTGAGAGGTGTTAAATTAAGATTTTGGTTTGGAGACACTGAAGTGCAGTTGTATGGCAGATGCGTGAAGCATGAGGTTGGGATTGTTGCAGGCAGAAAGAGTTGTTACAGGTACACAGTGCAACACAGAACAACGAGCTGCAGTGCCTATCACCAATGCATTTTAATTGTTGACTTTTTGCAGACTGAAGAAGATCTCCAAGGAATATCCATTTTTTACCAGAGGATTACTGAATTTCTATCCTGTACGTGGCTTCCAGATGTTATCTGGTGGAGTCCAGAACTGGTCAATTGCTTCCAAAACCAGCTATATCCACTTGCTCCTGAAATTCCCTCTGTCCTGCTGAGTTGCATCACTACTGTTAGTCCTGATCCTCAGGTACTGTACAGAAATGCTTGGGCTTCTGATTTTTTTTTCTCATTATGTCCAGTAGAAGTTGTTGTTCTTCCTGTGTTACAGGTATTTTCGTTTGGTTTAGCTAAGCATTTAAATTCTGTTTGAAAATAAATTCTTCAAAGCAGTGTTGATTTTCCACTGAAGTGCATGAGATTACAAGGACATAGCACCACTTAAAATCAAGTGATTAAACTTGCTTTCTTAGAGAAGTCTGTAGGAACACTCACCTCATGCTGTCTGGAAATAGAATGATAATTAACTTCTTCACTTCTGTCAGTTTAGCAAGTGTTCCATAACAGATATTCAAGTGAATGTAATGTTACAAGAATTCATACACCTTGGGCTTACTCAGGGAGTTTATTCCCTGTGGGCATCAAACATTGCTTTTAGGCCTCTAAGCACATAACTGCCTCTCCCACTTTACTGTAAATATTTATCCCAGCTTTTCAAAGAAGCACTGAATGCTACCTGATTTCCATACCTTTTGAGGGAATGTTCCACTTATTCCTTTCCCATGACATCACCAGCCTTTAATTGATCATGTTTTTTTCCCAGTATTTCTAAATCATCAAAAAAAATTGAGATACAATTCCAGGGAATTGTGAAGGCTGCAATTCTGGTTCATGACAAAGTTTAGTTCTGAAAATAGTGTAGCATGAGAACTTTGCTGCAATCCCAACCAGATTTGGGGATTACTATTACAATGTGAGAATCAATGCCATGAAAGCTTAGGGGCTTAGCAGTGCACTCAGCAATTTGCCTCAAGGTTTATCCCGCTTCTCTGAAGGAAAAGGAGGCTTAATATTGTTGATTTGCAGTCACTGTAGCTTTCAAGTACAGGCAAGTGCAATAAAGCAGGCTGACATACTTGTAAAAGATAAATTTGCTGTATACTTGTAAGGCATAAAGTAAGGCATCATTTAAAACAGTCAGGGCTTTTATGCAAATCCCCTATTAGGGGGATTATAAATCATTAGAAGTTGAACAGCGAGATAGCAGGCACTTTCTGGGGGTAGGTCTTTGCCTTGATGCCATAGAAAAATGAAAGTCGATTTAAAGGCCACATTCTCTTCCTAAGTTCAAATGCTCTGTGCCACCCGGGTTCCCAGGCCTGAATTACACTGAGACCACGATGTATCGTGGCTTTTTAATAGATGTGTCTTGCAGTTAAACAGAAAGGCTGACTTCTCTAAGCAAGGCGCAATGAGCCAGCGTCTCAGCAGGCAGCAGCTAACCCTGTTGTCTGCCTGAAGCTTTACAAAGTGATACCAACTGAGAATGTTCCCAAGTGTCATTAAAATACAACCAGTATAAATTCTACACGGAAAATTCAGTGTCACATTTTTTAGCTTCATTGGCGTGAAAACTTTGCACAGGGCCTGTGATCCGTGCTTGCTTTTTATTTACTTGATTTTGGAGTGGTGTATGCAAACCTGAGCTGACCAAAGGACCTGCTGCTATCCCTTGGAAAGGCATACAGTGAATACATAAGGCATACAGTTCTTGCTCCAGGTAGCTTAGTCTGAAACTCAAGTCCTGATGGGTGGATGAAACAAATGGGTAGGAGTGGAGGGAGGAGGAACATCAGGTAAAACTGCCATCTGCTTGTGTGCTGCCAAGCTCTGTGTACGGCTTTACAAGCAATTGATAGCAGTTTCTGTAATACACTCAACAAAGTGCTTAAAGGTTAAGCCAAGGTCTTGTTTTCAGTCAATTGTTCTAGCGTTTTTTCAGTCTGTTCTGAACCCCAAACAGATTGCTTTTCTCTTGTAATCTTTCTTTGAGGCTTTCTTATTAATACTATGCATGCTGCCTATTAACCTCCAGTAACTCACTTTAGGCATGAAGAGTAAACTCACAGAGCAGTCATTAAAACCGCAGGTTAGGTTAGGAGTGGCACAGTCCCCGTAGAAGTCATTAACTACAGTGTTCCTTGTCAGCAAAAAGAGAACTTCATTTTAACATGGAAGTACTCTCTGCTGTTAAGCTTTAGGATGCAAGCATTAACCCTAGGGACACGGGAAACCTGTAGCCAGCACTGTTGCTTTCTGCCTCTGCTAATTTGTTTCATTAAGGCACACTGCTTTTGTATTGCACTTTCTCCAGTGCTCTGTACCCTGGGACCCTTGCCCAAACGGTACAGCCCCACCAGCTATCACTTGACATCTTTTTGCATGCTTCCCAGAGCATCTTGTTGAATTCCCAGCCTGTACGGATACCTTCCATGATAAGAGGAGTCAGGGTACAGCAGGACTGGGTGAGTGATCATGTCAGCAAGGTTTCAGGGAAAGGAACCTCCATCCCTAAATGGAAGTGAAGATGATTTTTTTTTTTTTTTTTTTAACTCCAAAGAATTGCTTTTGTTGCACCTCCTGGTGCTCAGTTCCCTACTTGCTCCTTCTTTATTCTTTAGTTTCCCTCCTGGCTTCCAGCACAGGTGTTAGGGTTTATTTATTTATTTTTGAGACAGCAGTACTAATTGAAGGCAGGTCTACACAAAGCTCCCTCTTTGCTTTTCACTTAAGCAAAGCTCCATTTTTTTTTTATTCAGTTTTGGCTAAGCAAGGATGAGAATTCCAGAACTGGATCCAGGGCACCAAACTTGCCTTGATGTTGCAACTCAATGCTGCAAAAAGAGCTCAGTGGAGGCTGAACCAACAGGAAGTTTGATGTGTGGGAGGGGACTTGCAGAAAGTACAGCAGTTCTTTAATGTGGTATTTCTGTAGCACAAATGCAAACTTTTGGGATTTTCCTGCTGGCGAGTTGGTGGCAACTACGTTACCAGAAGAGCTTTACGTGTACAGGCATTCAAGCTTGAAAGTTGCAAACTTTTTTTTTTTTTTTTTCCAAAGACTGAAATAGCCAGGTAGAACAAGAGCAATGCATGGCTGAGGAAATTAGAAATCACTGTTTCATGCTATGGAAAAGTGGGCATGGATTCTTTGCTTGTTACTTTGTGCACTTTAAGGCACCTAATGGGGACATGTGAGTGCCTGAACTCTGTACGTAGTCTTTGAAGCGGGAGTGAGAAGCATTTCCAGTGACAGCATGCACAGGGTGACCCTTCTAATTTAGGCACGTAGGTTAAAACCCTGCCTGGCATGCACCTGTTCTCCAAATAGCATGGCGAGAGGGAAGCTGCTTGATGTGAAACTTCAGAGACATTGAAAAATCTCCCAGGAAAAGCAGCAGAAACAACGTTTTTGCAACATTCAAAACAAGAGTAGGAAAAAGCCATCTGACAAACTGAGGTGTCCCAGTGGAATGAGCCAGATCGTGCAGTGAAGCTTTTTGGATTCTTCACTTCTGACTAGAAATGAGGAAGCTCTTTCCAAACTAAAATTTCCTAACAGGACCAGAGCCTTCTAGAGAAGTGGATGGGGGAAAAAAAGGCATGTTACAGGTGGAAGTAATCCTTAACATTTCCATTTCCTAATGCTTCCCTCCCTACAAACAGCCCACAGGGCATGTACAGTTGTGAATCTGTAATTTAGTGTCTTCTTGTCAAGCTCGTGCTGAGCTGTAGAGTTTGAATGCTTTGATGTCTCACTGATGAGTATCATGGCTTTACCCATGCTGAGTGGCTTCAGCATCTTCCACTGTCTTTTACTACAGCTTTTTAATTCCACTTCTAAAGAGGTTTGCTCAGAGAACTGCAACTTAATTCCACATCAGCTTTTCACCTGTCACTCTTCAGGCCCAATGATCAAGCTTGAAGGACTTGGTCATTGAGCTGCTAAACTGGGTGCTGGAGTGCTGGACCAACACGTGTGGGGAGAGGAGGTCCAGCTCCCAGAACAGCACCTCCACATCTGCGTGCCCAAACGGGAGAGCCAGCAGGATGCTGAGACTTGCAGCATGGCACACGCTGGCCCCTAAACCCAACAGCTCATGTTTAAGTCCCGGCTGAAGTTCTAATCCAGAAGATCTCTTCATCCTGTCCTTTGCTTTCCAAATCTTGCTTGTGTCTCATCTTTCCCTGAGTTGATGCTAAGGGCCCATGTGTCTGGCACCCTGCATCTGCTAGGCAGCCTGATAGCCGTATCTCCAGCTTTGGGGAGAGCACTTACGTACATATCACACGTCATTGGACTGATGAGTCCGCGTGGAGATGAGTCACCTGTGGGTGAGACATTTGTCCTGGGGCCTCCTCTCTGCGTTTATAGCAATGACTCCGTAGCAGAGGAGCTGCATGGCTGTATCTCAGCCATCTTCATGCGACAGAGGGGAGGTGGTGACAGCCTGGCTGTAGCTGAGTCCTGTTGATTTTTTGTCATGCTGTTGATTTTAGTGAGGCTCAGGAATTCAGGTTGTCACTGGGAGTTGTAACTAGAAAACCCAAGCCTTCTTAAAGGAGAAGTGGTGTTTGCCTAAGTTTGTATGGAGGTGAAGACTTCACATAGGGAAGAGTAGGCCATTATAGTTCATTTTTCCCAAAGTTTGGTAGCACATATTTAAATTGGGACCATCGCTAACTATTGCAGAAGCAAGCAGTTTGAAAGACCTATCAAGCTAATGTGCTTTGCCATTAGTGCTGTGCATGATTGGCAGAATGGGTGGAAATTACTCTCATCCATTCTCCTGTGTTTTAGGACATCTCTTTGCTTATACAAAAGGGGTGCAAGTGGAAGGAGAGGCATCTTCAAACTGCCTGAAATACAGTCATCAGAACTGCACGTTTTTAGTGACAAAGTCCTGAATTAGCCCGCTCTCTCCCCAGACTTTCCCCTACCTGGGATCTTCCTACTGTGCTTGCATGTTTCCTGCACTAAATCTGCAGTCACCTGAAGGAAGTATGCAGAATGGAGAAAAGGTGTGAAGAAAACAAACTCAAGTTTGTGTTAATCTGTATTCCACAAGGAACACTGCACTAATGCATTGGAGTTTATGACAGCTAAGAGAGGAGAAAGTTTGGGGATAATGCACTCTAACTCAGCGGCATGATTGAGCGTATCCCATTAGCCATGAGCTTTGCCTGTATGTTAATGTCAAAGCCTTTGCTGGAATGAGAATAGTGCTTCCTCTGCTGCTGCTGACGTGGTCAGTAGAGTTGAAATGTTATATACGTATCGGATTCATGGGCTGTCTTTGGAGGTAGGAGGGGATGCACCATCTATCTCCTAGGGATTTAGGTGCTGTCTTAGTGATAATGGCTGAGCAAGTCTTTGCGTTAGAAAGCACTTTGAGTGCAAGGGGATGAGATTGTGGAGTACATAAAAAAAATTCTTCCTGTTTTCCTGCTGTGGCTGGGAAGCAGTCTAGAAGACTTGTTGCAACTTAAAAGACTCTCTTAGATCATCTGACAGCAAAAGCTATTCCTTTGTTGTCGGAAATGAGAACAGAATATGCTGTAAGTGAGAAGAGGTACTGGATTTGGTCATATTTCTGCATGACAGTTAGACTCATGTTTTTGCTGCACACAGCTCCAGTC
Organism: Aythya marila; assembly: GCF_965140915.1. Classification (NCBI taxonomy): domain Eukaryota; kingdom Metazoa; phylum Chordata; class Aves; order Anseriformes; family Anatidae; genus Aythya; species Aythya marila. Next base: position 5,878,401 of record NC_139056.1, on the reverse strand, counting down.
TTCTCTAAAATGTGCTTATTCGTGTTTCTGCTCAGTATTTTACAACATGTTTTTGTTCTGCTGTGAATTTCCTTCCCATAACTGTCTGGCTTCATCTCAGTAATGCTGTCTGAAACAAAGCAGTGGCTCTGGGTTTCTTTTTAATGCTGTTTGAAAAATGATGTGTGTCCAATCCTAGCTGTGGTGTAAATCGTTCTTTTCCACTGTTTTTAAGATAACAGAAATCAGAATTTGTCTCCTCATTTAAAAAAAAAAAAAAGATATTTTTTGATAAAAATATAGAGTACCTACAAATGGGAAGTTACAGGCATGCCCCTCCCTTCCTGCTCTGATAGCAGCAGTGTGTATGAAGAAGATGTAAGGGCTGTAAAAAAAACGATTTTGTGAGAAGGTGGGGGGAGATGGTTGTGGAAATGGTCATGGTTAAATGATCTGGGGTTTTGGAGCCTGTCACAGCATAAGTCAAAGTATCCTGGGGCTGCTATAGCTGCCAATGAGTACAGGGTACCTCTCCTCACCACTGTAACGCCTTCACCATGAGATAGAAGATTATTGGACTGCTCTGCAGAGCCTTTCAGAAGAGGCATTTTTGGGTAGGTATTGAAGGCTGGCCTGCCTCTTTACCATTCTGCACAGTGCTCAGGGAGGGAGGGACAGGTCAGCGTTCAGAGATGATGTATCAGCTAGCCTGGGAGAGACTTTCTGAACTGCTGTGTTTGCACAGAAGCTTTACAGCTACTGTAATATTGCTAGAGGCATAAGAGAAGAACCAGCCCTGAGGTGAAACCAATACAATTCTCATGCCTACCCTGTCTCTCGCTGTGGAACACTGCAAGTAGTGTTATCCACCAAATATAAGAGAGTAGCTTCGAGCTAAAGAGTGTCAGAATCACCAAAATTATTTCAATAAGAGTGAGGTCACTCAGCTACCTGGGGAGGATCACTGTACAGTGCCTGTCAAATAGGGCTCATCTCAATATTACAACAACTGAACTTGATGCAGTTCTCTTAAATGCATGGGAACGTTGCTTTCTTCCTGTGCGTTGCATGGGAAGGTGGTGTCAGGACTTTCCACTTGAACATTTTGGCTGGACTGAACAAAACAGGCTGTCGTATTGCAGCCAGCTATGTGTATTTCCTTACCCATGAGAAAAAGGATTTTCTGGGAGATCTAAGGCTTTTCAAGCTTAATTTTCTGCTACTTTGTGAAATCACATGCAGGGTGGCTGCTAGAAAACAGAATCTGACAGATCATAGAAACAATTTCCCATGGGCTTTGATTCCCTAATAGGTGTGGCCAGATCCCTGCTCTGGTGGGGAGGGAGCCCGGCCAAGCTGCCTCGGATGGCAGCTGATCCACAGCTTACACCACGGCACTTTGTAAAGGTCAGCTTTTTACCTTGGACTTCCCAGCTTGTGTCCTCTGCGTCTGGATGATTGTAGTGAAGGTTCCCATGGCGATGCAGGCTGGAGTTGGTTTGTCCACCCTTGGACCTCCTCTTTTCCTTCTTGGAAGCTCATAGACTTGAGGTTTGCTCAAGGAACAGCTTGAATGAATGGAAGCCTGGGGGCTTGCTGCATTCCTGTTTTGTAAGGCTTGTCTGATCCCTCCGTGCTCACTGCACCACGCCAGTGTTGTTCACAGGAGCTGGCAGCAAACATTGGAAAAAAGAGGAGCTTCTGCTTCCTTAAATCAATGTGTGTTTTTTTTTCCTCTAATGTTTTCCACAGCAACCATGTTTAATATCACATGTGGAGGCTAGTGGACGATGAATTGCAAAACGTAATGAGTGAATCCTTGAGAGATGTCAGAGCACTCAGTTTGGGGTAGTTGTGCTGACTGAAACCAGGTGAAAAGTGAAATCTCTGGTTCTGCTTTTAGGCAAATATCTTATGAAGCACAGAAAACAGAGGAAGGAGAAAACACAAAGGGCAGATGTCAGAGGGATTTTAATATCATTGAAATAAATTCACTTTGTAGATGTTGTTTTTCATTTATAGAATGATATGAAGTTCATACCTTTTGCCAAGCAGTGAAAAATAATCTCTAATCTCTTTTGTGATTACACATTTAAAGAGCATTATATGTACCTCATACTCTAAAATGGACACTTCTTCATGCAATTAATACATTTTCCATTCATAATAAGTCTTGATGGGACCAAGTTGAAATATAACTCCTCTTTTTTTTTTTCTTTTTTTTTATTCTGTGATATGAATAAAACCACATGAGATGGGAACAGACTCATGACTGCTGAAAGTCAAAGTAGAGACCTTACAAATAGTGAAAATACTCAGGTTTCACCTTCTGAGCCTATGTCTCAAAACGGACATTTTTTTTTGTCTTGGGATTTCTGCCCGATGTGCACTCTGCCTAAATGCATCCATATTTCTGGGATGCTCAAGATCAGTGTAGCTACAAGTAACGCTTTTTCCCAAAAAAGAACTTGGCAAATGGGTCTTTCAAAAGCTGCATTCCTTTCTGGACTACGGCCTTGCTTACGAAGCATGAAGTCACAGCAGATTCTCATGAGTGACACATCCTTCAACATCCTTAAACTTGCCCTTGTACAGGTTGCTTGTTTGACTGCCCAGAAAATGTATGAGAAACAGAATAACGTGCTGAGATTGGGAAATGCTACATTTCTGTAACGCTGTGACCTAAATGCCAGAGTCTTTTGCCTATTCAGGAGTATGTGGCACAGTAAGACTTACAGATACGTGCCACTTGTGGTGACATGAACACAGGAGAAATGTCCTATTTTAGTTACAGGCACATAAAAAATTCATGCAATTCTTTCCCCGCCCTCTGTTTGGTTGGTTAATTAGAGCATTCGCTTGACAAAGCTCTTTTCTGCTGGATGCCCAGTATGATCATGGAGAAACAGGGTCTCAAGCTGCTGAGCCTGATTCTGCAGCGCCTTTTGTATGTGACTCCTGTTCATGTTAGTGTTTGCTCCCCGTGTGGAGGGCCACTGTGTTGGATCCTAGGAGGGTTCAGTCCCTCAGGAAGCAGCTGCAAAGTCATATTCATGGGATATAATTTCACTGGAGTTGGTGGTACAGATGCAGGAAAGCAAATGATAGGGGAACAACACTGGGCTAATAACTCTATTCTGTGAATATGCATCCTTATATGTTCTTTAGCCATAAAATTAACCATAATGTTTTTTCCTAGCTCTTGATTTTGAGGGATCAAAATAACATACAGGTAAGAAATATCATTTGTGTGTTTCAGGCAGTGGAGAAAGTGTTTGCAGTGCCAAATGGATTTTACTGGCAGACAGTTGAAACTGATGAAAAATACTTCCCTAATAGCAGCAACATTGAGGCTTGCAGCAACACAGACACTGAGGTAAAAATAATAATAATAATCATAATTAAGTGACCTGAAATATTTCAATGCTTAGGTTTGGTACAAATACTCAACTTGAAGTATTTTCACTCAAACATAAGTAAGCTGAGTATTTTGTGGCAGTGGTCTTGATATACCGATTGCTCTGAGCCACAGAAGATTAAACTATGAAATATATGGGTTGGAGAAATTGCTACCAACCAGGTGCAGATCAGTAACAACAGACAAATTCTGCTAACCCAAAGCCCCGTGACTGCAAGCCAGCGTGCAACACAACTTTTATAAAACTTGTGCTCTGGAATCCAAGTTTTTCTGAAGCCTCTGGTACTATTTACCTGACCTACAGTAACAGTGTGTTGTAGGAACAAGTTGAAAGTATTTCCATGTTGTTTAACCCAGAAGAAGAGGTCACTGTAACTTGAATTAGCTCATCTTTACCTCAGTGTAGGAGTGCATACCAAAGCATACTGGACCCCTATACAGATAGGATATGTTTTACCCGGGGTAACTCACCTTTCTTAGCTCTTGCACAACACAACCTGGCACATTTGATCTGACGAGTTCAGTTTCCTGTTAGGAGTGAATCAGGGAGATGCGGATATCTTTATGTTGTCCTAACAACCAGCAAGTCTGGCCAGTGGCTGAGAGTGGTTAGCTGTACCAGGCTTGCTCCTGGAAGATACTAGAAAATCAGTTATTTATTGAAGATATTGGGCACCTGGCACAGTCAGGAAATGCCTCGTATGTCTTTGTGACAATTCCTTGACTCGCCTCAGGAGTCCTACTGGGGAGCCCATACAGAATCTCTCACAGCAAGGGCAGGATGCTCTGGAAAGAAATGGCAAGCCGGGAGGTGAAGCTAACAGTAAGGCAGGCAGGGCCAGCCACCTCGCTTGGCAGGGTGCACTCACACGTTACCAAGTGAGAAGAGCAGAACAGGTCCAGCAACAGCAACCAGGGTCAGCCAAGAGTCCATAGGGACAGGGTCAAGCCAGCAGATTAGGATACCGGCCAGAATCACTGACATATGAGACTGGCTGCAGGCATACCTGCAACAAAGCTCAGAGACCAAAGCCAAGTGGCTGGCTCCCAGGCAAAAGGGAGGCAGCAGTTCCTGAGGTTTGTCAGTGCTGGACAGCTGCATTATCAAAGTTGGCCTGGAGCCCAGGCAGCTAGACCCCAGGGACTCTTATAGCTGCTACAGAAAAATGCTTCCTTACTGGCTGCTGTGATGACTGGGTTAGCATCAGGAGAGCTTGAGCTAGACGAACATAAAGAAATAAAGCTTTTATTCCTAATTAGACTACTTTTTTATGATTTGCGTAAATTTATATCTTCATTTATTATGATGTTATAAGCCTTGTTGTGTGTTTATGGGGGAGTAGCATTTCATTTAAAGTGTCCAGTAGTGATGAATTCATTTGGCGTTCACTGCAGACATAAAGCTTGCTGCTGGGGATAGCATTGTGTCTTTACACCCAGGAGAACCATGCACAAATTTGAGGCCAATACAACCATGCTTGTCTGATCCTCAGCTAGACAATTTATTGCCCTCAGCATGTCAGGCACCACACAACTTTCTCTTGTAAAGCATCTGTGTTTCAAAACAATAAGTTTCTTCTGATAGGAGAGTGCAGAGCTCAAAGTAGTTTGCTTTCCTGTTGGGTATAGACATTCAGTATGTAACAGCGTATGTCTTCCTGTGTGTCAGGACGAGCTGAATTGCAGTCATCTGGTAAAGAAAAGTTCAAAAGGTAAATCTGGGACAGTACCAGGGATGTACTTGCCTTTTGAATCATTTTTTGTGTTGATCTTGGCTTTTTTGTAGGTATAAGGAAATAACCAGTTGGCCTATTATTATTGGATCATCTTTCTGTAGTACACGGAGTTAAACAAGAATGATTCACTTTATTCTCTGCCCCAGAGAACTTGCAGTCTTTTACTAGTAGGTTTTTGTGACAAAAGGCACAATTATTTCAGTAGTAGTACATAATTATTATTCAATCATAATTATCATCGTTATGATTCAATTTGAAGCTAAAAGCCTGCTGTGCTGAACTGCATGTAAACAGACGAAAAGAAAGCCTCTTTATAGCTCTTGTAGGTAGGGCATGGGAATTTAAGGTGAGTAGAAGAGACACAGCTGTATGGTCACTGTGGGCTTGGAAGCATTTTGGCTCACTCCTCCAATGTGCTCTCGCTGTTCAGGTTGCCATGGTATTGCTGTTTGAAACTCTCCTCCGAAGTTCCCTAGCTACCCATCACATGTTGCAGCTGGTACTCAGCTCTGGTCTGGATGTCTGCGGACTCCGCCTGCTCTATCCTCAGCAGGATGTGCTGCTCTCTAGCTCAGGTGAGGTCTAGTTTTCCTCCAGTGATTCCACTGTGTAATGATACTCAGGTGAAGGTCTTTAACTCTATTAAGTTGAAGAATGATGTGGTGCTGTGGACATGGAGAAAGGGGTATTGGATTTACAAGAGCATCACATCAGTTCCCTATATCTTTTCCAAAGGCAATTATAAAAGACCTTAGGCTGTTTCTATCTACTCCCAGTGTTGCTAGAATTCAACTACTCCAAGCTGAATTTTTAGTCCTTTATTTATGTGTGTCTCAAACCACTTTTATTGTTCCTTTGTAGAGACCATTTGCAGACTGCAGTGCTGTAAGCTGCAGGATTAGACCCATGTAAGTTAGGCATACCAAATTGGTTACTACTGATTTTTCTGGAGGTACTGCAGAGAATCCAGCCTCTCTTCCTCAATTCCCCCATCCCATCACCTCTGGTACTTCAGTCTTTACTTGACCTTTAGGAGAATGGTTGAAAGGAAACTACAGATCTATCCATCCTGTAATTATGTTTTCTGATAAGCCATCACCAAAACATCACAATTTGCCAATTGGTGGTCTGAGGTAAGATACCAAAAAGATAAGGCAAACAACAATTGTATGAGTCCCTGATGTCAAATCTCAAAGCCCTTAACGTTAAAAACCAATGGCCAAGTGTTGGCCCATGCCACTCAAGTCTTCCATTTGTGAAGTAGACATAATGAAGCCTGTCTCAAAGCTTTTATGGAATGTTATTAGTAGATAATGCAGTATAGCCCTACAACAACGGGCAATTATACAAGCTGCAAGGTGTAGAGATGGCCTCTGAAATGTTTTGTGGCTTGTACTTTCTTTTAATCCAAAAGTTCTCCTGGAAGGTTTGCATGTGGCACTGTAGTGAATACAAGCAATCCGTTTCTCTTGGGGAAAGTTGTGGGCAGACAGAGTGAGAGAAGCAGGCTTCCGTTTGCTTTGACAGAAGATGAGCGCAGACCTGCTTAAATAGAGAAATATCCTGCAGTTTCCCTGCCCCTTTTTACATTTGAAAACCATACAAGCAGACTGCCTTAGAAATGGGATTGCAGTTGTCTCAGCATTGTGCATGTAATGTATTCATATTGATAGCTGCAGAAATGAAGAAGGACTTCAGAAATGAGTAAGAAAACCATAAAATCACCAGTCATTAAGAGATGACAGGCAGCAGATCTGCTTCAGTGCTCTGTACCCTGTATCTAAATAGGAACATTTTGTATGAAGGGACAAATCACTTGAGCTGAGGGCTACTACGTGAGTTTGTAGACTGGATTTTTACCGTTAGCTTGAAAACTTTAAAATGACTATTTTAACTATTTTCAGTCAATTGTCTACTTGTTCTGGAGACTTATGTTCTGGTTTCTGATTCTTAGGCAACTAATGATATAAATGAATACATTTAAACTCCAGGGAAGAGAATGACATGTCTTTTTGCTCTTATACAGTAAGAAATGTGGAGGAGGCAAACTTGCTCTTTACTGGGGTTACTTATTGGACCCAATAGTGCTGAAGTGAAAGTGGAGAAGGGTTTGCCAGAGATGTAGGGAAGAATTGTTGCAGGAAATAAGGAAAGCCACAGTTCAAGTCCTGGAGGGGAAATAAAGGTGGCTAATCAAATATTTGGACACATTAGGCGACATAATGCAAAATTGGTATTTGATACAGAAGCAATGATCTAGAAAAGATGTAGATGGATATCCAGCCTGTGATTCCCTTCCCAGTTTTCCCATTTCTGATTAAAATTACAGAAAACATTCTTCTCTTCAGGCCCATATTCTTGCTGTCTCCCCTTCAATCCCACCAGCCTTCCTTATGAATACAAACAACGTACAGCACCAGAAGTTGAAGCGCTGGCTTCTAGTGTATCAGTTGTATAGTATTTAACCCCATGCACACCCTTTTCCATAGCAAATAAGAAGCCAACACACTCCTTTTTTCTTTAACAGGTAAGCTATCTTGAGTAATCTCAGAATTACTGCTGGGTAAAAACGCACAGCTGGTTAAAAGCATAACACTCACAGGACAGGTAACCAGTAGGTTACTTTGCCTAAGTCCACTATGACAGAGCTAAAAAGAGCACTTGAGCAGAATGAATGACCTTGGTGAGGGTTGTTCTGTGCTTTAGTTACAAGTCTCTTTGTCTTTCACAGAAAAACTGCCTTCTTCCTATGCTTCAGAGATGGGCATGGTGCCACCAGTGCTGGCTTTGGGCGTGAGAGGGCCTAAAGCACGTAGCACCTTGCAGAATATCATGGGGCCATCCGACCCACAGCTGGCTGGCGTGACAGACTGCAGTTCCATCAATGCCATCTACTGCAGGAGCCAAGCAGAGCCTCTCGTCTACCTGCCCCAGCTGGACAGCCGCGTGCACAGGGAGCTGTGCCTCTGGTTCGGAGGGAGAGCTGCTCATGCAGCACTGCATGGTGGTGTCCTAGATCCAGCTTCCAGATGCAACAGAGTGAGGTGATGGCACTGGGCTGCATGCTTCTGAGCTATGGTAGTGCTGGTAGGCAGAGCATGACATGGGTGGCAGACAAGCACACAGCTACTGTGCTTTGTCTTATCAATTAGTCTTCTGCTAAAGGTCTCAATGAACCAGAGTAATGGATAGGAGCAATCTGTACATTTTCAATTTTCACATATGTTACTACGGTCTGTAAAAACCCTCAGTCTCTCACAGGACCATCTCTTCTGGTTGTGTTAGGTGTGGGACTCTTGCAGTTGCCTCCCATCACGAGTTCCCAGGTAGCTAGACCTGTAATTCATACACTTGCAGCACCTGCTCCTGGGTCCTTGCTGTGCCAGCCACAGCTGATCAGCCTGATCTGAAATCTCTTTCAGCTGTACCTGGTGCTGGGGGAAGGCTGCAAGGCTGTGTGCCTCTGAGGGGCTTGTTCTCCAGGAATAGCTTTGCCCATCCTTATCAACTGATTGGAGATAAGGAGCTTCAGATGAAAAAGGTTCTTCAGAGAGTTATGACAGAGGTCTGTGAAAACAAAGGGTGGCTTAGAAACTCAACTCAAGCAATCAGTGTGAGAAATGCAATTTAGGAACTGGTGGTAGAGCAATAGGGTGCCAAAAAGTGCTGGGAACAAGTCAGATTCAGGAGTTTGGAATCTTGCTCTCAGATGGGGCTGGACATAGCTGCAGAGGGAAATGGGCTAGTAAGTAGCTGCTAATCCATCATACAACCTACAGCGCCTGTGCTCTGCTACGTAGTACTACAAGGAGGGGGGACTACAGCTTCCAAAGGCTCACGTTTCTGTCCAAAATAGGCAAAACCTATCTAATGTTTTTTATTTTTAAAGTTGCTTGGTTGACAACAACATAACATTGATGCTAGGCTGCCAGAAAGTCTGCTCTTGACCTTACTCAGCAGAGCAGAAGTACATCAGGGAAAGGGATGAGAGGAAAGGAGAAAAGCTTCTGTTCAGCTCTGTGAAGTCAGCACTGAGCAGCACACGGTCTGCAGCTGCAGAGAGGCAGAGGGAAGGTCAGATCAGTAGTCTGAACACTCTTTCAGCACTCCTTCCTAATACTCTGTTCCCAAACCTCTCTGCAGCTTTTTTTTTTTTTTTTTGATGAAGCACTTCCTAACAATCATTCCGTTCCTGACAATTTTGCTACTTTATGGATAGAGACTTAAAACTAAGAACCCAGGAAGCACGCTCAGTCCACACTGAGCCACACTCAGTAAATGAAGGGCTCTGCTGTGCTCAGGGATCCTTTCCTGAGACTGTTACAAGGACAGATCAGAGTAGGCTGGCCTGCAGAGGGAAGAGAAGAGACACAGGTATTCTTTTGGCTTTTGAAAGACACTCCTTTGGTTGTTCCAGGCACAGGATCTCAGCCTTGAAGCATTTGTTTTACAGTGCTTTATTAAAAGATTTGGCTTAGGGCTTCAAGGAATTTCCACCAGCCAGGATAATATGAAACTCAGACCTCCTCTCCTGGCTGTCATTTGTCACACATCCCTGTGTAATCATGTGGGGTGACAGCATTTACAGGCTGGATTCTTCAGACCCTGGGCATCTCCTTTTAATGTTACTGGATCAAATATGTACTGATGTGGTGAAACACCCCTGGAGAGAACTTATATAGGGCCCTGCACCTACAAACTCTGGATAGGTTTTTTGGAGATCCTGGTTGCTCAGTGCAGTGTGGAACACTGTTGTCAATGGCAGCAAACCTGGGGTAAGTTGTTCTGCAGTCCTCTTGGTGCTTCCTGCCAAGAGGCAAGGTGCACCCGTGTAGAATCAATCCGATGCACACAGAGGGGATTGTTAGTTTTGTTTGGCCACGAACAGTGACTCTCATCATTGTTAGTTTTAGGATTTGAAAAACTCAATTTGGCAAAGTTTCATTCATTTTATTTATTTGTTTTCCTCTGGGATGCTTTTCCTCCTACAAAGATGATGAATTCTGCTCCTCTGGCATAACTTAGCCAGTCCGGAGTGGTGCTATGTTCTAAATAATGCGCTTGTCTTTCTCTTAATGCTGGTAATTCGGACCATTGGGAGATCAGAATACAAACTGCACCTCAGAATTCAGTTTTTCAAATTTTACTTGCAAATACTGGTGGCTTCCGTTGGTCTCCTGGGAGCGACAAGCAGGATGTATTCCAGCCAACTCAGTAGCAGGGGATGAGGCAGACAGGTTTGCCTGAACAGCCTGCATTTCCCAGACCTAGCCAAGCTATTTTACAGAGTGCCGTTTGAGTTGTCAGTCCCTGGCTTTCAGAACCACACCTTATGCTCACCATGCCATAATTTGGACCTTTTGGGAATGCAGAAATGTTTAGAGGTTTCACTGCCATGAGCATCTCTGCCAGACTTGATAGTTCTTGTTGCCCAACATGAAGCAGCAGAGGAGTATCATGAAAACTTTAAAATTGCTTAAGCTCTGGCTAAAGAACCAAAAGTGAATAGCAGCTGTAATATATTTGTGGCTGGGAAAAATGCTGCTAATGCAGCCTGACATATTTCTTGATTCCCGTGTTTCCTTGCCAAGCTGGCTACTTTGTATGAGGTACTTATTGAACAGAGAGAGCCTCAGAGGGAGTAATATAGAGAGAGATGTTCAATCAGAGAGACCTTGATGCAGTTCAAGTCAGGGACAAGGGGTTGAAATGGTGGTTTCAGTAAAGCTTCCTTGTCCCTGGGCTTGTAGAAAGTGGGTTAGAGTCAGAACCTTGCATAACAGCTTTTAATATCTATTGTTTTTCTTTAGGTCTCAGAGTCCTTCATCAACTAGAGCAGAAGCAGATGAAGAAAACGTTCATCTCCAGGACATGGTGCAACCTCGACCTCCAGCGATGCTTGTCTCAACTTCCAAAGGTAGGGAATGAATCATGAGGTTTTATGGCTCTTCTTCGCTGACAGTGTTACCTCCCTCCAGCCCACCTGTTTCAGGAAATTCTGCCTCCCTGGATTATTCAGTGCTGTGACCTGGCCAAGTCCAGAGCTAGGAATGAGTTTCTAGTGAAGCACTGTTGCCTAAAATGAAGTGACAGAGGAGTGTTATCATCACCTCATCCTCCTCATGGGAGTAGCTGCTAGAGTCCTGTAGGCTGCTTAGATTGCACTGAAGGATAAAGAAAAAAAAAGAAAAACACAGCAAATTTTTGCTTGTAGGGGACTTGTTCATCCAAGGAACCATCATGTGAAGACCTACCAGTGTCTTTAAACTGCATGTTTATCTGATTAGAGATCATCTACCTCTATTATTCAAGAGTTGAATATAATGGGGTATGAAATTAAGACTTCATTCAAGCCAGGACTGACCACACAATCAGAAAAGAAAGTATTTCACAGGGCTATAATATTAACTAGCTCTCACCTGGCTCCTCTGTCCAAATCCCCCTTTTCCCTTTGTAGCAGTAATCTTCCAGCTTATGAACTCATACCTAGGTAGCTGCAAGCTGACTGTGCTCAAGGGAAGCCTGCCAGGGCATTCAGCATTACTACTGGCTAAGAAGGGTCTGTGTGGTTTGGGGAGTCTGCTGTAGACAGGCCAATGTGCTGGTAAACTTCTGCAGTTTGGCCTGGCATGGCAGATCTCAAATGCATATGATTTTGAGATGATGCTATTAGGGCACTGCTGCCCTGTTTCTACTCCCACAGTTGAAGACAGCTCCTTGGGGAGAGTGAGGGGTGGGAGGGGTGGAAACTCAGCAGCTGTCAGAGAGAAGATGGCAGGAGGAAAACAGGATTGTATTGACATAGAAAGAAGGTACAGAAAATTATGGTGCTAAAGGAAAGAAGGTACGAAAACATAAGCCAAAAAGATGAAAAAGGGGAAGGTGACAGAGAAGGTGACAGGAAGAAAAATAGAGAAGGGAAAAGGAAAGGAAGCGAAGTCTTACCTTTGAGATACACTCTTTCGTATAACTGGGCATGTTAATTCAAGTAGCTTGGCAGACAGCCATTGGCTCTGCGTTATTTGGGATTGGTATTGATGGCAGCTGGTTGCTGCTGATGGAATGACTCACATTTTTGCATCTCCTTCCTTTTATGGCCATTAATGATTCACATTTGATGTGGGCTGCTGAGTTACACCACACCACGTTCCATCTGTATTTGGGCTCAGGAAGTCACTTTCAAGCTTTGCTCCTCAGATAACTGTATCATCTCTATCATGACTCTCAAAGAGAAGCTGAAAACCTGGACTGGGAGCAGGCACCCTATGGGGTGTTAAGGAAAAGAAACATTCACTTATTCCTTCCCTCAGGTCTCCAACAGTTTCTCTTTGAGACAGGAAGATACACTCATGCAGAGCATGCAGAACAAATATATTGCTGCTCCTACCAGGTATATCTGCCCCCCTTCCTTCCCAGTAATCAAAGTTTTATTGATCCTAGCAGATATTCTTGTTAATTTGGGATATGTGTATGTGAAATTTTGTTTGTTTGTTTAGGTGTTACCAACTAGAGATGAACCAAAGTCTTACCACCTGCGACCCTGAATTTTGACAGTTCATATATAATGAGTGCAGCACTGTCAGCCTGGCTCAGAGCCTGCAAAATTAAAGCCATATAGAAGTTTTAGGCAAAGTAACACTCTGCCTGTTGTATCCTTAACAATAAACACAAGCTTTCCCTTGTTTTGTTGCTATTGCTTTGAAATGGCAGGCTGAGCCTTGGTCAAGTTCTTGGGGAACAAATATCTATCACAAAGTTTAGAAGCCCAGGAAAAGTACACTGTTGATAGGTCTACCACCAAAACCAAGTATAATTGGGACACAGAAACTAAAATATATTCAGCCCCATTATATGATAGAGGTAGAAGAAATTAACAGGGCAGTACAGAGGAAACCCATGTAGAAATGATAATGAGCGTTTACTTTCTTAGCTCTTGGCAAGTTACAGAGATCTGAATGTGTGTTATGTACAGGAGAAGAAAATCTGTTAGAACTAGGACAGTATAATAGCAAAAGAGATGGTAAGAGCAGAGACCCAAAGTAAGATCAGAACAAAGCGAATGCCTTAGGTAGATCAGAGGCTACTGGGAAGCTCCATCGTAGGTACAGCAGGATGCTATACAAGAGATACGCTGTTCAGGAGGCCCTGTGGGCTATTTCTCCTGAGCTCATAGCATCTGTTTCCACCGTGTTGACAGTGAGCTTGGGATTCAATTTAGAAAATGGAAGTGGAAAAAAAAAATACGACGTTCTAACCCAACATAAACTCCAGTTACTTCTACGAGCTTATCTATTGGAGTGAGAGATGCAAGCAGAGCACAAGCAGCCAGACTTAATGCATTAGGCTCAGATAGCAGGGAAACCCAGGAAGGAGAGAGCAGGCTGGTGCCATTATGATGACCAAAGATAGGAACCTGTGAAGCCATGGATGGTACAAAAGCACAGTGGGATGGTGTTGTGATCAGGGGCTGGTCCAAAGGTACAGCAGCCCATGCCGCAAGGCAAGCTCTGGGATGCAGAGTAAAGACAGGACTAAAGAAGGGCTGAGAGGGAGCAGAAAGTAGTGCTGACCAAGGCTGTAGAAGCTGTGGGTCCCACAGGCTTAGGACCACTAGTAATAGCAGAGAGGAATGCCTGGGATTGCTTCATGTACTTCGCAGTGGACAAACCAACAGTCAGTCTTGTCCTCATTTAGTTACTCATCAGTTTGGCCAGGTTTATCAGGTCCTTACTCCTCAAGGGGTCTGACTGCCATCAGACCAGCTGTAAGGGTAACAGCTCAAACACAGCCTGACAGGGGCTGACACAGCCGTCACATGAACTGAGAGCGTACGTACCTCAAAGAGAGATAACAGCACATAGACAGCTAGATAGACCTTATGAGACAGAGTATCTGGGGTAGTTGATTCATAAAGAGATTGCTTCTAATGCCATAAGTTTTATTGTTCTGTGCTGACCTCTGACAGCAGCCATTATAAGCTGAATAGAGCAAATAAACCATAAAATACAGCATCTCCATTTGGAGAGTGCTTCAAGTAGGAACTGGCCACTATGTGAGTTTCCTTGCAGTAACACCACAGTTTCTGTGGAAGTAACATGCTGTTTTTCTTATTCTCTTTTTGACCTAGGGGACATTATTTTGATGGTGTCGCCTGTGGTATCTCCTCATGCATATGGTAATGTGATCTCAGTCTGTACTCATCGGGGGTTTCTTCTGCAAGGAATCAGACGGCTGCAGCTTTCACCCAAGCAAGCCATTGTGCTGAGCATGACAACAAGTCAGGTACCGGTCAGAACATACAGCTCTCTTGTATGCTTTGGGTTACCATTTCTGAAACTTATTATACTGTGGGTTTATGGATGTGTGAACTGACACACTCCTGTAGTGAGTGTTCTTGAGTGTTCTTCTCTGTTCATTATCTCTTTACTAGCTAGCTAGCACTTGTGTTCCTTGTATTCCTACGAGTGGTGCTCTTGTTGCTTTCAGTACTGATGTTTTTTCTTTAGTAGGAAAATCCCACTAGGCCTAAGCCTCTCACTGAGACTAATGCACGATCAGGCTTTCTTCTACTAAGTAAACATGAATTTTACCATTGATATCAAAATAAGCTAGAGCAGGCTGTAACCTCATAAACCAAAATAACAATCTCTGGCCTGTAAATCTATATTCAAGAGAATAGTCTTCATCTAACAGACTAATGTGTGATTATGTACTTTGCTGTCCCTCTGGGTCTGCTTGTGGCCTTTCAGAATGAAGTCCCCTAGCGTAATGCATTCAGATGGCTTGTGAGAAGAGCTTTCCTATTGTCAAAAATTGAGTGTTTTGTGTTTTGTTTTTTTCTTTCTTTCAAGGTCTGTTAACATGATGATAGATTTATTTGAATTAGAGTGCAGTTGGCATTTTGACATGTCAGCCTAAAGAAACAAATAATCATAAATGCAAGATTTCAGTCAAACTCACCTGTACAAGAAGACAAGTTCTGCGTATCTTACAAAATAAACCAGCCAGGAATCCTATGACAGTTTGTCTTATAAAGAGCTGGACCCCTTGCTTTAAATTTTCGTGCTTGGAGTTGTTTCCTATGTCAATCAAGAAATGCATCATTTTGCAAACTAAAGTGTGCACAAAGCCCCTATTTTCTGCTTGTTCTTTAATCAAGCATGAGGAAGAACACTTTCCCTGCTCATAATATTTTATAGAATAAAAGTAGTATTTATTGACTACTATAGTAAAAACAGCCAAATATCTGGAGCATGCTCCTAAATGGCCATTTCAGAAGTTCAGGAACTATTGCTTTAATGTGTTCTCTGGTGCTGTTGCAGAACCTAGGGCTCAAGATCGTTATTGCATGAGTGACTTAGGATGGTACCACATATTGGCTGCACTGTAATTGTTGTGGTTTTAGTCCAGCCCAGTTGTAGAGCAAAACATTTTCTATTAAACCTTTTCCCTGATGTTTAAATTCCTTTGTGTCATGAACAGATGACGCATGAACAGCCAGTCATTGGAAGTTACTATGGCTCTGCTGGTGTGCTGTATCTTGATATGCCATTGTAACCTAACTATTTGCTTGAGCCCTACAGTGATTGAATCTGCATTTAGTAGTTTAATCTGGTCCTTGTTATTTCAGATTGCTGTATTTTGCCCTAGAAAGATTTCAAGTTCACCTGTAAACAGTTCTGCAAGAGGAGAGCTTTCTGCTGAGCCACGCACACACAGTCTCATTTTGTTGCTGAGAAAGGAGAATGCTAGTCACCATATTCCTGCACTGGTAAAAGGTAATGCTTTCACTTAACAACCTCAGAAAATAAGGCTTGCATTTCAGTTCATGCGAGCTAAAGATTAAAAGCCTAACCAAATCTGTTACATTGCAGGAAAGATTTATTGAGAATATCAGGAGTTTATAGTTTTGCTATATGTATCTCCAAGCCCACTTGTAAATCAGCCACTGCTATGTGTCCTACATAGTAGATTAATCTTTGTCAGTTGTATGATCTTTAGCACTGAAGTCCTTTTGACTTAGATCATAGAATAATTCATGTTGCAGGGGGCAACAGAAAGTTGGTCACCCAATGGCCTGCTCAACACAGCATCAGCAGTGAATTCAGACCAGAATGCTCAGGGCTTTTTCCAGTCAGGTCTTGAGAATCTGCAGGGACAGAAATTCCCCCATCTCTCTGGGCCTCTCTTCCAATGCTTGCTTATGCTCACAGGGAACTGTTTTTCCCTTATGTCAAGCTGGAACCTCTTCTGTTTGAATTCCTTACCCTTGTCTCTGGACTTCCCACTGTACACCTTCATAATAGTCCTAGATTCATCTTATCAATAACCTTCTCAGGTATTCTTATTGCCCAGAGAAGTATGCTACCAAAAATACATGGGTGTCATAGAGCCTGAGGATAGCACCTGATCCTATCAACCTCAGCACTGAGTTCTGCATGCTTTTGATTTCCAAGCATCTGAACTGCAACTCATTTTATATGCAGGGACTGCCAAAGAACAGACAAGTAGCTGCCCCAAATCTTCTTAGATGAGTCAGACTCTGTTCCGATGCTCTCGTTCAGGAAGAGAGTTTAGTTTTCTTAAGGATAAGCTGATCTCTAGGGAAAGTCACAAACAACAACAGGGATCAGTGCAGAACAAAGAACCCTGCCCTGCCTGCTTCCTCCTGTTCTGGCAATGGGCAAATTGCCTGTAGCAGGAGAGTCTGTTCCTGTGTCTGTTTTTCTGCAACCTGCCCTTTAGTCTCCACCACTGGGAGAAGTGGGTCAGTGTAGCTTGGACAGTCCCCAGCACAGTGGTTTGACCCCTCCATTACCACCACCACAGCTAGTTCCTGATGGAGGCATTCATCCACTGCCTGACTGCCCCTTCATGGACAATGGAAAGGAACATTGAGAGGTTTGAAGGGGAAAAAAATGAAAATTTCAAAAAGTCCTCTGCTTTTTCTCCCAGGACTATCACAGTATGTTCTGAAAACATGTTCAGACACAGTGAATTAATCATGGCAGACTAATTACAGCACCGTGTCACCTGCTGCCTGTAGACCTAAGGAAAGTTGCTTATTAAAGAAAGGCAGCTTTTTTTTTTTTTTTTTTTTTTCTCCTCTGAGTGCCAGATGATGTTTAAAGTGTTCGTTTTGCACTGCAAAATTTGCACTAGAAGTATCTATGCGGGCACTGGAACAAAGGATAGTCTGGAAAGGTCAAGTGTTTTCCCCCATTGTAGAGAACTGTTTTTTTCCCTTTGTAGAGAGATTTTGCAAGTGCCTCTTTTATGTCTTCCTTTATTGCCTCAGAAGTGATCCAGAAAGATAGCTTATTTCATATTCCAGAGCCCTGAAGAGGGGAAGCTGATGATATTCCCACATAAGCTTTGGCTTGGCCTCTGAAAAGTGTAGAACGGCACTAGGAATTGAGCAGGGTAAATACCATACTAAACAGTTTCATATTTTTAATCAGTGCCTCCTGAAAAGTAGTCACCCATTTGATGCCCAACCCTGTTCAACCTTCAAAGCAAAGCAAACTTAATCATTCCTACAACAGAAGAGAAAGATATGTGTCTTTAGGTAATGTATTTCTGGCTTGAGAGTCAAAACACCATAAATTTTTGACCAAGGTTTTCTTCACTAAGTTTGAACAGACAGCATATAATAGTCCTGGATCACAGTTATTTAGGTTGGAAAAGACCTCTAAGATCATCTAGTCCAACCTTCAACTTAGCACTGCCAAGTCCACCATTAAACCATGTCACCAAGCTCTACGTAGACAGTTTTTTTTCATGACCTCCAGGGATGAGCAACCTTATCAAGTGGAAGGTGTCCCTGCCCATGGCAGGGGGCTTGGAACTAGATGATATTCAAGGTCCCTTCCAAACCAAACCATTCTATGATGGTGACTCAGCTACTTCCCTTGGCAGCCTGTTCTAATACTTCACAACCCTTTCAGTGAGGAATTTTTTCCTAATATACATCTTAAACATCCCCTAGCACAACTTAAGGGCATTTCCTCTTATCACTTGGTGTTTGGGAGAAGAGCCCAATTTCCACCTTGCTACAGCCTCCTTTATGGTAATTGTACAGTGCAATACGGTCTCCCCTGAGCCTCCTTTTCTCCAGGCTAAACAACCCCAGTTCCTCAGCCTCTTCTCATAAGACTCGTTCTCTAGATCCTTCACCAGCTTTGTTGCCCTTCTTTGGACATGTTATAGAATCATAAAATCAGAGTGTGGTTTGGGTGTAAGGGACCTTAAAGATCATCCAGTTCTAACCCCCTGCGATGGGCGGGCACACCTCCCACCAGATCAGGTTGCCCAAAGCCCCCATCCAACCAGGCCCTGAACACTGCCAGGGACAGGGCATCCACAGCTGCTCTGGGCAACCTGTTCCAGTGCCTCACCACCCCCATAGTGAAGAATTTCTTCCTAGTATCTAACCTAAATCTACCCTCTTTTAGTTAAATGTCATTGCCCATTGCCCTGTCACTATATTCCCTGATAAAGAATCCTCTTCCAGCTTTCTTGTAGGCCCTCTTTAGTAACTAGGGGGAAGTTTTGGTTATTCATCCCGTCTGAATTTCAAAAAGCAGACAGGCAATTTGCAGTGGTACAAGTTCAAATCTGTGTCACTGCCACATTTGGCATCTAAGGTTTGTCGTCAATGTCTAGTGCTAATAATCTAGTTTCCATTCTGTGCTGCAGTAAATTGTTGACAGGCTTGTACAGTGAAAATCAATCAAACATATGCAAAGTAATTGTAAAAATAACAAACCTTCAAAAACGTCTGGAGTGTTATTGCAGAACACAACCAATTGTGAAGCTGTACTGTATGGCAGTACCTTAATGCACTGCCTGTGTGTCGCCTGGCCCTTTGGGGGAAGAACGGGAGTTGAGGGATTGCTGGTTTCCAGCACTCAGTATTAATAAAAGTGGAGTGGAATCAGATATTTTCTAGACTGGTACTTACATGAGCAGAACGTGGTGTTTCCGTTCGGGTCTGATCCTCACAATGCCCCTGTGGCCACATGGCACTGTGTAGCATGGAGGACACTGGCCTTGTTGCTGACCTTGAGGGCCTGGACTCAAACACTGGGCTCAAGATTTGTGACATCTTTTCCTTTTGGGCACCAACTTATTTAGAACACCTACTGCAGTTCAGGAGCTGTGTAGGATCTTCTATGTGTACATTCCACGATTCAGATAACTTCCTGTAGCTGAAAGGGAAGAGAAACAAATGGGATCCTGGTCACAAAGCAGAGATGTCTCCAGAGAAGCTGGGGCCAAACCTCAATTTTTCAAGTTACTTTTCTAACTGTAAGTGAATATGAGCAGGGGGAGAGGGGATGATGGAATTGCATTTCATATCTCTTAGGTGAGCTCAGCACAACCCACACAGATGTCTCTGTAATGGTTCTGTGGTCAGATGAATCAAAATATTTGATAAACGTGTTTTCATGTCAGACTATACCACAGAGTTATGTATTCCTCATGCACTCTTTGTTCTGTGCACAGGACTGATGAACGAACTGGCAAAGCAAGGGCTCCTTGGTGACAAGCAGAGCAACCTGCCTGCCACTGCTGGGCTGGATCCCTCTGTGTGCTTTCATGTGGCTCCTTACACCGAGACCTTGCTGCAGGCACTGGGTAGGTCAAGACTAGGGGGAATGCATTGTTCTGTCTCTTACAAGGACCGACATCTTTATTAGAGGATTTTCCTGAACAAGGATGTTATGAGTATGCTTTTTGCCTACAATAACTTGTTCAGTGTCCTGATGTCCTTCAATTACAGTAACTCTCAGTGGATGTCTTCTACCACTGGGTAATGAATGTGAGGATCATTAGAAAAGTGATATAGAAGTATCTTAAAAGTAGATTGAAATATATATGGAAAAATAAATTATTTACAATTAAATATGACCTGATAACAACCAATTAAGCCTTAAACCTACCATAAGTAAATGAATAGTATCCAATCAATAAGGATTTACTGACATAGTTTCAAAGAGAAGTCAAAGTATTAAAATGAGAAAAATTGCTCATTTAGCATGTAAAACTAGAATTTGCTGAAGTGATAAATGTTAGCAGCTGTAGTTTCTTGTGTAGGTGCAGAGAAGGCACTTTTTCATTTCACTTTACTCAGATGTTCTTAATTTTAGTTTATACAGTTGAATTCACTTCAGTAACTCATTCATTCAAAGCTGGGAAATTGATAAGACTTGGAAAAGCAAGTAAACTTCTCTTACAAATCTGTGACTCAGACGGATAGGAGAGTCTTTAAGTTCTTTACAGCTCTATACTAGTTCTATGCAGCTGGAGGTTACAGCAATCAGAAGTTTATTTTGATAACTACAGGTAATGTTTTCTTATGTATTCAGCCGATTAATATAGTTTTATTTAATTATTTTAAATGTTGGATATCAGGATTTGTAATTGAAGTATATCACTTTCCAAAAACAAATCTTAAGGAAATACAATCAAATGCATGCCATTCACTATTTTCTAGCATTATGAAATGTTAAGGTGTGGGAATAACTAAGTACATGGATATTAATCTATACAATTGCTTAAATAATCATGTAGTTGAAACAGTATAAAATCAAACACAAATTTCTGCAGGGTATTTTGCAGGCTATGCTGCAGACCATGGAAATGTGCATAATATGGTAACAGGCCCCTAATTAGTCCTCAGTTGTATGCTGTGTGATCTCCTAGAACACAAAGTGAAATATCAATTTAATGTGAAGGTAGTCCTTAGTTATCAATCTGAAACTGATGTCTTAAATAATTTAGGTATAGATCTATCAACTCTGCTCAACAGTGTGAATAAGGATATCAAAATTAGGATTTAATATATTTGCTTTACATGCCAGAAGCAATTCCAATTAAGGGGTGCGACTGATTAGTAAGGATTTGCTGTGATACTGCTCCTCAAGTATGCTTCTTTTTCTGGCCATGCTGCGCTGCAGCATCATGGTGAGGCATTGGCCTTTGTTTGCCCAATAGAGAATTAGTCAATTCCTTCACACTAAAAAAAGAGTGGATGTTTGTTTCTGGGCAGTAACTACGTCTGTTTTGATGATTCTCTTGGCCAGGAGGAAACCTCAGTGCAGTGCCAGACCCCTGTAACATTCCTCTGGATCTTTTCTGCAATCGAATATATGCCTCTGAACCTGAAATGGAGCAGGTTGTCATGCTGACACTGATCGGAGTGGATGCTCTGAAGAGTGCTGGAGAGCTTCTTTGCCAGATCCTTCTTCCTGGGAGCAGTAACCAGTCTCAGAATGCAGGTGACCACAGCTCTGGGGGAGGACTGCAGAAGTCAGTCAGGGAAGTCTAGCCTGTCAGCTATTTTTGTCATAGCCAGAACATGATGAATAATGTGGTAAATGGGGCCTCAGGAAGGACCAGTTTCTTTGTTTACCTGCCTGAAGCGCTAAAGAATTTATCACGGCTGGTTAGTCATGGGCAAGGCCACTTTTCACATTACAGACAGGACATTGGCATAAGTGGGCATCATTTTCTTCAGAGAGTGTCAAAATAGTTCAAAGATGCGCGTAATCCAGAGCATTGTGTCTTTCCCTGTCTCCTAAGTATTGGGAGATAATGCAGCTGTATAAGGGAGACGGAGTGACAGGAATTCAGAAATCACAAATTCTATTCCTGGTCCGCTGACATTCTTTGTGATCAGAAGTAAGACACCGCACCTCTTCAAGCTTCATTTCCTCACGCACACAGGAAGAATAATGACGCTGTCCCCCACATTAAGTGCTTATAAATGCATGCATGAAGAGTGCTGTCAAGTGCTGAGCACAATGATTTTAAATAATTTCATGATGCAGATTTTATTGGAGTTCAATAATACAGGCACTATGCTAACAAAGGGCAGAAGTCTGGCATCCTGTCTTATTCTGATGTATCCTACTCTCTTGAAACAATGGTAGGGAGTGAGATCTGTACCATGGTAGGCAAAGAGAAGATTCTAGCTAACAGAAACTTCCAGCAACATGCAGTCATGGACTGAGCCCCAAACATCTTGTTACATTGGAAGTAAGACTACTTTACAAATAATTTTTAAATTACTTTAGAGACAAGTCAACATTAAATTGTAGCTTATTATGGTAATGAATATGGCTTAAAATTGAATGTTATAAGAGGTGGTAAAGGATCTATAATTATGGATTATGTTGTGACAAAGCACTTAGCTATCAGTCTATTCTCGGTATTTCCCTTTCAACTCCTCTCCATTTGCTATGTTCTCTAATCAAATCATGGCAGTTATTCTCTCTGGCTCCCTGTTGATTTCCCAGATAGGCCATTTATTGTTTTCACTGTAATGTAATTTTCTAGTATTTGTATCTTGTGTTTTTTTCCCCAGTATATTTCTATATCTGCGTTACAGTCCATTTTGGATGCAGCCAGGACTGAAGTCAAAGCAACTTTGGAACTTTAGTCTAGTTAAAAAATAATCATAATTTAAAACACTTCTCTCCAGTATAAAACGTAGTTTCTAGGAAATGCATGCTGTCAATTGATGCTAAATGTATTTCCTTTCACTTGCAGAAGGACCTGATTCAGGATTCGAACTTCTAGGTCTCAAATGGTTGCCCTATCTCACTCGATGTCAGGCAAAAGAAATAACCCCTTTTGAGGTTGGAGATACTTCCTGGCAAAGAAGCCTTGACAGACTCATGTCAAACCCAGTCCTTGTGTGTGCATTACGGCGGATCAATGCCTTCAAAGTTCTTGCAGACACACTGAAGCTATTAACACAGCACAGGGAGGAGCTAAGCAAAAGTGGGAGTGCTCTACAGAGAGTAATGGCCTTGACCCCAGAGATGACGTTCAGACAAGCCATCCTCTTCTTCACAGAGAAGGATTTTGTAACGAGTAAGCCATATTTTACCATTTATAATGTTCTCGGGTATGGGGTGTTTGGGAATTCATTGCACTTGGATAGAGGAATCCATTTCTACCTGTTTTTCTATGGCACAGAAAAACTTATTAATCTGGGGTTAAGTTCTTCAGCTGGCTGAATGATCAGCGATATGAAATTACCAGGAGCCAGTTGAGGTCATCTACAAGTTGGCCTATTTATTGTGGCTATGTGTGGCCTGGTTCCCCTTCTGAAGATCTCAGGGTACTTCATTAATACTAACTAGATGTTACAACAGTTAGCAGGACCAGTAAATAATATTCTATGCACTTTGCCTCTGTATGAAAGAGCAACTGGAAAACGGAGGCCAAGATCTGTCCTGCCCTGAGCTTGTCCTATACTCAGGGAGGTGAAGGTACTACCTAAACTGCAAGAGATGAAGAGAACAGTTTTTCTTGCGAATTTCTTTTCATCCTGGAGCAGGATGAACAGTTCATGAGGAATGGAGGCCTTTGTTGTCAAAACTTCTCAGACTTCAATGATATATGCTTGCATTGATCTGTCAGCATAGCAAAAACCTGCTAGTTTCTTCCTGCAGCAAGGAATGTATAGCCACACCTCTTTAAATTAAATCATTGTGTGGACTGAGGTGTTATTCATTTTGGATGCTCTGGACCGCCACAGTATGAGCTCCCACTGTTTTCTTGTAATGTGAAGCATAGCATGTCACCTAAGCTCTTGGGGAAGCCTGACTCTTTACACCTAAAGATAAATAGTTCCAAGCCTGATGATTTCTGATTGTTCAGGCGTATAGATAAATCAGGATAGTGGAAACACTCTGTGTCAACAGAAGGAGTGGTGGAGTTCCATACGTGCGTTCATGCTTTGTAGTTTTAGCTCTTCCTCTATCTTTTCACGGGGAAGAAAGGTTCTTTGTTGTCAACACCAAGTTAGATGCTAGTTTCAAACATGCTGTGCTTATGTAGTGCAGAATAACAAACTGGTTTTACTGAATAGAAAGAAGAAAACGTGGTGGTGTCAGGAAAAAGATACTCATTTTAGTCTCACAAGTTAGGTCTGACAGTGATCTATGTGAGTCTTTTATGTGAGTTTGGAGAGCAAGAAGAAGAGGTCTTCAAAAAACAAGGTAGCAGACATCCCAAATTACTGCACAAAACTGCAAGATTGCATGCATTGCTGTCCTTTGTTGGGGTTATCTTGAGACCAGAAGGCAGGATAACAGAAAGGCAGAACTGAAATCAGTTTGCTGAGGGAGGTTGTAATCGCAGTGTCAGCTTTTCCCACCTAAACCATTGTTGGTAACAAAGGAGCACAAACATATCTTTTAACTGTGACTTCAGCATCCTCCACTCTCTCTCTCTTATAAGGTCATTACATTTTTCCTCCTGTTGTTGGAGGAGTGGAGGGGTCTTCATTCTATGGAACAGCTCTTCAGCTCTCATTTGCCCTGTTAAATAAAATTACCTTCCTCAACCCCTGCCTCCCCAGTGAAGGTTCTCCATCTGTGAATCTGTAAAAGCACATTTCCTTCCTTTTACAGATGCAGAGTACCGCCCTGCTACAAAATACCTGCCACCACCTAGAAAAAAATCCAGGGCTGAAGGTAAGATCAAAAGTATGCACCAATTGCCTCTTGAATAAAATTTTTTTTTTACTCTTAAAATAGATTCAAGAAAAAATAACTCTACATCCTCTACGTTGGAGTCATCAAAATGGGAGTAGTAAACCCTTGGTTAGACATTGTAATCCTGGGCAATTAAGAAGAAAAGGTCTGATAAGTCTACTTGGTACTGGGGGAAGGTGGTATTATTGCCTTTATTCTGCACAATTCTTCTCTGCATGCCTGGACAACCTGTCTCATGCTGCTGTGGAATGTAGGCTAGAAGAGTAATTAATCCCAGTTCTTTAGTAGTACTTGAAGAATATGCATTTCGTCATTTTTACAGCAAGGATAATTGAAGCCTAGAGAGGTGAAATGTGTTGGTCACTGTTTCCAAATAAGCGAATGACAGAGATCAGAGCAGAATGCTCATTTCCCAAGTCCCAGCCAGGGGCTCTGCTCATTGCATTACATTGCCATGCAGGTCACTAGGCACTTCGCAGATGCTAGAAGTTTTCAGCCAACCCTAATACTAAAGGAAAAAAAGTGGCGTTTTGAGGATGGGAGCTATGAGGCAAGGAGATGGTTTCACCTTATATGTTCATTCTTATTATTTACTGCAAAATAAGAGAAATACATTTGGAAAGGGAAAAAAAATCTCATTAAAATTAAAAACAAAAACATTTCAGCTAGATAACCTGCCAGATATGTTGCTCTGGGAAATAGAAATACATGGACTTCAGACAGTAATAAATATTGATGACAGTGAAAAATGATGATTTTGTTTTGACAGACAGATTTTAGTTTTCTGCTATTTACCTTGTATGTCTCTTTGGTTAAACTTGCCAATGAAGATCACTGGAAAAGGAAGTCCTTTATCAGTCTGCAAGTCTCTCCTCATTGCACTCTCATCCTAGCTAACTTCTCAATTCACACATGCCTTGAGGTGTTGTAAATTTTCCTCACCTCTCTAGGTCACTGCAGGTTTTACATTAAACTGAAGGTAAAAACATTTTTATATGGACTTTTGTTGGAAGGCCTAACTTGCTCATACCGGGCTCCTTTTGCACTGCCTTGCTTTTATGAGGAACCACTGAAGCTAATCATTCCTGGCTGTTTGGGGAATGTCACTGAGGTTTCATCAGTGGAGCTGGGGAAAGGACTGAACAGATCAGTGCTGCCTGGGTGTGTAGTCAGAATACTCAGCCCTTCTTTGCTTCCGGGGCAGGGAAGGAGGGAAGGAGAAACAGGTCTGAGTTTCATGGCAGCTTCCAACTCGACTGTGAAATACTGGCAGCATGAAGTTGGCTTAAAACTGTTTTAGCTGCTCCCTGAAATGGTGACTAAGAAAGCACCCACGCAGAAAATATAACTGAAAATCAACATAATTTAGTATTTGTGGTCTTTTTCAGCATATACTATTGGGCTGTCTGGAGAAGTGAAAAGTACTACATCTCCCAGGGTGTCCCAGTACAACTGAATTCCCAACCATGTCTGAAATCAAGCCACGCATGTGCCAGGGTCGCATTTTAAAATGTATGTCATAGCAGTGTTGGTTGCATTATGCAGAGAAGGTGGCACTATTCTCAAATTACTGTCCCAGAACATACATACTTATTAATCAGATCTATCTGCTTATTTCGTTTAGCAGAAAAGAGCCAGAGATGCCGTGAAGAATCACTGTTTACCTACTTGCAAACAGGTGAGAGAAGAACAAATTGGAAAATGTGGCTTAATAAGGCTTTTGTGGACATAGCTCATGTAGATGTACCAGCAAAAAATAAGTGAAAAGATTTTCTTTTTTCTTAGGCTTGAATACTGGCAGTGATATACATTCGCTTTTCTAAACATGTCAGGAAATCTGATATTTGCTTGTCTTGAGTTTACACTTATTTTAACATGCTTGTATCTTATGTATATAAATAGTATATAAAAGAGATCCAGTGCTGTGGTTCTGTTACACTATGAAATCAAAACCCATATAAATAATTAGGGGAGGAGGGTGGCCCAATCATGGGCCATAGGAAAGGATCTAAAAATATCATGGTGCTAAAAAACATAACAAAAGACAGGAAACTTGGGCAAACCCCGAAAGGCCACTAAACAGCCAGAACTGATGAAATCAGGCATGTCTGAGGGCTGCCAAACAGGCCTTCATGGTAATTCATGATCAACAGAGACTGTTCCGTTGATAAACAGCAGTATGTTATCAAATGTCACTTAACAGTCACCAGGGAGAGAAAACCAACTCTAGGTGACAACGTGTCCCACCTGGTTTAGACACTTGCCTTTGACCAGAGCAAGAAGGCAAAGTGAGAGAAGATAAATCCCCTCCTGAAGTGTCTAAAGTACATAATTATGCGGCATGTAGTGATTCACACACCACAAGAATGAGAATGTTTGCCCAGAAACATAGCAGATGGTGAGTAAAACGTCTTGAGGACAATGAACGTTTATGTAACCGTATGCAGTTGAGATTGCCGTTCTGTGTGAGAGCAGCTGAGTGGATCCGAACGGCTTCCTTCTGCACTTGCAGGCTGTTGCTATGGCATTTAAACCTTTTTGTTCAAGAAATATGTGCAAAAAAGCAGCGGTTCCTTAATATGAGGGCTTGGTGCAGGAGAAGGGTTAAGTTTCCGTATCAAATGGGGGCAGCATTCCTGCCTTTTATTTTTGATCCCATATTTCTCTGTCACTGAATCAGCAACATGCTTCTTGCCAACTGAAAATAACAGTATGCATCAAATTATATGCAGCATGGTTGATGCTTCGTTGCATCGACATCTGTATAATTAGGAATGGGGTGTATAGGAAGTATAAAATGACATTTTATGTACACAAACAGATAATCATGGATCAATTTTAACAGCCTGCAGTACTGTTACCTCATGCTTCATGCTAATTGACGTGGTTGGGCACCAGCAGTTAATGGGTCCTAGCTGACTGCTTCCGACACTACAGTTGCTAATAAATCTTCAAGGGGTTTTATTAGGATAAAATCTTAACTACAGTCCCATTAATACAAAGCTTTAGATTTTAGACAGTGCTTTAGTAGAACTAATAATTTGAAAATGCTGTCATTTAAAAATGTAATTTATGAATTTTCTGCCTTTTATGACATTTTGTATTGTCAGATAGCAAAACTATCTTGGTCCGTTTTGTTCTGTTTGTCGTAGCACACTGTGTGCTACACCTGGCTGGCAGCCCTGCTGGGGAAATACTGTCAGAAGCAAAAACTTTTTGCTGAAATCTCAATTTTAGTAAACACAATCCTATTCATAATAAGGCTTATAACGTTAATTGGAACCTGTCATACTTGTTAGTGCCTCTTTGAAACATAGCTCTAACAGAGAGATACAGAGCTCTGAGAGATAAACTATGAGGAATAAGAATTTAATAGGTGCCTGAAGGATTTTATCACATAATCACTACAATTCACATGAAAAATGTAAAAGGAAATATTTTATCCTGCTCAAAACATTCAGATATAATAAAAAGGATGGAGTCTCATTCTACAGACCTGCCAGATAAACCTTTTGGACTTGTAGATATGGCAGATTTCCTGGAGAAAAAAAAAAAAAATCTACAAGCCCAAACTGTTACAGCTAGCTTTTTTTTTTTTTTTTTTTTTTTCTTTAGATAAATATATGTACACAGCTTTTTTATGGACTTGCTTGGTTCAAATCTCTATGAACTTCACACCAACTTTTAGATAACCCTCTTCTAGAGATATCTGTCCTGGCTAGTAAACAAATATTGCTGTATGCTTTGCCTCTGTTTTTAAGAGCAGCTTTGGGTTTGACTAGTGTGCTTTGTTACAGGAGCACAGATCCTTTGCACAGTGCTGCTGATCAAACCTGGTGCCTGGAGCCATCGTCTTGCAAGGATCCTCCAAAAAATAGGCCTAGAAAAATTCACTGTGGTTGCGATGAAACATGTACACCTGGAACCAGACATTGCCTTAGGACTCCTTTCTTCTGAAGTGAAGCAGGTTTGTTACGAAACTGGCAGATCTACAGCTATGCTTAGGTTTAGAGTGGGAAAATATGTGAGCTAGTGAGTAATCCATTCCTGAAAGAGCAAAAACTCCCATCCGGGATTTCTTAGTTATTGTTAGAAGTGAGCTATATAGAACAATCATATCTGTACAATACCATGCACAAAGCAAGCTGACAGGCTGACAGTTTCTTTTATCGTATGCCATAAAGAAGCAGACCTAGTTTCTCTAAAACAAAAGTTCAGAGGACATGGGTGATACAGACCTCCCAAGAATTTAATTGCTAATTTACCATGCTGACTCTTAACTGCAAAGCAGGTGTCCCCTGCTTCTTCCCCTACAATCAATCCAGGTAGGGCACCTCAAGAAGTGTACTGCCCTCCCTGCCTGTGTGCCTGGTTTTCCATCCAGCTCCAACCATGGAGCTGGAGAACATTTCCTTGCACTGCCAGAGAATATATATACCTCCAGAGCCCAGTGACAGTATGGTATTACATTACATCTACAGTTGAGTTTCTGTTCCAGAAGCATGTGTGCAAGACTCTATAAAAATGACCTGCAAAGAGAGAAAATGATTTTGCTGTCAATTCTACTGTCTAACAGACAATAAAGAGGGTTTTTAAACCTTGGGGCGTTAAAGGTTTTTGTTAGCTGAAAATAGGTTTGTTTCTGCTCTTTTATAGCATTAGAAATTCATTTTTTGCCCAACCTGAAATATTCTGAGATGATAGCTGAGCGTAAAGATATTGTGAAAATCAGGAAATGAGGAGGGTTTTTTTGTTGTTCTTTAAAAAAATATTATTTGATTGCTTTCCTGAAGACACTCAACCAATTAACTTTTACAGAGAACAAGCCTTTTTAGTGGATATTACTCTTGAGTTAAGTTGGGAGAGTTTAAAGCACCTATCACAGGAATTCATAATAGTCTTCTAGAAGAAGATGGGAAATATCACAAGACAGTGTTCTAACATAACTATCTATCGGAAAAAAAAAATAATACTTTCTGCATAATAGCAAAGGAATCGGGCAAAAGCATCTGATACGTAAATATTTGCAGATCTTTGATAAGAGGAGTATAGTGCCTATTAGAGTTGCTGAGGAAGTACTTTCCAATAAAGTTTTTAATCATGTGATGAAACACAATAATATTTAGTTGATCATCTGAAACAAAAGACGTTTAAAAAAAAATCTAAATGTCTACCTTGGGAAGTAATGTAGATATTAGGGTAAATTTGAAAAGAAGTTATTTCATGAAAAATTTTCTCTTGTTTTTAAGAGTTCTCTAACACACTGGAGCAGCTGTTGAGCATTGATTTAGTTTCCTTGAAGAGCTGGTGACTAATGAGCTTAAAAATTACAGAGTACTGGGGTTTTGTTCATGGAAAAAAGCATGTTCTGAAAGTGAGAAAGCAGTGATAATAGACTGCCTTTGGCAAGGGGCAATGGGCAGTAGGAAATGCTTGCTATTGTACAGGGGCTCCTCCTCATTTTAGAACATGTCCAAAAATCTTTTAGTCGTGTGGACTGATACAGTTTGGGCTCCCAAGACAAACAGGTAAGATTTTCAGAAAGCCTCAGCATGCTTCAGGGACTGGATTATTTTGAAAATCTGGCTTGTAATTGTTACAATGGCAGCTGGTGAGAGCAGAATTATTTTTCACAGCTGAATTTCATATAAGCAATTGAATCAGAGCAATGTTCATTGTAGATCTGTCTCTCTGTTTAGGGGACAACAGGATACAAGGCTGTTTTTAAAAAGAGGCTCTTAACTTGGAGGCAGATTGCTGAGATTCAGCATCTCCTGTTGAAGTGCTTGGAGCCAGTGTCAAACCCTTCTAGAAGTTCTGTTCCAGGCTTTCTGCCTCTTCCTCACCCAGATTCTGATCCAAAATCCATCTCTAAAATAATCTCTAGAAACTCCCATGTGCTGTGCAGTGTGCCAGTTTGGTTTATGTACATAGTACTTTGGTATCAAATTTGGGGTTTAGTCACTGGTAGCAATACCTAGCATCTCCTTCCTCTTTCAAACGTGTTATTTACATGCACATTTATGAATATCCTCAGCAACATGCTTTCAGCAACATCATTGCTTTTTCAACTTAAATACTAGCAGTCAGCTTCTTAGTAGCTTTTGGCCATTGGACTATGATAAATAATGAGGTGGTTCGCTGTTTGCTGAGATTGTCTAATCACAATAATGCTTTTTACCTGAAGGCTAATAATAATAATAAAAGCAAAGGTCAGCTAAACAGAGCTGACACTGTCTTCTCAGCTTTTACCATGACACTAATAGTGTTGAAATTGTGAGAAGGAACTGCTCCCAGAGGGAGTTCTGCCTGTTTTGATTGGTTTTCCTGTCTGCATTTATCCAGGATCCAGAACTGCAGAGACTCACAGGTGTAGCTGCTAGAGAGAAAGCCTGATTTTACAATGGAAGCTGATCAATCTTCCAGGAATTTACCTGATACGGTTGCCAGTGGCAGCAGGTCACTGGATTCAATAACTTGACTGCTTCCCTCCAGTCCTGTCTTGTGAGTCTAACGGCAGAAGCAAAAGGACAGTTTTGCTGCATTTTAATCCTGTTAGTCCTCCAGAGCCAGCACACAGCTGGAACTTCCTCTCTGTGTGCATCAACAAAATTGCTCACTGAATTCGAGTCAGCTGCACATGTGCAATCTCGCTGCAGCTGCTCGGGTATCAGCAAGGACACGGTTTGAAGACAGTGCAGAGGCAGGATGTAAATAAAAGCATCATTTGCCTGGAAGGGTCTAGACCGGATACGAGGATGTATAAAAAGGAAAAAAGTCACCTTGACTCACTGACACCATTGCTAGCGGTTAGAAACAACATAGTCTTTAACCCCAAGCCTGCTCATAAGACAGGATACAGAAACAAAAGGCTTTTGTTACATAAATCTAAAAGCACTGTTCAGAAGCTCTGGAACAAAACAATTTCATTTTTTTTGTGTTCTGTTTAACAGAAACTGTCTTTGAACATTTTCTTTTGCAGATGTGTCTGACATGGAGTCAAATGAATGTTGATATGTTTTGTCCAGAGCTTTTGAAAGTTTTCATGGAGACGTCATCATTGTTTTTCATCTCCCAAGGAGAAGTCTTGATGACTACTTGGAAAAGTGGATTATGTGCATATTTTTTAAACTATCAAAAGTTTTCAAGCAAAAAGGGCTTATTTTGTATTATACAGATCTGAATTAATGTCAGAATTTTGCAGTATGCTATGACATGCTGAAACTCTTTATCCTAATCTAAACAGAGCATTCTAATCACAACACAGCCTGTGAAACTTCCCCGTATGTTTCTCATGTGCAGTCATGAAATGTGACTGCCATCCCAGAGTTTCCTTTGCCCTTTATTTCCATGGGATGGGTGGACTGCCAAATATCACAACTTGTATCAAATCTCTTATCTAACTAACCAGCTTAAGAATGGGTCTGTCTCATGGATCATTTTGCATTTGCAAATATCAGGATTGAGTCGGTGATTTTCAATTTGTAGCCTGCTTAGAAGTATAGTTTAAGAGGAATGTGAGTGTGAGAAGATTTGGGTCAAAGTCAGTGAATGGTTTCCTATGATAGAAAAACAAAAGAGGCCTTGAAGTATTTTATCTTCATTTTTTTAAATGAAATGGTAGGATTTTCCTTCGGAAATGCTTTATCTAGAGAACTGTCATTCTCTGGTGCTTTCAAAAGATTAAAAAAGAGAGGAATGAAAATCTTTAGGGGGCTGAATGATGTTATTCAGTTGAATCAAGCAAGAGTTTTTCCCTCTATGTTTTAATTTCTTCAAAAATTGAAAAAAAAAAAAAAAAAAAAAAAAAAAAGGAAGTAACCATAGCTTGGTTTAGCCAGCAAGCTGAAAATGTTGTCTGTAAGCTGTAAAGAGCACACAGCAGTGCCCTGGAGCTGCTTGGCAGCGCTGGTGTTGCTGCACTTTGCCATTTGGAGGGCAGGGAGGCAGACCCGTGTGCTTCTGCCACTTTTTTAAGATGAAGGGAGCAGGAAGAGGCAGCTTGCAGCTGCTGTGGACACCCTGACCTCGCACTCAGTGGAAATATCTGCAACAAGCTTGGGTTTCCAAGGTTTTGCTTAATGAAAATAGTCAGCTTGGCCTTGACGGCTCTGCTGCTCAGGCACCTTCTGCCCCAGGCGCTTGCAACCTTTCCCTGGGTTTCTCACTCATTATGTCTGTCTCTGGCCAACAAATTGGTCTCTGGTTGCTGGTGCAGTGGCTGCTAGTTGTTTTTACCACTCATTCTGAGTTAAAGAAAGATCCCAGGGTGCTGTGACCTGCACAGCTGTGTGACAAATATCTCTGCTCAGGGTGAACTGGCAACATGTGTAAAAGAAACAAAGGTAGAGAAAATTGTTGTGGAGCACACAGTACATCAGTGGCAAAGCCAGGAGGGCAAGCTGTTTTCTTTCAGCCTAGTGCCCTGTCCTGAGCATCCTCGTTTTAAGCTCGCTGTTTTTGTGGTCCAGATCCTGACTAGTGCATGAAATTGTACCACCCTCTAGGAGAGGCTGGGCTCTAGCAGCAGGGGGTGTGTGTTGGGGCTGGGGGGTCCTTTCTGTGAAATCAAAGAAGAGTTCTGGTATTTGTAGTCTAGCATGCTATATAAGCAGAACTAAACATGTCTCCTTATCCCAGAACGTTTATGGCCTCCGTGATATTGCTCATGTGTGTTGCTTCCCTACCTGAATGTCATGCTGAAGGTACTGTGAAAAGGGTATTTCACAAATCAACGGTTCGGTAGTGGGCAACTAAGCTTCAAGTAGCAGTTTATATTCGTATTTACCCACGAAAAATGAACTCCACCTCCAGCCTAGCATGTGCAGATCATCAGAACAAGTCACAGCACAAGGCTTTTCTTTCTTTTAGAAACACAATTTTGGTTCCTTTCTTACTAAAGAATTTTAAGAAATTAATGCAAAAGCAGTTTGTATGTGTAAAAACTGCCATTGGCTGATCCATGAACCTGAGGACTAAAATCGTGAGCTGTTTACAGCTACAAGACAAGCTCAGTATTTAACTTTGTTTAGCTCCATGTGTACTCAGGATGGGAACTAGACCTACTATTACCAGGTGATTGTCGCAGCAGATGCCAGCTCGGTGACTGTGGTATATGCTCTGGAAGCTCTGCTGGCAGAGGCCACTAGCATGCATGTTGCAAAGAGGAGAGAAAGCAAAGAATAATAGCAGATCTGTTTGCTTCAAACAGAGATGGTTATAGCCGAAGGAAAAGCTGGAATGTATCCAGGACTCACCTGCACTGTTTATTATAATCTGTTCCCTTTCCATTATTTCTTTTCAGGATCCTGCTGTTTTAGAAGCTCATTGTACCTACCTTACCTCAGGCACTTCTCTTGTGCTTTGTCTTCAAAGACCAAATGCTGTGAAGAAGCTGATAGATTTACTGGGGCCGGAGGATCCTAAAGTGGCCCAAGCATTAGATCCATTCCTCTGGAGGGCTCAGTACGGCATCAGCACAGTCCAAAATGGATTTTATGGTAGGTTTTTGTAAAAAGAAAAGTCTGAAGGCTCAGATAGAAAATAGAAAAAACGTTATGTACTGTTTCCCTCCTGCATCATCACTACAGATCTGGCCTTAGCAGGCAGGCCATTATTCCCTAGAAAGCTTTCATTGTTTTCTTGGTGGCAGAGCTGAGTATGTCTCAAGCTATGAAATATTCTCCCAGAAGATATATCAAAAAGTCATCTTCTCAGAACAGCCCCAGATCTGTCTTCCTTCAGAAGAGATTTCCTTTGTTCTCTTCACTGCTTGGTTATTTTGCAATTATCCCCAATAACCCATCTGTCTTCTCTCTGCTTGTGAGTCTCCTCCTGATAACCATTGGCCAATTGCAACCAGATTTCACAGAGGGTTTAAAGTCTTCAGGACAGTGAGCTCCTCTAGTATCTCAAAACATTAATGACTGGGTAGAAAGAGGTGATCAAAAATTGCTCCCAATGAGGAAAGCAGGTAAACTCAGCTGTCTTCCAAGAGACACTCTTGCCAGCTGGCACATCAGCAGAGGCATGCAAGCTAGTCAGCATCCTCAGTGTGCTGAACCAGCCACAGTTTCATCTGCCAGCAGCAGGTGGAAGAAATGGGAGGGGGAGCTAGGATGTTGCAGTGTATATGTTGGGTGGGTGAGATAGAAGATAGCTGAGGGTATGGGTGAAGGGTGGGAAAATGGGATGTACTGCCAGAGAGAGAACTAGGAAGAACTAAGGGTATTGTAGGAGAGGGGGAAGGGGGACTTCCCAAGGGGGGAGGGGGAAGGATGTAATTTAAAAATTCCTAAGGAATCATTAGTTGACTGCCCATGAGTAGTTTGGTTTTCTCAGTGTGGTGCTCTTTGTGCTGTATGTAGTTAAAGGAGTATATCAATAGTAAAATCAATAAACATAAACACAGGTGAGCTAGCAGGGACTGTATGCTTTCAGGTTCCTGTCAAGATCCATTGGATTAATCGGCTCTTTTTTATTGTATTCTGTACTGTCAGGTCACTCCCTCGTTTTGACCATATCAAAGAGGAGAACTGGTAGTGAACAAAGTATCATAGAATCATTAAGGTTGGAAAAGACCTCCAAGATCATCTGGTCTAACTGTCCCCCATCCACCAATATATCCACCACGTATGGCTTGGGGAAGAGAATCGACCCCTTGATTTAGAATGTCATTTTGTCAGATATGATCATAATCCTTAGGACTAAGATAAATCAAGAGAGATCTCTTACCGTGATTACTTACAGGATCTCATTTGTAGGAGTGACAGGAGAGCAGGGTCTACCTACACAAGAAATGGTCAGAGCTCTTCAGCCAGTACTTTTCCGTTATCAGCCCCTGCTTCTTTTGCTCATAAGATTAATGGATTGCCTTTCCATGTTGCCTTGAGAATGAGAACTCATCAGTCATGGGTAATATATACCCAAACTTAATGTACCCATGCTACACTTAGAGTTTCCCTAGCATAACTCTGTTAGTTTACTCTGTTGGCGAGAGAGCTGTGTGTTAGAGAAACCCTCAGATGTCTGCTTTGGGATTCCCTTCAGATCTCTGCTTCCTCCCAAGGCTGGGCTGGGCACAGAGCTGAACTAGCTGGCCAGCACCTGCCTGCTGAGACCAGATTGTGTATTAGTGTATTAGAGCCAGCTATACGGATGGCTCACAAAGCTGTAATTGCACACATTCAAGGAAAATTGTTGCAGCTGTAGTTTATGTACACAGCAACTCAAATTCAGGAATTTGATCCAGCTGCTATGCTAAGGAGGAGTCTGTCCCTAAGGAAAGGTGTGTTCTTAACCCTTTGCACCTCCAAGAGTTTATCCTTCAAAAAGGGAGAAACATTTGCCTACAAGTTAAGCAGGAAGAGTTTAGTCGTTGCACAAGTGATCATCTGGGGGACCATAGAAAATACTGCTTTCCTAGGAGGGAATACCGAGTTTCCTCAGTTTTGCTCCAGCTGAGGAAGATCTCTAACCAATACCATCTTGCTGAAATGGAACAAACCCTCAGTGTTTCCTTTGGAAGTGACTAGGGAAATTAAGTAAGATGAAGACCAGCTTCCAGTGATACAGTCAAACCAAGCACTGCAGTTTTAGTGCTCTGAGGCTCTGCTGCAGAGGTAAACCTGCATTCCTCCCATCTCCTCCGGGCCTTATGAAGTCACTGTGTAGTGCTTTTTCTTGAACCCAAGGAGCTCTGTGTGTGCATCTGTGCATCTTATACAGTCTTATACCTTGAGCAAAGTGAGAGCAAAATGTTGCTATTCTGCTTTGAAAGCATTTGTGTCCTTTTTGTAACAGCATCAATGATTTAAACAAGAAAGATTTGACATAGAGGTACATAAAGGATACGGCATGACTTATGCACTGGTTACTTACACAGTCTCAGGATTGTAAACTACTGCATTAAGGACTCCGGCTATACAATACCTAGAGTTATGAAGTTCCACACAGGGCTGAGTGATCTAGGAGCAGCAAGGCAGAATTTTTTTTTGCAACACGTAGCCTGCAAAAATGATAATATTTCAGAAGATATTTGCGTTTTGTATATTTGTATCCCAGGAGGATGGATCTGTGCCAGCACATTGACAATCTATCTGAACTCCAGTTACATAGAAATAGCTTTTCCTTCTTAAACATTTTCCACCCACAAATCTCAAAACATTCTGAGTAGTGGTTTATAACAGTGTTGCTTTATAGGATAATATTCAAATGCTAAACTGGAGGGACCTCTCAAGCCCCTGAGTTGAGTTAATGCTATCACTGGCAGCCCCATCATCGATTCACTTTCATAAGCATTCACCCAATTGGATAGCTGTTAGAGAACTTCACAGCTGTGGTACCTGGAAATCTTATTACATTTTCAAATTTAAACATAGTCATAAACAGCTTGCATCCATTTGTTCTTGTGCCAGTACCTGTACTTTAAGTAGTTCTTTTTCTTCTCTGACCTTTTCACCTTGCTGTATTTATCAGAAATCAGACTCCTTATCTTTTTGTTATGTTGGATTTAACAACCCCAGGTCTTTTAGTTTTAACTCTTCAGATGATTCTCCGTTCCTTCTCTGATCCTCATGTTCATTCTTTGTACCTCTTCTAATGTCAATCTGCTTTTTGTGACCACAGGTGAACGGAATAATATACTGCTATCAGTAATATCTCACTAATTATAGAATCACAGAATGATTTAGGTTGGAAAAGACCTCTGAAAGACCTCCAACTGTTGTTGGACTGTAATGTTTTCTGTTGCCCTGTTGTACACCCACATCACCAGCATATTTGGGCTTACATCATTGTTATGAAGCACACTTGCTTTAGTATCTAGTAACTCCTTCCCATTCAGCAAGACTGAACTCTTTGTCAGGGAGTGTAGTGATGGGAAAAGGAATAATGGCTTTAAACTAAAAAACGGGTAGATTTAGATTAGATTTAAGGAAGAAATTATTTACTATGAGGGTAGTGAGGCACTGGAGGAGGCTGCCCAGAGAAGTCATCGATGCCCCATCCCTGGAAGTGTTTGAGGCTAAGTTTGATGGAGCTTTGAGCACCCTGGTCTGCTGGGAGGTATCCCTGCCCGTGGCAGGGGGCTAGAACCAGATGATCTTTAAGGTCGCTTCCAACCCAAACCATTCTGTGATTCTAAGACTAGACTGGTGTGATCCAGAAACATGTGAGAAAAAAAATGGGGGGATTAGAGCTAGTATTGAAGAGTGTCACTGTCTCTTTAACATGCTTCCCTTGACTACACTGTTAGGAAAAAGGAGTCTTGTTTACATGTAGAACAAGCTGCGTGATAATAGAGTAGAATCAAAATACCAAGGAGGCAATGAAACTATTCTAAATATAATGGTTTTAAATGTTTGCTATTACTGTACGGAACAGCTGGCCTTTAAAGCAATTACTTCAGTAAGTTGCACATCATCAATCTCTCAGGAAGATGAGTGTGAGTCCAGAGAATGTTTAATTCATGGCCTGAGAGAATCTTCTCATTGTATTTATCTCTCAGGCTCCAAATCCTATCAAATAGCTGTCCGGGATATGAAGCTGTTTTTCCCAGAAGGGCTGTGCTGCGCCGAGTGTCAGACATTAGAGGAGGAAGAGGTAGGATTCTGCCCTTTCCTGAAAAGTATCCTATTGTGTCAGAGCAGTGACTTTGGTCCTGCTACCCCTTGACTTCCTTCCCCTTACACTCTAGATAATGCGTTCTTGCTGTGTTTCACCAGCTGCTGAGATTTCCTTCTCCTGTGAATGTCCCTGTCACAATGTGCTAACTTTGTATTGACCCAGACAGTCTCAGTGGAAAAGTGCTTTTTCAGAGATGTTTGTTCAGTGACCTGTGCTATAAATTCAGGAGGGCTCAGGACTGATGCTTTAGAAGCAAACTTCCCACACTGAGCCAACATCACTTTGGAAGCAGGTCATAGGGAAGCAGCATCACTGGTGATTGCTGAGACACAGCCGGCCAGAGGCTGATTGTTACCAGGTTTTCTCACGTAGTGTTCAGGAACTGAGAATAAAGCAGGACAGCTGATAATATAGCTCACCAATTGCTGAATGTGTCCCACAGAGTGCATACATGCTCACAGCATGGAGCACTGCCACACGTGTGTGACAAGGGTGCTGTCCCCCAGAGGTACTGGTCCACAGCATGGGAAAGGGTGGAGCAGTCTCTCGTAAGACATCTCATGTTATAAAGTGCTGACACAGCTTACAGAGCTGCTGGGTGCCAGCATCTTTGTCTGCCTACACTGGAAGGCATAAAGACTCAGACCCTTGCCTCTTGGCTGGTATTGTGGGTTGTGCTGAGAAGCCTACTGGTACTGGCATGAACAGCTTCTGCTCATCTGGCCCTTCACACGGCGTCAATGCTGGTCTCTGATTCAAACCACCATAATTTGCCAATGGCTAAAATGAAACAATAAGTCTTTCCTTTTCAGCTAGTTTTGT
This sequence comes from Aythya marila, assembly GCF_965140915.1. Lineage (NCBI taxonomy): Eukaryota > Metazoa > Chordata > Aves > Anseriformes > Anatidae > Aythya > Aythya marila. The sequence goes on along the minus strand of NC_139056.1, from coordinate 5,839,306 downwards.
ATGTTGTTTCCACTCTGACCAGTTTCTTCTCAAAACCAGAGTCTGAAATGATGGGTTATGCCCAGCAAAGGGCTGGAAATTTTTGACCGATGTCCTCATGGCACAGAGGTGACCCAATCAAGTCAGTCCAAGGAGGTTAGCTCTAGAACTGCAAGTAGCTGGCCAGATCTTCAAAGTACTATGTGTATGTCCTCCTTCAGTGACTCAGTCCGAAATAGAAAGGCTACACTGTGCTGGGACACATGGGTGTGCTGATTCAGCCAGAGACAGAAGGGGGCTGCTACACACTGGAGTGACACTGGGTAAAGATCTCACAGAATCACAGAATTTCTAGGTTGGAAGAGACCTCAAGAGCATCAAGTCTAACCTCTGACCTAACACTAACAGTCCTCCATTAAACCTTATCCCTAAGCTCTACATCTAAACGTCTTTTAAAGACCTTGAGTCTTGGAGTCTTTGAGCTTCTGGCCTTTAAGAGTTGGGAACAGAGGTGTCTGGATATAAGACCATTAAAAGGATAAAAAGATGCCGTACTTAGTTAAGCCCCAATAAAAAGGAATGCATAGAAAATGTTCTTTTATTTCCAGACAACCAGATGTTTTCTAGGCTGGCAATTATAGGAGTACACAACACCAACAAAAGCTTCACAGCTTGGCTGAATCAATACTTAAGAAGAGTTATCCTTGCAGATTAGGTAACAACGTTCACATGACTTGCCTCTTTCTCCTTCCCTTCCCTCCTGCAGATCTATAACCTGAAACGTGACCCCATAGTTGGTTTGGAAATCAACAAGCAGCGCAAAATCATAAAACATGAAACAGGAGCGCGGCTCAATTTATTGGGCTCTGGGCAACCATGCGATCTTGGTAAGGAAACGCGTAACTCTTGATATAGATTGAGACTGTTATTGATTAATTGGACAGCAAGACAAACCATCTGGTGACAGCAAGATTTGGTATTGATGTCCTTTCAGAAAGGAGAGACAACTGAGCTGCAAAGAGCAGCTCCAGTGGAGTCCGGCCATTTAACTGTTTACCTGCCAGGTCTTGCCAGTGCTTTCCTGGGCTTAAATATAGGGCTGTTCAGAAGTGCTGACTTTGTCACCAGCAAAAGAAAAAGCACTGTCAACACAGATAATGTAAGAAGCAGTGAACTTTTTTTCTGCTGAACTTTTACAATATGTTTCAACACCAGCTTGGCCACAGTGGTTTGCGTGCCCATTCAGAGCTTGCCACAGGAGAGACCGAGACGCCATCGTGATGGGCAATCGTGAGACCTTTTGTTCTGTACATAGATAGGTAGCAATTTATGCAGGGAGTGCTTTTGGCAGTGTAGACCTCTATCTCTTGGGAACTGGACTGAGATCTCATTCAGTTCCCACTAGCTGCTGAACAGCTGCCAGCTCAAAATGACTTCCAGTTAGTGCTGGTCTGAATTTGTTCTGAAGGCACAACTTCAGCAAGCCTGTCAGTGCCCTCAGATGCCTACGGTTGCTCTGGGTCTTTTCTGCTGATTGTACTTGATTGCATGTATACAACACAGGCTGTGATGCTGTGCCTTTTACGTCAGGAGATGTAACTCACACATGGATGTTTGTGGACCGATCCCAAGCTTTTATAACCAAGCAGTGACCAGGTAAAGTATCCCTGTGGTATTCACTGGGGAGCAGACATGTTTGGACTCAGGTCGTTCTCATTCCTTTCACTTGAGTTCCAATGTGACCAGCAACCAGGAGGGTGGGCAGCTGAGAAAATGTTCCTGCACTGCAACTGATTGCTGCAGTTAACCCCAGCAGTAGAACCACAACATTGTTGTGGACTGGCAGAAGAGCATGATAAAAATGCTGTGGATATACAGATGCTTATTTCCTATCTTAAGCCTGTACTGATGTGGGACTTTTGGCCCCATACCAGCAGGTTCACAAGATAGCACGTGTAGAAGTGCAAGGATGATGGCAGTAAATCAAGACCTTTGCCTTAATGAGAGCAAAGGTGCTTGGTAGGCACCAGGTCACTTTGTGTAGGGGGTCTCTGAAGAAGAAATTTCCCAAGGTCATTATCAATGGATTCTTTCCATTGTCTTATATTGACCTTGGATGATGTCCTACACATTCTTCATGATAATGACAAAAATCACATGTGTAAGGCCCTGTCTCCTCAGGCAAGCTCCTTTTTTTTTTTTTTTTTTTTTTTTTTAATGTCACATGCTAATACATCAGAAATTGGCTACATGAACATTTTAGATTTAAATGTTAGCTGGGGTGAGGGGTGAGGCCTGTCTCACAACATTACTGACATTCCCAAGCCGTTATATGAGCCCTGAAATAAGAGATTGGCAACTGTGTGTATTTAACAGCAGCTTCTGGGGGGGTGACCAGGCTGTTCTGCGTGTAGCTGCCTGACCTTATCTGGATGGCTGCGGAGATGTCACCACATTGTTGTGTTTCCTTTGGGATGTGTTGGCTCAAGCTCTGTTCAGAGGGCAAAGCTACAGTGAGAGGAGGGAAGACTTGCAGGTGTTCCCCATCCAAACTATTCCATGCTGCTATTGCTGACAAGCAGAGTATTTCCCCCAACAGCTCAACTGCACCTTGGAAAAGGACCAGGCCTGAAGTGCAGTTTTGTTGTGACTGAAGTACTTCTTGATTTTAGCCTAGCTTGTGAGTTAACAATAATAACAACAGAGAGCTAGTTGTGGAGAGAGCAAGGGTATTCTGCAAGTTTTGTATGGTTCAGTCTTGGGAGCAAATCTCAAAATACGTGCCCCCAATTTCCTGCTTCATAAGGAAATCTCTTTGCTTTGAAGATGTTTAAGCAGAGTGAAAAGAAAATTAATGTACAGCCCTGATGTGTCTGCGTCTCAGAAAATGTTTTTCAAAGAGCTACTGTCCTGGAAAAGCAAGTACACGTGATCTCTGAACTGTCAGGCACGATATAGTAAGCGCCGCCAGCAAACCAGACACATCATTCACTTCACGGTCTCATCTTGAACGCTAGAGGTAGCTCTTGCACACAAAGAAACCTCCTTTCTGCAATTACCACAAAGCTCTGCCTAATGGACAGACGGATTTATCATGGGGAAAATATGAAATACATTAAATCTTATGTATGTTGCTGAGAATTACATTTTGGATTATAAAAGCGGCTGGATTAACAGATTTCTTTGCTTGGAAGAAATTAAATGGAATAGTGTCTGCTGTAGCAAACCAGCAGCTGTCCTTGTCTGACTCCTGAAATGGGGTCACAACTGCTGTCTTGTGATCTCCAGAAACGTACACGTAGGCATACAGCAGTTTGACAGTTTGGGATGAGCAATCACATCTGGGAACATCCCAAATGATATAACAATGCCTGAGTGCCTCTGATCTTCCAGTTACTTGTATGTGGCAGGGAAGAATTACTTAGAGGGCTAGCAGTTGGCAGGGGTACGTATAAAGCAAGCATCTGTTATGTTTTGATCTTTTCCCATCAGATCAGCCACTGCTTGATAACCTCTGCCAAACCACTTGCCTCGTCTTGCCTGGGATCATCCTGCGGGGGTCAGACCCACCTTATGTTGAACTGCTTGATCAGCTTATTGGCAAAGATTTCACAATGACTGGAGTACGCCTCACTGTCCTGGACGCACCACAAGCTCATTGCATCTCTGAGATACTAAGCAGGGCAAAGTGCAGTGTTGCAGCAAAGGTATGAAACAGCTGGAGTTGTTTTGCTTCTTTCCCTGTGGAAGAAGAGTCATTTGATGCAGTGCTGTGCTAAGATGTCCGGGCTAGTTCTGGGCAGCCTAGTTTTGGTAGCAGCATTAGCAGAGCACTGCAATCTGGTCTCTAATATGCTGGTAAGTAATTTGGGCAGCGTGCCTTGCTAGCTCGTTCCTACCTAGTGTTCCTCTATCTCCATTAGCTCACTGACACCTAAACTTGACATTGTTATGTTCAAACATATCCTTACTGTGAATGGTTCATCCCCACTAGACATTTTATTCCATTCACCTATCAGTGAGCAGTTGCTGCTATTATGTATGTTCTGCTGTATTTATCTGGAAGAACAAGACAGAATACAGCACTTTCTATTTCCCTTCCTGTAATCGCACCCCATTAATCCTCTTCTACGATGTTAAATAACCCTTCCACTCTTTGGATGGTGCCCTGGAGTTCTGGGCAGAGATTTAATTTTGTGTCTCATTCTGCTGGTGATGACAACTCAAGCCGCAGTCCAGCATTGGGTTTAAGCAAGTGCTCACGGGGTGTAAGCACAAGATATGCTTCTGGGGCGAGCTAATACATCACTTGACATCAGTGCAGCACTGTGCCTGAACTGTTTTTCTCTTTGTACTTGATGTAGGATAAGCCCAGCATTTCAGGAACCTTGCTAGAGCAAAGCAGTAAGGTGGAATGCACAAGAAAGTGCTGTTAGGAGCAGAGAGTAAACACCAAGGGAAACTACTTATACTGGAAGTAGTGATCAACACGGGGCTGTTAGAGGCACACAGCGGTTCCTATGAAAAAAATACAAACATTTGTGTTCCTATCCCTTCAGTTCTTATGAGAGTCTTAGGTGTTACCTGTAATAAAAGCAGGTAAGATCTTTTTAGGTTGTGATTTTTTAAACTGACAGCATCCCTTTGAAGTACAGCTGTACAGAATAGCAATTACATCTAGCATCCAATTAGTCTGAGCACTACTTTCTTCTCCTGTGGTTCCCCTGAGGATGCCATCCCTCTGCGCACAGGAATGTGCAGACCTCTTTAGGAAGGACAAAGCGAATCAGCGTGTGGGAAGGAGAGCCACAGCAGTGGCACTGCTCTCCTGGCGATGGAAACGCTTCCTCCTGTCAGAGATGAATTACTCTGGGCAGAGCTGGCATGTCTCCAGGAGGGTTTGGCACTGCTGAGCCAAAGGTGAACATTACAGCATTTGTGTTCCCTTGCCAGAAGGAAGATGGGCTCCTTCAAGTAATGAGTGTTTCTGCTACAGTATCTCAAACATTTACAGTTATCTCCATATTCCTGCTTCCAGCAGACTTAGTGACAGACTAACACCTCTAAGCAACCTGCTTATTTTCACTCTGAGGGATGGGAACAGGAATAATAGCAAGCCACAGGAATGGGTTAACTAACGGTCCAGACGCGATATTCTTTCAGTTTGAAAGAATCTGTGTCTGTCTTTCCTGTCCTCACACAGCACACAACCAGTTATCTGTGCTGTCAGCGGCTCATCAGTGAGGCTTACAGACTTATTTAAGTGGATAGCAACCCAAAGCTCTGTTCTTCCTTCCCGTAGTGTTCCCTTTTAATGGACGGTTTGTGTCTGGTGTTAGCGGCAGAGCGAGACAATGCGGTCATTTGCTTCGACTCCCTGCTGGACAGGTAAGTGAGGAACAATATCACTTTAACAGCACTTTTTCACCACTGTCTCAACTCTCTACCATATAGTGTGCGATCTGAACAAGGACAGCTGATCTTCGTTTCTGTAATTCTCTTGTGGTTTAGACTCACATGATGTTAGGTACCACTCAAAGGTGATATGTTCATCCTAAGCTGTGTTGTTTTTAGTCTATCAATATCTCAGAGCATTCCTTAGTCTCAAGTCCGTGTGCCCCATGCTCAGGATGTTAAATACTAAGTTGTGGTGTTTGTTAAGGACTTGGAGTGTCTGTAAGACTTAGCAACATCATTCCACAAATACAGGGAGTTCTCTAAAATAAGGGCTCACATTGGGAATAGACCTGCTGAATCAATAAAATTCCTAGGAGAAATATCTTAGCAGATTCTGTGTTTGTTATGAAAAAAAAAAAAAATGCTTAAAATAAATACCAGAGAGCAAAATCAAAAATCAGCCTCTTAAATAAATCACCACAAATGCTGGGTAGAGGATTTACAGGCCTGGTAAAACAAACAGAACCCCTCTACAGGGACTGATTAGTGAAATAGAATGATTATCAGGCCAATTAACCCACTGTCTCCCAGAGGGAAAGTTTTCTTGCACAGGGGGTGGTATTTGGCAATGTGATGTGTAGTTCATGCACATGGTTTCCTCTGGGAAAGAAAGCCAAGAGAATCTGTTTTCCGACACAGTATAGAGCAGTCCAGCAGCTGTGCCACTAAGGCTGCCATGACTTTGGCTGTTCCATCAGGAGGATTTCCAGACACTGTCAATGGGCAGGAAGAAAAATTCAAGGATGCTGGAGTTTACAAGCATCGAGGTGATCAAATCAGAATATTTGAATTGGTAGACATCTCAGAGTGCTCATACTTTGATCTAATTTTATGGTGCTCAGCTGCAAGGAAGGACAGGTGGAACAAATTTTGTAGCATATTTTCAAATATGCTTTTAAGCTAATGACAAAATTTGGATATTGCTCCTATTGGTTTAAAATCCCACCCTAGGGAGCCACATCCTAAATCTTCCATCCAACAAGGTACAGCGCTAAGGGAAAAAAAAGAGCAACTGATCTTTCAAGTGAGTTTCCTTCTACCCTTTTCCTGCTTCACAGGAAAAAGTGATCATCAGGAGCCCCAAAGATCACTGCTGAAGGGAGTTCTGGGAGAGTGGCCGTCAGCAGGGCTGGGAGCCAATACAGGATCTCCCCCTATTTATTTTTCCCAGACTTTCAGAGTCTGGGCACTGCATAACACGATCTGTAACACAGTGCTCCCCCCTTCTATAGGTTTAACTTGATGTGTTTTAAGATTGCCAGTCTGGAGGCAGCCCCCACAGAGCAGACATCACAGTGGCTTCTCACTGCCATTCACAGTGAGCCCAGGGGCTGAGAGGGAAGTGGGGAGGAATAGATGTGGACATGGCCAGTCTCAGCTGTGTCCCTCATCCTGTATGGCTGCCTGTACAGCACAGAAACTTCCTTGCCAAACTGCAAAACACATGTGCGTAAATCACAGTGGCACTCCCAAATGGCAGGATCCGCTCTGCCTTTAGCCCCTGTGCCAGAACTGGTGATCCTGCAGCCTCTTAAAACTTGCTCTACAAGAATAATACTTTTCTTCCTGATCAATGATGCATGTGGAAGGGAGGGGCAGCAAAGCGTTGCCTGAGGATGGGGAGGTGGAGAAGCATTGATCCTTGGGTAGATCAGCTTCAGCCAACAGGTAAGCTTCCTCCGCCATAAGCTATCATACTGTTTAAAATCAACTTTGCAAATATCTTTGAAAACACAGCCAGTCTGAGCTAGTGTCTCATAAGGACACTTCATGCTAAGGCATCTGCATTGCCTAGTTTATAAACATTTCAAAATAACATCTGAGGTTAATTACACTTATGGCTCCATCAGCAGGAGCCACGTGACCGCTCTTGCACCGAACAGATCGCTGTGTATTTATCTCACCCTTACTGCAGCAGGCCGGGATTCCACTACCTGCACGGGCTCTGGCCTGCATTTCAGCTGCATTGCTGAAGCACCAGGGTGTAAGAGATTGTTTTGTGGCCCTGGGAGCTGATTCACAGCTGAGCCACATCACTTAGGCTCTGTGCCACGGGGAAAACATTGCCATCTGTATGAAAGCCTGGACATGATGTCAGAGATGGGCTGTGATAAGAAGGAGGAGTCAGGTATTGGGAGGAACAATGCAGGCTCTGCCAGTGTAACTGCTCTCGGTTCAGAGCATATTAAAACTTTCCTAAGCCGGCTCTATCAGTGGCACATCAAGAAGACATTCAGTCACTGGAGGATGTGCTGTGCAGAGCAGCTGCCTTAAAGACAGACACAGATCCTCGTAACTGTGCAGTGGTTAGTGTTCAGCAGCAGTGCCCACCCCGCGCACTCTGTTCTCTGGATGTCTATAAATGGCTTATTTCAGATCCAAAGGGCAGGAAGAACAGAGAAGGGGACAAAATTTATGCAGGTGGGGGCACAAAAGCAGCCCGTGAGATTGGCTGGCTGCAAAGAACAGAGCCAAAGTAGGAATCTGGGAGGGTGCCAAGGGTAATTCACAGGGCAGAGTGAAGTAAGTGTTTGGAAGAGGTGAGGGGAAGCTGAAGCACAGCCCAGGAGCAGTGGGGACTGGGATGGGGGAGAATCAAGAGAAGGAAGTGACACACACACAAAGAAAAATGATGTGAGACATCTTTCTTGTTCTGTTAGCATCCAGTTGCCTAGATCTCCAATATATATAACGTTTGAATTTACCCTGTCATAACTTGTTTTTAAAGCCAGACTTCCTAGCTGCAGGGTGGCCGAGGGAAGAATTTACAAGTAGATTCAAAGCAGCTACTAGAAGAAAGGCGTGCTCTGCTTTTTATGCGTGACAAACTAGATTTAGTTCTGTAATAAGTGATACATATTTTATAGTGACCACGCTAGGAACTACTCCTGCATGGTTATTTGAGCTTGTAAAAAGTACTTTGAGGTGCTCCTAAGGTTGTTAGGACCTAAGTATGTTGTGTAGGGTCTTTAGAAATTCATCTAGTTAACGTGTGGAACTCAGCAAGCAGAGTTTGACCAAAGCTCACAGAAAATGTAGCAGTACTGGAAGAAAATCAGAGTGCAGACTAGACCCTCTACCTTCCCCTTTCTAGATAATGCAGTGCAATCAGAACAAATGCCAAGTGTTAAGGAACTTAGCTGGATGTTATTCTGTCTGATGAAACATTCTTACCAAATGTTAATTGCTGTTAGCAGGGAGTGATGTTATCCCTATAGGAAGCTCATCTCTGGAGGCTTTGGAGGGAAAGGAGGTGTAGAAATCAAAAGATGAACGCATGAGATGTAAAATCGTGGAGCTGTTGAAAACCACTGAAGGGAAAACTGTTGCCAAGCACAATACCTGGATATGGGGGCAGGGAGTGGTTCTAGAAGCTGAAGACTCTGCCTGTGTGTGGAGTTAGTTAAAAAGGCAATTTTGAAATTTGTATCTTGCCTTTAAATCTCTCTTGCCTATGTCTTGTGGTCAACTCATGTAGCTTGAGGGAGACCAAAGCAAAACAAGGGCTAGTGAAGCAGAGCTGTTGTCAAAGGCAGATTAGAAAGTTGTAGGTTTTTGGAAAAACATGCAGATTATATTAGTTGAGAAAAAGGCCCTTGCAGAGATCTTAAACATCTAGATGTATGTGCATTTCCCACTGCCCTAGAGACCCCATTATGCAACAGGTCATTACTGTTTGTTTGGAGGCTTATATTTTAAGAATCCAAATCCATTTATACAAAGCTTTGTAAATCCCAGGATTTATCTGTGTAAAGAAGTTCAGTAACAGATGCACATGGCCAGAGCTGCTGGCACTCAGCATAGCTCTCCTTAAAGCTAGGTCATCAGCAGTCTCCGACAGCTTAGATGGCGAAGTAACACTGGCTTCTCTTTTTCTTTACCCCCAGTGTCTGTTGGCAGAAGCAGTCGCTACTGGACACTGCACAGCATCTCCTTTATCCCCAAAATGAGAAACAGGCAAGTAGAGAAGTTTATAATACAAATATATGTTCCTTTGTGCTCCTGTGGTGGATGAAACTTGTCCAAATTGATTGAATTTTAAAAGAAAATTTCAACTTGTGTGAGATGTAAATGTTGCTTCATGACAGCCCCAAGCCTTGGCTTATACTGAGAGCTCAGTGCATGATGGCAGGTAGGACCAAAAGCCTGTCAAACTGGCTTCCACATTACATTGGTATCACTACTTTGAATCAAAATATTTGGAGATTTTGATAAAGATTCAATATTTTCTGCAGACTTTTTCAGTTTTCGGTTACTTTTTTTTTTTTTTATGAAGAATCAACACTTTATAAGATTTCTGTGATATTTCATCAAAAATAAGACAGAAAAGGTTCCTTCAGCCCTACTGCCATGCTGTCACGTGTCCTATGTTCTAGAAGTCATGTTTCAGAAGCCCAAATCCAAATGGAAAATGCAAAACTAAACCATTAGCCATTCCAGGGGTGGGCTGGCTGAATCTTCTCTCAGTAGCTCGCCCCAAGAAAGGAAGCACTAAGTTCCCAGTTTTTAAAGACATTTGAGCACTTAATGGAAATAAACCAAACAAATATCTTTAAAATTCTGTCTGTAATCATCAAAGTTTAGTATGAAACAAATAAAGAAGGCAGTGCCTGAAGAGTTGGGACTAGGAGGTATAGAAAGAATTTGGGAGAATGAGAAAGGGTAGCAAGTAGGCAAGCCTCTCCTCTGGATCCCTTTTGGTCTCATCTAAGAGAGTTAGATGTGTTTGTAACTTCACATAATGTTGCAGAGCTGCTGCCTTCAGTACCAGTGCTCCAAGGATTGAACCTGAAAAGGCACAGAGCCCTCTTTGAAGTCTGTGTTCCTGCCTGTAACACAAGCAAGACTACCCCAAACTTCCCCAAAGTCTCACAGCTGCTGTTTTCAGCAGCTTTCTCTAAAGTGCAGCGAGCTTCTCCCGGGGTTTAGCTGGGATTGTGTGTGCTGCAGTGCCTGGAAGGTCTGCCTGCACAACCCTGTGATAGCTGCAAGGCTGTCACAGCACAGCGCATACTGCTGCCAGCGTGCCCGTCTGTTGCCAAGTAATGTGACAGGGCAGCCAGGCCAGGCTGGCTTCTGATTTGCTTTGAAAAGGACATTGCATATCTCTGGCTGACAAAATCCTTTCTGCTTCACGGCCACGGAGAATCAGCCTATCAGCACGAGGTTTATAGTACTTTCTGTGATAGATAAGATAAAAAGCAAATACGCTCAGCCCTTTTCCCTGCTTTTAGCAGTCTGGGCCGCTGAATCAAATCCCTCTGGCATTGCTGGAAGCAGGGGCTATTCACAGCAGTTCAGAGCTTAGACCACAAGTCTAGCCCTGGGACAGTGGTGGCTGCAGCACTTCTCAGCGTGGGTTGCAAGAAGCACAGCAGCAAGGGGTGTTTATTTTCAAAGGGGCCTTTTGCTCCATAGTTCAGGGTGGGTTTAGAAATCACAGAGCAAGATCTGAGGAGCAAGCTCACTGGGGAATGATTGTAACTCAAAGGATGTCCCTAGAAACCATGTTTGATCCTCTGATCTCGTGCTAATGAGTTTATGAAATGTCAGCTGGGCTTTCCAGGTCAAAGCTAATGATCATCAACATGATATCAGGCAAAGTTCAAGAGGGTTAAGTGAACATGGATTTCAAATCCTCATGGTTTCAGCACAGCTGTACTGTTCACTGGTGGAGTCAAGCCATGGAATTGAAAAGGAATTTTATACTTGCTCCCTGTGTGACTTGGGACTAGGCAATGGGATGAGAATTCAGATTTCCAAATGTTTACTGTTTCTGTGCTGACATCTATGTCTGGGCTAGTTGTCTTGCCCCCTTCTGTAGCTGCTGAGAGAAGCAAGCATTTTTATTGCACGTTTCATCTGCCCTATTTGAAACATTGACCTTAGGAACAGATGAATTCATGCTTTGGAAGTGCCTTATCCTCATGCAGTGACCATGCAGATGCCTGCTCCCCACGCAAGCTTATCTCACCACACACAGACCAGCTCATATCTGGAAGTGATAGCGCCACTTTTTGTTGGTGTCACCGTTAGGGGCTGGAATTTCCAGTGGGTCTCTGTGACATGGTCTTGGATGTCCCCACACCTGGACAGGGCTGGAATCTCTCCAGAAAATAGAGCAGTCAAGGAGTGCTGTGTTCAAACAGCATTACGATACCTCAGGACTCAGATGTTCTGTGGCTTGGCAGAGTTTCTCCTTGCGTGCAGCTCTCTGTACTGCAGCTGGGACAGGGCCATGAGGCCAGGGTGGCTGTCCCTCAGCAGTGGTGCAGCACGTCACTGACCTGCCACCATTAGCAGGTCAGAAGAGGAGACAGCAGGGTCTCTGCACATTCCTCAGCAGCAGCCCATGGATGTGTGTCTGAGCCTCTGCTGACAGGGAGTGCTAATCCCTCTGCTTTGCCTGGAGCCCTCAAGCAGATGTCAGCAGCTACGATGGCTGCTCCAGCACCTCCCTCCCTTCAGACACAGCCAAAAGCTGGGAGTGGAGCAGAGCAACACAGGCAAAACACATCCTGGGCACAATCCTGAGCCCTTCGGCAGGAGGGCTGCTCTCCTGTAAGAGTCCTAAAAGCAGCTTTGAGGAGAGGCAGAGTAGTGGCAGGAGGAGGATCCGAGGGCTGCATGGGGTGCACTGCCAGCACAGTATGGTTAATGCTATGAGGGAACATGCTGTTCATCAGCACAGTCGGAATGACGGGCAGGTCACAAAGGTCTTGCTGCTAAGCTGGCCACCTTATTTCTGAAGCCACTGTGCCAAAGAGCATGAAGTTTAACGAGAGCAAGTGTCGGATTCTGCACCTGGGGAGGGGCAACCCTGGCTGTACGTACAGACTGGGGGACGAGAGGCTGGAGAGCAGTTCTGCAGAGAGGGATCTGGGGGTTTTGGTTGATAGCAGGTTGAACCCAAGCCAGCAGTGTGCCCTGGCAGCCAGGAGGGCCAACTGTGTCCTGGGGTGCTCCGAGGCCGGCACTGCACTGCTCAGGGAGTGCTCGTCCTGCTCCGCTCTGCCTGGTGCCGCCTCACCTCGAGCACTGCGTGCAGGGTCAGGCACCATAGAATAAAAAAGGACATCAAACTATTACAGATCGTTCAAAGGAAGGCTGCAAAGAGTTGTGAAGGGTCTGGAGGGGAAGATGTATGAGGAGCAGCTGAGGTCCTTGGGTTTGTTCAGCCCAGAGCAGAGGAGGCCGAGGGGAGGCCTCATGGCGGCCTGCAGCTCCCTCACAGGGAGTGGAGGGGCAGGCGCTGAGCTCTGCTCTCTGGGGACAGCGACAGGACCCGAGGGAACGGCATGGAGCTGGGACAGGGGAGGGTCAGGCTGGGGGTTAGGAAAAGGTTCTGCATCCAGAGGTGTTCGGGCACTGGGACAGGCTGCCCAGGGACATGGTCAGGGAAATGAGCCTGAAGGAGCTCAGGGAGCATTTGGACAGCACTGTCACACATCGGGTCTGGTTTTTGCATGGTTCTGTGTAGAGGCAGGCATTGGTCTCAATGATCCTTGTGTGTCCCTTCCAACTCGGGACATTCTGTGCTTCCAGGGGTGAGATTTGGGAAGGTGAGGCAGAAGCAGACAGGGGGAGGGAGTCAGATTTGGAGTGGGGAGTCCCACTTGGCACTTCACATGATATTCATTTTCAATTCCTTGAAAATCTTGAGAATGGCTAAACAATTGTAACAAGTAGCAGATTTTTCATACTACGGGATGCTTAGTTACCTCTGTGCAGGGATTAATCCAATCCACAACACCGCTACCCGGTAAATACCCTCACTGTGCTGCCTGCCTGCGTCATGCGCAGGAAACCTACCTCTGAAAAGAAGTTTCTTTGCGATGCACAGAAATCACAGCTTGCCCCCAACACCCTCCTCCTTTTCTCCCCAGGCTAAAGAGTTGCTCTGTTGCCTTTTTGACTCCCTGACGTCTGACAGCATCCACCGCATTGAATCCCAGGACTGCTAGCCAAGATGGTCAGTGCCGCCAAGCAGCACGGGGGTGGATGCCATTGTGGTGGGTATCTGTGTAGACAGACACCAAGGGGGCTCCCAGCCTCCGAGAGTACTAAGATTTGTTTGTCATTAAAACAAAGTCTGAAGCATGGTATTAGCATCAGTAAGATAAATGAGATTGGTGGGAGGAAGGATCAGTGCCCAGGAACAAATCTTGCTGAACTGCAGCTGTGCTTTCTAGTGGAGTGCATTCTCAGGCAATCTACTTGCGTTTGTGGAGCAAGGTTTGGAGTGTTCAGCTGGCTGGGAAAAAGATCAGGAGGCAAGCACAGAGGCAGAGGTTCGCTGCTGGCTCTCTCTCAGGCTCCTGGGGACTCCCATCTTCCTCAGGCCCAAGACACAAGACTCCATGCTCTGCTGCTACTGTGGTCATGGAACCAAAGACAAAACCACAGTAAGTAACGTGGAAATAGGTGAAGGGAAGGTTGGATCCCTGGAGAGCTGAGTACACCAGGTAGAGCCAATTAAAGACAACTGAAAGCTGTCTCTGCTTTGGCAGCTCTGTTACCATCTCTGCCCAGCCCCAGCTCATTGCCCACCCGTGGGCGCTCAGCCCTGCCCCGTGTTCCTCACACCCCAGCAAACTGATCTAGTGCTGCTCCTCCTCTGCCGAATCCTTTTGGTGAGCTCTCTGGCAAGGTGGCCGGCTTTAACGTGAGGACTGTCAGTCTTCCGGGGACCTTCTGGGCAAATTCAGCTCCTTTGGGGAAGATTTCTCAGCCCAGCAGGCCTCTTGTTCCCACCTGTCCCGTTGAGGCGGACTTAACACATGCACCTCGTCCAGATGTCGCAGTCGTGGCATCAACAGTCCCCGTGTCACCTCCAGGTGGTGTTAATGCAGCGTGGCATGCAGCTGGCCGGCCACCTCTGGCTGCTGCTGGCAGGGTGAGCCCGTCCCACGCAGAGCCTTTCCTTCCACAAGAGCCTGGAGCAAGTCCTCCTCGCAGCCATCCCTCACGCAGAACACCACTGCGTGTCTCCTGAAGAGGAGCTCCAGAAACCACGTGCCCTGAGCCCCCGGGGCTCAGCATGACCAAAAAGCCTGCTCTGCTCCTGCAGCTAAGTAGGCCATTTTGCTGCACTCCAGGCACACTTCTGTCGTGCTTATTAGCCACGTACAGCCTTGAAACAAACGAAAATTAAAAGGATCCTCCCCATGCGCTTAGGGAATTTGATCTGAAAAAAAAAAAAAAAGCGAGAAATGGGATCACAGGGAGCTGCACAGCCCCCTTCCCTGAGCCTGGGGGACTCACACGTCAGGAGGTGACGCTCCTGTGACCGGCAGCACTCAGCCCAGGGAGGCCGTGTCCCGTCTGGGGACACCCCAGTAGCACGTGGGACTGCAACAGCGTTAGGCCAAGTAACAAACCAGGGCCTGGCACAGCAATCACCCGGTACCTCACCCCCTTCCAGAGAGCCCCACCGTGGAGGCTTGCTCTTTGTGAGCCCCCTTCTGCAAACACCCCAGGGCTGTGCCTCGGTTTCCCACCCATGGCACTGCCGCATCCCGCAGGGACGCCAGCAGAAATGGGGCAGCACCTGGGGATTTTTGAGAGACACTGCAGCCCTGTCTTCAATCCCAATTTTAAAGCCCAGCTAATTAGTCTCGGTGTAACGAACTAGCACGCCCTGCGCAGAGCAGGGGAAAGCATCATCCTCTGATATTTCCCAAATGCCAGGATTCCATAAATAACCTCCCCAGCCTTTCCTCCCAGAGCTCCCCACTCCTCTCCCGGAGCACCGTGGGCCCTGCAGGATTCAGTCCTGTCGCCCCGCCGTCAGCTCGGGCAAACGGAGCCGCAGCTCGCCCGGTGTTTTCCTGCAAACTGCCACAAGGCAGCCAGGATTAGCTAATCAGCGCTGAGGAGCAAATTAATGACTGCTAGAACTAGGAGAAAGGCAGATTTGATCTGAGATTGCCAGCTTTGCAGCTGGCTCCTACTTGCAAACAATTCATTTAGATTATGAAAGCAAGAAATTGAGTACAAAACCCCCTAGATTGTTTGCTTCCTAGAGAAAGAAAAGAGAAGAAATGGAATTTAGATTAAAAATTATGCAGAATAGTATTAATTCCCCACCCTCTTGTGCCTCCCCTCTTGCTGGAAAACCAGAGCTAATCAGAATTTAGCATTGTTCTGCTGCCAGTGGCAGAGCTGCCTCAATGGAGGAGAGAGAAAATACAGTAGGTGGCATTTGGTGTTAACTCCTTAGGGGCCTGCGATGAGGAAGACGGGAACGCAGCGCCCTGTGCCCGTCTCCTGGTTCCCCAGTGTGTCCCAGCCCTGCTGTCACCTCCCCACCATCTGCAGGTGCCTCGGGGTAGGGAGCAGCTGACCTCTTCTCAGCCACCACGTGCAGGTTTGGCAGCTGCCTGGGGGCTTGGCAAAGTGACCAAACCGATTCTTCTGCCCCCCCGAAGCGAAATGATAAGGAAGAGCCCATATTAAAGTGAATAACATCCGAACAAAACTCGCAGATATTTCCCTTTGGTGTCCCCTCTCCATCCTAATTCAGCTGAGCGAAGCAGGATTGAAAACACGTGGCACCTGGAACTGGAACAACCCCCTAAAACAAACGGGTGGATTTGATTTGGGCCAGAATGACTTCTTTTCATTTAGCATTTACTTTTATTCACCCAAATACATAGTTTCTGCTCCAGCCCTATGCACGGGAGACCGGTGGAGCACCCGGGATGTCTCCCATCACCGCTCAGACAGCGTGCGGGGGCTTGCTGCCCTCCCCCTGGTCAGCATGAGCACAGCTGAGGAATTGGGTCCCAGTTTCAGCTCCAGAGGCCCACAACCAGCTCCGGAGGTGGACTGGGAGCAGCTGTGCGGCCGTGCCAGGGCTCTGCTGCTTGCAGCAGCATCTTGCTATTTTAGGTTGCCCTTGCTACTGGCTTCACATTTCATTATCAGCAGATGTGGCCCCGGAGGCGTGCCGGGCATGACACTGCCTTCGCTCGCTGCCTGCATCCTCCCTTCTGCAGCGCCTGCTCCTGCGGGCAGCGGAGGCAGCACGGGGACCTGTGTGGTCATGGGGGTGGCACAGCCACAGCCCTGCTCCCCCCACAGCCTTGGGGCCGGGTGCTGGAGTGTGCTGGAGGTCTAAGCCTCCCCTGGTGGATCACCACCATGGGATTTACAGGGCAGAACAGGGAGAGGGGCAGAGCCCGTGGGTTTCTGTAGCCGCAGACCCCCTGCCCTGCCCTGCTTGGCTCTGCAGCGAGGCGAGGCCTGGGCTGGTCCTTGTGTTTGTGGTGTGTCCTGCTCGGGATGTGCTGTGGGAGCGTCTTTGTCCCCGTCCCCATCCCTGGGGCTGGGACCAGCACCGCCACAGCGGGCGGGCAGTGTCCCCTCTTGATCTCCTCTCCCCGGGGCCCCGTCGCAGCGGGAGCTGCTGATTAATTGGCACTTGGCAACTCCCCGTGGCCAAGGGGCTGGAGGAGCACAAAGGGCGATTTGTCTGCGAGGCTGCAAGCTTTGATAAAGCAGGGCCGGGGATGACTCAGATGTGGGTAATTAAAGCGTTTGAAGCAGCGGATGGCTCGGGCAGCAATACCAGCTCCAGGCTCTTTCAGCTGCTGGAACTGGGTCACGCAGGAGCCTGGCGCTGGCGTGGCCGTGAGCCAACGGCACCGCCGGTGCCCGTGTGCCGGAGGGCGGCCGGCTCGTCCCTGCCCTGGGGCCGTGCCCGCTGCTCTGCGGGCACCGGGCAGCTCCGGGGGGGCTGTTCCAAGGGGTCTGTGTGCGGCTGGTGCAGGTTGGAACCCGGAGCCCTCCTCCCTTGGGAGTCCTCGTGCCCCGTGAAGCACAGCAGGAGGCCACCGGGGAGCTCCCGGCCGCTCAGCACCTTCCGCGGGGGTGCAGCCGCCCTCGTGTCTCATCTGCAGCCTTTAATCCTTCCCATGTGGTACCTTCAGGGCTACAACACAGCCAAAAGCCATCTTACGCGTGTTGCAGACGTGTTGGGGGTGCCTTTAAGCCCCTGGGGTGTTGCAGAGGGCTTAGAGCCGGGCTCCAAGAGCCACTTCTGCAGGATGGAGCCCACCAACGGCCCCCTGCCTGCATCTCCAGTCCTCACCCCGTCTCCTGGCCTCACCCCATCTCCCGTTCCTTGGTCCTCGCCCCATCTCCCATCCTCACCCCATCATCTCCCGTGTCCTCTCCCTCCGAGGCCGGGCTGCAGCAGTCTCCATGGTAACTTGGGATGCCCGCGGAGCCTGGAGTGAGGCATTCAGGCAGGGGAGGGGGTGCGGTGCCGGGGGTGCTCCCTCATCCCTGGGTCTCATCATTGCACCCCAAAATCCTGGTCAGCTGCCCCATCCCCAAAGCTGACAAACCACCCGTTTTTCAGCCCCAAAATGCTGGGGTTTGTACCTTGTCGTGGAAAAATGTTAAAACCTGTGTTAATGTAAATACATCAGAGGTGCCAACAGCCTCCCGCCCTGCTCTGTCCTGTGCCAAAATCCTCCCCAAAGACTGAGGCTGGAGGGAACGCGGTCAGAGCCTGGCAGTTTGGGGATGCCTTGGGGGCTGCTTCCACTGGGAATGGGATGGGACGGGATGGGGATGCAGCTCTCCTCTCTCTTTTCCTTTGTCCCCGTGTGGCTTCATGTGTCACATGGGGTCACCTCTCCCCACCTGCCATGAGCTGTGGCCCTCCTGGAACATCCCAAGCATCCCACGTGGCAGGGGCTGGATTTTTCCCCACCTCAGGACAGGTTTCCTTGCTTGGCTCAGGCAGCTTTTCCCAACCAGAGCCTTCTGCAGCCATCAGGCTTTGGGTGCCACTCACCCGTCACCTCCTGACAGCGGGCAGTGCGGCTCCGAGATGTCCCCCAGCACCGGGGACTCACCAGCAACCCACAGTGGGGGGCTCAAATCCACACCACCGTGACTCACGTTTCCTCCCAGCGCCCAGCTCCTCGGCTCGCTGCCACCTCTATTTTTGGAGCCTCTCAGCCAGGAGGAGCACGGATCATGAATAAGCTCACCACACCGGCCCCGCGTCTCCCCGACGTCTCCGTGCGGCTCCGGCAGCGCCTCCCCGGGCTCGCGGTGCCCGTCCCTGTGCTGCTGCCGTGGTGGGGACGGATCCTGCGCAACGGCAGCCCCCGAGCAGCGTCCGCGTGAATCAGCCAGGAGCTGAGGTGGCGGCGTGGTAGCAAAATATTTCCTTTTAAAGGGCTTGTTTGGGGTTCTGGGGTTGGGTTTTGTGTGTTTTTTTTTTGTTTTTTTTTTGGCTAGCTGCAGAGCTTCGCACCGACTTGGCATTGATCAGCTGTGCTCCAAACGAGCAGATCACTCACAGTTATTTTTACTCACAACCTCCGGTATTTCAGGTGGGCCTGCAGCGGCTCGCTTCGCATCTCCACGCACAAAACTGACCAAATGAGGTTCCAGAAGTGGAAGCAGAAGTCAGGGCAGGAGCCTCCGAGAGGCTGCAAGGTGCTGGTGTGGCAGGGCCGGGTCCGTGCTGCCCTGCTGCCGGTGCCAGGCTCGCCACGAACCCACCCGTATTTTTCTTGTCCATCGCCTGGGGACTGGTGATGGAGAAGAAAAAGCGGCCCCGGGATCCCCCGGATCCCTCCGCCCTGGTGCGGTGCCCGCGGCCACAGTCAGTAACCACGGGGTGATGGAGGCGCTGGGAGAATGAGGCTGGAGGAGAGCAGCACAACCGAGCACTCGAAGCTTTGGGGGTTTGGGAGGGGAACGGGGCGATGGTAGCGCGCTCGTCCCTCTGTCCCCACCAAGGGGTGGCTCGGTGGTTTCCCCCAGCCCCATTTCCCCCCAGGGGATGCTCCGAGAGGCCAGGAGCAGACCCGAGGGGCTGTGGCAGCAGCTTGGCCACCCGCAGCCCCCGTCCTCACAGTGCTGGGCTAAAATTATCCACCTGGCTTGGAATTAAGCGAACAGCTCAGCCGAACAGAACCCGAGTGGGCCACTGCGGGGCCATCAGACCGCGGCTTTGCCTTTTCTGTCTGTGACAAGGAGGGGAGGGCCCTTTCAGCCACAGCCCGGTGACAATGACATTGATTTCCTAGACCTTTTGGTGTGGCCAAATCTGTATTTTTAGCTGGAGAAAAAAAAAAAAACAAAGAAAAAAAAAAAAAGAATAAATCACGTGGCCAAGTCCCTGCCCTGATGCGAAGCAGGCTGGAAGCAGGAGATGAAAGCCTTCGCTGCCGGAGCCAGCAGATGTGCAGGGCTCACTGCCTGCTCCCCGTGTCCCCAGTGTGGGCACTGTGCCACCAGCCTGTCCCCTGCACCCCCAGCCCCTCCAGGTGCCAGCCCTGCTCCCGAGGGGCCGGGTGCCTGCGCGTCCCCTCGGTGTCCCCGCAGCCCTTCGCCTTTCGGGGGGGCGCTGCCTTCGTCTCCCCTTCTCCGCCACCTCCTCCTCCTCCTCGCTCTCCCCCACCCTGTTCTCATTTCCCCAAGAAGACTTTAATGAAATCTGCCCTTAATTAAATCCACATTCATTTGCATAATTACCAGGAAATTGAAATTAGCCTGCCGACGTGGCTGGAATACGTTTGGGTGCGAGGCGGCCGTGCCCGCTTGGCACCTGCCCCCGTCCCCGCTCCCAGCCCCACCCCGGGGGGACCACGGTCCCTGCCATCCCTTTGGCTTTATTTTAAAAAAAGAAAGTCTTCACTGCCATTCAGAATGTTTGTTTTTTTTTTTTTTGCTTTTATAACTATATATTTTGTCATTTTTTATGTTTTTAGTTGTTTTTTTTTTTTTTCCTTTTTCAACAGTGACAAACTGAGGTAACGTCTGTGACACTACAGCCTCTCCTACGGGAAGAAGGTCCGAAACCCGACAGCCGAGGGAAGTCGAAATAAAAACCTGACAAACCGCCCGAGGTGGCGACCACGGTGCCCGCCCCGCGAGGGACGCCCCGGGGAGCCCTGGGTTCCTTACCTACATTATTGCACGAAAGATCGAGGACATCGAGGGACCTAAGGCAAAAAGGAGAAAAAAACCGCGCCTAACATCTCTAAATCTGTGCGATGCTACTTCTAAAACCGGACCTGGGCCCCTGCAGGCAGGCAGGGCTGGGGGGGGGGGACGGGGACGGGGACGGGGACGAGGGGGCAGCGGCACCGGTGGCAGGCTGCGGTGGGTCACGGGGGGACACGGCGGGACCCCCGCCTGCCTGGCGGCTGCTGTGTAAACTGCTGCTGCTTCGGGGTAGCGTGATAGCCCTTTGTGCGGTAGTTCGGGGTCCGGAGGGGATGGGGGTGCCGGGGGCCCCTCAGGGTGCCCCCCCCACCCCGTGCCCATGGGTCCTGCAGCAGCATCAGCGAAGCCCTGCCAGGGTTTGGGGGGGGGGGGCATCTGCCCCCGTGTCCTCAGCGTGAAGGGGCCACCGTGGCTCCTGCCCCCGCCCTGCCTCACCGCGGGCAGACCCCGGGGTGCTGGGGACAGGGTGGCAGCGAGGAGGGGTGACGGGGACCCTATGGAGGACCCTGGGGAGGTGGCTCAAAGGTGTGTGTCTGTTGTCGTTCCCCCCCCCCAGCTCCCTCCTGGCCATGCAGGAGCCACCAGGCCAGCCCCGGAGCTGTGCCACCGCATTCCTAATCCCTGGGTAGGAAAAGGCTGCAAAGCCCCCCTGGAGCATCACGGATCCTGGCCCTTTGCCCACCCCCCCTGAGCCCAAACCCCCCCCCAGCCGCAGCTCCCCAGCCCCAGCAGGGTCCCTCCGGCCATCGCCGCCCCGCGCCGGGGCAGGGAGGACAGGGTGACACACAGTGACACTTGCTACATCAATGGCTGCCGGCGCACGGCGGCGGCTGCGCAGCACCTCCCGCGGCATGGAGCCAGCGGGGGGGGGGCCTCCTCCATCGCCGCCCTCCGCGCCCCCTCCCGGTCCCCCCAGCGGGGCAGGGACCGGTGCCAGGGGTCAGCTCGCCGCCCCGAAGGCCTCCTCCATGGCGTGGGGTCATCGGCCTTCCTGGGGCTGGGCATGGCGGGGGTCCCAGCGCAGCCCCCCCGTCTCATAATTATTATTATTATTATTGGGGGACCCCTCCCCATGCCACTGCAGGGGGGTCCTGGAGGGGGCGGCGCAGCTGCTGGGCAGGGGACGGTGGCACCGGCGTCCTCCCCAGCTCCTGCCACGCGGGCGGGACAGCGGGGCCAGCATCCTCGGCGCTACCGAGCGCAACCAGTTTTGTCCTTTTCCTCTTGATTTTTCTTTCTGTTGTTGGTTTCGTTTTTGTGTTTTGTTTTTTTTTTTTTTTTTTGCTTCGGGAGGAACGGCTCCCGGTCCTGCTGCCGCCACCGCCAGCAGCCCCTTGCCCATCCTGTCCCCGGGCTGGAGCCGCTGGGAAAGGAGCCGCGCGCCGCCCCGGTGCCCTCAGACGCAGATCTCTATTGCTGTGGCCAGGACCATCTGCCCTTTGCCTTTGTCCTGCCGGCCGTCTGTCCTGCTGGCCGGCCCGGGCGAGGCCGCGCTCGGCTCGGGGCCGGCGAGCCGGGGCCCGCTGCCGTCGGTCAGGATGGTCCTCTTGAGCGGCGCGGGCGTGCAGGAGCCGGCCGCCTCGTGGCGGTGCGCCCCGGCCGGCAGCTTGTCCCCGGCGTGCTTGCGGGAGCGGTAGGAGGGCCGGCGGCGCACCTCGGCCATCAGGTCGTACTTGATGAAGTAGAAGACCTCCTTGACGGGGCAGCGCTTCTCCGGGTCGAGGGCCAGCAGGCGCTGGAACATGCGCAGCGCGCTGTCCGTGAAGCGCCGCCACTGCGAGGGCAGCCCCGCCAGCCGCCCCTTCTGCCACCGCACGAACTCCTCGAAGAAGGTGTCGGAGGCAGCCGCCGCCTCCCAGGGGAAGTTGCCGGTGAGGACGCAGAAGATGAGCACCCCGAAGGCCCAGACGTCGATGCTGGTGTCCACGGCGAAGCCCTCGGCCCGGCCGGCTTGGCACACCTCGGGCGCCGTGTAGGGGATGGTGCCGCTGATGCGCTTGACCCGGCAGCCCACCTTGCGGGTCATGCCGAAGTCGGCCAGTTTGACGCGGCGGCAGTCGCGGTCGAAGAGCAGCACGTTCTCCGGCTTGATGTCCCGGTGCACCAGGCTCTTGCTGTGCATGTAGTCCAGCGCCAGGCCCAGCTGCTGCACGCAGCGCTTCACCATGTCCTCGGGGAGCCCCACCTGCGGGTGCGGGACACGGTCATCCCCTGCCACCCCACCCGGCCCGCCCGCGGACCCCCGGTGCCAGCTGCTGCTCCGTTTGCTGTGCACCGGGGTTTTACTCTAGGTGTCTCCCATCTTGCTCCACGGGGCTTCTCCACTTTTTGCTTCCCTTTCTCCACCCTTCCTCCTCTCCCCCACCCCTTCTGCTCCAGGGATGCCCAAAGCAGGACCAAGCCAGTGGGGTTCCCAGGCCACTATTTATGGGACCCAGGCCACCCAGGGGATGGGCAATGGGTCTGGTGATGGGTCCCAGCACACCCAGGGGAAAGTTTCTGAGTCCCAGGACACCCAGGGGATGGGCGAAGGGCCCCTGCTTTTAGGTGCTGCAGTACTTCGGTGTTGGCACCGCTGCCAGCGGGACTGCCCCAGGTGGATGTGCCTGGTCCCCACATGTCAGGCTCCAAACAGCTCCACAGGCACCGGGAGCCCCACCTTGCACCCTCGTGAAGTGCGAGTCGGGTCGGTGGCTTTGCCCAGCATCCTGAGGACACTGAGCCCTCGCGCCTCCCACCCCAGCACCCCGCTGCGGCTCCCACCTGCGGGGGGATGATGTCGAAGAGGTCCCCGCCCGGGGCGTACTCCTGAGCAAAGACGTAGCAGTCCTCAGTCTCGAAGACCACATCAAAAACCTTGATGATGAAGGGGCTGGAGGAGAGCGTGTTGGTGATGCTGAACTCCCGCAGGAAGTTCTTCAGCTTCGTCTTGCTCTTGTTGACAAACTTCAGGGCCATCTTGGTGCCTGCAGCGGGCAGAGGGCTGGCTGAGCACGGGGCATGGCCGGCAGCAGCGCTGCGTGCCCAGCGGCCACATTCCCGAGCTCGGCCACGCACGGGGGCTCCCCCCTGCTCGCTGCCCACCCCGCTCCCCTCACCTGTGCTTTTGTGGGACACCAGGTCCACCTTGCCGTAGGTGCCCTTGCCGAGCTCGCGGATGAGGTCGTAGTGCTTGTTGATGTCGGTGCCCGAGAGGGTGCGGATGGCCAGGGACTGCATGTCTTCGGTGATGAGCGGCACCCCGCAGCAGGCCAGCTTGCGCGACGGCTCCTGCTCAATCGACCCGGCACTCATGGCTGTGCTGCAAGGCAGAGGCGCGTCACGGCTTTGGCCCGCGAGGACGACGGGAGCCAGCCCCGTCCCCTAACCCCGCTCTGCCCGCACAGAGCATCCCTCGAGAGCCCAGCACACCCAGGGAGATGCCCCAGGACCCCAAAAAGCCCCCGCAACCAGCACAGCCTCCGCACGGCGCACCAGGAGCTGAGCTCCCACTCACCACCACGCCGCAGCCAAACCACCCTCTGAGCATCTTCAGCGAGCGCTGCCCTCCTTCGTCCCCAAAACCACGAACCCGGCGCCGCTCCCCGACCGGCCCGGCACAGCGCCCGGCTCGCCCCGGCCCACGGACACTGGGAACCCCCGGGATGGCCGCAGAGAGGGGACCTGGGCGGATGGAGCCGGCTGCGTTTGTTTTGTAGCAGATTGACAAAAATCATGGGATAGCAGCTGAGCGGGCGCGGGTATATATTTAGATTTTTAATGCGGCAAAAAAAAAAAAGAAAGAAAAAAAAAAAAAACACTCAAAATTAATTCCAGTGCCTCCGGGACAAGCGGCATCCCTGGGTCCCAGGACCGGGGCTGAGCCTTGTGCCATGGCCCCACGGAGACTGAGGGGGAGCAACGGAGCTGGCGGAGAGGAGGTGGATGAAGGGCATCAAGGAGCAAACCTGGGAGGAGAGGGGAGCGGAGACGCACGGGGACGGTCCTGGCCCTGCCCTGCCCGATGCACGGGGACCTGCTTGTCTGCTGAGGCTGAACCCGATCTCCAAACTCGCCCTTGTTTCTTTAAACTACGGCCGTGCTGCCTCTCATCCCAGTTTTTCTTTTTTTTTTTCTTTCCTGGGAAGTTGGGCAAAAAATAGAAAAGGAACTTAAACATCATGATGTTCCAAAAATGTAACGGCTTGACTCATAAGATCTCCAAAGCAGCTCATCTCCATAGTGCTTTATTGGCCTTGTGGAAGAGGAGCACCATCTCAGTGTCTGGTTGCTGGAGGT
This sequence comes from Aythya marila, assembly GCF_965140915.1. NCBI lineage: Eukaryota > Metazoa > Chordata > Aves > Anseriformes > Anatidae > Aythya > Aythya marila. The sequence goes on along the minus strand of NC_139056.1, from coordinate 5,814,613 downwards.
GGAGGTGGGTTAGTGCAGAAGCTAAATGGATGCAGCAGGACTAAAAACAGCTCGCAATACCCTACAAGAAGAATGATGGCTGCACTTGAATTTACAGTCCAGCTTGTCAATGTCTGTTAATTAACCTGTGTTGAAATACTATTATTCAAGTCGGCAAAGTTGTTTTTTTTATTAAAAAAAACATGCCTGTGGGATATGAGATGAAGGACTGCCTGCTGCTGAGCAGCTCTCCAAGTCAAGGACTGCTTGCTTTTCCTTAATCTGGGCTTTTTCTAACCTCCTGCCTGATGGGTTTTTGAGGCCGTGCTGCAGAAAGCTCCCTCCTGACCTGCCACAGAGACGTGGCCCTCAGAAATGGGTGTCCCCAGGGATGGACGTGTCCCCGAGGAGGGGGAGTCCCTGGGGATGGGGCTGCTGCTCGCAACGCCCCCAGCTCGGCCGCTGTCCTCCCCGAAGTGCCAGCAGGTTGGATGGGAGCACGGAGCCACTGCCATTCCCAGGAAAATCCAGCAGCGGCGGCGGCCAAAACACCAACACGCCCAGAAAAAAAAAAAAAAAAAAAAAAAAAAAAAAGGAAACACAGAAGTTTTCATTAAAAATTGAAATGCTTTGAAAACATGCTGGTTCCTATGTAAACAGCAAAGGCAGCAGCGGGGACAGGGACGAGGACGCTTCCATCTGGCTCTGCACAGTCACGAGGACTGCGGGACACCCGTCCCCACCTGAATTTTGGGGAGCTGCTGGGGAAGGAGCTCTGCCCCACGAGGGGAACGCCGGCATCCCGCCGTGCCCGAGCAGCCACCACCACGGCACGAGCCCAGGGGTGACACCCAAGGGGCAGCAAAGCCACCGCCGGGTGCCACCGGTCCCCACTGCCCGCTGCAGGCAGCTTGCGCCGTCATCTGCGTGTCCTGAACCGTTTCTCCTACTATTCAGACTAAAATTGTTCTGTGTTTAAGCTTGAGAACCATTTATCTCATTGAGCGAGGAGGATAATCCACCCACTGCTTCCTCGCTCCATGGCATGTATTTATAGGCAGGCGCTCGTCTCCCGGCGGCAGCTGTCTCTCCTCTCTCCTCTCTCCTCTCTCTCCTCTCCCCGAGCCTCCCCTGCTCCGTGGTCCCCAGCACCCGGTCCCCATCGCCCGCCAAGGCCCCGGTGCCACCCGCTGCAGGCGCGATGCTGCACGAGCCACTCGGCCGAGTGCCGAGCCCTGGGCGCATCGGCTCTGCCAATAAGTAATTGGCAACTCATTAAGAGCTCATTGAGAGGAGCAGGGGCAGGGAGAGGCGGCTGCCGGAGCGGTGGCTGCTTGGAAATGGAGAGGGGAAGGGATAAAAAAATCCCTCCGGCCACATCGGAGGGGGACAGGTCAGAAAACCAGCCCGGCTTTAAACGGAGGAGCAGGGTTTGGTGCTGGGGGTTTGGGAAGAAGCCCACGGGGCAGGGCTCGGGGCTCTGCAGGACACAGATTTCCCTTTTAGCAAGGAACGCAAAGCGCCCAGCAGCGGGCAGGCGTCCCCGCGTCCCAGCCGGAGGAAACTGAGGCACAAAGCAAGGAAGCGACTTCCCGCGGCCACACAATGCGCCAGGGGCCAGCATCGGCCCCACGTGTCCCGGTTCTGCTCCCACGGTGAGCGGGGTCCCCTGGCACCAAGCAGGCACCGGCCCTCGCTCCCCATCCAGGTGTGGGGATGGGGGGACCAGGGCTGTGACACAGCCCCGGGGTGGGATGAGGTATCCCATCCTGGCCCGCATCCCGTGAGGAGCTCTGCACGCTGCTCTGCACCCGTTCAAGCACCAGGAGCCCTTCCTGAGCCCATTTTGGGGGGAAGGATGCTACGGGCTGAGCTGGCAGCCAACCCGCCGCGTGCCGCACCGCGACTTTGCTGGAGGAGTCACCGCAGGACACTCGGGGCCGATCCGCGCAGCACCTCTGGATGCTCGCCCTGCAGCTCAGCCCCAGGCGCCGAGGGCAAGCTGAGAAAACCGGGGCTCTACCAGCGGCGAGGAGCAAGAAGGGGACAGCAGAGCTCACCTGTGCCCGGCGCAGCCCCACCAGGGCTGTCCCCGCGTCCCTCACCGCCCTGGCGATGCCCACGCCGCGGCCGGCAGCAGCCGGGGCCGAGCCGCAGGCTCTCAGCGTGCCGCTCCATTTCCAGCCTCCGCCGCCTCTCGGCTCCGTTCTCATCTGACCCCATTACGGGAACATGTCAGCTCCTCGCGGCTCGTCGGGGCCGTGGGGACGGGCGCCAGGCAGAGCAGCGTTATTAGCTGCGTTTCCCCTGGGCACCAGGACACCGGCATCCGGGGACATCGGCAAGGGCACCTTGGCCTAACGAGGCCAACGTCTCCACGGGAGGGCATTGTGCAGGGGATGGGACGCTCGGGGTGTTTTTTTGCCAGGGTTGGTGGTGTTGCAGGGCAAGACCCACGTGGGTGCAGCCAGAAGGCCGTGAGCACAGGGGGAAAACATCCATGTCCCAGCTACTGACCCCGCTCCAGTCCCTCCTTTTTCCTGCGCAGGGAACGGGGGGAATCGCTGCCGTTTTGGGGTTTCTGAAACCCCAAAAGCTGGCCCTAAAGGCAGCAGGCAGCAGCTGGGGGTGGCCGCCCGACACCAGCACACACACAAGTGATGCCATGGCCTTAAGTGTGCACGGGGAGAGGGCGCCTTCGCCGGGACCCACAGCGGGGCTGCCCAACGCTGCAGCACTTTGGGAGCTGCCCAGCATCCCGCAACCCGGGAGGAGCAACCAGCACCCAGAGGGCAATGGACGGGGCAACAGCTCCTTGGCCTCTCGTTTCTCACGGAGCGAGACCTGACCCCTCGCAGCGGTGACCTGAAGCGCTCTGGAAAGCCCTGGGAGGTGCTGGATGCCACATGCCATACGCCTCAGCCAGTGCCACGCTGCCCTGATCTCCACCGAAGCAATGGTGCCATCCCAGTTCCTGGGTCCGTGACACTTCTCTGCACGGTGGCACCGCGTCCCCAGCCGGCCGGATTTCCTCACACCTCCACTCCCAGGCCGGGGCAGTGCCCGGCAGCAGCCCTGAAACAGGGATCGGCTTCAGCAGAGCCGGTGAGCGCCCCGCAGAGTGCGCGATCGCGGCACATGGGGGCTGCCCTCCTCCTCCTGGTGGAGACCTCTCAGCTACAGGGCAGGGGCAGGCCCCGCTTCACCCACCAGCACCCCAGCAGCAGGAGCCATCTCCCACCCCAGCCCGTGACGAGCTTCTCCAGCCCTTGGTCCCGACAACCCAGGTTGCACAGGCGGCCTCGAGAAATTTTGGGGAGAGCACATCGCCAGCAGCCCCGCTCTGTCCAACGGCACCCGCGGCCCTCCTGAGGGACCGGCAGCGCCCCGAGGAGCCTCGGTGCGCCCCACGCTGCTCTCCTGGAGCTTCTGGGAGGATTTTCCCTGCCCTTGCCCCCAGCTCGGCACTTGACACAGCACCGCTTCCGTACAGCGCGGCCCGACGACAGGACCTTGGCTGCCTTTCAGCGCGCTGCCTTCCCAGGATTTTTCCTGCTGAAGGGGATTGCTTTGTTAGGACCTCAGCTCCTTCTGCCTCCGGCTCCTCCCGCCTTCTCCCAGACTTGCCGCTGGCACCGGGGATTTATGATTACTTCATTGTTTGATTGGTTTCATCAGCCTGTCAGCATCTCCCTCCCGAAACTCTTCCACCAGTGCCGGCAGCACCGCGCCTTCGGGATCGGCAAAGACAAACGCCGCGAGCGGCACCTGCCTGGTCCCCGCGGGGCTGGGCCAGCCACGGCCTCGTCCCTTCCCACCCTTGGGGCAGCGTCCCTGCCACCTCGGTGCCAAAACCAGCACCACGGCCACTCCAGAGGGGTTGTGTCCCCACGGAGGGGCTGTGTCCCCACACTGGACCCTCACAAGCCGGTGCCGCCCGTGGCCCGCTCACCCCAGCGCCCCAGCTGCCACCGCTAGGGACAAGTTGCCAAGGTGTGGTCACCAAATCCTTCAGCTATGCCCCGAAATGTCCCAGCCCTTTGGGGAAGGGCAGAGCGAGGCCACTGGAGCCGCAGCGAGCCGGGATGCCGCCGGTTGGCGGGCTCAGCACCACGGGTCGAGGCTTCGCCTCCCGGCACACGGCACCGGGTACCCGACGCTCGCCAGCCCCAGGGTGGGTGGCAGTGGGGGTGCGCTCCCCTCGCCCACCGCTGCCAGGGGGATGCTGTGAGGGCTCGGGGCTGCCCCCGGTGCCCTTGCCCACCTTGCCCACCGCTCGCTGCCGTCCCCGCTCCTCTGTGGGGTCGCTGCCCCCAGCCCCGCTCTGGGCACGGCGCCGCCGCATCGCCCCCAGCCTCCCGGATCGCCCCTCGTGTCCTCGAGCCGTCCCCGCGTGTCGCCGGGCGGCGAGGACGGAGCCCCCCCGGACCCTCCCCGACCCCCCAGCGCCCTCCCCACTCCTCCCCAGCCCCTCTCGGCCACAAAACTCCTCTCGGCTCGGGCTCACGCCGCTTCCGTCTCCGGCCCCGGCAGCCGCAGGGCTGGGGCCGCACCGGGCGGGGGCTGCGGCGCAGGTGGCGGCGGGGACCGGGCGGGGACCGGGGGGCGCTGGGGGGGGGGTCTCGGTGCGGGGCTGGGGAGGGGGCGACCCCAGGCAGGGGCTGGGAGCGGGGGGGCTGTCCCCGAGCCCCCCATGCACACACACACACACACACACACACAGCCGGGGGGGAGCGGGGGGCCGCCGGTTTTTTTCCGATTTTTGTTTTTTTTTTTTTTTTCAATAATCATCCCTTTGATCGGGCTCCTCTCGAAATGGCGCTTCCCCCCCCCTCTCCCCCCGTATCCTTTTTCCCCTTCCCCTCCCCTCCAATCTCGCCGTGCAGACAAAAGGGCCGCTCCGCCGCCCGCACAAAGCCGAGCTCCGCCGCTCCTCCCTTCCCCTCCGCCGCACCGGGGCCGGCCCCGAACCGCACCGGGACCAGCTCGGAGCCTTACCGGGGGGGCTCGGACCCCTCCGTCCTCGGCGGCACCGGCAGCCTCCTCCCTCAGCCCCCCGCTCGGGGCCGCTCCGCCGGGCTCATCCCGAGCAACCGGAGCCGGGAGCGGCGCCCCCCCCCCCAGCTCCTCGCCGCCGGAGCCCCCCCGGCCGGGCAGCGCCGCCGCCGCCCCGCCCCCGGCCCCGCCTCCGTGATCCACGCGGGGAGCGCGGCACGGGTGGGGGCGCCCCCTCCCACCCCCCCCCCCCGGCACCCACGCGTGTCCCCTTGTCCCCAGCCCCGCTCGCGTCCCGTCGGCGCCGGGCAGCGGGTTGGGGACGGTGGGCATGGGGATGGGGATGGGGATGGGGATGGGGATGGGGATGGGGATGGGGATGGGGACCCCCCCCCTCCCCGCATCGGTCCGGGTGTCCCCCCCCGGGGTGGGTGCTGAGAGTGGGAGAAGCGTTTTTGGGGGAGAAAACGGCCGGAAGGGGCAACGCTGCGGGAAATTGGGGTGGGCACGGAGGGGACCTCGGGGACACGCCGGGTGGAAGGGGCCTCGCCGGTGCCACCGCACGATCGGGCCCCGCGCCCTGACCGCCCCCCACACCCAGCTGCCCCCCGGGGCTGTCCCCGTGTCCCCTCCCGGTGCCACCCCAGCGGCAGCAGCTCCCCGGGTGCGGAGCTGCCCCCTGGATCCCTCCCGCCGGCCCTACTGCTAGCTGCGGGCTGTTTCTAGGTCAGATACGGGGAGCGGTGCCGGGGAGCAGCGCCAGGGGAACCTGCGTGGGGACAGTGGCCACGGACCCAGGACACGGCACCCGCCCCGGTGACATCGGGGGACCAGCAGCGGGGACAGGGAGCGCTGCGGGTGCTGCTGTTTGCAGCCCCGTTGGGCACAGCGGGTTTGGGGGAGCGCACGGTGCGTCCTACAGTGAGCTGTGGGGAAAGTGCCTGCTCCGTGGGGTGCCGTGGGGCTCCGTGGGGCTCTGTGGGGCTCCGTGGGGCACCGTGGGGCTCTGTGGGGCTCTGTGGGGCTGGGTCGCCCCTGCCCATCGGACGCTGGGTTTGCAACTGCAGACCGCGCCCCAGCACGTGGCAGGCCGTTGGTCACGCACAGATGGAATAATAACAGCAACGACAATAACACCGGCTCCTGTTTGCACAAAGCTCACGGTCTCCAAAGCATTTAGAGAATATTAATAACTAATTATGATCAGCGAGATGAAGGGAGCCGGGTCCAACACGTTTGTCACCCAGCGCAGTCCCAGACCGTGCCAAAGCCCCGAGTGCCCCCGGGATTCCCGCCAGCGGCTCCGGGGGACACGTCCCAGCTTGTGCTGGGGGATGAGCTCGGGCAGAGCAGGCAGTGGGAAAATGACCCAGAAAAGGGAAAAGGCAAATTGTGGCTCCTCAGGAATGGCTTCCTGCATCGCCACGAGCACCACGAGGGTTCGGAGAGCCAAGGACGAGCTGGGGACACGCAGGTCCCTGCTGGAGCTGCTGTTCGGATCGGAGCTGCCTGCGTGCCACAGAGAGGGCGACCAGCTCGGGGACACATCCCCAGATCTGGGGTAAGCAGCTGTGAACGCACCCAATGCTTGAGAAAGGCTGGGATTGGAGCATCTCCCCCCCGCAAGCCGAGAGAGAAGTGTTGCAGAAGCAGAAAGCCCGAGCTGGTTCTAAAAGCCCCGTCCCCTCCAAACTCGGAGAGGTCGCTCATCCCCTCGCCATCTCTCGGAGCCGTGAGCCGTGAGCAGCTCAGCCCAAAACGAAGGCGCCGCCGCCGCGAGCGGTGCTGCCGGAGGGCAGAGCTGGTGGCCACGGCCGGCGGGCACGGAGCCGCTGTCACGCCTTGGTGCCAGGAGCTGAAACCTGCCTGGAGCTGATGGCGGGGATGCTGGGGAGGAGCAGGCAGGGAGGGAGGCAGGGAGAAAGGCAGGGAGGGAGAAAGGGAGGCAGGGAGGGATGGAGGCAGGGAGGGATGGAGGCAGGGAGGGAGGCAGCCGCGGAGCGGAGCACGCCGGGAGCCGCAGCGGGAGCAGCCGGGGATGCGCTCGGCCCCCGGGGAGGTGCCTCCCCTCCCGGCTGCTTTTGGAGATTTTCCCCCATCGAGCTCCCAAACCTGCTGTGCCCTGCCGGGAGCTGCCCAGCCTTCGCTCCGCCTCTCGCTCCGTGACCTTCACTGCTCGTGGGTCATCCTCACCGCGTGTGGCCGCTGCTGCTCGCCCACCTGGGGGTACCCGACCCATGGGGGGGGCAGGGGGGTCCCAAGGGGACGCAGGGCCGGTGGGAGCCGGTGATCCTTCCATGCGATGCTCCCCTGTGCCCAGAGCAGATTCCTGGCTGCTGCTCCCAAGGTCAGGGAGGAGACGCAGCCCAGGGCACCGCAGGGCGCAGGCTGCAGCCCTGCTGGGGACAGGCTGAGCCACTGCTGACGGCCATCGGGGCACTGCCTCCCCTCCCGCAGCCCCCCAGGCTCCATCCCCTGCTCCTGGGGGGCAGGGGAGCAGCGGTGACCCCAAGCCAGCCGGGCAGGGGGCTCAGCCTTCTGCTGCTGCCTCCCTCGGCACACGGGGGGTGCACGAGGCCACAGGAGCCGCTTGCAGGCAGCTGGGGAGCAGCGTTAACTCTGGAGCGTAATGATGGCCACTGAGTTACTGCTTGGAGAAGAAACGTAACGGCTTGTTTTTGGGGGTGTTTCTTCCGAAATGAAGCAGAAGGGGGGGTTCTCTGGGGGTGTGAGGGGGTCACGGCGCCGTGTTGCTCCCCCAGGTCTGGGTGCAGAGCCGCAGGCAGTGTTTCCCGTCCCATTTACAGCCAGGGCCAGTTCAAAGCCAGCAGCAGGAGCAAGACAGGGGCATGGGGACAGCCCGGCACGGCCCGGCCCGGCTCAGCGCTCCTGCCGCCTCCGCTCGCAGCCCGTTCTGCTGGCACCATCTAGCGAGGGCGAGGGGACCGGCAGCAGCCGCCAGCACCGCGTGCGGGTGGCCCGGTGGCTCGGTGGCCCGGTGGCCCGGTGCTGTCCCCTGTCCCCTGTCCCCCAGCCCGCTCGGGGATGTCCCCTCCCTGCTCCATCCAGGCTCCGGGTGCGGGAGGCGCAGCGGGACAGGAGCCGGGGGTGCTCGGGGGCTGCTTCGTGCCCCGCTGCCAGCCCCGGTGCCCCGCGTCACCGCGTCCCCCCAGCCCCTGGGCCATGACTCACGGTGATGGAGGCTCCAAAAATAATTAAAAAAAAAAAAAAAAAAGTGTTTTACCCACCAAAATAAATCCTACAGCTTCCGCCGTGCTGGCAGGAAGGACGGACACCTTGCAGAGTGCCCGGGCTGCCACGTGCCCACCGGGGATGAGCCACAGCTCGGCTCACAGCCCTGCCTGGCCCCTGGGACCCAGACCTGGCCCTGGTGGGTGCCCCTGCCACGGCAGGAGGAACGGCCAGGGGTGGAGGGAGGGGGCTTTGCCCCGGGGACGGTGGCATGGGCCAGCAGGCGGCAGTGGCCCAGTGCCACAGAGGAGCAGCTGGGCACGGCGTGTGCCGGCGTTCACACCTCGCGTCCCTGCCGGCTGCCCGGATAATTCAGGCACCGCGCGTTTGCCTTGGCTGCCGCTCAGCAGCGCGGGTGGGAGAGGTTTTGGGGCCAGAAAACAGCGGGGAGGGAGGGAGCCGAGTGCTGGTGCCGCTGCAGAGAGGCCTTTGCAAGCTGGCGCTCGTGGCCCTCCCTGGGGACCAGCACCTGCCCCCTGCGGTCTCTGGGAGCAGGGTCTGGCCCCGCTGAGAGGAGAGGGCACGGGCAGGATGGTGGCAGGGTGCCCTGTTTGTAGGGCAGCCGGCTGTCCCACAGCTGGAGGTGGCCGAGCAGGAGCTGCCACACCAGCTGCACGGGGACGAGTCCTGGGGGCACATCAGCATCAGTGCCACCCCAAAATCCAAGCCAGCCCGCTGCCCCCAGGGCTCCCCATGCTGCCGGGGCAGCCCTGCAGCAGGACACAGCCCCCAGCTCCTCCAGAGCTGCTGCGACCTGTTGGGATGCGGCAGGAGGTGCACCCCAGCCGACAGTCCCACTCCTGTGGGCACAGCATGGCACGGCACGGCACCAGGGAGGGACACACACACACACACACACCTCTTGGAGAGCTGCTGGCAGGGAAGCACATGCTGGATGTGCTCACGTGCTGGGCACGCAGCCTCTCCTGGCACAGCGTGGCACAGAGCCGAGCCCCGGACCCCTCCAGCCGTGTCTGCTCCAGGGCAGGCTCTGGCACAGGCTCTGCAGGTGGTTTTCCACTGGTCACTGTCCCCAACCCGCCTCGGTGCCGTGTCCCCCCGCGGCATCCCCGTGGCACTGACCTGTGCAGGTGCAGGGGCTGCAGCTCCTCTTTCTGGAAGCAGACGAAGCAGAAGGAATCCATCGCGCCAACGCACCCGGGTGAGGGGGAATCCAGGCCGGGCAGCGCCGGAGAAGTGTTGGCATCTTCCTCGCCCTCAGCAGTGCCGCCGGCGGGGTCTCACATTCACCCGGCCAGGGCCATGGTGTCAGGGAGCCCCTCACACCGCTGGGCCGGCCGCTCACCGCATGGGGAGGCAGCACCGGGCTGGGACGTGTCCCTCATCACCCTCGCCGTGGAGCCAGCAGTGCCCGGTGCCACCCCGGCACCCATCGCGCAGCAGTGCTCAGGGGCTGCGTGCGGGGTCCGAGGGGTCCAGCAGGGCAGGACGAGGCCCCGGCCGAGCCCTCGTGGCACTTCAGAGGCCAGAGGATGCGGCCACCCCACTCTGGACCCCGGCGCCCATGTGGCACCCAGGCGGCGGGCACAGCCCCGGTGCCCGTGGCCCCGTCACCGCTGCGTCCCCGGCGCAGGACTTGGTGGCAGGCAGGCGGCCGGGCCCCGCGTGGCCGCGGAGGAAAGTTGGAGATCTCACCGGCAGAGCCGCCGCTCGCTCTGGCAGCTCCGGCGGCGTGCGGGTATTAATAGCTCCAGAGCCATGCGGCGAGGCTGGGGATTAACTCCTCGGCTGCCGCCGCCGGCCCTGCCCGGGCTCCGCGCTGGTGCCGCGGGGTTTGGCGGCGCCGCGGCTGAGACCTGGCAAACTCAGCGCTGTGCCGGTGGGGCGAGGCAGGGCGGCCGTGGTGGCGGTGTCCCGGAGCAGCAGGGCCTCGTCCCGGCCCGTGTCCCACCCCCTGGGGTGACAGCAGAGGGCAGGTCCCTGCGGGGGGACATGGGGAGGCTTCCCCAGGCCGGCCATCGGCTTCGTCATCTCTGGCCGTGAATTATTCAGTGCGCCGCTCCGCTTGCAGTGTATCTGCCCCAGCCACTCCCACCCTAATGGCAAAAATCGATGGATTTTAAAGCCTCATGGACAGAAAGCTCCTGGCCCTGCCACCGAGGGCTGGGCTGCGGGCAGGCTGCTCCTGTTCCGCATGCCACCAGTGCCGGGGGATGTCCTCGGTGCGAACCTCCCCAGGACCAAACCTGGAGGGCGATTCAGCCCTAAGTCACATTTGTCACCTTTGTCACCGTGGAGGGACAGTTCCTGCATGTCCCAGCCGTGCCTGGGTGCGGGCACCAGCATCCCGCAGGCATCGGGAGCTCCTCTCCACCCCGCAGGGTGCAGCGGGTGCCTTCTCCGCTGCCGTTCCCCCAGGGCCCTGGCACCCACCCAGGCACCCACTCACCAGCAGCCTGCTGCACAGAGCGACGAAAATGTTAAAATTTAATGTCTCGGCTAATGGGCTGAGCAGTGGAGAGGAGAAATGTGGAAAAAAAGAGGGCCGCTCTCCCAAGGAAGGGAAGAGGAGAGCGTGGCCAGCCCTGGGGAGCCCCTAATGGCTTCTGGAGGGGCCGCGTGGTGCCGGGCTGATGGGACCCCTCTCGTTTCTTAAAAACCATTAGCTCCTCGCAGCCCCCACGGAGATGTGGGATGGAGCAGCCGGGCGCTGCTCTGCCTGGCTCCGGGCTCCACCGTGGATGTCTCCGGGTGGGACCCAGCACGTGGAGCCCCAGCTGTGCCGTCCCCTGCACGTCCCCTCCCCAAAAGTCAGGAGGCTGAGGACAGGGAGATCCTGATGTCTCTTTGCGTTGCTTGGTTGGGCTTTTGAGGCCTAGGAAGAAAAGCCAGGCACTGAAATTTGTGCAGGTTTAATAAAAAAAAAAAGCCGCAGCCCCCAAGTTTCTCCGAAGTCCATCCTTTGGCTGGAACAGAAGTGGTGCCTCGTATCACAGAGCAGCAACGTGGAGGTGAAATAGAGCGTCACCTCTTCCAGACACCAGCCACGGAGAACAGGGCACACAAAGCTCATTTCTTCCAGGTATCCGCAAGCAGCTGTGGCTGGCACCGCAGCCTGTGCCCGCACGAAGCCACTGCTTCAGCAAATCCAACCCCTGGCCATGGGAACAGAACATTTGGGGCCATGGGAAGGAGTCAGGGTGCCTGCCTGCCACAGGGCCTTGCCTGCAAACCCACCCTCCTGCTTTTCTGACCTCCTGTTGTGTCTCAGCCCCCTGAGCTTGTTTGGTCCCAGCCCCTGGAAGCAATTCCCAGGGATGTGAACTGCAAATAGCCCCAGGGGCTTTCCAGTGAGAGGAAACCCTCCGGCCTCGGGGCATCCTGGCTGTTTTGGAGGTGAGTGTCTTCTTTTTGGAGTGTCTTCGGGAGGAGGAGGAAGCTGTGGTGGGGAGCACGCCTTCCCCCAGAGCAGTGGGCTGTGGGTTTTAATTAATTACACATGTCCGTAGTACTTTGAGCTTGTGGGCAAGGCCATTTGCACTCAGAGCCCTTACCTGCCGTAGATTTTAGAGCTTGCTAAGTGAACAAATTGCTTATTGCCAGGCAGCTTACTGAGCAAAGGGGTGGGTTCACGACACAAAACTTTCCCCCGTGTTTCGTGTTTCGAAGTTGCTCTATTGTGCTTATAAACTACAGCTTAACCCCTTCAAAGAAATCACCTTGGGTGGATGTGCAGGAAGGTGCTCATTTACGCATGGCATTCAGAGTGAGTTACAGCTCCCTTTGTGGTAGGAGCAATAAAACAGCAATAAGATGGAAACAGATACCCGGCTGGATTTGAAGAGAGGCGCAGACAGCTGCTGGGTTGGAATAAGACTCAGCCTCAGCCTGGAGGCAAAACCCAAACTCTGCAAAACTGGAATAAAGCAATTAACTGCAATGAATATTTGAGTGTGTGACTGAACAGGCTGGAACGAGGACTGGAGCTGTGCAGGATGCTTTGACGAAAGGGCTTCAAATCAAGTTCTAGTGCATTTCTCTGTGTGTTTACAGTAAAGATAACCGAGGGATAAACCATGCAGTAAAGAACAATCTTCACAAACTCTGTTACCTTAGTCTCCCAAGGTAGCCATTTGGCTCCATGGTGTCTCCCTTTCTTCTGTATTTTATTTTTTTTTTTAGACATAAAGTTAGAAAAGTTTGATGGCTTTTCCCAACTTGGGTTGGTTGGGACATAGTCGGAGCCTTACTGTCTCCCTCTTTAAGATGAAAAAGCCCCAGATTGAAACATAAGGGCTGCAGACAGCCAGTGGTTTCCCCGGCCAGGGCAGTGCAAGACCTTTCATTTCAACAGCAATTGCAGGCATGAGGATATTTTGTTGTCCTTGGAGCAGATGTTGCTACAACAGGGACAAAAGCTTGTGGAGCTCAGAGCACGCTGTCAGCCCCAAATCCTGTACTAAAATGTGCTGCACGCCCTTTGGGTTTTTCAGGGGAAATAGGAACACAGGACAAAAGCTCCCTGTAAGGATCCAGCATTTTGGCACCTTGGCTAAAGCCGGCAGCTCTCGCCTCTGGGGCCTTGTGCCTCCAGCAGGAGCTGGCAAAATCTGTGCCAGGAGCAGAAGCCCAGCTCCAGCCTCCCAGGCTTTCCTCCAGCCCTGGCAGAGCAGGTACACGCTCCTCCTCTCTGCTTTCTGGGTCCTGCTCTGTGCCCAGCTCAGTTTTCTTATTTCTCTCGGTGCCCACCAGCTTGTTCAGTGCCATCCGTATGCCAAACCCCTCCCGCTTCTGGAGTCTCTTTTGTTCTGCCGGTCTTTTTTGTTCTGCCATTCTCTCCAGAAGAGACTGAAAATGCAGTGCAGGGAGAAGCAACTTGCACAGCCCCAGGAGGCAAGGTGCGAGCGGAGCGGCGACGGCCGCAGTTTTGCATCGGGCAGGAGGCTCGCCCTGGTGTGAAACGTGCACGCTGGAGCACATGTCAACAAGCAACGTGCTAAAAGAACAAACCACGATCATGAGATGATCCTTTTAATGGTCTCCATGGATACCTGTCCCATGCCGGTGCAGCTGCGGTGGCCCGAAGTGACGATCGGTGGAGTAAGAGGCTCCAGGCTCCGTGAACACGCGCGCAGGCACGTTGCCGGGCTCAGCCTCACATTTTGGAGACGCTGGAGAGGCTTTGGAGACGGTGCAGTGCCTGGCACGTAACAGCAGCCAGAGTGATCTCCAGAGCAGCCCGACAATGTCAAAGCTGCAAATCTGTGTGACGAGATGTCACCCCGGGGCACGGACACTGCTGCACAGCTCGGTCTGGGAAGAGCTGCAGCATCCGGACCCCAGGCGAGGTTAGGGCTCAGGTCTCCAGCCCTTTATGCACGAGGGGTTCACCTGTGTTTAATGAGCCTTGCCACACAGAGCCCTCCGTTTTAAGGACAAGAACAGTGTTTCCACCAACAGGGACCGGCACAGGAATGCCCAGGACGAGGGGCTGCAGGGTCAGCGCGCTGCTGAGAGGCAGCCACGATGAGAAGCAGGGAAGTGGAAGAAATTCGACAGTGGAAAAAACACGGACTATTCAACCATAATCTTCTTGCTAAGCCTTGCAGTTAGTTACACTCCCCTAGAGGGTTTATTTCTCTCCCTCTCCTGTTGTGTTTAATCCTCTAATGTAACTGCAAGCATTTGCAATATCCTCATATGTATACAGCCCCCCTCTAAAGCCTATTAAGCCACTGGTTTCAGCGCTCTCTTGTAACGGGAAATGCCACAGGAGACTTTGGGAACCATAAGTGTTTTGATCTGTATTAACTTCGCTGTTTTTAGGCTCTGATTGGTCCTGGCTTCATTTTGAAAGGCCGTAGCGAAGGGCTGAATTTCCTGTTTTAATCGTGCCCCTCTTCTCGGTCTCCCCGTTACGTCTTCTCTGCCAGCCCCTTCAGTCATCAGAAAACAGAGGGCGTCAAAGCGGATTGAAGTAAACCTGCAGGGTTGCAATTGGTCTCTGATGCCCGGTAACCGTTCGCTACTGCTGCTGATTAGGACCTGCGGTGTGAGGATTTTCCCTCCTTGTTCATTATTTAATTAGTTACACAGGCACGAAGCCAGTACGAGTGTTCTTGTACGCGTGTGCCTGCCTTGCAGGGTCCTTCACTGAAGTCTCTCAGGGGAAGCAGCCACCCGGGGAGGTGACGGGGCCCCTGTACCCGGTGATGAGGAGGACATGGGATATGGGACTGTGTGAGGCGTGTGGGCACCGGAGGGAGGTCTCTGCCATGACCTCCCGGGCCTGTGCCCCTGTGGCGATGGCACAGACTGGGAGGCTGGCAGTGGATGTGCGTGTGCCAGTGGTGTGAGAAACGCTCTGTAGGCAGTAACACGGGCTGAGGCGAGGATCTCAGTGAAGCAATTGTGATTGCAATGCCAGGCGTCCCACAAGCAGGAGCATGCCTACCAGTTCCATAACACGGTTTATATATATATATATATATATATATATATATATATAATTTTATATATATATTTTATATTTATTTATAAATATAAATATTTTATTTATTTATATTTATTTATATATATATTTTATATTTATTTATAATATATATATATATATATATTTTTTTTCCCTCGGTGACCAGGACCCTCCCGTTTCCCCATGAGTAATCCAGGCTCACAGTCTACCCGGTGCCTCACAGACAATACGTGACTGTCAGTTGCCGGCCTGTTATAAGTCAAATTCCTTTTGACTTTTTAACTCTTGGAGACGGTGATGTTTCTTACACATTCGTGATTTTTATTTATCTTTTTAATTAGGTAATTTCCACCTAATTGCTTTAAGGGCTCTGGTGGTCTGCATTTTACAAGGTCCCTGCTAAGCACATCTCAGCACCAGATCCCTTCCCTCCAACCAAGGTAATTGTGCAAAAAGGGCATTTTTATTCCCAGAATGGGCAGGGAGCCGCCTTGTAAGCAGGCTTTGGGGCCAGGACTAGGCCCGAGCCTGCCCCCCCCGTTGCCTAGCAACGCACGTGCCATGCAGCCCCGCCCTTCGGGGAGGGGGCGTGGCCACGGGGAGACCACGCCCACCTCCACATCGCCCCGCCCCTCCCGACACGCGCCAGCACAGCCCCTTCCTGCCGGGCGGGCCTCGCCCTTTGCGCAGGCGCAGCCGCTCCGGGTGCGGGAGGGAGGGGGGGGGAGAAGAAGGAGGGGGAGGCGCCGCGCCCTCCTCCAAGATGGCGGCGGCGGCGGCGTGCGCGGCGGCGGAGCGCGCAGGCGCGGCTCGGCCTCTTCCTCGCTTCCCATTGGCCGGCGGCGCCCGGCGGCCGCTTCCGGTGGGCGGGGCGGGCAGGGCCGGGCCCCCTCCCGCTGCGCGGCGGGACGCGCCTCAGGCAGCCCCGGGGCCGTCGCCGCCGCCGCCAGCCCCGAGCCCCGCTCGGGCCCTGCCCTGGGGCCCTGCCCTCCGGCCGCCTCTGCCCGGCGCTGGGGGAGGCCGGGGGGGCCGCGGCCGCTGCATGGCCGCCGCCCGTGCCATGAGCGCAGCGCGGCGCCCGGCCTAGAGCCGCCCCGAGGGAGCCGCCGGCAGCCATGGTGAGTGCGGGGCCCGGCCGGGGCCTGCCCGCCGAGGGGGAGGCCTGAGGGGGGTGGGGGGGGCCGTGGGGAGCGGGCCCGGGGGTGCTGCTGCCGCCCCTGCCCTCCGCCGCCGCGCCCTGCCCGCTGCCGCCGGCCGCACCGCCGAGCCGGCCCCCATCTGCACCCCCACCCCCTCTTTTTTCCCCTTTTCTCCATGCCCAGAGGCAGGAAGAGGAGATCTCGGTGCCAGGGGGGAGCCTGCCCGTGGGGGGGGGGGGGGGGGGTGCAGCGGTGCTCGGCACCCCCAGGGCCGCCTTAAGGCTCGTTTATTTTCCTTAATATTTTATATATTTTTCTGGTTGTTTTTCTCTTATTCTGCCCGGAGGGAGACCTGGCACTGCAGAGCTTGTTGGGCAGGCAGGGGGGAGCCGCAGACACCCATTTTGCAGGTACCCGGTAAGCAGGGAGCTGCCCCCAGCCCTGCCTCCCCGCAGGGTCCCCCCGGGGAGGGCGGCAGCCCCCGCGCTGCTTTTCAGCCCCTTCTATTTTCAGCCCTCGGATGTCTCCGGCTCGGCCTCCTCAGCCCCCTTTTTGTCAGGAAGTCGGTTTGTAGCTGTAAATTTGTCACCCGCCGTGCCGATGGGCTCCTGGCTCGCCTGCCAGGTGTCACTCACAGTTCTTAGTGCGGCTTCCCCTGAAGCTACAGCCCAGGGCTGTGCTCCCCAGGTGGGTTTTTTCCCCGCGAGTCCCCCCGCTTCAGGAAGATGAGCGGCTGCCGTGGCTGGATTTTGAGGGCTGGGCAGGCCCGTGCAGTGCAGCGAGCTGTGGCTGTGCTTGTGGAATGAGGTTACAGAGTTCTGTGCTTCGGGGAGCACGCCAGTAAATACAGCTGGCAAAAGGGCTGCTTATTTCTTCCTTTTCCTTCCTGGAGCCGTATGCTTCCAGCCTGCTGTGTGCCGAATCCCCTCTTGTTTTGTTTTTTTTTCCTTGAGCGTTAAATACTCGGTTCAGTGCCAAGCCAGGCACTGGGTATGGAGGTGAGGAGCAGGCAGGGGCTGTGCTGCAGAACTGGCTGTTGTAACGCTTCGTGTGGCTGCAGTTTGGGGTTTTCCTCCCGTTCTCATTCCCTTGGAGCTGCGAATGGGCCAGTTCTGCTGCCGGCGTGCCCTGCTGCCCAGAAACAGTGGGGAAAGCGTGAAGATGAGCTCCTGCGAGGCGTGCTGGGAATAAATACTGCGTAATTAAACGGTGCTGTCAAAATACAGGCTTGTGGGATCAGGCTTCGTTAGTTAAACTGGGTTTAAGCAGTAGGGGGGTGGTGAGTTAGGGCCTGGGCAGGAGCAGAGAGAAAACCGAGGTGGTGTGAGGGGCATCAAGGGCACGAGGGGAACTGCAGCGGGCTCCTGGTGTAAACAGGTGGCAGTGCGGTGTGCTCCACCTCCCCCCATGGCTCAGGAATGCTGTGCTGCCACTAAGAAGCTATTTGGTCTCGCAGGAAGCTCGGATCAGCCTCTTGCTTTGTGAGGTATCAATTCCTGCGGGCTTTGCGGTCGTGGCACCGAAGCTGGTGCCGTGCCAGGCTGCTGAGCCCCGTTTAGCAGAGATGCAGCTTCCAGGCGGTGGCTTTCTGGGCAGAAGGTGTGCGCCAGCCTTGGTGACGTAGTGACATCTTTGTAGGGAAAGAAAACGGTGTAAAACTTGGGCATCTCAAATGGATTTCTTTGGGGTTGGGTCTGTGGGCTCTAAATAGGGAATAACTAGCTCCAAAGTGCTCGTGTGCTTCCCAGTCGAGTGTTAGGTTTCTTCTAGGTGATATTAAAGAATATTCAAAATGAGTATTTGTGGACCAAGTCATCAACACTCGTGTTTCGCATCCCAAGAAGCCATGCGGTTGTTTCACCTCTGATCCTTTCGCCCTTTTTCTGCTCCCAGTACCCCGAGGGGAGGCTCAGAGAGCAGCGGTGATGCCCAGAGCCCAGCAGCCACCCTCCAGGTGCCTCCTCAGCTCTCCGGGGGGCTGTGTGAGGCAGGCACTGACCTCCTGGAGAATGTTCTCTTTTTTTAGCTGGGACTTGTGTGGTGCCAGCAGCTAGAAGAATAACTTAGGAGTAAGGTTTCTATCCCAGAAAGGCTGTTTTGAGAGGTGTAGGGGCTTTAAAATGGCACGGGAAGCCGCTGGTGCTAGCTACGAAGCCGGGCGCTCTTCTTTCCTGTTGTCAGCAGCCCTCGGGTGTGCGCAGCGAAACGGGAAGCGTCCACCACGAGCAGCAGCAGCCGGCCCAAAAAAACCCGGGTCCCTGTTCTGCGTGAGGCAAATATAACTCCGCAGAGCTGGGAGGAGGCAGCGGGCGTGGGCAGCTCGGCTCCTTCGAAGTTTTTCCCGGCAGCATCCCGGCTTTGATTTTGGAGCCCCCCCCGTTATCAGCTTGCTTTTTTTTTTTTTTTTTTTTTTTTTTTTTTTTTAGCAGTGAGCGCTGTCATTTCTTACGCTTAAAGCTTCCTCTGAAGAGCCCACGGTGGTGTTTAAACCTTCCACGTGCTGGGGAGTCCGGGATGCCTGGAGTGCTGGATATCCAGCCAGGGGGCTGGCGAGCTGCAGGTGGTTTCCAGGGAGCTTGCTGCTGAGTTACCCAAGCAGCCCACGTTTTTTGTGCGCTGCTGAGCTGGTGGCCCGGGGGCTGGCTGAACCGAGCCCCTGTCGGTGGCCCCGCTGCCTGCAGCTGGAGCTTGGGCTGCTGCTGCCTGGCTGGGAAGCTGGCAAACCCTGGGGACAGCCTCCAGGAGGAGATGGAGAGGAACCCGGTGAGGCTGCAGAGCGCTGCAGCAGGCAGGAAGCGCTGGTGCTTGGCGAGGTCGCCTCTGCACCGCGGGGAGGCCTGCGAGGTGGAGAGGAGATGGAGCGGGGCCTCCCCCGCTCAGCTCCCATCCTGCCACCGTCAGCATCAGCACCGGGCCCCTGGTGTGGCAGCCTGAGGTTCTGGCCGCCTCCTGGTATCTCCTTAGTGCGCAGCTGAAAAAGAAAAGTAAATCTTTTCAGAAAGCGTTCTGACTCGCCGTGCCGTGCGGGGAAACGAGAGAATAGGAACTGGTAAGTCCTCACCTCAGCTCGAACATCTGGCTTCCTTTTTCGGCCTGCAAGTCACGTCACTTTTTCTGCCCCTCTGGAGCATTATCCCCGTTTTATTAAATCCTGAGACGAGAGCTAAGACTTAAATCCACGAAGCGGTTCGTGGGCATTACCATCTCTGCAGCAAAGCCTCCGTGGCTGCGGGAGGCAGCACGGCGCACTGCGGGGCTTGCTGGTGGTGCTGGGGCATCGTTGGCAAACCTGGGTTTAACTCAGCTCTGGCAGAGCTAAAAGAAAGAGGAATCAGAACTGGGTTTGCAGTGGCAAGGCTGGTCTCCAGTGCAGCTGGGAAGGGGGCTTCCCCCTTGGCTTTGTCTCGGTAGGATGGTTACGTGTGAGCATCTGTGAGTGGTGCATTACACACGCCGTGTTTTGAAGGCCTGGGTAAGCTCTACGGCCTCCAGTGAGGCTAAAAGGTATTTAGGCAATGTTGTGGAGCCTCAAGGTCCATCAGATGAGTTTAACGCCCATCGTTAGGTGGTGCCTGTTAGCTCGGGAGGAAGGATCTGCCATTGCTGCGTGCAAAATAGGAGAAAAAATGCCAAGGAGCTTTTGTATCTGATGGCTGGCTGGTCGCATAATGCATCCTAAAATCCCTCCGAACCCTTGTCCTGTGTCAGTCAGCTCCTGGCAGCACCTATATTCCTATATTTGCATTTGGGTCGCTGCTGCCTTCCTGCATCCCAGGTGTTCCCGTGGCAGTCCTCTACTCCTGTGAGAGAAGCGAGGCCTCTGCCAGCTTCATTTGTCCCAAGTAGAACATCATTTGTGGAGGTGGAGCGTGCAGCATCTGCCTCCCGCTCTGTACAGGTCTGCTCCTTCCAACCGAGCACAAATATTAATGGTTTGGTAGAGGGAAGAAGCAACTCCCGTTTTCCCATACAGATTATCTTGCACACGAGCACCTAAAGCTTAGGGGAGGTGTTTCTGCTGTGAGGCAGGGCTTTTTCCAACCTTCCCCTGACACACACACATCTTACAGCTTTCTGTAACAGTTTGTGATTCCTACTTACAGACAGCAGAGAAAACTTTCACTATACCTGTTTCCGACTCTTTTAGCAACATGGTAAATTTGTTAATTCCCAATCTTCCGTGATCCCTCTCCTGGGGGAATCCTGCCCAGAGTTGCATTTATTTTAGTTTTCCAACGCGCTGCATTTGTGCTCCGAATCATCTTGTATTTGGTTCAGCATCTCCAAGTTTCGTAGCTGGGTCTGCACGCCTGTGTCTATTTTTAGCGGTTTGATTTAATATTTTATTACAGCTTTAATGGCAGCATGAATTTCTTTGTCATATTTCCTTTTTTCCCCCTTTTTTTGCGAAAAGGAGCCAGGATGCTGAAGTCAGTGTTGAAGGCAGGGGACGTTGCCTTCTAGATGAGTTTTTTTGATCTTATGGGAGATAATTTTGTCTGAAAATCCTGTGTTGTGCTTGGGTGATGCTGTCTTGCCTCACCACTGTCCCCCTCCACATACCGGTGTCGGTATGGGGCCGAAGGCTGAACCATGCACTGCTGCTGGGCTTTCTCCGTGCAAACACAAAGCAAGGGAAGAAGAAGGCAATGCAAGGAGCTGCAAGGACAGCCGGGACGCCAGGAGAAATGGTTTGCCCTCGATGGGGAAAAGGTGCGGGAGGAATAGGCTGCTTTGCAGCAGCTTGCTGCAGAGTTTGGGCTGCTGCTTTTTGCTTCCCATGAGCCGGGTCGCGCTGACCTGAGCCCCTTGTGCTGAGGGGCACAGCCCTGAGAACTCCCCCGGAGGCTTCCTGCAGCGCTTCCCCAGAGCCCAGGAGATGTGAGGGCGAGGAGCAGGCGGCTGGTGTGAAACACCCCGAAGCGCAGAAGCGTTATCGATAGCAACATCTTGTTTGCCTTTCAGCGGAGGAGATGTTTTGTCTCAATGTGCTATTCTTTGGAAACGTTCAAACGAAGTCCTGCGGAGTTATTCCCATGGTGAGCCTTACCCGCATCAGTTCCATAAATGCTCTTAAGTGCCCAACACAAGTTCTAACGCTCTTGCCAGGAATTAAATTTGCAGTACTGCGGGTTTTTCTGTTCTTCAGCAGGGTCTTATAAAACATCGTGCCTTTGTGTACAGCGACCACCTCCCTGGAAAGCAGGTCTGGCTGCTGTAGCATTGGGCAAGGTATAATCCTTGTCCCGAGCTCTCTGTAGCACAAACCTTGCTTTGATGTCCCTTTGTCTGTGCTGGGAGAGTTTTTCACCAAGGTAAGGGGATTTTTCGGCGCAGTCAGAATCTCAGCAGGGGCTCCCTTTGTGTAGAGGGAGCTGCCGATGAATAGGAGTGCCATGGTAAGAAACCTGCTGAATAATCCTCGGCTTCTTACATTCACTTTCTCCTTTGCTTGCTGTAGTACTTTCAATTTCCATCTCTGCAGACGTGCTCGCTTCCAGAGACTCCTAAAGGTCGGATTGCAAACGGCTGCATTGGGTGTTTGGCCCCTGTCACTGAGCTGCCTGCAGGCTCAGATAAATAGGGGTTTGCTTTCATGGTCCTGCCGGCAGTGAAGTATTCGAGAAGTGTTTTGGAAAATCTGTTAATGCTTCTTGGACAGCTCAGCGCTGATATGCGGGGTGCCAGGGTTACTGCTCCTATCGCATCTGAACTCTTCTCCAGTCTCCTCCTCCCTGGTCAAAGGAGCCACCACGTTTGAGTGAGTCACAAGGAAGAAAGCTTTTGAAGTATCAAATGCACATCTGTAAGAGCATTCACACTGCTCTTTGTAGGAAGACTCCGTTAAAACTTGACAATTGGTGCTTGTTTTAGACGGATTTCAACTCAGAAAGCTGTGCTTTGTGGGATCCTTCCTAAATTCATCTTACAAATTGCTGCTGCTGCTCTTTGTCGCAGCCCGTTTGAGCGAGGTGCGCGCAGTTTCCTTAACACTGCAGTTTTTGATTTCTTCCTGGCGTGCTCTCCAGCCCCGATATACTTCTGTCTGAAATCGTGCAGCCTTGAGGGCTGTTCCCCACCTGCCTTGTTAACACCCAGCTTACCCCAGATAAGATGCTGGAGATCCCCAGACGAGCGCTACCTCAAAACGCGAGAGCCGGTTGCGTTTGGCTGGGCAGCCCTCGGGGCTGTTTGCTCAGGCCTGGATTCCCCTCCCTGGAGAAGAGGGAAGTGACCTGCACCCCGTGGCCATCGCCTCGAGCAATCCCACAGGAGCCTGGCCCCATGAGGACGGGCAGGGCCCTCCTGTCCTCTGTGGCATCGCGGGCTGGCACGGGGAGCCCTGATGGGTCCTGACGCCACCATCGCAAGCCTGTGCCCTGCAGGTGGGGGGTGCTGGGCTTTGTTATAAGGGGTTTAAGCTGCTGGTGTACACTGGGAGGCAACCAGGGAGATCCCAAGCACCGTGTGGAGCTCCAGCAGCCATAAAGCAGCGTGTGGCTGGCCCCGTGCAGCCTGGAGGGCACGCGGGACGCCGGGCCCCGTTCCTCTGGTGGTGCCCGAAGTAGAGGTGCTCCACGGCGGGGCTTGTGCCGGTGCCACGGCTGAATCTGCCTGTGCTTTTGCCGGGTTGCTGCGCTTGTTTTATTCATCTGGTAGGTTTCTAAAAGAATTTGTAGGCGTCGAATTTTAATGCTTTATGCCTGCTGCGTTTCCACGCGTTACCGAGCACCTTTTGTGAAGAGCTGAGCCAGTGCTAAATGCTCCTTGGAGGACGCGCTTCCCCGGGGTTGACTCTCACCGTGAAGAGCCTCCAGTTTAGGAGGGAGCTGATTTGGCCACTTGAGCCTGCTAATCAAAGCTCAGCCTTAAAACCTGCAGCCTGGTTAACCGAACCTGCCTGTAGAAGAAGATTTAAGAAACGTGAGCCCGTAGGTATTCTAAAAGGTGCCTGATTACTCGTGTACCAGGCGGTGTTTACAGGTAAGATGATCTCTTTATCCTGTTCAAGGAATCAGCTTATTGCTGCTGCCTCTCCGTAGCCCGCTCTGCGCAGCAGCCTTCAGCCTGTGAGCATTTTTAGTCCCCAGCTGATGTTTACATTGATTCCTGAAGTGTAATCTGGCATTTCTCAGCTGAGGAGCCGTAGAGGCAGCTGTCGTGCAGGACAGCAGCTCCATCACGGCACAGGGACTGCGTGCAGCGTGGTGCGTTTGCTGCTTTGCCTCGCTCCTGTTGGTTGCCTTTAGATAGCAGAGTAATTCCTGACATCTGTTGTAGATCTCTGGCCTAAATTGTGGGATAAGAGAAAAGTTTGCAAAATCAGCATCTCATCAGCGAGCCGCTGGACTGACGGCTCCTGAAACGAGTGGGCCAGGCGACCGGGTTGTGTTCTGCAGCCGGAAAATCTCTCGAAAAGGCACCAGGAGCCCGAGCTGTTCTCAGAGCGCAGAGTGAAGCCGAGCCTAGTTTCTGTTCATTAAACCACAAAAACATGTCTGAAATGCAACGAGGAAACTGAGAGTAAAGACAGAGCACGGCTGATATCATCAGCAACGTACTGCAGGGGAGCACGTACGTGATGGGCTGTGCGCTGCTTTGTGTTTGAAGACTTCAGGGTGAGCCTCGTAATGCTGTTACCGAGACCCTTGGAATGCGTGTGAAAACCCAGACTTGTAAAGCTGTTAGCTGGAAATGATTAAAAGCAGCAAGTATTCAAGTAACGCGGAGCTCTGCCTCTGCGAAGCGTGCGTTCAGCCTTTCCAGAAGATGTGTTGGGTATCACACAGCTTTTTTTTTTTTTTAAGCACTCCAGAATTCTGATTTTTGTTGCTAAAAATAACACCCCGCTTCGGTTCTTTCATGAGCTTGGCGGCGTGGAGCGGCTCGAAGCTGCTCTGAGGGATGGCTGCAGCAGCGACAACGGCTGCGCTTTGCTGACGGCAGCAGAAGGAAGGCTGCTGTGAGCCACACCAGGCTCGGGGTGACCCCGCCATCTTCTGGGGCTGTAATTAGGAGCTGCAGCTGCTCATTGTCACCTTAGGTTAGGGTTTGGGCAGGGAGGGGTTCCGGAAGCCACCCCAATAATTGGTGAAGTCAGAGCCTAAATAACTATGTTAGGACACGTGCATGGGTGTTTGAAGTGTATAATTACATTCCACAGCTTCCACTGCGTGCTTAAAAATGATTTACAACGCTAAATAATATGGATAAAAGGAAGAAAAACCAGCTAGAGTGTTTGTGTGTGTATACATAGAGCCATGCCAGTGAGTAACTGCACCGAGTTGGAAGCAGGAGGCTCCCAGGTGGAAGGGGATGGGGCAGGGTCACTTGGAGGCAGCAAAGACAGGGAATTAATGAATTTTGTTACACCGACAGTTGCTGTTGTGGTGGGTCTGTGTTTTCTTTTAACCTTGCCCCCTGGCTTACTGGTGGCACGATGGAAATTCCTGCTGGGAACACTTCAAACCAGAGGTAGGGTTTTTCCTAAATGCTTTCTTGCAGTCCCTCCCCTCCTGGACGAGCTGGTACCAGCACGAGAAGCAGACGTAGCTGATGCTCCTTCTAGCTGAGTGCCTGAAACGTGCTAAGATCCAAACCTCGATAAACAGCAGGAGGCTGAGCTGTGGTGGGCTGCGTCTCGTGCTGCTGCTGGTAGGAAGGGGGTATAAAAGGAGGTTTGAAACCATAGGAAGTCAGGGTTGCGTGCGGCAAAATCCCCCTTCAGCATCCGAGGAGGCTGCTCCAGGGCTGCCCAAAGTTCAGCTGGAGTCACCTGCGGAATGGTGCAGCCTCAATTAACATCTTAGCAAACAACCAAAGCCCTCGTAGAGGGATTACCTTAATTTTGGTTTAGTGATACCCATTTCCAAACGCATTAAAACAAAAACCAGCCCTTTTTACAGTTATCCTCTGCCTGGGATGCTGTATTTAGAGCATCATTTGTATGATCGATGCTCAGCTGAGCTGTTAATAGCAGCCATTAAAAGGTTAACAGCTTGGGTTTTTATGGCAAAGCATTAGAGAAGGGCTTTCTGCTACCAGAAATAATCGCTTTCCTTTTTAAAAGCATTTATTTATGAAAGTAAAATGTGACAGCCGGGCACGGCCACTGAGGCTGATGCTTTGGAGCTGTTTGGAGCATATGACTGTCCTGCTTCGGATGTCTTAAGAGAATGCAAAATGGAAAAAAAAAAAAAAAAAAAAAAGGCAAATCTACTCTAAATGAAAGCTCTTCTGGAGAAAAAAATAAATAAATAGCTTTATAAGCACTTTCCTGTTTTCCACAATGATCGTTTGTAAGAGGGGAATGTCTTTTCTGTAAGAGAAATCAGTTAATGGCTCTTCCATCTGCAAACGCAATTTTACAATAGCTCTGAAGCCGGCTGGTTTTGTTACACCTTTCTCTTTTTTGGTGCTTTGGTTGACAGAGAAGCTCTTGAAACGTGCAAGCACTTGATAGCAAACCTTGCAATTTCTGCCCAAAGAGGAAGCTGCGTTCTCAGCTGTGAATCCATCTTTCTGAGGGTATGAGATGCCTGTTAAAGGTTGTAGCTGATAGATAAACGGGCTGAGTAAGCAGTCACACACCTCTCGCTCGATAAGCTAGTGAAACACCCTTAACAAACGTGGTGAGACCAAAGCGGGGATGGGATGGGATGGGATGGGTGTGTGAGCTCCCAGCCTGATCCCGGTCACACGGGGCACTTCCTCTGAGGGTGGGCGATTTCCAGGGTCAAATTATGGAGTGTGGACATCCGTGGCCATCTAGGAAGAGGTGCGTTTGCTTTCTTCCATGTGCCAACACCTCAGGCACCCAGCTGGTTGCAACACTGCTGGCTGGAGCATTGGCCGAAGACAGCAGTGGAGATGCTGCACGTAGCGGCCTGACTGTCCCTGCTGGAAGGAGTTGGAAGCAGGGGAGTGACTGTGGATGGTGACTCGTGAAAGCCAACCTTGGCTGCTTTTAGTGAATGGAGAAGTTTTTTGTGGTAAAAAAAAAAAAAGCTCACAAGGCTTGCTCTGCACACAGGAGTTAGAGAAATGCGTGGGGTTTCTCTCAGATGGTTGATGGAGGAGAGTAAATGGCACTTCTTCAACTAGCCTGCGGACACCAGCAGGCCTTGGTGGGGAAAGGGGGAATGAAACCTTCGGAAAACAAGCAGAAGTCTTTCTGCTTTAACAGCTGAATATTTTGTAGTGCCTCACGCAGGTAATGCATGCAGCCAGCCCTTGCCCAGAAACCCTATGGCAAATTTTGCAAGTGATGGTCCAGACTGCATCTTTCCTTGAAAACACTTAATTTATAAAATTCTCTATGACCCAAATGGCTGAACTTCAGACCAAACAGCAGCTGAACTGAGCGCTGATGGCTCTGACTGCCGGCGGGGTTTGGTCTCACCCTGACTGTCCCAGCTCCTGCAGTCATCCACGTGTTTTTGCTGCTCAGGATCGGGAGCCTTCGGCACTTCTCCCCCAGATCCTGGTGCGCCTTCCTGCTCCTTTGTCCTTCAGTACAGAGTAAACACCGAGTCCTCGAAGAAAGCAAACGGCAGGAGCGATAACACCGAGGTGCAGCCTCCGAGCAGGTCTCCTTGCCTCTGCAGCCCTGCAGCAGCGTGTCCTCCTTCTCAGGATGACCTAGTTATCACAGCCTTCGCCTGAAAGACAGATAACTACTGCCTGCCCCAGGAACGGTTCATCTGAGGGGTGCCCAAAAGGCATGGAGAAGCGCAGAGCGCTGCTCTCTGCCGATGGTAAGAGCGGGGTGCCCAGCAGTTGGCACCTGTGGAGCCAGGAGGGCTTTGGTGTTTGCAGAGCCCGGTGTGGGCAAGGCTCTGATTGCATCGGGTGGTTTGTGGTGCTCCACCTGCCTGTGGCAAAACCTCCAGAGCAGCCGGGAGAAGTCGAATGGGAGAGTGAAACAGTCTGGGAGGTCACGCTGCTGCTTGCTGCCCGAGCTGGCTTCTGGCCAGCCTGGGCTTCTTGCATGAAATCCTGTTTGGAGAGGCCGGCTGGGTGACTTCTACCTCTGCCTGTCCCTTGCCAAAAGGGAAGGTCAGGGGCTGCAGCTCTCGGCTTGGGCAAAACCCTCCAGAGCAAGCATTTGTCCAGGGACAGAGCACGGCTGCTCCATCTGCACACTTCTGGCAATCCACCCGTGCTGCTAGCCTGGTGCTGTTCCCTTTGTGCTTTTGATGTTTTGAGTATGGTGATGGCGCTGCTCGTACAGAAGGGGAAAGGTGTTCCTGGGAGCAGCCTCAGCCCTCTTCAAAACCTCTGCTCTGAGGTAGTTTAGAGGCAGCAGGGGATCTGTCAGGTGTTTGATGTTTTTGGGAAGCCTGCAACTTCTTGGCCCTGATAAAGTGGTTTTATCTCACCTACTCTTCCGAAAGATGGATTGAATTAACGGTGCTAACCCAATGGAGCCCTAACATCCCTGTGCATGGAGCTAACGCCTCTCAGTGAACTGAGGTGATCTGGGTCATGGAGGGACGGGACAGAGAGCTGTCCTCCCATGGAGCAGTTTGGCTGCATCAGACTGATGTGGCCAAAGGCTGGAAATGCCTTTTTGGGTGTTCGGCATCTGGAACTGCTGGTGAGATTTGGTCTGTGTTGAGCAGCAAAGAAGCAAACTCTGGGGATTTGCTAAAACACTGGGTTCACGTGTCCCGATCTCATTGGGAGTGAGTAGGTTAGGAAGGGATTTGCAACAACGTGAAGCGTCCAGGACAGAAATGCATGGGAAAGGCAGCGTGGCTGCATCCTAACGTCATGGGAACGGGTCAAGTGGAGTTCTTAAAATCAAGCTCTTACCGCGGGGCTGCTGTTAGCTGGGCAGAAGGGAGCCAGGGCCAGCTGCAAGGTGAAGCCTGCGCTGCCAGGGACTGCGGGTAAATGGATTAAGGAAGTGATAATGGGTGCTTGATCTTGCTTAAGTTGACAAAGTGGCTTTGATTTGATTGTGGGCTATTTTAAGCCAATTGCCTGCTAACAGAATACTTTTTTTTCTTTCTAAAATAGTCTTTGCTCTCTAGAGGCGGATTTAACAGGAGAAAAAGGGGGTGGGGAGGCACGAAGAGGCTGAAACTCAGCATTCCTCTGCTAGGTAATCGAAAAAGCAGCGTCCCACAGAGCATCCCTTGGTGGGGCCCATGCTGGTGTCCTGGCTTGCTGGTGCTTAGGAGAGGAGAGGAGATGCTCCTGCTGCGGTGCTCCCTGGGGATGGGAGCTGGCAGCGGCTCTGTGCCCGCAAGTGGCCTCGCTTGCCCAGCTCCCCCCAGCCTGGCTCTGCACAGAAGGCTGCCAGTCATCGTTTTGTGTTTGTTTTCACTCTTAGAGGCAGAACTTTCAGTTTTCTTTCCCGGTTTGCATTGTTTCTGTGCATTTATTATTGACAGCGTGAGCTGCAAACCTTAGGGGAATGACTAAGAGCACTGCTGTGCTGTGCCGGGCTCTCCTCTAAGCCGATCCATCGGCAGGGAAGGGGAGTGCAGGTAGAGAGGCTGACCTCGGCGTGGGGATGGCACTGGGATAAAATTATCTCAGCTCCAGAGGGTCACAGAGCCCCAGTAACCCTGTGGCTGCTGTGTACTAATGCCTTTTTTTTTTTTAGGGTTTGTACATACAGAGCTATAACTGAATGTTTCCAAAAAGTAAATTTGGGGGGTGGAGGAATGTTGTGCTTTAATTAAACCTCTGAATCCTTGTGTGTCACTTCTCCAAGCGCCGGGAATTCCTTCAGCTTTCAAGCTGCTGCTGCTTCTTCCGTGGCACCTTTGGTGTTGGAGGAGGCAGCGTGGCACCGAGTCAGAAATGGGAACAGGCTCAGGCTGAAAGCACCCTGACTCGAATTTGCTGCCTTTGGGGGAATTGTTGCTCCTTGGCTCTCGCTGCAGTGAGCAGGTTCAATTCCAGACAGTTTTGCCTTCTACCTGCTTAGTTTTTGAGTACTTCTGCGTGGTGACTGATGCCGACCTCCACGCGCTGCCTTCCGTGGACGTCAGCTGTGCACAGAAGGGAGCACGATTCAAAGTGGAAATTTGCTTTAACTCCTTTCTTTCTGTGCTGTCCCCAGGCATCTGAAGAGGCCTCGCTACGGGCGTTGGAGAGTTTAATGACAGAGTTTTTCCACAACTGCACAACGAATGAGCGGAAACGTGAGATAGGTGAGTGCAAGCTGCTTTTAGGGGCTGGTCCTGTGGGCTTTCTGCTGCCTGCAGACCTCAGCGGAGGACACTGAGTGGTTGTTAAACACAGCAGACAAAAGTGCTCTGCCTGGTACAGAACTGGCATCTCAGCCTCCCCTGCTGAGGTATGAACATGAAAGTTTGGGTCTTGGAGTTGCTGTGGCAAGTCCTACAGATAATTAATACATCAGTAACCCTCTGTTTCTGTAAGCACGGAGGTGCAGCTCCTTTCTCCAAGTGGTGACTTGGCGAGGATGGGAGAAAGATGTTAGCTTTTCTCTGCCTGCACATTGTTAGACTGCTCGTCTTGGGAAATGTCTACCTTCTGCCTAGAGATGGAGCGTGGATTTCAGATCTGTGCTGCCCTAAGAAGGGAAAGCAGAAGAATGTCCTAATTAATGTGAAATGACAAGTGGGAATAAACAGTGAGGTTTCATTTTGGTTAGTGTTATTAAATATGTCCTTCTGAAAACCAGCAGAGATCTTACAGGTGCTCTAGATTAGCTTCTTGCAGCTGTATTTAATGGGCAGAAGTAGGCTGTTTGCTTTTCTTCTCAGGCTTCTGCCATTTCTGTAACTTCAGTGCCAAGTCTGTGATCAGCATGAAAGATTTCTTCCAGAAACCTGGAAGAATAAAGAATAAGCAACTAGCAAAGTGTCTTTTTTTTTTTTTCCCTGTTGTGGTGATCACATGCAGTGCTAGAAAGACTCTGTCGTGCCTTTTCATTTAGCCCAAATTTAGGTGTATAGCAAATACCCTTGCTGTGCTCCCGGCAGCACAAGGGATGAGTCGAAAAGGAGGTCAGACCTGTGTGCGGCACTGATAACTGGGATTTGTGAAGTAGTTTTTCAGTCCCTTCATTTTTTCAGGAGCTTTTTGGATTTGTTGCATGTATTAAAGCTTGTTGCATTTATTAAAGCACAACCTCATCTTAATTTTTTTATTTTTTAGCTCTTCCTTAAATTTTTATTGCTTAGAAGCTGAAATGGCAGAGCTGTGGGAAGGGAAAAAATCTTCAGCATCCCCCTGCTCTCCTGGTCAAGTTGCAGGGAAGGAACTCGCTGGTTAAGGCTTACATTTGGTTAGCCTGGAGACCACAGCCCTTGCAGCTTTTCCTTGTGCCACGTTGGGTGTGTAGTTGCTTGACTTGAGATTACCACCATATCCTGCATCTGAGTGTTCAGAGAGGTTTTTTTATGCTGACTTGCAAAAAAATCAATGTCTCTCAGAGCAATTGCATTGAAACGAGCGTTTCCCAATGCTGTATGTGTTCTGAAATGCTTGCAGTCTTTCACAGGGACCTGGTATTCCAACATTGGGCTCTTACACTTGGAATAGTCGTGCTTGCAAATGATTTTTGAGTAGCTTGTCTTAATACTCAGCTATGAGTCTGGTGTAGCACTTATTTCAGAGTACACAATTTTTGCCATACCTATTTTGTTTTCATGAAAGCCTGTTGTTAGTTTGGTTTTAATGCTTTTGAGGATGATTTTTTCCCCCCCTCCCCTGGTTGTTTGAGTTGCTCCGAATATGGGGTATCTTCTAAGCTCGGTGTGCTATACATAGGTTGTTACGAATCTGTTTACAGGTTGGGCTTTAATGTATTTTTAATACTTTTTTTTTTTCAGAGGAGCTTTTAAATAATTTTGCCCAGCAGATAGGAGCCTGGAGATTCTGCCTCTATTTCCTGTCAAGTACAAGAAATGACTATGTGATGATGTACAGTTTGACCGTGTTTGAGGTAAAATGGATATTGTTGCCTGCATGGTGCATTTTCCGTGTCTGATGCAGTTTTATATGGCAATCGATTTTATTTGAAAATGTTTGTCTGAAAAGGCAACCCTAATAAGTACAGTGATAAAGCTTGCTTTTATTGCTTTCTCCTAAAGAGGTTATTTAATGGCAGGCTTAGGGTAGGAGAATATGAATCTTTGTACACAAATTGAAGAATTAACTTCCTGGCATCTCTCAGTACAAATTGCCTGCAGTTTCAGAGGCTGCTTGAGTTTTCTGCACAAAGCTTTTAAGAGTGCTATTGCTTTTATACTCTTTTACGGTCAGAAATATGTGTATGATTACCTCCTACTAGCTGCTGCAAACTGTAACGCTAAGAGGGAAAACAAAGTTTCTTTTATTTTTGACATCTATTTTTCTGATGTTCTTTTCTGAATTGCATCCCACAAGCTTATGTGCTAGTTGTAGAGGGAAGGTCGCTCTTACAAGACCGCATCCCACTTGTTACCCGCTTATAAAGGGAACAAAGTTAATGGCTAAAAGCCTGAATATTGATCTGTATAGCTACTGAAGAAACTAAATTATTCTGTGAAAGCTTTGTTTTATCAGCTGATATCTCAGCGAGCCATGCAGTGTCTTTCCCTGCTGATGTCCTGGGGCTTGGTCAATGTCATGCCTCAATTTGGTCTTTTTTTTTTTTTTTTTTTTTGCCTCTGCACTCTGTTCTGGGCTGGATCAGCAGTCCGAGCCTTGCTCTGAACTCAAGGAGTGTTTATACCCTTTGCACTGGGCCACTTTATGGATAGAGCAAACAACTCTGTTCTTCATAGTTGTTTTGACAAATGATGTCTCCGTGTTGTTGTTGACTTCTTGACTCACAAAGCTCTGTTTATTTATCTGGGGCTGCAAAGGGAGGGAGCCTGAAGTGGGGCTGCAAACTTAATCTGCCATGTCCTAAGACCATTGGGCGATCCTTCCTCTCCTAAAGGGGTGTTCGTGACAGAAACGATACGGGAGTTGTTCCCTGCTCTGGGGCTGGATGTCAAACCGCAGCAGCCTGCAATAATTAAATTGATTTTCATGAAGAGGAAAACATTTGATTACTGAGCCTCTGGTGCTCTAGGGCAGAGGCAGAGGGGGGTAAAGTAGTACTGAAAATAATTGTGCCCAGAACTAAGCAGAACAAAGGAATCACTGTGCGTGTGTAAACTGAGGGAAGTGAGTTCACAGCTCAGCTGAGAGATTAGGATCTCTCCACTGAGAAGCTGGAATTTCCAAAGTTAACTGCTGTGGCACTGCGTTCGGCTAGTCCTGGGTCAGTCTGCGCCTGAGCCTTCGTCATAGCCTTTGGGTCTGTGCTGATTGTCAGTAAAACCATGTTTATGAACACAAGGCTCATCCCCCAAACTTCTGGAGGACGCTGTATTTTCAAGAATGTCTAGAAAGTCCACAGCAGATCTGGAATCAAAACTTCCTGGCCCCCTTCTAGGTGAATTATTTCTGCTTGGTTTTGGAAAAGACAATGCCTTCCCCAGGACGTTTCCCAGGTGGAGAAAGCGGCTGTGTTCAGGCCAGCTGAGTGGACAAACTCCGTGGGCAGTAAGGGATGGATATTAATGCTGAAGCATCTTCCAGTTTTATGGGCACTTCAGAAATTCTAGTTGTGGACTAGCAGTGAGGAACTCACACTTGGTTGGGTCACTGCTGGCTTTTAAGTAGTATTTCCACATCTCCTGTAGGGGAGGAGAAAGTAACCTCTGAGACACTTGGTGTATGTGCCATATAGAAGGCATATAGATATATACACACATAAACCTGCCCCTCTACACTCTGAAGTGGTACCTCTGTACAGTTTTGTGAACTAAATCTGCTTTGACCACAAGCCCAGCCTTCTATTTCCCCCAGCAAAGCACCGCACAGTATTTCCTGGCGCTGGATTTTCCAGGCTATATGGCTGCAGATGGCTGCAGGCAGCGCCCCTGGAGCAGGCCTCCTACATAAGTTATCCTTCGAGGCTCAGCTACTAATGCTCCGGAGTCCCTAAATGGGATTGTAGCGTGGCAGGAAAGCAATTTGCAATTCTGCCTTCTTAGGGATTTTGCCTGGTTTTTAAGTGGCCTAAAAGCTTTCTGGTAAAGTGATGCCCCGTCTCTGCAAAGTCCTTTCGAGAGGTGACCTTCCTCAGACCTGCGTGGCACCAGAGACATCTAAAGCCAAACCTGCTTCCCTTTTTTTTATTCTACCTCATATAAGGCTGTGCTTTGCCCTTTGAAAGGGCACTGAGACTTTTGTGAACATCTCATGTTGGATGGGTGAATCTGATAGTGCTGTGGTGGGTCTGGGCTCTTATTTCCTTGTTGGAGCTTTCTCCTGTACACTGTGTGGCTTAGAGGGGTGAGCTCAGTGAGTTTTGCTCCTCAGCCTGAGATATCAAGGGCTTCATTTGCCCAAGTCCCCCATCAGGTAGCAAAACTTATTCCAAGTTAGTGGAACGGGGTCCGTGGCCTCGGTGAAGCTGCTGTAGTTGTGCCTAGACACTCTCGTGTATTCACACACACTCGTGGTTGTGTTGCTGTGGAGGTGCCAGGGTTAGGGCTGAGGGCAGTCCCAGCGTCTGAAATTTCAGCTTTTTGCCCAGAGAGCGAAGCTGTGTGTCAGAGCTGGAACAAAAGAACCATCTTCTGCTTAATCTGCTAATATCTGCTGGCTTGCTGATCTGCAGGTCTGCCCGTTTATGGCCTGTGCTTGGTCAGTGAGGGACACGGATGGCTCTGAAGGCTGTAGCCTTTTAAGGTTCTCCTACTCAGACACCTAACTGCTTAATTTTGGTGAAGCACGCGAGATCAGCATGTTTCAGGTGGGCTCACTGTGGAGGTCTGTTTCTTTTCCAGAACCTGATCAATAAGATGTGGCTTGGGGTCCCATCTCAAGACAAAATGGAGATCCGCAGCTGCCTGCCCAAACTCCTGCTAGCTCACCACAAAACTCTGCCTTACTTCATCAGGAACAAGCTCTGCAAAGTCATCGTGGATATCGGCCGACAGGACTGGCCCATGTTCTACCATGACTTCTTCACTAATATCTTGCAGGTAAGAAGCTTCTAAAGGTAAAACTTCTCATTCACAGAGGGCCGTAATTTGTTTCCTTGAATAGTGACTTCCCTTGAAGATTAAATACTTGCATGAAAAACAAAGTTCCTTCTCTGATTCCTTTTCCTTTAATTTTCAAGTGGCCCATGGCTTCCTACATATTATACATCTTTCTAGTGTTATGTTGAAAATGAAGTTTCTGAATGGAGCTGTTAGAGATTTTTTTCACTTAATTCTATTAACCAAATTACCCTGAAAAGCTTTGGCACCTCATCATGTGAAGGCACTAACTGAATGCTGCTGGGGCGTTTGAGAGGAGAGGTGTGTTTGAGGGCCCTGGCTGAGACAGTGCTGCTAGTTTGAACAATATTTGTTTGACATGCGGCTCCTTCGCAGTGAAGTTTGGGTCAGACGAACAGCTCCCTGCTGCTGGAGCCCAGCCAGGCGGGTGCTACCCTCCTCTTTGGGTTTGGGTGCTTGGTTTCCAGTTCTCCCCAAATCCTTCATAATTGGCGTAGAGGCTGAGCCTAAACTGAGGTGCCTCTCCACGTTTTTCTGCTGATATAATTACATGATTTGAATGCGGCTATGCCCACAAACAAACTACAAGGCAATTATTGAAATAAATCAAGGTCCCAAAGTGTCAGGAGTTTTTGTTAAGACAAATGGATCTAGTATTAATTGCAAAATTTGGGGGAAAAAAAATGCAGACTTGGCAAACCGAGCTTGTTACTTACTGGAGTAATCTCTTTTCAAATAGCTCTGTAATCATGTAGTGCAGCACACTGCAATTTTTTCCCGAATTGTCAGTTTGACAATAAGTAATTTAAGACAACTGTCTACATTTACAGTTTTGGCCTTGGTTTTATCTGGATCTGCAATTGAAATGCTCTCTGAGCTTCTACTTGCTCTTCTAGCCATTTGGAGGCTATCTTAGGTGCTTGCAAGCCCACTTCGGGTATCAATTTTTCTTTAAGCCTCTCCTTGTAGACTCAGCTTCTGAGGGAAGCGTTGCTATAAATTAATTTCTGTATCAGAGGCCTTCCAAAAACGTTGAGAGGAATGGGAAGAAAAGCACTAATACTCAACTGCAGGATCCCAAAATAGTGAAGAGCAAAAGCAAAACACTCTGCTCCTGTGCTAGATAGACTTGAGAGTTGCACAAGTCCTTTCTTCTTCCGAGATCATTTGAAGCAATTATTAGATTCTGTAGCAGTAAATTGGTATCGCAGTCCTCTAAGTAGTTTCTAAAAGTTTTATTGAGCCATTAGGGAAATGGAGAAGAAAAGTAACTTGGTCTATTGTGCTGTCATTATGCAGAAACAGTAATTCTAATGCTGCTGCTTTAGAGGTACAAAATCTAACATTACTGAAGTGCCAGGGCATGGTTTTGCCAGACTTCCTGGCTTTGTCAGAAAATATTATGAGAGGAGATGTTAAGTCATCTTTTAATTCACTAACAAGCTGTATGTTTAACTTCCTTTAGCTGTCTGCTCCTGTGCCATCGTGCTTCCTTTCTGAAGGCCAGAGTGATGTACATCTAGACTAAGAGCTTATAGATGGCTTTTTTTTTTCCCAGCATATTTCACCAAACTGTGTAGCCTGGGCAATGTTAAGTCAGTTTGTCTCTGGTCTGGTGGGCCAGTGAGCTGAAGTCAGCCTGCGTTGTTTAATTTATGACTTCAGGAATTACTTGCAATAATTGTGATTGGCTTTAGATTTTTTTTTTCTTCTAGAGGGAGTAGTGCATAAATCACTCGGATGTTTCAGGTCAAGAGAACAGCAGTGTCTTCCAGCTGAAAATAAAACTTTTTCCCACTTGAGTGTGTCGATAATGTCCCAGTGCCTAATGAAGGCGAAAATCACTGCTTTCTCTGGTCCTATTCCTGTGCATCCTGTACATGGTGGAAATCATTCTTTTTAGGGTAAATGTGATTTCCAGAATGAGATGTGATGCAAATGCAAGGAGAGGTTACATCCCTTACCTGCGTTCTGTTGCCATCCAGTACTGGCTGCATTTGTCTGTCTGCAATTGGAAAGAACTTTTTTTGGGGGGAGGGGGATAGGGGGGAACTGTTTGGCTGATGGTGCAGGCTCCCAGTCTGAGCGTGGCTTCAGCAGCAGCCCTGTTACGTGGTGAACTCCTGGGTGCTGAGGCAATTCTGAGAAGTGATGATGTCAGCAGAAGGCAGTAAACAAGGGGAACAAACTGTTACTGGTAAACATGCTGGAACAGAGAATGTGTGCAACGACATTATGAAAGCTCTCTCGAAACCCCAAGGATTCCCATGGTGCTTGAACTGTTGCAACATAGATTAATGTCTCAGGAAATCCAATACTTGCAGTTCTCTTCCCTCAACATGCACTGCTACAAACCAGGGGAACTGATACTTGCTTGTAAACAGCCAATACAATTACTGATCTCCTTTCTGTGATCTGACAGTTCTGCAGAATGTTATCACGTGTTGCTTTCATGCCTTTTCCTCTCAGTTAATTCAGTCTCCTGTGACCACTCCTCTGGGGCTGATAATGTTGAAAACAACTTCGGAAGAACTGGCATGTCCGCGAGAGGATCTTAGCGTAGCCCGGAAGGAAGAGTTACGCAAGCTGCTCCTGGACCAGGTGCAAACAGTGCTTGGGCTCCTCACAGGTACGAGTTGGCGGCCTTGCAGCCCTGAAGCAATTGTCTTCCTTCACTGTCCCTATGATAGCAAGCCTGCATGTTCACAGTGCAGGGAGGCAACGTGTGGGTGACGTAGGACCACTCCTGCTGTTCAAAAGCTCAACTCTACTGTTGGGTGACTGGGTCAAAAGACTATGAAAGAAGCTTGTGTAGCAAAGTAGATATATAGCTGCACACATCCTCCTCTTTATAAAGGGATTGAGATTGTCTTCTCTTAGTGACCCTGAAAAACTTACTGAGTTCTTGTACGGAATGTTCCTTGTTGGAGCACTCAAGATGTGTTTTAGCAGAGCGCTCTGTCTCCAGTATGTTTGTTAGATCAATCTGTCTTTTAGCAGTCTGTTCTGAAAAATATCTCTTTGGCCAGGTATTTTGGAGAGCATATGGGACAAACACAGCGTTACTGCTGCCACTCCACCACCATCCCCAACTTCAGGAGAAAGTGGTAAGGACAGCTGAAGCTGAGTACTTGTCTTTAAGCTACATAATATTATTTCCATGCGCTTTAACTTGCAATATCGAGTTGATTCCTTCCCTTATGGTTTAACCTTTTCCTAAACTTGTTCATAGTCCAACAATTTCTGGTCAGAAAGGCAAGCTTCACCTGAAGAAGCAATTTCTATTGCAGGGGATGCCCCACTTGCAAATAGTGCCTCATTCAGGACAGCCCTGTTCTCAGATGGCAAAAGCTTTCTGAAACATCAGTTTAAAATGCTGATAGATCAGTGAGTTGGCATTGTGTGGTGGTTTCACATGGGTAGGCAGCTAAACTTCACTACACTACTCTTTCATTCCCCCTCTTCAAAGGAAGAAGGGGAGAAAACACAATGGAAAAGTGTTCAAGGGTTGAGATAAGGACAGGGAGATGGCTCACCAGTTACCATCCTGAGCAAAAGAGACTCAGTGTAGGGAGATTAATATTTTGTATTGCTTATTACTAACAGACTAGAGCAGTGAGAAACTAAAACTACGGGACTCCACTCACAGCGGCCACCCTTGTAACTCCCTGGTACCACAGCCTTACCCCATAAACCCGATGCACATTTATCTGTGATTTTCAGCTCTAAGTATATCAAAAGGCGGAGTGGAGCAAAACTGCATCTCTAAATTAAAACAAATGCCTAGGGCTTTGGACATATATGTGTTGGGAAACCTTCCTGCTCAGACTTTTGCATGGCTGTTTATCTATACTAATTTAAATTCGTATTAATTACCTTTGAAAAAGAGTGTGTTTCTGTATCCCTGTACTCAGAGCACGTTTCATTTACCCTGTTACCACTGTACCAGGGATAGCTGTAAGTGCAGAGGGTCTCCCCAGGTGAGAAGGCAGTTTGGATGAGTACCAGTTTCTGTGGTGCCTCTGTTACATTCAGCTCACCCATGAATTGTGCAGCAGCATGTGGTGTTTTTAGTCCTTCTCAGAAATACAAAGTAGGAAAAAATATCAAGATGCAGTTAAATCATTTTTCTTTAAAAGCTCTGATCTTGGCTTTGTCTGCTTTTAACAAAGAAAAATGAAAGGCTTATGGTCTGGAAACCTGTAGTGTCTGGTTGTGCATAGGGAGAAGGTGAAACACTTGGGGATCCACTACTTTTTTTCTCCAGGGTCACACTGATACCGAATCATGTGTGTTCTGTTACGAGGTGTTAAGGTACCTTGTTTTGTCTTTAAATCTGTCTGCAGGACCTTAAGCAGTGAACTGAAAGTTGTTGATTGCTTTCTTGTGCCAGATTGTACTAGTTAGTTTCAGACAGCTGTCCCTGTTAAGTGTTGGTTAATGTTAGTGTTTGGTTTGTTAATGTTTTGTTAGTGTTAAAAATTTCGCATTTAAATCTGGGTTGAACCAGAATTTCAAGTGCTTCTTTTCCTTAGAGCCTTAAGACATTTTGATATTTACATTAAAAAACAAACAAACAAACAAAGACTTAAACGAAAAGCAGTATCACCTTGTTTTTAGGGGGGAAATCCTGCTGTAGTTAGAAAAAGATAGGAAAAAAAAAAATATTAACAAGAAAAAAACAAACACACGGAACCTGGCATATCACTTGGCAAGAGTGAGCCTGCTGCTTGGAGTGGGAGCTGCCAGCAAGTGCCCCAGTGCCGTGGTGCTGTGGCATTGAGTAAGATCAGTGTCTTCCAAGGTAAAAAGCTGACTCATGTTAGCATAACACAGTTGGCAGCAAGTGACTCAGTGGCTGCTAATGATGCTCTATTTGTACCAAACAGCTTGAATCGCTCAGTGAGCCCTTGTGCGTTCCTGCAGAAGGCTGTTTGATACAGTCATGTTCAAGGCCGTGCCTGCAGAACTGGGTACTGCAGCAAAATCAAGGGAAGAAATTCAGCAGAAGCCTGCCTGAAATGTCCTCTTGGTTCCTCAGTGAGCTGCTGGATGGTGCTGGTGCCAAGACAGTTTTTCATCTGGTTGTGCTCTTATCTCATGGGGATTTAGATTATAATTCTCGACATGGGAATTACGATGCATTTATTTCTGGGTCTTCTCTCTTTTATGAGAATGAACAAACTCATGCAGTGTATTTTCAAGATTTTTAACTGCTGGGGTTGCTAGCAAGGAGAACGCAGGGTTTTAAAGCCAGACACACAACCAGTAGCACATGGCAAGGTGGCACCTTGCCATGAAATTCTGCACTGTATGAATTAATTGCTTTTCTCCCGTAAGAATTTGTGAAATCAACGCTGACCAAATCACCAAATCTTCTTACGTGCATGCTGCTTACATATGAGTCACATTTATGCAAAGTATTCTGTTTACAGATGATGATTAAAGTTTTTTGTTGTTTCCTCCATAGCTTAGATAAGGCCACCTTCCTTTTCTTATGTTCAGGAGACATTAAAGGTATTCCAAAAAGTAAAATAAGCTTCAGAAGTCCATATAAATGTTTGATATCTTCTGTCAGAGCCAGAATCTCTTCAGGAACTTAAAAACTGTGCTTCCCTGCACAACAAAGGAAGCGAAGTGAAATGGTTACTCACAAGTCTTGCATAGTCCTTAAATAGCACTTAAACCATATTAAACTCATTTCGTATACCATTGAAGCAAAGGAACTGTGTTCTGTGTTGGGAAACGTTTGGGCTATTGGATCATTAGAGAATTTACTCAGCAATAATCTCCCATCCTCCAAATGTTGTCTGAGTGATTTATCTCTTTACTTGATGAATCCCTTCCTTAGGCGTTTTCACTCATGTATGGTAAACAAATGAGTAGCACAAATGTTTGCTTCTGCAAAGCTAGCACCATCCCAACCCCTCTCCCTTGAGGTTTTTCTCCTGGCATATGAGTGCAGTTGGAAATGTTTATCTCCTGTTTGCACAGGTACAAAATAGACCTTAAATTCCGCTTCTGAGCTTCAGTGAAATAACTGGGTGCAAAATACTCAGACCAATTGCTTTGAATTAAAGGGTCCTAATTTGCACTTTGTGGCCGGTGTATTGACAGCTCAGGATCTTTGGTTCTCGTGGAGGAAGGCCTTTTGGAAGAAGCATGTCTGCTTCTGTAAACATGCTAAAAGCAGCCCTTGTGCTGCAGCACACGTCTCGTTGCGAGTGCTGCGACGGCGGCTGTTGTAATACCAAGGCTAAGTGCAGGGTTATCTAATTCATCTGAAGGAGCATGATGCCTCAAATTTCTGGAGTGGAGGAGGAAAAAATGCTAAAGTACGGCAGGGAGTTATGAATTTAGTGGTGTAGGACATCTATCTTGATGAGAAATGGCGACGTAAGAGAAGCCTGTTCATCATGCATGCTTCTGAGTCCTTTGGAAATAGCTCTGTAAATCATCCCTGCTGTGTTCATCCTGCAGGGGCGTTGGGTCACTTCGCTTTCAAAAAAGTTACCTGGATTTTTGGGGGAGAACTCTAAATTCAGTCATGGAGCGAGTGCCTGTGGTTTTCTAAAGGTGAAGAGATTGTTTGCACGCAGGGAAGAGAAGGGCATCGAGTAACCTGGGGAAAAGAAATAGGCTTCCAGCGTGTGGTCTGGAAGTCTGTGAGTTAGTGGGTGAGTTAGGGCAGTCTGGCTGGCATTATCTGCTTGGATTTTCATAAAGCTTTCAGCGCAGCTTCTTGCTAAAAGCTTTTGCAAAAGCAAAGGCTCACTGGGCATAAGGGGAGTCCCTGCGATGAATAATTGGGCAGAAGGTAGGAGACGAGAGGTAAGTGGAAATGCTCAACCCTCGCAGTGAGGGGGGAGGTCACCTGTGGGGTCCTGCTTGGGGCTGTGCACACGAACGTACTTGAGAGACCTGCCAAAAAGGCTGGGTGAAGAGACGAGGAGGCTTGCTGGCAGCACTGAGCAGTCAGAAGGGTGGAAAGGAGGTACGGCTGGAGACTGGCAGGGGGATCCTGCATGACTCTGGGCTAGCAAAGTGAAACACGATGCAGGGAGAGCAATGCTCAGCTCAGGCTGAGTTGCGGGCTCTAAGCTCACCTTCAGCATCCAGGGTTAACTTCTGAGTGTTGCACGAGATCATTTTACGAGAGCTTCAGACCAACAGCAGTCAAAAACTGCTGAGGTGCTGCGTGGATGTAAGCTCACCCACATCTTCAATAGCAGCTGCAGTCCTGGTCTTCTCTATCAAGGGGGTAGAACAGAAATGGAGATTTGTGGAGCATGAATAAAGACGATACTGAATTTCTTCCATATAAGAAAGGTACAGTTTCAAATGGAGAGTGAGGAGCTGGGACAGAAGATACCAAGTGAAAAGGAGATGAATGGAAAAATTATTTTTCCCTGTTTGGTATAAGAAGTCGAGTTGACAGGCTTCAAACAAAAGCCATCCTGACCCCATATAGAGTTAAGCTGTGAAACTGTTGTAGCAGGATGCTATGTATCTGAAGTGTTCGTGGCTTCAGCCGGAGCCTGGCTAAACCCATGGAAGACAAATCCTCAGAGGCTGTGCAGAATTCCTCAAACCCCACCTGGCTCAGGAAACCTTTGCACTGCAAGTGGCCAGAGGCTGACGGATCTCACATGTGTTTGCCATGGGTCTTTGGTCACTCCGGGAACAGGCAGGCCCTGTTCTCTGTAAGCAGGTTTCTGGTCTCACTCGGTACATCTGCTCTTCTATAATCCACAAGCTGTCACATGCAAGCAGCAGCAACTCTGCCAAGTTTCAGCATAATATGGATGTGCCAGAGAACTAATGCAAGCTTACAGCAGGGATGCTCAAGCTTTTGAAGGAAATAAATTTTGTAAGAAATCCCTAAAATACACCCCCTGGCATTACTATTATCTTTTCCAACACGCTGCATGTGTGCTTCTCAGGAAAGCTAAAGGACAGTACAGAGCTGCCACTTGAACTTATTTGTTCAGCACCTCCTCTGACCTGACATGTGAAATCTGTACAAAAACTGGAGAAAATTCCAGAATACCAAAATCACTAGTTCAGCTTGGACAAATCTTTGTGCGCTAACTATTATGTGCCAGAGGCTCCGATGGCTTTTGATTTATAGCTACGGCTTGCAGTCGCACCTTTTGAAGCTATCGCCTTGATTTATAACAGAGATGTGCTTTTTTCCCCTAGGTGACCTGTTAAGTAGCCTGTTGCAGAGTCCCAGTGCGGCCAAATTATTGAACCAGCCAATCCCCATCCTTGACACGGAAAGTGAATATATTTGTTCCCTGGCACTGGAGTGCCTGGCACACCTCTTCAGCTGGATCCCTTTGTCTACCAGTATCACCCCGTCACTCCTCACCACCATTTTCCACTTTGCTCGCTTCGGCTGCGACACTCGCGTTAGGAAGATGTCTTCTGTCAACGGCAGCAGCCAGAACTCGGTGTTGGGACAGGAGCGTGGCCGACTTGGCGTCTTGGCTATGTCTTGCATCAATGAACTGATGTCTAAGAACTGCGTGCCTATGGAGTTTGAGGAGTATTTGTTACGGATGTTCCAGCAGACTTTCTACCTCCTGCAGAAGATTACCAAGGAGAATAATGCCCACACAGTGAAGAGCCGACTAGAGGAACTGGATGAAAGGTAAGAGAAACCAAACAGCTAAGTAGCTGTGCTAGGGCCTCTTGCTTTCTAAAGGACAGTCTTTCTTAATTTGCGGTCATGCATGGTGTGTCTAATCACCTTTTTTTCAGAGTTCTGTGCTGGTGGAGGCAGGCAGAAAGGTAGGTGCCCACAGGTAAGGTTCTGGTAAGGGGCTAAGTTTGCTAAGTGACCGTGGTGGCACAGGTTTGTATTCTTTCCTGTCCTCTTCCTCCCCTTTCCCCGTTCGTTACTGTTTGACTGCAGGTCTGAGGTGGCACAAGAGCTGAACCTGCCCTTCATTCAGTTGTAACAGAACAACAGAAGAGGCACAGTGAGGTAAAGGCATTGCAGTATTCCCTTTGCTGGTCGGTATCTGCCTTCTCTGTCTTAAACTCAACCATACAAAGAGTGGGTAGATATTCTGCGAGTCATGACTTGAAAGAAAAGAGAAATAGTTTCATACCCTTCATTGAGATTTGACAACTTTTGATTACTCTTTTTTTGTTTTGTTTTTTAAATGACACTGAAAGACAGCCTTGGGAACTCCATTCACAGCAGTGGTGAATGGCTCCACCACGCAGGCTGTCCTGCGTGCGTGGCTGGAGGCAGCAGGGGAAGTGGCAGCACCTCGGGAGGCTGCGTGGTCTGGTTGTTCTCCAGAAAGCCACTGCCGTGCTCCTTGCCTGAAACAGCTTGACTCTTTCGTGGCGGATATATCCTACTTGTAGGAGAGAAAGTGAGATTTGTCTCGCTGCTGTGTTGAGTGGTTGGATCCACGTGGTGGCAGGGTGGTGGACGAGGTGATGACTCGATGCTGCCTTTCACTGCCGGCCCGCTGTGCGAGCGCTCGCGATGGGAGGACAGGCAGGCTGGTGCTAATGCTGACAGATATGTTGTCAGTGTGAGCGTGCTCGGTATCTTGCTGTGGATGCACAATGATGGAAATAAATTTCTGGTGCTGCTGGACAAAGATGCAGCGGAAAGATTTTTGAGCTTTTTGATTTTTTTTTACCTTGATACTCACTCAGGTATAAAACCGAATTTGGAATCAACTGTGGGGATTCCAAATCTTGTAGACATGACTTGCATGTTTCTTCTGTAAAAATGTTTTCCATGTCTTTAAATACACTAATGATAATAGATGTAGATTAGTTGTGACTTCAGTATAACAGTGAATTCCGCTTGCTCGCTTCTCGACTTACTCTGACTTCAGTATTTCTTGCTTCCTAAAAATAATGTCTTATATGGTGGAAATCTGCTACCTTTGCATATGGGATATGTGCACAGAGAGCGAGGGGTCACACTCTGAATTCCACAGAAGCTGTCCTGTAAACCTGCAGTAAATGAAATGCCCTCTGTAACTCCTTTTTCTTCTATGGAAATATCAGCAAGCTGCCTTCAGTGACCAAACTGTGGAAGGGATGTAGCTGTGTTGGCTTTTACTGAGATCATATTGCTGTCCCGTTATCTTCTGCTGCTTATGCATGTTATCCAGAGATCTGATATCTCTACTTACAAGAATCCTCCTCACTCGTTGCTGAGGTCTGAAACACGGATGGAACTAAGACATTCTGGGGAGACTGCTTGGAAAAATCTAGCTGACTTTGGCAGGAATGGGGCTCTCTGTGCTCACTCTGTCCTCGCTGTAGAAATGGCTTTGCCTTGTATAGGAGGATGTTCGTAGCTTTACATCCAAAACTAAAGAACTTCTCACATGAATGCATCTTCTTGAGATGGACTAACGAAGTCCTAAACAAAACTGGTGCTGGTCAAAGTGCCCTACTTCATTAGATCGCCGTCTTTAGAGCTTGCCTGCCATAGATCTGTTTTTCCCCAGCCTCTTGTGGCAGTGATTCCTCTTGTCTTGTTACGAAATCAGTGTGGTTTTGAA
Organism: Aythya marila; assembly: GCF_965140915.1. Lineage (NCBI taxonomy): Eukaryota > Metazoa > Chordata > Aves > Anseriformes > Anatidae > Aythya > Aythya marila. Next base: position 5,770,233 of record NC_139056.1, on the reverse strand, counting down.
TAGATTCTACTGCTGAATAGAAGAAGATTAAGCGTGAACTGTCTTTTGCTTTATTTGTGTTGGCTTCAACTTGAAAATGTGAAAATATTGGAAATGGGAGTGGAAAATGTCTGGTATGGATAGAAGCAGTGGCGTGGAGGTTGCACTATGGGCTTTGGGGTGTGTGGAGCTAGGTGCCAAGTAGGAGTTTCACTGGTCTCAGGTCAGAGCCTCTTCAGAAAATAAAAATGAAAAAAAATGAAGGAAATGTTTGGGTCTGGATGCATGTTTTTTGCTATCTTTTATTTTTGATGCCTTTGGTCAGTGGTCAGGCATGTTGTGCTGATTCTTGTCAAGCAGGCAGTGTCAAATAAAAAGTTCACGTAGTCTTTTTGCATATTCAAAGTATATTATGGTTTTTGTAGGCTTATAATAACTAGCAGTGTTGCAGCTCTGTTAGCTGGCAGTGCTTCCAGACTTGAATCACTTGTGGTTAGAGCGTTTGTCTTCAAACCAGCATTTGCAGAAGGGGAGAGGAGGCAGAACAGTAAACCAAATCTGCTCAACTGTGTCTGAAACTGTGCTAAACCTAACTTGCTGTTTGTTTTAAAAGAAAAACTTGAAGTGCTCTTATACTTCAGAACTCTTAAGGTATGGGAAGGACAAATTGCTCTGCCCACAGCCTTGTCACTGGATCGCTGGAGCTCTTGCTGTTCGTGTATCATGTTGCGATGCGTTGGTCCTGTGTACAGATGGAGTGCTTCGTTCTTCTGTGTTTAGATCCATATGAGGATGGTTTCTAATCCTGAGGAAGCTTGTGCTGTGCACGGCATGTTTTTATTCCACAACAGCTTACCCCGTTGTAATTTTTCCCCAGTGTTGTACTTAAGAACCCTCTGTGCTTGCACCGAGGTCGTGCTCTTGCTGGACTCCTGCAATTTTGATAGCAGGCTTCTTTTTGGATCTTCATTTTGTATGGTCCCATGCTCTGGAGGAAGATTTGTCTTTATTGTCTAATTCAGTCACAAAAGCCTGGGCTCAGCTGAGAAACTTCAGGATAATAGTTGATCATGCACCGCATAAGAAGCGGTCCTTTCCAGCTCTAAATTGTGTGTCTCTTCCCCTACCATAGTAAATTTTTAACACGTGTATTGTTAACTTGTGCATTAACTTCTTGCTTTCAGCTGAATTCCTCAGTGGTACAGTTTTTATGACTAATCCTGTATATATCAGTATGATCAGACTTGCTATTGTGTACTTATTTCTCTAGGGTGGGGGGGATTGTGTTTATTTGCAGGCCTGACTAAACTCAATTATATTTATCTGAATATTAAAGTTGCTTTTGACTAGACTGTCTTTTCTGCTGTTTCAGGTATTAATGGAAGGAAGGGTTGCCCATCCTGTAGGTAATTGTTGCAGGGCTTTATATTTTAATTGTTCTACTGGCTGTTAATTGTAACTTTCTTTTTTAATGAAGGGGTTTTGAGTGAATTTATGATTGTTTCGATGAAATTGCTTTTTCCTGTGGTGTTCTTCAGGTTTTCTGAATTGTGTTTTCTTCTGTCCCTTGTAGCTACATTGAGAAGTTTACGGACTTCCTTCGTCTCTTTGTGAGTGTCCATCTACGAAGAATTGAATCCTACTCCCAGTTTCCCGTGGTTGAATTTCTGGCACTGTTGTTCAAATACACTTTTCATCAGGTACAGCCTTGTGACATTGTTTTTCCTTGTTCTGTTCTTCTTGTCCTGTTGTTCTGTACAGCAGGGCTAGCTTGTTTTTGCCAGTGGAGCTGATACTAAAGCTAGCTCAGGAAAAAAAAAAACAAACAACTGATGTCTTACTGGCACTTACTTCCCCAGTATTATTGCTGGGGACTTGGAAATGCCTTAATGTGCTCCTGGATTTAGCTGGGGACAGCGTTCACATGTAGTTACCTTGTAAGAACAACTTGTTTGTTGTTTAACTTTTTTCTACCTTTTTTTTTTTTTTTTTGCTAGCCCATGAAATAGAAAATGTCTGGAAAAAATCTGTCTGGCTTGTTTTGTGTTTGGGGATGTTTTTCTTTCTCCTGAAGCTGCTGCTTTTACTGTATCTGAAGCATTCTTTGTATCCTTCAATTTTGCAGTTTAAAACAAACTGGCTTTTGATACGCGTTACCTTACAGTAGAAGCTGTCATAATGCAGTTCAGTCCTGTTCACCATCATATGTGAATAATAACAGGAAGCAGATGTATAAAATGCTAGAAGTTGATGCAGCAAGCCATGAGATGGGTTCACTCTGAGACAACCCTTGTCATCACAGGGTTCTTAACTTGCGCCAAAGCTCTTGCTCATTTTTTGATATCTTGAGGCTGCAAGTCTCTTCAGTGCCCTCCTAGAAACTTTTTTGTACAGCAAGAAGTTATTCCCAGTTTGAGAGAGTCATTATGAACTTTGGTGTATTTCAGCCTACCCATGAAGGTTACTTTTCTTGCTTGGACATTTGGACACTCTTCTTGGACTATCTGACTAGCAAAATTAAAAGTCGTCTGGCAGACAAAGAAGCAGTACTCAATAGGTAAGTAATCAGGAAGGTAGTTGGGATTTGACAGCTGCAGAGGGTCTTGTGGTCATTGTGGAAATACTGAGAAATAAGCTATTGTTTACTGCAGCCATGTGTAGAATGCTTTTTTCAAAAAATCACTGAACATTTAAAGCTTAAACTGGAGAGCTTACCGCACGTTCATTGAACAGAATTCAAGCTGAGCAAATTAAGGCAAGAAAAAAGGTCACAGAAATATTGCATGTGAACCTAGCAGCCAGAGGAAGAAAGCTTTGGAGTCTAAAATAGAACTGGAACATATTTTTAGAACATTTTAGAGCACATTTTAGCTCGTACTAGAGGAGGAGACTACAGAGTAAGTTGTGTAGTAAGGGTTCACACACAGCTTGTACAACTAACTAACGACTTAGGAAATTTTCAGATTTAATTGGGGTTTTAAAATCTATTTAAATGGAGGATGTGTTTGAGAAATGCTGGTGGTGCTGTGTTTGAAAGTTAAGTTCTGCTTGCTTACCTCTGTAGCTAATGATGTGTATGAATTGTAACAGTGGTTGGCAGCACTTCCTTTGTAGGTGCTGTCTCCTGAAATAGTTGGCTCTCTGATTTTATCAAGGGTCTTTTTGCTCCCCCCCAGAAATACCTGGTGAATATACTGGATCTTGTTCAAATGTGTTAGGGTTAAAGGCACCGTGGCTTGTGCCTTATTGCTCTTAGCCAATTGCAGAAGAAAGCTGCTTTCCCCTGGAGCGTACTAAATATAAGTAAGTGGTTAGTTACTGAAAGACAGCCTGGTGTCATAACCACAAAGAACAAATGTGGAACTAGCTTACGCCAGACAGCTCTCTTCCTTTCAGCATGGGAACTGAGTATTTTTAATTTCTCAGGTAGTAGGTATTTGCATTTGAGCTTTGTTACAATTTGGGCCTAATTTGCTGCTGTCTGCCTGATGCTGTTGAACTCTGCCTTGGCATTCTGGCCCCCCTTCACCTGGCTAATGCGTGTGTAATGCACGTCCATCAGGCATTTTCTTATGGACAGAATTGAAACAAACCATAGCTGTCTCTCTTGGAGATATTTCACACAAAAGAGCAACAAACAAAAAAAAACACACGTAGAAGTGGTTAAAGCTCGTCGTGCTGTTTTATCAGAACTACCTGTTTTTAATGGCATCTTTATATAGCTACGACTTCCTTCATGCTTTAAGACGTAAACGCCTCAGTTTGATAATATGGGTGTGGTTACACCACAGGAGCACAGATGAAATTTCCTGTTCCGTGGCTTTTAAACGCTGCATCTGGTACACATTGCAGTTCTACTACTGGATTAGTTGCCCAATCTTGAGTTATGTCATCTGGCTACAGAAAAAATGTTAATTCAGCCACCTTGCACGGAAAGCTTTCAGCTGCTTAGTTGGTGGTGCAGCTGATGAGGCTGATGCTTGGATTGCATCATTCCTTGCATCTTTGTTAGTACATGTTCACGCCTAGTTTTCCAACCTGATCTCACTTTAAAAAGGGCATGACTGGTCCTTGCATGGGACAAGCCGTGTTCTGAGGAAGGTGGCTTAAGAAAAGAGAAAAGAACAGAACAAAATCCCAAATCCCCAGACTTTGGTGGTGCCAGCAGAAATGGTTGCATGGTCAGGTGACTGGTCACAGCTTGGTATTATTTTTATGTGATCAATGGAGGAAGGAGTATCTTCTGCACTCCATACCTGTTGCATAGTACCTGAGATGAAAGGATGTCTTTCACTGACATATTCTTAGTGTTATAGTGGAAGTGGAAAAAGTGCTGGCTTTGTTTTAGAGGGCAAGGGCCTGAATTCATTGGCCAACTGTGTATGGGAAGAAGATAGCAAAACAAAGAGCCTCAGGGGCTGTCCCCTTTTGTAGGTAGACAGCAATTCTATCCCCTTCATCTGTTCCTTATTCACATCCCAGAAAGTATAGCACCAGCCATGCTCCTGAGGAGCAGGTTGAGCAGTAAGAGGGTGCTGGTGTCTCCTGTTCACAGGCAGCTGCCATTCCTCCTGGAAAACTGCTCCTGCTGCCTTGCCTGTTTTGTACTCCTGGGCTGCTGCTTTAGCCAATGGTTATCCATTTCCCTCTCAGAGGTAGTGGGATATCAAATATTACCACAAGCTTTTTCCTTGCTGGTAGCTTGTGACCTAAAGCGACACATCACTCTTAATCCAAAGCTCTACTTGATGTTGTGTGTATAAGCCCGTAAAGCTGTGCTGCAGGCTCTTTGCAGTGGCTCCCGTTAAACTGTCACCTGGTTTACATCTCTCCTTTGCTGGAAGGGCTGTGAGCACGGCAGTCCCTGCAGAATTGCTTTATCACACTCCTTTTGTCTTCTCCATGGTCACAGGTACGAAGATGCCTTGGTTCTGTTGCTGACGGAGGTGTTGAATCGAATCCAGTTCAGGTATAACCAGGCACAGCTGGAGGAGCTGGATGATGAGACACTGGATGATGATGTAAGGAGCAGAGTTGAACAAGGGCAGCTGCAGGTTCAGATATTAACTGCCGCACTCATTACACCTGGAATGTCTTTCCCAAAGCTTGAGTTCTGGAATGCAGGCTACATACCCGCTGCTTCACTCAGTTCTGTGTGGGGTTTTGAGGTTTAAAGAAGCACAAAATGCATTTATCAAAAATACATCTAAGTTACGCTGAAAGTATATGACCTTTGTTTTTAACTTGTTTTTTATGAGGAAAAATGCAGGTATCTCTGTTCTGTTTATCAGAGGCACTATAGGTGTCTGTGTCTGGTTGCTTTGGAATGTAAACGCAGAAAGATTTTTCAAGACAAAAGCTTTAAGCCGTATATATTAGCGCTTTCATCTGAGCATATTTCTCTGAAGTCAGTAAATATCATCTCAATCCATACTGATAACAGTAAAAGTAAAGAGCAGTAGGTGGCTGAAGCGTCAGAGACTGGAGCATTAGAGAGCCACGTGGTGCTACATAACTGATGCCAGTCATCTGTGCAGTAACTGTGCTTCGGGAGTGAATGCTTGTGGCTTATCACCCCTGGGAAATAGAGGCATGCAGGCCCAGACAGAGGGTCAGTAAAACAGTGCCCAGCCAGGTGTCTGGCACCATGTGAGAGCAGTACCTCTCCAGTAGCCGGGTGTCTGCAAAAGCCAGGCTCTGGAAAGGAGTTAGGCTGGGGCTCGGTGCTTGGGACCAGCTACAAAAGGCCACCCGTTTCCATCAGGAATTGCTGTGCTTACCTTGTTGTTTCTTCCCATAGCAGCAGACTGAGTGGCAGCGGTACTTGCGCCAGAGCTTGGAAGTGGTTGCAAAAGTCATGGAGCTCTTGCCAACCCATGCCTTCTCCACACTAGTAAGTAGCTATGCAAACCAAAAGCGCAACGTGAAATGAGCACCAACTGCTGGAATTTGTTGCAAGCTGTTTCACAGAAGCCAGGGTGCCAAAAGAAGTAGGGAGATTTGCTTTTAGAAGCTAAAGCTTGGGAAAGGAGAGACCAGAAGTCAAAAAATTGGTTTTTGGCTTTGTTGAATTTCTTGCTGTGGTGTTGTGAAGATCCTTCACAGTGAGTGTCTGAGACCTACTTGCTGGACACCAAGCTTTATGGAAGTGCCCATCTCTCCAAGTGTAAATAATTCATTGCTGTTTATCTTGGCCTTTATGTTAGGAGACAGCATTGTGAATTGGATAGATATGTGTTGTTAGGATTTTAAGGAGAATGAAATCTTTGTTTAAATGAAAGGCTAGATACAAATGCTGAAAACAGTGCCTCGGACAGTGGGGAATTACATCTGATAAACACAGATAAGTGCTTCTTTCCAGCTAGGGTCACTGTTGTTGCTGGAACAAGTTGCCTTATTTTGTAGTGTTATAAGGGTTTCTGAGGAGGAGACTTCAAGGCCAGTGGAGTCCAAAATTCAGAGTTGGTCTTTTCTCTGGACAAGAAAAAAGGCAGGTATATGCAGTGGGAACTCAAAGCAAGTCTATTAACCCCACTGGAGACAGTGCATGCCTAGATCTCTGAGCCATGTTGTCAAGAAGCAGAGAACATTGAACTGCTACGGAGGTAGAAGATGCCTGACCTGAAGTAAGCACCAGAAGCACGTTATTAGAAACTCCAAAGTAGTGAGCAAAATAGTTCTCATGCGAATGTCAAGTTCCTCTGCAGCGTGGTGGCATGGCATGAGTTAGCAAAAGGCAGACAAATGGAACAGCTGTTTGTGAGCACAGTGAGCATACGGGTCATACGGTGAAGAGCATGTGGCTTCCCTCAAAGTAACACGTTAGCATGAGGAAGATGATCTGCTCTTTTTAAATATTTCTCCTCTTGCAGGCACTCAACTGTTAAATAGGCACAGTATGTTAGAAATGTGACTGAATTCTTGAGCCCTGTATTCATTCTTGCATGGTCTGGGAGATGTTCAGGAAGTTTTGCATGCCTTTCACAACAGTCTCTGCAGTGATGTTGAATGCAGTGGTTGGTCATCAGGAACAAATAACTGAAAGTCCAGCAGCTGCTGTTATTCTGTCCCATGCTGAGTAATGAGGGGCTGCAGTTCTTTGTGCTGACGTGCAAGTGAACCTTCATAAATCCAAACTCTTCAAATGTGGTGACTTTGCCAATAGAAAATGAGTAAATTTATGCCAGAGTGAAAGGTTGGAAATTTGTTTTTCAGGTGAGATGTCTACAACGAAAAGGTTACCATGCAATTTGTATGCATGCAAATACGTTAAAGCACAAGGCAAATAATCCCAAATAATACCACTAAAGTACCTTGGGTGCTGAACACTGGTCAGAAAGCTTCCTAGTCTATGTACAACGTGTTCTCCAGGGTAGCATAACCGTTACTCAGCTGAAGTATCAGTAGGAACAGGCATGTTTGCAGTCAGTCCTGAATGATGGAGTTAGGATAATGCTGTGTTCCCAGATCAGGACGCATGACGACTGTGTTGTTTGTTCCCTTGGCTGTTTTCCCTCTGGGATTTCAGCTGTTCTTGGTGCAGTCTGCAGTGTGCCAGCAGAGTGGCTGCAGTGTTTTCCTTCTGTGTTCTGTCAGAGGCACTGAACTCAGCTTCCATCAGTTGAGTGTTTTGGTAGCTGCATTTTGAGAACCTGATGCCTATGGGTTAGGTGGATGCAGTGCAAGTTTCCAGTGCTTCAGGCTCTGCTGTTCTTTGCTTGTGTGCCCCTGTTCTGTTTGATCTGGGTTCTACATCCAGCTGCACATTCGCACTGATGGCATGCTGTGCCATGCCAACCCTGATATGTCAGGCCTCTAGCTCGTGAGGCTGGTGGCTGGTGTTTGTGGGAAAAGGAGAGCTACCACAGGGAAGTGCCTTCAGGGTGCTTTTCGTGTCATTGTTTTCATAGCACCTATAGAGACATAAGCTGCAGAAATAGCCCAGAAAACAGGCCTGTCCTCCTCCCAAATGTTTTCTTGAAGGTGTTAGGGAGAAATAGGAAAAATGTTCTCTAATAGACTAATAGTAGAGTGTTAACTGACTGCCAAGCCCCCAAATCATGCTCATTTTTTCTCTTCTAGTTTCCAGTTCTGCAGGACAACTTGGAAGTGTATCTGGGACTCCAGCAGTTTGTGGTCACTTCAGGAACAGGTAACCACTGCCATCCAGCAAAAAGTCCTCACTCTTTGAGTAGCGTACTGTGAAAACACTATAGACCTGCTTTAGTATTGCTTCCTCTTCGCTGTGTTGAGGATCTGAAATTCTTACCCCAATACACATGGTGTGTGATAGCCTAGTAGTCAAACTCCATTAGCAAACAAAAATCTAATAATATGATTTTGTATTGGTATGGTTCTTCCCTTGCTCTGATACTGGGAGATACCTTGGGTGTTGAGAACAGCTATGCAGCAGTCCCCCGTCCCCCCCCCCCCCCAAAAAAAAAGTAATTCTGATCCGAAGAACACTTAAGACATCCTAGGTTTAGTAGTAATGCACAGGGTTTTTAATGTTGTAGCACTGATCTGTGTTAGCTGTCAGAAGTAACTCAGAGGCAACTGGGTGACAGCGTGCTGATGGTACGTAAATGGCAAGCCTGTTGCTGAAATTGTAAACAATACGAGATTAGATACAGTCAGTAGAAAGAAACAGATTTTCTTTGAAACATGTTGTTGCAGAATATATTTACTTTTTTAGTAAAAGGTCTGGGATGCTTGGAGACCAGGTGTACGTGGTTGAGCAGTAGGACAATTGCATAGGCAATAAGACTGGCAAATCTACTTAGCTGCATGTTTCTTGTTATCTGACATGTGAAAGTATATAACCACATTTCAAATTAGAAGCAAATGCACTCTCTCCAAATGTGCTTCCAGTGCTGGAACATCTATTTCAGTCTAGCCAGCAGAGGGAGTCTGGGTAATGACTTTCACAGAACTGGGATTGCTTTTTTGGTGTTGACAGACAGCCAAAAAGGTTGCTGTTTATACATATTTTAATACCAAATAGAATAAAATAATTGTGGAAAAGGCTGAAATTATCAGTAGTGTCATTTTCAGCCCTTAAAGATAAATTTGAATTGTGGCAGTCAGAACAGCTGAACTTGTCTTACCCGACTGACTGTTTCAGTCACTTGGACTGCTGGGTTTTGAACTGTGACCCACTGCCGAGTTAATTTAAGAAGAATGCTTGCAATGTAATTAGAATAAACTTAGCATTTCCTGTAGCTTTGTAATTAGGTTTCCCATCCCAAAGAGCTGTACTTATTAGTCACAAAGTTACATGCACTTTGAAGGATGAGTTTTCAGACTGCTGTTAGCACAAGTGAATGTGTACACGTGTGTCTTTTGGATTCACTTCTAGTAAACCAAAATGTCGTTTCAGGTCACAGGCTGAACATCACTGCGGAGAATGATTGCCGTCGTTTGCACTGCTCCTTGAGGGATCTGAGCTCCTTGCTGCAGGCTGTTGGTCGATTAGCAGAATACTTCATTGGGGATGTGTTTGCTGCCAGGTTCAATGATGCTCTTACAGTGGTGGAGAGGTAGGTACGAGGGGGGGTTGCTGTCCCTTCATCAGTACAAGGAACAATCATCACCAAACAAAGCCAAGGTTTCTTTCTGCCTCCCCTTGTCATGATTAAGTTGAGATACAAAGAACTCAATAACTAGTACCTGAAGCGTTAGGTTCATCAGTGCTGAGTTTCTCAGATGGCTTTTTAACCCTTCACCAGAGAAATAACTACTGGGGAGGGATAAATAAAATCATTTACTGCAATGGTTGAGGTAATTGTTTTCCAGCATCTGCATTTGTGATGCACTGTTGATTCTGGTGGCACTAAGGGCTATGGTTCAGCTATGGGACTTGGTAGGTCAGATTGATGGTTGGCCTTGATGATCTTGACTGTCTTTTTCAACCTAGATGATTTTATGATTACTTGAGAGTTATCTGTGAGAGCTAAATCTTCTAAACTGAAATTTCCTTTCTAAAAAGATCTCTAAAAGCTGGAAAGCAGGTATTATTGGGTTCTTACCCTCCAAGGAACTTAATTAGTGCATAGTTTCAAATTACAGAATTTCAGAGCCACTGCCTTTATGTTGTTTCATGTCCACACAGGAACATCATACTTGTTCCATCTTATCACAAGCAAGGAAATGGGTTCTAAATTACTTTCTACTAAATGGCCTAAATCTAATCTATATAATAGCTAAATATTGACATAGGCTTGTCAAGAGCAGCATTCAGATAAGACATGCGAGTGGGTTTGTACATGTGTATATCCATCTTGCAGTTTTTTTGTTTTACCATTTATGTATTCACTTGCAGGTTGGTAAAAGTAACGCTATATGGATCCCAGATTAAACTGTACAACATTGAAACTGCAGTACCATCTGTATTGAAACCTGACCTTATTGATGTGTGAGTATGAGATACGTGCTACATGTGATTATATACAAATTTTGAACCTATGTGGGATGGAGGAAACTTTGGATCTCTTAGATCTGGTGTTCTAATTACTAGCTTGGCAAACATTTGGGAAACTGTAAATGTTAGCTAACCACAAGGGTACTTGCTGGCAATAGCCTTGACCTTTACCAGTATTTTGGATCACTGTATCCTCAAATTGATGTAGATGGATTATTTAAAGAAAAATATTTGTGATCAGATGTAAAAATGCCCCTTGCATTAGCTCTAAAGGCAGACCATTTTTCTGCTGTGTACTAGTGGCTGTAAAAGCTTGGCTCTTTTGCAGTAAAATTAGGTGGTCTAACAAGTGTTACGATGGTGGTATTTTAAGAAATAGATCTATTTTAAGAAATGAGTGATATGTAGTTTGAGGCTTATGGATTTTATTTTTTGCCACCAAAGTCAAATCTATGACCCAGGTAAAGATGTTTTTTTTTTAGCACAAGGTTTTGAGTCCTTGGCTTCCAAACCAAATGTGTGCCTTCCAGCGACGCAGGCTGTTCCTGAAACAAACGAATGCCTTTGATCCAGAAGTTGACATTAAGTGTGAAATCTTGATGCCGCTGGTAGTAGGACATCACTCTAATGCCCTTTTGGAGACCTTTCGTTCTCATGGTTGCGTTGTACAAACCTGCTACCTGCCAGCTGGCATTTTGTGAGCAGAATTTAAGGTTGTGCTTTTAAACGTGTCAAGTGCTTGTTCTTCCTTCTGATTGTACATATAGGAGCTTCCTGAAAACCCACAGTGGGCTGGATTTCTCCTATTAATTCGAGTTACTGGAACTGAGTTTTATGCAGATAGTGTTCCTTTACTTCTCTTTCTTGTTTAAAGTAGCTCGGGAGGCTTTTTTTGTGATTTGTTAGATAGGGGTTTTTGTCCTTCCCTCTTGAGTCCAACGTCCTTGAATGAAAATGTCCTTGAAGAAAATTGAGATCCATTTTCTAATGGGAGGCTAAAAAAAGGTACATTGTCATATATTTGGAGGACACCTGTCTGATCCCCAAAGCATCATCCTGACTCAAAAAAAAAAAAAAAAAAAAAGTGAAATGGCACTCTACCAAAAGTATAATTATAAGGTATAATTATAGTCAGCCTCCCAAATGATGATTGATAATTTGACCTTATCAGTTTGTACTGTTGGTTTAACACTACTGCTCAGTGGACAAGTCCAGTTATAGCACACCTTTAAATATGCCTTGAATGTACAAGGTCCAGGACAAAAAATAATTTAGGTCACGTAACAATCACAAGGAATGCATCTGTTCTCATGTAGTGGAAGAATGGGAAAGAGACAAATATACGAAGGCTGGGGGGCATGGGAGGGGGAGAAAGATATCAAGGAAAAGAGCTGATTCAGGAATGAAAGCCTTCACCCTGCTATTAAAATTGTGAAAATACTTCCCTATTTTTGCCCACTGTGCATAACCCCACTGGACTTGCTGACAAATCGTGTGTTCAGGAGGTGGTTGATGCAGACCTGGAAGCTGCCTGCCAGAGATGACTGAGATCTTAAATGTAGCCGCTGTGGTGGGGATGTGTACACATGGGAGGATCTTTGTTTTTGGAGGGAATATCAACATTCATGGACTCTTTTCATTAAAATCTGCAGCACAGGGATTTGTTGTGTAGGGCACTTGCAATTGGGCAGTGTGTTAGAGACTGGTGACCATGTGTGACGAGATGCCCAAAAATTTCTAAAGGTAATTGCATTGTCCCCTCTTCCTGCTAATCGAGTGGGCACGTGGAATGAATTCTGTGCTGCAAGGTTAGGGAATATGGGAAGTGCTTGCAGGAGTACCTGAGACTAGGTTGTCATGGCACTTGTCATCCTGCAGTCTCCGCTGGTGTGAATTAGTGGTTGCTTTCCCTTTTGTGCCCATTGCTGTGTGGGGCTGGGAAGTCTGCAGAATCAAACGCTGCTACGTATTGCTCTTAAATTTAGTAAGAGATGAGAACCTTCTGAACCTAAACAGGTTGCAAATCTCTTCAGATGGCTAAATATGATGGGAAAGAGTTCTGACAAGAAGTAGGGATGCCATTCTGCAGTCCTAACCTAATGCTCACTGGCACAACAATCCTCCCAAGGCAGGGTAATACAGCTTCAGGCAGGACAAGCGGCTGTCCCGCTCGTGTGCGTGCTGCACGTGTGTCTCTGACTCTTGTTCTCCTCCTCCATAGCCACGCGCAGTCCCTGGCAGCACTGCAGGCCTACTCGCATTGGCTCGCACAGTTCTACAGCGAAGTTCACCGGCAGAACCCGGAGCAGTTCATCTCTCTCGTCTCCACCGCTCTGGAGGCAATCACACCCCTCATCAGCTCTAAGGTCAGTGCTGCACCAGGGGCTGGGGCTGGGTGGCCACAGAGAGCAGGGGGCTCTTGAGCCATGGTGTGGTTTGTTCAGGTGTTGAGCAGCCTGTTCTGGACCACACTGTGGCTCCATGCGAGGGCTGATGTGCCTGCCAAAGCCACAGCAAAGGTCTCGTGCAAGGCTGAGAGTAAGAACAACACTGAATAATAGCACCACGGGGCAGGGCAAGCTAATACAAGAGTAAGCAACTTACAGACACATCAGGTCAGATGCATGATTTTATAGCTTGAAAGCAGGGAAGTATTTTTTCCACAGTATTAAGAGCAATGACCTGTGTTCTGATTGGTAAATAAATAGATCAGATCAGTTCTGTGATTTTTACTTGGAAGGGACCTACAGAAATTGTGAAGTTCACCTGTGCCCGATCACTTCAGGGCTAACTAATTGTTAAAGCATGTTATTAAGGACGTTATCCAAGTGCCTCTTCAACACTGACGGGCATGGAGTATCAACCACCTTTCTAGGAAAGCTGTTCCAGTGTTTGACCACCTTCACAATAAAGGAATATATAAACTATTTTGCTTTCAAAACCTGGTAACAACAACTCGGTGTGCTGTCACCTGTGCCACACCGCGTGGCTCTGGGCAGCCTGACCACGTGCCCCCTCTTGCAGGTGCAGGAGAAGCTGCTGCTGTCTGCGTGCCACCTCCTAGTCTCTTTAGCCACCACAGTGCGACCGGTGTTCTTGATCAGCATCCCTGCAGTACAGAAGGTGTTCAACAGGATCACAGACACTTCTGCTCAGCGGCTTCCTGATAAGGTGATTTTTGTCTGAGACGTGAAGAAATGTAGTAGTGTCCTTGGGATGCTCTGCCTCAGTTACTGTCAGGAAGTATAACCTACAGTGGGGAGGGAGGGGACAGCAGTTCTGTGTGTTGTGTATATCCAGGAAACAGTGACAGTTTGTCAACAGTTCTCTATTTCAAGCAACAGCATAAGGAAAAAACAAACACAGTTGCAACTCTTAGATCTTGTTCCTTTCTCATTTGCCAAGACAGTCCCTGACTGCCTTGCCTTTGCATACTGGCATGTTGATTCTGACATATGGAAGGGGTTTTCTGTGCAACTTGTTAGCATTCCCCATATCTCACTCCTAATTACTTTTTGTATTACAAAAATACTGAAAAGTGCCAGCAGAGGTTGGGTTACTATTTTTTTTTGTATTGTGCAATAGCACGGAGGTATAAAGTGCTGCGTAAGCGTGCACGCTTGCTGTGAAAACCAGACTCAGAGCAATGAAAGTGGCATCATCTCTGTTTTAGCTATGTAAAGAATAGAGGTGTCCTGTTGTACAGGAGGCTGGACAGCGCCGGGAGCTGGTTCCATCTCTTAGGACACGGAGCTTTGCTTCTCTTGCAGAGCTGCTGGTTTTCACTTGGGCTCAGCTTTTGCTGTTGAACTCTTTCCTCAAATAGCGAGCGTTGCTGGATGTCTCGGACAATTGTAAAACATCAGTTTAGGATTGTGCTCTAGTAAAATAAAGTGAGTAGCAAACACCAAAATCTTTTCTCTTTGCTTAATGCCTCATTGCCTTTAGGCCCAGGTGTTGGTGTGCAGAGCGCTGTCGAACGTGTTGTTGCTGCCCTGGCCAAATCTTCCAGAGAGCGAACAGCAGTGGGCAGTTCGCTCCACCAACCATGCCAGCCTGATCTCTGCCCTCACGAGGGAATACCGCCAATTAAAATCCAACGCCATCTTGCCACAGAGGAAAGTGCAGATGGAGGACAGTAAGTACAAAGTTCCTTAGCGTGTGCTGTCCTCTTACAGATACAGTGCAAACTGCTGATGGGAGTCATTAAGCTGGTTTTTTGATAATTATTTTAGCTGAGAAACTGTTTAGAGGAGGACAGGAAAGGAGCAATGAGTTTCTTCTTCATAAGAGACACTTCTCTGTGTGTGTAAAGGGCTCTTTCACCCCTGGCTGCCAGTAAGCTGTCCCATCAAAGTGCTGTCTTCCTCAGTTGTTCTGGCAAAAAGGTATCAAGTTTGTAATAAAAACTTGAATAGTAATGATTGTGTTGGGAATGCTGAACCACCTAATAATTGTACTACCATACGACTTTCTACAGTACTAGAAACGTTGATTGGAGGCAGTGTTAATGAAGATTATGGTTTTAAAACTTAAAGGGGAAAATAAGAATTTAATCTAGACTTCGGGAAGTCCTGTAGAGGTGTACATATGTAGGAGGAGAGCTCTGAAATGATGCAGTCCAGGGACCTTTCGAAGCTATTCTATCTGTTTTGAAACTGGTTTTGGGTATGTCTTGTCTTTTTTTTTTTTTTTTTCTTTTTTTGACGAGTCACTTGTTTATAAGTATTCTCTCACAGCTTCTGACAAACTGACATGCTGGTAAGCTCTGTGCAGGAAGAGAGGAAGTGTGGGAGGGGGTTGTTTGTGCCTCACAAAAAGAATATCAGCTGACTGTTCACGTGGTTTTGAACTAATCCTATTCAGTTCTCCCAATGTTTGGGTTGGTTTGTACAGTGATTTTGTACGATGACTCCAGTCATTACTTTCAGAAACGGAAATCTGCAGGATATTTTCCTATCATAATGTGCTTCTAATTTCTTGAGCAGTATTTACTGGGTTGAAAATAATATTCAAAGCTCCCTTCAGTCCCTACACCTTGCACTCATTTTGCACTCGAGCAATGGATGCATCTGTAGGGCAGTAAGCCCGTATAATTTAAGAAAGCAACTTGCCACAGGTACTTAACTGAATCTGTTTAAACCTTTAAAATGTGAATGTGCATTGGGAATGTCTCTGACTCCAACCTGAGCTTGGTGTATACACTGCCTTACATAGTGTTCTAGGTACTGTGTGTGTGTGTGAACTTGATTTCTCTTCATTTTTTGCCTCCAAGTAGTTTTGACATATCAGGAAGTATCACTTCTCTGATTTTGCAGCCAAAGTGATCATCCATCAGACACTCAGCGTGTTAGAAGATATTGTGGAAAGTATCTCTGGAGAATCCACCAAGTCTCGACAGATCTGTTATCAGTCGCTGCAAGAATCCGTGCAGGTCTCACTAGCCCTCTTCCCAGCTTTCATTCATCAGTCAGGTATAACCATAGGACGGGCTTTAATGCTGTGAGTAGCTTTATGACCTACCAATAACATCCCAAGTCCATCAGCCTAGATCTTGGTGTTCATGTGAAGTGTGTGGGCTTGCTGTGCCAAAGTGTAATGTGAGTCTTCACTGCTGGGTGGGCTGGGCTGATTCAGAACAGGAAAGGGAGATCTTCTGTCATCTAGAACACGGTCATGAAGGCTTGTCACACTTCCAGAAGGTGGAGATGCCCTGTGTTGCCTTCAGCAGCGAACAGGAATGGAGCTATTCATGAGCACCCAAAAAAGAGCTTTAAAATACTCTGTCTGGCTACCTTTGTCACTTATTTTCTGTCTGGAAGATTGAAGACGAAGGGAAGTAGCTCTCATTAAACTTGATCAAAAGATTATTTTTACTACCACTGTAAAGGAGAGGCAGAGATGTAACCAGAACCATGGCTTGGCCATGTTGTGGCCAGCTACTTACGTTTTCTATCACATCAGCATAGCCTGTATGCCCAGGACTGTGGTAGTTTTATGAAGAGCCAAGCACTCCAAAAAAACTTTTGGAGCTAGGTGGGATTTTCTCAGAGAAGCAGCCCTCTGGGGAGGCAAAACAAAGAACTAGAGGATCCAAGACAGCACGATGCTGTGACTCGAGTGAATTGCTGTTTTCAGTTGCATGAGGCTGCTCGCCTGTTCTGTGTTGGCTGTAAGAGGCTGTATGAAGTAGGACAGGAGCAGTTACAGCTGACCTTGGCTATTCAATAGAGCATGTCGAGATTGAGAGAATTTGCAGCCGACTGCACCAGCATGAAAATTACTTCTGAAGTCAGAAGGATCTTGTCAGTTCCTGGAAAAAATAGAAATAAAAAAGATTCTGTCTCCTGGCCACCCCAAGCTGTATAGCTGTGTTGGATTTCCTTGTATTTCCTGTTAACCCTGTCCATGCAACGAACAACTGGAGGTCAGCCCAGGCCATTGCAAGAGCTTTCTCCAAGCAGTCTGTGTAGGCAGACCGGACAGAGGGCCCTTGCTGGTAGTATTGTATTTGTTCTGAGTTGTTTGGTGCTGGCTGAGCTTGTCCCTGATGGTCTTCGGAAGTGTATGGACAATCTTTAAGCTCTGTAGCAGTACCAGCTGTTGGTTTCAGTTTCTAGTAGCAACACCGCTGCTATATGTCCAGGAATAAATGGGGTTCCCTGTACAGGAGGAGGGAGATCTCACATAAGACTACTTGATGTACTTGAATGTTGCCATAACACATTCATGTGGCTCTCCTCTTCTATCTTAGACGTGACGGATGAGATGCTGAGCTTCTTCCTCACTTTGTTTCAAGGACTGAGGGTGCAGATGGGAGTGCCTTTCACTGAGCAGATCATACAGACCTTCCTAAATATGTTCACCAGGTATTGTCATGTATTGGTCGCTTTTCCTTTACCCTCAGGATGATTTATCTTGAGCAGCCTAAAGATAAAGCCTTCTAAATTGAATGAGCATGCAGATTTCGGGACGTGTTCCTGTACAACAACCTCTTTTTTCCTGTTATTTTAGAGAGCAGTTGGCCGAGAGCATCCTCCATGAGGGCAGCACTGGCTGTCGGGTGGTGGAGAAGTTCCTGAAAATCCTGCAGGTGGTGGTACAAGAGCCAGGCCAAGTGTTCAAGCCGTTTCTACCCAGCGTCATCTCACTGTGCATGGAGCAGGTCTACCCCATCATTGCGGAGGTAGGACTGTTCTCACCAGGTGAAGGAAGAAGGGGAAGGGAAGGCATTGCTGGGGGTGCAGGAGCAATGAAGTTTTTCTGATTTCCAGGAGCTGAAATGTCAGTCCCTATCAGGGAGAGTTGGGTGACTAGACAGTAGGAATTGGGAGCAGCGTGGGTGGAGGATTTTGTCAGGAGTTGTTAGACGATAAAATTACAGACGTGCTCAAAGCAGGAGGTAAAACTCAAAACCGAATGATGTGTTCCTAGCATGATCCAACAGTTGCTGAGTTCAACGCCTTCCTTAGAAGGAAATACTTTGCTCTGGTACCTTGGCTGCAAAGCACGACCCGGAGTGGCCACCAGGCAGGGTGCTGGTAGCAGTGGGACCCAGGGGATAAATGGGATTCCAGCACAGGAGCCTGCTTAGGCTTAGAGTTGTTTGTTTTTTCTTTCCTCCTAGCGCTCATCTCCTGATGTGAAAGCAGAGTTGTTCGAGCTGCTTTTCCGGGTCCTCCACCATAATTGGCGGTACTTCTTCAAGTCTAGTGTTTTGGCCAGTGTCCAAAGAGGAGTAGCAGAGGAGCAGATGGAGAACGAAGCACAGTTCAGTGCCATTATGCAGGTAACTGTCACTGTTGTCTAAGCTCCCATTCTGTAATGCAGTGTGTGCTGCTTGCAGCAGCACGTTCAACATGTGGCTGATTGGGATTAGACAAAATCCTGACTGGGATTAGACAAAGTCTTGTGTGAGGTCTTGTGTAGGACTGCTAAAAATCAAAGCAGAGCTGACTTGCTGATCTGCTCATGGGACACAATGCCTCAGT
Organism: Aythya marila; assembly: GCF_965140915.1. Lineage (NCBI taxonomy): Eukaryota > Metazoa > Chordata > Aves > Anseriformes > Anatidae > Aythya > Aythya marila. The sequence continues at coordinate 5,751,843 of NC_139056.1, read as the reverse complement.
TAACACTTCCTCACTGCTGCTAATTCCTTCCCAGGCCTACATCCTTCATCTGGACCTAAAATATTACTGGTGCTGACCCATTTGCTTTTTTTACAAGTCTTATAGTTTAGTATTAGGACAAATTACTGCTGCAGGAAAGTTTTCCTGAGACCAAGATGTCCTCTAGTTTTATATGGAGTCATAGAATGGTTTGGGTTGGAAGGGGCCCTTAAAGACTACCCCCTGCCATAAGCAGGGACATCTCTCACCAGATCAGGTTGCTCAAACCCCACTCAACCTGACTCTGAATAGCCCCCCACAATGGGGCAACCACAGCTTCTCTGGGTAACTTGTTCTGGTGTCTCCCCACCCTCATCATGAAAAATGTCTAGTCCAAATTGACCTCCTTTCAATTTAAAACCACTGCCCCTTGTCCTGTCAGTACAGGCCCTAGTAAAGTCTTCCTCCATCTTTCTAATAAGCCCCCTTTATATATTGAAATATATAAACGTGAACATATGTATGTTCATATATGAACTTGATCTATATTGTTCCATTGAATCTGGTAGGGAAAGGTCATTGGGTAATCCTGTAATCCTGAGGAGCAGGGAAGGCAGAGGCAGTATGCCAGCACATGTACAATGAGCACCAGTCGTCTCAGGCTGGGGAATAAAAAAAATCAGCCTTCTAATCGGCCTGTTACAGACCACCTGGTATGGAGCCCTTCACTTGCAGCTTGCAGCAATGCAAACAGAAGCACACTTGCACCATGCTCTGGAAGCTCAGAGCAGAGCTTGCTAGTCAGAGGGCGATGAATGCTGGAGTGCACGGCCACGTGCTTGGGCTTCAGGAGGGAGGGCTCTTTGCAGAGCCTGTCCTGGAGCGCTTGTGGAGGCTCAGTCCCTTCTGATGTACACGTGAAGAGGGAGCTCTTGCACTATGACATGACATATATTGGTATTTTTCTCTGGGCTTCCCTTATCTTAGTACCTTTGACGTGAATGAGGCCTGAGCTGGTCCCTGTGCAGAGCTGCCCAAGCATCTTTTCCTCTTGTAGCAGCGTGACACTTCCAAACTTGCCTCAGTGTCTTGGCGTGTTGGGTTTTTTTCTTTTCTTTTTTTTTGGAGTGTGTGTATATAGGGAGGCATTTACATGATAATTTCAGTATGAGCTGCAGCTGGGTGACAGTACTGGACTAGTTTTACTACTTGGCTGCTGTTGTTTTGGTGCTGGGCTTCAATGTTCTGTAAATGCAAGAACAGACAGAATTTTGTTTCAGATGTTACTGGGTACTATTGTGCTGCTCTCCACAGGAGGTCTAAGTTCAGATCTAGCTCAGTCTTGAAAGGATTTGAAAGGGTCGTTTTTGTCCATCTAATAATAAATGGCTAATATCACAGAATCATTCAGGTTGGAAAAGACCTCTAAGATCATCCAGTCCAACTTTAACCTCGTGCTAAAGTTCACCACTAAACCATGGTACTGAGCTCTAAATCTGCACATTTTTTGAAGACCTCCAGGGATGGTGACTCAACCACTTCCCTGAGCAGCCTGTTCCAATGCTGCACAACTTTTTCAGTAAAGAAATTTCTCCTAATATCAATCCTAAACCTCCCCTGGTGCAACTTGAGGCCATTTCCACTCCTCTTATCACTTGGTGAATGAACACCAGTAAGAAGGAGTGCTCTTCTCTTCTGGATGTCTTGGAGTAGCAACTACTAAAATTCTCCTGCCTACCTCTGCTCATCTCTAGTGTTTCAAAGGAGCTTGGGGTGTTTAAGATTTTTATCCCAGAGTTTGTGCAGGCCTACCAGACACTTCAGTGGAGTCCAGCAGACTTTGTTCCTAGGCTCTTCCTGTTTCTGTAATGCCCAGGTCAGCCTCCCAGCTCCCATCTCTAACATCTTTCTAACTTGGTGCAGTAGCATGGTCAACGCATCTGCCAGTCACCTTGCTCTCTAGGCTGAGATTGAGAGCAAAACCAGTCTGTTAGGGCTTTGTGTATGCTCACCATGGTACCCGTGGGGTTTCTTCTCCTGGGAAATCTCACCAGAAGATCCCTTCCCACCCACCTCTGGGTACAGTGAACCACTTGTGCATAAGCAGCAGAAGCCCTGGTTGTTAGCACGTGTCTCAAACACTGACATGGCATTTCCAGAGGAGATCTGTAAATTGGTTTAGGGTGATGTTGGGGTGAAAGTGTTGTTCTGCCTGGCAGGTTTGATGTTTATGGTATCAGTCCCCTCACTTCAATTCTCCTTTGTTCATAGGCATTTGGCCAGTCCTTCCTGCAACCTGACATTCACCTATTCAAGCAGAATCTCTTCTACTTGGAGACACTCAACACCAAGCAGAAGCTGTACCACAAGGTAGGTCCGAGTTGACCAGTGCCATTCTGAGACTTGCGCAGCAGGGAATTAAATCACAGCGAAGGAAGCTGTGCTAGGCAAGGTGCAGTTAAAGGCTAGGGCTTCCCAGTCCAAGGGGGCTGGAAGCTGTTTTGTGATAGTGGGAAGCTGTCTTTCAAACTTTCAGATGGTTCACAAACTGATGGTCAGGGTCTGGGGGCTTGTTTACTGCATCCTTTGCTGTGATTACGATGAGGATGTTGCTGGTCAGAGTGGCACTGCCACCTCCCTGATACTGCTGCGCTGGGCACAGGAGGGATCCCAACATTTGCTAGTCAAAGCAAGCCTTGTGACCATGAAGGAAAGCAAAGAACACACAGTAATGGGGCGATTTGTCTGAGGGAGTAAAATTGGTGGACCAAGTAGATCATCACTGAGACAGTGGCAGTGTCTCTGCATCATTCTTGCCTGGGGCAGCAGCAGGGTGTTCAGCATTTGCAGTTGGATCACCGTAAGGTGGTTGTCCATTGCTGTCAGGTAGGATCCAGCCTCCAAACCCTCTAATTTAGGCTTGTTAGCGGCTGTCATGAAGAATTCGAGTTGCAGTCCAGGTTCTAACCCTTCTGGTTAGCCTGTGAAGGCAGAGCTTTCAGGTTTGCATCTGTGGTCACAACTCAAGGACAGTCCATCATGTTAACAGCTGCCTGTTGCAGACTTTCAGGCAGGCAGCTAGCCAGATTCCCTAGGAACTCTGGCCGCTTTCAGGAGCGCTGGGCAGGGCTAACGTTGGCAGGGACTTAAATGGGCTTTGATGCAGTTTCCTAAAATGCCAGTGTTTAAAACTTGAACTGGATGTGAGGTAAGCGTGGCCAAATTGACGGTTAATTTCGAAGCAGATATCCATCTAGTTTGTTGTAGCCATTTGTGCTTTTGGCATGGCTCAGACTGGAAAATGGTCTCTGTGCTCACAAGAGCTTGCAGAGCTCGCTGGTAGCTCAGAAGCTGCTGGTGTTGGAGTGACCCGATGCAGCCATGGTCTGACCTCTGAAGTTTGCGCTTCTGAGGCTGCTGCTCTGGTGCCTCGAGTGGGAGGAGGGCTGCTGGTGTGAAGTTGCCTAACTGTGTCCTCCTCTCGCTGTGCAGAAGATCTTCCGGACAACCATGCTGTTCCAGTTCGTGAATGTGCTCCTTCAGGTGCTTGTCCACAAGTCGCACGACCTGTTGCAGGAGGAGATCGGCATCGCCACCTATAACATGGCCTCAGTGGACTTTGATGGCTTCTACTCAGCCTTTCTCCCTGAGTTCCTGGCCAGTTGTGATGGTGTGGACTCGAACCAGAAAAACGTGCTGGGAAGGAATTTCAAAATGGACCGGGTAAGAAGGGGAGGTGCTGCAGAGGAGTGCAAATGTTCCCTGGATGGGCAATGTTCTCGCTGAGTGTGCTGGTAGACAGCCACAGGCTTCTCAGAGCAGTGGCCTGAGGCAGTCAGTACCCCTTTTGTTGCAAACGTTTCCACAGGCAGCAATGCCTAGCCTAGGATTTTTCACACTGGGTAGGGAAGTTGCCATCTCATCTCTTGGACTGCCTTATTCTGTGGGAATTGGGGAATATGTTCCCTAGGGGGGAGTAGGCTGACATTTGCTAGAGTGGGACCTTCAGATCCTTGCCAAAATCTTGCTGCAGCTGCTAGCCAGATGTTTGAGGGTTACAAGTGACGACAACAATGGAGTAGCTGCAAGTGAGGGAGGCTGTAAGTTCCCTGCAGAACATCACGGCAGAGCGGCCAGCTCGTGGTTTCAATCTGCTGAAGCTTGGTTGTCTGCTTGCTGCTTCTCCCATGGGAGTTGTTGGGGATTCGAGACCGGGTTTAAGGGTAGGAGAGGAGCTTTGAGAGGATTGTTGAACTTCTAGTAGGCGACTGCTCTTCCGGAAAACCAGCCCTTGTCAGGGGTTTGCGGGACACAAGAGCCTTGGCAGGAGCACACAGAACAGTTGCCGCTGCAGATGGCGGTGTCGTGACTGTTCGTGTTGTGCCTGAGTGCACTGCGAGGAGCCCGTGCCACGAACACAGCCTGGTTCTCTGCAGTCAGCTCCCTGGAGCTGCCCCGGAGCAGTGTCTGTTCCCTGTACGTAGGTTGCAGAAACTCAGGTTTCCTGGGCTCAGACACTGGAGGAAGTAGTCTGCTAATCTCTTGTATGAAAACACACGTGGGTGTTTGGCCCTCCCGGTGCCTTTCTGTTCTCTGCTGGCTTACGGTGCTCGTGGGTACGGTTATTGCTGCATTACAACGTGCTGTTTGATCTCTTCCAGGATCTGCCGTCGTTTACCCAGAATGTGCACAGACTGGTGAATGACCTGCGCTACTACAGACTCTGCAATGACAGTTTGCCCCCTGGAACTGTGAAACTATAGTTACTGCACTGGACTCGTGTTTTGATCACTGTAGGGAACGGATCCGTGTTTCGTTTTGCCACCACCTTCTCTCCTCCCTGGTTTTGTCAGTACTGCAGGACACGGTGTCTTGCAGGTGGGCACATCTTCTTGGATTCATGCACCACGCTTCCTCCTTCCCTCCCAGCCCAAAGGCCCCCAGCTGGAGTCAGCACTGTCTGCAGGATGTGTCTTAACGCCCAACCGCAGGGCATCTCAGCTGTACGGAGAGTCCTCTCGCCGGGGTTTTGTTCGACTAACGTAGCACTTTGTTGCGTCTGGAGATATCTGTGGAGTTGTCTTGAGAGATCTTGTGCGTATCAATCATGAGGCAGAAGCGCCAAAGACTACTTCAGACATTCGTACCTTCGTGTCATTCCACCTTCCTGCCCCTGCCCAGCTCTCGGAGGAGGAGACTTGTGATGTTGGGACTGTTTTGGCACTTCTGTCACTCCCTTTGTTTTTTAAATTGCCTTGAAAACCTCCCTGCTGTTTGTGGGGATTAGAGACATTTTGTTTTTTTTAAACGTTTTCTCATCATTCCATTGTGATACTAAAACAACATGCTTAATGGAAATAAAGTGCTTACTTTGTTGTTTTAAGTAACTTCTAATTTATTTCAGTTTCCAGGCAGGCCTGCCACTGAGCCCTTCTGCAGCAAGGCGTGTTTCATGCTGCAGGCAGGGATCTGCAGCCCCTACCTGCGGTGGAGCCAGAGGACTCCTGCAGGAAGAAAATCCTGCTCAAGAAAAAAAAAAAAAAGCTCAAGAGCTGCCCGCAGGAAGAAAATCTCCTGATGCCAGGAGGGTTGTGTCGCAGGACGCCTGAGCTGAAGGCCAGCCGCTGGCCAGTGACCTGGCGCTGGTACTGGAGCATAACGCTAAAATCCCAGTCCCCGTTCAAACTGGACTGGATTTTGTGGGGCTTGTGAAGCCTCTGATCATGCAGCTGGGAGCCACTTGTCCCTGCGGTGCTCTCATCAGGTAGCCAGAGCAGAGCATTAAAATGGTTTTATTCCTCTGCTGATTTTTCTTTGCAGCTCCAAGAGCAGGTTCAGCCAGGGCTGTGTGGTGGGAATAGCTCCTGTCCTTGTGCAGTTGTTCAGATCAGTGTGTTTTCTCCCCAAAACGTTCACAGACGTGGACAGGAAGTGAGATGGCCGCGTGTGGGCAGCTGGAAGCTCTCGGGGGGGAGGCGAAACATGGGGAGCACTCGCTCCACAGTTCCTTTAGTTCTGTTAAAACCATTTTGCAATGCCCACGTTGGCTGTTGGGAGATGTTTGGATAACCTGTGTACAGATGGAGCCATGCGCCCAGGCTGCCTGCACTGGGGCTGTTTTGTTTGTGGGCTTTGTACCCTGCAGTGAGTGGCTGGGAAGATGCAGGTGAACCAAATCCCACCTGCTTGGGGACGTGTGCCCCCAGGCCCTGTAACAGGAGGCTGTGAACATTTGCAGAAGTCCTCAAGGGGGTGTGAAGAGCAGCCCAGTGAGGTTAACTGAGGTCTGCAGTCCTGCTACAGTACCGGAGAGGTTTTGTGCATCCTCTCACTGCTTCTGAAAGTCCTCTTGTGTGGAGAAACTTGGGGAGGGCATGGCTGCTGCTTGTCCTGCTGGAGCTCTGTGGGTTCGGGTGTTCCTGCAGTCCCTGTAGGTCCCTGCTGCAAGCTGGGGCTGCGGTGGGAAGGGGCAGCCGGGGGGCTTCGATCTGCTCCCAGCACGGTGCTCTGGGCTGCTGCTGCTTTCTTGCAAAACCTTTTGGATCGTGGCTGTTTGCTGACAGAGGGTGAAAGTGCGTGTTTTTCCCTGGCTGGGCAACTGATCAAGGGCAGCAGCTGGAAGGGAGCCAAAGCCCAGGTTAGAACCTGCGAGCCCCTCTGCTAAAAACTGCTGCTCCTCTGCTGGTCACCTTAAGATCTTAGTCCAACTTCCACACTGCTCTGTGGATAAAGACAAAAATGCCCCCTCCTTGCCTCTAGCAGCACGCTGGGGTTGAGGTTCAGTGAGAGGTGGATCCCCTGTCCCCTCAGCTCCCCTACCGCTGTCCCTGCTTTAGCGAGGTGCTGAGGAGCTGCTGCTGTCCCCGTGTGTCCCAAAGGCAGCGGGCTGTGGGGCTGGCATCCAGCTGTGCTGTCTCATTGCCTCCATTCCCCAGGGTGAGGAGCAGGAGGACACCAAGGCCTTGCGCTGGGGCAGGGGAGCACCCGGCCCTGTGTGTTGGGCGCTTGCTGAGTAAATGCCACGGTAAATGTCTGCGTGTATCTGCATTAATCTTACCCAAAGCATCTCCTTCCTCTGTGCCAGAGCAAGGGGATACAAGAGCAAGGGGATTCCAGGGTGAGGCTCCCAGCCAGCCTCCCCGGGGCCTGCCAGCTCTCATGGGCGCATCAGGGGCTTGCTTTGGGTGCGCTGGGTGTAGAGGGACCTCAGTGGGGGCTGCCCCTATCACCCCCTCCGTGTGTGCTGGGGGCTGCCCCAGGCTTTGCAGCTCTCCTGAGCCCTTTGCAGTGCTTGCTTGGTGCCTCTGCTCCCTGCAGGTCCCAGGGCAGGGCCCCTGCGAGGGGGGGGCTCCCTGCGGCGGCTGCTTTAAGGGGAGGGCCGGGAGGGCCGAGCCGGCCCCTGCCGGGCGTTTAAAGCCTCCAGCCGGGCTGCCGAGGCCAACTCCGAGCCGCCCGCCCCGGCCATGGGCTCCCTGGGGCGCTGCCTGGCCCGGGGCCTGCTGCGGGGGCAGCTCGGCCTCCCCCTCGGGCCCCCCCGCTGCTACGGCTCCGGTGAGACCTGGCCCCGGCCAGCCCCAGGGCCCCCGACCCCGTCCCTTTCCCCCCCAGCCACCCCGTCCCTTCCCCACCCTGCCCCTGGGGACCCCGTCCCCTCCTGGTGCCCCCCGGGTTGGTGCTGGGGGCTCCTGACCCCGACCCCTGGGTGCTGAGCATGGGGCTGGCGGTGGCTCCTCCGGTGTCCCCAGGGCCAGCTCGGGGCTGTCCTGCTCTGCCCTTGGGGGACAGGCATGGAGCGTCCCCTATAACCTCGGGGCTTGCTTGGCTTCGCATCCCCTTTTGCTTTCCTGGCTCCTGCCTTGCTGCAGCGGGATGCTCGCTGCCCCTGCGGCCTCATGCCCTCCTCACCCTGCTCCTGCCTGTGCCTTCCCCTGCTGCGTGGCTCTGGCATGGGCTGGGGGTGACGGTGACAGCCGTGCGTGGCCCTGCCACCAGCCAAAACCAGGGCAAACCCATCCCACACTGGGACCAAGCGGTGCTGGACGCATCCCCAGCACTCATCACGGCATCGCTGCATGTCCTTTGGGCCTGTGGTTGCAGCCACCCAGGCGCTGCTGATGGAGGGGACATCGCAGGGCCCACGGCGACAGGGATAGGAAAGGGGACAAGGCTGGGTTTGTGGGAGCAGCGGGGTGGCCGTGGCTCAGCGTCCCCGTGCCCCCCGTAGCCCCCCCGGAGCTGCGGGAGCAGACGCTGGTGCTGGTGAAGCCGGACGCGGTGCAGCGGCGGCTGGTGGGCGATGTCATCCGGCGCTTCGAGCGGCGCGGGTTCAAGCTGGTGGCCATGAAGCTGCTCCAGGTACCCGTCCCTAAGCTGTGCCCCCCCGGGGGACCCCACACTGTGGGGATGGACGCGGGTGGCACCCACCAGGTGTCCCCGCCGTCACCCTGCGGTGCCGTCAGGCGGACCGGGGCCTCCTGGACAAGCACTACCAGCAGCTGCGGCAGAAGCCCTTCTACCCCGCGCTCCTCTCCTACATGACCTCAGGGCCGCTGGTGGCCATGGTGAGCACCCAGCCCTCGTCCCCCCCTCGGCCTTTTTGGGGCCGTGGAGCTCAGGCGTCCCCTGTCCCGCAGGTGTGGGAGGGCTACAACGTGGTCCGCTCCACGCGGGCCATGGTGGGGGACACCAACTCGGCACAGGCGGCGGCGGGGACCATCCGGGGGGACTTCAGCATGCACGTCAGCAGGTAGGGGGGGGCGTGTGGGGACGGGGACGGCACGGGACCCCCGCGGCCACGTCCCCGTCCCCATCCCCGCGCAGGAACGTGGTGCACGCCAGCGACTCGGTGGAGACGGCGCTGCGGGAGATCGGCTTCTGGTTCCAGCAGGACGAGCTGGTGGCCTGGGAGAGCAGCGACCGCGACTACACCTACGGGCCCTAGGGACAGCCACCAGGACGCTGCCTCCCCCCATCCCCATCCCATTAAAACCCAGTGCCTCCAGCACGGCTCTGCTCTGGTCAATTCTATCGTGGGGCACGGGGATGTCATGGGGAAGCTCTGGGGGGCACCGGGTTGACCCCACGGTGTGCTGAATGGCAGTGGGGTGGCAGTGGCCGGCACTGGGAGGGCACTGGAAGTCACTGGGCGTTAGTGGGAAGCTCTGGAAGGTGTTGAGATGCTGCCAAGAAGTGCTGGGTGGCTCTGGTGGCAACGGGTGGCACTGAGCTGTCAGCGGGAGGCAGCGGGGTGACACTGGGGTGCAAGGACACGGCACTGGGACGGCTCTGGAGGTTACTGGGACAGTGCTGGGGGGGCACTGGAGGGTCCGTGGGGACAGCGGGGCACTGGGAGGGACTGGAGGGGACTGGGAGGGTGGGAGCAGGGGCTCTGAGAGGCACTGGGAGGGGCTGGGCCGTCACTGGGAGCACTGGGACAGGGGCACTGGGAAGGGCCGGGCCGTCACTGGGAGCACTGGGAGAGGGGCACTGGGAGCACTGGGACAGGGGCACTGGGAGCACTGGGCGGTGCTGTGGGCCCCCGCTCCAGCCCCGCTCCGTTGCCAGGCGACGCCCGCCCGGGGGCGCATGCGCCGAGGTTGGGACTGGCGGGCGGTGGCAAGGCAAAAAAAAAAAAAACTACAACTCCCGGCATGCCCCGCGGGGAGCCGCCCGCACCACACCCGCGGTGCGCGGAGCTGCAGCTACCCGGAACTACAACTCCCAGCAGGCTTTGCGGCGGCGGGGGGACTACATCTCCCGGCAGGCCGCGGGGCCGGGGGGCAGAGCGGGGCCGTGAGGGGCCGCCATGGCGCAGGGCGCCGCCGCCTCCCGGCCGCCGGGGGACGTGGAGGCCGACGAGTGCCTGCGGGAATACCGGCACCTCTGCAGCCCCGACATCCTGGCGTGAGTGAGCGCCCGGCGGGCCGGGGGCGGCCCCGGGGCACGGCTCTGACTCCCCCGCCCCGCTCCGTGTTCCCCCCCCCCCCCCCCCCTTTACAGGGGCCAGGTGGCCTTCATCACCGGCGGCGGCTCCGGCATCGGCTTCCGCATCGCCGAGATCTTCATGAGGTGAGATCGCCGTGAGACCCCCGCCTTGTGTCCCCTGACCCGCCCTATATCCCTGGACCCCCCCTTTAGTCGCCTGACCCCGCCTTGTGTCCCCTGACCACCGCCCTTTATCCCCCCGACCCCCTCTTGTGTCTCCCGACTCCCCCTTTAGTCCCTTGACCCCCCCCTTTAGCCCCCTGATGCCCCCCTTTGTATCCCCTGACCTTCCCCTTGTGTCCCCTGACCTCCTGTTAAGTCCCCTGACTTCCCCTCGTGTTCCCCGACCCCCCCCTTGTGTCCCCTGACCCCCTCTTTATTCCCCCGCCCCCCCCCCAGCCACCTCTCCCTTCTGTTCCAGGCACGGCTGCCGCACTGTCATCGCCAGCAGGAGCCTGCAGCGGGTGTCAGAGGTGAGTGCAGGGCACAGGGAGAGCCACGGACCCCACAGACCCACCCGGGTGCCCTGCGTGGGGCTGGGGGCAGCCCAGGGGGCGAGGGGCTGGTTGCAGCTCCTCTTCCTCCCCACTGGCTCCTGAGCTGCCTCAGCTGGGAGTGAGCTGTGCAGTTGCTGCGTGTTTCACTGAAACACAGCAAAGATTCACATCGGGACTTAGGAGTGAGCTGGTGTGAGCCTCCCGGAGGTGGTTAGTGCCATCATTTCACATCCCCTCGTGCTCATATGCCAGAAAACAAGCTGCAGAGCTCAGAAACTTCAGTGCTGAGGGAATGGAGCCTGCTGAGCGCACGGGGACTGCTTTCCCAGGGTCTTGACCCTCGGTGGGCGTGCTTGGCAGCTGGGGCTCTAAACTTCTCAGAGAACAGCCCGACGAGGCCATGCAGGCACTCAGGACGTTGCTGGGTGTTGTGCGGGGCTCTGGCTGGGTCCTACCCCGTGCTCCACGTCCTGGGCTGCTGAGGAGAGGCGAGCTCCTTGCAGGAGGGGCTCCAGGCAGCTGCTGGGCAACAGAGCTGCCCCTTCTGCCTCGCAGACAGAGCCCCTGGTGCCTGCTGGTCAGCATTTGCCCTTTCACCTCCTGATGCTTCGGATCTAAAGGTTGCTTTTGTCAGAACCCCGCTGGGGTCCGACCTTTGTACTCGCCCTGCAGAGATCTTGCTCGGGACGCGCTGTGTGCAATCACCGGGGAGGTTGCTGGGCTTAGTGAGTCCTGGGGCAAAACGTGCAGGAGCTTTCCCTGGCTCCCCCAGCTTCCCCGCACTGGGGCAGGGCTCTCCCCTGCCCCAGGGTTGTGTTTTTTTGTTCTAAACGCTCTGGCTGTGCTGGCTGGTGGGGTGCAGCCGGTTCTAGGAGGGGATGTGGCACGTGTCCGTGCGGGCAGTGCCTGTGTTTGCTGTGCACTGCGAGGGCTGGGTCTGACCTTCTCTGAAGAGCAGAGTCCCGGAAAGAATTGTGCTTCTCCTTCCTTCCAGGCCTCAAAAAAGCTGGTGGCAGCCACGGGGCAGCAATGCCTGCCCCTGGCCATAGACGTCAGGCAGCCTCAAACCATCGTGGCTGCGGTGGACGAGGCGCTGAGAGAGTTCAAGCGCATCGACATCCTGGTTAACGGTGAGCTGCCGGGGCTGGGGAGGGGAAGGCTGGCACGTGGGCTGCGTCTGCTGCCTCTGTCCTACTGCTCTGCTCCAGGAGCAGCCGGGCAGTGACGGTGCGAGGCCCTGAGAGCAGCACAGAGGGGATGCTCCCAGAGCACTGCGCCCCCAGAAGTCCCCGAGCTGCCCGATGTTTACTGGCCCCGTGCTGACCGAGCCCCCGCCTTGTTCCTAGGTGCTGCGGGGAATTTCCTGTGCCCAGCCAGCGCCCTGTCCTTCAACGCCTTCAAAACCGTGATGGATATCGACACGCTGGGCACCTTCAACACCTCCAAAGTCCTCTTCGAGAAATATTTCCGGGTAAGTGGCTTCTGGTAAGCGGGGGAGTTGCACAAACCCACTTGGGAGACGCTCAGGGAAGCGTACCAGGCTCTGTACCCGCAGGGCTGCGCCGTCCTCAAACCCACCCTGCTCGAATCCCGTTCCCTTTTGGGGACTGCAGCCCCTGTGCGAAGCAGGAGCCGTGCTCCCGATCCTGCCAGTCCCCAGCCACGGGGCTTCGACTTGAGCAGCACCTTCCTGTGCTCTGCCACCTGCCTGGGAAGAAGTAAATCTTCTGCCCCTCTGCTTTCCCCTGGCCATCACCTGCACCTCCAACCTCTCAGTGAGGCCCGGGGGTGTGTTAGCAGCACGGAGGTGGCTGTGCCCACCCTCCGAGCCCCCTGTGCTGCCCCCTGACTAACACCACATCTTCTTTCCCTCCCCAGGACCACGGTGGGGTCATCGTTAACATCACGGCCACCCTGGGCTACCGAGGGCAGGCTCTCCAGGTGCACGCCGGCACTGCCAAGGCCGCTATAGGTACCTGAACCTCCCCGCTGGGGCTCTGCAAGCTGCCTGGGGCCAGTAAGGAAGCTGCTTCTCCCTGGATATCGGGGTGGGAAAATCTCTTTGTAGGGGGGGTGGATAAGAAGCGGTGTGGGTGCTTTTAGGGCTGATGTGTTTGGGTTTGGGGTGAGGCTCTTCTCTCACCTGGGCGTGTTCCTCCAGGGCCCTTTGCTCTTGGCCGGTCTCCCCGGCTTATTGTCCCCACGACAGCTGCAGGAATGGCTTTGTTCTCCGTGCCTCATCCCTCTTGTGCTCTTTCCAGACGCCATGACCCGTCACCTTGCTGTGGAGTGGGGTCCCAACAACATCCGAGTCAACAGCCTGGCTCCGGGCCCCGTCACGGGCACCGAGGGCTTCCGCCGCCTGGGTAAGGCCCCGGGGCTGCTGCCTCTGCCCGCGAGGGGAACGCCAAAGCCTGCCCGTGCCACGCAGCTCACGGGGCTGCCAGATGGAGTGGGGATGGCCGAGAGGTCCTGTGCGTGTGGCTGACCCCTTTCTCCCATCGCTCAGGTGGAAAATTTGCCGAAGAATCCAGGCGGTTTGACACCATCCCCCTTCACCGCGCGGGGAACAAGACGGAGATCGCCCACAGCGCCCTGTACCTGGCGAGCCCCCTCTCCTCCTACGTGACGGGCACCACCCTGGTGGTGGACGGCGGGAGCTGGCTCACCTCTGCCAACGACTTCCCCGCCTTGCTGGGTATTGCTTCATCCTCTGCTAAGCTCTAGGTGACGTGCCTTTCCCCCTCGCTGGGATTAGGGCAGGGCTCCTGGCACAAAAACCCTCTTGCCCCGTGGCGCAGAGGCACGGCTGCCGCACCGGCGGGCATCCTGCTGCCTTTTTCACCTGCCTTGGTCCTGTTCTGCCGGGCTCTGCTCCTGCTGAGGCTGCTGCCGTGCAGGCTGGGGGCGCTGGGCTCAAACTGGGGGCGCTGGGCTCAAACTGGGGGTGCTGGGCTCGAGCAGCGGGCTCTGAGCGCTCCCCAGCACCGGGACCGCAGGAGATGCCACGCGGCGTGCTAGGCCCATGGCTGTGAGTTGCCACGCAGCGTGAGGAGCCTGGGGGAGGACAAAACTTGCTGTTTTTTTCCCCTCCGAGCCCGTGGGTGACGTGGTTTCTTCTTCCTGCTGGGGGACGCTCCTCAGGGGGTCTCCAAGTGTCCCCCGAAGCAGGACAGCGCTCGGCTCCTGGCAGCCCCTTTCTTCCTTGCTGGGGACCAGGGTTGGTTTTTTTTTTGGGGGAGGGGGCTCTCCCACCTGCCTCCTCCTGCTGTCCTCCCAACCTCCCCGCTCTCTTGCAGATTTCTGGGCTGCGGGAGCGAACCCAAATCCCTGACGGACGGCCTGGGACCGACCCACGGACAGAACCCGACCCAACGCTGCTGCCCCGCGACGTCTTGGGGTGGCAGCGAGCACCGGGGGTGCTGCTGGGGGCACGGGCTCAGCCTCGGCGCTCTCGGGGGCACGCTGGGAGCGAATCCCAGCGGGTTTGGGGTCGCCCCGAGCCCCATGGGGCTGTCCCGGAGCTGGGCTGTGAGCGGGTTGCTCCTTCCCCCAAACCCCCAATAAAGGATTTCTCTGCGGAGCCCTGCCTTCTCCTCCTCTGTGCACCCCTGTGGGCTGAGCCGTGCTGGGGATCCCCCCGAGCAGGCAGGGGGTGGCCTCGGGGGTGCCCCGCTGCCCTTTGACATTTTGGGATTTCGGGTTTTGGGATTTTGGGGTTTTGAGTTTTTTTAACCTAAATCCTTTCTCCTAGCCCTAGGTTTACCCAGCCCTCTCCAGCTGCCGGGCGGTGCTCACACTCCTCCTCCCGCCTCCTGGCCGAGGGAGCTGGGCTGGTCTTTTGGGGCGAAAAAAGGCCGATTCGGGGCCGAGACTGCAGGCGGGCGTCGTGCTGCGGCCCCACGTGCGCGCGCGGCCCCTTTAAGGCCGGCCGGGAGCCGGGGCGGGCGGGGACGCGAAACCACCGGATGACGTCACCGCCCGGCCGGCCGCTGCGGCGCTGGGATAAATCCCGCGGTTCTCCGCCGCCTGCCCCGGCTGCGGCGGCGCGGGCGGGCTCACGGAGGCGGGGCCGGGCCGGGCCGGGCCGTAGCGAGCGGAGCCGCCCCGGGGAGGGCGGGGGGGACCCGGAGCCGCCTCGCACAAAGCCGGGAGCGGGCGGAGCCGCCGGCAGCGCGGAGCTCCCGGCCGCGATGTGAGGGGGGCGATGGCCGCGGGGCATGGCCGAGCTGCGGGGAGCCGCCGGGCACGGGCAGGGGCAGGGGCAGGGGCAGGGGCAGGCAGCAGCCGGGCGGAGGCGGCCGCGGGGTGAGCATGGAGCCGCCAACGGGGGACCGGGACCGCCCCGGGCTGCGGGGGGACGAGCCGGAGCCGGAGCCGGGGCTGGAACCGGAATCGGAACCGGAATCGGAGCCAGAACCGGAGCTGGAGCTGGATGCGGAGCCAGAACCGGGAGTGGAACCGGAGCCAGAACCTGAGCTGGAACCGGAGCCAGAACTGGAACCAGAACCAGGAGTGGAACCGGATCCAGAACTGGAGCTGGAACTGGAGCCGGATCCAGAACCGGAGCCAGAACTGGAGCTGGAACCGGAGCTGGATCCAGAACCGGAGCCAGGAGCAGCCCCCTGGGCACCTGAGCCCACCGCGGGGACGCCGCCGTGGGCAGCCCCGGAGCAGTGCCCGGGGGGCAGCCCCGAGGCCTCTCCTCGCCTCCGCCCCGTCTTTGACGCCCTCGACCGCGACGGCGACGGCTTCGTGCGGGTGGAGGAGTTCGTCCAGTTCGCCAAGGCCTACGGGGCCGAGCAGGTGAGGCCGGGGCGCTCCTGGGGCCGGGGAGGTTCCCCCAAAATGGGGGCCGCCTGCCAGGTCCCGGCCTCCCTTTACACCTCGCTCGAGGCCCCACGAGGTGTGGGGTGGCCGTGACCGGTCCTCAAGGAGCCCCGGGGGGGCAGTGAAGGCAGCACCCACCTCGCTGCCACCCCGGTGGGCACGGAGAGGACCGGGAGAAGCCGGTGGCCCCACTGGGCCCCCTGTGCTGCAGGGAGCCAGCACCTCCCATCCTCATCCTACAGGAATAAACCACCCGGGTCCAGCCCTCGGCGCCTCCATCACGCCAGGCCCCCCGAAATCCTGCCTGGGTGCCGTGCTGGGCACGGGGCTGCTCGCTTATCGCAGGCCTGATGGTCCTCAATATGCTTTTTTTTTTTTCATTTATTTTTTTTCCCTTCTTTCTGCTGCTTTGCAGCGCGGTGAGCCGGCGTTCCCCTGCAGCAGCTCAGGCGCGGTGTAATCGGAGGCTGCCTGGTGTGACCCAAAATGGAGAGAGCTCCCGCAGCTCGCCCGGGGATGGGGATGAATTTGCGGCGGCTCTGTACGTCGGCCCGTGCTGCTGCTGCTGCCACAAAGCCCTGCGTAAAATAGATTTATTTAAGGCGTGCAGGCAGCCTCGGGAAGCCGCTGTGCGCTCACCCAGGAGCCGGGCTTTGCTCCTCTAGCCGGAGCTGCCGGGCGTGCACCGAAGTGCCATGACAAAGCAAATTATCACGTGTGAAGGAGGGCTTGGTGGCAGAGGGGCTTTTTCTTCCTCCTCGTGGTGAAAACCTCTCCCGGGAAGAGCCGGGAGGCATCTCTCTAAGGCAAGGCCTCTGCGAAGAGGGGCTGCGGAACTTCTTGGGCAGGTCCCCGCTGAGGGGCTGTGAGGGGCACGGTGCTGGCAGCCCCCCACCGTGATAACAGGCGGTGTCAGGAGCCTTATCTCGTCTTATCTCGCCTCGCTGCGGCTCCCCGCAGCCCCCGGAGCTGCTGCAGGTGGGGAAGCAGAAGCAGGCGCTGGGTTCCCGTTGGTGTGAGCTGCCTGCACCCCGTGCAGGCTCGCGGACCCCTTGTCACCGCCGCCTTTTGTCACCACCGTGGGGCACAGGGGGATGTGATGGGTGGCTTTCGGGGCACAGAGCTGCCCTCTGGCCCCGCTCGGCCTCTGGTGCTGCAGGAATTGTGCTGGCGCTTCAAAGGGGTGAAAACACGGCTGTGAAGGGCTTTGAGGTGTAGCCCGGAGGAGTGTCTGAAGCCCTTAAGGTCAGTCCCAAACCGAGCAGGGTGTCCGGGGAGGTTCCCTCTGCTGGAAGCTGCTGCCCTGGCTTAGCGGGGGTCTGGTGCTGGCTGTCCCTTTGCAGCCACTCGTTCCTTCCCCCGGAGCTATCAGCGATGCTGTCCATGGCCCAATGCTGCTGGGCCAAGGCAGCGGGCACCCCAGGGAGCACAGCCCGGCACCTTGGGCCAGGACAGAAGCAAGGAGGTGTGCTGCAGGAGCAGCCGGGGGCGGCAGTGGGGTCTGCGAGCTCCCAGGAGCTGTGTGGAGCAATGAAGGACGGGGTTCGGGGTGAGCTTCTTGACCCGTTTTGTTCCAAGGAGTTGGAGCTGAGGCCAGCGAGGGGTCCTCTGAGACACGGAGATCCAGCTCAGGTGGAAGCAAAAGGATGGGAACATCCACGGGTGGGCGAAAAGCTGTTAAGATGATGGAAAACCTGCGGGAACTATAAGAAGTCAAGGTACAAGCAAGGGCTGTGTCTATAGCTGGATCTGGGAAGCTCCTGGGGGGCTGGCGGCTCGGGAGGGTTTTGGAGGGGAGCAGCAGGAGCTGAGGAGCAGCGAATTCCCATCCGGGAGCTACCAGGAGCCCGCTGCTTCCTCCTGCTGCCCGCACGCACGGGGGGGGACGCGTGGAAGGTGCGCACGGGGCGGCGGTGGTGGAACAAGCTGCTAAATTTAAGCGCGGCAAGTCATCGCGGCCGGCTGAATCATCCGGGACTCGCGCAGGGCCGGAGGGTTACGGAGCCACACGCGCGCGGTGCCAGGAGCTGGGGAGCTGAGGGAAACACCAGGGGCATCGATGGGCCGCCGAGCTCAGTGCTGGCTGATTGCTTGGCTGGAACAATTAACAGCTAAACACCACGGAATAAATGGCCGTCGGGCTCTTTCCTTTGCAAGACGACACGGCCTGAGATTATTTTATCTCTGCCTGATGATATCTGCATAGGAAAAGTGTGCAGGGAAGGGGGTTGCTTGGTCGGTTGCTTGTTGGCTGTTGGCGAAGGCTGTTTTTGCTCTGTGGCCGTGGAACCGGCAGCATTTTGGGCTCGCCGAGATGAAGGCAGGGGAAGCTGCGGGCTGCCCTCCTCCAGGTCTGAGGGGCTGGGGCTCGGGGCAGCTCCTGGGGGTGCGTGGGGAGGGTGCTGCGGTCCCAGCACTGAGGGTGTGCCCTTGGGTGTCCGTGCCCGGGGGCTGAGAGTGAGGTGTAAAGGTCTGGAGGCCGGCTGGGCTCGCCAGCAGCGCCGTGCTTTTGTCTCCTTCCCCTCCCCGTTACCGCCGCTCGCAGCCGCTTTGTTCTCCCCGGCAGCAGGAGGGATTTCTGCTGGCTGGGACCCGGGGCAGGGCAGGGGACAGGGGACGGGTCCCACAGCCAGGCACTGGGACGTGCCGGGCATCGGGGTGTGCGTATGGGCACTGGCTTTGTCAGTGCAGGGTCGTGTAGGGGAGGAGGAGACCCGAGTGTTTGTAACGCATGGGGAGACACTGTCCTGCTGGCATCCTGGTATTTTTTATTTTTCTTTTTGGTTTTGATCTGGAAGAGGATTGGAGGTGGAGAAGCCTCCTGCACCACACGAGCCCCCCGCTTCTGCTCAATTACGAGGAGTCCCCAGGGTTTGCCCAGCTGATTTTTGCATCGCTCCCGGCACTGGGGCATCTTCGCCTTCTGTGCCCTGGCAGATCTTCGGCCTCTTTTTCTCGACGATCAGCTCAGGCTCCGTCTCAGCGTGCTCTTTTACTTTCCTTTTAATATTTACATCCTTCAGATGCCTGTCCTTGACTACCAGCCTTCCTCTGCCCCCACGCCAGCTGATCCCTAAGCCAAGCTCTCCGTGTTTAGCTTTTAACTTTAGCTTTTAACCTTCCCTGCGTGCTGCTTTCTGGAGCTTTTTGCCAGGTGTGCTGAGCTTTTCTGACCTCCCACCTCCTCGTGGTGCTCACAGCGGGCAGCACTGTGGGGTCAGGCTGTGGAGGAGCTCAGGTAAAAGCCCCCGTAGCCCTGCAGCCCTCAGGTTCTGTTTTCTCTCAAGCTGCAGGCTCCAGCACGGTGAATCCAGGCTCGCTTCCCCTGCTCCCCTCCGATGGATCCCTCGGGCATGGTGCACGGCCCCGGGTTAAGGCGCTTCGGCGCGGTGCTGTCCTGGAGGTGCTGTCAGTGCCTCTGGTCCCAAACATCCTCCCTCCATCCTCTCCCACTGTGAAATCTGCTATTTTGGAACCCCGTCGTGAGGAAACTTAAGTTTATTTTTTCCCCCCGGTCTCTGAAGTTTCTTACGCCCTTTGAGCAGAGGAAACGCTGGCTTCGCCTCTGGAGAGGCTCCTGCGAGCACCTAGCGTGGATTTGCAGAGCACAGAAGTGTGAGTGAAGCTGAGATTGCTTCCAGCTGTGCTGCTGCACCTCTCGCAGGCTGTCGTTGGGGCTCGGTTTTGGGGTCTGTGGAGTGGGAGCTGCTGCGGGTGCGGGACCGGCGTGAGCTCCCCCCGGGCGGTCACACTCACGGATGTGTGCTGAGGGAGGGAGCAGATCTCAAATACTCTGCCTGCCTTGATCAATGGCCCAGTCCTTCACCGTGGAGGTTCGTGGCCAAGCTCCCGCTCGCTGGCTCGGGTGTGAGCTCTGCTCACCTCGGGTACGGGGCCGATTTGGCCGTCCCTGCCCTGTCCCCGCTCAGAGGCAGCGGTGCTGACAGCCCGGCAGCGCCCTGCGGGACCTGAGGCCGTGAGGTTTCTCCTTCCCCATCCCAGCGGGAGAGGCTTCCAAGCCAAAATATTCCTTGCAGCGTGGCTGGGGCGAGGTGGCTCCCAGTTAGCTGAGAGTGGGATTTGCAGGTCTCTTTGATACCTGTTTCGTGCTCGCCTTTGTGGCCGTAGTGGGATTGATGCCTTCCCCGGGCTGGCGGGCCCACGAATGCTGAAAGGCGCCGTGTGGCTGTGGTGGTGACTCGAGCCCAGCTCCCAGCTTGGTTGAGAAACCTTTTCTATTCCTCCTTTCACCTTTGGGCTGAGAGCACAGCTGCTGCTGCACAGACCGTCAATTCCTCCTTTTAATTACCGCTCCTGATGAAAGCCCTCGGACGCGTTCCTCTGCCCACTGGGGGCACCTCTCCAAAAGAAGAGGTGCCGCTCCCTGAACGGATGCTGGAGGCTGACTGGGGAAAGGCTTCCTCCCCGCGGGGAGCAGCGTGTTTTGGGCTGTAACAACGTTGAATTGGGGTCATCACAACCACCCAGGCTGAGGCTGAGGCTGCAGCAGGACGCAGTCTGTGCTCTCTGAGTCACTCTGACCCGCTGCTGCTTCCAGATATAAACACTTCCCCGGCTTCAGAGTTGCTTCTCTCATTGTGTAACTCAGTGTAGCCAGTAATTGATACTCGTTACAACAATTGCCTACGTAATTTCTTTCCATTTTACTCCCGTTTTGACTTTCGCTTGCCGCTCGTCCTCAGATGAGCTTTGCTTGGAGCCCAGCAGCATCCCCTCACCCCCTGCCCCCAAACAGCTTTTGGTTTTGCAGAACAACGCCTTGTTTTCAGGCTGTGCTCGGCGGCTTCTCCCCAAAGACCATTTGGTTTCCAGCTCCGGGCTGCAGGTAGGGTGTCCCGGCTGCCCTGCGAGGAGCCGTGCCTTCCCCGTCCCTTCCTGCAGGTGGGTCCGGGCAGCTGCAGGGTGCTGGGCTGTGCTCGTGGTGTTCGGTGTGCCTGCTGACACAGTGAGTTTGGCCTCGGGGAATCGTGTAGTTTGTGCTCCCAACAGCTCCCACGTGCCGAAAGCGTTTCCTTCTCCGACTGCACCCCGTTTTGGCACAGCACTAGGTGTGCGGGGTGCTCCTGGTGCTGCTTTTCCCCCTGCAAGGCAGTGATTCCCTGTTGGGTGCTCAAGTCCCCCTGTCCAGCAGGACCCTGAAGCTCCTTTCAGTCCTCATTTGCCTTTCTGATACCTCCACATCCCTCACTCCCCTTTCACATCGATGCTCCCCGGGACGCGTACGCCCGCAGCGGAGCCACGCAGTGATGCTGCTGCTGGCAGCACGGCCCCCATGGCCCACGGGGTGCTGCCAAAGGCTGATGCTTGAGCTATTTTTGCGTCTCCAGAGGAAGGAGACGGGGCTCTAGCAGTGGGACAGAGCTGTTGGGGATGGCACACGGCGTAAAAGGTGGTTTTTTAGTGTGGGTGTGCTCCTGAGTGGTGGCGGGGAGGGACCCCTCTGGGCTGGCAGGGAGCTTGCTCTCCGTGTGAGCCGGGGAACTTTGGGTGATGTCTGTGCTGCAGCAGTGCCTGACGTGAGACTTGTTGTAGGAACCCAAAACATCCAAGTTACAGCCCCGGGGGTTAGTGTAGTGAGTGTCCCCGTGGGTGACGGGGGAGGAGGAAACGTGAGCGAGGGCAGTTTTGGAGGCTGCTTGCCCCCAGCTGCTGTTGTGGCCGGGCTGCAGCGCGTGGCACTCGCCCTGCAGGGAGGAAAGGAAAGGAAAAAGGAAAGGAAAGGAGCTCGAGAGCGAGCTGGAGCAGAACCGAAAGAAAATCACTGCGGTGTGCTCGTGGCTGCAGGTGCTTCCGCAGCAGGCTGCCCGGTGGTTTTGGGGTTTCTCTCAGAGGAGGTGAGGTCCCTGCTGGCATCGCTCTCGGGGAGCAGCCGCGCAGCCCCTCCTGCAAGCTATGGGTCCGCTGGAGAGCTTCAGGGCTGAGGCTTTGCTTGGCTGCTGCCGTCTTCAACCTTCGAGGTGACTACAGCTGGAGCGAGCGGCCGGGTGCTTGTGGTTCTCAACACAAATTTGAGCTCTTGCTTAAATGGCACCGATCCCGGTGCTAGCACCGTGGGTCCCGGCTCCGGCGCGGTGCCAGCGCTCGGGGTGCTGCTGAGCACTGTGCTGCTGGGGTGCTGGGTGCGTGGGGCAGGATGGGCACCCCGCTGAGGGGTCCCGTTTCGAGCAGCCTGGCAGTTGTCTGGTTATTAGTAGTGTTTTTAACAGCACGTTGTATCCTGCAGAGGAAGGAGCTGCTGCTCCATCCGCCCCGACGCCCCTTGGATGTGGGAGCCGTAGCGTTGAGCTGAGCTCGAGCCCTGCTGCTCCGGGAAGGGGTTTCCAGCCTGCAGGCTGCTGGCAGGGAGTCGAACCACGCGGGAGGACACGGCGCCCTGCGACCCGGTGGGGTTTGCCAGAGCTTGATAGGAAACTCAGCAAAATGTGCGAGGTGAAAGGAGCCCAGACCAACAGCTTTTAGAGAACAGAAGCTTTCAGGGGCAGGAAGCGGATGGTGTCACCACAGCAGCCTGGTACCCACACGGGCGCTCCGTGGTGCTGTGGGACCAGGGGCTGCTTGAGGAGCCCTCCTGCTCGGGAAAGGAGCACTTACAGCAGTGGATTTGCTGCTAGTTGGCAGTGAAACTCCTCACGGGCAAACGACGTTCAGTTCTGCTTTAAAGCTGATATCTGTTTAAAAATAAGAATCAGGACCTCGTGGCTTTCGCTCGTGCCTGTGGCTGCAGAGGGCTGAAGAGGCGTCTGTTGCCTCCCCTTTGCGTGGCCACGTTCCCTGTTTTTCCAGGGGGCAGCACCAGTTCTGTGCCCCGCTCGCTGGGGGGCAAATATGGATGGAGAAAAAACAAGCTGGAAATCCTTGTGGGATGTTTTTCCTACGGATTCAGCATCCAGCTCATCCCCTCCTGGTACCTGGGCTCCTGCTGAGAGCAGCGGCAGGGCTCCTGTCCCAGAAGGGCCAGGGGAGGATGCTGAGGCTGGTGGGCAGCAGGAGCATCTCCAGCTCTGCTCTGCGCCTCCTCCGGCTCTGGTGGCATCGTGGGGGCAGAGAGGTGGCCAACTGGAGAAGCATTAAGGTCACGGTGGCTCATTGCTCTTGTTGCTGTGATGCTTTTGGGGCTGGTGCTTGGGATCCCACCCTGAAGTCCTGGACCTCCCCGCGTTCCTCCTGCCCCCTGCTCCCCCCTGAGCACCCTCCTGCAGCCTGGAAGCCCCTCGGGGCTCTCCGCCCCGCCTGCCGCCTCTGCCTCCGCGCAGACTGCGCTTTCCGTAGGCTGGGCGAAGGGCTGCCAAAAGAGGGGGGGGGGTAATTTGTTGCGGTTCTGAAAAAGAAACGAGGCTTTGTGCTCTGAATCGCGCTTGTTTGTATTAAGATAAACTCGGTTTTGACAGCGTGGCAGGCGCAGCCTGGCCGGGCAGGAGGTAGCAGCCCGCATGGCTTCGCCTCCGTCGCCTGCTCGTGCCCGCGGAGCTCCAGGGTCTGTGGTTTGAGCTGCGGGATCCCCAGACCCGGGGGGCTCCACATGGTGATCCCGGTCCCATGTGCACCCCCAGTTCATGCCCAGCTCGCTGCAGGAGGGCTTCCCGGCCCCGCTCTTGTGGTTTGGTTTTGTGGGTCCGTGGGAAGAGCTCCCTCCTGTTTCCGATGCCCCTGCCTGTTTTATCGACCGCAGCACCTAACTTGGGGTTTGGAGAGGGCGGATGGACAAAAGCGAGTCCCATGCTAGCAGGAGGGCTTCTTCGGGGATACACTGTGGGTTTTTGGGTGCTGCTTGCCCTCCCTGAGGAGGGTGGAAAGGAGCCGCAGCTCAGGATGGAGCAGCCAGCTCTGCGACTGCAGCCCCAGAAGGGACCCCCAGGGGTCTTGTCCCAGGGGACTTCACACCGAGCTACACCAGGAGCTACAAAGCTGTCTCTTAAATGCTTCATCCTCGGCACGTGGCCCTGTGTGCTTAATCTGGCTCCAAAACCTGCCGGTGGGCTGTGGCCCTCCTGCCAGCACTGTGGCAGCTCCGGCTGCGCTCAGCTCTCCTCCGGGGTGGCCCCAGCCGATGTTAACGCGGACGTCTTGTGTGAGCGGTGACCGAGCACAAAACCTCTTTTTGTTTTTTCCCTTCTGGATCCAGTCCCCTGCCTCTGAGCTGTGCGTTGGGAAGGGTGAGAACAGGCTTCCTGTGTCATTAGGAGAACAAAGGCTGCAGACAAAGCCTCCCATGTCCTGGAGGGCGGAGGAAGAAGAGCCTTGCAAGTTTGCTTACACCGATGGTTGTGTTTGGAGTAGTGATGCTGCTGCTGAATCCTTTGAGTGCAGCGACAGGAAATCTGGAATGCTTGAGACAACTGTGATTAACGTGGATAAAACCATTTTGGTGTAACTTATGATCCTGTTGTTTTCACACCGCCCTTGAAGCAGTTCCTCTGAATGTTTTTATGCTTCAGCAGCAGCAAGTGATGGATGACTTAGTCCTACCTGAGTTTGGAGAATGCGTTTAAAAACACAACAAAGCCTGGCTCCTGGGGCTGTGGTGAGCACAGAGGCACTGAGGGAGGTCTTGCAGGTAAGCGTTGGAGGTGCTGGGGTTAGTCCAAAGGGTGCTGGGTGTCCAAAAACGCCTGCTGGGTGGTACGGCCCAGGGGAGCTTCTACTGGTGTGTAGGGTGAGCTCTGCCTGCACGTGCTGCCTTCTTCCCTCCCGTGAGGGTGGGCAGGAAGGGCCTGGCTCCTTGGGCTTGCTTGGCTGCAAGCTCTTTGGAGCATGTTCTTCGGCTTCTCTGCCTTCTGCCTGTTGAATTTGGAGCGTTGAAGGGGAAGCATTTCCCTCTCCATGCTCCCGATGCAGGGGAGTGCTCTGGGAGCGAAAGGCAGGAGCTGCTCATCAGCGTCAGCTCAGGGTGCCTTCTTGGCTCCCAGTTGACTTAGAAACTTCTTGCTTCCTCTCCCCAAAAGGGAAAATAATCATTTATTGGAGAGGGAGTTCTCTACAGATTGACCCTCTGCCATCTCGGGCACACGCTCCTGTTCGTTGTGTGCTCACAGCTCTGGTATGTCTGGTTTTGTGTACCCAAAATTGAAGGCAAGCCAAGCAGCTTTTATTTTCGATGAAACAGGAGGAAGGAGAACTTGTAGGTTTAAATCGAGGGTACCATCTTCCTGGGCAGGCAGGACAGGAGGGGAGGTCGTCCCGTTGGTGGACTCTCCCGGTGTGTTTCGAGGAAGCAGTTGCACTGCTGGGGCTCCTCACGCGTGGCTTGGGGATCCTCTCCTGTTCCAGTTCTTCGGGCACCTGCAGGCTGATGAAAACCTTCTGCCTTAAACAGTAGGCTTGATTATTTCTTCTGTAGCAGGAGGAGACGAGAATAAGACACACTGAATCTTTGCCTCCTTTCCAGAAGAACACCCTAATTTTGGGTTTCCAGCACGAGACCGAGAGCAGAGCCTCTAGGACTGAAGTGGCGACACGATGGCTGCACCGAGCTGTGCACAGGATTAGTGGGGTGAAAATTAGCTGCAGAAAGCACCTTCACCGAGTGCTGCTGGGGCTTGAGCTTTAATCGGGGACCTGGCCGGACAACACCCGCCTGCTGCTCTGCTCCTGGAGCTCCTGCTCAGGCCTGGGGAGCAGCGAGCTCGCAGCAGCCCTGGAGAGGTGCCACTGCTTGCAGAATAAATAATGCAGCCCTTGTGCTCCTTCCTCACAATTGACCATTGCCTCTCCCTGTAATGAGAGCTGCCCCTTGAGGGTGTTTCAGAGGTTAGTTAATTAGGTGTAATTGCAGCCGAACAGAAGCCTGCTCTGGGGTTCTGCCTGCTTTCTGTAGCGCCAGATTCTTTAACAAATGATGGAGTCGGCTCCTCTACATGTTGCTGGAACAAGTGCAATCCCGAGCCATCAGCCTTCCCCTCAGCTGGCGTGTTTATGCCGATGAAACCACAGAATTGGGCTCTGGAAAGGGGGTTTGGGTTTTGGGATCTGTGCGGCCGTGGTTGGGATCATGGCAGCACCCCGGGAAATGCCTCGCACGAAGCGACGCTGAGTTCTGCTCACACTGCTGGCACGTTGACGTGCTCTCAGCACCCCACGCAGGGGGATAGCTGCGGTCTCAGCCCGGACAAATGCTGTATTAAGAGAGCTCAGTTCATTTCAGCTGATCCACTGCAACCATTGATGCAGGGACTGCTCGGTCTGACGGGAGCGGCTGTCCGGGCACGGCGCTGTCTCTGCTGGCGGGGTCCAGCACTTCCAACACACTTGTACCTTTCCAAAGGCAAAGAACACAACTCCTAACTTCAATATAATCACATTTTAGTTTTTTTTTTCCCCTTGGAAGGATGGGTTTAGCCTCCAGAGGCCGGGTGGGTTTTCACAAATGAATGTGTTGGCTCATGCCCTGTGGATAACCGCAGCGTGGGGGTGCTGCCTCCACCTTTGCAGAAGCACAAGAGGTTCCTCAATAAATAAAAATCCCGGAGTTTGGCATGAGCAACAGGGTGGGACTCAGCTTGCTCTGTGCTGAAGTTGAGGCACTGTGACTGTTGCTATTTTTCTCCCTGGAGATAAAAGATGCCCAGAGCGGATTTGGGCTGCCTGTGGGCAGAAGGGCCCAGCGGGAGTTATGTGAGCAGTGCCTGGGGGTTTGTGTCCTGTCTCAGTGCTGCAGGTCCTACAGAGCACACCCAGATCTGGCCTGGGCCTCGTTATCCGATGGCTTGTTAAATGCCCGTTTCCCCTGTTCGGAGCAGGGCTGGCATCTAGCGTGAGGTGAGCACAGCATGACGTGATACAAAAACTGCGGGCTGTTCCTGCTTTCTGCTCCAAGACCCGGAGGCTTTTAGGATGTTTTTACTCCTTTGTTTTGCTCGCAGCTCCTGTAGGCGTGCGTGGGCAGGGCAGGGGCACGGGCACAGGCACCGTCTCCGTGGGTCTCCCTTCCCAAAACCTTGCTGGCCCTACAAGGCAGGCAGACCCAGAGTGCTGGGCACAGCAGGCTGCCTGCAGGCAGGGCCTTGTAAACCCAAATCTGGTGCAATCCGAAGGCTACAAATAAGGAGGGGTGGCCTGGAGAGGGCTTTTTAAGGCCAAGCAGGAGACCCGGGCTGGCTTTGGGCACGGTCAGCGTAGTGCCGAGCCGGGCAGAGCTCCAGCAGAGCGCGCAGGCAGTGAAGGGGAGCAGGAAACAAATGAAAAGAGGCTGATAGAAAAAAAAAATAATAAAAAATCTCAGCAGCTGGCTTAAAAGCCAAGTTTTCTTTTCTGTTGTCAGATGTTCTCTGAACATCCAGATGTGCCGGGAGCGGTGTCTGCGTGCGGTGTGACTTGCAGAGCCGATTAAGGAGCTGCGGCAATGTTTTTGGAAACCTTTCTGGCCCTGTAGCAGGGATGGTCATCTTTTTTGTGGCAGAGCAAGCTCCTATCAAGTCGGGTATAGCTGGAGAGGCAGCAACGAGCGCGTGGAGCTGACGGGGGTGCAGAGGTGCTGGGGGCACAGGGTCTGGCCCTTCTCCCCTCCTGAGGAAAGCTCTGCTCCTGCCGAGCCATATGGGATCTCCGGTGCCTCCCCCAGCTCCCTGATGGCCCCGTGTCGGTGTGGACAGGACTCCCACCAGCAGCCTGCCTCGGCCGGGCTGGCGGCTTTGGGCCAGGAGCGGGTGCCAGGAGCCGGCCGGGAGCCGTGCGTGCGGCCGCCTGTTTGCTCTGCCCACCGCAGCCTCGGCGCTGGAATGCCGGCCCGGGGCGGGGGCTCCCAGCCTGTCCTCGCTGTGAGCGGCCGCTTTCAAAGCTCCCTCTTTAGGCTAAGCCATCACCTTTCTGTAGGATTAGTTTTTAGAAGTGAAATGTCCATGGGTTTTGAACCGCTCACGGGTCGCTGCCGCTGCTTGCGGCGGTCACCGGCCGGCGCTGCCATCGCGAGCTGCTGGGCGAGGGGCTTCCTCGGGTGGCTGTGTTAACGCTGCCTCTGAGGTTTTAGGGTAAATTTAAGTCCCAGGCAGCAGCATGCTGTGTCACCCAACGCGTTCTAGACTCTTCTTACCGGTTTTGAGGGCTTTTTCACCAGGGAGCTGGTCTGTCCCTGCTGCTAGCTCAGATGTCCGGAGGGTGCTGAGCCAGGCGCCTGGCTGCTTCAGCCAGACCCTTGGGCAGCCTCCAGCGTGGTGTTCCTTGTCGTGCCAGCCCTCTCGGTGTCTTTCTCACAGCTCTCCAGTTTCTCTGTGCACATGCTCCATGTGGCAGGTCCCTTTGGGCACCCAGCAGCGTGAGCTGCCCGTTAGGCAGGACCAGCTCTTCAGCCTCACTCAGGTTCCCGTGACTTACCTCGGTGCTTGTCCTGCTGCTCGGCAGGCTGAGACCTGGCAGAACCTTCCCGAGGACAGGAGGGAGCGATTTCAGGGCAGGAACATCTCAGGCTGTGCTTATCAGCACGTGTGGGAACGCAGGCAGGCAGTCTCTGGGCATGTTGCATCGGGGGTGTCAGTACTGATTCCCTCTCCTTGTCTCTTTTGGATTTATTGGACTTATTTCTAGGGTCTGCGTGGCATAAAGCAGTGCTGAGGTGCCACCTAGTTTTTTTGGGAGCCCAGTTTAGCCTCAGTCTCTGCCAGAACATGAAGGAAAAGTGGCAGGCCTGGGGGGTGCCAGTACAGCCCTCACTTCCTCAGCAGGTCAGCGCTTTGGACACGTGCAGGGCATCTTTGCTGGACCCCTCTGCTGCCTGCTGGAGACACGGAGCGCCAACAAGGCAAAGAGAAATGCCTGGAGCTTCCTTTTCCTTTTCCTTTTCCTCCAGGGCCGCTGGAGGAATAGGGCCCCTCAGGGCTGGGGAATCCCTCACCTCCAGGAAAAACTCCCCTCGTGCAGCTGCCAAGCCTTTGTGCTGCTCCGAGTTTGGGATCGTCACCGCTGGCTTAGCTGAGCCTCAGAAGCTCTTGAGCTTCGCTGCGTTTGGGTGCCTGAGGTCTGCAGATCTGCAAGGGAGGGAAGGGTCCATAAATCAGAGAGCTGGGCTCCGGGGCAAACCCACCTCCCACAGGTCCCATAGGGGCTGGTGCCAGGAGCCCGGTTCTGCTTTGGCCCCGGGCTGTGCCTCGACCCTGGCACGGGGTGAGCAGAGCTCTGGCAGGTCTCACCACTTTGGCTCGAGGGACTTTGACTCAAAGTAGTGCAAATCTCCCCTTCAGCCGGGACTAAAGCCTGCTGTTGAAGCCTTGTCATCTCTGACTCTTTAATGCTCTGTTTCTAGCTGCTCGTGCCTCTTCAAAAGGAGCTTGTAACCGGCTACAAACACATTAAGCAAAGCCTTTATTTTGAATACTTCTCGCTGGCCAGGAGAAGGTACCTCCCTGTGGCTGTGGTTTATGTTGGCGTAGTGTGGAGCTAATAGGGACAGGTAGGAGTTAGTGCTAGGACTGTTAACTGCTTCCTAGATCAGCTCTCAGCTGAAAGCAGCAGATCTGTGACTTTTGTAGATCAGTAAATCTAGCTTTACTATTGGAGCCGTAATTCTGGTTTTTAACCATTCTGATAAGACGTTTTTTCAGCCTGTTTGCAAAGTGAAGAAATGGAGAAGATGGGTGGGTGGTTACAGCTGGAGCTGTCCCAGCCCAGGCATGAAGGAGACGGTGGCCCTTGGGATCAGGGGTCCAGGAGCACCGCGGGCTGGTCCCGCATTTCAAATATTGTGCCTGGTTCTTGTCTCTGTCTCCAAAAAGGGGCAGGGGGGCTGGAGGGGGCACAGAACCAGCGATGGAAATGGTCCAGGGGATGGAGCAACAGCTGGGACCCCGTGGGGACATCACAGTCACACCTCCCTGTGTCTCATGGTGGTGGCACTGGGAGGTGGTGGTGAAACACCAGGGAATGGCGTGGAATCGCTGAAAGCCTGTGGGAGCAGGCAGCGAGCTGCTGGGCCTCGCAGGGGCAGGGCTGGATGCCCGTGGGTGCTAACGGGGCTGGGCAGGGATGGCCCCTCTGTCCCCAGCTCCGTGGCCATGGGCACAGGGTCAGAGTGGGTGGACCAGGCAGGGTCTGCTGGTGGTTTTGTCCTCTGCATGCCCTGAGCGATGCTGAGCATCGGTGGCCACTTGTGCTCTGTCTGCTGGTGCTCATGTATGGGATCATCAAGTCCAGATGGTGTCTACAGGCACGGATAACAAATTAGAAGTTGTGGCTTTTGAACCCGAAACCTCCAGATGCTTTAACTGGAACTGCTGCATTCCCCGAGTTGTTTTTGTTAGCCTAAAACACATTTGTTTAAGGTACAAGAGGCCTGATTCACCCAGCTCAGAGAGCCACACGAGCTCAGCCCGTACCCAAAAGGCACCCGCAGGAGCGGAGGAGATGCTCAGGTTTCCTCGCCCCCAGTCCGTGACGGGGCAGGCGGGTGAGCTGGTGGGCACTGGGGCTCAGTGACTTTGTCTCCCCATGGCCCCAGGGAGGCACAGCTGAGCTCTGGGGTTCTCAGCCCCACCATCGCCTCCGTGCTAGCAGCATGCTGGGCGCTACCTGCGTCTGGGCTTGGCCTCCCCTCCCCTCCATCCCACGCAGCTCAGCTCGGAGAGCCGCAGGTGGGGCTGCAGGGGCGTCCTCCTGTGCAAACAGAGCTGGGTTTCCAGAGGGAAGCAAACCAACCAGCAAGGAAGCTCCCGCTGATGCGTGGCTGAGTCAGGAGGCTCCGAGCACCGCGGCTGCGCTCCTTCGTCCCCCTTGCCCTTGGGTGTGAGAGGCATCCGTGGACGCGAGGTGTGTGCCTCCTGCCGTGCGAGGGGAGGCTCAGCCACTCACTGCAGCCTTGCTGAGATCAGGTTGAGGTGGAGATCACCCTCTGCACCCGGCTGTGCTTGTGGGGGCTGAACGAGTCCGGCACCAGGAGCTGCACTCCCCGAGGCTCCCTCCTGCGCCTCCACCCCGGGCAATGCGCCCAGCGGGGCGAGGGCAGCCTCTGAGTGTGGAGCTGATGCTGCAGCTCCCTTCTGCGCCTCTGACAGCCTGCTTCATCCTGGGCTTGTTCCTCAGCTCGTGGCTGTGGGTCTCAAGTATTTGAAGGTCTCTTGAAATGAGGATTTGCGTTTTTCTTTTAGAGGAAAATGCCTGACTGTCACAGCAGCTTGAGAAGTGGCAGCAGTGGCAGCCTGGGAGGAAGGAACCAAAGGCGCTTTTTTCAAGTCTTTGTTTGGACCATGAGGAATGACTTCAGTGTTGCCCTCAAACTGTGTCCCACCCTGCTGGAGGTGCTGGGATCGCCCTCGGTGTGTCTTGGGAGTGTCCCTGCTCCCCGGGTGTGCCTGCCTTGCCCGCACCCCATGGGCTTCTCCCTCCCCTGCAGCCATCGCCTAATTGTGTAATGTTTCAACTGCGTAGCCTAAACTTGTAGCGTGGAGCAGTTCATTATCACCAAATCCTCTTAATTGGGCCCTCCTACTGGGCAGCCTGTTAATGAGTTTTCCCAGTTATGATAGAAGCTCTTTAAAAAACATTAGAATAAATAAATCCCTGGCAGAAAATCCCTGGACTGTGTTGAAAGAAGTAGCGCGCTCACCGATGTTTCAGGACAAAGCAATGGTTCCGTGCCAGCCAAGTGCCAGTTAACCCCTCTGTGCTGAGCACTTGTGTTTGAGGGAGAACTGCTGCAGTTTGGTGTCAGTTTAAGAAATCCACTGTCGTTAACCCCAATCTTTGTCATGTGGGAGAGGAGGGTAGGGAGGCAGAACTCGTTAGGAGGTGTTTCCCTCGTTAGGAGCTCACGTGAGCATGTGGATGATGCTCAGAGGGCTTTCTGGTAACGCTGCTCTCGTCCTGGCAGGTGAAGGACCTAACCAAGTACCTCGATCCCAGCGGACTTGGAGTCATCAGCTTCGAAGATTTCCATCGGGGGATCAGAGCTATCAGAAATGGAGGTGAGTCTGGTGCCGCGGTGCAGGTGAGGCCAGGAAGATGCCAGGCTCTGCGGTGAAACAGGAGCGAGCTGGGCTGGTGTGCTGGGAGGAGAGCGAGGGGGCGGCTGGGTGTGCTGAGTAATAGGGTTGAAAAGGGTGGCACAGGAGTTGTGGTGGTGGCTGCGTGCTGTCCTGCTCATCAGGAAAGTCCCTTCCTAAACGTGTGATGGAAACAGCAAATCCAGGGAGAGAAAATCCCTTCTGGTTTGGTGTCTGCTCTCCCCTATGGCTCTGTGGGGTTTTGCTGCCCGGGCAGAGGGGTGGCTTGGCTGACCTGCTGCTGGAGATGCCCCTCTGAGTGCTGCAGAGCACGGATCTGCTAACCTCCGGCTGCTGATGCATTTACCTCCCCTCCAGCTGTTTGGAGGATCAGCACGTACAGAGGTTTTCTGGCAAGAAGCACGTGAAAGGGGCTTTGAACTCGCTGCCTGGTAGGTAACCTTCACACAGGCCTGTGGCAGCTCTGATGCTGCTCTTGAGGGGCTTGTCACAGCTCCCAGAGCAATAGCTTGGGGAAATGCTGATATCTTCTGGCTGGCTGGTGTTTGAACCGCTTTGCTGAAGAGGGGAGGAAAAAAAAAATAAACACAGACTTTTTTTCAATATGGGATTCATCTCTAAGACGAGCGTTGGAGGTTCATTTTGGGGCAAGTGCGTTTTTAAGGACAGGGTGTGAAAAATATTGGAAACATCGTGCCGAGCAGATGTAACTTTACATGTGCAAATTGGAAGCGCCACATTTGCACATTAATCAATTCTGTTTACAGTCAGGCCTGTCTTAAATTTCAGCGTTGCTTTCATGCAGGGATGAACGTGCGCCGCGTTGTCACCCCGGCACGCCGGGCGTGCTTTTGAGCACTGATACAATCAAAGACCAATTATTCCCGTACAGACCAGGTTCGTTTCATGAGTAGAAAAGCCCTGAAAAGCAGAAGCAACTTGTCTTTTTGTTGGCCATCCATCCCTCCTCCTGCTGCCCGGGCTGATTTGTGTGCAGCTCTTCCCCGTGCGCTTGGGACTTGTGTCTCGTGGCAGCTCCAGAGCTTTGGTGGCTGCTGTAGCCTGATGGGCGGCCGAGTGCAGTTCTCATGGTGCAGGAGGCAATGCAGCACGCTATTAATTTGTAATAAATTGCCACTGGAGTAGAGCGTGTTTGTGAAAGCCACGGCTTGTATTTCTCTTCAATAATTCAGTGCTCTAGTATTGCGTTATATTAATTGGATGGAAAAAGCAGATCCGGACAAAGCTTTTAAGATGCTATTTATTAGCCTGGTAAGAGATTGCTACGTATTTATTACAGTGGTTAAGAGCAGCAGAGCTCTCTAATGTTGCACAGCACCGAGCAGCTATGAAAAAACGTGGGACAGGGCACAGAGAGTGTTTCTTCAAGCCTTACCAGCTGAGCAGTTGTTCACGTTGAAATGATCTTGAGGGTTTGTTGCTGCTGTTTAGGTGGTCGATATTGATCTTCCCTTTGTAAAGGCAGCAGAGGCTGTGCTTGCTGCTCCGAGTTCCTTTTAACAAGGCTTTATTAATTAGCTTGGCCTTTTTTTTTTTTTGAGCCAGAGAGAGCTCTGTTGCATTTCCTGGTAGATCGTAGCACTTTGGTCCATCCCTGAAGTGAGACCTGCCATAACATGTGTGGTTATTGGGGGTTTCTCACTGTCCTTAGCTCTTCCAGGCTTCCCCTGGCCATGGAGCTGCCGAGGGTGATGGCAATCACACGGTGCTGTGGCTAGAATGAAGGAGCAGGGGAGAGGGGTGGCAGCATCCCAAAACTGTGCGTGATCTAAGAGGTTTCTTCAGACTTTCCCCTTCAAGTTTAGGGCAGAAATGAGACCGGCTGCCAAGTGTGCAGCTGGGCGAAAACCCTGGGCCTGTGTGCAGGCATGGGCCTGATCTCTGCAGGCATAGGGCTGGGGAGGGATCTCCTCTGTAAGGACCGGGTACGAGGAGCTGCGTGCCAGCTGCTGGGAAGGAGTAAGGAAGGAGTAAAGAAGGAGTAAGGAGCTGATGGCAGCGAGATGGAGCCTGTTGTTGGAAGTCGATGTGCCAGGCCCAGAGCAGCTCCGGGCTGCGTTTGAGGCAGGAGCTGCTGCAGGGCCGCGTGGCTGGCAGACACGAGAAGTGGGCAGGGTCAGATGTGAACAACAAGGCTGTGTTCACAACGCTCCTTTCTTTGTCAGGATATTTAAGAACCTTTTAAGTTCAAACACCTGTTTTTCTTTTTTTTTTTTTTTTTTTTTGTTTATTTTTTTCCTTCAGAGGCCCCTTGGCATCCAGTAGGGTATTTTAAAGTCTCTCTGCAGCAGACCAACGCGCTTAAATTCAGTAGCAGAGGTGGACAAATCCTGTAATTAACGCCTGTGCTGTGATCTGAAACATCTGTAAGGCCTGCCTTAAAACCAACCCCACGCGGCCCACGGTGCAGGTTCCCCGCTGCATCCCTTCGGGCTCCGCTCCCCGAACAGAAGGAGCTCTGTGCCGACAGCGCTGAGGCACTGGGGGAGGGCCTGAGGATGGAAACAGTCAAATCCCTTTTCGAATTCTTGAACTGAAAGCTCTTTGGATTCGGGAAGATGGAAAATACCGCGCCGGAGCCAACACCCAAACCTGGAAGCTGCGGCGGAGTTCCTGCCTGCTGCAAGCGCTGGGGCACCGCCCGGGGGACACTCGGCAGCGCCGGGGTCGTCAGCGGTGCTGGGCTAACGAGCTCGGGGGGGGGAACCCTTGGGGTGAAGGAGGAGTGTGGCCAGCCTCAGGTTCCCTCGGGTTCTTGAGGGGCTGCACCACCCTCGGCTGCTGAGAGCGGCCCCGGGAGTGCTCTGGCTTCTGCAGGCAGCTTTCCGCACCCTGGGACTGTCAGTGTGGCAGCTGGGTGGCCACCCAGGAATTGCTTCCCCCAAAGAAAACCCTGTACCCAGCCCTCCTGCTGGATGCAGGCTGAGTGTTTCAGCTCAAAGCATGCAGCCAGAGAACTGCACATCAGATTAAAACCAGCTCCTGGCCCTGCAGGCACGGCCCCAGCCATCTCGGGGACCCCTCTGTGCCTGATGGCGCTGGGTGATCCCGGCGGGGAGCCCACGAGGTGCTCAGAGCCAGTGTGGGACTGCTGGCTAGCACATGGTGCCTCTGAATTTCCAAAGAGCCAGGCTGGCTGCTGCCCTGGCTCCGCAGAGCGTCTGAAGGTGTGCAGCCTGTTAGGTATCTGGCTGGCTGGCAGCGTAAGCCACTGTGCGGTTTGTGGGTAGCTTCTTTCTTTGTAGGATCTGCATTGCAGATGGCTTTTGCTCCACCAAACACAAGCTTTCCTTGCACAGAGAGAATTCCAGAAGCCAAAGCGTGCGTTCCCTTGTACGCTTCCAACCCGGTGATTATTTTATGAGGCTGCGTTTGTGTGGCAGTAGGCATGGCAGCATTGCAACAGGCCCCTGCTAGCATCGGAGCACGCTGCTGCCAGCGGGGAGCCCAGGCCCCATTCTCTATTCCAGGCACTTGCTTTTTAAAAGCAGAGCTTTCACCGACACCTAGCAGATGGGGAGGGAGCGAATGTGCACGTTTGATGGCTCGGAGGGGATCTGGCACTGCCGTGAACGCTTCCTACTTCTTGGATCTGCTGATCTCTTTATTCCTGCAGCATTGCTGCAGTCAAGACTTTTCCCGTCGGTGTTGCCTGTTCCTAACCCTGGTCGTGCTGTCCCTGGTTAGGGAGGCAGCTCGTGCGGTGGCTGGAGGTAGAACAGATGCCTCTTTGTGTACGGCTGCCATTCAGAGAACAGGGGCTGCCGTGAATGGGAAATCAAGATTGATTCATGAGCAAGAATAAAATCAAAATTGCTCTGATTAAATCTTCTGCCTTTTTTGCATCGCATCTCGTTCTGCTCTGGCATATGCTGCTTGTTGGGATAAGGAGTTTATGAAGATAAGTGTTAATTCCTCCAATGAAAGGAGCGAAGACTTAAATGTCAGATTAAAATGTATATGTATACTTGGGAGGGGAGGGAAAAAAAAAATCTCCCTGCTGTTCTTTGCAGTGAGCCTTTCTTGGAAGAACCAAACTTGGTTTTCTCTTGAAATAGCGGTGCTTGAACACTTGCCATGGAGACTGCTGAGCCTGTCGGTGGAAACCTGTGAGGGCAATCAGTCGAGTTTAACTCCTGGCCCACAGGGGTGCAGATCAGGAGCCCACATCCTCGTCTGATGGAGGTGAGCTCCTCAGTGGCTCCCCGTGGCTGCAGCAGCCTGAGGTCTCTCCATCCCTGTCCTGCAGGGGCATCGCCAGTGGCAGAGATCGGGCATTTCAGCAGGGCACTGAGATGTTCTCCTGTGGCAGGCTGGTCCCCAGGCAGACAGAGCTCCTCATCACGAGGATCTGAGCAGCTGTAAGGGCCAGCTCTCAGCCCTGGAGGCTGCTCCTGGATGGGTTGAGGACAGGGGAGAAAGCCCCAGGGCAGGTGACCCTGAGGTGTTTGCTCAGCCCACGTCATGCTGAGGAGAAGAGCCAGTCTTCTCCCAGGAGCCCAAAATGCTGCCCAGTGTGTGCAGCTGCTTGGCTGCCTTCACAGGGGGCTTCCTCAGATGCCTGTTGCCCTCCCCCTTGTTCTCAGACCTCTTGAAACAAGGGGAAAGCTGTACCTGCTTGAGCACCTACTTTCGTTCCCTGCGTGTGATTTTTAATAGCTGCCACTGAGGGAGCTGCAGGCTGTGTGGCTGGAGGGCAAGGATGCTCTGCGTGCCCGGGAGCAGCTCTGGAGCCGAGAGATGAGGTCAGTGCTGGGTGCTTCTGGTGCTCACCCTCTGCTTTGGAACACCATCGTGCCAGAAAGGATGCCTTCAAGCTGCTTCGGCTGGGAGGAAGGATATCTACTTCTGAACAGGAAAAACAGGATGAAAAGCACGACCTGCAGAGTTATTTCTCTCCAGCCTGGTGCCTCGGGCGCTCGGCGAGGCTCGCTCCGAGCACGGAGCTCCCTGCAGCAGCAGGAGCAGAGCTGTGCTGGAGCCGGGTCTGGGACGCCGCTGGGAGGGGGCGCTTCTGGCTCCCGAGGGCTCCCTGGCCCGCGTTCCTCTTCATTGATGTCAGCAATCAGGGATGTGCATTTGTTTTTTGTACCTTGGCAGCTCGGTGAAGGGTTACATCAGGGATGAAGCTGGCCTGCGCCGTGCCTTAGCGGGGAGCGTGTCTTCCCAAAAACAGCCTGGCAGATGACACGCTGCAGTGACCTACTTTCAGGGGAAGCGCAGGAGTTGTAGGAGCTG
The DNA here is from genome assembly GCF_965140915.1 of Aythya marila. Classification (NCBI taxonomy): domain Eukaryota; kingdom Metazoa; phylum Chordata; class Aves; order Anseriformes; family Anatidae; genus Aythya; species Aythya marila. The sequence continues at coordinate 5,715,350 of NC_139056.1, read as the reverse complement.
TGTCCGGAGGCCTGCTCGCAGCTCTGGAACGGGAAGGGCAGGGAGCTGCTCAAACGTGCTGCCACTAACGCTTAGCAGCCCTCAGGGACCCGGAGGATGAGAGATTTGCCCAGGAATCCCTTGCAATTTTCCGGATTCTTTCTTTATGAATGTTTTGGATGCGTACACCAGAGAAATCTTGCTGCATCCAGTCACTGCCACGGGCTGCAGGTCCCAAACCGAAACGAAATCCAAGGGAGCCCTGGTTCGTAGCAGTGCAAAGCTGTGATGCAAAATCCAGGACCAGAAGCCCAAAGCAGCACCCTGTGCGTGCACCCCCTTGCTAGGGGCAGCGTTGCTGCACAGCCACGCTTCTTGCACAGCCATCCCAAGGGGCTTGGGGGGGCTTAGCAGGGACAGCCCCGTGTCCTGGCGGAGTGGAGTGAAGCAGATTTGTGCCTGCTGCTGAAACCCTCGGACCATAACCCAAACCTGCAAATGGACGGCCTGTGTTTGGTGCCAGGAAGAACGCTTTTCTCTGGCGAAGGAGAAGGGAAAGAGCTGCGGGGCTGCTTGTTTGCTTGGGAAGGTGGTCAGTACGGGAACAGAAGGGTTTTGTTGGAGTCCTGGAGACGTGGAGATGGAGTCCTGGAGAGGTTCTCGGCGCTCACTTCTATGGAGAAGATGACTATAAAAAAAAAAAAAAGCTGCTTCTGTTAGAAAATAGACTTTTCTCGTTATCCATCTGCCATCTGAATTTCTCCATCATATTTCCCATCTCCGTGCAAAGAGCGTGCTGTTCTGCTCCACATCTTGCTGCTGGGCCCGCCTGTGGCCGGGGAGCCTGTGGCTGAGGAGAGCCAGAGCTGTGGGCACACACATTCCTTCCTCGTTAGGAATCCAGTCATTCTGGTGTCATTAATGAGCGGATAATTACTTACCTAGGACTTTTCCTTCTCGGATAGCACCGCTTGGCTCTGTCCGTGCCTCCTGGTCTGGGGTTGAAGCCTGGTGTGAGTGGCAGAGCTGCTGTGCCCCCTGCTCAAAGGCTGGAGTCCTCCTATTGCTTCTCTGCTCCCTCATCTTTGCAAACAGTTTTGTTTTGGAGTTTTATTCCTGCAGTCGGTGATCATGGAGAGCTCGGCAGGACTAACGTGACTGCTTCCACCAGAAAGGCTGCTGGTGAGCCGGTAGGATCTGGGCAGCATCACGTCTGCAACCTCTCAGCCCCTTGGATCCATCCAAGAGGTGTGACACCGCTGGATTTAAGAGGTCTGGCCCTTCCACCATGGGGTCTTCCTAAACTGCCTGCCTTCCCCCGGAGAGAGCGCTTGGATGCAAGTAACGGCGGTGGATTCTCTTCCAGCCACTAAAAAGTTACCAAAACCTTTAAAAACTGGCCCAATGAGGTTTATTAAAACTTCATCTCCCCGGTAATTAAATGAAGTGCTGGTGCTCCCTGCTGGTGCAGGCGTTGTGGGGTCTGTGGTTCCTGAGGGCTGCCTTCAGCCCCTGGGTTGTCTGCAGCGGCTCCTGCTCCTGCCCCACACCTTGGGGCATGGAAAAAGGATTAAAAACCTTAAAATCTTATGGAACCCTCCTCCCTTACCTTTTTTGTGTTTGTTTTTACAGAAGCCAGGTTGCACAAAAGCACTTTAAAAACAAACAAACCCAAGCAGCTCTCCTTCACCAACACCTGGCACAGCGCTTGGCTCGCTTTGGGGAGAATTTCTGGCAGCGTTGAGATTTGGGGGGAGGATCATGGAAGGGCTTAAGGAGGTGAGCCTTAAGGAGCATCTTCCAGTTCGGGTGGCTTTTGGGAGCCTCTGCAGGATGGGGGCTCCAAGCTGCTCCATCCACGGCCAGCTGGCCCCAGTGGGCAATGTGCTTTTTAGCGACACAGCCCTCACTCCCACCTGGGAAAAGCCACCTCGGGAAGAATTCTTGCCCGGGTCTGTGCTTGGATGCCACGAAGCCGATTCTTTCCGTTCTGTTTTCAGATGGTACGTCCAAACAAAGCCCGAGGGCCGGATCAAAAGGGATGTTTGAGAAATCCCCGTGCACGAGCAGCGACAGCCAAGGAACGCAGGGCTGCTGAGGCGCGTTAGCTGCGTGGGGCTGGGGTGAGGTTGTGTGAGCAACCTCAGTGCTGGTGCTGCTTCCTCGGGGGCCTGAGTGTGCCGCTTGGTTATTCCTTTCATGTAACTTTTGTTGTGAAATTGGTGTCCCTTTGGTGGGAGCTCTCAGCCCTGGAGGAGCTACGGGGGAAGCAGATTTGCTGCTTTACGCCCAAGTCTCGTGCGGGGAGGTCGTGCTCGGGGGGATGAGGTTGGAGGTGTCTGTGCTTCTCCTTGAGAAAGGCTGCTGGCCTTCGGTGGTGCTCCTGGTGGTGGCAGGAGATGTACGTGGAGGGCAGAGTAGCTTCTGCTGCTTTGGGCTCTGCTCAGAGCTACCATTTTGCACATGAGCATCAGGTTTGGAGCGTGCTCGTGCATAGCTTAGGTGCTCGCTGCCTCTCCTCTGCCACCTCGTTTTCAAGCAGCGTGCCTGCTAAGGGAGCTCAGGCTGTGTCGGCTGCCCTCTCATAAGGCGACCCTAACTCCAGGCTGCCTTTCTGGGGGCTGTTCTGTGCAGGTCCCTCACCTCAGTGCCGTGCTGGCTGATTCTGGTCTGCTGGCTGCACGTCGTCCAGGCTCTTGGAATCGCTTTGAGTTTGTGGCTCTGTGGCTTGCAGCAGTATGTGCAGTGTGTGTTGGCAGATGACTTAAATACTTCTGAAAGGCTCTGTTTTTCTAGGTCGTTCCTATATGAAGTCGATAAAACTGGCTCTGTTTCTGACCTGCGTGTCACTCCTGTACCCACAGCTCTTCACTCAAGGTGCCTTTTCACTGAAATGCTGCCTTTTGAAAGCAGTTTTTAGAATCTATTTCAGGAGCCCTCTGCGCCCCGTGACTTCTTTTCCTGTAGCTCCACGCTGTGCTGCATTTCTTGAAAAGCCCAGGCTATGGTTACACCTCCGAGCCTTCCCAAAGAGCACCGAGATGACGGAGAGCGCGGCTGCTGCAGGAGCTCAGCGCTCACCCAGCCCCGCGCAGAGCCCAGGACCCATCCTGCTCCCTGGCCGTGCTCACCGTGCTCTGTGCCACCTGGCTGGGGCTCTGCTGCTGGCAGAGGCTCCAGATGTGAGACAGATGCAAGACAGAGGTTGCCCTTGGCTCGTGGTCCTCGTAAAAGGCGAGAGCAAACACCCGTCAGCGGGAGAGCGCGCAGATATGTTCGGGGATGGTCCACGTTTTGCTTTGCACGAGGGTGTTAGGACAAAGATTTTTAAAACACAGGGAGGAACGAGGACATCTGAAGGCTAGAGGGAGTTGCAGGATTTAATGCAGAGCCCAGAGGCAGCGGAGCAGCACTGGGGAGAGCAGAAAAGCAAATGGGTAGGGGAAAACAAAGTGCTGGGGCTGACTGCTCTGAGCTGGGCTCACAGCAGGCTGGAGGAGGCCAGAGTGAAGGCACATCCCCATCTCCTGGCTGTGCTCATGCAGCGAGCAGGAAGGTGATCTGCAGCGGGGTTAGGGCAGTCATAGGTCAGGCAATGGGAAACATCAAGGCAGGGGTGGGAAGAGGTTTCAGAGGGGCGCTGCAGAGCTTTAATCTGCTTATTACATCTTTTTAGTCATTTATTTATTTATTTCACCGTAATTTCGCCGGATGGTACAACAAACGTCCCACAGCAACAACTTCTGTATGCTCCACACCAGCTTCGTTACCTTGGTAAAAATGCTGCCCCATTAATTTACCCAACACTTTGTGCAGGTGTCGGGCACACTGCGTGAGCAATGCGTGAGTATTCCGGTCAAGTCAATTAGTGCAATTAATTTGGGAAAAAGACACGACGTACAGTGTACAGCTCGGGCTGCTTTGTGGTGCCAGGGGCGTGGGGAAGGGGAAGTGAAGGGGAGCAGGGGATCGGCTGGGATTTGGACGTGGGCTGTGTGCTCCCTCCCGTCCCTCCTCGCCGGTGGAGCCGCAGAGCTCGGTTGGGTTTGGGGCTCTTTTGGGCAGGAATTTGGAAGCTTAATGCGGCGCATTGTGCTGGGAGGCTTGCAGGCAAGCTCTCCATGGCAACTCGCCCTATACACAAAGCACCATATGGCTTTTTAGGAGGGGGAGGGAGCGAATCGAGCAGGGAAGTCAACCTGTGCTGCTTGTTTTGTTCGGCTTTGCTCTCCAAGCGGAGCAGGGGGAGATGGAAACGTGGGGCGCTGCCCCCTGGGCATGGCTTCTGCTCCGCCAAGGCACCGTCGGGGACCTCTCAAAGGGCCTCTCCATGCTCTCAGCGATGGAGCTCGCTGTGAAAATGAGCCCTGTGTGCGCACAGACCCCTCTGCAGGCTGCTCGCTCTGCAGACAGATGGAGCAACCAGCCTCCTGCTCGCCCTGCACCAAGAAACACCCGAAGGGCTCCAGCAGCGCTCGCTTTGGGCAGGAGCCGCGATGGGGATGGCTGCAGGCAGGGAGCTGCTTGTGCCACGGCTGCCCACGCTTTATGCCTCTTCTTCCAGGGGGAACTGGAAGCCTTCTCTTGACTGTAAATCCTCCCTTTTCAAGCTCCTTAGGAAGGAAGGAGATGAATAAATACCTTTATCTGTGTCTGTAGAAAATCAGGTTTTCACGTGTCTAGTTTGAGGGGGAGGAGGAATAATTGGTAGTGGGGTAAGCAGAAAGGAGCAGCCTGTGCCTGGCTCTGCCCGCTGCAGGGCACGCGGTGGTTCTGGGGGTGCTGCAGGGTGCTGGTGGGGTGGGCTGTCCTCCAGCAGTGCCGTTGTGCTGTCCCAGGAGCGGGCAGAGGCTCCTCTGGGTGAGCCCTGCTCCCGGGGCTTCGCACCCTGAGGGTCCCTGTCCCCATCCCTGGGGGAGCTGTTGGCGGGGAGCCTCTCGCATCTGAGCAGAGGCAGGGGTAATTAGTGGGAACAGTTGATTTCAGGCTGCAGGGCGCTCTGTCCAACCTGAGGTTGCCTCCTCCCTGCCCCGGGGTGGGAGCACAGCCCCCTGGTGGCACCGCTCACCCTGGGGCTGTCAGCAGGGAAAGCAGTGGGGACAGCGAGGTTGTGCCCCACAAACCAGAGCACACAGAATCGTAGAATCACAGAATATCCCAAGTTGGAAGGGACCCCATAAGGACCATCGAGTCCAACTCCAGCACCTTTCTTCTGCTGCAGCCACCACCCCGCGGCATGCTCGCTGTAGAGCGAGTCGGCGTACCCTGGCTTCTGGAAAACTAATTTGGCTTGTTCCTCATTTTGCTTTGCAGTCCAGCCCCAAAAGCCCCATTCCCAGGCTTGGGGGCTTGCATCAGGCCCCGTGCTGGCTTCTGGCAGCCCCGAGCTGCTGGTGGCCATCAGGCCCAACCACAGATAGAAGGCTGTGTGTGCGCTCCTGTCCGTGTGGCCACGCTGCCTGGCCAAGGCACGGCTCGTAGCCACCTCCCAGCCTGCAAGGGGTCTGGCCACGCCGCCAGCCTGCTGGGAAGCCACCAGCCCAAAGGATTCAGAAGTCTCCTCCTGTCTTCTGCCTCCAGCAGCGATGCACAAAGCCTGTGTGATCGCGGAGCCTCCCCAGGAGTGCCGGCATTACGGCGCCCCTTGCCTGGCCAAGTCGATCAACATCAGACGAAGCCGGTGCCTCAGCGCTCGCAGCTCCGAGGCGTGTGGTTTGGAGCCCGCTATTTATTTTGGGACTGCAGCCTCTGAGCTCGATTTGGTGTTTCCAGGCTGTGATCTGGGTCGCCTGCTGGATCGGGCATTAGCTGTTGCTTGAGGGAGCGCGGGGAATTTGTGCGCCCTCTCTCCGGCGAAGGGCTCGGAGAAACGCCGACCCGCTCGGCTGCAGATGTGTTTGGGGGTGGGAGGAATGCGTTTTTTAAGAAATCTCCTTGAAAACCTCCTATTTTCCTGTCCTCCTGTGAGGATGGCTCCTGATGCGGCTGGTCACGGGAGGAGCAGGAGATGACAACAGCTTCGGTGCCGCCTGCCTTCTCTGCTGTTCCCATGGTAGTTGGCTGTCACACACAGAACTAATGTATTCCCTGCCCACAGCAGGATTAGAGCCTTCTGGGAGAAGAAGAAGAAGGGGATGCAGGAAACAGACATAGGGAAGAAACCAGGAAAAGAAACGGAGACCATGGCGGGGTGGGGACGAATCCAGGCGCTAGCCCCGTGGGAGCAGCAAAGGGCCTCGTAGGACCTCTGCCAGGAGCAGCCACCCAAATTGCCTTCCCCCCTCCTGGAGGTGGGGTGCCTGGAGGCAGGGCTCCTTCCCAAACACCGAAGGCACCAGTGGGTGCAGGAGGAAATTCTTGTCCTTCTGCTGCCGCGTCTCCCAAAGCTGCCCTTCGTTCGGGGGTGCGGGTTTCCTTTCGGTGATTCTGTTTTTCTTTCCCTCTGCAGACCCCGACAGCCAGCTGTATGATATGGGATATACCCCCGAGGAGGAAGCCCCGGCCTGTCCTGATGAATTTGATGACTTCGTCACGTTTGAGGCAAGTACGAACGCTGCTAACACCCGTGGGCATCAGCTTTGTGCCGGGGGAGGCAGCTCCTGGAGCAGCTCGCTGTGCCGCGGCTCGGGGATTTTAACGCTTGGTCGGGACGAAACCTTTCAGCTGTGGGTGACTGGGCCAGGGAATTGGCACCGAGCACTTGGTGCTGTTTAATTTAAAGGCGGTGTCCAAGCGAAAACCTGCTCGTTGCTAGCACTGTCTGAGCTTGCAGAGTGCCAGAGCGCGGTGCCCTGGGTGCGGGGTGTGTGCCTGCCGTGGTTGCGTTTGTGTCCTCGCTGGAGCTGCTGCCCTTGCAGAACGTGAGCCCAGTTTTGGGATGAGCCAGCTGGGAGCCTGCCCCTGAGGCCTAGCGGGCACTTGGTACCATCTGGTCAGCAGAAGACAAATTGTAGGTTTCCTCTTTGTTCTTGCGGTTGATCGAGGATGCTTACGTGCTGTACTTCCTTCCCTTTGCTGACGTTGCGGTCCCCATCCCTCCGTTCCCTCCTGCACTCCTGAGCAGAGGAGCACGCTGCAGGAGGGCCCTGTAGCCCCGGCTAGAAGGGAGGCTGCCATTCCTTGTCTGTGGGGTTGGGGCTTTGCTTTGTGAGCTTCCTCCTTGCTGCTCTGCCCCACAGCCTGGAGCAGGAGGTGCTGCAGGTGGCTTCAGAGCAGGGGCCTGCTGGTCCTCGGGTCCCCCGGGGGGACTGAATGGCTTCCTTCTGCTCGTCCTTCTTCAAGCTTTCCTCTGCGGGTTTTTGACTCTCATCTCGGTACCCTAGGTTTTATGTTTTTGTCCTGGAAACAGTGATTTGAAAAGGGCTCTTTGAGATTTGCATGTAAATGCACGTCCTTGCTTTGTGTAGTCCGTAATGTGTTACCCTGGCCTTCGTGATAACGGGGCTGAAACTATTCCTTTGACTTTCCTGACAATATATTGGGCTCTGGGCAACTTCCTTTCCCCCTGCTCACGAGAAGCACGTGTCCATTGCTTGACACGTCTCAGAGCTGTCCCTTTGCCACCCGGTGCCAGCAGCGTGCGTCCTGGCCAGGCGCGGTTTCTGCTGAGCCCTTTGGCTGCCCGGGCTCAGCGCGTCGGGCTGACACCGCCACCCGGAGCGGGTCACTTGTTCCCTTGGCCTGACGAGCTCGTGACCCTGCCTCCCTCCACCAGAAGGCTTTCCAGGGCACGTTGGATCTGAGATTATTTTTCCATAGGCTGAGGTGCTGTCGTTGTCTTCGTCTACGGCTTGTGTAGAGGGCGTAAGATAATTTTGGCGCTCTCTTTTTTTCTGGGGGGTAAGGGATAGTTACAGCTACCCAGCGACAGCGGGATAGAGAAGGGGGGCAGGAAGGCAGGACAGGACGTGGGTTTTCACATTCCTCCCTCTGTACTGCACGAGGTCACAAATGGGTTTTATTCTGTTTGCTTTTTTTTACCCACCGAGCTGAGCGCTGAGCAGTTCAGCAGCTGTGACGCCCCGAGTCGCAGTGCTCGTGCAGGCAAGGGCTTTGCTTTTTGCTCCTCAGACCTACGTCACGGGACGATCGCGCTGCGATTCAGAGCAGAGATGTTTTCGAAGGGCTAATTTAACACAGATGAGCTCCGTCAGTGCTGCAAGCTGCTCTGGGCAGGAATACCAACAAGCCGGGTGCGTGCCCCGCCGCGATGGAGCGCTTCTGCCCCTGGGCCACTGGTTCCTTGCGACGACAAGGTGAACCGAAGGAAAAAGGTGATGAATCCTGAAATTGCCTTTTCAGAAAGATGGCAATGGATTATGCTGCTGAAATCAGGGTAATCTCGAAAAGATCAGAGCTCTGTTGGTGTCTGTGTTTAATATGCTGGGGAAGAATTACCCTTGTTGTCTTGGATACGTGGTTCGAAATACTCTCCAGCCTGCAAGGATTTTGTAGAGATTTCAGCAAATGAGAACATGATCGAGAAATACCGCTCGGCGTTGCGAGTGTAAAAATAAACTGGTGTCTTGGGGCGTGTGTTTTTTTGTGCTCGTTTCGCTGAGCTCCCAACGTGCACTTTATTCCCCTTGTCCTGCGGAGCCGTGCCCTGGGCAGCGTGAGCTGTGTCGGGGAGGGTGAGAGGAGCAGTGCAGGGGGCATCCTGCTGGGAGCTGCAGCCGAGGGGTTTTCATCGCTGTGCATCGGAGTCCAGCAGGACCTGCGGCAGGCTGGGCTGGGCTGGGTGCAGCAGGGAGCTGTGGAGATGGTGAGACAACAAACAGAACAAACAGCAACGACAGCAAACGGAGCAAGTGGCCGTCCCCAGGACGTGTTCCGCCTTGCCTGGATCCACCTGGAAGAGAGGAGGGGGGAAAAAATCCTTCTGAAAGTGAAGGCGTTGCCTTTCCTCTGAACAAACCTCCCCCCACGCATCACCAAAAAGCGTTTCGCATGGGAATGGCCCCGTTTCAGACCTGGCAAGGTGGTGCACAGCGAGCGTGGGGCTTGAAAATGAGCTTCTGCGTGGGACCACCAGGCAGCAAAACCGCCTCTTGGAGGCCACCGCTTCCTTCTCAGCCTCTACACGAAGGTTTTTGGGCCACGGGTGAGCCCCTCTGGCTTTGGCAGGGTGGTGGGGCTAGGGGCACAGCCAGCTTTTGGCCTTCTGTCACGTCCATGGACCTTCTAAAGGTGACCCAGAGGAGTGGTGCTGCGCCAGGCGCTGAGAGCAGCCGCGGTTATTGTGTCTGGGGTTTCGGCCCTCGTCCCTCTTAGCCGAGGAGAATCACAAGGGCTCGAGTGCTTGGCTCTTCCGAGTGCCGAGGCCTTGACAGAGAGCTCCTCTCCTAAATGTTTGTTCAAACAAGTGTAAACAAGAGCTTTAAGCAGCCTAAATGAAAATACCTTCCCTTTGTTGATAAGGTTGCTCCTCTCGGTGACTCATCCCCTCTGCTGGTGCTCGAACATCTGCAGAAATCCCCGAGGATCCAGCACTGGCGTCTCTCAGCGAGCGTTTGCCCTGCAGAGGAAGGAGAGCCACTGCTTGCACCTTCGATTAAGGGCAGAAAAGCCTCTTGCAGGAGACGAGGTCTGAGCTTTGCCGCTTTGCACAGGGATCCAGCCCCGGTGTGATCAGCTCGGCTTGGAGAGAGGGCAGGGACAGAGAGAGAGGCGGTAGGCAAAAACTGATGTGGAGGAGAGCGCGGTGTTTTTATGTTGTATTTGGGTGAGGCTTGGACTTTCTGGAGTTAGGGGAAGTCCCCAGCAGGGCCAGCACACGTCGGAGCAGAGCGTAAGCCCTGGGGCAGCGCAGAGGCAGGCAGCGGGAGCGAAGGATTGTGCACGATGAGCACGGAGCTGCTGGCTCCTGCTGTGCCCTGCCAGCTCCAGTCCCTCTCTTAAATGGTTTCCAGAGAGGATTTCTGGTCGTGTACCTCTGCTGAGACAGCAGTTCGGAGGGGATCAGAAATGCAGGAGCCTGGCTTCCGGCAGCCACGTGGCGTTTTGCTCGGCAAGTGGTGCCTGCAGGGGCTCCCTGCCATCCCTAGCTGCGCTGCCACGCATGCCGAGGGAACCTCATCCCTTGCTCACCCAGCTCCGGGGCAGGGACAGCATCCCCTTCATCCCCTCATGGGGCCACGTGCCTGCTGGCAGCCCCACGTAGTGCCTCCCTGCCTGACCGTGGCTGCAGGCAGCTCTCTGCTCCGGCAGGGAAACGTCACCTAACAATAATCCCAGCGGCTTGGCCACCCTGCAGAGCAGTGCAAAAGGACCTTGGAGTCCGACTGGCACCCAAGTCCTTTTTGGCTTTCCCCCAGGCTGGGCTGGTGCAGCCTTGCTGCTGACTAACGGGGAGGTGGGAGTTATCCTCACCTCCCTTTGCCAGCTGGGCGGCATCAAGCTGTGCTGGTGACTCACTCCCGAGGTACGGGGGCTCCTTTGCAATGCCCTGCGAGGGGGGAAGGTGAATTTGGATTTGGCTTTCTTGATGCCTGCTGTGCCCTGCGCCCAAGACAGAGCCCTCTGCCCGACCTGCCCCGTCTCCTGGGGGCAGCTGAACCCGCCGGAGCAGTGCAGAGCATCAGACGATAACAGAACGATTCTCCCAAAATGAAAGCAAACCACAAAGATTTGGTGTGCTGCCAGAGTTACTGGGCACGGAGATTTGTAACCTTAGGTGGGTCGGAGGAGAGGCAGAGCCGGTGCAAGGCTGTGCTCTGTAAAGGCGGGCCAGGAGTGTGATAAAACAACACAAACACCCATTTCAGCCATGGCAACTCGCGATTTGGGCCAGCCTGATGGCAGGAAGGCCCTCGAGATGTGCAAAACAGGGCAGAAGAAACTGCAGGTGAGGGGTGTAGAGGAGGAGCGGGGCTGTGTGAGGGTTTGTGGGGCTGTGCACGGTGTGCAGGGCTGTGTGAGGCTGTGCAGGGTGTGCAGGGCTGTTGCCATCTGCTGGGCAGTCGCTGGGGCTCCCCGTGGTAGCAGCGAGGAAGGATGCATCGCAGCCGCCAGAGGGGTGCTGTGCGTTCTCGGGACAGCAGCGCTAAGCAGGCGAGCAGCGGCGCTCACCGGACGCGTGCACCCTGCAAGCCTTCTCCCCCAGCTTGTCCCCTGGGCTCAGTGTTCAGGAGCAACTCACGGCACAGCTGGAGTGGATCTGGGGAGGAAAGCAGTCCCCGGTGGGGTCCTGCGATCCTTTTTGGGGTCCCACGTCTAGTTTTGGGAGGGGGATGCCCCTGGGTATCCCAGCCGTGAAATTTCTGCAGTGAAATGAGCTGGCGGTTGCTGCAAACTGTTGCATCTGTTGGAGCTGGAATTTCTTTTCATGTGGAGTAATTGAATTGAATGCTTCTGGAAGGGTGTAAAAATCAGAGGGAGGCAATTTAAATCCACGCTGCGGAATTTCTCCGGCTGCCTGGGGACTGAAGGCTGGCACGACCCGAGCGGCGCGGTGGTGATGGGGGAGCTGTAGCTGAATCACAGCCTGCAAGAGCAGCTCACGGGCACAGCGGCCACCGCTCCTCTTGGCTTGTGCCTCGCAGTGGGCACATGGGGGTGGTTTTATCTCCTCCTGGGCCCTATGGACCTTCTGAGCACCCCTTCCTTAACTGCAGGCTGCCCTAGGAGCTGTTTCCCTTCCGCCACGGCTGCTGACCTCAGGCAGCATTTGAAGGACGTGGCAGCTCAGCTCAGGCTTTCCCTTCTCCTACCACTGCCTTTCCCTGTCTGGTAGGACCGGCCTCTGCAGGCTCCCGTGCATGGGAACCCCAAAAACTCATCGTGTCCGAACGGAAGGTGATCACCAAACCCTCTTCAAGTCACTTGCTGGAATTAGCGTCGCTTTGGCCGTAAAGAGCTGCTGCACTCAGAATTTCTGGGGTGGCTGCAGGAACTGCAGGAGCGTGAAACACGATGGATGCGGCTTTGTCTGCTCGTCCATCTGTCCCCTAGGGGAGCCCACGGAGCCTCCCTGCCCCGCAGGGCAGCAGCAAAGGCAGCCCCGGTCGTGCAGAGCTCTCGTGTTCACAGCAAACAAGCGAACAGCTGGTGTTATCTGCAGTGATTAGGCACAGAAAACACGGTGATTGCTAAAACTGCTGGATCAAACTCCAAAATCTGGCTCTGCTGACCACCTTGTAAGAAGCAGCTTGAAAGTACCAAGGAAACTGATGTAGTGTACGGACCTCAGCACTGCTTAGGGTAAGGGATGAGAGGTGGGAAAATCGGGCACGAGTGTCTCTGTAGTTCAGGCATGCTGTGAGAAATATCCTTGGTTGGAAGAGCTCCCAGTCGTAGTGTTTGCCTTGTGCGAGATAAGGTGGAAGGAGTTTGGAAAACAAGGACCTTGAAGCTTTATCTTGAGCCGCGAGCATGGCCGTGGGACCCGGAGAGGCAGGCGCTCGGGGCTCGGGGTGGCCAGGAGCGCATCAGGCAGCTCCAGGAGGCAAAGCTGTCTCAGTAAGAGTTCCCAAAGTAAAACTGGCAGCGCTTGGTGCCTCCCAACGAGCCTTGCATTGTGGTACAGAGGTGCTGGAAGGCCCCTGAGGTCCCACAGCGCAAGCAGGGGAGCTGAGGGAGTAAAAGGGCTGTGACCCCGCTCGGTTAAGTGGCAGATCTGGATGGAGCCAGGACAGGAGCTCGGGTTAAACCATAACTGTGCTGCTGCTGTGCTTGGTACCAGAAATCCCTGAGCACAGAGGGTCGCCTGGTTATCGAGCAAGGCGCTTCCTGCTGGTGTTGCCGGAGCAGAAGGTCCTGCTTGGGGCACCGTGCTGCAGGAAGGATGTGTCCCAGAGGGGAGCAAGAATAGCCCGGAGAAAATGAGAAAATGTGATTTGTGAAGGTAATGGGAAGAAATGCTCGTTTATGCTGGCTCCCGTGACCGAGGGAGACCAAAGTTCAACGATGGGAAGTTTCTGTAGGGGGAAGGAGCAGGGTTTTTGGTATCTCCTGCACAATGCAAGAGAGGGTGTAGCTGAAGTGGGGAGGGTTAGGATAGACACCAGGGAGCGACTTTCTGATCAGCAGCAAAGCTCGGATCCATTGCTTGGAGCAGGGGGAGAGGTAGGACCTTTGGATGGAGGTTTGGGGGACCTGTCAGATAAACTGTGCTAGAAATGGTGAGCTGTGCTCCTGATCTGGAGCAGGACAGCGAACCAGGATGGGCTGAGCTCCTCGTTCTGTGCGTTCGGAGCTGCGTGCGGGTCCCACAGAAGAGTCAGGTCCTTCAGGCCTGATGCCATTGTGCCTCTTGTGGACGTTTGGCTGAAGAAGCTCGTGTTGGTGCTCTCCTCGGTCAGGGTATCGCTGCTGTGACGGAGGGGGCAAGCTCGGGGTGCGTCGTGGGGGGTCGTGCGTTCAGTCCCCAGCCCATCAGGGAACAGTGTCTGGGCAGCGTGCGGCTGAGATGTTCCTGTCCCCATGTGCTGGCTCAGGGAGCAGTCTGAAGGAAGAGGACTTGGAGAGGCAGCTAAAATAAAGAGATGGAGAAATCAGGCCCTGTTGGGATCGCAGGTGTGGGTATACACAGAACAGCCCAAACCTCTGGGTCCAAGGGACGGGGACTTTGTCCCTATGCCCTATGCTTGGGGACAGGGGGGTCCTGGGGACCCAGAGCGCTTTCTCGGGTAGCACCGTGCCGGTGGCTCTGCTGTTTGCTGAAGCAGCAGCTTGGCTGGGGGCAAGGTGGAGCTTGGGGCGGCGTGTTTGTAGCCGGGTATCCCTGCTGAGCCAAGCAACAACCTTTTGGGGTGGCAGTCACCCACCCCACCCGCCCTGCATTGCTCTCTGAGTCACTGCGGCGGTGATCACTTATCAGCAGCAAAGCGCTCCTGGTCTCTGGAGTGAGCAAGACGGGCGTTATTTACTTTTCTATTTGTTGTTATAAGGAAGGAGATGGTTATTTAATGTTTAAATATTCACCAGGAACAGCAGGAAAGATGAGATAAGCCTGGGAAGCCTCTGTAGCAAGAATGGCCCTCCTCGAAATTAACCTTCTTAATTGGAGGAAGGTTTACATAGAAAGAAAGCACGCGCACCTGGAGCGGGGCTGGCCGTCGCGTGGGGCGTGCTTTTATTTTGGTATTCACATAGCTCGGGTGGCTGCAGTCACACGGCAGGGGAGTGTGCATTAGCTCACATATTGTTATCGCGGGGGCTGGAAGGTCAGGAACAAAAGGCACTCTGTTCCGCGACCTGCGCTCCGCTCCGTTGGTGAACCTCGCGCCGAGCCTTTCCGGGACTTCGCTTCCCTCCTCCCGCCCAGCAGGAGCTGGATTCAACGTGGGCAAAGAGGCAATGTGTCCGCAGGTGAGTTTTGTGCACTAGCATGAAATAAGGAGGGAGCTGGGGTCCTGGAGGAGGCAGATCTCTGTCCTGGGGACTGCTCCAAGCCCTGGCATCGCCAGGAAGGGGCAGGCTGTGTCTGCGTAGCTGCAGTCCGCCCAGGCAGCTGGGCTGGGAAGGACGGCGGCTGCGGGCTTTCCGGGCATGGAGGATGTGCCAGATCTTGTAATTTTTGTGTTTGATTGTTTGTTTGTTTCCTGATGGGTGTTCTCTTGCCCAGCCTGAGAGCTGGCATTGAGTGCAGGAGCCTCAAAAGCTTTTCAAGTGGCCCTGGACCTGCTTTGCTCGGGTCAACCTGATTTTGGGGCTGTGCCAGGCTGGGTGGGTCATTGTCATTGCCCCAAGCTCAGTGAGGACCCTCTGGCTTCTCTGCAAAGTGGGTATTGCCCAAATAAGCAGGAAGAGGCAAATACCAGGGCTAAGTGGTTGGTGCCTTGCTGCTGGTGATGGTCCCCAGTGTGGGGTTATTTGGTGGGTGACAGGTTCCTGCTGGCCTGTGGCCAGTGCACGGGACTGAGCTGACACAGGGCGTTTCAGGGTGGACTGCCAGCACAACTTGCCTCCTCTCTCCCCTTTACATCCGTGTAAAGCCAATTTAAACACATCGTGTGACTGGGCAGGTGCCTGTCCCCAGCACCATGAGCTGAGCTGGGCTCACTGTCAGCGGCCAGGCCACTCCTGCAGGGCAGGACACAGCACCGAGCACCTGGGGGCTCTTTTTGGTGGTCTCCTTCCCCTGGCCCCATGTCTGTGGCTCCGGACAGAGCAGTGTTCCCAGCTCGGGGGCCATGGCCACAGGATGGGAGCAGCACAGTGTGTCCTTGGAGGGTGCTGTGTGCCACCCATCCCTCTCCCCCACCTGTCCCTCAGAGCTGGCGTGAATCACAAATACGCTCACTCTTGCTGGGAAAACAGAGTTGTTTTTCCTTTTCCTCCCCCCCCCCCCGAGCTTCCTAGTCACTGTGGCCAGGGCCAGCGGCGCTGCAGGGTGGCGAGGCTGCTGGCAGGGACCGGCTGCCGCCCCACTCATGGTTTTGCTTGTATTTCGGGTGAAATTGTCCGTCACGGATCAGAGCAGCCAAACAAATGCTCCCTCGAGCCTGGGGTGTGCTGTGCTTTTTCCCAACAGCCGTGCTTGGAAGCACAGAAGCACCCCTGAGCGCGTGCCGCCGCTCCGCTCCCCGCCTGCTAAAGCTCCTCACAGGGGCTGCCAGCCCCAGAGCCCTCCTGAGCCCCATCCTCCAGGGAACAAAACGCCCTGCAAAGCTGGCAGGCGCCCTGAAGCCGGCACAGAAGCAGGAAGCTTTGCATGTTTGGCCTCGCTGGCTCGCATGTGGCTTCGGTGGTGGCCTCTGTGGTGTGGCAGAGCCCGTCCCTGTGGCTGGCTGCCGCCCGGTGCTGACTCTGGGGGTGGTGGCCGCATCTCATCACCTCAGGCCTCTCTCGAGCTGCCTTCCCCATGCCATCTTTGTGGGCTACCAGACCGGGCACGTCAGTGGTGACGGGGCTTTATGGTCCCTTAACGTGTCCCTGCCCATCCCGTGCGGGTGACTCTAACAAAATGGCCGCAGACAGGGCTTGGGCCTCGTGTGGGCGTTAGGGCACAAACCACAGTCAAGCCGTGGTTTCGGTTCAGGCTGGGGTGTGGTGTCCTGATTTTAAGGTCTGAGGTTGACCTGAAGCATCTCAGGGGGTGTTTTATTTGGTTAAAAATGAAAATAGGCCGGGGCTGGTGGTACTGGGCTGTTCTGAGCGTGCAGTGGGGATGTGCAGCCCCCCCATGGATGTGTTTGCCAAGTGGGCATTGCCTGACCTGCTGTGTTGTGATTTTTTATCTGAAAAAAAGCTCTTACTTTCTGCCTGTGAACAGAAAAACAAGCTTGGCTGGAGGAGAGAGATGTGGCAGTGGGAATTAAGGGGTCAGGATACAAATCAGCTGTTCACGAGGCCATAAAAAGAGCTTTGAGATCTGCGGCTGCACCTTTGCCCAGGGCATAGGGTTTTGGTTTTGCTTTGCTTCGCTTTATCAAGCATTCTGTAATATCTTCCCCTAGTCTGCTTGTTTGCCTATCTCCTTCTGGCATCTTTTCTTGAGGTTTAATTATTTAATCTGTGATAAAATGTAAAGCAAAGTTCTCCACGCTCGTGCTCAGGAGGAGAACTTTGTTTAAAGTTTCACCTGTCTCATAACTCATTGACCGCATGGGTTTAACTTTAATAAGGCTCTTGCATTTGAAATTGAAAAAGCATTAAAAGAGAATAATCGAGGTCCAACGTGCTAATGTACTGCCATTACATACCGGCCCTGTTGGAGGGAGGTGCAGAGCATTGTGAGTTTGGCAGAAATGGGAACATCCCTTCTGTCGCATGGTTTGTGGTACCCAGCACAGCTGGCCTAGGGACACACACAGACTGGTAAATCTCCCCTCCTTAAAGATTTAATCTTTAAGCATAGAGTAGAGGTGGTGTTTTGTTTGACTTTTTTTAATCTGTAAGAAAAAAGAATATTACTTCTGTTTTCTAAAATATCCTTTGAAAACCCACTATTTCCAGGGAAATGCAGGAGCGAGGTAGCAGTCTGTATTCTCCTAAAATTCCTTTAATAAGACAAAAACAAACTTCAGGCTCATTTCTTTTGACCTTGTGAGCGGTGATGGCACACAGCAGGGCTGTGAAACAGGCTCAGGTTGTGCCAGGGCCACTCTGGTTGTTCCTCAAGGTGCTCCTGGACCGTGGCCCTCGCTTTGGCCCTGCCTGGCTGCGTGTGATTGAAGCTGCAGCAACTTCTGTCCTGGTCTCTTCTGGTTTCTGTATGCACGCCACGTGGGATGTGGCAGGGCAAAACACATTCTTCTCCTTTGCTAAATACAGGGAATGTTTGCAGATGGTGTTCCAGGTCGTCCTTTAAGGAACAAAATTGCTGCACGTCCACGGTGTGGCTGGAGGAGGATGCGGTCTGTGCTGTTCTGGTGGCTACCTCTGGCTGCCCCCTCATCGGCCAGTCTGCACCATTTTTTCCTGTCGATAAGATTTTTGAAGCAATTTGGTAGATAAATAATTTGATTGAAGGGCATTGGGATGTTGTGATGTGCTGAGCTGTTCAGCTCCCTGTTACGCTTTGTGCTGGGAGGCCAGCGACTGTAACCTCCAGAGGGTGGGTTTTTAATCAGCGTGTGGGTTGGGAGATTTGTTTTGTTTCCATGTTTTCTTGTTTGTTTGTTTTGCGATAGTTGTCTTTGTTTTGTTCTTGAATACACTTGAATGTATGTCTGCATTTAAACCTTTCCAGGAGGAAGGTTTTTGTTCTTTTGTTTGTTTGTTTATTTTTTTTAAAAAAACAAGAGTTTACTTTGGAGTCTGCAAGCAAAGTTATTTCCAATTTGGCTTTAAATCTGTTTCAAGCAGGCAAAAAGCAGCCTTTTGAAGCAGGCAGGTAAATGTTCAGATGCTGGTGGCTGCTCTCCTCCCTTGGGCCCTCTTGGCTGCTTTGGGTTCCCATCGCTCTGCACACAGCAGAGCTGCACAAAGCATCAGTGTGAGCTGGGGATGGCTTTTGTCCCCCCAAACAGTGTCACAACACGGCATTGTCCCACATGCCAAAGCCCGACCTGCCCTAAACTTGGTGTACCCTGCAAATTGCTTTTGTTTTCACGTGGGAGGCAGGTGAAGCCACTGCCTCCCCTGTTGGTGACAGCGCTTGCTGCAGCAGCCTCTGCCGTCTGGTGGAGTTTGCTGGGCTGGCCCCGTCTTCTGCGGGTGGTGACTTTGGACTCTGGTTCTGTAAAGCTTTCCATCATGTTTAACCTGGGGGTGGTGGCTGCGAGAGGCTGTCTATCTGTCTGTGCTGAGCTGGCAAGAACTGGTGCCGCCCTCCTGGTCGTGGAGCGGGTGGCTCGAGCGCGAGCTTCCCTTCTCCCAGTTCATCTGCGTGGTGTCTGCCCAGCTGCTGGCCTTCCGTGGTGCAGGGCTCTGAGAAACGTCACAGAATCACAGAATATCCGAGTTGGAAGGGACCCACGGGGCTCATTGAGTCCCAGATCCCCAAAGGACCACCTGAAAGATGCCATTTGCTTGGATGTGTTTGCAAAAAGCCCTGGTTGCTGCCGTGTGTGCCTCTCTGGTGGAGGAAGAGGAGTTTGCTTGGGCATTAGTGCCTGCCTCCAACGTGCTGCTGCCGTGGACAGGGGACCAGCTGGAGCTCCGTGCCCCCACTGACAGATCCCAGAGGCACAACTGAGTTCATTTGTTCTGAAACCACCTGGGGAAATCCCAGCAGTGCTGGGCCACCAGCCCTCGCTGTTCTCACCAGGTTTTCCCTCGTGGCCTCACGGCTCCGCTCTGCACACGCGGGTGCGGGAGGCTCAGCGCCGCCCGTGCTCGGGGAGGAGCAGCCTGTCCTCGTGCCAGGGCTGGGAAAACCCAGCCCTTTGTGCTCGTGGTGTGGGCTCCTGAAAACCAAGTGCCCAGAGCCCGCTGGCTCGCTGCAGGTAACGGAGACGTGGCGCAAAGTATTCAAGGTGCAGTCCCAAAAAAGCATGTCCTGAAGATGCAGACTGGTGGCGCAAGCCGTGCGAACAAGAGGCTGTAGTAAAGGTTTATGAAGCAGCTGAGTTTTCTGTTGAGGGATGGGAGGTGCCTTCGTATTACCAGCGGGGTGGAAAAAGTGCTGTGAGGGCTGACTGGTGGTTTTGAGTGGTGGTTCCGTGTGGAGAACTCAAACTGATAACGTGTATTTGTAGCAGTGGGGTGGGTGAAAGGAGCGGTGATGGGAACTGCTGAGGGAGCAGCAGGTAATTCCTATGGGACTCCATAAACCCAATATAAAATCTCTCTGAGTCCCAACTGCCAAGGCACGGGGTGGCTCGGCAGAGCTCCTGGGCATGGCGTATGCCTCATGCTGGAGAACTGCTGTCCCGTACGGGCTTGGTCCTGCTCTGCAACCCAACCGCGTGGCTCCAGCACCTTACGGGGCGGCTTTTTCCCTCTTGTGTCTTGTAACAGGCAAATGAGGTGACCGACAGCGCGTACATGGGCTCGGAGAGCACCTACAGCGAGTGCGAAACCTTCACGGATGAGGACACCAGCACGCTGGTGCACCACGAGATGCACGACGAGGTGGAGACGGACAGCGCCATCGACTCCACCGTGCACTCGGAGTTCACCGACCCCATCGAGGAGCCGGAGCATGGGTCAGTGGCGGGGGGCTGCGGGGCAGGAGGGGGGACAGACAGGAGAGGACAGGGACGGGGGGAGATGCAGCCCGAGGATTTAATCGAGTGGGCTGAGCCTGCCTTGCCAAAACTGGTTGGCTTGTTCGTAGTGTTTGCCGCTTCACCGAGACCAAAATAGCTCTTCTTGAAGAATAATAACGAGGCTGCGCTGTGTGTAGGCTGGTTTGGAGCGTGGCCTGGCAATCTCTTTGAGCTAATCTTTGCTTGCCTTGGGAGAACTTCTGTACCCTCATTAGCATCTTTAACTTCTAAAATAAGTTCTCCGAACACCTGAAATACCTGCAGTTTTTAATCTATCGCTGCAGCCAGAAACGTAACGTGTAATTTTCAAGTCAGGAGGGGAACTCGCTGTACTCTTGTTTTTCCTAAACACGCGCGTGCCCTTTGATGTGCAGCCACCTCCTGTAACAACTAGTTTGAAACTTGTGCCCCGAGCACAGGGAGCTGCTTCCCCGTCTGAACCGCTGCTGGCGAAACTGCTCCCGGGCCCCCTCGCTTCCTCGATTTTGCAGGGAAAGTTGTTTTGGGGGTGAAACCAGGATGCTGGGAAGGCAGGAGGGGAGAGAATAGCTTTGTTATCAGCGGCCCAAAAGCATGGGTCTGTGCTGAATCTTCTGGAGCTGCTGTCGCTTGAGGTCTGCTAACACCTGTGGGGTGATTTTTGGCCAAAAGCGTGGCATCCAGGCTCGGTGCCGTGGCGAGCACTCACAGCTCCCTGTGCTTTTAGAAAGCGGGGGGCTCCCTGGGGCTTCCCTCCCGCCCCAAAAGCACATCTGGGGACACGCGAGCAGGCAGTGGTGCTGGGGCTGAAAGGGTGCTGGCTGGCGGAGGTGCTGCGGATCAGAGGAGAGAGGGGATTAGCCAGCCACGCGCTCCTCGCCCAAGCAGCACTTGTACCAGGGCGTAAGCGCTTTCTGAGCCCCCAGCCACCAGCAGCGTGTCCCTGGAGGGGCCATGGCAGCCTGTGTGCGCTCTCGTCCTCTTGGGAAACTGCCGTGCCTCGGATTCACCTGCCTGTAGGTACAAAACGTGTTGCTTAGTTGTTTGTTTTTTTAATTAGATTGTTGTTGAGGTTTCCCTAACCTTGGGTGTCCTCTGGGTGCTCTGTCCAAGCAGGTGGTGTCTATTGCCAGGTGTCTTAGGTGTGGGCAGACTCCAGGTACCCAAAGGTTCAAGGCAAAAGCGTTTTGGAATTTTTTGGACTCCTGCTTTAAATACTGGAAGGCTGGAGACTGAAAACTTGGCAACCTGATCCCAGGCTGCTGAGGGCTGGTTTCAGCGCCATCAGACCTGAGGTGCCTTCCAGGAGCAGTCAGTAAGTGCCATCCAGCCAGAGCAGGGCTGGATCAAAACTCCAGCCCTGCTTCCCAGCGGCTGTTCAAGCTCGACACGCGTGGGGCGGTTGGAGTGGTTATTTAGGTTGTGTGTGGTAAAGATTGGCTGGGCTCTGGATCTTGCAACTGCTGTGGTGGATCCTGTAGGTGTGCACCAACTCCCCGTGCTAGTGCCCGGGGCAGCCCTGGCTGAGGGCTCCCAGGTGCCCGATCAGATCTGCTGCAAGGTGCTCGTCAAACCACAGCCCCTGCTTAGAGAGCTGGGCTTGGCTTCTGCTTGTGAGTTAAAAAATTATAATAAAAATTTAAAAAAATCCCCTCTACTTTCTATTCCTGGAGCGGTTTCTGATGCTTTCTGGGTGTGCTGGGTGCCACCACTCTCTGGTGGGGGACTGGGCTCCTGCCACCCCCCTGCTGCAGGAGCTGTGCTGGGCTTCCTGTGGTTAAAGGGAGATCTGCTGCTGTTTTGGCTGGAGGGGTGACATGTTTTTATTAGCAGGATAAGGGAAAATCCTTGAGATGCTGCAGACATTTGTCATAAATGGCTTATCAGTAATTGTTTTTTTTAATTTGGTACAACGATCACAGTTCAATGCCCATGTCTGTTTTCCCCCTCCAAGTTAATGAAGATGGGGGTCTAGCCTGAAATATCGTTTTTTATAATCAAGCTTTTTTCCCCTTTCTTTAGCATCGAATTTTAGGGAGGCGAGCAGTGCTAGTCCCCCCAGAGCACATCCCTGTGGGGCACAGACACGCGGGCTGCTTTCAGGCTTGGTTCTCAGAAATCCCCTCCGTGTTTCCCCCAAACTTCCCTTTAAAACCTCTGCGGTCCTGGGCAGGAAATTCCGGACTGCTGGTGCGTACTGCCCTGGTGGGCTGTGTATGTAGCACTGCCCACCTGCAAAGGTACTGCCAGAAGCGACGTCTCCTGTGCCAAGCAGCGTCCCCTCCGGAGCAAGGGACATCCCTGGGCCCATGCTGGGCATGTTTTGGCTGGGTGCAGCACAGCCCTCTGGATCCGATGCTACAAACCCATTAAAAAATCCCTACAAATCGCCACAAGTGCGTGCAGTGTCCTCCCTGCAGGGGCTGAGTTAAGGTCCCTTGCCGTGCCGGGCTCGGCAGCTGCCCCTAAACCACTGGGGTTTGTGTCACCGGGGGCAGCAGCACCAAACCCCACACCAGGCTCTCAGTAGGATTACACAGCACGCAGCAGGCTCAGAGCATATAACCATATAACTCAGAGCATGTTTAGCTCGGGCTCAGGACACACCAGGCTTTGCCTCTGCCGTGCTTTTGGTTGCGTCTGTGCAGTGCCAGGGCCGGCCACCGGCCTTGGGGTTTGTCCTGCGTGTCTGGAGATCCCAGGAGCTGCCTTGCAGCTGCCAGGGGAACTTGCATGAAAAAAAAAAAAAAAAAAAAACAACAATGATTTGGTGTGAAAAAACAGGCTGCAAACTTCCTGGGGGTGCCTGGGCTGCCCCTTCGGCCCTGTTCAAGGCACAGAAAGGCAGAAGTGGCTGGGTTATGGGAGATGTGAGTTGGGAAGCAGATGTTTGGCATCTGATTGGAAAGGCTGCTGCAGTGGTCACCCCATAACATCTTTGTCTGTCCCCACAGATCCCATCCACACGACCTGCCCCTGGGCTCGGACCTCAGCCACTCCATCGTTACGGTCATTAGCGGAGAGGAGCACTTCGAGGATTATGGAGAAGGGAATGAAGCAGATTTGTTCTCGGACAGCTTGTGTAACGGGGAAAGCAGCTTTAACAGCTCCTCGTTCCTCTCTCCCAGGTAATGCTCAGCACAGCACTCGCAGTGCTTTACCCAGTTTCCCTGGCTTAGTGTCCTCGCTCAGGCTCTGTGGGTGTGAGTTTGGGTGTGCTGCAAGAGGGGATTCCTGGCAAAGCTTGGATACAGTGGGGTGACCAGCTCAGAAGTGGAAGATGAGCTGCCTCCTTCAGCCTTTCATTTTCCTGAACAGTTCCTGTCCTCCCATCCAGAGGTGCTAATGTCCAGCAGCAATTGGAAGCTCTCTGAGTTTGAGTCTGGGACAACGCCACGTTCCCTCTCTGTTGGGGATGTGGCTCCTCGCACGGCATTCTGCTAGAGAAAACTGCCATGGAGTTTTATCCCCAATCCTGTTGGATAGCTTCATTTTTTTTTCCTTTTGGCTTTGATAGGATGCTTGGTTGGATTTGCACAAGCAGCTGCAGGCTTGCTCCTCTAGGCAGCCTGAGGGATTCATGGGGCAGGAAGGAGGCCAAAGTGTTTTCTTGCACTCCTCGTGTTAGGGTCTGAAACCAGGCACATGTGGGTTTTCCAGCCCATGCAGGGTGGACTGAGGATGACGATACAAACCAGTCAATCTGTATTTTGTAAGAAAAAAAGTGAAAGCTGGAATGGTCACGCACACCTGCAGCCCCTGTGACAACAGGTGACGTGGGGACATGCTCCTCCACCAGGCAGCACAAGTCTGTGCGGGGCAGGAGTGCTCCCTGCCTGCCACACGCCCACACTGAAGACCAGAAGATGCTTTTTTTTTTCCTTTGGGGTGATGTGTGACTTTCTGCGGCAGTACAAACCTGTTACAATTTTTTTTTTTCCCTGCTTACCTGCTTTTTTGCGAGATTCCCAAAGGCCTTTGTAGAGCTTGGGCAATTCTGCTTGCACGGGGCTGAAAGGGAAGAACTGCTGTCAAATCTACACACCAGCATTTTGCTGCAAGTCAGGGCTGACTTTTTTTTTTCTTTTTGCTGGTTCAGCAGCAGTTTTGAAGATGTTACCTGAACCTGCAGTAGAAGGTGTTGCTGTAAAGCATGGCTGACCCGTTAATTTGGGAAAACAGTGCTCTTGGTGAGCTGACAACCAGCCTTGGTGTTGAGTTTCTCCTTGAGTGTAGGCCTCCAGCCCAGTCCAAAAGCCTCCTGGCAATGAAATACTCAACTAAAATAGCTTTGCACACCGCTATTTTTTTTTCTTTAATACCAGTCCTGAGCTCCCAGGTTACCTCTGCTCACGGTGCCCAGCCCTTGCTCTGTCAGGGCGCTCTCTTCCCCGTGCTGCCCTCTCTTTGGGTCCTGCCTCTGCAGCATCTCTCCTCTGCTGGAGAGGTTCAGGGGGCGCGTGGCCGTTCAGGTCTAGCCTTCACCTGGGATTATCGTTGTGTGCACGAAGGTCCTTAGCTGATGTTTCTCTAAGCAGGTGCTGTTTTTCTGAACAAAGCCCTGCCTCCCCAGTGCCTTTACACACAGCGAAACCTTACAAAGCACTACGGGATGTCACTGGCCTAGATGTGCCTTTTTTTTTTTTGCTGAGGTTTGAATAGGAGGACCAGCATCTCTTGTAAGCGGTCACATCGCCACACACCACTTCATGTTACCAGAGCCTCTGAACAGGAATAACGGTGACAAATTTTCCTGCTACAGCTCCAGACCTTCACAAGAGGACTAATGCAAGCACCAAGAGCCTTGGGGAAGGCTGTGGGGTATTGCATTTTCCTGCTTAGCCCTGGTGTGCGTGTTTCTGATCCCTGTTCTTGGGTTCCCACCTCTTTTTTGGTGCATTCAGCCGGTAGGAGCGAGGTCTCCCTGCCACGCTTGGCGAGAGAAGGACGGCGACTGGAAGTACAAGCTCCTCACGTGCTGGACGAGCTCCTTAAGTGCTGGACGAGCTGCTGAAGGCAAATGTTACCCCACGAGGCAGAGGAAGGAGGCAGCAGGGCTGCGTGTGATGCAGGAGGTGGCAGCTCGCTGCCAGCGGGAGGTGGGGATGCCCCGAGGCGTGGTGGGGTTCAGCTCTCACCCACCCGGCTGGCAAGGAACCAGCGCAGCCAGGGGCCAGCTCTACCTTTACACAGCAAATACCTGCAGATTCTCCTAATGCTTCTTGTCTGATGGCTTTCCCCACCTCGATTAGTGCCTGTCAGAGCCGGGTTTGCACCCCAGGTTTGCTCCCCGGGGTTCATCAGCGGCTCGTTCTCAGGTGCTCCCTCTGGGTACCGCAGGGCTGCTGCCAGCTTCTGCCCCCTGCAAAGCCTGAGCAACTGAAGTGACTGCTGGTGGATAAAGACTTTCCTGAGACTGAACCTGCCCTAGAGGCTAGGGGGGTGTTTTTCAACGTTTTTGCAGGAATGGGAAGAGATGAGCAATGCAGCATGCGCTGTGGTCCACTTGCCTGATCTGAGGGGACTCGGAAATACTGCACAGATGGCACAAACTCAGAAACCTGACCCCAGGGGGGCTGCTGACCCCCCCCACACCCCCAGGAAAAGTCCCTGAGAGGCTATGCAAAGGTGCTGGGGGGAACACCCCTCCTGGGGGGAGCCTCAGCATCTCCCGGGTCAGGACTTGCAAGTGTGGGTCTGCACCATGGGGTTGACTAGTCCTTTCCAGATATCTTTTGGTTTTAAGCTTGCTTGTGTTTGCTCACACCTTTACCTGTCTTTCCTATTGAACTGCTTTGTTTTTTCACTATTAACCTTGCTTTGATTAAAGTCTGTGGCTTCCAGAAGCGTGTTTGCCCGCAGAAAGGATTTGTGGCATTCATTTGGCCCCAAAGCAAGACAAAACTGATTTGCAACCACCTTTTTATGAGCTTAGCTTCAAGGGGGAAGCTCTTTGAAGTGAAAATCTGACCCCAGTGTGCGTTACCCTCAGTGTGGGTCCTCAGCAGCACAGCTGCTCTATTTTTAGGTGGTCCTGTTGGAAAGCGGTGACCGAGCGAAGGACTTGGCTCTTGGTCTTGGCACCGCGTGTGAGCCCAGTCTGCATTTCACGGGGCAAACCAGGATGATTGTAGGGCCTCTTGAGACAGGTTGCTTGGAAAATTGTGATGGAAAGTGGACTTTGTAGTCCCGTGGGTTGGCCGGTGTTCCCAGGACCCAGCTAGACCAGGCTGGCACAGGGTTTGGAACCTGGCCAGGCTCAGCTGCCATACACCTCCCTTTATTTTGGGAGGAGGACGGTGGTGGAGCTCCTGCTAACTCGTACTAACTCCAGATGCACAGAAATTGGGCTTCTGAAATGAAAGCAGGGAAGGAACCCAACCTGCCCTCAGACTTTAATTGCAAGTCTTGGATCTCCGACCAAAACCCCTGCCCAGAGATTCCCCCCTCAGCTTGTGGAAGCCACAGACGAAGCCGGATGATTCCCTTCTGTCCTGTTGAAATGACACTTGTGATTTCTCTAGCACCAATCCGCTCGCTGCGAAACTGCACAGCATTATCGCAGATGAAGCATTTGAGTTTTACTGTAGCCAGTGCCACAAACAAATCAACCGCCTTGAGGATCTTTCTGCTCGCCTGAATGATCTTGAAATGAATAGGTAATTGGTCTCGTGCATGGCAATGTCTGTCTTGGGAATGGTGCTGGGGAAGGGAAGACTCTCATTGTCTCTGCTGATGTGGGGCTGGATTCCCGTTGGCAGAAGGGGGTGAATTTCACCGAGCGGGGGGGCCAAATCTGTGCTAACATCGTGGAGGGTGAGCAGGAGTTTGCTGTAATCTGAGCCCTGGAAGCTAACAGACAATGGGAATCTTCCCTTCCGCTCTGCTCAGCCTCTTTGCATGGCCTGTGCAGTGTCAGGTGGATGCGTTACCGCGCCCCGCTGCTTACACGGGGAGCTGGAGCCCTGGGCTGGCCGGGCACGGTGTTTTGTGTCACCAGGGGAATCAGTGGCACGGTGGAGAAGCCCCTGAGGGCTGGAATCTGGAGGGGCAGCTGCTGCCCTTCCTCCCGGGGCAGTGGGGACCCGAGCACAGCGCTGTGCTCGCCGCTTGGGGCTCTCCTCTAGGCGCTCGCTTTGCGGCCCTACAAACTCATTTCACCCCCTGGTGTCACTCCTACCACCCCCAGCCCAGAAGGGGGGATAAATGCCTTTCGTAGGAGCTCCACAGGTTCTTGAGGGCACATTTGGGGGTCAGCCAGCCGGCCTTGCTGACCTGGCAGGTCGGGAGGGATGTCTGGTGGTGTTTGTTCTGGCCTGTTTGCGGTCCACGAGGGGGAAGGATTGCAGGACTGATGATAATGATAATTCTGCTCATTCCCAGCGTGCTCCTTCAAGCCTGGTTTTTGGTCGTGGTCTTGGCCTGTGTCCTCTACAGGGACAGTGTGACACGAGGGCCCTCCTGGGCTGCAGCCGTGGGAAGAGACCTGGAAAACAAACAGGAGCTTGGCCTTGAATTTTTAGTGCCAAAAGTACTTCTCTCCCCTCTTTTTCTCAGGCGAACAGTTGCTGTTAGAAATCCCCCAGGGGAAGGCTCTGAGGGTTCGTGATGTGGCTCAGGTGAAGCAGGAAAACACTCGACTTGCCCAGGTGCACCAGTGGCCCTGCTCCATTTCAGGTTTTCTCCACCAAATTCACCTGCAGGGCTGAAATACCCGCTCTGAGCCTCCTGGCGTGGAGGCTTCCCCATCCCACGGTGTCCCTATAGGAATTCTGTAGGTTTTGGTGTAGGTCTGGTTCCCCCACCTGGGCTCAGGGTTTCCCACGCACAGGTTTGCTGTTGCTGGAAGCGTTGCCCTGCTTGCCAGCGTGAGCAGCTCAGGGGCACAACGAGACTGAAGCACAAGACAGCGTTCCTGGAGGGCTACAGACCACTGGGATCACTTTCTGGAGGTGCAACGGGGATTGCACAGCAGGTCGGGAGCTCCTCGGTCACCAGGAGAGAGCCACCAGGGAACTGGGCCTGTCCTGTGGGGCGAGCGGGGGTGAGAGGTGGCCCCGTGGAGCACTCAGGAGTCGATGGGATCTGCTCCTCGCTCCCACGAGCAACGAGAAGCCCACAAATGCCAGACCTTGGGTGAAGTGAGGAGTGAGGTGTGGGCTGAGCAGCCTCGCACAGCACCCAGCAGGCTCTGGGGACTCATCCTGAGGACGGCCACGCTCCAGGGGTGCAGCCCAGCCACCCTGTAACAGCCTCTCTCCTAAAGGCTTTGGGTGCATATTGAGAGTTTGGGGTACATACGCTGAGAGTTCATCCCCTGGAAGAAGCGGGGAGCCAGGCCAGTGCTGGAAATCCCAGAGGCAGTCAGTATTTGCTGTGCTGCAGTACCCCAAATCCGACTGCAGCCTGGTCCCGGCGGCAGGGCGCTGCTGCCCGAGCCTGCAGCACAGGAGCCCGGGGCCGAAACCTGCAGGGAGCTCGGGACGAGCCAGATTCCTGCGAGCGTGTTGTCGTTGAGTGCCCTTGAAGGCAAGTTTGCACGTCTCATCCCCTCCCGAGAGACCCGCAGGTGCCGGCGCTGCTTTCCGACAAGCTGTTAGCGGAGACAAACCCCGATCCTCCCCGCGGCGCCGGGGGCGGACGTGACTTTGTGCATTTGCTGGCAAACGCGGGGGCCTGGCCTCTCCCCGGCCCCGTGTGTGCCGTGTCCTTGAGGCCTGGCCAGCGGTGCTGCTCCTGCAGCCTGCGCCAGGAGGATGCACGTCTGACACAGCCACAGGTAGCCCTGACAACAACCCGTGGCCAGTCGTTGCTTCCCAGAAGCTGTAATTTTTTTTTTTTAAATTTTTTTTTGGAAAGAAAGAAAATCGCCCTGCACTATTTTTAATTCCTCCTTCGAAGAACTCGTGTCACGGCTGCAGCTCGAGGCAGGAACGAACTCCCCGCTGGTTTTTCCTTAAACTGAGCTAAGCACCGGGGAATGCAGCTGCTGCATCCCCCCCCCTCAGCCCGAGCTCTGCTCGCTGCCACCATTGAGCAGTGATTTGGTGCCAGCACCGTGTCCTGGTGGCATCTGTTGGATAGCAGCGTGTGGCAGGAGCCTCGGCTGGAAAAGGGTCGCACGGGGCCGTGCTGCCTGCTCTGAGCTGTGCTGGGCTTCCACTAAACCCCAACCTCTGTGCGGTGGTGGCAGCTGGCTGGGGTGTGCACAGC
Source organism: Aythya marila (assembly GCF_965140915.1). NCBI lineage: Eukaryota > Metazoa > Chordata > Aves > Anseriformes > Anatidae > Aythya > Aythya marila. Next base: position 5,686,581 of record NC_139056.1, on the reverse strand, counting down.
GAGCGCTGGTCTCTGGTGGGGGTTATCCAGGCGAGGAGAGCTTGTGCCCGTCCCCGGGGACTGGGAAAATGCCTGTGCCTGAAATCCAGACAGGGCCACGATCAGCAGATCCCCGAGCTGCGAGTAGGCAGCAGTTCTGCGGTGATCCGACACCAAATATAGCTCGGCGAGAATAGTCCCGGAGCGGCACAAAACCGGCAGCGTGCAAAACGAGGGAAATGGCGATTTGGGGGCGAGAGGCGCGGCCCCTCGTGGCAGCCGGGTAGGGACCGGGAGGGCACCGGTAGGGCACCGGGGGTGCTCGGGCTCTGCGAGGGTGGCGGCGCTGGCCGAGACCCACCAAACTCCCTGCTATTCTTAGCACCTGCCCCGGGGCTCAGCTTTCAGGACGGGGATCGGGCAGCGAGAGGATGGTGTCGCTGGTGGCGGTGAGGGTCCGGCGGCGGGCTGGGCTCGGTTCGGTTCCTCGCCTGCCTCCTGGCGCGGGCGGCGGGGCCGTGCGTGCCGCTGCGAGGGCGAAGGATGTGCCCCGCAGTGTCTGCAGCTTCCTGTTTGCCTTGCCTCTCCGCTGTCAGCTTTCCTAAAACCCTTTCCTGTTTTTTGTTCGTTTTGCAGCCCAAATAAAAGACTCTCGAGCAAGAAAGTGGCAAGGTAAGCTCGTGCTCGTGCTGCTGCCTCGGTGGGAAGGGTGCCTGCGCTAGCTGCCAGGCCCGCAGAAGGAAGGCTGTCCCAATAACCTTGCCTTCTGCTCAGGGCAAGCCTCGGGGCTTGGTTTTGCTGGAGCAACCCTCCCTGCTCGGCCGGTCGGGAGCTTTGGGGCGTTGTGGGGGCAGCCGCAGGTAACCCCACTGCTGGGGTTTAATGCTGGGTTGTTCTCCCCTGCGGGGCTGCCCAGCTGCCTTCCCTGCCTGCTCAGCTTGCTCGTGTGCTGCCAGCTGCCTTCCCTGGTGGATATTTGGGTATTCTTACCCTGCCTGTGCAGGAAGAGCTGCAGCGTGCTGTGAGTCTTAGGGCAGAGGCTCCATCCCATCCCAATGAACCCTGGTGTTCCTCTCTCCTCCTGGCCTCACTGTCCCACCTGTACCCGTGTCGTCCTACTCACAGCCAGATGCTGGGGCTAACCTCCCCTGCCTGGCCTCCTGCAGTCCCTGGCTTTGCTCTTTGCTCCTTTCCAGGCAGGGCAGAGGCACTGCAGAGGAACAGGCGGCTCCTTTGGATGGAGCAGGAGCCACCGTGCTCCCTCTGGAAGCACAAATGTGGGCAGCCCCATGCCCCAGTGCTTGGGGTGCACCCAACCGAGGGGCTCAGGAGCTTCCCTGAACCCCTTTGTCCCACATTCCCCTTCCCAATTTTTCCTGTGGTCAGCAGTCTCTCCTCCCGGAAAGGAAGCGCGTCTTTGATACTAAATTTCCTCCTTCCACTCATCTCACTTTCGAGATCTTTGTGAAAAACAGGGGCAGGAAAGAAGGCTGAAGGGAGCAGCCTGTCCCCGGGTTTCCTGTTTCAGGACTAGCTTTTGTCCCCTGGCTGGCAGAAATCATTTGGGGAGGGTTTGAGTTAAACTCCTGGGAACGGGGACGCACCATCCACCCTGGCTGAGGCTTCGTGGGTCGAGCTGCAGGGCCGGGGCCAGGCTGGGTTCCCTGGGACCCGTGGGCACAGGCCAGTGGTGGTCACTTGGAGAGCAGTCAGGGTTAGGTTGTGGTAGTGACAGAGAAGAGCCAGGTCCTGAAGATCAGCCCAAAGGGTGCTTTTGGAGGCAGATACTGTAATTAAAACATAACATTTGCTCCTTGTAAATTGATTTCATTTTGGTGAGGGCTCTTTCCCTGACTTCTGTTATCCGGGTTCTGCGTGTGCCAAGAAATCTCAGCTGCTTAGGCCCTGTTGCGCTTGGCATGATTCAAATGACAAATGTGCCCGAGACTTCAGCATCTAAATATATACCAGGGTGAGGAGGCAAAATAAGCCTGGTACTCAGCTGCGGTCTCTTCTGTAAATGCCAGTTATGCTTCATGAATATTTGCATGAGCATATTGTGTAGCGGGGTGAATTTCAGAGCCCAGCTGACAAACTCATTGGATAATTTAGGTTCAGAGAGGCCTCTGTGCTTCTCTCATTCGCCTCCTGCTCAAAGCAGTGCTGGCTTCGAAGTAGCTCGGCTTGCTCATCGGGGGGTAGCGGGAGAGCAGAGCACCCGTGAGACAGGGAAACAGGGAAAGGCCCCTCTCCCTTTTCGGGGACACTGTCGGGGTCCCAGCCCCATCTCCATCACCCAGCCTGAGCGAGCTGAGCCCGTTACTGGCAGTCCTTGGGCATCCACAAGAAGCGGCCGTTCCCCGGTAGGGAACCAGTTCAGGCGTTTGCGAGCACAGACTGCGGTGTAAGGCACGTTGGTGCCAGTGTAGGAAGCTCTAGGAATGGGATTTTGCTGGGAACATGGATGGTTTTCTCCAGGCAGCCTGGTCAGGGCTCCCAGAGCTGGAATATAACGACCCCTCGCTGTGGCCATAGCTGCTGCTGGTGCCCTGGAGCTAATCAGCAGCGATAGCACGGCAATTAAAGGCAAGTCAGCCCCTCCACGCGGCATCCTGGGCAGTGTCCTTTGGGTTGGCACGAAGCCACGGACACCGGTGTCGCAAGGCCTTGCTAATGATTAGCTTGCTCTCGGCCGCAGCAGCGGTGGGCTGGGGGGGTTTTTTCCCCATTTCCCTCCCCTTCCACCCGCTGCCCCCACTCGTCCACCCTACCAGCAGCAAGAACCGAGCTCCCCGTCCTTCGCTGGGGAGCGCACGGCCTCCGTATGCTCAGAAAGAAAGAAATTGGGCCGGGGGAGCTCTTATCTCCCGTTCCAAAGAGCGAGAGCGGGTGATCGCGGTGTGAAGTCCCAGCAGCATGTGTCCACGTCTGCACGCCGCTCGCAGGGCGCGTTCCTTCGGCCGGTAAGCACCGAGGTGCTTGGGCTGCTTCGCCCCTTTAGCTTGCCGTGGTGCCGAGGGACACTGCTCTGCGAGGGCCACGGCAGGAGGTGGCAGCTGAGGAGGAGAGATTGGGGCCCGGACCCTGCGGTGTAGCGGTGGTTGTCGCCTGGACTTGCTATGTTTGCCCTAATGTTCGTGTTCCTGGGGGTCGGGGTGGCTTTTCTCTGCTACAGGCAGCTGCATCAGACCAGCGCGCTGTCCGTGGGGGCGATGGAGGAGTCGTACCGGGACACGCTGGAGTGCACGGAGGAGGACATCACGGACAAGGTAGGAGCAGGGGCGTCCGTGCCATCCCGCAGCGGGTCGGGGGTGGCTCGCTGTGCTACGAAATGCCTGGACAAGGGCTGGGGCAGAGCTCCTCTGGGTGTGTAGCTGCCCTGGGGAAGGCTGGTGGGACGTGGGCAGCCCTCTGAATCGAGAGGGTTTAAACTGAGAGGTCTCTGAGTCAAGCTGCAGAGCTCCTGTGCTGAGCGAGGAGCTCCAGCTGCTGCCTGCTCCCCGGGGACGGCGTGCCGCCCGCCCGCAGGTGGTGGTGGCACCTCCTGGTGCTGCTGTGCCCGCCGAGGGCTGGCTGTTTGCAGAGGGTTTTCGCTTCTGCTTCATGTTTTGGGATGAGGTGTCGTCCACATCTGCTTCTCCAGGACGAGCAAAGTCCCCCAGTGGGAAACGAGGGCGTCCTTCCCTTGGCCTCGTCCTGCCGCGAGGACACAAAGCCGACCTTGTGTCGGGCTGGTGGGGTCGTCCCGGGTGTTGTGAGCTGGGGATTGCGGGGCAGGAGGACAAGAAAGCTTTTGTTTGAACACCAGGAGCTAAAAATAGGTAGAGGAAGGATGGAAAGTTAGAGATGAGTGAGCTGGGGCTTGTGTAAATGTTTGCTGCAGTAATGAAACTCTTTCAAAATAGCTCCTTAATTCTGCAGCCGTGAATAGAGACCTGCGTGGAGCAGCGTGTGAAAGACAAACCTGTGTGTTTGGCTGCACTCTGGTATAATTATAATGCATAAAAGGCCTTTAAAAAACAAATTAACATTTTTCCAAGTCTGAAAGTTGAATACAACGCCGCAGACCTCACGTTCCTGAACGGTCTCCAGCCGTCTGGCTAGGAAAGCTGCCCCAGTGCTTCTAGTAAAGTCCTTGTCTCCGCGTGCTGCTGTTTTGTAATGCACTCAGGTCTCCTTGGCCCTTCTCCCCTCACTGATGGGATTCCTACAGCTCAGGTTTCGTAGACGTGAGACGTGCTCCCAGTTCCTTTGTGGTTTGGGACTCTGTGTGGCGGTGCGAGTGGGACTTGGGGACCACGAGTAAGTGGAAACACAGAGAGGGCTGAAATATGCCAGGTACAGGGAGAAAACGCTCATCTCTGCCCCCTTCCAGCAGGCAGTGTTGTTTCCCTGTGGCCTCATTTACACTTAGCTGTCCTTTCCTAAGCAGCGGGTGGTTGTTCCCAGCCTCAGGGCTGCACTCCAGCTCAGCGGTGATGCTGCAGAGATCCCGCTGGGTCTTTCCCTCTGGACATTCAGTATCTTGTTGGGAAGACAGGAAACAGTGAAGCGTTGGGCCCCGTACTTCTACTCGGGAGACACGAGACACTCAGAAACCAGAGCATAAAAGGATGTTTTGAACAAAGGCACGGCTCCCTGCTTCCAGTGGCAGCCGTCCCCGTTCAGGTGGCTCAGCCAGGTCCGAGCTCCAGCGAGGGCTCCTGCAGTGAGGGTCGCTTTGTGGGGTGGAGAGCGGGGTGTGGGCTGACCCTTGCCTCTCCCATGTCCCCAGGTTGTCTTTCTGGAGAAGCGGGTGACAGAGCTGGAAAAGGACACGGCTGCCAACGGTGAGCAGCACAGCCGCCTCAAGCAGGAGAACCTGCAGCTCGTGCACAGGTAAGGAGCCCGGTTTGTGCCACCTCTTGCTCAGCAGGAGGGGCTCTCGTGCGGGATGGTGCGGTCCCACACGCACTTTTTGGGGCCGCTGGCACATTCCCAGGAGCTCTGTTAATTGCTGGCAGCTCAGCAGGTACAAACGGCCCACCTCTGGCCACGGTGCCAGCTTGCACTCGCTCCTTCGGAGTATGCTGCTTGGGTGCATGTAAACACAGAGCTTTGTAGGTCTGTTTCCACATGTCCACCCTTAACGCTGCCTGCAGAGCCCCAGAGGCTGGCTCAGGGAGGCTCGTGGCTCCCAGCCAGCCTCAGCCCTGCTGCTTTCGGATCCTGGCTGCAGCACAGCCCCTTCGGATCCCGTTTTAAGTAATCGCTGTCCTTACGGATCTGGCAGGCTTCTCTCTTCCAGCAGTGTATTTACGCTCCCAGATAAACCCAGCAGGAGTTATCTATAGGGCTGTAAGGCTGTTAAGTAATGATTGTGTCATGGAACCGAGCGTTCAAACAAAGGTTTCTCTAAGCCGTGATAAACTTTGCGGCGAGGGGAACGCTTTCACTTCAGCGGCTTGGCCCAGAAGTGTCAGTCGGCTTTTAATCACGTAAAGCCCTCTGTGTACTCCTTGCTGCTTCAAGAACGGCTTCATCTGGCAAAAGCCTGCCTGTGCAAAGCGATTACATAAAGCAGAGCAAAGCAGCCTCCCAGCAAGCCGGGGTGAGGAGCTCCACGGAGGCTGGGACTGCCTCTGCCCGCTCCTCTGCCCGCACGAGCAAGCACAGCTGCTGCCCCAAAGCGTGCCACGATTGTGGGACTGCGTGGAAATCCCCGTTGTGCTGGCACACAGAGGTTTGACCTGCAGAGCCTGTATTTTTAGGGCTGGGGACATAAGAGTGTGAAAAGGAAGAGGGTTAAGGGACGAGGTTCCCATTCAGTAGCTTGTTCCCGGTGGTGCCGTGCCTGAGACCCGCAGGGTGTGTTACAAAATGATTGCTGTGCTTTCACCCTCATCCTCTTCTTGCTGTCTCCCCCCTTATAAAAAGGTTGTGATGCAGCCTGGAGAGGTAGAAAAATAGATGGAGACATCTACCAGCATGTGCCACCCAGTTTATTTTACTTTAATACCATGTTTAATGCCTCTCCCTCCTCTCCACAGAGCCAACGCTCTCGAGGAACAGCTGAAGGAGCAGGAGCTGAGAGCTGACCAGACGCTCCTGGAGGAGATCAAGAAGCAGAGGGAGATGCTGAGCAAAATGGAGAGGGAGAAGAGCATTGAGATCGAGAACCTGCAGGCCAGGTGGGGCTGGGGCAGGGCTGGGTGGCAGCATGTCTCCCGGACCTGCACGGCCGCTGGTGTCTGTGGGGAGACAGAGGGTGGCAGAGGTTGACCTGAGCTTGGCTAAAGGTGTGGCTAAAGTCAATATAAACCCTGAGGTTTGGCTGCTTCTCCTTCCTTACCTTTGTCCCAAAGTCAGGCCCCTCCGTGAACCTGGTCTCAGACTTATTTGGGTTTCCCTGATGCAGTTTAGTCTAGCTCATGTTCTCCCTCCTTGGGCCTGCCCCGCAGTGCACAAACGCAGATGTTGTTTGTTAGCACTTCTTCACGTGAAAGACCCGAGGAACTCTGTTTGATGCTCAGACCTGAGTCGCGTCTTGGAAACAAGCAAATGTCTGATCCTGCTCCCAGAAGCTGCAGGGGTTACGGACCTGGGCAGGCGCAGGTCGAGAGGGAAGGCAGAGCTCTCCCCGGTGAGAAAGGAGCAGGTAGTGCGGCACGAGTGGGTCGTGGCTGCAGGCTGCTTGGAGGAGCAGGAGGGTACTGGGGCAGAGCAAGACCCCATCGTGAGAAGGAAGAGTGGTGACACCGGTGGTGTCCTGGACCCCTAGGGTTCATACAGCCTTGTGGCTTCCTGAGGAAAGAGTAGCATGGGAGACAGTTCCATGTATTTGGCAGGTTTTTTCTGATGGGGCATTTTTTTCTGGTTTTCCAGAACAATTATTGCTATTGCTTGTGGTGAATGAAAAATTACTGAACTTCACTTTATTTTTTTTTTAATTGGGGTTGTGGTAGGACAGTTACCATATCACGGGGATGGGATGTTACTTTACTGGGAGAATGCAAAGCTGAAGCCCTGTCTGAGCCCCTGCTCTGACTGCCCAGGCAATATTTGCTTTCTGGTGCTCAGTGCTGAGGTTTGCCCATGGACACCGATGAAGCCTTTGGGCTAAAGAATCATATTCAACCTAGTTGAGGAGAGCACGGCACTGGACAAAAGACTTGCCTGAAATTGTGTGGATTCCCCCCATTTTTCCCTGGGCATGGCACTAGTGGGAATCTCTGGGTTTGCACTGAAGAGATAAATCACTGCTGGCTTGCCTCCAGCACGTCCTGGTTTGATATTCCTGATGTTGCAACCAAGCCTCCCGCACTTGTGCTGTCGGGGTGACTTTCTGACACATCTCCCCGTTGTTGCAGGCTGCAGCTACTGGATGATGAGAACAGCGAGCTGAGGTCCTGTGTCCCGTGTTTAAAAGCCAACATCGAGAGGCTCGAGGAGGTGAGGACGTGTGTGTGTGTGTGGAAGGAGGGTCTCTCTGCCCTCCGTGCTGGGGCTGCCAGCAGAATGTGGCAGCATCGCTCTGTGCTGGCCTCTCTGGCTAAAAACCTGGGATTAAAACCCTGCAGAGCCTCTCCTTGTGACAGCAGCAGAACCTCAGCCCTGGTGGGGCTGCTTCGGAGGGGACTCGTGCCCTCTGCTGGAGGCTCGTCCCCAGCCCTGCAGAGGGGCCGGGGCAGTCCAAGGGGGGGAAGAGGAGCTGGCATGCTTTATCTGCTTCCTGCCAGGCAGATACGCCGTCAGCAGGAGCTGTGTGCTGAGTCTTCAAAGCCCTGCCTTATCTCCCAGACCCTCGCCCCTGCTCAGGCTCAAGGCCGTGCATCTGCAGCCGGGGCGGAGGCTGCCCGAGGGGCTGCAGCCTCCCCAGGGCTGGCTTTGGGAGGGAGCCTGGGTTAGGGGTCCCACAGCAGGCCCAAAAGTCACGTCGTGTTTCTGCTCAAGTCTGTGGCGCATTTAAGATTAAAACTGAAGTGAAATCAGAGCTCTCTGCCCGGCTGAAGGCCTCCAGGATTTCATCCGTTTGCAGTCCGTGAGCCTGCAGGGCATCGCTGCGGCTCAGCCTCCACCCGAAATGGCCAAGGCGAAGCTGCCTTCGTCTGCCACGGCCGTGTAAACACGGTGCACTGAGGCCGGGGATGGGAGAACCGCCATGGGTCTGGGGATGGATTTCTTGCCTAGGTGTGTCCAGCCATGCGAGGGTTGTTTTGATCCTTAATCCCTCTGCAGAGCAGCGCGGCTTTTCTCCGCAGTTAAATGTGATTAAGCAGCGGTGAGAGGCGCAGTTGCTGCCCCTCCCTGCCGAGGAGAGAAGCCCTGCTGACGGACTGCTGTCTTGTTTGGTGCCAGAAATCCGGGTTTTGTTGTCAGTGCTGCATTCCTGCTTGCGCGCTGCCTTCGGTGCTGTGCTGCGCGGCACTGGGGCACCCCAGCCCCGAGATCAGAAAGCCAAAACCTCCCTCACGGGGAGAGCCAGGCTGGAAGCCTGGGGTGAATTGGTCACAGGAAGAGAGGAGCTGCTGTACAGGGAGGCGTCCTGCGCAGGGCTGTTGTCACCAGCAGGTGACAAACTTCCCACACCACCTCCAGCCCCAGCCGAGGCGAGCCGGGCTGCGCGTTGGTTTTACTGCCTGGTGGAATTGGTCACGTTCAGGTGTGGGTCAGTCCCCAGTTAAGTTCATTGCTGTCTGAAAAATGGAATGAAGTTCCTTTCAGTGGCATGAGATCCTGGATTTCTGGCTGTTCTGCAGTTCAGACCTAAGGAGCCCAGGGTCTCTCGTTGCCCCGTAGTCCCCGTTGAGCCGTGTCCCACCCCGGCACGGCGCTGCCCCAGCGCAGGGAGCTCACTGTGCCATGATCCTAGGAGCACTGCTTTAATCTGTGGCTCTTCTTGAAGCACTCGTGCTCTGCAGCCCTCAGACAGCAAACGAGGTGGCAGCAGGCAAGGGGAGCATCCCCGCGGGGCTGGGTGCGCCGGGCCCTGGGGCGAGCGGGACGAGCCCTGGCAGCCGGGCTCTGCCTCACGGCCCCGCGTGTCGCTGCAGGAGAAGCAGAAGCTGCTGGATGAGATCGAAGACCTCACCGTGCAGCTCACGGAGGAGCAGGAGAACAAGAGGAAGATGGGGGACAAGCTGAGCCAGGAGAGACACCAGTTTCAGAAGGAGAAGGAGTCGACCCAGGAGGTGAGTAGAGTTTCGTTGCCTGCTGCAGCCCTTCCCATTAGTCCCCCCCGAGACAGGGGGTGTTACAGGGGAGCTGGGGGTGTTACAGGGGAGCTGGGGGTGTTACAGGGGAGCTGGCTTCAGCAGCCTCTCCAGAACCATCTGTAACTATTTGTAAAGCGTTGGGTCCTGCCTGCATGGAGAAAGGTAGTGCAGCAGCTTAACTGTGTAACATTTGTCACTTTTGCCTCTGTGAAAATTCAACCGAGCATGTTTGCCTGCATCCACAAACCCGTTTGGGCTGTGCCAGGCTGATCAGTTGGCCTCCTGCACCCAGGGAGCTGTGGCAGCAGCACGTGGAACCAGCAAAGGGGAGGAGAAGGGTGCAGGGCTGCCTGGGGGAGAGCTCCCAGCTCGTCTGTGCTTGGGGGCAGAGATAGAGACCTCTCTCACCTCCGTCCAGGTATCTGCTTGGCAGTTCCAGCTGGAGGCTCCAACAGTGCTTGCTGTTCTGGTAGGAAAGGAGCTTTGGGGCTCAGAGTGGAAATTGGGGAAATTTTGGTGTTGCCGAGAGCGCTCGGGTGAGGTGGGGATTCACGGCACTGCCCGTGGCAACAGTGGGCAGCTGTCGGAGCAGCTCTGTCTCCGGCTGCAGAGCCTGAAGGGGAAGCTGAGTGCCCCCAGGCAGTCTGTTAGCCCTGCTGCAGCCGTCGGGGGGTAGCTGCAGCTGGCAGACAGCCCCTGTGTCACAGCAGCCGCATCCCGCACGAGCTGTCGGACCCGCAGAGGACGCAGCACTCAGCTGTCCCCTTCCTTTGCGCCGCAGCTCATTGAGGACCTCAGGAAGCAGCTCGAGCACTTGCAGCTCTTCAAGCTGGAAGCTGAGCAGCGGCGAGGCAGGAGCAGCAGCATGGGGCTCCAGGAGTACAACAGCAGGACGCGGGAGACGGAGCTGGAGCAAGAGATCAAGCAGCTCAAGCAGGTGCGGGCAGCTGGGCAGGGAGGGAAGCGCCTCGGCTGCGTGGTGTGCACGAGGGGATGACAGTTCCTCGACAGAGCGAGGGGTGCCCAGCTCCTCGCTTGGTGGATGCTCCCCTCTGAGGAGCTGGCCGTGGATCCAGCATCCTGCTGCTTCTTGCCCCGCTCTGGGACAGGAGAGGTGGGATCCTTCCTCTGAAGGACACCCTGTGTATGCAAGAACCCCTCTATGCTGTGTCCCCTGGGTCTGCTCAGGACATTTCATGTTTCCAAAGGTTCTCCAGGCTCTCCTGAGCCAGAGCCAGGAGACCGTGTGCTGCTCCTGGCGTTCTGGGAGCTGCTGGCTTCGAGGACAGCCCCTGCCTTCCCCAGATGTGTGGTGGGGGTCGAACGGGTCTGCTTTGGGACACCACGCGGCGTCTGATAGCTGTTCTGCTATATCAGATACCATATCAGATACCTGATCCGATGTCTGTTGCAAACAGGATAACAGGAACCTGAAGGAGCAGAACGACGAGCTGAATGGGCAGATCATTAACTTGAGCATCCAGGGAGCCAAGAACCTCTTCTCAGCCTCCTTCTCTGAATCCCTGGCAGCCGAGATCAGCTCGGTCTCCAGAGACGAGGTAGGTGCCGCCGGGAGCTGCTTTGCTCAAACTGCATCTTCCCAGGGTGGCTGGGGCTTCTCCACCCCTCTCAGCCTGGCAGGAGCCGATGTGGCGGTGCCTGTGGTTCTGCTCACTCCTCAAATCCACCTGAAAGCTGTCAGGAGCAAAGAAATACCCATGCAACAATTTAAAGAGCATTTGGGACTTGCCCTGCCTGCCAGCCCTCGTTCCTGGGAGCCGGGGAAGCTGCTCCCTTCCAATCTAACTTTGCCTTCCTCTCCTGGGACGCAGCAGCAGGCACGGGGTGTGCCTGGCTGTCTGTAGGTGTCCCAAAAGCCCAGGCAGCTGGGACATCTACCCTGGACAGCCTGGATCTTCACTTCTCCTGTGGCACATGCTGTCCCTGCTCCAGTGGCTGCACCCAGACACTGGTGGGAGAGCCCACACAAGTGCCAGAATTTAATCTTTTGAACCCCGAGCCCTGGGGGCAGCCCCAGAGAAACGAGCACGTCTGCCAGGGGCCTCTGTTTTTTTTGGCCAAGCCCCACGTGCAGGGTTTGGGGAGCCTGGGAGCATCCATCAGGGAGAATCCTTGGAGGGAGGGGTGGAAAAGAAGGGGGAAACTTCTGCCTGATGTCTGCTCCAGGGCAAGGAACCCTGCTGCTGTCCCAGGGCGGCGGTGACCGCTTCTCCCTTTCTCTCTCCCCCTCGCAGCTCATGGAAGCGATTCAAAAGCAAGAGGAGATCAACTTCCGCCTGCAGGACTACATCGACAGGATCATCGTGGCCATCATGGAGACAAACCCCTCCATCCTGGAAGTGAAGTAAGGGCGGCCGAGAGCCGCGGGCTGCGCACTCTTCGATGGGTGTGGATTTGGTGCTCTGAGAGGAGAAAGAGGGACTTGAAACGTCTTTGCTCTGGATGAAGGCACAAGGAAGCATCGCGTCGGGTCGGGGGGTGAGCCAGCCAGCGGACCGGGGAAACAGAAACCCAGCAGCAAGGCTTTGTGGTCTGACTCCGTTATTTTGAAACCCTCACGGCTTCGAGGGGTGAAAGGGAACCTGGAGAAGAAGTACAGGCAACGGACAGCCGCGAGGAGGACCTGTCCCAGCCCCGCTACCAGCAGAGCTGACCGGCGGCTGCGCCTGGTGGGAACTGTCCCGAGGGCGGTGGCAGACCCTCTGACACACGGGGCCGACACCAGGGTGTGAGGAGGGGGCTCCTCCAAACTTGCAGGGTCACGGGATGGAGAAGGAAGCGCTGGAGCTGACGTTTTCCCTTGCTGCCCTGTCCAGCCCAAGTATCTGCTTTGCCAAAGTGTCCGTGACACACTCACTCACTGGGGCAGATCTGGGAAAGAGGGAAACTTGTCCTGGACTTGTAGATTTATTTTTTTTTTTTAAATTAACTTAATGCAAATGTCCTCATCCAGCTGGCGCAGTTAATCCTTGCCCTGCTGCTTTCGCTTGGGAACGGGTTGCGTGCAGAGAGCTGGCTGCTCGCTCGCTCGCCGGTGGCAGAAAGAGGCAGGGGAGCGGCCGTCCTTGGCGCAGGGCGTGAGTGCAGCTTGTCACCTGCCTCCTTATTTATTTTTGCTGTCTGTGGCTCTCTTCCCTCTGCTCTCACGGCCCCGGCGTGCGGCCCGGCAGAGCGACCACCCTCCTCCACGTGCCCGCGTGTCCACCCCAGCTGCGGGCACGGCGGTGCTGCCTGTCCCACCTCCTGGCACCGGGGAAAGGCTGCGACCACCACGCGAGGGCTGAGCTCTCCCCGTGGCCTCCCAGGGGCCCCAGCCCGGAGCAGGGCTCTGCCAGTGACGGTCCTGGAGGGAGAGCCCGCTCCAGCCACCGCTCCTCGCCCTGGGACGAGGCGGCCGCTCCGATTTCTCAGCCCAGCCCGCTGGGTAGAAGGGGTCTCTGGCCAGAGAATAAATCAGCAGCTCCCTGGGAAACAAAAGCCATGTTTACACCGGGCAGCTCTCAGTGCGCAGGCGGCCGTGGCATGGCCGTGGGGAGCAGCCGCTCACCCCGACCTGCTCCTCGCCGCTCCCGGGAGGAGCCAGGCCAGCGGGCCGCTGAGGATCTGCCTTCTGTTAGCACATCGGGCCTGCAGCAGTGCTTGTTTCTCCTGCTCGTCAGGGTTTAGAAACACCAGAGCGGTCCGAAAACAGAAGCCACAGCAATCTCTTGGCCGCTGGTTTGGGGAGAGGGGTCTTCTCCTCCCCAAAATGCTTCCAAGCGTGACAGCGCCGAGCACGCACCGCGGCTCCTCCTGCGCTGGCGTGGTGTTAGAGCAGCCGGCGGTGGGCTTCTCCCCCGGGGCACGATGAGCCAGGAGCGGTGGCAGACGCCGCAGCCTTAGCCCGGGCCGGGTCCCCGGAGGCTTTTCTGCTCCCCAGAGCCACGTCCCCCCTGCCACCGGCCCCGCGCCGAGCCCTCCTGCGCCTCTTCGCCGAGGACACCGCGCCGTGCCCGGCCCGCGGGAGGAAGCCACGTAATGTACATTTCCAGAGAAGCTTTGGGTGTAAATCAGTGTATACTTGGAGAGGGAAATTTTTCTATCTTGTAGAGTAGGTATTTTTATAGAATGAAGGTTGATCATTTTTTTAATACTTTAAAGAAGAGAGAAATGTATCTGTGTATACACAAAAGCATTATATATATATATATGTATAAATATATAAATATCGGAGATCTGCCTTTCTCGACTTGGGATCACGGATCCCCAGTTAATACAATCGTCTTTTTTCCTGTCGCTCACAAAGAGGTACTGTAACTGTAAATAAGCACCGGGAAAAAGTTTTAAGCAAACAAAGCACTGACTTGCACATTCACCATGCTTTAAAGTCCCTATGAAAAAAAGAAAAAAAAAAAAAAAAAACACAAAAAAAACCCCTGTACTTCCCCAAAATGTTCCTCTTTCCCCGCCGGTATGTGAAGGAAGTCCCAAAAGAGGCGAAAACAGTATTGTCTTAAATGATGTATCGATTCTTGTCTGATTAAAAGCTGTTACCATTCCTGCCCCCTGCCTTTCTTTCCAGCAGCTCTGGGAGGTTTCCCTGCACCTTGGGGGGAGGCTGTGGGAGGAAGAAAGGGGCTGGGGAGGGGAAGGCTGGGCCCAAAGGGCTGCCCCAAAGGGCTCCAATGTGCAAATCCCCTCTGAGCAACTCCGGTGTTGGAAACAGCCCCGCAGTGCTGCAAACTCACCCAAGCAGCCCCGGAGCACTCGAAGCTGCTGCAAAGAGCTCCGAGTGCCTCTGGATGCTGTGAAACGCCTCCGAGCAGCCCCGGCACAGCACCCAGCTCCCTGCAAACCGCTCCATCCTGCTCCAAACTGCTCCCAGCAGCAAGAAAACGGCTCGGAGCATCCCTCAAACACCTCTGGAGAGCCACAGAGCGACCTACAACCCTGCAAACAGCTCAAATGGATGCTAGGATTTCTCTAAGCACCTCTAAAAAGTCCTTTAAATTGCCTCCAAAAAATAACTCGAGCTCAACCAGCCTGAGGCTGCTCTAGAAATCTGGTGAGTAAACAGCTCTGCACGGCATGGAGTCACTTCAAGAAGCCCTAAAATACCTGTGAACAGCCCAAAACGCTGCAAGGACAGAGCTCGGGGCAGTGCTGAAGCACTTGAATTGCTCCAAGAGCCTCCTCCAACCAGCCCCGTAAGGCACCGAGGAGCTAAAGCTGCTTGCAGCGGCTCGAAGTAGCTCTTGAGCTCCTCAAACTTTTACAACTCCTTGAAATAGCTCAAAATGCATTCAAAAAAAAAAAAAAAAAAAAAAAAAAAAAAAAAAAAACACACACAAAAACTTTAGCAGCTCTGTAGCACTCCAAGCCTCCTGTGAATGGCTCTGAGGTGTCTCAAGTGCTCTGAAGCCCTCTGTGAGGCCCCTAAATTGCCTCCAAACCCTTCTAAGATCCCTCTCAACAGCATTAAAACCTCTCAATGATGGCCATAAGCTTCTCTGAGTGGTTCGAAACCTCCCCCAAAGGGCACTGAAAAGGTGTGAGCGGCTCTGGAACAGCTCCGTGCAGCTTTGTGGAGCTGAAAGCAGCTCCAAAACTCCTCTAAAACCCTTCTTCACCAGGTGTTTGCAGTGGCTCTGAAGCACCCGAGCTCTTCTGGATGTCGGCAGCGCCTGGCGGCTGCAGGCCACCCCAGCCCACCTCGGGCAGCTTTGAAGAGCTCTTAAAAAACCAGAAGTGCGTTTAAACAAACACGCTTTCAATAGCTTTATGGCTTTGCGGGGCTGTCGCGGCTCCAAAACTCCTTGGGGCCGCTCGGCAGCTTCTGCAAGGCTCCTCGCACCGCCGCCACCGCGCTCCGGCCCTTCTGGCCCTGCCATGAGTGCGCCGCGAGCCCCGACCGTGGCCACGGTGCCGGCCCTGTGGCCACCCTGCTGCTGCCTTCCTTGGGTCGGGCACAGTGAGCCCAGTGCTGGCTCGGCTCCACGGGTGAAAATAAATCACCCCGGCCTCATGGAGCACACCGCAGCACCGCCAGACCCTTCCTTGGGGAGCCAGCGGGCACCTCCGAAAGCCCCCAAATGTGGCCGGGACTACACTGCGGTCATGTCCTGCACCCCTGGGTGAGGACACGGCACTGGGGCTGCACCCGTGGGCTCCCCGTGGGGACGGGGGCGTGGGGCTGCAGCCCCCAGCCCGGGCCCAGCGCAGGAATGCGCTGCAGCCGCCGGGTGTTTACTCTCGGCCGTGCGGCTGGAGGGTGGTGAGGAGCAGGGCTGGCGCTGCGGGACCCTGTTTGGAGAAGGGATTTCCAGCTCCTTCCCTTCCACATCTGCTGCCAATCTCCCTCGCTGGGGCTGGGGACCGGGAGGGGGCGGCTTAACCCTTGGTGCCCCCCTCGAGCACCCCACGGGGCTATCGAGGGGCAGCCCCTCGCCCATCGGTGCTGCCCCTTGGCACTCACCTTGGGCTGCACCCCAAGATGCTGGCGGGGAGCGCGGGTCCCTGCAGCTGGTGGCCGGTCCCCAGGGATGCTCCAGGATGCAGGACAGGGGACGGTAACACCCAGTGGGCACCCAAACACCTGGCGAGGAGGTGACAACGGGCGGCTTGCCTGCGCCACCAGGTTTTCCTCCTCTTGCTCCAAGCAGGAAATCCCTGGCCTGCGGCGCACAGCCCACCCGGGACCCCCAGGACCCCCGCCCACCCAGGACCCCCACATTGAGCAGCGCCAAGGCGGGTGCTGGGAGCATCCCTGGGAGGGGGCAGCGTGGGGCAGGGCCTCTGGGTGCCCCCTTTGCACGGGGGCTGCAGGGCCAGGCGGGGGGGTCCCCAGCTCTGGCCACCGCTCTGCACTCCCACCTTGTGGGTGGCGGGGGGGGTCCCGTCCTCCTCCAGCACCCACGGGTGACCCCGTCCGTGGGGGGGCGAGGGGTGCAGCATCCCAGGGCAGTCGTGGGGTGGGGCTGGCGGGGTTGGGACCACCGGAGCCCCCCAAGCCTGGCCCGGGGAAGCGGGTGGGGGGGTCCGGCCGGGGCGGGGGCGAGGGCAGCGCCTCCCCCCGCCGCCCCCGCCCCCTGCAGCCCTCCCCTCCCCTCCTCCCGCTCCTTTCCCCTCCTCCTTCGCCTGCTCGCCCGCACAGCCCGGGGCAGCCGCCGCCGTCCCGGTTCGGGCTGCGCTGCTCCGCTCCGCTCCGGTTCCGCTCCGGTTCCGCTCCGGTTCCCATGCGGTGCAGCCCCGCGGCCCCCCGCGCCCATGGCCCGGCTCTCGGTCAAGGAGCACCTGGACGGGATCCTCTCCGACTTCGAAGGTGAGGCCGGGACCCCCCCTCCCCAGCCCCCCCAAATCCTCCCCCGAGACCCCGCTGCCCCCCAGGCCCCCACGCGGGGCTGCGCTCACGGGTGGGTGCGCGGGGCTGGGCTCGGTCCGGGAAGGGGAGCGCGTGTGTTTGTGTGTGTTTGTGTGTGTTTGTGTGTGCATTTACACGTGTGTGTGCATGTGTGTGTGTGTACATACACACTCATGGGGGGGGGGTGCGTGTGCGCTCCCCCACGCGTGCACCCCGCGTCCCGCGTTGCGCTCCCACCCATCGCTGCTCAATGGGGCCGGGCACGGGGAGCCCGATAGCACCGAGAACTTCTTTTCCCTTTTATTTTCTTTCTTTTTTTTTTTTTTTTTTTAATTTTCCTTTTCTTTTCTTTTTTTTTTTTTTTCCTTTTCATTTTTTTTCTTTTTTTTTTTTTTTCCTTTCGGCCCCAAATCCTCCCTCGCTGCTCGCCGGAGGCCGCGGCGGGTCGGGGCAGGGGCTTGGGAAGGGGCAGGGTGGGGAGGAGCGGGCGGCGAAACCTGACGCTGGGGCTGCTGCTGCCCTCGCCGGGGAGGAATGCGAGCACCTACCCCGGCCCCCCCGGGGCTGCTCCGCCGCCCCCGCCCTGCCCCTGGCTCCGGGCACCGAGGCCGGGCAGAGGATGGCGAGGGTGGCTCAGGGCTGGGGAAGATTTGGGGTAAAAGGAGGCGGTTTGGGGTACCCCCGGGCTGCGGCGATGGAGAGTAGAGCAGAGTGGGGCCGCCCCCCCGTGTCCCCATCGCCCCCGTGTCCCCACCGCCCCCGGCAGCCTGGCTGCCTGGGAAATACCTGCCCGGCGGAGAGCTGTTATTAGCATCACCCCGTGCCCCGGCCTCTGACCTCTGCCCAGCCCCGGGCACGGGGCCAGTGACCTGAGGAGGGGACGGGGCAGCGAGACCCAGCCCAGCCCCATCGCCCCTGGCCAGGTCCCCTTTGCCCCCACCCCACGGCCCCCATCCCATCGCCTCCACCCCTTGGCCCCCATCCCATCACCCCACTGCCCCCAGCACCGATGGGGCCGTGGCCAAGCCAGGGGATGAGGCTGAGGAAGAGGAGGACGAGGGTGGCCTCGCGCCGGTGCACGTGGCGGCACGGCGGGGAGGACGGGGCGCCGCGTGGGGCTCCCCGCCGCAGGAAGCGCTCGGTGGGAGCTCTCCGTGGGAGCCGGCACCAAACGGTGCCGCTTTGGCAGATCTGGCAGGAACGCGGCTCCCGGGGGGCCCCGCGCTGCCGAGAGAGGGAAGGAGGGAGGAAAGGAGGGAGGGAAGGAGGGGGCGGCCACCCCGCGAAGGCGCTTCCTGCCCACGGGGGCTTCGCGGGGGTCCCGGCTGCTCAGACCCACCGCGGCGGTGCCTGGCCGGGCTGTGAGGGATCGCTGCCCCCGGGGGAGCGGGGTGCCCGGCCTGGGCCCCGGCTCGCCCCCCGCCGCTGCCAAACGCCCCGTGGCAGGAGGCTTTGCTCTGCAGCCAGCTTGCTGCGATGCCCAAAGGGCTGCGAGTGGGTGGGGGGCGCGCGGGGGAAGCGGGAGGCGCGTTTGCACTGACAGGAGCCCCGGGGACGCGGCGTGGGCTGGTGGTTGTGGTTAGATCCGTGAAGCCTCCTGCCTGCTGCTCGTGGGGAAGTGGAAGAGCCCTTGGCAGGGCTGTGGGGGTCCGCAGAGGCTGAGCACGTGCCCTGTAACGTTACCGCTGCACGTAGCGATAGCGCTGGCCCGCCTCGCCATCAGTAGGCTTCAGGGTTAACACCCTGGAACAGGGCAGGAATCCTCAGCGCTGGTGCCCACAGCTGGAGCTGTGCTCCTGAGGGATGCGGGACGAGAGGGTCCGGCGGGGATCTGGTTACGCAGGGCCGGATCCCTTACAGGGGAATAAAGCGGGCAGTGTGCTGCGCGGGGGAGCCGGGGAGGCAGCGGCACCGGCCGGCCAGCCCGCAGATAAGCCGGGGAGAACAATGCCGTGGGGCCGGCCGCAGCGATCCGGTTTCCCATCCGGGCCGGGCTCACAAACGGCTCTTTGGCACCCGGCTGCACGGGGGGGGACTCTGGGTACACGGGGCAGGGGGTGTCTGATGAGCTCCGGGCTCAGCCGTGCCGTCGGGTGCCACCCTCACACCACCTCTCTCTCACCCAGCGCTCAAGAAGTCGTTTGAGGCGGAGGACACGGAGGATGTGGACGAGGTGCCTGGCTCCCCCGCTGCGTCCCCGCTGCCCTCGGGTGCCGTCGAGAGCCACCGGTTGCTGCAGCCCAGCCCCGCGCCCCGCATGGGCAGCGGCCCCAGCCCGTCCCACAGCCCGCTGCTGCGGAGCCGGCTCAGCGCCAGCCTCGCCGCCAACCGGGGCCCCAGCGGCAGCGGCATCGCCCGCGTCGCCTCCTTCCAGACCTGCCCGGGGCCGGGCAGCGACGGCGAGAGCCTGCGCAGCTCCTCCTCCAGCCTGGAGAGCCCCGCGCCCCCCCGGCCACCGGGAGCCCCCCCGGCCACCAGCCCCGGCCTGAAGAAGGTGCCGTCCCACAGCAGCGTCTTCCCGGCGGAGCCAGAGCGTCCCCTCCACGTGGCCACCGGCCACGGCTCGCTGCCGGCGCTGGACCTGCACATCGCCGAGGAGCCGGGGGTCCCCCTGCCGGCCTCACGCCCCCCGCTGCCGTGGGGTGCCCGCAGTCCCATCACCCAGCCCCGTGCCTGCTGCCCTTCCTCCCCCTCTTCCTCCTCCTCACCCACCGAGGTGGCTCCGGGGCCGCCCCGGACGCAGCTCAGGGTCTGTCTCAGCGCCAGCCCCCGCCTGGCCCGCCCGCCCCCACGGGGCCCAGGGGATGCCACCCTTGCTGCCACCGTGGCCACCGACCCCGGGGAGGGGCTGTCCCTGCTGCCAGCCCCCCAAGCAGCCCCCTTCAAGCTGGTGTCCCAGCCACAGACGGTGCAAGTGAGCTCCCAGCCCACCTTCCTCGGGGGGCTGGTGCTGATGTCGGGGACCCCAGCAGCACCAAGGGATGGAACTGGCACCGGTCCCCTCGTGGGGAACTCCTCCAGTGCCAGCTCGGTGGGGCCACAGGGGCCCAGTGAGGCTGCGGACGGCTGCTGCACCCCAGGGACGCCGGAGCATGGTAGGAGTCGCTCCCCTCTGTCCCTCCCTCCTGTCCCCACCAGGACCCCTTTGCTGTCGGTGAGCCCCGAGGCGCGCTGTGTGCCCCGGTGCTGGTGCCACCTCGAGCCACCCCAGCTGGTGCTGGGGACGTGGCCATGGCAGTGCCAGGCTGGCCCTGAAACACCCGCTGGGGACACTGCCGCTGTCACCAGTCCCCACCTGCATCCTTCTCAGTGCCCAGCGCTGCAGGGCTGGGTGCTTCGGGGCTCAACCTGGCACGGCTCGGCACGGCGCGTGGCAGGGGGGCCGCACGGCACGGAGCCGAGCACGGTGCTGGCAGCGCTCCCGTCCCGCCCGGCCCCGGGGTGCCTGGCGAGCTTTCCACGCCGCCCCCCGGCACTGATTGTTTTCCCCGGCGTGGGGAGACAGGTTGGGACACATGTGCTGCATCCGCCACAGCGCCGAGCGCCGGGGCCGCGCTCGTGCCTCGTATCGCTGCGATCTTGTCCCGCGTCCAGCGCTTTCTTCCCTCCTCATCCCTCCTCGCCTTGGCACGGGGACAGATCCTGTTGCCTCCCTTCCCGCAGCGGCCCGGGGGCGGAGGAGGTGGCGGGGGGCCAAGGTCTGCTTTGACATGCTCGCACCACCCGCGCCCCGGGAAGGGTGGGGAGGAAGCGGGGCCGCGGGGCCCCCCCGGCAGAGCCCCAGCGAGCCCTCCTGGGGTCCCCAAGCCACCGCTCCCGTCCCCAGGCTGTCCCTGCACCGGTGGCTTCATCCGTGCCAGCGGTGTGGTGCACGATGCCCACGTGCCCAGCTGCAGCTCGTGGCTCTTGCTGTCACCCGTGGGATGTGGGACGTGCCCGTGGCCCTGTGCCACCACAGGCAGGGCCCCCCCAAGTGTCCCCTCACGGCGGTGGCACCACGGGGCCCCCGGGCGCTGGGCACGGTGCATCCCTGGCGCTGCCTCCCACCACCGCCTGCCCAGGCGTCCGGCCCTGAGCACGGCACGGCCCCGGGGATGGAGGGAGGACGCTGGGGTGGCCAGGGCACGGCCGCAGCCGCTGGGGCCGCCTGTTTACACGCCTGGGGATCATTGCCTGTCTCGCTCAGGTGCCTTGAAAGCCGCCGTCGCCGGGGCTCTAAGTACTAACGCTCGCGAAGGCATCCATACATCTGCTCCGGGCTGCAGTGAATCATCCCGCAGCAATGCCCGTGGCTGAGCCAGCCTGGCTGGACCCGAGCTGGGGGGGACACAGCAGGGTCGGGGGGGCTGGTGATGGGATGGCCGAGCCGGGCATGGCCGGGCCAGGCTGCGGAGCGGGCGCGAACCGGAGGGCAGCGCGTGGGCACCGGCACCGGGACAGAGGCTCCTGTGCCAGGAAGAGGTGGGGACGGGGCAATTCCTCTCCCAGGGGACACCAGGGCCTGAGCCAGTGGCACCCACGGGTGCACGCAGCCACAGTTCGCCCTGGGTGTTGGGGGCTGTTGGTGGTGTGCTCGGGCCCACTCTTTTGTTTTCGGGAAGCGCCGAGCTTCACTTCCACGGCCGCCGTGTTTCACTTCCACACCGAGCACCCCAATCACCCACGCAGGGCCCCGAGGCGAGGAGGAGGAGGAGGAGGAGCGGAGGAGGAGCCGTGGGCTGCAGCCTCCCTCCTGCCTTGCACCCCAGGAGCCATTCGGCCCCAGTGACCAGCTCGTGGAGCAGCCACACGGCCGGAGCCGAGGTAGGGGCGGACGGAGGCACGCGGGGAGGCCGGCGGGCACAGGGTGCCGGGGCAGGGCGAGCGCCCTGGTTCCTGTATGCTTGGTGGGCAGGGTGCTTGGTGTCATGGCAGGGTTTTGGTCCCTGTCACTGCAGCAGGGCCCCATGGTCTCACTTCCTCTTCTGCTTGTGGTGGGTGTGCGGCACCCGGCCCGGTGCAGCTCCACGGCCAGCCCGGCTCCGGGTCCGGCTGTGGATGGGGCTGGTCACTGCTGTCCCCTCGGGTCCTGCGTGGCGTTGGGAGTGGTGTTTCTGGGTCACGCTCAGCAGGGTGAGGACCGGCCGTGGCACGGTGGGCACTGTCACCACGGCGTGGCCACCACGGGCTCTTGTAAGGGGTGGGGGATCTGCACCCCAAAGCCCTCCGTCCCCACACCACAGGGGCAGGCTCACTGTGGCTGCATCCTGCGAGCCTTTCGGCCGCGCTCCCTGCACCCGGCGATGCTCAGCTCCTTTCCCATCGCTGCCTCCCTCCACCCCTGTGAGCTTATTACAGGCTTCTCCGGCCAACGTGCCGATTAACCCCGCATCAGTAATTAAACCATCCCGGGATACCACGGACCCGGGCTTACTCGTCCCTGCCTGGAAAATAAACCATCCTAAATGAGCCCTGGAACAGGTCCGGCTACAGGGAGCCATTATCCCGGGCCACATGAAGAGATAATGAAGAGCTCCCTAATGGCCCCACATGGGCCGCCCGGCCGCCGCGCTCTCGGCCGCGGTTTCTGGCGGAGGGCGGCGGGGCCGCCTGCGGCACCGGGGGGCCGTGGGCGCAGCACCCAGCGCCTCTGCGTGGCTCCACCCGCACCCCTCCGGCTGTTTGTGTCTGCTCGGCGCTGCCGCCGGCATGGCATGGCACGGCACGGCATGGGGCAGGAGGTGACAGCCGTGCTGGGAGCCCCTGCGTGGGTATCGCAGCCCCGGGAGGTGAGGGTGCAGGCGCTGCGCCCTGCCTGGGGTGGCCGGGCACCCTGGGGTGGCGGTGGTGCGGAGGTGGGGAGGCTTTGTGGGGCGCTGGGGGTGTTCCCTGCTTGGGGGAGCAGAGGTGAGGTGGGGACACGCGGGGTGCTCGGGGCTGGCCCAGCTCCTCCTGCCCGCGCTGAGCTCGGGGTGGCACTCGGGTGGTGCTCGTCCTCCTGGTTGTGGCTTGGGGACTGGGGGTGGGGGCACCGTCGGGGTGGCTGCAGGCAGTGGCTGCGTCGCTTGGTTCCGAATCTGTCCTGGCAACCTCGGGGACAGGGTGGGGGGCAGCTGGGGGTCCTGGCACCGCGTGGTGCTGAGGTGAGTGGGGAGCAGGGCAGGACGAGCCCCCCCAGCTTGCTCCAAGCTGGGCACCCACGGGAGCAGGCACTGCTGCGGGCAGCACCCTGCCGCCTGTCCCCCCCCCCCAGCCAGCTGGGTGTCACGGCTGTCACCAGGAAGTCCCGGGCTGTTTTGACATTTCCGAGGAAAGCCCCAGCCAGTGCCACCAAGGGCGCTGTGGTACCGTGGGCGGATGGGATCTGGGCCATGCCAGGTTTGGAGAGATAAAATCTCCCCCCGGGAGGGCGGCGTGCACAGCACCCTGGGGTGCTCCCAGCCGGCTGCTCGCCAGGCCATGCAGCGCTGCTGTCCCCAGCCCTGCCACCTTCCCGGTCACCTGCATTATCCTGGCAGGTGCAGTTGATCCAGCACCACCCAGCAAGGTGGGCTCGTGCCCACTGGTGGCCACGGGGCACCCGGTCGCCCCCTCCCCGGGACGCACGGCACCGAGCGCATCGCTCCGTCTGCCTCCTGGACCCTGCGGGTCCCTGTCCCCAGGACAAGTGGCACGTGGCTGCGTCGGCAGCTTGGGCCGGCGGCAAGCTGCTGCTCGAGCCTCGCCAACGCCAAGAGATGGCTGGCACATATGTGCCAGGCGGGGAGGCTGCGGCGTGGGCTGGGGGACGCAGGCGCCGTGGGGCACTGCGGCAGCGGGGTGGGCAGCGCCGGGCGTGTGGGGGTCCCCGGCGCTTCCCCCACCACCGCCCGGTGCCAGGTGGGTGCCCTGGGGTGGGGGGGACAGCCCCGGGTGCCACGGAGCTGGTGGGGGTGCTCGGGGGCCACCCACGCCATGGGTGCTCAGGGTGCCATTTGGGGATGGGGGCGTCGCCGTGCCGGGGTCCCCGTTGGTGCCGGCTGAGCTCAGAACGGGCAAACTCGGTGCATGGGCGGGGGGCGGGGGAGGCAGGGTTGTTGCCATGCTGGGCATGTGCGAGCGCAGCCGGGCGCCAGCCCGCGATTGAGCCCCGGAGGGGACGGCACCGGGCTGCGGAGCTGCAGGGACCGGGGGACGGGGACACCCGGGGTCCCCCCCCCCCCGTCCCCAGCCAGCTGCGTGGGAGCGGGGACGTCGCGTCGCAGAGGTAGGACCCGAACAATGGCCGTGCTGGGAGGGAAAAGGAGAAGGAGGAGGAGGAGGAGGGGGATGAGGGCTCGGGGGCCCCTGGAAGCCGCCACACAAAGGGCTGGGGTGGGCGGAAAGCGAGGGGCTCTGGCTGCACGCTTGGTGGCTCTGGTCCTGCTGGTACCCGGTGGCACCGTGGTGGCACTGCCACCCTTCACCCTCTTGGGGCTGGACACGCATCTCGGTGCCAGCCCCCATGGCGGTGCCACCGCCTGCGCTCCCCTCCTGGGTTACAGGTGCCTGATGCAAAGCAGGGTGCAGGGCCGTGCCCGGAGCCCCCCCGTGCACACCAGGGCTGCGCCACGAGGTGCCCGCTGGCCATGGCACGGGGTGACAATGAAGGATGCTGCTGGCTGGGACCGGGTGCCGGTGCTTGAGACTCCACCGCTTGCCGAGCTGTGGGTGGCATCGTGGAGGGCTCGGGCGGATGCAGGTGCTCGATGGCCCACATTGGGGCAGAATCACCCCAATGATGCCGCTAAGGGACTCCCACGTCCCCTCTGCCTGTGGTGCCGGGGGGGCGGCGCGCCCCGTTGCCGAGCTTTGCCTCGCCAGCTGCCAGGAATGCGCCGGGGCTGCGTGCCCGCCTGCGCGGCTGCTGCTGGGGTAACGGCGGTGAGGCGAGCAGCAGCCAGCCCGGGCGTCCCACGGGGCACGGGAGCAAGCTGGGGACGGGGTTTGGGGTTGTCCCTGCTCCCCGGCAGCTCTGGGCTCACCCCGCGTTCGCCCCCGCGCAGGGAGCAGCCTGGAGCCACAGGAGAGCAGCATGGAGGCGCCGGCCGTGCTCGAGGAGCTGCCCCCGGGCGCTGCGCCCGGCAAGGGGGCGCATGAGCTCTTTGGCTACGTGGGGATCGAAGCCGTGCTCGACCAGATGAGGGTCAAGACCATGAAGACGGGCTTCGAGTTCAACATCATGGTCGTCGGTGAGCGCTCGCGGGGCTGGTGGCTGGAAACGTGATGCCACAGTGCGGGGGGAGGATGGGAAGAAGCAGGCTTTTAACAATAAATTAAAAAAACAACAAAACAAAAAAAAACAATAAATTGGGGAAGGATGGATCCTGTAGCGTGACACAGTGGTGATGCTTCCTGCAGCACCAGGAGCTGGGAAACATCCCAAGCTTGGTCCTGCGGGACTGGGATGCTCCTAAGTGGGTACCGAGGCGTTACCATAGGGAGAGGGGTTATAAATACCATCAGAGGGGACAAAGCGGCGCTGCTGGTGTCCCCTCAGGGCAGAGCGGGCTGGGGAAGTCCACGATGGTGAACACCCTCTTCAAGTCCAAAGTGAGCCGCAAAGCCTCGCAGCCCGGCCAGGAGGAGCGCATCCCCAAGACGGTGCAGCTGCAGTCGGTCACCCACGGTAAGGCCACCGGTGCGGTCGTGTCCCTTAAGCCCCGGGGAGGAGCAGGGGAAGCCTCCTTCATGCGCGGAGCCCCCTGACCCCCACCTGCCCCGTAGTCATCGAGGAGAAGGGTGTGAAGATGAAGCTGACGGTGACGGACACGCCGGGCTTCGGGGACCAGATCAACAACGAGAACTGGTAGGGTGCGGGCGGGGGCGGGGGAGGTGGCAGCATTTTGGGAGAGGGTGACCCCCCCCTCCCCGTGGGGCTCTCTGATGCCGTCCCTGCGTCACCAGCTGGGACCCCATCATCAAGTACATCAACGAGCAGTACGAGAGGTACCTGCGCGAGGAGATCCTCATCACCCGTAAGAGGAAGATCCCAGACACCAGGGTCCATGGCTGCGTGTACTTCGTCCCCCCCACGGGCCACTGGTGAGTACCACCCACCCCTGGCACCCCTGGGTGCTGCCGGAGGGGCAGCAGGGTGACGGACGTCCCTCTCAGGCTGAGGCCCCTCGACCTGGAGTTCATGCGGAGGCTCAGCAAGATCGTCAACGTGGTGCCGGTGATCGCCAAGGCCGACACGCTCACCCTGGAGGAGCGGGCAGAGTTCAAGCAACGGGTGAGGGCACCCCCGGGGGGCTCCTGGTCCTGACACCCCCCGCCCCCAAACTCAGCCCAGCACCATCTCACACCCCGTGCCCCGCAGATCCAGCAGGACCTGAAGGCCCACGCCATCAGCGTGTACCCGCAGGAGGACTTCGACGAGGACCCTGATGACCGGTTGCTCAACAACGTGATTCGGGTGAGGGCCGGGATATGCTGGCGTTTTGGGGGCCGGGGGGAGCGCGGTGGCACCCTGGGGTGACCGTGCACCCCTGGGCCCGCAGGAGAAGATCCCGTTCGCCGTGGTGGGGGCGGACCAGGAGCACCAGGTGAACGGCAGGCGGGTGCTGGGCCGCAAAACCAAGTGGGGCATCATCGAAGGTAAGGGCAGCCAAGGGCGACCGGGGTGCCAACAGGGTGTCCTGGAGGGCAGCAGCACCCCTGGGTGCACCCTTGCCTGCTCTCCCCGTGGCGTGGGGCTGTGCCCGAGGTCCGGTGGCCCCCACCCCACCCAGGAGGTCCCCACAGCCTGCTCTGTCTTGCCTTGCAGTGGAGAACCCGATGCACTGCGAGTTCCCCATGCTGCGGGACCTGCTCATCCGGTGAGCTGGGGAACGGGGCTGGGGGTGCCCAGGACCCTGCTGGAGCACCCCAGGGTGAGGTTGGGGGGTGGGGGGCACCCCCAGACACAGGGGAGGTGTGTGACGGTGACTTGGTGCCCTTCCTCCTCGCTGCCACCCCGGGCAGGTCCCACCTGCAGGATCTGAAGGACATCACCCACAACGTGCATTATGAGAGCTACCGCGTGCGGCGGCTGAACGAGAGCAACCGGGTGGCGCTGAGCCCCGCCAACGGGCTGCCGGGCAAGGACGAGGACGACAGCAACCTCTGAGCCCTGGGACCCCGAACCCCGTGGCGGTGCCCGTCCCCTGCCCCACCAGTGACTGTGCTGCCCCGTGCCACCTCTGGCTGGCCGGCTGGGGACGGACCCACGCCCCCCGACGTCACCTTCCCCCATCCCCGGACACCTCATTGGGTGCAGAGGGACGCCTCGCACCCCCCCCCCGGCCCACGCTGGCTCAAGGATGTGAGCAGAGGGGGCTCCCAGGGTGTCCCCGTCCCCAAGTCACCCCCAGCCTCGCCACTGGGCTTCACCAGGATCCCCCGAAGCCCGCTCGGCATTAAAGGTGAAGCCGGAGCCTTCAGCATCCACCATCGTCATCCTCCCCCTGCCACCCCCTGCTGCGGTGGTGTCCCCGGGGGCTAGCAGGGCGCGGGTCCCCTCCCTGCTGTCACCCCACCGGCCCAGCCCGGTGACGGCAGCGGGCGCACCCGGACTTTGAGCCGCTTATCGGGCCCCGGCCGTGCCCGCAGGGAGCGGCAGCAGCACCCAGAGGTGTGCGGGCTACACCCTGCTGCTCCCCGCTGCGTCACCCCCGGCTGGGGACCCCGGGCCCCCTGCCTCCCCCCGGCACGGGGACATTTCCAAGGAGCCCTAGGATGTTAGGGCGCAGCACCCCGAAATCCTCACTGCAGCACCGGCAGGGCGCGGGGGCCCCCTGGGTGCTGCTGGGGTGCGGAGAGCCCCCTTGGTGCCTCCCGCCCCCGAGGCGGGGCCCGGGCTGGGTGCCAGCACCCGGCCCCCCCCCGTCGAACCGTGAACCGTCACCAGCAGCGCCGGCCCCGCGTTAATGATCCACCCGCAGCCAGCCCCGGGCCGTGCGGGGCCGTGCTGGGGACGGGGAGCGGGGTTTGTGGTTTGGGACCCCCGGGGATGTTGTGCGTGGGCCGGCGGCCGGCGGCTCCCCCCCGTGCGCTCCACCCCTCGGTGCCGGCACGCAGAAAATAGCGGAAGCAGGCGGTGGCCACTTCCCGGCGCTCAGCTTGGGAGCTCGGCGGGGCCATGGCGTTGGTGAGGATGAATCTGCGAGCCGTCACCTCCTGGGTGGGCATCGCCCGGCTCTTCGCCATCCTGCTGTCCTGCATCGCCTTCAGCCTGGTGGCCTCCACCGGGGTTTACGGGGGCCCCTACGGGACGTGGTGCATGTTCAGCTGGGGCTTCTGCTTCGCCGTCACGCTGCTGATCGTCCTGCTGGAGCTGTTTGAGCTCTACCCCAAGCTGCCCCTCTCCTGGGACGACTTCACCTCGGCCTTCTCCATGCTGGCGGCGCTGATGATCTTCACCAGCTCGGTGGTGTTCCCCTCCGTTTTCATCGGCAGCCCTTGCAGCAGCAGCATCTGCATGCGCCAGGCGGCCGCCACGGCCATATCCTGCCTCTGCTTCCTCGCCTACGCCCTCGAGGTGGGGCTCACCCGCGCCAAACCGGGGGACATCAGCAGCTTCCTCTCCACCGTGCCCGGTCTCCTCAAGGTGTTTGAAGCCTACGTGGCGTGTCTCATCTTCTCCTTGCTGGATACCTACGACTCCGTGCCCGGCCTGCAGTGGTGCGTGGCCGTCTACTCCGTCTGCTTTGTCATCACCCTCCTCATCATCATCTTCACCATCGGCCGCTGCCTCAGCTACATTCCCTGCCCGCTGGAGAAGGTGCTGGTGGCCTACAACGCGCTGGCCATGCTCATGTACCTCACCGCTGTCATCATCTGGCCCTTCTACAGCTTCAACAACAGGAGCCGGCCCAGCCCCTGCGGCGCGAACTGCTCCTGGAACAAGCACCTGGGGGTCACCTTCCTCACCATCTTCAACTTCCTCGCCTACCTTGTGGACCTGGTCTACTCCACCAAGATGGTCTTCATCAGGACCCGTTCCTGAGGGCGGCGGGGTGGCCACGGGGCCGGGCAGGGAGCTGAGGAAGAGGCCGGACGCCTCGGAGAGCTCCTTCCTCCCGGCCTCCCCCCGTGCCGGGGAGCAGCGGTGGTGCTGGGGGTGCCGGCGGGGGGGGAGCCGGGTGGGGGGGGATCCCGATGGCCTGGGGGCGGGGAGGGCTTTGGGATTAAATTTGGGTCGTTTTTCACTTGCTTCTGCTCCGCTTTCTTCCCCTTTTTTTTTTTTTTTCATGGCTGGGTGGGGCTGTTCTGAGTCACCCCCCTGGGGCTGCATGGTAGCAGGGGGACACCGGCCTTCGGCAGCTCCTCTTCTCTCCTGCTGGAGTTAAACGGGGCACGACCAGGAAAAAAAACAGCCGGGATGCTTCTGACTTGGCATCGCAGGACCCTGCAGAACGGGTTCGGGAGGAATGTGGCTGCTGGGGGGGGGCACAGTCCCCAAGCTCGGGGAGAGGTCTGTCACCGTCACCTGAGTGAGAGCCCCCGCGGTTGGAGCGGCTGCGCCCGTGCCGTGCCTGCTGTTCCACACCGTGGTGGCAGCAGGGAGTCCCCTGCCTGAGGACACGGGGGTGCCACCACGAGGCTGGTGGCACAGGAGGGTGCCACCACGCTGGGAAGAAGGGCGCAGAGCGGTGCAGGCGTGTCCTGTAGGCACGGGAGACAGGCACCCACGGGGCACGGTGTCCCCACGCTGTCCCCAACCCATGCTGCTCCCTCGGGTTTTGCCTCCCCAGACATCACCGCTGCTTTTAGCCAGGCTGCCCTCCCCCTGCTTCTTCACCAGTGCCACCTCCCTGCCACCACCGTGCCACCGCCTTGTCCCTGCCACCTCCCAGCCGGGTGCCACAACCCCACGCTGGCTGTCACCTCGCCACCGCGACCTTCGCCCTGCCGATGGGGCCCGCGCTCGGCCGTCGGAGCCTCTCGAGGCAGAAATTTTTTGAGCAAATAAAGGAAAAAAAAACCGCACGGCCCGGCGCAGCCCTGCCCAGCGCCGGAGCGGAGCTATTTTTAGTGCCTGAGTTGATTGAAATTCATAGAGGAAAGAGGCGCGGGAGCGCGCGGCGGCCGTCACCGGCGATGAGTTGCAGCGCTTGGTGCCGGTAACGGGGAACGCAGCGGGGCTGCGGCCGGGGGGCACGGGGAGGCTGGGGCGTGGGGAGGCAGCCACGGGTGGGCTGGGGGTGTGTGGGGGGTGTGTGGGGGGGCTCCCAGCCCGCTGCACCCCACGCAGGGATCTCGTGGCCCCGGGGTGTGCGGTGGTGGCACCGGGAGTGGCTGGGCGCCGGTGCCGTGCCGTGCCTTGGGGTGCCCCGGTGCCGTGCCGTGCCGTGCCGTGGGGAGCCCCGCTGCCGTGCCGTGCCGTGCCGTGCCATGGGGTACCCAAATAGCGCGCTATGGGGCGCGCCGGTGCTGTGCCATGGGGAGCCGCCGTGCCGCGCCGTGCCGTGCCGTGCCGTGCCGTGGGGAGCCCCGGTGCGGCTCGGTTGCCGGTGCAGGAGCGGTGCCGGTGCCGGTGCGCGGCGGATTCCTCCCCCTAGGGGTCGGTGTGCACCGGAGCGGCGGCGCGGGAGGCGGCAGCTCCTGCGCACGGCCCGGGGCGGCCGGGGCACGGCGGCGGCGGGGAGCGGGGAGCGGGGAGCGGGCACCGCTGCGGGCCCGGGTGAGTGCGGCCGGGGCGGGGGGCGGCGGAGCCGGGGCCGGGGGGCTCCCCCTCACGATACCCGAGCCGGCAGCCGGGGCCCCGGGATGAGCGGGGCGGGCGGTGGGGAGGGGGGTGATGGAGCAGCGGGCACCCCTCTCCGGCAGCCCCGGGCCGACTGGAGCGCACGGTTCAGCCCCAGGCTGGTTGGGGGTCCCCAGGGGGGTCCCCTCCTTCAGCTGGCTGCGCCGCATGCCAGGGCCACCTCTGTCGCTGGCGGTGGGTGAGGAGCCCGCCGAGAGGGGTTTAGCGTCTTGCAAGCCAGCACCAGCACCCGGCCCCCTTCCCCATCAGCTGGAAGCCCCTGTGACCCCCCGAGATGTCCCTGTGGCCCTCAGTGACCCTGTGGCCCTAGGGACACCTCCGTGTCCCCGTCTGGACAAGCAACTCCCAGGCAGCCCCCATCAGCTTCCCCAAAGGGGGCCAGGTCTGAGCCCCACTTGAGGTGTCTGTCTGGGGGCTTGCATCCCTGCCGTGTCCCTTCTGTGTCCCCTCTGTGTCCCCTCTGTGTCCCTTGGGGCTGCAGGCCATGGCCAGGAGCCCCCCCCAAGCTGCTGCAGCTGGAGCGGGGACCAGGGGCAAGCGGAGCAGCCTGGCAGTGCCCCTGGCTGGGTGTCACCAGGGGAGGGACCCCCACAGAGCCCCAACCTCGTGGGGACACGGCTGTGGGTGCTCCCTGGGGGCACCCAGGTGGGAGCAGGACTGGGGTCAGGGTCTGTCATGACCCCATGGGTCTTATCCCACCCATCCCGTTGTCCCCACAGCCGTCTGCGTGGCAGGATGGGGATGTGGCACCCCCAAACTGATAGCGCCGTTTTTGGGGAGGGAGGGTGGGGAGAGAACAACATACATGTGCTCCAGGACAGCTGCACCGGGCTGCGGGTGTCTGCACGGCAAGGAGGGGGTTCAGGCATGCCCTGGGGGTGTCGGGGTGCCCCGGGGTGCCGGGGTGTCCCCGTGGCCGGTGCGCCTGGGGCTGCTCCTCGCACCGGTGACCTCGCAGCACTGCCATGGCAACGCCGCGTGAAGTC
Source organism: Aythya marila (assembly GCF_965140915.1). Lineage (NCBI taxonomy): Eukaryota > Metazoa > Chordata > Aves > Anseriformes > Anatidae > Aythya > Aythya marila. Next base: position 5,655,315 of record NC_139056.1, on the reverse strand, counting down.
ACCGGTGCTCGCGGCGCGGTGCCAGCGTGGGCGTCCGCTCCCGCAGCCCGCTGCCACCCCATGTGTGTGTGTCCGTCCGTCCCCCCCCCATAGGATGAGCTGCGCCCCCGCCAGCGCCGACGCCTGACCCCGCCACCATGCTCGTCAAGGAGTACCGCATCTGCATGCCGCTCACCACCGAGGAGGTGCGGGGGTGTCCCCCCCCTGGGGAGCGTGGGGGGCACTGGGTGGTGGTCCTGGGGGATCAGATGGGCTGGGGGACACCCCAGTCCCCGCTACTGTCCCCTCGGGGTGAGGACTGTGCCTCGGTTAAGTCATTTTGGCCACAGTTGTTGGGTGCGGGATGCGCTGTGTGGTGTTTTGGGGTGCGAGCACAGGGCCCCCCGGCACATCCCATCGCTGTGCACGGTGCCCCCGGGGCAGCGCAGAGGTGGCAGGCAAAGGGCTGCGTTTTGGGTGCTGCCGGAGCGGCCCAAATCCCCTCCAGCAAGCAGCAGCAATGGCTGGGGCCGTTCTGGGGAGCAGGGGCTCGCGGCAGCTGCACCCACACCTGCGGGTTTGTGGCAGCACCTGGGGAAGGTTTGCAGTTAGGCGGAGCGGTGAGGAGACCTGCCCGGCAGCCGGGATGATGGATGGGATCTCGGGCACAACAACAATGCGGTCACTGCGCCGCCGCACCGCCGAGTACGGGCACACACGGCCGTGGGTTTTGTTTTTTTTTTTTTTTTCCTGGCCTGCCCAGGCAGGCAGGCAGGGAAATCGCTGCAGGTACCTGGGCAGTGGGAAGGGCAGGATCCGGCCCTCGCCCATGCGTGAGAGCAGGGGGACCCTGGGGAGACGCCTGCCTGCTGCACGGCTCGGGCTCTGGCACCGCTTTGCTCCGTGCCTCAGTTTCCCCTCTCGCTCACTGCAGTACCGCGTGGGGCAGCTGTACACCATCAGCAAGCACAGCCACCAGGAGAGCGAGAAGGGCGAGGGCGTGGAGGTGGTGAAGAACGAGCCCCACGAGGACCCCGTCCATGGCCCCGGCCAGTTCACCGAGAAGCGCGTCCACCTCTCCAGGTGAGGCACCCGACTGTGGTCCCGTCCTGCCCCAGCTCCGCGGGGACACTGCTGTGCTGGGGGGCACGGGCAGGGGGTGGTGTGACCCCGTCCCTGCTCCCAAAATCCTCAGGGAGCAGCCTTCCCAAAGAGGGGCTGCACCTGCCTCCGGGGATGCACCCACCTTTTGGGGGATGCACCCATCTCCCAGGGGAGCCCCCATCTCCTGGTGTGCACCCATCTTCGGGGACTGCACCCATCTTTGGGGACTTCACTCATCTCCTGGTGTTCACCCATCTTTGGGGACTGCACTCATCTTTGGGGTGCGCACATCTCTTAGGGGCTGCACCCATCTTTGGGATTGCATCCATCTCCTGAGGGCTGCACCCATCTTCAGGGACTGCACCCTTCTCATCTCCTGGGGTGTGCGCATCTCCTGGGGGCTGCACCTACCTTTGGGGACTGCACCCATCTCCTGGGGTGCACCCATCTCTTCGGGGTCTGCACCCATCTCCTGGGGTGTGTACACCCCAGGAAGCTCCTAGGGGCAGCACCTACCCTTGGGGACTGCACCCATCTCCTGGGGTGCACCCCACCCATCTTCGGGGACTGCACCCATCTTAGGGACGTGTACATCTCCTGGTGCGCACCCATGTCCTGGGGTGCCCCCATCCTTGGGGGCCTCACCCTCTCCCAGCCCACCCCTCCCCATGGGTCCCACTGCACCGCCCCGGGCTGTGCGGGGACACCCCCGGCTGCTCCCCTGCCCGTCCCGGGGTGTCCCCGTGTCCCCACACGCAGCCCCGGGTGCCTTTTGGGTGGCCGCAGGCACGCGGCGCTGCTGTCCCCGTGTCCCCGCCGCCAGCTGCGGCGCGCGGCCGAGCGTGCACCGGCGGCTCCCCCGCCGGGGAGTCGCTGGCGTTAGACGGGATATTTTTAGCTGCGGCACTCACGATTCTCCTCTCGGGGATGTTATTTATAACACCTGAAAATTAATCAAAAAACACCGCCGCTGGGAGGGAGGCAGCCGCCGTGGCGAGCGGGGCCGGATCCTGCCCGGGGAACGGGGCCAGGGGTGCCTGTGGGGGGACAGGACCGCGATGGGGACCTGGTCTTGGGGTGATGGGGAGGGTCTTGGGGTGATGGGGGGTTCTGGGGTGGTGGAGGGGTTCTGGGGAAGGGGTGAGGTCCCTGGGGAGGTGATGGGGGTCTGGGAGCTGTGCCGGCACGACAGGGCCGTGCTCCTGGGCCGTATCCTGCCTCCCTCCCCCAAAACAGCAAGCTGCCGAGCTGGGCCCGGGCGGTGACCCCCCGAATCTTCTACATCACGGAGAAGGCCTGGAACTACTACCCCTACACCATCACGGGTGAGACACGGGGACGGGGCCGCCCGGCACTGCGGGGCCAGCCGTGTCCCGGTCTCACCTCTCCCTCTCTTCCCCCACGGTGCCACCCGTGATGCTGGCGTGCCGCGCGGCCCTGCAGAGTACACGGTAAGGGCACGGGGGGGGGCCCGGTCCCTTTCCCATCATGTGGCTGGGGAGGGGGCGCCAGGGTGGGCGTCCCTCGGGGACCAGCTCCCAGGCGCTCTCCCCGCAGTGCTCCTTCCTGCCCAAGTTCTCCATCTACATCGAGACCAAATACGAGGACAACTGCGGGGACAGCGAGAACGTGAGTGGCACCGGCCGCGGCCCTCCCCGCCTCCTGAGCTGGTGGCACGGCTGAGACCCGGCAAACTCACCGAGGGGGGAGTACACGTGGCCGGTGCTGACCCCTCTCACCCTCCCTGCCCACCCCAGATCTTCCACAGCGATAAAATCCTGGGCGACCACGAGGTCTCCTTCCTGGACATCGCCTTCGACGAGATCCCCGAGCGCTACTACCGCAGCCTGGAGGTAACGGGGCTGGGGGGGGGACAGCTTCTTGGGGTGCCCCTCTCCGGGTCCCCCCATCCCCGGCTCATGGCCCCGCTCTGCGCCCCAGGACCCCCGGTTCTTCAGCTCGGCCAAGACGGGCCGGGGGCCGCTGCGGGAGGGCTGGCGCCAGCACACCAAGCCCATCATGTGCTCCTACAAGCTGGTGACCGTCAAGTTCGAGGTGTGGGGGCTGCAGACGCGCGTGGAGCAGTTCGTGCACAAGGTGAGGGCGGCCGAGGGCGGCGCGGGGTCACCTGGGTGTGGGTGCTGACGGCCGGTGTCACAGGTGATCCGGGACATCCTGCTGATCGGGCACCGGCAGGCCTTCACCTGGGTGGACGAGTGGTGCGGTGAGTCCCCGCGGCGTCCCCCAGCCCCTCTGCGCGCGGGACCCCCGATGCCACCAACCGTGTTGGCTGTTCCTCCTGCTCCCCGTGCCCCCTGCCCGCCCTGCCTGGTTCCCCTTGGGTTCCCACCTCGGCACACGTTGGTGGTCCCCGTGCACATGGAGCCCCCCTGCACCACCGCTGCGCCCCCCGGCATGGCTCAGTCCCCTCCCCGCAGGGTTTTGCTGCCACCTCGCCTTCACCCGCTGCCCCTCTGCTCCAGCCCTTGTCCCCTGCCCCACGGGGACGCCGTGCCCGGGGCTGGCACCTGATGAGGTTGGGGACACCGGGGGGTGCAGGACGAGGCCGTGCTGGAGGCGGCTGTGAGCCCGCGTGTGCTCGGCAGGCATGACGATGGAGGAGGTGCGGCGCTACGAGCGGGAGACGCAGGAGGCCACCAACGAGATCATCGGCATGGTGGCCCCCACCATTTCGGTCAGCGAGGTGGGGCAGCCCACGGCCACGCACTCGGCCCCCGCCAGCGCCCCTTCCACCCCCCTGAGCGACGAAGCCCCCGATTTCCTCGCCCCCCCCAAAGCTCGGCCCCGCAAGAAGTCGGCGCCGGAGACCCTGACGCTGCCGGCGCTGCGGGAACGCGCCAGTGCCGAGTGAGGCCGCGCCGTGCCACCGTGCCATGCCACCTGCCCGGTCGGACTGTCCTCTCCTCCGTGCCAGCCCTGCCACCTGCCCCGTCCCCTCCGACGGATGCCGACCCCGAGGGGGGAACCCGCCGGCAGGGCGCAGGGGAGCCCCGTGGGGGTGCCGGCGACCCTGAGCCGCCGCGGGTGCCCGTGTGGGACGTTGTCACCATCGCCACGCCGGACCTGCTGTCCCACAGGGAGGGGACATCCCCGCTCCTCGTGCCAGGCAGCATCGGGCCACGGCAGCATCCCAGCCCCTTCGGTCCAGCCGTGGCCGGGCTGGGCGCGTGGCCGTGCCGGGCTGGGTACCGCGGCACCCGGGGAGCGATGCTCGAGCACCGCCCTGCAAGGTAGGCACCGGGCACAGGAGGGTGGGTGTGGGGGTGTCGGTGACAGCCCAGTGCCACCTCCTGGGGCTCCCTGTGGGATGCCGGGGGCCACGCAGCCCCATGCGCTCCGGGTCTCGCAGTCGGAGGCCGTGCCAGTGCGAGGGGTGCCGGGGCAGGCTCAGACCTGTATTTTCTTTGGGAAAACGAGGTCCTTTTCGGAAATAAAACTGGAGACGTGGCGGCTGGCTCCCAGCGGTGGTTTATTGGGCTGTGCAGAGGAGAGCTGAACCTGTGGCATCGCCACGTCCCTCCTTGGCACGTGGCACGCAGCTGGGATGGGCAGCATGGGGGTCAGGGTTTGTGGGGTGGGCCAGAGGAGCTCACGGGTGCCCCTGGGGGAACACGGCTCCCTTCCCTGCTAGTCCTCATCGCTGCCACCCTCCAGCTCCCCGACAGAGGCGGCCGGCCCCAGCAGGGTGATGTAGTAGGAGCTGCAGTAGACGGGCGCCTTGTTGGGGCTGGAGTAGACCTGCTCGGGCCGCAGGGAGGCAAAGGGGTTGGCGGCGTAGCCCGTGATGTGCGTCTCCAGCTCCACCAGGATCTGCAGCGAGGCCTTCAGCTCCTGCTCACTGCCGGGAGAAGGAAAGGAGGAGTCTCTGTGACTGTGTGGCTGGGGCCTTCCCTGCGGGGACATCCCCGCAGCCAGCTCGGGGGGCACACCGGGGGGCTCACCTGTAGACGGTGAAGAGGGTGGGCAGGCGGTAGTCCCGCAGCAGCAGCAGCGTGGGCAGCCAGCCTGCCATGAGGTCAGGGCAGGCGTGGAAACCTGTGGGGACGTATCAGTGAGTGGGGGGCACGCTGCCTGTGCTCCCCACCCCGAGAAAGCCCGGCTGGCACAGCGTGAGGCTGCCAGCAAGGACGGTCCCCGCTCCCCGCCAGGCTCCGGGTCCTGGGCTGAGCCCCAGGTCCGAGATCTGGAGCCCAAATGCAGGGACCCCTTTGGGTGCTGCTGGCACCCGAGCCCCAGGGTGTCCCCCCCTGCCTGTGGTGGCCCACGGTAGCGTGGTGCACAGCCGTGGTGAGCCCTGGGCACGTCCCAAAGTCCCCAGCAGCCTCGGGTGCTGCACCCTGGGCACTCACCCGGGTGGAAGCCCACCACCAGGTCGGGGCGTGCGGCCAGCTTGGTCTCCACCTGCCCTTCCCAGAAGTCGTGGTACAGCCCCTTGAAGCTGCTGAGATAAATCCTTCCCTGCGGCCCCGGCGTGGCCAGGGGGGGCCTCATGATGGGCCCGTCCACCACGTCCACCCCCACCATCACCACCTCCATGCCCCGCTGCCCCGGGAACATCCGCGCCAGCTCGTCGTAGTCGGTCACCCGGGTGTTGAGGGTCTCCACGTGGGACGCCCCCACCACGTGGACGGTGAGGGGCTTGGCGAGGGGGTCGATGCCGAAGAGCCGCAGCCCCAGGCCGATGGTGAGCGGCCGCGAGTGGAAGTCGGTGACGAGGCGGCGGACGGACTCGCGCAGCTCTCCCTCCTCCGGCCGGGGTTTCCCCGCGTTGGCCCAGAGGAGGCTCATGTAGCGCCCGGCCAGGACAGCTCCCAGCTTCTCCTCCAGCTGCTCCTGCATGGCAAACCAGTCCTCCCAGCCCGCCACGTCCCCAGCGGGTTTTGTCCAGGTCTCCGTGGGGAAGGGAATGTCACCTGGGGGCAGAAAAGTGGATTTTCAGGGGTGGCCCTGCAGGCTAGGCTGCCCATTCCCCCTCCAGCAAGCTGCAGGGAGTGGCACTGCCAGTCCTGGGTGAGCAGAGCTGGGAGGAGGGACCCCGCACGCTCAGGGGATGGGCTGTGAGGGGGAATTTGGGGTGGAGCAGTGCCCCCCGCCCCACCTGTGAAGACGAGCCACTCCACCAGCCGGTCCAGGGCCACCAGCTTCAGCTTCTTGCAGAACTTCTTGTGCAGAGGCCAGTTGGCACGCTGGCACGCCACGCCGCAGTAGTACACGTTCTGGCACCTGGGGCGACAGAGGCAGCGTGCCCAGCCCTGGGGGTGGGCAGGATCCGTGCCTCCCCCAGCCTCACCCCCGCCACCGGGCTGAGCTCGCCCTGCTGGGAGCCCGGGGACACTCAGCCCCACACCACGTTCCCCTGTACCTCTTGCATCGGCGGAGACTTTTGGGGTCAGGGAGGGCATCGGGGAGCTTCTTGCACTCGGCGCAGAACTTGAACGTGTCCTCCATCTTCTGGAACATGTCGAAGTAGGTCCGGATGCCAAAATCACTGCCCCTCTTCCTCCCGTCCATGGCAGATCTGAAGGGAGCCCAGAAGCGTTGCGGGGGTGAGTAGGGTCCTGCCCAGCCCAGCTGGGCTCGTGCCTTCCCTCTGCGTTTGTGGGATTTCACCTCTGGCCAAGAACATCCTGAGCCGAGCTGGTCGGGGACAAGGAGCCACAGGCGTCACCTTGTCCTGGGGGGATCTGGGGGTGCACCCAGGAGCCGGGGGGGACACAAAGCTCGGGGGAAGACACACAGCACCCGCACAGCCTGCCCTGGCTGCTCTCACTCACTTGTAGTCCTCGTAGCTCTTCATGTTGAGCTTCTGGAGGATGACGTGGGACAGCCCCGGCACGTTGCTGTCCATGGCTTGGAAGCCCAGGGAATCCATGTCGGGCGCCCTTGCTGCTGCTGCTGGCTCCTTCGCCAGCTTCTTGGAGGCTTTGCGGGCTGCTCCTTGCCCCCGCTGGGCCATGCTGGCAGTGGGACGGAGGGGTCCGGACACAGGGGGTGCCCAGCTCCTGGGAGACCCCTCCAGGCGTCCCGATGCTTGTCCCCGTCCCACCAGGAGCAGGGTGGTGACCGGGGCAGCAGCCTGGCCGCACGTCCCGCTCCTGGCACGGCGGGGCTGAGCTCAAATGTCAGCCCCAAGAAGGCCAGGCCTCCCGGCCGGTCTGACACCGATAGCAAAGCTATTCCCGGCACCACCTCCCGGGCAGGGGCCAGCCCCCGTATGGGGCTCCCCAAAAAAAGGGGCCGGGGAGGGTGACGGGGTGCCTGGAGCTGTCTGAGGGAGGTGTCGGGGGGATGTGAGGGGGATTGGTGGAGGGACTATGACTCGAAGCAAATCAGCTATGAAGTAGGTATGTGGTTTATTTTGGTGCTGGGCACGTGCGGGATGGCTCCCAAAGGCATGCGCACCCTAACGGGGCAACTTGCCCTGGTGATATGCAATAAAGAGCATGAAGTTTCCCAATACACCTCTACACGTGCATAACCTGTCCCCGCTGTGTACTACAATTAGCTCCAAGCAGTCGTTTCCATAAAACTGCTCTTATCTGCCCAGTGCCTGCTGCTGGTGGTGGTGGGGCTGAAGGCCGGTAACTCCTCTCCATCACCAGCAGCTGCCCCCCGCCTTTGTGCAGACTCAGCTGCTCCTCGGCCCTCAACCAAACCACAGGGTCGGGCTCAGCTGTTTTTTTGAGGCAGGTTCCCCATTTTTGTCAGGAAAAATCCTCTGTGAGGGGCCCCGAGACTCCTCGTTTAGGTTCAGTAAGCAAAGACACTCAGCAATATGTATTTTAGTACCATTAAGCGAGCCGCTGTTATTCCATTCCTGGCTTTAATAATTACAATTGTTTTATTTAGAAATCATTAATGCAATTAAACAAGCCCCCATCCTTCTGTCCCTGGCTCCAGGCTTTGGGGACAGCCCTGCCCCATGATGGGGGCACAGCCCGCCCCCGCCTCCCCCCCCCCCCCAGGGGCCTGGCACGGGCTGCCCACACCCAACATGGCGGCCACGGCGGCTTCAAGGGCACGCGGTCCGCGGCACGTGACGTGGCGCTGAGGGTCGGGAGCTCGCGAGAGCGGCCGGGTTGCCGTGGTTACGAGAGGCGCGGCGCTCCCCCCTCCCCCGGGGTCTCTAAGGCCGCGGGTTCGAGTCCCGCCTCCGCCTCTCCCGGCTCCCGCTGTGAGTTTTCCCCTCTCGGCACCCCCGAAACTTCCTCACGGCTCCTCGGGTGAGGGTCCGGGGTCTATGGGGGCTGCAGGGCCTGGTGGGGGGGGTGTAGCACTGGGCACGGCCCTGCTGGGCGTGTGGGGTTTGGGGCTGGGCTGGGGGCGCAGCATGGGGGGAGCTTCCTTTAAGCACCAGGGAATTTGTGCTTCAGGTTCCTTCAGGTTCCTTCAAGTTCCTCTGGGTTCCTCCAAGCCCTTCACGTGTGTTCGCTGTGGTGTTTTGACGTCCAAGCCCCAACTGTCCGGGGAAGCTGCTCCTGGGGGGGGCAGAGGCCTCGTGTCACAGCTGGGTGTGATCGGGGCGGCTGCGAAGCTGGGCAGAAAGGAAAGGTGTTTTCACGTTTTTCTCCTCAGTCTTTTTCCCCGCAGAGCCATGGAGGCCCCCGAGGGGCTGTCTGCTCGGAAGGGATCCCTGCTGGAGCCTCAGGCTGTTCCCGGCGAGTCCCAGCCACTGTCAGCGAACGCGGTGCAGATCACAGTGGTGAAGGCACAGGACCTGGTAAAGCGCTTCTGGAAACGCCTCTGCTGGGTTAACAACCCCAACCCGAGGGGTTCTTTGTGCTGCCATCCAATTCTGGACCAGACATGAGACGATAAGGCTGTAGGGAACGATGCCACGCTGTGGCTTTGTCCCCTGCACCGAGGGCTCACTCACATAGACCGAAGGCTTGTGGCTCGCCTTGCTTTGGGGACACATTTCCTCAGCAGCCATCCAGGCGTGCTGTGGTGTGCTGTTGGCTTGACATGTCTCTGCCTTCCCTGCCTGGCTGTCTGTAAATCACCGGGTTTTGTTTGGTTGTGTTTTAAGCAAAACACAGTGGAAAATGGGCATCAGTGAGACAAGGAAGTCTAAGAAGAGCTGTTCTAGCATATAAAGCCAGGTTTTTGTCCCAACGACAGCGGTTTAAATTGTGTGGAAATCAATAGGGTGGCTCTAGGTTTGAAAAGGCAGTGCCTCCAGTGTGCCTATCGTACAAGACTGTGAACTAATTCAGATGAAAACACTACTAGTGTGCTTTCCATGTGCTGCGTGATACACCCAGCTGGCCTTGAAGTATTCGTGAGGATCTGGCATTTAGGAAGGAACGCGGAGGAGAATCTCAGCTACTGCTGCAAGCAGAGAAATGCAAATCCCTGCTTCAGCTCTAGCTGTAGACAAAAAGCAAACCAAAAGCATCTGCCCATATTTTTTATTTATTTTGTTAATGTTGTAGTACCTCTCACATTGATGGGTTCAGCAAACAGCACCTTAGGTGAGAATTAGAAGGCAAGAAGAGGGAAAACTGTGATGAAAATAATAGACCAGTGGTTTGATTGCATCTGCACTATTGCTTGTGATTCTGGTTGCTTTGTCTTAGAAAACGCTATGGCAAAAGGAGAGAGGCTAACAAAGGTGCAATAATAAGAACAACAATATGAAAAAAATCCATCTATAAGAAGCGTGGAATCTGTTTAATTAGAGGAGTTGTAGAGAAAGATGAGAGGAGTATAGGATAATTAATGGTACAGGGAAAGGTTAATTGGATTCTTCTGTTTAGTCTCTCACATAATACATGCTCAAGGAGACAGTCAGGAGGACTGAAAATTAAAACCAAGTGAATGAAGTCTCTTTTTGTGGAAAAGCCAATATGGAACTAATTACCCCAGTGACATGGAGAGAGGGAGCTCAGGGGCAGGCCCGAGGAGGTGAGGCACCCCTGCTGCTCAGGATGAAAGAAAAGCTTGGTTGGGGTACGGCAGCCCTTCTGTGCAGGGCTGTGGCTGCTCCTCCCTGGCTGGAGAAGGAAACCGTGTTTCTCCTGCAGCTGCCTGTCTCAGCAGTCCCTTGCACCACCAGGGAAGTGCCTGGTGCTTCCTCCCTGGATGGGGTTGCTCGTGTGTGAGGCCGTGCCTGTTCACCTGTGTTTGCAGCCCTTTGTGCGGATATTTTAAAATTAAGCCTCCTCATCTCTGTGCAAAGCAGGTGACGTGAAGCTGGTGTACCAACAAACTCCAGAGCTCCCCAAAGAGCTTGCTGGAGCCCTGGTTTGATTGCAGGGCTTGCTGCTGCTGCCATGTGATAGACACAAGCGTCCTGTGAGCTTGTGAGCTCAGCCATGCAGCTCAGGGACTACCTTCTTAGTACACAGCAAAAAAAAAAAAAAAAACTCTTTCCTGGAAGCACCGTATCTGTGGGATATTTTTGGATTTGCTTTAGATGTGCCTTTCATCCCCGTTCTTGGGATGAAGCCTGGATTTCTCCACCCCCTGCCCACACCCTTCCAGCAGCAGGTTTTAATGATCCCTGAGGCACCACGGGACGGTGGAGCAGGAAATTTCCCTCCTAAAGGCAGGTCTTGGCACAGCCAAGCTCTGTTCCTCTTCCCCATTCTTGCAGCAGAGCAGCCAAAGATTCCCACCGGTGTTCTTTGTCCTGGGTGGGGAACTGAGCTGCCTCCCAGGGGCAACTTTGGTCACGGGCCTGTTGCTGCAGAGCCAGCTGCCTCATCTGCTGTCTCTTTGTTTGACAGAAAAGCATCAGAAGTGACACCTCTTTTACTTTGGTGCGTGTGGAGTACGACGGAGTGATCCTGGGAGACTCCTCCACCACTCAGGTCTTGCCAAACGGGACAGCAAACTATAATTTCACGACCAGCTTTGAGTACAGCCCCGATGGGCCCAACTCCTTGGTCGACATTGCGCAGAAACCTGTGCTCTGTGAGTACCTGATGCTGCACCTCGCTCCTTGGAGGGGTGGAGGTGGGTGCTGTCAGCTGCTGCGCTCTGCCTTCTTGCTGCAGGAGTCACTCGGTCAAGAATAGCACTTAAGCAGCAGCAGCGGGGGGGGGTCTCAGCACTTCTGTTCTCATCTGTGCCAGCTGGAGGAATCCCCTTTCATATTGGCTTGGCTCTTTGGCTTCAGTGTTCTTGTCAGCCTTGGAGATGATATAGAAGCCTGTGCCGGAGCTGACACAGACCCTTTGCAGCCCCTGTTGGAGCTTACCACTCTGATCTGTTGATCTGAAACTATCTGAGAAACTTTGCCAGCTCCTATCTTATTATTATTATTTTTTTTCTGTCTAGTGACAGTGATAGAAGCATCGCAAAAGCAGAAGAAACAGAAGGAGGAGAAGGTCCTGCCTCTTGGCCAGGCTGTGGTGGACCTTCTGCCTCTGCTGCAAGGTACAACATCGATTTTCTCATCCTCCACAAACACTTCTTGCTCCCCAGCACTTGGTTGGTCTTTGCTCATGAACCCCTCTCTATAAGTTACCTCCTTCTGACCAAATGGGTTTCACAGAGTCTTTAGAAAGCTGGGTCTGTGGGGAGACAGGGGCAACAGCAGCTGCTCAGCTTTAGGAGTTGTAGCAGCACAGCTTTAGGCTGTGACTTCTCTGCAGAGGGTCTCAGTGGACGCTGTGCTCATTGCTTGTTCTTCTCAGGACAGTGTTCCTTTACGGTCTTGGCTCCTTTGTATGCTGTGCCTACCTCTCCATCTGAAAGCCTTCACCCAGAGGCTAAGGTATGTGGAGTTTGGAACTGTTCCTTCGCTTGTTCGGCTCTCTGCTGCTTTTTAATAGGAAGGCGAGCATGACTCAGCTGCCTCGCTCCTCGCAGGCATGTTACAGCCCTGTATGTTAGAAGCTTGGAGGCCTTTCCTGTTTCCATTGACGTCTGTCCCAGGGTGCTTATGATAGGTGAGGTCATGCTAGGAAATGCTAATGTGCGCAGCTACCAAATTGCCCTGCAAAAAAATATTCAAGATGGGAAGCACAGCGCTGAAAAATTGGGAAAAGGCAAAGGCAGGATTACTTGCCCAACATTATTAGTCCTTTCTGTGGATAAAACGTCTCACAGTCCATTATTGTACAACCTCTGACTGCCTCTCCTGCAAGGTCTTCGTTCATTCAGCAGATTGAAAAATACCCAGTGAATAAAGCAGGAAATGAAGTAGGAGACTGGGAAAGCGTGTCTGACTTGGCTTCTGATTCTCCACACACTTAGCACTCTGAGCGAATTAGGAGGATGGATATTGCATTTACTTTCCCATATTTAAGTGACATGATAAGCGAGGCATAACGAGCAAGGTGTGGGGCCACCTCTTAGGGAGGAAGGAAAATAAATGCTGAGCAGCTTTTCACTGCCCCCCATCCATCCAGGGTTGGGACAGGCAGCTGACGGCTGCACAGTGTGGAGATAGGGCAGAGTTGAAGAGTGGCTGGAGCTTTGACTTGAGCTGAATCACGAGGGCGTTGTTTTCTGTCCCTGGTGTTCTTTCTCCACGGCCTTTTTTACAAGATGCTGACAATACGTACGCCGTGCCCCCCAGTGGGCTCGGATTTAAACACACAAATATCGTAATTCAGACATAGGAAAAACTGACCGTGAAATTCCTTCCCTGTGCTGATCTGTTTTCTTTTACATCCGAAGTGAGGAATGAGATAACATCAGACGTTCTAGCCTTGGGTTTCTGCTCGCTTCTCCTTCAAGAGCAGAAAGTTATAATTGTCGGGTTATTGGCTCAATTTCTCCTTGTCCCACAGTGCGGCCTTGAAGTGACTGTGCGCACCGAGAAGCCCCTGCTTTCTGTGAGCCAGCTTTCAAGTGGCAACTTCCTGAGCGTCACGCTGGAGGCAGCTTACTCTGTCCCTGACGCCTTCGTTCCCACTGGACCCCCCCAAAACTACATGGCTTGCCTGCAAGTGCCAGCAGTCGGGGAGGTGAGGATGGGGCCTGGCACAGTGAGCTGGGTTTTAGTTGCTGCAGCACAGGTCGTTCTCCTACACTGGGGGCAAACAGCTAGATTGGGGTTGAAACTGGCAGTGTTCTTCCATGCCACGATTTGTTTTTTTCTTCCTTCCAAGCCCAGCTCTGATCAGCTGGCACTTGCTCCTGCTCATGCTGAAAACTGAAGTCCTTTTGTTCTCCTGTCTCTCTAGAAGGAAGTCCCTTTGCTCTTCCAGAATGGCATCCTGAAGCCTGCTGGTGAAAAAGAATTGTTACCCCGGCCCAAAAAATGGTCCCTTCCTAATATCATGGCCCCTGGTGCTCTGAACATACCCAACTCCTTCATCTTTGGTGGTCCCTATGAGGATGAGGATGGAGAGCTCAACAAAACAGAGGTGAGGAAAAGCTGGCAGTGTCACGGCTGGAGGAGACCCCTCAAGCCTCCCTGAAGGCACTGAGAAAGACTTGCAGAGACTCATTATGGGAGGAGGGGAGGAAGGGCACGTGGTGGGCTCCCTGCACAGTGTCCAGGCATGGAGATGGTTCTCCTGAGCCAGTGGGCATGCTAGCTCACTGCCAGCATGCTAACTCACCACAGAAGAGCTCCCTAGGTGAATGTGGCACATCTTGTCCTAACTCCTGAGCTGCTGGGCTGAGACTTTGCATTCTGTCTTTGTGAGCCAGGCTCTCAGTTCTAATGGGCTCTGGTGCCCGCAGGGATGGCTGCTAATGTACTCTGCTAGGGTGTCCTGTCTGTGGTGAGTGGGGCATGTCTCTGACTCATTTTCTCTCCCAAAGAACATTTTAGGGGGGTGTCTGGGGGTGATGCAGGCTGTAAAGTTTGGTCTCCTGGCTCTGACCATGTGCTGCTTCTCACAGGACAGGGAGTTTAGGATCCAGGCAGAAAGCATGAAGAGAATTGTATGGGACACGGAAAGACGCTGTTACCTGGATCCTGCTGCAGTACTCATGTAAGGGATATGAGAGCTTCCCTTCCAACACCGAGGGGGGGAGAAACCATCCTGGAATTCACTAGGTCGAGTGACCTGTCTCAGGCAATGAGCAGCAGTCTGTGGATTTTCATAGCCCTCTTACACGGCCACTCCATTGCCCTGCCTCACTTCTTGTGCTGTCTGCTGGCCGGAGGTGTTTGCGTTAGCAGGAGAGCAGCTTAACAGCCTTTAATTGCTGGCAGCAGCTTGGTTCTGTTACGGTGGGAGAAGATGAATTGGCTGTAGGTGCTGTCTTCAGCCTGTGAATGTTCGCTTGTGCTGCCAGCAATCGGAGCTGGTTCCTGTTCCCTCCGCAGTGCAAACACTCACTGACCAGCTGCGTTCCCTCCCATGACCCCTTCAGGGCTGTCACCTGAAGGTTTGAAGGAAGGGGCAGCAGAGTTATGGTGAGTAGACATGGGGTAGGGTGGCCCACACAGCTCTCTTCTGAGCTGCTAATTCATTTTTTTTTTTGTTTTTTTTTTCCCAATATATTAAAATCCTTTCACTCTGTGGGCACTCTTCATTTTCTTTTTATTAGGTAAACATTGCCTTTAATGGCTCTAGGTATGCTCAGACCAGGGTAAGTACTCCAATTCTCTTTGAATCCTGCAACGTTCTTGGCCTCTGCTGCATCATGGCCATGAGTTTCACAGCCAACTTATTCCTCATGTGTGCAAATACTCCCTTCTATCTTTTTTCCCCTGTACACTTTCATCAGCCTGCCTGCTGGTTTCACAGTTATCAGGCGTGTTGAATGGGAGCTCAGGGTCCGCTTTGAATTTATCCCAACATTAATCATGTTCCTTTTTATCCGCTTCATTTCTGAAGTAACCAGGGGAGAGAGGAGCACAGTGTGTTGCTCTCACAATCGTTCTGTAGCTCCTAGTGCCATAAATGCACACAGCAGTGGATGGAAAGGAAATCCACCAGGCCTGCCCCAAAGCACGTGCGTTCCAGTGGTGCAAGATGCATGCTGTGTCTCGAGGAGTGGGGCAGAGCAAAACCAGGGCAGGGGCCTTTGGGGCTGCTGGGACAATAGGGAGGGCAGCATGGCTAACCAGGGAGAGCTCTCCAGTTTGGTTTTGCATCTTCTCAGTGCCTTCTTCTGCATTCAGTCTGCAGAAGCGCATTGCAGAGTGCCAGTACTGGCCCGTGGAGGTCTGCAGGATGCCTGTGGTCTCATCCAGCAAAGGCAAAACTAGCAAAGCTGACAAGGTAAAAATGGAGGGGCTGTGTTGTTATGGCTTGTGGAGCAGCACTGTGTTATTGAGCGTTTTCTTTCAATGCCTTTGTTACACCAAAACCAGCCTTGAACCAGCCAAAGCAAGTCAGAGAGCTGGAAGCTTTGTAAAGGGATTAATCACCCTTATAGCACTACTAAATAAACAAAGGATAAGATTTCTTCCTTATAGCCTACAGATCTCTCACCGATGGTCTGTGCTAGCTTGGTGGAGAGGGGTCAGGGAGAGGTTACTTTTTGAGAAGTAATTCATTGAGCTTATCTTCAGACAATGTTTTCCTGAGCATCTTGAAGAAATTCATGCCTTCTTTCTCTGGGTGTAAATAAACTGTGTGTTTGCACCTGAACTGGGGTGGTTTCATGAAGAATGAGCTCCTTCACTAATGATCAGCTGCCAGGAACAGAGACATGTGAGAACTCCTTACGTGTTCCAGGGCAAAGTCATGTAAGCTGCTATAAATCTCAGTCAGCAGTCACTGGTGCCAGGGTTTTGCAGCTGTGACTGAGATACTTCTCCCTTACCCTCACTGGTTTTCTGCTGGTCCAGGCTCTCAGGCTTCTGCAGCTACCTAATTTCTGTCAGACCTGACATCCTCACAGCTTTGGTAGGGTAGTTTGGATTTCGAACCAGACAGCTGGCAATTTTGCAGTTGGACCTTGAAAAGACTGCCCTAAGGAGTGGCACAGTTTGGGCGCTGGAGAGAAAAGCTGCCCTGCAGGGGTTGGAATAAAATTGATATTCTACATATTGAATGAGTCCAGTGCTTTCCTCCAGGTTGTCTCGGCTGCGTGCCAGTGACAGAGAGGCCCTGGCTCATCAGGTGCATCAGTTTGCTGGGTGGCCTTTTTTAATGGGATTGCTGACCTTCTTTCCTTAAAGAGAATAACAGTCTGTTCAGTATCTCAGGGCCTCAATCTGTGTTTCCAGGGAGATGAGGACCGGCAGATTTTCTCCCACGGCGTGGCATATGTCAACATGGTGCCTTTGCTGTGCCCCGGCGTGCAGCGGATTCGAGGCGCTTTTCGTGTCTTTACCTACCAGGACAGCGAGGTGCTCGAGAAGGTGAGAACAGGCGGGACAGCCAGGCTCTGTGCCCCCTCTGCAGCTCTTTGTGCAGTGTGGGGGGCAGGAGTACGGGCAGAGTGGTATTCAAGGGCCAGCTCTGAGGCTTCACTGCCCTTCTGGTGCTGGAGGAGAACGACACCAGCTTCTAGGTGCAGTTTTCTCAAAGGCAGATGATTTCTGGGTGTGTGTGAGCAGGTTTGGGGGCTGGGGGAGGCTCAGAATCTCACTCCACTCCCTTCTCTGTCAGCAGCTGAGCAGGGAGAGCTGAGATCACTCCTCACTCCCCACTCAGGAACACGGGCAAATGAACTGCGTTGCTGGGAAGAGCAAACAGTGGCTCTAAAAGGATAGCGTTACCCCAGGCAACAACCAAAAAAGCTGTCACTGGAGCTCTTTCAGCTGTAGCTCGTGGAGGTTTATTTGTCTTTCGTTTCTCCCCCCGCCTTGGTGCTAAAAGTGACAGTTACATCTCCATTTTCCCACAGCACTCCCCAAACAGACCCGAGCTTGTTTCAGGAGGACAGATGCACAGCCTGCTTTTGCTGCCCATGTCCCCCTTGGTGCTGCTGCTGCCCAGGCCACAGAGCTGGGTGAATTACAGCCCTTCTCCGTGCCTCCCTGCCACTGCTGGGTGCCAGCTCCCACAAAGCAGGCTGTTTGCTGGCCCTTGCGTCACTGCTGGGAAAACTGGCCTCCTGGCTGCACGGTGCTGTTACTCGTCCTGTGGCATTTATCTGTCACGAGTGAGGTGACACCCTCTGCTTTTCCAATTTTCTGTTTTTCTGGGTGCTTTGGGCTGCTCCTGGGCCTTGGTGTAGACAGCTGACCTGTACGGCTGCTCCATTTTCTCCCCTGCATCCCTTTGGTTCCTGCCAGCCCAGCTCCTGTATCACTGAGAGCTGGGAGGGGAGCTGCCCATCTCAGTGGCCGAGCAGTGTGTGAACAGGTAGTGG
This sequence comes from Aythya marila, assembly GCF_965140915.1. Classification (NCBI taxonomy): domain Eukaryota; kingdom Metazoa; phylum Chordata; class Aves; order Anseriformes; family Anatidae; genus Aythya; species Aythya marila. The sequence continues at coordinate 5,638,029 of NC_139056.1, read as the reverse complement.
GAAAAATCTGCTCCTCATGGGCCACCACGTGTGTCAGGGGGGCTGCGCCACGTGGGTAGGGGAGCTGGGAGCTGGGTCAGGCCAGGGCAGGCAGGGGCACCAAGAAACAAGCGCAGAGCAGACCTGGGAGGGTGTCCAGGTGCATCTGACCCTCCACACCACCAGGTCAGTCCGTAGCTGTGAGGCAGGTCCAGCATCACGCTGGACAGTGGGTCAGGATCAGGGCAGTTTGGGGCTGGGCTCCAGCATTTTTATCATGTAGCTCAGGCAAGAACCAGAGGCTGCGCAGCTGTACAGTATCAGAGCTGGCCTTGAGCACAGGCAGCTAACTGCCTAGCAGGAGAGAGTGAGGTTGCAGAGCTTCCTAATGCGTTTAGGACCCTGACAGTGTGTTTTGTGATGTGAGAGGCTAAGAAAAAAGGATGGGGAAGCCTTATTTGTCCTTTGATTCTCTCTTGTCACTTCATTATTATTTTTTCTTTCCCCTCCTCTCCAGACTAAAAAACAGCAGAGCATTTTGCGGGATCTCAGACCACAGGTCAGCCTGACTAAAGAAAGACCATGCACCCCAGGAATCAGTTCTCCTCTTTCCAGAGCTGTTCCCAGTAAAGCCCAGAGAGAAGAAAAGGAGAAGAGCACCAGAGAAAGGGAATTCAACAGAAGGGTAAGGTCGATAGAGGCACTTTGCAACATGGTCGGACTGTTTCTACGTCAGAGGCAGTTGGAAATGGGGACTGATGGTGTGTTGCTCTAGCCAACTGAGAGATTCAGCACCTTGAAATTTTAGTACATGCTGCCTGAGCAAATGTACAGTGCGGTCACGTCCTGAATTTGTGAAGGCGTGAAGACGTGAAGTTTGAATCTGAAACAAGATGTCTTTTTTTTTTTTTTTTTTTTTTTTTATATTCTTCAACAGACGTCCTGTGCACCAAAAATCCAGTTGTCAGATACTGCTCTAGAAAGTGAAAATACTGAAAAATCTCTCGGCCTTGATGGACAGGTAACTTTGCATCTCCAAAGAGCAAAAAAACTGCTAGACCACTACTGTATCAGTGTTTCGTACCTTTCACGTCATCAAATTATTCAAGAGTGAGTTGGAGCTGAGGGATATCTTACACAGATGCTGTCCTGGAGTTCCTCCAGTGACATCCTGTTGGAGTACAGTCTAGCATTGGGCTAGAAGGTCATTAATAATCAGGCATTATTTTGAAGGGTGTCTTCCTTTTTTTGTCTTCCTCTTCCAAACATCTAGAATGCATATTTATTGTCCAAGCAAATTGATTAGCTTTTTTTTTTTATTTTATTTTTTTTTCCTCTAGACTGAGTGCTTGAGCAGAATTTTGTTAGTGTAAATCACTTTGAGCATGGGTTATAAAACAAATTATACGTCTTCAGTTTAAAGAAGATTTGCTGAAGATCTGTAGCTATATGCTCAGTCTTTCATCTTGCCAGTAATGGTTCTAGGTAGTGTGACGCTGAGAGAGTAATGGTTGTGTTCCCAGCAATATGCTGAAGCAGGAACGTTCCTGGTGATGGAGATAAAGCTGGACAAGGCCTTGGTACCAAAGCGACTGCGAGAGGAGCTCACCAAAAGGTGTGTAAAGACATGCTATAACTCTGCGGCTGACAACTGAATTCTCCTGCAGGATAGAAACAGGACTGGATAGTGAGCCTGCCCTTCAGTGTGCTCTGTGAGCACCAGCTGAGTGTCTGAGCCAAAGCCCGCTGAAATCAGCAGGAGGGCTGGGCCAGACTGCTGCAGAGGTGGCATTGGGTGGGTTTGGGAAGCATTTGTGTTCATCTGAGCTGGCATCTCCCTGCCAGTCACCTCAAAAAGAGAGACACCAGAGCAGCATGACCAAATCTGTGTCCTGTCCAGGCTTTGTTTCCTATTAATCCCCTTGTGTTTGCCTCTCACATGTGATGTCTGCTGCTTGGTCAGGGCTGGCCACCAGTGGGCTGCACTCGGTAGTGCTGCTGTAACTCTCGGATGTTGTTTTTCCTTTTCTGAAGTTTTGTCACAACTTTCTACCCACTCCTGGGCTTTTCCATTAGTTTTCACATCATTCTGCTGTAGAGCTGCCCTCTCATCTCTGAGGCTTCGAGTCTTTCGCTGTCTGTCTGATTTAAGGCAGTCGCTTCCCATCCGCAGAGTGGTAGTCCTGCTGTGTTACAGTCTAGGGAAGGCCTCGTATGTATAATTTATTGGATAAAAAAAGAGAAAATACAGCAAATGAATAAACCATAACGTGCACAGGCAGTGTGTCTCTTTCAAACAGAAATGTGAGTAGAAACCACACAGCAGCAGTCGTTCTTTGAGCAGGAAGCATGTGCATTGTCTTCTGTTCTGCCTGCTGTCTGCTAGAAAAAACAGGTTTGGGGAAAGTGAGCCCCCCTTACAACAGACCTTGTCCCGACCCTTCTTGTTTGCTTCCTGCAACTTGCATGAATTCCGTGTAATTCCTCTTCACTCACCTGCCATGTGCATCTGGGGATGTGCAGCCAGGAAAATCAGCACTTCCAAATTGTGGAGAGGGCCCTGTCCTGGGGGGATCGAGCTGATGACACGTACATGTGTCCTGGCAGATGGGATCAGCAGTGCTTTTTTTTTTTTTATTTTCCCTGGAAGGCTGTTTGAATACATAGCTCGTTAGCAAACTACAGCTCTCTTTCTTGGGCTGCGTCCAAAATTCTCCATCAGCCTCCGCTCCTGCTCGCTTGCTTTGCCTGGGTGGTTGTTGTGCTTGGTTTTCTCTTTCTCATCTTGAAGAGAAACAGTTTGGTTCTCCTGTGTGCCCCTAGCAGAGGTCCTGCATCAGTGATGGGAGCTCTTCTGAGGGTGGGACTGTGAGCGTGGGTTTCCCGAGGAGTGCTGGCAGACCCGACAGCTCCTCTGGCACCTACGGCAGCCCCACGCAGAGCCAGATGATTGTCTTTGTGTCCTGTGGGGGCACGTCCTGCGTGGGGTAAGGGACTGGCAGGAATGGCAGCGAGGAGAGCAGGACGGCAGCTTTCTGAAGGGGTTTTTGGAGCTGTGCTGCACGGCCTCCCTTGACCTCATGGGAAAAGCAGCTGATGGTGGGTGGCAGGTCCCACAGGGACACGAGCAGACGCCGTGGCATCACTGTTCCCATGGGCAAGGTGCAAGGGGAGCTGAGTCTCCTGCTCAGCGCTGAAACCTTTCAGGTCTCTGAATATACAGAAGTTTTGCATGGGAGAAGTAGCCAGAGGTGAGGGCCTGGCAAAATCAGCCACTCGGAAGCTCTGTGAGCTGGCAGAATGGTTGTAGGAACGGTTTTGCTTTGGTGTGGGGGAAGCAGTGTGCTTTGCTAATTGGGCAGGGGCCAAAACAGGGATGTGACACTGCTTGGTGGGCCGGATCGCCTTCTAAGGACTGAAGGTGTTTTAGTGCCAGCAAACAGGAAATCTTGATAAAATCCCAGAGAATTTAGGCTGTCTTGACTCTAAGGCTTTCAGTAAAATCTTAATGTTACTGTAGTCCTAAGGCCTTTTAATCGGTATTTGGAAGGTCGTTGCAGCCCCAGTAGTGACACAGACGGGCATGACATGGTGTCAAGGGGTTGATGTAGGGCCAAAGAATGAGGGGCTGCAGCTGCACTTTGGGATGTCAGGAGCTGCTGGATGGGGTGGCCCAGGGTTTACAGTGATAACGTTCCTCAGAGCTTTCCTTTTCCTTTTCCTTTTGGTCCCTTTCTTACAGGTGTTCTGGCAGACCCGGGAGGCTGTGAGTTAAAGGAATAACAACTTGATAAGATGGTCTACTTCTGTGGCAGAGTGCTTTTGATTGCCAGCAATAACAAATGCTAACCTTACCTGCTGGGCTGGATTTTTACAGGAGTTTTTGTGTAATGGGTCAGTGAAGCCTGGTGAAAATAACTACATAAATCTTATCTAATCCCCACGGAGTGTAATCAGCAGCAGGGAGCGAGGCAGTAGCTAGTTCTCCCAAACATTATGACAAGCTGCAGGCGTTGAATGAAGGTGCCCTGGTCTTTACAGTTTATCCTTGGGCAGAGCCTTCACAGTTTCTCCCGTGTTGGTCCCTGCAAGGTACCTCAAGGACACGATGACAGGCTGAGCCCTCGCGCTGCAGGCTGCCTGCACCCGAGACAAGTGAGTGTCTCTGGCAGGATGTCAGGCTCATCTCTTCTGTTCTCTCATTGACAGGGTCAAGGAGATGATTCCCCCTCGCCCTCCGCTGCCTCCCCGGACTGAAGGAGCCAAGAAGGTATGTGCAAGAGCCTGTGGCCCTGCCACCACTCTGCCACTTCTTTCTGCCCTCGTCCCTCTCACATAAGGGATTTTAATTTTCAGTCTGAGCTCTGCAGCAACTTAGAGATGAGATTTGCAGAGGAAACACACCAAAAGCTTCTGGATGTGTGATCTTCGTAGCATTATGCCTTGGGAAATCTTGGGCTGTGTTACTCTCATTTGCAGCCCATAAAAAGGGGCAAGATCTAGAAAAGGCAGAGAAGAGAGCAGCAGGGTAGGAGTGTTTGGGAGTGAACTGGGTGCTGGGGAGGCACCAGAACAGTATGTGTATGGGCAGTTTCTTGTCCCAGACTAGCCCATGTGCTTCCTCAGACCCAGACAGACATGAACAGAATCAGCCTCAACCCATCACCCTGCAAAAAAAAAATCGTGAGGACTTTTGTGTGTGCAACATCCTGGCCCCAGAAACCAACCTGAGACCACTGGCTGGTCTTCGGTAGGTACAGAACAGGCGCTGCAGGAGATTGTCCTCAGATGGCCCCTGGCTGATGGGAAATTCAAAGCAACAGTGGGGGACGAAGCAGCACTTCAATAACTGACCCCAGTGCGGCTGCAGAATTGATTTGTGCTGGCCTGTCTGGAGTGCACAAAGTGCTACATTTTGATTATTGCCGTGCATGGAGGCTTTTGGCACCGGGATTACAGGCTCTGCTGAAGATGGCTCGCCCAGGGCTTTAAGGGGCACCCAGCAAATGAGATATAGTTTACTTGCAGCCAATTGTAGTGCTATAGAGAAGACAGCGACGACTGAAACACTGGGTTCTGACTGAAAAGTAACGCAGGAGCAATAAGAAATTATGAAGGAGCACTTCTGTATTTACATAGCCATGTTTCACAGCCCTCAGGTATGGGCAGGAAAAGATGTGTGATGGGCTAATTGAGACTTAGGTCAGGTGGAGTTTGGGGGGCTGGGGGTGGGCTCTGGCAAATAAGACTCATTTCAAGGCTGATGGCTTCAGTGACTTTTGAAGTTCGATTATTTATTTATTTCTTGATACTTCTTATATCCTAGGCTGTGGAGGATTATCACAGCCAGGTCACGAGCATTGCTGTTGCCATCCTAAGTGAATACCATGACCTGTTTGGGAAGCAGCTGCCTGACCAAGGAGCGATAGACCATCAGACGCTGGAGGAACAGAAGCGTCTACTCAACTTCGAGCTCAATAGCTCTGGGAAATATTTTGCTTTTAAGGAACAGCTAAAGGCAAAGACTCCATTATGTTATTTTACTTCCCTACTTGTTTTGTCCAGGCAGTTTCTCAGTGAGGAACTGCTGCTCCATGGTGGTAATTTAGTGTTACTCTGTGTTGCTCCAGAATCCCTTCGTGCCACCCAGGCTGTTGCAGAGGGCATGGGGAGGGCCAGGTTTTTCCTCTAACAGAGCAGGCAGCAGGCTGCTTTGGTCACACACTAGGAGGGACCTTCCCTGTCAACAGGGGAAGACTCCAAACCTGATCACACCCATTTGCCCTGTGTTTGTGTCCCATGGAAGGGAAAGCTGACTGTTCTTGCACTCCCACAGCCTTCCCCGGGGAGAAGGGGCTTCTCCACATGTTCCTCAAAGGGACATCTGTGTGTCAGGGAAGGTGAGGGCTGGGAGGTGGGAAAGGAATTCATCACTGCTTACTTATTTTTTTTTTCTTTTGATCAGTTTCTTCCTTAGAATTAAACTAGAGCTTCAGGCAGTTGGAGTTGGACTCACTGGTCCTTGTAGGGCCCTTCCAACTCAGCGTATTCTATGAGTCCATGAAAATGTGTGTTCTGGCTTTGTGTTATGACTGTGGAGCTTGTGGGGGAGTCTGTCTTGCCCAAGCATCACCTGTCTCCACAGTATGCTGTAGTGAAGATTGTGAGGGAGAAATACCTGAAGACCACGGCGTTTGAGACCCAGGAGCAGTTCCAGGCATTTCTCAGTGAGCTGTACGTGTACCTGGTGGATCAGATGCACGTTGCCCTGAACCAGGTAGGGAGAAACCCTGGCATGATGGCCGGCCTGGGGATCCCCATCACTGGGGATCCGGGTTAGAAGCAGCTTCTAGCGAAGGCAGGGGCACTTTTGCCTTCAGGACAGCTGCAGGTTTGAGCTTCTGTTTGCTGCAGTTATCACACGTGGGCCCCAAGCCACACACACAGACAGGATCCATTGCATCTGGATCCCACTGCTGCAAAATCCAGCTGGTGGGATGCGAGGCACCACCAGCAGCTGCTGCTGCAGCCAGCTCCTGGGGAGGGTGTCAGAGCTTGTACCATCTGCCCCCCACCCAGGCAGAGCTGGTCTTGATCTGGGGGATGCTTTTACTCACCACACTGCCAGTAAGAGATATTTCCCCCTCCCTGTCTGGTACAGGTACCTGGGAAGGATGGGGGCTCACAGGATTGCAGGGCTGTGTCCCACCCCAAAAGGGGGCTGGGGCAGTTTGCTTTTCCAACCCACCCAGCCCTAGCTGTGCCAAGGTGCTGGACTGGGCACTGCTGCTGAATGAGGAGCACAGGAACTGTTCTTACCCTCCCCAGGGCTAACTTTATCTCACTCCTTACCAGCTGCTGCACGAGGAAGCTGCTTCCCCTGCCCCTCTCACCCGCATGACTGCTGAGCAGCTCTGGCTCTTTGCTCACGAAGCTGAAGGCAACAAGGACTACAAGCTGGCAGCTCTCTACCACCAGCAGGTGAAGGAGCCCCTGTCCCCTCCTGTCTCTGTCCTGCGTGGCCGGGCTGGCAGCCAGCACACCGTGACAGCTCAGCCAGCCTCGTCTGTTGTGTGCGGAGCAGGGAGGGGAACGTGAGCGGGGTGCTTGTGCTGAACGTGTGAGAGGTTTTCTAGGGAGATGCTGCTCTCTGGAGGACGTGAGGCAGAGGCTGGCCAGGTCGCTGAGGACTTGAGCCTCGAGGCCAGGGGAAATGGGGTGAGCTGGCCCAAAAGGCACGCTGGGTCAGCACTGGGGACCTCTACCAGAGGGCTGAGAGGTCAGCTGAAGCTGGAGGGCACTGATGGGTGAGAGAGGCTTAGAGGAAGCTGGGAATGATCCCCCTTAAGGGAAACCCTAGCACGTGATAAACAAGGGCCTGATTGCTGCTAAACTCTGCCGGAGGAAAGCCGTGGCTGTTGCAGAGCTGTCTCCCCGGGGCGCTGTGTGTGCTGAGCCCTTACTGCCACAACGATCTCTCGTGTGCAGAGGATAGCTCAGGACAAGCACAACACCCAGTACTGGCTGGACTACGGGGCGTTCTGCCTCCTGCTTGAGGACAACACCAAAGCCCAGGAGTGCTTTCGGGAGGCTCTTTCTCTGCATCCACACCACGTGCCCAGGTGCTGTGTGTTCCCAGAGGGTGGGGAGGTGAGGGGCGTCCCCCACGCCACCGCTGGGGTCCTGCGAGGCTCAGCTGTCTGCCTGCCCCCAGCTTGCTGCTCTGTGGGATCGTGGCAGTCGTGCTGCAGCACTACGAAGAGGCAGAGATTTTCTTTGAGGATGCCTGCTGCTTGGAGCCATCCAACATCGTAGCCTGGACGCTTTCAGGTAGAAAAGGAAGCCAGCCTGTGTGCTCAAGGCGTTTCTGTAGAGATGAATGTTGCTTCTTACCCCACTGCTCTAATCTGAGGGCTAAGGGGAGGATTTTGCTAAGGGCTAGATTTCTTCTCATGCTGCTCTTTGTCTCCCGTAGGTTTGTTCTATGAGCTGCAGAATAATAATATTCAGGCAGAAATGGCCTTCCGCGAGGCTAAGAAGCAGCTCCAAGCACAGCTCGCCAGGGAGAGGAGCATCTCTGAGGGAAAAAGAGGGAAAAAGCACATTGCTGCTGCATATGTGAGGTCTACCAGTCCAGGCCCAGAACAGCTTTTGCCAGGTAATTCCTAGCGAAACCAGGAGGTGCCCTCATACTAGCAAGGAGGAGGCTTGAAGCTGTGTGTGAGATGGTGAGCAGTGAGACCAAAGAGGAGAAACACAAAGGGTAAAGGAAGCAGAAGTGGGCTGTGAGCTTGAACAGCCTGACCACGAACTATCCAGAGAGAGACAGTGCCCTGCTTTAAATGCTGGAGCTGAAATGCAGGTAGCACGGCCCGTGCTTTATCTTACCCAGAGCCTAGGAGAGGGACCAGCCTTGGTGTTTATTTTTCTGGCCCAGCCCAGTGCTGCTGATATCGGATGTGTGGGCAGAGGCCGGGGCAACTGGAGGAAGAGAGCGTACCTCGTGAGGCTTTGGAGGGGTAGGGCTGCTACCGAGGCAGCTGTACGACTGACCAGGTCAGCCAGGTCCAGCTCTCCTGAAAGCTGCTGCTGTGACATCCCAACACAGCTTGGAAAGCGCTGCCCAACCAGCTCACGAAGGGCAAAACAGCTGCTCAGTGGCAACTCTGAGCTGGAGGCTTCCTTTGGAGCCTCTGCGAATCCAGCCTCACCCTGAGCCAAGTCCTAAGTGTTTGGCTGGGCTGCAGAAAATATCAGCTGGCTTTATTTTTAACACTATCCCCACTCCATGCAACGTGCTTCAGGCAGGCCTACAGGGTCATATGCCTTTTTTTCACTCTCTGCAATTACAAAGGAAAGGATATTGCTTCATTTGTGCCTATTTCTAGCATTATATGGTAGTCTTGTATCAAGACTGCAGAGCCACGTATGACCTTGTGCAAGCTATTTTCATCCCAGTCAGAGAAATCTGGCAGTTCTTGTAAATTTTCTCTCTTCCTCCCCATTTCAGTGGAGTTCTGCTCCAAAGTGGCCAGAGAAAGGCAAAGCCTGCCTGCACCTAATGGTTGGTGGGGGTTTCATTCCAGAGGGGGCTCCGGATGGCTCAGCCAGCAGGCTGCCAGAGGCGCTGGAGGAGCCTGCCCTGGCCTGCCCAGAACCTGAGGAAGAGGCTCTGGCATCGGAGACAGCCCCAGAAGGTCAGGGAGTGGGGTCTGGGGTGAGAGGGAGAGCCTAGGGCTGGGAGGTGGCCTCGTGCGATCAGCAGGGAGGGAGGGAACTTGGGAGCGCTGAGCTGTGGCCGTCCTGATGCCAAAACAAGGCATTGAGTCTTGTTCTCTCTCCCTAGCAGGGGAATCTTTGGGTTCATCATGATTTTTTTCAGAGCATATCTCAGGATGGACGACTGGTGGGTGAATGCAGCCCTCTCCACGTGTGGCTGCACTCAGCTGCCTTCACTGGCTGCTCTGATGTCTCCCTCCTGAGATGCCAGCTCTCAAACTGGCATCTATAGCTCTATAGCTGTGCTCTCGTATGGGTGCCAAAGAGATGGCTGTGCTGGGGTGTTTGGGCTCCACAGGATTGTTCTGGGGAGGCAGGGGTCTTACTGCAGTTAACAAGTCTGAGTTATAAATCTCTGTTTTCTTACTCTGAGTTTGGCATGGAAAACCAGTGGGTCGGGAATATAGTTTCTTTTCACGGATCTTACAAAAATCTTAGGCCCTTCAGAAAGAAATGTTGCGCTAATCTCTGCTCCCGCCTCCCTTACCATCTCCTGGGTTTTACGCTGTGTTGCTGGGATCCCACTGTCTCCGTTAAGGTCCCAGCCCTTGCTCTTATTTCAGAAATAAAAAGCCCAGTTTGGGACTGATGAAGGCGCATTTTCTTGCAGGGCCACCCCCCATTTCGGGACTTAGCCAGCCTTCCTGCACGATCTTCATGAAGGCAGTGGAATTCCTGATGAAATTCAAGGCCATCCAGGTCAGCTCAGCACGGAGTGGAGCAGGAGGAAGGGAGGTGTGGCAATTACCAAACTGCTGGTGGCAAGCTCCAGCCAGGACCTCTGCTGGGCTTAGAGCACAAACCGAGGCTACCCCAGATGCCAAGAGAGCAAAACCAGTGGCCAGAAATGCAAAACTAAGGCCAGGCAGAGTGCTAAGACCAAAATGCTGCTTGAGGACAAAGTCATTTCAGGCAGGCAAAGCTCTCGGAGTGTCTCAGCTGCTGGCTGTGGAGGGAACAACGTGCTCGTGTACGGTCAGAGAGGAGATGCATTCTTGCCATGCTTCCCGTACACCAGCACTCCTTTCTTCTCTCAGACACTTGTGTATGTCAGAGCAATTTGTTTCACCCGTGGGATGCTCCTGTCCCCCCCAGTCATCTCGGTGAGATTTCTCTGACTGCCACATTGTGCTGTCTGCTTTCATTCTACATGGCAGAAAGAGCTGCTTAAAGCAAAACAGACCTACAAGTAATGGGAGGTAATTTTTCACGGGAGGGGGGAAGAATCTCCTGTCTGTTTCCTGTTCGTGGAACTCAAATGGGCACGAGGCATTCCTCCTGAAGTGTGTTTGCAGGGCAGGAGCAGCATCCTGGGGATGCCCGTGGTGTGCCTGCTCTGCTAACCCTGCCGGGGTGCTGTTCCCCTGCAGTTTGTTCACATGGCGCTTGCCCACGAGCTGCTGGCGGGCTCCTCTTGTGCGTACTACCTGGCGCTGGCCCGGACTTGCTTGCTGAAGGAAGACCTCTCCAAATGCGAGGAGTGTCTCTGCGAGGCTGTTAGGATCGACTTCATGGTAATCCTCTGTGTTCACAAGGGCAGGATGCTGTCCCAAAAGGGGGAGGCTGGCCAAACGCTGCAGCAGACGCTGCCTGCGTTGTGTGTTTGGACCTGGAGCCCGTGCTTCATTTCTACTTGAGCAATTCTGATGCAAGTCTGCAGCAGTTTCTGCTGGGAGGGCAATCACAGGGGGTTAACCACACCAGGCTGTGGCTGCAGCGCTGCCCTCCTTGTTCCCCAGCTTATTATTTGCTGTCCATCATCGCCTTCTGCACAGGCAGGCAGCATTTCTGACCGAGAGGTGCTCTGTCTGCATTGTCTGCCTTTCCTTTCCCTCTGAACACGTCTATCCTCATCCCTTCTCCCTGTGTTGGTGAGTCAGCTTCTGTTTCATGGGAAACAAGGTTGCTATTCAGAAGAAGGAGGCTTTTGAGAGGCAGGTTGAATGGATGGCACAGAGGGCTGTAAAGCTGACATCTCCAAATGCTACTTGTGTATTCAGTACCTGGGGGAGCCTTGCTCAGGCCAGGACAGCGTGCAGGGAAGGCTGGAGGGGGCTTTCATTGCGGGCAGCCTGCTGGCTTGATTTTTATTCTGTACATAAAATCTGGTCTGCTGTAATCAAATACCTGTCGGCTCTTCCTGGCTGCTGATTGCAGGGGTTCCTGGCCCTCCTCCAGGTCTCTCCCTCTCTCCTGTCTCCCAGCCGTGCCTCACTCTTTGGCTTTGTGTGCACAGAATCCAGATGTCTGGGCTCTGAAAGGGCACCTGTGCTACCTGAAGAGGGACTTTGCAGGGGCGAAGGAGTGCTACGAGCGAACCATCAGTTTTGTGGTGGATGCTGCAGATATGCACTTTGTCTACCTGCGCCTGGGCTCCGTCTACCTGGAAGAGAAAGAGGTGAGGAGGCAGCAGGAGTGGCAGAAAGGAATTTTCAACAAAGTGAATAGATTCCAGTTCCCAGGTATAAAACACCATTATCTGCAGCTATAGCTAAATGCCACAACCCAGCACAATCTTCACAGAGCTGCTTGCTCCTAGTCTCAGGGTGCTACTGAGATATTCTCATCCTCAGATCAGTGAGGGTGTCTTTTAGGCCACTGCATTAACTCCTGCCAGCGTACAGCCACCAGCTTTGGGGGCAGCAATCAAGCCCCCAGCCCCTCTGGCAGCAGTGGGGTCGGTGGGTGTCTGAGCCCCAGTGGAAATAGGGCACTTGGCAGAGTCCTGAGGAGAGGGACCACTGTGGAGGGACACTTTTAATGCAGAGCAACATGATAACCTCTCTCCTGGCAGTACGGCAAGGCGAAGCAGACCTACCTGCAAGCCTGCAAGAGCTCTCCTTCATGTCTCACCTGGCTGGGAGTGGGAATCGCCTGCTATAGGGTGAGTGCAGTTACGTGGGAGACCCCAACTTTATGTCACCTGGGCTGTAGCTGGGTCTGTGGCATGGTATGCAGAGTGTGCTGTTGTTGATGCCCTTCATTCAAGAAAAGCTTAACTGTCTGCCACGCCGATGCTGCTGAAGGCCGTCCTGTTGCAGTCCCAGGGTGGCACCTCAGGCTGCTTATACGGGAGGTAGAGAATAGGACAGTTACCCTCAGCAGCAGCCCAATTCCCTGCCTCGTCCTGCTGCCAGGGCCTCCCTCCCCCAGTGTGATGGCAGGCGTGTGATCTGGGCCTGGGCTCTGCTCTGCGTGCCTGCCTGCATGTGAGCTGCATGTCACCGCAAAAGAACCGAGCAGAATGTCAGCACGGAGGAATCTCGGTGCTTTCCCTGCCCAGAGGAATCCAGCGCCTCTGAAGGGCTGCCAAGGACACCCAGACACGGCCACCAGCAGCGCGGCATCTCCCAAAGGTGCACCTCCAGGGGTTCCTCCAAAGGAGTTTGGCTGAGGGAAACAAACAGGGAGGAACCCAAACTTTTATCTTCCCTTTGGCCAAACGTACACCTTCTGGGAGGCTGCAGACCCCAAAAGGCAGGGAGTGGGGACCAGGACCAGAGCCGTGGCTGCAGCACACCAGCAGGTCACCAGAGCTCCTGGTGGAGCGGGACCACTTGGTGCCTGGGGCTGGAGGTGTTGGTACCTCTCTGGTTTTCTCTGCCCCGAGTCCTGTCCCTGCAGCCCCACCAGGGGAAGCACCCAGCAGCTCAGTGCCTGCCCTTCTGCTGGTTGCTCCTGTTGTAGTGATTTTTAACAGGCACCTGCTGCAAAGACCTGGGAAGCTGTTTCTGCCTGCCCCTTGCCTTTTTTCACACCCCTCCTTCTCTCTCTCTCAAGCTGGAGCAGATGGGGGAAGCAGAGGACGCTCTCTCTGAAGCCAATGCCCTGAACAACCGCAACGCCGAGGTGTGGGCGTTTCTGTCCCTCATCTGCCTGCACGTGAGTGCCCAGCCAGACCCTAAACCCCAACCTGCTGCAGGAGGGGGGGGCTTCACCTGCACCTCTTCAGGAGCCTGGAAACCGTCTCATAGATCCCAGGGGAAAAAGCTAAGGGGAGATCACTGCGGAGGGGAAGAGCAGCACCTCTGCTTGCTGCTTGTCCCCTCCTGCTGGGGATGTGCCTGGGGGGAGCGTGCTTCTTGCTGAGCACCCTTCCGGGGCAGGGCACTGCTCGCTGCTTACCCCATAACCCCCCTATAAGCCCTCCATAATCCCCCTATAAACCCCCTATAACCCACAGTTGTGATTTCCCAGGGAGGGCGGCAGCTGGAGGCAGAGCAGTGCTACAAGTACGCCGTCAAGGTGGGTACAGAGCCGGGAGGGGGGGCACCGAGCACCGAGTTCTGCCCTCCCCCAGCCTCCAGCACCCCATTTACCCAAAAACGCTCTTTCTGAGCCCAAAACCCGGCGGCTTCCTCCTTCCCGCAGCTCGGCCTGGGGCCCACCGCCTTGCTGCAGGAGCTCCGAGCCGCCCAGCAGCGCTTCGGCTTCGGCAACCCGGCCTTCTGAGCCCCCCCCCGGTCAATACAGCCGCTAGACGCCCCCCGCGCCGCCGCGTGCTTTTTACGCGCCACCAGGGAGGGCGTGGTCGCGGAGGGGGGCGTGGCTAACCAGGGGGCGTGGCCAATGGGCGGGGTGGTTGGATGGGGGCGTGGCCACGGGGGCGTGGCCTCGGGGGGGCGTGGCCTCGGGGAGCGCGCGGATTGGCGGCGGGCGCGCGGGACGGTTGAGCCGGGGGCGCGCGTGATGGCGGCGGCAGCAGCGGGTAGGGGGGGGGGGCACCGGGAAGGGGCACCGGGAACCGGGGCTGGGGGGGGGGCCCGGTATGGGACGGGGGTGTCCTCGTGCGGGGGAGGGGGCACGGTAAGGGGGCGTCCCGGTGTGTGCCGGGGGGGCTCCGGGACGGAGGGGGTGTTCCGGTAAGGGGGGGGCTCGGTAACGGGGGTGTCAGGGTATGGGGGGGTGTCCCGGTGGGGTGGGGGGGCTCCGGTGTTGGAGAGGAGGGTGCCGGTATGGGGGTGTCCCAGTGAGTGCGTGGGGGGGGGGCCTCCGGTACGCAGGGGGTGTCCCGGTGTAGGGAGAAGGTGGTCCCGGTGCGGGAGGGGTCGTCCCGGTACGGGGGTGTCCCGGTACGGGGGTGTCCCGGTGGGGTGGGGGGGCTCCGGCCCGGGAAGGGGGGATGCCGGTACGGAGGAGGGGGGGGGGGTGTCCCGGTGTGTGCGTGGGGGACTTTGGCACGGAGGGGGCGTCCCGGTACCGGGGGGTGTCACGGTGCGGGGAGGGGGCTCGGTACGGGGGGAGGTCTCGATGTGGAAGGGGGGGGTCCCGGTACGGGGGGGTCCCGGTCACCGGCACCGCGTCCCGCAGCGTGGCAGAGCCCCTACCTGAACATCTTCAAGCATTTCCGCGTGGAGGAGTGGAAGCGCTCCGCCAAGGAGGGGGACGTCACCGCCTGCCTGGTAACGGGGGGACACCGAGAGGGACAGCCCCTGCCCCGGGTGTAAGCTCTGGGCACCCCCCCCATGCACCCACTCCCCCGGTTCCCGCAGGACAAGAGGCTGAAGGGGACCGTGTACCGCATCCGGGGCTCCGTCCCCGCCTGCAACTACCTGCAGCTGCCCCGCACGGGGACGCAGTCGCTGGGGCTGCGGGGCCGCTACCTCTACCTGCTCTTCAGGCCCCTGCCCCGCAAGCACTTCGTGGTGCACCTGGACGTGGCCACCCAGGTGCGTGAGCCCGGCCCGGCGGTGCCATCCTGCACGGGGACCCCGGAGCCGGCACTGCCAGGGGGGTGTAGGGACGCTGGGAGGGGTCTTCGGCAGTAGGTGCGGTGTGTAGGATGGAGGGGAAGGGTTTTAGGGTAAAAGGGGGAGATTTAGGTGGGGTGTTGGGAGGGAAGTGTTTACTCAGGGTGGTGAGGTCCTGGTGCAGGCTGCTCAGAGGAGCTGGGAGCCCCAAACCTGGCAGTGCAAAAGGGTGGACGGGGTCGTGCCCATGGCAGGGGTTGGGACCAGCTGGGCACCAAGGTCCCCGCTAACACAAACCCCTCTGTGATCTTCGGTGCACTCGAGTGCAGCTGGTCCTCAGCATCACAGGTGGGGTTCCCAGCCTGAGGCTTTTCCTGTCCTTGTGACAGCTCTGGGTCTCTCCTCTCAGCCTCGGAGGGGACAGGGGATGTGGCTCGTGTGCCTGGGGGATGTTCTGCTCGGCAGCACATCCCAGCCAAAGCCACCAGGGTGACCGAGCGCTGCCCGTGTCCGTTCTCAGGAGAACCAGGTGGTGCGCATCTCCTTCTCCAACCTCTTCAAGGAGTTCAAGTCCACAGCCACGTGGCTCCAGTTCCCCTTCGTGTGCGCAGCAGCCAAAGGCTCGCTGGACGAGAGCACAGCCAGGGCTTCCAGGCGAGGTAAGGAGCTGGGGTCGGGCTGGAGAGACGCAGCCGAAGGGAATGGTGAGTGCAGGAACCAGCTGGATGGGCGTGAGGAGGGCGAGCACCCTGGTGGCGTGGGCACAGTGTCCTGGCCAGGAGCCCCTCGCGCAGCATCAGGCTGGGTGTGTGGGCGCAGGGCAGCGAGGCTGTCTGTCTGTCTGTCCGTCCCAGAGCCCAGTGCTGCGTCAGCGAGCCATGAGATGAGTTCTCTGGTCTCACATCTCCGCTCATTTGGAGCAGACAGGTTGAGCCTGGTGGGAATCGCGAGCGATAACCAGCGTTTACCTGAGAGGGCTTTGGGGTTTTCTTCCTTTCCACGTGCTGCAGAGGGACCCAGGGGAGCTCAGCAGTTTGGGCTCCGAGGGCAGAAAGCGAAGCGCGCTGAGCGAGGGCTGCTTCCCCTGGCTGGGTCAGCCAGGCAAAAGCACTGAGCACCAGCAAGCCCACGGCCTGGGGGCTGCATAATCCAGACATAGCTCAGGGAGCTGCGAGGCTGCACGGGGGAAGGAGATCAGTTCCCTACAGGGAAATGACCACACATGAGGCAAAGGGGCGATGGGATGCATGCGTTACAAGGTGCTGCAGGCCAGGCGTGCACTATTCTCCTTGTGTCTTCCCTTCCATGAGGAGCACGGTTCAAGGTTTGCAGCATGGCAACCTCTTCCCTTGCTGCTTTTGCCCCGTGCCGTTTCTCTTCTCCAGATCTGGCGGGGGCAGCCCCTGCTAACGTGCGCTGGACCTGCCTGATGCTTGATCTCCACGACATCCTCTCCATGTACCTCAACCGGCGTTACAGCCACCTGAAGAGCATCAAGCTCTGCTCCAACCTGCTGGTGAGAAACGTCTGCACCAGCGACTTGGTGTTTGACCCAGGTGAGGAGTGGAGACGCAGGGGTGGCGTCCCTGTGATTTACACCAAGCCTGGATGTGCCCCGTGTTTTTTAAAGCTGCCTTTAGATGCGATTGCTGTAGGGCAATTAGCCCTGATCAGGCAGTTTAAATTAGCCTGTGAGCATGGGAGTGCATCTGTATCAAAGCTAGGCTGACTTTAGTGGTGAGAGGAAGGGGAAGGGACAAAACGCCAGGTGTGGTGTTAGCAGGTCCATGTGCACTGCCAACTGCAGCCTCACGACCTCTCTGGAGGAAAGTGTCATCTCGTTTTCCAGCTGGAAAAACGAGGGATTTGAGAAAAGCTAAATACCTTACCAAGGTTAGAATTTTTCTGGGGAAAAAAGGTGTTAGCAAGGCTTGCTTCTCCTAGGCCCATGCTTTTATCTGTCCAAAGAGCCTGTGGTTTTTGTCTCTGATATCTGGAAATCTTCCAACGCTTTTTGAATTCACCTGCTTAATGTAACAGAGTTACTTCAGTTAAAACCTTCGTATCTAACTTTTTTCTGTGCTGGAAGCCTTCCCAAACTTACTAGTCTGCTGAAAGAATTTACAGATGCTGCATGCCGTGAAAGAGGCTCTTGGAATTTCTTATGTCACGAAGACATTCTTGAAATTGCAAACTCGTCAAGGAAGCAAGACAAGAAAATCAGAACAGAGCCCTAGCACAAATCACATGAAACTATGGAAAATAATAGAAAACTAAGTGTATTTTGGGCCTGGGGGACTCATAACGGGATACTAGGTGTTAATGCTCTTATGTTGCCTTTGGAAGTTGAGAGTTTCAGGAATATTCCCACGCAAAGGCGTCTTAGTTCATTACAGACCTTGCTGCAGTTATAATCTTTGTTTTTTGAAGTCCTCAAAGAGGGCGGTCGTGTGTCCTACTGGAAACACCTCATTTTGGCCGGCTCCACAGGCCTTGGAGAATTTCATCTTCTTGTCTTCCTGCCGCTAGGTGTGACTTTCTCCGAGGCCCGACAAGCCAACCTGGCCGGCCACGGCGTCTCTCCCATGCCGCGGGAAATGGCCTTCCCAGTGCCCAAGGGGGAGAAGTGGCACGACCACTACGACTACATCAGGTACGCCCGCTGCTTGTGGCACCGCCAGAGCTTTTACACCTCTCTTCAGGGAGCACAGTTAAGGAGTGACAGATTTGTACAGACTTGGGGCTCTAGTTGAAACGTTTTGGTTGCCCCAGCTCTTGTGCTTAGAGGTTGTTAGTAAGTCTGCCCTAAATTGCTGATTGCTGATATTTTGGGGCAGGTAAAATGCCCCCACGGTGCTCCCTGAGCCCCAGGCCCACCAGAGGTTGGTGTTAACGCCAGTCCTCTCTCAGCAGTCTCTTGCTGGATCTGCCTCAGGTGAACTCAAATGTTTCTTCCGTGCGTCCTGTTCCAAAGGAGCACTTCAACTCCTGGCTAATTAAAGGGTGCTCATGGTGGCTGCTGAGCTGTGATCGGCCTCAATGCCTCGTCAGGCAGGCAGATGGAAGCATGCCTTCCTCAGCTTCAGTGCTCTGCTCCCGTCTGCACTGAGGTTTTCGCCAGAGATCTGTGTCAGTCATAAATCGCAGCTCGTTACAGGCACTGCTTAGCAGCATCGCCTAAAGCAGGCAGTGCTGAGCTTACCCCTGAAAAGGAATGGGGTGGTTTGGAGTGGGGAGATGCTGCAGTGCCTCACTGCTTGGGGGATGAAGGGGCAAAAGAAGGAATCTTGTAGGAGGCAGCCAGCTAAACTGCCCTTGTTAAAGGCTGTTGTGCCAGGCCGTAAGGTGTCACGTAAGATCTCTGTGTGCATGTGTGCAGAGGCCTGGTTACACGGTGTCTTTCTCTGATTTTGCTCAGGTTCCCATCTGAAGGGTCCAAGCTGCCGTACGACTCCATCCAGAAGAGCTGCTCCAGTCCTGCAGCAGGTGGGAATGCCGGGGGCAGCAGCTGAGGCCATGCCAGCCCCGGGTGTTTGCTCGAGCAGCGTGCTGCTGGCCTCTGGGGCTCCGTCTGTCCAGAGCCCTTTGTGGGATCCTTGCTGGGAGAACTTCTCCCAGAGGTTTAGAGGCACCTGAGCGGCCCAGCATTTCACCCTGAGAACTGGCATGGCTCAGCTGAAGCACCCACGCTTGTTTGGAAGTGCTGGGGAGTTTTAGGAGGTGGCTGGAGCAAAGATGTTTCTTGGCTGTGAAATATGGTTAATTTTAAACAAGCTTTTGTAGACTCCTCTTGCAGAGCCATTGAGAAAACAGCCCCTAGTCTCCTGGGGTTGGAGTCCTTTCCCTTCTCCCTCCCAACCTAAGGCAGCAAATTTGCAGTGTGTTTTCTGTTCAATATCTGTTGTAACAGATGTTTCAGGCAGAGTGTAATCAGGGGACTCTCAGGGATTTTTCAGTTCATCCCCACACCTTCCTAGAGCTCCAGCAGGAGCTGAGTGATGTGGCTGTTGGTTTCCTTCCTGCAGGAGCAGGTAGCTAACAGGCCAGAGGCTTTCTGAAAGAGTCCAGCCCTTTCTTCTTGTCCTCCAGGTGGCCAACCCTCGGAGGACCCCGTCTGCCAGCTGCCCCAGCCGATGACACTCACCAAAGCTGTCCGTGACCGACTGTCCCTCATCCACCAGATCACCAGTCCCAGAGCTGTAAGTGTGCCCTGGAGGGAGGGTGTGACTTCTGCCTTCCTGCCTCACGTGGAGCTTTCCCTTCGTCTTCTCTTTTAGTTCCTTTATTCAGGCTGTAGAAGCTGCTTTTTGCCTTCCACAGCCTGATCTGGGCAGGGTCTGTTGAGCACAGCCCCGCAGCGAGTGCCTCGGTGGTTCCGTGTGGTGTAGCACAGAGCAGGGACGGGATCAATGCCAAGTGCTTCATGGTCTCTAGACATCTATCCCTGCGTCAGTGGAGTGCTTTTGTCTTCAAACTGAAGATAGGAAACGAGGACTGGAGACAAAAGAGCTTGCTGGGGTGCCCCCGGGGAGCAGAGCAGCACTGGGGTCGGGATTGCTGGGCCTGCAGGCAGCTGCCCTCGCTGTGATCACACCTTCCCCACTGGTGTTCAGGCTCTCAAGCTGGTGATGGGCTTCTGGAGAGGGGAAAAGCTCCCCTTCTAACGCTGCAGGGGGGGGAAATTGATGAGTGGAGCCCTGAGCTGGGATGTGCTGAGTCAGCCAGGTGCCTTCAGCTTCCCCAGCTCCGAGGAGAGAGGGCAGCTCGTCTGCAGGCTGGTTGGAGCTGCGGCTCCTGGGGCTCTGCTGTGTTGGGAGGAGATGAAGCCTGCACAGACAGTGGCAGGTGGCTGGTACCCAGGTAGGTACCAACAGTTAGGTGGCAGGCACGCTGCCCCTCCTTATTACTCCATCATTTGTATCACTCGTGAATGTTCGGAGTTTTTACGAGTCACTCGGGAGTGACACCGGCGTCTCCCTGTCTCTGCAGTGGGTGTAAGGCGCTGGAGGAGGGCTGGTCCATGTCTGAGCCTCTGCCCTTTACAGGTGCCACACCGCTGTCCTGCAGTTACAAGAAGCATCCCCGAGGTTCACCTGGCAGCCCCAGGGCCTCTGAGAGCCGTGCGTGCTGGCGACCAGGAGGCAGAGAAGAACTCGGGGCAGTGCCCGGCAGTCAGCGATGGCAGCATCCACGTGTACGCGCACCGGAGGAGCGAGCGGGCCGCCCGCACCACCCGTGGGGGCTCAGAGGAGGTGGGCTCAGCTTCGTACTCAACCCTCTGCATCCTGTCGGTGGTTGTGGCTCTCGTTAGTGCTTCCCCCAGCTCTGCTCTGGTGGAGACTTTGCTCGCAGGATGGGTTTTGTCAAGGAGAGGGGGCTTGGGGCAAGGCTCTTGCTTGCTGTGTGTGTAAGGGCTCCTCCGCAGCCATGTCCCCAGTCAGTATCTGTCTCCCCAGCAGCAGAACTGGGTTTTACCAGATGCAGATCTGCCCCCCACTGCTTGCTCCATCTCCCAGGGCTGTGCTGAATGTGGGGACCCCCTCGGCGCCCTCCCACACCTCCTGGGGACGGTGTCCGGGCTGCTGAAGGCTCGCTTGAGGAAGTGGCGTGGGGACACTTGTGCCTGATGGTTTTGAGCCCAGCAGAGGGAACACAAGCTTCAGGCTGGAGTTGTAGTTAATGCTACAGAATACTTCTGCTGGCATTTTTTCTGACCGGCAGTTCTTTCTTCTTGGGTGTTACATGTCTTGAAAGAGGGACCCAGTGTTTGGGCGCACTGACATTAAGCTGGTTTTGTGTTTAATGATTTGCCCAGGATGCGTCCAGGAAGGGCCCCGGAGCAGATGTGCTGGCCAGCAGGAGAGCTGCTCACTGCAGGGTAAGACCAGGTGCCGTCCTGCTGCAGCAGCCTGCTTTTGGGGCATTTTGGGGACGTGGAGGGGGCTGGCTGGGACCCCCTTAGATGGAGTGGGAGAACTTTTCAAAGCTGGGAAATCCCAGTTCCTTCCTTTCTTCTGGATTTGACTTTTATGTTAAATAAAAGCCATCCACTTACTGGGGGAGAAACCAGTGCTGTGTCTGCTTTAGAGAGAACCAGTAAATGGGGTGGAGGGCTATGGCAGAGCAGTTGGCGAGCTGGCCCTGCTCTCAGGGTGACTCTGCTGTCTTGTTTTTCAGAGTTTCTTACCAGATCCAATCCTGAGGCTGAGAAAGATAATCGGCTTTGGAGGCGGCAGCACCAAATGTGTCAGTAACTTGGGCAGTTTTGCAAGTTTATCTGTAATCACGTGTTGGTTTTTCAGAGGTGTAGAGGGCAGGCAAGTGCCACGCTTTTGGTACGTTTTTGCTGGGGAGAATTGCTCTGTAACAAACGGGCACAAGCCCATGTTTGTGCATGGGAACTATTGCTACAGTGCCGAATCAGAAATCAGGGGGCCTTTCAGATCTCCTGGCTTCTGCAAGCAGGGAAGCGTTTTGGATTGTTAATGATAAAGAAAGGGTCTTTTTGGCTCGTCCAGTTCGAGGCTCTGCCAAGAACATTTTCTTCCATATATTGGCTGTGCATGTTTTAGACATGATTTGTATGGCAAATCAGCTGAATTACCTCGGCTGTCAGCTGGGCTCCTCATTTTCCTTTGCAAGATAGAAGCCTACTTGTTGCATGGCAGAGCAGTCCTCTGCCCTGCACACAGGCAGCAGATCTCCAAACCTGTGGATTTAAGAATTTTCTGGGTGCAGCCCAGGGTCACCTCCGTGCCATCTCATCAGCCCTCTTGTTCTTGTCTCGGCCCTGCAGGCGCTGTGGACTAAGGACAACTCCGCAGTGGTGTACCCGTGCCACGCTGTTATAGTAACCCTGCAGATTCAGACCGGGGAGCAGAGATTCTTCACCGGCCACACAGACAAGGTAGATGTAACTCTTTATGAAGGTGTACAGCCGTGCTGTGCCCGTGCCTGAGGTGCAGGCACCTTCCTGCTGCTCCTCTCCCAGC
Source organism: Aythya marila (assembly GCF_965140915.1). NCBI lineage: Eukaryota > Metazoa > Chordata > Aves > Anseriformes > Anatidae > Aythya > Aythya marila. The sequence continues at coordinate 5,616,089 of NC_139056.1, read as the reverse complement.
TCTCCAACCCGCTGCATCCCGCAGGTGTCGGCGCTGGCGTTCAACGGGAGCAGCACCTTGCTGGCTTCGGCACAGGCTGGCCCCCTGAGCCTGCTGCGCCTCTGGGACTTCCCCGGGGGCAGCTGCCTGTCGATGTTCAAAGCCCACATGCAAGTGCTCCTGTCCCTGAGGTAGGTTTCGGCCCTGGAACGGTGCATGAGGGCGGAGGAGATGCGCGCAGGGGTGCGTTCAGGTGTGCCAGGTGTCGCAGCGTGGCAGCTTTTCCGTGCTATTAGTGCGTGATAAACCAGGGGTGAATTACAGCTCTCCCTCAGCTGCCTGTGCTTGTCACTGAGACCTGCTGGCAGCTAGCCCAGCACAGCTGACGAGCTACCAGCTCCCGGGCTCATCCCTCGGGACCTACTGTCTCCTTGTTGAGATGCGTTTGGGGTGCTGCGTCTCACCTGCTGTCCTGTTCTTGCAGCTTTTCCTACAGCGGAGCCGTTCTCTGTGGTGTTGGAAAGGATGGGCATGGGAAAACGGTGAGAACTAAAACTTATTTATTTTTTTTGTGTTTTCTCTGCCCTGCCAAGCAAGTGACAGGAGAGGACTTCACCCAGATCAGATAGTTATGCTGCAGACAAACCACTGCTGGGTGCTCGCTGTCTCCCAGCCACCAGCCCAGCCAGGACAGTTCTCCTTGTGCCCTGCGGGGATCGCTGCAGTCTAATGCACGGCATCGCCTGGCATCGCTGCAGCAGTTCCAGCCCACCCAGCTGAGGGTGACGTGTGCTTGTGTGGCATTTCGAGCTGGAAGGCTTGCAAGCACGTAGTGGAGGAATGGGAGTTCAAATGGGAGATTTGGCACCGACTGGAGCCCAAAACCCGTTTTTTATAGCATCAGGAGCGAGCAGGCAGATGCGGGGTTTAATCCTTCCCTTCAGGGCTCCAGCACCGTGTGCTGGAAGGGATGCTGGGCACCGAAGCTGCCACCCACTGATGTAGCTAGGGGATGACGCAGATCCCACACATAGTAGTCAAAAATAAAATTGTTTTTTGGGACTCAGGGTTTTACTTGATCAGTGCAACTGTTTTCATCCAGTAATCCCTTATTGACAACTACCAGCAATTAGCTGTGCCATCACTAACTGCCTACAGCCTGCAGGAAAAAACAAACAGCCACAGGACTGCTCCAGTTTTTTCGCAGCATGAGGCAGAGCTCTGCGAACTGGGTGGGAGCTCGGGAGGGGAAATCAATGCGCTGAAAGCGGCACAGGGGGTGGGAAACAGGCTGGGAGGGGCTGTCGGGATGGCCAGGAGCACTTTTGGGGTGGCACATCAGTCGTTCTTAGCCTCGGAGGCCGTGCTGGGTTCATTTCTAATGCTGCTCTGAGAGCAGAGCGCTAAATCACCCGCCTGTCCTTGCTGATCATCCCCGTTCCTTTGGGGGTGACCCACCACAAGGACCGATGGAGTTGGAGAGAAGGCCTGCAGAGAGCACCCCACGAGGTGAGGGGAAGCTCTTGAGTCTACCCCAAGATCACAGGGGCATTGCCACTGCTTCTCTGCATGGCTTGGCTCTGCTGCCCCTTGTGATGGACATTGTGAGCAGAGCTGGAGCTGAGCAGTGTGCCACGAGAACGAGGAGTGCAGGCAGGCACAAGCTGCCCCCAGCATAGCTCTTACAACTCCAAAAGCAGAGCTCCCACTCTGTATTTTCTGTCCCAAACGTGAGCTGAGCTACCAGGCGGTCCTGGGGTTGTGAGCCTGTAACTGGGTGCCAGACAAATAGACTGTTGAGCACTTTGAACAGTCCCAACCCTCTGCATGTGAAGTTTGTGGGTTTTCTTCACTCCTTCAATTCCATCATCTGTACTTTGTGCACAGAGCAGTCTCCAGTATGTGTAGCTGTTTGGGATGAGGAGCCCCTTGCTGCCAAAGTTTCTGTGTTTCAGCCCAGTGCCGTGCTGTCCTCTTCCTTCAGGTGGTGGTGGTGTGGAACACAGCCCAGGTGACCTGTGGCGGAGACGTGGTCGTGCTGGCCAAAGCGCACACGGGTGTGGACATCCAGACCTTGAAGATTGCTTTTTTTGACGACACCAGGTAGGGTGCAAAGGAGCCAAAACGGATACAGCCCCGCTTCTGGCACGGCTGGGGGCGGCTCGTGGCGCTGCAGGAGCAGGGGGCTGCTGGTGCCACTCCTGCTTTTGGCCCCCGCTGTCAGCACCGACCTTTGGCACGAGTCCCCTGCCGTCCCTTAGCCCCGTTTTGCGTGACAAGGTGGTTTTGTGTGACAGGATGGTGTCGTGTGGCCGGGACAACGTGAGGCTGTGGCGGGTGCGGAGCGGAGCGCTGCGCTCGTGCCCCGTCAACCTGGGCGAGTACCATTCCCTCGAGTTCACCGACCTGGCCTTCGAGGAGGGGCACTCGGCCGAGCGGGAGCCGGAGGACCGCATGCTGTAAGGGGCTGCTGGGCTCCCCCCTCGCCCATCCTCAGGCTGCCCTGCAGGGACAGGGCTCTGTTGAGGCTCTCTGGCCATAGCACCCGCCTTTCCCTTCCCCTGTGGGACCACGGCGTTTTACTTGGCTTTCCCCTGTAGCTGTGAGAGCTTCTTCCCTTCTCAGCATGCTTTGCTTCCCAAAAGAGGTTCAGCTACTGGCAGAGTTGCCCAAAAAAAGAGTTTTCCCTCTCACGGTACTGATGTTTTGCCATGTTTAGGGACTCTCTTCCCTGTCCTGAGGCTTGGGGTTAGTGGTGTGGTATGTATCCTTTTAGATACAGATCACTTTTTTTTTTTTTGCTGTTATTTTAGTCAAGCAAGGTCTTTGTTGCTGCCACGTGCTGCTCCAGGAAGGCAGAGCTGTCAGCTCAGCCGACCCCTGCCTTCCCTGTGAGCTGCGTCCTGTGGCAGGGAGGTCTCTTGCTGAACTCAGCGCTGAGCTTTTCCTTCTTATTCTATTTGGCGTTTCAAAGTGGCAGAAAATCAGATGGGAAGCTCCAACTTGCTGTTCTGGCTACAGATTTGTGGGGCAGCTCACAGGAAGGCACCTTGGGCACCCAGGTGACCTGGGGGGGGTCTTTCTCCTTTTCAGCTTTGTCTGCAGCAAGAGCGGCCACGTCTTGGAGGTGGACTACAAGCACGTCTGCATCAGGAGCGCGCGGCGGCTCCTGCCCTCACAGCAGGACCAGCAGGGCGGAGGGGCAGGTAGGGCTCTGGCAGGGAGGAGGGGTAATGGGGCAGCTTGGGGAATTCAACCAAACCCCTGGTAAATTAAACCAGCCGCTTACCCCCTGCTAAGGATTATTTTGGGGTTGATTAGGTCACTGCTGGCTATTTTCCTCTTAAGCACTGCAAATAGTTGTACTTAGGACAGCAAAGTATCATTTTAAGAACGAATTTCAGCATTTTAAACGCTGATTGCAGTTTCAGAGAAACCCTGCTTTTAGAAGCATGAAACAAGGTCTTAATATGCTGATGGGAATCTTAATGCAGAGATGTAAAAAAAAAAAAAAAAAGTGGAGAAGATCAGTGAAAAGATGAATTTGGGGATTTTTTCATTATTCAGCCTGTATGAAGTGTTTGGGAAATCTTTGATCTTTGATGCTGTATATGAAATAGTTCTGCTTTCAGCTTGTCCATTAATTTTAACAGCAGGAAGAATTCACTTTCAAGTGTGACTGCTCGATCTTAAAACTTGGTGCATGTTTTGCTTCGGCAAATTGAGCTAATTAATCTCGAGCGTGCCCCTTTGAGAAGTATGTAACTCCAGTTCCCACTTCGTGGGTGAGAAAACAACAAAGAGGAGATGAAACCGTGTCCCTGGGTGTCTCAGTGGTGGTGGTGCTGGCTGTCTTCGGTCCTTCGACTGATAGACTTCATACCAGAATCTAAAAATCAGTTACTTTCCCAGTTTCTGTAGTTGTGTTATCCTCACTTGTTCTTCTCTCCCACTTCTCACTACCCCGCAGGGAGGATTTGAGGCACAGGAATGAAACAGTTTTGTGTCTCAGACAGTTAACCCAGGACATCCCTTACCACGAGATCCCGTTCACACCAGAAGTGTGGCAGGGTTTAAAAAGTGCTAAGGCACTTCTGTGCCTGGCAAGAATAAGCAGAGCTGCACTGGTGGTAAGGAGAAGTGCTGGAAGAGGGACAGGGGACTGAATACGTTCTGAATCCTAAGAAGAGGTGGCTGGGACCCGAGGCAGCCTCTGCAGCCATTCACAGTGGGATTTCTGGCTGCTGGAGCAAGTTGGAGCCAGCTCTTGGGTGGGGGGACCATGAGCTTGAGTTTTTGTGTTTCTGCCAGTGTACAACGTGGTGTTTTTGGGATTTCAGGCCCTGGGATTGCTATAAACAGTATCAGCATCTCCTCAGCCTTCTGTGCCACGGGTTCAGAAGACGGCTACCTGCGGCTGTGGCCGCTGGACTTCTCGGCCGTTGTCTTAGAGGCAGGTGAGTAGAGCTGGGACTGGGGCTTCTGAACTCCACACCTACATCAGCCGGCTGCTGGGAAGCAAAACCTCAGCTCTGATGTCCCCAAAAGTAACTGTCGTGAATGAGGGCATTTTTTATGCCTGCTGTCTTTAGAGAGGACTGTCTTGGGAGTATTTTACTTCAATGACAATTTATTCACGTTCATTCTTCTAACTCCTAGGCAAGAGGCAGGAGAGCCGGGGTGAGAACAGGCAGTCCATCTTGATTTCTGTGCCCTTGTACCTACAGCTCATCTGTCCGTGGAAAAATTAGGGGAGAAGTCAAGCGGTTCTTCACTCTATTTGAAATAGTCGTCATAACAGCCGAGCTCAGGGACTTCTAGAAAGGGCACAGACTAATTTGTCACTGGACTCAAACCTGCAGGCACTCAATCTTGAGGTCGTGCGGGATGTTCACTCCCGTGTGCACTTCTTTCCCATACGTGAATCTGGCTCTGTGGCTGTGCTCCAGGTGCTGCTGCTCCCTTCCTGGGGCTGTGTGCTGACTGCTGTGTCTTTCCCCAGAGCACGAGGCGCCGGTGACTTCTGTCTGCATCAGTCCAGACAGCCACAAAGTCTTGTGCACAACCACGGCTGGGAACCTGGGCTACCTGGATATAGAGTCCCGGGACTATAGCACCCTCATGCGCTCTCACGAGGACTCCATTTTGGCGTTCTCGGTGGAGGGAGTTTGGAAGCAGATGGCAACAGTGTCTCGGGATAACACCATCCGAGTCTGGGACCTCGTGTCCATGCAGCAGGTGGGTGAGATGCGAGTCGTTAGATATCTCATTTATTGACAGTCTCTTCAGTCTCTCTTTAGCTGAGTTATCAAAGTTCCACAGTTCAAGAGCCCTGAAATGTTCTCCCTGAAGTGTGGGGTGCACCTGGGGCAAGGAATCCTTCTGAAGTCTGGAGTTTGGAGAGTTTTTGCTTAATGCATAATTTGGTCTTAGACTCTGAAGGTGGTGTTAAACAAAATGGGATGATGTATTTTCTTTTCCTTCATCACATATATATTGCTTTTAACACAAAACATAACACCCGGGGGCTTTATCTAAATGACTGAAGACCCAGGACTTCACTGGGCTTTGGGAGCAACCGGGAAGGGTGAGATTTCTGTTCGCAGGACACGTGGTGGAGGTCTGAGGCTGCCTTGTGGCTGCCAGGTACAGCTTCATCCAGCTTTGTGCCTGTGTTATGTCCCTTCCCCGCAGCTGTATGACTTCGCAGCTGCAGATGAGATGCCGTGTGCTGTGGCCTTTCACCCTACCCAGCGGATCCTTGCCTGTGGCTTTGGCAGCGGGATGGTGAGGACCTTCAGCTTGGCGGCCTCCGATCTGCTGGTGGAGCACAAGTAAGTGTTTGCAGCGGGAGTTGCACTCATGCAAGAGCTAGAGCAGTATCTGTGCAGTGGGAGAAGTACTTGCCTTGGGCTTGAGTCCTCACATCCCAGCTGAGTGGCTTTCAAGCAGAGATAGCCTTTGCACGTTAGACTTCCACCACTCAAAACCTTGGCACACCAAGCTAGGAGGGCTTTGGGGGGGGAGATTTCCCAGCTGACAGGTGGCCAACAGTAGGAAAGGGGCTGTCCTAGAGATCAGCTGAACCTGGAGCTCTTGTGAGCCTTGGCATGGGAAGTAGAGGATGCTCCAAAGGGAGAGGGAGCTGGTCCCATGCAGGGACAGCTGCAGTGCTGCACTGGCTTTTTCCAAAAACTCGGAGTGCTGGTTGTTCTGCTGCAGGTGTGAACATGGTGGAGTCCTCTGCTTGTCCCTGGTTATTTTGTTCTCCTGGGTTCTTCACTCTGTTCCCATTGTTGCTGCTCTTTTTTTTTTTGTGGCTCTTCTCCACGCTTTTCAATTTTTCTGCCTTCTTGCAGGCAGCACCGCACTGTGATCACTGGACTGACTTTTTCTCCAGATGGCAACTTCATGTTCAGCTCCTGTTTGCAGGGAACTCTGGCTCTTTACAGCTCTGTGGTGCCAAAAAGCCATGTCTTGAGAGTCCTGGGTAAGACTTTGGAGTTGTGGGTTGCCTTTTTTTCCCCCCAATGTTTGTAGTAGCACAGACATCCCAGCACCAAAGTCAAGCCAGATGCAGCCTCCTGACAGAGAGGGGTTCTCTGAAGAACCTTCTGAGCTGCAGTGTTTGTGTTTACACCTTGTCTGTTAGCAAACCTTAGTTCAAACACCTTCAGCTTCCTTTGTACATACATTTTGATTGCCTGGATGGGCTGGGGCCACAGGGACCTGCTTTTTCAGGGCTGGGTTCAACACTGTGTTGCCCAGAAGTAACTCAAGTGCAGAGGCTGACCACTTACTCTCTTTCCATTTTGTGCACATGCAGCTTAATTTGTTTAAACTGCATCGTTTCCCTCGTTCTGCCCACAGCACAGCTGCACAGAGAGCTGTGCTGGTGGCGAGCAGAAAAGTTTGGGCAGGGAAAGGGAGCTCCGTTACGCAGCGCAGTGTACAAAGAGGAAGATCCTGCCCCAATGAGTGTGCAGTTGAATTAGGTGGAGAAAGAGAAGGGGCTCAGAGAGATGAGAAAATTGGACCAAAGTCACCGAAGTTTGGTGTCTGTACTGGAAATGCACCTTCTGATTTTGACTCTGCTCAGAACCCGTGCTTCTGCCTGGCCATGGGACCTACCAGGGGAATTCTGGTGGTGGAATAAATACAGATAATTCCTCTGATTTCTCTGATTTTTAAACCTTTGGGTCTATCTGCCTGCCAGACTGATATCAGTGGGGTTTGGCAGTGACTTTGTTTCACGCAAGGTTCAGACGTGCAGGCTGCAGCTGACTTCTATAGTTCCTAGTTGAAGTTTCTTGTAATGTTAAAAAACAAACAGTAAAATCAATTTTATTGCTTGCTCCACTCTCCTTGAAAGCACCACACGTTCAGTCAGGCTGAGAGCCACGTCTCTAGACCTTGCCTTTGAGGTGGTTTACTGTACGGTTTGGATTTTGCAGATAGAGTAGCTTCTTCCACAACAGAGGTTGCTCCTTTCTCAGGCCGGAGCGTTAACCCAAGGCTGATGCAGAGGCAGGAGGAGCTGCAGGCAGCAGCACCATCACGGAGCGAGCTGCCTGCAGCGTGATCTTGGCTTTTCTTATCCCTCTCTTGCTGTGGCCCTCAGGTAACGTGGTGGCCCGGGATGCTGGGAGCGGCCCGGATGCTTTGGCTGTCAGCGGGGACAGCCATCTCCTGGCCTTCGTGGGGCCCTCCAAGTACGTCGTGACCGTGATGGAGGCCTCCTCGCTCGATGAGGTACCCAGCAGGGTCCCTACCTTCCCGGAGGGTGGGTAGGGGAGGAAATTCCCCCAGACTGGATGAGATGAGCCAGGTCAGGGGCTTCGGGCAGCAGCGATGTTGGCAGGAGCCCTCCCAGCACTGCAGGTGCTTGCTCAGGGTGCTTACAATGAGGTTGGACTTCCACTCTGTGGGACACAAACAGTGAAGTCAAGATTTCTTCAACTCCACTCTGCTCTAGAAAGGCAATTTGAGGAACAGCTGCGTGGCCTGTCAGCTCCGAGCCCTCTTTGTGAGCTGCTCTCCTGGATAACGGGGACGTTGCCTGTGCCTTGCAGCCCCTCTTGAGGTGGCTGGGTGGAGCACGGGGAGCAGAGAGCCTGGGGGCCTCGGTAGCCTTGTGTTAGGAGAGCCACAAGAGCAACTCCTGAGGCTGCTCTGGGGGCTTCTCCAGGGTGTTTGTTCAATAGATCCTCGTTTCACAGCTGCTGAGGGTGGACATCAGCATCCTCGAGTTGAACAGCACAGCCTTGGACACTGCAGTGAGAGTCTGCTTTGCTCCTGTGCCACGAGGCGAGCTCCTGGTGTCCACGTCTTCCAATAAAATCCTTGTGCTTGATACAAAAACAGGACGACTGGTGCGAGAGGTAGGGCGTTATGAAATTCACGTGCTGAGGCCTCGCCTCAGGATGGGCTTTGACACTTCATGTTGCTTTGGGCGGCTCATGCTGGAGTTCACAGGCTTCCAAGAAGAGCATGAGTGGCGCGCATGTAGCTATCCTGGTGTGGTCATGCTCAGGGTGAGCCTGAGCTTGTCCTTGTTTTCCTTGCCTCTCTTGTCTTCTTCTTGGCTTCCTTGTCTCGCTCTTGCCTTCTTGCTGAACCATAAGGGCATGAACCTGCCTCTGCGCTGCAGTGGGCTGGTGCTGTGGGACTAGTTACCTGTCTCATGGGAGAGCGGGTGAAATACCCAAATGGCCCACCTGAGTTTTGGGATTGGGCTGTGTCATAGTGGATCTGTCCGGATCACGGTATGTTCAGTGGTTCTGTGATCCTCACACTCCTGGAGAAGGACCTGGAAACCAGCACACCCCTTTCTCAGGAATGTTGGGCATCTCTGTCTCCTGTTTTAAACTTCACCAGAGGCCAAAAGGATTCCTCTCATCTCCATCCAACAGACCTGAGGCTTCTCGTTGCTCAGGCGGTGTTTAACTTGCCAATAGCAAGAGCTGGCTCGGTTAATGCTGCTGGTGCTGTGTCTTGTCCTCAGGTGTCTCCTGTGCACAAGGTGTCCTGCTCTTCCTTGGCACTAAGCAAGGATGCCAGGTACCTGCTCACTGCTGGCGACAAGGTTATCAAAGTGTGGGACTATCAGATGCGCTTCGATATCAACTTCCAGGTACCGCACACACGGGGAGGGAAGCGGCTTGGCATTGCCCTGACCTGTCAAATAAAGCATTTCTCAATCCCTGGAGAAGAAAGTAGCAGGTGGCCTCTGGGTGGCTTGACCCATTGTCCCCAGTCCTAGTTTGCACAGCAGCTGAGAAACACAGCCCTGTTCCCATGTGTAAGGTAGTAGGGCCGTGCACCGAGTGCAGGCTGGGGCTGTCCAAGCACTGCACCTAGCGAGGGCCTGTGCAAAGGACAGAGGTAGGTGTAACCTCTCTGCTAGGCACAGAGCCATGCACAGAAGGAAACGGCTTGCTCAGGGTTTCAGAGGTGTTGAGAGCTGGGATGAGAGCTTGGGGGTTTTCAGCTCCTGCTCATTTCTCCGGATCAGCGCGTTTAAGCCCAATCATAGGTTTGAGCACTGCAGGTGTGGTGCTGGCCTCTGTGCTGAGCCTCTGCTGGGGAGCGTAGACAGCAGCTTCCTTCCCTGGGTGCCCAGGAACCACAGTGTGCAGCCCGGAGTCCTGCCGGCCAGGCGCGTGATGGAGCTCAGGGCGTGCTCTCTCCCAGGTGTACATCGGCCACTCGGAGCCGGTGCGCCAGGTGGCTTTCAGCCCGGACCAGCGGCACGTCATCAGCGTCGGAGATGCCATCTTCCTCTGGGATTTCATGGCTCTGCCTGTGGAGAGGTCTCCCCCAGCCCTGTAAGTGCAGCGTTGCCTCCCCTGCCTCCCCTCCTCTCCGTCCCTCGCGGTGTAACGCCGGGCTCGTTGCCTTCCCAGGGCTCGTTCCTCCGAGTCTTCTCCGCTGCCAGGAGCAGGTGAGTGAGTTTGCTCCCTCCCGTGAGTTGCTGTGGGCTGCAGCTCTTCCGTAGCTGCCGTTCATGGCACGGGGTTGGGGTTGGGCTGTGGATTTTTGGTTCCTTCCCTCAGGGGGGTAGTCAGACAGCAGGGGCTAACCAGCTAATGAGCCCCATTGGCAGTCTCCAGTTAATTGGCACCTCTCAGTGGGGGTCTGCCAAGGAGGGGACGTTCTGAGCAGGGCAGCTCTGGGTTTCCTGGTAGGTTGTTCAGCTTTTGCCTTCTGTCTTTCCTTGCCTCCTGACTCCATTTCTTCTGTCTTGCTCCCTGGCCTCACCGTTTCCTCTCTCTGTCTGTCCCTCCCTTTCTTGAATGGCAGCGGAGAAGTGGCTCCTGCGTGGGAGGAAGCTGGAGAATGAGCTTGGAGGCATCACCATCAGTCACCCTGGGAGGATGAAGGGATTTAAGTGAGGAAGGGAGTTACACAAAATGTTTTCTTTTCACAGAAAAGAGCTCTGAAAAGCTGAAGGATGTCTCTGATATACCTCGTCAGACAATTCCTCTTCCATTGTTGTCCTCCCCACCATGTCTGGATGTCAGCTCTGTCCACCTAGCAGGATGTCAAAGTAAGAGGAATTGATTATAGGAGAGGGTGAAGTTGAGCTTGTTTTAGGTCTAACTCCTTGCCTAGTTCACCAGCATCCTGTCTGTGCCCCTCATCCCCTTCCTGCAGACTGACAGACCAGTCTGCACTTTCCTTCTCCTAAGTTGGTCAAATCCAGCCAGAGGTGTTGCGGTGCAGCACTGCTTCATCCTCTGCTCTGCTCCATACACTAAGCTGCTGGCACAGCTTCTTGAAGGCTGTGGTAAACACCTTGTTGGACACAACCATCAGGAAATGTCTGCTTTGCCCTCCACCCTACCAGATGGGCTGTTACACAGAGCAAGAGAATGACACTGCCGGAAATCAAAGGCTTGCTCCCGCAAGAAGCGGTCCTGAAGGACACAGCTGGCTCTGTGCTTCCACTGCTTTGTTTTTATTCTTCAGGTATTTTCTCCGAGTCGGACAAAGAGGAGGAAGCCTGTTTGCCAGGCAGCAGCAGGCTGGTGGCAAATGGAGACAAAGACACCTCGGTCCTCGTGGTGGAACCAGTCAGGAGCGAGGAGCTTGTCGTGAGGCCCAAAGTGAGGAGGGAGAGCTCGAGCTCTCCCGGACAGTCAGCACGTGGTAAATGAGGGCTAGTCCCATCTTCTATGGGGCACAGCGTGTGCAGGCCTGCATGGCAGCTTGGGCTGTTCTTGAAAAATACAGATCACTGTAAATATGGTGCAGGCAGGCCCCAAGCAGCACTCAGCACAGCAGTGGCCAGCCAGGCTGGGTGCGTGCAGGAAGCCAGAGTCAAGGGGAGCTCCTCCTGGTCCCCAGGACCACTCGTTTTTCTGGCTCTTTCCCTGCTGCTGCTTCTAGGCAAGGCAGAAGCCCCTCTTCAGCTTGTAGCCAATATCATCTCTAAGTAGCACATTCTATTGAACCGTGCTGAAATTAAAGCTCCCGATGTCTCTATTAATAGATGCACAGCCTCGAAGCTGCAGCAGTTTGTGGCGAGCAGCCAGCAGCACGCAGCTGCCAGCGCTCAGCCCCAGGCAGGATTTGTTGGAAAGCTTCAACATAAAAATGTGCCTCTGCTACTCCGGTTAGAGAGCTCTTTCTAGCAGCGTGGCTTATGCTTTCGCAGCGATGCCCAGAACGCGCAGCGTGGATGCCTTTAGGCTGTTTGGAGCACGGCTGAGTGGGCTGATTGGGGAGATGGATTTTCTTCTTTTGCTCCTGGAAAGCTGGCGCTTTTCATACAGCCAGTCACTTGGTCACGTAGGAGCACGTGCGAGTGACTCTGCAGTCTGCTTGTTGCCTCTCCCATGTGCTTGTGTGTATGCACAAGTAGTGTGTGAACAAACAGCAAGCCGCAGCATAGCTGCTGATCCCAAAGCATTCCCTGAGCAGCGTCACATAGGCACCGTCTTCTTCTTTGTGTGGCAGAACCCAGAAAGGAGACCAAAAGTCCCCAGTCCCAATGCAACGTCCGCCCAGATTCCTACCGGCATTTCACTCCTCGCTTTAAGGCATCGGCGCTCCCCCAGGTGAGAATTGTGCCGGTGCTGGTTACCTGGGCAGGTGAAGAACCGGCATTTTGGGGCTGGGGTAGGTGGCTTTTCAAAACTGTTTCCATTTTTTGGTTCTTTGGATGAAAGCAATTTGTGAAATGCACCCCTGGGCCTGATGTCCAATTTGAAACCCTTAACATTAGTCCGCCTTTCTCCTCCACACGCAGCTCTTTCCAGACTAGCAAAAAGTGAGTTATTCTCCATTCTTTTTCTGTTCAGCAAATCTGCATAAATTTTTATTCAAAGGCAATGGAAATGGCATGTGCTATTGAAAGTGAAAGACGAGTGAGCAATGGAGTGATTCATCACGCACACATATTTGTGAGCAGATGCGTTGGCAAAGCAGGCTGGGGAAGGCAATCCATCGAGTGTAGTGAAGGTAGTTAAGGCACAGCTCTCGCTCTGTTAATAAACAGAGCAATAATAAAACAGAAACTTAACTCAACCTTTCCCTAAGCTCTGCTGTTCACAGTGGTGGGAGAAAAGCTACGTTCAGCTTGCACCATCAGTTCTCTCTCCTGTCCCCCCACCTGGCAGCGCTTTTTCCCTCATTGTCTTCCTGCTCCAACATCCACATCACCGAGTCAGCAAAACCCGTTGAACTCTTGCCCAGCAGGATTAGCAGCTGCTCATCAGATGGGCAGTTGCTGCCAGCCTGTTTTGTGTCCCATCTCAAAGCATCCGTGCCTGGTTTTGTTGCTGCGGTTTCTCTTTTGTACACGTAAGCGTGCGCTTTCTGATTGATCCCTTGATGTGTTGGACTTGAACTGTGAGCATTGGCATGAACCTGGGAGAGTTGTGTGTGTGCTTGCACGCATGCTTTTCTTATATGGGTCTTGACTGTACCTGCCCAGGCCATCCTCCCAGAGCTTAATTTAAGCCCATGTCTGGTTTTCTTGCAGAGTTTCTTATCTCCTCCAGCTGGCAACGAGCTCTTGAAGCTGAAAGCAGTGATCGGCTACAATGGGAACGGCAGAGGGAACATGGTGTGGAACCCGGACACAGGTACACGGGGAGGGGTGGGAGGGCTGTGAGCCCTCGCTGTCTGCAGGCACACGCTGAGCCCAAGTCAGGTCTAGCTGTTGGGTGAGGATCTTTGCTTTAACATAGCGCTGCTCTGTGTCTGTAAAACCCAGTAACCCTTCTGTGCTGCTAGTGACGATTAGTTGATACAGGCAGTCCCAGGCTTCTGTTGCTGAGTGGATAGAAGAGGAGGAAGGGCTGTCCCAGGGTCCATCTCAGAGGCCGTGTACCAGAGTCAGCTTTTATGTATTACTGAAAAAAATAATCTTACTGAACTGTGATGTGAGTTACGGTGGGTGAAGCCTTTACAGGAAACCATCCCGTCTCCTCATTCTCTGCTAGGCTTCTTTGCCTACACCTGCGGCTGCGTCATCGTGGTTGAGGACCTGCACTCAGGGCTGCAGAATCACTGGCTTGCCCACACAGAGGAGATCTCTACACTCGCTGTCAGCCACGATGCCCAGGTAGGAGAGGCTTCTGCTTGCCCAGGACTGTGTGTTTTTTTTTTCCCTGTGTCACTTTGGGCTAAAGGAATGTCACCGGCTAAAATCCCAGTTGCCTGTTCCTCCTTCTGAATGCTTCGCGGAGACCTGGGGTTAGGGAAATAAAATCAGTGGGTTCTGAGCCTAGCTATTCCTTGGGCTGGCTCAGCTTGACTGTGAAGGCTGCTCCCTGCCACCACTCCCTCCTCCTATCAAGTGACAGTCGTTCTTGCAGGATTTTCCATTTGCCAGCTGCATGACTTTAATTTGGGTCTAATAGTTCCTAAGACTAATGAAATGTTCTCTAATTACTTACCAAGGTCTCTATGACAACATTTTGTTCTGTTAGGTTCTCGCCTCTGCCTCGGGAAGGAGGAATGGAGACTCCCATTGTCAAATCTGCATCTGGAACATCCAGGATGGGGTCTGCACAACGAGTCTGTTCCACCACAAGACACAAGTGCAAGCCATGGCGTACTCTCGGGACGACAGGTTCCTTGCTACCCTAGGTGAGTCCGCCTGCACCCTGGAACAGACAGCTCGTGGGAGGAGGGTGCTGTAAGTGGTACCCGTGAGATGTGCACCAGGCTTGTGGGTCTGCCCAGCAGCTGCTGCTTGGTAGCCTTGGCACTGGATGGCATTTTCACAATGAAATCAACAGGATGCTTAGAAAACAGGACAGTGGATCATGTGGCATGTAAATCTGCTGGTGATCTCCCCAGGTGGCCTTGGGAGTGACCATGAGCAGAGGTGCTCTTTGCAAGTGAGCGTGTTGCCAGGGCGCTGTCAGCAGCGTTTCGAGGGCAAACACGAGCCCCGTGTGTCCCAGCCACAGGCATGAACTTGCCCCAGCTCCCGTTCAGTTCCTTCTCATTGCCCAGTAAGCTTGTTTTTCTTGAAGTTGCAGCTTTCTTCTCCCAGCTGACTAGTGCTTGCTCAGGCTGTGTAAATAGTTTGCAGCTGCTATATATAGTATCCAAAGGGAAATGCTTTCTTCTGGACTTCTTATTGTTGCTTAGCTGGAATTGCACAGAAGTAGCCAGGCTTCAAACTGTGAGCCTCCTGCCAGGCGGCGATGCCAGCACAAGATGGACGCACAAGCTGTCTGTTTTGTTTAGGCAGGGGACATTTAAAGGACAAATATGCAATTAGTAAGTTCTTGTTTTTGCAAGAGAGGACCTGTGGAGCAGGCAACACATTTGCTCTGGGCTGGTGAATCTGCCCTTGGAAAAAAAAAAAAAAAAAAAAAGCAAGGTTTGCTAAAGAGAAAGAGAGCTTTGTGCTCTCACGGAGCAGCGTGGGAGAGGAGCCCTTCTCCAGCTCCTTCCTGGGCTGTGGAGAAGGAAAAAGCTGAAAGCCTGCTCTGAGCTGTGGGGTCTGGGCAAGGCCGATGAGGCACCTGCTCTCCTGGCTGTCTGGGAGCTGGGGATGCTTGCCATCACCAAGGCTGGTGTCTTCTGCAGCCACCCAGGATGCAGAAACAGCAGAAAGCCAGCTCTGCGTGGTCAGTTCCCCACCACACCAGCCATCAGCTGGTCTGAACGTTGGCTGCAGCCCGAGCTGCAGGTCCAGATGTGCTGCAACCTCCAGCACGAAGTGTTGGGGCTGTTCTACCTCAGCTCAGGTGGTGATCCATCACGTCGTGCAGCTTTGGCTGCCCCTGAAGCACTTCCTTGGCTTTTGCTGAGCGTGCAAGGAGGAGGCTGTTTGCAGCAGTTGTCTTTGAACAACTGGATAACGGGGGGACAAAGTTGACACGAGTGTGCAGTGTGTGCTCGTGACCTTTGTGAAGAAACGCTGAGGCTGCAGAATTCCCTCCTACTGCTTTCATATTCTACCTAGGGGACTACAATGATCAAACCATTGCTCTGTGGAATGCCTACACTTACGAGCTCCTGTCGTCAACTTGTATCTCGGAGCCAGTCCACGAGGTGGCTTTTAGTCCTTTTTCTCACCGAGAAATGGCCTGTGTGGGGACAGGAGCGGTGACGTTTTGGCTGTTGGAGCAGCGGGGGGCTGACATCAATCTCAAGGTAAATCTCTTTTTTCTCTTTTTTTTTTCTTTTGCAATTGCCGTTCATTATCTCTGACGTCTTTTCCAAGCCCCAGCAAGTGAGACGGAGGCTCTGCCCCCACAGTTCTGCCAGAGCTGATGATTTCTCTTAGCAAGAGTGTGATGTTGGCTGGCCATGAGCGGCTTTCAGTTGTATTTGATGCAGCAACTGAATTAACTGAGGGTGGGAGGAGGAGTTTTGTTTTTTTCCTTGCAGGTAAGCTCTGTGCTCTCTGTGACCTTCCTGTTTTCTGTGTCCTGGCAGGTTCATCGGGCCCCTGCGCCAGCCGTGTTGGGGCCGGTGGAGCTGACCTCCCTCTGTTACGGTGCTGACACCCTCCTTTACTGTGGGACCAACTCGGGCCAGGTCTGCGTGTGGGACACGGAGACCAATCGCTGCTTCATGACGTGGGAGGCCGATGACGGCGAGATCGGTGGGTGCAAATGCCCCAGGCGTCCGTCAGGGCTGTAATAAATTTTGTGGGAATTCTGGCAATGAGCAGCAAATGAGCTCAGAGGCCTCTGATTTCAGCTCTGCTCAGAAACCCGATGTGGATACCAGCCGTGGGGGGTGGCAACGGGTCTGCTGCCCGCGTTTGTAGTAGTAACGACAGCCCTAGTCTGTCAAAACGCTGCGTGTCGGGCTGTGTTAGACCCACGCTGCCCTGCTGGGATGAAATGATGGCCTGGCCCCCAGGAGCACGCCCGGGGTGAGGGCTGAGAGCAGAGAGGGGTTACTCACGGGTGCCCCTTTCTCCCCCAGGGGTGCTGGTGTGCCGGCGCAGCAGGCTGCTGAGCGGCAGCAACACGAAGCGCATCCGCCTCTGGGCAGTGGCGGCCGTGCAGGAGCTGAGGCTGAAAGGTCCCGAGGCCAGGTAGGAGGTCGTGGCACAAACACCTCTGCTCTGCTCGCACCCACCTCGTGCCGTGCCCCTGAGGTGCTCTCCTCCTCGCCTGGCAGCTCCAGGACCTGTCTGAGAGGTGGCTTCTCAGGGACGCGTCAGCTCTGCCCGCAGCCGTGCTGCTCTCGTTGCTCTTCACCCTCAGCTTTTCCTCTCCATCCCGGCGCTGCTGATTCTTTCTGCCTGGATCTTTTTCCTGGATTCTCCTGCTGGAAGTGGATGCCTGAAGTTTGTGTCAGCAACGTGGAGAAACTTGATATTCTTTAAAACTTAAATTTTAAAATTCTTTAAAAGAATGAGTGAAAATATATCGCTTTTGTTTCTTCTCATGCTACTGCATTCCTTATTTTCTTTCTTTCCTATACTCGATGGTTTCAGTGCAGGAGCCCCTCGCTGAACAATTTAGATGCAAAGCCACGCCTGGGCTTATTAGAAAATTGCACTGAGAGGAGGCAGCGTCTGCTCCAGCAGCTGAGCTGGTCCCTCTTGGATCCTCCTTTCCTCCAGATCTCACTCGGTCATGCTAGAGCACGAAATTACCCTCGATGGGACGATCGTCAGTGCAGCCTTCGATGACTCGTTAGAAATGGGAATTGTGGGCACCACGGCAGGAACGCTCTGGTACATCAACTGGGTGGAGAGCACGAGCATCCGGCTGATCAGCGGCCACAAGAACAAGGTTGGAGGGGCTGGGAAGGGGTGGTTGGGGCTGGGAGGGGCTGGTTTGTACTGGGAGGGGCTGGTTTGGCTTTGCTCCAAGCACGCGTGTGCCACGGCAGTGCTCCCTGGTCTGGCCATGAGAGGGGTCACAGAGGGACACCACAGAAGAGCCTAGGGATAACTGCACCAGGCAGGCAAACATCAAGAAACCCGAGCTCAGATGCTCTAACCTTAGGTTTTTGATGGCCTCAGCCTGTGAGTAACTGCAGGTCGTTCTGCTGCTGTGCAAGAAGGCAGCTCCAGAGTCAATGCTTTTGAACTCTGCTGTTGCTTCGGTGTGCTTCTGTGCTACAGAAAGAAGGATTCAGATGGTAGAAGGGAAGGTGTTGTACTTAGACCTTTACTGCAGAGTGCCTGGTTCCAGCTTTGTGGTTAGGTTTGCTGCTTTCCATTGCAAGCCTCGTTGTCAGCCCAAGATTTCTTTTTAGCACGAAAATAAAGCCACCCTCCTTCCTTTATGTCTGGGGCTTCTCGCCTGGTCTTTCCTGTGAGAGGAGTCCTGGGGGATGAGAGGTGCAAGAGGAGCAGGTGTGCTTTAGGCTGCAGGGTTTTTGGGGCCCCTGTTTCCCATCTCCTTTCTTGCTGCAGGTGAACGAAGTGTCCTTCAGTCCCGATGAGACTCACTGTGCCACGTGTGGGGAGGATGGCAGCGTGAGGATTTGGTCCCTGGGCAGCATGGAGCTGGTGGTACAGTTTCAAGTGCTGAACCAGGTAATCGTTTGTGGCACGTCGATCTTTTTGTCTTGCTAGAGGGCACAGTCACCGCCTGGCATTGCAAGGACTGCTGTGTCCTCGTGGAGCAGCCTAAAGCTGGAGAAATACATGCAGGTGGAGCTTTCAGTGCATTTACTGTGTACGGTCCCACTGTTTCCCTGTCATCAGGTCTCTGCCCTGGTTTCTTTTCCAGAGCTGCCAGTGCCTGGCCTGGAAGCCTCGTTCCATCGTTGCATGGGAAGCTGAGAGCCAGCACGTGGTGGCGGGGTACAGCGATGGCACCATGCGCGTGTTCAGCATTTCCAGGACAGAGATGGAGCTGAAAATGCACCCCCATGCCACTGCGCTGACGGCGATCGCCTACTCCACAGACGGTGAGGTTCCCTATTGTAACGGTGGGGAGATGCTGCTTTGGGGAGCAGTGAAGTCTCCTACAAGACATGTCTCGTTCCCTTCCCTCCTCTGGCTGCAGGAGAAATGATCTTATCGGGGGGCAAGGACGGGCTCGTGGCTGTCAGCAGCCCTCGCACAGGAATGACCATCCGCGTCCTCGCTGACCACAAGGGCTCCCCGATCACTGTCCTCCAGTGTACCAGGAAGCAGGTGGGACCTTCCTTCCCCTCTCTGCTTACTGCTGTGCAGGAGCAAGTCCCCCATGTGGCACTGCACAGCCATGAGGAGGGGCAGCAGCACGGCTGGGTCCGTCAGCCCTTCCCTTTCCTCATTATGCCCACCACCCCCAGTAAACTTTGTTAGGTTTTTCTAGGGATAACTTCACCAGGGAGAAGCCACAAGCACTGCAGGAGCAATCCTGAGCCAGTCTGTGCCTGTGGGGGGGACCTTTGGTGGTTGTTATCGACACCCTGTGCTCAGATGTGATGTGTGTGTGCCCACACAGAGCAGCACTCCTTGGGAGCAGCTGGAGCTGGGAGCATTCAGACCCCTGCGTGTGGCCCATGCCCCCGATAACAGCCTCAGGGTGATTTCCCTGCTTCACTTCTTTGCAGCCTGACCTTGTGCACGTAGCTGGCTCTTTGTACAGTTCCTCTGTGAAGCTGGAAGGATCGGATATGCAACAGCGGGATGTTTTTAGCATCTCCTTCATCTTTCTCTTCATGGAGAGCCTTTTTTTTTTTTTCCTTTGTGCAACTTCCTGAGATGAGAATAATTTTGCCTGAGTTCTCTGGCTTTAAAATCTGGGCTGCAAAGCCGCTTTTCCTGGTAATTATATGGGTGGGAGGCCCTCTCAGTTTTAGGTGAGGGATGTGGTTAGAAGACGTACCTGCATGCAGTCCCCTGGGAGATGTGCAGGTGCAGAGGACGTCCAGAAATCCGCCGCTCGCTCCTCCTCCAGCAGCCTCTTCTGTGGGGGTGCTCAGCCCAGGGCACGCTGCTGGCTCTGGAACCACCGCTTCCTTGTCCTATTTTATTGTGATAAATGACTTTAAGCACTGCTCAAATGAGAGAATCCCGGAGGTTAATCCCGGCGTTAATCCCCTGTGTTCCCATGAACTCTTGCCCTCTGCTACTTCTTGCTGGCGGCTTTCTGTGAAGCTCCAGTGCTGCAGGAGTCGTAACGTTGCTTTTTATCTTCTGTAGTACCACGAGTTTGGGGTGGAAGGAGGTGAGCTCTGGCTGGCCACCAGCTCCGACCGTCGGGTCAGCGTCTGGGCCTCCGACTGGCTGAAGGACAAGTGTGAGCTCCTCGACTGGCTCAGCTTCCCTGCTCCTGCCAGCCCGGAGGTGAGCACGGCACTCGCCAGCTCCTGTCCCCACCTTGGCACCGTGCAGCCCCGTCCCTTTGGCATGCTCCCCGTCTGTAAACAGGGTGTGAGGCATCCTAATCCCCTCCGAATTCATGTGAGACTGTCAGCACAGTCTGATGTGTTTTACAGGTGTTGTAAAGTTTTTGGTTTCAGCCACCCCGGAGGGGAGGGATGCCTCTGAGTGGGACAGGTGCCGACAGCGAGTGTGCTTAGCAAAGTCATCTTCCTGGGTTCTCTGCTGCTGGGAGAACTTGCTAATGCACCTTCGAGGGTGTAGACAGGCCGCGTGAACCATGTGGCACTGCCTAACCCCCGGGAAGTACTGACACTAAGCACGAGGAGACAAAAAAATGCTTTTGCGAAGAGCTGATACTCCTGTGCTATGCAAAACAGAGCGCAGCCAGGAGTCGGCACAGTCAGCACAGAAGAGAGACCCAATTCTGAGCACGCTGCTGACTGATGCTCCCAACAAGCGTGAATATCCTGAGCCAGAAGCCCGGTGACTGCTAACAGAGCCAAACACACCTGCTCCAGCCCTGAGTGCCTGTGATACTGTGCAGAACGCTTTGGCTGCAGAGCAGCTGTGGGATTTGGGCAGCAGGACATCTGCTGTGTCCCAGTGCAGTGTCTGTACTGGACACGAAACAACCTCCAGTGCATGTGATATCAGCCTGCAGAAGGAAGCTGGGTCTTTTTGGGGGACGAGTGCTCGTGCCTCAGCCTGTCAGCCCCATCCCCAAGCACCAGCCGGGCTGTCAGAGGTCTCCCCACAGTGGATGTGGGAAGGAGTGATCTTGCATCCAGTGCTAAATATCTATCTTCTGGGCCCTATTTGCTTGCGCTGAAACCAATCCATAACCCAGTCCCACCTCCATGCCCATGTAGGAATAATGCCCTGGTGGAAATTCAGCCCGCTGACCCCAGTGCGTCCTGCTTCTGTGGCAGTAAACAGCCTGCTGCAGGTTTCCATGGCAGTGTGGGGTTGCTCCTTGCTTCTTTGAAGTGAGCACGGCTGAGACGGCAACGCAAGGAGGAGGAAACAGCCTCCATCACAAGAATTTCCCAGTGCTCGTACAGCTGCAGCCCGAGGGCTGCCGTCCCTCTGTGCTCTCCTTTGCTCCCCGTTGTGTTGGGTCGGGCTGGAGAAGCTGGCCTCACTGTTGTTCCTTTTGGTTTCCCCCACCAGGGTCTCAGCAGCCTCCCACCCAGCCTGGCTGCATTCTGCCCTTGGGAGCACGGTACCCTGGTCTACGTTGGCTTTGGGATGCAGAAGGAAGCCTTGTTTTACAGCCTGCACAAGAAACAGGTACTTCTGGCACCCCCACGTGCCGTGCCAGGGCAGCATAGGCACTGCTCTGCTGTTGTGTGGCCGTGTTGAATGAGACACAGGGGAGGCAGTGCTGCACTTCTCCCTCACGAGACCCACAGGCCAAGCTGGGGGCTTGGGGATGAGCCCTTATTTCCACGACGGGAGAGCAGGACCCCCTCTAAACCCAAATGTCAGCCCCAGAGCAGCATCCCCTCCTGCTAACCAGGGTGCAGAGAGGAGCACTGTGAATAAATCCAACGCTGAGGGTGTGAGGTGGGTTCGGGCAAGCAGCTGCAGGGGCAAGTCCTTGCCTCTGGGCTGGCTGCCACTCGCTGCTGCTGCTTTTGGAGGAGAGGGCGGTTGCTTCCAGGACCACTAAAGGTCTCTGAATTGCGTCTCTTGGAAAGTGGAAGTGCCTTTGGCAGGTTCTTTAGCTCCGAGAGAGGCCGTGTATCTGCCAGCATCCCCATTGAGCAGGAGCCCAGCACCCTCCTAAAGGTGTCACTCGAGCACTGTTCTGCTCCCTGCCTGTCCCTGAGGCGTTGGTGTGCTTCTCTTGCTGGAGTGCAGGTCGTCGAGAAGATCTCCTTGCCTTACTTTGCCACCTCCCTGAGCCTGTCCCCTGCAGCCCGCTTCATGGCCGTTGGCTTCAGCGGTGAGTACTGGAGGGTGCTGGGGGCTCTGCCTGTCCCCGGGTTACCTTTTGGTGTGGGGAGGGATCTCCCCTTCCTGCAACTGGGAGGAAACCAAGCGTCCTCTTGCCTTTAAATGAGACTCACACCCCCAAACCAGGACAAATCCTATGGCCCTGCTGTGGCTCCTCCACGTAAGTAACATCCCAGGCAGGGTTGTGGCAGGCAGGGAGCAAGCCCCAGCAGCGTTAACTGGGACAGGGAAGGGACCTTCCCCAGCACAGGGGCACTCAGCACCCTCAATCTGTCAAGACCACAGCTCCTGAGTGCCCCGTGAGCTCCACAGCTGAGTGCTTAAGGGGCTGAGCAGCCCTGCCCTACTCCCCTTAGCAGCATCCCCCCGTCCCCTGCTTGCTGTCCCTGTACCCTCAGCCAAGGGGGGTGTCCCCTGCCTGCTTTGACCCCCTCCTGTCCCCACAGAGCGCCTCCTCCGCCTGCAGCCCTGCCCCGCGGGCACCCCTCAGGACTACGGGGGCCACGACGACGCCGTCCACCTCTGCCGCTTCGCCCCGGCCGGCCGCCGCCTGCTCACGGCCTCGCACAGCGCCCTGCTCGTCTGGGACCTGGGGGGAGGCTGAGGGACAGCCGTGACGAGGGACAACCATGACGGGACCTGGGCGGTTGCTGAGGGACAACCACGACGAGGGACAACTGTGACAAGGGACATGTCCCATGAGGGACAACCGTGACAAGGGACAACCATGACAGGGGACAACCACCATGAGGGACAACCACGGCCCCTGGTCTCGCTTAGGGCCACCGGTGGCCATATGGGGCCCGGTACCAGCCCCAGCTCCACACCATGAGCCCCCCGCGCTGCGTTTTGGGCCGGTTTCCTCTTTATTTGTCACTTTGCCTTCCACAATAAACCACCTCCGCGCCACCTCAGCCCTCTCGGCCTGGCGGGGGGGACACCTCCGGCCGCCGGGGGGCGCCGCTCCCGGCCTGGCCTCTCGCTGCTGCGGCCCCGAGGCGGTGGCGGCGGCGGCGGCGGCCCCGGCCCCGGGAGCGGCGGCGGCGGCGCCGCCATGAAGCGGGACGTGAGGATCCTGCTGCTGGGGGAGGGTAAGGGGCGGCGGGGGGGGGGGGGGTAAAAAAGGGCGGCCGGGGCTCTCCCGGTGCCCTCCCGGTGCCCTCCCGGTGCCAACGCGTCCCCATTTCTTTCTCCCTGTTTCTTTTTCTCCTTTTCTTTTCTTTCTCCCCCCCCCAGCCCAGGTGGGGAAGACGTCTCTGATCATGGCGCTGGTGGGCGAGGAGTTCCCCGAGGAGGTGAGGCCGGGCTCGGGGCCCCCCCCCCCTCCCCGGTTTCGGTCCCTGCAGGCCGGGGCTGTGCCGGGCCTGGAGCCCCTCGCTGCCTGCATATTGCCCCGGGGGGGCTGTGCTGCCCCGAGCTGCCACCCCTGGGGGGCTCAGGGCATGGCCCTGGCTGCAGATGTTTGCCCAGTGCCTCCTGCAGCACCGCCGGTTGCTCGCTGGGGCTCGGGGGGCGGCTGGACCCCGACACCTTCCTGTGTTTCGCAGTGAATCCCATGCTACCAGCATAGCACATCTCCCAGGAGGGTGGATCAGGCTGGGGGGCACCCCAGGGCTCAGCTCTGGGGGGGCAGAATTGCCATTTCTGAACCGTAGCGCTCACTGCAGGACACGGCGCTGTGTCTCAAGGGAGGGCTCAGGCCTAGGAGGCTTTCAGAGGTTTCGCTTTACAGAGGGCACTGTAGCAAGCATCAGCTTGCCGTGCCTCACAGCCCCTTCCTCGTGGGCTGAGAGCAGTGTGTGGGCTGCAGTCACCCTGCCCACGCAGTGGCCGCATTGAGGTCTGAGCTCAGCCGCCCTCTCTGCTGCATTCGGCCTGGTCAATGTGTCCACGCGATGGCACGGAGTCTGCTCGCTTCGCAGGTGCCCCCCCGCGCCGAGGAGATCACGATCCCGGCGGACGTCACGCCCGAGAAGGTCCCCACGCACATCGTGGACTACTCAGGTGGGGCCGGCCCCCTCGCTCCCTGCCAGCCTCACCTCTCCCTGCCCACCCACGGCGAGGGGAAGGAGCATCCCCGCTGCTCAGTGACGGCTCTTTTCCCTTTCCAGAGTCGGAGCAGACAGAGGATGAGCTGCAGGAGGAGATCGCTAAGGTGAGTAGGGCTGGATGGAAGGGTTGTGGGTCAGGAGGCTGTGCTGCCGTAGCCCTGCAGCTTACAAGCGACGCGCGGCTGTTCTCCCTTCCCATTAACCACCCAGAGACGTGCGGGCAGTTGGTTATCTGCGGATTAACGCTATCGGTTTGTTTAGCAGATTGTTTAATCCTTCTCTGGGTTGTAAGCTGGCGTGTGGCTTGTCCCGGTCCTCTGGGGGGGCTCCAGAAGGAGAGCAGCGGGGGGCGGCTCGCTGCTGACCAGGGGTGGAAGGAGTCACGGAGCACACAGCGTGCTCCTGGCCCCGGGGTGTTCCAGCCTTGGAAGAGGGGTGAAGCAGTTGTTGAGCATGGGTGAGACCCCCCTGCTCCCTGTTCCTGTGGCTGCCCAGTGAAGCAGTGGCACAGAGGTGGTGGTTTGGGAGCTGGAGCCCTGGGGGACTGGGTGGAGAGGAGAAATAATCCAGCTGGATGGGCCCGGCTGCTCCTCACCACTCCAGGATGGCTTTGGCTCTGTGCTGAGGAGACTTCTTCTTGCCCATGGGGATTGACACTGCGTCTCTGCTGTGTGTTTCACTATTTAATCGCTCCTCCTCAGTGCTCAATGGATGAGGAGGTGGGACAGGGAGCACAGGGGTGCTGTACCCACCCCACAGACAGGAGAAGAGTATAGATGCTTAAAACGGCTCCAGAAAATCCTGCCTAAACCCTTGTGTGGCCCTGGGATTAGCCTGCACAGCTTGAAACAGCCTCGAGCCTTGTGGCTGGCACGGCCACACGTGTGGCACTTTCAAAAGTGCCACTTCCAGAGAGGGGACCCAGCAGAGGTGGGAGCTACCATGCACAATTCACGAGTTAGTGAAGAGAAATATCTGTGCTGGGCTGAGAGCTGGGGAGGGAGGGTCTGTGTGCGCTCACGGGGCAGATGGGGCCAGAGCTGATGCTGTCCAGCTCCTCAGGAGCCCATGGTGTCTGTGTGTGTGTGTGCTGCACGTACTCAACTGCAGCTGCTGAGTTGTAACGCAAGCACGACGGCTGCCAGGGCTCAGACCTGCCTCCCCACAGCGGTGGGAGCACCAGGACCCTCACTCACCCCCCTTTCTCTTCTCTCTTGCAGGCCAACGTGGTCTGCGTGGTGTACGATGTCACCAAGGAAGTCACGATTGAGAAGGTAACGTGCTCCCCGCCAGGCCCTGCTGCTCCTGGTTCTGTTTGGGGTCTGAGACTCCTGCTTAGAGGCAGGCTGAGCACAGCCCAGGCCTGCTCCCACACTGGTAATCGCCTCCCTGCGCTGGGGGCAACAGGCTTGTGGCATCCTTCAGCTGGCATTCAGCATCCCCGGGTGTGCTCTGCCTGCTGCTGCGGGGGAACACCGGGGAGCAGATGGCTGCAGGGCCCTGCCGACAGCTACGGCGCGCGTGCTGGGAGCTGCCTCTCCCTGCGCAGGCTGCTCTGACAGGCCTTTCCTCGTGCTCGCCTTTCAGATTCGCACGAAGTGGATCCCCATGGTGAACGGAGGAGCTGAGAAGGGAGCCAGGTACTGGGTGCGGAGCTGGGTGATCCCGGAGGCTGCAGGGCCCTCAGCGCCTTCCTGTCCTCCAGGGGCTGCTCGCATCAAGCCAGCTGTGCAGGCAGTGGCCAAACAACTTGTAGCAGAAGAATGTGGGAGCTTTTCTCCCTCAAAGTCTAGCTGAGGCAGAAGGTCATGGGAGAGGGTTCCTCCCCACCTCGATCTCTTGCCATCCAGGCAGAGAGAGGCTGCTGCCGAGGGAGTATGGGGGCAGAGGAGCCACAAGCTGTGTGGGGATCACTTAGGCAGGAGGCTGCTGTGCTGGATTAAAGGCTTCTGAGCATATTGTTGCTGGGTGAAAGCGTAAGCAGGATCAGGCAGTCTGTTTCTCCAGATGGATGCTCCCAGCCGTGGGAGGCAGGAAAGCTGTTCTGGACCTTGCAGCGGAGGGTGGGGAGGCTCCCGGCCGGCTGCCCGGCAGCACGTGCGGCTGGAGCAGGGCTGGGAGAGGGGTGGCCTTGCTTGTGCTCTCTGACACTGCCCTTTTTTTCCCCAGGATCCCCATTATTTTGGTGGGGAACAAGTCTGACCTGCAGATGGGCAGCTCCATGGATGTCATCCTGCCCATCATGAACCAGTTCTCGGAGATTGAGACCTGCGTGGAGGTGAGGCACCTGAGGGTTGCTGCAAAGCCTCCCTGAGGGGTAGGAACACTTTGTCATGGGGCAGGGGAGCCTTCGTGCTTGCAGGGAACACTGCTCTGCTGGTGTTGCTCTGTAAAAGTACCATGGTTTGGGTCTCAAGGGCCTGTGCTTTACGCCTTCTGCCCTTTGGCTTCCTCTCAGAGAGCGAGTTTCAGTGTCTGCCCTGTCTGGCTGTAAATGGTTTTGAAGCTCCACACAGCCCCGTTGGGCCTGAGGCTGTGGAAAGGACACAGCAAAGCCACAGCGTGAGCAGGAGCTTCCCTTTTGTTTTTTTCCTGCTGGTGGGCAGAGATTGCTCTGTGCTTTGATGCATTCTTTGTCTGGCTTGGAGAGCTCCAGTCATCTTCCTTCTGCCCCCATCATGAGCCCGTTGCCTGCCCCACTGACAGTCCTGTCTCTTCCTTTGCATCCTCAGTGCTCTGCCAAGAACCTCAAGAACATCTCTGAGCTCTTCTACTACGCTCAGAAAGCTGTGCTGCACCCCACCGCCCCCCTCTACGACCCGGAGGAGAAGCAGGTAGGAAGCACTGCTCCTGGTTTCTGGAGGAGCCCCTTCACGTCCGCCCTGGGGGGCTGCAGAGCCCCCTGGGAAGGAGGGAGGAGAGTTTGGGCCAAGATAGCAAGAAAGAGGGGAAAGGTGTACCCGTGGGGGGAACCAGCAGAAAAATACCTGTCTCCCTGTGCTAAGTGTAGCCAGGACAGAGAATCTGGGGGTTTGGGAAGAAGTCCTCATGCTTCAGACCCTGTGGCAGCCGTGGTGGGAAGAGTGCAGGAGAAACCTTGGCTGTGAGCTCTCCCAGCCCCGGTGTGGCTGTGGCACTGGTCTGCCTGGGCCGTGCTCCCCGCAGTGCAGGAAGGGCTCTGTGCTTCGGGCTGGGGAGGCACGAGGGGGAGCCCCTCTGAAGGCAGTGCCCTGTTTTTATCACCATGGTTGGTTCCTTGCAGCTGAGACCTGCATGTGCACGAGCACTGACCCGGATTTTCAACCTCTCGGACCAGGATAACAACCAGATCCTGAGCGATGATGAGCTCAACTACTTCCAGGTAGGGCTGGCTGTGGGGCCAGGGCACAGCCCAGTCCCTGTGGCTGCTGGGGAGCTTTGGGGTTGTGCTGTCTGCTTGCCTGCTCACGAAGGCCTTCTTCCTTTTGGGAGGTAGAAGTCCTGCTTTGGAAACCCGCTGGCTCCCCAGGCCCTGGAGGACGTGAAGATGGTTGTGTGGAAGAACACCACGGATGGGGTGCAGGACAACGGGCTGACCTTAAACGGTACCAGCACGGGGGCTCCGTGCTCCTGTCCTCAGGCTGAGCCTCTTGGCTCTCGATCCGAGCCGAATTAGTCCCTCCTGCCAAAGCAAGCCCGAGCCTGCTGCGGCTACTTAAAGCTCCCTGCCCCAGCACCCTGTTTCCTTGGAGGGAAGCGTAGTCCTGAGGTGTGGATCCCCAAGGCAGTGCCCGTCTGGCCCTGCTGGCTGAGCTGCCTGGTCTCTCCCACAGGCTTCCTCTTCCTCAACACGCTCTTCATCCAGAGGGGCCGGCACGAGACCACCTGGACCATCCTTCGCCGCTTTGGCTACGACGACGAGCTGGAGCTGACAGACGACTACCTGCACCCGCAGTGCGTGTCCTGTTGTGGATGGAGGTGACGGGGTGGGATGTCCCCAAAGGGGGCGACCCAGGCTCTTTTCTGCGCCTTGGGGGTTGCTGCCTTGCTCAGCTGAGGCTGTGCCCTGAGCTCACAGTCAAGCTCGTGCTCCTCACGTTCCCCTGTGGCCGGGAGCTGCCATGTGGGGTTGGCAGCAAATATAACGGCCTCGGAGCTGTTGACTGTGCTGCTGGCGCTGGTGTAGGCGGGCAAGGAGGGGGGGAGGCAGTGAAGGCCTGTCCCTGACATCCCTTGACATCAGCAAGGGGCTGTGAAGGCTGTTCTGCCACTGCCTGAGCTGTGAGCTGTCAGCAGAGCCCTCCCGGCTGGTTCTGCAGCTGCTGTCTCTTCTCTGCTCCCTGCCACCCCAGAGGTGCTGATCTGCCAGTAATGAAAGGCTCTGGCTGCGAGCTGCCTCGGCGTCTCCCCAGAGAGCAGGCTCCAGGGGCAGACAGCAGGGCTCCTGCTGGTGGAAAGCACTGGGGCTAACGCTGGGTGCTGAGCATGAGGCAGAGCGAGGGCCGTGGCAGCTCCTGGGCTGCTTGGGCAGCGTGGATGTGCCAAGGGGAGTCTGCTCCACAGCATTGAGGTCCTCTCCTACAGCTTTGTTTGGTTTTGTTGGGGTTTTGTTGGGCAGGGAGGGGCTGGCAAGCCACGTGCCCTGGGCGAGATGTGGCTTTGCCGAGGGCCCCCTCACGCTGCCCTGGGTTGGGGGCTCGAGGAGGCGTTGGAGCTGCTCACTGGGGTCTCTCCCGGCAGGTTCCGCCTTCCCCCTGGCTGCTCCTCGGAGCTCAACCACCTGGGCTACCAGTTCCTGCAGCGGCTGTTCGAGAAGCATGACAAGGTGGGCACCACGGTGGGGCCGTGCGGGAGCCTGGCTGCTCTCTGCCTGCCCCTGCTCCCCTTCCAGCAAAGGGCTTTCCTCTGTCACAGGGGCATGGGACCGGGGTCACCACCCTTTGCCAAAGGTGCAGACAGTAAATTGTGAGCCTTCGGGCTCTGAGCTAACATCCAAGTGCTGGACTGCCTGCAGCACGCAGGGGGCTGGGGAAAGTGGGCAGAGCTGCTGGCCTGCAGCCACGCAGCTGGCACCCCTGTGGGAGGAGAACTGGGCTAGAGAGAGGCAAAGAAAGCAGCTGGTTGTGCCATGAGCTGGCTCTGGAGAGGGAGAGAAAGGCTGTAGAGGATCTGCAGTGCATCTGGACACGCTAATTACTTAGGTGTCGGCCTGCACCTGGGTTGTGGCAGCTCGATGGGAGCTGCAGCACTGAGTTGACAGCTCTGCTACGGAGCTGGGGGAGTTCAGCCTGGAGATGAGAAGGCTCCAGGAGACCTCCCAGCGGCCTGCCAAGGCCTGCAGGGGGCTGCAGGAGAGCTGGGGAGGGACCCTCTGTCATGGGGCGTAGGGATAGGACAAGGGGAATGGCTTTAAACTAAAAGAAGGTGGGTTTAGATTAGATGTGAGGAAGAAATTCTTTGCTATGAGGGTGGTGAGGCACTGGCCCAGGCTGCCCAGAGGAGCTGTGGGTGCCCCATCCCTGGCAGTGCCCAAGACCAGGCTGGGTGGGATTTGGGCAGCCTGGGCTGGGGGAAGTGTCCTTGCCCAGAGCAGGGGGTTGGAACCAGATGGGCTTTAAGGTCCCTTCCAACCCAGACCGTGATGCTGTGTCACATCCCCAGCAGAGCCTCTGTGCCTCTGGTGGCCGGGGGCCCAGCAGCTGCACGCAGACCTTGGGTTGGTTTCCCTGCACGCAGTGGCAGCTCACGTGGACAGGTCCCTGCTGCTGGCAGGGCTGGCTGGTTCCAGCTGCAGCCACAAAGCAGAATCACCCTGCCCGTAGGCAGCGCAGTGACGGGAGCCCCTGGGGTTCGTATTCTGAGTGCATGCAGGCACCTCTGGCCTTGCTTGCAGCTGATTTCTGCCACTGGGAGCACCCCCGTGGCATCCCAAGATGGCTTCAGCGTGCCAGGGCCCCTCTCTGCACCCTGCTGGTGTTTGGGGTGGCTGTGGAGAGCCGTGGGTGCGTGTGGGCTGCGTCCTGCCTCGGCTGCTGACTCCCCGTGTGTTCCAGGACCAGGACGGTGCCCTCTCGCCCGCGGAGCTGCAGAGCTTCTTCAGCGTCTTCCCCTGCGTGCCCTGGGGCCCCGAGCTCTACAACACGGTATGCACCACTGATAAAGGCCTGCTTTCCCTGCATGGATTCCTCTGCCAGTGGACGTAAGCTCAGTCCCTCTCCCACGCCTTCGGTCGCCTCGCGTAGCGCTGGCTCGGTTGGCACTCCCCGACCGGCTCCCCGCTGCTCTCCGCCTCTCCAGGCTCGTGGCCTACCTGGACGTGCGGCACTGCCTGGAGTGCCTGGGCTACCTGGGCTACCCCATCCTGTCGGAGCAGGACTCCCAGACGCAGGCCCTCACAGGTACGGCCGTGCCCTCCCCTCCTCACCCCCCTCGGGCCCCTCCTTTGGCTCACCCGGCCCCTCTCTCCTCGCAGTGACCCGGGAGAAGAGGATTGACCTGGAGAAAGGGCAGACCCAGAGAAACGTCTTCCTCTGCAAGGTGCTGGGAGCCAGGGGCGCAGGCAAGTCCGCCTTCCTGCAGGCCTTCCTCGGCAGGAGCCTCGCGGTGAGTGGCTGCTCCCCTGCGCGGCGCAGCAGGAGGCAGAGCGCGAGGCCCGGGAGCGACCTGCGGCGTCACGGCACCTCCACGCCGCGGCTCTCGCCTCCTTCATTCCGTCTGGGGTGACGGGCCCCCTCCCTCGGCCTGTCCCCGGGACCTGCAGGGGCTGCTCCTGCCCCAGGGGTGTCCCCGACCCCACCGAGGTGACGCTGGTTTTCCCTGCTCGTTGCGAACGGCTGTTTCGCCGCGGGGACTGGAGCAGTGGGCAATCCTTTCCCTCCCCCGAGCGCTCCTCTTGCTCCCCGCTGTCTGAGACGGTGTTTTCCTCGGTGGCAGGCCCAGAGGGAGACCCCAGGAGAGCCGTCCCTCTACGCGATCAACACCGTGCAGGTCAACGGCCAGGAGAAATACCTTATAGTGAGTCGGGGAGCGGGGGCAGCGCTCGTGGGTCCACCCCGTGTTGCTGGGAAGCTGCAGCACCGTCGCAGTGCCCCTGGGCTGTGTGCTGGTGGGGCCACCCCATCTCCGTGTGGCGGCGCCGTGCCACGTGTCCTTTCCCCTCCTGCTCCAGCTGTACGAGGTCAGCGCTGACACAAAGTTCACGAAGCCGTCGGACGCCGCCTGCGACGTCGCCTGCTTGATCTATGACCTGAGCGACCCCAGATCCTTCAGCTACTGTGCCAGTATTTATAAGGTGAGTGGCAGAGGCCCTGGGGGATTCAGCCTTTGAGCGGCAGCCCCGTGTCTCCCAGGAGGGTGCTGCAGGAGCCGGCCTTCCCCAGCCCTGGTGCTGAGCTCCTTCCTCTGGGCAGCGGTGTTCCTGGCCGAGCCGTCCCTCCCGGTGCCCTCCAGCCCTTCCCAGTTGGGACCCGTCGTGATTCGCTCACCCCTCTCTGAGCCTTGTGCCCATCCCCGCAGGAACACTACATGGACAGCCAGATCCCCTGCGTCTTCGTGGCCTCCAAGACAGACCTGCCAGAAGCCAGTCAGCAGCCCGGGCTCTCCCCCGCCGAGTTCTGCTACAAGCACTGCCTCCCGCCGCCCTTCCTCTTCTCCTGCCACAGCCAGGGCCCGCCCGGCACCGCCGTCTACACCAAGCTGGCCACCGCCGCCACCTTCCCGTTAGTATCCGTCCCTCCCGGGCAGGGGGCTGTGGGCTGGGAGCAGAGTTTGGGGAGGAGGGCTGCTGGCTCTGCCTCACGTTTGGTGCTGTTTCCCTCTGGTTCTTGGCATTGTCTGCTTCAACAGGCAATGGGAGCTTCGTTCCCTGCTCCAAGAGGGCGAAGGGGACTCGGCTGCCTTCTGCCTTGGGCATCTCTCTGGCAGATTTATTAGATAAGCTCCCGGAGCAGGATTTTTATTTTAGGAGCCTGAGATAAAAAGTGCTGAAGGGGGAGTCGCCAGGCTAGTTAGGAGAGGCCTGCGGAGAGGAGGCGGTGGCTGTTTTCTCCCGATAGATGGATCAGGCAGCAAAGGAGGTCAGCGAGGCAGGACCCCTGATGGCTCTGGGAACAAATCGCTCCTGGCAGGGGCTGGGTGTCGCGCTGGGCAGTGGGGAGGAGGCTGCTGAGGAGAGAGGGGCTCTGCCCGTGGCGAGGCTCGAGGGTGGCAGGGCTGAGGGGCGGCGCAGCGCCGGGGGCAGAGCCCTTTCCGGGAGAACATGTGGGTGCGTTGGAAGACAGGATGGGATTACTAGCGAGTGGCTTTCCCTTTAGCTTCTTTTCAATAAACAACTTTATTTTTAGAGCTGACACTTTTTTTTTTTCCCCCCCCTCTGCAGTATTAAAATTTAAATATTCTTAATATATCTTAGGGTATGTGGTATAAATAAATAACGGCGTGGTGGAGGGCCGGGGATTGGCTCCTCTCCCCTGATTTAGTGGGGAATGAATAATGGATACGTCTTTGTTGCTCGGAGAGGAGCGCGTTGATGCAGGACAGC
Source organism: Aythya marila (assembly GCF_965140915.1). Lineage (NCBI taxonomy): Eukaryota > Metazoa > Chordata > Aves > Anseriformes > Anatidae > Aythya > Aythya marila. The sequence goes on along the minus strand of NC_139056.1, from coordinate 5,583,820 downwards.
ACGTGTGTAGGAAGGGGATGTGTACGCACGGGTCCCTTCCCTGCTGGCCTCGGGTTGGAACCACCGCTGGGTCCCCATCGTGCCCGCATCTCCACCTGCACCCGCTGCCGGGTCTCTCTGCTCTTGGAGCTGTAAAAGCAGCCTGACCTAGAAAGGCAGGCGCCTAGCTCCTTGCTTGTACTAATTATTTAGATGTTGGTGTGCTATTTCAGGACCACGGCAGGGTAAAGCCTGCGTCCGTTCCACCAGCAGGGCAGGAAGCCCTCGCTTGGCTCGGCGATGCTGCCGGGTGGCCGGCGCTCCGGCTCGTGGTGACCCTGGCCGGGAGCCCCCCCGGCTGTCGGGGAGCCTGGCATCGGGGCAGCCGTCCCCGTGCGCCTCCCTCACTGCCCTTTTCTCTCTTCCCTTGCAGCCACCTGAACGCCACGGAGCTGGGAGCCGCCTCCTTCTGGCTGCGGGTGGCCCTGGGGGCCGCGGTGACCGCCCTGGTAGGCTTCACGCTGTACCGCGCGCTGGCCAAGAACAAGTGAGAGCTGCTCTCCGCCCCGCCACACCAGCCTCCCCCTTCCCCTGTGTCCAGCTGGTCCCTGCTGGGAAATCCTCCTCCCCCCCAGCCTCGATTGCAGGACCAGTGAGACCAGACGTCCCAGCACCAGCAGCAGGATCGATCCTCGGCACCAGCCGGGCGGCTGGGGACCCCTCCCTGGGAGCCAAGAGGCTCACCCCCGTCTTTTATTCTGTTCACGTCTTTTTAATGTTTGTTTTTATGCTCAAACCCGAGTGCTGCAGTATCCGTGGGGCAGACACATCCCGTCCACAGCAGGCTGTGCTGGTGCCCTCAGGTCTCCATTTCCCTCTGCTGGGAAAGGCAGCCAGGGAGGGCTGGGGGTGCTCGCTGCCCAAACCCCACTTTTGGGGTCTCTCCTGGCCCCTCTTGCGGGGATGTTGTGGCTGCAGACCCCAACCCTGGGCTGTGAGGGGCAGGAGCGATACCTGAGCACTATCCCAGGCCTTTTCTGTCTCCTGTTTCTGTCCTGGAGTGCTGCAGCGGGATCTTGACCCACCTGCCCTCCTCCCCTGGCTGGCTGCGTGTCCTGTCCCCTCCCCACCCCTCCTGTATTCCTGGGGGGCTGAGGGCTGGCTCTGCTCTTTCCCCAGCTGTGCCATCGCCCAGCTGGTGCCACATGCTGGCACGTGGCCCTTGTCCTGCTGTCCCCTGCGCAGGGACCGAGGCCGGAGCAGGTGCCTCCGGGCTTTGCATCTCCTGGTACGACTGGAACCACATCTCTGCCCCGTTCCCAGCCCCATCCCTGTGCCCCGACGTGGGCAGCTGGCATCTCAGCCCAGTTTGGGGCCAGCCCTGCCCCAATGCCCCAGAAACGGAGCCCCCAGGCACCTCTGTGCCCAGCTCCCCCCTCCCCAGGCTCCCACCCTGCTTCTGCCACGCTGCGGGGAGCCCGGGGAAGCTCCTGGTCTAGAGCCGTGCCCCAGGCTCAAGGGCTACACTCAGGGTAGGCTGATTTACAGGCAGCTGCCTTTCTGTCCGTCTAGTTAAAGTTTTATCGTGGCCTGGAGCTGGCGAGGGCTTGGAGACGCCACCTCTGTCCCCATCCCAGCCCATGTGGTGTGGTGGTGGCACTGTCCCCAGTGCTCGCTGCTGGCTCGGGGGTCCTGGCACCGCCGGGGCCACCTCTTCCATTCCCGTTCCCACTCCCCGTGCCCCAGCTGGGGAATGTGTCCCATGGGGCAGAGCTCTGGGGCGTGGGGCTGTCCCCGTGCCCGTCACCGCTCCAGGTCTGGTCTTTTAGGTTTGTTCTCTATAACGAAATAAATTTTTACACGCCTTCCGCTCGCACCCGCTGTCCTGTCTCGCGTCGGGAGCAGCACCGCTGTCCCCAGCCGGAGCTCTGCAAAGCCAGGGGGACCTCGGGCTGTGGTGTGAGGGGGTCCCAGGGGAGCAAGGAGTCCCCAAGGGCTGCCCAACCCTTTGGGGACAGTGACAGGACGTCAGGGTACAACCTGAAGCCTCATTTATTTGTCTCTGCAGGCTCTGCCGCAGGCCCTGGGCACTGGGGACCGTGGTCACAGCTCTCCGGGGCCCTGCCACAGCTTGGGTTTGCCCCGGGGACTGTTAAATCCCCCAGAGCCTCAGCTCTCCCCTGGGATGAGGCCCTGGAGAGCTCCAGGGCTGGATGGGGCCGCGCTGCTCCCCTTGTGTGTGGGATCCTCTGGGCTGCCAGGGCAGAAAGGGGTCCTGGGGCGGGGGGACACAGCCCGGCCAGGCTGTGGGGTGCTCACACGGGAACAGAGCAGAGCTGGTGATGCTAAAGGGGATGGGATGCAAGGTGCTGGGCTGGGCTGTGGGTGCCCCAGCAGGGACAGAGGCAAAACTTGTGGGCACCTCTGCCAGCTGCAGCACCTGCATGGTGCTGGGACCTGTACTGGGATGCTGGGACCCATACTGGGGTGCAGGTTCCTGTAGTGGGATGTACAGAGCCATACTGGGATGCAGGTACCTGTATCAGGGTGTTGGTACCTGTGCCAGGATAAACCTGTACCAGGATGTGTGTACCCATACTGGGACGCAGGTACTCAAACTGGGATGCTGGGACCCATACTGGGATGCAGACACCATGCCAGGCTGCATGCACCTGTACCAGGGGGCAGGTTCCCATCCCGGGATGCCCGTTCCCATACTGGGATGCCCATTCCCATCCAGGAATGCTCGTTCCAAACAGGGGATGCAAGTTCCCATCCCGGGATGTCCATTCCCATACTGGGGTGCCCGTTCCCCCCAGGAAGCCAGTTCCCATACTGGGGTGCCCATTCCCATCCTAGAATGCCTGTTCCCTCCAGGATGCCTGTTTTCCCCCGGGATGCCCGTTCCCTCTGGGATGCCCATTCCTGTACTGGGATGCCCGTTCCCCCCGGGCTGCCCGTTCCCATACTGGGATGCAGTTTCCTGTACTGGGATGCCTGTTCCCATACTGAGATGCCCGTTCCCTCTGGGATGCCCGTTCCCACCCAGGGATGCTCGTTCCCATCACGGGATGCAGGTTCCCATCCTGGGATGCCCGTTCCCCCTGGGATGCCCATTTCTGTACTGGGATGCCCGTTCCCCCCGGGCTGCCCGTTCCCATCCCGGCACGCCGCCCCCCCTCTCCCCACGGGCCGCGGTGCCGGCGGGGCGGAGCGGAGCGGGGCGGGCGCCGCTTCCCCGCTTCCCCGGGCGGCGGCGGCGGCGGCGGCGGGGAGGGGGGGGACACAAGGAGAGAAGGGGGGGGGGGGGGGCGCTGCGCCGTGCGCTGCGGCGGGGGCGGCTCCGTTCGGCTCCGCTCCCGCCCCCGCCGCCGCCGCCGCCGCCGCCGCCCCGCTGCCATCGGCGGCTCCCGGCGCCGCCGCCGCTCTCAGCTCGGAGCCGGGCCCGCCGCAACGCGGGGCTGGAGGGCAGAGCCGCCCCCCCCGCCGCCGCCGCCGCCGCCGGCCCCCCCCCCGCCGCCCGCGCCGCTCCCCTGCCCGGTTCGCCGGCCCCGGGCGCGGGGGAGCGGCGGAGCCCGCACCCCGCCGGGTGCATGGACAGGAGCTCCCTGCTGCAGCTCATCCAGGAGCAGGTGAGAACCGCGGAGGGGGGGTCGGGGGGGGGCTGTGGGATGCTTTGGGGGGGGGGGGCCGCCGAGCACCGGGCAGCGCTACCGGGGGGGGCGAGCGGGCACCGGGCTGCGCGCTGGAAAGGGGAGGGAGGGGGGGGGGCACCGTGCAACGGGCAGCGCTGCGGGCGGGGGGGGGCCGGGGGGGCGTTGTGCCCGGTGCCCCCCCCAGGGTGAAACCCCCCCCGTGCCCCCTCCGTCCCCCGCGGTGCCCCCGTTGCGCCGCTGAGCCCGGGCAACTCGGCGCACTTGTGGCCTCCCCCTCCCCGCGCTGCGCGCCCCGGGCCGGATCCTGCCGAGGTGCGCCGGCAAGGACGGGGGGTGCTGAGCCCCGGGGGGGGGGGCTCCGCGATGGGGACCCCCCCGCTACCACCACACCACCACCACCACCACCACCCTCGGCCGCCCCGCTGCGCGCTCGGGCTCGGGCTCACGGCCGCGGGGGGCTGCATCGAGCCCCGTGACCTGATTGCGGGAGCAGCCCCGGGGAGCAGCCCCGGCGCTGCGCAGCGGCGGCCCCGCACCACCGGCAGGATCAGCCCCCCCCCCCCCCCCCCCCGGTACATGAACGCTCCGTGCGCCCCCGGCACCGTCCCCGCACCCCCGGCACCTCCCTCGGTGGCCTCGGCGGTGCGGCCTGACCCCGCTCCCCCCCCCGCACCCCGAGCAGAGCCAGCGACTCCGCTGTGGGGTTGGGGAGGGAATTTATTGGGAATTTATTGGGTGCCCCCCCCCGGCTGCCTCCGTGACCTTGGGCGAGTCCCCCCGGCCTCCCCGCGGGGTGCTGCGGTGCCGTCACCCCGCTGCTGGGCACCACCGGGACGGAGCGGGTCCTGGGGGAGCCCCACGGGGCTGAGGGGCCAGGAGGTGTCCCCCCCCATGGGCTGTAGGGCTGGGGGCGTGGGGAGATGTCCCCCCCCTCCCAAAGCAGACAGCGGCTCCGTGGAGCTTGGTGCGTGGGGCAGCAGCGCCCGGTCCTGGCATGGCCCCGGGGTGCTCCCCAGCCCCATGGGCTGCAAGGATGCGAGCGCACCCCCTGTCCCACATCCTATACCCTTATCCCACACCCCACATCCCACACCCCGCTCCAAAACCTGCGCCTATGTCCCCAGCTCCCCCTGAGGCTGGCGGGGAGGCCCTGCGTGCGCCTGAGCTCCCCATCATGAAATTCGCCCTGCGCTGTGGTTTTTGCCCCTCTCCCCCTGCTGAATCTCCCCCCGGAGCCTGGCGCCGTCCTGCAGCCACCAGCACCCACCTCGGGCAGGATCAGCCCCGGGATGTGGAGGGGGATCTGGGCAGCCGAACCCCCCTTGGGAAGGGATTTTGGCTTTTCCCTGGTGAAAGTGCACGTGGGGGGTGCCAGCCATGCCTGCGTGCTCGGTGCCCTGCCCGTCCCGTGGGGACATTGCCCACGAGTTTTCTCCGTGGAGAAGAAAGGAGAAAAATGACACGGGGGAACGGCCGGGAAATTGTGTTGGTGGCCCCAGAACGGGTCGCCAGCTGTGCTCCAGCCATCAGAGTGGCACCTTCTTCATCCCTGCCCTCCTGAACTCCAGGAGTGGGACGGTGGCACGGGGCGCCCGGTGGTGGCACGGGGTACCCGATGGTCACGGGGTACCCGATGGTCACAGGGTGCCCAGCGGTTTGGGGAGCCCTGAGGAGGGTGCAGGTGCCCCAGCACAGGTGCTGTGGAGCTGGGAGGTGCAGGAGGAGGAGGAGGAGGAGGATGGTGCCAGCGCCGCGCGTGTGTTTGGCTTCGTGGCTTCCCGGCTGGCAGGCTGCTGGCGGCGGGGAGCGACTGAGTGGGAGAGTGGTGGCTGCGCGGCGAGGCTGCGGCGGCTCCCACAGCGGCACGGCGTGGGGCAGGTGGTGGCGTGGGGGCACCGACTCGGGGCTTCCAGCTGCCCCGGGGATGTCCCCCGGCCATGCCCATGCCGTATCCAGCAGCTTGACCCTGAGAACACCGGCTTCATCGGTGTGGAGACGTTCGCCAGCCTCGTGCACAGCCATGAGCTGCCCCTGGACCCCGCCAAGCTGGACATGCTGGTGGCCCTGGCACAGGGCAACGACGAGGGGCAGGTCTGCTATCAGGAGCTGGTAGACCTGGTCAGTGCCGGGGCGAGGCGGGGACGGGGACGGGGACGGGGACGGGAGCGTGGGTGGGTGCCACCCCGCGTGCCGCCGGGGCCGGGCCCTCCCGCTGGGCTGGGGTGGGCGCCGGGGGCCTCCCGGTGCGAGCCGGGACCGGGCGCCCCGCAGCTCCCGGCGGCGGCCACGGGCTCTCTCCGCAGATCAGCAGCAAGCGCTCGAGCAGCTTCAAGCGAGCCATCGCCAACGGGCAGCGAGCCCTGCCCCGGGATGGGTTGCTCGATGAGACCGGCCTGGGCTTCTACAAGCGCTTCGTCCGCTACGTGGCCTACGAGATCCTGCCCTGCGAGATGGACCGGCGCTGGTACTTCTACCAGCACCGCACGTGTCCCCCGCCCGTCTTCATGGCAGCCGTCACCCTCACCCAGGTGGGGGCTCGGCGGGTGGGATGAGCCTGGCCGCGTCCTGGTGTCCTTGGGGGGCTCACACCGGGGCTGGAGGGGACGGGTGACGCTGGTTGTGGTGTCCCCGTGCCTATGGGAGGCTCCGACCTGGGGCACATCCATCCGGATGACAGCAGTTGCGATGTCCCCAGTGCCCCGCACCTGGCTGGAGGGATTTGGGCAGGGGGGGGAGGTGACAGCCCCGTGGTTCCCCGCAGATCATCGTGTTCCTGTGCTACGGCGCCCGGCTGAACAAGTGGGTGCTGCAGACCTACCACCCCGAGTACATGAAGAGCCCCCTGGTCTACCACCCCGGGCACCGCGCCCGCGCCTGGCGCTTCCTCACCTACATGTTCATGCACGTGGGGTGAGTCCCTGCCGTCAGCACGGCTCCGCCGACCCGGGGTGCCCAGGGACGCTGGCCCGAGCCAACGCATCCCCTCGTGTCCCCCGGTGTCCCCCGGTGTCCCCCCTGCAGGCTGGAGCAGCTGGGGTTCAACGCCCTCCTGCAGCTGATGATCGGGGTGCCGCTGGAGATGGTGCACGGCATCCTGCGCATCAGCTTCCTCTACCTGGCCGGCGTCCTCGCAGGTGGGCGAGCGCCCGCGACGGTCCCCAATGTCCCCGCTGTCCCCAATGTCCCCGCTGTCCCCGCAGCCGGCAGGGGTGGGGCTGGGGGGCGTCGTGGAGCCCCCCCCTGACACGGCGCCGTGCCGCAGGCTCCCTCACCGTCTCCATCACGGACATGCGGGCACCCCTGGTCGGTGGCTCGGGGGGGGTCTACGCGCTCTGCTCGGCTCACCTCGCCAACGTCGTCATGGTCAGCGCCGGGGGGGGGCATCGGGGAGTGAGATTATGGGGTCGGGCATTGCGGTGCAAGACTATGGGGCGGGTGTTTTGGGGTGGTTCTGTGATGCGAGGTTGTGGGGTGGGCGCTGTGGTGAGAGGTTGTGGGGCTGCGCCACGGGGTGGGCGCCATGGGGTGAAATTGGGGAGAGGTCATCTCGGGGTGGGCACTGTTCCCATGGGAGCCGTGGGGTGGCACTGTCATGTGGGGTGATGGGGTGGGAAGCATGGGTTGTATGACGGGGTGGGCATCATGGGGTGGGAGCTATAAAGTGAAACTGCAGCGTGGTCATTTTGGGGCGGGCACCATGGGATGGGAGCCATGGGATGGGCACCATGGTCTGAAACCGGGGGGTTGCATCGTGGGGTGGGCATTACGGTGTGGGATTTGGGGTGGGCACCATGCTGGGTCACAGGGGGCGAGCATGGTTTGGGTGCTATGGGACACTGCTGTTGTGGGGTGGCTCTGTGGGGGGAGCCCCTTGGGGTGGCATCGTGGGGTGGGTGTGGAGCAGGGACAGAGGCGCTCCATGGGGACAGGACCCTTCCACGGGGGGGCTCAGTGTCCATCTGTCTGTCCATCCATCCGTCCGCAGAACTGGGCCGGGATGCGCTGCCCCTACAAGCTGCTGCGGATGGTGCTGGCGCTGGTGTGCAGTGAGTACAGGGACGGGGACGGGGACGGGACGGGGACGCGGTGCCAGCCGCGGGGCTCTGCCTTGCAGTGAGCTCGGAGGTGGGTCGCGCCGTCTGGCTCCGCTTCTCGCCCCCGCTGCCGGCCTCGGGCCCCCAGCCCAGCTTCATGGCCCACCTGGCGGGGGCCATCGTGGGCATCAGCATGGGGCTGACCATCCTGCGCAGCTACGAGGAGAGCCTGCAGGACCAGTGCGGCTGGTGGGTGGTGCTGCTCTCCTACGGCACCTTCCTGCTCTTCGCCGTCTTCTGGAACATCTTCGCCTACGACCTGCTGGGGGCACAGATCCCCCCCCCGCCCTAACCCACCCCCCCCCCACCCCACCCCACACCCCATAACAGCGCCCCATGGGCCGGAGCCCGGTGGAGGGGGGGGGCCCCGCGCGTGATACGGGGATGGGGTCGCCCCCCCCGCCCCCCGTCCCCTCGGTGCTAGCGACCGCGCCGCCCCCCCGCGGGCACCCCGGCAGCCCCCCCCCCTTTGTACCCCCCCCCCCGCTGAACGAAGCCACCCCCCCACGGGGTGAGGGTGGGGGGGTGGGGGGGGGCACCCGCGCGACCCCCACCCAATTGGGGGGGGGTCCCCGCGTGCCTCCCCGCAGCCCCTTTCCAGGCTCCTCCGGGCCCCCCCCGCGCCCCCCCCCCCCCAGAAGGGAATTGCACTTTGACGCCGGGAGCGATTTTATTTTTCTACCCAAAGAAGCAGCGGAGGGGCGGGGGGGAGGTGGGGGGGGCAGCACGGCCCCGCTGGGACCCCCCCAGGACCCTCCCACCCCCCCCCCGCGGTGTGTGTGTGTGGGGGGGGGCTCGGGGACCCCCCCCTCCTTAACCTCCCCCCCCTCTGGTTTTTGGAGTACAAATAAATATTTTGCACACGGCCGGCGCTGTGCGGGGGGGGCGGGAATTAGGGGAGGGGGGGGGCAGCTTAATGGTGCCGCGCTGCGCTAATTAGGGACGGGTCTTATTAGGGAGGGGGGGGGAGAGGGAGGGACGCGCGGGAGGAGCGGGAGGGGGGGGGAGCGGCGCGCCAAAAGGGGCCACGCCCACAAAGCCACGCCCACAAAGCCACGCCCACACCGAGGCCACCGCCCGCTCGCTTAGCCACGCCCATCACCTCACTAGCCACGCCCACTTCCCTTAGCCACGCCCACCAATGCTAACCACGCCCACCCCGTCTGCCCCCACCCTGTCACACAGGTCACGCCCACCCACCTAAGCCCCGCCCACTCCCCGCCCCCTTTAACCCCGCCCCCGGAAGTGACGCGGGGCGGCGCTGTCGCAGTGCGCGGCCGCAGCAGGAGCGGAGCCGGCGGCCCCCGGCGGGCGGCAGGGCCGGGCCGGGCCGGGCCATGAAGGGGAAGGAGGAGCGGGGGGAGGGCGGCGCGGCGGGGCCCGGAGGAGGCGGCGGAGGCGGCGGGGGCTCCTCGGCGGCTGCGGCGGGGCCGGGAGCGACGGGGGGAGGCTGCGGCGGCGGAGGAGGAAGCCCGGAGAAGAGCTACAGCGCGCAGGAGCACAAGGAGCAGGGCAACCGCCTCTTCGGGGGCCGCAAGTACCCCGAGGCCGCCGCCGCCTACGGCCGGGCCATCGTGAGTGAGCCCCGGGACACCCCCGGCACCCCCTGACACCCCCCCGGCAGCACCGGGCCCGCCCCAGCCCCCCCCACCCCGGGGTGTCCCCCAAATGGGTGCCCCCCCCCCCATAGGGAGACGCGGGGCTGGGTGTGGGCAGCACCCTGGGGTGCCCCAAGGGTGCCCCTGGGGTGCCCCAAGGGCTGAGCGGCGTCGCCGTGCCCCGCAGAACCGCAACCCCTTGGTGGCCGTGTACTACACCAACCGGGCGCTGTGCTACCTGAAGATGCAGCAGCACGACAAGGCGCTGGCGGACTGCAAGCGGGCGCTGGAGCTGGACGGGCAGTCGGTCAAGGCGCACTTCTTCCTGGGGCAGTGCCAGATGGAGATGGAGAGCTACGACGAGGCCATCGCCAACCTACAGAGAGGTGAGCAGCGGCGGCGGGGGTGGGGGTGGCTGCAGGCACGCGGCCGGGCTCTGAGACGTGCCCGGTGTCTTCTCTGTCCTCCTAGCCTACAACCTCGCCAAGGAGCAGCGGCTGAACTTCGGGGACGACATCCCCAGCGCGCTGCGCATCGCCAAGAAGAAGCGCTGGAACAGCATCGAGGAGAAGAGGATCAACCAGGAGAACGAGCTGCACTCCTACCTGACCAAGCTGATCATGGCGGAGAAGGAGAGGTAACGACTGCCGGGGGTCCTCACCACACCCCCTCGGCTTCCTGCACGGCTGAGCCCAAAGGTGTGGATGTGACCCATGTGGTGGGAGAAGCAGCGAGCTGCTGTAAAGATCTTTTGGTGCCGTGAAGGTGTTGTGGCTCCGAGCACAGCGCCGCTGGGGCTGGGCCAGCGATGGCATCCCGTCATCGCTTCTGCTGCCTGCCCTGACTTCTCCTGCCTCTGTCCTAGGGAGCTGGCCGAGTGCCGGAAGACTCAGCAAGAAGAAAGCGTGGACGAGAGCCGGAGCCGCGTTCAGCTGGCCGGCATCGAGGCCAAGCACGTGAGTGGCCGCGCGGGCACAGAGCAGGCAGGAGGGAGCTGGGGCTTCCCCAGGTGCTGCTCCCTTCATCCTTGGCTTGACACAAGCTGCTGCTGAGGGCTTTTGTCCCCTTGCGTGTCCCCCCGTGGCAGCGGTGACGCCGCCGTGCCCTGATGGATGTGGTCCCCATGGGTCCTCGGTGGCTTCATGATGTGAGCGGCTCCTGCCCGTTGAGGCCGCGTGTGGGTCCGCGTGGTGTCCCGGAGCAGGGACTAATCCGGGGATAAAAATAGCCCCGTGAAGGAGGGTTATTTTTAAGCTGGATCACTTCTGCCACGCGGTTCAACCGCGAGGGTTGGGAAACGGGGGCTGGGATCCCAAGGGGCTGCCCCGGGACCTGTGGCCAAATCCGTGCCCCCGCTGGCAGTGGGGTCGTGCCTGCGTGGGGCAAGCTGGGTCTGCAGCACCCATGGGTGGGAGATATTGGGGCTCGCTCCTGCCTGGAGCCTCCGATGTGGGAGAGAAGGCAGCGGGCTGTGCTCCCCCTCACTGCACAGCTTCCTCTTTCAGGACAAGTTCCTGGCAGACATGGACGAGCTCTTCTCGCAGGTGGATGAGAAGAGGAAGGTGAGTGTGCCCCAGCTCCCTGCTCTCCCCAGCATGAATTGCTTGCCCTAACCCCCTTCAGTCCCTGCTGTGCTCCCCTCCTCCCAAACCAGCCCTGGGACAGCGTGCCGGGGGCAAGCCCCTGCCCGAGCCGCTAATGCAGCGTGCAGCTGCTTGCACCCTCACTCAGCGCCGCCTCTCAGCGCTTTTTAATGCCGAGGCTGCGTTTACCCGGCCCCTCCTAACCCGGCTCTGCGTCTCTCGAGCCAGAAGCGGGACATCCCCGACTACCTGTGCGGGAAGATCAGCTTCGAGCTGATGCGGGAGCCCTGCATCACGCCCAGCGGGATCACGTACGACAGGAAGGACATAGAGGAACACCTCCAGGTACTGCTGGGCTGGGCAAAACCCCAGCCCCGCGCCCTCCTCGCCCTGGCAGCAGCAGGAAGCTCTGGGCTGGGTCGCCAGGCGGGTGCCTCGCTAGCCCAAGCGGCCCTGCTGCTGGCCCCGGGGCCGGGTATGCGGCGTAACCGGTTCGTGGCCACCTCCTCCCTTGCAGCGCGTGGGTCATTTCGATCCCGTCACGCGGAGTCCCCTGACCCAGGACCAGCTGATCCCCAACCTGGCCATGAAGGAGGTGATCGACGCCTTCATCTCGGAGAACGGCTGGGTGGAAGATTACTGACGGCCCGGGGGCCGCGCCGAGCCCCCTTTTTTGGGATCTCCCCGCCGCCCTGGCCGGGCTGGCACCATGCCTTACTCCCTCCCTGCCTGTCCCCTCTCCGCTCTGGGTGCCCAGGGACCCTTCGGCAGCGCTGGGCGAGGGCACGTCGCCTTCCCCCTCCCCGGGGAACCGCGGCTGGGCCGGTCTGAAGGCTTCTGCCTGTGGGGAGCGAGGTGCTCGGAGGAGCCCTGGCCAGCAGCATGGAGGAGGGTGGCTTGTGGCCTCCTGGAAGGGTCGCCAACACCTTCATCGCCCGGAGAAGAGGGAAGGGACCCCCCCAGCGCTGACAATCTCCAAAGTTGCTCCCCCCACGGCAGGAGGCAGCGTGCTGGGGCAGGCGCCCGGTGCTCCGGCCAGGTCCCCTCCTCTCCCCCGTGTACATAGCTCCTTTCCTCCTCGTCCAGCTCCCGTGGGGCCAGCGTGGTGTCTCCCCTCTCTCCTGTAAATAGCCACGTGCTGGGGTGGGAGCTGAAGGGGTGCTCTGCCCCTACTGCCTTGCCTTTGGGCTTTTTCTGGGGAACAACGGCCCCGGGGCTGGAAGGGGCTGGGGGTGCGCCCTCCTGCTGGCCCCGGGCCCGTGGTTCTCCCTGAACAAGCACCCGGGTTCAAGTTCATCTTCCTTTTAATGAAATCCCTTTGGAAAAAAGGAAAAAAAAAGAAACCACCTCCCCCCTCCCCCATCTGACTGAGGCTCCAGCATTGTGGTCGGCGGCAGCGTCGCTGCGTGGTTGGCCTGCGGCCCGCCCGGCTTCCCAGCGCTCCGCCCGTTGGCCGATGTCAATAAAGAAAATAAAAAACCAAAACCAAACCAAACCATTCAGCAATAAAGGTGAGAAGAGCTCGCGTGGTTCCTGAAGCTCTCTGCGAGGGGCTGGGGCAGGCAGGGGCCTCTTCCCTGGAGCTGGTTGGGGGGGGGGTGCAGTTTGTCCCCAATCCTTTTGTGGCAGTTTTGATGTCAGCGCTGGAGCCATGACACCAAAATTTTACTCCAAGGGGGAGTAAAAAAACTGCAGGTGCTTGGTCCTGATACCGGTGGGGTTTTTTTTTTTTTGGGGGGGGGGATCCAGTGCCCTTGGAGCTACCCCAGGAAGGTGGAGATGAAGACGCTGGTGTCCAGGTTGAGCGTGGCGTGCCACCAGCGGTCGGGGAAGTACAGGATCTGCGGGCAGAGCGCGGTGGGGGGGGTGCTCCTTGGGGGTTTCCACCCCAAAATCAGGAGCTGCCGCCCCCCCTCTCCCCGCGGCCCTCACCTCCCCGGGGCGCAGGGTGCACTCCAGCGGCCGCTCGGCCGGGGGCAGCGTGGGGTAGGTGTGCTGCAGCCAGGCCAGCGTCGTCTCGTTGGGGTGGAAGTGCGGGGTTTTATCCGGCGGGTAGAGAAACCAGCGCTGGGAGACACCGCAAAGCCTCAGCTCCCCCTCCCCAAATCCCCCTGGGGGGGGGTTTCCAGCCCTCCCCTCACTCACCTTCCTGCCGAAAATCACCTCGGAGTAACCGGGGCCGTGCCAGTGGAAGGGGACTCCTGAACCTGAGCCTAGGGAGGGAGCGGGTGCTGGGTGGCCCCGGGGCTGCCTGCGCCCCCCCCCAGCTGAGCCCGCAGCCCCCCGTGTGGCCCCCACCTGCGATCCCAAAGCTGTAGGCGCCGCTGGTGCCGGGGATGCGGAACGGCGGAGGGACGTACTGCTGGAAGAGGGGACCCCACTCGGTGAAGTTGTTGTCCCCGAAGAAATAGAGGGTGTCTGCGGGCAGAGACGGGTGCCGAGTTTTAGGGTTAGGGTTTTGGGTTAGGGTTTGGGATGGATTGGGGGGGGGGGGTCACGCTGCCCACCGCTGCCCAGCGCCGTCGGGTCCTGCGGCTTCAGGAGCTGCTCCACGTACTCCTGGAAGGGGACGTCCACTGCGGGGAAGGGGCAGAGCTGAGCGAGGAACCTGCCCGGGACCACCGGGGTGGGGGCGGTGGTAATGGGGGCGAGCACCCCGCAGAGCCCCCAGCCCCTCACCTTTGCGGTAGGAGTAGGTGTTGGCCGTGCTGAGGCGCACCAGGCGCTGCCCGTAGGCGGCCAGCAGCTTGTCGCGGGTGCACAGCGCCCGGAACGCCTGCGGGGTGGGATGGGGGGGGGGACAGCGGGACGGGTGCTGCTGCCACCCCGCTGCCCCCCATGGTGTCCCCCCCCCCACCCCGTCCCGGTGCCCGGCACTCACCGAGTTGTCCGTGACCCCGCGCAGGATGACGGGCCGCGAGAAGGCGAACCTGGGGGAGGGGGGGGCACAAACGGGGGGGGGAGGTCCCAGGGGGAACCACGGGGCTGGCACCGGGACACCCCCACACGGGGAACCCCTGAGACCCCCATCCAGGACCCCCCAGAGACTCCTCACCCCAGGATTCCCCCCAGTCTTGGACCCTTCCCCAAGGTGTCCCCCCCCCCAAAGACCCCTATCCCAGGGCACCCCCGGGACCCCCCCACCCTGGGACCCTCCCTGGGGTCTGTGCCCCCCCTGGTTCCCCTCCCCATGACCCCCCCTGAAACCCCCATTCCAGGATCCCCCTGGGACCCTCCCCAGGACTCCCCCTGAGACTCCTCCCTAGGATCCCACCCCCCTGAGACCCCCTCCCCGAACCCCCTCCTCCGGGACCCCCTGGGACCCTCCCCCCGGGGTCCCCTCCCCAATACGCCCCCCCCGAGACCCCCTCCTTAGGGTCCCACCCCCACGAGACACTCCCCAGGACCCCTCCCTTGAGACCCTCCCCAGGTGCCCCCCCCCCCCCCCAGGACCCCCCTAAACCCCCCTCCTTAGGGTCCCCTCCCCAATACCCCCCCCAGACCTCTCCCTAAGGTCCCACCCCCACGAGACCCCTCCCCTCAAGACCCTCCCCGGGGTCTCCTCCCCAGGGGTCCCCTCCCCACGACCCCCCCAAGACCCCTCCCCGGGGTCCCGCCCTCCCCTCTGTGCCCCCCCCAAGGCCCCCAGCCCCGAGACCCCCAACCCGGGACCCCCCTGGGACCCTCCCCCCGGGGTCCCCTCCCCAATACCCCCCCCGAGACCCCCTCCTTAGGGTCCCACCCCCACGAGACCCTCCCCGGGACCCCTCCCTTGAGACCCTCCCCAGGTGCCCCCCCCCCCCCCCCCCAGGACCCCCCTAAACCCCCCTCCTTAGGGTCCCCTCCCCAATACCCCCCCCTGAGACCCCCTCCTTAGGTCCCCACCCCCCCGAGACCCCCCCCGGGACCCCTCTCTCGAGACCCTCCCCAGATGACCCCCCCCATGTCCCCCTCCCCAATACCCCCCCAAGACCCCCAGGATCCCCCCCCACCGTACTCCCCCCTCCACGCTCCCCCATCCCAGACCCCTCCCCAGGACCCCCCCAGGACCCCCCAGAACCCCCCAAGACCCCCCCCCAGGACCCCCTAAACCCCCCCTCCCCCAGTGCCCCCTCCCCAGGACCCCCCAAGACTCCCCCCCAGGACCCCCTAACCCCCCCCTCCCCCAGTGTTCCCTCCCCAGGACCCCCCCAGACCCTCCCCAGGACCCCCCAGAACCCCCCAAGACCCCCCCCAGGACCCCCTAAACCCCCCCTCCCCCAGTGCCCCCTCCCCAATACCCCCCCGGGACCCCCCCGGTACCGCCTCAGGAACAGCTCCGCGCTCAGCGCCGCGTCCGCGCCCTCCACCGTGCACCGCGGCTCCTCCGGCACCGCCCCCGCCTGCCTGCAACGGGACCCCCCGCTCGGTGCCGTTCCCGTTCCCCCGTTCCCCGCCCCCCGGCCCCGCTCCTCACCAGCCGCCCTCCCCCGGCCCCTCGCCGCCCCCCGGCCGGGCCCAGGCCAGCGGGGCCAGCAGGGCCAGCAGCCAGCGCGCCATGGGCCGCCCGCCGGACTACAACTCCCAGCATGCACCGCGGCTCCCGGCGGGGAGGGCTTAAAAGGGCGACAGGCAGCGGAGAAAAGGTGGGGCCCACAATGTGATCCCGCTACGGACCCCAATAGGGACCCCAATAGGGACGCCCCCCCCATCATGTTCGGCTGGTTGGTGTCAGTGTGGAGCGGTGCTAGGGCCGCATGGGGTGATGGATGGGACCTTCTGGCTTACAGACCCGTGGATAAGCACACGGCTAAGAAAACACAGAGTGGTTAATGTATATAATGTATGTAATACATATAATTCACGTGTCTTGCAAAGGAATGGTCCAGCAATTCGGGTCAATTCATTCCCTTGAAGGGAAATGTATTTGTAGGTTTTTTCCTTGGAGTCTCTGATATCTGTTGGGGTTTCAGAATAACTGCTAACTATTATGACTTGCATGGGACGCTATGCAAGTCTCTGATATCTGGCCAGGAGATTAAGGAGACGGGGAGAGCTGAAGAACAACTAAAAAACAACAAAAACAACTAAAAGACAAAGCTTGCAGGGGATGCTGCACAAGTCTCTGACATCCAGCCAAGTTGAACAAAGGAGAAGGACAAGAGGGAGGAAGACTATGAGCCTTCAGCACGAGAGACCCCCAGAGTCCCTCAGAGGGGCCATCGGAGACTGATACGCATGCTCCAGTAGGAGGGTTTGGATTCTGGAAACTAATTATAATAATCCTATTTTTTTTAGTAGTAATGAATATGTATCAGCCTAGGAGCATAAAAATCAGATGCTTGATGTAACTGGTGTGTGTCTTGGTGGAGCAGAGACTCCTGGCGCACCCAGCGCTGTTTGCTTACCTCTATTCCTTTAATAAATTGTAAACTTTGATTATAGTCCTATTTTGAAGACTGAGCCATTTATTACAGGGCCACCCCGAGGGGGTTGAGCGAGGTGCCGCGATCCCCCAGCACAGCCCCTGAGGCCCCCATGCAGCTGCAAAGCAATAACAGGAGGCTCGAGGCTGGTTTGGTTTAATTCAGTACAAAACGGCACGCGCAGGGGGACGGGCAGCCCCCCAAATAAATAGGATCCTGTACGCAGGACCCCCCCAAAAATAAATACACACACACGCAGGGAGTTGTTCCCCAACCCGCTGCGGCACCGGTGGTGGCGGCGGGGCTCAGGTGTACTCGCAGAGGTGGCCGCAGCCCGCGGGGCAGTGGGAGCTGGTCTCCAGCCACTTCATGATGTGCTGCAGGTGGCCACCATGGCTGCAGCCCTGGCACCAGACGAAGAGCCCCTTCACCACGTGGTGGCACACGGCGCACATGCTGGCGCACTGCCGGCACCTGCGGCGGAGATAAGGGGTGAGAAAGAGTAAGGAAAGGCTCCCGGGGGGACACAGAGAGGGAATGGGGTGCGGGGACAGCCCCATCCTACTGGGTGCTGCTGCCCCGGAGAGGGACCCCGGCGAGGGACCCCATCAGGACCCAGCTCCTGCCCTCACCGGTCGCAGATCCAGCCCCTGTTGCTCATGGGCCGCTTGCAGTTGCTGCAGTTGATGTGGAGGGTGGTGGAGGCCTGGTTGAGGCAGTTGATGGCGCGGCAGGTGCTCAGCTTGATAACCTCGTTGGAGATGTTCCAGAGCTGGAAGCGCTGCAGCAGGTCGATGTAGGAGGTGTACCAGTGCTCCTGGGGAACGGCACGGCACAGCTCAGCCCCAGCTTGAGCTGCTCTCCCCACAGCCCACACGGCGCTGGGCCAGCCCCAAAAACGGGGTCGATCCTTGCCCAGCCCTCCAGGACCGCACACCCGGGGGGGAAAAGCAGCGAGGAAGAGGCCGTGGGTTTGGGTTTGGCCGCGGGCTTGCCCCGTGTACCTGGGTCTGCTCGTCGATCTCCTTGCGGATGCGGTCGCCCAGCACGATGAGCACGGACACGGCCGTCTGCACGTCCCCCTGCTCGGCGTAGAAGAGCAGCGTGTCCCGCACGATGGGGTTGAAGAAGTCGGAGGGCAGGCGGTTCTCGTAGAGCGAGTGGGAGATGGAGATGAGGGAGAAGGACTCCACGGGCGTCAGCGACACCGTCTCGGCCTCGTTGCCGCTGACGTGAGGGGAGTCGGCCTTGTCCTGCAGGTGGTCCAGGGCTGAGGGGTTGTCCACGATTTCGTGGCGCAGAGGGAAGGCCTCCTGGGGGAGGCTGTATTCCTGCTCCTCGGCTGAAAGGAAAGACATCTGCGAGGTCAGGAACGAGTGCACAAGGCTGGGAGAAGATCCGGGCAGGTGGCCGGGACCAGCACCACGCTCACCGTGCGGGTTCTCGTGGTCCATCATGTACAGGTCATCCTCATCCGCTTCCACGTCTCCCAGCAGGTAGTCCGCAGGGACATCGCTGCCCTCCGTCTCCTCGTTGTCTGTGTGCCCAGGGAGAGGGGAGTCAGCACAGCCCCCCCGGGGGGGGGTCACAGGGGTAAATCGCCCGTCTGCTGCCCCCTGGAATGAGCACAGCCTCGTTTACAGGACAGATGTACCCCCTTAGCATGTACCAGAGCCACTTGTGTCTGGGACTGTGCCACCAGGGATCAGCTGAGGACAGCCGCAGGACTGTGCCAAACCCCCCCAAAAAAATGCTACCTTCGTTGTTGATCAGCGTGGAGGAGGAATCCAGCAGGATGTTTTCCGTGCGGCTTTCCCCCTTGCTGCGATCCAGTCTCGAGTCGCTGCCCAAGCCGGAGGGGATGTCCTTCAGGTTGAAGCTGGAAAAGAAGCCGTGCGCTCAGCTTAAAGGTCGTAAAAGCTTAAAGCTCCTGCTCTAGCCAGCAGGCAGGCTGGATGCAGCTCTCCAGTTATGATGTGAATGGTGAAACGAGACTTAATTTTCCTGAGAGCAAAGGAGTCAGCTGTCCCCACCCTGTAACTTAAAAAATAAATAGATAATAATACGCTGCATTTGTTGGCACAGCCCTTTCTCTCAGCCTGGCATCTCCGGGCACCCACCAGCCACCTGCAGAGGTTTCCCCGAGCGGTTTCAGAGCTGAGCACAGCCTCTTGACTCCATTTCTTGCTGTTTACGTTCAGCTTCGAAGAGGGTAAACAGGAGCAGCTCCTCTGCGAGACGCTTGGCTATTTGTTATGCGTCGCTGCTCGCGGGCTCCTCCGAGACAGGAGAGGAGCTGAATGGAGCTGACGCAGAGCCGCCGTCTCCAGCTCTTGTGCTCGTGGTTTTGAGCTGGTGACAGGCAGTGACCCGGCTGGCTGCGGAGCTCGGTCGATGGCAGGGCTTTGTTTGATGTTATTTGAGTCTCTGCCACTCATCCCCGGAGGGAACCCAGCCCTGCAAGGTCTGAGAACTCATCTGGAGCCCTCGCTCCTCGCTTTCATGTGTCATTCGGAAGAGGAAAAGCAAGTTTTCCTGCCTCATCAGCCCACGGCTGGGTTCTCCACACCAGCGAGCCACCGGCAGAGTGGAGCTGCCCTCTCCCTCTTCGCACCAGCCCCGTGGCAGCTCCAGCAGCCAGACAGGGGCTCTGCGTCCCCAAAGCAGGGTCACAGCCACGGTTAGGCGACTGCAGACACCACACCAGCCTCAGGCCCACCACAGCCAGCTTCAAACGCCGCTCCAGGGAGGGGAAGGAGCAGCACGGACGCCTGCAAGGCTCAGGGCCAAGCTGCCCGCTCGCTCCTCACACCCACGCAGAAAATGCCCACACTCAGATGATGCCAACCTGCAAACCAGGGCGAGCTGAGGCCGGGGCTCTGACGCTCCAGGAGCTGCCCTGGCATCTCTTACCTGTTCATGAGCGGCAGGGCGGCGCTGCCTTTCCCCATGCTGTGGTTGAGGTTAGCGGACGACACGGTGCCGAGGCTGGAGTAGATGATGCGGAGCATCGTCCACGTCTGAGCCACCTGCGGGACAGCCACGGTCAGACCTCACCTGCTCCACGCAGCTGCAGATCTACCACGTCACCTGCCCATCTACCCAGCTCTGGGGGATGCTGAGTGTCTGAGCACACCAGATTTGTGCTTGATGGAGGCCACAGCGCTGTGGGTGAAGGGAAACCTCCCAGGGACAGCCGTAGGGCAGAGGGGAAGGGACAGAGGGACGGGATATCACAGCCAGAGCACCACTGCCAGCCAGACCTCCTCCCCCTGACAGCACCCTCCAGCCTCACGCCTGCGCCGTGCCCTCACCTGGTTGCGGTCCAAGCCCTTGGCCACCTTGGCGTTGTGGTCGCACAGCTCGGCCAGCGGCCGGCCGGCCAGCGCGTACTGCTTGGCGGTGTGCACGAACCAGTCCATGCTGCCGCTCTCCACGTCCGTTTCGAAGACGCTGAGGGCGCTGGAGGAGGAGATGTACTCGAACTGCTCCGTGGGGTCCAGCTTGCGCTTGAAGAAGATGGGGTGGCGGCGGTCCCCGATGTAGGGCTTGCGGTTGGAGTCGGAGGAGATGAGGCTCTCCTTGGCCGCGAAGGCCAGGTCTCCGTAGAGGCTGTAGCACAGCCCCTCGGGGTTGGCCCGGTCGATGGGCTGGCTGGCGTCCTTGAAGATGTGCTGGTAGAGGGTGCTGTCCTTGGAGCCGGACAGGAGGAAGTAGGGGTCGTGGAGGTGGCGCCACACGATGCCCGTGGTGACGTCCTTGTGCTCCTCGAACATGGCCGAGGGGATGAAGGGGCGCCGCACGTCCCAGACGTAGATGTTGTGGTCCACCATCATGGAGCAGGTGGCGATGTGGTGCTTGCACTCTGGCCGCCACTTCACGCGGGCCACGGAGGCGATGGTCTGCACGCAGTAGATCTCCTTCGCCCGCGTGGTGTTCATGTCCCACACCTTCACCATCTTATCCCGGCCGCCCGTGGCCAGCCAGCCCCTAAGAGAAGGACGGGGAAAGAGGCTGAGACACCGGGAGGAGTCACAGCGGGACGCGGGGAAGGTGCCACAGCACTGGCTGCGCCCAGCTCCGTGGACACAACTATTTACAGACACCCCCGAACCGCCCCCAGGGAAAGGCAGGAGGGAAACCTGCACCAGACTGGGCATACCCAGGCATTAACAGTGCTCAGGAAGCCCTGGCACGTCAAAAACACAAACAAAACCCACGCCTCCCTCTCCATCTTCAAGAAAAAGTAACTGCCACCATCTTCGAGCAACAGCACAGAGGCTGGGGTGTCAGAGACCCTGCTTCCCTTGGGAACCCAATTTTTGGGCTGTCTGCCCTCTGTGGAGACCGAGCACCCACCGGTCCTCGGGGTGCCAGTCGCAGCAGAAGACGGGGCCGTTGTGGGCCGTGAACATCCTCTCGTAGCGGTCGGGCCGGCGGATGTCCCACAGCTGCACGTTGCCGTTCTCAAAGGTGGCGGCGAAGGTGAAGTAGTCGCGGATGCTGAACTGGACGTCGCGCACGCTCTCCGACTGGCCTGGGCGGGGAGAGAAGGGGAGAAGCGATGGGACAGAGCCCTGGGAGAGGTCCCCAAGCAGGGACAAATGTGCTTGGCTTCAAACCAGCCCCAAGGAGCCCTCCTGAGCCCACTCTGAGTGGCAAAAGCCCCTTGGCTCCCTCCCTGCCCTCTCCAAGCACCTCACCCTCCTCCTGGGTGCGGGGCGAGGGCAAGGACCCCGGCAGGGGCAGCGAGGGGCCGGGCTCGTACCGGAGAAGGTGCTGACGGAGTCCTTCTTGCGCAGGTCGAAGCACTTCATGTAGCCGTCCTGCGAGCCGCTGAGCAGCATGTAGACCTCGGTGGGGTGGAAGCAGACCTTGTTGACCGTGCGCTTGTGCTCGGTGAAGAGCTGGTCCTGCTTGTTGCGCGAGGGCTTGCCCAGGTTCCAGGTGACCACCACGCCGTTGGTGGCGGCCGTGGCCAGCAGGTTCTCGTCCATCTGGTGCCACACCACGTCGGCGCAGCTGAAGTTGAGCGAGGGCTTGCGGCCCACCCGCAGGTTCAGCTTCTCCACGAACTGCTCCTCCTCGATGCCGTAGATCTTGAAGATGTTGCGGCCGGCCACCACCACCTGGGCGGCGTCGCGGCAGACGCTGATGGCGTTGGCGGGGGCGTCCAGGTGGCAGAACATGGTGCGCCCCGACAGCGCCGCGCCGCCCAGTGCCGCGCCCGACCGCGACATCTTCTCCATGGCCGGCCGGGACGCGGGGACCCCTCGGCGGGACACGGGCTCCGAGCCTGGTGGCACCGCCGGTGGCATTCAGGCCCCGCAGGCCGCCCTAAGCCGCCTCGGCCCGGTCGCAACGAGCCCCGCGGGGCCCTCCCGGGGCCCTCCTGGGGTCTCCCCGGGGTCTCCTCGGTTGCCCCCCGGGGTCCCCCCGGCCCCGTTCAGCCCCCGCAGGCCGCAGCCAGGCCCCAGCAGCCCGGGCGCGGAAACGGCCGCCGCGCCCCGCCTCTCCCGCCAAGGCGCGCCACGCCCCTTTCCCGCCAAGCCACGCCCACTCCCGCCACGCCAAGACACGCCCCCTCCCCGCCAAGCCACGTCCTCTCCCGCCAAGCCACACGCGAGACCACGCCCCCTTCAGCCAGACCACGCCCCCTACGCCAAGACCACCCGCGAGTCGGGCCACGCCCCCGCCCCACCAAGTCCCCGCCTCCAGCACCAGGCCACGCCCCCGAAACGCCCAGACCCCGCCCCCTGCGCCAGGCCACGCCCCCCCGGCCCGGAGCGCGCGTTCCCGGGGATATGGGGAGGGGGCGCTGGGGTAGGGGGCGGGGGGTGCACGGGGGCTATGGGGGGGCTATGGGGAGGGGCTGGGGGGTGTAGGGTGGGGTGTGGGGGGGCACCAGGGGATGTGGGGGGCTCTGAGGGTTAATGGGGGTCTGGGGGTGCCCTGGGGGGTTTGGGGGGGCGCTGGGGGGGCGCTGGGGGCACGGGGGGGTACGTGGGGAGGTTGGGGGGCAGCGGGGGTTATGGGGGGGTGGGGAGGGCTGGGGGGCACTGGGGGTTATGGGGAGGGCTGGGGGGGCGCTGGGGGGAGTGAGGGGGGTGGGGGGGGTGGAGGTGCAGTGGGGTGGATGGGGGGGGGCTGTGGGTTATGGGGGATACGGGGGTGCCCTGGGGGTGTCGGGGGGTTGGGGGTGCAGACGGAGACGCCCCCACCCCATGCTGACATGGGGCTCACCCCCTCACCCAGCCCGGGGCACCCCGAGACACCCCCCCCCCCCGCTCCCACCTTGCCCTAGGACCTCCCCCCCCCACCTCCAGCTTCCTCCCGGGGGGCTGCGCCCAGCACCCCCCTGCCCCGACACCCCGGGGTGCCCCGGTGCGCCCCTGTCCCACCACGATGTCCCCGGTACTTTTTGGGGTCAGCCCCCAGCGGTGCCAGCAGCGCACCCCAGCCCCATTCCAGGGCCTGAACCTCGGGGCTGTTTTGGGGCCAGAAACGGGCGGTTTGGACAAAGGAGCGAGCGGAGGCGGCGGGTGGTGCAGCAGTTCCTTCCCGGCCCTTACAAAGGCAAAACAACCCGAAAGCGTGTCCGTGTCCGTGTCCGTGTCCGTGCCCGTGCCCGTGCCCGGTGCCCGGCTCAGCCCTGCACCCCCCCGGCCCCCCCCGCAGCACCTGGGGCACCCCGGGGTGCTGGTGGCACCCGGGCGATGGCTTTAGGTCTGGAAGAAGCGGTGGCGCGTCCCGAAGGTGACGTCCCCTGCCTTGGCGTGGCGTCACCGCCGTCCCCCCACCACCCGGGAGCCGCAGCAGGGCAAGGGGACGGTCCCCAAGCCCCCCCCCCTCCCTGGGGACCCCCCTGGGACGTGCCCATCCCAGCCGGACGGGTCACACCGCTGGGCACCGAGTGCCACGTCCCATGGGTGCGCGCACAACGGCGGTGGCCCCTCGGCCCCCCCCGGCTCTCCCCAGGCAGTAACGGGGTGACGGCCCCAAAACTGGGGGGGGGGCATCACCCCACCGACCCCGGTGGAAATTGGGGTGCAGCGGCGGCGTCCTGGGGACTTGGAGGGGGCCAAACGGGGTCACGGCCTGGCTGGCAGAGCCGTATGGAGGGGGGGGGCCGGGGGGCGGCAGGGTGGCGGGTGCCACTTGTCACTGTGCCCCCCCCGCCGTGCCACGAGACTGAAGCAAGCGAGAGCATGCGAGGGCGGAGGGAAGCATCCTATGGACGGGCAGGGCTGGGGGGTCCGGGGGCAGGAAAGGGGGGGGGGCGCACAGCACGGGGGGGGTTGGCTCGTCTCTCGGATCCGGGGGTGCCTGTGGCTCTGTGCGGGGGTCCCGGGCACCCGTCCGTCCAAGCACCCATGGGTGCCAAAAAGAAGCCTCCTCCTCCTCCTCCTCTCGCCGGGCCCAGGGCCCCTCGTCAGCAGCTGCGGTGGTGTTGGGTTGGGGGGGGGGATGCTGGCATCCGGGGGCGTCAAAGGAGGGTGGAGGGCAGGGGGTCTTTACACGTGGGTCGGTCGAATCGGCAGCGTCTCTTGCGTGTCCCCCCCCTCCCCAAATCCCGCAGAAATCGGCCGGGTGACGTCGGCCGGCGGCGCGGCTGGGTCTGGGGGGGGCCGGTCCCCGGCGGGCGGGCGCTACTCGATGACCATGCAGCAGGGCAGGTGCTGGGAGAAGTACTTGAAGAGCTCGGGGGTGGCTCCGGGGCAGTTGGTGAGCTCCAGCTCCTCCAGCTCCTGCAGCTGCACCAGCCCCGACAGGCCCGTGGTGGTCAGCAAGGGGCAACCTGCAAGGGGACAGGGCCACCGTCACCGCCCCGGCCACTCCCATGTGGGTGCCAAGGGGTTTGGGGGCATCCCTGGGCTGTAGGAGCCCCACGGTGCTGGGGAGGGGGGTGCTGGGGGTCCCCAAGGGCTGGTCCCGTCCCCGTCCCCGTGCCCGGCCTCTCCATCCCCTCCCCGGCATCCCCAACCTCGTGCTCGGGTCTCACCGGCGAGGGACAGGAGGCGCAGGCTGCCCATGCCCAGGAGGTGCTTCAGGCCGAAATCCTGCACCTGGAAGAGAAACGGGAGTGGGACCGGGATGGGGGCAGGCAGAGGTGCCAGAAATGGGGTACAGCATCCACGGCACCGGGGGCTGAGCCGGGGCTGGGTGATGGGATGGGGTGGTGGGATGGGGTGGTGGGACAGGGTGCTGGGATGTGGCAGTGGGGCAGGGCAATGGGTTGGGGTGGTGGGACAGGGTGATGGGACAGGACAGTGGGACATTGTGGTGGGTCAGGGTGATGGAATGGGCTGATGGGACACTGGTGGGACACTGGTGGGACACTGGTGGGACTGGGTGCTGAGGCAGGGTGATGGAGCTGAGTCCCGCTCAGCCCACAGGTGCCCCCCACCCCTCCCCGTGTTCCCAGCCCCACATCACCCTTCCTGCCCAGGGCTCTCCAACAGCCCCAGGACGCCCACCCCATGGAGCTCCCGCCCCATCCCTATGCCAGTGCCACCTCCCTCCTGTCCCCTGCACCGGGCACGGCCGCGGGCTCCCAGCCCCGTCCTCCCGTACCTGGCAGCACCAGCGCAGGTAGAGGCTCCGCAGGGACGACATGGTGGACAGGTAGCTGAGCCCGGTGTCGGTGATCCGCACACACCTGTGGGGACACGGGACAAGGAGGTGGTGGGACACGGGACAAGGACGTGACAGGGACACGGGACAAGGAGGTGACGGGGACACGGGACACAGAGGTGATGCATCCCCGGACCACGGCCACCAGGCACGGCCCCGTACCTGTCGAGCACCAGCTCCTCCAGCTTGTGCAGGTCGCAGGCGATGTACTCCAGGGCCATGTCGGTGATGCGAGGGCACCAGGACAGGTCGAGGCTGCGCAGCTTGCGCAGGTTCTCAGCCACCAGCTCCACACCATCATCCGTCACCTTGGAGCAGCCCGAGAGGCTGAGGACGCTCAGGTTGGGCAGGCTGTGCACCATGTTGACCACGCCGTGGTTGGTGATCTCCCAGCAGGAGTTGAGGCGCAGGGTGTGGGTGGTGTAGCCCTGCTTGGCGGTGAAGTAGGCGAGCGCCGTGTCCGTCACGTGGTAGGCCTGCAGGTTGAGCTCGGCGAGGTTGGGCAGGAGCTGCGAGATGGCGGCGATGGCGTCGTCGGCCACGTTGATGCAGTCGCTGACGCTCAGCGCCGTGATGCGGGCGTTGAGGCTCGACCACAGCCCGGCCTCCGTGAAGTCGTTGCAGCCCGACAGCTCCAGCCGCACCACGCCCTGCATCTGCTCCAGCATCACCTGGTGAGGGGTGGGCGGTCAGGGCACCCCGCGTCTCCTCGGAGCCCCCCCCGGCTCTTCCCCCTGCCCCAGCCCCAGCCGCACCGTCAGCCTTCACAGCGGGGATGGGTAAAGGCTGTAGGAGCGCCCGTGGGTGGTGGGGGTGAACAACTCCCCCCCAAAATCTTGGGAGAGCAGCCCTGCACCCACCCAGCGCCCAGACCGTGGGCAGGGGTCCAGGGCCCGGCAGCGTGGTGATGCCACCTGCCTGCTGGATGAGGTGGGTGCTGGCACCACGTAGCTGGGTACACCCATGGGTGGTCTGCACCCTTGGTGGGGCTGGAGAAAGCCCTCGCTGGTGCAGGCTGTAGCAGGCGTGTTCCCGGGTGCCACCGTGGTGGCAGGAAGGTTGGACCCGTTGTGTCACCGGGGTCCATCACCACATGGAGGGGAACCAAGCCTTGTACCCCCGAAACCTTGCCCCCCTTTGGGTGCAGTGGTTTGCAGGGCCAAGCACTGGGGACATCCATGGGGACATCCCATCAGGGCAATCCACGGTGCCACTGGCCCACATCTTGCCCACCCCTGTCCCCGGGCACCTCTCCGTCACCGAGGTCACCTACCTCCAGCCCCGCGTCCGTGATGGTCGACCTCTTAAGGCTCATGGACTTGACCCCCTTCTTGGACAGGGGGTAGTTGTCAATGAACTCACAAATGTCCAGGTCAGAGACGCCCACGAGGCAGAAGCCGTCGAAGCCCCGCACGGCGAAGCCCTGCAGGCTGACGAACTCCTTCTCGCCCCCGGGCAGGACGTTGTAGAGCTCTTTGGTGTGCAGGACGGGCGTCAGGCCCACCCAGAACTTGGGCTGGTAGAGCACCCGCCGCCACGCCTTGCACACCTGTGCCAGCACGCACTTCTCGCACGCCGAAAAGTACCAGAAGAGGCGGTTGAGGATCTTCTCGTCCACCGCCAGCTGCCTCTCCGAGGGCGAGCCGGGCAGCCGCTCCGGCGAGGGGTGCTCCGCGCCCGGGGCGGCCTCGCTCGAGTTCAGTCCCACCAGGGAGGCGCTGGGAGGGGACGAGACGCCGGCCAGAGTGGCCAGGGAGAGCGGTGAGGCCAGGCTGGGGATGGGCAGGTCGCTGCGGGGGGCTAAGGCCGGGCTGAGGATGGCAGGCACGGAGGAAGGCTGGCACAGGCGGTTTTTCACGGCGGGGGTGCCTTTGGTGATGCTGGCGGAGCCGAGGCCGTTGGGCTGCGTGGGGATCTTCACCAGTCCATTGCGGGGCAAACATGGGGGCTTGGTGTCGCCGTTTCTCGGGTTCGACATCTTCCACGGGTCTCTCTGCAACACAGGGTGGCTGTGAGCGGTCGCTGGCCAGCACCGGGCTCCCCGGGAAGCATGGAAGACATGGCCAGGGCCGGGATGGGGCTGGGGCCATGCAGAGCCCGCGCGTGCTGTGCTGGCAAGCCCGTGCCGGCCAGGCGCCGCGTCTCGCGGTGGCACCGCAGCAAACAGCCCGATAAATATTTCAGCTGCAGCAAGGCAGGCTTTCAAACGGCCCCGCCGCACCCCGCCATGCATTATTAAACATATTTCCCTCTATAAACACGGAGGTGAATAATTGATGGGGGCTCAGCCTCCTCCTCCTTCCCCCCCCCGCCCCTGGCCAGTGCCTGGCGTGGGGTCCCACCGGTGCCATGCCCGTCGTGCTGGCACCCTGCGCACCGCGCTCGCCGGGGCCAAGCCCTGCCAAAGGACCGGGTCCTGTTCCCCCTGCAGGGCCCAGCTGGGGCTGAGGCTGGAGGGGACTGAGCCCCGGCAGACCGGGAGGAGCTGGAGCCCGAGGAAGGGACATTGTTGCCCCCAGGAACCAAGGGGTAAAAGCCTTCATCTGGCTGGTGACCGACGGCACCGAGTGAGCAGCGTCCTGGCCGGTGAGCGTGGTGCTGATGGCCTGGGGCTGTCCCACCCTGGGGACAGCATCCAGCTGAGACAGCCTCTGTGCTGCACTCTGACAGCCCCAGAGCACAAATAACCTCCCCTGCTGCCCCCAGCCCATCACCGTGAGCCTCACAGCATCTCCGTGCCCTGCTGGACCCGGCGGAGGGGAGCAGCCCCCCAAAACGAGCCCAGCAGCACGGGCAACTGCAAGCGGCATGGCTAGGGTGTGCAGCACCCCCAGCAGGATGGCAAGGCCGAGCTCCAGGCTTTGTCCCACACTTTAAGGGGCAGTTTTCTGCCCGTTTGCCCCACCGAGCTGCTGGCTGGGTGGAGGGGAGGCAGGATGGCAGTGGCAGTGAAGGCGCGAGCAGCCCGTGTCCGCAGGCAGGCCGGCGCAGCAGCGGTGGCATCGGCACCGCCAGAGCCTGTCCTCCGGGGACGGAGCCGGCCCTGTGCAGACAGCCTGGCGCCGCTCCCCTCTCGGATGCAGCCTCCGCTGCCTCCACTTACTCTGCCCTACGGAGGGTTTGGGGCTCTGATGCTTGGACATGTGCTAAATTTGCTTGAAAGCAGGAGAAGAGGAGGGGAAAAGGGAAAGAAACTTAAAACCAGTGGCTCCGAGCTTGGCAGCAATTAGGGAAGCAAACAGAACATGCACCAGGGTGTCTAACACAGCGCTACAACACAAATCAAAACAGATAATTACCACGTGGCACAGAAAGGCTGTCGCTCCGGCACAGAGCCCACAGCGAGAGCAATTCGCCATGCCGGCTGCCTCCGGGGAGAGGCCAGGTGGTGGGAGAGGGGCAGCACGGGGCCTCCAGACATGGGAGAGCAAGCCAGGGGCAGGGGCTCCCGCAGGGGACAGTCACGGGAGGAGACAGATGCTGACAGCCCTTGGACTGAAATTCAGCCACAAGGAGGTGTTGGCCACAGTTACAACCAGCTCAGACCGAGGTTTGTCCCCAGGGCAGGGCTCCGGGGGCTGGAATCAGTGGCGTTCACAGTCCTGCTTTGGAAAGCTGAGCCAGGTCCCCCTGCCCCCGGCACCGAGGCTGCCTGTCTGGCTCACAGATATCGCAAACCGTGAATGAGCTGGGAAGTCACTTCAAATAGAAACACGGCCGGCGATGTAGGCCCTCTGGGCACACGCAGGCTCCAGGCATGGTCAGCGGGAGGCTGGGCAGGCAGGGAGATGGCTGCGTCCAGCCAGGCTCTGTATGTGAACACATCTCTCCAGGGAAGGGGATAGCCCAGGATCTGAGGGCTCCTGCCACCCTGAAAGGAGCAGGGCCATGCCTGGTGAGGACACCATCCTGGAGGAGATGGGCAGGGAGCACAGACTGGGGAGGTGTGTTGGTCTGATCACCACTCTCCTCTGTCTCTGGCACCACGGGGCAGTGCTGGGATCTTCCCCCCCCCACCTGCAGGGAAGCCCCTGGATGTGGTCGAGCGATGCAGCAGCCCCCCAGGCTTCTCTGTCTGTGCTGCTCCACTGTACAAAGTGCAGGCATCCCATCCTGCAGAGATCAGAGCTTCCATGTGCTTGGACACACAGAGCACGCCCTACCCCAGGCCCCTAACCCACTGGGACAACCTCGGAGAAGTCAATACAGAGCCCTGAACTCTCAAGCCATGGTTTGACTCCTTTGTGCCTTCTGATGTTCCAAAAGCTCTTCAGGCATCTTCAGATGCTTTTTGGCCACACCAAAGCAGCAGAAGAGCATAGATCTGGCCTTTCCTCCTCTCTCAGGAGATTTCAATACCTGGTACAACCATCCTTACTGTGGGCTCTCGCAGGAAGGACCCAGCCTCAGAGCCCCTCACAGCAACCCCCCTCTGCTCTCGCAGACCTCCCGGGGGTGGTGTCTACCAGCAGTGCAAAACCAGCTCCCAATCCACAGTGGGAGGAAGCATGACAAAAGCAAAGGGCAAAGTCTTTTAGTCCCCTGAATTCATTCCAGGGTGCACATTTCACAGGAAATGTCATTGCCAGAGAAATCATTTCATTCATGAGGGTTTTCTCATCCACAATGAGCAATGATGCAGTGGTGGGGGGCGGATTTGACGCAGGAAGAGAGAAGAAAGAAGAGGGCCTAAGAGCCTGTCACTACAAACATTACATGGGTGATGAGGAAGCTGGGATGGACAGAATAAAAGCAACCAGGGTTTGCCCAAGCCGTTGGAGAGTTTACTGTCTCCATGTGGTAGTGAGGAGGGATTAGGGCCTCGAGAGAGGGGCAGGATGATCAGTCACCCTGTTAGTGCCACCCTCATGTGGGTGCTCACTGGGACGCTGCAGGCTGTGGCAGAGACTCACTGGATCACGCTGCTGTCCCGCAGGGAAGGCCACGGTGGACTCTGGATCCGTGGGCTCAGAGGCTACGGGGCTGTCTCCAGGTGACCCCGGGCTGGCTAGGTTTGGGGTCCCTAGGGAAGGGGCCGGGCTGGGCAGTTCAACACCATGGACAGATCGGGGGCTCAGCACCACGGACAGAGCCCGGGGGGGGGGGCTCGTTCAGCACCACGGACAGCGGCCAGACCCCGCTCACCTCTCCCATCCAGTTCAGCACCACGGATAGCTCCCGGCCCCTTTCAGCACCATGGACAGCTCCGGGCTCCTTTCAGCACCGCGGACAGCTCCCGGCCCCCCTGCCCCCCAAATATCCCCCTCGAGGTCCCGATCTCTTCACCACCCCCCCAGAACCTCCCCCGCTGCCCTGCCAGCCTCCCCCGAAGCCCTGTTATTGCCCTGCTGGAATCCAAGGCTGATGCGAAATTGTTATTGGTAGAGGCGCTGCTCCAGTGACAGAGAGCTGCTCGGCAGCGAGCAGCCATCGCTCACGGCTTCCTGCACACACACACACACACACACACATGCACAAACAGACATGCATGGACACACACGCACACACACACACCCCATCGGAGCCTCAGGGTCTGGTAGATGCACCTTGCATGAGCCTTGACATTCAGCCGCACATACACACGCACACACACACACACAAACAGATAAGCGCATGCATGCACACACACACGCGCGCGCAGGGTTGCATCAGCTGAATTCATTAGCCCATCTATTTTTACTAATGCAGCAAATCAAGTTGCTCTACAGGCGGAGAAAACACACCCGAGACTGAGTGCTGTGGCAGAGCACGCAGCCAAAGCTTTTGTCCGGCAGTCCCGAGGGTAACAGCTCCCCGGGACTGTCAGCTGTACGCTACAGCCCCAGCCAGCAGCAGTGCCAGGCAGGCTCTTGCTCTGGGGGCTGAACCTGTCGACCAGAGCACATGGCAGTAATAAAGACATCCCACTACAAAGATCTCCCTCCCCAGCAGTGCTCGGCAGTGTGCAAGCTGTTTCCTGCTCTGACTGCATCAGGTCAGAGCACTGCCTGTGCTGTGTGTATCAGGGGGGTGTCTGTCCATCCCCGCCGAGCGCCTAGAGCACCCTGGCAATGCAGAGGAGCCACAGAAGGCCCTGGGGGAGCCCCTGCTCCCCTAGGAATGGAGGGACAGCAGGGGTGCGGAGATGGAGACAGGCTGCCTGTGCACGTGCTTGTGTGTGTGCACACAGATCAGCCCTCCCAGGCCTGGACTCACACACGTCAGCTGGGAGAGAGGCTCAGAGCACGGCTCCAAACTCAGCACCATGCATTCCCATACTGCACAAGCCAGGAGTTCACAGTGGGGAAGAGCCTCCGCTTCCCTCCACTCTGCTTGGCCCAGAGACCTGCTGATTGTGTGATGGGAGCTGGGAAACTCCTTCCTAAGATTACCCTGAGAGCTCCCTGGGAGGCCAGGAGCTCCCCTACCAGCACCCAACAACGCCACAGGGCGCATCCCACCTTGCAGCAGGCAAAGAGGCTCTGGAGGCCCTGGGAAAACAACAGAAGGCAAAACTTCCCAGCAGCAGGCAGCGGGGGCCCCTCTGGCTGTTGTGCTGTCTGCCTGTGGCAGGGTTCATCCCTTCGGTGCCCCAGGGGGTGTGGAGTGGTGCTGGCCCCAGCCTTGGCTGCTCCCCATAATGATTTAGCCCCAGGAATGTGGATGTGCCTGGTCAAGCTGGAGAGCTGAGCATGGCCTGGAGCACGCAGTTCTCCAGTGATGTGCCACTGCTGAGGCCCAAAGCTCCCTAATACGTCAAGCCCTGTCCTCCTCCCTATCCCAGGCAGCTCCATGTCCCACGAGGACAGGGGGGAGGAATCATGGGATGGCCGAGAGCAAACACCTACACACAGAGCAGGGCAGAGCTGGACCATGACTGTGGCTGACCTGGGCCAACCTTCTCCAGCCCCCTCTGGAGTTACAGGACCTCACTGCCACAGGGAGGATGCTCACGCTTCCCTGTCCCTCAGCCGAGCCTTTCCCTGCTCTCTGGTGACCACAGCATGGTGAAGGGGGAGCAGCTCCTCTTGTGCCACAGCCACAACGCGCCCGGCATGGTGCAGCCCTACTCTTTGCCCCTTTTGGCCCTGGGAACAGGCAAGAAATAGAGCAAGGCCCATCTGTGGTCATCGAGGAGAGAGGATCCAGGAGGCTGCACCTGACTTGTGGCTGTCCCTGAGACAGTCCCAGGGACACTGCTGTCTTCCCTGGGTACCTCTGGGACAGGGGCCTCCCCCAGGGCCTTCAGACACCCTCATCCCTCTGGACGTGGCAATGGCCACGCAGCAGTGAGGTCGCTCTGCTCAGCTCCATCCCATCGATGCCCGGAGTGGGTCCTGGCCCCAGGTGCCTGTGCTGGCAGGGACCAGCACCACGGAGCGTGCTGCCACCGCCACCAAACCCTGCGCCTTGCCATGCCATCGGTGTGGCAGCACCAGCTTAAAGAGGCCACCAGCACGGCCTGAGCCCTGCCCCAGACCCAGTGCCCATGAGGATGTGCACAATGGGGGGGTCCCGAGGTGTTCAGCCACAGGACTTCTTGCTGCAGGGTGCTGTGTGGCTGCTCAGTGCTGCCACAGGCTCAGAAAGCTGCTGGGTACCGTCCTGTGACCGAGGCCATGGCCCTGTGACAGGTGGCAGTGCCACCCTGCTGCTCCGTGCCCTCTAACCACATCCTCAATTTCCCCACCAACGCTGACCCCATGCAATGGGGACTGCTGGGGCGCCGTGGGTCAGTGTGATGTCCTGAGCCTGCTTGTGGGGCAGCCCCACAGCCTCCTGCTCATCCAGGAGCTGGAGCTGGGCACGGTCACACCTCCAGCAGGGAGAAACCCCGAGCAATGCCTTCTGCCCACCTGCCCCTTCCCCAAAAGCTCTTCTGTCCCCGGAGCACCTGGGCGAGCGTGCCTATCCCCGTGCTGGTGGGCAGAGGTTTGGCGGGGGTGGGATGCTGCCAAAGGGGCCCCATCCTGCTCCCAGCACAGCATGAACACAGCCTCCAGCCCCCAAAACCAGCAGGTTCCTGAGGGAGGCTCCAGCTGGACCATGGCCGTGTCCCCATGGGATGGGCAAGACGCAGGTGACCCCACTGGAGGGGACAGGGGACCCTCTCCCCCCACCTGCCTCCCCACGCGTGCCACCCAGCCCAAGCAAGGGCCCTGCACCCCAGGAGCAGGATTTAGGGGGCCAGGAGGTTCCCAGCACCGGGAGGCTCCAGCGCCGCATCCCTGCCACCACGGGGAGGAAAACAGACCCGGAGGATGGGAGAGGGATCGATGTGGGGGAAGCCAGCTCGGGGAAAAATAGATATCTATCTCATTAAAAATGGATGCTGAAGCGAGTCCTCCCCACTCCAAAGCCACCTCCCTCCCTCTTCCTGGTAGCCGGAGTGAAATCAGCTCCGAGCTTCCAGAGGAGGGGAAATGCCAGCACCACACAGCTCCCGCTCTGCACCCACCGAGCCCCCCCCCGGCCACCACGGCTCGGCCCCCAGCCCGGGACCACTGCCAGAGTGTCCCCACCACAGGGACGCTGTCACCAGCCGCTGTCACCCGGACGCTGCCACCTCCTGCCAGTGCCACCAGACCCGGCGCTGGGGCACAGTGGGGCCGAGCGATCCCCCACAACACTGCCAGGCTCCCCCACCTTTGGGGCCATAAGGACTGACTGGATACAGCCCCAGCTCGCAAACCCGTGCCTCAGTTTCCCAGCCTGCCCCACCACGGGGTCTGTCCTCAGCTTCCTGAGCCTCTATAGGGTGCCCCACACAGAGCTGGGGCCCTGCTGCCAGCACCAGCCCCGTGGGCTCCATCCCTGTCCGGGGCCTGTCCCTGTGTGCCCCTGGCCCCTGGGAGTGACGGTGATGGGAGGGGGCTGCCCCCAGTCCCCATGGCTTCTGTCACCCCACAGCAGAGGATAACCCCACTGGGGTGTCAGGGTGATGGGGTGCCATGGTGTCAGGGTGCTGGGGTGTTGGGGTGATGGGGCATCAGGATGCTGGGTACCAGGGTGATGGGGTGCCAGGGTGTTGGGGTTTTAGGGTGACAGGGTACCAGGGTGATGGGGTGCTATGGTGTCAGGGTGTTTGGGTAATGGGATGTTGGGTGCCAGGGATGGAGCTCCAGGGTGATGGGGTTTTGGGACTTTAGGGTATCGGGATAGCAGGGTGCTGGGATCCCCTAGTGTGCTGGGATGCTGGGGAGACAGAGTGCCAAGGGTGCCAAGGGTGCCAGGGTGCTGGGGTGCCAAGGGTGTCAGGGTGTTGGGGTTTTAGGGTTGGGGTTTGCCAGGGTACCAGGGTGCTGGGTTGTCGGGATGCTGGGATGTTGGCATGCCAGGGTGTTGGGGTGACAGGGTGCCTGGGCACCTGGGTGATGGGGTGACGGGGT
Organism: Aythya marila; assembly: GCF_965140915.1. Classification (NCBI taxonomy): domain Eukaryota; kingdom Metazoa; phylum Chordata; class Aves; order Anseriformes; family Anatidae; genus Aythya; species Aythya marila. Next base: position 5,549,503 of record NC_139056.1, on the reverse strand, counting down.
GACAGGCTGTTGGGGTTTTAGGGTGACAAGCTACTGGTGTCTCATGGTGGGGGTGTTGCTTGGATGCTGGGGTGCAGCAGGGTGAAGGGCTGTTGGGATTTTAGGGTAACGGGGTGATGGGGCTGATGCCACCGGGGTGGGTGAGGAGCCTGAGGGTGCTTCAGGGACCGGGGGGGGGGGGGGAGGAGAGCCAGCACCCCCACCGCGGGGGCTGCCCCCTCCCCACACCAACAACCACGCTCATCCCAAGACATCCCCCTCCCCGCTGCCGTGCTGCCCCCAACCCTTGGGTACCCCATGCTCCGGTGCGCGCCCCCCTCTCCCCATTTCTCTCCGCGTGTCCCCCCCCCCCCCTCCCCTTTTTCCCCAACGCCGAGCCGGGAGCGCGGGGCCCGCTCCGCCGCCGTTATATAACGGGGCTGCGGGATCCTGCACCGGGGGCTGCGGCCCCAGCGCCCCCTCCCCGCCCGGCGGGGCCGTGCCGAGCCGCTGGCGGTGGCGGTGCGGGCTTTGTGTCGCAATGGTCGCCCGAGAACGAAGGGAGCCGAGCGGCGGAGGCCGGGGATGGGGAGGGGAGGGGGTGAGGAAGGACGAGAACCGAGGGGGGGTGGGGGGGCTGCTTACCTCCAGCTCGCCTAGCTCATGCCATGCCGTGCGCCGACAGCCGCTCCTTTCATGTGCGGGGAGACATCGGGAGGAGAAGCGGGGAAGAAGGAGAGGAGGAGGAGGAGGAGGAGGAAGAGGTGGGGGAGGAGGAAGAGGAGGAGGAGGAGGAGGAGGAGGAAGATGGGGGCTCGCTGCCTGCCCAACCTCACCGCTCGGCCGAGGGGCCGCCGGGCCTGAAGGCGATAAAAAAAAAAAAAAAAAAAGAGCAGCGGGGAGGGGAGAAAGGAGCCGGAGCCGGATCCGGATCGGTGCCGGGCAGCCCGGGCTGGAGGCTGCGAGAGGCTCGCACACGCCGCGCACACGCACACGCGCGGCTGCACGCCCGCACCCGCACCCGCACCCTCCCGGCCCGTTAAAGAGCCCCGGAGCCGCCGGGAGCGGTAACGGCACCGCCGCAGCCCGGCCCCCGCCGCACCGGAGGGGAGCGCCCAGGTGAGGGTGCAGGAGCCGGCCCCGGGGGGAGAACGGGCAGGGCCCGGGGGGGCTGGAGGGAAGGGTGGGAGGGGGAGGGAGGGAGGAGAGATGGAGGGATGGATGCAGGACAGATGGGAGATGGAGAGAGGGAGGGAGGGAAGGAAGGAAAAAGGAGGGAGGGAGGGATGGATGGAAGGAAGGAGGGAGGGAGGGAGGGAGGGAGGGAGGGAGGGAGAGAGGGATGGATGGATGGATGGATGGATGGATGGATGGATGGATGGATGGATGGATGATGAATGGATGGATGGGTGGATGATGGATGGATGGATGAAGAAAGGAAGGAAAGAAGGAGGAATGGATGGATGGAAAGAGGGATGTACGGATGGATGGACGGATGGACGGATGGAAAGATGGACGGATAGATGAATGGACAGATGCAGGGACAGCTGGATGGATGGAGGAAAGGATGGAGGGATGGGTATAGGGAGAGATGGAGGTGTAGGTGGATGGATAGACGGAAGGACAGATGGAGGGGTTGGTGGTTTGCCCCAGGACAGACGGATGGAGGAGGTGGTGGAGGGGTGGACAGAAGGACACAGGGATGGAAGGATGGAGGGGTGAATGGAGGGATGGAGGAAATGATGGAGGGATGGACGCAGGGATGGAGGGATGGATGCAGGGATGGATGCAGGGATGGATGCAGGGACAGTTGGAGGGTTGGGGGGATAGATGAAGGGATGGTTGCAGGGACAGATGGATGGAGGCAGAGATGGATGGATGGACAGATGGAGGGCTAGATGGAGGGACAGACGCAGGGGTGGATGGACAAAAGGACGGATGCACATATGGACGTTTGCTCTCCTTCCCCACCAGGGCACTGGCAGACCAGCGATCCCGGAGCTGAACCTTCCTGCCTGGCAGCCCCTGCTTCAACGAGGCAACCTGGGGACCACCCAGCACCCCAGGGTGCTGTGGGGGCCTGTGCCAGCCGCCCCCATCGAGGGAAGGGTGCTGAGCAGGTCTGGCCCCATCCTGCTGCTGGCAGCAGGACCCACAGATGGGGGGTGCCCCATCACTGCCCCACTCATTCCCAGTGCTGCACCCACCCAGCACCCCAGTGTGGGGCCTGGCTGCACCAGTGCTCCCCAGACTGGGAGGAACTGGTTAGTTGCCACGTTTAACCCCTTCCTCTCTCCCTTCCCATCTCACAGCCCCATAGGAGCCAGTGGGACTGGCTCGGCTGCCTGCCACCCGGCCGGGCCCTGGGGAGGCTGATGTAACTGCCCGGATCTGGCTGCCTCCATTATTTATAAGGCAGGTCGGGTTTCGGGTTTCCAGCTGGCAGCAGGAGGGTGTTTGGGGGGAGGAGAGGTGCGTGCACACACACACACCACCTCATCCCACCCCACAGCAGGGCTGGAGGTGCCGTGTCCCCACGGTGTGCCACTGCCCCTGTCCCTCGTGCAAAGAAGGGACAGTGTCCAGAGGGGGAGCTGGTCGGGGTGGGGGCTGCTGGCACTCAGATGTCCCCTTGTACAGGGACAGGGCAGCCCTGGTCACCCCCACCCTGTCCAGTGGGTGACAACTGCAGGAGAAGGTGCTGTGACAGGGGACCTGTGGGTCTGTGGCCTCGTCCCAAGGCCACACATCTTTATCCCAGTGGCACCAGTGAGGACCTGGGGGTCTTTCCTCTGTCCTGTCCCTACAGGGGTGTCCCCAGGGTGGCTGTCACCCAGCCCTGGTGGCCGTATCAGCCCTGGACACCCTGGGGTGGTGACAGGAGTGAGCCCGCTCCCAGCCACACTGGCAGGAGACCCCTTTTGTCCCCTTGTCCAGGTGCAGTGTCCTGGCACGGCCCCATTCACACTAACCAAGGAGGATGAGCTGGGGTGGCCACATATCCTGGGGACATTTTGGTGCCCAGAAGTGTCACAGCCAAGGGAGGAGACCCTGAGCAGGGGCACTCCCTGGTGGAGGGGACGCAGATGGGGCTGACCCCCTGTATGGCCACCCAAAGGGGGAACCGGCCCCCCTGGCTCTGCAGCACCCAGGATGTCCTACTGTGACCAGTGTCCCACTGTGACCAGCCCCTGTGACTTCCCCGGGGTGTCCAATGGTCCCGGGGGTGTAGAGCTGCCCCGGCTCACCCCACAGCCCCATCAGACCACACCTCACAAGTGCATCGGGACCGTCCCTACAGCCATGCCACACACCTGGTGGCACCACATCCCCCCCTGGCCGAGCACCCCTCCTCTGCGGCTCATCCTTATGCAAACTGCCAGCATCCCATTGGCCTTGGCTGGGCTCCCATCCCCGCCACCCTTAGCCCTGGCCGGTGACACCGGGCACCGCTGGGCCACCACGGGGGGGACCACGGGTGCCAAGGCTGGACCGCAGTGCGCAGGGCGCCGTCGCCGCAGCAACCGCCGTCGCCTAGCGATGGCTGTCTCCCGGTAACCCGTCGCCTAGCGATGGGGGATTTTTCACAGCTCTGGATGCAGGGCTGAGAGTTATTTTTAGCCCGCCTGCAAATCAATAGGCAGCTCCATTCGCAGCCCGCGAGGATGCACGCGCCGGGGCCGCCGCCGTGCCGGGCCCTGCTTCGGTGGTGGCGGGGGCTGCCGGTGGCGTGGGGACAGCCCGGTGCCACCAGCACGGTGCCATCAGCATGGTGTGTGGCCCCTCTGGGTCTCCTGGGGTTCAGCACCCTGCGGACCCCATCCAGGGCTCGGCACCCTCCAGGCCATGTGCTCCTTGAGGGTGGGCGAGGGCAAGAGGCAGCTGTGGGGACCCTCACCCTGTCCCTGGGACCCTCACCCTGTCCCTGGGGGCTTTGCCTGGCCATGGAGACTGTGCTGCTGCTGCAGGGTGCTTTATTTTGCTTTGGGGACACTCGCCCTGCTGTGGGGACACTCACCCTGCTGTGGGGACCCTCCTCCACCCGCATTCACCCTGACCTGGCCGTGGAGACCCTCATCATGCTGCAGGGACCCTCACCCACTGCTGGGACCCTCATCCTGCCGCGGGGACCTTCTCCCACCAGTGGGGACCTCTGCCCTGCCACGGTGACACTTGTCCTGCTGCAGGGCTCCTCACCTGGCTGCGGGGACCCTACCCTACCACGGAGCCCCATGGGGACCCTACCCCACATTTCCCCTCCGGACAGCCCCCAGGTGCTTGGGGGCACCAGCAGAGGACAGGGACCCCATGCAGGGCTGGGGCACCGGGTCCTTGGGGACTGGGGGGCCAGGGCACGGTTCTGGGATGCTCGGGAACCAGCTCAGCTGGGAGCTGATGCGAGGCCTCCGGAGCTATTTTTTAGGGACTCTGTGGGTGCCTGGCACAGCCCCGTCTCCTGCAGGCGTGCTGGGATCGGCAGCAGCAGCTCCCCACGCAGCCCCAGGGGGCCGGGAAGGGGATGGGGATGGGGATGTGGATGTAGACGGGGATGGGGAGCCCCATGTTCCCTAGGGTCAGCCCCCAGCCCCTCCGAGCACCCCCCCGGGAGCCCCAGCCCTGCTCCACGGCCCCCTTTTGCCTGTCCAGGAGGGTTTTGCCCCCCGGTACCGCGCCCCAGTCCCCAGCAAACCGGAGCCGAGGCAGGATCCGGCCCGGGGCTGCCGATGCTGGAGGCCGGGCCGGGGGCACAAGGCGTGGGGGGGGGGGGTGAGACGAGGCCGGGGGGGCGTCGGGAGGCTCTGCCGAGCCGTGCCCGCGGTCACCAGAGGGCACTGCGAGCCCGCGGCATCCCGGCCCCGGGGCTCCGAGCATCGCGGGGACCCCGCTCGTCCCCGGGCATCCCGGCCGGATCCTGCCGGGGCTCCGCGCCCCCAGCCCCGGGGGGGGCTCCGCGGGTGCCAGCAGCTCCCCGCTTGTCCCCGGCTCGGCCACGGGAGGGGCGGCTGCGCCTTGGCCCCCCCCAAGGGAAGAGGGAGCCGGGGGTGTGGGTGGGCGTGCGTTTTTTCCCCCCCGCTTTCCCCAGTTCAGCCCAGTTCGGCCCCAGCCCGGGCTCGACCCCTCCGGAATCGACCGCTCGGTGCCCGCTGCACCCACCCTCTCCCGACCCTCATTTTCCACGGATTCCAGCAAATTGACTTCTTTCAGCGTCATTTCATGGCCGGAGGGCTCTGAATCCCGCTCCCCCCGCCGCGCCGGGCCCCCTCCCCTGGCCCTCCCCTCTCTTTCTTCCCTGCCACCCGAATTTACAATCCCTCATTTCCATTCCGCTCCACCCTCCGCCCGGGGACTTTGTTCTCCGCCTGTATCAGCGCATCGCAATTGTTCCGTCTTTATTTCAAACATTTTGGCGGGCTGTCACCCGGCGGAAACTTAATTAATTGGGGGGTCTGCGGGCCCGGCACTGCGCCGTCTGAAGGGGGAAAAGAAAAAAAATAAATCATAAATAATTAATAATAATTAGGGGCCGGCCAAGGGAGGAGGGGAGATGGGGGCGTGCGGATGCGCAAGCGGCGCAGGCCGGGCGCTGGTGCCGGCTGGCCGCGTTTGGGGGAAAATCCTTCGAAAAAGGCCAATTTGGGGAGCTGGGGAAGGGATTGGGGGTACGGGGAGGGGGGGGCAGGACCCACGCGCGCCCCACGCGCCAGGCCCGGCAACCCCACGCAGCATCGTGGGGAATTCCCCCCGCGGGGTGGGAGGCACCGAGGGGGTCCCCAGGGTTTTGGGGGGGTTCGGGGGCCGGGACAGCCCCCCCCGACCCCTGGGGACCCCCGGAGGTCGCGGCCGGGCCCCCACGCCCCGCGTGGGGTACTCGGGGAGGAGAAGGGGGGGGAGGGAAACGGCCCCGCCCCTCCCCCCCGATTGGCCCAAAGTTTGGGGGCGCGGCGCTGATTGGCCCCCCCGGTTCCCACGCCCTCCCTCCCCCCCCCCCCCCTCCCTCCCCACCTCCCCAATTCCCCCCCGCGCTGCGCTCCGCGGCCACGGCCGGGGCCGCCCCGGGGCCGCCGCCGCCGCCACCGGGAGCCCGGAGCGAGCGATGCGGGCGCTGTGGGCGCTCTGCCTCGCCGGGCTGGCCGCGGCCCTCGGCAGCTTCTCGGCGGATCAGTGCAGCTGGAGGGGCAGGTAGGGGCCGGGGGGGGGCCTCAGCCCGCTTTGGAGGGGAGGGGGGAGCTCCGAGCATCCCCGCGGTGGGGCCCCGGGGATGCCGCCTGCCTCAGTTTCCCCGCTCGGGAGAGGCCCCCAAAGATGCTCACGGCCCGGGGGGGGTCGCAGGGCTCCGAGATGCTTCTCCAGAGCCCCCCCTCCGTCCTCCTTCATCTTCCTCCCCGTGCAGGTGCGCGCTGCCGGCCCCGACCCCCCCTTCCCTCTCCTTGGCCCCGCCGTTTCTCGGGTGGCTGCTGGGGCCCCCAGACCCTTCCCGGGGCCCTTTCCCACCGGGGGAAGGCGCCGAGCTCGGGAACAAAGAGCGGGGGCCCGGCAGGAGGGGCTGCGGCGGGGCCACGGGGCCGCGCAGCCGCCAGCGGCGCGGCCCGGACAAAGCGGCCGCCTCCGCTCCCCCCCCACCCCCCCACAACCGGCCCCGCTCCCCCCGGTGGGTGCCAGCCCCGCGGCCAGAAATGCCCAAATGTCACCACGGGGCGCTGGGGATGCCGGAATCCCAGTCCCGCAAGTGCAAGGGGTCAGGGTGACCCCCCCCCCAGCACTCAAAGGTCCCCCCCGAAAGGGCAAGGGAAGGGGTTTGGGGGGGGGGGCAGGAGGGCAAAGCCCCTCCGTGATGATGTGGCTGCAGCAAGCACCAGCCCCATCCCAAAATCATGAGACCGCACCCCAAGTTGAGGTTCCCAGCGGGCTGGTGCATCTCCTCGGGGTCTCCGTGCCCCTCACACCCCCCTCTGTGCCCTCCCTGGGGGTCGGGGGGTCTCTATCCGGGAGGGGGGGGCACCCCGCTGACGGGTGCTGCGGTGCCTTGCAGCGGCTTGTCGCAGGAGGCGGGCAGCGTGGAGCAGCTGACCCTGCGCTGCGCCGAGGGCTCCCTGGAATGGCTGTACCCCACGGGGGCCCTGCGCCTCCGCCTGGCCCCCCGCCTGCCCCCCGCCACCGGCACCGGCAAGGGCAGGAGCCCCCGGCACGTCACCGCCTGCATCAAACCCGCCGGCACCTTCCGGGGGGCTCAGCTCTACCTGGAGCGGGACGGGGAGCTGGAGCTGCTGCTGCCCGAAACGGAGGCTGCCCCCCGGCCCCGCGTGCGCTGCTTCAGCTGGCTGCCCCGCGAGAAGGTGGCCCTGTTCCTGCAGGCCACCCCGCACCGCGACATCAGCCGCCGCATCGCCGCCTTCCGCTACGAGCTGCGGGGGGACTGGCTCGCCCGCCTGGCGCTGCCCGCCGCCAGCCTGCCCGCCGAAGGTGAGCCAGCTCGCCTCCCTTGGACCCTGGTTCAAGTGGGAAACCTCCCCAAAAGGGGGCTTCTCTCGCCACGCAGGCAGGCGGAGGGTGACGGGGGGGGGGGGCTCAGCCCTGGGGAGCTGTCTCCTGGCCCCCAAGGGGCACTTGTGTCCCCCCCCGGGGCGCGGAGGTGACGGCTGTGCTTGGCCATTGCAGGGGCGTGCCGGCCGTGCAACGACACCGAGCTCCTGATGGCCATTTGCACTAGTGACTTTGGTGAGTGGCTCCTTGGGCTCAAGGGGAGGGAAAGGAACTAAAATTGGGATGCTGGGAGTGGGGGGAGTGCTGGGAACAGCGTGTGCCTGGCTGATCTGAGAGCCCTGTCCCAGCCCCAGGATGGTGACAGTGCCCAGAGGTGCCCACCCATCGTGGCCCCATTTGGCACCCACATGGAGCAAAGCCCTGGGAGTGTTCCCCACTGCTCTGCTGCTCCTTCAGCCTGCAAGGAGCTCGTTTGCTCCCCGAGGCTGCTGTGGGATGGGGACGGGGATGGTGCTGGGGACGGGACCACGCTCACGCCTCTCCCTGCCTTCCCCCGCAGTGGTCCGTGGCAGCATCCGCAGCGTCTCCAACGACGCGGAGCTGCAGGAATCCATCATCGGGGTGAGCGCCATCCGCATCCACCGCCAGAAATTCCCCCTCTTCCAGGCCGGGGGGAGGCCGGGGCGGGCGGCGGGCAGCATCCGCACCCCCCTGCGCTGCGGTGTCCGGCCAGGCCCCGGCACCTTCCTCTTCACGGGGTGGCTGCATTTCGGCGAGGCTTGGCTCAGCTGCGCGCCCCGCTACAAGGACTTCCAGCGCATCTACGAGGGCGCCCGGCGCAGGCGGCAGAACCCCTGCGAGTTCCCCGTGGACTGAGCATCTCGGGGAGGGGGCAGCCCCCGGTTTTGGGGCTGGGAGCATCCCTGCTCGAGAACCCCTGGAAAATGGTTCGTCTCGGCACTGTCCCCCCGCTCGCCCCGGGGGCATCGCCACGTGGAGGGGACCTCTCACCGTCCCCGGGGACGATGGATTTGCCAGCAAGGATGGGCACGTAGGGACACGGGAGCACAGGAGCAGGGTGCTTTGGTCTTTGCCTCATCCTCGGGGCAGTCCCGTGAAAATCCTGCAGGAAGGGGAGGGATTTTCCCAGATGCATTCAGGTGGGCCTGGCCCTGGGGGGGCTGGGGGCTCCCTGTGGACGAGGGCACATGGGGACCCGCGCCCCGGGGATGCTGTGGTCTTGGGGGTTGTGGGGACGTGGTGGGGCACGGCGGGTGGTGCAGGGGGGGCAGCTGTCCCCTGGGGGGGCTCTGCGGGTGGCAGGAGGAGAGCGGTGGCGTGGCTGGGGCACGGCGGTGAGAGCAGAGTGTGGAAGGGGATTGGCAACGTTGAGGGTGGAAGGGGGAGTGGGGTGATGGCGATGGAGAGCTTTGCCCTGGCCCTGCTGGTGATGCAGGGCATGGGCGGGAGGGGGAGAGGAAGAGGAGCGAGGCTGAAGGAGTGAATGCGATGGTGAGGAGGGAGCAGAGGCAGCACGGAAGGGACTCTGGCATGGCCACGGCTGAAGCAAAGTGTGGAGCAGAGGAGGGGTCACGGGGATGGAAGCAGGGAGAGGTGGGGCTGTGCCACCGCCAGCGCGGGGACGTGGGGACGCGGGGATGTGACCTCGTGGCAGCTCGCCACCCCGCCGTGCCAGGGCGCACCAGGAGGGATTTGGGACCGTGGGGGCGCGGGGGGCATTGTATGTGCACTAAAGTGATAACGATACCAAATTTGTGATTTTGTTTTCTATAAACTAAGCTGTATTTGTGGCGCGTGTGGCCTCTTTTCAGCAAGCGGCGGCGGACGGTGACCGAGACACGAGGGGCGAGCGGGTGGGCGAGCGTGGCTGCAGACATCTGCATTACAGCGTCTCTGTAGGTCTCTCTTCCCAGATTGCTGCCTCCCTGCTTTTCCCCGGGGTCAGCTGGGTTTCCTCCAGCAGGGCCGGGGGCCGCGGGGCCCCCCCGGTGGTGCCGCTGTCAGCGCCGATCTCGTCAGCGCCCGCTGGCCACAAGGCCTCATTGTGCCGAGCTGCCCCGCGCCCAGCCCGGTGCTGGCCGAAATCTGCTTCTCCTCGTCAGGAAACCGTTCCCAAAGAACGCTGCCGGCTTCGGAGCTTAATTAAAAGATGCGCGTGGTCTGTTCCTGGGGAGATCCTGCCCCTGCGAGCCTCACCAGGGGATCGCTGCAGAGCGCACGGTGCCCGTGTTCCTCCTCGGTGCTGGCTCCCTGCCTCGCTGCCCAAATGCCGCTGACTATTTTGGGGCTGTGCTGGGAGCAAGGGGGCTGCGAGGGCAGGATACGGCCCTGGGGGAGAGGGGGGTCTGGAGGAAGCCGTCAGCCCGGGGTTTTGGCAGCGTTAGTGAGGAGGCAGAAAAGGGGAAGGAGTGGGAAACCCAGAGGAGGAGGAAAAACGACACTGGAAAAGCAATAAACGAGGCGTGGACAAAGGGACCCGCGCTGCCCACGCAGCCCTCTGTAGGCGCCGGAGCGAAATCCTGGCTTCTCTGACCCCAGCGCATTCCTCGGGGTGAAATTATTGCATTTAATGCGCCGAGCATCCGGTGGGGTGCTGTCCAGCCGCAGAAAATCTTGTTTTTCTTCCAAAATGTTTATTTGGCCAAATCAGATCGTTCTGCCGCGGCGGAAAAGGCTGTTATTCTGCTCTTTGGCCAACGCGGAGTTTTCGGCGGTGTTTTTGGTGCCCTCTGCCCTCGGCCGGGTTCGGCCGCCTGCCCCCGCTTCCCGCGGCGCCTGGGCTGTGGCCAGGGCTCCAACGCTTCCTACGGGAGGTGCTGGGGAAGGAGCTGGTGCTGGGGGGGCACCACGGCTGGAGGGGGGGGGGGGACAATGACAACGGCGCTGCTCAGGGATGCTGCGGCACCAGGCAGCCCCATCCTGGTGTCTCCCCAAAATCCCAGCCCAATTCCCGAGGGGCAGCCCGGCCCCCGCTGCCTCTTGGCACAGGGCGCAGGGCACCATGAGGCGGGCTCCGTCCCGGTTAATGTTTCCTCTGCGGGATGGAAAACAAGGTGGGAGCCACCACAGCGGCGCAGAGGGAGGACGAGGGGACGGCGGCGTGGCGAGGGGGGGCTTTGTGCAAACAAGATAAGGGACGGGGGGGGGTCTGGAGGGGTCAGGGGCGATGGCCGTCCCCGTTGTCCCCAGGGATGGTCCAGCTGGGGGCACCTGGGGACAAACCAGAAGCCAGCCCCGGGGCTGGTTCAAGCTGGACCCCCTCCAGCTCGATCCAACCCCCCCGGCAGCCCCATCCGTGACCCCGATGTCCCAGCCCAGGGGACCCTCTGGGTGTGCTGGGTGCTGGGTGGCCGTGCCGGCACGGCGCAGCGCTGCACCATGGCACCGTCAGGGCGTCCCCGGCGCCCCCGTCCCTGTCCCCGCTCACAATGGGAGCCGCCGTTTCCCGCCACTTCCCCCCCCCACCCCAGCCCTTTTATTCCCTCCCGCAGCCCCCCTTTTCCTTCCCCCTTGCCCGGCCGCCAGATAAAAGCCTGGACGTGTGAATCGCGGGGCACAAAGGCGACGCACAAAGGCGGCCGGCCGCGCGCAGCCCTCCTCGCTGCCCGCCCCGAGCAGGGGGATGGAGACCTCGCGCCCAGCCCGGGGCTGTCCCAGTCCCCCTGTCCCCTCCTGTCCCCTCCTGTCCCCTCTGTCCGCACCACCCTGGGGCCCAGGAGCTGCCGTGGGGAATGCTTCTGGGAAAAGGGGTGTTCTGTGGGGTCAGGATGATGTCCCTGGGGCTGGGGTCAGGATATGGTCAGGATAACACCTCTGGGGTCAGGGGGTGCCCTGTAGGGTTAGATAATGTTCCTGGGGTTGGGGAAGTCCCGTAGGGTCAGTAAGGATAACACCCCTGGGGGCAGGGGATGCCCCATAGGTTTAGGATGATGTTCCTGGTGTTAGGGATGCCCCATAGGGTCAGGATAATGCCCCTGGGGTCAGGGGATGCCCTGTAGGTTTGGATAATGTCCCTAGGATCAGGGATGCCCCATAGGGTCAGGATGATGTTCCTGGGGTCAGGGGATGTGCTGTAGGTTTGGATAACACCCCTGGGGTCAGAGGATGCCCCATAGGATCAGGATGATGTTCCTGGGGTTAGGGATGCCCCATAAGGTCAGGATAATGCCCCTGGGGTTAGAGATGCCCCATAGGATCAGGATGACGCCCCCATGGGCCGGGGGCAACAGGCAGCACAGGGCAGTTTGGGTAGGCCAGCCCCAGCCCCGAGCAGGATGGAGCGAGCGGGTGAGCCCAGTGACCCCAAGGAAGCCCTGACCACCACATACCCCCCCCAAAAAAAAAACCCCACAACCTGGGCTGAGGGCCCTGCTCGGAGCCCCCTGGCTTGGGCCGAGCCACAGCCGAGCCCCCTGGGACCCCTGGCCCCCCGATCTCGCGGCGGCGCTGCCGACAGCTGGTGGGAAGGAGCTTTCCCAGCGCATGGCGACAAATTCCTGGCGCTCGGAGCCGCTTTGCAGCCGCCGCGGCCCCAGCGGGGGGAGCTGCCCGGGGTGGAGGCAGATTAAAGGCGCTGGGGCTCCCAACTGCTCCCCGCGCACGGCCACCTGCTCGGCCCCGCACACCGGGACACGGCCCCCCCCGACCTCCCCGGGCCGTGCACGGGGGGGCTCAGCCCTGCGTGGGAATTGCTTCGTTAATTAATGCTCCCCGGCATCCCTGGGACCATCCTCCTCCTCCTCCTCGCCGTGCTGCTGCCGCCCCCGGCCCCTCGCTCCCGGCTCCTGTTTCCCCCGATTTTCTGCTTGCTCCCAGACTAATTGGCCCCACCTGCCAGCAAGCCGCAGAAAATCGGTGAAATCCCCGTGGCCCCCACTTGGCCACAGCCACGGGGGCCATCTCACAGCATTGGGAGGGGGGGCACCGGTGTTGGGAGGGGAGACACAGCCCTGGGAGAATTTTTCCAGGGTATAGCAGTGTGTAGGGACAGCGTTGGTCCCGGTGCTGCGCCCTGTCCCCATCACTGCTCTAGTGCACGGGTTTAATGGGGTGAGCATCACTGGGCACCCAGACCTGCATTTTTAAGGTGTGCTTGTGCAATCACCCCCTGCACCTGCAGTCACACCGGGGGTGGTCTGGGTGCATGGCGAGCACAGGCACCCCGTCACAGGGACACCGGGCTGTCCCCAAGCTCCCGGGTCCTGCTGGAGGAGCTGCGCAAACCTCAGCCCCCGGGGGAGAAGGGGAGGAAACCACGGGCTGCGGGAAGCCGCCTGCCCTCTGTGTGCCGCCGGGTTCCCCTAATTGATTCATTATTGTTCCCATTTTTTTTTTAATTGCGGGTGGGCACCGACCCCGGAGGCAGCACCGGGATTTTCCCACAGCCCAGCAGCAGCAGGAGAAGCCACGGGCGGGCACGCGGGCGTGCGAGGCGCACCAAGTGTGCGCGGGCGTGCAAAGCGCACGGGGCTGCCACGGCTGCTGCCGTTTCCAGCAGCCCCAGCCACGAGGAGCCGGGGGGCCAGCAGCCAGACCCCCCCCCCAAAACACACACACACACACACACACACACACAGACTCCGGGCACTCCGCTGCCCATGGCACGGCGCCCAGCGTGCCCGCGGCACACGCCGGGTGGCGGAAGGCCTCGGCGGGTGCGGGGCCGCCCCTTCCGGCAGCCATGGACACCGAGGCGCTGGACGAGCTGGCCGGGCAGCTGCGGGGGGAGGCCCTGGGGGGGCGCGGGCTGCTGCAGCTGGCGGCGGCCACCGGCTTGGCCGCCTACGCCGTCTGGGCCGCCGTGCTCATGCCCGGGTTCCGCCGGGTGCCGCTGCACCTGCAGGTACCCCCAGGACCCCCCCCCCATGCCTGGGACACCCCCCCTCCATTCGCTTTGCAGTGCTGACCGAGCCCCCCCACCCTGCTCTTTGTGTGTGTGTCCCCCCCCTCCAGGTGCCCTACTTGCCGTCCAGTGCCCAGCAAGTGGCCAACGTGATGGCGCTGCTGCGGGGCCGCTCGGGGAAGACGGCGGATTTGGGATCGGGGGACGGACGGCTCGTAAGGGGGGGCCCGGCGAGGGCAGCGGGCAGGGAGGGGAGCACAAAGGCACCCCCGGTGCGGGGATCCCCAGGAGCAGGGTGCTGGCAGCACCCACAGGGGGTGGCCCTGGGGGCGTCCAGCAGGGTGGGACAACCCGGGGGGAAACCCTGAGAGCACAGCGGGAGCCTCAGCACCCATGGGTGCTGTGCCCTGCGAGGGGCTCCTGCTCCCGGGCTCCTCTCAGCCCCGACTCTCTCTCTGCAGGTGCTGGAGGCTCATAAGCAAGGGCTCAGGCCAGCCGTGGGCTACGAGCTCAACCCCTGGCTGCTGTGGCTCGCCAAGTACCGGGCTCGGAAGGCAGGGTGCCACGGGCAGGTCTCCTTCCTGAAGCAGGACCTGTGGAAGGTAACGGCCTCGGGGGCTGAGCGCTGGCCGTAGGCAGGGCGAGAGCTCTGAGGAGAGGCCTGGGCGCTGCTGGCCCTGATGGACACGCTGCTAGAGCTGCCTGCAGGTACCCCCAGCACAGTCGGGCAAAATCCACAAGGGAATGTGGTGTGGGGACACCGAGACGATGCTGAAGGCAGGTCCCGGCTGTCCCAGCACAGCCCGCTGTCCCACACGCTGCGTGGCATCCTTGCTTCCCCCGAGGTTCACAGGACCGCTTGCAAAATGCTTGGCCACTCAGGCAGCTCCCCCACGCTTCCCCCCTAGGAGCCTTTTGCTTCTTTCATTCCCCTTTTCCTTCTTTTTAAAGGCAAATCTTTCTGATTGCTACAACGTGACCGTGTTCCTGGCTCCCAGCGTGGTAAGTCCCTCTGCGCTGAGGTGCTGCTGTCTTGTCCTCAGCAGGCTTAGGAGGGAGATTTTTAGAAAACAGAGCAAATCTGGAATATTGGCAAAGATTTTTTTTTTTTTAATAAGACCAAAAATTAGAGACTGGAGGTAAGGAAAAATCACAGAGTCACTCAGGTTGGAATAAAATTTGCATTTAGTCCTGGCCCCAGCGATGCACGGGGCCAGCCTCAGCCCTGCTTTTTGGAAGGGCCTTCAGCTGCTGCTGCTTTTTGGGACCCACCAGCCCTGCTGAGAAGCTCCCCCACGTCCCCCGGTGGCACTGCCCCGAGGCATTCACGTGGGACAGGGTCCCCAGGCAGGGCTGCTCCATCCAGCCACATCTCAGGCCCTCGGCTGTCTGTCTCTCCCCAGAAGCCTCCCCTAGCTGCCAAGCTCCTTGCAGAACTCCCCGACGAGGCTCGCGTGGTGGCCGGACGCTTCCCCTTCCCGTCGTGGACCCCGAGCAGCACCCTGGGGCAGGGGCTGGAGCAAGCCTGGGCCTATGACATGAAGGAGGTGCGGCGCATGGCACGGTGCGGAGGGACACCCGGTGTAACGGCACCTCCTGGAGCCTCTCCCACCGGTGGTCTCAGCCCAGGAGAGCAGTGAGAGGGAGGGTGAGAGCGGTGCTTGGCCAGGCTTTTTCCACAACCCCCCCAAAAAAAAGGGGGGACTTGGTCCCTCCGTATCTTTCAGAGTGGTCAGCTTGGGGGAAGCAAGGGGGAGGGAAAATCAGATCCAGAATGATCACGCGATTTAAGGGCTACATCTCCAGTGCCTCTTTCTGTCCGATTGGTGATTTTGGATCATTTTTCCAAATAAACATTTGGACAGTTCTTCCCTCGAGACTTTTGCTGTGCCTTTGAGCCGCAGGGGGGGCTTCTTCTGCCTGGAGCCAGGGCAGCCTCAGGCTGTGCCCCGATGTCCCTTTGAAGCTGGAACAGGATGGCCGTCTGTCCGGCCTGCCTCCCACTGCAGGATTTGGGTTGGCCCTGCTCACATTACGTGGCATTCTTTCTTTCACTCAAACACAGAGAAAAAAGTTTTTCTTCCCACCGTGAAAGAGCAGCTCATCCCCTTTGTGCAACCTCTTAGAGCCCAAGTGCACCTTGAACCATCCCTGGCCTCTTACAGCTCAGCAGGGAGCAGAGGCAGGAGCAGAGTTCGCCTTTAAAGCGAGGCTGACCCGGGAGAAACGCTGTGGCAGCGCTCTCAAGGGCAGGAGCAGGGACCTGTCCCTGCAGTCACGCAGCAAAACGCTGCCCAGGAGGCTGCCCCCGTGTCCCTCGTCGTGGTGTGCTCAGGGAGCGGCAGAACTCTTCCTACAGCTGAGGGGTCAGGGGC
This sequence comes from Aythya marila, assembly GCF_965140915.1. Lineage (NCBI taxonomy): Eukaryota > Metazoa > Chordata > Aves > Anseriformes > Anatidae > Aythya > Aythya marila. Next base: position 5,533,804 of record NC_139056.1, on the reverse strand, counting down.
CAGGCACGGCGCAGTTGCCCTGTCCCATTTTAGTAGCGTTAATTTGAGACTGAGAACACCCACGTGGGTCCCTGCGCTGCACGTCCCAGCTCTTGGCCAGGAAAGGAGCCTCAGCCAGCCTGCAGAACAGAAAGCCCCCTTCTTTTAAACTGTTTCTTTTTTTTTTTTTCCCTACAATCGTGCTGCTTTGTGGAGCCGCGGGGAAGAGCTACAGTCCCTGGCTGGGGGTCCGTCTGGATCTGGGCAGCAGGGGAGCGTCGGCCGCCCCCGCGCTGAGCGTGCGGGGTTCCTTGCTGCCAGCGAGCGTCCTCAGCCGGAGGATCTCCTGCTTGTACCTGCAGCAGGGGAGCAGCAGCGTCATCCCCTCCTGGTCAGGGCCCTGCGCACAGCTCATGCACAGAGGTGGTCAGCTCACACCGACACTTTCTGCCCTGTGCTTGTCGTGCGCTGAAAACACGCTTCATCAGTTAGCGATGCCGGGCAGCACAGGTGCTGAGCCGCACTGGGATATGAGCAGCCACAGAGGGAAAAAACACGGCTTTTTCCCTGGGAAAAGCTGCTTGTCACCTCTGCCAGGTAGCAGTGACAGCAACAAGCCCATGAGCTTGATCGAAGCTCCAGCTGGGCCGACTTGCGCCTCGCGTGGGGCGCAGAGCCGGAGCACGGCTCCAACAGATGTGCTCTGGTTGTCCTCGCCCTCCCCTGCCCCAGCAGCTGTTCCTTCCCCCTGCTGCAGGGCACGATAAGCCAGTGGGAAAGCTCAGCAGATCAGGGCTTGCTGGAAGGCTTTGGATTTTAGGCAACCCCTCTCTTCACCTCCTCCAAAGGATGGGCTTAGGCTCACGGGCCAGATGCGCCCCCCAGCACGCAGAGCGAGGCACGGAGCCAGCTGCCCGCACAGCTGGATGAGCTGTGTGACACCGGCTGTGCCGGGCAGTGCTGTGGGAAGGTGGCAGCAAGGTCAGGCCCTGGCAGGGTGCTGGGCACCGCCGTGTCTCTGGCAATTAGCCGGGGAGGCAAACTTGGAGCAGGAAGCAGAGAGCGCGTGAAGGGGGACCCCGCTGCCTCACCTTGCAAGATGCTTCTCTACGTACTCCTGCAGCTCTGCCACCTGCTCTTCTGCCACGATGGCCCGAGTCAGCAGCTGGCTTCTCTCCTTCTCCAAATCCTCCTGGAGGGGCAAGGAAAGCGTGGAGAAATTGGGGAGTGCTGTGAGATGGGAGGGAAGTCGCTCGGCCCCTCTCTGCCGGGAGGGACTGAACGCTCTGGCTCTGGCACAGCTTGGCACGAAGCTGCAGAGGCAGGCAGGAGACTGACGTGCTCTGAGAAAAGAGCCTGGTGACAAGAGCCCAGCCTCCAGCAGGCTCAGCCACTCTTGGCCACCGGCTATGCTGACCAGTTGAGCTCTCCTTGAGCAGACCACAGGCACGAGGGCCTGGGCCACCCCAGGACACACAATAACCATCCCCTGCCAATCTAGTTTTGCCTCCCAAGAGCTCTGCTCTGTTTCCAAAGCCCTTCCTCTACTGCCCCAGGTGTGGCAGTCTGTGCCAGCGATCCCCTTTCTCCCCAGCAGCCCCACTGCTGTGATCAGGGCTGGACAGCAAAGCCCACCTGTGCCAAGCCAGCTCACAGAGAGCATCTCCAAGCTCCTGGCTGCTGCCGAGCAATGCTGTGGGTGAAGAGAGCTCGGGGCCACCCCATTCCTGAGTGCAGTGCAGATAACTTTGCACCCCAAAGGAACCAGACTGTGAAGCTGATTCAGATTCAAACCAGACTTCTCGTTTGAACCAGGTTGAAAACCTGTTTGTTACACAGATACCTAAATCCTTGTGCTGAAACAAGACATGGAACAGTACAGGCCAACAACCTGCAGCCGTAAGGGCTGGCCTGCTTCCTTCAGGAGCTGTGAAAGCATAGCCTCGGTACGCAGCATCACTTGGTCAAGCACTGGTCAAGGTTACAGCTGTGGCCAGAGAAGGACCCAGCACCTCTTTGACACGTGAGCAAAGGCTGAGCTTATTTCAGGTGGGCTGCTCCGGCCCTTTACCTGGGTGCTGTGCGTGAACTCCCGGAGCTGCTTCCTGACCTCTGCCCAGCCCTCCTCATCCAGCTTCCTAGGAGAGAAAAGCAGATTTTGGTCTTGCACGGACATCCAAAGCCAGCCCATCTGCAAGCTGCACGGCTCTGTTCGGAGTCTGGAAGCGTTTCGTGTCCAGCAGAGCATAAAGCACAGAGCGCCAAACCTTTTCTATCCCTGTGGCCCCAACTTCGGGGCGCGCAGCGCTGTCCCTGTGCCCAGGCGTGAGAGTCACAGCCCCTCTGCCAACCTGGGTTTCCCGCTGTGATGGCTGGATTCGTGCCAAGCTCACATCAACACTCATACATCAGAGGACTCCAAGCAGAAAGAGTCATTAACCTGACACTGCAAGGCTGAACTTTATGGAAATGGAGAGCGGGGTATGATCAATGCCAAGCGCTGGCGCTTTTCATGTGTGCGAGCGCAGACCCGCTCGCCCTGAGCGCTGGGTGCGATAGGTGAGCTGTCTGCTCAGCCCAGCCGTGGGAAAGTCCTTCCCATTCTGTCCCAGTCTGAACGAGCAAAATACAGGTCACATCTGATGCTCGGGGAATTTTGGTTGTATGAACTGAGGAATGCATTGTGCTCAAGCACGGCAGCCTGCAGACCCGAGACCGCTCCGCTGCAGCCGCGCGAGTTCCCTCTGGTGGCTGCAGTCACCCAGCCCGGGCACACGGAAAATCGTGGCTGAAAGAAGTTTCATGGGAGCAGAAGTTAAGGGAACAATAAACAGTGAAGCCACACATCTGAGAAAGACGAGGAACACGGTGATAGTTACAGGACTGTGGTTACAGCGGGCTTTGTGTCTCTGCTTAGAGCAGCAGGATAACCTGGTAGCTCTGGTAAAAACCATCAGCACACAGAAGTGTTTTCTGTGTGTTTTCAGGTTCTGGTACTTCTCTGTCCTGCTCCTGTGCTGAGTCTGTCAAAATTAATGTCTCTCTTTAAGCATTACTGTTATTTGTCAGCATCTAAACCAGTGGTAGGCTCTGGTAACTCTTCTCCAAGAGACTGCGCTGGAATCCAGTGGCTCAGGCACTGACCAGCTCCTTGGCACTGTTACTGCAATACCTGGCATGTTTTCTAGGCTACCACATTTTAAAAGGCAGAAAAATCCCAGCCTGGATTTCTCTTAACACTTTGTTCTCCCACTCCATAGTTACAGCTGGTAGAGCTTCAGCAGAAGAATGGAGCATGGGGGGAGAGATTGATCAAAAGGAGAAAATAAATGGTATGTCAGGAAACCAGGGTGGTGTCAGGACAGGATCACTGAGGGTTCCTGTCCAGCTTCTGTGCTGGGAGGGAGGAGAAACAAGACTGTCCCAAGCTGGTGTAGTTTCTCTGGCCTTTCTCGGGTTGTGATCCACCAACGCCCTCAGCCGTACACTTAACTTCAGCTTCCGAAGAGATCAGTGGGACTAACAACGTGATTAAATCAAACATGTGCTTAAGAGCTTTCTTGGATCAAGGCCCAAATGACCAACTCATTTCACCACAGGAAATGCTGCACTGAGACGACAGCTGGCTTTTCTTCTCAGATGAGTTCCTATCAGCTCTCTTTCTCCCTATTTATTACTGTCTCCAAGTAATGCAGAGAAGACCCCTCAGTCCATACAGCAAGGAGAATTCAGCATTTTGAATATCCCAAGAAACAGACAGGACTTACTGCTCAGATGGCAGCTGAAGGTCAGAGGCTTCTTTCATTTTTTTCTGAAGGCAAAGGAAGAACAGTACCTCTGTAAGCATTAGAACATTGCAATCTCACCACAGTCCCCACCGCTTTGAAGAAAGTGCCACAACTGTCCCAGCACTCTAACGCTAAGAGTATGAGCAGGACAGCCCTAAGGTTTAGGTCTTCCACTCCATTAATGTTTAAATAAATGCATCTCACACAAATCAAGAAAGATGTCCCTGCCCAGGCAGAACCAGTGGGAGGACATGGAGCTCACTGGTATGCTTCTGAGCGTGGTCTCCTGCTTGGACAGCCCCGAGTGAGAACGGGAGCAAGCACTAGTCTGTGTCACAGAGACACGGCAAACCCTTAGGGGACGCACTCAGAAATGGGTAGAGCTATCCTACTGCTCTGTCTGTTGCCGGTGAGACTCCCCCCACCCAGTTTCACTGCTGCAGCCACTACCTGCTGCAATTCCTGTAGCTGCAGCTCCAGTTTCGCTTTGTGCTCCCGCAGCCGGTTTAGCTCCTGGGTTGTGTTTGTCAGCAGCTCCGGGTCCGTGATGGCAAAGTGGAGCTCAGCGGGGCCGGAATCCATATCGCTGCTGCCCAAGGAGCGGATCTGCTCTCGCTGCATGCTGTAACAACATGCCAAGAGGCGTTAGACTTTACCTTTGGTGAAGTAACAGCGCTGAGCATTGATGCTGCTGGCAGTGCCATTTGCTTGGGACCTGCTGGCTTCTGGCCACCTGGAAAGGGTAGGTGGGAGAGCCCAGCAGCACGTGCAATATTCCTGGGCGTGCTGAGGGCAGCTCATCCTGTTTGTGGCCTTTAAGCCACAGATTTCTGCTGCTTCCCACAGCCCAAGCTGCTGAGAGAGCCGTGGAGCAGAGCTGGAAACACTGCAGGGATGCAGGACATGTTGGTGGCACCTCTCCATTTCCACACCATCCAACATGGATTCAGTCTCTTGCCCTAAATTTTGCACAAGAGGAACTTGTGCACAGAGCAGCTCCAGTGCATGCAGAGCACCTGGTGTGTAGCTGGAGATACCTTGCTCCTGGCGTGTCAGGAGTACGGAGATAAGCATGCACTCCAGGACCTCAGCTCCACATGGGAGCCCCGTTTGCCTCCCTTGCAGCAAGGGGACTGGGTGCTAGCACCATGGGGCACTTCCACTAGGTCCCTAGCAATGACCTGAAGAGGCAGAGGTAGCCCAGGCCCTGTTTTAGCCCTGCCTGTACGCAATCAGCAGGTTCTCATGCTTCTTGACCAAGTTTTTCATGCGTTTCTTGTAGGCACGTGCTGCTCCAGCTAGCTGCTCCTCCCGAGACTTGTAGGAAGCCCTGATGTCCTGCAGCATGCTGTCCACAAAGTGCTTCATGTGAGCTGGGGCTTTGCTGGGCTCTGTCCAGTCACTGGATTTGCTGTCCATGTAATCCTTTAAACATACAGAGAAGGAAATGGAAGTGATCAAGTCTTTCCCTGTACGAGTAACCCATTTCCCACACTGAAGGTCCAGAAATATTTGTGATGACAGCACTCAGAACAGGGCATATCTTCCATTTTTTAAGAGCAGGGAAGACTAATTAATTTTCATCAAACCCCTTTCGAGGCAGAGAAGGCACACTGCTGTCAGTGACCCTGTATCACGGATCCATCTAGGGGAACATGAGTGCGTCAGGAGCCAACGTCTCTAGTCCTGTATTCTTTCTGTTGTGCCCTGCTCCTTCTGTTGGGAGATACCCTGTCAGAAATTAAGCTCTTCTTCACAGTAAAAAATGCTTCTGCATTGTTAACCTCTTGGCACAGCAGTTCCTGCCAAAAACTGCTTACCTATGGGGGTAGAATCAGTTTTCTTCCCAGCCACTGATGGATGCAAGCAGGTACCCATGCCTGAACCTGCCTGAATCTCCTGCTTTGTGCTGAGTCCTCACCGTGCTCTGTGGGCCCTACTCTGCATCAGAGGTGCTTGTTTGTTCCCAGAGCAGGTCTGCAGGTCCCAGGTACTTGTGTTACACAGGTCTGTGCTGACCACAGAGGCTGGCAAAGCTTCCCCTGAGGACAGCAGCAGGGGCACCGTGGAGGCAGCAAACCGAGGAGGCAATAAAGCCCTCAGTGGCACCGCCAGGCCTGCCGAGGGAAGTTGTCAGGGCAATGGGGATTAGGAGCCAACTGGAAGGCAGCCATAGTAAATAAGAAGATCTTTCTGTCCAAGTAATCTGACCAAGGAAGATCGTCCCAGCAGAAACTCAGACAGTTTCGCGTGGTCACACGGGAAATCTGGGCTAGGAGAGAGACCAATTCCTGCTGCAAGCACAGCTCCCCAAGCCCCAGCGCCCCTCTGCCCAGCAGCCCAGCGAGGAGGGGATGGAGCAGACACGTTCTAGAAGCAGGCAGTCAGCAAGGAGAGCCCTCCGCAGGCTGGGGTCTGGGCGTACCCACCGCCAAGTCCTTGACGTGCTGCGCGAGCCGGGAGCGGTACTGCTCGGTGAGCTCCTTCAGACGCAGCTGCAGCCGGGAGTTCTCCGCCTCCACCTCTTGCAGCTGGCTCCGGGAGGTGAGCAGCACCTAGGCACAGCCAGCGTTCACACCGCTGCTCTCAGCCTCCAGCCAAATGAGGGGCACTAAAGTGCTCGATAGGGAACGGGGACTTCAGTTTCCCTACAGCAGGGAGGTTGGGAAGGGCCTGGGTTTTCCCGCAGGAGCTTACCATTAATGTTTACTCTATATCCCTCTGCTACCTTTTATCATTTGCAATCCCCTGCAAGTGGCTTCTCCAGCTCTTTTGAAACATCAGTGAACAAAATTCCTCCCACCCCAAGCAAGCAGCACATCCCAGCAGGTGTGTTGCACGCCCTGTGCAGGGAGGAGCACCTTGGTGCGACGAACTCCCCGGAGAGGGAGAGATGCCAGAGCACCTCTGTGCCAGCCACCCGCCCCACCGCTAGCTCCGGGTTACGCTCACTGCTCCTCGTGTCCCAGCCACGGGAGGGGAAGGGAAGGAGCCTGCCCTTACTGCTGACTGCTCCGCCAGTTTGCGCTGGGTGTCCCGAATTGCTCGCTTCGCCTCCTGCAGCTCCTTCCCCACGGCGATCCTGTGCACACAGGGAGAAGGCATGTTTATTTCAAACCCCCAAACGTCTCTGCAGGCCCGATACCTCCAGCTTTGAGAAGGAAACCACTACTAATGACAGAAATCTCTAAGCAGCTGCTTACACATTGAGCAGCTCTGCCACACATCGACCACGGATTTTCAAGGCTAGTTGTGTACCTAAACAGACTTTTAAGGAGACATCTAACGCTCTTAAGATCCTCAAAAACATCAGCTTTTACTTCCAGGCCTCACTTATAACAGTCATTTGCCACCCTGTACCCCACCAAAGGGAGGCTGCCTCCACTCCTGTTCGCCAGGATCACATCCAGCTGCAGTGAGACCCCAAAATGCCCAGCTGGGTAAGAGAAGGATGCGTGTGCCTCAAACACTCACACTTGCTCTTCCAGCTTCTGCTGCTGCGAATCATAGGTTTTCTTCAGATTTTCAATCTCCACTTTTATGCGATCCTGGTTTCCAAGCAACTGAGGGACAAGCGAACAGGAAGATGAGATCGAGGGCTGACATAAACAGAAGGATTCTTCAACAGGGAGAAGGTGAGGAGAGCCTCCAGCTAGCCCAAATCCAGCCGGTATGGGAAACACAGGGGAAAGGATGGGTTTAGTGACCAGTGCTCTGCAGCACGCCAGAAATGACATTTGATCTGGAGAAAGGGCACGTGGAGGGGCACATGTGTCGCTCCTCCAAGTGAGATTCTCACTCTGACAGTCAGATTCTCATCAGGAGCTGGTGGTGGAGCCCAAGCTGGTACCACACAGGCTGCAGATGGAAACAAGGCAGGAAATATCTCTTGTGCTCTCATTTTTGGGTGCTTGTCACCCTCATCTATTTCAAGCATCAGCAAGAAGAAAATAACCAAGCATCCCCTGCACTTGTTGATTTTAAACTCCTGCCTCTTCTCTCCAGTGGGCACTGACTGAGGGAACCACATGTTGCCCTGCACGAGGCAGGAGTTATTCTGATCTCAACTGCATGGCTTAAAGAAAAGAAAATAAACCAAGGCACTAACCCATCCACAAAACGCAAGTTAGTACCAGGAGCTGCCAGCCACACTCCAAATAAATTCTCCCCTCTGCTTCCCCAAGGGCCCCACAGCAGAACCCACACACTCACATTTTTTTCCAGGTTTTGCTGCTTGTGTTCAGAGGCAAGTGCATCTTCTGGCTGATTTGAAGAAGAGACAGAAGAAGGTACCTTTAGACCCCTGTTCTCCAAGAAGCTCAGACTGGGGACGGGGCAGAGAGGTCCTTACCTTCACCTTCTGAGCAGAGACACGGCGCGCCACTGCTCGCACTCTTCCAGGCTCAGCAGAGGGCTCATCAGCTGCGGCGTGAGAGAGGTGGTGGTAGCTCCCTGTGCCAGGAAGGGTGCTCTTGGCATTGGCCAGGTTGAGCAGCTCTAGGCTGAGCTCTTCATTCTTCAAGACCTGCCAGGTCAAGCAAGAAGGAAAGAGCATCTGAAATCCTGCCTCTCCAGCTCCGCGCGCTGTTTGTTCAGCACGTACCCACTGCTCCTGGTGTGTACACAAAGCAGGCACTCACATCCCCTCCTGAAAGCAAGTTTTATTTTTAGTTCCCTCTCATATGTCCAGGGATATCAGTGATTTTCTGATTCTTGAGGAGATGCAGGGCGAGCATCACCGCCAGGCGCCAGGCACGGCACGCAGCGTCATCCACACGTAACCTCACTCCCCCTGCCCGTCTCGCCCTCACGCTCACGTTCAGATAGGGATCGTGGTGACAGTACACCCTGATGCCAGCCCGGCCCTGGGCACAGCTCTGCCAACACCGCTCCATCCTGACCTACAGCTCCCTCCTTACCCCGACTCTACTCTCTGCACAGCTTCCCAACATGTTAGGCATGTCTTTCCCCAAACAATGCCTCCGGACTACATAATGTAAGGGAGAATGGCCAAATATCCATCCATCTCGGCTGACGCCACCCAGCTAATTCCAGTTTTGTCTGAATGCATACCTCCAGAAGCAGCCAGCCCACAGCACCGTGTAGGCAGCGAGATTCAAAGCAGCACTGGTGTGAAGTGACACATTTCCAAAAGATAAAGAGGATCTGAATGAGAAAGGCTCTGTTACAGGTGATCTGGAAGGAACACTGGGGGAATTCATGTCTCACGGGAGGGTTTCTATGTAGATAACAAAGCTTTGATGGAGTTTATGACTGGGGACAAGCTTGAGTAATTGTTACCATGGCAGTGAATCGGGAGGATGGGAGGCAGAGGTCATCTGAGTCATCCGTGTAGAGAATAGCTTATCAAAAGATAGCACAGGGTGGGCTGAGGGAGAGAGGAGAGGAGAAAAGAGGCTGACAAAGAGGTGAGATATACAGCTGTGAAAACTGACAGCTACGCAGAGACAGGCTGCTCGTTCCCCAACCGAAACCGATCCATCTGCAGCTGTCAGCGCCGACAATTTGATCAGAGGGGGTCACACAAGCGCAGAAGTACCAGCTTTTGCTTTTTCTTTTTTTTTTTTTCTTTTTTTTTTTTTTTGGCCAGCCAAAGAAAGAGGCAGTCCCAGGTTTGTGATGGGCTTCTCTGCCTCCCATGTGCTCCGAGTCCTGGCCCCGCTCCAGGGAAAACCCCGGCATGGGACTGGTCCGGGGCTGCTCGGGTTCCCCGCGCTGGCCTCGCTTTGTAGCACCGCTGTGGGCCCTGCGAGCCCCCCGAACAAAAGAGCAGGAGGAAACGGAGAGTTGAGGAAAGGTCAGGGTCCTGAAAAGGAAGAATTTACAGCGTGTTAGAAAACAGGCACAAAGTGTCGGGCTGGCATCTCCTGCAAGGCACTTCCCCAGGGACGGGAAAGGCCAACGCGGCCGCTCTCCTGCGCCTGGGACAGACCCAGGGCGATTTGTGAATCACGGCGTACAATGGGGGCTGTAACAATTCAGAGACTCTAACTGTTCCCTACAAGGGACCATGAATGAGCTCGCGGAGCTGCTTCTGCGCCAAGCAGCCATGACAACATATTGGCAAGGTCACAAGTAGCACTTGTAATTGGGAATGTGTAAAAGGTTCATTGTGTCCCGCGAAGAGCTCCGGGGAAGGGGAGGGGGCAGAACCGCAGGCTGCTTTTGCCATTTCCTTTGGGAAAGTCCGCACTGGGAAAATAATGAGCAAGAGGCCCATGCCGCCACAAGCCCCAGGCTGCCAAGTTGGAGTCTCTTTCGCTTCAGGCAGGGATATTCAGCAGTCAGAGCCAAGACACCGGGGTAAAGTCCTCACCCTACCAATTACACCCGAGGATTTCACCCTTGGCTTCTGATCCCTGCTCCACCGCTCCAGGCTGCTATCTGAGCGTGTACCTTACTCCACGTGCCTCGCTTTTCTCTGAAACGCTCCAGGATCCACGTGAAAACAGCGCGTTATTACCGCTAACCCCTTAAAACCATCATTCCGGGATGTCAGCAGCCTGAAAATCCGATTTTTGACTAACACACTGCACCCCCTTGGGGACGAGAAGCCACAGAGATGGCTGAACGCTGAGCTACTCCTCCGTGAGCCGAGGAGCTCCGTGAGCTCTGTCTCGGCAGCGTGCTGGCAGGCAGTGGCATGCGCTCTGCCTCGTGCTCCCGGGGCAGCAGGGGCTGGAGGGTGGGTTTGCACCCTGCGAGCAGCCGAGCTGGCTTCCTCATGAGCAGTTTCTCAGCTTATGACAAATAATAGCACGTGCGTGCACCCTGTGTGCATCCCAGCTGCAAGGTGCCACAGAGGAGTTGAAACTGGCTTTTCACTTCCCAGCTGGAGCCGGTTGGGAGCCATACCCCACTCACTGCCACGTCCGTGTGAATGGGTCACTTCACAAGTCCCTAATTCATTGATTGGCAACCGGATGGCTGTGACCTTGTATCCTCCTCTACTTGAGCTCTACCTGATGCTCATCATACAGACAGACTGGACAGACAGGGACAAACGCACTTGGTGGGGCTTTGCCAGTTGTGAGGTGACATTTCGTGTCAATCCTGTATAAACTAGTGTGCCCCACATCCTCCCATCACAGGGCCAGCACGGTAAACTAGGTCACTTGGCTGAACCAGCTGAAATATCTGCCGAGGAGGGAGGCAGGAGTGTGTCAGTCATCCGATCCAATTCAAAGAGAAGGAGAAGTGGGAGGGGGGAGAGGGAGGGAAGTGGGGAAGGTCTATTACAGTAGCTATTCTTGCCAAAGCAATGCACAATTCTGGGATGCAAAAGACTTTAGTTAATCATCACTAATTTAATAGTCACCAGGAAAATCACTATATTTTAAGGGACAATCAGAAACTTGATTATATTTTGTGGTTTTATAAACTTGTCAACTTCAAAAACTTCTAGGCCCCTAACTGCCACCAAGTGAGATGAGACAGACTACAAATCCGTTCCTGTGCAGCCCGTGCAAGCCATGCAGAAAAAAAAGGGAAACAAAGTGTGCTGGCAGTCCAGAGGGACCTGAAACGTGCACCCAGACCAGACCTGCAACGCCCTTCTCTTTGCATGGCTAGGGATGGGGATGTGGGGTAAGGGGAAAAGGGAAGACTCCGCTAACAGGAGCGCAGTCACGGGGCAGCATGGGCACAGCGCTGCTACTGGCTTGGTAAGCAACCCAAAGACAGCCTTAGATTGGGAAGTTGTGGGGTGGAGTGGGGAACACCAAAGCTGTCTCACCTCCTGGTCGAGCTCTTTGCCCAGGGCCAGGTAATTGCTCTTCAGAATGATGTACTCGTCCGCCAGCTCCTTACGGCCGGTCTCCAGCGTGCGCAGCCGGTCCCGCAAGGCGTCCCGCTCCCCGGTGACTTTCTCACTGCGGAGCTCCAGCTCCAGCACACGGTTCTCCAGGGACAAGATCTGCAGAGGGGGGGCAGCAGAATTAGACCAGCAGCTATAATAAAGCATTTATTTGTTCAAACAGGCTCTAGCATGAAGGGAGATGAGTTTCAGATAAATTTCTCAAGTATCTGGGCAATGGGGGTAATTCACTACTCTAGCTAAAGAAAAGCGAGTGTGCCAAACAAGAAAAGATCCTGAATAAAGGTATCTGGCAGAGCTGAAACCTTTTGCATACCATATTTTTCAGTTCAAAGTTCTCTGTCTCATACTGCTCCTTCATTTTGTTTGTCTCAATCTGGAGATCAATGAGTTCTTTGGAAATCTAGGGAGAGAAAGGACATTATAAAAAGGTCATGGACTGACACTGAGGCCAGCACATTATCTCAACAGGTTGCAGCAGGGAATTAGAGCCCAGAGGTGCTGAAAGAACTCACAGTTGCACCTTTTACCTGAGCACTAGCAGAAGAGGAACACTGCTGAGAGCCGAGATCAGCTCCCAGCACTGCGTTTTTTTGCCACTGAAGCATCCTGTCCCACAGACACACCAAATAAAAAGGTAAAGACACAACCCTCAAAGAGGAAAAGCTAAGGAGAATCAATCCTGAGGTCCTGGCCTCTTTCAGAAGGAAGAGGTGTGGGAAGCCAGTGAGACCACAGTCAATCTGAGCTTATTCCAGCCTAAACACCGCCAGGGAGCAAACGGAGGAGACTGGGTTTGGAAACACATACACCTCTGGAAAGAGGCCCCAGCATTTCCCACCAGATTTTTCACTGCAGATCTATTGGGCTCATACAGCTTCACGGCTCAGTTCTCTCCAACTCCCCAAGTATCTCTTTTACCTTCAGTTTTTCCTCTTCACTGAAGACCATTCTGGCTGACAAATCTGGTTTGGAGCCAGCCAGCGTCCCCATCCTCTCCTGCGGGTCTCCAGGCCCCATGTACAGCCTCTCATTCCTATCCTGCAGCTGCACCTAGAGACACAAAACAGCTCCAACAGCCAGTGCCAGAGAGCAGAGCTCTCCTCTCCTGTCACTGTGCTGATGGAAGAGAAGAGCACAGCATATCCAGCAAGGAAATGCAGCTTCTCAGAGCTTTAACAGATAGCAGATGGGATTTTCAGCTGCCATTTTCCTCCTGTGGTTAGGATTTCATTTGCAGAGCACTGGTCCAGTGACCCAGGAAGGGGCCGCAGACCTTCATACTCACATTTTTGTTAGTGAGATGCTGCACCTGCTCTGTCAGAGCATTTACACTCTCCTTCTCTGCAACGCTTCCAAAATCCATGTGCAGGAGGCTCAGTGCTCACAGGCTAGGTTCTTTGCACCGTACCAGGCAAGCAGAGACTGAAGAGCAAAGGCAGGGCCTAAAGATCTCTGCGGCAGCGACTTTCCCCTCTAGGTCCAGCACAAGCGATGTTGCTATCAACTTTGGTTGCTAGAGGGTGCAGCATCCACCTCGATCTGAGGTGGAGCCAAGTATTGCAGCCAGCCCCGGGGCTGTTAGAGCAGAAGAAATGACAGGGGTCAGGAGGTATCTGTGTTCCTAAGACAGCACGGGTCAGATACTCAAGTGAGGAGCTTAGCAGACACCACCAGCAAGGTAATGCTGCCAGTGAGGAGATGCTGCTTTGTTTGTATTCACTCCAAAGCCACTCTGCAGGGATGGCTTCCGTCTCTACCATAGGGATCTTAACAGGATTTCAGATCTGGATCTCAGTTTCACAACTCAGGCCTTTAAGCCAGCCATCTGTCCGGAGACTGTCCTGTAGCATCCAGCATCAGCTTGCTTCCCTGCATTTTTTTCTTATCTCTACACTACTTGTCTCTCTCGTATCACCTAGGAAGGACAGCACACAATTATGAAAGGCCAATGAACTGCCCAAAGGGGATCAGGATTTTTCAGCTCTGACCGAGCTACAGCTGGTGACAGGGAAGACCTTCCCAAATTTATCAGCAAGATGGAATGCTGAAAAATGCAAATTTTAAAGCAAAACACACACTGAAAGAAACTGCTACAAAAGCTATCTGTGTGCTGAGAACGACAGCCCAGGACACAGGAAGAAGCTCCCTAAATCGAGCAGTGTTAGCAGCTCCCTGAGGAGGAGCTGCTTCCCTTACAGCCGCAGCTGAACTTTGACTTGCTGCAGACTCGGAGGAATTTGCAGCAGCCCATTTGTCAACGTTCGCTCATGGTTAAAGGCGCGCTGAACCCTGATGGGCCCAGACAGGGCTAAACCTGGACTGTGCCGGTCCGCACTGCATCGCCAAATCCAGCTGGCAACCTTCCAGGCACAACTGGGATATCTCCCAAGGGTGCATGAAGCTACAAGTGCTTGAACAGAGCCCCTGACACACAAGCGAGGGTTACAGAAAGTGTAAGGCACAGTGGTAATGCTGGAAAAACTTGGGGAATGGCAGTCAGGGGGTAAAACAAATGCTGTTTTTTCATCTAATTTCAGGCTTATTATCTCTATTTCTGTAGAGCAGGCGAGTTTAGGTAAGAATTTGTCTCTTAAGAAAAGCGTTGATGATACAACATTCATAAAGACCACAGCTCTGAATAACTTGTTAGTAGCTAAGCTAAATTTATGGCCGAGGGAGAGGGCCCATCCTGATACAAGCACGATGCCAAGCATCGTTCACCAGCTCCTCACCAGTGGCATCTGGTCCTGGCTGCTGTCGAAGATCCTCTAGCACCTCAAAGTGGATTTCATGAATGGCCACAGATGTGTGACCCAGTGGCAGAGCTCTCTGGGGGCTTAGGGGAAGGAGAAACTAATGAAACATGCAGCTAATATCTTATTTTTCTGCAAAAGAACAGAATAGCCCCGAAGTAATTTTATTAAGGTAATGAAAGCGGGGATGAGAATTCACAGTCTCTTCACACCCACTGCTGAGCAGAAAGCCAAATTCACACACGCCCACAGCGCCAGAGCGCTGGGAAGCAGGCAGCGGGCGCTTGGGCATGCCGGGGAGAGGAGCGGGGCCGCAATGCCCCGGCACAGGCAGGGGCCCACGTGTGGCCAGGGCCCACGCTGGCGCAGGGACACGCAGCAGGCTGGCTCCCGAGGGGCGCCTGCTCCACCTGCCAGCCTTCGCTTGGCTCGTCACGGCACGGTGAGGATAATTAAATAACACACGGTGTTATTTATGGACCTACGCTGGCTGGCGGGCCCAGCTCGGAGCAAAGCCACCTCAGTGCTGGGTGCTGTGCCCACACCAGACACAGCTGTGATGTTTTTTCCCCTGGTTTGGAAAGATGAAGGACAGACGCTGTCCTCACAGCACCGGTGGCAGAGGGGCAGGCACGGCTGGCTTCAGTCTGTCATTGCGACCCAAAGCCTGTGTCCAGTGAAAACCAACCACCAAATAAAGAATGACAACAAACCCATATAACCCAGACGTGCTTTATTAACCCACAAAGGGCACACATGGTAACTCTGTGCCGAGTTTTCCCTTTGCTCCAGAGTGCGGGCACGCACAGGAGGTGGTGGCTGGGTCACCAGCAAGCCTGCACCTGGACACAGCTCTAAAACAGCTCAAAGGGGAACTGGGGCAGGCCTCGGACACCACACCGCCGGTCCCCACCCCGGCCGGCCCTGGCAGCACGGGGTGCGCCGGGAGGGCTCCGGGCACCGAGCACCGGGCACCGGGCTCGGGGCCTCCCGCGGCCTCCTCCCGCCGGGCAGGGCCGGGCCTGGCCAGGCCGCGCCGCGTCTCCATAGCAACGGGCGCGGGCACTTCCGGGTGGAGGCGGTGTTGTTGTTGCGCCCCCTGGCGGCCGGAGGCCGGAGGGGTGGCGGTGGCAGGGGGGTCGCGCAGCCCCTCCTGTGCCCCCAGCACCTCCCAGTGCCCCCAGTGCCCCAACAGTGCCACCAGTATGGGCCTGTACGCCCCAGGCTGCAGCGTCCCACCCCAGGGGACCCCAGGCTGGGACGCCAGGGTGGGCAGGGAAGGGGGCTGGGGGTGGGCAATGACTCCCAAGAGCTGAAATAGGTCCGAAAGTGTTTTTTTGGTGATTTTGCTGCTCTCCCTAATACCCTTACAGCCCTCTCCATGGCAACCAGGGCAGGACTTTGGTCCTGCCCGAGCACACCAAGAGCCACGGTGCCGGCAGGAGGAGGCTGTGGCAGCGGGGACCCCTGGCCAAATCCCCGCGGAAGGACCGAGCCCCTCTGGTCCTGGGGTCCCGAGCATCCCGAGAGGATTTGGGAGACGAGGGCCTGAGGACAGCGTGGGAAAGGGGCTGCTGCTTTCCCCATCGCCATTTGTTTGCTGTTTGCCCAGCGAGAGGCTCTCTGTGCGCGGCGTCACCTTCCGAGCGGCTGTGGGTCGCTTGCTTTTAAAATTTACCCCGTGGGTTTTGTGGGTTTTGGCCGGCGGGGCCGTGCTGGTTCAGCTGTTTGTGGCTCCCCCATTGATTACGCCCTGTGTCAATATGTGCTTAGCGCCTGGCGGTGGGGGCGCTGGTCTCCATCGCCCGCTTCTCCCTTCGGATCTATAATTTCCCAGAATAGAAGATTAAAATAGAGGGGGAGGAGAGCGCTGCTGCGGGCCAAAAAGAAACTGGAAAAACATTTCTCATTGAGCCGGGCTGCAAAGTTCGATCGCGTTGAGCAAAGAACCGCCGGCATCCCTCGCTTGCTCACCCTGACACTTGTTCCCATGGGCACGCTCCCCGGTTTTCCACCATTTCAAACCTCTGCCAAAATTAAAGAACGGGGACCTGAGAAGTCCCCTGCGAGCCAGGGGAGGACAAGGTGTGCTCTGTGGGGATGGAGACATGGCAGCAGGGACAGACCCCCCGCCAGCCCGGCTGCACAGCATCACTGTCCCCGTATCATCCCCATCCTCGTCCCCAGGGACTGGCACGAGGCGAGCTGCAGGAGCTGAAGGGCAAGCGGGGGCTTTTCCCTGGGTTCATCGGGTGGCTGATACCGGGGAGCCAACGGGGCTCCTCCAGCCTGGGCACCAGCGACCTTTTTTTTTTTTTTCCTGGAAATTGGTAAAGAATTCTTCGGAAGCCACATTGGACGCAGGCAGGTGGGGAAAATGACCTGGGATACAGGACAGGGTCAGAGCTTCCCCACGGACCTGGGGAGCTGCCAGGCGGCTCCAGCAGGGGAGCGCTGCCACCAGCGCCCACGGGGACCTTGCGGGCTCGGGGCTGTCTTTGCTTCCCGCTGCCAGCCCTCAGCTCTCCGCACGGACACACAGAGCTGTGAAGCTTGGGCATCATGGGGATGCAAACCAGGACCCTGTCAAGGAGAAAAGCTCACACTGGAGCATTTTCCGTTCCCTCCAGCACTATGGGGAAGGGACATTGATGGGAAACCCCCAGCACGAAACCCCCTACGTGAAGGAAGGAGCGAGCCCTTCTGGTGGCTTCTGCATACGCTGCACCACACCGCAGTGCCCGGGCTGTGGGGACAGCCCACGCTGAGTGCCCTTTGTGCCCCCAGCACGGCCACCGGGACACGGGTCTGGCGCCGTGCTCACCCCACCAGCACCCTCAGCAAAGGGCCGGTGCCACCCGGTGGGGACCCTACAGGAGCCTGGGGCACAGCTGCAGCCACCCCACGAGGTGCCCTCATCCTTCTGCCTCTCCTCATTGCCCACCAAACCCCATCCCCAGCAGGAGCATCGTCCTCCAGGACCATCTCCCGGCGTTTCACCTCGACTCCTGTGCTCGGCGCTCCCGCAGACGTCTCCGTGTGCCCCTGCAGCTGGGACAAACACCGCCAGGGAGCAGGGGGAGAAGCCCTGTGCCTGTCCCTTCTCTCTCCGGCTGTGGCCGAGCCCAGCAGCGGCAGGGTTAAGGCCAGCGGCGGGCGCTGGACGGGCGTCAAGGTGGTTGCTCCATCCCTGCGCGGGGCCGGGAGCGCGCACGGAGCCGCCCGCCACCATGAGCGCAGGCAGAGGTAAGGCACAGGGAGCCGGGCAGGGCGAGGGGGCGCCAGGGGGGGGGGAGAGGCCAAACCCTGCCGGGACTTTGCCGGGTGGCTGCCGGTAACTTTTTTATCCCCCCTCGCTTTCTGCTGCTCAATACTCAGGCGGGGAGCTCCTGCGCCTTCTGGGGCGCAGTGACGCAGAGCCCTCTCTGTGAATTTGGGGAGGAAGGAGGCGAGGGGACGAGGAGCGCTGTTGCTGGCATTTCTGGGGGAAGGAAGAAGCCACTGCTGTGACATAGGGACAGAGACCCAGGAGGGCATGGGGGGGGACTCGGGACACAGCACTGCGCACGCATGGGCTGGGACCAGCCAGCCCCTGGGCAGGGGGACACCAGAGGCCGCCGTCCCCTGCGGGACACCGGTGCCAGCAGGCATCCCTGCCCCGTGGTGCTGCTAGGTGACGTGTGCCACACCACGGTGGCACAGCCCAAGGCTCTCAGGTCCCCCAGCCCTGCATCGTCCCCTCTGGCAGCCATCGCCCTGCACACGGGGTCTCCACCCCACGCTCGCCCTGCTCACGGTTTCCCTTCCCTCCGTGCCCCGCAGCGGGCAGGGCCCCGCTCCTGCTGCCCCTGGCCCTGCTGTTGGCCGCCGCGTCCCAGCCCCACGATGGGGACGTCCCCAAGGAGCCCGCGGAGCCCCTGCGCTGCCCCAGCCCCTGCGCCTGCAGCCTGGACGACTACAGCGAGGAGCTCAACGTCTTCTGCAGCGGCCGCAACCTGACGCAGCTCCCCGAGGACGTCCCCGCCAACGCCAAAGCCCTCTGGCTGGACGGCAACAACTTCACCCAGCTGCCGGCCGCGGCCTTCAGGAACCTCTCGGGGCTGGACTTCCTGGACCTGCAGAGCAGCCAGCTGGCCGCCGTGGAGCAGCACGCCTTCCACGGGCTGCGCAGCCTCTACCACCTCCACCTCGAGCGCAACCGCCTCAAGCACTTGGCGCCCCACACCTTCCTGCACACCCAGAACCTCGTCTCCCTCAGCCTCAACAACAACTTCTTCAGCAAGGTGGAGGAAGGGCTGTTTGCCGGGCTCTCCAACCTGTGGTACCTGAACCTGGGCTGGAACTCGCTGGTTGTGCTGCCCGACAAGGTTTTCCACGACCTGCCCAACCTGAGGGAGCTGATCCTGGCGGGGAACAAGCTCCCCTACCTGCAGCACCAGCTCTTCTGCAGCCTTACGGAGCTGAAGGAGCTGGACCTGAGCGGGAACGCGCTCAAGGGCATCAAAATCAACATCTTCGTCAAGCTGCAGAAGCTGCAGAAGCTTTACCTGAACCACAACCAGATCAACGCCATCGCACCCCGCGCCTTCATGGGCATGAAGTCCCTCCGGTGGCTGGATCTGTCCCACAACCGCCTCGTCTCGCTCTTTGAGGACACGTTTCTGGGCCTCCTGAGCCTGCACGTCCTACGCTTGTCCACCAACTCCATCAGCAGCCTGCGGCCCAGGACTTTCAAAGACCTCCAGTTCCTGGAGGAGCTGCAGCTGGGCCACAACAGGATCCGGAGCCTGGCCGAAAGGACCTTCGAGGGGCTGGGCCAGCTGGAGGTGCTGAGCCTCAACAACAACCAGCTGCAGGACATCAGGGTCGGGGCCTTCCTGGGGCTGTACAACGTGGCGGTGATGCACCTGTCTGCCAACTGCATCAAGGCCCTGCCCGACTTCGTCTTCAAGGGGGTCACCAAGCTGCACAGCCTCCACCTGGAGCACAGCTGCCTCGGCAGGATCAGGGCCGGCACCTTCTCCGGCCTCTCCAGCCTGCGGCGCCTCTTCCTGCAGCACAACGCCGTCGCCGTCATCGAGGACCGGAGCTTCAGCGAACTGCACGAGCTCCTGGAGCTCGACCTGAAGCACAACAGGCTGAGCCACCTCTCCTCCCAGCTCTTTGTGGGTCTGAGCAACCTGGAGTACCTCTTCCTCTCCTCCAACCAGCTCCTGGACGTCTCCCAGGACGCCTTCAGCCCTCTCCAGAGACTTTTCTGGCTCGACCTCTCCCATAACCAGCTGGAGACGCTGGACAACGCCGTCATCTCCCCCCTGGCCAACCTGCGGTACCTCAGCCTGAGCAACAACTCCCTGGAGACCTTCTCGGTGGGCTTCCTCTGCCCTTCCTTCGCCCTGGAGCAGCTGTGGCTGGGGGGGAACAACTGGCACTGCAACTGCTCGCTGAAGGGGCTGCGGGACTTCTCCCTGCGGCACCCCGCGGTGGTCCCGCGCTTCGTGCAGTCCGTGGCCGAGGGGGACGACTCCCACGTCCCCGTCTACACCTACAACAACCTCACCTGCCGCCACCCCCCTGGCCTCGCAGGCCTGGACCTCCGCGACACCAGTGAGGACAGCTTTGCCCACTGCTGACACGCGCCCGTCCCCGCCGTGCCGGGCTCACCGGGGCAGTGCCGGGAGCGACGGCTCCACCGCTGCCCGCGGTCAGCCCGGCCCCGTCCGTGTGTCCTGGACCTGGGGAAGGCGAGGGGGGGGGACAGGCACCGGCTCCACGAACCAAAGTCTTTGAGTCTGGAGGTGTTTAGAGACCAGCACCCATCGCCAGGACAGAGCAAAGCACGCTCCTGACACAAAGCGGGAGGTTGGGTGGCTTCACCCTGTCCCCACCGGTGGGCAGCACCCAACCTCCCCAAGCCCCCACACCTCACCCAGGGCCCCCAGCATCTCCCCCTCCAGCCCCATCCAGCAGCAGGACCCCGTGTGTCAGAAAATCAGCACTAGAACCCAGCCCACGGGGTCACCTCCGCCCCGTAGGGTAGGTTTGAGGGTAAAACAGAAATCCCAAATTCCCCGTTGAGCTCCCCTGTCGGCTTGGGGAAGGGGGCGGAGGGCTCGCTTTGAGAGCCCCTTGCCACGGCCGATGCAGGCGGGGTACAGAAAGCCACACACACGCGTCACTTACCTGATAAATCGCAAGCAGACAAATAAACCTTTGGAGCTATCGCAACCCGTCTTGTAAGTATGTTTTTTCCAAAGCACGTGCCGCACCCAGCCAGGGCTTCTTATCAGAGCCTCTCGGGGCTTGCAGGCAGCCCAGCTAAGCCCGGGAGCTGCAGGCTCCCCACATCCCCAGAGCCCAGCAGGGCTTGCAGCGAGCTTTCTGCAGGATGAGCGGCCGTGAAGGAAGGACTGGGACCGGGCTCAGTGGCCCAAAATCCCCAACTGCGTGCGCAGCCAACAGCCACGGTCCCAGTCCCTTCCATGCAGCGTTGCTGCAGAGCAGGATTTGCACTGCAGGCTCCTCCTGCGCTGTGAGGATCACTGCCACCAGCTCCCTGCATGCTGAGAGCCACGAGGACGCAGTGGGTTTAGTGCAGGACGGGGCAGGGGCACACGGGTGTCACGGGCCAGGAGGTGCCCGGCCGAGGGAACAGCCCCGCTCTCCAAATCCCGGATCAGCGAGCAAAGGTCAGGCAAGGCTTCCAGGAAAGGTGCAACTGGGGAAGCCTAACCCGGTGCGAGTCCTAACGGTGGGTGCAGCACGAGCGGGGACAGATGCTCGGGAGACAGCATGGCCAGAGCAGTGAGCCAGGAGCCACCAGGAGCTGGAGGAGCCCCACATGTGCCAGGGGTGTAGAGAACGGCTGTGGCAAGGATGCTGCAGAGGACTGCATGGGCCGGTTTTCAACCAGACCAGGGACTGGCAGGATCCAGAAGCTGGCATGGAGGAGGAAAGACACAGCTGAACCCCACCAAGGAAACGCAGGAGATACCTAGGTCTACCTGAAGTGCTCTTAACACCAAGACTCGGCTATGGCGAGGCACAAAGCCGTAGAAAAACAGAAGTCACAGACTTGAATTTTAAGAAAACTGTTTACTGTCTGGAACTTTTAAAAATATTCCTGAGTCACGATAAACCCAAAAAAGACTTTGTTTCCAGTACGGTAGGATGCAGGCTTCAGAAGGGTACCAGATCTCCTAAGGATGCCTCCTCACGTGAAGCACATCCCGTGCCCTCAGAGGCACTTCACGTACCAACAGGGAGGTTTCAGAGCGGGCTGGCTGGGCTTGGGCCCTCAGCACAGCGTCCAACACTGACTGGCCAGCCACTGAACCAAGTACCGTGGTGTGTCACGCGAGGAAAGCAGAAGGCAGCAGCACGAGGAGCTACGACGCAGATTATTTTTGCCATTTGGGCTCAGCAAGGGAGCAGCCACCCCAGCTGATGATGCTCGCCACTGGAGCTGCGTTCAGTCATCGTCAACAGCACTGCAGTGAGTGAGGTGCTGCGGGAAGAGGCTCCACAAGTACCTGGACAACAGCTGATCGCAGAGGAAGGCGGCGTGTGAGCTCAAACACCCAAGCAGGGGCTCTTCGGACAGGGGGAGGTGGAGCATCACTTCCCTTTTTGGGTTGCCATAAGCGGCACCGATGCTGTGAGCCCCCCTCCCTCCATCATCCCCCACTGACAGAGCCTCATGGTTAATTAAACAGCTCCTGCAGCCTCTTTTCTTCCCCACCAGCACCGGCTGCTGATGGCGCTGCCGGGCCAGGCGAGAGTCCAGCCCCAAACCCTCCTCAGGAGCTCGGCTGCGATGCGCTGTCCAAGACCTGCTGGGCAATGTGGACCAAGGCGGGGAAGGCGGAGCTCTTGGGAAACTCCCGGATGAAGTCTCGGCCTTCCTCCAAGCTCTGGCTAAGTTGGGGGTCCAGGGGAACGGAGCCTGTGGGAGAGAAGGAAAGGGGAGAGTGACTGCTGGCTCATCCCAGGGCAAAGGATGGAGTCGGGGTGAAGAAATAGCCCTGCCAGAGGCATCTCCGGGGCAGCAGGAAGGACAGGCACTGCCTGCACCAAGCCCTTCAGCAGCTGCTTCTCACCTCCCTCTGCTCCGTGGATTGCAGAGGAGAAAACCAAGAACTGCACCTCATCTCTGACCAGCCCCAGGGGCTCCCAGGCCCAGCCCACCCGCCCCAGTACCCCCACAGCACCACGCGGGCGTCACCCCCGATGAGAAGGGCTCTGCTCCAGGGGCCACTCACCCAGAAAGGGGACTCCGGCGTACTTGGCCAGCTCCTCGCCTCCCCCTTTGGAAAAGACGTTTGTGCACTCCTGCAGGAGGAGAAACAGCAGCGAGTCACGCACCCAGCACAGAGCCCTGCGCAGCACCAGCTCCCCTCCACCTTCCTGCCGCAGGGCGCTGCCCTCGCCCCTGCCCTCCCCCAGCTTTTTGTAGGACAGCAGAGCCCGTGGCTTCTTTTCCACAGCTCCCCCAGCAGCTTTTTGTCCCCCAGGCTCACAGCACCACCCCCGTGGCGTTTCACTGATCCCATCACCGCGGCGTGCGATGCCCCCAAACACCCAGGAGCCCCCAAGGGCCCGGCAGCACCAACAAACCCACCGAGCAGTGCGGGCAGACGAAGCCGCTCATGTTCTCCACGATGCCCAGCACTCGCAGGCCCGTCTTCTTACAGAAGGTCAGCTCTCGCCTCACGTCCCCCACAGCCACCTCCTGTGGGGACAGCAGGGATGGTTAGAGGTGTCTGTCCCTCCAGAGGTGGCTCTGGAACAGGCACGTGCGTGGTTTGTGGCACAGGCGAGGAGGGAATTTGGAGATGTTGCTGGCCATAACTCGGGCCAAGCCCTTCACTACAGGAGCTGCACACAGGGGCTGTGCTGGAGGACGGGTGACGGTGTTATTTGGGGTGCAAACCCCACCATCAGCCGTGCCCGGGGGCTCCAGCGGGTTGTCCTACCTGGGGTGTTGTGACTAGGATTGCTCCAAGGGGCTTGTAGGGCCGCAGGGCCTCCACCGTGGAGATGTGCTCGTCAGAGGTGCCTGGCGGCGTGTCCACGATGAGGAAATCCAGGTCCCCCCAGGCCACGTCGGCAACAAACTGCTTTATCAAAGCTGCAGGAATAAAGGGCGCCCTGCCTGAGAGATGGAACTCACCTGGGGAGACAGCCCTGCAGAGCAGGAGCCAGCAGCACCCCTGAGAGGCTTTACTGACCTCCCCGAGCTCTGGAGGCAGCAAGAGCTGACCGTACCGTTTTTCTTGGGGCCTCTCCACACCACGGCGTCGTCTGGCTTCTCCAGCAGGAAGCCGATGGACATGAGCGAGATGCTCTTCTCCTGGTCCACGAAGACCGGCACCCAGCCGCTGTCGCACTGGTGCACGGCGCTGTCCTGCACCCTGAACATGCGGGGTATGCTGGGGCCGCACAGGTCCACGTCCAGGATCCCCACCTGCGGGCGACAAGGCAGAGCCCTTCAGACAGACCTGAGCACGGCCCCAGCTCAGCAGCAGGTTTGAAGCAAAGTTTCAAAGGGCTGCTTTGCGTTCTGACTGCCCTCCCAGTCTCTTTCCCTCCAAGGAAGCACCTCCTGGATATTTACAGGCACTTTGGGGATGTATTTATGGCAGGGACCTGCCAGAAGCTAACAGGCAGTGGCTCCTCGCAGCCTTTAAGGAGCCCTCCTGGAACTCAGCTGCCTTGTGCTCGCAGCTCCCCTTTGTCCTTGCTGTGCTGACAGCCAGCCCGCCTCATTCCACAAGGGGCTGTGTCACAGCACAAACAAGGAAATCATTTCCCAGTACCCCAGTTTGGAAAACAACACTGGGGAAAAAAAAAAAAAAAAAAAAGCCTTGGATCCTGTCAGCCTCTTGGACAAAGGAGGAAAAGAAAAACCTCTGCTGGGCGTTTTAGGATCAGGAAAACCCAGATCCTTAGCAGAGCATCCTTGTGCTGCTCACATAGAGTACGGAAAGGACGAGGATGGATGTTGGGAAGGAGAAGTCAGAGCCCAGCCACTCGCTCACCTTCTTGCCAGCCTGCCGCAGCGCCAGGGCCAGCTGCGTGGCCACGGTGCTCTTCCCCACGCCGCCCTTCCCGGAGAGCACCAGCACGACGTGCCGCACGCCGGACAGGTTGCTTTGCTCTGGGAGAGGGGGAAAAAAGAAAGGACCGAGGGGTCAGGGGCGGCAGCGCGGAGCCGTCCCCACGGTGCTGCAGGGGCAGGGGCCGGGTTTGGAGAGGGCCCGGCCCGGCCCCGATGACCTCAGCGCTGCGGCAGCGCGGCCACGAGCAGCCGCGGGGCCCCGGGGTGAGCTCAGCCCCTCGGCGCTTCCTGCCGGGGGCCGGGCACCGGGAGGGGCCGGGCGGGGAACGCAGCTCCGGTACCGCGGGCAGCGCTGCTGAGGGGCCGCCAGCATGGAGCCCGCGGGGAGCACGGCGGAGCTCATCCGGGCCTGCACACGGGGTAACAGCGTGGGGGGAACGGGGGGCACCGGGGGGACCTGGAGGGGACCGGAGGAAACCGGGGGGGGCCCGAAGGGGACCGGGAAGGGAACGGGGGGGGGACGTGGGGGGCTCGGGAGGGGACCGGGGGCAACCGGGGAGGGCCCGAAGGGGACCGGGGGGGCACCGGGAGAGGCGGCGCGGGGCCGGGTGCCAGCGGCAGCCCCGCACCGGGGCCCGCCAGGCTCCGGTACGCGGGGAGCCAAGGCCCGGTCCCGGTCCCGGTCCCGGTCTCGGCGCTCACCGCCCGCCGCCGCCCCCTCCATGCTGCTGCTGCCGTGCAGCGCCGCCCGCTTCCGTCTTCCGCCGCGGAAGCCCCGCCTCCCCCCGACTGGCAGGCGCCGCCCCCAATAGCGTGCCGCGCACTCAGTCCCACCCCGCCCCTCAGCCTGTCGCCCGACCAATAGGCTCCGCGCTTTCCCCTCGCCGGCCTCCACCCAATAGCTCTCCTCCGCGATGATTGACGCGCGGTACAGCCAGTAACATCGAGCTCCGTGCGGGCTCCTCCCACCTTTCCCTTACCCAGCGCCTTGAGCGACAGCTCTACGAACCAACCGCAGGGCGGCGAGGCGAGGGGATGAACCAATGGGCGCGGGGGAGGGGCGGGCCCGGGAGCGGATTGTTTATGTGCCGGGAGGGGAAAGTAGGTCGGGGCTGGGGGCGGCGGGGGGGGCCCGGGGGGCTGCGGGAGCGGGGCCCGGTGGCGGCCGCCCCCCCGCTGGGGGAGCCCCGGGGGCGCCGGAGCGGGCCCCGAGGCCTCGGCCAGGCCCCAGGCGCTGAGGCCCAGCGGCTGCGGGGGGCTGGGGGGGGCCCGGCCTAGACCTGGGCCTGGGGCAGGGCCTGGGCCTGGGCCTGGGGCAGGGCCTGAGGCAGGCGCCGGGCCTGGGGCAGGGCCGGGCCGGGCCGTGCGGTTCCCCCCCCGCCTCCCTCAGCGGCCTCATCCGTGCTTGGGAGCCGTCAGCGGGGGCTGGGCGAGGTGGGAGCCCTGGGGCTGTGCCCCTGGGGGAGGCCAGGCAAAGGGCCGGGTGCTGTGGGGTGGCAGAGGGGCGCTGGCACCGCGCCTATCCTCATGGCCCCTTTTTTCTCCTCCGTCCCCTGCAGCCTATCTGTCCCGGAACGCCATGGCTCGCCGCACGCGGAGCAGCCGGGCCTGGCACTTCGTGCTGAGCGGGGTGCGCCACGAGGCCGACAGCCGGGCGGTGGCTTTGGCCAGCGGAGCGCGAGGCTGGGGCTACGACTCGGATGGGCAGGTAGGAGGGCGCTGGGGCCGCGGCACGGCACGCCAAGGGGAGCTTCCCTCTCCCTCCATCCCGACACCCGAGGGCCGTGTAAGCGGGCAGCCGGTGCTGCAGCACGCAGCTGGCCAAAATCAGGAGATACTCCTAATAAATTATACCAGCAGGCTGGTGAGATGGAGGTGGTTGCTGCCTCCAAGCTGTAGTGTGGGGCTCCCAGCGCCTCTCCCCAAAGCAGCGCTCAGGGAACTTCATGATTGTGCACCACAGCTCTGTGTTTTCTGGCTGGTCAGGCCAGGAAACCGACTCATACTGAATTAAACAGTTTTTAAAAGCACGTAAAGCATGCATATGTAGGGAAATAAAGAATATATACAATACTTTTAAAATATTCATTTAGTGATCTCAACACGCGTTTAAACTGCACCTGTTCTCCAGTGTGGCTCCCTGTACGGCTGTTCTAACTTCTGGTTGTTGTGCAGCTGCTGTTGGGGGACTGCTTCAGTCTGTGCAATTACAGTCTCAAAGTGAGGTGGATTTGCCTCAGCCATCCTTCACGGTTTTCCCCAGTCCTTCCTGCTTTTCCCCAGTTCTTGAGGGTGTGAGCTGAGCTCCCTGCACAGCCTGTGCAGCACTGGGAATACAGGGAGCTGGAAGCCCGGCTGAAGCACTGCAAGGCCACTGCTAGAGCATGGGGCCCAAATCCAGGCACTGCACTCCCAGAAAATGTCAGCACAGCTTTGTGTTTCTGCAGTCAGGCTTCTAGGTAGCTGAGTCAGGAAAGGCCAATGAAAAACAAATCAAGCAAGCCGGGGAAGGAGGGGGTGAGCAGCAGATAATTAAACTCGAGTCATTTCAAGCCCCACTGTCTTATGCAGCTACAACACCCTGAGTTTAAGGGACTGTTGTCTTTAAATACTGATGACAAAATCCACCGTGGGTTTTGCCAGCTGCTGAGGGAGTGACTAACGAGCAGGGATGTCTGACAAGTTAGTAAGCCTGGAGTAATTCACTGAGATCTGTAGTAAGAGACCCCGTTAGGAAACACCAAGCCTCTTGTAACCTGCGGGGCGAGGTGGGGCCCTTCCTCTTATGTTGTCTGGTGCCGGGACGCTCCGGAGTCTCTTGGCGTGGAGGAATGGTACATCAGGATTTTGTGTTTGTGTCTGAAAGTAAACAAAAACCTTTCAATCCTTCACCAGGTTCCCCGTGGGCCTGTCCGCAGCACTGGCGTGAGGAGCTGCAGCCTCACTGCCTGCCTGCTGCTCCTCTCTTCTGCCCTGTCCCCTTCCCTCCTCTCTCTGGGGCAGCAGTTCCCAGCAGCCTGGCTCTTCCCTGGTTTGGCAGCGAGGTGCAGAGCCCTGTGGAGATGTACAGGTTCTCTGCCCAGCTGTGTGTTATGCATCTGCTCTTTTTTGGGGTTTATTGGCTGGCAATTTGCTCAAAAATGTGTGTTTGGACTGTGGTGCTGCTCGCCTCCCTGCCCCTGGAAGCTGCGGGGGCGCAAACCAGCAGGTCCTGAAGCAGTGTGATCAGGGTGGCTCAGCCCCTTTGCCTTCCTACACGGCAGGGGCACGATGCAGCCGTGCTGCCACTGCCACGAGCCCGGGGACGTCCCCAGGGAGCCCTCTCCGAGCAGCCTGGCTCCGACCCCGGGGACGCGGGGCAGTGACGTTCCTCTGCCTGTCCCTGCAGCACAGCGACTCGGATTCGGAGCCGGAGTTCTCCTCCCTCTCGCCCTCCATCCCGAGCGCCATCCCCGTGACGGGGGAGTCCTACTGCAACTGCGAGAACCAGAGCGAGGCTCCCTACTGCTCCAGCCTGCACGCCCTGCACCGCGTCAAGGACTGCCAGTGCGGCGAGGAGGATGAGTGTAAGGGAAGGGGGTCCCAGACCACCCGCTGGAGTCCTTTGGGGTTCGAGGTGGGTGCGGTCCTGGCCTGGGGGCACGGACTGCGCCTCTGCGTGGATCTTTGCTTCTCCACGGGGCCCTTATCTGTGTTCCAGCACCCGCTGCTCCTTTGTTTACATCTCAAGGCCACGTAGGCTTTAGGAAGATTACAGGCACGTGCGTCCTGTGGTGTTCCAAGAGCTGGGCGCTCAACTTGTTAACGCATCAGGGTTCACCTCTGGAGACTTTCAAATCCAGCCGAGGCCGCCAGTGGAGTCAGCTCCTGTGGTTCCAGCCCCGTTAATGCTGATCCCTGGTAGAGCTGGCAGGGCGCCCGGGTGCACAGTGGGGCTTTCTCAGAGCAGGCAGAAAGGTAGAGAGAGAGAAGGTGGGCCTGGGCTGGCTGAGAAAATCCATGGCACAGCAGAACCGCTGTGGTACTCACGCTTTGACCCTAGCCCTGTGAGCCATCGAGAAGTGAGTGTGATTCCCTCAGAGGAAAGGAGGTCTGTGGAGCTTTGTGTTAGCCAGAACAGGAACTGGCGGTGTCAGGCAGGAGAGAGCACTGAACTGTCCCCACTGGGGCAATGCAGAACAGTTCAGCCCTCAAATAATTCTCCCGTGTGCACAGCTTAGGATTTAGCCTCTTAAACGGTTTAAAAAAAAAAAAAAAAGTAAATCTTGACAGGCCCTCAAAACAACTGTCCATCTGTGCTTTGGCTGGGAAATAGCTCCCTGCAGGCCTTTGCCCATCCTTGTCCCCTCTGTCCTTCCCGAACAGATTTTGACTGGGTGTGGGATGACCTGAACAAGTCGACGGCCACGCTGCTGACCTGCGACAACCGCAAGGTGAACTTCCACATGGAGTACAGCTGCGGCACCGCGGCCATCCGGGGCAACAAGGAGCTGGCAGACGGGCAGCACTTCTGGGAGATCAAGATGACCTCTCCGGTCTATGGCACGGACATGGTACGTGGAGCCAGGCTGCTCACAGGCGTGCAGAAAAGCCCGCTGTGCGCTGAGCAGGGCAGCAGGCTTCCTCCAGCAGCTCACCTGGGCGTCCTCGCTTAGCAGTAAGGAAATTGAGGCTGGGAGGGTAAATGGTTTTAGGTGAGACCACAGTA
This sequence comes from Aythya marila, assembly GCF_965140915.1. Taxonomy (NCBI): domain Eukaryota; kingdom Metazoa; phylum Chordata; class Aves; order Anseriformes; family Anatidae; genus Aythya; species Aythya marila. The sequence continues at coordinate 5,504,676 of NC_139056.1, read as the reverse complement.
ATTAGGACCAGAACCTGATTTTCTTGCTTCCCTTTCACACCACTGGTCAATCACCACTGATAAACTCAGTGAAGACGAAGGTCAGGCCTCAGCACGGGGCAGTGTCTGGGCAGGCTGCGGTTAGCAGCAGGGCTCTGCTGGGTGCTGCTGAGTCGTTTCCTGCCCCTGGGCCTGGAACTTGCCTCCTGCGGGGCTGGGCTGGGTGCCCTGCTGTGACCACTGCTCGTGTGGCTTGTGACCAGGGCCCGACCTCGCTCCCCACCATTAATGCAGGGGCCACGGCCCCGTTAGCTCCCCTAGCACTGCTCAGGCTGCTCCTCGTGCTGGCCCCCGAGCACTGAGCACCAGCCAAACCCTTCAGGGGAGATCTGACACCCCTGGCCTGGCTTCACCCAAATTCCCAACCTGTGGGGCTGTGCCAATAAAGGAGGGGAGACCTGGTGCCCCTGCAGGTGCTAAGCCTGTGCTCTTCCTCCCAGATGGTGGGAATTGGGACGTCGGATGTGAACCTGGACAAGTACCGCCACACCTTCTGCAGCCTGCTGGGCAAGGACGAGGACAGCTGGGGACTCTCCTACACAGGTGACACGGGCAGGGCAGCCGGGAAGCCAGCAACAGGTTCAGGAATTCAGTGGCCTGAATGGGATTGCAGCCAAAAGGGCCACCTGGCCTGTGAATCACGTAGTTACCTATAATGAGCTGCTGCCTGTTCACTTCCCCAGTGCTGCTGCACACCTGTGGGGCTTGCCTAAGCATCGCATTGCGTGGGACAGGCTGCTTCCTGCTCCCAGCTCTTGGGGCAGCAAACTGTACCTGAGTTTTGCAGACCCCTTAGAGCCAGTGTGTGAATTTCCAGGGCCTCTGGCTGCAGGTTGAATATCACTGAGGCAGGTTTCAGTGCTGCTGCCCGGGCTCTGGTATTCCAGAAGCTCAGCTTCCCTCTTCCCATCACACACCCTGAGGTGGAGGGCAGTCAGTGAGTGGTTAGGGGACGGAAGGCTTTGGTGGGCACTGACAGGCTGTGCCAGAGGGAGCTTGCAGTGAAGCGTGTGAGAATTGGGGCGAATCTGCGGAGTGCAGACTTTCTATTGACTGCAAGGTGTGTCGTTTTAAGGACTGCTGCATCACAAGGGTGACAAGACAAACTTCTCCTCGAGGTTTGGCCAGGGCTCTATCATCGGGGTGCATTTGGACACGTGGCACGGGACACTCACGTTCTTCAAAAACCGCAAGTGCATAGGTAAGAGCAAGGGCAGCCGTGGTGGCCTTCAGGCGCAGAGGGGAATTGGGGAGTGCTGCAGCTTTAGCTGAACTCAAAGTTTGGCTGCAGCTGGGCTGCAAGGGAAAATACTGGCAAAGCAAGTCAAAACTAACGTGAAGCCTCCCTGACGCTGTCCCCTGCAGGGGTTGCAGCTACGAAGCTGCAGAACAAGAAGTTTTACCCCATGGTGTGCTCGACGGCAGCCAAGAGCAGCATGAAGGTGATCCGCTCCTGCGCCAGCTGCACGTCTCTCCAGTACCTCTGCTGTTACCGCCTGCGCCAGCTCCTGCCCAACTACGTGGACACGCTGGAGGTGCTGCCGTTGCCACCAGGACTCAAGCAAGTGCTACACAACAAACTGGGGTGGGTCTTAAGCATGAACTATAGCACATCAAAGCCTTCCTCCTCATCGTCAGGAAGCGACTCAGATAGCTCCTGTGGCTCGGATGCAGAGGCCTGCCAAAGGAAGAGGTGCAGGAGGACATAGTGTTTCTTCAGACGAACTGCTCTGAGGGAGTCGGGTGGCGTTTTGTTCCGCCGCCTGCAAGGGCAGGCCAGGCCTGACGCACCTCATTCTTCACGGGGACATCCGTTTCTACTTGTTTGTGAAGATTTCTCTTACTCTGGTTGAAATCTTTAGCCTAAACATCCGTCACTTGCGTTGAAAATACCTGCTGACTAAGAGGTCTCAGCTCTGTGGAACAGGTAAACTGCAGCCAAGTACCTGGGGTTAATCTCCTGGATCGGCATCAAAGCCATCACCTCGTCCTGAAGGAAGCCTCCTCGCTGCAGGCTGTCAGCAGAGACAAGATTTAAGGTGGCCTCCCGGTCTCAAAGCATACTTCTAGCAAACCCTAGTCAAATAACTGACTTGATTCATCAAAAGACGAAATCAAAGAGCAGTCCCCCTCCTCCTAACCGTTGTGTGTTGGTTTGGTATCCGCCATGAATTCATCACACTGTGGGGCATGATCGAACGGCAGCACTTAGGGAAGCGGGCTCCTAGGGATGAATCTGTGCCACTTGTGAAAGAGCAATTACTTAAAAGAGTTGAGCTGTTAGTGATCATTCTTGAGCCCCCCCCATGACTTTATTTGCTTTGCATGTTGGCTACTGCTGCTTCTCCTGTATCAAAGACTGTATTAAACTGTAATAAAAAAAAGTATAAACTGCCTTTCATTCCTCTGATGGCCCTTAAAGGCACGATTCTGAATGTGGTTGACAAAAATAGCCATGCTAGCAAAGCCAATAGCCTGGAGGGGATATTTTAAATACAACACTTGTTTGTGAGGTCTAGATGAGGTGAAGGAGGTGGAGATTACCTTGCCTCTGCCTTGCTGAGGGTTCTTGCACTTCTCACTGGACCACCACAGCCTGGCCTCGATGGAGCTCCAGCAGAGTCATGCTGACGCCTGTGGCTGCAGACAGGAAGGGAGGGCTGCAGCGTTTGGTAAGAAGTGTGTTCTGACAGATTATGGCCAGAAAACCCCAAATGCCCACCCCAGAGCCTGAAAGTCAGAGCAGCTTGTGTGTGCAGGGCAGGCGCTGACCAAGACCTGCGTGCTGCCTGCAGCAGGCCCCTTCTCCTACGTGCTGGAGAGAAATGCTGGATCGGAGCCTGGAACAGAAATAATCCAGTACTGGCCTGGTACTGCTGCCAGCAAGTGGCACGCAGCAGAGCCTTCCTGCTTTTTTTTTTTTGCATTTCAGCTGCTCTAAGATTTTAGACAGGAAAGAGGAGGGAAAAGTGCTTTAGTGGCTCCTTGCAGATTAGGCCACGAGCACTGGGAGCGAGCAGCACGGTGAGGGGTCAGGTACTCGAGCACTTCTTGCCAGGTTTCTGCCACGCTGTCAGGACAGCCGGGCTCCAGGGACTTTATCAGTCAGCAGCCTCCCAGCATTGCTGCTGTGAACACAAGTAGCCACCTGCAGCCTTTTCTCCTGGTTGTTGTAGACCTGCAAAAGCCTCGTGCAAAGCCTTTTTCTCCGCCTGCATTTATTCCCCACGACCATGCCTTTCCTTCCCGCATCATGAATCTTTAAACAAAGATGGCTCTGGCATCTCTGGTTACAGGCTTTGAACGCGAGCTGTAATTAAGCAGGGCAGGCTCTCTGTCAATCCATCTGTAGTCGTGCTCCAGCCAGAAAAAACTGCCTTGCTGGATTTCTCCTCGCAGGAACTAATTCAAGCCTTAGCAGATGGAGACAGAAGAATCACTGGCACAGAGGAACTTTCTTCTGAGGGTGCCCTCCCACTTTCACAGCACCGGTTGCTGCTGGTTTGAGCTGGCGAGCTGTGCTGCACGGGAAGAAGCTCGGAGGGTTCCATGTCACTATGGAAGGCCCCAGTCAGCATTACCAAAACCTCAGTTTGGGGTCCCCCATCTCAGCTGCAGCTATTTCCGAGTGAGAAGCAGAATTTTTGCTTTGGGAAAGGAGAATCCCATCGTAGCTCACCAGTCTGTGTGGAGTTTTCTGGAGCTTATGTGGTATTTCCTTGTGTTGGGAGCTCAGCCAACAAACTCCCCTGCCCCGCTTCAAGCTCCGTGTTACCCTAGGATGTGGTTCCTCTCTGGCCAGCTGGCTCTGATGGCTGGTGGACATCTTCCTAAAAGCAAGTCCAGCAGGATCCACCTGCCCGAGGAGGCCACAAGAAGGACCTAGAGTAACAGGAGGTCCGACCTTGATAAGGAACAGCAGGGAGCAGGGCATTAAAGATCAGGAGACAAGGGCACAAAATATTGAACTCGTTCAGCACCACACCTGACAGGCAGCATGGGACAGACTTACCCCATGGCTGTCTTGGCAGAAGAGCTGACCCTGTGCTGCTCAGGGACAGCTCACCACCACTTTCAGACCCAGCTCCTGCTCCAAACACACCTCAACTCTCAAAGGAGCCAGCCTGCTTTCCAGCCAGAGGGATATTAAAGCTAGGGCAGCTAAAAGAGGAAAGGAGAGCCAAGAGGCTGAAGAAAGCATCTGTAACAAGACATTTATTGATGTGCAAGTCGCTGTTCTGAAACAGAATCAGCTGCTTCCACTGGCCGGGCTCCCAGCTGCACGGCCATGCCAGCAGCAGCTCCGCGACTGCTGAGTTTTGGCAGATAAAAAGGACGGGGCTGTCCAAGGCAGCCCACGGTCCCACTGTGCCATCAGGTCCAGGACAAGGTCGGGGTCAGTGGAAGAGGTAGATGTGGTGGGTAAGTCTGTCCCAAGGCGGCGGTCCTGCACACCGACGTCCAATTTCACTGGGATGTCCCTCAGCAGAAGTAGCCTCTCATCATCGCTGCACTCTTTGTAGGCCTTCAAGTGCAGAAGAGAAGGAAGCAGTTAACGAGGATGTTCTGAGAGAACACTCCCATCTCCACCGCAAGGCTCAAGCCCATCACTGCACTGAGGAGCCCCGACTGAGCCTTCAGCCAGACACACAAGGGTCAGGGGATGAAACTCAGAAGAATCGAGACCTGCAAACAGGCCTCACGCACACCGAGTTGTGTGTTGCCCCTCTGTTGTACAATGAGATTGCTGTAAAGCCACTTCTGAAGAGGGTATGCTAGGGACAGAGATCAAAGGGGAAGTAGAAGAGGATATTTGACTATGTGAGACTTAAAAAAAAAGTTCTGTCACAGTTCCTGATCTGATGGAAAGAGCTTAAGTGATTAATGCTCACACAAAATGGAAATGAGCATGTGTTGACAAAACAAATGTCTTTATAAATGGGCTAAGTTGCCGTTGGAAGGGTCACACAACACCCTTGTCCAATCCTGCTCCCCCAGCACCTCACTGACAGCTAGCTCACAAACCAGCAGGAAGCTAAGGGCAGGAGGGAGAGGGAGAATTGAGTGAGCTAAATCAGCTCCCTGAAGGATGAGACGAACAGAAGAGCAAGGGAAGTGTGGGCATGCTGCTGGTGACAGCTCAGGTGCCTTGTGGTCTGTAGGGGCAACACACATGTTCTGCTAGGAGGGATTTGGAGCTGTCCAGCTAACAGCAGCCACCTGTGACAGTGCCCATTTCAAATAAAAGCAAGAAAAGCTGATGGACAGACTGCTGGGCAAGGGCGATGGGATGTATACAGCAGACGCTCGGCTGCATTTGCTGGGATATGCAGCCAAATAGATAGCCAAGCAAAAATGCAAAGAAAGATGCATGAAACTGGTTCTTCTAGGGAAGATGAAGGCAGAAAGAGGCCTGGAAGGGCTAACGAGCAGCTGAAACGTAGCTGTTGTTTCAGCTACTGCTGCAACAAAACCATGGCTTAAGTTGAACACTGTCTGGACACAATCCTCTCTTTTCTGGAGAGCTGGTTACAAACTCAGGACTTGCTTGCTCCATCCACAAGGACCTTCAAACAAGGAAACCTGTGGCACCCCTCCCTACCATCACCTTCCATGCAGCAAGCTTTAACAGGACACCAAGGGGTTTGAGGGCTTACCTGTACCAGGAGGCTTGGGGAGGGATGTGCTTCTGCTACCGCTGCTGCTGTTGCAGGGCTGACCCTATTACACTGCTGGATTTGTCTCTCCCACACCTGCCACAGTCCCGTGCCATCCTCCTCCACTCGCACCCTGCTGCCTGAGGTCCTGCAGTGCAGAAAGGCAACTCGTGCATCTCCTGCTGCCTCCTGCAGACAGACAGAGTGCTGAGAGCAGGACCAGGGGACAGTGTGTGCTCAGAATGCGCCTGCAGATCCCAGATCCTAGCAGTAGGCAGTTGGCTTCCTTCTGAACCCTCCCTGTGTTCAGGACTAATATTTATTCCTCACCATTTCCTTCCTTCACTGGAAAGCTTCAGAACACTTGGGTGAAAAGGTTTTCCTGAGGCTCTTCTTTTCCCTCTATTCTTAGTGCTGAATCACAACAACACTCACCGTGACAGCTGGGTGATTTTCATCAGCACAGAGGACTGAAAATGATCTAGTCCAAGCCCTTACCCTGACCAGGACACACTGGCAGTCACAGGTAAGCGTTTCTGTAGCTTCTGCTGACATTTTCCAAAGCTCCGGGCCTGGGACTCAACCAAATCCAGCAACACGACTCACTCGTACGGGCGTTTCGCTATCACCTTCATCAGTGCAGAAACGTGTTTGCCAAATTCCTGCCACGTGCCTAGGAAGAGTACATCAGTGTTACCCCACAGCTGGAGCACCACCAGTGCCTGGAGGAGAAGCGATGCCGTAAGACCAGGCAATGGGAAAAAGGCTCAGGTGGGTCAGGACAACCTGAGACCCTCAGCCTCCTTCAAATGCACACTGAAACTTCACCCAGCAGTGCTGGCATGGCCCTGGCCACCAAAGGGACCCAGAGGCAGAAACAAGGGAAGCCCAGGGTAGTACCACGTCCCTCAGCAGGGCTGGAAGGGGAGGGAGGCAGCGCTGAGTGTTTGGTTGAGCCCTGTTTACACAGCACAGCAAAGCCTGCTCATCCTTCTTAGCTCTCAGTAAGCCAGCGGGTCATCGCCCCTTTTGGGGCAGTCAGGCAGGGCAGGAATTTAGCTCAAGGGATATCGAGCAAGAGTTAGATCTCATCTGACCTAGTTTGTGACTGCTGCGGCATCACGAGGAGCGCTTCTGCTCTGCTGCGGGACACAAGTTTTGCAAGGCAGGGACCTGAGTGAGAACCCACAGCGAACCTGGCAGCTGCTGGTGGGACTGGGGAGGGGAGGCTGGGTCAGCTCCGAACCAGGATCCCAGGAACAACAGGCTCTGAGGGTGCACGTGGAGGCAACTTGATCCAAGCCAGCCCCCACCTCCCCTGGCAGAGCATTCCTTACACAGAAGGGCACCCCAGTGGGAGCCTTTTCCATACAGTTCAACCACGAGGAAGACAAAACATCAAGGAGCATGAGAAGTTTTACCTCCAGTACCTCCCGTTGAGTCACGGACAGCTCATGGCTGGGCTGGGATCCGGGATGTTGCTTTGCAGGGCTCCGTGCCTGCTGCCTGCCCCGCTCCCGGTTACACCGGTAAGCAAGACACACAGCTCCCAGCCACGTGCTGGGGATTCACGCCTCAGGCTGCTGACTGATGAAGAGGAAGAGGCCAGACTTAACGCGCTCACGTTTGCCACCTCCCAGCCTGACTTACAGGTGGAGACAAAGCTCCCCTGAGAGGCAGCGCTGCTCCTGCAGGCACACGGACACGGCTCTGCAGACTGTGCACAGCCCCTCCGGCTGTGAGCTGGAAGGATGTGGCTACGAGAGGAGAAGGTGAGACCCAAAAGCAGGGTGAGCACTGCTTGGTTCCTTCGGTGGCAGAACTCAACAGGCCACAGCTGATTTTTTTTTTATTTTTATTTTTTTTTAAGAAATAACACTCTTGGTTAAATTTATCCTCACTGGCTTAAGTGAGAAAGAGTCCAGGAGGTGGTGAGGCAAGAGCTCTCCCTGGGAAATACTCCCTGGGGAAGAGGACAGGGCAGACCTAGCTACTGTGGCTGCATCGATGTGGGCAAGCTCTGGGTGATCACAGTCTCACCACAGAGAGGGGATTCCTCTGCTGTGCATGCACACAGACAGGAAGGGCTCAGGCACTGGGAGCAACAAACAAATGAGACATTCAAGGTACAAGAAAAGAGCTCCAGGCACTGAACCTCCCTCTGCATGAGCTGCACAGCATGCTGAGAACAGAAGGGCCCCGTGCACCAAGAGGGGCTGTGGTGTAATTCAGCAAGAGCTGTATCACTGCAACCCTCCACCTGGTACGGAGTAGCCTTACCTGCAAACACCTTCTCACTACGAGATCCTCAGAGTCCGCTGTGGATGTGGACGGATTTACAAGACTACAAAACCCAAGCCCCAGCCCCCCTGAGCACGAACTTTGCTCTGGCCAAAGGCAATGCTTGGTTCAGATCAGGCTGACTCCCTGCTGGGGCATCGACAAAACTCTGAAGCAAGACAAATCACACCCGAGTGTGCAGCAGCCTTCCTCTCTCAAATAAGCCCTGAAATAAGCCCTCCCCGTCTCTAGCAGGGGACTCCTCAGGAGCAAATCCTCACTGGGAGCGTTGCCTGTGGGCACAGGCTGCACACCACATCTGCCAGTATTCTGCTCACCTCTCTCCTGGGGCGTTAGCGCTGACCTCCTCTCAGACACCGCCTAGTCTAGCCTTTCCTTTCCTTCCCTGGTCTTGGCCTGGGCTGGACGGCTGCTCAACTTCTCAGGGCAGAAGCACAGGCTGCCTGGGCAGACACACCAAATGCCGTGTGACTGCACGTGAATGAGAACCCACCACGAGCCTCCCTGCTTCAAAACGCAAGCGGTTCCAGGGGCTGTGTACTTGGATTGATTCCTTCAAGCGCATCTTCTATGAGCACCATGATGATGGAAAAGCTAAATACAAGGAAAGACAAGTCTGGCCTGCCCAGTCTTCCTCTAAAGAAAGCAGCATCCTGGCTTGGGTTTAAAGGACTGCACATCATCCCTAAAGACCTACTGCTGCACTCAGATACCGCTTCTCCCCCAGGTTCTCTCATTCCAAACCACTGCATCTCTAACACAGCTTTGTTTCAGGGTGGAGCAATGGCAGTTTTGGGTGAGTGCTCCCTCCCCTTACGTGGTTCTTTGGCCAAATGGCTGCTGCAGAGTGCTTTGTATAGGTCTGGCTCAGAGATCTGGATCACCTGGGTTAGGGAAAAGTGGCGCTTTAGAAAATCTTCCAGCTCCACTAACACCAGCATCTCCTTCTCCTCTTCAGTCTTCACCATGGAGTCATCCTAAAGAAGAAGAAATCATTTCCAACACAAGCAGGTGTCCAGAGAGAAGGCAGGCAGCAAGTTTCCACCCAGGCAGTGCCCATGCTGTGTCAGTACTACACTGGTGGAAGACCATGGCTGAACCGAAAAGTAAAAAACCTCCCCACACAAGCAGATCACTGAAGGTGCAATAACCACCTGGGGAGGAAAGCAGTGACAGCTGCAGAAACTGCCATGAAGCTAAAGAGACAAAATGGGCTCTGTCTGCACCACGTGCAGTTATGTGACTACAGATAACGTAGGTACAGATATTGTGATCTATTGTATGACCACAGCATCTGCAATGTTTTATCAAGAAACAGCCAAAATACAATTCTGCCTCTGCCTGAAATTCTTGTGGTGGGGGTGAGGACAAGAACAGCCTACCTCTGCCTCTGCTGCTGCCACGCAGATACTGTTTACACAGTACCTGCCAAAACCAAGCTGAAACGGGCACTGTAATTGGTACCAGCAGGCACCTGCCAGCTTCCAGGTTCCCAGCGAGCAGGATTCAGGGAACAGTCACAAGGCTTTCTAAACTGGGGGCCCTAGAGCAAATTTGCCCAGCCTTTTCCAGCCATGCAGCTGCTGCCTGTGGCAGCACGCCATGCACAGCATCTGCTCTGGAAAAGCTGCTGCCCTCCTAAATAAACCTCCGTATGAATGACTTGTGGAGGACTCATTTTTGCTTGCTACAGATTCCCCAGACCTGCCTGAAACAATCAGGTGTAGATGTTGAAAAGCCGTTGGCTTTGGAATAACCTGAATGAGAATCAGTCCCATCTCCGCTCCCCAAGCTAACTGTGGTCACCAGCAATCAGCATTTCTGAGGCTGACGACGCCAGTATCCTGCCTAGGAAGCCAAGTCAAAGCCTTTTCCCCACAGCACATCTGTTGCCAGATTGCATTTACCATGGAGAAGACGAGAGAGACTCACCGGAGCAGACAGAGTGCTTGCTGTGTTTCTTCTCCAGGTTATGCTGCAGGGAATGGCCTGAGGCTCAGAAGAATATTTACAGTCCAAGGAACTTAAAACCTTGATCCAAATGTCTGAGCCAGGATCTTTGAGGAGACCTGTGGAGAAGGAAAGAACAATCAACAACCCTGACATGAGAAAAAGAGAGAGTTCATGAGCATGGAGAACGTGCTCTTAATTACCAGCTCTGTGATGAGCATCAGATGTAGCTAACGTGAGTGGACACCACCCACTGCCTGCCTTCCTTACAGCTGCCTGTAAACTTATCACACTAACTGCTTGCACTGTTTCCTTGGACAGGTGCCTGTCCTAGACTGAATTTGAGATGTTTCAAGAAAATAGCACAACTGTTTCTAAGAGTGCAAGGGAAGGGTCAAGAACATGCTGTTTGGAGGGAGGTTAATAATGCAAAAAAACAAAACCAAAAACAAAACAAACCAACCAACCAAACAAACAACAACAAAAAAATAAACAAAAACAAAACAACAACAACAAAAAAACAACGACCCCCAAACCATCAAAGACCATGAATGGGCTGCCCAGGGAAGTGGCTGAGTCACCATCCCTGGAGGTCTTTAACAGACACTTAGAGCTCAGTGATATGGTTTAGTGGAGGACTGGTTAGTGGTAGCTCAGAGGTTGGACTGGGTGATCTTGGAGGTCATTCCAACCTCGGTGATTCTGCGATTTTGGGATTTTAAAAGCAAAGATCCCGCAGCATTTCCCCTCGGGGGCTGTGCGTTACGCCAGGGGCCTCTCCCCGGGGAAAAAGGCCACAAAAACGCCCTCCTGGAGCACGGGGAGCAGCGCAGCCCCCCCAGCAGCGGCTGCATCCCCCACAACCCAGGACATTTTGTACACGAGCACATTTTGTACAGCCCGAGCACAGCCCAACGGCACTGCAGGAGCACGGGGCGGGGGGGGGAGGCTGCCATCCTCGGGTAAGAACCACGGATCTCGAGGCAAAACCCCAGGAATTGCTGCAAACCCACAAAACCCGGCAAAAAAAAAATAAAAAAAATAAAAAAAATAAAAATCCCGCAGCCGCAGCACGATCGTTCCGCGGGGGCAGCGGCGGGGACGGGGCGGGACCGGCCCCGGGAGGGGGGCGGCGGGGAGCGGAGCCGGCGCCATGATCTGCCTGCTGCTAGCCCTGCTCGCCAGCCTCCTGCACGGCGGTGGGCACCGGGACGGGGTGGGACCGGGACCGGGACGGGGATGGGGACCGGGACGGGGACCGGATGGGACTGGGAGGGCGACGGGGATCGGGATAGGGACGGGGATCAGGACGGGGAGCGGGGACGTGGCCGGAACAGGGACCGGGGGACGGGGATGGAACCGGGATGGGGATGAGGACGGGTGTGGGGACAGGGATGGGGACCAGGACCGGGACGAGATAGGGACGGGGGAGGGGGACGGGGGATGGGGACGGGGACGGGACTGGGGTCGGGGCCGGAACAGGGACCGGGACCGGAACGGGGACCGGGATGGGACGGGGACGGAGACGGTGACCGGGACCAGGACGGGGACGGGACCGGGATGAGGACCGGAACGGGACGGGGACCGGAACGCGAGGACAAGGACAGGGACAGGGTTGGGGACCGGGACCTGGGATGGCAACAGGGATGGGGACCAGGGGGATGAGGAGAGGGAGGGGAGGGGAAAGGGAAAAGGAAGAGAGTGAGGAGAGGAAGGGTGAACGGAGGGGAAGGGGGTGGTGAGGGGAAAGGAAGGGAAGAGGATGGCGAAGGGAAGGGTGAGGGGAAGGGAAGGGGCTGGGTCGCGGTCCCGGTCCCAGTCTCCATCCCGGTCCCAGCTGACCCCCCGGCCACCCGCAGCCCGTCCCGGTGTCACGGAGCGCACCTTCGTGGCCATCAAGCCGGACGGCGTCCAGCGGCAGCTGGTCGGGGAAATCATCCGGCGCTTCGAGAGGAAGGGCTTCAGGCTGCTGGGGCTGAAGCTGCTGCAGGTGAGCGCTGCCCCGGTGCCCCATGGTGTGCCCCGCTCACCCCGAGCCCTGCTCACGCTGGGTGCTGACCGCGGGCTCCCCGTGCCCAGGCCTCGGAGGAGCTGCTGAAGGAGCACTATGTGGCCCTGCGGGACCGACCCTTCTACGGGCGGCTGGTGAAGTACATGAGCTCGGGGCCCGTGGTCGCGATGGTGAGTGCTGGCGGATGGAGCCGTGCTGATCCTGATGGGGTGTCCTCTGCGGCGAACTGAACCCACAAGGCAACGCCGGTGGTCTTCAAGAAGTGATTTGGGAAGGCAGCTCGCTGAGAGACCCCCGGTGGGCTGTCCCCTCGGGGGTCAGACGGCAGATTTCGGGAGCGGGTGGTCGGAGGTGCCAGGGGAGCTGTGTGAGCTGGCTGTGTGCTGTCACGTAGGTCTGGCAGGGCCTGGATGTGGTCAAGATGGCTCGAATGATGATCGGGGAGACTAACCCGGCTGAATCCCTGCCCGGCACCATCCGAGGAGACTTCTGCGTTGATGTTGGGAGGTGAGCCTGGCTTCTTGTGCCCTGGGTGTTTTGGTGCACTCCGGGACAGCGCTCCCCCTTCTGTGCTCAGATCACCACCGTCACCGCCGTGACTGCTTGCAGAGGGACAGCAGCCAGGACACGCTGACCTCTGCCTCCCAGGCTGGCTCTGCCAGAAGGGAGGAGTCTGGGTTTGGGTCCTTCGTGCTTCCTGAGGCCTCATCTGTCTGCACGAGGAGGGGTTTGCTCGGCGTCTGCTCCAGCACCCAGGACTGTCAGGCTGCGAAGAGGAAGGGAGGAGCGCTCTTGGTCATCTCCTGGGGAGCAGGGCAAGCCTGAGGGCACTCTGCTCTGCCAGGCACATGAGTCTGAACCCAAAGCCGAGCAGGGGTTTTGCAGGCGTGTTTTCATCACCGGAAAGTCACCAGTGGTGACCTCTGGTGGCTGTAGCCGAGCCTGGCCTATGGTAGATGAAGTTTTTATCTCGCCCTCCTGTTAGGTTCCTGCTCCCCGGTGTCCGATTCCAAACCTGCTTCACAGGACCTATCCCCCTGAAAGAAGGGGGAAGCCTGGAGGCAGAATTTCAATTGCTAACGTAAAAACAAGGTGAACCCCAGACTGACAGCCACTTGCAGCACATAAATAATTTATTACGGAAGAGAGGGCTGCCGGAAACTGGCAGCTCCTACACGTAGGTGGCCTGACCCACCTCACGAGCAGCCGCGGAGCTGGAAGGAGGAGGGCTGCGGGGTGGCACGGAGCACTGTGTGACGTGAGCGGCTCAGCAGGCTGGGTTAAATTGGTCAGGGTGAAACCTTCCCCCCTGCAGCTCCCCTCCCCAGCCTCTCTCTGCGTGGTGCTGCCTGAGCCCTTTCTCTTCCCACACAGGAACGTGATTCACGGCAGCGACTCGGTCGAGAGTGCCCGGCAGGAGATCTCGCTCTGGTTCCGCCCTGAGGAGCTGACGTGCTGGGAGGACGCGGCCGAGCGCTGGATCTACGAGTGATGAGGGAGCCCGAGGGAAGCAGGGGTCTACCTCACTCGGGCACAGGATGTTTCCGTGTTTCCTTCTGGCCCTGGGGCTGACTGGGGGCTCTGCTGTGGTGTCGCTGTGGGGTTTCTCTTCTGTGTGTGTGGAGGGTTCTGGGAGCTGCTCTCTGACTGGAACTCAGTACTTCAGCTGACTGTAATAGCACCTATTTTTTTTTTTTTGACTCCTATCTGCTGCACTAAGTAGTTAGTGTAGCTGCTCTGCTTGCTATGGCATCCTAAAACCCCAGGCTCAAGGTGATTTTCTGATGGAAAGCAGAAGCTGGGCCCCGTTCCTCTCCCTGCCTGGTGCAGGATGCACTCTTCTGGCCACGGGGAGAGGTGTGCTGGTCACTGAGGGGTGATGTGATTCCTGTCCCCATCTGCAAGGTTCCTCACCAAAGGGTTTTAAAGAACTGAGCTGCCGTGGGATCAGTGCAGGGGCTGCTGACCCCGCTCGGCAACCCTCCTCACTTCACGCATCCCCTGCCTGCAGGGCACAAGTGGCCTCTGGAGGAGGAAGAGGCTCTGAGGACTCAGCCAGGCTCCTGTGAGTGTCAGGAGGCGATGTTAGGACCTGCTGCAGGAGAGCCTCAGAGCCACCCACATGAATGTGTTCCTCTGTCCCATCTTTTCTCACTGTTCCTTTTGTTTTTCACACCACTGCCTGTTTCTTTACTCTCTGAGCCCCCTGAGCCTCCTTCCAGAGCATAAGGGCAGGGACACTGTTGGTGTGTTGTGCTGCAGAACAGCCGTGGTGAAACCTGAAGGAGCGAGGCTCCCGGGGCTTTGCTGCATGTGGGCTGAGACATTCTGAGCTCAGCTCTGCTCTGGCAGAGCTCCTTGTGCCTTCAGGGCCTTCTCCAAGCAGTTGTTTGCAGCTCTAAACATCTTAGAGATCGTTTGTTCCCTTAAGTCATCCACATGTTCTGCTTTTTTTTTTTTTTTTTTTTTTAAATAATAAACTCTGGAGAATCCCATCATCTCTTCCACTAGTTGTTTCCCAGGGGACTTGGAGGGTGGAGGGGGAGGCTCTAGGCTGGTGCCAGCATGGATGTGAGCTTGTTCCCTGTGCCACACAGCTTCATGAAACATGCTGCTAGGGGCAATTCTGTGCCCTGGAGATGCACAGGTGGAACAGCTAATGGGGAAGCAGCCACGGTTTGTCAAGATACTGAAATCATTTAGGAAGGTGATTGAGTTAAGGTGCTGGAATTAACCTGTGTGATGGAGTTAAACACCTTTGGGAGCAGGACAAACAGCTGCTCTGGTACCTGATGGGACGGAGACCCTGTGATGATGGCTGCAGTCAGGCAGCAGGTGAGAGGACTCTGCACCTTCTCTCTTTCCAAACCACCCTAAATGTAACCCTAACTATAACACCAAGCCTAACCCTATTTAGGACTCTAAAAAACACATATGGTGCCACTTTCTCTCATCAAAAAGTGCTTCCAACAGAAGTCTTTGTGTGCCTCTCTCACTGAAGTTAACCAATGACATCTGCAACAAGGCCAAAAAGATTGTCTCAAAAGCATTAATTTAGACCCATCCATCTGTGGTACTAATCACAGGGCAGTCTTTATTCTTTCTCTGCTTATCAGGTGTTACAATCCACTAGTTTTTGTTCTTTAAGAAATGCCTTTGGAGGCCAAGACTTGAAGAATGACTGAATTAACCACTAATGCTGTATGGCTGAGTAACTCTGACCTTCCTGACACACAAGCAAAAAGTCATCTTGCCTCTGAAAAAACTACCCACATAAAAGTAAATACAATGTAGTATAAATTGAGACAAGTCATTTGTAGGAATGTGCCAAATTGGGTTCAGTCCAACATCTTTCCAATTAGTTGCGGAAAGCTTGCAAAGTAGGAAACAATTGAGCATGTCTTACGTAAACTGCATCAGCACATACCAGGCTTGGACATGGAACAGTACCTTATAACTTTGAGGAAGTTGCCTTTTTTTAAAACACAAACAAACAAACAAAAAAAAAAACAAGAAAAACACCCACACAATTTTCTTCCAGTGCAGAGATAACTTAAATCCCATCATTAACATCAAGCTTTTCTGTCCTGGAAAATACAGACTTGTACTGCTGTACAAAAATGCTGTGTTGACCAGCTGTGCCCATTCGCCCCTGATCTTAGGACTCTGCAGGTGCTTTGAACTAACTTTGCTGCATAACATCTACTGAATACACTCTTGCAATCTGATGCTGTAATTGCTGCCTTGCTTCTCTTGCCCCAGCATTAGCAATAATGACAGGATTAGAAAAAATTACCAGCCATTCAAAGACAGAAGAAGCAAGCAAAGTGCAAAGATCCGAGTATTTGAGCCTACACAGGAGGGGTGCAGTAGGTGTGCAATTGACAGAAGAAGAAAGTAAAAGACAAAAGAAGATAGATCAGTGATTTTCTACATCCATGACAGTGAATGTAAGGAGCCTGGAAAGAAACAAAGTACAGTTTGATTTGAATCACCAAGCAAAACGAAAAAAAAACAACAGGTCAAGTTAAGATATTTTCTATCTTCCACCTTTTATTTTTTCCCTTTTTGCTGACTGCTCAGAGTTATTTGATTGTAAAATAATACATCAACTACTTGCACAGGCCAAACACATCTATCTGGACAAGAAAACTTATCTTATTGAGCAGTGGAGAAAAGCTCACTTCTGTGTACACCAGGATCCAAATTGAGCCTTGTTCACAGCAGCACCCAGACAATGGAGAATGAGAGGTATGTTCACAAGAGTAAAGATGATAGAAGTTTTTCATTAGCAACTCTGCCTGGTGAGGTAATTACTACTGGACTTATTTGGGTATAAATTTACTACATTTTTCTCTGAAGGCACCACTGTTCTGAGTGAGAATGCCTTTACAACATTCAGTGCAGCTGGACCTTCTGTGTAACTCACTCTGTTGCTGACTGATATACTAATATATTCAGAAAGGATATTACAACTCTTCTGAACTTCAGTACACAAATGAAAGGTAATATACACAAACTGCAAGAGTTCATACTGCTTGTTGCAAGTCCTGAATGCAATGATCAGAATTCTACCCAAGTGACCTTCCAGTTGCTCAGCACCTTGGCACATTTGAGACTGGCAGAACAGTCTCTTCCAAGAGAAAAGCAAGGTAAAGCACAAGCCAGTTGTAAACCAAATTGTAAATCTAAAAATAAACCCTCAGAAAAGTCTGCAAGGTTCATGGAGATAACTTCCTGCATACAGTGTACACGTAAGAAGTTCAGCTAGCACTTAAGTTATCTTGTAGGCTGGAAATTGAGTAAGGCTATTTCAATACCACAGAACACACCCATTTGCAACTACTGTGACTTACTCAGCAACATAACTGGCTGTAAGACACACACATGCAGAGGTCTCTTCGCTAAGCTTTTATTAAGGCTACCTACTGTAACGGACCAAGATTTCATTGGTCCATTGCTCCCAGCGGGCTTTTCCCCCTCTTGTTTCTGAAAAAGAGATAATGCAATCACCTTCTGGATTGGTATCCTCACTTTCCTTTTTCGTTGTTCTTTCAAAATCATTATTTCAAATAGCACATATACCTGTCATAAAACTAGTCATCTCCTACCTATGGTTGCTATGCCCTTGATTTTCAGGAGGTTTGCAGTCAAACTACTTTTAAAAGTAAACTGCAAATAAGACTTAGTTACCTCTCCCCTATTAAAAAATAAACTCCCTAGGTGAGGAAAACATTCCCACCTCAGACAGTGTTTGCGTACTTGCAGTAAAGAAGCACCTGAGTTCACAGTACTGGACGGCACAAAATTCACATTTTATACTAATAATCTCATCTTAAGAATCTTCATATTTGATTGGGTACTTTTCTTCCCAGTAAGTTGCCAGTGTTTTTCCAGCTTTAATTAAATGTCTTTTGGTTTAAAATCAGCCAGTGATAGACACTTTTGAGATGCAACATTTGCAATCAACATATACCTTTAAAAAGTAATTACGAATTCATCACACTTCTTGGTTCAATCCCAGCAATGCTTAATTTTTGGGCTGATGACGTTTTCTAACCAAGTCCCCACAGAAAAAGTCAGCAGAGGTATCAGCATGCACCAGCAGAGCTCTTCATCTCTCCCACCAGGTACGCAAGACTAGCGGACTGTTCATCTGACTGAGAAAAGCTCGGGATGTCAGGTTTGTGGAGATCATTCCGACTACCTGTGGGGAGACCCCTACCTTTTCTGTTTGACTGTGATGCCCTTCTGCTGCAAAGCCTTCTCGTTGGCCATCTGCAGCAGCTGGATCTCCTTCCGTGAGAAAAGGCGGATAGCAAAGGCTTTTTCCAGAAGCCTCTCTGGAGACACTGACTTCATGATGTCTCTCACAAAAGCCCGAATATCCTGCTGTACGCTGTCAGACTCCATGGGCTGCCCAGCTTTGACTTTGTGAAATAATTTCAGAATAGCCAGCGCAACACGATAGAGAACGTTGTAGCCCTCCACCAGAAACACATTGAAGACCCAAGCAATGTATACCATGGGCAGCTCTCCGAAGAGCCACCGCTGCCAGTCAGAGTACACCTCTAACACGTCCTCAGACACTGCCACCATCAGCTTGTGTGCTGCCTGACAGTACTTGTTAACCAGGTCCCCGAAAGTCATGCACGAGGATTCAAAGGCTAGGAATGTCTGATTGATGAGCCAGAAGCAAAGACCTTTAAATTAACTTCTCACTTACAGAAGAGAAACATCCCACTCAGAAATATCCACAGCTTGTCCAGTTTGCAGTCTCTATTCCTAACTCTCTGGGGAAGTAACTGTTATTTATCCTGAAATTGTGCAGTTTAAAGAGCAGCATAAACTGTTCCAAGACTGTGCAGCCAGTAAAAAGAGACGCTGACCTCCTGCTAGACACAACCATGTGCTCCTAGTTGCTCCTTTATGCTGGCACTGGCTCTCATGTGGTCACACAGTCACAGAGACTGGTTTGTTGATGTGGTACAATTCTTCCTTTCCATTTGGTAAGTAAGACGTGCAGCCGTAGTGTCAACTAGGTCAACGTTAGTGCCAGTGCAAAGATGACAAGGCAGAACCGCCCTTTCTGATGACAATATGGGCTCACATCAGCTTAAAACAGCTTCATGAAAGCGATTCTTAATCCTCTTGAGCACTGCACTGGACTTCTGGTTCTGATTTTGCATCCCTTTCTATGATCAAATCACCCTCTAGAGGGCCTGCTATCACCAACATTAGACCATTTTAAAAACACACCAGACTCTAAGAGCAGTGAGAACTGAAAGATCAGGTTCTAGCCTCTGGTTCCTCAAACCACATGTTAACATGATCTACCAGCTGACTCCAGCTTCAAAGCACACCTGTGTCCCAGCAGACGGCATGACTGCAACCATTAATGCCCATACGTGAATAAGCTTTCATTTACTGCCTCTCCCCCTTTAGTTTTCCACTGAAACACACCAGTGACAGCAGACAACAAGGTAGTCCACTGCAGGAACATCTCTGTCAATGCGCCCTCAGTGCTGGGTTAAAGCTAGGGAGCACACCCCCACTGACACTGCAGACTCTGCAAAGGCAGCTGAGCCCTATAAAATGCAACAGGCCTGTGAAACTGATTTGTACAATTATGGCCTTATGTGCAAAGGTCAAAGCAACAAAAACAGTTACTGAAATGCTTCCAGAAAACCTTTAGTCATTCCTGTATCAACAGACTGGACAATGCATAGAACTTGACATTTACTAGCACAGACCATGGGCTTTTTTTTTTTTTTTTTTTTTTTTTTAATAACAGGTGTATTAAAAGGATTTGAAACTCAAGGCAGACACACCGTTAAGACAGATGACTCATCCTTCCTACTTTGCTACAGAAAAATAAAACAAAAGTTTTGGTTCAAGTTCAGAGAAGTTCAGAAACATACAATGAGCTTTAGCTTGGACAGCCATACATTTAATTCAAATAGTGTTAAATTATGGCTAAAAATTAACTTTTTTTTCTGAACCACATGGTGGAACTCCAAAATTACATTTCTCTTTAATAAGGTTGTGAGCACATCTTCAGGATCTGCAAAGAAGTAACAGTGGGATACCAGTCCACCACAGAGTTGATGTAGCTCTGTTAACATTTTTTTTCTATCATTCTATACCTGAGAGACACAGGGAAACTTATCTTTAATTGAAATTCTACAGTAATACCCTTGTGGAGAAAAAATACATTTCTATTTAGGAAGGAATGAAGTGCAGGAAGTTGAACCATACAATTCATGGTCACTTCAGCATGGAAACCATTACGATCCTGTACTTGCTGGAGTCTCCACTATGAAACAGCTTCCCCTTTCTGCCATCACTTTTTGGGAACCACTTACATTTACAATAGGGAGGGTTAATTAAAATGTCTATCTTATGGAAGAACTTACAAGATACTCAGAGTTACAACTTTTCTGTCCTTTTTTTCCTATAAACTTTCTTCTCTGTCCTTACTCTTTGCCTTTTCTATCATTCACACACTTCATATCATATATTCATATGAATTCATAGATATTTTCTGTCATTCAGAATCACAGGCATATTTAAATGTTGCATGTCATCTTTACCTCTGGAAGTTTCTCCAGAAACTAACTAATTTGGTGAGTGCATGCTCCTCAGCAAGCTCACTGAAGTCAGTGGCTAGGGGATGGAAATCAGACTGGCAGAACTTTTGAACACACTGGCTGGGAGAAATCTGCTGGCTGTGCAAGTAGGTCAGGCTGCTTGCGCTTCTTAAAGCTCTAAATGCTGCAAGAAAAAAATGATAGCAAAACAAACAGGCATTGTCGAGGCCGCTAAAGCATGACCAGCTCTTAACTGCTTGCAAAACCAACAGAATTAGTGTGCTTCAGCGTAATGGTGCATAGATCCTGACACTGTGTCAAAAGCTACTGCAAGCCAGCAGGCCTCGAACCGGGAGTATTTACTTGCCAAAGGAGAAGAGCCCAAGAAATTTCAGAAAACTAGCCTGCCTTTGTCGTCTCCTCCTCCCACTCCTTCCGAATCTTCCTCCATCCGTCCTTCTGTACAAGTTTTTTCTTCTGGCAACCACATAAAGAGCAAAGTTTAACTCTGAGTTGATGGTAAAAGCAGTCAAAAACAGTCTCATTTCCAGTAGCAAAGAACAAGCAGGTCAGGGGGTGTGTCCCACCCACTTCTTGCAGGTACTGAGACTCATTTCTATCTCTTTATTACAACACTACTCCTTCCCTCTTGGTAAAGTAACTTTAGGAAAGTTAGCACCACGTTGCAGCAGTATCCTCTGCCTGGATCTCTAGATAACAGCGCCTCAACTGCTGAGAACTGGAATGCTTTCAAGTACTTCTTAAGACAAAATTGTAATAGGGTTTTAAAAATTAGCAAAGCCAACTACATTACTCATGACAATGGCAAAGCTTGAAATTTCCATACACTTCCCTTAAGGAGAGGCTCCCCTTTTCCTTTCTACTTTGACTGACTTCTACAAAACAGTAAGGGTGTTGTTCTGTTCTGCACTAATTCTTTTTTAGTAGCAACCACCACACAAGTTTGAGATTGTTGGATCTATTGGTGTATTATGGAGCTTCTCGCTCTTCAGTTAACTGCAAATTAAAAACAAGTGAAAAGTAGAAAAAAAGCATATTGAAAATACACCAAAAATGGCTGCAGTAAAGACAAAAGATTTTCCGAGGTTAAGTTTAAAACTATGAAGAAAATAATCATTATAATTCAAAACCAGGCAATGACCATTGAACTGGAACTGGCACAACTTCAAGTCAATGACTACATTTTTAAGAAATAAGCTTGCCAGTCCAGCCACATTTTTCCATTCCACCCCTTAATTCTTCCCATTGTTGTGTAGGCTACTTTCAGAAGATGTCTGAAAACTGCACTGAATTTTATAGAGCAATGAAGAAAATTGTGACAGTCAAAAGTCTGATACTGCCTTTGAAAAAAAGTCTATGAAAGCATCTAAAAATGCATAAGTCATAAAATAAACAGTTTGAATTATGACTTCCCTTCATCGAAGGAAATATAAGGTCACAATATTGCTAAAGCTAACATGGCTAGGGACAACTTTAATAGGCTTCATTACAAAAGCAACCTAGTAAATTTTGCAAGATGCATTTCAATATTTCAGTCACAAAACTAACCAACTCTACTTCCAGTTCACTAAAATAATCAATTTTTGCTTTCCCAAATGCAAGAATCAGCACACTGAAATACCTGAATTACAACTAACATGGAGTACCAATATTTCTTCCAAATCCAGAGTACATATATCTACATCAGTGAAATATTTATATTCTAAACTTTTTAGAAATAGATTTCAGCTTTGATTAAAACCTGAGATTAAACTACTTGGTACTGATTTTAATAAATACAGGAAAGTTCCTTAAATTGTAATCAGGAAAACCATGTTCCCTATCCTATTTAAACAATCTTACAATTTTGCCTTCTCAAAGTTGTATGACAGATTAACAGCTTGTTAGGATACTTCACATGCATCTACTGTACTTACTTTATAACATGAAACCTAAACTTTGTGCATGGGTAAGATGAAAATGTTATCAATTGCACTGATTTTAACGGGGATGACTTTTCAAACACCTCTGATACAGCTCTTTGCTATGCACCGTACAGAACAGCTAGATACTGACAACTGATATTTTGGCACATTTTCATAACGTGCTAACAGGAAACAAGTACTTTCTTTTGCTGTACAACAAATAAAGACTACTGCTAACCTCCCAGACCTGCAGCATATTGTCTCCTGTTTATGCTGTAGTGATGTAGCCAGAGAAAAGGCTCAAGTTCACTTTATTTCATAACTTCGGTAAACTAACACATGCAGAAGGCACATGAACAGATGAATCTTCTTCCTTGAGATTTCTAGCCATTAGTCCTCACTCCGGTTGAAGAAAATTAAATCCAAAACCCTAAGTAGATGATTTCCCATCCTTGAGCAATACTGAATCACATCTGAGATTTTTGCTTTATATACCAATGAATCTGATAGAAGAACAAAGCAATACAGCAAGAAAGTAATGCTGACAAACAGTCACTCTTTCTTCCCCAGTACTTCAGTGCATCCTGTGGTTTTCTCCAAGTCCAGGCTTACAGCAGCATACCTTGACATCTCTGCTACATGGATCTGGAAACAAGACCAGATATCACAGTGCCATCCCCTGTGACATTTACAGCTTCAATTACTTCCCATTCTGCAAAGCATTTAGGAAGATATCAGAGCTAAAAATTAAGCACTCCATTCAGCACTGGAACAAGCCAAACACAGTTAGCTCATCACACGTAGGAAAGCAGTTTGGACTGTGCTGATGCATTTTGAATTGACGATCCTTTTCAGTGGAGTACACAAGAGTTCAATGGATTGCTTTGATGAGGTTAAATGCAGTTTGATCTCTTCATGGATTGCTCCAGGCACTGTCCACAGTATAAGCTGGGTTTCTGCTCCTGCATAATGCTCTAACACTAGTTTATCACTCACAACAGGGGCTGAGACATTTGCTCCCCATTGTTTTTCATGCTCTTTAGGGACAAAGTCTAGAAACCTGTTGACACAAAATGAGTACTCACTTCTGATTTCCCTGAGAAACTGCTGAAGACCTGATAGTGTCTGACAGCACTGGTAAGAGTACAGGGCAAATCATTTTAAGCATCTAGATGATTTCTCCATGGATGTCACCATTACAGATGAAGCATAGTCACTGAAGGTTTGCCTGAGAATCTCGTGCTTTCATTTATAAGTGAAAGCACAGGTAACATTGTCTTCTTAAACACGGACTTTTAATTATCTCTGATTAATCAAGCATGTATTTTATTATAATAAAAAGTTCAGAAACATGATGATCTATGCTGGCCTGATAAGTGACAGTAGCTTAAATTTAAGAGAATGTATAGGCCTTATATCTACAAACATTTCAACAGAAAACAGCAACCCCTTGTTCCCATCTCCTGTCCTGGGACAACATGAGCACTTCTAATACTCAATCACTGTTGATTCCATGAGCTGTACTTACTAGAAGATACCATAGAGGTAGAAAACCCAAACACTCCCAAAACAAACAGCATAAAGGTCTGAAAAAAAAAAAAAATCTTGTGCAAAAAAAAGGAAGAGAAGAAAAAGTTTAATGGTTCCACAAAGGGGGCAAAATGCTAAAGAACAGAGCATTGTAAGAGGGCACTGGATACTAAATGTTATCAAATACATAGATCAAGAGCTTCTGGCCTGCCTATATCATTACAGATATGAGGACCAACTAAGGGGAGAATTTTCCTTTACACAAAACAAAACACTGAATGTAAGCAGCAGATCTATTTGATACAATGAATTAAGTGTTACCCATTTAAGAAGTTTACTCTGAAACCAGAAGTTTCAAAATATGAAGTGTGCCACTTAAAGTCTATCAAGGTAATAGACCAGTGACCCAATTCCCAATGTCATCTTTAAAACGAAATGAAAGTAATTTAATCAAAGCACTACAAATATTGGTGTGGAAACTTACAAGAATATAACTTTTCTATCAATTTAAATGCTAGAATGTGTTTAAGTTGATTTAAGATATCCTAGTGTAATATATTAACATACAAAGCCTTAGTCCAGCAGTCACAGAGTGCTTAAAGGAAACCAAAGGTAGATGATGGGCAGCTGAACGAGCTGCCCTGGGCTAATCAAACACAGAAGTCCCTACAAGTTACCTCCTCTGCTGTGTAATCTTCCATGTCGATAACTACCCCGTTAATATCTCCCCAATGAAAATAAGAAGTCTCATATAGCAAGACGTGATTTAAAATGATTATGATTTACTAGCTCTGTGAATATTCAAGGCACTTGATTCTTTATACCTGCCTAGGGACTGGATAATACACTCAAGCTAAAGAACTTCGAGCAACCTGGTCTAGTGGCTCCCATGGCAGGGAGACTGGAATAAGATGATTTTTAAGGTCCCTTCCAACACAAACCATCTGTGATGTTATGATTCTTACTCTGAGCCTACAGAAATTGCTGCATGTCTTCTTTGCCTTTGTAGTAAGCAAGGAGGGAGGTGCACGCCATGCACACCAGCAGCTATCAACAGAACTTGTTTATTCCAGGGTAAGTTTTGCAGCCCCACAATTTCAGCTGGCAGCTGAAAATGGAGTAGGAAATCATTATCGTATCAGACTACTTTATTATCTTCTGCAGCAAGTGCTAAAGGCATAGAGGTTTCCCCTTGGAAAACAAGAGCTGATTTACAGTAACATAAGCGTTATTAAAACTACAAAATTAAAGCTGTCAATTTATAAAGAACCTGTTCTCTTCCAGCTCTGTGAACCTCTGTATCTTCTCTCTCTTCTCAAGACTGCCCCAAAGAAAAGCTTCAATAATCTAGTACCCTGGTGATGGATTACCCCTCTTCAGAAACAACAAAAGGTAGATTATCTGGCACACAAGGCAAAACCTAGACACCAACACCAAACCAGCTCCAAATACACTGTACAATTAGAAGAGGATCTAATCTTGGGCAGAATGCCAACAATTACGTTTCAGGGAACTTATATCAAAATAAAGCAATATATTGTTCTTATTTCTGCAGTATTTCAAAAGTTACACACTACCAAAATCCCAAGAGTAACATGAACACTTGTCCTGGAGCAGCAAAGGTACAGACACAGCATTTTGTACTGTAAAAGCAATCACTGCAGAATCCTAAGCTGGTGCTACCTTATTTCATTAAAAATCAAATGGCATTTATAACCACAGACTGGTTGCTGAGATTTTAATTTTACTATTATAGTAGATTGTTAATCTCTAGTCTTACTAGCGGGTAAAATTTTGGGAAGACTAGCCTTGTCAGAGGACCATTAAGACAGCTAAGGGCTCAGAGCACAGGACAGATGAGTCGCCTTGCAGTAGATGGTGTTCCTTACCCACATGCTCATTCTGAGTAAACTTAAAGGAACTTAAAGTATCTGACGTCTGCTCTGCCAAATGTCACTGCACGGATCCACAAATGCTCGTCTCTCAGCTGGAAGAGATGGCTTACAGGCATACTGAGATGTAAAGCAGGAATCTTGTCCCCTTGGGGAATTACATTAGAAAGCAAACATTCCCTCTATACAGTGAGATATTATAGCAAAAACAAACAACAGAAAAACAATAGCCTTAACAACCCTCCCTCCCCCAGGCTGAAGGGATTTTATTAATCCTTACTGCAGAACTTATCTTCGCATAGATCTTCTGACTTGCTCCCTTCTGCCACGTCTGCTGATGAGGAGAAAAAGAAATGAAATCAAACCATTTAAAAAGAATGTGATAGGCAGCACTCACATGCATCAAGTACACCAATGACCTCTGTAACTTCTAAAAGATATCTGCCTGTACTTCTGCATGGCTTCCAACCTTCATATTTGCCTCTGGAGTATAGAGAACAAGGGGGCAAATACCCTCACAATAGAGAACAGCGGCTAAATAACCATACTATTAAAGTGCTTACAGCATAAACAATTCATTTCAGTCTCTCAAACCACAAGCAGGATTACTGCTTGCGGCACCTTTGTAATAAATATTTTTAGCCAGTGTTCCCTTTGTGGTTTATTGCTGGTTCTCCTCTGCCCCCGCTCTCCCACAGTGCTCCCCAGTGTTTTGAGCTATGAAATTGCCTGTTTAACACAGAATTTGGCGTCCCTCCTGTAATCTCTGAAGAGCATCTCTCCTCATAGGGCACAGGCAGTTTCTGCATGGGCAGGAGACTTGAGAACACCAGCTCTACAGCTTACGCTATTTATCTTTTTAGGTTTAAGATCCCCAGTTCTGAAACAAAATAATTATATTCTGGAGATATGTAGTGCAGTACAGGTTCAAATCAGCTTAGTAAGCTGATAGTGGTCACTAGACTAGGCTCTTGTCCTATTAGGTAAGAAAGTTGGAATTAATCTGATAAACATTGGTTTTCTTTACAAATGAATTATATTCAGCCTAGCAGATTTTGAAATAACATAATTGTAATGACAGCAAAATCTAGTCGTGAGAGCATCTTTTTATGTGAG
Source organism: Aythya marila (assembly GCF_965140915.1). Lineage (NCBI taxonomy): Eukaryota > Metazoa > Chordata > Aves > Anseriformes > Anatidae > Aythya > Aythya marila. The sequence goes on along the minus strand of NC_139056.1, from coordinate 5,478,165 downwards.
TTATTTCTTCCTTCAGTTGTTTTCTCCTGGAAAACTCTAACAAAATAACCCAGCGCTGGTGTAGCCACACAGATGTTACACCTATTTGGTAACAGAACAGAGCTGTGCCCATACCAAGCACGATAAAACAGTCAGGCTATCAAACTCCTTCTCTGAGACAGTGGGAATCAACAACGCCTGGCCTTTTGCAATGTTTGAAAACTCAGGTAGCTGTCCTTTGACCCAAGAAGTTTCAGCAAGAGGAGAACAAATGAGATACGGTGAAGCCTAAGTGCATGAACAACAGAGATAAGAAGAGTGCTTACATCTGTTAAGAGAAACAGCTGACTCCACAGCTGGATGCCTCCAGCATATACTCCCACCCATACACACAGAATCCAAGCAAGTCAATCATTAATATAGTGCAATTAGCTCTGCCTATCTTTATATGAGACAGGTTGTGTGACTGCTTGGTCAGGTACAAGGGAACTAATTGGCTGATGACCAGCTTTACATAGATGAACTCTACTACAAGCTCTCATCCCCAAGCTACGTGCTATACAAACATATCCAAATATTCCACTTATACCTGCAAATAAAGGCATCCCCAGATGAACACATCAGACTTCCAAAACAAATTTTAGCTCTTTAATTCTCAGTCACAAATCAAAGCCATAAGTGGAGACCAGCAATGCTTCTTTCAGGCCACTATCACAGCTCACCTATTCCAAGCATTACCATATACCCACCTACCTCGGAGCACGTACCCACACAGCCTAACACAAGCAGCTCTAACAGCCCCTCCAACCTCACGGGCAGAGCAGAATGCAACTTAAAGAGCTACAACACCAAGGACCAAAATCTATGATCTGTTGCCAATAATTTGCATGTTACTAACTCCATCCAGCTTCAGCACCGAAGCAGAGGCCCTTACAACCTAAACAAATTCCCAGGCAGTATTATCAGATCGCAATAACGTGATGTTGGAGACAGCAAAAGACACAAGCAGCGTGGACTGGTTTGCTTTAACGCTTGCCTGCCTTGAATTTCTGGATACAAAAATTTCAGTGCAGGCGTAACTCCTTTCAGGTTACTTTAACAACCCAAATGACACAGCTGATCAAGCTGATTGGGAGAGGCTGTTTCAAGGTTTCAGATTAACAAAATGAAGATGCAAAAACACCCAAGGGGAGAAACAAAGGGCTGTAATGGAAGGAGAGTTAGGATGAGCAGAAGCACCTGAAAGTGGAAGGTTCACAGATAGCTTGCTACAAACTTTACTTGGCAATATTTAATTATTAACAGCAAAAAAGAAAAGCAGAAAGCTCTTCCCCTAATGTTCAAACTCTAGCTGCACAAACACCTACACTTTTTCAGATATTAACGAAAGAAAAGCCATTCAGTACAGAGCTTCTCAATAGCTAGCTATTGTGCAATATTATCCACAGCTATTTTACAAATTACAAAGGACAGAAGTATAATGCATTGCTTGGAAGCAACAAAGAGCTGATATAAAATGTGGCTGGAGCCCTTCAAATCAAGTTCTCAGTGCTGCTTCTGCAAAGCAACCATCTTAAGATAGATGCCTATGGCAACACCACCTAACTACTAGTGATTGTGTAACGAAGGAGGTTCTAACAAGGAATTCTTTCTTCTGGTGATACCTAGATGCAATCTGTGTTAGTTTTGTTCTCTGAGTGTTCCCAGACACTCTGACAATCCTACTTGGCTTGTTGTTACGCCACACAAGCTTTCAGATGCCCCAGCTTCCTTATAGAGCTGGACACAAGCCCAGCTTGGAGGCAGTGCATTTCCATACAGAGCCCCCCCTTTCCCCTCATCACACCCGCAGGCCCCCGGCCCTCCCGGTGCCTCTGACACCGTCAGGGCTGGGAGCAGCGGCCGCAGGCTGTGCCCCCGGTGTGTGCCTGTGTGCTGGCACAGGGGGGCTGAGCAGCTCCTGGTTAAGTTATGGAGGGGGTCTCGAGCTTGGCATTCAGTTGGGAAATGCTCTGTCAGCCCCAGCATCCCTGCAGCCATCTCCCACATCAGGATGCGGTGTGTGCACACACGCAGCTCCTCACTGAAGAGGTGGGAGCGCTGTGAGGGAGCACGGCCCTGGGGCTACTTTGGGGGCACTTTGGGCCCGCTGTGGCTCCGTGCTCGGTCCCGGGATGGTTGTTTTCTTACTGAGGCTGCGATGGCCGGGGCAGAAACCAGCTTGTTGCAAAGCCAGAGGATATCTGCGGTGGTTATTTGGCTTGGCTTGGCAGCCACGTGCTGTTTACGGCTGGATAAATAGCCACCACGTTAAAGATTATTAACTCGGCACGCTTAAGTGACCAATAAAGTTCTAATCTTTTATACGGCGTTGTAAACGTACACGGTGGTGTAACACAGGCTCTTGCCAAACAGATAACAAATCCCTTCCCCGAGAGGGGTCCAGCCTGACGGGAGGCATGAAGGGCCATGAAGAAGGCCTGGAGGTGACAACAAAATGCTTGGCACAAAGGGGAGCCGCGTTGATCACAGCTGGGTGATGAATGGGGTGCTGGGGGAGAGCTGCCCCCGCTTACCCCAAAGCCTCTGCCCCCACTGACCCCAAAGCCTCCGCCAGCAGGCAGGACGGGACAGGCGATGTGCCCTTCCCCAGCCACCTGAAGGAAGACAGGTTTGGGAGAGGACAGAACTGGCTGGAGAGGTGTGGGAGCAGCGACGTGTGGGCAGTGTTGGAAGAGATTTTGTGGGAGGATGAGAAACTTCCATCTGTCCCCAGTATTTATAGCATCTTGTCACAGCAGCACGTGTCCCATGCAGTCTGTGTGCGGGCTCAGAGCACCCCTCTGAGGTGAAGCAGTGCTGGTGTTCCCGTGCTTCTTGGGAGAAACTGAGGCAGGGAGAGGGAAGGTGTGCTCCTGGCGTGCACCCAGCTGGGGACCGGCAGGCTTTGGAGAAGCACGGCACAGGGAAATGCACCAGGCTTGAGGAATTTCTCTGCTAAAGCAGAAACAATGATTTGAGCTGAACATACCCTTTAGACAAATAATTGCTCTCAGCGCTCAAAAAGCAGAAGTTATCGAAGGCTCTCTTCAGATTTATCTACTGATGTTCCGTGGCGATTTCAGAGAGATTTTAGGAGCACAATGAGGACACTTTTGTCACCGAAGTCTGTGCGCTGCCTGATAGTTTTACCATTCACCCAGGTGCCACAGGGGGCTGGATTCCAGGAGATAGAGCCCGGCACAGAGCTGAGGTCAGCGCAGGGAGATCTGTCAGAAGGGGAGCGCTGTGTGCGTGAAGGGGAGAGCAGCCTGTGGAGCGGTAGATGGTGAAGAAATGGCAGATGGTGTGGACAGGGTGGGTGCCGTGAGCTGCCTTAAAGCCGTGGAGACTGCACGGCCACGTGAATAACCTTCAGTGCCCTGTTCCCAAGCTGTTGTGCTGTCTGTGGCTACGTGAGAGTGGGTGAAAACCATGCTCGACTGGCTGAATGCTGATGGGGAACATGTTTGAGCGCATCTACTTTTGTTCCTGGAGAAAGATGTTCATTGCCGGCAGCTTTTACAGAAACCAAGGGACGTTCGGGCTCCAAGCACTGCAGCAACTCAAATAAAGAGCAAGATCCAGTGACTGCACCAAGGGCAATGAGCCTGCAAAGGCTTTCTGGGGATTGATGAAAGATATTGGGTTATAGGGCTGCCAGTCAACAACTCCCCTGAGTTTTGGAGAACTTTCATGTGGTGCAAAATGAATAGTCCCACGAGTACAGTGTTCAGTGAAACCTGGTTTCCTATGGCTTTGTGTCTTGACTGTGTTTTTCTTTTGTGTTTCTGAAGCCTGAAAATGGGTGAGCTGATGCCGAACCATTTATTTGCATGGTGATGCTCTTCCAACTCACCTCTCATTTTCCTGGAACGTATTTGAACAGAAATGCATGCAGTTGGACATACCTCATTTTCTTATGAAGCCATGCTAGGGTTATGGTCTAGGCACGTGTAGATGTAACAGAGTCTTTCTGTCAGTGGCAACAGAGGGACTGAGTGACTGGATGGGGAAAAGAAAAGGGAAAATGAAAATAAAAAGCAAGGAAACACTGAGGAGGTGGAATGGGCCATCAGGTGGGAAAGCTGTCCCCGTGGGTGTGCAACAGCTTTGGAGAGGCGCTGGCACCCTTACAGGGGGTAGGAGAGTGGCCTGAGCACTGTCAGAGGAGTCCAGGACGTGCAGAAGGGATTGGCCAAACCCTGAGCTGGGCTACTGAAGCTTTGGCTTTGCTGGTCCCGCGGGGATGCTGTTTGCACAGGGCTGGTTGCATCCAAAGCTGATAAGCCTGGCAGAGTGTGACCTCCTGTGGGTAAAACCGGGAATTACCGTGGGATAATTAAGTGAATCCTTTGCGTGTCACATAGAAAGGATGCTGGGATGCTTGCCCAGCGGTGTGATCACCTTCTTAGCCATCTGCAGCAGCCAGATCTGGATCCCTCCCCCTGGATGATCTGCTGATGTTCTTCCTGGCAAAGATTAAAACCAACAAAAATCAGGAGCGTGCTGGTGGACGTTTCAGCAAGAAGTCCAGGGGAACTGTTTTGAGGGTGGCCACTCATTTCTCTGGCTCACACCCTGTACTTCGCACTTAGCTGGACATATTGCAGTTGGCTTTTCCCGACTCTTTGTCACTTCCCTCTCCCCAGCCATGGTACCTCCTGCCTGCCAGGGACAGGCACTCATCCTGTCATAGCACAGACGCCATGGGAAATGCCAGCTTTTGGTCCTAGGCAATCCTTCTGGTATGCACAGGGGATTTGTTAGGGTGGGCTCAGCAGTCTCCCTCCTGGATGGCTTTAATCACCCTCCAAGAGAGGACCAGGACATAGCTGTGGGTGGCAAAGTACGGCATACCCTCAGTGTATTGCCTCAGGTATTCCAAAATGCCTGATGATTGCCTCTTAAGCATGTGGCTTTGTCTACATCTATTACACGAGATATCTTGCAGTGTCAGACCCACAGAGATGACTCCAGCTGCTGGGCACTCTTGCCAGCCTCTAGTAGCTGGAGGAGGAAAATTCATTGCAGAGGGATCTTGCAAGTTTTCTGCCACCCATGGAGTGCCTGCCTGCTGACCTGTGGGGTCTCAGGGAATGCCTGTCTGTTTTCTCAGGGTTTGCCCTGAGAGGATGATTTTGAAGGAGTTTGGTTCTTTCTGAAAAGGGGTTTATACCACAGAAGTGTCCAGGGGCTGTTGGTGATGCACATGCTGCAGACCTGGATGGATAAATATGTGTTGGCTGGATTTAGGCCCCTCACTGGCTTTGATGTTGTCTTGGTCGCTTTCTTCACCTCATACCCCTCTGCACCAGCCCCCTCTGCTGCTTCTTGGGGTACTTAGTGGTGTTCACCAGGCTCCTTGGGTGCTGACATCCCATGCCCAAGCAGCCGGCTGGGCTGTGCCCGGCCCTGGGGAGCATTTCCACCAGCATGATGGAGCGGGAGTGGTGAGGACCCAGCAGACTTCCTGGGGCAAACAAGTGCAAAACCAAGTGCTGTGATCTCGTGGTTTTGCTTTCTGGAAAGCTGAGAACAGGCTGGGCCCACACTGGGAAAGAAAGAGGAGAGGGTGCATCGCCCAGTCTGGAGCAGGTGCCCCCCAGTCCCAGCCTGGTGGCCAGGGCAGGTCCCTAACTCTGCTTGGCAAGGGGGCTTCACCCCAAAACCCACGGCGCTGGGTGCTCTCAGGCCTGTCTCTGGTCCCCCCGAGGGCAAAGCAAAACCTGCAATTAGCATTTCGAAAAGGTGTGAAATGAAGCCAGAGCAAAAGCAGGCTCGGTGGGTGCTCTGACCCCGGGCCTGGTCCTCGTGGCCCTCGCACCTGTGCTGGAGCGTGAATCGCCACTCTGTGCCGGTGCCCCTCTCCCCCTCCGCACACTCTGTTTTCATTAGCGTGTGCTCTTGGGTTAAGGACCGTTCTCACTTCCAGCTGAACAAACACTTTCCATTGCATGTAAAATCCAGCCTGGTGCTAATAGGCGTCCCCCCGCCTTCCTGCTCCCCTCTGCCACCTTTTGTGCAGTTGGCAGGACAAAAAAGTGGTGCTATTACCTGACTTATTATCGGCACGGGACTGTAATTTATGGCATATGCTTGGTAAAGTGCCATGCTGAAAACATTTATGGCCCACTTAGAGCCCTGCGGGGCGGTGGGAGGGAGATGGCTGCGCAGGGGAAGCCTGCTGTTCCTCCTTTGCAAAATCCTGCACAGCCTGAAAGCCTCCTCTGCCCTCTGACAGGGACCCTGCGGGCTGGCCCAGCACCCCTGCCCCATGGATGTTGGACCTGGCTGAGAGGCCAGCACTCGGGACAGACATAAAGCCTTACTGTCCTTAGCTTAAACCAATTTTCTCTCCCTTTGGGCATTTATCCAATTCCTCATCTTTACGTTCTCTGGCCCCATGCAGTCACACAGCCAGAATCCCAGACCCTGCCTTCCTTATCTTCATAAGGCACGTGACACCTCCTCCTTGCCCTGTGGGATCCAACGCCTTGTCCTCTTGTGGAATATAAAATGCCAGCCTGTTCAAGCTGCTCACCATGCAGCAGGTCAGGCAGAGGAGCCACGAATAACTCCTCCTGAGGATGGTGCTCCAGTAATTTAGCTGTTCTCTAGTAACGAGGTTCATACTTGGAAGCAAACACTCCAGAATTTGGTTCACCATGCCTGGATTTGACCAGGCAAGGTGCTGTGAAGAGGAGACAAGCGAATCGTCAGTGCTGTGTGTGGGCTGGATTTGAATAGCAAACTAGGAGGGTGAGGGGAAAGCCAGTCCCAGCAGCAGTGACTTTTCAGTGCCTGACCAGAGACTTGTCAGGAGTGGGAGCTTACACCCTGGTCCTGCGATGTGTGCCATGGAGATTCAGCACGGAAAAGTGTGTTTGACACCAGGCTATTTGCAGCTTACCAAAAAGTTAATGTTGCCTGTTGAACTTCTCTCGAGAAAACGTCATCATTCATCATTTAGAAGTATTTGTGTACAGTGAGCCAGGCTGTCTGTACACTGTGTAGAACAAACATATGTGAGTTCGTCTTCCTTCTTCTGTCTTTGCCTGCTGGGGGAAAAAGCAGTTGTTATGAGCCTTTGGCCACGGCAGTGCATCTGTGTGCTGGTGTTAATGGGGGTGTTCTGTCTCTGGCTGGGGAGGTGCGTGGGTATCAGGCACTCTCTGCTGGCTGCATCCAAAGCTTTGCAAGATAAAACCTTGGGAGTCTGGTGATGCAAGGAATCTGCATGATGCCCGCAATGCCTCTTCCAACTCCAGTTATCATCCTCCTGCTGTTATTTCTGGCCACCCTGTCTGAAGGGTCCCAGGGCTGAGGTTTTGGGCTGGGAGAATGCCTTGAGCTGGAGCTGCTTCACTCATGCTGCGGTTGGGCAGAGCGCATGTTTTGGATGGCATTCATTTCCCCAAACAGTAGCTGTCTAGAAGTTTGCCATCTGGTGTAATTTTGCCCTTTAATCTCCATCTGCACTATGCAGTGGGGAGAGATGGAATCCTCATGAGTGAATCAGCCCCTTTGTTCTGAGCACTGTCGGATGGAGCAGCTTGCTCTGGAGTTGCTTTTGTGTCTGCTCGCTGGAGCTTTGCTCTTCAGGTGCTAAAGTTGGAGGAAGGGGAAAGCCACCCTTTGGGCTTTCCATGTGAGCGAGGGATGGTGGGAAGCTCCCATCACCTGCAGTGTCTGAGACACCTTTTGGCCTGGTTCTGTTTACCAAGTTTGGTCAAATCTCCCCCGAAATCCCAGAGGTTCCCCTTTCTGACATGGCAAGAAGTGGGTTGGTGGCAGGGCTAGGACTGGATTCCACAGGCAGCAGAGTAGAGCCGCTGTCCTGAAATGTTTCAGCATGTCCCACAGGGTGAAAACAGCTTGGCTGATAATAAAACCTTTGCTGAGTGTGAGATTATTTGATGGGAAAGGGAGGCGGGAGGGATGCAAAAAATACCTGTCTTAAGAGGGTTCACTGTGTGTGCACCTGATAAAAATCATAACATGGGATCAGCTTTCTTCTCTGCTTGCTTGGCTTTTGGCATGCATAACCAAGCTCTGGCAGGCAGGGCAAATTTCCTTCTCCCCAGGGTCGTTAAAAAAGACCATTTCCCTGTTGAAGGAGAGGGAGGGAGGTGGGGATGGAAAGGGGAGCTGAGCCAGGCAGTGGGCTCGCCCTGCCCGCGCTGCCGCAGAGCCTCGGCTCTCCCGCCCCCACCGCTCTCCGCAGCATTAGGCACGTGGGATTGAGGGGGGCTGGATGGGTATGAAAGCAAACACACATCTGGAAGTTCCTCCAGTTAATTGGGCAATTATTCATACCACTCTTGCTGGAAGCAGCCTGCTACCGCCGAGCCAAAACCAACAACAACAGACTGCGGGCGTACTCCGTCCCCGTTCGGGGCAGGGAGGTGTGTGTGGCGAGCTGGGGCTGCCGAGGGCAGGGTGAGCCACGGGGGCACGGACCCGCTCCTGGGCTGCCCCTCTGGGCCATGGCCATGGGTGGGAAGCCCCCAGGTCCCGGGGAGGTGCTTGCTTCACTGCACATGTGGGCCCCGGGCTGGGAGGGGGCGGCTGCTGCTGTGGAGCACCAGGAGAACCCAAGTCAACCTGTGTTGGGTTTTATTAGGAGCTTGGCAGGCCGTGGTGTTGGTGAAGGTAGTCCAGGCCCAGCTGTGCTCTGTAACACTTTACTCCTCGTAAATAGTGGGTTTGCTGCCATTCCTGCCCAGCTCCCACCTGAGGAAGGCTCTGGCAGCCCACGTTCACCTTTTCCATCCCTCCTCCTTCCACTTCCTCCCATCCCTGGTTCCTCCTTAGCCGGACCAGCAGCACTGGGACATGTCTTCAGGCCCTGCTCACCTCTGGTGTGCTGTGCAGGTGGGGTGCTGAGGGAGGGCAATGCTTGCTGGCCTTGGCTTTGACACTTCATTCCCTGCAGTTTGCCCAGGAGCTGCCCCGAGCACCGGTTTTGTAGCACACCGTGCTGCAGTCAGAGCGGCTTGTCCCAGGGCAGAGGTAACAGACTCCTGGGGAAATGATGTGCAGGGCTGCCCCAGACACTATCAGCTTTGAAATGTTGTCTCTCCTCTTTCTCGTCTCTAAATCCAGCAGGATATACGATTGCTCCTAGAGCTGAGTGTGCCAGGGTTGCCCATCAGTGGGACCGAGCCACATCTTGAAACCATTCCCCTGGAGCTGCTGTTTGAATGCTTTGCCATGTTCCTTCCTCTCTGCTGAAGCTCACAGGAAGCCTACCCCCTCCTAGCAGAATATCTGGTACTGATAAAACCGATCCCCTTCTCTTAAACCGTGCCTGCCGTGAGGAGGTGGGGGTGCTGTGTTCAGCCCCTCTGCCTCCCACTTTGCCTGAGAGCGTGTCTCTGGCACTGGGGGATATGGTGGCAGCCTCAGAAATGCACACAGCATTGGGCTCCACCGGCATACTTGGAGCCACCTCCAGCCAACCCCAGCTGGGATGTGGATGGAGAAAAGTTCCCGTTGTTCCATTTTTCCTTGTCTTTTTCCTTGTTCCATGAGCTGGGTCTTCTTTGAAGAACTTTGCTGCCACTAACTCAAGATCTCCCTTAGGATAACGTAAATCAGACAGACAGTTTGGCTCCAGGATGAACATGGGAATGTAAGCAAGGCTACACTGGATCACACCATGGAGCTGCTGAGTGCGGGATCCTCTCCCCAGCATTGCTGGAGTGAGTGCTCTAGGAAAAGACTCGAAATAATGCATGCATGGCGTGCTTTCTCCTGCTCTTTCCTGGCAGCCCACAGATGTGATGAAAGGTTTATCTAGTGAGTGATCAGCTAATATTTTGCATCTTTGTTTGCCCATTTTTGAAGTGTTTTAGAAGCAGCGATGGTGCTAACTCAGAAAGGCTTGGGGACGTGAAGTTCTCTGCATGCAATTTTCGTAGTGCTCTCAAAAGTACCGCAAGGACATCACACCACGAAAAACCACTGGAGAGAGGAGAGCACGATTCTCTCTTACAGGAGAGAGCAAAGAATTGAAACGGCTTGTCTGAAATCTCAGCGGGGATCCTTAGCAGAGTGAGGTGTTGAAACCAGATGCTTGGAGTTCTGGTGACAGTTCAGCCTTCCTCTTTGATAGTCACCCACACAGAGATCTAAGGATGGGAGCTGCTCGTCGAGGAGCCAACGCAGAAATAAAACTAACTGGAGTGAAAACCTTCCTTACCTGTAGGAGGATGAAATCGTCCAGTTGGAAAGGTCAACCAAGAAAACTTACTTTGTGATTAAGAAATGGAAACATTGCTGAGGGTCCAGCTGAGCTGGAGGTGCTCAGAAAATCAAGGTAAGTGGTGCAGAGCAGATGAGAGAGGTGTGGTGTTGGAACGAGGAATGAGTCCGGGACAGGACCCATCAGCCATCCAGGAGGGGACAGGCTAGAGCCGCCAGCCATGCTGAAGGGATGAGAAAGGTATCGTTTGAAGTAGGAGGGTGTATGGAGCTGGGCATTGAAATGAAACAGCCGAGATACAAGCACCAAGGGACAGCTCTTGCTCTCACTGAAGGGAATGGACTGACTCCCATTGACGTCAATGAGGGCTGAACTGGGACCCTTGCGAGAACTATATTGAACACAGACAAATCCAGCAAAGTCAAAACAGATGATGCAGGCCGCTTAACACAGTCACAGGGAGCTTGTTGCGAAACCTCCTAACGAGGCAGTTCTGTCAAGCAGCCATTTCCAAGCCCAACAGGCTCCAGCCTAGGAAAGGAACATGGGAGGCTGTGGTGCTGGAGAAGGCACGCCCAAGATGGTAGGCAGAAATGGCACGGAGCGTGTCCTTGTGGAGGCTGAACATAACCCCGCTGGTAACCCGACTTCCCCGACCTCCTTGGCTACCTCACCGTAGCCCAGGCTGCTTTTTGTTCAGGTCTCCCTGTCCCGCTGATGAAGCTTCTCATGAAGCTGAAGGCGCGGACAGACCGGACAAGTTGTCATGGAGGAATCTGCTGCCATACATCAGCTGACGGCGGGGGGCATCCGCGTGCACACCCTTAATCCATGGCGCCTGCAAGACAACTCGAGTTCGCCAACGCGACAGAACCGCACTGAGCTGGCTGAAATGACCTGATTTGCACGGACTAAGCGAATGCACATGGACTGCACTGCTGACGCAGTCAGTGGTTGCCGCGTGATAGCCTGTTCCTGTGTGTGCCTTCAGCCTCTGACTCATCGCCCCAAACTCTTCCTGCGCTGCACTTCTCAGCCTCTGGTTCCAGGTTTACAGCGCCTGCCTTCCTCTGGGTCAGGGATGTCTGTGATCCTACCCAGCCTCTTGTATCTCCAGAGAGTAGTTGTGGCAGATCTCGTGCCCTGCCCTGCAGACACACGGCTGCCTCCCCAAGGAAGGCTGTCCTCATCCTCTTCATGGCCAAGGGAACTTGGGCAGCCAGCTCCTCCAGGGGGTGCTGGACATGGCTTGGAATATATCACCCGTCCCCACAAACGTCCATCCTTTTCCTGTCCAGCAGGCCTCCTTCATCACCATGACCCACCTCTCCATCTTTGCTTTTTCCCTCCTCTCGGAGAAAGCAGTGAGTCAAGACAAGGTGCAGTCCTGAGACAGCCAGAAGATGTGGAGCACCCCAGTCAGGTCCATGGGAAGATCTGGGCAATATCCGCTCTCTGGCACAGTGGGACTTTGGAAGAGGTGAAGGAGTTTAAAGGAGAGGCAAGATGAAGTTACTAGTATGGATTGTTCAATTGAAAAGAGAAGAAAATGAGTTTTTGGATGCTCCTCTGAAAGCGACCTGGCTTGTCCATGAGGGAGGCCTGGCTTGGGCTGTACAGATGAAAATTTGCTGGAGCCACATTTCCTCCATACCACATCAAAGCAGAATTCAGTCCTGGAAGTTCCATCACCCCTAAACCTGGAGCTGCATGTCCTGGCGGTGGTATGAGAGAAGGGAGAGACCTAAATCAGGTCTAAATTAGAAGCCAGAAAATGGAGTGGAAAGAGAGCACTGGGATGGAGACAGGCAGGGGGCATTGTTGCTCTTAAAATGGTTCTGTGGCTCATGAACTGCTTAGCTGTTCGGGGAAGGGGGGAATTTCACCCTTGATTCCCCCCAGACGGATTGGGCCACAGCTTTGCCTTCTTTTTCACCCTGGATCCACTGAAACAGAAGCATCTTGGGCAGGGAGCAGCCTCCTTGATGTCAGAGTAGTGCTTTGTGGAGGAACCTGACAGGGAAACCCTGAAGGTGGGGGGAAGCAGGGGCTGCACTGACCACTGAGGCATTGCCTGAGCTTGCAGGGACGGAGTGAGGAGAGCCAAAAGCTCAGCAGTGTTGGAGCTAGCAGATGTGAAGTGAGCAGAGAAGGGGCTCTGAGCATCTCAGCAGCTAAATGAAGGCTGAGCAAGGTGTGGACTTGCTGCTTCCTGGGGCAGAGGAATGAGAATCAGGATGTGGAAAAGGCAGAGGGACTCGACACTTATTTTGATGCTGGGACCAGTAACGTTTAGTGTCTTTATTAATGACTCAGAGTGCACTCTCAGTAAGCTTATGGTTGATAGCAGATTGAGGGCAAACAGTTGATACATTGGAGGGCACAGCTGCTATTCAGAGGGACCTTCACAAGCTGTCATCTATTTTATGCTGTGATGTGCATTTCAAGGCTGATGGCCTGCCTTTTCCCTGCTGCCTGTGCTGCTCGTTTGCTTCTTGATTGCATTTCAGGCAGCCTCTCTCTCTGGAGATGATGGAAACAAGTCTCCTTTCTCAATGTAAGCAGCTGAAGGGACTGTTTCGGATTTCTCACATCTCAAAGCAAGTGGAATTTGCACTGTGAACCCTAGTTTCATGCTTGTGGATTTCCTGCAGTAGCAGCATTGCCAGGAGCCACATGTAAGCTACTGTACCAGCCCAATGTGTTTTGCTGATGACTTGCCTGTGGGCCGTAAAGTGGGAAGGCGGCTGTGTCTGAGAGGAGGCACCCTCTTGGAGGATCCCTGCCCCAGGTTAGCTCTCCAGGCAGAGCCTGGCACGGAGCTGCATCCCTCTCTGTGCTAGCTAGCAAGGGGACCGTGTTCTGTGAGAGGAGCAACCACAGAGGTCCACACTGTGTGGCGAGTTGCAGAGCAGTAGCAAGGGTGGTGGGAACACACCAGCAGTGCCGCCTTGTTAGCTGTGCACAGCACATCAGCACTGCTGCATCTTCTGGGCAGCATCTGGGACAGCCTCCCCCGGCCGTGCTCCTCCTTTTCTTTATTAATGGGCACATTGTAAGATGGAGTGGTATTATTTATGACTGATTTTTCTCTCTCCTTTGTTTCTGCCTAGCAAACAACGTCCCCCTCCGCATCCCACGACTGTTCGCCTCCTTCAGATATCCGTGTGGGGATGTTTGTTGCTGTGACAGCATGCAGCAGCCAGCGCTGCCAAAGTCAATGCGTCCTGTGTCCATTCTGAGCAGGCTGGGACTGTTGGCTTCGAGTCTCCTGAGAGATCCCAAGGCTGTTTGTTGACTTTGCCCTTGGCCAGTGTTAGATAAATAGTGAACGTGTATTATTTTTGTGCTTCTTCCTCTGAGCAGCTCAAGTGCTACAGTGTCAGTCACTGACATCAGTTGTTTCCCCTGGATTGTGTTCTGAGTGGAGAAAAGTGATCTGTGAAATCTGCCTGAAAGGGTAAGGAAATCGTGGCCCTTCCTCCTGTTCTGGGGCCTAGATGTGCTTAATGCTACCTGCCCTTCTTGGGCGCTGCTCTCCCAAGAAAGGGGGCTACTTCTCTGCGTCACATCCTGGTGTTCTTGGTCATTTCTCGGTGTTAACCACTGTGTTTTATGGCTCTTGGACTCTGTGTCAGATTTGGGTGAAACAGGTCAGCAGGCTCCCGAGCTGTTGGGGATGGATGAACAGACATAAATAGCGTGATTGCATAAGTTTCATTTCTGTCGCAAACCAGACCGAAACAGCCAGCTCCACCATTCCCCGTTGGATAGCTTGCAACCGAAAGCATTGCCGAGGTAATGAGAACAATGCTTCCTGGTTCCTGGACAGGATCTTCCCTTGGTGTAAACTATTTCTATGCCATTGGAAGCAGTCAGCAGATGCTGATTTGCAGCAGCTGGCCTGAGACTGCAGAGCACACTTCCCACTGGACTCCAACCAGCAGAGGACAGACACGATGGGAGAGGTGACCCAAACTGTTTCTGGACTGCTCAGCTTTCCTGGCTACGTGGAGTTTCTGTTTGTGGCAGTAAAGTAGAAGATGAAGGCTAGCCTAGCCCTGCAGCACGGTACTGTGCTTTGGTTCTTCATCCTACGTCAATAAACTGTGCCTGATCTATGGGATTAGGCGAGGTCACTGTTCCCTTCCCTTCTGTGTGCCCAGCTGCCCTTCCCACAGCACTCAGCGAGGGAGAGGGCAGGTCAGACAGTCTGTAGTTGGCGTGGGTGACGGTTAGCACAAATACCACATTATAAACCACAAAAACAGTGAGCAGCGGGGCTGCTCTGGTGTGATTCAAGGCTCTCTAAGAAGAACAGGCGAGATAAGGAAAACCAGGCAAAGTGTCCTTGGAAAGATAAATGGAACAAAACAAAGCAAGTTACAGTTGAGTTGGGAAGCAAGCTCAGCGCTGAGAGCAGTGAAGGTGGTTCTAGACAAAGAACTGCAAAAATTTTGAAAGGGAGTCAGAATACAGAAAGCATGAGCAAGTGAGCAGGCTGTAACCTCCATGGAGCCTGCAGGAGGCACGGCTCCCCAGCACAGCATCTCCACCTTCCTGACACTCCAGAACTGTCTGCCCAGCACCCTGAGACACCCCTGTCCGACACCCACTCGCCGAGGAGAGGTTATTAATGCAGGTGATTTTGAGCACGTGGGCATAATCATGCCAAGTGCTTTTCCATCTGGGTTTCTCTCCTTCCAAGTGTGAATTGCCCCTCTACTGGGGGGTGCACGTGGATAGGTGCCACGGCACGCGGGAGCTGTGTGATGCTCACAGGGGTGGCTGGCAGTCCTGAGTCAAAGAGACGTGCAGCAAGTCTTTTAACGGGAGATGGGCTCAGGGAACTGGGTGCTCAGGGGACAAATTATTCAGGGGCATAACACTGCTGCTTGTGCTCCCGTGGAGGAGCTGGCCTGGAGAGCAGGGGCGGTTCAGAAGCAGGCAGGACAGCGGGGATGTGTCCAGGGGCTGAGCAGCACAGTATTGAGCCTCCAGATGTTGGCCTTCGTAAAGCTGCTCCTGGGATCTCCAGGAGATGATGGTATGTGCTCACTGTCTCATCCGGGCAGGCCTGGACACCCAGACACCATAAGATTTTTGCTGCAGCACCAACCTGAAAGTCTTACTTGGAGGCTGTGTGCACCCCTGCCTCCTGAGCCTGAGAGTGATCTGTGCATGAACGCATTTTGCAGGACGATGGGAAATGGAGGCACTGAGGTGTTGCTGTTGAGGTATGGGTGTTGCTGAAGGAAACACCTTCCCTCTGCCCCACGTGTGGGCTGCAGGCCATGCTGGACCACAGAGGTTCGTGGTGCTCATTGGGATCCTTCCTTGTTTTTTGACTGCACACCCGCGCACACATCCTGCCCCAGGGAAGGATGATAGGATGATGTCCTTACATTACCCAAACCCTTTCCATTTGGGCCCAAGGGCATCCACGGCTGAAAGAGGGGGACATCATAGTCGCCCCTTGTCACAGCAGCTCTTCCCAGTGCCACCCACAGCTGCTGGGAGCAGCCCCGCACACAGGTCCCGGCTCCACCAGCACCTCCTGTGTTGGGAGCACGCTGCCTTCAGCCAGGATGGCCCCAGGGAGAAGTGTGGGACAAGCACACAGAGCTAAAACCTCTCTGCAGCCCAGCTTTGCTGCTGGCCCCGACACGGTGCCCTTGCTTTGCTGCTGGCAGCACTGGCCTCCAGCCCTGTGCCTCCGTGCTCTGATCAATGAGCTGCCTTGTGCTGATGAGACCGGCTCAGAAAAGTGGTTTTTTGTCCGTCCAAGCAGGGCTCAGGGTCCTCCTGTGCCCGCACATGTGCCAGGCAGGGGCATGGTGAAGACAAGGTGATGGATCAATTGCTGGAAAGAAACTGGACAGTCCCAGGGCAGAGGGAAGTGAGTAAAAGCTTGCAGCGAGGAGCTGCTTCAGAGGAGCCTCCTGCTGAGCCACAAAGGGCTGCCTGGTGGCTGAGAGCGGGTGCTGAGCGGCTCTGTGCCACAGCCAGGACCCGACACGCTCTGGAAAATGCTCCTGCTGAGCTGTGTCCCTGGTGGCACACCTGGCCCGAGCTGCTCGGAGCGGCTGCAGGGTTCCCGGGCCGCGGGAGGGAGCAGCATCCCAGCTACCGCGCTGCTGGCAGCGCAGCCTGCCAGGGAATTACGGATTAATGTGGAACTGATCTGAGATGAAACACTTTGGATCAGGACCACAACCAAAAATATTTTGAGTCGGATCAAACTGAACCAAACAAATCTGTTTGTTTCCTGCTTTCCCAGCAGACAGTCAGCCTTAAAGGTCACAGAGCTGCGAAGCGTGGCTGGGCACAACTGCATTTTTCTTTAGGAAAAGGAAAAGGACAGAAAATTCCTGAGCAGCTGCCCGATGGGTGAGAAAGGGGCTGAGTCACCTCTCCTGATTTTAGGGCACTTTTTGAGGAGCTGAGTCTGGGAACCCTAGGATGGGGAGAGCCAGGCATCTCCAGAGGGGAGGTCCTGGCTCCCCAGGGGACACAGCCAGCAGGGTGCAGCTGACCACCTGCATCCTCAGGGATGCTGAGGAGAGGCTGAGGCTCCTCCGAATGGCTGTCTGAGCTCCTGGTGTGGGGAAGCAGGAGTCTTTCCAAACCTTGAAGACTGTGTCAACACGGCACGAAGGTATGCAGACAGGTTTAGGCAAAGAGGGACGAGAACAATCAGACTTATCCATTCCGACAACTGCTGATTTGATAACTCCCTGTGCTGTTAGCTGGCATTAGCCCGTGACCCAGAGGCAGAAATCTGCAGAGACAGGCTTTGTGGCCATTCCAGCTGCTGATCCCCGCTTCTGAAGAGCAGGGTCCCCATCCTGTGGCCATCACCCTGTGGGGACGCTGAGCCCTGCACCAGGCAGCCCGGGGGCTGTTCTCACTCACGTGCTGCTGCTGCGGGGAGCTCCTGGCGGGGAGCCCTTCTGGAGGAGCTGCTGGGGGGCTGGGGAGCTGCTGGCTCCCACCCAAGCACTGGTTCCCTCTGATTGAAAGCTGAGGGCTCTGCTGTGCTCCCAGCACAGTGCTGTGAGCTCTCCTCAGCTGCCGGCCGGTCCCCGGGGCCATCTCACCCGGCACTTTTTCTGCAGGTGGGAGCAGCCCGGAACAGAGTGGGCTCCCAGCGAGGTGTGTGATGCTCCACACGTGGCTGGCTGCAGCCCCTGGGGACCTGCAGGGCTGCCGCCAGCTCCTGCAGCCTTCCCGGTTCCTGTGCGAGCCGGGATCTCCCAGGCAGGTGCCTGAGGGAGCAGCCTGGGAGGTTCCTTGTTGCAGCTGAGCCTGGCGTGAGCAGCAAACCGGGGATGCTCCTTCTGGAGAAGCAGAGCAGGAGCCAGACACGGATGTGTGCGAGCAGCTGTGTACACGTTCCGATGTGCGTAGGGACTCACGGGGTGTGCTCAGCCTGCGTCCTTCGTCCCCGCTGGTATACTCGTGTTTACTTGATGCAGGCTCGTTTCTAAACTAAGAACATGCACTTTAAATTTGGCAATGTCTCTTTAATTCAAAGAGCATTTAAGATGCTCAGATGGATCTGGCAACTGCGGTCTGTTTTTATTAGTAAAATGATAGCGTATGATATGAAAGTCTGTTTTCATTGCCCTTGCTGAAAGAGATGCCAAATGCAAATCCATTTAGAGACGCAAACCGGATTTATAAACTTCCTTTTGCTGTGCCTATTAAACCGGTGACAAGCCAGGGCCTTGGAGTTCCTCTCCTCTTCCAGACTGGGAGCTGGGTGCTGCCTTGCAGCGGTGCCTGCCGGAGCAGCGGCAGAGGGTGCTCTTCCCCAGCCCGGAGCTGGCCGCAGGCAGCCAGGCAGCGCTGCCTGCCCAGGAGACACGCAGCTCTCCGTGCCCGGAGCCAGCTGGAAAGTGGACGGGAACAAACTGGCAGGGCTCCCCAAGCAGCTCTGGTGGAGGCAGCAGGGGAGGCCCACGGAGCTCTGCTCGGGGAGGCTGCTTGTGCCTCCCCGCACCTCCTCCTGGCTGTGCCCGCAGGCTCACCGCAGTCAGCTCGGTCACCACGGCCCGCGGGACAATCCTGGGGGTGTCCTGGGGAGTGGGGATGTGCCCAGAGCCACCCTGCAGTCTGAGGCACAGGAGAGCTGCTCTCAAACCTCCCTGTCCTTGGGAACATGCCTGGCTGCTGGGGATTTCTGCGGGTTCCCTTGGGCAGCCTCGTCCCTTTCTCTCTGTTTCTTGCCCAGGACCCAGGGCCCTGGCAGCCACGTTCAGAGGTTGGACCAGGCGATCCTGGAGATCTCTTCCAACCTAGATGACTCTGTGGTTCTGTGATCCACAAAGCCCAGGGATGTACCTACGTACTCATCTCTGTCTCCGTGACCATTCATCCTGCTCCACGGAGGGGCTCACACGGAGCTCTCCTTGGCATCCTGCCCCCTGCAGAGGGGAACGATGCTGTGCTGGGATGGCTGTGCAGGGCCGAGGTGCTGGGCAGGGTGCTCTGCCCGTGCTCGCTGTGTTCACCCTGTTGTTGAGCTCTGCACTGGATCGAGCTGTGGTCCTCCACCCCTCACAGCCACAATTTCAGTGAAATGCAGAGTACATCACGTCCCTGGGTAACGCCACCTGAAAGGAAAGTGTCAAGGGGATTCTCGTCTGCAGATGGGCCCTCACACTCCTCCAAACACCTGTAAGGGACCTCCCCAGCCTCAGCATTTCTAACTTTCACATCGTCTCCTTGTAACATCCCAGCAGCCGCTCTCCTGGAAGTTCTTCTGGGAACCTTGTGACCCTGATCCCTAATGCTCGAGGGCCACATGTGCCCAGCACAGTGCCACAAGGCACAAAGGAGCAGCACCCCGCAGGCCTGTGGGTGCAGCCCCCCTGCCGGGTGGGCATCCACACTATTGTAAGCCCAGGAGATGAAGGGCTTGTTCAGTGTTAGCAGCATATACTCGTTATGATGGTCCAGAATATTTATTATATTTTTTTTCCCAAAGCATCTGCAGTCCTGGGGACACCGCTGCTGAATCTGACCTGAATCTTCCACCTGATGCACCTGGCACAGGGAAGGGGAGAAGAGAGCCCAGGCTGCCTGTGACTGATGGAGCACATGAGGCTGCTTGAGGCAGAGGTGAGCTCTGGGGTCATGGGGACGGCAGAGGGGTGCTCAGGATGCAGGGGAGAGCTTTGGTGCCTGCAGCATTGTCCCTGCTCTGCCTGCAGCAGGCAGCACTTTGGCCTGGGTATGGTGCAGGGCATCAGCCCGCCGTCCTGTCCTCCTGTGAGGGGTCGTGGCCTGCCAGGTACATCCTTGTGGTGCTCGGGAGCGGCCGCTGCCCCAGCTGGCACTTCCCAGCTGAGAGCACAGGCGGAGGGAAGTGATTCACTCAAAGCCACCCAGTGAGTCAGTGGCAGAACCGGGAATAAAGCACAAGTCTTCTCCTGCTCAAACCACTAACTCAGCCAGCTCCTCCGGGGAGGTCGGGTGCGTTCAAGGGGACCATGAACTATTCTCTCGCCTGTTTCAGCAGTTTCCAAAGAATCAGGGCTGTGGAAATAATCCAGTCCCAGCTTCTCAGCAGAAACTCTGCTCCAAACTGCACTTGTGAGATCAGTTGTTTAGAAAAACATAATGAGCCCAAGTAACGAGGCTGCTGCTCCTGCCAGGGTGTAGCACGAAGGTATTTGGGCAAGGGAGAGAGCAGCGAGCTGGGTACAGAGACCCTGGCTTCAGCGACTGTGCAGTCTCAGGTGAGTCTGAGGTGCCTGGGGACTTCTAGAATGGGTTCTAACAGCTCAGCCACAGCAGCTTAATGACTTACTGCCCTTTCGTTCACCACTGTCCCTGTGCACACTCGTCTGCATGGCCTGTAGTGGAGCTGGCTGCAGTGTGAGGAGATGAGGCTGCTCCCTCCAGCCCAGCCAGGCTCATCCTCTTTCCCTGCTGCCCTGCAGCTGGGTTCTGCAGCACACAGCCAGCAAATGAAGCCTGCCAAGGCCAGCAGAGCTCCTGCCTGCACCCTGTCCACGCCGTCCCTGGGGTGCGCAGCTTGCTCTGCCCCCCAGCATCTGGCCATGCCGCCCTGCTGTGGGCTGGAGCCTGACAGCCAGGGCTGGCTGGGGAAATGAACTGGAGACATGATGCTTCTTCTCCTTCTCCTTCTCCTTCTCCTTCTCCTTCTCCTTCTCCTTCTCCTTCTCCTTCTCCTTCTCCTTCTCCTTCTCCTTCTCCTTCTCCTTCTCCTTCTCCTTCTCCTTCTCCTTCTCCTTCTCCTTCTCCTTCTCCTTCTCCTTCTCCTTCTCCTTCTCCTTCTCCTTCTCCTTCTCCTTCTCCTTCTCCTTCTCTCCCACCTTCACCATCGCAGCACCCAGGGGTGGGAGCTGGCACCGGGCTGGCCGCTCTCCTGTCCCACGTGTGGCAGCCCTGCTGCCCTTTCTACCCAGCCCTGCTGCCTGGCTGGGATTCGCCTTTCAGAGCAGCTTATCTCTGTTTCCAGTGTGCGGGCTCAGCCAAGTTGTGCATGTTTCTTGTTTGTTTGTTGTTTCAGCCCTACGCTCCGCCAGCCGTGGTGGCAGGCAGCGCCTGCAGCCAAGCCCACAGCGACCACAGGGGTGGACCTTGCTAAACCTCGCAGCCCTGCTGCTGGCGTGGCCGGGCCAGCCCAGGCGGCTGCCGTGGCAAGCGGCAACGGCCCCCGTGGAAAGGCTGTTTGTTTACCCTGGGCCACAGGCGCGCTCGTGCGGAGTCTGTGGGGCATGGGCCAAGCCGCAGTGTCTGGCGAGCAAATGCGAGGGGCTGGAGCGCGCAGGACATGGGAGCTGTGGTTTCTGCAGGCAGAGGAGCTGGTGCATGGCTCCGGCGGCAGCTTGGAGGAGAATTCGCACCGGGGTTTGGAAAGGAAGGGATGGGGAGAGCCCCGGCCCTCTGCGGCTGTTGGGGTTCCCATCGGCTGCTCCGGAGGTTGGTCTCACATCCGCTCCCTTTCCTGTACCATGGTGGTGGGAGCCTGTCCTGGCGGCTCCGGCTGCTCCGGGCAAGGGCTCAAGGGGTGTGAGGAGGTGCTGCTGTCTTGGCTCAGAGAGCCCAGTGGCTGCAGCCGTGTGGATGCCTTGCTGGCCTGGTGATCCTGCTCGTGATCCCAAGGTCTTCTCAGGATGGATTGCTCGGCTGGAGAAGCCAGGCCAGCAGGTGGACAGCGCTAACCCCTCTGCATCTCCACTGGAAACGAGCTTTCACGTACCCAACCTGGCAGTTCCCTTCGGAGGAGAGGATGTGCCTCCACCTTCCTTTCCCCGGTGGAACCAAAGCCCAGCCTTTTCCTGAGGAGGCAGGGATGGAGGCCTGCTCTGGACGGGCACCCTACCTGCACCCCTTTGGCAGGCACCGCTGCGCTGAGTGTGCAGAGGCGTGAGGAAGCACAAGGCCTCCGGTGCAGCCAGCACCCGATGCCACCCCGACCACCCTGCCTGATGGACACCCCAGGCACCCCGTTGGGAGCATCTCCCCTTCAGGTGCCTGGTTCCTCCGGCTAGCTGTCGGGCACTGGTTCCCAGCCACGGAGGAGCACTGGGCCGCTTTGCTGCTGCTCCAATACCCAGCGAAAGCTGCCGGGGCGGCTGCAGAGCCAGCGCCCTTGGGGAGGCAGGGGGCGGATGTCTGCATCCTCTTCTGCACCTCATTAACAACAAGGCGTCCCCTGTCACCAGCTCGCCGCAGAGCCCTGCGTGGGATCCCACTCCCCCCAGGCTGCAGCGCTCAGTTCTCCCCCGCCTGCTGAAAACACCAGGGGGGCTGCTAATAACTTTGCCAGGCCGGGACTGAGCTGGGAGGGCTCCAGCTGGCGTGCTGCGGTTAGCCCAGGGCTCAGCAGTCCTCTGACACTGGAACCCCAGTGGGAGAATTATTCCCACACGGGCAAGCAGTCAGAAATCAGGGCCAGGCTCTGTTCGCTCACCCTGGGTGCTCTCAGTGTCGGGATAGTGTTACTGTCATTGCTTAAATTGTGCTGCCTCTCACAACAGGCAGGGGGAGAGGGGAAGTCCGGAGGGTGCCCCTGTCCCGTCATGCGTGCTCTGGGATGAGGTGAGGGGACCCTGTCCTGCACGTGCAGCCCTCAGCCCCATAAACGAGCCCTGTCCATGCTCAGGAGACGTGGTGTGGACCCAGTGCAGAGCCCAGCCAGCTGGGCACGACCTGGGCCCTGCGTGGTGTAGGGTCCAGCAGCTCCTGTTGGAGGTGCTGCCGTGGCAGGATGGGATACAGCAGCTCTCTGGGACGAGTTATTGCCCTGCAGCTGCTGGTAGTGGCAAGACCAGCACCGTTATGCTTCCCCAACAATCTCTTTATACCAATTTCATGCCTTGGATCTGCCCAAGATCTGCCCTTTTTCTACACGGAGAATGGCACGCAAGAGGCTCCTCCTCCACCCACAGACCCTGGCCCGCCGCCACTCTGTTTGGAGACCGTGGCAAAGTCGTGCCACACTTTAATTACATCAATTAATTCCTGAATACCAGCCTTACTGTGGCATGGGGCAGGGCAGGGGGGCTGGGAGCTGGGCGCACAAATGGGCTGTTGTATTGTCCTCCTGTCTCATCGCCTGCCAGGTCCCACTGGCCTGCCCCCGCTCTCAGAAATGCCTCAGCATCCTTGTGGCCTGCCCGAGGCTGCTGGCTGCAGCTCCTCTCCGAAGTGGATGCTCTGCACCATTTCTGAAGGCTCCTTGTGCCGGGGGAAGGAAGAACAAGGGCTGGGACCTTCGGAGAGGGCTGGGGCCCAGGGGAGCTGGCAGCACCGTGCCTGTGCCTGGTGCTGCCCTGGTGCCACTGCCTGGGGGTGCAGGTTCTCCTCCTCAGGGCTCTGCTGCTTCCCAAAAGGCTGCCCATGGTGCCGTGCACTGATGTGGAGACCAAGGAAGAGGGACCTGAATGCTTGTTGGACCTCCCTGGGGAAAAGATGTGCCCTCTGCAGTGATGCAGGTACCAAGCCGCCCTCCTCCTTCGTGAACCCCAGGAGCTTTGCACAGAAACACTCTAGAAAATACTGCCTGCCCCTTGCTGTGCTGCTCTCAGGGTCAGGGCTTGCTGTCAGAAGCCGCTGCTCTTGCAGGCTGGGCAGGACCCGCCGATGTCTCCCCATCCCAAGGGCCTCGCACTGGTTTCAGGGCAGAGCCCCTGCTCAGGTTGGGCTGGTCAGGGAGCATCCTCACGGCTCCTTTCCCCTTGTGCCCAGGAGCCCCTCTAGAGCCCCTAGCTCCAGAGTTAAGGCCACCTTCCTCCTAGGTTAATCCTCTTTTGCTCCGAGGGTGTTTTATCTGCAGCCATGTAAAGATTGCCGGCAGGGAGCCGGGGCTGTGCTGGGGGGGAGCAGCCCTGTGCAGAGGCCGGGTGGGCAGAGCTGCCTGCTGGGTGCTGCTTCGGCAGCAGGGCCAAGGCAGCGGCTGTTGGTGGCCCCCCTCCCGGCGGAGAGCATTTTGACAAGGCAGTTTAATTCAGCCCATTGTGATGCTATCTGCAGGAGCTTCTTTTGTGGAGGGTTTTTGCTCATTACGTGGGGGCATCTGCCAGCATTTCCCAGCCGCAGGTCCCAGCCTCAACATTGCTTCGAGTGCTGTGAGGTACCAGGAGCTGAGGCTTGTACTGCTGCCCCCCCTTCCTAGCCCCCACCCCAGCCCCCTGGTGCTCTGCTCACGTGCTGGAGCCCTGCTCACAAAGTGAGCTGGCAAATGATTAACGTGTGTGTGAAAGTCAGATGTGCTTTGCATGGATTGCATGCAGCTGGACCAGAAAGGAGGGAGAGAATGAAAAAGGGGAAGAGAGAAGAGAAGAGAAGAGAAGAGAAGAGAAGAGAAGAGAAGAGAAGAGAAGAGAAGAGAAGAGAAGAGAAGAGAAGAGAAGAGAAGAGAAGAGAAGAGAAGAGAAGAGAAGAGAAGAGAAGAGAAGAGAAGAGAAGAGAAGAGAAGAGAAGAGAAGAGAAGAGAAAGAAAGACAAAAGAAAAGGAAAAAAAAACAACTGAGATCAAAGCATCCTATGGAAGCAGCCCAGTCTCATGTGCTCCCTGAGGTGCTCTGGTGTTGGATGGCATGCCCTCAGAGCTGTCTGGAGGAGAAAGACAGGGGCTTTGCTGTCTTCGTCCTCCTGGATGAAGCCAGGAGCCATGAAGGGTGCTGGGGGGGAGCTGGGGGTGGCTGCAGGATTCTGCACCTATGTGTGTGCAGGTGGCCAGCCCCTGGGGAGCCTCTGGGGGCCAAGTGGAGCCCCAGAGACTGTCATGAGAATGAGTGATGGGAGGAGGCAGGGTGCTGGTGGGGGACATCCTGCTATCCCCGATCCATCCTGGCACAGCTTTGTGCACAGAGCAGCCCCTTGCAGTCCCAGGGTGCTGCCGTATGTGTGCTTGGGTGGACTCCTGGGGGCCACGGCACCGGCTGGGCAGGAGCCCTGCTGGCTCTGCTGTCTTTTCCCAAAAGCACTCAGCCCCTGTGGCTGCCTCTGCGCTCGTCTCGTGGAGCTGACGCCGTGTCAGCACAAGCAGGCGCCGGATCATTCGCAGCTAAAATGTTCCGTTTGCAGCAGAGGGTTAGAAAACAAACAGCTCTTCCAAAACAAATGGGACTCATCGGCCCGAGCAAAGGAGAGAGCTGCCAAGAGGCTGCTGGGAGTAAAAGGCCACACAAACATTGGTTTAATCCCTCCGTCCTCCTGCCGTCAGCAGGGATGCTCTAGCAACATCCCCGCAAGCTCATGCCCCGAGCTGCTGAAGGGCACCAGGGGCTGCCTGGGGGTCGCTCCTTGCCCCCATCTCCTGAGCTCCTGCCTGTGCCTTTGGAGGGGAGCAACCTGCAGGGGCACAACAGTGAGGACCAGGGGCTCTTTTCCTCTTTGTTGCACGCTCCCCTGCTCAGTTGTGGTGAAGCACAGGGCACCAAGCCCCCTTGGGCTGCCCCAGTCCCCAGGATGTGTCCATCCACGTGGGGACAAAAACGGGAGCATCTGGTCCAAGAGGAGAGCAGCACAGGGCTGGCTTCGTCTACATGCCCCATCTGTGGCCACCGAGCCAGTGCAGTGCCCAGGCCATGGCTCTGCAGGTTCTTGGGATCCCAGGAGTGGAGCTGGTGAAGGAGAGGAAGAAAGGTGGAAGGTTTCCTTCAAGGTGCAAAGAGAGAGGGTGAGAGGTGGCAGCATGAGCTGGAACAAAGGAAATTCACAGTAAATGAAAGGGCAAATCGTGAGGCCATCGTGAGGGTGGTCAAATATTGTAGTAGGGACCTGGAGAGGGGTTGGAATCTGCCTTTGGGGACACTCAGGTCTTGGCCAGGCCAGCTTGGGAGCAGCTTGCTTGGAGCTGGCTCGGGTTGGAGTGGGGCTGGGGGAATCCTCAGAAGGGGCCAGAGCCCAGCAAGCCCTGCAAGAGGTGTGGAGCTGGGCTGGGGACAGGGTCCCTGCTGCAGGGGGCTGTAGGTGAGATCCCCACACTTGCAGCCCAAATGGGGCAAGAGCAGGGGGGCACAGGGACTGCTCCCCTTGCTCCCCTGCTGAAGCCCTGCGTCTGTCTGCTGTGTCCTTGCACCCTTTTTTCTGGATTCATGCTTGGCTCTCGTGGCCTGGAGACCACCCTGCTTCCTCCTGCTCCTTTGCCTCCTCTCATTCTCCTTCAACATTTTGCTCCCCAAAGGCCCAGCATAGGTGCCCTATGCGCATGGTGCCTTGTGTTGTCTGCTTCGATCTTGATCACCAGAACCACCGAAAAGGCAAATGTCCTCTGCAGAACCTGGTACAAATCTCAGCAGTATCTGGAAAGTGTAGAATCCGCTCAGAAAATGTCTATGGAAGCGGAAAAAAATATCAAAAGGTAGAGGAAAGAGAGAAGAAGACAGCCCAGCAGACAGACAGCAACCCCACGAGACCTTCCCCTCGGGAGCAGGAAGTGGGAAACATAAGGAGCCATTTATTTTAAGTAAACTATAAATATCGGACTACAACAAACGCATGTAAGAAAAGAAAAGTTGGTCCAAATCCAAAGATTTCCAAGAGGTCTTGAGCAAACATGTGTGATTGAGTCTGGCAACTCTGTGTGTGCGTGTGTGCTGGTGCGCGTGCTAATCAAGGGCTGCAGAGCAAGATAGAGCGTAATCCCCCCAAATGAAAACCAGATCGAATTAAAAATCAAGACAAGAATGCAACGGAGTCTCGAGGCCAGTGATAAGATCAGTGTGCGGGGGGTGGGCCGTGTCCCCTTTTGGTTTGTCAGCGTCTGGTGGGTGCACCCGCACGGGGCCTGCCACGGTCAGGGAGGAGCTGGGGTAGCGCTTCTCCACCACCAGGACCAAAAATGCCCCTGGAGGGGTGCTGGGGAGCGTGGCCTGGCATGAACAGAGCTCCTGTTTCAGGGAGACCCCCGAGGTCTGGTGGCTGGTCATTTGGCACTTCCTTGGGGGTGCCCGTGTGCGTTATTGCAGTGAAATGGGGGGTCCCGCAGGCAGCAGAGCCCGGCCGTCAGTCACCAGGGTGTGGTGGGGGCCCAGACTGTGGGCCAGGAGGGACCACTTGTCTGTGTGGTACTTTGGGGGCACTGTGGCTCTGCTGTAGCCTCAGCTCAAAGCCAGCAGAGCAGCTTGTGGAGCCAGGGATTGAGGCACACCTCGTCCTGGCTTCTCGATGGCGGAGCAGCTCTGTGCCAGCACACGCCGCCCCTGGGCCCTGCCTGGAATATGGATGGTGCTGGAGGCGGCTCTGGGGCTGGGCCCAGACCCAGCCTCTCACCTCTGCTGCGAGGCATTGGCACTGGGATGCCTGCTGGCATCACCTACCAAATCAGTCCCTCACGCCCTAAACTGGCAGGCTCAGAAAGCAGGTCCTGGGACACAGAGCTTCGGCCTCAGCCCACAGCCCTGCCGCCCGATTGCACCTTGCCAGTGCTAGTGGCTCTGTGGTCATACTTGGGCATCTTTCAGCTGATCTGACGAGCTCAGTTTACGCCTGTGTGCGCACAGGCCTTGGCAGCCTGCTCACAGAGTCCTGCTTTAACCTCAGGCGGGGAATAAATCTGATGGGCACGAGGTGCCGGCCCTTGTCACGCTCCCAGGCTTGATGACAATTAACATATTGCTCCGTGAACGGTGCCTGCTTTGTGTGACCGCTCTTATCTCAGCGAGCTGACATGTTTTGCCCTGTATTTTCACCCATGTGAAGTATCACCCTGGCCCTACAGGCCGGCTTGGCTTTCCCACACTGCCCTCCCGGCAGCAGGACGCGCCAATGGTTCTGCTGTGTGGTACGGCCCCATCCCTCCCGACAGGGCCCGAAGCTCAAAGGAGGCACAGGAGTGGGGACAGGGACCCCTGCAGCACCCCTGGGGCTGGGTTGGGGATATGAGCGGCTGCAGAGCCCACAATGAAACCTGTGGCAGGTTCACCCCAGCAGCCTGGCTGCTGTGGCTTGTTGTTTTTGGATGCCCACCTTGGCGGGCGGCTCATGGGCCTGTGTGCTGCTGGCATGGGGCTGCTCCCTCTGAAAGGGCTGTGCTGGGGTGGGCGGCCGTCACCTGGCAGCCGGGACCCAGCAGGGCTTTGAGGTCCTGGTCCTGCTGTGCTGGGACAGTCCCGCAACGTCCCCCCTTGGAAGCCCCAGGATGGGGCAGGATGTGATGTGCCACCCCCAAGGGTGACGGCTGGTGGCTTCCCAGGGTGGCCGGTGCCCAAACTCATCCCACACAGCCCTTTTTGTTCTCTCCAGCTTTCACCAAGTTGAAGGGTGCTGGAGTGAACCAAGCCTGGCCAACACTCACTCCACGATGCCTCATGCTGTGCACGGGAAGCCACCAGAGGGAGGTGTCCATCCCCTCAGCTCACAGCCATCAGTGCTGCCTGTTTGATCCTTCAGGAGAAGTACCCAAGTGTGCTCAATGCCAGATGCGTCTGCGGTATTACAAATAATCCAAGTAACAGATTACTGTGTCACCACTTGTTTGCTCTGTGTGCCACCAGCATTGTCTTACATCTCTGTGGTCACTGCGGCCTCTCCAGCTGCCATCACTTGTCACCATCAGTCACACGCACTACCCTCAGACTTGGCCATTAGGCAGATTAGCCTTAATTGGTACTGCCCGTCATCACTAATCATTATCTTCATTGTCAGCTTCAACACCACCCAATGCCTACAATTTCCACTTATTAGGAGCGTGGAGGATTCTTTGGCGCGTGGTGTCTCTGATCCCAGATCAGATACCCTGTCTGAAGGGGACTCCCTGGCTGGGCGTCACATGCGGGGACCCCAGCTCCGTGAGCGGGGTCTGCTGGTGCTCCCAGCACGTTGAGCAGCTTTGTCTCCTCTTGGCTCCGAATCCCGCTCTTGTTTCACCTGCTGCTGGCGATGGGATGCAGCTGTGGTGAAATGGGACCCATCTCGTGCTCCCTCGGGGCCTGGGTGAGCTAAGGGGGCTTGGGCCATCACACCAGGCTGCCCCAGGTCTTTGCTGGGACTGCGTTTTGCATAGTCTGAAAGTGGGACGTGGCAGCAGCCGGCTCCCTCTCCATACCCCTAGGGTTCTCTGTTGGGTTCCTCTCTGTTTCCACAGGCTTTTTGGGCAGGAGCAGGCACCCAACAGGTGGGCACATGGGACTGGTGTCCTTCGGCTGCTTGAAGCTTTGCTGCCAGGGTGCTCAAAGCAGGGCAGGCGCAAGGCAGAGGGATGGTGCCCATGGGAGGGCAGAAGGCACAATTCCTGTCTGATGTGCTGCCAGTCCCGGAGAGGGGGGGAGCAGCTGTGGCGTGTTTAGGAGGGACACAGAAAATATCGAGGTGGGCTATGGGGAAGGTCAAACAAATCATTTATTTTCAGTCACAGTGGTCAGATGTGAGCGTCTCTGTTTAGGAATCACATCCAGATGCTGAAGTTAAACATCTGGGCTTCACCCCTGTGTTTTGTCTACACCCCCTGAGCGCGGCACAGCCTTTGGAGCCATCTGCTGAGGCGCTCTCACCTCGTTCATCAGCCACCCCTCACCTCCAGCCAGGGCTCCCAGATCCCCTCCGTTTCCGCAGCTGTCACTGGTGCAATGAGCCCACAGGCCTCAGATTCATGGGTGTTTTGCTCTTGTCCCTGGGGAGGTGAGGAAACAGCAATGTGGGAGCACTTTTGGTACAGCTTTGAGTTGTTCCTTTCATGTCCTGGAGAAGAAGAGGGCTCTTTGTGCCAGGAGGGGGGTGGACAGAGCATTCTTGTCCCCAGCAGGGAGCGGGGCTTGGTGCTCGCTACGTGCCTCCAGCCCTGCACCCACGGGGTGCCAGCTCTTCCGTGGAGGTTTGTGTGCCGGGCATCTGCTGCCCAGGCAGCTCACGTCCTGTTGAGCAACTCAGCTGCTCAACAAACAAATCAATCTGTGGGAGGAGGTCTTGAAAACCTAAGTGCAGCCAGTGCTGGAGCATAGCTGGCGGTGTGGCCGTGCTGCAGTGAGGCTGGTGCCGGCCAGGCTTGTTCCTGCAAGGCACCAGGAGCAGGGTGACCCTGGTGGAGACGGGGCTGGGTGGGCAGGGGGCTGGGACTGCCACAGCTGCACCCCCAGTTCCAAGTTCCTGAAAATCTCTGCAAGAGAAAGACTCTCCCGGTGTCCCCAGCCTGCTCACATCTGTCTATCACCCAGTTTCCAGTGCTGCAGGCTTGGGAAGGCTGCAGTGGGGCATTGGAGAGCCCAAAGAGGGACCTGAATTGCAGCTGTGGTGACAGTCCTGCTTTCCCGTGCAGGAGCCCGAGGCTCAGTATATTTTACAGTCTTGTACCAAGGACACTCATCACCTCTGGAACTGGCTGAATAGTGAAATTGTTTCCTTTCTGGAGGTTAACCATCAGTGACTGATGGCAGAGATGGGGTTTTGAAGCAGAGCTGGACAAACACAACACTGAAATCTTCCTGGGTACCATGGAATCTTCAAAATTCGGATTTCAATTTAAATACCCCAATTGATTCTTCTTGTTCAGAAGGGACTAAAGAGCAAGAAGCCCGTTGTTCAGCTGGAATCCTCCATCCTCAAAGCTTGATGGTGGCGAAGCATCCTGTGCTGCCTGTAATAGCTGCACTGTGTATCAAGGAACCCTGCACTTACTGCTTCCCACCCAGAGACCTGGAACAGGCTTACCAAGAGATGTCCCTTCTGTTTCACACAGGGAAAACAAAGCCCTGATACATGTCCCCTTCCCTAAGGCAGGCAGCAGAGTTGGGGGCAGAGCTCTGGTCCCCAGCACCTCTCTGTGATGAGCCTGCTACAAGGGGACCTCTCCAGCAGGGTTCTCGGCTGCTGACAGAGGAGGATGAGCCATTGCCAGGAGCAGAGATCACAAACCTGGATGGGAAGTGCAGCTTCATGGTCAGCGCTTCCTTGGCTCAAAACTTCAGGCACATAAAGATCAAAGAGCTTTCCCATGCTTTGCTTCATTCTTCTGCTGGGAAACTTTGTAAATGTTCTGGCACAGGCAGCCTTGAAGCACCTTCTCAGTGAAGATCAGATCCAAGATAATAAAAGAGAAATTTGGTTCCTTTCAGGGCTTCCAAGGGGAAGGGATTCTGAGCACAAGCTGGAGCAGCAGAGTCTGGGTGTGTTGGCAGTGCCCCCGGTCCCATCTCCTCCAGCTGGGGCTGGGAGAGCCGCTGGCTCTGGGTCCTGGATGCAAGGCCCGGTCCCTATTTCCCAATGGCTGGCTCCGTGCACAGGCAGCTCTGCTCAGGATGTGTCAGCTGCGGGCAGGCAAAACTGACCTTCATGTGTCTGGCTCCACAGGGCACATTGTCCTTCCTTTGCTTTTTTTTTGGTCTTTTAATCCTTTTTTTTTTTTTTTTCCTGAGACTTCAGTTCTGCTGTGCCGAGGTGCAGTCACACGTGGTGATGGGGCTGATGCTTGCCTCCTCCTGTGGGGGACGGAGATGGGGGTCAGCCCAGCAGGGCCAGCAGCCCCAGTGTGCTGAATGTGCTCTGTCTGCTGCCTGCCCATGCCCTGAGCCTGGAGAAATGTGGGGACTGGCTGCAGGGAGCTGAGCAGCAGCCGCAGGGACCATGCGTGGTACTGCTGTCGGCAGTCCTGGCACTCACCTGTGACATGAGCTCTGTCCTGCCATCAGATTTCTGGCCTCCTGTTCGGGCAGGCCAAGCCTGAAGAGACATTTGGAGCTGATTAATTAGTCAAAGGCAAATATGTCTAGAAATAAGGAACAGCTGGCCACCTGAAATGGAGACCAGCAGTAGGTTTATTTCAAGGCCAGAGGCAGCAAGCAGGAGCTTGGGAGGGTTTGGGGATTTGTCGCAGCTAATGGCTGTGTGACAAAGTCTCCTTGTCCCTGGTAGCAGTCCCCTCGGGGCTGGCTGGTGATGCTCTGCAACACCTTAGCTGCAGTTTTTGTTTAGCCTGGCCAGCAGGAAGGCTTGCCTTATGCCTCCAGTTGGCTGTGGTTCAGAAAGGGATCAGAGAAATGCTGGTGAGTGGGTGGCTGTTGAGCTCAGTGATTTGGGTGTCCCGGAGAGCCGACTACTGCTGGGAAGGTCTCTCTTGAGCTCTTCTATTTTTCCCCAAACATCCACAGTCAGCTAATACTGGACACCCAACCCTGGCCACACAGGCCTTCTGATGTAACCCCGTGCGGTGAATTGAAATGCATCCCCGTGAGCTCCCTACAAAGTTCATCTTTCTGGCCTCTTTTTTTGCCTCTTCTTCCTGAGCGTAGGTCCCAGAATTTGCTTTTGTCCTCAAGAGGCTGGAAAAATCAACTTGTTAAAATCTTCTGTGGGATGGAAAGTTCCAGAAAGAGGGAAAAAAAAAAAAAATTGAGGGCAGAAATTCTCAATTCAGCAAACTTCACTTGCATATCCCATGCTCCAGGCTGTGCCCTCTGAGCTGGCCAGGAGGCTCCAGCCTCTGCACCGAGCTGCACAGGGACTTTGTCCCTGCAGGCTGGGGCCCTTGGGGTGACACTGGTGGTGTGCAGCAGCAACCTGCGATGCCAAGACGGGTCACGGGATGCTGCACAGCGAGCTGACCTCAGACTGCTCTGCTTCGGCTCTACAAGCCTGAGGCTTGGCCTTTGGGGGAAAACCAGAACTTTCTTGCGGGGAAAAACATTACTTTTGCAGAAGCTGTGTTTTCCACCAGAAAACTGCTGACCAGAAACGCTGTGGGCAGACGAGGCTTGGCTGAATAAGAGTGCAGCCCTTGTGTGGGGTGTCCCAGAAGTGGGGTGAGGCTGTGCCTGCTGTAGACACCTCTGCTCTGACCCCGAGCTCATCAGACGGGGGGCTGAGGAGTCCAACCACCCACCCTGGGGCAGCAGCTCGTCCCTGCAGGAAGGACAGATGACCAGCCCAAGGCTCCCTCCTCATGTAACTGGAGTCTGTCACCATCACACCAGTTATCTTTCTCTGTCCCAGTTCTCCCACATAGGGAAGAGGCTTAAAAGCACATGTCTCTGGCTAGGTTGCATTATCCTGGAGGAGGGGAGCTCCCAGACCTCATCTCACACCTGGGCTCTCACTGGGTGCCCCCACTGAGCCTCTCGGTCCCCGTGAGGCAGCAGGATGCTGAGCGGTTCTCGACGGCAGGCAGGCACAGAGAGCATGCAGCCTGCACCTCGGCCAGGTCTGGCGTTTCTTCGTGGGAGAGCAGCAAAACAAAATGTCTTGTCTCTTTAATTCCCCTCCGGACTAGGTGTCTCCATGGCCTCCTGCCCCCTCTCAGTGTTGTTATTAGGCCCAATTTGTGCAGCAGATTAACTTGTCCCTGAGGTTGGAAACAAGTTTCCATTTTCTGTGAAAACACATTAATTAATAACACTGGAGATGTTGCCGTTTTGTCCATCTGCAGAGAAGCGAGGTCTGACAGCACCTAACACGAACCAGCTGCTCCCTGCTCCGAGCTGCCCTGGGCACTCCCCCTGTCCCGTGCCCAGCAAATTACAGCGTCTATTTTGGAGATTTGGGGCCGGGGAACCACGTCCCCTCCGGCTCACCTGGGCTGCAGGGGAAGAGGTGCGGGATGTCGAGCACGGCCACGCTGAGAGCTCAGGCTGGAGACGGGCTGCAGCAGCTTGCGGTGATGCCACGGCGATGAAGCACCGGGCACCCCGGGCTGGTGCTGCTGGCATGGTAGGGGACAGACTCCCCACGGGATGAAGTTTGGGCTTTGCTGCTCATGGGGCACTGGCTGGGTTGCAGGTGGGCACCATGAGCACAGGGCTGGGCGGTGCAGGATGAGGTACAGCTGCGCTGCGACTGCTTCCCCAGCACTGGGCTGCTCTTGCTGGAGCTGCAGCCTGCCGAGGGAAAGTTTCCAGCCACTGTGGAAAACCCAAAATGATGAGTCAGAGGGCTCAGAAACCAGAAGGTGAAGGAACAGACGGCTGTTTATTAAAAAAAAATTTTGCAATCTCACAGTTTTTAAGCTCATCTTGTTGTTTTTCTGGCTTTCCTAGACAATCATGTTGGAAAGGTGTGGGCACGCCTTGTCTGTGCCTGTCCTTGGGGACTTTTTAATGGGTTGGCAGGCTTCAGACCAACTCCGACACTGGATCCTGCAGGTTACGTGGCAAGATGCCACCACCTCGAGATCCAGACCAGAGCAGCTCCTCTTCCAGTGACCAGAGGGATGTGGTGGGAGACGGCTTCGGTCTGGCTCCCTGGTGGGCACCGGTGAACCCAGCCAGGAGGCGAATTCTTGGAGAAGTGACCAAGCTGCTCCTGGGGGTGGTGGCATCTTTGTGTGGATCTCACCTGGTTTCTGAGCACGTGGGGTGGAGCTGGAGCATTGCTGTGAGCTCTGTGAGTCGCCACGCGAGCATTTGGTGTGGGATGAAACATGTTGGGGTGCTCCCAGGCTGGTGGGCTCAGTCCTGCAGGAGCAGGAGCCCACTGCTGCCTTCCTGGCTGCCACGGGGCTGCTGCTGGGCAGAGTCAGCCCCGACCGGCTCAGCGGTCGCGGGGTGGTGCTGAGGGGGGGTCTTTTCTCTCAGCAGACTGCCACTTCTAAGCCCATCTTCATAGCGCGGGCTGGCTTTGAAGGAGAGCTCCCAAGTATGCGTTTCATTAAGATTTAATAAAGCAGCTGCCTGCTCCTGAAGCACAAAATGATTATTAGACCCTTTATTGAGGATTAATAGCTATGTAATCAGCACGTATCTGGTTCCTACAGGCATCTATTACATAGCTTCTAAACCTCAGTGAATATGTTTCTAATTGGCCTTTAAGAACATGCTGTTGCTTTATTAAGCCCTAATTAAATGCATATTGGGTGAGGTCCATTCAGAAGTGGTTATTGTGAACTACTTGTCATTACCTAATATGTGCAACCTAATGTGTGTTCAGCTTATTTGCTCTGTTAATTATTATATTTTATGGCCTTTGTTTGGGCTTTGTGTCTGTAATTTGGATCGCATATGTTGTTTTCCCCCCTGTTAGAAGTGTTCTGAAGCCGTGGGTGCTACTGTCCAGGGAGCAGAGGACTGAGCAGGCATCGCCAGGGCGGGTGGCAGAGGTCCTGCAGAGATCCTGGTGTTGGCACGGGCTGGCTCCTGCCTGAGCTCCTGCAGCGAGGAGGCCACCACTCGAACCTCGAGCAGCTTTCCTCCCTGCCTTGCTCCTGGTCTGCCAAGCAGGGGGCAGGACTCCTTTGCTGTCTGCACATGGGCTCAAAGCTCCGTCAGTCATCTCCTACAGGTATGCAAGCCCGTTCCTCAAAACCTTGTGTCCAAAAGCTGTGATGCACCAGGTATGACAATTAAGGGGAGATCAGAACATAGACTCTAGCTACACAGCAAAAGGGTGGATGCAGTGGGGATCTCAGCAGAAATGAAGGGCTGCAAGGGCAGCTGGTCAGCAAGGTGCTGACAGGACGATGCTGTGTCCGACCAAGCAGGTTGGCTGGGAACCAAGTGTTCTGGGAAGCTACTTGGACAGAGGTTTGGTTCAGGACCTATTTTTTATTTTTGTTTTTCAGTGCCAGAACATCTCAACTCAGCAGGTTCAGGACAGGACAGGTTTGGGAGGAAACGACACTTTACTGTAATTTGCTGTTGTGTCATCTTGTCTAAGGCAGAATGGAAAAGTCAAAAATCAAGGAAAGTCGGAAGTGGAGCAAAAATCCTTCAGTTTGCCCAAAGCAAGCCTTTTTTTTTTTTTTTTCTTCTGAGGGAGAGAGGAAGGAATTTTCCATTGTTGGAGAATTTCAAAACTCCCCAGAGCTGCTGGGAGGGGACCGTGCCAGCCGTGAGCACTTTCCCAACACCCGGTTCCCATCCTTGGCTTGGCACTGCCGCTGCCGTTTCCAGTGGACGGGGGCAGTGCGGGGATGCCTCCACGGGCAGTGCCATGAGGGCACGCGTCTCCGTCCAGCTCTGCGGGGAGTGCATGCTCTGCATGGCCAGAGGCACGTAATTAGGCATTTAAATGGAAACCAGCTCATCCAGGGACTGTGCTCTTTGCAATTTGGGCTGCCGCTGTCCGTCCGTGCTCCGGCATCCTACATGGGGTGAGGTTCAGCTCTTGGCCCCGTGCTGCCCTGTGTGGGCTCTGGTCAGGTCCCTGTCCCTCCCGGGCTGCCTCTTGGTCCTCAGCCTGGGCTTTCTGCAGCTCTGCCGTGTGACTGCTGGGATAAATACAGGCGGATGCTCTGATTCATGGAGAATAAGCACCTTGCCCCAACTTTCACCTCCAACTTGAACTGCCCCCAAGTCAAACTCGCTAACATTTGAAAACGTTTGGTTAACTCCCCTCCCTCGCCTTTATTTTATTTTTTTTTAAGGTTTTGCAGCCTTTGTACTTTCTACATCCCTGCTGGAAGCAAAGGTGCCAAAATACTTCACGAAAGCCTGTTCTTGCAGTACTTCCCAGACCTTCCCGCACTAGGAAATGCCGGAAATCGTGGGAGCAAGGCTGCTCCCTGGAGAGTCCTGACACAAGTTTTGCAGACCCTGAAGATCTGGAAAAGCCTAAACTTCCCAAGACATGGACTTCTCTCCAAAGCCAACAGGAACTCGGAAACTTTGGGCCTCTTGGTTTCGTTGCTCTGTAGACCCTGAATCTTTAAAGTCAACCTTTGTTTTATATTTATACGTTGCACGAATATACCCTTATTTTTCTAATTAGGGAGTCTGGGTCAAAAATTCCTCGTTAAAGCTGCCTGCAGGCCAGAGTTTGTCTTGCTTGACTTGAGGCCAAATCGCAGAGGTATCTGGGCTTGGAGCTGAATCTCCTCGCCTGCCTTCTGAGTTCGTGGAGGAAGCCAGAGCTTGGGGCAACTCTTCCAGCACAAGGGCTCCTCTTCCCTGCACCCAGCGAGGGAGACCAAGCGTCGGCGTGAGCCGGTGCCTCGGGGGCCTGTGTGGCTGGACACCCAGCTGCATGCTGGTGGCATGGGCAGAAGGATGGAGCCTTGATGGGCTGAAGCAGCATCACTGAGGTTAACAGGATGGGATACAGGGGATGTACTCCTCTTCTGTCTGAATTTCAGTTGGCACAGAAATCCCCATCTAGCTCCCACCCATGACCTCAGATTTGAAAAAGAGAGAGTTCGTCTTCCAGAGAAAAAACACTGTGGGGGATCCCATTTTTCGGGGCAGGGCAGAACTGAGGCCCTGGAGCTCGGCTGTGGGGCCACTGCTTTGGGCCAGATGCAGCTCCTTGGCCCAGTGCTGCCAGGCTCGGCTGGGGAAGCATCAGGGTGTGTAGAGCGCGTGGGTAGGCGAGGGGCGTGCAGGACGTGCTCTCCCCAGGCACACCAGCTCTTCAGGACTGGTTTGGGTTGAAGTTTAAGAACAGCAAACTATTGTCTGCTCATTTAACAGACCGTTTCCCAATGACTTTGCTCCAGGCTAATTCATTTCAATGGGTTTCCCCTTCCTGTAGATTTATCTTGCCTTTCTTCTCGTTCCTAGAAAATGCAAGGGAAAGGGGAGAAGAAGATGCTTCCTTTGGAAATATTGCACTGCTTACCTGCCCTGGAGGGGGAGAGATGAGGATTCATAGGGAAGCTGGAAAAGGAATCTTCCTTTTGAAATTTCCCTTAACATAAAAAAAGTAACAGTTTTGGCAAAGCCTTCTGGCCGCAATCTCATCTTGTTCCATTTCCAGACAGGGAGAGAAGCCTTGGGGGGCATTTTTCTGCTGTGTGGAGCCTCCTTTCAACTTGCTCCCACTCTGGTGGCAGCGTGGGGCTGTACCCTGGCACAAGGCACCCTCAGCCCCTATGTGAGTGAGCCCAGAGCACCGTGAGCTGCCGGCCTGGGTCCCTGTCCTGCTCCCCCCCGCTGGGGTGGTGGGCCGTAGTGGTGGTGGGGTCATTCCCCAACCACCAGACTTTGTTCAGCTCATCCCGTGCATGGTTCCCATCCGTGCATCTGCGGTAGCTGAAGGCTTGAGCGACGTGATTTCCAGAGCTTTCCTGATGTGTCTTCTCCTGGTGGAAGAAGTACATGCCATGGTGCCCCCCGGCCTCCTGGCTGGTGCGTGTGGCCAGCAGTAGCCATGCTGTGCCCCCGCGGTGCCCCCCAGCCTGCTGGCAGCGGGTGGAGGTGGTGGCCGAGGTCCCACCTCTGAGCAGAGCTGGATCCCTCCGGTCCCCCCTCCCTTGACGTTCCCCTTGGCCGTGGCTCAGCTGGCGGGAACCAGTGAGTCTCGCAACAAAGATGAGCAAAAAAATCCCTTCATGCCTCTAAAAGGAAGAAGGAGAGCACGGCAGAGACAGGCCGGCTGATACAGCTCCTCTCGCTGCTGCGGAGGCGGGGAGGCTTTCGGACAGGATTTATTTTGTATAGTCTTCCATGCAAACTGGATCCCCCTCCCCTCCCAGCCCTCTCCAGCCTTAAATCATATCCTTTGTAATGACATTTCATGCTTGTGTGGCGCCTTGCTTCTGAGCATCCCCAAGTGCTCCATAAATAATGGACGACTCCGAGCCTGCCAGGAGGACACGGTACCACCCTCCCGGTGCCCCTGTCACCAACAAAAG
Source organism: Aythya marila (assembly GCF_965140915.1). Taxonomy (NCBI): domain Eukaryota; kingdom Metazoa; phylum Chordata; class Aves; order Anseriformes; family Anatidae; genus Aythya; species Aythya marila. The sequence goes on along the minus strand of NC_139056.1, from coordinate 5,439,961 downwards.
GTGACAAACCCTTCCCAGGGCCTCACCTGGAGGCTGGGCTGTGCCAGGATTTGGGGTGCAGCCTCCCCTGCCTCCCTCCAGCTTCTCCTTCAGCCCCGGCTGCTCCGGGGATGTCCCCTCTGTCCCTGTCCAGGTGTCTGGGGTGAGGTGCTCAGGGACAAGCAGCACCGGGTGGTGGCCGGGGGACACTGTCCTGTGGCCCAGCAGGCTCTTCACAGCCATGCCTCCTCCTGGGGTCCTGCAAAAACCCTCGTTGGGGCCACAGGACCAGTGATAGAGACACACTCCATTTTCCCAGCCCCTTTTTTAGGTCAGGGATGGATTTGTCTGGCACACTGGGTCCTGGTGCTGGAGCAGGGCGGGTGTTAAACCGCATGGAAGCCTTGCTCGCTAATGAGTCCAAATAATACAACGTCTCGGGTTCCCTCCTCCCTGTCCAAGCCCTTTGCTGTCATCAGGTCCTTCTCAGTCCTGTCCAGAGGTTTGTTCACAGCTGCAGCGTCCCAGGAGATGGAGCGGTTTTCATCGGACACCGCTCTGGCTTGGCCTGGCAGCAGGAGCAGCCCCAGTTGCAGATCTGCTCCGTGGCCTGTCGGCTGCCTTCCTCCTCCTCCTCCTCCTCCTCCTCCTCCTCCTCCTCCTCCTCCTTCTCCTCCTCCTCTTCCTCGTGGACCAGGCCGTGGGGAGGAGAGAGCCCGCCGGCCGTGGGGGCCGAGCAGCAGCTGGTGTTGTATCTGCACACAGGCGGCTTAGCACAGGATTTTCAGCTGCGCTGGGTGGTTTTGGAGGCTGTCTCAAGCTGTCTACGGGATTCTTCTGAAAATTGCCCCCCTGGGAAGAGGCTTTCTAACTCGCCTCACAGCTGGAAAGCTGCAGCCCAAGGCCTGGCCTGGCAGTGAGGCCTTCTGCCCGGCAGCCGGCAGCATTGCCAACTCTGCCACAGTTTTTAGGGCAGACTGCAGGATGGTGGCTGTGAGGGGTCTCCACTGGCCTGGCAAGGAACATGAGTCCCTATGGCCTCGCCTGTACTGGGTGGGGATGGGAAAGACTGGGGTGCTTCCTCCAGCTCCAGCTCATCATCCCCCAAACCTTCATGGGCACATGGGCTGGCTGCACACCCCGATGGTGCCGGTGTCTCTGGGAATGCTCGGGGCTGCTGGGCACTGCAGCAGCCTCCACACGGAGCAGACCTGACGGCTCAGCCCTGCCAGTCGTGGTTTCTTTTTCCTAAGGCACGTTGGGGAAAACGGCTGAAATCTGAGAGAAGATTTGTGGTGAAAAGGGGAAAAACAAGCCCTGTCATTGTTGCGTTGCAACCTCATCTCGTCTTGTCCCATCTCATTTCATCTCATCTCAACTCATCATCTAACCTTTGTGTTCTGCCCCATCCCTTTCCACTCCATCCTCCCATCCCACCTCCTCCAGGCATCCATGCCAGCCCCCCGGGCAGCGCTCCCCTTGCCAGTGGTGCAGACCCACTGGTGGTGGAGGCCCTTTGGAGCATTTCCTTATCCAGGATGGATGTCGGTGAAAACAGAAACCTAATAAGTAAGATAAGGAGACGATTTATAATGGAGTTTGTGAACTTTAGGAAAAAGCTTTACAGCCAGATTTTGCAGACCACACAGGGAGAGGTTATACTCTCCAAAACCTTGGAGATTTTTTAAAAAATATTTTTATATTAAAAAAAAAAAGAGTTTCCAAGAATTAAATAACACGAAAGTGTATGAAATATGATGTAGGGAATGTTCCCATTGCTCTCACATCTGAAGTTAATTTGGGAGACGCTCTGAATAGCTTTTTAAAGAGTGGATAAACATTGGCATCAAAAGTGTAAATAAAGTTACCAGACAAAGCGGCCGTTCAAAGAGAATTGTCTCTGGGATATTGGCTGCGCAGTTTTAATGGCTGCACACAGGAACATTTGGAGATAAAATAAGGGCCTTGCTGATTAGCTCGGCAGTGAGCTTCTCTGCTTTGTCTCCCTCTCATGATGTCAATTGCAAGCAGTGCTGGCAGCCCTTCTGAAACCATTTCCTACCCGGAGGTAGCACTGGCGAGGGGTCCCGTGCCCATGAGACCCCGGCAGCCTCGCTGCCCCACACCTGATCTTGGATGGCTCATTTCGGCTGCTGAGGAACGAGGCTTTTTTGTTTGTTTGCTTGTGGCAGTGCCGGGGGTGGCTTGCCAGCACGCAGGAAGAGAGAGGTGCTGAGTCCCCCGGAGCTGCGGTCACACACCTCCAAGCAGGAGCTGCTGAAGGCCCAGCTTTTAATTTGCTGAGTGCTGGGCTGTCCAAGGACAGATTGCGTATTGCCTACTTGGCTATACCACAGCAAAATCTTTACTTTCATCTTTATGACTTTATTTCCCTTTTTAGAGGGTTGGTACTCTAATTGCAGCGTGATGCTTCAGCTCATGGAGGCTTTGGATGGTCTGTACCACTGCTCCGTCTGATTATCCACCTCTGCTACTGCTGCGTGCCTCTTGCTGTGCTTTTTGCAGCTCCCACGAGGAAGCTGTGTCCATTTTTAACCTTAAAAACTTTATATCTGGTAAGATATCGACCTCCCTGTGCATGATGGGGTGTGCTTCCATTCACTTTGACCACGGGAGGCTCTGTCTGTGGTCACTGGTGAGAGGCTAACAGGCTGCTCCTGCTGCTGTCCAGTCCTGGTGACACCAGAGTGCCACATTTTGCCTAGCCCCTGCCTGAGGAATTTGGCAGAACCATCAGGTGTATGCCGGGGCTGCTGCTCCCATTGCAGTACCTTGTACAGCTGTGGTGACACCCTCGAGGAGACAGCTCTGAGATGCGTTAGCTGTGTACTTTCATCTCGCGTGTGCTTCCGAAGCTGAGCTGCTCCTTGGTAGCTCTGTGAATCCCCCCGGCCCTGGATTTTTCCCAGCAGCAGCACCAAGTCCTGCCTTGTCCTGCTTTCTTCTGGAGACCTTCCCTTCATAGTCTTCTGGTGTCTCCTGCCAAAACAAACCTCTGTTGTGTCAAACCCTGACACCAGAACACCAGAGGAAACAGGACGATTTGAAGGTTGACAAATACGTGGTAGGAGTTACTGGTTTCTTCTTTTTAAAGAAAGTCTTTGCATTGGTGTGGAAGCAATGACACGTGTGTCTCTAGCTGAGCCCATGCTGGCAAAGTCCAGCAAACTGGCAGGGCTTTCACTGGGGGCTAAAAGCCCTCGGGGAGTGGAAGTGGCACCTTCCTCCTGGCTTCCCATGGCAGGGACCTTGTTCCTAGGGCACACTCAGCTCCAACCTGCTGGGGCCCTTGTATGTGGTGCCTGGGGCCAGCCACAGCCCTGAAATCCTGGGCAGAGACAGGCCCCATGTCTCCTGGGAGGATGTCACCTCACAGTCACCAACAAGATATTACTTGGGTGTTTTTAAGATGGATAAACCTGGGAGGACAGGTTTACTCTGTCCTTTGCCTGGGTATAGCAGGGGTTAACGCCAGCCATAACTCTTCTGATCATTTTAGTTTTTAGCCTTGACTCCAGAGTTTCTTTCCCAAGTGATAAAGACCAAACCTTGTGTCCTCCTGGTTCCACCCTGCTGCTGCCACCCACAAGCCGCAGGAGCTCTCTCCATGCACCCTGTGCCAAGGTGGCACCCGGCAGGACCAGGCTGTTGCTCACCAACTGGAAGGAGCACCTTTACCCAGAGATCGTGGCAAGGGTTTTGTTGCAAACAACTGAATAATTGCACTTGTGCTCGTCCTTTTCCTGGCACTTGCCCGTGAACAGCTCAAGTGTTTGAGAAGTGGAACTCCTGATGGAGGATTCGTGGGCGCCTTTGGGGTGGGAGAGAGCTCTGTGTTGAGGAGCTGACCCTGAAGGAGGAGGAGGAGGAAGAGGAGAAGGAGGAGGAGGATAACGAGGAGGAGGGAAGACAAAGAGGAGGAGGAGGATGCCGGGGGTGCAGGGTGTCACAGCAGGGTGCCAGCAGGCCGGGGGCCGGGGCAGGAGCTGGCCCTCCCTGCCCGCCCCAGCCTGTGCATCGGGAGGCACCGGCCTTCGTGCCACTTGTGTAAACTATTACAGCAAAGGGCAGAGGTTAAATGCAGCACATGTGTGGCATCAATTAACAGGATTTCAAGGTCTCTAGCGGAGTTTCTGTTCAAATCTCCTGTGGCAGGTTCGGTTTTCTTAACCCCTCGAATGCTGTGCGGTTGGCAGCCTTGGCTCTGCCCGTGGTGGGGACAGCTCATGCTGGTCCGGGAGGACATCGGGGACATCACACCCCCCGTGCCAGCAGCCTGTGGGGCAAGTGGGAGAGGATGTGCTGCTGCCTGCAGGAGGAACCCCTTCAGCTTGCTGGCTGCTCTGGTGCCCCAGGTGCTTCACCTGCAGTCCCTACCTGTGAAGTGGACAGAGCCAGGCCCCCCTTCCTGCGGGTACCGGGCAGACCACCAGCTGCAGTCGCAGTTTGGAAGCTGGGAAACCTGAAATGTCACCATTTCTGCCAGCATGCTGCATCATGCAGTCCTCAAGCAGCAGTTTGGGGCTGCCCCCAGCCAGTGCAGCCATTGACAGTGCTTTGTCCGTGGTGCTGGGGTATGGGGAGAGCGGTGATTTAAAGGGCAGTGGTGTGGCTCAGACAGCCCTTGGTACTCCAGACTGGGCAGGAGCTGCATCCAGTCAAGGGAGAGTCGTCTCCCCCAGCAGGATATCCCATCAGATGGCTGGATGCCACGACTCTGCACTGCATCTGTGCCCACTTTGTCCTTTTTTTCCTCCTAGAGGCCAAACTCTTGGAGTTGAGGTGCTTGAGGGTTTTTCCACTGTGCTTGGTTGGGGGTTTTTAGCAAGGATAGGGAAGATTTTCACTCCCATGGCCATGGAGAAAACCTGAAAACATGATGCTAACATGGTCTGAACACTCAGAAACTTTAAGGCATTAAAAAAACTGAAGTGCCCTGGACTGATTGTACACTTTTTTTTTGTTTGTTTGTTTTCTTTTCTTTTTCCCTGCACATACAAAGTGTTCATTTGCCATGAACAAATGCTGCAGAAAGTACCCTTACCTTGGGGTTTGGGTGCCCGAGGTTCCCAGTCCTGGTCCAAGGCTGGGGACAGCTGAAGGAGAGGGCCAGGCCTGGGGGCTCCACCAGGGAAATGTGTTCCAGCAGTGTCCTGGAGGAGGACTGCCCAGGGCTGTGTCAGGGCTGGCTGGATGAGCTGGATGTGCCTCTGCACCTGTGTGCCCTTAGCAATTTGCCTGTGTACACCTCTTTTTATTTATTTTGTTATTTTTTTGGAAAGGAATAATTTCAATCCCCTGCATTAAAAAACAAAGAAACAAAATTTAAACACGCTGGAAAGCCATGTACTTTAGATATCGCTTGATGAGAGATTTAGGTGTATTTCTCAGCCCTGCATCCTGTTTAGAGGGGAAAAAAAAAGGCTTTCTGAGAAGGAGATATTCAGTTCCTGGAGTCATAGCTATGGGGAGACTTCTGGATGAAAGATGTGTTTGACCTGGACAACTCCACACGAATATCCCACTGTTTGTTAGCAAACCTGTAAAAACCTCGGTAATCCCCTTGATCTGAAACAAATGGGCTCTGCTGCCTAGCGCTGATTTTATTATCAGACACTGCTTAGTATCATCACACGGCTTGGACTCGTGCCTAAGGCTCCACGTCAAGTCAATCGTGCACTGGCTGGCAAAGGTCTCCGCTTCAGTCTGGGTCGGTTCTGGTTCTTGGCACGTCTGGTGCCCCAGGTCCTGCACTGACCGAGGCACAGAGAGGTTGGGCCCAGCTCCCTGCCCATCCCTGCCCTCCTGGGAGCTGGGACCCAAGGTGAACCTTGGGCATCTGCAGACTGAGCTGACCCTTTGGGCTCCTCTTTGTGCTGGAGGCTGCACAGATGCCCGGCTCCTTGCCCGCGGCGTGCTCCACAGCCCTGCCAGCAGCACCCCCGAGCCCGCGCTCCCTCCCCACCCCCTGCAGCAGCTGAAGGTAAGCTTAGAGCCCCCAGAGACCCCCAGTCCACCACACGAGCCCCAGACGGTTTTGTTTTGATTATACATTTGTTTCCTCCCCCCTGGGAGGGTCTGACACAGCTTTTACCTCTCTGCGCGTCAACGCTTGGCTCCCCCCCGCCACCGCGGATTAGCCCTGACCCCTGCTGAACTCCACCGCCAGCAGAAGTGTCAGCTCCTTTCACTTTCCAGGAGCTTTCCAGCCCCAAACACTGCACAGGGAAGGAGTGTCCTCAGGTCACAAACCTCCCACATCACTTTTTTCCGACTTCTTGCTCTCACAAGGAGCGGGCGCGAGGCACAGCGGCACGCAGGCAGCCCCTTCTGCCCCGCTCAGCCCTGCTCCAGCCTGGCCAGCGTGGGTGTGAGCAGGAAAAAAGGCATCTTTAAGGAGGGTTTGCTTAAAAGGTGGGAGAAAAGGTGACAATGGGGGGCTGGCTGTGACACAGCCTGTCACAGGGGCCAAGGAAAGGAGCCCTCAGGCACAGGTGAGACAAACAACGGGTGCAGTTCTGTCCTGGCTGGCTGGTGCTGGTGGTGTCACCAGCCTTTTGGGGTCTCACTGGGGCGGCAGCAGATTTTGTGCTTCAGAGCAAAGTTGCGGTGCCCAAGTGAGGAGCAGCATCTCTCCGTGGGTCAGCTCAGTGGGCTGTTTTGTCACTGCCTCCGGTCCCGGGTCCTAGGAGCTGCCCGGCTTCTTCCCCAGACTGCAGAGATACTGGGGCTAAGCAGGGTAAATCCAGGCTGAAACACACACTTAGGGCTGTACTGACCTCACATTTTCCCTTGTCTCCACCAGAGGTAGGGCAGGGCCTGGCCAGGCTGCTTGGGCATCCTTGGCTGCAGGGCAGTGGGGTCGGCACCCCTTGCATCCCTGAGCACAGGGGGGGATGAGGAGGTCTGAACCTGGAGCCTTGGCTCTGCGCTGTGCTTCCAGGTCGGTCTCGCTCCTTCCTGGGTGCCAGCTCTCCAGGACGGGCATGAGTCCCCTGCTTGCTGATGGACACCCCAGATGAGACCTTTGGGACCCACTCTCTGCAGGTTTTGGAGTGCTTTGCACCTGCAGGCGTGGGGCTTGCTGCTGGGGCTGCCCAGCAGAGCCCTGCTGCTGCAGCTCCTCGGCCCCGCTGCTTTTGGCCCTTGCCAATGGCACATCCAGCAGCGCCGTGAGCTCGGCCCGCTCTGACGTTTTCATTTCCCCATGTTTTTGAGAGACGTATTCATTTCTTTGTTCGGGAGGGAGAAACAAAGGTCACCCCTCACTAGCAACTCATTAAAGTGAAACAATGGGAAGAGCAGCAGCCGGCCGAGGCACTGGCTCTGGGGCCAGCTCCTTGGGGCGAGTGTGACGCTGCCTTTGTGGGCGCAGGAGCGGGGCGGCCACCGGTGGGGGGGCATTGCAGGGAGCCCCCATCCCACAGACCGGTTCAAGGCATCGCTGGAGGACCTCAGTGTGTGTTAGGGCTTTTGTTTGTTTGTTTTGTGAGAGTGTGTGCGCGCACAATGCACATTAGCCCCACTGTCATTAGAAAAAAAAAAAAGAAAAAAAAAGAGCATTTCATGAAAATTTTCTCCTTGTCCCCTCCCGAGCTTCCCGGCTTTGACCAGTTCTGTTTCCTTCATGTGGGAGGCAGCTGCATTTGTCTCAATAATTGCATTTCCCTGCTGCTATGTACTGCTGAGGACTTGGTGACACAATGAAGATGTGAAGCGTTCCTCTTTCCCAGGCCTGGCACTGGAGGTTTGGCTTCTGGGGACATCCTGGCCTCCCTTCTCTCCAGGATGCCCGTGTGGGGTTTGAAGTCCATCTGGCATTTGCAAGGGAGAAACGCCGCTTGGAGCTGATGGTCGCGCTTCGGACTGATGTGGAGAAGGAGCCGCTGCTCCATGTCTGCAAGGCATCACTCGCCTTGCTGGAGTCCACTGCCTGTCCCAGCAGGAGGAGGTAATGGACACCATGTGCACGGGGGACGGCCTGTCTGTGCACAGGGGTGCCTGGCGCCTCCACACGACCTTCCTGCTAGGCCTGTTGGCCTCCGGACATCCACAAAACCCCGTCAGTCCCCGTGCCAAATGCCATCTATCCGGGCTGCCCCTGGGGAGTCATGGTGCCACGCATGGGGGGAGCGGGTGGATGCTGCTGCGTGCCACCGTGCAGGTTCCTCGCCTGTCCCTGACTGCCCTGGCCGTGTCCCCAGGGGGCCCTGCCACCTCGCAGCACCCTGCTGGGGTGGGAAGCGTGGTGAGGGGAGTACATCCCTGGCCTGGGTGCTGGGTGGGCACCGGGGTACTGGGCATGAGCACGAGTGGGAACAGGATCAGGAGCCCCGAGGGGCTCACGGGGGTGGGTGACACCCAGCCAGGGCCTGCAAGGCGTTCGTTATTCCTTAATGATGCATCTGTAAGGAGCTGGCAAAGCCTCTCGAGGCGGATCAGGGCTTTTGCCTGGGAAGGCTGCGAGGCTCCGGGGCCGGGCAGCTCCCGGGGCCAGCTCCCGGTCGCTCGCCGGGGTCCCCGGGGCCGCGCTGCGCTTCCCCGGTGCGCGGGGAGGTGGCAGCAAAAGCCCTGCGAGAGCCGCGAGGGGCACCGGGGGGCTGCCGGGTCCCGGTCCCGGTCCCCTCCGGGGGGCGCCCGGGACGCCCCTGCCCCCGCTGCGGGCGCCTTCGGGCCACCGGAGCCGCTTTTAGGACCGAGATCAGGGTTCAGCATCTCGCCCCCTTGGCTCGACCCGGGGCTGCCTCCCGGGGCCGGGAGCGGGGAGCGCAGCCCGAGAGCCCTGGGGGCTGTCGGAGCTGAGGCTGAACCCTGATCCCAGCCTGGCCCGGTGCCCGCAGCCCAGCCAGATCTCATCTGGCTCTGTGCGCTGCCCATGTTTAATGAGGTATTGCGTACGGATGTGTCTGAGAGTGTGTACGCACACGTCCCGGGCTCCGGGTGGCTCGCTCAATGTTTGCATCTGTCTGTTAGCGAGTCCGGGCATCTGGGGCTGTTCCCCCTGCCTGATGGAATATCTGCTCGGGAGCGTGTTTGTGTATCCGGGGAGCTTATCGCCCGCGTCTGTCGGCACGTGGAGGTGTTCGCAGCCGACGGCATTTGCACGCCTGCCGTATTTGCACGGTGCCCGTGGGTCACGCTGGGAGCCTCTTTGTCCACCCTGGGGGCACGGTGATGAGCGACGGGGAGGGGTCCGGCCCCTGCAGGTGGGGAAGGGCCGGCGGCAGGAGGACGGCAGCCACCCGCGCATGTGCTGCCCACCCTGTCATCGCCTCCGTGAGGCACGGCTGGAGCTGGCGGGGGGATGTGCCCCCCAGCCCTCTCCCTCTGTCATGGAGAGCCAAGCCTGCATGCCGGGAAAATCACCCAGTGGTGGAAACCACCCCCGCTGGAGCGCGGCACTCCCTGCTCGGCGCTGTGGCCGCGGGGGTGTTTGGCTGCAGATATTTACCGAGCAATTTGCATTCAATTACAGAAGCCGGAAGGACTGGGAGGATTTTCCTTCTGGTTTTCTCTCAACCGAAGCCAACTTGTCCGAATTACAACGTAGGAAGCATCTCATTAGTGGGAAGTGAGGTCTCCAAAACACAGAGCTCGCAGAAAACTTTCCCCCGAGGGGCAGGGATGCGGGCTGGCCGGAGTACGCGAGGATGAGGGCTCATCTGCACGCCGCTGCCTCTCACCCGTGGTCGTCTTCCCAAGCCAAACCCTCTCCCATGGCACCTGAGCGGAGAGGAGAGAGGCTTTTTCAGGCTGCCAGCACATCACGTCACCGCTCCATCTGGCTCAATGGGTGCTTCAGCTCTGCCGGGTTGAGGTCTGGCTGTCCCTCTTCCTCCTCCTCCTCCTCCTCCTCCTGCCCGCACCTCGACCCAGGCCAGGAGGTGAAGGTCGAGCGCGGTGCTGGGGAAGGTGCTGAAAGCGATGCCTTCAGCCTTGCTGACAGCAGGGCTGGGGCTCGGTGAGAGCTGTCATCCCTGGCGGGGGGATTCCCTCACCCAGCCTCTGGGAGGTCTGCGTCCCACCAGGACCCACACCTCGTGGGGGCTGAGGCCTCTGTGTCTGCCTCCCCCACGGGCTGCTGGGCACCTCTGTGGGGCTGTGCCAGAGCTGGGGACGTTGTCTCCGTGTCCCCTTGAGGAGACAAAGAGGAGATGGGATGGATGGCAGAGGTGTCTTCTTCCCTGGTTTGAGAACGGGAGAGCTGGCAGCTGTGCCCGGGTTTACTTGGCTGCGAGGCAACTTTCGTGCCAATAACGAAATGCCCTTCCAGAAATGCTTTCCTGGATAGCGCTCATGTGCAATCTGCTGAGCCAGCTTCTTCCAGGGGCCGAGCCTGAGCCATGGGGGGAGGCACGAATCCGTCACCCTCCCGCTGACCGTGGTGCTCAGGAGGGCACGTGCTGGCTGACGTGGCTGTTGCTGGCCGTGCTTGTGGGGCACTGAGTGTGCTGACCCCGCTCTCCCGGTCACCGCCTCGTCCTGGCAGACCCCGTGGGGAGCTGCGGGGACCTGTGCCACCGCGCTGGCTGCTGGTGTGGTGCCCAGGTGCCTGCTGGCCCCGGGACCCCCAGTGCTGCCCAACTGGGCCCCCCCGCTAGGCACTGGGACAGGGGTCCCCCCTTGCTGGGGTTGGAGCCGGGCAGCCCTGGACCCCACAGCATGCAGGGGCTGGGTGACAGCGGTGCCTGGGACAGTGCTGCAGCCCGTCCCAGCTCCTTGCTCCATTTCCTGATGGCTGTAAGGCTGTAGCTGCCATTTCAAGGCTGAATTTGAGGAGTTTCAGCTTCCCAATGGGTGATCCCACGATGACTTTGCCTGCAGATGAGCCCTGCTCCTGCCTCCCGCAGCCGTTCCCGGTGCAAGAACCAGGCACAGCTCCAGCTCCCCTGAGCACCGGCTGAAGGAAAGGCTCAGACAGGGAAACCAAACCACCTGGAAGAGGAGCATCTGGGTGTCTGTGCAGTTCTCCTGCTCTTTTCCCTTGACAAGACCCAGGAAGGCTGCCTCGGAGCCCCCAGCTCCCCGTGAGGACCCATTCCTCCTGCACACCCAGAGCTTTCCACCTCCCCAGCAGCGGGGGAACAGAGCGGTGCCCTGGCACCGTGTGGGGACATGGGGCACGGCTCTCCCTCAATAGGATGGAGGGGTCCCGGTGTGCCTGACCCGCTGGGAAGGGAGATGGGACAGCCCCGCAGCTCCCCTCCCCGGCCCCGCCATCCCGTTCGTCACCCCAGCCATTCATCGGGCCAGACAGATGCCCCCAAATAAAGGGCGCCGTGATTGATACCCAAAGACAATAGGGTGGGAGGGGCCAGGCGGGCTCCTCGTGAATAAACATGAGGGTCTTTGGACACAGCTTCCTCTCTTCACAAAATGGGACTGATTGTGTGGCAGGCATTTAAAATTCAGCTGCGGTCGGCCCGTCTTCCAGTGCCCCCCAAACCGCTGAGGTGCTTCATTTATTTAATAATTTCCCCTCCTCCCCCTTTGCGCTCAGTCAGTGACAGACCTGGGTCCTTTCACGCTTTGTCCTCCCTCTTTCTTTCGTTCTTGCTCGCGCTCCCTCTCTCTCTCTTTTTTATCTTCCTTCCTTTTCCTACTCCTTGTTTCTTTCTCTCCCTGGCTTTTGTGCGGGGGGCCGTGACGAATGGCTGAGAAAAGAGGGTGCTGTGAGAAACTGGAGCTGCGCTGGCGGAGTGGGTGGTGAGGACTTGGTGCTGGGGGCAAGGGGGGTCCGCCTGGAGCGGGGCTGGGGGCAGCGGTGGGGGCCAGGGGCTGCGCTGGGGCCTTTCCCTCCGTGCCTTTTGGAAGCCAGGCACCCGGGGCCGAGGGCAGCGTGTGGTGGTGTTGGGATGAGGGTGCCCCCGTGCCACCCAGCACCTCTATTGCTGGCTCTGTGAGACCATGAGGGGCTACCCCAATGCCACCTAACGTGGCCTGAAGCAGCCCCAGGGCTGGCACAGCTCCCAAAAGTTGGGAGATGCTGATGGAGAGAGGTTGGGGTGGTTTTGGTGCAGCACGCAGGGTCCGAGAGTTGTGCCCTCAGAGTGCTGGGATGGCCTGGCCGAGCAGTGCCGGTGTTCAGGCCCTGCACAAGTGGCTCGCTGCAGGCTGTGACAACGTCCCCACGGCTGGCTGCAGCCCCTGCTGCCTGCACACGTCCGAGGGAGCCACAGGGAGCCTGGGGCTGGTGGCACCACGGCTCCTCTTCTCCTCTGGTGCTTGGGGAGCTGCGCACCACGTGCTGGGACCACAGCACCGCGCACCCCTGGGGGGACCCTAATGCACGAGGGCTGGGTGTGGGACTCTCCGCACACCGTAGCACCTCGTACCTGCCCTTGGCGCCGTGGTGCCTGTTTCTGGGGTGCTCGTGGGCCTGCAGGAGGACCCTGACACCGGTCCTGTGCCGTGCCCACCACGCTGAGCGATGCCCAAAGCCCCGGAGACAGCTCCACTCTCCTGCCCCATACCAACGGCCCCCTGAGCCCAGCACCCACCACGGCCTGACCCGGGGAAGGGTCCCCCCCATCCCGCTGCCCACGGCGGGTCCTGGCCGGCTGGCAGCCCGCAGGGGCCGGGCCTGGCAGGCTCCAGCAGCGGGAGGGCTCCTGCATGACAATCCGGTACAATCTGTCCCCCTTCCCGCTGCCCAGCGGTAGGGGAGACGGTTACTGTTTAATCCCATTTGACAGCTCTTTCATCATCTGCCTGCCTCCCTCCAGCTTCCCCGTGGTTCCTCCAAGGCTCCTTTGTGGCTGTAATCAAAGCCTGGTGAGTGATGGCTGTTCGGGGGGGAGGGAAGGAAGAAGGGGCAGCGGAGGGTGGTTTGCCCGCCCTGGGAGCTGCTGGGGTAGCGGGGGCAGGACCATGGGGTGCTGGGTGCCTCTGGGTGCTGGTGGTGGGTGCTGGGGCACCCCCGGCACTGGGAAGTTGGCAGGACACAGCATCCCCAGCACTGGGAGCTGGGCACCACTGCTGTGCTACTGCTGGACCCACAGGGCTCTGCAGGGGCTGAGGGAAACACGCTGCTGCCTGTGTGCGTGCCTGAGAGCCAGGGAATCCCCATCACCACCCGCCTGGCTGCACCCTTCATGAAACCACCGCGGTTTTTGTCGTGGGTTTCAACAGGCATTGCACAGCAGTGCCCTGCCTTTGCCTAATTATAAACCACTGGGGGGCTTTATTGCCCCATCTGACACCAGGCATGGCCAGGAGATGGCCCAGTGCACGTTTTGGGTGCCTCCTGGACTGACTGGGCAAACCACGGGGTCTGTACCGAGGCGTCTCCTTGCTCAGGAGCAGCAGAGCTGGGCAGAGTGGGAACCCCCCCCCCTTCCCCAAAACGCACCCCAAGCCCCGACTGACGAGGGAGAGGCAGAGGCAGGGCCCTGCGCTTCCCAGGGAGGGAGCCTGCACGCCCATGGGTTATCGCCTGCATCAGGGCTCGGTGACTGTGCTTCCCAAGAACACATGTTCCCTCGTAAACCCGGGATCCGCTTATCTCAAAGGGCACATCCGACAATTAGCTTATCTGCTGTGAAAGTGAGGAACAGCTTTGGTTATCTGCCTGGCTTCCGCAAGCTGAAAAAAAAAAAAAAGGGAAAGAGCCCCTGGAAGGACGAGGCACATACGCGGCATCCTATAAATAAAGTGACTGCGCCGTGAGTGTGCTGCAGACGGACTCCATGTGCTTGCAGCGGGGAGCTGGAGATGCCCCCAGGTTTTAAGGACTCTTGGTGCTTGCTGGTGTCAGATCCTGCCTTTGGCTGCTGGCAGCTCTGCCAAACCATTCTCAGGCTGGGTGGCAATTTTTATTTTTTATTTATTTATTTTTTTTTCAGGGTGGGTTGTGGCCTCCAGTTAAACTTTGGGGGAAAATTTCAGCGAGGGAGGCAGGCTGTTTCCAAGAGTGAGAGCACAGGAAAATAAAGCATTTGTCCTTATTTTGTTTTAAAATTCTGCCTTTGAAGCAAGAGCTTGAAATTTGGCAAGTGGGGAAGGGAGAGAGGCTGAGATTTGTCTTGTGTCCCTGGAATATGCTCAAATTTGACCAAGTCAGAGCACTTTATTTGGGAAAAAATGCACTTAGTGCAAGCTGGCCATCGGAGCGGCCCCCGCCCAGAGGTGCTGGCTCCCCCCTGCCAACACCCGTGCCGGTGACACCAGGGGACACCAGCCATGGCACGGCCGCTCGCTCGGCTCCTGGCCAGGTTCCTTCACCCCACAGCAGCAGGGCAGCAGCAGCAGGGCTGATTTTGATTCCTTCCTGGATTAATCCTCATCCACTGGCCTGGCTGAGCAGCACAGGTGCCTTTGGAGAGGGGCTGCTCCTGCTGAGCACCTGGGGAACCAAGCGCAGCCTGCGGCACGGGGATCGGTGACATTGAGGTTTATCAAGGTCTTGCCCTGATGGGGTCTGCGGGCAGGAGAGCTTCTCCGTGCTCAGCTCCGTTTGGGGTGACCCGCGCTGTTTTTCTCTTGTCCCCCAGGAATCCAGCTTGAATCACGCAGAGCACGGAGTGTGAGCAGCCCAGCATCACGGCGAAGCCATCCTCAGAGCCACCAGGCACCGGTGGTGCTGTGCCAACAGCCCGGCCACTGTGAGGGAGCAGAGCCCTGGCTATGGGGTGCCGGGGTGCCCTGGGGAGACCCATGTCACTGTGCCTCGTTGCTGGCCCCCAGCACGCTGTCCCCTTCATCCCCATCAGCTGCCATGCGCACGGTGGTGCTGGCAGGAAGCGGGGCTTCTCTCTGGTGGAGAGGTTGGAGAGGAAGCTGCTGAAAATGCTGCTGACAATTCCCAGCCTGCCTACGGGGCTGGGTGACCACCTGGGCAGCGGCACCCACCTCCCTCCCAGCCCCACCACCTCCTCCATGTGCCCTCCTGGTGAGGCTGGCGTGGGGGCAGAGGGCACCTCCTTGCTCAGGATGCCTGCCCAGGACACCAGGGCACAGCATCCCTCACCCCGAGGGAAAATGAAGCGTTGCCTGAGCTCATCTGCTGCAGTTTATCATTCGAGGAGCCGGTGAGCAGATGAGGTGGTGGAGATCCCAGCTTCCCTCCATCAGGCTCCTTCCTCCTGGAGGCTGGTGCCTGGCTTGGAGGAAGGCTCTTGGGGCAACTGCTGCCCAGTCGCGGCTGCTGCCTGCTCCTCCTGCCCCAGCCCTTTCTCCCCGCTCTCCCCAAAATCTGCATGAAGAAACAAGTATCTTGTTTGCAAGCTAAAAACTAGAAATGATTTATATGTTTATAAGCCCAGCTCTGGCTCTCTTTATTTTGGCAAAGGAATTGTTTGCATCTTTTCAGAATTCCTTCACCCAAACCACTCATTAGATATGAATTTCAAAACAGCCAGAGGGAGCGGGTGACTCAGGGGAATTAGCAAATGGCTTCCCAAAGCCTTTTACGTCAAGGCCGGCAGCTCCCTTCCAGACCTTGATGCCAGTGGCCCAGAAGACACGCGCTGTCATCCAGCGCTGGGTCACCGACCCCAAGCCAGCGGGTGCATCTGAGGACCTTGGCCTCTGGTCCCCAGCTGGCAGGTGCCTTCGTCACGAGGAACCCCAGCCTGAAGAAGAGGGCCTGGAACCGATGTCTCCATCCCAAAGGTTTCGGCAACCACGAGGACCTCGGCTGCAGGCGCTGCCCGTGGAGCTGGGACATCTCCCCCCAGTGCGGGTGCCCAGGGGCACCAGGAGGATGTCCGAGGGTCCCCGATGGTGCCAGGTCACCGTGGTGCCCACCTGGCAGCAAGGAAGAAGGCGGCACGTGGTGACAACAGCAGTGATCGCCTGCCTCCGTGTGGCTGTGCCACCCGCGGGCACGTCCGTGGTGCCCTGGGGGCGCAGGGCACCTGGGGGACACCGGGCAGCTGGGGGTCTGCAGGGCACCTGGGGGGCTCAGGGCCAGTCCCAGGCAGAGGCAGCCTGGTGCTGGTGGTGTTCCTCCATCCCGCGGTGCCAGGGGGCTCCCACAGCCGTGGTCCTGGTCCCTGTGCCGCTCTCCAGGCTCCGCAGTCCTGCCCCAGCAAACCCGGGCCCTTGTCTCGCAGGCAGAGATGAAAATAAACTCCAGTGAAGGGTCCTTTAACTTTCTCTACTCGAGTGAAAATAAATGCGATTTCCCCGCCACCCGGCCTTGTAAATTCCCCTCACTGTGAAATATCTTCCAGATATAGTAAAGAGACGGCTTTTGGCTATTTTTTTAAACATCTTTAACTGCTGTATATATTTCCAGGGAGACGTAATAAGCGCTACAGCTAATTTATCTGCATGTACTGTAAATATTTTCAGGAGATAGCAGAAAGGATTTCAAACACATGGCTTGGAGGATTGGCACACAGCATATGCTGGGTGGGAAGGACACCTTTAACCCTTCACCTGCCGCTTCCCTTCCCTCCGAGGATGGCTGGCCACCTCCATGCCCCCTGCGGCGAGGCTCCCTGTGGAGGGGGGCAGCGGCTGCTGCACCCCCCCGGGGTGCTGGCCCGTGGCT
Organism: Aythya marila; assembly: GCF_965140915.1. Taxonomy (NCBI): domain Eukaryota; kingdom Metazoa; phylum Chordata; class Aves; order Anseriformes; family Anatidae; genus Aythya; species Aythya marila. Next base: position 5,423,463 of record NC_139056.1, on the reverse strand, counting down.
GCTGCTCCAGCTGACATCTGAGCGAACCGGGAGCCGTGGTCCTCCAGCGCAAAACGAGTTTTGGGAAGGGAGCAGCTGCAGTTTTACCCTCTGCAAGTCCCCTGCAGCCCCTGCAGCCCACGGGTTTCTGCAGAGGTCCAAGCCAGGGCACCCAATTACCCCTAAAATGGGCCGGCAGCCTCCTTTGGGTGGCGCGTCTCACTCCTCTCCCCTTCACTTGGGACATTTGTCTCTTCCCCAGCAGACGGAGGTGCAGAGGTGGGGATGAGGAGCACACGCAGTGCCCACCACTCGTGGCCTGCTCCCGGCCCCATCTGTAACACCATCACCCACCGGGGGCCGTCACCCTTTGGGGGTGGCACCCCCGCACAGTGCCACCGCAGGGCACGGGGCTGTCCTCGGGGCAGGGCTGGGGAGGCAGCGGGGAGCTGCTCAGAGCCGTGTCCTCGTGCGAGCCTGTGCCTGGTGTCAGCAGGGAGCTTTGCAAAGCACACGTCTCAGTTCAGTGCCTGCTAAGAGGCAAACCCAGCCCTGTGGCACGCACGGCCTGTCCCGGAGCCGCGGGTCACCGCAGCGGGACAGTCACCCCGTGGAGGGGTTACGGGCTGGCTGGCCAGGCAAACCCACCCTGGGCACCCCTTGCTGCTGCTGCCTGGCCCCAGCAGTGACCTGGGCGAGCCCCGTGGCCCCACAGCCTCTGTCCTGGTTGCAGGTCCCCGTCTGCATCCCCCGACCCCTGCTCCCACTGCACCTGCCTGGTGTGGCTGCGGGGGCGACCTGCGGCTTTCTGCTTGCAACGAAGGAGTTTTTTTTTTTCACTTAGGCTTGTGATTTGTTCCCAAGCCTCTTTTCTTCATGATGTAATTTAACACAGAGCAAGGACACGGAGTACCTATTGGCTTGGAGCCCACCCTAAAAACCATAAAAAGGAGATAAAAGCCTTTAAATGCTAAGCCCGTCCGAGGAGACAATAAAAGGCAAATGTCTTCCCAGTTTTATGTCTATGTCTTTAGCTTGATTTATGGAGTTTTTTGCCATATTCCTTCATGGTTTGTGACTCTTCAAGCTGTTTGGCTGTCGTAAAAGGCCCACGGAGGCAAACTGCACCCGCTGGAGGCTGCTTGGTCTCCAATCCCACCATGGGATCCCACCATGGGGCTGCTGTGCCCCAGCGGGCAGAGGGGGACAAGGATGAGGAGGGCAAAGAGAAAGGGCCCGAATGTTTCCATTCAGCCTCCTCGCGATCGGCACGGTTTTGGGGAGAGAACAGCAAAGAGGATCCAGATGGGGAAACCGCAGCTGCTCCCTGCAAGAAGCGCTGTGCTGCCTTTGGGGAAGGGCAAGGGGCAGCTCGGGGCTGCGCGAGGGGCACGGGGCCGGGGGGACCGAGGCCATCGTGCAGCCAGAGCGTGCGGATCTGGAGATCATCAGCCCAGAGGCAGGATGCGTGCATGCCTGGTGGGGCAGGGATGTGAAAGCAATTGCTCTCAATAAAACAATGCTTCCCTCCTCTGTTTCTTTCGGAAGCGGAGCTGTGAGCCCGAATGTCCTCGGCTGACTCTGGTGGTATGCCGGCCTCCTCCGAGGGGAGGCACCGCGGGAGCCTTGGGGCCTGGAGCAGCCACGGAGGTCTCAGCTGGGGTGGGAGGACCTGCACCTGACACCCCGGCGTGCTGTGTGACGCCGGCTTGGCTCTGTGGGCCCTGCAGGACACGTGTGTCCCCTCCCTGGTGCCACCGTGCGCTGCTGCACGCCGCAAGACGCATGCTCGGCACTCGGCTGCATCTCCATTTACTTCACCCAGCAAGAGGAAGGTGTTGGCGCACACCAATTGCACTCTTTTTTTTTTTTTTTTTTTTTTTTTGCCCATTTCTGGAACCTCTGAGCTCCCAGGTCCAACTTCTGCAGCTCCAAGCAGTGACTTGGGGTCTTCCCAGCTGCTCTGCAGCCGGGACCCCCAGCTCGCCATCACACCTGCGGCCAGCTGGGAAAACACGCAAGGTGTGACCGCGTGTTTAGGGGGTGCTGGGGGAGCAACGTGGGGGAGTAGGACTCGGATTGTCCTTAAAAGTCTCTAAAAATATATATTCTTGCCTGTAAAAAAATTAGTAATTTTAAACCGCAGGCAAATGCTTCACATTCCTGAGCAATGCTGCCCTCTGTTTACTGCCCTTATTGTTCTCAATGAGCTGGAACCGTGGAAATGAATATTCGCTGCGACCCCATCCTTCGCCCTGAGAAAGAAAGGAAGAAAGAAAGAAAAGGGAAAAAGAGCTAAAACTGCTGAAGGAAAACAGAGTCATTCTCCCCATGATTGAGTGAAAGAATAACATGGGACCGTGGAAACAGAGCTGCCAGGGCGCAGCAATTGATTTAAAGCCAACTCTGAATGCTGTCACCGTGGTGGTGCACAGGGCCCGGCCCAGCCGGGGGTGGCTGCTGGGGTCCCCAAGACCCCCCCAGCACGGAGGGGACACGGGGGGTGAGACACTTGGGGGTCACTGGCAGAGGGAGGAAGATTTAAAGCCCAGCCCGGGGCTTCCTGTTCTTAGGTTATCTCAGGCTGGGGCATTGCTGCAGACCACACAGGCACATGCCGAAATAATTTTTACTGGTTCCGCAATATAACGTGCAGCACATGGGGCCCGGAGCCATGCTGTGCTGACAGGCTGCCTCAGCACGCCAGCACGCCACGGGGCTGCGTGGGGCTGGGCACGGGCACGCAGGGAGGGTGCGCATTGGGATGGAGTGGGGACGTGCATTGGGATGCAGTGGGGACGTGCATTGGGATGGAGTGGGGATGTGCATTGGGATGATGTGGGGATGTCTATTGGGATGAAGTGGGGATGTGCATCAGGATGAAGTGGCAATGAGCATTGGGATGCAGAAGGATGTGCGTTAGGATGCACTGGGGTCATGCATTTGGGTGCGGGAGGATGGGCACTGGGATGCAGCGAGGAGGTGCAGGCTTTGTAACCTTGTCCTGCAGTGGACCAAAGGCTTCCAGGCTGCTGGAGGTCCTCGAGCCAGGAACCTGCAGGACTCCTCGCCTGGTTTTCTCTCCCCAGGTCATGAACCCACTGCCTGAGGGCTGGGAGGAGCAAAGAAACCAAAGAACCTTTGCCCCAGACAGACGGCCCCATTAACCCATATCCGTGTAGGGACAGGACCGGGCACTGTGGGCACTGGGGGGGTGCCAGGGACAGAACAGGGACCCAAGAGCATGGGGTGGGCAGAAAGTGCCTCCCAGAGCCCCAACCCTGCCGTGCTGGCACCCCAGGCTGCGGGGTCTTTGTGGGGAGACCCACGGCCCCAGTGCCCGCAGCTGGCCTCAACATGGAGCTTGTTTTGGGACAGAGCCGGGGGGCCCTGGGGATGGGCCCCATGTCACCTGCGCCCTGGGACAAGGGCCACGTGCTGCTGGCAGGGAGACGTCCCCGTCCCCATCGCGCTGCCCCCGTTAATCATCACGTCGAGTAATTGGGTGAGGGACCGAGCGGGCCTGCAGGTGTGGTGAGAGCCGGGGGCCCCACGGCCGTGGGCCGGTGCAGAAAGCTTTCAACTGGAATAGGGTTACCGGCAGGCAGCCCAGCAATGCCAGGGATGCGAGGAATCCCCTACCTGCTTCAAAAGGATGCATTCTTTATCGGCTAATTAAAAAAAAGGGCAGTGGGGGGGGACGGGACACCGGTGTGCACCTGCTTGGGCAAACACCCGGCCAAGGAGGGGGGCGAGGGAGCGGGCTGGGAGAGACCCAGAGCAGAGAGCACCCACACTTGGGATTTATCAGCAGGATTTGTTGTTAAACCACTGGGATGTCTCCCGTGGACACTGTGTCCAGCTGGCACATCTCCCTGGTCATTGTTTCCTCTTTCTCAGGTGTTGTTAAGATGTGGGAAGGAGGTTTTAAAATCTGGGTTTGGGTCAGAACTGTTTTGGCGGTGAATCCATCTCAGTAGTACTGATCTGGGCAAAATTTCCAGTAGAAAAGAGGAAATTGTTCTCAGAGCTGGTAGGAGGTGGACGAACCTCACTTGGGCATTTGTTGATCCTGCTGAATCCTGCCCTTGCCTTCCCACAAAACACGTTGGGAAAGAGCATCCCTAAGCCCTCCATCCCTTTGCCGAATCTGGATTAAATTGGCTTTTAAAAAAATTACAGAGCTGGACAGAGATACCCACACATATTGTGACTGTATAAACCTCATTTTCATTGGAAACCAAGCCAGAAAAGAGAGGAAGACAGAAAGAGAGGAAGAAAGAGAGAAAGAAAGAAGGAAGGAAAGAAGGAAAGGAGAAAAGAGGGTGATGTGTAGTGGAAACGAGCCATGCGTAAGCTGTCAGAGCAGTTTGTACACACAGCACAGCACTGATTTAATGAGATCATTTCACACCTTTAATTAAATAGGCACAAATGGGAGCGGAGGAGCTGGCAATGGAGGATCCCAGTGGAGGACAAGAGCTGGTGGCTGTGGTGGCTGTGGGGAAGGAGACGGATCCCTCACGGGATGCGCAGGAGGAACCACGCAGGGTGGCTTGGCGGGGACGGGCTGTGAGCAGCAAGGGCAGGCGCTGTCCCCAAACCCTGCTGGAGCCTGGTGGCACCTGGCCAGGCCAGAGCTGGGACCTGGAGAGCCCCAGGAGGGGATCCCGGGTGCTGGGATGGGGTGGAGGGAGGACCCCCAGCCTGGATCCCAAGCTGGGGATTTGGGCAGCCGTGAAAACGCAGCTGGAGAGGTGGCTGGCTCCTGCTGTACATCCCCTCTGAAACGTGGCTGGGGTTTCCTGGGGTTCCCCACAGGCCTCCTGCCCCACACCTGGAGGGACACCAGCAGCAGGGCTGGGGGCTGTCTCTGTAACACCTGCAGCACTGAGGGACTTTCCTGCTGGTCACTGCACCCAGCACAGTGACCGCATCAGGTAACTGGGAGCTTGCCCCATGGGTCACATCCTGCATCATGGCGCAGCCCCTACCCATGGGCAGCCCTTGCAGGGGGCAGAGGCAGATGCACAGGCAGCAGCGTGTGGCACCTGGGGACGGCTCCTGGAGCCCTTTTCTCGCAGGGCAGTGGGGCCCCGATGTAGCCCCTGTGCCTGGGGCTGACACAGCGCCGTGTGCCCGCTGCGCTGCCCTGCCCCACTCCTGGCCCTGCTGCCGTGGGGATGGCACCGTCCCACCAACCGCTGGGGACAGGAGCTGGGGACAGACAGATACCCCCTGAGCCTCCTCCCCTGTGCCTCTCTCCTCGCTCTTGGCTCAGCCTCCCCTCCGCTCTCCGCCTGGCTCTGCGTGGCCCCGTGCCAGCTGAAAATTAATGTCCCCTCCCTGGGGACATCTCTCGCGCTGGCACAGCCGCGCTGGCTGCTGCTGCTGGCAGAGCTGGGACCAGGCAGCAGGAAGGGCAGGGGGGCAGGAGGGCCAAGAAGCCCCCCCAGGGCGGGCAGCTGCACACCCTGGCAGGAGAGGTTCCTCCAGGGGCAGGACGGCAGCACGGCCCTGGCCGTGGGCACACCGTGACCCCCCCAGTGCCTGCTGTGGGACCTGGAGCTGAGCCTTGGCAGCGGCCCCGAGCAGCCAGGCGGGGACAGATGGCTCTCGGGCGTGCGGGGAAGGGCGTGCGAGCAGGGCGTGTGTGGCACCCTGATGCTCTTTTGGTACCCACCATTCCCTGATTCCTCATCGGGGCAGTGTGGCTCCCGGTTTTCCATCACCTCCCTCCATGCCAGGGGATGTCCTCACTGCTGCTGGCAGCAGGGCTGGCTGCCTGTCCCCATCAGTGCTCCCCGGGGACAACATGCTGCTGCTGCTTGTGCCAGCAACGAGGAGGCTCTGCCACCAGCCACCACCCCGAGTGCGCACACACACGCAGCTCTGCCCTGGGGGCCAGCTCCATCCCAGAACACCTGCTCGTTCCCCGCGAGCACAGCACATGTGCCGGCGGTCTCGGGGCCACCCGGGACTGGGCTGGCAAGTGGCTGGGGACAGCTCTTCCCCAGCTGCGTCTGCGAAGCCACCAGGTGGACAAGAAGCAGTGGCGGTGGCGTGGCCGCACTTCCGAGCCATCCCCTCCTGCCACCCTGCTTCAGGTGACAAGTCCCAAAGGGACATTTCAGGGCGAGGGCGCAGGGACCTCAGCTGTTGCTCCAAGAAGAGCCTGAAGCCGAGTACAGAACCCGGCCAGATTTTGCAGTGTGTTCAGCGCTGTGCAAGCAGCTCACGTGTCGCTTGCTCTGGAGGCGTGCTTTTAACTTAGCACGCCTGCACGCTGGAGCTGGGGACACTCTGCTGGGGGAAAAAGCCAGGTTTGGCCAAAACGCCCATCCGTGGGGACCCCTGCGCTGGTGGCACGGGCTGGCAGCCAGCCCCTCGCCCCCTGCCCATCCCTTGCCGGGGTCGCCGTGACATCTTCAGATTTTCCGGCAACAACGTGAGAAGCTGAGCTGCCCCCGAGGAGCAAGCAGGGGCGGGGGGGGGAGCCGTAGGAAGAGGGAGGGGGCGCTTCCCCTCCTAATTTCAATAAACTAAATGAAAGGGGTGGAAAATTGGTATTTCATGCAAAACTTGGCAAAGGTTAAACCACTTCCAGATGCTGTCTCAGAAGGTTTTGCTCCAACCTGATCTGTTGCAGATAAAGCTGTAGACGCCCCTGCCAGATATTGTGTTACACGCCAGTGGAGTTTCCAAGTGGTGCTGTGATCCAGTCGGCATTTTGGGCTACGTTGTCCCATAAATGGAACAGGAAGGACCCAGCAATATCCCCACGGCTGCAGGCCTGGCCTGGGGCTATGCCGAGCATCCCTCGGGGGCCTGTGGGGTGGCCACGCAGAGGCAGCCTGGTTGTGGCCCCGGAGGAGGGGACCAGGCACAGGACAGCTGCTGCTGGATTTTGAGGCTGGGGAAACTGAGGCACGGCCAGGCCAAGGCTGGAGAGGGGCTGCCAGCCCCACCAAACCGCCTCTCCCCTCCTCTCCTCACTGTGCTGGGGAAAGGAGCCTCCTTGGCCAGCTCCAGGCTGGCACACCTGCCCATCGCCAGCGTTCCTGCCCCCTGAGTCTGCTTCCTGCCCCCCCTGCCCGCCTTTTCGCCCCCGCTGCCTCTCGGCCTCTGCTTGTTTTCTTAGAAGGCGGCTCCTGCACTCACCGAGCCCAACAATTTCCTGCCCGGGCGAGCGCATTCCTCTCCCCCAGTGCAGGTCCCTCCCGCCGCTTCCCCACCTTGGGGCTGGATGCTGCCGCCAGAGCAGCCTGGCCCCGTGTCCTCCCCTGCCCTCCCGCTGCCCTGCCTCAGTTTCCCCAGCTGGAGCCCCAGCACCCTGCCTGTGGGTACCGTGGGGATGCAGAGCCCCGCGGGCTGCGTCAGCCTCCTGGGGAATTGGGGTGCGCCGGGGGGTGCCCCTGTCCCCCGTGGTGGTGTCGGAGGGGAAGGGATGGCTGAGTGCCGCTGGGACCTGGGGACCAGGAGGAGCCCAGCCCCAGCGTTGGCTCAGGGCACGCTGTGGGAGCTGCAGCAGTGCTGGTGGCACCGGGACGTTTCCAGGCACCCCTGATGTCCCCTTGCCCATGGTGCTTTGGGGGTGAAGCGGTGGCAGCAACAAGGCGATCCCTGAGGGACCCTCCTGCCCTGAGCAGTGACACCTTTCCACTGCACGAGCTGGGAAAACCCTGGAGTGATGGTGGGAAGGTCACCGAGCACAGCCAGGGTGGCACCGGGGACACCCAGCACAGCAGGGTGCCACCACCTTGGGGCACCGAGCCTTGGCACCCGTGTGGGGCTGGTCCTGCTGGGGTTCTGGGGACAGAGCCCGTTGGGTGCCCCCAGGAGGCCACCACCAGGTGCCTGGTGGCCCGGGCGAGCAGGCAGCATGCCCGGGGGCCCTGACGGCTGGGGCTGGGGGGTTTGGGGCACGGGTGCATGCCGGGGCCGGATGCGCCCTTCCCTCTGTGCGCTGCCAGCGCAATACCCACCCATGGCCCGAAAAGAAAGAAAAGCCCCAGCCCGCCTGTCAGGAAACCTCAAATCAGGGCCAATGTTTTCGAAAGGATTTTTTTTTTCTTTTTTTTTTTTTTTTTTCTTCTCCTCTCCCTTTTAACACATCTGCCAATATAATCTGACCTTTTCCAAATAAATAAAGCCCGCGCGCTCCGGCTTTGATCCCGCGCTCCAAATTTTCTATTTACTTAATTGGCCCATCCAAGGTCTGAGCGAGCCGCGGGCCGGCAGCTGCCGCCGCCGCATTCCTGGGGGCTTATCGCCCCCCGCTCACCTGGTTGTCATTACCAAGGGGCCGGCTGCGCCCCCGCCACGGCCACCACGGCCCTGCCCCAGCCACCCTGGGGGCTCCCCGGGACCCTCCCCGCTTGTGGGGTGCCCATACTGGGCGCTGTCCCCGTTCCCCTGCCCCCGGGGCTCTGCTGGCCCCATCCCCGTTGAGGGTGGGGGTTTTTAGGGGCAGCGCAGGCAGGGATGCTCCTCGGATGGCTGGAGCCTGATGCACTGCACCGAGGTGCTTCTGTCCCCGTGCAGATCACAGGGTGGTGATCCTCCCTTTGGTAGGGACTGTAAATGTCTCCCCCCGGTTGCAGGAGGGAGCGCAGAGCTCTGTGCCATGCGGGTGCCCAGAAGATGCCACTCCTGAGCAGTGGCCATCCCTTTTTGGCCGAATAACTGCATGGCAGCGGGCACCAGGCCCTCCTGTGCAGCCCCCTGGGGACAGCCAGGATGGCTGCGGGTCCACGGGGAGCACCCCTGGGAAGTCGCTGAGGCTGGCAGAGCTGGGGGGCTGGATGGTGCCAGGGAACTCTCCCAGGAATGGGTTTTCCCTTTGCCCTTCTGCTACACCACAAAGCCAGGGCAGAGGAGGCTGCTAGACCCCGGGAGTGGGAAGTGTGAGGTAGCTCGTTGCCCTCTGCTTTTATTTTTTGGTCCAGGAAAAGGAAAGATGTGCAGGAAGGGCTGAGGGCAGACCCAGACATATTTCTTGCTCCTGTGTTTTTCCTCCACATACTGGCCAAGCTCGTCCCTGCTCTGAAGAGGCAGAGGCTGCTCTTTCTGCCTGTGGTTTCTCAGCTTCTCCAGGCGCTGAGCACAGGCAGTGAGCACGGGCTGAGCCTTGGAGCACGCAGCGAGCAAGCGTGCTCACTGTGCAGAGCTGTGCAGGGTGGGCACAGGCACTGTGACATCCACAGAGCCCCTGGGGGGGCTGCTCCTGGCCACAGCAGCCCCCCAGCCCCGCGGTGTGGCTCAGCACGGCCACACGCAGAGGGAGGCACTGGGCTGTGCTGTGCTGCTGCTTTTTTGTGTGCTCCTTCACCCCTCGACACCCCCAGCTCACCTCTGCTGGATCTGGTTCTGCTTTTTCACATTGTGCATCACAATTTATAGCTGGAGCAGCCGGTGGACAGAAGGGATGTTGTGCTCCTGGGCATGGCACGGCCGGACACCCCATCTCGGTGACGGACGGGGACCATGGCACAGGGCCATGGGCTGTGCCCAGGACCCTGCAGAGGAGCAGGAGGCCACTTCGGGAGCAGAGGGCTCCTGGGCACTGGCTGATGGCTGCCTCCAGTCCCCCAGCATCACCGCCACCACCAGCACCTGCTGGGGATTCACAGTGCTTGGAGGGGACATCACCCACTGCTGGCTTTCCCAAAGTGCTTCCTTTTTCTCCCCATCCATTCCCCTCCTGCCCAACCACCTCTGGAGCTGGGATGAGTCCTCGCAGCCCGCTCACACCGCTCCCAGTGGCTCCCTGGGTGAGGAGGCTGATTTGAGAGGAGTGACCTGTCCACGGGCTCCATTCTCCGGCGAAGGGAGGCATGCCCATGTCCTGTGGCTCCCTGACATCCACCCAGCCAAATGGGTTCACCCAGGGGCTGAGAAAGCTCTGTGCTTTCTCTCTGTGCTTCTTGCTGAGCCAGGCCTGCTGCCAGAGATCTGGGATGGCCTCGCTGTCCTGCTGCAGCTGCCTCCTCAGCCCTGTGAAACCTCCCCGGCTGCCTCCTGCGTTGTCTGGCTCTGCCTCACCCGCCCCAGGCAGGCACCGGGAGCTCACCCAGCCCCTGTGGATCCCTCTGCCCGGGGGGCTGCTTGCGTCCCAGTGACCATCTCAGCCTGGCAATGCCTCCTGGTGACACCCAGCAAGGCCCCAAAAACCTCCCCTTCCTCCAGGGGGACGGCGCGGGCAGCACCGGGAGGCAGTGGGGAGGGAAGGGAAGGGAAGGTGGTGTCGGGTGGGATTTCCACGTCTTACATGCTGACATTTCCCAAGTAGAAGCCAGTCACTCAACATCTGGCCGAGAATATTGCATCTTGCTTAAGAGCAACTCCAGATGTTCCCGAGACCTTTTTTTCATTATTTTATTTCTTTCTTTCATTCTTTTCTTCCTCCCCCCCCCCCCCCTCCATCCCTCCCAGCCACTCTTGACTCACTAAATCAAGGGAGACAGGCTTTTAACTCTCTGGAAAGAAATAAACGACTCAATGGTGAGATGAAACGAATTCTCTAGAACCGTGTGAGCAGATGTGTGCTGGGGAAGGGCGAGGGGGGGCAAGGTAAGGGAGATCAGCAGAGAGAGGGGCACGTGCACGTGGCATTGTCTTCAGCAGGAGGTGTCCCAGCTGGGGACAGACCCACGGTCTGATGGCCAGAGGGATGTGCAGCCTGCTCCCAGTGTGCTGGGCTGGTGAAGGCAGGACTTGTGGCTGGAGGGAAATGGGGAAGGGACCGGTTCCTGTTTGGCTGGGTGGACTGATGATGTCTCCAGCGTAATTGGGTCCAGTTCTTACCGCCTGGAAGTGGCTGGGAGCCGAGGAGGTCAAGAGAAGGATGAGTCTGGTATGTCGATGACGCTCATCCAAAGAGGTGATTTATCATCACTGATGGGAAGGGGAGAAGGAGCAGCCAAACAGCAAGAAACTGGGGAAAAGAGAAAGTGTGCTGGGAGGAGGGGAGAGGTCAGAGGCGAGGGAGATGAGTAAGGGAAAGGTGGAGGAGGGTGGTGGGAACGTGGAAGGAAGACCCGGAGATGCAGAGACATCTGTACATTTCTCTGTCGTGTTTCTTGACTCCTGCTGAGAATCTGTCCTGGTCGGCCCCACAGCATCGGTACCGACCACGTGCTGTACAGGAAACAGTCTCAGACGCCTCTGATGTCCTAGACCTGCTCCATCTCTTCAGGTGGAGAACCACTGGCGTGCAGCCTGTTTGCCATTACCCATGCAATCCCCTCCCGAGCCACCAGCCCTGGCTCCATCCGTCTGTCGGAGCTGCCTTGCCGAGGTTTGAGTGCTCCCAGGCTCTGCCAAGCTCACCCCTTCCCTGTGGGGCTTTGTATGCTCCTTACAAAAAGACAGGAGGCTTAAACCATCGACTTTCTTCTCTTCTGACATCTCCCAAGTTACCCTGACAAAAGGAGTTGTGGGGGGAGCACCAGACGATCTCACCTCGCTGCCTCTCCCCTCGATTCACGAACCAAGCTGCTGGATGAGCACTGCTGGCAGCCAGGAGAAGCGATGGCATTCACCTCGTGGAGGCTGGAAGCCAACCCAGGAGAGCTCATCTCAGAGAAACACCCCGTGAGGAGGGAGTTAGGATGTCAGAACCCAGCTCCACCTCACTGAACCAATGCCAAAACCCAATGTCGACCCAGGAGCAACCAAGGTCCGAGCACCTCTAAGGCAGTGCTTGGTACCCAGTGCCAATCTGCTCGTACCGATGTCTCTGCGAGGCTTTATGAGGCTGATTCTTCATCTGGTGAAGGTCAAACCATCAAGCATGAGGAGTGCTTCCTCTTGCTTAGGCTCCCTCATGGCTATGACACAAAAGCTTCTGTTTTTTTGGGGAGTTGATGCTCAGCATAGCCTGGCAGTTGGGTCTCCAAGAGGTCTGAGGGCTGGTGTCCTGGAAATGGGAACACACACACAGCTGTGAGGAGAGTTTTCACTGTGCTGTACATGAAAAACCCTCTGAGACCTTCTGCCTGGTGCTAAGAGCCGCTCAGAAGATGATAAACAAGGTCCCTTTGGGTCTAAAGAAATGAAAGCCAGTGCCCAGCTAGCACAGAGCTGATAACACAGTTGTGCAGAGCAGCTGGGCTTGTTCCTGAATTAACTCTGGAGCTCCTCAGCATCCAGCCCAACGATGGCCCCGGGTGGGCTCGCGGGGTCCTGGACCTGCAGGTGGTCTGCGGCTGCTGGGGATGTGGCTCTGAGCACTTCCAGGCTTCCTGCCCCGGACCGGGGGTCTTGGCTCCTGGCTCCTGGCTCTGGAGAGCGAGGCTGAGAGGCCATCCTGGCTCTCAGAAGGACCCGCGCTCCGAAATTTTCCAAACAAATCACTTGGATTATTTCTAACTGACGTTTTTTGGAGGGCTTTTCCTCCTGCCGGAAGGGAACGACTTGATTTACTCATTTTTCAAAAATTCCTGGGGAAGTTCTAACTTCTGACCACTCCGTGGAAAGCTTCACCCAGCTGCAAGCAGCACCCGCATTGCTCCAAGCGCTACCCAAGGACCACGACCCCAAATCCACCCCACCTGCCCTGGCTGCACGGGGAAATGCACCTTGATGGGAGGAACTGGGCTGCCAGAGCTGAAACCCAGCTGGGTGCTGGTGCCAGGGGGTGGCAGTGATGGGGACAGCCGGGGGACATCCGTGCCATGGCCCCGTTGTTGGTGCCACGCTGGCTGGAGCTCGGATGGGGATGCAGAGGGCTGGCACCTGTCAGCTCACCAGGAGGGGACAGGGCAGATGTCACCTCTCTGTGAAACTCAGGTGGAAAAAATATATTTTCCAACCATTACACTTCACAAAAGGAGCTGTTCATCTACTTAAAATATAGGTGACAAGTACAAAAGGCATTTGGCATTGTAAAGCAGGCCAAATCTTCAGGAGATCGAAGATATATGGTATGCAACCGAGTCCCAGCTTCAATCTGCTTCTACGCTGTAAATTCCAATTACATCATGCCGCCTTGTTTAAATACCGTGAAACCTGGCTCATGCCCTAAGTATGTTTTATATATTGCCACATCCATTTGAAATAGATGGGCAATGTGTTTTACGGCACATGTGCAAATATCTCCGTATTTTTCCATCTGGGGGTTTATGGGATCTTTCAGAAAATTAATAATGGGGCTCGGAGGAAATGTTCGACTCGGAGGCAGTAGCGGAGATTTACGGCCTTCCTGGTGGATGCCAGGGAAAAGTCTGAGAGCACCCGGAGCAGACAAAGGCCCGCGGTTTCGCCAGGCGCTCCCGGAGAGCTAATTTGGCTTAACGGACGGAGGAGCTGGGGAATTTCCCCGTGTGATCCAGCAGGTTGCTGGAGAGGGATTTCTCGGGAGGCACAGAGTGGCTGGGGGTGGGAGGCAGGGACCCAGCCCTCAGCCCCAAGGCACAGCATGTGGCTGGGCTGGGCTGCTCCCGAGGAGGGCTCCGTGGGCAGGAACCCACCCCAGGCACCCCACAGCTCTGCGCGGATCCCCCAGATTCCCCAGGATGCTGCACGTGCCGGTCTGAAACCCCAGCTTTCCTCCGAGCACCCTTCCTCCAGCCTCCCCGGCACCAGGCGCGCTCTGGGAGTGCTGCACCTCCCCGGCCCTCGCGATAAACAAAAGCCGATTATTTCCCCTTGCGTGGGTCCTCTGCGGGGGAAGCAGTGGGTGGTGTTTATTTTGACAGCAGAGAGGCCTGTTCCCCGAGCTTTCTGGGTAGTGCGTGCTGTCCAAGATGAAAACATCGGCCGTTTATTTGAGTCTCGCGCTGGCTGTGTAAATACAGGGCTCGCTTCGGCAAATGCCGGCTGGCGGCTCTGCGGAGCGGGGCTGCTCCTCGCATCCCCTGGGCAAGCAGGGCCACCCGGCCCTACACCCTACAGATGCGGGCAGAGAGAGCTGGGAATGGCCGTGGCCGTGCTGTAGGGTCAGAGCTGTGTGGGGCCAGGGGTGAGGAGCATCCCGCTTCCAACATCCCGGAGCTGGCAGAGCAGGGAGCTGCCTGCAGGTCTGCCTGCACCCACGCCGCCCTTTTTGGGGTGGCCTTGTCCCTGGGGACCACGGGGACTGCTCGTCTCCTTTGCCTCGTCCTCCCTGCTGCAGCCGAGGTGGGAAGCCCCGGCAGGGGGGAGCCGGCGGGTTTCTCCAGATGGTGCCCCGCTGACCCCAGCCGTTCCCCGTCTTTGGCTCTTCCTTAGAAAAACACAGCACAGGCCAGCTCATCGATTAATCGTTTCCTCATGTTCCCCCCGCGCAGATGCCGTGGGAAGCTGCCTCCCCGTGCCCCGCCTGGAGGGGGGCTCCCCCTTTTTGGGGTTTGCTTCTTGGGGTGGCTGCGCTGCTGCTTGGGGACGGCGTGGGGTGAGCGCACAGCCTGCCCTCCGAGCTGCTGCCTGGCCGGGGCAAGGCGACTGGGTGCCCCGTGCTCAGCCACTGAACTGCACCCTAAAAAGGATGGCTTGGATGGACAAATTAGTGAACAGATGCATGAATGGCACGGTGATGAACTCTGGTGGAATAAATGCCCTGAAAGCTTGTAAAAGTGCCCCATGGAGCACAGCACCTTCCTCACCGCTCGCCACCCACTCTTTGCGCTGCTGGCAGTGGCTGGAGCTGCTTGGAGCCGGGGCACATCCTGCCCTGGTCCCCTCCAGCAGTGTGCGGACACCCAGAGGTGTGCTCAGGAGGCAAAATCAGGGAGGTCGATGCGGCTTCTGGAGGCCACAAAACGTGGAGTAAAAGCAGTGCTTGGTGAGGGGGGACACACAAAGCGCTTAGTGCCAGGGGCAGGGCAGAGAGCAGCCGCGGCACCGTGAAACACGTGCACTTGTCGCGGTGCCACGGGAGCCCAGCCACCCCTGTGGGTGCTCAGCAAGGGGCTGAGCGATGGCCTCACCCCTGTTCGGACACACAGCCCAGCTTGAGGTGCTTTGTGTGTGCATCTGTGCGTCCATCCATCCGTCTGTCCACGGCGGCTGGGGCTCAGCTGCCAGCACTCACGCGATCTCTTGTGACTGGAGCTGGCTGGAGAATATGGAAAAAAAAAAAAAAAGAAAAAAAAGAGCATCGAATTTTCTCGTAGTATTCTCACATTTTGCTTCTTTCCTTGGCCAAATTCCGGGTTTCCATGAAAAAAATGTCCATCAGTGTTTTGAAATGAGAAAAATTTCAACCAGCTGCAAAATTCAGTCCCAGAGCAGGGGAGATCTTGCAGACTTGGCCTCTCCTGGAGACGCTTTGCCCCAGCTGACTGCAGCAGGCTGGGAGAAGCCCAGGAGTCTGCTCGAAGAAGCGCTCATGAGAAAGGTGCTGGGCCGCTTTGGCGCTGGCTGCATTTGCAGATCTTTTACTGAATTATTTTTTTTTCTCCAAGAGCTGTTTCAGAAAACACGGATCTTCATTCCGGAGAGGCAGGTGCCCGCTGCAGTATCCCTCGCCCAGGCAAAGCAGGTGGCTGCTGGCTCTGTCCAGCACGGTTTCCCCCACTGCCACCCCAATCCCCTGGCCCAAGCCACCTCCTTTTTCTGCCCCAGACGGAGCCACCCCAGCCCCGTCCTGCACCGATGCAGCTGGTGTGAGCCAGCCTGCCCTCATGGCAGCACGGCTGGGGAGGCAGCGCCTCGCTTGACTGCTAATTACCCTTTTTCTCCCCCACCCCCCTCAAAAAAAAAGCAGTTAATCCTACTGGAAATTTGGCTCGATTGTTCTTTGTTTTAACTGTGGCTTGGTTTAAATATTAACATCACGAACAGCAATGAAATAATTACATAAACCATTAACGATTATATAAAAACAATACCTAAATAAAATAAACAGCGAGCGATATCATTAGTGTTCCCGCTTTCCTCAATTATGGCTCTTGGAGTAAAGGAGAGGAAGACGGAGCAACATGCAAAGAGTTTTCCCAGCTGCTTCACCCCCGGAGATGCAAAGCCCTTCGGGTTTGGGGTAATTCCAGATGCTCGAGCTGCCGGAGGATTGGAGGCGGGTGGGTGGGTGGGGGGCTTGGGGAGAGCCCCCTCCCTGCCCGGTGAGCTCAGAGAGCAGGAACGCACTGGTGGGGGCCGCTGTCCCCTCCGGTGACCCAGTCCTGGTGACGTGGGGGAGGTTTTTGGGGCCACTTGTGCACATGGAGCCAGGAGCCATGGGGCCTTGGTGCCCCGCGGTGTGCCCGCTCCAGGGGCACGCGAAGCAGGGACGAGGCTCGGGCAGCTCTTGAGGAACCTGGGGGTCAGCACAGCCCCGACCTGCAGGGCTGGGTTAGGGGCACAGCAACACCACAAACCCCTTGGCTCCGCAGCTCCTACTGAGAAGGCACAGAATTAGGTGGTTGGTGCTTATTAGACTGGTGTTATTTAAATCACTACAGTAAAATAATGAAAAACAAACATACGAGTCTTGTGTATGTTATGCTATTGACCATCGCATTTTCTGGCTTTTCTTTGTACATATTACACACGGGTTTCATAGGGGCCCCAGGTGGTTACCACACCACACATCTCAGCAGCCCCAAAAGGCCAGCAGAGCCCCCCAAACCTGCGCGGGGGTCTTGGCAGGACCCCATCAGCCTCCTGGGTCTGCCCCATCCATTCATGGGCTTAAATTATAAACCAGGTGGAAATGGGGGACAAAAAAGTGCGTGGCCATGTGAGGGTTTACACGCACACCTCAAAGCAGCCCTGGGCAGTGCTGCTGCTCCCCAAGCACCCACTGGATCCTGACCTGGGGATACCTCCAGCCACAGCCGGTACTACTGGCAGCACTGAAGTGGTTTTGGGATGCATGGTGCAGAGCCCAGCAGGACACACACGAGCTACCCTGGCAGATGTCCCATTTGGTCACCACTGGATGCGGTGGATGAATGGAGGGAAGAGCTGGTTGGGAGGATAAATCCCAAACTGCAGCCACCAGAGCAAAATCCTCACTTTGCTTTGAGAACTGACTCCGTGGGAAGAGGATTCAGATGCCAAGGGAAGCCCCGGAGCCTCCTGCCCTGCTGGATGTGCAGAGTGGGTTTTGGGGAGCACGAGCACTTCATGCCTCTCCTGAGGGCTGTGTGGGCTTGGAGGATGCATGGCCATGGAAGAGAGGACCCAAGCAGTCCCCAGAGCACCCTAGGGTGATGCTGAGCCCTGTCTGGGGCTGTATGGGTGACCCCGACAGGAGTCCCACAAAGCACAACCAGGGGTGCCCCTGTGCTGGCTCCTGAGCTAGGACCGCAGGGTGCACCAGCCAGGGCAGCAGCTCTGCTTCCAGGGCTCCTTGGCGCAAGCAGTACTGTGAGGAAGAGGAGGGCTGGGTGGCCCATGGAGTTCAAGGGACATCTTGTGGCAGAGACTGATGGCGTGTGACAACCAGAACAAGTGGTACCAGGGACAGGAGGGTCTCCTCGGCTCATCCAGAGCAGGGAAGGAGGCTGTGTGCCAGGAGCATGGCACAGGGCCGGACCACGCAAGCCCAGATGGTCCCACACATCCTCTGCCTCTCTGCTGTCCCAGCTGTGGTTGTGCCCTGTGAGACCACCCCAGCATCCAGGGAACCTGAAAGATGGCCTTGCCAGGGGGAAAGCTGGTCCTGAGCATCTCTGAAAAGCCACTGTTAACATCTCCAGCAGCTTCAGCAAGTGCCTACATCCTTACTCCCCAAACTCCCCTGTCTTGACTACCTCTGGCCTATGCCTGTCTCATCTGCTGCAGGCTCCATGGGACTCATCCCTGGGACGGGGAGTTTGCTCAACATATGGTAAGTCTCAGAAGTGTGAAACATCCTCCTAACACATTGGAATATTGCAGTGTGGGCTGAGCCATTCAGTGATCCTAAACAAGCAAGGCAAGGTCTGCAGTGAAATCAGTCTCTACTGTCAGAGCGACTATCATTTCCACGCATGTTTATTATGCCAAGACCACTACAACCTCGACATGGGAAGAAACTGATGTCTGTTTGAACTGGAGACTAATACAGTATGAAGAAGGAATAACAGCTTATTGAGGTCGGACAGCAAAAGCTCTTCTCTCTTCCTGCTGCTCTGCCTCGCACACCTCCTCTGCCAGCCCTGGCCACAGCCTTGCTTCCACACACAGTCAGGCCCTCGAGGATGCACACCGAGGTTGGCAGTCTCTTGGCGTCAGCTCAACAGAAATGGGTGGAATTAGCCCGGTTGGTACCGGCTGAGGATGTGTGTCCACAGACCTGGGTGGTGCTCGGTACAGATGCTGGCTCTGGGCAGCCTGTCCTCTCTGCCCTGGGTCCTGCTGGCAGGGCAGGTGATGGGCAAGGGAGGAGAAGCTGAGCATTTCCAGGTCGTTCATTTTGGGCCACCAGGAGAGGCAATGTCTGTGCCCTGCTCCCCGGTGAGCTCAGCTTTGTGGGACTTTTGCCACCAACCCTCCGACAGGGCTGGCTTGCCCCAGGGCACTGCAGCTTTGTGTTGGTCCTGCCCCAGGCGGTAGCACCAGTCCGTGTAAACCTGAGGTCCTGGAGAATCAGACCTTGAGAAAGGTCCTCCCGGTGGAGCTCCTGGGGCTGGCCTCTGTGGTGTGGGGCGGTCTCCACCCGTTCAGTCCATATGTACACTGGGATGATGGAGCAGTCTGGCCTCCCAGTGCTCCTGCGCAAGGAAAGGGGCACGGAGAGCTGGCAGCAGAGCGTTTCCAGCGAGCAAGGAAGAGGCAGGCCCTGGGCACCGGAGGAAGGAGAGCCACGAGTTCAGACAGCAACACCTGTCAGAAGATTCTTTTCAAGGCAAAAAAAGGACAGGAGGGCGAGGAACAGCATGCCTGGAGCGAGGAACCAACCTCTTCAAGCTCCTGCAGGCAACAGGCACCTGTGTGACCCCCCTCCGCTTTGCTCCTCATTAAAGGTTTGTCATTACTGCATTACTTTTAATACACTCTTAGAGAAGAAGACCCACACACACACACCCACGCGTGCACACGCACACCCAAAGGGGACCGTTGCCAAAATATACACTATAGACAGAAGAGTCCGTTCACACTATATATATGTACAGCGTCTCTGAGCGCAGCCCGGCAGGGCTGGGGCTGGGGCTGGGGCACGGGGCGGGCAGCGAGCCCTCAGGGCTTCACGCACTTCCCTTTCTTCTCCCGCCGCTGCAGTTTCCGAAGGCGGCGGGTCCAGGCGTCCCGCCACTGGATGACCAGGCTGTTCTTGTCGGCCATCAGTCCCGGCCGGTCGGTGGAGTTTTCGCTGATCCCCATCACCAGGTACTTCTTGCTGATCTGGATCTTGGGGCACTTGCAGGACAGGTCCTTCAGGTGGATCCAGAGGAAGTTGTCGCCGCGCTTGACCCGCTCGTCGCGGCACTTGTAGACGGAGAGGATGTTGATGGTGAACTTGGCCCAGTTGGCCACCGTCTCCATCTCCAAGATGTTCACTTGGACCACTGAAGGGACAGAGGGAGAGGCAGGGTGACAGGGATGCGCCGCCTGGGGCGAGGGGGAGGCTGCAAGCCCCTGATGGAGCTGGGGAGCAGGAGGGGGCCCTTACCGTAGTCCTTCTTGCAGTACTTCTTCATGTTAATCTTGTAGTTGCCTTTGGCTGGTTTGCAGTAGGAGTCGCAGTCTGCAGAGGAGAAGCAGAGGGATTAAGAGTGAGGGTGTGCAGGGCAGCACCGCGCACGGGGTCCTGTCCCACCACGGAGGAAGGGGCTGTGGGGGTTCCCCAAGACTGTGAGCCAGCCCCGGGACTCTGCTAACAGCGGGGGGGTCCCTGAGCCTCACTGCAGCCCCACAGCTCACAGGGACTGGGGAGGGCCCCGCTGAAGCCCCCATGGGCAGCCCCCCTGAGACCCACTCTTTGTGGGACCCCAAAGCCCCCAGAAGGATTTGGGGACAGGGGGAGCCAGCAGGCAAGGTCAGTGCAGGATGCCCTCGGACTGACCAGGCACAGCAGGGAAGGTCACCACGCCATCCTCCTGTCCTCCACAGGAGCAGAGAGCATCCCTCCCTCCCCGCAGCATCCCTTCCTGCTGCTCCCCAGGCTCCAGGAGAGGCTCATGTCCTCATGGAGGCTTTTTTTTTTTTTTTTTTTTTTTTTTCTGTGCATTTCTAAAGGCCCCAGATTTGCATCTCAAGCAGAGGGAGGGCAGGCCAGGAATGCCTCTCTCCTTCTCCCCAAAGGCTTTGATCCAACAATCGCCCGAAGCAGCCCAGTTCTCCTCCTTTCTTCGCCCCTGCCATCTTCCTTTGAACATCTCAATTTGTCTCTTTCCAAATGGCATGTTTTTCTAAGCCCATCTTTCTTCCTTTCTCTCCCAGGTTCTCTGTCCGGCTTGGCAGAGCCGGCCCCAGCCCCAGGACGAGCGGGCAGCCTCTGAGCTCTCTTTGTCTGCGGGTTGCCACAGCGATGGCTCGGGATGGAGGCGGGGGACAGGGGGGGAAACAGCAGCACCCGGTGCCAAGGGCAGGAAGGGGGAAGAGGGAAGAAAGAAGCCCAGGAGCACAAACTCGTCCCGAGCTCTGCTGCTCCCCTTTCTGCCCGGCTCTCTTTCACTGGGGACTTTGTGCCGCCTGCTCCAAATTTGTCAGCGATAGAAGGGGCTCAGCACGGAGCTGATTCCTGGCAGAGCGGGGGCTCAGCCTTACTTTTTGGCTCAAACTCCACTGCCAAGCATGTCACCACATCACCCCTGCTGCATAGCCCTGCTGCTGGGCTGGCACCGCCACCCTGTCCCTGTCCCCGTCCCCATCCCTGTCCCCGTCCCGGCAGGTTACCCCAATCCCCAGCACCATGGGTGCAGAAAATTACCAGGACCACCTGCCCTCTAGAGCTGAGCCTTTCAGTACCAGCATGACTTTTTAATGCCCCAAGCTGTAAAGTCATCTGGGGGGGCAGAAAAGATGTTTTGTGGATTGGAGAGGTTTTTTTTTTTTAAAAAAAAAGAAATCAGAAAGGCTCCAAGGGAAAAGAGGGGGACATAAAAAAAAGAAAAAAAAAGAAAAAAAAAAAAGGAAGGAGGAGCAGCAGGAGTGATTAATAGCAGCATTCTTCTTGCAGCTCGACAGAGTGCCCGGAGTCGTGGCCACATCCCTGCCCGCGAGCCCAGCGCAGGGACAGAGCTGGGGCCATGGGTGGCTGTGGGGACAGACCCCGGGGGCACGGCACGCCGCGGCCGGCCGCACGCAGCATCTTCAGAGAGGGGCCACGCTTTGAGGTGCCTCTGAAGAGAAAACCCCGCTGGGGGCCGCTTTCAGCTCCTTGCAAATCTGGCTAGAGCTGCCCGAGCCAAGCTGCGTTTTCGCAAGGACACGCAGGACCATATGGGCTCGCCGTCCCCCCTGCTGCTGGAGACGGGGCTGGGAGCGGAGCCACGGCAGCAGCCAGCCAGCGCCACACAATGCAGGGCCAGGCGGCGAAAGCAGGCGGCTGCGGGGCACGGAAACCCCACTGGGGCCGGCCCCGGCCACGGCCCTGCCTCGGGTCCGCAGCTCCTGGGCAGAGGAGGGTGGCAGGAACTGGAGCTGGCAGCACCCAGCAGCAGGACGGGTGCTGGATCGGTCCAGAGCCGAGCTCGGGGGGTTGGTGATGGAGATGTGGAGGGGGTGATGGGGCTCTGGGGGGTGATGAGCTGTGGGACAGCCTTGGCCAACCTGCCAGCCCCCCCCCCCCAGCCCTCCCCTGGCTCTGTGCGCAGGAACAAAGGAGAGGAATGAAAGAGGAAAAACAATAACTGCCCTGGGCTCCCGCGCATGATTAACATCATAAAACTGTGATTCTGAAGAGCCAGAGACGGTATGTGAAATTAACGATTTGGGATTTTTTGGGGACATTTAACCTCAGCTTTAGGCTGGGGAATATTTCTCAAAGATAAAACCAATTTCTGCTCAATTTATGTTGGGAAAAAAAAACTGAGAAGACCAAGTAACTCAAGGCATTTGCTCCCCTTCCTTGCCTCTGCACACAGGACTCCCTTACCACACATGGGCTGGGTGCAGGGGACAGAAATGACCATGCCAGGGGTGCCGGGTAGGGTCTCAGCCCCACACCCCTCACCAGGACAAGACCATGGACCACGGTGGGCCCCATCCTCTCACTCCCCATGGGGATACCCACTACCAGGGCATGGGCTGCTGCTCTTCCCACTGCATGCTCTCCACGATGGCAAAACTGCCCGGAGAAGCTGCTACCAGAGGTTCTCCTGCTATTGCAGTTAGTGGAAACGCTGCTTTCACGAGCACCTCCCTTGTCCCAGAGCATCCCTCACCTTCCCATCTCCCCTACAGCCCTCCCCTATGTGGTGTTACGCGTGCTAAAAGGATGCAAAGAGATCCAGTTTAACCCCAAAAGCTGCCCTAAGCAGCCTAAGCAGCCAGACCTCCCCTCCCAGCCGCCCTCCTGCCCATCTCTCTGCCATGCCCAGGGCATACGGAGGGACCAGGGGTAGCAGAGGCCATGAACATGTTCCCACACCCCTTGAGATGCTGCTGCAGCCCTAGGATGTACCAATTCCCCATTGAGGTACCGCTGCAGCCCTGGGACAGCCCCAGCCCCAACCAGCAATGTGACCCACACCCCATCCCGTCCCACGCCTGCGCAGGGGGGAGCGCAGGAGAGGTGGTAGGTTTGCACATCTGGTTTACTTCGCCTCGCCTTGAAAAAAGAAGGAATATTTTGTTTTAAGAGAGATGTAACTTAATTAGGTGTTACGGCTACAAATCTTTTACTGCTGACTTTGAATTCCTTTAAAGACCTGTTTTGCGCTCCACTAGTTTTGTTAATTCTGCTAACGGGGAACGAGATTTTTATTTTTTTATTTTTTTCTCTAAGTGGAAAATATTTTAGAATAATAACAATAAAAAATTACAAGAAATGGACACAGGACGTTTTGCTGCTGAGCGAGTCTGCGCTTGGGCAGGGATCAAAGCCGGACCTCAGCGGCTGCGAGGGCCCGGGGAATGCGATGCAGGGGATGGGACGACGACGCCAGCGCAAAGCCCAGATGCGAGCGGGGCCAGCAGCCGGTGGGGGGGAAGCACCTGAGCAGCAGCAGCCCCGAACAATGCCCCCCTGTTCCTGCGGGCGGCTGTAGCCTGGCACACCTGCTGCTGAGCATGGGAGGGGAGAGGGCTCCGGGGCTCCTGGGGGGAGCAGAGCAGGGGGGTGTGGGCAGCGGGCAGGGTACAGGGTGTTGGGTGCATTGCTCTGGACAGCCCCTGTCTGGGTCTGATCCCCCTCAGCAGGTCCTGCAGGACCCAGGGTGGGTCCCTGGAGAAGGTTGGGGGCTAAGCGAGCTCCTTTGCATTAAGGATATTTGAGCTAGAAGGTAGAAATCTTAAAACAACAGAGCCACAGATAAACCTACAGGCTGTTTAATGCAGAGCTGCTCTGCTAAAACAAAGTAAATACCAGGGTCGCTCTCAAGTGGCATTTATTTTTATGCAGCTGGAAATATCAGAGACAATTCTAAGAATATTCCTACTTATACAGCACTGGAGGGGAGTCACCTTGATTAACTCTGCTCTAATTGTCACTCTCTGCTTGCAATAAAACTGTCCAAATCCCCTCCAATTTCCTTTTTCCAAAGCCCCTTCTCCAGTGTTCCCAGCTCCCAGTCAGGATCACCATGGCCAAAAAGCAAAAGAAGCCAGAGAACAGCCTTGACTTCACTTCCCTCCAGCCTCCATGCCAAAACCAGAGGAAAGGAAAGAGAAATGCCGGTCCCTGCCCCTGGCCTTTCTGTGGGGGCTGAGTGCTGAGGAGACCCCAAACGTCCTGGGTGCACCTCCTGGTCCCTGCAGGAGCCAGGCACAGCCCTGCTGCTCACCACCCAAGGAGCAGATATGCCAGGGTGATGGGGGGGATGGCTGGGCTGTGCAGGGCGTAATGGGGAAGGGGAGAAAACCCCATTATTCCAGCTCAGACCTGGACAGCTTCTCCGTGCCTCGACAGAGCATGTCCCATGTCACCACATCCCTGGGGAGATCGGCAGCCCGTGCCTGGCATGGGGCTCCTGAGCCAGCCCACGGCCACTCCATGGGCATCCTCTCAACACCCTGCCCTCAGATATTTATACACACTGATGAGGTCCCCCCTCAGTCTTCTCTTTCCTGGGCTAAACAGGCCCAGCTCTCAGCCTGTCCTCATGCGACAGCTGCTCCAGTCCCCTGGTCATCTTCGTAGCCCTTTCCCTTCCCAGAAGGGACACAGAAACCCCTTCCCTGAGAAAGCCCTGGCAGGTCAGCTGGTCCCTTTCTAGAAAACCACAGGATCTCCAATTTTTTCACTAAAGGCAAGCTGGTGGCTGGCACAGTGGGTTTGGAGAGCTGTCTTGGCACTCTTGCTGGGTGTCTGGAGGGAGGAGAGGGGGCAGAGGGGGATGTCCCTGGGAAGGGCTGGGGCCAGGGTGTGCAGAGCACTTACCCGCAGGCGCCTCTGTGCTGGTGACCAGGGAGGTTGGGTTGATGGCAGGGATCTCTGGAAAAGAAAAGGGGAAGATGTCTTAAAGAAAGGGGTCCCCAGCCCTGGGGGACTAACCCAGGGCAGCTGCCCCCTCCCAGCCCAGACCAGGGCAGCCCCTCTTGTCAGTGCCCCTGGGTGGGACCTGCCCTGCATGGGGCCTTCCAGCCCTGGCCACTTTGCCGAGGGACTTTGGGTCTGTCTGGATCCAGGGAGGGCTCTGGGGACGAAATGCAGGCAAAAGCCACCCACAAACATGGTGCAGAGGGGATTTGGTGGGTCACCTCCAGGGAGCTCGCTAAGAGAAACAACAGATTGGGTGAGCCTGGCCTGAATATCACAGGCCATAAAAAAACCCTGGAGATACCCAAACCAAGCTTAATAAATTGGGACAAGTTGAGACACTGACACTGCAACCCCAAGAGCCTTGAAATGCTGCTGTGGAGGGGACGGATAGTTTAACCCCTGCTGCCACCTCCAACAGTGCTAGTGGGTGCTGCAGGGAGGGACACCGTTCCTCTGCCCTTTGGGGTAGAAGCAGATCCACTGAAGTGCTTTTTGAAGTGCTTTTACGGTGGCTTCAGCACATTCAGGACCTGACCATGCCCAGCCGTGTGTGCAGGTGGAAAGCACAAACCCCAGGGGATGGATCCGGCCACCCTGCCTCGGCCGGCACCCCAGCCCGATGGGGGACTCACTGATGCAGGGGGCCACGGGCGAGCGGCTCTGCTGGAAGCCCTTGGCGCAGCGGTTGCAGGTGAGGCCGGTCACGCCGTCCTTGCACGGGCACTGCCCCGTCGTCTGGTTGCAGGTCTTGCCGGCAGCACCGACTGGGTGGCAGTCGCAGGCTGGGTGGAAAGAAGGAGGAGAGGCTTTGGTTACATGGGAGGCAACGAGTGGCACAAGCCCAGGGCTCAGCCGTGGTCCCCTTGGGCAGCCACCGGGGCCCAAGCAGCCTCCCTGCCTCTGCTGAGCAGGGTGGGCAGGGAACAGAGGCAGCACGGGGGAGGCAGTAGGAGGGCAAGGGGTCCCCAGCTTGGCCTCCAGCCCCCATGGACAGTGGTGCAGGGCTGAGCTCTGGGGAGAGCCCATGGGGGTGAGGCCCTCCGAGCTGCTCCCCCATGGAGCTGAAGCAGCTTGGAGTTTCTGCACAGCCTTGGGCCTTGTTTTGGTGCCAGGATGGTCTGAAGTGGGTCTTCTCAATGCTTCCCAAGCTCATGAGCCCCAACACCTGCCCTGTCTTCTGGAGGAGCCCAAACTGTTTGCTGGAGGACGCTGTCCCTATGACTTTCCACCACAGCCTCTCCAGGGGACAAGCCACACCTGACCCGGGTGGAAGCTCATTTTCCACCCTCAGGATGGATCTGAGGTGGCTCATTGTCACACCACAGGCTCATAAACTGGATGACAGACCCACCAGGGCTTGCCCACGAGGAGCGATGTGGGAAGGAGAAGACAACACTCAGTCGGGAGAGGAACTCCCATCTGCCAGCCCAGGGCTGGGCCTGGCTATGAGCTGGAGGAGGTTATCTTGGCCTCCATCAGTGTAAGAGTTGAACGTGATTCCAAAGCAAAACAAAAACATCTCCCCCCCGCCTGCCCCTGCAGCCCCTCGATGTTATCGTTTCCCTAATTTTCACCAGATGGGGCCGGTCACAGCACCGCGGCACGGCTCCCCGGGCTTCTCCTGCACGGTGAGAAA
This sequence comes from Aythya marila, assembly GCF_965140915.1. NCBI lineage: Eukaryota > Metazoa > Chordata > Aves > Anseriformes > Anatidae > Aythya > Aythya marila. The sequence continues at coordinate 5,397,355 of NC_139056.1, read as the reverse complement.
CCAGAGCAAGCGGCCTCTAATGGGGACCAGATGCCGCGCTTCTTATCAGATCCTGGCTGGGGCTGGAAACGGACGTGTTTCTGACAAGGATATTTTGGGGGCTCAGCTGTGATAACAAATGGCAGCGAGCGAGAGGGCCTCGGCGTGGCGTGGGGAACACAGGGCCTTTCTTCAGCCACAGCCTGGGCTCCTGCCGGGGCAGCCAGAGCCACCAGCACCTCCACGGGTGCCGCGGGCTTGTCCAGCTCTGGGGCAGACACCTTGTCAGCCTGCTCCAGCCCCGCGGGGTGAGATGCAAAGCCAGCAGCAAAGTGCTGGGGCCAGGCTGTGGTGCTTGGCGGCTCTCCCTTGCTCGCACACAGCCTGCAGGTTCCTCCGTGCTGGCTCTGCGGGGTCTCGGAGGACGCAGGTGCCCTTGACGAGCTGGCAGGTGTGGCTGCTCCTGGAGAACGGCCACCACTTTGTCTCTCTTCAGCCAGCAAAGGCTTGAATATCTGTCAGCGAGGCTGGGCGTGGGGCGCCGGCTTCTCTCACCAGCACCTGGCACAGCCCTGCTGCCCGAGAAGGGCCGTGGCTGCCAGGTGAGCGTGGGCTCTGCCGCAGGCAGTACGGTTCTGCCGTGCACACAGAGAGAGACGGTCCGTGCCCTAGAAAATTTACGGCTCAAGGCATGTGTCCAGCAAGGATTTATGTAAGTGCTTAGCTTCACACGTTGTGGATAATCTCCCCGGCTTCGGCAGTGTATTCCCGGTGTAAAGTTTAAGTACATCCATAAATCTCAGCTCAATCAGGATCCAATTCATCTAGTGGGATCCTCCTCGTGCTGTGAGGAGGCTTCCGATGACTTGGCCTTTTACCTGGATCAGCAATCAAGCCAGCTTCGTGCATCCCATGACCACAGGAGACGGCTCTGTCCCAGAAGATTCCTTTGGGAGATGAGTTTTGCCGGACAAGCCCAGGCTCTGGCCCTTGCTGTGCCCCCACCCCACCACTTCCCGTGGTCCCATGAGGGCTGACTGCTGCTTCCAGCTATGGGGCAGCCCTGTCCCCATCCAGTGCTGCTGGCTTTGTGCCTGCTGCCCACGCACGGACCGTGCTGGGTGCCAGGATCCAGCCCATGGTATTGAATGGCGGAGGGAGTCACTAGCCTGGGGCTTAAGTCATTGAGCTCTATTTGCCAGAAAGCATGTCTTGCACCTAATATTGCGGGTATTTTTGCTTCTTAAGGCTTAGCTGCTGCTGCTTCACCGGTTTTCATTGGAGAAAGCTCACATTTTACAGCTTTGTTTAAATTACGGGGATTAATGCACAGCCATTCTTTATTTGACTTTTCAATTACCACCGCTGGATTAATCCTGCAGGTTCTGCGTTTTCCATCCTCCCAGCTTTTCTGCGTCGCGGCACCCAGCAGTGAGGCTGGCTGCTGGCGGCTGGTGGCCGGAGCGATGCTCGCCCCTGCTCACCCCCAGCTTGCTGGCCAGAGGCCAAGAGCTCCACTTGTGTGCTGCGGGGGGTGCAGGGGTGTGAAATCTGAAAGCTGAATGTTTTTGTGCCCATCTTCAAAACCTGGGCAGACGTTGCATCCTAGCAGAGACAAACGGTTTGGACAGTTATTTAACAAAACCGTTTGGGTTTGTTGAAATCTATTATAATGGTTACTGGTCCCTGGGCTAGCATTTCAAGACCTGAATATGAGCTGAGCTTCATTCCAATGTTTTCTTTCGCTGGGTTGCTCAGCTGCTGCCCTGGACCAGCACGGCAGTGCATGTGGAGACCTTTGCTCAAAGCTCTGGGCTGCAAGGAACAGCCTCCTCGCAGCCTCCAGCTCTGTGTGTGCTTTCCAGATCTGATCTCCTTGTTTTTCCTTCTCTCCCTTTCCTTCGCAGAAGGATGGCTACCTTGAGCTGCAGGTACACAACGCATCTTTGGCAAAAATGAGCCCAAACCATCCTGTCGCAGCTCCACTGCGCGGGGCTGGCAGACCCCGGAGGATACAGGATCTGTGCCAAGGAGCTCCTGATCCACAACAATCCACTCCTGCATTAGCACGAGGAAAGGGGGAAAATGTTCTCTGCCTTGCAGGGGAGGGACAGTCGGAGGAACAGAAGCATGAAGGATTTTATTATTAACTTGGATCCTTGGGGTAGAGCCAGGAGCTGGCTCTACGGAGCCAGGGCACTGCTCTACTGCAAGATCCTCCTCAACATATGCCCCGTAGCGGGGGACAGGCTTTGTGCACATGTTCATCTGGCTGGGCTGAGCCTCTGCAGCATTTCAAAACCACTCGCAAGCCCTGCCAGCCCTCAGGAAGCGGCACGCACGGCCTCGGCTGGCAGAAGCCTGCCTCTGGCTTGGCACAGGACCCACGGGAGGGGTTTTCTCTGCAAGGGGGGCCCTGCCGCAGCCCCCCCAGTCCTCTGCAAAGCTTTGCTTGCTGGCTGGGCGAGGCTGGGTACCGCTCTCCCCTGGGTGATGCCTGGACACGGCAATGCCCAGGCCTCAGCCAGGGGAAGAAATGCATCAACCTCCTCCTGCGGCTTGGTTACTGCGGCCATAAAGTGGTTGGGCACTCAGAGCCCTTGTGCACCTGTGTACTCCTGCATCCCCCTGGCTGGAGGGCACTTCCCCCAGCTCCAAGCACTGCAGGAGGAGTGGGGCATTCCCCTGCAGCCCTGGCACGGGACAGCCTCTATGGGAGGCTATGGGCAGACCGGGGGGAAGCGCTCCACAAACCTGCACCCAGCTCTCACACCCACACACCAAGGCTGGGCTGTGCTCAGCTGCCTTCCTGTCTCCAGCATCTAGCCAAATCCTGCTTCTTTAACTATTTTTTTTTCTTTTTTCTTTTTTTTTTTTTTTTTCTGTAAGTGCTCTCTTCCCTGGCTGGAACAGAAAACGGGAGCTCAGTGCACAGGAGAGGGTGGTGCTGGGGACCCCAGCCCCAACAGTGAGGGAAAAGCCTGCAAGGCTTCCACTTTACTTGGGATTTTATCAGGCAATTATGGTAGAAAACTGGAAGGAGACTGACACCAGGGAGGCCAAAACCCTTCCTTTGGTGGGGAGGACCATTCCAGCCCACAAAGGATGCTCAGTGAGGTGTGGCAGAGGCAGCACCGCCACCCTGGTGCCCTGCTGCCCATTGGGGTGAACCATGCCTTCCCCAAAGCCCTGGTACTTGAGCAGCCCCACGCTGAAATCCTGGTCTCCCCATCCTGGGTGCCCAAAGCTCCTCTTGCTGCCACAGGGGCTGCAGGGCCTGGTACCGAGCAGGAGCAAAAGCAGCCCCATCCACAGCCCAGCTGCGAGGAGTGCGCACGTGTGCCGGGCTGAGGGGGGGCTTCGCCGCGGCTCTGGTTCAGGCAGCCCCCTCTCTGCCCCTCCGGAGGAAATGACTCAGGGCTTTTCCACGAAACCACAGGCTGACAGGCTTGCCGCCTGCCTGGCTGCTCCTGCGCACGGAGATCGCTCGCCTGGGGATGTGGGGGGCACCCCCAGGGACAGGGGGTGCTGAGCGCAGCGCTGGCAGGGGGGAAATCCCGAGGGAAAGGGTGATGGTGCTGAAGCAGGAGCTGGGCCTGCTGCCATCCGTCTCGTCCCGCAGCCGCTCAGAGTCACGGCTTCGGTGAGTGCCACGACTTTTCTGCAAGGGAGCTGAATTTCTGGAATAATGGGACACTGCTGGCAGCGAGAAAATTGGGGGCTGTCCCCAGCGTGCCCAGTGCTCCCCAGGAGCAGGGCGCAACCTGTGTTGGGGTGGCACAGAGCCTCGGGGTGTGCAGCTTGCCCTGTCTCCTCCTCTTCCTCTCTCCCACTGTTCCCTGGAGGATGCTGGCACCTGGCGTGGCTTTGGGACCTGGCTGCCACTTGAGGGGAGCCCTGGGAACCAAATTCTTCACTTCCACAAGGTTGCTGCCCAACACCAGCTCCAGCAGCCATGTAGGCCCTACATAAATACACACAGACAGTGCTCGCCTGCTCTGAGGGTGCTTCATAAGCCCGGGAAGGCCCCGTCCCCGTGACACCCTCCCTGTCCCCAGCACACGCAGGGAGGCAGCTTCCACTGCTATCTGCACGGCACGGTGCTGGTGCCAGAGGGGAAGCTGCACTCCCTTCCGGGAGATACTTGCAATCTCAGCTGGAAAAAAAAAAGGGATCAGGGGTTAGTTCCTGGCCTCACAGAAGCCGTGGCAGAGCCTGCTGGCGGGGCCAGCGTGTCAGCCTGCGTGCCAGCGGGCCGGGGGGACGGTCAAGGTGTTTTGTCATCTTACGGTCTCTGGTGAAACCATTGTTTGGAGGCTCCGCAGAGGAAAGAGGATGGACAGAGAGATAAGGCAGGCCAGATGGGAGAGGAGAGGTTTGGGTTTGGCACTGGCCAGGATCTGTGAGGCCAGGCTGCATCTCTCTGGCTCCGGGCTGGCTCTGGGACAAGCTGCCCTGCCCATCGGTGCAGAGCAGCAGGGAGCTGGAAATCACCACCAGCATCACCCCGACCATCCGAAGGTGAGGAAGCACTGCAAATCCTTTAGTGAAACAGCCTGAAGGCATCCACACATGTCTACTACGCTGGGAGTCTTGGAGTCAGAGACCAAATCCCAGCAAATCCCAGCACGCCTCCTCCAGCACCTGCCCAGTTCAGCATCTCTCCAACACCGACCACCGGTGGCTGTGCCCGCAGTCACCACAGGGCCAAGAGGCCAGACCCCCACGGCGTCGGGGGCTCCCCCGAGCTGCCTGCTCCTGCAGGCCATCCTCCCCATCCCTTGCGGTTCTGGGAGCCTGCAGAGATGCTCGGCTCACAGCCATTCCCTCCCCGGTGCCCTGGGGGAGGCGGAGAGGTCCTGGCTCACCTTTGCAGGCCTTGCGGTCCGTGATGGACTTGCTGAGGTCGCGGTAGAAGCCCTCCTTGCAGTAGTGGCAGTGGCGCCCCGCGGTGTTGTGCCGGCAGTTGAGGCAGACCCCTCCGCTCTTCCTCCCCGACAGCTTGTACAGCTCCATGTTGAAGCGGCAGCGCCGCGCGTGCAGGTTGCAGTTGCAGGCTGCAAGGGAAGGGGAGGGTGAGGCAGAGGTGCTGCCAGGCAGGAGGAGCCAACAGAGCCCAAATCCCTGGCGAGGAGGGGGCGGCGGGGCTGACCAAAACGTCGGAGCCCACCAGTTGGGCTGCGGGCCCCCGCTGGTCCCCAGCTGGGCCGCAGAGGTGGGGAGCAGGGCAGGCAGGGCTCGGCACAGCCGGCCCCAATGTGCCGTCCAGATGTGCAGCATCCAGAGCCCCATGGGGCCGGGGCTGGGAGGTCAGCGCGGAGATGGGGCACGTGTAAGGACGGCACACGGGGGAGACTCGGCTGAAGGTGGGACGGAGGGAGGGGTGCCACAGGAAAGAGGGTGTCCAGCAGCACCAGCTGGGCACCTGCAGCCCCGCTGGCCCCTCTTTCTGTCCCTGTTTGGGGCCAGCCCCTCCCCAGCAGCCCGAGCCCAGCCACCAGACCACCCTCCTCGTGCCGTGCTGCTGCGGCCCAGCACGGAGCAGTGCCGGGTGCCAGCCCCAGCACCAGCAGCAGAGCCCCCAGGCTGCCTTTTGTTAGGGCTCTGCCCTGCGTGCACACACAAAAACACACACAGGATCCCACACAGTGACACGCACGGGCACACGCATACAGGTGTGCACGAGCACAGGCGCACACACACTCACGTGCACGTGTGCGCACACGCAAATGTGGGCACGTTCTCTCACGTGTGCACACATCCACGCTTGCAGCACGAGCATGTGCATGAGTTTGCATGCTCACACGTGCACATTTGCACATTTGCACACGCACAAATGTGCATGCCCAGATGCTTGCACGTGCCTCCCCCCCGCCCCCACGAGCGCGCTGATGTGAACACACACACACACACACACACACACACACACGTTATTTCTTTCATTAGCCACAGGAACCATGAAGAACCCCCCCCACACCCCCCCGCCCGATTCCACGTGTGTGAGATAAAAAGGAAAAGCAGTGCCAGTTCCTGTTTAACACTCTCACAAAAAGATAATGGGAACAAGATTTCCTTCAGCGAAACGTGGCGCCCGCCCCCAGCCCCCTCCCCGCGCTGGTAAATTGAGGCTGGGTGAGAGTTTTTCCAGGCGTACTGTGAAATTCATTAACATGTCAGCCCAGATTTAACTGCTGGGCCTGCTTGTCGTTTGTGTGAAGTTTCCCCCGCTCACCCCCCCCGGGGCCGCCTGCCCACCACACCGCCGGGAGCACGCTGAGAGCTTCAGCCCGTGCAGATCAAACGGCCGCCGGCCGCCTCGCCCCCCACCCCGCTCGCCCGGCCGGAGACCGTGCAGCAAACCCCAGCCTGGGAGCCCTCTTGGAGGCTTAAAGGAGTTGGGCAAAAGCCCGCTCCCGGCCTCGGCACAGCCCTGCACGCTCAAACCTCGGCTCCCCCGAGTTACGAGATGAGTGTAAAAATCACACGGCAGGCACAAAAGCGATGCTTGGGCAAGGCGGAAGGTGCCTTTTGGGGTTTGTGCCTTTTGAGGTCGCTTTTTTTCCCCAGTGCTGGTGGGAAACGGAGACTTTGTGAAGCAAGTTCTCACACGTGGCTGGATGCTGAAGAAAGCAGAAAGAAGCTGGGTGGTGGGGGTGCTGCTGGCGTGGTGGGGATGCGGCTGCGCCAGGGATGCGGCTGCGCCAGGGATGTGGCTGCTCCAGGGATGTGGCTGCTCCAGGGATGGGGCTGCACCAGGGATGTGGTGTGCAGAGGAGCAGTTCTGGGGGTAAAGGGGCCTCGTTCTTGCCTTGCTGCACTCCAGGAAGGAAGCGCAGTCGGGTGGCAGCTCTGCTCCCCACCACGCAAGGTTAGGGCTGTGCCCCCGCCAGCTCCCCGCACCCTCCGGGGAAGCGGAGAGGATGTGAGGGGTGGCAGAGGAGGAAGGTCGGGTAAATGATTCGCCACTCTCTCGTCACGGGTCCCTCTCTGCCCGTTTAATTGGTGATGGAGTAACTGGCCCGGCCTTTCTGTGTCGTGGCTGGCACAGCCAGGGGCTGGCTTGCTGCCCGGCCGCCCCGCTGGCATGTCCCCACCAGCCCCAGGGCCACCACTTGGCAAGGGGGGCCACCAGGAGCTGCCCTGAGGGCTCGGGGGTGGCAGGGGTTATGGGGGGGGGCTCAGTATGGAGATTTGGCTGGGCTTGGCCATGCCAGGATGGGGAGGGGGGCACAGCACAGAGCACCCAGCACCGGTCGGAGCAGACGGGTGCCCCCCATGCTCGGCTAAAAACTTGTGCTGTTCCTCAGCGCTGACTCGGTCGCAAGCTCTGTCTGTCTCCTGTTAATCACTAATTAAAGGCTTGAATGTTCCCTGCTGTTTGGGGTATTAATAAGATTTTAATTGCACAGTTTGGGGCTAATTACGTGGTAGTTCGCTTCCGCCCTTGTACAGTATGCCCAATTAAACAATCATATGATCAATTAAACAATCACAAGATCTAATAATTTGCAATAATAGACTAATTAAACGCCAACACCTTGCAATAGAGCAGCCTCCTGTCCTCCTTTTGATGGTTTTGAACCTCTGCCCGGGCCCCAGCCTCCCCTCCACCTCCTCCTCTCCCCAGCGGGAGCCGAGAGCGGAGCCCGGGGTGGGGGGCGCGGGGCTGGGAACGGGGCCGGGGGGCACAGCACGGGCAGCAGGCGCGTGGTGGGTGCTGGTGCTGGGGGGCAGGAGGGGGCCGGCCGCCCCCACGAGCTCCCTGGGAATAATTAGTTCACGGAGCTGGCTCAGCGAAACCCTAGACCGGCCGCCGCTGCCAACCCGCAGCGGATTCGAGCTACGCCCCTGCTTTGGCTGGAGGGGCGCCCAGCCGGGAGGCAAGGCTGCACCTCGCCCCCGGGACGGGGATCGGGGCCAGGGGAGCCCCTCTGCACTCCCACTGCCCACATGCAGGCAGGGAAGAGCCCACCCCATGGGGCTGGGGACAGGGCTGGGGATAGGGCTGGGGCTGGGAGAAGCAGCGGGGGAAAGGGCTCGGGGAGGGGGATCAGGGGCTTGTGGCTGGGCTGCCAGGAAACAGGAGGAGAGGAGGAATCCCAGAGCAGGGAGGGGATGAGGCTGAGCCACCCCGTCCCAGGAGCAGGGTACACGAGTGCTGATCCCCTGCACCACAGCCGGACACCTCGTCCCTGCTTGTGGCACCAGTGAGAAACAGCCCAGGCCAGGATCCCCTTAAAAAGGGGATTTATTAGGGGATTTCGCATCGGGAGCACTGAGATAAAAGCAAGAAAGGAAATATACCCAGGAAGGGGGCAGAGGAAATGGGTGAAGCATCAGGGAGCCTGCAAATTCCACCACCACTTTGGAGACTGGCATTTTTGGGGCACGGACATCCCGGACTGATGCCCTCATCCCCCAGCCACACTGCTGCCTGGCCAGAAGCAAAAGGAGCGAGGTGCTCCCAGGCCTGGGCAGCCCCTTCCCACGGAGCCCCGGATCAAAGTGAGCCCCGAGCATTGTCCCTGTGCTCCGTGGGGTGGATCCTGCTCGTGGAGCAAGGTTTCCCCTTTGTGCCGCGGCACTGACAATGGGAACAAGAGCTCCAGCATTACCAGCGAGTGGATCAATTACTTCCAGTGGCTGCCTTGCACTAATCGGCTCCCCCCTGCCTTGGGGACAGCCTCCTGACCAGGGGACTGGGCTCCTGGTGGCAGCGGGGACCAGGAGCAGGGGGAGGTGGCGCAGCTCTACCAGAGTAACGCCGATGCATCACCTGGGGGCTCTGGATGTCAGTGCCCCTGCTGCCACCTGCCCTTTTGCAGAATTATTCCACACCAGGCACCCCCTGAAACCACGCGGCACGGCGGCACCCCTCTCCCCACCAACACCACAGTCCCCCCGTGGGGCACTGCCCAGATCTCAGGCTGCGAGGACCGCTCCTCCTCCGCACTTCCCCGCGCCAGCCACCAGCAGAAATTCCCACGAAATAAGGAAAGCACAACCCACGGGAACCCCGCGGGCTTCCCCAAAACAAGCAGCCACCTGCCTAGGCCTCCATCCTCCTCCAAAACCAGGGGCTACGTCAGCCTCTGTGCAAACTCCCAGGAAAGCAGGGAGGGGTTCTTTTTTTTGTCCCCAGCCCCAGAGGCGTGCGTGGCCACCCCAGCACCACAGCGTGGAGCAGGACGGCTGCTCGTCCCCAGCCCAGAGCAACCAGAGGTTCCCGGGCACACAGCCCTCCACCCCTGCCCCTCTGCTGGCTTGGGGCTGCCAGGCTCCAGGCGCACCTTCCTCCTCCTCCTCCTCCTCCTCCTCCTCGTCCTCCTCCTCCTCGTCCCCTCCTCAGCCAGGCGCAACCTTCGGCACCGCGGGGCTGGGGCGCGGGACGGAGTCAGAAACCCCGCGGTCTGGGCCGAGCAAAGGGAACTTCCCGGGCGGCCTCTCCTTTTAATTGGTGCTAATTGCTGCGTCTGTTCGTGCTGGCTGGGGAGATGTCATTGTTGAAAGGCACAGAGGGGAAGGCTCGGGGAGCTAATCCAGCTTTCAGCCGCTAAGCCCTTCGGAGGCGTGTGATGGAGAAGCTCTTTCAGGTCCCTTCAGAGAGGGCACAAAGCCCGAGAGGGGAAAGGGAGAAAGAAGGGGATCGAATCAACAGGAAAAAACACTTTCACACGCAGCTTGGCTACGGGCCTTTGTGTGTGGGGCTTGTCAGGGTGTCTTGAAGGGACCGCTCTGCGCCCCCACCTCCTCCCTGCCTTTCTTTTCTCTCCTTCGATTATCTTTTCAGCCCCATCTGCCAAAACGGTGACCTGGCTGGGGGCGGGGAGGGCTGCAGCCGGGATGTGCAGGAGCAAGGCCTCACACGGGACCCCCTGCCCTGGCCAAGGATGGCCGGGAGCTTCTCTAGCACTCCCCCAGCCCCAGATCCTAACCCCGGGTCTCAGGCCGGGGTCTGCTCCAGTTTAACCCCCCCGGAGCTGGCAGAGCCTCCTCTGCTCGGCTGCGTCACTCAAACAGAGGACACGGTGCCGACGATGTCCCCTGGGATCCCACAACTCTGGACATTGGGGTTGGGGCTGGGGTCCTGCTTTTGGCCCCCACCTGAGCCATCCCCAACCACACCTACAGGCACTGGGAGCAGGGTGCGGAGCAGAGGCGGTTTCCAATTTTTGCTCCAAAACTCATATTTCTGAGACAAATGGGGAAGCGCCGGAGCTGACACATTCCCACAGGGCATGAGGTGTTTTTAAAGCATCAGCTCGGACACTTCATTTGCATCGACTGCCTTTTTAGCCATTCTCAGAAGAAATCCTCTGCAACACAGATATATTTAAGCCGACAGCTGGGATCTCAACAAGACATCGATCACAAATACTAACAAGTCCCTCTGACCTCTGGCACATCCAGTGAGCCTTTCAGGGGCTGATTGATGGTATGGCTTCCCTTGTCTCCATCCTCCTGCCACCCCCTGGGACCTGGGCTCTGGTCCAGGCAGAGCGAGAGGTTGTTCCCCCTCTCCCAGAGCTTTGCAGGGCTCTGGCATCCCTCACCCTGCACAGATCAGGACAAAAGGCAAAAGCCTCCACAGAAATCCTATAGAACAAGATTCGAGAGTGGGGCAGGAAAACAATGTGGGTTCAATACTTCTGAAAAGTTTCCGTAGATTACAAGTGCCTTTGACTCACATAAACCTTTTTAAGGAGAGATGAGCTAAAACCACTGCGCACTGCACCGTGCCAGACCGAGCGAGAGGGCTAACAGGCTGAAATGGGGTAGCTCAGACATTTCCTTAACCCCTGCTGGGTGGAGAAACCCAGCTGCTGCCTGCTCCCAGCCCAATGCAGGTGACCTCCGTGCTTCCCCTGGGGACGAGCAGCTCGCTGCCCAAGGCAAACACCCCTTGCGGACACGGCTCGGCGCGCTGCACGGTCCCCGTGTGTGCCAGTGTGCCAAAAAACCACCGTGGTGCCTTTGGAGGGTTTGGGAGCCAAGCAGCAGAGCAGAGGAAGCAGAGGCTCAAACCCGTGCCAGGCACTCATGCTCAGCCCCACGGCCACATCCCTTGCGTGCTCAGGGGTCCCAGTGCCGGGGAAGGGGGGCGCAGCGCGGCGGCGACGGCGATGGTGGGGGTCACTTACCCAGACACTCGTTGGCCTCACGGGCGCTGGCCCGCTGCCAGGGCCGGTCGTAGTGGAAGGGCTTGCAGCGGTCACACTCGGGCCCCTCCGTGTTGTGCTTGCAGTCGCACACCAGCTTCTGCTCCTTGTCCTTGACGCAGCGCGAGGCGTGCCCGTTGCACTTGCAGCGCCCGCCGACCTGCAGCTCGCCCACCGCGTAGTAGTAGGGGGCCGCGCCGGTGCCCCCCTCCTCCTCGCCAGCCTCGCGCCCCCCCAGCTCCCGGAACTGGTGGGGGCGGCTGAAAACCACCCTGATGTCGGTGGCCGTCACCCAGTCCTGCAGCACGGGGCTGCTGTCGAAGTCCTGGGCGGAGGGCCGCCCGTCCAGGGTGCTGAAGGCGATGAGCCCCCCGGTGAGCGGGTAGAGGTCGGTGAGGCCGTCGGTGCAGAGGGCCTCCTGCTCGTTCTGCTTGGTGACGGTGGCTTTGCTGGGCTTGCCGTAGATCTTGCGGCACTGGGAGGAGTAGTACTGGTAGGGCACCCACGTCTTGCCGTAGTCCATGGACTTGAAGATAGCGGTGGACTCGGGCCGGGGCGAGCAGAACTGGAGGCTGACGTAGACCACCTCGAACTTCTTGCCGAGGGAGAGGGTGAGGGTGACGTTGTGGGGCGAGTGGTGCAGGGTCTCCGAGCGCCAGCACGTCATGTTGGAGGCGGTGTTGAGGTCGGTCAGGTAGGCGGGCGGGTGGGCTTTGCGGGGGTCGGAGGCGTTGCAGTGCCGCGTCGGGGGCTTCCCGCAGGTGCTAGAGGCGTGCACCTCCTTCCCGAAGGCTGCGTTGACGAACTCGGGGATGCAGCGGCGAGGAGCTCCACTCTCGTCGTAGCAGGGGTCCGGGGGGGTCTGCTGGGCCACGAACGGATTCACCGCCTGGGAGAGGCGCAGCATGCTGGTGGTGAGGAGCAGGCGCAGGAGCTGCAGGACCTCCATCCTCCCGGGGCCAGGGGAGCGGCTCCTCCCTGGGACGAGAGCACACAGAGTGAATCGCAACCCGGTGCAGGGGGCTGGGGATGTGCCTGACACCCAGGCCCCTCGACTTGTGCCCATTCCCACCCTGTGCCAACCCACGGAGCACCTGGGGAGGTGGTTAGCTCGTGGTGCCGTATTTACAGCACCAGAATGAGGAGGACAACACCAGTTTCCAGACCTTTCCTGTAGGAACACCTCCTGGGTCTCAGGCAGGGCGGGGATGTTCACACCTGCCTGTGGCTATCAGGCTTTCATGCACGGCCCTGAATGCACAAGGTGATGCCCCCAAGCTGAAGGAGATCGACTCCGACAGCAGGACCATGGAGATGGGAATTAGCCCCGCGACTCTGTCACAGCTGGCCGAGGCCACAACCCTACACCTCTTTGCCTTCCTGTGACCCTGCAGCATCAGGCGTCTCTCTTACCTCTGACCCCGAGAGGTTTACGAGCCAGTAGCCCTCCAAATCACACCGCCATGCATCCACAGCTTTCCCACCAGCAAGAGGTCACTCTTGCTGCCTCTGCCCCACAGGAACTGCCCTCTCCGTGGCACGGAAGACACCCCTCATCCCCCAAAAACCCAGCCCCTGCACCCCTCAGCACAGCACTGCAGGGCCTGGGGGTCTGTGTTGTGCCAAACTGCTAACGGGGGATCCTCTTCCCTGCCCTGCCCGGCTGCCAGTGCCCAGTGCTCAGCTCCGAGCTGGCCAGAGGGAGCAGGGAAGGCAATGGCACCCCTGAAACCTCCCCGGCACAGCCAGCCCTGCGCTCTGCTCCCCCCGCTGCTGCTGGCAGGGGAGGTTTCTGCTGCTGAAAATCAGCAGCTGCCTTCGTGGCCTGCATCTCCCCAGCAGCCGCATCCTCTGTGCTCGGTGGCCAGGCACCCAGCAGAGTGCAGGACAAGGGATACTGTCCCCGGGGTGCCCAGGGTACGGGGAACCCCCTGCTCCAAAACTGAATGTGGGCGAGTGCTGTGGGAGCAGAGGTCACCCGAAAGGTGATTCTTAAACCATGCCCAAGACCATGCCCAAAGGCAGGTTCCCGTGGGCAGCAGGGACGTGGCTGTCACTGCAGTGGACGCACTGTGCCACCCGGTGTGCTGCAAGCACTGCTGCACCGCGCTGCAGCCGGGGGATACGCCTCTCACCCCAAACCCTCTCCTCCCCGGGCAGACTGCGATGAGAACACGACCCAGTGCCAGCACCCCGACCCAGTGCTATCCACCAGCAGCTCCTGTCCAGGGGGCATCCCTGCAGCCCGCAGCACACCTGCAGTGCCCGGTGAGCAGGGTCCGGGGAGTGGTGACACCAGGAGACCGAGGACCTGCACACAGCAGGGACAGAAACGGAGCAGGGGTGGCACTGCCAGCGCCTCACTGCCTTTAGCCAGGTTTGCACCACGCATGGCAGGTGAGCACCATTGTGTGCCCAGGCTTCCACAAAAATACCTTTGCAATCAGGGAATAAAGACCAGAACTCCCCCGGAGGTTCAAAACCAACTATTCCCCCCTGCAAACTTAACAGCTTGGTGTTACAGAGGGACACCCTGCGGGAAAAGCTCGGAGCAGGGGGCAGAGAGCAGAAAGCCCTGGTGGTGACGGCGCCCCAGCAGCCAGGAGGTGCATCCAGCTGCCCAGGGCACCCTCCAGACCCTGCCCAGGGACGTCTCCTCCACCCGCAGCCGCATCCTGCTCGGCGCCCCCGGATGCAGCCTGAAAATGCTGAGAAACCACCCAAACCTCCAGCGTGTAATAAGCACGCTGTCGGCTGGGATCCGGCAGCAGAAGCTGTGGGAATGAACCCAAAGGCTGCTGCTGGGAGGAGGCCAGCCACGGACACGGCTCTGCTGCTGCCGGCGGGGGCCGGGCCCCCTTCCCCTCCCGTCCTGCGCCCCCGCACCCGACGGCAGCCAGGGGACGAGGCGGAGGCGCTCAGCCTCAGGGCTGGGTTAGCTCTGCCTTTGGGGCGCATCGGGGACGGGAGATCACCCTGCACTGCCTCCCTGCCTCCGACACCCATGGAGAGAGGCTTTCCCTCCCGTGCTCCGTGGTTTGGTGCCCAAATTTTGGGGCTCTGCTGGGGAGGAGCCGCTCGGGAGCCAAGGCTCCGGCGTTTGCCGAGTGGCGTGTCGGCGCTGCGGAGGCACCGCGTGAATGGAAATCATTATCATCCTCGAGACCACACACATGCACACACACGCTCCGTGCACAGCTCACCCCATTATCCTGCTGAAAGGGAGCCGGGGCCGGTGGTCTCCGCAGGCCTCACCTCCGTATCGGAGAGGAGGGCAGCTGCAATCTGCTCCCTTTTATGCATATTCAGCGTGACCCCTGGGCTGCCGGCAAGCTGCCAGGGAGGCCCGGCGGTGGGTATTTCTCTCCCAGCCCCACCTGCCCCCCTTCCAGTCCCCATCTTCAGTGCCTCCAGTCCGAACCAAGTGGAGACACCGCTCCCTGAGCGAGGGAGTAGGCGCTGAGCCAGCCCCAGGCACGTCAGCAGCACCAATGACCCCGCGCCGGATCCACAGTATCCGACTCCAGACCCCAAGACAAGGGTGCCCTGAGGGTCAGGGTGCCCTGGCATCTTCCAGCCGGGCTGTGACAGCAAGGCCGTGGCCAGTGGCCACCAGCTCAGGGCCACTGCCGTGTGCTGGCAGGAGCGCAGCGGCGCAGGGCTCGCCCTCCCCGAGGAAGCGGCCGCCACCCCAGCTGCCGCCGCCGCGCTCCTCCCCAGCAGCGGCTGCATTTTTGAGGTGGGCGATTTCCTCACTTCTCTGTTTGGGGAATGCTAATAGCCGTGCGGTTTGGAAGGAAGTCCCGATGCCTTAACACTCAGAAGTGCTTTGCGCTTTAAAAATTAGCTACTACGCACAGCACCTCCGCACCCTTTCTCCCCGGAGCAGCTGCCTCCGGAGGCGCTGGCGGCAGCTCGCTGCCACCCCAGCCCTGCCAGGGGCTCCCTAGGGTGCTGCTGCCACCCTGCCACCCCCCTGGGAGGCACCACGCCACCAGCCGTGCTGTGTTCGGGTGCAGACATGAGCTCTCAGTGCCTATCAGTCCTGTTTGAAAGACCTAACACCCCAAGGCAGGTGCAGCAGGTGAGCCAGGACAGGAGGAGCAAACCTCCCCAAAACCCCGACCCCGGTGCCTGCCCCAGGCCCAGGGTCAGCGCGGAGCAGCGCAGGGCAGCGGCAGCTTTGCGGAGGTAATTACGGGATTAAGTGGAACAGCACGGGGAGGGGAGGGAAAGGGGTTATTAGTCAGATTTGATCCCGGGACCTTTGCGGCACTAGAACAGCCTTCTCCAATTAAAGCAACGGGGGAAGCTGCGAGCGGCCCGAGTGATGGCCGGCCGCACGCTGCAGCCCGGCCACCGCAGCGGGTCACAGCGTGTCCCTCGCAAATCCCCTCGGGGCTGCGTTGGAGGCCTGAGTCATGCGCTGAAAAATGTGGCTTCAGCGAGGGAGGGCACTTGCTGTCGTGGAGGTGGAAGGGCAGGGGATGGGGATCCCTTCTGCATGGCCCTGCTGGGCAGGGGGGAGCAGCTGGGCTGTCCCCGTGGGCCACGAGCACGGTGCTGGGCTCAGCTGGCCCTCCTGGGGAGAGCGTGAGCCTTGGTTTGGTCAGGGGATGCTCGGTCCCTCCCAGGTGCAGCTTCATCCCACATGGGGGGTGATCCTGGGTGGCAGCACTGAAAGCATCCCTGTGGTGGGACACGGCCACGGAGCAGGGGGAAGGAGGGCAGGAGACACCTTCCAAGGAACCCGAGCAGATGAGGGGGATCCAGCTACATGAGGATGTGGGGACTTGATCCAAAGGATTCAGATAGGGCCAACCCACATGGCCAGCTCATCCCAGAGCTGTGCTGGCCTGGGCAAAGCCCCGACAAAGCTGAGCTGCCTGGCTCAGGTGCCTGCAGAGTGGACAACTGATGTGCTCAGACAGCACTCAGGAAAGCTGTAAATGGGCACAAACCACCAGGGCGCGTCCCTTAAACGGGATGGAGCTGCTACCAGCACTTGTGCTTTGCCACCTCGTTATAAGCCCCTGCTGACGACAGCATCCCCAGTCCCTGGCTGTGGGGCAGCCCTACGGAGGGGCTGCCCCAACCCCACAGCCAGGGGAGCCGCCAGGCCCCCGGGCTCCTCGCCCACCCCTCCGTGCCCACCCGCCGAGCCGGTGCCAGCTGGGGGGCTTTGGGCCCTCCCAACGAGAGGAATGCGTCAGGACCAAACCGGGCTCTGGACACGGATAAATCGTTCCATGTGTCGCTGGGCTGAAAACACAACCGAGAAATATTTAAAATGAAAGGAAAAACCCCACGCAGCCAAGGCGCTGGGACTGAGCTCGGCTTTCCGGCAGGAAGGAACGAGGCGGAGGCGAGCGTGTGGCGCAGGGGAGAGGCCGGGGACGCGGGCGCTGGGGTGGCAGCGGCGGAGCCGTCGCGCTCCCAGCCCGCACCAGACACGGCCGAAGGCTCCTGAGCGGCCCTCACAGCACTGTAGAGGTCCCCGTGTTCCCTTCCGAGCCCCTTCTCCGTCCATGTCTAAGTTCAGCATCAGGAGGCTGTAAATGTGTGGGTGCCCACATCTGCTCTCGCTCGTGGAGCCGGGCGCTCTGCGCGGCCCCTCGGGCTTTCGGCCTCTGCTCCGCAAAGTATGTGCGACTCGTGGGCAATTACGAGGCGGCGTGTTCCCGAGGCAGGCACTCACGGTGATAGATATTGCAATGCACTCTGGCAGGCCGGAGAGAGCATTACACAAGCCATATGATACTCCAGCGGTGCCAGGAGACGCATACAAATTACACTGCATGCAGGAAAGGATGGGCCAGATTCTGACCTCAGCCCCTCTGGCATCAGACAGAAGCAGCTCCATTCAGACCAGGCCAAACAAGACGTAAGCGACTCCATTCAAATTTACACTGGCATACCTGTGGTCAGCATCTGGCCTGGCTTGAATTAACTTCGGCCTGACATTACAAAAGGGTGAAACGGAGCCCAGATTTCCTAGGTTATCGAAAACAAAAAGAGAAATCCACCCAGAACCAAACCGTGGCGAGGCCGCTCAGACGTGTGCGTGAAGTTGTCAAAGACGGGATGCTCGGACGCGTCACCCGCTCCTGCTCTGGTAGCTTCCCCCTGGGAGGACGGGACGGGGCTGTGCAAAGCACCGCAGCCTCCCTGGGGTGCCCTGAGCCAGCCCCGCTCCCCGACAGCCCCGAGCAGAGCCGCCGCTCTCCCCAGCGGCGAGCTTTACGCACAGCAGTGTCCACACACCATGGAGCTGAGCCCATCTCGCTGCCACGCTCAGTTTGTTGCACTGCCGGGTGAGGGCTTCCCAACAGAGATCTCCTCCTCTCCCGACACGATGGATCCAGGAGGTCCACAGCCTTGCAGGAGCAAAAAGCTGCCTTGACGCTGCCCTGTTGGTTAACCCCTGCCACCACTCAGCTGGTTGCTTTCCGTGGCCCTAATCCCATCCCAGCCCCCGAGCCCCCTCGCACATTCCTGCCGTGCCGCTCGCTCCGTCACACGCTGCCGGGAGAGCCCTCGGTGGGCAGGGGCTGCCCCCCGCTGCGCCCAGCGGGGGCACGGGACCGGCGGCCCCATCGCAGAACCCTTCGTGGCTTCTGCCCCTTCCCGCTCCATATGGGAATAAAGCGATCTGGTTTCCATAACGTCCCTTGTTGCCTTTTCATAACATGCCGGGCACAGATGTTGAAAATAGTCTGGATGAATATTTAAAATGGTATTCAGAGATGACAACATTTGGCCAGCTTTGAAAGATCTCTCACATCGGGTACGGGATGGCTCACGACAACGGGGCCGGAAACACACTGCACTCTAACATCTCGTTTTTTCTCCCTGGCTATTGGGACAATATTTCATGCCCCTGGTGTCACACAGCCTGTTACTGCTTGAGTGCCAGCCAAGTCTGCAGCATTTGGAAGAGGCTGTCACGTACGTTTTTAACATCACGGGGCAAAGCGGAATATGGAAAATCTGTCGCATTTCCATACCGAGCGCAAGTGTCCTGCGCAGGCTCGGGGAGGGGCTCATGGGGGCACAAAATAATTGCTTCCTTATGGAGCAGGGCCTGGCTAAGAGGGTGGGGGAACAGGAGATGGGGGTGCTGCGAGCACCCTCGGCGCAGTTGGCTGCTTCTTTGGCAGAGGAAGACGGAGCCATTCCGGCACACGAGCACATGTCCCAGGGCCTGCGCTGCTGCTCGCCTCCTCCTGGGGACCCTGCTCTGCCCCGTACCTCCTCCGGCTGCTGCCCAAAAAGGGCCTCGGCAGCAGGCCCTGGCCCAAACCTCAGGTGCCAGTGCCCCGGGGGCAGCACCAGTGCTGTTTGGCTTGGGCTCTGGAGCCTCCTGACTTTCTGCAGGGCTCCTCATCGCAGGCCACGGCGCACTCAGCTGCATCCCTGGGCCTGGATCCTTCTCTCCCAGGCTGCAAACTCACCTTGGCTGCTTCCAAAGCCAGCATTGCACCTGTCCTCTCCTTGACAGAGACCTACCTCGCCTTCCTCCTCCTGCTTGCACCCACCAGCACCTCTGCCGTGGGGCTGGGACCCCTGCAGCCCACCGTGCACCCAGCACCGGGACTGCAGGACCTCCTGTCCCCTCGCCAGCTCGCTCCACCGGGCGGTCAGAAAAGCACAGCAGCTCCCTCTGTTTTATAGAGGGAATACTGCAGAAAATAAAGGTGCCCACCATCCAGCCAGCCACCTTGAAGGGAATGTTTGAAGCACGGCTCAGGCCACTTCCCCACTGCACTGCTTACAGGGCACGCCGATCCCTCGGAGAGCGGGAGGCTTTGTGGGTTGTGGGGGAGCAGAAGGACGGGTGTCACCTCCAGCCATCCGGGGTTTGCACATCCAGGTCTGGCCTCGGTATCATCTGAGCCTGGCTACGGGTCCCACAGCCTGGCTCTTGTCTCATCTACTGCCTGGACACATCCCCAGCTGAACGCACACACAGGCACTGCCCCGCTGTAAGGCAGGACGTCCGTGTTGCCCCTGCTCCTGCCCAGGGCCTTCCTCACCCACCCAGCTCTCCATGCTGAGAGCCGGGCTGTGGGGGACTGCTGAGCACCACGTCCCGCAGCACGGCACTTAGTCCTTCCCCCGTAAAGGTATTTCCATCCGCCCACTCCCCGGCAGGACGGGGAAGCCAGGGGAGGGACAGCGTTTTGAAGAAACGAGGGTTCAGCAGGATTTCCGAGGCAGAAAGGCAAACCCACCAAACGCAGCCGGGCTTCCCATCCCCTCTCCCTGCCCCACGTCCCGCTCACACACCAGCCACGGTGCAGGGGTGCCCAGGGGGGTCTCAAGCAGCCTGGGGTGCCCTCAAAGCGAGGGGGCTGAGCGGGGGGAGCTCTCCCTGGGGGGAAGCCCCCCTCCTGCACAGGGGTGCCCCAGAGGTGGCCGCACCGGGCTGGGGCAGAGCCGAGGTGCGGGGCCGCCTGGTGCCTGCCCCGTGCGCCCCCCACCCCGGGGCTGGCACCTCGGCAGCCTGGCTCGGCTGAGCCCCCCCCTCCCCCGGCAGCTCGGCTGTGGGGCTTCGTGCAGCGCCGCGCACCCCCCCTGGCCCCCCGCCCAGGGTAGCGGCAGCGAACGGGGCCGAGCCGGGCCGGGCCGGGACAAAGCGCCCGGAGCTTTCCACCCCCCCCCCCCCACCAACACACCCCCTTCCCCGGCTCCGTCCCGTTTTTTGGCGAGCCCGGAGCCCGGCTCGAAAGGATGAAACGGGAAAAAAAAAAGGGCGGGTGGGGGGGGTTGGGGTGGTGTGGGGGGGAGAGGGAGGAATAAAAGGCAGCGAGGGAGGGAGCGGTGGGAAGGGAAGCTGCTCGGCGGGGGCCGCCGTGCCGGGAAGTTGGAGGAGCAGCTTACCGCGGCCGGGCAGGTAGCGGGCTCGGTCCGGTGGCAGGTCCGGGGGTCGCGGTGGCGACAGGAGCCGGGGCCGCCGCAGCAGCGCGGGCGGCAGGGAGCGGGGGCCGCTCCCCCTTCCCTTGGCTGATGGCAACAGGAAAAAAAAAAAAAAAAAAAAAAGAAAAAAAAAAAAAAAAGGAGGGTAGGGAAAAAAAATAAAGCAAATGCAATAGTAACAATTCGCCAGGAAATAGAAAGAGAGAAAGCAAAATAAAGGGAAATAGTGCCAAGCGGGAGTGCTGCTCCGGCGGTGCGGGCGGGTCCCCAGCGCCCGCCCGCTCCGCCGCACTGCCCGTGTCTGCTCCGGCTGCGGGAGGCGGCAGGGAAGGAGGGAAGGGAGAAAACGAGAGGAAAGGGAACAAAAAAAAAATAATTACAAAAAAAAAAAAATAATAATCTAGAAGTGGAGAAACTGAGCCCCGGCCGCTGCCTGGAAGCGGAGTAAAAAGGCTCCAATAAATCCCGGGTTGAAAAGAAGGGAAAAGTCACCTCCCCGAGGAAATCAGAAGCAGATTTCGAGCCATTTAATCACATGCAGGGAGGTGTGTGTGCGTGTGTGCGCCGCCCGCCGCGCCGCTGCCAGCCCTGCCTCCGCCCTCCCGCGGCCGCGGCCGCCCCGCCGGGAGCGCAGCGCAGCGCAGCGGGCCGGGAAGGGGCCGGGCGGGGAGCGGAGCGGGCAGGGGAGAGAAGGGAGCGGAAGGGAAGGGAAGGAAGGGAAAGGAAGAGAAGAGAAGGCAAGGGGAGAGAAGGGAAGGAGCGCAGCGCCCTCCCCGTCGGGGCACCGAGCCGCTCGCCGCCCGGCCCGAAGCGGGGCAGGTGGGAGGCAGCGCTGCTTGCCCCCCGGAGCCCTGGGCAGCCCCCCCACGCTGAACTGAGCATGGGAGAGGGCTGTGCCCGAGCTGTGCCCATCGCCCGGCCCTGCTCGTCGTGCCCTCCGACCCGGCTGAGAGCGGGGAGCGAGCAGCCCCGGCAGCCGAGGGCTCAGCTGGTGCCGCAAGGAAGGTGGCTGCTAATCCTTCCCCTGCTTCCCAGAGCAGAAGAAAAGAGGGATTTACCAGGCGGGGAGCAGCCCCCTCTTTACAGGATCGGCTCCATCCCGTGATGCGGGGGCTTTTCACGTGTTGCTGCACCAAGGCTGGACTTGGCCTGCGATGCTCGGTCAGGAGGCAGGCGAAACGTGGGCATCTCCAGAGCCCGGGACAGCTGCCCCCAGGCTTCCCCTGGAGCTGCCTGCCCCCCAGCCAGCCCTGTGTTCAAGCTGGCCCCAGGAGTCCTGGAGTGGGGGGGAGGAAAGTGAAACGAACTTAATCAGCATTTGTGTGAGGCAGTGGAGGGGAGCAGAAAACCTGGATCTGGATCTCCCCCCCCCTGCTCAGCTGCCCCTCTGCAGCACAGCCCCCAGCCTCAGCCCCACATCCCACCCGCAGATGGCCTTGCAGCGAAGGCAGGGGCTTGAGGAGAGAGCAGGGGAGGTGGAGGGGAGGGCAAGGTGCCAACGCGGCGCTGGAGCTGCCCACCCGCTGCACTCAGGGCAGGGACCACCTGTGCAAGCCCCCCCCCAGCCCTCCTCGCCCGCTCCCGCAGGACCTGGTTAGCCACATCCTGTTGCTTCGGGGAAGCAGGTTGCAGGGTTGCTCTCCCCTGCTGGGCTGGCAGATGCTTGCTGGAGGAGGAGACCCCAGCTGGCCACAAGGCCCGAGGGAAATGCTGTTTGCAGCTCTCGCAGCCTTGATGCGCAAAATGCATTTCCCCAGCTCCAGCGGCGGGGACAGGCACAAACAAGGGGAAAGCCACCGGGTGACAGGGAAGAGGAGAGCTGGGAGATGGGCAGGGAAACTCAGGGCTCCTGAAGTCAGATGCCACGGGTGTGTTGTAGCTCCATCATCTCTTTCAAGCACTTTGACAGCCAGGAGGCCAAGCCACAAGCTGCGCAGCCCAAATGCAGATGCTGGAGGGGGAGGCCAATGCAGGGCCAGCCTGCACGTTTGCCTTGCACGTGGGCCAGATGTGAGCATGGTGCAGAGCGAGGCCCGTGATTGTCAGGAAAGTGCAGGATTTTGTGCATGGGCCTGAAAGCAGAGTGGGATGGGATGGCCGAGGAAAGGGGGAGGGAGGGGTACAGCTCCAAGATCCTGTGGTGCCACAAAGCTGGAATTGTCCCAGTGACTGACCTGGGGGCATTTTCCCCACCAGAAAGCACAAGGACTATCACGGACATGAGCCACGATGCTGAGCCAGCATGGCCTCGCTGCCACAGGGTGGTGCTGAGCTGGGGGCTGCATCATCTCCCACAGTTTCCATGCTCAGAGGAAGATGTCAAACCCCTTGTCCTGGGGTCTCACGAGTGACATTAGAGGGACTGGCCACCGTATGGGGAGTCCTGGAACTGGTGTAAACAGACTTCTCATCAGCAAAAGCCCAGCTGAGAAAGACAGAATCTGGCTCCCTGTTTCCACTGCTCCCCATTTCCACCACCTCTTTCCAGCAATGTGCAAGGAGCTCAAGAGAAAAATGTGGATCTGGGCTTGGTGCACGAGGTGCTGAGGATGTCAGCAGGGGCTGGACATTTGCTGTAGCAGGAGCTGGGCCCTACTGGGTGCTGGTGTCTCCCTCAGCATGCCAGCACCACCAGCCTAGAGGTGCCCCCCACACAGTGCCACCCCCTGCTCATACAGGCAGGCAGGAGGGCTGGGAGGAGAAGCAGGAGAAGGCAGCACATTGTCCCCAACTCCCTGCTGCCTGCGGGGACCTGTGCCCCCGCAAATTTCACCGCTCTTCCTCTGCCTGAGCATCCAACCCCTGCTCCCCGCGCTGACCCGGTGGGGCTGCCTGGTGCCAGGCAGGCTTCCCTCTTGGCGAGGGGCTGCTGGGGGGGGACAGGGGTCGCACAGGAGGCCGGAGCAGTCCCTGCGGCTCTGCTCGGGGCTGGCATCCCGCACCCCCGATCCAGCCGCCGGGGAACCTGCAGCGGGAGCGAGCAGCGGGGGGGCTCCGGGGCTGGCGGCGATGCGCGGCGCTCGCTTGCCCCCTGCTGGTGCCGGCCGTGCCGGGACCCCCCCGAGAGAAGAGCATCCTGGTGTAGCCACCAGCTTGTCCTCGGGGTGGTTCCACAGTCCTTGCGCTTCCCTCCTTTCTCTTCCATTTAGGGTGCTCTGCCCTCCACCTGCCTCAGCCTCCTGGCAGAGACACCTCCCCTCCCACGCCGTGTTCGGAGCCTGTCCCCACTCCTGGTCTCTTCTGGAGTGCGAGCCCCCCTGCTGCCCCCAGGAACAGATGGGGTCTGCCTGGGGCACTGCGGAGAGGTGCAAACACCCCGCAGGAGGAGGGGGATACACCTTTACCTCTGCCTTCTGCATCCCCACTCCAGGGGGGTGCTGAGTGTCTGGGGCTTGGGTCTCATTTATCCACAGACTGTCTGAGCACTGCCATAAATCCCCGTTTTCAAGCATGAGCAGAAAAGAGAAACAGACCCTGGTGGGTGCAGGAATGGTTGACTGAAAAGTGTGCAGCAAACATGGCTTGGGAAGAAGAAACCAAGTGTGACATCGCTGCGAAGTGCAGCGTGTAAGAGCACTGCAAGGTGATGCTGTATGGATTTTTTCCCTGCTTGGAGGATGCATGAGCATTGTGCATGAGCGTAAGCACGGGGCAGGCCTCCCGAGGACTGCTGCAGGAGGAGAGGGCTAGGCCAGGATGGAGCTGCAGGGAGGCAGTCCCAGACCTGTTAGCATGGGTCAGCAGCGAGCACCAAATTATTTTCCTGTCTCTTTCCCTCTCCCTTCAGCTTTCTGAGCTTCGCCCCGAGCCGGTCCCTTTGCAGCCAAGCCAAGGCTGGTTCCCCACTCACCGCGGTCGAGTGGGGCGCGTGGCTGCGAGGCCCGATCCGGCCCCGCCGCAGCCAGGAGATGGAGCCGTCTCCCCGCCGTCGGCAGCCGTGGCCTGGCAGCACCGGGAGAGGCTCCGGCTGCCTGGGCACGGTCCCACCACCGCACCGGGATGCTCATTCCCCCGGGATATTTGTGGTTCAACTCGTGCTGTTGGTGGCAGCACGGCTGCAGAGGGACGGAGCTGCCCGGGCTCTCGCGCGCATCCACACGCGCCGTGCCTGGGCCCCTGGGTGCTGTCCGCAGGGCTGGAGCCAGCAGCAAACCTTGGCTTCAGCACAAGGAGCAAGAGGTGTTTTAATGAACCTCGTCGCCTCCAGGTGCTGGGGACCCCCTCCTGGCTGCTCGCACTGCCCAGCCCCATGCAGGTGCCCACCAGCCTCGCAGAGGAGGAGCAGGGCGATGTCCTCGCGCCTTGTGCTTTGGAGACACCTGAGCCTGCTCCTTAGCACAGTGCTGGAGAAGAGGGTGTCCACCACAGAAGGTGGCTGCTGGTGTCGCCATCAGAGCACCGTGCGCTCCCGGTGCTGCAGCAGCAATGAGGGGAAGAGGTCTCCCGGCTGTGAAAGCTCCTGGTGCAGCTCCACGCAGAAGCCCTGCTGCCTCTGCTGCCTGGGCTGGTGGCTGTGCTGCACCACCAGCCTGCCCGTGGGGGGGCCTTGCCCTGTCCCTGAGTGCCAGCGGGGTCCACGTGGCAGCGTGGAGGCACTGAGTCAGGTCCCTGGGGTGGCAGGGCCAGCTGCTTCCCCGCTGCCATCACGGGCAGGCCCTGTGTGTGTCTCCACCAGCAGCCCACGGCTCCAGAGCCTGAGCGGTGGGGAGCAGCAGCGTGGTGGGAACAAACCCGGGGTTTTGAAGTGCTGCTGGGATTTAAGGGCTAACTTCTTCAGCCTCTTTGGGAGGGCTGAGGGCAGTCCCTGGGGGGATGCAGGAGGAGGGTGAGCACCTGCTCGAGCCTTGTAGGAGCAGCAGCTTCACGTGGATGTGTGCTGGTGGCAGCGGGGTGCAGCTCGGTGCTCCCAGAAGCAGGCAGTGCAGGAGGGCAGTGCGGCCACCTTCCCAGCACGGCCACTGCAGTGCTACTGGGGCACGACGCCCCTCATTGTGGCACCTGCACCACCCAACGTGGTGCCAGGAGTGCTCCTGGTGGGGTTGGCGCTGCTGGTTGCTGCTGGCTCCAGTGTGGGGCTGAGCAGCCAGCGCAGCACAGCCCAGAGGGGTCTCGTGGCGTGGCTGCGTGGCAGCGAGCGGGCAGCGCTGCCGTCCCTGGTCAGCGGCTGCGAGGCTTCGTTCGGATCTGTCCTGGGATGAAGTCTGCCTGGGAGGTGCTGGGGGTGCCCTGCAGTGCCGAGATTTGGGGGAACGGGGCTCCCCAGGGAAGGGCCGGGGTGATGGGGAGGAAGGGAAGGACCGGGGTGGGTGGGAGAGGAGGCAGGAGAGGGAGAGGCAAGGTGGGAGGGGAAGGAGGGGAAAGATCAGAGAAAAGCGGAGCACGAGGGGGGGAGAGAAGAAAGACGGGTTGGGGGGAAGAGAGACACACACATAGAGACAGAGAGTTTTGTAACAACTTAAATTCATTCCAGACAATGTCCAAGGAGCCCTGGCAGCACGGGTTGAAACAAACCCTGCCTTTGATTTTATGAGTTCATTATATGTTGTTTGGGACAGTGATTCACGCGTCTTGGCTGCTTCACATTTTCCCTTGTGTCACAAATGAAGAGGGGACCACGAGATGGATTCTTTGGGTGGAAAATATTCCCTCAATTGTTAGGTAGACGTCTCTGTGCCACACAGAGGTCCCAGGAGAGTGGTCTCCTGGGCTGCCCGAGCTCTCCGCGCAGCACACACAACCTCCAGCCCTGTGCCCAGCCCTGTGGCTCCGTAACTTTTAAAGGGAAAGCTCTGGGACCGGCTGGGCAGGAGCAGGCGAGAAGGTGCCTGGTGGTGGCCACCTATGTTCTGCGCCCTCGTTTTGTGCGAGGCACTGGGAGCAGTGATCTGGGAGAGCCTGGGCTCACTGGGGAGGAGAGGCAGCCTCCGACACTGTCCGATGGCTTTTGGGGCATGGTCTCAGAGGCCATCTCTCGCAGGGGTGAGAAAGGCTGGCTCCAGCCCTCGGCACGTCTCCTCAGGGTCAAAATACAGCACTGTGGTCTCTTTGCCATGCTGGGTGGGTGTCCTCACTCCGGTCCCCATCCCGGGAGCGTCGCCGTGCCCCCTGGTGACTGGTGCCTAAAGGCATGAGGCACTGGATGAGCTCCAGGGAAAACCATTCAGGAACGGGTCGGTGGCTTCCCTTGATCGTTTTGGTTGGATATATTCACAAACCGAATACAGGCCCTGGTCAGAAAAATAACAAATCCTGCCCGAGCCAACGCCAAAGTTTGCATTGGAGCTGATTGAAAAACACCAATGACTTGGTTGGGCATTGTTACTATTTTTAGCCGCCTGTGTCATTTCAGGTTTCCAGCAAAATGAGAGGAAAAAAAAAAAATGCACTGATTTTTAAAACATGTTGTTGGTAGAGAAAATAAAGGCCTCGGAAACTGAACACCAAAAGCTGTTTGCCCAGCATTTTCTGGTTTTGATTTATAATTTCTCTCCCAAACCCAGGCAAAGTTCAGCAAAATTTTTCACGTTGACCAACAAACCGTTTCTCAGCATGGTCAGTTCTAGCCTGAGCCCGGGGAAATGACAGTACCAAGCCCAACAGCCACGAGCTTCCCATGCTGGTGTACCCCATACTGGCCAGCATGAAGATGACACAGAGAGCCACGCACTGCTCATTGGGAAGCTTTGCTGGTCTGTTTTAAATCTTCTTTGAGAAACAAGAGGGTGGTGTTGAATTTTGGAGAAGATTGAGCGATGCCCGGGAAGGAAAAGTGCTGTGTGGAGGAGATGCGTTGGGCTCGGGGAGCGTAGGCATCCCTCCTGCTCTTCCTTGGGTATTGCTGAAACAGAACCCAAGCGTGGCTGGAGCTCTGGAGCGTGCGCTTGGCCTCTGAAGAAGCAAAGGAGAAACTAAGTCCTGGACCGAGGACTGTTAGCCCAGCCCTGCAGCCGCAGAGATGCCCTGCTCCGAATGAGTCCCAGAGCCCAAACTGCTCCAAGCTCCCTTCTTCCCCCCAGCAGGGCTAAGTCCTGCAGGGAGTCTCTTCTGAGGATAAAGTGCAGCCTTTATTCTGCTGGGGTTGCAGGCCATCATCTTTCCTTAGCACAAGCTTCACTTCAGGAAAATGAGGGTTTCTTGGTTTGAATGTTGTTGTTTTTAAAGAGAATTCTTAGGAAAAACACTCGTTGAGATGGATCAGCTCATTTTCAAAGTTATCCTGGGGCAAAAGACAGAGGGTGTGGGCTGCGATACACACCCACATCTGTACAATAAGGAAGGCAACAGCGCAAAGCAAAAACAATTGCATGAAAAGCTTTCCAACAACAAAGTTTGCAAACCCACAGAGCCCAGGCTATTTCTTGTGGTCGGTGGGTAAGAGTTCCCAGATAATGGGGCCTGACAATGGAACAATGGGGGC
Organism: Aythya marila; assembly: GCF_965140915.1. Taxonomy (NCBI): domain Eukaryota; kingdom Metazoa; phylum Chordata; class Aves; order Anseriformes; family Anatidae; genus Aythya; species Aythya marila. Next base: position 5,369,881 of record NC_139056.1, on the reverse strand, counting down.
CGAAAGACGCAGCTCATGATTAGGAGTTATATAACAGCGGCTGGCATTTATTAATAACACTCGTGTTGTGCTTTATTTTCTTAGTTAGCACTTTTCAGGTTCAGAGCACTTCACAACCCCTGGCTATTCCAGTTTCGATGCTCGGAACGAGGTGACTAGGAGGAAACATCCTGTAGCAGTAGGAACGCCCTTCGTGCGTACTTCTGGTTTTAACCTTAAAGGGGAAAAAGGGGAAGCAGACAGCGATGGGCTTGCACTGGCTACTAGGGACCTCTCCTGTTCCCCACAACGGGTAGCATAAGACCACAAAGAAACATCGCTGGAAAATGGGTGTTATGGACCCTACAAAACCTTGACGTTTTCAAAATGCTCCTCTTCCCGCAGAGCGAGCAAAGCTTGAACCTTGGTTGGGACCAGGAGTATGCTGGGGCATGTTCCCAAATGGGGACCAGCCCCGGACGAGCAGCCCGCAGCCAGCCTGCAGTGATGTCTTTCCGCTTCTTGGCACGGCTTCAGGAGCAGGAGGGAGACGTCCCGCTGGAACAAAGACAACCCTGGTGGCTGCCTACCACGGCTTGGGGACGTGCAGACCGAAGCAGCGACCATGGCTGCTCTTTGAGGACCCGCTCGGTGCAGACCGGGCCAGGCTGGAGGCGTCCTTCCCCCGGCACGCACGGGACCTTGACGCAGAGCAGGAGTCATTCTGTCCGGCGCAGGGGATGAGCGGCGCAGTCGGAACAGGTTGTCTCCTTCTGGTCTGGGTAGGCTATTTATTGCTCCTCTGACTGTTGCTCGTGGTATGTGCTGACCGCTCAGCCTGCTCATGAAAAACAAGAGGATTCCCGTCCAAGCTCCGGTGCCAAGCAGGCAGCGACAGTTTTCTTCTGAGCAGGCCTGGGAACCTCTTCTCAGCCCTGGGCGGCAGATGTCTCACAGCAGCCCAAACCTGGGAGAGCTGTAGCCTGGGACCAGGCCTAGGACTCAGACACCCAAACAGCTCTTCAGAAGGTCCCTGGGCTTGCGCAAAAGCAGAAGGAGCACAGATGTGAGCAAAACCTGCCCATGTGTGTGCAGGTGAGAACAGAGGCGTCCTCCTGGCCCCCAGCTTTACTCCTAGCCGGGCAGCATTGGAGAGCTGCAGATCCCCACACTACAGCACTTTGCAAGGAGAAGGTTGGAGCCAGAGCAAGGGCTGGGACCTTGTGCTTTGCTCTGCTGGTTATTGGAATGCACATGCTGAAGCACGGAGGTTCACACTTGTAGCAGTTACCCTGACAGGAAAGGCTCGGGGAAAGTAAACCAAGCCAAGGATGAAGATCCACCGCAGGGACAGCCCTGTGACAAGCCCCGGGGAGTCCTGGGGTGGTGCCCGTGCAGTCCTGGCAGCAGTTCTCAGATCGCTGGGCTGTGATGCCGAAGTGTAATTCCCAGAGCGTGCCGAGCAGCAGCCAAGCTGATGTATCCTGCAAGGAGGAAATCTCATTTGTTGGTGTGATTGAAATCATTCACATCTCTCCAGGCGAGAGCGTGAGGTAGCAGATCCTGTGACACTGCTTCTGTTTCACCAGGGGTCTCAGAGGCTCTGTCAGCACGAGTGACCCACCCCTGGCTGGGGGGAAACCTGGGGGCACGGCCAGGCACCACGCCTTGGTGGGGAGCAAAATAACTGCAAAATAACTGCCCGCTGCGCTCTGAGTGCCAGAAGCAGACCCCGCCATCTGCCGGCCGGCAGCTTATCAGCTCCTTTTAGTTGCAAGCGCTTGGAAAGGAAAAGGCGAGGTGACCCCAAAAGCCGAGGCAGAGGGATGCTGGCTGCTGGGCATCCTCTGGGACCCGGCCAAGGGGACGAGCAGGGCTGGTGCTGGGTGGCACCGGTGACACACGGAGCCTCTCGAGCCCCCACCTCAAGACATCTGATCCCCACAATCTCACCTGCAGAGTGGCTGGGACAGATGTGGAGACAGGGTCTGGCTGCCTCTGCCTGACTGCAGGTGGAGCAGGCTGAGGTGAGAGGGGCTCGATGAGATGGAGATGACGAGAGTCGCTCCAGGACTTCTGAACCAAGACCTACTCATGCCCTTGGTGGCTGAGTTTGGAGTCGTGACTCTCTCCAGCTTCAAAGAGAGCAAGCATAAAAGGTCAGAGTTTTGTTCTGTACCTCTAACACGAGACCTATAGCTAGAAATGACTAACAGTGCAGTTCTTTGAGGCAGAAAAATAATTTTTGCTATGCGTCCTGAAATTCTGCCCAGAAAAGGCTTAATTACAAAGAGTTTTCTTTGGGGAAAAAGCAAAGCAAAACAAACCCCAACACAACACATACTGACTCAAGCAAGTTGATGAGGAATAAAATATCCTCGTTGTAGTTACTAGAAAAGAATCACACCCACCATCCAGCCTAGAAGGACCTTTTGGTTCTTCTTTGCCTTAAGTCTCTGCCACCATATTAGCACCATCATCTGAATATTCAGAATTTTGGTGTTTATTTTGGTGTTAATTTTGGTTTGCCCTTTAAGTTTAAAATGGATCAAAAGGCTTTGGTGTTGTCTGAATGAACTTCCTGGAATGCCTCATCATGATTTTTTTTTTTTCTAAAATTTAATTTGGTTGTGAATTGAACAGATAGACAAATAATATATTTCCAGGGCAAGTTTGGTCTGAAGAAGTTTCCCGTCAACAGCAATTGCAGTTCCTAGGACTGTTTCTTTCTTGGTGACTGTCTTCAGTGCCTTCACAATTCCAGCTGAGGTGCATTTAATAGCATGGCTCCAGCTTGAAGTCATCTGGCTCCAGAGGGAGGTCTTGCCAGATCCTAGGGACACCTACTGAGGGACCTCTTTTCTTGTATTTCTTGATCAGGTCTTCTGGGTTGTAGGGTTTCACCTTCTTGGAGGCTGTTATTTTTGGGCCCATTCTTCTGAGCATGGGCTCTACCTTGGAGATCGAATGGAAGAGCATTTTAGAGAGGAGAATGGATTCTGTGTTCTCTGAAAGTGCCCATTGCATTGGGATTTCCTGGCTGGGCTCTGACTGCGCTCCAGGGAAGGCAGAGCCAGCCTTCCTCTCAGGAGCTCAGCACCGTGGCAAGAGGAAGGGAAGATGCATGGTAGGGTTGGTCTGCAAGTCTGCTGGGCCCGTGGAAACTACTGCTGTACTCACCAGGGCTCCTTTCTGTCCAGGCTTAAGTTCTCTCTTCCCATACATTAGCTGGATTCCCCACAGCACGCAAACAAGTGCTCTTATCCTCATGTCTGTACGCAGCCACAGAGACATCTCCAATCCTTGCTGCAAAGGGATGAAAGTCTACAGATGGCCTTTCTTAGGCAGCAGATGTGCTGCATCCTTTTTATGATTTTTTTTTTTTAATGAAAAATTGCATCAAAAATGAAATTTTGATGAAAAACAGAGGGAAAAAGAAAACACACACACTGAATTTTCATGATTCCTTTCCTGACTCCTGGCTCACTACAGAGTTGGTCAAATGTTTCTAAAATCAGCAACACTTCAAAAAATTTGACCAAAAAAACACAAGGATTTTTTTTTTTTTAGAAAAATCTTTCTCAATTTTTCCCTCTGGTTTGGCCATGTGTCCTACTCACTGAAAGGAGACTCCACTTGGTTTCTGTGACTAGAACCACGCTTTAAAGAGCGCAGCCATTCCCTTAATTGGGGCTGATAAATCTTGCAGGCATAGATGAAGATAAATCACATTTTGAGCCCAGAGTACAAATTCTCAGGGTTGAAACATTTGTGTGGTATGTGTTAAGCAATTTGAAGGCTTATTGAAGTAACTGAGCTGGACAACAGGGCTGGACCTGGACCAGGACAACAACTGTGTACAGACACTCGGAGCATAGGCAACAGAGATGGAGGAGCCCTGATGAATCCCACTTCACTCGGGGCATTCATGGAGGGTATCTCCTTTCTTCTTCGCAGGGTATCTTTGCTTGTGTTTCTTCCACCACTCCCTCCGGGAGGACGGAGGGCTGCTTAGTCAGTCCCCTCGGGAAGCCTTTATTTTCAAGGCATGCTAAAGTTCCCCGTGATGAGCAATTTCACTTCAGCCCAGAGGAAAGCCATAGGGAGCTTTGGACTTCTTGGGTCTCTTTGTTGGGCACTGGCCGCCACTGCTGCCGCACAGGCCAGAGAAAAAGGATGCGCTGGCTCCAGCATGGCTGGGAAGGCCGGACAGGCTGCCTGGGACTGGTGTTACTGGGAGAGAAGTGCCCAGATGAACCCTACTCCAGTATGTACCCAACATGTGTTGCCCAACCAGCCTCAAAGCTTTGCAGAGCCGGAGAACCCCTTAGGCTGGAAAGGAGCCTTCAGACCACCAGGTCCCATCACTGCCTAACGCCGCCACACCCTGAGCCCAAGTGCCGCGCTGACACGACTCTTAAACACTGTTCCTGTGACCGACCACCTTTTTTTGGGGGAAAAAACTCTTTCTAACGTCCAACCTACACCTACCCCGGTGCCACCCGAGGCTGTTTCCTCACATGCTAAACAGAGCCCTCAGGGGAAACCCTCTCCCCTCCAGGCTGGGCTGTGCCCTGGCTATCAGGAGAGCGGGTGCCCAGCTCCCCCAGCCCCCCGGGGCTGCGGGCTGCTTCCCCTCGGAGCCCCCCGGGGCTGGAATCGGAGCCCCTGGGACCTCCCGGGACCCCCCGGGACCCCCCGGGACCCCTCAGGCCGCAGCCCCGGAGCGGGGCCCCGGAGCCGCCGGGCCCGGCGTGGCCGCCAGGTGGCGCCCGGCCCCCGGACACGGCGCCTGCGGCAGCGCCCGGCGCCGACCCCCGGCTGGGCCCTGCCCGGTCCCCGCCTCGCCCGGTCCCGCTCCGGGTCCTTCCTCGGGCCCACGGAGCCCCGGGGCGGGTGGAGAAGCTCCGGGAGCCCCGAAGGGGGTCGTGGGTCTTGGCTCCGCCGCTTCCCCGGGCACCTGGAGCCGGCCCCGGGGCACTCGGAGGCTCGGAGGGGTGGCCCCGGGGGAGGTTGGCTGTGGGGGAAAGGGAGGAGGCGAAGGGGGCTCTGTGCTAAAATGTGGTCGCAGAACAGGACAACGAGGCCGGGCTGGTGCTCGGTAACGGCTGCAGGGTGAAATATGGTCCTCGTCTGAAGAAGGGAGATCAACGGAGCCAGTGCTTTGAGACACTCTCCTGGAGAGAGCATCTTCTGGCTCTTAATGGGGTGGAAGCAAACCAGGCAATGCCTGAGGACACCAGCAGCCTCCGAGGGGTCTGACGGCTCCTGCACAATGCTCTGAGGAACACACGGACTCGAAAACACCTGTACAGGGCATCCCAGCATAAGGCAGCATCTGTGACAAGGAGCTCCCTCCTGCAGGACCGCTCTTCTCCCTTCCCCACGCCAGGCTCAGAGCCTGCTCTGGCGCATTGATGCAGCCTTTACCTCATGTGGACTCCCCAGAGGCTGCTTCCAAGGCAGCAGATTTTTATTTATTTATTTATTTATTTATTTATTCCCCACTGAATTCAGCAAACTTCCTAGTGGGTTTTAGGATTCCCTGGGGAGGAAGGTCCAGACCCTAACTAACGGGGGTGGCCAGTGCTGCAGATGTGGTAGGTGCCTGACGTGATATCCATCAGCCCAGCCTCCAGATCCCTGCAGGAGCCCTCCCCATCATGAGTCCCATCGTCTTTCTCAGCGTGTGGGCTCCCCTCCCTGTTCAGGCCATCCTTGTAACACTGGAGAGCAGGTCTCCTACAACACCTTGGTGGTAGCTCTTCCACCTGGCAGTGCTCTCTGATGGTGCCTGGCCCTCTAAGGCCTGTGCCCTTCTCCATGGAGCTTGGAAGGAGGCTGAGGTCCTCTGGCCAGGGTATGGCACTTCTCCAGGGGGAACTTGTGGCCTGCAGGCTGAGAGAGCCAGAATCATCCTTCCCCAATCCCCTGCACCTATGCACAGCTTGGGCACAGCTGCACCAGCCACATCCCACACCATCTGCTTCAGGGCTTGGGTGTCTCCCTGGCAGGCTCATCCAGCGCGAATAAATAAATAAATAAATAAATAACGCAGGCTGTTTTGCTGTTTGCAAACTGGCCTTGCTTTTTTTTTTTTTTTTTTTTTTTTTTTTTTTTTTTTTTTGTGAATGGATTCATTCACCGTCTGCCTGAAAGAGCCATTTTAGCCAATGGTCTGCGTGCAGGCGCTTCCTCCCTGCTAGTTGTGATTTGCTCTCCCTCGCCCTGCCTCTCGGATTGGGCTCCCGGGCGCCACGTGGTGGGGTCTCTTCTTCTTGACGGGATGTCTGACATTTTTAGGCAGAATAACAAGCAGAGAATGCCGAGGAGCAGCCATGCCTCCCGGATGGCACTGCTCTTAGCCTGTGTTTCCAAGTCAGTGCTGGGGAGAGAGTCTCATGCGCGTTTTTTGCAGATGAACTGGCAGTTGTCTGATGCCTCTGGAGAAGCCCCTGAGAACCCCTGAGAGCCCCCGTGCCCTCTCGCTAACTTTCTGGTAGAGTTGGCAATGTCCAGCTCTGCTGAGGAGCAGCTGGGCACGTGGTTGGGTTTGCTGCAGGTGGCAGCACAGGGTGCGACGGAGGAGTGGAGGAGTGAGGAGGAAGGCAGCCTGCGGTGGGCCTTGTGCAGGAGGAGTGGACCCCGCATGCTCACGGCCAGCAGCCCTGGGGAGATGGCAGGGCCAGAGCCCACCGCTGCCTGCCCTATGAGGCCATCTGTCCGCCCGTGTGCTCCAGCCTGCCAGGAATGACACCGACAGCATCAGTGATGTCTTGTGTTTGTCATCGTGGGGACGCAGAAAGGGCCGGGGTGCCAGGAGGAAGCAGGTCCTACATCCAGCACTGCTCGCCCCAGCTCGCCAGGGACCTGCGGTGGGCTGAGGAGGTGTGCCAGGAGTCTGTCCTTCCCTGGCAGCTGCTGGTGGCCGTGCCTGGCTGGAAAGGTGACCAGCAGCAAACATCCAGACGGGGAGAGGAGGGGAGACAAGCATGGTTATGCACGCTGAGAAGAGTCTCACTTCAGCCTGAGCTTGAAAACGTGAGGAGGCCAGTTATTCCCTGCAGACCGCTTGCCTGCCTTTCTAGGAACGATGAGTGATAGGCTTAGATCATCACCCGGCCTGAGTCAGATATCTCAAGAGTTGGCATTAGATGCCTGAAAGCTCTGGCCCTGTGAATCTGGGTCAGCCTGGCAGAGCCAGCGTGCCGACAGAAGCGGTGTTCCCAGAGACTGGCCACAGCTAGGGAAGGATCTGCGTGGACCAGAGCTAAAGAGGGGCAGGGTGGCACAGGAACATGGGATGAAGTAGACTTTGGTAGTGGAGAAAAGAGATTTAATCTGCTGCTGGTACCAAAGTCAAACGGGATGTGAAAGGTGAAGGAAAAGTCCTCTGTGCCATGGATTCAAACGTCAGAAGCTGTCCCAAGCTCTGACTCTCTCACATGGCAAACAAATCTATGCCTGTGGCTGGGGTGATCTAAACCTGAGGCTCAAGCAGTGGAAAAGCCACTCACCTGGTGGCAGAGTGGCCTTGACACATGGAAATGGTGATGGCAATCTTGGCAGACCCAAGACGGGCTCTCTGCTCCAAGCTGGCCTCGGTGGGGACTACGAGGGGAGAAAGATCCAAAGGTGATCCAACCACAGGAGCTGCCTGGCGCAGCCCCGTGGTGCTGCAGTGGGTGAGGTTCAGCCGCTGCTGGCCGTGCAGGGAAAAGCTGCCTGTGCTGCCCTGCCGTGGTGGTGGATGCATGCCTGGGACAGCTGCCGGGACCCATGGAGCCTCCTCTGCCACGTGCCCTGCCCTGCCCAAAGGAAGACAGGGTTAAGCCGTGAGCTGCTGAACCTCCCAAATGCCGCCCCATGGTCGCTGCTACTGCAAATGCCCTTTGAAATTGTGCTCTGTGCTCGTGAATGCAGCCCCTGCCCGAGCAGGGGAGTGGGAAATCGTGTGGGGGAGCAGCCAGCAGGGACGGCGGGTCTGGAGGTAGACACGCCACGTGGAGCAGAGAAAGGGGACGGACTGCAAAGCAAGCAGCTTCCCGGGGCAAGGACAGCATCACCCTGCGGGTTCCTGAGGAGCCGGGTGATTGGAGGGACCAGCTGGGCACCCGGCAGCAGGCGTGATCGCGCCTGCACGTGTGTGGCCACGGGCGTGCACGTCTCTTGCCAACGCGATGACAAGCGTGACCCAACCTACAGGACGCCGCCCAGCCCCGGCGCTCCAGGCCCGTCTCCAGGGCCACCACCCCAAAGCGCGGGGGGAAAGACCCACGTCTGCAGAGCTGGCACCCACCGCATCTCGGGTCTCACGGAGGCCCGCTCTGCCCCTCTCTCCCCTCCAGCCTGTCCCTTAATCACAAGCAGCTTGGGGAGACAATGAAGCAACCGCACCAAAGGGCCAGGCTCATTCCCCTTTGTCTTTCGCTCCTTTGAGGCTCGGCAGACGGGGCAAAGCCATCACGCCCACGGCCCAGCCATCGCACGTCCGACTCATCGCCTCCCCGGGCAGCCGAGCAGGCGGCGCAGCGGCACGAGGGCGCCGGGTGCCCTGGCACCACGGCGGCTCTGGGTGAGCCAGCCCGTGCCCCCCGGTGGCCCGTGCCCCCCCGCTGGCTTGCAGAGGGTGCCAAGCACCTCGGGCGCTCGGCGCTCTGGCTTCCGCCCCCAGACAGGCTGTTGTCTCGAGCGGGACCACCGCACGTTCCCCAGGGATGCAGGCGGCCCCCTCCTCCCGCCAGCACATGGCACGGAGGCTTTCAGGCTGGTTTTCTCTGGAGTTCACACAAATCTCTCCTTCCCCGCTCCCACCCCCCCACCCCCCCCCCTTTTCCCCACACAACTGAACTCAGCCATTGAGTCCAGCGAATGGTTTATTTCCCAGGTTAGCACAAAGCAGGGGTCTCTGTGTGCCCCTGGAACCAGCAGAACAAAACGCACAAAGACGTTAGAGGGCCATTTGTAACCAAATCCCAACACACCAGATACTGTTGGGATTATGTCAGAAATATTTTCCCAGAATGCCCTCCCCCCATGCTCCCTCCTACAGATGTTCGGCCCCCACACCACAGATGTTGTTCCTCTTGCAAAATGAGCTTTCCCCTTCCTCTCCCAAATGCCCCTGATGTTTTGCACATTGCTGTCGCGAGGTCTCCCTTCCACCCTGCCCTCCGCATCCCCCCTTCCCCGCTCGCTTGCGGACAGCCAGGCGGGAAGGCCAGCCTGTCCCCAGTGCCAGCTCTATGGGGACATCAGCTTCTGGGTGTCCGTGCCCCTCTTGCCTCCAACCAGCACCTCTGCCCGTTAGATAAACCCTCTCCCTCTCCCTGTTCCCTCTCTCCTTCTGTGTGCGACCTCCCAGGCCTCACCAGCCCCAGACAGGCTCACCAAAGGGACCTGCACCGGGAGGTCCTTGGCGGAGATTTGTTCCTGGAGGAGGAGTGGGGGGGGGGGATGCTGGGCACATTTCAGACACCGGAGAGAACGGCCCGACCTTCCTCTCGCCACCGACAGCCCACGCGGAGCACTCAGGGAGACGCCTGGCAGGGTGTCAGGGCCCCGCTCCAAGGCCTGCGACAGATCTCCCTGCGGCCGGAGCGCCCGGAGCGGTGCCGGCCTCCTCCCCGCCGGCCTTGCCGCGCCGTCCCAGCTGCCAGGGCGGCACGGGGCACCGGGAGCTCCCAAAGGAGAGCGGGGCCAAGCGCTGGTGGCACGCAGCACCCTGGCAGGATGGGTGTTTCCTCCCGAGCCCTGCGCCCTGCCACCCCGTGGCTCCGTCGCAGCAGGCAACGGGACTCGTCTCCATCCTTCCCTGCTGTGCCGGGGGGCTGCAGCCGGGAGGGGCGTTCGTCCTAAAGCAGGGGGCCACGGAGCTGCGTCAGCCGCTTTGGTGGCCGGGCCGGGAGCCTCTCCCATTTCTTCCGCCAGCGGGAGAGCTGGATCCGTGAGCCGTGGAGCACGCGGGGAGCCAGGGCAGGCGACACAGAGCGGGGATCTCCCAAGGACTTGGGATGGTGCCTCTTGTCTGGGGGCACCGCAGCTCCTGTGCACGTTATGAACCGCTTCTTTCCTGGCTTTTCTCGCTCTGCCAGCTTACCGAGGCAAAAAGGACCCAGAGCGGGGTCCCTGGGAGATGCAGCCCGGAGCAGCTCCAGCAGCCCCGTGGCCTCTCGCTGCTCGGCGTCAGCGTGGCCCGGCCGTGGCCCCGTGCTCATCACCTGCTCCCAGCAAGAGCCCGACTCCGCTGGGCTCCCACCGAGCCGGCCGCAGCGCGAGGTTTTTCTTCAAAGATAGAGTTTATTGCTAAAAATGTTTTGATCAGTGATAGCTCATATTTACATTGATATGTTTTTTTAAAGGAATATTCAAGTAAACATTTCCAATAGTTTCTGGCATAATCTCTAGCTTCTTTTTTTTTTTTTTTCCTATACACAAACATTAAAAATAAATAAACTGTACACAGAAAATTTCCTTTAACATCTCTACATGACTATATGTATTCCCACACAACAAAACGAATCCACTCTTTCATAGATTTGTACTTTTCTTTAAAATTTCCTCCTTAATTAATTGTTATACACTTAAAAAAAAAAAAAAAACCTAGAGAGCTTGGCGAATTAGTTGAAACACCAGTGACAAGGTTTGAAGAAGATGGAAAAAAAAATACAGCACAGAGGAACAACTGTCTTCAGGGATGCTGCCGTTCTTTCTTTCATTCTTTTTTTTTTCTTTTTTCTTTCCCCCTCCTTTTCCTTTTGTTAAAATCATCTTTACAGGAAATTTCTGCCCTTCCCTTCAGCAGGGAAGCGCTCAGGTTCTGTGGGGACAGGTTTAAAATGTGGTCCTATGTTTTTAAAATAATAATAATAACAATAATAATTATAATAATAATAAAAAACAGCTGCAATTTTCCCCCTTTCCTTTAAAATCTCTCTATTTACACGACTGGTATTTTTTTTATTATTTTTTATTTTTTTTTTCCCTTTTGTTAGAAGGCTATATACGTATAAAAATAGACATCTGATTGTAGTGCTTTACTGTGCCTTTGGCCTGCCCTGCAGTTCCTGGGTTCGCTTTTCCCCCTTTCAAATAAAATAACATTAAAATAAGTCAAAAAAAAAACGGTTCCTCCCCACCCCCCCCCCCCACCCCCTTCCCTCTTTCCCCTCCCCGGGCGCCCAGGAGGGGAGGAGGGGGGGGGGGGGGGGGCGGCAAAAAAAAAAAAAAAAAAAAAAAAAATAACCACGAAACATCCAAACGAAAAAAGAAACCAGTGCAAGGGGCCGAGGGAGGCGGCGGGGCCGGCGCCCGGGCGGCGGGGCCGTGCCGTGCCGAGCCGTGCCGAGCCGTGCCGGGCCGGCGGCTAGCAGGAGCACTTGCACTCGGAGATGAGCGGGTACTGCACGGGGATCCAGGTGCAGTACTTCTGGCTGGACCAACCCTGGCAGTGCCAGCGCAGGAAGGTCTTGGTGACCGACTTGACGGGCTTGCAGAACATGCCCTCGGGCAGCGAGCAGGACTTCTCGGCGAAGCAGTTGCCCTCCTTGATGTAGCGCGGCCAGAAGCGCACCCCCAGGTCCTTCCAGGTGTAGAGCACGGGGCAGTAGGTGTACGCCCAGAGCCACTGCAGCACCTTTCGCCTCGCCTTCTTGCCCACCCGCAGGCGCGGCCCGTGGGGCGGTGCGCCCAGCTCCAGCCGCCGCAGCTCCGCGGGCAGCGCCCCCCGCGCCCGCCCCGCCGCCGCCGCCGCTTCGGCGCCCGAGGCGTTGGCGGGGCCCGGCACGGCCACGGCCATGAAGCCGGGGTCGAAATGGCTGCCCAGCTTCTTGCGCAGAGTCCTCTCGTCCAGGTCCTGCTCCTTGGGGTCGTACTCGGGGTCCGGGTGCTCCACGATGTCTTTGACGGGCAGGTTGTCGCTGGGCGAGGGTCGCAGCCGCAGGAAGGGCTGCCCGCCGCCCGGCCGCAGCAACCCCAGGCAGGAGCAGAGCAGGAGCGCCCCGATCGCCGTCATGCTCCGGGCGGGCCCGGCCCGGCCCGGCGGCCGGCCCCGCCGCCCCGGCTCGGCGCTGGCTTCCCCCGCGGGGCTCGGCGCTGCGGGCTCGGCTCCTAGCGCTGCCCGGCGGCGCCTGCCGGCTCCCGGGGACTCATAAATAGGCAGAGACAAAGTCCGGCGAGGCCCGTTACTTTAAATAGCTCGGCCGGGGTTGTGTGACAGACGCATCTGAGGCTCGCTGCGCGGCCGCTGGCTCCCCGGGGCTCCCCGCCGGGCCGGCTCCAGCCGCGGCCGAGAGCGCCGGGGGGTCCGTGCCTCCCCCGCGGGCGGCGGCGGGGCAGGGCACGGCGGCAGCCGAGCCTTCCTCCTCCTCCTCCTCCTCCTCCTCCTCCTCCTCCTCCTCCTTCGCCGCCGCTCTCGCTCGCTCGCGCTCTCCCCCCCAAAATTCACAGCGGACTCGTCTCCATCGCCATGGTGACAGCTGGGCTGAGCCCCACGACAGCTTGTCTAGACGGTGTGACAGGGTTTGGCGTGAGACCGGAGCCCGAGAATAAAACCCTCCTTTATAGCCGGGCGAGCCGGCCGAGGGGGCGGGGAGGAGGGTCACGGCGGCGCGGCCCGCTCGGGCGGCCCCTGCGCCGCGCCGCCTGCGCGGGCACCGCCGGGGCGCGGGGCTCAGGCGGCGGCGGGCGGCGGCGGCGGCGGCAGCGCCCCCGGCCCGGCCGGGCTCCTCCTCATAGCGGGCGGCTGGGGCGGCCCGCGGCCCCCCGGGGCATCCTCGGCGGGGGGCTCCCCGGCAGCGGCGCGGCGAGGCGAGGCGAGGCGGCGCGCCCCGGCTCCCGGCGCGGTCCCCGGCGGCTCCTCGGCGACAACGGGCGGCGCTCAGCACCCCCGGCGGCCCATGCTGCCGCCCCGCTCCGGGGGCCCGCTCGGCCCCGCGCTGCTCAGCGCATCCAGCCGCGGGGCAGCTCCGGCGCCCGGCCCGGCGCGGCGCGGTTCCGCGGAGCCCGGAGGGGTCCTGTCCGCTCCGGTTGGGTTCGGCTCGGTTCAGTTCAGCTCGGCTCGGCCCCGCTCCGCTCGGTGCCGCTCGGTGCCGCTCGGTGCCGTGCTGCCCCGCTCCGCGCCGCTGCCCGCCCGCCGCGCACTGCCGCGCGCCGCCCGCAGCCCAAGTTAAATACGCGCCCGGCTCGCGGCCGCTCCGCCCCCGCTGTCACTTTCGCCGCGGCACCGGCACCCGCCGCCCCCCGCCCGCCCCGCCCCGCCCCGGCCCCGCCGCCCCGGTCCCGCACGAGGCCCCGCGCCCCCCGCCCGCGGGAGCCGGGACCGGGTCGCTGCCACCCCCCCTCTCCCCTCGCCGGCACCGGTGCGGCCGCCGGTGGCCGGGCTCTGCCAGCCGCAGCCCCGCCGCGGGAGTCCGAGGAGCCGCCGAAGCCGGCCCGCAGCAACCGAAGCGTCCCCGCAGCCCCCCCGGGGCAGGCCCTGGGGCCGGGCATCGCCTCTTTGCTGCGGGGTGCAGCCGGCCGCGCTGCGGCGCCGCTATCTCGGCACCCTCTGCCGGGCAGCTCGCAGCCGGCCCGGGAGCATCCCTGCCTGCCGGCCCCTCTGCCCTGCGTCCCGCAGCGCCACGCGACGTGGGAGCGAGCCGGGTCACATCAGAGGCTCTCGCTTCGCTCTGCAGCGTGGGGCTGGGGGAACGGAGCTAAAGCTCGCGGAGAGATCCGGACCCGCAGCCTTCGAGGCGTGGAGGGTGGGAGCCTGGTGTGCATCAACAGAGCGAAAACCCAAAGCCTTCTTACCTCCTTTACCTCCACATTGCTCGGCGCTGAGCTCACTCTTGAACCATGTCCAGAAATTGGACACACAGCTGGTTCCTCTAGGCCGACAGTGTGTAAGAACATTCCTGCCCATGCCAGTCACTCCCTCCCAAAGGCATGAGATAACCAGCTACCCACTGGGGCCAGGGCAGGGCGTGGAGGGTAGCAGCAGATCGCCGTGCCAATTTCTCACCATGCTGTGCTCATCACCCACCCAAAAAAACAAAAGGCTGCAGCCACAGCCAGCCAGGAGCACCCAGCGAGCTGGGTGCACGCAGCAAACTAATCAAGGGCGCAGTTCTCCTAGGGTCACATCTCTTTGTCATCCTAGAAATGCCAAATGTTGGGATCAGGCAAGAAAAGAAAGCAAGACCCCCAAAATGGACAGGTCAAAGATCCAGCCCCCAAAATGGACAGGTCAAAGATCCAGCCCTAAGTCTGCGTAAAGTCAGAGCAGCCCCTGGCCATCACGAGACGAAGCTGCCATGTGCTGGCTCAGGAGCTTGGTCCCAGGGTGTCTGGGTTGTTCGCAGTATGTGGGATTAAAGCACACGGTTTAAATGTACTCAGCCTTTCTTCCCTTGCTGTCATGAGCCTGGCTTGGTTTGCTGAACTCGTAGCCTTTCTTCGCTCATTTGGATCACACACGCAGAGATTCTGCAATTACAGTAACAAAAAAAAACCCTTTTCACCCCTTCTTTTATCATGAGCACCCAAAACAATTTGCAAAAGGGATCGGTATCATTAGCCCTTGATAGAGAATATTATCAGTATAGCGTTCTCATTACTCATTCCCCGAATCCAATCCTCCTGCAGCAGTTGAAGCGAAGTCAGCCTGGATGTGCAGGCAGATGTGTGCTCTGCGTTCACTCGCTGCCGGGTGGGAAAACGCGGGGCTCTTCGCAGTGTCAGAATTAAAGCAAACACAGTAACGAGAAGCAGCTCAGGGAAGAGACACCCAAGAGTCAGGAATGGGGCAATTACTCAGCGAGATGTAGTGCTGTTGGCACTGCTGTGTTAGTAAATCCCGGTGAGGGGATTAACATCTGCCTGTAATTGTAATAATAAAATCCGACATGTATACAGCATTTTTCATCCTGAAGGATCCCAAAGCACTCAAGTAACTTAATTCCTTCAGCTGTCTCCTGGACTTTATAAACATGCTTCTTAATCATCCCACACCAGGCGAAGATGGCTTTACTCTGGGCACAATCACGTCACTTCGACAAGTCCCCCTGGGGAGAGGAGAGGCTCTCGGGGGTGGGCTGGGAAAAGTTTCCCCTTTCGGAGAGGCAAGATCCAGGGAAAGTGTTGCCTGGCACGTCCCAGGGCAGGGGAGAGACCCCAGGAAGAGCCTGCCTTCCCAAGCAGCCAGTTCCTGCCCCAGCTAGCACTGCAGAAGGGGTAGAAGAACATCTTAACTTTTCAAGGTGGAAAAATGATGACAAGCCCCTAGACAGGACACTGAAGGCTTATTCTGTCCACCATAATATCCAAAGGCTGCTTTTCCAGCCCCTTCCCGTTCTCCTCCTTTTGTGACTCGAGATGCTGGGGCACAATCCTATTTATGGCCGTGTGTGCAGGCTGGCGGGCTGAGTGGTGCTATCCATTCATATATGTTCCTTCTCGCTGCTCTCTGTGGGCACACAGCCCAGCTCACAATCTAGCCCTTAATTAAAGGATTTAAAGTTGGAAAGGCTACATATCACATACAGAAAAGCCTTATCAAAATAATTCCTTATAAAAAGAAAGACGTGATGTTAAGGGCACCTTCTGGAGGATAAAATGGTCTCAAACTACTTATTTTTGCCTCTTTCCCTTACTTGGCATCTTTTTGTCATCTAAAGCAGACCTGAACATTTTTGTAAAAAAAAAAAAAAAAAAAAAAAAAGGCATTTTTATTTCACATTTGAAACTTAAGCAATGC
Source organism: Aythya marila (assembly GCF_965140915.1). Classification (NCBI taxonomy): domain Eukaryota; kingdom Metazoa; phylum Chordata; class Aves; order Anseriformes; family Anatidae; genus Aythya; species Aythya marila. Next base: position 5,354,166 of record NC_139056.1, on the reverse strand, counting down.
CTACTCTGTTTTCACTGGAAGGCTCCACAAGCAAGTAAATTCCTAGTAGAAGTAAAAACACCAGTGGTACTGTCTTGGCAATACATTTATTCAGCTGACAATGTGTTTCATCTTCTAGTTTGTTTCAGGTAGCACTAATATAACTCAAATGCCAGAGATAAAGAGACAGAATAAAATATTCTTTGTTACCAAGTTGTTCCTACCCCTTCAGTTCTAGTCACAAAAGCTTCAAATGCAGACCTTAAACTGCTGAAAAGCCTTCTGCCCTGTGCAGGACTGCAGGAAGCCCATGCTTGGAAATCTAAAAATGGAAGAGAAGAGAAGAGAAGAAGAGAAGAGAAGAGAAGAGAAGAGAAGAGAAGAGAAGAGAAGAGAAGAGAAGAGAAGAGAAGAGAAGAGAAGAGAAGAGAAGAGAAGAGAAGAGAAGAGAAGAGAAGAGAAGAGAAGAGAAGAGAAGAGAAGAGAAGAGAAGAGAAGAGAAGAGAAGAGAAGAGAAGAGAAGAGAAGAGAAGAGAAGAGAAGAGAAGAGAAGAGAAGAGAAGAGAGAGGAGAAACTCACAGCCAAATGTCTTCTATCTTTCTGGGGGCTTTCTATTGCTTTCTGACTGTTTGTTTAAGTTTTCCAGGCTCTCTTTATGCTTGAGAAATAAAGCTGATGGGCTGGCATGGCAACCATTGGGAAAGTCTTGGGTCTGACAGGACAAAAGCCCTAATTTTCACTAAAGGAAAGAAAAAACAAAAAAAAGGAACTAAATGATGGTGCACCAGGTTTTCATTAGAGATATGTTTATTTTCCAGTAGAAATACATTACCCTGCTCTCATCAGTGTGTCTAAAGGAGCGGTTCCCAAAGTATGCCCTGGCAAGTGGTTGGCAAGGGGCCATGGAGCAGACTCCGGCAGCAGTTGTGGGCTCGCAGCTCCCTGTGGGCTGCCACGAGCAGGAGGAATCCAGCGGCTGCCCCAAAGCCTGGGTGCTCCCTGTGCTGGTGCCAAGGGAGGTGGTGAAGCCCCCAGACCTGGCCAGGGCTGGCTGTGCCTTGGCACGATCTGCTGTGCATCAGAGGTCAGGGGCCAGAATCAGGTGTCTCCAGCTGGCCAGGTTCCCTCAGGGCAAAAATGTCACTGTAAGGGTCAAAAGGACAGGACACAGACGGGGACACCCATGGACACACACATGGTTGCCTAAGTTTAATTTCTGTGAGCAGTTCAGCAGTGAATGAAGTCATTCACCAGCTCCCAGGTTTGTCTCCTTGTCTTGCTTCCCTTCTGCTTTAGGGACCTAAATCCATGCAGGTCTGGTACCTGCCCTGCTGCACCCACAGCTGCTTCTGCACAGCCACCAGCACCGCAGCCCCTGCCTCCCCCTGGCTGCCCCACGCTGCCTGTGTGCAGGGGGGGGGCACAGGGGAGAACCTGGGGCAGGTTTGCTGCAGAAAGCTGGGCTGGTGGCACCAGGCATCCTGCAAGGGACACGGGGAGACCTCAGCGATGCTCCTGGGGGCTCAGCGGCTGCTGCGGCACCTCCACAGCGAGCGCAGACGTGCCAAAGCACTGAAGGAAAAGAAAAAAAACACCCTTGAAGCTCCAGGGAGGGGATTACTTGTGTCTCAGAAATACACTTTCTCTATACCAAGTAGGGTGTTTTTGCTATTCTGAGCTTTCTGCCTTCCTTCTTTGTCCTTATCACGAGGCATTTTTCTGCTTTTCAAGCTTGTGGTGCCTTTATTCCACTTGGCACTGTGGTACCGTGCCCCGTTCCTCACTGGCTCACCCACTTGTGATCCAAGCTGTTCTCCTGACCCCATTTCTGCCTATTTCTGTGCAGCCGTACCATACGGCCCCAACGTTTGCCTTGAGTTCATCCTTTACTATCGCATGCACTGCCGGTTTGGGGACAGCAGCACCTCGGTATCCTGCACCCGATGTCACTCGCTGCAGCCCCCTTGGACCTGATGCCCCCGAGAACGCATCCTCGTTAGATTTGCAGGTCCTTGTTAATGGGCTGCCCAGGTCCTGGCACACCTCCTGTAGTGCCAGATGTGCTGAATGCTGCAGAAAAACCTCCCATGTCACCATTTCATCTGAAGAAGTCCAAGGGAGCTTGCCTCCCTCCTCCCGTACAGTCTGGCGTTGATTATGTCCATCAATCAGGAAAACTGGGACAGGTAATGCCCAGGGTGATGGATGAGGCTGCGCTGGGCAGAAGGATTTATCTTGTTGGCCTCAGCCCACAAGCAGTGACCCTAACACTTACCACCTGACCCTCCTGAATGGGCTGGTGGCTTCCGTGCAGCTCCTGGGCAGGTTGTGGCACTGCAGCAGGGAAAGGAGGCAGCCTCACGCAGCTCTCAGCGGCTGTTTTGCCACTAGCCCTGGAAGAATTCACAGGCAGCAGCCGTAGTGGCCTGACACTCATGGGCAGGAGTCCCAGCCTCAGGTGAGCGAATTCCAGAGGGAAGGTCCCTGCTGAGACAATTTTTGGCCAGCCCACCGTGCACACAGGCGCTGGGCTGTTCGGAGCCAGTCCCCAGAGCTTGCCAGTGCGAGCCCTTCTCTCCTGGGGGAGCTGGGGGAACGTCCTCAATGCAGGGCCCAGAAACGGCCCCTGGACAGCCGCCAATGTTAAAAAACAACAACATGGAGCTCTGAGATTTCTACCCACTTGGCATACATCTGTCACCACATGTGTTGACACAGAGCAATGCTGCCACGTCATGATGTACGTGGCAGTCGCTGTCAACACTAGTCCAAGGCAGAGAGAACTGCTCAGGGCAGCTATTTTTTGAAAATGTCCTGAATAAAAGGGCCAGAGCTCGCCTGGGGGACATGGCCTGCCACTAAGGGTGGCCACTTCTGGCTTGGGGACTCCTGAGCCACTCTCCAGGGAGAGCACTGCCAGCATAAACCAAAACCAAATGACCCGCCCCAGGCCAGCCTGGTGACACAAGACCTTGCCAAATGTGCCACCCCTTCCTTTCCTTGCTTGTCCTGCTCGGAGGAGCCCTGCTGATAGCACCACGACACCATGGGGACAGGGAGTGACAGGAGCTCTCACCGTGCAGACACACAGGACATGCCCCAACCCAGCACAACGCACCTGGGACAGTCATTGCTCAATGCAGCCACAAGGAATCTCCTTCAACTGCAGCAGAAAACCCAGCTGCAGCATCTCTCCAGACCACTCCCCACGTGTCTCTTCTTGCAAGCAGCCATCCTCCAGCAAATGCTGCCAGAGGACGAGGTACTTTCCTGCTGCTGCTTCTCCTGTCCTGCCCCGCATGCCAGCTCGAGCTCTCCTGTCCATGCAGCACGGGCAGGTTGGTCCCAGCCTGCCCTCAGGCTCTTGCCCCACACAAGCATGCTTCAGGCTGTAGCCAGGGTGCAAGCCAATACTCGTGCACAGGCAGCTTCAGATCGAGGGCAGCAACCACGGTGATGATGCTCCGGGGACACCAGCTTGTGGCTGCACCGCTGTGGGATGGAGAAGCACCCAGGGGAGCTGCAGCTCTGGTGGCAGCCAGGACACAGGGGACAGAGGTCAGCCAGTCCCCCAGTGCACAGGGAGCACTCAGGGGGCTCAGGTGCCCACACTCTGCTCCACAGAGCCTGGGCTGCATGCTGCTGCCTTGGGACCCCGCTGTGCCAAGGTTGCGAGGCACTGGGGCGATCTGTCATGGTTTGTCTGAAGCCCAGCTCTTCTCCCCAGCTCATCCCAAATGAGGTGTGAAAAGCTTACCTAAAAAGGGCGAGTTAAATTCTAAGCTGTGGCACAGCTTTTCACCCAGGCTTGTGCATGCTTTGTTCCTCTGCCTGCTGCAGAATGGAAGCAGCACCACGAGGCTCCTGCCTCCTTCATAGCCCCATTACCAGGCAGACGGGAAACTCACCACTGCAGATGCTCCCCCTGGTATTCCTCACTCCAGTCTGCAAATTCAGTTTACTGCAGCTGAGGAAGATGAGGGCTGGAGCCCCAGCTAGTGAACAGCCTCCAGCTGCACCCCGCTGGCAGGCCCAGCTCGGCTCCGTGCAGTTGCAGCTTCCTTGTGCTCAGTGGGCTCTTGTCAGACCCAGGGCCATCAGCATTGCACTCGAGTGGCTTTCTCCTGCAGCCATTTCTTGCCAGGGTGTTTGTTTTCCCTTGATTTGTTTCCGGCTCCACTTGCCCCTAGGACAGCGTGATAACCAGGAGATAACCAGGGGACAGAGCAGCAGTGGCAGCTGTGGCTCGGAGGAGCGGGTGCTAAATTCTCCCCAAGTTCCTCTTTGAAAAAGCCCAGACGTGAATAATAAATAGCTCAACATCACAACATCATCTCAGGCCACATGCGAGCAGCCCCGAGGGCCAGGATTTGCCCCTCCGTGCCCCCTGGCTGTGCCCCTGTGCTGCAGCCCGAGCCGGGCTCCCCGGAGACCCCCAGCACCACTGCTGGGGCCAGCCCCACACAGGACATTTGCATTTTGCCCAGATTCGCCGGTTAATCAGAAACCTTCAGTCTAGTCGGCTGCTTATTTTTTTTTAAAGCAATGAAAGATTTCCCAAATCCAGTCGGATCTAGGATTACAGGCAGGCAGAGACACCATCAGTCTCTGTCAGTCATTCCCTCCTGCCGGAGCGCGGGCGCTGAAGGCGCTGCAGTGCCTGAGCAGCGCAGCGGAGCCCGGCTGCTGCTGGACACACGAGTGGAGGCCGGGGGGGCTCAGCCCCCTCGCTCCCCCCTGGTAACACCCAGGGAAGGTGCTGTGCAAGCAGGATGAGCATCCAGAGGCTCGGTGGCTCTTTTCTCATCCTGGAGGGGACCACGAAGGGAGAGGGAGGGACGCGGCGGGCACGGCTGGCGGTTTGAGATGGCCTTTGTCCAGGGGGACGTGTCAGGGGGCAAAAGCAGCAGCAGGAAGGCACGACGTCCAGCACGAGCACAGGCAGAGCGTGGCTGCTCACTGCCTTGCCCTTCTGTACCAGGGCTGTGCCCCAGCTCCAGCACGGGGTGTCCAGATCCACTCTGCCAGCCAGCAGGAGCGCCCCGACCTCAATCCTACCGAAGCTGTGCCCCTGAGCATCAGTGCTGCTCCCAGCCAGCACCAGCCCTACACCAGGGCTGGGGGCTGAGGGGCCACTGGGGGGGCTGGAGGGGGCTCTGGCTGCTGCCACCAGGGTCCCCGGCTGTGGCTGTGCAGGCTGGGGCTCCAGGTTCAGCAGCCGAGACACAAAATTGCGGGTGGAAAAGCTCTGTGTTTTCTCATCAGAATGAACACTTCCTCTCTTCCCCTAAAAGTGTTTTTTTTTTTTTTTTTTTTTTTTTTTTTTTCACATGGAAATGGTCCATTTAAGTTCTGTTTTCAATTTACTAATTTAAATATACACACAAAATTTAGCTAGATCTGGTCTCAAAATATTGTTTCAAAACAAAAATATGAATTATTTCATTATTTTTTTTTTTATGTCTAAATGAAACTTTTCCAGACTTCTCATTTTCTCCAGAGGAAACCATTAATTAATTTGATCTAAATTCAGGAAAAGCCTGATTGCTCTGAATCTGCATTTAACAGAAAAAGCAACAAACTAGTCATCTAAACTATTTCTTTCAGCACGATCCAGACTTTCCTGCTCCAGCCCCCAGCTGCCTTCAGGGATGGTCTGAGTGGGAGAAGGGAGGCAAGGAGGGGGCACACAGGGGCAGCCCAGAGAGGGAGCCCTTGGGGCACAAGAGTGCCCTGTCCACCCCTCCACAACCCTGTGGATTCGCTGATGTGAGACCCAGACCTGACACTGCTACAGTTACTTACTCTGTAGCCCATCACCTTGTGTCTCATGTTTTGTAGATGTCCAGCTTGACTGGAAGAGATTTGGACACTCCAAGCTCTATATTGGTTATTCGGCAGTATTTCTCATATGCGCTATGCCCCCTTCATCCACCAGAGATTAAAATCAGATTTATCCAGCGGCAGTGTCAAGGGGAGCAGCTGCATCAACCTCGCTCAGTCCCTGGGCACCCTCGTTGCCCTGCCTGCTCTGGTGGTCCCAGGGGAGCAGCACCCCCTCAGCAAAGGCTCGCCTGCCCATCCTGGTGCTTCTCAGCGAGGCCAGCCCTGCCAGAGCCTCCTCCAGCTCAAAGGGCACTGCTCAGAGGAGCCCAGCGCTTTGCTGACTAATTTCCACTGGAATCGGGAAGCTGAGGTTACGGGGAGAAATTATGAATGAAGGAGCTGGCCCTGGGATCCATGCAGACCAAAGGCATCGCTCCCCTACACAACGTGTAATTAAATTGTGGAACTCGTTGCCACAGGATGCCATGTCGGCCAAAAATATACACAGCTTTGAAAAGAGATTAGACAAATTTGCAGTGGGCAGGCAGAGCGGTGGCTGTTACACGGGACAGCACACAGACCGCTCTGGCTCAGGAAGCCACCAAGGCACCAATTGCTAGAAAATGGAGGGTTTTTAGCAAAGGCAGATCGCTCGCTTGTATCTGCCTGCAATTTGTCACTGTCACCGGCTAGGACGGAGCTACCTCAGCTGACCCAGGCGCTGCTGCAGCCCATCCTGCTGCTGCATGCAGCTGTGCTCGCAGGTGCCCTGTGCTGGGGTTACCAGCAGCAGTGGCAGCCCCAGGCACCCCGAGCGCTCTCCCAGAGCCCCTGTGCCTCTGAGCAGCCTCCAAGCCCTGAAGCTGGGGCTCTGATCCCTGCTTTGCTGTGTGCAGCCATGCAGAGGTGCTGGTACCAAAGGGTCCCCAGCACCAGCGGTTGCAGCTCTGCAGGTGTCTCACCAGCATCTTGGTGGGGCTGGTGGTGCAGAGGTGCTGCGTGGGGCTTTGCTGATGCCTGGTCTGCAGTCAGCAGGGCTGTGTCACCTCTGTCCCAAAGGGTTCTGTCCCTGAACACCCTGGGGCTTTCTCCAGGCTCTTACAACCCTCTTCTTCCCTGTGCTTTACCCTGCTTCCTGCACGCTGGGGATTTTTCATGTCTGCTGGACCATGGTGGGCTCAATTGTCCCTTTCTGCCTCCCGGGATGCTCAGCCCTCGCTTGGTCATAGCACATCCTGTCCTACACTGATGAGCTCAGCCTGAGCTTAAAACTCAGCTGAGTTTCTGCTCCTCAGCCCCAAAGGTTGAGCAGGGGAATCCATGCTTGAGATGAGTGAAATTTTCTTCCTACAAGAACATGAAAAAAAAAAAAAAGCAAAAGAAGAAAAATCAGACACAAGGAAGAAAACAGAAAATCAAACCAAAACCAACCCCTGCAGGAAATCACAGGTGTTTAATGTAAAGATGGTGAAAGCAGGAGGGGACGTGGTGTAAGGACTGTTGGTAAGATATGAGGAGGTCTGGGGCTGCCCTTTGGTCTACAGGCCAGTCCTGGCCACTGCACATCACAGCCAGGCTAGGGACTAAGCTGAATACAGCTGGGCACCCTGATGTGGAAACCTTCTGAGGAGACAAAGCAAGAGCTTGGCTGCTGCAAGTCCTCCCCCCACCAACACAAGTGGTGTCTGGAAGCCGTGTGGCCATTTCTGGGAAGTATTTCCCTGCTCTTTGCTTTGCGGCAGGGCTCGGATGTGTTATTTTGAGGCAGGAGATGTAGGCCTCCAGCAGCCAAGGGGCAGAGGAGAAGCACCAAAGCCATCAAAGAAAGCAGGTGCTGAGATGGGAGCGGGGCCATGCACACGATACATCCAGGCTGTGGGAGCATCTCCAGCTCTGTGAGTTGGTGAGAGCTGCAAGGGCAGCCTTGGTTGAGTTATCAGAGCAGCAATCAGGGAAGGTGGCTGAAGTGTGTTTGGCTGCTCTATCCCCCTTCAGTTGCTTATTTTATTTTATTTTATTTTATTTTATTTTATTTTATTTTATTTTATTTTATTTTATTTTATTTTATTTTATTTTATTTTATTTTATTTTATTTTATTTTATTTTATTTTATTTTATTTTATTTTATTTTATTTTATTTTATTTATTATTTTCTTCTATTGGAAGCAATGACATTTACTTTGCTTAAAAAAAAAGTCTGTCCTCTCAACCTTGCTGTAAGCCTGTGCTCTCTGGGACATGGTTTAGCCCCCTCCTGCCCCATTCCCATCCCAGTCCAACCATACTCTCCTTCTCATCCCACCCCACCCCACCCCATCCCATCCCATCCCATCCCACCCCACCCCACCCCATCCCACCCCATCCCATCCCATCCCATCCCATCCCATCCCATCCCATCCCATCCCATCCCATCCCATCCCATCCCATCCCACCCCACCCCACCCCACCCCTATTGCCCCCTATCCCCATCCCATCCCCATCCCCTCCCTCGCTGGGGACGCTCCCCCTCGGCCGTGCCCTCTCCCCAGTCCTCCCAGCTCCTTCCAGCTTTCGCCCAACCTCCTGCCCTGCCAAGGGCCCTGCCCCCTTCCCAGGCCCGGAGGTACAAATGATTAGATTTTCAGCCCAATTAAGGCAGGCTGTCTCCTGGCCGGGAGAGAAAAGGTTGGCTCTGGAAGGTGGGAAACAAGCTTTGACAGGTCCTGGCGTCCCCAGTGCCCTCCAACGGCACTGCCCGCTGGGCCCCTTTGTGCTGCGCCAGGAGCGGGGCCAGGCCGCAGCTGGGGGTGCCCGAGGCTCTACCCGTGCCCCTCCCGGCCTCAGTGCAGCCAGAAGAATGGCTAATTAAGAGCTCTCAGCACCGGCACAGCTAATTCCCCATTCAGCCATGCCACGGGCAGCAGGAGGGCGGTGAGCCGGGAGCGTGGCATTGCCTCAGGGTTAACCCTCTCCTCGCGGCCCCAGGGGCTGAGCCGCCCCCAGCCCCAGGACTGAGCCAGGCCCTGCAACAAGGAGCCCCCTCTTCAGGGTGCTGTGTCCTTATCTCGATGTCTTTATCTCGTTCCTGAGGGCTGGTGACTGTCCCCTGGTACCAGACAGGGGGTCTGAGAGCAGGCAGGGAGGGCATCCTCTGCGCCCTCACTCCTCCACTGATGGGAGCCAGAGGCTACCTGCAGAGGGATGAGACCACTTGAGGACAACGAGGCTCCAGCACGAGGTGCTGCCCTGTTGGGAGTGATGAAAGGTGCCAAGGAGTGAGCAAAAGCTGTTGGCTGCCAGAGAGCCGGGAGCACTGGGGCCAGGCTGTGGTTATGAGACGAGAGCCTGCGGCCCTGCTCCTGGGAGCAACCCCACTGGATCCTGGTGTCTGCGGGGTCAGGAGGGTGGAGGACAGCCTGGAGCCTTGTCCTCGGCTTGTCCCTGCACCAACAGGGTGTGGGGGAAGCAGGAGCTGGCTCTGAGCAGCAGCTGAGCTGCTGGTACACATGGGGTGCAGGGGAAGGAGGGCTGCAGGTGGAGCAGCAGGTAAAGCCCACCAGTTTCCAGTAGCTTCCTTGTCCCAGGGGTTCTCTACTTAAAACAAAACAAAACAAAAAATCTCAGCGTGTTTTGTCCTGCTCCTGCCTTTAAATGACACGTTAATTGCCATTTTACTTGTCTTTTCTGAAGAAAGCCCTCATCTAGCGTGCATTGAGTAATTGGGTCCCGTTGCACTGTCACAGTTGCTTGCACTGCGAGTCTGCTGCGAGTTGCCTGCAGCCTAAGGAGACAAGCCAGACAGAGGGTGAGGGGAGAGACCCATCTCTCTCTCTCTCTCTTTTTTTTTTTTTTTTTTTTTTTCCATTAAAATAGAATTATTTGCTTTAAAAGGAACTGGGGGAAAAGCATCAAGAGAAACCTGGAGAATTTCCATGATGTTTTACGACGTTGTGTCTTTCAAAGTGCTTGCAAGGAACTGGGTAATGTGCTTTTACTTTAAAAGCGCTTTTAGTGAGCACAACCGGAGGGCTGGGTGAGATGACCAGGTGGTGTCACATCCTCAAACCTTCAGGTTATGGCCCCCGAGGCAGGTCAAGGAGTGAGCAAAGCACCCAGAAATGTCAGGCAGCATCTCCAGCCCGTCCATCCCCAGGAGGAACCCAGCCACGACCGGGGGCTGCTGCAGGGATGCTCGGGGCCCTCGGGCAGGAACAACCTGCCTCCTGCCTCCCGCCCCGCTCCGTGGTGTGGCCGTTTCCTTGGTCCAGGCCCCAATTAAAAGAGCCAAAAGGAAAGGGCCGGAGAGAAAGAGTGAAAGAAACAACATTTCCTGCCTGAGGAGATTAACTCTCCAAATTACATGTGAACAGAGGGGGAGGCGAGAGGGGAAAAGGAAACCCAGCTTCCACCCCAATAAAAGCCAGTCCATTTAATAAAGGAGGAGCGAGGAGGGGGAAGGTGGCTGAAAGAAAATGAGGCTGGGGGGTGTGGAATTAGCCTTGTCAAACAAGGGGCTTTGCTGTCCCAGAACTGCTTCTTTATTGTTCCAATTTTTCATGCTTACTTAGCTCTCAATGCTGCACAAGACAACAGCTCATTATCGGGGGTGGGGGGGGCGGGGGGGAACGGGACGGACACGGCTGTGGCAGTGCTGAGAAGGGGAAGGGAAATAAAATTTTAGTAAAAGGAGCTCTTTCCCCGGGGCTGCGGCCTCTCCCCCCTGCCTGGAGCTGCAGACACGGTGGCTGGGAGGAGCAGGGCATCGGCCAGCAGCAAAAGGGCTTTCCTCAACCTTCGGCACCAGCACTGGGACAAAAGCAGCTGAGGCTGAAATGCCACCTGATGGCCCAGGAGGGGATGAGGGGTGCCACGGGGTGACACCGAGCATCTGTGCTCCTGGCCCTGTCCTAGCAGCCCTGTGGCAAGTTTGTCCCTGCGGATCAGGCGGCCAAGGCACATCTGTGGCATCCTCGTCGAGTGAATAACTTGAGCTCTGACTTTGGAAAGCTGCTTCCAGCCTCCTCCCGGGGCTCCTTGTTTGTTTTTTCCCCAGGATTTTCCTGATCAGATTGGCCTGGATTACAAAGCCAAGCTCACACCAGAAAGGCTATCAGGATGTTTGTGGGGAGGAAGGCTGTGCTCAGGAGTAGTGATGCTGCCTTATAAAGCCCTGTTTGCACAGGCTCATAACTTTCCCCAAAATGCTCTCTTTTAGGGTCAGAGAACGAGGATGTCTCTGAGCTCCCATACCACTGAGCTGAGGCTTTGCACCGTCACCTTGCAAGAGCAGCAGCCGTGGCCAAGCTGGGCAGTTTTCTGTGGTTCTTGGTAGACATCAAGGTAACAAGAACCTTGATCTTCCAAATACCTCCAGTAAATGTGGAGATTTCAGCCACTGGCCGAGGCAAAGGGAAGAGACTTCTAGGATGACAGGGAGCAGTGACAGCTCCAGCCAGGATGCTGAGACCAGCAGTGGATGGAGGGGTCACGTTAGGTGTTTATATGTGTTCAGCAACCTATCAGCTAGCCATAGCTTCACCAGTCACGGGGTGACAAAACGTCTCTGCACTGAAGCTGTTGGGAGCACAGAGCCCCGGCAGTGCCATTATCCCCAGTACACCCAGTGGGAGCCATCTGCTGCTGGTGGCACTGGGCTAGGAGACGACCCGCAGCCACATTCACACACTGTGTGCTGCAGGGTCACCATTTCTCAGAGGAGATGGTCAACTCTTCCAAAACAAAAGCTTCTGCAAAGTGTCATGGATGTTCTCCAAGAGCTGAGACGAAATGTTCCCCTATTCACCCCGAGCTGCTCGAGTTCTCCAGTCACTGCATGAAGTTCCCACTTGGGAAGCTGTAAGGGCAGCGAGGTCTATCCTAGAAATAAGAGTGAGCTTCCCTCAGGAAACTGGAAAACTTCAGTACCTTTCCTCTTTTCCAGGTGCAATCCACACAGATTCAGCCTGCCACAAGGGCAAGAAAAGCCCTGGAAGTGGTACACAGATTTTGGTGCCCAGGAATTAAATTTGGCGCCTTTGTAGCCCAGGAAGCTCCTGCTCAGCCTAACTCCAGATGCATACAGGCCGTGGTGGGGGTTGCACGGAGCTGACCAAATGCCCTGGCTCCCTGCTGACATTCCCAGTCCCTGCCCTGCGTTGGTGCTCAGCAGCACGGTGTGACAGGTGCTCAGCGTGAGCAAGGTGCGGGCTTGGATGAGGATGGGTGTTTGGTCTGAGGATGGAGGCACGCTTGGCATGGACAGACGGACAGACACGCTACATCCAAAGCCTAAACACGGGCTGAGCCCTCTCATCACTGCTCCAAAGCTTGCAGGATGACTGCAGCAGCCTCTCCATGGGAATCTGCTCCTCTGTGTGTCCCCGTCCCCACTCAGGTGGGCTGAGCTGGTCTCTGGAGAGGGGCTGCCACCCTTGCCTGGGGTGGGGGCCCCAGAGAACAGCCCTGGCTCGTGCCCATCTGCCCAAGGGCTGGCACCTCCTGTTGCTCCCACTCTCTCTCCTCTGCAATCTCCTCCCTTAGCTTTGCCTTCAAACAGTAAGGAACAAATTCCAGGGATTTTGCCTGGGGGCCCACGGAGCGGGGATGCGAGCTGGTCTCCATCTGACTGCGACCGAGTCTCTCCCCCTCACTGGAAATTGAAAGCAGAAGCCGTGGAGCGGTGACAAAAATCTGCATTACGTTATGGCAACTGGATTTTTTTTTTTTTTTGAAGATTTTATAATACATCGTTTTGAAACTCTGCCAGTGATCATCATCAAAGTCAGAAGAGCGCCTTGGAGAGAACAATGGTGGTGGAGGGTGGGGGTGAGCAGGGTGGCTGGGTATTGATGTGTAATCCTTTTTAAAGCCGGTTCTAGAGACAGCATGGGATTTTTTTTTTTTTCCTGAAGCGCAGATACAATTTAGCATGGTAGCAGCAGCCAGCAATACCCGAGCGCGAGATAGAGGCGCTGGCTTGCGTCGGGGCCGTGCTGCAGCTAACCCACCCCTCCCTGCCACATGCCCCCGCAGCAGTGTCCCAGGAGGGCAAGGCACAGGGCTGGGGGAGGAATGGGAAGTGCAGAAGTGTCCAAAACAGAAGCTCAGGAGAGACCAGATGGAGAGGAGCGGGGGGAAGAGCGGTGCGAGCTGTTCCAGGCAGGGCCAGGGCTTGGGATCCTGCTGGGAATCAAAACCCAGAGACATCAACACCTCAAAGGGCAGAGCCTCAGCCTCTGCCAGCACGGTCTCACGGGCTCCACCAGTGCCACAGCCTCCTCAGCACCTCGGTCTTCAAAGCCCTCTGAAGCCGGGTAAGGCTCCCATGGCTGGCAGCACCTCGCCCTCACAGCCCTGTGCCCAGCAGCTGCTTCCCTGCCCCGATTTCCCTCGCCGAGATGTTTCTGGCTGCAGCCGAGCAAAACACGGGGCCTTTCCCAGTCCCTGTCCCACTGCACAGAAAAGGGGAGGTGGCAGACCAGCACATATCCCGGTGGCAAAAAACACTGCGAATGTCACAGCCCTTGGGGTGCTGGGGGGTTCCCCTGAGCCTGACTTCTCTTGGCTTGACAGAGAGAAATAAAAAAAAACACAAATGACAACCCTTTCTCCCCCCACCCCCCCAAATCAGTCATTAGCTGTAATTTTGTCAAAGCAACATGTCAGAAGCACAAACCCCTAGGGATAAAGCTCTTTGTTTTGGTACCTTCCCAGCACCGAATGCCCGTGGCAGTGGTCAAGATGTGATGGCACATCACCTCGGACCTGGTTGTACCCCGCCTTGGCCAGCCAGGTGTGAAAAGTGATGGACACACAGCACTTTGTGCCACAATGCTTCCTTCATCATAAAAAAATAAATAAAAATAATCATAAAAAGCCCCTGTTTTGCCATGCCATAAGGGACAGCAGTACACGTGGGCTGCCTGCTGGTCTGTCCTGGAGCGTGCAGCCTGCAGGCTGAGGCCGCCAGTGCGAAGTCCTGTTATCACTTCCCATCCAGCAGTGGGGACAGGCTGGACGTGAGCGCTCACACTGGGTGTGCTCGAGCTGGTGTGCACGCTGTGCCTGGCTCACCTTTGTCTTCACTCTGCCTCTCCGGTGCCACGTCCAGGCGCTGGCCCCCCGTGCCTTTCCAGGTGTCCGTGGCATTACACAGCAGCAATTGCTGGGTTCCTTCATGCCTCAGTGAATTGCACATCAGGAACTGCAAATCTTCTGGGTAAACTGCAGCCCACCTTGTTAGAAGTGACTGATGGCATCGGCTCAGAGCTTCCCAGCTTAGGAGATTCCTTGCTAGCTAACGATGTGCTGATAATTAAGTCCAGTCCTCTCCGAGAAGAGCTTCCCTTACTAGCTAATCCCAACAGCAAATAATGGGGATTGACTTTGTCTCGGTCTGTAAATGCAGGCTGGGCCCTGATGGCTCTATCCCCTAAGCTCTCTGCCCTCCAGCACAGAAGGGTGCTGCAGGGGCTGCCCAGCTGGGACAAGGTGCAAAATGCCTCGACGAGGTGCGAGCTCAGCCAGGGCTCCGGCCACCCCTCGCGAGCTGTGGCGGTGGTCCCGGAGGTGCAACGAGGGGGACCAGGGAGCCCCCAACCCGTGCTCTGCTCCAGGGCAGCCTGGGCTTGCTGAGGAAGCTGCATCCAGGGCAGAGCTTGGCTGAGAGCACCTCAGCTCCTGCTGCCCTGCCCTGCTCCTCCGGCACTCTGCCGCTTCTGCCATCCTCTGCCTGGCAGAGCATGGTGCTGAGATGCACAATACTCCGGGCTGGAAGGGCAGAGAGGTCTCCTCGGCTCAGGCCTGGTGGTCTCTGGAGATGGTCTGGAGACAGCAAGCCCATTAGGATGCTGAGAGCATCGTGTGTTTATGGCAAGAAACAAGGGGACCTTCAGCTTACAGAGTGCCGAAACCCAGACCCCATCCTCCTGTGCAGAGGGGAATGGGGAAGGGCAGCAGCAGCAGCAGCAGCAGCAGGTCTTTAAGGATGGTCCGAGATAGCCATGGCAAGACAAAGAATCCCTTTGCCTCGGCGATTCCAACCCCCTGTCCTTTTCTCTCTGCCTTTCCACCTGCCCCTTGCATGCACCCCTTTTACAGGACGCCGTGCTCGGTGCTCGCCCAGCCCCAGCTCCGCTGCCTGCCCAGAGACCCCTCAGCCCGGACCCATGCCCACCTGGCATCCTGCTTACTCTGTGTCCCCTGCAGATGGCATCCCTGCAGGGGAGCCCATTGCAAAGGGGCAGCTCTGGTGCCCCCCACCATGAGGGATGTGACAGGGCTGTTTCTGTCCCATACATGCAGGTAGAAGGCGAGGGGAACTTCTCCATGGGTAGGTTAGGGGGATTTCCCTCATGGCACATGAGAAAGGGGCCAGGATGGTGGGGACCAACCCCTCACTGCCCTCTCAATTCGGGCATCTCAAAGGGATGACCTCGGGGTGCTGTGGAGGTGCAGGGCTGCTTTCTGCTGGGTGCTTGCTCTGCTCCCTCTCCCTGGTGCTGTGGGGGCACGGAGCACACACACATGCATGCACACACACCTCGGGACGGAGCAGGGTCTCGGTAATGAAAAGCAGCAGATGGGTGTAGCTGGCAAGTGCTGGCTTTCGGCATGGGGGTGCCGGGGAGGGGAGGGGGGGCGTTTAATGATGTCTTTAAACATTGTGAGCGTGTCTGTCTCTCACTCGTGTCCCTTCTGCTGTGCTGTGGGGAAGCCTCTCCCCAGGCCGGTGCCTTGGGAAGCGCCCTCCCAGCAGCGGGGCAGGTCAGGGAGATGAAAGCATGCCTGCGAGCCCCGGCTCCCACCTCCTAGGAGACGGACATCGCCTCCCAGCGCAGAGGACAATGGCGGGGTCCGGTCCCTCCGCGTTGTCTCTAGGTGATGTCACATCTATCAGAGCGGCCGCACTGAGCAGAGGGCAGCAAACGCACACGCACACAAAGGGCCCTGCTTTGAAGTCCCGCGCGGGAGCGTGCCTGCGGCCCGCGGGCTGCCCCGAACAGACGGGAGGGCTGCGGCCCCTGCGTGCAGGGGGACGGGGATGCCACTTCCCGACGCCCTCGGCAGCCCAGATCTCCCTGGGTTTGGGCCACGGGCAGGGCAATCTCCTGGGGGCTGCAGCTTTTTCGTGGATGCTCGGGGACCTGGCGCTGCGCGAGGCTCCATGGGGTCACTCCAGGTCCGCAGCTGGTAGTGCTTCGCAAGGTGCTCAGCCACCCACGGTCAGCAGGCCCATCAGAGACAGGAATTAAACACTTTTGGGTTCTCTGCATCTCTGGGCATGCTTTTCTCGGGGGCTGAGAACCCTGGGAGATGGCCAAGAGAAAACTGAATCTCCTGTGGCACTGCGTGGCTCCAGGAGCTGGGTGTTGGGCAGAAAGGTGCCAGCATGGGGCCACGGGCACTGGCAGTAGAGCTGCCCCAGCCCTGTATGCAGGCAGCTTTCAGCTCCTTGCAAAGCTGAAATGAAATGGGCCCATTTATATGTACATATATCTATACCTATATGCACATACTGCAGGATAACTTTATGCTTTATATACACACAGTGTCTGTGTACACACAGGATATGCACCGGACGCACCACCGGGACCACTGGGCCCCTTCCAGCTGGAACAAAATACATACAAATCCCGGGGGAGAGCCCGTGCCAGACATGTGGGTGACTTGAACAAGTGAGATGAGCTGCACTGCATGGGGAAGCTGGTCAGAGGAGCGGGGAGTAGCCCCCTGGATGCGTCAGATCAGTGCCTGGAGCAGGAGAAGCAAGGGATGGAGAGGAGCAGCTCCCATCCTTCACTCCAGCATGCGCTGCAGCACCACAGGACGCGTCCCCAGCCGGGCAGGAGCGGTTCCCGCTGACCTCACAGCTCATGCCAGAGCTGCCTCTGGTCCTTGGAGAATAACTGCCACATTGGTGTAATTTTCACTCATTTTACACACCCACTAAACGCCGAATCAGTGCCAGTCGCCCTGGTTTCCCACCTCCGCCCCGAGCATAACTGCTGGCCCCGGTCACATCACAGCTGAGGGAAGCAAAAGAAACTGTTGGCTACAGTTTTTAAAAGTGACTAATTGTTTTCAGCATCTTTCTTTTAATTTAAGAATTAGGGATAAAACCAAAAGAGCCCAAGAATAATTCAATTTTTTGAAGGAGTGGAGCACTTGTCATCTGGAAAAATCAGACAGCAGGCAGCTAAAAATAGAGCTCTCCAGAACTTCTGAGAGCTGTGCCCACTCGCCCTGTTTGCCTTCCGCTCCAGCCACACATGAAACCATCCCGACTTTTTCCTCCACTCCTCTGTTTGGGCACCGGTTTAATCAAACAGCCCCGGGAACAGCCTGCATCTGCAGCTGCCGGGGGGGCTGGCAGACAAACACCGCCGCCGAGCCGGCCCTCTGTAAACCGTGGCTGCAAAGTTTGTTTACAGTGTTAAATGGCCATGAAAGTGGTGGCGATATTTAAAAATAAAGATGTGTTTTCATCTTCTGACCGTCTGTGCACGCGCTGGGGATAGCGGCCGGGCCATGCCAGCAGGCACGGCACGCTGGGGGCAGGCGCGCTGCTGGAGCCCCCCGTGTGGGCAGAGGTGCCCACCTGGCATTGTCATATTTGAAAATGGTAGCACAGATATAACAGAGTCCCCTCAGGTAAAAGAGCTTCTTGGAAGCTTGATGCCAAAATCTTGGTGCCAACCCAGCGGCTGGCCCTGCCTTGTGCCCGTGTTTCGGGTCCACTGCGCTGTGCCAAAATGCAAGGGACACCGAGCAGTGGCAGTCCTGGGAGAACAGGAGGAGAGAGAACATAAAAAATTATTCAAGCTTTCAAACAGGATCCTTAGGTCAGCCTCAGATGGAGGAGGTGAGAGCCCAGCCCCGTTACACTCTCTCCCTCTGCAGCCTCGGTGCCCCCGGCACATCTCCTCTCCTTCGACAACGCCGTGCGTTATTGCCCCCGTACGTGAGCAAACACACCCGGTGACCAACCCATGGAAAATGGTTGGGCTTTCATTTTCCGCCGAGAGGGTACATTTCTTTGGCATCCTGGATGTCAGGCATTCCTGAGGCATCCCGGTGGAAACACACTCGGCTGGCAAACCGGGGATGTTTCAGGGCCGCAGTAAACACCAGTGCTACTCCCTTTCGGGGACTTCTCCTCCCCTCTCCGTAACCCAGACTGCACCACAAAGGAGCAGATGCTAGAGCTGCTGCAATTTATTTTAATTCCAACCCCCCATCTTTTTCTTTCCCCCTTTTTTTTTTTTTTTTTTTTTTTTTGATTTTGCGTGTGTCTGGGTAAATTTAGTTCCCATAAAAGTGAAGGACTGTCAACACCAGCTTTGGAGCCAACCATACTGCCGGCAGCTGTTGTGCGGGCTGTGCACACAAAGCCCCTGAGTGCACCTCGGTCTGTGTCCCCCCTCCTAGCCCCCAGCAGGTCCCGCTCCTGACCCCCCCAGCCCTGCCCTTTGGCCCTGCACCCCAGCTTGGCCCAAATCCCACAGCCCCCCCCTTGCTCCTCCTGGACCCCTGACCCCCACAGCCTGAATTAACCCTCCCTGACACCCTGTCTGTCCCCACACACTGGGGTTTGGCACCGGGCACCTCGGGGTAGCAGCCCCTGTGCTCGGCGTGGCACCAGCTGCTCATCATTTGGGTGCTGAGGGACCCCACTGCGCTCCAAGGGGGACCCAAGGGCTGTGAGCCTCCTGCCAGATACATTCAGCTCCAGGATCCCTTGCGGATCCTCGCTGCCTCCCCACACCACAAGACATGGAGCAGTGCCTGGGGAGCGGTGGGTTTCATGGCTGGGCCCTAAATGCAGGTGTGGGGACGCCTTATTTTGATCCAGGTTTGATGCAGCTTGGCTGGAGCCTCCCCTCCCCATCCTGCCCATGTCAGATAGCAAGCGAGCTTTCTGCTCCAGGTCCCCCTTCACACTCTGCTGTGCATTTGGGAAATGCTTGCGCATTTTTCCGTAGTTCATCTCTCGCTCTGAGTCCCTTCTGCATCCCCCCGCCGGAATGGCCAAATGTCAGCCTCCCACAGAGCTCCTGAGCAGTCCCATCTCCTTGCCCTCCTCTGAGCCTGGGTTGCTGGCCCCTCCTGTGCCTCTCATGCCACATGGCAATGTGGCTTTTGGAGGCGAGGAGACAGCAGCACCTTGGGGGTGGCTCTTCTCCAGGCAGGGGGGAGCAGGGGAGCAGTCGGTCCCATTTGGCATCTATTAGACGGCCGGAATAGCTCAGGGCATGGATGGAGGGACTTGCTCAGGGTCAGCAAACTGCCTAAATAAAGCACCGAGAGGCTTTCCTAAGCACTCACATCAGCTCTGCTCCCCCTTCCCCATGGGAGGCACTGAGATGTCTCCACAAGGACCCTGCAGCCCCTGCTGGGGCTGTGGAGCTGGGGGCAGAGGATGCGTGCACGGTGCCGTGGAGGAGCAGGCAATGCAGTGCCAGGAGACAAGTGCTGCCCGTGCATGGCAATCCCAGGGGCTGGGGTCCACTGGCAGATGTACCCAACCCCTCCGAGCCCCTCTGGTTGCCCTTGCTGAGGACACATCCTGCTCCAGATCTGCCGACTGTGCGCAAGGCAGGCTGAGCTCCTTCGCGCTCCTGCTCTGCGCAGCCAGAACCGTCTCCAGCAGCATCTCCCGCTACCCACGCTGCCCTCCAGAGAGGAGCCACAGCTTCACCCACATCCTGCTCCCCTCCATGCCCCTCAAGCACGGTGGAGCCAGGCAGCTCCACGGTGGTGGAGCCAGGAGGGGCAGC
Organism: Aythya marila; assembly: GCF_965140915.1. Classification (NCBI taxonomy): domain Eukaryota; kingdom Metazoa; phylum Chordata; class Aves; order Anseriformes; family Anatidae; genus Aythya; species Aythya marila. The sequence goes on along the minus strand of NC_139056.1, from coordinate 5,334,603 downwards.
CCAGGTGCCCGCTGAGGCGGGATGCTCGCTGGGGACCGGCGCAGAGTCACCTCGCGTGGAGGTGGCGGCTGGGAAGCGGTTAACGCTTTGGTTCTGGATTGATTTCTCCTGGAAGGAAGGAAGTGTCCTCACACAGAAAAAATGCAGAAATAACAGGGTTGGGGATTTTTTTTTTTTTTAAATAGCTATTCTCTTTTTCCAGCCATCTGTGCCATTTGCAGCTGATGGGAGGGGGGACGGTGCTGGATGGGGGGAATCATTTGGGTTTGAGACCAATATTGCATTTACAGTGTACAAAACAAGAGAGGACATCTGTCCCCAGTGGAGTATTACGCACAGATCTAGGATTTTAGCATTGCGCTCACGTCCAGTGCTATCATTACAGATGCACGGAGCAGAGATGGTCATGCACAACTCCGTGCTTCTTCCCCTTGCTTCTTCTTGACTGCAATTGCTCTGTCGCCCTGCGCCCATGGGCTGCTCCAGATCCTTGAGCATTTTCCAACAGCCAACGTCCACTCATCTGCCTCTTCCCCTTCTTCCCCTGTTCCTTTTCCCGTGCATTAATGCTTCTGGGGAGCAGGCAGACGACGGCTGCTGCCTGCCCAAAGGCTGGTGCTTCACACCTCTGTGAAGCTGGTCGTGGAGAAGCCCTCCCTTGCAGCAGGAGGTCTCCAGGCCTCTTGCAGGAGCAGCCCTGAGCGTGCTGCTGTCCTTCAGCAGCCTTGGAGGCAGCACGGCAGGCAGCATCGCCCTACACCCGGCCATACAGCACAGTGCCTACCCTAGAGGGCACCCTCAGAGATGGATGGCACGAGGCAGCCTCTTCCTCTTCTCCAACACTTAAATCATCCCTGCCCCTGGCCTGCAGCCCAGGCAGCATCAAGGCTGCTCGAAACCCCTCTTTAGCAAGCCTGCTCACTGGCTGTGCTCCCTGTTAGCAGCAGCCAGGTATTTCTGTCCCCAGCCAGGCACAAAACCTGCCAGGCGCATCTGCAGGCACAGGGCTGAGTGCTCCACGAGCGCCTCGGCAGAGACCTTGCTGGCTGGCGAGGAGCAGCCCTGAGGCTCCCTGGAGTGCCCTGCTCCACTTCTCCTGCCACAGCCTGGTCCGAATGGGAGCGTGGCAGTGCTGGGATGAGGCTCCAGCAGGGATGTCCCTGGGCACGGTGCTGGTGCTGGCATGGGACGGGTCCCCATGAGCACCAAAGGGTGCACAGAGAGGACTGGGCGGGCTCCGACTGTGGGCAGTGCAGCCCTGCCAGATGCTTTTCAACAAAACCTTCAGCCTGCTGCTGGCTTTCCTTCTGGCACGTCCCTCTCCTCCTCTCCTGGTTGTTTCCGACAGTGTGATCGCCCATGCAGGATTTTCAGTCGCCTGAGAAGGGCTGAAGCTGTTGGTGAATGCCGAATGGATGGAGATGCTGCTCTGAGGGCTTGGGCAAAATGGAAAATGCACTGGGGCAGGGTGAGGGCTTATGTGAGGAAGGGATGTGGGGAATGAGGCTCTGCTGAAGCTCCAGGTCTCCTGCTCCTGCCCTCAGCCTTGGAGGGCAGGGAGGAGAGGTGTTGGATAAACCGTGCCATTAGATGGACCACGGGGAATAGGAGGCAGAAGGGGGAACTGCGGGACCGGCGCAGCCCATGTGAAGTGCATCGCCTATACACAAAAAAGATTCACATGTGCCAGCTGTCTGCACTGCTCCAGAGATGGTGAAGGGGAGCAGAGGTGGTTAGGAGCAGAGACAGTGCTGGCACAGGGCACACAGCACCAGGAAAACCCGCTGCTGCCGCAGGGATGGGAAATCTCACCCAGCGGTTGTTGGAGCCCTCCAGGCAGCTGAGCTCTCCTCACTTGCCCTGGGTCTCTGAGGGGGAAAAGCACCAGACTGGTGGCTAAGTCCTGTGATTTACAACACATCTGATAGTCCTAGTCCATTAGCAAAACATGCAGTTGGCCATGAAAGGCACATCTGCCTATTTTAAAGACTATAGTAATGGTGAAAGCTCCGACACATGGATTTCTGTAAGAAAACTTGCACTGTAAACTGCATTCCAAAATGATGTCTTCCATCAAATTCAATGGGACAGTTATTGTATGGTAATTAAACACTACTGAACTATTCAGCCATTGGATGGTGAATAGAGACCTGGTTGCAGAAAGCCACCCAAGCCTGCAGAACACCCACAGACTCCCACGGTGCCTGCTTTGGTCCTGAGCCTGTGATGGGCTCTGGCAGAGCTCTTGAGGGCCAAGTGCCCTGGTGGTGAGGGCACGGGGATGCCTGCACAGCCGCAGCAGCTCTCCAGGTGGTGACATGACCGCAGGTGAAGTTTTCGTGGCCTTCCCCTGGAATTCAGCTGTCTGGAGGACAACGCGTTCCTCCATGCGCCCCTCACTCTTTGCTCTTCCCGAGACCTCCTGGTTGCACTGCTTTGCACGGCTTTCTTTGCTTTTATTTACCTGGGTGACCTTACTTTGCTGTGTGTGGGGCCCTCCGAGAGATGCACGTCTCCACGTGTGCTGCAGATACCCAAAGACAGGACAAGGGGAGGCTGCGGTGGGGAGGGAGCGTGCTGCAGAGAGCGTTTGTGCCCGGCCCTGAGTCCAGCGCTTCGCACCCAAGCGCAGGCTGGCAGGGGCAGCGAGCCCGAGGTTCCTCGAAGGTTTCTTTATGAGCAGCCAGACCGAATGATAATGAAGTGGAGACACAGACAGGGCTGTTTCCAAATCTTCACTGGTGCATGACATTATAACCCAACCCGTTCCACCCAGCGCCTTGTCCAGGAGCTTTTGCACGCTCCAGCCCAGGACTGCCAAGCTCTCTGCACAAAGGCAGTGTGCTGATAAAGCTTGCGGACACTTTCAAGTCTGCTAAAAAGATGTTTTGAGGTGACAGATCTTAAGCTACACACAGAGCCGAGCGCTGCTCTGCTCTCCACACCCTTCCCCGCTGCCAGGGGAAAGCAGCCACTATCAGTGATAGCTGGATCCAATTTATTAGGCGCTTCGAGGAGACATTCATCAGGCAAGGAGATAAATAATCTTCAGATGGAACAATTAAATTTAATTGCCTGAAGATTATTTGTCTCCTTCCCTGATGATTGTCTCTGCTGAGCGCCTTATAAATTGGATCCAGCTATCAGCAATATTAACTGTGCTTCCCCTCAGCATTGGCCCAGCTGCCCAGACCAAAACACTGGGCTCAGAGGAAACTTTCACTGCTACATCGAACCCTTAATGCTCTCGGGTGCCTTTCGTTTTGTGGTGAGGCAGGCGCTGTGGTCCAGGTGGCTGGGGGTGCTCCTCGGCCACATCCTGAGCCCAGCGGCGCTGCACGGGGGCTGCAGGTGCTGGCCCTGGGCTGGGGCTGGACCTGCAGCCTGGCGAGGGGCTGGAAACCTCCTGAGCCTTTCTGGTGCTCTTTCTGTAGGTCTACATGACAGCGGTTCCCTGCTGGGTAAGGGTGTTAGGAGGGACAGGGTGATCCCACAAGGATCCTACAAGACTTTGGTGAGCTGGGGCTTGCCGTGGCTGGAGGAGCGAAGAGCCCAGGTGGGGTTCATGGCGCACTGCAGAGCAGCACTGGTGCATGCAGGAACCTCCTCGAGCTGGCTGTGAGAAAAATGGTGATGGAGCCGTGTCTCCAAGGGTAGAGACCTCCAGAGTGCGTGTGGCCGCACTGGTGCCTGCCCTGGTCAGCCTGCCAGCGAGGCAGCCAGCGAGTGTGGGAGCGCGGCACTTCCCAGCGAGGCGCAGTGAGGGTAGCCACCACAATCGTGCTACTCCAGGCCGGGACCAAAGCTGGAATCTCTTCAACAACCCAAGAGCCATCAACTCCCTCCTCTGAATGTGTCTGAAGTCTGGAAAATATCTTAAATATGGGAGAGGAAAGGGAGGGGTTTGATCCTCAGCTGGTGTAAATCAACGGAGCTTCATTGACGTTGTTGGACGATACTGAGACTCATGTCCTCTGACCCCAAAAATTTCTAGAGAGGGAGGTAATGACTTCAGAGCATTCCAGTGTTGCAAGAGATTGTCCTACAGCCCGGCAGAGGGGAGGCCACAGCTCCAGGGGCTGGGAAGCATGGGGCTAAGTGTCTCCACAAAGGAAGGGGAGAAAATCCCCCAAAGGTGCTTGGTGCTCAGTGGAAGGCAGGCTGGAGAGCAGAGCAGCCGGGCTGCGGGACCACAGGGAGCTCTTCCTCCCGCACCTTTCTGTGTGTGCAAGGGCTCTGGGTGCGTGTTACCACGATGCCCTGCCTCAGCCCACCTCTGGACACGGGGAAGTCTTCCCATGTCAGCCGAGCAGAACCCAAGCCCACCGGTGCCTCCCCGCACACGGTACCATGGGTGCTACCAGCGGCTCTCCCCACATCTCCCCTGCCTGCCTTGCGACGACCCAGGCTGTTGGTGACTGCCAAGAGCCATGGGCAACGTGACCCCCGGCTGCAACGTGCCCACTCCCGCGACAGACGCGCCGTGTCCGGGCGTCCCTGCGCGAGGCAGTGCTCAGAGGTGCGGGCTGGGCGCCAGCGCCGCGCTCCTTCCTGCGCGGCGCAGAAGAGCCCCTGGAATCAACATGTTTACTGACAGGCTCCTGCTCTGCTGGCCTGGTTTTCTAAGGAAATGAAGCTTGTGCAATCACATTGTCTGGGGGTGTCTGTTCCTAATAACTTCTGAGTCCACCAGCCAATTCCGAGCCGATCTGACAGGGGGAGAGGTCTCAAAACGCTGCGTCCTCCCGAGCCCGCTGGCGAGCGGGGCCCAGGTACCTTAGGCAAGGCGAGGAACAGAAGCATCTTCTACTCAAGATCACAAAGGCAGGAAGCAAGGTCACGTTTGGCTGCCACGAGGCAACCCAAGGACCAGTTGGGAAGAGGACCTCCGCCAGCAGCGACCAGAGCTGGATGCGCCGTGGGCTGGGAGAAACATGCGTGTCCGGAAGGACGAGCGCTCCAGCTAAGCAGGGCCTGGCGCTGCCTGCAGTTAGCGCACGTCTGGGCAGGGAAGGACAGTGTCTGCAGCGAGCCATGGCTGCCAGAACGCATGGAGCTGAGCGCTGAAACGCCTCCAGCTCCCCGAAGCGCCGGGGCTGCGGGATCCTCGGCCTGAGCACCCCGGCGGCGGAGGAAGCGCGCTGCCAGGAGCGGAGCAGGGTGGCGGGCACCTCGCCAGGTGGAGCACAACCTGCCACAGCCTCGTCCTGCCTCGGTCAGGGTGGGATCTGGGGACAGCAGCGCCTTCCTTCTCCTTGCATCGACGCTGGTTTAATTTGCTGAAGGCGTTCGATGGTGCACATGGTGTCTTGAGCTCAGCACTGCCAGTAATATGAGCTGAACAGAGCTGGAGAGGGCTTTTTTTTTTTCTTTTCTATTTTTTTTTAAGCGCCTATACAAACATGATTTGTTTTGTAATAACTCTTCTTCTGTTTTGTTTTGAAGGGGATGATGGCTCTGGGATCTGAGGGGCTGGGAGACAGCTCTGAGCAGCTCAAATTCCTCCCCACGTGCTATCAATTAACGTCTTCATTAAACACCCAGATCAAAGCCGCTTCCAGCCAGAGCATGACGGCGCAACAGAGCCCGGCTCTGTGAAGTCACCCACAATTGGTGACAAATTAAAAAAGGGCTTGGCTTGTCCTCTACCAGCTACACATGGAATGGGAGATAGCTGAGAACGGAGGGAGTGAGTGTCTTCCCTTGGCTCCCCATCGCCGCTTGGACCAGAAAACAAGACCTAACCACGGTGCATGACAACAGAGCTGCTGCATGTGTGCTTGCTGAGAGCCACCCTGGCCCAGCAGCCTGCTCAGGCCGCCTCTCTGGTGCTGCTGGTGCCCAGGGCACCTCTCCAGTTGAGCTGTCGAGACTTGACCTGGAGTTAACCTAGCAAAGCACGAGGGCTGGGAAAGTCATCTGGAAGAAAACAAGACCACAAAATTGTCCAGATGGATGTTTCCTAGAGGCTCTCCAACATGTTCTCTGCCTCTATTTTATTCCTTTACTTCTCTGTGGGCTTCCAGGGACCCTGACCCGCTGGCATCCCAGCTGCCATCCACACATCCCAACGAGTGAGGGACCTGCTGCTTCATCCTGCTGGTGCTCCCCCCAGAGATGCTTGCCATGGCCATGTTTGCCACCAGCTGCTGCAAGCTGCTGGTCCCCAGCCCTCGGCTCCTTCCTGGCTGTGCGTGGTGGGCTCTGGGGTCCTGGAGGTGCTGGGTGGTATTGCCCACGTCTGTGTGGCACCCACCCATGCTGCCTGTGGGGCACAACAGCACAGTTCTCCATCTCATTCCTGTGCCCAAATGCATGCGGCGTTCGTGGCTGCCCTGCCTGATGCCACCCGAGGAAATTTGTCTTCAAAGATGCCAGGACCAGCAATTAATTGGTCATTTCCTGGATCCCTCAAGGTAAATTTTGGAGGCTTCAGCACCTGGCTTCAGCTCACTGGTGTCATTACAGGGCAAATTGTGTGGGCAGCGTGGAGCCGCAGCACACACAAAAGCATTGCCCTCATCTGAGCCGTGCTGCTGTAGGAGAGCCTCCAGCCGTGACCCGCCGAGCTTTGCATCGATGAGCGGCGCAGCAGGAGGCAGGGCTGTGTTTGGCCCTAACACAGAGAGATGAATGGAGCGTGCTGCTTGTGAGGGAGCAGGAACAGCAGTGCCGGGACCAGGAATAAGAGATAACATCTCCCCACACACTCCCCCACCACGACGCACAGTTGCAAACTGCAGCAGCCGCTGCTCGTCCTTCCCAGGACACCTCGCCCCTCTCGCCTCCTCCTCTGGGCTGCCTGGCTGGGAGCACACAGGACAGATTTCCAGGAGCTCGGCTGAAGCACCTAGCACATCTAGCTTGCAGTTTCAAGGTGCTGTCAGAAGCCAGATGCCACATGGAGCACCAGGAATTGGCTGATGCCACGGTGATGGGCGACTGTGGGCAGCAGTGGCGGCTCTTTGTGCACTGCACTCTGCTGCGGTGCTTTGGGGCTCAGGGGCAGCAGGGATGTGGCTGGCTGTGGGAGCAGCACACACATCTACCACTGCCAGGGCAAAACGAGCCTCGGCAGTGAAGCCACCGTGCTGCCGTGATGCTGAAGCCAGCCCCAGCCCTGCTGCAGCGGGACGGGCACGGCACCGCTCACCGTAGGATGCTCCGCTCCAGCGGTGCTGTGATGAGCCTAGGAAAGTGGTCCAGCAGCTCAACCACAGCCAGTGAAGAGAAAAACCGTCCTCTTGTTGCTATCTTAATTCACAGACCAAATCAAACTTCTTCAGGACAAGTACGTCCGCATCTCTTCGAAGCCTGAGTCAGCAAAATGCACGCTCAGCCCTAAATGTGTGGTTTTTGGTCTATCGGATTAAGCTGGGGCTCGAGGCAAAACCATAGAAAAAAAAGTTGTTACGACACATCATCTGCTGGGTTGTTCTTTTTTCTTCCCACTAAAAACACCATTTTAGCCACAATATAAACGTTCATAAAGGATTGTTGGTTTCAACAAATGGTATCTTCCAAAATTCTTGCGTTAGAACAAACTTGTAAATACTCACACTGTCCTGCCCATCTGTTTTTTTTTTGTTTGTTTTTGTTTTTTTTTTTTTTTCTTTTGAAGGTGAAGGTTACTTTCTCTAAGAAGTCTTTTTATTTTTTTTTTTCTTTCTTTCTTTCTTTCGAGTGGGAAATCAAATCAAATCAAATAAAGCACTCTTTTCCTCATGAGTTTTTTACCTTTGTGCTTTTGGTTCCTGTTTTCGTGAGGTTTTATTTTCCAAGTCGCTTAGGGAACAGACCACTTCCCTGCATCCCGGGAGTCTTCACGGGGTGGAAAGATCTGTTTGCTGCCCAGTCTTTAGGTGGGTTTGAAGAACCAGAAATCCTAGACACACTGAAGTCAGCTGGGGCTTTCCGATGGTGCTAACGCCACCAGGACTCCCATCTCCTCCCTTCCAAGTGTCCTCGCGGTTGGGAAATTACAATCTTGGTCTGAAACCTGCATTGTCCAGCCCGGTTCCACATGGGAAGTGGCTCTGCCCACAGCATACAGAGTACACCAGTGTGTGGCTTCCCGCAGAAACCTGGGCTGTCTGGGGAACGGCGAGCCCCTGGCCAGCAGGGCTTTGCTCGGCGTGGCTGCGTCCTCAGCGGGCATCTGTGCTGGGGACGGAAAGTGTGGGCACGCGGCAGCCCCCTGACTCAGCCTGCACAAATCCGATCACACCACAGTTCAGTTACAAGGCGATGCTATTTATAAGCTACCTGGGTAAACAGTCCGCGCGACTACACAGTAATTGCACAGAGTTCCTACAGATGATAGAGCGGTAATTAACTTAGTAATTGCGTGTGCCAGAATAACCCTGGAACTTCCCCTCTCCTTTGGATGCCTGGCACGGCTCTCGCGCGCTTTTCTCGCCTCCTGTTTGAGGGAGCTGGAAGAAAGGCTTCCACTGACTTCAGCACATCTTGGAGCAGGCTCAGAGCATCTCCCATCTGTGGAAACTGCAGCTGCTTGAACAGAAAGGGTAACTCCTCAGCTTTCCCCAGTAACCAGCACTAAGGCAAGAAATTCTACAGCAGGGACGCAAGAGAGAAGTGTCCCAGGGAAAATAAACAAAAAGCAAACAAACAAAACAAAGCAAAACAAAAAAACACGTCTCAGGCTCAGCCAAACCTCGGGAAACACAAAGCTGGATTTGTTTGAGCAACTCCCTTTGGATGGGAGAAAAGAAATGCAGATGCTTCAGAACTGATGCCAACAAGCTCCTGATTTGGGGGAGGAAACACAGAGTGTCACAATTTAGGTTTACTTCTGTGAATCCATACAGCGTGAGCAAAATACCACGGCGTGGTGGCTCTTCTGGCGATATAAATTCACGCAGTCCCGTTAACCTTCCTGGAACTCCGCCAGTTTTCTCCTCTCAGCTCCTGGACCTGGGCCTACCTCCAGGTGGAGCGAGCAGAAGACCTGGTCGCTGGACGGGACAAGCCGATGCGTGCCTCTCGCTGTCACACAATGATCCGCTTTCAAACACTGCTCCTGATGGAAATTATGTCGACAGAGACAAAAAAAACGCCCTCACCAAGCACACAGTGTTCTGCAGCGGCATCTTTTGGTGCTCCCAGTGCCTGGAAGAGGAGCGCCTGTCCCCGCCGAGGGGAGCGGCCGCAGCCCCCAGAGCAGGGAGAAAACGCAGCTCCTGCTGCTGCTCTCGGGCCCTGCCACGTCCCTGCTGATGCTGGGGTCAGGAGAAGCCCCAGACCAGTTGGTTTGCTGTTGGTTTAACAGCAGGGGACGAGCGGTGCTGCCAAAGCAAAGCGTTTTCTACTGGGTTTGGGTTCGTGCACAACGGGCTGCTCGTGAGGTCTCCCAGTTCCCCGTGCTCGCGGTTTCTCCCGGTTCCCCAGATCAGCGCTGCTCACATCTGCCCTCCCATGGATGAGATATTCAGGGATGCTCCAGCCACCAGGACTCGGGGTTGGCTGTGTGAGGTACGCACACGTGTGTGGATGGCCCCAGTGCGGGGTTTGTGTGTGGTGGAGGCTTTCGCCTGGGCTCAGGTAGGAGTGGGGCACGCAGGTGGATGTCCGAGCCACTGGGCAGGGTGGTGTTTGCTCTGGGATGTTGGCAGTGCCCACAGCAGGCAGAGCTGGGGACATGGCACTGCAGGGATGGGGGTGTCTGCGCCCGAAGACACCGGTCTGCACCAGCACGGTCCCCCTGAGCTCCTCCTGGTCTCCAGCTTCCTTTTCTCATTAAAATACTGGGGAAAAAGGGACTGCTACAAGCACAATGACGCCTCTCCCAGCTCTGCTGTTTCCTAGTACCAGGAGACAGCAGGGCTGAGGCCAGGTGCTCTGGGGACCTGCCTCCACGGCACGCGTGACAGCATGGACGTGAGGGAAAGCCCCTTTGCCAAATTGCTGTCACCAGTGCCACTAGCCCTAAGTGAGAGGACAACACCTGCCCCACCTGTCCCAGAGCCTCAGTGCCCCTTCTTGCCATGAGCTGCTGAGCCCCAGGGCTGTGTTTCAACAGTAAGACACCATCCTGCATGTGCAACAACCTTCCAAAGGGGAACCACCGACCTCTGCGCACACAGCTCCCGGCTCCACGCAGCTTCCAGCAGCCACACGGGCATCCCACGGCCGCACACAGAGCCTGCCTGGTGTCTGCTCCCACTCCTTGGCCGTGGGGAAGGGCAGGACAGAAGGCTTCAGGACCTGGAAAGAAAACATCGGGATGTGCCCACGGAGCCACTCAGGAAGAGATGAGGTGGACACGGCCCTGCCCTAACACTGGGCGCAGGCTGTGACTCGCAGGAGTTGTCCACCAGTCGGAGGTGCCACCAGGGGATGCATGTGGCCAGGCCGATGTGGGGTGTCACAGGCCCATGCTGGCTCCTCACCATGTGGCGTGGCATGGTGTGGCCGACCCAGTGAGGCCTGGAGAAGGGGAACCTCACCTGCGAGGGGTGCCGGCCCCGTGCCTTGTGCGCTGCCTCTCTGAAAGCACTCGTGGCAGCTGAAAGTCAGCTCCGGCCACCTTCCATGCTCTTTTCCAGGTGCTTGTCTCTCGGAGGAGGCTGCAGGACAGGAGCAGGGTGTGTAACTGCACATCTGCGGGTGCTCGGGCCCTGCAGCCACCAGGTTTCCAGCACCTGAAGGTGACAGATCGCTGCCTTCAACTTGCCTGTTCCTCTCACACACGGGGTGTGTGTGTGTGTTAACACAAACCTCTGCTGGGTCGAGAGCATCCCGTTAACCGCTCCTGGGAAAGGCAGGCCCAGCCACTGAAACTAGGGATAATTTGGGGGATGTGGGTTAAGGACAGAGGCCCTGCTCATCAGGCCGCGAGAAGGAAGAGAGCAATACACGGTCAGCAGCAGTCATCTTTACTATGGACCACAGGATCAGAAAAATAACCTTGTGAACAAGAGACCTAGTTGCTAACAAAGTGTCATGCTGTAGGACATACAAGAGAGGCCACTCACAATCACCAGAACAAAACAGCAACCGAGGAGGAAAGGGAATCCCAAGGTGGTGCTGGGTGTGCTGCAGCAGATGCCCTATAGCAAACCTCTAGTGGTGGTGTCAGCACAGCTGCGTACACGTGCATGTGAGTGGGGGGCTGTTGGCGTGGCTTCCTTTTGCCTCTAAAACAAGAAAAAGGGTCTTCACCTCCTATACAACTCCAGTGTCTCTAGCACAATTATTTTTTTTTTTTCCAGAAAACAAAACAAAACAAAACAAAACACATTCTGTTCTGAGAACTATGTGCAAGAACTGTTTCTCCAGGTACAGTGAAACGAGGACGGATAGGGAACACCCTTCTCAGTGCTGTCCTTGTGCATCATGCCCTCTCCTCATCGACACCGCGACTCTAGCCAGCAATCCTCCGTGGCTCTTCCTTCACTAAATCCCAGACAAGGATTTTCAGAAAAAGAAAGGAAAAAAAAAAAAAAAAAAGAGTATTGCTGCTCCTTCGTGTAATATTTTTTCCTCTCTCTCCCCCCCCCTTTCCCCTTAAAAATGTTTGCTTTCAAAAATTCCATTCCTGCAAGGATTCCTCCCAAGCTCTGAGGTCTCCGCGCTCCACCCTCATCTTCTGCAGTCAGAAAAACCGAGTCTCGACGTCTCTTTGGTTAAAAAAAATAAAATAAAAAAAAAAAACGAAAAAAAAAAAAAAAAACCAACAAAACCCAACACAAACAAGTAACACACAGCCCGGTATGATCCCATTCCACCCCGCGGACGCCTGATGAGAGGGTGTCTGTGGAAGAAGGAAGCATCAGAGACGCGCTGTCTGCCGCAGGGCCGAGGCCCCCGCGCCGCCGCCGCTCCTCTCATACGGTGGTGGCGGGCCCGAACTGCAGCACCAGGGGCGACGTCTCCTTGATGCGGACGAAGAAGCGCCCCTCGGGCCGGGCGGCGTGCAGGGCCAGGGGCAGGAAGTCATCGGGCAGCCACCGCTCGCTCTCCTCGGAGGCGAACACCAGTCCGAAGTGCTCCAGCTGCTCCTCGCCGTAGCAGAAGGCGGCCGAGCCGCCCAGCACGCCGCGGGAGACGTCGTTCATCTCCAGCACCACCAGCTTCACCACCTCCCCGGCCGACGTCTGGCTGGTGATGTGCAGCTGCGGAGAGACAAAGGTGGGAGAGACGGCGGTCAGGGGGGGACGAGGAGGGCCAGGGGCAGCGGCCGCCCTCCGCAAGCTGTCGGGGGGCAGGAACGGCCCCAACGAGGTGCCCGGGGACACGCGGCACGCCGGGGCGCAGCTCCTGCACCTCTCTCCCCCTGGCTGCACCCTCCATCCTCATCCTCACAGCTCAGCGTGGCTGTCCTGCCTGCCACCTACGGCTCGCCCGCGCTGCCCCGTGCCTGCAGCTTGCGAGGGCTGCACGGTCTGAGCCCTGCTCCTGCCAGCTCAGAGGTGTCAAAGCCCCTCCTGCGAGCAGCACCCAGGCTCCCAGCACCACAGCACCACAGCCGCCCTGGTGCTGAGCTCCTTGGGAAGCGGGGCTCAAGTTAATCCCCTCGGAGAGCACCCGGGGGGCTCTGCCCACCAGCTCTCCTCGCCCTCCCTCACCGCTTCGCTGAGGATTGCCCTCTGAATCCTGAGGCAGGACGAGAGCACCAGGACCGCCGGGCTCTGGCTGCCAGCGGCCGTCAGGAGCCTGATCCTTCCCTTCAAAGGCCCTCAGCCGGGCAAGGCGACGGTTTCCTTTGGCACATCCGTGAGGGCCTGCGGAGCGCCGCGGGCAGTGCCCCGACAGGGTGGTCCAAGCCCTCGGCCCACGTGAAGCCTGCCAGCTCCGAACAATCATCATGGGGCTCAGCTGATTTACGCCAGCCGAGGAGCCTTTCCTTTGAACTCGGTTCTTCGAGGAGAACATCGTAAAACGCTTTCAAGCAGGCATGTCCCGAGCTTTGCAACTTCAAAAGCCACGTGGGCAGCCCGCCAGGAACCCAGGGCTGCACTTCAGTTGCATAGAAATCTATGGTAATTTCTCAAATGGAAAATAAATACTGCGAGTCAGATTTCCCTCTGCTTCTAACATCCCTGCTGGGTGAAGAGAAACTGGCTATCAAAACTGCCTGGCAATAAACCTCCAGCCCTGCAGCCTGCTCCTTCCTGCACCCTTTTGCAGATGAGCCGCACTCGGGCTGCTTCGTGAGCCATGGCACCGGGAATTTCACCAGGGAAGCTTCAAGAGGGGAAGGACTTGGTGGCTGGAAGCAGAGGAGGTGGCAGAGCACAGAGGGGACCTGCCTGGGCTGCGTGCCCGCGGGCTCCAATGGGTGCAGGCAGCCTGGAGCTTTGGGAGCCAGCTCAGCTCCAAAGCCCTGCCACAGCCAGGGAGGGAGCAGAGAGGACCCACGGGGGGCTCGCGGGCCCCGGTGCCCCCGGTGAGGAGGCAGCTCTGCCTGCTCCTTCCAAGGGCTGAGGCAAGCTGCCCTCTGCTCCCTTCCCCATCCATGTGCACGTGGCTGCAGGGAGGGGAGCAGAGACCACGGAGCTGAGGCTGGTGACCCCGGATGGCACTAAGCAGTCAGGCTGAGTGCCAAACCCCAACCCTGCCTTCTGTCCTCAGAACACCCTGCTGGCTAAGCTGGTGGCCCCATCCCGGCCCCTGAGCAGCAGAGATGGGCACATGGGCTGAGCTGCAGGGGACGTGGGGTCCCCCGTGCTGTGCTGAGGGCAGAGGGACACGGGGCAGCAGCACTGGGGGTCTCCTGGGGACCTGCCCCTCAGCATGGCAAGGATGGAGACGGCAGAGCCAGGAGAGGGCCACGCAAGCCTGCAGTGCCTGCCTCCCCCGTCCTGGCAGCCGCACCGCTGCCTTTAGTAGGCTCCGGTACCTTGACACTGGTCTCTTTGGAGAGTCCGGTTTCGTACTGAGGGCAGACCCGCAGGGTGACAGAGCCCGGCTTCTTCCCGCGGTCGGCCAAGCACCCGGGCTGCTCCAGTGGCTCCTGGCAGCTCGGAGTCCACTCCGCCGAGCGCGTCCGGCCGCGCTCGGGGCTGGGTGCGGAGCCAGTCCCCATCCTGAGCTGGCCGCCGTGGCCCCCGGGGGTCCTGCTCTCCGTCGGGGAGCTGTCGACGGAGCCGGGGCAGGACTTTCTGGCCACCGGGCAGAGGGGCTTGGGGAAGTCCAGGCTGCTGGTTCGCACGCAGTACGCCTGCCGCTTCTCCGTGATGCGCAGCAGCTCGATCTGCCGGCTGGGCAGGACGAAGTCGCTGTCGTAGAGCTCGGGGGGCGGCCGGGGCTCCGGCGGGGGCAGCGGCACCGGCTGGAGCTCGTGGCTCTGCAGGACGTCCGGGGCGCTGTCCCGCAGGCTGCGGGGCGCCCTCCTGCCGCAGCACTCGGGCCCCGAGGAGGAGGACACCAGGTCGAGCTCCTTCGGGCTCTGCGCCCTGCTGGAGTCGTAGTCGCTGTCGGTGGCCAGGAACACCTCGGAGGAGCCCTCCTCGTCCGACAGCCCGTGCAGGTCTGCAAGGGAAGCAAAGAGGTCGTCGGCTTGGCGTGAGGGGGAGCGGGAGCTGCGCAAAGCCGGGCCCTTACCGGAGTTGAGCTTACGGCTGGTCTCTGGGGAGGGCGCCGGGGAGGGAAGGAAGTCGAGGTGGGACGAGGAGGATTGGGTCTTCTCCTTCATGGCACTGCTGGAGGTGCTGAGGAACCCGCTGAGGGACACCCCACAGGACGGCTGCTTGTACCGGGCGTGCTGCAGGGCATCCATAATCCAGCGCATCTCGCGCCATATCTCCTCCATTTGCTGCCAGAAGTGGAAATAAAGGATCCCTTTCAGAAAGCAAACAGCCACCATAAAAAAATCCCCCAATGAAACCCGGCCTCTCCCCACACACCTTTCCCAAGAGGCAAAAGCTCAGGGGAACCCCCCTGGAGCGCGGAACCCCCCGGCAGTGCTTTACAAACCTTTAACGAAGGGATCGCAGCGAGATGCTGCCAGACAAAGCCCTGACACTGCGGGGCCACAGTGGGGAGAAGGGGACAGACCTACTGGGGCATTTCGGTCCCGTGGGCACACCGTGGCCAGCCTGGCTGGCTCCCAGCGCCTGCGCTGCGCACCTGGATGTAATCCTGCACCTGCTGGTGCCTCTGCTTGGCCGTGGAGAGTTCGGCGTCAGAGAAGGCTTCCCTGAGGCTCTGCTGCGAGAGGAGCGACTCCAGCTCCAGGAGGGCAGACACCTGGCAGTACTGCATGATGAACTCCCGGTCGTATGTGAAGAAGTGCACTGAGGGACGGAAGGGAGGAGGAGAATGAAAAATATCAGCTCCCTAGGGGTTCCTCCGTGCCCACCCAAACCGGGGAGCCCACCTGGAGCACTGGGGAGCCCTCAGCACTCCCTTTCCCCCCTCTGCTAGGGAGGTGACAGAGCACAGCCACCCCAGCAGCGCCTTCCAGCCCTTCCCAGGCTCAAGGAGAGCAGCACGAGGAGGCCCTGGCAGTGCAGGCCACCCCTTTTCTCACCCAGCTCGAAGATCTGCAGCGGCAGTGTGAGGAAGCCAGACTGAGGGGTGTAGGGGTTGTTCTGGCCCGGCGCCGTGCAGACGTCATCTGAGGGAGGCAGCAGCAGCAGGAAGGAGACCTGGCCCCCAAAATCCAGCACCTCTTGGCTGTACAGGCGGAAATCTTTGGCCTGCAAGAGCCCGTCCAAAAGACACGACAGGTAACGGCTGCAAACGTCATCTCCCTCGTCCCTGCACCTTGGCTCCCACCCACACCTCTTGCAACGGGATGTTGACCAGGGTCATCAGCTCCTTGATGGCCGCCTGGAGCTCCTGGAACAAGTGGTTTTGGGATGTCTCAGCCTCTGGCTCCGCAGAAACGGGCTCCTCCATGCTGGCCATCTTCTGCAGCCATTCCCACTCCTCCCTGGAGAACGGCAGACAGAACGTGCTGGAGGGAGCAGCTCGGGGCTGACCTAAACACCCCGTCCCGACGAGAGCTGTGTTTGCTTAGCTCTTCCACCAAGGGGACGTAGGAGCTGTGGTGGCAGCAGGGGGACCTCGGCTTTCTCCAGCCCTAGGCAGGGCTTGGCAGGGACAGGGCTGGGCGGTGGAGCCACGCCACTGCCTCGAGTCCACGCACAAGAGGCAGTGGCCACGAGCGCTCTTGTGCTGGACAAGGCAGAGAAAAAGACCAGATGCCCCCCGAGCCCCACCTGGAGATGTTGGGGTTGGAGCGGATCTTCACGTGGCACAAGATGTTGGGGAGCTGCTCGGGCACCAGCACCCGGATCTGGTCCACAGCGCTGCAGAGCTTCAGGTAGCCCAGGTAGAGGCCCGGGGAAAGGGCATGGCTGCTCCGCTGGTGGTAAGCCAGCTTGTCCTGAGGACACAGGCACCGCTGGAGTGAGCCAGCCCTCACAGCAAGGTGCTCTCCAGCCCTCGTGCCGGGTGCTGGAGGCATGAGGGACAGCCCCAGTGTGCTGTCTGGAAGCAGCCCCTGTGTCCCCAGCCCCCTCACTCAGCACCTGCACGGAGATGAGCAGCGTGTCCAGGGCCGTGGGCTCCTCCGGGGACGACACGGACTTGCGGCTGGTCTGCAGCTTGCAGATGGGAACCCAGCGGACGCTCTCGAAGGTCTGGTTGGTCTTCACCTCCTTCAGGGTGACGATGAGGATGTTGCCCTGCTTGTCTTTGATGGGCTCGAAGAAGACCTGCCCCAGGTCCTGGATGCCCAGCAGCCCCTGCACACCGGGATGGGGGACAGGAGAAAGGTCAGGGGACACCACGCTGCCTGCTGGAAACCTGGCAGAGCACCCACGGACAGTCCCCAGACCCTCCACGTGCTGCAGAACCTGGCACCTGGGGACCCACGGGTGATGGCAAGGCTGTGGCCCAGCTGCAGCCCGGTGGCACAGAGCAGGCAGAGCTGTTTTTTTTCCAGCACTCCCAGAGGAGCACCCCCAAAAATCACTCTGGGAGGCAGAAGGAGGACAGGGACCCCCCCTCCCCTCACCTGCATCTGCGAGATGGCCAGCAGCATCTTGAAGCGCGTCTGCAGGATGCAGGAGCAGGACGACTGGGAGACGGTGACGCACTGCCGCAGCCACAGGATCTCGTCCCACATGCACGATACCTGCAGCACAGCCAGGGGCTGTCACCGCCAGCCGAGCTCCCCCAGCTGCCTGCTCACATGGGGTGGCCCTGGGGACAGCCCGTCGGTCCCTCTCCATCCGAGCTGGGTGAGGAAGGTGCACGCGCACACAACACTTTCAGCAGCACGGGGGACGTTTTTTACATGCTCCCCTGCCCGAGATGCCTCCCTTTCTAGGAGGGGCACCTTCCTGAGTTGGAGCAGAGCAGTTTTCAGCCCCCACACACAGGGTAAGGGTTGCAGTGGAGGTGCCTCACACACGGTGACACCCCTGAAGGACACCGTGCTCATGGCGGTGGCTGCCCGAATCTCACAGCGTCAGGACGCGCGGCACAGGGCGCGGGGGCTGCCTACCTTGGTGAACCAAAGGAAATCCTGCATGAGCAGGCACGAGTAGGTGTCGTCGATCTCCACCACCGGGATCTGGTCCTCGTGGGTCACCAGGATGTTGTCGTCCTTGTAGAAGATGGCTGTCAGGTAGAGGCCCCTGCGCGGAAGGGAAGACAGGCTGCGGGGTCACCCCTGGCCACCAGCTTCAGTTCCCAAAGGGTCTGTCTCCAGGAGGCAGGGGAGGTGCCCCGTACGGGGCTGGTCCAAACATAAATGTTTGATTTCTGAGCGATGGGACTGATCCCCACTGACAGCACGGGCCCATCCCAAGGAGGGACCCACCCCAAGCACCTGCAGCCCTGGCTGGCCAGCTCTACATCCCTGTGGGGCCACAGGCTCTGTGACACCACCCCCCTCACGAGGCTCTCACCGCTTCAGTGTCTTGAGGAACTTGCTGCCAGCGTGGAAGAGGTGCTTGAGGCTCTTGGAGACCGAGTGCTTCCTGCTCTGGGGCTGGTTCTTGCAGGGCTCTGGGGAGTGGAGAGCAGAGGGTGCTGCGGCGTGACCCCAAGAGCAGCACCCACAGCCTGGGGGGAGGCATTGTGGGCTCCTCGGGGGTCACTGCACGAGCTGCCCCGCTGCTTATCCCATTCCTCTGTGCCACCCCAGCTCCTTGTGCCTCAGCAGGTGACCCCCCGGAGCCCTGGGGACCAGCAGAGCCCCCCGGGACCACCAGGTGCTGCAGACTCACCGTGGCACACGCAGTGCTGGTGGACGGTCTTCACCTGGCCCAGCAGGTGGTCCAGAGCTTCAGCCTGGCCCCTGCGCCGCGGGGCCCGGCCGTCGTACTCCCTCCAGTCTGCAGGGACAGAGCCGGTGTCACCCCCTGACACCCCTCTCCACGGAGCTGCTCCCCACCCCACGGCACCTCCCGGCACCCCAGACGTGCCCCACAGCACAAGCCAAGGGTCCCGGGGCATTCAGCACTTATGGGGTTTTGGCAGATGCTCTGTTTTGTGCCCCTCTTCCCAGCCCGCAGAGGATCCCTGGCACAGCACCTCCCTGTCCCCAGCACCATCGCCACGTGCTGGGAGCAGCTCCGGAGCCACCAAGTTCTTTCAGCCCTAGGAACTGCAGCAGATCGGGGAAGCTGCAACATGGCCCCGCCGTCCTCTGCTAACCCACAGGGCTGGGGTGTGGGGGGCACTTCTGGGGCCGTGCCCAGGAGCTGGCAGGGAGAACGGGGCCAGGAGCTCCCCGAGGCCACCGGCCGCCCCGCAGTGAGGGTACAACGGAGGTCAGGAGCAAGGTCCCGCCTGCTCCCACTGCCCTTAACCTGGCTGAAAAAATAAAATTCTTTCCAGTGTCTTCCCTGGAGCTGCAGCCTCGTCCAGGTGAATGCAGGAGCGGAGCTCACCCAGGCAGACACCCAGGCAGGCTCTCCTGCCAGCCTCACCCTCTATACGGCGGTGGCAGGAGCGGCACGGGGCCGCCGGTGCTTTTACATTAGCTTTAGGTTAATTGCTCTGAACACCCCCTGTCCTGCCTGCTGCTCTTTTCCATGGAAAGTTCAGCTCTGTTAACTTTGGCTGGGGCTCGCCACTATTTTTAGGAGCTTTAAAAACACCCGGGGAGGTGCCTGGCTGTTCTGCTGGGCCAGGAAGGGATCTCTACCGAAGGGAGAAATATTCACGGGGACAGAAATAAGAAAAATCCGTCCTGCTTGATCCCCGTGGATCTCGTGCACACAGAACAGGACCTGTGTGGGACAGCAGAGGGGCTTTAAGGGTGCAAACGTGAACAAATGCCTGGTGCCCGGGCAGAGCAAAGCCAGCCTCACACAACGCCGGTTTCTTTACCTGGGCAGGACAGGCCCCTCCAAAAAGCTGCCCCACGCTAAATTACAAAGCTCTGCTAAAAAAACACAGGGATGGTTTTCCTTCCCCCAGAGGTGGTTTCTTAGCTCAGAAAGCAAAACATCCTCTGTCCGAGCTACCCTAGGAGCAGCTGGCCCAGGTGGCCTAAAACCTCTCCAGCCTTTACCAGGCAGCCAGGCTAATTTCAGGCTGAAAAATAAATATCTGGCAGAGCTCCCAGGGGCCAGAGACAGCATCCCCCAAAAGGCAGCGCTGATAGCTCTGTATACAAGCCCTGCACCCCTTCCACCGGGCACAGCCACCTTGTGGGGCCCACGACCCACCTGCAAACCCTAAATACCACACCCAGCTCTGCCCCTGCCCCACGGGCCATAATGCCCCATCCCAAAAGCTCCCGAGCCCACCCCACCCCAATCCCACAGCTGGGTGCCACCTCTCAGCTGTACTTACTGGAAGGGATGGCGAAGGGGGGCACTGAGGCTTGGGGGGGACCCCAGCCCTTCATGTTGTAGGCAGACACCTGGACGTAGTAAGCTGTGCCCTGCGAGGGGGGGAAGGCACACTCAGGATGCGGGTCCCTCTCCCGGCTCAGCGTGCAGGGCGAGGAGGTGGGGAGGAATCCCAGCACGCCACGAGGAGCACAAAACGGGGCCCCATGGCCCGGGCTACGAGCTCTGACCCCCCTCAGCCACCCTCCAGCAGCACCACTGCCTTGCCCAAGTCCCCCACAGCACACAGAAGGGTCCTCCCTGCTCCTCAAGCCTGCAAGTCCCTCAATCCCTGCCCGAAAGCGTGGGCGCAGCACCCCCTTGCCTGCACCCCCAGCCCCTCCCGGTCCCCCTACCCAAGCCCCCTTCCTGCCGCTGTCCCCTTGCCCACTGCCATCCCACCCATCCGCCCCATGTGCAGGCTCTGGAGCTGCCCCCGCAGCCCGGACCCCCCCAGCTCACCGACACCAGCCCCCGGATGGTGTAGTGCAGGCTCTTCAGCTTGTCCACCACGGCCTCCCCCAGCAGCGGTGAGAAGGTGGGGGAGCAGCTCCACTCCACTGCAATGAGAGAGGCCCCGATGTGCCACATCCCCGGGGTCAGACCGAGCCACGAGGCGAGGAGGGACAGGGAGGAGGAGCAGACCAAGCCGGGGGACCCAGCCAGGCTAAGCAAGCAATGGGCCAGGACTTAGAGATGCCTGATGGGGGGGGGAATTCTCCCAGAAAAATAAATATCTGGTTTAAATGGGTGAAGGCACCTTCTGGCTGGTGGCTCTGCCATGCCGTAGTGTGACAGCGCCGTGCCACAGCTCAACAAGAGCTCGGCACCCTTACAGCCCCCAGGGTGCTGGCAGGGTGAGCACAGGGCAAGTGCCCCACTGCATCCTGCTGGCACGCCCCGGGTGCTCAACAATTGCACAGGGACCCCGGTCCTTACCCTTGTATTTGGTGACAACGGCCGAGTTGACACTCAGGGGCTCCCAGAAGGTCACCTGCACCGAGGAGCTGCTGGCCACAGAGAGGTGCACGTTGCTGGGGGGGTCCGGCACTCCTAGGAGCAGAGAGCACAGGGCACTGCTACAGCACTGACGGTCACTCCAAACCCTGCAGCATCCCTCCTGTGCCTCTCCTGCACCCAGGGGTGCGTCCCCGGGGTGCCTGCTCCCTCACCCACCTGTACCACAGGCTGCAGGGTGCAGGGTCCCCGGCAGGCACCGGTGCAGCCCCGCGGTTTCTCCCCATCCCACGCCCAGCCCCGCTCCTACCCCAGCCCTGCTTGGGGCACTCACGGGCGTGCTCAAAGCCTGCCTTCATGCGCTTGTACAGCCGGTATCGCCACTCCCAGGCCTTGAGCTGCTTCTCCTTCTCGGAGCAGTCGGCGTTGGGTGCCTCGTTCACCACCTGCGCCGTCAGCTCGTTGACGCGCTGCTCCGCTTCCCGCAGCAGCGTGGAGAGGTGCAGCGAGCGGCTCTCCAGGCTGACAACTGCTGGGCAGGCACAGCCAGGGGCAGGGGGGAGTGAGACGGAGGGATGAGAAGGTGATGAGGAGGTGGTTAGAAGGTGGTTGGGGGAACCGTCTTTGGAGCCAGGCTCTGCTGGCACCAAATCCCAGCCCAGAGTCCCCGTCCTTGCTGCAGTTCCCTGCTCGCAGGGACAGTGGCGCTCCCCAGTGTGTGGCTGGGCAAGCAGGGAGCAGGGTCTGAGCACCTCTTCCCACCCCAGCATCATAACCTCCCTAGTTTCCTGCTCTGAAATGAGGAGCCAGCACCATTCCCAGCTGCCCCATGGCACATGCAGTACGCAATAGGGTCTGCTCCCCGAGCTGGAGATGTGGGTGCTGCACAACCCGCTCCAGCCCACCACACACGTGGACTCCCAGGAGGCAGAGGAAACCCCAAAGCTGACGAAAGCATCACCAACTCCTTGCTGCTTCTCCCTGCCCTCCAGCCAACTCACAGTGCGGGCTCTCCTTCGCTCCTGCCTGCAGCAGGGCCCTGGCGATGGGAGCGTTGTTGGTCATGATGGCGATGTCCAGGGGCAGCAGCCCCTCGCTGTTGGGGGTGTTGAGGTCCAGCTCCTCGGGGCTGTACTGCTTCAGCAGCTCCTGCACCCGGTCCAGGTCCTGCAGCTCCACGGCCTCGAAGAGAGCAGCATTGCTCTGGAACTGGATGGAGAGAGAAGCGCCGGTGAGCTGGGCATGGAGTGCTCCTTCACCCCACCCAGCACCCCACCAACCCAAACCGGGCTTGTGGCTGCCCCCAGAACCAGGGAGACCCAGAACCAGGGGCTGAGGAACATCAGCTCTTGCAGCCACAGATGGGTGGCGTTGAGCAAACACCCTGCCCCCAGGCAGCTTCACCTAACGCCCACCCCACCCGTCCCCCTCATCCCCTGCCCCGGTGTGGCTGGGGGGACCGGTGGGCACCCACCAGGTAGGACTTGCGGAGCTTCTCCTTCTCGCCCCGTCCCGCCAGGCTGCCCTCATCAAAGGACGTGTAGTTGACTCGGAACTTCCCCGAGAGGTTTCGGTAGAGCCTTTTGGCCGCGTTCGGCGAGGAAGGGCCCGGCGGCTTCCTGGCCTGCGCCAGCTGCAGGTCCCGCATCTGCTGCGTCATTTTGGGAGACGACGACCTAGGGCAGGGGAGAGGCAGTGAGTGACGGGCTGGCAAGATGTGCCGGGAAGGCAGAGGCAGGCACACGGCAGCTTCAGGAATGGGACGTGAGCCAGGAGAGCCAGAGTCACCGACCCTGCAGTGCTGGGACGGCACCGATGCAGGGGGCTGCACGGTGGACACTGGTGCCAACAGGGAATCTGTTGCCATCATCCAAGCCAGCACCTCCTGGTCACAGTTGCTGGGCCTTTATGGGTCCCAATGGGCTCCCCCAAACCCTGCAGGTGAGGATTTTCCCTCCAGACCCTTGAGCTGGGATGGCCACGGTTGGTGCCGCACTCCGATGCTCTGCATCTCCAGTGCTCATCAGCATCCCTCAGTGCTCGTCTGTGCTCGATTTTCTCAGGGCCCCAGGGCCCTTTATTCCAGCCAAGGAAACCCTCTGAAAGCAAAGTGAGCATGGACAAAAGCCTGTTCCTCATGGCACCAAGGAGCCAGGCCCCTAAAGGGACCCTCAGCCATGCGAGTCCCAGCCTCCCATGCAATGGGGACACAGGCTGTTGGGTCATTCCTCAGCCTCCGAACCTCGGCCCACACTAATAAAGCTAAATGATCTTTTATCCACTGTCATTTTGGCTTCCTTCTTGAAACAGACATGACAAACATGCACATGACCCCAGGAAACCTGGTGCCCTCTCCCTGCAGCCAGGACCCCACACCCCCAGCAGCACCGGGCGCAGGTCCCCAGCTCGGTGCGAGCACGGTGGTGTGGGGCTTTTACTCATGACCCATCAGCTGCAGGACCGAGGGTTTTCACTGGCACCAAACATCTGATCCCCCTGTTGCTGTAGCCCATGGCACAGCTCCCCATTAGGGGGCATCAGGTCTGAAGAACATTGAGAGCAACCATGCCTCACACCATTTCTTGCAGTTTTGACCTCATAGCCCAGTGTGTAAGGCCAGATATCCTTGGGCAAGGTCTTCCCCAAGAAGATAAATAACAAGTGAGGAATTAGCATGACAAAAGGCATGGCAGTTGTCTAGAAGGCAAGGCCAAAATGGTACTGCGAAGTTGTGAGGGTGCTGGTGATGGATAAAAAGCCATCATCGGAAGGCAGGATATTGGTAACAGCTTCGCTACGTGCTCTTCACCGCCCTGGTTTCACGCCAGGCACAGTGGGCTGCAGAAGTCCTGCAATGGTTTTACCTTTCATTTCCATGCTGTTTAAAAGCAGTGACGGTGGGGAGGCTGGGTCCTGCCGAGGAGATGGGTTGGGTTGGCTCCCACCTCACTGCGACAGCCCCGCTCGCAGGCTCGTCCCTTGTGCACCCTGTCCTCCCGTTCCCTCCATCCAGGGAGGCAACGATGCTCCATGCCAGGAAAGGAGGAGCCCAGCAGTACCTCTCCACATTAGCTGCATTAAACCCTGCCGTAACAGATCCCCGCTGCTGCAGCTATGCCTGCAGGATCAGGTTTTAAAAAGAACGGCTCTTGGGAGCAGAAACACCTTTTTCTGCCAATTAGACTACATGGCAAATGACCCAGCACAGGCAGGCTGCACAGCTCGGAGGAAGTTATCACAGAGATGGCAGAAACAGAGGAGCCACGGAGAAATTTCTCACTGCTTTCCCTCCTCCCATTGGCTTTTAATGAGAAGTAAAGAGACAGAAATTATTCAGAGCTCTGGAGCAAACGTCTATCTATATTAAACCAGCTGCCCCAAAGATAAAAGCGCTCCCGGACCTGTGGTCGTGACTCATCGGGGCTCAGTGAGATGGCCTTGATTTATCTGGAGCTAAACTTTGCGGTGGAGCAACTGAGAGCTGAAAACAACACCCGCAGCCGCCGTGCCCTGGAGGTACGAGCAGCCGACACCAGCTCTGGGGGCACGCGGCGGGAGGAGGTCAGGGCCACGGCAATTAGCTCCTCTGCCTTGCCAGTGTCGGTGCAGCTTAGCTCAATCTCTCCCAGCCGCAATCAGTTCTTGCTGCTAATTACCGACCTACCCACTGCAGCAGCACCTCGCCGGCCCCAGCTTTTCAGCTTCCCGGCCGCAGGACGTGGTGTGGACAGCAGCTCTGAGCTGCTGCAAACCCCACCAGCGCAGCGAGCCCAGAGCTGGGTCTCCAGCCCTCGCCCCTGTTACGCCTGGAGAAGGCTGGGGTGCTGCTAAAAGATACCTCGGGGCTGCCCAGGCCCCTCTCGTGGAGCTGCTGTGATGCTGTTTAAAGCGCGTGAGGATGGATGTGCACAAGACAACTTCATTTGATCCCTCTCTTCTTCTGTAATGAACACAGCCAGATTCACTGGGTGGTTTACAGCGCTGTGGTTTCTGCATATTCTGGGGTTTTAATGTTTCCAGCGCTGCAGATCTTGGCCCAGTAAACAGTGTTAATAATTGTTGTAATTATATCATTTTAAGTGCATTTTGTTTAAGGGCGTAGGCTCCCCGAGGCTCCAGCACAGAACCAGTCCGTGTCGGACAGGGCTGCCCCGGCCTGCTGCAAGGAGCCTGCCCACCCCGGGGGGGGACACAGCACCCCAGGGGGCTGCACCCACCCCAGCACCACGCTCCTGTCCGGGGGGACAGGCTGCTGTCACCTCCAGGAGCTGCTCTCCAACACCAGCGGCTCAACACGGCACAGGGAGAAGCTACGGGGGCTTTGTGCACAAGGCTATTTTTTTTTTTTCCCCTTTTGGAGCCCAAAAGACAGAGGCTGAGAGGTGTTAATTCTTCATAGGAATGAGCTGGCTTGGGGTGGGGAAGGGCTTAATGGCTTTGAGGTAAAAGAGGGTAGTTTTAGATTAGATAACTAGGAAGGAATTCTTTACAGTGAAGGTGGTGAGGAGCTGGCACAGGCTGCCCAGAGGAGCTGTGGCTGCCCCATCCCTGGCAGTGCCCGAGGCCAGGCTGGATGGGGTTTGGGCAGCCTGGGCTGGTGGGAGGGGTCCCTGCCCATGGCAGGGGGTTGGAACCAGATGGGCTTTAAGGTCCCTTCCAACCCCAAACCATTCTGTGATTCTATGACGAGAGCAAGGACTGGGTCCTTGCGGGGCTCCTGGTGGCTTGGTGGCATGGGGAACACCCCGATGTGGATGGCTTCGTGGTGTCTCAGCACCGGCTGCCTTCCTGACCTGGTTCAGCTCGGGGTTATCCACTGAAGGAGCAGGCAAAGGCCAGCAGGAGCCTGACAGCCAGCTACCAGGGCAAGCCCAACCCAATCTGGGCAACCTCACAGGGCAAGCCCAACCCAGGCTGGGCAACCTCACCCCGAGCTGGGAGCTCGCACCAAGGGATCAGCCAGAAAGCTGCCCGAGGACACCGGCGTGCAGACTGCTTCGGAAGTCAGCACAGGGGAATTTTCTCATTCAAACACCCTCGGGCTGAGCACACAACAAGCCCACGCTCAGCCTGGGGGCTTGGTGCATGCGCCCTGCGGGTGAGCACACGGCGTGGTCACTGCCACTCGCTGCAGAACCCGCTGCAGCCCGCAGCCAGCACACGAGTGCCTTTTGGCTCCTGTGGCCACCAAGCAGAAACACAGCTTCCAGCAGACAGGAGCTGCCGACGCACTCGCATTTTCCACTCCTTTCGCCTGAGCATAAGCAATTTTTCAGGGCTGGGGAAACAGAGGATGGATCCAAAGCGGAGCACGGGTAGGGAAGCACTTCCAAATAGTGGGATTTCATAATCCACCAAGAGGCACGCTCAAACCTAGGACGAAATTCTGCGCTTGGCATCCTGGCACAGCAGCACAGTTCACGGGAACAGCCTGCACACCAGCCACCCGCATGAGGAGGATTTCCCAAACAGGGACCGCATCAACTCCTCTGAGCTCCAGCCTTAACGGCAAAGGTGCTCCCCGGGATGTGCCAGGCAGTCTGCAAGCACTGCTGCTCATCCCGCTGCCCAAACATGTGGGTGCACAGAAGGTGCTTGCTGTGCAGGACGCAGCCCCAAGGCATTTAAATATCGTGCAGACCGTGGGTGGTGACCAGGTCATGCCAAAATGGAGCAAAACCACTGCACAGCGGAGCACCCCAGAGGCTGGGCAGGCTCCTGCAGCCTCTGCACCCCAGTACCTGTGGCTGGCCGCAGCCGTGCACCCGCCGGAGCTGGCACATGCCCCAGGCAGCATTTCTGCACCGCAGAAGCATCTGCGTGTCTGGAAAATGCACTTGCTTATTGAAACCTGGGTCCAAGGAAAGGCAACAAAACAGATCCAGGGCTTTGTTTGTTTCCTACAGATTCTCTCTCTTTTTTTTTTTTTTTTTTCCCACTTGGCAAACCCGCTGGGTTTTGTTTTGAATGGAGCCGAAACGAGCATGCCTCTTTTGTTTAGCAATAACAACTAACTTATATAGACCCCACTGCTGCCAGCACATTTTTGCGTGAGCTCCGGAAGCCCAGCGCTGTTAGCCCAGTGTCGGTACAAGCAGTCGCTGCGCCGCACCCAGGCTTGGGCAGCGTGTCCCGAGCACCAGAGCCTTGCACCTCTGCAGGGGACTCAGCGTGGGTGCAGGACAGCACCAGTCATGCCTCGCTGGGCAGGCTGCCCCCAGCCCAGCAGACTTCTGTGTCCCTTGGGGAACACTTGCACGGGGAGCTGAGCAGCTGCAGCACCTGGTGAGGAGACCCTCGGACCTCCTGCAGCTCACGCTCTGATTCCGGGAGAGATGGAGGCTTTAAGAAGCTGAGCAAGGTTTGGAGCTAACCGAGTAGATCACTTGCGGAGACCCCCCAAACAACACACCATTTCTGCCGTCCAAGCAGCACGTTTGCAGGAGGAAAGGAGCAGAGACACTCAAGCAAATTCTGCTGCAACACAATAAAGCTGCTGCTTCTTTTTTTTTCCTGTTTTTAATTTATTTATTTTAATTAAGCATTCAGATCGGGGGTATTTAAATGAGCCCAGAAAGAGCCTGTGGCTCAACTCCCATTTAAGTAGGGCCGAAATTAGCCTTTCAGTGCCTTGGCCATCCCCGAGAGCCTTCCATCAGGGTCAGGACTGCTGCCACGTGAGCACTGCAGGCTGTGCCCATACCCTCGTCTCCTCCTGCACTGCTCCTTCCCCACCTGCACACACACGGCACACACAGCAGCCCCATGGCACCAGGATGCCTCAGTGCTCCCAGCCAGGGAAGGTCTGCAGCAAAGGGCTGCAGCTACACCGCCAGCACCGCGTGCACAGCCCACGAGGCATCAGCCCGGAGCTGCTGTACGGAGCACGGGTGGCACAGGATCCCCCCACACCCAGAAAAATCCACATTTCTGCTTCAGTGCAGCTGCATTTCCACGGGGATTGAGCCAAGTGGGTGCGTGCGCTGCAGACCAAGGGTGCTGCTGCCTGTAGGGGCTCAGGAGCTGCTGCCTGGGGTGCGGTGTCCCCCTGCCACCCACGCTGCCTGTCCCCCCGTGCAGACAGCCCCAGCCCCGTCCCCGTGGCACAGCACGGGCAGGCAGGTCTGCCCGCCACGGGGCTCGGTCCCTCCTGCCTCCCAGCGAGCACAAATGCTCCTCGCTGCGCTCCGGCAACGCCGGCCTCTAATTGCTGCTTGACATTAAGCATCTGAGCAAGGAAGTCTTGGGTAAATGTTCTTGCTATGGGAACACGCAGTGCTGAGTCTCTTTAATTACATTGTTTTTGTTTGGCTTTTTTTATTAGTTGTGCTGTGGCTTCCCCTCCCTGACAGGCCGGAGGAGCGCACGCTAAATATGGCTGGGTTTAGAGTCCGCAGTGAAACCCGAAGCTCGGCACCAGCCTGGCTGGACGCAGGCAGGGTGACGGGGGGATGCATTCCAGCCGCCGCGCACGGCTCCGGCCCCGGCCAGCGCCGCGCTGCCCTCGGCGGGCTGGGGCAGCTCCGGGCTCCTCCAACGCCCTGCAAAAACGCGTCCCCCACCTCCCCGCTCTCCCTCGCCCGCCGGATCCTGCCGGGAACACATCGCAG
Source organism: Aythya marila (assembly GCF_965140915.1). Classification (NCBI taxonomy): domain Eukaryota; kingdom Metazoa; phylum Chordata; class Aves; order Anseriformes; family Anatidae; genus Aythya; species Aythya marila. The sequence continues at coordinate 5,306,213 of NC_139056.1, read as the reverse complement.
CCACGGCCCGCAAGCCCCATGCTGTTGCCAGCAGCCCCCGGCCCCGCTGCGCCCATCACGTCCCTGCGGCGGTGCGGAGCTGGTGCCGCACACCTGCCGGCCCCACGGGTTGCCCCAAGGGCGAGGGAGCCCTCTACCCACCGGCCACGCTGCTTTTCATCTTCCTCTGCCCCCCTTGTTATTTTAAAGGCATTCCAGAGGATGCTGTCAGGCTTGGATGTGGTTTGGTTGGGTTGTTTGTTTTCGTACTGGAGGTTTTATGATCGCGTTGGGAACGAGCCCTAATTGAGCTGCAATTCGAATTGCAGTCCGTGGGTATTTGTTTCATTTTTGGAAGGGCTTAAACTGCAGCACAGCTTAGGCTGGAGAACGCATTTGGTTTTAACTGGAACCTGATGGGGACAGGGCTGAGCAGGACGGGCCTCCCCGAGCCACGACCAACGCACGCCGGGGAACCCCGGCGGCACCAGCAGCCCTGCAGCCACGGGGCCAGGAGGCTCGCAGCCACCCTACAAACCTCACTGCCCTCATGCCTGCCCAGCTCCCCTGGGCTCGGGGCACCTCGCTGGACCGGGAGCTGCCTCTAGACCTAAGCTGCTCGCAGAGACCGGGCAGCAGAGGCAGGCAGGACCTAAAGGTCAGCGCCCAAACTGCCCTTCAGGGGATCTACGTCGGTGTCATCTTCTGCTGACCGTGCCCCACGCCGACTGCCAGAGCTCACGGCTCGGCCCCAGCACCCAAAATGTGCGTGACGCTGCTGGCACACACAAGAAACGGGACCTCTGCAGGTAGGGACAAGAGGACAGGCAGATCCCCAAGGTGCAGGGGGCCCGGCCGAGCACCTGCCCTGCTCCTTAGCAGCGCTCCCTCGCCCCTCGCAGGGCGACCAGATGCTGGAGCAGGACGGCAGCGCTCTGGAGGAGGCCCCGACCCACTGGCACCATCCCGGCTAAATCCGACTTCCGCATGTCAGGAGCGGATGAAGAGTGGGGACTTACTGCCTGTTTCAGGAAGAAACCCTATCCCTGCACGGCCTGCCAGGAACAGGCACCGCTCTGTGCCACGGATGCATGTGTGCAAACTCTTCTCGGGGGTATCAAATGCAGAAGCTGAGTCATACGACGCCTGGGCTCAAAGAGCACTGAAGGCAAAAAGAGGGGGGAAAAAAAAACTCTCCCTGTGGTGTCACCGGGCCCCAGCTAAGCCCCAACGGGAGCAGCACAGGGGAAGGGCTGGGATGCGGAGATGGGGACGCTCAGCCCCACAGCCAGGACCCAGCCGCCCTGCTGGGAGGAACAAGGATGGAGGTGAGGCCACGCTCAGCCTCGCCTGGTCCTGTCCCCACGCTCAGGTCCCAGCTCCAATTCTTGGATGGAGGAGCCGCTGGAGGACCCCAGCCCGTGTGGGGTCAGCACCTTCCTCTGGGCACCGTACCGGTGAGAGGTGGGGCTGTGGGACCGGGGTGATGCACTGCGGGCCACCAGCATGTCCCCGTGCCTCAGGGACACTGCAGCCACGGGCTGTGGTGTGTGCAGGAGGGATGCTCTGCCAGGGTGCCACCCGCACGCCTTCTCCTGGCCCCACAGCACCCCGCTCTGCTGGCAGCAGGCTCCCCGGCCGCCCGCTGCCATGTCCCGGGGCGCAGCCGCAGGGGCTGAGGCCGACGGACTCATGACAGCAGTGAGAGGGATCAATTTGAACCCAGACCTGTGCAGATGAAAAGCAAATCCTTTAACCTCCTGCGCCACCTTGTGCCACCAGGAAGAATACGCTGGTGAGGTCTGGCTCTCGTCAGAAACCACCTCTTCTCCCTGACCATGAAATTCCAGAAAATTGGCCGGAGGAGGACTTCTGGAGGTCATCTGAGCTCGCTGCCCCACACCTGTGGCTGCTCTCCGTTCCCAGCCGACACATCCAGCCTTGAACCCCAAAGCCCCCAAAGACGAGCTCCTGCCCCCCTGCAGACCCCTGCTGGGATGTCCCTGCTGGTGGAAGCCCACCTCCAGCCCATCGTCCCACCCAAGCCATCCAGCTAGACGGGGACCAAGCTGCTCGAGCGCGCCAACGCTGCACGATGAAAACCAGCACCACCGGCTGAAGACTTCCAGAGCTGCACCCAAAGGGGTTATAAAAGGCAGGCCACAGACATTGATCTCGGCGGGGAGGAGGAGACGACGGCCAAGACACAATGGAAGAACAGACAAACGCACACACCCGGCTCCAGAGCTGCTGCCCAGCTGGTAAATGTTACTGGAGTCAGAAAACCCCTTTCCCGCTGGAAGGCACCCAGCAGGACCCGGCCAGCAGCACTGGGCACGCTGGACGCTGCCCACATGAGGTCCCTGGCACCGTGTCCGTGAGCGGCCACCCCCTTGGGGATGTCCCTGGCCCCACAGCTCCCTGCCCCTCACGCTCTGGGGTCTCCAGCCCTTGCCAGAAATCACCCCACGATGGCACGAGCGGTGCTCGCTGGAGCTTCCCACCTCATGCTGTGCTCCCTCCAGCTTCAGGGAGCTCTCAGATGCTCGAGCTCAGGACAGCAGAGCCCACGGGGGAAGTTTTGAAGCCCCCAGCAGGGCAGGTAGCTCTGCTTTCCACCCCGATGTAAAAGAACAAAGCCAAATGAACAAAATGCCAGGTCACACCTCTGACCGTCAGGACTCTCTCTCGTGTCCCCGCGTTGCAGTGGATGTGACCAGGCCCACAAAGCACACCCGTGGGAGACACAAGGGGTACAAACACCCTTTCCCAAGGTCTTGCAGGATGCAGGAACACATGGAGGCTTTCTCCTTTCATCACTCATTGCCTCAGCTTCTCCTGGCTGCTGGAGCTGTGCCCAGCTCCCAGCTCAGCACCCCGAGGTGCTCGGACACCCCGTGCCGTGCAGCTCCTCCTCCCGGCGCTTACACCCACGGGGGCTCTGCCAGCAGACCGGGCTTCAGCTTCCAGCCATGGAAACAGAGATAAAGACAAGGTCACCTTCTGTGGGATGCTTTGGGACTGTCTGATGAGGATCACCAAACCCTGCTGGGGGTCCTCACGGTCACCCAGACCAACGAGGGCAAGGGGCTGCTGCTGGGGACGTGGGGACGTGAGCCCCATGCCCACCGCCTGCGGGGTGCTCGCCTCCTCCAAGCTCTTCCGAGCATGCACGGCCATGCTTTCCAGAGGCTAACAATTTGACCAAATCTGGGTTGATTTCCACCAGGAATGTACCAACCCTGCCAAATTTCAAGTCTCTTTTCCAAAGCATGGAGGCACCAGAAGTCCTTAAACAAAGAGACGGAAAAAAAAATAATATTGGCAAAGCTACCGTTTTTCCCCAACCTTCTGCTGAAACTTGAAAAAAAGAAAAAAAAAAGAAAAAAAAAAAAAGGAGAAAGTTCAGCCTGAGGCAGAGTGAGCATGGAAAAATTCAGCCCTAACAGTTAAGGTCTGGCAAAGGTATAAGCAAACAAACTTCCGCTGGAAAGTGTCGAACAGCCTCAACAACAAGCGCCTGCTGACTCTATCCACAGCAATCGTGTCGAGCAAGAGGTGCCCTCCTTGTCCCTTCGCCTGTGCAGCACAGCACGTGAGGATGTCTTGAGCACCTTCGCCTCCCTGCCCAGCCTGGCCAGCCCCCTGTGCTGTTGGTGATAATATAAAGACCTGACACCACCGTCCTTCCCCTCCTGGGGATGTCACAAGGGGCCCGAATGGCTCCACGGGCTCCTGGATGGACGTGGCACAGGACGGCCACGGGGCAGGGATGGGAAGAAAAGGGTTTTCCTTCCCTGCTCTGCTCTCGGGGCTGATCTCTGAGATCTCCCAAAGCACCCGGGAGATCCCTGCTTGCAGTTACACCAAGTGGGAGATCTCAGCCAGAGCTGAGGGACTCGGGCTCCTCCGTCACCGAGAGGCTGCAAACGCCCGGCAGAGCTGGTGCCCCGTGCCTGGCAGGTGCCACTATCCCCATTCTCCCTCTCGCCACCTCTAGACCCCGCTCCAGGGACACTGCTCATCCCTCCCTGCCTCTCCTGAGGGCTGCGGGATGTGCCCAGCGCCCAGCCCGAGGCTGGGAAGCAGTGGTTGCAGCTCAGGGACGGCTCTGGCTGGCTGCTGGCGTTTTTCCTCCCGGTGAGGAGCGGCTGCTTGGGCAGCAGAGCCCCCCTCCCTGGCACAGCAGGAGGACGAGGTGAGCGCCCCCGTGGCAGGCAGCCTCGGGTCCGGCATCCTGCTCCAGACCTGCCTCGTCAGCGAGGAAATCAGCCAAAGAGCAGCCCCAGAAGAACCTCCACATGGGTTCACACGGAGTTCACGAGGGGAGCTCCGCTCCACAAACGCGGCTGCTTTTCGGCTCGCCGCGAGCCTTCCGCAGCCGGCAGGGCCAGGACGGGTGCCCCTGGCAGCACCAGCCTCCTCCTGCACCGAGAGGTGAGCGCTTCGCGGGGTCCCCCACCGCCGTGCTCACGGGAAGACGCTCGCAGCCGAGGTTCCCTCGGGCAGCCCCTTGGACAGCCAGCGAGACAGCGGCGCAGACAGGGAGAGCAGCATTAAGCTAAATGTCACACCACCTTATCTGCGGCCAGCAGCAGCCTCCTCGCTTCCCGGGATTTGGCCGGTGGCTTCGTGGGATTTTGCTGCACGGAGAAAGCCGACGCGTGCCCTGGCTTGGGCACGGGATGGGGATGGTGCTGGGCACCCCGGTGACCTGCTGCCCAAGCACCGTGCCTCTGCCCAGGGCCATGCTGTGGCACTGACCGGAGGCAGAGCGGTCCCTCTGGCACCACGAATGCCTCCCTGGGATGCCGCTGCCCCCGAGGCTTTTCCCCTGCACCGGGTGGCACGGAGTGACTCCCAGACATGGCACTGCTCCATGGCTTGCGCCTTCTGACACAGGCCAGGCTGGCAGAAAGGCTCGAGCCTCCACCACACCATAGTCTGGATAACCACACGGAAGGAGAAGGCACCCTCTGGCTCCAGAGCCTGATGCACAGCGGTATTTCAAGCCAAAACAGGCAACGTTTTAATATCGTACCTGCCTGCACCTCCCCAGCCCCAGGAGTCACCTACCCACCTCCGCTCCTGCCACCGCCTGTGACCAGAGGAACTGCCTCCTCCTCCCCGGAGGAGATGCTGATGGACAAGAACTCTGCTCAGGGGAAAAAATAGAAAAGAAAAAAAAAATCTTGCTTTTTTCAGCATCTGCTGCGTGGCCACAGCAGGCTTCTGCCGTGCAAGACCCAGCACGGAAAGCTGAACATCAAGGCTCTTTGCAGAAGTGGTCACACAAGGTAAAGGCTCCAGGTTGTGATCCCAACCTTATAAAGCCTCTGGGCAAACTTCATCTGGAGCTGCCAGCTCCAAGAGCTCCAGGCCAGCCCACAGCTTGTCCTTGGGCCGGGGGAATGGGATTGCCAGCAGAAGACCCCACGTACAGAGCATCCTGATAGCACAGCCAGCTCCTTCATCAGCAGATCTCCAGGTGCCTGAGAAAAGGGATGATTGGGATCATTGCTGCTGGGCTCCTTTAAAACAGCAAGAAAACAAGGCACAAAGAGGGGCAGATCTCACCCTCCGTGGCTCAGCAGGCCAGGGGAATCCAGGTCTCCAAGCCCCAGGCCAGCAGTTCATCCTCAGATACCCAGAAGCAACAGACCATAAATACAGAGCCCTCCCCAAGCGCAGGCAGGAGAGATTTCCCTCCCAGCTGCTAACTGGTGAGCCCTTACCGGCCTGCTGGGATTCCTCCTGGGTGGACACCAACCTGTGTCCGAGTGTCTGGTGGACACTCGGGTGAAGCTCTGCACCGTGGGCAAAGTGAAGACCACGTGCAGGTTCTCATGATGCTGCCAAGTGCCCACATCCACTCTGGACAAAGCCAAGCACGAACCTTGCCTTCCCTAGCCCTGAAACTGGAAATTTTTACCAGATCTGCACTGTTCTGTGCTGCCCACGTGGAAAAACCTCCTTCGCCTTGTCAAACAGCTCTTGGTGGCAGAAAGCCTTCATCCCTGGCTGACTCTCCCCGTTGAAAGCATGAATAAAAGCAACAGAGGCAAAGTGGGATGGGGAGGGGAACGCCGCAGGGCTGCCCTGGGGTAGGTGGAGGAAATTTCTGTGGTAGGGAGAACAGAGAGCCCTGAAAGGAAACTTGAAAGCGAGGAGAGAAGGGAATGTAACTGCCTCCCCCTGACCTCCAGCAGGCACGGGGCTCGGCAGCTGTGCAGGTCCCTTGGTCTCACAAAGCTCCTCGGAAGGTGGGTGAGAGGGATGGGAGTGAAGCAATGGGCACAAGGGAGCGTGCAGATGGCAGAAAGGCTCAAGGAGAGGTGGGGACAGAGCCCAGCACACCCAAGGGGCAGGTCCTCGGTGTCCCGGTGTTCTGGGCTGCCTCCTGCCTCCAGTTTGGCCGCCCCACTGAATGCTGCCCATCCCGGCCAGCAGGTCCAGCGCTGAGCTGGCACCGGGACAGGCTCTCCAGGAAGACAAACAAGAGGTTCCCGAAGCTCTGGCAGGCAGAAGTGCCTCGGCCAGAAGGGAACTATCTAAGAGCAGAGAAAATCTGTGCAACAGGGATTGGAAAGGACAAGGGAGGATGAGGAGCACTCAATCCCTTGAAACAGCTGGCGGAAAGGACCGGGGAAGCAATGTGAGGATGTGTGCAGCTGGGGGGTACAAATCCAGGCAGCGGGCACCTGGGCATGGCTCCATCTGTGGAAAAGGACCAGGGGAGACCCTGCGAGACGAAGAGCATCCTCCCCGCTCCTCGGCAGAGACCAAAGGCATCCGTCCTGCTTTGCAGATCCAGGCCGGGGGAAATGGCAAATAAATGATGAGAGTTAAAACAAATCAACTAGCCCAAGGCAAACGGGCTGCTTGACAGAAATCAAAATGCACTGGGGATAATGGATATGCTGCACTGAGAAACAATCTTATCACAGCTTGGAGGTGTCAGCTACCAGCAGAGGGAAGTGCCCAGAACAATGCAGGGGCACAATATTTCAAATTTGTCTTTCAAATAAATGACATTTCCTCCCCGTGCGCTCAACGAGGCAGGGATCTGGCTGAGGGCTCTGGTCCCAGACGGGGAGAACCTGGACATCAGTCTCTGAAATTTTTTCTCTGTCACCTTCCCAGAGGGTTCGGTTTTTCCCACTGAAGCCTCGTGAGAGAAGCAAATGGGAGCTCATTTCCCCTGAGTGCAGACAACCGGGACGAGCTGCTTCCTTGGGGGGCCCTGGCACGAGCTGGGGCCTCGGCTAATGCCACCAGCACGGGGGGCAGCAGGGAGGCAGCGGGTGACAACGCTGCTCGCAGGGAGGATCCAGCCCCTGGTCTCCTCCTGGTCCGGAGCTGCCCAGCCCCACAGCACCCAGCAGCCAAGCTCCTTTCCCTGCTGCCCCGGCTCCTCTGCCCCTGCCGATGCGCTGCGGGCTGGGGAGCGCTGGCAGCAGGGGCACCGGTGCCACCGTAGGAGGAGATCAGGCTCGAGCCTCTGTCTGTCTGCAGGTGACTCGCAGACAGCAAGGATAAAAAGGGATTTTATGTTAATACATTATTCCTTCCAAACGTTTTCCTAAAGGTAACCCCAGCCTTCAGGGAGCTATTCTGAAGGCTCGTTTATCCCATCAGTGAGTCCCTCAGCCACCAGCGAGCCCCGTCCCCAGCCCCTGGGAGGTGAACCCCTGCTCCCCCATGCCCCCGGGCACGCAGACCACAGCCACCCCCAGGGTGCCAGGACAAACCCAGGCTCTCAAACCACTTCCCCCTGCGCCCCGTGCCCTCTGCCCAGCACCCCCGTTGCCCACAGAGGTGTCCTGGGCACTGAGCGCAGCGGCTCAGCCCCTCCTGCCTCTCTGCCAGCACTCCCCACAGCCGGGGAACCTCGCTGGCTGCACGCAGCTCCTCTCGACCACGCTCAGCGCACATCCACGGGCGTCTCGGTGCAGCAGCACGCGTGGCTGTGCACAGCCGAGGGGCACCGAAGCCCCCGGGCAGGGCCCTGCCACCCGTCCTGGCTCCGAGAGCTGCCGCGTGCTTGAGCAGACCACGAGCGCGGTGCCCGAGCCCGTTTCCACACGGCTAATTCAATAAGTCCCAGCTAGCATTACTTCATACGGCAGAGAGGCTCCACAGCTATTAGGGGAATTGGGAACGGGGAGGGGGGGGTGTGTGTGAGGTGGGGGGGAGGAGCTGAAATGGAGAAGGGAGAGAGACAGGGAGGGTGGAGAGGGGGAAGCTAAGACAAGCAGCAGAACAAAACATCCCATAAATCATGAGGAGCTGCTGAAATACCAGAACAAATGACCCCATAGCTTGGCCATTGTTCCTGAGCGATGGCTTAAAGCGCTCCCAGTCAGACAAAGCGCCTCTCCTTTCATTTCAGCGCCGCGCCAGCCTGTCCAGGACCTGTGCTCAGCACAACCGAGCGGGGAGCCAGGACGGACGGACAGACAGCACCAGTGGGATGGGGGGGGTGAACCCCCCGGAGGGCTGCATGCCTGTGTCACCAGCGGGTGCCCACACCTCTCCGCTTGCCAAGAGCATCTCTTGGCTCCCAGGTGCCCACACAGCGCCCGGGCTCCGATGTGTTTTGCTGCACACATCAGGGGCTGTTGCTCTCTCTTGTTGCTCCTTGCTCAGGCTGGGACCCACTTGGTTGGGAAGAGAAGCAGATCCACATCTTCTCGTGGACGTGGAAGCCAGGAGTAGGACCCCACGGGTCAGGCTGTGTTACCCAGAGCAGCACGGAGCCCTTCGTGGTGCTGTTCCTCCCTGGCTCCCCAAAACCTGCTGACAATTCCCGTGGTGCTTGGCAAAGAGACAACCAGCCAGCAAAGAGCTGCATCAGGAAAGTCCCGAGTGCCAGGTTAGAAACAGCAGCTCGGGGCCCTGCAGCCCGTCGGACGGTGGCATTTCAGTGTCAGGAGGTGAGCAGCCCATGGGCACGGGGCACCCACGCTGCCTGCCCACGGCAGGAGGCACCTCCCTGGCACGGCTGCGTTACAACGGGGGCAGTACAAAATTCTGAATAAATCCATGGAAGCATTTCCATGAAACTCCTTTTGCTTTAGAACCAAACCCACGATTCGGAGCAGCGTAAGAGCAGGACGAGCCCAGCGGTCACACGCCAGGTCCCCGCTCTGACCCGCGCTGCCGCCAGGCTTCTGCGCCTCCCTCCCCTTGGCAGAGGGGAAGCCAGGGACTCGCTCAGCACCTCGCCAGGGGCTGAGCAGCAAAAACAAGGGGCTGGCTGCCTCCCGCATGTCTGACCACCAGACGACGGGCTCCTGCCAGCAGCTCCGGCAGCCTGCGGTGGGCAGCCAAGGAGCAGAACCGAGATAACGGACGGGGAAAGGAGGAATGCGCTGCATTTTTTCCTGAACCGCCGGGGGAATAGAGAGCTCCGAGCACAGCTCGCAGGGAGGCTGCCCGGCACGAAGCACGTGGAACGGGGAGGGGGGGGCAGATAGAAATAGCAAGGAGAGAGGGAAGAGCGAGACAACAAAACAACAAGAAACAGGTGAGACAAGGGGAGAGTATGGGAAAATAAACAGGGCAGCAGGAAGGCAAGCAGAGGTGTGGGTGGAAGAGGGAATACCAGAATGAGAGGTAGGAAAGGAAAAGAAAGACACAAATGGATGCCAGGAGGACAAACTGCTGCTGGGTGCCAGAGCTGGAAGGGCACGGCGGGCCAGAGGATCCCAGGCTCCACATGTGCAGGAGTGGATGCAAACAGCAGGTTGCAGCCTTCCTGTGTGCTTAAGGCTCGCTTGAAAGAGAAATGTGGATCATTTCCTAGGTGGCACACACGGGAGAGGAGGCTCTCCCTTCACCTTGGTTCACCCTAAGGGGGAAAAAAGGATCGCTCGCGTTTCTCAGAGGGCTCTGCAGAGACACCGAGAAGTCTCCGCAGGAGCTGCCAGGCTTCTGATTCTTAACTCCAACAGCAGAAGGTGTTGAGCTGCAAATAAAGAGCACTTTTGTCTCTCATGCCTTCGTGTTATTTAGGGTTTGGAGCTAGATCAGTATCACAGACAAACAGAGAGCAGAACAGCAACAAATCAGACCAAGAATCCTTCCCTTCCTCCATTGCCAGTTTTGGCCTCATTTGGAGCTCGCGCCGCCTCGGACATCCACGAGCCGTGGTGTGTGCTGTCCAGCACAGGGGATGAGAGAGGAGTCAGCAAAAGCTGTCCTGATAAACACAGACACGAGCAGCCTCCAGGCCTGTCCCCTGAGTGCACAGGCTTCGTGCCGCGCGGTTCCTGCTGATGCACCAGCGTGGGGCTGCTGCAGCGTGAGCGAGCAGCGCCCTGCGGGGCCACGGCACGCTCACCGGCCCTAACAGTGGGGACTTTGTGGCCCTGGCTTTAAAAAAAATACCCTAAAAAGCCTAATAATGAAGTATTTGCTTCAGTAAACAACATATGAATGAAATAAGTGTTTCCTCAATACGTCCCTTTTTCCCTGCCTTCTCTCCCTCCCCCCCCCCAAGCAATTTTTTTTAATAAGTGGAACTAACGAGACTGCTCTCGGTTGCTGCTGAGCTCGGGACAAGACTGTGCCCCTCTCGCCTGGTACAGCACTGGGACGTGTGCCGGGCTAATAAAGCGTGCGTTGTGCCTGGCAGAAGCGTGACCCGTGAGCACGGCTCGCCTGGTGGACGGGGGAGATGCTCAGGTGGGTGCTGGGACCCTGAGACCCTGAAACCTGCGCCTGGGAGCATCCACACACCTACGGGTGAGCACACGGCCGGCCAGCACATCAGCTATCGTGGCAGCAAACAGCTGCACTGCCCAGCCCAGACTGCTGCCAGCACCCAGGGGGGAGCCAGGAGGGACAGGGAGAAGGGAAAAGAGAGGCTCAGGGACCTGCTATCTCCATCCCGATGGCACTGCTCCAGGCAGGGGACACGGTGTCAGGCAGGCACGGTGGCACTGCACAGCGCCTCCTCTCTGTCCTTGGCTTCATCCAGCCCCCCTGAGCACCTACTGGGAATGCTGGCAAACTGACTCAGCTTGCCCTGAGTGAGGATGCTTTCTGCTGTGGCAGAGGAATGAGGAGTCAGACTGGCAGTGTTTGGCAGGGGTATCGGGTAGAAAACCCTCCCCCAGACTGACAGCCAGCTTTTCAAAGCAATGGGTGCCAGTGATTTAGTTCTCCTACTCTCTGAGTCTGCCTCGCAGTGCAGAGAGGCAACAGGTGGTGGCAGGTCCCTGAGGCCTTCCTTGCCTTCAGGCCTTGGGCTTAGACGGGCATGAGTCTCAAAAGCTGCTGATTTGGGAAACCAGAGTAAATTCCTGCACTGCTCCCGGCTCTTCTGCTGAGCCACGGCAACGGGAAAGCCTTGGCAGCTGAGCTGAGCACACCAAGGTGGATGGGCTCCTCTCCCCACAGCCACAACACATCCAAAATCTCCTAAGGCCCAGCAGCTGACAAGGCAAAGGCGATTTATCCTCGCCAAGAGCTCGTTTGCAGGCTAGCTTACAAGGTCCCCATAAACCAGCATCGCTCACCGCTGCTGCGCTGCCCCTGCCCTACACGGTGCTGTGCAGACCGACACGGCACAGGCAGCACCCCCGAGGAAAACGCTGCAGAGCAAAGCAGAAACACACCTCGAGACGGGGGAAAAGCGGGACCCGGGGGGTTAAAAGAGGCACTACAAGGGAGAAGAGAGACTTACTGACTGCTCTGTGCTGAATAAAGAGAAACGCTGTTGGGTTTTAATGAGCTCTTTGCTTGTTTTCCTGATTGATAGGTTATAAATTCACATATTTGTCTATTTGGAAGACTCAGAGGGACTGAAGAGCAGCTTTTCTGATGACATCGTTTCAGCAAAGGGAAGTTGCGCAGCTGGAGAAGAAAGCAATCTGTCACCAAATAGCTTAAATTCTTTGTCTGGCCTCATTAATACCTATTTAGCTTTGATGCCTAACAAACCTCACAGATAGAGGAAGCCTTTGAGAAGGCCTCCACAGCCTCACACGTAAGTGTTAGAACATAGAATAAATGCCAGAAAGTTCTCCAAAAAAAGCAGGGAAAACGAAAACCAAACTCGACATTCTTGCAATTTCTAAGCATTTCTTTTTCTCTTTCTTCTTCTTCTTCTTTTTTTTTTTTTTTTTTTTTTTTTTTAAAGCCTTACCCTCCTTCATCCATCTAAGGAAGCGGAGAGCAATGCAATTTCCAGTTCTTTTAAATATCCTTAGCAGGTCACCTCCAGCACTGGAAGGATTGTGGACTGTGATCTGGTTCCAAGGCTGTTGCATCAGAGCTTAGAAACCCGGGATAAATCCCTCCCTGCTCCAGCCAGGGCTGCAGCCCGAGCCCCGAGCTGAGCGGGGGCCCCACGGGGTGACACAGAGCAGGGTTCATGGGGCCGGGGGCAGCGCTGCCCCATGGCTGGGCTGTGGGACGATGATGGCCCCAAAAGGACCCGGCACCCAGGGGCTGGGTGTCACCCCCAGGCTGTCCCCCAGGCTGCAGGGACCGGGCACAGCGGGCTCACGGCTGCTTCCCTGCAAGCCCCGAGGGATGCTCTGCTGGGGGGGGTCCTTTCACCCCATAACAGAGGAGCCCGTTTGGGGCTGCCTGCTGCTCCCAGCACCGGGGTGAGGGGGATTTAGGGCTCGGTGCCCCGGGGGAGCTTTTGTAGCAGGTTGGATGGGTGTTGTTGGGAACAGGGGAGAGGAAGGGGACTGGAGAGGCGGGGGCTGCGTGCCCCCAGCCCTGTCCTGCAGCTCTTACCATTCAATGCTCAGAGACCTGGGCCGGAAGGCAGACAGCTCGGCCGAGGCATACTCAGCTTTCCTTCTCTTCTCCTGCTTCTGCTTAACTGACAAGCGGTGGGCAAACCTAGAGAGGCTGCTTTCCGACCTGGGGAAGGGGAGAGGAAAGGCGTTAATGTCACTGCAGCACCCCGGGGCACGGGGCCACCCGATGCTGGGGGCTGCGAGGGGCACAGGGGGGCTCTGGGAGGGCCAGCAGCACCGGGACGGGGCGGTATGAGACTGGGGGAAGCCAGCCGGAGCCAGCAGAAGCTGCAGGAACACGGGCTGCTTCTGCTTCTTGCAGCACGAGGACGGCCGAGCGTCAGGCAAGGGAAGCGAAGCGGGGAGGACGGGCAGGCTGCTGCCAGCCCCAGCCCTGCCACATGTGCCCGCAGCCCCGGGGGGCTCCGGCACCATCCCTGCTGGCAGCACAGCCCCTGCTGAGCCCCCTGGCATGGCCAGGGCGAGGAAAAAACCTCTCCTCCTCCTCCTCTGCAGCAGGGAGAGGACATTGGGACATCGCCCACCGCCACCCGGCACCGCCGACCACTGTGCACCATCAGAGCCGGTGCTTCTGCTCCCCGGAGTCCCGACCAGCTTCAGCCGAACAAAATACCTCTTAAAATGCAATAAAATGAAAAGAAGGTATTTCTCAGAAATGAGAGCTCCCCGCCTTTCCTCACAGTAATTAAATAAGCCATGAGCAGCTAACAGTTTTTGTGCTTTTTTTTTTTTTTTTTTTTTTTTCTCCCGATACATTTTAAACACGGACATCTTCAATTCATTAACTCTGGTTATTGATTTATTTTTCAGCTTATGAATTGCTGTTGCGCAGGACGGGGTGGAGACAGCTTTCTGGAGAAGGCACTTGTCTCCACCATCACCACCGGGAAGGAGCTGCTCAGGCCTTCCAGGGCCATTCCTCACATTCTTGAGAAGAAACGCTACTTTGATGGCAAGGTTTGCCTTTAAAGAAACTCCACGAGAAACCCAAACCCCGGCTTTCCCCCTCGGAGCACTGGAGGAAAGGGCGTTGGGCGAGGAGCAGCTCAGGCACCCCGGGGAAGCCCCCGGAGCAGAGGCTGCTACACGCACCCCATCCCTGCAGCCTCGCCTCTCCCTTCAGCCCGTGCCAAAGTGCAGCGGAGAGGAGCAACGTGCTGGGCTGGAGAGGCTCAGGGCACCCTCTGCTCCTCTCCAGATGGTCTGTGGGCTTTGGGACCTGCCTGGGGCACACGTTCCTGTTGGCTCTGCTCGCCCCATCCCCACCACTCCACGCCCAGCCCTCCCTCCCGATCTAGGTGCCCACAGCTCAGCCCCATGCTGGGATATGGGGTCAGGAGCAGCTCGGTAAATCCCAAACCGATGGATGTCAGCAGCCACCAGCCACATGGAGCAAGCTCCTCATCCTCCCTCCTCCCTCCAGCCCGCTGGTGTGGGTGAGGAGGGCGTGCGTGGGCATGGGGAGACCCAGAGGGGTCCTCAGAGGGCTCCAAGCAGCTGGACCCCAAAGCTACGGCAGAGCCTTTGTTTCCTTTCCCAGTGAGAAAGCCCCGAGCACGTTACGGTCTCATCTGGCTATTTATACGGTGCTGCTTTACATAAACTGCGCTGCAGGAGAGGGAATGAATCATACCTGCTCTACCCGGGCTGCACGAGCACCAGCACAGCCGCAGCCGGCCCCGCTGCAGCCAGCCCCGTCCTCGGGGCCACGCGCGGCTCTGCACCAAGCTCCTCTTTGGGGACACCCCCGGGGATGTTCCCAGGTCCGTGCATCGTGCCTGGGCTCCGGGGCTGATGCCTGCAGCAGGGTGAGCCCCTAGCACCACGGGGATGCTGCGGTCACTACGCTTTCACCCCCCAGGTGCTCTCCAAACTCTCTAGATGCCTCTTTCCCTTGATCGGCGTTAGAGTCCTTAGGGTAAGGACAGGGAAACTGAGGCACGGAGCAGCCATTTGAGCAAGGAAGGTTTGCCTGTGGCTGCCAGCATCCGTCCCCGTGCACGCTTCACCGGCCAGCAGGATTTTTGTGCCTCCTCCCACGGCACCCGCACGCCCTGCCCATCACAGCAGCACCCGCCGGGCTCCCAGGGGTCCCAGACGCCGCCCGGGAGCCGAGGGGATGAGCAGCAAAAGCCATGGATTGAAACATCAACCGCAGCGATGGGGAGAACCGTCTCCTGACAACCAGAGAAGGTTGTTCAGCTACTGTGCTGTATCATAAATCACACCTCTCTGACTTGCCATCTGTCAGCCAGATTACACATGTTCAGAGTCCCATGTCAGCGTTTAAGTCAGAACACAGCATCTTTTTCCCAGAAATAATTACCGGCCCTGGAGACTCCTGCAGCAATGCCCGTGGAGTGCCACGACTCGTCCCTTCCCTCGCGGCAGCAGCTCGGCGGAGCAGAACCGGCAGCGACGGCGCTGGGGACACGGGGACGCTGCTGCCTGCAGGGCGGGGGAATGGGAAGACCGCAGGCGACTTCTGCCCCATAAAACCACAGCGTTGTGCCCACGAGGGGCTGGCAGGACCTGCACAGCCCCCTGGCACCAGCCCCGGCCACGGCCAGGCCCAGATGCTGGGGCTGAAGGCAGAGGGACCCCGCAGCGCCTGGCTGCGCTCTCCGGGAGCTCCAGCAACACGAGCCTGGGGGGCTCAGCACGGTGCTCCGACCCCACAAAGGGACAGGCTCTGGCTCAGCGCTTGTGCCGTTGATGCCCAGCCTTCCACAAAGGCTTTTTTTGGGGTCTGACCCCCGCACAGCTGCCTGGCAAAGCCCCAGCTCGCTGCAGCAGTGCGAGCAGAGCAGGCGGAGCGGGCTGGCAGCCTCACCGAGGTGTCACAAGACGCGGCGTCCCCGCGCAGAAACCTGCGCAGCTGCCCTTTCGGATGAGGACAAGAGTCTGAAGTGCTGCCCTCCGCCCCCTCGCTGGCCGGGCAGGCAGATGAGCAGTGACATTTCACAAAGCTGAATTAGGACAGAAAAACCCAGGGCTCGCTTCGTCCTTCTGGCTTCCCCAGCTGTGCCTAGGTGTGGATCTGACCAGGGGCGTGCAGTGCCTCGGTGCTGCCTCCCCCCGCGCCACACCACAGCGGGGAAGTGATGACAAGCAGGAAATAAATCACAGAGCCGGGCAGCCCCGTGCCCTTCGGCTCCAGCATCCCACCTGCCCCACGCCTGCCCTGCAGCTGTCCCTGTCCCCGACAGCACCCAGCCATGGAGGTGAGGTGACAGCAGCGGCACCTGCACCCGCCGGGAGCAGCCGTCAGCAGTGGCCCCAGCAGCACTCCAGTCCCACCAGCACGGCCAGCCCAGCCCGAGCCCCCTGCCAGCACCACGGCACGAGGGCTCGAGGCAGCCACGCAGCAGCCAGGGAGACATCTTAGCCCAGACAAGAATAACTCCCACTTGTTGCACTCGCTAGCCTGCGACTCGGGAGCTAGCATGTGCTCGTACGCCGCTGCAAATTAATCCAGCTCCTGCAAGGCAGCTGACATCCTCCTGAGCGGGCACGGGCAAGCCAAAGTCCCAGGACGAGGCATGCGGTGGCTGTCAGCAGCCCGGGCACTTCGCAGCACACAAACAAGCAGCGTTTTCAGCTGTTCCTCCCCTTGGGAACAGCGACTGCAAAACCAGCTTTTGAGCAGGGTTTGTGCCTGCAGGCACCCCCTGGCCCGAGCGCTGCGGGTGTCGAGGCTGGGAAGGGGCATCCCCGGGGTGGGAGCCGGCGCAGCTCCTGCGCTCCTGGCAGCTGGGCACTTTGGCTCCTGGAAGTGTTTTATTCGCACAGGTGCAGCCAGAATAAAAGAGGGAAAAAACAACTAAAGCCGGAAAGGTGCCTCCTGAGCAGGCAAAAGCTTTCGGGGAGAGAGCGGCTTCGGAGAGGGGACGTGCACACAGACACACGGCCGCACACATGCAGCCACCCCCCAACACGAACACCGCACGGCAGCCCCCGCTCCCTGCCCACCACCACGCACCTGCCTGCACGCCCTGGGCACAGCTCTGGCCACGAGCGTGTCCCCAGAGCAGCAGCTGGGGACAGGACCCCCGTGAGCCGGGCACTGCTGCGGTGTGCCGTGCTGTGCCGTGCTGTGCCGAGCCGTGCCGAGCCGTGCCAGGACAGATGCCCGGGAGCCCCGCGCTGATGCTCACTCACCTGCACAGCCTCTGCTGCCTTCCCTCCGGGCTCCGCAGGTCACCCCCCTCCAGAGCAGCAGCTCAGCCAAGAGCAGCTCTTCGGCAGCGTCCCTGTCCCCTCGACGCACAGAGCCGCACGCACGCTCCCATCCCGGCCGGGAGCACAGCCCCGCCGCGCCGCCCTGCTCCCACCCGCGCTGCCCGAGCTCCTCAGCCACCACCTCTGCCTCCCTCACCCATCACCTCAGGTTTCTCGCTTGGTCTGTGCTTGGCTCTTTTCTTTTTTTTTTTTTTTTTCTTTTTTTTTTTTTTTTTTTTTTTTTTTTCCTCCCAATCTTGTTTCTATAGAAACGAGATTAGCAGAGGGGGAAATAAAACAGCCCCATGTGACTCAGATTCCGACACTGAAGAATCTCCCGGTCGCGCTCGCCGGTGCTTTACATAACAAGGAGCCTGCGCGGGCTCCAGAGGGGACCTGGTGCGGCACCGGGGGACCACCGGGCAGATGGCAGCAATGCCACCACCTCAGCCCTGGGGCCACCGGGACCCCACTGGTGGCTTTGGGCTCCCTTCATCACACCCAATACAGCAACGTGCCACCAAACCCGCTCATGTCCCCTGAGGACACGGAGCCTCCGCCACAGCCCCTCTTTGTGGTCCATTTGTCTCAGGTGTGGAAGGGGAGAACACAGAGAGCCACCGAACGCTGCCCTGGCTCTCACCAAAACTTCTGGGGTACCCAAGTGAGGCTTGAGGAAGGGCACCCCAAGAGCCCTGATGCTGAGGCACTGCCCTGCCCCTGCCCCTGTGGCTCGGGATGTTGGTTTTGGTCAGGGAACTCCAGTCGTGGTGGCCTGGCCGGTGAAAACACGGGGTGGAAGCGCCGGGGACGCCGTGCCTCTCGGTGTGCTCCTTCACCTCGGGGACAGATCTCACTGCAAGGGCTGGCGGTTCCTGCCCAGGTGACACACTCAGCGCTTCTGCTGCTGATCCCCAGCCTGTTGGCTCCGCACCCGTGCAGGGCGAGGAACTCAGCAGCAGCTTCTCCTGGTGCCCAGGTTCCCCTCGGTACTTCAGTGCCCCACTTCTCGCGCTGACTCAGCCGTGATTCCCGGCTGAGAGCTGTTGACACCAGAGCCCCGGGGCCTGCCCTTGGGCTATCTCAGCAGGAACCTCTCCCCCTGGAGAGCGGCACATCGCTCCCACAGGCGCTCGTTTGCCAGCGATGAGCTCAGGACAGATGAGGCAGCGTGACGGAGCAGCTGCTGGCAGCCACGGCTTGAGCAAGTGCCGGGTTCAGAAGTGCCCACCCGGCCAAACCTCTCCATGCCATGGGCTTGTCAGAGCTACAGAGGGCTCTGAGCTGAGCAGGGGATGCTGAGGGGGTGTGGGGGGGTCCTAGGCCTGGAGGGGGTCACGGCGGGGATGCCACAGCGGGGAGAGAGGTGCAGTGGCAGCAGCTGGTAAAGGAAGAAGCTACAAGAGCAAAGCGAGATCTGAGCCAGCCCAAGGATGCAGTGCTCAGGACAATCGGCTGTGCTGGGGGCCCCCGAAGCACTCCTTGACCAGCTGCCTGGTGAAGACCCGGGGCAGAGCACGCCTGGGGCCGGCTGCTGACATTGAGCACACGTTGGGAGCATCAACAGTGCTAAAACATCGTGAGTCCACACGCACGATGGGTGGAGGCAGGCAGACTGAGGCCAGGCTGCTTCCCCAGGAAGGGCAAAGCCACACAAGATCCCCTGCACAAGATCCCCTGTCTGAGGTATGCTACCGGGGCCCCAAAAACTTCCGCCAGCAGAACGGCTTTGATACGCACGGCTAATTATAGCTGGCATTATCAGGATGCATCACAATTAGCAAGGCAGTGGATATTTTCTATTTCTGATCCGTCACGCCAGGCGGGTAGGTAGCCCCGAGGATGAAAGGAGAAGGGAAGCAGGGGGAAGAAGGACGGAGATGCCGTACGTGTGTGTTTAAATCAGCAGCGCAGCTGTTTCTGAGCCCTGTGGAAAACCAGGTTGTCGACGGAGGGTATTTATAAAGCAGGCCAGGAAAGCAACTCGACACATCCTTCCAGCGCAGCCCCCTAAGCATCCCTGGCAGCCCCGCTGCCCACTCGCTGCCACCCAGCTCTCGGCACCTTCTGGGTGCAACCCGAGGTCCCCCCGGCCCCACGGTGAGGCCTCGGGATGGTTTCTCGGGCTGGCTCTGCCGTGCCATTTAGAGGCTGGATTAAAGCAGCAGCCAGGAAGAAATCCAGCCTCCCACCCCGCTTGCCTCTCCCTGGCCTCTGCAACATCCAGCACCAGGCCATTTGCTTCGGGACCGCGGAGCAAATGAAAGAAATAATAATTCCTGGAACTGGGTGACGTTTTTAAAACTTTTTCTTGTTTTCTTTGAAAAAGGGAGTTTTGTTAAACTTACAGCTTTTGCTGCATAGAATTTGATGCAAATCCAAGCAGAAGGAACCGCCTGATGAGTCCTAAATTAAAATGTTCCTTTGTTTTGGCTTTCAAACATCGCATTTTAATACCAATCCACACTCAGAACGGAAGGTAAATTTGCATGTCATTCCCCTAAAAATTCCTTGCCAAAGCGATGATTTCGTTCATTTGCATTTCTCCGACAATGCCAGCTCTCCCCTCTGACCAGCAGCTGTCCGCTCGCAGGGACGGCGATGCTGGGCACGCACGCCCGCGGCACCCGGCTGCACCGTGCCCGGGGCAGAGCCACCCGCGTGCCACCAGGCCAGCACCGTGCTCTGGGGTGACTTTATCAACGCTTCCCCTGCTCCTCTTCCTGCTCGTGGGGAAAGCTTGGGCACACACTCATTCGTGGCACATATTCAGACTGTCATGGCTCGTACAGAGAGCCTCAAAACCCAACCTGTTTTTGTGTAGGGGATTTCTTCAGCCAGTCGTGGTGCTCAGTGTGAAATAAAATGGGCAGAAACTGTTTTTCTCATGGAAAATCCTTGCCATTTTGCTTATTTTAAAGGACTCTGCCATGGAAGTGCTGGGGCATGCTCCTCCCCGAGCAGCAGGACAGAGCTTTGGCTTCGGTCAAGGCCAAGGGACAGACAGAGGAACATGCGAGCTTCCCTTCTTGCCAGGGGCCAGGAGGGTGCCACACACAGCTCTGGCAGCTAGTTGTCATGTTAAGGCTTTTATCTTAATTAATAAGATACCAATGGCCTGGGAAAATCAAGAAGGAAGAGAAGAGAAAAATCCAACAACTCCCTTCTCTCGCATGCAATCTGCACAGGCACATGATGAGGTTCCTGGGGGAGCTCAGCCCTCCCGAGGCGTTTCCTCCCCACAAAACCTTGGTGGCATCTTGGGGCACCCTCGAGATAAAACATTTCCCGAGCCAGCTGGAGCACATCCCCCTGCTCGGCGAGTATAGAAGAGGAGAAGCCCTGGCAGGGCACGAGCAGTGCTGCTGGCACTTTGGGCTGGCACCCAGGGCGCTGCTGTGCCACAGCCCAGCTCCTCCAGCTCCTGTGCTGCTCTGCCGAGCCACGCACAGCCCCGGCATCCCCACCCTGCCCGGCAGACCTCAGCCTGCTCCCCTCTGCGGGGGACAGACCGCCCCGGGGGGACCTGCTATTGTTTAGTCTGAAGGCGGCACTCACGCTGGAGCCAAGCCTTGTTTTAAATGGCCCTGCATCCAATGCTCGGCGCAGGAATGGAAAAGCTTGTTATTCTGGGCTCCCCGTCCACCAGGGTTTTCCAAGTGCAGGAGAGGAGTGATGTGGTTAACGCGAGCTGGCCGCAGGGCCTCCACGGTTTTCCTTTTTGGATGGCCATCAACCTCGGGTGGACCACACCGCCTGAAGCCCTCGGCCACCATCTGGCGGGTGGGCAGGTGCCAGGAGCTGCACGGGCACGTGGGCACGCTCGTGCAGGGTGCCGTGGGGAGGGCCAAGCAGCTTGGTGGAGCCGGGGGGCTGCTCTCTGCACCTCGTCTCCTGCAGAAGGTGAGCAGTCACCAGCGCCACCAGTTGGGCTCCCAGTCCCAGGATGGGCAGTGGGAGGGTGCTGAGCCAGGGGCTCACATGTGGGACTCGTGCACAGCCTGGTTCGCTGGCAGATCTGTGCCAGGGCTGTGGACGATGCGGTGAGCCCCGGACCCACCAGGTCACAGTTACAAGCACATCTCCACGCTAAAGCAAAATTTCCCTCTCCGATTTGCATCGAAGCACGCTGTTCTCTGCTCACACTGCTCCCTGAATCCTCAGGTCTTCCCAGTCCAGCGAGACCCCCTCACCACCAAGACTGAGGCACTCGCCCGGTGCTCTGCCCAGCACTGAGCTCGTGGCCAGGAGGAGAGCTTAATGGCCTCAAAACCACCAGGGATGGGGCAACATGTCCCTGCAGGCAAACTGTAGCTCATCCAAGCTTCTTCCCGGTGCAAAGGTCCTCTCCAAAAAGCATGGCGAGGATTTACAAAGGAGAATGGACCAAGAAGGGGAGAGGAGAAAAAAGCACAAGAGAAGAGCCCTTGGCGTGCCGCCGGTGGCAGCCTCCAGCCCCCGTCTCCTCCCCACGGCAGGGAAGCGCCACAGAGGTTTGAGGGACTTGAAGGGCTTTGCAATGCAATAAAAACATTCCTGCCGGCAAAGCATGAAACCCCAAAAGTTTATGGGAAACCACTGTCTTCGGATGTCTGCATATCTTCAGGCATCCTGGGAGCTGTAGTTCAAAGAAACCAAGAAAAAAGCAAGCAGCCGATAATGATGGTTTCTGGACGGAGGCTGTGTGACTATTGGCTCCCACATGAAAGCCCGCATTTCTGGGATGCTGAGCACGTTTCTGCAGCCAAGCGAGAGGAGAGCTCGTTGGCGGCTGGGGCACGAGGGACCCAGGAGGGAGGGAGGGCAAGAGGCACCCGCAGCCAGGGGGCCGAGGAGGAGCGAGCGCCACGCTTTGGAGCAGGCACGGGGGGAGCCAAAAGCCGGCCACCCAAGGGAGCGACGTGCCGCAGCGCTGGGAGACCTGCTGGGTCTGTGGGAAACGTGCTCCCCGAGCGGGACGGGGCCCTCCTCCGGGCCAGGCTGCAGCACCACAGCTTCCTCTGAGCTCTGGCACCCCACGGCCTCACCTGTGAGCTCATGCTGAGGTGCCTCGGTTTCTCCTTTAGCTCCCAGGTCTTGGTGTGTGACCACCGGCACTGCATGACCCCGCTGCATCTTCACGACCACGTGGGCCTGGACGCAAGGTAGCAAACGGCCATCTCCAGAGCAGAGCCTCGGTGAGGGAGCAGGAGAGAGCAAGGCTGCTGTCACAGCCCGTTTCCGAAGGAAAAAGCAGCCATATGGACGCAGAGCCTCCTTCAATAGCTCCGAGGAACGCGCGCGCGCTGCCAGGGTTTGATACAGGTTGGCTCAGCGCTCCCCAGACACGTAACGCACCTTCTGCAGCCCAAAACGCAGCCATCTCGCCGAGCCTCTCTTTCAATTAACGCTGCTCTAAAGATCAGGTTAAAAACGCTGACGTCCGTCCATTACACCAGGAGCCGTTCCCAAAGCTACTGTCTCTTTTTCAAAATGAGCCAAAGCAGCAAAGGGTTATTAACCGAGGGGAAAACGAGGACAGGGAGGGAACGTGCTGTTCTTTGATGGGAACTGCGCTAATGAGCATTACAAAAATACAGATCAGAAAACCTCAATGACAACTTCAACCCTAGAAACGCTGCGGTGAGACCTGCAGCAAAACAAGGGGGAGAACAGAAGGAAAAACCAGCCGTGGCCCAAGCGCCGTACAGCAGAGGGGACCTCATGCGAAACCCCTGGGTCCCAGCAGCAGGCTGTCGGAGTGAGCTGTCTGAGATCTTTTACAGGACCGGGTCCAGCAAAGCACCTACTCGTGTGCTTATCTCGCAGGGTAAGGGTGGCCTGGGAAGCGCAACGCTTCATGAAAAGGCACTTTTTTGGACTGGGGCCATGGCAATGGAGCTGAGTGCTCCAAACCCTAACCTGAGCAGGACCTCCCAGTGCTGCCTCTCCCCTAGACAAGCAGCGAGCCCATGCTGAATGTCAACCTATATTTCAGGTGTTTAAAAATAAGCAAACTCGCCCCTCTCTACAAAATAACAAAAATCCTGGAAAAAACAGAGCACAAGCTGTGCCTTCACACCTCCCCCACCGAGCGCAAACCCAGGACAAGCGAAAGGAGGCTAAGTCCAACGAGAGGCAAGTTTTCTAACCAAAATGTTAGCACAGCCCTGACGCTCGTGGTGACAGGTACCGGCGCTGCGGGGAGCCCCCGGGCTCCCAGCGCTGCGCGGGCTCCGCGGGAGACAGGGGCTGGACCCCGGCGGGACGGATGCGCTAAATTAGGAATGAAAACATTCCCCCCTTGGCAGAAGGGGAGGCTCAAAGTGAGCCCTTGTCCAGCACAGCCAGCGGGTGAAGCAAGACGACGACGACAGCTCTGCCAGAGTCCAAAACATACTCGAGACTTGTTTTGAATGACTCTACGCGCAGCTTTAAAACGCTTAAAAATTTCCATCTGACCTGGCTGCAGAGCTGGGGGGGGGGTGAGGAGAAGCTGCGTTTTGTGTCATACTCAGTTTTGTTTCCACGCAGCCGATGCGCTGACCCCGACGTGAATTTTTTTCACCAGGCAGTGAAAAGAGAGACCTGTCGGGGAGGGCAGTGCTGAGAGGAGCAATGGGATGTCTGTGCTGTGGGTGCGGGCAGCACCGGGTGCTTGGCAGCCCCCGAGGAGCAGGGTGGCTCCGGGGGCTCGCACTGTGCCAAGCCGTGGGGGTGACGAGCCCGGCGGGCAGGGCAGCGGCAGCGGCCGGTGCCCAACGCTCCTGCCGGCGGCTCGGCACCGCAAACAACCCTGCAGGAGGGAAAAGGGAGAGGAAGAATCCCTTGAGGGATCCGCAAGGCACCAACGGAGCTAAAAATAAGCCCTGACAACAAGTCGGTGTAGAAACAGAAAACCAGGATCCCTAATAATAGAGGGCTGTCAGCCGGAGGAGGGAGACGCGCGGCACCCCGTGCACCGGTGCTGCCAGGCCGCGGTGCAGGGCCGCGGGGTGTCAGGGCTGAGGGACAGCAGGGCAGTGCTGGGGGGGACAGCAGGGACCTCGGGCCTCACCTGCGGCACGGACAGAGCCCGCTGCCCCGTCTGGAAGAAGCAGCAAACATGTCTCCGAGGTCCTGGTGGCTACCTGCAGGCAGCGCCCCGCTCTCGGGCAGGAAGGTGTGTCTGCGGGGTTCCTCGCTGCTTTTCATCTCTGTGTTTTCCAGTTCCCTCTCAGGGCAGGCCGGCCGGCTCCTAGGAACCGGGATGCTCATGCCAAACTCCTCGATCCCTCCTCCGCTCCTTTCCAAGCTCCAAAGTCAAAGCCAAATCTGTCCTTCCCAGTGCCGGTCACCATCTTCCCCACATCCCTCAGATGAGATCAGGCCGGTGTTGGGACTCATCCCTGCAGCTGCCCGTGTTCCCTTCAGCTATCCTCCCCTTTCCAGGCCCCTCCAAGGATGCGTGCCCTGATCCAGGCTTTCCATCCCCCTGAACATGTGCCATCGCAGACAGAAACATCGGAGCTCAGGCCACAGTGAGCTCACAGCTATACGGCAACAGAAACATTCTTGGAAAGTGCACAAAGGGCTGCGGGTGGCAACTCGCTCACACCGTGAAACCCAAATGGGGATTTCAGGGCTTCACGGGACCAGAAATCCCTGCCCTGGATGCGAGGGCAGTCGATGAGGAGTGCGCAAGGGCCTGGGCTTCACCCACCAGGCGCACACAGAAATCCAAGCACCCGCCCTGGTGCCTGCTGCTGCCCTGCACAGCCCCGGGGAGGTGGGGGGACCCTGTTCTTCCCCATCCTGCCACGCTGTGGGGGAACATCCGCGGCCACGGTGGTCCCCTGCATGCCTAGGGTTGGTGACAAAGCGCAGGGCTGGAGGGACGCAGGGCAAGGACAGGCCACCGGGGAGAGGGGCACCGGAGCCGGCGGGGAGGTAACTCGATGACTTTGGCCACCAAGTGCCCCCCCCGCACACCGCCCCCGGCATCAGGCTCGGGTGACTAATGCTCCAGGAAGGGGACGCTGGTCTCCTGCAACGCTACCCGCTGCTAATCCCGCGGGTTTATCTGTCACTTCCGCGCGCCGGGAGCCAGCAGCACCCAGCCCGGCGCTGCGGAGCCGCACAGCGCCCGGCCCTGCTGCTCCTGCTCCCTGCTGCTCCTGCTCCCTGCTGCTCCTGCTCCCTGCTCCTCCTGGCTCTTGTGGCCTGGCCGGGGACCCCGTGTCCCCCATCCTCCGTATTCCTGGCACCTCTCCTGCGTCCCTGGAGCAGCCACGGGGACGTGCTCGCCGCCACGGGCACCAGCACCGGGAACCTGCAGCCGGTGCCGGCCGATGCTGTGCAAGTGCTGGGGCGTGTGGCTCGGCGCTAACCCAGCTCTCCTGCTCAGGAATGTCCAAATAAATACCGAAATGCATAAAAAGGACATAAATAAGGTTGCCTGAGATGGCTGTTTGTCTCCCGCCTGGCCAGGACCCCCTCGGCCTTGTTACTGTTTGGCTTGGCAGATGACAGCCGGGTAATTTGTTTCCATTGCAATGAAGTTCTAATTAACTGGAATAAACTTTTTACACTAAGTGTGTTTGTTTAACAAACTGGCTCTTTCAGAGCCTCACCGAGACCTGATTGATGCATGTGAGGGGAGTGGAAACACGCTGGGTGCTCGGGCATTAAAGATGCAGTGTCTGAGCAGGCCGGGCTGAAAGGGCTCTCTCTGTGTTTGGGAAATCAAAAATGACACCCCCGATGTCTGGGCCGGGGTGCGGGTTTCAGCGTGGCCTTTGTGTATTTAGGGCTTCGCGTTCACTTGCAGAGCCCAACAGGTCTCTGAGCAGCGAGGCACGTGGGGACGCAGCAGTCCCTGGTGCCGACAGCCCCGATGGCTCCGGCCATGCCACCGCCAGCAAAACCCCCCCTGTGCCGTGCCGCTGGGGGTGCTGAGGGTGAAACCCCCTGGAGGGACCCCACAGGATCCTCGCTGGTGAAGCCAGCAATTGATAGCAGTGAGAACAAGGCAGTCGGGAAGCAGGCGGAGGGGATCTGGGCTCCCGGTGGCGCTGGGTGAGGACAGGCTGGCAGGGAGCAGGGACCTCCTCATCCCCGCAGAGACCCCGTGGGCTTGGGACTGGCAAATCTGCAGGACAAGGCTCCAGCACAGCCGGGCTCCTGCGGGTGGCGGGGTGCTGTGCACAGGCAGGGGGACTCGCTGGAAACATCTGGGAAAGGGCAAAACACCCGAACGGCAGCACATGAGCTGCACCCTCAGGACGGCAGCTTCTCAGAGCTGAAAACAGAGCAAGGACCCTCAGGACGAGCACTGATCAGCCCACCCACTGGTGGCCTGGCACCCTGGGACACAACGTGCCATTAGAAGAGGGACAAGAGAGGAACACAGCGGGGAAGCAACAACAACCCCACTGCCGGGGCGCAGAGCCCCATCCCGGCCACCACACCGTGCGGTACGGCCTGCGCCTGGATGCGCCCCGAGCTGTGCTTCAGCTGTCTAACGAGACAGCAGCATGAATAATAAGCGCTTCTGGAAAACAAAGCATCTCTGACACGAGGGGAGAAGGAGCACAGCTGAGCTGTCCCTCGCTGGATGCGTTTTCTTTCCTATCTCCCACCACAAAGAAAAGCCTGTAACAGCCCCTGCTTGAGACCTGTCACCTCCGGAGGTTTTCTTGAGGCATTCAAGCTTTTGGAAGGCTCGACTTTTCTATTTTTAAACGTAAAATTGCACATTGCGCTGCTTGCGGGTGGGGTAGGGTTCATTTTGCTGCCTCCTTTACCTCGTTCTTCTCGATGCACTGCAGGCGTTTCCATTTGCCCAGGGCATGGAGCCATTTCCTCATGGCTTTGGTGGTGGGCAAAGATGTAACCGTGTGGGTTGGGAGCAGCCAGGCAGGGACAACGGGACCTGAACACAGCCCCGCTGAACACAGAGGGATCCCCAACAGTCAACCTGCCTGTGCTGGCCACAGCTCGATTCAGCCAGGTCTTTAATTAGGTTCTAATAGAACTATCCAGTGTTTCTTCAGCAATTGCTGTAGGCTCCCCCTACCCTCAGCTGCATTTTATGGATGTGTCAGAAGCCACAAAGTGGCAGCACAGGCGGCAGAGATTTGTCCAAGCCACCCCTCCAGGCTCCCTCTGCAGTCATGGGAGAGGCTGGGCACTTCCCAAGTGGGATTTGTTTCCCCAGGAGCTGGATGGCGATGCTGGAAGTGGTGCCTTTTACATGGTGCCCCAAGCCAGAAGAGACACCCAAGCACCCGTGCCCTCTTGGCTTCCCACTCTGCCCCCCGTGGGACTCAGTGTGCTGGTCTGCCTCCTGGCTTCGCTAATGACAGGAACCTGTGGGAAAACTCCAAGCCTCAGATCTCACCTTTGCGCACGCTGCTGTTAGGAAGCAGCAAAGGCAACAAATTTCCCTCCTTTAATGTCCTTAGACGTACTGTTCCCTGAGCAAATTAGTGCCATCTACATGTCTCCCCACAGTCTGCTCAGCGCAGCCCAGGTAAATCAGCATACTGCCTGATTATCCCCCGGCTTCCCCGAGCAAGCCACACCACCAGAAGCACCACGCTTGACAGAAACCTGAAACCTGACTGCTTTCAAGGCTAACGCTGTCATTTCCACCACCGTGGGCAACTCTTGCCTTTGGTTCTCTTGGAGCTCCAGGGCTGCAGCTCTCCGCACCTCGTCGCTACTGGAGCAAGGAAGGAGGTCACCAAGCTGGAGGCAACACGAAGGCTTGGAGAGCCTTGGATGGGCTTGGAAGGTGGTGTCCCAGGAGATTCTGCCTGCCAGGCTCAGGAGCACGAAAATGCTCTCCTGCAGAACAGCGTCTGTGGCAGGCGAGCCCAAGAACACCTCCCGTGCTGTCACACTCCAAGGAGCCGCTCAGACACAAGCCAGGCTGGTTGTGCAAAGGCTTAGGTGAGGACAAGCTTTTGAAGGGCGTGCTGCCTGATCTGATTTCTCATCACTCTGTGGCCCAGCTGTCCATCTGGCACCGCAGGTGAAAGCATGGGGAGAAAATACCAGGAGTGTGTGTTTGAATAAAAAGCCAGAACAATCTGGTTGTTCCTTTTCTTCCTCCCTTCCCTACCACAAAAGCCTCAGAAATGGTGCTGGTGCTTTGCTGACAGGCAAGGCAGCAAGTTGCCGTGCCACCAGCACATGCTCTTGACATGACGTGGGGCAGTGAGGGTGAGTAAGGAGCACGAGGAACTGGAAATTTTCACTCACGGACAGAAATTTCACGCTCTCGACACCGCTGAAACCTGCTACATGAGGTCAGGAGACAGAAGCCTCTGCACAGGAGGGGTGAGCAAGGTAGGGGAGGACACTGCATATTTATGATGTGTGCTGGTTTTTCTCTACAATCACAGATCTATTACTGGTATGTGAAGAAATAAAGATGTACCTTTGCACCAAGGATCAAGACAAGACACCGCGCTGCATACCTGACCTGACACAGGGCGGCACGAGTTCAGCCTTAAATGCTTTTTCTCAGCGGACAGCAAGAAGTGGTGGGTTTGCAAGTCACATGCGAGGAG
Source organism: Aythya marila (assembly GCF_965140915.1). Taxonomy (NCBI): domain Eukaryota; kingdom Metazoa; phylum Chordata; class Aves; order Anseriformes; family Anatidae; genus Aythya; species Aythya marila. Next base: position 5,277,694 of record NC_139056.1, on the reverse strand, counting down.
ACTCAGAGAGCCAGCAGCAAAACACCATGTGCATTTCTAAACACTCCAGAGGATAACTTCTCAATCTGAAAGGCACGGCAGTCGACAGAAGGTCAAGCAGTTGCTGGCTGCCCGGAGACACAGCCGAGGCTGGCAGCTCTCCGCGTGGACCAACAAGAGGATGGTGGCAGCAGAGCTGTGCACGCTCCCTGCTGCAAAACAGCTGTTTTCACAAGGCAGGAGATGGGAGAAACCGACGGCAAAGAAAAGTTTTGAAAAAATAGAATGAAAAAAATAAGAATTCCGTAAGTGGGGTTTATTGAACGTCTGTAAAGCCCCGTTTTGCAGTTAGGAAAATGAGCAAGTGGCTTAAAAACCCTGTTTGCTAAATGAAGGCTCAGAGTGGGAATGGAATACACAACAAAGAGTGGACAATCTCTACGAAAGATTACAACGTGTAGAAAGCTGATAAGGAAAACTAAAGATAGAAGGGAATAGAAGAAAATGCATGGCTGGGACAGGCTCCGCACATCTGCTATTTGGAGCCCAACAAATTTTCTCAACTGGCCCATTTTTAGGCAGAGGCAGTAGCCTCTGATAATGATACAGAAAAAGCAAACACGGCCAATAAATACTTATTCTGTATTTGGGGAAAAAGGCAAGAATAAGGCACTTCGGAGGAGAGCAGAAGCTTTCCTAACCCATCGGTAACCTCGGAGACATCTCCGAAGCCCAGCACCACCAGCAGTCAGCGCAGGCAGCCTGCGTGGGGATGCTCCAGCAGCCCAGGAGAGCTTTTGGGCACTCGGCTGGCTCTGAGCAGGGCTCAGGCTGCCGCAGCCAGATGGCAAATGGCTCCGCTGCAGCAATACACAGAGCCAGCAGTAGGGGTGACCTAGTTAACTACTACATGGTCAGATGTAAGACCCAGAAGCCAGGGCTCATCTGGAATTAAATTAAGAAATAATTAAAGGATGCAGGTTATAATTAAAGTCAGTCAGCAGGTCTTTGTGGGAAAGAGATCTTGTCAAATGAACCTGATTTCATTCTTTAGTGAATCCAGGCTGAGTTGAAAAAGGCGCTGCGTACATTACGTCTGTGCAGTCAGAGCTCTAAGTGCTTCACCACACTCAGACTTTAAACGATAGTACTATGCAGTATCCATAAAGCACATTAAACAGATTAAGAGCCGGCTGACAGGTCTCAAACAGAAGTCGTCAACGGGGAATCGTTAGCGAGGTGTTTTCAGCGAGGCTCCACGGGGAGCGCGCTAGTCGATAATTTCACCAATGATCAAGAAGAAAATACAAAATCCTGGCTCGGAAAATTAGCAGGTGACAGCAAGATTGATGTAACAGTAAATATTGATGAGGAGAGAGCGAAATGAGGGTTGCTTGGTAATGTCGAGCCCATTCAAACCCCGTGTACGAGGGAGCTGCCCAGCGCCACCGCACACCTACGAGGACGAATTCCCGGCCGCGGTTGTGAGCAGGGGCTGTGTCCCAGATGGGGGGGAGACTCCAGGAAGGCTCAAGGGTCACCACGGGTGAACAGCTCAGCACAAGGCCCTAATGTGATGCTGCGATGAAAAGAGCTGATGCGGTTCTTGGGGGAGAGGAGAGTTATATATATATATAACGCTGCTGGGTCCGATAGCGAAACACTCGTGCAATTAAGATGCCCGTGTTTAAAAGGGGACACTGAAAACCAGACAGGCTGAAGGGATGAGTCACAAAATTGATCCGAAGGCTGGAAAAACGTCCTGCTTCGAAAGACTTGAGCTACATTCAGTTTATTGACAGAAATTCTGCCCCCCTCCCCCCCAACCAGAGTGCATTTCAGAGGAGGAACCAGCAGGTGCCAACCACCCCGAGCCGGCAGACACAGAGCCAACAAGCTCCAAAGAGTTTCAGGTCAGGACCGGGTACCTCTCTGAGAAGCCTGGAGGGTTGGATGCCTCTCGGAGGCCAACCACAGTTGTTTCAGCTCACAGAGGAGCATGTGGGCAGCACCTGCAGCCCAAACCCTGTGAATCTGATCGTCCCTTCCCCACCAAACCCATGCCGGTGAAGCGCAGGGGGGCCCTGGAGCTCTGAGCCAGGTGACCCCGGAGGGAGCAGCTCTGGGGGGTCCCCATGAGGACATGGGAAGGCAGCGAGCAGCAGGCAGGGTGCTGGCTCCTGGAGTACGAGGTTGGGAGCCAGAAGCCCCAGGGCTGTGAGGAGTCCCCCGTGCAGGGCTCCTGCCAGCACCCGGAGGATCAGCAGCGCACCGAGCGGCGCGGGGCAGACCGCGGCCACTTCTCCCCCCCAGCTGCGCAGGCTGCTGCGGGTGGGTGGGAGCCCTCCCATGCCAAGAGCATCTCTGCGTTGACTCACTGCCGCAAACACTTTGCTCTCCTGCTCAGAGAACACAGGCTTGGTTATTTTGTTAAAGAATGCCCGTCTTCCTACGCCTGATTCCCTTTCCGTGATTAATGCCGAGCGTAGCGAATGCAGAAGGGCTGCAGCTGGTGCATAGGTGGCTCCTGTGCTGCTCTCGTGCTCCCCACCCAGAAAGAGGCAGCACAGCCCCAGCTTTGATCTTTTCAGTGCCCCCACCACCATACCAGGGACACCCGGCCATCCCACGGCTCCTCGGCCCCTCTGCATTCCCCTCCCCAGCATCTCTCCAAGCTGGACGCGCTGTCCTTCTCCTCCTGGCTGACCCAGAAAATCCTTTTCTTCGCCCTCAGGGAATGTCTCCTCCACGTTTCCCCTGAGGGAAGAGGGGGGCACAGTGTGAGGACCGGCCCCAAGCCCCCAGAAGCCAACTTGGCAGCACCAGGAGAGCGCTCAGCTCACGGGACTGCGCAGGACGGGACAGAGGAAGCACAACGGCAAGACACCAGTGCTGGAGATGGGCATCAGGGCCAAGCAGGTTTTTAATTGGACTGGAGGTGAAATTACAAAAAAAAAAGAAAAAAAGATTAAAAAAATACAGCTTTGGTTTAAAGAAAGGGGCTGGGGGGATAGGAGAAAAAAGCCCTTCAAGTTTCTATGACAACCAGCACAGCAAGAGCCTGCACTGTAATCTCACTTAACACATTAAAAGCTGCACAGAAACAACTAAACCCTAAACTTAGTTCTGCTGGAGCCGGGCACCGTGGGCTCCTCCAGCCCCAGCCGTTCCTCCTTCTGTCCAGCGGGGCTGAGGCCGAGCAGCTCCTCGTCCCCGCTCCCTCGGGCTGGGATTTGGTTGGGCTCCATGTGGGCACGGGGAGAGAAGGGGGTCCCTGCCCTCGGGTCTGGGTGCAGAGCACCCCACCATGATCCTCCCGCCCCATCAGCTGGAGGGGCCTGGGGCAAGCAGTGCCATACACCAAGCACCCAAAAAGAAAATGGTTAAGAATTGCATTTCTTCTTAGTTTACCAAAAATGTGTTCTTTGGTAGGACCTACCCAGCGTGTAACCTGGTGCTATTGGAGAGGTGCTCAGCACCTGTGCAGCACCGGCCCCCATGGGCAGGAGGCAGCAGGAGGTCTCCAGAAGACCCTGTGGGATCAGAGTGCTACTGGCCAGGACCACGCCACCTTATTTTACAAGGGCTGGGGAGGCTTCCCAAGGTCCGGGAGGAAAGCAGCAGAGCTGGCCGGAGGCTGCAGCACCGACTTCTCCTGCACTCTGCAGACATCCAAAGCTGGGAGCCACCTCCTGCCACTCGCACCCATCCTGCCAACCCTCCTCTCCTCGACAGCTCCACTCCAGATCCATTCTCCATCCCCCTGGCCAGCACTGGGCACTGCTCCCCCTCTCCCCAGTGCTCCCCTTGCACCATCTGCACCACCTCTCACGCCCCGATTTCCCTGTGCTTCCTTCTCCCAGTGCTTGGCACTTTGCAGGTGAGTCTGAGTTGCTCGACGAGGATCCCAGCCACTGCAAAAGAAGTCAGACCTTGCATGCATGTCCATGCTGTTGTCATTACCACTGTAATAATAATGCCTGAGTCAAGGAGGCAATCAAATGAACACCCCACTTAGGGACACATCTAGATGATTATGACGGCCTTTGATGCTTCCAAGATGTAAATACCGATTGCTAGATCCTTAAAGATGCCAGGGTTTTACAAGATAATGATTCAACGATGAAACGCTCACTTTCATGTAAGCGCTGGCACGGAAGAGCCTTGGTGTAAAAGATGAAATGTTCTACCTTAAGAGCAGGGCGATAATGAATTAGCTGCAGAGACGTCTTGGCAGAATGAATACTGCAAGGCAAAACAAACACAAGATGCTGCTTTACGTAAGGCGGTTTCAGAGGTTGGTTGTGTTTACACCTCTGAGGCTGAAGCATGGGAGGTGGGTGGCAGTCTTTCATCCGAAACGGAGACAGAGCCATAAGGTGCGCCTATAAAAGGGCCGTGGGATGCTGCTGGCGCGAGATGTGGGCTTTGAGACATCGGGGCTCTCCTGCACGACCACGTCCTCCCTGGGGACTGAGCGAGCAGATCAACTGAGAGCCTTTTGTGTCGCTGCAGCAGCCTTGACACCTCCAAGTGCCTGGCAGTGAGCTGCTCCGCAGCGAGGCCGCCCTGACAGCTGAGCACCGCTCCCAGCCGAGGAGACAGCCTGGGCAGGCAGCTCCGGCAGCGAGTCGGTGACACTTTAATTAAAACCAGGTATTTGCTAGGGGGCTTTATGACTGCTGTTACAACGAAAATTTCCTTCTCCGTTTGAAGAAAGTGAGAAACTGTCAGTCCGCGCCTGACATTGAAGAGCCAATATATGCCACCGGGAATCAGCCGTCCTCAGCCCCTGCCAGGGCTGCTGAGTGAGGCCAGCCCTTCCCGCAGCCATCGGGCAGACGTGCCTGTCCCAGCAGAGCCCTGTCCTCTGTCCTGCCTCTCAGCACGGCAGCCCCTGGATCCAGCCCCTGGGGTGCTCCTTCCCCAGCTGATGCCTGCCAGAGCCCAGCTGGAGCGGGGCTGCGGGCGGGTTGCGTGGGGAGCTACGTCCCCAAGCTGCATCGGATGAGATCGATTAGGTTGGGATGTATCAGACACACAGCTCAGCCCGGGGAAGGTGCTGTGCCTGTTCTCATGGGATGCAGCAGGAGGCTGGAAGAGCCCTTGCAGGCGATGAATCCTGCACGGCTGGCGCGGTGCTGGACTCATGGTAGCCCCCAGTACGTCAAGCTCCTCTCTTGGGAATTTCAGCTACAGCAGCTCTTTGTGTGCCTGTCCTTCCTAAGGTGCTTTCTAGTTCATTCAGTTCTCAGGTGACACCAGTCTTTAAGATTAAGCCTTCTTGATCCAAGCAGCATTCTTGCATGTAATGTGGAAGAGGGAACGTTGCCTCCCAGACACACAAAAAGCCAGGATCTGCAGCTCCTGACATGGGCCAGGAGCTGGAATGACCCTAAACACCCTTGTGAAACCCTCAGAAGTCCAAAAATCTCCCCAGAGTGGGCAGCAACATCACTGCAGCTCTATCTGGGACCCCTGCCTCCCCACTGCACTGTGCTGGGTGCTTGCCCCATCGCTTTGGGGACATCCCAGCAAGAAATCTGTGCCCGGGACAAGCAGTGGCAAAACCCATTGCTCAGAAAACTTCTGGGACCCTTTTCTTTTTCCTTCCCTTTTCTTTTTCTCTAACCTGGACCTGCTGTGAAAGCCCAAAGGCACCAAGCAGCGAGCAGGGGGATGCTCAGCAGTGAGGCACCATCTCTGAGCACAGAAAAGGAAAAGCAGAGGAAAAACTGCCAGGTTTGCTCCAGTAGAGGCGGCCCTCCAGCCACCTGCTTCCAAGCTTCTCTCCGATCACCAGCCTGGCCATGTGGATGTGTGGATAAAACCCCCAGCTCAGCTCAGCTTTGGGAGCCAGCCGCAGGCTGCAGCCTGTGCTCCCATCCCGCATCCCGCAGGGCTCGGGGAGCACGGCTGCTGGGACACTGCAAGGGTGCTGTGTATTTATGTTTCAATACAATTACTAAGTAGATTTCTGCATATATATATATATATATATATATATATATATATATATATACATATATATATAAATGCTAGATGAGATATGTGTGTACATAAACCATGTATGCCAATATGCACAAATATTTAAGTGATAAGCATTCGCCCTTCTAGTGTAAAACCCCTGTAGTGTGAGGTTAATTATTCTTTAGTTTCAAGGCAAATAATTGTCAATAAAAACATACGGGCACAAAAGGTATATGAATCAAAGAATCACAGAATGGCTCAGGTTGGAAGGGACTTTAAAGATCACCCAGCTCCAACCCCCTGCCAGGGGATGCCACCCACTAGATCAGGTTGGCCAAAGCCCCATCCAGCCTGGCCTCGAACACCTCCAGGGATGGGGCATCCACAGCTGCTCTGGGCAGCCTGTTCAGTGCCTCACTGCCCTCCGAGTGAAGAATTCCTTCCTCACACCCAATCTCAACCTTCCCTCTTTTAATCACACGTAACTTTGCAAAACACGAGTGATATCCCAGCAAGTTAGGTAATGTAACATCCCTCAGCAGCTCGGCCAGACCTGCCTGCATCTGGGCTGCCTGCGAAGTGCCACCAGCTGCTGGGGACCCGGCGCTGAGCCCTGCCATGCAGGAGGGCTGCGGTGTCAAAAGCGGCTCTGCCTGGGGCAGCGGCGGTGCCAGCAGCAGCCGGAGGATCAGAGCGGAGCAAGCTGGGGGCAGCAGAACCACGAGGCACCACGGACTTCTGCTGCAGAGCAGCCACCAAGGAAGATAAATAGGGTGAGAATTAGGCCAAGCCAGATTGCTGTGATGAGACAAACCACACGGCCAAATTCACGGTGGCACAGGGAGCCAGAGAGCACCGACGAGCTCCTGGATCTGCAGCAGCTTCTGTCTGTGCCTGTACCCACTGCCCTGACCTGGCCCCGCTGCACACGCAGGGAGGTGGAAGGCTTCGTTCTCCGTTGTAAGGTAGAGAAATGCCCCCCATTTCTCTGAGGAGATGAACTACAAAAGCAGCACTATGGTTTTTGCTATCATCTACCACCACAACCCCCCTGCGGGAAAACTGACGAGTTTTCCTGCTCTTTTTTATGTTTTCTCCAAATCTCTGACAAAATCTCACAAAAGCTCCAGCTGGAAGAGGGACGCTAGAGATGCTTCAGTCTTTTCTAAGCATGCTCGTCAAAAACACGCACTCTACATGAGCACACAACAGCGCTGCGATAAGAAATCTCAGACGACTCTTAGTAGGGGTCACGGGCACACATTTATAAATCCCCTGCCAAACGTGTGTTGATTTTGTCATCGCATCTACGATGACTCCACAGCCTCCTGGGATACCCCTCTGATCTCCCACAAAGCTCCGTGGGATTAAACAGCCTGGGAAATGGTTCTGGCTGTGTTTTCAGAAGTCTTTTGCTGCCAGTGGTCTTGGGAAGCTGGTGGTCAGTGCCTTGGGGCAAGCGGACAGAGCAGCTCTGAAATGAGACTTTTTAGCAGGGGCCCAGGAGACTAGTGTTGAGCTTGCAAAAACTTCCAGTGCTTAAAGAGAGAGGAGCCAACAGATAACCAGGAACACAAAGGAACTGGCACTCCCCATGCCAGGCAGCAAGCCAGCAGCTCCTGAAAGGGTTTGGGGACACACTCTGGCATCCCAGGACACTCCAGATGCATCTGCTCTAAGTGTAAACGGGATCAAGAGGGGAGGGAGGATGCAGCCACAGTGCTTGCTGTGGGCTCAGCAGCGCTGGGAGCAGCTCTGTAGGAACATTTGGGAAGCAACAAAAATTTGGGAAGGAAAAAAAAAAACGAGAGCAGAAGCCCAGTGAATTTTGGAGGAGAGAAGATGTCCTCAAACCAATTCCCTTTTAAATCTCCAAACCACACCCTCCACTGACGATCCTGCGTGTCAGAGCACTACCCCACAACTTCAGAAACATCTGTGGCATTTTTTTTCAGAACAAAACAGGCGATAACATAAGGATGCTTTACTTCTCCCAGACAGAACAGGAGCAGTACAGGGTCCGACACGCGAACGTGCTCAGCAGCACAATGCGCAGCTGTTTCGTGGTCAGGGCCGGAATTGAAATTCTCACCATGGGTTTTTGTAGAGTTCGCCTCCATCCAACCCATCGTGCTATCAGACACATCCTTCCAGCAAAGAGACAACCTTCTTGCCTCGAAGGTGCCACGCTGCCGCAAGGCTCTGGAAGTGCTGGGTGCAACAACATAACCGGCCTGAGAGAGCGAGCTCTGTTTGCATTTCAATACGGGTCGCAGAGGTCGACAGCACTGTAAGTGCTCCGCTTGCTCTCGCTCGCTTATGGACTGTCGCAGCTTGCTCAGAGCCACGGCCAAGGGCACACACCAAGTCACCAACTGCTCGAGCTGGTGGGGTGATTTGCAGATCCTTTGTTTGTGTTCATGAATACGGTGGCCCCAGAGAGCCTCCTCCTTCTCTCTCACCCCTGCGGCTCGCCGCGATTTGCACTTAAGCTGACGGAGGAAGACAGGCGTCAATGTCAACGCAGGGGCTGTGGAGATGCGCGAGACCAGCCCGTTGCGACACGGAGCGAAACCCTTCAGCTCCCCACAGCAGCGCAGCTGTGCAAAGCAGGAGCAGAGGGAGCCAGGGGTGGGAGAGGTCACCTCCGCATCCCCGCTGCCCGGCCGCCAGGTCCCGGCTCTGCTCCCCAGGCTCAGCCAAGCTGTCGTGACTCCTCCTGACCTGATTTAATGATCTGCGTACGCCCCGAAGCCAAAGCGATTGACAGCCCTTCCACTGCTATCCTCGCTCCTGTAATTGCGGCAGCTATTCTTGTACGCCAAAATGTCTAATCTTAGTAAGCCACAGAGCTGCTTGATAATATGGACCAACCGGGAATTTCCACGCGATTACTCACCGCAGCTACTGGCACTTACTTGGGCTGGTAAAAGTCCTTCTTGTCTGCTGACCCCAGGCTCTGCAAGACACAAGACAAAACAGAAATGTTTCTTTAACCCTTTGCCAAGCAGGTTTCCCTGATGAAGACGCGTGGTGAGCAGGCAAAGCTGTGCCTATGGGTGCGTGGGGGCTGCCTAGGCAGGCTCGGGGCACCTGCAGCCACTGAGCACACCGCGGGCAGAGCCCACAGGCAGCTGGGGCTGTAACAGGACAGAGTCAAAGCAGAGGCACAAGGATGTGTTAGGTTTGAACCCAGTGGGTCCAGGCACAGCCAGGTCTGCCACCGCTTGCAGAAGGGTGGCACCTTGCGCCAGGAGGCTGGAAACAGGATGGGGTGCAGGGCTGGAGGAGACCCCAAACCTCACAGCCACTCCCTGGGGATAGGGTGATGAAATTCTTCCACCAAGAAAAACCACACCAGACCCCAAGCATGTGAAAGCCTACCAGGGACAGCCTGGCACACTCCAAGTCTCCCATTTGCTAGCACCTGCGGAAATGTCACAAATTCCACCACCACCACGATCTGCTCAAAGTCTGACACCACCCCAGGCACCCAGGGGTCTGCTGGAGAGCTGGGCCAAGCACGGAAGGGCCACTGCCACCCCAGGGCTGCAGGAGGGCAGGCTGCACAGGACACGGAGGATGCTTGCAGCGGGCCGGATGGACAGCCAGACCCACCAAACCTCCCCCTCCTCCTCCTCTGCTCGGGGACAGTCCTCACCTCACGCCCCGCCAGGACGGGGGCCAGCAGCCCGCAGCGCGGGGTGGCCCCACCACCACCGTCCCCGTCGTCCCCGTGTCCCCACAGAGGCATGTCGGCTCGTGGGCAGCGCTGGGGCTGGGGCTGGGGCTGGGCCGGCCGCCTGCTGGAGTTTTGCTCCACGGTTGCCAGGCAATGGCGAAGGCAAACTCTGCTTCTGCTTCAGCGGGGAGCAGCGGGCCCGAATGCTAATCAGGGGCGCAGGAGCAGTCCCGGCCCCGTACTGCCCCTGCCAGCACCCCCCAGCCTTGTTCCCACCCGGGGTCAAAGGAGCAGAGGAGGAAGGCCCCGGCTTGAAGCAGGCAGGGCTGAGCCGGGCCCAAAGCACCCCACGGCCCCAGGGGCTGCCAGGCCAGCGGGCAGTGTCCCAGCCGTGTCCCCCCAGGGTTGGGGGGCACCGGGAGCATGGGGCTGGGTGTATGCGGCCCTCACGCTCATCCCATGATGGGACGAGCCTTCCTCCAGCCTCCCCACAGGGAAAGGCTCCTCGCCAGCCCATTTGTTTCACCACCCTCGTGGTCTTCCTTGGGAAATGTCCTTGCACTGCCTCTGCCCAGCACTTGCCTCATTCTCGCTCCACTTCACCATCAAAGCAGGTAAATTCCTGGATGCAGAGCTGAAAGCAAGCCCCCACTTCGGGAACACCTCCACTCTTTCGGGCACAGCACTCCCACGAGACATTTCATTACTTCTTTAAACTCGACATCTAAACCACAGAGGGACGGTTCCCAAACTACGGCTACAACGCAGCTCCCGAGCCACAACAAATTCAGCTTCATAGGATCCCTGTGCCAGCAGGGATCGCGGAGAGCTGGCGGTATTTAAGGAGAAGCTGCAAGCAGCTTCCTCAGCACCCTCCAAGTGACACACGGGGATGTGCATCCTGCAGCCCAACCCCAGCCCAGCTTCAACAGCTCTGGGCCAGCAGGGAGCTGGTGAGGAGCGAGCAAAGCCATCGGCCACGGCCAGCAGCAAGAGCCCCATGGGCACAGCCGCTCAGCCCCGTTTGCAAGCCCCTGGGCAGGATGAGCTGCACGGGCATGCTCCCAGATGGTGGTGGGAGCTTGTCGAGCAGCTGGTTTTTAAGTCACAGGAAACTGGGAGGGTATGGGAGAGCTGGAATGAAACGGGGAGGCACTAGCTTCGGAGAGAGGAAAAACAAAACAATAAGATGGGGCGCGATTGTAGCAGGGACTAGCCAAAACATCTGATTTTGAGCCTTATTAAGAACATAGCTATCGAGGAGGGAAAGCCGAATTCCAGCAACATGTCCAAGGAATCAGGCCTGGAGCAAGGCCCAGAGCTGTGGATCAGCTCCTGGCTCTACCACCACCCCGCTGGCTGACCTCAGGCTCTTTCTTCCCTCTCTGTGCCTGAGCCTCCCCAGTTCCTTTGCCTCATCCCTCTCTTCCCGGAAGAAAGAGGAACCATGAGCGGCAACCAGGCAAAATTCCCACCGCATTTCAGGACTTTCTGCTGAGCACACGCAAGGGGCGAGGACGTGCTTTGACCACCTCTGCGAGAGGTGCAATTGATGGGTTAGCGGCAGCTGGAGGTGGCCACAGCAACACCCTGGGGCAGCGACAGCCCCGGCACCACCCCACAGAGTATGGCAATTTTGGCTGACAGCAGCAGGAGGGGACGATGGCCAAGAAGTGGTTGAGGGAAGGACCCCTGGGTGGAAAGACCACCATAAGGAAACAGTGGAATGAAACAGAGGAAGGCAACACAAAGCTGGAATCTTAGGAAAACCGTCCTGGCGCTCAGCTTGAGCAGAGTTTGAGCCAGCTCCAGAGGGGAGGGGTAGAGCAGCATTTCTATGGGCTTTTAGAAAGCCGACCTGATAAGGCATGGAGATATGTGCCAAGGGGACAATTCCTGGCCTTACAGGGACCTCGGGAGAGCTCTTCTTTTCCTGTCTGTGCCTGGGAACTGGAAGAGGCAGAGAGCTCCCAAAAATGAGCAAAAGGTGGCTTAACATTTTTCTTTGCTTTCTGAAAGGAAGGATAGTTCCTCCTGAACCGATACAGGCTATGGAGGCTTTTATCTGTGCAGTCATACAATAAAAAACCAAATGCCTGCCTTCGTGCTTGCATTATTACTGGTGGTCTACTGGCTGCCAGGAGAGTCATCTGCTGGTGGCTCAGGCACATCCATGCATAGCTGGGGTCTCCAGAGGCTGCGGCATGACAGCTCCACAACCAAAATAACTCCGGGAGCCACAGAGGCTCTGGGAGGCTTGCTGATGCTGCAGGGAGACCCTCGCCTTCCCGGGGGGACAAGGGGAGTGGCAGCATCCCTGAGTTCAAAGAGCCCCCCGCGTGCTCCGAGCCTCCCCACGCAGCGTGAGTCACCCTCCAGCGGGGCCGTGGCGCTGCCTCTCGTTTGCTCACTTCATTGATGACTCAGGGTTTAGGAAGCACGTTTTAAATCCCTTAATGAAATAATGGAGAGAGTCTTTTTTTTCTTTTTTTTTTTTTTCTTTTTTTTCAGCATGTATTTTTAAAACAAATACTTCAACGAGGCTTGCGCCCATCTCCATCACACCCTCCTGAGACACACGGCTAGGGGGACTGAGCCTGGGGGCACCCAGGGGACATAAGCAGCCCCCAGCACCTCCCAGTGGGGATGGGCAGGGAAGGAGGGAGCCCATGACTGGCCTGGACAAGCCCTGCAGAGCCCAGCGGTGCCCTGGGGCATTGCTCAACAGCAGGGCTGAGCCTCGGGGGCACACACCCTTCTGAATGCGGATGGGCGCTGATGGTGACCTCCTGCCCCTGCAAACTGCCCCAGCAAAACAAGGGAGCAGCAGAATGGGATGCTGGCACCACATCCACAGCTCCTGGGCCAGAATGCAGACTGCCAAGACCGGGGATTGTCTGCCAACTTGATTAAGAAAGTGTTGTCCCAAGCATGGCCAAGGTCATTACCATTACCCCCAGAATCCTCCCCATGTAAGAATAACTGACCCAGGCTGGTGCTGCGCTTGTTTTGAACACCAGACCTCTCTGCGTGATGCTCACAGCCCTTCTGCTCTTGCCTCCAAAAATGCAACATCACAAGAAGCACCTTAGAAATGGTAAGAGGGTAAAAGGAAGGTTAAAAGGATGAACTGAGAGATCAGAGTGGTTTTATTACCATAAAGGAACCACCATAAGGCCACTTGCCCAGATTGTTAAAAAAGCACCCCTTGCAGGTTGCTTTTAACCTGCCTGTAAAAGCTCAGCCCCCTGGGCTAGTGGGGCAGCACCAGCAGCACCTGGACCCTCTCGGAGGCTGGCCCTGTAGCACCAGGACGCAGAGAGCAGTGCCTGCCCATGTCCCCTTTGGTGTTTCCATCGCTGCTCTTCCCAAAGCTCCTCACCCGCAGGACAGAGCAACCCCACAGGAACAACACAGCACCCTGGCTGGCTTCAGCACTGCCCCAAAATCCCCTTTTAAACACCACATTTTGTACAAAATGTCAAAGGCATCCGTGGGCTTGGCTTTTCGTTCAAACCATGACCCACCACTTTCACGAATCCTTTGCAAACCTGCGAGAGCCAGGGCCAAAGCTGAGCACCTGAAATTATTTTCTTAATGTCACATTTCAGGCACTAAGTAAACTACTTTGCAAGTTACCGCCAGCCTTGCTGGTCCCCAGCAAGAATTAGCACAACGCGCCGCAGACACAAAAGATGAGACCATTTTAAAGGACGGCACCGAGTTCCGAAATTCAGCCAAGCTGGGGAGATAACAGGCACGGCGCTGCAAACGAGGTTGCCCACGGAGGGGCTGAGGCAGAGGTTTTGCATTATCTGTTTATTCACACCAGCAGCCATCAATCCTCTTGCACTTTTTACTCTCCTAATATGTTGCCGAGCGTAATCTCAGCTCATCTTTTTCCGGGCAGCGTCCCTCGGAGACCGAAGTTATTAGCGAGGCTGAAGAAGCCTCATGCAATTGTTTAGAAACGACACCAAAATAATCCCCAAAGACAGGCAGCTGCTTGCAGGTGGCAGCTTTCTGAGTCCTTCCAATAAACTCTAGCTCAGTAACTCCCAGAATAATCAATGCCCATACAAAAAGCAGGCAAAAACCGAGGGATGAGTTCTTTTTTCCTGCTAGAAGAGCAGGGAAATAAACCTGTGGGCTGAAGTCCACGCTGCAAAGCTGCCCTGCGCAAACCTCCTTGCCTGCTGGGATGGCTGCACCCGTGCCCGAGGTCCTGGGAGGGGACAGGCTGGCTCCTGTGGGATTTGGGCACGGGGGCAGCTGCTCGGCCCCGAGGCAGGGCAGGGTGTGCTGGGGGCTGTGGCTGTGCTGCCCGTCCCCCCCCCAGCGAGATCCTGGTGGTTTGTGCTGTCAGGCACAGCCCTTAGCCAAGCTCGGCGTATCTGCAGCATGCTGCATTTATGACTAATCGGGAGGCGATGCCTGACTGTCGGAAGGGCAGGAAAATTCAGAGCACGGGGATGCGAGAGGATTGCTCGGAGGTTTTGTCCACCCGTCCTTGCTAACAGCACCCCTCTGCGCCAGGGCTGACTCCCCCGGTGCAGCCTGGCACTCAGCATGACCCACCTGTGGCACAAAATCCGGTACTTTAGCCCCAAAATCTGGTGGCAGGGGAGCTCACAGGCCAAGCTACATATGGTGAGACAGAGAGAGCAGCAGGAAGGAGAAGGACACGTGCCTCTTGGAGGCTCTGATCTCTTGGAGGAGCCCTTTTGGCAGAGGCAGCCCCCGAGCACTGGTGGGCACGGGGATGTGCATGACAGCAGCCCCAGCTCCAGCCCTGGCCTCCCATCGTGATCCTGCCTCCTGCTGGGACCGACACAGCCAGGGGATGCTGATGGTCCCCAAACCTCCCTGCTCAGCATCCAGCACGTCCCAGCTCTGCTCTCGAGCACGAGTCCGACCCAGCCTCTACCCTCACCTACAGAGCTACCTACACGGCCACGCAAGCGAGGTGCCTTGAAGTATTCCAGGTGCTCCGCAGCAGGGCAGAGCAGCACAACACATGCCTGGGAGGCTGGAGGAGCTCCCAACATCCTCCCAGGAGCTGCAGGGGCACTGCACAGAGGAGCAGATATCTGCAGGTGGGACCGAGGAGGAAGGGCCCCAAGAGCCGTACCGGCACAGCCCTGCAACCTCACGCACTCCTCCCTTGCCTTCATTACAGCAGGCAATTAAGTGCAGGCAACTGGGCTTGGTGTGGCACAAAACCTTCCTCTCCTCCACCTGGGTAACGAGGACGGGCTCCTTCCACAGCCTGCCTTCCTACAGGAGGAAAGCCAAGCCTGCTAACGAGCCTCTGCCAAAACAGCCACCCCACAACAAACACATCCATTTCCACTCCTCGCTGCAGCCCCTGCACCAGCCGGAGCCTGCCCTGTCCCCCCGGTGTCTCCCCACCTGCCCCATACCCTCGGCCCCCTCCCAGACCCCCAACAGGGCTGCTCCCTCACAGCCCCTACCCCACGCTAACACCGAGCAGAGCTTCAAAGCATTTCTTTACAGAGCTCAGCCACAAAAGCTTTCGCTGCACCCATACTGCGCTGCTAGATGCCTGTGGATTTAACTGATACGTGCACCCATGTGCGTGGATGCACGGCCTCGTTATCGACAGGTTTCTCTTTTCCAAGGGATTCCACGAGCTCTGCTGACACAGCCCAGGAGGCATCCACTTGCTGCTGCTTCACAGGAGAGTTTCTCTGCATCGCAAAACTTGTAAAGCCGCTGCCAAAACCGCTGCAGCTCGTAAACTCCGCGAGCTCAACAGCGTGCAGGGTGACACTCGCACAGGCACGGGCACCCTCTCTCCGTGTTTGCATTCATCAGGCCCTTAATTAGGTGGGGAAGGAGCTGCAGGAGGAGCAGCAGACAGGAGCTCTAACAAGCAGCTGAGAGCTGTTACAAACAGCACGCTGCGCATGTGCTGGTCTCTACCTTTTTTTTTTTTTTTTTCTCTCTCTTTCTTTCTTGATTACAGCCTGCAAACTATTACTGCAACTTTAAGCACGTCGGGAAAGAGCTATGCTCGGGCTTAAGTGTTTGCAGAATCAGGGCCTAGACGTGCGGATGGATGTGTTGCTATTTATACCAGAAAGCCCTCGGCACAGTGCATGGGGGTGCAGCGAGGCTGAGCCAGCGCTGCCACCAGGACCTGGGTTTCTCTTTTGCTTCCTTTCAGGGGGGGCAGCTGCCTGCTCTTGCATGAATGCCCCGCCTGGTATTTTTATCTCCGGGCTTATGAGCTTGCGCGTGTTTATGCCGGTTTGTAGGTGAAGTTACGTATTTCATCACCGAAAGGAAAAAAAAAAAAAGGAAATACAAAAGGCTGGAAGCCGTGTAGCCAGCTCCCAGCTCCGCGGCCCTGCAGTTAATTACACCCTGTTCTCCGGCAGATCCTTTAAATGCTGCGTCGCAATCCCTGTAGCCGTGCTGTGTGTCATTCATCCTGACAGCAGGTCTGCCCGCCAACCCAGCTAATTATAGTGCGGGAG
This sequence comes from Aythya marila, assembly GCF_965140915.1. Taxonomy (NCBI): domain Eukaryota; kingdom Metazoa; phylum Chordata; class Aves; order Anseriformes; family Anatidae; genus Aythya; species Aythya marila. The sequence continues at coordinate 5,261,560 of NC_139056.1, read as the reverse complement.
GCAAATGACTGGGCTCCCGCCCCGCTGCCTGCTCCTCTCCATCAGCCGCACGCTCCCGGGACGCCGGCGACCCCGGGCTGCAGCTGGGGCTGGCGATGGATGTGCCACAGGGTGCCCGTGAGGGGCAGCAGGGGGGCACCATGAGGGTGATGCTCCCCAGGGAGAAGCCCAGCAGGGCCCTGAGTCCCCAGGAGCTCCTTTCCTGGGGCAGCAGCCTTGTGGCCCCGTACCCAGCCCTGTCCTCCCAGGCAGCCCACCTCTCCTCGGACGACCTCTGCACCTCCCTTGTTTTCCCCCTGGCCATGGCTGTTGGGTCAACTGCATCGAATTGGGCTCGGGTTGTACCAACAGCATCGCCACCCATGGGTGCTGCTGTCTTGGGGCTAGGAGGATGAGCGTTCAGCTTGGTAAGGGAGAAGTGGCTTTTAGGATCCCTCGGAGCGGATCTGTGGGCTGAGCTGAAACCAAGCTCAGCCCCGTGTGCCCGCTGGTGCCACCGAGGAAGGCACAAGCCCAGGAGCAGCTCCAGCTTCCAGCAGCCACCGGGAGAACCCTGGGATCCAAAAGGCAAAGAAATACCCCATCTTCCACCAGCCCTCAGCGGGGACAAGCCCCCGAGCACCAGCAGAGCCCAGCACGAGGGTCCCCATGCAGCACGAGGGTCCCCTGTCCCCGCACAGGGAACGAAAGCTTTGCCCCAGAGACCAGGACTGAGGCCACCCAGCACGGTGCGCTCGGCCGTGAAGTCACAGCTTTAGGAACACACCTGGAGAAGGGAGAGGATCCGGCCAAGCTGCACCCCTGGCGAGCTATTAATAACCCTGCACATGCAGGACCTGCAGCAACGTCAACCAGGCTGCCAGTTGGGGACCAAGCAAAACCCAGCCCTCGCGTTGGGACAGCGTCCAACCAGCGCTTGAAACACCATCGGAGAACAGGTCTCTCATTATTTTGGCCCAGAAAGCGGCTCCCAGGGGTTATACAATGTCTGAGTCAAAATATGTAAATACAAACCCTCACTTCTGGGAACCTGGCTGCCGACAGCTGGCCCCGTGCCCATCCTTCGTGGCATGATGCAAACAAGACCGCAGCGCGCTCCTGAGTTGCTGAGACCCTGTGGAAAGGCCAGAGCTGCCTGCAAAATGACAGGCACGCCGGGAAACAGTGGCCTCCTCCTCCTCGGTGGCCCAGAGCGAGCCAGCAGGCCGTGCTGAGCACCCTTTTCTCACGGACCCTGACTTCACAGAGATAACTCCACCAGGCAAAAAAAAAAAAATCTGCATCTCCAGTCTCAAACCCAAAGTGATTCTTTCAAAACCAGGGCTTGAGGCGTATCAGCCAAACCATTCTGGAGTTGTAAAGCTCTCCAAAATTAATACGTTACAGGCTTGTGGGAGCAGATGCCAATGCCCACGCTCCTTCAGCACCTCCATGCACATCGCCCTTGCCCCTGCAGACTCTGGCTTCCCAGGCACGCCAAGCCCCGCTTCCAGCCTCCTCCTCCTCGCCTGCAGCCCTGCTGAAGGTGCAGGTGGCCCCAGGGACGCAGTCACGGCACCAAGCCTGTCGGAGTTTAAGAAGCAATTGGACTGTGCACTTAGTCACATAGTCTAAAATTTTGGGTAGACCTGTGCAGTGCCGGGAGTTGGGCTCGATCCTTGTGGGTCCCTTCCAACTCGGGATATTCTGTGATTCTGTGATTCTGTGATTTTATGGGTGCCCAGGGGAGCCAGGGCGAGCCCACACGGGACAGTGATCCTGGTGACCGGTGGCTCAGCTGTGTTGGTTTTAGGCTGGATTTGCCTCCTTGCAGCACCATCACTGACAGCTGGGAGACGTGCACCCTCAGAAGGCAATGCCGGCTGCCACTGAGGGCAGAGCTGGGCAGAAAGCCCGGGCTGCTCATCGGATGCATTTCTAGGCAATGCAGATACCCCACAAATCGCTCAAACAGAGAGAAATGTACGGCAACATCACTGATGCACGTTACAGGTGAGACCCTAAGCATTAAAAGCCAGGGAAACCCCCCCAAACTCCACACACAGCTCTAGGAATGCCCCTCGCCACCCCGAGGCTCTGGGAAGGATGTGCTGGGGCTCACCGGGACACCCCGGGACCCCTCAGACGGGGTCGGAGCCGCGGGACTCCCGGCACTAAGCACTTACACGGGCTCCGGCCGTCCAACCACCACCAAGTATTTAGGCATCAAACTCCATAAAGGAAGCACAAGACGCGCTACAGAATAATTCGAGCGCATTATAAAAAGCCCAGAGGGGAAAATAGATTTTTGGAATGTGTTCTCAATCTCATTAATTGGGAAGACAGCCTTGGAGGGGAAAGGAAAAAAAAAAAAAAAGGATTATATTCCTCCCCAAACCATTATCCACTCTGAAGAGTGTATCATATGAAAACAGTTATATAAAAGAATAAATTATATTTGGAATGGCAAGAACCCCAGAATAAAGCTAGAAACTCTGATGTTCCCATATAAAGATAGGAGACAGTTATCTGTTCCAAATTTTCAAGTTTTCTGCTGTGCCAATTCAAATTCACTACATACCAGCATAGCCATATAAAGGGGACTCCACCCATGTAATCTTGGAACGAGCAATAATCCCCCAAACTATCAATTTAATGTATGGGGATACAAAATGAGACAAGAATGTACTAACAGAGAGAGCAATCCATTAACTACATGGCAAAAGGCACCAGAACGTGCGCGCAGGAATATCTATTTAAAGTGACATTTGCATTTAAAGACCGGATCTGAAATTAAGGCTTCTGCACGCAGACATCATCGATCCTGCAAATTAAAAGGCCGTTTCTACATCCAATGTGAGTTTTATTTTTGTTTTATTTTCTCCTATTTGTTCAGCGTCACGTTTCTTGGCCAGCACTGGAAAAAAACAGCTCTTGGTCGTGTTTTTTTTTTTATATTAGCTGTGTTTCTGATCAGCTTTTCCAGGGCGCTCCTGCACCAGCGTGCAGCTGAGGGATGGGGACGGTTCCGAGCAGCTTTCCCAGGGTGCGAGGCTGGAGCCTGAGCTCTGCCAGCCGTGCTGTGAGCGTTGGGATCCTCATGGCTCCGGGTGCCTGCATCAGCCCCGACCCCACCATGCTGCCTACGGCACTGCTGTACGGGTACCAGCACTCATATGCACCAGCGGCCCTGCTCCTTACCCTGCGCACACTGTGTGTTATGTCTGAAGTGGGCAAAATCTTCAATTTTTGCAGATTTCTGCAGGTGCAGTGTGTTTATACCAAGCCTGGATCCTGTCTGCCTGTCTCTCCGCACCAGCTCAACAACACGCAGAGCTCGGCACACACCGTGCCCAGACCTTTTCCCAGTGGGAAGGGATGGACGGGGGGAGCGCGACAGCGGCAGGAGAGCGCTCATCTGCTGCCAGATCCAGCCCCGGCTGCAAAAACAGCCCCAGCAAGGAGCCCCCTTTTCGCTGGTCCAAAGCAGAAGCCCGAGGAGGAAATTGCTTCTTTTCTCCACCTCTGCCAGTCTAATAAAAGACAACTGCTCCTCCAGAAACCACCCCGGCTTGTTCGCGAGGCCACAGCGAGGAGCGGCAGCCGCGCAAACAGCCCTGCAGCGAGCGTGCTGGACGGCACCCAGTAGCCAGCACGGAGACCAGTCCAAGCCATGGAGATGGAGGCGCAGATAAACCAGGTCAGCTAAGTGTTTCCATTCAAGCCAGACAGTGACTAATAGACTACATGAATTTGTTACTCAACTGAAGTTAAACTTTTCAGGCCCAGAAGAGCCAAATAGTTGTTCCAAGTGAAAAAATCCTGCAGGATGCATTCCTTCACCATGTCCCATGAATACCCAGGGAATCATGGTTTCAGGATGGGGCTGATAGTTCTTTCATATATCACAAAGAATAACAAACTAACCTCTCCTTTATTCTTTTTGCTCCTCAAATGCTATTTACTCGTGGCAAGAGCACGCACGTCATGTTCACGCAGCGCCCTGGGAGGTGGAGGGCTGTGCAAGCTCTGCGTGCTGTTACTGCAGCAGATCAAACAAGCAGAGAAAATAAAAATTTGTTTTTCTGGCATTATGGCTGTCAGCACAGACAATAAAAGAGTATGGACGACACAGCATCCACCTTCCACCCCTTTCTGGATTCAGCGTCATGGCATGCATGAGCTTTACGCAGAGAAATGGGACTGAAAACCAAAAACGGATGAGCCCTTCAGCACTTGGAAGCTCCTCTGAATTTCTTTGAAATGTGACAGACGGAGCACGTACCCGCAGCATCCACCCCACGCAGCAGGCACGGGGCAGCACCCTGCACCCTGCCCAGCCTCCTGGGGTACGGCTCTGGCGCACCCGTGCCACGGGGCAGCAGCCCAGTGCCTCATGGCAGAGCCCAGGCACCACGACACGCGGGCAGCGGGCCAGCAGTGTTACAGAAGCCATCAAGGCCACAGCCTTTTTTTTCACTCTCCGTTTCAGAAGATGGCACTCTCCAGGAGCAGCAGCCAAGAGGCAGGCAGGCCTCGCAGTGTAATGCCACGTTACGCACCACCACATCCCAGGCCAGCGGCGGCTGTGCGCAGAGACCGCACGCAGGCAGAGCCTTCACCCTTTCCACCTGGAAAAGCACCGTGCTGCAGAACAAACCCATTGCCACCAAGATTGTTATCTAGAGTCAGCTGAGAAACAAGCTGCAGGAAGGCTTCAGGAAGCCAAGACAACAAAACAGACGCTCGTGACATGATACAACCCAAGTGAAATCCTTGCACAGAAGGGATGACAGAATATCAAGATCTCCTCTATAAAAGTGTGATGCTTTCTCTCGGCAGGACAAACGTGCAGCTCTGCAGAGCCTGCAGCTCCAGCATCCCTGCTTTGCAGGTCTTCAAAACCAGAAACACCCAGGTGCAATGCCACAGGGCGCAGAGCAGAGCTGCAAAGCAAACCCGCCCCGTAGCACGCCGCCTGCTCTCCGCCCTGCCCGGGCCCCTCCAAGCCCCCTGAGCCCCCTCTCCTCCTCGGTCAGACCCCACAGGCTGCTCCCAGTGCACCACCGGGAAAATTCAAGGAATCTCCTCGTGGCGATGGGGAAGTGAGTGCCCCAAGCCCCAGAACTGTGTCACGAGGACCCTGGTGGCTGTCCCTCAGGTGACTGTGCAGAAGCAGTCCCCGCGTACCCGGGGATGCAGAGGCAGGCGAAACGCCAGCTGCGCTGCAGTTTCTGGCAAAACTCCTGCCAGCCCAACCGCAGCAGAGCTGACGCTGGCACGCAACGCGCCGGGCGCGCCGAACAGACTCACGTTCACGCAGGGCCGTGCCTGGCAAGGGATGCATATCGGGAGCACTTTGCCGAAGCACAGCGGCCTCTCGGGCGGCAGGTGACACATGCTGCATGCGGAAGGCGCACGCCTCGAGCTGCTGGGGTTTTTAGTGCCGGGCAGGATCCGCCCCTCCGCCCGCCGCCCACGGCCCTGCCCGGTGCACCTAAGCCTTGGCCCCCGCCCTGGCTTGCCCAGCAGCTCCCACCCGCATCCTCAGGCTCGCCCCGTCCCGCGAGCTCCTGTCCCCGCTAAGGCTGTGCTGGGGAGCCTCCAAAATCGGGGCAGCATCCTGGGCTGGACGGACAGACTGCCCAGCCACCGCTGCCCAGGTCCCTCCTGCACGCATCCTCAGCACAGAGCGCTCCGGGCACCACTGCCTCCTCCAGCAGCCCCCCAGGCCCAACCCTCCCCTCCTTCATCCTCTGCCCTTCCAAGCCCATTCACCCTCCTGGCCTCCACCACAGCCACATCCACAACCCAAAAAAGTGACTGCCTTTGATTCGTGTTAGCCTTGTCCCTGCTAATCTCTTGGGGTACCCCCTAGCTCCGGCACCACACGGTATGAAATCGCTCACCATCTCCACAGCTCCCAGGGCTGCACAGGGGCTCCTGCTTCCTTCACCTACTCCACCTCGTCCTCGTCTTCCTCCTCTCCCTGCCGGCAGAGCAGCCGCCTGTCCCCAGCTTCCCATCCGGCCGCCCACAGCCTCTCCCCAGATTACAGGCCTCCCCGGCTGCCCCAGGTTAGGTGGCAATCACAGACCTGGAGGCAATTTCCATGGAAATGTTTTGGCTCAGACGCGGCTTTATCTTCCCCTGCTTTCTGCTGCCTGGAAAGGAGCACCCCACAGCACCCATCCCACAGCACCCATCCCACAGCCCCGGCAGCACGGCGCCGCGAGAGCGATCCCCACGAGCGGGGTGCGCCAGGCAGAGACCCCCGGGCACCAGCACAGCGCCCGGCCCAGCGCCCTGCGGTGTCAGGGTGCTGACAGCGTGGCTCTCCCTAAATGCTCGCCCACCTCCAAGCTCCGGGGCCAAGCCTCATGAAAGCCCTTCAAGCCCCTGCTGAGAGCCAGCCGGGCGTCTTGCTGTGGGCGCTGACTGTGCAGGGTACGGTGAGTTCACAGCTCCCCTCCCCAAACTGTGCCATATTCCGAAAGCAATTAATTTCCTTTTTTGATGGTTTCTTCCCTCTGTCCCACGGGAGCTGATGCACTTACCACCTCCCCCCTCGCTGGCCGTGCTGCTCCCACCCCTGCCCAGCAGCGCCAGCCCTGTGACATTAATGCTTGCTGTGAACGTGTGGTAGCTGTCCTCCTCTTTGGGGACAGGGTTTGTGTCCTAAGCTGTGTCCGGTGCTCCCCTGCTCCCATAGTCCTGCTAAGCACCACCACAGCAGTGACCCCAGCCCCGTGCGCCCATCACAACGCCCTCAGGGGCAGCAGAGATGAAGCAGCCCTTCCTCCCCTGCTGCTGTTCTGGCAGTTTCTTCCACCGGCACGACACACCTCAGGAGGATGCAGGGGCTCCTGGTCCAGCCCAAGCACGTGGTAAGAGGAAAGCAGCCGAAAGGCACTGCCCCTCCTGGCAGGGGTCACCACGCACCGATGGCGAGAGTCACCGCGAGGTAAATCATGCGTGCATCTCCGTGCAGGGCGGTGAGGTGGAAGAACCGCCTGAACTGGGATAAAGGAACACGAGGGGGATTTATCGATGCATGGGCAAAGATCCAGGCAAGCGTCTCCCTCCCTGGGAGCCACCCTGACCCCGTGAAGCCTTCGTCCCTGCAGGCTCCAGCACAGGAGCAGCCTTTGTCTCTGCGGGGCATGGCAGTGGGGTCCTGCACAGCAAGGAGGGGAGTGGGAGCATCAGATCCTGCACAAAAAACCCACTGGCAGCTAAAAGCCCAAGAGGAATTTGTGTTAAAGCCGCCAATCTTCGTTGGGGCTCCCCCACCGGGCATCGCATGTTCACGTATCAGAGACACTCACTGCCTGAAAACAACTTGTGCCCAAACAACAACATAAAAAATGGATACTCCAGGGATTAAATGACCTGGCGAGCCACGGGCACAGCCAAGGGTGGAAAACAAGCAGTCTGGGTCTGGCAACAGCATCCCGACGGCGTGGAAGCCTGGCACCTTGCTGCCCGGGCTGGGACGTGCGGGCAGCAGCAAGGTGAGCCGGCCGACAGCAGGCCCCGGGGGAGCCTGCCTGCAATCAGACAGCATTCTGGCTGCTGCAAGGGAAGAAATTAAAGAAATTCATCATATTTGGTTCGTGCTCAGCAAACACTCACTGGAGAGCCATGATTAAACCTTGCATTTGCTCTTCCCCGAGCCCGAGCAGGAAGCGACGGGGCTGCTTATTGCGGCGGTCACGGGGAGCCCCAGGGCTGGCGAAGGGCCTGGGGCCCCGTGGGGACAGGGATGGGGCTGCTGGGCCTGGAGCAGCGAGGACAGGGACAGCCGAGAGCTCGGCTGAGGAGATGGGATGGGAAAAGGCACGGATGTGCAGTGAAAAAAGCTCAGGTGGGGATGAGGTGCTTAAAGGGGAGGTGGGGAAGGAGAGAAGGCTCAGCTTGAGCTTGGCTGCTGGCACAGAGGTGGCAGAAGACACCGGCCCCTGCCTGATGGCCGAGTCCTGGCAGCCAGGAGCACGGCCCCGGTGTGGGATGTGGGTCCTGGGGCTCCGGGGCTGGGTGCCCGACCCCGTCTGAACCGGGAGCCCTCTCTTCGGAGAGCAGGGGAAAGCAGGAAACTCGAGAGAAGAAGAAATAGGGGAAAGGGAAGAAAAGACTGCTGTGTTAAGAGATGCAGGAAGAAAGAAAAAAAAAAAAAGTTGAAAAGAAATCCCTGGGGAATTGTGGAGGAGAAGAAAGAGCGTAGACAAGCCAGGCGAGCCAGCGAGAGAGACAGAGAACAGGAAGCGCCTAACTAGGATGGAGACAGAGATACTACAAACCCGCGTGACGTCAGGCCGGAGTGGCAGCGGTTTCCAAAACAACTCCAAACTCCAGCACGCAGGGAGGGAGAGAGACACGCGGGAGCAGGGGAAACGGGACGGGGCTGTGCCCTCCGAGGGAGCTGGAACAGAAGCTTGGCGAGGCTGCAGCGCTCAGCCTGCTCCCGTCTCCCCTCAGTTTGCATCGGCGGGACGGGCTCTGGGGAGCCGGCAGACACGGAGACAGAGGTTATTGCAGAGCTAGGCAGCATCGGGAAGGAAATTCCTGAGGGTGTTTTCCTAATTGGCACACACAATGCAGCCACAGTCCCCCAGCGCCCCTGTTCGCACAAAGGTAAAGGCTGGATGCTCCCAAAAAGCTGAGCCAAGGAGTGAGCAACAACAGAGACAGGGACCCAGAGGAAATAAATCTGAACGAAATGGGAACCACACACGGAGAATTGTCCTGATGGCAACGGCTTTCCTCTGCCCCAGCCTGTTCAGATTAGAGGGCTTGTAGCTGGGGTTTTCGGGGGCTGAGGATGAACACGGAGGCTGCCAAGGCGGGGAGGACTCTGTCTGCTTGCAGAGAACAAAATGAGAGAAGAGGGGGCGAACCCCCACTGCTTGGGTCATGGTGCAAGAAGCTGCCTGGTGCCCCAGGGCCCCCAGCCCACCCCAGCAGCCCAGGCGCCCACCCACTGGTGGAGGAGGGCAAGTCCACAGAGAAGACAACTCTAATGGGAGATTTCTTGGCTGGGTGGATGAGACGGTGACCAGGCAGCTCTGCATCCATGCACAGGAACTGATTTGACCTCGTTTTGCACAAGGACGGGCAGGCAAAGACCTCCGTGTCCTGCTGGGATCTGCACGGGACGCCCACAGCAGGGACACCCCACGGGCACAGTTTCCAGCACGTCCTTCTGGAAGAGATTTCTCTCCCACAGCAGGGCCAGGAAGATGGGAGAGGCCCATCCTGGTGCCGTTGTGGGCACAAGGGCACGGCCTGAGGGCTGGGTGGCAATGCCAGGGTGGGAAAGGGCTCCCAGCCCTGTGCCACGCACCAGGGGAGATGCCACCGGGGCTGCTGCTACGCGGGGTCTGCCCGGCGGTGCCGCGATGTCCCCTGGGCCAACACCAGAGCAGTGCAGAGCCCACGGCAGCTGCTGCCCACTGGGATCAGCACAGCCCCACCAGGAGCCACCAGCCTGCCCCCAGCACCATCCTCAGCTCCTCGCTTCAAAGACCCCACGGCTGCTTCCCTGCCCGGGGGTGCGGGGAGCCTGACTCATGCGCTAGGAGAAATTAATAAGCGAGCACAGAAGAAGGGCTCATCCCATCCACCAGCCAGCATGAATCACTGCTTTTACTGACTGCCTAACATATTGTTCCAGCACTGAGTCAGTACTGCTGTGCAGGTTAACAAGGGGAGAAATTAAAAGTTATGGCCTATGAAACGCAGTAGCACTGAGAAATTATAAAGCGGAGCTACTGTAAGAAAGCTAATAGGACTACCCGCAGAGTCCCAGAAAAGAAAGGCTCTGAGCTCCAGCTTTTCACCAGCTTTCCCCTGCACAGCTGTGCCCCCCGCCAGACAGCCCAGAAATCAAACCCTCGCTCTGCCGCCGGCACGGGCCAGGTACTCGGCAGCGACAGCACTCTGTGTGTTTGAGAGCTGCCACCTCTGCACTTACTGCTTGAAACGTGCAACCCTGGCTGGGAGAAAAGCTGTAACCCACTGAGCTGCTTTGGTCTCGGGGCAGGGGACCATCCCCTTCCTAAGGACCAAAACCACAGCTCCGTACTGAGAAATGCCACAGCTTCTCTTCCCAAGAGCATCAGCCCCCATTTCCCACCCCAAAACAGCTCCTGCAGTGTAGCAGTGTGCCACCGATGCAAATAACAACTACAAATGGAGCCTCGCAAAACAAATTGTGTGTAACCTCAACATAAAACAAAAGGCTCGGCACTCAGACTGCTGCAGTGACCTCCTCTTTCATGTTGAATAACCATGATGGAGTGTCTCGAGTCCTTTTAAGACCCTGATTTACCGACAATCTCCATGCTTTGCAATCGGGTAAGAACTCAGCTGGCACAGAGCACAGGGCTATCGCTTGTGCTTGGAGAAATGGGGCAGAAGAACCTGACTTCATGGAGCAGAGAGAAAGAGATGACAAACTCAGATTGGGAAACGGGGTCAGCTGCCGGGCTGCCCTGAAACACGAACATGAACATACCCTAGAAACAAACGCTGAGCCTCAAGTGATTCTTTCTGATCATATCATCCACAAACGAGTCTCATCCTTCTCTGACACCAGTTGATGAATTGCCTTTGAAGATACCGTGTGGCAGCAAGTTCTGCAGGTTAATTCTTAGTGTACAAGAAAGCACTTCCCTGTGGCAGCGCTTCATTTGCTTCCTTGCAGTCCTGGGGAATGCATTTATCCCCAGGAGAAAGACCAAGAAGCAAGGAAAGGACACTGACTCACGCTCCTGCCCCACAAACACCAACCTCACCATGCGAAACACCGTGCCAGGACCCTGGCGTAGCTCTACCAGCCTCCACCTGCCAGGACGGCCACCACTGCCACCAGCACCTCTCTCTCCTTCGTCACCTCTCCTTTGTCACCTCTCCTTTGTCCCCGTGTTGCAGCACGCCTGGGACCTGGGCAGTCCCGAGATGAACGCAGTGTGAAGCGTGCTTCTCCATCCCACCCAGGGTCATCTGATCTTCAGCATCCCCAGAAAAAAAAGCTAATCTCAATGAGCCATCAACTCAAAACAAAATAAAATACGCTCAACAAACCAGCAAGCACCAGATTACCCCCGTTTTCTCCTACAAGGATCTAATTCAGCTCTAATAGGATAGTTGTTATTATTATATATTAACTGAATGGCAATTGATTATTAAGAGGGCATTCATTGAAACTGGGCAGATGTGTAACGAGATACCTACCTATTACATAGCTGTGAAACCACACTGAATGTGCTTCTAATGACCAACCAGTATTTACTTAGCATTCAATATCCATCGCTAGGAGAGGTCTCTCTAGATTTAATAAGCCTCTGTTATTTTATGTTTAATTAAATACCGTCCACTATTAAAAACATATTTAACTGAGGTCGAAACCAGTAAAAACTGTATCTTATAACACAGCTGCTAAACCTCAAATATCTTCCTAATGATTAATTGGGATTTAGCACATGATCGCTGTCCTGCTGCGAGCGCGCGGAAAACGGAAGCTCCAAGATGCGAGGACGAGGGCGCTTCTGCAAACAATCCTGCTGGGTGAATAGCTGGGCTAATAACAATACAGGGCAGGGGCAGCCTCAGCCCTACCTAACCCGAGTTTTGAAAATTCGCTGTAGGGCACAGGCACTCCCCCAGTGCCTGCTGGATGGTGCCACCCTCATTGCACGGCACTGCAACGGGAGCCGTGGGCCAGAGGACTCCTGCTGGGACACCTCCAGTTGGGACTGCCAACGGCGTCCCCTCTGCTCTGGCTGCTCCTGTGGTTCATCACCCACACCAGCTCCTCCGGCAGAAAACAATGGTGTCGGGAAGAAGCTGGAGATGGATTTGCCACGTGGGTCCAAAACCTTGATGTTACAAACCAAGAGATATTTTCAAGCCACGTGAACACCCCATAAATCAAAAGGCTTCCAAAATTAAGTAGCCCACGAGTACAAGTCCTGCGAGAGCAGAAGACAAAGGATGGATGCTTCTGGCCCTGCAGCACAGGCATCCTCTGTGCCCTCCACAACGGGCAAACTGGAAGTCACCCCGTCCTGCACAGCCACAGCACCAGCATGCTGCTTCAGCTTCATCACCGTGCACAGGGACAGCTGATGGGGAAGAAGGGCCTCTTGGCCAGGGGGAAAAAAGCTTGGACAGGGAGCAGGGAGAAGTCCAAAGCATGTCAGCACTTGGGAAAAAGCCATTCCACCTCCGTGACCTCCTGCGAGAGGATTTGATTTTTATTGTTTTTGTTTTGAAAGCCCTTGAAAGCAAAATCTGATACTAGCAAAGTATTAAATATAGCAGCACATACCCACGCAGATTGCATAAGAAAACAATTCAAAAATAGAAACAGTGAGAACAAATATGAATGCAGAAAAAACATCAAGAGAGGAAATCCAGAGGGTCCTCTCCTTCCATTGTTCCCCTCCTAACCTCAGGCATGCTGGTGAAATTGGGGTTAGACAGTGGGCTGCACGCTTAGATCCTGAGAAATGAGTCAAGAGTCTGGAACTCGAGCTCAGCACCAGGCAAGCCCAGTGGCAACCGTGTTATGAGCTCATCTGCTTCGCTTGGAGGAACCTCAGTGTGTCAGACCTTGGGTCTGCGGTGCTTGGACGAGATGCCCTGAGCAAGCGCCACGACAGAGCCACTCTCCCCAGCTGGGCGGCTGGATGGGGCTGAGATAACCAAAGCTCTACCCCAAAGTCATGTCCGAGGAGTGAATCATCATCCTGCCATGAGTGACATACCGAGGGAGTAAGAAAACATTCCTGGTGCCTGACAGGGCATCGTGCTATGCACTGCAGAGGGGGCAGGACGACACATCCATATTGTGCAGGCACCTCCAGAGGAAAACCTCCAGGTAATTCAGTGTTTTGGAAACTAAAAGAGATCCTGGGAGTCCCAGCACCTTGACCAGAGGGGAACACCACAAAGAAGACGTCTCTGTTACCTCTCTGCCTCATGGGCAGGCCGCTCAGCAGCTGCCTCCACAGACGCTCCAAGGAGAGGATGTGAATGAGAAATAATCTCCTGGGAGGCTGCTGGAGGAAAAACCACGTCACCAAAGAGCCACTCTCACCTCCCAGATCTGAGCACCAGGAGGAAAGTCCAGCTGGTCTTTGCCTCCTTCTGCAAGTACTGATGTATATGTAGATATACATTTACAAACTGCCTGTTCACAACATCCCTCCCATGAACTGGCCGTGCCACAATCTATAGGAGATACCATCTGTGCTACTTCAAAGCCAGGCAGCGCATTAAGTAAATAACAGGGGTGTCTGTCTGAGGAATATGGTGATTACGGATGTCTCGATCTCCACATCAGCCTTGGAGACCTTGCTGCGATATTGACGACTGCCCCAAAATGCGACAGAAGGAAACCAAAACCTGATCTGTCCTGTCTCATTCTGGAAAGGTCAGTGGATGTGAAGAATCGGGAGGTGCTCCCCAGAGGTGCCTCCCCAGTCCCGTAGAGGGAAGAGACCCTGATCCATACACATCCATCTGTGCTGGACTGTGCCGGTCTTTTCTCTTCTCCCTCATGTTCAGTCAGGAAGCTGTGCTCATCTCAAAGCAAGTTATTCTCAGTTTTGATTGACTCTTCATAAGGACACAAGAGCCCCGCTGAAGGCAACAACCCCATACTGAATTTTGGTATCTGTGAATGACACCTCTGGGGCACGGGGAGCCTTAGGAGCTGCTCCAGCACAAGCACAAGGGTTTGCTTGCTTCAGCTCACCTCTTTGTATCCCCACAACACCACGATTCCCAGGAAAGATGACTTTGGAGCCCCTTTTCCACAGCTGCATGGACATCTCCAGCTGAGGCTCCGGACCACGTCCCACGGAGTTCAAGTTGTCAGGAAAACGCTGCACAGCTGGAAATGTGAAAAGGGCCCTGGTGGGCACCATCGATATGTGGGATGAGGAAACGGACAGGGGCTGAAGCAGCTCCCGAGGAGAATCCTTTGCAAGTCTGCTCCCATGAGAGCAAAACAGCCCCTCGGCCCAAAGCTGAGGTGAGGCCAGCCAAGCCCTCGGGGTCGGGAAGACAACTAAAATGCACAGAGGGCTCACGACAGAGCCAAATTCCACTTCTGCTGCTGTTTTCTCATGTCACTTGAGTCAAATCGCCAGGCACAGGTTTGACATCTTCCTCCTTTAGCTGTCTGCAGCAGAGGCGTCTGCTCCGGTCACTGGACATCTCTGAAGACACAGTTCCTCTGCTGTTTTACACACCCATTTTTGGAAGAGCCCGTGACACTCTGGAGATGCCCACTTCTCTCCATCATCTATGAAGGGAGTCCAGACACGCAGCCCAGACACCTCCGTCGGCACTGCTGTGTCTCTGTTTGTGCAGACGAATCCCACCCCTCGTGTTTCCATGCCTCAGTTTCCTCTGCTATTAAAAAAAAAAAAAAAAAGGAGACAGACCAAGAACCCCATCCCAACCCAACCACAGCAACATAGCAAGGCTTAATTCATTACAGCCCGTAAACCGCTTTGAGATCCTCGACTGCTATATAAATCCCAAGCTGGTATTTGTTTAACCCTGCCGAGCAGACGGGGGCAGGCACCCAAAGCCACAGCACTGCTGGCTTCTCGTAGCCAGCCCCAGCCCCACGAGGGGTAGCAGATGGATCGGCTGCTGCGAAACAACAACTTCCTTCTTTCTTTTTGCTCAGCTTAACCGGGGTTGAGGCTGGGATTTCGGTTACGTTTTGTGGCCAGCCTTGCTGGAGACAACCACCCGCCTGATGCCGGGGGAGAGCGAGATGCCTCAAACCACGGGCAGTCGTGTTTATTTTGATTCCGATCTTCCGACCGTTCAAAATCCTGGGAAAATTAAGACATGTTGTCGGGGTGAAGTTTTCCTTTTGGAAATCGGGTTGGGTCGGGGGGTGACGGGCTGCCCGGCCAGGCCGGGCTCCCTCCTGCCCTCCGCTCCCCGCCAGCTCCCCGCTGCAGGAGCCTGCAAGGACGGCAGCGCCGTGCGTGGCCTCGGAGACATCCGGGGGCTCGCAGGCCAAGCAGAGCACACAGGCACACACTGAGCCTGCCCTCCGCCAAAACCTGACACCACTCTGGAATGTAGAAAATTGCAAGCGATACTTTAATTCCACAGTCACTCAACAGTAGCTCCGGCCATGGGAAATACTGGGGAAGGCGCATGCTTGGGAGCGCTTGAACGGAGCACGTCCAGCCCCAGCCTAATCCGCCGGGCTGGAAACCATGCTATCTTTATCAAAACTCCCAGCACAGCCGAGTCATCCCCACCTGCCTGCCCTTGAATCAGCACGGAAGGCTGCTAGGTATCGGCCCGAGCGGAGCCGCCAGGCAGCGCACGCCACCTCTCTGCCAGTGCCTGCATAAAGCGGTCGCCCCGCAGCCCTGCCCGCCGAGTGGCAGCCTTCAAACATTTCTGCCCCAGTGCCCCGTGTTTCCACTGAGCCACGGCACCTCCCGATCCCATCGCATCGGCAGGGCAGCACCCTGCACCCCGCATCCTCCGCTCCCCAGGAACTCGCAGCTTCTGTGCTTTTACCCCGCTTCGCACCCCAAGCCCACCCCGCGGGGGGCACGCCTGGTGCTTCTGGACATCTGGGGGGCCCTGCAGTGAGGGAGAGTCAGAACAGACCCAAAATTAAACACAAGAGGACGTGGAAAACTCAGAAAAGCCTGTGTCCTGCCCATCGGGAGCTCAGGAACTGCAACGGATGGATTTATTGCCAGGACAATTATCAAATAGAGGAGGATCTGAACTGGAGGGTCCCCGGGACAGTTTTGAATTAGATTTAATACCACGCAGTGCTCAGCCAAAAGAGTTACAAGAGGAGAGGCTCAGCACATCGGGATGAAGGCTGCTCTCACGTTTCAGGAACTTCCTGCTCTGGTTTCAGGTCTTCCTTCCTTCCTTCTGAGCTGTCCCCTCTCAAGTCAGTGGTTTTGGAGACCAAGGAATTAGATGATTCACCTCATCATCACTCAGGAGGTGTCTTCACACCCCTGCCGTTATTCTCCAAAAGACAGGGGCTGGGGCCCAGCGGCATCCAAGGGTCTGTGGGACGGGCAAGCCGAGGGTGGGTGTCACATCCCTCGGCTCAGGAAACCTTCCTCAGACCCTGCCTGCCCCCCTGCAACGGGGCCAAGCCACGCGTCCTCCTCCCCAACCCCGCTCAGCACCTGGGCACTCGTGGGGGCTCTATCCCAGGAATATGCCCCGGGTGACCTGTGTTGGATGAGATGATCATGATGGGAAAAATCTATAGTATCCAACATCGGGTCCTCTACTCTTCTGCCACCGAAAAACCTTGGGAGGCTTCACCTGTAAGCAGATCTCTCCGCCAAAACCAAACCCATGCCCCTCAGGGGATGCAGCACAGGCAGGGAGAGAGCAGCGGTGCCCCCAGAGCCACCTGTGCCGGTTCTGGCTCCCACGAGCCCTCTGCCCCTTGTACCCGGGGCACAAATTCCCCTTCCAGCAGAGCTCCTGCGGCCGGCTCTGCGGTCTGCGTGGTGCTCTGCGGTGGAGGGGAGAGGAGAGAGGAGAGGCGAGGAGCGTCACGCCGTGCGATGCAAGAGGGTAACCCGAGCTGTGGTCTACCCTACATTCCTTGTGGCTCCAGCTCCCCAGCCAAAACAAAACCAACATTTTCCCTTTTTTTTTCTTTTTTTTCCCCTTTCCTTGAGGCCAAATAGGAGGGCGGGGGGGTGGGCACCCCCCCAGCACTCAGCCCGAGTCCTGCTGGCTGGGAACCAGCTCAGCTCTGCTGGCTCCCGACACCGTTCCCAGCTGCGTGCGCCGCAGCCCCCGGCGCCCCCCGGGCCAGGACGCCGACCGCGGAGGCAGGCGGCGGCTGCTGCGAGCCACGCAGCCCCACGGCGAGAGGAGCAGGAGGAACACGCTGATTCATCGCTCCACCAGGAGCTGGGGCCTCCGTGTGCGTGTGTACGGGGCCTTGGAAATTCCCAGAGAACAGCCAGCGAGAGGAGAGGCACCACCACGCCGTGGCACCATCAGGCACGGTCTCGTCACCCGGCGGACACGGTGGTGGCTGCGCAGCTTTCCAAGGGACGAACTGGAAACCGTCCCCAGCACGATGTTTGCAAACACAGCAGGAGGAGGAGGAGGTGCTGGAGGAGGAGGAGGAGAGCTCGCTCTCCAAAACCCCACACCACGGGGACGTGCTGAGCCCCAGCCCCGAGCAGCGGCTGCGCTGGGTGGGTCTGGGGTGCTGCTGGGTGCCCACCACGCTGGGTCTACACCGCTCTGGGTGTCACCAGCTCGGTTTCACACACTGAAAATGTGAGCTCATGTGCACGCATTCGGCATCTCGCACCTCGGGGCTGTGCAGCCTCATAGGATCGGTGGGGACAAAACAGCCCCGAGACCTGCAGACACGAGGTTTATCTTGCCAACAGAAAGACAGCACTGAGGGTAGCTAATGAGGGGAAACGGTGGCTGTCCTGGCGAGCAGGTAATGTTGAGCAGGACGGAGAGGCAGCACGTGTGAAGTGGGAAGGGGTCCGAGCTGAGCACAGACGCTTCCCAGGCTGGGTGTAGGAGACCCCCAGCACAGCCACTACAGCAGCCCTCAACGCTGCTCCTTGGTCACTAGGGCAGGAAAAAAATCAGACATTTTCCAAATTTCAGCAGCACGTAATGCCTTGCCATTTAACACAAATACACTGAGAAACTCCTCGTAATTCAGTCACTTATCAGCAAAACTGGCCTCGCTCTTCCCCTGCATCACCCCCACCCCGCAGGGGACAGCACACAGCGCCTCGCAGGGACCAGCCTGCCAGCAGCACACAGGGAGGGACGAGGTGCTCGCTGCCCTCCCTCCTTCAGCTAGGGCACCGGGGGCTTTCTTTGGACAAGGGACCGGGTTTTGAGCATCAGGGTGAGCCTCCGAGGGAGGATTTGTGGGGTTGGCACACGCAGACTGGCTCTTGTTGCCTCTGTTCCCCTGTGCTGCAGCTCTGCCCCCGTCTTTGGGCACACTTTTGCCTCTCACCATCCCCAGCCCCGGCCACGGCTCGGGGCAGAGGGGTTTGAAGGGTCCCTGAAGGGCCCACGGCAGCAAGCTGCAGACTAGCGAAAGAGTTAACACTTCCCCCAGCCCGTACGCTGTTATTCAATACATTATTGACGTTGAAAAGTCGTCACGTTACAATCCAGCAGTCCACGAGTATTAAGAGGAAAATAGAGGCACGCAGAGCGAGACACACACGGCGGAGCAGTGGGCCCCTCCGAGCTACAGTTACGGCACTGCACACAAACTGATTTCCCAGATTCGGTTTCCTCCCCCACCCCTCCCATTTGGTGCAGGACCCGCTCACTCCTGACTGGCGTCTAATGCCGCTGAGAATCCCTAAATCCACCTCGCAGAAAGGATTACCACAGGGGGAGGGAGGGCTGCAGAGGGCTTTTTCTCAGGCTTCGGCAGCTCCGACGCTCCCCTGTTGAAACGATGACCTGGGAGGCAGCGAGCGGGGCCGGAGACCCCTCTGTGCCCACAGGTGGGGTCCCTGCGCCCCGACCTCCCCAAAACCCAGCCCGTGGTGCCCAGCTCGCAGCCACCCCTCACATCCCTGAGCTCTCCTTGCCCCAAGTGCCAGGCTCTTGCCAGGCTGGCTGGGCAGCCGTCTGCATGACCCCATTGGCGTGTTTGAGTCCCTCGCCACAAAACCCCGACACCGTTTTCTCACGGAAACGGATTTATCCCTCGTCTCTTCCTCCCCTGGCACATAAACGCACGGGCTCCAGGCCCTGGTGATTCCCTGGTGATTCAGCAAACTCCCCCGGGAAATTTGGACCAAAACTAAAATGAGATGAAATGAGATAAAATAAAATAAAATTTTAGGTGATGGCTCCGTGGGACACCAGGTAGGGACAGCAGCACCTGCCTAGCACGGGGTCTGCCGTGGGGAGGCGTGAGGGACAGGGACGGGCAGCTCGGGGAGGGCACTCGCCAGGCACGCTGGTTCCCTGCTCGTATTTTATATCATCTCCCGATGGGTGAAATGTGTCCTTAATTTGTCCTAAAAGAAAAAGAGAGTGAGCCGCATTCTCACACCCATAAAGAAGACAACACGCAAAGCCCTTGAAAAGCAGGCGCCACACATACTACGCGCTGCCTTTTTCTAATTAAAGCCGCCTCTCCCGCTCCGCCGGGGCTGCTGCCGTGGTGGGGCTGCACACGAGCTCCCGGGGACGCTGCCCCCCGTGCCCCCAGCCCCTCCGTGCGGGCTGTGCCGTGCCCGTGTCTGCAGGCAGGGCCGGGGCGAGCGCGGGCGAAGGAGCCCGGCCAAGCCCTTCCCCGCCGATCAGCCCCCAGAGAGCCGTTCTGGCTCATCTCGCGCTGCAGAAAGAGGGGTTCATCTGGTTTTAATCTCGCCCCTCGCGGTAGCTGTCACCATGGGTTTGCTGTCAGAGTAAAAGATGCCTTGATGCAGCCCCTTGCCAAAGCGGCAGACATTCAAACTTCAGGCTGCAGCCAAACCCCAGTGTCCTGGGCTACCCCGGCCCCGGGCCGCACACCTTGGCCAGCCAGCGGTGCCGGGAGCCCATAAAGCCATCGGGGACTCACTGGCAAGGCAGAAAAGCAGCCGCCAAGTGGCATCCCACTGCGTGCAGAGGGGCTCCGGGCAGCACCAGCACACGTCGGGGTCCGGCCGCCCCGGCTCGGGGGCTGCCGCCCAGGCAGAGGCAGCGCGAGCCCTCCCGGTGCCGGTCGCCTGCCCGCGGTGCATTGGAGCCACGGCTCCGTGCTGCAGCCTCCATCCTCTTCCCCTCCCCCAAAAAACACAGGGAACCACAAGAACCACAAAAATGCCTCTCCTCCGCATTGCAGAGCCTCTCTCTCTCTGAAGGGCACGCCGAGCTGCCGGAGGACCCGTCGCTCCGCTGCCTGCCTGCTCTCACCGCCTGGACTGCAGCCAGCTTTTAAAAGCAGCTGTCACATAAAAGCAAACATTTTAAACCATTACATTTACAGCAGTTTATCTTTAATGCCGCCTAAGGTTTTGACGTTGCTCCGTTGTGATCGAGTTAAATGGGTTCCCTCTGCAGCCCCCTCCCCTCCCGCGTGTTCGCGCCTGCCAGGAGCCTCCTCCTCCTCTTCCTCCTCCTCCTCCTCTTCCTCCTCCTCCTCCTCTTCCTCCCGATCTGACGCAGCCTGATGTCACACTGCATCGCATGGTGGAAGTGATGAGGTCAGAGGCTCACGTAGCTTCAAGCCCACCCACTGCCCACACAGGGCACCTTCGTGGTGACCCCTCCGTGGGGCTGGGTCCCTCCCCAGGTTCCACGCTCTCGTTCCAGCCCCGACACGCTCAGCCAGGCCATGCCCACAGCCTGGGCTCCTCCATCCCTCGGTTAAACATCCCTCAGCTCCCTGCCTAGGACGCAGGCACTGTCCCACACCAGGGGATGCAACCCATGAGAGCCCCCGGTACCAGGAGGCAGCGCTGCCTGGGTGCCCAGCAGCATCGCCAGCCCCTCACGGGGTGCGGCGGGGCCAGCTCCCCAAACCCCTTCCCGGGGGACACATCTGGACCCGCACCAAGTGGCTGCACTGGGGAGTCCCTGTCCTCGTGGCTCAGGCCACTAAAAACTTCACGTGCCCTTGTCCCGCTGGTGTAATCCAGGCTGAGCGCCGTGTCTCCAGCAGGCTACAGCACCTCCGAGTGCCCCGAGCGAGGCACCGCGGCAGAAAGAGTCCCAGGCACCTGCGGTGGGGTGGGAGGACAGCCAGGCCAAAGCAGTTCCCTTATCTTTCCTCTGGCTCATTACACACTTCATGCTCTCCAAATTAATACTGCACAATTACTCAAAGAGCAGGGCAGCGCCGGGCAGCCCAGCCAGCAGCCACTGCTGGGTCCCAGCCCTGCCAACACCGGGTGCTCTCCTGACCTCTCCTGCTTCAGCCCCTGCACCCCTCCCAAAACATGACTATCTCACTTGTTGCTTTTAATTATTTTCTAGCATATTTTCTAGCCCTCTGAATGTAACTGAAAACACGGCATGAGAAGAGAACGAGAGCCCCAAACCGTATTTATTTTCTGGTGTCTGATGCTTCCAGGCCAACACCACCCTATTAAGGATGATCCCACGCCCGAGCCTAATTGTGACCTCTCATGCCAGCATCCCCACCTCCTCCTGCCCAACAAGGAGACGATTTGAGCTGCCACAGCCCTGCACAAGTCACGCGTTGGATCCCAAGCTGGGTTTTCTCTCCGTTTTCCTCCCTCCATAGGCTTGGAAGGGCGTTATGAGCCAGCCTGCCGGTGTCCCAGGCTGGGGTCCCTCTTCCAGCAGGGGTTTGGCTGGCACCTCCTGCCCAACCAGCCCTCCTTCGCTCCCCTCCTTCCTCCACACACACACACACAGACGTGTATATATCAAAAAGCAACTTCACTCGTGACGTGCTTCTATGGCACAAGAAAAAATAGTGGCAGGAAATTAAAAAGGTTCATGTAACAACGTTAACACAGCTGTAAGGCAGAGCTGGTGCGCACAGTAAGGTGTCGCTCTGCCCCTGACCCCGCGGGGCAGGACAGCTTGCCAAGGCCTTTATCAAACCAGGCCGGGTGAGGCACCCGCAGCGCACGGGGAGAGCGCCACGCACACGCTTGCCACGCTTACACATCTATTCTTGTAGTTTTCCTCGTGGGATTTTTCTGAAGTGCCTTTACCACCTTTTATTTCTACTTGCAGCACCGCAGCGTTTGCTTGCTGAAGCCCGGAAGATGAAAGAACAATAAAGGCAGTCAGACCGTGAGTCCTCTGCCCCACACAACATATACAGTTTCAGCAATTTTTTTTTTTTTCCACGGCTCCTGTTATAAATGTCTCTTGTTCATGTCTAACAAACCAGCAGCACAGAGACCTCAAAAAAAAAAAAAAAAAAAAAAAAAAAAAAAGAGCAAATCCTGCATTATTTTTCTTAGAAAAGGATTGTTCCTAAAGCAACCAAAGCACACTCAGACCAGCAACTCTTCCCCCTCGCCCTGGAATCCAGTTCCCATCCCTCTGAGCTGCTCTTGCCAGGAATGTGCAAGCTCTTCAAGCCCGTGGGGCTGGCTGTGAGCAGCCCTTAGCACCTCCATGAGCACTTGCCCAGTATCTGTCCGCTAACCCAAGCACCTTCAACGTCCTTGAGAACAGAAAATTCCCATAAAGCACACGCTGGTCAAACCTTCCCCTGCTTTTCTTCCCAAGCATCCCCCTGCATGAGACCGCGCAGCCCCAGGGGACTGGCAGCACAGGAGATGGGTGCCCACGTCTTCCCCATCAACCTGCAGCACCATTTTCCTGCTCTTTCCTGCAGAAATTTGGGCTGATCCTTCCCTGCAAGGTCTCTCACCCTCATAGCTCTGGTGGGGGAAGACGTGTTCCCACCACCATCGCCTCTCCACCTCCCTCCCTCCCCAGGGACCCTGGACCTTCATGAGGAACCAGAAATAAATTAACGCCCTCAAGTCCCAGGGCAGATTTCAGTGCACCAAGGGATCCCATGGAGATGCTCCCACTTGAAACTGGGATGGCCTCAGGAAGCAACTAAACAGACTCCATCTTTTGGGGGTGCACCTGAGTTTTCCTGAGTGCTCCCAGGGGTGCAGGCTGGGTCCCTCACCCCCGGGTGAGCTCCTGGTGGCACACGGGCAGCCACCAGCTCCCAATGGGAGCTCATTTCTGCAAGTTACGGCCCTGCTGGTTCCTCTGCCTCGCCAGCAAAAGAGCTGGGAGCTGAGCAAGCCCGGCTCTGAAGAGCATCCTGCGCCCCGATGCCTGGCAGACCCTCCTATGGCCGAGGCGCCGTGAGCCTCTGCTTCCTCAGACACCACAACAGGGCTGGTCCCGTCCTCAACCTGCTAAATTATAAACCGAGATCACAGCCAAGTCTCCTTCCTCGGCTATCCATCTTCCCCGAGGTCATCCCATGAGCTGAGAAAACGAACAGAAAAGGAAGGTGGGGAATCAGCCTGCTGCAGCCTGCTCCCTGCCTCTCCGCCTCGCGCTGGGCACGACGCGGTCCTGCACCGGGAGCAGAGCGGCGGCACCACTGCAGGCACCGACCCACAAAAATCCCTCAGGACAGCACACAGCCAGGCACGAGAGCTCTCCTCCAAGCATCACCACACAGCAAGGACTTCCCCAAGCTTCTGCTGGCATCGTAACTAAAAGTCCCATCAGAAACGAGGGAGGGGGAACGAGAACCTGCAGCGGGTTCAACTCCACGGGAGCGGAGGAGGCAGGGTGAAGGAAACACTTGGGAAAGCAGGAGCCAGACAGCCAAGGGATTTCACTCCACTTTGCCAGGGTCAGGAGCAAGCGCCCTGAGCGCGTAATGGGGTTGTGAGCAGTGAAACCCGATCGGCTGTTAACCCTGGAATGCGTGGAAATGACAACTGCACATAACTCTGGGGAATCCGCAACGGTGCCCCCGGACCCGGAACGGCAGGAATAACCCGCGTGTTTCACGCATGAGCTCATCCCGGGGCTAATACCCTCGCATGAGCCCAGCCTGCAGGAATTCGCCAAGCATTCGACGGCTGGGGGAGCGCGGGGGGACACCCTTCTGCCCCTGGCCCCTTTGCACAGCCCCACGTTTCCCACCGGCCGCGCGCTGCACGTGGGGGTCCCCAAGGCCCAGCGAGGCAACCTCCAGCGTGATTTGCCTATTCCGTTCCTCCCTCTCCTAACGAAACCAGCCCCGATCCCACTGATGCTGGTGGTGAAAACCCCACGGGGCAGGAGGCAGATGGAGCTCGTGCCTGGGGATCGGCCGTGCTTGTAGGGCAGGCTCCCTCAAACGCATGAAGTGTTCATCACATCTCAAGCATTGGCACATCCCATTGACAGTGACTCTTTTAGGGACAGGATGGAATAAAATGGGGAAGTTAAACGGGACCTGCCTGCCCCTTCCATGCCTCAGCGTGCCTCCCCCTGCCAGCAGCTGTCCCGCATCTGCCTTCTGCTGCGAACCGAAGTGCAGCAAAGCCACCAAAACCGAAGGGAGGGCTTCACGTGGCCAAAATTCAAGCCGGGGAGCTCCACCAGCCACAGTCAGGTCAGGGGGACCTGGGTCAGATCCCAGCCGTGCCACCGCAGCCCCCAGGCACTTGGCTGGGTCCTGGTGGGCTCCCTCCTTCCCGAGCACTGAGCTGATGGGGAACGGGACCCCGTGTCCTTGCAGAGGGGCAGAGTGCTTATGACAAAGGTCAGATCTCTGAGTTTTGGATGCAGTTCTGAGCTTTTTGAGCTGTCTCCAGAGAACAGGCATCTCTTACCTTTGAACTGGATGATCCGATCTGTCTGCAGGCGCTCCACCACTGAATCCCTTCCCCAGCAGCAGCCCTGCAGGGGAGCCCCTGATGTCCCTCTCCCTGGCAAAGCCAGTGCAGGAACAAAGCAAGCTCGCCAGAAAATAGCTGAGCTGTGACAAAGATACAGTCTGTCCCTGTCAGGCCAGGTCTCTAACGTGTCCCAGTCTGGCTGGACAAGCCCAGGAAGAAGACTGGAGAGGCAATTTCACATCAGCCCCGGGGAGCAGCACCCCGCTCCAGTAGCCTGGGGATCCCCCGCTGAGCTGACAGCAGGAGGAAGGAGCAGGCAGTGACTGCAGAACCAAGACAGTGAAAAGATGGGTCAAGAGAATGGGAAGCTGAGAGACAAATTAAGAGATTTACCAAAACCCCAAGGGGCGAAGAGAACCAGCAGAGGAGACAGCATGTCCTGGAGGAGAGCAGATGCCGAGCAGGGGTAGCTGCCAGTTTTGGCCCCTTGCCTGCCCTCTGTCCCACCCCAGAGCTGGGTTTGTTTGATCCCCATTGCAAGGAACACCAAGCAACACGGTATGCTGTCTGCTGACACAGGGGTTCCCACACCTCTGCCCGAAAAACACGACTGGGACCACGTCACCACCAGTAAGCTGAGATTTTCCCCAAAGCCAGCCGAGATCCCTGAGCAAACTGCTGGCCTGCAAAGCTGGACAGGGCCGAGCTTCAGAGCCCAGGTGTGTGTGCCAGGAGACGCTGCAGGGCTGGCTTCATGGGGCTCTCCCCAGCCAGATGAGGTGGCAGAGGGACAAGGCAGGAGGAGGAGGAGGAGGGAGGCTGAGGGCGCGTGGGGCACACGCAGCTCCGGCACGATGCCTGAAGGGCTCGGTGCATGGCCACAGCCAGGTCCCAGCTCCTGTTCGATCCCACTGGCTGCAGGCTCCCACCTAGGGTCAGAGGAGATTGAGGCCGTGCTGGGCTTTAAAATGCCAGAGCAACTACACCTGCCTCACCTGCATTAGTGCATCTGCTTGGCCCGGCTAGCGGGCGGCACAGCCAGGCAGAGAATTGGAGGACAGAGCAGGTCTGCAGCGGGCGTGCAGCTCTGCCCAGAGCCCTGCAGCACAGGGACGGGCTGGGATAGATGGCACGTACCCTGCTCGACAGCCCTTGGCTGCCGACGCAGGATGCTGACCCACGAGGATCCACGTGTCCAGGGCGAGTTCCTCGCAACGTGCTGATGGGAAGCACACCGGCACCGCCGAGATGTCCCCAGCACAGGCTGACACACAGGTGACAACGCAGGGTGACGCACAGGGTGGCACCTGAGACCTCCCAGACGTGACAAAATGTGGCTGAAATATTCCAAAGCTCAGGCAGGGATTATAAAACAACCGCACACAGCGTGCAACGGGGAGGGTTTGGGCTGCGGGCACGGTAGGTTTTGCATTTTGGTTTATACAAACCCGGGGGCCGGTGCCACAGTCTCTCTTCATGGAATATCTGCTGTAAAGAAACAAACCTCGTGCTGGGCAGCGAAGCAGCAGAGATGGAAACTCGCAGCCAGCGCCTGGTGCTGCGCACGGGGAGGGAGCTGGGCTCACGCCGGGCGCCAGCACCACGCCGAGAGGCAGCGACTCCTACGCACGAGCACTTCTGTTCCCTCCTGCCTTATTAGAGGCATTTCTTCGGAGAGCTGCTTTGTACGCTGTTCAATGCCTTGTGGGAAAGTCCTGCAAGGAACTTCACAGGTATCAAACTAATGGGCTGCTCGAGAAATTATTTGGAAACCTGCAGAGTTTATTCTCTTGCCAGTCTGTTCTGTGTTTCTTCTACACCAGCCTGAAATATTCTTCAGCAGGTGCAAATATCTTCACTGAATTCCAAAGATCTATTCGTAATACAGTTTAAGGTTTTTTTGTGTTGTTTTTTTTTGTTGTTGTTGTTGAACCGACTGAGGGAGGTTACTGCACACGGGACTCAGCCTGTATAAATCCGTGGAGATCTGGGGAGCACAGCACTTTGTCCTGGGTCAGACCAAGACATGATTTCCATCAAATGCAGTGGGGTTTCTGGAGCAGGCACAGGCCCTGGGAAGACAGGCAGCTGCTGCCCGGGAAGCAGTATTGCTGTCGATGCTACCCCAGCCCAGCAAACCTGCCCGCGGGCCACGGCACCTTCCTAGGGGCAGAGCCACGGCCTTGAGCTCTCCATTTTGGGGCAGGGGAAGCCCTAAAAGATGCCATCCAGCAAGGGAAACATCCGCATGCTCCGTCTTATCACAGGGAGTGAGCTTTGCCCCTCGCTGGGAGCAGTGTCCCCTCCGTGCCACTGGTCCCCAGTGCTGCCAGAAGCTGGGCTGGGGGGGTGGCAGCGGGGGGGCTGCCTCGGGTTACGCCGCGGGGGGGAGCGGGGCGGCCCTCGGCCCCGGCGGAGTCTCCCATTTCTAAACACCTCGCTTTCGCCTGCCAGGGTTGCATCAGCTCCCGCGTTTGTATTTATAACTGGTTTTAAAACCTGATATTCCATTTCCAGTAGCTCCGCGGGGGTGAGCTGAATGTACAGGGCCCCCAGCCAAGCAGCTGCTGCCAGCGTGATCCCTCTTCCCTTCGCATCCTGCTCAGAAAAGCTCCCCACCGTCAACCTGGTGCCACGGCTTACTGGCATCGCCTCTTTAATTAGCTGACCGAGGCACGAGGCGGCCCTCATTAAAGAGATAGCCCCCAGGTGAGGGGGGGAATCCTGCTGCGACCCCTCCCCAGGGAGATGCCCCCGGTGTCCCACAGCCTCCCCGAGCCTCGGCTCCCCGGCAGGGACCGCAGGGGGACCCGGTCCTGCCACCGCCCCAGCGCCACTGCAGGACCCCGGCTCCCTGCGGGAGGAAAAGTCCAGCTGCTTTAGGATATAAATAAAAAGTGACCCGATGAAAAGAGCGAATCTTCTGGGCACCAGGATCAATCACCCACCTATTAAATGTACAAAGTGACCTCTCAAAATAACAGCGATTCATAAACCCTGACACCGGGAGCAGATCTGAAGCTTGGCTGGGACCCACGCCGCTGTGCTTGAGCATAAAGCAACTATCCGAGCCTCGTTACAACATCTTCATCTCCCAAATCCCTGTCTCCAGGGCTGACTCCCTGTCTGCCACCACGCTTTTGGGACGGGAGCGGACAGGGCAGCCAGGGAAGAGGCCGGCCATGGCCTCACCTTGAGCTACCTGTCTCTACTGGTGCCAGTCCCCCTCCCTGAAATGAGACCCAGAAATGAGACCCCAGAAATGAGACCTTGCTTGAACTGCATTTGTTTCTGCAGTTATTTTGCCCCACTTTCGTTCGTGGAGAACCATGCACCCAAATCCAGCAGAAAGAGCAGAAAAAGGAGAACTTGGAACTGGGACTTGGATAAATGCTCCCCCAGCCTCGGCCACACCGCTTGCATCTGCCCAGGCTGAGCAGCTCCATGCACAGGCTTGCTTACGTGGGAAAGGAAAATAGCATTTGCAAGCCTGAGAGGGGCAGTAAAAGGACAAATTGCCTATTATTTGTAAAGTGCTTTGGAACCTCAGCTGAAAACTAAGAGGGAAATGCAGAATAAGGCTGAAATTCTCCAGGCTCCTGCCCTATTCCACTTCATGCTGAGCACCGGGAGAGGTCAGCTTGCTGCACTCACTTCTCCCGTGTGCTTCTCAGCAAGAAAGAAACGGCAACTAGTGGCCAATATAAATAACCATCTTTCTACCAGCAAGCAAGGTTCGCCCTGCGATCGCTTCTCCCTCTGGTGAGCTCTGACGTGCAGGGGCCTCGGGCACAGGGCCTCGGGACACCCCGATCCCCCAGCTGCAGCGTCCCACACGGTGCAAGGAAACCATCACTTGGGTTCGTACAGAGCTGGTGCTAATCACGGAGCTGACTCACTTCCCTGCCCTTCCAGAGCTGGTTTCGAAGTATTTATTTAGCAGGAGGGAGGCCTGCCTCCATCACCTGCCCCCAGCCACCCTGGCCTCCTTCCTTCTGGGGCTCCCGACAATTTGTGTTCAGGTTCCTGCAGACAGGGCTCTCACCCCTTTTTGGGGAACGTAGCTGCCACTGTCTGGTGCCTCCGGGTGAGAATCTGGGCAGGTGCTTGAGGAAGATGGAAAAGAAACGCAAAGCCCAATGGGACTTTTGTCTGAGGTCATTCCAAAAACGTGTGGGTGAGTTTCTGATGGGAAGCTGTTTCGCACAGAAAGCTTCTGCTGTCACCAGCGGATTGGCAAAAAGTGCAGGGGTGTCTCCCACTGCTCCGAGCTGAGCACCCACTCGACAGCAGCAGGGAGACCACGCAGGGCTTCCTCTCGTCCATCCCTGTGTGATTCCCACAGCAGCCCCCTTGAGGAGGTGGAGGGGAGGGAAGTGGGTTTAAGGAGGTACAAATGTGGCCATCACCAGCCAGCAAGCCCACTCAGGGCGAAGCAGAGCATCCTCAAGAGCCTCAAGAGCCGTGAGGATAAGCCTACACCCAGCACACTGCACGAATAATTTCTGCTTGAATCTGGAATTATTTTTACCTCCTCTATTTGCTGACGCCGCTCCCCTCCTGTTACAAGCCCTGAGCTAAGCCGTGCCCTGCAGAGCTGGAGGCAGATCCCACCCCCGTAGCTGCTGAACCCCTTCGGAGCGTTTCCCTCCCTTCCCCTGCTCCTGCCTGCGCCGTGGGGACTTCTCACAAGGAGGACACAGGCTTCAGCTGCCTCAGCTCCTGCTGCCTGCTCGGTGCTCCTTGGATGAAAGGTGCTGCAGTGCTACCGAGCATGCCTGTGTTTGAAATCCGAGAGATTTAAGAAATATTCTTATTTATCAATTTTTAAGTTAACATGAAGTCCTGTACTTTGCTAGCTGCCCTGCATAGTACCAGAGGCTAAGGCAGGGAGGTGCCCGCTTAGATCATTACCTGGGAGAGCGAGGTAGTTACACATTATACCGAGAACAAATTTTTTAATTATCTTGCAGCTACCTAGCAAAAATAATAAGCGAGCAATTAGTTTCATTCTCATTCACCTCCTGTATCAGAGGCACCATCAAAGGCAGGAAAGGCAGGTTGCTTCCCCACGCGCAGCAAGCAGAGCACAGCAAAGCACACATTGCTTTCACATGCGAGACACTGATTGTCTGGATAAATTTGGTTCTCCATCTTCACAGCAAGACATTTTTGGGTACCATCTCGCATTGTGGTTAGCGCTGAGCAATCCAGCAGCTGAGATCCGGATGGGAACACCAGGCTGAATTAAACTCATAAATCACCCTAACCCCAACTCTTCGAGTGCCGCAGGAAGTGGCAGCAGGACGTGCATCGTCTCCGCTCAGACATTTGCATGTCCTGCGACGCCTCTGAACGCCAGCGGACTGGTTTTGTCTCACCTAGGGGATGCTGCCCACGCAGCACGTGGATGCACCCCGGGAAAGGTGTGCTCCTGGCTCCCGGCTGGCCCCTGATGACCCAGATCCAAGAGTCTGGAGGACAAGAGACTTCTCCACGTTTGCATTGACCAGCGAAGGAAAGTGGAAACAGAAGCTGGATTTCTGTCACTGCTGTCATGCACAAGCACAACAACAAAGCTAATGACACTTTTTTGCTTTGATTACAGGTTTCCCCTGTAATTAAGAACAAGAACTACTCCAAGAAAAAATTGCCTTGCAAATCTGCTGTGTGCCTAATGAGGGCACAGGCACCGAGCCGCTGCCATGGAGCAGGGAGGGGAGAGCCTGCAGCACAGCCTGCGCCTACAGCAGGGTACAGCACGGGGAGGATGTCCAGCTGACACGCTGTGAACTAAAACGTGAGCCTTGCTAGGCTGAATGCCATGGAAAGATACCGCAAGCACCTCTCCTGGCTTGCCTGGGCTGTCCTAACTCGGCTGTACAACCACACATCCTACAGCAGCGGGGCGCTGCTAGATTTCTCCTCCTGCCCCGAGCTCATCCTGCACATGGGTGAGGCAGGAAAAACAGATCCTGTGTTCGGAGATTGGCACTGGAAACAACAGAACGAAAGCCCACCGAGCTTTAGAGAGAGGCATCTTTTGTTGGTGAATGCCGTCTGGTGATGCCCAGCTAGCGCCTGGCTGCCGGGAAGGACAAAGCGAGCGTTTGTGCTGTGCTGAGAAACGATAATATGAGCCTCCTGCAACAAAGCATCGAAAGGCCACGGCGCCCAGCAGGAAAATGTCAGGATAACCATGGGGCCAAGCAGTCACCGAAGGCATGAACACGGACCTGAAACCCACAGGCAGGAGGGCAGAGGACAGCCGGTGACAGCAGAAACTCGGGCAGCCGGGGGGCCAAGGAGCCCTCGCAGCACAGAGACAGCCCCAGAGGTCATCCCCCAGCTCTGAAGGATGGCAGAAGGCTCGAGCCAGCACCTCTCCAACCCCTCAGCTCCCCAGGTCTTTGCTGAAAGCCCAAGAAATGCAAGGCCCTGTGCAGCTGCAAGACAACCCAGCCACCAAACCTGCCTGCAGATGAGCAACATCACTCGAACAGCACCTTCAGAGCACAGGATCTCTTGGCTTAACCTAGGGCAACCACTAAATGCTTTTTTAAGATATGAAACGTGTTTTTTTTTTCTCCTTTCCATACACATGATTCCATTTCCTTGTCCTCTTGCAGCAGAAATTAAGACGTGCCCTGTAGTTTAGAGACCAGCAAGTTTCCCAAGAACCAATGGACACGACATCGTAACAGGAACGTGATGCAGCTACCACCAAACAGGAGGGAAAGCCTGATCTTTTGGCTCATTTTGCTAAAAGTCCCGAAGAATCCAATCGTAGGAAGAAAAACTCTCCGAGTCACATTCTTTAAACTCCGAACCCAAAAGAGATTCCTCTGGCTCTTTCTCAGTTACTGAGAAGCCTGCCAAAAAGAGATAAAAATTCATGATTCTGGTGTAAAAAGCAAGCACGGGTACGTGCACCACCACACGTACCTACCCGCTGCACACCCAGGGCCGCACGCTGCTGAAGCACCGCGCTGCGTGTGGGGGGCGGCAGCACAAAGGCATCTCTGGAGGTTTGGGGTTTACGTTGTCATGTCAGAGGCAGAAATTCATTTATTTCCTCCTACAGAGGCAGAATTACAGCAACTTATTTCTGCCCTGCTCCTTGAACAGCACTCGTACCATCTGAAAGACTTGCTGAGGATGCCCGTGAGAGCTCTTTTCCCGAGGGAACCAAAGCTTCCCGCTTGTCATTACCACATCCATATTAATGAGAGGGGGAAAAAAAAAAAAAGCCCTCGACTAATTTTATAGGCACATCAGAAATAAATTCCTCTCCCAAGGAGAGTATGGGAACGGAGCTCCACAAGGGTTATTTTTAAAACTAGGCAAGATAGCGGGCTGCCTCCGGGGCTGTGCGCAGGGTTTGCTGCTTCGGGAAGCCCTGGCCACGGAGGATGGATCAGCTCCCTCTGTCCTGGGCTTGGCCAGCTGGAGGGAACCCGTGTGCTTCAGTCCTTTGTCATGGCATGCAGAAAACTTCCTCCCCAGGCACCCACAGACCTCTGCACCACGTTAACGCAGGCATGCAGCCCACGGGCAGGCAGGGCTGGAGCCCCTGGTGAGGGTGGTCAGGGATGTACGGACCTGGCTCCACATAAGTGGAGCACTTACTGAGCAGAAGGACCTGCACAGGCCCCAAGGCACACCCCATTCCCAAACTGTTAAGCTTCTCTGATAGCAAGCTGTGAACTGTGCTGACCTAATGATATTCGCCTGCAAGTGCTCAGGAGCAGCCCCACAGCCCACGATGGGCACGGGTGTGTGCTGCAGACCATTTACAGTCTAAGGCGGGCAAGTTCAGGCTGAGGAGCAAAGAGATTAGGTTTGCAGTGCTGAGCAGCAATTACAGGTCTTATCTGAAGTTCCCTGATGCCAGAAGAAATCTTTACGTTGGCTCCCACAGGCTAACATGAAAAGGGCTCTGCTCACCTTGGCGGCACAGACAGACTATCCCCCCGGCTGGCAGGGCATGTGCCAGCCCCCGTGCTTCCAGGCTGAGCTGGCTGGAGGAGGAGACACCCAAAAAACCCATCCCTGACACAGTCCAGCTTCTGGGTGAATCCAGCTCCCAGCTCCAGACAATGTGCCGGGGGAGGTCTCGCTGGCCCCTAAGGGAAACAAGGACCGGCCGCTTCCAAAGGCAACCCCATGCACTGCTGGGGTGCTCGGGGGGCTGCAGCCACCTCCTCCTGCATGCAGGAGCCTCCGGCCACTGGGCCTCTGCCCTTGCATCATGTGTTTAACATGAGGATTTTGACTCAAAAGGCTCCGGCAGCTCCCAGCACTGCTGCGTGCCCACCTGGGACAGGAGCTGCAGGGTAAAAGCACTGCGGGGAAAGGAAACCATCCTCAGACATCTCACAAGATGGTGATATTAGCCCAGTCCAAACGCTGGGCTGGGCTTAAAACAGTGATAACTCCTGCTTTCTCCTCCGGGCAGCATCCTCCCAGAAAACAGACTTTGCGCTCTGCTCCCAGGACCCCCACGGTTCTGGACCTCAGCCCCTGTCCCCACGCAGGCACTGCGAGGTCCCCAGCCGTGCTGGCAATGCTCCCCACAGGACAGCACCTCCCTCTGCAGGGAAGGTGCCCTCTGGAGAGCGTTCCCAGCCCATGGACCCTCAGCGAGGGCTGCACGCCGCGCTCCGACCTCCAAGCCAAGCCCCGCGAGGTGCCTGCAACGACAGCGGGCTCCCGGCCGAGGGCAGCCCGCGGCGGGGAAAAACGACCCCGTGGCTCACACGCTTTTATTTTCTCAGCAAACTCCGCTGTTGAAAGGTGGTCTCCGAGGCTGGCGTGTTTAAAATAACAGCCAGGAGGAGGCCGTGGAGGGAGCGGGAGGGAGAGGGGACGGCGCTCCCCGGCGTAAATGGGAGCTTGTGTTCGGCGCAGCGCGGCGGGGAGCACCGGCGGGGCTGAGCCGGGCATCGCTGAACCTCCCCCGTGCCAAACCCTTCTGGGTGGGCTGCCGGCTTCACTGAGCCCCTGTGTTGCAGGGAAAGCTCAAGCTCACGCTGGGCGAGGGCACGGGGAGCTGCACGACCTGCCCAGACGCCGGCACGCACCCGAGGGGTGACCCCGGGGTCCGCAACCCCGGCATCACCCCGTGCTCAGGGGGCACGCGCCTGGGGGGGCGGGCTGGGGGGCAGGCCAGCCTCGAATAAATGCCTCGTTTTCTCGTGGTGGCTCGTGTACAGTAATGTCTAAATATATACTTAATGGAAAGTGTGGAGTGATTTATTTTTGTTATTGTTGGTCTAAAATTATGCTGGCTGAAGCAGCGCCGCCGAGTTGCAGGGCCTCGCCGCTCGCACACCCAAACATTATCAGCGAGATGTCATAAAGCAAATATTAGCAGGACCTGCGGCGGGGGGTGAGGCAGGGCCACCGCTGCCAGGCACGGCCACCTCAAAGCAGGAGCCGGCGCGGAGGTGACCTCACCCTGCTGCACGGCAGGGCCCTGGCCTCCAACCATCGGGGAGGAGGAGGAGGAGGAGGAGGAGGAGGAGGAGGAGGAGGAGGAGGAGGAGGGGAAGCTCAGCATCACCGCGCCCTGGGAAGACGCCAAGATGCAGCAGGCTGCTGGGCAAGGGCCGTGTCGGGCTCCTGGCCACCAGGCGTGAGCAGGAGAAGAATCCCTCTTTCAGAAAGGGTCGAAGCTGCCTGCTTCTCCCCGCAGCCCGTCTCTGGTAGCAAGATGCAATCCCCCCGAGGCACCCCATACGGGAGTTATTAGCCTTTCATCATCAAGTGTGCAGATGAATGTTATAAAATCACAAAGCCACCATGTACTCTAGACACCCAACCCACCCTAACTCAGCAGCGCGTTTCTCTGGGATGTCTTCCCAAAATTTATTTTGTGCAGGGAGGGAAGGGGAGGACAGCGAAACGCGCGGGGGGAACCTCCCTCCTCCCCCTTTCTCACGAGGACGGGGCCCGGCTGACATCGTGCTGCCCTCCCCACCGCCACCTCGGGGAGACCGCACGGCACCAGCACCCGATGCCAGGGCTGAGACAGTCCCAAGGGGTAAAACGGCAGCGACCCAGTTGCCCCCTGTACCCCTCTCTCCATGTGCCCGCTCCCCTGGGTGCCCAGCACCTGGAGGGATAAGGAAGAGGGACAGAGCCTCCCGCCAGGCACCAGGCAGGAGGAATCCAGCCCTCCTCCATCCCCGGGGCAGGGGGTCGGGCCAGGGGGGCAGGATGAAAGCAGGAGTCGAGCTCAACCTCAAAGTTTTGGTGTACCTCACCCAAACGAAACACACAAGCCGCAGCCAATGCCACATTTTGCTGACCATGGGTTTTCCTCCAACCAACAAAAACCTCACGTAGCACCACCACCATGCCGTGCGCTGTGCCCCGGATGGAGGTTAGGGCTCCTGCACCCAAACGCTCGACCCCAAGCCAGGGACCCCAAGCAGGGAGCAGCCCACGGCCGCAGGTTCCCCGCTCCTGATGCCTGCAGGGCAGCACTGCCACGGCAAACTGGGGTTTCGAGCAAACCTTGCAGCTCTCTGCCCCTCCAACGGCAAAGCACCGTGCTGCCTGGGCTTCCTCACAACACCTGCCTGGTTCTCGTGGATTTCTGACCACCTCTTGTCCCAGCAGCCCTTCAGGCTCCTTTGAAAACCCTGCCACAAACACTGCGCCTCAGCTTGTCTGGGGCTCGAGGTTTCCTCCTGCTTTTCTACCTCTTCCCAGCAGACCGGGGTGGGAAGCTCCCAGCTTCGGTCTGTGCCCCCTGCGAGCCCCCGAGCATCGCGGCACGCACCTCGAGGCCGCCTGCCCCTGCCCCTCTCCCAGCCCAGCCCCACGGCACGGTGGGCCTGCAGAGGAGATGACAGCTCCAATAAAGCTTCTAGGGTTTGTCCCCACCTATAAGTGCCCTCAGAAGCCTTCAATGGGATTTTGCAAGCAAGGAGTATCAGGCCAGTGACCTGACGAGCTGCTTGCAGACGGGGAGCTCCGCTCTCCTTCACCAGAAGCCCCAAAGCCCCAGCTCCCGTCGAGCCCTCGGGGGAAAGCAAGACGCAAAGTGCTTACTCAGGGATGCTAATTGTTCTCATTTCCCTTCTCCTCGGGACAGAGGGGTGCAGAGTTCAGTGCTTCCCCCTCCGGCGGCCTCACCTTACCCCCCAGCCATCCCATCCCTCCTCCCCAAAGCCCACAGCCTCCGATTAAACTTCACAGGACACCCCCGGCTTTCCCTCTCTCAGCATCCCCTTCAAACGCACGCACATTCGCCCTCTGCGAGAGACAGGAGAGAGGAACGAGCTTCATCTACAGAGGAGAAAATTAAGACAGCAAAATCTCTCCCTACAGATCATCTTTAAAGGTTTTTTTTTTTTTTTTTTTTTTTTTAAATTGTCGCTCTTTATTAGTCCCAGACAGAAATCTGAAACCCCCTTAAAAAAAAAAAATCAGAGATATATAATGATTTTCAAAGCTGTGTCACATAATTAATGTCACATTTATCTCTTCAGCTGAAGAGATAAAAAGAAACCATCTATCCATGTCCTCGTTATTTTTTATTCTCCTTTTAAAGCCAGTGTTTAAATCCTTGGGATCGGGGTGCTGCAAAGGAGGGGGAAACTCTGACTTTCCCTTTACCCCACACAACGGCGGCGACAGCAAATTCCTTCCTCTCCCCCATTCCCTTTCTCCGTTGCTGCCTGCCAGCGGGTGGCAGGGCCTGGGGGCTCCTTCGGGCACCTCTCCCTCACCCACCAGCTGCCCCGTCCCTGCCCCACCGCCTCCTCGAGCAGCTGGGAGCGCCGTTCCCCTCCAGCACCCGCCGGGACACACGGATGAGCCCGACAGGAATATTCATTTTTAGAAGTATATCGCAGCCGTGGGCATTCTCCACCACGAGCACCGTTTGGGTTCCTCTCGTGTTGTGTTCTGCTTCGTTCGGGGGCACAGTGCCCCCATTAAAATGCTGTTTAACACCCCGCCGCTGCCAGCACCTCGCAGCGAGACCACCACCGCTCTTCCCAACCCGGCTCCTCTCGCTCAGGGCCAGCTCCTCCTGTATCAGAGCAGAACCTGGTGTTCACGGCCTGATAACCATGTCCCGAGATGCGAGAAGGTCCCTTTAAGATCGCTGCCGAACACGCATCGTCTGGATCTGATCAGCGCACGACAGCTCCAGAAACCGCAGCGAGAGCTCTCCGGGGCTTCCCACGTGCTCTGTGTCCCAGGCGCTCACACTCGGCGTTTCGCCCCCAGCCCCGCACTGCCACGTGCCATCCGCCTCTGGTCCCACCAGGGACCTCTGGCGTTAGATATTCCCACAAATATGGG
Organism: Aythya marila; assembly: GCF_965140915.1. Lineage (NCBI taxonomy): Eukaryota > Metazoa > Chordata > Aves > Anseriformes > Anatidae > Aythya > Aythya marila. Next base: position 5,224,934 of record NC_139056.1, on the reverse strand, counting down.
CCTCGGGTAACAGCGAGCAGCAGGCACTCGGCGAGCGCTGCGTTGAGGACGGGCTGCGCGGTCTCGGGATGTGCAGGAGTCCCAGGACCTCTCTGAGGACAGCCCCCGGCACCTCCCCAGCCACCGCAGGAGCAGCCCTGCTGCTGCCGGGTCCCTCTGGCCACCAGTCCCCCCGTGTCCTGCCCCAGCTTCCCGGCTGCAGCAGCACAGGGCGAGTTCCTTCCCCGCAACCAGAGCGCTCCATGCGCGCAGCGACGCGTGCTCAGCTGTAGACCAGACGCCGTGCATGGGGTTAATGCATGGGGACACGTTCTGCTCGCTGACCTTCTTCAAAAGGTACCCGGAATAGCCAGGAGAAGCTGAACGGCATTTGGAAAACGCCAGGAATGGAGAGCATCAGGTCCCCAGACCCATGCACCCGGCTGGGGAGCACGTAAACCGGCTTGGCTCCTCTGCATCGCTGGCACCAGCAGGCAGGATCAAGAATCGGGTCCTTCCTGCCCCAAATGGCACTGGCACAGGAAAAAACCATCTCATCTCCTCTCCCTGCTGTTTGAAGAGCGGGCAAGTGTGCTGCGTGTGCTCAGTCACACAAAAAAGACCAAGATAAGCCTCCCCACTTGCTCTCCCAGAGCTGCGAGGAAGCGTTTTGTGGTCAGCAGAGCCAATCTCAGGTGCCAGCTGTTCAATGCCAGGTTTGGGACTGCTGCTTCCATCCCCGCTCACCAACCAGCAGCGTCAGAGCCCCTCTAACCTCAGGTCTTTGGTTTTATCTCATGCCTTTGGTCTAACCAGGGCAGAGGGTTTAGCCAGCTGCCACGCAGCCACCCAGGCCCAGCGGGGTGGCAATGCCTGTGGTCACCAACCCCTAGCCCAAACCCGTGCCTGCTTGGAGAAGCAAAGTCAAAGCAGCTAGCCATAAACCACAGATTGTTTAAATTTCTTCTGTGCTCACAGCATCTTTTTTTTTTTTTTTTTTTAGGCAGAAAAGTGCACCCAAGGAACAAAACCCAGCCTCAAACAACCCCCTCATCCAGGAGCCATCGGTCATCAGTGGAGATGGAGCTGGGTGCCTGTCCCCAGCCAGCCCAAACACGGCTCATGGCCAGCCTCAGCACAGGGGCACAGCCACCCCTTACGGGGGTCCTGGAGGGTGTTCAGTGAGTGAGAGCACGGCTGGGACCCACCTGCCTCCATCCAGGCTCACGGGGAAGCAAAGCTCCCGGGCTGAACTCTGCAGCTCCAGCGAAGAAACCGAGTGTGAGGTCTCCTGAAGAGGTGCTCCACAGCTCCTCCACCACATGGGTCATCCTAACCTCCCTTCCCTTCCTCTCTCTTTTAAGGAATGAGAAAGAAAAAGAGGCATTGCTGCTGCTGAGGTTTCACACGTGAAAGGTAAGGGAGTCAGAGTGACTCTTCACTTCTTCCCACTGAGAGCACGCAGCATCTCCAAACGAAACAATTGCTCAGGGAAGATATCTTCAAAATGACCCATAATCACCTAACTTCACAGCTAATGCTCTCCCCCGCAATGCCAGCTCTTCTCTCTGCCCCCAGACAAACGCATTGAGCTGGGGAAGAGCATCTGACGGAGCCGCTCCGGCACACGGAGCCGCAGATAAATCGCGGTTACAGACTGCAGTTCCAGTTTGTCCACATAACCGCCTCTAAACGAGCGTGTGGATGGCAGGCAGAAAGCTGGCCTGGCACTGGGAAAGCCTCACTGCCAGTCCCGACCGCTCCGAGCATCCGCACAGAGAGGAAAGGATGCTCCCCAGCATGCAGACAGACAGCCAGCCAGACACAGGTCACTGAAGCAAAGCCCAGCAGGAGCAGCCCAGGAGCAGCCCAAGCTGGTGGCACTGCTTCCAGCACCATCCCAAAAGAGCCTTTCCAGGGCCCCTGCTCACTCGCTGGGCACCACCAGGACGTTTTGGCTCTCCAGGCCCGCAGCTGCCCCACACTGGTGCCCAGGCTCTGCTTCAGGCCCAAGGCAGGGGCATCGTTTCCACACTGCAGTGGCACAAGCACCTGCACTAAACAGGCAGAGCAGCAGAATTGGCTCAGACTTGCCCAGAACCAGCATCTTCATTTTGCCTTTCTGAATTAACCCTGAGCTGGGGTTTCTTAAAGTTCAGCTCTGCGTCCCAAAGCACTGTGCTCGTACCCCTGCAGCTCTGGGACAAAACCAGAGATGCTCAGAAATGACCGCACTCAAACCATGGCCCAGGCAGCCGCAGCATCAGCCCCCACATACACACACACCAAGGCTTGGGAGCCTGCAAGCAGCCCAAATCCCCAACCCACGGACACTGCCACATCCCCAAAAAGCTGCAAAAGGGAGCAGTGAGCCCAGCAAAAAGCCCCTCAGGGCAGAAGACCCCCTACACCACGCTATTACACAGGGCTCTGCCCAAGCCCTGGTGCCAGGGGCTGGAGCACCCCAGCACGTTGAGGGCAAAGCCAGCATCACCCCGGCCCTGGGGTAGGCTCAGTGCCCGGCCCTGGGCCACCCCCAGCACCCCGTACCCAGCCCAGTCGGGCCTCTCAGCCCCTTTATTTGTTGAATGAGGTTATTTATGCGAGAGGGTTTGCAGACGTACTGCGGGCTCGTTTGCAGGGACGTCCTGCAGCAGCCATCCCTTTATCTGTTTATTTATAGCAAGATATTTCTGTAGGGCAACACACCCACGGAGACGCAGCCACCCCGCTCACACGCCGCCCTGCAACACAGGCAGCTCGATCCAAACTTTCTAAGGGAGGATGATTAATTGAACCCAATATCCATGCACAGAGGGAACTCCCCACAGGCAGCACGGCAGACTGGTGAGTCAAACTCCGGCTCGGAGCACCTGGAGACTCGGAGTCTGGTCTCGCCGTACGTGTGGTCCCAGGCAGGGCACTGAGCTCACTTCCCTGCGGGATGCCAACGTGTGCTTACCTTCGGGCAGCGCAGCCAAGTGCACGGTGCAGGGGACAACCTCCAGAGCTGTCTCTGGCACGGGTGTCCCTTGAAGAAATCTCTTTTCTCCTGCGCCAGCTTTTGCAGCCCTATCGGGACACCAGCGTGCAACATATTTGCTGGGGGAAGCCCCACAAAACGCGCCAGACCCCAGGCTGGCACCAGTCCCCAACCCCTCGCTGTTGTGGTTGCACCTCGGTGTTCATTTCCCTGCCCAGAGCAAGGAGGAGCAGATGGCAGGAGATGCAGGTGGGAAGCAGAAGTGTTAAACCATGAGAAAGGGTGGCATTTGGGGAAACAGATACAGGGCGAGAGCGCTCAGACACCGCCTCGCATGCGGACGGGGACGCTGTGCCTCAGCCCGTGGAAAATGACACCCCTTCTACCTTCATAAAAAAAAAAAAAAAACAAACACGCGTGTGCCTAATCACAAACAGAGATTTGGGAAGGCTGTAAGGTAGGGCACCCTGTTCCTCATAGAAAAATAACTACAATTTGGTGGAAGCAGGGAGAAGAAAGCAGGGAAGATGCAGGCAGAACACGCCAAAAGGGTACCACGTAGACTAGGGGTACAGTCATATGGGGTCTGATGGTCGCTCTGGATTTCATCTATCCAGTAACACTAGACTTGAGCTAATCAGCCCAGCCACTGCAGGGGAGAACCCAGCACCATCCCCTCAGCACCCTGGTGCCCCAAAACGGGCTGGCAGTGAGGAGGGACGTGCTAGAGGGTATGAAAGGAGGGAACAAGGAGAAGGAAGGGCTGATTGTTGCATGTTGCCCGGGCTGGTTCAGGTGTTAAACCTTGCCCTTTCTATCAGTGCAGGCAGGAGAAAGGCCATGGAAAAGCTGAACGATGGCAGTGTGCCCGGGGGAGCTCTGCTGACACCACGCAGGTTGGTCCCAGCGTGACTTCCATCCAGTACATTTTCACGTAACTCCAACCTCACTGACAGCAAAAAGTAACCAGAATCCCTGCTTCTGAGCGGCCCCCCACCAGAAACCTCCTTCCAAAACCAAAAGAAAGAGCACGGCACCTCCTGCTGGCACTGGCCACGGCCCCAGTGCAGCCCTGGGACTGGTCCAGGCAGCCCAAGGGCAACCCAGCAGCGAGAGCTCCGTGAGCGGTGCTTGCACTGCTTCATCTGGGTAAGGACACCGCTGAATTTGGAAGTTTGGGGCTGTCAGGTCCGGGTGCATACTGAGAGATATATTATGAATGTTAAGTTACTTCATTTTCAATAAAACCGCTAAGGAATGCAGATTTTTACCTTATCACATTCTGCAGGCGAATGTTGAAAAGTGCCTTGGCAAGAGCTCTGCAGCCAGCATTACAAACGTTCCCCTGAACAAATGCAGCAGAAGCGGAATTTGGGACTGCTCACAGCCTGCCACCAAGCACACAGAGGCTTACTGGGCCGTGTGCTGATGCACAGGAGCCACAAATCAGTCTGTACGTGGCCAGGAGTGACCCAGTTCTCACCAGTTTCAGCCAAACCCCACCTGCAGCAGGTAACTTCAGCACAGATAAGTGATGTGCCCACTCAGAGCATGACAAATGAAAACAGAGCAAATTAAACACTTCCCGATCATACAGCTGAAAGCACAGTTTTCTACATGTTGCTGCTGCTGATGCTCAGGTTGGACAGCCTGCAGCAGCCACGTGGGACCTCAAAATGAGCTCCAGCAAGTCCTCAGCCCACCAGCAGCAGGTGCTGGTGCGGATGGCCAAACAGCAGTGCAGGCACGTGCCCTTCAAAGAGACCAAAGAGAGGATGCGGCGCAGGGGACGATGGCACAGACAAGTTGTCCTGCTGGATCTTCAGAACAAGCACCTTCCCAGAAACGGAGGAGAAACCCAAAATCCCCAGGACAGGACAACAAGCGATGTCTGCCTGGTTCGGCATCTCCTCTGCACAGTGGCCAAGCAGCAGCTGGTTCACGTGCAGGGTCCAGGAAGCCACGAAGTAGCATTTATGGGATAAGCTGCCCCTGGGGGATATTTTTTCCTGACCTCTGACACTTAAAAGGTCAGCTCAAGCGCCAGTGCACCAAGTCCACAGCTCTCCCCAAAGCCTTTTTAGCTTTCCCTCAAACCATTTTTATTGCAGCTCACGTTCTTGCTGTCCGATCCCCTTCAGAAACCTGCTTCCCTCCTCACCTACAGCTCCTGGCGTGGCAAAGCATTTTGTCTTGGGGTTGTGGTTGTGGCTTTTTGGTTGTCTGTGTGTGCACACGCGTGCTTTGATTTACTGCTTATACTGGATAAAATTGTAGGAGGTTAGCCTAAATACAAAGCGTGACGTTCCTGACACCGGTTCAGGAGCGGGCACTGGAGACAGCGGGCAGAGATGTCCACTGGGCGGTTTGTGAGGAGCTGACTTCAGAGCTGCCAAGTGCACCTGCTCGTGTTCTTTAGCATTGCCTGGAATGGAGGAATTTTCCCTAATTTCTTCCAGTATGGGCTCTGCACCTCTTCTTTTTTTTCATCTAGAAAAGGGGGTACAGTTTGAACGCCTCTTGTAAGCCCAGAAGAAGTGAAAGCACACATGCTTGCTGTTGAGCAGGCAGCCGATGGTGACTCATCTTCTCACATGTACAAACACTCCCTGCAAAGCCACCAGCCGGGCTTTGCTCCGTGAGACCAGCCTGGTGGAGCTGGTGAGCCATCCAGCCGTGTTTTTCTTGGAGGGGAAGCAGTCGGATGTGTGGACCTTGCTGAATAAAAATCCTCGCTCCACGTTAACAACAAGCCAGTCATCCAACGTCGGAACAGCTCTCGTAAAATAAGAAGATAACTTCACACACCTCTTTGCTGGGCGGCTCTTTGAAGCCCGCAGGGATCAGCTCTGGCCCAACCTCCCCTGCACATCAAAGGCCAGCACAGGGCTTGGACCCAGACAACGAAACCCTTCCAAGCACCAGAAGATATCATCAGCGCTGCAACCTAGCGGACGCCTCCGAAATCCCACTGGAAAAGGCGAGCGCTTCTCCTGCCAAGCCCACCAAGGAGGAGCGAAGAGGGAGCCCTGGTGTCTGTAACTCGTACCAAGCAGTACAAACGCAGGGCTGGCTGTTACCAGAGACACATCTGCACAGCCGGGCTGACCTCAAAACCCTACCCAGCGACTGCATGCGCAGGGAGGTGCCGAAGGGGGCTGCGGGTGGCAGATGAGCCACGCAGGGGCTGCACGGGACACCTTCAGCACAGCCTCGCTGGCCCTGACCTTCTGCACCGACCACCCCAAGCCACCACCAGCTGCTTTGCCCTTTTTCCAGGAGCCCCAGCACCCTGAGCCCTCCTCTTCCTCCTCACAGCAGGACCCAGAGCAGGAAACTCTGTCCGTGATGCATCCCCCAGGGCATCAGCCCACGGACACTCTGCTCCCACCACGGGACCTTGGCCGGGCTCTGGACCACACGAGGGGGCCACGTGCCAAGCAGCGATCCACCCCCGGTGCTCCCATCCAAGCGCTGACGCCTTTAAGGAAAGAAAAAAAAAAAAACACAACACAAATACAAACAAAAATAAAGCACGCGACGCTCCTCGCGCTGCTCTGCTCCCAGCCCTACGCCGTGCAAGGCATCTCCCCACTTGGCACCCGGGCTTCCCTCAGATATGCAAGCCTGTAACCAGGAATTCGCAGCAGGGGGAATCGAGAGAGAAAGGGGAGGGGTGGAAAAAAAAAAAAAAAAAAAACCAACACACACACCACTTTTCCTATTTTATCTCGTACCAAAGCCTTTTGCAGGTCTGCTTCCCTTTGGCTCGCCCGCTCCTCTAGGTCTACCAGCATACTTTCAGTAATGAAATGCACATTTGCTGGTCAGCTCTAATATATCCAGAGGGACTGTTTTTCGCGTGTGTTTGTTTTAAACTTAAGGGTGTTGTAAAGTTGTTCCAATGGCACAGAGATGGGAAGATAAGACATGGCAGGCAGCGACTGGTTAGTGGGTGGCTGTGGTATTAATATTTATCCCATAATTGAAGGAAGACGTGACAACATGAGAAAAGCAAACCACCACGATGTTTCTTTACGAGGCACACACTGAACCCTCGGCGGAGACCACCAGATACTCGGCGTTTCGTACAACGCCTGTTTATTGCAAGGAGAAAAACCCTTTTATCGGCCAAATTCGTAAAAAGAAGGAAAAACAGACTGGGGGGGGGGGGGGGGGGGAGAAGCAGTGTGTTACAGCATCTTTTCCTCTTGAAAGCAGATGGTGGTGGCATGGTGGCACGCTTCTGTCACCTGCTGGCCCATGGGCCCAAAAACGCAGGGCAGCAGGGCACAGCGCCTGCAAAGCTGGAACCAAACAGAAGGACACCGGGATGCAAAATCACAACCCCAGTGTGGAGTGTCAGGGTACAAAGCCCAAACTTTCTCTTACTCAACAAGTCCAGAAGAAGAAGAAGCAGGTTTTGTGACACACAAAGGGCATGCAGAAAGGAAACTTAGCCAAATTGGTGTAGAGAGACCTGGAGAGCAGCTGTCTGCACAAGAGGACTGGGAACATGATTGGGAATTGAAGCCCATCCCCATGCTCTGCGTTGGGGTAACCATGATAACGAGTGGGGACGTAGCAGGACCCCCCCAGCTGCCTCCCCCTTCCTGTTCACGTCTGCTTCTCGCAGCCCAAAGCAAGAGGTGGGACAGGAACGCCAGTCTCCATAAACTCCTCCAGCTGCAGGCAAGAATCAATGCAATTAATGATGCTTTACGCTTGATTGGGATATAAAGCAAGAACATACCCAGCCAGGCTGCAGCCTCCTGGAAGCAGAGCCCCGAGGCCCCACGGGGACCTTGCTGTGCTGGGGACAGCGAGGAAGGGGCTGGGACCACCGCACGGCACAGACCTCGACCATCACCTGTACAGCCCGGGCACCCCACGTGTGGTTCAGGCTGCCGGAGGATGAGGAGAGGTGTGGAGGCACCGTGCTGCTGCCCTAGGAGCTGCTGGGACCCCTGCAAGGAGCAGATCACGGAGTCCAACAGTGCCCTGCTCCCTACAGAAACCCCACACGGCTCCGTGCTTCCCTCCTGAGCGCCTCGGTAAGAACTGCACACACTGCACAGATAATATACAAAAAAGGATCAGCTCACATGGAAGAGGCTATCTACAGAAAAAAAAAAAAAAAAAGGAAAAAAAAAACACACACACACACACTTGAGAGTTAATGAACTAGAGATACCATTTATAAACATGAGGTTTTGGTATTTTCTATAGTCACTTAAAAGTTAAGTGCTAAGCAGCTTCTAACCACAACCTGACCAAAAGCCCAGGGCATCTCCCTCAAGGTTTTTGAGACCACTGAGTAGACAAAGTTCACGCAAATCTTAGAATCTGGGTGATAATTCTCTAAAAGTAATATGGGATTTGGTATTTTTCCTATTTGCATGCATATTAGTCTATACATCTATACAGACTAATAATCTGTTATATCTATATATAGAGATATCTAATATATATAATATTAAATACTATATATATATATATAGACTAATATAGTCTCTATCTATATAGACTAATACATTAGTTTATATATCTATGTTTGTTAGAATCTGCAGTTTCCCACCTTTCACTCAGATCTCTTACCAGCTGTGCAGAACAGGCCCAGGTCCCTCTGCAGAGAGCCCTGGATTATTCCAGATGTGCTCTAAGGACACAGACGGAGACGGTTTCAGGGGCCCTCCCACCACCCCGCTCCCCTTTCCTCTGACAGCCCCTGCATCTTCCTCCCCTTTCCTTCCTTCCGAGGACAGACAGGGCTTTATTTTTGGTACCCACCCCAGGGATTCAGCTGCTGGCAGGAAGGTGTGAGCACATCTGCACACTCAGAAACCCTCAAGCTTGGGCACATAAATCCATTTTCTCCCGATTTTAAGCTCTCAGACACCAGAAAACACCCCCAGCTTGGTACTGCACAAGGTGTTCTGCAATGCATTTTTTCAGCTTCCCATTTCTCCTTTTTGGACAAAAACTGAAAGAGGCGACCAAGCTCTGCTCCCCTCCCTTGCACAGGGCACAGCTTCCCACCAGGTTGATGGAGTTTATCCATGGACAGCCTCTGGGAAGAGGCACCAGCTGGCAAATAAATGGCATGAAGTGAAATATTTCAAACCAGCAGCAGCACAACAAACCCAACTGCTCCACCACCACACAGGACTTGTCCGTGGCAGACGATATCCTCATCCAATAAACCTTTTAAAGGTTCGCTGATCACAGCGAGATGTGTCATAAATCTCCCGGAATAGTTTATTATGCCCATAAATCTCTGTAAAACTGCTTTATCTCCTCTGGATTGGCAGTCAAGCAAACTTTGCGCTGACAAACAAGCTCCTGACAAGGCACAACTCTTCCAAAGCGGGTGAGGAGCAGCCTCCCCGCGGCCCTGGTCTTTCCCCAGAGCCCACCCCAAAGCCATGTGCCGCTGTCACAGCCCCGCCACCGGGGATCCTGCAAGCCCTTACTCAACATCCCCCGCACAGTGAAGCAGCACACGTCCTACGTGTGGTTCCCCTCTGGAAGAGGGAAACTATCAAATAACATTTCTTCCACTTTATCTTCTAAATGTGCTATTTAAAGGGGGGAAAAAAATTAGCTTAGAGGATTACTCAGCCTGCCTTTGCCAAAACGCATGCCCTGCATCTAATTCAAAGAATATTTTGCTTCTGAGAGCTTAGCAGCTACTTTGTCAGGAGTTTTTATTGGGAAATGTTGACGTTTTATGGCTTCATTTAAATCAGGTGGATGAATGCACAGCCAGAATCTGCTTCGCTTTTCTGTTATAAGACACAGAAATAAACCCGCTTTCCAGGTTGTTCTTCCTCTTACATGACTGCTAGCTTTTCCATTCAGTTCAGCCCTTTTTTGCTTTACAATCACATCAAGCAAATGGATTTTGTTTTCCCTGTAGGAAATGAACCACTGGAAGTACCAACCTGCCTCCCAAGGGGCAGCCTCAGTGGCACGCTGGCTGCCAGCTGCCCTGAGCTGCAACAGGCAGGAGCAAGTGGCCTCAAAAGCCGACGGCAAAGCCGAGGCCAGCAGCTCGTTTCAGCATCCCCTTACATCAAACCCGGCAGCCTGCTGCCACTTTTTGCTAGACTAAGACCTGGGATGACCAGCGAGTCCTCTGAGAGGAGGCAAGGCTCAGAAGACGTTTAGGAACCAGCAGCACATGGGTTGGAGCCTGTGATCCTTAGAACCAACTACTACATCCAATGCAGAACGCTGTCTGATGCATGCAGCTGGCTGAGGGAGCACCCTCAGCATCCCCTCAAAGAGCTGAGCGACCCCCTACAAGCACCCAGCGTTTCACGCAGTGAAAGCCTTTACTGACAAACACAACAGAGACAGTGCCCGAGGAGTAAACGCTTCTCACACACTCCAGCAAGGACAACCCTCACGCAGCATTTTTAATTTAAACCAATTCATCTCCCTGCCTTCAGAGTGACCCTGGAGCCACAGGAGCAGCTTTGTGTCCTGCCTCCCCCACACACTGCACCTCCTTCCAGCCAGCCCCGGGGCACTGCGAGCACACCCACACCACACACCGAGTGCTTGCTGGTGTCCCAACATGCCCCTCACATCTCATTTATGGGGGAGCTGCCCTCACCCACAGGCCTGGCCTCTGGGCTTGGCCACGCAGCTCCTGCAAGAGGTGTCCAAGGGCTCCCTGCTGCCATCACACGACACGAAGGCCACGCATCCCCTGACACCCTCCCTGGCAGCAGCACAGCCTTGATCCATGGCCTGTCCTGAGTTACTGCCCTGTCACCAACAGTCCCTACAAAGCCTTCTTGCACTGCCAGGAAGGGGGGCTGAGCAGCCGTGCCCATCACTGCCCTCAGAAGGGGCCGGGAGCCAGCACAGCACCCAAAAGAGAGGCCTGGAGCATCCCTGGGGACTTTGGTGGGCACCCATCACCCTGGCCTCCAGGATGGCCAGGAGCAAAAGTTGAGGTCTCTTCAGGATGCTTTATGATGAGCTGTGGGCTCATTTACCACAAGAATTGTACATGAGGGCGACAGTAGCATGGAGGCAGGGTACAGCTCCATGGAGGACGAGCTGGAAGGGGCTCGTGGTCATGGAAGTCAGGCCTCAGCAGCCACGGGGACAGCAGGACACTGGTCACCCACGCTCCCATGCACGGCACAGGCCAACACTTGTTACACCTGATAAACCCAGGGCATGTGGCAGAAGGTCAAAAACACAGCTGTAGTGCTGCACGGGGACACCACGCCACGTCCCAGGCCCTGCCACCTCAGGACATGTCGGCCTCCAGCCTCGGCGGTGCCGACCAGCGGCCCAGGCCGCCACATCCCAGCCGGGCTCCCTACGGCAGGGAGGCACCAACCAGCCCTGCCGATTGCCATGGCAACGCACGGATGCCATCAGCAGAGGATTAAGCTCCGGCGGGAGGAGAAGCAGGACCAGGGGGAAGGAGATGAACGAGCGCTGCGACAGGGACGCTGCGGAGGAACGGAGGCCCACAGCATCGATTTTCACGCCCATCTTCCCTTTTCAGTTCTTGCCTAGCATGAAAGTCCCGATTCAAACGGCAGACTTTGACACCATTAAAAACTATCAGAGCATTTAACACACTGCCCCTTCCTCCCGCGTCAGCACACCCACGTCTGCCACAGAAATAAAGAGGACTGCGAGATCCAGCCATCTCCCCGCAGTCCCGGCATGAAAGTGCAGCAAATCTGCGTCACACAGAGACCCTTTGAAAGGGGATAAATGCTAAGTGCAGGGAAAAATGATTACTTTATTTATAAAGACCATGTCTCTTGTCATTCTAATTCACTCCAAATCCTCCAGGCGCTGGACAGCTGCAGGTTCAATCATGAATACACAAATCAGCAACAAATAAACAACAAAAAGAGTCTCCAGTTGCAATGCAGGGAGACCAGCGTTCAGTTTGGTTTGGCTGCTGCTCTCCCCTGTGCACTGAAAGGACACGGGAATAAGGTGGCTCTCCATCTGAGCCTCTCCTCTGCTTGGGGATGGGGGAGAAACCAGGGAGGGCAGAGACGAGGGCAGGTGGAAGCAAGAGGCTGGGAACTGAGAGCAGCAAAGGAGCTCAGCCAACTCGAGTAGGCAGTCAGGAGGGAAACACGAGCTTTAACCTGTGCAAAGCCAGCGTACCAGGTGCTGGGGAATTGTTCACCTCTAAGACTTTGTTCACACACAGAAACACCCCAAACATCGAGCACAAACCCCAGCACTGCAGGGTCCTGCACAGGCTGCTGCCTACGAGGCACAGAGCCCCTTCCCACACATCCAACACCTGCCTTCTGCTGTATCGCAGGTGCTTTCTGCCACTGTGAATGTGCACATTGAGATGTTGTGAAGTTGGCATCAACATGGGGCAGGCAGGAGTCGATGCAGAACAGGGCAAAGCACTCCACACCACCTGGAAGAGAGAGTTAGGAGGGGAAACATCCTACCAGAGCTAGCTAGGGGGCTGGTTTGCAGCAGGGATTATTTCATTTCTCCGATGAAAAAAAGGCAGAAACCTAGCATGAGGCAGGGCTGAGCACCAGCCCCATCACAGACCAGCTCCTGCTTCCGGGAGCTGCAGCCCTGCACCTCACCTTCAAGGTTTTCTTGCCTGAAAGCAGCAGATGATACAAGATGATTTGCTTTCCTGGGATCTGAGACCCTGTATGGCATCACAGCAGAGCCGATGGTGGCCTCTGACCAAGCTCCAGTTTTGAGTTTCTTCTTCCAAAGGCTGCCTACATTCCCAGAGGCATCCATTCACCATCCCCAGACACCTCCAGGAGGTGACAGACCCACAGGGTGAGTTAGCTCAACGTTTCACTCTGTTTGGAAAAGATGCCTGAGTTGTGGACTGCTGAAAACAAACCTTGCCCCATGCAGTCTTCCCACCAAGAGGACTGAGCTCTGCCCTGACAAAGCAGATCTGGAGGGAAAGAGAAGGGGACAAGCATGGGGAACCCACAGAGGCTGCAAGGGACAACATGTGAGATGGTTTCACGGGTTCTCACCAAGATGTTTCCCGGTGCCAATCTCTTCCCTTGCCAGGCTGGGGCTTTCTGCTTTAGCACGGTCCAGGAACTCTTCAATTCCTCCTGCGGAGACCTCGGCAGAGGAGGGAAACCTTCCCACTGCCGGCAGTGTTTGAGCAACATCAGGAGCATTTTCTTCTCCCTGGCTCTGCTGCAAATTGCAGCTGATCGATGCTCTGCTCATCAGGGAGGGCCAGGGTCAGCACCCAGACAAGGCAGCCCTGCTCGTTCCCCCACTAATTGCCGACGCCAGACCTCAAACCCAAGACAGGGAGCTACACCAAATCAATTCCACCAGCCCCCACTTAAAGGCTGGCAGCGTGGAGTTTTGCTCAGCACCGCAACGATCCCATCTCCAGACAGGCTCACGTGAGGAAGAAGAGAAATACCAGCGGTGTGGGGGTTCAGCTGAGCCTGCAAGCTTTCCACAGCGGCCTCCTGCCTTTCCTCAGACACCCTGACAAAACATGCCCTGAGGAGAAGGGACAGCAGGGGATACCTGAGATTTTCAGGGCCAGACAGAGCAGCATCCCGTCCCAGAGCCGTGCCCACAACCAACACCCTGCTCCCTCACTTCTCTCTCCGTCCTGAGACCATCAGACCAGGCTCCCTCCAAACATTAGGTCAGACTGATCCCCTAACACCCAATGCATACCAGCATACACGAAAAAAAAGTCCAATTCCTCATTCTGGAAAGAACCAGACAAGCACAAGCTCCTCCATTACCACAGGTGCTGGCTCTGAAGCCTCCAGGATTTCCACCACCGCGTCAGCTCCGGTCCTTTTAGCAGAAGCACTTCACTGACACGCTTGAAACCTTTCTCATCCACAGCGGTCCCCCTGCGAGCCCAGCACCTGCGGCAGACAACCAGCAGGGCAGGCGACAGCAGCTGCAGGGACCCAACAGCGGGGAGACTGTATGACAAATTCGGTGTCAAAATAAACAGCGCCGAAGAGACTCCGCCAGCTGATCTCTTCCTTGTGCTTAAACTTGTGGTTTGTGATCTAAACAAAGCGTTTGCATTGCCGGTGGTCTGCTGCGGCCAAGGGTTGGGAACCGAGCCCAGCTGGCTCTGGCACCCAGGAGGGGACCGGTGTCACCAGGGCACCTGCCATCCCCACACCATCAAGGGGTGACTGGTGACTGGTAGCTCCAAGCCCAGAGACCAGAAAAACAAAAATATGATGGCTGCGTGGACAAACCCACCTCTAAGCCTTCAACCACCACGCTGCCCAGCGCTCAGACGGGGCTCCTGGGCCAGCTGCACGCACCTGTGGGAACCGAGACCTCGGCCATAATAGCATGGCCACGTCCCCAACCCAGGCATTTTACTCCCCACTGTGGGCACGGGCTGGATGTGGCACGGCCCAAGATAACAAAAGTGTCATCCCGGGTGACAACGCGTGATGCCTGGGTTACTCTGGGAACAGCGATGGTGACAAACCCGCTTCCCTGCCTGCTCAGCTCATCCCCTCTCCCTGCAGCCAGAGAAAAAGGGTCCTCCCCCCTCCTTTAAATTGCCTTTCTTAAAAAAAGATTCCTTAAACAAATGGCAGCAAATCCCAATGCAGAGCAGTACAATGGACACTTCAGTCCTGCCCAGGGGGAGGGGGCGACAGGACCTTCAATGCCTAAATAAATTCAATTTGCTCGTTAAGAGGGGGCTGGGGAGGTTAGGCACGGGGTAGCAGTCGTTATTCACTTCCCCCAATTAACATTCCAGTGGCACTGCTCTGCTTTCTAGGAACAATAACTTTTTTGGAAGGGGGAGCGTTGATCATGGGAGTGTTGGATGGTCCTGTAAAAAGGAGACACGTCCATGCCTTAACAGGGTGCGGGTTTCTGTATTCTGGGAACCACTAAACAAAACCAAGAATAAATAAAGATCGAGCCTACGCAGAAAGACCCTGCAAAATAAAACCCCTCATGTCTCCAGTCCAAGATTATTTGCCTTTGCTGCTGATCTAAATACTTTCTGCACAGGCCTTGGCAACACAAGAAGAGGCGGCTTGTCGCTGGTTTGTTTATAAAAGTCTCTAAATGCAGGGTAATTAAAAATGTTTAGACCAGGCTTTGAGGTGCACCACCGCCGGGGCCCCATGCAGTGGCTGAGGAGCTGCCTGCGTGTTAAAACCCAGCCAGGTCTCGGCCTCCAGCCCGGAGCTGCAGGTGCTGGGCAGCACAGCCCCACGGCGCCGCCTCATCCCTGCTGCACGGGGCCTGTCTCCTGTGGGATGCTCAGAGACATATCCCTCTCCCAGCCCTCTGCCACAGCATCCTCCTGCCCAAAGGAACTCCCAAGACCTGCCCTCTATGCCACAACGGTGACTTACTCATTTACTTCCCTCCCAGGATGAGGATTCATAGCTTTTCTTAGCTCAGTCTTTAATTTCTTTCACCAATACAATGTTTGCAGTGCACTAGGAGCACCGGCTCGCTCTTTTTTCCAGTGCTCCTACAAGAGAGGCTGCTGCATTTTATTCATCCTCAGAAAGAGAAGCATTTTGCTGTTACGATGCACAGAAAAGCAAGGAGCATGAACCAAACCCAATTGCAGCAGCTCTGGTGGCAAACAGCAGAGCTCTGCGCACACCAAGCACTGCCCATGCAGTCCAGCACGGCTCATCCTGTGACAAGAGGGCTCCTGGGGCAAAGCCCGAGGCCAGACAAAGCCGTGCGTATCAACGTCTCGAGTGCCACGGGCCTGAAAGGAACGGGCTCGCCCTTGTAAAACTGAAAGCGACCACGGGAAACGAGCAGGTCCATCGATACCCCACAGGCATATGTGCTTGGGCGTATCTATTTCACTCCGTCGCGATTTTAAAAGATTCCCATGAAAATCTAGCCCAAACAGACAGATGGCCGGAGCTCCGCGTTCCCAGCCACCACACAGCAGCACTAAAAGGGGACCCAGGCACATGCACACTGCTGGCCACGCACCTCGGCGGAGACAGGCCAGGCTCTGCTGCCAGTTAAGCTCCCTTCTATCAGCTGGGGATGCCTACGGCCATGCACATCTTGGGAAAGAAGAACTTTACAACCCACTGTATGATGTAAGGAGCTAAAAACAGTTTTACCCTACAAGCGTATCAGTCCCAGGAGAACATGCCCAAACAGCAGTGAACCAAATGTGCCCAAATGAAGTGCACTTCTGCCGGACCACCAGCTGCAGCCACCACCACGGTTATGTCCCTTCAAAGTGGCACAAGGGGACGTGCAACAGCCCAGGTCCAAAGATGCTCCAATTATTTAGGTCCCTCGTCAGCAAGACTTCTGTTGCAGACTCGCAGTTTCACGCTCAGCTTCTTGGATGACAAACAGCTTGCTGACTTACCAGCAGTGAATAATTGTGGCTCTTTCCTCTGGAGAAAAAGGTGCTAATGCTGTATGTCAGGAAGGAGATGGAAGGCCAGCAGAAAGGACTGCATCTACCTGGAAAGGTGGCTGCTTGCAGGCTCAAGGCAGAAAGGCTGGGAATGCCATATCAGACAGTCAGTGCTGTCACTCTGAGGCACTTGGCAGCAGCAAACCAGAACAAATGTGCCCAGGCAGGCCAGACACAGGTCCGGGGGAAAGGCTGGATTTGGCTGAAGCCCTGCTAGAAGTCTCCAGTGCAGCTCTTGCTTCCTGGCCTCAATCCTCCCCGTGTGTGAAAATGGGGCCAACAACAGAAAGTCTCCTGGCGGAGCTGTGCTGTTTTGTGTGTTCCTCATGGAAGATCCAAGGCTTCATCCTGGTGCTGAGGAGCTGGTGCCTTTACACCCCAAGCAAAGGTCTCCGGTCAAAATGAATCACTTTGTCAGCTTCATAGAATCATTAAGGTGGGAAAAGACTTCCAAGATCTGGTCCAACCATCCCCCTGCCATCGATTTCACCCACTAACAAACACGAGGACCCTATTCTCCCTTCTCTTTTTGCAGCCAGTGCCCTGTGTCCCACCGCCTGAGCAGCCACTGCATGACCTATTGCTCCAGAGCTGATGCCACAGACGCTTACTGGAAGTACCTTAAATGGCCACAAGGAACAGTAATGATGCTTTGAACAAAAAACAAAAAACTAAATGAAACAGCTGAGCTATGGGCTAGATTTGCTGTTGCCTTTCAAGCATGAAAAAATAATCCACCCATAAAACAGAGGTCAACTACTGAGAGGGAAAGATCCATGGAGCAACATGCACCAAGCCCAGGCTCAGCACGTGCTCTCCTCCAGCCCCAGTCCTGTGCACCACTGACCAGGCGTGAGCCTCCTCCACGTGCAGGGCCCTTACTGCTCTAGCTGAATGCAGGAGGAGCTGAACCAGGGCCCAGGTCCAACACAGCATCGGTACCAACAGTATCCTACAGGCAGCTCCAATCCTCGTCTCCTCCAGCAGCTTCCTCCCTCTCTTCCCCAGGAGGAGACAACAGGAGCCCCGTCAAGAGTGTCAAGACCACACCAACCCCCAGGGAAACTGGGCACACACGGGGTCATTCCAGGACAGCAGCTTTCAGTGCCTGCTACACAGTGCCTAGAAGTTTAAGAGCTCTGAAACATCTCAGTGTGCGGCATTTCCACCGTCAGGAAGAGCGAAGATCCAGAGTATCATCACGGTGCCACCTGGGCAGTTCAGGAGAGCTGTTTGCTCTGTCCTGGAAAGCCATCTCTGGACTGCCACAGCAAACGGAGGGCAGATCTCCCCACCCCAGGCCAGCCCTCCTCCTGTCAGGCAGGCTGGAGGTCTCAGCTGGGGACAGCTGCCACACGGCCACCCTGCCACCACCGCCCTGCCGCTAGCCTTGGTCCTCCGGAGTGATCAGGCAGCAGCAGGAAGGATGAGCAGCTCTCTCCAAACGACAAAGGCCTCTAAGTGCTCGGTGCTGTGTCAGTGCAGAGAGAAATTTCCATTTCTTTCCAGGAGATGAAGGTCTAACTATGCAAGTGGGGCAGCCTCCAAAGGCACCTTGCTCTTTGTTGAAACCTGTGCTATTTCTGCCTCTGCAAATGTTCCCTGGTAGAGATCGGCTCTGCCTTCTGAAGCTTGCAAGCTAGTCATTAAAAAAAATAAAACGCCAGAGCCAAGAAGTGAGATGAACAAAATGCTAATAGGAACCCCCAGGTCAAACCGCCTCCCCTGTCACCCAGCCCTCCTCTCGCCAGCACATTCCTGCCACTAATGAGGCCCCACCACTTCCTCCTCCCTCCTCAAGTTGCTCCTGGTGATGCAAATCCATCGTCTTTGTTTCTATTCTTGGAGGAAAAACAGAACCAAAGTAAATAGCAAAACAGCTCTTAGGTTTCAGGCTCCTTTCTTTTTCCACCCTTCCCAACAGGGGCAGGCTGCTGTTGCCGTCAGAGCGCGGTGACACCCGACCGACCCCCGGCATCGCCTCGTTCCCACCCAAAATGCTCCACTTTGTCATCAGCCCTTCGAGATCACTGCCAGGTCCCTCCCTGGACACCGCTTCACTGTGCTCCCGGGGAGGTTTAGGACATCACCACCAGCCTCTCTCAGCCAGCAGTAGTGCCCACGGAGAGCCCACCGTGTGCCCCAGCAGGCTGGAGACGTGTCCCCACGAGACCCCCTGCCCTCCTCCAGCCCCTCTGCACAAGGAGCTGACCCAGCTCCAGCCTGCACCGAGAGACCTCGCGTTGCCCGGAGTATTCCCACGTGCCAGGATGCCTGTGGATGGAGCGGAAAGGAGACATGCACAGCCATGGAAATCAGGAACTCCATCTCCTCCACAGGTGCCAGCAGCACGAGGAGGTGCTGAGGCGGGGTGCCTGCTGTCCTGCCCCTCATGCTGCAGGGGCTGGGGGTCAGTGCTGCCCCTGCCCTGCTCCCATGGGGGCTGCAAGCGCAGGAGGCACTGACAGTTAAGGCAGTGTTTTTGTGAGAAAATAAAAAAAAAAAAAAAAAAAAAAAAACTATTGAGAGAGATTCTGGTCTGCGCCATCCCCAAAGCCACTTGCTGAGGTTCAGCAAATCAAGGCACGTAAAAAGCCCTAAATTAGGTGCAGCACCCGCTGCACCAAGGCCAGGCTGGCTGCGGGCAGCAGTGGCTGAATGCGCCCAGGTGGGCCCGGTGCCGTGCTCCCAGCCTCGCAGCTCCTGCTGGAAAGCAGCTGGCAGCGAAGAGCCGAGCTCTGCTCCAGGTGCTGCTGCAGGGACGAGCAGACGCGAAGCAGCAGAGCCCAGCACCACTCCTCAGTGATGAACACTCAGCCCTGACCGCTGCCCTCCACAGCCAGCCTTGCTGCGCTTGGAGACGAGAATGTGAGGATGCAAAGGTGGCGAGAAAGACCTCTCCGGTGAGGAAAAGGATGGGTAAAACAAGTCCCAGTTTCCAGAGGTGGGGGAGGAAGGGTCCGAGCAGCCCGAGGAGCTGCTGCTCAGTGGCAGGCAGCAGCGTGCCGAAGCACAGTGCTGCAGAGACCTCTTGCAGCACAGCACCGCTACTGCACCCATGCCCCGGCACCCCAGCATCTCTTGGTGCTGCCTGGTTTCTAACAGGGAAGCGAGCTTGGCAGCACGCTGCTACCTTGCCCTGAGCATCCCCAGCTCCCAGCATCCAGCACACAGCAAGTGCCACCTACAGACAGCCACTGCTCTAAGCTGCTGCCAGTTGCAGAGTCACAGAACGGCCGAGGTGGGAAGGGACCTCTGGGGATCACCCAGTGCCACCCCCCTGCTGAGCAGGATCACCCAGAGCACGTTGTGCAGGACGGCAACCAGGTGGGTTTTGATAACTCCAGAGAAGGAGACTGCACACCCTCTCCGGGCAGCCTGTCCCCGTGCTCTGTCACCCTCCCGGTACAGAAGTGCCCCCTCATATTCAGCCGGTACCTCCTGTGCTTCAGTTCATGCCCGTTGCCTCTTTCACTGGGGACAACTGAGAAGAGACCGGCTCCATCCTCTCGACACCCTCCCCTCAGATATTTATACACACTGATGAGGTCTCCCCTCAGTCTTCTCTTTTCCAGGCTAAACAGGCCCAGCTCTCTCAGCCTGTCCTCATACGACAGCTGCTCCAGTCCCCTCATCATCTTCGTAGCCCTAATTTATAAATTGTCTCTCTGAGGGTACCACAAACCAGGAGAGCAGCAGGTCCCCGCGCTCAGAGCTGGGAGGTTTAATGCAGCTGCACCCCCCTGACAGATGCTTGAGTCCCCCCCAAAACCACACCGATGTCCGAAAGGGTCCTGTCCAGGCACGGGCATCTCGCTGTGTGAATCTGCTGTCAGGGAAGGTACTTCTCAAAGAGCTGCCCGTTTCCATGGAGGTCTGGGACACATCTCAGACCCCAAAACCTGCAGGCTGTGAGCTCCAAACTGCACGAAGCCAGACTGCAGCACCCAGGTTTGCTGTCTTGTATCACGGGAAAACAACAGCAAGAGAGCTTGAAAGGAAGAAGAAAGGAGCACGTCTTCAAGGGCACAAGGAAAACATGAAGAAGGGCTGCAGGAGGACCAAGAAGCCTCACGGTCAGCAGGGGATGCGATCTGCTCCACCTGACTTGAGCAGTGACCAGGCTGGGATCGAGAGACCCATAATCCCAAAGCTATTCTAACTGGCAAACCACAGAGTCCAAGAAATGGGAAGAAAAACAAATTAGGGTAACAAAAAACACCCAGCTGTGCACTTTGGAACCAACAGAACAGCCCAGGCTGCCGGGACTACTCCGGCTGGACACGGAGGGCAGGACAAACCTGGGTGGGGGACACAGGACCCCCATCAGCATCACGACAGCCAGCCAAAGGCAGGCCCAGAAGCTGTGACATGGAGAGGGCTCCTCACCCCAACCAGCACCTACCTGCCCCTGCCAGCACCAGTCTTTGTGTGCTCAGCAAGGGCAAGTGATTGTTTTTTAAAGAAAAGGGATATTTTGAAGGCTTTGCTCTGCCTGTCAGACTCGCTCCTCTCCAGCGCTTTTCCTGCGGAATGGGGAAATCAGGTGGCACCCCTGCGGGCACCAACATCAGCCCAACAGCCGCTCGTGCCAAATGACAGTGGTGGCCAACCCGACCCGTCCCCAGCTCCCTCCCCAGCAGGCGTCCAGCCCCGGCTGCAGCACCCACCGAGGACCGCCCCAACTCACCAAATAACACCTCGTTTTTTTTTTAAGAGCCTTTTTTTCGCACCAACTTTAAATACCAGAAGAGGCAGGGTACATTTTTAGCAAGTCTAGCTTTGAGAAGCAGAGTAAAATTGGAAGCTGGCAAAGGACTTGGATTCCTCCCCCCCCCAACCCTGCTGCTCCCCAGTTTGGATCCTCGCCTTTTGCTGCTGCAAGGGCAGCGCGCGCCCACCCGCAGCCCCCTCCAGCACCCCCCTGCCCTCTGCCAGCTCGGCCTGGGCTGCTCTGTCTCAGTGCAGAGCCAGCAGAGGGAGCAAACACTATGAGTTTGCAGGGAAATTGAGGTTTGTGGTGGTTGTTTTTAATTGTGGGTGCTGTATTTTTCATCTTGAGGTTATTCCCTAGCATTTTGCTGAAAATACGTGGACAGAGCCAAGTTAGGACCAAATCCAACCTGCATTTACTCTTCTAAGAGCCCTGAGGAGAGGTGCAAAGCTCACGCTAACATCCCACCTGCAGAATGGCAATATTCAACCCAAACCCAAGCCTGTCCCAGCAATAAACACCTTCCAGTTCGAGCACAGGGACCTGCTGCTCTCCTGTTTTATGGCACCATCAAAGACCGTACTCTCGCACCCCTGAAAGACTCACTGCCCATCTGGGGCTCCTCAAATCACTTCCAGCCACCAGAAGAAACTCCCTACAGGCAATTTACAAACACCAGGCGTTCCTGTCCTACATGAAGCATTAAAAAAGTATCAACGAATAGGTTTAAGAGACAAACTGCTGGGCACTCCCCCTTCAGAAACCTGGCAAACCTCCCTCCCAGCCCAATTCACCCCCTTCCTTTGAGGAGGGAACACGCACTCCTGTTGTGCCTACAGGTCCCCGAGGCCAGCAGAGGTTTGCTGGTGAAGCCGGTGTTCGCTGCCAGGCTGTAAAAGCTCAGCACAACTGGGCACCATCCACGTGCCCACCCCATGGGTGCACTGAGCCTTCTCGTGGCAGCGGGTCTGGGAGCCAGGGCTTGCAGAGCGGAGGGCAGAGGAATCATCCTCGTGCCACGTCTGCACAGCCCAGGTGCTCGTGCAGTGGTCACGCTGCCCTCTCACTCTCCTTCCACTGCTTTTTTTTCAGGAACCTGCAGCGTGCCGTGCGTCAGCGCTGACCAAATACTGCAGACGATGGAGGCAAACCATTACAGCACCTTCACCTGCCCCTCTGCAAAGCCCTCACACCTCCAGTGCACGGAGCGCCACGTGCTTACTCGCTGCTCTCCTGCGGGATCTTCTCCGCTACTGTCAGCATTGTTGGCACGGCTTGGAACATCTCCAGGCTCACATGCTGGCTTTGGCCACAAAAAAAGCAGCCACAAAGCCATGGACCCTGCATGGGAGCAAGGAAATCCAGGGGCAGGGCAGGGCTGGAGCAGAGCTACACCAGCTCCTGGAGCAAACATCGCAGCCCGGCACTGCCCTGGCAGGCTAGCAGTGTGTGCGTCTGGCCATCCTGCCCTGTGTGGCACTTGGATTTAATTTTCTTTTCCCTATTCCCACAGAAAATTCACCACTAAGTGCAAAAATGAAAGGGAGATGCTGAAGTTAAGCACAAAGCAGCAGCTGAACACAGTTTAGGAATCGGCAGCATTAGGCTGACATTCACATGCCAGATAGACGTGGCTCCAGAAACGCAACGACTTCTGATGCCCCACATTTGGGGTATTTAAAACAAGAAAAATACATCTTTATGAACTTTATTGAAATCAGCCCCCAGCTCCCACTGCAAGCAGATAACCAGCACAGAGTGGGGGCTGGCAGCGATAAGCAGAACTCCCCCTCCCAACCATCAGAGTCGCATTTCCACAAGCAGGAGATCAAAAGCCCTTCAGCGCAGCAGAGCTCCTCTGTGCCACCGCTGTAGTGCCTGGGAGAGGATGCAAATGCTAACAGTGCTTTGTGCTTCTCTGCTTTAGGGATGTTCAGCATACAGTAAAACACCCCGACGTGCCCAGATCCAGCCTTTCATGTACTAGATAATGCAAAGGAAGGCGGATTGGGGTGAAGGCAGTTCGGCTGCATCTGCCCACCCCTTCTCCACCCAGCCATCCTCCTGGAGCACCACGCAATGCCTCCGAGATACCCAGCCCTAACCTGCATTGGGATGAAGCTTCCCAATATGCACGGAGAGCCCTGGGGAG
This sequence comes from Aythya marila, assembly GCF_965140915.1. Lineage (NCBI taxonomy): Eukaryota > Metazoa > Chordata > Aves > Anseriformes > Anatidae > Aythya > Aythya marila. The sequence goes on along the minus strand of NC_139056.1, from coordinate 5,201,677 downwards.
GGCCAGTGGGGTGGGAAGGGATGAAGAGAACCAACCTCCACTCAAGAGGAGAGTGAGCTAAAAGCAGTCCTGTGCAATGGGGAACAATCCTGGAGTGGTCCATGGACCAGCTGGGAAGGGCTGGCAGAGCCAAGTGGATGTGACAGCACAGAGGCAGGGAGCGCTGGGCCTTAGCAAGGCAGCAGAAACTGGGAGGAAAGGAAATTATTTGCCTATCGTTCCCGTCACAGCCAAGCCCTCCAAGGCATTTGCATTCACATGCACCAGAGGAACCAGAATTTGACACCAAATGCCCAAGGTGCAGAATAAATTCTTGGGCTGCGCTGAGGGATCTGCCAAAGAAAGGAGCAGGGTGCTCCTCGTGCTGTCCTGCTCCTGTTTATCAGCAGGAGCCTTGGTTCGCTCCCGTGCTTGGTGCAAAGCCGAGTGATTCACGCACGGGCTCCCCCTCAGTGCCTGCTACCAGGGATTGTTCAGCTGCCGGTTGTGCTCAGTGAATAAGCTGCTATCCGGCACAAGAGTCACATTATTTATTAGGTTTGTGGGTTGGTTTTTTTCTTTCTGAATACTCATCAATGAACAATAGTCAGCAAGTGAGCAATCTGCCAGGGCACGGTTCCACGCCACGGGATGATGCAGTGTGCATCTCTCATCTACCTTCGCATTTAGCTCCTTGAGGCAGACACTGCCTTTGTGCTTTGCAAAGCCGAGGACAGCGTGTGCGTAGATGCAGCACAACGCCTGCTGCTTTACTCAGCCTCTCCACTAACACAGTTGACCTGCTTGTTGTATGGCTCCAGCCTTTTTTTTTTCCCCCTTATTATTTTGTTGTTGTTACACTGAAGTACAGGGCACAAACAAGTACCAGTTGGCTGTTTGCTAACATTTTGCTATGAGAGAGCAAGTGGCTCTGTAGCAGTGTCAGAACAGAACCGAATAAAATAAAGCAACCAGGAGAGTTTCGGTGATGTCAGTGGAATGAGAGCAGGGCCAGGTCTGACTCTGCTTTCCCCGCAGAGCCTCCGGTTCCAGTCGCACCCAACAGACCCAGCAAGCCCCCGAGTGCTCTGAAACCAAGACCCCTCGCTGCTCTGACACGAGGAGGCTCCTGCGCAGACCCCCACACTCCACCCAACATCACCACAGTGCCCAGCAGCAAAGCAAGGAGGTTCTGAACTGATCATTATTCCACGGGAATGGGAAAACCTGGATGTGCCCATGCCAGACAGACGCTACCTGCCTCCTCCAGCAGCTCAGGCACTGCTCGTGACCTCGGCGAGCCCCACATTTGATCAGGTTTCTGCCAGGAAGAAGCTCCTTTCCTCACTGCCTCTCATTACCAGGCCCAACCGTTTGTTTAGTCTTCTCCTCCACGTTACCTCCAGGGGGGTTGGAACCAGGTGATCGTTAAGATCCCTTCCAGCCCAAGCCGTTCTGTGATTACCAGGTCTGTAAGGCAAGCATTAGCTCTGCTCGACTCATCAGAAGAGCTCCCAAGACAAACAGGGCTCTCAGCCTGTCCTGGAGGGCACTGAGACATCCAGTAACAGAATGACTGCCTGGAAAAAAAATACTGTACAAAAGTAATAATTAAAAAATAATTAAAAAAAAAGTCAGTGCATAAGAGGTAAACAGCACAACCTACTTGAAAAATCTTCACTGTGGCAGCAATGCAGCATCAGCCTCGACCACCCTCCTCCTCCCAGAGGAACAGGACAAGGGTGGCCATGGAAGGTCCCCTCCCTGCTCCTCGAGGCTGCAGGACACCCCTGGACCATCACCTGCAAACAGCAGGCACGAGGTCCCAGCTCGAGGCAAGGAGAGGGCACACTGGCAGCCCCCCTGAGCCAGGGGGGACGCTGCTGAAACTCCTTCACCTCTCCTTCCCAGCCCCAGAGCAGGGGGGGGGACAGCAGCCGTGACAGACGGCTGTCAGGAGCCACCGCACGCTTCCCTTTCTCCAAGGCAGAAACTTTGCCAACGTCACTAGCCTTCCGGGAGGGAAATGGAAAGGCTCATTAGAAAGAAAACTCATTCTGACAATCACAAAAATCGGAATTCATTTAAAATTCAAATTATGCAAATCCAAGCAATCTGTACGTGCAGACCCGTCACATGCCAGCAGCGGGACTGCAGACATGCCACCGGCGACACGGCTCGGGAAAATCCATCCTGCACCAGGGGACGGCTCCTAGGGGTGGGCCCCGGGCACCACTTTAGGGGCTCCCCTCATCACCAGCAGAGAAGGGAAAAGATCCCACAGCCCCGCAGGCACAGGGATGCAAGCCCCGAGACAGCTCAGGCTGTCAGCACGGGAAGAGCGAAGCTGGGAATTTAAGGCTATGAGCTGGGTAAGTGCTACAGCCCTGAAAAATGAGCCAAGCTTTAAATTGGGACTTTTAGGGGAGGTCCCAGGTGAGCTGCTGCAGAAAAGACAGATCACATTCTCTCCTCTAAGTGCTCTGCTGTGCATGAGGAGGGCAGTGCACACCTGGCCCAAATTCCTCCCCAGGGCAGAGCAGGCGTCATGACAGGGGTGAGGGCTGAGGATAAGCCTGGGCAAAACCACACCGACACCAGCACGGAAAGGCACGAGCAGAGCTTGGGAGGCCACACAGCCCTGTGCCAGCCCACCTCTTCTTCGAGAAACCTTCCCCACTTGGCAGGACCTTCACTTTGAATGTGAAATGCTGGCTGTCCAGCTGCATGGGGGCGCCCAGCACTTTCAGAAAGCCCTGCTCATGCCCTGTAAGGTAGGGTGAGCCTGATTTTCTCAGCAGGTCTGACAAGGCCACAGCCCATGGCTGAGCCTACGGCAACAACAGCCTTCAGCTATTAAAACTACCCAGAAATGACACACCAAGGAAAAAGAAATCTACAAAACCCCTGCTCTGCTCTTTGATGGACAGCATTACTCAGCTCCACAGGTGCACCACGGAGAGCTAAAGGTCCCCAAAAGTGACTGGCAAAAACCCTCACGAAGTCAGAGGCCAAAGAGAGGCACCCGCAGACAACGCTCAGAGCTGCCAGAGCACAGGCAGGCAGGCTGCAGATCCGGGCTGAAATCCCGAGAAATCAGGTATCCGCTCCTTACCCCGCAGCAGGACTGCCTCATCCGAAACACCTCTGATTCTTTGGGCAGCTCCTCGGATGCCCTGTGCCACTGCTGCTTGTTTCCTCCCCAGGATGCTGCTGCTGCTTCCCACACCCGCAGAGATGGGTCCCAGGGGCCGCTCACAGCGCCGAGGTCCCAGCCAGCTCCCCAAAACGCCCTGCCATGGGCAGGCACCAGCAGCCACGACCAAGATCCCTGCCCAGGGAGGACGGGATTTCCTCTAGGATACAGGAAACTGAGCAGCTTTGGGAGCGGGGGTGCAAAAGACACGTTGCGTAGGTCCAAGTCCTGCGGCAGGGCGAGCACCACCAGCCTTGGCTGACAGCTCCCAACCCCACTTTGGGTTGCACAGGTGCCCGGTCCCCGCTCTGCTCCCATTGTACGAGTGCCCTCATCCATTTCCAACCAACACCGAGCGCTTTTCAGGGTGGGGACACTTGAGCCCTCATTACAACCCTGAGGCCAGTAACGAGGCAGGAGGAAAGCCACACGAATCCCTGTATCAAGTATCTCTGGGGAAGAGGAGACGCAAAGCCCATTAAACATTGATCGGGGAGCGTGAGGCACCCGATCCAACCCCAGGGTGCTCCGAGGGGTGTCGGGGCTGCCTCGCTGCCCTCCCTGAAAGCGCAGCCCCCTCCCACACCCCTCTGCTGCCATGAAGCAAACCCCTGGGAAGACCAAATTTCTGGCGGCCAGGGCTCCGAGCGCAAACTCCTTTATGCTTTCAACCTCGTTTTGTATTTTCAACAGCAGTGTCCAGAGGTGTAATGAGGAGATTTCCACACCGCACATTGCCCGGCCGAGCAGCAGCCACCTGCAACAGCACGATCCCCGCTGTTACAGCAAACCCGCAGCACGGCGGGGACGGGAGCCACAACGCCTGCCCAGCGGGGCCAGCAGGCCTCCCGGCACAGCGTGGGCAAACCGGAGCCACCTCAGCTCTCTGCTCCACCCAGCTGCAGGCACCTCGTTGCCATTTCGCTAACGCTTTACACAAACCCAGCTCCGCGCCACGCCGGTGTTTTTGGGAACCCCCCTCAGCACGGCGCCCCAGTACTCACGAATTGCCGCCGCAGCTTGGTCCTGACGCGCTCGGCCTTCGTCTCCGCGGGGTGGACGGCGTAGCCCAAGGACCCCAGGTGGTTGTCGACCGACAGGCTCTTCCGCATGTAGAAGGAGCGGGTGCGGAAATGGCTGAACGGGGCGTCCTCCACCGCCGTGCGGAGCCGCGGCTGCAGCTGGGCATCCCCCGGGGGGTCCATGCAGTCGTCCTCCAGCCGCCAGGCCTCCCCTGGGGACAGAGGGACACGATGTACCCTTCAGAGCTGCGGCCATCCCTGGGTTGTGCCCCCCTGCAGCCCAGAGAAGGGGTGCAGGCAGAGATGTCCGCCCCAGGCCGCCTCCACCCGCGCTCTGCACCACGGGGCTATGCGGGATGGGTGCTGCCACGCACGGGGTTCAGAGGGCACGGCTCTGCCACGAGCCCCACAGAGTCCTTGTCCCCAGTCTGCTGAGCTTCATTCAGCCTGCCCCACGCTGGTTTTGCCCAACCTTGTTCACCAGCACCCAACCTGTCAGTGCTCGGTCCCAAAGTCACCACAGCAGGAATCAACCACGTACTGCTGAGCACAGTGATCAGAGCCAGGGCCGCCAGGCTCTACTCTAGTATAAATACTATTTCAAAATTTCATATAAATTCATATAAACACTAATTCATAAACAGAGGACCAAAATCCCAACACTTAAAAACTTCCTATTATTTAATTCCAATAGGGTCACACATTTGAAAGGCTCACTTATAAAGAACTCAAAAACCTGTAAACCACTTAAAAACGGCATTCCACATTAAGAGAGAATGTTCTAGTTTTATTTTCTAAAAGGAATAAAATTCCTGCAGTAGAACTGAAGTTGAATCCTACATACCTGCATCAAGCCCCTCTCCTGCAGGTATTCACATGCTTTGCCATCGGTAACTACAATACATCTCCCTTTGTGAATAGGGAAACTGAGGCATCAGAAGCGTTGTAAGCTGGAAAAGGATTTACAGGTACTGACTGCACTTCATTGCAATGAAAGGGAAAACGGCAGAGCAGAGGGTAAGCATCTCTACGACACCACTGCTCCACTATTTTCCGAGCAGCTCGGATATTGTGTGCTTGTTGTTGCCAATCCCGTCCTCACAGCTGGCAAACTGTGAGCTTTCCCTGCTCCTCACCTCCCAGCCCAAATCACTTCTTGATAGCCGTAATAAATTAGCAAGAACACCCCTCTTGCTCAATTATAAAAACAGATCAATTATTGGCCACGGTGGTACTGAAGGGCGCTTCACGGGGTTACCTTCACAACCCTCTCCCCTCCGACAGCCTGTTCCTGAGGCAAAATCGTTTTTATTTGCTTTCTGAAAAACCCAACATCTCCAGGCACAAATGATCGTGACCCTGCTAACCCAGGGCCGAGGAGCAAAACCCTTCCGGAGCTGAAAGCAGGTGAAGGCCCTAAGGTGGAAACCAGCCAGAAATCAGCCAGTGAAGTCTGGTTTGCCTCGCAAGGCTGCGGGATTCACATGGAGCGAGAGACAGGCTGGCCTGCTGCCCTGCTGCCCTCTGCTTTCACAGCCACCCCTGCTCCCCAAGCTCCTGAAGCTCTTCCAGGTGTGAAGGCATCTTCTGGGTGTGAGCCCTGCCCGGGGCAGGGACACACTGAGCAGAAACCAGCACAATCAAGAGGACAAGGGAGAAGAAGCGATCAGAGCTGCCAAAAAAAAGAGGCAACCCTGAGCACATCGCTACCTAGGAGCGTTTTTTTTCCCTCTTTACCCCTGCTTTCACTTTAATAAGCCGCTGCTGCTCCTCTCCAAATGTCAACTCATCCAACACAGGAACTGCTGTTTGAAAGCTGTGATTATTCAACGCACAAACACGTCAATCGGCGCCCAGATCCCGGCTGCCAGCGCACGGCAGCAGCGCTCGGGGACGAGGCAGGAGGGCCGGGGCAGACACACTGCTGACAGCAGCGAAACCGTGCACCAAGGAGCCGGCCCCGCTGCCCCAGCTCATCTCCTGGCCCCATGGCGAGCTGGGCACAGCCACCACGTGCTGCCCCGGAGCAAGGACGACCCAGGCTGCATGCTGAGCTCTGCCTGTGCAGAGCTGCTCACCCCAAAACCCAGCCTGATCCGCCTCATCTCCTGCCCCACTCCTCCCCTGCTCAGGTGTAAGGGGTGCAGAGCCTCCCCCTTGGGCACAGGGATGTGGCACAGAGGTCAGGACCTTACCTATCCCTAAAAGGTTTTGTACATGCTGAAGGAGCTCACTCCTGATTTCTACCAAGGAAGTAAATCAGTGATGAAGCCCAGAGCCTGGAAAGGTCAGAGGGGAAGACCAAGAGCAGAAGTCCCTGGAGGGGAAAGAGCAAGCCTGCAGGCTGGAGGCCACCTACCCTCGTGATCTTCCACCCTCCCACCACCCAGCGCTACTTCTGGCAAATTGGGTACCTCCAAAAGACTTAAAGCATCTTCCTGGGCTTGGCACCTGTGACTGCTGCAAACCCTTTCTTCTTTCTGGACTTGAAGCATTAATCAGGAAGTCAGAAGGACATGAGAGATGGAAGGGCTGTGAGAGCACAGGCCCTCCAGCCATGCCACGTGCCCAGCGCAGCCAGACTGAGCACTCAGCCCCGTGAGCAGCATGAGGCTTTCCCCAGCACTCGCAGCCCGGTGGAAGAAGGGCCTCGTGCTCCTCCACCACGTGCTGGTAGCACGTTGCCCAGGTCCCAGGCTGCTGCGTCAGAGCCCTCCCTTCACCAGGCAGCGCAGCAGCAGGGAGAGGAGCAGGGAGCCAGCACCACCACCCTGCTGCGAGCACACCACAGGCACCTGGGCAAGGAAAGGTGTTTCAGGAGGTGGCCGCGTGCCCATGCTGAATGAACTTCAACAGAGATGTAAGGTTGGCACTCCTCCAGTCTTTGTGGGCTACCCAAAACACTCAGGTATTAGAGAAGCTGACTGCAGGGTTCTGCTCTGAGCTTGGGGTCCTGCTGCAGAAGGGAGAGAAGAGGGGGCAACAACAACAAAATTCTCAATGCCATCCCTAGGACTTCCCATGGGCACGAAATAAGGGGTGGCAAGCAAAAGGCAGCGCGTTTCTCTGCTGCCAGCATGCGAGGCTCCCAGTGCAGTACCAAATGGTCACTGGTTTGGGGTGAGGCAGGTGCTGGGGGAAGCCTCCCTTCCTCACCAGCACACAGAGGGCTCCGTAAGCCTCTGGCCCATGCAGTGCTTTGCTCTCGTCCTCCTGTCCAGATGTCACGTTCCACTACTACACAGTCCCTGCAGGCAGAGAGATGCTGCACCCCTGCAGGTCAGGCCAGGGCTCTGGCATTTACCTAAGCCACCGTTTGTTGTTCCAAGACTAAATTTATCTGAGCCCTGCCTATTACAGGTAAATACTGCTAACTGCAATCTGGGCTGAGAGAGACTGATACAATAACTAGGCAATGCTGAGAAAAGCATCTTTTCTTCATGACAGCATGCTGATAGGCTTAATGAGTAGCTAATTAGCAGCTCCTGGGTGTCGAGAAGCCAGATAAAAAGCATGGGAGGTTCTGGATAGAAAACAACAACTCATTCATTCATCTACAGCTCTGGCTACGGAGGGAGCTTCCAAACTGTTTCCATACTCCTCTTCCTATCATCCTAGCCACCTTCCAGCCACAAATAAAGCAATATCCTAGCCAGGTGTCCATGCAATCAGCTCCCACCCCTACCCCGCTGCGCAGGGCAGGCTGCGCCCAGTTGCTCTGGGGTGGCTGGGGTGGCTGTCTGACGTGTACAAGGCAAAGGAGGTGTTTGCAGCAGGTGATGAGGTTTGCAGAGGGTCTGGCTCTTGCTGGGATGTCACCCCCCAGCCTCACGCCGACCTCCCCCTCCAGCACAGCTCTCTGCAAGCACCAGCACACCAGCCAGAGACCTGCTGCAGGTGCTGCGCCCTTCGCAGTGGGTGCTCTTGCACACCCGAGGCTTGGTGGGCACGTCTTTTTGCCCTCTACCAGGACACAGATCTCCACTGCGCATTCAGGTCCGTCCTTGCAAACCATGCCTTGGTGGCCCAGGAGATTTGGAGGGCTCACAGAGTAGCACGAGCCCTCTGATTCTACGCACAGAGTTACCTGCCGTCACCTACCCACTCCCAAGTGTCCCCATCCCTCCTGTCCCCAGGAGGCAGCTACACGAGCTTTCCACAGGTCCTCCCTCCCACACCCAGACCTGCTCTTTTGGGAGAATTAGTAGGACCAGGAAATGAAACGCAGTCTGCAGAGCTTTAAAATTAATCCAGGGCTTGGACAGCTGCTCTGCTTGGTAGAGCTTGCAGCAATCTGACAGCGAGGGGGTTAGATTTAAAATATTTTTTTAAAAAAGAAATTAAAAAAAAAAATCAAATAGTGCTGGTAGACGGGAGCTATTTTATAAGGGTTTTATTTTGCACTGGATTGTCAGCCCTGGCTCGCGAGCCTTATCTCTGTTTCAGTGCTAATCGCTTTCCCCATCGTTCTTATGGCCCCAGCGTGATTCTGCTGGCACCAGAAGCGTGAAACACTTTGCCCATCAACAGTTTTGCCAATAAACTTGCTCAGAGCAGCTGGTCCAACCATATTAGTATTTCATCAGGATCAGCACAAGAGCAGAACACGGTAAAAAATCCTCTGTTGACACGAAGGCCAACGCACGCTCCCAGGCTGGGAGCATCTGCCACAGCAAACCCCCACCGCGGGCCAGGACAACGGCACAGCCACGCGGTGCCACCCAGCCTCTGCTCCCCAAAGGGACAGCAACAAGCACGCTGAAGCCACTCGATGCTGCAGAAGGAAGGCACCTGGGTGTTGGGGAGGCCGGAGGAACCTGGAGCAGCAGCTCGCGTGTGGCCAGGAGACCCAGCTCCGACACTCCGAGCATCACCTCCGAGCCAGGGGCTCTCGCAGCCCGATGTGGCTTTTCTCATCAGTGTAATAAAAGGTGGGAAGGTTTAAACAACAGGCTCAAAGAAAGGCTCAGAAGTGGATAAAAAAAAAAAAAAATATCTCACCAAGAACATTTGTTTTTGAGGCAGCATAAACCCCCCACAGACAGGGACTGGATTTACCTTGCTGTTCGCACCCCTGGAGAACAAGGACTCGTTGGGTAAGATTTTGCTGGCCCCCAGGTAGAACGGGCAGAAAGCTCTCCCCGGCACTCACCGGCAGATGGGACCGTGCAGCCCTTCTGGCCATCAGAGGCCGAGTGCTTCTTGTAGGACTTCTGCTCCGGCATCTCCTCCCTGTATGCCGTGGAGTCAAGGAGGGGAAGCCTGCTCAGGACCGGGGACTGCGGGATGCTGGGCAGCGTCCGGGACTTCCCCAGGAGCGGTCTCTGCAGCTTTCTGTCCAGCGACCTGCAGGGGAGAAAACAGAGGGTAGGTGCATTGCAGCAGGTGGAACTGGAAGCAGGCTGCCTTCAAGGCAGGACCTCCCCTGCAGGACACGGTACGGCCGCTGGACTGACAGCACGCGGCTCCTTCCAGTGCGCAAAGCCGCTGCTATTTCGGCAAAGCCTTCCCCAGTGGGAATTTCTTCCCCAAATTCCCTCCCCAGTGCATTCTAAATAGGATTTGTATCTTCAGCTGCGAGCCACAATCAGCGCTCTGACCATTTAGCACCTCCAACCTAGCCCACCTCAAAACTCACAGTCAGAAGTAAGTAAATAAAACGGAGGGTTCAGGGCTGGAACAATACGGAAAGCTTTTAAGGGAATAAAACCTCCACAGGGCACTGAGTATCATCCAAGCCAGCTGATGCTTTTTGTGGTAGAGAAGCGTTTCCTCCAAAAACCCAGAATAAATCAGTTTTAGGGGGGTGGAGAGAGCCAGGGAGCAGCTCCCTGTTCGCTGAGCTCCATCCCGCAGCATCCCCCAGGGGACAGTCCCCACGTCCCCAGCTGCTGTCCTTGGGGACGGTGCTGGCCCAGGTCACGCTGCTGAGGTCCCACCCAGGGGTGGCAGGGTCTCACCCGCGGCCACCCAGCCCTGTCCCCTCCCTGTCACACCGCACACACCCCGCTGGGCTCCCCGCACACCCCAAGGGGCTCAGCCAAAGGCTCTTCCCAAATCCCATGCTGAATGAGAAGGAACTCTGAATTTCCACCTGAAATTCAGCTCTCAGCCTGGTGGCACCCATTTGTTCTTGTGCCAATATTAACCTTTAGCTTAAATAATTATTTTCCCTCTCCGGTGCTTGCTCCCACGATTAATTTCCATCATACAGCCCTCACATCCCCTTTTTCCCTGTGTTTTTCCAAGCTGATTAAGGAGGCTCTTCCAGTCTCTTCTTACAGAATGAACTTCCCTTCCCTGCGGTTGCTCCCACAGCCCTCCTCTGTGCTCCCTGAGCACCACAAGGGCTGGGGTCGAGGTCCTGGTGCAGACCGTGTGCCCAGCACCCCACCTTCCTGCAGCGCTGAATTTCTCCCATTTCCCCCGAGCGACTCCTCAAGGTGACGCAGGGAGAGCTGATTGTGCAAACGCTCCCGACCCGCGGCGGCTGCCTGTCACGGCTCCATTTGTTACGATATCGTTTTTCACTCCCTTACAAACGTGGCAGCGGTGCCTGCCTGGTGTCAGCATCGGATGTGATTCACGGGAAAGCAGCGACGGCCTCAACCCTTCGGTGACCCTGTGACGGAGCCAGGCAAGGCGCCGAGCTGCAACCACCTCCTGCAGGATGCACAGAAGGCAGGGGCCTCGCAGCCAGGCCTGTATGGGGCACACCAGGAGGTTTACAAAGTGGTGGCGTTGGTTGGATTCACCCTGGATCCACAGGCGATGCCGCCCAGCCCCACGGAGCGGTCACTGAGCGCTGAGGGTTTGGGGACGGCCGCAGGGACGGCACCGCTGGGGCTGCGGAGCGGCACCGTGCCAGCCCTCCGACCCCAACCCTTCCCCCTGCTTCACCTGCACCCACGTGGAAGCGAGCTACGCCGGGAGAGGCGAGAATAGAAGCAGCACCCCGAGCTGTTCCTATTTCAGTAAAACCTACATCGCTCCCACGGTAACACATCGCGCTGGCACAAGACAAAAGGGGTGCAACTTCGCACACTGCCGCGCCGCAGCAACGAGCCCTGGGCTCTGTCCGAGTTCAAAACATTTTCTTTTTTTTTTTTTTTTTTTTCTCCTGGCATGTAAATCTCGGTGCTTTTATAAACGCACCTGCGTAGAGCTCCATCGACTGCAGAGCGGCATTAGCATTTTAAATGCTAACACGACTTTGTGCCCACATTGCCACTCGCCCAGACTGCACGAGGGTAAAAAAGGGAAGAATCCATGCCCTTGGAGGAGATATTTTTAAGCTGCGTAGCTGAAGACAATGATTTATATCGGAAAGAGCAAAGACTCCAGCGGCAGCCAGAAACCTGTTTCCCTCTGAAATCTGACTTGAATTCCCAAGCACAGCCCAGCTCCGTGCACCTTCCACCCCAGGCACGGCCTCGGCAGCAGCTGCCAGCCGGGCCCCGACGCCTTCCCTGCCACCGGGCAGTCACGTTGCACCGACGGATGCTTCCCGAGCAGGCTCCAGAGCTTTGTGTTATCAAGGATGCCACATCCCATTAGTGAAGATCCCTGACGGGAATGTAAAGCTCGATTAGAAAAGCCATAATCAATGCTGTTGCAGCCTATAAATAGCAGCTGTTTGGTGTTTTGGTAGGAAGGAGGGCACGTACTCGAGTCCTGACAAGGGTGGAAAAATCCTTCTGGCTGCACGTGAAAGCTGAGGCAGGAGCCTGGTGATGGCCCCATCGCCCCCAGCTCGCGGCCAGATGGGGAAATGTGACACCAGGCACCAGGGCCAGGTCCCTGTCACCCCCCCGGGACAGCCGCAGGGCACAAGGGGGTGGCACCAGGGTGGGCACAAGCACCAACTGCCCCAGCTTCACCCTCCCTACCTGAGCCCATGGCACCCATGGGCACAGGTGCTGCTTTCCCTGGGCTTTTCCTGAAAGCAAACCAGCCAGCAAGAGGAACCGCTGTGACGAGAAAAAAGAGGCAGAGCACATCTCAAATCGGGGCTGCAGCCAGTGCCCCCCTCCCAGCGATGTCCTTACCGGCGGTGTCCTTACTGGGTGGCTTCTCCAGCGGCTGGAACTGCAGGGAGGGAGAGCGAAAGGGCTGAGCAGAGATAAAGGGGCAGAAAGCAGGTTAATACAAGTCACCCAGGGAAAGCCAGAACCCTGCAAGCAGCACCTGCTTCCCCCCGACCTCTCCTCCCTGTTTGTTTTGGTGTGGAAAAAGCCACTTCCCAGCCTGACCCGGTTTATTTTCATTTTAAAAGAGAGAAGAGAGAGCCCCTGCCTCACCCAGGGAAAGGATGGAGAAATCACCACAGCAGAAAGCCAGCGACATAACAGAGAAAACAAACGGGGGAAAATAACCCCAAGCCACTGCTCACACAATCCCAAATCCGAGTGAACGTCACCGACTCACAGGTCACCTCCAGCACAGCTCCTGGAAGCGTTTGAGTTCGGCGATGCTCCAAAGCCCCCCTGGCCACAGCTCCCAACCCCAGCAGCTCCCGGGCGAAACCCACGAGCTCATTGTCCTCCTCCCAGGGCGCAGAGTCAGACAGTCCCCAAAAACTGGGGACACGAGGACGAGAGCAGGGCACGGAGCAGGGCTGGAGGTGCTGCTTTTCAGCGACTCCCCTGCGTGCTCTGTGTCAATCCATTCCCTAAATCTGTCGTGAAATAGCTTACGAAGCTGAAGGTTTGGGGGAGAACGGTGAGATGAAGCACAGGGGTGAGCCCAGATGAGGGACGGGGACCAGGAGAGCCCAGCTATGGCACGGGGCCCCCAAATCACACCCGTGCAGCAGCGCCTGCTCCTGCTGCACCGGCGCTGCTCAGGCAGCTCCTCCAGCGAGGTGTCACTTAGCAACCCGGCCTCAAAAACCAGCACGGGTTCCAGCTGGATCCAGGAAAGCCAGAGATGCTGCGAGCTGGGAGGAGCAGTCCCCCACCACGATCCTATGCTGGGAGAAACCCAAACCCCTGCAAGCTGCTCCAGGGAAGGGTGCCAGGCACGCGGGTAGCCTCGGAAACCGAAGCCGCAGGAATCGGGAGCAGCGCAGCCTTCACGGGGCATCGGCGTGCTTGGAGAATCACCCGAGTTTGCCCTGAAAACCTCGGCCGTTCTCAGCAGCCCCGTGAGTCACTGCTGCTTTTCCAGCGACCCTGCGAATTGCGAAGCCAGCACGGATGGCTGAGAAATCCACCCTGAAATCCACCCTTCACGCTCAGGAGCACCCACCCCGAGCCGACCTTCTGCTCTCGCCCCACGCTCAGCCCAAGCTACCCAGCCGTCAGCTGCAGCCCCACACCTCACCAGATCCCCCCGGCACATCACACGGAGCCACCGAGACCCCCCAGCACCGCATAGGGCAGGGCAGACCCCTGCCACCCACCCCACGCCGCTCCCCACCACCCCCCAAGGCACCGCTGCCACCTGCCCCCCGCTCCCAAGAGCATCCCTGGAGCAAGAGGAGCTCGGGGGGGCCCGGGGAGGCAGGAGGCACGGCAGGGACCATGCACCATACCCGGTGACATCCTTTGGCTGTTTGGGACCAGCCCGGAGGCAGCAGCAAGCCCTTCTGCTGCCTGAGCCGGGCGCAGTTGGAGGAGCTGAGCCGTGCGGCATCGCTCTCTTCCCAATTCCAGCCAAGCCTCCGCAAAGCTGTCTTCACGCTGCTAAAAGGTAACAAGGGCTGCGGAGCGGAGGATGATAGCTGAAAACAGAGCAGCTTTTATCTGGCTGCGAAGCAGTTTCAAAGCAAAACAGAAAACCAAAACAGTATTCAGCTTACAAGTTCAGGAAGGGGGAAAAAAAAGAAAGGAAAAAAAAAAAAAAAACATGCGAAGCTATAAAAATACCTTTCCCAAGCTCAGCTGCGAGCTGGTAAATATCATGATTTCTACCAGCTGGTTTGCAAAAGCTTCCTCTCCTGCTGTCTCTCCGGAGTGAAGAGCATCGCTCCGGCAGGAGCCATCGCCCAGGCACGGCACAGAGCAGCCCGGGGCTGGGGGCACAGCCACCACCACCACTGCCAACGTCTCCGTTCGGATGGGTACCAAGGACCTCGAGGGTCCTGGGAGGTGCAGGAGCAGAGCTCGCACACCCCGTGTGCCCCAAAACGCCAGGAGGAGCTCAGGGAAACGCTTTGGGAGAGCGGGAGGAAGAGCAATCAGTGCCTCTTGCCTCCTCCAAGCCCAGCCACGCACCAGAAGTGGCCCACCAAAAAAGCACCAATTCCCAAATTGCCCAGAAATTTGCCACTTCCACTGCGTGGGCACCCACCCCCAGCACCGCCACCACCCCCGCTGGGTTTCGCAAAGCCGGTCGACAGGAAAAGACAGCAGCAAGGGCCCAGACGGCCCCTCTCCTTTTTTTCTGGGAAAATACACACGTTGCAGATGAGCAGTTCAGAACCCAAGCACCGTGGCCATGCTTTACAAGGCTTCCATTTCAACGTCTGCTTGTGTGCTGAGTCTGAATGGGAAAATCAAATACTCTGAGGGCCCCTCGTTCGCTCCCAACACGCTGCTGTCTCTCCGTAAAAGCACCACGTACCCCAGCCACGCGCCCCGACGAGATCCCAGCACAGATACACGCTGTCCCTGCCACACTCCAGCAGCCGCAGCCGTCCTCAGAAAAACCCAAAGTCCAAAAACAGACAGTCCCCAGGGCCGGGGAAAGCAGCAGAAACACGGAGGGGGTGTGAAAATTCCCCCAGCTCGCAGAGCTTGCCGTGGTAAGCAGGGAAGGAGGGCAGGAGAAGGTGAAAGCCCGGGCACCTGCAAAGCAGAGCAAGTGCTGAAGGCATCTCGAATGCTCAGCAGGGGAACGCGAAGGGCTCACGGAGAAGAGCAACACAGACAATTATACAGAGTTCTTTGTTTTAAAGAACAAACCTTTCAGGCAGACGCTGCTATTAACGGTTTATCTTTAAAGGCTGGGGAGAGCAGAGATGAGCAGAGGTTGTGTGACCTGCCAAAACCTGGGGCAGAGAAAAATCCTCCCCGTTCCCAGACACGCACGATGCTGAACCACAGCCCTGGCTCCCGCTTTTCTATCATGGCAATTATTCAACTCCTGCTTGTCCTTGAAAAATTTCAGAGACAGAGGCTAATGAAGCGTAGGTAACACGGAGGATGAGCATCCTGGCTGGTACCCTGCAGATAAACACACAGCGGCCCCCCGCACACGTGCCAGCACCTCCTGGGGGGGGACGTGGAGGTAAATCAGCACGGCCACCACCTCCAGCACCCGCTGGCCTCTTCCCACTGACTGCAGGCGGGCAAAAAGCCCCGCAGCAGGAGAAGAGCAGGGCTGTGCACTCACTGCCACCCGGCCCCCCCAGGTGCTCGCCGGCTGCCCGGCCGAGCTCCCGACCCCATCTCAAGCCTCCAGGCACGGGGCTGGCTTCCCCTTGCTGCTCCCAAATCCAAGTCACACAGCAAAGGAGACAAAGGAAGCTGAGATCATCTCGTACAGGAGACTGCTGCTGCTCGCAGACATGGGCGAAACGCTTCAGGCACGAACTCTGAATGCTCCGACGCGGAAAGCTTGGCTCGTTTTAAATCCCCTCGTTTCTGCAGCACGACCGAGCCTTCCAGCGTTTGAGGTTAACAACGGCAAAGCTGGCCTATCTCTACTGACCCCTGGCAAAAAAAAAAAAATAATTATTTGATATTTTGGTCAAAAAACTCATTTCTAAGCACAGGTTTGCGCAGCATATTGTTGGTTTAAAGCTTCCTGGGCACCACGGGGCAGCTGCCTCCCTCCAGAGCCTTTGGCTGTGCTGGGTTTTGTTCTGGAGCACCAGAACGGCAGCGGCGACACCGCCACGGCTGGGAGAGCACCAGCCCAGCCAACAGGGCAGATTTATGACACGTTGCAGTAACACCCCTAAGAAATGGGTTTTGTTTGGTTGGTTTTTAAAGACCGAGTAACAGATGCACCAAGGAGAGGATGCGAAGCCTTCAGCAAGGACGGGGCAATTCCAGCCCAGCAACCACAGACAAAGGCAGAGACAGGTCCGGGGAGGGGAAGCACGTCTGCTGCCCCCGGGGAAAAAAAACGCTCCCCAAAAATCCTCATTTTGAATAAACTCCTGCTCTCTCCACCTCTCTCTGGAAAAGGCTCCTCTGCCATTAGAAGCCAGCGCAGCTGCTTGCTTCAGAGCCTCACAGAGTAGAGCAGGCTGGAGCCGTGCAGGTGGTTTTGTACAAACCAGGGCTCACCAGAGGACAAAACCCCGAGCAGCACAGCACAGCCAGCACCAGAGTCAGAGACGGAGCAGCTCCGGTTGGAAAGGTCCTCGGAGACCATCCAGTGCCACCCCCCTGCCACAGGCAGGGAGCTTCCTCAGCAGAGAGATGGAAACAGCTCCTGGCCCCACAAGTGTGCCTGCTGGAGGGCCAGCAGGGTGGTAGGAATAAATAACATTTATTTTAACGCATTCCTATTGCTCTGTAACCACGGGGGCGCCAGCTGGGGGTGCAGCTCAGAGGAATCCCACACCACACCCCAGGACAGAGTCCTTGCAAAATCTAAATTTTAGCTATTATTTCCTGTAACAGAAAAGCACACTGAAGCTCCCCAATTTTTCATAATAGTGGGTTTGAATGCATAAATAAACGTTACAACAGGTGGGAGTTTGGCCTGTGTAATGAAGGCAGCCACCCAAGCTCCCAGAACACACCAACACCAGCACCGTTCAGGCCCAAAGTTCTCTGCCCTTCCTATTTTAAATGCTCCAAAATCTAATTTTTTTTCCCTTTTTCCCTTTGAAATGTTTCTTCCTGAGTCCAGACATGGGGTGGTCACCCCCTCATGCCCCTCCAAGGGCGCTCAGCACCTGCAGACGGCCACCCACCCCATGCACCTGAACCGAGGCTGCTTCTCCTCTTCTCCCCTGCAGAACCACCCATACGTGACCAAAGCACACCCCAAAGGCTCGAGGCAGCCGGGGGGCTGCGAGCAGGGGGAGCTGGACCCTGCTGAACTCCGCCACGCCGCGCTCCCAGAGGAAGAGGGGGAGAAAATACGATGGGAAAGGGCTCGGGGGTTGAGATAAGGACAGGGAGATGGCTCAACAATTAGCACCAAGGGCAGAACAGAGTCAGCGGAGAGATTAATGTAATTTATTGCCTAGCACTAACAGGCTAGAGCAGCGAGAAACTAAGAGCAAACTGAAAACACCTTCCCACCCCCATCCACTCCCTTCTCCTTGCTCCCCCCAGGCGGTGCAGGGCAGTGGGGGCTGGGGTCAGTACCTGACGCTTCACCTCTGATGCTTCCCCATGGGCACTCTGCCCTGTGCCACGGGGTCTGTCCATCCCCCAGGAGCAAACTGCCCCAGCACGGGTCCCCCACGGGCTGCAGCTCCCCCCAGACCCCCTGCTCCTGCGGGGGCTCTCCATGGGCTGCGGCGTGGAGATCTGCTCCGTGTGGGACCCATGGGTGCAGGGGGACTCCTGCCCCTCCATCACCCACCTTGGTGCCTCTGGGACTGCTTCTTTCTGTATTCTCCTGCTCCTCTCTCCCAGCTGCTCTCGCACAGCACTGTTTTTTCTCTTTTAACCCTTCCCCAAACCTGTCCTCGCAGAGGCACAACCAGCGCTCTGCACAGCTCAGCAGCGGGTCCCTTGTGGGACCTCCCTAACACAGGCAGCTTCTCTCTATAGGGCCAAGTTAGCATCTTCTCCAACTGCCTGAGGCAATCTCTAGGCTCCCGCTACCAAAATCTCACCCCAGAAGCCCAAACACAGCCAGGTAAAACAGGGACACAGCCCTGCCCGCAACCTTCCCCTCGCCAGCCGCCGCTGGGATCAGAAGCCGCTCGCGCTCGCATCCTTCCCCGCGCAGCCCCCGGTGTGTGCTGCCGGTGCCTCTGTTTCCTACCTGCACACCCACCCGGCTGTGACTCAGTGCCAAAACAGCGGGGGAATGAGGCATCAAACAGTCTTTCTAGCAACCGTGACTCACAGGCCGAGGCTGGCTGCCGGAGTTTTCTGCAGCCGTGCGACGTGTGTAATTCTCCTTAATACCGGTACGACTTCCTCTTCCTCCCGCTGGGCCACCCAGCTATCACTCCCAAATAAAGGATGACTACCCCTTTTCTGCCTAATCCAGGCAAAGATGAGCTTCGGCGCGTGCAGAAGGCACTCAACCTCATCTCCTGGGCTGGCACTGGGCTTTAAACGGAGCTCAGGAGCCAGGCGTGGAGGAGGAAACCCCACCGCTGGGATGTGGGTGGGACACGGCCCCCAGACCCAAAAGGGGGATGCTGAGAGCACAGAGGGGCTTCTCCAGCCTGTCTGAAGCAGCAAGCCTGAAGTGCCCAGGCAGCTCAGGCACCCACGTGCATGCGATTTGGTGGGAGACATCACGACAGGACATGAAGAGGGGCAGCCAGCAGCCCCCCGGGTAGGCAGGCAGCGGGGAGCCACGGCACACCGGGGGGCCCTGTGCAAGGGCAGGCTCACTGGGACGAGAGATTTCTTCTCCACTCTGCTCCCCAAACCCCTCCTTCTATGGCACAGCCACAGCAATACAAACAAGAGGGAAAAAGGCTCTGAGAGCAAAGCCAAAAAAACACCTCTAGGTTCACCACGCAGAGCCCAGGCAGCTCACCCCAAAAACTGCCACCAAGGTCCCCAGCAGCGCCCCGCTGCCCTGTGCTGCCGCCAGCACCTTCAGCTCGGTCCCCTTCAGCGCTGCTGCCTGCTCTTACACGGCCACGCAGGGGCTAAGTCGTAAAGATGCTGAGTGTCCGCCGCTAACTTTAACAGGATTAACTTCTGCCAAGCAGGCTGGGGCTCTGAGTCACCGACACGGGATTTAGGACTATTTCCAGCTTGGCCTGGTTCAGCACCCGCATAAAGCAGCTCCATGCATCAGCAGCGGACACGTGCATTAATTTTTTATTTTCTTTTTTTTTTTTTTTATTTATTCTTTTATGTAGGTTACAGTGATCCGTTGCAGCAAAAATGCAAATACACGCACCCACACACATTTTTCTGCTGGCCTCTCCGCAGGCGAGGTGGGTGTCAGAGCTGGGAGAGCAGCGAGGTCTCGCACACAGCTGCCACAAACACTTTTCTTGAGTGTCAGGTGGAAACTTCTTGCTCAGCCTACAACACAACTTCGAAACTTTCAAGCTCCTGACTTGCTTTCTCTTTTAAAAGACATCTCTCTTTCCATATAGAGCGGTTATTTGGAAGCAGGAACATTTCTCTAAGTGTGTCGACATCCATCAAGCTACCAGCTGTTGGACCAGACCTTCGGTGCCCCACAGCGATGCCCTTTGGGGAAGTTTTACCCAAAATTCAAAGCCTGCAGCCCCCAGAGCCATACCCCACGTGTCGTGGCTCTGCAACACCCCCCAGGGCAGTACCAGCGATGGGGACTCTTGCAGGGCTCGGCCACAAGCCCGAGGTAGAAGACCTGCTTCCATTTTTACCCATCTACCTTATGCCCTGAGCAGCTGGCACGGGATTTTGTTCCTTCAGCGCAGTTTTCCAGCCCCAAACTTGCCAGTTCCTCCTCTTCCCCATCACGACCACATGCCTGAACACAGACTCGCTGCCAGAGCTGAAGAGATATTTTTAAATACCCGAAAACAAGCGAGCACAATCCTGCCAGGAAAACATTGCCCACCCCGCCCCCCCAGCCTGGTAGCACCGCATTCGGGTCCAGACCAACTTCGGTGGTGTCCTCGAGAAACCAGCCAAACCCCAGCAGCTCCACCAAATGGTGCTGGATCCTCTCTGTCCCAGGAGGGCTGCAGGTCCCCGCTGCTAACCAGCAGCCTGGAGAGGTGCCCGCCTGCCTCCAAAGCCTCCACCTTGTCCTGGAGCCCACACCATGCGCAGCGAGGCCATCCTCTCAGCTCGGTTACAAGACCGACTCCTTCATCAATCTGCTGGTCCACTTTCAACAGCTTTAGGGACTTGACATCAAGTGTCCAGCCCTTTCTGTTTAAAGATACCTACATGAAGATGAGCTATTCCATATAGCATATCTTTTCCTTTTGTTACTCCACCGTGCCAGACACGGAGCAGCAGGCGCGAGCACACCGATGGTGGTGCTGGGAGATGAAGCGAAGAACCAAACCCCACAGCCCAGCGAGCAGCCCCAGCCCCGTCCCCTCCTGCCTCTGCCCGAGCCCATGGGCACCTGCACCCAGTGCTGTGGCCTCGGAGGGCAGGGAAATCCACCCCGAGACAATCCAGGCCCTCGTCCTGCAGAAACCAGCACAGCTCCAAAGGAGCATTTGGCTCATTTATCAAAATTCCGACTAGATTGCAAAAATTGCGACTAGATCACAATAAATCAGCTCTGGCTGACGTGTTTATGCTCATCACAAGCACCAGGAGAAGCTGCCTGCTGAGGACACTGATCCCCAGCTGGTCACAGCGCCTGGCTCTCCACTCCTACAGATCTTACCATCCCTTTGGTTCGGCAAAGAGGGCACCGGTGCCACAGCACCACAGCAGAGCATCCACCCTCCTGCCGAGCACCGCCGGCAAGTCTGGGGCTGCAAAAGCCTCCTGCTGGGATAGCAGAAGGTGCAAATTGTGACACAGGTCACGGCAGAGCAGGAGGGCACAGGGAGGCTGAAGAGCACCTGCGAGCATTTTGGCCACGCGTTTGGCCAGGACCGCCTGAACGTGGGGAAAGACAACGCGGCTGCTGTGTTGGTGATCTGTTCTGCGCACCAGTTCAAGCCCTGCTGACTTAAAACACAAATTCCCAAATCCAGCAGACTTATTCAACCCACCACGTACACACTGCTTTATCTGTGGGCGTCGTTTCAAAATGCAGGCATATTACTTAATACCACAACTACACACCTGCTGATATCTTTTGGGCCCTACGAGAATGAGTGGGACCGCTATATTTAGAATTTAATAATTCCAGTTAGTGCACCCTCTGAGCCGAGGACCTGCCAGAGATTGTTTGCTGTGGTCCCAGTGGGCACCACAGCTTTGGCAAGCCCGGTGGCCCTGAATCACACAGAGCTGGGGCAGAGCGCTGATGGGGTCTGGTAGACCTCGAGCTTCGGAGTCTGGAGCTCAGGGTCTCCTTGTTCAGGATCTCCTTTGCATGAAGAAAAGAAGTAGCTTTGGTGTAAAGTGACTGATTTCAAGAGCTTCAATCAATGCTAATTTTTCCTTCCATCACCAGCCACACGCAATCACGGAACAGGCGCAGAGCCGGCAGGAGCACGCAGACACCGCGTCGCCGGAGGAGCTGGGAGCATCGGGAACGTCACCGTGCCACCCAGGGGTGCTGCCACACACGGCACAGGAAGGAGCAGGGACAGCACAGCTCCCTGCAGCTGGAGCTCAGCCGTGCTGGGGCCACGGGGGCACGCGGGGAAACTTCTGCTGGTGGGAACGCCGCCCTCCAGCCTAGGGAGCAGAGCTCTGCCACGCAGCACCCTGAGAGCCACGAGCACCACGGGTGCGGCCACACCTGTGTGATGGGGAAGTGCAGTGCTCGCACGTTCACACCCAGAAATAACCCAGAAATTTGGTACACAAGCAATGCGCTGGCAGTGCCATTTCGTGGTTAACAGCCTGGAGCTGGCAATGCACCGTGACATCTCCCTTCGCATGGGAAACCACCCAGCTCCCCACAAAGCACCGGGTCCAGGACGATAGCACCCTGTGCACAGCTGATGACAGGATACGGGGCCCCAGGAGCATCACCTCATGTCCCTCCTGCCTGGCAGAGGCAGGGACGTGGCACACACTCACTCTCCATGAGGCATTCAGCTGCACGCCAGCAATTCCTGGGGACGCATGCACTTGGCAGCACCCGCAGACCCAACCTTCCCCACAGGTGCTCTGCACTGGCACAGGTAAACCTGGGGTTGCACCTTCCAGCTCCGGCACTGAGCTGCCCTCCCCCAGCACAGGGCTGAGGAGGAGGAGGACAAAGCGCCCAGCTCAGCCACAAATGTCTCTGTGCTTTAGGAGAAAATGTGCCGTGCTCCAAGCGAGCCAAGAGGCGACTGTCCCTGTGAGCATGAAGCAGGGAGAAAGCACCAGCATGGCACACCTCGCCGCCTCTGTGGTGCCTCGGAGAGCAGCAGGAGGGGACAAGCACCAGCTCACCAACTCCTTAATGTCCTCCACAGGGCACAAGAATCTCAGAAACCAGGGCAGAAGGTGAGTGGATACCTCGGAGCTGTTTTTCCCACATCAGCCCCACCTGGTGCAGGTTCGGTTCTGCCTCAGCTGGCACACGGGGACAGCAGAGGCAGCAGGAACCGGCACCAGCTCCGCGTGCCAGCTCAGGCACCGGCCACAAACCACAAACACAACCCCGACCGTGCTGCCGACAGAGCACAGCTTCTGCCCCACACAGAGGGGCTGGGGGCAGCCAGAGGAGCCCCCCACATCACCCCATCCCCGAGCAAACCTGGAGGGGCTCGGGCAGGGCAGCCAGCGCACACGCTTCCAACTCCACCTGCGAGGCAACCTGTTGCTGTCCGTGCAGTCGGGGGTTCTGCATGCGACAGAGCGAGAGGCAGAGGAAGGAAAGGGGGGATCACGGCGCGTAACCTTGCCACCACAACGAGGGAATGGGCACAACGCAAAGCCAGAGACAGGAGCAAGCAGGGATACGTGCAGGCAGTCACACAGCAGACACCCGAGACACACCGCCGACACCTCAGACGTGCCCTGGGCAGGGACACGGACACCAGGGCGCCGCGCCTGCCACTGCCATCCCCAGGCAACAAGCCCTGCAGGGTCTGGCACCACAGGCAGCACCGAGACACCGCTTGCAAAGCTCCTGGCTCGTCCCCAGCCCCAGGTGACGGGAGATGGCAAGAGAACGCAGAGTACCAAGGGCTGTACCTCCCACCCCCCGCCCCGGCTGCGTGCAGCCGCACCAGGACAGAGGGGCCGCCGCCACCCCGTACCTGCACTCGGTGACACTACAGCAGCAGCTCCCGCTGCGCCGGCCCCGCCGCTCGGAGCGCAGCTCCGTCCTCGACTTCCTCAGGCTGAAGTACTCCGTCAGCTTCCCGAACGAAGCCATGGCCCCCGCCACCTCCGAGCGCGCGCCCGCCTGCAGCCGTGGGCACCGGTCCCACCGCACGCTCACGCATGCTACGCTCTCGCTACCCCGCGCGCTCCATCAGCTGCAGGAGCAGGAAAGGAGAGCTGCGGGTCCGGGAGGGAGCACGAGGCCAGCCAGGAGCCACTTGTTGGACCGTCCACGGCGTGCTTCACGGCGAGCCCTTGAGTTTCGAGGTGAGGACGCCCTGCCTGAAGAGCCGTTCGCGGGCACCAGGCTGCACAACAGCAGCTCGGGTCGGCACGCTTATTTGTTGTAATGTTGCAGCTGCTGCAGAGCTGAGTTAAGAAGGAGGGGAAAAAAATAATAATAATGCCCTCTGGAAAGGATCCCTTGGTGGTGGTGGCACACGTCTGCGAGCCCCCGTGGCAAGCCGATGCTCAGCATGCGCACACAGGATGAGGGAGCCAGTCCTCAGCTGGGTGAGGGGAAGGATGCTGTCCGGATCAGCAGCAGGCGAGGAGAGACCCTGAGAAATCAGCTGTTGAGATGAATTTCCAGGGAATCTGTTCTTATGGCACACAGAGACCAGCACAGGAGGCGGAGAGCATCCCTGCTCGCTCTTCTTGCTGCTATTCAGAGTTTACCAGCTCTCCTCCCTCCCTGTTTTCTAATGCAAAAGGCATCGCTCTGCCTCCTGTAGCACCTACCTAACATGATTTTCCAGCTTGTCACCGAACACCTAAGCACGAGGAGAGGGACAGACATTTAAAACGAGCAGGTCTGATCCATCTAGAGGTCACCTACGGGCTCTGCTCCAGCACAAAGCATTTCTACAGCAGGCAGCAGATAGAGGGATGCTGCGGACCTGGAGGGAAATCCTGCTCCCAAACCTCCCCTCGTCAGGAGGGCTCATCTCTGCATCCTCAGTGCCTGTTGCCGCCTGGGTGGAGGAGAAGGAAAAAGGGCTTCAAAAGCTCGCTCCAGCCTCACCAACCACACCAGATCAGGTCAGCGAAGTGTGTCCAGAGGAAAGGGAATTGCTGGTAACCCCCAGCCATGCCAGAGACCCTCGAGGAAGCAGCAAAGAAAGCTGGTATTAACTCAGCAGTAGATCAGCAAGCTACCTTCACCTCCTCTTGATCCCAGCCTTGTGGAGGCCATGTTCAAAAAAAACAAACAAAAAATCATTCACTGCTATTTCCCCGCTCGGAGCCGTCCGCTGCGACCAGCCTGCTTGCGACGAGGGGCGACCAGCCGCTGCCGACAGCCTGCTGCTGCGTGCCTTCCCGAACCCCGCGTCCTTCCTCCCTCCTCATCTTCCTCTCCCTGCCGGCTCCTTCGCTTCCCGCTCCGAATTAAAAGCGGGAGCAGCGGGGTACGCCCCGCCGAGCCCCACCGCCCGCCGTCACCTGCGGCCGCCCCCGCTCGCGGGTCTCCCCGCGCCTGTCAGCAGCAGCCTGCAGTTTTTTGGGGAGGGGGGGGGGGATTTAATTTGTTTGAACCGTCCCCGCACCTCCCTCCCCGCTCCGGGAGCTGACGTTTAGCCCGGCCAAGCAGAGCGGCAGCCCCGCAAAGCTGAGCGCAAAGCGGTGGGCGCAGCAGCGCCCGGTGATGCTCGGCGGGGCCCCGTGGCCGTGCCCGGTCCCCTCCCTCCCTCCCTCCATCCCCCCCCCAGCACCCCTCGCCGCCCACCTTCTCACTGCGAGGGGCTCCACCGCTGCCAGGGGAGGCTGAGGGGGGGCGGAGGGGGCGCAGGGTGCTCCCCAAAAATCAATCCGTTGGCGGAGAGCGGGGCGAGGCAGGGCATCGGCTCGCTCAGCGCACGGCTCGCCCGTACCGCTGTCGCCCCGGCTCTCTTATCGGCTCCCCGTTAGCATCCGCAGAGAAACGGGAGACGTCAAAGGAGGTCAGCGGGGCGGGGGGGGGGCAGCGGAAAAGCAGCTGGGGGGGACCAGGCAAACGGGGGGGGCAGGAGGGGGCAGCTCCACTCCTGCGCTCAGGGCGCGCGGTGCCGGCGGAGCTGGGATTCGGGGCGCACGGGTGCCCTTGGAGGAGGGCGGCGGGTACCTGGCAGGGACGGTGACATCGCTCACATCGCTCACATCGTCTGAGCCCTGCTGAGGCCACCGGAGAGGGCGGTGGGACCGGGAGAAGCGGAGAGGAAGGGGGGGGAACAAAGCTGAGCAAGGTTCATTTAAATGCCTCTTTTCCCTTCCTCCACAGCACCCGATGGGAGGGCAGAGGAGCGCGAGACCCTCCTCCGAGGGCTGCTTCAGGCACTGCCTTGCAAATGGCACTGCTCGCTTTGCATTTGCTTTGCAAAGGGCCAAAGCAGCATTGTTTTGGGGACAAAAGGGCAATTTGGAGGACTGTAGAAAAAGCCCAGGCTCCAAGGAGCAAGGCAGCACCCGGCTGGGCAGGGGACACCCCGGTGCCTGCGCACAGCCCCCAGCCCTGTGGGCCCCCTCCCAGGCCTCCTGCAAGGCTTCACCTGAGGAGCCCGGCAGCGCTGGCACTAGAAAAGTGACCAAGAGGAAGCCGGGGCTTTATAAAACCCCGTGTCCAGGGCAAGGTGCCAAGGTCTGAAAGTTCAGAGCCGGGAAACTCCACAGACACCTCCGACACTGATCCCGGGGTGAGCGCCCTGCCAGCACATCCCACTGCCCACCCCACACCCAGCACGGGGCAGCAGCTCCCACATCTCTCCTCCATCCTTGGAGTCTCCGAGGTCCCTCGGGCCGAGGGAAGGCGGTTTCCTACCCTGCAAGGCAGAGGAACAGCCCTCAGAGCCTGCTCAGGGAACAACGTGGTCAGCCCCTTGGGACGGGGCTGTTGCAGCCGCCTGTCTCCCAGCGGAGTTGTGCTCCTTTTATTAAGCAGAGGCGACCTGCTGAGCTACTGCTGAAGTCTCTCTCATTTCACATTAGCAAGCTGCTGTGCTGGGGTTTGCAGCCTTGTACTCAGCGATGCGAAAGTCAGCTTCCCACTTCCATTTAACAGGGGAATGAAAAACTTTAAATGAGAGCGTAGTTAAGTTTGCAGGGGACAGAAGCTGATGGGTTTGGTTTTGGTTTTAAAGAGCTGCGGAGGAGACACTGGGTAAAGCTGAAATCAAAACCCATACAGCACTGGGACTTTGGGCTGTGGTGATGCCAGCCTCTACCACATGCACCCTAATGCCTGTGCACGGCGATCCCCAAAACATTTTTTACAAGCATCTCACAATTTTGTCTGCAGACAAGCTGGAGGGGAAAAAAAAATACAAAAAACAAGCCACTTGTCCAGGTCCATCTCACACACTCCTGGGCACGTGCTCATCAGGGCAACAGAGACCAGGATTTCCCAGTTTAAAGTCCCCAGTTTAAACAAGGCGAAGGCACGGGAACCGAAGGCATGGGAACCAGCACAAGTCCCAGCTTGCAAACAACCACACCGGAGCATTTTTCAGGCAGAAATCCTAACAGCTACCTCGCAGGAGCCTGAAACGCCACCACACTTGGCATGCCCAGCTGCAGGGGCATGGAAAGCATCTCTGCTGGGCCCCCTTCTCCACCAGCCACCGGGGAGGTGGCTTCTGCACCACCCCGGCGAGCGTCCTCGCAGCCGAGCGCCACCGCGCTCCCGAGCCCCGGGCACACAAACCATCCCCGGCTGCTTCGCTGTTTCCCTGGGCAACTTTTACTCCGAGAGCTCTTCTCAGCAGTGGCGAGGCACAAGCAGGGAAGGAGGGAAAGGGCATTATTCAAAGAGAGCTGACAGCTTTATCTGCGCCTGCAGCACCAGAGGGCTCCAGCCCCGTCTCTCCAGGGCTTTGGTTTCACGCCGCCACGCCGAGACCACTCGGCACGAGGCACAGACAGCTGCCCTCCGAGCCGTGTCCTGAAGAGCCAGGCAGCAGCCAGAAGGCAGCTGATGCCGACCCCATCGCTCCTTCTCCATCTGCACCCCTTTTAGCAGCTCGTCCCTCCCCTGAGGACAGCATTAACATGGACCAGGTGATGCTCACAAGTGCACCAGGCTGGATCGGAGGATTTCTCAAGAAGCTTTCTGCCAGTGCCGGCTGGGGAAGGACCAGGACAGTGCCTGGCTTCTCTGAATTATCTGGGAAACCCACTGAAAGCACCACAGGGGCTTCAAGGAGTTTTGCACAAGAGTTTTCTGACGTGCTAAATGCTGGCCACTAAGGTCAGGCTTCCCATCAAACCCCACAGGACTGAATTAAGCCGTTAATGGAGAATTTTGATAATCACATTTTTTTTTTGGAGGGCAAGGTAAGCTCTGAATCTTGTAAGTAAACACTTGGGGTTTAGGCAATAAAACTGTTCCGCCCTCCTTCTGAGAACACCCAGTGACTGAGCCACCATTCTTCACATCCAATTAATCCTGTGTACCACAGTGCCATCAAACGCTGCAGAACAGTTGAAACTATGCGCAGAACACATTAATTCACGAGACGAACAAAGCCAGATATCACCATGCGCACAGAGAAGCGTGTTAAACGCAAACATGAAGCGATTGAAGAAGTAAACGCTCAAAAGACTGCTAGCAAGTACTAAACGTCCCCCTGTTAAATGCACACACACACTCTCATCCCTACTAAAACACCGCATTGCAAAGTTCTCCAAGAGCTTACCAAGGCCCCAAGTCATTTGGGCCTTTGGGAGCTGAAAATATTTCTGCAAGCACCCTACGTGCAGCTGGACCAGCGGACAGATTCAGCACGATGCAGGGCACCATGCAGAAACCACACAAAGTGAGAACACAACAGGGCAGCCCTGGGACTGCCACGCGCTTCCTGGCGGGGCCGTAAAGCCCTGTGGAAGCACTGCACTTCCACACAGTCGTAATAAAAAGCTAAGTATGTGAGAGGCGCTATAATTTCAGGCTAACTAGGCACTTTTCTTTAATTGTCAGTTCTATTGCATTACACACAAATTTCAGTGCCGATACCTAGCATAAAGCAGCCACGTCAATTTACTAATTTGCCTGGCGTATTGCTGCGTTAGAACTCATTTAGTACAATTACTCCGACTCCAGCAGCAAATCCAGATGTGCTGCCCGAGTTACAGCTAAAATATCCTCCTTCTCGTGAACAGCGTTCAACTCCATAGGGAGAGACTTCAAAGACTTTTTCTGGTAAATTTGGGCCACTTTTGGGTGCACGAAGCATGGTGGAGAGGACATGAACCCCATTAGGGAGTTCGGATGCACTGCAGCACCCTATAGCTAAAAGCCCCCCAGGGGCTGGCAGCACCCTGCTTGCCTCGGTACCCAGCTCCTCGCCCCACAGGGCGATGCGCACGGTGGTGCAAGCGAGTATTTGATGCTGAACTTCTCAAAATTCAGCACCTGGGAGGCAGAGGCATGGCCACCAGCAAAGGGCAGTTGGGTTGGTCCCACACCTGGGTAGGAATTACCGAGTTATTTCATCCTGCTTCGAAAGCTTCTCCCCGCACACAGCACTGCACGGTTAAATGGAAGCGCATGCAGGGCCGATTACCTCCCAAAGCACAGACATCCCTTGAGTCTGCTCCTTGAAGATGGCACACAAAAACCTGGCTCAGGCTTGCAGGGGAAAGATAAGGAGAGGAAAAAGCAGACCGTGGCACAGCCAGCTGAAAGAGCGGCAGGGGTTTTTGCATGCTTGCGAAGAGAAAAAAAAGAGAAAATTAGTCAGTCTCTCCCAAACATGATGGTTTGCTGAGTTCAGAAGGACTACAGAGAGCATAAAACATCAGCGGTGATGTGATGGGAGGAGACACAGCAAAAGGAGAGGGAAAGGCAGAATAACCTTAGGGTGCTGGAGCTGGCAGAGGTATCTCACAGCCACACCGTGCCCAGCAGACATGGGAATCACAGCTCTGACCCCGCCACCCAACGCTGGCTCTGTTCCTTCACACTGAAACCCCCAGGCTCTCTCTGACCGGGGCATAAAGGGGATATCCCATCCCCATGTCCTCAGCCAGCCTGGCAACAGACACAGCTCAGCACATCCCCAAACAGCTGTTCTTTTTCCCTAAAAAAAGCCCTAGCAAAACCCCAAGCAAAAATTGGAAAACCTGTTAACGTGAGCAAGGATTTCCGAAAATAGCAAGGAGAAAATTTCTTGTAATTACAGCACGGCAAACGTCATCTATCTTTATACTAACGATCAATATCTGCCCCAAAGCCCGGGGCTGGGCAGGAGGAGGTGCTGGGAGAGCACCAGAGCACAGATCCCCCCAGGAGCGTGGTGTTCAGTGCCATCCAGCTCCATCCTTCACCCTGCTCTCCTTGCTGACCACCTCCCGGTGTGCCTGTGACCAACAGATGCCACCCGGGCCATGCCAGGCTTCAGGTGACCTCCTGGAGCCCAGGGGCTGCCGAGGGAATTGCCAAAAACACAGTTAGCTGCCCAGCCAGGGAGGGCACCACCACGCGGAGCACAGCCAGCAGGATGAGCTCCCGGGACTGTCCAGGGCCAGGCAGGCAGCGGGGGAACAGGCACCCCCACCCCGAGGAAGGATGTTTTTATTTTCAGCCTCCTTCTTCTCTCCTTTCACCCAGTAATTGTCCCATTTCTGCGTCAAAACAGTCTATTAAAATCTCAGCTTCTTTCCCAAACAATGGATTATCGTAATCCTCTTACTCCACAGAGCCGGCCATGCCTCTTGCAGTCGACGATTGCAAACTTTCACGCCTGGAGTCAAATTTTAACTTTTCATGTCAGAACTTGGAGCAGCACAATCACCAGATAGATGTTGGATTTACTCAGCGTACGGCTTTTCGTTCAAATTAAGCTGAACGATTTCCCCGCAGGTCATAGCAATTTAATTAAAATAAAGCAAAAACAAACCTCTAAAACTTCCAAAATGCTAGTTGTAAAATTAAAACCTCCAGGACTGCCAAGCAGAGCACAGAACCTAAATAACATCCAAGGGAACAGAAACGCTCCAGCCTGCTTCAATAAAAAAGCTGACAAGCTGGATCGCACCCCGCGGAAGAAATACTGAAAGCCACCACCAGGCAGACTGAAGACAAGGAGGCAGATGCTCACCACTGCCAAGATAACTTTATGGGCAGGGGTTTGCTTTTATTTCGAGGACTTCACACCCCAGGCAGGAGTTGTTCCCATAAGCTGCGGCTTAGGGAAGGGAGCAGCTCTTAGGAATACCCTGGTGAGGCCATGCTTTGCCGCAGGGGTGGCACCAACAGGCAGGGTGGCAGAGGGTCCAGAACCACAGCCCCCTTCACACCAATGGGACAGACAAAAAAAAAGCCCACAGCAAGTGCTGTGCACAGCAGCTGGGCAATTCTGCTCACCAGGCTGATGTGGAGAGGTTGGGCTGTGCGGAGCTGGGGAACAGCCACCAGGCAGAAGACAGGGCGCACCTCTCACTGCAAAGCTCCAGCAACTTCAGAACTGGGCCTTCCTCACCAGCTGCCGCTGGAGAGGAGCTGGTGGAGCACGAGGCGCAGCTCCCCGTGCCAAAAACCCAAATACCAGCACTGCTTCCCCCACAGCGGGCTCCTCGGCACATCTCCCGTGGGCCATCGCACGCGCAGCCCCCACGCAGCCCACCCCTCCCAACAGCCCAGATGGGGGAGCAGCAGCGTTACCTGCGGGCCAGGAGCACCTCACCACCCCGGTCAGCATCCAGCAGGTCCCCACACTGCAGCACGGCCTCGCCAGCACCCACAGCCCCCAGCCGGCACCCCTGGGGCAGGGCCCTGCGCTCCCTCGCCACCCGCCGCTTGTGCAGGCGGTACGTGGGAGCTGTGGGGGGCACCATGGCTGAGAGCTCCCCGATTCCTCCTCGGCTCCAAGCTCCCTGACCTCGCTGAGCGAAGGAACTGGGGCAGGGAACAGGCCCCAGCCTCAGGGGATTGCCCTGGACGTCACTGCCCCGGGGCGGGCAGGGCTGGCGGTGCAGCTGGGTTGTGCAACGCCCGGTTACGATCGGATACGCACCATCCTGTGGGCCCCAGGCACAGCCAAGGTGCTGCTCTCCCTCTCCGGAGGGTCCCAGGTCTCTGTGGGCTCCTTACCTGCTGTGTGACCTCCCCAGAACCCAGCAGCTTCTCCCACCAAGGGCTGTCCTTGCTTTGGGTGCTTGGGAGAGGTTCCCCAGCTGGGGCACCTCATTGCTCCGCTGTCACCTCAACTGCCGGGCCCTCACCAAGCCCATGGCAACCTCCACAGACAGTGCAGGCAGCAACTGGCTCTGTGTGCCCCAGACCCACTCCCACACACACCAGCAGGCACACAGGGAAAAACCCATCGCACCCAAAAATCCTGGGAGAAGTTCTGGGAAAAGAAGTCAGGAGCACCAAAAACACGAGCACTCATCCTCTGGGGAGTCTTCCAAAAGCAGCCGGAGGCTGACCACAGCTGCACCTGGTCAACCTGTGAAATGCAAGGACTGGACTCGTGCAGACTGACCCAAACCAAGCACTGCTGGGTTTCCCCATCAGCAGGGCATCTCGGGCTCGTTTCCATGCTCCCAGGCGGCTCCACCACAGGCAGCATCCCCCGGACACCCAGCGCTGGGGGTCCCAGCCCTGGAGTCCCTTGAATCAGCTGCTGGGGAGCAAATCCACCCTGTGCACAGCTCGGTTCTCCTGCACGATGCTCCAGCACCCCAGGTGCTGCCCAACCTGGGCAACGTTTCCACCCCAGCCGTGCCCTTCCAGCCTGGCAGGCCGATATTGGCCAAGACGCACCAAGAAGCGAGCTGCGATGCAAGCAGCCAGACCTGTGAAAGCCTCATGGATGAATGCGTTTGTAACAGCACGAGAAACCCCGTGGGGCTCAGGAATAAGATTAAGCGATAATAGGGCAGCTCCAGCAATTTAAGCAGCTTTCACGTTACAGTCACTTCGTCAGCCCAGAGCACTGAGCATCGGTGTCAGCGCCGAGCACCAGCAGCAGGTCTGATCGGCCGCGCTGGGTGCTGCTGCCTGCTGGTGGCGGGCACAGCCCAGACCTCCGGGAATGCCCCCAGGAGCTGCCAGTCCCAAGTACAGCCCCGGAGCAGATGTCCGAGGTAACCACCTGGTACGTGCGGATGAACAGAAGGTGAGACCGTGAGACTCCAGGCACCAGCTTTGAGCCTTTGGTTCACTCTTTTACAGGGCGCCGTCTCCATAAAAGTATACCCAAGGCGACTATCGATACAGCAAACAGCTGCCCTGGCGGCTCAGTGTGAGCAATGAACACGGCTTCCTCCCCAATTACTCCCTGCCTCGCAGAGCTGCACAGATGGAAAGCCAGGGAGAGGAAGGAAGAAGTCCGACCAAGCGAGGGCACACAAAGCAACGCAAAGGTCAGGGCTGCAGCAGCAGGACAGGGAGCTGGGAGCTGAACCAGAGCCCTCCTCTCTGTCCTGTCCCCAGCACAGCCACAACGTGCCCAGCAGCACCCGTCCCGCCTGGAAAACCCTCCACAGGAGCAGTGCTGGCAGCATCAGGCTCAGCAGCACACCGGCAGATTTTTAAGAGGCCTTTAATAGAAAAATCCATCCAAAATGACAGCTGGCAAGCCCAAAGCTCCTCGGGAGATGCGGCAAGCAGGGATTTTTGAGGAAGGGAGGAAAAGAAATCGAAGGCAGCGGTGACCTCACTGAGCAGAGCTGTTCGCAGCGGTCCTGCACCACCACGTCTCAATCCCTCTGCAGTTTATTTCACGCTGCATAGACCCCGGCTGATGTGACCCAGGGGCACACGGCACGGAGGGTGACCTGCCTGCCTTCCCTGGAGCAGGGAGGATGGGACGTTACAGAGAAGGCGGAGAAGAAAGCACAGGAGCGATGCCACCTTTGCCACCTCGGCTCTCCACCGAGGACTCGCTGCTCCAGCACCAGCCCCGCCATAGGGTAAAGCCCCTGGGGCAGCATTAGGGCCGTAGAGGAGATCAGCAGCAAACGCAGGGCATCTGAGTGGGGTCCCTTAGCAGCTTGCTGGATTAAAGATTTAATGCAATGCGTCCCTCTGGAAGAAATTACACAGGCTATTAAGAAAGATGCGCCTCGCGTCTGATGAAATCCAGCCATCATTGCAGCAATCCGCGCACACTAAATAGGCTCTGTAGAGCAAAGGGAAAGCTGCAGTTGCTCTCGTGAGCCTTTTCCGGAGACGGGAACCAATGGGTACAGCAGCAGCTCCATTAGCAGTAAAGTGAATGTGCAGACAGCCGTGCCTGTGGAGAGCGAGGCGGCCCCTGCTTCCAAGGGAAGGAGGAAACAGCGCTCGCCAGAAGCCACCCGCTGGCATCCAGGGGCTCTCCGGACCACCAGCAGCCAGCCCTCTGACACCTCCCAGGGCCTTGGTTTCCAGAAAAGAGCAAGGGGGACGCCAGGTCCCCAGCGGGGCAGTGCCTTGGCACCTTGGGAAGCCAAAGCATAAGGTGGCACGAGTGGGAATTAATCGCAACTCGCTCACCCACAGCCAGCGGGACTGGAGGAGCACAGGCTGAGACCCCAACAGGAACACCAGATGCTAAAACATCTTCTTATCTTTCGCAGAGAGCGGCAGTTTAACAGCCTTCTTCAGGGTGCCTCTTTCTGATCAGCTCCGTGTTGCACTGCAGACTGCAGCAGCTCGCTGGCTACATTAAATTCAGCTCCGACATCTCCTGAGAGCATTCACCGCAGCTGAACCCAGCCAGTCGAACAGCAGACTTGACCGAAAGAAACCGGCGCAGGGGAAGAGCTCACATGGCAGCGCTCACGTTTGTATCTGCAGAGCCCTTCTCCGTAGCAAAACCACCCGTGCAAGATGCACCTGGAGCTATTTTCTCAGGGAACTCGAGCTGAGATCCCCACACCCCAGGGGCTTTGGAGAGGCACCAAAGAGCCTTGGCATGACCCTAGGGGTGCTCCCAAATTTCTGACCTCCAACAGCAAGAAAAGTGGAGAGCTGGGAAATAAAGAAGCCAGAAGCCAAGTCAGCTTGAGGTCCGTGCAGGAGACACGGGCAGCCTGTGGGCAGGGATTTGAGCTGGACCTTGGGGAGGGGGTGGCAGCAGTTGCTCACCCACGACCCCGATGTGCGGGGGCAGAGCCCCCCTTAGTGCTGGTTTTGGGGCTGAGCTGCAGCAGCCAGGTCACCGCAGCCCCGGGAGCCGGCAGCAGCCGCGTGCTGCTGCTCTGCCCACGGCATTTCTTAGCTAAACATGTCAGCCAGAGCACTGGCACTTTTTTGGCAGCTCCCTTCCGTCTCGGAGCAAGCCTCCAGACAGATCCCGCGGCTCAGCTGGTGAGCAGCTATTTGCAGGTTATTAATGAAATCATTTACTGCTTATTGCTAGGATTCTGCCAAAACACAAGGAGAAAAAAAAAAAAAAAAAAAAAAAAAGAGAAGAAAACCAACTGTTACTTCCAGCAGAACTGCCAGTTCACTGCAGGTCAGCTATTTGTGATGCCTTCTAAAATCGAGGTGTGCAGGACCCCATCCCTGGCACGGGGTCCTCCTGGCACGGCTGTGCCATGGGCAGGAGGTGAGGGTGACCACCAGCCCCTTGTGCAGACAGATGCCCAGCAGCAGAACGGCCCCGCACAACCCAGGCGATCACCCCAGAAGCTCTGCCCGCAGAGCCACGAGTCACACAGCCCTATAGCACCAGCAAGGGGCCCCAGCATCCCAGTAAGCAAACGGGGACGCAGCTCCAGTCCCAGAGCACGAAGCTCGCCGTCTTACACAGCAGCGAGGCTGCTGCTGACAGCCTCTTTGTGGGCTTTCCTCCCCAAAACAGCACGGGGAAGCAGAGCAGCAGATAAAGCAAAGCAAACCTGCCCTTGCCTTGCTGTTAAACAGGGGATCTGCTTTCAGCAGCACATCAAGGGCCTGTGGAGATCAAGGAAACGCATTCCTTTATGCGCTCCCTAGGGCACGCAGCTATTTGCAACCTGAAAAACACTTGCTGCTGCAATACGTATGAGGAATCATCACCGAGCCGAGCACAGCAGCATGGCTTTGAGTGAACAAGGGCTCCCGAAAGAGCTGCACTTTGTGTGCTCCCTCCAACAGGTCCCCGTGCCCCAGGAGGGGCTGCAGGAGGGACACAGGCACAGCCACAGGTCCAGCAGCACCTCACCTGGTGGCCTCCGGCCAGGCACCCCCTGGCAGCAGGATCGGGAGCTTTGTATGAGCCCAGGAGCAGCCATCACCCTCCCCTGCCCATATTCACGGACTAATTAATCCTCCAGAAATCAGTCAAGTCCTGAACTAAGCCAGCTCAGCAAACACAGTGAGGAATTTCTGGGTCAGAACAACAGGGGGGATAAGGAAAAAAAATACAAAAAAATACAGCTGTCTTCTGCAGGACTTTTTCCTTGTATTCCCAAAGCTGTAACCCACTGACAGAGGATGTAGAAAAAGTCCCAGGAGCATCACATTTCACAGCACCAGCAAGAAAAACCAGCAGCCCTCCAGGAAACCCATCGGTTATTTGCTGAAGATGTGTCCTCCGTGAGAAGGAGAGCTTAATTTTGGGGTACCCAACAAGACCCAAGGCTGTGAAAGTTGTTGCTAGCCGGGGCAGGAGGAGGGCGCTGGGGTAGAGTGGGCGACGGGCACCAGAGCACCCCGCTGCCACCCAGCCGTGCGGTGTGAGCAGCGGCACCACGGTGCGGCACTGCCATCTCGTGTCCCTCACCCGGGCAGGCGCCCTCCGTGGGGACCTTAGGAGCACCTGGCTCAGGTGTACAGGAGGGAAACTCGACGGGACCAGACTTCTGCCAAGAGCCAGGGGTGGAGGGACGCTCTGGAAACCTGCTCTCCCCCTCCTCACGCGTGCTAACCCAGCCCTGATCCCCAGCGACACAGGTCCAGCCCTGCTCCCAGTCCACCTTCTAACTTCTTCCACGTGTCGAGGCAAACAGCCCAGAAAGGGGCAGGGGGTTGGAGAGGAGCAGGGCAGAAGGCCAGGCCCTCTCCTTAGCAGAGGGTTCCCCTCGAGGGGCTCCATCCCTGCTCTGCCTCACCACAGGGGGTGCCCAGGACCCCTCGGGCACCCAGGGGGCTGGGGAGGCGCACGCTGCCCGATCCCCCCGATCCCCCCAATCCCCCTGTGCAAGGCGGGGGCGGCCACGAACAATCCCAGCATTGAGAAGCCGCCTGTCCGGGCCCATCTGCAGCTCCACGGGCCAGCAGAGGACAAAGCCAACGTTAGCCGCTGGCGAGCCTTGCCAAGGCGGGGGAGACAAACCGGCCTTTGTGCGCGCGAAGGCGAAGTTAGCTTTGGGGAACGGAGCAGATAGCTCGGCCACTGGGGCCTGGGCTTGGGCTGCTTCCCACACAGAGGTCACTTACCTTCTTACCGTATGCTCCTTCCTCCCATCTGCCAAATGTGGGATGAGCTGGGGGTCCCACCACGGCTCTCACCTCGGTCGTGCACGCCAGGCCCTTCAGCAGGCAGCGCCAGCCCGCTGGGGCATCCTTGAGCCACTGGGGAGAGCAGCGTGAGGCGTGGTGGGGCACATCCCTCCCAAAATCCATTTACCACCCCTGTTCTCCTTCTCCTGGGCCAGCACGCCTCGGGGGCAAGCCGAGCAGAGCTCTGCGCTCACTCTTGGACCCATCCCATCCCCTCCCAGCACTTGAACTTGAGTCCGTGCCAGCAATGATTTCCATATGAAAAGAAGAAAAAACACAAACACAACCCCCCAAGGACAACAGGCTTTCTCCCATTTCCACCCTTCCTATTTTTGCTCATTGCTGGAGCCTCCAGGAGGAGGCGAGCCCCCTCACCCGCAGGGAGCCAGCAGCCTCGTGTCCTCACTGCATGAGCACCGGGTTTGCCTCCAACCCACACGTTGCTCTCAGGTGATCCCAGCACGGATCTGAACCACGGGAACCTTTAACGGCACCCACCGAGGGCACCAAGGACAGCCCAGCACTGTGCACGCCTTCCCCTGAGCTGGGGAAATCCTGCCCTCAACTCAATGGGAAAAACCTGACCAGAAACAAGGGCAATCAGAACCTTTTTCCATCAATCAGCATCCTCAAGAGAAAGCTGAAATAATCGACCGAAATGCTGCAGTGAAACCACCAGGTTTGGCTGTGTATATGCTACTTGTATACGTACGTACCAAAACCTAAACTATACTAAACTCAACGCATACTATATCCTAAAACCAGGCTGTGCTGTCCTCTTCCTGGACGATCACCGGTCACTGGACTGATCATGGATTACATTCGCTCATTGATTGCATTCATTGCTTATTCAACAGAAGGAGTAGATGCGTGAGCAACAGCGCCGTGCTTCTACTTCCATACGGCCTCCTCCCCTCCGCTTGGCACTAGCAGCCAAAATATATTAGGGCTTCCTACTGACCTCAATAAATATGCATGGCTTGGCAAGAACACCCGATGCATTTACTTACTGCCAGGCTGGCGCTCGTTTATTATTACAGGGACACATCCTCATTAGCCTGAAACCCGGTACGGTAAGAGAGATGAGATGCCCCATTAAAAAGCCGAGGCAGAAGCAGCAACCACCTCCCACAGGAGGAGAAAAAAAAAAAAACAGCAGGACAGGGAAATGCAGAAAGCTAGAATAAGAGGAAGCTTTAGCATAAACTCTTCCTCCATTAGCGATAATAGAGGAAAAAACTCCTAAAAATAGATTTTTCGGTGCTTTTCCCGACACATCACAACACCGCTCCATTTTCATATCTTTCTGCTCAAAGTGCCTTTGCTTTTAGCCTTCAAGCCTTAATGCACACATCACTGAGCTGCCTGCTGCCGATTTGCCCTGTGATAGACTGATAAAGGCAGCTGCCAGTCTTCAGCATCACTGAAATTCAGACAAATGTCTGTCTAGCTTCAGCCTCCGCTGCGGAACTGCTTCAGCATTTATAGCACAGGGGAAATTTGTTGAGGAAAAGAAACAAA
This sequence comes from Aythya marila, assembly GCF_965140915.1. Lineage (NCBI taxonomy): Eukaryota > Metazoa > Chordata > Aves > Anseriformes > Anatidae > Aythya > Aythya marila. Next base: position 5,163,568 of record NC_139056.1, on the reverse strand, counting down.
CACAACGAAGAATGCTATTTACAAGTCCTGATTTTGCTTCAGTAAAGCTGGACGCTGATGTAAAAGAAATATTTGAGCTGCATCCTCTGCCACTCCTGCTCATCAAGGAATCTGCCCTCACCAAGCCAGGACCACGGCGCTGAATTTAATGCGCCCGGCCAAGGGAGCCACTTTGCTCCTGTTCTGGCTGTGGGTGCTGAAACAGAGGAAGGCATCTGGCCAAAAATTCTTCAGAAAAACTCTTGCAAAACCTAGACCAATCGGCGGGTGGAAGCCTGGAAACCCTGGGTTCAGCTAGAAACATCTTCCTGCTTGTGAATTGGGGACGGCAGCCTCAGCCAAGCAGTTAGTGCTCTAATCACCACATCTGACATGGAGAAAGATGCCAGGGAAACATAATTTACGAGGCAGCTAAGGGGCTTGCCCTTCAGCACTGGGAAAATCTTCCAGCTCATTACCCAACATAAGAATCACTTGGACAAATTAGGTAGTGGGAAGGCAAGCCCGCAGAGCAGCTCTCTGATTTACCTTAAAGTGACCTACAAAAGGAAGAGAGCATCGTGCACACCCTTCCTGGCCATCCTGACAAGACAGCAGCACTATTGTTAACATCCAAAATGCACAACAGAGTTTGGCATTTACTTACAAAGCTGTTTTCTGTTCTTCTGCATCTTAACTGGCATCTCTCAGCTAAGAGAGGATGCTCTCGGGGCAGGTTTGGTCCCGTAGCACCACAGCAGCTGCTCCTGGAGGGGGATTCATTTCATACCCCAGGACATTGGGACCAAAGGGCAGAGACTGTAACGCACCCGGCAGCCCCTGCGGGACCCCCTGCAGAAACAGGCCCACCTGTCAGCGGGGTTTGACCCACACACCTTTTGGTAATTTGTCTGCTTGATACATTTATAGCCAAATCCTTTGCCTTACTCACAAAATGAGGGTCGCTGGCCCAGCAAATGCTGATTTTTACTTTAATGATTCTGACTTCTTTGCATGAAATGGTCACGGCCAAAAGCAGCATAGAAATCAACTGCTTCAAGAACTCTCTTCAAGGAAAAGTAAGGCAAATCACGTTTTGCCAAGTACAGACCTATTTGAGAACTCCTGGGGGTTTGGGTTGTTTCCTCTTGCTTTTAACTCAATCCCTGAAGGAGTTCTGTGCCTATTCACCACCAAACCAGCACCTTCACGAGAAGGAAGCCGGAGCCACATGGTCACTGCTCCGGCACTCTCAGCAGCTGCCGGGCAGGAGGAGGAAGGAACAGGGAAGCAGAGCTGGCAGCCCAGGGCTGCTGCCAGCTACGAAGCCTCCTGCTGCTGGGGAGAGGGAGCAGCGATGGTTAGTGCACAGGGAGGGACACGGACAGCTTCTCACAGCCCCTTCAGCACGGCGTCCCCCTCCGTACCCACAGCATTAAGGCACGGCGAGGGCCAGGCGGCGACACAGCACCCGTCCCCCTCCGCGCTGCTGCCCAGCAGGAACTTGGTTTGCCACAAAGCCCCCACCAAACGCCTGCTTTATTAAGGCTGGCAAGCGCTCAGGAACAAGCTACTCCCTTCCCTGCCAGCTTGAGAGGATGGGAGGGGAGGAAATTCATTCCAAGCACCATGCGGTCGCTCCCCGCGCAGGGAACGAAGGAGCGAGCCACCCCGCTGGGATGGGAGCCGTGCCGTGCCGCTGGTGGCAACCCAGACAGTGCCACCACCTCCCCGAACCCGCAGCAGCTCTTCCAGATCCTTCCCAGCTCGCGGCTATACCCATCTCCTGCCCGCAGAGGCAGGCAGCCAGATGCAGACCTGAGGAGCCCAAGGGCAGGAGGACCCTGGCGGAGCAGGGGCTGTGCCACGCTGCGGCAGTCCCAGCTCTCTGAAAGAGCCTTTGCTGTTCTCTGCATGAACTTTGATTGTCCGTGCAGCTTCCAGCCACAGAAACAGCCCGTCCCCAGCAGCACACGGCCCCTGCAAGGGCTTGCTGGCCACCACGCCAGCACCTGCCACCACGCCACCTGCCCACAGCATGCTTCATACGAGGCTCCTTGGCCTCAGAAGCGCAAGATAGCACAGAGAAGGAGAAAGCCCCGAAGGAAAGCAGACAGCAACCCGCCCACCACCCTGCCAGGCCCCCTGTGCCTGGCAGGGAGCCGGCAAGCACAAACCCAGCTCCCACCGCAGCCCCGCTCGCCAGCACGGCCACGAAGAACACACCTTTAGGCTCAGCTTGGTCTTACGGCTTCTTTGTGGCAAAAGGAGAACGGGGGCATTTCGGTGGCAGGCGGGGATGTCTGGTGGGAGCAGGAGCAACCAAGCCGCAGGAACACGTCTCCCCAGGACAGCCCGTGCCTCGCCGCAGCACCCGAGGGGCAAAGGAGGAAAAGGATCAGCAAAAGGGGCTTGAGCTGTACCAGGGACCCGCTGGGCACCACGACCGCCGGCGTTGTGTGCAGGAAGGACGGCCCCAGGAGCCCCCGCAGCCCCGTGCTCACCACCGCCAGCGCCACACCGACGATGATTTCGTTCCCCGGTCCAAGACAACCGAAGAGAAAAATCGGGAAGCTCTTCCCCGCCCCGGGGCAAACGGCTGCTAACAAAGCAGCCAGGCACAGCTGCGCTCTCCCGGCGCAGGGAGCCCGGCTCTGTGCAAGCCTCCAGTGTGTCTGTCAGCAGGCAAATCTTCTGCCTACAGGCGAGGGAGCTGAAGGGGGAAGAAAAAAGCATCAAGAAACTCTTTGTCTGCGAGCATCCCGGCCGGGCGCACGTGCAGCGTGCGCTTCCTGACAAGGGCCGGGGGTGGGGGGAGGCCTGAATTTCAGAGCCCCCGTTTCCGCCTGCAGCCCGACCCGCTCGCTTATTGTCTTCTAAAAATAAAAAGTAAACACTGAGGAGCTCTTTGGCTCTACATCTGCTGTGTCAGAGCGTTTTCTGCTAGGAACGAGTCATGGGACCTCTTCCCAAAGCTCCGGGAGCTTCCCCTGAGACCAGGGCAGCCCCAAAGAGGTAGCGGTGCCCTGGGGACCAGCAGGTGTGGGCCATGGCCTCCTGCCTTATATATTTTTTTATATATAAAAATACACATATGCACACACATCACTTTTTTTTTTTAGACTTTAAAGTCCTTCCCAAGGCAGAGTTTGCTGCCTGATGGTGCCAGCCAGAGCCCCGACGTCCCCGCTCAGCCGACACCAGGGGCTGAAGGCGAGCACAAGCTTCCTCCCCAGGCGGCTGCCACAAGCGGAGCACCTCGCTGCCTGGGCAGTTGTTTGTTCAGGCTCTTCCTTCACCATTCAGCTGCTGCACGGAACTGCAGGGCAACGAGATGCAAGCACAAGTATCTTTTTCTTTTTTTCTTTTTTTGGCCTGCCCATGGATTAAATCCAGCATCAATTAATAGCCCAGAGCTTTCGCTGTCCTCCCAGACTTCATAAAGTTGCTTACTTAAGCAAAACGCTGCAGGGAAGAGCCTTCCTACCCAAAGCAAAGCTCTTCCCCCGCACTCTCATTAGCGCTCTAACGTCTGCCAGCTCCAAGAACCAGCCTGTGAAAAATAAACTACAGAGCAGACATTTATTCTCCCTGTTTGACTGCTCTAGCCACTTGCACCGTGAGCTGTGCCAACAGCCCGTTAAGGAGCCCTCAGCCCCAGGGAAGGGGTTGGTAGCAGGACCCCAAAGGCAGCTCACAGGGACAGGAGGGGACGCCAGAAGAGCCGTGGCAGCTGAGCTTGGTTCCCTTGTGCCAAGTCCTGCTGCACGCCTGTGTTCAAGAGAGGCTCTGCTGCCCACCTCATGTGGGGACGAACAGCAGGGATCCCAGGGTCCTGAGCCTCTCTCCTTCATATCTGAAAGCCCTGGCAGTCAGGAGAAGTCCCCGGTGACTGGAAAAAGAGGAACATCACTCCCATTTTTAAAAAGGGTCGAAAGGAGGACCCAGGGAACTACAGACCGGTGCCTCAGCTCTGTGCCTGGGAAGAGCATGGAGAAGATCCTCCTGGAAGCAATGTCACGGCACGTGCAGGACAAGAAGGGGATCCGGGACACCCAGCACAGCTTCACCAAGGACAAATCATGCCTGACCACGCTGGTGGCCTTCTGTGATGGAGGGACTGCATCAGTTGACAAGGGAAGACCAACCAGTGTCATCTACTCAGACTTGGCTCCGTGACTGCACCCAGAGAGGGTTGCTCAATGGCTCCTGGTCCTGGTGGAGGCCAGGGACGAGTGGTGTCCCTCAGGGGCCTGTCCCGAGACCGGTGCTGTGTAATATCTGCATCAGTGACACAGGCAGGGGGATCGAGCGCACCCTCAGCAAGTTTGCAGGTGACACCCAGCCCAGTGGTGCAGCTGGTACACCCGAAGGAAGGGATGGCAGCAAAGGGACCTGGACAGGCTGGGGAAGTGGGCCCATGAGAACCTGATGAGGTTCAACAAGGCCAAGAGCAGGGTGCGGCACCTGGGTGGGGGCAATCCCAGCTGTGAGCACAGACTGGGAGAAGAGCTCACTGAGAGCAGCCCTGCAGGGAAGGGCCTGGGGGCTCTGGTGGATGAAAAGCTCAAGGTGAGCCAGCAGCGAGTGCCTGCAGCCCAGAAGGTGAACTGCAACAGGAGTGGGGGCTGTGCCCCTCTGCTCTGCCCTTGTGAGGTCCCACTTGGGGTCCTGCATCCAGGGCCAGGGCACAAGAAGGATGTGGGGCTGTCAGAGTGAGTGCAGAGGAGGCTACGAAGATGATCAGAGGGCTGGAGCACCTCTCCTATGGGGACAGGCTGAGAGAGCTGGGGCTGTTCAGCCTGGAGAAGGCTCCAGGGGGACCTCACTGCAGCCTTTCAGTACTGAAAGGGGGCTTAAAAAAGATGAACAGCAGCCTTTTGCTCGGGCAGGCAATAAAAGGACAAGGGAGAATGGTTTTAAACTAAAAGGGGGGAAATTTAGATTAGATGTTAGGAGGAAATCCTTCACTCAGAGGGTCGCGAGGCACTGAACAGGCTGCCCAGAGCAGCCGTGGGTGCCCCATCCCTGGAGGTATTCAAGGCCAGGCTGGATGGGGCCCTGGGCAACCTGATCTAGTGGGTGGCAACCCCTGGCAGGGGGTTGGAGCTGGTTTGGTAGTTAAAGTCCCTTCCAACCCGTGTCATTGTATGACTCTGTGACAGGTAATGGGGTTGGCAGAGGCCAGCCCTCTGCCAGCAGCTCTAGAAAGGGGCCCACCACCACCAGCACCCCCCCCAGGGCCCCGTCACCCTGCGCAACAACCAGCTTGCGAACGCGCACAGCAAAGCCTGACAACCAAAACACCATCAGCTCCTCAACCATTCCCTTCCTGGCTACCAAGCTACGCAGAGTGCATTTGCTTCTTGTGTTTTCTCCTCCAGGAGGAAGGCCAGCGACCCAGGACAGGGAGCAGCCAGCCTTCAGGCCCTGCAGGATGCTCACTGCGACGGGCACCGCTCACCCGTGGGGTGGCACAGCCGTGGGACGGGGCTCCCCTCCCCAAACTCTGCACAGCTTCCCCCAAACACAGCAGGACCCTGCAGCTCTGGTGTACAAGGCAGTGAGTCCTGGGGTACAAAAAAAAAATCACCATTAAGCAGCATTGTGTGCGTGTGTCAGGTGGTGACCTGGGTTCAGCACTGCCTACCCCAGCACCTGGCTGTACCACAGGATGGCTGATTTCCATCACCCACCGCAGCACTCCCTTTATCTCCACCCTCCAGGCTCTCAGAGGCCAGGTACTGCCCCGCTGACCTGTCACCACTCCATACAGCACAAAAAACCCCAATCAAATCCACGAAACAACCACGCTCGTCTGAAAAACAAGAGAGAAATAAGCTTGGCTACTCATTAATTCACACGTGAGCCAGAAACCCAAGCCATGCCCATAGAACTTGCCAGCAAAAAGGCTCCACAGGCTGTTCCCCATCCAGCATCATCCCACGCAGCACGAAGGGCTCCCAGCCCTCCAGGGCCGAGCAGGGGGAGAGACCCAGGCACCCACCAAGCCCCAAGGGGCCGGAGGCACCACGACTGCCCCTCGGCTCCCCCCCCGGTGTGCACACACCTCATCTCCGCGCAGCACACGCTCGGCACCGAAATCCCAGAGGCTGGGAAGCAGCGCTGGGTGCAGAGCCAGCAAAGCGCAACGTTCAGTAAAGAAAATCCACAGTTTTTCAGTGCCCCAAATAAAGGACTTACCAGCTGAAACACTGACAAGGTGAGAAGCAGCCTGACCTCGCTCTACGCCAACAGCCTGGTCCCCCAGCAGCAGGCAGTGCCAGAGCTGCGCTGCCTCCAGCCACGGCAGCAAAAGGGGGAGCTGGGGCCAGGGCTGGAGGTGAGGAGAGGGAGAAGCCAGCTGCCTGTCTGCCCCAGGAAGCACCCCAGCAGTGGTGTGAAAGAACAACACCGTCCTCACATCAGGACCTGTTTATTGCGGCTGTAAACTTTTACAACGCCCGATGCCCTTATCTCGCAGTCGTCCCAGGATAAGCAGCAGTCCATCATTAAGTTGTGCAGCTACAATTTCACAGGGGTGTGGATCAATTTACCCATCGGCTACTTCTCGGTCTGTCCTGCAGCACAGAGCAGCCAAGGCAGACACCTCTCTCCTTCAGCTCTCCAGCCAGAGCTACGGAAAGGCTTTGGCTTTCCTCCAGCCCTCCTCTTAACTTATTTCAGCATGCTTCCTGACGTCGGCATCAGAGGCAAAAAACCAACAGCATCAACTTGCCAAAGCCGTCAGCACGGTGGCTGCAGGCAGGGCGGGCGTGGGCAGCCCCCCGGGGCAGGTCACATCCTGCAGCCCCAAATTCCCCTGGGCAGATCCGACCGGGCACCGTGCCGGGATGCGGGCGCTGGATGTGGGACGGGCTCTGCTGGGTTTGGACCCAGTACTTCCAGCTTTTATGCCAACAGCTGACCTCAGCCGCTGCAGGACCCTTCGTGAAACACTCTCACCTGCTCCTCTTCTCTTTCAAGCCCATGCCAACGTGCCGCAGAGACAAGGCACCAGCAGCAGAGCGCAGGGCTGGCTTTCGCCCTGGTTCTGCCAAGCCTAACACACGTCCCTGCGAGCAGAGCAGGTCCCAGCTGGCAGATGAGAGATCTGCAAACCCAAAGGCTCTTCCCAAGGGATCCGCACAGCACCACAGCTCCACACGTGTCACAGAACAAGCACCGCATCTGAAGTTTCCACAGGGTTTTGTGCCTTCACTGGAGAATGCTCGGAAAACCAACAATCAAAAGAGACATCGAGAATTATTTTGTATCATTAAAGGGAGAAAAACGAGAGAAAGCAGCTAAGATAAGATCAAGTGCACATCCTCAGAGCTTCAACCAGCCTCAAAATTAAGTCCCTAGGTAAGCATAGCTAATCATTTTACCTCACTAAAAAGCTTTCCCTTTACTTGTGACGAGAGCATTCATGTTCAGGGCTGGCTATATTCAAGGGAAATGCTCTTTAGCGCACTTATTATGGTACCAAGCAAGAAAATAAAGAGGCAAGCCCATCGCAAACCTTTCCTCCACAACATCATATTTCCATATGGATGCTCAGTGTAAGACGGGTTGTATCTTCCAGGTGGAGAGCCGGTTCACTCACACGTGCCCTTGGGAGCACTGCAGCCCCTGGGACAGTGCCTGCACCCCAGGACAGCACCCGCACCCCCAGCCGGCTGGCACCCAAGCAGAGAAGCCCCAGTGGAAGGCGTAAGCGTCCCCACCTGGTAAGGAGGCTTTCAAGCAAGCTGAATCTAACACAGCTCGACCCCCCTGCCCCGGGGGCACGTACACCCAGTGACCTTCCTGAGGCACCGCCGCTGACTCACCGCGGCTCCGGCAGCGTTGGCTCAGCTGTAGGCAAGGAGATGCCATGGTGACACCGGCTGACCGTGACTCCCTAACACGGGAGCCTTGCAGGACCTCCAGCAGAGCAGAGGCTTTGTTGGGGACAGCCATCGCCTCCCTGCCCTACCCCACCTCCCCACACCACGTCCTGCAGAAGCAGGTGAAGCCGTGCCACCATCCAGCACACCAAGGAACCACGCGACGAGCAGCAGGCGGCCACACCACCACCCAGAGCAGGGCAGAAACAGCACCCAGCCCGTCCTCAGCCCCCTCTGAGCCCCCTGCTCCAGGTACAGCCCCACACCCAGCCCCACTCGCAGGGCACAAACCCCACTCCTTGTGCCGAGCCCCCCGGCAGAAACCCAGCCTTCAGGGATCGCTGCCTCATCCCGGGGAGAGAAGGGAAGAGGCATTTGCCTCTGCTGTCCCAACCACACGCACACCCCTCGCCAACACAGAGATCTCTTCCCAGGAAACACGAAAGGACTGCGATGGGCACTTGCTTGGGGAGCAACTGACAGAGGGTCAAAGCTCCAGCTTCAGAGCAAAGAAGATGACGGGAGGATAAGGGAAGGAACTGGAGGGGAGCTGTATAAATAGCAGCATTGTCCTGACTTCGTTTCGCAGGGCATCAGATGTCAACTGCAATCTTTCATTGCGGAGGGGAAGCCTCTAATTGATTCCCATCTGACAGTTTCTTATCCAGCAATTATCAGCCGTCCAAACAAGGCGAGTAAATATGCTGTGCCCTACCGTTAAGGCTGGCAATGAATCATTGACTTGCAACAAAAACAGCCTCAACAGCAGCATTTCTCCAGGGCCAGAAGATCTCCTGCTGCTCCCCAACCTCCCTGCTTGGCCAGCCCTGGTCCCAGCAGACGTGGGGACCCCCCACAGCCCCTGCCCAGCTGTAGTCCAGCACCACCCTGAGCCTAAGATCAGGGATGGAATCGAAAATGGGGAAACTGTCTCCCCACTGCAAAAGCAGAGATCATCCCCTGCGCCTTGCCCCATCCCATCGCTGCTCCGCACGCTACTAAGAGTGGCCACCACCAGTGCAGCTGCTTGGGAGTCGGTGCCAGTCCCTGCCTGCCAAAACCTTCAGCAGCCTTTCTGGGGCTGGGACAAAGCAGAAATTCATGAAACCGTTTGAGGCCTTTTTTCTTGGGAAAGGGCTCTCTCACCTCGAGATGGTTTTGTGGTATGACCTTTAGAGGAGGAACAGTGACACCCGCCGCCTGCTAGCTCAGGCTCGCAGCCCACGTGGGAAGCTCCTTGGAGCCCACTTTATTGCCAGCTCCATTTTCACATAGAAGTAAACAAAAATATTTCTGGGTTACTGAAGGTTCTCCCATCCCAGGAAAGTTTCTCCCATCCCAGCCACTTGGCTCCAGCACACTACATCAGGCACAGTCACTTTTCTCGCTGCTGTTCACAAACCTTCTGCCCTTCTCCACAACACACTGCAAACAGCAATAAAATCCCAAACTGTTCAAAACCCAGCAGTCCCAAGATGACTGCAAAGTCAACCCCTCGCCTTCTGCCCCTCAGGCCCCCAAAAGAGCCTTCTTGCAGCCGCTGAGTGCCACCAGTAGGGAACCAAGCACACGAGACCGCACGCTGCACCACCAGCAGCTGCGGGCACCTCTCCAGGCGCACCCCGCTGGCACCGCGCCGACCCACGCACCCAGAGCCAGCCCGAGAGGCCCTTGGTTCTGCTGATGCTTTGCAGCATCCTCCAGCACAAAGCTCCTGACTTCTGCTGCTCTGACCAAGAGCACAAGCGTTGTTCGAAGAGCCATCGCCCACCCCGACACAAGATCGGTGCAGCCGATGAAGCCGAACGCTTCTGCCCCAGCCTGCGCGGCGGCCTCACCAGAGGGCTTTGCTTAAACGCTCCGTGATCCCAGTGTAAGCTATGGCTTTGCTTCTTGACATTTGCAAAACCCCAAAGCACTCAGCTTGAAAGAAATCCAAAGCAAAAAAGAAAAGGAGGAGATGGATGTTTTTCAAAGATGATTGCTGAGAGCTCCTGAGACCCTGCCGTTTTACAAAGGTCCTTCATTTGAAGCACATATTGCTTCCCAAACACGTGGCTTAAACCCAGGCTAGAACAAAACAACAATCTCGTACCAATTCCATCACAGTGATCGGCACCTCCAGCGAGCAGGGGGAGGGAGAACCACAGGAGGGTGGGTATATGAACATATACAGGTACCTGCTATAAGGACCAAAGGTCCTAGCTTACCATATGCCTGTAGAGGGACATCCCTGAAAACCAGGGAAGCACAAATATGAAATTCTACCTGAAAATGAACCGTATAGTAGAAAGTTTCATAACTACCATAGCGCTGACATTTGAAATTTTCCTAAACAGGCTGAAATCACAGGTTCATAGCACGACCCCAGAGTGCAGGAGCCCCCAGTACTCACCAGGTACAACTACCCAGAGGACAAACAGACCCTTGGAGATGTGCACAGCCAATCTATTTCCTTCCCAAACCTGCTTGCAGGCTCTGACATTGCCCTGCCCAGGGCACCCCCATCACACAGCCCACGCGCACAGCGTGCCCAACTCCCAGGCGCTCTGACACCCAGCACTGCACACACCCCCACCACGCATCCTGCCCCAAGGGGGTATTGTCCAGGAGGACAAAAGTCCCTCCAGCAGCTCCAAAACCACCCGGCCCAGCCCTAGCAGGTCTGTGGGACTCCACATGTGGCTGTGATATCGGTCCCCTGAGCAAGGGGCTCAGCACCCATCACACAGCCAGCACCAGACACCAGCACGATGCGGGGCACGGGAGGCAAAGCCCTACAGCTCCCTTGCTGGGAAAGGCTCGCCTCCTCCCTCTGCCAAGCACTTCAAGATCTGTACCTGGAAAGCAGAGCAAAAAAGGGCCTCACGTGACACAAGAAGGCAGCCTGAAGTTTCTCATAGCTCTTCTCTCAGAGAACTACAAATATTTGCAGTGTTTTATCCAATATTCTTCCATATTTGCCCAACAGATGAATAGGTCACGTACTCCGCAGATTTAACAATTTCATAAGGTTTTAGCCTTTTCTCTGCACCAGTGACCGCTGTCCCTGCAGCCTGGCAGAGGACTGAGCCGGGGCTGGCCCCTGCTCCTGCCCACCCAAGCGCTGGCACCGTCAGGGGACATTGCCCCATGAAGTTCAACAAGAGCAAGTGCAGGGTCCTGCACCTAGGGAGGAATAACCCCAAGCACCAGAACAGGCTGGGGGCTGACCTGCTGGAGTGCAGCTCTGCACAGAGGGACCTGGCAGTCCTGACCAGGAGGGAGGCGGCAGTGTGCCCTTGTGGCCAAAAAGGCCAACGGGATCCTGGGGGGCATTAGGGGAGTGCTGTCAGCAGGTCCAGGGAGGTGATTCTCCTCCTCTGCTCAGCCCTGGTGAGGACAGGCTGAGGGAGGTGGGTCTGTTTAGCCTGGAAAATAAAAGACTGAGGGGAGACCTCATCAGAGTGTATAAATATCTGAGGGCAGGGTGTTGAGAGGATGGAGCCGGTCTCTTCTCAGTTGTCCCCAGTGAAAGAGGCAAGGGGCACGAACTGAAGCACAGGAGGTTCTGGCTGAATATGAGGGGGCACTTCTGTACTGGGAGGGTGACAGAGCACGGGGACAGGCTGCCCGGAGAGGGTGTGCAGTCTCCTTCTCTGGAGATACTCAAAACCCGCCTGGATGCCACCCTGTGCAAGGTGCTCTAGGTGATCCTGCTCAGACTGGGTGATCTTCAGAGGTCCCTTCCCACCTCGGCCATCCTGAGCAGTGCCACAAGCGGTCACGACTCTCCCGATGAGTTGGTACGGCAGCACCCAGAGCTGGGTCTTCATCTCCATGCGGGCAGGCAATCCATCAGCAGCAACAAAACCTGCTCTTTTAAAACACGCTCGTTTTCTGCTCTGTTTCTTCAAGGAGCACTCCTGACTGCAGAGCTCTGCCCGCATCCCTACAGCTTGTTTCCAATCATGCGCTAAAAGGGCAAGTAATGCAGAAACAAATCTGCACGAAAGGTCAGGGAGCTTCCCTGCCCCACTGAGCGGAAGGAAAGCCTTGCTTTCCCCTGCTCTCCTGGACACACAGAAGCCCCCCATTGCTGCTCAACAGCATCACAGCCAGCACCGGGAGGGACGAGATGCCAAATGCACTGCCAGGGCAGCCCCTTCAGCAGCTACGGCAAGCAAAACAGCACGGGGCTCATCTTTGGAGCTGGGAGTGTGAGGGCAGGCCTGGACATTTCGGAAGGATTTCCTCCCTGGGCTGGGGATGCTGCAGTCAGCGCCCCAGGAGCAGCAACAACCAGCACAGCCCCACAACAGGGCCCGAGCTGGGAAGGGAAAAGCCTGACCCCGCTGCATCGGCTGGATGGCGCCCGGGACCGAGCCCTGGCCAGTTCCTGCACCACGAGATAAGGAGCTGGGAGCAGCACGAGCACCGCTTCCCACCCAACGCAGGCCGAGCAGGGGGGTGCCAGCAGCAGCACCACGGGTGCAGAGCCAGGCAGGTCGGCTTGGATCCGCACCCCAAAGTGACCGGGGGTCCCCACGGCTCGGGAGCACCCAGGGGAAGGAGGCTGGGAGGAGAGAACGGATTCTCAGAAGATTTGGCTTCACACACAGCCAGCTCCTGAGGTCAATGCTCTTGCAGGGGCTGGGAAACTTCAGCGAGGATGTCTGCTATTTTAATTGCAAAACGTTGCTTTTTTTTTTTTTTTTCCTAATTGCAAACGTTTGATGACTCAAACGGCTGCTCCAACACCACCCCCTGCAGAAGGGCAAATCAGTGGGCTACACCCCAAATCCCCATCCCGACACAAGCCCTGGCTCCCCCAACTTCACCCCCAAGCAGCAGGGACTTGCTGCAAGCAGCAACACCGGGGCCCTGCCAGGGTCCTGCTGGATGCTCCCCGAGGAGCTGCAGCGCTCCCTGCCAGGGCGAGCCGAGCTGGAGCACGAGCTGCTGCCCCTCACCCGGGCACTGCGACAGGGAAAGCTGCCCCGAGAAGACAAAGCTGCTTTTGAAACAAAACTAAAGGCAAAGCCAAATTACTACCGCCAAAAACAAGCAGACACAGGATGGGTTTTCTCCCCAAACTCACACTGGGGTGGTGTAACATGCTCCTTTCCCCCAAGACCCCAGACAGCAGAGGCAGAGGGGGCCCCACAGCAAGGGCCCGCACGATGGAGAACAGAAAAGCTTCAGCACGGACGCAGTTCAGGCTGTACTTAGGGTGCTTTTATCACAGCGCGCATTTTTGTCCAATTCCTTTCGCTACAAAAAGAGCTGGGAAGGTATACAGCAAGCTGCAGAACGAGAAGTTAAAAAAGACAAGATCAAAGGTCTGTCATTGAAAATTAATTAACTCAAACCTGAACTATTAACATAAATTAAAAATTCAAACCACACACACAGCTACATTCATCTCCAAGTAATTTTCAAGAACCTCCAGCACTGCAAGATAAGTTAATCTCACATTCCATTAATTTGCAGCATGCACGGAGGTTAACCTCCACTTAATTAGAACTAATTTTAATTTTGCTGGGATAGGGCAAGCGCACTTCGTAAGAAATCCTCTTGCCGTTACACCTTCCCGAGGGGCAGCAGCAGCTCTCGGTGCTGTGTCTCCCCTCCCCGTACACACACGGTGCCCCCATGGCCCCGTGCAGGACGCGGCTGTGAGCAGAGCCAGCTTCACAGGGAGCATGGCCATGGGAGAAGCAGTGGTGATAGAAACAGGAGAGTGTCTTCTGCAGCATCCCTGCTGAGGGGGAGAGGCACACCGACACCAGAAGGGCTCCTGAGGGATCGTGAACCAGATGCACGCCATGCCCCAGCTCCCCTGCAAAGCAACACGGGCAGAAGTGGCTGTGTTTGCACCTACGCGGTGTAACAGTGAGAAGAGACGCCAGGAAAAGGACCAAGCTCCGGGGAAACCTCACCGCTCACCACCTCCTGCCCCAGGAGGCTTCACACCAAGCCTGCTGGCCCTCCCGTGGCTCTGAGCACAGCCAGGTCCAGCCGCAGCGCGACGCCCGGCTCTCCGTCCTCGTCCTCCCCACCGGGAGCTTGCAGGAGGAGCACGCAGGGCTGCCTGCTGCCTGTTAAATCCCCGTCGTGTGAGCTTCACAGCTGAGCCCTCTCCTGCTGAACCAGCCCTGCCAGGAGTGCAGGACCACAGCGGCAGCCTGGGAAGGCTCCCGGCACCTCCCCACGCTTCCACGCACGCTTTTGTTTTAACCTGTGCACGGGGAGGCCTCCAGCCCAATTAACCCAAATTGATGCAAACCAGAATTCGAAGCGAATTCAAGGCATCCGCCCTGGAATCTTTGTTCGTTTGCCTAAACCAGTCTGCAAACCCAAATCCCCATCATAACTGGGACTGCCTCCACAAGCAGGCCTTGCTGTGGGGTTGGGGCGGGCTCCCCATCCATCACCCTGGACCAACGCCACGTCTCACAGCCCTCGGCCCCCCCAGGCAGCTAAGCAAGCACCCCCAAGTGCTGTGGGGTCACCAAAACTGCCTCCCCTGGGGACTAACGTCAGCCCCGCTGTGCTTTCCCAAAATCATGCCCAAGCTGCAGGCCCACAGGACACAGCTCACGTTCTGCTCACACCCAGGGAAGGGGCAGGAGCAGCTCCGTGGGCACAGAGACCCCTCTGCAGTGAGTGCAGCGTTAAGCAGTGACCGGCCCACCTGCAGAAGTGCTCAGCAGGCCACCAGCCTGAGGGCAGCGACAGGAACCCGTGCACACAAGCCCGAGGTGCACGTTTGCCTTCTCGCCGCCTTGGCCCTGACCTTCTCGCCCCGTCCCCACCAACGCTGCCAGCAACACCTCCCGCCACCAGCGAGCCAAGCAAACCAGTGACTTCATCGCCGCTTCCTTCACCTAACTCGTCCCCGGAGACCCCGCTGCTGCTTTCCAGCAGGCGCAGCATCCTCCGAGCACAGCTGCGCGGCCCCCGCTTCCTTCCTGCCCACAGGCCTCCGGCTCCTGTCCACCGCTGCTTTAACCTCGGCCGTGCCTGCACGCCCGGGGACAAGCAAAAGCAGAAAGCAGCCTGCACCCTCCCGGGCCTGCACTGCACTCGGGGATGATGCTGGTTTGGAGGAAAACGCTGCTCCAGGAGATAAATAAGCAGCTCGCCAGGAAGAGCGGCTGACCCAGGGCAACATCAGATATTTAGACCTTTTGCTTCAGGAGTTGGCAAGAGCAATACTGGGGTAAAATATTTATACTGGCACTCTGCAGCGATGCTACGTAGCATTAGCAGAAAGGTTAGCATTTCCTTAATGAGCTTCACTTTCATCCTGCCTTCCAAAAATTCTCCTTTCTCAGGACCTAAAACCCGCTTCTTCTCAAGGAGGCTGTGCACACACCTCTTCCAGGAGCAGCTTTTTGGTGCACTTGTGTTTGTATGCACAGACGGAGAGGCTCCAGAGGCTCAACCTCAAACCCAGGGCCCCAGGACAAGCAGCCCCTTTGACAAACCCCTCCCAGGGTAAGGGCCCTGCGTGTGCCAGCGAGCAGAGGCACAGCTCACCGTGCCCGAGGACACCCAGTGTTAGTGGCACATCCCTGAGGCTTCCCATGACCCTGGCCCGGGCTCAGCAGAGATAATTAAAGCAAACACAGTCGGAACAGAATCAGCCCTTAGCTTTCAGGCTCATCTGGTAGCTTTTACCAGGACTGCTTCCCCAGCCCAGAGCTAATCCATCACCGAAAGCACCACCGCTGACTGAGGGGCTTTGGCTCCGTGCATGAATTTCAAAACACATCTGCCCCCTCGCACAGTCCAACGCTGTGGGCCAAAAAATCGCTCTTCAGACGAAGCTTTCAGCCTCAAAACCCTCCGCAGGTTTTAGCCAGGCTGCCCTACCAGCAAGCAGAGCTTAACCTCGGGACAACACACACCGAGCGATGCCGCTGCTTTCAGAGCCGCGCACAGGGTGAGGGGAGGCTGCAGGCACCCACCGAGAGCCAGGGCTGAGAGCACCCGGGGCTGTGAGCACTGCTTGGTGAGGAGAGGGGGGCTCTCAGCATGCACTTCAGCTGCTTTGAGGGGAAGGGGATGGTTTAAACTGACCCCATCCGAGATGCTGACCCCATGCAAGATGGCCTGCAGACCACAGCATCACGTGTTTGTTGCCTTTTTGTTGTTGGTGGTATTTTTTTTAGGTTTTATAAGCTTTAACAGCTCTATTTTCTCCTTAATTGGTGCAACTGTTTTTAACCCTGCTCCTGGAGCCACATTGCCATGGTTACCCGCACAAGCCTCAGCAAGCGAGGGGTATTTTTAGAATTGCCAAAATGCACATCTCCAGCAGAGCTTCGCCGTGCAGAGCCCTCCTTGTTCCGCGGCACAGGAACAGGAGGCGTGCAATAGGATGAAAATGTGGGAAATTCAAACCCAGCCACAGGAGAAGCCGATGGAGCAGCCGGAGCACAGCGGCCCAGGATGCTGGGAGGGGATGGGGATTCTCCCCAACGCCCCCAGCCAGCTCCCAGGCACGGCTGGGGACTCACCGGGACCCCAGGAGAAGGCAGGGGTGAGAGAAGTCAGCACGAGCTGTCCTATGGGCACAGGACAGCTGGGAGCACCCACACTGGAGCTTTTACTTGGCAAATTTAATGTCACTGAGCCACGCGTGAATCGGTGATGTCTTGGTTCCCATGCCAGGCCAAAGAGGTCTCTGCAAGCAACTGCTGCCCTGCAAGCTTCTGCCCAGCCTGAGATCCACCCCCAGCATCGTCCCGTCTCTTACGCACGGCAGCAACCAACACCAGATACACCATCCCACCCCCAACCCAAGGGAGTTGGGGTCATCTCCAAAGCCTCAGCAGCCCCGGTCTGTCCGTCAGCAGCTTTCACAACCCAGACAGCAGCAGAGGAGCAGGCCCATGCAGCAGCCAAAGCTCTGCAGCTGGATTTGCATCCAAGAGAGGCGGCACCAGCTACACGACCTGGTGTTTGAGCATTGCTTCCCACCAGCTCTTACCAAGGGAAGAGGACATCTGTACAGCACCTCCACCCATGGCAGGGGAGCCCTGATGGGGCATTAGATGCAGTGAGCCTCACGTGTGCTTGGGCCAGGTGATGCTTCGCTGCTTGGGGCCGCTCAGACAGGCAAACCCTGAGGTACAGAGACAGCAACCCGAGAGCTGCTTCAGTCCCACAAGACACCAGGAGACACCCCTCCAGGGCAGCGACAGTGCCCAGCATCAGTTTGTACAATATCAGGGAGGAATGCATCTGAACCAGAAGAAAATACCTCAAAGGAAATCAGGAAGAACAGCAAGAATTAGCAATATTCCAGCTAAAATCAGCACGTGGGTTAAGGGTAGACAGAACTGGTGGCTCCAGCAGGAGCTCATCCTTTTGCAGAAAACCTCTCACTGAGAGAAGGGCAACTTCTGATCAGAAGCTTCTCTCGTTTTTCTCTCTAGCTCAGCTCACAGGTACAAGTCTACCAAAAGAGACTGAGGGCATGGAAGGACCTAGTCCCAGAAGAGCTGCTGCCAACCACCACAGCTTTTCTCTTGCCGTGCAGGAGCAGGACACGTGCTGCATGGCACACTATGTAGTTGTCTCCATCACCCGTGAGGAGAAGCAGGGCCCAGTGTCAGTCCTCTCTCCCAAGTCAAGCCACCGCCACTACGCAGGGACAGCAGCTCTCAGCACCCCCTCCCCACGAGCTGCATTCAGCCCTCTCCGTCCACCCAAGCCACCAAAGGCTGATGTTTCACAGAGCACACCACTCACACTGGAAAAAGGAAAAGATACCAGAGGTGCAAACCCCCGGGAGGACATTTTCTGTTTCAGAGAGCAGATGCGTTTGATAGCACCCAGGGGCTTAGCAATG
Source organism: Aythya marila (assembly GCF_965140915.1). NCBI lineage: Eukaryota > Metazoa > Chordata > Aves > Anseriformes > Anatidae > Aythya > Aythya marila. Next base: position 5,145,853 of record NC_139056.1, on the reverse strand, counting down.
TCCATAGGTTAAAGGAAGGAAAAGTTCAGAGTCCTCACGTGCTGTCTGCAGTCCTGCTTGATATAAAAGAAGATGTTTGCAGCAGAGTCCCAAGAGGTTCCTGCTGCACACGCTTTCCTGAGCACCCCAAGGACGGCTGTGTACAGAGGAGCAAGGCTCCAGGCACAGTCACTCCTGGCCGCAGCCGGGATCTGACAGCATCGCTCCGGGTGCAGCATGGATCTGGAAGGATGCCTTCCTAAATAATCTGCACAATTCGTTTCAGAGCCAGAGAAGTCTGCCAGCAGCTATACTCATGCTGCCCCGTCTCTTTCATAAGGACACAAGTAATTATTGAGCACTCTAGCTACTAAAACTGATTAGAGCAAAACAAACTAATTTGGTTACAAGGCAATGAGCTGACCTCGTTAACGAGGTGAGTAACTCACTGACAATGTTTTGGTCTTACCCAGCAATGCCTTTCATTAGCTCTCAAGCTGCTCTATAAAGGAGCCCGGTATGTTCCTATGAACCCATTTCACAAGGGAGGAAACCCATGCCAGCTTCCACATACCCAGAACACTGTTTCCTGGGAATCAGTGGGCATCTCCTGCCATACCACCAGAAGGAAAACACCACCCAGCCTGCCAGAACCACCAGCCTGAGGTGCTGCCATGCAGAGCAGCCTCCCCGTGCCTCTCCACAGCAGGCACTGGCTGAGCGGGTGCGCCCAGACGTGCACAGCCAGCTTCCTCCCACCTCATCACAAACCCAGCCTCAACTGCTCTTCTGGAAGGAGGAGAACACCTTTGGACAGCCAGACTCGCAGTAAAGCCCCACAGTGGTTAGGGACTTTGCCATTTAGTACCTTGTGACATTGCACACCGTGCTTATTAAGCCCATGAAACACCCTGCGGAGCCAGCTCTCATCCCTCTCCTCTGCTCGGAGACATCAGTCACAAAACAAAGCTGCCACCTGCCCTCGAATCAGTCCCCTCCTGCACGAGGGAACTGCACACCAGCAAAACTTTGCAGCCAGCATGATTTAGCCCACCTGACATCACCAAATCATCTGCTCTTGGGTTGGAGACACATGCCATCCCCACAGTCCAGGCTCCAAGGCCAAGCCGAGGTCTTCCTTCTGCTTGTGACAGTCGGGACAAAAAGACCTCAAGATATTGCTGCTACAACCCCCTCGCCTTCCATCCTTACCCCAAAAACTTCCACTACTTGCTGGTCATTAGTGACCAGGGTGTTACCAGGGTGTGACCTCGGAAAAATGTTTTTCTCCATCTCACAGAGAAGGGAAAGCTCACAGTAAGAGGCGACGCATCCGTTTGGGGTCCACAGCACGCAGCCATGGCTGGAGCTCAGTCACCCCGGGCACCTGCAGGCACGTGGCTTTGCAGGGCAACACCCAGCAGGGCAGACCGAGCACCTGCATCTGCTGGCAAGTCACAGGGGTTTCAGTGTGCTTTGCAATCCCCAACCAAGACAGATATGTGATTTAATAAGCAGTATGCATTACGCTCAGCTTATGACCCAAAAAAAAGCATTTAAGTAAGACTTTAACCAATTTCCCCCCTGTACCCTGTTAGAAAGGAATGTTTTTGCTGCAAAAAGGAGAGAAAAGAGTCTAAGAAGCTTGAGCACAGCCAGAGGACAACTGCACTCTCCCCATTTCAATCACACACCAACATACAGCAAAGACGGCAGAGCTCACACGAGGAAGCAGCAGAACAAATACCTCAGAGGGACTTCTGGAGTCTCTTATCCATATTTGCACACTGAAACACCTACAAAGCACTACACGTGGGACAGACAGCTGAGCTGCCCTGCCTGGCTCTTACCATCCACAGGCTTCACTGCATCACCATGGCCACACCACGAGGCTGAGCTGTCCTTTGCTACGGCCAAGGCAGAGGTGATGAGGTCCCCGGATGAGTTCTGTAAATAAAAACAGAGAGAGTATAAGGTTTTGTACCACATCCATCTACATCCCACGCCCACCCCAAACCAGGTAACCACCATGGCAGCAACTCGCAGGCACACCCAGGGCCTTAATCTGGGCCCTCCACAGATTAGCTGCCAGGGGAACGAATCCCCAGGAGGAAAATGAGGTTGCTGCCTTTCGTTTGGGAGAGGGCTTAGGAACACAAGCCACAAAACGCTCAGAACAGGGGCAGCACAGACTCTTACACCCCCAGAAAGCTAAAGAAATGGTAAGGGAAGAGGTGACAGCTCAGTGACAGTCAGAGCTGCGCACAGAGCACAGCAGCCAGCGCCATTCGGCACAGCAGGACCAGAGCCCCAGCAGCCAAGCACCACAGCTAGCAGGAATGGTGTCAGAGGAGCCCCAGGAGGATCCAGGAAACGTTTCAGGCCATGCCCAATCTTCACCCAGCCTCAGGAGCAAGCAGTCCTCAGCCTTCATCATTTTAGCATTTCGTTTCTCACTGAAATCCTTCTCCGAGACCAGAAGCCCCCACACTTTGGTGGCTCTCCATGAGCACACCCCAGCGGTGCTGAGCTCTCCCGATTCCCCTTTCCATCTCTGCAGACTCGCAGACAGACGTTCTGAAATGAAGGAACACAGCCCGGGACCCAAGCCCTGCTTCACGCTAACCGAGCTCTGCCAGACATCCGACAGATCACGTCGGTCATTCTTCCCCAGAGCCAGCACTCGCTGTTTTCTCAGCACGAGAAATTTCATTTCCTACACGTAGCTCAAGCACGAAAAGCTTTCAAAAGGTCAAAAAAATGAAGCCATCAGTTTATCGCAAAAAGTAACTTCCTATTCCAGCTCCTGAAAGCCTGGGCTCTCCAGCACAAATGCTCCACCTAGAGCACGCCGTGCCAGGGCCTCTCGCCCAGGGCTGCCAGCACCCGGAAAGCTGGGCTCGAGCGGCCTCCGGGGAGGCAGCGGAGGGGCGAGCAGCCAGCAGCCCCACCTAGCCCCACTCTCCCACCCCACCCAGCAGCAGAAGCAGAGCAGAGACCACATCAGCTGGGTCCACCCGAGCTACAGCATCCAGCCCTGCCTGACGCCCTGCCCGGAGCGTTTCAGTGCTGCCCAAATGGCACTGCTGTCCCAGCGAGGCTCCGTCCCCAGCCTTTACGTGTGTTTTTCAGCATTCCCAACAAACAAACAGTGCCCTGGCTCTCCAGGGATCACCACTCAGCCCACGTGCTCTCGTTCTCACCCACTGACACGTGACCGTGCAGTTTGGAGATGAGGACATCAAAAAGCAGGAGGCTCCAGCAGGAAGGCTGGAATTCGACGATTGTTGAGGTCCCTTCCAACCCAAACCATTCCCTGATTCTACGATTTGCTGAGCCAACAGGCAGGGGGACATAGGAAAGTGGCACCCCAAGGCGACAGGGGTATCCTGGGGGGGATATTTGTCCCTTCCTGTTCTAGGGATTGCAGCCTCCATCAGAAGGCTGCCTCAGCACCACGCACCTGCCCTTGCAGATGTCCTTTACCATCTCACCTTGAACCAGGGAGAAGCTGGACACAAATCAAAATAAAAAGGCAAGCACAGCCAGGAGAAGGTGCAGGCTGTACGGAGGAGAAACCCCCCAAGCTTAACACAGCCCTGGCCACCACAGCGTGTCCAGCTCAGCCTGGGGCAGGTGAAGCAGCCAACACAAATTTCTCCTTTTGGAAGGAAATATGAGCCCCAGGAGCAGCAGACACCACCTTGCGCTGCAGCAGATGGGGAGCAGCCAGACACCAAGACCAGCACACCGGAGGGCATCCATCCCCTTGTCCCCTGCTGCTGGGGAGGGGACAGCTCTCAGATCTCAAGCAGCAGCCCCTGGGGTCACATTTGTGAGCACCAACTTCAGACGTGTGTCCAGAGCCATGGCACAGGGCTCCATATCCACCGCCAGGCTGCCAGCCCCAGCTCAGTCCCGCACTGCTCCCCGCGATTCCCAGCACTAACGATGCTGCCAAGCAGAGGGCCATAAATGAGAATCAGGGTGGCTGAGTGCTGGGTAAATGGCAGTGGTGCGCCCTCTCCGAAAATTAAATCCTTTAAGCTAACAAGAAGAGTGTTTGCCCTCGAGCTGGAGGGAAAGGGCTGGTAATTAAAAGCCCCGTAGTCATAATGACTGCCATACCGGCTAACATCTCGCCCTTTTCTGACTATTAATTTAATTAGCCTGATTTAATTATCCTGCAGGAACACGATACATGGCCACACGAGTTTCTACCCAGATGAACACCAGAAGCACAACTTCTCAAGTAGCACCTGAGAAACGCCTCACCCCGCGTGCAGCCCGGGGCAGGAGGTGCCTCCTGCCAAGAGCTGTTCTCCAGGAGCAGATGCTGAGATCCTCACCGAGCCTGGGGCTTTTCTGGGGCATGGCCCAGCCTCCCCAAAAACATTTGCTGCCCTACGCTGCCAGCTACCTCTCTGTGCGCTGGAGAAGCCCTCCTGAGAGGGCGCAGCTCCACGGCACAAACATGACCCCAGCTCTGGGAAGCGCTCGGATGATTTTTGTTAGCATCAAAGCAGATCTGGATTTTTACTTAGTGGAAGGGGAGAGGGAAGGATGTAAGCTAAGTCATGCGACTATTATGGGAAATATGTTCTCATAATTTTAAATGAGACGAGCAACTCTATAAAAAAAAGTCAACCAAGGCTACCTTTGGTGCGGTGGGGTGAAAGCTGCGACAAAGGTCAACTTTCCACCCTGTCCCCAGCAGTCTGAACAGGAAGTTCCCACCTAACAGCGCTGCCCCTTTTGGGGCAGAAGAGAAGCTACTGAGCAAGTCCCAAACTCCTCAAAATGCAGAAAGACTTCGGGAACCACACAGGAGTCCTCAGTGCTGCAGCAAAATTAACTCGGGCAACCAAAGCAAAACAGCCGCACCCGGGAGGATGATACCACCGGGGAAGCCCAGGTTTAAGATGTACAAAGCATCTCCCCTTGGGTTTAATTATTTCTAGAGTTACTGCTTGATAGGCAGAATATTTACAATGAAGAAGGAAAGCAAACAGCTCCCTCCCTCCCTGTTTTACTGCTGTAATTATCTGCTGAGAGCAAGAAAAAGTAGCCGTGGGGGAAAGAGAGCGAGGATAAGCGAGCTGCTCCTGAGCATCCCCCCCAACATCTCCTCCTGCCCTTGGGAGGGGAAGGCACAGGGAAGGAAAGGGGGCTCCCAACGGCCCTTCCTTGGCATGGCCTTCAGCAGGGTGAATGCTCAGTGGTGGCCCCAGCCAGGCTGCTCATCCAATCCCATCCCATCCCATCCCGGGGACTCCTGGCCTAGAGGAACCAGCAGCCAGAAACCCACTCCTCGGTCCTCCTTCCCTTCTTTCTTTTAAGGGCACAGAGCTTCTCGTTTATATTCCAGAAGCGTTTTACAGGGCACATCTGGACACTCCGTAGTCTCACTTGGCTGGCTGAGCTTCCATGTCACCAACATGGGAACCTTCCGTATTCCCCAGCTGAACCCGAGGAAACCCAATTTTCAACAAGGAAAAGGAATAAAAGAGGAAAGCAACCTCTGAGGGGACAGGGCAGAGCCAGGGCTCCCTCCTGGGTCTGTCACCGGGCTTCACGTTTTCTGCGGAAATCTGGAAACAGCAGAAAAAAAGCCCTAGTGCTGGAATCAACCTGCCGGCCGAGGAAACCCCGGAGCACACAAACGCACCGAAAGGCCCGCAGGACCTGCTGAATGCACCATTGAGGAGACCAAATCCCCTCCGAAGCCAACTTAGCCGGAGACACAATGCAATCTTTCTGGAGAGCAAAGCCCCGCTCGGAACCAGCGGCGCAACGGGGCGGCCGCGGCTGAGCCCTTCCACGCGGGAGGACTGCCACCGAGCAGCAAAACAGCATTGCAAGAGCATGAAGTAATCCCACCCCTGCAGTCCCTGTTTTGCTATCCAATTAGCTACTCCAAGTGTAAAAGGGGAGGAAAAAAAAAAAAAAAGGAAAAGGGAAAAAAAAAAAGCAGAAAGCGTGCTGCAAAGCCAGGAGATGTTTTGCAACGCGCGGACTCCTGGAGCACGGCCCCTGCGCTCCCAAAGCCACGGGCGCGGTGGAGGAAAGGGGGGGGACGGAAAGGGGGCAGCAGAAGTGGGGGGGAAAGGGGGTGGCAGAAAGGGGGAGGGCAGCAGAAAGGAGGAGGGGGAAAAGGGAGAAGGGAGGCAGAAAGGGGGGCGCGCAGCGGAAAGGGGAGCGCGCAGCAGAAAGGGGGGCGCAGGAGGGGAGAGGCAGAAAAGGGGGCGCAGCAGAAAAAAGGGGGGGCAGCAGAAAAAGGAGGGGGCAGCGCCCAGCACCCACCGCACCGCTCACTCGCTCCGCCGTCCCTCGGGTCCCTCCCGCACCCCGGGGCCCGGCTGCGGCCGCGGCTCGGGGGGCGCGGGGGAGGGAGCGGGCGGCGGGGGCGGCGCGGGGCGGGGGCGGCCCCGGGAGCCTCCCCCCCCTCCCGGCCCGCCCGCTGCCGGCCCCCCGGTGCCCGGAGCCCGGCCGAAAGCGGCCGCGTCCCGGCTGGGTTGAGAGGCTCCGAGCGCAGGGGAAGCAGCGGCAGCAGCCCCGGGAGCGCCCCGGCCGGAGCCTCCCGTTCCCAGCCCCTGGGTGACACCGGGAGCCCCCCCGGAGGGGCTGCGAGGAGCGGCCCCGGGGCGGGTGGGTGCTCCCCGTGCCTTCTGCCAAAAAATTTGGCAGCCGCAGGAGCGAGGTGTCACGGCACCGAAGCAGCTGGGGCAGGAACCGGAGCATCGGGTGGGTGCCGGGCATCGGGTGGGTGCTCAGCACGGTGCTGTGAGCGCTGTGCCTCTTCCCCCTGCTTGTCCCCTGCTCGCTGCCAGCTGGCAGCCGGTTGAAGCAGCTGAAGCTGATAACAGGTCCCAGCTGCAGCCCGCAGCCCCCCAGCCCCCTGTCCCCTCCGCCAGCTGCTGGCAATCCCCAGGGACCCGCTGCACCTGCAGCCTGCCGAGCTCCAGGAGCTGCTGGGGCCACCCGGGGCTGCAGGAGGTGTTTTGGGCACGTCCGCCTGCCGCGCTGCACAGCCGCAGCATTTCACCCGAGTGAAAAATTTAAAAGCTCTAAAGCATGTGTACGAGCCAGCCTGAGAGGGTTCTGCTGCTGCTTTCCATGGGCACTGCCTGGTGATGGGGAGGGTGAGACCTCTGTGGTTTCCCAGGAGCACCCAGGTAAAGATGCTCACCTGCAGCCCAAGGAGCATCCTGAAAGCCCCACATTGGCACTGACCTTCAGGCCGTACCCTCTCCAAAACAGCCTCACCCTCACGCTTCACATCTGGCAAACCACGAGCACTAACTGAACCATGCAATTCAGCAGGGGAAAACACACTCTAGGACTAAGGAGGAGAGATTCGACAGCGAAAATGTTTTCTGGGAAACACAAATACATTTTTCTTTGTATGATTAAACAGGAAAAAAAAAAAAAAAAAAAAAAAAACAGGCCCACGTCTGGCAGAGGAGCTGTGGTATGGGCTGAGCTCCCAGCCGAAACGCCTGAGGCATCCTCTGAATAAGGAAGGAAAAATGTTTTCCCCTCTCAACTGAGGGCACCCTTGATGGAAAGCATCCGAGCCAGGGGAGGGCTGGTGCTGAGCCGTGGCTCTGCTTGAGGCTGGGGGTTCATAGTCCTGGCGTGTAAGGGGAGGACGGGGCTCTGAGGTGCTGGCTGCATCTCACAGCACCTCCAGGGCACGCTGCTGCCTGCACGGACAGGAGCAAGCTCCAGGCACTGACCATCCTGGCGCTGACTCCGGCAGCAGTGTTTGCTCCTCGTGCCCACAGACATGGCCATGTTGTCCCTGTGGGGCTTTCCACAAAGACAGCAGCAAGCTCAGGGATCAGTCCCCACACATTTATCCACAATCCAGCTCCACACAGCTGCTGGAGCTGAGGGAAGCTGTGTTGCACCAGGGACACAGAATCATTGAATGGCTGGGGTTGGAAGGGACCCTAAAGATCACCTAACTCCAACCCCCTGCCAGGGGATCCCACCCACCAGATCAGGTTGGCCAAGGCCCCATCCAGCCTGGCCTCGAACACCTCCAGGGATGGGGCACCCACGGCTGCTCTGGACAACCTCTTCCAGTGCCTCACTGCCCTCTGAGTAAAGAATTTCCTCCCAATGTTTAGTCTAAATCTGTCCTCTCTTAGTTTATGACCATTCCCCCTTGTCCTATCATTATCTACCCAATTAAAGAGTCCTTCTCCATCCTTTTTATAAGCCCCCTTTCAGTACTGGAAGGCTGCAGTGAGGTCTCCCTGGAGCCTTTTCTCCAGGCTGCACAGCCCCAGCTCCCTCAGCCTGTCCCATAGGAGAGGTGCTCCAGCCCTCTGATCAATCTTTCAGCCCTTTTTAAAAATGGGAGCGATGTTTCTTTTTCCAGTCACCAGACACTTCTCCTGACTGCCAGGACTTTCAGATCTGATGGAGAGAGGCCTGGTGACTCCATCAGCCGGTTCCCTCAGGGCCCTGGGATGCTGTCAGGCCCCACATCCAGACAGCATTTCTCTACCCTTCCCAAGGCACGTGGCCCTGCTTCCACTGTCTGTGCATTTCCAGTTTACCAGCAGATCCTTGTTCAACCATGCCGGTTTCCTACCTTCCCTGCTTGATTTATTATATATGGAATAGACAGATTTGCACTCCAAGGAAAACATCCTTAAAGAGCTGCCAGCTCTGATCACATCCTCTGTCCCTACAGAGCATGTCCCATGGGATCTCATCCGCTAACTCTCTGAACAGCTGGAAGCTGACTCCTCTGGACTTCAGGGTCCTGACTTTGCTCTTGGCCAGGCCAGATCACAAACTCAACCAGTGTGTGGTCACCCTGGTTGTTTGCTAATGCATCACAAAGAAAAAGGGGCTGGCGTGGTCAGGGCGCAAGCAGGCTGCTGGGCTGCACACGGTGCTTTGGGGCCAGACACGTCCCGTGTCACTGCTGTCACTGTGGGGAGAAGGCCCCAAGGGGAGTGGCAGCAGGGCACTGCCTGGTGCCCTAGGAGCAGGAGGTCCTGGAGTGCCAGGAGACAGAGAGCTCTCTGGACAGGTAGAAGGAGCAGCACATGCCAGTGCTTTTTGGCTTAGTTGATTTTTAGCAGTGACGACTCCGTTGCTGATGGCTTCTGCAACAAAAACCACCCCAGGCACCACTGTTCATCATCCGGGGTGTGCTGAGCACCCCTCTCCCCCACCTCGTTCTTCCTATTTTAGATAGCTTCTCCACACAGCGGGACAAAACGGCTCCTGACCTCTGTTCAGGCAGCTCCGACTCAGCTGCAAACCAGTCAGCTACCAGAAAAATGGGCTGCAATTAATGCTGAAAGCCTCTCGCTTTCCAGTCCTCTGTAAAGAGCTCAGACAGAATGATCACTCACAACAGAAGGGCAGCCTCATCACGCACAACAAAGCCTTCCAGAGCATGTTGCTTTTTCAGGGTCAAGACGCCAGCAGTGCTTTAAATCCTCAGACAACATGTGGCCAAGGACAGCAAAGCTAACTCAGACACTGGCAGTTTGCGCCCGTGAAGCCAAATCCTGCCCGCAGGTTAACCCTGCTGAGCCCACGGACAGGGAGCAGCTCCCCGTGCACGGGTGCAGGCTCGGAGGGGCCAGGTCACCTCCAGAGCAGGTCCTCCAAGCTCCTGGTGCCACCCATGGGAGCTCCTTGCTCCTGCTGGAGTCGGTGCCCAGCCTCCCCAGCAGGCTGCACCCCGCGGCGAGCGCGGCACCGGTGCATGCACAGGCACAGGGCATGCAGAGAGCACCATCACCCCTCATCCAGGGGAAAAAAAACAGCAGACACGAGCCTAAAAGAGGCATTCTCAGCTTCTCAGTGTCCTCTTCACCCTCCCTTCCCAGTGGGTTTGCAGGGAACCACGCACCACGTCTCTAAGGACCTTGGTGCGTGCAGCATGCTTCACACAGGTAACGCTAATCCCCGCCGGGGGCTGCAGGTGAGACATTGACAGAAACTCTGTCGGTTTGATAGAGCCCTTCCCTTCTGGGCAGTAGCTTCTGCTGATCAGACTGCACCTTCATTACAAGGCCTCGTTCATTTAAACTGTCAGCATGTGGCTCGAGACCTAGCTACAAAAACCTTGTCTTACCCCTCCTCTCGCTGCCAAGGCTTCCAGCGTGGTCTGTAACGAAGGTGACACCTAACGAGCTGTCACAAGACGCAGTGATGGATGGCACTTGCCTCATGAAGGGCTGATCAAAGAGCTGTGCTTTCTGGTTGGGTAGCGTAATTAACAGCAATTTCTAAAAAAATCAGTTTCAGGTTGATGAAAAATGCCAGGTCTGACAGCCCGTGAGCGTTAAGCCATCCTGTGATCTGCAGCACAGGCACAGCAATAACCCAGCACGCTGCCCCCCTTCCCCAGCACAAATACCTCCTTCATCTCCAGCGCCAGTCCCTGCCAGCAGCCCCGACCCGTGGGCTCACGGGGCGACGGGACCGGCCCCCAGGGAGCTGTTTGGCTGCTGTGGGCCCTCCTTTGGGGCTGTCAGCCTTGGCCCCACTCCCAGAGCTGTTCGTCAGTGCCTGGTGGAGTTGGAGGGGACTCGCATCAAGGCAGAGTCTTCTCCAAGAAAGGGGGCAGCTCCGGCAATGGGTTGTGATGTTTCTGCCTTAGATGCTGGTTCCAAAAGCGGAGAGTCAGAAAAAAGCTGTCAGGAGCTGCAGGAGGTGCTGGGAAAAGCGTGAGAGATGCTGTTCTCACAGCCAAGCAAGCTGGAGTTATCCTAGGACGAGCAAGGAAGTAACAGAGGCCTGTGAACATCTCAGCAGGGAACAGGGTTGCTGCTGATGCTTGGTGGTGAGGCTTCAGAAGGCACGTGCTAATCTCATTTCTCACCACCTGCAGCAGTCACCAGAAAGGTTTCCTGCTGGCATGGCAGGCTGCAGAGGTAGCTCATCAGTGTGCCCACAGGGCAGCACCCAGAGCCTGGGCAAGGGCGCAGGGACAGGTGGACACCCTTCAGCACAACCGACTGCTCAGCCTGGCCATGTCCTCATCTCAGACGTGGAGCAAATCTGCTCAACACCACCCAGGATTGCCTGGGACCCCAGGGAGCTCTTCTCCAGGTGTGCTGAATCCCCTGAAAGCCCTGCTCAGAACAGCGGTCTTGATACTTTGGATTTCTTGCCAGTCCACAGACTCACAGGTTATGTTCAAGCTCCTTGCCCCCCTGGGTTCATCTGTGACCTCCCAAATACTCAGACACTTAACACCCAGCTCCTGGGCTCCCACTTTGCTTTGAGCCCTCCTGCTTACCTCTTCAGACATGCAAGGACCAGCTGGAGCAAACAGCCCCAGCACGGGCTGGTGAGAGCCCCTGAACACACTGCTGGCAGCCACCCTGCCTGGCAGGGAGAGAGCAGCCTCTGAAGGAAAGCAAGCCCCTGACTGCAATATCCCTGCTTCTGTCCTCGTGAAAAGAGCCACAGCTTTGAGTTAGTTCCCTCGTTTTTCAGCTCCTGATATAACACTGACCCCACCTGACACACCGAAAATAAAGAGAGGGCTCCCGGCCTCTTATACCTCACATTCAGTCCAGGCGATTTACCTGTCAGGGACAAACCACAGCCCCACGGGCAGAATTAGCCCCTTTAGGATTTGAAGGGAGGCCATCTCCACTCAAGGCCCCCCTGCAGTGAGGCTCAACCTGAAGCTAAAAACCTAACCCTTAATACAGAGGTGGCCAAGTGCTGGTTGATCCCCTGGGGTTGAAGGGGTTTGGAAACCCTCCCAGCCACCCCATCAGCAGCTCCGCACTGGTTCCTGCGCTCCCCATCTCCACCGGAGCAGCCACGTGGCTGCACCAGACCCTTCCTCGTCCAGGCCAAGGCTGGGCTCTGCCCTAGTGAAGATAAACACCAAATTCACAGGGAATTCACTTTGTGTTTTCGCAGCCGGGTGTGGAGCAGATCTGGTGATGTTTGCTGGGATGATGTGTCTGATTTAATATGCTAAAAACAACAACGGTTCAAAGCTGCTATGGCCTCACAGAGCACTGGGCATGATCAAACTGCCTGGGGAAATCAGGCAGTGAAAGAGGGTGTCTATAGCTGGCCCATCTTAAAATAGCTTCCTTGGAAAAGCTGGAGCCACTGATTGGGAGACAGCACCTCTGATGGCTCTTAATCAGTGCTTGCTTCAAAGTACAAAGGAGAACCGAAGCAACTTTTTCATCTTCGGTCTGATATGACCTCCCATTAAGACCTAATAACTGCTTCGACTGATGATTAGAGTCTTAGCATTTCAACACACCCAGTGGGGATACTAGAGGAGCGTGAAACGGCTCGAGAGATGGAGGATGACTGCTGCAGGCAGATGGCATGGGATGGAAATATCGACCCTTGCAGGATGATCCAGGCACACAGCACTGATACATACATTTTTTTTCAGAGATGAGGCCTTAAGCAAAGAATTTACATTCCCTCACCATTCAGAAACAGCAGATGGGAACTTTTATGAATAAATCCAAGAGCTGGAGCTGTCTGATAATGCCGACCTTGCCGACAAGGATGAGAAACGGAAGGTTGTTCTAGTGCAGATATCAGCAGGGGCTGCAGGGATGCCCTCCTAGCAGACGGGTGAGTGAGAAACTGAGTGTGAGATATGATCAGAGAGCAGAAGCCTTTCCAAGGATGATGTGCATGTGTCTACACGTCTGGAGCAGTTCCGGATCGATTGATTGGAAAGGTGCTTCCTCGCTTTCAGCTGAATGCACTCAGAGGGATGAAAAACGGACAGTTGAATTTGGAAGCCTTTATAGCTGAAAGCGCCTTGAAAAGCTCCATCCTATGTGCTAAATCAAGTTCAGGGGTAATGAAAAGGAGATTTCTAGCATATGGAGACTTGCAGTGATTTTTGAATTCCAGATGGGGAAGATGAAACTGAATAAAGTAAATCAATGAGCTCAGCTCGAAGTGTGATTGCTGCCCACAGGGAATGGGACAGAGCTCATCAAATGCTCTTACCTATGCAACAGATGATGTGATGGCCTGGAGCTGAAAGGTCTTGTCTGAGTCCGCTGCCAAAGATGAATATGATATTAATTTGATCTGATTAATCAGGTTTGAATCTGACAGTAATGTTTGCAGGAATTTAAACACCTTCCTCCACCTGAAACAGTTCTCTCTGTCATTAGCTTCCACGTACAGCCTGTCCTAATCGCTTTTGCACAGCAGACTTTCTGAGACAGCATCAAATGCTCTATTAAAATCTAAATATATTACCACAGCTTCTTCCAGCATCAGTCACTGCACCACAGCAGAGGCAGGGATGGCACTCAGAACTGGCATTTCCCTTCGCCTCTAACTCCGTATTATTAGCTAAAGAAGGAGAATAATAAAAGAGTGATTAGGAAAAGCATCTCCTAAAGCCATGGCTTATTGTGCTGGCTTTGCTGCCAGAAAAGCACAGTGAACTCTGCCTGTGAGGACCTCTGTTTATGTGGATATAGAGGTGTCTGGAGGTTTTTCCTCCCCACTGGTTGTTCCATTCCCAGTGGAGGGAGGTGTTGGGTGTGTGGGGCGGCCGGGCTGAGCCCTGCTGTGCTCTCCCCATCCCGCTGCACGGGCACTTCCAGGCAAGTGCAGCAAAACAACCCTCACGTCCTGACCAGGAACGTCTTGAGGTGGGAAAAGACAGACCCCATGCAAGTGAAAGGTTTGATGTTCCTTCCTTTAACTGGAAGGAAGATATGTGGGAATAAACGTAGTCGTGTTTGTCTCAGAAGCCTCACCTCTCTCAGGTACATATGCCCCGTGTTTGGGCTTCTAATAAGCAGAGAGCCAGCAAGGTTTTAGCCTTTATCTGTGAGTATTACAGCAGCAGACGAGAAAATAAATTTGCTTTACACTTTACCAGCAACTCAGAGAAATAGGAAAAGATTTCCTTTGGCTTTTGCTCCCCTCCATCCTCCATGGGGCTCAGACTCAAACCCAGCATCCATCGGAGCCTGCGCTCGCTCGCATCGGAGCCTGGAGGTCATCAGAGTCAGCACGGCTGAGGCACCTGCTGCCCCCAGCCATCGTGTTCCTGGTTAAGCTTCCCGAACACAGGAACACCACCGCAGGCCAGAGGCTGCTCATCGTGGCAGGGATGGGGAGCTCGGGGTCGCAGGCCTTATGGATCATGCTGAGACAAACACAGTTTCTACCTGCAGCAAGCAGCAGAAGCACGGGACGCAGCACGCAACCAGGCAACGGGCAGGGTTATTTCCCCAGCAAATTCTCCCCTGCAAAACATGGATCAGGGATTCCTGCCTCAGAGCTCAGCTCTTTGCATTTACCTTCTATTGGTTTTGTATTTTTATTTTTTATTTTTTTGGTCTTTTAATGAGTTTCTCCAATGGCTTCTTTTTTTTTCCTTCCTCGGGGTGCAAACACCCCAAGCACCAAGCGGTCATGCCAACCTCCTGGCAATGCTGCCTGGTGGGATTAAGGCTTTCTGGCAGAGAAATAAGCCTTGGGTGAAGAAGCTGATCACTTCAAGGGACTCTGCTCTGCTGGGGCCCTTCCCCATCACAGCTGCAGTGAGCCTCTCGTTTGACAGCAGCAGTGCTGGTGCTGCAGGGGCGCAGTGAAGCAGCCCCCAGGCAGCAAGGGGTGTGTGAGGATGCAGGCGTGAAGGTTCCCTGACACATCACTGCACACATTTCAGGGGCAGGTCCAATACTATCCATGCGTGAGTCTGCGGCAGGAGAAGTCCTGGTCCATGGGTGGGTGCTCCCAGCCCCACAGAAACCCCATCTCCCCCGCCTCATGAAGACCCGTGCTGCGAGAAGGCTGGGAGAAAGGAAGGAGCCCTCGGGTTTCCATTTGGCTGTGCTTTCCCAGGCTGTAAATCAGCCAGCGAGAAGCCTCGAGGGTAAAACAGCCCCATAAATTCCTCAGCAATACAGGGACCCTCTGCACAGCACTGCACCAGACCTATTCTGTCTGACAACTCTGAGCGACACCGTGAGCGTTTGGTGTGAACCGAGACCTCAGCTTGGGTTCAGGATTTTGAAGACGTGCTAACGTGATCATCCTTCACACGTTCACTCCCCAGCAGGGGATTAATCCACTGTTTCCCCTGTGGCAGATGCACTGCCCGCCTGGTTTTATGGGAACTGCTTAAGTGTATCTTTTGCTACCAGGACAGGGAAGGAAAGACCCTGGTGCTACTGCAGCGTGTCAGAAAACACAGCCACCAGAGGCAGAGGGCTCCTGCACACGGTGTTCGCAGCGTGACAAATTGCTGCAGATGTTTTCCAAACACCCTGGCCGAGTCTCCTTGACCCCGAGACTCACCCCACAGCACAGATCTCCTGGCTGAAACACC
Source organism: Aythya marila (assembly GCF_965140915.1). NCBI lineage: Eukaryota > Metazoa > Chordata > Aves > Anseriformes > Anatidae > Aythya > Aythya marila. The sequence continues at coordinate 5,130,534 of NC_139056.1, read as the reverse complement.
CTTCTCTCCCCACACCACAGCACCTCGCTTCCTTCCATCCTCACGGTCAAGCAGGCTCTGTGGGGAGCCAGACCGGGTTCGGACACCCTGTGCAGAGATCCCCCTCGCTGTGGCCCAGAGCTTCATCCCCTGTTGTGGACGGGCAGCCCTACAGTGCCGCAGACCCCCTGTCCTGCCCGTGGCCAGCTCTGTGCTCCAGCACTGCAGCCGGAGCCCCTGGAGGAAGACTCATCACCCCATCAGGCCACGGCAGCTGCTTGGTGGCTGCAGCGTGAGCAGGCACTGCTGGAGCCCACACAGCAAAGAAACCCAGTTGCCAGCACCCTGCGTGCCCCCCACGGGGGTGCTGCCTGCCCCAAACTCCAGGCCGACAGTGGAAAGTGCTGTTCGGACACCCCACGCCTCAGGAGACCACAATTGGCAAGATATTCCCTCCTCTTTCTGCATCTTCCCACCATTCCCAGCATTAATATCCCGGCCAGTTTCACAAAGCTGTTGCTTGTCCCGATTTTACAAACGCCTGCAACCTGTGACCTGCAGCTCGGGAACATGCCTGCGGGCCGACACGGCACCGCCGGGTACCCCAGGGAGATCCACGTGCCCCCTGCACACAGGCATCCCTCGCTCCCAGCTGCGGACAGCCTCTTCCCAGGGCGCTCTGCATCCCTTTCCCACATCTCGCTGATAGCCCTGCGAATTCTGCAGGGATTTCACTTGCAGCAAAATACAGGGTTTGGCAATCTATTTATAACCCACGTTTCCCACAGATTAATTTCCTGGAGTCTTTGCTCCAGAAAGATGACAACAAGGGCTGAAGAAGGATCTCTGGATATTTATGCATTTTTACAGCAGCACAGCAACATCCACAGGCTCACACTGGAATTACCGTGAGGCTTTCCCCTCCCTCCCTCCCTTGGCTCAAACAAGAACATTTTGGGACCCAGAGAAGAGTGTGCGTCAGTTCCCCAGCCCTTAAGGTGTCTCTCCAGAACCTGAGGTGTCTGTGTAGGACATTACCCTGGGGTATACAGGGAGGATTTTCCCATGTCAGCTCAGCAGATGCTCTCATCTCTAAGGGCAGCACGCAGGAGGACTATGGCTTGGATAATATAATAAAGTTTGTGTAGGTTTATTAGGGATGAACTGCCAGATGCAGTAGTCTAACAGGACCGTTTAGGACTCTCCAGCACAGAAATAAGCACTGGGTGAAGAAGCAGTTCACTTTAGGGAATCTGCCCTGCTTCAGTCTCTTACTTTTTTTTCCTTGGTGTTCATCCAAGTGTGATGCCTGCTTGAATTTTACCCTAGGGACTCCTGCCATGATGGACTCTGGGCTGAGTTTTCAAAGGCCTTTAGGCACCCAGCAGGAGATCCAAGTGTATGGACAGCTATATTTATTAGCTTCCAGGCATTTGACAGTCGGGCCATCAGTAAAGAAGGAATATGGATTGCAGAACACTACCGGGCATCCGTCAATCTAAGCAAAAAATGCTGACACCATAACTGCCCCCACATTTCACCTACACAAAACACATTACCAGTGCAGGGACTGAAAACAACTGGAGCAGCTGCCACTTCGACATTGCACAGGTATTTTAACCTACTTGTCTTTTGCAAATAGATCTTCAAGTAGTAATTAGCATCAACTTAAATGTTATTTAGCATGTGCTATATCACAGCACCCAGCATTTTCCCAGCAAGCACTAACATGAAATAGGATGATGGTTTAGACTCTGTTAGTTTGAAACACAAGCACTCAGTCCTGGCCTAAATGTCTCCTGTGCCGGCACATCAGGTCAGTGCTGGGTCAGGGCTCACTGCTATGTGAACAGAATGCTGCTTTTTGCTCTTTACCCCTTCTACCAGGAGCTGCTGTCAGTGAAAAAATAAATTAGACACGATTACCTTGGGTTTTGCCAGATGAGCCACAGGAAAGGCGACCAGCCACAAGAGAAGGTCCCACTGGGTTTGCTCAGCAGCTGCCCTGTTGCAAGGCTCAACAAAGGGCAGCAGGAGCTGGTGGCAGAGGTGCAGACAGAGCAGGAGAGGGGCTGCTCACACAGGACGGGAGCACTCTTAGGGCAGCAAGGCTGCTCTGTCATGGGCAGGTCTCGAGCTTCAAGTGCTAGCAGAGTGCTTTGATCCCTGTCAGAAAGTTCCTGCTCTCCGCCTGCTAATTATCACCTCACCCCAACTCTTGCAGCACAGTTTCGCTCCACAGCTTAACGATCACCACACTCGCTGCTGCTGGAAGGGGCAGCTCCGGCCTCACCCTCCTGACACACCACCCCTCTGGTGGCAATGCTGCTCGCCCAGCCCTGCTCCGACTCCAGGCCAGGGCCAGGCTCTAGCACTGGTGGCATGAAATGGCCACCTGTCCTTCTTCCCAGTGGAAGTGTCCTTTCCAGCCTTCTTCCCAACATCGCAGCTTTCTTAGCCTCGGCAGGCATCCCGCTGCCTGCACAAAGCTCTGGAGAGGTCGCGTGCCTGGTTCATCTCTAATGCTGAGTGAAACTTGGTGGTGGGAGCCTTCCTTTCTCAGCATTTCCAAACCACGGAGATGCGATGCAGAAGCTGGTGACATCAGATCGAGCCTCCCGTGACTTTCCTACAGTACAGCGGACTGATCTTCTTTCCAGCTGTTTCTAATGGCTTAAATGTCAACAGCATGCAGGTGCCGAACGAGATCTGTGCCTCACCTCCTGCAGCACGTGGTGGCTGCAGCAGAGGCCGGCCCTGTGCTGTGCAGAGGCAGAAGCACCCCTCGGCAGCTGTCCTGGCACCACATCTGCAACCAGCTTTGAAACCTCCTTGGGAGAAAACAGTGGCAATAATTCTGCCTAAAGATGGGAGTCAGGAGACGCTTTGGTGCACTTGGAGTTGAGATGAAACAATCGGTTTGGCCAAAAACGCCTTAGGGACTCGTTCGCACCAAAATGCCAATTACAGCACACGTGGTGATTCCAAGCCCTTTCTGCCCACAAGGCCTGCAGGAGCTCTGTGACCTGCCCGGCACTCCGGGTAGCGCCATGGGGTCCCTTGGCCCACAGAGACGCAGGCTGGGCGCTGCTTGGCCTCGGAAAGCCGAATCGTTGGGTGCTGTGGCAGTGAACTCAGGCCGGTGGGAGATGGACACAATTCTGTGGTTGTTGCAGAGTTTGCAGAAATCCGTTCTTCGCCCACCCCAGGCGCACAAACGGCTTCTGGAGGCAGGCTGGGACGGTGCTGGTGGCAGCCTAGGACCCTGTGCCATCAGCTCCACAGTTTGACTGCCATAAAAACAAGGCGAGGGGCTTCCAGTCCTGGCTCCACAAGCGCTGCGGGGGCACCGACAGCCCCCAGCTTTCTCTCCACAGGAACCTGCAGTTACGGGGCGGCGGGGGAGCCCCGCACACCCCATGCTGGGCACTCAGCCCTGCGAGGCGAGGACCCCTCAGGCTCCCTTCAGAGCCCCGAGAGCTCCGCGCTGCGGGCGGGCAGGGCCGGGCCGTGGCGGCCGGGGGCGGGCGGCGCAGCGGGGCCGCCCCGGAGCCCTTGGGCGGCGCTCCGCGGACTGGGGCCGCCCTTCCCCGGATCTCCCCGGCCTCGTACAGGGCCTGGCCGGGCAGGACGGAGCTGGGGAAGCCCGGCAGAGCGGGGCCATGCTGCCTGCGGGCTGCGGGAGGCGGTGAGCGGCTGCGGGAGGGCGCGGGGCTGGATGGTAGCGACTGGGGCTGACGGCCCCGGATGGGCTTTGCAGGCTGGCGGCGGCGCTGGTGGAGGCGCTGGGCGGCGGAGAGGAGCGGCGGAGGGAGCTGGAGCGGCTGGCGGCCAGGAGCCGGGGCCTCCTGCGGCGGTGAGTGCGGTCCCGAGCCCGGCTGGAGCCCCCGGGTCCCCCCGCAGCCCCCGGGATGAGGCTCCCGGGGGTGCAGGGAGCGGGCAGGGGGTGTGCGGCAACGCCGTGTGCTCTGTGTGCACCCCCCCGTGCAGGGCCGGCCAGGACGATGAACAGCCAGAGACAGAGGCCAGCTCCAAGGATGGATGTGGTGAGCGCTTCCCTCTCCGCGTGGTGTCACGCAGGGCCTTGGCTGAGCCAGCTGGGCTGTTGGAAGCTCTCCTGCTGCGCTGCCTGCAAGCCTTCCTCCGCTTCTCCCTCCCACCGACACCCCCGTGGTGCAGTGACCAAGATGAGGGGATTGATACTTGTCAGCCGAAGGGCGAGGATCTCCTTCTGTGACTCCCATCTGTGCTGGGTTTTGGGGTTTGGGCGTTTCTGCCCGCTGCTCGGTGGGTGTGTGGCCACAGCGCCTGTCGCACTGTCCAGGGGGCTCCGCTTCATCCCGCTGCAGCTGGAAGAGCGAGGTAATGTAGAGAGAAACGGGGACAAGTCGGGTTTGGATCTTCTGATACGTCTTCTCCTCTCGCAGAGAGCAGGCCTTCACCAAAGGAGCTGGAAGAGCTGGAGCTGCTGAACAGGGCCTTAGAGAAAGCACTGAGAGTCCGGAAAAGCATCTCAAAAACTCCGGTAGAAGCCCAAGTAGCTCCCACAGAGAAACCCGCAGGTGAAGGATCTGCTTTTGAGAATGCTCAAGAACAGCAAGTGCCTGTGTCTGGCAGAGATGTTCCTGGGAGCAGGGAGGCGAGGGCTGTAAGCAAAAAGCCAGCCTCTTTGAAGAAGCCCTCTCCATACCAGCTAAGAGCACCTTACAGGACTGACCCAGATGTGAAAAAAACACAAAGGAGAGCCCCAGCCAGATGTGTTTCTCAGGGTCCCAGGACAGCTGGGAAGAGCTCTTCAAAAGGGGTGGCTTCCAGACAAGGAAGGAGTCATAGGCCAGCCAACAGTGCCAGTGACCAAGGGGTCTGTGCTGCGACTGAACTCCGAAACGCACCTGGGTCATCCAAATCTGCCCTCAAGGAGCAGCAAAGCTCCATAAGGGATTCAGTTGGGGAAAGGAACTTGGTAGCTGCTGGTAGGCAGCTAATTGATGCAGGGGGGAAAAGCTGTGGTTCCCATGGAGTGTCCAGCAGAAAAGAGAACCCAACAGCTGAAGGAGGGAGCACCTCACCTCGGACAGTCACCGTCCAGCAACAGGGGTGAGTGCTGGGAGATGGGAACCTTTGTTCTGCTCTGCTGGACGTTTAGCCTGGCACATCTGCCAAGTCTGCTCTGTTGTCCACTGCTCCGTAGGGCCTGCTTTGGTCTCACAGCTCCTCAGATCCTTCTCAGTAGAAAGGACTCTTTACAATTTAGACTAGCCCTGCCAGCTCCTGGGCTGGTATCCGTTTTCCCCTTAGAGACAGGTGGGACCCATCTGCAGTTAGCAGCCCGGGTACCGAGTAAAGCACCCCATGGTCAAAAAAGAAAAAAAAATAATAAAATAAAATTCTGTGTTGGCACCAGCCCCTGAGCCATGTGTTTATCAGGTGGGCTTTCCATGTCCTCTCTGTATTCCTCCCTGCCACTGTAGGGATGGAGGAAAACACCACCTGAACTCCCTCTCCATCTACTAATCATCCCAGTCCCCTAAAGTCCTGTGTTCATAGGTTGCACATGACTCTAGCCGTACCTGCCAACATGCATGTTTTTGCAATCACAAGTTAGGTTTTATCCTACTATGGAGTTAGGAGGAATATACCCAGAGGAAGCTGAAATGTTCCCTTTGCATTGCTTTGTGTCATGTGGCTCTAAGCAAAGCTGCCTTGTTGTGCTCAGGTATAGCAGTACAGTTAGGAAGGTTTGCACGTGTACACATTTTTAATGATTAGCTTCCTTGAAGGTGTTGCTTCTGTGTCTTCACTCTGCTCTGTCAGGGCTTGGTCCTGGCTCTTCACCTTGGATGAAGTGCTGGTTGCTGGTGGGAGGATGTAGGAGCTCTCCCAGGTCAGCTCCTTTGATGTTTGTGGACGTGCCTAATCCTCATGCCTTGAGGACAGGCTGCAGGCAGTGGTGAATTCCATCTCCAGGGCTTTTGACATCTTCCGTTACAGCTAAATTAATTTCAAATTTAAACAAAATGTAACTTTCTCTATGAGAAAACCAGGCTCTGCTGACCTCCGGTAGTCAAAGTTAATGATTCTCTTGTTCTGCAGATGCCAGCTGAAGCTACCTCATCCCTACAGGAAAGCCTTCTCCAGGAACTGCAGGTAAGCCCTGCCTGGTCAGTCCAGGCCACGGCTGCCCTCTGCTGAAGGGCTGCGAAGGAGATCTCAGGCTGGGGGAAGCCCTGGCTGGTTTCTGGGGCAGGCTGGGCATCGGCCCTGCGGTGTTGGAGCAGGAGGAGCAGCCCCACATGGGTGTCTGCAAGGCTGCTCTCAAGTGTGTGTGTGTTTATGCTGATCTAGCCAGAAGTTTTACATTTGTTTTCAGAGTTTTAATCCTTGTTAATCCCCAAATTGAAAATGTACAGCTTGTACGTTGAGGAGCCTAAACAGAGACAACTGCGATGTTACTGCACTGGTGGTGCAAGTAGCTGGGTTTTTGGTGAGCTTGGTGCTTTCGTCTATTCTCCAGTCCCCAGGAAGGATTCTCTCACCACTTCATTTAGGAAATCTTGTGATAATTTAGCATATTTCTAATTATGTGATTTGTCCAGATATTAAGCTTAGCTCTAAATCTAGTTACAGCTCTTTGTGTTACCCTCAAGAATGGCTCTTCCTGTGGGGAACTGTCATTTATCAGACAGCAATTTGTCAGATGCCCTTCAGCAAGTTGTAAAGACTTGGTTCCCTTAATTTTCCCTTGTAAATTAAGCCTTTCAGCATCCTAATCACTCCAGTACAATTTTACACTCTTCACAATTACTTTCATCTTAGTGACAAATTGAAAATAACCTTTGTGCTGAAGATCACTTACAGAGAGAATGCATCTTGCCTGGCATTCCTGGTAACTTCTGTTCTTTTCTGTTCCATTAACCTTACTATTTCTTTGCATAATGTGTTTCTGAAAACTGCATTTTCTACCATGATTTAAAAGATCCATCCAGATGGAGAGAAGACACATGCACACTTGGGTTAGACAGTCATGTACTACGTAGCTATTTTTAAGCTTCCTCCTGATGGCTCTTGCTGTTTGTTGTGGCAGGTTTGGGGGAAATGGCTGAGATGCACCAGCTCTTTAAAGCCGTCATTTGAATAAAGGATGTTTTGGGGTCTGGGCATCAGTGGGAATGTTGAAGTCTGTAGTTTAAATGCACCTCCATGGTAGCACTATTATTAGCATTACATTTTCTTCTAAAACCTGGTCTCTGATACAGAATCCTGTCCAGATTACTTCGATACTGCGCTTAAACCTCTGCTTTTTGTGTCCATGATACTGGTGCATGGCTGTCATGCTTCTTGCCAAAAATGCCACTCTGTCTTTAAAAAGATAAAGTTAAATTAAATAAGAGTCTTGAGGAAGTTTAGCTGATGAAGGAATCGTGGTGGTAAAAGCTAGGGTGAGGGTTTGTCCTGTCTGCTCTACCACAGTAGCCTTTTTGTACACGTTTGCTAAAAGAGCAAATGTACAGAAATGCAAGAGACTTGTCCCCCACCCCAAGACAAAAATGGAAGCTTGTTATGTTTCCTATGGGATAAAAGCACATGTAGGGAAATGCAGCAGAATTACTGATGTGCTACAGGTTCACATTCTGTTTTATGGAAGTGTGTTGTCTCTTCTGCTGGCTGCAAACCCTGTGCCTCAAACCAAGCTGAGAGAAAGGACACAGGTGTTTTGCAGTGTTTGAAGCTTTCTGTAGGGAGTTATTGTTGGTCTCATACCAGTCTGAAAAACTGAGGGGGGAAAAGCTAGTAAACAGCCACTTTGTCTGGTAAAAGAAAGTGGTGAGGAAGATGCTTGTGTTTGAAGTGCAGATGTGGTATCGGTATGTCACAGCTCAGTGTGAGCGCTGTATTGCACAGCATAACTCTTCCACGTCCTGTCCCTTTTGAATTTCCAGGGCATGGGAGAGAAGTCGTCTCTGCCAAACAAGTGCAGATGCAGCAGCTGCGAGGAGGCGTTTTACAGAGAGGATCCAGACTACTGTATCCTTCCTCAGCTCGCCACCCCCTTCCAAGAGCGTGTGGTGCAGTGCAGCAAGCAGCAGGCGCAGGAGGTACTTCCATTTGGAGAGTTACACCTCCAGTAACGGCAGTTCAAGTCCAGTCTGTAGGAAGCATTTTTTCTTTTTCGTAGTGCAGCTTTTGAATAGTTATAAAACTTGGTATCCAGACAAACAAGGCCACGAGGTAAAGAGGCCGCAGACAGCTGTGCTGTCCTCTCCTGCTGTCTGCAAATGACACTTCTTGGGCCGCTTACCCTCTGCCACTGCCCCTGATCCCAGCTGCCTGGAGCTCAATGTAGTGCACAGGGTTTGTGCTGTGTAATGTTCCTTAAGCTGCTGCTGTTTGAGTTTTGTTCACCAATGCCAGCACTCAGTCCTGCGGAGATAGAGGAGGAGTTAAAGGTCCTCCAGGATGTCCCGTCCCTTCTGAGGCAGTATGTGGAAGCTGAGCCTGCAGGTAAGAAAAACGGGAAATGGGGGACGAGGGCAGAGGATGGAGTAAGGATGATTTGGGTGGGTTCCAATTCCATGCATCTTTTGCTCTTGGTGTGTGCCAGACATCAGGGACAGGGACAGGGACAGGAGTCTTCTCTGTCCAAAGTACTGGCTGGTTTAACCCAACGTCACGCCAGGAGGTGATAAGTGGAGAAAAGTTACAGTATGCTCATGCTGGTTTTCCTCTGCTTCTCTTCTAGACCATCCCACTCTGCAAAGAGAGTATGAAAGCCTGCTAACCTTGGAGGGTTTGCAAAGCACAGTCTCCCAGTGCTTGCGTAAGCTGCAGCTTCTGCAAGCAGGTGAGCCAGCCCTTGTGTTTGTGGTCAGGTGTGAATGTGGCCAGCTGTGCTTGAACTGTGGGTTGCCCTCTGTGTTCAGAGCATTATGGACCAACATCATTTTTCTCCTGGTTATCATCTGTGGTAAAGTAGTTCGTAAAACCCTCTCTAGTGGCAAGTGAAGCCACGGTACCTGTTTGCCACCCATCTGTGTTTGGGAGAGGCTCGAAAGTTTTACCTGGTGCAATTCAGAAGAGTTGGTGACGAAACCATCGAGAGACTGGGGACACTGCATGCCATAACTTAAGATGTCCCCATTGTGCCATGTACGAGCAGCTTACCCTGACAAGTCCAATGTCATTAGTCATTAACTTCTAGGGACACTAAGTAGATGACAAGTTCTGTGAGTACAGGTTTAACTTGCATATTCCTGTCTCCTGCCAATTCTTCACCCTGACAGCTGTGGAGTCCCAGAAGAGGCTGCACCCAGACTGCAGCGGGGATGTAGGAAGCTGCTGTCCCGCCTGTGTTCCTGCCAGGGGTCGGGCATGTGGCGGTGCAGGCACGCTGGCTGTGCCTCTCCTCTGGTATTCCAGTTTCCAGGAGCTGAGGGACCTGTTTGCCTTGAAGCTGCAAGTGTCAATGCTGCACCAGGAAATTGCCTTACAAAAGGTGAGTCTTTAAGGTTGTTAATGCACTCTTAAGGCAAGTATAGGGCAATAAAAGGGCAACTGTGGTGCAGAAGTTGGGATACTGGATCCTGATGGAGGAGCAGTAGTACAGCAGGCTCTCCCAGTGGTGTTTCTGTGTTTATGCTTCACTCTGTGTCCCATGAGTGCCTCACTTTGCAGATAGCCAGACTTACTCTTTTAAGACCACAGCAGAGCGCTTTCAGTGTCAGACCCTTTTTTTAGCCACTGTTTTGGAGTAAGGCAGTGGAGGATGTTGGTAGTGCTTGGAGATTGCTTTTGGCAGACCTTTATAGTCCCCCTTTTAATTTCAAACCACTGTGCTGCTACTCTTGACTCTACCTTCCTGAGACTTTCTGTAAGAACATGAAAAGAGGTCAGCTTCTCCACCAGAGAGCTTGCTGCACAGAGATCATTTGTTCTTCTCAACCTTCAACAGCAAAGGGCAGAGATCTGTGAAATCACATCTACCCTCTTCCTTTGAGACATATCAAAGGCTATGTCAATGACAGAGGCTTTGGAAAAGCAGGGGTTTTTTTTAATAACTTGGGGAAGAGTTATTTGTAAGTGGCCATACTTCCCTTTCTGGCTGAAGATGGACTGTTGCTTGTTTTCAACAGGGCTTTTAGTGCTATATCCTTGATTTATGGGTTGTGAGATCTTTGCTATCCGTGTGCCCATAATGTAGTAGTTACTGGAGCCTGATGCTTCATTGACTGGCCCTATTTCCTCTGCATGTGTATTTAAATAGATGCTTTGTGTTGGGTGAGCGCTGAGTATCTGAAGCAGCTCTGTGTAGAATATGCGAGATAAATAAAATTATTGGGACAGGTGAAGTAAATGGACATGGTACAAGATAAATATACTGAGAAATGAGCTTCATGTTTCTGGGCCAGCCCTGTCCATTGGCTTTCTGTAGAGAAACAGCAAGAATCAAACGTCCTGTTAACTCTTAGCTTGTCTTTGGTGAAGGTCTGTTTCCCTCTATTCTTCTGCATTAGGAGCAGATCAAGAGGATGGAAAAGAGAAGGGTCTTTCTCATAGGAAGTGGGGAAATGTAGCACTTCTTGTGCCAGTTTTCTCCTTATTTCCACAAATCTTAACTCTTTCCAGAGATTAGCAGCTGTGCTCTGTCCCTGTTTCCTGCAGAGGTTTGTAGAGGACTGGAGAGGGGAACCCCTGCAGATGTCCTGTACTCTGTTCTGTTTGGGTCTTCCTTTGTTTCCACCACTGAACCACACTTTGAGGGACGTGATTGTCACATGCAATTGATTGTCCACTCTTCTCCTGGGAAGGCAGTGTGCGTAGTAGACTGTGGAGTTTTAATGAGCAGACTGCTTGGTGTTCATTAGCAGATACTAGCTGAAAAATTCCCAGGCAAAATGCCTTTCTGAGTATTAATTCAGGACTGGGGCATTAAAGGGTAACTTTGTCCTTCGACAGGAAGTACACTTCTGCTTGGGTTGGCAGTCCCAGCCATCATCCCAGAGCTTTGTGCTGCTAATTATACCATGAAAGGCCAGTGGTCATTTGGGAGTGTGGACTGAGATCACGAGCTAGGCTTAATAAGCCCGGGGTCAGATCAGGGAAAGTCAGACAGCTCTAGCATCCCCAGCAGCATCCCTGTTCTGCATGGGCTGGAGTTGGCCTCTTGCCCACCTGTCTTGTATTAATGTGACCCAAGTGGGAGGAGGCAAGAGCAATCAGTCGTAAATGAGGAGCTGAACTTAGCAGTGGGTGAGTAAGCTGTTGGCTGTGTGGTTGCAGAGCTCCCAGATCAACTTCGTACGTGCTTGCTTTGAGTTTCTTGCAGAGAGCTGATCTCATCCCAGTGCTGGGCCTTCTCTGCAGCACGGTGCTGTCAGAGCCCGCAGAAGAAAAGCGCTGCCACTTATCTCGCTGGCTGAGGAGCGCTGGGTGGCTGCTGGTGTGCTTTATGAGCAGGGGATGAACAGCTCTGTCACTGTTAAATGTGACAAAAGAAAGCATTTATCTGCCAGTTAATGTGGTATTACTCATACTGCTCTGGTTAGCTCTCGCTTGTTATGCAGCCACTTCAGTTCCAGGAATCCTAGAAGTGCACCCTGGCCCCGCTCTGGTGACGTGTCTTCTTTGTTCCTGCCCAGCTCACGATGACAGAACTGCTGCCTGTCCTGGAGTCCGAGGCATGCCCAGAGGCCTCTGCAGCTCAGCTCTATCGGGCGATTTACACACAGCTCTGTGAAGGCGGCAAGCGATTCCCTGTGCTGGTGAGAGATGAGCTGGCAGACTGACTGGTGAGAACCTCCTACCAGCCATTCACATAACCAGAGACAGTTTTAAGCAATAAATCTTTACCAATAAATTTTTTTTTTTTTTTTTTTTTTTTTTTTTACTCTGCTTGTTTGTCCGACTAAAGGAAACTAAATTCCTGGCTTTTGGCTTTTTCTTTGTATATGAGTCTTATAACCTGCTGATTCTGAGGCTCTCTGAAGCTTCAGAAACCTTCAGTGTTTCCCTGGGTACTGGTGTTGGCTTTTCTTCAAAGTCTTCCAAGGTCTGTGTGTCCAGCTAGCTCTGGATTCTTGACCTCCTCAGCCACGACGCTGCCCTTGTATTCAGACTGTAGCTATCTGTAGGATGAAATTTACACTGTTAGCAGTATACTGGGGGCACAGCTTTCCAGTGTCAGTAAATCCAGAGAACCCAAGCTTCTGCTTCCCTATTACCATGTCCACAAATTGATATATAACCAGCACGATAGTTGTGACTGACAAATATTCACTGACCAGCAACATTTCTGATGTCTTCATCCACCGAGGCCTAGGTTGCATGCAGTGGTGCCTCTTCAGGAACCTGTCTGGTTTCCAGGCAGCCAACTGCTTGGCACCTGCACCACTCTGCAGCTGGAGCAGTCCTTTCCTTTTAGAAGTGCCAGCCACGTTGCTGCTCAGAGCAGGGGCCTCTTCAGGCAGTTTCACAGCTCGCCAGGCTCCTTTCTAACGACTTGCACTAGCCTACAACTGAAATACTTTTGCTGGATCATTTTAGGTGGTGATCGTGCCTGAGGCAGCAGTCTGAGAAGGGCTGGGCCATGTGCACTTGGGGGAGATGTCAGGGAAATCCAGCTGCAGCAGCAGAGCTGACAAAGCAGCCCGGTAGGTGGCACTCAGCGCTTTGCATTGCTGCTGAACCTGTGCTGGTGGCTGCTGGAGCCGTTTTCCAGAGTGATTAGTGCAATATCCTGCCCAGCTATATAAATACAGGTACTCGAGCAGTTCTGACCTTATCACCACAGGAAAACTCTGGCTTTGGTTCTTCATGCATCTTAGGTCTGCGCTTGTGGGCCCTACGTCCCCTGGCGTTGCTGTGCAGTAATTTAAGCAATGCTTTAGAGTCATTTGGAATACTTCTGCATTTTTAAGTCCATTTAGAGAAGGGCCACTGCAGCATTTTAATTCTTGTTAGTTTGACTTGCACTGTATCTGGACTGAGCTGTTGGTTTGGAGTGATTTGGCTCTTAGCAATGCTGACGTTGGTCATTATTTTTTCTTGGCAGGAGATAAGGTTGTCTCTCTTTTCCAAATATTTGGCCCTTTCTGACATGCTCCCAATTCGCTGAAAATTATCCAAATATATGAAAATCAGCATCTCTTACTTTCGCTTTTTTTTTTTTTTTATGGGATTGCATTTGTTTGTTCATATATAGGATTTCATTTCCCATGGAGTCAGCAGGTAAGGCAGCTCTGGCGTGTGCAACAGAAGCACGCAGCAGCTACCCAGGGCTGTTTGCTTTTCAGCCTGGATGTATTTTGTATGAAGGACTGGCTTTTTTTCCTGCATGCATATGTGGAAGCATATGCGTGAACAGATGGATGTAGTACGGAGCTGCTGTATGGGACAACTGTATATGACCTCTTGACTTTGTTGAAAAGGTTGGGAAAATGCTGATTTATCGTGATTGTGTAGGTGGGAGAGGGACGGAAGGCTTGTCCCACGTTTTTCTTCCCCCAGACCCAAGCCAGCTTTCTCTGTGTGACTAGGCATCTGCCCCTTCAAGATACCTGAAGGGGGCTGTGTGTGGCGGCATGGGAATTCGTCTGAAGTCTGGGGTGAAGGAAGAAGCCAGAGGCTCTTCACCATCAGATCAGTGAGACCTGCCACCAGGCATACCAGCAGCATGGGTGAGGAGCTGCTCAGAGCAGTCTGATGTAAATTGGCAGCCACAACAAGGACTGCACAGGTGTGAAAGGAGTGTGAAAAAGAGACCAAGCCCCCAGGAACGTGATCTCATGGGCAGGGGTTGCTTCAAGCTCAAAGGAAAGCAGAAAATGTAGGAGCAGTTGCAGAAGAGTCACCAAGATGTTGATGGCAGGTAGCTGGGTAGTTCTGTGCCTCTGGGTGCAGTGTGGTTTTGTTATGCTTCCTACACTATTTGAAAGGCATTTTATAATTTTGCCAATTTTCATAAATATGTAAGACTTTAAATCATCTGAATGACTCACTTTTTCAAATGAATCTTGTGCGATAGCAGATAGGAAGATTCAATAGCAGCTTCGCTCTGAGTTTGGGAGGTGTTGTTCTTGATAGAAAATGTGCCATTGTTACAGGAGAAAGTTATATTTGTACTTCAAATTGAGATGAAGATAGAAGACAAGATTATATTTGTGATGGCAGGAAATAGTACTACCATAAATGCAAGAAATATATCGTGTTTTGTGAAAGTAATAGGTGATACCAGTGTTGTGCAGACTTGAGCCAAGCCAAAGCAGAGAGAGGGTCATGAAGTATGAGCAGATCTTACTCCTTCCTTGCCCCTTACAGTAGAGTCTTGAAAAGGTTTTGGCTTTCACTGCTGAAGGACATGAAGCCAAATTGTGGGTAGAGATGGTTTTGGTGGTGGTGGTTGGTTTGTTTTCCCATTTCTTCACAGAGCCTGCGGTATTAAAACCCTTCCAGCTTCTCTCGTTTCTTTTCTACCAGCTTCCTCCCTTCCTTCCCCTCTGCCGCTTTTATGCTTACTGTTTTTGTTTTTTAAATATGATTGGCAAGTGGGAAGAAGAAGTGCTTCTGTCAGTGCACACTGCAATCAGCAGACCCTCTTACAGAGTTTCACGTGCACTAGTTGTTGGGTTAGGTTTGGGTGTTTAGTGTTGAAACCTTCAAGGGTTTTACACAGCAGATATTCTCAGATATGCCATCCAGTGCTTGCGACAGCTCCTTTTTTGAGAAATACAGGACGTAGAGAGTAAGCAGCATGCATTTAGGCATACTCCATCTAATGCAGAAATAACAGGAGTCTTCCTCTCTAGGAGACAAGATGAACCTCAGAAACTGATGTGGAGGAATATTGTTCCTCTTCCATCCTTTCGCAGGGGATCTAGCAGTGGGTGATTGCATAAAGCATGGGCTTCAGGGTCCCACCCCCGCAGCAAAAGGAGGACAGGTTTCCCAGCTGCCCAGGCATCATGGTTTGGAGAGGCAAAACCAGACCGACTGTACAAGAGAGGTGAATTTCATCAAGAAACAGTTTAAGTGGGTAAGTGTCGAACTGGGGGGAGAACTCCCAGCTCACTCTGCAGGTAACAAGTTTGCTGCCAGCATTATTCTTGAAATGAGCTTTCTGTATGAGCTCCAGAGAGCAGGCTGCTTAATTAAAACACTGTACATAGTCAAGTCTGAAGCACATAAACCTGAATCAGCCATTTGTTAGGCCGTGTGCACTCAGTTGTGCTGGTCAAGGATTATTAGAAAGGGTAGCAGTGCTTTAAAATGCTGAGTCCTTGCTTTCTGGACAGCAAACTTGTAGCGGAAGCATTGAGACACGCACTTTTATTTTTTTTTTTAAACTCAAGGCTATCTCTCCCAGAGTTACAGAAGTTGGACTGACTAACGTGGTGCCTAAATGGAAATGTTGTGCTACCAACACCCAAAATTTAGAGGATTTATGGTGGAGAAAACAGTGTGCTTATCAGACTGTCTTTAGTGCAAGAGCTTGATTTCCACCTGAAGCTTTACTGAGAACCCTTATGCCCACTTCTGATAAATTTGAAAATAAAGCTAGTGTGTTACATGTTAGTGCAAACCATACAGAGGGTGCTGAGCGCTGGTAATGCAGGAAGTGTGGCGCTCCTCCGCTCTGTCCCAGAGTATCTAATCCTTGGTACACCGCAAGCAATGAGTTGGAAATGCTTTAATAGCCTTCTGAGAGCAGGGAGAAAGGGGCAGCATAGATTTTGGGCAGGAAGCCAGTTCACAGCTGTGCGTTTCCAGTCCTGAGTCCTCTCACCAGGTGGGGTCACTGAGAGGCTGCAGCAGATGATGGATCTGACACCACAGGCTCTTCACTTATCTGTAAAATGGAGATTGATATTATTTCATTTGCTCATTAGCTTGGTCCTGCCACATCTGTGATCTCTGGAGCAAGACATCTTTTAAGCATATACACTGGGCCTGGCACAGCTGTTTCACTGGAAACTTCCTAGTCCTCCTTTACCGTGATTTAAAAAAAAACTTGCAAAACGAAAACCCTAAGTGTGACTCAGTCTGACATGAAAACAATTCATTAAATCGGTATTAAAATTTCTATTATCCACCATGCAGATCGAGTACTATTTTTGTAACATCAAAGCTACCATCCAGAAGAAAAGATCTATCATCGTGTTTTTAATTTGTGAAAAAAGAAGGTCTTTAGTATTGTAATCGAGAAAAATCTATTGCTTGTTAATTAATCTGAGCCCAGTCAGAGAGAAGAGGGCAAGCAGCACTGTTCTGTGTGTGCCAGAATATAAAGAGCTGGTAATGGGGGGGATGGAATTAAAAGCAAGTTTTGAACTGTAATTTCAGAAGGCGAGAAATTACAGCAGCGGGCTATTTAGGCACGCAAACGGAGATGTTTGACTTATTTTTAGAGAGAACAAGAAAGATAATCAGTGGATCTGGAGTTAGGATGGGAAAAAGCAAATAGAAGGCAAGCTCTGAGTCAGCAGAGAAGACCGGCCCTGGAAGAAGCCTGTCTGCAATCTTTGCTTCTGGTTTCAGAGAGCAGAAGCTCCTAGCTGTGCTTGGGCTTGCTGGCTGTGTGCCTTCAGGCTTCCCCCCCTCCAGTCCTTGTGTGTTACAGTGAGAAACGATATATTGGTCTCATTTTGTCTCCAGTTTAAAAGGAGAAAACAAGGGAGACGTCATGCACGTGTTCAAGTCAGAGTGAGGTTGCCTTGTGCATTGTAAGCGAATTTTCACTGTGAATTACATTGTAGTGATGCTCTGCAGCACCTCATGACCCTTTTTCTCCTATTAAAGCTGTCTATGCAGCTGGCATACCCTCGTAACTTCAGAATTCAGAAAATTGCATTAGCTGAGGATCTTGCACTGTGTGTGTATGTATATATTTGCTCTGGGTTCTAAATTTCCAACTATACCATACTTCTCTATGATACGAAGCCTCTTATGGGACACAATAACAGCAAATCTTGCTTTTGAAATGGTTGGGCACTCACTGCAAGGTGATGGGAACCTGCAGCTCTCGCTGCCTTCAGGAGAAATTGGGTATTTGCTACAAACAAGACACGTGAACAGGGCAAGAGCACCAGAATAATAATTTTTTAACGGCAGGATTTTTTAAGAAAACCATAAACAGTCTGTGGCACTAATTATGATTGTGTGTTGGCTGCATAATGGTACAATGGGACAGAATTCAAATTGCTGGGTGCGGGTATGAATCAGGCGTAGTATTTTTCATATTTTAACAAGTTTGGACTGCATATAAGTCACAACACAACTGCATACTTGTGCGCCTGGAAGGCTTGCTTTTAGCATAATTAGGAAATCCAGTATGCTTAGCAAAATCCCTGCAATTATTATCAATCTTAACTACCTGGTTTTGTCTAAGAATAAATGGTGCTCTTCGTCAGGGCTCATCACTACGCTGTTCTGGAGTCTTCTCTTCGAGGGTGACGAAGCTCTACAGTTGTCACGTCGTCCTTGCAAAAATAGGATTGTTTGAGTGAACAATCTCTTATAGGACTTTGCTTTTATCCCTCACAGCAGTGCCTGAGTGCTGCAGCCTCCGTTTATGGATGATGAGTAAAGAATTTTGCTTAGGAGTGGAAGTAGCAATGTTTAGTTGTTTTTAAATCACTAATTGTAGAAAATAGCTTTTTCTAACGTACTAAGAATATTTCTTACCTGCTAGCCTCAAAACTAGCATGCCTCCCCTATGAGTTGGGTAAGGTTCTGCTGTGGGCTCGCCCCGTGCTTTGTTTAGCCCTTGGGCCAGGAAAGCAGCCAAAGCTCAAAGACAGTAGCACAAAGGTGTCCATGGCCTCACTTCTTCGGAGGCTGAAAACTCCTAAAAAGTTGCTGTGGATCAGCTCTGGTTAGTGGGACTTGCCCATTTCTGTTTCGTACCCGGTCCTGCTGCAGGCTGAGGCTGGGTGCGGGGCTGGGGGTGCAGCGGGAGGCAGGAGGGGAGGTCCCTGGGGTTGCAGAGCTCCGGGAAGCAGGCGCGCAGAGGGCACGCAGCTGGAGACAGGTGGATGATGGAGTAATTCGTTTCCATCTGCTCCTGTCTGTATTTGAAACCTCAGGAATGATCCTCCTTGTAAGATGTGAATCTAATTTCAAAAGGGAGCACTATTTCTGAAGTGCAGCAGCTTCTGCAAGCCCTGGCCTCCCCTCCTGTGACAGGAGATGCTCCGGTGGGGCTCACCGGCGGAATGAGGACCTGGACCCAGAGCAGGAGGCAGATGTCACCTAGCAACTTGTCCCTGTTGCAGGAGTCTTCGTCGGAGGGGATGAAGGTGACACTTGGCTGCTATTTTCAGACCCACGCTTCCTGGTGGCTGTTGCTGCTTTATTTATTTATTTCCTTTTGCTGAATCATAGACCTGGAGAATACTTCTGAGGTCACCAGAACGCTGTCCTCGGGAGGCAAGTCCAAGATTGTTTGTCCTGATGTATTTTGCTGCCTGCTTCCCGTGGCATACAGTCCCTTAAAATGGAACGTGAGAGGCCACCTGCGCTTCCCTAATGAAGCTTTCCTGCTGCGACGAGTTTCTTCCCCACTTCTTATTTTAAAATTAATGGAGGTGCCCAGAGCTTAACACTGGCTTTGCCATCACTGTTTCCCCAGCTGGGCACTGCAAGCACTGAGTGAGGGCTGCATCCCCTGGCACCACCACTGCCCCCCGCTCAACCCAGATCAGTTGTTTTTTTTTCCCATTTCCTCCCCTGCGTGCTCCCTTTTTCCAAGTTTGCAGCCTTTTAGCACTTAAGAACCGTCCTTGCATATTTAGGTAACTTTTGTCAGCTGAAGACAGGCAGCGATATTAAAACTGCTGGAGCTGCAGCTCAGAGAAAGCCCCGGTCCGGGTCACAGCTGTGATTTGGGCCACCTGCGGCAAGGGGCAGTTGCAGCAAAGCCGTTAACGTGGCATTCACCTGCTGTCACTGCACTGCGACTGTTTGCTGCAGTCAAAGTTTGTTTATTGGGGGGGATCCTTGTGCAATAAATAGTTATTCACTACTTCTTGTCATAGCCTTAATTTAGGATATGGCTCATGCATTAACAGTGCCGTACCAGCCAAATACATGGCAGGATTACTGATTTCCTTCCAGAGCAATAGAAAAAAAAAAAGAATAAAAGAAAAAAAAGAAAAAAAAAAAAAAGAAAAAAAAAAGAAAAAAAGCTTCTAAGTCTGCCTCAGTTCTTATAAACTCCTGTGGCAGTTTTTGCAGTTCCTCTTGTGGTCTGGCAGTGTCTGGTTTTCAGACACCTGAGTGTCACTGGTTCAGAGCACGTTCCTCGGGCTGTGGTTTGAAGCATTTCTGAAAGTCAGGCCCCGTGACACTGAGCTTCGTGTCCCAAAAGTGAGAAACGGGGTGGGCACGTGTGAGCATTCCTTGTGGCTAGAGCAAGGGTGTATGTGGATGGTGCAGCAGAGGTTATCTGTAATCATCTCTGCCCTCAGGTGGTGTTCGGTTCTTGTTTTCAGGCCTATTACCTCCTAGATTTTTAGAAAAAGAAATAAAGCATAATTCATACATCTGTGAACCCTTTCTTTTATGCTGTCACTAGGTGTGAGGCCACCCTGCCTGCAGTAGGACTGGTACCAAACCCCTGCCGTGTGCTGAGGTGCCGGGTTATATTTGGTGAAGCTGGGATTGGAGCAAGAGGGCTCGGCTCACACACCAGTGCTCTGGGTGTGGGTGTCTCTGCATCCTGGCCCTGCGTTCTTTGAGTATTTCCTTGTGGGCTCCAAACTATTTTGAATCTCTGCCATCCACTTTGAAAAGTAGATGCTGATATCCGTGCTTGCCCGTGCAGTTACGGGCAGCTGGCACAAAGCTCCTTCCTGGCACTGGGCACGGGGTGGCAGGGGACAGACACCCCACCCCTGGCCTCCCTGGGGTGCTCAGCATCCTCTTGGGCTCTGGGTTTTCCTACTTCAGAAGTGCAGTAATCCCTCAGCTTTACAGAGAGTCTGGGTTCCTCATCCAGCCTTCAACAAGTCTGTTTCCCTCCTAGGAATCTGCATTTCTTACCCAAAAAAAGCAGCTTTTCTTTGCCCGCTGAATTCCCCTCCGTCTCTTCCCGTACCTCTGAAGCAGAAGTTTCTATTTCCAGGTGGCGTGGGGGTCTTTATTTCTTCTTGTTGTTTCTCCTCAGCTCTTTGTGCAGTGCTGGTGGCTGGGCTCTGCAGCCCTTACCCACCCGGGGGACACCGCGGCGCAGCTCTGCCCGGCTCTCGGCAGCATCCAGCACCCGCCGTGGGGCTGTGCTGGGCGTCCTCCTCCTCGGCTCCTGCAGCGTGAGTCATCGGGGCCCAGCTGCGCTTTTCTCTCCTGTAGGAAGAGGGAGGTGGCACAGGCGACTCCCTGTTTCTGCCGTGCAAATTGCACCCTTCGGCTCGCCGCAGGAGGAGCGTGGAGGAGACGAGCGGAGGGTGCGGGCGGAGGAGTCCGTCTGCCACGGAGCAGGGTGCTGGGGGGGGAGGCTCAGTGCAAAACAACCACCAAAAAAAAAAGGCAAAAGAACAGGCTGACACCGTTGCTGCCCAACTTGAAGCTGTTTCCTCTTTCCCTGAAAGCATGTGGGGGTTTTGCAGAAATCCACTGTGCAACCGGAGAAAAATTTGCCCGATTTTGGCCTCGGGATGGAGAAGGGCGAGTCCGTGGGGCTGGTCTCTGCAGGCAAGGGAAAGAAATTTCCTGGAGGTGACCCTGAGCCCCGTGGAGCTCTGGCCTTGTCCTGCCAAGGCATTTTGCTTTTCTGTTCAAACAAGAGGGCAAAACCAGGACACCTCTGCGATGCATGCCCTCTGCTTTTTCACTGTTCAAAGAGCAAATTTCTTTTAAGCTGTCTTTGGAGTATTAGGAGGTCCTCGTGGGACGCGAAGGCTGCGCTCTCTGGGTGCACCGGGGGCTTTGCTCCTCTGCTTGGAAGTGCTGCACCTGCTGGGAGCGGGGAAAGTCCTCGTCCCCCTGGGGTGCTGTCCTCAGGGCTGCAGCTCCCCGTCCTCCTTTCAGCCCGAGCTTTGGGGTGGGAGCAGGGGCTGCTGCGGTGTGGGGGGCTCCCGGCAGCCCTGGCTGGCGCTCCCAGGCTGCTTGTGCAGCAAAGCTCCAACAGCACAGCAGAGAAAGGTCCCACAAGATGAGCTGGCAGAAGAAAAGCATCCCCGGGGCAGCTCAGCAGGGTGCCTTGGCTGGGGGAGATGTGCCGGGGCCCAGGGCTCGCTGGCACCCGTGCACTGCTCCGGGAGCAGCAAACGGCCCGGGCACGGGCTCGTGCTGCTGGCTGTGGGCATCGAGCATCCAAAGCAGGTGGGTTCGGGCTCCCCGAGCCCCCTGGGGTTGTGCTCTCCCTCCGGTTGCCCCCACTGCTGCATTCTGATGGGTGCAGATGTGCTCGGCTCACGACACGCGTGGGCGCAGCTGCGGTGACACAAATCCCTATGAATAGCAGCACAGCCCCTGTAAAACGCTCAGTCCCCTTTGTGAGCCTCCTGCTTTCCCAAATTGCTTTGTGTACAAAGAAACACAATTCTTGCAGTTCCCCTGCCTCCAAACGGCTCCAGCTGAGGCTGCGGGTTCCCTTTGTGGGTGTCGGCAGCGCGGGCTGGCGGAGCAGGGCTGCTCGGGGCACGGTGCCTTTTCGCAGCGAGCAGCAAGTGGGTGGCGTGCCTTGAAAGAGCCATCGCTGCCACGCGGAGCGGGGAAGGTCACCGTGCCCGGTGCTGTGTGCGGCCTCGTGAGTCCTGACAAAGGAGAGCTGGGCAGCCGTGGATTTGGGACCGAGCAGCAGTGACGGGAGCCGTGCAGCCTGGCAGCGAGGATGGGCACAGCGTGCTGCGGGGTCCTTGGGGCCAAAGCCCTCTGCGCAGCTCCAGGGTGCAGGGAGTGAGGTCCCTGTATCCGTCCCATACCCAGAGTAACACCCAAACCTCTCCTGTCCCAGGTCACTACATCCTGTGGCAGCTCCTCTGCTTCTTCACCTTCTCACCTCTCTGTAGACCCCACTCTCTGCACAGCTCAGATTTTGTCCGTTCCCACCGCACTGTGGGCTTTCTTCCCTGCTTCTGCCTTCCTCCGGGCCTCCTGACGGTGCAGGGAGGCGGCTGGGCCCCACAAGCTCGGGGGAAGCTCTGACCTGGGAATGGCTCCAGGTTTCGTACGTTTGCTGCAATGCCTAATTCCTTTCCCTTCTCCTTCAGGAAAACCAATTAAAAAAAAAAAAAAAAACAGTGCAGGAGCAAAGAGTGCAGATAGGAGCTGCTCCCCCCAGCTCCGGCCTCTGTGTCCCTCTGGTCTCTCCCGGGCTGTTCACATCCTCACTCCGTCCTCCTGCATCTCCCCACCAGCCTGGGATGGAGCTGGCCAGGACGGAGGCAGCTTTCTTGCCGTGCTACAGCTGCTGCAAGTGTGTGATGCTGCGCTGGAGCAGGCTGCAGAGCCAACCCTGCGTGTGTGTAGCATCGCCGTTCCAAAATCACTCATCTTTATTCAGGATTTGGGCGCTCGAAGGAGAGGAAGCAGGGAGTGCTGTAGGGGAGAGGCCCGGGACAGCAGTGCTGCGGGTCTTTGAAGCCTCTCTGCGTGTTGTGCATGCTGTTCCCACATGTGCTGTCCTTCCTGCAGCTCTGCCTGTCCACAGCCTCAGCCTCCTCCAGTGCCACCGGCGTCCCCTGGGGCTCACGGTGAGGGTGCCCTGAGCCCCGTGCCAGGGGATGGAGCTGGCACAAGGAAATCAGGGGGTGAAAGGGGAGAAAGGGCACCTCGGCAGGAGGCAATAGCAGTGCTCCGAGGGCAAGGAGCGGTTGGTGCTGCTGCCGGGGGGCTCTTTGCAGCAGCAAACCATGCAGACATTGCCCTGGGAGGCTGGCGCTCGCCCAGCCGCGCTGTGGGGTGTTGTGGGGACCGGGGCGATGCAGAGCCAGCGCTGCCCGCCCGGGCCCCAGGCTGGTGGCAGCAGACACAAAGCAGGGAGAGAACAACCTGGGAGCGATCCCAGGCTGCCTGCAGCTGCCTGCACAGTGCTCGAAACAGTTAACAGGCAGCGAGCCCGCGCTGGTCCTCCCACCAGCATGAGCTCAGCGCCGCAACCGCCAATCCCCGCTCCCTCTGGCAGCAAAAGAGCCGGGAGCCCAAGCTGGGAGCCAGAGCAGCGGCTGCCCCAGCTCCAGCCTGGCCGCACGGAAGCGTCCCGAGCCCCGGGCAGAGCTGGCCATGTAGGATCCGGCCTCGTCCCTCCTGCGTGGGCAGCAGGACCGCGACCCGCATCCCGCCCGCGCCCTGCGCCCGTGGTTCCCGGCTGCTCTCGCCAACATGATGGGCTGCAAGTCCAACTCACTCACTTGCCTGCAGGGAGGAAAAGCGGGGCTGCCGCTCGCCACGGCCACGGACTCCACCGCCACGCTCAACAAGCTGGCCCTGGCCACGGGTGGGACTGAGAAATCCTGGTACCGCTGCATCTTCCCCTTCGGCATCGTCTCCGTGGTCATCGGCGTGGCGGCGACGTGCATCACCTTCACCATCAATGGCCCGCAAATGGACATCGCTAAGATGGTCTCTGTGGCCACCCTGATCTTCGGGGTGGGCCTGCTGGTGGCCGCCTACGTGTGCTGGCGGGCCAAGCGGGAGAGGCAGCGGAAGAGGCAGCGCCAGGAGCCCGTCTCCTTAGAGCAGGGAGCCCTATGACACAGGCTGGGGTCAGAGGCTCGGCTCCACCTGGAGACCCTGCTCACGGACCCCCCTCTCTGTTCCGTGGCACAGGGGGCACAGCACTGGCTTTGAGGCACCTGAGGAGGTCCGGACCCTGCCCGAGGACAGCCTGTCACCATCCTCCACCCGCCGAGCCACGGCACGGTCGGCATGCAGCCATCCCCGCTTCTGCCACGGGCTGCAGGCAGCTCTGTCCCCCGGTGCCCACGCTGTGGCTCGCCCAGCCCCTTCCCACAGCCAGCGTGGAGAGACCCCGCAAGCAGCTCTGCAGAACGCCACCGGGTCACCCGGCTGCTCCGGACCTCACCGGCCCCACGGCTGCAGAGCCGACAGAGCTGCTCCGAGCCTGGGGATGTGGCAGCTTGCAACAGCCCAGGAACCTGTGCTCGGTGTCGGGAGAAGCCAGCGGCACTTTGGTCCCCTTTCTGTCGGTGGTGGCACGAGGACCCTCGCCTCTCGGGACAAGCGGAGTTTGGGGAGATGCTCGCCGGGTGCGCAGAGCGCATGGGGAGGCTCGGGGGGGCTCCGGGAGAGGCTGGGGGGAGGCAGCAAGCATCGGGGCGTGAGCTGGCGGCACGAGAGTGGGGGACGGGGCTGACACCCGTGGGTGCTGTGGGTCAGGCAGGCGGGGGGCAAGGGAGGGGGGCTCAGCCGCGGGCAGGGCGGGTGGGTGTCTGCTCGGCACGGCACAGGGGGTGGAGGAGGACACCCACCGGGCTCTCACTGCCCACCCGGCGTGACCCTGCCGCTGTTTTTTGGGGGGGCAGGTCCCCTCCGGGGGTCTCTGCTCGGGATGCCTGGGGAGAGGGGCTTGTGCTGTGAGCCCACAGTGGCAGCCCCCGGCTTGGGGAGTCTGAAAGTAATCGTGGTCTGGTTCCCAGCGCCGTGGTTGGATAAGGAGCTGCAGTTGCATTAAAAAGGAGCAATTCCATCTTTACTGCTTCTTTGTAAACTGTGCAACGAGGCTTCTCCCGGTCTTCGCACGGAGCTTGGAGCTCTTTAAGACCAAGCAGGAGAGGCAGCGGGGGGGTTCCAGCTCCTGGGGCTCCCCGCCACCGTGCCCCCAGGCAGCCCCACACCCGGAGGGGCCTCCCAAACCCAGCCCTCCTCCCGGCTCCTGCCCGACAGACGGACGTGCCAAGAGCTACAGAGAGCAGCCGCGCTCCGTCCGCCCGGCAGCTGGAGGCTGTCCGTGCGCAGCAGGAGGCAGGGAATGGGGCCAGGAGCTGCGAGCAGGGGCAAGCGGGAGGGAAGCTGCGCTCCTGCGGGGAGCGGGGGGCCTCTGACCCCCCTCAGCTCTCAGTCCATCCCTGGAATTAAACCTGGAGGAAGCCTGTCTGTGTCCTGCATGGCACAGCCAGGGTGCTCCAGAGACCCGTGGGGGGATGTCGGGACTTGGTGTCCCGGTGCTGGGGCCGGGCTCAGGTGCCCGCACAGTTTGGGCCGCTCAGGGGCAGCTCGGCTGTGGCTCCTCTTCCCCAAGCAATGTTAGAGAGGCCAGCCCCGCTCTGCAGTGGGTGATGAGTTTAGCAGGTACCTCAGCCTCAGCAGGTTTTTTTGCAAGCCCGATGGTTGCTTCAGGGTGTTGCGTATCCAGAGTTCATGGTTCTGGTGCCGCTTGGGGAGGCAAAGCAATGGTTTCACCCGCGCTCCCTCCAGGTGCCAGTGCCCTGTCCCCCAGCGCTCACTGCCATGGGAGCCATGCGATGCCATGCAGGGGGATGTTACCACGTATTATTTTTATTTTCTCCTTATTGCTACAAGTATTCCAGCCACCACGTTTGCTGCTGCCTGCTCGCACCCTCTGCTTGCCCCCTGCTTGCCACCTCCATATGCACCCTGCTGCAGGGCTTCCCAGTGCCCACCCCCGGCCAAGCAGGGGGCTGTGTCCGCAGTCTTGTCCGGTGGCACCCCACAAACACCCTCCTGCTGCTCGCCCCGAAAAGCCAGGGTGGCAGCCGAAATAGCCATGGCATGAGCTGGGGGGGCCCCACGGGCACGGGCAGGCAGCAGACGGCGCTGGGAGCGGGGGCTCAGCGGGAGCCCTGCGCGCACAGACGGGCGCTTCCAGCCTGAAATCGCTGGCGCCGGGCCCTGTTCCATCACGCCTGCTTTGATCTCAAAATAGAGCTCCCCGGTGCCCCATTGCCTCTGTCTTTCTGCTCAGAAAGAGCTTGCTTGGGGCGGCTTGAAGTGGGGCAGCGCTCACCTGGCGAGGCGGAGCAGTTCCTGGAGAGAGCGCGGGTGAGCCTGAGCCGCTCGGGCAGGGAAGCGTTGTGCAGGCTGCTCATTTCCTTTGTTGCTGTTAAAAGCTTTACTGGATTTGAGTTCTGTAGTAAGACGCACACACAAAAATCCCTCCTACCGCCTTCAATAGTTTTATTTACGTGGATGGACTCTGGCAAGTTCCCCCGTGAGACACCGCTGTAGCACACTCGTTGAAGGGTGAGATCTAAAGAAAATTTACCTCCTTAAAGAGCACAGAGTTATTTTTTTGGCTGCAGGAATACATGGCTGGAAAGTTATGCCCTGCTCAATAAAGACACCGGGAGCAGGAAGATAAAAGACCTGCGTGGTCAGAGCTCACACGCACAGCACCCAGCTGCCCGGCTGCCATCCCCTGGTTCCCCACTGGCACCTCCGTGTCACCCGTCCTGGGGCAGCAAGAAGGATGGCACTGGTGGCTCTGTGCTGGCATTATCCCTTGTCCTCAGGTCCCTGCTGGTGCCATTGCAGACACCTGGGAGCTTCCTGCCCACAGCTCTTCCCTTCCCTTTGCAAGCCAGGGAGGCTGTGGAGAGCATCTCGCTGCGCATCCCATGTGGCACCCTTCCCATTCATCCCACCCAGGAATCCCAGACACGCACCCCACCCAGGGAACCCATTGCACATCCCAAGACCACTTTGTGGGGTGCCTGGGAGCCGTCCTCCACTCTTTGTGCCTCAACCCTGGTTGGTCACAGAGGGCAAGAGTCTGGGTCTCCCATGGGAGCGCAGTTTGGGGTGAAGGTGGCTCAGGTGTCTGCCTTGTGGTCCCAAGCAGCAGGTCACTCTGTGGCCAGGAGTGGGGCAGTGCCTTGGGCACGCAGCCCTGTGGCTCTCCTGTTGCTATCTGGGGCTACAAGACGCTGTTTGCATTTTCTAGGTCGAAAGAATTAAAAATGAATAAACCTGTAAAGCTCGCTGTAACGGCAGTCTTTGTCTGCTTCGCTTCCGACCCCCACCAAGCCCCTCGAGCTGCTTTTGTGGCTTGCAGTGTAATGGAAATATTCCCCTGTTCTAAGGACCCCAAACTTGCCTTGAGTTATAGCCTCCCCAAGGCTTTCTCCATGCCACCAATTTCTCCACATTACTGCGTTCAGCTCTTGTGACAGAGATGTGTCCCGTTTCTGCCAGCTGCAGCCAAACCCGCTGTCAGCATTAACAGGCTTAAAAGGAAAAGAACGGTTTCGTTGCGCCTGAGCAAAGGGTTAAAGTCTTTGTTACCAGATCGGGAACAGCTACAAAGGGGAAGCTTAAAAATAAAAACACGCATCCTCACAACGCGGCTGACGTTAGTTTCTTGCAGCCGACGTGAGCGGCTGCCCCAGCTGGAGCCGCGGCCGCCCTGGCTGAGCCCAGCACGCAGGGGCCACGCGGAGCTTCGCAGCACGTCCTCGGGGCTCCTCGCTTCTCCCAGTGTGTCCCTCTGGGCCTGGCTTTCCAGGCACGGGGCAGCTGGGAGAGCTGCTGGTCGGAGCCTGGTCCGAGTCATAGGCACGATGTGAGTGTCCTGCGCCCGGCGCTGCTCCCTGCGCGTTAAAAACAAGCCCACGTGCCTGGGGAGGTGAGGAATTGCCAACAGGATACCTGGCTCCAGTTCCGAGCTGCCAACAAAATAATGAGTAACTCCTAGACAGCTGGGCCGAATTCACGGGTAACAAGCTAATTTATTTACTCCCCTTGCAGTTATTTTTTTTTTGCAGAGAGGCGAATGAAATTTTTAACAGCTTTCTTCCCTGCCTCTGCGTGGATGGTTTTGATCTCCCAGGGCAAGGAGCAGCGTCCTCCCAGGGGAGACGTGCAAGGGGCTGGGGCTGGGGGGCTGAATGCCAGGCACTGAATCACCATTTGGAGGAGAGTTTTGAAAATAGGGAAATTACCAACAGACCACTTATCCCAGCACCCCCTCCACCAGGGCATCGCTCAAACTTTGGTTTAAGAATCCTCCGATGGGCAATCTCAGAATACCTTGCTCTTACAGGAAGGTTTTTTTTTTCCAAGTAAGTGCCGTCTGTGCTGCACAGGAATATTGTAAAGCCTCGGTGCCGTGACTCAAACACAGGTGCAAAGGAGCAAATCTGGGCAGGCCCCGCTGCAGATGGAGCCGGGGACCCGCAACCCCCAGGGAGGTCTCACGGGGGAAGCCACTGTTGCAGGCAGGCTGCAGCCACAGGTCCCCACAGCAGGATCCCTTGCAGCGCTCTGGGCATCACCCATCCCCAGTGGATGGGCCAGGGCCACCACACATCCCCGGTCCGGGCTGGAAATGCCTTAGGTCAAAGCCATCCCTGGGCTCCCATCCATCCTGTGCCCGCTGCAGGGCCACCCTGCCCCGAAGCCGCATTTCCCCAACGCTCCCAAGGTTTGGAGGTGCCCAGCTGTTGAGTCAGCTGAAGGTACCTCCCGCCTCAGCCCCGAGTTTATTAACCTTGTTTGTCACCATGGCACCAGAGCACATCTTAAATGAATGCTTAATCCTCCTTGCACAAACAGTATCATTACATCATGAGGCATTTCCACACTCTGCCAGCTGCGGAGAGCAAACCTCCGGTGACACCGGATGTCAACAGCAGGTCCCCCAAGCTGGGGTTAAAAACAATGTGTGTTCTACCACAAGACAGAAAAAAAAATCCTCTATAAGTGTAATTGCTGGCAGCAAAGTTATTGGAGCAGTGCCCAGAGACTCACCGGGGTCAGGAACCCTCGCTGGCAAGCGAGCGGTGCAGCATCCCTGCCTGAAGATGCTCGCACAGCGAAGGGAACAAGGCGTGAGTTGCACTCTCCCCCTGGCAGAAAGGAGCCGAGGCACAGAGCAGGGATCTGGCCACGTTGTACCTGTGGTATCTGACACAGCTGCGGCTCGTGCTTGGCTCTTCCACGTGCTGAGCACCTGGTGAGGCTCCCAGAAGCGGGATGTGCAGAGCCAGTGCAATGCAGCCAGGCACCTGCCCTTCCACAGTGTCCTGCTGGTCACAAAATCCCCGTTTTCACCCCAAGAATGCACCGCACTCTCCACAAGCCCCACGTGCTTCGTTGCCTTTCATAAACTCCCCCATGACCTCCCTGCCTGCATCTGGGTGTTCCCTTCTCCGCTGGAAGAATTTTGATCTGTAAAAGGATTTTGTTTTCACTCATTGATTTTACAAAAGTCAGGTACCAAATGGCGTCAGGCAATGAAATGTATTAAAAAGGCTATAAAGACCGTGACATTATCAGGGTGAAATGCCAGAGACCATTACATCATTACGGCTTGCTGCTCAGCTGCAATCGGTTTCCATTAGGGGTGTGGGCAGCCGCTGAGCCTCGCCAGCACGGTGCTTTCGCACGTCCTGGTGGTTGCTCCTGTGCTCCAAGCTGCAGTCACGGTGTAAAACCTCACTTTTGTACTTAAAGGTGTGAAAAACTGGACCTACCTGCACTAAGTCAGGTCGCGATATAAAGTACACGCTGAGGTATCTTAAAAATCCAGGCCAAACAGCAGATATTTAATAGTAGACGAGTTGGAAATGGTTAAGGTGGGGGTTATGCAAGCAGCCAGGGGCTGCATAAAACTTCGTCACCCCTCTTAGTGACAAGCAGGCTCCCCAGCGACGCGCTTGGTGCTGCGGGCACCCCTCTGCAGAAGGCACAGGAGGCGCAGAGCGGTCCCGCAGTACGGCACCATGGCTGTGGCTGGCCTGGGAGCTGGTCTGGAAGGGGCAGGTGGTTTTCAGGCTTTGGAGAGGAGATAAGAAGCGGGAGCCAGGAAAAGTAATGGCAGCAGGAAAAAAAAAAAAAAAAAAAAAAAAAAAAAAAAAGAGAGGCCAGCAGAGAGGTTTTGTTTGAACTGAAGTGGCATTTGCTAGCGCTGCTGGGGCTGTAGAGCTCTCACCGACATTTCTTGCAGAGCAAATTTACTCTAGCTGAACAAGATCAAGGCAGTGACACTTCTTTAAAAGTACACCTCAGATTATACTTAACTTTCTGTTTGTCTCCATTGTGCAGAGTTCCACTTAGAAACTCAAAAATAAAGCGTGAATGAGTTTGTCCTCTCCTGTCGAGGTGTCAGGAGGTGTGCAAGCCCCTCTCTAGCTGGGCGATGCCACGGTCCCGACCCGCTGAGCAAGGGCACCCCACGAGCACTGCTCCCCGCATCCAGCACCCCTGCCACTGCAGCTTTTTGCACTGTGTCTCGCTGAGGCTTGCACAATGCTCTGAGGACTTCGTTGTTTCCTCATTCTGCTGACAACAAAACGTTGTTTTACTTGGAGTCCTCTGTCCTGGACTGCTTTCTTGAAGAGCTGCCCGGTGGAAACCCTGTGGGGCCAGCACAGCAGTTAGCTTTTGCTCAGGGCACTCGCTGAATGAGTTGTTTGCTCTGGTTTTTCATTACGCAGAGCTGTTACGGGTATGTAGTACAAGGTCAAGCTCCTTTGAAGCATTTTGTTATTTTTCTTCACATGGCACCCAACAGTCACTTTTGAGGGAGAAAAGCATTAAGCCGTGCCAGAGCTCAGCAAAATGCATCTCAGTGAAGGCACCACGGCTCCAGCTCGTGCCCCGTGGGTAGTTTTTGGCTGCCTGGTTTTACTCTTGTTTAGCTTTTGTTTGCTATATCTACTTTTGCTGAACTTCACGAAGTGCCCGATAAAGGCTGAATTCGCAAAACTTGAAGGCTGTAGGCAGAGGCACATGACAGTGCCCCAGCTTGGTAAAGCACTTCCGTGGGATTTATTTTAAGCCTCTGTTCAAGACCATATGCTGAAGCGTTTTGCCAGAGCTAAGAATGGATCTGAAGCTGTTGGGGTTTTTATACATCCTTAAGTGATTCCCTGAATCCAGCCCGAGCTGGTGAGTTCACAGCCTCCTCCACCCGGGGAGCAGGGCTCCGACCCTGCTGGGACAGAGGAACGAGCCGGCAGCGCTCAGACTGCTGGCCATTCAGGATGAAAAAAGGCTCAACCTTCCCAAATGTTCAGTTTGGGGGTGAAGTAGGCAAACAAACACAAATATTTGGAAATTCCTGGGCAGTGCCACTGCACTCCCTGCGTCCCAGGGAGCTGGGCTGTGCTGGGGGCTGCATCACCCCGCTCCCGGGTCGCCACGCACATGGTAGTCTCCCTGGGATGGAGCCACCAGGGAGGAAAAGGATTCCCTGTGCTGCAGGCTGAAGAGGAGCTGACTGGCATTTCTAAATCACCACTACTGCATTTTTCTGTCATTTGGGTTTTGATAGCTGGGCTTTCGTGGTCCCCCAAAGTGGGAGTGGATGAGGGACAGCCACGTGCAGAGCCATGCGCCCCGTCTCCTGCAGGCACAATGCACAAAGCCAGACCCACTGGGGAGCTAGCACCAAAACCAAGAGCTCCATTGTTCACTGCTCGTGTGAATCAGCTTTCAAACCACTCAACTGAGATGTAATAAAAATAACAACACGCTGGAAAGCAGCTTGACCCTGTACTACGGCCTTCACAAAACTCACTCTGGCTGTTGTGAACGTGGGCACTTCTGGAGTTGGAACTTCAGTGTCGAAATTGGTTTCTGGAGTTTGGTGTTCAAAATCCTCCGAGCTGTGGGAGCCCTTCATGCAGCAGCAGAGAGCAGTGGCACACTGTCACTGAAAATGGATATCCAGCCTTGTACAATAGAAAGACAATGCTAGCATGAACAGGAGGCCTGGTGACGGATGGCATTTTTTCGGAAGGATCTGTCTGAATCCACCCAGGCCTGCCTTTCTTGTGGGCTAAGATTTAATAAAACCATTAAAAATACACACTTCATTTTTGGACCAGAACCTATTATTGGGGCTGAAGGGGAGCCATGCGAGTCTCGGAGAGGTGATGGCACAGGGTCAGAGTGGAGCAGCCTCAGGGCTGCCCTCAGTGGGGCTGGTGGGCACCGGCCCTGACCTCTTCTGTGCTGGCTCCTGAAGTGCTCCAACTGCAGCAGCCCAGGGCCAAGGGCCTCTCACCTCTCATAATGGACCTGGGAGCTCTTAGGCATTTGTGCTCAAGAATAAGGAAGAAAGTTTTAAAGCCTTCTGGCCTCTGCTCCTTGCCTGTGCTGAGTGGGAAGTCTGCAGTGCCCAGAGGTGAAGGCAAACACCGTGCTGGTGCTGCTGGGGCTCGGCCACGTGGCCAGCATCCAGCATGGGCTGCCAGCCACGGGCAGGAGCAAACCCCAACACAACCTCTTTTTGTGAATCTTCCTTCTGACCACACATGAGGAGACCTTGACCTGTGCCTTGGTGTCCTGGTTTCAGTTAGAACAAAATTAATTTTCTTCCTAGTAGCTGGCATAAGGACTTGGGCATAAGGACTTGTGTCCCTGCTGCACTCCTTTCCCACACTGCTTCCACGCACAGGTCAGCCTGTGCACGGCTTTTTGGCTTTTTGGCTTTTTGGCTTCTGCAAAACCTCTCCCTCCCTCCGCAGCAATGCAAGGCAGGGACTTGAGGGAGCGTAGCTGGATTTCATGAGGCACCAGTTTTAGGTTTGCTGTCTTTCAGCCTGATCTCCCTGCTGCTCATTCATTAGGAGACAGCAGAGCACAGCAATCTTCTTTGCGACATTTCTGTTGTCCACAGCTTTCTGTTGTCTCCCTTTCCTGAGGACCTTTGCGGAAGCAGGAGCATGCCTTCAGGGGCAGCACACATAGAAGCTGAATGCCTTTTGCTAAAGGCTTTTAGGACTGAACAGTGAAAACCTTTTAGTGCTGGCACATCGTGCAGAATTAAATCCAATCAATCTAGTCCAGACATCACAGTGCCCCTATAGTGAAAGGAAGTTTTCATATTTGCTGCAAGAAGCATAGGAAAAAGCTGATGATCTCATGCACAGGAAGAACACAAAGGGCTTCCTAAATTGAAGACTGCACCCACATACAGTTGGCAAGTGGCATTTGCCGTCCAAAGTGATTGGCACTCATGGCAGGAGGCAGCAGCAACAAATGTGGAAAGGCAGTGACTGACTGGGGAAGTATATGCCGAGAGCATAAACAAACATGAAATCTGTATGTTTTATCCAGAGGAGACCCTCATAGCTGAAGGCCGCTCGGGAACAATTGTTTTTCTTCCAGATTTGATGTGGAATAACAACAGCTCCATTTTCCTGGAAGCCTTAGCCTACTAGCACGCAAAACCCATCCCTGCACACAGGGCTGTCGTACCGCCGGAGCTGCCGAGGCATCCTTACTTTTTCCAGTTGGAAGTCTGCTTCAGGCTGAATAGGGCACTTGTCTGTGTTTTCTGGACATCTGGAGTATGTTGGGAGAGTGGTTCCCGCGGGGCTGGAGGATATCTGGAAAATTCAGACATGTGCATGGGTACAGCAACGCCACAGCAGGACCAAAATAAATGTTGCCGTCTGAACCAAGGGCGGACCTTGTGAAGAGTCTGTGACTACGAGCTAGCGAGGAGAGGCACTTTACCAAATTGTCACACCAGAGATACAGAAAGGTGGCTGCAAGCGTTCAGGTTAACTTGCTTTAGGAAGCCAGCACAGCTGAGGAGAAGGCTGGCTGCTGATTGTACACGTGCTCCGGCAGTGCCAACAGAGAGAGATTAACATCACTCACATCGGCAGGGCACGAAGCTGGAGCAGGGTTAACCTATTTCACATGGCATTTGCAATGCCTTGCTTGGCTGAGGGACGTGCTGACACGGTCACACACAGCTGCCTGCTCAGAGCCCGTGGGTGCATTAACCCTGACATCAGCGGACAGGACTTAGGAGTTAAGAAGCAACTGGACTCTCCAATCACCCTTGGGGCAAAACGTGTGGGCTAAATTAATTACGATTGACTTTTTATTCCCCTTGCTCTGGAGAATACCTCCAAACACACCCACAGAGCTGCTGACCAGGGCCATACCCTTGTGGTTTCCTCCTCCCTCTGGCCGCAGGCTGCACCACCGCAGGTGGCTGGGGAGCCCCAGGGATGGGGCCTGGAGCTGCTGTGTGGCTGCCCCGTGTGCTGCGCACGCGTTGCTGCTGCCCAGGGAGCTCCCAGGCACCAGGCCAGCAGCATTTATTTTTTTCAGTGCAACGATCTACTTCATCCCCTATGGGAATATTAGCAGGAAGGGGCTGTGCAGAGCCAGAAATCCCATTCTCCCTTGGTACTCCCCTGGGGATTTTCTTAGAAGCCCTCTCTTGGGTCAGGGACCCCAGAGGTGTTTCTCTGGGATTTTAATGCTCCACCTTCCCCCAGAACAATCGGCTTTCAGCTGCAGGCAAGAGCAGCCTGACAGCACTTGTGGCACACAGCAGGGATCAGCAGTGTGTTTCGCATCCCTTGGGTGTCTCTGAGACCACTGCTCCGCTCCAGGGTGCCCCACACAGCCCGGGGGAGATGATGGGGCCTGGCTTCCACCACACAGCAGGTCCCCGGCCCACGACCAGCAGGCCTGGGCCTCATCTCATTTCGTGGCCACTCAGCCCCGCTTCCTGCTAGCCCTCGGCCTTTCAGCCTCCAGGCTTGGCCAGCAGACAGCAGGCGGCCCCCAGACGGCGTCTAATTGGGAATGTGCTCGCGTCGTCGTGCCGGCTCTGCTGCCACACTGGGAAATTTTGTCCTTAACCTTGCGGTGGGGGTGGGAAGCAGGGTGAAAAAAAAAAAAAAAAAAAAAAATTCTCCTGACAAACAAGCGGGGATTTTATTACAGCTTGTGTCACACCCGAGGAGTGAGAGCTGAGTCACTGCCAGGTACAGACAGTGACTGTGAGTCACCGCGGAGCCCGGCTCATCAATAACCCCAGTGCTCCTCGCCCAGCTCCGGCCCCGTTACGGGTGCCCAGTGCCGGGGTTGCGGTGCCGCTGGCCGGCTTCTCCCCCTCACCGAGGGGCCACCGGGCAGGCCTCACCCTGCCGGAGGTGGGAGCAGGAAGGCAGTAGGCAGCCAGCCATCCCCAGCGTGACACGGAGAGAAACTGGGGGCTGTGAAAGCGCTAAATCAGCGCAGAAATGCCAGCTGGTGTCTGTCGTCCTCCAAGCCCCAGAGGCCAAAGCTCTCACTCACATGAGGATCTGCTTCTCTGCTGCACTTCCCCACCCGGCTGCAACCAGCACCTCCTCGCCAGCAGAGCCTGGGGCTCCCCTGGCCGCCCCAAGCTGACCAAGGAGCTGCTTCCATGAACACCAGAGAGAAAAGAGTGCTTTTTGGGAGAAAAATGCACCCATTTGGTGATCTCGGGCCATTTCCTGATGGCAGGTGCTCGCAGCCTAATTGGCAGCCAGCAGTGCCGGTGCTGGCTGTGCTGCAGGGAGCCCGGCGGCGAGGGGAGAGCCGGTGGCCACCCGCAGAGGGTGCTGAGTGTCACCGGGACCTCGTCCCCGGGCTGGCAGGGCTGGTGCTCTCTTTCTGCAGGGTGTCACGCTGAAAGCTTTGACTTTGCAAGAAGCCCCTTTTAGAGATAAAACAGACAAAATGAAACAATAAACCTCTTGAAAAAAAAATAATAATAAAGGAAAAGAAGGGTAATTTAACACAGAGTTAATAAAGGCAATGAATAACCTGCCAAGTACCCAGGGGACAGGCATGGCATAAAGCTATCACTTAACGTCTGCGCTCGATTTTCTTTCCTAACTCAGCTGCCATTAGCATCAGGCCCCCATTTGCTGCCCTTGTCCTTCAGCACCTTTTATACCAAAGGTGCCCAAGCACTTCCCATTCTTTCATGTGCATCAGTCACCTCACTTGGTCCCAAAATACATCTGATAACGTGGGCGGCGTACGGCAGCATGCGATAATTAACATTACACAACAGCCTTAGGACCAGAAGCAAAGGATAAACTTGGTGCTGGATTGAAAATAAGCTGGGCTGTGTGGGATGAACCAGCCGAGCTGGAATTCAGCCACAAGCTCCCGAGCCCCGTGCGTGCCAGGGGTCTGGGGCTGGGCTTTTGCCATCAGGTCGGGAAGCCGCCAGCCTGCCCTCAGCTGCCACCACTTCACAGCGCGATGGGCTCGGCCTCGTCTCCAACAGAAGCCCCTTCCTAACATCTTCATATTTCCAGGAAACATTGGAAGGGGGCCCAGCCTGCCAGACAGCTTTTTAGAAATCGGGAAAGCAATCATGGTTTGAGAAAATTGCATTAGTGCCTCCTTGCAGCCACGGCCCGTGCATCCGTGTGAGTCACTCCTAGCAACCCCCGGCCCGCTCGCACCAGTGCGAGCACCGGGCTCTGCCTCCAGCCCCGGCTGATGGATGAGTGCTGAAGCACCGAGGCCGCACGCCTGGTGCGATAAAGCAAGGATGTCAAACGTTGCAGAGAGCACGGTGCACGCCAAGCCATCCCCACACAGAGGTCCCGTGGAAGCCCTGAGAAGTGGGTAAGGCGGCTTCTGGGCTTGCGAGGTGATTTATTGCTGCTTGGCATGTGAGATGCTGTGCAAACAGGGAGTGCGATGTGATATGGGGCCCTGGAGAGCTGCTCCCGGTGACCATCGGTGGCACTGCAGTGACAGGATCTCACACTGGGGTGACGCCGGGTGGGCACAGGGAGCCCAGGAGGACAAATGCCAGGAGCAGTTTGCTGATAGCAACGGGCTGCCCCTGCCCAGGAGGACGTGTCTGGGGGCACGGGCAGCCCCATCAACCCCAGAGCTGTCGGCACGGGCAGCATCTGCCATCGCCTGCCAGCAGCGCCGTGCAGCAGCACCGACACACTGCTCAACTTGTCGCACAGCACAGAGAAAGCAGGCGAGGTGTCAGCACTCACACCCAGCCTGGCAAGGCATTCGCACATGCGTGCAGTGCTGCAGGACACACGGACACACCTGGGAATGGCCCAGCTGCAGCAGGGAAGTGCCTGCGACAAAATCCCCCTTTTGTCAGCGTCCAGCCTGGCCCACGCAGGGGGTTTGGTGAACGCACTGCTGGCAGCTCTGTGTTCAGCAGCCTCAGCAAGACCAGCGATGCTTTCTGCTCCCAAAAGAGCTGTCCCTGCTGTCAGAGCTCTGCAGCCAAGGACGGTCCCGGCTGAGGCTGCCTCTCCCGTGGGGAGGGAAGGAGGCGCTGGCTGTGAAAGCTTTAAGCTCGTTAGCTGCTGCCGGAACGGGTAATTAGGTTGATTTGTGCAGGAAGCACACAGGGAGCAGCTTTCTTCTTCAGGAAGCACCCACAGCGAGGGCAGGACTCCCATCTCCCCTCGGAGCAGGGTTAAGGACAGAAGCTGGCTGAGCGACCGCTGTGCTGGGGAGGTCACCAGCGGCTCTGGAGCCCCCTGCTGCATGGGATGGGGTTGTGGGGCAGCCCAGGGCTGTCTCCTTGTGGTCTCTGGGCCCATGCAGGGGATGCAGGAGGTTGGTAGTGGGACAGCCCTGCCCAGGCTGGCCCCCATGGAGATGTAACTAGGGCTCTGGTTGCCGGTAGCTCCATCAGAACAAAAAAATCCACTTGTACCAGTGTGCCGTGAGGGCTCATGGTGGGTGCGGGGGACACAGCATCACTGTCTGGGAGGATCCTCACCAGGAGGGACCCCCCTGACCCCTCTGGCCCCCTACAGGGCGCTCAGCACCGGCTTTCAACAGGCACTAAATAGTCCCTGAGCTTTCTGATGTGGGATCAGACCCCAAACCCTGTCTGCTTTCTCTGAGCCTCGACACCCCGTTTCTCTCCCCGGAGAAGAATGTACGATCCGTTCAGTTAAACCTCATCATTAGTGGTGGAACCAGAGCCTGGAAATCTGGCACCGGTCCGCAGCTCTCCTCCTGACCCCACACATTTGTGGGGTGAGAGCGGAGGCAGAGGAGCGTTTCCTGCCCATGCCTCCAGCAAAGCTTCTCCCCTGCCCACGTGAAGCTCCTGCCAAAACCATGGCTGGCACAGCAGAGGCACTGTGCTGTCGTGTGAGAGCCACGTGTCCCCTCCTGTGGCTCCGTCCTCGTCCCCACCGGCTGCTCCTGGCACAGGCTGTGTCCCTCCCCGTGCCGAGGAGGAGACAAGGCAGGGCTGCCTGGTGGCCGAGCGGGGCTTTTCTGGAAAGCTGTTAGCTGGAGGCTGCCGGGGGAACATGGCGAGGTAATTGGGGAAGATGGGACTAATCTCATTTTTTTTCTTGTTGTGAAAAGGGCGTGAAGAAGAGAAAAGGAGATGTACTGCTAAATTACCATCAGGGCTGCTATAGTAACACGGCTTTAAAGAGTGCCTAGCCGGCCTCCTTGGGGCTATAGAAAGCTCTTCAGATTGTTCTGTAGTTTTCCACTTTCTCCTGACGCAGGCTGCCCAGGGCTGGCTGCCGTGGCCATCCCCCTGTGCCGTGCCCCCGCACGGGACCCAAGGGTGCTGCACGAGCCGGTCCCTGGGCACCACAGCCAGAGCACCCTAAACCCATGGGATGCCCTGGCAGGGCAGCACGGGGCTGGAGGGCTGGGGCTGGCAGGGGGACACCAAGAAGGGACACAAAGGGAAAGGTTCACTGCTGAGTTGTTGCCCAGCCTTCAGTGGGACAGCTTCTCTCTCCTCTTTTCAAAGGAAAGCCCCAAACCTCAGAGCAGTGGTGGGATGCCCCGGTGTGAAGTGCTATTAACTGCTGCAAACTGAGGCAACAGAAAGCATGGGAAACAGCTGATTTCCTCCCGTCTGCCATCAAGCGGTTTGATCTTCTGCACCGACCATTTATCTTTCCAAGCAGTTCTCATTTCTGTCAAGCAGGATGCTTTCCTCGGCATGCTCAAGAGCAAGCCTTGTTTTCAGTGCAGTCAAGGTCAGGGTCACAATGTAATGCTTAAGTGTGTTTGCAGGATAAATAGGATTTAACAGAATTTCAGGCTCCAGGTACTACTCATGAGTGACGTAGAAGTCCTGGAAGAGAGACAAGTCCTCTCCTAGCACTCCTGTATTTCAGTATTTTTCAACTCTAGCTTAGCGTGTGGAGGCGTTGGTATTTTATGTCTTCGTGGCTTTGAAGTTCCCTGGGATGGAGAGATGCTAATGTTAAATTTACATAGGAGGGAGAATGTGTTAAAAAACAAGCCTTGCAAAGGTAATTTAGTAAAAACAAAAGGCTGGTGTGGATTTTGCCATGAAAAATTTGAAATCGGTAGGTGTGCTGGCCTGCAGCTTGGAGCATTTAGGAGTTTTGAGTTGCGCACTTTGAAGCCACAGAAATAATCACTCTTACCCTTTATTAAAATAGCACCTAAGGTGTTGCAAGGCAATTTTCTTCCAGATGAGATGGATGTTGTCCCCGTGCTGAAGACCTTAGGGCCTTCTCGATGTGCTGCAATACAGAAAAACAGGGATGAGTGAGGTATGATACAGGGAGCAGAGCTCAGCTCGCAGCACTTGGGGCCACGGAGATACTCAGGAGCAGGAAAACTCCAATTTACAATAAACCAGCCACACACACACCTGCACACGTGTGTGCATTGTAAGAAGGAAGCACAGCCACCATCCTCCCCAGGATGCTGGCTCAGATGCCATGAGCCCCTGGAAGAGCAGAACGAGAGGATGGAGGTGGCTCTTCAGTCCGGCACCACTCAGGGCCTCAGCAGCTCGCGGCATTAAGGCACCACCTTTCCACCTCCCAGAGCAGCCGTCAGTCTGTCCTGCGAGCAGACTGGAGCCTGGAGGAGATGCAACGTGCCCACGGTCACTCCACGCACCAGGAGATGTGGGGATCAGAAGATGCATCCCGCGGGCCTTGCTCCATCACTCCAATTCCTGTGAAGCCAGGCAGCTCAAGGCACCTCTCGGAGCCAGGTCCGCCCCTTGGTGGTTCAATGCTAGAACAGCATCAAAAAAACGTAGCTGAAAGGATCTGAGAAATGTAGCTGCAGATCTGCGTGGTGGATGTCAGCTCCGTGCCTGTGGCAGCTGGGAGCACACACAAGGACTTTGCACAGCCGGCAGCAGGGCCGCTGCTGGGAGTGGGCGTTGAGGCACGCGGGGTCAATGTCAAATCCTCGCCAGCTGAGAGGCTCTTGTATGCATCAGCCGAGAAGCAAAAGATTCATGAAACCATGAACTTCTTAAAAGATCAAGAGAAACAGACAGGAGTTGTTTAGAAGTGGCAGCAGCAGGACTGAATGCCACCCGCAGCAGGTGCCTGCTGCCAGCTCTGCTCCCAGCACAGCCCAGACGTTTTTGGGGACTCGCACTCAGCCCTGGCAGGAGCAAGAAAGGAGCTGTCATGGTCTGAAGCCTGGGAAAGCAAGGAGCCATAAAACCAGGAGTAGATCCTCTCCTGGGGCCCTGCTGTTAGGTGCTGTAATGCTGGAAACGCTGCACGTGTTAGAAAGCATTCTAAAACAGCAAACCTTTCCCCCACTGTTGTGTTACCTTACTCAGCTTTCATAATGCAATCTGATTTTTTTTCCTTTCAAAAATTTTGCATCTGAAATGTTGACTTCTGTTCCTGCTTGCTCCTTCTCTTTCATTTTTCCCTTTCCTGATTTTTTTCTGCTTGTTTGCTAACAGAGCAGCTGCCACCTGCCGAGTGCTTGGTTACTCTTTAATTCAGTTTGATTTCCTCAGAGGCTGCTGGGGATGGATAGCCACTGAGCCCTGACCAAGTACAGTTATTTCTGGGGTGAAACAATGCAGCCCATGGAAGGAGCACTGGATCCAGCTGATCTCCTCTCCTGGCAGGGTCTGATTAGTGTTTGCAGCCTCATTCCATCCATCGGATGCGGTGTCACCACCAGGTGCTTGAGCACAGGCATGTTTTTAGGGAGCAGAGAGCACGTTCCTCCTGTGACACAGGAGGAGAAGAGGCCAGGACGGGGCCGTCTGTCCCGACGGGTGTGAAACCCGACCGCGGGGTCCCGTGGGGAGTGAACGTAAAAGTCTGGTGGAGCACAGGTTGCTTGGGGTCAGTCACACAGGATCCTCTCATCCCATCTGCGGGATGCTCCCAAGAAGGACACCACCAGGTGACTGCTGAAAATTTGCTCCGGCACAGAAGCGCAAGTCCAGAGCCACCACTGTACTGGCCTTGGCAAGGACCTGGAGACCTTCCTGACTGATGGGACCGATGTCGGAGCCCAGGAGGCTCCCTGGCAGCCGTACGCCACCTTACACATTTCAGATAGCCGATGGAACAGGAACATCCCCTGGCTCCCGTGATGAGTTTGTTTACCCTCT
Organism: Aythya marila; assembly: GCF_965140915.1. NCBI lineage: Eukaryota > Metazoa > Chordata > Aves > Anseriformes > Anatidae > Aythya > Aythya marila. The sequence goes on along the minus strand of NC_139056.1, from coordinate 5,089,520 downwards.
CCTCCAGTTACAGGAGTCAGATGGAGCACATCCATCTTCAGCAGGGAGACCGGTGCCCACGGAGAGGGCAAAACTGTAACCAGAAACTTGCTGATGGACACAGTGGCACTGCAGCCCCTAGTCCAGCCCCTGCTCTGCTGCTCTGCAATTTTCTGCTCTTCTGCAAGCAGAGGAAGGCTCCCGTCTTCTGCTGGTAACCGCAGCCATAAATCTCAGCTGTGACCAGACCTGAACTCTCAGTAGGCCCATGTTCTCTCATGCAGGGTAGCACTGTCGCTCAGGGAGGCAGCCAGTGCCCTCGGACTTTTCTGCTGTCACTGCAGAAACCGCTCTCTGCAGCTGAGCTGGGCTCCTCCAGGAGCAGCTCTCCCCGGCTGCAGCGCACGAGTGCTGGGGCCGCACAAAAGAGTGCACTCCTAGGCCTAGGAAAGGAGAAAAACTATCTTTTTCCTTCATGTTTTAATGAAAGGATGCAGTGCCCAGAAGGTTCCTCCATTTCTATTCCAAAATGTGTGGTTTTACTGTGAATGTGGTTACTATTCACTGGTTTGCAGCCTTGCAATCTGCAGGGTGAATTATTATTAACATTCTCTCAAACAAAAGGACTCAGCCTTGGGGTTTCATGCATATTTATACTAAATGCTAGGCTTGCAAGGACGTTCCCCTTGACATTTCACTTGGTTTCTCTCTGAGCACAGGAATCTTCCCACCCTCTTGCCTAAGCATTGTGCAATATTCAAGCAAAAACCAGATGGAAAACAGCCTTTGGCTGAGAGAAAGATCTGAGGCCCTGACATGGAAGTCTCGCTCTCTTGGAAACCAGGCTGCAGTTCCCCAGCAGCTTGTGCACGACACAATTTCTCCAGGAGCACAAGGAAGTCAGTGTAAGAAACTTTCCTGCTGGTGGCAAAAAGATGACTGTAAGGCTTTGCCTTCGGGACTGGACATCTGGAAGTGGTTCCCAATTCTGCCCCGGGCCCCATGTGTGATTCCGGGTGAATCCTTTGCTGAGATCCCCTGCTGAAACTGGGCTGTAGGGCAGGGACTGCAGTGCCGTGTGTCAGAAGATGATGATTTAACACAGCCTTTGGGTGCTCTGATCAGGTGTCGTGATGATTCACAGTAAATGGAAGCCGTCTCTGCTTGGTAGCTGGCACGGTGTCTGTGCTGGCCACAGAAACACTTCGTCTTCTGCCCCTCCTAACCTGTGCTCTCCTACGAGACGAGGAGTGACACAGAGCAAGCTTTAGAGGCACAACCCTCACTTGCAATTTGTGAAGCTTTTGAATTGCTTGGGAAAGGCAAAAAAAAAATAGCTCTCAAAGCTTCCCATTGCTCCTTTATCATTTCCCTATTGTGCACCTCAGGTGAAACAGGAAGGCCAGGTCAGCGCTGAGAGGTTTTTTCCTGACCTTGTCTCCGTGGATATCCTAGACAGAAATCCTTAGATGAACGTTTGTCCTCCAAGTCCCAGGTCTTTGTAGCAAGTTCTTTAACCCCCACAAGCCGTCCAGAAAACCTCAGTGTCGGTAGACAAATCTGTTCTGCCCGCGTGCTTCATCTCAGACAGCTTGTGGCAACTCAGCCCCTCGTTCTGGGGGCTGTCTGCCTCTGTCACACCTTAAGCTTACATCTAAATTAAAACACTTAATCTCCAGCTCTTCGGGTTACAGAGACTAAAAGCCTCAAGTCTGGAACAGAGTGTAAATAGATCAGCATCTGTCTCGGGGCTGCACATCAGACGCACAGAGGCTGGCTAAGTGGAACCGGTGTTGATGCTAGAACAAGTGACCGACCGCATGCCCCTCGGTTCAGCTAAGCCTCTGCTGATCAAAGCTTGGAAGAAAGGAGAGAAGTGGGGGTATCACGAATGCTTCTGTGTTACCTCTCAAATGATGTTTGAACGTTGCTGAGGCAAAGTTATGCCCACCACAGGAGCTGCAGGAGTGTGTTTAGTTTCGTGTCAACACCCTCAGCATCACTTCTCTTTTCTTGTTTTTTTACTCTTGCTTGAGAAAAAACTATCAAGTTAATATTTAATGCAGCCTCACAAATGTTTATTGTTCCACTGCTCTAATGTTTTTCTACCTTTCAGCCCTGAAAAGCTGGGCTGCAGGGTGCTGCCACCAGCTGCCTGCCAGGGACGAGAGCATGAGACCAGGTGCAGGGGCACAAGCTTCAGCCTCATGCCAGGCGCTCTACAACAAGACCTGCTTCGTGCTGTGGCAGTGATAAATCCAGGTGTCCAGGTTCTCACAGGAGTGCCTGAAGTCCTGCCTGTGCCCACGTCCCTGGTGTCCCCTTTTTGGTGCCGGATCCCAGGGATTCCACTGCCACAGCCCAGCCAAACGCCTCCGCTGAGAGAGCAAACTTGCCTGAACCAGGGCTGCCTCTGCCGGATCACAACCTGAAGCAGAGCGCAAATTTTGGCCTAAGAGTGGAGGAGGGACCCGCTGCGGGGACCAAGGCAGAGCAGTGAGCCCCCCAGCACTGTGCTCTGCTTGAGCCCAGCCTGGGATGGCTGAGGCTGCGTGTGGGCGCGGGGCTGCCAGCAGGGCCCCTTTCTGCTGACGAAACCTTGACCGGAGGGGGCTCAGCCTGCTGCAGCCGTGCGGAGTTCCCCGGTACATTCCCAAGAGGAGGCTGTTAATCCCACTGACCTGGCTTGATTTCAATCAGCGTCGGAACACTCTGCCTACGCAGGTTGTTCCGATAGGGTTACTTGGCTACAGCAGGCTTCCCATCCTTTTTTTGTATTTTATGTGTATTTTGTAAATGCAGTGTGTCACAGATGCCTTCTGCCTTGGCAATCACTCACACTCTGTCCCCAGCTGTCTGCGGCACCCATCCCTCATTGTCCCATTTACAATAACATATTTTGTCTCCCTAGTACATTTTCTTTTTAATCATGAACAAGTTCCCCTCAACCTTACGCTCTCTGGCTTGAGCTGCAGGTGACACCAGCCCTCATGGGTAAAGCCACCTATGATAGCAAACAATGGTCCCGGGCCTAGAGCACATTTGCCTTCCCAGTGCCGTCACCAGCCCTTGGTTTGGCCACGCAGTGAGGGGCTCACAGCCCTCGCTTTCTCCCTGCCAGGGAGAGAAGTGATGCCCTGGCTGTATAGCTTTCTCACATTGCACAGGACAAACATTTTTAGACATGAACCCAATACAGATTTCATTACATGACCACTAATCATTTAGTCATGTGCTGCATCTCTGCCCCTAAGATACTTCTCTGCAGTTAAGATGCATACAAAAAGTTTGTCTCTATTTTTCTGGAGATAACTTCTTTTCAAAGTCCTTGCTTTTTCCGGCCAGCTTCTTAGCCCTGTGCTTTGGAGCACATCACAGGCTTTGAATATCCTGCTCTTTCCATACTCTTGGAGCACTTGATTAAGACAGAGTGGCTTCTGACTTTACATCAGCAAAGTGTTGCTGGGTGACTCTTAATGAGCACAAATTGTCAATCATTAACCACATGGTGCTTCGTGCATGGGTGGTCACCCAAAGGATGCTGGTTCTCTGTGCCTCAGCTCTGCCTTCTCCTGCATGACCAAAGAATGGGTCTTTCTAAACATGTATGAGATATATGCAAGCACGATCGTGCCCTGGTGTCCATTCTTACCCATGCCTGGGAGCTGGCAGGGCAGCAAGAGACTCCATCCTCCTTGCCCAACCCTGCTCTTCTCTCTCCGATGTGGTTGTCCCCACGGGTTTGCCACTCTCCCCCAGTGGGCCTGGTTCTGGTGCCCTGCCCTCACACACAGTGGGGTGTCCTGGGGAACACCACCTCTGAGGAGGAGCTGAGGTGAGGAGGTCAGAACTGGATTTCGGGAAAGAGAAGCTCCCACTGCTCGAGTCACTCCTGGGATCCATCAATGAGCTGCCGAGCTCCCCACCTTCCATGTGCCACCCACAGCTGGGATGGCCACCTCAGCCCAGTCTCTCTGGCTAGTCTTATATGTTCCATCCTCAATTTCAGATCACCCTTCAGTAAAGTTATTTACCAAGCATCTGGAAAAAAAGAATAATAAAAATAATAATAATAATAAAAAAGGCAGGTAAAACTGTTCTGTCCCCCCAGTGTCATCCATGGCTTTGCCACTCTTTTTCCATGCAGGTTCTGCACTCTTCCAAGATGCTACATGGCACTGTCCCTGCCTCTGCCCCTAATTCAATGGCATCGGGTGATCCTTCCTCTCAGACATGAGCTCTGGAAATATAATCGTTTGCTCTGGCAATTGAAATAGGTATCCTCTGGGACTGCTATGATCTGATTAAAGAAAGCACTGAAGTGAAAGACAGCAGCAACACTAATGAGCTCGTCTGAGAACAGATGAGGCAAAAAGGTCTGCCTGCTGGCTTTCGAAAATTAAGCTGTGCTGTGGTTGTGAAGACACAGATTACAGGGAGCACAGGAAAGAGCAAAACATGACATCCCTCCTCATGCAAACACACACACAGATGCACCTCTTGTTCTTCAGCTGGGAAGTGTGGCGGGGACCTGAGGAGCCGCTGCTCATGCAAAGCATGTTCCTGAGAAGCGGATGAAAGCTGTTCTCCACAAATGCAGGGGCAGGCAGCATTCTCAACAGTGAATGAAAATTACCAATCAAAAGAATTGTAATTAAAGCAATTACCGTGTTCTCTGCATATACACACCCTGCATGTTTCATAAAGTCTAATGGAGTATAGTGTTGGGCCATGATGGATAGGAAATTGCTGGTTAATCACTAGGGAATGGATAACTTCCTCAGCCAATCTTCAGCTAATGCCTTTAACACGCTCTTTTGAACACAATTTGTACCGGCTGTGTTTATGGAGAGACTGTTCAGTGAAATAAAGCTGGTTAATAAAGTTACTGCCCCCTGTGCATATCAAAACAAGCCTTTGAAGCCCTACGCAAGGTCCAGCTCCATTCGAGCCACCTTGCTTGGGTGCCTTGCTTGGGTGCTGTGGGCTTGCTCCGCTCACAGCACGGGGATGAAGGACAGGCCCATGGCTCCCCAGCAAGGCCCCAGGCACTGAAGGAGGCCACATCCACTTCATCTGAGTCATCCACTGGCAAGCCCAACTTCCCAGGAATTTATTTTGCTTCCTCTGCCTTGTGCCAACCTAAGACCTCTTTGAAGTCATATTTCTTTTATTATTACAGCTTAGGAGGCCTTCTGCCACAGGCTTTTGGTGGTCCTGTAAGTGAAGCGATAACTCTAGAGCATCTGAAGCCTTTCTGTCACAACCTTAACTTTTTACCCTTCACTGACTCTTTTTTTTTTCCACTTGTTTGCTTCTTGGGAACAAATTCTTGCTGATACCCCCGAAACCTCTCCAGGAAAGCTTTATCCCTTGGGGACCTTTGGCACAACGCAAGAACGCAGCAGCTGAACCCTGACGTAAGGCTGCCGGGCAGGATGCGATGCACCCGGGGGCTGGTTTCTGCACTCTCAGCAGAGAGGCTGTGCATTGCCCTAACCATCACACCAGCTTCGGAAGTGCTTTCTGCAGTCCCTCCTTGCTGGTCAGTGGCCAGGGCAGCTGCCTTGACGCCAGCAGCTCCCCAGCATCATTCCAAGTGACAGGTGTGGTGGTTTTACCCAGCCGGGTCACTGAGCTCCACCACAACCACTCTCTCACTCCCTCTCCTCAAAGGGAGAAAATACAATGAAAAGGGCTCAGGGGCTGAGATAAGAACTGGGATATTACTCAACAATTATCGTCATGGGCAAAACAGACTCAGCGCAGGGACGTTAATGTAATTTATTTTCTATTACTAACAGTCTAGAGCAGCAAGAAACTAAAAGCAAAGTAAAATCACCTTCCACCCATCCACCCTCTTCCACCTCCTCCCTGCAAGTGGCACAGGGGAACGGGCAATGGGGCTGCGGTCAGTCCCTGATGCTACAACTCCTCACAGTCCCTCTCTGCCCCTGCTCCACGAGGGGTCCCTCCCACGGGATGCCGTCCTTCACAAACTGTGTGGGCTTCCCACAGGCAGCAGCTCTTCAAGAACTGCTCCCACATGGCTCCATACCATGGGGTCCCTCCCCCAGGAGCAAACTGCTCCAGCACGGGTCCCCCACGGGTGGGTGGCAGCTCCACCCAGACCCCCTGCTCCTGCGTGGGCTCCTCTCCATGGGCTGCAGCTCCAGCCCAGGGCCTGCTCCTGCGCGGGCTCTCCATGGGCCACAGCCTCCTCCAGGCCACATCCACCTGCTCCACCGGGGACTCCTCCACGGGCTGCAGTGGATATTTGCTCCATGTGGGACCCATGGGTGCAGGGGGACAGCCTGCTCCACCAGGGGCCTCTCCACAGGCCGCAGGGGAACTGCTGCTGCCTGCCTGGAGCACCTCCTGCCCTCCTGCTGCACTCACCTGGGGGCTGCAGGGCTGGTGCTCACTCCCTGCTCTCCCAGCTGCTGTTGCACAGCATTTTTTTCCCCTTTCTTAAATCATCTCTCACAGAAGCACAACCAACATCACTTATTTGGCTTGGCTCTGAGCAGTGGTGGGTCCCTTTGGAGCCAGAAGAAACTGTCTCTTATCAGACATGGGGCAGCTTCTGGACCCTTCTCACTGAGGCCACCCCTGCAGCCCCTGCTACCAAAACCTTGCCACATAAACCCAATACAGCAGGAAAGAGACTTCTCAGCACCTTTCTCCAAGAGCATTTGAATTCCTGGAACTTGGCTCTTATCTCAGCTTGGGAAGTCCAGGCCATGCTGACCAACATACATCTTCGACAAAGGGCAGGAAATGGCCCTGTCAACTGCAAGGAGCGTACAGCAGCAAGAAAAAGCCCACCGCCACCAACGGGGCCTGTCAAACACCCATCGTGAGGTGCCCCTCCGGGAGAAGAAGGGTCCATGCTTCATCCAATGTTGCCTCTTTGGATGGAACTTGGTTACTTTTTCTATGGGTGTCTCATAAAACATCTAAAATAACTGTCTTCAGAATACAGCTTTCTTTCCATTCTGGGAATACTTCCAGCTTGTTGAGTTACAGCATCACCGCAAAGAAAATGGGATTTTACGAGTGTAATTACTGAAGACAGCTATCAGAAGATGGTAACACTTTAACTGTGGAGCTTCTGGGAGCTTTGGGGCAGTGCCCTGGAAGGCATATTCAGAGACTTTTGGCCTGATTCCGCACCCTCTGGGTACCATCAGGGCTCAGGGTCAGCCCTTGGAAGTGCTCAAGATTGTTTCAGGCTGCTGCCCAGCACTGGAATCAGCACAGGGCTCTCTGCCTTGACCTTGACCCTGGGCTGGGGGATGCTGTGGGACAGACACAGAACGGGGTAATGAGCTGGTAGGACTTGGCACAGCAGCACTGGGACAACAGAACTTTTACAGCAAACACTTAAACATTTGTTTCTATTTGCAGTGAGTAATATTAATAAGTTTGAATTCATTTGGCTCTCCATTCTCATCCCCCAAGTGTTTCTGTCTCCTGCTGCTTTTGCTGTTCTTCAGGCTGCCCCTCCTCCATCGCATCTCCTCTTGGCCAGTCACTCGCTATCTTCCAAAGCCCTCCAGCAACCTTTTTGTTTCCGCAGCTGGGCTTATTGCTCTTCTCTTCCTTCCTGTTGCGTACGCACTCCCCTTCCTGCCCCAGTGATGTCCTGGCTTCAAGTTTGCCAGTGTTGGGTTGCAGATTCCTTGGACAGGGCCCGGACCTGGCAGCATGCGTGGTGTATTCCTGGCCAGCTGTCAGTAACGTTACGCGCCTGAGCCCGGAGCAGCTCTTTGAATGCGTTCCCATGCTCGCCTCTTTGGCTCTGCTTGGCCAAGCTTCTTCTGTTACACCCTCAGCCCACTTGCAGAAATCACTTCTATCCTTGCAGTTCTTAAAGCCAGAAATGTAATTGCAAGCATATCAGTGACTTCCTTTTCTCAAGCCAGAACTCCCTAGCAAATCTTTTATTTCACAGGATGCTAAAAAAAAATTATCTTGATTTACAGCAAAAATGAAAAATGTGATTCCCAAACCTATTGTATATGACTACTTGGATTTCCTGCATAGGTCATTTTTTTTCTTCTGACTTTGACCAGAGCTTTAATGCATTGCCACACTTGTCAGTGCAGGGATACGTGAGCATGCACTTTAGGCAGGAAACAGTCTGCAGTGTTTGTGCGGTGCCAGAAGCAGCAGGGTCTCACCTGCAGCTAATACTATTTAGTGATAATGTAATGCCAACAACAGTAATTAAACATGAGTGTAATTTAGCATGAAGACTCTTTTAATTTAACTTTGTCTAAAGCCAGAGTGAGAGGAAAGCTATTTCAGCAGCTGTATTATCAGCCTCTGGCTGGTATAAGGCAGGTTGCATTTCCAGCCTCAGGGACATCACCTGTGCCTGAACTCAACCCCTGTCATGCATCCAGAGCCTAGCGACTGGGGTGCCTCTCCTGGAGAGCTCTGCAGAGCAATTCCACCCGCACGGCATCTTGGTTGTGTGCCGGAGACGCCTGTCCTTCGCTGCAGGTTCCCCTGAGACTGGTGGCTGCCAGCACCTGGGCTGGGTGCTTTAATTAATGTATACAAGTCCCTAATGCAACCGGCACGGGGACTGTTCATGTTCTCAGATGCAGGCTGGCAGCTGTGTTGGGCAGGAACTTCCACATGCTCTCTGCTTCTGGTCACATTTTGCACTGTTGTGTGGATTCAGGCAGGAGAAATCCAGAGCTCCCTTTACAAACGTGCGGCCACCAGCCAGACAGGACAGGACGTAAGCAATGGCATTACAGCATATAGGTCAGCTGTTGAAACACCAAAAAGCCTGAGAGGCATAGGAATACATGACTACTGCTGCACTTCTTGGCACTGTGGCCAGCCAGAAGAAGATGGTAGCAGAGGGACAAATCACCACCCTGCACTCATCTCCTCACCTGATGGGGTTCTTTACTAAGGGCTGCAGAGATGTTTAATGGCCTGTCCTGCGAGGGATAATTGCTTGCGTTTTGGATGTACCATGTAGGATGCCCCCACACTGATCCACTGCAGCAGTAGGGTAAGGAGTATCAACTAAATAAGGAACAAATTCTTTTTTTCTGAACTAGATTTTAGAGTTGTCTGCACCTGTGCTGAGCTGGCTGAGCCTGTGGCTGGTGCCTGTCGCCGCAGGAGGCCGACATTTTGCTCATACTGACTCAGAGAGGCAATTTCTGGGAAGCAGACTGAAACAAAAGTACCTGGGGCTGCAGGCGAAATGGAGCCACATTTTTATGTCGCAATTAACTAAAAGCAGAGAAAGTGCCTATGTCCTGCAGTGATTTCTCCATGCCTCATGGACTCCAAGAGGAGCTGCAATTTCTCCACTTGTCTAAGGGTGTGCCTGTAAATTATTATAAATATATATGTATTATTTGCCCCAAATTGGAAAAAAAGAAAAAAAAAATGTCAATTAACAATTTAAAAGAATTTTGTCATAAATTGCCCAATTTGAATCTCTTCTGCAATCCCAAACTTTCCATTGCACAACAAGTCATGTGGGAGATTTTTGCCAGCCTAATTCTCACCCTTACCCTTCTAAGTACAAAGATGGTAGTGTTGCAGCTTGATTCTGTTTTCTGTTCTAGTCAAACTGTTTAAGAATGTGCTAACGGTTCGTTCTTCTTGCAATTAGAATGACATGCAGCAATCAGATACTTTCCTACACTCCTGCAAAGTTTGCTGCAAAGGGGGGCAATGTAAGCACAGTGCTAGGAAACAAGTTACATATCTGTACAGAAAATCAATGGCAGTTAGCTGGCAAATTCCTTCTGGGATCTAGACCTGTATTTAATGCATGCCATTGCCTATTTGCAGGAAAAGAAAGACATGAGGGAAAGATGTTTCTTTCTTTCTGTTGAGTTCTCAAAGGATATTCTCAAGCATTTCATTTTCCACTTGGTTTTTGTATTAAAAATCCGAGTCTCTAAGGATCTACCTTTAAAGATTGCCTCTGAAGTGTAACAGGAGACACCACGAAATCCTGGCATCACAAAGCTCAGGGAAATGAGTTTCCATTGTGGATGTGCACAAATCTGCTTTTTGTTGAAGCGGAGCCTGAAAGGTGGCTGACGTTTTTATGGCTTGTGCTTGCAGCGCTCTGAGGCTTGTATTTCCCAAGCAGTGCAGATGCACCACTGCTAGCTCCTTGGAAGCTGCACTGTTTACAGGGCTCAAACTGGCTGGGTGTGTTTAACCCAAGTCGAGTCCCAGCAGATTGTGTTCCAGCCTTCTAATCACCATCCAAACAATATTTTGACGTAGGCTACCACCGAGAAAACATTGCCTGTTTGGGAAGGAAGGGTCAGCAACTTCTCGGTAAAGTAGGGCTTGGTCCGAGGTCAAGGCAGGATGTCAAGTCAGCAGGCCTGGGTCTGAACCAGAGAGGGACACGATCAGGCATGGCCAGAGCTGCAAGCTCACGCAGGGCAGCAGCCCGAGCTTTCAGCAGCTCTGAAGACCCCCAGAAGGCTTCTCACTGCACCCCAGGATCTGCATCTGTGCCATACTGGAGCTGGCCTCGGCCACAGGGCACTGAGCCCCAAGGATGGGATGAGGCTGTGTATGTGCAAGGCCCATGTATAGGGGAGTGACCTGTGGGTCCTGCGGTGCCGTGGGTCCAGGCCAGCTCAGCAGCCACCGCCGGGCTCCTGCAGGGCCCAGGCAGCACCGTGGGACTGAGCCGAGTCATAAGACAAATATAAATCCTATTGACTGAGCAGGCCTGCGCTGGCATGCAGGCAAGAAGAGGAAGCATCCACCATGGGGTTAGCCATGGGCAACGTTATATGGTAAGGGCTTCGTTCGTTGCAGGAAGGAGAATTAATTTTGCTGGTGTTGCAGAGAGCAAACCCAGTCCCACACAACTTCTCCTTCAGAGCCCTCGTCTCGGGCTGACTGGAGGGATGCTCCAGCAGACGTCACGGCACTGAGTCACACTACGGAGCGTTTGGAGCTATGATGGTGAAAGAGCTCACTCCTTTCTTCTGTTCTTAAACAGCAGCTTACTTTCCGGAAGAGGTCATAGATTACAAGAGAGGAAATACTGACACAGAAAGCTGCCAAGTGCTTACACTATCCTCCAGCTTGTCTTCTTCACACTCTGTATGAACGTTTCTCAAAGGCGCACTCTCCCATTATGTGCCTTGCCTGTGCTGCTGCTGCCTCAATAACCACACGTTCACCATGTCCCTACGTCTATCTGGCAGGGTGAGGGGCAGCAGTGCTCGGGCACAGGCTGCTGCCCCTTCCTGGCCACCCGCAGAGCTCCCAGGTCTCGTGATGCTCAGCCCCTTTCCAGGCAGGGCACTCCGAGAAAAGGGGCTCTGGGCTGTCTCTCCTGTGTCTCCCCCTCTTGCACCTCCTCTCCCACCTCAAGCCCTGGCGTTGCCCCTGGCTTTGCAAAGTCTGGGAAACGTCTGTTTTATGGCTTTCCTCTCTATAGCTCCTGCCCTCCAGAATCACTGTCGTTTATCTCCCTGCATCATCAACTCTCCACCCCTTTCAAATTCAATTGAAAGCACATTTTCTCCCTTGCCTGTGGTTCTTAAATTATATACTCAGCTCACTTCAAAATATCAATTCAGAAACTTGGCGAGGTGATTATTAATAACAGCTCTGTTCTCCTCTGGAGGAGAAATAATACTAGAAATATGTGAAATGTGTACACAGTTGTCATTCTCATTCTCCGCTTTTGCCAAACGCTATGTTCTTTACAGGAAATAAAAACAACCCTACACCCAGTATTAAGTGGCTGAGACCGTGTAATCAGCGAGGCACCACGCAGGATGAGGGCTGTATTCCTTCACATGTCCTGAAGCTCGGGGTGTTCACCACCCTCTGCGATGAATTAGTGCTTGGCAGTACGTAGCTCAGCAGCACATATAGGGCTAGACCTTAACAAGCTGCATACGCAGCAATCTGGAGCCCAGCTGAGCATGTGTGGTCTCTTCATTCACTTGTGTACACGATAGATATAAATATGCTTAATTAGTCATGGCAAATTGTGCTTCAGCTGTATGGTTTTTATCCCCGGGGTTCCCATGGAAGGTGGGCCAGGGCTCCCCAGGGACCCAGTGCTGGCAGCGCTGAGCTGCGGTCTGGCCTGCAAGCTGGGCTGGAAACTGCTTAGGTACATTTTTTTATTTCCTTTCCTCTTTTTTCTTTGTTTAAGTGTGCTTATTAACATGCAGCAGAGTAGTGAAGGCTGTTCCATGGCCCATAACACCACAGCATGTGCGGAGAAGAAGCTCTGGGGTCTGACCCAAAATAAACCCGTGTGTGTCTATGTGTGTGTGTGTAAAAAATCTATGAGTGTCCAGGCACTTTTAACTCCAGGTTAGCTCTGGGAGAGGAGAGGCCCCGGCCTCCCCACTCTGAACCCTCTGGTGTTCAGAGACTCGCAGGATGATGTGCCAGCACAGACCAAAGCTCCGGCCCGGCACTTCAGCCCCCAGGCACCGCGTGTTACAAGCATCTGTGCCAAGTACCTCAATATTATACTTTTTTTTTTTTTTTAATAAAAAGATGTAAATTGAATATTTCATATCAGCAAGAGCGTCCGGAGGACAAAGCCTGGTCACAGCAAGAGCCTTTGGCTCTGTGATGACAGGCAGCACTCGGCTGGCAGATGGAGACCTGCTCCCTACCCGCGTGCTACAAGCACTCCTGCCGCTATTGCTGATCCACACCGGGCACTCCCCTCCCACACAAATACGTTTTTTAAAGAAGTGGTGCCCATCCATTATTCGTAACACTCCTGTTTCAGCTCCCTAGCATGGCACTGGGGCCATACCACATGTCCACTGCAGCTTTGGGACAGATGGTGGAGGGCACCAGCAGCCACGCAGGATGGTCACCAGCACACCAAATGCTGGGAACCACAGTCCCCTGCTCAGGAAAATGAAGACCATCGCAGGCCCCTTTTGCCATGTCATTTGTTGTTAGAAGCTACGTTCACTGTTCCTCCGGACAGGCCTCAGTTTTGATTATCACTGAATTAATCTGCTTCATGCAAACGGCCACGTTCGTGTTCATTTATTAGCACAGAGTAGCATTTTCTCGTGGAAGGCTATGAGGTTATACACAGCAGTACTAAGCCCAAAGATGTGTGAAACAAAGACGTTCTGCTGCTAAAATACTAGTGCACTCCTCGGGTTAGGACTGCACTGAGATGTCCTCAGATTTGGAAAGACAAGCCAACAGCTGAAGGTCTCATGTCCCATAGTATGGGTTTGATGCCACCTTGTGGTAGTTTTATGTCCTGGTTTGAAAGGGGAGGTTTTCACTCTTTGAGGATGTTTCTCAAGTGCGTTCCCTATGAAAGAGAAATACAGTTTGGAGAAAGGATGAAGACATTACAGGCATCCTGCTCTGTCCTTGCCCTTCACTGCAGATTTGCTGCACTGTCACCCAAGGAATTGTTAACAAATGTTAGTACAAACTAAAAATATTCTCCAAACCTGGACTTCAAATTAAACTCACTACTATCGTGCTGAAATTACCTAAAGTACAAGGAAGTGAGCATTAGAGGATACACTGAGATACCCTGACTTAAAACTTTAGCCACTGTTGTCTCACCTAAGGACCTCAGATGAACACTTCCACCCAATTTGCAGCTAGATTTGGAAAAGCTCCCTTGGGGAGCAACTTCCATCTCCAGCCCAGCAGTCGTTATATGGTGTTACAGGTGTAATAAAGAGCTGAGTTACATCACCTTCTTAAAAGCAGGACAAGAGAATTTGAAAGGCTGCTACCACCATTTCAACTGAGGATTGGCTCTTTCAAGAGAAAATTGGTTCCTCTATCCTCTCGGTAATTTAGTCGTACTACAGCAGAGGATGATATTTGCCAGGAGAATTCATAGAGCATTTCAGCCTTTCATGCAGTAAATGGCCTGTGGTTGCTTCTGTTTGCCCTTTGAACTGTGGAAAAGACACTCTTTTGCAACTGACCAAATGCATTCTTCAGATGTTATAACATAAAACTGTCACATTTATCGAGTGAGTGATCATGGTCTATGTAAAAATCATAGCAAAATGACTCCTGGGTGCCCACTTCTTTCCTAGCCTCAGGCATCCTCAGATTTGAAATGGCACCACATCAGCCCCTGCAGAAATGCTAGATCCTGAAGGCAATAGAGCTGTGATGCTGCTGCAGCAGAGCTAATTACTCTTAGGTTTCCAGTTTGCTAATTAGCTTCCTTGTAAACTGTAATACCACAGGCATTTCATTTTTGGCTCCAGAACTATCTTGGACAGTGCCTGTCTTGGGGGAAGAACTTCTGCAAACCATGGCACTCCACTGTGCAGTGTACACAAGTGCTGTTTTAGTGTAAAGCTTAATGAAATTATGTTGGCAATGGCATGCAACAAAACCTTTAGTATTCAGTTGCTTGTCTGCAACAAGCTGAACACATTCTGGATGTCTAAATTAAGTGGCTTGTTAATTTGTTCTTCAGATGGGATGCTGCACTCGTTGTTATCATTTTGTGATAAGACCTATTCGACTGAAACTCTTCATCTCTGCTCTCTCCTTGAAATCTGCATATATGAATCTAATCACAATCCACGTAAACATTATGGTGAAAAAATATACTAGCTCTAAAAAGACTTTCATAATTGACCATATGAAGAGGCTTAAAAAGCTGAAATTCCTGAGAAAGGGGACACTGATGAGCAGCAGCAATACATGTATATCCTCTTAATCCACAAATGGATTTTGAAAAATGCAAGTTGATATATGCCTTATTAACAGGTATATTTCAGCAAACTTACAGACGATACTTTAAATGTCATGGGAACTTAAAGACTAATACAGGAAAACCAAATCTAACAAGAGATTCTATGCGTGAAGGAAACCAAGTGGACAGACATTTCTGACGAGCCTGTTCTGCCCAGAAAAGCGACGGGGCCGCCACCGTGGTGGCAGGACTCCTCAACTCCCTCCTGCTTGATCTGCCACAGGCAAACTTATCAGCGCCTGCTGGAGAAAGGGCTCTTGATGGGCTGTAGGCATCTATGAGAATCTCTTTCCCTGTAAGAAAATTGTCTCCTAGCCCAACAGACCTTGCCTTGGAAATAAAGATGTTTTGCCAAGGGAACGTATTTGCTGGCCATGCACATAATGCTCAGATGCCATGGTCTCAGACCCTTGAATCACTTCATGAGAGGAGTAAACACCTTGGCTGAAGATTGAGCAAGTGTAGCAGCATCTGTTGCCCCCAGAAGAACTGCCTCACATCTTTGTTGAGCTTTTTTTAAATCACAACAATTGAGGCAAATAAAAGGCTTTCACTGTGTTTAGCTTCACTTCCACAGCCAACAGATGTGAAGGGAAGAAAGACGTTCTGCTGTTCAGTGGAGACACGGCAAACAAGGGGAATCCAGCTCAGGCAACAGTGATTAAAACACACATGAATCAGCCTTCCTCTCTTTGGGGAAAGACTCATATCTGTGTCATGCCTTGCTGAGAAGTGCAGGAGTGTGAGAGAGGTGCATCCAGCCTTGTCCCCCTCCCATCCCAACCTGGTCCCTCTCCCATCCCAACCTGCCGGCTCCAGGCAGGGCTTGCAGACACCACAGGGTTTCAAAGCTCTTGCCAGATGGCCATGTTTAAGCAACACAAATCCCACTGCACACTGGTCTGCCTCTGATCTTGTATGTCAGAAATAAAGCCATCTGGATGTTCTGCCATCAGATTCCAGAGAGGACAAACCAGGACAAAGTTCACCACTGCTGAAAATCTCAACCATAATTATCACTTTCACAGAAAAGACAGAATATTGCTCTGAGTAATATATCTTATTAGAAGTCCTTTGTCTTTGTAAACCTGCTATAAACCCTCTGAAGATAGCCGCAGAGAGACTCCCACATTAATTTCACTTGACTTTGTGTCAGGCCCACACAAGGTCGGCATAGTTGTTCCAGTAAATGAGCAATGCCTTTCCAGTAATAAGCACTGGGAGAATGGTATCTTCTGGCTTTTGGCAAGCAGCATCCCTTTAGCTGCAGCTGCTTTGGGGCCAGCTCACCAGTTCGGGTGTCAGAGCACTGCTGCCATGCCCTGCCCCAAACCTTTCCTGCATCTACAGTCACAGACTTTGGGTTCCTGCCACCTCACTGCCAGCTCCCAGCTCTGTGTGCCCGCCTGGGTTTCTGTTGTAAGCTGCCCCCTTCCCCGTGGCCTGCCTTCCTCTGCTGCTCCAGTTTCGGGGAGGGATGAGATCTACCTGAGGGCACTCTGCCCCATGACTCACGGAGCATCTCCCGGGGGTATTTTAGCTTTCTGCGCGGAGCGGATTATTCACGTTTTGTTTGCTGACTCAACTTATTTTTAGTTGACAGAAACAGCTGTGAGGGGGAGAAGAAATAAGGAACAAAAGCCGACAGCGTGATTAACTCTTACACTCGAAACACTTCCCAGCTAAAGGGAGCTAAATATTTCATGAGTGCTCGATGCCACTCTGCCATGCCCCAGGAACGTGAGGCAGCAATGTGGATGGAGGTGGTGGACGTGCACGGGGGGAAGTCTTCCACAGCAGCTCCTGCATTCAGGACTGTATTCACACCCGTGGTTGCTGCACGGCTCTGGGGTGGGCACGAGGGGGGGAGCCACCCGAAATAAGGCACCGAGCCGCCTCAGCTGGGCTCCCCCAGCCACCAAGCTGGAGCACCGGTGATACCTCAGAGCCCCCCAACCCCTCCCGTGGGAGCATCCAGAATGTTGTGTGATGAAATACGCTCCTAAAACCTCGGGGTGTCCTTAAATAAAACTCAGAGACACGCTACCAAATAAAGTTTATTGAAGCTATGCTGGGCCCTGCGGGCCCCGCCTGGCACCGCCTGAGGGGAGCGGGCGCGCAGGCCGCGCCTGTTGCCATGGCAACGGCCGCCCCGCACACTGCGAACGGGGGGGGGATGTTGGGGGGGGGGGGGGGGGGGTCCTTGCTCTCCGCACGCATGCGCCGCAGCCGCCGTGCCCGCGAGGTGCTCGAACCGCCAACTGCCCCGATTCGAATTCGCATCCTCGACGCCCAATCGCGGCCCGCGGGGCGGGCCCGGCCCCGCCC
Organism: Aythya marila; assembly: GCF_965140915.1. Classification (NCBI taxonomy): domain Eukaryota; kingdom Metazoa; phylum Chordata; class Aves; order Anseriformes; family Anatidae; genus Aythya; species Aythya marila. The sequence goes on along the minus strand of NC_139056.1, from coordinate 5,072,455 downwards.
CCCCGCGCCCCGCCGGCCAATCAGGCGGCCCGCTGTGTTTAAAAAAAAAAGTGCGCGCGGCCGGCAGGCGTCGCTCAGCGGAGCCGGGCCGACGGCGGAAAGGGGCGGGGCTTCCGCCACCACCACCACCCCCAGGGTGGGCGGGGCCTTCGGGGATGGGGCGGGGCTTGGGGCGGGGCCGGCCGCGCGCTCCTTCCCTGACCCTCGCTGAGCGCCGAGGGGGCGTGGCCGAGCCCCGGGGACGGAGCGGGCAGCGCGAAGCCCCGCCCCTCCGTGACTAAACCCCGCCCCTCCTCCTCTAAGCCCCGCCCCCCGTAGTGATGCCCCGCCCCCGCGGCGCCTTCCCCTCAGAAGCGCTCCGGGCGCCGCCGCCGCCGCCGCCGCTCGGTCCCCGGGGAGGCGCCGCGATGAAGGCGGGCGGTGAGTGCGGGCCGCGCCGCCCCGGCACCCCCACACGCAGCCCCCCGCGGCCCCTCAGCTCCCGGGGAATTCCAACCGGGGCGGGGACGGGGCCTCGGTGGGCTCCCGGGGTGGGGGAGGCCGGGGGGGGACCGGCGGGGAGGCTCCCGGAGGCGGCCGGGCCCCGGCGGCGCTGCCCCTGCCGGGAGGGCTCGGGCTGGGCTCCCCCGGGGCCTGTGGAGCCGGGAGGGGTGCGGGGGTCCCGTCCGTTCCCTTCCCGGTGTGTGTGGGGGGAGCCGCGGGGCAGCGCTGGGCCCCGGGGCTGTCCGGGTGCGGGGTTGCAGAGGAGCAGGTCGAGGGGAAGGGAAAAAGGAGAGAACACCCCCTAAAAATTCCCCGTGCTCCCCCTTTAGCCGTTTCTCTCACCGTGGGGAGAAGCAGGGAGCGGTGCCGCGGGCTCAGCTGCTGCCTTTGGCCCCCACAGATCAGACAGGGCGGTTTGGTGTGTTACAGTGCTGCTCTCACCCCGGTGCTCTCATCTACCTCAAAATATCTCCACATGAGAAATGAGCCGGTGAGAATAGGGCCGGCAGCGCTAGCTCAGGCGTGCAGCACAGTGTTGGGGTCTCCAGCAGAGCCAGAGAGTCTCCTAGGATGCTTCTTTTGGAAGAAAACTAAATAAATTTCCCAGGTATAACCTCTTTTTGTGTGAGACTTGAACCAGATTTGAAAAGTACAACCGAGAAGCCCTCTGTGGCCAAAACGAAGACCTTTAAGTGGCCCTCTGATTCGTGGGGCTCAGGCTTTCACTTCAGAATTTAGTTTTGGAGCCCCCCATCTGTGAAGGAAACGTTCAGCCACCTTCAGTCTCAGCAGTGGCCTCTGTTGCCCGAGCCTCTGCCTGCCCTCAGTCCGGGTGGCAGCCCAGCACTGTGCTCTCAGTAGCAGATGGAGAAAGGTTTGTGTTTCCTGTCCTCAGAGAGCAGTACGCTGTGCTCCCCTTGGGTTCGCCCCTCTCGGCTAATGCAGTGAGGGTGAACTCTTAACGAGCAACAAAAGTAGCCAGCGCCCTGGTCTGTGAGCTCTACAAAACGGTGAAGACTTCAGAGAAAGGTTTCCTGGTTCTTAGAGCTCTTCTCTGAGTACCCGTGGCAGCAACTGGCTGCCCAGGAAGGTGGGCTTCTGGCGTCAGCAGGTTTAGTGGGTCTTAACTTCCTAATCGAGCCGGTCACATTTCAAGGTCTGTTATCAATTGAGGAGGAAAAAAGTTGGGAGGTGGGGGAGGTAAATGGAGTTGTAGTGGTGACAGTTTAACTAAACAGGCAAATGGTGGAGTTAGGGCGCAGGAGGCTTCTCCTGGATGAGGAGTGTTTGAGCTGAATGGCGTGAGCCATCCTTCCTGAGCATCTCAGCTTAACTGACTGAACTGAACTAAGAAAAATTGAACCAGTCGCTTCTTCACAGCTAAGCCTTACAGCATTCTGTGACGGGCTCAATCTCTACAGTTACTGTTTGAAGAAGTATTATATGCTGCAGTCAATAGGTACTTGATCAGATGCGTGTTTGTGTGCATGTACGCTGTAAGTGCCTTTTTTCTTGTACTATTCCATCACTAACTGAGGTGTTCTGTGGTTTTGTTTCCCAGTGATTCACTGTAGGTGCTCCAGGTGTTTTTCTTTCCCTTCAAAGCGGAGGATAAGAAAACGGCCCCGCGTCCTGACGTTGCTAAGCCTGCCCGAGGACGTTCTGTTTCATGTTCTGAAAGGCCTTCCTGCTGAGGACATCCTCTCGGTCAGAGCTGTGAGTCTGCAAGTGCTTCTCCTCTGTTGCATGCAATGGCTTATTTCTGCCATTAGGAGCCAGGACTGCATACAGGAAAGTCTGTGTCCAAGTAAACCTGAAGGAAGGCAAAAAATACATGCAGTAGCTGGGTATTTGGTATCCTAGTAACTTTATTTCTTGCTACTCCAAGCTTCAAAAGAGTAGCAGTGATATTTGTTTGATTTGTGCAACTTTTCTGTGGAAATTGTCTTGCCAGCTCACTGGGACTGAACAAGTTGATTTGGTTTAGCATCTTTTGCCTTAGTGATGGTTAGACAGCAAGAGAGTTATGATCAACTTGTGATTAATTAGTTACCTATATAAAATTAGATCACAAGGAACTATTTCTCCTTTGGTCACTTTACTTTAACAATTATTATTTTACACTTCTTCCCCAACCCTGCAGGTGCACTCACATCTTAAATACCTTGTGGATAATCATGCTAGTGTTTGGGCATGTGCAAGTTTTGAAGATGTATGGCCTTCTCCAAAAAACCTGAAAGTGTTTGAAAGGTAAGCTCTAAGAATCAATATTCCCCTGAAGTTGTAGAGGAGGATGTTTCAAGCTAGATATACAGCTCTAATAAATCTTCACTACAAGTGAGAAATCTGCCTACCCTTTTTTTTTTTTTTTTTTTTTTTTTTTTATGGAAGTCTTTCCATAGGGCAATGAAGAATTATTGATTTCACGTGTAAGCTGCAAATAATTGCATACACTGAAGTTATTTCTCTCCAAGGGCATTAGTATTCCATGTTAGAACATGACACATTAACTGAAACGTTACAGGTGCTTCCATAGGAACGTGCAAGTGAGATCATAGGATCAAGAGCATAACTGTATTTCTGGGTCCTGGTTGTTTTGGTCACTTCTTGTGCAACCCACTGTACTGAAAAGCAGATAAACTTCAGTGTTAAAACAAGTGCAGTTTAAATGGGTAAATTATAAAATTAAAAAAGGAAGCACCATAAAAAGGAAGGAGAGTGTCTTACTCATCTGATTTGAAGGCGATGAATCAATATAAATGTCATGCTAATTGTTCTGCTTCTGGTTATTGCCTCTGCTCTGATGCATGTATCATCTTCTTTCTGAAGAAGATTTGTCTGAAAATTGGTCTGGAAGGGAGGAGCACAAGGGCTTGAGGCATGTCCTCGATGGCGCAAGTACTGAAGCATATTATTGTAATCTTGTATTGGGGATGTTGCTTGGGATTGGGAAACTGTTCCTGTGAATTGTCAAATTATCCTGGACATGGACGTATGAAAGGGTTGCAGCAAGAAAAGCCACAGCATAATTTGCCTTTAAGTTAGGTAGTGAAAGCACGTATGCTGGTGGCTGGTGAACAGCAGATTCACAGCTTGGCCTCCACTGAAGTAACTTGTCTGCTGATGTGGGCCTGAAAACACCTACTGACTTCAACCTGAGGTATCTTCTGTGTTCCCATTCAGGGCTGCTGAAAGGGGTAACTTTGAAGCTGCTGTGAAGCTGGGAATAGCATACCTGTACAATGAAGGCTGTAAGTGTGGGAGCTTGTGCTTGGGTCCTTGGGGAAGACGGCATAATGGAAAGAACTAAAGACGAGCTGATGGCTTGTAGCTACAGATCAGACTAATTCCCTCATTTTCACTGGCGACTTGCAAAGCTATTTCTCCAGTGCCTTCAGCAATGATGTTTTTGTACTCAGGTTCTAGAGCAGTGATGTTCAGAGCCAGTTTGCTGTCTTAAATGCGTGGTTAGGTCTCCTGTGTCATCATGCCTCTTCAGTTTTATCTTTCAGTACAACTTAAGAACTGGGCACTAAACTGCCAGGTGTCCAGTGCCGTGGTGTATGGTGCACAGGGCTTTTAAAACAACAAAATTAGTCTGTGCAAAGCCTACGAATTCATGTTTAGAAGTCATCTTTTGTAAACTCCTGGTCAAACTTGGCTACTTAACTAGTCTGTTGGTTGTAACAAAAGGGACTGATGGCAGGAGGAACCTCCTTGCTGAGGGTGCTAGCAAGGCAGGTAACTTGCACACTAATTCGTTTGTGCAGTGACAGGAATTAACATTGCTTTGAGTGTTGGTATTTGTAGAATGCCTCCTGGGTTTAGGGCTTTATGTTCCTACAGACTAATTATTATAAGATTTGTCTTCTCTTGCCATCTCCCTGATCTTTAAAGCTTTAAGGGGAAAATACAATCCAATCTTTTCCTGGTGGTATCTCATTTTCTCTCTCAGCCTGACTAAATGCCAAAATCATGTTGTGAATAAACTCTGAACTCTCCATTTTTTTTATTGTTGTTTGTTTAGTGTCCATCTCTGATGAAGGTCGTGCAGAAGTGAATGGATTAAAGGCGTCTCATTTCTTCAGTCTGGCAGAGCGTTTGAATGTGTGCGCAGCCCCATTTATCTGGCTTTTTATTCGTCCTCCCTGGTCCTTGAGTGGAAGCTGTTGTAAAGCTGTGGTCTTTGAGAGTCTTAAAGCAGAGTGTCAGTTGGAGAAGGTAAGACTGCCTTCTGCCCTTGACTTTAAGACAGGCTGGTAGCTGCACCTACTTCTTTTGGAAAAATTGTTTTCATTTCCCCAAGGAGCTCCTATGCTCTTGCTGTTTAAGTGACTGAGGATCAATCATCTTAATGAATCTGCTGCCAAAGTACACAGTATATCATGAGTACCAGAGGCCTTGTGCTGTGTCTTCTGAGAGATTCAGTACTGTGTCAAAGATGACAAAACATTGAGAAAAGCCAGGGGGAAGAATGAAAGAATGAAAGGCAAACAACTTTACTCTGGAATTAATAGCAAAAAGTTGCTATTGTTCCTTGTTTATCTTTAGCAATACTTTATCTTGATGCTTTTTTTCAGGCTCAGAAAGGATCTATTCTCTACTGCTTGGCTAAGGTCTTGAGTCTCTTTGAGGTGAGCAGTGTTTCTGATTTGATATGTTTGAGGATTCTGAAAGTGACTTTTATTGATGCTAATGCTGTGTTTGCCTCGAGTGAAGAAGAGAAAAGTCATCCAAATGTTCTTATCTTCCTCAAGTGGCGTAACAATTTCTGCTCTCGTGGGCTTAACCCAATAATTGTTTAAAGGAACATTATCAACTTAGTTTATCCAATTTTAGAAACAATTAAATTAATTTTAGCACGATCATGGGCTTGCTGTGTGGTCAGGTCTTACAGGAAGCCTTCCATTCATAATGAGCATCAAACACACAAAAATGGCCTTCAGTAGTGAACGAGGTAAAACGATTTTGTCTGGCTGAGGAAAACCACTGCTTCCTGAGATGGAATCTTTAAATGCTGAGTGGATGTTGGAGCAGCCCTTATAATCTGGAGTGGACTCACAAGTTGTTGATTCTGCTCTCCAGTTCTTAGTACAGAGCCATTCTGTAGCTTCTGAAGTATTGAGATCTGTCTGGACAGCATAAATACAGTCACGCCTTTCCTTCTTAGGATGAAGAAAAAAGGAAAGAGTCCCTTGAAATGTTTGAAGAATCTTCAAAGCAGGGTTGTTTAAACAGCTCCTACCTCCTTTGGGAAAGTAACAGAAAGGTTGCTGTAAGTAATTTTGTTTCTCAAAAAAAATTTTCACTGTAATGTCTGAACCTTTGTCCTGTGCAAGGAACATATGGAGAAAGACATCGCTGTTTCTCAAATCTTACTTTCTTCATAACCAAGAATAGTAAGAACATTCACAAATGAGCTCTGGTGTCTGTCTTGGTGTTTAAAGTAAATGAGTCTACAAGTAGTTGTAAAAGGTGTTAGCAGTTCTTTCATAGTGAGCCTACTAAAGGCATAGAGACAGCTGGCCAGTGATCAGGTTGCTCACTTGGGAACAAGAGTGGGGAGATTGCCTGCGTTGTCATTTAAAAAAAAAAAAAAAAATGCCAAAACTAGTATGTTGGAATCTCCTGTAACCTGTCTCATTTCCTGCAAGACCCTGGGCAAGAGCTGAAGAAAGTTTTTCTTAAAAACAGTGTTGTCATGGTGAGAAACAGAACAGGCAGGTTGCTGAAATAATAGAGGTACCTGCAGGTACTGTTTTTTTCTCTAGATATTAGTACTTCAGTCCTTCTGTTTGTTCTGTAAAGGTAATGGTTTTTGAAATGTGTTTACATTCTCCTCTACAGATGTCAGATCCTGGCAGGTACCTCCAAAGTCTCAGGAAGCTACGGGACTATGCAGCAAAGGGCTGCTGGGAAGCACAGGTAAGATAACTTATTTTTTTCAACCCCCACACCAGAAAGCTATCTTCATTTGGTCTTATCTATGCTCTGTCACTATAGGCTTAGACTTCTCCCTTCAGAAGCAGGGTCAAAATTGCTGAATAATATCTATATGTGTGTGTATATATACTCTGCAAATCACCCTCCTTTGGAAAATACTGCACTTCTCCTTGGTACAATCCAAGGGTTAAGCTTGTGATAGACATAAAGGCCTGCCCCTGAATTACATGTGCAGTGTTGGGTATTTTAGCAAGACTAACAACTACAAATTATCTAGCAGTTCTCTCAAGTAGTTTCTCTTGTTCCCTCTTCTCAACAGGAAAATTACAGGACCATTCTAAGCTGCTTTATTTTGCATTTGGTAAAAACCCTTTCTTTTGTGTTTTCTCTACTACAGATAGCTTTAGCCAAAGCTTGTGGGAATGGAAACCAGCTAGGATTAGAGCCAAAATCTTCCAGTGAAATGGTGTCTCAGATCTTTCAAGCCTCCCTTCCTATCAGCAAGCAAAGTATCTTCACTGTGCAGAAAAGAATAAATGAAACAATGAGGTAAAAACTCAGATCCGGGAGTCAGGCCACACAGCAAAAAACTATTTCCCTTTACATCTGTAGAGGGGAAGCACACCTAGAATGAGGTCTGTTGGAAGATGAAATCTTTAGCTTTACTCCTCTGCAGTTCATTATGTGCAATCAGGTGCAAGCTAGTGCGTCAGCAGTGTGAACGCTCAGCACTCCGGTGCCTGGGCACGCTCCCTGGCCTCCTGTTTAGGGGATGGAGGAAGGATCTTGGGGCAGGCTGGGGGTAGGTGGGAACGCCTTGTGCACAGTGTGGAGTTGTGTAACCACAGCCGTGCCCTCTCATGCGAGTGGAGCAGTAGTTGTCTCACAGTTCAGGTTGGGTATCAGGAAAAGGCTCTTCACCGAGAGGGTGGTCAGGCACTTAAACAGGGCTGTGGTCTTGTCTTTGAACTTTTAATTGGAGGAGGAATTCAGAAAACTAGGGAAAGGGAGGGTGTTTGGGACTGATTTGAATGGCTTCTAACTGGGCGGGATGTGTCTGTCTTTGCCATCTAGGTATATCCTGATTGATTGGCTGGTGGAAGTGGCTACCATGAAAGACTTCTCTTGCCTGTGCCTGCACATGACAGTGGGATGTGTGGATCGCTATTTGAAGCTGCGACCTGTACCTCGATCCCGACTCCAACTTCTGGGAATAGCCTGCATGGTTATTTGCACACGGTAGGGTTTCTGACTCATGCTGAGAGGTGGTTACTGTGATCATTCAAATTCATTTGTGCAGCTCAAGCTTTTTTCCCCATGCTAATAATAGTACTGGAAAGAATCTTTGGCTTCCCTCTACAATGACTGCTGCTTGAACTGAATTCAAATACAAACAGTCCCAGTCTCTGCAAATGAGGCACAGAATATTCCTTGAACATGTTTTTTAATATGAAAACAACTCCATAGTGGTGGATAAGCCTAAATGCATTCCATCAATAACTGAAATCTTTCACACTCTCATCAGCATGAGGATCCCTGTAAGGAACAACTGCAGCAGTGTTGTTACCTAGTTCAGTCTGTTATGCTCAGATGAACAGAAGGATGTGGTGGATAATTACTCTTCTCTGTTAATTACCTCAATATCTTGCATCTTAACCTAAGAAAGGTTTTATAAATGAAGAATTAGCAATGTCCTAGTAGGTGGTTTGAGCTAAAAGGTGAAATAAATGAAGAATTGCTATTTATTCTTTCCCAATCAGTACTTGACTTTATAAGGTACTTATTAAAGTTTAACTCCTTGGCCTTCTTGAATGCATTTATTGGCCACAGAAAGAAACAAATAGTGCATAAGTGCACAAGCTCACTCTCTTCTGGGGTTAACTGTTAGTATTCTTTGATGTTGCAGTTTCATCAGCAAAGAGATCTTGACAATACGGGAAGCTGTGTGGCTAACGGACAACACATACAAATATGAAGACCTGGTGAGGATGATGGGCGAGATCATTTCTGCCCTGGAGGGAAAGATAAGGGTGAGTTTGGAAAGTGGAGGGAATACTTTGCCTGTAGGGCTCTTGTAATTAGTGCTTCTTATCTAAGACATTATTGTTTTATGCAGATGTTCTTTATTAGCTATGGAGGCCATGCATGTTTAAGAGCATGCAGATGCAAAGCTGTCTCTCTTTCTGTAGAGATTAATACTTAGGTCTCTTGAGACAAGTTGAAGACACTTTTCTGCTGGAGAATGTTTCAATGTTAGTGTAGTATTAAAAAAGGAAAAAACACAAATGAAAATGATGTCTTCTGGAAACAACTGTTCTAAATACTTCGTGTTTGTCTTGTATTGCCAACCTCTGTTATCCTTTGTATTAGATACCTACTATTGTGGACTACAAAGAAGTACTGTCAAACATAGTCTCACTGGAGAGAAGAACTCTGCACCTTTACAGCTTCATTTGCGAACTGTCACTCTTAAACACAAGCCTTTTTGTGTATTCCCCAGCTCGCCTGGCTGCTGCGGCACTGCTGCTGGCTAAGATACTACACGGTCAAGGTAAGGAAAGCCCATTCGGAGCAGATTGTCGGATGTCAGTCTGCCTTTCCCTTTTAGGGTGCCTTTTGCTTGTTTACTTGGAGTTTAACCAAGATGTCCCAGTCACTGTGGGGAGGCCGGGTGGAGAGGAGAACAGGTGTAAAATTTGAAAAATTAAGAGTTGAGTTCAGTCTATTTGACTTCTTAATAGCTGTGATGAACAAGAGTATTAGCATCAGCCAATGCAAGTCCAGTGTTTAAACAAGTCTGAAGATTTCTGCCATTGTCTACGATGTAGGATTATATTTAGGTATATCTTAAGTTTTTCACGTAAAGCTATCCTTGAAGCTAATTCTTAACTTAAACTGTGTAGAGGCAAAAGCTCATGGCAATCGTTATCGCTTGATCTTTATCCCATAAAGAAATCTGATTATAGAAACATGAAATGGTAATGCCTGTTCTCTTCTCTAGCACATCCCTGGACCAGCCAGTTGTCTGAGTGCACTGGCTTCTCTCTTGAAGACCTGTTGCCCTGTGTGCTAAGCCTCCACCAAAAATGGTAAGACTTCTGGAACTCTTTTGGGACGAAACATGAGTGTGTGTATTCCAGCTCTCGCATCCATGCTGCATCCATAGGCAGCCCTTCCCCATGAAGGAGGTGGCTTTGGGAAACTGCCTTGCTCTCTCTACCATGAGGCACTGAAGTCTAGGGGCCGCTTCACTGACAGTTACTCTGTTTGTCCTGGTAGTGGCCCTGGGTTACAAAGACCTGGTGGTCCTCAAGTTAGTTCCCTGGTGAAATGCCAACTTCTTCAGCACAGAGCTAAGGTGGACAGAGGGAATGCACATAAACTGCTAGGTTTTGCTGTCACTGTTTCATGTAATTCATTCTAAGACTAGGACTTCAATCTGTCTTTGCAGTTTCCATGATGAGGTCCCAAAGGATTATAGGCAGGTGTCCTTAACTGCTGTGAAACAACGATTTGAAGATGAGCGTTATGAAGAAATAGGCAAAGAAAAGGTGGGTTAGCTCTCTGTTTCATTTGCTGAAGCTGGACACCCGGAGCAAAGCTACCATGTGGCAGGATGTACAAAACTTCACAGAAGGGGAAGTGGGTTTTAACTTCAGGTTTTTGGAAGAGAGAACAACTAGGTAAAGTTGTGGCTTTTAAACTTCCCCTGCTGGGATTGTAACTGTAGGGTTGAGAACGTGTAGGAAGAACTCACCAGGATAGCTTACTTCTAGAAAAATAAGGATAAAATAGCTGTCTCCTGGCAGAGGGAATCACTTGATCTAATTCTTACTGACCCTTTATTTTTCAGATGATGAGTTACAGCCAGCTCTGCTCAGTGTTGGGTGTGAAACAGGAGGACCCGGAGCCCAGTCCTTTGCACACGAATGTGGTGGAAATTGAGACTTTCCTTAGCTCTCCCTCTGGAAAGAGAACTAAAAGGCTAGTATAAGTCATTGCTTTAAATGTCTCTGAAGACATGAAGATGTCTCCTCTTTCCTCCCCTCTGGTATCCTCAGGTTCTATTCTTAGATAAGATCATTTTTTCTGTAATCGCCTTAATTGGCATACCTATTAAAAGAGCTGGAAAAGTAGATCTCTTTTTTTAATGCGTGACTTCTGCATTTCTTTGCTACAGGAGGAGGGAAGACAGCATTCAGGATGACAGAGGCAGCTTTGTGACTACGCCTACAGCTGAACTGTCCACCCAGGAAGAAAGCCTTCTAGACAACTTCCTGGACTGGAGTTTAGATTCCTGCTCAGGTTATGAAGGTGATCAGGAAAGCGAAGGCGAAAGAGATGGAGATGGTGAGGCTTTTATTCTCCTTATAAAAACTAGACAAGAATTAAAACTGGCTTGTTATCTTTGGTTAAAACTGTTTCTCAGGCACCAGGAGCCTGAACTTTCAGCAGAAGGTCAGCTGGAAGAACTCTTCCCCCTTTCCCCAGTGATTATAACTGTTAAACTGTTTTAGGAATATACAGAAGAAAAGGAACATACTGCTTCAGAACATAATGAGGGATTTTGGTAGTGGCTTAGCGTTTCAAGACAGTATTTTCAGATACAACAGTAGGCCAAACCTGATGAATGGGATCACTTGTAGCCAATTAAACATTATTATCTGTTTGTTCTGCTGATGCAGAGACTGGCCTTTCACTTTGCAAGCAGTTGTTAGGCAGTACCTATCCAAACAGGCTGATGGGGAAACAGTCTACCCTCCTGTCCACGTGTAAGAAGACACACAGTTCATACTTGTATGTTTTTTTTCTGCTTGACTGTGCTGAATGCCTGCTTGGTGATGCCCAAGTCATAACCAACCTTTCCCTTTTATCACCCTTGCAGTGACAGGTCCCAGTGGAATCTTGGATGTGACGGTGGTGTACGTGGACCCAGCGGAGCACTGCTGTCAGGACTCCAGTGATGAAGACAACCTCTCTGCAGAGTGGTCTGAGCATGCGGCACCGCAGAGGAAGGCCAAGACAGCGGATGACACTCACAGAGTTTCAACATATCTTGCCCCAAGAAACCCTAACCGGGAAGGGAGCTCGGGCTACTCTTCCATCAATGGTGCTAGTCCTACATCTTCTGTAGAAGGCAGCTGTGGAGTACCTCTCAAACCTACCTCAGCACTGTCTCTTGGCAGCGCCATGAACAAGGAGCCATGCCTGCCTCGTTACTTGGAATCATGTTTACAGTCAGTGTGTGCTAGGTCTAGTGATGGCAAGTGTGACAGAAGGCAAGTCAAACGAAAAAACATAGCGGAACACAGTGAAGGAAGGGTGAACTTGGGCTTCTTAAGCCTCTGACTTCACGCTTTTTACTTCTCTAGGTTTCCTGGAAACAGTATTTCTGTCATAGTCGTACAGGGATGATAGTGAATAATTGACAATACCTCCAAAAAGAGCCCTTCCCCTCAACTTTGCCTATCATGATCTGCAAGCCTGTCTTTTAATTCTGTAGCTCACTTCTGGGCTGTTTCCTTCCTTGATATCTGTCTTTTTTTAAGTATCCCCTATTGTCTGGTCCTGTGCAAATTAAGATCCTTTTCCACTGATGAAATGTTATAGCTTGTCATACCTCACCAGTTAATTCTTGGTGATAGGAAACTTGTCATGTCCCTTGCTTCACTGTGAGGCCTGGCACTATAAAAGAAAGGAATTTATTTTTGGTTGCCAAGTTACTAGATGTAACACTATGCTTGAATTCTTCCATTTGAAAAACCTTTTTGAGGTTGTGCTGCCTTTTTTTTTCCCAGCCAGGTACTATATCAAGTCAGCTGGTGCTTCCCTTGTCTGTGTGTGTGTATATATACTCTTTGCTGCACTGATCTAAGGTTTTTATGGATACAATCAAGAGGTAAATGAAGGCTCACAGCAGGTCTGAGCTTTTATTTTTTTAACCTACCTCTCACATGGTTTTAAGCCCTATTTGCCTCAGGCCTTAGTTGCCATATGTTCCCTCACCTGAAAAATCCTCCTCCTGTGCCTTATGCTTCACTGCCCGATGCTACAGTAATGTGATCTCCATGAACTGTTAGTCTATGCTGGAACTGTGTGGTTAAGCTGCCACCTCCAGCCAGTGGCAAAACTTCATTTCCTGTCTTGCACAGTCTTCCTTGCTATTTCTATTAACGTGTCCTGAAATAAAGCACAAATCACTTGAACACTAGAAACAGGCATCAAGGTAGTAATGGCAAACATTCTGTCGTACAGAAAGCCTTAACTTAATTTTTATTGTAACTGGATCCTAATTCACAAAGGCAGCATCTACTTTTCTTACAAAGAAATTATCTTCTGTGCTGTATCCATAGTGATGCTGACCCCAGCCTAGCCAACCCTGGTTAAAGCTCTGTCAGCCTGTGAATGTTGGGAAAACAGCCTTCTTTTTAAAAACATAGTGAGCATTCAAATACCAAGGTATAAGACTTCCAGGAGATGTCAATGAACTTAACACTGGAACTGGACTCCATGATTCTTCCTTTGTTTAGAATTTACTGTGGCAGATGGCAACAGTTCAGATACACACAATGTAGTGACTTTTTTATAAAACTTTTTTTTTGTATAAATAGATGGCTCCTTGTATTACTTCTGTGGATGGTATCCCCTTCGCCTACTGCACTGAGCTGGGGCTTGGAGAGTTAAGGTACTGCTTAGGGATGAAGTCAGGGTTTAGCTCTGAGCCAAGTTGTTAGGATTGAGTTCCAAAAGGGACAGCCTGTAGGCTATTTACATGAACAGCATGAGCAGCTGGGAGAGCATCCTGCAAATTGCCATTACATGGCAAAAAAAAAATTAGATGGGGCTCAAATCACCATCACAACTCTATAGCATCCCCAGAAAGAAAGCCTCCAGAAATGTCTTGAACATGACAAATAACTGCATGACAGGGGGCCTTAGGTGCTTGTCTGTAAAGTTTATTATAAAACAACGTACTGCCACTGTTGTCACTTAAAGTCCCTGATTTAGTTTCTTTGTGCCCTTCTCCTGGTGGCTAGAGTGCACTTCTCCAGCTGTTTACACTAACTTGCCACGCAGGAGCATCTTCACAGTAGCTTCTTACAGCAGTGGCTCAGCATTCAGTAGCATGTTACATTAAAATTAGAGGAAAATGCTTTTAAAAAGTCTTTCTCTAAACCAGGTAGGTAAAAGTTAAATGTCTTCTGAAAAGGGGCTCACACTGCAGAAAGTTTTGAACTCTGTTCTCCAGTCCAAGTTTCCTTGATCTAAAAGAAAAGGCACAAACAGGAATATTAACCAGCATTTGTACAATTCCTTCCCAGAAATCTGTTCCTGGGGCTCCTGCTTAATCCAGAGGCCTTAACTGAGGCAGGCCCAGAGTAGACGTAGATTTGTCTTTGTATTTATTTGTATTGTATCTCTTATCAAACCTTCACCTTGGCATGAAGTGTTTCATGGACAAAATAGAGCACTTGTGCCTACAGAGCTGCACTAGAAGCTGGCTTTATGAAAAAGAACTACAAAAGGTACAGCCCAGATTCTGGATTTTCTTTTTTTTCTTTTTTTTTTTTAAAAAAAGACCACATCAATCTGTACTTTGTTAGCACCTTCAGGGCCCTGGAAACTTCAGCCTTTATTGCACCTGGAAGAAGGCGGCAAGTATAACGCCTTTCTTCAAAACCTCAAAGAAACAGATGTGACAACTGCTAAGCTTGGCCTTGCATAGCACTGGACTGGCCTCTTAGGAGGGAACGGTGAAAGAACAGTGCTGCTTTCACAGTCAGGAGGAGCCTCGTGGTCTCAGGTGAGTTCACAGACCACCCTACTCTCTTTTCACCTCCTCTTGCTGCTGCCTGCAGCACCCCAGGGTGTACGGCACCGGGCAGCAGTGCCGTACTGCTCAAAGCAGCACAGGGGCACAAGTGCTTTGCACTGTGGCAGTCTGAACTGCAGGCACTTACTTAGGGCACTATCGTGATAGCCACGGAGTCGTAAGCTGATGCTTTCATCTTCTCCAGTGGCTTTTTGAAGAGCTGCCGCAGGAACTCATAGTTGGGCTTCTCCTCATACTCCAGTGCCATTACTTGCTGCAGGTAGCGCTGAAGGGCATCTGCAAAATGAGGAATGTCACTGCCCGGAGCAGCACGGCCACCCATCATCTTTACAAAGCTGCCAAATAGCCTCTCCAGACTGCATTCCCTTTAGACAGCTCACTCACCTGCCTTGGCCAGCTGCGGAGAAAAGAAAACAAAACCTGGACTGCATCAGGAGCAGTGGGAGCAGCAGGTACAAGGGCAGTGATTTGCCCCCTCTGCTCTTGTGAGGCATCACCCGCAGTGCCCTGCGTTCAGCTTGGGCCCCCAGCACAGGAAGGACAGGGAGCTGCTGGACTGAGTCCAGAGGAGGGCCACGAGGGCAACCAAAGGGACGGAGCACTTCCATTATGGCTGAGAGAGCTGTCTTGTTCAGCTCAGAGGAGAGAAGGCTCTGGGGAGATCTTACAGCGGCCTTCTAGTACCTAAAGGGGGCTACAGGAAAGCTGGAGAGGGACTCTTTGCCAGGAGCATAGTGATAGGACAAGGAGTCTTTAAAAGAGAGTAGACTTGGATTAGATCTAAGAAATTCTTCGTTATGTGGGCGGTGAAACCAGATGATCTTTAAGCTCCCTTCCCACCCAAACTGTTTTGTGGGTCTATGAAAACAAAAGACTAATACGAAACTCAAAGATAGGATGGGGAAGTGACCCAAATCCTGCATTTTTAAAGCCCCCAGAACACTTGCCTCTTCAGCAAGGCTCATGAATACAGATAATGGGCAGCAGCCCTCCTTGTTTTGCTGCAAAGAAAACAAGGGATTCATTCACAGGGGGAGCCTGTCAGCTGCTCCATGCAATGCTTTGCCACCATCACCACTGGAAGCCATCCCAGCTAGCACGCCAGCACAGGGAAGGCTCTGACCTCAAGTACAGTCAATCCTCCCTCCACAAGAAGCCCACAGGAAAGCAAGCCCACACCTGGAATTGCTCTCTGCCCGATGAAGCACTGTCGGAGAAGGCATGTCACATCTGCTTTGTACCTGGAATAATCAATGCAGAGTGCTGTCAGATGAGAAGCAAAGGAGCAGGCCCTCAAGCAGCCCACCTTTAACAACAGGGACAAAAAAAGGCTGAATTCAGGTGGCCAGGTTCTAAATGGTGCTGAACTCTGGGTTCACCAATAACCCTTTTGTTTGGGAGACACAACTTTGGCCACCTGCTTCCAGTCTCAGCCTTTACAGTGGATTAACCCACATCCCAATAGCGTACTGTGACCATGTGGTTTCTCTTTAAGTCATAGAACATTCCTCTGCACTTTCTGCTGAGCATTTCCCAAAAGAGCAGAAGATTTCTCCTACTTCTCTTTCTTCTCCACCACAGCTTCCATGTTCTTCAGATCATGAGACCAAGGCAAGAAGCCACAGAGCCATTTCAGGAGACAGTAGCCCAGAGATTCCAAGTCACTCCGTCGAGATGGTCCTGATGGGAAAGAAGGGAGGTTGACACATGAAAAAATGTTTGGGAGGCTAGCACCTTTCCTTCAAATGAAAGTAGAGACTAGCACGCATTGCACAACCTCGGAAGTCTCTATTTTAAGCGTTCTTTATGTAAAACAGGCAGCCTTGTGACGGTGCACAAGCCTAAGGAGCTGAAGTACAGAAATGCAAGAGTTTCACTGCTAGAGGATATCGGTAGTTCTGAGAGCCTGCTGCCACACAGCTGAATGAGCACATCCCAGCCCCTGCACGAACACTTGCCCAGTGTGAACATTGCAACCAAGAGAGGTACTGGCTAATTTAAATACCCTTCCAGCTCTCACTGCTTCAAGGTCAGAGCAAAGCCAGCTTGCTTCAACTCTGTTTTGGGCAGGGATCCAGTCTGGTTTGAAACATATCCCTGCTAAGCCAGCAGGAAGCAGCCCAGTTTTCTACTCCTTGCATGCCTGCAGTAAAGCCAAGGCTCCAGATGGAGCAGGAACATCTCTGCACCTCTTGCTGCTGTTGCTGAGTAACCTGGCAAGTCCCAGCACAGGAGCCTAGAGAGAGGTTAGAGGGAACAGCCCGACCAGAAGCTGAGTTGCAGGTGATGATTTCCAGGCATTTTTACTAACAAATGCCAGCTCCAGAGAGCAATGCCACAAAAACAGCTCTGTGGCAAGCTTGACTGGCTTGTGTCAGAAAGAGACTGACCTGCTCCCCTGTGGCTGTCCAGACTGATAAACTCTATCGTGCCTTCGTGAGGGGTCCTGCTGCCTTCGCGCTGAGCCACGTGCTTCCCTCCTGGGCAGTAACGGAACGCAAAGCAGTAGCCCGCTAGGGTCACCTACAAGACACCAAGGAACACGCGTCTGAGCATTAATGCTTGGGGCCAGGACCTCGAGCTGTGTATCTGCTCCTCTTCCTCCATAGGTCTCCAGGACAGAGCCTGAAACTTCCCTCCACGGAATCTCCTTCTTGCAGACTCCAGGTGGCATGGCAGGTACCACGTCCACTCCTTCAGGTGTTAAATCTGTGAATTCCCCAATCCTGCACTACAAAACCTGCTTGAGCACTGCACAGAACGCATCGTTCCCCTGCTCAAGAGCAGGATCCTGGGTGTTTTGTCCTGTTTCACAAGCCCTCCTGCACTGCCATTTCCTTGCAGCACAGCTCCTGCTTCATACCTGTGTGAGGTCTGCTGGGTTCACGTAGATGTTCTCAGCCGTGATGTCCCCATGCACGTACTCATTTTCATGAAGGTACTCCAGGCAGTCTAGCTACAAGTAAACAGAACATGTCAACGTATTAGACCCATGCATTCCTTCTGCACACGGGCTTTCCCTAAACTGGACTTTCCAACGCAGCTCCTTGAAGCTGTGTGCAGGTACACATTAGCACCAAGTCTCACAGATTCTGATTTTCAAGTGCCAGGTTTCTTTCATTCTCCTTATCTCAAATTCCTTCAGATTTACATACTGCTCAAGAGATGCTGCTCAAGTTCACAACAGGCTCAAGTGATGCTGCTTTAAGACCCCAGCCAAGCCCCTGGGTTAGCTTTAAAACATCTTTAAAAGATTAGGGGAAAAGTTGTATGCCTTTTCTGAACAAGTCTCTTGGAAAGAATTGGTTCTCTACGTACCAGCCGGACTACGATCTGAAAAGCTGCCTTCTCATTCAGGCGTACGCCATCATTCAGGATGGAGTGAAGAGTTCGCCCTAAGTCTGAGAACACCAAAAACCTACAAGAGACAAGGACTTGGCAGTACCTACCTGGTTCAGAAACCCTACAACAGACACTCATCAAGCATTCTACCTGGATTAGACCTGTCCCCCACTTCATGTTGACGTGGGCAAAGCTTTTCTCATTTCTTATATATAACAAAAAACTCTATGAAAAGGAGAGACATGCTGACCACATATTACAAAGTCTCGTCTCCCCTTTTGAGTTAAGTTTAAAAGGCAGCAATAAGATGTCCCTGGGCCTGAGGAGCAGAAGCAGCAAAAGCAATGACTTCACCAGCAACACAAAGACTGAAGGGAACAGGTTATTGGGAGAGGCCATAATTTTTGGTAATAAATAATTTTGGTAATAAATGAAATAGGAGCAATACATACTTAGGAGCCTGTGGACAGCAAGAAATGAAACAGCAGAGAGCAAGAGGGAAAGAAAGAAAAAGCCCAAGAGGATGGCAATTGTGGACAAAAGAGCTCAGCTGTGTCCTTCACAGAGTCACCTCACCTGTATTTATCTGCATGCAGTCCAAAGCCAACACAATTGGGGATTCCCAGCAGGGGCAAAGAGTGTAGCTTCTTCCACTTATCCACTAGAAGGCAAGAGAAGAGGACAAAGTGCAGCAGATGCTGCTAAGGAGCTCCAAAACAAAGGAGCTCAGTCAGGGATGGCCTTTCTCCAAAGGCCTGATCTGCCCTGGGCAGCTCAGTTAAAAGTCACTCTCCTTCTGATTCTGTCCCAGAAATGCCAGCCTAATATGCTGGGGTGTTAGCATGTCAATGAACACAGCACTGCAGAGCAAGAATACGACAGCAGGGATGCTGGAAATACCAGAGCAGGCTAAAGCATGTGCGTGCTATGGGGCTATGTAAAACAAGAAGGGAAGAAGAGAGAGTCAGAAGCAGTGATGGACAAGCAAATTCTACACATAGGCTTGGGAAGGATTTGATTGCAGTCTTCCCAGAAGTGCAAGTTTGTCAGGAATTCCCCCAAAACCCCTGCTCAAACACCTGCCCATGTTCCCTGGTCAGATTTGCCCATGCTCAGGCTTTTGAGTCAACTGAGTAAATACTTGACAGCAGCTGACAGAAATGAGGAAGCAGCACAGAAGAGAGAGCGAGCAACGGCCAGCCAGGCTGCAGGATTCAACAGCTACCACCGAGATGAAGACGAAGCCTGGGTAGAGCAGGAGAGCAGCTTCAAAATGCCAATATTACAGTGTCCTGAAGGCAGGGACAGCCTGGGAGAGCAGGCTCTTGGCTGAACTGCTCAGCACTCTGGCACAGATGAAGCAACAAATTAGTTTATTCTAGCCTTGCCTTCTGAGAGACCAACAGAACCAACGAGAGAGTGATGCCAGTTTTCCTAACAAGCAGCCTCGTCCCCACCGTTCCAAGAAGCACCAACCTGTGTCTTTCTTTGCAGCTCGCTGGAAAAAGTTCTGTTCATTGTAGATCTTGCCATCTTTGGCATCCTAAAGGAAACAGAAAGAAAATGCATTACTTCAGCAAAACACCCCCTGCTGGAATGGCAAATTTGGGCAAGACTGCTATAAGACCTTCACTAAATATTTTAAAACCTCCCCCTTCCTACCCCCAAAAAACAAAAGAACAGACAGCAGAAGAGCTGAGAAGAGAGTTCAGGTCTTTTGGCTCACTATTTAACACTGCACCTGACAGCTGCACCGACTCCAAGCATCAGCATGGAAGGAGGGAGCAGCTCTCACACTGCACGTTTCAAGCACTACCACTAAGAAGCATCCCTCGGTTAAGAGCACCTAGACAACGTGAACCATCTGGCAGCCTAGAACGAGCTCTAGTCCTGAAGCTGTTATGTTAGAAGGAGACAGAGGCAACCTTCATAGCCACAGCACAGATGAGGTTCTTTCTGCGAAGAGGCAAGTCAAAGCTATTCCATTTTAAGCTAGCTGTCAGAAAACGAGACAAGTATTCGCAACATTTCCTAAGTGTCTGGGTAGTGTGTTGGATTCTTAAAATCCATCCTTTTTACACCAGTCAGCACTACTGCTCATTTACTACTGCTGTTATCAAGTGACCTGATGGTTTACAATCAACGTATACACGTCTGTGTGCCCACACACGTTTATACAGACATACACAGAAATATGCTCAGGACGCTGCACGCTAACTTAGGGCAGATGCTACGCATGGGAGGAGGCAGCCGTTTCACATCCTGGCTGGTTTGATACCAAAGACCCCACCCACGAGCGGCCCTGGTTTCTGAGGGATCAGCAGTCTCCAGACAACACCAACGACCACGTTCCAGATATTTCATTGTGCATCTTGCCTGGAAAGCCAACCTGAACCCAAATGCTCTCGTGTGCTCTACTACAGACCGCTACAGCCACCAGGGCTGGGCTGCAGTCAGAAGACTGCTGATCAAAACACCAGAAGGTGCAAAATACAGGAGCTGGGAGCGTTACGTACAGAACTGAACAAAGATCCCCACCTACTGGTTCTAGTTTTGTGGCAGCTAGCTGTCTGTTCTCATTAACACTCTATTCTTTCTCCACTCTCTTATGTAGCTCTCCTCTGACAGAAGAGTGAATAATTTTACTAGCACATGTGAGTGGGCACCACCACGTCCCCCACAGAGCCATCAGTCATCAACTCAATTTCAACTGCAGAACAGCAATTACTGAAAATAACACGTTTCCGGAGAACACAAATCTTTGGAAGCACCTAGGAAGCTGGCTTAGAATTACAACTTCAATTACTGTTTAATTTAAAGATGTGCTCTGGTGTTAAGAGTCTCTCAGTATAACCTCAGCGTAACCACCAAATGCTGTCATCTCCAGTTCCCCCCTGATTTCAGCAGGATTTATGCCCTTGCCATACAGGAAGAAAGCAGGCCTGACATTAATGGAACAAGAACTCTATCCTACAGCACTAAATTCAGGTTTAGAGATTACTGAGCCTTGTGGATTGAAGGGGCAGCCTTCTGGGATGAAGGGGTTTTTGTCTGTTTGCTTTTAAATGAATTCCTCGTAGCTGTTTTTCTTCACACCTCTAGCGGAACAGCCAACATCTACTGAAAACCAAGCAAGAGATTCCTGGGAAGTTTTATCCATCTCCTAAGCAATGGTGTTATTTTCCTCCCTCTGAGGGATTTTACCTACGGCGATGAGGACAGTGAAGCCAGTGCACACCCCACGAGGTGGCACAGCTTCAGGCTAGAGGGGGCCTCTCTGCCCACCTGCCCTGAAAGCCACCTCTAGCCCTACAGGCGGGTGGGTCAGGCCCTGGACACAGCACTACACACTACTTCTTACCCAAACAGATCAAAACTCACAAGTTTGAGGGAGAATCTTTGCTTTTGAGGACAGGCTCCAGATGCTGACTGTGCTGTGGAAGGATGGAACAGATGTGGTTACAGAAGCACAGAAAAGAGCTACTCGCAGTGTCAGCTATGCCATTAAACACAGCCTGCACAGCCCGGCTTTTACTTAGCCTCTGCTTCTTTCACTTGGACTTTGCAAAAGCTTCCTCCGTGACAGCGCCTTCCCATACTGCCACAAAATAATTCTTACCTTGCTCCAGAAGCACAGCACCCTGACATGCTTCAGGTGCAGATCTGCTTAAGTCACAGCAGCATCTACGCATGGCTACAGTAGGGAGGTGCTTTGAAGACGGCACGCAAAGAACAAATCATTAGTAGAATCTCAAAGGCATCCCCAAATTAATTTGATGAGAGTTCCCTCTGGCTCACTATGTAGTTTTTCCAGTCTGTAAGAGATCGCAGTCCCTCCTCCTCTGCGTAATGTTATTATGCACGTGACCTTCCTCCTCCAAAATGTGCACCCATTACTTTGCCTTGGGGAAGGTTCCTTTCTGCTGCTCGCAGCCTGGATGCTACACAGAGGTTATCAGCTGCTCATCATCCAAAAGGTGTCTCTGTAAGAGCACCTTCCACTGCAGTAACAGCATTGATCTGCTCTTTTTCTGCCATCACGTCTGTGGATGCCCTGCCTTTGTTACGAAGCGGCATAACCAAGTAGAAGGAAACTAAAGCCGAACATCGGGCAAAGCTTACTAGTGGGGACAATTCCTCCTGAGCAGTGTGTTCAGGGTGACGGTGGGAATGGGATCAAAACTTTTCCCTTGGAAATACACAACTGGAGTGGCGAGAAAAGCTCAGCACGCACTGAACAGCCGAGACAATGCCCTGATGATTTCTCTGGTTCCTTTTGGCCCTGAAACGGGGAAAATCCCCACCTGACATTTACACAGCCCCGACAACACCTGCGGCACAGGAACTCGTGCAGGGGGCTCACGGCCTGTGGGTTGTGAACCTAAAAAAACAGGAAACGGCAGCACGGCCTGCAAGGCTTCTGGTCCCAGCACCGACCCCAACCCCACGGGGCCTTTAAAACCCGGTGTGGGGCCGCCAGCCCCCGCCCCACAGCCCCCGGGGACCCCCCGCCAGCCCTGCCCGGGCCGTGTCCCCCTCACCCCCAGCTCCCCGTCCCCACAGCACCTTCGTACATCAGCCCGGGCCCGCCGTGCTCCAGCAGCCGGCCCAGCCTCCAGCGCCTCTTGCCGTGATCCTCCAGCACCTCGGCCTCCGGGAACGGCACCGCCGCCACCGGCCGCGGCTTGCGGGGCGAGAAGGAGCCGCGCTTCGCCGCCGGGGACAGGGACGGGGACGGGGGCGGCCGGGAGGCCCCCGAGGGGGACGAGGAGCCGGGCCCGGCCGCGGGGCTCCGGGCCTGCCACGGCGCCGGGGCCGCCGCCGCTTCCCCCGGGGCCGGCGGCAGCCGCTCCCCGCAGGCCGGGCAGAACCTGAAGGCGGCCTCCACGCCGCGGCCGCACTGCGGGCAGAAGCGGGCGGGCCCGCGGGCACAGCCGGGATCGGGATCGGGATCGGGAGCCGGAGCCGGGTCCGGGCTCTGCTGCGGCCCCGCAGCGCGGCCCCGGCCCCGCCGCCCGCGGCCCGGCATCGCCGCAGCCCCGCCGCTGAGGGCCCGCGAGGAGCCGCTGCTGCCCGGCACGGGCACGGGCATGCGCGAGGCTGGGGGGGACGGGGGGGGACGGAGAGGGGACGGGGGCGGCTCCTCGGCACGGAGGGGGTCGGGGTGGAGTGGGGTGGGGGAAAGGGGGTGAGGAAGGGGAAGGGAAAGGGAAAGGGGGGATATAAGGAAGGGGAAGAGGAATGGGGTGAAGGAGGAGGAGAAGAGGATGAGGATGGGGAAAGGGGAGGAGAAGGAGAAAGTGAGGAAGGGAATAAGGATAAGGATTAAGATAAGGATAAGGATGGGGAAGAGGAAGGGAATGAGGATGGAGAAGGAGAAAGGGAAGGAGAAGGAGGGGAAGGAGATAGGATAAGGATGGGGATGGGGAAGGGGAGCGGATGAGGAAGTGGAATGGGATGAGGATGGGGAAAGAGAAGGGGAAAGGGATGAGGATGGGAAGAGGATGAGGATGAGAAAGGGGAAGGGGATGAGGAAGGGGAAGGGGATGAGGAAGGGGAAGGGAAGAGGATGAGGATGAGAAAGGGAAAGGGGATGAGGAAGGGGAAGAGGATGAGGATGGGGAAAGGGAAGGGGATGAGGAAGGGAAAGGGAAGAGGATGAGGAAAGGGAAGAGGATGAGGATGAGGATGAGGAAGGGGAAGGGACAGAAAGAGAAGGAAGGGGAATGCTGCCAAGGGCTGCCCCTGCTGCCTCGACCAGCCTTCCCAGGTCCTGGCTCTAGAGGAAGGAGGATATTTCTGTTACTACCTTCTTGGTTTCAGGTTATTGGTTTGTTATTTAAGAAATTATAATAAAAAGCTACATAAAAGCGAACTTAGGACTATGAAACGGGTTCTCCAAAGTGTATGAGTGCTGGGGTTAATCAGACAGTGTCAGGAGGAGTAACAAGGCCCGCCGCTCTCTGTACAGCACACCATGAACCTCGGGCCGGCCCCACAGGGCCAACACAACAAATGCGGGGGGGCTGCGGCCGTTCTGCCCCGGGTGGGCACAACAGGGTCGCATGTGAGGAAGGTGCCGGTGGGACAGGCACAGGGGGTGCTGTCACGATGGCATCGCCCTCCAGACCTCGTCCTGGCCAGCCTGCAGCACCTCGCGTGCAGGGAGCGGGCTGGCAGCAGGCTGGGGCAGCAGCTGCCCTCACCGCAGCTCAGCAAGACCAGAAGGGAGCTGGATGATTAATGGCAGGGCCAGGAAGGAGCTGCCTGAATAAAATGGCAGGGCTGGGAAGGAGCTGCCTGAATAAAATGGCACCTGGCATCAGCCCCACGCCAGGGCCCGGCTCAGGAAAGACTCCCCCAGCCAAGGCGTGCTGCACAGACCTCGTCCCACCTCAGGCTGGCTGCCCATCCCAGCCCCTCCAAACACCAAAAACATTCCTAATACTCGCTAAGCACTTGAAGTGTTCCCAGAAAAGCCCAAACTGCGCCAAGTGACGGAGGAGGCCCAGCACGTACTCGGATTGTTTGCTGCCGTCTGTTGCCGGCACTTTTCCATCTGCCTTTGAAGCGTGTGGACGCTGCCAGCAGCCGTGGAGCAGGCTGGCTGGGCTCCCACGTCCCTACCTGCGGCGTTCATCAGGACGCAGCACGCACTTGGGTCACTTTGTCATTTTTTCCTGGCACTGTGGGTGCAGCAGGGGTGTGCAGAGCTGGCTGCCCCCGCAGCCACCCCCCAGTGCGCCAGCTTCTTCTCAGTCCTAGCTATTCCTGCCCCTCGTATGGGTGCAGATAGCAATTCCTTTGTTAAACAGAGCTATGCGTCAGAATTTCCTTCATCAGATTTGGCTGAACACACCTTTACAGGCTGGTGGCGTCTTCACCTTGCTCCTGAATTAAGATCTATAATCGTTGCTTTTTCCTACCGAAGCCACCAGCTGGTGGCCCCGACGTGAATGTCATGTTTCAGCAACAACATATTAAGCCCTGCAGTTACAATTTTTTTTGTTGCTGTTGTTTTTGACTTTTTTAAACGGTGTTAATTCATGATCATAGCTCTATAATTCTGGTGGTGGTTGCCTAGGGAACAGTGATCATGACCTGATTACATTCAATTTGGGCAGAGAATAATCCATTCAGTAAACCAAAATACATATTGCTTTAAAAAGTCAAACCCCAGAAGGCCGAGAAAAAACGCTGAGAAAAATTAGTGGTGTGAAAAGGCAGATGGGAAAATGTGTGTGAAAAAAGGGGAATTCTTTAAGATTTCTTTCCAAGTGCCCCCAAGCTAGTATCAAAGAAAAAAAAAAAAAGAGAGAGAGAGAGAGCCTGTCAGTGCGTACACAAAGCACTATTTTTTATGTTGCCTTGAATTCAGTTATATTGAATCACATTTTAAGTCTTTCTGCTCAGCCACTTGACATCACGCAACCCCTCCCCAGCTTTTCACAGCCTGCTTTCATCGTAACCACCCTGAGGCCCTGCGCATCACCAGCAGGAGCTGTTCTCTCATGGACGTATTGACCAGCGCAGGTCTGGCACACATCGTGCCCATTTATTCCCACACCATCTCCTAACTCCTAAGCAGTTACTTTACAAGCAAAAGCTCACTGTAAATCCATCCTTAACGTCGTGCAGAGCTTCTGCAGTGAGGCCCCAGCACACACCTGCCCCATCCCTGCCAGCCACAGTGGGCTCCCAGCAAACTTCTTCTTTCTGACGGGTTTGCAAACCCTGGCTATAATTTTTGTGTGGTAAGCAAATTACGCTCAAAATATTTTTTGTCTGTGTGAACGTGGCTTTTAACTTGCTGAGGGTTTTGCATCTTGCTGTTTTCCTTGTTTGAAACAGAAAATGTCAGTTTCTGAAGAATTTTATTTTGTGTATTTTAACTATTTGTTTGCATTTTGGCTAGCTTGCCTTGCTGTTAAGCCATCCCCCAGCAGGTTCACCATGGCAGAACCTCTGT
This sequence comes from Aythya marila, assembly GCF_965140915.1. Classification (NCBI taxonomy): domain Eukaryota; kingdom Metazoa; phylum Chordata; class Aves; order Anseriformes; family Anatidae; genus Aythya; species Aythya marila. The sequence continues at coordinate 5,046,884 of NC_139056.1, read as the reverse complement.
GTCTTGGTGGCGCACTGGCTAGATGATATCTCCCCATCACTTACAAGAACTTTCCTCTGTATTTCATTTTCACTTCTCCCTGTGAGTTTCTCTGTTTTATGTAGTTCCTCCTGGCAAGGTTATGTAAGCTTGCCAAGGGTTTTTGCCCTTACCTGTGCCCATTTTGCAGCCTGGCAGCTCCTGGCCGAGGCAGTGGTTGCCATCCTGTGATAGCACCAGCACGGCCTGACTTGCTGCTGAGAACTGAGCCCAGCATTAATGAAGCACAGTCCCAGCCATATCAGGTCACGCTAAAGCCCAGATCCTGCCATCAGTGGTGGGTGATACCTGGGAAAGCGTGCAGAGACCAGGGGCGCATGTACATGTATTCGTGGAGGATTCACGGAGGATTTTCCCAGTCTATGGCTCAGGGGATGCCCCTCCTTGTGCTTCTCCAGATGCAGTCATTTGGGATGTCTTTGCTGTCACATTTCTCCTCGTTTCTCCTCCCGTGCACAGCGGTTTCTCGCTCTCACAGCCTCGTAGCCTCCCTCAGCAGTTTGGGCACATTTTCCCCATCCTCTCTGGGTGGAGTGCCCTCCTCCCTCATCCTCTGTGTCTCCTGGGCCACTCCCCAGGGGTTTCTGCAGGTTCCCAATGCACCTCGCTGCTTCCCAAAGCACCTAACTGCACCCCACGCCTTCACTTGCTTGGTCCCGTGCCTCCCCCAGCCCTTTGCACACCCGGTCCTCCACCAGCTCCTCCTCTCCTCCCACCCTGGGCTGTCCATTTCACCAGTGCCTTATCTTCATCCAAACCAGGCTGCCTGCTCCTCCTGCCAGGGCTGCAGGCATGGCAGAGCACCACCTGCATCTCCTCTTGCCCTGGAGGCTGTTTTCAATGTCTCTTCTCCTCTGACCCTTGCTGAAGGAGCAGAGATATTAATTTAGCTCTGGACGATTCCCTGCACCACTGCCCACCGACCCCACCCCATCCTTGATCTAAAAGCCCTCCTGGCATCGTTTTCAGCTTAAGAACTGCTTTGGTTTTCATTTAGAGCTCATCATTCCTTGGAATGCTTTCTCTATTCTGAAAATGTCTCTATTTTTTTCCTAAGACTAAAGGCAACCTGCCTAACCAGCAGCCTGCCCACCCCTGCTGCGTGAGCCGCACTGGCTGCAGTGTGTGAGGTTTCCTCTAAAGCTGTGTTTTAGGTGAACTTCTGACTCTTCCTGCAGTGCTCCCAGATTCTGCAAGACATAATGTGTGGATGCTCACCCCGAGGCTCTGAAGCAGCAAGGCGCTGATCTTCTCCCCACTTGCACAAGGAACATCCCTGGCATCTTCTCTTGGGAGGTGGCGCTCTGGGGTAACAAACGCAGTCCCCAGTATTGCAACAGCCAGCATTGCAGCTAAGCCAACAAGTGGGAAGAAACTGGGACAAAATGGGAAGTGAACCCAGCAGAAGTCAGCTCTGTTTGCCTGTCTCTGACCCCGGGTTCGCGGTTTGGGGCTGTCCAGGGAAGTGTTGCTGGCAGCTCCTGCTCTTTAGGTGGCGGGGAGCACAAGGACATGGCCTGGTTCGTCCCTGGGTGCTGCACGGCCACACTGGCATCATCAAACAGTGCTCCCCAGCAGTCGCTGAGTGTGGGTATCCTCAGCACGCACCTCAGCCCCCCAGCCATGCAGCCCAGGGGCTGTCCTGGGAGCTGGTGTCCCCAGGCTCGGGGACACATAACTCAGCTCTGCCAGCATGAAAAGGTTCTGCTGCACCAGAGGCCACCTCCCTGGGGACAGCCACTGGCTGGGCTGACGTTGGACACAGGAAGACGGTTTCAAACCAGAATTTCTGGAAGGAGGAGGTGACCAGCAGGTTTTAGCAGCGGGGTTAGCAGCTGTGCCAGCACAGGGGCTGACTTCTCATCCTTTCAGATGTTGCTGATGAGTGTGACGGAGCCATGGGGGGGACACACCCACAACCAAGCCCTCTCCAGCTTTCCGACACAGGGAGGTGGGAAAGCTGTCCCTGCGGTTTGTCTTCTGCCCGTGCCCAGTCCTGGATGGGATTGCCCAGTCCTCCGTGCCCTGCACCCGACTGCAGCCTCGGTCCTCGCACCTTGGCGTGCTGCTGCCCCTCTCCGCAGGGCAGCCCTGGCCCTGCTCCCGTCTCCTGAGCTGAGTCACCGCGATGTCACCCTGCCTCCTTGCAACATCTCTCATTTGCTGTTCCAGGAGCAACGAGGAGCCTGTAAATACCGGCTTTGGCAAGACTTATGTTTTGATCTAATCGCTCCGCTTCCTTCAAAGCCAGGCACAGAGAAGAGCCGAGTGAGGCAATAGGGAAGGTCACGGGGAAGCTGTAATTGGGGAAGATCAAGCCACGCTGGAGGAGGGGCGTGGACGCGGCAGGGCTGGCTCAACCCAGGCTGACGCGAGGCCGCAACGCCGTGGGCCTGCCTTCCACAGGCACCAGCTGCCCCAGATACCCCCCAGGACCCGTGGCCACGCTGCCGAGCTCCCTGGCACGGGCACAGAGCTCTGCCCACCCCGTTCCTGTTACACCTGCAGTAGGTCGAAAGCAATATGTTTGCAGCGTGGTCCCAAGCGATGGGGAAAAGCCACGAGGAGCCCACCAAGCCCCAGCTGGCCACGCTCGGAGTGCAGGCTCACCCCATCCCACCCCACCAACCTGCACTCCCCATCTCCTAACCCCGAGCCCTGCCACGAGCCCTGCTGGGGGTGCCCAGAGCCGGTTTTGGGGACGCTTCCCCCCTGGGCTCCCCATTTCTTGCCCTGCCTCCCCCTTTGCAGCCCTGCTCGGAGCCCCCAGCCCTGCCCAGGGGCCCCCTCCCCAGCCCCCAGGTGCCGCAGGTCCCCCCGCGGGCACGCGCGCCCCTCGCGCCCCCCCCCTACCGGAGCCAGCGGGCGCAGCCCCGCCGCCCCGGCGCGCGCTCGCGCTCGCGTGCACGCGCACGCCCGGCGCGTGCGCGGGGCGGGGCGGCTCCCGGGATGGCGGCGGCGCGGGCGCGGCGCTGAGGCCGGAGCCGCCCGGCCGGGGGGTGCCGGTGAGTGCGGGACCGGGGGGGGGGCTCCGACCCCATGGCCGAGCCCCAGCAGCACCGGGAGGGTCCCCAAGGGGGGTCCCCATGGGGTCTCCGGGAGGGTGGCGGCGCCGCCGCCGCCGCTGCTCGTGCCCGCTGCCGGTGCTCGCCCTTGGGGAGCGGGGAGCGCCGGGGGCGCGCACGGTGGGGGCCGCCCCGGGAGCCGCCGGTGCCGGTTCGCGGGGGCGCGCGTCGGGGTTCGGGCTCCGTGCGCACCGCAGTGCGCTGGGGCTGTCGGCTGCCGGGCGCACGGCTCCTGCGCTTCCTGCAGCAGCGAAACGGGAAAGGGACGGCAGCAGCCGGGAGCTGGCGGCTCGGGGCAGGCGGTCCCGGAGCCCTGCTGGAGGCAGGATGGCCGGGAGGTGTCGGAAATGGCTCCCGGCTCCCAAAAACGCTGTGCGCAGCTTGCCCCGTCCAGCCCGGGACGTGGCTGCCGGCACCGTGCCCGGCCCCGGCTGCTGCAGCCCCCCCCAGCCTGCCGGGGATGCTCCCTCGCCGAGCCGGGGGGAGAAGCGATTAAAAAAAAAAAAAAAAAAAAAAGCCCCGTCTGCCATTTCCAGGCCGCGTTCCTATGGCAACAGGGCAGCAGAAGAGCAGAAATGAGGCGAGGGAGCTGAAATAAGCGCTGCATGGCCTTCACCCGGCCCTTCGGGGCGATGGCAGCGGGGTCGGGCTGTGGCCACCGTCCCTGCCCGTCCTCCTGCCCCGATCCGAACCCATCAGGTCCTCGTGGGCAGGAGGGTGGCCACGGGGCCAGCCCTGTGCTCAGCAGGCTCGCCCTCCCTCGGGGCTGCGGTGCAGAAAGCGGGGGCTTTTTGGGGAGGTGGAACTGGGGGGCCACACATTCCCCAAGCTGGCCGTGTTCCTGCTTCCCCTGGGCTAGTTGGTCCTGGCTGGCAGAGTGAGCGCTGAGGTCAGGCAGGAGAGCGTCTCTAGAGGTAACCTGATCTGCCCTGGCACCGCGGGGTTGCAGGTGAGTTGCGTGGTGTCCTCCTGCAAGGTACACGCGGTGCCTCCCATGGTTGCACGGATCCGCCTGTGCACAGCCCCGCTTCCCAAGGATGGCCATCCCGCTGGATCGCTGCATCGAGCGGCCCCAGGAGCAAGGCTGGGGCCTGCTGGGGCAGCAGAGCTTGCCTAGGGAGCGCCTTCCAAAAAAAAAAGGCTTTCCCTTCAGGTTTTGCACGTTCTGAGTTGAAAAAATCATTTCTGGGGATGCTCAGAACCTGGGAAACCATTTTTTTTTTTTTTTTGTGTTTAAGTCTGTAAGAGCAGCCCTGAGCGCCTTCCTGCTCTTGTTCCGCAGCCAGCAAACGGTTCGGTGTGGGTTTTCTTGGGGCACTTCAAAAAGGGTGGGCAGATTTGATTGGCAATACTGGAGTTTTCCGACGTTGCGTAGCGTTGGCGTTACCCAAGAGGTGCTTGACACTTTCTCAGAGAGGTGAGAGCCCCGCTGGGAGCAGCAGCGCCGCGCGGGCGCTTGGGAGGTGTCCGAGGGTGCGGCAGGGCGAGCAGCAGGTAGGTCGCTGTCGGATCGCCTGTGAGACAAAGGAGCAATGGTTTTGGTCGCCTCGATTCGTTCCCAATGCCCTTCGAGGAAGTGCAGGAGGAGGTTTTTGTGTTCAGGTGGTTCGTGTGAGCGCACGGGCGTCCTGTCGTCTGCTTTGCTGCGTGTGGGGCTGGAGGGGTCCTGGCCCTTCCCGTGGCATTTCTGCTACGGTGTCACCTGGGGCGGAGAGGGCCTGGGATGGGCTTCGGTCTGTTTTAACCGAAATCTAGCAGCAGCCACCTTGGCAAAATCCCCTTTGCTGTTCCTCCCCTGCCTGCCACCTGGGAGGGGGGTGTCTGACGGGCTCCTTCTGGAGCTCTTCTTCTTTTTCTGGGTTACTGCGCAGAGCAGGACAGTCTGGCGCAGATGTTGCTTGCTACTGCAAGAATCGAACTTCTTTGTATCAAATGGTAAAAAAAAGCAGATGTTTTTTTGCTCAGAGCTTGCACCTGGAGTTTGATTCAGGGCTGGACAGAAGTGTGCCAAGCCAGGAGGACACCTGAAGGGCTCGGGGACCTGGCTATGTAGGGCGGGCTGGCCAAATGGATGCTTGTTGCTTTATCCACGGATCCGTGTGGATTTTAACCCGCTCTTGCTGCTGTTCTGTTACTCCCAGCTGCTGGCGCTGTGCTTGTGGCGTGTTTTTACCCAGCTCCGGCCGGGTGGGTCACTGTCCACCCCCTGGCCTCGCTGGGCTGCTTCGCGTTGTACTCGCAGCTCTCCACCGAGGCTATGGGCGCTATTAATCTCCGGAGGCCCAGCTGTCTGTGGGTGCTTTTGGCCTCAGGAAGCAATCACAGTGGCAGCAGCACGGCCCCACTGCGGCCAGAGGGAGGAGGAGGAGGCGGCTGTCGTCGCGGGGGCAGCTGGGTGAGGCACGGAGCAGCGTGGCCGCCCCTCAGAGCCGGCTTTCCCGTGTCTGCAGGCGATGCTTTTGTGCAGCGTGTGCTGAAAACACAGCCTGCCTGCCTGCCTGCCTTTGCTCGCACGAGTGCAGCAAGCCTCCGAACCCGGGGAGCTGGTGCTGTACCCACCAGAGCTGGAGAACCTGCTGCCGAGCATCTCCCGTGCTATTTCTGGGAGGCAGCGTGTCCTTCCGTGTGGCTGCCGATGCTGCCAGCCCGTGGACCAAGCCGTGAGGCTGGGGCTGGAGCACGGGGCTCCTCGTGGCAGAGGGCACCTCCGAGGTGAAGCTGGGAAGAGGGGACTTGCTGGGCTCAGCCTCCGAGCACAGCAGGGCTGTTGTTTGGCTCAATGGCTCCTTTTCCCCGATTTTGTGGTTTGCGTTTCCCGGCTCCAGTTGCCGAACGTGATGTGATGAAGTGAGTTCAGCTGCCTGGCACAAGACCTTTGAGGTCAGGGATTTGTGAGATGATTGTTTGGCATTTATCCTGAGCTGCTGGCGGGGCCGTGCTACCTCCTCTTGTCTCGTAGACCCAGGGTCAGCCGTGATGCTGGCTGGCTCTGCTCGTGCTGGGGCTGACCCCCTGCACTGGGGTGATGGGGTGAGTGCCAGCACAGCTCAACTCCTGCCGGGGCTGGAGAGTTTCCTCGGGGAACCCCTGTGTGCCCTGGGAGGGATGGCTCAGCTGGAAGCGGGAGGAGGGCTGGTGGGTTCCTCCAGAGAGGGGAACGGCTTGGGTGCAGCACCCTGGGGTGCTGACCTCTCTCCCCTGTGCTTTTCTCAACCTTGCCTCTCCTCTGGGACAAGAGTTTGTTCTGGGCAAGCAGTGCTCCCGTTGCACAACCAACACTTCTGCCGCCTCGCGTCGCGGGAGGCGGGGGCGCAGCCTGAAACCTGAACCAAAGGAATGGGCGACAAATGCCTTCCTGGCCAGCCTCGGGCCGGTCGTGGTGCTGTAATCCTGTGCTCACACCCCTTCACTACAGCTCTTCCCTGCCTGAAGGACCCCTACGAGGGGGTGCAGCTGCCCGAGCGCTGGCTCCCTTTGCACAGCAGCCTTCGGGGTGGCTTTTAGAGCCCTGGGCAGCAGCGTGCTCACCCGGCGCTGCCCGTGGGGCTCCTGCCCTGCTCCGTGTGGTGGGTGCAGCGCCCCGGGAGCTCCGTGGGACGTGGCTGCAACACCTCCTGGTGCTCTCAGGCTGGGTTTCCGAGCAGCAGCCTCCCTCGCTGCGTGTCCAGATGCTTGCAGCTGCCTCGAGGCCGTGCGGATGGCTGGGACCAGATAGCACCAGAAACCCAAGGCGCCTCTGGCTCTCGAGGGCTCCTCGTGACCCTTGGGGAGGGAGCACTGTGGTTATTTTCCACTCTTTCGGGGCTGAGCCAGTTGTTGCAACATCGTCCTGGGAGCGGCGATAGCCACCCTCAGCCTTGCTGCCGACGCCTGGGATGCTTCCTGGTCTCCTCACACCATCATCATCGTCAGCTCCTGGCGCTCCTTGTGGCAAAATGAAACCCTGCTGCCCTGGGGGGGCTCAGCAACCTCTGCCCCACCACGCAAGCTCCTGGGCCTTGGCGGTGGGGAGCTGCCGGGGTCTGCGAGGGCACCGTGCTCACTGCTCTCTCCTCTTCCTCAGAGTCCTGCGAAGCGGCGGCGGTCCCCGTCCGATGGGAGGATGGTTGTTCTCAGGCAGTTTGGGCTGCTCCTCTGGAAGAACTACATCCTGCAGGTAGGCCGGCACGGCGCTCCTGGGGGGACACTGCCTTTGGCACTGCCAGACGTGGTTACATCAGAGCTTTCCTGGCATCCTGGTTCTTGTGTTTCTGTGTCAGGGCAGGCGGGCAGGGATCAGCGCCTCCCTGCCTCTGTCCCCATCCCCTCGTGCCCGCACTTCCCCATTTCCCTCGCTTCTGAAATCAGGCAGAGTTCAGCTTCCTTGCTCGTGGACACGATAACCCCCGTGTCCTCCTGTGCGGCGTGGCTTTTCTGAGCTATCTCCTTACACAAATCCTTTAAGGATTTGGCAGGTCCTGAGCAGTGTCTGTAAACCGCCACCCAGATGGTTTTACCCCATTACTCTCCGCTGTCCTCAGAAGCAGCTTTTAGGGGTGCGTGGGCTGCCTTAAACCACCGCTGTCCTGGCACCTGCTCCCAGCCCAGCTCTGTGCGTGGCAGCCCGCTAATTATGAGGGATTTAGGGAGCCTGGAGCTCGCTGCTCATCCTGCTGCCAGCCTTGCCCAGCAGAGTGGCAGCAGGAAGGGGCTGCAGCCCCCTGGAGCAGCGTGGCCGTGCCTCTCACCAGGCCGGGGCAGCACGGGAGGAGGGAGCAGCAGGCTGGGCAGCTTCAGTCCCCATTTTGCACATCAGCACTTGTGTAAAAGTAAAAGGGGGCAGAGGGGAGGGTGAGCTGGGCTGCTGCCTCGGTGCTAGGAGCAGGGCCAGCTTGCAGCGTCCCACCAGGAGCATCCCCTCCCGGCACAGGGAGGGGAACACACCTCCACGTGGAGCTGGGTGTTGGGGTGGGGGCACACGGCTTGCCCCGGGCTGGCAGCAGCAGCCGTTTGTGGTGCTGGCTGTGGATGGGTGTCCCTGGTGCCTCTGAAACACGGCAGCGTGAACGACTTCCGCGGTAGCAAAAGCTCATGCTGGTAAATGCGCATCAGCCGCCAAGTTCACGGAGCCAGGCAGCCCTTCTGGAGAAAGTCCAAGGGACTATTAGAGGGTTAATATGGTAGTAAATCTGCAGGAGGCAGCTGGTCTGCGAGAGCTGCATTATAAAACCATCAGACAACTGCAACACTCGCTTCTACGAGCGTCTCCTTTGGAACGCTCCTTTTCCCTGCCAGCCCAGAGCCTCCGCATCCCTCCTGCGATGCCAGGGCTGACTCCGTGCTCCTTGCGCTGACAGGCTGCCCAACTTGCTCCTTTTTCCCCTCCCGTCTGAAAAATAAATCCTTCCTCCAGTCTGCAGAGAGCCTGGGAGGTTATAACTTGCTGGGCAGCGCCGCTCAGGGGCTGATGGTTGTGGGTCTGAAGGAGCTGCTGCAGAGCACGGGGCTGGAGCAGCGGGCAGTGCAGGCAGGGCTGCACCCAAAACACCCCACGGTGCCGCGGATCTCACCGGGGCTTGCTGGGCCTGGGTGTGTGCAGAGAAATCTCAGGAGCCGTGGCTGCAGCGATCGAGGTCGGGCGAGATGGGTTTGCCCTGCCTGTGGGCAGCTCGGGCTGCAGGAGGAGGCGCTCCTTGCCCCCGTGCCGCAAACCATCCTGCACGAGGCTGGGCGCCTGCCAGCAGAAATGGAGGAGCCCCATTTTAAATGCTAATTAATGCCCAGGCTGAGCACGTGCTGGCAGTTCGTTTTTGAAGTCTTGCGAGGCAGCCCCGGGGGAGAACTGAGGGGCTGGAGGGTGGTGCTCGGGCTGCCTGGGACGCGTGCTGAGCTCAGGCTGACTCTAAAGGCACGCGGCTCAGAGCCGGACAGAGGTTAGGGAAGGGGACAGGAACCGCCGTGGCTGGGAAGTCCTGGGAGCTGTGGGAACCTCCTCGGTGCAGCCGTCAGAGCCCGCCTGGCCTCGTGGTTAACTTGGCTGCTTCCTTCATTGTGGCCAGCTGCAGGAAAGCCCCGGCTGCGAAACCTGCGCGGCTGCAGGCGCTGCAAGGAGCACTTCGGGCACCGGGGTTTGCGCACCCCGGTCGTCGTTGCTGCACTCGCTCTGCTTCCAGTGTTAACATCCCGGTGTGGTTTTTGTTCTCCCCTCCCCTTGGCCTTGCTGCAGAAACGGCAGATTTTGGTAACGGTCATCGAAATCTGCCTCCCGCTGCTGTTTGCTGCCATCCTGATCGCGCTTCGGCATCGGGTGCACTCCATCAGCCACCCCAACGCCACCATCTACCCCGCCGAGTCCGTGGATGACCTGCCGGGCTTCTTCTACCGCCGGCACCCGAGCAACCCCTGGGAGCTGGCGTACGTCCCCTCCAACAGCAGCGCCGTCAGGAGCATCGCTGAGGCGGTGGAGAGAGCTTTACCCATCAGCATCCGAGGTGAGCGGGGCCAGGCCACAGCTCGTGCGTGGTCACGGCTCCATCCTGCACCACCGCAGTGACGTGGACGGGGTGCGATGTTCTCAGCTTCATGGGTGCCGGGGCAGCGCCTGTGCTCTGACGGCCGGGGTGAGGAGGTCTCCCAGAACAGCCCTCTGCTCAGCAGCCTGGTCTTACAGGGAACGGGTAAAGCAAATGAGGCTGGAAAAAAGGGCATCCAGCTGGACGAATTTAGGCTTCGTCAGTCTGCCTTCCACCCTGGGACCAGAAATTCTCGGACAAACTTCTATTCGGTTAAATACCCACGCTCGGTTCCAAGGATGCCTCGGTTTTGTCAGAACGTCAAGGCAACGGTTTTCCTGTGTAAAGCTGCAGGGTTTAGTTCTGATTTTTGTCACATCTTGTTGCAGTTTCTATCTAGAAAAATACTGGCTTAAAATAGTTGAAGAAAACTGGCTGTCACTTCCCTAAAGCTGAGCATTTTGGAAATCTCCTTGCACAGAAAATCTTAGCGCTTCGTGTTTCAAACTGAAAATAACGTTAGGTTTTCCTGTGCAAGGAGATCTAACTTCTGCTCCCTGAGTACCGGCAGCTCACGGCCCGGCTTTCCTCCCTGCAGCTCAGGGCTTCGCCTCGGAGAGGGAGTTCGAGGAGTACGTCAGGGTGGACAACCGCTCGGGCAGCGTGCTGGCTGCTGTCGTCTTCAAGCACCGCTTCAACCACAGCACAGCCCCGCTGCCCCTCCAGGTGAGTGCTGCGGGACCCCAGGGACAGCGGGGCTGGATGCAGCCCCCGGCACCTTGCTGCTCCCGGGATGTGTCCCGAAATCGCCCCTTTGAGGTTGGTGCGTGACGTGGTCGTCCTCCCCACAGGTGGACTATGAGCTGCGCTTCAAGTACAGCCCCAGGAACGCCCCGCGGAGCGAGCAGACGGGCCTGAACCCCAACCTGGACCGCGACTGGCACACCAGCTACCTCTTCCCACTCTTCCAGCTGCCCGGCCCCCGGGAGGCCAAGTTTGCGGATGGGGGAACGCCAGGTGAGGCCGCCGGCAGGTCTGCACTGCTCTGCCAGGCGAGGAGATGGGCGTGTGGATGTTCTTCTTTTCTATTTTTAAATGGGTTACTGGAAAATATATTTCAGGGTCCAAACTATCTAGGATTTATCGTGCTATTTAAATGCTTAAAATAGAGCAATTCTGTGGTTTGAGCGCGGGTTTTTAATGAAAGCCAGACCACAGCCTGAGCAGGAGGCAGCGGCCACGTTGCTGGAACTGGCACCAGTTTCAGACCAGCCCAGCTCTTGATTTCGGGAGCTTCCTTTCTGGCTGTGAAAGGGATATTTCCCCCAGCCTGGTGTCTTCTTCCTCCTGATTTCATGGTGACATCAAGAAAAAGACTGAAGGACTGAGAAGGCAGGCAGACTGTTCTTGCTCACAGAGTGTAATTAAAACCAAGCACAAGAGAACAATACCTGCTAGTTCAAATATCTTGCAGGACGGGGTGACCAGAAGCTGGGATCAGTTCTCTCACTACAGTGTTTGTTTAGCAACTTAGTTAATATATAACATCGAGTAATCTCATATTCTCACCTTTTCCTTACCTGTCTAGCATGTTTTAAGCAGCCAGCTTTCAAAATGCTCGCTTGGGGCATTCTGAACAGAATCTGAGTCTCAATTTCAGTAATGTGGCAGAAATCCCAAGTGACAATAGAACAGTTAAAAAACAAAAATAAATCTTTCACTATTTTCTAACGCACAAAATTTTTAAACCAAATGTGTCCGTAATGGGATATATTCTTCCTCACCAAAACATACTGTAGTTTCCCATGTTCTTGGTTTACCAAAAAAAACAAACAAACACCACAAATAAACTCTGCTTGGTGGCATTGTTGATGGTTAACGATGACCGAGAATCTTAGACAAATAAAAACGTGGGCAGAAAAAGGATTGCAGGTTATTTTGAGGATCTCTGCTAGCTGCTTTTAAATTACAATTGCTAAAGATTTAAATTCCTCTGATTTAAATCTTTCCCAGCATCTGCTGGAATGATAGAGGGTGTTTTCATAGTAACGTTTCCTTCTGTTATGAGTTCTTTTTATGTTTCCTGCTCTTCCCAAGAAATCCCTCCTTCTGTAAAGGCTGCTTCTCTTCCAAAGGCGCCATGCTCTTCTCTACTTCCTGGAGAGCACGCGCCCATCCCTACTTTATGGTGTTGTTGCCGTGCAGGTTATATCCGAGAAGGTTTCCTGGCAGTGCAGCATGCTGTGGACAGGGCCATCATGCAGTACCATGCCAACGCCAGCGCCGCCAGCCTGCTGGAGAACATCACGGTGGTGGTGCAGCGCTTCCCCTACCCGCCCTACGTCAACGACCTCTTTGTCCTCGCCATCCAGAACCAGCTTCCCCTGCTGCTCATGCTCAGCTTCACCTACACCTCGCTCAACATCGTCCGCGCCGTTGTGCACGAGAAGGAGAAGAAGCTGAAGGTAATGCAAGGGTCTGTAGGCATCCAGACAGGCCTTGAATATCTCCAGAGAAGGAGACCCCACAGCCTCCCTGGGCAGCCTGTGCCAGTGCTCCGTCACCCTCACCGTGAAGAAGTTCTTCCGCGTGTTGGTGCGGAACTGCCTGTGATCTATCTTGTGGCCATTACCCCTTGTCCTGTCCCCACAAACCACTGAAAAGAGGTTGGCCAAATCCCTCTGTCTCCCACACTTAAGGGATTTATAACCATTGATGAGATCCCCTCTCAGTCTTCTCTTCTCAAGGCTGACCAGCCCCAGGTCTCTCAGCCTTTCTTCATAGGGGAGATGCTCCAGGCCCCATATCATCTTTGTGGCCCTCTGCTGGACTCTTTCCAGGAGATCCCTGTCCTTTTTGTAGCGGGGAGCCCAGAAGTGGACACAGCACTCCAGGTTAAATCCCCGCTGGGTTTGGAGCCAGCACACAGGAGTCAGGGAGGCTCAATGGCAGCGGATTAGCAAGGCACTGTGAGGAATGTCGCTAATCCTGCTGCTGGGACGCGGCTCTGCGCTCCGCTTCCCTTGCTGTGAGGGTGCTCGGAGGGGCAGCCCACAGAGAGGCAGCTCTCATGGGCGCAGGAGATCAGCGTGTGGGAAACGGGACTTTTGTCTTTCCAATTTGGAACCCCGTGTTTCCCTGCTGTGGTGTGTGGGCAGGGGGGAGCTCGGCCAACAGCTCCTGTGGGGCACCCGGGGCTGCCACCTCCCTCGACAGTGCTGGGGGGCAGAGCGGTCTCCACCTCTCCACCTCCCCTTGCCGTGGCCCTGTTCCCCTGCCCGGGAAGTGTGGCAGCAGCCCCGGGTGACGGCGTGACCTCCCTGCAGGAGTACATGCACATGATGGGGCTCAGCAACTGGTTGCACTGGAGCGCCTGGTTCCTCATGTTCTTCCTCTTCCTCCTGGTGTCCGTGTTCTTCGTCACCGTGCTCTTCTGTGTCAAGGTGAGTGTCTGCCCTCGGGCCAGAAGCTCTGCGGTGCCGGGGCACGAGGGTGACAGGGCTCCTCTGCCGCGGGCTGGGCTGTCCCGGTGACCTGGGACTCGTCCCCGTGTGTCACAGAGGCTGGAGTTGGCCTTCTGCTGAGCTGCATGGGCACAGCTGGAGCTCTGTGGGTGAATGCACGTGGAGGGCAGCCAGGAGTCTGTTTCAGTTGCTCCCAGCTTCAGGGTGTTGCATCCACAGCCCCAGAGCTGCCTCTCACGGCAGCAGTGAGCTGCCCGGGAGGCTGGGTGGGAGCTCTGCGGGCGCAGGCACTGTCCAGGCAGGGCCATCCCACCGCTCAGGGCTGCGTCCTCGGCTCCTCGAGCTCTCCTCTCCTCACATCTGCACTGCAAGAAGCGGGATGTGGCAGTCTGGATGCAGAGCAAGGCATCCCCTGCCTCATAGACCCTGCATCACACGAGGACAGCCCCGTTTCCTTCCTCTGGACTGCTCTGGGAGGGTCTGGGTGTCTCCACCTGCCTCGGTTTGCCTTTACCCCACGGAGGACACCAGGCTCGCAGTGCCAGCCCCACGCCTGACCCCGTTTTCTCGGCAGGTGAGCGAACAAGGAGCGGTGCTTACCAACAGTGACCCCACGCTGGTGTTCACCTTCCTCGCCATCTTCTCCATCTCCTCCATCTCCTTCAACTTCATGGTGAGCACCTTCTTCTCAAGAGGTGAGTTCCTCCCTGCCCGCCTCCTCGCAGGGCTGGGTGGGTCGGCATGCAATGCCAGGGGGGTTGTGCTGTAAGACCTCTGATTAATTTTGGTTGGGAGGGAGTTCTGGAGGTCAACAGTGTGTGCTAAGCAGAATTACATGAGGTTGCAGAGGGCAGCGTGTAGAACAACTTGTTTTGTCGTGTGGAGGGAGGTTCTTTCCTCCATTTTTTGGCTGCGTTTTCCACATCGTGCATTGGAAGTGTACACTGGCACTTCCCAAACCAGACGGGCTCATGTGTTAGGGCCTCGTCCAGCTGCTGCAGCCCCGGCATGCACTGGGTTGGGCAAGTCATCATCCTGCCCCCCTTGTACAAAAGGTCTCAGTCTCTGTGGATGGAAAGCTGGTGGGAAGTTGGTTGATGTTTTCCCTCCCTCTTTTCTCTGTGCTCGCAGCAAATGTTGCGGCTGCTGCTGGCGGCTTCCTGTACTTCTTCTCCTACATCCCCTACTTCTTCATCTCGCCTCGCTACGACCTCATGTCCCACAGCCAGAAGCTGGCGTCCTGCCTTATCTCCAACGTGGCCATGGCCATGGGGGCACAGCTCATAGGCATGTTTGAAGGAAAAGGTGAGCACGTCCTTCGGTGCATCAGAGCTTCCTGTGGTGGGTTGGGACGGGCTGGCAGGTGGTTTGAGGGGCAGAAAGAAGTCAGGGGGCGGCTGGATGTGAGCAGGATGGGTAATTTCAGGGTGCTACACAGCTCTTGTCAGAACCAAGGCTCTGCCCTCTCCAAACCCATGCATCTGGCAGTCACCAAATGGAGTCTCTGTTTTGCACAATGCTGTCGCGTGCTGCTTTGGTGGCAAAGTTAATTCTGTTCCAAGGGATGGGAATTTACTGTGTTTCCTCTCCATTTTTTAATTTCTACATTAGTAAGAATCCTCTGTTGGTTCCAGCAGAGGCAGCATTTTTGCAAAGTGGTGGGACTAAAAGGAGGCTGCAGGGATGGAAGGGCAGTGGCTGGAGAGGAGATGGTTTCTTCTCAGGGCAGTTATGGAGAAAGTGATAGAAGTTTGGTGATGTGTGCAAGGGACAGGGTGGGAGCCTCCAGGTTTAGTATGCTTCTGCTACGTCTTTACGTATTTGAAATGGAGGTTGTCGGGCTGTGCATGTGCTTCTCATTATGGAGCACTGAATTAGGGTCGGGGGTGCTATCTTGCAGCCCTGGGAACACTTGCTGCTCCCCTCCGTCCTTCTGGGGGTGAGCGAGCGCCCTGGGCAGGGGTGAGCAGTGCCCTGTGTCACTGCAGGGACTGGCATTCAGTGGAGGGACCTCATGAAGCCCATCAGCGTGGACGACAACTTCACCTTGGCACAAGTCCTGGGGATGCTGCTCCTGGACTCGGTGCTCTATGGCCTGGTGGCCTGGTACGTGGAGGCTGTCTTCCCGGGGGAGTACGGCGTGCCGCAGCCCTGGTACTTCTTCCTGACGGTGAGCACTGCCTGCACACCCTTTCCACCCTTTCCAGCAGGACTTACAGCCATTACTCAGTGATGTTTTCTGGTTTGGGGTCATGCAGCAGGTCAGACTAAAGCAAAATGGTGGCACCGCCAGCTTCCAAAACTGGGGGGCCTGCAGTGCATCTGCGGTCAAGGGTGATGCAGCCAGATTTTTGTCTATGACCTGCAAGACATAGTTCTTGTCTTTCAATCTTTGTCCCAACATTTCTTGGCACGCACATTGTTGCTAACCATGTCTCCATGCCCCAAGCAAAGGCATCAGAGAGAAGACCCAGGTGAGGGCCAGCAGACACAGTCGCTTGAGACCGCCCTGAGCAGCAAGGTGCAGCGGGGTCTGTCCTGTGCTGTCACCGCTGGCCTGGGGAGGCTGCAGCTGCAGGGCCAGCCAGTTGTCACCCATCGGCTGTGCTGCACTCACTGCCAGGTCTGATGTCACCCCAGCCTGTCCCCGTGGTGGTCACTGCAGCTCAGCTGCTTGCTGAGAATTGCCTAAGCTGCACTGAGACATCGCTTGTGATTGCATGAATGTTGGGAGGCTTTTCCTCCTCCCCTCTAAATCCCCTTATCCCAGCATAATTGCACTCGAGCATCTGACTTCCTCTTGAAGCTAGACCCACGCAAAGCTCTTGGTGGAGTGGAGATGCGGGTGTTGGGATGGTGATTTGGGGCAGAAGGCAGTAGTACCCCAGGGCAGCCCTGTGCTGGGCACCTTGGTATGCTGGCACTCAGATGCCCTAGGCCCGGGAGTTGCTGACTTGCTATTTACACAGGGTTTTAAGGTCCTGGACATTTAATTCCTAGAGAAGCAGGTCAAAAAGGGTGTAACTGCATCAAGTGGATCCCAGGCCTTTTCCATTTAGAGCATACAGGGTTTTGGGGGCTGCTGAGTGTCTCTTTGCCTTCTCCTGTCAGCCCTCGTACTGGTGCAGGCGCCCCAGGACAGTCGTGGGAAAAGAGAAAGAGGAGGAGGAGGACCCTGAGAAAGCCCTGAAGAGCCAGTACATTGAGGAGGAGCCTTCTGACCTCGTGTCAGGCATCAAAATAAAGCACCTTTCCAAGGTACTGCCTTCCCGTTGCCAGTTCTGGTCCCATGCTCTCCCTTCCCCCGTGCTGTCTCAGTGTTCGAGCAGTCCCCAGCCGTGCAGTTCCTGCAAGGAGCTGCCGGGTGTTGTGGCTGACGGGAGCACAGCTCAGGCCTTTTCCCACAACCATTTGTCAAGCGATCTCACAGCACCCTGAGCTCAGGGGGTGCCTCGATCCCTGCTCTGGAAGGGCAGTAGGCATGGCCTGTGTGGTGGTCCAGGCAGAGCAGCCCCGTTCCTCCAGCACAGCAGGCCTGCAGGGCTCTCTGTCCTGGTCCCACCGGGCTGAGCTGTGCTTGCCCATGCAGCAGCAGTGCCTGTTGCACCTTGTGCTTGGTTTTCTGAAAGCTCCCACCTCTGGGGAGGTTCCCCGTCACTTACTGCCCTCTTCACCCAGGGGTCTTCAACCCCACGTGAGCATCACAGCCTTGGGCTGCCTGGAGGGCGCAGGCCTGACAGCACTCGGCGTGAGTGCAGCATCAGCTCAGTAAGGTGATCTCTGCAGGTCTTCAGAGTGGGAAACAAGGTGAAGGAGGCAGTCAAGGACTTAACGGTGAACATGTACGAAGGGCAGATCACCGTTCTGTTGGGACACAACGGGGCTGGGAAGACCACCACTCTGTCCATGCTCACAGGTAGGGGCTGTGTCCTGCCACGGGCAGGAGCAGGGGGTGTGCTGCCTGCAGGCTTGCTGGGCAGGGCTGGCTGGGGAAGGGGAGCTGTGTGTCCTCTCTGAGCCTGGAGAGGGTTTTGCCCTTCCTCAGAGCACCTTGGGTTTGCTGAGCTGTTAGCTGGGGATGGCAGGGTGTTGGGAAGCACATCAGTGCCTGGGGGAGATGGAGGGAGCCTGGGGGATCGGCCTGAGGGTGTCCTCTGGAGGGAAAGGTGCCTGGAGCAGCACTGCAAGGAAAAAGGGCTGGCTGTAGGATGGGTACCTGTGGGCTTCCTGCACACACAGCAGCACCAACTTTGCCTGTGGTAGCCTCTCGGCCTCCTTTGTGGGTGGGAGGGAAGAGCTCCATGCCCCAGCCTCAGCGGGTGCCAGCTGGGTAGCACCTGGGGGGGCTCATGGCCACGGCAGGGCCCTGCCCTTTCCTCCAGCTCAGCCGTGCAGGCTCAGCACAGGTCTGCTGCTGCTCCTCGCAGGTCTGTACTCCCCGACGAGTGGGCAGGCGTACATCAACGGCTACGAGATCTCGCAGGACATGGTGCTGATCCGCCGCAGCCTGGGGCTGTGTCCCCAGCACGACGTGCTCTTCGACAACATGACGGTGGAGGAGCACCTCCACTTCTACGCGGGGGTGAGCCTGGTGCTGGGGCAGCCTGGGGCTCGTGGTGCAGCACTGCACGCTGCTCGTGGGGCTGTCAGCGGGCAGGCGAGGCCCTGGGTGTGGAGCAGGGGCCGTGATGGGGCTTAGCAGCTGGTTGCTGGTGAGGTGGGAAGGGTCTTTGTCAGGGACGCTTGCCCCTGCAGGTGTACCTAGCCCTCTTTCCCCTTGTCTGGCAGCTGAAGGGATTCCCAGCATCCAAGTGCCCTGAGGAGATCAACCACGTCCTGCGGATCCTGAACCTGGAGGACAAACGCCACTCGCTGACCAAGGCGCTCTCCGGAGGCATGAAGAGAAAGCTCTCCATCGGCATCGCCCTCATCGGGGACTCCAAGGCAAGCATCCGTGGTGGGGCTTGCTTTGAGCCTTTCTCCCCAGGGCTTTTTTTGCAGCTCTGAGATTGTCCCTCACTTGTTGTTTGCTACTGGAGATGCAGGGGCAGTGAGGAGGTGGAAGCACTGCCACGAAGGGAAGCAGCTCTGAGACTGATGTCCTGAGGCTGCAGTGCAGCTCTGCTGCCTGGGAACTCCCCCAGACAAGCCCACTGCATGCACGCTGGGGGCTCAAGGCTCGTGGGTGCCAGGTTTACCCCTTCCAGTGCTGCCGTGCCTCTCCCAGACCCGTTTTGACCAGCGCCCATCTCCCAT
Source organism: Aythya marila (assembly GCF_965140915.1). Taxonomy (NCBI): domain Eukaryota; kingdom Metazoa; phylum Chordata; class Aves; order Anseriformes; family Anatidae; genus Aythya; species Aythya marila. The sequence continues at coordinate 5,028,569 of NC_139056.1, read as the reverse complement.
GCACAGGTGGTGATGCTGGATGAGCCGACGTCGGGGATGGACCCAGCCTCTCGCCGAGCCACCTGGGACCTCCTCCAGCAGCAGAGGAGCAACCGCACCATCCTGCTCACCACCCACTTCATGGACGAGGCCGACCTGCTGGGGGACCGCATCGCTATCATGGCCAAGGGCGAGCTGCAGTGCTGCGGCTCCTCGCTCTTCCTCAAACGTAAATACGGTAAGGAAGGAGCAGGCAGGCTCTGCTGGAGTGTTTGTCCTCTTTCTGCCTTCCCGTCACGCTGTTACGCCTTTCCTGAGGCCCGTACCCTGCTTATTTCTCACAGCTAGTCGCTCAGAGGTGGCTGGTGCTGTGAAAGCTTTGCTCCTTGGCTTGCCTTCAGCCCTTCTCACTGGCTTTTGCATTGTCTGCAGCCCACACAAAGCCAGCAAGGCCCTGCGGTGCCTTGGCAGCCCCCTTGGCAGCCCCTCTCTGTGCTCCAGCACTGAAGGGCCAGGTCTGGCTTACCCTCTTTTTTCCCCTCTTCCCAGGGGCAGGATACCACATGGTGATGGTGAAAGAGCCTTACTGTAACCTGGGGGAGATCTCCCGCCTCATCTGTCAGTACGTGCCCAACGCCACCATGGAGAGCAACGCCGGGGCAGAGCTGTCCTTCATCCTACCCAAAGAGAGCACCCACAGGTAATGGTGCCACCTCCTGCTCTCCCTCCCCAAGTGGGTCCCCTGTCCCCATGCACTGGGGGATTTCTGTTCTCTGCATCTCCTGGGAAGCCGCAGGTGTGCATGAGCCCGTGGCTGCAGTGCTGATCCTGGGAAGTCGAGTTGGGTTCCTCTTCTCACTGCAGTCCCCCCCTGTGTCTGCTGGCACGTCACTCTCCTGCCACCATGCCTGTCATGCAGAAACCGCCTGGGCAGGGTGTGGGAGGCTGGGGGCATTGGTTTCTCTGGATGGGCCAATGGCATGAGGGTGTCTGAGGCTGCCTGTGACAAGGGAGAACAGCAGAAGACGGAGACCAGATGCTGTTCCTGGGGATAGAAGGACACCCAGTGCTGCAGGCAGCCCTGAAGCTGGCTGCAGGACTCAAACCATCACTTTGAGTTCTCTCATCCTCTTCTCACCTGTGGCTGTGCTGAAATCCAAGCCCCAGGGTGTGCCTTTGGATGGGTGCTGCACTGCACGGCTTTGTCTGCCATCTGTGAAACCACATCCCGGTGCCCCCAAGCAGGGGGATCTGCCTGGAGCTGGCTTTTGGCTGCAGCAGAAGGAATGAGCAGCAGAGCCTGACACCTCACTCATCCTTCCAGGTTTGAGGCCCTGTTCACGGAGCTGGAGCAGAAGCGTGAGGAGCTGGGCATCGCAAGCTACGGTGCCTCGGTCACCACCATGGAGGAGGTCTTCCTGAGGTAGGGGGACAGGGAGCTGGGCTGTGGTCCAGCTGGTGGGAAGAGCAGTGTGTGGGGGCACGAGCTGGGTCCTCCATCGTGAGCTGAGTCCCCCCCCAAGAGTGGTGGTCAGGGACCCTTCGGGGCTGGCTGCGCAATCCGTGTGCCTTAGTCATGACCTGCAAGAGTTTTCCAGAGGGTAATGGGACTGGGACCATGCAGCGTGTGGCCAGGGGTGGCCTGGGCTCTGTGAGCAGCACTGGGACAGTCCCAACAGCCGTCTTGTGGGACAGCCCCCATGGGCACCAGCAGCAGTGGTGTCCAGCACAGCCCCCCAGCTCTCTGGGCTGGAAACAGCAAGTCCAAGTGTAGGTGTGAAGTCCCACTAAGTCATGTTTTTACTTTTTCCCTGCAAAAACAAACATTTGATTTTTAATGGATTAGGAAAACAATCAAATAAACAAACAAACAAAAAAAAAAACAGTTGCAACTGTGGAAGAAGCTTCATACAGGCAGCACCTTTCTGCCACGGGCCCTTCCCAGAGTTCTGTGTCTGAATGTCCAGACTGGGGGAAAAACATCTGCTCTGGGGAGAGAAGGAAGGTTGGAAGGCTCAATCCAACGCAGGTTGCGGTGGGCTCTCCACAGCACACATGGGTTTTGTCTCCTGGGTTTGGCTTCTCCAGCTTGATCCCGTCTGGGTTCTCCTCTCATCCTCCCCTGTCCCTCCTGGTGCAGAGTTGGGAAGCTGGTGGACTCCAGCATGGACATCCAGGCCATCCAGCTGCCTGCTCTGCAGTACCAGCACGAGAGGCGTTCCAACGACTGGGCCATGGATGACTCCAGCAGCCTGAGCGGGATGACGGACATGACGGACGACAGCGGAGCGCTCATCACAGAGGACTGCTCCAGCATCAAGCTCAACACCGGGGTGAGTGCTGGGTGTCGGGGCCCCAGGCACAGGACCTCGGCAGTGGGGTTACCGGACGGAGCCCCCCACAGCCCTGTCTCACCTTGTGTGAGTTGGAAGTCGCTAGTGGAGAAGTGGAATCCTAAACTTCAGCACAAATTATTTTAAGGGTCGCTTAGGGTTGGTCACTGCCAATCTTCACGTTAATCCCGTGCTCTGTAGAGGTGCCACCTTGTGAAGATGTCTAGGTGATCCCAAGTGTTTCTCATCTGCTTTTGCTACAGCCCTTGGCATTTCCAGCAGGGAGATGAGAGAGGCTTCTTTCCCTCGCTGGGTGTTCCAGATCTGCTGCAGTCCTTCATGGCCCGCTGCCTACATGCCTGTGATAAGTTGCCCTGTCCTTCTCAAGGGCATGTCTCACACTAGAGGGAGGAAGATGTTTATGGTTTAAAAAGTAAAGAAGGCGCTCACATGCGCTGGGCTTGGGAGCTCCGGGCCTCTCAGCTGCCTTGGCAGGCAGCCTTGCCACAGCAATCCTATTTGAGAACCTCCCGTGCTGAGAGTTGGGCTGAGGTGAAGGCCATGTCTGAAGCTGCTTTTCTGAGCCCTTAGATCCCAAAGTGGATTCTGAACAGCTGACCAGCTGCACCGAAGTCAAGCAGCTGCCCTGCTAACCCCTTTGCTGCAAGCAGCTGGTGGCACAGCCTGGGGGCTGGAGGGGGACCGGGAGGGGGCTCTGGGCTCGTTCCCTCCCCAGCCGTGCATGGTGGTGCTGGGCCCGGCGCTGACCTGCCTTCTCCCCTGCCAGTTCTACCTGTGCTGCCAGCAGTTCTACGCCATGTTCATGAAGCGAGCCATGTACAGCTGGCGCAACTGGAAGATGGTGGCAGCGCAGTTCCTCGTGCCTCTGATCTTCACTGCCTTTGCCCTCATCGTGGCCAAGACCTTCCCGGGACCCAGGGACTCCTCCCTGCTGAGGCTGACACTGGAGCCCTACGGCCAGACCATTGTGCCTTTCTCCGTCCCGGCCACCTCGGCTCTGTCGCAGAAGCTGGCAGAGCAGTACGTGGAGCTACTGGATGCCCAGCGCCAGTCGCCGCTGGAGGTGCCGGGTGAGGCTTGGCAGGGCACCCGGGCAATGCCCAGCGATGTGTGCGGGGGCTGCAGGCTTCTCTCCTGCCAGGGCTGGGGTCCCACTTGATGCACCCTGTTGCATCCTGTCCTGCACAGGAGGGTCCCACAGCGGGCTCCTTCCCCTCCTCACCCAGACAGAGCTGTGTTTTCGGGGCTGAGTGGGCCACCAGGGCTGGCACTGCCTGGGGGTTTCTCCAGGTGGCCCCGGTCAGCTCTCGTTGCCTGGAGTCCGCTTGTAACAGCGGTGGTGTTCGGCAGGTGGCCTGGAGGAATACCTCATCTCGAGAGCATCCGAGGAGGGGGGAGCCTTCAACGAGCACTACATCGCTGCCGCCTCCTTCGAAGGAGCTGGAAACCGCACGATGGTCACCGCGCTCTTCAACAACCAGGCCTATCACTCCCCCGCCACTGCCCTAATGCTGGCCGACAACGCTGTCTTCAGGGTGCTGGCAGGCCCCAACGCCTCCATCACGGTCACCAACTACCCGCAGCCCCGCAACATCACCGAGAAGGCCAAAGACCAGCTCATGGAGTACGTCCGATCGCGCGGCGCTTTCTTTCCTGCTAGGGTGTCTGGCAGGGTGGTTGGAGGTTTGTGGTGTGCCAGGAGGGCTGTTTGTGCCCTCGTCCCACAGAGACGTGCTTTTTTTGGGGGCATTCACTAGTGTAGACTCCACGGGAAGCACGGTGAAGGCGTGTTGTCCCCATGCGGCCTCCGTGTCGGTCTGTCAGGCTGTTCCTGTTCTAACCAGCCCCGCTGCTCTCCCACAGGGGCCAGACTGGGTTTGCCATTGCGATCAACCTGCTGTACGGCATGGCCTCGCTTGCCAGCACCTTCGCCCTCCTGCTGGTCAGTGAGCGGGCCATCAAGGCCAAGCACGTCCAGTTCGTCAGCGGCGTCTACGTGGTCAACTTCTGGCTGTCCGCCCTGCTCTGGGACATCATCAACTTCCTCATTCCCTGTGCTCTGATGCTGGTAGGTCGCTTCTGACAGCCCAACACCCTCCTGTCTCAGTGAAACCCCCGCAGCTCATGGAAAGTTGCAGGGATCTCCCAGATGAGCTGCGGGTGCTTCTTGTGGATCCTCTGGGAGATCCGGGATGTGTGTTGGTAGAGCCCAGCTCCCCTGATCCAGGTCTGTTGGGTGCAGCGGGTGTGGGCACTGGCACTAGAAAATCTGACGTGTGGGAGCATGGAGAGAAGCTCCCTGGATTCACCCTTAAGCATCAAAATCTGCAGGAAGAGGGCTTTCCTTGGGGACGGGCATGGGCTGCTGGTGCTGCCAGCAGGAGCTGTGTGTGAGCAGGTCCCTGGTCAGGGCGGTGCAGCCTGGGCCATGGAGGCAGGATGGCATCGCTTGCAGTCAAGACAAACATGCGCTCTCCTCACCTTGCTGTGCCCCAGGTGATATTCCAAGCCTTTGACGTGCAAGCCTTCACGCAAGACAGCCACCTCGTCGATGTGATGCTGATCTTCCTCCTTTACGGCTGGGCCATCATCCCCCTTATGTACCTCCTCAGCTTCTTCTTCTCGGTGGCAGCCACTGCCTACACCCGCCTCACCATCTTCAACATCCTCTCGGGCACAGCCACCTTCCTCGCTGTCACCATCATGAGCATCCCAGGTGGGTGGCTGCCCTCTCTGCACACCCAGCACTGCACCCTGCAGTCACCGAGAAGACGCAGCCCCTAAGGGGACTCCTTCACACTTAGGCTCTAGGGCCACATAGCAGAAAACCCCCCAGACAGCCCCTTCTCACCCGTTAAGCAGAACAAAATGTGTTGTTTCTCCTTCTGAGATGCGTCAGGGTCTTTCTGTAAAAGCAGCTAAATCCAGCCTGTTGATCCTCCTCTGGTCCTCTTTCAGAGCTGGGCTTGGTGGATCTCTCCAGAACCCTGGATAAAGTCTTCCTGGCCTTACCCAATTACTGCTTGGGCCAGTGCATCAGTGACTTCTACCAGAACTACGAGTTCATTCAGTTCTGCACCTCCTCCGTTGAAGCCATCTTCATCTGCAAGGCATTCAGTGAGTCTCTGCCTTGGTCCTGGCTGGCCCCTTTTGGGGTTCTCTGTGGGGCAGGCGATGGGGCTGGGGGGGCTGGGAGGGCTGGTATGGGTCCAGCAGGGCTGTGGGCAGCTCTGGTTCTGTTCTGGAGGAAATCCAGCTGGAGTTGGAGGGGTGAGCTTTGTTCTGCATGTGCCCTGTGGCAGCTGGAGGTGATGGAGTGGGGTTTGTAGTGGGGACGGGGCTAAAATCCACAATGGCATCTGGGTCCCTGCTGTGGGGGTGCCTGTCCCCAGGGTGCTCCCGGCCGGGGCTTGGGAAGGAGATGCTCGCCTGGGGAGGTGGCTCCAGTGTCACCAGGCCTCTAACCCGACCTGGGCAGTAGCTCCAGGTGTCATTTTAAAGCAAAAACGGGGCAGCATTGGACACTAATGGAGTGATCTAGATAAGGAACCTTTTTTTCTTACTAATGAGAAGCCAGGAGTTGGAAGAGATCCACAAGGATATCGAGTCCAACTCGGGATATTCTTTGATTCTGTGATTTGGAGGAAAATGTGGACTGGGGAAAGTTTCATGGACTAGTCAGGAAAAGCCGGGTATGGTCCTGAACGAGTGACTCGGTCTCTTCTGTGTCTGTGCCCAGCACCTTGGTGCCAGATGCCCTCCAGGACCTGAATCCTCTTGTGGGAAGTGCTGGAAAGAGCTGTGGGCAGGGAGCCCGGTGGGGGTGGGGATGGGGCTGGCAAAGCTCACGGTTTTCTCTGAAGCTTATCTGCCCTTCCCCAGAGTGGGGATTGATCCAAGTTTGGTTTTGTTCCAACCCTGTTCAGATATCAGCTATCAAATGAACTACTTTTCCTGGGAATCGCCTGGGATCGGGCGGTACTTGACCTCCTTGACCATCCAGGGCTTCTCCTTCCTCTTCCTCCTCTTCCTCATTGAGACAAACCTTCTCTGGAGGCTGAGAACTTTGGTCTGTGGCATCTGCAGGCGGCGGAAATGGGTGAGCTGAAGCACATGGGGGGGAGAAGCAAGGTGCCCTTGTGACAAAGCAGGAGTCCCCGCGGGCTGGAGACAGGCCTGTGTCCCTCACTTGGATCAAACCCAAATGCTGGGGGTTCGTGGGGTCACTCATGTGGTGGTTAGGGCTCCAAATTCTGCTTCTGCCTCCGTTTGGTACTCTGCATGAAGTGTCACGTGGCTGGGACGCTTCAGGAGCTGCAGCTCCCAAACCCCACGGGCTCTTGGCCTTTTTACCTCAATCATCTTCCCTGGGGAGCAGCCGTGGGGCAGGTTGCTCTGAGGGGCAGGTCTTGTGGGACGTGTGGGTTGGCAGAGGGAGAGGGGTGCCCTGGAGGTGGCTGATGGAGGGGGTGGCTCCTGCCAGGCCAGCCCAGAGGAAGCCCCTTGTCCCCCAGCAGCAAGGTGACGGTGCTTTTTGTCCCTGTGTTCAGGTGGCACTGCTGAACAGGGTGTCCGTGCTTCCCGAGGACCGTGACGTAGCAGATGAGAGGAAGAAGGTTTTGGAGTCACCACCAGAGCTGCTGTCGTCTCTGAGCAGCCCCCTGGTCATCAAGGAGCTCACTAAGGTGAGGAGAGCACGGTCCGTGCTGGGCAACCTGCTGGGAGCAGAGCCGTGCTCCCTGGGGGCTGGGGAAGCCCCCGCCAGCCAGGCTGTGCCGTCGGGCACCTGGCACGTGCCCTGACCTGCTCGCTTGTGCTGTGCTCTCCCCCAGGTCTATGACAGCCGGGAGTCCCTGCTAGCAGTGGACAGGATCTCCTTGGCGGTCAGCAAAGGGGAATGCTTTGGTCTTCTCGGCTTCAACGGAGCGGGCAAAACCACCACGTTCAAGATGCTGACAGGTGATGAGAGCATCACGTCAGGGGATGCCTTTGTGGATGGCCACAGCATCCTGGCCAACATCAAGAAGGTACCGAGGGCTGCGGGGGCGGTGTCTGGTGTCCTGCTGGGCTCGGCCATCTCAGAGTGCCTCTGAGGAGGGCATGGTTGCGAGTGTCAGGGGTGATGTGATGCCCCAGGGATGTGGTGTTCTCATCTGGCTCCCTGTTAATTTGTTCACCTGGAATCAATCCCCTCTCTACTGGGTTAACAGATGGGAAACAAAGGGAAGCCTAACCTTGGGAGGGCGGCAGAAGCTTTAAAATGGGTTAGCTCTGCAACTGGGCATGTGAAAAATGTGAGTTAATGCCCACGGTCAGACGGTGGTCTCCCTAAAACAAGCAGGTGAGATGCTTCCAAACCCCTGCTAGGTCTCTTCTTGCTGGGAATCGCCCACTCCCTGTGGCAAGGCAAGAGATAAGTCACAACCTGAAACACCCCGGAGCATGGGTCAGGGGTTTCAGCCCCATCCCTGGGTGCACCTACCTCTGTCAGCCCTGGACATCCCCATTACACGAAGCCCATAACCTTGCGGAGGTGCAAAGCGACCCTCTGGGGGTGCCAGGGCACCTCGCGGTGCAGACCTGCTGCCGAGCTGACCCCCTTGGCTTCCTCTCTTCCCCCCCAAGGTCCAGCAGCGGATCGGGTACTGCCCGCAGTTCGATGCCCTCCTGGAGCACATGACGGGCCGCGAGACCCTCAGCATGTACGCCCGGCTGCGGGGCATCCCCGAGCGCTACATCGGCAGCTGCGTGGAGAACATGCTGAGGGGGCTGCTCCTGGAGCCCCACGCGGACAAGCTCATCAGGACCTACAGGTGAGCAGGGACTCAAACGCGCCCCTGCGTGCCCCCACACCCTCTCCGAGGGGTCCTCTCCACTTTTCCTGGCGTGGTTTCTCCGTGCTCACGTCGGGCCCCTCTCCGTCTCCCCCTGCAGCGGTGGCAACAAGCGGAAGCTGAGCGCCGGCATCGCCCTCATCGGCGGCCCCCCCGTCATCTTCCTGGACGAGCCCTCCACCGGCATGGACCCCGTGGCCCGGCGTTTGCTCTGGGACGCCGTGACGCGGACGCGGGAGTGCGGCAAGTCCATCATCTTCACCTCCCACAGGTGACTCCTCCGGGCAGGGAGGTTTTGGGGGTGCGGCGGGCAGAGCCGGCATGTCCCGGCGCCCCTGCCCCACTGAACGAGCCCCCCCTCCTGTCCCGCAGCATGGAGGAGTGCGAGGCCCTGTGCACGCGGCTGGCCATCATGGTGAACGGGCAGTTCAAGTGCCTGGGCAGCCCCCAGCACCTGAAGAGCAAGTTTGGCAGCGGCTACACCTTGCTGGCCAAAACGCGGAGCGACGAGGAAGGCGAGCTGCAGGCCTTCAAGGCCTTCGTGGAGAAGACTTTCCCAGGTACCGGGAGCTGCCGGGCTGGGGGCCGGGGGCTTTGGTGAGCTTCAGGAGTTTCTTAGCTCAGAGCCTCTCTCTCCTGGTCTCTCCCAGGCAGTGTCCTGAAGCACGAGCACCAGGGCATGGTGCATTACCACTTGACCAACAAGAACCTCAGCTGGGCACAGGTAAGGGGGTGCCGGAGCACGTCTCCTCCCTTTGCAGGAGGAGGCAAGGGTGGCTGGGGAGTTCACACAGTGTTCACACGCTGATTTTGCTTGTGTTCATCTCCAAGCATTTCCTGAAGGCTCTGCGACAGCAGGGCGCTGGAGGGGCTGTGCTTGGTCATCACGTCCATCTCCCTGCCGGGAGCACAGCACGGGTTCCCGTGAGCCAGCACAGACCCTCCAGGGCCTGCGGGGTTTGAGCCTCGCTGCTCCTTGCTGCTCCCCGGGGCTGCAGGCGGTGGCTTTGCAGAGCCACCAGCCCTGTTGGACCCCAGTCCAGGAAACGTGTGCATTTTTTTAATGGGCTCGGGTACTCTGCTAAATAATGGTACTCTGCTAAATAATCCGTCTCCTGGCTTCTCACCACCCTCCTGCCAGGGAAGGTTTTGCTGCCCTGTGGTTTCCATGGGGAAAAGCTTTGCTCTTTCAGCCGCAGCCTGCTGTGGCTCTCCCCAGGATGAGGGATCTGGCAGTGACTGGTGCTGCTGTGCTGTCCCGTGCAGGTCTTTGGGGCCTTGGAGAAAGCCAAAGAGAAGTATCGCTTAGAAGACTATTCGGTTAGCCAGATATCCCTGGAGCAAGTCTTCATGAGCTTCACTCGCTTCCAGCACTACACAGAGGACAGAGGGAAATGAGCAAAAGCCCCCCGGTGTCCTTCTCCATGGACTGGCCCTGCTGCCTATACATAGTATATATAGAGACAGTAATTTATATATCAGCGTGTGTCTTAAATAATGTATAAATGTAAGAAAATTTTCACTGGGGTGGGGAGAGGATGGAATCGTACCCTCTGCTCTCGGGATACACGAGCAGTGCGTGTGCACGGGTGTGCGTGTGCCTGCGTGCGCATGTGACACTTCACTCGTCATCATTTGTCCCCATCTACAAAAAAAAAAAAGCCCCCGAAGCCAGGGAAGGCACGGATGGGTGCAGGCAGGCGTTGTGGGCTGGGCTGGAGCTCCGTCGGCAGCGGGGCGCAGGAGCCTCAGGTCCCCACACACCCATCCTGTCCCCCCCACACACCCTGCCCGGCACTCACACGCACCAGGAGGTTGCTTCATGGTCTGTGCACGCATGCTGAATTGTATTCTGTTCGCTGTTTTGGTTTGCTTGTGGTTTATCAGGATGCTGTTGAATAGCTTAGATCCAAAATGTTTGCTGGGTTAATTGGGGTGCTCTGTGGTTGCCCTCGGGGGCGCTTCGCCCTAGCTGGAGGGGACACAGAGGAGCAGCCGCGGGTTTTCCCCAGCAGCAAAACTCCCACCCCGAGCACGAGAGGTGCAGGAAAGGCAGAAAGGACAGGCTGTGTCTGCACAGCCCTGCTTAGTGCGAGCAGCGTGTGCTGAGTCGTCTCCGTTGGCACCAAAACCCCTGGTGCCACCCTCCAGGCTCCTGGTGCCATGGCAAAAGGGAACCCCGACACCTCCTCTTCCTCCTGCTGCCCAAAAACCTCTGTGGATGTGGGCGAGCCGGGCAGCAGCCCGAGTAGAGTGCAAGGCCGTGCGGGGCTGGCGCTGGGCCGAGGGAGGACACACCGATGGCGAAATGCCCAGCGCGTGATGAATCCTGCCCCGGGGCTCAGCGAGGAGGCAGCAATGGGTTGGAGGTGTTGCAGGCTGCCTGGGCATGCTGCCTGGCTCTGTGTTGCATCCATTAAAAGGGTGAAACAGCAGCACTGCCCTGGAGCCTGTGACACAGGCTGCAGGACGGGGCTTGGAGGCTGGCGATGCGCTCAGTGCGCTCGGGTCCTGCTGCTCTGCCCCCTCCTCACCGTGCTGGGCTGCAGCCCCCACTGAGCAAAGAGCCCAGAGGCAGCAACAGGGATTAATTTTGGTGTTTCCCAGCGTTGCTTTTTTTTGTTTGTTTGTTTTCCATACGTGTTTACTCTTGTCTGTCTCTAACTAGTCCCTGTGTCACCTGTGGGCAGTCCCCTTCTGGCTGGCTGCTCCGTGATCAATGCAGAGCTATTTGCACTATAGTAATACACACAATTGCACATACTAAATGAATTAATATTTATGGCAAGGGGTGCTGATTCCCTTCCTGTGATTGCATTGTCAGGGGTTGGGCTACGTTTTGGGTTGGGTTTTTGTTTCGTTCCTGTAACCAAATCGTTCTTTCCTGTTCCATCCTTCCCTTTGCCTACTGTTGTTGTTTAAGATGATGGTGCATCATGTTACTAAGAATTTCCCTGGATCTTAACCAAGTCTGTTTTTATTGGTGAGCAGCAGCCCCCCGGCACCCAGGAGCCCCCTTGGGCTGTGGGTGCAGGGGATCTGCTTGCTGGGAGCATCCCCGCACCACGTGGGGGATAATGAGGGAGCCAGGGAGGAAAACCCCAGCACCCCTGACCTTCCCCTGCTCTGAGCTGCTCAGTTGCAAGGAAAATGTGTGGTGCTTTGTTGGGCTGTCCTGGATCTGCCCAGAGCCTGTTGAACTTGTGGTGCCAACTGGGGGCAGAGGGAGACGAGTAGGACAGGGCAGAGCTGCACCCACAGAGGGGAGCGGTGGGGCAGGAGGGCTGGATGGCACAGCCACGCACCTCCAGCACGGGTCCTGCTGGGGCAGGAGGGACCTAACGGGGTGCTGGGTGCCTGCAGGTCCCTGACACAGGACCAAGAGCGCTCCTGGCCTGTGCTGGAGCTGGCCCCAGGTGGGCACGGCCACCCTGAGGCACAGCCAAAGCTGTGGGGTGGCCCCCAGGACCCTGTCCCGCACCTCTCCTCCTGCAGGGCCGGGATGCCGGGGGTGCAGCTGCTGCTTGGCCCCAGGCAGGAGCAGCGGGGATTGGGGATGTGGCTGCTGTGCCCAGGGGGGCTGCAGCACTGTTCTTGTGTTCCCACCATAGGAATAAAACAGATTTTTTTTTCCAGTGGGTGTCTGCTGGCCTCCTTCAGAGTCAGGGGCAGCTCCAGCTGGAGTCCCGTGGCAGAGGGGTGGGCTCCCTGGGAAAGCAAGGGAACTGGGGGCTGGTGGTGGGCTGTGGGGCCCTGCACTCACTGCTGGGGCTGCAAGCACCCCTCTGGGGGAAGTGTCCCCTGTCCCTTCCCCTGCAGGACGGTGCTGGCCCTCAGCCCTTCTCCCTGCTGCTTTACCCCCACGTGCTGGAGAGACGATGCACAGCGCGGTTCTGACACCCCCCTGCCCCAAAGGTGCCCCCACAGCAGCCTCCCTCGGCCTGTACGGGGTGGAAGAAGCAGGAGGCAGCTCCGAGGAGGGCCTGGAGGAAGCCAGGGGGCTGCCCCAGCTCAGCCTCAGCCGCTCCACCGAGCAAATCCTCCCCAGCCCGCCGCAAGCGCCTCGCCACGGGCAGTTTGAGCGCTTTATTGTCTGGCAGTCCTGCTACAGCCACCTGCTGTCCTCTGGGGGGGAGGCTGCTCCTGCCTGGCCCCAGCACGGCACCGCAGTGTCCCGGGGGGGCTGCCGGAGCCGCAGACGTCTCAGAACTGGCACTTGAGGAATCCCGGCCGGGGCCGCTCGCGGCTCCTCCGCCCTGCGCAGGGAGCAGGCGCGTGGCCGGGCATGGCTGTGGTCCGGTCCCGCCGTCCTCGGTGGGCTGGCAGAGAGGGGTCACGGGGTTGCTGACATCTTGTAAAAAGGTGTTTCTAAATACCACCGAGTCCAGGGTGTGACCAGAGAGGCTCTTAGCTTTTTTTTTTTTTTTTTTTTAAAAAAAAAAAAAAAAAAGAAGAAAAAAAAACTTTCTTCCCTTTTATGATATGGTTCAGATTTTGGCCAAAAATTGTTTTGCCCACCACTCCTCCAGGTCGATGGGAACAAAGTCTGAAAGAGAGGGGAGGGAGAGAGCATAGGAGAGCAGCTGGAGAAGGCAGCAGAGCACAGCCTGTTCCCACCAGTGTGCATTCCCTGTGTCTGTTTGCCACTGGGAAAAACACCACCGAGATCCCCCCTCCCTGGAGCCCCCTCTCCCAGGCTGGGGCTATGGGATCCTTCTCTTTTTGGGGCCGTAACCTCCTTGGCTGCTGCAGGACCCCCGGGGTGGCTGCCCAGAGAGCTCACACATGTTGTCCCCTGCCCCTGTGCTGTGTGCCTGGGGCAGGGGGCGCAGCTCTTTGGGGCAGGACCGGGGGCTCTCTACATGGCATCTGCCCCCCTTTGGTGGCTGGAGGAGGCACTGCTCTGAGACGAGGCAGCAGCGAGGCATCCTGCTGGCTGGGCCTCCAGCAGGGCCTGTGGGACCCCCCCACATCCCCTCTCCACCCCACCCCCAAACTTCACTCACATTTCAGGCTGGGGTCCGGGGTTTTCTCTACGTACTGCACGGGCCCGCGGGTGCTCTCCCCTCTCTGGCTGTCGTCCAGCTGCTGCTCGACCTCCTGCCAGGCTGGGGACAGAGGGCAGCGGGTGAGGCCCGGGCCAGCAGCCAGCGCCCCACAGGGCCTCCCCCGAGCCCCCCGCACCTTCGTAGACGAAGCGGACGTTCTCCTCGTGGGCGGCCGTGTAGCACTCCTCAGGCCCCGCGGCGTGCGGCAGCAGCACCTGAGGCCGCTTGCCGTTCACTCTGTTGAAGACGAGCTTCGGGAGCGGGCTGCGGGGGCAAGGCGAGGGTTGAGGAGGAGGAGGAGGAGGAGCCGGTGCTGGACGGGTGCCGCAGGAGCTCGTGGAAGCGATGCACACGCGGCCAGCCCCAGCCTCGAGCCTGGCCTGTAGGGCTGCCCGGGGACAGCAGGGACACGGCCGTGCAGCACGGCAGGGCCACCACGGCTCTGTGCCATCCCCTCCCCATCGCTCCACAGCACAGAGGGGCAGGACGGACAGACAGACAGACAGGGTGGGCACCCAAGTCCCGAAGGCAGTGCTCAGCGATTCCTTCTCCCCCAGGAAAAAGCCGAAGCAGCTGCTCCAGCCTGGGCCAGAGGGTGCAAGAAGGCTGCGGGTGGCCCCAAGGCAGTGCCCACAGGCAGGTCCCCGGGCCGAGCAGGGACATTTGCTTTTCAGGTTTCGGCTGTGCCCCCGGTGAAGGCAGAAGGGTTGCTGCAGGGTGACAGCACACTCGCTAGGCTGGGGGCACAGGGAAGCAGGCTGGGCCCAAAAGTAACGGGGAAAAGTGTGCCAGGGTACACGGCGTGCTGCTCACCCCCCCCCGCCGTGCAGGGAGGCACACACGGCCCCTCACAGCCATGCAGGGGACACGGGGGGGGACACACGAGCGTGTGGCACCAGAAACCCGCCAGCTGCTGCAGCTCTGCAAAGCCTGGAGTGCTTCAGGGCAAACACCTCCACCTCACGGCGAGGGGAAACCGAGGCACGGAGGCATTAAATGAGGGTAGTGCACAGCCACGTGCCCGGCCAGGCAGCCACGCAGCCTTGGACTGCAAACCTTGGGAAGCGTTAAACTGATGCAACAGGCGGCAAGGAAAGGTCACCCAGCCCGAGAGGAGCCTGCGGAGGGTGAAGGGCACCACGGGTGGGGGAAAGCCCCAGGGGAACAGTGCCTGCAAGCACCGGAGGGGAGATGACAGCAAAAGCAAGAGCTGCCCCCTCCCGCCCTGGCACAAAGGAAATTTGCTGCCAAAGAGGAATTGCTGAAACACAAGGAAAATGGAAGTGAGATGTTGTTTGGGCAGTGGGAAGTGCTCTGAGCACAGGCAAACATCTGAACTCGTGATGCCGAGCTCGCTGGAGCGGCCCTGCTCCTCCTGCTGCAGCAGCGGGGTGCCTGGCTCCAGCAGCACATCCACAGGGCACTCGGGGAACTGGGACAGAGGTCTGGGAACTGGGACCAGAGCGGGCTCCCCGCGACCTGGCACCCCTCCTGCCCAGAGCAGGGCACTCGAACCCATCTGGAAACCCTGCGAAGCCAGCCAGACCCAAACTGAGGACCTGGAGCGAGGCTCGGCAGCGTGCTGCACGCCAAGGTTCAGTATTTGAGCTGCCCTTGAGCAGCTCTGGGGCAGGACATGTTTGCAGCAGTCACGCTTCTCACGGGACAAAGTCTGAAAGGCCCCAGAGCACGTGGGGGGGGGGGGGGAGGTGGAACATGGTTTGGAGAGCAGCAGAGCTGGAGCAGGCAGCCCCTGCCCGTGCCCCTGCAGCCTGCGGGAGCTGCCCCAAGGCATGGGGCAGGGGAAGGCTCCCCCAAAGCCACGCAGCCCCAGCCCCAGCCCCACACGCATGCCCCAGGGCACCCAGCACGTTCAAGCACCTGCTGCGGGGAGGGAGCGTGAGCAGGCAGCCTGCCCTGAGGAGGGAGAACGGTTCAGCAGTTAATTTATGAGATGACAGGCAAGAAAGCAAGCTGGAGGTGAAGCTTTTCTTATGCATTTCTTGAAGATGGAGGAAAGGGGAGAAAGCAGCATCGCCTCCTCCCACTACAGCCAGCCCCAGGGCTCGCCCCAGCTCCCCAGCCCCACGCCTGCTGCAGCAGCACCCTCCTTCAGGGAGGTTATCTCCCCCCTCCAGCCGCTTAACCCCCTTCCACCAGCTCCTGCTGAGAGCTGGGAGCCCATCCCAAAGGCTTTTTCCCCCTTCCTTGGGGAGGGAAAGGGACAGGTGGCGAGGGCAGGGAGCAGACCCGGGCTGCAGGAGCTGCCTCGCGCAGCCGGCAAACCGCACGGAGCCGGGGGGAGCCCCCTGCTCGCAGAGCCTGGGGGGGCCGAGCACAGCCCGGGGGGGCCGAGCACAGCCCGGGGGGGGGCCGTAACCCACCGCAGCGGGGCCCTGCCGGGCTGCTGGAGGCGCAGCGGGCACCGATTGAGCCCCGCTCCCTGCCCGGCCCTCCCCGCCGCTTGCACAACTCCGCCGGGGCCGGCCGCGGGGGGCTCCCAGCTCCCGGCGGGGGGGACCTCGCGGCCCGGCACCCCCGGGCTTTGAGGGACCGACCTCGCACCTAGCGCGGCCCGGGGGGGCGGCGAAGCTCCGCGCCCCCTCCCCGCGGCGCTCAGCCCCCCGCAGCCCCCCGGGGGGGCAGCCCCCAACCGGGACCCCCCTCCCCGGCGCGCTCCGGTCCCCCCCTCACCCTCCACACTCCCTCCCTTGCCGGGGGGCTCCGCGCCCCGTCCCGCTCCCCCCCCCTCCCCTTCCCCGTGGCGTCCCGTCCCGTCCCGGCGCCGCACGGCCGCGGTCACCTTTCCCCAAGGTCACGGCGCTCAGAGGGGCTCACCTGGCGGGGGGCCAGGCACCGGGCTGCAGCCGGCCCCGCGGCTCGCCCACCTTGCTCTCCACCGGCTGCTGTGTCGGACCTGCGGGCGGCAGCGGCCGTCAGAGCCTGGCGGCGAGGAGCCGGGGGGGCACCGGCACCGCCGCTCGGCCGCCCCCCCACCTCTTCCCTCCGCCTCCGCCTTCTCTCTTTGCTCCGTGTCCCCCCCCCCTCCTCCACCTCCCCGGTCCCCGCTACCTGTGCGGCGCTGCGTGGCCAGCTTGCTGGGGCCGCGTGTCAGCGTGTACATCCTGCGGCCCCCCCCGACGGCACGGCCCGGCCCGGCCCGGCACGGCCCCGCCGCTCCTGCCGGCCGAGTGCGCTCGGCGCCCCCCCGGGGCCTTTAACCGGGCCCGCCCCCTCCAAGGGGGCGGTTCGCAGAGCGCGGGGCCGTGGGGGGGGGGGTGGCCGTGGGAGCTCTGGGCTCGGGGGGGGGGAGCTGCGAGGTGTCCCCCATGCGGCCGCGTCCCTGCGGGGAGCGGGGAGGGGGGCGCGCGTGGGGCGCGTGGGGGCCGTGGTGGCCCCGGGCACGTGGAGGGCGCAGGGCGCACGTGGAGCGCAGGGGCGGGGAGGGCGCAGGAGTCACTCGTGCGACACCCGGGGGACACGCGCGGGACCCCTGTGAGGACGCATGGCAGGCGCAGGGGACAAGGAGGAGCAGCTGGGACGCGCAGGGGACACGCAGGGGACAGCGCAAGGTGCCAGGGCACGGCCGAGCGCTGCGGCTGGCACCGCGTGTCCTGGGCCGCAGAGGTGCCACCACCCACTGTCCCTCTGCACGAGGGGACAGCGAGGGGCCCTGGGTCTGGGTGAGGGCAGCACCTCACTCCTGGCACTCTGTGTCCCCAGATCTGCACAGGGCTCGGGGACACCCCTGGGTGCTGCCACCCACTGAGCCCGGAGGTCCCTGAGCTGTGTGAGCAGGAGCAGTGTGCCCCCCAACACTGCACCCCATGGGGCCACCCCACAGCACAGGACGAGGGGCTGGGTGGCTGCGGCCCCGTCCTCGTGTCGAGGTGACCTTTGGACAGGGAAGGTGCACGAGGTCTGCGGGCCAGAACGCACGGTGGGAGGCGTGGGGCTGGGGGTGGCCCCCATGTCTGGGTGGTGTCACCTGCCCTGGGCAGTGCTGGGGGCTTTGGGGAGAGGCTGTGGGACAACTCTTGGGGTGGTGAAGATGCCTCAGCCTAGCTCTGGGGCCTGCACAGCCCTCCCGTGCCACTCGTGTGGTGGGGATGAGCAGGGCCGGATCCTGCAGGGTGCTGGGCACCCCTGGGTGGCCCATGGGGGTGCAGCCAGCAGCCCCCCAGAGCTCCCCCAACCCCTCCGGGATACCTCACACAGCAGGCCCTGCTTAACGTGACTGTGACCCTGCAGCCCAGGGGACCTCGGTGTTCCCATCCTGCCGCCCGGGGGGGTCGTGCCTCAGTTTCCCCCACCCGAGACAGCAGCAGATGGCCGAGGACACCTGCGCGCACCGCGTGGCCTCCCCACGCTTCGCCACGCACAGGCCCGGAGCCCCGCAGCACCCCGGGCTTCGGCGGGGGCATTGCGGGTGTCTGGGGTCGTTGGGGGCCGTCGGGGGTCGCTGCAGGGGGGGAGAAACGGGGCCGGGAGAGACTCAAAAGGGACCGGGCTGGGTTTTGCAACCAACGGCGCCGCTGGTGTAGTGGTATCATGCAAGATTCCCATTCTTGCGACCCGGGTTCGATTCCCGGGCGGCGCAGAATCTTTTTTTCCCTTATCTTTTATTTTTCTTAAATCTCGACGAAATTCCCTTTTCACCTTTTAACGTAAAATCTCGGCCTTTTTTTTGCCACGTTCCGGCGGCGGGGCGGCTGTCGTTTTTTTTTTTTTATGTTTTGTTTTGTTTTTTGTTCCTTTTTTTTTTTTTTTTTTTTTTTTTTGGGGGGTGGGGGGGTGGAGGAGGAAGGAGGGTGGCAGCAGCGGGGCGGGCTGGGAGCTGTAGTCCTGTGCCCTGCGACTACACTCCCCAGCGTGCCGTGCCTCCCCGAGCCGTGCCTCCCCGAGCCTCCCCGTGCCACCCCCAGCCCGCCCCGTCCAACCATGCTGGCGCCGGCGGCGGCGGAGCGCAACAAGGGCCCGATCCTGGCGGTGCTGCGGGAGTACGCGGGGCCGGGCCCCGTGCGGGTGCTGGAGGTGGGGGCGGGCGCGGGGCTGCACGCCGCGCACTGCGCCCGGGCGCTGCCGCACGCCCGCTGGCTGCCCTCCGACGTGGAGCCCCGGGCGCTGCGCAGGTGAGAGGAGAGGGGCCGGGGGCGGCGGCTCCGGGCTGCCCGGGGGGGGCCGCAGCGGGAACCGAGCTGGGGCTGAACCCCCCCCCCCCGGGGTCTCCGGCTGGCAGCGTTTGCTTCTGGGTGGCTCCCGGGGGGGCCCGTGCGACGGCGAGGGGATGCGGGGGGATGCGAGGGGCACCGCGCCCCGCTGCCCACCGGCACTGCCGGGAACCCCGACGGAGCCGCCAGCCCCCCCTGAGGAGCCCCCAGCCCCCCCGACGGAGCCCCCAGCCCCTTTCCACGAGCCCCCAGCCCCCCGAGGAGCTGCCAGCCCCCGGTTGTTCGCGCTGCGGGGCTGCGTGCGGGGCCCCGCCGCACCCAGATGCCCATTCCAGGCATTGCAGCGCCGCACGGGATCGGTTTTCCATCGAGGAAACCAAAATAAACGCGGGCTCTTAAAAGGAGAGGAATTCCCCAACAGCAAATCACTCCCTTCCAGCGGCCTGCTGCAGAGGGGCAGAAATAGCCCCCGGGGCCGGGGGGCTCAGCCCGCATCCTTCCACCCGTCCCCTCGTCGGGAGCAGCCCCGAGCACTCGCTGCCCTGGTTAAAAATACTCCCCGGGCTGGGGCAGAGGTTCAGCGCGGGGCCAGACCGCTGTGCGGCACTCACAGCCCTTCTCTGGCCACATCTCCACGTCCAGGCTGATTTTCAGAGCCAGGGTGGAGGGGTTGTGCTGCTTGCCCTGAGCCCTTCAGGGACGGGGCTGGAAGAGGCAGTGCTGGGACCTGGGAACGGTGTCTAGAGGGTTTCTCTGGGATTTTTCAGTGTGTTCTTAAAGCCAGGTTTGCAGGAGGCTCTCCTCCTCGTGGCTGGGAGCCGTGCCGTGCGTGGTGCTGTGCGGGCTGGGAACCTCCTGCTCTCCAAAGCAGCTCCCTGGCTGTGAGCGGAGGCAAGGCTCATGCAGTGCCCCGTCATCCCGCAGCCCCTGAAGCACCAGAGCCAAGCTGGTGCCCCCCTCCTCTGCTGGGTTGCGAGCACAGCCTTATTACGAGACATCAGAGACTCCACCTGGGAGACGCTGCCGGCAGCCGGGGCAGGTGGGCTTCGGGTGCTGGTGCGGGGCGGCGCTGGGGCTGACGGGGGGGTTGTGCCCGCAGCATCGCTGCCTACGCAGAGGCCATGCAGGTGCCCAACATGCTGCCGCCCATCTACCTGGACGTCTCGCAGGGCTGGGAGACCTGGGGGGGCACCCAGCCCGCCACCCTCGACCTCGTCGTCAGCATCAACATGATGCACATCTCGGAGCTGCGCTGCACGGAGGTGAGCGGTGCCCGGCACCCCTGGGGGCGTGGGGGGCTCAGGTGCAGCTCCCTGTATTTATTGGGGGGCTCGGGGTGAAGGCTGCAGTGCCCGGGGTTGGGAAATCAGCTGTGGGGTGTCCCTGGTGTTCTGATCCGGACCCTGCTTCTTTCTTTCCCCAGGGGCTGTTCAAGGGGGCCGGGGTGCTGCTGAAGCCCGGAGGCGTGCTCTTCACCTACGGGGTGGGTGCTGCTCCAAGGGCCGGGTGGGAGCACGGCGGTGGGGTGAGGGGTGGCCCTGGGGATGCTGGAGCTCCTGCTGGGGGGCAGAGGGGGGGATTCCCTGGGCTGGGAAAAGGGGGGCTCAACTTAAGGGAGGATCAATCTTCTGGGGAGCGCTGTGAGCTCTGGATGGGGCTGCTTTGGCCATTCGCCCCCAGCACTGTCTGCTGGGTGTAAGCACTCCTGCATCACCCCAAAACACTCTGCAGAGGAGCAGAGCAGAGGCTGGGAGCCCTGCGGTGGGTGACAACGTCTGTGGCTCCTTCCAGGGCCGTGTCCCTTCTTGCTTGGCCTCGGGGGGACAGGGACAGGGACTGGGGATTCCAGCAGGGAGCCGTGGCTCGAGCCCACAGCTCCGGCTTTGTGTCCCGGCAGCCGTACGCTGTGGATGGCCAGATCAGTCCCCAGAGCAACGTGGAATTTGACCGCAGCCTGAGGCAGAGGTAGGAGGGGGAAGCCAGGGGCTGGGGGTCCAAGCAGCCTGCCTGGGGCTGCCCCCGCTGCCCGCCCTGCTGGCACTGCCCACCGCGTGCCCACCCTCCGAGTGGGATCCCTCGGGAAAACACCTAAAGCAGGGGCTCCTCGGGGCACCCCTGGGAGATGGGGTCATTTTGGGGGTGAGGTGTCTGCCTGCCCACCCGCCTGGCTCACCGGTGCCTCCCTTCCCGGCAGCAACCCCGCCTGGGGCCTTCGGGACACGGTGCTGCTGCGGCAGCTGGCTGAGGCCAACGGGATGCGCCTGGAGAGGATGGTAGGTGCTGAGTCCCTGGGGGGGACGGTCCCCGTGATGGTGGCCCCCCCCCCCGACCCCAGCTCTGTGCTTGCAGGTGGACATGCCGGCCAACAACAAGAGCCTCATCTTCCGCAAGCTGTAACCCGCTGCGCCCTGCGGGCACCTCCCAGCACAGCTTCACAAGGGGCTGGGCACGGCAGCGAGGGCACAGTGCCACGGCTTGCCCCGGCCAGAGGTCTCGGCTCCATCTCCTCTGGCTCCTCCGTGGGACTCCCTGGGGGGCACAACCTGGGAGGGGGCGCAGGGGGCAGCTCTCTCCTGGTGCTGGTTTCCATGTCTCCGGGCAGGCGCCGTGCTGAGCCGTGGGACCCCATTCCCCACATGGGACCACGCTGCTGCCCCCAATAAAGTCTGGGGGGCTGCGCCCCACCAGCAGCTTCCCAAGAGCTCCAGCCTGGCTGCCACGCACTGTCCCTGTTCCAGAGACACATTTGGGGTGGGGGCTCTCCCTCCATCACCGCCCCCCAGCACTGAGGCTGTGGGGCACCAGCCCCTGCCCAGAGCCCTGCAGCGCACAGCCACGGAGCAGTGCAGAGCTCGAGGGCATCACGCTGCACCCGAGGCTTTGGTGCTGCGGGAAGGTTGTCGTGGGTGGGGGGCCGGGCAGACCCCTCTGCAACCCAGCCCAGTCCTTTATTGCTGCTGCCCAGGCTGGGGGTACATGGGGAGGGCATGCGGACAGATAAATTACAGGGGAGGGAACTACAAAATGGTGATAACTGCTAAATAAATGCGGGCTTGGGCGTGCTGTCCCCCCCCACCAGGGGTCTGCAGCCCCGCAGCCCCCGCGTCTGCGCATCCCGGCTCGCCCCTAGTCCTGGAAGCGGTTGAGGAGGTCGCAGGTTTTCTTCTCCATCAGCTCGTAGATCTTCTTCACCCGCTTGTCGTTGGCTGCCCGGACGTAGCTGCTGGGGTCCAGCGTGGCCATGCCGTCGTGCACCTCGCCCATGATGATGAGCGGCCCGTCCTCGGCCGTCATGTTGGGGCAGGGGCAGCTCCAGTCCATGTCGGTCAAGGTCACCTCCAGATACTTGATGTTGAAGAACTTGAGGCCCATCTTCTCATCCTTGAGGACGTCCTCGAGGGCGAAGCGGGCGATGCCCGAGTCCTGGTCCTCGACGATCTCCATCAGCCGCCCCACGATGGCGAAGTCGCTGCGGCAGAGGCTCAGCACCATCTTGCTCTTGAGGCGGCAGGCCTTGCACTGCAGGCTCTTGGGGAAGGGGCAGACGTCCTCGCAGGTCTCCTTGCTGTCGAAGTTGTTGTTGTTGCCCTCGCAGCCGCCGTAGACGAAGGAGTGGCACTGCTTCAGCAGGTGGTTGTAGGCCCAGCGGGGCTCCCAGTTCTGGCAGGGGCCCTGCACCATGGGCAGCAGGCAGGTGGGCCGGGCGCTGCCCAGGCAGGCGGCGCGGCACTCCTCGTACGTCTCGAAGTGGTTCCTGTTGGCGCCGCAGCCACCGTAGCGGAAGGTGAGGCAGGAGCCCTGCTTGGCGTCGAAGTGCCAGCGCACCTCCAGGGCCTCGCAGCGGCGCCGGTCGGGCTCCTTCAGGCACTCGGCGCTGGGGAAGGGCTGGGGGCTGCTGGCCCGCGGGGTCCCCCCGGGCTCCCGCTTGAGCACCGAGAGCGGGAAGTCGGCGCGCAGCAGCCCGGCGGCGTTCCTGGCCGTGCAGGTGTAGATGCCGGCGTCCTCCTGGCGGGCGTTGTAGATGACCAGCTGCCCGATGTTGGTGACCACCACGTTGCCGTACATCTGGTCGGGCCGCATGATGAAGTTCTCGGCCCGGTCGCTCTGCTTCTCCCAGGTGATGTCGGGCCGCGGGCGGCCGCTCACGTCACAGCGGAAGCTGACGGTGCCGCCGGCGCGCACGGCCTGGTGGAAGGGGTTGCTGTAGAGGGCGGGGGGCACCGGCACCTCGGGGCCGGCGCCCGGCGTGGGCCGCGCCGTCGTCTCCCGCGGCACGGGGCTGGTGTCGGGCCAGGTGAAGATGTACTTGCAGGGCACGGTGGTGAGGCGCGTGCCGCGGAGGCACGCCTCAGCATCCATGTAGCACTTGTTGTAGTAGGTGAGGCCGTCGGAGGCGCAGGTGAAGTTGGGCTCCTTCTCGCAGCGGTCCTTGCACTTGCAGACGGGCTGCCCGTCCCAGATGTCGCAGTCGGAGCCCTGCTGCGCGCACACGAAGCTCTCGCACGAGGGCCCGCGGCCCAGCTCCAGCGCCGGCAGGCTGCCGTCGGCGAAGCGGGCGGCCACGCAGCTGCGCAGCCCGCAGACGTTGGTGCAGCACTTCTCGAAGCCCTCGCAGTCCTGGCCGGGAGGGGAAGGGAAGGAGAAGGAGGGGAGAGAGGGGGTCAGCGCCATGCCACAGCTGTGGGGATGCTCCCACTGCTGGAGAACCTTCACCGTTCCTGGGCTCCTCTGGGTGCTGGGTCCGAGTTGGACCTTCCCTGCACAGCTGTGTGCCCGGACCCAGGTTGAACTCAGCCCCCCAGGATGGTGGGGGTGAGGCACAGACAGCCCCCCCTGCACAGCGATGCCATGCCCTGGGGCAGCGCGGTCACCCAGTGAGGACCTGCCACTGTGGGTGCACTGAGAGGGGACCCGGTGCTGTCCCCCCCCCCACCATGGGTCGGGGAGCCTGCAAGCTTTGGCTGGCTGAGGGGAGGCAGAACTCATTGCAGTGATGAACTGCGGCGTGCTCAGTCCCCTGGGATGGGCAGCACTGGGCTCCTGGGAAAGCTGAGGGGCTTGGTGGGGGGAGCAGTCGCAGTGCACCCACACCCCTCGTCTCAGCGGCGGCCCCACAACCAGCTGGGATCATCCTGGGGGTGCATGGGGTAGGGGGGAGGTCTTGGACATGGAGAGTGGCTGGGGGGGACACGGTGGGGCAATAAGCCGTAGCTTTGCCTGCTGCAGGGCTTGGGAACAGCCCCTGGGCACCGCTCGTGCAGGGCAGGGTGAAGTTGCAGAGGGGCTGAGCACGCGGGGCACCGGCTGCAGCCTCCAGCGCTGGGACCAGCCATCCCGACACACTGGGAACCAGCACCCCCTGGGGACACCCCAGCCCCACAAAACCACACGGGTTTTTCCAAGCAGCTGCGTGCAGCCCCAGCAGCACCCGAACCCATCCCATCCGTGCCCGCAGCCCCCATGCAGCCCCCCTGCTCACCTGGTCGGCCTGGCACTCCCGCTCGCAGGTGCTCTGCGCGTCCACCCAGAGGTTGGGGTTCAGCTGGTTGGGGCAGACCCCCAGGTGCCGCATCCTGGCCGGCTGCAGGCTCAGCCCGGCGGCGGCGGCGGCCAGCAAGGGCAGGAGCAGCGCCGCACGCATCGGCTCAGCCCTGCCGAGCTGCCACCCGCCTGCGCGCACCCGGCGTCCCGGGCGGCCAAAACTCCGGCGAGGCATCTGGCTGCCCTGTGCCCTGCCGCGAGGCTCGGCACAAATCACATTGGATGGAAGGGAAAAAAAAAAATCAAAAAAAAAATCAAAAAGGAGACAGGGAGGACAAAGAGGAGGAGGAGATGAGGTCCAAACTGCCGTGGTTTAGCACGCCTGCAGTGTGCTGGCTCTGCAGGGATGCTGCCCGGCACCTCCGTCCATCGCTGAGCCCTCAGGGTGATGGGGACAGCATCGTGCAGTGGTGGCTCAGCCTCGTTGGTGTCCCCGTGCTGCCGGGGGGCTCACTCCATGCCTGGCACCCCGAAGCCGTGGCAGCGGCGGCAGGGCCAGGCTCCCAGCACGGCGGGAGCGGGCAGTGGGGCTGGGGTGCAGCCTGCGTGTGGGGCAGGGGTGGAAGGGGAGGACGGGAAGGTTGTAATCTGAATCCCCTCCCTTCTCACTGATGTTTCTGGGTGTTTGGAATGGAAAAGGCGCTGACCTCAGCCTCTAACCCCGTCTGAGCCGATCGACTGGGCAAACACAGGGGGGAGATCAAAGGCAGAATGCGGAAAGTCTCCAAAGAGAGAGAGTGAAAGGAGGGGAAAAAAATGCCCGGCCCATGGAGCCGAATTCCTGCAGGATGAGAAAACAGCCAGAGCCTGTTGTCTGCCCGCCGCGGCTCGGCCACCCCGGGTCTGCTGGCGGGGAAGCAGCCGCAGCCCCCAGCCCCACGGCACCGCCAGCCGGAGATCCAGGCTGCAGCAGCCGGGCAGTGGGGCTGGGGGGCTGCAGGGCCATGCTGGGGGCTGCTCTGGGACCCCCACCCCACGTCTGCCTTCTCCTCTGGGCACCTGCGGGCTCCCCCAGCCCCCCGTAAACCCACAGGTTTGTAGCCGGCCCTCCCTCCCTCCCCGCTCCAGCAGCAGCCGGTGATGATCTGCAGCTGGTTTTTTTACGCTCCGTATTTTTCTGCTCCGGGGAGGCAGCTCCTGGCCGTGCCAGACCCCGGCCGGACCCTGTGCCGGGGCTGCAACCCCACCGCTGCCTTGCACAGCACCTCCCGGAGCCGGCCCTAAGCTGGCAGGAGCCGGCCCTTGCTCCCAGCCAGATTCCCTTAATCCCTGCTGGAGACTGACCTGCGGCAGGAAGGGTCTCGGAGCGGCCTGGGGAGCATTAACTCCTGCAGCACTGGGAGAACCCACGACCCGAGCTTTGACCTGGGAGCTGGATGAGCACCAAACCCCTGCCAGGCGCAGGCAGAGCTGGGTGCGCCCCCTCCTTAGCCTTTTTTTAACCCCCAGCCCATCGTAGTGCTGAGGGGTGACAAAACGTGCAAGTCAGCACCAGGTCCAGGCTGTCCCCTGGGCATCACCCCGTCCCCCAGGCGCAGGGGGAGCTGGCACGGCCGCTGCCAGCCCCAAATGTGCCGGCTGCAGGCGCCCAAGGAGGAGCCATCGCCTCCTGCCCCAGGCTGGGCTCACCCCGCACGGCCCCGCTGCAGCAGCTCCCTCCCCGCAGCCCCTGCTGGGTGGTGTGGAGGGGTCAGGATCTGGCCGGGGGCAGACAACCCCTTGGCTGAGTTGGCCTGGGGTGTGCAGGGGGGGTTGTGCCGCCCTGGGACACCAGCGGGGAGGCTGGCGAGAGATTTTGCAAACGGAGAATTGCATCCGAGCAGCCCGAGGGGCAGCACAGCAGCCTGGAGCCCCTTGCACCCCCTGTACACAGCCACAGGGCTCTGTGCACAGACCCCACACGCCCCCAGCCCCAAATCCCCCTCACTCCAGCCGAGGTGCAGCTATGTGGGCATCGCCACCTGGGGACCCTGGGGACAGGACGGGCACCTCCAGCCCTCGCCTCCCCCGGTGGCGGTGCTGCTGCTGCTTCAGGACAGGGTCGACAAGGCAATCAACCCTGTCTTGAAGGGTCGATTCTCCCCCCCCAGAACAAGCACGTGATAAACCCTCATCATCTAAAGGCTTTCAGGAATTGTGACTTCATCTTCACAACTCCCTGTGTCTGCACACCAAGGTGCCCCAAAAGCAGGGTCTGGGACACAAGTCCTGAGTGGAGCGGCTGGGGGGGTTTGGGCTGGGGAAGGGGAGGCTCAGGGGAGACCTCATTGCTCTACAACTACCTGAAAGGGAGGGGTGGGGAGCTGGGGGTCAACCTCTGCTCACAGGTAAGACTAGAGGGATGTTCAAGGAGAGGTGTTCTAGGAGAGGCTGGACATGGTGCTTGGGGACACGGCTTAGTGGTGACAGTGGTGGCAGGGGGTGGTAGGACTGGGTGATCCTGGAGCTGTTTCCCAACCCTGCTGTTCCTATGGCTGTATTACTGTTCCCAGCTCTGCTCCCAGCCCCAGCCACCGCTCAGACACACATTGTGCACCAAAGTGGGGATTTTGGGGGGTCATTTCCAAGGTCACAGACTCTGATGGTGGCTTTTGCTCAGCAGCCCCAGCCCAGAGCAGCAGCTCATCCCGTGCCGCAGCGAGGACAACAGCTCCTGCTCCAGCAACGCGGCCACCGCACCCCAGCACCGAGCAGCCCGGGTAGGGGCAGGGGAGCACTGCCTCCTCCCCACGGCCCCACGGAACAACCCAGGGGGCACAACGGGACCGGCCAGAGCCACAGCATGCTGTGTATGGCATCTCCTTGCCCTGCTCCCCCCGCAGAGCTGGCTCCTGCTGGCGCTTCCCCCACCTGAAGCCACCCACAGCCCTCGGCCAGACCGTGCTGATGAGGAGCAGTCGCTGCCAGAAGCCACCCGGAGAACAAAAAGGGCTCCGTGACTCTTCCCCGGCCAAGCTTTTACCTTAGTTAAGGGTTTTCCAGGCTGCAGACGCTATCTGATTTCCCCCCTTGCCCCCTCCCAGCCCCAGCAATAATTACTTAAGCTGTTAAAACAAGCGTGGCCGGTCTGGTACGAAGTGGAAAATCTGATCCTCGGGAAGTGAGCAGGCAGGGGAAGAGGGAGGTCACGGAGAGGTGGGCTGGGAGCAGAAGAGGATGGGGCAAGGAGAAGTTTCCTTCCAGCCCTGCAGCAAGCTGCTGGCTCTGGACTCCAGCACCCAGCTCCCAGGGCCATGGGGTGGCTGCACAAACCCACGGGCACCACGGGGAAGGCGCCTTCTTGTAGCACTCAGCCCCTGCCAGGCTGGGCTCTGCTTGCTTAAAGCTACCCAGCCTCAGCCATCGTGTGACAATCGAGCTTTTGATGAGAACAATTTCAGCTTTTGTATGTATGGAGCAGGGCAAAAGACCAGAACCGGCGTCGGGAGTTTAAGATTCCCACCCTCCCCAAAGGGAAGCTGAGATCAGTGTCAGCTCCTGTTGCTGGATGGGGTACACACCAGCATCACAAGCACACCTGCTTTTGCCCAGTTTTGGGCAAAACCACCGCTTTTTCTTTTACAGCTCTTCCCAGCCTCCTCCCACACCACCCAAAAAAACCCTGATACAACTCCTCCACCTCCTGGATGGCAGTTCAAAACAAAAAAGGCTTTAATTTATATAAAACAAAACCATGTATAATCAGTTGAACAACATTGACTGTACAAAGGAATAAAAAAATAAAAGGACAGTCCAAGAAACAAAAACAAAACACAACCCTCAGGAATGGTACAAGTGTTGGAGAGCAGCTAAAGACTAGTGTTGACATCAGATGCAAGAACCTCTTTTCCTTTTTAAATTAAAAAAAAATAATAATAAAATAAATTGCTGAGCAAACATTCCGGGTGAATCTTTTGTTCTCCCTCCAGACAGGATCTCTTGAACTTTACAGGATGGAAAAAAAAAAAAAAAAAATCAGCTTTGGGCAAAAGGCGCAGGAGGTGCCGCACGTTATCAAAGCAAAACCAAGCAGAGGTACGTCGAGTTTTTCTACACATGCAGCAGCTTTGTGACTTTGTGAAGGAAACCTTCGTGCCTCTCCGCCTCACGCGCCGCTGCCTGGCTGCCGCGGAGGCGAGAGGCCGCCTGCAGCCCGGCCCCGCGCTGCCCAGGAGATGTTTTCCAGGAGGAGCTGCCTTCTGCAGCGCTGGGGTGCATCACCTGTTGGCCGTATATCCCCAGCCCGCCGGGCTGCTGAGCCAGCGATTGTCTTCTGCTGTGTGTTAAGTGATGGGAAACAGGTGCCAGCCGTCCCAGACAGGTTCCAGAAATCCCCCGGACTCCGTGCCGAAATCGGCTGCAGCTTTGCTCCTGAGCCAAATCACCACTACAAAGGATTCTTCTCCCCCCCTCTGCCCGGGGTTTAATTCTCTCCCCGCTCATTTGAGCTGGGCAATAAAGCACACCAGGGACAAGCCAAGAAACCCACCCCAGCGCTGGGTTTTGTTCCGCAGAGCGGGGAGGGGGAAGGCTCCTTCCTCGCCCAGGGCAGGGGGCTGCCCGCCCGCCTGCTGCTTGCACCAAGGGGGTCGTCAGCCTCGCAGAAACTGCTGCGGCTTCATCCTGCCCGTGCAAGGCGACGGGGAGCTTTGGGAGCAGAGGAGAGGAGAGGAGCACGCCGAGGCCCCGAGGAGTTGCTGACAACAGGAGGAAGATGGCAGCACTGCACCGCCGCTCTCCTCCGCGGAGACGAAGAGCAGTTCACTTTCTGCCGCGGTGCTCGCAAATCCACACGTCCTGGCTGGCTGCAGAGACCTGTCAGCACAGCTCAGTACCGCTGCCAGGCCCTGCTCTTCTGCTGCAGTAAGGTCTAGGCGTGAGTTTTCAGTTTCCAGGTGAATTTCCATCACAAACCAATACACTGCCACGGGACTGCGCCAGGGATGCACATGCCTTTGTTTGACAGATCTTCTCCTGCCCCAGGCGCGTATCTCAGGCTCTCGCCACCGAGCCTGCACGTCCTCTAAAACTCAGGAGCAGTCCCACAGGACAAAGCAGTCGGCTTTCCTGATCTCTGCCGTGGCCACGAGCCCAGCACGCTCACCACGGCGGGACGTGGAGGCCGGTGACTGCTGCCTGCTGCGCAAAGGGCGCCCAGCGTCCACCCCCAGCCACAGCCCCACTGCTGCTCCTTCACCTCCAGCGGGACGAGCTGCGTCTGCCCCTGCCCGCTTTCATCCAGGAGGAGCCACAGCAGCACGAGCTCAGGCAGGGCATCTTTGGGAAAGCAAAGCAAAAAAGGCAGGATTCAGGGCCAGTCTCACGGGGTGGCAATGCGAGGATCCAGGAGGTGCACGAGGCGCATGGTGGAGGCAGGGCTCTGCTGCGCTGCTCCCAGTACAGGACAAGGTTGGCACCTTCCTGCTGCTTTAGGCTCGGGGCTTCCCCCCTCTGCTCCTCAGCCCCTGACCTCCTCACATCTTCTAACGTGCACCTGATCGAGGCGTCGGTCGGTCGCCTGGGTGGGTTCAAACCTCAGAGCTGCCTCTTTGTCCTGCCCGCTGAAAACAAAATCCAGCCCCAGGCCCCTGCTCTGCCCCCGAATCGATTCTAAATCCCACCCTGCCTTCGGCACTCAAATTTTAGGGTACAATCAGAGTAAAGCAGCTTGGGGTACGTAACACGCCCATCGTTCTTTCCTTCTGCATATGTAGTATTTAAAAAACCCAGCATAAATCCTGGCAGCGACTGGAAGTCTCTTAAAGCATTTGTGTATTTTCATCTTAAAATCCTCCATCTTTCCCCTTTTGCTGACACTGGTAAAGTTAATCCCGTGCTTTTATTTACATGGCTGCATAAAATTTTCCCTGACTGCTTCTTAAAAAAAACCTTAAAAAACAAGTGATATATATATATGTATAATATTTACATAAATAAACGAAGAAGGCAAGCAGACTGCTTCCTTCAGCTTGCCAATCGGCCAACTCCTGCCTTTTTTTTTTTTTTTTCCCCCCTCTTTTCTTTTTGGCAACAGCAGGTTAACATCCTGGTGGAAACGGTCACTAGTCCCCTGTCCCCATTTTCTTTACTACATCCAACAGCCACTATTGCACCAGCAATCTGTTCAGGAGTCCAAGAGTTAAAGTTGCAGCACAGACTCTCCTTGCCTACTCCCTTAAGCCTCTCAATCTGCCATTAAATCCATTTCTCCATCGAAACTGGATGAGCTTTTTCCCCTTCCCCCCTCCCCAACCCGGCAGCTGCTGAATTTTCCACCCCGGGCCGAGAGGCAAAGCCCAAAGCATTCTTGGAGGGTCACTTGGCAGAGTCCTCTCCCCCCCGGCCGGCACCGCGCTTCACATGCGAGGCCAAACGTGAGCACGTTCCCAACGCTCACACGCGCCGTCAGAGGAGCAGCCGAGGCCCATCCGAAGGGATCCAGTCGAAAAGGGTGAAGTGTGCAAACATCTGTACATCGGTGGGTGGGTGCGGACACGTTCGGAGCTCACGGCGCCTCCGTCCTGCTAAGAGATCTTGCAGTTGTTGCGCGAGCAGTTCTGTGGGGGGCTCTGGGGCGGCCGAATCGACTTGGATCTCTTCAAGCTGTTGCCTTTGCTGCTGCTCCCGCCGCCGCTGCTGGCCAGGGAGTACGACCGGCCGTGCATCATCACCGCGTTCATCCCGTTGGCCATGGAGAAGGATTTCAGGTGACTCTTGATGGTGACGGGCAGCGGCAGCTTGTCGATGAGGTGCACCGGGGTGCAGGAAACTATGGCTCGGCAGCACAGGTCCTGTAGGCTGAACACTGGTGGGAGAAAAAGACCGGACAGTCAAGGCCCAAGAGACCTCAAGGGCTGCCTTCTTCCTGCACCCATTCTTTACAACGTGCAGTTTTTGCTTAGAAGGGGAGAAGAGCTAATAGTGACTGCAGGGGAGCCCCGAGCAGAGAGCAGGTCAGTCAGGGTAGGTGTGGGGTAGGGCTCAGGTAGGCTCTGCCTGCGGAGGCCAGACTTTGCAGGAGGCCAGCTTTAGTGTCAACCCTGGGCTCAGATGCTGGGCTGGCTCGCGACCCTGCCCCACGCCTGGTTTTCCCCAGGGCAGCCTGAAGGGGAGGCCGGGGAAGGAGTTCTCTCTGTTGGCCAGCCCTGATGTAGGATGTTCTCGTTGGGGACCTACTTGGTGAGCAGCAGCCACGAGCTGCCTCTCTGCGGGGTGCTTGCAGCAGCGGGATCCCATCCAGCCAGGACAAGCTTCCCAGAGTCCTCGTAGCTCAGCGTAACCACGTGGATCTGCCTTGGCAAGTCGGCTCGGATGGGATTTCCCAGCAGCCGGCCACAGGAGGGCACACGTTCACCTCCAGCTGGCTGCTGAAGTCTCTCTGCTGCTCCCAGGCAGGCAGCAGTTAGGGGTGCTGCCCTCTGGGAGAGTCTGGCAGACACTTTGGTGAGTGGGGCCAGCGAGTGGGATCGTCCCTCCCTAGCGAGCAGGATGGCAGGACCCCGACGAAGGCAGGTCATCCCTCGTGGGGTGTTAAACTCCTGCTGCTCAGCCTGCCAGCAGGACATGCTGCTACCTCCAGCCAGGAGCGTGGGGCCTAAGGGTTATTTCGCTTCTAACTCAACGGGCTGGGACATCAGGTGGCCTCTGCTCACTGCCTTCCGCCCTGCAGCACATGCACCTTGATACACAGAACATCCCAGCCCTCTGCTTCATGCCTACAGCAGGGACACGGTTTATCCCTTTTCAACTCCTTGTGCTGCCCTGGGCTCACTCTGCCCCCACGTCTTGCCAAAACAGGAGATACAGGCTCAGGCAAGGATAAGGACAGAGTTGCTTACACTCGGGTTCATCCCACACAACCATCTGACTGCAGTACTTTCAAGCTGTGAGCTTAATCACCCTCAGCCTCATCTAGAGTAAACGCAGAGGTGCAGGATGTCCCAGAGCAGCTCAGAGCCCAGACATGCTGAGCTGCCCTCTGGAGCTGCCCATCCCTCACTGCAGGGCTCTGGCACCAGCACAGGCAGCTCGCTGCAGCTCAGCTTCAGCATTTCACCATTTCACCAGGTCAGGTGCTTTCAGACCCCACGGGGACAAGCACACGAGCCTCCCACCCAGGCAGTCCTACCCCTCTCCCCTTCATCCCCTCCAGCTGCCCACGCAGAGCGCCCTCCTCACCTCTGTTGGGTCTCCAGATCTTCTCCATGCCGTGCCGCATGAGGACGATCCGGGAGAGCTCTGTGAAGGACTCTATCACGTTGAAGTTGCACAGGGGGCTGACCTCAAAGAACGTCATGCAGTTCTTCTCCGCGTAGGCCCGGGCCTGCTCCGTGGGCACCTGCCGCTTGAAGGCGAGGTGAAGCCTGTTCCCCACCAGGATCCGGGGGACACCAGGGGCATGCTGAAAAAAAAGAAAAAAAGAAGTGAAGAAAGTCACGGTTTGCCTTTAGCCACGGCAGCCGACACCTGGTGTTCTACCTGGCTTCAACAGCAGTGACAGGCAACGGAAGAGAGGCTGCTCTGACTGCTGAGCAATCAATACTACACGATGAAGACAACTCATTTATCCCTCCCACAGTCCACTTCAGAGGGAACTTTCCTGTCTTTCTTGCCATTCCCAAGCCCTTTCCTGCTACTCCAGGTTTATACCGAACCGATACTGATGGACAGACATTAAACCCTGCCTCTGCCTGTAGCGGCCTGCCATCACCTCCTCTCCCCAGCCGAGCCACGCTTGTCCCCAGACCAGAGGTGGCATCTCCCCGGGGTTTTGTTGGACTGCTGCCCTCCTGTGCCATGTTTCTCCCCAAACAGTCCCACACGTGTTTTGGGACACAGCTGGCACGGTAGGAAGCTGGTATGCTCCACGGGTTCTTCCCTTTGGCTTACCTCATCTATTTCCTTGATCCATCGATCTATCCCATCGAAGGACCAGCGGTTTGTGATGTCGTACACCAGGAGAATTCCCTGAGGGAAGAAAACGCGCGATCAGTAAGCCATGTAGCAGGCAAACTAAAAGGGAGATGCACCTGGAAGACCACTGCTATGCCCAGAACCTAAAAGGCTAAGGAAAGGTTTCTCCAGTCACATTATTTGCATTTACTAGGCTTAAAATTCACATAACAGGTCTGTATGAACTTAGACCTGCTAGGGAAGGTTTTACTCCCGTTTCCAACAAGAAAGCAGCTCTGGAAAAGACACCGGTTTGTTTTGGCCTGAACAGACCCCAAAACACTTCAAAGCAGCAGGCTCTGCAGAGGAGGAACTGCCCCAGTGCCTCTGTATCCAGAGGAGAAAGGCTCCGCTTTGCACACCCTCCTCCTACCACAAACCTGATACACATTCACAGAGGGAGGAACAGTTTTTTTCTCTTCCCCTTATGCAGCACACCTGCACTGAATGGCAGCAGCTCCCAATAAAGCAGCTCACCCATCTTCAAAACCTGTTCCTTTTCCCTCCAGAACCCGTCTCATTCGGTCCTCCCGTTGCTGCCAAGGAAGCAGTTCAGTGACTGCAGCAATCGAGAGCTCTGGAGGACAGAGACCCCCAGCCTGGCACCCACACCAGACCCACCAAGGGCAGCCCATGCTCGCAGAGCTCCCAGAGGAGCGACGCTGGCAAACCCCCGAGGTCCTGCTGCAGGGTGCACAGCTCAAAGGGACAGTCCCAGTGTGAGCTGCAAAACCCAGAAGGACTGAGGAGGTGCCGGAGGGAGGAGGCAGGGGTAAGCTGCATGCAGCCCAGCCCAAGAAATGTGCCCAGTGCCCAGGAGCAGCTGGGGGCACGGGGAGCTGCCTCGGTGCTGGTACGTGACCAGGAAGGTGCTGGGCAAGTCAGCTGCCAGCCACCCTCTGCTGGGAACTCCAGCAACTCCACGAGCTGTGGCACAGTATTTTCAGCACCCTTGAAAAAAATAAAAATAAAAAAGGGTGCCTCCTGTGTCCCCATGCCCAAACACACCTTCCCTAACGCCACCCGCATCTCACTGCCTGGCCACCTGCAGGGCTGGCAGCCGGGACAGGCACGGCCCAAGGAGGAAAAGTTTGTGCCTGCAGCCCCCACTGCAAGCCCTGGAGCATCGGCCCAGCCGATGCTGAGAATCATTTCAAGCAAGCAGTGAGTGCTGCAGTTGGTGTTCTGGCTTCTTGGCACCCTGTAATCAAGGGCATTTCAAGTGACAAGAGGCTCTTTGAGGTTACTTCGGAATTGGAACTGAAGATACCCTGAAGTGGGGACTGCAGGAGGCAGGGAGGGCAGGCCGGGGGCAGCCTGCACTGAAGCCATGCACAGACACAGAGGGGGGCAGGAGCATCTTCCCTTCCCTCCAAGGATGCTCTAGAGCTCATTCCTCAAGTCTATGGTCTTTTTGCAGCATCATTCCTAGAACAGTGAAGTCTTACACTCAAAAAGAATGAGGCTTTCCCCACCCCCTTCTTCTGAAGGAGGGAAGGGGGTTCTCCTAAGTCTCGACAGGAGAAAAAAAAGTCTAGGAAGAAAGTTTTCACCCAAATAAAAAAGGCTCACAGAAACCCAAGCTAGTGCTTTTCAAGAAGCCAATCAAGAACTACCTACTATCAGGATATATTATGTTAAAGTGCATTTTGAAAAAACAAAAAGCAAGACTCAGCTTTCTTTTAATTATTGTTACATCTGTTTTGACTTCTGGCTTCCAAGGCTGTGCATGTGAATGAATGATAACCAGGAAATAACAAAGGCAGACGTTTGATGACCCCCTTCCAAGACAAATTGCCAGAGAGCTGAAGTCTACTTATTTTATTTCTGGACTGACGGCTTCCCTTAGCCAAGGGAAACAGACCAAGACCTAGTTTGTGAAGACTGCTTCTGCCAGAAATTCGCTCTAGGAGAACAGCGCTTTTCAGCTTGCTGGCAGCTCCAGCCCAGATCTGCTTTAGAGAGGAACACGGATTCACCACCAGCCAAAACACAGCCCCCAGTTCTCGGGAGCAGGGGGAAGGTCACGGCCGTGCTCCCTGCGAGGAGAGACGCCGTCTGCCAGCTCATCCCCAAGGTCATAACACAGCTCCGTGCGTGACATTTGGAGTTCAGACTGTCAAGTCAAGCTTGCCAAAGCCACAAGACACCAAGGCCACGTTGTCTAACGCCTTGATCCTGTCCCCATCCTGCCCAGCATGGGCTTTAAGACCAGCTCTGCTTTCACCAGCACAAACTGGAGGAAGCAGCCCCAGAAGTGCCCAGCCCGTGGTGGCCCTGGGCTTCCCCAGGTGGCACAGACGTGCTCCAGACACCACATTTCCAGGGCACACATCCCCAGAGCACGCTGTCATTGCCGCGTTCTGCCCTGCAGAGAGCAGTGCGCAGACACGCACACAGACAGGGAGCTGGCTCCATCTCTGCAGACAGCTCCAAGTGAGATCTGTCAGGTTGTCTTTTCTATTTTTAGTTTTTAAACAAAAAAAGTGTGCAGAATTTTAATCAACTCAGCTAGAAAGATGAACAGATCCCCATTTGCAGCCTAAATCATCCCCTAAGTGCCTCGATGGCTGTCAGCACTCGAATGTCTCCATCCCTCTCAATATTTAGTTTCACAAGACATCCACCTCCGTGTCTTGCAGTAACACCTCGTGAAGGTATCCTGGATCCCTCACCAACCCTCAAACAGCCTTTCCCCCTGCCTGCCTAGAGGTTCAAGGTGGAAGAAGAGTGGGCTGACCTGTCTCAGGTCTTTTCAGAGTTAATTTTCCAAGTTCGTTTCCACTCTGCTTTTGTTCCACGCTGCTGGGACTGCTGCAAGCCTGAGCACTGCAGTGACAAATTTCCACATGAGCACACGGTGCCATGAACACAGAGATCATCTGCTATCATATCCAACAGCACACGTGGACACTTAACTTTGCCAAAATCAAGCTTGTTTTCAGCAGGAGCTTGCACAAAGATCCGTCCCCATACCCAAAGGGGGAAATCAAATCCCGCCCCTGCCTCCTTGCTGCAGGTGCCTCGAGCAGGTTTACAAGCGATGTGCTTTGGAAGGTGGCAAACGCAGCGTGCTCGCCCAGCAGAGCAGAGCAGGCTTCTCAGCTGTGAGCAGGGGGCTCCAGCTGCTCACACAGGCCTGCAAGAACACGGCTGGGAGAACTGAGTGCTCGCAGCAGTGCCAAAGCCTCAGCAGAGGACAGGGCAGCCAGGGAAGGACACTCGCTGGTGTCCTCCACAGGCAGAGCAGAGCTGAAGCTGCTCAAACACCCCCCCTGGCTGGACTTCTCCAGCCCGTAGGACTATCCGGCCCCAAAGAAGGATCTGGCAGTGACGGCAGGCAGAACACTCTGTCCTGCCTTCTCCGTCAGGGCCGGGCTCAGCCGCAGCTTTCCAGCTGGCACCACAGGCCTTGGCTCGCAGCACAGCTACACCCTGCTGCCAGAGCGTTTCCCAACAGCGTTAACACATCGTGGGGGTTATTTATCACCGAGCTTTCCATAAACGTTTCGCCTTGCAGGGCCAGCTCCCCCAGCAGCTGGGCAGCCCTCAGAGTGACCCGGGGCAGGTAGGGTATGTGCAAGGCGCAGCAGCGCCCGCGTCTCAGAGCCTGCTGAGCTGCCAGGAGCAGCCAGCAGCGCCCTGCATACTAAGATGCCCCCACCAGGATAAACAGCAACTGCTCAAATCAGCTGCCTAAGCAGAACTCGACAGCATTCATTATTCTGTTAGGGCTGCAGCTCTGCTGGAAGACGGGAGCATTTCTGAACGTTGATCACGACTTTCTGTAGGCAAACTATTCCTGAAGGACTCCATCCAGCACACTGTCTGGGACGTGCTGGCAAGCCGCGTTTCCAGCAGCAGTTTAAGTCACTGGCACACGAGGAGATCAGAAGTGACACTGGATCTGCGTCTTCCTTGCTAGATCAGGATGTGCCACCAGGATTCCTGCTGCCTTCAGCGATGACTGCTGGAAGAGACGCGTTGGCTCCCAGCAGCCGTCGGAGCAGCTGCTGCACACATGCAGCAGTTGATGCCGGTGTGCCTGCTCCGCTGTGCGTGTGCTGGGGCCTTATTGCCAAGCAGAAACAGCCAAAGAGCAGAAGCCCAAGAGCAAACCAAAAGAGCTCTGAAGCACCTTTAAGCATCACCAAATACCCTTCCCCATGCACCACACTGCAGCAGTACACAAATTCTGCAAGCCCCTGATGTTCCAGGTAAGTCACTCCTCTTGCAAAGCCCAAGGCCAAGTGCCACCTCCCAGCTAAGCCTCCCAAGGGGCTAGAAGTTGGATGTCACACAGCTCTTGCCTCCCAGCGGAAGGGGATCACGGCTCTGCAGCTGTGAGAGCACCCAGCACATGCCACAGCTCTGTCACAGCCAGCAGCAGAGCTGAGAGCTGCAGCCCAGCGGTTCACAAGAGCAGATGCTCACTGCTTGTCACCCACCTTCATTAGAACCGAGCCACAAAACCAAAACAAGAGCTGAGTTAGTTAACTCCTTACACCTCGGTCTCTTCTTTTGGCCAAGGAACTGGTTAGCGTGGGAAGGTCCCACCACTCCTCAGCACCACCTCACCTTCAACATG
Organism: Aythya marila; assembly: GCF_965140915.1. NCBI lineage: Eukaryota > Metazoa > Chordata > Aves > Anseriformes > Anatidae > Aythya > Aythya marila. Next base: position 4,991,123 of record NC_139056.1, on the reverse strand, counting down.
GGTAGCACGAGATGAGATGCCAGTGCTGTTCTGAAACCTGGGACACTCCAGAGCATGTCAGTGACACCACAACACCTCTGCGTTGCGTTCCCACCTCCACCTTGCCCCTGGAGTCAGCACAACGTGGTCTGGGTGATGCTGCCCCCACCCCACCAGGCTCCTCTCATGCCCCAGGCGAGACCCTGGAGCAGCATGGTGCAGAGCTGCTGGCACAACAAGCCCCAACGGGGAAGGGATGATGAAAGCTGCTGGGTTAGGAGAAGGGAAACGCAGACCCCAGGGAAGCAAGGAGAGAAAAGGAGGGAGGTCCCAGGCACAGTATGCCACAAGCCCCTGCCTTGAGCCAAATAGCTCTCTGCATCCCTGAAGAGATCAGATCTGCCAGGCAGGGCAGGGAGGGAAAGCAAGAGAGATCTGTGACCCCAGCCGCAAATCCAGGGGTAAATGGGATTGCCCGACTTGGCTCAACAAGGGGCTGCTCCTCATTTAAAGCTGGTTCATCTGGGACAGCAGAACTACTTTGAGGTCTAAACAGCAGTGTGGAAACTAAGCCACGGACAGCCGGTGAAGGCACCCAGGTGCTTGGGAAGAGCCCTTCCACTTGGGAAGGAGCTGCCTGCGGCCCAGGCTGAGCAGAGAACAGCGCCGTGCTGTGCTGCACCAGGAAGGGGGGCTCACAAGAAGGTCTGGTTCCTGCCTGCAGGCTGATTTTCCCCTTGGCAATCAATCTCTGCAGGGTTTAACTTCAGAAGTTCTTATCACTCCACTCAAGAAACCACGAGGTGGGGATGGGAGCCAGGTGTGCTTCCCCTGCTTGAAGGCACTTCTCATTCCAAGCAGTTGTTTTGCCTATTTTCTGAAGCACTCGCCATTCAGATGCACCTACCCTCTTCTCAGTCAGCCCTGGGAAAAGCCAGGCCAGCCTCCTGCTTGCCCAACAGCCTCTCAAAGACCTCTTTGGACACCCAGCTCTGAGCCACTCTTAAAGCTCCCCTTGTGTTCCGTACAGGAAGCTCAGCTCGGAGCCTCCATCCTCTACTCAAAAAAAAAAACAAAAACAAAACAAACAAACAAACAAACAAACAAACAAAAACTTTTGCTGGGTTTCAGCATAAAGGTGCTCACTGCCAGTTTATACCAAGCTGTTCTTGAACAAGTATCACACCGCTCTTTAAACTGAGCTTTTTCCCCCGGCATCTCTCTTCTCTGCTGTATTTATTCTTCCTGAGCTTTTGGTAAGTTAAAAAAAGAAAAAAAAAGAGCTGTTTCTCTTGCTTCCAGCTGGATTTGCATCAGGCTTTCTACAGCAGAAGTCTTGAAGTCTGACAATACCAAGACAGAAGAGAAGAAAGACTAAAAGCAAAGCAGTCCAACACACAGCATCAAGTGTACCTCCAAAAAAGCAAGCACAGGAGCACTTCATTTTTTCCCCTTGCCTGAGACCACACAGGGTTACACTGCCTTTACACTGTCAATAAAAATGGTATTGCCAATCTTCTAAGCAGCAGCTTTCACTGAGCAAGGAGAGCACTGCCCAGCTGTGCTGAAGTTGGCTTCTGCACGCCAAAAATAACTACAGCTATTCAGGTCTGCTCCTGCAAAGATATTTGTCATTCACATTTAACATCACTCCTGCTTTGGTTAACCATTAGGAGTTTAAATTAAGATGCTTTCCTTTCACTGAAAGATGTGGAGAGTCGTTTAAGAGACAGAATCTGTATTCCTGCTAACGCAGGGATGTTGCTGGATTGCCACGTGGACACCAATCACCTGATGCCAAAACCAAAAGTTTTACTTCAAGCCACCTGGAGAAGACTGCACCAGGACTCCGGGTGCCAGCCTTCAAAAAGCACCCGCTGATCAGTGCTCCACACAAGACCATTTTTCAGAGGGCAGTGGAGATTTTTCACTTGGGAAGCTCCCCTCCTCCCCTGGGCAGGCTTGCTGCTTGGGCTGTTTTGTTGTTCTGACGGGTAGAGGCTGACTGCTGTGGCACGTCAGGACTGAGGCACCACAACAGTTGTTTGGAACAGGGAGTTGTGGCACAAGCCGAATTGAGACCTTGAAGCATAAGCTACACTTTGCTGCCCAAGTAAGGAGCATGCCCCAGCACTCAGCATTAGAGGATTCACATTAAAAGGGCCTCTGCCAAGCCGGCTGATGGTGTTTGTTGTGAATGTCTCGAACCAACACCTTGACAAAGGCGGGCAGATAAGATGGATGAGGCGAGCTTTCCAGACTTTAAAGTGGGAGTTCCTACAGCAACACTGATGAATAAAACAGAAGGGCAAGATGTTACCTCCAAAGCAAAGAAGATCAAGAGCCTCACTGTGAGGACAGAAGATAAAAGCAATCCATTTCAAACTTAAGGCCGGCCACGTATACACCTTATCCCATCCAGCATCAGATGTAATAGCACAGAAAACAGGCTGCAGGAATTTGACGGATGCGCTCTAGGTGCCTTCCAGCTCCACTTCAGCTTCTAGACAGACATGTACATCATCTATCCAAGTATTCCCATCACTACTTTCATCTCTCCCATCTGCCCCAGATCACCGTACGGCAGCTGTGTCCTGGCAGCAAGGTGCAGGCTCTGCTGGGTGAAGCCCTGTGGGGACACGGTGTTGCTCAGAGGAGCTCAGTCTGCACCAAAGGGATGAAAGGCTGCTGTGCAGCAGCTTGGGAGAGCAGCTCATGCTGCAGGTGGGTAAAAGCTCTCATTAACTTTCTGAACACATGAGGTAGAAGCCTACCCCTCTCTTTGGTTTCTATTGCCAAGTTGATTTGGGCATGGTGAGGGAAAGGACACCGTCTCAAGCACGGGTTATATTAGGACCAAAGTGCTAGAGTACTCTGAAACAGCATGGACAGAGGGAAATTTCAACTCCCACATTGGACCAAGCGTGCAGGAGATCCTGCTCTCTCCCACCGCCCGTGGCACCCCGCAGCACTCCCCACCCCGCACCGGGAAGTCGGCCTCCTCTTCAAAGCAGCTGCCTCAAAGCCATGCACGGCACCGGAGGCGTGCACAGACAAGGCTGAGACACCGGGGGAGATACCAACGGCGCATCCCAGGCTAAGTGCTTTCATGTCTAAAGCCCAAGTGAATATGCAGAACAGCTTAGGGAAAGAGAGCATGACGGATTTTGCCAGTTTGCAAAGCAAGTCCGCAGCTACAAGAAGTGAAGAGCCAAGAGCAACAGTGGCAGAGGTTGAACAGAAATGGCAAATCTCCCAATGGCTCGGGAGCTGCCGGGATGCTGGCTCGGTCACTAAGTTGATGTACAGTTTTGGACTCAGTGCGTAGAAGGAAGAGAATTTTCCCAACTTTTTAAATTGGGAAACACCGTCATTCATTTCACTTACTGAGGCTCTACCTAGGGGGACCACACCATGTTACTCAGGGAATGGCTATTGATACAAGAAAGCATTATTAACAAGCAGCAATTTTTCCAAAGGAGCAGAAGATTTCTCTAGCGTTCAGAACCAACGTTATTCTGGAGAAAGCCCCAAAGAAGCAGCTCAAAATTTAAACACAGTTTCATGTTTTAAGGAGTCTACTTTAAGATCCAGTTGAGCTGCTCTAGTTTCAGGTTTACGTGCAAGCAGGAGAAACCTTATTTTGGAACTGACTTGGAGGCAACACAGACAAAGAACTCCTTTGGGAAAGCTGCTGTCATACTGAACCAAACCTAATAAACCTTGGAAGTTAGCATCCACATCAAAGCTAAGGGAGATCTCAGATTAGAATTGCCATGTCCTCTACAACCCCACCTTCACAGCCCCTGCCTAGAAACCAACAGCCTCCAACAGCCCTTTTCCACAGCTGTCTAGGGAAGAGTCACTCACTCCCATCTTTCCCATCGTTTCATAAAATGAGAAAACTAGACTTCAGGAATACATGTGGTACCTCTCCGTATTTACGGTTCTCATCTTTTTGATGCTTGATGCATTTCTCCTCAGAGCTCTTAAGGCTGTAAAAAAATTTAATGCCATCGTAAAGAAAAAGAAAGTGTGCTCCTGTCAAATAACCGAGAGCAGCACTTACCTGGGCTCCTCTAGAGTACGATCTGAAAATGGTACAAAATCTTCCTTGCCCTGATGTGTCCCTGCAACAAAGAAAACTAAAATTACACCTGTGAAATTTAGGAAGGAAAAAAAATAAAACACAAAGGAAAAATTTCTCATTGGACTAGAAACCAGCCAGGGTAGATCTCATCAGTTCTTAGAACACGCATGGTACACGAACTGCTCTGCAAGGTGTTTTCGGGAAGAATGTGAAGACGTGTGCTGGGTGCGTCACCGTCTTTGGTTACAGTCAGACATGCAGAGCTTCCTCACTGTCACTGTGCTTGTGACGTACAAGCACGTAAACCATTTTCTTCTCTCGCACAAAGCATCTTCTTCCTGGTTCCCTACAGTCCACTGGAATTCAAAGTACAAATGAGACTTCAGATCTCTTCTGTCACGGAGGAGCTGGCGTATCATAAAATGAACCTAACCACAGAAGATGGGAGAGACTGTCCTGCACTGTCTGGTCTTGTGGATTTTTTCCAACGTGTTTTAACCAAAGTAAGAGGAAGAATACACCTGGATCTGACAAACCTGGACCAGCATACCCAACACACAGCTCAGAAACAAGCCTGAGGAAAAATGTTTCTAAAATGCTGTCACAACAAGGGGCTGTTTGGACACTGACTGCAACTCCTGACGCAGGAAATACAATTACGTTACCAGCGCCGAGCAGTGCCTCTGGGAGCATCTGGGACGGTAAGCCAGAGCTCAGCACGCTGAGCTGATTTAAGCAGTATACTCCAAAATGCATCAAGGCCATCAGAGACATGGGATGGCGTTGGTCTTATTTGCTTCGTACTGGCCCAGTCAAGACATTAATGACCACTGAGGAAGTTAATGAATCCCTCATACCAGATACGTGCCAGATAAATGAAAAAGGCAGTGACCTCAAGCTTTAAGAGAGTCATTCAGGGATCTCATTGGTCCTGTACACCAGCCTAGCAGCCTGTGCTTTAATCTCCTTCCCTAACAATCAGGTATTTGGTTGCATGAGGAAAGTAATGGTAAAAGATTGCATCAAGACATCATAAACCAACACTACCAGCTTTTCAGGTAAGGTTCTGGGCTGGTTCTCCAACTCTAGGATTCTCTCTCCAACTCAAGGATTATACTATAAAATGAAGATTTCAGGAGGGAAGCAGTGGGTAACTATATACATGGAGCTGAAATGTTAAAATAGAAGTCTTACAAGAGAAACAAAAGAATATTAAAATCATATATAAACATATGGGTAGAAGAGATAAATTAGCTGTTAGAAACATGAAGACATTCAGCTCCTTGGAGATCAGGATTATAATTAAGCCATGAAGCTATACACTGTTAGAGTCAGTCACTGAGGCTGTTCCTCTTTCCTATTTAGGGAAGGCTGTTCCTCTTCCCTAATTTAACCAGTCACATGGATCATTAGCATTCCAGTTATTTCATACATGCTTTGGTAGACGTTTAATTTAATATTTTAGGGCCTGTGTCACTTCCTACTAGATCCAGGTGAAACGCAGAACAAGGGCAGCCTGTCTGTCCTTCCTATCTCATCTACAGGATTCTTGAGGCAGCTTCTCAGCAGTTTAAACCTCAGGGCTCCAGGTCTTCTTCCAGTGCTGACAGATAAGGAAGGAACCACCCCTCATGTGCAGCGTTCTGACATCTCCATCCCAGTGTCAGGTCACTCCAGTAAGCCCGGCTCTCCAGTTATTCACCGTACTCTGTGGCTGAGAGGTCTGTTCATCGCTCTCATTGGAAATTTCTACTCCAGTCCCTGAGCGATACCCAGGCTTCAACAGGAACTGAGGGCGTCACCCCTTTTGTCTTCCCAATTCTCTCATATTGATTTCTCATCCTAGGATTTCGGGGAAGTATTTATTTCCAAAATACTATCGTTCCCCAAGTGACTGAGATCTGCACGGGAACACAGTCAGGTATGACAGAGAAAGTCTCACGTTGGACCACTCCAGCAAAAGACAGCAAGCTGCTTGTGCTGCTCAGGAATGGAGAGGGGTCTGATTTGCCAGAATAACACTCTGGTACGAGGAGCTAGCAAGCCTCACCACCTGGCTGGGGCTGCTCTGCGCTCTCCACACCTTGGTGCTGCATCCCACTTGCAGGACCAGCTGCTCCGCTCACCAGTAATGTGCTCACAGCCAAAGCAGCTCAAAATCAAAGCTCACCAGAGTTCCAGCTTGACCCTTCTGCCGTCCAACAAGATGGTAGTGGTCTTGTAGTCAATTCCTAGAAGGAAAACAAAACAAAGTTGAGTTAACACTGAGCATGTCTTCAGAGATGGACAAGAAATCTGCTTTGCCCACCCACGTCCATCGTTTCATGTTTACATAAAGTGATGTTCTCCTCCCTCTTGCTCTAGTACATGGTTAGGAAGGATTACACAGCCCTGACAGAGCAGATCTCTTCTTCAAAGCAAAGCTTACTCCTGTGGAACTCTCCTCCCTTCTCCCTAAAAATCCTGTTAACCCCTAGGAGGCTTTCTATTTCCCCATTATTGAGCAGAAGCTGTGAGGGCTCCAGCTGTAGGAGATGCAGCGCTCTGCAGCGTTATCCCAGGTGTTACAGGATTCTGGGGGGTGAGCCAGAGATGAACAATTTCAAAGCATGACCTGCAGACCCAGCACCCCCAAAAGAACATCACTACCTGAAACATTCAAAGTACATTTTGGGATGTGGTGATGCTGAAAAGCCTGTCCAGAGAATACAGTGTTTCTTTCCAAATATGAAGACAAAAACAATTGAGAACTCCTACAAGTCACGCTCACCTGCTACGCTTGCTAATAAAAATACAGGAATTAAAACTTCACTTTTGAATGAAGTTCAAAAGTGAAAACTCAAACTTGGTGGCAGATGAAGAGACTCCAACACCGATGCATTTTGGGACAACATTACTTTCTCTGTCGTCACCTACACTCATCCTTCAGGTTACTGCAGCAGCTCGTAGTGCAGAACAACAAGGGGCACAGTCGACGCGAGTGCCAAGCTCCAAAAAGCAGCCAGGGACGAGCCCAGCAGCCCCTCAGCTACAAGCTCCGCCAAGTCAGGGCAGGCTCCATCATTTCCATACCTTTTTTTTTTTCTTCTTCTCTACAGAAAAAAAGAATTGAAGGGCTTCATATCTGGGTCACAGGGGGCTGCGAACTGGGTCAGGAAGTGAGGCTGACGCAGCTTCAGAGAAGGCTCCTGGTGCAGCTCGGGGCCATGCCCAGCAGGGCTCTCAGAGAGCGCTGCCTCCGCACCAAACAGCACAGACAGGGGCTCCTCACAGAGCCCCAGTGCCAGAACAGGGCCTCCCCAGCACTGCTCCCCCGGGCTGTGCCAATGAGCAACTCATTTGCACTGGAGACTGTTAAAAGCAGAGCCTGGCGACAGGCTGCACCCCTGCCATGCGGAGAGGAAGGTTGCAGCAGGGCAGCTCGGCTTGCAAGCAGCACCTCTGAGCCAAGCTGAGGGTGCTGCTCCCCGCCACCAAAATGCAGGGGCACAGCCAAGAGGACGTGCCCGGGGAAGCGGCTGTCACACTGGCTCCAGCTGTGAGGTCTGGAGGCAGCCTGGAAAGCAGGAACAAATTCACAGGCATCTTTAATAACTCCACGTACCTCCACTTGGATTACATCAGCTTCATTTTCTCCTCCAGCCACTAGATACCAAAGTCTGAACCTAAATTAGAGACCTACTCGTGTTCCTGCCCGGATTTCCCTTCCCCTGCACGAACGCCTCCCCGACAACCAAATGGGCAAGTTGGTCAATAAAGCAAATGGATTTGTTCCTGAGCCATCAGCAGGAATCCCGTTAGTGAACAACAAATTAGATTTCAGTCTTCGCAGGGTGCTATAAAAAGCAATAAAAGATAATTATCTTAAATTCCAACTATTTCCAGTGCTTTATCACAGAAAGGAGATGGTTTACGTTTTATCTTCCTCCAGAGGCGAGGGAATGATTTGTATTTGTTGTCAGGCAGACACAAATCTCCCCATGCCCAGGGACAGCGAGTGGGCCCGCCTGGCAGCCAGCAGGGAGCATCCTGACACCTCCCGATTCCCAAAGCGGGGCTGACCCCCCAGCCACTGCTCCCACCCAAAACGACACCGTGCACTTCAAAGCAGAGTAACACAGCCCTTCGGGAAGGACAACCACCAGCAAAGCACACAGCCTCCAGAAAGCACCAGCCAGAAACTTCCCGAGCTCCTGCTTCAGCTGCTCCTTGCTCTGACGGTGCTCAGGGAAAATACCTGGTGGTGGTCCTTCGCTGCAGTGTCTGACACCTACAAAATAGGCCAGATAGAGGCTCCCAGACAGCCCAAGGAATTAACGTGCATTCAGGTGAAAAGCAGAGCTGGTTTGCCTTTTTATTCCAGGCTACATTCAGTACTGAAACATACCTGGTAAAGCAAGCTGGAAGAAAGCGATGCGCTTTTTACCTTGCACGTCTTCAGCAAAAACCCACCGACGAGCTCACTGGGGAGGACAAAGGCTTGCAGCCGCACCATCTGTACCTAACTTTATTTTTTAGGTCTGTTCTGTGGTTAGCTCAGTGCTCAGCCCAGGTCACACGTGCAGTCCCCACCCATGCAAGCCAAGCTCAGGGCCCTGCAGTGCTGCTGCCCCCACAGGTCCCCAACGTCCCTAAACCCACAGGACTCATCGGGGAAGCTGCCACTGGCTCCGGCCACTTCCTTGGGCACAGCAGCACAAAGGGAAGGAAGGATGAGGGTTTTCCCTACAAAAGCCTTCTCCTAGGTGCTCGCCAAGCAGCCCTGCCTGCAGCAGCTCCCAGCTGGGGCTTCCCCCCTTGTCCCAGGGCTCTGGGGACAGTGGGGACAGGGGCCACCGCCCCGCGGGGCGCAGCGGCCGCTAGATGCCACTGTCGCACAGAGGCTGCTGGCAGCACCACGGCTGCTCTTTTGTCTTCATTTCAGGCAGCTCGGAAGCTGGTGAAGTTTTTTTAAAAAAATTCATTTCTGGAGTTGGCAGGGTTTCCCCCACCTGAGCATCACCTCTGCGCGCAGCAGCGCACAGCTCATTTCGAGACTGACATTTCGGCTCCGCCGGCGCAGGCTTTGATCCCCCGGAAGGGATGCGTGGCTGCAAAGCCCACGCGATGCTCCTGCGGCTCATGCAGCACCAGCCACCTCGCCACCACAGCCCCACGGGGCAAGCAGCGCTGTGGGGAGAGAAAGCAGCCTCGCTGAGAGCTCGTTTGTGTCAGCCCATCTCCTTCCTGACCGATATCTAGCATGATGCAACAAAACGAACGAAGCTTGGAGAACAAGTCCGGGCTGTTCTCTGTAATTGAGCATTCAGTTCGACTCCTCGGCTATTTTTCCAGCCCTGCTTTAGGCTCCTACCGACGCTGACGCCATCTCAGCCTCGCTCCCGGAGCAGCCAGGCGATCTGTTGTTGTCACACGGCTGCTGCCAGACATCCCGCTCCCCTCCGCGGAGCTGGGCTTCGTGCACGAGCATGGTAATCGCTCCCAGGCAGGGCTCCAAGGGATCCCAAACCTTTATTCCCTTTGCCACTCGGTACAAGGGAAACCTAAACACAAGCCACTTTCCCATGGGAATAGGCAGGGTGTACGTAGGAATCTCTGACCTGTTCCCGATTACTCATGCCGAGCACAGGATGCTTCACATCAACGAGAGCTGAAACAAAACTTGGCTTAGTTAAAATTCGGACTTCCAGCTCAAGCTTACACCTGACGTAAGCAGAAAAAGTAAAGCCACACCAAGAAGGGGCATTTTCTTCCAGCACGTGACAGTCAGTGCTTTGTGATCCCTTCTCCTGGGAACTTGGTGCCCTCGTCGTGCCCCAACGGAGGCAGCAGCAGGCAGGCAGGCACACGGCCTGGGAAGTGGCACTGGAAAAGGCAGAGAGACAATGGGAGCAGGTATTTCATGCTGCTCGAGCTCTTCCGTTAAACAGAGTAAGATATCACGAAAATTGCTTTAAATAGTTTAAGCAACCAAGGTTCTGTAAATGTCACTGCTGTAAGCACAGTAGCTTCTTGGCTTTATGCAAGATTTTGTTTCAGGAGAAAGAAAAAGGAGAGAGTTTGGCAGATACAGACTCAGGGCTGACACTGTCCTAACGCCCGTGCAGGGGACCAGACAGGTTTCCTCTTCTTGAGGAGGAGGATCTGAGCCAAGCCTTCTCCATTTTCCTGTGCAGCAGTAAGGAGAGCACGTGGGTTTTCTCTCCTTTGGATTTCCCAGGTGATCCTCAGGCAGTGCTGGGATGCAAACAAGTCCAGCTCTCCGTAAGCAGAGGCAGCGAGGCCACTGCTGGAGCCAGTACCGCATTTCAGGTTTGTTATCAGCCCCGATCAACCGTCCTCTTCCAGAGAGGCTCTGATAAGCCAACCCCAACCGCCAGCCCCACCAAACCTGTGTACACACACAGGTGGTGCTGCTGGAAGGAGCAGAGGGAGGAAGGAGCTCGCCCCACCTCACAGCAAGCCCTCAGGGGTTTGCCTCCAGCCTTTCCCCAGGTCTGCTGCCAGCCTGCTGCAGTGCAGAATCTCCAGCTTGCACCCGTGGTGCAAAACACACAGATCACCTACGGATCTGGGGCAGAAGGCATCCCAGGTGACGTTCAGGAACTTCTTCCCAAAGGAAAGAACAAATGCATTCGAGTGAGACGCTGACATAGTTTTAAGACAAGCTTGCTTTCTGTCCTGGAGATGCTCTACTTCAAGTCCCTCATCTACCCCTTTCTTTGTTAGCCTACCCACAACAAAAAACCAACATACATTAGCTGAACTTCATAAAAAAAATCTAACCCAGTCCCCCAGCTTGCAGACATGCTCTGTATCATGCCATCTCAGCCTGTTGGTTTTTTTAAAGCAGGTTTTAGTTCATTTGTAATTCAAAAGAATTAGAGCCCATTTGCGATATAGGCTTATATATGGTCAGCAATCAGAACTTGGGGTATTCAGTGATGACTCAGGACCTACCCTTCAATCAATGCGTTATATAAATAGGAAAATAAGATAAATTGAGTAGACTCTCGTTGCCCAATTACTGCTTTTAGACAGATTGGTATTTCATTTGTACACATGGTCAAGCAAAAGCAACTCCATGGTGTAACCCTCCCAAGAAACAAAGGCACCTGAGGTCTGGGGGAACACAACAAAGGCGATGTGCCTGATCCATTGGGACCTGCAGAGGATCCCTGCTGCACTGGAAGTTCCAGTAGAGGCTCCCAAGCCACCCAGAAGCAGTCGTTGTGCCACTGGGGTGCCTTTTGGAGCAAGCCCAGGACCCACTTCCATTTGGGATGGGGCACCTCTGCCATCAGCACTGCCAAAGCCACGACACCACAGCTGTCTGAGGACGCTGCATTATCACCCAAACTCTTCTGGTTTTGTGTAGGTCATCAGACAAAGGTCTAGGACAAAATTCTCAGGTAATTATTTTTGTAAAGCTTAGATTGCCAGCCCCTGATGTTGGGACCTAAACCCCAGCACCTCCTCATGGCCATGACTCGAGCTGAATTCCCCTCTGCACGGCTGCCCCAGACATCCTTCCTCACTCCCGTGGGGTGCTTCTGGAGCAGGGTGCAGCACACCATGAGCAGCGAAACCCCGAAGAGCAAAGCTCAGCCAGCTCCATCAGCGAGTCCCCATTAGGGAGGGGAAGAGGCTTAACGCTACCCTGGCCAGAGACTGTGGGGATCTGTGGGGAGAGCAGAGCTGGAGTCAGAAACAGAGCACACGTCTGAGATTTAACTTTCTGCAGTGTCCTGGTGACCTCAGGTAACCGGCTTCGAGGAGCTGGTTGTGATGCTCTGTGCTGAAGATGCTCAGGAGAAAGCGATGTAGTTCCCTATGAGCACCTGGCAAATAAATAACTGAAAAAAAAAAAACAACAAACACACAAAGACATGCTGTGTTTGTAAAATAGAACAACGTCAAAGGTACTGAGCATACCCCATTTCTCCTGTGCCTTGGGCAGCACTGAACACCTCAGAGTCAGCGTGGCAGACTATGGAGAGAGACTGCAACAAATCTATAGTACCAGTGTCATGGAAATCCTTACTGACACACAAGGATGGATCAGAAGTCCTGAGCATCTAGCATATGGCTGGTCTTAAGGAAGTGAAAACAAACACTTAGAGCATAAGCTCAGAGAAATAATATAAGGCAGGCAACAGAATGTAAATAGTCTTTTCTTCCTTTTTGTAAAAGAAAGATGCTAAGAACAGATCTCCAGCGCAGTTTCTTGGCAGGAAGGATTTCCAGAGATGCAGCTAAGCAGAGATGGGTAAACCTAACTTATAACCTCTAACATCAAGATACAGCGTTGGACGCCAGCAAGAACACTGCATGCAGTTCTGAGTTCTCAGAAGGAGGTGTGAGAGCAGGGCAGGAGGCTCAGCAGTGCCATAACCCCGCTCAGCTCCCGCTGCAGGATGAGGACCAGCAGCGGCTCCATGCCTGAGGGGCAGCAGCCGAGCACACGTCCCCAGCAGGCATGGCCAGGGAGGTCCTTGGACAGCAGGGCTTAATCCGATGGTGCTGATCACGGCCAAAAGAGCTCAGACCACGCAGCACGGTGCTGCCTGGGCATGGAAAGGAACAAATTCACCTGTGCACACCGGAGAGGCACAGCCCACCTCCGCAGGGGAAACGCACACTGCGTGCGAGATACAAGCTGCTGAAAGCTCCCTCCCTCTCCTCCACGCAGGGCTCGTGCCGACCTTTCAGGTGGGTTAAAAGAACAAACAAACAAGGTGCTAAACTTGCACCAGGAGCAGCGCAGCGAGCGGCGCACACAGCAGGCTCCGTACCGGCGTGCTTCGGTTCTCTGCTCCAGCCTGAAGCAGTCAGCGCAGAACTTAATTTATCCCAAATGCCAGCAATAGCTGAGAAGTGTCCAAAGACGACTGCTTGCTCTGCCAAGTCCCTGGGTGCTACAGATGTTAACAAAAAGCTTCTCAGCCACGACCGACGTGGCTGGGTTTTGAAGCCCAAAGCCCTGCCCTTGTGCGTGCCGGCCGGGCACGGGGAGCAGCCGGGCACAGCACCGGCCACGCGCTGGCAGGGCAGCAGCACGGGGCCACCCGGGACACAGCAGCTCACATCCTGCACTTGTCTTCTGTAGAGCAGTGTATGGTGATAAATACGGCCAGTAACAGTCATCCTACAGCCACTGAACCCAGCAGCCAAGTCGCTCCAAGCAGCATGAAACAGAACACGAAGGCGGCACCATTAAAAGTTCCACGTACCTTATCTTCAGTTGTTTTTTTTTGTTTTGTTTTGTTTTGTTTTTGTCCCCCCTTGACTTGTGCTTTTTGTGCCTTCACCAGCCTACAAGCAAAGGACAGCCAGGGCTGAAGACTCGGACCAGAATTGTTCACTTGTGGGCAAAGGTCAGCGCAGAAAGCTCTGTCACTTCATTGCTAGTCAAACGAGGCAGATGAGCACAGGAGTCACAGCAGCCCAAAAGGTCCTTGTAAGCCACTGGACGGAAATTCAAAGCACACACGCTAGGGAAGGTGTCACTGGGCAACGTGCACTGACTGCTATGCCAAAACCAAAACCCTCCTCCCAGGCAGAAGGCAGCTGCCGGGGCCGGCACGGGAAGGATTTGCGCACCGCGGATGCATCATCTGTAAGTTATACCAAACTGTTTAGAAAAATGTGCTATGAGCACAAACAGCAGCTGACGAAAAAACCAAATTCAACCCATTCAAATAACAACTAATGAAGTCATCCGGCCTTAAAAAGCGTGTACAGCAGCACATTACCAGCAGCAATGCAGCCAGTCAGCTCAGAGCTGCAAGCCACAGGAAAAAACCCTTCCAAACAACACATGAGCTCATCGGCTTGAGTCATGCATTCAATTACCCACTCCTTAGATTGACAAATAACAAATTATCTTCATCAACAACAGGGGTCAACAAAACATACGGCTTGGAAGAAGGATGGAGTCCCTGCAGCTCTGTGCCTTCCAGCGCGGACACGAACCTCGCAGCACCGCTGTTGGAGCGTGGTGGTGAGGCTCCCAGACAGCATCGCCGCCCTGCGCCCCCGGCTGGTGCTGGCAGAGCTGGAGCTGAGGGTCCAAAAGCAGGTGCTTGTCCCACTGCCCTGCGCCGCTTTGTGGAGCAGAAGCTACCTCAGGAACAAGACCAAGAGGTCTCGGTTCCCACTGGGCACCCAGGAGACCAGCGGCGCATCGTGCTGGTCACAGGGGAGCGGGGTAGGTGGAGGCCGTTTGCTCTGCCCTTCATCGCCTCCTCCTCCTCAAGCAGGAAGGACAAAACCCATCCCTGCTGTGCAGTCGAACGGGAAGCACCTCACCTTGGTTGTGGGTGCTTCACAGCTTCACAAAGCCTTTCGCAGACCCAAGAGACCGCTCCCAGGCAGCTTCATCTCCAGTGGCAGGGACCTCGAGCAGTAACTGCTCCTTCGGTTTTGTGACCAGCCAGAAGTAAAACGTGCATTCAGAGTGCTCGGGGAGCCCAGACCTGCAGAGCACCCACCAGCAGCCTGCTCCACCTCCCTGCAGCACCCCGGTGGCCACGTTGTCCAGCGCTCAGCTCCGGGTGACATCCACATCCAAAACCGCGCCTGGAGCCAGGAGCAAATCTGTTCCTGCAGCTCACACCACAGCAGCGGGCACCCGGGACGCCACAGAAACAGTCAGAAGTCAGTCCAGAATCGGGAATGTCGAGTGGGTTTGTTCTTTAGAAGAAAATCAAGATTGGTTTTATGCACAGAAGCTCCCACGGACAAAAAGAGTTTCTTCATGCCTCGCAGTTCAGATGTCCATAAAAGCGGCACAGCTGCACGCGGAGACAAAGGCAGCCTGTGAGGAGGCACCGCAGGGCACCAGAACAATCCGCATTGTTGCTGGACCACCAGACAAACACCGAGGCACGCTTGGGGACAAAAAAAAAACATTCAACAAGGCCCGAGTGACTGCGTGAAACACCTCCACAGCGCCGGCCTTGCGGAGTTGGCTGCCACCGGCTCCCGAGGCTGTCCCCACGAGGGATGGCAGCACCGTGCTTGGAGGCCGGCAGCCTGAAGCCTACACAGGGAGCGGAGGCACGGGGCTCCCGGGCTCCCAGGAGGGAGGCCACAGCTTGCTGAAGGGCTGACACGGCCGAGCACCACTGCCCGGTGCCAAGACCTGGCCCCCAGCAGGAGCCGGCCCTGATGGCGAGGTGAGCGCAGCCCGACGCACGCTGCCGAGCGCTCTGCCTGCAGCCCAAACGGAATCACAGAATCATAAAGGTTGGAAAAGCCTCCGAGATCATCTGGTCCAACCATCCCCTACCACCATCACCCACTAAACCCTGTCCCTAACACCACGTCCAGCCTTTCCTTGAACACCCCCAGGGACGGGGACTCCCCCACCTCTCTGAGCCACCCGTCCCAACGCCTGGCTGCTCTTCTGAGCAGAAATGTCTCCTCATTGCCAACCTGAACCTTGAGAGCACACCCTCCAGTCCTACCTCTAGTTATCTGCCAGCCTTCCCCTAGAGCTGCTGCAGAGCACACCTCGCCCCAGAACCTCGGCTGGGGTCACGAAGCATCGCTTTGGCTGCTACGAAGAGAAAGGAGGGATTGCACCTGGTTGGGTTAGACAAAAGCACCGAGCGTTACCCTTACAACGCAGACAGCCCCTACAAGAACAGGCACACGTTTCCCAAGGAGACATTTAGCACGTTTCTGCATTTTGTCGTGCAGTGAGCAGCACGGGCAGGGCTCTGGCCGGGTAGGATCAGCCCTGCACGACTTCTCCTCGTGCCTCAGCACAGAAACTGCTGGCTCCCTGTACAGAGCTGAGAATCGGCTCAGGACACCTCACAGTCCAAAATAAATAAATAAAAAATCCCACACACAACAGAAAACACACGCACGGTTCTTGGGACAAGAACCACGGGCAAAACAGCCCGACTGCTGCCAAAACCAGCAAAAACCAAGGGGCAGTCGTTGCTCTGGACGTGGCTGTGAGAGTGTGCGGGGAGCGACCTTGTGCAAAGCCAGGAACGTGGCATGAAAACCCCCAGATCGCCTGGGCAACTCAGAAGGAGAGATGGAAAGCAAGTTAAAGTGATGCTTAAAAAAATATTTGTTTTCTTTAAATGGAATAAAGTATTATTCCAGAGATAGACAGTATCACATGGTTTAATAGCCACAACATCTATAAAGCTACGGGTACGTAGAAGGCTTCTCACCAAGCAGAAGCCCCCTCGGACCAAGCTGAATCTCAGAACCGATGTCACAACCTTGCTGTGAGCACGGCTCTTGCAGGAAGCAGCAGACCCACGCTGGTGGTGTGGAGCAGACCCACGCCACGGTGGCCCTCCATGCCCCAAGGAAAGCTTCTTCCAGACTGCCTCAGGCAAAACCCAGCTCTCAGCAAAGCATTCAGCAAAACAGCAAAAACAGGCTGAGGATTTTCGCCTCAAAGCTTCCTCCCTCCTCCTCAGCCTGAAATCAAATAGAAACTGGTATGACAGAAGGAATCTGTATCGCTGCTCCTATGGTGATGAGCCTGGGCTGTCGGAGGGAGAAGAGGGGTAGAGGAAAGTTTGGGGAAGAAAACGAGAGCAGCGAGGTTGTAAAACCCCAGCTCTGAAAGTTCAGCTTGCAGCATCGCTCTTTGTGAGCCCAGCAGAGAGATGCTCTGCTCCTCAGTGAGAGAGGGAGGCAGGGAGCTGCCTGAGGAAAACGTGCCAGGGAACAGCTGGAAACAAAAGCTGAAGGGGATGGGGCGGGGAAGGAGGAGACATTTTACACGGGTTTTCCTCTGCAGTTTATAGCCAAGGCCAACAGACGCAGACAAGTTCATCTCGCGATCTAGAAAAATCAAAACCTATTGGCTTTTAAAAAACAAGCTCAAAAAATAAAGAAAAACATCATTCCAGTTATTAGGAGAGCATCCCACCCACTTCAGATTCATCCCACTCATTCGACATCACCTTCGTGGACCTGAGGCTCAGGCATACAGCAGCCACCTAGAAGCAAAGCCTTTATGCAGTGTTAGAGGCAGTGAGAACTGCCCAGGCAACAGAGAGCTCAGCAGAGTAAGTGCCCAGCATTGCAAAAACACAGCCCTGCTGGAAGGTGACACGTGCACAACAGCCTCACACGCTGAGCATCCTCCGTCCTGACCTGAGAGAGCAGAAGACGTCCAGGCCTGCCGGGGACTTGGTCCCCTGGAGCAGAGAGAGCTGCAGGACTGCACGTTCAGAAATAATTTTACACAAAGGAAAAGTAAATGAGGGAGAACTACGAGATACCGGAGTGGTTTCTAACCCAACGCCTGCTCCGATGAGATCAGTTCTGCATCCCTGATGACCACGGAAAAAAACAGTCCTGAAGGACACTGACGCGAGCGCTGGCAGCCGCGAGGACCTGCTGTAACAAACCCTCTCCGCTCTTTCAGCAGCTTGAGGAGATTCCCAGCAGCACGATCAGCCTGTCTGAGCCGGGGCATTCCCCACGGACCCATCCTGCAGCCACGACAGGGACGTGATGGCGAGGCTCCTTTTAGAACATCCTGCCTCAAATCCAACTCCCAGCAGAGCGCTAAAACCTCAGAACAAAGCATTATTCCCATTCCTACAGCCCTGCCCCAGATCTTGCCAAGCAGGGGTGCACCCTGCAATAGTTGCTCGTATGCTCGGGAGGGACGGCGAGCTGTCAGGTGTACAGAGATGCATGTTTAAAGCAGAACTGCTCGCCTGCATGCTTCTGAGCATCCAGAGGTGGGTCACTCAATGACAGCATCCTCGGGTACCACAGCACCACGAGTTGTGCTCGAATGCAGACATTGAGCCCCAGACGGGGCCGGGGTCTCCCTGCGGAGGGCCCGGTGACATCCCTGCCCTGCAGTGGCACCTTCCCATGCTGCTGTACGGAGACCAGAGCGCAGCAGACCTGAGCTTCCCTCCTCATGACTTTCTTAATACAAACTGAGAACAGAAAAAATACAAAATAAAATAATCTATTCCCCTTCCAATCAAACCCATCTGCTCAGAAACATGCTCCGCTCCTTCCCGAGCACACGGCTCTCCTCTCCCATGGGAGCAGCAGCAGGTGAGGGGGAAGACTCAGCCACAGAAAAAGCATCCGATCACGTGAGGCTGAGCGGGGAGCACATTGCATTCGTGTCTGAGCGCTGAGGGCAGCCCAGGCCCTACTCCTGCTGCACGCCGAGCACCTTGGCCCACGCCGCGGCGGCATCCGCGCCTGCCGGGCAGCGGCTCCGGGTGAGTCAGGCCGTGGGGCTGCGGCACGGCGCAGGGCAGCCTCGTCAGCAAGCCAACTAACGAGCTCGGCAGGATTGTTTCAGCACACCGACAATGAGATGGTCCCGAGAGGACGGGTGACACGGCGCTGACGGGGCATCGGGGCTGGCTGCGGGCGAGCACACGGCCACTGCTCGGCTCAGTGCTCGCAGCCCCGCAGAGTCTGGCTTCCACCCGTTCAAGGGCCAGGACAGGACCCTCCTGGGCAGCAAAAGCACTGAAGGGACAAGCGAGCTGTGTAGGTGGCTCCTGTCTGTGGGCAAGGCATGTGGTCCTGCTCCGAGGCAGCTCGGACACCGCCACAGGGCTGGAAACCTGCCTGCTGCACCTCGGGAGCACGGCTGAGAGCTGAGAGGGCAAAGCTTTTGGGGAAAGGCAGGGTTCTGGCTTGCGGGTGAGGTCTGCCAGCTGTCAGGAGCAGTGGGGGGCTCTGAGAGCAGCAGCCTGCTTCCACAGCAGCAGATTTGGGAAGTTTGAGGGGGAAAAAGCTGGGAAGGACAATGCTGGAAGCTCAGAAATCAGAACCGTAGTGTTCTCCCGAAAGCTCACATTTTCCCTAAAATACTAGGGAGGATGCTTGCTTAGGGCTTTCTGAAGCTGAGCAAGAAGCAGCAAAACACAATTCCACCTCAGCTACAAGCCCTCCTGGGGCAGGGGTGCCAATGCCCAGCCACATGGCACAAGCAGCAGCCCTGGGGGACAGACCCTGCTCCTCACCAGGAGCACGCTCAGCCTCACACTCCTCGACACCAACACTCTCAGCGGCTTCAGCAGCAACCCAGTGAGGAACACAGGTGAGAGCTGGACGCCAAATCTCCGTTGACACTGCCTCTGCTGAGCCTCCAGAAGCTCCGTGCCTGGTGTCTGGTGTCGCACAGGGTGCCACGCTACAGGGAGACGCTGAGAAGCGGGGTTTTGGGATCCTGGACGAGGGCAGAGAGAAGCAACCACGATGCTTTAAGCCTCATCACACAGCCCTCCAGGCTTTCAGAACTGGGTGGGAGCAAGCAGAGGCTCCTTGCTGCTTAGAGCTCCCAAAGGAGATGCTGGTAGGAAAAGGGCTCTCATATCCCTTGGCCGCCCACTTCTCCAACACCTCACTGCTCGCGGAGCGAAGAATCCCTCTGACTGCTTTCTAGACATCAGGTGTAGGGCAGGTAAGCAGGAAAAGATCCGGGGCTTCATTTACAGAGTTTCCCTTTTAAAAGGTGTGCCTCCCCAGAGCCGAAAGGAAGGTATTTCACCCTGCATTTCTAAAGCCTGCATCCAAACAGCTGTCCTTGTCCAAATGACCCCGCTGGGACAGCGCGTGGGCACCCTACTTACCCCTTCCCCAACACAGGTTGGGTACAAGGGATCTGAGCATGAGCCGAGACACGTCCCTGTCACCATGCGACCTAAAGCACGCTCCTTTTCACACTGATCAGGGCAAGTTTTGTCTTCAGGAGAGAAAAAAACAGGCACGTGCCTGCGCATCGAGGGCCAGTCTCCGTCGGGGCACAGGCAGCACACGCGGCGAGGCTTCCCCTGCCGGTACGCACAGCCCAGCTGATCAGAGACGGAGGAAACCTGACTGCCAGGGCTGTCAGGAATCTCTCTGGTATCAAATTCACTCAGATTTCAAAGCTGCTCAATCTGATTATCCAAAAGGCATGCAGTTGCAGAAGCAACAGAGACTATCGAGGCATATATTGCTGTAATAAAAACAGCACGTGACCCAATTCCCTAATTAGCAATAGGTTCAATTGCCTACAGAAGATGAGGGGAGGTTTTGAAAACGTTATTTCTTTTTCAAGAAATAGACAGCGTTACCTCGTTGTTACGAACAGCAGGTACAGAGATAAACCTGCTACAGCCACAGCGACAGCTCTTTGGGCTCTGCACATGCATCAGGGAGCCCACCACACGCTCCCTTTCCAATTGTCCGCATTATTCCTGCATCACTAGCCTCAAAACAACCGTTTTATTGGAAGACAACTCCATCGTTAACACCGCACCTAAAACAAACACTCCTCACCCCTCTCCATGCAGCGGGCACTACGCTCCGGGTGCTTCAGGGATGCAAAGGCTTCAGGCAGCTGCCCAGCATCTCCTCGAATGCAAACCGCACAAGCGCAGCCAGACATCCAAACAGATGAATGATCCCACAGCCTCCTAGTTCCAGAATTTGCTACTCTCGTTTCACAACTACCCTGACTTCTGAGTCACTGCCTCCCCGTGAGTATCTGCAGAGCAGGTGCGCTCTTGCATCAGCTCCTACGGAGATGGCAGCAGCTTGGGGGGCCGAGCACAGCATCGGGAGGAGAGCCACGCTGCTCCTGTATGCTCCGTGTTCAGCCAGCTTCAATTCAGAGCCCCCAGAAGCACCCGATCCTCCCGGATCCCTGTTTACAGACAGAACAGGGCACCAACCGCTCCAGCCCTCGGGCCAGCTGCGGCGCTGGGGCAGGATCTGAATTGCGCTGCTTCTGTCGAGCCCCTGGGGCCGTTATTTCGCATCGAGGCCGGGGAGAAGGATGACAGATTGAACATCACCCCAGGACCTGCACCCTGCCAGGCCGTGTTACGCTTTGACTGCGGCGAGGGGACGCAGGAAATAGCACAGCGCCACTCCTTGGCTCTTAATTACGGTCTTGTGACACTGTAGTTAATGGTCTGTCAGGGGCTCCATTATAAGCCGTGATGTTTGCAGGAGGGGCACAAACCACGCCGTGCTCAGCAGCCGGCCACCCAGCGCTACCAGCTCTGCTCTGGCAGCACCGCTCCCGCTCTGCTCCCGTTCTTTTGTTCCGGGCCCCGCTTCCTTCTAGCGCGGCTCAGCCCTGGCGTTAACCCCTGTGGAGATAATGGAGAAGCTGCCCGGGCTCTGTGAGCAGGCCGTGGAGGCAGAGCCCGGCTCGGTGACGGCCCCATAGACCCGAGCTATGGGGTCGGTGCTTTGAGGGGGCACCGGCAGCTCCGCCAGACCCTTGGGGGAACCCCATAGGCAGTGGCAGCCTCCCCGCTGCCAGGAGCACACACCCCGATGGGAAGCATTGTAGGGACACAGGGACAAACCCAACCTGCAAAACCAACCCCATAAAACCCCAAAATGACCCAACCCAACCCAAAACAACCCAAAAAACCCACCCCAACCCCCCCAAAAAAACCACCCCAACCCCCAAAAAAACCCACCCCAGCCCCCCGCTCACCGTTGCTGTAGGCGTAGGGGGACTCGGACGCCCCGTCCTGGAGGCTCTCCAGGATCTCGCCCTTGCCCACGTCGCTGTCCCCCACCAGCAGGAATTTCAGCAGGTAGTCGTAGCTCTTCACCGGGCTGCCCTGCGTCCCCATCGCCCCTGGCTCGGCCGGGAGGCTCAGGCCGCATTCCAGGGCTGCTGCCGCTGCTGCTGCTCCGCCGCCGGGCCCGGGGCAGCCTCGGCTCTGGGGGCTGAGCCCCGGAGCCCCGCCGCCACCCCCGCTCCTCGGTCCCTGCCCCAGCCCCGGCCCCGCGCTCAGCTCCGCGCCGGGCGCCCCGGGGCCGGGCCGCAGCCTCCGCCTGGCGCCGCGCAGCGCCCGCTCGGCCCGAGGAGAGGCGGCGGCCGCGCCCCGCCCCGCGGCTGCCAGCGCGCCTCGCCATAGGGCGGGAGGCACGTCCGTCACGCCTCGCCCCGCCCCTCTCGGGGGGGAGGGGGTGGAGGGAGGTGCGGTGGGGAACTACGAGTCCCGGCGTGCTCCGCGCGGGTGGGGGCGGTGGAAAGAGTGGGCGCGGCGGCGCGGGGAGTGATGGGAACGCGAGGCTGGGAGGGGGGCGGAGGGGCGAGGCCGGGAACCGCGCCCCCCCATGGCTGCCCCCGCGGGGACAACGAGCCCCGGGCAGGGGGACCCCAGGGACACCCCCAGGGCCCCCCTGGACCCCCAGAGGGACCCTATGGACCCCAGAGAGACCCCGTGGATCCCAGAGGGACCCCATTGTCCCCCCCAGGAGGACCCTCTGGATCTCCACAGGGACTCCATGGCCACCCCGAGTGACCCCATAGCCCCCCAGGGGGATCCCACGGACCCCCAGCTCCTGCTCCGGCTCTGGCGGATCAGGAATCAGGGTCTGGCTCCACAGCGGGGCTCAGCCCCACGCTGTCTCACAGCCCCTCTGCCTGCCTGCCCCCCGAAAAAAACCTCTCCTCTGGTCGTTTCCAAAGAGCAGTGGGGTCAGAGGTGTTGGGGGAGCAGCCAGATCCCCCTGCTGTGTGACAGCCTGCGAGGGGAGGCAGGGCACGGAGCACGAGCTCAACCCTTACAAGCCCTCAGAGAATCCCCTCCACTCAGCGCCACTGCTTAATTCCTGGAGCACCCCCAAATTGCCTCGGGTGGAGCGGGAGGGCGATGGGCTGGATGGGGTGGGTGGGGGCGCTGGGCAGGGAGCGGGGCACTCAGAAGGGGCTCGGGGGGCTGGGAGCCGCAGGCACGGGGATGCTGGGCAGCCCCATGGCAGCCTCTTCTGCCAGGAATCAGAACCATTAGGGCTGGGAAAGCCCTCTGAAATCATCAGGTCCAACCGTCCCCCTACCACCAGTGTCACCCACTGAACCACGTCCCTAAGCACCAGGTTCATTTATCCTGCTCCAGCTGTGAGGGTTTGGAAGCCTCCCCAGAAGTGGGGCAACCTGCAACAGGAGCAGAAGGGGGAATGACCACCAGCACCAGCCCTCAGCCGAATGAGGAGCTCCGGGCACCGAGACCCGAGCACCGTGCACGGGCCTGGGGCCGCCTGCTCTGTGCCTTGCTCCCCGGGGGCACGGTTGGCTCTCCCCGCCCTGCTGTGTGTCCGTCTGTGTCCGTCTGTCCGGGCTGAGCCTGCTGCCACATCCCAGGGCGTTCGCTGCCTTTGTTCAGGGCCTGGCAGGCGGCTGGGAGCCAGCGCTGCGGCAGGGCTGGGGGCGAGCCGGGGGGGAGGCCTGGCGGTGGGCACGGATCCAGCCCCGCGTGCCCCCGCCTCGGTGGTCCCAGCCCAACTCCCTCCCCGTGCCGAAGGGCTGGAGCTCATTTGCTGCCTCGGAGCCGCACGATCTCAGCTCCCTCGGGAGGGCTTGTTTTGATGAGGCTTTTGTTAAAATAACCTCCCCGCAGTCACTGAAAATGCATGAGGAAGCGCAGAGCGCTCAGCTTGCAGCCACGGCCCTGGTGCGCTGCGTAAAGTGGCACAAAATCACCCCCCCGCAGCAGGCCCGGGCGTCCTCACCCAGCACTGCCTGGTTTGGGCCATCCCAAACGCAGCAGAGGAGAGAAGTCATTCCCCGTGGTGCTGCTCCCACCCCACCCAACCCAAAGCTGTGGGAGGAAGAGGCCAGGCAGGCGTCTCCTTGAGTTTGCTTCTCTTTTTGTTGCCTCTCCTCCTCAGTCCTGCCTCTCTTTCCAGGGCCAAGGTTTCCAGTCGAGGTGTATGGCTGTTGGAGTGCTCCTCATCCCCCTGGTGGGACGGTGGGACACCCAGAAGATCCCACACTGACAGTGACCCCCGTGGGAGAGGAGAAGGCAACCCAGGTGGCTCCTGGTGCTCCCAGCAGCACGAGGTCAGGCAGATGCCACGGGGTGAACCTAGCTGGCTGCACCCTGCCCAGTGGGCACGAGGCAGCTGGTGCAAGCTGCTGAAGGATAGGGAAAGGAAAAAAGAGAAAGAGAAAGAGAAAGAGAAAGAGAAAGAGAAAGAGAAAGAGAAAGAGAAAGAGAAAGAGAAAGAGAAAGAGAAAGAGAAAGAGAAAGAGAAAGAGAAAGAAAAAATGAGAGGAGGAAGAAGAGTAAATTCAAGGGTGTTGGCTGCTCTCATGTGGAAAGGAGAGGAGCAGCCCCAAGCACCCCGTTCCCAGGCATGGCACATATCCCTGCTCAGGTGGTGCAGCTTGTCCCCTTGTCCTGCCTCTCACCTCGAGCAGCCACGTGTGGTACAGACGAGCTGGCGGCAAACTGAGCCACGGTGAAAGTGGAAAGATGGCCATGACCATCTCCCAGTGCTGGGGCAGGATCTGCTGGATCGGTGCTCCTCCTTCCAAGGCTTTTGTGAACTGGCCTCAGCAGAGCACTCTGCTGGGGGAGCGGTGGGTGAATTACCCCATGTGTGTGGGGAACAGAGATCAGGGCCAGGCCGGGGGGAGCAGCCCAGCCCTCCCGCAGCCCCCCTGCTCCATCCCCTGGCACCAGCCGCTGCTGCAGGCAGCCACGCAGGGGTCGGCATGCAGAAACGAGAGGGAAGAGCTTGATTTTTCTCCCAACATCTTTATTCCAGTGTAATCAAAAACCAATTAAGTTCCGATTAAAAGGCTTAATTAACCAAAAAATCCACACCTGTCAGCAGAGAAAACATCTCCATCCCTATATTGTCACCCAGCAGCACCTGCAGAACCTCTCTGGTCCCTGCTGCACGTGGGCCAGCAGGTACAAACCCCACGAGCATCGCCGTGCCTTTGCACAAATGGTGCTGGGATGGGCACACAGCAGAGCTGTTTGCTGAGCTGGTTGGCCGTGCTTTGAGTGGTGCTAACAGGGGCATTTTAAAACAAACACTGCCTTGCTGCTATGTGAGCACTTTGCTCCTGCCTAGCACTTGGTAACCGATGCGAATGCAAACAGAAAATGGGCCGGTGCTGTTTAACCAGCACGAGACTTCCTCATCATCTCTGATGTTCACACACAAACACACACGTCAAATTAAAGTACAAATGATTTGTAACTTCAACAAATATTTTAAAACTGGAAAGACTGTAAGTAGAAGGATTGACTACAACAGTTGTGAAGTTCTCATGAACTTCCCCAGTCCCGGATGCTGCTTAAATACTGCTACGGCCAGGAGGTGCACACGCAGCCTCCCTCCAGCCCTGCTGGATGCAGCCCAGGCTCTGGCTCCTCTGCTTCCCCAGGCACGCAGCGTGCCCAGCACCACCGCCTGCTTTCTGTGCCACGGCCCCCATTTAGAAACGAAGAGTTTACATCCTGCTGCCTTCAGCATTTATAATTGCATGTGGCCTCCTCACACGCAGCTTGCTGGGACAATAAGCGGGCAGCCGGCGCGTTCTGGGTTTGAGGTCTGTGCCCTGACGTGGATGAGCGCTAGAGGGAGGCTGCCAGCTGCCACCAGGGCTCACGGGCCAGGTTCTCTGAGCAGCTCTTCAGCTCCCAGTGAAAAAAGGTAGGCCAGATGCAAAGGGGGTGGGATGGGTGCACCGTTCCCATCTGGGAAGGGAGATCAGCTGCTCACATAGGGTTTGGATTGCTCTAAACATGTTTATCCTGCACAGTGGAATATAACCTGGAAGATCCTGAATGAGCTGGAAAGCCCGGTGGCCTCATGTCATCTGCTGAAATCCAGGCACGTCCCCGCTGTGTTCACCAGCATCCTGCCACGGGGTACCCATGGAGAGCCCCAGAGGGGCCGCAAAGGCAGCTCCCAGCTCCGTGCAGCCTCACACGCTGCCAGCCTCGGGGGGTCTGCCCCACAGCCCACGGGGAGGCAATGGGCATGAATTAAAACACATGAAATGGTCTAAACATCAGGAACACTTATTTGTGGTGACTGAGCACTGGCACAGGTTGCACGGGGAGGTTTTGGGGTCTCCTTCCCAGGAGATATCCAAATCCATCTGGACATGGTCCTGGGCAACCCACTGCAGGTGGCCCTGTCTGAGCAGGGGCGTTGGACCAGGTCCACAGCCCCATTCCAGCCTCAGCTACCCTGTGATTCACGACGGTGTAATCACCAGGTCTGGGCACAGGGTAGATCAGTAAGGGCTTGAGATAAGGAAGAAGGTGTTGTCGCAGCGCTGGGATCAGGCAAAACATGGCAGGAGGAAACCAACTCATTATCTGCGTGATGACAAACAGGAGATTTGCCTGCTTTCATTTCACACTATTAAACAGAAGAAACCTGCCTACCCTTGTGGATCCTCTGTGAAATTAGAGCAGCTTGGGCAGGCAGGCAGACTGCCCTGTCCCTAAAGCCCAGGGCCTGGCTCGCACTGGAGACACCGCTCCTGGTGCAGCTGGAGCCGAGGAGCTGCTCCCAGGCTAAGCAAGGTGTTCTCAGAGCTTAGGACCCACACGCCTCTGTGCCCTGTGTCAATTTTAATTGTGGAGTTGCACAATGCCAGTGAGGCTGACACGGCTCCTTTGGGTGCAAGAGCCAAGCGGGAGTCACCATGCCCTGCCCTCCCGCTGGCTCCAGGGCTCTCTGCGTGCTGCACTGCTCTGCTCCCTGCTAGCTGCTGCGTGGGAGCCCACGTGTGGGTTATACGTACGTGCGATGCTCGTTTTCCGTGGGTCTGACGATGTATTTGTATGTGCCAGGAGAATAAGGCACAGTCTAGCTGCAGGATGAGGGAAGCCTCCCAAAACCATAAACAGAGTCTTTGGTGCAGTGTAATTACCGAGATTTCCTTTCAGCATCGTCACAGGCTATTCTGGTTAGGAAAGGAAAGTATTTCTCAGAGGCAGAACTGTCTAGGATGGAGTTTTATGTGCAGTGAGTTACATTTTCCTTCGCAAAAATCATGCCTATGTAAAGAGGCACATCAGATGTTGTGCCAGCACTGGGAAACAAAAGGTAAAAGGAATAATAATAATGCTAAGGAAATGCAGTATTATAAAAAACCCTGCAAGATTACAGTCTTTGAATGATGCTTGGCAAAGACGGCTTGCTGCCTGCTCTAAGTTGTGGCACAATAAATGAGTGCCATAACCTTATCAGCAGCCTCTCCCCCAGGGAAATGCCAGCCTGCACTGCTGTAGCAGACGATGCTGATCCCACCTTCTAATTAGAGATGCCGTAAGGTCAGATGTTCCTGAGCAGGATGTCTGCTAAGTCGCTGTAATGTCTCCGCGCAGAATCGGAAAAGGGTGGGGGAAGGCCAGTTCACATCAGCGACTGGAAAGGAAGAACAGAGACGTGGCAAATATCCAGCAGAAGGAACTCGCAGGCTCGGACACCATCACAGGCAAGGAGAACACCGAGCACCAGAGGCAGCAGGACAGCTCCGGCACTGGCTCTGCCCAACACTGGAGAATCGCCCCCACCGGGGGCTGGTACTTCCAGCTGGGTACTTGAGGCCACAGAAGATTCAGGCTCCAGTTTGTGGAGAAGCTTTTTGTCCCTTTGATACCTCATCACCCCCAGAGTCAGTACCAGACACTAGCGAACTAGACCCAGTGCTGGAAAGTCTGACACGCTTGGCAGGTCCCCAATAGGAAGGTCACGTTTGCTGTTTTGTGCTGTCCCTGATGCGTTCAGGTCACTCGATCCCAAAGGACAGCCAGGATCAGGACCATCATGAGCTGTTTTGTCTTACAGAGAAATTTCAAAAGCCAGGATATTAGGAACGTTATTTCCACAGTACCAAAAATAATAAAGTGGCCCTCAGCAATTCGTAAGCCAAACCATGCAGGCATGGGAGGAAGCAGGGGGAAAATCGTTGAATTACTCCAATGGAAACACAAGAGGAGGTGAAATGTAAACCTGCCCTGCTGAGTGGCAGGTAAGGCTGGCTCTCCAGGACGGTGACTTAGCTGAAGCACAAACCATTTCTCAGACCCACAGCCCACACCTACTCAAACCTGGGATGGAAGAAATACTCAGACAACAGAGTTCCAAAAGAAGATGCTGTATTTGTACAGGAGTTTTAAGCACTGATCGTTAAAGAACGACAAGAATCTCTGCAGTTTCTGCAGCTAGTGATGGCCCATCCAGAGCCAGAGGTGGCAACAGTGGTGGAGGGGCTTTTTGCCACCAGGGCCCTGGACAAAGGAACCACATCATCACCTTTTGGTAGCAGTGCCTGTGCAGTGCTGCCTTCCCTCACCATGCCCTTAAAAAAACTGCCAGACCTCGGCAGCTTCTGTGCTTGCCTGCTAAGGAATGTCTGGACCAAACACTTGCCTACAGAGCTGCATTTTCCTTCCATCAAGCTGTGACTGCAGAGGCAGTGGCTGCAGTGCCAGAGGCTGTCAGCAGCTACAGACAAACGAAATGTACCTGCCAGGGACGCTGTAAAGCAGCCAACATTCCTGGGGCTGTAATCCTGCTCTGCTGCGCTGTCTCCAGGCACACAGACGAGACACGGGGCTGGGGGAGGAAATTCTTAACCTGCGAGTGGAGGTGCAGACCGCCACAGCACACACATCCTCCGCCTCTGTCCTCTGTGCCCTTGGACAAACAGAGCCTTCTGGGGCTGAGGAAAAGAGGAAAGGATCCAGCACGCCATTTAATGCAGCCGTTTGGGGAGTGCAAAGCAGCAGCAGGGTGCCGTGACACTACATCGGTTTCAGTCAGGGCAGGAGGAGCTCGCAGACCCAGAGTCCGTGTACTTTCAGGTAATGACAGTATAAAACTGTCTGCACAACAGCAAAGTACACAGTGGGACATCGCACTCTTGTACACAGAAGCACTCTCCCCAGGACAGGGAAGAGAAGACTCACTGGGAAGGGGAACAGATGTCAAAATAAGCACGCAGTCAGAACAGGATGCAGCAAAGCCAGTCACTGCTGCACTGCAGAGGTAGCATCCAAAGCAGGAAAATCCTCCTGAGACAAATGTGTCTACAGCTACAGGGAAAGAAGTAGCTTTAAATACCTCATCTGAAATCACTACAAAAACTCTTTGACCAGCAGAAAGTGCAAAAGATGAGGCAGCACAAGAAGAGGCTCTCGTCTGGGCCCTGAGAAACAGGGAGATGTACTGACCCTGCAAGGGAACCCAGCACACGCTTCCCAGCGCTGCTTGAGCTGCATACCAAGCCGGGCTGCTGCAGTCCTCTGGCAGACACCGCAGCCGGAGCCGGACTCAGCAAAGCTGTGTTTGCCTTGGACTGCGACTGAGAAAGAAGCCCTGAGCCTTGGCAGGGCCCTGAGCTCTCTGCTACCACGGCTCGCTGCCGTGTCAGCCTGGGCAGGCTGGGGTTTGAGGCTGTGCGCCCTGCACTTCCAGTCCTGGTGTCAGCTCAGGGCTCAGCTCTCCCCAGATCTGCTTTTGAAAAATGTCGATGAGATCCTCTGCGTTTCATGTAGGCACAAATGAACCACAGTCTATGTTTTTGGGGCTCCAGTCCCATTGTTTCTATGCTCATACCTGCTTTGGTGCTGCACTGGGCGGGGGGGAAATCCAAGCCCAACCAAAAGGAAAAGAATAAATATCCCCTGAACCTGAATAATCCCACTGTACAATTTTCAGTGTGTGACTCTAAAAGCTAATCCTCTGTGTTCACTTTGATCAGCTGGCTTGAATGCTGAAGCACAAAAGGTCCAAAATACCCTTTGGTAGAATGTACCTCAACATTGTGACTTTGAACCACCTGAAGGGCTGGTTCATGCGACCCTGTGAACTTACATGGAAAGATATATACAGCATGAAACCATCCAAGAGGTACTTCCTTGATTACACTAAATGCTGGTTCCATGAGGCACTGATGGGTTTCACCTTTTGCATCAGAAAAAAAATCATTAGCCCCTGGTGCCAGCAGGCAGACATCTCGGGTAGGATAACACTGCATTAACAAGGAACAGCCTGCAAACCAAACCAGCTCAAACGTAGTGTAGGGGAAGGGGAAAGTTGAAGAACAATGTTTAAAAATACTTGCCTTTAAGAATTCAGCCCCTCCCACATTAACAACATCTAATTAAAGGGATCCAGCAGCTGTTGGCTCTGAGATACCTTTGGTCCAAAAGCATTAGGAGTCAATGCGTTTTTCTGACCAAGCCTTTCGGTCCTGGCTCTTCTGCTTTGCTTAGTCCTGCTTCTCTCCTTTGTGCTTCCAAGGGTAGATCAGCTCTCCAAGGAACAGCTTCTTGCAGAGGGATGTCCAGGAATCCTTAGGGTAACAGCTGTACGTAGGCAGCCTGTATGTCTGTACCACGCTGCCATACGACAGAGGGTTGATCTAGGAGGAGGAGAAAGAGGGACAGCAACAATGAAAATGCGTTGAAGCAGGAGGTGCGGGCAGTAGAGGCAGGCAAGTGTGACTTTGGTGTAGAACCAGCCTCTGTTGGAACATCAACACCACTACTCACAAAATGCCAAACTCCCTTCCTGGCTGGTCACATCTATTTAGCCTTGAACACTAACAAATCCAGCTCGGCAAGGAGTATTACTCAAATAATTTCCGAGCAGAGAAGCAGATGCGAACATCTGAAGGATTTGAGAGCGCTGCTCAGTTTACAAGGGTGTGGGGCTGTCACCTTGTTAAGGGGCTGCAGTGGTTGGAGAGATGCAATGCTCCTTTGGGGATGTACTAAGACTTGTAAGAACTATAATGTGTCACTTCAGCCATCTCTTTTACTGGCCTACTACTTCAAGCTGCTAAGCCCTCGGCCCACAGCTACACTTTGAGCTGAACCTGGTGTCACTTATTCAACACGTGGTGGAATCGTCTTCTAGCAGAGCAGTACACAGACCACACAAAGGGCTGCTCATTACCATTCAAAATTAAGTCTCTTTGGCTGAATTCACAGTTTTCGATTTGATTTCAATCACCATCCTGAAAACGATCTGCCTGCAGTCCCTACCTACGTAAGCTCGTAGCCTCTGACTGCGGTCACAAAACTGCTGTGTTGGTCTTTTGGAAGATGGGGGAGTCAAACAGATCTGTTAGCTGGAGAAGGGGCAACAGAAGCACATGGAAGGATGTCCTCCTCTAGTGAAAGGGTCCACTTATGCTGGAACAAACCATGCAGATGAGTGAAAGAAGAAAGAGACTATAATTTGTGGTAGAAAATCCAGACATGAAAAGGATAGAGGCAGCAAAAAAACACACACAGTCACTACTTTGTCAGAAGCCGAATATTTCCTTTGCCCACTGAAGAGTGACCAGATTTCTGGGAGTTTGCTTACACCCCCAGTTTGCTTCACCTATCTGGTGTTCAAGAAGAGGGGAAGAATAAACTAAGAGACGGAGCTCCAGAAAACAGCAATTAAGCAAAGAGTTCACTAGAATTGGTCTCGGAGACCTTTGCCAAGTCTTTACTGTTTCAAAGTACAATACTGTTGAAGGACAAGGAGAAAATGCTTGTGTGCAGAAGCATCCCTAAGAAGTTTAGGGAAGAAAAAGTCGTAGCAGCAGCTCACAGAGGCTGAGAGAAGCCAAAGAAGAGCCAGTGGGGTCCAGCTGTGGGACAGATTCAAACAGATGCACAGAAAGCTGGTTCTGAATGCCATCAAAATGAACATTTGTACCAGAAACCCAAGAGCTGAGCTCATCCCACCTGAGGTATGTGTAACCCAAACTACCGCAGCTCATATTTCAAACACACTCCACAGCCTTATGGCCAAGGACTGACCACAGCATTTATTGGATGTTACGCATGACTGTAACCAACCTAATCACATCGTGGTCACAGACAGCTTAAAAAAAAAAAAAGACCAAAGAAACCTTCCCCTGCTCCAATTAAAAAACACACCACCACTATAACCAGTAAAACTTGAGTAACTATTTCTGCTTATTTCATCAACTCTACACAAAACAGTATTTTGTAAGTGAGAACATACTGGAGGAGGACAGGAACTGCTGCTGTATGAGGGAGATGCACGGTGTACCTGCCCCTGGCTATTAGCAATGTGGGCTGGAAGGTTTGGACATGTTTATCCTTGAAAATCATCTCTAGGCAGTGATGATGCTGAGTGGTAACACTTGCCTACTGAGAAGTAACAGGAAATTTAAGCCCAGTGCAATACGTATTTCTGTCTCTCCTATTATAAATGGAAACAACCAAAACAAAAGCAAATGGTTATTAGTGAAGTGGCAATACGAGGTCCTTTTATGCAATTACTACAGTTCAAATTTATATTATATCCTTATATTAATTTATATTATATCCTGATATAACGTGCTCCCCTTGTTTCATAACGGAACTGTTCCCTTTTCCTTTCCTCTTTTGCTTAACCCTTTTCAAAGCAACTGCTGTGAAAGATGACATTTCTGGCAGAAGATATACAGATGAATTAAACACGTCGTGTCTTCTCGCTGGGCTATCAGTCAGCTGAGCCACGCTGCCAGAAATATTTCTTCTTGTGTACCAAAATGAATGATTTTAAACACTAAAGAAAATACTGAACTACGTAAGAACTCCTGGAGAAATTAAGTAGCATTTGGGATGGAAATGTCATCCCCTACCCTCTGCCTGCCTATGCCTGGACTTTGCATTCCAGCGACACTACCTTAAAAGTCAAAATAATCCCCTGGCTGAACCACAAGCTGAACATGAATGCTCAAAACCAGCATTATTGATTTCTAATCCATTACCAGTGCCCCAGAGGGCAGCTGTGAACGTATTAGTCACCTGTAGCTTAAATCATTTGGGGCACAGTTACATGCATATGACCCTACTGCCATCACGCATGCTTCTACAGAGCCACCATACAGGGAGGGGACAAAGCCACGGTGCAATGTATAGAAAGGAGCATCGGCATGTACCATACATAAGAATCTTAGCATGTCACTTAAAAATAGGCTTTTTAGATTTTCCTCTCAAAAGACCTATCATAAAGTGGTATATTCAGCAGAATTTCTGACATAAGCTCATTTTTCTTTTCCACCAGCACAAAGAGAACAAAAAAAGTGCCTTTACTGATGCTGTGCTCATTATTATTTGAACAGAAGGCCAAAAGAGGCATCCACTAAAGCACTTCCACATCTTGAAATGATGACTTATGCTATATTCTAGATAGCAAAAGGATCTTTCTGCAGTGGTCCAAGGAAAATTCATCATATTCATATGACTCACTGCCTCTGCTCTCTATCTAAGGCCTGATATTTTTCCTCTGGAGAAGCCATCTACCTTGGCTCACAAACACGCTGGTGCCAAACTGTCTGCTCAGCTGCTCCTATGCCTCACCACTGGTGTCCACAGTTTCCTTTTTACGGACTTTTCTGGGCATGGAGAATGATAGATTCTGGTTCGTACACCACTGTCCTACTGGAACTAAGGAAGTGGGAAGACAGCATGCTTTGAAAATGCTGGTTTTGCCCCAGAAGACATCTGTGGAAGGGATCCCCTTTTGAATCACTGCTAGATGATGTGCCAGTTCTGTGCAGATCTGACCTATGCTGAAATAGGGCGAGGACTGGACCCCTGATGGAAAAAGCAAAAGAGCTGGGAAGCCATGGTTAATTCCTTCCCACACGTTCCACCAGTGTGCAAATGTTTTTTATAAATTCTATACGCTGCCTCTCAGACTTTCCTCGTAGGAAGCAAAGAGCAAGAAAAGCCATGTTGTGATACAGGAGTAGTCCTGCAAAGTCAAGAAATAGGAGTTTCACAATCACTCATGAAAGCATAATGACAACTCCAATGCTACCATCACATCATTTCTTTTCAGAAAAATTTTGCTTTATTATATCTGGCGACAGAGCGTGGAAATGCAGTGTTACAAAAGTGCAGGTAACCTTTTCCTACACACCTTGCCAGAGTCAACTCAGGAGAGTAACAGGAGGCCCTTCCCTCTCTTTGCTCACCCATGCACTCATCCTGACTGCATCACAGAACAGCTATGACTTTTCAACACATCTGGAAAGGAAAATCTTTTCCCAGCCCTTCACTGTCTTTCAATCTGAATGGTTTTACTCACCTGCATAAGGAGTCGAAGAGGTTTTCCATCCTGCTGTTCCAGGACTCTGAACTTCACACCAGCTGAAAAGAAGCAGAACAAAGAAACCAGGCTAGAGAAAAGCCCATGCTATTTGCTGTTCAGCTCTGTTGGCTGAGCACTGATTTCCTAGAACTGGAGTTTTCCACCTTTCTTGATTTGTGAACCCTTACCCATTTTCAACAGGAAACACAGATTCTCTCTAAAAGGGTTTTACATGTAATGACAAAGGATGTGTTTCTCTTAGCTCCGTTAAAACCAGCCCTCTGACTTCCAGGCTTAAAATGCAGTCCTGAAGAAAGCACAAAGCCCAGAATCAGCCAGCCAGCACTGATGATGACAGGGTCTGCAGTAATCAGCCTCTGTTCCCAAACTTCCATCAGGATGGGAACTTCATGGGAACAGGAGGCAGAGATCACCATTAATTTTCACTCATGGGGGATACAGCATGTCTGCAAATCTTTCAGACTAAGGGAGGAAAGTGGCTGGCCTACAGGCATTATAAACATTTCAAAGCACCCACTACCTATTAAAACCAGAATTCGTATGTTTTTAACACACTACTAAGCCCATCAAACCTGCCACTTTTATATTCCCTTTTGGACTTGCTAGAGTCCCAATTCTTTAAAGATAAATAAACATTTCGGTTTCCAGTGGTGACATATTGCACATGAACACTGAATGAAATCCTTCAAAGAAAGGTAACCATTACGTCTGAAGAGGCGTTTTTCTTTGAAAGATGACAAATCACAGAAATAAAACCAATCCATCTTCAGCATACCTGCACCAGCCAAGCGTGCCCCTGTCATTCCTTTCTACAGGTGAGAAGATGAGGCAGAGCAATGCAGCGAGCTGCCACAGATCAAACAGTGACTCGGGAGCACAAACAGAAATAAAGCTCTTCATCTGCGTAGGCACTGTCACTACAGTATCTGTATGACCCTTGCACATTAAAAAAAATAAATTCTTTCTTCCTTTCAGCTTTGAATTAACTGAAATTATATGGTTTTATTTGTCCTTTGGGGAGCGAATGCTCTTGTCTAGCAGAGAGCTCTTCCCAAATCACAATGCCTTCTTTGTACAGGGCAGAGAGGAATTATCTCTGTTTTGCTGGGTTATACCGAAACACGGGCTTCAAAAAGGTGTTGGAGTACCCTGGGTCTCAACAAGTAAATGTGCTGGAAGAGAAAAAGTCTTCAAAGTGATTCATTGAGTTCTGGCTAAGAGGAGGTGTCTGAGGCATTCCAGGAACTTGTCTTCAGGCAGGCAATTTGTGAGAGAGGGAAACAAGCAGGCACTGAAGTTTCAGGTGGGTGGCCTAGCACTCTGCAGGCTTGTTCTAAGACCAGTCCATTAAACCAGAAAATGCTATTTCTCTAAGTCATGGCCACACACACCCCTTCCACAGATCTTAGTCTGGAGAAGAGGAGGCTCAGGGGAGACGTCATTGCTCTACAGCTACCTGAAAGGAAGGGGTGGGGAGCTGGGGGTCGGCCTCTGCTCACAGATAACCAGTGATAGGACCAGAGGGAGTGGCCTCAATTTGAGCCAGGGGAGGTTCAGGTTGGCAATGAGGAGACATTTCTGCTCAGAAAGAGCAGGCAGGCACTGGGACGGGTTGCCCAGGGAGGTGGTGGAGTCACCGTCCCTGGGGGTGTTCAAGGGAAGGTTGGACGTGGTGCCTGGGGACATATGGGTGATAGTGGTGGTTGGGGGTTGGACCACACGATCTTGGAGGGCTTTTCCAACCTTAATGATTCTGTGCAAACTAACAGCCTCTTGATTTAAGCACAGGAAGGTACGTCTGAATATGAGGGGGCACTTCCTTACTGGGCAGGTGACAGGGCACTGGGACAGGTTGCCCAGATAGGGTGTGCAGTCTCCTTTCCTGGAGATACTCAAAACCTGCCTGGATGCCGTCCTGCACAACGTGCTCTAGGTGATCCTGCTCTGCAGGGGGCTTGGACTGGGTGATCTTCAGAGGTCCCTTCCCACCTCGGCCATTCTGTGATTCTGTGATTATTTAATTGATCGAGAGTCTTAAACTTTATATAAGAAAATACAGATTTATTTTAGAATAACCTATAAGCTATAATGCTCAGAAGCCTCTGAGCAATTAATTTCACAGACAGAGCAGGAAGATCTTACTCCAGATCTTCTCTTCTCCAGCAGAGAAGAACCCTCAGCTATCCTCTGAAATTGCTAGCTAGTTCCAGAGCTCACGGTTCAGCATTTTTTGCACACAGCCATCACCAATAGCACAAGAGAGGTAAGGACATGACCCCATTTGTTTTGTTTCACATGACAGTGCAGTAGAGCAAGCTCAGTGCTTGTTTGTGTTCCTGTTATTATGGAGGCAGCACTCAGACAGGACCTACAGAACCATCCTGAGAGTGCCAGAGCTTGCCCCAAAGTTTGTGATGTGAATCAACACTGGGTGAGAGTGACAGAGAAGTACTGAAATGACCTGTTCACAGTCAAACAGTGCATTGCTAACTTGGGTGTGGGGCAGCCTGGGAAGCCTGGACCTCATTGCTACGCCTTACTTCACACTCTAAATCGGCATCACACTGTATCCATCCCAACCACCGTGTCATCCCTCGAGCTGACACTGGCAGTCAGAACTCTTGCACAGAGGACATCAGCTTTGATGTAGCTACAGTAATTTTTTCAAATCCAAAGAATTTCACATCATGAGGGGAAAGAAAATACGGATTTAATTTCTGGTGTGTGGATTTAGATTGTACATCTACCTTGGCCCAGGCTTCATCAATATCAGATTTTGTTAATTCAGAGGCTGAGTCAAGGAACTTAGAATCCGGACGCCAGCACTGAACTGAGATGAACTTAAACAATGCGCCAAACCCTTGCTGATAGGAAAAGCTATTCATTTGTTTTGGTAGAACCATGTTGATGGTGCTTGTAAAATCAGCAGCCGTAACATACACCAGAAGACTTCTAATCTGAGTCTGAAAAGGGAGGCAAAATCTAAGCAGTGGGGACATCAAGTGATGTGTACTCTCTAAAGTCCTTTGAATTTGATTCAACTGCTCCATCTGTCACCATTCCAATTCTGTTTTATATTCTGGTGCAGGCTGCAGAAATTCTCAGAGATGCCTTTTCATCTAGCAGACAGCATGGTATTGCAGTGTTCTCTTTCTTAAAGTGTTTAAGAGAAACAAACAAATAGCCAGCAGGAAAAGTTTGGTAACAAAAAACTGAGCAGACAATCCTCT
The DNA here is from genome assembly GCF_965140915.1 of Aythya marila. Lineage (NCBI taxonomy): Eukaryota > Metazoa > Chordata > Aves > Anseriformes > Anatidae > Aythya > Aythya marila. The sequence goes on along the minus strand of NC_139056.1, from coordinate 4,953,947 downwards.
ACCTGGGTGGAGGCTTATCACCCTGCAAAGGGTGGCTGGCTTACCAAAACTGAGAAGTAACCCCAGACTGATGAGAATATAGGGGCTTACAACTCTCAGAGACAGCAAGATCTCCTTCTAACCTATGGCCTGCTGTCTACCGGATCAGTTTTCTTCAGCAGCATTTCCTGTTCTCCAAAAGCAGCTCTGAAAGGCTAAGAAGCTTCTAGTAGGAAATTCATAGGAACATGCAGAAAGCACGCATGGAAAAACAACAGCCTTGGTAACATCGCTCAGCTCTACCTTCCCAAAATCAAACCTGGCACCACTACAACATACAGAGCTGTTACCAGTTCCCTTAGGCTTCCTTTACTTTTGATGACTAGCTTTCTTTTGACGATGATAAAGCTTTTTCTTGTTTTTTAAAATTCCCACTGCATGCTCTTTAAATGGATGGAAGATAATGATTTAGACTGGCCTGGTTTTAACTGGATCAACTCTATCTTCTGACAGTGAAATACAATTCAAAATGATCCCTTACTCTGATACTAACCATGGCTTGTTGTCAAAAGGTGAGAAATGATAAATAGTTTAAAAATGGTGATAGGTTAATCTCAAAAAGGGAAGGATTGTCTGAAACCTCCCCAGACCTCTGAAGTTGAACCAATCATCTCAGTTCAGGACTTCAGTTTGTAAAGTCAGCCGAGAACTGGAGCTCCAGTGATTCACATTCTCTGTCAATCCAGCCCACTGAAAGAGCAGACTTCCCAAGTATTTTTGCCATTTGTTTCATAACCAAAACACACCAGGTTAACAGCTTGTTTACCTCTCAGATGTTTTACCTGGCCTAATACACTAGAACTGAAATTAAAAAAAATAAATAACTGATTTGAATGGTGTTTGCTTGGGTGTCACTTTTCGTTATCACAGGCTTTGTAAAAGTGCTCGTGATTCTGATTCAGCATCAAATGTTTTTCCACTGACATTCTCATCGTGCTCTTGCAGGAGCTATTTAACAGTATGGACAACAGAATGACTTATGCCTTGGGTTCTTTCCCAGCCCTCTGCATCTTTCTATTTAGAAGCTATCCATTCCATCAAAATGAAATGCATAATGCAAAATCCGTGACCTTTTGCTTATCTAGTGCTGAAGGACTTACCTGCAAGTCTGTAGGATCTGCAGAGCCGAAGGATGATCGAATAAAGAGGCAGAGAGTCAACCAGATCAACTAGCAAGTGTATCAGGCCTTGCACGATCACCACCAGCAAACGGAGCTACAGAAAAACAGTTTAATAAGCAAATCTCAGAGAAACAGGAGATGTAACCCTTGAAAACCCATGAGTTAATCTGCAGTCTGACATTGTGTGTAAGCTAAAGCATCCCAAGGTGGGTCTGATGTCTAGACATGCCCTGCATGATGTTCTTTGACCATCTCAACTTTCAACTGTCAGAGCCTAAGAGGGAGAATTCAGGCTTCCATTTCTAGTGAACTCCGTCAGTGAATGCAAATTTCCCACTCTCCAGCAATGAGCTGAAGTAGCTAATTTCTGCTTGAAGAAACCCCGTGTAGAGCGTTTAAGCAAAAGCAAAGCAGTCAAAAATGAGCTTTCTGCTTAGTGCTTTGTGTCCCCTGACTAAAGCACCTCCTTTTGTCAGACAGCATTTATTTTTGCTGTCAAGCTCATCTGAGAAGAGAGAGCTCATAAAAGATGTTGAAATCATGTGAAGGCCTCTGTCTGTGGAAAATTTAGCTTCAGGCAGGCTGCAGATAGGACTGGTTGTATTGGGGGAAGAAAGGAAAAATAAGGAAGTCCAATCCTCCAAGCAAAGCCTGGCTGACAGCATTTAACACAGAAGGTTAACTTCTTGAAGAAGTTATTCTGGATCAAACTAGAGGGGTCGTCACCCCAGACATGGCATGGAAAGATTAAAAATAACTTCTGGGTGAAGGAAGGCGGGGGAACAGCATGTCCTGCTGACCTGGATTTGCTGGGAATTCCCTTTGGAGAAACACAGACACGTATCCTGAATTCCACTTGCTTGGCCTACATGGGTTGTGTGAGAACCCTTCCTGTACACTCAGATAAATCTTGGATTCTCTTTGTGGATGACAGTAAATGACAAGGAAGCATTAAAAAAAAAAAAAAAAAGACAAAAAAAGAACTCAGAAGACATAATACCATTAGCTTCAGGGATGAAATCTTACCAGGGTAAACACCAAATAATACAGTGCAGTTGTAGGCAGGAGGAACAGCAGGATTGTAAATAGCAATGTGCCAATAAATAACTGGGGGAAAAAGAAACACAAACAATCATTAGTAAAGCAAGGGCAAAATAAAATAAAAATAGGAAATGGTGAAACAATGACAGATTGCAAGATTCTTAACTTATTTGTATTCCCTATTTGAATAATTCTGTTACCTTGAATATTTTCAGTATTACTTCTCTTTTTGGGCCTTTTTTGAGGCTATCTTCTCTGTGAATACGTTTGGAAAGACAAACAAGCTGGATCCTGACAGCACTCTTCCTTTATAGACAATGCCCAATATTTCCTATTTTAGTCTGGCTTCCTTAGGAAACAGGGCTTATGTGACCATGCTGTTTGCCCGTTCTCTACCCCTTTAAGTTTTAAAGCCACCAGTCAGTTTTTACCATAAAAAGGTGGAAGGGTAGGGAATGTTACAGATGTTTGAGAAGTATTTTTGTTCCTCCTTGTTTCAGGAGAGCTGGGTAGATAACCATTCCCACAGGCAGCAGCTGGCTGCCCAGTTTGCATGTTTGCAGCTCCACAGCAGCCACAGGACTTCAGTATCCTGCTCAGTGGGAAATAAGTTAGAGTTACTGAGTGGGGGGTGCAATATTTAGACTATATAAAGGAGAAAAATCCATAGGAAAGCAGGTGTCATTAGCTTTGCTGCCCACAGAACAAGTTATTTCCATTTTGGGCTGGCCCAGCTGGCTGAAGTCTAATTAATTCCAGCTAGAATCAGTGGAGAAATACGGATTTATGACAAATAAAGATCTGACTCTTCAGTTCTTAGTCACAGCTTCCAGAACAGAGAGGCCACAGGAACACAGGGCACTGCCATTTCTGCAGGAAGAGAACATGGCCACGGCATGTTATGAAAGCAAATAACCCAGACACTCCTGTCACAGAGGTGGATCAACATCCCAGCTTTATGCATGTAACCAGAAATAGATCGCAGTCCAACCCATCCTCCTCACAGCAGTTGCTTCTCGCCTCCTCTGTCACTGCACTGCAGTTGCTTAGCATCTCCAGAAGTCTTTTAAGGTCAGCTTTGAGTGCCTCGTCCCACTCAGGCCAATGACAGAATTCCCACTGGCCTCCGGAGCAGCAGGATGAAGCCTGCAGTGCCAAACCAATTCTCCTCAAAGCACACAGGGCAGAACCCTGGCGTAAACAGTCAGCCTGACACAGAGGCTCTTGCTTTTCTTGCACCAAAGAAAAGAAAATTAGCTCCCCCACTGCAGTGCCAGAAGCTCAAGCTTATCTGTTGCAACAGAGAGGCACTGGCCCTGGAAGTTACCAAATATTATTTTATTATTTTAGCGATGTTTGCAACAGCAGGTGTGGTGCAGACAGGCTCTGCTGAACTTTCATATGGCATTTCAGAATTTCAATAGAGATTACAGTGTTTGACAAAAAAAAACCTGCCTCTGCTGTTTGAGCGAGAACGTGTGGGCCAGGATCCAGCACAGTGTGAATGAAACGGGGCCTTTTAATAGAAACGCTGGCGAGTCTGTTCCTACGGCAACACTGCTGGGCACCACTTCTTAACTTGCCTCCTTCCCCGTACCCAATCCTGTGCTCCAAGAGCCACAAGAATCCGCAGCACCCAGCGAAGCTCAGCAGGCAAACCTGAGCGTGCTGAGTGCAGGGGTGCTGCAGGGCCCAGGGTCTGCTTGAAGGGGATGCAGCGCTGCACAATGTGCTCGTTTTGGGCACCACGGAGCCTCCCGTGGCCTCCCTCTCAATATTACCCAAAGCAGAGCAGGACCACATTGCCTGCAGGCGGTGCCCTGCAGCGAGCCCCCGGTGCTGCAGCACTACCTGGTCCAAGTCATAGGAGCAGGAATCCACCCGCTGCCGGAGGACGTTCCACTTCTTCCCACGGAACAAGCGCCAGAGAGATGACAGGCCGTAAATCTTCAGGCAGTAGAGCCTGGGCAAAGAGAAGACGTTGTGCGTTAGAGCTGCGAGTTCCCGAGCCATCATCACTGCACCCCTGTGCCCACTCACTCACTGCACCACGCAGCTCGGGGTGGCAGAAATCCACCTGGGGAAGACTCAGATAAAATGCTAACCGCTCGCTGGGCTGTCCCGGGGCTGACCCTTGGCTGCTGCAGGCAGCTCCGGACCGCTGGAAGGCAACCCCCTCGCCATGCTCACTGCCTATGGCAAGTCTCTGGATTTCTGCTCCTGGGGAAGAGGTTGGCATACGTGCAGTGTTGAGTGCTGCAGGAGGGCAGACACTATGAGCAGCAGCCACCGACAGCCCCATGCCACTGCCCTCCCCGCAGCAGGAGGAGCAGCAAGGTGGTTTCCCCATGCACACCTCAGTCTGTAGGGTTTGGACCTGCCCTTTTGCTCTCACCTGACACCCACAGCTGGAGTGGCCAAGGCCCTGTCCTTCACACTTGCATCAGTACAATTCCATTTTACCTCTGCAGCAGAGAGGCAAGGGAGGGGACTGGAGCCCTTGCACCTTCATCCACAAGAGTGGGAAGAAATCCACTAAACAGCTGGTGGCACCCCTACCGCGTCCTTTAAGGCTGTTTCACTCGGTGCTGCGACACTCAGAGCTCTCCAAGGAGAAGGGCAATGGTGAGAGATGCTTGGGTTGGTAAGAGGTGGGAAATAGAGTCATCTACAGAACAACACAGAGGAAGAAAGAGCCCCTGGAAGGGAGAAGAGTCACCAAGAACCCTGGGCAGCAGTGTCTGACATACAGGGCTGTGAGGAACGGGGACAGAACCAACCCGTGGGGCAGATCAGAGCCTGAGCTCCAGCAGCCAGACCGGTCACCCAGCCTACTTCAAGTGCGGAGGCTGCTGAGCCTTCAAGACAGCGTTGTGAAAGCAGCGGTGAGGAGTCTTACCCCAGTGAGGAATCTGGTTTGAGGAACACCAACTGCTTCAAGGAACTGGCAGGGTGCCCGGGCTGGCAGGCACAGCTCAGCGCTCTCATCTCGGGGCCAGAGGGTGCCGGGAGCACTCCTCCAGCTCGCTGGCGCACACCTGACACGGCTGGGATGCAGGCTGCCCACCGCCCGCATGCCCCAGCACGACACCAGGTGTGTGGACCTGATGGACCTGCTCTGCCTTCACTGCTACCTGCACACACATGCCCGCTCTCGTCTCACTGCATGGGTTGTTTCAGAGGTGGAGCTCAGACCTCAGCAGCACCTGAGCCAGCATTTGTTCCGCCAGCTGCACGAAGGTGCTGCAGTGGCTGTGCTGGTGTGGGCGACTGGTACCCGCTCCTGGCTCTCTGTGGGGACACCAAGCACAGCAGGGACAGTTTGGTGCCAGCAGCAAGGTAACGTACAGCTGCTCTACGCTTCTAACACACAGCCCAGGCTGGTAGATGGGCTCCCCGCAGCTCACAACAGGAAAGCAATCAGCAGAGAAAATGCTTTTCCTGTTTCCACTCACAACTGGAAGGGACCAAGGGCACTTTTCACAGCCCAAAACAGAAATTCTAGTGAACTAGAGGTGTTGGGAAGAAACTCTGCTTTACTGACATGACTGATTTTGGGTGTAAGCCCTACGCTCACAACAGAACCAATTCATATCCCTAAACTACATGTAACTGAAGTGCTTCTATTTCTGCTGTTTGCAATGCGGAGCCCTCTGCTCAGAGCCTGGGGAGGAACAACAGCAGTTCTGTACTTTATAAGCCAAAGGTTCCATTATTCATTACCTTCTATCTCGTCTCCTTGGCAAGAGGAGCTATTCTCCAGCGGCCTGTGTGATGCCTTGCTGCAGCACTTGTTAACGGAGGGCAGGAACAGAGCACGGCAGCAGGCACTGCTTGCACAGTAACCCCAACGTGCCCAGCACAGGAGGTGCCCCAAAGCCACACGCTCCCCCAGAGCCTCTGCCTAGCTCCCTAGTGAGGCCCTCCAGTAGGCCCAGACAATGCCACCCGGACGGTGTCACAGTCCTGCTGTAACCCCAAAGCTGCCACCTGGGCTCCACAGTCCAGACAAGAATCCCTGAAGCCAGGCAGAGATAGGGACTTATGGGTTTCTCTGGAAGAACAAGCTTTCCCCTTTTCTCCTCCTCTCTTCTAGTTCCCTGAAAAAACACTGAGTAGAGTGCCACTGAAGAATATTAGGAGAGGTTGAATCAAAAGGATAGGGTGAACTTGCCCTCTACCTGTCACGTAGTTTTATTTTTCCAGGTCACTAAAACAATAAGTAAATATTTAAGAATAAAACGAGAACTGAAAGATAGATTGCTTGCACTGCTGTGGCTATCATTTCTACATGCATAAAAGAAAGCAACAGATTAATTTCTGGCTTAAGCTGTGAATTCAAGAGAACTACAACAGGACTGAATGTACCTAGTATCATAGCTGGGCCTGGGATCAGATGATTCATTATCTCATAGATTTGATATATCAAGGTTTAGGTTTTGTGGATTCTTTGGTGAGGAATCAAGCCACAGTGGCCCCAGGTACCCCCAGTCCCTGCTTTTTGCTAATGCTTTCTGTATATTGAGTGTCCATCTGGTTTTAGCAAGAGGCTTTGACTCCATCGGTAATCAATAGCTGCCGCAGCAGACAGCTGTTAGGTGCAGTGCTCCACAAAATAACGATAGGCCCTGAATGTCCATCAGACTTTCTCCACAAACATACCCAACACACAACCAAGTGAGATCAACTCACCTTGCTCCGTAGACATAGAAGCAGTAGATGTGGAAGGTCAGAAGGGCAACGATGTCAGAGAGGATGCAGAGAGCCACGGTCAGGCCCAGACAAGCCGACAGACCGACATACCAGAGGATCATCTCAATGAATGGGGACATCAGGTGAATGTAGCCTAGTGGACATTGCAGGGTCAGTGTTTGACTGATACATTTTATGATGACAGTCTCAAAGGACTGATTTTCTCCCCGTCTGGTTTCTCCCCTCTGTTCAAACATTGCTCCAGAAATCATAGCCACAAAAATATAGAAGTGAAACTGGAAAGTTTCTTTAGATGGCCATCTTCTGCTTAGGAGGACAAAAAACTGCTCTCTTTTCCCCTGGGTTTGTGTTCAGGTGTGGCAGCTCTGTGAGGAAGGCAAGGATGTGCTCAGATTGAGCAGAGCAGTCACCTTGCTCCACACAGAGCTTACCTTTTTAAATTTGTGTCCAGGTTCCTGATTACATTTTTAACTGCACATGTCAAGCTTTACTGAAGTGATCTCTCTTTTCTTCTTATTCCCACAGAAACCATCCCAAATGAATTTTGTAAAATAAAACAGTCTAGAGACACACAGCAGCATTCATCACTGAAGTGGAGTAAAGTCACTTACTTGAATGTCAAGTAGACTACGTCAGTATAATAACTAAGGAGTTTGTTCCCATCGTGACTATTTTCCTTTATCAAGACACTTACTAAGGATAACAGCGGTGTGGTGTTTCAAGGAGGGAATACACATAGAAAAGCTCTAAAAAACTGAATTGAAGTCAGTGGCAGGGCAGGGTTTGTGTTTGCATCCCAAAAACACATTTCTCTTCCCTATCCTATCACCTGCCTCTTACAGGGCAATGCCTACATAAGACCTAAAACCTTCCCTTGGACACTCACCACCTATGGCACCAAGAAACCAAGATCCATAGTGACTTGCACTTCTTGCAAAGCACCACGACAAGCACTTTATTTAATATGCATGACTTCCTTGTGTGGGAATCCAACTTTGGCTTGGGTTCCCACAGCGGGAAGACTCACAGACGAGTCTGTACTTGCAGGAGTGCATTTTGATTCATTCACCTCTAGGCAAACATTAAGCACTTGGGAGGGAAGAGATGAAAAGGGAGGCTGAAAAGTTAAACAACTGCACTTACTAATCCAAAGATGGATGTGGTAAAGGAAGAAACGGCCCAACACCTGATCCAAAGCTCGGTTCATTTTCAGTCCAGCTGGTGCTCCCATTAGCCACTGGAGCAGGTCCTGGAGCTCTTCAGCTACATGCTACAAACACATGGAAGCAAACACGTAAGCAGCCTGAGATAAATTCCTACCACATCAAACAAGTCCAGTGTACTGAACATGTTACCCCACAAAAAACTATTTCACCACACCCTTCAAAGCAATGGAGAAAAAAAATCAAATGACTATAGAAAACTAGTTAACTCAGAAACACAACTTTATCGGAAAATGACACTTTACTGAACCTAAACGTAACAGCAGAGAGAGCTAAACTGCTTAAATGGTTTCTGCTGGGAACATGAGCCTAGGGTTTGTTCATGGATGTGTTTGGTAGATTGTAGTTTGATTTCTTGCTGTAATAAGTATTCTTGAAATAGATGGCAAATGCTGGTGCACAAACGAATTTAATTGGACGGAAAACTGAAAAGTCAGAACTGAGAGAGCAATCTCAGTATGGGGAATGCAGCCAGGATCTGTAACAGGGCAGGATGGCTGTGTGCTCATGGACAAAACAGGAAAATTTTACAATGAAATAACCTGTATGAGTTTACGGCAGGCTAGAAAACACAATTATGTAAACGTGCTTCATATACAAACTAGCTTGCTTTCTACTCTGTGGTAAACCACTGTCTTGTCTCACTTGTAGGCTTCAGAGGGATACCCATGGCATCCCAGTAAAAAAGAAGCCTTCTGAATCACTGAGAACAGTGCTGATGGAGTTTGTTCCCAAATCACAGAGGGCTTTGACTCTCGATTTCTAGTGATTTAATCCCAAATTATTTACTGATTTTCTCTCTACACCACACTGCTTTGACTGCAGTAGGCAGGGCAGAAGATGGTTCGGCTCTGCTCCTCAGAGAGTGCTGGAGGCAGCAAAGAGGTGGGGAACATACCTGGAAGAAGTGACCTCACCCACTGTCCCACATGAACACAGATTGTGAGTAAATAAGTGTGCATAAGAGTCAACACATGCTATCTGAAGCTGATGTGCTATAGCCTCATTTCCCCATAATTTGTAGGGAAAGTTTCCCTAAGAGGAAATGTCTTCCAATAAATGATTACATTTCATTGACCATCTGGATCATCGCAAAGTGGATTTGTAAGCATTTACTTTTAGTGTAGTGGCAAAACTCAGAGCTCCATCTTCACTTTATCCGAAAATCCCCTGAACAAGATTGCCTCTTTATTTCATTCATTTACCCTCTGCCTCAACGTCCCTTAAAATATCTTGCAGTAAGTCAGAACTGATTTGAACCCACAGATCTTACCTCCATCACTGAGAACTTTTAGCTACTGTATAAATAGACTGGTTTTAATATTTAAAGTGTTGGATTTGTAACTTGGAAAAAGCATTTGGGGATTTTAATGAAATATTTAAATGCTTGAAAGCAGTCCTTCAGCAGGGCTGTTTTCCAGCACGGACTACTTCTGAAGGCTTCCAGTTCCAGTGGTACCACTAAATTCTGACAGGGGCACGTAACCCTGGGAAGGTGCCCTGGCTTGCTGCTATTTAGCTGGGCAAAACATTTCAAAACACAGGCCTCAAGCATAACCTTGCAAGCTATTTTGCAGCCAGATATTTTAGGACTGATCAATAGCAAGCAGGATCGTAAAAGGTGACTGGGAGTCTAATCCTCTTGTTGCAGTCATGCATACTGAATGTGACCAGTGGTACTAAATAAGACACAGTGAATTACATGGAAGTGCTTTCATAAAGGGGTGTAAGGACATCACCAAACTGGAGACTAAAGCTAACATGGTTGGCAATACTTTAGATTGGAAATCTTCACAGCCATGTTCTTCTTGCTTGTCTCCATGTGTCTCGTGGTGCTGTGACAACCACGGAGAAAGACACACACAGCCCACTGAGGGCGGGCACCGTGGGCACTGGGAAGTGCAGTGCAAACTGAGTGAAGCATCTTGCACAAGGCACTGAAAGCAGAGCCAAAGCACTCCCTGCCAGGCACCTACCTGTGATTTTATAAAGTAACACCGAAGAATATTTTCCAGGTGGTGTCCTCTCTACTAGCTTTGTTTATATATTAGAAAACGTAACTAAATAGGAACTTGCATCCAATTATCTCTAAGCTCCAGTCACATGTTTGGAGGCATGATCTATGATAAATATTTGTTTCAAAGAGATTACAGCCTAAGGAAAAGAGAACACAGCCAGGATGCAAGAGGTGAAAGAGGAAAAAATAAAAAAGAGGGTTTCTAAGCAGTTCTTCATCTCAAAACAGAAAAAAATGTAGCACTTTGAATTGGATATTTTTGTGGAAGGCAAAAACAAGGACTGCTGTTGGGAAGCCTGGTGGGAGCAAGCGGAAGGAGGAGGGTAGGAGCTGTAAGGGCACCTACAGAGAGCAGATTATTCACATTTTCCATTCTTGTTTTTTAAAGCCTGCTCCAAAATCAGTCCTTCGTGTTGCATACAGCTACTCCCCAGTCACTCCCTAGGTGTCTGAATCACATCTGCTTCATTTACTGACAAAGGCAACTTGTTATTACAGTCAGCACAGCACAGCTCATCAAGCTGTGAAAGTGGGAGCTGCAGTCAATGATGTCTTGTGCATCATCAACAATTGCTAGCTAAGTGCTGATTTGAGAACCATTATATCAGGGGATGACGAATGACAGCTAGGGAACACGGCTTGATCCTCACGTCAGCAGGCTGAGCTTGTGACCCTGGCAATTGTTGAGAGTCAAAATAATCTACCTGCACCTGCTTTCTTCCAGAAGGATGTTTACTAGGAAAAAAAAAAAAAAAAAAAAGAAAAAGAAAAAGAAAAAGAAAAAGAAAAAGAAAAAGAAAAAGCTCTGCTTCCAGCCCCCAGGCAGCTAAAAATTTGCCAATGTTAAAATCAGTCAAATCCATAAGGTTACAATGAGGTTGTACATATATACATATTATGATAAGATTATTAAAATATATATAATGTTCTGTTTACTAGCAGATACAGAGATGTAAGAAGGTCAATGCCATCATCAGATGTAGGGCACATCAAAAGCAGAGTAGCAAGGAGCTTTAGGGAAGGAATAGTAACTCGTTCTGCACAGGGGAAAGTTTGCATTACTGAATTTGGCAGCACAAGCACTTGAGAAAGCCCAAGTGATGGGAATAATGTGTACCAGATGGACACTCAGCAGCAAAGTGGAAACCTACTGTTGAATGGCTAAGGGGAGATTTTGCTGTCATACCGGAAAAGAAGTGGTGCTGGCTTGCACACCACACACTGAAGTCATTGGTATATTTTGGGATCACTCAAAACTGCATTTTTAAGGCCTGCACATAATGTACATAAATCGATGCCTACCAAAGGCAGTAAAAGGACTCCAAATGATTATACGTCCACAATCTAATAAGCTTGAAAGAAGAAAGTACAGCTGGAAAGTCAGAGGAGTTACAAGTGGCCTGAACTGATAAGCTTGGAGATACTGTGGAGAAGAAAGGCACAAACCATACAGGGCCACCCATACAAGGGGAAGTTTACACTTACAGAAAAGTAATCAAACAGCTCTTGGTGACACCGAGGTAATGAAGTCAGCACACGTAGGAGACGTGATGAAAATAACTGGTGCTACGATATGAAAGTGGAGTGACAGATGAGCTAATTTTTTGAAAGAGGAATGAATGAGCAACTCCCACAAGCGAGGCTGTCCAGGACAGGTGCTGGGATCAGATACACCTTGAGCACAGAGAGCGTCCATCTGCCAAAGACACCGGGCAGATGGAACCCCTCCTGGAGCCACCTGCACAAATGGGAACACAGCCAAAAGCCACTTCTTTACAGACTTGTTAAGAAATCAGATTTTTGAGAGTTGGACACTTGGAATAATCCCACGGGGTGAGTTTTAGAGAACTTAAACTTTTCCAGCTGAAATATCTGCAAGGGTGAAGACTTAGGAATAAGACTTACAAAATGATTCTTAGCTTTTAGCTCAAATACTACGGGAGTAAATGTATTGCAGAAGAAATGTAGTCCTCCTATCCCAACGTTGCTTCTCAATAACGTCTGCAGCACTCCTTAAAACATGCTGTCCTTAAGCTTGACTATGAAAAACAACAAAAATAGCAATAATAATGATTCACAGCTATGCTGGATCTCCATACACACTCCATACACATTTTCTGAAAGCACAGCGTGTACAAGAATGATCAGAGACATATGGCTTGTGACAATGAAAATGTTAGACATGGACCAAGCAGATCATTGTCAAGGGAATTGTGATCTCTTCCCAAGAAAGACAGGATTAGTAAAAAACAAATTGCTGCTGGAATTCTCTAATCAGAATAAAATTCCTCCCAACCATGAAACCGAAAAAGAGCGATGAGAGGATGTCTTCCAGCTCCCAGAAAGAAACCAATGGAAAGATTCATTTTCTGTCCCAGAAATGAAAGAGAAGTGAGCAGAGAAAGGATTAGGTTGTGCAGCTGCATGACAATGCTCAACGTTGGCTGCACATGTATTCCCAAGACACAGAAGCTCTAAAACCAGAGCTAACTTTAGATTAATGGTCTGGCCTCCAGCCTCCGAAGTGCATTATATGTTCCTTTCTGCCACTACGCAGATATATTGGAGCGAAGCACTTAAAATGAGCCACCAGAAAAGCAGGGCAGTATGAGTCATACTTGTTCTTCATGAGTTTATGCTGATGCTGAGGGATCTCAGTGGGCAAGAGGAGTTGTTTGAGAAAAGCACAGGACACAGCAAGTTTTCCTTGTTTACCATCTGCACACCAGAGTTCTTAGGATTTCAGGTGTTTGCATCCTGACTAGCGAATACCTTTGGATTTCCCCATGAACTTCCTCTTCACAAGCACAGCTGCATGCTTATCAGGTTTGACTTTTCAGCAGTTTATCAGATTCAACCCAAGTTACAGCTTTCTTTTCCCAAATGCCCCATAAAGCAACTTGACGATACTTCTGTGAACTTGATAACCACTCCAACCTGCAGCTGCACGGCTCTGCCCAAGCCATAATTGTTACTTTGGGAGCTGGAACAATCCTCGAGTAAGTATCTAATTACTATTTACTGCACACTCAAGCCAGAGCTGTGTTCCTTTTGAACAGCCCCAGGAGGCCTGATTTGAAGATTTCACTGTTCTTGCGGAGACCTAATTTGCATGACTTCAGACAGGACTCTCTCTGAAATCCTTGTGTTTAAGGCATTGCCTCCTTACAGGCACTTCAGGCATCACGAGCTGGTCAGTACCCACAGAAGCTGAAAGAGGAATGGCTCTGACCAGACTTACATCAGCCACAGGGATGAGGGTGTCAGCAAGGTGACCGATCCGGTTCTTTCTGTACAGCCAGGACATGAGCAGTATTCCCAGAGCCACATCAATCAGCAGAGAGACAAAGATGTTGGCTTTCCTGCACGCACGATAAAAAGAAACAACGTTAGAGCAAAAGAAAGGACAGCACTTCAAGTTTCAGTGACAATTGTTGGTTTCACTTACATAGCATCTTTCATGTCCCAGGAACAGTGGGACAATTTACTAAAGGAACATGGTGCAGAGTGCTTTTGACTTTCACTGATGTGCTGCTACTTCTGGGGCCAAACGCCAAGTGACTCCGAGCCTGCCACACCATGAAACCTTTTTTTAAATAAGGGGAGCGAAAAGCGGGGTTAAAGCTACAAAGAAAAATAACGTTAAACAAAGTGTATGTGCACACCCAGCGGGAATTTAACAGTACTGAGGGCACCGTCACTTGGAGCATCCATGCTGAGATTAGCTTTCTAAGAAGTACCACCTCTAGTGGTAGGTGAACCACTAAGCAATGTAATAAACTGTGTTTTTGGGTTCATAAACATCCAGAAGGGCTACCAAGCTGCCCCTCACTGCTAGAGTTTCTGAATGAAATTCCATGACATGAGTTATTCTGGAAACCAGATTGAACGATCACAGTTACTTTTGGCCTTCAAATCTACTAATCCACTTTAAGCATTCCCTGGAAGTCTATTCCTGCAGGATCAGGGAACTACACAGCACAAGGCTCGCTGTGTAATGGCCACAGGACATTCAGTATGACCTGTCTCAGATCCCTGCCTCTCCCTGTTCCACTCACTGTGCTGCACGTTTGCTTGTTCTGTTACACTGACATTGTTACTGCTGCTGGAGTCTCTGGTCTCCAGTAACTGTATGTAAAGAGTGGGTGAAAGAGGGCAGCATTTAAACCTTTCTGCTCTTTTGGAAAGTGCCGCTGAATACTGATTGCAGGTTTTGGTTAACCTTGGCAACATATGTGAAAGCAGTGAGCTTGTGGGAGTATTGATAGCAACACCCTGCATGTGGGTGCGGTACAAACGTTTTGGGGGCAATATCCCAGTCGTCTTTCCCAAGCTAGGGAAGAAGGCATACATCTGGCAAAAGGTGTAAGTGGTATAAAACAGAGCACAAGGCAGAAATCTGCAAACTAGCAGAGAGTAGACCAAGCAAGGCAACACAGGGTGGTGCAACGAGGACCCCCCAGTGTTGTCGTGTCAGCCAGGCCAGCTGCAGATCCCTGCAGCAGGCAAAGGATCCATGGTTTGGGTTCCCCAGAGGAGACAGGGCTAGAGCAAACACGTGCATGCCTTTATGGGTACTCCATACCTCATTAGCTGGGTCTGGTTTTGAGCCTTCTTGTTGCTGCTGATGACCTGGAGGTGCTGCAGGCGATGTGCCAGCTGCTCACAAGTTGAGAGTTTGCTCCACAGGAAAGACAAAGGCCAAAACTTCAGCATCCTGCAGAAACACAACAGGAACCTCCTCTTTTGCTTCTGCCGTGTAGCAGGCTGCATGTTGTTTGTACAAACTCCATGCAAAACATTCAGTGTAAAGGTCAGGTTATGTAACCAGAAACAGCATCAACATATTACCATTAAAGAATATTACATATTCACCACTCTCTTAAAGGTTAACAGAATTAAAGCAACCTTTCCCAGACCAAGACATTTAAAGCAGACAACCCAACCTCTCATTTCCATTCTGCAGAACCAAGTGCCTTGCTCTTCCTTGGAAGGCAGAACGTGTTACTGATCCCACCCTGGGCTCTGGGATACAGCACTAGGGTTGCACCCTGCTCCAGGTTTTCAGGAGACTGGAATCGAGGCAGATCTGTACATACTGCAACAACACAGCACAGCACAACTGCTTCACAGACCCCAACGTGATTAGTAAAATCACAAGTGAGCTTGGTATAAAGGACAGCTGCATTCTCCCTACAGTTTGTCCCTTTTTCTCCCTCTTTTCTTTTTCTTTATTACTTTTAAATGCCCTTCTCAGGATCTTCACTCCTATCTTCTCTCCACCCCCTTGGCAAGGTTGACCAGCACTATGCAGATAATAAACTTTGGAATCCTAATTAAATACTGAATGTCAGCACCCACTTTAAGCTTGTAGGGGAGGGAACAGTCACATGTTTCATTTTTTAATGACTCAGAAGGAAAGTATTAAATGATGCTCAATTATCTTTGGGAGTTACTTTTATTACCACACAACATACAAAAGAAGGAACAAGTGTGATTTGTGTAGTCCAAAATGACACCACTGGATGCAGGTTTGTCAGAGTGCTTAATAGCAGTGCAGTGACACAGAGTACCGGGGTTGTTGTGGGGAATAAATTCTGATGTTCACATAATTGGGATCGCTTCTTTCCTGTCCACAGCAGTTGTTTCACTCATTAAAGGTCCAGAAATCAATATTCACTCTTAGTTATTTCTTTCACCTACTCGTTTTATTGCTTTGGCATGTTCCTTCAGTTTACATTCATTCTGAACGCTAAAATTATTCCCGGTATCCTGCTTCGCTCTTGAAATTGTACAGCTGTTTGGATTGCTCGTGAGCACAGCCTGGAGATGTCCATGAAAGTGCACATGCCTGCCCCAGACCTCATCAGGAGGAATTTAGCCTGTAGTTTAGCACAGAGTGTCATCAGGACTAGACACAGGACAGGCAGACCAAGGCTCTGGCTGCTGTTTATGCCTTCTACACAAATCACGGGAGTATGGCTGGTTCAAAACCCTGCTTGGTTCACCGGGGCTGCTATCCCCTTGCTCCCCCCAACCCTTCTGAGCCCTTTCAACCAGGCTTCAGGCACGGTTTCTCGGTTCGACAGAGTCCTGAAGTCCCCTTCCCCCCAGATTTCAGATAGCTGGGTCCTGAAATACACGCAGTGTGCCGTGAATCATTCTTCTCAACTCGAGGCCTCCGAGTTACTCAGCTCTGCCTCGCAGCCTCCCACCTTGGAGACGACAGCGCGCTGCTTCTCAGCTGCCTTGCCAGGAGGCAACACCTGACGTGTTTACTGGGGAGGTGAGCACTGTCCCCCCACCTCACAGACCTGGGTTTGCAGATTCGCCAAGGCACAGGTGCAGGCAAGGCTTCTCCTCCCATTATATCCCAGCCTGGTGGCTCCAAGTTCTCTCCTGGAAAACCTTTGCTAAAGCAGAGGGTCGCACTTGAAATGCAAAGCAGGGGGAAGGGGGACGTGCTGTGCCCGTGCTGTTATGCCCAGGAGGCTGACGGTGAAAAACCACTGGTCAAAACAGCAGCTGCCAGAGCACCCTGAGCCAGGTGGCACGCGATGGCTCGTGGCCCCGTGCTGCTCCACGGCTCCCCAGCTTGCAGCAGCTCTCAGCTGTGCCACCTCCGGTGTCCTCTGCCAAAGGGAAGGGCACGCTGCTGCTCTCCTGCCTGGGAAACACCTTGCATGGGTGAGACAGATCCCCAGAGCAGCCTCGTCCCCACGAACACCCCATTGCTGCTCAAACGGGCCAGGCCAAGATGCTGCCCCGCGTGTTGGAAGGGATGCACCAGGGCTCTCCGCTTCTCCGTACCATGGCTGACTCTCTCACTCCTTCCACTTGAGTGAGCCAACCTCTACTCCACTTAACATACTTTCTTTGGCAAGTACGTACACGTTTATTTAAATCAAAATACAAACACACTGCAAAAAGCTTGATATAATAGTTGCAAGATGTGCTCTGGAAACTCCCATCTGTAAGGGGACTGATGAAGAAAGCCAAAAATATTTCTTGTGTCGTCTCCTACCCAACGCGTACCAACTCTGCATCGCCATAGATGCTGCCACCTGTTCATCACACAGTATACGGAATGATTTTTACAAGTGTGATGGAAAACCAATCAAACTCATAAAAAAAAAAAACAAGAATGACGTATCTCTGCATTATTTAAACAGCAGGAGATCTTTGGGATACTTCCACATATAAGGAATTTTAGCAATAAATTAACATAGCCTGCATGAGTAAAACTCAATTTTCCAATTCAATTATTTTTTTTCCAAGGATTTTTTCAGATATCAGATGAAAAACAATCTTTCTGGACCTGGATCCCATGCAAATGCTACAGCTCCAGAACCCACAGCTGCCTTTTGCTCTCTGCTAGAAGCTGCAGGAACAACGCCTCCCTTCTGGGTGAGGAACCAGAGGTCCCAGTGTCAGTGAGAGGCAAGTAAATGGACTTCTAAAAACAAACAAGCCAGAGCACACCGAATTTATTGCCCCGGTACTAAATCACCCTGACCTTCCAAACAGCACACTGGGGACCGTCACTGGCAATGGGAATTCTGCACCCTCTGAAGATGGAGTTGCAGTGGCCACCCCGGAGCACAAGGTGGTGCTGAAGAAGTGCCTTACCGTGAGATGAGAGAACATTTGGTAAGCGTGGATCAGGGCTGCTGCTCGCTTTCTGAGACTTGGAACCACATTGCCCTGCTTCCCCAGCACAAATACGCAGCAGTGGCATAGCCAAACAAGCCCCAAGCCCCTGGAGCCTGCGTGGACATCACAGATCTTTTCCTGTAGCTCTTCCAAGCTGACCATCCTTTAACATCCCAAAGATCTGGGAAAGAAATCCTGTAGTAAGCCCCAGAAGGGAAAACATGTCGAGCAAAGGAAGAAGGGAACTTCTTAACTGAGAATCTGTCACTGTTTGTCTGTGCAGGACCTTCTCCTTGCACCAGGGAACAGTTAGCCTTGCGCCTCAGCGACTTCTCCAAAAGGCACCACTATTATTATACATCAAATAACTAATTGCTATAAATTAGTTAAAGCCTAAGTCACACAAAATGTTTCAAGTGAAAGCAGGCACCCAGGAAATCTCCTCAGGCAATGGCTCCACTGTCACCTGCTCTGATTTCAGTAGACCCCATTTTATGCTGGGTACGGGCTGGCCCAGCACAGGGAGAGGGGACGGGAAGGACACGTGCATTTGACATCCTTGAACCCTCTCTGCATCGTAGATGTTAGCACAACGAGGCTGTACCATACAGCATGTGGTAAACAGAACCAAATTGTGCTAAATGACTTCGAAAGTCAAGCAGGAGGTTTGTCAGAAAGCCGGGTGCTAACCTATTTCCTCAAAAAATGATGTTTTAAAACCTCAGTAAAATAAGCAGATATCACGCTGATACTATGGGTGAATAAAACAAAGAAGTAAGAAACCTACACCTATGTCCCAAGGTTAAGAACAAGCTCAACCTAGGTTTAAGCACAGCAAACCTTGCGTTCTGCCTGCTGCTGTGTGCAGCTGGCTGCTAGCCCAGCCACTGCTCTGCCTCCAAATGTCTGCCCTGGTTTTTAGGAAAAGCTGAAAAATCAGAATAGCTGCTGATAAACTGGGCAGCAGTATCTGTACCCAGCCTGCCAGACTGCAAGGAACGGGACAGAGCTCCCAAGTTATGCTTGGCCTATGGCCTTCTGGAGACCTGTGAGGCTTGGGCTGGACCTGACTGATCAAGGTGAGCAAGGCTGGCTTTTGAGAGCGAGGGCAGTTGTCAAACGTAATCCACGCAGGGCAAAGGACCTTCAGAGCTGACTCCCAGTCTTCTACCCAGCCACAAAGCTCTGCCTTCATTTCCATGAACAGCCAAATGCATGCTCAGCATCCACAGAGCCATCCCTGGAGGTACTGGTGGTCCCTGATTACATCACGTCTGAGATTGACCCGAAGTGTCTTCCAGCAGAGCAGTTTAACAACGGGCACTTCTTCCTTCATACCAAAGCACGTAACCCAGCTGCTCAGCAAACCCTTGCATATGAAGAGTTTCACTGTAATTTTTCACGACAGCATCATACAATTGGAAACCTGTTCAAAGACTGTTCCCCACACCCTTAGGCTGCACTTGAGAAGATTTATCCATGAATACAGTAGTAGCTGTTATCCAAATCTGATCAATCAAAGTGTCCCCTTGCAGCACAGAATCTGACCTGCAGTCCCTGCCCTGGCACAGCCTCGCCGGGCTGGCTGACCAGACGTGTTATCTGACAGCCTGCAGAAGCTTCTGCCCTTCCAGTCTGCTCAGAAGCCCTCTGTAGCACACACATTTGCCACGTGTTACATTTCAAGCATCCTATTCTGTTTCATCATTTAGATTAAGGGATTTCACCAAGGCTTCACGTAGACCAGCATTGCCTGTAACCTGCTGTAAGGTCCCAGAGCCACACCAGTGTCTCCTAGAGGGATGACGGATTCAGACACACCATTAACTGATGTTTCACAGCCATGGAGGTGTTCATAGCAAATAGGGAGCAGGAAGTCGTGGCTATTGAGCCATAAAGAAAACCCTCACGTCATCCTGCCAGCCATGCAATAGCTGGAAAACCAACATTTCAGCTGTGACAAAACTGAAGTAGGGCTGAGCTACCCCTAGTGCAATGGGGAAGAGCTCAGTGCCTCCCCAGGAAGCCCCCCCACCCGTCCAAGAGCTCCACCATGACTGAGGGTACCTTGAACCCCTTGTTTTCAGTGAAGCTCCCCACGCTTTAATACCAGCTCTGCAGCAGCCTGTTTCCAACAGCACGTTCATTCGGGAGCTTCGCTGCATGCCGCTGCCCACAGAACCTGACACACCACTGGTTTATACTGGGTTGGTTTGCGGCCAAGGTGTGACTGGCACACGGAGCAGCCCTTCCCGTCACCCTTCTCACACCTGAGACTCGTATCAGGGGGTTCCCCTCCTGGCAGCCAGCTCTGCACTTTGGCTGGTCCCTGCCAGCAGCGTGAGGTCCGTCAGCCCCATCCCCAGCCCCTGCACCATGCCTGCCGGGGTTAAGGCACAGGAGAGGGGCTGTGCTGCAGCTGGGACTGAGGAGCCCCACAGGAGGCACGTCCACTTGTCAAATAAGAGCCCTGCTCTGCAGTCCATACCTATTATATCACCTGCTGTACCACCTAAGGGTAATTTTACAGGCTGGTGACCTCAGATCAGAAAAGGAGATGTCTTGGAGGCACACGAGGTCTGTAGAACTAAAAACAGTACCGGAGATACAACGTGACTGGTACTGATGAGTAAACTGACTTTTATATAAAGTGCTCCTATTGGGGTTGAGCAGGAACCCTACACTGTGGTATGAGTGTGGTATGAATGTGGTATGAACCACATTTCCTCACAAACTCAAGCTGTCCCATGCCACGCCACCTACCTGCTCTTGCAGGCCCCAGAGATCAGCGAAAGCAGGAATGTCAGCAGCATGCAGGCGGGCACAGAGGCCTGCTTCATCAGCTCCACGATGATACTGGCTTCAACGCCATCCGACTGCCAGTGGGTCAGCTTGATGGGCCCATCATCGTATTTGTCCGTCATGAAGAGCACCTTGCTCTTTGCCACAGTGTCGAAGATGGCAGAGAGCCTCGAAGCATCCTCTGCCTCCTGGGCAGTGGAGGCAGCCGTGTCCAAAGGGGGGTGCAGACAGGACAGCATAACTTTGCGCTGGTCATAATACACCAAGATGATTTCTTCTTCCCTGTGGTTATTAGACCGTTTCTGAAGGGTGGAACAGCTCCAGAATTTGCTGTCTCCCTCTTTCCTTATCTGAATCCAGGGCTCATGGGAGAATATTGTCCCAAGGTCTTCCAAGAACTCACTCAGGCTCTCTTCTTTCTCCTGCTTGCTGTTGTTCCATGAGCCAAGCACGGAAACATTGACCTTAGTCACCCGCTGGAGTTCACTGAGATACTGCTTCACCTGAACGGGAATGAAAGGGAAATGGACCACAGCAAGGATAACTGCAGAGTTCTGTTCCGAGATCCAGCGCCCGATCAAAATGCCGCTTTCTGCTGAGGAGCAGCACGAAGGGAAGAACACCTTCAGTACCATGTCAGCGATCCCTGAAGAACAGCACACCTGCCAAGAGACACAGAAACGAAACTTGGGGATGGCAATTAAATGCAAGGCAAACCTCAGCTGGCTAAAGCCACCAGTAAGGGGGCCCAGCCGAATTTTAAAACACTAAGTCCAACTACTTGTCTCTGCACTGGAACGAGTCAATGACATTAGTGACAGCCACCAGGCCTTTCGATCAGAGAAGCATCTAGGAGGGCTCTGATAATCTGCAGTCTTTGCAGTGAATTTTTCAGCAAAGCCCTCTCCGAGCCCCGGAGCAGCCTTCCACGATGGCACACCGGCCTCTTGGACCACCGAGACCAGGAATCCATCCAGCTTTGGTGCTCGGTTCTGACCCTGAATGTTCCTGAGCACTTCCCACAGAAGGGCCCAGGCAGTAGCACACCACAATGCCTCTGGGGAATATTTCCTCCTGTTACTGACAATGAACTATTGCTTTATGCTATAAAGGAGGACGATTTCAGAGCCTCCTTTATCAGCTGGGAACCCAGAGCCGTGTTCTGTAACAAACCCACTGATCACTCACCTCCTGTAGTCTCACTCCCCTCATCTGGAAACCAAGACAATAAGCTTGCTGTGGATGGACTACCCCAATTAACTCATTAAAGTTTACATAGCGGTGTCAATGCATTAGTTCCCAAACCAGGAGAGGCACATCTGTTTTATCAATGTCCCTTATCTAACGTATTTTGATTCAGGTCATTAAGAAAACATCTCAATGGCTTTACAGGTCTTTTGTAAAAAGGAGCTTCGAGGCGGCTGACAATGTCTCTTTAAATAAGGTGGAGGTTTCTAACAGAAATATAATTGCTGTAAGGAGGGCGCTGGCACAGAACAATCAGCACCCGGCGCCCGCTGTCCTTTTCTGTCCTTCAGTGCTTTGTTAGAGATGTGAAAACTCCACAGGCCCCCAGGCTGGCTCCTCTGCGAGGGACCCAGTCAGTTGGAAAGAGAAACACAGAGCGTGTTCATAACACGGAGAGAGGGTGCACAACGCAGCAGTCCCTGGTGTTTTTATTTTTCCTCTCTTTTTAATGCAGGACAATTGATCTCGTAAATCTCAGCATCTGGCAATCTGCTAGGGCACGGAGTAGGCAACGGGGAAGCGGCAAAGGCAAGTGATTAACCTGCTGCCAGACCCACAGCCCTGCCAAATATAGTGGTAGATGTCTGCTCACGGATGAGCTGTCAGCCCCTTGAGGCAAAGGTGAAGTTTCCTTGGCGCACAGCTCACTCCTCCGACCGGAGAAGCCCCGCAGTTGCTGTGCTTGCAAGGAGTAAGGTTTCTCTGGGACTGAATGCTCCCTTTTAGTGCAAAACTCACCCCAGTGTTTCCTCTCAAACAGGTGTAAAGGTGCTCACGGGGGATTTTGTTAGCAGTGTGCTGCTGAATTGTGTTTGCAGGCACTGAGGGCCCTCCTGCCCATGGCGAGAGCAGCATTTGGAGGCCACAGAGGACTGACATCTCCTCCTACTTGACCAGAGGGATAACTGCAGAGACGTGGAGCCTGCAAGGATGCAGGATCTCAGGAGAACCTTAAATAATACATATTTTTTCCAAAGGGTTTCAAGCCTCCAGCAGAAGAGGAAGTGAAGTGGAAAAATGTACCAAAAGAAGGGTAGAGAAATGGCAGATGTGACATCCTGAGACTGAAGGTGCAGGACACCAGGTGTGATAAAGACAAAAGACCTGCAGTCCAACTGAAAAATGCAGTCTTTCAACAATATTTAACGACTCTTAGACCCCAAACGGACTAAAACCAAGACATCCAAGCTTACCTTTCACTTCTATTGAAACAGCTAAGGTCAGGGTGGCTTTTTTTTTTTTTTTTTTTTTTTGGTGAAAATCAGCTAACACACACAATTAAACAGACTGGCCCTAAGAAAGTGAAATAAAACCTGTCCCCTGCATTTCATATTTATTTCTTTTACAAACACTCTGAAGTTAGATTTAGGTTTGAAAAAACATTTTCTTTTTGCTGTCTCATATGTACTCCCAAGTAAAATAAAATAAAAGATACAAATATAAATACAGGGGCTCAAAACCAACAAACCAACCAATAAATCAACAGACTGAACATGCTGGGAATGTACCTACATACATAAGCTCACAGATTATTTAAAATGATACAGGTTTAGCTAGAGTGAGAGCATCCTGGCTGCACTGCAGTACCAAAAAATTTACAACTAAAGTTTACCAATAACTGAATATTTTAAAAACCTGAATTTGAGCTGAATATTTTAAAGAGCCCTGAGAAAACTGATGAAAATAAGACCTTGAATGTGTTTTTTTTTTTTCCAGCTTGTTTTAATTACCAAAGCTACCACCCGTAACACTGGACAGATATCTTTTTAAAAATTACATTTTTATTCTTTTTCCTCAAGAGATGTCAGAGTTGAGCGTATCGCCACGAGCCTGCCCACGTTGCTGCACAACTCCCCGCCTTACAGGCTTGGCCACGCAGTGAGGAGGATTATCAGCCGGCTCTTTTCATTCAAACACTTATTTTCCACTGTTCTGTTTTGTTTTGGTAAAAAGAGACGGCCACACTCACCCAGGAAAAACTCTCACGGAGGAGAAACACTTCTTATCTCTCCTATTTTGCTTCTCCCCTTACCTTTTAAAGCCAGCCCACGTTCAGCCAGCGAAACACCTCGGCTGCAGCTCCGGGTATGGAGCACAGCCCGGGGGCTGCTGCAGGGCCGGCAGGGAAGGTCCTGCCCAGGGGCCGTTTGGGATCTGTGTCCCCCCGGGGACTATTTGGGATCCGTGCCCCCCTGGGAGCCGTTTGGGATCCGTGCAGGCAGCCCCGAGGCACCCAGAGCCTCCCGTTCCTGCTGCCCCCCCGGCACCGACCCCAAACCCCAAGCGGGGCGATGCAGGGACGGAGGCCCCTGTGCAGCACCGCGACCCACCGCCCCTCAGCCCGGGCCTCCCGGGAGCCGGCAGCGGGCCTCTGAGGGGCCGGCAGGCCCGGTCCATCCCCTCCCGGCCCGGTCCATCCCCTCCTCTCCCGTCCCCTCCCGGCCCGGCCGCCCCGCACCCCGTGCCCGCCGCCTACCGCTCTGCTCCGCCGCCCGCCCTCTTCCGGCAGCCCGGAGCCTCCTGCGCTCCGCAGCCGGCCCGGGTAGGGCCGAGGCCCGGCCCCGCCGCGTTCCGCTCCCCGGCGTCGTTCCCCCGGCTTCTCCCAGCCCCGCTCCCCGCTTGTGTTTCAAGGCCCGGCCTCACGGAGCCGCCGCCGCAGCCCCTGGTGGCTCCGCTCCCCCTGCGGTGCTGCCCCCGAGGCTCTCCCCGGGCTGGGCGCGCTGAGCCCGCTGATAAGCAGCCCCGGGAGCCGATATCGCTCCGGGGAGGGCAGGGCAGGGCCTCGGCGTTGCTGCTGGCACCCCCTTCCCCCTCCCTGCACCCTGCCCCCGTGAATGCCCTGGCCGGCAGCCAGCGGTGCTGAGCTCCCCTGCAGGCAGGCTCCTGGGTTGTGGGGTCAGCAAGGGGAAGAGACCTTCAGTGGGGGTGAGGGACGAGGGTTTGGGTGCCCTGTGTGGGTTCAGAGCCCTGCAGCAGAGCCGCTGCCTTCAGCACATCCACAGAGGCCTCGGTGCTGTTGGTGCACCCTGCCCCAGCAATGCCTGGAGCAGGAGAGGAAAACGCCCTTCCCTCCGCCACCGCGCCCTGCCAGCTCTCTGCTGATAGCGGCAGGGGCTGTGGCACCCCAAAACCCCCAGCCCCGGGGGTCAGCACAGTCCCAGGGCTGTGTTAACATTGCACATGCACACAGGCGGCCTACGCCGTGCAGTAGTCGCTGCTTCCCTGTAGAGGTCAGGAACGCAGCATGGAATGGTTGCCTTCCATTTCCCCTTCTCCTGAAGGCCAGGCCTTACCCCTTCAGCCCAGCTCTGCCGCTGGCCTCAGGAAGGTGGAACTGTGGCCACAGAAAATGTGCGTGTGTGGAAGAGAAATTATTGTTTTATCTTTGAAGAGGCACGCAAGAGGGTGGTGATAACGAGTTTCCAAGACACCAGCACACAACCATTTTTAATAGAATCAAGTCCTGAGTTGGAAGGGACTCGTAAGGATCATTGAGTCCAACTCCTGGGTCCACAAAAGACTACCTAAAAATTAAAACATGTCTTAGAGCACTGTCCAAACACTTCTTGAACTCCAGCAGGCTCGGTGCCATGACCATAGCCATGGGGAGCCTGTCCCAGTGCATGACCACCCTCTCGGTTTTGAGTAACTCAGTCCTTCT
Source organism: Aythya marila (assembly GCF_965140915.1). Taxonomy (NCBI): domain Eukaryota; kingdom Metazoa; phylum Chordata; class Aves; order Anseriformes; family Anatidae; genus Aythya; species Aythya marila. The sequence continues at coordinate 4,928,429 of NC_139056.1, read as the reverse complement.
TTAGGTGCTCTGGTGGACCCAGGAGGCACAGAGGACATCCTTCGCTGCTCCAGTCCTTGCTTCTGCCACCTGGAGAAGCTGGAGGGCAACAAAGTTAAGTGTGGGGACGATGCCTGGCTGCGGGAGCAGCATCATTTGTGGACCCAAAGCTCCTCAGGGTTGCGGTGGCACCAGCCTCACTCCCTGCCCGGGCACTAGGCTGGGGTTGTCACAAAGTCCCCAAGGGCTGGCGGGGCCTCATGTGGTACTTAAAGACCTTGACACAATTCTCTCCTGTGTCTGCCACAAAGAGGTGCCCAAAGGAGGAGCAGGCCACGCCGGCAGGTCTCCTCAGCCCCGTGGACACCAAGCAGACAGGAGCCCCGCTCTCCGGGAACAAGTGGACCGTGCGGCGCTGCTCGTCTGCCACCACAATGCTGCCTTCCACGTCAACACACACCCCCGCCGGGTTGCCGAACTGGTGTCCGTATTTGCTGCCGAGGGAGCAGACGAGCTGATGGCTGCTCGTGAACACCTTGACGTCCCCGCACTCCTCGCTTATCACAAAGCCTCCGTTGGGCGCGGGGCTGACGTAGCGAGGTCCCTGCAGGTTGGGGACCGAGCGGACGTTCGATGTCTTAAAGGCACGGTCCAGCGCAAAGCTGTGGACTTGCCCTTGGGCATAGTCTGCTACCAAGATCTTGCCCGTGGAGTCTACTCCAATGCCCCTGGGGGAACCGACCTTTCTGATCTTTATCCATTCCCCCTTGGAGGGGCTGGTGTGAGGGTTGAAGACCCAGACAGCTCCGTTGATCATATCGGCTACAGCCACCATTCCTGTCCGAGTCACAGTCACGTCCTCTGGCAGGAAAGTGCCACTTTCCATCCCCGTTTGCCGGCAGGGCAGGGACTGCAGTGTTTTGCCTGTGCTGCTGAGGACGTGGACCCAGGGAGCAGCCTCGGCTGTCACGTAGATGGAGCCCTCCAGGGAGCAGTGGATTCCGCTCACTCCCCCATAGCGGCTGCCTGTGGGGTTGGGGATCTGCCGGACCAGGTCGTCCTGGCAGTAGTGGAGGAGGTTCTTGATGTTGTCCAGGTCTCTACACAAGCTTTTGGTCTTGTCTGCCAGCTGGTGGATGTGGTGGTGTGTCACCATGCCCATGCCCGGCTGGCTGCTCAGCAGAGGGCTGGCTGTCTGAAACGTGGCGATTGACTTCAGCTGGAGGGTGTAGATGGCTTTCAGAAGCTTCTCCTTCTGCTGGCTGCTCTCCAGAGTGTAGTCCATGGCAAGTCTCGTGTCCCTGTTTGGAGAAAGTGATAGGATCATTACTGGCCCTGCCTGCTGCTGTCCCTGGGAACATGCTCTGAGCCCAGGTGTTTGCTGTCCGCCCAGGGCCAAGGTGTCAGTGCTGGGCTGCATTCACCCCCATGCAACAGAGACAAGATTTCAGCCCGTCCCATTGATTAGGTGCTCAGAATATAGAGATAAACAGGGACAGTGGCACAACAATTGAAGAGATGGAAAGCTGGATCCGCAACCAAAAAGGTCCATGGGCTTTGGTCAGAGTTTGGCTGCTGACAGATCTGCCCCGAGGAGTTATGCGTAAGGGAGAGCCCTGCATGTGAGTGTGCTGGATGTGATCTGCACCTCTCCAGTTCATGAGATTAGTGGCTTCTCTCAGCCCTTAACACTTCTTGACCCTGTTTTCTGTAAGCCACATCTCCCCAAAGCATTCTCAGTCCACTCTAGCACCTCAGAAACTGAGGCTAACTCTTCCTCCACTCCCATGTGGTACAATTTCACACTTGACCAGTGCATGCCTTTGCTAAAGGCAGCCCCTCCCTGTCTAAACAAATTAAGTTGTTCCTGAAACAGTTAATGCCTTGACAGGAAGAAAAAGGCAGGTATTGATCTGGTAGCCAGTTTCAGCCTATGCAACCAATTCAGAAACAGGTTAAGCTTTCTGGCAGATGTGAGAGCCACCAGGAGAACCGCAATTTCTTTTTTGCCCACTCTCCCTCTGTTTTAAGAACACAAGTACCAAGGAATGAGGCATCCAGAAAAACAGAGACCACAGCCCTGCTCTGCTATCTGCTCTCCAGGGGCTGGATATCGTATGGCTTCTAACACACAGCCAGGAGCCGGTAAGAAAAATGTGCCCTTATTAAAGTTCCTGAAGAGACAGAAGTTAATTTTGCTTTAAATGTGGTCATCATTATTATTATAAACGGACATGCTCAGCTGTTCTGAGTTGTTTGCAAGCCACTGCTTCACTTTGATTACCCTGGGTCCCGTGAGTGTCTGGTAGCATGTGGGCTTTGGTGCCTGCAAAAGTAAAGCTTCCCCAAACCACAGATAAAGAGTTGTGCTGGGCTAAGGCATCCTGGAGGCAAATTGCCCTTCCCAGGTGCAAATATTGCAATTGTCTGAAAATTCATTCCTTGAATACTTGCAGAGATACCAAATGCAACTACGCGACAGAGGGAATGAGTGTGAATATGGAGGGAATCCAATTTCTTCTGGATCTGGGGCTTGGGGACAGCTTTCCCACCTTGTTCCCTGAAGTACATGTACAGTGGTTGTGCTTCAGGTCCCCGGCAGCAGGGACCTGTTGGTGGAAGCAAGCCCTCCACCAGCCCTCCACCAGCCCTCCACCTCTGCTGCAGCAAGGACGTGTTGGGGTCTTCCTTCGGCACCGAGCAAAGTTCAAAATCCAAGAAATTGGATTTTACACTGGGGGAAACTGAGTGACCAGCTGGGCAGTCACGAGGTGGACTTGCCGCAGCACACCCAATGCCAGAAGTGTCCACCTTGCTTCCCTGACGCTGGGCACCCAAAGGTGCCATCACACCCCGGTGGCGTGTCCTGAGCTGCTCGTTCATGGTCCTAAGCCTGTCCCTGGCACAGCTCAGTGACTGCACGCATGGCCAGGAGCCCAGCTCATACCTCCTGTCCTGACGTCCCAGGGCTGTCCGTCCTTACCCGGTGGCACTGCCCTCCTGCTGGCTCTGTCCTGCTCCCTCGCCAGGCTTGGGGCAGCGGGGCCGAGGGTGCTGCGCTGCCTTGTGTTGTTAGTGACGGACGATTGCCCTTGAGTCTGGATAAACACGACAGCACCCCGTGCTGACAACCAGAAGCAGCAAGATGAGGGCTGATACACACAGCTTTTATTCCCTGCTGGTCTCGTGCCTGGAAAGAAGGTGCCTTTCCTCCAGGATCCGGGGAGGAGTGACCCCAAGGTACCCAGGTGTTGTGGCAATTTGGGGCTTTTATGCAGAGGTCTCTGTGACGGGAGCGATATGCTGCACCTGAGTGAGACAGCTCTAGGAGGTGGTTCAGGGACAGTCCCACAGGATCAGGACTCCTGGCTTGTCTCACTGCTTCTCTGTGCCCCCCTGTGTGCTCCCAGCCTGTGCCGTGTGTGGTTGGGTGCCTCAGTGCCACTGCCCACAGAAGCAGACGGGGGATTTTTGCAGTGCCAGGGTTTGAGGTCCAGTGGAGAATCTCTCAGGAAAGAGCCCAGCTCTTGATCTCCACGTGGCTCAGCCCTGGCTCCCCTCTGCTGGGGAAGGTCATGTTCAGGGTTGAAGGTGGCATTTATGGGTTCTGCTCAAGCAAAGGGAGTGGGGAGTAAAAGCAGAATCAGCTGGGTCCCACCTGCAAGGTGCTGGTCAGAGCCTGCCCTCCCTCCCCAGCAGCGCTGCCTTTGCACAGTGCTTGGTCCACTCTGGCCAGGGCTGAGCTCAAAGCATCTGCCTTAAATGTGGCCCTGGGCTTGAAGAAGTTTGTGTCTGTCCAGTTCTCAGATGGGCCAAAGATAATGAAGTTTGGATCAGGCTCCCCCCACCTTTTGGGGTGCTTGGAGGCGGAGGTGGTTGGGTTTGGCTGGCTGTGGGAGCTGTGGGACGGGGAGCTGCCTCCAAAGCCCAGGGCTGGGAGCTCCTGGCTCGCTACCCGGGGCCCTTCTGGTGCTATCGGTGTGCTCCCGAAGCTCACAGGGTCTGGGGGCTGCTTCAGACCAGCCAAAATTACAAAAATAACCTGACGTGACAAGTACCGGGGCCACTCCATCTGAGGACAGCAGGCAAGCTTCAAAAACCATCTCCCAGGGCAACAGGGCCTGACCTTTTGTTTCGCCGTGGTGTGCTCCATCACCAGGATAAACAAACACAGCCTGGCCCTGGGGCTCCCGTTCACCTTTGCAGGACCGTGCCTCTGTCACAACCCGTCTCAAAGCCACCCCCGGACCTCAGGAGACGCCTGTGTCACGGCACAGCCCCTGCCCACGCCAGCACCGGGAGCTGCAGGGTTCAAAGCGAGGGGCATGGTCCGACTGCCAGCACTGGAGATGGAGCAGGGGGAAGAGAGTTTAGGAGCGATTCAGGCTTTCCTGGAGCATGGCACTGGCAGGCATTAGCAGAGAACTTCTCCCATTAGAGTTTTCCTCCCCTGGCTTGGGGCTATCGGCTTGCCTCAGTGTCCACAAGTGAAGCACAGAGACCGGGGAGCTCAAGCCCTGGATCTCTGCCAGTCCCCGTGCCCAGGGGACGGGCACAGCACCCACCGGGCACCGTGGACATGTGCCAGGAGGTTGGTGCTGTGGGATTGCTACCTAGATGTGGAGCTGTGGAAAAAAACCCAAACCCATCTAGATGACACCTGCGGGGCTGGGGAGAGGGAAGGGGGCACGGGTGGGCACGGCGTCCATGGAGGGCTCGTTGTTCCTGTGGGGAGATTTTGGCTGAGACTGTTCACGGACAGACCCAAAGCAGGGCGGTGGGCAGGGGTCCGGCTGCCCGTGGTGCCAGAGTCGGCCACGAGCTTGTTGTGGCTTTGCACAGACACCAGGCGGCTCCGTCTGTCCGGACACCCAGGGTGCTGAGCCACATTAATTTATCAAAAGATCAAACGCACCGTGCCTGTGCCTCTCTGCAACAGCCAGCGGGGTCCTGGGACTGCTGTGAGATCATTGGGTGGGAAGTCCTAAAACTGCCGTGCCCCCAGCCCCAGGACAATGTGTCCACCTGTGAGACCCCCAGGTCCCCGCTGGCAGTCAGCTGGCCCACCGAGGAGATTCTCTCGTGTCTGATAGTGGCTGAGCTCCCTTGGCAGAGTGATAAGAAAGCCCTGTTCCTCCTGCACAGCCTCCTGCTCTCACGGGGCTCGCCGAAGGATTAGGAAGTTAATCTTCTTCAGGACACCGAGCTCTCTGCTGAGTCTGACCCCAAAAAAGCTGTGTGGAGCAGCTGGGTGCTGGCACAAACCCCTTCCTTCCCTGTGGGAGCTGCCCCATGGGTGAGCCTGGCTGCCTGGGACGCAGCCCCCCCATGGCACCCCTTCCTCATCTGTCCCCGGGCTGGGGGAGCCTGGTTCTGGGTCATGGGTGGCTTTGGGGTGGCACCTGGCCCTGGTGCCCAGCATCTCCTGCATCCCCCGGGGCAGAGGGAGTCCTGCTCTTGCTCTTGCACTTGCTTGCTCTTGTTCTGCCTGGCCACCCCTAGGGACTGTCTGCCCCCTGAGAGAGACTCTCTCTCCCACCCGCTCCCAATGAATCTTCCAAGTACTCAAACTCTTCCCCGCTTCACTCTCCGTGCATTTGATCCAGCTCCAAAGTCAGAAGGGTTCTGCCCTGAGCACACACACACAAACGGTCCGTTCTCATCCATTCGGAGGCATTCAGGACCAGCGAAAGGAGACCTCCGGCTGGAATAACAGATGAGCTGGGCAAAAAAAGCAGCAGGGAAATTTTGTACCCTGTGTGCTCTTATTCCTCCCACGAAGCCGAGGAGGTGGGCTGGCTCCCCCTGCCTGCTTGCCCACTCTGACAGCACGTGGAGGGGGATGGAGAGTACAACTCTTATCCCAGCAGCTCACAAGTTGTGGTCCCAGCAGAGCCCTGGACACAGCAAGAGGGCTGGAGGCAGCGGTGCCACCGAGGCAATTGCGATGCCAGGAGCTGCAGCAAAGGGCTGTGAGCAGCAGGTTCAGGGCGAGCGGGGAGCACTGCGCGTGGTGCCTGCACAGCTTTGCAGATCAGCCACGCATCTCAGCACGTGTGCTGCTTGCAGGTCGCTCCCTGATGTGCCACCAGCCCTGGGGACGTTTCTGCCTGGGGTGGTGGAGGTGGGGAGGGCTGCGTCCTGCCCTGCTCGCTCCTGGCATGCAGGTCCTTCCAGGCAGGGCAGGGACTGAGAAGACCTAAGAGGGGGCACAGAGGATTTTGGTCCCTCCTGGCCCTGCTGATACCTTCTAGGACACTTTCAAAACACCACTTCTCACTTAAGGTCCTGGAGAAGCTCCACAGCATGCACTCCTCTGGCAGAAAGAAAACCTTGCATGCTTTTCCCTGTCCCCTTTCCCCTCGTGGGAAGCACCAGGCAGGCAGGGGCAGGACCCTTTGGGGCGATTCGTGGTGTGTTGTCCCAGCTCCAAGCCCTGCCAGCCTGCTGTGGCTGCCTGCCCTCAGCTCACAGTTCAAAGCCAGCTCGTTGCCCCCTCCTGCCCAAGACGGAGCAGCTCCGCTCCAGGTCATCTCTGCAGCTTCACTCGTCTGCTCAGAAATCTCCTTGCCGACCTTGGCCCTTCTTTAGTCCACGTTCGGTAACTTTCCACTGCTCTGAGCTCCGGCCTGCCCGCGCTGAGGTAGGAGAGAACTGGTTGTGCTGGGCAGGAACCACTTCTCGTGCCCAGCTGGTTCCACCTGGGAGCCCACCGCCACGAGTGAGCGCCCAGCACCCTGCCCACGCCACGCATGGCTCCCACCTCCCCGTGACATCCCCCCGGCTGTGTGCCTCGATGTGCAACACGCTCCGGGCCCTGGGAGGCACAGCGAGCACGCTGCCAGCATGGTTTTCCATGGCAGCACCCTCGTCCCCTGGGCGCAGGGCTGTGCCTCCATCTGCTTCTTGCTGCTGGCCCTGCTGGGCGCAGCCAAACCACCGTGGCTGGGAAAGGGGTTTGGGGTGCAGCAGACCCACCCCCAGGGGCCCAGCTCTGCTCCCGGCTTCCCTGGGGCCACGTCCCTGTGCCAGTGGGATGGGGAGGGTGACAACCTCTTCTTGCACAAGGAACCTTGACGTCTTGTTCCTCCTACTGCCTTGCCCGAGATAAGCCTTCCCTGGAGGGTTGTTTATTAGGAAACTTCCCTCCCCCCCCTCCAACCCCAAGACGTCCTTTGCTCTTGAACCCGGAGGAGAAGGAATACCTAAGAAGGAGCAGCTGTACCCACCTGGGGTAAGAAACCCATAAAAGTCGTGCAGCTCCATTGACCAGGAGCTGCTGGGCTCCACACAGTGCTGGGGACCTGCTGTGACCCCGTGTCCCCCCACCCCACAGAGGAGGGCTGCTGGCCTCGCTGGGCATGGGGGAGAATTTGGCCTCAGCGGGGTCCCCAGTGGGTGATGGGGACCGGCCTTGGTGCTGCAGGAAACTGGGGGGGGGACGTGTGAGCTGGGGGACTTTGGTCAACCGTGACCGGGGAAGATGGCTATCAGGTGGGCTGGCCCTAAAGGGCGGGTGATGGTCAGCTATCAGATGCCTTTAGGGTGACCAAATAGCCGTGTAATGGGCCCCGAGCCCGAGTGGGCTGAGAGCCCCCAGGGTGCAGATTGCAGCCTGGATAAGGCACCCCGGTAGTTCAACTCCCATCCATTATATAAATGCAAAGGTAAATGCTTCCACCTTTGGGGCTGGAATGGTGCCACGGGCTGGCTGCCTCCTGGAGGCACCGGGGCCATGCAGCAGGGACAGCCCCAAGTGGCCATGGAAGGGGGGTCGTCCTCTCCAGTGGGTGCTGCACCACTGGGATGGGGGCAAGATAGGGTGCCACTGGGGGTGCAGAATTCGACCCCATGTTCTTGTCTCTGCTCCTTCCCGTGCTAGCACTGGGGAGGAAGACATGTCGGTGCCTTGCTGCCAGCTCTGAGGATAGGGACAGCCATGCTCACCGTCCCCACAGCCAGACACCAGGTCTGCGTGGCATTTCTGCTGACAGCTGGCTTCAGACAAGGCGGTGGGACAAGCAGGTGGGGGTCTCAGTGCTGATCCGGCAGAAGAAACCTACATACACAGAAATACTGATTGCGTGCAGCCAGTGCCAGCAGCTGGCCCCACCTGGCCGGAGGCTGACCCTGAGCCCCCGAAATCTGGAGGTGGGATGGAGAGCTGCAGTGCCCAGCACCAACAAATAGGACAGCAGCAGCCCCCGCTTGGAGGTTTTTCCCTTTAATGGTTTGGTTTTTGTTTTGTACATTCGTAGAACTGTGAACAATAAATAGTGTGACTGACCTCTGCTTCCCACCTGCCCTCCAGCTTTCTGCGGAGGCGGGAGAGGCCGTGAGCAATGCAGCCAGGGCTGCAGGCACCGGCTGCCACCCCGGCACCGCTGAGCAGGGTGGGTCCCAGCTTGGGGTGGTGGGATGGAGGGGAGGCGACCTGTGTTCAAGCAATACAGCAGCTGAAAAGGGGGAAAGGTGGCACTGTCTGGTGGTCTGGGCACTGACCTCCTGCTGAAGTCCATGGCTGATGGTCACAGAGCCCACTCCCCCACCTGTGTCTCTTGGGCACTCCCAGGTGCCCAAGATTTGCTGGGAGACACAACACGATGCTTGGGGCTGGAAGGAGATGGGGCTCCAGGGCAGGCAGAGGGACACAAAAGTCCAGATATTTCTCAGGGCCAAGTGGGCAGGAATGGATATCACAGGAAAACAGAGCTCCAGCTTCTGTGCTTCTCCCTGGGCCAGGGGCAAGGGGTCTGGCATGGAAAATGCACAGAGAAGCTGGTGTGGGGGAGAGAGCAGGGAGCCCTGAGATGGGATGGGGAGATGCTGGTGCAGGGGAGAGCTGTGGGATGAAGGACATGGGAAGGGGTGGGGTGGCAGGATGGGCACGGGGTGACAGGGGCACAGGGTGGCAGAAGAGGCTGGAGAGAGATGGATAGGCTTTTGGGGAGTGGGTAATGTGAGCAAGGGGCTTGGTATAGGAGAGGGCTGCTGTGCTGGTGATGTTATGGCACCCAAAGATCACAGCACTGTTCAAACCCAGAAAGAAGGACCCAACTCCACCTCTCCTGGGCTCCAGGATCAAGCATCCTGCACTCAAGCCCTGGGATTTCTTACAGTCAGGTCTCCTGATCTTCACTAGCCTTATGGAGCCAGGGCCATGCTGGGAAGCAGCAGGACATGACCCACCAGGAAGATGTGGAGCTGGCCATAGAAGGGCCATGGCGAGTGAGAAATAAACCCCACAGACAAGTTGCAAGCTTTGTTTAGAGAGCAATCTGGTGAGGAGAGTCAGCTTTTTCTGTTGCTTGGGACCACCAAAGCACTTGGGAGCCCCAGGCTGCATGTGGGCCTTGCCTTCTTCAGCCACCCACGGTAGCATTGTCCTCGTTGTGCCCAGAGAAGAGCCAGTGCCTACAGCTCCCGTGCTGGGCTGTATGGGTCCCCTATTTGTGGCATTGCCTTCTGTCCCCTTTGGCTCTCCTCCTGCCCCCATCTGGGTTCTTCTCATTGTGGTAACGAGCAGCCAGGTCAAGTCAGTGGAGGCCCTGGCTGCTGGCAGGAGAACTCGCCATCTCTTGAACAGAGTGTGGAGGGAAAGAAAAAGGGCCAAGGAGAGCATGCTATACCCACCGTGCTAGTAAGAAGCCCAGGAAAGCCTGGCCCAGGCATGGGGACCTCCTGGCCAGAGCAGATGCTGCCCAGCATGGTGGCAGGGGACAGGGCGCTTGGCTCCCCACCTGGCTGGGGAGCAGCTGCTCGGGGTCATTCCAGCATGGGACAGGCCAGGTAGCCCCCTATCCCAAAGTCCCCTTGCAGCTGTTTTTCAGGTGTTTGTCCCTTGAGCAGTGGGGTTCACGGCAGCATCGCCTCACCCATTTTGCTGTCCCATTTAACAACATTTTTGGGAATTAGGAGCAGTGGGCAGGAGCTTGTGGGAGTGGTACCCTGCAGGGGCATGGGTCATTTTGAGGAACGTGCATCGTGTCTGCATGGGGAGAGGCCGAGGGGACAGAGGGAGGGAAGTTCATTTCTGTGGAAAAGGCAAGAGAAGGAGCCAGACACGGGAAGAGCTGTGGGCAAGAACGTGTCCCCACAGCCCAGCAGTCCCACGCATGGCAAGTCCTCATGGAGCCTCTCGGCAGAGGGCTCAGCACCCAAGTATGGAGCTGTGGTTTGAGGCGAGGTGTCTCTCACCTCTTCGTGTCATCGTGGCTGGGAGGATGTTCTTGTGTGTACAGCGTGGAAAATATTTGTCCTCTGGGTGGGTCCATCTGGGCAACCGATTGCCTGCTGTGACCCTGAAGCCACCAGGAGACGAAGCAGCCACGGCTTTGCTCTGTTACAAGGGTGACAACCAGAACCTATTTGAGCACAACCACATCTGGACTCAGGCTTGGCCTTGCAGACACCCGTTTGTGGTCCTGCCCCTGTCTGCAAGCCACGGGAGCTGGGCTGCACAAGTCCCTGGATGTCTCTGATGAGAAGGGTGGACGAGCCTCCTGCTGAAAGCCCGGTGCTTTTAGCAGCTTTCTTTTCTTGCCTGCTAGTGACTTCCCATTCAAAGCAAGCTCCAGGACGGGGGAGCTGAGGCTGTTGAGCATGCAGAGCCCAGGAGGATGGTGGGGAGAGGGGCACAAGGCTCTTTTCTTGGGCCTTGTGGGGTCGGGCGGTGGCGAAGCTTTCAGCTGTGGGGAAGAGGGGGAGCGGAGAGGTGGGACAGGAGGAAGGTCAAGCATGAGGTGGCTAGTGAGATCCAGGAGCTTTCAAGCAAGGTGGGCTTAGGGGTCGGCATGCAGAGGGCTGTGGACGCACACGGCATCTGTCTCGCTGGGGAGGCCGCAGGACAGGGAGCGCTGCATGGCCCGGCAGCCCAGGGGCCCGTCCTCGGCGGCCACCGGGAGCTGCGGGCCCTGGGTGGTGCCGGATCTGCCGTCAGAGCAGAGCAGGACGCTGGAGTCTGCCTCGCACTTGGTGGTGCGGCTGTAGTAGGGCTCCATGACGTGCCGGAGCTCCAGCGGCACGCTGAGCGGCAGCACCTCGGCCTTGATCACTGCGCCCAGGTGGTCCTCGGAGGAGGACGCCCGGAGGCTCTCGGAGCGGCTCATCTTGATCAGCAAGTCGATGGTTTTGTTCTCGGCCTCCAGGAGGCAGCTCGGCAGCCCCTCCTCATCTCCAGCATCACCCGTGGCCGTGCATTTGGTGACGGTGCCCTGGTCTTTGCCGTGGAGCTTCTCGCTGGCCAGGCCCATATTGCATGGCTCCTTCTTGGCCTGCTGGCCCTTCTCCGGACCCTCGGAGGATCTCTTCACCGAGAGGTCCAGAGGCCCCTCATGGGGTTTGGTGGCTTTCTCCAGTGCCTGGTGGATGTGGTAGAGCTCCCTTCGGATTTTGACTAGCTGGTCCCTCAGCTCTTTTTGCCCGGGAGTGTCCTCCTTCGCCAGATCAGACAGTTTCTTCTCCACCTCTTGGTACTCCTCTAAGGTTTTGGACAGGTCCCCGATAAGCACGGTCGTAGCCTCAGAGTCTGTCACGGTGGCAGAAGTCTCTTGTGGTCTGCTCTGCTTGCAGAGGCTGGGGTCTGGGCCAGCACCCCCCAAGGGCAGGACTTCAGAGTCGTTGCCCCTCTCCGGTTCCTCAGGCCAGCCTGCAAGGACATCCGTGTGCCAGTGATCCAGGACCCTGGGGATGTGGCCGGTGTTGGCCCTTGAACCACTGCAGGGGAGAAATGGATACAGTCACTAGGGAGGGCACTTGGAGGGGGATCTCTGCAGCCAGACTGAGAACAGGGAAGAGGCAGGTGGAGACAGAAAAGCACAGAGAGCTTCTCCAGGGAAGGTTCCTCTGGGTGCCAAAAGCTGTGGTTTTGACCGTGACATTTTTCTTGGAGCCACAGCTAGACATGCACAATCAGGGGAGGAACTGAAATTTTGTTAAAAGGAGCTGTGCACATTTCTAGCCCCGGGTAAAAGGAAATGTTTGGAAGCGTGACCCTCCCTCTGGGCTTTGAAACCAGAAGGCAAATCAAAGGAATGCAAATGTGGATGTTTAAAAATAGTCAACAATTGTTCCAGCAACCGTGGGACACTCGGGGACCCCAGAGGAGATTCCCTGGTGCCTGGGGAGAGCAGGTCCACGCTGCACAGACCCCACATAGCTTCTGACTCCGTATGAGATGGGGAAAGCAAGGGGCAGCAAGGGGTGACACAGCCCAGGCACCTGGATATGCCTGAAGGCTGTTCAGGTCCTGGAGGGCTGAAAGCCGTGCCGTGGGTGGGAGCTGGCTGGCTGCTGGCTGGACCACCAGCATGGAGTGTGCTGAGCCCTTGGAGACTCACTGCATGGTCTAGAGGCAAGGGGTGGATCGGGGATACAACAGGGTATGGAGGTGGTGCTTGGGGCCAGCCAGATGTAAGGAAGAGGCAGAAATCAGACACCTTACCTGCTCTGGTAGCTGAGTTTTCCAGGCGTCAGCATTTCAGGTCCTATCAAATCCAGATCACTGGAGGTAAGCTTCCTCTTCAGGTTGTTGCCCGCGGGGCTGCTGGTCTCCAGACAGGTCACTGCTGGCAACTCTGCCTTCCGGACAGCGCTGGGGACAAAAGTGCCGTCCTTCATCCCTGCCAGATTTTGGTAGATGTCAGTGGCCGGCTTTTTGCGTAGGTTGTTGAGGCCCAAGTCTGGGTTGCTCTCCTTCTCTTGGGACAGCCACTTCTCCTCTTCTTCCTGCCCCAGCATGGCTCCGTGGCTGAGCTCGGAGGCGGCCTCCTCCCTGCCGCTTTTGGGCCAAGGAAAAGTCGTTTTCAGAACCGGGACCTTCAGCAGCCCTGCTTTGGTCAGCTCACAGGGAGGTTTGGGCTGGGGAGGTGTGGGCAGGACGGAGCCCACCAGCTGCTGGGCCTCTGGCTTGCTGGAGGACATTTTGCCTTCGGTGGAGCTGAAGGTGTGCTCAAAGAGCAGGGGGTAGTAGAAGCGGGGCAGGAAGGCTGAGCGCTCGGGGCTCTGCAGGGGCTGGAAGTGGGAGGTGTGCGGGTGCATCAGCTGGGCCGTGGAGGCCAGGAAGGGCAGCTGAGCCAGGTGCGGGTGAGTGGTCGCGCTGTTGGCCACGGTGGGGCTCAGGTAGGAGAAGAGACTGGGGTTCAGCGGGTAGTTAATACCCAGCAGCGAGAGGTTGAGGCCCTGAGGTTCGTGGTAGTCACTGTACGCTGGAGGGGGGTAGCAAGGGATGATGTTGCTGTCAGTACAAGGTGGGGAGACCTCAGGTGTGTTCCTTCTTTGCCCATTTGCCACCAGTTTCCACTGCTCCATGAGGATCCCACTGCTTGCCAGGCATTTCTTTGGCACTTTGCAATGCTTTGGCTTAGCTTCTAGGTCTGGGGAGGCCATTTCCCTGCTTTTCATGACATGGTTCTTGAGGGAGAAGACATCCGTGATGATGAAGTCGGGCTCCACCTCCTTGCAAGGTTTGTCTCGCTTGTTCTTGAAACCAAAGACCAAAGTGTTCACTTCTGGTTCAGCTGGGTCACCTTGGCAACCCGCCTCTTCGTTTTTCTCCTTCTTCTCCCCCGCATCCATCTGCCTCAAGAGGCCAGCCACATCCTCCTCCTCCTCCTGGAATGGGCCGCCTTCTTCACCAGCCCCTTCAGCAGGCAGGATCTCCACGCCTGGCATCTGCTTCTCCTCGTGGCCATCCCTGCCAGGGGGCTGCTTGCTCCTCCCCGACCCTCCCAATGTGGCCGAGGAGTCGCAGGTCTCCGGCTCGTCCCGGTGCCCACGCAGCCGGGTGGCCTCGGTGGCGTGCAGGAGCCGCAGCTCGGGGTGGAGCAGGTTGCCCTTCTTGTAGGGCCAGTCGGACTCGATGAGGAGGGAGAGGGAGTTCTTGCACAGGCTGTACTTCATGTGGTTGTAGAGGTGGGACTTCTCCATGCAGGTGAAAGGGCACTGGAAACACTTGTAGTTGTACGGCTTGCCCCATGGCCTCGGGATGTAGTGAGGCTTTTTTGGCTTCCTTTCCTTGTGCTTGTAGACAGAGGTCAGCTTGCAGCCCACGTCATCCTTGGACATGGTAGTGGGTACCTGGAGGCAGCTCCTGGTGAGAATGGAGGGGCCCGGCGCCTGAATCTCCCTGCACCTCCCCGGGGACTGCTGTGTGCCCTGGAAGGAGACAATGTGGGATCTGGTGAGCTGTGCAGCCTTGCCAAGCCCTGCTCGTGCACAGACGTTGTCAGAGAGGATGGTCAGACAGACAGACCTGCTGGGGAGAGGCAGACGGACTGACTTTAACCTGACATTGCTGCTGGATATGGACAGCCCCATCTCCAGATTGCCGAAGGCACCTGGGGCCATGCAGAGAAACAAGCTGGAACACTGGGGACAGCGTGGTCTGAGCCCAAGGGAGGCCCAAGGCAGGGCAGCCAGGACCAGAGCGGCCAGGGCAGGTTCAGGCGGCCGCTCCAAGCTGCCATGGGCACTTGTCCCCACCGGACCGGTGTGCACCCAGCCCAGCCCAGCCATAGCCTGGCTGCAGCACCCAAGGGCTGATTCAAGGTTGCAGAGTCCCAGGTATCCTTAGCATCCACAGGCACCCTCTGCTCATGGGCCCTCCTCATGCCCTGTGCCCCCAGGGACAGTGCCACCAGCCCCGCACTCAGGTGGTGGCTGTGCTGGGCTGGAGGATGCTCTCACGTGCTGGGGGCTCCTCCACGTTCTGCTCACCACCAGGACCAGGTGGCATCACCACCCACCTCTTACGTGGAGTACAGCAAGAGCATTTGCAGGCCAGGACAGGGAGCACCTGCGGAGGACCCTTTCCACTCTCTTACTGAGATCTGTCATCAGGCATCCTGCCTGCAGTGGGGACAGGGGGCAGGGAATGGGACTTGGGGACAGAGCAGTGTGCCCACGTGCCAGTTGAACTGGAAGCTGACCCTGCCACTGAGAAAAAAAATCCCTGTGCCATGAACCCATGTCCCCTACTTTGATTGGAACCTGTTGAAGCGCTGGGGCTCACAGGGGAGCAGCGGGTACAGAACTGGCCCATCTCAGCAGGATGTGCAGGCAGCGCTCAGGGCCTCCTGCCTGGGGGGGTCACCACCACGGGCAATGGCCCCCCAGCACGCCCAGAGCCCGCGGCTTGTCCTTGAGACCTCAGCCACCTGCGTGTGTCATGGCTGGGAGCTGTGGTAGCCAGGCGAGCAGAAGGGATGTGGAAGTGGCTGTGCAGGATGGGTGCCCACCGCGCAGCCACAGCACCTGGCCACATCCTGCCCGTTCTCCCCAGCATCACTCCTGGCTCCAGCCACCAAGCTCCGTGCAGCCTCGCGGGCCCTGGTCTGGGCTGTACCCTGTCCCCCCTCCCCATCAGAGGGCGAGAAACACGGAGCAGCCGAGTGGGAGCCGTGCCTCGTGCCGCACGTTTGCAGGTCAGTTGAACAAACACTTGCTGTTTATACACCAGAGGCAGATTAAATCTTTCCTGGGAGACTGGAACTGCTTGTTCCATTCCTGTACACTTGGTCCTTCTCCTCCAACCCTGCTGCGGGAGCCGTTCCCCCTGTATCTGGTGCTGTGGGGACAGCACGGAGCATGGGGACAGGGAGACGTGGCCACCCCCACCTCCCAGCACAGCGGAGAGGAACGGAAAGGGGGGAGCAGAGAAGATGGGGATGGGGTGGGAAAATGCCCCGCTTGAGAGCCAGGGGTCGGGGGAGGAAGGCTCGGGCGCAGTGCAGGCATCCCCAGAGCTGGATCAGGCCCTGTGGAGCCGGGAGCCAGGCGTTGTGGCTCCTGGTTGCTGAGCAGTTCCCGCACCAGCAGATCTTCGTGGTCTGCTGAGTCTCGCTCTGCCACAACGCATTATTTCCAGTGGGCTGTCAGCTGCGGCCGTGCGGGGCCGTGCCTGGGGGCAGCGCGCGGCAGGGACTGTGCACCTGTGCCTGGGAATTGCAGCATCCCTGCTCTCCTCCCCGGGATGCGGGGAGGGGGGCACGGTCAGATGGAAGGAGTGGAGGGGCAAGGGGAAAAGAAAGAGATGGAGAAACAAAGGGAGCGAAGAAGGGAGAGATGCTCAGGAAAGAGATACGCAGTCTCTGGTGCTCCAGCGCTTTAAAAAATCTCAGACCCAGCCTGAGCTGCAGGGTTATAAGCGATCCATGCAACATTAAGGACAGCTGGACTGGATCTCATCAACAGCCCACCCGGCTCACGCCTCTAATAACAACCGAAACAGATGCCCAGGATGTAGGGCAAGCATCTACGGTACCGCTCCAATTTTCCCCAAACCTCAGCCACCGCAGCTCATCCCCAGGGCAGACACGGTGCTTCTGGGGCACCCGCTGGTGACCCTCCATGAAACTACAGGGGCTTCTCTTGAAGCCTTGGGAATGTTGAGCCCCCAAAACATCCCGCAGCAGGGAGTTCCCTGCACGCTGTGCTGCTTCCTGAGCCGGTTCCTCCCCCAAGTTCCCTTCGATGTCCCCCAATACTTTGGCTGCAGAAGACAGAGACCGCAGTCCCTGACCTCGTGGGGGGAGTCTGAGGCTCGCCATCACACCCCTGCTTCACCACCTTGTTTCCAGGCTGAAGCTGGACACAGGGCCAGCCGTTGCAGCCCTCTCCCCCCTTACATAGCCATATCTGAGCACCCTGCTCAGGGAAGGGAGAGACAAAAGCACTGCTGAAGTGGAGGGGGCTGCTTCAAAGAGGTCTTCACAGCACGTCCGTCGGAGAAGCCCTGCCAGTGTGAACCTGCCCTGATGCCTGTCTTTGCAGACACCTCAGAGCTTTTCTGGCTGGAGCAAGGAGCCCACTCTCAAACTGCTGTCCTCCCTTTGCCATCCAAGTCCTCCAATGCAGTGTGTAGGCTGCCAGGGAGCCACACCACCATGGAAATTGGTAGCCATCAGCCTTTCCCATAGCACAAGGCAAGGAATAAGAGCCATGGGAGAAGCGCTGAGGGTCCCGTGGTCTCGTGAGCTGGTTCCACCCTGCACAGCTGTCACCCTGTGTGTCAGGGACAACCACAGGGGCAAGACATCCCCACACCTTAGTGTCCAAACCGCTCGTGCTCCAGGGGCTGGGCATCGCCACCACCTCTGTGGTCCCTGCAGGGCAATTTGCCAGCAGCATGTCCTGCAGCAGGGAGGTGGCTGCCCAAATGGTGGTGCTCAGCAGGACGGCACAGCAGCTTTTCTATGGGATGTGCCACTTACCCTGATCCAGCCCCACAAACTGCCCCTTTCCTGCCATTACCCAGAACCCCCCAATTTGGTGCTTCCTGGGGGGGTTTATCCCATTTTCAGCAGTGCCGAGCCTGGAGCAGGCAGAGAGGCTTTGCAGGGAGCGGGTGGCAGCGGGGAGCCGCCGATCAATGCAAACCACTTTCCCTACACTACATGCTTTTGCTGCAGGGGCTACTTGGCTGTTAGCGGCTATCGGGTCCTTTTTTGTTTTCATAGCCTGAGGTTGTGTGATTTGAGCTTTTAAGCGTTTATCAGAGGCTGGGGTGAGGGCAATTGGCCATGGCGAAGCAGCAGGCACTCGGACGAGGGGGGAAGCCTCGTGGGGCCCAGGAGCTCCCAGCCTCCCTGAACCTCAACCCGTGTGGGGGCTGAGAGCTGAACTGCTCTCATGTGCCATAAAACAACTGCGTGAGGCCATCCTTTGGGGTCCCTGTGTCAACAGATCTGGGACAATGCCCACCTGGATGTTTGCCTTCCTCCTGCTTGGTCTCCGCTGACAGCACTCATCTCTACATAGTTTTTTCACCTTTATGCAGCCCAAATGGCTTTACAGGCAAAATGTCCAAACCCAATTGCCTAAAAATGTGGTTGCATTTGGATTCCCAACCTTTAGATTTCCAGCATTTTGGAGGACCTGGAGTTTCTGCTTTGGAAAGCTCATGTCTACGGAGAGCTTTTGGTGAGGGCCACCTGCAGCCCCAAAGCCAGTCTGACCCCAAACACCAAGCCATGACATGTGGTGGCTCCCAGACATGAGGAGTCTCGGTGAGCACTGCTACCTTCTGGAGTGAGTCCTGCAAGCACCATGATGAACCCGCTCCCTGCTGCGTGCATGAGCTGCAGCACCTTTGTGCACATAAGCCTTCCCTACTCCTGGGTCCAAATTTTCTCCTCCCTCTTGTGCCCTTGTTCAAGAAGCATTTCTACATCTCTCACCTCTCCTGAGCTCTCTGCCTCCAGCCTGTCCCCAAAAAGCTGCCGTCTCTCCCTGAGCCTCACTTAGCCTGAAGTCCCCCCGAGGCAACCCCGGCATGCCGTGGAAAGCGGCGTGGTGGCGAGCGTTCAACCAAGCGCCGGTGGGTCGGAGCCTTGTCTGCTGCCCTCCGCCCGTGACACGCAGCTCACAGGCTCCAGGAGAGATGAGACGAGGCCGCGAGAGCCTCCAGGCTACTCCCCATAGAGGCGAGCGTGCTCCACCGCAAAAGGCTTTCCTCCCGCAGCCCTCCGTGCCGCAGCCCCCCAGGGCAGGAGGCAGGTCCTGCTGAGGAGATGTAAGTCTGTCTCTCCACATCACATCAGCCACCCGCACGAGCTCGTGTCTGGGCCCCACCGCAGGGTTTCCCTGCTTCTCCCTCCACCTCTGCTTCCACCTGCTCGTGGAGCCCCAGGAGAGCACAGGCACCCTGCCGTGAATTTCGTGGCTTAGTTGCACACAGAGCTGCAGATGTGAAGACAACATCAGTCTCCAGATGAAAATGTGTGGCTGGGTAGAAGGGCAAGTGGCTGTGTGCAAGCCACTAGGGTCAGCAGTGTGGCTGGCTCCCAAAGGCATGCAGAGAAGGTGGTGCCCCCAGCTGGCATGGTGGGCAGGGGACAAGGACAACCATCTGGAGAGGGCTGGAGGGGTTGAGAAGCCCATGAGTCTGGAGAGGAAGGCACTGGCCAGCTCTCCTGTGTTGTGCCTGTGATATGCAGGGCTCCTGGAGGTCAAAACGGCTCCACAGAGTTACCCTGCCTGTTCCCAAGGGCTGGAAGGCTGCTTTGATGCAACCTTCGTGCTTGGTGTGATCCTTGGAAGGTTCCCATAACTTCTTTCATTTTCTGTGACCTCTGAGGTTTCTTTCTCTGCCTACAGGTTTCTTCTTCTCTCGCTGGCCTGATGTGAGGTCTGACAGCCCCATGTTGGTGTCCCACAGCCTGGGACCACCTGCCCTGGGGATGTCCTCACAGCCTTTCCCCTGGCCCACCTCTGGGGCTGGTGGCCCGGGTCCCCATAAGGCTGGGGACACAATGCACCCCACCACCTCCCCTGCAGAGCAGTGAGCTCTGTCCTACAACGGGGTGCATTTCATCACCCCTGGACCCTCCAGAAGGCCCCACAACCTTCTGAAACTTCTGTGGTCAAGTCCCTGAGCACCAATACTAAGACACTTTCTCCTCCTTTCCACTTTCCACGTACCCTTGCTCATTTCACACTCTTTAAATGCACTGGGAATGGGAGGGTAAGAAGTGGAGGAGATCTCCTCCTTCCTTTGCTTTTTCTGGGCTGGCAGAGGGCAGCTCTCGCAGTGTCACCTAAGGCACCCCAGAGGTGTCCCCTTGTCGATACAACCCTGCTCACACCCCGTGCTTCAGCCAGCTCTCTCCCACGAAGAACCTGCTGTGCTTGTATGCTCTGCTCATGTGTCCTGCTCCCCCGAATCAGTCTCAATTTAACAACCAGAAAATTCACCATATTCCAGCTCAACTCCATGCAATCTCCTTTGAGAACTGGGGCACGAAACCTTCACCCCTCCGCTCGCAGCCCACCTTCTGCCTCGCAGCCCAACTTCCTTCTGCTCCTGCACGCGTCCATTGCTGCACCCTCACCTCCTTTCCCTCTGCTCCAGGAGAGGCTCTCCACGCATGGACATCACAAACACTGCCCTCAGCTTTCCCCATCCCTGCCTTTCCATCCCCATTTGATGCTTCCTGCTCCCTTCAGGATCTTTCCCACCCTCGTGTCATGCACCTGGCTCCACAGCTGCCTCATGCCCAGACGTGCTCCTTGCCTGCCGTATGGAGACCACAGCAAAGACCCTGCTAAATCCCATAAACATCGCATCTCTCCCCTATACAGACAGCCCCTTTTCTCCTCACAGCAAGTAAATCCACCCTGGCTGTGCCTGGGCACCCTCTCGGCATTCAGGAGGCTGGCAATATTCAAGGCAGAAGGTGAGGGGGGTGTGGGAGGTGATGCTCCAGCTCTGCAGCACGCAGCACGGACTGCAGCACCAGCCTCAAGGGCAGGGTCCGGTGCAGTTTGGAGACCACGTCCCACAAAATCCAGCCCAATCTCCTCCAGCTGCTGAATAAATAACGGAATGGCAAGTGGTGCACTGCTGTCTGAAGGGGCTGCGGGAGCAGCGAGGGAAGGTGTGGGCTGGGAGGGACCGACCCTGCTGGAGGTGCAGGAGATGAAGCAGCCAGGAGCATGGGATCACCCTGACTCCGGG
Organism: Aythya marila; assembly: GCF_965140915.1. Classification (NCBI taxonomy): domain Eukaryota; kingdom Metazoa; phylum Chordata; class Aves; order Anseriformes; family Anatidae; genus Aythya; species Aythya marila. Next base: position 4,907,995 of record NC_139056.1, on the reverse strand, counting down.
CCAGCAAGGCGGGGACACCCCAAAGAACTTTCTACAGAATTAAAACGAGTCTTTTCCCGGGGGATAATATGCTGGAAGTGCTGGCTGTCAGCAGAGAGCACCAGGGGACACGGCGCCAGCAGGGAATACCTGCGCAGGAGAGGTGGCACCGCTCCCCGCAGCCGCTTTGCGGACGGCTCTCCCCCAAAACACACATTTAGTCTCGGGCAGGAACATTTGCAGTGCTGCAGGCCACTCGCTCCCCTGGAGGCAGCAGCAGCCGCTCTGCTCCTTGGCGGGGCCGTTGGGTCTGTGTCGGGGTGGATGAAGGCAGCTCCCTGCTCCCTCGGGGCCGCCCCGCTCCCAGCTCCCAGCTCCCAGCCCGGACCCCGCGCCCTCGGCATCGCTGGGGCCCAGAGGTGACCCTGCCTCCAACAGCGACCCGGCCGGGTCTGTATGGGCAAGTAATGACCGGGAAGACTAACGGCCTGAGGCAGAGCCACTGGGGCTGGATGCTGGGTGTTATTAACTGGTGTAAAGCTGGGAAGGCAGCTTTTTAACCTCTTCTGTGCCGTGGGACCACAGAAAACGGCTGTGGAGCCGCATTTTTGTGTGTCCAGCACCGCATGTCAGCTCCGGAGGGGCCGTTTTGTGCCTCCCTCCTCCAACCCAGGGTTGCACCACAGCACTGCTGGGCTCTGAAACACCAGAAGGGGTGAGAAAACCCAGGGGCAGCGCCCCAAGCCCGCCCCGTGTCGGTCCTGGGCTTTGCCACTGCTGATACACATTTGGGACCTACCCACCTCATTTCCTTACCCCCTTTTTTTTAAGAGCCTGAGAATGCTCTGTGCTGTGAAATGCTCTTCATTACATGATCCATTGATTTAATTGTCAAAATTATTGCAAACATTCATTCTCTGGTATGAATTCTCTGGTATATCTCTATTCGGCACCATTAAACATCGCAGTAACTAACCTTCAAAATTCAGCGGCTCAGCTTAGTTTTTGCTCCCGTTAGGAAGAATTTAGAGGGAAAAAGATGGGTAATATGGATAATATTGTCTTACTTCTAAGTCTCATACCTTCCCTCCATTTGTGTTTGTCTTTCGTGATTACAAACATTTATCACATCTCCAAGCCTAAAAAAAAATTGCTCTTCTTGATTTTTCTGTGATCACAGAGAGGAAAATGCAGTCCTTGGGAAAGAGCACGCCAAATGAATCCGTGCCCTGTGCGTGCCCAGCCTGATCACCGACACATTGCTTCGCTTCCCAGTCGGGAGCAAAGTCAGCCCTCCGCAGCACGCCACACGGCAGCGGGGAAAGCGTCCAAAATCCGCCACAAACTTTCTATTGTAAAAGACTCGCGTGAGCAAATTCCCGGCAAAGGCAATTGGACATGTCATTAGGAGAGCAATCCAAGCAGAAAGGCCCCATATGACCTCCCGGTGCCGAGCGCCTTTAATAAGATGGAGCGGCGACACTTTGCAAAAATTTCGGTGGCTGGATCAAAGAGCAGCGCTTTGAAATGATTTAAGACCCGTGCCGAGCGGTGTCTTTCCCCGCAGTGCCCCCGTTCCTACAGTTCACTCAGCCCTTTCCCAGCGCCCACACATCCCTCTGGCACCTGAGCCCCGGCTCACGCTGCCGGGCTCCCCGTTTTCCTTGGGCTGATTTCTGGGGGCAATGCAAACCGGTGGGATACGGCAGCCTTCGCCTCGGGACAGCTTCCCCCTCCGGGTCCTCGGTGGGGTGCTGTCCTCGGGGTCACCCCTGCCCCTCGGCCCCCTTGTCCACCAACCCCTTCCCGCCCCGACGGGCCCCGAATCGGCAGGACTTACAGCTCAGCCTGCTCCCCGCCTGCGCTGAGCGTCCGGCTGGGCCCCTGCTCTGCTCTGGGACGGAGAGGAGCGGGGCAGGTGCCTGCGGATGCTGCTCCCGAGCATTTACAGGGCTGTTTGCAGACAACATCAAACTCGGGAACAGAAGCGCGAACCCAGGAGTCATTCCCCCCTCCCTCACCGTCCCTCCCCACCCTCTTGCTCGGTCTCATTTGTACCGATTTGCCCCGCAGGCTTCTTTCTGATTTGCCATGGCCCTGGCAGAGCTGCGGCCAGGGAGGGGGAGCGGCCGGGGGCTGGCGTGGGGCTGCGTGCCGGGGCTGGGGAGGGCGGTGGGGAGAGGGACAGGCCAACAGGAGCCTGGCTTGCCAAAAGCAGTTCAGACCTAGAAACAGCTTTAATGCGCGCAGACGGAGCAGGCTGGGAGCAAAACCAGCTGGGCTGGAGGAGAACGTGCTCGGGAGGCAGCGCGGCACACTGGTTTGGGGCTGGGTGCGTGAGCAGCTCGGGGCCGGCTCCTCGCACCAGCCCTCACCCCCGTGGGGTGGCGTGGGCAGCCCTGGGTGCAAAAATTCCCCTCCTGGCGTCACCTTCTCCCATCGACACACGATGGGCAGGGTGCCAGGCTGGCTCTCTGCGGCATTAATCATTTACCTGCTGCAGCCCGTGCCCTGATGCCTCGTGCACCGTGCCTCCAGCGGTGCGAGATGACCCCTCTGTGCAGCCCCTCGTACTGGGACAGCCCTGCCATCATCCTAGAGCTTGTGCCCTGGGACCCCTGTGCATAGTTTAATGCAATTTCTGAAAATCCGACCCTCCCCAAACTGCCCAGTGCTCTGGCCTGGCTTGTCTCTTTAGGGCCGAGCGAGGGGACCCTGCATCCCCTCTCGCTGCTGACCCACAGGCTCCCCGTCACCGGGCTGTGTCCTCGGCTCAGTATTTTACAGCTCAGCAGGGCTCTGGTGCCAGTACCGGCTCTGGCACCGTGCACGGCGGGCACAGCAGCGCGGGGACCTGCAGCTGTCCCTGCTGCCCCCTCGGCTCCCCGCTCCCTGCCTTCGCTCTTGTCCCCGAGCCGTGGCGGGGACGCAGCCCTTCCCGAGCGCGTAGCAGGCAGCCGGCCCCAATCTGCCGCGGCACAGGGCCACCTGTGCTGGCTGCCCATGCCATCTGCGCGCGGGAAGGTCGGGGACAGCCGGCTGCCACCCCCTACCCCAGGCCAGTGAGCAGAGGGACAGCTTGGGGCGGCTCTGGGGCACGGCTGCCTCCCCGCACCCCAGGGTGCCGGCACCTGGTGAGGGGAACGGCAACAGCCCCCATGCGAGCTTCTCCGTGGGTCTGCAACCATGGGAGCGGTTTGATGGGGTCTGAGCCCCCTGGGGGTGCTGGATGCCAGCCAGCAGAGGGGACAGGGACAGCTGTGGTCTGTCCTCTTGCCTGTCCCAGCTCGGCATCCCAAGAGCTCCTGGCCGAGCCGGGCACTGGTGAGTTAATTCCCAGCCCCACGGCGCTGCGGCAGTGGCCGCCCGCTGCTGGCCGGCACGCTGGCCTTTGATGAGATGATAACAGAGCCCGCCCGGTGCCTTGCTACAGGTCGCCGGAAACTTTTCTTCGTCACCAGCTGCTGGAAAGGTCAAGGTGTCCTCCTCCCCATGCTAATCCTGGCCCCTGCCCTTTTGCTGCCGTACGCCGGACCCGGTCGAGATGTCTCAATGCAGCCGCATCCCCGGGGTGCGTTGGGAGGGCTGGGGAATGCCAGCTCAGGGCTGGGAGCAGTGCGGGGTGATGTGGCTGGGGTTCCCTGCTCGTCCCAAGGGGTTTGAGCCCATGGGGTGCCCGGTGCTGGGGACACAAAGAGGAGCACAGGTCGGGGGGGGGTCCCTGCACCAGCCCTCACCCAGGGCCCTGTCCTTCAGCACAGCTGTGTGGCAGCCTCCCTGCAGCGGCCAGGCCAGCACCAGTGCCAGCAGGGAGAGTCAGGGGGTGCTGGCAATGATGCACAAACCATCCCACATCTTCCTGCTGCCACCCAAAACCAGGGAGCAGAAAGGGACCTCTCCCCTCCCGATGGACAACAGGGCAGGATAAGGGGATTCTCCCTGAAAATTGCTCTTTGCCCAAACACAGCGTTGTTTTTTTTCCCCCCTAATTCTGGAAAATGGCCAAACCTTCATCTCCAGCCTCTCCCGGGGGATGCTCGTGCAGCTGCGGGGAGCAGTCGGTGTGTCAGTGATGCTGCTGGCCGGGCAGGGACCTGCAGGTTTGCTGCTGCCCCGGGAGCTGTCGGAGCCCAGCTCAGCACACGCAGCTCCAACGGGGCCCCAGAGGTGCTCGGGGCCGCAGCTCGGGGTGGCTCTGCCCCATCCCAGCCAGCTCAGCCTGGCACAGGGCAGCAGGGCCATGGGGCCGGCAGGAGGTGCCCAGGAGGAGCCCAGCCCCAGCCTCCCCTTCCCTGCCTTGCCCCGACTGCATGGCGCTGAGAGGCCTGGGCTGGCTGTACAAAGCCCGGCCTTCCACAGCTCTGGGCCAACCTGAAGAGGCTGAAGAGAAGCCCTGGGGAGCTTTCTCATGCCTCTTTGTTCGTGGAGCAAAGATATTCCCAGCCCCGAACCTATATAGATTGGCCCTTAAACTAAAACAACCTCCGGGGACCAAAGAAACAAAAGTGGGTTTTGGTTGTGTTTTGTTTTGTTTTGCGGTGTTTTGTTTCCTGCGCAGACAGCCTTTGCCCAGGAGGGGTTAGCATGAAAAATGCATGTGGGGATTGGGGGAATGGGGGAGCGCGAGGAAGCAGCTATCGATCAAGCAGCTCTGAAAGCCACACAGCTGTGCCAGCCCCGCTGCCGCCGCTCGCTGCTGTGCCGGGGCTGGGGGCCGAGAGGTGCCGGCACCCAGGGGCAGCCGAGTGCCTCCGCAGCCCCTGCCCGTCCCCCAGGCGGGCTCCTTTCGGGTGGCTTCTCTCCTCCTGTCACTTGCTGCTGCCCCCGGGTCAGATCTGCAAGGCTGGGAGGGCTTGGTGGGGGACATCCCCTGTGGGACCCCAGCTGTGCCTGCCTCTCCCCACGGAAAAATCCCCTCCTGCACACATCAGAAGGGGGCTCAGGCCCTTTTCCCAGCTTGGCAGTGGGATCTGGGGGCTGTTTCCCCAAGCAGTGACAGCACCATAAGGACCTAATACCCAGTGAGTGCTTTGCCTCCTGTGCCGACCAAGACCCGTCCGCCAGCCCCGCTGCAGCACATCAGCGGCTCCTTGCACGTAGCAGGCCCCCAGACCCAGGCTGGAGCTGGGTCTGTGCCACGGGTCCCCTCGGTCACAGCATCAGTCCCGTGGGACTGGTGGCAGGGAGCAGTGAGGGGCCGGGAGGGGAAAAAAATCCCCGCTGATGTCCGTGCTTCTCCCTCTTGGTGGACAGCGAAGAATCAGCACTGCGGGTTGGGGTTTTTAACCCCTCTGAGGGCAAGCAGAGCTTTTGCCAAAGCCTGAATTCTCCCACAGCAGGGCAGGCTGGATATGGGAATTGCAGATTGTCAAAGGGTGTAACACAAGGTTCAGGGCCCCAAAATCTCTGCTGTGGCACCCTGTGCGGCATGTGCTAGTCACCCAAGCATTGCTTGGCTGACTTTGCAGAGGGGAAGGTGCTGCTGCTGGCAGGGTGCAGAGTGAAGCCAGAATGGCAGAAGAAAGAGGGTCGGAAAATCTGAGAGCATCTGCCACCATGAAGGGCTTTAAAAGCTGGAAACACCAGCAGCTCCCCCCTTCCACAGCTGCACGCAGCTGCTGTCCTCTGATGTCCCGCAGACAGGGACCAAGCACGAGCGGGGGGCAAGGGGCTCCCCAGGACTTCCCAGTGGTGCTGAGCTGTGGAAGGGAATTGGATTTCCACCTTTGGCCAGGAAAAGTTCCCGGCAGCAGGGGGATGCTGGAGAGTTTGGCCCAAATTGATGGCACCGCAGGACGCCCTGCATGGACTGCTGAGGTCCCACGAGCCCCCAGCACCCCGCAGGTGCCATCTCCTGCAGTGTCCGGGTGTCCCTGTCCAGCAGGGTCCTCCGAGTCCCCTCTCGACAGTGCAGCTTTAATTATGATCTAATTTCTGATTGCCCAACAAAGAACAAGAAATGCCAATCCTGCCTGGGCAGGCACAGGGCTGCGCAGCACGGTGAAGTGAGCAGGGGGGGAAACTGAGGCACAGGAGCATCCCCTCGGGTTCAACTTAGCCCCCTCTCCTTTTTTCCACTCACACAAATTTTAGCACATATAAACAGAAATCCACAAATGTATTCAATTTAACCTTTTTGCCCCTCTTTAACCAGTTCACAGTGACAGCCGCCTGCCTGGGACCGCAGCAGCTTGCTCAAGTTCCTGGAAGTTCACCGAGGTTTCCCAGCCCCGAATGCAGCCTGGGCTCCTCAGCCCCCACCCCGCGGTCAGACACAGCCAAAACCCCAATGAACGGCAGAAAAAGAAAAAAGAAAAAAAAAAAAAAAAAAGCAACAAGAACTCTGCACGAGCATTGAGACCGTGTAGCTGTTGCTAGGAATATCTGCCATTCAGCAGGGCACAAACTATCCCAGGCACGAAGTCTGTTCCCCCCCGTGTGAGAACAGCTACACGGCACAAGGAAAGCCCCAGCAGGTGCTCTGCAGGGACCCCCCCACGCCCAGACAGACAGACAGACACTGGGTGCTTTGTTTGCTTCGCCGTTTAACCGCGTTATCTCCAGCCCACATCCCCCATTCAGCCCCAGCTGGGAACAGTTTCCTTTGCAAAGGAAATTCCAGCGCAGGAAGGTGAAGGCATCCAGGCAGGCGCTGAAGGATTCAGGCTTAGGAAAAAGAAAAAAGAAAAAAAAAAAAAGGAAAAAAAAAAAAAAAGTGCTTTTTAAAGTTGTTTGCTCTTGTTCTGCTCTGTTGGAAAAGGCAGGGTGCAGGGAGCCCCGATGCCTGGAGATGTCCCAGAGCAGCGCGGGTGTCCCAGGCACAAGAAATGGGAGCGAGCGGAGCTGCTTGGGATGCTCCGCAGCTGACGGCATCTGCAGGGAGCGGGGCTGAGCCTGGGCTCTGCCGCACACCCGCTCCTCACCTCCTCGGCTGACTCACACGGGCACGGAAAAGGATTAAACCCCCCCCCCAGAATCACACCCCGACCCCAGAAGTGCTGCTGCTGGCACGAGTCCCTCGCACCTTCCCCTTCCCGAGCCGGGCTGCAGGCGAGGAGCCGCGGGGACTCACCTGCACGAGGGCTGCTCTCCCGGCCGCCGCTCTGCTCCGCCTGATGTTCGCTCTGTGGAAGTGGGAAGCGTTTTAGATCGTGCAGTAGGTTATATATTGTCTGCAAGTCTGGCCCTAGGGCGTCCATCCGTTGGTCCTGCTCTGCTCCTGCCCCTATATGGGAGGCAGCATCACATGCTGCACGGCTCCCAGCTATCTGCCTGGCCGAAGGGGAGACGGAGAGGAGAAAGGGGGAAGAAAATTAAAAGGATCTTCATCAGCACGAAAGAGACAGAGAGAATTTCTCAGTGCAAAACCCACCAGCCAGAAATCCCTGCCTGACCCGCACTTTCCCCGCTCTCCGTTTGTGATCGTGGCTCCCAGCGGCCCCCTTTCATGTGCTCTTCAAGGCCTCCAGATGTGAAGGCGAGCTCGCCTTGATCCCGCGCCTGCCTCGCCGCCAGAGCAGGTGAGGGGCCGCAGACTCACTTTCAGGCACTCCGACTGCAAAATATTCGCATTGCCCCTGCCTGCTGCACAGCTGGGGCCACCGGGCTGCACCTGGGGCTTTCCAACCATCCTTCCCCAACCCCGGGTCCTGTGGCTTCAGGGCCACCGAGCTCCTGGGTGGACCTCCTGGTGCACCAGGAGGAGCCCTGGGACCGAGGCAGCCGCCTCCACCCGCCCGAGGTGGGGGGCACCTCGGGGAGCACTGGGAACAATGGGAGGCAGCTGCACCCAGTGGGTGCCAGGGGGTCCTGGAGGGTTGAGGACGTTTCTCCTCGAGGGCAAGTGCCCTCTTCCATCCCCAGCCTCCCCTGCAGCCAGGGGCCACACCAGGTGGTGCTGAGCATGGTTTCTCACAGGCACAAAACCCTGTTTTACATCATTCTCCACCAAGTTTCACCTGGTGGCTTCTCTGCCCTTGAATTATTTCTCTGTCCATAATTACCGGATCCTGTTTTTCTTATGAATGTGGTATTTTGAATGTCGTATTTCTTTTTTTTTTTTTTTTTTTTCTTTTATCTTGTTAAGGCTCAAAACCTAAGCATTTTTCATGAAATACATGGTTTGTTTTGCTCCCTTCTCTTTCACTGCCTCCCCTTTCCCCAGTAGCCCAGCCGGGATGGGCTGCTCTGCCATTCCTCTGCACACAGGGGCCGTGGTCAGTGACCTGATGGTGTGCTCACCAGGTCTGAGATCCTGCCCACAATCTCTCACCTGCAATTCCACTTCCTTGAAAAATACCCGGGGAAAAAAAAAAAAAAACAGCTTTGTGCTGCTGTGAGAGGAGCACAGACCTTTCTCTAGCCACCTTCTTGTGGCTGCTGCTGCTAGCTTTTGACTGGGAAGGTCCCATCTCAGGTCATACGGTGCCATTAGGGACAGCTTGATGAAATGGTTCAGGTAATTTATTCCATAGGTGAAGTGGGGAGTTCTCCTCATGAGGGAAATGCTTTTTTTCTCCTTGGTTTCAATGACATTTGGGTCCATTTCAACCTCTTCAGGCTTCCGACGACTCTTCCAGCAATCCTGAACGTGCAGTTCTTATGCTGAAGTTCCTTGCTGCCTCCTTACTTTTCCTGATACTTTGCCACGGTGGGAGATGTTGTGCCAGCTTTCTCACTAGGTGAATGCTCCAACCTTCCTCCAGGAGGACCAGCAGGAGCCTCCATCCTGTGCGGATGCTGGCTTGGCATGAGCTCCCACTGAGCCCAAAGCGTCCTTGCCCAGATAGCAGAGCTGCATTCGGCTTTAAAGCTCAAAGCCAACGTACCTGGAATGCAAACACCCTGTGTCCATAATCCTGCTGCCCATAAAGTGCATTTATGCGCTGTGAACAGCTGCACAACCTTCATGGCTAGCTTAGTGGGAGATGTGATTGCTGCTGCTGAAGGGCCCAGGACCTGGTACAAACTCACACACCTTCTGGCTGTCTTCCTGGGCGTGCTCCTACACAACTGTGTCCCTGCAGCTGTGTACACCTTCACTGCTGTTTGCTTATAGAGACTTGGGAACGGGATGCTTGTGCAGACCTAGCCAGGCACTGCCAGGATGAGAACTTCACCAAGAGTCACTAAATACAGAGAAATCATGTCTGGTTCAGAAAGTCTCAGGGTATGTCTAGTTGGATGCTTGAAAGGCAAAGTCTAGTACACGTTTACTCTGCTTTTTTGCTCTTCTCTGTGTTTCTATTGCCGAACACCACCCAGGAATCACATGAGAAGGGCTTTTGGCATGACCCTGTGCAGTTACTGGCTTCAATAAGGCTCAGATGCTGAACACGAGGGAGACGTCTCAGGGCAGTTTCAGTTCCAGAAGACCCTAGACAATACTCTCCAGCTGTACTTCAAGCTTTCTGTTTCCGTTTGGGAAAGCCAATTCCCTTGACCACAACCTCCCTCAGGTCACCTGTACAGTGGTCAGCTGTTCATATCCATTCTTCAGGAGGAAGGTTTTTCTGTTTGAGGACTAAAGGCAGGACCAGTTCCCACTCCCATTGAGTCAAGCATCTGGAAGATTTTGTCCTTCTGCCTGGAGCTGAAGACTGTTTCCACTGCTTCTCTTTGTCCAACTGAATGTCCCACTAAAAGGGCTTTGATGCAGGCTCTGCAAGGTGTTGCAAAATCTGACTTCTACGTTTCAGTGCTTAGGACAGGTATGGGTGGCCTAAACCTAAAGCCATGAACCTCAGCCTGGCTAAGGGCAGGGGGCTGAGTTCCCAAAGGAACCAGCCTTGCCTAAACCTTGCATTTCAGCTGGCTTCAAGCTGGTGAGATGAACCTGCACAGGAGAGCTGGGAGGAAACCCTCTGCTTTGGGAGGGATTTTCCATGTCTCTGTGACCCCATTCTGTGGGGGTCATACGTGATGGAGCCCATCATCGGTGGTGGAGACCATCTTCAGAGATGGAAATCACCATGAGTGATGGAGAAGACAGAGGCCTGGAGGGGCTGGTGCTGGGAAATCCATCAGCTTTTGCTGTGAGAGAGGAGCTCCGGAGGCTGGAGGCAGCTGCTCCGGCAGAATGAAACCCCACGTCCCTCCCTCCTGCGATTAAAAAGGAGGAAAAAGGGAACAGAGCAGCTCCGCTGGTGACCTTTCCCTCTTGCAAATCTCAGCCCGCCTGACTTCATACGCCGGCACCAGGAGCAAACAGCCGGGCTGGGACCTGGCAGGCCAGTGGTGGCACACAACCACCCGAGGAGCCTGGCCGTGTGTGTGTGTGTGCGAGCGTGTGCGCACACCGGCGTGCTTGCTTTCTTCCAGCCTGCAGGCTGCTTCGGGGAGGGGGGGAGCGGGACGGGTGAGCTTGCCAGCTTCTCCCGAGGTCCACTGAGAGGTGTCTGTAGGGCTCATCTCGAAGAATGTCAGAGTGCATGTGCTCCGCGAGACGGCCTTTCAGAAGGCATCAGTCCCGCTGTCACGCAGCAGACCACAAATCGGGAGTGACAGCTGTCTCCGTGTGCACCATCCATCTGTGGCAAATGTGTCAGCTAGCTGAACACTCCCGAGGAAACTGCTACGGAGCCGGGGAGAGGAGGAGGAGAGAGAGAAAGGGGGAGTGAGAGCGAGGGAGAGGGGAAGAAAGCAGCAGCAACAGGGGTGAAGACCGGCAATGAGCAGCTCAGCAAGGCCGAGGGTCCCAAGGTCTTGGAAGAGAGAGGCAAGGGGCTGCTGCGCAACGGGCACCTCCACTGCTCCGTGGAGGTGCCCAGTAAAAAACAGCCCTTTGCCCTCGCCATCCAAGAACCTCAAAGCACTCCACAAACATGAACGAGGCCATGAAGCTGTCTCAGCAGGTGGTAGCAGCGATAACGGTGTCACAGTGACAATGGACTTGCTGAGACCGTGCTGAAGGTGCAGGTCTGGGAGGAGGATGCAGTCATCCCCAGCCAAGGAACGGGGCAGGCACTGAGGACATGGTGAGACAGCAACACTGTTCCCTCTTCTCCTTCCACACATAGCAGCTTCCCCTTTTCTCTTCTCTTCCCTTCTTGTCCATTCTCTCCAGCCGAATTTTTCATCCTGGGTGAACTTGGCAAATCACAGGCAAGGGACGTGCTGCTCTTTCACAGTCCCTCTGGAGCAGGAGCAGTACGGTTGGCAGAAAGAAGTCACAGCTTCCCTTTACTTTCTCCACTCATCCAGTTCAGTCTTTCTTGGAGAGATAATTTCTTGAAATGGAAGAAACTTGGTACCTATGGACCCTTCACTCTTTAGGTAAAACCTACAACCTTGGGATTGTTGTACCAACTCTGGAGAGCTACCAACTAAATCCTGTCTTCCTTCCAGCAAGCTCCTTGGGCTATGATGCGTGTGATCCCAGAAACCAAGGAACTGGAAATCCCGGTCTACTGGTCATAGCCCCCCCAGCAGAAACCTGTCTTGTCACCATCCTGCCTTGCAAATTAGCAACAAAATGAGCTCCCCTGTAGCTTAAAGGCCAGTCTTCATTTCTGGACAAAAACTAGGTGTAGGCAGGCAGAAGACTTACCTCTTTCTGGTGGAGGTAGGAGGACAGAATTAGAAGGGTGTGTAGGAGATCGAGCTCTGTGTCTGCTGCTGTAGTTGCACCAGTTTCCCATCCCAGGTCCCAGACTTGGCGCAGACTCCTTCTGGAAATCCAGGGAGATGTCCTATGCTCCAAGTGACCACAAGGCACTTCCTATGCTCTCCAGCACTTTCAAACATTCAACATCAGGAACCAGGAACTGCAGCAAGCAGAAGCTCATTTTTGCTTTAAAATCACTGGAGTTTCAAGGAAAACTTTCCAACTAAAGAGGCGTGAAATCCCTGGCACCAGTTAGAAGGAGCTGGACATCTCTCTTACATCTCGGCACTGGAGAGAAAGCCCCAAGGTGCAGGCAGTGACATCTCCCACTTGGCAGGTGCCGCTGGGTGAGCTCAGAGGATTGCACAAAGTCACACGAGATGCTGAAAACTGCAGCTCACAGCAGCTCGTTAGGTGTTGATTGAAATAGTGGGGTAAGTGAAGTAACATTCCTGATGGATCTGAACAGTAACCCCTGTGGTCTTGCTTATTTAAAACATCGCTCAACACCAAAGCAAGCAATTGGCGTAGCTATAATCACCTGTCTAGGACTCAAGAGCTTGTCAGCCAACAAAGGCAGAGGAACGTGTTTCTGTAGGGGAAGCACAGCAAAGGTGCTTGGATAATTCCCAGCTGGTTTCCCACATGTGGGCTGGTGGGAAGGAGAATTGCACTAAGAGGTGCCTGGGTCAGGTCAGTGACTGAATGACAGATCAGGGTTCCCAGCAGTGCTGAGTCCCTCATTAAGAACGGAGGGGACACATAATTGAAAAAGCAAAGCAAGCTACAGGAAGGCTAATGCTGTATTTCTTATTTAGCAGTCAGCTAGGGACAGCTGGAAATCGGGGCAGATGAGTTAAAGAAAGCTGTGAATTAAAAATTATTCAAGGAAATGTGGGAAGGTGAGAGCAGGACCAGATATAGCCCTAGAGTAAGATGTCACAAGTAAACACAGCACCGTGAATCAACCCTTAAACAAATGGCTTCCTCCTGAGGTGGTAAAATTAATAATATTTAAGAATTGAGAGGTCTGGTGAGAAGTTTATCCTGACTAAAAGAATGTTGCTTTCAACTAACAGCACTCTGTGGCTGTTTCCAGCTGCTCACTTCTGAGCTCAGATAACAGCGGCTGCCCCACTGCTCCCGGCTCCACCATGGCCATCTCCGTGTCATCACCTGGCCTCGATAACGTATACAGGGTAGTTTGGAAGTTTGGAGTCCATCCCTCCTGAGGATGGATGCCTAGCTTCATTAACATTGGATTTTTTAATTATTTTTATTTATTTTGCTGTTGTTGCTGTTCTGAAGCAGCATGGGCTGGGTCTCTGCAATCCTTGAGCAGAGAACAGGGCAGCAGAGGGGAGATGCTGCCTGAAAGCTCTTGCAATTAATAAAGCTCCTGTCTGACGTGTGCTGAATTTACTTGGGGTGCCCAGCTCTCCTACAAGCCATCCCACTCAGACTGCAGCTTCTCTGACTGCTGGGCCCACGTTCAGTGGCAGGAGTGCCTCATCCTTGCCCTGCATTCATTTTGACCAAGTACAAATGATCGCGTTAGGGACAAGACACAGGAGAGTTGGGCTGGACTGAATCAGCGGGATGCTGCTCCCAAAGGTGGCTCCCAAAGGTGTTTCACAGAATACTTATGCAGATTTTCAAGGGGCTCCCAAACCAGCAGTGGACGGCACCTTAATCTGAAGAACAGAGAGGATAGATGAGGCCAGTGCAGCAGCACTGAAGAGGAAGGGTGCCCCTCAGATCAATAAAGTGAGAGCTGCTCTAATCAAAGATCTCTGGGACACCAAAATTGAGCAAAGAAAGTGTTGCTGATGATCTGGGTAGTGTAAAATTGAAAGCTGAAATCTTCACTCTGATTGCCTGAAGCTGCTCTACCTTGTACCTACCTCCAATACAAATGGCCAGAGTTATTTCCTTGCCAAATCTGGGCCACAAAGAACAGGCACTTGCCTGGCAGGCACATCAGCAGCGTGGGTGCAGGCATGCCCAGTGACTCGGAGAGAGGAACGGCTGGGTTTGTGTTTTTGTTCAGGGGCTGGGGTCTGGGAGCCCACCAGGAGCGGGGGAGCCGTGAGAGGTGCCGCTCACAGCCACCCTGCGCCTTCCCAGCTCGGCTCACCTGGCTGCCTGGCCGCTCACACCACGTCTTCCAAAAGATGGGGCTGGGTAGGGGGATCTGAAGCGTTTTTGCCTGCATAATCTTCTGGTTCATCATTGTTAAACCCTTTCACAGATGTCCTGGTTGCCACAGGTCTTTCACTGGCAGAGTTTCACAGGGGCACGTGACTTGCATATAAATAACGCTCCTCTTGGCAGGTCTTTTAACTGTTTGTTCTGCCTTTCTCCGTAAAACTCTCCCAGGACTGAGCTTTAGTCTATGCTGGGTGGCTTGGCTATTTTCTTGGCAGCCAGGAGAGATGGAGCCTCAGCCTGCAGGACACCATGGGGCTGACCCGGTGTGCAGGACAGGGACACTGCTGGCACCACAGTGCCTGGAAGGGAAAGGGGCTGGAGCTCTGCACAAGAGCCAGGGTCAAGCAGGAGGCAGGGTGGGCCAGCCTCACTCTCCTGCCTCTTTCTTTTCTTCTTTTCTTTCTTTCATTCTTTCGTTCTTTCATTCCTTCATTCTTTTTCTTTTGTTCTTTTTCTTTCTTTCTTTTTCTTTCTTTTTCTCTCTTTCTTTCTTTCTTTCTTTCTTTCTTTCTTTCTTTCTTTCTTTCTTTCTTTCTTTCTTTCTTTCTTTCTTTCTTTCTTTCTTTCTTTCTTTCTCTCTTTCTCTCTTTCTCTCTTTCTCTCTTTCTCTCTTTCTCTCTTTCTCTCTTTCTCTCTCTTTCTTTCTCTCTCTCTCTCTCTCTCTCTCTTTTTTCCCTACATCTTCAAAGATGGCAATTGCCCAATTTCATTTATCGGGGGTGGGAGTTAGATTCCTTCCAGCCTGTGCATACAGCTGTCCCTGCACGCTGGCCATGCTGGTTGTTGTGACTGGGACCAGCCATGGGGACACCGCACTCGGTCACACCGCCTGGCTCTGCACCCATGGGTATGAGCACCATGCCCATGGATGCACTCCTGCCTCTTGGTCCTCTCCGTACTTTTGGGAAAGATGCTTTTCCTCAGTCCTGGGGGTGAATACCCAGGCTTCAACAGAGCTGAGCCTCCTTTTGCTCTGGTTCCCACACTGGGGGTGTTGATCTCACACAGCTCAGCTTCCTAAAGAGGGACTCAGCTGGGGTCTCGCCACTCTTCTTTTCAAAGTGCCCTTCCTAGGGGACAATTGGCTGGATCCTAGAGCCACACACAAGTGCACTGCTCCAAGTGCTCATTTCCAACCCCTTCTTCCAGGGATCTCCTCGCCAGCCCCAAACCTGACGGAGCAGAAGGGGAACTTCCCCTTCCAGAGCTGGAGGGAGATGTCCCAGCCTGATCAGGACGCTCTGCCGCATCTCCTTTCACCTGCTGCTTGCGTGTGCTCCCCTTACTCCTAAATTTTTTCCCTCGCACTCAGTTTTCTGGGGCTGACCAGCACACACCAGCTGGGTGCAGGCTCTGCAGCCAGCACCCCCAAACCCAAAGAAAGGCACGGCAGGTGGGCAGCCAGGCGGGAGGAAAGCCCCAGCCTGGAGCCCTGCATGCCCTCAGCAGATCCCGTCCTCCCCAGCTCACCTGGTGGAGGGCTGACACTGCCACCAGCAGCCTGTGTCACCGGGCCAGCCCCTCGCGCTGCCTCGCAGTGACAGCAGCAGCGCCGCCGCCGCACGCATGCGGGTGCTGCCCGGGGGCGAGGGTGTCCGCTCGATGCACAGGTTACTCTGCGCTGCCTTATGGGCTCGGGCTGCCTTCAAGAGCCATTAACACCGAGGCAGGGAGAAAGCCAGAAGGAAAAGGCGCAGGAGCCGACCCTTTCACTTCTGGGAAAGTCCTGGTGGGGCTGGGGGGGGCGAGCCAGCAGGGAAAAAACAAATGAGAAGCAGAGAAATGGGAAGAGCCCCTACAAACTGCATGGGAGGCTTTTAACCAGGTTTAGAGGTTGGCGGAAGTGTCTGTAATGAAGAGAAAAAGCTGCAGCACAAGCTTCTGGGTTGCTCCCTGGGTGCGTGTCCCACCCCACCTCGCTTTCCCTCTGTGCCCCCAGGATGCTCCATCCCGTTCCCTCCAGCCCCATCCATCCCACTGGCCCCAGCTCTCAGCGGGACCTCCCTGTCCCTGTCACCAGCCCTTGCTGTGGGCTGGCTGGTAGTCCCTTGGCACACCAGTGCAGCATTCCCTGGGGAACACAGGGCAGCTCTTTGGTTCTGTCCCTCTGGTTAAGCCAAGAATCTTCACAAAACCTGTTCCCGCTTTTGAGACTGACTATTTTGTCCAAATCGGTTGAAATGCGACCAAGAATGTGGGAAGCTGGAGGACTTGGCCCTAGCCCCTTTACAGCAGCCAGCTGATAACGCAGAGCCAGGTTAGAGCTGGAAGAGGGGCCGGGAGGCAAGCAGGAGCTGGGAGCTGCTGGGTTGCTCCTCTGGCACCAAAACCTGGCGGAGTCGAGGGTTGCTGGAGCTGGGCAGCAAGGAACTGAAGATGAGTCCAGGCCTGTTGACACGATCTGGGGAGAACAGACTTCCTTCGGCTAACCTGACACATTTTTGGAGAGGACTGAAGGTTTGGCTGGTGATAGGAGTAGCGCTGTGGCAGGCTGCTTGGGAAGTGCCCGACCTGGTACCAGGCAACAAATTGGTTCAGAAAAGAGGGAAAGAGGAGGATAACCTGCTGTACATTGAACCAGCCAAATCCCAGCTTGGGAACATCTCCCAGGCAGGGAATCATCTTCCTGGCCTGTCTTCTCCTGGTCCACCACTCACCTTCCTTTTAAACTGCTCGTGGAAACCAACCCCAAGACATCTGGGAAGGGTGCAGGGAGCGGAGAGCAGCGCTCTCCTCCTTCTCTGTGACCCGCCAGGGGGGACAATGCTCCTGTTCCACCCTCCCACATCCCCTCAGGCCTTGGCAGGGTCTGGGGTAGCTGGGGGGCACCGGAGCAGTGACCCACCCCTGGGGACACCCAACCCTTTCACTGGACCATGGGAGGGGAGCTCTGGCTGTGTCCTGGGGCTGGCTCCCCGGCTCCAACTCTGCTCTTCACAGAATCACAGAATCACAGAATTTTCTAGGTTGGAAGAGACCTCAAGGTCATCGAGTCCAACCTCCAACCTAACGCTAACAGCCCTCCACTAAACCATATCCCTAAGCTCTACATCTAAACGTCTTTTGAAGACTTCCAGGGATGGTGACTCCACCACTTCCCTGGGCAGCCTGTTCCAGTGCTTCACAACCCTTTCAGTGAAGAAGTTCTTCCTAACATCTAGCCTAAAACTCCCCTGGCTCAACTTAAACCCATTCCCCCTCGTCCTGTCACCAGGCACGTGGGAGAACAGACCAACCCCCACCTCGCTACAGCAGCTTGGTATTTTTTTCCCCACGACCATGCAGAGAGCTCAGCTTGAGCACTGGAGGCAGCGAGCCGGCCTTCAAAGTAGAGAGCTCATGCAAGATAGCTGCAAGAGCTGCAGCCCAGAAAGGCGCCGAAGAGCGAACATCCCTTCCAAGCAGCCGGGGAAGAACAAAATAATCAAAAAACCCACACCGGCTAGAAGGTGCTTTACAAAGTATTTATGAGGCTCGCTCTTTAAAAATGGATAAGGAGTGCTGAGCACCGGCCTTCCCTCGCAGTGAGGGACGGGAAGCGCTGCTGCCGAAGGAAGGCACCGAGAACAAGGGGGCCAAGCGGCGTGAGCGGGCCCTGCACCGCCAGCCCGATCTCCTCCTGCTGAGGACCCGGCCGGGAAGGGAAGCCCCGGGAAGGGCAGCCTTCCTGCGGCTCCATCCTGCAGCAGCAGGGCAGCTCCGAGGCGCTGCACCCGCTGCCAGCTCCGCGAGGCACGCCGCGATGTGATGGGGAACAGCTGCTCCGTGCGGTGCCGCTCCCGCGGGCGGCCGGCCACCGGTGCGAAAACGAGCAGCGCTGTCAGGGCCCATCAGCACGGCCGGGGCTGACGGCAGCGGCGGCGCCCGTGCCAGCGGGGACGTGGGGATGGGGTGGCGTGGGGAGCGGGCAGGATGCTCCCGGGGCAGGGACGCACAGGGACTGGGCTCAGGCCACCCAGATGCCCTGATGGGTGCAGAGTGTGGGGCGGCAGTGGGGAAGGCAGTAGAGCACTGGGATGGGAGCTGCTGAAAAGGAATGGGGATGGTGCAGGGGGGCACCTCGTTGTGTTGTCCTCTGCAATGGTCTGGGTGCAGCTTGGAGAGGCCAGCGGGACTTTCTGGAGGAGGCCATCAGACCGACCTTTTGTCCCAAGAGCCAGGGGCTGGGCTCTGATTTTTTTGGGGTGAGTTTTTCCCCGAGGGTTCTCACTTGGCTGGGTGTTCCCATGCTGTTGCCAACCACAGGACCACGAAGCCTGCCTGGGTCTGTCCTGGAAAGCTGGGCTCCTTGAAGCCTTTGAGGCAAAACCCTCCACCGTGAGGCACACGCACACCATTTCTCTTGCTTCTCACCCAAAACTGCTCTGCACAGGGCAAGTGCTCCAGAAGAGAAGACGCTTCCAGCTGTATCAAGACAATCATGCTGCCAAACTCATTAGTTAAAGGCAAGGCTCAGCACACAAAGCAAAGACAAAGAAACCAAACACAGGGGGTTGAGACCTTGCCCTCAGCTCCGTAACAATGTGGAGTTTCTTTCAGTAGCTGCTGTAGCAAATGTGTGGAGTAAGCACCAGATGGGAGGAGCTGCAAGCTGGAGCTGGGTTTGGACAGGAGATGTGGGGGGGAACACTCACACTGTCCCTGCCTTGCCCTGGGACGAGGTGCCAGGGCTCAGTGGGGCAGATGGGGAGGCTGCAGGTCAGGGCTGTCCATGGCCAGGACACGCCAGTGTGGCACATTGCAGCTCTGGGTGGTGGCACCGGCACTGTGGGGCTGCCAGGGTCACCCACAGCCTCCTTGCAGCGTGACCTTCCTACTGGCAAAAGCCACAGGAAAAATGCTTGGAGGAGCCAGCAGAGTGAAACTGCAGCCACAAAGCACAAATGCTCTTGGATTTGGTTGCTGAGGTATTGGGCAGGGAGTGCCCTGTAGTGCTTTTTCTGATGGGATTTGGTGGAGAGGAACAAGAGCTGCTGCTCCAGGAGGGGTTGAGTCGATGGGAGGACCCCCATCCCTCCTCTGCACAAGCCCCTGCTCCCCCCAGGAAGAACTGCCTCTCCTGAGGTCTGCCCTCAGCCTCAAACAGGGACAATTCCCTGGCAGCTCAGGCTGAAATCTGAGGTCACACACATATCAGACAGCCCCCAGGAAGACTTCCAAATGTTTTCTGAGGATCCTAGGGTCTTTGCTGTGTCTTCACTCAGGCAAATGTTCAACCCTCACCAGCCCCAGAGCAGGGGACACCAGCCTGGCACAGAAACATCCTCATTTATTTGGGTGAATCGCTTTGGTTGCTGGCTGGGCTGTGGTTTCTGGCTGTGCCTGGCCCAGCCTGGATGAAAATTGCTTGTAGCATCCCTGCAGCCCACGAACATCCTTTGTAATCTCACTTAGGACCGTGATGTCCATGGAAACTTTGGAGGCTTCTCCATACCACTGTCCACCTGCCCCATCTTCATCACAAATCATTTTGCTGGCTTAAAGGGTGAAACCCCGTTGAGCTGGCCCATAGCAGCCCAACCCATAGAGATGGGTTTAGTGATCCATAGACCTGACGACACAGAGACCCTGGCCCTTTTCCTGTAGGCTACTGAAATGCCTTCAGGCGAGGAAGGATTTTCACCCATTAGAAAGGCTGGATTGAAACTAATTGCCCAAAATGAGAAAAGCTTGACGTCCCATTCCCAGACCCCCAGGCCTTCAGCATTTCTGTGGGCAGCATGAAATTAGTAAATTGCTATTTGTGTGATTTCCTAGATCCTTGCCCATAGGACATTTTTGTCCTGTCATATAATGTAAACTCCAGGCTTTGGCTGCTCAGACAATCGTAAGTCACTGGAGGGAGAAAAGCAAAGTGTCACCTGGTCCCTCAGCGAGCTGCAGGCTCTGTGCTGCTCTCCCCAGAGCATCTCCAGGAGTACGGGGCTCACACAGAGCCGGGACAGCCCCATGTGCCAGTGGTGACCCTCCATTATCTGCTGCTCCCGAGCGCACCATTTTTACCCCACTTGCTTACTGCTAGGAAAAGAAAAAAAAAAAAAAAAGGTTAAAACCCAAAATTGATTTTTATTTTTTATTAAAAAATATATTTATTATGGCAGATCAGGTCTCTGCAGCTTGTGGTGCCCTGCAGTACATTGCCTACCATGACTGCTCTGAGCATCCCAGCACTGCACAACACCCCCGTGGGATGACCCAGCTGCAGAGCCCATGAGCTGGGCATTTCGAGCACCTTGACCTGGCCAGCACTGAATCTAATGGCTCCTCCTCTCCATCCTGCCATGGGTTCAAATGACAATTCAGGACAGAAAGCCATCGCTGGAAACAGTTATTGGAAGCAGCACTGAGTGCCAGGGTGCTCCTCATGCTGGCTGAAAACAGAGGAAGTGCTGGCATGCGAGCTCAGCCCCTGCTGCAACAGGCAAGGCTGACAGCAAAGCCCCTCCTTCCCACCTCTGGGCACCAAGCTGTCTTGTCACCCAAGGAGCTCGCCAGGTACTTTTGTTCCAGGCAGATAGCACCCATGATAGCAACAGGCACCACCTCACCTACTGCCACATCCAGCCTCTGCCCAAATGAGACCCAAAGTGCTCAGTTTAGGTGATCAGAGCAGGGATGACACACTGCTGCCCTCGTCACCCTGAATGTCTCTGCAGAACCATCCAGGTACAGATCCAGAAGCACCTCTTGACTGTGAGATGCCACTGGAGAAACCTTCTCAGAAGGCCCAAACCCATCATGTTGGAGGGAGTGCGTTAACAAGGGCCAGCAGGGTGGGCACACAGAGGCTGTATAATGGCAGGGGTGAGATGTTCCAGGGAGGGGAAGAAGGTGGTGTCCTCTCCTGAACGGTTCTCCCAGGCCCAGACCTGTGTATGTGTGTACTAAGCACACACCTCCTGCCCTGGGCTGTGGCTTCTGAAGGCAGAGCAGCCTCCCAGGCCAGGCAGCTGGCGATGGGACAGGTCCCCAGCCAAAACAGAAAGGTGCTGCCGTGTTTTCCTAGCAGGCATGAAACGGGCCGGTAAGGGACTCATCTCCTGGCCTACACGCTGCAGCCTCCATCCCCAGCGCCCTCCTGTTCCCACCCCCACCCTCCATCACTTTTAGCCTGGAGGTGCCTGGAAAAAGGTGAGGAGCAGGGATGAAGCTCTCTGGTTCATTGATCCCAACTCTCCAAGGCGCAGTAGGAGCCTCGGCACTGCTAGAGTGGCTGGTTGTTATTGTCGTTGCTGATTTCTGTATTCTTCTGCTTCTTTCTCCCTGACTGGTTTGGTGGCCCTGTCATTACCAGGTTTCCCCAGCTGCCTGTCAGGGTCCTGTTGGCCTCAGTGTTGCCTCAGGCTCTCAGATAACAAACAAGGCACAGAAGAGTTCTTGGGCTTCCACGGCCTTAATTAGCTGGTGTCATTTTAGGGACGTGTGTCCTGCTGGCCGCAAGGAGACAAAGACAGCTCGGGAGGCATCTTTAAATGCATCCAATTAGAGGGGGCTTTAGAGACGGACAGTCAGCTCCTGACCACGCGGGGCCCTGCCAAAAAAACTCATGTCCAAGCTGAAGACTGGTGGTGACTTGTTGTTCCTCTGGTGAGCACGACCCTCCCTTCAGCGCGATGCTGTGCGGCTCTGCCTGGTGTCACCGCCCGGCACCAGCACAAGCGGTGGCAGAACCAAGAAACCAGCACCTGAGTGCTCGCACATGGAGCTTGGGCAGGTGCCTACACCAAACCGTGGCCTGTGTTTTCTCCAGCCTGTTTATGCCAGTCCCAGGCCTCCCGAGGAGCTGCTATAAGTGCTGCCGGGAGTCTCTGGGCACATCCCACCTCCCCGTCCCCTCTTCTTTTGCAGGGGTACCCTGAGACGTGGCTGGGGAGATGTGCTCGCCCTGAGGGGCATCATGAGCAGCTCTGCAGGCTGGGCGCTGTGGGGAGGCCACCACAAGCTCCCTCTCACCACTGCAACAAGCCCGTTCCCAATGGGACCGGTGACCAGAAGGGACACTGATGTCCCCCCTGGCACTGGTGGCTGGCTGACTGCACATGGGCTGCTCCGTTGGCATTGTCAGAGATTCAGAGAATTGCAGAATGGTTTGGGTTGAAAAGAACCTTAAAAGTCATTTAATTCCAACCCCCTGCCATGGGCAAGGACATCTCCCCCAGCCCAGGTTGCCCAAACCCCATCCAGCCTGGCCTTGGGCACTGCCGGGGATGGGGCACCCACAGCCTCTCTGGGCAGCCTGTGCCAGTGCCTCATCATGCTCATCGGAAAGAATTTCTTCCTCATATCTAATATAAACTCATGCTCTTTTAGTTTAAATCCATTTCCCCTTGTCCTATCCCTACACCCCATGACAGAGGGTCCCTCCCCAGCTCTCCTGCAGCCCCCTGCAGGCCCTGGCAGGCCACTGGGAGGTCTCCTGGAGCCTTCTCCTCTCCAGGCTGAGCACCCCCAGCTCCCTCAGCCTGGCTGCACAGCAGAGGAGCTCCAGCCCTCTGATCATCTCCGTGGCCTCCTCTGAGTTTGCTCTAACAGGTCTGTGTCCATCTTGTGTTGGGGCCCAGAGCTGAGCGCAGGATCTCGGTGGGGTCTCACAGGAGCAGAGCAGAGGGGGACAGTCCCCTCCCTGCCCTGCTGCCCACGCTGCTCTCGGTGCATCGAAGCATCCCAAGCTATGTGACACAGATGAGATGGCATCAGTGGAGCCAAGGAGGGACAAAAATGGGTGTCACAGGAGGGACTCTGAGATGCCAAAGCCATCATGAGGATCTCTGCATCCCAGCCAACCACAGACTCCATGAACATGCTCAGGTTTCCAGGCTGGTGTCTCTGGGGAGGTCCCACCTGGGGGGGTCCCGTCCTCCCCCACTGCCCCAGCCCTTGCCTCGCTGCTGCAGCTTCCACTCGCCCTGCAACCTCCAGCTCCCTGCTTGCTGGCCTCCTCAGCAGGAGGCAGCTGGGTCAGCAGCCTCCCTCCAGGTGGAAAATTGGCAATTAAACCTCCCGGAGACGCAGCCATCAGCCCTGCCCCTGGCGTGGTGCTGGGGACACCCAGCTCCATCACGGCTGAGTGGTGCAGCCCTGCTGTGGCCTCTGGCTGGACTCAAAGAGTTAACTCCGAGTGCCAGCCATTAATATTCTCAGTGATAACCCCAAATACCAGCCCTGCACGGCTGTCGCTTTCATTAGCGCCGAGGAAATGAGCCCTTCAAAATAGGACAGGCGGCCGGGGGGGAGGAAGAGGAGGGCTCTGGGGCCAAACACACAATTTTCCGTGCGATCGGCGGCCATGAAACCGCCTTCCCCTGACGTCAGGGGTCACTCGGGTGCTGGTGGAGGATTCCCCAACCCCCCCGGCACCACGGGTGGGTGCCCCCCATGCACTCAGCAGCACCAGCAAGGCGCTGGGCCCGGCCCTGAGTGGCTGTGTTTGGGGAGGTGCGCGGGGCGGCCGTCACATTGCATCAGCGTCGGGCCCACACCGCAGCTGGGTGAAGGCCCCTGCGCTGCACAAGGCTTCGAGGAGCCGGTGATTCACCAGGGAGGCTGCACCGAGCCGCGGCCCTGTGGTCACCGCTGGGTGCTGGTACCCCCAGGCACGGTGGAGGAGGAGGAGGAGGCGTGGGTGAGGGATGTTTTCCCTTTGGAGGTGCTGAAGGGGAGGCGAGGACCTTGCTTGGCATGTGGGATGTTCTCCTTCCTCGAGTTGTGGCTCCTGAGGGGCTGCAGATCTCTTACGTGTGGCTTTGCTGTGAAGGGTGGCCCACCCGCCCCTCCGCATCCCAGCCTTTGAGGGCATCCCGGGAAAGTCGCCCAAATCTGGATAATTCCTCAGCTGCTGCTTCTTCCAGCAGCTCAGCTGCAGCTGTCCCCTCCGCATTGCACCTCCCCGGGCAGGTGGGATCACAGAATCACTGAATCGCAGAATCAACTAGGTTGGAAGAGATCTCCAACATCACCGAGTCCAACCTCTGACTTAACACGACCAAGTCCTCCACTACACCATATCACGTGCCACTGAGGCCATGGGAGCGATTGGATGTGATGGGGAAACTGAGGCAGGAGCTGGATGCTCGGGCAGCACAGGCAGAGAGGTGCGTGCAGGGAGACTGCAGGTCCCTCGGTGCTCCTGCACCCGCACGAGCTGCCTGGCAGAGCTGTGGGTGCCCCAAACCCAGCAGTGCCCAAGGCTGGATGGGGACTTGGGCAGCCCGGGCTGGGGGCAGGGGTCGTGCCCACAGCAGGGATCCAAACCAGGTGGCACCAAGGTTCCCTTTGACCCAAACCCTGCGATTCCCTGATTCCCGGGCTGAGGGGGCAGAGGTGTTACCATCCAGCAGGAGATGAAGCAGCAGCACCCACGCCAAAGTGAGCAGCAGGGTGGCACGCAGCCCTTGGGAGATGCCGCTGGGGGAAGCGGGGTCTGCAGCTTGCTGCCAGCCCTCCTGCCTCCAGGCTGATGCCCCCCACGTGCCGGGAATGACCAAAATTAGGTCCGAGCACCCAAATCCCACTCCCCAGCGTGAGCGGGGCCAGGGCGGGCTCTGCAGGGGGCCGCGGAGGCAGGCTGAGCGCTGGCTGCGTGCGGAGCAGGCGGCAGGCTGTGTGACAAGGCAGACCAGCATGGTGGATGGCAGTAATTACCGTGCCGCCCACAGCTGAAGGGGAGCATATGGTAAGGAAAAGGAAACTAACTTGTATTTTTCCGCACCCCCGGGCTCAGCCTTTCTGGGGCTGTCACAGTCGATTTGTGCTGCCTGAGCTGCTTCGCCCCGGCCGCTTCTGACTGTGGCGGCTCCCTCCCAGGCAGCGGCGAGGCTGCTGCTCGGCGCTCGCTGCTCCTGCGGCCCCGAGCCGGGGTGGCCAGCGGGGACCCGGTGCCACCAGCCCCGGTCCTGCTCCTGGCACCCGGTGCCACCAGCTCCATTCCTGCTCCTGTCCCTGCTGCGAGCCCCAGGGCTGCATGCAGAGGTGGTGGGCACGGAGCTGGACTGTGCCGGGGGATGAGGCCACGGGCAGTGCTGGGCCCCGGGTGGTGTGAGGGGTGTATTCACAGCAACAGCCTTGAAAGTGCACCTTGGGGTGCCCAGGACCTTGGGACTCCTCACAGCCATCCGTGCAGAAGGGTTGGGGTTGGGGAGTTCTGCCTTTCAACCACACCAGGCCCTCCTGGAGGTGGGCTTGCTCCACATCTTCAGGGTCCTGAGCCCTGCCGGGCCCCTAAAAACCACTGCAAAACCTACAGAGAACCCCGCTGAACCTTTGCACTGTGCTGGGGACAGCAAGTCGCCATGGGCTCTCCATCACTCCCACCCTGCCATGGTGCAGCATCTCAGAGAGGCCTGGATCTGGCTGCTGCCTTAATCCTGAGCTTTCTCCCATTCATTTGTCCAGCCCAAATACTCTTGCTAACAGCAAGCTACAAAGTGGCAGATGGAGCAAGCAACTTTGCTTCTTCTAAGCAGGGTGCTTTTCCCACCAGCTGCCCCAGCTCATTCCCAGCAGGGACTTTGCAGGCGCTGGGTGATGCACGACACCGCTGTGGACCAGCCAACAAGGGTTAGGGTGGCTGCCCTTGCCATCGGGTGGCCGTGCTGGAGACCACGAGCTGGGCTGAGCTGCTGCTTCCATGCAGCATGAAGTGAAACTGGCGGCCTCAACTGTTGCATTGAGTTTTTGGGATAAGGGCACTATGTCTGAAACTGGAGTGGAATTTCAGGAGAGGCAAGGACCACACAGCTTGGCTGGTGTGAGGCCTTTGAAGGATGCAGCCATTCAAAACTCTCCAGGCTGCTGCCCTCATGCTGCAAAACAACAGCCAGGTACCCATCTGACCCCAAAGGAGAGGATTTCGCAGGGGTCTGGTACACGCAAGTGGATGCAGACACACAAGGTACAACTCCAGCACCCAGCGGATTTGGTGTCTTTAGGAGTAAACCAGGTGAGCTGGGAGAGCTCAGCTGCTGGGAAACATCAGCAGAAAGAGGGGAAGTGGGGAAGCCCTGGGCTGCAGCAGCGTGCCCTGGAGCTGCATGAACCATGGTGGCGGTTGCCTTCCTGGGCTCATCTCCAGCCCCTGCCAGCCAGGACCCCTCGGTGCACGGCCCCACAGCTGGGGTTAGGGGCAGGGATGGAGCAGCCTTCAGCCATGGGCTGGGCAAGGCAGGTTCCCCAGCTCCCAGTCGGTGAGCTCCCAGGCTTTGGGCACGCTGGGGTTGATGACGAGGCCTGCAGAAGGAAGGACGATGTGGCTCGGGGCAGTGGAACCGAGCCAGCAGGCGTGAGCAGGGCTGACCTGGGGGCTCACAAAGGTCACAAAAGCAGCCACCGCACTCCTTCTCCTCCTCCAGGGATGAGTCCCTCCTGGGACAGGCTGGGCTCGCACCCAGGATGGGGTTGGAGCTGCACTGGTCCAGGTGCCCATGGTCCTGAGCTCAGCTCGGCGTGGGGCTCGGCGCGATCCTGCCCCCTCACAAACCCTGGAGACAAAAGGACCGGCACGACCCACCCGTAACTCTGTGTGGAGGGGATGTGTGCCCAAATGAACTCATTTCTCCCCAAAAAGCAGGAGGAGCAAGGGGGCTGCTCCTGTAAATGCAGGGTCCCCAGCAGCAGCCTGGCCCAGGAGGGATGAGGGAGGAGGCCGTGCCCATGTCCCCACCTCGGGCTGGCTCTGTGCACGGCTGGGCTCTGCCTGCAGGACCCCAAAGGCATAGCCCCCACCCTGAGCTCCCTCCCCAGCCCCTCACCTAGCACAGGAGCCTTCTGTGGGGAATTTATTTTATTTTATTTTATTTTTTTTCTGGGGACAAAACTCCTCCATCTGGGGCTGAGTAGCAGGGGGTGGTGGGCAGGAGGAGAGGCGCAGGGAGGCTGCTCGGTGCCTCCCCGACCCGCGGGTCCCTGCCCGGCAGCCGCCAGCCCTGACCTCCCATTTGCCTGTCAAGAGCGAGCTCCGGCACCGCAACACCCCCTGTCAAATTAGTGAGTCAGAAGACGTAAGAGAGACCACCGCTGCTAATTTGTACATTAACTGGTTCTGACAGAAATATTTCACAAGTGAAAAAACAGAAAATGTGCCTCAAGACAATGTTCAACTTCCGTACCAGCAAACTTCTGCTTAACTGTTTAGCACGGGGGGGGGGGGGGGGGAACCCGTCGCACCCCTGTGCTGGGGGTGCCAGGGAGCGGCGGGGGGGGCTCGGTGCCAGCCCTGCCCTTTGGGAGCCTCCCCCAGCCCCCCGGGGCTGCCCCCACCTCCCCTCCTGTCCCACCACCTGGGGGGTGTTCCCCAGCAGCTGGGGGTCCTGGGGAGAGACTGAAGGAAGCCGAGCCCCCCCCCAGCACCCCAGGAGCACCCACCCCGCTGCCACCCCCCTGGCACACCGAGCCCTGCAGCGAGAGTGTGGCTGGACCTGGCGGAGAAGCCCCCCGTGCCGGGGCTGGTGGCAGGAGCTGGGTGGCGTTGGGAGGGCAGTGCAGTGCCACGTCCCCACTGGGTTGGGAGCTTGGTGGGGACCCAAGCAGCTCCGTCCCAGGGCCAGACGCTTGCTGGGTGCTCACCGGGGTGGCCGATGCTGGTGCTTTGCGGGGTGCTGCCCCACGGCGCGGGCGCGGGTGGGAGCAGGCGCGGGCTGAGCCGGGTCCTCGGGCCAGCAGCATCGAGCGCATGATCTGTTGTGGCAGCTTCCCTGCAGCCTGGAGCCAGCCCCGAGCTAGCACTGATGATGGCTTTAATTGCTTTCAGATTCGATAGCCCAGCCCGTGACAGCCCCGGCGATGCGGCGGCCGCAGCCGCAGCTGTGCCAGCCAGCCCCGTCCCAGCGCGTCCCCACGCCGAGCGGGGCAGGAGGTGCTGAGGGGCTGCCCGGTCGCCCCGCCGGGCTGGGGCTTTTCCTTCCCAACCTGGCAAACTTCCCCCAGCCTGGCCATGCTGCTGTGCTTGCCTGTGGTCCTGAAACCCAACTGGGATGCTGACAGGGAGAGCACAGCCTCCAGGATGCCACTGTGGCCATGCTGTGAAGCCACCCAGCCTTGTGGCACTGCCAGCATGCTCAGGGTGCTGCTCTGCTGTAGCAGGGGTCAGAGGGAGATGCTGGCAGGCTTCACACTGCCATTGGTGATGGGGACAAGGCAGGGCTGGGGACAGGGCACAGGCTGTGCTGTGGGGCTTGGGACTACCCCCAAGGCCCAGTTGGGGGTGCCCAGGGCAGGCAAAGCCGGGCTCCAGAGCACCCAGGTCCCCCCATCTGAGGGTCCGGCTGCCCCCAGCATCGGGTCCTCACCGTGCCGGATTACAGCTGCACAGGGAGCCAGGGGTCACAGGGGTGTTCAGCACCTGCAGGGCCTCACAGTCCTCAACCTCCCTGCTGCCATGCTCCAAGATGCCTCCTGCATCCCACTGAGACCTCCTCGGTGCGGGCAGCTGCCAGCGATGTCCCTAATGGCTCCTGCCTGCTGGACAGCCCGTGGGCTCGAGGGCAGCAGGGCTGGGTGCCCAGCACAGTGCTCAGCCCCACAAATATGAGGCTGAAGGCAGCGAGGGTGGGAGCGCTGGCCTGAGTGGCTGGCCTGGAGCATGGAGCCCCTGCGGTGCTGGTGCCAGCAGGGCCATGCATCCCCGTGCCCTCCTGCCAGCCCTGCGGGAGCTCAGCCCCCAAACCCACTGCCCAGCTCCAGCGCTGGGGCTGAGCTGCCCTGCAGAAGGCTTCATATTTAATTTGAGAGGAGTTTGCTGCCCACCTGGGGACTCCAGGAGAAGCAGAGACGTGGGATTTCTCCTGGCACCCTGCTACCGGCACTCAGAAGACCTGGTTCCCATGCCGCCCCCAGTCCATGACCCTATTAGCCCAGACGTGTGGTGTTTGCTGCTTGGACCAGACCAGAGCTGTGCTCCCGGCAGCACCCACTCCCTCCAAACCCCGCCGTGCGGCTCAGAGCCCGCAGCGATGCTCTCGGCAGAGCACCGGCCTCAGCCGAGGATGAGGAGGGGGCCGGGGGTGCTGGGCTGAGCTGGGGCGATGGCTCCCGTCCCCGATCCATTATTGCGGGCAGTGCCGGCGGGCGGTGCGGGGCAGGGCCTGCATTATTGACGAAGGGGAAGGCAGGCCGCGGTGCAGGCAGCGTGGGCAGCGGCCCCTCCTGCAGCACGCAGCCGCGGGCAAAGCACTTTGCCTGCGCCGCAGAGCCGCAGAGCAGCCCGGCCAGCCCGGGGCAGGCAGAGCCACAGCGACCGCAGAGAGCATCAGCAGCAAGGCGATCCTGCGGCGGCACAGCGCCCGCCTGGCCTGGCACGGGGACGGGGATGGGGATGGGGACGGGGACGGGCAGCTGCAGGCCCCGAGAGGACGCCCGGCGATGCCCTTGCAGCGGCACAAGCCCTGCTCCCACACAGCCGCTGCAGCTCTGCCCCCTCCATCCCAGCGCAGCGCTGGCGATGTTCTTTTCAAGCCTCCCTCTTGTCTCTAGGCGGAGATTTGTGGCGTAAAATGCACAATATGTTCTATCTGCCCTGTGGGAGCCATAAAATATTCACCAGCAGCTCCCATTATAGTCAGAGTGAATCACGGAGAGCGCTCGAGCCCGCGCTCCCCGGTGTGCCCCCTCCCTGCACAGACCCCGCGAGCCCCGGCACGGCCGCAGGAGCCGCGGTGGTGGCGGTGCCAGGTCCTGACAAGCGGCCAGGACCTCGTGGTGCACGTGGGGATGCAGAAGGACCCTTGCTTCTGCCTGGAAGACCCCCCATGGGCTCGGCAGGTGGAGGGAGGATGGGTTCGGCCGCCCTTGCTGAGGGTGAGCGCACCGATGGGATGGCAAATGCCAGAGCAGTGCAGGGCCTGGGGCTGCCGTGAGTGTGGAGAGGACGGGGCTGTCATCGGGGCGATGGGCAGCACTGGGCAGGCAGCGTGGGGGGACAGTGTGCCCTCTGCAGCTTCCCTGCTGCTCTCTGTCCCACTAAGCACGACCTGGTGTCCCCAGCACTCAACATTTCATAGCCCCAGCCCCTCGGTCGGGGTCCCACAGCTGTGCCATGGCACAGCCCCGTGGGACAGCCCCTTCTGCTTGCTGCCTGCATCGTCATGAGTGCGCTCCAACACACCGGTGGCTCCAACACCGCCCTTCCTCGCCCCTCCTGCTGCCTGTCCTTCCATGTCAGCCTGCTCTCCCTGCCCAGCGCCCATCTCCCCCTCGGACCTCAGGCTGAAGCCGTGGCTGCTTTAAGGCACGGCAGTGCTTGCTGATAAAGCAACCTGCTGCTACACAAACAGTAATTCAAACACAATGATATCTTTTTCACGTGCGGTTATACACAATGATTGATATCTTGATATGTAATAATGATATCTTTTTGGCAGGCAATTATAAAACGGGTAATTCTGTCTCTTAACTGCTGCAAGTGTTGCCTCCCGCCCTGCCACGGCTGTTGGCCTCCATCCCGCACCTCTCGGCCACTCTGCGTGCGCCCTGGTGCCTGGGGACCTCTGGCAGCATCACCGGTGTCACCTGCTCCTGGTGACACATCCACACCTGTACCCAGACCCACACCACATCCAGCTGCAGCTGGATGCTGGAGGCTGTCACTGGGGCAGGGGGAGCCACCCACACCCCCGGCAGGGACAAGGCTCCTGGGCCACCACGTGCCACCACCAAGGCCTGGGGCTGTCCCCGCTGTGTGGGTGCCCCCATCTCCTGGGGCAGGACCGTGGTGAGGGGCAGGATTTGTCCTGAGCTCAGGGGGGCTCAGCGGGCTGGGGAAGGCCAGGAGGGCTGTGAGGGACGCGAGGGTTAAACCCTTTCTCCGTCACGTCTCCCTTCCCTGAACAGACCGAGGCGGAGCGGCAGTGCCCTCCCCACCAAAATTAACTCTCCATCTGTTTCTCCCCGGCTGAGGCTGATGGCTTGTGACAGGGCCTCCTGAACGCAAAGATGTTTCGCCCGGGAAAAAAAAATAAAAATAAAATCTATTACGAGTCGCTCGGAGAGAGGCAGCAACCCTCGCCTTCTGTCTCTCCCCGCTGCTCTCCCGAGGTGCCCACCCCGGGCCAGGGGGCGCAGCCGGGACCCCGAGGGGGGCCGGGGGTCGGGGCAGGACCCGGCGGCCTCGGGGGTGTCCGGGGGGCTCCGAGGGACCCGGGGGGCTCCGAGGCGGCGGGGCCGGGGCACGGGGCCCGAGCGGAGCCTCCGCGGGCAGCGGCTGCCCCCTCCCGGCCGCCGCCGGCCCCGGCTTCGCTCTCCCCGATCCCCCCCCCCGGCACCACCCCGAAAGCGGCTCCGAAACTCGCTGGACCCCCAAAATCTCAGCCCCGGCGGCCCCAGAGAACCAGGCAGCTTCAGTAAAAAACAAAACTTTATTTGGTCCGTCAGAACCTGAGTTTGAAAACCACCCATGGATAATTCGTTATCGTACAGGGAGTACTGATCTGCTTTACAATTGATAAAATAGCCTATGTTTCTGAGGAGCTGGACAGTATTTACAGGGTTAAAAATATTCACAGCTCACAAAGACGGAGAGAAAAAAGTGAAGGACAAATCATCCCGAGGAGGAAGGCGCGGGGAAGAGAGAAAACAGAGCGATGAACAGAGATAACCACGGCCAGGGCCTGGCGCAGCATCCCCAGCCCCTGCCCCAGCCCCTCAGGGCCAGGGGGGGGACAGACGGAGCGGCCGGACAGACCCACAGCCCCTGCTGCCGCAGCCTGCCCCCAGCATCTCCCCCTGCCCCCAGAGCTGGGGGGCCTGGGGA
This sequence comes from Aythya marila, assembly GCF_965140915.1. NCBI lineage: Eukaryota > Metazoa > Chordata > Aves > Anseriformes > Anatidae > Aythya > Aythya marila. The sequence continues at coordinate 4,876,460 of NC_139056.1, read as the reverse complement.
AGGGCTGGGGGCCCCCAGCAGACGTACAGACAGACACACAGCCCTGCCAAGCCCGACGGACACCAGGCCAGCCTCGCCACGAAGCCCCCGTAGGGCCGCAGCAGCGCCCAAGGTTCCTACAAACCTCGGCCTTATGCCGCCTGCCGCCCCTCTGAAGGATGGGGCCCACTGCTTCCTCCTCCCAAAAATCACTCCCTGGGGCAGGGCCACCCGCTGGGTGCTGCTCTCCGGCCCCCGGCTCTGTCCCTGCTGCCCCGTGGCACCGCCGCTGCCCCTGGCCCCGGGGGGCCGCATGGCTTCTCTGCAGGCGCTGCGTCCAGCGGCCGCCTTTGCATAGTAACACTGCGAGGGGGTGGGGGGCACGGGGAATCGCCCCCAGCCCCGCTCGCCACCCCAGAGCAGAGGTGGGGAAGCGCACGCCTTCGTTTCGCCCCGAGGTGGGGTGAACACCGACGGCAGCAGCTCCCTGCGACAGCCCCGTGCCCTTCCCAGCCCCGGCACGGGGTGGGGGGCACCACCCCCGGCCCAGCTGCGGCACCTCGGTGCCCACTCGGTCCTGGCAGCAGACAACGAGGGGGGACGGGGGACACAAGACAGTGGGGAGGGCCCAGGGACAGACGGAGGGTCACACAGACGGACAGACATCAGAGGTATATTCTTTTTTTTGTGTGTGTTTTTTGTTTTTTTTTTTTTTTTTGCAGCGCCAGGGCCCTGGCACCGCAGGAGGGGGCAGAGTCCTGAGCGTGGTGCCTGGGAAGGGCATTGACAGCAACCTCCAGCCCCCCCCCTCTCCTGCAGCCCCCCGCTGCCACGCTGCGTGCCCGGGGCTGGCCGAGGGCAGCGGCCTGGTGGGATCCTGAGATGGCCCCGTGCCCCCAGCTGCTCCTCGTAAAGTGCCGTGGGGGCAGCCGGCAGAGCTGGTCCCGGCCCTGAGAGCTCGCCCCAGCCCCGCGGCGCAGGGCAAAGTGCTCGGCGTGGTGCTCAGGCTCTGCCCCGCGGCTCAGCGCTGACAGCTCGGGGGCAGCCCCAGGCCAAGAGGCTGGGTGAAAATCACAGGGGAGAGGAGCAGGGAGGGGGCAGCGTTTCGTCATAGGGGCCGGGGCCCGTGGAGCCCGGCCACCTCGGGCGTGAGCAGCGGGTTGTGGGTGCCTTTCGTCGACATCCAGTCGTTGAGGAAGGCCTGGGTGGCTTTGCGGTGCGCCAGGCGGTGGGTGATGGAGAAGCCGGCGTTACCCTCCAGCTGGGACAGGATCACCAGCACCTGCCTGCGGAGAGAGTCGGGCTCAGCCTTTGGCCACGCGCTGCAAACCCTCTGCCCCCATCTCCCCCCCCTGCCCCGGGCCCTCCACCAGCACCCCTCGGTGCCCCCACGCTGACCCTCTCCTCCCACCCCTGCCTACCCCGGACCTGTGCAGGGGAGGGACGCTGTCCTGCGTCTTGAGGCTGCCGCGCGTAGAGACGACGTTGAAGCTGTCGGTGCAGTCGCACTGGACATGCAGGTAGGATTTGGGGTGCCGATTCTCCACCACCACGATGAGCCCTGCCCAGCCGTGCGTCAAGTAGTAGCACGTCATCCCCTCACGGCCCTGGGGCAAACGGCACGGTCAGAAGCACAAATCCTCTGGGCAGCCCTGCCTCTAAATCTTAACCCCTGGGCCAGCACCTTCCCCCTCCAGCTGAGCCCTGCCCACCGAGGACACGGCAGAGGCAGGGTCCAGGCTCCCTCTGGCACCGTTGTCCCCTTCCCTGCTGCAGGCACGGGCAGGCCAGCCCCTGCCCTGTGCCACTGCACCCACCTCGTGGCGCTCGCCCTTGTTCTCGGTCAGCAGGATGATGGCATCTGCCAGCGTGGTGGGCTGCGCCTCGATCTGCTCCACCATCACCTGGCGGGAGCTGTAGATGGCCAGGATGTAGCTGGAGTAATCGGTGGCCGGCCGGCTGCTGGTGGGACTGGAGGCTGTGGAGAGGACAACACGCAGAGGGGGAGATCACCGAGACCATCCCCAAGCATCCAGGAGCGGGGACTGACTGCACTGCAGCGCACGTGGGCAACCTCCACCCCCAGCAGGCTCTTCCCATGGCGAAGGTCGAGGTATTTTAGCACCTCCGCCTCCCCCAGCAGCCCCACGGGCAGGGTACCCAGCCCCTTACCCTGGGCGGTGGCGGCGGGGCCGGCCAGCACCGTGCTCCAGTGGTTGAAGGCACAGCACACGACGGCGTACTCGCCGGGCTCCAGCATCACGTCGCAGTTGACGAATTTCTTGACGGCCCGCTTGCTGTGAGCCATCAGCCGGCCCAGGCTCAGCTTGTTGCCACTGGTGAAGGTGGCGCGGAAAACCATGATGCACAGATCCAGCAAGTGGCTGTCCACCGTGTCCGACCGCCTGCGCCCCCAGGGGAGAAAGGCAGGCATCAGCTGGGTGCTGCCCCGCAGGGCAGAAAGGCAGACCCACAGTCCTCCCCCTGCCCTGGGGGCCGCCCAGGAGCTGCTGCCTGGGTTTGGGTTTTGGGTTTTCGTAAGCCACGAGGATCAGAGAAATGCCAGCGGAGGCTCATCGCCGAGTTCTGCAACCCCGTGGGATGGTGTGGGGTGAAGAGGTGGGATGGGGACAACTTCAGGCATTTCTCCCAGGGCTGGGTTGCCGCCTGCAGCCCTCGCGTTGCCTTGCTCACCTGCTGCCCTCCTGGAAGAGGGCAAACTCCAGGGTGGCACGCTCCAGCACCGTCAGCGACGTCACCGTCACCGGCCCGTTGGCCTTGTTGGGGAACATGCCCTGCACACGCACCTCGTGCCAGTCTGAATGGAGCTTGCAGATATCCACCGAGTCAAAATACCTGTGGGGAAGCTGGGCTCAGCACCAGGGGGGTCCTCTGCGGGTGCGCTGCTCTGCCTCGTGCCCCAACAGGCTGCAGCTCACGCAGCCAGGAGCTGCGGGCACCGGAATGTCACCCGCCTCCCCCTGGGGATGCCCGGCCCTGCAAAGGGACTGGGAGAGGAGTTACAGCTCCAGGGACCCACTGATGCCCACCACACCCTGTGGCTTTTGGGGCTTTGCCTCCCCTGAGCAAAGGGGTCCCCACGACCCTACATGAAGCACCCCACAGCCCCCCCCCGGTCACGCTGTCTGCTCCCACCCCCCAGCCTCCACCTCCCGGGTGTTACTGTACTTAATGAAATCGCTGTACTCCATCCAGAAGACCCCCTCGCTGTTGTCTTGGGGCATCAGGTCGTGACGGAGGGGAGCAGGCCAGTGGGGCCACTCGTCGGACCAGCTGCCGTTCCAGGAGAAGCGGCCCCAGGGGTTTCGGAGCCGCAGGAGTCTGGGGGACGGGGAACAAGAGTGTCAGAGGCCCAGGAGTAAAGAGGCTTTCTCCTCGGGCTGCTGCACTGCCAGCCCCCACGCCGTGCCCACCTGAAGCCTTGGACATCCCGCAGGTCCAGGATGGAGTAGGCGTGCCGCGGACGCAGCCCCATGCTCTCATAGGCCACGTCGTCCACCTTCATGTTGCCCCCGCCGCAGGACGCGCCCATGAGGAACCTGCAGAGGGGACAGCAAAAGGCTCAGCATCCTGCAAGGCGCGGGGGGAGCTCGTCCCCATCACTGGAGGCACGGGGCAGGCTCCCCGCAGCGGGCTCCTGTGCATTCCCTCTGCAACCACACCGCAAACTCCTCCGGAGCAGGGCCCCGACCCTGCTGGCCGTAGCTCAGCCTGGGCAGCAGCGAGTTTCCTCCATCCCCTCGGGTTTCTGCTGAGCCCAGGCTCCACGGTGAGCTGCTCTGAGCAGCGGGGTGCTTGGCTGGCTCCCAAATAACACCAGACGGACAGGGCAGGGCTGCCCTCCCCGCGCTGAATCCCCCGTCCCTTCCCACCTGCAGGGCTGGGAGCCCCGTCCGTGCACAGCGGATCTTTGCCCAAACCTTCCCCATTTTGTGCCAGGCCCTGGGGTCCTGCCAAGGGCGTTGCTGCTGCACACTGACAGGAGCAACCCTGCCTTCAGCCATCCCCCCAAAAATCACAGTGACTTCCATGGTGCAAAGCTAACCTAACCGCCTTCCTGCTCCTCCTGCTGGGGCGATGAGCGGGAGGATTTTGCTTTTGCTTTGTCTCCAATAGCCCGAACAAATGCCCAGGTAGGGGCAGCAAAGATGCCAGGTACGGGTGGGAGACGTGCAGGGCGCAGGACTCCACAAGACAGAAGACTCGAAGCGCAGCAAGCGGGCTCGATGCCAGCCACTTCCAAACTGTGAGGTAGCGGTAAGCGAGCAGAGGGAAGTTCACCAGGGGTTTAATTATGGATCAGAATGAACCAAAGGAGACCCCGCTTCACAGAGCTCGGAGGGGGGGCTCTGTCAAGGCTTCAGACAAACGCCAGGTGCGATGGACTCCCCCATTAACGCACTAGGACCTCTCCTCCGAGCCCCTGCAGGTGAGTGCAGCCCCCTCGCCCCCCTCTCCGAGCGTCCCTGCTCCTGCCACGGCGCCCTCCTGCCTCGTCTTACCCAGCCTCCTTAGAGCTCAGCATTTTGGCCCAGATGAGGTCAGTGTCAATGGGCTCCTCGCGGGGGTTAGTGGAGCTGACCTGCAGCATCAGGCTCTCGCAGGGGGCACCCGTTAGTGTAGCCAGGCCTTCGATAGCGCGCCCCGCCTGGAGGGCAAAGTACGAACCATGAAGCTTGGCCAGAGCCTTCTCAATGAGGGCGACCCACAGCTGCTTCCTCTGGGCCTGGGGAGAGAGACAGAAACACGTCAGGAACCCGGGCAGGAGATGGGAAGGCAACAGGACCCTGCACTGTCTGTCCAAGTGGTTTAATTCCCACTTGGGAAGACGTCCTGGAGCTGATGTGTAACGGGTGCCTGGATGCCGACACGGCCGCGCCTTAGGTTTTCTACCCAGTAGCACCAGGCCCTTTCCTTCCATCCACCTGGATTTTAAAATGTTCAGTAATGGAAACGGGCACTGAGCACATCTCCCACACACACATTGCTGCGAACAAAACCCACCGCGCATTTGGTGAAGGAGGCTGCCTAGAGCACGCGTGGCCGTGGGACCCATCCCATTACACCCATGGCACTAGGAGGCTGCTTCAAGGACGAGCTCCAAAAACCTCTGTGCAGACATGAAAACTCCCCCGGTTCCATCCCGGGGACAGCAGCAGGATGTGTTTTTGCAGGGGGAAACTCCTCCTGCAGTCCCTTCGCTCCAGGCATCGATCTTGGCATTGCCGAACTGAGGACAGACGAGGTGCAGGAGCTGCATTACGGCACCCAGAGCTCTGCAGAGCCTCCGCCAGCCCCGTGGCGTGGGCTCAGCTCCGCACGCAGCCCTCAGAGCCCTGCCCGAGCCACCACTGTGGGTCCTCAGCGTGCTGCAGGCCGCGGTCACCAGCGATGCTTCACCCCTTGTCCTGGGAGGAGACGCCTCCTGAGGACGAGGGAGCCAAGAGGGGATGTGGAAGCTGCAAACGGAGGAGCGTGGGAGGTGAGGGGACATTTGGTGGCCTCCGTGTCTCCAACAAATCCAGCTCAGCTGGCGATATCAAGCACAGCTCGGAGGGCAGCAGGGTGAAGCAGCGGTGCGTGTGGGACCGCGTGCGGCTCACAGGTGGCAGCCAAGAGTTGGGAGAGGGATGGAAGGCAGCGAGGCAGCTTCCTGACGGGTAAAGAAGGCTTGGAAGTGCCTTTCTTGGGTTTGTTTTTGAATCCCCCACTCAACCAAAATTCACGTTGCTTACTCCTGCCCGAGAGGCAGTCACTGAGCTCTGCTAAGAGCCTGATTTCCTTCAGTTTTATAACCCCGTGTTTCCTCTTTTAGCCCCACGTTCAGCTCATGCACCTCAATGCTCCACACAAAAATCTCATGATGATTCCGATGCAGCTGGAAACAAAGGCGAGGCAAGCCCAGCCCACATGAAAACCTCCAAGTTCCAAAAAAAACAACCAACCAAACAACAAAAAAACCACAGCTTGAAATTGGTAAGAGGGAAAATAAAGCTCTGCTGCCCCACGCCCCTGCCCCAGGGCTGGGCCACCTGCACACTGCGGGGAGGAGAGCTCAGAGCAGGGGAGCTGCAGCAGCATTAGGGTTCCCCAGGTACTCGTTGCCAGGCCCTGTCCTCTGATTTCTGCCTGTCCTCTGCTTCTGTCCTCTGATTTCTGCCTCTGCAGCCCGGCTCAGGGCCCCGTGTGTTTTAAAGCAGGGTCTGGATTTCAGAACCAAGTCAAAGCCCATCGTCCCCGTCCCTCCTGCTGACGGCAGCCCTGCGGTCCGCGTGGCAGATCTGTGCAGCCTGAGCTGCAATGAAGACGTTCTCAGTCTCCTTCATGGAAATGATCCCAGCAAGCGCCCCCGGGCCTGGCAGGCAGGGCAGAATGCGCAGTGACGTCCCGGAGCGGCTCAGGGAGCTTCTTTAATCCTAGCAGATGCCACCCGAGTGTGCTCAGAGCCACCGGGCACTGGCTCGAAACAGGCTGCTCTGTTGTGTCCCCTCCCTCCCCGCCGCCCCTCCCCGGCACAGCCAAGCTGCCAGCCCTTCCTGCCGAGCAGAGGAACAGCTTTCGCTCAGCCCCTCTCAGCGCACAGCCACGGAGGTAGCAGAGTTCCCTTTTGTGTGCAGAATAAAGATGTCTTCCCCTGCTAGCGAGCTGGCCTGCAATGCAGAGAGAAGTGATGGAGAAAAAAAAAAAAAAAAACGCAGAAGAAACTTCTCCGCTGCAGCCTGGAAAACGCCAAAAGCGGCCTAAAATGAGTTGATGGGATGGCCTCAAAGACACATCGCAGCTGTGTCTCTTCCCACTCCACTGCCTTCTCCTGGGCTTGGGGACGAGCCCCCCTTCCCCCAGAGCAGTGCCCACCCCGTCCTGATCCCCTGTTCCCCCCCTGGGGCTGCTGACCTGTGAGAAGAGGAGGTACCCGCACTCGTCGCAGGGCAGCATGTCGTCCACCAGCACCGTGGTCCACGTGCCGTCCTTGCACAGCCGCACCTGGTAGGCGCCCTCGGGGCACAGCGTCCTCGTGATCATCACCCTCTCCACCAGCTCCGGCCGCTCGGCCAGCACGGCCAGGGCGCTCAGGAACCTGCCCGGGGGACGGGGCTGGGCTCAGCGGGGTGCGGGTGGGCGGCAAAGCCCCTGCCCAGCCGCCCAGCACAGGGGGAAGGGGATGGGCAGAGGGTGGGCACGTGCCCGGGGTGTAGAAATGGGGTTGGGGAGGGCTGGGGGGCACGATCCGGGTCCGGACGGTGGGGGATTGGGGCAGGAGGGTGTTGCCCCGGCTCTCGCCTCCTTACCAGCAGTTTCCCAGCAGACCCTGGAGGATATCCGAGGACCTGGGCGTCCGGAACACCGACCACTTCAGCAATCGGTCTTTGAAGATGCTACAGTTGATTTCGTGGGGTCGCAGCCACTGCTTCACCCGCTGCTGCACGCTGTCACCTTCCGGGAATCCCACAGACTTGGGCCCAGGGTGGAAGCTGTCATCTACAAAATTGACTTTGTTCTGCGAGAGCAAAAGGCAAGGCACGGCATCAGTGCGCAGCTGTGTGGCACGCAGCTCCCCGGGGCCTCCGGGAACGGGGCTGGCTTGGAAAGCCACACGTCAGTTTGACCCCTCGGGGCTCCCGACTGCATCTCCAATCTGCCTGTGTGTGTTTTAGGGGAACCTCCCCGGGCAGGGAACATCTCACACCTCACGCTGGTGCTAAAATTTGGGCGGTGGGGGCCCTTGGCCGCCTCTACGAGTGGCGAAGCCCACGAGCAGCAAGGCTCTGAGGAAGCACCTGGCAACCAAGCGCTCCTCGGTCCGAGCCCGTGCCACGGGGCGAGACCCCCGGGGCGGCCCCAGGCGCTGCTGGCACAGCCCAGCCCCGTGGCACAGCTCCGCACCGTGCCAGCAGCGCCTTCCACAGCCAGATTCAGCCCAAACCAAGCTGGCAGCTGCAGAGCCCTCGCTCCCAAGCCCGATTCCACCCGCCACCGAGCACTGAATAAAGTCGGGTGGGCTAAACAGCAAATAACCCCACAAATACCCCCAAATATTAGCCACGGACGTAGGATGGGAGCGCAGAACTTCCCCAAGGGCAGAAGGATGGCTTTTTCGGACAGTTTAACACAGGGTGAAGTAAGAACTGGGATTTCTTTGTTACCGTTAATTATATGGAATTAACTTCTTTCAGCAGCAGCCCTCTCTGATTTAACCGAGCTGTGCTCACCACGCCAGCGTTCGCTCTGCCTCTTGTGTTGCAATCCCGGCTCAGTGATGCGAACATTTCCTACCCGGTGCCTCAATTAGTGCTCCCAGCTCCTGCTCCGCAGAAGGGTGTTTTTCAGCTAGTAGCTGTCACCACTCCCAGCCGAGGCCACAGAGAGTCCCGAGGCTTTGCTGCCTTTCCCCAGGGGTGCAGCAGGCGCTGCAGCTGGCAGGGTGCACGCTGCCAAGCGCTGGGCAGGACGCTCAGCAGACACTGCCAGGCACATGCACGGTCCCCTTGGGGCAGCGAGGCTGCCGCTTGTGTCCCCTGCGAGGGGATAAACCCGCAGACAGGAGGGCTCTGCGGGCAGAAGTGGCAGAGAAGGCGCGGGCAGGCAGAGCCCCGGGCTGTGCTCCTGGTGCCGTGCCCGCTGCCGCCTGCTGCTGTGCAGAAAGGGGAAGGACGTTGGGTCGGACGAGAGAGAAATCACGAGATGGGGATGAGCAAGAAGGGGAACAGCACGAGACAGGATGCAGCAGCCCGGCGCCAAGGGGAAGAGGTCAGCCCTGCCTCCTCCCAGCCGGGCGAGAAATGATAAAGCTGAAAACTGGGGGCCAGGCACCGGGAAGCACGGGGACAGGCGCTGCCAGGACAGCAGAGGAGGCAGCGATCCCTGCAGGGAGCACAGCTGCGAGTCGAGCTGCTTCCCCCGACGCACAGAGACTTTAAAAAGGCAGAAGATTTGGCCAGCCCGATGCTCTCCTCCAGGGGAAGGCTGAGCAGCGCTGCTCCCACCAAACGCAGCCGCCAGAAGCAAGCTTTGAGGCTCCTAACATCCTTCAGGCCCGACTCCACCGCACAGAAGGGCTGCTCCCTGCCTCCACAACAGGCCGTCCACTTGCTTAGAGGGGGCTATGCAGAATCAGGGTCTCCCCGATATAAAGAGCCTGTTAGCCACGGGCACGCAGCAACCAGAACACCACAAACAGCCCCAAACCAGCATCACTCAGCAGCTTCCTTCCCCAGTCCAACGCCTCCAAGGGCACTGGTGAGAGCAGCACAGCCCCGGCCGTGGGAGCGCTCCTCGGCCCGCGCAGGGAGAGCCTCAACGCTGCGTCAGAGCGGGACTGCGGCTCCCTTCCCATCTGGTCCTGAAGAGCTGCAGGCTCGCTCCAGGAGGAGGGCAGGGGAAGAGCAGCGTTCGCAGGAGCATCGGGTGCCGCTCGGGGCAAAAACGGGGCCAGCAGAGCACTGCTGGAGACTGAAGCCCAGCCAGAAACTTCACACTGGGAGGGAGAGGCACTAGGGCATGCTCCTGAGACCCCCACCTGAAGGCAGGATGCAGCCAAACCTCAGCTGTCCTTCCCCAGACGGGGCTGAGCCATTTGCAGGCACAGCTGCGCATTCGCAAACACCAAAACCAGCAGGCTGAGCAGCCCCAGGACAGCTGAACGAAGGCAGGACTTTGGGAGCCTTGAAAACCCCCGGCACAGACGCAGCGGCAGCAGTGTCCTTTGCCTGCACACGCAGTGCTCTGCAGCACCCCGATTCCTGCACCCCCCGCACGCCCTCCTCCCCAGCCCTCCTCACCCTCGGACAGGCAGGGACTGTGCTGATCACCCCGTAACGTTCCCTTCTCTCTCAGCTTTAAAACACTTCCAGGAGCCAGATAACTCTCTGACCTCCTCACCCTTGGGTGGGTGGTGAATGGGATGGGTCACCTTGGAGCGCCCCTTCACCCTACAGACCCCCCCCCGTGGATTTCAAATGCCCCATTTCAGGGTTTCCAGCTGGCACAGGCGAGCAGCTCCCCTGCAACCTCTGTCCCCAAGCCCCACCGGGGCCCTGCCCGCGCTGAGCACCCTCCCGGGGCGTTGAGATGGGGCCTCCCCGGAGCGAAACCAGCAGCAAGCCCCGCTCAGCCCGCGCTCACCTCCCTGCAGAAGGTCACGATGTTTTCCCACAGCGCCTTGGCCTCGCCCTCGTCCGTCTGCCTCCTCTTCTCCACGTGCATGCTCTCCCTCCTCTTGAGGGCCTTGAGGCCCTTGCGCTGGGCCACGTAGTGCTGCGGCGTGTGGCAGGCGGCGCAGTGCTTGGCCTTCAGCTCGTTGAGCAGGGTGCAGGCGGGACAGGCCCACTGAGCCGGCCTGTCCTGGGCTCCGGGCAGCGGGGACGGGAAGAGGCGAGCGACCTTGCGGGCGGAGGGGGCCTTGCTGCCGCAGGAGGGGCAGGAGCCCTTGTCGCCAGCGCCGCAGTCGGGGCAGCGGGGGGACGGCTCGCCCTGAGCGCCGTGCTCCTGGAAGCCGTGCAGCTTGGAGGAGCCGCAGGCTTTGCACTTCTGGGCCACGGTGGGGTTCTTGAGGGTGCACTTGGAACACGACCAGGTGGTGAAGTCGGGGCTGGAGGGGCTGCAGGGGGTGAACCTCACCAGGTCCCCCGCCAGGTTGATGGTGTCGCTGCCTTTCTGCGTGCCGCAGGCCTCGCATTTGCTGGCGCCGGAGGAGTTGAGCAGGGAGCAGGCGCTGCACTTCCAGTGGGACGGGCTGACCTCCATCTCCTCCTCCAGCACGCTCAGCCGCTTGGTGGACAGCAGCTCCTGGAAGCGGGCAGCGGGGGCGCCCCGCGCCTGGCCCTGCGGGGACCCCTTCTGCCCCGCCGCGCTCGGAGCCCCGGGCTGCGGCGCTTCGGGCCCCGGCATCTGCAGCTGCGGGGGCACCTCGCGGCGGCTGCGGGGCACGGGGTTGTTCTGGAGCCCCGGGGAGAAGGGACTGAAGGCTGGCATCTTCTGGGCCTCTTGTTCCATAGCCACCGGGCCCTGCGCGGCCACGGCGTCGCCCTCAGAGACCTCTGCAGGGACCAAAGGCTGCGGGGTGGAGGGGGCCATGTGAAAGCCCGCGGGGGTGATGACTTCAGGGACGACCAGCGCCTCTGGAGGGATCTTGGGCAGGGAGAGCTTGCGCGGCCCACCGCAGGCCGAGCAGGAGTTGGCCACGGGCGTGTTGTGCAGCGTGCAGCGCTGGCAAGCCCAGCCGCTCTCCGGCTCCCCTTCCTCGGGGCTCTTCCCCTCCGACTCCTCGCTGCTGCTCTCCACCTTGGCGGCCTCCTCCCGGGACGTGCCCTTGGGCTCCACGAGCACGGCGGGCTTGGGCAGGACGCCGTTGATGACGGGCAAGGGGGAGCCGCTGGGCCCCGGCTCCGGGGTGAAGCCGCACACCTCGCAGGTTTCTTTGCCCAGAAAGTTCCTGAAGGTGCAGCGGGCGCAGGCCCATTTCTGCTCCTCCACGCTCAGGCGCAGGATGTGGTTGAGGTCCGGCTTCTGGCGAGGGGCCTCGCATATGGAGCACTGCCGCTGGCCGACGGGGTTGAGGAAGGTGCAGCGGGTGCAGGACCACTCGCGCACCGCAGCCATGGAGCCGGGAGAGTGGGAGTTGCTGGAAGAGAGCAGAGGACAGTGTGAGGGTGTTAGAAATGGCTCAGTCTTCACAATAAACATTCCTCACAAGGGTGAGGGCAGGGCCGCCAGGTACGCGTTTTTCCCAGGCTGGCCCAGGCAGGGTTTTGCTTCCAGGAAGGGAACAAAAAGCAATGCAGTCACTGCTCTCCAGGCACTCGCTTCTCTGGCACTGACAGCGTTTCCACAAGTGCATGGCCACGGGCCAGCTTCCACCCCCAGCGCTTCGGGAAGGGCACAAACAGCAGCCCCGCAGCCCCGCTGAGCCCTCTGGTGTCCGTGGGGATGAACCCAGGTGAGCGAGCCCCACGCGGCTGCACCCAGCCCCTACCCACAACTGCTTTGCCCCCCTCTGGCTTGTCTGTAATGCCGAGGCAGCTCCTGTGTGAGACAGCCGACTGCCGGGAGAAAAGGCAGCCGTGGGCAGAGGCAGAGCCGAGCTCAGGGAGCTGGGGGATCGTGGCTGCAGGAAGGGGACACGGGGAGGGCAGGGCGCCCGGCTGGCACGGGCATGCAGAGCTGGGAGCCACCCGTGCCTCTGCTTGGGAACGCCCAACCTGCTTTGCCTTCTTTCTGCTCCCGGTGTCGGCTCTCTCCCTCTTTCAGGGTCTCTCCAGCCCCCCTCCCTTGCACTTTCTGCTCGTGCAGACACAATTATCTGTGCCAGGGGGAACAAAACTGCTGACACAGGGCAGCTCAGCAGCTCCTGCCCCCCAGCCTCCAGCAGAGGCAGGAGCTTTCAGCCCAGCAGGCTCCAAGGGCGCTGCCTCCCCGCTCCAGCCCCACTTCTCCGGGAAGCGGAGCAGCCGTGGAGCACCAGCCCTCGATTCCAACCCCTGGACCTAACGTGGGAAGATGTCCAACACATGCCAGAGCACCTCATTGTAGGGCAGAAACTGATGTTTTTAGGCAGGTTCAATTTTCAGAAAGCAAACAGCAGCGGCAGCACCAGCTCCTGAGGGGGACCTCTGGGCACAGGGAGAGCAGCTCCCCTCAGGGGCCTTCAGGAAGGCGATGCCCCGCTCGCACACAGGTTAAGGAGTGGCCGAAGGAACCTCAGCCCTGCTGCTTGTCCTCTGCTCTGGGTAATTTCCTGCAACTTCCAGTGAAGGTGGGGCTGAAACAGAGTTTCCTGCTTCCTCCTCCTTCACACGAGGACCGGAGAGCTCTCCCCCACGTAAATGCACCGCACGAGAGCCAAGCCTAAAGCCCCGGACACGCAGGGAGCTGCTCCTCGCCCTGCTCCCCTCCCAGCCCCCAGCCCCTGCCCCGTGTGCCACAGACCCCCGGCAGGGCCGACCCTGCAGGAGGAGCCTCCAAGCCCTCAGCTGTCCTGGAGCAAGGAACCCGCAGCTTAAATCACGGGGGGTCACCACCTTCCTAGCACCCCTCCGAGGCTCAGGTTCGACCCAACGCAAACGGGAACAAAGAAGGGAAAGAAACCCTTCTGTGCCGCAGAGGACGGGTGCAGAAAGCTGGGAGATGCCCACGGAGGGAACGTGCTCCTGGCTGGCCTCCAGCATCCCGGGCAGCAGCACCTGCACGGCCGGCTCCCCGAGGCAGCGAGCTGACTGCATTGCAGCAGCGGGGCCTTGCGGGGACAGCGGCTGCAGCAGGAGCCACCCGGGGGGGAGGAAGGTCCCCTCCGGGGCTGGGGACATGGGACACCCCCAGGAGTACCCCAGCAGCAACCTGAGCACGTCCCCAACCCGTGCTCCTGGAGACCAGCCCTCCCTCACGAGATCAGATGCAACCTTCAAATCCCTCCTTAAATCAAATGTTTCTCTAAATAAAGCCCGAACCCAAGAAATCCATTTTATTTCAAGAGAGAGCTCGAAAACTCACGCACCGTGCCTTCCCAGTTTGAACTTTACAAGGTATTTATTTACCGGAGTCCTTTCAAGAACCTTTCCCAGCTAAAAGAAACACAAACATTGATTTTTCTGCCTGAAGTCCTGCAGCTGTGAGCCCCTGCGCAGCGCTCTCCCCGTGGCAGCACCGTGCCCAGAAACGTCTGAAAGGAAAAATCAGCCTTCGGGAAGGGAAGGGAAGGGAAGGGAAGGGAAGGGAAGGGAAGGGAAGGGAAGGGAAGGGAAGGGAAGGGAAGGGAAGGGAAGGGAAGGGAAGGAACCGTGTGCCCAGCTCCGGCAGGGGCGGGGAAACCAACGGGGCCGCCAAGGGCACCGCGATCCTGTCACATCCACTCCCCTCACCGGCTGAGCCGCACCGAACCACGGGCATCAGCAGAAAGCAAGCAAGGGCTGGCAGCAACCCGCACCACCCGCACCACCCGCAGCCATCCCGCGTTGTGCTGCGGGAGCCCCGGCCCCAAAACCAAGCCCTCGGAGCGCGTCGGTGCCGCTTACCGCAGCTCGGCACCCTGCAGCCACCGCTCCTCCTGCTGCATGAACCACGCTGGCCAAGGCTTCTGGCCACGCAGCCACGGGACCGTGGCAAAGCACCGTGCCCCTTCCCGGAGCAGCAGAGAGAAGGAGAAGCCCGGGATGGCCGAGGCAAGACGGGTCCCACCAGCGGGCACAGCGAGGCGGGCGGCATCGCCGGGTGTGCTTGATGTGCACCCAGCGGGGAGCTGCAGGCTCGGGGAGGCTGCACGGCTTCACTCGGCCGGGCAGGAGCTCCAGGCAGCAGAAGGGAGGTGGCAGCAGGACGCTGCAGTGCTCTGCCCTGCTGCTGAGCTGCCTGCGCTCTGCCCCGAGCTCTGCTCCTGGCCGTGGGGAGCTGCTGCCTCTCCCCGGCTGGGTCCCCCCACCCTGCTGTGCCATCCACCCGCTGCTGGGACCTCCAGGCTTTCTCCTCTGGCAGCTCTGAGAAAAACCAAAGCCTCCCAGAAGAGCTTGCCTTTGGACACCTCTTGCTTTCGCTGCTCCCCTGGGGGTCTGGAAGTCCCCTGGCAGCAGCAGGGTGGTGAGCTCTGGCAGGGAGCTCCCTGCTCGCTCGCCCCCAGGGAGGCTGGCACGCTTTGTGGGGTGTCCCACAGCCACACAGCTCGGGTGGGAGACACAGAAACGGGAGAGGATGTGGGCAGGCACCTTGGGAGATCCCAAGCAAGCCCCTGATCCTCAGCCTGCTCCTGTCAGGACCACACTTGGTGGCAGCAGCCCCTGCCCCACGGCTCCCCTCACCTCTCACAAAGGGGCTGGCAGGAGGAGAAGCCCCCCCGCAGCCAGTCCGAGCCCTGCACTTCTCCCATAAAACCCATCTGGCTCCTCTCCTGGCAGGCAAGGAGCCTGCGTGAGAAAACCCAGCCATGTACCCCCCGAGCCCAGCTGCTGTACGACAACACACGCTGCAGCCCCAGAAAACACAACGGAGATGCACATCGCCTGCTGTCTCCCCATGCGGGCGATGGGTTTCTCCCCAAACAGCCACCTGCAGAGCCCCCCGCCCAGGAAAGGGCTTTTTCCTGGGGAGGAGGCACTTGGCAGGGGCAGAGGCAGAGGGCACAGCCTGCAGGGAGGCACAGCCCGGCTCAGCTGAGCTCGTCCTGGTGCCGCAGGGCCCTGGCTCCCACGCAGCCAGCAGGCAAGCCGCAGCTCTCTGCCACCTGCGGGTGTCAGCAGGGACCAAAGGCATTTCTGGAGCCTCACCGGAGCAGGGCAGGACAGGACAGGAAGGAACAGGGAAGAATTCCTTGTTCTGGCAAATTTTATTTATTTAATTGTTGCTGGAGAGCAGCAACAATTAATTCTTTTTGTTCCCAGGGGAGGAGGTGCTGCCCACGGAGCCGAGTCCCTCTCGCAGAGCCAGGCAAGGGCCATCAGGCTGGGTCAGGGGAGGTGTCAGCAGACGGACTGGCAGAGCAACACAGAGGAGCTCAGCAGGGACTTCCCAATTTTTCCTGACTTCTAGAGGAGCATCAGTGGAGAAAAGCAGCCTCTGATTCATGCCTCGAAACCTCCGAGGCTACAGAAGTGCTTGCACCATGCAGTCAGGGCAGGTTGCTTCAGTATTTCCAAATCCTGCCTCTTCAACTCCTCCAAAGCAAGCCAAGAAAATAAAGGGGACTGAAACACCAGCGACCATCACCCAACACAGAGGTGCAGCCGGAATTACAGCGCCAGGAGGGAGCTGCCCCTCTGCGCTCCCCTCCCGATTTCCACCATCGCCGTTCTTCAGCTGAGCGAGAGGAGAGGCCACAGGGAGCCCTTCCCCACGCTCACCCCTGCTTTGTTGGAGGCTCCTATCAAAGCAAGGACGGGAAGCAGGGCACCGAGGCTGCTGCAATGTCACCCACGTGCCCGCAGAGCAGGGCCCCGGCTGGCACCCCAAACCCGCGAGCAAAAGCAGCAGCACACTGCAGGAGCAAGCACCGAGCTGCTTCAGGAGGCCAGACTTATCCCAGGGAAACTCAGCTCCAGAAGGGACTTCTGGAGGTTTCCAGACCAACCTCCTGGCTCCTGGCTGGGTCTCGGAGAAACCCTTGCCAGGCAGATCCTCCAGGGCAGGCCGGGGCTGGGGCTGTGGGCTGAGCTCCAGCGGCACCGCTCTTGTTCCTCAGGTCTGCTGGAAGGGAACCACGGTGGCTACAGCTGCAGAAATTCATCCTTTTGCTGAAGCAGTTGATGAAATAAAGACTTTTTGAACCTTCCGTGCTAATCTTTGAGGACTCCGGAGTTTCGTTATAGATTTATACCTGCCCTCACTACAGAGTTACTCCAGGACAAACCCAACTGGCTTGCAGGAAGCCAGCTTGGATGGGGGGGGACAAAAGGCAGCTGAGGGACCAGCGTGTCCCACTTGTCACACCCTGCCCCAGGCAGGGCTCCCCGGCCTTCGGGAGGTCCCAGTGCAGTGCTGGGGCTTCTGGCAACTGCTGGGACAGGGCGATCACCCCTGGGCAGAACCCAGCATCTTCCCCTGCTCACAGCTGGCACTGATGCAAGGCAACTGGACTTGTTCTGGGCAATAAAGCAGCGGCGGCACAGGCGGGTTGTTCATCAAAGTAGAAGGGAGGAAAAAAAAAAATCTAATTTTACAGCAGAAAACCATGCAAGGGTGAGCACCTGAAGGTGAACGGGGCCATCAGAGACCCGTAACAGCACGTAACCCTTCCCTGAGAGCGCCAAGGGGCTCGGACAGACACCACGGGTTTTCCAAGCTGCTGAAACACCCCGGTTTGTGGGAATTTCTCAGTCCCATTGCACCAGATCTCCTGTGGGTTCTTGCAGTTTCCACGCTTTTCCCACGCTGGACACAGCTGGCAAAGTGCTCAGACAGCTCCGCTGTGCTTCACTGGCCAGGGAGAGAAGAGGCTACAAGTTTTAATAAGAAGGTTCCCAGGGGAAAACAGAACTGCACTAATGAGAAGCCTGACAGGAAAAAAAAGAAAAAAAAAAAAACAACACACAGGCCCCAGCTAACTGGAATTGATTCAGCAGGGTATTTCTGTAGCAGCCAACAAAACCACAGAAACTGCTCTCCAACTGCAGCTCTCCCTGCCGCTTGCTTTGCAGGCACCTCCTATAACCAGGGCTCGCCTGCCCTAAAACAGACAGATGTTAGGGGTGAGGGGGGCAGTTTGCCACAGGATGGGGGAGAAACGATTTCCAAGGCAATGTCAGCGAGTCCAACTGCTCGCAAAGGATGCGAGTGGAGCAGAGAGGGTGCTCCCCGACCCTTCGCTGGCTGTGCCAGAGGAAAGCCCCAGGAAAGCTGCTGAGAGCCGGCTGGGAAATGGGCAGAGGCAGAAGCCCAGCAGGGACAGAAGCAGCTTGAAAGCTCCTGTCAGGTGCATCAAAACCTGGCTTGGATGAAGGATGGAAGGTGAGGAGACCTTCATCGCTCGGAGAGTCCTTTACAGGGCTGAAATCCCTGGCTGGGCTTGGCCTGGGAAAAGGAGAAGAGGAGCAGAGTCTTTGAAGGCTTCAGCCCATCTGAATACGTGGGCACTGCAGCTCCTGGCTTGCTGCTGCTGCTGCAGGAACGCGGAGCAGCCCAAAGCAGCCCGGCTGGCAGGAGCACGCCGCACACTCCCTTTGCCCGGAGGGTGCAGACACCCAGGCAGCAGCATCCCGACCCGGCGTGCTGGAGACGTTTATCAATCTCCACGCGAAATCTTCAAAGCAGAATCCGAATCTGGAAGGCTTGCCCCGTGAGAAAAACAGGAGGTGCATCATTAGCCTTCGGTATCCCTTAATTGCTTGGGTGTCAGAAGATGCTATCTGGGAAGGAAACCAGCTCGGCCAGCACAGCGCCCTGCAGAGACAGGGCCATGCGCAGAGGCTCCTTTGTAGAGAAAAGGTTACCCAAATTTCTGCCCGAACAACAAGAAGAATCCCTGGGGATATGAAAGAAAGAGGCAGAAAGTGTTTCAAGGAGGCTGGCGAAGTCCAAGCCCTGCCTTTGATCAAACGCTGTGAGCTTTTGCAAGCCCTGGGCTCCCTCCCTTCAGAAGAGGGAGCGGGTACGTACCCTCACCACGCCTGCTAGTGCTGCTGCTGGTCCTCAGCTCAGCTACTTCATTTAGTTTTTCCTATTTATTTTTTCCTAAATTTTCCTATTTTTGGGGTATCTGAGGAGATTAAGAGCAAACAGTATTAAGATCCAATCGCATCCAAGTCCTGCACCCCGAGGAAGATTTATGTGCCATTAACTCAGCCCAGCATCTCACCCTGGCTTAAACAGGTTTGACAACGGCTTAATAGATTGATTTTGCTTGAGGTGGTGCTGAATTAACGACCTCAATCCATGCCTTGCCTTATACAAGTGCATTTCCTCACCGACTTTGACTAAAATCCACATACAGCGGATATTTGAATCCACTTAAGGGCAAACACACAAGAGGAGGTACACTGGTTTTACAGTTTTATTCCCAGTTTCATGAAATTGGAGAAATTTGGGTGTAGAAGGGCTCCCTACTGACACCCCGCTAGTGCTAAAAGCTTTGGGAGCGCCTCAGCGTGCGTGCAGCCCCACGAAAGCTGCACTTTCAGAGCAAAAAGGACCCAAATCCTCCAGCAAACAGCACAACAAGCCAAGAACTTACTTTCTTATTGCTAAAAAAAAATAAAATCTTTTTCAACAGATCAATAAGGCTCACCACAGCCACGCACAAGAGCCCTTGTGCTGCACCATCCTCGGCATCCTTACAAATGCTGGAGCCAGCAGAGAGCCCAGGCCTCCAGCAGACCGACAGCGCCGTCGCGCTGGGTGCCGCGGCTTCAGCGTCCTCAAGGCACAGAGCAAGGATGCACGTGGGGAACGTGAGCTTTGGCCTGATAAAATTTGGTTCAGTTACCTTGCATTTATTTTTTTTTGCTTTTTTAATCCTTACACTCCATCTTTGGACTGAAGAGTCTTCCAGAAAGTTTCCCACTTAAAATAAAGTCACCCAGCAAAATTTACAAGCAACAGAAATGGGGGAAGGTTAAGACTGAAGTAAATCCCATAAATGAAGACGATGTGTCTTACAGGCAGGCTACTAAATGAACTAATTACCTGCTCACAAGTTGGCTTTTATAAAAAGCCTCGATAAAACGTTCTGAGAGGCGCCGTACGTCAGCTGCTGGCCCTTCAGACCCCCTGAACGCAGCACGAGCGAGACGCCGGCTGCACACACGTGCCGGGGGGTGCCCCCGAGCCCTGCCTGCTCCCTGATGTTGAGAACAAATCCGGTACAAACGTGTGCTGCCGCTTCCACATGCTCACCTCAACGGCCCCAGCAGGAGGGAATCTGCAATTACTCACGCGTGGAGGAGGCTGAGTGCTGCTGAGGAAAGGAAGGTAAATGAAAGACTTCAAACTCTGAAAAGATCCCCTTGGTTAGGAAGGAACAGTTCAGAGGCCGGGCGGGGAATCTGAAACCTGAGCACCCCGGGGCTCCTTAATGTGGCAGGAGACGAGATCCCTGCAGAGCAGTCATGGCCCTGGCACCAGCAGCTCGCTGAGGACTGACCGAATGGCACCGAGTTGGTCACACACCCAGCAGGGAGCAGCAAGGACACCGCAGCCCCTGGGACAAGCTCTGGCACCAGCCTTCCATGGAGCAAGGTCCTTCACTCCTCAGCGTGTGCCAGGAAGGGGCTGGGTGAGACCAGGAGCACAGGAACCCCAGGACAAAAGCACCCAGAGCATCCTGCAAGGAGAAGCCCTGTCGCATGCTGGGGACAGGCTCTGCTCTTGAAATCCCGAGGGCTCCCTGCTGGTCTGGCCCCAGCTGTGACCAGTTTGATGCTGAACATCACGCAGGTGCCTGAGAAACTTGGTGGTCCCATCAGGAACAAAAACCTGCAAGCCCCCGCTGAAGTTTCGTGCAAGATGCAGAGAAATCAGGGGAGGGGAAGAACACCAGGGAGAGGATTTACAACCACCACGCCAGAGCCAGGAGGACACGCTGGGGAGAAACAGCCGGAAAGATTTTGTTTGTTCCTGCTGCTCTTACACCAACTCATTTCACTACCAAAGGGCACAGAAGTTGGTAACAGCAGTGAACCAGGAGATCCCAAGAAGTGCAACGCCTCGGAGCATCAGCAGCAGTCACCAAACGGCACCCGGGGAAGCTGCAGAACATCCTCTTCACCAGGTTCCTTTTGCCCATACAAAAAGTTTGCCAAACAAACCAAAGCAGCAGGACTCAGCAGCTCGGTGCCCTTTGGAACGGAGGGGGCAGAGAAAGGCTGGGGGTTCCCCGAGCCCTGGGCCTAACGAGCGAGGCGCTGGCAGAGGGAGGAAGCAGAGCCCCGAGCCTCCAGCTCCTGAGCTGTGGCTGTAACCTGGCCGTCATCCTGCCCCCCTCGCACAACTGCTGCCAAAGGGGGAAGCTCCTCAGGACCCCAAGACCACCGAGCTTGGTGGTAGCAGTGTCCCACGCAGCTCCCAGCCGTGCTCAGGGCACTGCAGGCAGGACCTCGAGCGTCCTGGCAGAAGGAAAGGCAGCGAGGCGGCGTGGTCAGCTGCCAGTGGCTGTCAGAGCCCCTTTAGGGTGATTAACGGGCCTTAATGAGAAGCTAAGCCAGCCCTGTGCCTCGGGAAAGCAGCTCCGACTTAATAACCCGGCCAACAAGCTTCGCACTGATCTGCGGGAGGAAAGAAAGATCGCCAAGGGACAGGGGAAAAGAGGTGAGCTCTGGCAAGGGCTGCCAGCCCTGGAGTTCAGCCCACGGTCAGATCAGGGCACGGTGATGCAGCCACCATGGCTACAGGTGGCTGTGGAGGGCGGATCGTCCCGAGCCATTTGCCACCAATGCCCCCGGCCAGCAAGCGCCGCCCGCTCTCACTGTGCCTGAGCAGCTCTGCTCCTTTGGCAAGAAGCAGCCAGAAGGCAGAGCCCAAGGCTGAAATCCTCTCTGCTACCTCAGGAACAGCATCTGCAACCCCTCAGAAGACGAGTGACCCCAGAGGAGGATCTCAGCACACCGAGCAGCAGCTTCGGGCGCTGTCCCAAACGAACAGGGCATCGGAGCTCACGCACACATGCGCCCATTTGCTCTTCCCATCAAGCCCCTGGCTCCAAACACAACTTTCAGGGGCACTTACGTTCACTGCCAGATGTTGGAAAATCATGCAGGGAGGCTCGGAGCAGCCTCCTGCACTGCAGCCACGTTCCTGCCCTTCACCACCATGCTGGGGTGCAGCGGGGCTGAGGGCTCGCGTGGTGAACGGGGCTGCCCGGCCCTGCGGGGACAGCAGAGGCTTTAAAGAGCAGTAAATCCCACCGACCTCACAGCTGGCTCCAGCCTTTCTCCCTCCTGGATCCACCTCCTCCAGCTCTTCCTCTTCCCGGGTTATTTCAGGGCAGAGAGACGAACGCAGCACGGCACCGAATTTGTTGCTGCATCAGGCTCCTTCGGGCAGGCTCTGCGCTCCTCGCAGGCTCGGAGGGAGGAAGAACGAGGGGGGAGGCAGAAGCTGCCTCAGGTGCTGCTCGGGCTCGGGGCAAACGGCCCGGCATCTCCTCCACGCACCAGGCTGGAGAAGCGATTTCTTCTGACAAACGGCGAGAGCCTGCAGCAGGGTGGGCCCCTGCTGTCACAGCCGGTGTTCCACACAGAGGCTTACGGGCTGGAGCGGCGAGGGGAGGGTCCGGGCAGCCGAATGCTCCAGGCAGCACTCACCCGGGGAGATCTCAGCGACTCGGAAGAAGCTGAAAGCTGCTAAAGAGCTGCCTGCCTACCCGGGGTGCCGGGGGCAGCAGGCACAGCATGCGCTGGACACGGCGCTGGGACGCACAGCGGGATGGCTCAGCACCCACCTCTGTCCTGGGGGGGTCACAGCTGGAGCCTTGGGGTCACTTCTGGAGCCTTGGGGTCATTTCTCAAGCCTTCAGCCTCAGAAGGGATCAAACCTTGGGCATGGGGGCCTCTGGGGTGAGAGCCAGAGCTAAGGGGCGCCCCGCAACACGGCACCGGGAGATGCTCACCCGGGCACCAAGAGCTTATCAGAGACAGCCCAGCTGGCTGCGCAGTGTGCACGGGCCGGGAGGTCAGGAACTAAAAGTTCCTTGTTTGTAAGGGCTCTGTGATGAGAAGAAGGGGCTGGGACACCAGGTGGCTCCTGGGGAGCAGCACAGAAGCCCGCTGGAAGCAACTGCAGTCTCTGTTTGGTCCCCAGCAAACACACAGCTAGGGCTGGGCCCTTCTCGCCTTGCAGCGCCCGCCTGCCCGATTACCTTTCCGCCAAGCGCCTGGGGAGGTTCTAGACAGAACCGGGAATGACTTTCCCCCTCCAGCCTCAGAAACACCACCAGCAGCAGGAGTAGCTGAGACCCCTGCCCGCACACACCTCTACATACGGATCCATGCAGCCTGGGGCCTGCAGCGCAGCGATGCTTCTGGGTTCTCCTCCCGTGGGGTGTGTTACCCAGCCAGAGAGCAAGGCACTGACAGGGGCTTGTCGTGCCCAACCACAAAGTCTACACCGAGCCCAGAACCCAAACGTGCATTTCTCAAGCCCTGGCAGTGACCATCCACCATCCTCTAACCCCTTCCTACTCACCAGCTTCATGATTTCCAGCCCTCTGGGGCAGGCCAGCCCAGCTGCCTGCACACAGCGCTGATCTCAGGAATCGAGCAGGTCGAGGACACCGAACTGTTCCCGGCCCAGAAGTCGCGGGGTTTGGCGAGCTGTGAGAGCAGCGTGCCCACTGCCATGCCCCGGGCAGCCACCGCCGGCAGCGCAGCCCTCGCGTGTCCTCCCCAGCCCCCGGGGGAGCGCACATCCCGGAACAGAAAGCAGCTGGAGTCACATCGAGCAGTGCCAGCAGGAAGACGAGAGGCTTCCAGACACTGCTCTGTTTCCGCTGACGCCGTCTTTGTGGGCTCTGCTCCCGCTGCCCCGCACACAGCTCCCCCGTCTGCCGATTTTCCACAGGTGGGAAAACCTGGGAGGTTTCTCCAGTTTTATTTTATTGAAGTAACGGGGGCATATGGTTTATCGCAGCTATTAAGGGGGTTATGCATATACACAAGAAGAATCTTAAGAGAACAAAGCACGCCTCTGAGCCCAGGACTCAGGGAGCTACCGGGACCTGTGCGCACCCCAAAGCCCACGCCTGGCACAGGGCTGGAAAGAAAGGCAACGATGGGCCAATTCCCAAGGCTGCATTGCACAGTAAAGGTTTCCCTGTCCCCAACAGGGAGGGGAGGAGGCAAAGAAAGGAGCAAGCCTCTGAAGTCATTAAGCTGCTCCCTCCAAGGAGCTGGAACAGCGTCAGCCAGGAGGGTGGACTCTTGGGACCCAAGGACGCGATTCCCCGTACGCAGCCACCTGCACTCAAGGGGTATTTGAGGAACCACTCCCAAAGCAACCCCTGCAGGGAAAACAAGTCCGGATGAAGAAGAAGCTCTCTCTGCTGTTTCCATTTCTCTAACTGTCTTTAAGCCAGTTAAGCAATTTCTTTTTGAGTGTGGGTCTGCAGTCTGCCTCCAGGAGCCTGCCCTCCCCGGAGCGCACAGCAGGGCAAGGACAAGACACCTGTCTGGAGTCAGAGCCCCGCCGTCCCTACACACTGCAGGGACTGCTGGCCCCGTGCTTCCCCTCTGCAAATATCGCAGCTATCCCAGGCCCGCAGGATCTCAGGGTTTTCCAGCACAGTTCTGCTCTTGCCTTTCCCCTTTGCACCTCGGTTTCCTCTGGGTACCGAGGCAGAAGCCTTGCTGACCTCCAGCATGCCCATCCTCACAGCTTCCAGCACGTGTCCAGCGTTTTAAGAACACAGCGAAGAAAACACCTTTGAAGCTTCAAAGACTGCAAAGAAGAGGCTAAGATGAAGGCACGGGCTGTACTTCTGTTCTGCTCCCCTAACACCCGGCCTCAGTGCAGCGCAGTCTGTGGAGAACGTGTGTGTTCTGCACCAGAAAGCACCAGCCCCTGCGTGCGCTGGGTAGGCTGGGAGGAACAGGTCTGCTTGCCAGGATGAAGACAAAGACCACCTTCAATAATTTTTAAGAACAAGGAACAACCTCAGACACCACACATGTGAAGAACAGCGACTGCAGCTCCCTCCTGTCCTGTGTTGGAGGCTGTCACACACTCTGCCTTCCAACAGACCAGGTCTCAGCACCCAGTCGAGGCTGGGAGAAGAATTTTCCTGCTGCCGTAGCCCAGACAGCCTGAGGGACACGGCTGGGAAGAGCCAGGCACGGCCAGGATTCCTCCACAGCCCTCACCTCCCGCGTCAGGTCCCTGCTGCGTGGGGAGATGGAGGAGGAGATTTACGGGTGGCCAGCAGCCTGCAGCGCCGCTCCGTCGAGATTGATGCTGCACCTTACAGTGCTGGGAAAACAAAACGCAAAGAGGAGTGGCAGAACAGAAAGAGAGAATGAAAGGAAGGAAGGGGGAGAAATGGATCAGGAGACACAGCGCGGCTCCGAAGCTGTCTGCTCCCATCACTCACAGCTCCACCGAGTAAATCAGCTGCCACTTCCAGCTCTGCGCCCCAGTCCCCGCAGTGCTGAGCCGTGGACTGACTGCGGGGAGGGGTGGGGAGCACAGGCAAAGCCCAGGAGGCAGAATCCCACCCGTCTCCACAGCAGCTGAAAAGTCAGGCTGGATACGAGCGGCACAGGAGGCCTGGGGCAGCTCAGGCTGCTCCCAGGGCAGGGGGAGGGACGCCCCCCCCACCACCACCCCCTGCCTTCCACCTTCTCCTTCCAGCGCTGCTTGGACACAGATGCCATTCCTACACCACGGTCAGAGATGAGCTAAATCACACCCTGCGGCTCCAGGAGATGCAGCTTTGCACACCAGGCCTGCAGGGAAAAGGCTCGAGCAACTTTTGAGAGAGATACCTGAGCTTCTAAAAGCCACCCTGGGTCTTGTCAGAAGGAAGAGAACCAAAGAAAGCAGCATCAGCCCGCACTTCTCAGCGGCACACCGCACAGGGCTCATCCCCTGCCCCTACAAAAGGGCCAGAAGGCAGAAGTGGTGCTGGATTCAGGTCCTTCAGGTGCAAGGAGCCCCTGGTTTCCCCTACAGACACCCCCGCTGGCTGCTCCGAGGAGGACCCCCGGGGAGGTCAGTGTGCCCGGCCGCTCCCACAAAGCCCTAATTCTGCTCTGCAGGACTGGGCGCTGACACACACCCATCAGAATCAGAAGCAAAACCTCCTCAGCAAGCTTTAACAGCTCTGTTACGGGACAGATGGCAGGGAAACACCCCCTGCCCCGAGCCAGCTGCTCCGCGCCGTGCTCTGACACCACCGAAGAAATTCAGAACGGGTGGGCTAGGGGCAGCCACAGCACCCCCGCCCTGCAGCCCTCTCTTTCTGCTCACATCCTACACTCAGGAGCTGTTGCTCGGCCTCAGCTGAGGCAGCCCCTCCGACACGTGCCCTGCTCCAGGGCCAGCCAGCAGAAGTCCCTCCGACTCACACAGCACCCTGGGGGCCTCCAGCCTCGGTCACTCAGCCCCTCGCGCTGTTTGCTGCCTCCTAAAGATGAAGCACGTTGGGGTGAGCGCTCCGACAGGGATCCCAGGCCAAATAAAAGCCCGGGGCAGTTTGTTGGGATGGAGGGAATCTGCTAAAGCCCAGCTCCGAGGGCAGGCTGCCGATCCTTGGGCAGGAGCAGCCAGATGTGCTGCTCGTCATGCGGCCCCAGCCCCGAACAACCGCCCCTCTGTCCCTGGCAGCCCTGCAGCGCCGGGACGGCTCCGCGCGAGGGAACAAAGGGCTGCAGAGGGTTTGCCCAGCACGCGCTGCCCCGTCCCCTCCACGCACCAGCACCGACCTCCAGCCCCGATGGGACCAGCACGGCCTCTCGGGGGCCTCTCGGGGGCCTCTGGGTGCCCAGCGAGCTCAGGGCCAGGTGCTTGCAGCGAGGGCTGGAGGCAGGCGAGGGGGGCGGCAGCTCCACGAGTGCTCCCCTCTCCCTTCCTGAAGCAGCTCCCAGCACCTGACACTTCTGCCCACCCCCATGGGAGGGAAGCAGGAGGCTGCTCTGGCCCCAGCCCCTCTCCCGAGCCCATGACAGACACGTGGGGTTAATGCAGGGCCATCTCCCTCCACAGCAGACGCTGCACAACATCAGTGGAAGGGCCTGGGGCTCTCACCCTGGGTCTTTCACGCAACCCAAGTTGAACAGCCAGTACCCCCCCTTGGAGCACACACACGCACAGTTTCCTACGTTGGTTCCTTCCTCGCAGCCGCTCAGGCAGGCTCCTGAGCTCCCTGCTGTCACCGCACCCATCCGTCAGCTCCTTTGAGAGGACCGGGACTCCTCTACGCCATCCTCTGCCTTCTCTACAGCTCCACAGCTCTAAATAGCCCCAATTTAAACAATTTTGGGGCTCTGAGAGGGAGCGGGCAGCTGGAATAGCCAGCGGGGACAGTGGATGGGGAGCACCGGGAGCAGCCCAGGGTGCTGCCAGCCCCACGGCACCACATGCCCTGCTGGCCAAACCCCGCTCCTGCTGCAGGGTACCTGGGGAGAACCAGCAAGGAAACAGCCACGGGGGCAGCGCTCCCACCAAGCAGGTACCCAGGACCCCTGAGGCATCGTAACCCCACCAAATCCCAGCAGAACACAGCACCACGGCTCCCTGGGGAGCACTGTGCTGCCCGTGGGCACGAGCTCTGCTCAGCGCCATCCCCAGCCACGTCCTGGGCACCGCAGCAGATGGCAGCCCCCTCACAGCTCCGAAGAGAGGGCTCTTTTTCTCTCCTCGCCCCTTTGTGGGTACAGTCAGGGCAGATTTTGGTTATCCTCAGCTCTCCCCCAACCACACACGCCTCTGGTCCTTGTCCAGGAGCTTGGAAGGAGCTGGCGGGTCCCTGCCGGGCCCTGCAGTGTCCTTGTGCAGGTGGGGAGGGATTTGGTTAGCTGTGTGGCAGCGATTCCACCAGCTCGGAGAATATCCCTAAAATCCCCAACCGAGCTCCTCCATGCGTGACCTTGCCTGAGGTTTTGAGCTGCTCCTAAGGCTCGGAGAACAAGAGAAGGGCTGGGAGGGCGGGCGGCGGAGAGGAAATAAGAGCTGAAACCTCTAATGGGTCGAAACGCTGCTATCTTGGGATGAGGAAAAGCTCTTCCTGAGCAAACCGCAGGCAGCTTTCACTCCTGCAGGGTGCAAAATCAACTCTGAGCACACCCAAAGCCGAGCAGGCTGCTGATAAAAAGCAGGGAGCTGCCTGCCCCGACCCCCAGCCTCAGACGGGCTCAAAGCCCCTGCGACAGGATCGTGTGAAGCCACCCGGCCGCACCGACCTCCTCCTCCTCCTCCTGTCCCACACATTTAAGCCGTGTGGTTCCCAAATGCCAAGGCCCCGGCTGGCTCGTGCTGGGAGGGGTGCAGCAAGCGCCCCCCCACCCACTGCCAGCCACAGAAGCGGGTCTCCTCGAACAGCTGCCCTCAAACAGCAGGGAGATTTATTTCTCCACAGCGTTTCAAATAAATAAATAAATAAATCGGTCCCTCCCTCCACGGTCGTTGAGGCCCAGAGGCATTTCATTCTGAAGAGGCTTTTGTAGGAAAACACACAGGCTTTGCGGAATGCTGCGGGGAACGCCAGCTCCCTGCAAAAGGGAGGCACGCGGGGAGCTTCGGCCACATCAAGCGGTGGGCAGAGGCGCCCAGATTCAGCCACACAGATCTTGTGATGCTTTCCTCGAAAAGCCTCTCTTGAGGGGATCAAACCCAAGCAATTCTCGGTGCTCAGAGCCCTGCCACGATGCACCTGAAGGGCTCTGTGAGCCCCACCGGCCGGGTGCTGGCACGCTCACAGCACCAGCAGAGACCCCCCAAAGGCCCACGGGCACCTCTAGCAGTGAAGGGCCCCAACCTCGCGTGGCGACATCAGATCAGCCACCAGGAACTCAACCAGGACAATGTCCCGTGCCCCAGTTCATGAGCGATGGGGGATGGAGGTGCGGTGAGCAGAAATATTCTCTTAAACCTCCCCTGGACGTCAGCTCGGTGCCGTGATCCCCTCCCGACACCAGCCACGTGGCACCGCACCTCGCCGCTGCACGAGGGGCTGGGCACACGGGGAGCCCAGGCCCTGCTGGGCTTCCTCCCCCTCCTGCCACCCCTCTGTGGGGGAAGCTTCCCCCTGCTGCCCACCAAGTACGTGAGCCCCCGTGTGCCCCCGTTTTCCTGCCGAGGACAGGCTGCATCCGTCCCCGAGGCGCGAGACGGAGCCGAGCGGGCTTGGCTCCGTGCTGGCCCGCGGCAGCCAAAGCATTATCGGCTCCGAAGGTGGCCGCAGGCACAGACAGGAAAGCAGCAGGAAAAGCAGAGTCTATCCCCGGCCTGCAGCCCAGCCTCCGATTGACTCCCCAGCACTCCGCTTCCTTCCTGGCTGCGGGACTCTGGGGACGAGGCCATTGAGAGGCAGCCCCACCTCCTCGGGCTTGTTCTAGTTAGTTACCTTTTTTTATATATTTAAAAAAAAGGGCAATATATTTGTCTGTTCCTCTCTGGAAACCAGCCAGCTGCTGCTTGTTGTCCCAGCGGGCTCGCCGTGGGAGCCACGGGCGTTTTGGCCTGAGCTCAGCACCTCTTCTGCACCCGCTGCCAGCACCGCAGCCCGAAGCAGGCTGGCTGCGCGCAGGCAGAGCGGGGCGCTCGGCAGAAATTTCAACGCCTTCCCCAGCTCTCCTCGGGGAAAAGCAGCAGCCTGGAAGGAAGGATCCTGCGGGCAGGATCCCTCTAAGCTGGAGGGGACAAACCTACAGCACCCAGACCGCCCGCCAGCCCCGGTAAAGGCCACAAAGCGGCCCTGGTAAAGGCCTCTTGAGCATCGCCAGGGCCTCAGGCCCACAGCTGAGAGCAAAGACAAGAACCGGTTGCTTTCACACCGCTATCAGCTCAACGAGGGACCCCCAGACAGGGCTACAAAGGAGCAAAGTGCAGCACCACTTGCCTTGGGGTCTCCCCAAGTCGTGCAGCAGACTCGTGGGGACTGGCAGCAGCGATGAGGCAGGAAAACGAGGGCTGCAGCACGGATAGGACGTGACCGTCACAGCAAGTGCTCGCCGTGGAAAGCCACAACAGCTCGGGGACGCTGAGAAGCAAGCAGCTATGCCTAAAAAACCTAGTGGCTCCAAACGGGCTGAAGCAAGTACCAACAGCCGAGCGGGCTGGAATCTACACAGAGCAGGCATTAGGCAACGGCTCCAGCACTGTTAGCACAAAACGCGGCAGCTTCTACAGCCAAGCCCCCAGGCAGAGGATTTTTAGCTGCTGTCGACATACCTCGCAACCTGTCAGAGGCTGAACCAGGACACCCGCCCTCCAGCGTGAAGAAAAACTCCTCACTCCCAAGCGGCTGGCGGGGAAGGGGCAGAGGCAGCGACTCGGGGACACGTCCCGAGATGCTGATTTCACCGAGGGATAGAAACTGGGGGTCCAAAACCCCGAGCTCTTTCTTTTTCATTCTGTTTTGGTGTTTTGTTCCCTGGGATCTGGTATTCAAAGTGTTTCACTTCTTTTTCATTAAAACAGCATCTCTTGCTCTTTTGAGTTCAGAAGCTCTTGCTGCTCATCCCCAGCCAGCCTGGGGTCACAGTCCTCCCCCCGTGACACTCGTCATTAGTTGGGAGGGGGGAGAGAAGCCACAAGCACACGGCCAGCTTGTTCCAGGAACTGAGATCCCATTCCCAGGCAGCCACCTCCGCAGCTTAGGCGAGTGAGGAGGGGCTGCGATGGGCCCTGCAGCCTGTCCTGCAGGAGACATCGGCAGCCCTGTACCAGGCCGCAGGCTGGTGTCACCCAAATCGGGGAGAATTCAGCCCAAAGTTCCACCAGGGCTAGAGCTGAGCCCTGATGGAAGAACCCGACCCTCAGCAGGATCCAAGGCAATTTGTCCCCGAATGCAGCACCCTGGGCCGAAGCTGAGAGGTAAGCAGGTGAGCAGGCTCCTTCCCCTCCTCCTTACCTTCGCACCCGGTGGTGTAAGTGCTGATGCTGCCGCGTTATAAGGGCACTTTCCCAAACAGGACCACTGGGACTACTCCTATACCAGCCCACGGCTGGGTGCCCCGGGTAGGGTGGGCTAGTGAAGCCATGGTCCGACTCGGTCTCTGCGGCCAGCGACGAGGCAGAGCTCCCCATGGCTGCCCCGTCCCCAGGCCACGCGGGGATTTAGCCTAGGTTAGGTCCAAGCCAGCGGCGCAGGCAGCTCGGGTGGAACAGGCGAGGCGCTGCGGCATGAGCTGCTGGAAAGATCCCAACGCGCTGGAGAAAGGAAGGTCGGTTCTGATCAAGAGGTGGAAAAAAAAAAAACACAACAAACAAACAGAGGAAGGGAGGAAAAAAAAGGGAAGAGAAGAGAGAGAGATAAGGTACGGTTCAAGCAACACCCCTCCAGCTTTACAAGCCTATAAATGCATGCTGCGAGCGGGGCCACGTCACTGAAGCCACCTGTTGCTGCCTGCAGGATAGGATCCCTCCAGTGAAGCACCAGGAGGGCTTGGGGGCCAGGAGGAAAGCACAGCAGAGCCCAGCACACAGCCCCTGCCAGCACAGTGAAGTAGCAGAGGAGGGGACAAGCGAGCCTCAGGCAGAGCCCCCACCAGCAGCTCTTGGGAACCTCACACCCAAAAAGGGTTTTCTGAAAGCTCCAGGCTCTAGCTGGCTCACCGGGTTGTTAGTTACCTCAGCGACCAGGAGCGTGATTTGTCTGCAGTGAGATTTCATTTTTCTTGCGTGTGAAAGAAAATCTCCTCTTCCTGTTCCCCAGGAACACCGCAGTAAGACTGAGAGCAGTCTGAGTGGCTACCTGCACGAGTATGCTCCTGTGACGTCTTCACACAGGGCAATGAAATACTTTATCTCAGCTCAAGACAATTTTTAGCAGACCCTGAGCATCCCCCTACCCGCAGAAGCAGGCTTGGGGCTTTGAACGTTCTGCCTTTTTGCCCTCTTTCCTACTTTTTAGGATTTGTTCTTTGAGCATCCTCACAATTAAACCCCAGAAACATTTCTTGTCCTCTCGTATTCAAAGAAGTTTGAACATATATATCTCTCTCCTTAAAGGAAAAAGGCATGGCAATCTGGATGCGTGTCAGGAGGAACAGATCAAGGGAACATTTAACAGGGAAAAAAAAAAAAAAAGAAGAAATGAGGAAGAAAAAAATTAGCACAGCTGAGCTTATTCAATTACGCACCAGGGTTTATAGAGATGAATGAGCTGTAGAAAGACCTTTGCGAAGAATCTACTTTGTGCAGCGAAAAGGCTGAAACAAAGACTCCTAAAATACAGCTTTTCAATCCCAGGGTTGTTCTGAGGGATCAAGAAAGGCCTTGATAGATAACAGGCTCGCAAATGCAGCAGCTCAAGGAGCAGGTGCAGTTCTGCTACCAGCCTAATACTGGAATGTGCCTGCATTAGGCCATTAACTGGGGAACATTAACTACTTTGTCACGGTGGCTTCTCTGTAACCTGCAAAGCCTGGACTAACAAAATGAAGCTGGAAAAAAAAAAGTGCCCAAAAACTGTTTTTCCTACCTTGATTACCTTGCTGTAATTGGTCTGTGTAATTGCTGTGCTTCAGCCAGACTGGAGACAACATCTCCACGCTGTGCTCCCAGCTGCCTGCCCAGCAGCAGGGTTTCACTGACTTCTGCACGCCCAGCCAAAACGGATCCCTGGCGCTTTCCCTCTCATCTCCTGCTGTGTGAGCAGTTAGTTTACAGCCACCCCAATTTTTTGGCTAGATGAAAGCCGGAACACGAGGGGCAGTGCATTTCCAAGCGTCTCCAGTCACACCGGAGCCGATGATACCTGTTGCCCCCCACCTAGGGTGGCTCTGTTCCCCCTGCAGCAGCCCTCGCTGCCCCCACCAGGGCTGTGTGCGCTCCCCCAGCCGCGCTGCATCGCGGCAGCAAAGCCGTGGGGGATGCAACCGAGAGGCCTGCTAGGAGACCAAACTGTCTCTCACCTCCAGACTTGGGTTCTACCACGATAAAATAAATACCTGTGTATGAAATAAAAGCAAGTTGGGTAGGAACACAGCCCCGTGCAGCTCGTCACAGGCAGCGCTAAGCAGAAGGCAGGATGCTCAGCTAGCTCGCAGCCTTCTTCCCCCCGTGCGGAGCTGAACTGCCAAGTGCAGCAGCTCCACAGGCTGCTTCGAGAGCACTTCCTCGGCTGACTCCCAAGCTGGAAAAGCAGAGCCCTTTGCTTCCTCCTCCCACACGCGGAAACGCCACTTTTAGCTCACCACGAGAGGCGAGAGACATGCCTGCTGCCTGCATCGCTGCTGCCTTCCAACGCGCTGCCGGGGCCTGGCCCTTCCTCCTCCGCCAGGGCTGCGGCGGGGAGCCCGAGGGGCTGGGGGCCTGCTTTAAAGCGGGGCGGTAAAGCCCCCCGCGGGGTGGAGCTGGGCAGAGGCAGGCGTCTATAAATAGGTGCAGGATAACCCAGCTAAGTCGCCGTGATCTCCAAGGCTGCCTGGTCTAAGTGGGCTGCCGGGCTGCGAGCGCGGCGTGAAATCGGATTTCTCCGGGCAAAGCGGTAAATCCTCCTCCCAGGGTCACCCCTCGCAGCAGGTGAGAGCGGCCGGTGGGCAGCGTTCAGAGGGGAGCACGGGCAGGGGGAGAGAAGGCAAGGCCGTGGGAAAACAGGAGCGGCATCGCCGCAGCTCGATGCAAAGCATGAACCTGCTTGCCACGCCGAGCCAGAAAACGCCTTTGGCCAACCACAAGCAAATGAAGAGCTGGCGAGATGCGAAGGTGAGAACGAAAACTGCACCCTTGCAAGGGAAGGGGACAATTAAAAAAGCCTCTCTGGAAGCACTGAGCCTTATTTTTAAGGACTGTCTCCCACCAGGCAGGGAGATGCCCCAGGAGGTGCCCTGCAGGCGCACAGCCCGTGCTGAACACGGGAATCTTCAGCCCAGGAGGGGAGCGAGCTGCCAAGAGCTCCTCTGCCTTGGCACGAAGGAACAGGATTTTCCTCCTAATAAATAAAGCACTGCTTCCACCTATCTAATTAGAGCAGGAAACAACAAAGCAAACAGATTGGAGTGCCTTGGGAAGGGTGGATCTCACTCATGGAAATTAGCAGTTAAGCACCTTAGCAAGATGCTGAGTTCGGATTTTGCGTTTTTTTGCCCCTTGCAGCTGCAATAATTATCAGGTTTCGACTGACACTGCTGAACTGCTCCCAAAATATTGCTTCCAAAACAAAAATAGATTTGGTCCTTCCGCCTCCGAGCCGCTCCCGCGCCCCTGCCCTGATTTGGGGGCTGCGAGGCAGACCCCTGGTCACGCTGCCACACCACTGCCACCACGAGCAGCGGGTGCTACAGCGAGGCCAGGGCAGCACAGCCTTCCTGGGGAGCATCCTCCCGTTCCTGGGCGAGCAGAGCAGTCTCCTGGCTGCCAGGTAAGCCCAGCCAGCAGGACTGAGCCTTTGGGGCCCAAACCCAAGCTCTTCCCTTTGGCACGCAGCAGGACGAGCAGGTAGGGGCCTGGGGCTGCCCCAGCCCAGGAAGAAAGCCAGGGGTGGGACTCACCTCAGCTAGTCCCACACGAAGAAGCCCCCTCTTTGTGATGGGATACCCTCACACACTCTCCTTTTGTGATTTATTTGTTCATGAAGCACAAACCAGCCCCTCAGCTCCTGCCTGAGCTTTCCAACATCACGGTTCTTGGCCTCCCAGACCCAGGGCCAAGACTTTGCCCCTCTGTTAACAACTCCACCCTATAAAGTCACCTCTGAGCTGCTGCCTTGCTCTGGTAGGAGCTGGGGATGAAAACACAGCCACCTCGCACATCTGACACCCCCTGTCCACAGGGCCGGGCCAGCAGCCAGCCCATCAGAGGCTGGAAATCCATTGTGCCTAATTCTCATCTACGTGTACCTGGGGGAAAAGCATCCTCGAAGCTGTGCCCAGAGGAAGATGAAAGCCTCCTGCTCTGTGGCTAAGATCGAGTCTGCAAGAACCAGCCCTTCTCTTCCTGCAGCTGGGTAAGCATCCTTGCCTGCGGGCTGCCTCGGAGGGGCCGGACCTGGTATCACCCTCAGCAGGGTTCCTTCAGGGTTCCTGAAGGCTTTGAACTTCCCCACACACAGCCCCGGCGGGAGCAGCCTCCTCTCTGGGCACTGCAGGACGCGATTTGCATTTCTCTAAAAACAAAAAGAGTTCAGGGGGAGATGCAGCTGCAGGGGCAGGAGGCTGCAGGAGACCTCTTTGTACGCCACAAGGACAGGGCGGGCCCTCGGCCCCACGCCAGTTTAAACACCGTGCAGAGGAAGAGATCTCCCCGGCTGAGGTCACGGAGGAGGCGAGGCACAGATAGCAAGGGAAGGCCTCGGCACTGCCCCACCGCTCTGTCCCAGCAGCCGAGCACGCGGAAGCAGCTCAGGGCTTTGTGCACGCAGCGGGTGATGCACAGCCAGGCAGGGCGGGCTGGCAAACCCCGAGGATTTGCAAAGGCAGGCACACGACCTGCAGAGCACGATTTGCATTCGCTGTGCTGAGAGGACCTTGATAAGAGACACCAGGGGAGGAAGGGAGAACAGGAGAACAAGCTCTTTGTTTTTTTTCTTTCCACAAGGCAGGAGAAGAGCTGACAAGCAACAAGACATCCCCATCAGGCAGGAGCAAGCCAGACGGCAATCCAAGAGGCGAAGCCCCAACCCAACAAGAGCTCCGGAGCTCAAACACAGCACGAGCTCCCGTGACTGCCAGCAGGACCCACGTGGCAAAGCAGCTGAGCAACCCAGAAGGCCCCATGCTGAGCAGGGAAGCGTCTCGCACAAAGCTGGCCCCTTGGTGACAAGAAACAAAGTTCTGCTGCTCTTTCTTCCTGCCCTCACCTGGCAAGCCGGCCCGAGTGCTGCAGTCTCGGCAGGAAATTGAGGTGTCAGCAAGTTCCAGTTCCTTGCAAAGTCGCTGGCAGGGAGAGGTGGAAGGTAGCAGGGACAGACTGAGGTGTAACAGGAAGGATGGCCCAGTGGCTGGTGAGCTCGACTGGGACGTGGGAGGCTGTTCCAGCCTCCAAGCTCTGCCACACAGCTTCCCCCTGTGACTCGGGGCGCTGCCAGACCTCCCAGGGACAAGAAGCATCCCCCTCGCATGGCACGAGGATGCCGGGCACCACACGAGCACCACAAATGGGCAGGGAAGGCGGGGAGGTGGAGAGGAAGGTGAAACAGACCCAGCCAAACCTTCGTGCTGGGGGAGAAGAGAGGCCGGGCGGGTTTCTGGCCCGAGATGAAATCTGAGGGCCTGGGAGCTGTGAATGAGCTGTTTTCCAAATCACAGCGAGAAACAAGATCGGTGTGCTACTTGCAGAGATATCATTAGATGCAATTAGCTGCCTGGAAATAGATTTCCAGATGGGCTATTAACGAGGTAACAAGATAATTTTACCCAGAGTCCTAGAGCAGGGCAGAGCAGGGCCTCGTACTTCATGCCACACTTTAGCAAAGCCCAGAACAGCAGCACATCGTTCTGGCCACAGACATTGACATGCAAAGGCAAGCTTCAGGATCTTTACCTTCGTTCAGCTGCCTTGAAACTGGTTCTGGCTCAACTTTAACACAGAAGAAATTCATACACATCAGCTGGGTTGGGCTGAGCTGCACTCAGTGCCCAGCACTGACTCTTCATAAGTATGCAGGCAGAGGAAGAGGTGTCCAACGCCTGAAGCAAAAGATTGATAGGAAAAGTAGATTTATTGCAGAGCCAGCTTAGCCACAAAGCAATTAGCGTCAAAGGCTGGAAAAAGTTTCTTCTTCTCCCTCGCACAGCACACTGTAAGCAGTGACAGATCACCCAGTGAGCTTCTGGAAATCTATCACAGGCACTTTCGGAGATTTGGAAGTGGAAATCGACGTCTTAATTACAAACTCTGGGGAGAAGAAGAGGGTCAGGAAAGTTTCTTCAAAATAAGGGTTAACTCCAAAACCCATCTCTGTTTTCAACCCAAGAACAGGAAGGTCCTTATCTGAATCAGCATGAAAATGGCAACAAAGGCACTGCTGAAGCATGGTCTGAATACACACAGATTAAAAAAACAAAACAACAAACACACATCTCTGAAAACCTGGTGCTCTAATAAGTCAATTAACGTGACTTCAATGAAGTTCAAGAGGACCACTTGTACCTTCCAGCTTACTGGCTAATTGTGGCTGGTTTCTGAGCGGGGTTAACAAAAGCACACAGGCCAGCACGGTTTGTCTCATTAGCAACATCTCAGGAACACCACAGAGAGCAAGACAAGAGGAAGAAATGAACCAAGACAAGCCACAGCATCCAGTCTTGGGGAGCCTTACCAGCGGAGCTAATTCCCAGATCCTTTCCTCTGTGCATTTCTAATCCTTGCAGCACAGCTCTGTCATCCCCCTCGGCCCACAGACTGCCCCGGCTACAAAACATGTCAGGCTGAAAAATCACCTCGACAGCCCGCCTGCTGAGGCTAGCTGCATTATAAAAACCAGGAAGCTTTTACTTGCCTGCCAGCAGCGTGCTATAGATTTACCAGGAAGTCGCAGAAGCAGGGATGCTTTGCAGGAAGAACACACACACAGGCCTCTTGCCAGGAAAACGCATCTTGAGCAACACATGTGCTCTTCGTTTCCTCTTTTTCTTTTCCTCCAGATAGGTTTAACCAGTCTCTGGGTTACCCAGCAGCAAGAAAACAATTTTTCCCCCCTTCTCACTCAGAGCAGAGTGTTGATTGGTAAACAGCAGATCTTCCTGTCTGAGGCTGTGCCAGCCTGTGCAGAACAGAACTGTTGTTATTGCACATTCACAGCTCGAGATAAACATGAGTAAGAGCCATGAGTAAGCGCCAGGCACTGGCTCTCCAATGCATTTGCTTTATCAGTTTCACCTTGGTTCGACTGTTTCTGACATCGCTCCCTCCTGAAGGGGCAACACTGCAGAAGTAGCAAGGACAAAGAAAAAACCCAGCCAGAAGTAACGGGGACGCAGAGAGCGATCCTCTGTATGCACCAACACTCACAGCTGCGCGGCTCAGAACTCCACCTGCACTTAAAACACTCAAAAGCACGATGTGGAAACACGCAAGCCCAGCAAAGCCAACCTCCCCAAAAGAAACAATAGGAAAACAAAACAGCTTGCACAGCTCTCAGGACAAGTCTGCACCGAGAGCCATGGTTAGCGCAGGCCGGAAAGGTTACGGGGAAACAGGGAAGGGAAAAAAATTTGCAAGTCATCTCTCATCTGCAAGATGACACACTGCAATGGCACAGGAACAAGAAACTACCCTGGGAAAACCAGATGCTGTAAGTCACGGAGAGCTTCCAACCTTTCAAAGCGGAGAGCTCTGGCCCAACCGCTCCAGCAGCGCTGGGGACAAAGCACGGAGTTAGCTCCAAGTTAGTTCCTGGTAGGGTTCACGACCCGCACAGATGACTGGTGTCAGCAGTGTTAAACTAGACTTAGCCCTTCCTGGGCACTGAGAAAGGCAGATCTCAGCCGCCTGCTATCAGCTGGGTTCAGAGGGCCGGAGGTGCCCAAGCACAGCACAAACACAAGGTCAGACCCAGAAGGACATCGGGGATTGTATCTTCAGATCATGCTAAGCTGACAGATAAGCAGATGAAGAGCTGGCCACTGAAGAAGAGAGCTGCAGCGAGAAGAGGAGCCTCACAGCCAGCGAAAACCCAGGGCACAGACTCCAAAAGCAGTCTCAGGGGAAGAGGGAGGAGGAGATGTCCCCTGAGCGCGCTGGCCCAAGATAGTCCAGCCACAGCTTGAATTCAACAGAGATTAGAGAGAAGACAAATACACGATTCACCCAAGCCACATCCAGTTGCATTCCTTACTAGAAACAAAGCCCGGTCTTCACTGTGCTGCCCTGTCCAGAACCAAAAACACCTCCTTTCACAAGGACAGCAGTACCTGCATGTCTCCCCCCGCCATTTTTACATAATTTGGACTTTCTTGGCTTTAATCAGGCATCGTGTCCCACCTTCCAACCAACTTAAACACTTAAACAACCACGTCTCTTGGCTGTGCCTCGGGAAAGCACAGAGGCAGGACCAGCCTGGCAGCCACCAGTGGCATTTGGCACGTCCATCACAATCAAGCAGGAGCTGAAAGCACGAGACTCACTGGGAGGTGTGCAAGGGGCTGCCACCCTTCCCGCGGAAGGAGAACAACGAGCAGGTGGGGCAGGGAGTGAGACAGAGAGGCCACAGAGGTGATTTCTCTCCCGGCACAGCTCGGTCCTGTGACCTAACGGGGAGCATCACGTTACTGCTCGCCCCTCTGTCCGCATCCAGGTTTCACTTGTCATCCTGAAAGACGCACGAACCCTGCGCGCTGCCAGCCCAGCCACGCTGGCATTTCTGCTGACGCTGCCCCCGAGGTTATGACCGAATACCCCCGGTGTAAGGGAGCGACGGAGGCACACAGCAGTGCCTGACACCACGGCGACGTTCCCGTTCCTCGCTGGCGCAGCCGTACTGGATCCCTGGCTGCACGGCAGGAGGCTCCTCGTCAGCTACAGCCATACAGCTGGAACTGGGGGATGTGCGCAGTTACACACGGCCTGAAGCAACAGCTGCCCATGAGAGCAATTATTTGAGCAAATACAACGAGCACACGAGGAAAACACCGCGCTGTAGATGAGAGGGCTGTAAACTCCTGCAGATGCTTTCGGTGAGCAACTGCCTCCGCTCCCGCAAAGCCCCTGCTGGGCCACCCAACACACCTCCGACGGAGCTCACCTCTCCCCCAGCACCAGCCAGCTGCTGCCTGGAGCTGCCTCAACCCAAACAGGCAGATGGAGAGGAGACTGTGTGCTACAGGAGTCACCCACATGCCTCTCGAGATGCGTCTCAGCCTCCTGGGGTGCTGCAGACCCCCAGCCTTCCCTCCGCCAAGCTCTGCTTGCTAAAGCAGCAGGCACAGCGAGGTCAGGGAACGGGAACAAGGGCTTTGCACGCCCACAGCACCACTCACGAGAAACCCCAAGGCTGCATCTAACCTGCTGCACGAGCAGGGACGCTGCTGCCCCAAGCACCATTGAGAAGTAGCCCCGGCACAGCTCCCAGCTGGCACCCACCTGGTGACAGCCACCACTCAGCGCGTCTGCCGGGCTTCACCAACCCCAAGATGTGAAAGGATTCCTACAGACCGGAGACCAAGGGCACACAGAACTCCAGCTAGCCCGCAGGCACCCAGGCAGACCCAGGCGATGCCAGCACCCATCCAATTAACCCAAAGCCTCCTGCCTGGGCTAAGGCCATGTCAGCTCAGCTCATTCCGACGCAAGGCCAGCCCCACCAGACTCTGCCCTGCAGCAGACACCACGAGCGTGCCCTGAAGGCAGCAGCTCCGAGCAGTTGCCCCGCTCACCGCCTTGCCCTGTCTCTGCAGAGTGGCCACGAGCCACCAGGCTAAAAGCAGCCCGGCTGTGTAAGGCACCGCGTGGCCACGCTGCCGTCCCAGTGCCGTGGCAGCTCCCAGCCTGGCGCTGTGGTTACTGCAGGCAATGCAACGCACAATTCCTTCAGTTAATTTGTTTTCCTGCCCATGCATTGCCTCAAACACGTGCTCAGACAGCCATGCAGGCTCCACGGTTTAAGGTTGCAAGGTCCTGGATGAGCCCTCGTTTTCTTTTCCACCCCTACAGCTTCTTCCTCATCAGGAGAAAACCAGGGGACAGCAGCATCCCCACCCGCGAGAGCGTGTGGCCCTCACACAGACGGAGCAGGGAACACTCAGAAGGAACCAAAACGAGAGAAGAGACGAGACGAGAGCACGGCAGAGAGGAAGCGGGGTAACCACACTCACAACACACAGCTCTTCGCCCTTCCAGCCCCTCCCGGCCCAGCCCAGAGCCAGCTGCAGACGGAAAAGCCTCTCACCCGACCCGGCTGCTGCTCTGCGGAGGCGATGCCCGCCCGGTGCGAGGTCAGCCCGGCGTCCCCGGGATCGAACGGCTGCTGCTGGCGCCAGCTGGACGGCCCGGCTGGGGCATGCTCCGCGCTCTCTGCACCGACCCGCCGGCACCGCTGCGCCTGCCAGGAGGAGCGGCAGCCGCGCCGAGCTGCCCAACGGAGAGGAAAGGCAGGTGAGGACAAAGGGCTGCCGGGACCCCGGGCCCGTCGGCGCCGCAGCGGCACGCGCAACCAACCTCACATTTTGGGTCGCTCACTCGGCGTCCGCTCGAACCGCGGCTCCCAGAGGGCTCGGGGCTTCCTGCAGCATCGGGCCGGCGCTCGATCCCACCTGGAGGCAGCAGTCGCGTGCTTTGGGCTCGGCTCGGGCTCTTCGCTCTGCTGTCAGCACCTCAGGCTGTGGCTGCACGGTGCTGCTCCCTCCGCTGGCCTTGGTGCCGGGCTGTGTCGGGTAACGGAGCGCCTCACGAGCGCCGCGGGGTCCCAACGATAAGGATTCTGGAGAGCTCTCGACAATTAGCAACAGGGCAGGATCCCCCAGGAGATCCGCATGCGAACGGAGGGACGTCTGGAGGGGCACGCGGCCTGGCTGTTCAGATACAAGAAGAGATGTTAATTACCGCGCACGGCCAGGACATCGTTAGCAGGTACAGATACTGCAAATTCAAAAGCAGAAATCCCTCGGATTATGTCCCATGTGCCCATCCCCATACCTTCAGATGACGTCTGAACGCCTGCCTCAGCCAAACCAACAAACCTCCCTCCCCCAGGACGTTTCCCCTTGCCCCTTCAGACCCTCTGCTCTCGGAACAACCTGTTTTAATTAAATTAACTCTCTGTGAAAATGCTGTCTCCTTCTGGACTGGCTTCTATAGGACAGCAATAGGAACCCTTGTCCACAACATTTTGGCTAAATCGCACATTTTTCCTTTCTCTATTTCAGACTGGGGAGAAGGCAAAAACAAACAAGGAAGGTTTCAGCACACAGCACCAACAGAGCCCATCCTGTGCCCACCACCTCACCTCCTCCCCGCAGCCTGGGCAGGGCACGGGGCTCTCACGAGGAGCTTTTCTCTCCACGCGCACTGCTGAGACCCCCGGGCAGCGGGAAGCAGACAACCTGCAGTGAGCACCTGGGCCTGCAGCACGTGCTGCTAAGGACAGCAAAACAGCTCACGAAAAGCACCGCAGGCAAGAGGTGCCGCTCAGGAACCAGCGAAAAAAGTAACCAAGGGACTGATTGAGGTTGGAAAGGCCCACCCCGAGCCTTTCAGCCTGAAGGTCTGCACAGCACAGGCTGCACAAGGATCTCCCAGCCCAAAGCAGCGCCGGGCACTCAAGCAGCTTACGTCCCACAGAGCTGAGGAGGCAGCGAGCTAAGCACCAGAGGACGGAGCACCCCGTGAATACGTACGTCGGTCTACGTGCCACCGCGTCACTTTTCCTGCAGGAAACGTGCTCGCAGACGCATTGTCTGGGAGGAGAAACCGCTTAACTGCCAGGGCTTACAGTAAAACCTTCTGGCCGTGCTGCAGCTCCATGGGCTGCCCGAGACCCCCGCCGGCAGGCAATGGGTGCGGACAGGCAGCGCAGAGGGACCTTGCCCGCAGCGGTGCCACAGCACCCCCGGAGAGCAAAGTCCCCCCGGCACAGCGCCGTGCCCGCTTCCACCGCCCCGTGCAGCCGCTGGGGAGGTGCCGCCTCGCCTGGCAAAGCTGCCCGAGGTGCAGCCCCTATGCAAACAGCTTGGTTTCGGGAGCAGGGCGATCTGCGGGCAGAGGAACGCAAGCTGGGGCAGGCTGGGAAGCTGCCGGCCACCTCCTGGGTGCCCCAGACCCACCCAGGCTGGCGCTGGGTACGAGGTGGCCCAGAGGAAGCACGGCAGAGATGTGTTGGGGCGATGCCACCGGGGGGGACGACGCCACCACCGACCCCAACACGAGCCCTGGGCTGCTACCAGAGGGGCTGCACTACAGGCAAGAAGCTGTTTCCTCCTGACAGACACTTCTTGGCGTCTGCCCTGCTGGCGTGCGTTTGTAGGGGAGCAGAAATGTGGTTCCAATCCTGCCTTTAATGCACAAGCCTAAAG
This sequence comes from Aythya marila, assembly GCF_965140915.1. Taxonomy (NCBI): domain Eukaryota; kingdom Metazoa; phylum Chordata; class Aves; order Anseriformes; family Anatidae; genus Aythya; species Aythya marila. The sequence goes on along the minus strand of NC_139056.1, from coordinate 4,834,446 downwards.
ACTCGGCTTCAGTTTTTAGAAATCAAACTTGATCATCTCAAGCTGGCAAAAATAGCCCTGTGTTCCCTCAAGTTATTTTCTTTTCAACTAGGCGGGCTACGGCACAATAGGAACTATCAGCAGTTATGTACTCAACCTCCAGAAACCCGAAGGGCCGATTCTAGCAACCCACGGCAGCCTTCCAGTCCTCGCTGATCTGTTTGCTGGAGTTAGCCTGAAAAGCGTGCTGCCCCCGAGCCGTTCAGCAAAGTCCCCGTCCTGCTAATTGCATCAATATAAACGTATTATCTCGGCTGTCAAACAGGACTTCGCTCCGCGATGTAAATGCTGAAAACCGATTGTTCTTTCTGCTTGCAACACATTGCTTCAGATCTTATTTCCTTCTAGGACTTCCTCCTCTGCACAGGCACCTGGGCAGCGGCATTTTTTCCAGAGCAAGAGGAAATGGCACACAAAACCCCTCCTTATCTTTTAAGCAACCGAGTGTGAGCGAGGAGTTTCGGGAACACCCTCGCTTCCCCCCAGCCCAGCCGAGAAGCACAGAGAGGGCTCACAGGAGCCGTGAAGGCCAGAGTTAAACTCGTCTCCAGCACAGACAGCAGCCCTTCTGCCTTCCTCAGCTGCCACTGCTGAACACCAGGCGAGCAACACCACCCCAAATAGCAACCAGAGTGCAACAGCAGTTCAGGGGTGGCCTGCTCCTCCCTGGATCCAGCAGCACTGAGCCAAACGCGGGCAGAAACAGGAGGCTCCTGGAGGGCAGCACGCAGCACAGCTCGCTCTGAAGAGCAGGATTACGGTGGAGAAGCAGGAGGAAGCCCCCAAATCCCCCATACAGCATGCTTGCCCAAGGCTGCACTACACGTGATGGTTCGGGGAGCCCCAGGTTCCAGCAGACCCGCTGGCCGTGCTGGTTTCCTCCCCGTGCTGCTCACTGGGAGCGAGGCGCTGCAGGCAGCCCTCCTGCAGGACACCAGGCTCCGGCGTGCGCTTCCCAAAGCGGCCACAGATCCCAGAAAGGCCCGACATCAACTCAGAAATGAACACAAAGCGGGGCTCCCAATGAAGCAGGGCAGAACCCAGCACCTCTCCGGGCAGCGAGTGACCCCGTACACACCGCCCGCGTCCTGTGCAACCCCTGCAAACCCCACAAACCCCCACAGGACCCAGCGCAGGCTCACCCCATCCTCCAGCCAACGCCAGCAGCTCCACGCCTGGGCAGGACGCCCGACCTTTTTTTTTTTTCCTCCTGTGCGTGTGCAACTTTAGCAGTTTTGCTTTTCGATATTTATTGCGATGCCGAAGCCCTTCTGCCTGGCACACGCCTCGGGCTCCCCTGCACAGTCCGGCACCGGGCTGGCGCAGGCTGCCCCTCGCTCCCGATGGAGGGAGCCTCACCCGGAGCCTCCCAAGGCCTCTCCAGCCCCAAACCCCGGCCGGGGAAGGGAGCGGTGCCGGGTGCTGCCTCCTGCCTCGAGCTGCTGAAGCCTCGGCCACGAGCGGAGGCTGCCGCAGCGCTGAGCCGGTGCCCGACCCCGGGCAGGCACAGCCGGGATCACCCGAACCGAGCCCCCCCCGGTGCCCGTTAGGGCGACGCTGACACAGCCGGGGGGGCTCGGGGCCGGGCAGGCCACGCCGCGGGCCCCGGGGGGCTCCGAGGAGAGGCGAGGAAACGGCGAGGCCGCCCCGACCCGAACGGCCCCCGGCGGCGCCTCAGGGAGCCGGGCACTGCCCCCGGGGCTGCCCCGAGCCCTGCGCCCGCCTGAAGGACGCCGGCGGGGGGCGAGGCGGCCCCCACGGTGCCCCCGCGATCCCTCCCGGTCCCTCCCGGTCCCCCCCGGTCCCTCCCGGTCCCCGCTCACCTGTGCAGCCCCAGCGGCCTCGCTGCTCCGCCGCCCCCCGGCCCCCTCCCTCCCCTCCCCCCCCAGCGGCTCCCGGCCCGCTCCGCCGCCGCCTTTCTCCCGCTCCGCCGCCGGCCCGGCGTGCCCCGGAGTCCCCACGCCCGCCCTTACGCCGCCGCCGTGGCGTAGCGCCCCATTCCGGCCCCCGGCCGCTACGGCGCGGAAACGGCGCAGAGGCCGTCGTGAATAGCGCGGGGAGACTACAAGCCCCAGGGGGCGCCGCGCGGAAGAAGCGAGCGGAAGAAGCGCGGGGGGGGAGCGGGGCACGCTGGGAGTTGTAGTCCGCGGGGCGCCGAGGCGGGGCGCGGCGCCGCGGCGGGGCAGCGGCCGCGGGACCCCCGCGGCGGGCAGCGAGGAGGCGGCGGGAGCGGGGCAGAGAGGCGGCGGCGGGCAGGGCCCCGCGCCGGGCCGGGGACTACAACTCCCAGAGTGCCTTGCGGCCCGCCCCGGCCCGGAGCTGCCGCGGGCCTGCGGGCACGTGGAGCAGCCCACCGGGACCGGGACCGGGACCGGAGGCTCCGGCAGCCCCCGGGTCCCCAGCAGCCGGTGCCGGCGCTCCGGGAAAGGCGCCGCCCGCGCGGAGCCGGAGCAGCGGGGCCGGGCTGGGCCGGGCCGGGCGTGCCCCGCACGGGGACGGAGCCCCGGGGCTCGGCGTTCCCGGCTCCGCTCCTGCCCGGCTCGCTAATTGCAGCCCTTTAATGACCTGGCGGCGCATGAAGCAAACCCCAGATTGGCACCGAGCTGCCTCGTGCTGCAGCTCCCCGCGGGGACCTGAGGACAAAATGTGTGTGGCTGGAAGGAAAAGGGCGCTTTGTATTCAGGGGACAGCGGCTTCAGGCTGCTGGACCCGTCCTGGCTCATGCGTTTGTGAAGGGATTGTGATAGCAACACGTGCTGGGCCTGGCAGGCTCCTCTACAGACAACACAGGGGCCAAACGCTAAATAAATGAAGTTTTTGCTTCTGTTCACCTCCCCATAAGAAGGAACTGCTGGTCGTTGTGACGCAGTTACCTGTAGATGTTTCTTCTCTTGGGGCTGCAGAAACAGCCCTCCCTGTGTTCTTTGGGCACAAAGTGGGGGTACAGACCCTGCTGCCCCCACTTCCCAGCAGGTTTCCTGGGCTGGGGAAATGGCAGAAAGCAGCAGTCCTGTGTCTGAGCCCAAGGGCAGCACAGGGCAGGATCCAGGCATGTGGGCCCACAGGGGCAGCACCCTAAAACAGCCGCAGGGCTGCCCTGACTGCTGCAGGGCAAAACCTGGCAGGAGCCCCAGGGGAAGTTGCGCATAGAAAGGCACCGCTGACTACAGGGTGGTGGCTATTTCAGGTAGGAGATGTCATGGAGATGTCCACACATCCAATAGGTCTTGTGTTGCAGATGTCTTCATCCATGATATCTTCAACCTTACTGAGTGCATCTGGAGATGAGGAAGGAGCCTCATAATACCTAAAATCCCTCTGTCTCTTAGGTGTGACCAATTCAGTCAAGTCCCTTTGCATAGAATCATGGAATATCCCGAGTTGGAAGGGATCCACAAGGATCATCGAGTCCAACTCTTAGCTCCACACAGGACCACCTAAAAACCAGACCCTATGTCTGAGAGTGTTGTCCAAACACTTCTTGATCTCAGCAGCTCGGTGCTGTGACCATGTCCCTGCGCAGCCTGTCCCAGTGCCTGACCACCTCTGGGTGCAGAACCTTTCCCTAACCCCCAGCCTGACCCTCCCCTGTCCCAGCTCCATGCCGTTCCCTCGGGTCCTGTCGCTGTCCCCAGAGAGCAGAGCTCAGTGCCTGCCCCTCCGCTCCCCTCCTGAGGGAGCTGCAGGCCGCCATGAGGCCTCCCCTCGGCCTGCTCTGCTCTGGGCTGAGCAAACCCAGGGACCTCAGCCTCCCCTCACAGGTCTTGTTCTCTTGGCCCTTCACCATGTTTGTAGCCCTCCTTTGGACTCTCTCCAATATTTTAGGCCCTTCTCATATTGTGGTGCCCAACCCTGCAAGCAGTGCTCGAGGTGAGGCCGCAGCAGGCAGAGCGGAGCAGGACGAGCACTCCCTGAGCAGTGCAGTGCCGGCCTCGGAGCACCCCAGGACACAGTCGGCCCTCCTGGCTGCCAGGGCATGCTGCTGGCTCAGGCTCAACCTGCTATCAACCAAACCCCCCAGATCCCTCTCTGCAGAGCTGCTCTCCAGCCTCTCATCCCCCAGTCTGTACATACAGCCAGGGTTGCCCCTTCCCAGGTGCAGAATTTGGCACTTAATCTTGTTGAATCTCATGAAGTAGGTGGGCAATTGCCCAGCCCTCTAGTCTCTCAATATCTCTCTACAAGGCCCCTCTACCCACGATAGAGTCAACGGATCCTCCCACTTTAGTGTCACTTGTGTTGTTATGTGTTTGATTATTAATTGAGATGCAAGAGGAAGCACAGCTGCATAGTATGGAGTGAAGGAGGGGAAAGGGAGGAATCACCACACACTCAGTGGGTTCTAACACCACATCCACCTGGAATCATAATGGCTGGAAAACCCCTCCAAGATCATCTGGTCCAACCCTTCCCCTACCACCACTGTCACCACTAAACCCTGTCCCCAAGCACCACATCCAGCCTCTCCTTGAACACTCCAGGGATGGTGACTCCCCCACCTCCCTGGGCAACCCGTCCCAGCACCTGATTGCTCTTTCTGAGCAGAAATGTCTCCTCATTTCCAACCTGAACCTCCCCTGGCACAGCTTGAGGCCATTCCCTCTGGTCCTATCACTGGTTACCTGTGAGAAGAGGCCGACCCCCGGCTCCCCACCCCTTCCTTTTGTGCTGAAGACCCAGCTTCTGACATCCAGCTCCGCTGATGTGATGAGCCTGAAATTATGCTTGGCCCTCAGAGGCACACAGAACAGACTTAGTTACGAAGCAATTTCAAGTACTGAATGAATGCCAGGGTGTTCTGTTACAAAGCCAGATGAACGGGGATGCACATCACCTAATTTTAGGTATCTAAACTGAGGCATTTCAATTGTACTGACCATCAAGTTTTTATCTATGAGCATTGGAGACAGACAATTCCAGAGGGGGATTCCAGTTATTACAGCACCTGAGATAAGTTCCTATTTCTGTCTTTGATTTAAAGAGAAGCAAGTGTTCAGCCAACGCACCAGAGGCATCAATATTTCAGTGAACTATGCTCCTGGAAACAGATGCCTTAGCGGCACTGAAAGCCTTGCTGAAGTCAAGGTAAATGGCATCCACTGCTCTGCCCTGATGAAACCTGACCATCTTACCACAGAAAGCAACCACACTTTTCAGGCACAAAATCATAGTAAATCCATGCCAACTGCTCCCCATCCCTATCTTCATCTGCCAGAAATGTCTTCTACAAGGAGTCATTCCATGGTTTTTCCTTGGGACTGAAGTGAAGCTGGCTGGCATGGGCCTTCTGTTGGACCTTTTTTGATGAAGGCAGAAAATGTGATCTGGTCACGAAGGCTTTCCCCTTGTCAACATGGCTTTTCAAAGATGGTAACAAGCAGCTTTGGAAAAACATCAGCCACTTCTCGGAATACTCTGGGCTTCAGCCTCTCATGGATTTGCATAGTCAAGATCCAACAAGCAAATGCCACACAAAGCCTCACAGCTTCCACTGTACGTCAGTGTAGACAGAAGTGCTGAGAAGGCTCCAAATCTTCAGTGTCTCCTCCTCATGTAAATGATCTTGCTAGGCACTGATCATGAGCTAATACTCCAAGGGATACTCTGTGGGATGGCAGAAGCTGGGGGCTGGCCTGGAGCCCACCCAGCTCGCCATGCATCAAGGATAGCACGCCCAGCGGTGAAGAACACTGGAGGATGCATACAGGATTCTTGGCTATGAGTTCTTGCAGGTGCTGGAACCAGCAGCTCCTGCTTGAGGTGCATCAGGTGAGAGAGGAAGGCTGGGGTGGCCAACCAGCTGAGGATCTTCCAGTCCTTGTCTCCCAAAACATCAACCTTTTAATGACTCCATCCCTACCTCCTGTTTTACCCTAGTTTGAGACTGGCAAGCAGCTATTTTCCACACTGTCCTGGTACCTGGCCTCAGTCTGAGGAACACGCAGGTCCTGATGGATCTCCAAAGGGTTGGTTGGAGAAGTCATGGCCCAGAGCATGAGATCTATCACCCATATGGGATATCTCCTCTATGAGTCCTTGAGCTTGCAGTGGAAGGCTTTGTGCGACGAGAAGGGTGCAAAGAATACGTAACAACTAAAAATACATTTTATATACATATGCCTATCACTGACCAGAGATGATCTAATACTTTTTACCAGGTAGGCATCTCAAAAAACTGGCATGGAATAGATGTACTCATGCACATACATGTGTATATGGGGTTTTGTGTGTAACACAGGATGTTTAAGGTATTGTACAAACCCCGAATCACTTTGATTTCATTGTCAAGGTAACACGTCACCCACATTGAGGGATACAAGACTCAGAAGGATTTTTCTGAGAGGTCCAAACAAACCCCAAGGTCCCCAAGGGAAGAGCCACACTGTGTTTGTAGAGAGGAACCTTCATTTCACGGACACAACACGCTGTTAGCACTACGGTGTCTTGCAGTGGGTGGTTAGTCCCGCTCACCGAGTCCCACATTCTGCCTTCTTCAGCAGGACAGGCGAGGTGCTGACGATCAGTTCTCCTGCCATGACCATGCCAGGACATGTTCCGCGTCACGCAAAGTCTTTGTTGGCAGGGTGGTGGTGACAGTCACATCCCTCCCTGGTCTATGGAGAGGTGTCTGCTCCCTCCCTGTGGTGATTCTGGAGCCCACGTACCAGCCCTACATGTGCCTGTTGGCCCAACACACCCGTTCCTGAGACTTGGGACCAAGTCTGTGACCTAGAACAGACACCTGGGCCCCTCCTCATAGGTACACAGGGGATCACGGGTGGCTGTGATGTCCCCTAGGGGTGCTGGAGCTCTGACATCCATGGGATTTGGGGTGCTGTGAGTTCCCTGTAGTCCTGTGGGATCTCTCACTAGAGGGGAAGAGGTGTCAGGGTTTCCCTGTGGGAGATCTGGGAGCCCTGGGGGTTCCAGGCATCCTCACAGGTATGGGGATGTCCCCAGGAGACGTCAGGGTCCCCAGTCCCCCACAAGCACCGCAGAAGCATGCAGAGAGACCTCGGAGATGTGGGGCACGCCAGCCAGTCCCTCACTCGTGTGGCCGGGGCACCAGGGAGCTCCCAGGGGTGTTTTGGGTGTTCCCAGCGGGCACTCACCAGGGGGGCGGCGGGCTCGGATTTATCCTGGGAGCACGACGTGTGCAGGCGGGGGCCGAGGGAAGCCTCCCTCTCTGTGGAGCTGTCAGAGCTGGCCAGGCTGAGCGGCAGCAGGTTGGTGCAGGCAAAGGTTCTCTTCAGGTTGTAGCAGTTTTGGGCCGTGCTGTTCCTGCGGAACTCTGCGATGGGGGGACTGACACATGGGGCAGCGACCCCCGTGACCATGGTCAGGAACCCCCCGAGACCCTCCCAACCCCTCCATGACCCCCACCAGCCCCTATTGCCCCCGATAACCCTTCATCACCCCGCTACCTCCCAAATCTCCCCCTTAACCCTCTATTTTCTCAGTGCCCCCAGCAGCCCCCGCTGACCCCACACCGTGCTGGTGACCCTCTAGCTCCCCAGCATTCCTCCCCCGAGCCTCCCCATGGTGACCTGAGGGGGTCCTGCCGCCCCTCGCCACCTTCCTTCACCCCAGTGCCCCCACAGCCACTCCCCAGTCCCCGTCCCCACGCTGTCCCACCCTGAGCTGCCTTTTACCCCGGGGAGGAGATGGCCGCGTGCCTGGCGAGGGCCTGGGAGGCCCCCGGGCCCAGCAGGGGACAGGGGACGGGGGGCTGTGCCTGGCTGCCCAGCGGGGGCTCCATGGCCTCCAGGAGCTCCTTCGACTGCAGGAGGGTTTTCACCCCCGCGTTGGCCATGGCTCTGCCGGTGCGAGGAGCAGCGTGCTCGTGCAGGTGCCGTCCCTACCGGGGGGGTTACGGGGGTCTGGCAGCCCCCCGGGGGCTCCTGCCCGCAGCCGTGACATCACAAGCATCGGCGGTTCCATCAGGTCACGGTGCTCCTGTCCCAGCCCCTTGCCTTCGTTGCCTCCAGTTACACTTTGAATTGCTGTTTTAGTCATTTCTAGCCCCAAACGAGCCACCAAAATACTTGTGGGTTTGGCACTAGAGTAGAGGGCAATATTCCCCAGTGCAAAGTGCCACGGGTGTGAGGGGACAGTGAGAGCAGGACGACTCTGAGTCAGGAGAGGCTGAAGTCAGAGATTAAGTGCTAAAGGATAAAGAATTTTGAATAAAGAATTTAGTAAGAATGAAGAATTTTGACTCAGCGCTTCCAAACCTCATCTCCCTACTTCCCTTAAAACAAACTAACAGGCGGACCTTTTGGGAGGGCTCACGAATCTCTGCTCTGCTTCCCAGCCGGATTCTTTGCTCAGGAAGAGGCAGTTTGGGGCAGACTAAATTCTCAACGTGCTGATTCACAGGCTGGGATAGGGGAGGCCAGTGGGGCACCAGGTGCCACTTCTGCTACCCTCTGCTGGCTGGGATGGGGGAAGCCACGCAGGTGGAAGCTTAACTTTAAGTCTCTGTTGGTAGCAAAGGGATTGCGAGGCTGCCTGGAAGAGGACAGCTGTTGTGTGCGGGTGCGCAGGAGCTTGCCAAGATACTATGTGTTTGAGCAGACAAGGAAACCTACAGCACCTCTGCTGTTACTGCAAGGCCCCGTTGTCCTACCGTCAGAGCGTGTCAGAAAAAAAAGGAGGTGGGGAGGAAATCTCAAGGGTTTAGCAATAAAACTCACGGAAAGCAAAATAAACTCCCACAAGAGTAGCAACTGGAATAGGTTGGACTACGGAGGAAGTTAACAACAGAAAAGACGAGGCAACGCAGGATAAAGACTTTTATAGAAGTGAACGAGCAGCTGGCTGCAGTTCTCGCCTTGTTTGCTCACAGAGGAAGTCGGTTTTCAGCCATCAGTGGTGCCCAGCAGATTCGTCTTTCAGGGGTGGAATAACTTCTCCTGTCTCTAAAATTCTGTCCCCCTAATGGGATGAGAGAGCATGGTGAGTATTTTCTCTTACAACCAACCTATGCCTTTACACAGTTCAGTCTTTCACTTAAGCTGTGACTGTCCCCGCTTCCAAACAAAAAAATCTTACTTCAGTTTACCCAGAACATTCTCATTCACTCAACATGTCCCAGGGTGCTGGTAAAATATCATAGCCAAGTTATCCGAAATCTGTACTTGCTTTACCCTTTTCTTTTCATGCCATGGAAATACAGCATTTAAAGAGAACATTGTTTTTAAAATTTGCACCAGATTTATAGCACTGCATAACCACCTTCACAGCACCACCCTTAGTGAGTCTCCAAAGCAGTCTCTGTGGCACACAAAGAGCTGCATAATCCCTCAAAGAAATCAATCCAGTGCCTGACTTTTGTTTATTAAAGCTTTAGGCACTGCTGTGGCCTGCTGAACTGACCTTACTCGAGTGGTTGGGCTGGTGTCAGAGACCCACAGCTTGACTGCATGTTGCTGTGTGGTTGATAGGGGCGGAACTTTCAAAATTGTATTTTATTTTTAGATGAAGCAGAAATAGCAGAGCCAAACTGATATGAGAATATTTGCCCACCAACTTGCTGCACTGATCAACGAGCTGCAGCTCAGAGCAGTCCAAGAACCACTAAAGACCAAACCACCTGACAGACACTGGGCAAACCAAGAACCTAAGAGGAAAGCTTTGGGCTGCGGTGAGCCCTGCGGGGTCTGCATGCTCCGGGTGCAGACAACATCAGGGGACGTTTGTGTTTCCTGCCCAGGGTGGGCAGTGCTGCCAGCCAGGTACCTGAAAGTCTGCAGTTACAGAAGGGAAATGCCAATGAAACAGGAGCTGTCTGCTCTAAGAATGAGACAAAAACTGTACAAAAATACCGTGAACATAGTGCAGTGCTGCTTCAGGACAAGCTGCCTCGTGTGCATCCTTCTAGAAATCCTCTTTGCAGCTGCTGCACAAACCTGTGCTTCTCCTCACGCCTTCCTTCCCCTGCCTCTACTTACAGAGCCGGAGGGTGGCCCAAGCAGTCAGCAGGCTTACCGGGAATATTGCTGGGTTGGATGAGACGATTCCGTACGGCGCCCTCTGAAAGCACGAAAGGAGAGAGAGAAAAAGGAGCGTCACCGAGTGGAAACCTCAAAGACCTGAAAAGCGCCCAGCCCTCCCGAAACACGACCTGCGCTGGGCGCACGGCCCGGTAACCCGGTTACTGAACCACGCGAAGCTGAGGGGAGCCCGGCACGCACCATGACGTGGTACTTCACGTAGTAGTGGACGAGCCAGGCGGGGATCAGCACCTGCGCCATGAAGAAGCCGCCGGCCTGGTAGGCCCGGAACACCTGCGGGGCACGGAGCGGGTCAGTGCTGGGGGCCTGGCTCAGGGCTCAGGGCCCGGGGCCGCCCCCCTCCTCCCCTCCCCTCACCCGCTGCCGCCAGAGGCCGCCGGGCTGCAGGAAGCGCTCCCAGAAGGCGGCCACGGGCCCCAGCTGCCGCCGCGGCAGGACGGGCTCCCGCTCGCTCAGCTCCTGGTCCCGCAGCCAGCGCCGCCGCAGGACGCGGAGCTGCTGCACCCGCAGCCGCTCGTCCGCGCTGAAGCCGCCCATGGCGAGGCCCCGGCCCCGGCCCCGCTCCCGGCCCCGCTCCCGCTCCCGGTCCCGGCGGGCGCCGTGTCCTTGGCGACGGCGCGCGGCGATGACGGCCCCGGGCCGCGCGGCGCTGACGTCACCGGGTGGGCGGGGCGGGGGGGCCCGTCCCCCCGGGTGGCTCAGCGGGGGCAGCGCCGGGCTGCTAACGGCAGGGCCGCGGGTTCGAGCCCTGCTCAGGCGGAGCCGCGGCTCCTCCTCGCTGCTTCCTCTGGGCGCGGCTGCTTCACGGACAGCGCTCCCCGGGCCATGGAGCAGGAGCTGGGGCAGGAGCTGGGGCTCTGCTTCCAGCGCCGCTTCTTGGCGGCCCGGCAGCTGCGAGCCTTCCCCTGGCCGGTGAGGTGAGGGCGCGGGGGGCTGGGGGCAGCGAGGAGGGCCCGGCCCGGCTCAGGTTTGGTTTCCCTGTGCTGCAGGAGCTCGAGCAGAGGCTGAGGAGCGCCCCGGGTTCCTCCCTGCTGGCCGATATCCTGCACCAGGTGAGGGCCGGCATGTCGCGGCTATCGCGGTTATCGCGGCTATCGCTGGACGGGCAGGGAGCTGCCGCGGGGCTGAGGTGCCTCAGCAGCACAGGGCAAACCTCACCGCGGTCAGTTACGTACAATAAGCTCGGATATAACAGCTCTCGTTATTCAGCCAGCCTCCTCTGTGAGAAAGCACCGACTCGTGTCTCCAAGCCAGGCGAGAGGGCCCTGGGGGTGCGCCAGGAGATGGGTGAGGGGCTCGCCTCAGCCTGCCCCTGGGTGCGGGCGGGCCTGGGCTGAGGCAGGGAGGTGAAGAAGGAGATAAAGGACCCACAAACTGGGTCCAACACAGCGAGGAAGGCTTTCAAGGACCACCAGAGACCCCCGAAAGACCCCAAGTGAAAACAATGTGCACGTCAGAAACATTCATGTATTCTAATGAGTTACAAGAAATGGCATGAGTGCATTAACTATGACTACAGATATATGATATCTATATTCATATATATATGAAATATACATATGTATACATTTATATATATATTTTGATTGTATATAACCCCCATAGCTTGAACAATTCAGCATACACACTAGGTGGATTGATCCCCTGCACATCCATCTCTGCAATTAAGGAATGCCTCCTTGCTAAAGCTCCAAACTGAGTCTTAGAGAGTTTCTTTGGCTGACTCTTCAGTAACACTTTTGCCAGCCTTACTTCGGACCCAGCAGGACAGATCTCTTCCTTTCCTTCCTGTTACTTAGCTGTTCTTTATTAGCATCAAAATCAAAGCTCAGTGCACCTGGGTGGAGATGTCCCTAATGCCAGGAGCAAACCTGCCAAGCTGATTTCACATCCCTGTGCCCTGGATGTTAAGAAAGCAGCAGGTGAGCCAAGCCACCCAGGGAATCCCTAAAGCCTTACCATGTTCTGTCTGCATGCTGACAGGAAATCACAAATGAGGCAGCAAGGCAAAAGGAAGAGAAAAGCAAAAGAAGGAGCACTAGTCGGACTCTTTTCACTCAATTTTGCTATTTATTTTTTGAAAAGTGAAAAATACATTTGTTGCCACAGGTCTAACACACTGACCAGAAATCACCAAATTTCTTTTTCTGGCTCAGCATCAATAATTCTAGCTTCAGGCTCAAGTCACTGTGCATTTTGAGCCCTCCCTAAGATCTTCACTTAGTAATGGGTTTCAACTGCAGCTGTTGATTTTTTTTTTTTTATCATTTTAGACCATTCTCCACCCTCTGTGTGTAAAGTATCCCCCTTCCATCAAGTACAGAAGATGCTTCCTAACTGAACTCATCAAAAAGGTAACGCTTACTTTCCATGTTGCTTGTAACTCTTTGGTTCATCTTGGGATGGGTCTTCTTGAAAATACACCATTGTGGGCCAAGCTGAATTATTCTTAATAATAGAAAACAGCATTTAGTGTAAAACATTACAGCCAACAGTGTATTAAAGTGGTATTTAACGTGTGGGTTCTCTGTTCCATGACTAACAATTTGATAACTGAAGCTGTCCTTTTCTCTTCCACGCAGCATGAATCCACAACAGCTGAACCCCTGGATGAGTTGTACGATACACTAGCAGATATTTTAAATGAAAAAGAATCTACTCGCTGTTACAAAAACTACTTACTGGTAAAAACTAATGTACTGCTTTGTTATAAATCACTTTTAATCATCTAAACTAAGCAACAGGTGGCTTTAAATGTCACATCCAGAAACCCAGAGTGCTTCTGACTTTTTTTTTCTAGGCAGTAATATTGACTGTTAACTGCAAAATCAGTTGTCTGTGCTGATCCATCTTTCTCCTCCTCTGCATGTCCTCCAGCCTACTGGAGAATCCGTTACTCTTTCTGAGAGCGAGGCAATTATCTCTCAAGGAACCACAGGGCTCGTCACGTGGGATGCTGCTCTTCATCTTGCTGAATGGGCAATGGAGAACTTCACAGTTTTCAGTAACAGGTAAAAACAACATCACAGACAGAAAGATGAGGAAAGAAACCAAAGTATTTTCATTCATAGCATAAGTGAGTTATATGCACAACTATAATTTTATAATGCACAATATTTACCCCCAAAATAGATAAAATATTTGAGTTGGGCTACCAGCTGTTGCTTTTTTCTGTTCTGCAAGTTGAACTTTAATTCATGAGATGACTTTATAGTTTAAGATTGGCTTCAAGATGAAAACCATTACACCAGATAGTCTGGCCTGCTCTGTATGTTTGCTGCTGAATTTTACTGGCTAGGCAGCAAGGTAGCTAACTTTAATTAGTGCACTTCCCTCTTGGATGGGATTCATCCCATCTAACTTCAAGTGTTTGTAGTGCAGATGTGCACAGCTAATCTCATCACCTTGACTTTATTTATAATCAATGGAGATGAACAAGCACTTTTGGGGAAAGGTTCAGCTAAGCTAATTTAAAGTATCCACCTCACAAGAAAGGAACTGTGCTCCAGAATCATTTGTCTCTCTCCACTGACTAAGAGAAGAACTGTAAAACCAGTTTAAGTGGAGACAACCATGCTGCAGAAGTCAAGGAACACATGAAATGTGTCTTGCTCCAGTGATGGAAGTACTTTGTACCACATGGAAAAGCAGGAGAAGTACTTCAAGTGATGCATTTTTATGCTTATAACTGCATCTTGTTTACCATCTTTACCAGATATTTTAAATAAAGATTATAGATGGCTTACTCAAAAAATACTGAAATAATTTGTAGTTGATTTTTACCATTAGATATAATTTGAACGTTTTGATGTCATAACTCATAGTGTCCTAATCAATACTTACTTTACTCCATTAACCTTCAGGACAGTCTTGGAATTAGGAAGTGGGATTGGCTTCACTGGACTGGCAATCTGCAAAACTTGCAACCCCAAGGCATATATATTTAGTGACTACCACCATTGTGTTCTCAAACAGCTGGTGGAAAACATCCGTTTGAATGGCTTTGCCGTGCAGCCTGAAACTATTGAACCAAAATCTGAAGGGCAGGAGGCAGAAGGGAAGAACTACCAACAGCCGAAACTAATTGTTGCAGAGCTTGACTGGGGCTCAGTTACAGAAAAGCAACTGTTGGATCTACAGCCAGACGTCGTCATTGCAGCAGGTACTTTTCACTTCTGATTATACCAGATTGTATGGCATCGTGCAGAAATAAATAGGTAACAGAAACAAAGGTATTTGTTTGCAGGGCTCAGCCAACCCTACTTTGGTTACTGTGTCTGGAGAAACATCTCCCAGTTCATTTCACCACTTTGTATTTTTCAGCTATTCAACAGTTGTTTACCCAATACTGAAGAGCAAATTATTTGTCTTTTTTTTTTTTTTTTTTTTTTTTTTTTAAATCCAGAAACAGATGATAAATCTGCCACCCTTGAGACCCTTGTCAATTTTAGCTGGAAGCATTATCCTTCTCAAGAGGGATAACATTAAAAAAAAAAAAAAAAAAAAAAACCTACCTTTTTGGAATTTGCTTGTATTCAAATCTTGAGGGAGTCCATAAAAATCTATTAATGGTAAATATAGCAATAGTGAATTTTGGAACTGTGACTACATGATTTTACTCTCCAGCTTAGGGGTTTTGCAAAGCAAAACCACCTAAGAATTCAGGTAAAGAAATGGTAAAATGTAATTGTCATCATGATTACAATTCTTCGTAAGGTATCACATGTGATACATCATATATGTGAGTTCTATAACATGAAGTCACTGCATGTATGTTAACTTAAACCCAGCCATACTGTTGACAGAATGCACAAAGCAGCCTGATTCAGACTCATGAAGGCGAGGCAATTCAAAACAGGGTAAATTACATGTATCTACTATTTGCCAGTACTACAGGACATGCTTCTGCTACATTGCAACATGTGTTAACTTGTACAGGTATCTCAATGTTACTGTGTAGTAAACAGCCACCTACTAAATATCAGTTCATGAACACAACTGACAGCTTTCAAACTCACGGTGCTAAGAAGTGAGGCTGATTTTGCAGCCCTTAATGGTAAGGTTTTCCACCTTTCATCAGTATTCCTACTTGAGGAAAAATACTGAGAATAAAAAGCGTTGCAGCTGAAATCAGGACTTTTCCACTCAGCCTCTGAAATAGACTTCTAACACCATGGTTTTGTCCTGCTAAGGACAGCCGTAACACTACCAATGCTCAACTTTTGTGCAGTCTCCCTGAACACAGGCTTAAACACAGGGTCTGACAATCCATGACAAAAAGGAACAATGATCTTTAGTGATTTTGGACCAATAATGGAGATGAGGGCAATTTGACATAGTACATAAAATACTGTGTTTTCTAAAATCTCTTCTTGGAAACTTGTAATCCCTTGATAGAGCCATTCTTCCTTAAGTAAATACTTTATAGCTTTATTTCTGCTTCTTGCTCAATTCTTAATAAATATTGAATATTGCCCTTTTTTTGGCAGATGTGGTATATGATCCAGAGATAACTGCAAGCCTTATTGGTATGCTACAAAAGCTCTCTACTTTCAGAGCAGATGGAAAACCTCCTGAGGTCTATATTGCTTTCACAATTCGTAATCCAGACACGTATCATCTGTTCCAGGCTGAACTAGGTAGGTACCTTTTTCATCAACTGTATCAATAATTGTGGCTTTTTTCCCCAATTACTTATCTGTAGCAGAGGGAAACTTTTTTTTTTCCTTGTAAAGGGTACTGACCAATAACAGGATTCTTGTATTCAAGAGCAATAACCTTTCCAAATGAATTTGGTCAGGAAATTAAGCTTTAGCTTCTTGTTACATCCTATCACAACTCTCAGTTGTTAAGAATGTCAACTTAAGATGGATTGCAAGTGTGGAGGCATAGGAAAAATTGTAAAGGTTAAGCTTGAAGGAGGAAAAACATCTGTGCTGCACTGCCACTGTGATAATGTTTCAGATGCAGCCTAAAACTCTTAACTGTTCTTTGAGGGTTAAAAAAGCTAGAACTTTAAATAAAAGGGGAAAGGATTTTTTTTTTCCTTCATATGCTTCAGAAGTCCATCTTTTCCAGCCTAGTAGCTGTACAGCTGGTCTACAGCCATTGGCTGATCAGAATCAGTGAAATGCTGAATGCGCAGCACAAGCATACCTGTTAACTTTAAAAAATACATGCTCAAGCATTTGCCTGTAGCTTGCTTTACCAGCATGCTAAGATCTCCTTGCAGAACTTCACATGCAACTTTTGCTCTTCATTTTACTAAGCATAAATATGATTCCCCATGTTTCTCTTTGCAGATAAAGTTGGAATCGGATGGCAGATTATTCCAGTCCACAGCAACAGTATTTTTCTCTATGATACTCACTCAAATGTAACTATTCTGCAGCTATTTATATAATTTGGTAGATGCAAGTAGTTTTCAGACCAGCAAGTGCTATCTCATCCTTGCAACAAGATTACCTTGAATTCCAGAAACGTACAAGAGAGGCATGCACTGAGGATACACTTCTATGCACAGATTGCTGTCAAAGTAAGCTACTTTTCTTTCTGCAGTTGCCAGCATTCATGCAAGAAAGGAGATGCTTCTTAGAAGTATCTGTGTATCTCAAGCTGTAGAAATAAAGAAAGCCCTAATCGTAATGCACTCCGATTCTGTAAATCGGAGTTCAACAATTTGTTCAAACATATTTTGATTTGTAAATAGCAGACATATCTGTGTTACACAGAGCCATGATCTGTGATCACAGGATGAGTATCTCATACTGACAAGGGAGCAGAACAATGTTTTATAGTAATAAATGGTTTTTAATACTAAAGCTAGTTGTAATTACTTCTTTATGCATTTGCATGCTTGCTATGTGGGTCATCTTAAAACAGACCATGACTGTTCGTATTAAGTTGGACATACAGAAGTAACCCTGGACATACTTTTTTGTTTTAGCTACCTCTCCCTGAGGAGGAGGAGGGTAGGAGGAAGGTGCTAGAGTAAATGTACACTAACAGCCTAAACAGGAGTTTCTTTTATCTTTCTTGTCACAAAAGTCTTCAAATTGTTCTGCAAGGCTAGACGGCTCATTTTGGGTCTAACCAGGAAATCTAACCATTTATTACAGGAAAATCATAGAACGCTTCTTGAACTGTCAAGCTCAGTGCTGCGACCATGGCCCTGGGGAGCCTGTTCCAGTGCCCAACCACCCCCTCAGTGGAGAACCTTTTCCTAACATCCAACTTCTCTAAAGCTTTCAGCATCACCATTTGCTTTAGAGAAATACTTGATTTACATCCATGCGTACATTGGGCCTGGCCATACCCTTGTACAAGAATTTGCTGCAAAACAGGGGAATCAGCAAGTATGTCTCTATAGATGGTTCTTCAGTCAATGAACTAATGAAACTGCCAAACTCCTACAGTAAGCAGCTTGGGTTCTTATCATCATCTTCCCACCAGTGGAACCAAATCACTGTCAGAGCTCTCTTTTCAAAAGAGAGTATCTACTGTAACCACGGTGCAGGAGGAAGGTAAGATTAGCAAATGGCCGCCTAGCTTGGCAGAAGCAGGTATTAAATGATTACTCTGTAAGCTGGTTTAAAAGCACTGGTGCAGAATCCAGCCCAGGAACTCTGAAGAAAGCTATGCAAGCAGCAACTGTATGATAAAACCATTTTATAAAGAATCATGAAGACGAAAAAACATCTTGTAAGCATTAGGTCCATAGGAACACTAACAATAAAAAAACAAAGGCCAGACCTGAATGAGTGCTCAGAAAGTAAAGTGCCCTTTTACTAGATTATTGCATACTTTAAATATCTTTTCTATTCTATTATAGGGATAAATTTTACATTCTTTCTCAAAGTAAATGGGCACATTTACTCCAATGCATGAGGACAACATTCACTGAAAGGCGAATTTCCCTCTTAAGTGTTCAATAAAGCTGTCACATACCAGTGGCTGTGCCTTTTTACTCTTGCACACACTGTAAAAAAGAACTATCTAATTTCAAAGTTGTTTTCCATCTCCATAAAAACATATAAGAGTATAGTCAGTACTTGTCTAGGGAAGACTATCCAAGAATGTTAACTAAATGAAAAAAAGACAAAAAAAAATGTATCCTCGATTCAAATAAAAATTCAAACTAAAAAAGTCTCTCCCTTGCAGAAAAATAATCACCTACTTAAGTGTTTATTGTACAGTAGGTATAACTGGTATAATTTGTGTATGTATTCAAGTACTTTCAGCTAAAAGTAACCAACAAGCAGCCCAGTTAAGCATATTTTATACAAGTTCCTAGAGTACCTAAACCTCCCACATTCATTCCAAATAGTACAAGAAAAAAAGGCAGATGGCAAGGATCAACCTCTTCAGCATGGGAACCACATTTTCCCAAGATTTACAGACAACAAATAACCTCAACTGCACCTGCAGCACTATTCTTACTCCAATTGTAAAAGAAAAGGTTCATCAAAACAGGCCCCGAGATGAAGCAATTAAAAATTGTAACCACAGATAACAAAGAGCGTTTATTCACCGATTGTCACATCTATGCAACTGCAGGAATGTGTTAGCTTTTTGGACACCCTCCTCTCGCCACAAAAAGTCATTCACTCTGCATAAACAAGGGAAGAACAGTCTGGTCCCAACTCTCATCCCAACGCAGCTGCTTGGATGCACAAAGGTTTTTTCTGAAATTGTGGAGTTTGCCTTCCAGTGTGGGAAATTCCAGGAAAAGCATCTGTAAGTTTAAAACAAAACAAAACAAACACAGAAAAGTATCATGTTATATTTTGGATTAATTCTAGTTTCTCAGGGGTAACCCTCTGGTGTGACCCTCTGAACAGTTTAATATCACAATATTTAGTGCATTCTTGCCAACTTCATATTTGAATTCAAATAGAAATGTGGCCAGTAATATCCATATTCAAATAGAACTAGGGCCAATAAGATCCACCAGGCAAAGAAGTAACCTCTGAGAATGCAAAATACACAGAGGATTATCACACGAGAAGGTAGCTTACACGGTAACACCTCTGTGGTTAAAGCTAGCGGAAAAGGAAAATCTGTCAAGACTTTACCTTCAGTTGTTCTGCAAGTTCACTGGAATCCCTGAATATCAGACCATTTTCATCATGTTTCACAAGTTCATGTAAACTGTGTACAAAAGTAATAGGAAAAAAAAAAAACAAAAAAAAAACAAGAAAAAAAGAACAGTGAGTGGGTCATACACGTTTAAAAAGTTGCACAGTGTATCTGTAGAGACATGGCTATGCCTTACACATTAAGAACCTAGATGTCTAGATATGAACATTACATTCCTGACAAAATGGAACAAAAGGCAGTTATAAAGGTTTAATTTAAAGATTGTTCCCCCCCTATGTCATACTGCTGTTTACCATTACAGTAGGTCCCCCACTTTGTCATTGTGCCATTTGTCTGCACATGCATCGCAGATCAGGGCAACATTCTACTTTAATCACATGGAAAATCTACATGAGATCTCCACAGTGAATACATCTTTAATTGAAGGACTGGAAGTTATAAGTCTAACTGCATACATTCACCCCTTCACAGAAGAGAGACATGTCTATGCAGAAGGATTTTTTTAAATGAAACAAAGGATTACAGGGGAATTTTTTTTTTTTTTTTTTGAGGCAGCTGGTTGCAATAAATGGTCCAAAGTCTGTAAAAACTGGTGCTATTTTTTAGCCAACCTTAAATAAAACAACCTTGACTTCTGAAGTTTGTCTTATTGAATCAAAAGTAAGTTGTTATGGCATAGTACTGGAATCTCATCCGATACATGCAGAATGTAGAAAACTCTTTGTCTTGTTAGAATAGCATCTTATATGATCTACTTAAATTATCAGAATAAGCAAGCTCTTACCATTCAAAATATATTGCACATACAGGTAAACAACAGCCAAACATATCTACCACCTTCATAGGTAAATCCAAACCACTGGATGATTTATGGAGACACACACCCAAATCTGCTGAGCCTGAGAAGCAAACAAAACACACAAGAGCCTAAATTCTCTGAAAGCATCTCTTCTAGTCTTATTGTGAACCCTTCTATGCATGTATTTCTTTGGGTGATACGAGCTAAATATAAGCTATTTTCAATACTATCCAGACTGAGTCAATTTCAAGCTTGTAGAAAACGTATGTGTATATGCATATATAATATATTCACACACACACAATATACATATATACACACACACACACTAAACTATATATTTACTAAAATTAGCCAGGCTTTAGAAACATACCAAGCAAGTACATATATTAAATTAAGGGGAATTTTAAAACCTCACGTATCTGAAAACAGCCTTGCCGTCTCTTAATCTGCGAAGAATGGGTAAGTGCAGAGGAAAACTGCCACAATTCAAACAGGACATGCTGCATTACTCATGAGCGACTTCTTCCAGTTCGAGTGATTTCAAGACAGAGAAGTTGCAACGCCATTTTATAGGCGTTATATTCATTCCTTTAAAATTACCCTATAAACACCGTGTTTTACAGCCACATAAATAGGCAGGTTCGAAAAACGAAGAGCAGATCTACTTGAAAGTGTAGTTGGCTACTGTATTACGCTTACTGACACTTCATGCTAATACAATGAACATGCTGAGGGAACACTATTCCAAGACATGTTCATTTAGAATTTCAGCTTTTTTGGGTGCTCAGCCAAAAGTTTACGGTATCAGGTACCGACCTGCCCTGTAAACCGGAACACAATCAGGCAAGCTGTATTTCAGCATAGAAGTATAAGTAACAGACTGAAATACCAATGCAGGTATTATGCCTATTTCTTGGTATAAGAGTGAAAAATGCAGTTAAAGAAATAAGCAATTTTGCTTGCCTAGGTCAAAAACACAAGTGGTATACATGTATATATCATCATTTACCAGCAAGTTCATTTTCTTACTACATGTATATTCTGCTATCTCCTGCGCATAATGTCTATCAGCTATTCACAACTCTGCTAAATTGTTTTTCACACATTATCAAATGTCTTTCATAATCCTCTGATTACCAAGCAAAAGAGGGTAATCCTCAGCTTCAAGCCAGGGTGTACAGATCTGGATATGTCTGAAGTGCAGTTTCTTTATCAGTCCATTATAGTATTCTTTTAGTGGCCCTTTGCCTGTTTAAAACACACACAGAAAAAAAAAATAATAATGATTGTATCAGGATGATTGAAAATAAAGTGCTGTCTGCGCATCTTGCTGTACAGATGACAAAGTCCCGTTGCCTCAGACATCTCAGAATATACCAACCACGATCACCCCACAGATTAAGTCCCATTGAAAAAAAGGTGAACCTATATTTCCTCTCTTAACTTGGTATTTAAAGGAGCCTACTGTCAGTGCTGCCCAGTCTTTACCTGCATTTTCTTTACAGACATAAGACAACCCAAAAATACAAATTTGCTCTTTAAAAATCACACTAAGATTTAGTCTGCTATTAATGAGAAAGTTAACCAACCAGCATTCATTCTGCGCATACTGTTTTACAAAAAGATGTTTGATGAGTAGGTTTCTTCCTGCATTAAGAGAACCTTTCTGCTTGAAACACTCCAAACATGCACCTTTATGTGTCTTTGGCTGCGGCATCTCAGTGTTCAGAATGTTGAGATTAAATTATTTTGAACGTGGCATAACGCACAGCTGTGCTACATGTAGATAGCCAGGCTGAGAGCTTCTCCTCTTTAAAGATGTGCCATGATTACAATGCTGCAAGAATCCAACTGCTCTGATTTATAATCAGACAAAAACAATTCTCCTCTCTCGTCATCATCATAGAAGACTCAGCATAGTACAAAAGTGAAAATGAAGTCATCTCTATTAGCAGAAAAGAAAAATTATAATGTGAACTATTACCTGTTATCACACATACTAAAGCTGGAAGCTTGATTCCCTCATTGATATACTGCTCATAATCTGGAAAAGATAAAAAACTGTTCAGAATTGACAAATAAATGGATGATTTATTTAAGAATGGTCATGGTCTATGAATCATTCAGCTTCCTACTTCAAGTAATTTCTTTATAAACATATACCTAGTAAAATAGCAGTAAATTTACAAATACTAAAATTGACAAGTTTCTATAGAAATAAATTGTGATATGTTTAAAATGTACTATTCATAGAAGGTTTCTTTGACTACACCATACTGGTTGTTTCAATTTATCTAGAAACTGCAGCTGTAGTTTTTAAATAGACAATGCACATTCCCTTCTTTCCTATTATCAGATACCCATGGAAAGTACTCATAGCTTAGAAAACTGCAATTTACCAAGAGAAATATAATTCTCTCCGGACAACTACTCCAGTTGAATCCAGATGTTTCACTTCTGTT
The DNA here is from genome assembly GCF_965140915.1 of Aythya marila. Classification (NCBI taxonomy): domain Eukaryota; kingdom Metazoa; phylum Chordata; class Aves; order Anseriformes; family Anatidae; genus Aythya; species Aythya marila. Next base: position 4,812,028 of record NC_139056.1, on the reverse strand, counting down.
TTTTAACTCCTAAAGTACTGCAAATCAATCAAATATGCCTGCATTTTCGTTTGAATATGGAGGCACTGTTCTTTAGAGAAACGCCTCGTAACTGTCCAACATACAACCATTCTCCTTGGAATAGGTAAGATGAATTCCTTAGTACCTACCTTCTAAAGCTTTTAAAAGGACTGAAAAGTCTTCATCCTCTGAAAGAAAAGGCTTTATTAGAGATATTCATGGTTCTAGCATTTGTAACAAATTATTATATGTAAATAACAACAAAGATTTTCTTCACCTTTACTTGAATGATTTCAGTACGGCACAAGCTCTTCCTACTAAAAATCTGCTGTAATTATTTTCATAAAAAAGAGTCCACAACCATTTAAAAAATGTATTTGTTCCCCTTATTGACAACATGGCCAACAAGCCACCAATGGACTCTTTTGAGGATGTGCTATGTATCACATTCATTCTCTAGCTTTTGAAACCAGAATTTTTAAGAGTGGAAATTGCTCTGTTAATTCAAAAGGTACAGACAATTCTGCCATGGTTACTAGCAATTGATTTGTTTCACCTTTCTTTTCCTTTTCTCATATAGAGAAAAAAAATGGAAAGTGAGAAAGTCACATAATAGATGTTATCAGAAATAAAGAAGTAAAAATTTTATAGTTTTTTAAGCCATTTTACACCACCAAACAAGACACTATGTCTGGAATGAAAAAAAATATATATATATTTCCCGCTTCTTTTTTTTAATTCATTTTTAGTCACTGAGGTATATCATGTACAACTTGTCTTTAAATTCTTCCGGACAAATGAAGAAAAATTTAACTTTGCCACTCACAATACAAACATGCCTGTATAACACATCAAGTTTCGAGTGTGGGGAAATATAAAGAGCCCCAGTTATATCTTTTGTTAAAAGGTAACGAAATATTAAAAAATAATCTGCTTACAAACCTGTCCAGCTTGTGCTGCTGATGAGAAGAGCTGGCCGTCCTCTGGTTTTTACCACACGTCCATTTCTTTTATCCATTTCTGTAAAGGCAGACCTCTCAGCATTCGAACTGACAGACTCTGTACTACGTAAACAGAATGTTCTGAATATGGACTACACAAACACAGTCTACAAACACAGAAGGAAATGTTATGCTTAACTGACATGAATTTCTAAGCACTGTTTGAGACTTGCTACTCGATTTCTCTGGAAATAACCATTACTGTTCTGATTTGCAGAGACACACCCGATCGTAAGAAAGACAGTTTTTTTTAATCTTTCCTATTACTACCATGAGCCTAATGACACCACTATCATAAGCACATTTCTATCTTCTCACAGTGTTTTCCTTAAAATGTTGGGAAAACAGTCTCTCTTTCCAGCTCTGTCCCAAATACATCCAAAGCATGGGAGCCAACAATGCTTTTATTCAATTAAAACTGGAACCTTTACATTCAGTGGTGTGCAGCTCCAAAAAGAAAATGCCATACAGTATGATTCTCTCCTCCATTTTCAGGCATTAGTTTGGTAAACTAACTGCCTGTTGGACTATCTACTTAGCAGACATCCTGCACACAGCCAGAGAAGAACACTTAAGTTTATAGCGCAAGATTTTGAAAAGCCTCCACAATAAAGGAATGAGGAGTTTACTATTAAAACAATTGCTAAATTAATGCTATTAACGAAGCATCCAATCACTGTCATCCAGTTCAATGGGAACCAGACAACTGCTTTCACCCTTCATGTATTTTATTACTTATTTCCTCAGAATTTACACCAACTTTTTCTTTAAACAAACAAAACCCACCAATTTTACACATCAAGCAACATGGTATCACCCCTCAATGATTTCACTTACTCTGTCCTCTCCAGCAACAATTAAGCAGACTTGCACAGCATCTGCTACTGGCTGAACGCATGCAAAGACCACTGTCTGCTGCTCTTCAGAAACTTGTGATCCCATCCAAAGATATTTCTGGGCACTAAATGCCAATTTTTAACTGAATGACACAGAATAATTGCATGTTTTACTTACATATGCTGTGCTTTAAATGGTTCATAGTCTTTTGCAAGTTTCATGTACAACTGATGTTGAAGCTCTAGTGGTGTTTCCTTGAAATAAGAAGCTGGCCTGTCATACAGCGTTACTGCCCTGTAATGAAATAAATTCACAAGTTAAATAAAAAAACAGATTTAAGAAAATGCACGTGGTAAAGAGTGACAGGCTACAATATAATGCAGACAGCGAATTATTACAATAAAATGATGATTCAACTCAACTTTCTGTATTCCTGAAGTTTGCTGGTATAGATCAAGCTTGATATGCTGTACGAAAAGGATCCCTATATGCATATTCAAGGGATGTAACACAACCATAAAAATCTACAGACATCATTGTCCTGATTTTTAAACCTATAAATTAAGGTTTCCTTAAAAAACACCTTTTCCTTTTGATTTTAAAGCCCTGTGACTGCAAAAGAAAAATCTGCAGGGTTGACTAATCGTTAGCAAATACAGTGATGTTTGCCTTTTTTTTAATTTCATAGGCAGTGCAGCAGCAAGTCTTCCATAACATCTGGACTGCCACCTCCTAGACAATGAAGCGTTAATTATGAAGGCTAATGAAGACTATTCAATACCCACACTCCACTAGCTCATAACAAAACTGACTAATTGGTTCCAGTGGTGCTGAACTGGCTTAGGAAAAAGTTGCTTTTGTTAAGATTACTCTGAATTTAGATTCACAATTACGTGCTTTCATTTCACTTTGAGTATGCACGTAATAATGTTAGAGGTATTTCACTTACTTTATTTTGCAATTCACCCATAGATCTTCTTTCATTGCATTAGTGACACACAAGTTATAGTCCGACAAACGTCCAAAAAGCTTCTCGTACCTGACAAAAATTAAATCTTAGTTAGAACCTAAGACAATCCCAACAGCCAAATACACTGGCAGTCTCCAGTGCCAATGCTCATTAAAAGCCAAACAAAACCAAAAGAAACTCAACCACCACCCAATAACTGAAGTTTAACTAACAATTAAAGATTAACTCCTTGTGCTGTTATACTGAAGCCATAACAGTTTATGAGAAGGGATACAGCATGACTTCCTTATCCTTTAAAACCTAAGAACACAACAATAGAAAGCTTCTTAAAGCTGTTACCTGTAGGTAACCAGCTAGACTGAGTAAGAAATAGAAACACCTTTGCAGATGGACTGGAGTGTAAAGAAGTGTTAAAGAATAAAAAAAAACACAACACTAGACAAAGTCACTGCAATAAGATCAAGTTTGCGTATGCAACATGACTACTTCAAACAAGAACAAAAGAAACAGGTTTAAACCATGTGAGAAAATCTTTTCGTTCCTTTAACATTCACACACCTACTTTAAGACAGGTTTCTAATTACTTTATTCTCCTATTTCTAAGTAGCTCACTTGCACGAGAGTTTGCATTGCATTGGGATACCATATTTCACCTACAATGAACATAAATTTCCTTATTTTGTTACAGCCTAGGCTTCTTAGAGAGCATATCCTTTGCACTCTGCCCTTACTATATACATACATACAGCAGGCAGAATAATGTTCCTAACGTTAACAATGAAAGCACATAACAGAAAGTAAAAGAAAAGTATTTTTTATAAGTTACTCATAATTAACTTTAGAGAACAACTTAATCCCTTTAAATCGCGTACATCATTTGTTTAGGTAAATTTATTCTATAAAAAATTTTTAGTGTATTTTACAGTATAGCACCTACCACCACCTTCCTATGTTTAACAAAGGCATTTTAAAGAATGTGCTTCCTGAAACATAATAAATTCTTGATGGAAACAGCCCTTTGCTAATTATATTCTTCTTTCTGCTTTCCATCCTTCTGAGCTCTGCAAAGGTGCATAACTTGTAAAGAGAAGAAATTTCTGTACAAACCATTTTGCAATGCGTACTAGCGGGTGATTTATTCCATGACTCAGACTCATTATGGTATATCCGTAGTTGTGCCAATCAATTATCAATTTGCTTCTCCAGATAAGACATGCTACCCAGGCAACAGCTATACTAGGTAAACCTGGAGGATTCTGTTTAATAAATAAAAACAAGTAAAAACAGGGTAAGACTGTGGTGAAATGATAAACACTTAGCAATAACGAGAAAAAGAAAATCGAATGACTGAAATAACATTGTTTAAAGGGATCTTAATGAACAGGGACGATTTTGTTTTGACCAACTACAGAACTGCCAGTTTCTCCTGGGAAGGTTGGCAGGCACTTCAAATTTGCCTGTCGGATCTGGGTCAGAATTCCCATCCAAAACACATACGAGTATTTCTGTTAGGATTTATTCTTTACTAGTACATATGCCAATGAAATTCAAAAGTTCAAAAATTAACAAGAAGAACAAATGTGAGCTCACAGAAAAAAAAGTCTAGAATGAAATAAGTAGTTTTTATATAGGTTTATACCATGGATTGGGCCAATTTTAGCTCTCAAATACTTAGAGCAACATCTGAGACTGCTAAAATATTCCATAATGCAAAGCTATTAAGATTAATTACACACAGAACACGTACCTGAAGGAGAATATAGGATGGCCGCTCCATTTTCAGCATTGTGTACAGCAGCTGCATCGCCTGAGCAATGACTTTTACAACGTACTGGAGAATCTTTGGGCCAACTGCAAAGGGACAGAGAGCCTGTGAGGACACTCCAGCGCTGCAAACAGATGTGTGTGCGGTGCAGAATGAGCTATTGGGAAGCTTTAAAGCAATGGCACTTCGTAAAAACAGAAACCTGATGTCACAGAACCACCACAACACCCCCAAGTCCCCATTCTGCTTTTTATCTAGAGGAAAAAGCGAGTACCCGCAGATGAACACACGCACAAAACCGTGAGCAAAACATGCACCCGACGACCCCCGGGCCGGTTTTTGCCCCTTCTTTCCCCCTCCTCGCCCCCGGCCCGCACCCACCTCGCAACCACCGCAGGTCGGAGAGCGGCACGACGCGGATGCGGTCGCTGCCCAGCACATCGCCGTGCGGCCGGGTCTCTGCGGGAAAGGACGGAGGCTGGGTGAGAGCCGCGACCCCACCGGCAGCACCCCCCGAGCCCCCCGCCCGCCCCAACTCACGGAGGTAGCCCAGCAGCGAGACGCCGCGGCCGTGCCGGGCCAGCGAGAGCGCGTGGTACTGCATCCGCGGGCTGCGGCCCAGGTCGCCCAGCACGGCCACGCACACCCGGCCCTCACCGCCACCCGCCCGCCGCCGCCACAACCACAGCGCCGCGGCCGCCGCCAGCACCAGCGCGGCCCCGATGGCGGCCAGTGCCCCGCCGCCCGCCGCCATCTTGAGGGCCCGCGGAGCGGGCAGCGCCCCCGGGCGGTGCGGAGGGCGCGGGCTGAGGGGGGCGCCCGGGTCCGCCTCACGGCACGAGGCGGAGGCCAACGGGGTGATTTCTAAATTAACTCATTAATAATTTATCAATAAATTGTTATTTATTTATAAATAACAATTATAACAAATTGTATGTATTTTATTTTATTTTATTTTATTTTATTTTATTTTATTTTATTTTATTTTATTTTATTATAAAAATTCAGCACGGCTAAGTGCCGGGTCCTGCACTTTGGCCACAACAACGCCATGCAGCGCTGCAGGCTGGGGGAAGAGTGGCCGGAAAGCTGTGTCAGAGGAAAGAGATCCGGGGGTGTTGGTCGATGCTCACCTGAACATGAGCCGGCAGTGTGCCCAGGTGGCCAAGGAGGCCAACGTTATGCTGGCTTGTGTCAGGAGTAGTGCAGCCAGCAGGAGCAGGGAGGTGCTCGTCCCCCTGGGCTCTGCTCTGCTGAGGCCACTCCTCAAGTGCTGGGCCCCTCACTATAAGGAGGACATCGAGGCCCTGGAGCGTGTCCAGAGAAGGGCTACAAAGCTGGTGAAGGGCCTGGGACACAAGTCCTGTGAGGAGCGGCTTAGGGCAGTGGGGGTGTTTGGGCTGGGGATGGGGAGGCTCAGGGGAGACCTCATTGCTCTCTGCAACTACCTGAAAGGAAGGGGTGGGGAGCTGGGGGTCGGTCTCTTCTCACAGGTAACCAGTGACAGGACCAGAGGGAATGGGCTCAAGTTGCACCAGGGGAGATTCAGGTTAGAAATGAGGAGACATTTCTGCTCAGAAAGAGCAGTCAGGCATTGGGACGGGTTGCCCAGGGAGGTGGGGGAGTCACCATCCCTGGGGGTGTTCAAGGGAAGGTTGGACGTGGTGCCTGGGGACATGGTTGAGTGGGTGATGGTGGTAGGGGATGGTTGGACCAGATGATCTTGGAGGGGTTTTCCAACCTTTACAATTCTGTGATTTATCCAAGCGTGCCCACTCAGTGTCCACAGCTGTCCTCATTTAATGAGAACAGGAGCAGTTCCTCGGTTTTCTGTCCCAGCGCTGTGTGTGTTCTGTCACACTTCTCCTCCATCCGGAGCAGTGTCATCAGGTGCGGGGAACTGGCAGCACCGCAGCTCTCCTGAGGGCAGCCTGGGGCCCGGCTACCTGCAGGCCACACCACCCACAGCCTTCTGATGGCCCCTTTACACCATCCCTCTGAAATAAATTATTTTCTAAAAAATAATTAAAAAACAAATTTTGCTTAGAAACCTGGTGAACTTGGATAATTTGCTTCATTTGACATATGTAATATCTTGTGAAGCAGCACAGAGTTAGCACAGCGTTTCCTTCATCTCTATCAAAAGACTAACCCTAGGTATGTGGTAAATGCATTTAATGTATTTACTGCTTAGGGCTCACAGCAGGCGGTAACATACAGTGAAGCCCTTCATTTCCAGACATGCAGACTCCTCTTTCCACCCTTATCCCAGGTGCAGTGGCAAAGAAAGGCCTTGGTGAGCTGCTCACTACCTCGCACGGAGCAGAGGTGACGGCAGGCAGCCCATATCTCACCGTGCCCTTCAGCAGTCTGACCACCGCAGTGGGCTCAGCACACATGCACACAGCCTTGCTGTAAAAGTGCTCTAAATAAATGATTTCTCAGCACCTTCTTCAAGAACGCTGTGCACACTTCAAAAGCTGTATTTTTAATTGCAGATGCACAGTCTTTTACCTCCCCTTACCTCTACGCATGACCAAGAGCTCCCTCTTCTGATGGCAGCTACAACAATTTTACTGAAGGCAGGGAAGAAAGACTGGATTTGATCTGCTGAGTTGTACTGCCAAGTGTGTTGGCTGACATTTAAAGGCACAAGATATTTGCTAGCATTGAAGATGACAGTCAAGCTTTCTGTGAGAATACAGCGGCATACCTGTGGTTAAACTGTTAAGGGAAAGTATTCCCTCACACACAGCAGGACCTGCTGTGAGCAAGGGGTATTGATTTAGAAGTTACACAACCTCTTTGAGCAGAGTAGATATGCTGCATACTTTCTTCTTGCTGATTTTTCTCTCCAAGGCCAGCTTCTTGAAAACTGAGCCTAATGTGAGGAGCTCTGTCATTTCTGCCCTCGAGAAAGTGACTGTCTTCATGGAGAGTCGGTATCAGGACATCAATTTAGATGCAGTGCTGGGATTTCATGTTTTGCAAGGTATTGTGACACAGTCTGGCTTTTTTTTTTTTTTTTTTTTTTTTTTTTTTAGGAACTAAGCTGATACCAGCTTTCTTGACTTTAGTCTTTACATTACACAGATTTGACTGCTAGTAGCATGATATATCTATATTAATTTCTAAATTCATTTTTTACCCTGTTTTAAAGATTCAGCTCCTTAAATGCACTAACAGTAGTAGTGATCCAGCTGTTATTTTCATCAAAAGTACGCCTTAGAAGGAAACCTTGATTCTTCTTGTTTTTAAGAGGACTCACCTGGGTTACCTCTGGCTTGGGAGGAATGCAATAAGCTGTAAGAAGAATATTTTAAACTATTTGTTAATACTTGGCATTATATTCCCCTGTGGGATCCAAACCAATTTGGATAAGAGTTGCCTCTACACACAAATTTTAGGGCCATTCCCTAGTTTGGGATCAGAAGTTGGTGTTCTCAGCATCCACCTGCTTTGACACCTGCCTTACCCAAAGTGTGGGTGCAGCAGAAAAGGCAGAAGCAGTCCCTAAGCCACATCCACATTTTCCGGTGCACTGGAGGAATTTGGAGGTAGGTGATAACCTGGCTACATGGCTACTTTATCTCTGTGTGAATTCCAGTCACCTCCAGAAGGGGTCAAGATCTGATCTTTGTAATAGATATTCTTCATAAAGCAGACAGGAAAGGTAGTTACATGCTATCACAAACGTAAATTTGGAGTGCAAACAGACCCACAGCCAGACAGCCATAGAAATTAAAGGGCTAGCAGAATGCACCACTGACTCACTGTAAACAGTCTGCCAAACTCACAGAAGCACAAAGGGCAGGAAGCACATGTAACAAGAACAGTAATTATCTGCCACCTTGTAACTCATTAAACTGTCTTTGCCTGTAGAAGTGTGAGCAATCCCTTGGGCAATACAGAGGGCTTTTTTGACATTTGAGAAGTCTGTCTTTTTTTTTTTTTTTGTTATTTTCTCCATATGGATGCTATCCATTTCACAGAACAGTTGAGATTGGAAGGGACCTCTGAAGGTCACATTCTCAAATCCCTGCTCAAGCAGGGCCACCTACAGCAGGTTGCCCAGGACCATGTCTGGGGCTTTTTGAGTGTATCACTGGGAACCTGGTTCTGTCCTCTGTGCACCCTCCCTTCAGATAACTGTATGCATGGAAGAGCCACCCCCTCCCCAGCCTTCTTTTCTCTGGGCTCTACTCTTCCCTCTGTGTCAGGACAGTTTGAACATTGCTGGAGCATCTCTGGATTAGCAGCCATTCTTCAAAGGAAGAAAAAAAGAGGAGGGCTATAGGAGAGCCTGACTACCTCTGCAACATCTTAACATACTCTCTTATAGAGAACACACTAAACATATTTCATAGCTTTCTTTTCTTCCTTGTTTCTTCATATATCAAATAATAGTTTGGCGTCTAATTGCAGTAGCATAATGCTCTGCAATAAGATACCTACTAACCATGTCAAAAGAGACACTACTTAGGTATAATATAGTCTAGTACATTGGGTTACCTAATAGGTTCCAGGGTAAATCTTGTTTAAAAAATGTTGGCTGTGAGGAGAATGGCTGTCACCAGAGGAAACTACAAAACTATTTAAAAAGGAAGGGAAGAAAAAAAAAAAAAAAGAGTGGGCAGAGAAGTTATGGTAGCATACAAAATGAATTTTTGTTTCTGCAGGCTATTTGAAAGGAGCCCTAGAAAAGTGGCCTTCAGAACATGAATTACTTGCCCAGCGTGCCCGAGTTTAAAGTGTGGTGAAGAAGTTGTCTTCTCTGATTGAAAAAGCAACATATTCTCTAGTGCAGAATGATCCCAAATATTTCAAAGGTAAAAATAACAAGTATGGATGGCATTGAAGAAAAATAGTTCTCATTCAAGCTCAAGGTATTCGTATTGCAGTGTTTTGCCTTTATGCAGTGACCTATGAAACAACAAAGATGCCAGAGTTAATGAAAAGAAAGAGTTTACTTAGAGTTTGGTATCCATCCTGCGAGTTCTTATGAAGGAATGGCTAGTGAGCCGAAATGGAAACACAAATACTAATTCTTGGAAGTCTGCTGCTGATTTTTTGGGTGGCCTGGAGAAAAGCACTAAAGGCAGGTCTGCACAGTAGGGATATTCAGCTCTGAAAGCCATAGAGAGGCAATGTGCAGATGCATGCGAGGGTACCTTTGGGTGTAGACAGACTGAAGAAATCAGGCAGGGCCCGAGATCTCCCTTGACTATATCACTAATTACAGGCTCTCTTCTTTGATTTGCTTTCAGAATTTGCACCAATTTTAGGACCACATTTCTGGGTCTTTCCCCGTTCATGGAACCAAACGGATACCTTACTGGCCTATACTTCATTTGGTAGTTCCAAGTGTTTTACAGAGAAAACAAGTGACACGTGCTATACGTATTTGCTAGGAACATGGTATGTTTCTGCAGTATCACTGGATCCTTTCTTACTGCCACTGTTTTATAAGACTTTTCTATTGTCTGCTGGCAAGCAGAACATGAGAGTTACTGTGCCCTGCAATTGTACAGAACAGGAATAGGCCTTCCCTTAGCAGACTCTCCAACTCCATCTGTATTGCTATTCTTAAACAGGAAAGAGAATGGCAAGTCCTGCGTTGTCACAAGCACCTGTAGGAACATAATGACAAAACTTGGTTGCTCAGGTTACTCCTTGTCCCATCAGCTTTTCTACTTCATGTTTGCTGATATGGTAAGTGAAAAGCTTTATCATACAAGATTTATTAACCATGACAGTCAATATTATACATGGAAAAGAAAGCAATACGACAGAGTAGATTGTGTGATGGGATGTTAGAGATAACAAGGAGGAACAGTAAAGTTTTGCTAAAGGCGCTTTCTCAATACCTGTATTAGGTAAGTATCTGAGTGCAAATCTGGTGGTTTGGATTTCAAAGGTAAGCAAAGTTCAAAGACTATTTACTTGCCCTCATCTAGAAGTAAAGAGGAAAGACAGAAGTGGCAGTACGTCAAAGAAGGCCAATATTTTCTCTATAGTACTATAATCAAATTATCCTGAAGTGTACAGGAGCTTGTGAGAGGTAAAGAAATTCTTGGTGGAGGTAAACCTGTAATCTTGTGAGAACTGAGTGAATGAAGGCGGTGTATGGAAATTTGGGCAGTGGTGTGCCTGAGAACAAATATGGAGGAAGGTGGAAGGCTCCGCAAGAACTAGCTTGTTGCCCTTTGTCTCGGAGGCAACTGATCATTCCAATGGATTTGAATATACTGGGAAAGCACTTAAGTTGTGACAGAGAAAGTTATGATTCTGCCTAGTATCCATCGAGGGAGACAAACCAGGAACTTAGAAATTACCTTTTCTGACTGAAAACAGGTTGGAGTAAAAGAGAAAGAAGCAGCAGAAGGGGCTGCATTGCAAGGAAGATGAAGAAAGAGAATTGAGGGATGAGAGGTTTCTCTGAACACAATTTCTAAACCTAATTTAGACAGAGCAAAGGCTCTGTGCTTTTTTGATTCCACTCACAAATACTCTGAACTGTAGCAATATACCTAAAACACCTAGGAACATATTTATGATTTTATTGGTCACGTTTTCCCCAACTTCTCAACTTGTTTGTAAGGCCACTCCTTTCCCTCCTGATTAACACCAATATTTCAGGTATGTGCCTCATCACAGATCTGCAGAACAGACATTCCAGCTGCAAAGGATAACACGTACCTTATTCATGCAACATGTTACCAGTATCACGCTACTGGTGACTGGTACCTAACTTGTGCGTAGCCACCAGGCACTATGTCTATTGGGACAACTCTACTGAGAGATAACCAAACAAGCTGTTTGAAAATACTATTTCACAGCTTATTAGCCTTGAAACAGATTGGCGATGAGGGTCCCTACCTGCTGTGTAGGTACCATATAATGATAATTCTTTTCCATTCACTCAAGGCTGGACGTTCACTCAAAGCAGGACACATGATGCTGTAGGGATCCTATAGCCCATGAGATGCATCCTGCTAAAAAAATAACATTTCAGTTGTCACAAAATATTTGAATCCAGTCTAAGATTTCCAATTGCAGTTCACAACTCTTAGAGCCTCTCTTCCCTAATCCAATTTAGAGGGGAAAAAACAAAATGCAGTGCAATAGTCAAGTTTTTTCTGTATCTAGAAAGGATGCTCTGATCATCTGTTCCTGAGGAGCCAGTATTACAAGAATATTTTCTGTGCTAGCATGATGAAAATAAACTTGCAGATCGAAAGCAATGGATTTGAGTCTTCTTCTCGAGACCTCTTCATGGAAAACAGTACGTAATCTCTTCTCAGTTAACCAACACTGTTGTAAATGTTATTGTGAAATAAAGAAAGCTAAGCTTTTTCTCCAGTAGCAATGAGCCATCTAAGAAAACTGAAGAAAGATTTGGTACCTTAATCAGTTATACAACATTTAAAACTCCAGCCTCAAATATTTATCTTTAATTTTACAAGCTATTTTTTAATCCAAAATTAAGATGTATAAAGTTTATAGTTTAGTTACATTAACTATACTTTAATGGACATTATTTCCAAACTTGGAATTTATTTGCCTAATTCTGCTGTTAACAGTGATTTTTAGGATTAACATGGCATGATTTTAATTAAGCTTTATGGGCATGTTTCTTGCTGGAGATCAAGCATGTGAAGCCATAATGACAAAAACAGCTGTGGTTTTCTGTGCCATTTAATTTCCCCTAGTTATGCTCTGTGGCATGTCTGGCTTCTCTGACTTCTACAAACTCAGATGGCTGGAGAAGATTCTCGCTTGGCAGAAGCCTAAGGAGGGATGCTTTGGGGAACCCAGTGAGTAAGCCTGACCCTACAGGAGGGAGGTGTTGTGGTGCCATGCCTCAGTGTGTAAGATGTGCATGGCCAATTGAAGAGCTCTGTTACAGTAGTTCTCTAAGGTCTTAAGGACAGCTCAAAGGGTGCCCCTTCCCCGCCCCACCTCCACTGGAAGAAGAACAATTATTAGTGTTTTTCCCATGTACAAAATCTTTCACAAATGCTACATGGGCTTCAGCACAAAGAATGTGCCTGGACATGTAGTTTGCCAGAACCTTAGTCGATCTGTAATACGTTTCCTCAGTGGAAGACTGTTTGGTGAGCTGTAAGGTAAGGCCAGTGCCTCATGCTTCACGAAAACAGAAACCTCAGAAACAGAGGTGTTAAGAAGTCTTCTTCACTGAGAATGACAGTGCTCTCAGCATTGAAGGGCAATCAATTTCCCTGTATTTCCTTTTAAAAAATAAACAAAATAACAAGGAAAAAAACCTTACACACCACACTCTTCTCTCTTCAGGTGAAGATTTTGAATACTCTGCCGGAACAGAAGACCAAAAGAAGCCGCTAAGGAGAGTTAAGAGACGGGAAAAGATGTTTACAGGTATTTAAAGGAAGGTGTATTTTTTTGAAAAGCTTTGTTCCAGTTGCTGCTGAATAACTGTGCACGAACTATTGAATAGCACACAGTTGTTCCCAAGGTAACTCTAACTTCCTTTTTTTAAATGTACAAGTGACTTTCTTTTTTCCCTAAGAATGTGTGCAGAAAGAAGGTGTTACAGATGTTTCCATTAACAAGAAAAATTATTCTGCAGTAGTCCAAGATTTTGTCAGGGAACAATCCTACTCTTAAATGGCAGTTTGTAGACAAATATCACAGCATGAACACAGAACAAAAACTGCAATTTGTGCCTGTACTGAATAAGCCACCATAATGAGAGCCTATAACAGGCCTGGAAAAAATACTCCGAATTACAAAGACAGGGAATAAGAGTCAGCCGTGTCCTAAGGGATGGCAGGCAGCAATAGGCCAGGCAATGATCTTACCTACAGCACACGGTCCCACAGCAACCCTAGCTGGGTGAGAGGAGTAGCGTGGTGGCAGCAGGTCCTATTGACAGCCTGGTAATCATCACCCTCAAGCAAGGTAACAAGACGCAGGTCCATCCAAGAAATCTAATAAATAAATAAATAATAGTAATAATAGACCACAACTGGAAACACGTACATCTGCAAATTAGTTCAGGAAATAATTGAAGGCCAGGTCAGTGATGCAGTGAAAACTCAATAACCAAAGTTATTAAGTTATTAATATTCTTTATTATGGCACTGCGTGTGCGGGGGATCGCTCTGCCTAACACACACACCAAGGGTTACTTCCAGTGTGCTTATATTAATGGGATATATACATATTTGTCTCACTTCCCCATAAGTCTCTTGCATATTCATTAGGTCTCAGAAGAACCATTAACATCGGTTCCCGCCCCTATTCAGATACGTGCTGGAGTCCTCAGGTGGTCATCCAGTGTGCTTTGGTAGTCTTTTGATGAAGGCCAGAAGTCTTCCTCACTGCTAAACTTCTGACCCTTCCTTTCTTTTGCAGACTTCAGCATTCCAGGCCAATTCTTGCTGGTTCTATTATTGTGCATGAAGTCTTCCCTTATCTTTAGAGACGTCCTGTCCTTGTACTCCCTGCCTCAGCCCTGCCCCTGGGGTTGATATAAAACACACAGTTGTGTTAGCGAAAACCTGTAAAATCAACATCCTTTGCCTTGTTCCCTGTCTCACCTGATTGTAAATGAGGCTTCTAGGTCCATGGGTGAAGGCCCCTGGCAAGGCTGGTCAGGACAGCTAGGACCTATTGCTGCACTCAGGGTCCTACAAACCTGTGCTTCAAAACACCAAGTCCATTTTGTAATTTGTGAGCAAAGTTGGTTAAATTTCTCAGTCACCAGTTCACCAATGTTATCATTTTACCATGAATCCGTCTAGTCTTACACACACAGATGCACAAAAAAAAGGCTCCTGGAAGGCACAATTAATAAGGCATTTGTAAAATAAAACACTTGAAGTAGGCAGAGAGCTAAGAGAGCTAGTGTTCATTATCATACACAAAATGAGTCAAATGTCTCCCTGATTTCTATGGTAGTAAGCCCAGTGCATGGGAAATTCAGAAATCTTTAAATCCTCATATTTTCATTTCATGTGGCAACGCCAGTATTAATCTACCTGGCTGCCCACATTTCTGATCCGTGGAAAGGATCCACAAGTCTTGCACACAGGGATATCAACTGCTGTGCTACAGATTCATAACATGAAATAAAATGTTTTCTTTTATATATAGTTTTTTTTTTAATCTCTCTCTCTCTTTTTTTTTTTTTCTTCCTTCAGTGTCTATCAAAGTAAAGGCTCGCAATATTCCTGCTAAGTAGAAAAATAGGATTACTCTTATCTCAGCAGCTGGGTACAGTATAACACAGAGTATTTTATTTGAGGTCAAACACTGAGCACAGGGTCACACACAAATCATGGGGCAAAGCAGCTATAAAATCCAGCTGAAGTTCTGCCTTGCAGTTTGACATTTGATCTCCCTGACTAAACTTTACTGTAGCCTTCCACATGTACATGGTTTTAAAATCAGTGCAGATCATCACCTATGCAAGCCATGTAGCATTATTCAATGACTTTCTCCACAGATGGATGTTCCTCCCATTCCACAGCTGTTGCAGTAGGATCGCTCGGAGGGTTCCTGTACTACTACTGCTGCTGACACCAACAGCGCACTGCAGACTGTCAGCAGGAAGGCCACGTGCACAGCGAGGCGATCGGTCCTTGAGCAGGACTGGTGCTCAGTTTGTAGTGAAATAGGATTAACCTTCAAATCAGTCTTGTTTTGCAATACTAAACCTTGGGAGCTGTTTTTTAATTATGGTAACGCTGGATAGTTGTCCACTGTGTGTGTTTTCTTGTTAAGTTTTCAAGTATCCCAGAGAGGGATGGATTACTGTTAAATACACACATTTTTCTGTAGATCAAATTCTACTGGAAGATTTTCACCTTCTAAGGAGATCTTCACCTTCACCGAATCTGAATTAATATCCTGGATATTTCTGTGACGTCTCTAACTTTGCTGTCTCAAGTCCCAATCCTGCCAGGTACCTGCCCTGGTTTTAGCTGAGATAATTTTCTTCATAGCAGCTAGTATGGTGCTACGTTTTGGATTTATGATTAAAATAGTGGTGATGACATAGCCACGCTCTAGCAGCTGCAGAGCAGTGCTTACACCAAGACTTTTGTGCTTCCCACGGTGCCCTGCCAGCGAGGAGGCTGCGGGTGCACAAGCAGCTTGGAGGGGACACAGGCAAGGAAGGAGAGTTGATCCAGGCTGACCAAGGGATGTTCCCTGCCATATGGCATTGTGCTCAGCAATGAAAGCTGGAGGGAATGAAAGAGGAAGGGGGGGGGGGATGGACGTTCGGGGTTATGGGATTTGTCTTCCCAAGTAATGTTACGCATGATGAACCCTGCTTTCCTGGAAATGGCTAAACATCTGCCTGCCGATGGGGAGCAGTGAATGATTTCCTTAATTTGCTTTGCTTGCGTGCACAGCTTTCCCTTTACCTATTAAACTGTCTTTATCTTAAACTATGAGTTCTCTCACTTTTACCCTTCTGATTCTCTCTGCAATCCCACTGGGGAAGAGCAAGCGAGTGGATGTGTGGGGTTCAGCTGCCTACCAGGGTTAAGCCACAACAGCACCAAATGCCTTCAACATCTGCATCCCACCGGGTTCTAACACATGTGTGTAATGAACAATTTTCTGTGACTTTGAGTTTGCTGATCCCTCTTTGCTGATGGAAACGCAGATGCCAAGAGCGGACAGAAGCCTACAGACAGAAACATTTGCTGTTTTATCTTGCCAAGGCAAGATGAAAAATCATTGTTAGAGCTGTGTTAAGAATCATAGAATCACAGAATCATAGAATTGTTTACAGAATCACAGAATCGCAGAATGACTGAGGTTGGAAGAGACACGTGAAGACCATCTACTCCAACCCCCTGCTGAGCAGGATCACCTGGAGCACGTTACACAGGATGGCATTAGGTTGAAAAGACCTGCAAGACCATCAAGTCCAACCATTAACACTGCCAAGTCTACTGCTAGCCCGTGTCCCTCAGCACCAAATCTCTGTGTCTTTGGAACACTTGCAGGGATGGAGACCCAACCACTTCCCCGTGCAGCCTGTTCCAATCTCACCGAGAGAGGGAGTTAGGAGAATACAATAAATCACTGACCTTTTAGAAAAGAATTTACTAACTTTTAGAAAAGGGGGAACTGAGAGAGAAAGTTAGGGGAATCTTATCAAGTAGAGGTAGAGTGACAGACAGCATGGAACCAGGATGCTCAAATTAATTATAGCAAGAAGCCTTGGGCCCGTTTACCAAGGTCAGTCTCCTAACAAGAGTGTGAGCCTGTCTTAAGAAACTGGTCCTGCGGATGGACAAGAGCCAAGGAGCAACTGAGTCTGTGCAGAGACAAGAGGTCAAGGAGCAGTGATGAGAAAGAGTCACCAACCTTCATCCCCACCACCCCCGATGACTGCTACCAGAACACACTGTGCAGTGCAGATGGGAGGAGCTTATGGAAATGACTCCTTGGGACTAATTTTAATACGGAGCAGGGACAGGTTATGAATATGTATAGGCGTAGTGTGAAACTTCATGCATATGTGACTCCTTGCTGCATATAACCAAGGCAAGTTTCCACGCCAGGAGCGCACCACGTTGTCGGGACCGCCCCCGTGCTGCCGGCACACACCGCTCCTCCTGTACCGCTTACTGACCGGGGAGCCCTTCTCCGCAAGTCCTCGCACCCCTTCAGTGACGGATCTTCCCTTAATCCCCCACCCCGGTGCACCCCGAGGCCGTTTCCTCTCCTCTCGCCGTTGCCCCTCCCGCGGCAGCGCCGTCCCCGGGCCCTCCGCGCCGCCAGGGGCCGCGCTGCCGCCGGGCGCCCCCCGAAGATGGCGGCCGGGGCCGGGGCCGGGGCCGGGGCTGCGGGCGGGGACCGCGGGCGGCGGCGGGCGCTGGGCCGGGCGCTGGCGGCGGCGGCGCTGGCGGCGCTGGGCTGGCTGCAGGCGGCGCTCGGCCACGGGTGAGTGGCGGCCCCGCCGCGCTCCGGGACCGGGAGGAGCGGGGATGGAGGGGAGGGGACGGAAAGCGGCGGAGCCCGGGCTGCGAGCCGAGCCGAGCCGAGCCGAGCCGTAACGCCCGGGCGCTGTCGTTGCAGGGCTGCCCCCGGCCCCCGCCTGCTGCAGCCGTACCCGGCGGGGCGGCACGGCCCCCGCCACCCGCACCGCGCGGTCCGGGACTGCCAGCCCCTGCGGCACGGCAACGCCACGCACGAGGCATGGCCCGCGGACAGCAGCAGCCAGCTCCCCGTGGCCACCACCAGGCCCTTCGTCTCCTACGTGCCCTCGGAGGGCGACGACCGCCGGGTGGTCTACGGGCACTTCACCTTCGTCAGGAACCCCCGCAGGACCGTCTCGGTGCTGGAGCCCGGCGGAGAGGGCGGCTGCCGGGCTCGTCGCAGAGCCCCCGTGGAGGAGACGGCGAGGCTGGGCGGGTGCCTGGTGGCCCAGAACGGCGGCTACTTCGACATGGAGACGGGCGAGTGCCTGGGGAACGTGGTGAGCGACGGCAGGCTGGTGAGGAATGCCCACGGCCTGCAGAACGCCCAGTTCGGCATCCGCAAGGACGGCACCATGGTGTTTGGGTGAGGACGGGGCTGGCTGCGGGGTGGGAGCGCTGCCCAGGCACTGCCTCTGTGGCCTCTCGTGGTTATCACAGAATGGGAGATCCTTACGGGGCTGTGCTCCATGAGGTTAGGGATGTCCTGCCTGCAACCCACTGAGCTCCCACAGACCCTGTTGGCTTCCTCTCCTCATCCTGTGTGTGGCTGCTCTTCACAGGAAAAACGTGTCTTACTGTTCAGTGGAAATCCTGACATCTCCTGCAGTGCCCGTGTTCCGCTGCGTTGCCCTTCCTGAGGTACCGGGGTAGTTAAAGCCCCTTATGAGCGCCAGGGCCTGTGAACACGAAGCTTCTCCCAGTTGTCTGAAGAAGGCCTCATCCTCCATTTCCCAACCGGGCAGGATGAGGCAGGCACCCCCCATGACATCCCCTTGTCACACTGCCGGTGCTCTAATCCCGACCTGTAAGGTCTCACCCTAAGGTCTCTGCTAGCTTGTGCTCGGTGCCTAGGCAGAGCTCCGGGCGTTCCTGCTGCTCTCTCCTGTGAAGGGTTGCTGTGCCCCACTTCTGCTGCCTTCCCCGGGTTCAGTCTTATCCTGAGGAGCCGCTATCCAGCATTCCAGTCGCGCTATCCCACAGTCTCTGTGATCCCAACAAAGCTCTAGCCCTGCAGCTGCACTGGCCTCCAGTTCCCTATTTTGTGCATTTAGCAGTTTCACATAGGCACCCGTTCTGATTCCCCAGGAAAGGGGTGAAAACTTCTCCTATGAGTCCTCTCGGCACTTCCTTCTTTGTGTGCATATGGTTTAGATCCCCTTCAGGCTTTTTAATTTTTTTTGTTATAAGGGCTTTTGTCCATGTCAGCCTGCAGCCATTGCCAAGCTGATCTATCTCTTCCTTGCTCGACGGGGCTATCATCTTCTCGCTGCATCGTTCCTGGTGTAAGGCTCTCCTCACCGGGCTGGCCAGCCTCTATAAAAACTGCTGTTGCCTCACTTGGTCAGCTGGGTGCCATCTCTGCCTGTCAGTGCTCAGAGAGGGTCCTGTTGTTGTAAAAGCCACGTTCCTGCTGCCAGTAGCAGCTGTGCTACCACTTAGGCTTGGTTTCGCAGAGCTTGCAGCCCCTTTCCTGCTGTAGGGCACTGACCCTGCTCCATTGGTGCAGAGCTGTGGGAGCAGGAAGAGCTCCCTCCCTCCTGGTGCCAGCACTGAGTCTTCCAGCCTTCGTCAGCGCAGGGTTTGCCAGCCCGGTGAGCAGATTCTGGGTGCTCCTAGTGGCATGGAGGCTTCAGTTCCTGCAGGTTGTTGTCTGTCCATCTCTCTCTCATCACCCCAGCTGCTGTGCAGCGTGCTGCCCTCCTCCTGTAGCTCTTTGTCCTGGCAGCACAGCTTCTCAACCAGTCCATGCCAGGACAGGGAGAGGCACCCGGTGTCCCCACAGCCTGAGGCTGCAGCGTTGCATTCCCCCTCCACAGCTCAGAGTGAATCCAGGTGCCCGCTGTGCCAGGGCTGGTTGGTGCAGGAGCTGCGCCCTGTGGTGTCCCTGCGTCTGCCCGGGTGTGCTGCTCTCGGGGAGCTTCTGGCAGTAATTTGGACTGTCAGGGCCGTGGGAAGTAGTCCACAGCTCTCACACCGTGCTGTGGTCAGCAGGACAGCGCTGGGCACGCCGTAACCCCCAGCCTCGCAGAGATGTTCCCTCCACCACTTAGACTGGGGTTAGGCAACCGCAGGCTTTACAAGCCGACAGCTGGCTATGCTCGTGGTGGTGTGCAGTTTGATCAGCTGTGTTCATTTTGGATTCTCTTCCTGTCCTTAAAGGGATTTCTTTCTGCCTGTTTTCTATTCAGGTATTTTCAGTTTCACTTTTTTACAAAATGGGATGCTTTATTCGGCTACAATCACACACTAAAACACCAAAAGCTAAGCGTCCAGCTCCCACAGGACATGTCTGGAACATGTGCAGCAATTAGTTTTACATCAAAAGCTGTCAGAGCTTACAATGAGAGTACAGCTGCTCAGCTTCAGCCTTTGCAGCTGTTCTGTGGGTTGCAAACACCAGCCAGCATCAGATTTTGATGAACCAGCTGTGGCTCAGCACCCTGATTTCTGAGAGAAGCCTGTCCCTTGGGAAGCATCCCGGTGACACACGGTGCCTGAGCTGTTAGGGGTGCTCCCACAGACCCCTGAGCACTTGCCAATGGCTCTGCTCTCATGTTCTGCCAGCTGCTTTCTGCCCTTTTTATCCTGCCTCGGGTCCGCTGGCCACGTTGGTGGCAGGAGCCGCGTTGTGCACAGCGGCCTGGGGCAGTCAGATCACCCACAGGGGCCGTGTAGCACTAGAGGGCTGCCGAAGGGACGCTCTGCACTGCTTGGCTGCTCGTGTTGGAGGCAGCCAACAGCCACTCAGCCACCTCTTCCCCTTCTCCCTGCCTCCGGAGCCCTCTGGCAGCAGCAGCAGCTTTTACCTAACGCTGCCGTGACTGGGGGTAACTCCTCCTGCTCTCTCTTTCCTAGTTACCTGTCCGAGGAAGATGTTCTGGACCAAGCAAACCCTTTTATTCAGCTTGTGAGTGGAGTGGTTTGGCTCCTGAGAGACGGGGAAGTGTACGTCGGGCAGAGTCAGAAGGCTGAGTGTGATGAAACTCAGACCACAGGTGAATACCGTAAAGCTTCAGCCTGGGCATGGATTGTCTTGATGAGGCTGTTGGAAGGCGGTGGGAGCTCTGGGAGCTGTTGTCTAGTTGCAGTATTTGCTGCTCACTTAAGAGGGCAACATCTTTTCTGTGCTGCTTTACCCGAGTGTGTGGCAGCTGCGGTACGAGTGCCGCAGTCTGCAAGGCAGGGCTGTGCTTGCCTGTTCGGTGCTATCGAAGAGAATTTGCTAAGGACTGTGAGAAGTGGTAGCACGTCTGGTGTTAATGCTTGTCCAGAGAAACTCAAAGCAGGTGCCTCCTGTAGGACATGAATACTACAGGCTTCTGTGTCCCCTTCCTTTGTCCCTGTGCCAGGCAGAAACCTGACAAGAGTGTTTCTAGGCATGTTATTCCTAGATGACTCGGATAAACAAGAGGAACCTGGGCTGTGTTCTCATTGTGTTTCAGTTTAGCTGTGCCCCTTGCTGGGAGCTGTTTTGCAGGCAGATGTGTCTCAACAGCCCGTCCTGTCACCCAGCTGGTGGATCAATTATTTCCTCTCCTGCACAGGAACCTTCGAGAAGTTCATCAATGTGATATCAGCCAGGACTGCGGTTGGACATAACAGTCAAGGGCAGCTGGTCTTGGTTCACGTGGATGGACAGACGGAATCCAGAGGGTAAGGCCAGGGCTAGGGTGGGCCCTCAGGGGAGGTGCAAATTCACTCTAAATTCTGTCACTAGAGCTGGAGGGACTCTGCAGCTGCCACTGACGTGTTCTAAGGCAGAGAGCTGCAGAATTGAAGAGGTCATTTGAAGGCACTGCCTGCTGGTTTGGTGCTAGAAGGGCAGAGCCACGGGGTGCTACCTTCAGGCAGCGAGTGGGATGGGAGAGCTGCCGAGGAGAGGGGCCGAGCTTCTGGCACAGCAGTACCAGGTTGGAGGGCGTGAATGAGCAGTGACAACCGTGTGCTTTTGCAGGCTCAACCTCTGGGAAATGGCTGACTTCCTGAAGCAGCAGGGAATCATCAATGCGATCAACCTGGATGGTGGAGGGTCTGCAACACTAGTCCTAAATGGGACCCTCGCAAGCTACCCGTCAGAGCACTGGTAGGTGCTGGCTGCATGGGAAACTGCGCAGCCCCCGTTAGCGTGCAGAGCTTGGTCCTGTCCCTCTGCTCTGCTGGGGATTCAGTCCTAGCACTGCTGGGAGTTCACAGTGTAAAGGCAAGTGGCAGGTTTCCTGGGAGAGTGACTCTAAATTTAAAGCAATTAGTAACTACCTGTATTTTCCACTTCGTCATCTAGGATTAAAGTTTAGCTGTTTTCAGATGTGCAGCAAAGCTGTGTGAGGTGATGGAGTGGCCTCACATAGGAACTGGGTCTGAAAGCAGCTCTTGACTGAGGAATTTGCAGTTGCATGTTGACCCCAATTTGCAGAGATCTGTCAATAGCTTATTACTATGGAAGAGAAATGCTGACCTGCAGACCCTGCTCTGCCTCGTGTCAGGGTACCTAAAGAATAATTTATGTTAGATTTAGGTTTTTAGCTGTTTGACTGCAAACATGAAGTGATTGAAAATTCTGTTTGCTGTCTGGCAGTTGAAAGCCAAGTCTTGCTATTACTGCAGTGATGTCCCTCACTTAAAGGCGATAATGTTCTGATAAAGGCATATTGAACACAAAAGTTAGGAAAGCAAGGACTACTTACAAAGAGGCTTTGCTTACATGTTGCTTTTTTGTAATTCTGTATTTGAAATGACTCCTGTCCATTAGGAGTTAATACTGATGTAAAACGCTGACCCAAATCTAAATTTATATTTTTCCATTACTGACATTCTCCTTTGCCAGTGTGAATTGGGATGAAAATCTGTGGTTGTTACCAGCCGGTTTCATGTAGGGCTGGGAGCAGCAAAATGCTTGTACACCTTATGGGATCCATCTTCTGTCCCCAGCTCCTTTGACAACATGTGGCGTTGCCCTCGGAGCATCTCGACCATCGTGTGCATCCACGAGCCCGCCTGCGAGCCCCCGGACTGCAACGGTCACGGGGACTGCGTGCAAGGGGAGTGCCGCTGCGCGGGGGACTTCTGGAGAGGCCCAGCCTGTGACACGTTGGACTGCGGCCCTTCCAACTGCAGCCTGCACGGCACCTGCACGGCCTGTGAGTCACCGTGGCACTCAGGGGGTGGCACTCAGGGGGACGGGGCTGAATCGCTCACCTGGTCAGAGCAGTCATGCTCGCTGTAGTACAGCTGTCACATCCAGAGTCCCTTCCCATCGTGGGCTGAAGGGCTGATGCCATTTGCCAGCAGCAGCAGCTGCTTCCCTCCCAGCAGAGGCTGCCCGTGTCTGGGTGCCCAGGCTTCTGGTGCCGCAGGTGCCAATCCCCCTGCCCTGGCTTTGCGAGCCTCCACCCTGGCCATACCTTGTGGTGCACGGAGCTGTTCTTCCCCTTCCCTCTGGGCTGGAGGCAGTCAGAGCACACTGCCTCTAGGGAACAGCAGCACTGCCAAGCTGGGACTCAGATTTGGAAGCTAGAGCTGTAATAGGGCTTCACTTCAAACTCTGTCTCAGATTCCCTTTTTGCCCCCTGGGCTTGTGCTCCTGGTTTTCTTTGTAAATGAGATGTCGGAAAGGGCAGCATGTTACACTGCATGACAAATAATGCAGCTGAGTTCTGCCCCCTCCTTTTGTTGTTCCTTCCCCCCCCATTTAGTTACCCCACATCTCAGTTGTTACAAGTGCAATTGCTACTCTTCTGTAAACCGGTCTTGAAACCAGCAACTGCTGTAACGCACAGCCCTCAGCTTCTGCTCTTCTATACCTGCTCAGTCCATTTCTCTTCTACTTCCCTGGTTTAACTCACAGCCCAGTTTGCACCAGTGAAATGACTGGGCAGAGCCCACTGGGTGCAGGTGTTGCCAGTAGCTGACCCAGAGTTCATATCTCAAAATCCAATCAAGCAGGAGGTGTTGGGGAACTGCTGTGTGGGGCAGGTGTAATGGGTGGGGTTCGTACCTGACCTCTTTGTGAGTTCAAAATACCTCATCTGTGGGTTCCCTGGCAGAGGCAGCCCGATCTCACGTTAAGAGGCCACCCCAAGAAGCAGAGGCTCCTAATTTTGAGTTCCTGCAATTTCGAAGTATTTCTGTGTTGTTGTTAATGTCTGTTCTGTTTGTATTTGCACAGCTGGATGCCTGTGTGATGCTGGCTGGGTTGGCAGCAACTGCAGTGAAGGTAACACTGATTTCTACTCTATTCTAATTCTTTGTAGTCATCAGGAGGATAGCCTGAACTGCTTCCTCGGGGGCTGGCTGCCTGCAGTAGGGGGGAGGTCCCTAATACTCTTTCCAAGAGAGAGTAGCAAAGGGTGAGGCTACAGCACGCTCTCCTTTTTTGTCAGTGTGAGCTTAACTGCAGCCTGAGACTCTTCAGATGGGGTTGGTGTGAAGCCCTTTGCAAACTGCCCTTTTCCTGCCACTTGGAGTCACGGTCCCCGGGTGAGACATGCTGCTCCTTGGGCAAGGCACAGACTTTTTTCTGAGCAGCCATCAACATCCTGGGCCAGTGAATGCTCCGGGATGTAACATGGGGTGAGACTGTCACAAACACTTGTAAAGCCTGATGCCATCTCTGCTTGTCTCCTGCAGCTTGTGCAAGTGGTTTCTACGGGGATGCTTGCACCCAGAAGTGCCAGTGCCAGAACGGTGGCTCGTGTGAGCCCGTGCACGGAGCCTGCTCTTGCCCAGCTGGGTACTATGGCACCAGCTGTGAGCACGGTAAGGGCTGCTCTGGAAAACAGCCTGGGCTGGGGAGAGGCCTTTTTTGTTGTATTTGAGCCACCTCATGTAGGCAATTTAAGTGTGAACTCTGCTGAACAGCATTAGGCCTCAGCTTCACAGCTGGAACACAACCTGCTAGCTCTTAAGGGCTCGTCTGTCCTACCTGAATTGACTAAAAAGAAAAGGAACAGAGAGGAGACATTTTCTTCATCATTAGACAACTGTAGATCCCTGTTCAGTCTCTGCCCAGAAAAGCTGCATTGCTTTTTTGTGTGTATAGCACAAATAGCGCCTGCCCTTCCCTTGGAGGTGCTGCACCAGGCCCTGCCCACAGGTCACGCTTTGGGTGATCCAAGTCAGGGACTGTGAAAGGCTCTAAAGGTCCCTGCTGGCTCCTGGCCTTGGAATTCCAGCTGTGCTTGTGCTGGTGATAACTGAGCTGGCAACATGCTCAGTTGTGTAACTGCAATTTTTCTGAAGTACTGGAGGCTCCTGCCTGAACAGCCTGCTCTGCTGCCAGGACAAGTTAATTGCAGCGTGGGTGTAAACTTGTGTGCGCAGTTACTTCAGTGAGGCTTTGTTCTCAGCCTAAGAACGCTCAGCTAGCCTGAGCCCTGTTTTACAAAAACCTCCTCCTAGAAGTAAGCAAAATAACAGTCATTAACTTTGAGTTCAGCACTTTCAAGCTGATGGAGAACGCAGAGTGGGGAGGTAGAACAGCTTTGTCAGGCTGCAGGAAGTGTGGGGGCTTTGAAGCTGACTATTCAGCACAACTGAAGAGCCTGCTGGCTGCCTGTGCTCACACAGAGGTACCTCCTTCCCTTTAGGAACTGGCCACTGCCCCCCACCACCTTTGCTTATGAGCCAAACAGCAGACCCGTAGCTCAAAGGTGGCAGGGAGAAAAGTGCATTGAAAGCAACAATGCTGGAGCCTGCTGTGGTGCCAGAAGCACTATGAATGCCTCATCTGCTATGTGCAGGGGCTGAGCCTCTCTTACAGCTAAGAGTGTGTCCCTGGTTCCTGGCACCCAGCTGGTGCAGCTGAAACAGGCACAACTGAGCTGGGGGCTAGGGGGAGCTGCAGGGTGACAGGCTGGATGGGTTCTGAACACACACAGCTCTGATAACAACCAGCTTCTTTGTGATACTTTTCCTAGCATGCCCCATGGGCTGGTATGGGCCCAACTGCCAGCAGCTCTGTGCCTGTGAACACGCCTGTCCCTGCGACCGAGAGACGGGCAGCTGTAACATCACCTACGACTCGGAAGTACAGGACCAGCTAAACAAAGGTACCTCTGAGTGCACTGGAGTGGATTATTATTATTATTTTTTTTTTTTAAGTATGTGCCAAAGTTGCTCTTCCAACTCATGTTCTGTTTGCTTAGTCAACAGGCTTGCATTTCTATTACCTTAGCTAAGCTTATCCTTGTTCACTGCAATTTTAACCCCTCGCTAACTTTCTTTCCTCTTTGTTTTCCAGCTGGGCAGTGTTTGGCTTCCCACAATAAGGAAAAGAGCAAAGAAAAATTCTCTCTGTCAGAGTAAGTGTGTAATACTGGTCACGAGTATACACACACACACAGTAATGTAAGGCAAAGCACCAAAACCTCGTTGTAAGACAAGTGCTGAGCTGAAGCCACCATCAGTGACAGTTCGTGAGCTGAGCCCAGTGCCCAGCAGCTCGCACAAACAACCAGCCACCTTTCCTCTCCCACTGACACACTGTGCCCAGCAGAAGGGCAGGGACAGATCCTCCACCAGAGCTCGGCTTTGGTAGTATTACTGAAGCTACAGCCTCTCTGCAGGCACTTTGGTCGTGCACTAACTGAGGGCAAAGCCAGAACCACCCATTAGCTCTGGCTGCCATAGCAGCCTTTCAGAGCCTTGCACAGAGCCTGCTCTCACCTGCCTGAGAGCACAACTGTAAGCTTGAGATGACAGAGAAGGGAGTACAAACCTTGAGAAATCATTTGCACACAGGGAGCACGTGGGAGTGGGTCAGGAGATGTTGCTTATGTGGATTTTTCTTTCATCTGATAGAAGAACCTGGATCTCCCTGACCTCTGTCTTGGCTCTGCTTCTTGTGATTAGCACCATGGGAAACATAGGCTTCTTTCTCAAGGCCAGATCAGAGAGGCAACGTGAAAGTGATGATTATCTCTATCACCCCCTGATGGAGATGAATGGAGAAGCCAGTCATACCTCCACATCTGCTGCCTGTGAGACAGAAGATACTCAGGAATAAATTCAGACACTCTGTTAGAGTCCCAGATGAGAAAAGAAGAGGTATGGTACTCTGCATTTCGGAACTGACTGTTACATTCTGACTAGACCTAGAGTGTAAAACCGCTGACAAACCCAAGACGCTTTTGTCTGAGGAACACCCTTGCTTCTTTGCTCAGTCCTGCTGAGTCCTAGCTTCCCTCCCCTCCCCAGCTGCTCTGGCTGGAGCAGATGGGATTGCATCTGGGATTTGGGGTCCCTAGCTGCCATCAGTGGATGCAGGGTGCAAGCAGCAGACCAGCTTCCACACACACAAGGCAATTCCACAGCTGCAGCAGAAATGAAGCCAAGGGTATTTCAGAAAGGTCCTTTCTCACACAGTGATGTAGTCTGTCAGTATTTTTAAGATACAAAATGAAATGCATGTTACCTCTAGCATAAAGACAGGCTTAAAGATAATTTGGTCTGTAACTGTCTGCATTTCCCTTCTAAGTTCAGACTTTCATCCAAAAATGAAAAGTTGTTTTAAAATGTTAGAACAGGTGCAGCACATGGTAAAACCACAGCATTTTTCTTCCTGGCCCCAGTGGTAGGCTCAAAGGCTGACACACAGACAGGGCTGTGGCTTTCTTGCACCTGACTTTCTTACCTGCCCTATGCTGACAGCAGGGCCAGAGCGTTTTCTTACTGAACCCCTAGTCCTAGGACTAATCTAGCAGGTGCTTCACAAGCACTGAATTTCCAATAGGTTCTTATTGTGTAGCAACACGACGAGTCAATGCTGGTTGAAAAGCCTCATTCCTGTGTTCTCTCCTACCTCCCAGGAGCAGCCTGCTCTGCTCAGCTGCACGGCCCAGCCGGCAAGGTACCACAGCCTCAAGCTCTCACCTGGGGAAAAGAAGAGGAGGCAGCAGCCTGAGCAAGACACTCCTGAGCTGTGCACTGGGCTCACCCTACCCCAGCCCGTTCAGCGTGTGCTTTCCCACCACCGGGCTGCCCTCAGCCAGCGGTACAGTCCCTCCAGCAGCCTTGCTCCTGGCTGCCAGAACTGCCCGTCCCTCCTCAGAGGGGATGGCAGCCATCAGGGGCTGGGGCCATGATCGGTACTTCAAGCAACCCAAGATCCTGAACATCTCAGCTGGAAACTGGATGTTTTTATTTGAACATGTAATTGCACACTGAATTAATATGAGTTTGCTTCCATGTGAGGGGAAACTAGCCTTTAACATGCTACTTTAATGCTGCAAATTGGGTTTTTAAAGCCTGTCTGAGCCTGAATGTTTTTAAGCACTCTATTTTTATCTCTTCAAGCAAAGAATATGTAATTTTTGTGCCACTGCTGGCATCAAATCAACCTGTAAACTGAAGATTCTATTATTTTTTTATTTACAGAAGACAATTTGCCACTTGAATAAAGTCAATTAGTAATAATTGCCTGAAATGGGAATTCTTGATGCTCAGCTGCAGAAGGCAGAAATGATCCTTGCCCAGTTAATCTCAGTGGGCCATTCAAAGCCATGGAGCCCTCTTCATTTTCAATAACTATCTATATTGCAGGATTATGTGTACTGGCTTACTTTGTGGTATAACCATAAACAACAAATGGTGGTTCTACAGGAAAAAGTAAAAAACATTTTAGTTATTTAAAATTTTAAAATAACTGGATACAAATAAGACTTACCTTTGTTTCTGTGGGTACTTAACTAGAGTAGCATGTGCTAAAATTTTCAGAATTTACCTCAAATTTGAAGAGTTGAATTTCATCAAATAATTAGACGTGTTCTTTTGAGTTTTGTTTTTAATTTCCAACATACAGAAATGTACAGCTTCTACCAGAACCTACAAATACGATAACTAAGTACATTTTTAGTATCAGATTTGTTGTCAGGTAACACATTACAAAGCACTCTGCATTTTGCTAGTGTGCTCTTCAAGAATGCTTTTTTGTTGGCTGAGAAAAATCAGGACCTCAGTACATAAAAACAGACAGGTAGGGGGAGAGAAAGGAAGACACTGCTTGCTAAGAATGTTAATGCCCATTTAATTTCTATGTAGCTAATAGCTTGGAAATGGATGTCAATGTCATTAAAAGCCAATGCATGTCACACAATACCAATTTAGCCTTCCAAAAGAGAAATAATTAGGTATAAGATTCATCACAATCGAGTGCTGGAAGAATGTTAAAGCTAATAGCATGCAAGAATCTGACAAATGCATGTCAATTTTAGTCCTTAGAGTCTAATAGCTCAGCTTCTTCCATTATTTGGCTCACAGTAGAAATGCTTCAGATGTTAAAGAAGTACAAGCTAGTAAAATATATTTTGAAACCAGATTTCTCTGCCTCTAACAAGCTGGAATTTGCTACCGCGTCAATACCCAACAGCTTTCACACCTGAGCTGAATGGTCAAGTTGGGCTCACCAGGCCCTACCAGTTCGGAGCTGCTCTAAGTGTTACAGCTTTCAGATGACTAGTTTATGGCATTTTCAGAATCTTTAATGAAGGAACCAAAGATGTCAAAAATAATTCAGGCCTTCTCCAAAGCTCAAAGCATGAACCAGAGGGTTGTACCACTTACTATAAAGAGCTGACCAAAGAATGCAAAACTCAACAGTATTTCAGTTATTTAGTTAAATTTGAATTTATAAATTCTCATTAAGCTGATTTTTCCCCCATTACTGAAAAATGTGATACAACCAAACTGGCTAACCACAAGTCTGACATGAATAAGGCTGCGTCTGAAATTGCAGCAAACACATCTGTGCAGCCAAAGCGACTGCAGTAACTCAATTTCCTCAGGGCAATCAGGATTACTCTCTGCCCCCCAAAATCAAGGGCTCAGGAAGCCATGAAACAACGTGGACCTGCACTAAGTGCCTTCCTGCTGACGATGTAATAGCATGTGGCATGCCGGTTTTCAGCCTCACCCTTGGCACGCACAAAGTGGTAAAGAAACCAGCAATGCTGCTTTTGCATCCTGCTGGACTAGAGTCTCCTGCAGTCCTTTCACAAGACCAAGCTACCTGAAACACCAAAACATTTAGCCAAAACGCCTCAGTCACTGTATTTCAGCTTTGCCCTGAACAACAACGTCTGTCTTTAGCGCGATCTATGTGCTCTGTCTGTCCTTAGTCCTACTGGGACAGAAGCTAGTTAAACAGCAGGGCAGGGCAAGCCTGGAGAAATTGCTAAGAATAGAGGTTTCACATATGGCCATATTTAGTTGTAAACGACGGCGCAGCACTGTGTGCCAACATCACCTACAGCGCTGTCTCTCTCGAGACCTTGCATCACACGTTACACATGGCAACAGCCCTCTGAGGTAGGCATTATTTTCTGCATGTGGAATATCTGAAACAGGGGAAAGCCCTCGTTTACTGAGGAATTTAATTGTTCAGCACCCACCTCGTTACCTGAACACAGCCCAAGCTGACCGCACTGAAGAACAGCCGCAGGGGTGCTGCTGAGGAGCAGGGGGTCCTTGCTGCACCTCCAGCTCAGTGCCCAAAGCTGGAGAACGCTTTCAGGGTCCTGGCTTATGAGAATTACAAGGAGCCACTGTGAGCAGAACCCAGAACTCCTCTTGGTCTCAACTCACGAGAGACTGCTGTGAAGGAAACAGAGCATCTTCTTTTCTAAAGCCTACTGTTTTTTTCTTTTCTTTTTTTTTTCTTTTTTTTTTTTCTTTTAAGAAGAAAAAGGGGTTTTAGAAAAAATCTGCTTCTCTTGCATCTGCAATTCACAAAGCCAGTTAAAAAAAAAAACCAGAAACAGAAACACAGCACAGTAGCCATAACAGAAGGAAGGGAACTACAGCCTGGATGTTATGTCAGCATTCAGGGGAAAGAGAGGACAAAAATCCATATTGGATTATTTTAATCTTTAGCTAAGTAAATTGGTAGGTGAAATAATCCAGGCAATTTTGCTTGAAATTGTCAATGGAGAGATCACAAACTGCTTCTCAAGCAGATTTGTGCAGCAATTTCCTGTGGGACAGGAGCAATACTACCAAATGAAAAGCTATTTCTTGTGTCCACAGAGCCAGCAGGAGGGAGCTCTCTGCAGGAGCAGCCCCTCATCTCTTCTTGGCTCATTCAGAGACCTGCCAGAATGCACCAAGTTCTAGATGCCTCCCCAGCAAGTGCTAAGCACCTAAACCTTTCACTGGTGGGAGGAGAACAGCACATGCCATGTTTTAAGATTAAGAGAACCCAGTGCAATGGGAAAGATTCTTAATCAGAGGAAAACAGCGGAAACACTAGAAACAGGAATGTTACCACCATGGGACGTGACAAAATCAAGTAAGAACCAAGCCATAAAAAGATGAAATCCTGGAACAGCCCAGGGAAGGAAGGGCTGGGTTTGTTCATGCTGCTTTAGGAACCAGTTTGAAACTGCATTTCTAGCACCAGAAATTATTATTTCTGCAGGATTTTACATTAAGGATACACGCATGCATTTTAATTCCAGGACTCTTGATTTTCCAGAGCAAAGGTAGAACTTCTCCCTCTTTGTGTTAAACTACAAGTATGCTGAAATATCAAAAATTGGATCACCCGGGAGAAATGGTAAAGCCTACAGAACAACTGGGGAATTCCCTGCAACCAGAACTTTCCTAGGGCCTGCATAACTAAGTTACCTGTTCCACTTTCACACTGAGATGCAAGGTGGGGGACTAATTTCCTCAGTTCTGTTCCTTTAAAAAAAAAAAAAAAAAAAAAAAAGCAGCTTACAGAGGCGCATCAACTTCATCTTTTGTTCCAGTTATTGGGATGCTTTTCTCCTTTTTCAGTGCCTGGTGCTTCAAAATCAGCAATTAAATAAAGAAGCAGGATTAGAAGGAATTACTTTACATATATGTTCTCCTTACCTGCACACATTTATCAACCTCAATATAAGCTTGGTGAGAGGATTGTATTGAGTAGCATGGTCATGGATACTTGAATGGCTGTGCTGGCAAAGAAACTACACCTCCACTGCAAGTTGGGCTTCAATCCTGCCCCAGCCCCACAACCATCTGCACTGTTGCCCAGCTTTGGAACTGGACACACATTTAGTTCAGGCCAGCCTGAGCGATCCGTGCAGCGGTCACCTCCAGCTGGTAGGGATGGGGTCTCTGCACAGCACTGCTGGGTCCCAGAGCAGACATCGGTCTGCATCACAAGTCCCACGTGTCTGCTAATTGCAAATATCGCCTAAGTGCAACTCAGTATTTGACACCTTTTTTTTTTTTTTCTGCCTAAACAAAAACACAACTTCTCTGCTACCCACCCCGATAAATCCATCGCCAGCACCTTTCCTGTGTCTGTTCTCTAGCATAATCAGTGGAGATTTCTGACAAACACTGTAGTTTTGGCATGTCATGACTGTCATGAAGATGCACCATCTTCTCACAACTCGCAAATGTAATGCAATAATCACTTCTTAATCCTAGGAAACATCCATGTAGAGCCCCAAAAGCTTTGGACTCTAACTTGACCTTGCAGGAAAAGATGACACAGCCCTTATCCCTAGTGCGATGTATGATACAGCCCTTTACACAAGAATATCCGGCAGTCACAAAAATTAGAAGTAGAAAGATTCTTGGGAGTGAAGACAATCAGTAATTCCTTTCTAAAAGGGAGTTTGTCTCACTAAAAAAAGTGATTGGATTTAATAAATACTCACTTTTCAAATTATAAATAAGTTAAAAATTAACTTAAAATAAGCTAGTATTTGAATAAATATGTTTCAGTAAGTGCTTAAATACATACATGCTTTTCTTCTGAAGTTTTCAAGTTAGCTCACATTATAAAGACTTCTTTAATACTGCCATAAAACTTTGTGCCTTCAGGAAATAAAATATTGCTTTTCTTAGCCCTTTATAATTTGATTCAGTTCCCATCTACTCTGATGAGATGGGTCAGATCTACCTATTATTGCTTGTAAACCTGAGGAGGAAGGATAAATAGTCTATCTTTAAGAAAGATGCTGCTTACTTGAGGCAGGTTCTCTGCCTATACTTTCTAGAAAACAGTTTTGATTTTTGTGTCTCAGTGGGTTAAAAAAATCCAACACATTTCCTAATAGCATCCTGTCAGATCGGAAGAGGTTTTAGGTTTGACCTGGAACTAGTTTCTAAAATATCCTATCTGTATTAAGGTATTTACAGTTTGCTTCAAGTCCCTGCACCTGAAATGCCCGCTTTACTTTCTGATGGGTAAGTGGTACCCTGGGCACCCAGAAAACTAGATTAATTTTGCTACACGTGAATAATCTAGTCCTACAGATCAATCAGATAAGGCAACATCAGTCTCCTCTACCACACACAGGAAAAGGACTGATTGGAAAGAGCCCTTTAGAGTTCAGTAATAACGTGGGTTCATGCAAACTGACATTCATCCAAAAACATGACCTATGAAAAAGACTACTGGAGAAGTAGGCATCTGATACAGAAGTACTACACCTGCCATGTGAGTGCTAAGTCTTTGTCAAGAACAGCTCCCAGAAGTCACTCGCTGTCCAGCAGCTGCTGCCTGTGATCACACGAACGACTGCCTCAAGGCTCAGCCCCTGCAGGCTCTTTGGTTTGGTGCACAGAGCAGCTCTGGGGCAGCCAGGAAGCCCTGAGTGGTTTTTCCTTGTGGCGTAGCCTTGTCCTTGCTATCTGGAAAGATGGGAGCTGCTCTGGGACTGGTTCGAAGATGTTGTGGCTCCACTCAGCTGGGAAAACCCGCTGTTGCAAGATTCCAGGCTTGACATGGATCCCCTGGGATGGGACAAAACAGATGTGCTTGTTAAGGCAGGCAGCTATTTCATGGATAACTTTATACGTCTGACAGGAGATAAACCTGCTCTTTATAACGCTTACAAAAGTATTTTATTTTGTCCCATCGTTTTCATTGTGGTCTCTAAGAATCTCAAGGTTCCTCTGTGTCACAAGGAAAAGTTATCACAGACATCATTTTGCTAGCAAAAGGCATTATGACTTGCTTCTTGCAGTAAACATCAGAGTACAATGCATCTGGTCTCTCTGTAGGGCTGCACACACAGGTGCTGAGCAGAAAGGAAAATGAGAGAGCATTCCAAACACAGCACAGCTCAGTGAATGCAGCCACTGCAGCCAACCTGGGACCTCCAGCCTGCTAAGCATCAGAATCACAGCTCCAGCACCATTCAGTCTTAGTCTGCAGTCACAGCTGTGGTGAATTGAGGCTGTGTTGGCAGGATCTGAAGACTGTTTCCAATGCAGTTTATGCAGGTAGGGCAAGGAGGAGCAGGTTTGAGTGACTGGAGTCAGGAATTTTCTGCTACTCTGAGTCAACAGGGTCTGGCCAGGCCACATTCTCAAGGTGACCTGCTCATCTGCAAGCCTGGTCTACCTAACCCTTCCTCTGGCTCCTAGGAAAGTACTTGTGAAGTATTCAAATTACTGGCTGATCTGAGAAGTACTTTTTGCATTAAAGGAGACTAGAGGCTACCCTGCAGAGGTTGATGTACACACTTATTGAGAAAGCATGCTTCAAGTCACAACAGACATCTTTGTCAAATGCCAAATGAGATATGAATGACATAGTTAAGTTACTCAAAAAGTATCAAAAAGTTAATCAGCCAAGCACCTCCCTCACTTCAAGTAGCTGTAATCAAGAACTGAAGCACAAATTCTACTGGTGGAGATCCAGCCAGCGGCCAGACATCCAGCAAAGAGGAACCTGCTACAAAAGAGAAACCTTATTACCCACCGCACTAAAGGAGACTCTTTCCATGTAATACCACCAAGTTGGTGTCCATCTAACTTCTTATCAATGAAATATGCACCCTATAGAGGTCACTGGTATCTGCACGTTTAAAGTCACACTCAGTCCTCTCATACGGCTTCTCTATTGCAGGTTGTACAGTAACACACACGTAAACCTACCTGAAGTCCTTGGATGCAAGCACTTCATAGTAGTATATAAGCTTGCACTTATGACTGGAAACTTGCAGAGAGGCAAGAACATCATCCACCCGAGGGAGGCTAGTGCCGGAACAGGGCAGAGGACCATGCATTTTCCACTGGAGAATGTAAAAGCCGGGCCAACGAGTCACATGAGATCCCTGGAAGGAAAAGAGCACTCCCAAGTGATTACCAGGCATCTTATGAAATAACTGAATGACTTGACAAAAGTCAAAAGAAACTACTGACCTGGAGGTGCGTACATCATTCAATTCATTTTACATACCTCAGCCACAGCTCTGTAATCCTAGGTGTGTTTTTTTCTTTTTCATTTTTAATGTTATCTTCAATTAGCTTTTTATCACAGCTTATGGAATCTCTTTCCAATGGCTCAGTCTAAACCAGAACTGCCGTAGCAGTCATTTTCACAGGGAATTCAGAGAATGATTACCACAGCAACCGCTTCCAAGCTAGACATGATTTCCCATCCCATCGATTCCTTCCCCTCCCCACCACCAGATCATTTTGGAGCATACTAGGATTGTAAGACCCATGCCAGGGCCCAAACACATCTGACCTGGATGCTCTCTCCTTCCCGACAAACCAGCGGAGATTCCATACGACTGTAATCCACGCCAAGGACCCACGTCTTATCAATGAGCTGCACGTTGTCCCCAGCAGTAGAGGTACTTGGTAACGTGGCTTCTTTATGACTTGTTTCAGGAGCTCGTTTGGAGTGGAAGAGGCTGAACACCACATCTCCCTTCAGGATGTCAAAGTCCCAAGTGATCACAGACTCCCCTTCCAAAATCTCCACGACTATCTAAAAAGGAAATACAACAAGCACGAAGTAAAACATCAGGCATTCAGATGGCAGTCAGCATCTTCCTACCTGCTCTACAAACACGCTTTTTCCCTACAAAGGTTTGTACCTCATGTGGAGCTCCTCTGAGGACGCTCGCAGAATGATAGATAGTTTCTGTCCATAACCGGATGTGATCTGCATTTTCTGTCTCTTCATCTGTTTGATAAAGTGACTTAGGAACGAGCCCACCTTCCGGAACAGTACACTAGGAGAGAGAGAGACACAAATAAAAGAGAGTTCATATTAATCCAGGGGTTAAAGTACTGAGTCAGCTGAACTCCTGCCAGCTGTTGGACACTGAGGATAGGCACCTTAACTTCGTATAAGGTTTCACAGTGGGGCTAAGTTTTACTTGAACTATGATCATTTCTCTAATCAGTCTTAGAGAAATTGAAAAACTTACCACTCACTTTACTGAAAAAGTTACCTGTACAATGGTTTGTGGTAACCAGAGCAGCGCTACCCCAACCAGAACAGAAATTCAAGAGTCTTTCAGAAGGAAGCAGGAGGCTGGTGGGGTGTGTGTGTAGGAAGAGGGGATTTGAGGGAGCTTGACCATTGCAGATTTCACCTGCACAACAGGAAGGAAAACTCACCATGCAGTCTCCTCCCAGGAAGTCTGGGATCACCTCTTTGTCCACATAATCTACCAGCCCTCCTGGACCCTGGTAGTTATTCCCACTGTAAATAAGGAACTTCTGCCTTGTGTTCTCATTGATAAATGGACTGACCTGCAGTAAGTAGACAGAGGACATAACTGTCACCAAGTGAAGTTAGAGGTAATGTTGAGATACAAACTAGAAGACTGGAAGGCCTCATCAGTAGGAACACAGGCCAGCAGCAGGGTGGGGCTCTGCAACTCTGAAGTGCTCTCCCAAAGTAAGGGATAACAAATAAAATACTATATCCCCTGACATTTTCTGCTTCAGATGAAATAAGTTTGCAGTCATCACGTAACACACTAACCTCACGAGAAATTTATCAAGCACATTCTTACATTGCTATAACTGTCAGCAAGCACTAGGAAGAACCATATTCATTACTTTTCTCTTCAGTATCCTCCAACATAAGATTAAAAGAATCATCTTTTCCCATGAACATGAAAACCCACCCACCACAGGTTACCACTACTGCACCAGGATGAACAGTTTGGGTCCCAAGTCCTGCCCTGGTAGAATGACAACCACAGGATCAAATACACAGCCTGCTCTGTAGCAAAGCTGTTGCCTTTTCAGACCAGGTACAAGCTGCTTGGTAGCTTGTACCTTTTTCACTCCCTAACCCTTTGAATAAGCAGAACTTACGATTACTGGATGATTGCTATTTGTATGTGTACAACTGCTTATGATCCTGCAGTCCAGATTTCACTCACCAGAGTCCAGAGTACAGGAAAGACCCTGGGTGCTCGCACTATGAGGAGTCTGCCCAGAGTTTCGGGGTAGTTGTCCTCTACAACCTCAATGATTCGAAGCAGGGCCTTAACTCCAGGCCGCCAGAGATGCCGCATATTTAGGCCTTCCAAGTCCACCAGACATGTCCAGGATCTAAAATAAACATGAAGAAAAAGACCAGTCAGAATCTTTCTTACACAGTGGCTGCTTAAGAGCCACAAAACTTTTCAGTAACATCGTGGCTTTAGCAAGATCTAAAGGCAGCTGAGATTTTTATTTTATTTTAATTTTATTTTTTTTTGGAGATTTCCCTCATTGGCTAAATGAGGGAAGCAAGCAGTTCCAGTAAAGAGTAGATCTCTACTCAGGCAGCACACAGCCTGAATCCAGTGAGCTTCCAAGTACACTGGATCCAAGAAAAAAAAGATAAAACAGATATTCAACCTTGAAGGTAAAAGCTATCAGTGTGGAAGAGAGTGAAGGTATACAGACACATTGCTAAAAAAAAAATATTAAAAAGTATATTTTAAGGTTCTGGATTAAAATCACTACTACAGCAAGGTTAAATTCATCTGAAGGGGGACAGAAAAAAAAAAAAAACAAAAAAAAAAACAGAAGAAAGGAGCAATACTTGTTTTCAAATGAAGCTGTAGAATTTATCTGCATTTAAGTCTGCTATACAAGATACCCCAAAGCCCAAACAAGAACAGCCTGTAAGACATGCACAACACTGCTCTCTGCAGTTTAAACCTAAGAACATCATCTAAAACCTTCACAGAATCATCATCTTCACTACATTCATTCCAACTTGGTAAGAATACAAGAAAACTGACTATACTAACGTGATGGGGCGGCCAAATAGGTTGGTGTTTTCCTCACACCTCTTTTGTCCTTCCTCATTAATTGACAAAACCTGAAATTAAAGACAGTATAGACTGGGATTAGCCTGAATGTGACTGAGGAAGAAAGGAGAAACCCAAAAACCTGTAAAAATACGCACCCCAGAAATATACCAGTTTGAGAACTTGCAGTGTGCAAAACAGTAAGTCTCTATGTGTTTGGAAGAAAAAAAAAACAAAACTTCTTTACTGACAAGTTATGCTGGACATACAAGGTAGAGATGTTGACAATCTACAGTGAAGTATAAGAGCCTCAAGGTCAAATGTTATTAGCTAAGCTGCATGGAAAATGGTCATGGAAAGCTTACTGTTGAACTGCAAACTATCAGAGAACATCCTTCTGGCCCATTTGTATGATTATAAAAATTTCACTTCTGTATCCACAGGAAGACAGAGAAGCTAGGACATGCCAAAGACACTAAGCCAAAGGTATAACGCAGGTAGATTGCTGCTGCACTACAGCAAGACTTCTAAACACCCCAAGGGAAATACAGTTCCTCAAGTGAGAAATTAATGTAGATCTTACATGTCGCAGCAGTGATTCTTCTCCCAGGGCTTTCACCAAACCCTTTGTGTCCATCTGGCCAAGCCGAAGAATGTAAAGTGGTCGTCCATCTTCAAAACAAACAATAAGGGTTTAAAAACAATAACAGAACTTGAAATGCCCAGAGATGTAAAGGTCTTCAGTGCATGCAGGAAAGCAGTATGCACGTGATTATCCTAACATGCCTGTTGTGAGCAGGGATGTGTCATATCCCTGCAAGAGAAACTGTTTAATGGGCTGCTAGGACCATTGACTAGACAAAGAGTGTCCCGAGTGATAAGACACTGTTTTTGTTTTTGGTCATTGGTATTCTCAATTTAGTGAGGCCAAAGAGCAACACAACCAGAATGTCTAGAGCTAGAATCTGCCCTCACATCAAGCACAGGAGGAGAAGCTTCCACTGCAGACAGAGCCATGTAGTCTCCCAGGCTGTCACTCTAGTACCTTTTACAAATGCCACATTAAATATTTCAACAGGATAAAAATCACATCCAAAGCCCATCCTATCAAGGATATGCTGCTTTGCACTAGTTCTAGTCTGCCTGATTTGTGCACAGAAAATACGGTAACTACAGCAATAGAGAATGGCTTTTTACAGATGTTACAACTCCTTTGTTAATGTTTAAAGCATCAATACAATCTTCTCCAAAAACAGACAGGTTACTTATAAGGTCTCATAATGCAGCCACATTGTAGAATCAGTGTAAGTGATTCAAACCTCTGTCTTGATAATGCCATCCTCCAGTGTAGTATTCATCTAGGAGGGCTGGGGGTCTCCAGGACTGTAGGATGTAATCCACCTGGTATTGCTTTCTCCAGGACAGCGACTGACAGAGCATTTCTCGAGCTTTGTCAATGTTGAAGTCACGAGCCCGTAGAAATCGAAGGATATGCTCATCTTTGGGGATCTGAGAGAAAAGAGAAATTGTAAGGATCAGGACTTGTACCACTGCTCCATGAAGCCTGCAGAGCACGCACCGGTTTTAAGACAAAGATCAAACATACTTTCCTTCTCCCTCCCTAATCCAACCCAATGCAGCAGATAGTGATAGGAGCATGAAAGCAGTGACTAATTCATAGAATCATAGAATTCACGTCCCTTTGAGAGAGATGGGCTTATTAATTTATCAGAGCATTGCACATGCACACACACAGCCTGTGAGAATCCCCTGCATTAAGCAAGCTGATGGCCAGAAGCCCCAGCAAACTCCGGGCTGGCTAAAGTTTCCCTCAGCTACCTGTCCACAAGGACAAACAAAACACTGAATGGAAGTAATACAGCTGCAAGCTTACCTTCCTGTGGGGCAAATTAGCAAAGGGTGAAAAGCATTTGTAGGTAACACATTAACCAAATTAAGCACGTGCTGTTTGGAGGTGGGTCACCACTGTACAGTCTTCTAGTGATCACCCACTAGCACCACATTTGAGGCCTCTTCTCTGCTTTGCTGCTGGTGTTGTTTGAACAGAAAAGCTTTTGACTCCTTCCACAGGCTCACCCCATCCCGTTTCACTAACTCTTACCAAAAGAAACAAATCACTCAAAGTCACAATATACCCCCTCCCAGTTACTCATCCCAACACATTCAGGTCAGTAATTCTAGCACCACAGGCACAAAACCCTTCCCAAACCACAGCTGCAGAATGGATTACTCCAACCTCCTTCCAAATCCCTTATCCTTTTCCCTTAGCTGAAAACCAAAAGGAAACCAGGCGGTACCACTAGGTAGCAGGCAGTATAACAATAATTAACGGATCTCAGAAAATTGCCAAATCTGACTAAAAGCTTGTCAGGTGTGAAAACGGATGGATTCTAGTTGCATGTACTGTTGATTTCTCTTCTCAGTCCCTTCACCCCAACTCCCCCAAAAGTATTTGGCCTCATTTGCTACATCAAGTTTCCATTAAAAATTTAAGTTCTGTAGGGCTAGAATAGTCTCCGGAGCGTCTGTACCGTGCTTAGCACAATGCCAGCCATCTGAGCCCTGCTGTAACACAAAAAAGCGTGCGTTCAGGAGTCAAAGCTCTTTTGTTTGCTCACTGACAGGCTCATGAAAACAGAGAGCAAAGAAGAAAGCAAAGCTGCCAGCAGCGTTTCACAGGCTGATATGAAGCTGCAAGGGTTACTACGAACTGATTCTGTATAAAGGTGGGTAGAGCTCAGGCAGCCTAGAGCCAAGCCTAGAAGAGGAGATGGGAGCTCAGCGGTGGACTTGTCAGTACTAGGTCAGAGGTTGGACTAGGCAATCTTAGTGGTCTTTTCCAATTTGAATGATTCTATGGTGAATGCTGTTCAGCACAATGCTCTATTTCAAACACTTTGCAAAACTGCGTTTGTATGTCATTGAGAGAAAAGGGGCATCTTTTCCAAATAGGATCTCAGATGTATTTAGAAGAACATCCCCCAAATTTTCTGCATCATTGTAAAATTAAAGACAGCAGAATTTTCCTTGGATAATTGACATTTGCATTTCTGCTGTTCAGAGAAAGCCATTACTCACAAGACAACAGACAAAAAAACCTTCTGTAACAGTCCTGCAAATCCTATAAGAGGAAGGAGAAGGGTTGGCAGTTACACAGACAGGTTTCTTACTTTCAGTGGTTTTCAAACCCAGTCTGCACATAACTACAGGTAAGAGGCAAATTCAGCACTTATGGAACAGAGGTAGGGATCTCTGAGGGGACTTAGCCTACTCATGATAGAATTAGTCTCTTAATTATCTTTGGCCAACCAAAGCAGCAACTCCCACCTGCAAGAAAACAAAGTTTTAATTTCAGCCTTTTGTTTTACTTACTAGCAAATTTATACATACTGATCCATATGGCACAAAGCTATTCATTAATAGCTTTAAGTAACTGCATTTTTAACACTATTTGAAGATTGTGTCTTCAAATATTCAGGTTTTTTTTTTTTTTTTTTTTTAGAGCAATGATAAATCTGATTATGGGAAGGGACAAGGATCCAGATAGTGAAATAAAAAGATAGAAGAGGACAAAAATAAGAATAGACAGCTTCCAAGAAACAGGAGATCTACAAATACTTTTTGATAGAGCAGTAAGAAAATCTCTGCTCCAAATTAAAAAAAACAGGATGTCACAGCATGATAACAGCCTCTCCAGAGAAACTGCAAATGATGTAGGACGAGCTCCTGATTCTGTATTATTCTAACAGGCAATCTGTGATTTAAGAGAAGCACACAGGTGAGCAGGAAGGGGGTTTAAGAAAAAGCATAAATAGCCAGCAGGATCCTTCCCACTTGTTCAAGACCTCGTGGGGAACAAAGCCTACACAAAGGGTACAAGGCAGCTGCCGGCTGTCACAAAGAGCACTCAGCAATCAGCTGTACCTTGCTGAGGTACCGAACTCAACAAGCAGCTGTCAGGAGGAACAAGAGCTTGTGCAGTTCATGGAGCTCCAA
This sequence comes from Aythya marila, assembly GCF_965140915.1. Taxonomy (NCBI): domain Eukaryota; kingdom Metazoa; phylum Chordata; class Aves; order Anseriformes; family Anatidae; genus Aythya; species Aythya marila. Next base: position 4,770,236 of record NC_139056.1, on the reverse strand, counting down.
GCTCCCCGAGAGGCTATTGTTTCACTTTACTCATGTGCTGTCGCTTTACCTTTTCCAGCTTCCATTCCTCAGCCTCTAAGAGGGGAAAAAAACACCCACAGAACAGAACAGGCAAACATTTAGAACATGCTTTGTCCATTTGAAACCGAGACCCTTTTAGATCACAGGCATGGATAAAGTCTCACAGTTGCTCTCATCTACGGCTCATTTTCAGCTGGATACCCAATAGCTGAGATATCTCCTACCAATCACACAGAAGTCCATGCTGTTTTACTAGACAGGTCACTGTAGACCTGAAAAAAACGTGTCCTATATTTCAGAGCACAGCTATGCCTGGGGATCCCTGCCCTTTGTTTTGTGTCTGCTTGTTGCCAATTCCCTTTCATCTGACAGCAGGTTGAACTGGGGGGAGACACAGATCACAACCAATATTTAGTAGAGCAGTAGTTAATTAAAGTTGTTATTAGCAGATGATAATTCACACAGATCACTCACACACTCGCAGTTACCTGGCTGGTTGGGACACCAACCCCAGCTGTTTACTGAGAGGCAGAGCATCCTATCAATGTGCTACCAACTTGCAGGTAGGTGTTCAGACAGTCCCTTAAGGGGTCCTTTGTTCTACTGTGTGTGTATATACACACATACATATCTATACATTCATTCCCATAGTCTTTGATGATATCAACCACCAGTCTCCTGGACATGGCCCACGTTATACAACCTGCTGTTGATGCTGCCATATTCCAGCGGCCTTAGATTTGACAGGTGCTTGCTGTTCTGAATGTATCAGCTCTCACAGACTGAACAGCATTGCTAGTCCATGGAGACTTTCAGATACTCAGACTTTCACACTACCTCAACTGTTCTTCTGTCTTTTGGTTAAACTGTTTTTCCATTCACAGGTACAAACAAAACCCATAAGCACGCTCACACAAAGGGATTTTGTGGCACACTGGATTCAACAATTTTTTTTTTTATTTTCTACGTGGGTGAGAGACAGGAGTCTTTTCAAAAGAAAACAGGGCCTTAATATCATGCTTAAATTCCCCATACTCAGATGAAATATGCTCTCTTTGCTTTGAGAAAGACACAGCAAAGCATTCAGAAGTGCTGGCAAAGCTCCTTGTAAACAATTGCTTCTCTTGGAAAGGCCAATTTGAAAAAATAAAGTCTTCCAAAGCCCATAAATGCAGAGTGGCACCTAACCCATTCTGTGTGACTGACTGAGTAGTTATCCTTTAGGCCAGAAAGCTATTACTACTGAAATCTCATCTAGCTGTACTCCATTTTTAAGGGGGATCACTTGCTCCAACTATCTTTTTCCTGTTTTCCCCTTTTCCTATGGGCTCATTATCTACTCTGCCCACCCAATTACTCTGTTGCTATTCTTGGTCCTTTCTTCCTTACCACACAATCTCTCTGCATCAGTAAAATCTGTGGTTACACCTCTCTAAAGACATTCAAGCTGCTCTGGGTCTTTTCTCAGCCACATGCCCCTTATTGTCTTGCCCAATACAGGGACCCCCTTTTGACTGAGAGGAGCCCAAGCAGCTGCTGAACATTACAGCTGCAGCAGAGATGCATCTACCCTACAACAGCCATGCTGCTTTTTTCAGGTAAAAACAAGTTTTCACCTATACTAGGTGGCCAATTCTAGCTGTAGACACCTCAATCCAGTGACCTCAGCTCCTCTATTTTAGAGGCTTACACAACATACCTCACACCACAAGGTGAGATGGTCTCTGCGTCCTGAATTCCGTGTGGTTTTGAAATCGTACATTTTGATAGAGGAGATTAAAACAAGATCAGAACAAATTCTGCTCAGAAGAATTCAGCCCCTGGCTGTACAAGCTGACACAACCTGCCTGACACAACACGCAGAGCAGACTGCTGACACGCAGTAACAGAGCTAGGTGTTACCAACTGCCTCACTGATCAGCATCTGAAGACGAAGGGAGAGGGGCTGCACGATCAGCACAGCTAGCCGCATCTCCCACCCCACCCTGCAGGGCCTGGGGATGCAATGCACCCACACCGGCCGGTCTGGACAACCAAGCCCTGATCAGTGCCTACTCAAATACTCAGCTGAGCCACCGTGCTCTGATACCACAGTGCAGCCTTTGCAGTACTGACAGCACTGCAGCTGTACAGCTGTAGTTCATGATGCTGCTGGATCCTGCTGCGAGATCACACAGGCTGTTCTCCACCCCATGCCTTTTACTCAACCTTGCCAAAACAGTCAAGTCTCAACACACAGATTATCCATGACCCTGAGTTTTACTGTAGGCCTTGAAGGCAAAACAAGCTATAAGAACAACTGCATTCAGGCTTCCGAAGGGGTGCTCTCTGCTCTATCTACCCACCTTGCCTTTGTGCGTTTCTTGAAGCCACTGACGAAGACGGATCAAGCAACTCTCTTGCATTGGAGTCAGCTGGCCCAGATATCGCTCAATGTAATCAGCATCCAATTTGTCAGCTGGAGGAAGAAAAAAGAGCAATTCAGAGGAGACTTGGCATAGCCAAAAAGGAGATAGGCAGTTATTTCTACACATCAGGTTGCTTATGACTTGCACCGGAAAAGCACGAATGCCCTCATTTTAGCTGCCTGAGGGAAGCAAGCAAGCGAGTCTCATGGTGATTAGGGCATAAGGACACAGACGGTGTGTGAGGAATCAAAGCCAGATCGCTCCACTTGTCTCTCAGAACACTGATTTCATTCAACCCTGACTACTCCAGCAGGAGCTTTTAAAGAAATATTGTGAGCTCTGGCACTCATCTCATTAAACACTCCAAGGCCTGGGTACTTAAATCCCCCCATGTCCTAAAGATCTCACTCACAATTTCAGTGACAAGAGGCTAAAAGGCAGCTATCTGAAAATTGAAATGTTATTCTGCTTATGGACACCAGAGGGAAAGGGAGAATAATGTTAACATTTCCAACAGCAAGGGTGGTTTTTGGCATGAGGATGCCCAGTGCGTACCAGTAGCTCAAGGTTCCTCCAGCTCTGAGAGACAAAGGACAAGGGCTTTGAGCCTGCCAGCATTCAGCGATAGCCACAGATGTGCTGTCCAAGGTTTATAAGTGCAGATAAGGCTTGTATGTGCAGATGCCAGGAAGGACAAGATGGCACCCAAAAGGGAGCAGCACAGGCCAGTGGCTGTGCTGGAGGCATGCAAGCACATGAGAAGGGCTGGGAGGAGGACCTCTGAGCTAGCTCTGCCTCATGCAGGATTTTTTGGTTTTGTTCTTTTTTTGCAGCAGATACCATTACGTGCAGAATAAGGACTGGACACCCACAGGATACGCTGCTTCTGACTGATAATACAGAAATTATACTTGGTAAGCACTACACACCCCCACAGAATCCACAGAGCTAGCAAGCTGAGGAGCAGACGCAGGGAAGTATATTCAAGTTCGTGAAGTGATTAAAGCAGAAATAGAGCTACGTTCCTCTTCTGCTAGACAGGATCTGCCACTCTTAGATTAACTTTAATCTCAAAGCACAGAAGCATTTCTCGTACTCAGCTTCCCTATGGATTTGTATCCTGTTTACAGAGGAATTCCAATAGAGAGAAGTCACAAGAGAAGGCCCAGTGAGACTAGAGCCCTGGAAGGTTCCAAATGCCAAGCTTTTTCTCTGAGTTACCTTCAGCTAAAGAAGCGCTGTCTGCTTCTGAGAAATAACAACTATTTCCAATATCACCAATCTGAATCAAAAGGCTCTCCTTTTTCTGTCAGAGAAGAACCTTTAGTTTAGAAGATATCTTTTTGTGTGTTGATTTGGTGATAAAGTTTGTTTCAGACATTTTGGGTGAGAAACGAGTTAGGCAATATCATTCCATGCATTTGTCTTGGATTAATATGGGGAGAAAAACAACAAAACCAACCCTCAAAAACATTCATTTTGAAACAGACAAAGTATTTAACTACGAAGTCACTTACACTGTACTCATGATACCTTTAAATTTCTCCAATTTAAAGTATAAAATGTTTTCAAGATCAGACCAAGCTGATTTTTTTTCTGAACTCAAAAAATACCCGTACTGCCTATACAGTTTTTCTTGGCTTTTCAGTCTGGGAGGGGAAAAAAAAAACAACTCAATTGTTTGTTATTTTCTTGAAGAAAGAAAATAATTTTCTCTCCTCCCCACCAGCAACCCAGAAGAAAAGTCTCATGCCAAGAAAATAAAAATAAAAATAAACTCATTAGTCAGTGATGCTCGAGGCATTTAGATCGCCAGCAGCTGCTACTGCCAGGACACTGCATACCATCGGGGCTGACAGCCTCTGCTGGAGGGCAGGAGCTGCCAGTTTGCTCTTTGGTAGTTCCCCGAGCTCCAGTCTCAATGGGCACAGCATCAGCATCGTATCCAACTGCTGGTGCTTGCTCAGCCGCCTGTCCACACACAGCAGGAGGTGTCCAGCGAGGGATGAATGTGATCCCTTGGGAGATCAGCTCCTTCAGGTAATGCTCAATCACTTCCTTGCCCTGAAAGGGGAAAAGCTCACATTAGGAAAAATGCCCCATCTCCTTGAAACCAGCAAGGTGCAGCAGGGTCTTCCTCAGGCTAGATGACTAATGGTGGTAAACAGAATGGAAAGAGTCGTCTCCTCCCACGTGCATGAACCTGTTGGAGAAATTTCAGAATGAAAGCACTGTACAAACAGTGAATTACAGCACTGGCCAGGTGCATTGCAATGCAGTGGATGCAACCACCTTTATGACATTTTTATCCTGTTTTCCTGCTACCTATCAGCCAGCCACACTACTCCTCTGCAGCCCAGGGGAAACAGCCACCAAAATAAGTACCTCTCCCACAAGAGGCTGGAGAGGCAGCGTGCTGACTTTTACCCAGAACTTTCTCTTCCTGCATGAGAACAGTGTCCTCAGTGTCTGAGGAGCCTGGCACCACAGCATCCACTGCAATCCTCCTCTGGCACAGCCTGCTCCTTCTCCTGCACAGAAACATTTCAGTGAACAGATTGTTTTTGCTCACCACACACTGTTTTTTTCTTTGTTTGTTCTACTGAGCAATTTCTGAGACATAAGAGAGGATATAAAACTCCAGCAGGTCTATTTTACAGAAAAGAAAACTGAGGCACACAGAGCAGGCTTTTTTTTTTTTTTTTTTTTTTTTTTTTTTTTTTTTTTTTTTAAATAGCACAAAGGGAAGCTGGTCTTACCCTCTTGATGTTTGAAGTGTACTGTTTCATGGCAATTTTTTCCACTGTGCTTTCAAAGCCAAAAAATGACTTGATGTCGAGAGATGCAGACTGTTCAAAGCAAGTCCACTCTTCATTCTCAGGGTGAACCTAAGCCCAAAGACATACGCAGGGTTGGATGGTAGCAGGTACCTCACATTATGGCAGGGCCATTGCCCTAGTAATGAATAAGCTGTTTAATCTCCAGAGCTATGGAGGGAAGGGTCAAAAGAATCTTCCTACAGGGCACTGACAGACCCACATCTAACAGTCTGACTAATTCTTCCAGTGTAACAGAAACGGGTCATGAACTGGACTTGTGAACTTTTGTGCTTAGAGAAGTGGTCTTCACACACACAAGGAAAACAAGCTTAAAACCCAGCACACCTGAACAGTAACATTACCAGCAGAAGCTCTACTAAAACAGCTATATATATATATATATATATATATATATAAATATATACATTTTTTCTGGTTTTGGACTGGGAACTCAGCCACTGAAAGTCAGTTTTACTCCCCAAAACACGCATGGCAGACTTGGGAGTTCCACTGTCGGTTCAATGTTCCCCTTCCCCTGGGTTACCCCTACATATGGTTACAATCTACAAAATTGTAGACTTCTAAACTTAACCCTTTTCTGAGGGGCCCTCTTCTCTGTAGGTGCTGCTGTTCACAAACTGGCACGAAAAAAAAATCCAGTCCACTCTTAAATATACAGTGAGCTCTATAAAGGACAAATCCTCCAGGGAAAAATACTAAGCAGCTGCAAGAGAAGGATCAAATTTCTACAAGTTGCCTGAGAGAGCATTGCAGAAAAGGAAAGATGAGAATAAACCTGCTTCCGGTGCATTCTGGCAGGGAAAAGGGAACTGGTAAAAATAGAGCAGAGAACCATCTTGAGGATGCAGACAGCTAGCTCCTGCTCTGTTCCAGGAAAGCACTACCCTCAAAGCCCAGCTGTTAACGTTTCCTTCCGAGGGACTCAAACCGGAGGCAACACAGCCAAAATCAGCAAGTGTGAGTGTCTGAGCAATTCCTGAGTTGACCTGGCATTGATTCAGAACTGTCAGTGCCTTCCACAATGATGGAAGTTTGATTTCCTATCATTTTGGGGAAGCCCCATGTAGCCACCAACTGATCTATGGCTCAGGACCTTTCCCCCCACCCAAAATGGGAATAACTTCTAAATTATTTGCCTTGCTTGAAACAGAAGCTACTTACAAGTTTTGCTTACTCCCAAGAAGCTGAGCTGTTATCCAGTTGCCAAGAGGGCAGGTAAGTAACAGGATCTGGACTTTTGTTTAGGGAACAAAAACCACTATCTGATTGCTTCCAGAAACAGGTGAAGCTATTTAATGGTGACTGATCCCTAATAGCACAATTAGGATGAAATGACACACTGTTGCTGAAGATACCGCCATAAAGCAAGACATCCCAGGCCATAAATAACACTCAAGACCTTTCCCCAGATATTTAGGGCAAGAAGATCATGATAAGATGCTAAAACTTTGACTTACTTGCTGGCAAGAAGTTAATTACCAGACTTCTCTGGCAATTTAGGTTTCCTCTTAAACATCCAGATCTAAATATATGTCCAAGCTCCAGAAAATTTTTAGCAACCTGAATTTCAAGCTGAAAAACTCAGGGAACACTGTCAATTCTGAAGCACCAGCCATCTTTTCTACTCTCACTCTAGGGCTTAACACTCCAAACACAGAGTCAGTCAATTTTAGGAAGTTTCTCAAGCCCCACAAAAGCACTGGAAGAGGCTCTCTAAAACCTAGTGGCCTTACAGTATCTGACTGTTGTGTTGCAGCCCAGTGTTCAAATTCACTCAAACAATTTCACCCTGTATGTTAGCACATGACTTTCAACACCTTCTTCACAGGCAAACAGAAAAAAGGCACTTACTGAGTAGCTGCACGTCTCAAGGACGACAACACGGTTGGCAAAAGTCTCATTGTGGGCTTCAATGCGGAGAGTCCGCTCTTTCCAGTTCACTGTGTTTTTCTGTATGAAGAAAACATACTCCACGCCTGCAATCTGAGAAGGATGAAGAACCAAATATATTTAAAAAATGGAGAGAAAGGACAGCCTTAGGAATCAGTAACAATCTGAGCCAGCCAACAACATCTCCACCCCTTATGTTCAACTTGCCTTCTTTAGCAGCCTGGGAGCATCCACATTCAGTTTACAGCTCCGTTCAATGATATGTATAGCTCCATCGTCACTCTTGGATTCGTGCAGGATTTCACTCCCTAGGAAGACTGGAATCTCCGGACATGTAGGAAAGCGCTTTTCATATGCCTGGAAGTGAAAACCGTGTAAGTTGCATCTCCTGGCCAGATAAACTTTAACTCTCTGAATTACTTAATTCCCTTACAGTAAGAGTCCAACAGATGTCTTTCTTCTCTGAGAAAAAGGGAGGTAAGTTAAATCAAAACACATGTAAACAAAGCTGGCACCCACTTGTGTCAGTCATCTTGCTAAGCACATCTTAACATTTCTTTCTCAAATGAAGTGGAAATAAAAGCCTATCATTAAAAAGTAGTGGGAAGGCAATCCTAACTTGAACACTAGGTATCAAATCTTCAGTGATCATAAGCAAGTCCAACTATGCTGATTTCTGCTAGTTAAAGACCCAGAGATGACAGAAGTCAAGTCAGATATATTGCCTGTATGAAGAAGCTATTTAAAATATTTAATACTCCTGTGCCCTAAAAATGTGACGTGTTTTGTTTAATGGTTCTAGCAGCTCCAAACTACCAAGGGTAAGAACACCAATTATTGGCTACTCATTTGCCTTGATCTATCCATTTCTAAAGTAATTCTGTTCCTGGTTCTGAAACCCTCCTTGATTTAATTGACTCACATCCATCTGAAACCTTTTATCCAAAGGTTCTTTAATAGCTCTAGCAAAAACAAAAAACAGTTTTCTATCGTACTTGCAGCAAATTAAGTTAACTTGCATAAACGTTACCTATTGTTCCTCCTCTTCCCCAACTTCTCTCTGCTTAGGAATCTCCTTATATGGCACGACTTTTGCAGGATGGAATATTTTACTTTGATTTAGAAAAAATGCCTTGCCTGTTGAACTGCTATCCTAAATGTAGAATTGAAGCAATACTGGTAGAAGCTGTAGAAGCAGCCCAGGATTCAGCTACAGCTGTGACTGGAGGAGAACCTGTGGTCTCTTTCCATGGCATTATCAACAGAGCTGGATCATTTTGGTCCTAAGATCTTTGATCATTCCACAGACGATGGAATAACCTCTATGAACTGCTGCCATCTTCCCATCTTCTGTAAGATGCAACTGTGTTATACAGCATGTAATTCTCTCATGAGTATTTATATTTTTATCTACCATACATGAAAAAAGCATTAACATGATAATGATTGAGATTGGCTCAGTTGTCAGCACACAGAGAACACAATGGGCACACTCTGGGGTGGCTGCATTCTCTATTACCATAGCACTCTGAAAGGCTGATTGCCCCAGTATGCATTCATGTACCCTGGTTCTGGGAATAATACCTGCTCTTAAAATAGCTCAGGCACTTAAGGACACATTCCACATCTCCTGATCCTAGACCTCTGAACAGAACAGAAGTTATTTAAGATTACCCAATCATGATAAAAGTACAAGCAAAATACTAGCTGAAGTTCTGGCCATAAACAAAGTACATACATATTTAAAATATCCTCTCCAATACACCAAGTAATATTCTGCTTCCTTTGCCATATCTGCTGAAGATCTTTCTCTGCATCTGTGAGACCTCCACCAGTGCTTTTCCCTTCTGATCTCCAGAAAAATGAAAGCTCTTTAGGTGAATATAAAACTTCCCATAGCAAGTGACTGTTTCCAACACCAGTCCAACTGGCTCCACGCAATGAAAGCAAACCCCGTGCTCTAAGGAGCTTAACTGGTTATGATGGAAATTCAGACGGACAAGATGGATGCTGGGCCCTGCCAAAGGATGCTTCCAGCTATCTGCTCCTGGTGTTCTGCCCTTCCATCACGGGTCAGAAAGGTGCACCCCTTATCACCTGCTCCCCAGTGCCTGCAGTCACCAGCACATTGATCTGCTCTGGCCAAATTCATACTTCCTACTTCTACTTCTGCATGCCTTCTCCCAACTTCCCATCCTCTGCACGCCTGCTATCCCAAGGTCAGTCTTTACCCTCTTTTCTAGCATGCAAAACGAGAGTCTCTTCAGGCCGCCCAGATGACCCATTTTTCATCACTAGAGTCTATTCATACAGTGAAAGCTGTAAACACTTTTGTAGGCCACTGAGATACCAGAACATTTGGCAACTCGTTTTCAGTGACTGGAACTGAAACCTCCTTACGCGTGCCATTAAAGAAGTGTTGCTGAAAACCCCAGCCTACGAGGAGGCTGCCCCAGTTAACCCCATAATTTTGGGAACAGCAGCTAGTGCAGAGGCTAGAAAACATCTCGAGCACCAGGAGCTGACGTGGGAAGGGTTCAGGACTGTCGGGCCATCCAGAAGAGCCCTCATACTGCCCGCGGGGCCTACCACCTCCATCCACAGTCCAGCTCCTTGCCACCTCAGCTGGTGGCTGCGGGCACATGGGTGCCACGGGGTGGTGCAGCACTAACCCTAAGAAACAAGGGCTGGGCCAGCACCACACATTCCTGCAGGTCAGTGGTAAGGCTGGCCAAGGTTTTCTTGCCCCAGATATTCCAGATTTCTCACAAATTTAAGAAATGCAAAGCAGCTGGATTGGAAGAAAGGCTCAGGTATGGTGATCTCAGCTTCTCTTCCTCCAGTCTTTCAGGGCTGTGGCTGTGCCACAGACACGTGGGAAGGTACATGCGGAGAACCAAGAGATGTTTTCCCACTAGGACAGCAAACAATCAAAGCACGGATAACCTCCAAAGGCCTCACTGCAGCAGTTTCACCAAGAACACAGAGCTGCAAGTGCCTCCTTGCCACTGAAAGACCATTATGGCAAATTGAAAGCTCCACAGAACACCTTTGAATCCAGGCACCTCTGGCTCTCTTTGAAGGATGAGGCCACTGGTTTCAACACACAGCTGTCACTTCTTCCACCAGGTATGCACTTGATCCCGCTGAAGACAAGCTTCCCAGTAAACCATCATTAAATCCAGCAAAACCAAAATCAGGCCAACTATTAACACAGTGCAGTCAGTCCCTGTCTCAGCTGAACATCTGGAGAATGAAAAAAGGTCAGGGAACAGACATCCATGCCGAGCCCTGGTGATATAACTAATTTAACAGTGCAAACCCATCACCTGCATAGGTAGAACATGCCCATGTTTGAGAATGAATCCCCTTTACACATTGATATTAAGTCCTTTGCTAATCTTCTTTGCACAACAACAACTCTAAAAATACAACAGGCCAAAGATGCCTGAGATCACGTGAAGGACAGCTGAAGCACCATGCTTCAGTCGCAAAACTTACACTGTTAACATGCTGAATCTTTCACCACTGAAGAGAGTGAGCTACCAAGAAAGAACTCCATCTCTGGCACCCAGCATCTTCTCAGCAAAATCAGCATCCATACACAACAGTATGTTTCTGCTCCAGCAGAGAAGTTGAAGGAAATCAAAGACATAGAAATATCTTAATTTTTTCTGGCAAGTACCAGAACTGGTCATTATTTTCTCCTCCTCCACAGTTGTGCAGAGTGCGAGGTGAATGACAGAAGATCATTCTGTGAAAGGCACAGAAGACTTATTATTAGCTTGTTTTAATACCTCAGCTGCTGAGCTGCCCGCGCGTGCTCTTGCCTTCTTGCTGCTATAACTCTGTGCTGACTTGTGTATCGGAGCTGTAACTTGTCTTTCCCTTCTTTGCTGAGGGAATTACAGCAGTATTGTGCCACTACTTTTTCCTAAGTGCATGCCCACTATATTTCTTTAAGACAGCCACCCCGATGACTTAAGTCTTGAACAGCAGCAAGTATATATTAAAAAAAAAAAAAAAAAAAAAAAGGCTCAGTGAAGCCATTCCCTCCCCTCTAAATCCTTCTGGGATTAGCGTTGATAGGCAGAACTAGTGAGCATTTTGCGTACCTCCTGCAAATCCTCCCACCCAGTCGAGCCAGCACATCAGCCCATCAGCCTGAATCCTGACTTGGGCTCCTTTTCTGGCACAATCACTCTCTTCTGTTGACTCCACACCAGACTGGGCTGAAGAAAGTCCCCAGGCACAGCCACAGGAGCTGTCTAGGCAAGCCAGAGCACAGCACACACCTGGTAATCCAAGCAAACTCCCTCAGCATCCCAGTTTACAGTAATTCTTTTTTTTACAGGTTCAGATTAGGACATTCTCCTAACCCCCGAAACAACCACTTCACAAGAGCTGGTGGATCAGGCCCACTGATGTCCTACTCTAAATCAAGCTGTTTTCTTCCAGTTTTCTTGCAGAACTGTTTCAAAAACAGTGCAACGCTGCTCTTCCGTAGTGGACTGTATATATAATCCAACCATTCAAGTGTCATTTAAACCATTGTAGTCGCCTTCATCAGATTGAAATTACACATCATTAAATTTCACAAGAGGCTTGGTAAAGCAAAGGAATTTGGGATCTGTTTGAACTCTCATATTATGGGACCAATGGTGTGGCAGACAAAAATCACCTTCATAGTTTTTGTCATGAGAAGAGAACCTATGAGAACAACCCAAAGAAGTCACACTTAAGCGTCCTGAAGTGTTGGGCAAATACTCAACAACCAGTATAAAAAAAAGCATCTGTGAAAACAGATTGCCCTGGAGGTCAGCTGGACACCAAACGAGAACAAGTTACACATGAAAACAAGCATTAAAATCAAAAAACAACATTCTAAAGCCTCACCACCACAGAGAGAAGGGGAAATTTCCATTCTGGACTTCACTGGACTAATCCCCTCCTCCAGAGCATGTCCTCCACCTTTCTAGCACCAAGGTGTTAGAGACACCAACAGTGCAAGCACTGCTGCTCCCCTCTCCGGTTTAATCTCCAGTAGGTTGACAATGGCTATATCACTGCTGTTTCCTTTGTGATCCAGAGTACTACAGCACATAGCCAGAGGGTTAGATCTTTCATAACAGCTACTCCTGTTTCTCCTCTGCAGGTTTCAACAACCTTTTAGCAAGTGACCTTGAAATCAATTATACAACAGAGGCCTTAGGAATCAAAAACAACAGGAAGTCCAAGCACTGAATTACTGCATGAAACGAAACACCTTAGAAAACAAACTCTCCTGCACACCAACAGGCTCTTGCTAGTTTCTTCCAGCCCAGAGCCTGCTAGGCCCAGAGCAGTTCCCATGTGCTCCAGAACCACACAGCTGTTGTTAGATCTGGTTTCTTACCTTAATATCCTAAAGGAAACATTATCCTCTTAGTTTAGGAAAGAAAACTGAGGTGGATTACACAAGAAGTCAGGAGCAGGGTGTATACAAAGCTCTGACTTTCTCCCCACACCAGGCACCTCATAGAGCAGTGACTCTTCAGGCTTCTTGGCCATACACACCAAAGAGGTGACTGGTTTGGTTCCTCCCTATCAGCAGGCAAGCCTTTAGCAGAGTAAATAAAATGCTTGCGTGCTAAATGCTGCTGTCCACAAAATCATACAGGAACATATCGAGTTATGTTGGAATAGCAGTTGGCAGGAAGATGTGCATCTTCTACTTGATAACTGGTGCTCTACACTGGCTAAATGGCTGTCTTTTTTATTTTATTTTATTTTTTAAAAACTGGTGGGACTCCTTAGTGACAGCTTCATGGATATCTGCTCTTTCAGATTCAGGCAAGAGCACAGAATTGGAAAAACCACAGACTGACTCTTGTAGGCCAAGCTGAATTCAAGAGGGATCTTCAAGAATATAAAACCTCAGCTACTGGGGAAAATTATGTGGTATAGAATGCATGAAGGAACTAAGCTTTTATCCACTTGATGAAGACAGAACCTGCCACAGTCAATACCAAATGAATAGGTTACAAGTAAAAGATTTCCTCCTTGCATTAAGACCTAAAACACTTCAAACTTTCATGATCAGGGTTTACATTTGTATTACTGAGGTTCCTCAACATCATGTTGCAGCCATGTACAGTTTGCCAGGATAAAGTAAGAAAACGTGCATCTATGTTCAGATGAATGGGGAAAGAGAAGAAGACGTGACATCAAGCTTTGATCTACACGCTTTGATCTACAGGTGTCCAGATTACCATCCTTTTGAAAAGAAATGCCAAGAGCAAGATAAGACCCCTTGTCACTTCTAATTTGAGCAGCTCTAATGGTACATAATTATCTCTCTCCAGATTCAGGTATTTTCAGATTATTGCCTTCTAGTAGAAAAAGCAATGATTTCATACAACAAACCATCCTACTACTTAGCCTAAGTGCTGGAAGGAAAACAAAGGTCTGTCTGGTGAATACACACACAATAATCCATTTGCTTCTTAATCGCTAGAACAGATATGTGCTTCTTGCGAGCTACAGGCAGCACAAAAATCCCACAACACATGGAAACAACTGGGGGGATCAAATGGATATTTGGGGTACAGAAATGTGCTGAAGTCAGGGGAAAGGGGACCTCCCTTTGAAGAGGTGTAGAGCATCTGCAAAGTAGCATAAAAATCTTTTGGGGCTGATAGAAAGCAATTTTGCTAGAAAGAAATTTGCCACAAGTCCACTGGACCACAGTTACCCAGGCTATGAACATTGGCCCAGTGTTCTGTTTCCCTGGACTACAGCCAATGGTTTGCCTCATTTCTTCAGATTTTGCTGAAAGAAACAATTCAGGGAGCAGCAGCTGTCCATTACAATACAGACACAACCGAGTGACATGGCAAACCTACCGAAACCAGGACACACATTGCAGCTGCACAAAGCTCGCTTGGGAAATTACCACCGTGCCCGACCTCCTGTCTGAGGAGGAGCAATATCCCATTGCTATTCTGCTATAGTGTTCTCCTCTGCTTACCAGGGAAGAAGGTTGGTGGTGGAGCACTTCAAGTCACAAAGAGCACAATGCACTGGCCTTTACAAACAGCCATGGAAGCAACGCCTTATCCAGGAATTCTTGCTAGCTGGCTGGACACGTTTGCCATAGCCCATTGTGGAAAGAGACAGATAGACTGAGCTAGGAAGGCAAGGAAGCAGACATCTCGGGTGACTAACACCTTAAAGAGCAAAGCAGAACAATCAAGTGTTACATCACACGCACGCTGCTCAGTGAATCACCCCAAATCAAAAAGGCTGGCTCGCAAAGCGATGCCTAATGGCTGGCAGGGCACTCTGTTGTTGCCAGAAGCTTCTGTAAGAATTTACATATATCAGCCATAATTCAGAGTCAAACTTGGACAGGTCATCATGCTTAACAATTAAAAAATTGCTGGCTGGGATTTAACAGTTCTAAATTTTCTCACCTATTTTAGTCCCTGCTCAAGAGTTTTAACTTCTGTACTTACACATTCAGAAGACAGAAGGGTCTTCTTGACACTGCTGTAATACAAGACAGTGGTGACACCTCTATCTGTGCTGTCCCCTTGTGCTATGCTGCAGTGCCATTGAACGACAGCTTAGTTTACAGACTGTGCTCATCAAATTAAGCTTGAGAAACCACTCATTCTTCTTCAAGGCAATAAGCCTCCATGTTGCAGTGGGAGAAGTTGATTAAACAAAAGAGGGACTACCCTGTTCAGATTCCTTGAATGATCGAATTACTTAAGTCATCTCTCCAAACCCAAGCATGGTGCCAGCACCATCCGTTCCTGTGCCATTCTTGCCAAGCAGACAGAGCCTTAGCACTGGCAGTGCAGATTTATCAAAGTGGACTTGCGTGACCCCCTCAACACACACTAAGCAGGCCAGGGTACACGGATGTTGCCAGCGGTTCTCCAGAAATCCAAATAAACTCTTCTTCCACTCGCTTCCAGCAGCTGTGGTATACAGCATTCACCATTCTCTATTTGCTCAAGGGGAAATGTCCCACACCATAATCTCAAGAGAAATGTCAGCTCTTTAAGTCAGCCTGACTATTGCTCACTCTCAGCCTGCTTAATAACAGGAGGAGGTGGTGGCAGGGCACAGGGACTGAACAAATGAATACAGCTGTGAAGAATCATCCCAGCTGACACAGGAATCATTACTTTCAGAATTCTTTTGCCAAATGCTTCTCAGCAGTAAGATGAGGGGATATTTATAGTGCATCTTGACAGCATGGCTTCAAACCATCAAGTCACACTCAAGCATCGTGTCTTGAGTCAACACTAGATCCTCTGTAAGCACATAAAATGTTAACCCAGTAACTCCTGACAGTCACAACAAACCTACCTTCAGAACACAGCCAAAAAAAAAGGGAAGGAAAGCTGCCTTCCTTTAAAACATTGGCATGGACCATAGTTAGAGACAGACCATCCAGATCCAAAGATGATTTTGCCTGCACTCGATAGGCAAGCACTATGTACCTAACCATCCTGCTACAGTGAGTACATTTATCTTGAGAGGGGGGTATCCATTTCTTACTGACTGCCCAGATGGCTGTCGGGACATTTCATGGCATATACGACAGGGACTGAGCATCAAAGAGCAACTATTTAAAAATATTTCCCACCTTGCACTTTTCTCAATCTCTAGGGTACCATCAACCAGAAATACTGTTTCCAACACTATCTGAAATCTGTGTCATTATCTATGGCAGCAGATTCAAAGGAGCCTTTGAGCACTGGGCACTCAGGCTACAGACTGCAAAGCTCTACCACGTGTTACCCGCAGCTACCCAAGGACACAGTGGGTAGCAGGCCGTTGCAGGCACTCCCACGGATGCTGTGCCTAGAGCTCCCCTCCAATCTTTTCAGCTCCTCTGCACAGCCCGCTGATCAGCTGCACCATCGCCATGGCTTCAGAGGGATGCCAGCTGCCAGAAGCCGCTCTGCACTCCCTGCAGCAAGCGCTCTTCTTTTTCCAGAGTTCACGCTTGAAAGCGGAGGCTACAAACTGGCATCACAGATTTTGGTTAAGATTCTACTTTTCTTTATTTAAATCAGCCTGTGGTGTTGCTGGATTAATGACAGTGTCTTGGAGCTCCAGATGGGGAGTCTGTAATTACAATTAAATATATAGGAAATCCCAGTGTATTCTGTGGTGCATCTGTGCTGCAGGCACTGTAAGACATTGCACTGTAGTTGACAGCCAGTCTGCACATCTGATGTGGCAGAGATGGCAGCAGCCTTTCTGAGACCTGGATGGGCTGCGAAGACACACATTGAACTTGTCACACTAAACAAACCCTCAGAGCTAGCATGATTCTTGCGAGACATCATTCTGCTTGTACGTTATACTGGTAACCAACGTGTACTGCAAGCTGTTTGGGCCACATTGTGGTGTCTACCTGGCACAACGATTCTGTAAGAGAATCACAGCATCAGTCAGTGAAATACTGAACCCTTTAAGACACCACAGCATTAGAGAGCAGAGCATCAACAATGTATTAGGATATAAACCATCTCTTTATACACTCGATGTGCTAAATGCGACAAGAGAACAGTCATTATATAACGCTACTTAAAGATCTAGCATCTTTAATGCAACACATTCATACTGAAAAGGTACAAATAAAAATAATTTCAAAAAGGTGTATGGAAAGGAATGGTAGCCATCAGGACCTTAATGGCTAGAACATTCGTACAACATTCAGTTTCCCCCCCACCCTTAATCCTGACAGCTAAAACAGCAAGGAGCTGCTTTCAATTAGGCAGCGTACACAAGCCTCCCATCACTGTTGGCACTAAAGAATACCAGAAAGTGAAATAAAGAATGATGCATTTTGGTTTTAGTTGTACTGGATGTTTGATTCTTGCACATTACTGTGGGCCAGACCTTCAACTGGTGCGAATGAGCAAAGCTTCAGTGGCTGCAAAGCATCTTTGCCAACCTGTAGATAGTCAGTGTGGACAAAGCTGAACTGCTGGTGGATTATTTGGGGGCAAGAGCAAAGACCCCTGCCAGACCCAGTAAGTATCAGCAAGACTGGCCCAGCAGGGTTGGGGTTGTGAGAAAAACATCCTACACAAGGACCACAGATGATTGCTTTTGACGGGCCATGACCCTGTGCTAGAGGATGAGAGTAAAGATGATGGAGAAGGAAAGTTTCTGCTACTGATTCCATGTGAAATGGTTTCTGAGACTAAAACTGCAACTTTTGCAGCCTGCACTAAAATCACCAGCCAGCCAACACTCAAACCATACTAAGAAGTAACAGAAGCATACGCCATCGTGGTTCCCTTAACTTGACCTGGAATTCTTTATTTTTCAGGTAAGATAAATTAAATGTAAAGAATGCTTCATTGCCACTAAAACTAGAAGACAAGCACAGAGCTGCTTGGAAGTACACGTGGCTAGACAACCAAGTTTCTACATGCAGACCAACACAGAAGGGAGATCAGGAGCTGCCACCTAACAGATTAACTTGAGAGATACCTGAGATAGCAAATGTCTGTGTGACAAACGCACTCACTGCTCTCCCATCCAAAACTAATGCTACACGCAGCTTTGTTGGAGACAGCAGCAGATGAGCCCTAGATGGAAGGGCACCACTCAACCTGTAGGATAAACACACCACTGCTGTCCACGAGCACGTTTTCCAGAGAGCAGGTTCTCAGCTGCTCGCATGTCCACACGTGCCGTGGTAGCCCCAAGAAACGAGGCCATACAGAAGGGAGCACTGACTTGCACCATGGGGCTCAAGAGCAGTTTGGTCCTAAGCACAGACCACAACTGGTGTAATGAGAGCAGATGCTACTGCCAGCTTCCAAACACGATCTTCGTTCTGTCTTTTCAAAACCATGACATTTTCAGTAAGAGTAATAAGCTACTCAAAGGTTGTAAACACAAAGCTGATATCCTGTATGCTTGAAGTGTGAATGTCAGATTACATGCGTACACCCACATATATACATACATACGGCCTTTTAGCTCTTAAATAAACCCAGTCTTTAACCTAGGAGTGTTCTGTGTTTTGCAGAGCTTTCATTTCACAGAAAAGATAGAATCTGAGATAATGAAGTGATAAAAGTGTGATTCGGTTGAGGCTGTAAAGTCTGCCAGCAGAACGTTACCTTTCCAGGACCTGCATCTTGCACTGTTCCCTTGGCAAACCACTGTGCAGAAAGAGCCCTCGCTCTGAGCAGAAACCATAGCCTGAATATGAAGTGCATCATAGATGAGGCAAGAGGAACAAATAATTGACAGAAGTGCTGTCGTGAAGCTTGTCATTTACAGCACTATTATGGCGATTCAAACTATACAGCAAGTGCAAGACCACATAAGAGTGGGCAGGTATTCCAGATCTGTAGCATTAGGAACTATCCTAAGCAAAATTAGGGTATGCTACAAAGTATTGAAAACCAGCAGTGTAATGGGCTGAGTGCAATACTAAAATTAATAAGAAAGAAATCCTACTGCTTTCAAAGTCTTAAGCTACCTTACCTGACCTAATAATTCATTGGCAACAAATATGAGAAATGCAATCTCTCTTAGCCTTGTTTCCTGTACAACTATGCATTTTAGACTTGCTCGCACAAATCAAACTCATCTCCACATGTCAGCGAGGGCTCACAACAATTTGCATCATCCAGATTAAGTTAACACTCATGAGCTATATGGCAGAAATACTTCTCCTTTTGGATCTTTCCCTCTTTATAAAATTCTAGTATAAAACGTTTAACATTAAAATTAGAACTACTACCCCAAGAAAACAAAGTGTGTTACACTTAGGGATTTTTCTGGCTCTAAAATGAAATCTGAGAAACACGCAAATTCAAACCTGCTGATCTAATTGAGGATAAGACAAGATCAAGTCCAAAGATGTGTGGACAGCCCTTTTGACAGAACAGCTCCATTTAAAATGAGAAACAATAGGGGAAAAAAAAAGAAAATGGAAATGAAAAACATGACAAGCTAACAAAACGTATCATGAGTCAAGGTACTTTTCAAGTATAAAGGATGAAGATGTCAGGCACTGGTTATAATTTGAAGAGCACAATGCTTGTGATCGTTTAACGCAAGTGCAGATTAGGAACAAAGCACACAAAAATGACTTCTGTGAATGACAGATGTGAAAGGATCATCCTTTGTTTAAGAAGAAGAGAAGAGTCTTCCAGTAAGAGGAAGAAAAAAAGGTTCAGAACTCCTGAATGACCGGGAGACTCATTAGGCTGATTCCTCTTTATTTTCTTAGATGCACAAGACTGGCAAAGATAGCAAGAAGGGGAATGCAGTCTGAAGGACTTGGAAGACGTGTCAAATCTGCTGCCTGCAAATGCCCAAATGCAAGCTGCAGAAGGGTTAGTAACCAGCAAATGCAAATGTAAATCCATAGCCAATTATCCAGAGATACACAATAACACAGGTATTAACAAGTAAAAGCACTGGCTCTCCTGTCATGCACAGCCCCATGCTGTCTAGAGGATGAGCTGCACATACGTGCACCCTGAACAAGCCCCAGCAAGATAAATCATGTTCCTGATGGCAGGGCTCAACAAAAGGCATGGGAAATGCTATGCGTTTTAAGGGCAGGATGCAATGAATCATTTGGCTGCAACCACCTTATTTCTCAGAACCTCACAACTGAACGAAGCACACGCAGGCTGTTTACTACAGCAGTGCCCCAACGTCAGAGGCTCTGGGGGAAGAACACTTTTCCTAACAAACACTACTTAGCTCACAACACACCCTGTGCAGACCACCAGAAGCACGACCCTCCCGTTACACAGATCAAGCACAAACACCATCAGGTTGAAGAGTGCATGGGGACCCAGAAAATAAGGAGGTGAGCTGAGTTTCCCCACACCATCTTTGCTCTCTTGCCATTAACCACGTTATGACAGCACAGCACTCCAAAGGTTCGCAGGAAGCATTTGAGGGGAAAAGATGAAAGCAGCTGAATGTAAGGTTCCCAGCACCGAGGAAGCTGCTGTCAGATTTCTGGTGAGGCAGATTAACAGCAATGCCATGTGCCGAGGAGCAAAACAGCTTCACTGCACGCCCACACTCCCTGCAAAACTTCCAGCAACTGACAGCTAGCACCTGACAGCTCTGAAATCTGCACTGCCTCCACACAAAGGGAAGACTCCATCCAAACACATCTAATACAATAACGAAGGCTGCATCCAGTTCAGCCAGTGTGGACTGCCACTAGATTCAACCACTCTTTAGAGTTTTTATAATGCCAGTCTGCATAATAAAGCAGATCCTGCTGCAGACATGTGATTGTCACAGGAGATTAGAGTGGGACTAAGGGGTCTATACTCAGTATCCTACACTACCACAGTCCTTTGGGTGACCTTGGACAAGTAACTTAATCTTTATAAAGACGACTAATAACTTTGCTAAAGTAACAGGAATTTGAGTTTCTGTACTCCTCACAGATGACATTTACAATTCCATCTTTGAAATCCCAGGGAATTTTACATTCTGTCATGCTGAAAAACCGGGAGCAAATAAAACTAAACCACTTGAAAAATAAACCCATCAAACCCTGGCATTTTGCTAACAAGCTTACAAAGGATTTGTCTAGAGACAGCCCTCCTGTATTAGCAGCCAATCTATCGAGGGGCATCTGGTGTTAGGGTTATCCTGCTAAGACGGACAGTGAGAACATGGAGAGGTATACACAGAGCAGTCTACCAGCATCTCCGTAACAAGTACTGGTATCTTATTCTAACACAGAACGCACTGGGAGAGCAAAAAGCACAGCCAGAATAGTTTCACTAAGATGAACATCAGCCCCAGCTGCAGCACTTCTAGAGCATGTGGCTGGCAGAGCTGCTAGCAGACACGGCAAACTTGGACAGGACTGGAAAGAGAAAAAAGGGGAGGAAACTGTGGTGTGGGAGCCCACCTGTCAGAAAGGAAGCATTTACTTTGATAACCAGGTAGCATTAAAGTGAACAGCACCTGCTCCCAGCTGAGAGACAGCTGCTGCCTTTGGGATATGTTATTCACACTTAGGACCGAGCAAAGAATCTCTCTTCCAGTTTTAACTATTGAATTTGAAGACTAGAGACTGTTTTGGATAGAAAAAAATCTTATTGCACTTATTTCCCAGGAACCCAAAAGAGGCAACACTGTCAAAAGGAACACAATGTGTTACACCAGGCTCTCCTTTCCATTCAGGGGAATGATTTCAGATACCCACAGGCTATACCTTCCTCTCTTCAAAACGGGATTCCTAGAAGACCAAAGAAAACTGGTATCCTTGCTCAGCAGGGAAGAAAAAAAAAGTGTCAAATACTAAGGCCCAGGGATCCATGCTCAGTGCAGCCCTTGAATTGCAAGGAGCAACCTTTCTGAAGTATATTTGACTCACAAACGAAAGAACGGTAGAAAAGTCCAAAACTTTAAATGCCACTGAAATCGTACCAAAGGAAGCTGCCATGGTCATGTAGCTTTCTGCACAACTAACCAGAAAACTACAGCCCTCGAGCCCCTTCTGGAAATCACAAATCTTGGAGATCTCTCCCAACATTTCAGTGATGAGGTGAACAGGGAAGAACAATACGGAAGACCTTTTCCAAAGATTTCTAGTTTTTAAATCAAATCAGGAAGCTCATTGATTTAGAATGGATTTCTTCAATACATAAATCCTACAATACTGACTGGGTTCAGAACTAGGGAGATTCTGAACAGAATGGCATTTGGTGATAATGTAAAGGTATCTGGCAACAAACTGGCCACATCTACCTGAACATCACAATTTTTTCCTTTTGTGTGAAAGATCAATTACAATAGTGGTTTTTTTGTTGTTGTTGCTTTCTCCAGTGACTAAAGTGTTTCTATTAAAATATTGAGATATAGATTATATAAAAAATATCTATAAAAATAATTCTTATTTTTCACAGAAAAATAAGAAGGGACAAAAGACTGAGAGCTAAGCCTCTGTTCCTGCAATGTACCCACATAAGGTTGCCACAAGGATACGCTGGCCAAAACTGCAGTTCCCCACCTCCCACTGGCCTGAGCTTGCAGCCCGTAACAGCTGGAGAAGTAAAAGTGCTGAGCGTTACTCACTGCCATGACGAGCTCAAAAGGATATTTGTAGACTCGAACTGGGGACTGGTACTTCTGCACCATTTTTACCACACACCTGTAAGACAAATAAAATTGGAGAATTTCAGATCCCTCACATCGAACACCACAATACATTGCAGCAGCTTGCACAACCGGACCTTATGAGAAACCTTAACTCTCCTGCAAGCAGGAGGAGGAGACACACTGGGTGGATGGGCTGCCCAGCCTCACTTTGCAGGTTGGTGGCAGACAGAGAAACAAAAGCCCCAGCACTGCATCCCACGGGCAGCAGCATCCTTTGCTGCTTCCCAGCACTACTGCAGTGACTTTGACAAACAAAACTTCAAATAACTAAAGCACAAACCAGAGGTGCAAAGCCAAGACCAGTTATGCTCTGGAGAAGGAAGCCTCTCTTTGGGGCCTTGCAGAAGCTAAACGGCAATTTTTCTCCTCCTTTCCCTTTTCTGCATTATGTGTGATATCATTATGCAAAATCCCTTTTGTTGAAAGTTTCCACGGCTTCCCGTATCTTGGCATTTTAAATGCTTTTATGCACAAAGTAGCATTCAGCTGTTTTAACCCGCTAAGAGAAAGGAAAAGGAAACAGCATGCTTAGAGAACACGCCTGACGCTAAGCTGGCAATCACATCCCACTGCCTGGATGCCCACTGCTTCCAGCTGAACCAAGGCAATAACTGCATGCATGGAAACAATTCAGTTCTCGGCATTTCATTTCTCCTAGCCACCCCTCACTGTTCTCATCAGGATTCCTCCCTCATACTCTTCTGCTGGGGTTTTAACCCTCCAATATGCATCAGTAACAAGCATCTCAAGGAAGTACATAAGTACAAATAACCTATAGGCTGCTTTCTGCAACTCCTTTAGGGTCCCTTCCACTGCTCCCATTAATGCCATCTACAAAATCCAAAACGCAAGAGGCCAGACAGCTGGTTTGAGACGCTGTGCTGCTTCCACCCCACTCAAATTCCACTGCTGAGCAGACACAGCCCTTGGCAACATGACGCAGTGTGGCACTGAACTCGACAGTCCGAGCATAAGACAACTTATCCCTGACATTTAAAGCCAAAAACCGGAGGTGAAATATGACTTAAAAGGCAAATGGCAGTAGATTCTCCTCCAGTAAGACTGCTACAAAATGCTATTATACACTAGAATCTAAGCATTAAGCAAGGGAGAGAGGGAAAAGAGGCTTTAAAAAAAGTTTGGGTACCTGAGAATGGGGAATGTTTGTAGAAGCAGGGTCTCACAAGCAGACAGTTACTCTGCAGAGGATCGCGTTACCCAAGCAGCACCGATCGGCACTCGCTGGGTCTCTGGGAGTCTTACCAATACCAAGCCGGTCCGTGCAGAACAAATAAATGCGGAGAGAAAGCATCAGCACAGCATCCACCTCCAACTGAAGCGAGCGGAGCAGGGGCAAGCAAACACCCAGGAAGCCCGGGCTGCTATCACGTATCAGATACCCGAGCCAAGAGAGGCACGGGGCACCTTGTAACGCAACGCTGTAATATGATTATGTAAGCGCGATACCTACGCTGTGCGGGAACCTTCTGAGTAAGTGCAAATATAGCAAGAGAAGCCTTGTCACAGGTATTTAGCTGTCATCTCGCTCCCCGTTCTGACCTCGCCTGCTAAACTGGGAACTCCGGCAGCACTGCAGGAAGGGGTCAGAGAGTGGGGCAGGAAAAAGCCTCAGAACAGCCCAGAGCCACCCTCAGCCTGGAAACGGAGTCGCCAGCAGCGGGCCAGCAGGGTGGCACAAGCTGTCCTTGCACAGCCTTAACCACGCTGCTTGGCCCGTGCTGTTCCTCCAGCAGCTGCAGTACCGAACTGCCCCAGGTTTACCACCCCATGCTTCTCCAGCCGAGGGAGGTCTGAGCAAAGGGGTCAGTGAAAATTACACCCCAAAAAATAATGGAAGAAAGACAGCTGATAACTCATGCCTGCCCTAGAAGCCTTCCATACCTTAGGAAAGGTGCACTGGCAGACCTCCTATGCTCTCTCCTCAAAACAGAGCTGTGAGACAGTCATTCTGCTTCTCAAAGCAGGAGGGACCCTAGCTATAACTCCTAGAGGAAAAAAAAAATAAATAAAAAGGCAATGAAAGTGTGGAAGTTTGCCACCCCGTGCACAGGGATACAGGTAGATGATTAGCAGTGAAAATGACATAAGATTTTCAGGTGCTCCCAGTGGGTAGATGAGTCAGACTCGCTAAAGACACGCTTCTTCCTAGAGCTTTTAGATCTGAAAGGAAGATATGTTTTAAAAGTCATTTTGAGTACTTCACTGAGATGATGAGCAGGTACGTTCAGCCACCTTGCAGAGAAGGCCAAAAAGCAGCTATGCAACTACAGAATACATCTGCTCCTTAAACGTCCATCCTGCCACTCCAGCCTCCCCAGCAGCCCAGGCCACCTGTTCTGTATTTACACCTGGCTAAAAGCACTGTTAGGAAACGTGGCTCAGCTAAAGAGCAGTGACTCCGTGAACCACAGCCCCATCACTTCCAACCGTCAGTCCACACCTAGAGGCAGACCTGTGCCACACACTGGGCAGCACCAAGGAAGATCACGGTCTCAGCCAGCCGAGCCCAGCACAGTTTGGAAAACTCAGGCTGGAGCAGTCAATGCACGGAAACAACGCATCTAACCCACCTTCACCCACCTCAATTAGACACTTGTAGTGTCTCTAGTGCTTCAGATATTGCCCACCTGGACACACAGGACAGCGGCAGCGACCCCACTTCACAGAGCATCCTGTGACACTGTGACAGCGATGCCAGCAGCACGGGGACTCGGCAGCCTGGGGCTCCCCGCAGAGCCCAGCTGGCCCACATGCCCCTTTCGCTACAGCCCATGCAGCAATTCACAGATGAACCAAACCCTAGAAGGCAGCGAGTTAATTATAAGCTTGAGATGCACCAGCTGGCATTGCACCAGGGGAAGGAAGGCACGGATGGGAAGGACACAGCCCCTGACCGCACACACATTTCCCTGCTGTAACTGTGGCAGCATTTCGGGGAAAAGGTGAGTTTCTAACATAGCACGCGAAGCCATCGCTACGAGTTAGCTAAGCCTGAAGACTGGGAGGGCTCCCATGAGGAACACGCACCACAACACACGCAGCTGAGGGAGGAGAGGCAGTGCCATAAGCTGCATGCTTCCACTTTATTTAGAATCATCCACTATGCACCTGAGGGATTTTCCATATGCTTAACTTTTATTCTGTTATTTGCAAGGGAAGCATACTTGACAGAGTATGGCCAAATGGTTGGCTGGAAATGACAAACTGGGTTTATATATTAAATATATGTAAAACCCCGAATCAAGCCCCCAACCCCTGCTTCTCACCAAGGCTACTACGAGGTCATTCAGCTCCTTCCACATTAGGACCGCCTGTTGGATGCTGAAATTCAGCAGCCAGGGACTTCACTAACTTCTCCCATCCATGGTGGCTTCTTTTCAGGTGGAGAACAACTCAGTAGGGTTGTTGTGGTTGTTTAGTTTTTTGTGTGCGTGTGTGTTGTTTTTCTCGTTGTTGTTGAGGGTTTTGTTTGTTCGCTTTGAAAAAAACCCTGCTGAAAATAGCAAGGGTTCCAGACTTCCTCAAATTGTATTCTGACATGCGAAAGGCAGCCGCAGCACCCAGCTGAGTTGACATTTACAGTTAGAGAAGTGGGGCTCAGTGGGGCTGTAGCCTTTTACCCCCCGCTTCTCGAGCAACACTGCGAGGAAGGCGTGCGTGACACCTCTGTGCCTTGGCTGCCTCTCGCTTCGGTGGGTGCTGTCACCGCACCTTGTACCACAGCGGCTGTGATACGAGACGGCAGCAAGCTGCAGGATGGCTGTGGGAGCTCTTTGGCATGAGAGTAAGTTCTGCCCTTTGCAGCTTGAACCAGGGAAGCAGAACACGGAGCTGTGCTGTGGTACGCTTCCACTGCCTTTTAGAAGCCAGCACCTCCTCGGACAGGACCTCACCTTGCTGCCCCCCTTGCTGCTGCGGGGCCGAAGCAGCACGAGGGCTGCGCACCAGCAGCCTGGGCACCTCGCAGGGCAGCCCGGAGCCCTGCCAGTGGCTACGGCCAAGCACAGGCAAGGCGAGCATCCGAGGCGCACCCGCTCGTTGCTCACAGCACACCGAGGAGCGGCACCTTCGGCCGGGCAGGGGCGAAGGGAAGGGATGAGCGGCGGGCGCCCCGCTCCCGGAGCGCTGTGAAGTTGGCCGCCCCCTCCGCGCACGCAGCGGATCCGCTTCGAGCCCGGCACCTCCGCACCTCCCCCCCGCCCCCCCCAGCGGCCGCCCGGCATCGGCATCGGCATCGCCCCCGCTTACCGGCGGTCCCCCGGCGGTCCCGGCGCTGCCCGCAGCGCTACCGGCCCCGGCTGGCGGCGGCCTCCCGGCCCCGGGCGGGGCTGCGCGGCGGCGGCGGGGCTGCGCCCCTCGGGGAGGCTCCGTGGCCCCGGGGGGGCGGGCGGGGCAGGGCCGGCATCTTGGGGCGGGGCGGGGCGGGCGGCTCCGGGGCTGCCTCCCACCCGCGGGCGGCTGCGGCCCCGCTCCCCGCCCGGCGCCGGCACCGAGGGACCGAGCGCGGCCGCGCCCCGGCCCCAGCCCCAGCCCCCACCTCCCCCTCGCGGCCCCGCCCCGCCGCGCGGCGCCGCAGAGCGCTGTCCATTGTGCTGCGCCCGGCCCCGCCCGTTCGGCCCCGCCCGTTCGGCCCCGCCCGTTCGGCCCCGCCCGTTCGGCCCCGCCCGTTCGGCCCCGCCCGTTCGGCCCCGCCCCCTCGCCGTGGCCCCGGGTTTCTCTTCCCCTCACGCCCCATTAAGGCTCGGGGCTGTGCGGTGCCCAGTGAGGGGTGTGCGCAGGGAGCCTGCCCTGAGCTGAGGGCAGTGGCCGCACGCTGTGGGCTGTACGGTCACGGTGCTGTGGGGGTGCGTTTGTAGCCTCCCTCATGCCCCAGGGCTGTGTGCTCAGAGCTAACATCCCCAGGGCTGGTTTCGCCCTGAGTTAAATGGTGCTCAGCCAAGTGCCCGTGGGCTCCGTTCCCACCTCCCAGCCTCTTTTCCTCAGTTGTTGCACACGAGGAGGCGTTCTGCCATGACCCTTGGGGAGGCTGCACACAGTGAGGGGCACCACGTACTGGGGTGCCTCAGGCACGGCACAGCTAGCAGGACAGCATGGCACAGGGGTGCTTGTCCCGCCCTGCTCTGCCTGGTGTGGCCTCACCTTGAGCACTGTGTGCAGGGTTGGGCTCCATGATGTGGGAGGGATGTAAAACTGTTAGTGAGTGTCAAAGGAGGGCTAAAACATGGTGAAAGGCCTACAGAGCAAGACCTGTGAGGAGCAGCTGAGGTCCCTGGGTTTGCTCAGCCCAGAGCAGAGCAGGCCGAGGGGAGGCCTCATGGCGGCCTGCAGCTCCCTCAGGAGGGGAGCGGAGGGGCAGGCACTGAGCTCTGCTCTCTGGGGACAGCAACAGGACCCGAGAGGATGGCATGGAGCTGGGACAGGGGAGGGTCAGGCTGGGGGTTAGGGAAAGGTTCTGCACCCAGAGGTGGTCAGGCACTGGGACAGGCTCTCCAGGTCACAGCACTGAGCTGCTGGAGTTCAAGAAGCATTTGGATAGCACTGTCAAACATTGGGTCTAGTTTTTGGGTGGTCCTGTGTGGAGCCAGGAGTTGGATTCGATGATCCCTGCGTGTCCCTTCCAACTTGGTGCCACGCTGGGATGGCAGCAGCAGCTGCTGAGCAGGCACTTGGTCCTGGAGCAGGAGTGCAGGGCACCCAGAAGTGGAGGAGAGGATGTGGGAGACCATCCCAGGAATGTTTTGCACCTTCAGAAACCTCCTTTCAAGATCTCCCAAGGGACCAGCTGACACTTTGCAGATGTTACTAAAAACATCTCATCACATGTTTCTTTTCCTGCCTCCTTATCACTTCTAGCTGTAGAGCATCCCCTTATCTGGGCAGGCATTTCAGGAAGCTGCAGACCTATTTCTGATCAGTAATGTTTCCTGAAGCATTCTACTGTCTCAAGCTGGGGGGACCAGCCTGACACTGCTCTGTAAACAAAGATCCCACAGAGCCCTCAAATGGCAGAAGGCTCTGAAAGCTGCAGCCAGAGCAGCCAGCATCTCCTAGGGGCCTGTGCAGAAGGTCTGGGCATTGAAAGCCACAGAAGTCTTGGATAACTTTATAAAGTTATCCAAGACCTGTGACATCTACCTTCACTTTATGCTTTCATAAAGCTTTCCCATTCAGGATGTCACATGTTCAGAGAAATGGTATTCCTCTTCCACCTCTATTACTGTCAAATTTCCTTAGAGAAAACAGAGGAAACAAACAAACAAAAACCACAAACAAGTAACCAAACAAAAAATCTCCATTATTTCCACCCTCTTTCTACAACACCCCTGCCCATTGCTACTTCGTGGCTTAATAGCAGGGCATGTATGTTCTAGCCATAAAAACAGGTCAAGATTTCGGAGAGTAACTTCCTGCCCTCTCCCCTGCTGGGCAGCCTTAACTAGAATTCTGTTTTTCCAATGTGTGTTTGTCTCCTGGTGCTAGAAGGTCACCTTGGCATTTTGCAGTTTTGGTAGGCTACCTTTCTTCCAACATAGAGGCAAATCTCTGTTGGCATTCCTAAGTGCCCCGAAGCCTCCGCATGCCAGCTTGCCACCCTTTTACCTGCAGGGACGGGCTGCCTGCCTCAAGGGCTGGCATTCAGCCCTCAGTATTTCTCATGGGAGCTGCTCAGATAGAAGTTCTCACCCTCCAGCAGCCCAGCCCTGCCAGTCTCTGCGGTTAGAAATAAGAATGTCCCCCAGGAAGGATGTCTGGTCTGTAGATACCGTTCAGCCTCCACTTCTGCCATTACCGAGGGCTTTTCACTGCAAATTCTCTCTTCCTCTAAACTTTCCTGCCTCATCTGTGGGAGTAAGTTGGAAAAAAAAAAAATAAAAACTCAGCAGAAATTCAAATGAGGAGGTGCATTGTGTGAGGAAAAGAAGAATTTGCAGGGATTGTTTGTGGTATTGTTATTCCTATTTACTTTATTATGAAAGCAGCTGGTCTCTGAAGGAGCTGCAAAGGAGGTTTATGGCAGTGGTCTGCCTGGGAGGGGCTGGCTTAGACCACGGGTTACATGCAGGAGAAAGATCATGAAAAAGTGGCATATGACGGACAGCCCAGCCCTTTCTGCATTGGCGCACTAAGTTGCTTTCTAGCCCTCATTCACATGTGTTTAACAACCCTTAGAAAATCAGCATTGTTTAAACATTAAAGTGTCTCTTTAAAAATTCAGCAGCGAAGTTCACCTGTTTTTTAGAGCCATATTTACAGCAGTGTGGAAGTGCATCTCCCCTCTCTAGAACTGGGCTTCTGTCCAGCCCGTGTCACTGAGTGGAGTGAAAGAGGAGGCTCAGCAGCCTCCAGTGCTGGGCACCACCACGCCAGCCTCCCCAGCGGTGCTCAGAGTCAGCCTTCACCTTGCCGTGGGAAGCACATCTCTGCAGAGATGTCTTTTAGCACTTAGCCTGGCTCTGTTTCACAAAAACCAAGCAGAACTTGGGCATGTTGTTTTCAGAGTCAGCAGAAGTTAACATCTTGAGGCTTTATACACTAAAAGCACAGATCAGCAGGACATCATAGCACACCAGTTTCCAGATCCCTTTGTGCCACAGGGTCAAGCCCCATATTCTGTGGGGCCCTAGGGCTTTTCCTTCCTTATGCCACTCACATAAGCTGATGCTGCCAGCCCCATTTCTGTCTGGTGCAAAACTGGGATGAAATGTGCTGCCCAAGGTCATGAAGTGAGGTGGCAGAGATCACTGGCAGAGATGAAACAGGAGATCTAATGAGCTCCAGTCCAGCACATCTTACAGCAGATTCAGTTACCTTACCCATCAGACTGCAGATAAACGGTGTACTAATGGCTCTCAGCTACATTCACCTTTCAAGATACTGCCTAGGTGGCCAGCTGCCCAACCTCCCCTTTTTCTGTAGCTGTTAAAATAGATGGTCAGATCTAGTTTGGGCTTATTTCATTAGGGAACAAGGGCTCCCAACTGCTGGCCCACCCTTGGGTAAGAACTGAACTTCTGCTTAACATAAGAAAAATGCAAAATAAAACCATCACATCAGGGATATTTAACACCCAGAGCTTCCAGAGTAACAGCTGACCCCACTGATATTCTTTAGGTCCATCTTTATGAGTTTATACACTTGCAGTGTATTGAATGTAGTCTGTTAGGTCTATGTACAGGGACAGCTTACATTTCCCCTACTGGTTTATAAAATACTTGCCAGTTTACATTTTAACCACTCAGTAAGATCTGATACCATGCAGGAATCGTTTTTATCAATACTCCTCCTCACTGTTCGGTCATACTGGTGTCCTCTTCCACAGATACAGCATGCTGTGACTGCAGTAGATCTGCAGAACCTTACAAGCAAGTTATAATATTGCAAATGAAGAAAGAATTCAGCTTTCTAAGAGTACCAGACAAGTCCTATGTAAATAAGACGAATCCTGTTTAAATGACACATTCTGTGACTTCCCTTCCTGTGCTTTATTCCTTTCCATGTTTCCTTTTTGCCTCTTGGTAGCTCTGTGAAGAGGTGTCACCCCGCTACTTGCTGAGTTCTGCCTGATCACACTTGCCTAGGAGTAAAGCATGACACAGGTTTGTTATTCTGGGTCACCGAAATCAGCATCACCTCCAGGAGCACAGCTCTCGTCACATCTTAGCTTTCAACATTTCTCTGAAAAGGTAGCAGTTAGCAACAACGCTATTAATAGGAGTTTGGAAAGATTTCTGTGCTTGAAGCAATGGCAAAAGGAACGTGGTGAGTTCAAAGGAAATAATGGAAAGCAGCTAAACTGTATGGCTGCTTTGCCAAGCACACTCGATGCCAGGATCTCTAGTGGCCGATAGGAACATGGGTGACTTCTTTTCCAAAGAGATTGCCAGTAGGCTGTGGACACAGGATTATCTGGGCTTTGTAAAAGGTTAATATCTTCACAGCTCTTTTGCTAGCAGACAGCTGAGGATACACAAAATGCCCTGGGTCAGCTTCACACTGTTCCCAACCTTTGCCATGTGTGAGCATCAACTGCATTATGTTTGGGCTATGTCAGGCTTACCTCTGCAAGGCCAAAACTCAGCACAAAAATTTTATACAAAATCTTCTTTCTTGGGTGATTAAAACATGAATCACTTGACTATGGAAGGAGCATCAAGTACATTCTCTTTCAGACCACAAAACTGAGCCCTGCTGGGACAGGATTGTTCCCACCAGGCTGGGCGGTTCCAGCCCTCAGCTCAATACTCATATTTTGGGAAAATCCCATGATCATTGGGATCAGTAGCAAAATTCCTGTTGAGTTCCACAAAACTAAGGTTAGGCCTAAATAACTCTGTTTTTCCCATAACTTGCTTCTTTCCCACTAGGTTTCTCAGGTGCCGTTGGGTGTATGTAATGACACAACACAGCTGAAGACCTGCTACTTCCGAAAATCTCGTTTGTGCTGTGCTCTGGCAAGCATGGTGAGCAGTGGCTGGAGACATCACCCTGGAACGGAGCCTCCAGCCAAACTTTTGCAGCTTTTGAAGACATGTTGCTATCAGCAGATCAGTATCTGCCACACAAACCCCAGGGGAACTGGAGATGCTTTTCCAGAGACAGGGTAGACCAAACTGGTGAGACTGGGTTTGGCTCTGTGCACCTCTTACCTGTCTTCTTGCAGCTTTGCCCTACCTGTACAACATGGGATGAGAACAAGGCCGTAGGGGCTGAACCCACAGGTAACACCAGTAATCGCTACCGTTCCACTGAAAAAGAGCACTGGGGAACAAGCTGTTAACCACAGGCTATCCTAAAAGATTCATATCCTTTAAAAACATCTCCTTCCTGGGAATATTCTTGTGAATGGTCCAAAGAATTATGTTCCCTTTTAAAAGACGTCCTATAATTTATTTTCTGAAGCATTTCTTCAAAAGATTTAATAAATCATGAGCCATTATATCAAATTTGACCAAAATTTCAGACTAGTTAGTTATGTGACTGTGAGATTCCATCACACAGGTAATGTTTTAGCAGTGAGGTGATAAGAGTATAGTAGATATTAACATTTTAGGCTATAAAGGACCCACATGCCTTGAACTCCCACAAAGGAAAGCTGAAGTAATTGTAAAGAGTCCTGTGTAAGAGCTAGAATGCATCCCATTTTCCTGCAACTTCTAAATGCACTTTGCTGTCAGCTGCCAGAGTAAGAGGGAATTAGAAATGGGTATTCCGCTCAGAGGCACTGGACACAGGGACTGCAATCAGAACCCAGCTCAGAAAGCCAACACCTTGCAAGCAGTGTGATCATTTTATTTGCCAGACCTTGTGTTTGCCTCAGATCTCTACCGCATTCTTTGCTAACCACATACAAGCTTGCATCGCACGTATCTAATTTCCAAGTGATGCCGCGGGCCGTTACTGAAGTCTGTTCACTGTGTCCTTCCCGGCGCTGCGGGGAGCGCTCGGTGTTCGGCAGAACGTGGGCACCAGTAGCACGCAGCCATCTCCAGCAGCTAGCTGGGACGGTGCTTTCCAGTTCAAGCACTGAAGCTGAGATAAGCTATACAAAAAGAATGAAAAGAGAAGTACCTATCCTGAGACAGCTAGGACACTACAGATTAAGCTGCTTTGATTATAGTCACTAAATGTACTTTGGTTTTTCGTATGAAATACCAAAAGGAATCTGAGTCCCTTGGGTAAGTCCATGCTCCTCTTACTACCCAGGATCCAAGCTCTAAAAGGCTGCCAGTGAAATCCAGGCCTGTGTAACCTCTTGAGAATATTTTTTTTCTATAAAGCTGCAAAACCAAGAGCAAATAGCCTTGTACAATAGCTCAGAGGTAGACGCGCAGGGGAGGATGCTGAAAAAGTCTTGGGCGGTTAGTCAGGAAGAATCAGTCTTGCATTAGAAAGCTTGTTTCTCTCTCTGCTTTGCCTGGAAGCTGAAGCACCCATTTCGTGTCCTTGCCATGTCCCAGTGCAGCAGCCGCGTTACAAGCGGTCGCAGATCTGAGCACGAGCAGGTCACGGGAGATCTATGTCGGCTTCTCAGGCAGCTCCTTGGTGGGACTCGGTGACTGCGGCTGGTCAGCCTTGTTCTGGCTCGGAGGGGGGGGCCACGTGGTCTTCTGATGAAGATGGCTGAAACAGAAATGTATGCTTCTGTAAACTGGGGGAGGGATACAGAAGATAACATGAAGACAAGACTCGTCATTGAGTAGAGAAGAGAGGCAGCCATGGATCTCTCACGGCTCTTTGATTGTACTGGCCGTCTGTTTTGCCTGAAAACGCTTTTCCTGACTTGAAATGAAGGCTTGCAAATGTCTGCTTTATAGCTAACAAACCCTGCCTGCAGATTCTAAGGTTCAGTTAAGGCAATCAGCTAAGACAGTGGTCAAGCCTCAAAGGTATACTCTTTCAGCAGATATTTTCAGGGCATGGCTCTGTTAAACATAATTCACTTAAGAGGTTTCAGAAACAATCTTAGAAGACTGGAGACCCAAACAGAGCCGTGCTTGTCCCACTCTCCTGGGCTTGGACCTCATGGCATCCTAACACCATGACAAAAAAGTCTAACACATTCATTGAGGATTTTTCCCATGCTGAGAACTCAGTGGTCTTGAAAAGTGCCAGTTAGACAAGCCACAGAACCATAAATTCCCATCTGGCCTGAAGAAAAAAAAATCACACTTTAGAAAACAAAACAAAGATCCACGAATTCACACTGTACTTCATTGTGCTGGGCAGGAAGGCTCTTGCTGTCTAGGAAATGACTTCTTTCTCTGACATGACCATCTGGAGGCCTTGACTAGATTATCTGGTTAAAGGTTGTCAAGCAAAAAATTTGATTAAAAAAAAAAAAAAAAAAAAAAAAAAAACACACACAGGAATTCTTATTGTGTCAAAATTACAGAGCAAGACAGTTTTGACACCTACTCCTTGTAATTTGGGATTCCTTCAGCAGGCAGGCACTGGTCCCTGTCACATGGCGAAGCTGCAAATGTAAGCACACAACCAAGTGAAGGGTTAGAAAACACACCCAGTGCAAGTATCACAGCTACATTATGATAACATGCATTTAAATAATGCAGACACACTGGAAATGCTGACACATTCATCTATTAGGTTTAATCCTTATAGGCTACAATTATTTTCCTCGTGTCTTGTGTTCTGAGAAGTGGCAACGCTGGACTGCAGCGCAGGAAAGGCCACGGCAGTATGGCTGGGTGATGAAGAGCATCAAAGAGTAAAGGCTGGGCATATATTAGGGGTTGTACGTTCATCCTGTGATGAGAAGAAGGAGAAGATAAGCTCTTCTTTTGCAGTGAAAGAGACAAGTGGGGTCGAATAACTGCTGCAAGAAACGCTTATGGCTCACAGAATAATCTGAGAATCCCAGACTGGGAGGTTATTCATACTGCCATGGATGCTATGTGCCTGATTTCCTCCCATCCACAGCCACGGGAGTGGGAGGCTGCCTAGGCTGATGGATTTGTACACCAAGGAAACGGGGAGATTACCATGCCCCTCTGCTCAGCGCTGCTGCTCTCGTACCTGGATGGTGAATGCAGGTTTGGATCCCCAGTTCAAAGCTATTGAGAAGCTGGATAAGGGCCAGCAAAGGCAGCCCTAGGGCTCATAACCTGCAAGGGGAGCTTGGGGAGGGCTGAGGAAGCCTGGCAAAGGGGAGGCTGAACGGCAGTCTTGCACCACCCGCTCCTACTTCAAGGGCAATTACAAAGACGTTGGAGCCAAACTCTTGCTGGCAATGCAGACAACATAACTGGGGGCAACAGCCACAGATCGCACCTTGGGGAGTTCAGACTAGACGTTAGGAAAATCTGTTTCTACATGGAGCATAATGCAGCTCGGGAACACATTATCCAGAGAGGCTGTCAAGATGCGGCTGGCTAAAAACCACTGTAGATCTAATCTAGTGTGGGTGATGGTCCTACAAGGAGCAGATTTGACTATTGTTCTCCAGCAGTCCCTTTCGTAGCGTTTCTGTGATTCTTTAAACCATTCCTCTTAGTTTCTCCTGGGTAAATGCCTTTCCTCTGGCCCTTTTGACTCCTTATACCATGAGTCTACTTGTCAGATTCAACTACGAGTCGTATGGGAACATCTCAGCATGAGAGAATTAGGAGGCTTCTTGGGAGGCTTAGCTGGTATAGCAAACAAGTACGGAGGGTGGCAGAAGCTGTAAATAACACTAAGCAAGCATCCTTCAGACTTGCTTGGATTCAGGTTGCTCTAGTTAGTTTAGTGCTTACCATCCTTGTTGGAGAGGATTGGTGCTAGCAGTTCTTTAGCTTCTGACAGCAAGAGGTCAACAAGATCTGAAGATGGAAGAGATGTATCTGAGACTGCGTCTGTTTTATCCTCTTCTGTTTCACTGTTGACTCTTATAAATATGGAAAGTGCCATCAATACTTCTATCATGGAACAGTCATTGAAAATCCTGGCCAGCTTCTTCTGAAGGATACTCTACGTAAATTCTGTGCATTCAGAGGGGAATTGCATCTCGATCTCACGGCATCACTGAAGAGTCTATTTTAGGCACACTTGCATTGTTGTGTTAGACAGAAATATAAGATATACTATCAACGTTTTTTGATTGTTTGTTTGTTTTTAGAATTTCTATTTCTTTTTAGAATTCTTCAAATTTTTTTTTTCTTTCATTATCACAGAAATAACCATCTTGGAAACCTAACCATTAAAAAAATTGTTTTCCCTTACCATCATTCTTAAAAATCAGCATTTTTTAAGAGTCAAGTCATTATCAACAATACTGTGACTTTTCAACAAATCAACCAATTTTACAAAAACAAACGAAATACCACCAGAGTTCTCACAACAGAGTTCTGATACAGTTTTTGCAAGTGATAGGAGATAGTTTGAAGGGGAGTCCAAAATCCTGAACTTTACTTCTGTAACCAGTCATGTAGTTAAGAGTTGTGTTAGTTCTTTGCTTACACTATTAGTTTCTGTAACTGCTGACAAACAAGGCCATGGTCCTAAAGCCAAAGACTGACTTCTAGTAGGAAAAGCAGGTGAGTCACAACTCTGCTTCTTTGAAACAGCTTGCTTAGGGGCTCTGCTAACAAGAGCAGCTTAATCAAAGGAGTGCTTCACCTACTCATTCCCCAGAACAGCCTGAAACAGAGGTGAAATGTTCCCAAATACCAATTGACCTGTAACATCCTGATCATCTTTTCCCAATAGTTTCATTCCCAAAGTGACAGTATTTTTAGAAACTCTAGGCAGGTTATGTGTGAATCACCTTCCCCTGAGAAAGGTCAGGAAAGGAAATGTTCCTGTTTGCAGTTCCCAGAAGCCATCTCCTACCTTTTCTCATCTGGTAAATGACTGGGTGTGCTCAAGACCTTGTGAACGTTCTGCCATAAAAGAAAAAAAAAAGGGGGGGAAAAAAAGGTTTCAAACTTGTAGGAATGAATAATTCCTGAGAACAAACCTCATGGATTTTTGCTGCTGATCAGATTTAATATGACAGTAATCAGCTTCTGCTTATTCATTGCCCTTGAAGCGAATATCTCAAGGCCTTTTGCAACACAGGCAACATGCACAGCCTATGCAAATATACAGACACATCTGAGTTATGCATTTTAATACCAACATTAAAGTATACCAAATGCACCATAAAAATACTCTTCCAAAGAATAGTTTTGCACGCTACATTTCAGCAACTCCATGGTTTCTGGATTGTACTTGCACATGTAATGTCTCATAATGGTTAGTGAATGCTCAATCACTACTGAGCGGTGTATAAAAAGAAGACATTTTATCCCAGTAGCCAAAATCCTGTGATGTTTGCCCCGAGGACCAAGCCAAATCCATTTGCAAAGTCCAGCCCCAGACTGCATACACCCCAGTGAACACGCCTAGTGCTGGGGGTCTAGAGGCATTTTAATTCTTCCTTCTCTGAGGCAGGGGGCACAGAAGCCATGCTTCCTTTCTCTCCACTGTTTTCTATTGATCTCAAGATCTCCTGGGACAGGTTACTAGTAGCTGTAGCAGATACCAGAATCCTAGTGCTTCCCATGCCAGCCAGTTTACTAACTACATAAGCTTTGTACAGGCAATAAAGTGGAAGAACAGACAATTAAAAGGCTAAAGCAATTCTGTATGTAATTTTGCAGGAAATCTAGGTGAGGGGAAAGCACTGAAAGAGCAAAACTACTCCTTGAGTTCACATTGGCTGTGCAGGGAAGCAACTGGCCAGCCAAAGGGAAGGACAAAATGCACGATTTTGACTGTCGTGTCCAGAGGAGTTCCCGGAGCAGCAGGGAAGGGTCGGTGAGCTGGGGACAGCAGAGCCACAGGGCAAAAGCTGCACCACACTGTTTACATGGCTCATGGGTAAAGGAACATGCATGAGCTTGTTCCCTGGTTTCTCCTAACCAACAGACAGTGCCTTGTTAGCATGAGAAAGAATAAAAATAAATAAATTTCTTGCTTCTGGACCAGGAAATCAGTTGGACTTGCAAAATCCTTGTTAAGGTAAGAGGCCACAGTGCTGCCACCAGCACCAAAGGCAGCTGAGTACATCACCTGCACAAACAGGAGCAGTTTCCTATTGCAGATCTCCAGGCGCTTCCGTGAGACTTCTGATTTCCGTAACTGGCCGTCAGCCAGGGACAACTGTCTTTTCAGTTCCAGGATGTCCTCCTAAGACAGGGCCAGAGAAGAACAAAAAGGAGATGATGACACTCCAGCCTTGGCTTTTGGAAACATCATCTTACGGCATTTGCTACAAGCAGAAAACCACAGTCCTCTTGGAATGGCTGGTGGTAATCGCACAAACTATAACACATACCCAAAGACTGTGCTGGCCTTGTTGTCATACACGACAAATAACATATATGCTACGGTCATTTTCACCTTTAAATGAAGGAGATAGAACCCCCAGAAGAAGGGTCAGCAGGGTAGGCTTTTTCCCCTCCCACCGGTCTTTTCTTCACAGACGCAGAGGTTGCATTACCTCTATTTCAGCCACATGTTTTGCTTTCTTCCCTGCCAGCTGCATCTTCAGTTCTGCAATTTCGGCTTCCAGCAAGTGGATCACTTCCTCGTAGTCCTGCTCTGCGCTGTGAGCCTGCCTCTGCACAACCTCAGCCATCTGCAGCTTGCTGTGCAGCGTTCGGTTCTCGGAGAGGAAGCCCAGGGCTTTCTGGAAGCAGCGAGAAGTTGCGGTGTATGCGCCACGTCCCCCTTGGCCGCCAAGCACCAAACCCACCCTGGCAGCCTCTGTGTCCCAGGGGTGGGTCCCAGCTGGAGGCTGGGACACAGGCAGGAAGAGCCCCCACAGCTCAGCCTTTCCAGGTCAGGGACAGCCTGAGGGTGTTGAATTAAAACCAACATCATGAGACACATCCAACAACCAGCTCTGCACTAACCTGGTTCAGCCGCTGAAGCTCATCTTCCATTGACTTCTTACTGTTTTCCACCTCTTTCAGGAGAGCCTAGGGAAAATATTGTCACCAGATTAGAAGCAACAAGCAACAGGACATCCTCTAGAAGATGCCCTGCTCTTTCAGCTCCTACCCCCAGAGCAATACAGATGGCAGCAGCCACGTGTGCTCTTGCCCTGTTGCTGCACTTGGTGGGCTGCGACCTGCATGTGTGCAGGGTCCCCGCTGCACCCAACCACAGTGCTGGCAGCTGTGCAGTCAGGTGCATCTGTCAGCCATGGGCTTGAATTATTTGCATTATAAGGTGTCACAGCTTTAAATGTACTTCCTCAGTCTCAAAAAAAAAAAAAAAATAGTGGCTGCATACTCTTTAAGTTATAAGCTTTTGTTTGAGCTTGAGAGAAAGCTGGAGGTAAGGAGAGGAGTGGGTGGGAGCCTGCTTGGTGCAGAGGAGACCCCTCAGCAAGGACAGGCCACCCCACAGCCTCCCATATGACCAGAGAGTGCCAGCAGAAGGCACCAGCTGAGGGGTCTGTGGGGAGGAGAGGATCCACCTTTAGCCGTCGGACTTCTTGCCGCAGGTCCGTCATCTCCAGCTGCAGCTGCTCCAGCTCCTCGCTGCCGTTGCAGCTGAGCGAGTCGAGGGTCTGTGGGCCAGAAGGCAGCGTTAGCACCACTCGTGTGCTACCAAAACCATGGGGTAGATTGCAGACCTGCTAGATCGCAGGTGTACTGCTTTCCATACCCAGAATAACTATTAATCTTGGTAAAGGTGTTGGCATTTTTAGGATTGGAAGGCACACTGAATAATTCAGCTGAAGGATTCCCTCCCCTCACCCACCAGAATTTCTGCCTCTGATCCCTGACATAGCTGGAATAGCTGTGCTGCAGTGAATTTTCATTTTGAGCCAAGTGAAGTTAGTTGGGATTGATTAATTATGGCTAATTCTCCTGCATCACTCTGAGTGACATAGGCTGTTTCCTTCACATCACCCCATAGGTGGTGGTGTTGCTTTATTAAAACAGAGGACTCTTTTACATAATTTCCTATAATAAGAATGATTATGGGATCCTTCTCCCTTCTTTGTATAACTCAAGAACAACCAGAACATGAGAATATAGCTTTTCCCTTAGAATCCCATGAATTTATGTATCAAGAAAAATAGTGTTCTAAGCAACGCTGCACACCTGCCCCTGCACAGCCCCACAAAAATCTGCTTCCCCCGGGGACGGTGCAGCCAGGGCTGCCTGAGAGCCAGTCCAACTCACTGGGGAGTGAAACGCCGACGTGTCCAGCAGAGTGGCCACCTCATGCTGGGTGAAGAGCACAGAGCTGGAATCCAGGCCGGCCTCATCCAGCTCGTCCTGCATCACGTCCCTGAGCGCTTGGAGGAGATCTGCGAGAAAGAGGTGGCTTTTGCAGGGAGGGGAGAGAAAAGCACTGCTTTGGGGGGAGAAAATGCCATAGGTTTGGGGAAATCCCGACCGACAGGCAGAGCAAGTTTAGAGATACCAAAGAATCTTCTCTCAGTTCTTTGATGGTCCCAGCAAGCTTAAGTAAGTTCACTGAATGAGAGAATCACAGAATGCTTTGGGTGGGAAGGGACCTTAAAGCCCATCTGGTTCCAACCCCCTGCCATGGGCAGGGGCACCTCGCAGCACACCAGGTCGCTCAAAGCCCCATCCAGCCTGGCCTCGGGCACTGCCAGGGATGGGGCATCCACAGCTCCTCTGGGCAGCCTGGGCCAGTGCCTCACCACCCTCATAGGGAAGAATTTCTTCCTAATACCTAATCTAAATGTACCCTCTTTTACTTTAAAGCCATTGCTCCTACATTGCTGATAACCATTACCAGACCGTTTTTTTTTTTTTTTTTTAATAGTGAAAAAATGTCAAATTGAAAAAAAAATTGTACTTCTAAATAACAAACCAAACAAACAAAAGACAACCTCCCCCACATATTTGCAGTTTTCACTGTTGTTCTCAGAGTTCTAAAATTTCAATCCCTAGCGCCATTTCTCTGACCCATGTCACCCACCTGCCTGCTGGCATTTCTCATATTTTTGACTTAAACCAAACAATCCAAATCAATGGCTTCAGCACTGCAGGGGGGTATTAAATGGACAAGTCTGAACATCAGGATTTGTTCTGTATGGAGGAGAGCCTCGTGCAAGGGGCCGCATGGGACACACGCAGCCTGCACCGAGGACGGGAGGTGTTTGTGACTTCCCCTAACTGCCTGTGAGCAGTGCCCAGCAGGGAGCTTCTGGCCGAGCTGCTGCCTTTCAGCAGGTGCCTCTCAGCCATCAGGAAAGCTGCACAACAGCTCAGAGCCTGCTGGCAGCTGCCTGCTCACCTCCATAGGCCACCGTCCCCTGCGAGTCTGTGGTCAAAGTTTGCCGTAGCTGCCTCTTCTTCTCCTCTGTCACCTCCAAACCGAGGTACTGCAGAACCTGCAGCAGGAACAATGAACGTTTAATAAAAATAATAAAAATAACTGCATGAAAAACACCGCTGGGAAAGCACTGCTGTGGAGTAGAAAGCAATGCTTTCTCCTGGAAGCGACTCTGCAGGCATCACCTGCTGGAGGAGCAGGCTTGGGCTGGACTTCCAGGCTCTCCTTTCCCACAGCTGCACAGAAATGCCTGTTCCTGAAGCCAGGGACACGTTCGTGGCCCTCCAAGAACATTTTGTACAGGCGGCAAACAGATTTGCAGCTATTACAAATGGGCAGGAGCTTTATCAAAGCCTGTGGAGCTGCAGCAATGCTCAGCTGCCAGGAGCTCGGCCTCTCTTCTTTCTGCCGAGGAACCGTGCTTGGGACCGAGCAGATAAAAGCTGTTCACGGGGTATTTCCTGCGGCAACGGGAGACATTCAAACATTTTGTCTCTCACTGTACCTTTTGCTCCCTTACTATGCATGATGCGCTGACTTCTGATACGTATCAACTCAGCCCCTGGGCGCTGCACAGAAGTGGCTAAACCTGTGCAAACGCCACTTGGTGCCGGCGGCAGCAAGGAAAAGGCTTTAAAAGCCAATGTCAGGCTCGGCAGAGAACCTGGGAACGGGCCAAAGCTAAAGGTAGAGCTCTTTCCCTCAGCTGCCGCAGGCTGCACCCACAGCTCCCCCTCGCAGGGGTCCCCCCTGTGTGTCACCCCCCACCCAGGCCCAGGGAAGGGAAGGGAAGGGAAGGGAAGGGAAGGGAAGGGAAGGGAAGGGAAGGGAAGGGAAGGGAAGGGAAGGGAAGGGAAGGGAAGGGAAGGGAAGGGAAGGGAAGGGAAGGGAAGGGAAGGGAAGGGAAGGGAAGGGAAGGGAAGGGAAGGGAAGGGAAGGGAAGGGAAGGGAAGGGAAGGGAAGGGAAGGGAACCGCCGCAGGGTGGCAGCAGATGCCCGCCTGTGCCCCGCACCGGGCCGTGGCCGTGCCCCCGCTCCCCCAAAGCCGGCAGCACCCCGGGGTGGGGGTACCCCACGCACCCCACAGCCAGAGCGGGGAGCGCGGCCCCCTGCGGGTGCTCTGCCTTTCACCGGGGCTTTGGGTGAGCAAGTGGGCAGCTCTGCTCCTGCCCTCGGACGGTGCCCTCGCAGTGAGTTCTCCTCCAAAAGCTGGCAGCCCTGCCTGGAGCCCAGCACTGCGGCCACCCCCGGGAGCCTTCGGCCTCTCCTCTGCCCGAGGTCACCCAGCAGTGAGAGCAGAGCCGGGGGCTGGGGGGCTGCTGCCCCCCCAGAGCTCCCCGCATACACGGTGCAGCCCCCGGGGCTTCTGAGCTGCCTGCAGCACCCACAGGTGGCCGAGGGGAGCCGTAACTCCCCCAGACACCCCTCGATGCCACGGTGGGGATGTTTCACTACGCCCTGTTCTCCCTTTGGAGTTCCTGAGGCTGGACACATCCTCCAGCAAACTCAGCTGAGACTTGGTGATAAACACAG
The DNA here is from genome assembly GCF_965140915.1 of Aythya marila. Lineage (NCBI taxonomy): Eukaryota > Metazoa > Chordata > Aves > Anseriformes > Anatidae > Aythya > Aythya marila. Next base: position 4,727,536 of record NC_139056.1, on the reverse strand, counting down.
CTTGGGCTCAGCTGCGATGCCTCTGTCTCAATGATTAGATGCAGTAACTGCAGCGTGTGAGCAGCGTGATTCCAGGAGGGAAATCAGTGCTCAGGGCACTGCACAAGGAGCCCCTGCAGCCCCCAGCACGGCCCGGCTGGCCTCATGGCGAGGAACTGGGCAGCAGCAGGCCCTGCTCGGTGTAGGGCACCGTGCACAAATTAGAGCACCGAGCAAGTGCAGTAGCTTTATTCAGCCAGGCTGATTCCCTTGGACTATTTCTATTCAGTTTTGCACTTTGTAATCCCTCCGGAAAGCAAGTGACCCAGTGACCCCAATGCTAATACCTGGCGCTGCCCTCCCACGCTCCACTGAGCCACTGGGGCAAGTGGAAAGGTCTCGACCTGTTCCTGGCTCAGGCCTCCAGCAGGACCCAGCACCCCGGGCTGCCTGCGGGTGCTGCTCCACCAGCGAGACCCCCGGGGGTCCCGGTCTCTTTGTGGGGGCACAGCCACAGCAGGGGCAGTCACAACCCAACAGACAGCCACCCCTGCTGGCGCACAGACCCCCAGGTCCTTCGTCTGGTGAACACGCTGCACATTGCTCCCCAGTGCCCTCCTCCTGGCCTTCCTTGGTGGCCCCGCAGCTCTTCCACGGCAAAAACAAGGCAAGGAGACCACTGGGGGAGCACCCTGAGGAGAAGAGGCCACTCACCAGGTCCAGCTTGCCGTCCTTGAGGCGGATGTGGGGGTCCAGCGCTACTCTGGGCTTGGTGCCTGCAGCCACCCCCTGGCTGGGGGCTGAAGTGGGCGCTGAAAAGCCAGGAGGAAATATTAATGGAAGAGTACTTGGGTAAAGGAAAGAGGGCAATTTGGGGCAGAATATATCTGCATAAAATACATTTCTGTGCAACAGAGCAAAATCAAAGAGCAGGATATTTTTTAAATCCGCGCCTGGAAGCCCAAAGCAGGCCACCATGGAAAAGACTGGACACTGGGGGAAAGACAAACCCATGCTGAAACTGGGCTTCCTCCTGGCTTAAAATGGGGAGTTTCACCTGGGGACCTAGGAATGCCGAAAGGCCACTGTGGAAATTTCCAGTCAAGTTTTTTGGGGTCTTGGAGTCTGTACTTAAGGTGATCTATTTAAAAGAAAACATAAATCTGCTTCTATCCTGTCTACTTTAATTGATTGAGCAAAACTGAAAGCCAAGTAGCAACATCTTAGAAAATACAGCCTTGGCCTTTCACAACACCTGTGGAATAGAGAACTGAAGCATTAAGAGCAATGAGGAAAAACATTGGTGCAAGACTTCTTCCCTCCCTGAGACTGCGAAAAGCCTTGAACCCTTTTCCCCAGCTGTTGGGGCAGATTATTGGGGTAGGAGCTGCATGCACTGCGAGCCACAGAGGGAGCCTGCAACAAGCACAGCTGCAAGGTTTTGGTGAGGGGAGGAAGGGCAGCTGCTGCACGGGCTGAAGGCTGTTACAAGAGGGGAAGAACCAGGTGCTGACAGCTGGCTCCTCCTTGCTGTCGCTGCCCTCAGAGCTCGGTGGTGCAAAGTGCAAATCCCACTGCCATGCCCTGGTGCTTGTGCTCCTCCATCCCTGGAGGAAACCTGCAATTAAGTCACGTCCATAACAAACCGTGCCATGCCCTGGGAAAAGGGCTGGCTCTGGAGGTACGGGACGGCTCCGCTCACCCAGCAGCCACCAGCCCAGCACAATCCCTCCCTCTTTGTGCCAGTGGCACAGGACTGGCCCAAGGATCAACTCCTTTCCCCTGCTTGGGTTCTGCTCTACAGCCTGGGACCCCCAGTCCTGCTGAATGAGCCTGCCTCTGGCCCACCCCAGCACCTCTCACCCTCCTTGGCCGCCGGGCAGGAGCACGGTGAGCAGCAGTGAGGTGCTGCAGACGCGTAATCCTCCTAATCCTGGCATTCATCCGCTCTGCTAATGCCAGCAGCTGGGAAGCAGGAAGAGGTAATAAATGGGGCTGCTGGATTGGCCACCAACACTTCGCTCCCCACGTTCAAGGGCAGAGCTGTTACCCTTCAGTGCATGGCTAATCAGGATTAGATCCACGAGGCTCTGCTGTCAGCTCTGGGCACACAGATATCCAGGGCATCCGCTGGGCACCCACCGACAGGCAGTCCCTGGCCCAGGCTCCAAGCCTGGCTGCTGCTCTTTCAAAGCCGGCTGTCTGCTTTCATGGATGACAACACCGACACAAAGCCTCCCCAGCATCTCACATTAAAACAACAACCCAAAAAAAAAAGTGTAATAAAATCCCTCAGCTAAGTCAGGAAGCAATTAGATCATTGCTATATTGCCTCAGTGGCCCAGGGCCCATCACTGGGTGCTCTGGCTGTCTGTCGGTGGTGGCCACCTAAAAGCCTCCCTGAAACCAAGGCTTGCTGGGGACTCACTGACATGGTAAGGAAGATCCTCCAGGCAGAAGCAATGACATCTATAAACAATTTTCCAGTTTGAACAACTGAGAACAACCTTAATGCCTGTACAATGCCTGGGGCTGCCATGCACAGTACAACCATCAGGAACTCACTTTTTTCCATACTGTGTCTCCAAGGGCCCCTCGTTCCCAGCAGATGGGAACGTTATATGCAAGGAGACCTGCTGGATCTTTGCACATGGACAAAGATGCTGCTGCAAATGAACTACACACTGAGCATGGAAAAAGTGCTGTTTCCTATTTCCAGTCCTCCAAATACCTTAGTAAAGAATTTTGCTATTATTAACCAACATGGACATAGTTATTACCTGTTGAGTAAACCACCTTCCCTCTCTCCCAGTGGGATGAATGTCATAACCGCACCATTAGATTCCACCAAAGTGGTATAAATACTGATCAAAATTAATTTCAGCATCCTCAGCACTGAGGAGCCAAGGCTGTGTTAGCTGCCTATACAGACAGAACCACTAGCAGGACTCTTACCTGAGACAGTAAGCTCTGGTGGGCAAATGTCTGGTGACAAAGAAGGCACAGGAAAATGATTTTCATGTCTATTCTAGAAAAAAGAAGACAAAAGGACACAGAATCTAAGCAGAAACTGTTGGTGTAAATATAGAGCAGAGCACAGGAGATCAGGAGAGAGCAACCCAACTGGCCTGCAGGAAGCAAGAGCACCCCATGTCCCCGTCCTGGCTCAGGGACAGGCCAAAAGAGGCTCTCAAGGGACTTCCCGCAGCTCTGGGTGCAGGTCTGTCCCTGAGCCAGCTCCAGATATCTGGCAGACAGAAAACCTGAGTTCATTGTTACTCTGAGAGCACAGGTGAGTTTGACTTTGTGAGCTCTATCTGTAGAGGTCCTCTCTAAACCTCTGTGTCCAAAACACCAGTGAGTTCCTGGTTCTGACCATGGCCAGTTGAGTTATTTACCGAAAACACCTCATTATCAGAATGAGAATGACTGGAAGCAGAGATGGGTGCCCACCCTTTCTGAAGTACCAGGTCATGGGCTGAAGCACAAGTGAAAGGGGAAAAGGGTCACAGTGTAGATAAACTGAGCCCACTGAGACAGTGTGTCCATAGCTGGAATCTCAGAAAGAGAGGCACGGAGCTGATGCTGAGGACAGACGGGTGGATAACATGGGAACCTAAACATTCTTTCCCTGATGTGGAGCCCTGACCTCAGTACAAGTTAAATTCTTCAACAACAAAGTGAGGAAAGGAAAAATTTAATTCCAGTCAGCTGTGTGATTTCGTATAGGTACACAGCACTACACAAACACACCTTTCTGCTGGATGATGAACAATCTCTCCATACTACTCACATATACATGTATATGAGTAGCCTATGTATGTATAGGCTAAGGCTGACTTTCATAAACATGTCTGCAGCCTGGCACACCCAAAGGCAACATGTACTTGCCATTTCTGCAAGTCAGTGTCTTCACAGGGTCTGGAAAGAAAAACCTTTTTTGGAATGATGCTTGTACAAAAGCAAACTCCATCCAGCCTTGTCCTATGGAAGCTTATGGGGAAAAGGGCAGAACACACACCAGGCATTGCAGCAATCCAGGAAATGAATGACAAAGGCACGAAACCCGATCACAGGCCTAAATTATTGTGGGAGTTGTGTGGTTAAATCCTGTCTCACCACGCACAGCTCAAGCCCTCGCCTCTGCAAACACAACATGGAGCTAGGCTACACAGGAAGAATGAGCCTGTCTTATCATTAGGCTGGTGAGGAGCAGACACGGGCTGCTCAGGAATGCTGTGGATTCATCCTCATCAGAGGTCTTTAAGAACAAAGAGTCATTCCTGCCTTTGGGTAGGAGACTAGATCAAACCGACTCCTGCGATCCCTTCCAGCCCTGTGGCTGTGTTGAATGAGATGCAGGTTGCTATCCACAGATTATTTTTTTTAACCTGAAACGTCTGAAACGTCTGAATGCAGGCCCTGGAGATGAAACTCCTGTCATTTAGCTCCACCGATTCTTCGCTGTCTCAAACCCAGGACAGAAAAAACTGTATTTCAGATTTAAAACACCTGGCTGTAAAATGAGGCGACATTCATCAACATTGCAGACTTTCCACAGCCCAGAAAGACTACTACAGGGTCCCTAAAAAAGAGTTTTCTGATCAAAGAGAGATCACAGGACTCATGTCTGTGGTCTTAGACATGAATTTCAGCCTACCTCTGGGGACCTCACGTGGACCTTCAGTCTGCAGGAACTCAGACCATTTCCCACAGCCTTTGGCGGTGGCGACGGGATGTTGTTATGAACTGACAGTCCGGGATGTAACCGTCCCCGTCCAGGAATAAAGGCCACTTCTGTGTTTCCCTCGTGTCTTAAATGAACAATAAATACAGGACATTTGATTAACCAAGAAAGTATAACTTAAATTTGCAAAATGTTCATTCCCACGGTTCTTTCTCCAGGACAATCTCACTTAAGGCCATGGAACCTGCACCAGCATGGCTGGATTACCACCAGCCGGGTTGCTTGTTTGGACTTCAGCTCTTTTGTGGAACTCTGGTAGACAGTGATAGCAGATGTATGTGAGGACCAGAACAATGTGAAGGTCTTCATTACGCTTCAGGATGATCCAGGCATTCAACATTTCCTCGTATCACAGCCATCTCAAAGTGCCATTCAAAACTAACATGCCTCGTGCCTCCTGAAGCGAAACTTTGGTATGACACAAAGGGTTTCTGCCTAAGATTCAACATCACTGTGATGATGACAGGAAATACACTACACGCCTACCTGAATTTGGCTTTTGTAATGATTTTTCTGGCCTCTTCAAGTGTGCTGCCCACCAGGGAATCTCTATTGATAGCAATTAGTTGGTCACCAGGTCGGAGCCGGCCATCCTAAACAAAGAGGGAGAAAGTCAGAGCACTGGAAATGAATATCCCTCTGCCCTACACCTTCTGCAACAAAAATCTTTGTTAGTCCATATAATGCATTATTCATCTATTCTTAGAAAAGCTGCTTCAGAAGAACTACAACTTCTAGGAGAAGTCCCCATTGCAAAGTCACTGGGGGTTTCTCCACTGACTTACCTTGTAACAGTCACCATCTGGCATAAGCTCTTGAATGTAAACCATGGGACCATCAGGTCTGTTGGATCCACCACTGATTGTCAGCCCTAAGCCAGAAGACTTTGCTATAGAAATGCTCTGGATTCCTGATTCAGTAGAGTAGCTGCAAGGGAGAGACGTTAGCAGGTGACTCGAGGTGACCTGGTTTATTTTGCCATATCTCTGAGCAATCTCTCCTTGATTTTCTTTCCCTGTATGATCTTCCTAATTTCTCCTAGTCTTTTTTGCCTCTGCATATCTTCTTCCACCCAACCTGTGAAGGAGAAGGTGAGGGCTACAGTTTCTTAGCAGACATTGTTTGTCATTAGGAAGATAATTGGCTTGCTTAATCCCAAATGTTGGGGAATACTTGTTTTCATTTAGGAAATAAGAAAGAAGAAACTAAAGTCTTAGCTAGTATATATTTGGCATCCTTGTCTCTACAACAAAAGGAAAAAAAAGGGCTGATGTAGTTATTATTCCAAACCCAGCCTAAATCACCAGAGAGCAATTTACAGATTGGTCAACTATTAAATAGCCAATAGCAAAAGTCAAAGTGAAGCTCAGGGTACACAGCTGACTTTTCATTTCAACCACGGTTTGGACTCAAAACATTGCAAAATGCCCTGAGAATCAAGCCTGTAAACTTCCTTATAACAATAACTACCACACTGAGATCTACTTTTATGGCAGTGGCACAAATGCCTCACCCAGCCAAGGCCGTGCTGAGAATGGGGCAAGAGCGAGGAAATTGGAGCCTGCCCCAAGGAGCTGCCTGCTGAGCAGGACCCAGCAGGGCACTGAGATGGTGACTGCTCGTGACTGTGAAGGGAGGGGGAGCTGGCACTTACAGCAAGAGTTTGTGGGCACCGGGATTTTACTGACACCCTGCGGACTGGGGGAGCGACTGGGCGGCACCACACCAGGGAGGCTTTGGGAAGGATTCGGTTGTGTCTGAAGGTCATTAAGCCTTTTCTTTGTTATGAGCCAGGTGCAGGTGGCATCTCTCCTTTTCAGTTTATCTCCACAGCAGCCACTCACCAAGCGATCTGCGGTTTCTGGTCCTCTGTGTGTCAGCTGGTAGCTTCAGACACAAAGATATTCCTGGGCATTGCTGGCACAGAGCTGCCCCGTGCTGCTCAGCAGTGCCATCCCCAGCGCTCAGCACCCCAGCGAAAGAGCGGTGTGCTGCCCGTGCCCTGCCACACCGACAGCAGGCCACGCATTTATGCACCATGTGTCTTAGGCTTATTAAAAAACAGAAATACGGACCCCCCCGGAGGGGGTTAACCATAGAGCGAGGATGCCTGATTTATCCAAACCAGCTGCCAAGGAGATGAGCTGGCCTCTCCTCCGTAAGGGTCTCTCACTCTGTGCAAGCAGCTTAAACCTCTGGTGCCAAATATTTGTCCTTTGCAAATCCCTAATAAAGAGCTGATATTTAGCAAGAGGATTTACTGGTTCTGCAGCGAGGCCTGATTCTCTTTAGCAGAGCCTTGGCTTGTTTACACTGGCAAAGGAAGAGAAGCTGTGGGCCCTGGCGATGAATGGTCCCAGCTCCAGTGCCGTTAACACCCTTCACGTCGTCCCTCTTGCAAAGGGCAACCCCGCGCACCCTGGAGATGAGACTCTGTGGAAAACAAGCTCTGCCTGCCCAAACCTCTGACCCTGCGAAATATGAAAGGGCTGGATGACCACATGAAAACACATACTTCATGAGCCATGGTGTCTCCAGGCAGCCACGGCTCACACCAACGCAAAGGGCATCGGGAAACGTGCTCCTGAGTCACCTTCTGGTGGCACCAGTGACCTTGCAAAGGCACCCAGCTCATGGTGTGATCTGTGGAGGTGGGGGAGCACCGTCTCTGCAGCTGGTGGCATAAAGCCATGTTGCAGAGGGCAGGGAGAGGAGCAGCTGCGTGGCTGACCACCACCCGCACACACCGACTGTCCCAGAGGGGGAGTTTTCCGCTTTTGGGGGGCGGGCTTATCCATCACAGCAAACTGCTGCTGTGATGAGGACACACAGGGGACACTCTGGAGCAGACACATTAACAGTGAGCCATTGTGTTGATGCCATGGTATAGAAGAGGTAAGGATGATCAAAGCAGTCCTTCAGACCAGTATTCACTGTTTTTCTCCCTAAGACATTGTTAAGACATTTGGTGGCATCTTCCTAACAGACCAGTGGTCTGGAACACCTCGCTGTTTGCCACACACACAAACTCCTTAAAGAGGACACGTTTTAGAGGGGCACCCCCTGCTTTATGAAGAGCAAAAATTCGGAAGCCAAGCACAGAAAGGGCCCAACAATTGGCTACTAGCTGCTCACCAAACCTGTTGGATACAAGCCTTTGACAAAGCGCGACAGGCAGCTTGCCTTGCTGGCTGCTGAGGGCAGGTCTCAGCAATTCCTGGGGCACGACACCGCGGCACAAGGGGGCCCGGCCGGCACGGCTGTACGTACTGCGTGTGGGGTGTGTGCGCTGGGTTGCCGATGAAGGGGCCATGGGAGCTGGCCGGGCTCAGCAGCAGCGGGCTCTGGGAGCGCGAGGAGGAGCCTGAGGATGTGCTTTCCAGGTATCGACCTGAACAGCAAGGTCAGAGTCAGTCCAGAGAGCATGCACACTCCAGCACCACCCTCCTGCTCTGCTCTGCCATCAACAGCTGACACCGGCTTCCTAGCTTTTTGGGGAAAGACCATGTGTGAAAGGCATCAGCATGTAATTCACGGAGAGGACACCATTAGCATCCTCAGCACATGTCCAGCACATTGCCACCCCTCTGCCACAGGGGAAGGGCTGGCAGCTTTCTGGGTTGCTGACCCAGACCTTCTTTCCCCATGCACAGGTGCTTTGGCATTCTGGTATCTGGCTTAGGTTAACCTTGTTGTGTCTCACTAAGCATTTCCCTTTTTTAAATGAAAATAATGATAATCAAATGAACGATAGCTGAAATGCTTTGAAATGCACTGTAGAAAGCTGCATCTGCAGAGATGGGTATTGCTGGCAGCCCTGTATGTTAAAGTGGAGTCTGGGTATCTGGAAGTCTGTTCTGGCCCCAGCTCAATTCTCCCTAAATTCCCCAGGTGGATGCTGGCTCACTGCCTCGCTCTGCGCAGGCACTACCAGCCGTGTTGGCTGCTCCATGCCTGTAAATGCACTCAATGCTTTCAGTAAAGAGCAGGACATTGCTTCCTTCAACCCAAACCAAATTAAATCAAATCAGAACTCCTTCAAAATAACAGTGGGATAAAGAAAACTCTCTTGGCAGTGGGATAAAGGGGGTTTCGGTTTTCCCCAAGCACCTCCACCAGTGACCAGTACTCACTGCTGCCATGCAGCACTGGTGAGCTCCGTGCAGAGCCGGTGTTGCTCTGGGAGCCAAACTTCTCCAGCAGCTCTGAGAACTCTCTCCTGGAAAGGAAAACACGGGATGGTCACCAGCTGCTGCACAAAACCATTCCCCACCCCACTGTGTGACAGCAGCGCCTTGATGGCTGTGACTTATTACTGAGTCTGTAGGGCTGGCTCCCTCCAGCAATGGGGAGCAGACTGGAGCTTTCTCACGCCTGAACCCTGCAATCTCAACAGGTTGTGCAAGGCTTAAGGTCAATGATCAATCTCATGACTGAGGATGCTGAACCAGCAGAGACATGCTAAGTTTACAGATACTGAGAGCAGAGGGTCTTCTTAGTAAATTCAAGTACAGGGAGGAGTCACAGAATCACAGAATATCTCAAGTTGGAACAGACACACAAGGATCATTGAGTCCAACTGCTGGCTCCACACAGGACCACCTGAAAAAAACAAACACGATGTCTGACAGCATTGTCCAAATGCTTGTTGAACTCCAGCAGCTCGGTGCTGTGACCACATCCCTGGAGAGCCTGTCCCAGTGCCTGACCACCTCTGGGTGCAGAACCTTTCCCTAACCCCCAGCCTGACCCTCCCCTGTCCCAGCTCCATGCCGTTCCCTCGGGTCCTGTCGCTGTCCCCAGAGAGCAGAGCTCAGTGCCTGCCCCTCCGCTCCCCTCCTGAGGGAGCTGCAGGCCGCCATGAGGCCTCCCCTCAGCCTGCTCTGCTCTGGGCTGAACAAACCCAGGGACCTCAGCTGCTCCTCGTATGCCTTCCTCTCTAGACTCTTCACCATCTTTGTAGCCCGCATTTGCTCAGTCTCTAACAATTTTATGTACATTTGATAATGTGGTGCCCAAACCTGCATTCAGGACTCAAAGTGAGGCCACACCAGCACAGAAGAGAGTGGGAACGGTGGCCCACAAAAGTTTAGCATTATCCCTCTGTCTTGATGTAACCCCCCTGCTTCATATATTACCTCACGGCAAAGGAGCCACATCCACAACATCTGGAAGCTGCTGTGATACTCAGGAGCTTTCATTAATGCTTTGCTCCCAGGTTGAGTTTGATTACCGTGTAACAACCCAGAGGTGTTTAGTCCTCCCTAAGCCGTAATCACTAGCACACAAGAGGTGTTGCTTCACGACCTTCCTCACCAAGTGAAACACGCCGAGTTCTTAAGCCATTAAGAACCACCATTAGCCATGCTTACCAGCTCCTGCATCATTTCTGTAATCCTTCTTTGAGCTGCTGTGAGCCTCTCACATCCGTTTGGATGAGGAGGCACGGAAAGGGGATGCCACGGTCAAGCACCAGCCTCACGCGCCCATCCCTGCCATGCTGGCTCTTTGGGCAATGCAGCTACCACTCCTCTGCATATGTGCAGCCCTCTCCCTTCATAACCCAACGCTTCCAAATCAAGCCAACCTTCAGGCAGAGAAGTCCCAAGGATGACTAATTTCTTACAGGTGTCATTACGGGAGAGACCCTGAAATTGCTGCTTCTCTGGCAGCAGCAGCATTAGCTGTCCACTTTGAAGGCAGGCGGGAATTCCCATGGGAAGGTGCCCTGTCGATGCCACAGCCACATGAAAAGCCTGGCTACGAGGGCTAGCTCTCACGCTTGACAGTCGGTCAAGCCCAGGACAAACCTGCAGGAAACCAGCCGCAGCAGTTTCCTCACTGAGGAGCCTGCTACTGCACACCAGCAGACATTGTGTCATCTGCATACTTTACTGGGACAGATGTTATATATTATTGGCTAGATTAGAGTCAACAATATTAAATGATGAGTGAATCATCAGCTCCTTGGGTTCCTGCTGGAAGTGCTCTCAGTAATTTACGTCTTCCCATTTGCAACCAGCTCATTAACTAACTTCAAAGAATTATGCCTGCCTTATCTAATATTGCCATCAAATGTATGCCTTATTTATTCGATTTAATGCTAATTTTAAATCCATGTATCACACAACACTTAGTGGAATGCCTTGGTGAATCCAAATATTTTGCATTGACATTGTTGTCTCTATCAACTAAACCTATGTCCTTAAAAAAAGACAACAGCTTTGTTCAAAAACCCCACCATCTACAAAGATATTCCAGCTGACAGCTTCATAGCACTAGACACTGGAATATGTCTGAGCACTGGAAAAAAATTAAGCTTAGAAAGATCCCATAGCAATAGGGTGCAGTTTCCTGTCCCATGGTTTCCTTGGGTTAAGACTTGGATGGCTCATCAGAGTTTTCCCAATTTGCCAGTGAAATTTCTACAGGTCATTCAGACTCCCATTTCACTGGTAACTCACGTGGTGATGGAGTTATCCCTCCATAACCTATTGCAATGGCAGGGCTGACTTGCTGGAAGCTAATACGTTATTTCCAGTGATTACCTAGCCATCCGCAGCTGGGTTTTTGTTTTGGGCTGGGTGTTTCTGTGGTCATCTATTGTTACATTTTCCACAGATAATAATTCGTCAGAGCATGGAACAGGTTATGAACTTAAAACAATGGTTAAAAAATTCTTAGTCAATGCAAATGCAACTAGTCCAGCAGCTCCTGTGTTCTTTAACCCTGCTAAACAATGCAGCCCCAATCACCAACCCATGCTGTCAAACCTTTTGCTACAAGCAAGGGCAGGCAAGGCTTGGGCATTCTTTGTTGTTGTTTATTTTGAGTTGTTAAGGTCATCCACAAAGCGAGGCAGCGTTCATCATTGTTTGCTGCGCACCGCGACTGCTCGGCGAGGGACAGGGTGATGACCTGCGTCACACGCTGCCCTTCTGGCTCCTGCTTTGTTGGTCAATACTGCAAGCAACAATTCCACCGAGGACATAAACACATGACTAACTTGAAGCTTATCCCAGCAGCAAGCAAGACACTTTCTGGTGTGAATCTCCCAAGAATTAATTTTGTGCTCAGTGTTGTATTTGAAGGAATTTGCGAATGGGCAGATGATGCCCAAACATTACTGATTAATGAACAAGTGCACTGGAAGAATGCTAACAAGCTTTGCTTTGTGCTTTCAGACGCTAAGAGACTTCAGAAGTCATCTTTAATATTTAAAATTTGTCCCTTATTAAAATATTCTGAATTCTCAGGTCTCTACAAGTCTAAAATGCCCAGCTTTATTTCAAAAAAAAAAAAAAAAAAAAAAGTCATGGGGCTGTATAAGTCAGAAAGTTCATCTTGACAATCCCTTCTCCAGCTCTTTTTCATTAAAGTAAAACAGTGCAAGGGCTGGAGCATCCCTGCAGCAGAGCTCAGCCCTGCGGTGTAGGGTCAGATAATGGGGCTTGCCAGCAGTAGCCAGCTGCGGCCGACTTTGCTACAGATTAAGCAGTAGGAGGGGGTCAATCTTCCTGCAGAATATTGTTGTTTTATCTCATAATACCTTTTTGTCCTGCCCTTTTGTTCTTGGGAGAACAAAGGGCGAGTCTGACATCAAAGGTTATGCGACAGCACCGCGTCTGGAAACCTCAGCCCTGTACCGCGGCTGGGGAGAGAGGAGCCTGTGACACCGGGTGAATTAATAGCGTGCCTCAATAAACAAAGCCTGCAGGGCAGCGGGAACCCCGAACCCCAACCACTGCAAGCCTGATGCAAGCAGCAAGCGCAGCAGAGGCAGATTTTCTCACACCCAGCCCACAGCAGATGCATCGTTTACAGCTCCTGGGTGGGCGACACTCCACAGTGGTGGCCACAGGCACGGAGCCTGAGCCCATTCCTCCTCTGCACCCCAACACCGCTGCTGGGCTGGACTTTGCCATAAATGCCTGGGAAGCAGCAACCTGCACACGTGCATCACAGCTCAGGGGTGAGTGGGTCCAGGTTTTCTCTCCAGGAACAGCTAAAGACCCAAGGATACTAGGCCTGCAGGAGTCAGTGCTCGAACAAAGCAGGCGCTGAAGCTGCTTCCTATCTGTGGTGGCCCATGGACGTCACCCAAAGTGACACAGCAGCATTGCTTCGCTGGCTGGATGAAGGGATTGCCTTGCACCAGGCTGGGCAACAGCTTCAGGAACTGCCTCTTCCTGCATATCAGCTGTGTGCTTGCACACAGGCAACCTTCCTTGACTTCTTTGGGTGCAGGATTATGAATTGGCAATGTTGCAATGATTGTACGTGTAGATGTATGATTAATGCAGCAGCCCAGTTTTGACAAGATGACTGTGCGTGCCGTGCACAGATGCGTGATAAAATGCTAAATACGTTGCGAGTGCGAGGAGGTGCAGCGCAGGCAGGCTTTCTCACAGCGACAAACCTGAAAGACCAGGACAATATCTGCGCAGCCCATGGAAACAAGGCACTATTGTAACTTTCAGGCTGAGAATGAATAAACAATAATTACGCGTATGCAATAAAATTATCCTCATTAGCCAAAGATGAGCACAGATGAAATCGGATCTTCCAAACCCAGCGTGTCCAGCTCTGAATCTGAATTTTCTGCTTTAAGCCCTAGCATTACTGCAGCGCTCTGCAGCATGTCTGATGTGCCAGGCTGAAAGCATGCATCTTATACATGCCAGGACTGAGTTCCATTAACAGCACAGGTAATTGGGGCCTATAATTAACATCAGGGACAAATAATAGCCTTTATAAGTCAAATTCACCCAAGGGCAACCACAACAAAATGCTACTCAGCTGAGTCATTGGGAAAATTGGCAGGCAGGGTGAATCTTCTTCCAAACCCAGAGCCATCGCCTTTCCTCCCCAGCGTGCCTTGTCCACATGGGGCTCATGCAGAAAACCTGCACACAAACAGCTGCCAGGAGGCTGGATCGTGCCCAGCACCCTGGGCAGGGGGCTGTCTGCTCACCCACCTGCTGGAAAGATGGCCTGGCATCATAAAATAAAGACAAACATAAGGGGGAAAAAAAGAAAGAAAAAGAAAAAAAAAAAAAAAAGAGAGAGAGAGAGAGAGAGAGGAAAAAAAAAAAAAAAAAAAAGTAAAAAAAAAAAAAGTAAAAGAAAAAAAAAAAAGTAAGAAAAAAAAAAAGTAGGAAGCAGAAAAATCCTTCCTCCTTTTTCCACAGCCCTTCATCCTGGAAATATGTATTCATGTATTAAAGGCTGCCAGAAGATTGGGTAAGTAAAATCTCTGCAAATCTTAATAATAATAATAATAATAAACTCATTACTTCTCCACTGTCCCTCCAGGTAACCTTCTGCAGATTTAACAGATAAGCAAATGGAGGCCAAGCAAATTGCTGAAGGTCTGCTGGTCCTCGGTCAGGTTCTGTGCTGCCTTGCAGGGAGGCTGGGGGCTGCCAACGGATGCACGTGAGCCACAGCCGCAGCCAAAGCCACGCGTGCAGATATTTTAACAACCATCTGTTGCAGTTTAAGATGTTGGGAGGTGAGGTCGAGGTGCCTGAGCAGCTTGGAGCAGGCAGACACAGGTGAAGGCAGGACGCCAGGCGAGCAGCGAGCTGTGCGTCCTTCCTCACGCCAGAGCTGGGCGACCTGCTGGCTTCACCCAGAACTTCCTCAGCAGCTGCTAAGGGACTCACAGCTAATATAATAATTTGAGATGCAATTTCCACTTGAAGAGCACAATATGGGTAGGTAAAAAGCATCATTAATACCAAATACTTCTTCCACCAGAATATTACTGCGTTAAAATGAGCCTCATCCCTGTCATTACAGTACGCTCACCAGCCCGCTAAGGCAGTGACGCTCCACAGCTATTGGTGGATAAGAAATGAAACCATCATCCCCGACCCTAACGGGATGCAGGTACATTGAGCAAGTGACCGCAGGATCTGCAGCCACCCACGGCAGCACCAAGCCTCACGCCACCAGCCCTCCCACCCACCACGGCGCCTGGGCTTCACCCACTCTCATTTCAGTGGTTCCTGGTGCACCTCAGCTTTCCAGAGGTGTGCTTCTAGCCAAAGGAGGAGGGGAGATCCAGCACATTGCAGCGAGTCTCCCTGGGGATGGGAGCATCTAATCCCATACCTTAGCTTCCACAACCCTGCCCTCTCCTGTGAGAACATCATTGTCCCACAGCTAACTCCAGCCACGACCAAACTGAACACTTTTCTTCTCCTTTCAATGCCCCCAACCACCTCTGAAGAAAGCAAGACCTTACAGGGAGCAACCACCCATCTTCCCTAGGAGGAAGAAATCCATATAAGGCAGCTTGAAGGAGACCTTATCTCCCATCTAGCTGGAAAAGAAAGGGAAGATCCTGCTGTCTCTGCACATCTCCATCCAGAGCTTTATGTAGGACATGATAAGCCATAGGCAACTCAACACCACCCAGCAGTGCTGAAGGAGCCTTCCCATGCCTGTGCCACCCTAGGCCAAAGACCCTTGGCCACGTCTGTCTCCACCATGGGCTTTGAGCCCGGTCAGCTCAAACGCTGTCCAGTTGTAGAGGTGCCAATGAGTGCCACCACCACCACCACCCTTCCCGGTGTGAGAAGCCTTACCTGGCATCATCGTCACGGGCTATAAGAAGGCGCATGTGGCTGGTGGCTGACGCCGTCCGCAGGATGTCCACGGCCCTGCAGGACAAGAACACAACGTGTCAACGCCAAGGGGCTTTTTTTTGGGGTGGGGACCATTACTGGGCTGGATGGCTGTGGGGCAACCCTTGCTGTTAGTGTGCAGCCTTAGCACACTGTGTGGCGGTGCAACGCGTAGCGCCCTATTTAAGAGAAGGTTTCTCACAGATACAGGTGGGTTTGCTGCTCTGTTTTCAGAGAGAAACTTCTCATCGATAATTTCATCAATAATTTCCATGTTGGCCCTTGCAAACAGTGCTGGATGCAGAAACCCTTTGTTTGCACCAGGGCACAGACAAAGCAACACCCCAGTATCCTCCATTCAACCTGCGGCCCAAACCACTTCACAGAATTATACAAAACCGAGAGGAATGCGAGATTTCCGTCCGGATACGGTACCTCTCGCTGGTAACCCCAATTAGGGAATCTCCATTGACCTCCAGGATCTGGTCTCCTGGCTGCAGGCGCCCTAGAAAAGAAAACTAATGGATAAAAACTGCAGAAAATACAGCTTGGAGGGACTTGGAGAGGTTGGGCTGTTCCTGCCTTTGCCCAGAGACAGGATGAAATATGCATGGGTTGTTCTGAGATGCTCATCAGACCTGTTTTTCAAGATGTCCGTAGATGAAGTATCTACCACGGCCCTGAACACACTCTGCCAACGTCAGAGGCCTCCCATGCTATAGGAAGTTACAAAAGTAAACACAAAAATACCATAAAACTTCTGCTTCATTCAGTTTGAGGTCAGGTAGGAAAAACCACGAGTGGTTCCACCTGCTCTGGATTTATTTTTTCTTCATCAGATGGAAAAATAATGTTGTAACATTTGGAAAAAAAAAAAAAAAAAAAGGCTTAAGTTCCAGAAGGTGAACTCTGCGGACCCTTGCCTAATGCCTGCTGGTAAGTCGCTTTGGGGCTGCACGCGATCCTGTGCGGCTGCTGCAGGCAGCAGAGCGCAGCGAGCTCTTTGTGCAGCAGGGATGGAGCTGGGGTTAAAGCCACAAAGCAATCCTCTAAGTGCTGTGGAGCCCAGGGGCAATGCAGCCCTTCATCATTACAGTGATTATCACAGTAAAAACCAGCCCCGCTGCTGGAAAATCTGGGAGGAAGCACCCAAATGCCCCAAAAAGCAATGTATGGAAGTACCCTGTCTTCTGGCTTTTCTGCTGATCCCCCTCCATGTTTCACTCACCGTCAGCATAAGCAACACCCCCTGGCAGGATCCTCTTGACATAGACTCCATATTCTTCTCCGGTGAGCTCCTTGATGCCGCCGATCACCTTAATACCTGGGGGAGGAGAAACGCCCGTGGCACAAAGGCACGAACCAGGCAGATTTGGGATCTAAGGCTTGTTGTAAACCGCTTTTGTGGCAGGTCCTGCGTGCCTCCTGTGCTACACCCGCGGCAGAAACAGGACGAGGCTGCTGACGCAGCACAGAGGCCAGAAACATCTGATAACACCTGCTCCGTGTTACAGTGATGGAGAACAAGCTTTGGGGAACGCATGGGCAGGGAGTGACTGCCTTCCCACAACCCAAAAAATTCATCGTTTGCACTTAAATTGGTCCGTGCTGGGAAAGGAGGCAATTCTGCTGGAGAAGCTTCAGCTGCCATGATGAGCCCCATTAGAAGTTGTTGTGGGAAGGCGATGCTCCACTACATCCCCTGCAGCAGCCACTTCTGAGCACCATCTGAGCAGCTCAGAGGCAGGGATGTCCCTTGGTGCCCTGCAGCTCCCCAAACTCCATGGGTGCCTTCACCAGGGGCTGGCACCACACGGCTGTGTCCCTGCTGCCGTGCATAAGCTGGCTGGGAAAGGCGCAAGAGACTTATTTGCCCGCTGTCATTAAATCCCACTTCGAGGATGCAGGCTGCAGACAGAAGGATTAAAAAGCCTGGCTTTAATTAACAAATCTCTCCCGGGACCCGCCAGTCAGGCATTTTGCTGCTGTGGCTGGGAGGGCAGGCTGAGGACAGTTGGCACCGCACTGGGGACATGCCCCAGGGCTGGCCCTAGCTCAGGACCACTGGGGACAGTGGCACAATCTCCATCCGCTGCTCCCCTTCCAATATAACCTAAGCCCTGCACTAAGGACTCCTGTTGTTTTCAGCTATCCTAGGGAAAGGCCTTGTCTCTCAAGTTGCCTCGTGTTAAACTCACTGAGGCGGGTGGCAGAGAGCCCCCGGGATGAGGATCGCAGCGGGAGGGCCCAGGGGCCCTGCACCACGAGCACAGGCCCTGCACAAGGCACAGCCCCAGCAGCTCCCCCAGTGCATGAAGGGGTGAGGAGTGATGGCGTGGGTCAGGCACATCCCTTGAAGGTCTGCACCTCAGGGGGGGGCCAGCAGGGACAGCACCCAACAGCACCGTGACGTCTGTCGGTGCCGGTCTCCTGGGCATCAAGTGAATAATGACTCATTTCCCTTTTGTGTCCGCACATCAATTGTAATAATGGCTTAATATAGCTGAAGTATCTACAAATCCTCCTTCATCCCCAACAATGTCAGGAGAAAATCCGATCTTGTTATTAAAATCAGCGATTACTCACAGCATCGCTCCCAGCCACACTCAAACTTTGACAGGGGGGACAAAACCAACGAGCTCCTTCTCTCCCCTGTTGGCAATCCCGGCAGGCACTGCTGCTTGCACCGGGAGTGCCCCTGGGTGCAGAGGTGGTGTGGGGCAGTGGGACCGTGGGTGACAGCACTGCCCTGTCCCCCATCCCCTGCTGGTGCCCACGGGGGTACAGGCTCAGGCTGTTTGCTGCAGTCCAGAGCAGGCACCTGTCTGTTGTCTGCTTCTCCTTGGGGTTTTGTCTGGGAGTTCCACAGCTCGGGTAGCGTTCCTGGGAGCCTTCCTATTTTATAAATGCCTGTTTCGATTGAATTTATATCTGGGACCCAGTTTAGGTAAATAACGGCTCTTTAATTATCACAGCATCAAAGTCCCAGTATAATGCGTATTAAGTCATACTTAGGGCCAGATAATCTAGCCTATTTTGGATCCCTCTCTTTAATCTTTCCTTTCTGGCAGAGGTCCTGGTGCTGATGCTGATGTCTCCACTCATTTCTCTTTTGCAGAATAAAGGTTTACAGGGAAATTCCAGGTGGGAATGCAATTTGCACCAGCCAAGACGGAGTTTTCTTTGGATTCCTAGCAATAGTATAAGTTTCCCCAAGATCCTTGAGCTTCCCTGCTACATCTAATCCTGCTCCCACTAATGCCGGTGTCACAGTTCTCAACTTCTCAGCCCTATAATCTCACCTGCTCCCGGCTCGCCGGGCGGCTCTGTGCCACGGGTCAGGGGTCTCCCAGCTAATCTGGTTGTTTAGCCCAAATGCCATCATCCCCACGGCTCCTGGGGTGCCAGGCATGTAGGCAGCACAGGTTCTGATCCCAAACTCTCCTCCTCCCAGCTCCACCACCCTCACACTGAAATTTGCCTGCTGGGGGATGCTGTCCCCGCCAGCACAGTGCCGTGGTCCCAGCGGTCTGCACGCAGTGAGGCTGCCCGCTTTGCGCCTAAGCCAGCAATGTTCAATTACATTTCCCGTAATCCCTCTGTTGATCCTGCAGCCCCAGCCAGCTCTCTCTGTCTGGAGGAAGGGACAGATTGCAGGTGAATCTCTCTCTGCCTTGTCCTAAGGAGATGAAGGTCAAGATAATGGGATCCTGGCGTTTCTGAGAAACACTCCTTCATCAGCACTTCATCAGCCCTTTGACGGCTATTCTTTAATTCCAAGCTCCATTCTGGGAGCCGCCAGGTAACCCCTTTGAACTCCTGCCCAGGTCCACTTGTGGGTTTCCACACCAAACCACGGAGAAGCAGAGCCAGGGCCAAACGCTGACCTGCCTCACCAGCCCCGAGCAGACTGATTCTGCCCTGCCAAGCACCCGCAGCTGGGTGGAAGAAGCTGGCACCAGGCATAGGTGCTCACAGAGGAACCTTTTTTCCAGAATGTGTTTGTGCCTTCCTGCATCATTGTGCCTTCCTGCAGCATGGTTCAAGACCCAGCAGAGGTCTGAGAGACCCTGCAGAGACCCTCAGGCACCAGCAGCTGGAGAGGAGCTGTGCAGGGACCCAGCGGAGCAGCTTGTGGGGGGCTGTGACCAGTCCTTAATGAGCCAATCTAACCCCACAGCTAAAATCCCATCAACTCAGCCACAACTGCTTCCTGAGATTAAAATATTCAGAGAGCAAAGGAGCTTCCCCAAGTTCCCATGGGCCTTATGAGTGGGTGATCAGAAGAGAGCCAGGGAACTGCAGCATAGAGCCCCGTTAGCCAAGAGCTGGGAGCAGCCGCTAATTAACGAGTGGTGCCAGGAAACCTGAACTTGTTTCTCTGGGGAGGAGGAATTCCTGGGACAGGCCCCCAGGTGGTCACCCAGATGGTTATGACCCTCCTCTCTGTGCTTTGACGTCCGGTGCCCTACCAAGTTTGGCTGACTCACTCTGTGCTCGTGCTCTTACTGTGGGCCAGGGTTTCCGATGGGATCCCACCTGCCCTCATAGAGCCCAGGCCCCAGGAAGGCTCTAGCACCTGGCAGGGGCTTTCTGGGAGCCAGGACACCAGCACGGGCTTGGGAAGTGTACGGGATTTGTTTTGTTAAGCTGGAGAAGACAGCAAGATCTGCAGAAAGCTCTGAAAAGCCTTCCCCTCCACCCTGCTCAGCCCCAGCTCCAGGTTCCCGTGCAGCCCTCAGCACTGCAGCTGCTCATCACCAGCAGGAATTAATTGGGATTTTGACCTTATTTGAACCCCCCAGCTGTGAAAGGTTCTATCAGAAGCTCAGCACAGGCAGACACAAGAACTGGTATTCCCATGAGAAATCGGACTTCAGACAGAGGACAGATCAGGACACGGACCCTGGGGATGTGCGGGATGCTGGAACTTCCCCCAGTGTGGGCATCAGGGGGCTCAGGACTCACCCAGCCCGTTGGCACAGTCGTAGAAGTCAAAGCAATGCATGGTTCGATCCATCCCGTACGGTCCCATGAGTGTCCTGGGGGAGAGAGGAGAGGCATCTTCCTGAAGTGGGTGATGACAAAGAGCTGTCCACCTGCGTGCCAGCGCCGCCTCCGGCCCCGCAGGGCTACCTGGAGGTTCGGGCTGAGAGTCAGGGCTGCGTGTTAAGCCCACCCTGGCAAAAAGCATCCCCCCTGCCACCCCCCCAGGGTTTATACAGATAACCGAGAGAATATGTGCAGGGCTGGACATCATCCTCCCCACCCAGCAAAGCTGATGGACCTGCCTGCGATTCATTACCCCAGATTAACAGGGCCGGACAGCTGTCCAGCTGGGTGGAAGTGAGATCAGGGCTAGGACCAATGTCCCGGGAATAAACCCGTTTCACAGACACAAACAGCCCGTAATGAAGAAAAACAGGCCACATCTACTCCAAGTGCTCTGTACCACATGCGGGGTGGCCCACGGGGAGGCAGGGACCATTTTCCACATCTCCATCCCGCCAGAACTGGGGATCTACGGCCTGGCCCCAAGTTTCTGCCCTGCCAGGCTGAGGGTGGGAGCTTCTCCCAAAGTGGGCAGGAGAGCAACCCAAACCTTCGCTTCCCCCACGCCAAGTCACATCCCAGCTGCTGTTTTAGCCAGTCTCCCTCCACTCCCTTCTATTGATTTTTAAATCTGGTTTAATAGAACCCAGCTTTGGGGAAGCCCCACTCCAGGCATCGCTCCTCCTCCACAGGGTCGCCCCAGGAGGACCAGAAGACCTTGGCACGACAAGCCCAGAGACAGGCAGGGGTCTCCCAAAACACTCTTCATTCTGGAATTTAATTTGCAAGAGGAAAAAGAGTTTCTGAACCAAGATCAGGTCCCAGATCTTCACTGGGTGCAGCTGAGAAGGGACGATGAAGCAGGGCAAGATGCATTCCTCCGAGCACAGCAAAATGGGATGGAACCTCACAGACTGCTCTTACCAGCCATACAAACACCACTCACAACATCCAACCATGGGCCGTAACGCCCACCTCTGCAGCTCGGGCTGGAAGCTTTTTATCCATGTTACAAACCACCCCCCTCGATATTCCCACATTTCAGCTGTTCAGGACACAAGACAGCCATACGGCCCCACTGCTTTGCCAGAAAATGGTGTTTGGGGTTTCCAGGGAGCCAGCCCAGCCTGGCCCCAGCCACCCCCTGGGATTTTCAGCATGAATCTCAAGGAAAACTCTACCATGAGCAAAGAGAAACAGCTCAAACTGGGCTGAAAGGCAGGGCGAGGGTAGAGGCGGCAGCGAAGCAGGTGCCTACCGGTGCCACCAAACCTTGTCCTCCATCCCACGAGCCCCAGCCCTGTGCTGGGGGGAAGCCTGGGACCCCCCCACATCCCCACCCTGGCCCTCTACGTGCTGTCACCTGCTGATGATGATGGCTCCCTTGTAGAGCACGGAGACAGCAGGCATCTTGCTGGCAGCGGCAGCCCAGCCCGGCCGCCCCGATTTGGCAGGAATCCGTCAAAATGATGCGAAACGGGGAGGGCGGGGGTCACGTGGTCGCCCCGTATGCATGTTAATTCCACCCAACATTAACACAGATCAGCTAAAAACATCTCCAACTTTAGATTAAAGCTTATGCAAGCCAAGCAGAGCCAATGCTGCCCATTGCGAGCGCCTTCCTGAGCACAGGGGCAGTGAGCTGCCCCAGCCCCCTGGAGGGCTCCCCACACAGAATTAAAACAATGGGATCGTTGTCTGGGTACATCCTATTGTTCATCTTCTGGGAACATCCCCTCCAGGGCTGAAAGGCAGTGATCAGCGCAGGACACGCATCCTTGGCATCCCTAAAGACTTAAAATCCCTGGCGAAGCTTTGGAAGCAATAACAGACTGTAGCACTCAGGGGTTTAGTTGTGTTTTTTTTTTTTTTTTTTCCTTTGCATCTTTTCCAGCCCACAGCATTTCCTGCTTAACGCGAGGCGAGTTGAGCTGTTCCGCTGGCCATCAGGAGGTCAGAAGCAGGACCTGCCCTTAAACAGCCTCTTCTGCCCCGTTTCCCCTTGTGCCCCCAGCCACAGCGGGGTGACCCCAGAGGTGGGACATGGCATCGTGTCCTCCTGGGCCACGAGCACCAGGTTGGGTGGGACAGCACACGTCCCGCACCCTGGGACAGCCCAACTCCATTAATGGGGTCACCCCACAGCATCTCTGCACGCTCCAGGCCACCCTCGTTAATTGGACCAGACCTTAATAACTGAACATCGGTGCACACCAGTCCAGCTCATCCGTGGACCCGATACAGATGTGTTTGCTTAGGGCTGCAGACTCTGCCAGATGTTTGTTTGGACACGGTGCTTTGGATGTTACTTCTCCCCCACACGAAGATGAATCTGATGGGCAGGAGCCCTCACTGGGGCCTCGTGCTGCCTTGCCCAGGGTCAGGGAACTTGCAGAACAATAACCGTGAAAGGCTCTCCTGTGTTTTAATTGCTGTTTTACTTTTGTTTTTTAAATTACTTCCATCTTGGGGAGTTTATATGAAACATTAAAAATTCAGAGCAGACCTTCAGCTGCCAAAGCACTCTAGAAATCTAATTTCTTTATCCAAGTTTTGCTCTTGCAGCTAAAGGATGTCTACTGGACACCAAACACAGCCACCTCTGGTGTTTGCTCACAGGCACCCCTCCAGGGCAAGGTGCTCGCCCCACACCTGTGAAAAGGCTTCAGCCAGAGGGACCAGGAGCAGAGGGGCCGAAGCACAGCACTGCTTCCCAGTCTGCCACAGGGCCAGGGACTGGGAGCCCCACTGGGCTCCCCAGCGATGCCCTCACATCACCCCTCAGACCAGGCCCGGGGTACAGAACACCCAAGGGTGTGCTCCACAGGGGTCTCCTTGCACCCTGCTGCTCAGAAGGGCACCAGCCCACCCATCCCACCAAGGTCCACGTGCCTGTCTCTGACCCTAAAGCATTCGGCCTAGGACAGCCAGGTTTTGTGGCAGGGCAGACACGTGAATTCAGCTCCTTGCAGCACTGCCGCCCTGCGTCCAGGCCTGTTCCCTGTCCATGGGGAGCTGTCCCACACCTTAGGAGGTCTTTGGAGACTTCTCTAATGAATTAATTCACAGAATTAACCCCTTGGCTCACAGTCTGAACTGTCCCAAATCAATGCTGACGAGGCAAAGGGGTGGCACAGGGGGCAGTGCCTGCAGCGCTGAGCAGACCCCTGTGTGTGCACGTGTTTGGGGCTGGGATGCTCAGCAGCTTCACGACCAAATCCTTCAGCAGCCATCACCAGACCGCCCAGTGCCACCAGCAGCACCCAAAGCCACCCCCCTCCTTCCCAAAACATCGCACCAGCTGGGCTGGGCACCACAATGAGCTGCAGCCCGACCAGGGCTCAGTTTTATCTCCAAGCCCTCAGGCCCTCACTTTCTCCAAAACAGGCTGGTGCTGGGAAAATCAGCAGACTCTGGTGCTGCTCCTGCTGGTTAACATCTGTCCTATCTAGAGGAGAAGTCAACCCTAAACCACAACAGAATAGCTTCAAAAGTTTTTTTAGTTTAAAGCTTTTGCTCCCATTCAGGAAAGATTTATAAGCCACGTGCAGCGTGCCCCAAGGTCCTGATCCTGCCCCATATCACTGGTGCTGAAGGCAAACACCCCGCTGACAAAGGGAACGCACCCTCAGCTCAGACCCAGCTGGGCATCCCAGAACAGCCCAGGCTTCTCATCCCAGGAAGAACTCACATTTCTCAATAAGCAGGTGAATGGAAGGAGCACGAATTCAGTACAAACCAACATCGCAGGGCCAGACAGCCTACAAACGTGTGCTTTACGTCCACATTTTAGTCTACTGCTAGAAAAAGTGAGTTTTGGTGGCATTGATTATTGCTATATAAAAGCTTTTTGCTAATAACAATAATAATAATATCCAAAGCTGAGTGAAGATACATCCATCAGCTTTAATTAACGCTTACTTGCGTGCAGGAGTGGCTGAAGCAAAGTGGAAGCAACAATAAGGCTTCCAGAGCAGAGCCACAAGACAAAAAACACCGAGGGCAAAACCCAGCACAAGTCAGGCATGTTCCTGAGGCATTTTTCTAACAGGTGACGATGGGGAGGGCTGGGGAGAAGCACAGGACACAGCCTCAGCTGTGAGAGCCCTGTCCCAGGCGGTGCCACCACCTCCTGTGGGGACAAGGACACAAAGGACGGGCTGGCTGCGCCCTGCACCTTCCCCAACACCTCCAGCTCTCACACCTTCTCCAAGGCATCTGGGGAGGGAAAAAAAAAAAAAAAAAAAAAAAAAGAGGGGAGGAGGATCGCTGCACAGAGCACAATGATCAGCAGAAGCAGCTTGTCCTCATCATGCAAGCCTCTCTGTGCCCCTCCTGCCCAGACTACAAGAGAACAGCACCTACAGGGACCAAGCGCCTCTGGACTTCCAGGTTTTGATGCCACCAGCTCCTCGACTTTCAAGGCAGACCTTTTAGGGCCCTTCATGAAGGCAGGCTCTGTGGGAAGGACGTCCTCTCTCTTCTGCTTCTCTCCATCCTCAGTTTTCTTGACAGCACATTTTAAGTTTTAAAGTCCTTGGATTTTTTCCCAAATCCCAGTGATGTAACCCACCCTGTGCCTGGCCCAGCAGCATGCTGCCAGAGGGGAGCGAGCTGCCTCGAGGGCCTCCCTCTGCTGCCCGGGGCAGATTTCAGCCCTGTCACTGCAGAAAACAGCATTAGGATCTGCAAGATGGAAGGGGTGGGTTGGGGATGCAACAAAACCAATGAGAATTTCTTTTCCATCTACTGGAAACTCACGAACAGATGCCATCCTCTGCTGTGTGTTACCCACCTCTCCTCTGCAGTTTGAGGAGGACCTTCTGGAGCACCAGCACACGGGCACTGAGCCCCTTCCACATTTCTCCCTTCTGCCTCCTCCCTTCCCTGCCCAGCACGAGCACCAGGAGGACACAAGGTGGCAGGAGGGGCAGAAGGGAGCAGGATGTGGGCAGTGGGACCCTAAACCTGGGCTGCAGCCACCCCGTCCTGCGGCCAGGTCAGCCCGGGGACAGGACAAGGAGAGGGCACGAAGGTGCCAGACCTGGGGACAGGTCACCGAGCCAGCAGGGAGCCTCGCTGCAGGGCTTAGCAGAGGGACGGGATCCGAGCAGGTTTGTGTGGGTGGGAATTAAAGAGGTGGGAATTAAAGAGAGGCAGAAAGCTGTCCTTCAGCAGCAGCAAAGTCCGAGGGCTTCAGGAGGCAGCAGTAAGAAGGTCTGACATGGGAGAGGGCAGCCCGTGGTGGGATCCATGTCCCACCAAGCCCAGGAGCCACCGTGGGAGCGAGGGATGCTCGGGCAGCTCCCCAGAGAGGTGCTATCAGGCTCTTGCTTAATGAAGATCCAACATTTGTTTCATGACAAAACAACATTAGCGTGGGCTGAAGAGGAGCTTGCATCTGATTAGACAACAACCACATTGCTTACAGGATCGGCTACAAAGTGGTGATAACAAATCAAACAAAAAGAGATAATCAGCTGCTGTAAAGTTGAGAAGCAATCGCACGCTGCCCACCGTCACAGCATCGCCCACGCCATTTCCATAAATATTGCCCCTGGAGCTGTTTTGAGCAAACTCAAAGAAATCAGGGATGTTCACAGGCAAGCCTGAACAGAAACACGCTGCCGAAGTTACTGGTGGAGAAGTGCCCAACCTCCCCAGCTGCAAGCAGCCCCCGGTGCTGGGTGTCCCCCTGGCGCTGGGTGCCCCCGCCACCCAAGGCAGGAGCCTCCCCGCTGGGTGCCCAGCTCGGCCCCAAACAGTCTGAGATCCAGCCAGCAGCTAAAAACCCCAGTGCTCTGAAACAGCAGACTGGGAGGAAGCTGGAGGTGCTTTGGGAGCTGCAGCGTTCCACGAAGACATGCTTGTGACCAAAAGGGTGAAGAATTTCCTCAATGGCAGGGCTCACATGGGTCCATGCAGTGTCCCAGCTGGGGCTGTGGTGCCCCCATGGCGCACCGGGAGGGCAGTGACAGGTCCCAGTGCCCCAGGGACCTGCAGCCCCCTGTGAGGCACCACACAGCCCCCAGCCACCCACCAGCACTGGGAGGATGCTGTAGGGCTGCTGCGAGCTCAGCGTGCTGACACAGCTCCCCAGGCCCGGGTTTCACACCAACCTCCCCATCCCATTGCCCAGCAGACCCCAGGGCTCCTCCATCCCCTGCCCCAAGGCACAGAGCAGGGAGGTGGTCCTGGGGGGCTTGCCCAGCCCAGTGGTGCTGGGTCACCAGTCACCAGGCCCAGCCCTGTTGGAATCAAAGCCTGGCTGTTTGTCCAGTGATGGCGAAGCAAGCAGTTCCTAAAACCAAGAATGTTTCACTGCTTGATCCCTCTGCCCGCTGAAGGAAGAGCCTTAAGCCCAGGCAGGACGCGTTGCCTCAGCCTTAGAGGAGGAAAACCCCCGTCCCCCAGGGGGATATAACCAGCAGCAGCCCCCATCCCGAGGGCAGATGGAGGGGCAGCTCCCCTGCTAGCCCAGCTTCTCAGGTCTTCAGCTGCTTCTGCCACCCTCCCCTGAACTTCACCCCACTCATCCGCACCCTTCTTGGCCAGCGGGTTTCTTTTCAGCACGGGGGACTCATCTCGGTGAACTCTCCCTGATGTTCCCCTCTATGGGCAGGGGCTTCCAGAGGGAGCTGGCCCCACCTGAAGACAAGCAGCGAGGCAGTGCAGGTGGGGCATTTTGGGGGGATGCTCCTCTCCCTGAGCACGTGTAGCCCCCTGTGTGAGGCACGGCTGCCAGGCACCACCAGGACAGACCCTGCGCTTGGCTCCATCTGACGAGGAGAACATCCCCGGGGCTCCCACCCAGGGGTTGTTTGCAGGCTTGAAGAGGCCAGAAGGACTCAACCACGGGCCGAGCTCCCCCCATGGCCATGCAGCTTGCCCCGTGCTGCTTCAAAGCGCTTCGGTGGAGGGAAGGGCAAAAAGGTCTCTCTAATTACCACGTCCTGCAGCAATTAGGGAGAGGCCGTTCCAGGCAGCAGCCAGGTCCCGCCTGGTCTGGTGAAGCTTCCTGGGGACGATGTTTGTGTCGGGGCCTCCCGGCACCTGCCCCAGCCCCCAGGCACTGGCCGGCCAGCGGGATGCATGCCACGAGGCTGCAACGAGCTCACCCCGCTGTCGCTGCAGCAGGCGTGGCGGTGGCACCCCGCCTGCCTTCCTCTTCCTCACCACCCACGGGACAAGGATGTGCTGCTCCCCTGGATGGGAGCACGGGGATTTGTGCTGCAAAGCACAGCCTGGGCCTGAGGAGCAGCTCACCACCCCAAACCCACACGCTCACAGGAGGTCACGAGCCCTGCTGCATCTCAACACACTGAATTTCATCAGAGGAGGAAAAAAAAAAAAACAAGGTTTGCCCAAGCTTCAGCTGGAAGGCAAAGCGGAGGCCAGCGGGAACCCTTCAGCCACTCCACTGCAGGCAAATGGGACCTGCAAAGGGTTAACAGGATTATGAGCCTCCCTGCCTTGCTAAATCCCCTCGGTCATAGGATTGGACTGGTTGTAAACTTATTAGCAGGGGAAGGATGCTGGTGGCCGAGCAGGCGGTGGAGCACTGCCACCCCCCCCCCCACCCCGGTGCAGAGGAGAGGGGAATGAATTGGGGAAGGACGGCAGGAAACCAGCCCGAGGGAACCCCAACGCACCCCCAAGACAGGAGAGAGAAATAAAGAGGGGAGGGAAGCAGCTGGCTGCTGAGAGACGGGAAAGCAAAGCCTTTGGGGAGAGATTCCCGGTGCGGGTCATGCCACCGAGCCTGGACTGCAACAGATGCTGGAGGAGATGCAGCCCTGGCAGCTCCGTGCTGCCAACAGCAGCTTGCAGAGGGCTTGGCTCCATCCTCGAGCATCCCCGTGGTCAAACACAAAGCCTGATCCTGCACAAAACACCTTCAGCAGGGCTTTCTTACAGCCCCTCGCATCCCCTGGAGAAACAAAGAGAGGTGGGAGATGCCGGCAGCATCAGCACCAGGTCAGGGAGCTGAGAGAGGAGCTGCCGGGGCCGCCACCGCACCGGCTGACGTCCCACCACCACACCATGTGTATCAAATCCCTATTCCAAACTCCGCAAAATTAATCTTTTAATCAGCGGCCATATTTATCGGTGGGCTGGGGAGGTGTTATCTCCCCGCCATCTGCTCGCTGCAGAGCCCAACAGCCCAGCCCCGGCCCCACGCAGCCGGAGCTCGCCGCACGCAGGGTCCGGCCCCACGCACAGCTCCCCATGGCCAGGGGCACGAAGCTGGGGAAGGTTTGGACCCAGACCCCAATGAAGGAGCAGATTTCTCATGGAGAAGACAGCTTTTGATTGAAGAAAAATAATAATAATAATAATAATAATAATTTTGATCTTGATGGGCAGCCCCACAGAGCCGGGGGTGCTGTGGGACGGGGGAGCTGTGCTGCCCTGAGCTCCCCACCCTACTGCAGCCCCACTGCTTCTGAACCCAGGGGTGGCACCAAGCCGGCAGCGCTTCCCCAGACTCACCCTGCAAGGTCAAGCCCGTCCCATGTTACCACTTTCCATCCAGCAACGGATTCTGCCTTTTCTACACCCAAAAGCAGCAGGGAAGCATCAGCTCCCGCACAATGCCCCAGGGAGCCTCATGGGGGAGAAGGAGCCATCACCCCAAGGCGCTGCCCTCACCAGCCCACCCACGTCCCCCACGGGGTGCTGCCACCCCACGCACCCCCCAGCACCCCTCATCCCTCACCTCAATAACCTCCTTCAGCAGGAGACGGCTCGTGCCCCAGAAACATCCACGGTCCCAGTTGCCTGCAGGCTCTCCATCCCCACGGGGGACGCCTGGGCTCGGCCAGCCCGAGAAGCCTCCACGGGAGCTCGGGGTGGCCCCAAGAGCCCAGCGAGTCCCTGCTGGTCTGGATCCGGCCCACTGACCCCCCAGTTAATCGGCTAAAGCCGCTCGCTCTGAACCCTGGCCCTGGCTGCAGCGGCGCTCCCGCCGGCTCCCGGCTGCCCTACATAGACATCTGCAGCCGCCAGCTCCCGGCCCCCGCACCCAGCCCAGCACCAGGCTCAGATCCTGCTCCTGCCGCCTGCCCGGAGCCCCTGCCCCTTTTCCTGGGGGGCTGGAGGGAGAACACTGCAGCTCTGCCCCCTCCACACAACATTTGGGGCTGTTGCAGCCACCCCCAGCCCTGCCCTGCCCCTGCCACCGGTGCTGACCTGCCCCACGGGACGGGCGCGCTCCCTCCAAGCCCAGCACCACAGGTACAGAGAGGAAGCATCTGGGTGGGAAACCCCAGTGCTAGGGCTGCAACACGAGCATGAGCATCCACAGGCAGCCCTGGGTGCTCCCCCCCAGCTGCTGCATGCAAAATAAATCCCCTCCCTGCCCTCACCTGGTGCCGGCCTCACCTGGTGCTGGCTGCTGGGTGCCCAGGGGCAGCATCACCCCTGGGTGCTGAGGCTCTGGTCCTGCCCTAGCCCCATGGCTTCAGGATCCCCCCGCAACCCTCTGCCCTGCGGAGAGGGACTCCCTCCACCAAAATAAATGGAATGAAACCCTAAAAAGCCACGAGGTCACCGAGCACATCCCTGCGTGGGCTTAACACCGCTCCCTAAAACCAGTGAGCCAACCAGCGCGGCCCGGTGCTTACCAGTAGATGAGGGAAAGCCCATCGAAGCGCTCCAGGTCACGGCCAGGGGGCTGCAGGTAGGACATCATCCGGGGCCCTAGGGCTGCCGCTGCCGGCTCCCGCTGCCCGGGGCCATGGGCTCAGAGCGCGGGCGGCCGGGCGCTCGGCGCGGCTCCCAGCTGCCGCCAGCCACATCTAATCCCAGCGGGCGGCCATGTGATCGCCCCTCTGCCTGCTCCCCCCTGATAAACCCCGCTGATGCCTCTCACTCCCCTGCCCACGGTGGCTGCTGCTGCTGCTGCCAGGAGCTCTGAGCCCCCCCGAGGGGTCCCCAGGGGCTGAGGTGCTCAGCGTGGCATGGGGTGGCACGGCATGGCATGGCACAGCACGGCACGGCATGGAGAGCATCTCCACGAGCAGCAGAAGCACAGGGTGGGTGCCAGGACCCCTGTGCTGCAGAAGCCGGGCAGGATGCATTTTGCTGCCCCCCACCCCAGCTCGCTGCCCCTTTCGCTGCTCGCTGGGCCACGCAGTCATTGTAATTTCACTGCTGGCACCCGGTGTTTCACACGGTGCTCAGCGCGCCGAGCGCCTTAAAGCCGATTGTCAGCGTCCCTGAGCTGCATGAGGACTGGACAAATGTGTGCACCCAGCACCTCCTTCCAAACTGCCAAAAAAATAAATAAATAACAATACCTATGTTATTCGGGGCACAATTGTTGCGTGTTTTGTCCCCCCGTTAAAGGTTGTTGGGTTGTAACTGAGGAAGCAAACACCCGGGGACTGGAAGGAAGAGGCAGAGAAGACCCAGATGAGCCTCCCCGTGCCACCTGATGCTCATGCAGGTATTTTGTTCCCCTCCCTTCAGCAGGGAGGCGCAGCCAGCCCAGCCCAGGGCAGCGTGGGCCGGGACCAGGCGAGTCCTGGGGCTGGGAAACGCGGCTGCTGGTCCCTGGGGACAGCCTGCGGGTGCTGCTCTCGGGTGCTATCGAAGCAGCCCGGAAGAAGACGGTGAATTAAAGGCTTGTCCCGCTCAGCATCCTTTTCGGGTGACTGTGCAGGATGTGCCCGAGCCAAAAGCTTTCTTGCCTGACAGCTCCCGGCTCGGGGACAGGTGCCCTGGCAGGGTGCATCCCCCGCCCAGGACAGCCGCCACTGCCAGGGCTTTGTCACCGTGCACCCGTGTGGGTGGGAGGCCGGTGGGGTGCCCTGGGTTACACCCACAGGGGAAACCTCCCCGAAGTTTCTGGGTGAGAGGCGCCACGCCTGGCACCGAAATGTGCCCGGTGCCCTGCGTCCCTGCCTGGCAGGCAGTGTCCCCAGCGGGATGTGGTGTCACCCTGACACTGGCCCTGCTGCCCCCCTCCACTGCTCCCCAGATCCTGCAGCCAGGAGTTGGAAGGAGAAGCTTTTGGTAAAATAAAAAATAATTAAAAAATAAAAATAATAATAATAATAAAAAAAAAAAAAAACACATGCCAGTCCATGAGAAGTTCAAAGAACTGTCTTCTTCTGGGCTGCTCACTGCCAACCCAACCTGGCAATGCTTAAAACCTGCCCTGGGATTTTCCACTCTGCCCAGGGCCATCCCTCTGCAACACTTCCCCAGGCTGGCAGGGACATCCTGGGGACAGTCCCCTTGCACTGGCTGGGACATCTTGGGGACAGTCCCCTTGTGCTGGCTGGGACATCCCGGGTTCAGTCCCCTTCCCACCAGCCAAGTCGGGCTTTGCTCCAAGCCTCACACAGCCCCACATGCAGCGGGCAGACAGATGGACTCTGACCCTACAAACCAGTATGGGCAGCGGTGGGCACCCAGGGAACAGCCGTGCCACCATCGGGGTTCGCTTGAGGTCCTCGACCTCCCCAGCCCGGGGACCCCAGGCGGGGCGTGGGGTGAGCAGCCGCTCCCAGGGCTGTCGCAATTTGGGGCCGGGCGGTGCCGGGCATGCTCCCCGGGACCGGTTCCTGCAGCTGGGAGGGGATGGGCGATGGCAGCAGGGTTTGCCGAAACCGCTCGGAGCGCGGTTCGGCGGGCGGGCGCAGCGGGTGTCGGGGTGCTGCGGCCACTCGGGGCCGGGCTGGCCTCCCCAACTCGCCCGTCGGGATTGTCAAAGGCAGCGTCACCCCCCTGTGACAGCACCCAGAGCCCGTGGGGACGGCGACACCACCGAGGTCCTGTCCTGGTGCCAGTGGTCCAAGGCAGCCGGTGTCCTGGGGCAGCACCTCCACCTGCCTCCTCGCAGGGTGCCCGCAGTGGTGCCCCAGGGATGCACCCCACCCACGGCCCCCCCAAAACGTGCCGGGGAGCAAGGTGCTGCCCTGCCCCGTCCACCCAGCACTTCCTCGGTGGCGGAAGCTGAGCATTATCTCCCTCGCCCATCAGAGGCAGCTGCTCGTGGGTGCACCCTGTGTGCACAGATGCAAACGTTACACCCCGGAAATTCCTGGCTTTTACATCTAAGGCCTGACCTTTCCAGCATCTTCTCCAGGGCTCAGAGGCACAGGGCTCACCCCTGGGGTCCAGGGCTGCAGCACCACACAGAGGGGACACAAGGGACCCCACACACGGAGTCATTTCCCCTCCTCTCCCCCCGATCCCCATGCATCCCCCTCTGAGGCCACAACCCAGTGCAGAAGCCCCCAGCCCCTCCTCAGAGCCCGCTTGGTGCCTGGCACGGGTGGCACCGGCACCCTCTGGTCCCCCTGCACCCAAAGCCACCCCCCCAATGTGCTCGGGTGACAAGGTGGGTCCCTTGCTCCTTTCCGAGAGGGCGAGGAAGAGACGAATTTAATTTATTCCCTGCTGCATTTTCAAGCCAAATGAGTCAGAGCCACAGCTACACACGCTGCTTTGTTTTTCTTGGCTGATAGCATTTGCTTTTGATTCATGTTTGTTCAATATTTAACTCTCGTGGTGACACTTGGGCTCAAACCAGAAAAAGCCACTTCCCAGCACCACCCACGCTGCCAGGGCAGGAGCTCTGCTTCACACGGGAGCGATGCACTTGTTTCATTTCATTTGCTTCTTGCAGCTTGGTAAATCCCCGAGCTTGCTCCTGCGGGCACCACAGCAGCTCGGGGCCGCGAGCCCCACGGGAGGCTCAGAGCAGCGGGGCTAGGGAGCGATTTTGGAGCAAAAGCGGCCTCCAAGGGGGCTGAGCGAGGTTTCGTCCCGTGCTGGGCCAGTGAGGAACGGGACCGGCCGCATTCCTGCCCAGGTGGGAGCCGGCAGGAGGGAGCAGCACGGAGGTGTCCTGGTGCCCTGCAACCCCGCACGGGAACTCCCTGCAAGCCCACAGACACAAAATGGCTCGGCTGGCTCCCCCGAGCAGGGCTGTCAAAAATTTCCACCCAGAAAATAAACGAGGTTTTTGGCTGATCCAAATTTTTGTTTTGTTCCACCGAGTGCCTCAGCTTTTGGAAGAAATTTCCAAATATTTTGGCCCCTACCTCCTCATCCTAAGCAAAGTCCTTCAGCCTTGGAGAAAACTCTGCATTGGGAAACACCACCAAAAAGCCCCCCAGGGCTGAGCACCTCAATGGGGGAGCTGGGTCCCCAGAATGCCTCAGAACCACAGGATGTGCTGGGGCCACACAAACTTTTGGGGTGCACAGGGAGGGAGAAGCCACTGTCATGATGCTTCACTGCTGGCTTGAACCCCCTGAGACCCAATCCTTTCCCAAATTACCCATGGGTGTGCTTGCATGGCATGGGGTAGGATGGGGTGAAATGGGCTGGGACAGGCAGCCCTGGCACTGGTGTGTCAGCAGGGGACCAGACAGCGGCAGCCAGGAGCCGCCTGTCCCAGCCAAGCCCCACTTTCGGGGGGCTGGTGCCCACCCCCCACCCTCATCTGGGGCTGGCGGTGCCAGGCACGGCACAGGGTGGAGAGGCGAGGGCTCGGCAGGGCGTGGGAGCCGCTCCGGAAAAGGGCTTGCCAAAAAATGCAATCGCATTGCACAAAACGTGCTCCTCTCCCGCTCCCCTCCCGCGGCGGTGGCTCAGGAGCTTCTCACCCCGGTTAAATCGATAGTGCCACGCCGCTGCCCCCACCGCGGCGCTCGGAGCACGTTTCAACCCGCCCCGCGGCACAGCAGGGACCAAGCCCTGTCCCCAGCTCCTTGATGCTTGAGGGGTTTTGGGGGATTTTCCTTTTTCTGCCTTTTGCTCTCACCAGGACCCTGGGGCACTCCAAAGCCTTCCTGAGCACGAGCACATTCCCGGTGTCCCTCTTTGGCACCACCAGCTCCGATTTTGTCCTACTGGTGTCACCTGCAGCTAACACTGGGAGCTGGTGGGGCACGGGGCTCAGCAGGGGCCAGTGCATCAGCCGAGCAGCAGAAGGGCTCGTTAGCAAAATGAACACTGCATTTTGGTGGGCAAAAAGCCTCAGGGGGATGAAACCTTGGCACGGGGGGTGCTGTGCTTGGGCAGCCCATGCTGTGCCTGGCACCATCCGGAGGCAGCGTGCAGCGGGCACGGCAGCGGGCACATTGTGTGTCCCCACCGGCAGAGCTCGGTCCAAGGCATCCAAAAAGATTGCTGGAGCTGCGAGCACCCCAATCTGCGGGTCTCACGTGAAGCTCAGCTCTGCCAGGCCCAGGCGAGTGGCGCGGGCAGAGGGCAGAGCAGTGGGCTGGGAGCCCGTCCCCCCCACGCGCCGTGCGGTGCGGCTTTGTGCAGCACCTCTGATCCCGAGCCAGCACCGAGGCAAAACACCGGGGCAGTTTACACAAGCCCCAGCTTTCCACTCCGGCGGAGTTTCTCGCCGCCCGCCGTTTCACCGAGCAGCTGCAATTTTGCAGCTCTCAAGGGCATTCGCACACAAAAATGAGCCACGCCAGAGATGTGGGGAGATTAGGAGGATTAGTGCTGCGGAGCTGGCGCAGGAGGCGAGGAGGAGGCGCAGTGCAAAAACCCTCCGGTAGGCAAAGGGATTTCCCTGGAAGCCCCCGGCTCTGCTGAGGGTGTCGGAGCCCTCGTGGGTTAAGGACACCCTCGGTTTAAGACCAAGGGGTCTCCAGGGGGCTCGCAGCTGGGAGAGGAGTGACCGCTCCCCGTGTAGATGCATCGCTGCATGATGGCAGGGGTGCACGAGCACCAGAAATCATCTCGAGAGCAAATAAAGGCAGGCAGGACTTCATGTAGTTAAATACAAGCTGGAGGACGGGGTGACTGCCACCTCTCCTCCCCCTTAGTTAGGGGTGGGAGCTGGGGCAGGGGACCTGGGCACTGCCTGGCTGGGCACAGGGATGGTCCCAGCCTCCGAACAAACCACAGAGCGACCCGCAGCACTTGGCAAATCCCCCCAACATATTAAAAATTAAAAATAAATAGGGAAATCCTGATCTGCTCCTTGGTGCAGGTAGGTTCTTCTCCAGGCCTATTTTGCGCCCCACGGCCCAGCACCTCTCCCAGGAGGAGGAGGAGGAAAAAGAAGAGGAGGAGGAAGGACACAGCCAGCGTGATCCAGGCTCAGCCAGGGGCGCAGGCAGCGTTGGTGTCCCCACCTGCAGAGACCCCACACAGCTCATCACGAGGCACCGCAGCCCAGCACCTGCAAACCCCGCACCCCAGGGATCTGGGGAGCATCCACCTGCCCCATCCTCACCCCCGAGCAGCCCGGCCACCCCCCAGCACTTGCCTTGTGCTGTCAGCGCCAACACCCAGCCCGGGGGGGCGACCCCAGAGCTGTGCAGGGGCTCCTGGTGTGCCAGGAGGGTGAGCGGAGGCTCCGGGCTCTGCCCCAGCGAGCGGCCCCGCAGCCGAGTGACGTGATGCGAGCGGGGGATCGGGATCAATAGGTCACGGCGTGCACTGATGTGCCCCCAGAAAGAAAATCAGCGGAGGATTTGGGGATGGTGGGGAAGATACAAGCATGTATTCAGCCCTTTAATCCCACATGGGCACAAAATCCCGGGATAAAAAAGCCAGAGCCGTTCCTAATTGCTGGCTGCTGTGTACCCGCAGGTGGGTGAGCAAAACCTCTTAGGTGGCCGGGGGGCAGCCACCCCAGTGCCCTCCTGCCTGCTGCGTGGGCACAGCCCTCGGGGAGGGTGCAGAGACCCAGGGCACCCACAGCCCCGCTCAGCGCCCTAAGAACAGCAGCACCCAGTGGTGCTGGGGGTGCTGAGTCCCAGCCTCCATCCCCAGCCCCTCACTGGGAGGGAGGCAGGGGCTGCATCGATGGGAAGGTGGCCAGGGGGCGAGGGAGGGGATCGTGCCCCTCTGCCCCTCTCTCCGAGCCCCCCCGCAGCCTGCCCCCAGCACAGGGCATGGGCGGAGGCCACGAGGATGCTCAGAGGCCGGAGAACCCCCCAGGAGGAGAGGCTGGGAGCTGGGGGTGCCCTGCCAGCGGCTTTCGGGGGGGGCTACGGGGAGGCCGGGGAGGCTCCCCGGGGGAGGGGACCGCGGGGACAGGGCGAGGGGCCACGACGGGGAGCCCCCGCCCGGCCCCGCCCCGGGCCAGCCCCGGCCGTGCCCCTCGCCCGCCGCCCCGGGAGGGCAGGAGGCAGCCTCCAGCCTCCTTCCAGCCTCCCTCCAGCCCCAGCCTCCGCCCCGCCTCCCGCCGCCGTCCCGGCTCAGAGCCTCCCGGCGGCAGCGGGCCGAGAGCTGGCGGAGCGCGGCGGCGGCGCCGGCCGGGGACGCGATGCACTCGCTCTTCAGGAAGCGCAACAAAGGGAAGTACAGCCCCTCGGTGCAGAAAAAGAGGTGAGCGACCCCCTGCCCCCCTCCCCTGCCCCGCCGCCCGCCTGCCGGTGCCGAGCTGCCGGCCCCGGGGGGTGCTGAGAGCCCCGCTTGGGGTCGCGGCCACCGGGGCGCCGAGGTCGGTCCCCGCCGCGGGGCGGTGGCTGCTGCCCTCCCCTTGCCATCAGCTCTTTGGGCTGGCGTGGGGACGAGGATCGGGTGTGCCGGGCATAGAAAGGAGCAGGGCTGGACGTGCCCGTCGGAAGGACGCAGTTAAAATAATAAAAGGGAGCTTCTCCTCCCCGCGAGGACGCACGGCCGCGATCCACCGCGCGCTGGGGCAGAGGGGACTCTGCCCAAAGAGCTTCTTGGGATCGATTTGGTGTTGGGATTGATTCGGAAGATGTCAGGTTCGGTTCAGAGCAGCAGCCTCCCTGTTCCTCCCTGCACCAAGGAGGGGTCCCCAGAGGGGACGGTGCTGCCCTGGCCTGGGAGCCCAGGGGACCAAATGGGTCCCCTCTCTGGGGCCAGGCTGGCTCAGGGGTTGCCAGGTACCCCGTCCCAGGAGGAGAGGGGCGGCCCCGAGCCCCCGATCCCACCGCCGGAGGAAGGTGCGAACGCCCCGCTGCGTCTGCGGAGGGCTTGGCAGGGAGAAGCACCGTGCCTGGGCCCACGGCTTGGGACCCCGAGCAGCGTCGTGGTGCCGGGAGAGGATGGACGTGGGCACCTGCCCCACCATCCCCACCCCTGGGCTGGTGCCTGTGCCCTGGGGTCCCCGGCTGCCAGCTGGGGTCGGTGCCCGCAGCCGGGTGCGGTGGAGGTTGGGGCTCGGGAGGCCGCCCGCCCTGGAGGCTGTGGGGCAGAACGAAACCTCGTGTTTCGGGCTGGGTTGTGCCAGCTGGGGAAGCAGCACGGTGCTGGGGCTGGGCCCCCTCCCTCCCTGCAGCCGGTCCGTGCTTCCCGAGTGTCCACGCACAGCCGGGGGGGGGGGCTGCGCCCATTATCCCCAATTTGTTAATTCCTGCGTTGGAGTTTACAAACACCTGGGAGTCCGGGGAACACTCCCCGCTGTGGGGAAACATCCCCGCCATGGGGAAGCCGGCGTGGGACCGGTTGAACCACTTGCAGGAGAAGGCAGTGGGAGAGGAGCAGCTCCCGCCGCCCCGGCCCGTGCTCCAGGCGCTGCCAGGCTCCCCGCCAGCGCCCGCCCGTGCTGCTGGAAGAGCCGAGCAGGGCTGCCAGCAGCAGCCGAACGCCAGGCTGTGGAAACGGGAACAGGCATTTCAACACCGTGCGCGCCGTCCTGCCTCATCCTGTGTTCGGAGAGGGGCTGTGGGGTGGGCGAGAGCTGAGCTCCAGGGCAGGGGACGAGCCCCGAAGCACCGCGGGGGCAGCACGGCGCTGACCGAGGGCTGGTTTGGGGAGCACCTCCTGCAGTGGCTTGCACCCCGG
Source organism: Aythya marila (assembly GCF_965140915.1). Classification (NCBI taxonomy): domain Eukaryota; kingdom Metazoa; phylum Chordata; class Aves; order Anseriformes; family Anatidae; genus Aythya; species Aythya marila. The sequence continues at coordinate 4,689,376 of NC_139056.1, read as the reverse complement.
CCAGGAGCTGCTGTCCCCGTCCCTGTGGCTTCCCCAGAAGTGGCATTAAACCCTGCAGAGCCATGGAGAGGCAAAGATGATTTGGGATGCTCAGGGTGAGCTGGGCTCCCTGGTGTGCTCGGCCTCGGCAGCACCCATTGCTCCCAGAGCACGTCCCCAGCACCCAGCACCCTTCCCTCCCCCACCGTGCAGGCGATGCTCCTCAGCCCTCATTTTCCATGGTTCTGTCTTCCCGATGCACAAGTGGACAGGACCAGGGCCCAAGTCCCTACACAGAAACATCCCCATCCCCTCTCCATCCCTCCAAAAAGAGACGGGAGGCAAGGGCACCATCCCCAGGAGCCTTGTGAGAGACCCAGCTGCCGGGGCTGGATGTGCCAGGAGGGGCAGGGCTGGGGGTGCAGCATGTAAGTGACTTTTATAGCTAGATAAAAAAGCATTTTGCTGGGTGAGCGGTGCTTGGAGGAGCCAAGCGCTGACCAAGTGGTGGTGCCGGTGGGGTTGTCCCACGCCCCTAGGAAGGCAGGATACAGACGGATGGGGGAGCCCCCCCAGTCACCCTCCCTGGTACCCTTCCCATGCTCTGAAACCAGGAGGTGGGCTCCTCTCTTCCGTGGAGAGCTCGGGAAGCATAAAACACGGGGTGGCTGCGGGATCCCAGGAGACCCAGCGCCCTCCTGCCCGGCCCGGCCCTACCTCGGGGCTGGTGCTGGAGGCTCGGCGGAGGCCCTGGCTGCGGGGCTGACACCGATTTCTGGAGGCTGTTTTGCAGGGCTGGAGTCAGCAGTAATGAATAGACAACCGGTGAGTCAGGGAGCTGCTCTGTATTTATAGCGCAGCGAGCCTCGCCATCGCCTGGCCTATTTTTGCTTTAATTTCCATGCACATTACAATAATATATCGCCATTAATTCAGGGGAAGATAAACATAAGAGCAACAAGCTGGGCTCAGCCTGGCAGCCCTGCTGTCCAGCTCCGCCCTGACGTGTGCGCTGCTCCCAGCTCTGTACCAGATTCCGATCTCTCCCAAACCAGCGTTACGCTAGCTGAAGCCCGGCCCCTTTGTCCTCTGCTCCACCACAACCCCGTGCCAACGCAGCCCTGAGCGGCCCAGGGGCATTAAGGAGGGGACACCGCACACGGGGGCAGCTGCAGCCTGCGGAGGAGGCTGGGAGGGTTTCCCAGCACAGCCCCCAAGCTGTCAGCACAAACGGGAGCTCTCCCGGGGACCACGTTCATCCAGCGCAGTTGAAACTCCACAAAATGTCCATATGAACACCCTTAATTAGGGGTGTGGGTGAGCTCCCCTCCTCGTTTGAATAAGGAAGGAATCAGAGAAGCCAAAGGGGCCACCAGGCCGGCTGTCACCCTGCCCACGTCCAGGCACCCGCGCCACGGGGAGGTTTGCTCCAAGCAGCTCCAAGCAAAGGCACAGCCTTGGAGGGGGAGAGGGGAAAAAAACAAACAAACAAACAAAAAAAAAAAACAGGGGTCACATCACTGCTAGGGAAGGGGGTGCAAATTTCGGCACAATCAGAGACCTGAGCGGGTGCACGGGCTTTTGCTCGAGCACCTCGGTCGGGGTTTGGCAGGCAGACCTTGAGCACCCTAAAGGAACTGGGCGTTGGTGAGCCGAGATGCAGCCCTGAAAAGCAAATGCAGACGGTGTTTCATGGTGGGCTGCGAGGCTCGGGAACGTGCTGACAAGGCGAGAGGCTGAATGTGTTGGTAGGGGGCGGTGGGCAGTGACGGTCCAGGCTAGAATTTGTCTTGGAAACCAGTGCCCCTCAATGCAGCCTCCCCGGGAGGAGTTTTCAGCAGCCAAGTTTCTGCCTCCTCAAAGCAATCACCGTATCGCTCTGAAAAGCTGGGGACAGGGGGTCCCCTGCTCCACGAGATGCTCACGCACCCCAGAGGAGTCTTTGGGCTCTTTCCACTGGCACTGCAGGGGAACACCGAGCACCTCCAGGCAGCTCTCAGTGAAGCTGGAAGCCTCCCAAGCCTGGTGAGCCACAGCAGAAACATCTTCTCTCCCTGAAGAGCAAGAGAACGGCTCCAACGCTTTCCCTGATACAAGTTTCATCAACAGATGCTCGAGTGTGGAGCAGCTGCCTCCTCCCTGCTCCCCAGCTGTGAGAAACCCGGAGCAAACCCTCCCCTCGCCCTGGAATCATCCCCGCTCCTTTGCCCTGGCCAGGCCATCCCGCGGCCTCTCTGAAACAGCAACAGGGCTTTTGTCAAACACAGCTTTTCATGAATGCTATCATTTTTTCCTTTGTGACCAGAAAAGTCCTTGGAAATGTTAAAGTTCTTCAGAAATGGCAAAGCCAGTTTTTCCAGGGATTTTTTTTTTTCTTTCTCCTTTTTCAGGACAAAGCCCTCACTGTTTGGGCCTTGCCTCACCTTTTTCTCTGCAGGCTCCTTGCCATGCCCAGGTCCCGGGCACCTGGGCCAGGTCCCCTGGGAGGTTTCTATCACCTTTCCCCCTCCCAAAGCCCCAGCAGGTGCCAGCCCTGCCAGGCTCTCGCATGAACTGGAGACAGCAAACCTCTCCTGCTGCCTGCACCGGGTAAGGCGATGCCTGGAGAGCAGGGTGATGCCCACATCGCACCAGAGCGTGCTCCTGCTCGCTGCAAGCAAGCGCTGCGGAGCCTCTCTGCATTTCCTCTTCCCTGCCCAAGCACTGCACCTGTACTTCAGCAGCAAGCTCTGGATTATTGGGCAAATCGTCCACCCTGGCACAGGAGAATGGGGCACATCTCACCCCAGTGCATCAGCCCCATGCCAGCTGTCCCAGTGGGGCCGTGAGGATGCTCCCGGCAGAGGCGGTGCCCAGCTGAAGGCTGACGGCTGGGTCCCGATGCAGGAGATGGGCTGTGCTGATGCGGAGCCCTCTGAGCTCTGCGGTCACCAGATCCCCAGCAGCAGCTTGGAAAGCCTCGGCTGATGTGCAGCATTGCCACGGATCCCAAGCCAGCCCTTGCTTAACGTTATGTCCTTCATACAATTTGGAAGCTTCTTCAGCACAATCAAAACCAGAGCTAGAAAAGCTCCGAGCCTCTTCAGTCGGTTGGGATGGCTTTTGCAGCCCCGCTATCAATCCACTCAAACCCCAGAGATTCATCCCCGGGCTCTCTCAAAGACACAGGGACTGCACCGGCCTCTGCGCAGCCAGGCTGCCAGCACGGGGTGAGCCGGGACCCGGCAGCAGAAGCCAACACTCGCCCTGGCAAGCAGCGGTGACAGACACAAGCCACCACCCCGCTCAGCACCATTCTGGTGATGAAGCTTCTATAAAAAGAAATATCAGCACAAACCCTGCCCACGCCAGAGCTTCTCAGGGAAGCGCAAGCTTCCGTGGATCTGTCAAACAGCACCAGCCTGCAGGGGCGCGGCTTCAGGTGGGGAGGAACAAGCCTGGGGCTTTTTTTTTTTTTTCCTATTGAAAAAGGCAGGATGTGTGGCAGGCACCTGTTCCGAAACTCAGCACCAGTGCTGGGAGGAATTTGGACAGACCCGGCTGGCCAAGCTCTTCTTCCCCAGCGCCACATCGGAAAGGCTGTGAGCACCGGAGTATCCTCACCACAACCATGTGTGGCCCCTGAGGACCCTGTACTGTTCCCAAGGGCACATGTCCGGGGATGCCACCACGAAGCCCTCCCCAGGGACTGGCTGCTCACACTGTGCTGGGGTGGCCGAGCCCCCAGGAGGGACCAGGGGCTGCTGCAGGAGCCCCCACGCAGCCGGGACGCTGCGACCCTGCCTGGACCCTGTCCCCCTGCCCTCCGGGGAGCAGCTTGTGCAGGAGCCACAGGGCTCCTGTAACGGCAATTAGCATTTCCAAGCGCCGTATAAAGATTAATTCCGCCACCATGTAATGAGGTCATTAAGGCTCATTATCCCCACTCGATAAATGATTGGGATCGGAGCGAGCCAAGGCTTCAGCGATGGCTTTGGTCCACAAGGCAAAGCAGGCACAGCCAGGCTGCAGCCAGCTGTGGGCTCCGCCAGTGCTTGGGGGCACAAAACCGGGTGCTGGTGCTGTGGATGATCACTGGCCCAGCCCCATGGGGCGATGCCAGCAGCTCTGCGGGGGAGATGCTGCGGTGCTCCAGCCCCAAGTGCTGCTGCTCTGCCGGTGGGGCGCGGAGCCAGCCGGGACCTCGCAGCTTCTTGGCACGCAGCGATAATGCAGCCCAAGTGACAGAGGAGATGAAATGTTTAAAATAACCACGGCAATGAAAACACAGTGGCACGGGCCGTTCCGTGCATTAGCAGGAGCATTTGCTCCAGCTCAGCCGTCTCTGCTGGGCACAGTTGGCTGGCCCCACGCAGTCCCTCGCTGATGTGAAGCAGAGCAGGCGGCCGGCTCTGCACCTTGCCAGGGAGAGGCTGGCACCCCCCTCACCCTGCGCACGCAGAGGAGGGAAGGAGAAACCCTGCCTAGCAGGAGGTGAAGTGCCCAAGCTCAGATGCAGCCTGCGCTGCCCCGTCCCCTTTTATTTGGTGTAAATTCCGTGCACCTCTTTGCAGAGCAGATGTCTCCAGAGGGAGGCAGGGCTGCTGCAGGCAGAGCGCTCCGTACGAGTGCTGGGGAGGGCAAATGCTGCGTGGAGGGGCTGGGGGTGCTGGGGCAAAGCGACTGGGGACGGTGTGTAGCTGAGCCCTGCGCTGCGAGCGGCCCTTCTGCTCCTCGTGCCAAGGGAGGGTCGGGCTTGGCAGCGGCATCGCTCCCATTGCTGCCGCGCTGGGAAGGCCCCGGCCACCGCCCCCCTCCTGGCAGAGCGGCGTTTTGGAGTGTTTTGGAAAGTGTTGGAAAGGCAGCAGTGAGTCACGCGCAGCTGCAGCGCCGGGCGGGCTCGGCTGGCCCCCGGCCATGTGGCAGGGCCACAGCGTGCCAAGAGCAGCCCCCCATGGGGCGACGAGCTCCTCTCCCTCTCCTCTTCCTCCCCAGCATCTCCAGCAAAGAGCTGACCGAGCTCATAGAGCGCCTGCAGAAAAATGCTGACCAGGTGGAGAAAAACATCGTGGAGACCGACTCCCGCATGCAGAATGTGAGTACGAGCCGCGGCCCCACGCCCACAGGCTCCTCCAAGCACGCAGACCCCCTTGGGGGTGGCAGAAGGGACCCAAAATTTCCTCCTGCCCCCCAGCCACCCTGCCCAGCGCTGCAGCCCAGCAGCATGGGTGGGGGACACCGTGCCTGGCACCCACCCCACAGCGGGCTGGATGCTGCCACTGTCCCCTTTGCGATCGTTTCTCCCCCCTCTCCGCCTGCCCAGGACTTGCACAAGATCAAGGCCTGCCAGCAAGCTCAGTACAAGGAGCTCACGGCTCAGAAGCTCACCGAGTCGGACAAGCTGCTCTACGTGCTGGATGGGGACGCGGCCATCGCCAGGCACATGAAGCACCCCCAGGGGGACATGATCACAGAAGAGTGAGTACTGGGGGGGGGCACAGCCCTCTCCGGGGACTCGGAGAGACAGCAGCCCCCACGCACACCCTGTGGCCGTCCCCGGGCACCTATCGAGCTGGGACCACTGCTCTCCAGCTGTGGATAAAGTGCTGGGCAAAGCACATTGGGGCGACATCTGCCCCCTGCCCCGAGCTGGAGGCGTTGCTGAGAGCCTTGGCATGGGACAGGCACGCGGAGCCTTTGCCCTTTTGCTCCCCAGCTCATTGCTCAACGCCTGCCCAGCCGAGTTACTCGGCCAAGGTCCCCAGGGTGCTGCCTCTGCCGGGGCTGGCAGGGGATGACCTCCAGCTAATGGCAGGCCCGGTCCATGCCCACGGGCTGCATCCTACCTCGTCCTTCCCTTCCCGCAGCATCCGGCAGCTGAAGGAACGAGTGGCAAACTTACGTGTGAAGCACGACCAGATCTACAACTTCTCCCTGCAGCACATTGAGCCCCAGGTCAACTGGTCCACGGTGATCGAGGAGAAACAGGTACTGAGGGAGGCATCAGTGCCCCTGCCTGGGGTCTTCTGTCCCAGCGTGTGCCTGTTGGCTCCCATCCTGCTACCACACTGCTGGTTTCCCAGTAACTGCCCGGCGGTCACGGGAAGGCTGCTGCCAGGGCCCCCCTTGCCTTCTCCTCCAGATGCTGGAGGCTCGGCCTCTTCCCTGGCTTGCCACCCCCGAGCCTCCACCTGCTTTGGTCCGTGGTGCACGGTGGTTTGCAGCAGCGCTGCTGCATCACCTCCACCTCTCAAAACCCCAAATCCAGCTTGTGGTGCTGGGATGGGGGAGCACAGCCCATGCCAGCCTCTGCGTCCCTCAGCACAAGCCAGCAGAGCCTGTCCAAGCCCAGCGCCGCTCCTGTCCAACCTCTGGTGGCCAAGAGGAGCCAGGTTGTGGCCACCATGCCCCATTGTCCCATCCTTAATTCCCCCCCCCCTTGTGTGCTGCAGGACGCGCTATGTGGCAAGGGCTTCGGGACTGACCTGCCGCTGGTCAACAGCCAGGTAGAAGAGCACAACATCTTCCACAATGAGGTCATGGCCATCGGCCCGCACGTCACCAAGGAAGGCACCAAGGTCAGCTCGGCCACGCCGTGTCGGGGTGGGGGGGGACAGGCAGCTGGGTGGGTGCCCAGCCCTGCTCCTGACCTCGGAGCTGAGCATCCTGCACCGGCCCTAGCTTAACGAGGAGGCAAAGGCCATAAAATCCCCATCCCCATCCCTCACACACCCTGCCTCAACCACCCTCCTGACTGTCGCCTTTCTCCTCCTGTTACCAGGAATACGTGAGCGACCTGCAAACCAAGTACCAGAAACTGCTGGTAGGAGACCCCTGGGATGGGGGGCTGGGGAGGGGACGAGCCCCTTGCAGCCGCGCTGTGGGGTGGGGAACGGAGCGCGGGGCTCAGCTCTCCCCTTACCCTCCCAGGCCAGCTCGCAGCAGCGGCAGCAGGACCTGAACGCGCTGCAGGACTACATGCAGCGCTGCACCAACAAGCTCTACTGGCTGGATCAGCAGGCGAAGGACCGCACGCACTACGACTGGAGTGACCATAACCTGGACTACCCAAGCCGGCGCCGCCAGTACGAGGTGGGTGCACGCTCACCCCTTCTGCCTCGGTTTCCCCACTCCGTCAGGGAGCACTTCGAGACCTCCAGGGGACAGAGCAGTAACGCTGGTCCTTGCCTCCCACCAGAAATAAAGCAGAGAGGGAACCCGGCAGTGTAACCACTGTAGGGCCTACTTACTTATTTTCCCTTTCACTGAATAACACTTAGTTTCTTCTCCAAGTCTTCTCTGCCTTTACGAGAGAGGTGATGTTTATTAACATCACTCCTGGGGGAAAATATTGCAAATTAAATTCTATCCCCGGTCTGTGTTCTGTTAGCTAAGGTGTTTACTCACAGCACCTATTTGTCTATTCAAAAATGCCAGTGCGTGTGCGTGCCTGAATTTTGCACATGTAAATAATTACATATTTGAGTAATTCTGTGACATAGGACATACATTACACACCTGTGGTGGGTGATAGGGGAATGTTTTATGAGTTCTTACACAGAAGAGTGGGTGTCTCTTGCACATCGTGCCACTGCCAGAAGAAATCACGTTGTGACAAACACTTCCTGGTCTCCCAGAGCAGGTTGTTCTCCAGGCAAACAAGTTGTCAGACACGAGCCATAATCAAAACTTAAAATGGGTGGAAGGAACCAGTAATTTCAGCACTGAGTTGTCACGATGCTCTCCTTTAGCTCAGTGTTAGCTTGGCAAAAATCTCACCTTCAGCGACATCTGCAAGGAAAGGAAAAATGAAAGCTGCAGTAGGGGAACACCGTGCTTTTGGTCTTGTTCGGGCCCTCACAGCCAGGACTAACCCAGGGTCCCCTCAGAATCATAAGATCATTAAGGTTGGAAAAGCCCTCCAAGATGGTCCAACCATCCCCCTACCACCGTCACCCACTAGACCATGTCCCTAAACCCCACATCCAACCTTCTGCTGGTGTGGGCATCAACCAGCACCCCGCCTGTCTCCTTCCAGAACTTCATCCATCGGAAGCTGGAGGAGAAGGAGGAGGCCATCAACAAGCTGCACGCGGACGGGGACCAGCTGCTGGCCCAGAACCACCCCGGCAAGAACGCCATCGAGGTGAGCGCTGGGGCTGCTCTCCAGCCCCCTGGGGCACTCCAGCGTGGGACCTCCAGCGGGAAATACCTGCATGTGTGTGGGGGTCTGGGGGAGTGGGGAGAAAACCCAGTAGCTCTTCCCACCCTCCCCGTTCCTCTGGCGATTGTCTTGGGCTAGCCTCAAGGGACAAATTGCGTTGTCACATTCCACCTCCGATGGCAAGGTGGACATCAGGCTGTGGGACCTGCTGCCTCCTTCCCCACAGTCCCATCACAGCACCCCAGCTTTGGGCTAGCTTTATGGCATTGCTGCCCCAGCTCTGAGCCAGGAGCCTCTGGGGGGGGCTTGCAGCCCCTCGGGGTCTGGTTGCTTGGGGCGGGTGCTGCTGCTTTTGGCCTGTCACACGAAGCACTGAGGCCGCGCGGTGTTACAGGCGCACATCGAGGCAGTCCATGCCGACTGGAAGGAGTACCTCAACTTCCTGATCTGCGAGGAGAGCCACCTGAAGTTCATGGAGGACTTCCACAAGGTACCAGAGCCTGGGGGCCACGAGGCGCTGCTGGGCCAGAGAGATGCCAGTGCAGTACTTGCTTGGCCACAGCTCCTCATAGGATCATTAAGGTGGGAAAAGCCCTCCAAGATCACCCGGTCCAACCACCCCCCTACCATCATCACCCACCAAACCATGTCCCTAATCACCACGTCCAGGCTTTCCTTAACACCCCCAGGGACGGTGATTCCACAACCTCCCTGGGCAACCCGCAAACCACCTCCCCACCCTTTCTGAGAAGAAATTTCCTCCAATTTCCAACTTTTGCCACCTCGCCGCCCCCCGGGAGCGGAAGGGCTCTGTGTGGGACCTGCACCTGCAGCGCTGCCTGCGGGGAGCGCGCGCGAGGGCCGGGTGCTGCAGACAGATGGCTGCCCGATAAACCGCATCTGGCAGCCGGGGAGGCTCCGCGGGGAGCAGGTCGGGCCGGATTCCTCTCCCACAGCCTGGGCGGGTTGAGGACGTGACGAGGCTCCTGCCAAGGTGGAAGCGGGGTGCCCAGCCCAGGCACTGCCTCTCGTGGGCTCCCGCTCAGCCCCCGCTGGGAGAAGCCCCCCGTTCTGCGCTGGCACTGGGGACAGCACCACCCTGTCCACCTGGAACCCAAATGGAAGGCGGGGAGGGCAGGGAAAGCTGCACTGAACAATGCAAAAAGCAGGCTGCCCCATTATTTTTGCCTGCAGCAGTCTTTCCCTAGCTCCCCTGTCGCAGACAGCAACTCCTCGTCCTTCTCCATGCCCTTGTGAGGCTTTTGCTGCCCACACCGCCTGGCTGGGGCGTTCCTGCTGCGGGCACCTCTGGGCTGTGCCTCTGCTCCAGCAGGGGAGGGATTTTCCGGGGATTTCACCAGGGATTTCACCTTTCAACAGTTTCAGAAAGATGCCAAGGACGCCCAGGATCTCTTGAAGAAGGTGGATACAGACCTGGACCAAAAATACAGCCCTGAGTTCAAGGACAGATACCAGCTCGAGTCGCTGCTCAGGGAGCTGGATGTGAGTACTGCTGGAGGCAGGACCAGGGGGTGCCGGAGCATCCCCATGACACCCATGGGTGCTGGCCCTGCCAGGGCAGGCACCCAGCCCTTGCTGCTGCCTCCCTGTGTCCAGCTCTTCCCCCTCCTTGAGCTCGAGATTGCCTCTCCCACAGCAACGTAATTGCTCACTGGGCTGGTTTTTATTTGTTCTCTCACTGAGCCGGTGCTCGTTAAGGGCGGGAGCATAATTAGACCCGCTGCTGGAGGAGCTGGTGGGATGAGCTGTGGGGTCACCTACTGGGACCTGTCTGTGCTGCAGCACATCCCGGGGTGCCAGGAACCCCCCCTCTCTTCCCAGCCCAGCAGCCGCTGCAGGATACCCCCCTGCACAGCCAGCTACAGAGCAACCCCTGCAGAGCCTTTCCAAGGGGCTAATTAGAGCTAATTGCTGGGGATGGGGCTATCCATAGACTACACAAGCAGGGGATGCCTGTGGCTGGTGCCACAGCACGGTGACCACACAAACACAGCCCCCGTCCTCAGCCTGGCCCTAAATGCAGCGGGGGGTCATGCTTGGCAAAGGACCACAGCAGCCATGGTATGAACTCTTCCCCAGCTGGGAGGGTGCAAAAGCTCATCCCTCTCCCTCCTTCCCACATCTCTTTGGTTGTTCCTCCATGCCAGGACCAGGAGAAGGCCTTGGACAAGTATGATGCCGTGGTGCGGTCGCTGCAGGAGCGCAGCCAGCACGTCCTGCCCCTGCGGCACCGCCGGCAGCCGCCACCGCAGCCCGTCCCCGTGGAGGCTCTGTGCGAGTACGAGGGCGAGCAGGTACCAGCCCGCCGGGGGCTTCTCGGGGGTGCCGGGGCCAGAGGTGACACCCGGTGAAGGAACGGGCTCTGCAGGGACAAGGCGAGCAGGTTGTGCAGCTGGGGAGGAGCGGGATGGGGCCGGGGGAACGCAGAGACACGGTGCTTGTCACACCCCCTCCCTGGTATTGCGACAGCTCGGCCCCATCACATTCCCACACCGGGATGGTGACGACATCCAGGCGTGTTTCTGACCAAATTCACTCCCAGCACCATCCCTCTGGTGCAGTCAGGGCACATCCATGTCCCCAGCACCCAAGGGTGCTGTCCCTGCATGTCCCGGCCCTGCTGTGAGCAGAGGCACGGCTCAGAGCCGGGCACTGCAGGGAGGGAGCAGCAGGGCAGGAGGTCTCTGCACGGGGCAGATGCTGGGTGGTGCCGCGCGTGGAGTGGGGTGGGAGGCACATCCTGACCTGTGGCCACTGCCCGTTCCTGTCCCCTAGGGCCAGATAACCCGCGGAGCCCACTACACCCTGCAGAAGAACAGCGGGGACGTCTGGGAGGTGACAGACAGCACTGGAGACGCCATCAGCGCCCCGGGCGTCTGCTTCATGATCCCCCCTCCGGACCCGGAGGTGGTAGCGCTGGCAGACCAGTACGTGCAGCTCAGCCAGGACAGATCCTTCTGCTGCCACCACAGCCTCTGCCCTCCCCATCCCTCCATCCACATTCCCCTCCTCGGGGGGGGGGCATCCCTTTGGAAAGTGTTCACAGGATCAAGGGGTGCAGGCAGGCACCTCGGCTGCCCCCCTGCCACCAGGCTGCAGGGCACCCCTGGTTGGGTTTCACCCCCCACCTCCGCAGCCAGGACGGGTGCTGGGGGGCGAGGGGCCGGCTCTGACCCCTGCCCCGCGCTGTCCCGTTTTGCAGAATCGCTGACAGCTTCGTGAGCGTGAAGGAGAAGACTGCCAACTGCAAGAACATCCTGCAGCAGCGCTACGAGGGGCTGAAGGCCGACAGCATCGGAGGTGCGGCTCTGCCTGGGCAGCCTTTAGCTCATCCCTCCCCAGGCACTAGAAGGGGGGGGCTCTGCCTTATCCCCTCAACCACCAACCCCGCGATGCTGTGACACTCATCTGCCCAGGAGATGAGGGTGGAGCACAGCACGCACACACACTGCTCCAAACCCCAGGATTAGAGCAACATAAAGGTTGGAAAAGACCTTCAAGATCAAGTCCAACCATGAGCCTGACCTCCTGAGTCTGATGCATAAACCCTATCCCTTAGTGCCACCTCCACTCATCCCAAATACCTGCAGGGAGGGGGACCCCACAGGAACAGGACAGCCCCGTCCAGTGCTCCCTTGGGCTCTTACTGGTGGCTGGTTCACACCCATGGCTGAAATGTTGGGCTGCTGCTTGGTTGTGGTGAGAGGACATCACCAACAGCTTCCCCCCTGTTCAGGGTCCCCAGGCAGCTAGGACACGTGTGGGGCTGGAGCAGCCAAGTTGTGGTCACAGCGGGCAAGGAGCCGAGGAGGACATGGGTTTTGTTCTGCATGGTGGGACTGAGCTGGCTCTAACCTGCTCCCTTCTCCTCACCCAGACGCTGCATCAGTTCAGGGCCGCCAGCTCCTGGCAGGGCTGGAGAAAGTACACAGCGACCTGGACAAGCTGGAGAAAGCAATCACGGCCAACCTCCGCCCGCCCCTGGAACAGAGTCGGGCTGTGCAGGACAGCACCGAGCGCTCCAAGGACCTGAAGGTATGAAGCAGGGGGGTGGTGCTGCACAGGGACCCTGCTCCAAATGCCAAGGTCACCCCCAGGGGGCTCCGTGGTGGTCTTCAGGGTGCTGTAGGTGCTCCTGGAGCATGAGGGCATGGAGCAGTGCCACCACCACCAGCAGCTAAAGAAGAAACACAGCCCAAACACTTAAGCTCCAGGGCACTGCTTCTCCCTGTGCACAGCTCAGCACCTGTCCCGCTAAACTCCAGTGCTGTAATGTCCTGCTGCCTTCCTCTCCTCCTGACCCCTAATTAGGCCAGGCTCCCTGCCACAAACCTCCCTTGTTTTAGGAGGAAATTCGGTTCCTGGTTACATCACCGGCCAAGGGCTGTGTCAAAAGCCAAGTGCCACCACAAGTGAAAGCAAATTGCTCCAACTGCCTACAGCGCTCTGCTGTCCAGGCGAGAAGTCATCCTTCAGGGCGCAGAGCCCAGGGATCCAGATGAGCCCAGCACATTTCCAGCAGAGCTGGAGCTGCTGTGAACCAGCCCCCCCAGCCAGAGCTGCCTTGTGCCAACACTCCCTAAGTGCTAGCAAGCTTGCCCCAACAGAGCTGGATACAAACTCGGATAGAGAATATCCTCGTGCTCTCCACGGGCTGAAGGGCACCGGCCACCAAATGCAGACCTCAGCCCTGCCCTCCCTTCTTGCATCACACGGCTGCAGGTCAGCCGGTTTCTGCTGTAGCCACCAGGTCCTGGTTCAGTTGCTACAGAGGTTGTGTTTTTCTCCTGCAGAACATTACCAATGAGGTCCGTCGCATTGAACCAGAGAAAATGAGGAAGATCCAGGAGTGCGAGGTGTTCATTGAATCTGTGCCGAACACTGGCAGCGCCACCTTGGTGAAGAACAAGGTGGAGAACACCACCAAGAAGTACGAGCGCGTGGTTCAGCTGCTCAGCGCCGCCCAGGAGAAGTAAGTCACGGCCTGAGCCTGGTATGCTGCAGGAAACTGGTGCAGGTGTGCTTCAACACCTTTGCTCTTGTGTCCATGCAGAGTTGAGGTGGCCACGCACCTCGAGAAGAGCCTCCAGCAGGGTCGAGACCTGCTGTCCACGTATGAGAACAAGCTGGTGACAGATGACACTGTGCCAGAGGATTTGCGCGTGATAGATCGCAAGAAAGAAGAGCTGCTGGTGAGTGCCATCTCCAGCCACTTTTCTACCCTATTGCTGTGCTCCCCACACAGAAACACCTTCGGAGAGCTGTGGGAGTTGCTGCTCAAGTCACAAACGTGAGGCAGCAGGTGAAGGGACAGGCTGCCCCAGCTGGGACCTCACCTGACTGCAGCGATGCCCACAGCCGAGCAGAGGCAGCTTCTCCTCGGGTTTCCTGCCAGGTGTAGCTCAGCAGGTGCTCCCATGGGAGGAGAGGAACCTATGCAAAGACCTTAAACACAAACCGTTCCCATCCCCAAAGCAGAAAGCAAATGCTGGTTGAGTATTTCTGATTTAACTAATGGGCAAGCAGAGAAGCAAAAGATATGGTGGTCTGGGGAAAGCAATGCAGGGGCCTGGTACAGAAAAGGGCTGGACCTGTCAGCGTGCTGGGAACAGTTATCTTGGAAAGGAAAACCTGTTGATCTGGCAATCCTTCTGCTAGAAAGGCCAAGAACTGGGCCACAATTTCACATCCTTCTTCAGCTTTTTCATCAAGGCCTCGTGTTTAGACTGGCATGCAAGGGCTTTCACAGCTCCTTCCGGAGCTGCTGCACCCACAGGCACGGGGTAACCCAGGGGACTTGCAGGAGGAGCACCCAACGTTTCACACACAGTATGCTTGCTTCTAAAGATTAACAGAGAAGGGAGAGCTCACTTTTCTCCCCAGCTGGTTTACCAGGCAGCTCTGCTTACAGTTCAGCTCTAACTTGCTTTTCTCCAGAACTTGCAGCACTGCTGCAGCTCAGCCAGTCCTTAGCATCATCTGCAGCTCCAGCACAACAGCTTGAGTCGAGGGGGAGCAGTGATGAAAGTCTGGCACTTGTGCAGCTCCAGAGAATTTCTCTCTCCTGCTTTTTCCACAGGCCATGGGCTCCGAGCTCCAATCCAAAAGGTTCCTGCTCAATGAAGCAGAGCAGAACTTGCTAAGGACAAAGACGTGCTCCAACACCCTGGCCAGCAAGTTCCAAGAGCACTGCCCTGACATCGAGCGGCAGGAAGCAGAGCTCTACAAACTCAACCAGCGCTTCAACAACCTCAGCAAACAAATTGACCACAGGTAAGACTCCATGACAGCATCTAGCTAGAACTGGACCAGCCTGGAGAGCTGGGATATCTACAGTAGAGCAGCATCTGGAAGAGGCATAGCACAGTCTAGGAACAAGCAGTTGCAGAAGTGCTTCCAGGGAGGACTAAGGAGGAAGCAATAAAGGCTCTTGGCATGCACTGGGTAGGTGTGGGCAGCCTCTAGGAGGAAGTGCTCTTGCAACAGAGATGGGGACTTTGGCAAGAGCAACTGCATTGGCCACTGTGTGGATGCAGTAAGAGTGCCTGAGCTGTCATCACCCACATCTGCCTCTGCCCGGATCATGTCACATCTTGTACCTTCTTATCTCACTAAAGGCTTACACCCAGTATTCAGCATCCTCCTCATTCTCCCTGCGGTCGCCCCGTGACTCCTTTCTCCTTTGATTTCTGCTTCCTTTTATACCAACCATGTGGCACCAATTCCTGCAGAAGAGTGGGGTGGAGAACGACTGGCTCAAACCTGTGTCTTCAGGGAATGGGGGAAGGGGAAGCGGGACCTGTTTGCAGAAGACAACAGATGTACACTAGCACTGACATTCAGCTGATTTCCCCTACAGAACGCAGACCCTACAGAAAGCCAGGAGTGCCTATTCCAACTACCGCACCAACTATGACAAGATCAACCAGTTCCTTTGCAACATACCTAACTACGAGCCGCAGGAGACGGACAACATCCAGCAAGTGGAAGTGAAGCTGAAGAACCAAGTGGTAATTCTTCACAAGAGCCCTGGGCTACATGGGGGAGAGGAAAAGGAACACAAAAAGATAATTAATAGATTTAGACAGCTTCTGCACATAAAATGGAGAAGTGTACAGTCCTGCTGGCTTTACCTATTTTTACATTGTAAGGTCCCATTCTCCTGTCTGTGACTTGTTTGTATGTAGCAAGGCAGCTCTAGGAGGTTGCAATTCTCAGTGTTGTAATTCCAAAGTTAACCCTCACAAAGGCTTAACAAAGCTTTTGGGCTTGGCATTCCCTCTGACATGCATCTCCACACATCCTAGGCGCTCCTCGGTGACATCGCAAGCAAGGAACAGGAGGTGCAGAAGGTCTCCACCACAGCTCAGCAATACCAGCAGGCAGTGAAGGTAAGAACTGCAATTCTGCCAGTGGGAGAATTCTTCACGTCCTACAGAGAGCTGCCTAAAGAAGGCTTATGAAGCCTAGTGCCCTTGCCCAGACAGCTGAGGAGCCAAACCCAGGTGATGTGTGCTCTAACACTGAGACAGCCTGGCCGTAAGCCAGGGTTTGCTGCCTGTGAAAGGAGGGTTTCCACTCCACGCCCACTATCGGTGCGGTACCTGGCAAGTCTGGGCACACAGCTCCGGTCACTGGGCTGCAGGACAGGCAGCACCCGCCTCACACCCTGCCAGGACGTTCTGCCAAAGCGCTCCAGGTCCCCCCGCCCTCAGCAACTCGCCCAAACCCTGGGCCAAGGGAGGACGTCCTGAAAGTCAGGGTCCAGGAGGGATCCACTCACGAAGGGGACCCAGTAATCTCACCTTTCTCTTGGGAACCTCTTCCCGCAGGACTACGAGCTGGAAGCGGAGAAGCTACGGTCCATCCTCGACCTAGAGAGTGGCCGGAACGGGTACACAAGCAAGAAGCCCAGGCTCCAGTCTCCAGCCGCAAAAGTAAAAGAAGAGGTAACTAAGCAGTAGCCTACAGAGAGCTAAAGCAGATGACAGCTTTATAGGACCAACAGGGATTTTTCAAAAAATTGTTTTACAGTCAGCAGCCTTGGCCCCATAGGGGACTGCGGGGGAGGGCAGAAGACCAGGGGAGGAAGGAATTTTTCATTGTTCTGAGGCCATTGATTTCTGGGGATGGGGTGGCTGGAATGATGGAGGGAAAACACCAGATTTAGCACTTCTTTCTGAAAGGAAGCACTTCCTTTTCCACAAGCCAAAATCCTGAAAACATTTCTCCACTCAAGACTTTCAACCAGGGAGTGAGATGTTGCTGCCACAGACAGCATCCTAGAAATAAATACTTATGGAGAGGGCAGGCCACAAGCCACATATTTACGCTGGATCTGTTTGTGTAAAACCCATCTCAAACTCATCCTGCCTATCGAGGCAAGCAGCGAGAAGTGTCCACCTGGTTCTTCCTTGGTTGGATCTCTTTTTGCAAGTCTCAAGTAGGAAATATTCAGTCTAAGGAGGTGAGATTACTGTAAGTGTGCACACGTGAAAAAAAACCACCCATACTCCCCCAAAGCTGGTAGGAAGGGTTTAGAAAAGCACCCAGCGTTACTGCTGTAGGGCCTGGCCATTGTTTCTGTTCAGCAAGTCTTGACCAAACACCTCTGGCTCCAGCTTGGCTGAATGCATCTTTTTTCTCGTAGGAAGCTGTTCTGGCAGCCAAGTTCACCGAAGTAAATGCTGTGAATAAACAGAGGCTGCAGAACCTGGAATTCGCTCAGAACCTCCTGCGGCAGGTAACTGAGGGCCAGCCAGCACGTGCTGCACGTGGGGAGGCTCCAGAGGGTCAGCGTGCTGTGGCTATTGGCTTGGGTCTCTGCTTGCAGCTGGTAGATGGATACGACACAGCTCCAACAGGCTGTGGCAGCGTGATCCTGAAAGAATATTTGTGTACACGATATACACGTGTTTTTGCTATTACAAGTTGAACTGGAAACAAATGTAGCTGGATTTCCTGCCCCAAAAGCCCATCAGCCAGCAGACTCAATCAGTTTGCCAGGAATTGGGCACACGACCTCTCTGCATTTTCCAGTCCCCACAGCAGTATATTCCCCTCATCCTCAGAAGCTCCATGTCATTTTTAACACTTTCTTTTTGCCCAGGCCAGAATTTGTGTCCCTCATGGCTCAAAGCTTTGCTCTGTCAGCAACTGGCATCACTGAGAGCAATTTTCAGGCTGGAAATCCAGAGAGCAGCTCAGGAGAAGCCTGTTTGCCAACGTGCTCTGTTCAGTGTTGGCAGCAGGCAGCCTCCATTAGCCCAGATTAACATCCTCCTGTGGTTTTGTTACAGGAGGCACAGAAGATAAGCACCGAGTATGATCATTTGGTAATATTAACTACACGCTTTTTTTCTCCCAACAACAGCAACCAGATGTTCAAGTAACACAAGAATTTGTCCAGACCAAGAAGTCTGGAAGGCCCATGGAAGAAGTCTGGAAGTTGAAGAAAGAGCTGGAGGATGAGACGCAGCGTCGGCAACAGCTGGAAGCCGAGATCAAAGCCATTCAGAACAACATTGTCCACCTGCAAAACCAGAAGCCCCAAGAAACAGTAGTTAAGAAGGAACTGGTGAAGAAAGTGCCTGACCCCCAGCTGGAGGAGAGCTTCCACAAGCTGCAGCAAAATCTAGCAGAAGAGCAGCGAAAGAACCAGGTGCTCCAGGATGAGCTGGAGGCCCTTAAAATCAGGCTGCGTGTTCTGGAGCACGAGAAGAGAGAAGGAGGGCAGGAGTACATAGTGAAAGAGGTGTTGCGCATTGAACAAGACAAGGCTCAAGCTGATGAAATCCTGAGGCTCAAAGAAGAATTGGAAGAGCTCAGGAGGCAGGAAGGAACCAGAGAGAACGAGGTCAATATGCTACGCCAACAAATCGCTGTGCTGTCCAGCGAGAAGAACAAAGAGCAGGAGAAAGTAACGGAGAAAGAGGTGCTGAAGCTGCAGAATGATCCCCAGCTGGAGATGGAGTTCCGGATGTTGCAAGAGAACAAGCAGAGGGAGAGTGCCCTTAGGCAGAAGCATGAGGAAGAGCTCAGCTTCCTCCAGGAGAAGCTCAAACGCCTTGAGAAAGAACGGGCCATCGCTGAGGGCAAAATTACTGTCAAGGAGGTGCTGAAGGTGGAGAAAGACCTGACCATTGAGAGAGAGGTGAACGAGCTCCGGCGCCAGTACGAAGATGAGAAATCCAAGGGTCGTTCCAACGAGCGGGAAAAGGCTGAGCTGCTCAGGAAGATCCAGCTGCTGGAGGAAGAGAACGCCAAGGTGGTTGTACAGGAGAAGGTGCGTGAGATTGTGCGCCCAGACCCTAAGGCTGAAAATGAAGTTGCCAACCTTCGTTTGGAGCTGGTAGAGCAGGAGAGGAGGTACCGGGGTGGTGACGAGCAACTAAAGAGCTGCCAGAATGAATTGGCTGCTCTGAGGAACAGAGGGCCACTGGTAGAAGTCAAAGAAGTCATTAAGGAGGTCATTAAGTACAAGAACGATCCAGAAACTGAAAAGGAGCTACAGCGACTCCGCGAGGAAATCATAGAGAGGACAGGAGCAATTGAGAGAGCTGACCTTGAGATCTACCAGCTGAAGCAAGAGATCCAAGCTTTGAAAGATACCAAACCTCAAGTGCACACAAAGGAAGTTGTTCAAGAAATTCTGCAGTTCCGCGAAGACCCCAAGACTAGAGAGGAGGTCGAGTCCCTGAGAGTGCAGCTAGCAGAGGAACAGATGAAGCACATTGACCTGGAGAGGGAGCGGCTACTCCAAGAAGAGAAGGTAAGGCAGAAGGAGGAAGAGCTTTCCCAGGTGAAGGAGAAAGTGGTCCAGCAGGAGGTAGTGAAGTACGAGCAAGATCCTGCCCTGAAAGCTGAAGTCAACTCCTTCTCGCAGAGCATTGAGAGTGAGCTGAAGCAAATTGATTCCCTCCGTGAAGAGCTCCGCAAGCTGCAGAGGAGGAGGTCTGAGCTAGAGCGTCAGCTGGAAGAACTCGAGAAAGAGAGACAGGCCCGCAGAGAGGCAGAACTGGAAGTGCAGAGGCTGAAAATTAGGTTGAATGAGTTAGAAGAACAGGAGAGAGAAACAACAGAACGAGTAACTGTGAAACAGAAAGTGATCCTTCAGCAAGATCCCCAGCAAGAGAAGGAGCACTCCCTCCTCAAGCTGGAGCTAGAAGAAGAAAAGCACCGGAGACAAGTCTTACAAACTGAACTGGAAGCCCTAAGAAAGAAGCTTCTTTCTTTGGAGAAGATGGAGGTCAAAGAGAAAGTGGTCTTTTCAGAGAGCGTCCAAGTGGACAAAGGAGACACGGAGTATGAGATTCAAAAGCTGAAGAGCAACCTGGAGGAGGAGAGCAGGCGTAAGAGGGAGCTAGATGCAGATATCAATAGGCTTGAAACCAGGCTGTCCGAGGTGGAATTCAACAACTCTAAGTCGTCAAAGGAGCTAGACTTATTAAGAGAGGAAAACCACAAACTACACCTTGAAAAACAGAATCTGCTGATGGAAACAAGGAGACTGCAGTCAGAGATTGAACTCACGGCAACAGAAGCTCGGGATTTGAGAAACATGACCCACATGGACAGTGGAATAAACCTGGACTCAAGATTCCAAGCTCTGGAAAGAGAGTTAGATGAGCTGAAGCAGTTATCCAGAGAAAAAGATGCAGAGATCGAGCAACTCCAGAATCGCCTCAAGACGGTGGCTATCAAGAGGGAACAGAGAGAGAACCACCTGAGGCGCTCCATTGTGGTTATTGATCCCGACACAGGCAAGGAAATGTCTCCAGAGGAAGCTCACGTGCTTGGCCTCATTGAATGGAGCCTGTTTGTCAAGCTGAAGAGCCAGGAATGTGACTGGGAAGAGATCTCAATAAAGGGTCCCAATGGGGAATCCTCCGTGATCCTCGACAGGAAATCTGGTAGGGAGTTTTCAATTGAGGATGCCTTGAAGAGTGGAAGGCTGACCATGGCTCAGTACAACTGTTACCTCAACAAGCAGATGTCGATCCAGGAGTTGGCAGTCTTGGTGTCCGGAAGCAATTACACAGCGCTCCCTCCACTCTAGAAAGTTTTCTTAAAAGCAGCGAGTCAGAGCCGCGCCTCTTGTTAGACTACCAGATCACTGCAAATCCTTGCCCTCCTCTGCGTCTTCCGAAATGCTAGAGCCTCTGTCCCAGCCATGCTATGAAGCCACACTGCTTGCTGTCATATGCTGTGGAAAAGCACCGCCAGTAGTGGGAAACACATTTGGCAAGACTACAGCCAAACCTTCTCCCCCTCTTCAGCCCTACCTAATCACTCAGCCTAACAAAAGACAAGAAGTGAAGTACCTGAAGTCCAAAGACTCAGCAGAACCTGCAGTTTCTTCAACATATAGTCACGTAGTCACATAAAGAGCTGTGTACAGCAGACATAAGAGAGACTAAAGGTCAAGATGACTCCGAGATGACCAGCAGGAGCTGGTTGTGTCAGCTACATGTTGGTAAGCCAGGCAGTTTCATTGTGGACATCTAAGTGATGAGATCATCCCCGGAGAAAACCGGCTCTGTAAACACAAGGCGCACCGTACATCTCAGTTCCTTATCACCTCAACACCACCTTTTTGTTCACCTAAGTGCCGATGCTGGTGGGGAAGAGCGAAGCAAAGCACAGTAATTTGATGGCGTCAGCCCTAGATCCAGGAGGAGTATTCGTATACCAAGGAGTTCACCAAGAAGTACATGAAGAGCCGGCAGCGTTGCCGAACACAAGATGCTGGTGTAAGTGTAAAGCATGCAACTGTAACCAAACGCAGAGTGCCTTCGAAACACAGTTGGCTTACCTCATGGCAAAAAGCCATTTGTGCTGGTATTTTACTGAATAGAGGTACATGCAGCTACACGTTTCATTTACTTGTGTAAGGGAATGGGAAATAGAGGGGAATTCTATTTATAGTACGAAATAAAGATGCAGTGGTTCCAATCAGAAGTTTGTTTTCCTTTATTATGGCAGTCTCTTGATCTTTGGCTTTGCAGGAAGATGTCATTTCAGAGTCAGAATTAAAAAAAATAAAAATAAGACTGTCCATTTCAGATGTTGACTCTTTCCCAAGAGGGAAATTGCTGAGCCAGCATTAGCTGGGACTAATTAGCAGCATGAGATGGTAGCGAACTGCACCAGCAAATGGGACTGCAGCTACAGGAAGAGAGAATTATTCAGGGACAGGACCAGAGGCTTCCATGTCTGGAGCACACTTGTTTCCTTTTTCTGAAGTTCTGCTTTACCAGGGAACACCTGCCCTCCCTTCTCTCCCTACCAAATTCTAGGCATGCAGATGATTTAAAAAAAAAAAAAAAATTATACATTATACCACCAACTCATCCAGTGAAAGCTCTGGCAGATCTGTGGTCCTTTTTAACCATGCTCACGTCCAGCTCTGCCCACGTCTCAGCCTGTAGTTCTCATGCAATGCGCTTGCTTGCGGTAAGTCCCCCCAGAGCTCAGTACCTGAGCCCCAGCAAACTCTGCCATCAACAAAAACAGCAGCAAGCACATTCACTGCGGACCCATCTTGGCTGTGGGGATTAACACAATTATTTTACCTCTGTGAATGAAAGGACCATGCAGGATCACATCGTTGCTCCAGCAGATGTTAACTTCAAAGCCACCAAATGAGAGGGCCCAGTTCTACCACCACAGTGGCTACAAACGGAGCTGTAATTTGCTTACAAAAAGATGTTAGCTGAAAAGGTAATTAATTCATTAGGCACTCGAAACAGATGATCAGGAGATGATCACCCAAGCTAAGACACAAATTCTTGAAAACAAAATCATGAAACCAGAGGGAAGGAGATGGAAAAAGGAGCATTTTGGAAACTTTGAAACAATTTATTCAGTTGCTCTGTACAAGATTAACAGTTTTCATACCACCCCCACCATCTTCAGCAAGACAGTCCCAACACACACAAAAAAATATAATAGTAAACCGCAGCTCTTACACCCAAAAGGAACTGCCATACTAAGTAAGTGCCATGGGAGCCTCGTCGCCCCACACTGTCACGAAGTGCTGCAAGTTGCCCCGTCAAGGCAGAGGTGCCGGACTCCTGGCTCCCCATCAGCTGTCAGGTCTCTGCGTGGTTCTGCCTTGCTGCGACTCTGCTCAATACCATTCACTCATTCATTATAGCATGTAAAGAAAAAATATCCCACAGAATTTCCACCAAATAAACATTTCCCTGAGGCAAGAGGCTTCGCTAAATTCCTAGAACGAGGGCATTCTGCTCTGGCCACGCACATGGGTGCCTCCCAGCAGAAGCATTCAAGTGAAAGCAAAGAGAGGGAGTAGAACCAGTACCTCGGGTCACTCGCTGAGTCCCTACCCTGCCAGGCGTTTGCGTGCTCTTCCAGATACCATGGGAAGTTGAAGGTGCAAGGCACCTCTCAGGATTAGGCCTTCAACGGGAACCGTGCGACATCCGCTGATCGGAGACCATCAGTAACTGCTGTGCTTAGTTTTAGTAACACAAGTTCTGTCTTTGGCTCTTTTGCTACAACCTAGGTATTTTCTGTAAACAAATTTTGATTCTGAGCTGCATTTTTTTTTTTTTTTTTTTTTTTTTTTTAAATACAAGCAACGCGCTGATCTTGGGAAATGACTCATCAGCTCAAATTGAGAACAGTCCGTCATGGATCTTACCAGAAATGGGGAAAATAAAAGCAGGTATTTGCTGGTATACTCAGTGTCAGCATCCTTCCCCAAAGCCCAGGGAGGAAGGCTGCAAGCTTTCGCTTGAAATACCAGTAAAGTTTATGCAGATCAGTGCCACTACTGCATGTCTCAGATGTGGCTATAGGGGCCTGAGAAAAGAGACTGGGGAGAGCAGAAAACCAAAAGCCATAAAGCTCACTTGGAACCACAGCCCGCCTTTAGCTACGCACAGTTTGAAAGGGTGTGCTCAGGGGAGAAATATTTAGGTCTAAGAGTTAAAAAGATTTAAAAAATAGTAATAAAAATGACACACCCCAACTCCAGATGGTCCCCATTCCTGCAGCTGTGACAAGCACATGATTCTAGTGCAGAAATCATCAAGGAGAGCAATGTTGTTCTCTGGGATTCGTTTGAATAGTAGTGACCTTGGTTAATCTAGATCATTCCCTCTGCCCACCAAAGAGATCATAACTGACGACCCTAGGAAAGAATGGCTTTAGGGGAGGGTCTGGAACCCGCTTGCACAAACTCGGATAAGAACTGGTGCTCTTGCTGGATTTGGTACTGTGTTTGCAGTCACCAAGACACCATTGGAGTCCAGACAGTGCAGCTTTTTTTGATGTGCAACCATAAAAAGCTCTATTAAATAGAACAGAATACATCTTAAATACAGAATGATTAAAAAAGGGTTGAGGAGCACACAAAATAGGGCTGAAATGTGTGTTACTAGTCCATTCTTGCTCCACCATAAAAGGCACTGGAATTATGTCTTCCTATACATGTGACATGCTGAGAAGTGTCCCATTCAATCCAATGCATTCGATGGCAATGAAGATAAAACTGAGCAGGAAAAAAGCATCCCTTTGGAGGAAAAAAATCCAAAAACCAAAATATGTAGAAATCTTAATGTCCATGAGTGCATCTAGAAATGTCTCTTTTGAGAGTCCTCATTCTCCTCTAGAGGGGAACATCAGGTGGTTCATCAGATTCACCACACAGGAAACGTTAAGTCTTCCAATTAACTGTAGCACAGCTTTATAGTACAATTGAAAAGTCAAGTCAAATGTCTTCAGAAAGCACTGGCAGCGCTAGAATTATCCAAGTAAATCCAAAGCAGAAGAAAGAAGCACCTTTCATACCCTCCACTGGGAGACCAAGGAGGTAACTGGACTTGGAGGTACTTGGCAGACGCAGACACAGGTGGGTGGAATCCACCAGCACCGGACTTCCTGCAGGAAAGCCGAGCCACCCGAGTTCCCCTGCGTGTTCTAGCTTCGTGCCAGTGCCAGGGAATGCGTGAAGGGCAGCAGCAATAAAACAGTGCTACAAGTGCTTCTCTCATTAGGACATGGCTCAAGGTAGCCCTTGGTGTGGGGCTTCGCTCTGAAAGCCTCTGAGCTAGCTCTGAAAGCCTCTGAGCAAACACACCAGTGAGCTCCTCATTGCAGTTTAGTCTCTCCAGTTGTCACGAGAAAAAGACGCAGCCGGTATCCATGACCTGGTCCTCTGGGTTTGATCCTATGTGTGCTCTAGCTCCCCTCCTCGCAGACGTCACAACTTCCGTTGCTGTGCGTTGGACCCTTTGCTGTGAAGCTGAGAAGCATCTGCAAGAAAATAAAACCAAGTGGGAAGGGGTTTCAGCATCAGCTCCGTGGAGCTGCGTGCAGCCAGGGTGGCAAGATCTCTGCACGGAGAGATCGACTTTCCCTTTGCAGCCCAAAGAATCAAGGGGTGGGAGAATGGTGTGTGGAGATATCTGCAGCCTGGGAGCAGCCCTTCCTCTGCACCTAAGCAAGAGTCACAGGAAGCACCAAGGCCTCCTACAGCCTCCCAGCAAAAGCACCACAGCACAGATTCAGATTGCTGTGCTGACTCTCCCGGCAGTCTATGCCTTTCTCTAAAAGCCACGCTACCGTGTCTCCCATCTAGGGAACTACAAATACAGGGTACTTGCCACCTAGCATCTGAAGTTGATTTGAAATTTAACCATTAGTAGACCTTTGCCGTTGTAATGAAGGCCTTAGGTACCCATTGATAGTAACAGGAGTCACAGGAATCTAACCACTGGAGTAAGAGAAAGGAGCAGATGTGAGGGGAAATGAGAAAATGCAGTGAACAGAAAAAAAGTAAGGAAGTTTAAGGTATAAGAAGTTCTCCAGGAGCAATTAAAACTACCGTCAGACTATGGTGAACAAATGGGTGTACTGAGATGTGCAGTCAAGCAGCCGTAGCACCAAGCAGAGCAGCAACAGCTTCTTCTCCAGGACAAGGACAGCTCATTCCATGCAAGATCTCAGTCCCAGCACAGGTATTCCTAAAGCAAGCAGTCGGAACCATTGTCACAGCACCAGCACGCAGGCACCTCCAGCAGCAAACGCAGCAGCGACACCACACAAGCACACGTTGGATGCTCCCTGCTCAAAGGCTTTTTGATGAATGCTGGTACAAGCGGTCACATAAGACATCAACACTTGCTTGCATTTGTAGCTACCTCGCATCACACCCACGTCCTTGCAGCTTTCAGAGCGATACAGCCCTGTAATATGTTTTAAGACGATGGTGGCCACTTAAACGTCTACTTTGATCTTCTGCGAAGCACCACGGTTGGTAATATTGCCCGAAGGGACAGCACTAATCTCAGTCCTCAACATTTATGTGAAAACACCAGGTGAGGAAGCAGGTCCCTGCAGAAGCTGTCTCAATGGTCGGTTTGTCCCCACTTATTCCTAGTCACACTGCGTGCTTGCAGCTCTCTTGGCCCTAAGCCCTGCCTAAGAGCAGCAGTCCATCAAAAAATTCTTTTGTTTTGAGCCCTATAAGCAACAGGGAAGTAACCACTCTAAATTCCCTCAAATAATGAGGCAGGGAACACCTCCCAACTGACACAGAAAACATTTCACAACCCTGTTTCAAACAGAAATCAATCATCTCACTCTCCTGAAACTAAGTTCACAACCAGGAAGAAGTCCCTCACACCAGCGATTGCTGCTGGTGGCTGCTTCTTCTGCTCCACCATGGTGGAGAGATGGAACAAGTCACATCAGACAAGTTTCAGCAAGAGAAGCAAAGGAGATAACTCTTTGAACTTTACCCAATGCACAGCAGTGTCTTCTTTCTCCAGCCAGCACACGCTGTCCTCAACAGCCAAGCGCCAGGAGACCGCGTTGCCTCCAGGAGTTCATCCACAATGCCTCAGGGCTACGGCATTACAGTGGCACATCCTCTCCCTGACCAGACTCACGCTGCCCAATAACACAACCGCAACAGCAGTGGGTACTAAGCCAGTGATGCTGAACGGCACTGAAGAGCCAACAAATACTTGATCAATAAAGCCAAAATAACTGTAGCAACTACCAGCAGCATAAGCAACTCCCCAGACAGACAAGCCCAATCTGGTAGCCCTACACTTCAATTTTCGGAATGCTGAACTTACTGCCCTTCCTTCTCTCCTTCTACTACAGCACTGCCCTGTTTCACACTCACAGCCCACCAGGACACAGCAGGCAGGACCCCATTTACGAGCAGAGGTGTTCTTTGGAAATCTCTTTTATGCATTAGCTCTGCGGGCATCAAACTGGGGCGGGAGCAGGCTTAGCTGCAAAATCATCACATCACCACCAAGTGAAGCAGTCTGCATTCACACTACAAACCTGTGAGGGAGATGTAGGCAATTAGCTCAGCGCACAGATACAGGACATTCTGGTCTGACACATTTTATATAGGTCACCAGTGACAAAACTCCACAGAGCCAGAATATTCAATTCTGGGCAGTCCTGGCAGACTGTGCATAAAGAGGCAGAGCTTTAATCCTAGCAGAACAATCCTTTACCACGACACAAGCAGCAAAGCCAAGCACCTCCAGGAACCAACACTTGCTCTAAGCACTGAGGGCTCCTCGTTTTGGAAGCACACGAGCTTGCACTGGCTGACAACACAGTAAAGGACACGGAGGGCTACGCCTAGCTTTGTACCGTGGGGAGGCCGGAGGTCTCAGCAACGACCACACCGGTCAGACAATGAGGGCAACAACTTTGCTTTCACCCCTGAAGTCCTCCTGCTGAGATGCAGGATGACTCACGGCGCAGAAGACAAACAAGAGCGTCTGACAAGTTACCTGGCAGACTTTGCGGTAAATGAGTGGACAGGGCAGAATGTGGGAGTGGCGCTGCATGGTGGGGGCTGGAGTGCAAGCCAGCTAGAAGACCTAGAGAGAAAAACAAAGAAAGGAGAGGGGAAAAAAAGAACAAATACACATCAAAGACAGAAATGAGCAGAGGAGCTGCAGCCGTTAGAGCCTATAGCTTAGTTTCCAGCTGTTGAGACTTCTGGGCTAGCTACAAGGATGTGAGGATGTGCCCAAGGTTCTCCAAATGCAACTGCTAGAGATATAAATGGATGAACTACAGCACGAAGCAACAGCAAGAGAGGTGAGTTCGTCTGCAATGGGTTAACACAGCACAGCACTGCTTTTCTTGTTACTGGACAGCACAGGCACAAGTAACACACATGCATGAGCAGTACACTCACTGTGGCCAAGGCCATGGTGGAAAGTTCCTGGAGCAGGTCCTGTAACTATTGCATCCTTTGATACTCCTGCTTTCGGGGAGGAGTCTGAAGTGAAGGAGATGACATGAAGAGGGAAGGTATGAATAGGAGAGATAATACCTAAAGGGGTGGAGCTCAGGGCAGCTGGCAGCTTTGGATTGTTGGACTTGTAGGATGGAGACAGTACACTTAAGGAGGAAGAACTCGTTAGCAGCACAGCTCCACTAGTTCCTTTCTGAAAAGCAACAGAAAAGGTCAGTCAGGAGGGGGAAAACCAAGGCATGTCAACATTTATACTTGCAAGAAGCATCTTCACAGCCGGGGCCCGAGAGCTGCCAATTCTTGAGGTCACCTAGAGGCATCCAGGACACTAAAAATCCAGCTGCTGGATGCTATTGTCTTCTACATGTGACCATATTGGATTTGAGCCTGCTGTTCCTTTACTCTGGAGCTATGCCTCCAACAGGCAGAGTACGTGGCTTTGAGGCCCATTTAAACATATCCATCAAACTGCTCTCCTCCTTCCACGTGCCACAACAGAATGCAGACACGAGCAGCTGACAACAAATTAATGCAACTACATTAGGAGTGTCTGCAGATGAGAAACAAGGCCTGCACATCATTAAATGCAGTGGCTGAACAATACAAGTTTGTATAGGCACCCCGGGAGTCTTTCCAAAGACAACATATCCCACTGAACTGTCAGACCCAAACATCGCTTCACTGCTTGTGGGGGTAACTGGGGAGCAACAGAAAGTGGACGAATATAGCTGGGCAGGCACTGTGAGTTTATAGCCCAATCCTGTAGGCTGTTTATTCTATACATCAGTAGTAAAAAGTGTCCATAATAATAAAATCACTTGTGATAATTTAAGTAAGGTCAAATTAGCAGACCTAATTAAAAACAAATTGGTAATTATAATTTTAGTTCACGCAATGGCTTTAGCTCTCATGGCAATTTGCTTTACTGCACTTCCTCCTGGCCTAAACAGGAACATTACTGTCCCCATAACAGACTGTGTCAGGCCAAGAACACTACGCAGCCTGTCCAAAATCTGCTGCCTGGAAGGTACCAGTGCATTCTGATTAGCTGTTACTTTAAGCTGAAAATAAGAGCTTGAATTCTGGATCACAGACCCATGGCAAAGGCCAGGTCTTCCTAACCTAAGCAGCCACGGTCCACAGAATCATTCAAGACTTCCAGGAACTTCTTTTGAAGTCCCCAATTCAGGTCTCAAGTTAGGAGGCAGCCTGACGCAGCGCAGTGCCTTTCCTTCCTGACATTAGGCTAGGTCAGCACGTTCTTGCTTACCGGCACAGAGGTAGAAGATGCGGTGCTGCTGACAACAGCTGGCTTTAGGGAGGAGGTCAGCAATTTGGCCACTCCTTGAGTGCCCCCACTAGAATCTCCATTTGAACCTCCAGGAGGCGCCACCAGAGTCAGCTTCTGCGAAACAGACGTCTTCTTCACTGAGGAGCTCGGGGACGGGCGGCTGGACGCCTGGCTTGAGGAAGGGGCCTGCACAGCGGGCAGCAAGCTCCCCGAGGAGCAGCCCTGGTTTGCAGATGCTCCTGATGAGGAGCTGCTGGAAGAAGCCCCATGCTTCGAGAGGGAACCAGAAACAAAGGGTGATTTGTAAGATTGTCCTGAAGAACTAGAGCCACTTGAGTGCTTTCCTGTATAACTGAGAGACGATGAGGATGAGCCTGGGCTTTTGTGGGAACTGCTGGAGTTTTGGGCACTGCCTGGGGAGGCAGAGGAATGGAAGCTCTGAGCTTTGGTTGATGATTTGACCTGCTGGAGGAGAGAGCGTTGGGGCAATGGGGAGGAGGACTTGGGATTCTGCAGTTTGACGAATGGAGCCGGGGAGGTGAAAGTTTTCTGTGGCTGGGTGCTTGAGTGAAAGACCTTCACCTGAGCGCCCGGCACTGGGGTGGAGGTCTGAGGCCCATGGCTTGGTCGGACCAGGCCGTGATGTTTCTGTTTAGCCTGGTGTATGTCTGAAAGGATTTTGCTGGGTGAGGCTTGGCAAGAGAGTTCTTTGTAATTAGAGTTTTCTGTCTTTTTGTCTTGAGAGGTTTGGCCCAATGCCAGGGCCTGTTCAGCCAGGAAATTTAGAGGAGACTGGAGAGAGCCAGCAGGGGATGATGTAGGGGCAGGGCTGGCTTTTGGAAATGTCCTCTTCTCCTCTGACGACGCAAGAGTTGGGATCTTCTCCGGAGGAGCTTTTGGAGCTCCAGAAAGAGTAAAGTCAGGGCTCCCTCCCGCTCTGCTGTTAAGCGCAGCCAGTTCTTTAGAGACTGCTTCGAGGGAGGTAGTAGGATTATGAATTAAGTCTTCATCCAAGGAGTCATCCATGAAGGCAGCAGGAGTACCAGTGCTGCTGGCTGCTTGGGTTGCCCCAAGGGACAGGAGTTCTCTGGTCTGGGCGCTGATACCCAGACCTCCTGCCTGGCACTCTGATGACAAAGATAAGGTGTTGCTTGAGTGCATTGAAGGAACAGAAATAGAGATCTTTTTATCTGGTTTACAGGAGGGTTCCTGGAACAATATGACAACAGAAAGCAGAGTCAAAACAGAGGCAGGGTTTACGGCTGAAAAGGGAAGGAAAGGTTCCTGATTTTGGGATGGAAGGTGCAGTACCTTTGGGACGAAAGGCACAGTAACTGTGCCTGCTGGTCCCCCACCTCCCTCCCGACTGGTACTCCTGCTGCCATCAACTCTAGCTGCTGTTCCAGTTTTTCCTCACGCCCAGCGCAGACTAGTGCTGTTTAAGAATACAACTTCCTTACACCTGATGCATAGATACACGGCTTAAAACAGGATCTGAGAGGGCAGTCACTCGACTACTGGGAACCATGAGGACCAGAAAACGCAGAACTCACCTTCACCTTCACCTTGGTAGGCGCGATAACTTTTTTCTTCGTCCTGTTTTGAGGGAGAGAAAAGAAACAGGGGCTCACTGAATGCCTGCAGGGAAGCATCCTATTAGGGAGCACACTTGGGCCCTGTTAATGACGATCCACTGAGCCTTTTGCAAAGAACAGAGGCAGCATCTCGGGTTGCTAGGATTCAAAACCATATGACATTTGTTGCTGCTCTAGGAAGCCCCAACTCCCACACAGGGGAATGAATTAGGGAGCGGAGCAGAGTCTCTGAAATGGTAAAGGAGCAGTGAAAGCACTCAACAGACACATCCTGCACCAGCTGCAGGGCCAGGAGCTACTACTGGAGCCCACCACTATACCAGTACCCAGAGAGAAACTGATACACAGGCTATTTTGGAAAAAAGCTACACATTTCTTTTTGGTTCCCAGAAGAAGTCAAGGATGCAAAAGCATCTGCCAAATTCATGGAAAATAGATCATTTGGTCTGGTCAGATGCAGTCTCTGGTACAAGACATCCCTGAACAGCTGGAATGACAGGGCTGAGGGAAGGATGACTACACTATTTCATATTCTTTCTCATACTTCCCCTCATTCATCCAGTGCCAAGAACAGGACCGTCTGTCAAACAGACATCAACCTAACTCCGTATCATCGTCTGTTATAGACTGCCAGCAAGATCCATGAGACCCTTTGGCGTTAAAGCACCTGCCCAGCTGGATTCCGATGGCTCTCTTGATTTGCCACCCATAAGCCTGTTTCTCCCACCTTTACTAGCTTGAGCTCATCATATCCCTCCTTCAACCAGGCAACAAGAAAGAGGGAATCCAGAATCCAGGGAGGACTGACTGAACAGGTAGCAATAATCACAGTGCTGGCAGCACGCTCCTTTTTACCTTGATCTGCCTCCCAAGGCCTAGCACAGAGGCCCGACTCCAGTCTGGTGAACAAGGCCAGGAGGCAACCTGGCTTCAAAGCTCTTATCCTTGAGCCTACTCTAAGGCTCAAGCACCTCAGGAAGGCTGTTGTTGGGAGATGTCACACACAAACAACTACTCTCCCTAGACCTCCCCAGATGAAGCAGCGCCAAACTATTTGATGGGAGCCAAGTGAGTTCAGGTGCTCCTGCATGATCCACCCAGGCCCCAGGGAGTGGAGTTCACCAGTTATCACTCTACAGGAATGCTGCGCGATACTCACAGGACTGATGTGAGGTGTCCGTGTACACGCCTGCTCTCCTTAAACAGTGTCCTAAGAAGGGAAGAGAGCAATGAGAAGTGATATCCAGCAAGACCCAGTAGAGCAGCTGGGATCACTGGAGACAGAGCTGCACAGTACAGCAGGGGACTTAGTGAAATTAAAACCACAGAGAGTAAACAAATATTCATCTGCTTTCCAGGAAAATCCTTTTGAATACCCCCGCTCAATTCCCTCTGGGGGGAGCTATGCTTGTAGGCGCTGGAAGGCCGTTAAGGCGGGCGTTGGAGAATAACTAAGGAAAAAGCTCTGCCAGCCTAAAAAGCTGACAGCCAGCTGGAGAGGCAGTACAAGTGTTCAAGCTGGGTGTTACTGCTGCCAGAGATTATCCAAGAGCTGGCAGATCATCCAAGAGCTCTTCACCAACTTCAAGGGAGAAAGGTTTCCTTTCCCTGCCTCACGTACAGCGATATGGATGAGAAGCCTTCACACTTCACACTGCTGTTGCCTTGGCATCCCCAGCAAACTGTGGAGGTGACTTCTTAAATTAGCACAGCCATTTCCGTAGCAATTGTCTAGCCACGACCAATAAATAGAACTAACAGACCAATAAATAGAATCCAAAAGCCTTTACTACTGAAGCTAAGTAAACCAGAATCTTACACAAGCACTATTTCTCCTAAAACAGCTGCCACTCAGCTGCTTTCTTAGATGTCAGGGTGAGAAGCTTATGAATACCCCATCAGTACCAACACGTGGAACATGCTTTCCTGGCAGACTATTAACATACTGAATATACAGACTTTTGTCATCCTTTTTATCTTAAAGCACACGTATTTTAACCTTATATTCTATTTGTCACCTTTTAGTGCTAACCAGGAAAACAGAACCATGGCAGGGCCACTCTGAACTCGTACACAAAGTTGCTACTCTGTCCATCTTCAGGCTCCTATTGAAGATGAACTTCTGTGCTCACAGTGACAGCAAACCAAGCTGATTAATCCAGAAAGGCGTTTATAATTCTCTTAATGTTGCCAAACCCTCCCCTCCATTTCTGCCTGGATAGCAGACTAGCTTCTGTCTTTAAACCACAAAGTCCCAGGAGCAGAAACCATTGTCCTTTAGCCACTGGAAAGCAACCAGGAAAACCACTTCTCTTCAGTCATTCTGTGGTCAGCTTCACTGGAGGGCTCTCTACACCGAGTCTTGGGGGAACACAAATACGCTTAAGAACAGTTTTACCTACAGCTCCAGGGAAAAGATTTTTATTTTACTTTTTTTTTTTTTTTTAATTCAAAAAAAGAGATTTTTAAGCTTGCCAAGCCTGGACCCCAAGCTGGCAGTATCTTCATTACCTAAGGAGTCTGCACCCAGCTCCTAATGCCATCGTTCAGCTCCCGCGCTGAGCGACACACCACAAACATGCACAATGCTGTACTTCATGTGCACATGCAACTGCAGTAAATGGCTATGGATTCTTCCAAATGGAGCTGTAATTTGCTTCTCACACTTACTGCTCTTAAGAGCTGGTACCCATGAAACCCAAAAAGCAAATTCAGCAGAGAAAGAAGACCCATCCAGCTGTTTAAGATAAGAGATTCCAGCAGTTGGACTGTGCTTGTTTTAAAGCCAGTGAGCAAAACGAAGCAGGCCAGAAGCTGATGACAGTCCCAGCAGAACGACTCTGCAATTTGCATGGCTCTCTGCAATCGCTGGCTCAATGGCATGGATGATGGAGGGCATGAAAGAGCAGGAAACAGCAGCGAAGACACGGGATGGGGTAAAGAAAACCACACCCAATTCCTACTTACTCTGTTGACTCTGATGGTCTCCTGAAAGTCCCAAAGCCGCTAAAGCTTTCTGCTTTGCTTTCTTTTGGGAAGGTCTAGGGGAGAATTCCCCAAGGGTCTGAAAAGATCTCGTCATACCGATTCAAGAAACCACTGGCCAGTCCACCTCACCTCAGTGCCCGTTCTAACTTGAGACTTGTCACACCCAGGGACATCCACCAGAGGTCAATGCTGGGGCCAAGACCACTCAACAGCGTCGCTAACAGCCTGGACAACAGCAGACTGTACTCACAGTAAGCCTGAGGGCGACACGAAAACAGGGTGGGAGGCATTGGAGGGCACGGTTGCCATTCACAGGGACCTCGACAGGCTGGAGAAAGGGGCCAACACCACCTTGTGAAGCTCGACAAAGACAAACGCAGAGTCCTGCAGCTGGGATGGAATAACCCCAAGCAGCCACGCAGGCTTGGGGACAACTGGCAATGCAGCAGCCTTGCAGAAAAGGACCTGGGATCCTTGCAGACAAGCAGAACAAGCCACTGCTGCACGGGTGTACTGCTGAAAGCTACCTAAATACTGGGAGCAAGAGCACAGCCAACAGTTCAAGTGCTTATTCCCCTCTGTTTAGCACTTGTGAGGTTACACCTGGATACAGTGTCCAGTTTCGGGGTCCCCACAATACAAGAAAGATGTTGACAAACTGGAGACAGTCCAGAGCCACTGAGATGGCTGAGGAACACGTGACATACAAGGAGAGGTTGAGGGAACTGGGTTTGCTCAGCCTGGATAACGCAAAGACCAAGGAGGGATCTAATGGAATCTACTACCTAAAGAGCTTTGGGGACAGGGAGCCACAAAGAAGACGGAGGCACCTTTCTCAGAGGCACTCAGTAAAAGCAAAGAGGGAACAGTCGGTTCAGCACAGCAAGGGGAATTCCGATTAGAAACAAGGAGAAGAGATTCATGAAGAGTGAAGTATCAGAACAGTGGCCCAGAGATGCTGTTGTAATCTCCATCCATGGAGACTTTCAAAACTCAATAGGACGCAGCCCTGAGCAATCTGACCTAACTTTGAAGCTTTGAAACTTTTGACCTTCTTTGAACAGGGGTAGGACTAACCACCTTCAGAGGTCCCTTATGATAAGGAATCCCTGGAGTACAACATGATTCTTGCTCACCTGGCCTGCATCCAGCCTTTTGGCCAAAGGGGCTTCACCTCTCCATCTAGGAAGGTCTTCACATAATCCTCCAGAGACTGAGCCTTATTCTTGTCAAGCTCATAACCATCCAACTTAATCTTCACCAAGTGGCAAAGCAGCTCCCTGAAGAACAGGAAGATTTCAAATACAGTTACTTGGATTAACTTTCCCCAGATGGAGATCATTCTGCTTATCCAGGGCTAGATGAATATGCTAAGATGTGCCTGGCTTTGCACAAGTATTCTGGATCAGACCGTAGCCAGCTGAGCACAGGATTCGAGTCCGGGCATTCCAAACACCTTGCTAATAAAGCTAACCCTGAACTGCCTCTGGAAGAAAGAGGCAGGGAATGGCACATTTCTCTGTAGGTGTGCACACAGACAGATGTACCAGAGGAAAAAAGCCTTATACTACACCTTCCCACTTTAGTATCTTCAAACAGCAGAGGTGGTAAACGAGTGACAGAATTACAGGTGTCATTTAACAGCTGCAGATCCAAACCCCTCTGCAGAAGTTTCTGCTGAGAGCAATGAGAAGGCAGAAAGTGAAGCCCTCTTTGTTCTAAATGAATCTTTTATGGAGCAGCACCCCAATTTGTTACAGAATAAGATGAAAATGACTACATGATTGATTCTTATTTTATCCTTTGTCACTCTCCCCTTCATCCAGCACTCTGTTCTTTGTCAGACCCTTGGGTGGCAGGGGCAGCAATCGCCGTAAGCTTTAACTGTTTACACAGCCAGAAATCTAATATTGTTTAAGAGTCTAGTCAGTAGGATTTCAGCAATTCAACCAAGTTACTTCTTTTCCCAAAAGATCTGTCCCTCTTTTTGGCCCCCGCACAGAGGCTTAGTGCTTCTCTCGGAGCTGGCCTGTACCTGAAAATGGGTAAGTTTTGGGATGTGTTTAAAGTTGAGATTTAGTAACCGCAATAGTGGTTTCCACAAACCTCCAAGGTGACTATTACTAGAAGCCGTTAGTGCTGCTCCTCTGAAACCAAGATACAAATATTAAAATGCATTATTCTGCGCAGCTGGAAGTGAAGCAAGTCACAGGTTGCCTTAATATCTAAGTTATGCAAACCTGATTTCATTATTCCATTGAAATTTCTTTCGTGGTCCCATAACGCGTTTTCCTCCCTTTTCTTCGTCATCGTCATCATCAGAGCAAACTCGATCTCGCTCTTTGTCCTTTTCCTCTTCCAGCATTCTAAAACAGAGATGAGAACAGTGTGGAAGTCATTGTCCTGGCTAATTCAAAACCAGGATAAATCTCTGAACAAGACTGTTCAGAGGTCTTGCTAGTCAATGATAACAAACTCCCAGAAAAGGGCCTAAAAATCTGGCTTATGGTGCAAGCCAAGCTTCATGCTCCATGTTGAGAAACTTCCCAGTACTATGTAGTAGAGACCACAGGTCTGATCCAGCCTGACTGTGCTCAGGCTGCCATCTTTCTATAAACAGGCCCGGGCAGAAATGAAACACTTCAGCCAAGTTCTGATCCCATCAATGCTGCTGTAGGTGGCATCAGTATAGATAGTGCAGAGAAGACAAAAAGCTTAATTAGGCCAATTAATGCCCATCAGCAATTCTTGAATAGAGAACGAAAACAGGTGGTAAACTTCATGAGAGCAGCCTACAGGTCCCAGGGAACCTGCCGAGGAAAGCTACAGATGCTTAACAAGCAAACAGTGAGCTTACTTGGCAAATTTGGCCTGAGTATGGGCTTGGCATTCCTCTTGGTACTTAGTCATCTGCTCTGGCATGACTCGACCAATGGCTTCTTTTAGCTTCTGCAGGGGCTCCTTCAGTCGGCCACCCTAGAGCACATCACAAAGCAGACTGAGGTTCTGCGCTGTGTTTCAGCCACGACACTCAAGCCAGCAGGACAAGACCTTGCCAGTTTGGAACCCACACCACCAGCCGTGGAGCCTGAAGCATGCTCACATGGAGGACAACAGCACATTACACAGAACAATTCTGCTCTGGAGATCAGGGTAACATGCACGTGAGATAAGGCTGTGCTGCCAGATTCACTCACCTGCTCGTAGAGATAAAGCTTACGGGCACGCTTGACTAGAGTGTCCTTACTGCAAGGTAAGAATGCAGCCAGGTGGGCGTACACCCCGGAGCGGATCTGGCTGTTCAGCTCCCGGGTCTGCAGCTCTATGCTGAAGAACAAGACAAACACAACGTTAACCAGGGACCTGGCACGGGTCCTCTAAGCAACTAAAATGCAATTGTGGTGCAAGGTGGGAAGCTGAAGGCAGGGAGAGAGGGAGAAAGTACAAGCCAAATTACACGACAGTTCATTACATTTTAGAATCAATGGGCTCAAGCCCTTTATCCCAAGCTATGCCTTTCATTGTAGCTTCAGAGTATCTTAAAAAGCAACAAAATACGTCAGCAATCTCACTTATTCTGCATTTCATCTTGGCAGCTGAGGAGTGGGAACATCAGACAATGAAACGAGAGGCACACAGTGCTTCTGTCAGACACTACTGTGGTCTACCTCCGGATAATATAGAATCAAACTTTATCCCTCGGGCTTGAACTTACTTCCCAGTGAACAGGCTAGACAGGTCAGTACATGTCAAACCCATCTATGCAGTTATACATAACTTAAACTAGCTTTTTAAGCCACCTCTAAGCATCAGTTTCCAGTGTAAAAACTCCTAACTGATTCTACTGCCAAGTTACACAAATTCTTTTAAATCACTTCTGAAAACAGCTGAAATTATCAGGCTTAAACCAGATTAGGAGTGTTTGTGCAGTCAGCACTGGAATGCTAAAAGGTGATAATCACCACTTGAAAGGAGAAGCAAACAGACTCAGAAAATTCCTTCCAGCAATTCCCTCCAAATGTCTTGATAAACCTTAAGGAAAATTAAAGCCTCTGTTTAAGCATTACACTGAGATGATCACAAAGCTGTATGCATTCCTCCATCTTCTGCAGGCACTTGAAGAAGAATGAAGCCATTGTCAACAGCTGTGTGAAGCTGCCCTGGCATGCTACAGTTCTACCAAGATAGGAGCAGTAATAGAGTTCCTCCAGTTTGCACAGAATGCCAGTGGAACACAGCAGCCTTATTCCAGTTTAAAAATATTCCATACAGCACAAACAGCAAAGAATATGCCTGACATCTCTGACAGGAGGAGGTTTACTGTTCTTGTATCATGCTGCAATCATAAGTCAAGTGAAAAAAAGTACACAAATATCAAGCATTATCTTGAGAATGAGAGCTACAGAGATATATCCTGCCATCTTCTTCTACCTTAAGTACACACATTTCGACAAAGCCATTCCTCGGAGACATTCATGTTATCTTAGGCATGCTCTGTGTGGAAGACCTGTAGGAGGACACCCCCGCACCTCCTGTTAAACCTGCTCCTGACTTTACCGGAAAGTGATGCTCTCCAGACACTCTCCTTTCCCCACACCAGCCCCACTCCTCTGCCCTGGCAGCACTTACTCCAGTATGATGTTGTTGATATCCTGAGTGAAGAATCGCTGTTTGCCTTCTCCTTCTGCAGCTCTGGCAGCCTGGAAAATAGCAAACACCACCAAGTCATCATCGTTTCGCATACAGATACAGGCAGGCACAAACAATCAAATGTTTTTTTAAACTACTTCAAAACCACTACAGAACAGGACAGCTTTATTTCACTGAACTCTGCACCAGCTCCCTGCTGGAGGTGGACTAACAGCTGCCCCAAGGGACAGACTGTTGGGAGGTTGTGTCCTTTCCACTTAGGCCTCTTCAGTTCAAGCCCAGCTCCACCACCTGAGCTGGTGCAGCCAGGCCTGCCCACGCACCCTCCTCTTCTGGATTCTCCTGTCTGGATGTGCTGGCGTTGGATACAGGGGGGCTGGGACAACGCAGTGAGCATTCCTCCACTGAACAGGGCAAAGGAGACTGCTTGGTGGCAGCCAGCTTCCTTGGCATAATTCCCATGGGAAGAAGGGATGGATTTAGGACAGGGTTTTAACTTCTCCCTGGAGCTGTTAGATTAAGTAATACGAGCACAGGGCTTGTCCCTGGAACAAGAAAGATCATCCCGGTCACGTTTAACGAGGGGCGGGGACACTCATCACCAGGCTTTCTAGATCAGTGTGGACACCAAGCCAAGAAACCAACGGAAAGACTAGTAGCCAAAGGGGAAATGTTAGTTCCTATCAACACCATGGAAACTAAAAAAAATCCTGTTCGGGAAGCTTCCTGAGCTATGACTGCAGCACACACAGCATTGCCCAAAAAATCACACCCATGAAAAATATGTCCAGCGGGAAAATAATTCCAGGAGATGAATGAGATGGCAGAAAGTTGTCACGGAGCTTTCAGCCTGTTGACTGCAGGAGAACTGATGTAAACAAAACTGGGGTTCGCCACAACAAAACGCATCAAGTTACTGATCCCTTGCATGGGAAAGGGAACCAGGAGAGACGGGCGTGATTTTGAAATCCCCTGATTTAACGCTTCCATAGTCAGGCTGGTAAGCAATGAAATTATGCCCAGAAGGCACGTACATTCCTGCAGCAATCTCTGTCAGGTCACAGGAAGCTGGCGATATCAAAGGAGAAGGCGCAATGCTAAAAAGGCAACCCTCAACCTGAAAGTTCCTTTAGGAAGGGGAGGGTTAAAAATCAAACCAGTTGAAGCAGAAGAGGAAATGCCTGGAGGCTCTGGTTAACCCCTGAGGCGCTCCCACCTGACGGGAGGGAAGCAGCAGGCTCTCAGGCAGAGCTGTGGCACCTCTCCACTCCCACCCCCAACAGAGTTCACGTCCTGAAGTCCTGACTGACCCACAGGCTTCAGTTTGTCACTTCTTGCCTTTTGTGCTCGCCCTCTTAACAGAGTCCAGCAATGAGACACAGCAGCAGGAAGCTCTGGGGACAGCCTGCTATCACCCCATCCTGCAGCAACGTAATCATTAACTTGGTATCACAGAAGCCTCTGCAATAATCTCCTTTGAGTCAAATGGAGTTCAGAAGCAGCTGTTTCAGTGTCTCCCGTTAACAGCACAACTAGCAAGTAGCAACATCCACAGAGCCCATTCTTTTCATCAGCAGTGCCAATACTTACTTCAATTCCTACTTCTCTTCTGCCCGCTCGTCACCACTCTTACCACGCTTAAAATTTCTCAGCAGACCAGTTATCTTTAACAGAAGCTAATCTTCAGTAACAGGAGTTATTAAGCAAGAGATGCTTCAATAACAGGCACTCTAAATCGATCTGCACCAGATGGCAGAACACTGCAGAGCTCTACGAGTACTGTTTAGGGCTTAAAATCAATATTTATAAGGAAGCCTAACAGCAGGAACCAAACAGGTCGGCATTTGTTGACAGGCTGATGGTGACAGCCAGAGAACCCCCCAGTCAGGAAGTGTACTTCTCTGGCATGCCAGCAGAGGGATCCCTGACCAGCTCCTAACACTCCCCGCTCCTCCAGAACTGCTTTCCGAGGCAGGTTACGGCATTTTTGGAGAAGATGGGTGGTCCCACAGAAGTCCAGCTGCAGGAGGAACTACAGGCAAAGATGCTCACCCTTCCTAATGTGTTCCACTCCCTCAGCAGTGCTGCAACGCTGGGAAGCTAAAGAAGGGGAAAGAACCCAGACTGTCAGCAAGGAGACTCCAGCCCACGAGCTGCCAGCAGTACCGGTGCCTCACCGAAGGCATCCATTTGCATTACAGGGAAAAAGAGTTTTAGCAAATCCTCCAGCCCCCTCTGCAGGGCTGTCCTCACACTGCACAGCAGGTAACGCTTTCCAGCTGCACCCATTTTACACAGAGAACTCTGCACGCCCCTTCAGAAATGCTGCCCTGCTCATCACAGCACATAACGGTGGGATTTATCCCTCAGCCCCATTGGTTCACGTTTTAAGTCCGTTCACGTTAACCTTTGGAACTATTGCATCAACCCATACTTAACCAAGGGAGGTAAAGAAACCACAGTGACAGCTGGAATCCTGAGCGCGGTGAACTCAGACTACACCAAGGCTGAGGACCAGCGCTTTGCCTCTGGCTGACACGCCGGCGTTCAGGAAAGCGCCTTGGCCATAAAAGCAAACCGAGTGACAGAAAGCTGGGCTCCTGCCTGGCCCCACCGGGGCGTGCTCTGAGCCTGGGTGCAGAACCCAGCAGAGCTGCCCCCCGCCAGCAGCCAGGCGGCCACGTGCTGTACCTGAGCCAGCTCCTTGATGCGTTTCTCCAAAGGGGCTGGCAGTCCTTCCGGGAGGGAGGGCGGCTGCTTGAAATCCTGCTCCAAGCCTGTCCCAGCAGGATCGCTCCCGTCCTCCACGTCGTGAAAGGGACTTCCCTCGGGGGACTCGCTGAAGAGCCGCTCCAGGTCGAGGTCAGTCAAGGAGTCCATGGCCGTGGCTGCCTGCAGGAGGTCGCTGTCACTGGCGTGGCCGAAGAGCGACAGCAAGGGGTCAGGCATTGCCTCTGCCTCTCTTGGGGTTGGAGGCTCTGCTGGTGGAGTCACCGCCTTCTGTTCCTCGTCTTTTTTCTTCTGAGCTTCCTTCTCTTTCTGAAACTTCTTCAGCATCTCCTTGACGCTGAGAGCTCCGGAGTATTTCTTCTTCTTCTTCTCCTTACTTGCATTTAATGCTGTAAAGCTGCAAACAAAGAAGGGAAGAGGAGAAGAAATTAAGAGAGAAATAAATAAGATCAAGAGGAACAGACAAGGATACTTTCATCCCAGTTCAGCCACATGCACCAATGCTTTGGGAAGTCATAGCCCTTCACCGATTACACCAGGAAAAATAAACTATTTCCTCTTCAGGCCATACCTAAGAGTTAAGGATAAGACTGGAGGCCTGAAGCCTCACTGGGTATCATGTGCCCAACAGGACAAAGTATTTTCATTCATTCCATCACATCTCTCTTCTCCAGTAACTTATCCACCAGGTGTTCACTTAGCCAGTTTCATCAGACTTAATTTTCAGTTCCTCGTCTGTAACCTGTTAAGCTTTCCGAATGCACTAGTCTCAACTGCTGTATCAGATTTAGTCACTATCATCTATGAAACAATAATTAGGGAACAAAGATTTATGCTGTTTAATGTAACTGCCCTCAAGCACATTATGCTGTAGGGGAGGAAACAGTAGTCGGAAACTACTCGGGGGTTGGAAACTAG
Source organism: Aythya marila (assembly GCF_965140915.1). Lineage (NCBI taxonomy): Eukaryota > Metazoa > Chordata > Aves > Anseriformes > Anatidae > Aythya > Aythya marila. The sequence goes on along the minus strand of NC_139056.1, from coordinate 4,647,794 downwards.
CTGGGGACTTGGGATGCGTGTGACACTGCTGTTCTGCACACTTCCCTGCCTCTCAATTTGACAGTAGTTTCGAGCTCTATGTTCCATGTTTAAGGCACACAGCTGCTTCAGGGCTGCAAACCACTCTCTCCATCCATTACCCCCACTCTACAGATCCCAAAGTAAAACTCTTCTCAACTGTGCAACCTGAATTTGAAGGGAAACAAAGATTCATGCAACGGGCTCACGACATGCAGCAGCGCTGATACCAGGGACAGGAATGCCTCAGCACAAGACTCACTGATGAACGAGCCCCCTCTCACTGCAGAGCTGATGGAGCTCAGAACTTCCCCAGCTGGTTATGTTCTTATTTAGCCATGCGCACTGTTCTAGAAAGGATGAATTGGAAACGCACAAACAACTAGTGCAGAGGAACCAAAGCAGGAGTGTGACAGCAGCTTGAAGCTTGTCTGTGCTTGAAATAGGGCAGCAAATTCCCTTCCCTTGTTCCTAATTAGGGAATCGTACACTGACTGCTGTGTCAGACATGGTTTGGTGCTGCCAGAAAGCAAATCCGTGCAGGAAGAAGGGAATCCAAAAGAACAGTTACGGGAAGAAGGAAAAAAAATAGGAGGAAAATGTAGCAGAAGACACAAAGGCAGCAGCCATAAATTGAAACAAAGAGGCCAGGCAGACCTGAGCAAGTACAGACCAGCAGAACAGTCACTCCTCGAGACAAGAAACACCACTCAGGTTTATAGCCCCCAAGGAGAGAAACTACAGAAAATCTAATCCCTCATCCAAGAAATACTCTGGGCAGGAGTACAAACTATTGGCCAGCAATAGCTGCAGCAGACATCTTTCCTTCCTGCTCTTGCCATCCACGGCCTTCTGACCTCTCTCCATGCCGGCCTGACACTCACACAGCTCTGAGCTCACACACTTCCTTCCTGCCTTTCCTTTCTCAACTTGGTCCCCATATTCATTACCCCCAGCGCTCTCCCACATCTGTTCCCACCAGCAGTGCCCAACCTGAGCTCCAAGAAAGCAGAGCCCTTCAGCTCCGTGCCCCTTTGCTGTGACAGTCCTGTTGTGGAGCCGTGCTCCTTCCAGCCAGGAGCTGCCTTCTCCTGACGCGTGAAGCACCAGCAGCTCACCCATCAGCTGAACAGCTCACAGCCAAGCTGCCCCCAAACAACACGTGCTGCTGCAGCGCAACAAACACCACCTGTAACCCCAAAGCAAAGTGTCAGGCAGCAAGTGTTCCCTGTTCCTCCTTACCCGGCTTTTGGGAACTTGGACTTTTTTGATTTCTTTTCCTTGTCATAAGAATCGTCTTTCTTCTTCTTCTTCATTTTTTCACCTCCATCTTTCAATTTCCGTTTCTGGAAAGGATTAAAACCGAGTCAGAATCAGAGCGTCTCCTGCTCATGGGATTGGAGCAGCAGCCCCAGTCTTTGGGCCCTTTGCCAGTAGGGTGAGAACAGCTCCTTCCTCACCACACACAGTAACCCAAACCAAATACACAAATCAACACAGTTCTGGCACATTCCATCTTCAACATTTCACAGTGCACCCAGCTCTTATGCTAGAGATCCTGTCAAGAAAGGTGAAGGGATCTCAAGTGCTCCCCGTCTCCCCTTCCAGCCCTGTGAAAGCCTTGCTGTTTCTAAACGACACCGCCACAGCACAAAAGCACTGGTTTCCCAGGGAAGCCCCCAGCACCCCTCAGATGAGAAATCCAAAGCGCCTCATCATTCCCCCAGCCACAAGCCCCTCTGGGGTGCCAAGAGGCCGCCATCATTTCTGCTCTGGGAACCAGGAAACTCCACCAGTAGCCTCATGCACGCCAGACAAGCTTCATTTTACCATCAAATATGTGGACAGAAGGTGATTATGAAATGCTCATCTATGAGGCTGCAGCTCCCTGCCTATTCTGTCCACACCAATTCACAGGTCTCTCTCTGCTTTGAAAGAGAACGCTCTTCATGCAGCAAACCCACTGAGCTCTACCAGAGGGAATACTCCTAGAAAGCTGGCCTGCTGACCTTGGGAGATTTCTTCTTTTTCTCTTTAACATAGTCGTCTTCAGAGTCAGATGCTTGCCGAAACTGCAGCGTTCCTGAGTTGATGTAGAACCCGCCGTATTTTGTAGTCAGAGAAGCCGGAACAAGCTCATCGTACTGGAAGTAAGAGAGAACAATCTATTGGCACTGTAAACTTGTGTTCACAGAATCTCTTTTGTTCTGTACTTGAGCTGCTTGGAGGATGGAGTGGGACTTGTGCCCCCCGAGGAGCAGGTCGGGCTGCAGACACCCATGCTAACTAGCGTTCTCCTGTCATGCAGTTGCCCCAGGAGTCCTCGTTACCCAGCCCTGGCACACTCCCTGCTCGCACTGAGCTCATGTTCTCCCAGGTGCCCGCCCAGCCCCCCAGGCCGCTGTTTCACCACCCCCACACCTGCCCGAGTACTCACTGCTTCCGAATTATCAATGAAGGAGTCGGATTCGTCGTATCCATACCCCATATCAATCAAGTCCTGAATACGGTCCTTTCTACGTCTCTTGCCACCCTAAACAATAAGAGATGGATGGTATGCTCATCTGCTGTTCTAAGCACCGCGGGGACAGCCCTGCTACAGCAGACTGACATTCTCTCCAGTTTAGAAAAGAGAACGAGCTCTGTTACTAAACCAGCGCTGACCCACTTCACGCTCTAATCTAAGGATACAATTATGTTTTAGGCCTTATCACAAATATCAGAAACAGTGCATCCAAACGAAACAAAATGCTGGCCCAACACACCAGCCAGCTTTGTGCCAGCAGACTTTGTTACTTTGGGTCTGCTCCCCTGGAAGCTCTCTGCCAGCACAGAGGCTGACAGTTCTTCATACCTGCTGCAGAGCCAGGCAAACTCTGCGCTACGAGCAGCGAGCACGCACACAGCATGCTCCAGCCACACTAACAGACTGCACAAAGATGGGAACGTAAGAGCTAGCGACTGCTGATTTCTGTTAAAGCAATTTTGGCCAAGAACTGAACAGCGTTACCCACCCGAAGGGATAGCATAATATAAAGAAGAGGAACGTACATATTTTTCTTCAAACTTCCTAGCAAGAGCCTCTGCTTTATGCCTCTCCTTTTCATCATCATTGAAGGGATCAGCAGGGTCCTTCCTCTGCAGAAAGAGAGACAAAACCATCAGAATCCAGTCTGTCACCCTGCCACCCAAACCCATTAGACGTGCATTAAAAGCATCACGACTAGAACACGCAGGCAAAAGCTCAGAGCAATCAGCCTTCAGTACAGTATCCTCAGAGGCTTCTCAATAAGGTTCAGAATAAGGCACCTAGAAACAAGCACACCGAACTCTACTGGACAATAAAAGAAAAAGCAAGTTTCTTGGAGAAAACAATAACCCGTGAAAGCGTAACTAAGGGTCTCTTCTCTCAACTTGGGCTTTCACAGAAAGAAAGGAGAGGATGACAAGACAGTACCCTGCCACTCATCTCCAGATTCTGTGTAAATCCCTCTGTTTGTTTTTCTTTATTTAATTACTGCCGTTCACCAACCAACAAACAGACCTGGGGGCATCTCCCTTCCCTCTCCCACCCGCTCTCAAGCTCACACAAATGAGCTTTAGCAGGCAGAAACAAGAAGAGCTTGTCCTTACCCCGTTCTTTACGGGATGAGATTTCTGCAGTTCCTGGCTGTGCCTATGACACCCACAAGCATTCAGGACCTCACTGCAGTCTCCGTATTTTGGGTGCCCTCTCAATTAGTCCTGTACCTGTCTCTGCTTCTCCTGTCTCTCAGGAAAACAGCACAAACCCTCAACTGACTGCCAGCCAGAACTGAATAGCAGCAGCGAAAACGAGCAGAGCCCAATCAACTCTCCTGAGCATCACCACGCTGCTGCCAGAAGTGGCAGTGACAGTGCTGGAAGACTGAGGAAACCACAACTCCCCCACGTCAGTGGAAAAAGCAAGGTTTTCTTCATAACTACACAACGCAGAAAAATGTCCATAACACAGAACTGCTGGGTGCTGTTGGATGTTTGCATTCCACTGCACCTGAGAAATGACCCCCAGGGGGCAAGCAGAGCTGTCAGGCAGCACCTGAGAGCACCATGGCCATCAAACGGGAATGGATGCCGAGCGCCGCAGGGAAAGCATTCATGTGCAGTAAAGCCAAGTCCCCAGAAAGGAGACAGCCCCGTGCTGCGGAAATATCCCTCTTTTTGATGCTTTTTGTAAGATACCCTTAGCTTCCTGTAACCAGGTACCAAAACCACTTTAGATCAACCAAGCAACCTCAAACCCAACCAGCACAACACGCCACACTCTGCTGCCAGCACATCAGCTTTCTGATGTGCAGAGCCAGTGCAGAGAGAGGAACACGACAGCTGTCTGACAACAGGATCCCATAGCTGGATCCCAGCTCCACGTCCTGCATGGTGTCTGACCGCTGAGCTGTCATTTCAGCTCTCAGCACCCCACAGGTAACACACCACCACCTCTGACAGCAGCATTAAGAGAAGAACACCGCGAAAGTCCCCAAAGCCTTCAGATACAACCTCAGCTTTGCCACAGGCCGTGTAGACACTCACCTTTTCTCCTGCAGAGCCACCCTTGCTTTTCGCTCGGAAATTCTTGACGAGATCCGGGTAGAAGAACTCCGGACAGCGCTTGTGGTCCGGCTCGAAGAGAGTCAGCGTGATCCGCACGGACGTCGGCTGCTGCTCCGCATCCTGGGGCTGCTCCGAGTCGTCCTTCCTGGGCTTCTTCAGGAAGCTGCCGCTCAGCGGGCCGTGCAGCGTGGTGAAGGGCACCCTGTGGGGCTCCGTCATGGCTCCGGCCGCCCCTCAGCACCTCTCAGGGCGTCGTTCCCATGGCAGCGGCCCGGCCGTGCCCCAGCTGCACACACACATCGGGAGTCCACCAGCGGGGCAGGAAGGGGCAGCACGAGCCGGGAGAAACTGGGAGAGCCAAAGGCTGGGACCGCCACAACACCGCAGGGCTCTGAGGGGGCAAAGCGGGGTCAGGGCCAGGGGAAGGGAAGGGCAGCGCAGCCCCTCACAGCCCCCCCCACCCCCAGCTCCACCTCAGCGCCGCCCGCCCCGCTCCCCGCGGCCCAGCTCCGCGCCGCGTCCCGGGCCCGGCCCCGTTCCCAGCCCCGTTACCCGACCGCAGCCGCAGCACCAGGACCCCAGCGCCGAGCAGGGCCGAGCCCGGGCCCAGGCAGCGCCTCAGGGCTGCGCCTCACGGAGCCGCCCCGGAGCCCCCCGCTCACCGTCGCTACCGCCGCCGGCCCCGCTCCTACGTCACAGGCGCGGGGGGCGCTGCCTCGCGCAGAAGCCGGCCGGCGTCACAAAGCCGCGCGCCGCGCGCCGCAACCAATCAGCGCCGCGCCCGCGGTCACGCCTCGGGGGGGAGCGGCACGTGACGGGGGCGGGCCTATCGCCGCCCTGCCCGCCTGCCTCCCTCCCGGCAGCCCCCGCGGGGGGGGGCAGAGAGCAAGATGGCGGCGGGGGTGGCGGAGCCCCTCGCAGTCGGCTCCGTGTCGTCGCGCCTGCGGCCCTGCGCCGTCCGCTGCTTCCTCCGGCACCGGGAGAGGTGCCCGGCGCTGTGCCCGGAGCTGGGGCCGCTCAGCCGCGGCCACCATCGCAGGGTCCCCCTCACGCCGCAGCGGCTGCTCCCCCTGCTCGCAGAGGTGGTCAGCCCCTCACCCAGGTTAGCTCCAGCAGCTGAACTCCCTCGTGCAGGTTCCCTTACGGTCACCTTACGGTCACTTACCCAAGTGGTTGTAGCGGCTTGGCAAACCGGGGCGCCTTCACCGTTAGCTGTCCCACCTGCACATCTCCAGGGCACGGGAGAATTGCCCCTAGCAGCACGTTTCTGCCAGTGAAAGCGAAGCTGAGGGGCACGGAGAACAGGCTCACAGCCCTGCTGGCACCAGCCTAGAGCTGCCCCCTCCATTCTCCAGCTCCCCTGGCAAAGAAGTGGAAGACATGATGGGATTCTCCAGGGTTTATTATTATTAAAAAAAAAAAAAAAAAAAAAAAAAAAGGATGACTTATGGGAACAAACAATCTGTAGGCTGCAAACTACTGCTTGGAGAAGGCCCTGAAGGCAGGAGGAGCTCTGCCAGAAGTGCTGTGTGCTGCAGTCAGGCAGCTGAGCAGAGCTGAGCTCAGAACGTCTCAGCCCACGTGCAGCAAAGCCCCAGGAGCCTCGCTCCTTCAGGTTTCACCACGGCTGTTCCGCAGCACAACACACCAACACTGTCCCTGCCCTTACGCTCTGGCAGGAGGCTTGGGGGGCTCAGAGAGTAAAGAAACAGGCGGTGGTGTGAAAATCAAAAGGAACGGTGGGAAAAGATGGGACAGAGGAACACATTCACGTGGGTGGCTCTGAGGCTCTCCTGCAGCAGGTCCTAACATCGCCTCCTGACACAGGAGCCTGGCTGAGTCCTCGGAGCCTCTTCCTCCTCCAGAGGCCACTTGCACCCTGCAGGCAGGGGACACGTGAGGTGAGGAGGGTCGCCGAGCAGGGTCAGCCTTGGTCAGCAGCCCCTGCACTGATCCCACGGCAGCTCAGTTCTTTAAAACCCTTTGGTGAGGAACCTCGCAGATGCAGGTGAGGACAGGGATCACATCACCCCACAGTGACCAGCACACCTCTCCCCGTGGCCAGAAGCGCGCATCCTGCACCAGACAGGGACAAGAACAGGGCCCCGCAGCCCTCCTCCTTCCAGCTCCGCGGCTGCTTGTGAGGTGGGTCAGGCCACCTATGTGTAGGAGCTGCCAGTTTCCGGCAGCCCTCTCTTCTGTAATAAATTATTTATGTGCTGCAAGTGACTGTCAGTCTGGGGTTCACCTTGTTTTTATGTTAGCAACTGAAATTCTGCCTCCAGGCTTCCCCCTTCTTTCAGGGGAATAGGTCCTGTGAAGCAGGTTTGGAATCGGATAGCAGGGAGCAGGAACCTAACAGGAGGGTGAGATAAAAACTTCATCTACCATAGGCCAGGCTCGGCGACAGCCACCAGAGGTCACCACTGCCGCGTAAAGGCGCCCAGAGGGAGCTCAGGTCTACCCACAGGCTTCTGCTGGGAGCATTTTGACGGGAGAAACTCGCGCCGTGGTTTTTAGGGTCCTAATTGGGGTTATGTGATCCACGCCGCTGGGCAAGCATCCCAGCATCTTTTCTATGTGACACGCAAAGGATTCACGTAATTATCCCACGGTAATTCCCGGTGTTACCCACAGGAGGTCACACTTTGCCAGGCTTATCAGCTTTGGATGCAACCAGCCCTGTGCAAACAGCATCCCTGCGGGACCAGCAAAGCCAGAGCTTCAGTAGCCCAGCTCAGGGTTTGGCCAATCCCTTCTGCACGTCCTGGACTCCTCTGACAGTGCTCCGGCCACTCTCCTACCCCCTGTAAGGGTGCCGGCCCCTCTCCAAAGCTGTTGCACACCCGCGGGGACAGCTTTCCCACCTGATGGCCCATTCCACCTCCTCAGTGTTTCCTTGTTTTTTATTTTCATTTTCCCTTTTCTTTTCCCCATCCAGCCATCCAGTCCCTCTGTTGCCACTGACAGAAAGACTCCGTTACATCCACACATGCCTAGACCATACCCCTAGCATGGTTTCATAACAAAATGAGGTATGTCCAACTGCATGCATTGCTGTTCAAATATGTTCCAGGAAAATGAGAGGCAATGTGGAAGAGCATCACCATGCAAATAAATGGTTCAGCATCAGCTCACCCATTTTCAGGCTTCAGAAACACAAAATAAAAACACAGTCAAGAGAAAAACTCATAGGAAACCAGGTTTCACTGAACACTGTACTCGTGGGACTATTCATTTTGCACCACATGAAAGTTCTCCAAAACTCAGGGGAGTTGTTGACTGGCAGCCCTATAACCCAATATCTCTCATCAATCCCCAGAAAGCCTTTGCAGGCTCATTGCCCTTGGTGCAGTCACTGGATCTTGCTCTTTATTTGAGTTGCTGCAGTGCTTGGAGCCTGAGCGTCCCTTGGTTTCTGTAAAAGCTGCCGGCAATGAACATCTTTCTCCAGGAACAAAAGTAGATGCGCTCAAACACGTTCCCCATCAGCATTCAGCCAGTCGAGCATGGTTTTCACCCACTCGCACGTAGCCACAGACAGCACAACAGCTTGGGAACAGGGCACTGAAGGTTATTCACGTGGCCGTGCAGTCTCCACGGCTTTAAGGCAGCTCACGGCACCCACCCTGTCCACACCATCTGCCATTTCTTCACCATCTACCGCTCCACAGGCTGCTCTCCCCTTCACGCACACAGCGCTCCCCTTCTGACAGATCTCCCTGCGCTGACCTCAGCTCTGTGCCGGGGTCTATCTCCTGGAATCCAGCCCCCTGTGGCACCTGGGTGAATGGTAAAACTATCAGGCAGCGCACAGACTTCGGTGACAAAAGTGTCCTCATTGCGCTCCTAAAATCTCTCTGAAATCACCATGGAACATCAGTAGATAAATCTGAAGAGAGCCTTCGATAACTTCTGCTTTTTGAGCTGTTCCCACAGCTCTGGGGGCTCCCCTTTGTGCCCAGCATTTTGTTGTCCCCTCTGGGCCTTCCTCGCAACCCCTTGTGCCTCCCACCAGCTGGAGCCCTCTCGGGGAAGGGATTTGTTATCTGCTTGGCAAGAGCCTGCGTTGCACGCCGGGTACGTTTACAACGCCGTATAAAAGATTAGAACTTTATTGGCCACTGAGGCGTGCCGAGTTAATAATCTTTAACGTGGTGGCTATTTATCCAGCCGCACACAGCACGCTGCCGCCGAGCCGAGCCCAACAGCCACCGCAGCCACCCTGCGGCTTAGCAACGAGCCGGTCCTGCCCCGGCCGTCGCAGGCTCGGTAGGAAACCACCCGGCCCGGGGCCGAGCCCGAAGCGCCCCGCGAGGAGCCCCGGGGCCGCGCCCCCCTCAGGGCCGCCTCAGGGCGGTGCCGCCGCCTCGCGCCCCGCGCCCGGCACGTGCCCGCCTCACCGCCCGCCCGGCGGCGCGCATGCGCGCGCGCGCGGCCCCCGCGGCGGCGGCCGGCCTGTGCGCGTGCGCGCGGCGCCCCCCGCGGTGCCCGCGGCCGTGCAGGCTGGGGGCGCGTGCGCGGGGCCTGGCGGGAGCCGCGGCGCTGAGGGCGGTGAGGGCGGCCGGGGCGGAGGGGGGGGCCGCGTCCTGCCCGGTGCCAGCCCCGAGCACCGGCGGGTCCCGGGAGGGTCCGGGCGGGGGCCGGCGCTGCTCTGGGCGTGCTGAGGGCCGGGCGGGTGGCAGCGCCAGCGCCCCGCTGTGCGGCGGAGCCCCCCGGGTGGGTGGGGGGGGGGCGGTGGGTGTGCGCCTGAGGGGTGCGGAGCCCTGAGGGGTGCGGAGCCCTGAGGGGTGCGGAGCCCTGAGGGGTGCGGAGCCCTGGGGTCCCGCTGCTGGGTCTGGGTGTCCCCGGGGGCTGCCCCAGCTGTGACCTTCTCACCGCTTTATTTTCATGCTGCTCTTCAGCGAGGGGCTGCGTGTGTGCTGGGAGTTGGCTGCGGGGATGCCGGGGCTGGCAGAGCCTTTCCCACTTGACCCCGAGCTCGAGGCCCCTTCCATAACCTGACCGGGTGCTGCTCAGCCCCCCTGTGCCAGCACACGGGCACACAGCGGGGGCACAGCCTGCGGCCGCTGCTCCAGGCCCTGGCGGTGTCAGAGGCACCGGGAGGGCCGGGGGCCTGCGGGTGTGATGTGGGGACAGGGGGGGCTCTGCACGGAAACACTGCCTCCAAGCTGGGCTTGTGTCCGGCTCTGTAAGGAAGCTGGGGCATCCGAAAGCTTGTGTGGCGTAACAACAAGCCAGGTAGGATTGTCAGAGTGTCTGGGAACGCTCAGGGGATGAAAACAACACAGATCGCATCTAGGTGTCACCAGAAAAAAGAATTCCTTGTTAGAATCTCCTTCGTTACACAGCCACTCATGGCTAGGTGGTGTTGCCATAGGCATCTATCTTACGATGGTTGCTTTGCAGAAGCAGCACTGAGAACTTGGTTCGAAGGGCTCCAGCCACGTTTTATATCAGCTCTTTGTTGCTTCCAAGCAATGCATTATACTTCTGTCCTTTGTAATTTGTAAAATAGCTGTGGATAATATTGCGCAATAGCTAGCTACTGACAGCCTTTGTACTGAATGGCTTTTCTTTCATTAATATTTGAAAAATTGCAGGTGTTTGTGTGGCTAGAGTTTGAACACTAGGGGAAGAGCCTTCTGCTTCTCTTTCTTGCTGTTAATAATTAAATGTTGCCAAGTAAAGTTTGTAACAAGCTATCTGTGGACTTTCCACATTCAAGTGCCTCTGCTCATCCTAACTCTCCTTCTATTGTAGCCCTTTGTTTCTCCCCTTGGTTTTGTTTCTTCGTTCTGTTAATTTGAAACCTTGAAACAGCCTCCCCGGGCCTCTGATCAGCTGTGTCATTTGGGTTGTTAAAGTAACCTGAAAGAAGTTACACCTGCACTGAAATTTTTGTATCCAGAAATTCAAGGCAGGCAAGCGTTAAAGCAAACCAGTCCACGCTGCTTGTGTCTCTTGCTGCCTCCAACATCAAGGTTATTGCGATCTGATAATACTGCCCTGGCATTTGTTTAGGTTGTAAGGGCCTCTGCTTCGGTGCTGAAGCTGGATGGAGTTAATAACAGGCAAATTATTGGCAACAGACCGTAGATTTTGGTCCTTGGTGTTGTAGCTCTTTAAGTTGCATTCTGCTCCACCCATGAGGTTGGAGGGGCTGTTAGAGCTGCTTGTGTTAGGCTGTGTGGGTACGTGCTCCGAGGTAGGTGGGTATATGGTAACGCTTGGAGTAGGTGAGCTGTGATAGTGGCCTGAAAGAAGCATTGCTGGTCTCCACTTATGGCTTTGATTTGTGACTGAGAATTAAAGAGCTAAAATTTGTTTTGGAAGTCTGATGTGTTCATCTGGGGATGCCTTTATTTGCAGGTATAAGTGGAATATTTGGATATGTTTGCATAGCACATACCCTGGGGACGAGGGCTTGCAGTGGAGTTCATTTAAGTAACGCTGGTCGTCAGCCATTTAGTTCCCTTGTACCTGACCAGGCAGTCACGCGACCTGTCTGATACAAAAATAGGCAGAGCTAATTGCACTATATTAATGATTGACTTGCTTGGATTCTGTGTGTATGGGTGGGAGGGCGTGCTGGAGGCGTCCAGTTGTGGAATCAGCTGTTTCTCTGAACTAACAGATATAAGCGCTCTTATCTGCGTTGTTCATGCACTTAGGCTTCACCATATCTCATTTGTTCTCTTGTTTAAACTTCTTGGGTCAAAGGACAGCTACCTGAGCTTCCAAATGTTGCAAAAGACCACGCGTTGTTGATTCCCACTGTCTCAGAGAAAGAGTTTGATAGCCTGACTGTTTTATCGTGCTTGGTATGGACACGGCTCTGTTCTGTTACCAAACAGGTGTAACATCTGTGTGGCTACACCAGCGCTGGGTTATTTTGTTAGAGTTTTCAGGAGAAAATGACTGAAGGAAGAAATACCTCACGTAAAAAGATGCTCTCATGACCTGATTTTGCAGTCATTAAAAATGCTTTATTTCAAAATCTGCTAGGCTGAATATAACGCATTTGAAAAGAAAACTAATGTTTATCAAATTAATTCCAACTTTCTTACCTAATAGGACAAGAGCCTGGTCTAGTGACCGCTATCAGCTTACTAAGCTGATTTGAACCTGTGCTGCACTACGTATCTCCAGAATATAGTTATTTTGTTTCAGAACTGGGGATCTTAAGCCTAAGAAGATAAATACTGTAAGCTGTAGAGCTGGTGTTCTACACCTACCTATGCAGAAACTACTGATGTCCTATGAGGAGAGATGCTCTTCAGAGATTACAGGAAGGACACCAAATTCTGTGTTAAACAGGCAATTTCATAGATCAAAACACTGGGGAGCACTGCGGGAGAGCTGGGGCAGAGGAGAACCAGCAATAAACCACAAAGGGAACATTGGCTAAAAATATTTATTACAAAGGTGCCACAAGCAGTAATCCTGCTTGTGGTTTGAGAGACTGAAATGAATTGTTTATGCTGTAAGCACTTTAATAGTATGGTTAATTAGCTGCTGCTCTCTATTGTGAGGGTATTTGCCCCCTTGTTCTCCATACTACAAAGGCAAATATTGGAAGCCGTGCAGAAGTGCAGGCAGATTGCTTTTGTAGTTACAGAGGTCATCGGTGTACCTGATGCATGTGAGTGCTGCCCGTCGCATTCTTTTTAAACGGTCTAATTTTATTATTTTTTTCTCCTCATCAACAGAGCTGGCAGAAGATCTACATGAAGATAAGTTTTGCGGTAAGGATTAATAAAATTCCTTCAGTCTGGGGGAAGGAGGGGTTTACGGGTGCTGTTTGTCTTTTTTGTTTGTTTTTGTTATAATATCTCACTGTATAGAGGGAATGTTTGCTTTCTAATGTAATTCCCCAAGGGGACAAGATTCCTGCTTTACATCTCAGTATGCCTGTAAGCCCTCTCCTCCAGCTGAGAGACGAGCATCTGTGGATTCGTGCAGTGACATTTGGCAGAGCAGACATCAGATACTTCAAGTCCCTTTAAGTTTACTCAGGATAAGCGTGTGGATAAGGAACACCATCTACTGCAAGGCGACTCATCTGTCCTGTGCTCTGAGCCCTTAGCTGTCTTAATGGTCCTCTGACAAGGCTAGGCTTCCCAAAACTTTGCCCCTCTTGTAAAACCAGAGATTAGCGATCTACAATAATAGATTAAAAACTCAGCAACCAGTCTGTGATTATGAATGCCATTTATTTTTGATAAAATACGGTCGCAGTAGCTTGGGAATGTGCAGTGATTGCTTTTACAGTATAAAATGCTGTGTCTGTACCTTTGCTGCTTCAGGACAAGTGTTGATGCTACTCTTAGGATTTTCGTAGGGCATAACTTTTGAAAGACTACAGAAATGAGAGCAATATATTGCTTTATTTTAAGTTCCCTGGAATGTAGTTGTCGGCATTCTGCCCGAGATTAGATCCTCCTTTAATTCTAAAGTGTATTTAGAGCTGGTTTGGTGTTGGTGTCTAAGTTTTCTCTTGTGTGCAGGATAATCTACCTTTTGTACTAGGGTACTAGATTATTGAAGCTTTTATTTTGGGCAGTTTTGGGAAGAAGGAGAAGATACAGAGGTTTACAGAGCTGGGAGAGAATAGATTCTTTATAAATTGACAGCTTTAACTTTGTAATTTTCACAATGCTTATGTTACTGTAAATCAGCTCTTGTTTTCCCAGAGGAAACCTCTATGCCTTTAGCACTTGCTGCAAAAGATAATAAAGTAGTCTGATACGATAAGGATTTCCTACTCCATTTTCAGCTGCCAGCTGAAATTGTGGGGCTGCAGAACTTACCCTGGAATTAACAAGTTCTGTTGATAGCTGCTGGTGTGCATGGCGTGCACCTCCCTGCTTGCTTACTACAAAGGCAAAGAAGCCATGCAGCAATTTCTATAAACGCAGAGTAAGAGTTGTAGCATCACGGAATGGTTTGTGATGGAAGGGACAATCACAGAATCAAAATCATCTCATTCCAGTCTCCCTGCCGTGGGCAGGGACACCTACCACTAGACCAGGTTGCTAGAAGCTCTTTTAGTTTGAGTGTATAATCCAGTCCCTCGGCAGGTATAAAGGATCAAGTGCCTTGAATATTCACAGAGCTAATAAATCATAATCATTTTAAATCACGTCTTGCTATATGAGACTTCTTATTTTCACTGGGGAGATATTAACGGGGTAGTTATCGACATGGAAGATTACACAGCGGAAGAGGTAACTTGTGTAGGGACTTGTGTGTTCGATTAGCCCAGGGTTGGTTGCTCGTTCAGCTGCCCAGCATCTAACTTTGGTTTCCTTTAAGCACTCTGTGACTGCTGGACTAAAGCTTTGCATGTTCATATATTGCACTGGGAGATCTTAAATCAACTTAAACACATTCTGTCATTTAAATTGATAGAAAAGTTACATTCTTGTAAGTTTCCACACCGATATTTGTACTGCTTCCATTAAATTAGTTTTGTTTTGTTTTAAAGATAACAGGAGTTGGGTCATTGATCTATTACCTTGATAGACTTTAAATGCATACTTCATATTTTGAAACTTCTGGTTTCAAAGTAAACATTTTAAATGAGTAACACTTAATTTGTTGTATAAAATAGATTTGCTGCTTAAATTCAGTGTTTTGTTTTGTGTGTGTGTTTTTTTTTTAAATGGAAAATTCTCCCCTAGATGGTTCTCATGTCTGTAACGACATAGGCAGGACAGAAGCTCCTTGTCTATATGTTTGATAACACTTGCTATCCAGTACCCTCTTACAATGCTCTGTTCTTTACCATTTTGCCCCCTTTGTGGAACCATTAGTCTTTTCTTCTGTTCCTTTTTTTTTCCACCAGATTTTTTTTTTTTTTTCAGACCTTTGTGTTGTTTGTTTTGGGAGTGTTTGGGTTTTCTACCTCTGTGGTATCTTCTAATAAGTACAGCTCATGGAATCAACAGTGACAGGAGATGGGAATGAGGGGTTGCTGTTTTCTGTTGAAATGTTTGTAGATATATGGCCTAGACATTCTCTTAAATATAAACTACTGTCATTTATTTATCAGACCAGAATAGATTGTCATGTTTCTGAACTTTTTATTGTAATAAAATGCATGATTGATTAATCAGAGATAATTAAAAGTCCCTGTTTAAGAAGACAATGTTGCCTGTGTTTTCATTAATAAATGAAAGCACGAGATTCTCAGGCAAACCTTCAGTGACTGTGCTTCATCTGCAATGGTGATGTCCACAGAGAAACCATTGAAATGCTTAAAATGATTTGCTCTGCAGCTCTTACCAGTGCTGTCAGACACTATCAGGTCTTCAGCAGTTTCTCAGGGAAGTCAGAAGTGAGTGCTCATTTTGTGTCAACAGGTTTCTAGCCTTTGTCCCTAAAGAGCATGAAAAACAATGGGGAGCAAATATCTCAGCCCCTATTGCGACTGATAAACTAGTGCTAGAGCATTATCCAGAAGCAGGAGCCCAGCTTATTCCGTGGACAGTGCCTAGGGCAATCCATAAAGAGATCGAACTGCATTTAACCTCATCAAAGCAATCCATTGAGCTCTTGTGTACTCCACTAAAGAGGATCGTCAATTCAGAATGCATCAGCATGTTCCAAACTGCTTTCCTACGCATGATGAGCTGGTTGTGTTTGGCTTGTTCTGGTGCTAAATGGAGTGCTTAATTTTTAGCTCTGATATCTTCCCAAATGGTTTGTGGAATGGGAAGTAATTGAAGCTGTAAATGTCACAGGGGATGGCACTGTGATGTCTGGTCTTGTTTCCAGATCCATGTAGCAGAGATGTCAAGGTATGCTGCTGTAAGCTTGGGCTCAGAGAAAACTGCAAGATGTACCAAAGTACTGGGGAAGAAAGAGTGCCTGTTGGTCAGCATTACTTTCTTGCTGCATTGCTTTGTTCTTCTATCGGATTCGTTGGTATATAAAGCAAAAATCTCAGATGTGATTCAGTATTGCTCAAGGATGGGAAATCATCTACTTAGGATTTGGGGTTTAATTTCCTTAAACTGGAGTGAGAACTAATGGCTAGAAATTTCAAGGAAGAAGATTCATCTGTTCATGTGCCTTCTGCATGGGTCACTTTAATGAAAAAAAGTGGACTTGAGCCTTTTCTCTGGCTGCATCACTACAGCATAAACAGGAGACAATGCACTGCAGCTCCAGGAGGTTAGCAGTAATCTTTTGTTGTACAGCAAAAGAAAATACTTGCTTTCTGTTAGCACATTATAAAAACACGTGCCAAAATATCAGTTTTCAGTATCTAGCTGTTCTGTACAGTGCGTAGCAAAGAGCTGTATCAGAGGTGTTTGAAAAGTGATCCTCATTAAAATCAACAACTGTGCATGGGTAAGTTGAAAAATGTTCTCAAAGTTTAGGTTTTGTGTTATACAGTAACTACACTGGGTGCATGTAAAGTATCCTAACAAGCTGTTAATCTGTTGTACAACTTTCAGAAGGCAAAATTGTAAGGCTATTTAAATAGGATAGGGATCAAGGTTTTCCTGATTATAATTTTTTAAGGAACTTTCCTGTGTTTATTAAAATCAGTACCAAGTAGTTTAATCTCGGGTTTTAATCAAAGCTGGAATTTTTAAAATCAAGCATTTTAAAAAAGTTTAGAATATAAATATTTCACTAATGTGGATATATGCACTCTGGGTTTGGAAGGAATATTGGTACTCCACATTAGTTCTAGTTCAGGTATTTCAGTTTGCTGATTCTTGCATTTGGGAAAGAATCAAAAAATTGTTTACGCAAATTATGTATTTGATTATAATTGATTGTTTTATTATACAAATCAAAAAATTATTATTTTAATGAGCTGGAAGTAGAGTTGGTTAGTTTTGTGATTGAAATATTGAAATGCATCTTGCAAAACTTACTAGGTTGCTTTTGTAATGAAACTTGCTAAAGTTGTCCCTAGCCATGTTAGCTTTAGCAGTGTTGTGACCTTATATTCCCTTTGATGAAGGGAAGTCATAATTCAAATCATTTATTTTCTGACTTATGCATTTTTAGATGCTTTCATAGATTATTTTTTTCAAAGGCAGTATCAGACTTTTGACTATACACAATTTTGCTTCATTGCTCTATAAAATTCAGTGCAATTTTCAGATATCTTCTGAAAGTAGCCTACACAACAGTGGGAAGAATTAAGGGGTGGAATGGAAAAATGTGGCTGGACTGGCAAGCTTATTTCTTAAAAATCATGCCAGTTCCAGTTCAATGGTCATTGCCTGGTTTTGAATTATAATGATTATTTTCTTCAGAGTTTTAAACTTAACCTCGGAAAATCTTCTGTCTGTACTGCAGCCATTTTTGGTGTATTTTCAATATGCTTTTTTCTACTTCTCACTTGTTTTTAATTTGCACTTAACTGAAGAGCGAGAAGCTCCATAATACACCAATAGATCCAACAATCTCAAACTTGTGTGGTGGTTGCTACTAAAAAAGGGTGGTGTTCTGTTCTGTGCTAATTCTTACTGTTTTGTAGAAGTCAGTCAAATTAGAAAGGAGAATGGGGACATCTCCTTAAAGGAGGTGTATGGAACTGTCAAGCTTTGCCATTGTCATGAGTAATGTAATTGGCTTTGCTAATTTTTAAAACCCTATTACAATTTTGTCTTAAGAGGTACTTGAAAGCATTCCAGTTCTCCGCAGTTGAGGCGCTGTTATCTAGAGATCCAGGCAGAGGATGCTGCTGCAACGTGGTGCTAACTTTCGTAAAGTTACTTTACCAAGAGGGAAGGAGTTGTGTTGTAATAAGGAGATATAAATGAGTCTCAGTACCTGCAAAAGTGGGTGGGACACAGCCCCTGACCAGCTTGCTCTTTGCTACTGGAAATGGGACAGCTTTTGCCTGCTTTTACCATCAACTCAGAGTTAAACTTTGCTCTTTATGTGGTTGCCAGAAGAGAAAACTTGTACAGAGGGACAGCTGGAGGAAGATTTTGAAGGAGTGGGAGGAGGAAATGACAAAGGCAGGCTAGAACTTTTCTGAAATTTCTTGGGCTCTTCTCCTTAGCAAGTAAATACTCCCAGTTCGAGGCCTGCTGGCTTGCAGTAGCTTTTGGCACAGTGTCGGGAGCTATGCACCATTACGCTGAAGCACACTAATTCTGTTGGTTTTGCAAGCAGTTAAGATCTGGTCATGCTTTAGCGGCCTCGACAATGCCTGTTTGCTTTTCCTGTCTTTTTTTTTCTTGCAGCTGTCTTTTTTTTTTTTCTTGCAGCATTTCGAGCTCTGAGAAGCACAAGCAGCCTGACCTGCTTGCACAGCTGGAAGACTTCTCTCAGCCAGTGTGCTCCAAAGTTCTGTCAGGTTTCCATCCCCTAGCCACTGACTTCAGTGAGCTTGCTGAGGAGCATGCACTCACTAAATCAGTTAGTTTCTGGAGAAACTTCCAGAGGGAAAGATGACATGCAAGCTTTAAGCATGCCTGTGACTCTGAATGGTAGAAAATAGCTATGAATTCATATGAATATATGATATGAAGTGTGTGAATGATAGAAAAAAAAAAGAGTAAGGAGAGAGAAGAAAATTTATAGGGAAAAGGACAGAAAAGTTGTAACTCTGAATATCTTGTAAGTTCTCTCATGAGATGGACATTTCAATTAACCCTCCCTAATGTAGACGTAAGTGGTTCCCAAAAAGTGATGGCAGAAAGGGGAAGCTGTTTCATAGTGGAGACTCCAGCAAGTACAGGATCGTAATGGTTTCTGTGCTGAAGTGACCATGAATTGTATGGTTCAACTTCCTGTACTTTGCTCCCTCCTGAATAGAAATATAATTTTTCTCCACAAGGGTATTGTAGAATTTCAATTAAAGGTAAGTCTCCTGTGTTTCCCAGGTGGAGAATGACAGAAGAATGTTAACTTAACAGAGCTACGTCGACCCTGCAGTGGGCTGCTATCCCACCGTTACTCCTTTGCTGATCCCAAAGACGTGCTCACAAGGAAGCACTGTTCCTACACACCATAATGCAGCCTGCTTTCAGGTCTGAAGTGGAGACAACATGCTGCCTCCTTTAATTACAGTCTGAGCATTAACTTCATATGTGGAAGAACACAACAAAAAGAACAGGTGAGCATTTCTTTATTGTTCTTACGTTCTACAGTGTAATAGATGACTCCCCCAAAAAAACTGTTTATATAAAATCTGAAAAAATATTTGGAGGGAAGGAGCCATCCAAAAGGCTTCCCTGTGTTGCTGACAACCTTATTAAAGAGAAATTAAATTTTGGAGTTTCAGCGCGTGGTTCCAAAAAGAAAAAAATCTTAATTCATTTTTAGCCACGATTTAAAACTATCTAGATTAACTGTATGGCTGTCCAAGCTAATGCTCATTGTATGTTCTGAACTTGAACCAAAATGTTTGTTTTATCCTCCTGTAGTGAAGTAGGAAGGATGAGTCATCTGTCTTGATGGTGTGTCTGCGATGAGTTTCAAATCCTTTTAATGCACTTGCTATAAAAAAGCCCGTGGTCTGTGCTAGTAAATGTTGAGTTCTATGCATCGTCCAGTCTGTTGATACAGGAATGACTAAAGGTTTTCTGGAAGCATTTCAGTAACTGTTGTTGTTGCTTTGACCTTTGCACGTAATGCCATAATTGTACAAATCAGTTTCACGGCCCTGTTGCATTTTATAGGGCTCAGCTGCCTTTGCAGAGCCTGCAGCATCAGTGGGGGTGTGCTCCCTAGCTTTAACCCGGCACTGAGGGCACATTGACAGAGATGTTCCTGCAGTGGACTAACTTGTTGCCTGCTGTCACTGGTGTGTTTCAGTGGAAAACTAGAAGGGGAGATGCGGTGAATTAAAGCTAATTCACGGATGGGCATTAGTGGATGCTGTCTGCTGGGACACGGGTGTGCTTTGAAGCTGGAGTCAGCTGGTAGATCATGTTAACATGTGGTTTGAGGAACCAGAGGCTAGAACCTGATCTTTTAGCTCTCACTGCTCTTATTATAGTCTAGTGTGTTTTTAAAATGGTCTAATGTTGGTGATAGCAGGCCCTCTAGAGGGTGATTTGATCATAGAAATGCATACAAAATCAGAACCAGAAGTCCAGTGCAGTGCTAAAGAGGATTAAGAATCACTTTCATGAAGCTGTTTTAAGCTGCAGTGAGCCTGTACTCCCATCAGAAAGGGTGGTTCTGCTTTGTCACCTTTGCACTGGCACTAACGTTGACATAGGTGACCCTACAGCTGCACGTCTTGCTTACCAAATGCAAAGGAAGAATTGTACATCAACAAACCAGTCTCTGACTGTGTGACCACATGAGAGCCAGTACCAGCATAAAGGAGCAACTAAGAGCACATGGTTGTGTCTAGCAGGAGGTCAGCGTCTCTTTTTACTGGCTGCACAGTCTTGGAACAGTTTACGCTGCTTGCGAAACTGCACAATTTTAGGATAAATAACAGTTGCTTCCCCAGAGAGTTAGGAATAGAGACTGCAAACTGGACAAGCTGTGGATATTTCTGAGTGGGATGTTTCTCTCTGTAAGTAAGAATTTAATTTAAAGCTTAGTTAGGAAGTTTAGTTAGGAAGTTGAGTTAGGAAGTCTACTTCATGTGCAGATGTGCTCAGAATCAGTCTGTGGGCTGGCCATTGATAACAACTTTGATATGAGTTACTGACAAGTACGTAATGAGAATGGAAGTGACGTTTGGCTTAAAAATAAAAAATGCTTATATACTTTTTGCTTTAGAGAACAGCTTTGGCAGTGCGAGAACAAGTTGCATGTATATATGTGTGTTCCTAAAGAAAATGGGAGATCGTCTATTACTCAAACTTTTTTTTTTTTTTTTACTTCTTTCAGGAAAATCTGCAAGACATTTAATGATGAAATAGTCTCAGTTCTCATGATTTTTCTCATATGCTTCTCCTCAAGCCATGGATGAATACAGCTGCTTTGTGGATTGGGACAAAATGGATGTTACTGTCCAGAGCCAGGACGCAAAGGACCTAACCTGCACGGAGTTCCAGGAACTCAAGCAGCTGGCCCGACAAGGCTACTGGGCCAAGAACCATTCTCTGAGAGCCAAAGTGTACCACAAGCTAATTAGCAACATCCCGTGCCGCACAGTGACCCCAGATGCAAATGTTTACCGCGACATTGTTGTGAAGATTGTTGGAAAACGTAACAGTAACTCCCTGCCACTACCAGAGTTTGTTGACGACAGCCTCGTCCCTACGTACTGCTTGAATGCTGAAGGCATTGGGGCAGTCAGGAAGATTATTTTGTGCATTGCAAACCAGTTCCCAGACATATCGTTTTGCCCAGCGCTGCCGTCTGTGATAGCTTTGCTCCTTCACTACAGCAAGGATGAGGCAGAGTGTTTTGAACAGGTTTGCCGCATCCTTGCTTGCAACGACCCTTCCAAGCGGCTCATCGATCAGACGTTCCTCGCCTTTGAATCCTCGTGCATGACTTTCGGGGACCTGGTTAACAAGTACTGTCAGGCAGCACACAAGCTGATGGTGGCAGTGTCTGAGGACGTGTTAGAGGTATACTCTGACTGGCAGCGGTGGCTCTTCGGAGAGCTGCCCATGGTATACATTGCTCGGGTCTTCGATGTGTTTCTGGTGGAGGGCTACAAAGTTCTCTATCGTGTTGCGCTGGCTATTCTGAAATTCTTTCACAAAGTCAGAGCTGGGCAGCCCTTGGAGTCTGACAGCGTACAGCAGGATATTCGGGCTTTTGTGAGAGACATCGCGAAGTCAGTGTCTCCAGAGAGGCTTCTGGAAAAAGCCTTTGCTATCCGCCTTTTCTCACGGAAGGAGATCCAGCTGCTGCAGATGGCCAACGAGAAGGCTTTGCAGCAGAAGGGCATCACAGTCAAACAGAAAAGGTAGGGGTCTCCCCACAGGTAGTCCGAGTGATCTCCACAAACCTGACAGCCCAAACAGTCCGCTAGTCTTGCGTGCCTGGTGGAGGAGGAGAAGAGCTCTGCTGGTGCATGCTGATACCTCTGCTGACTTTTTCCTGTGGGAACTTAGAAAAAGTTATCAGCCCAAAAATTAAGCATTGCTGGGACTGAACTGAGAAGTGTGATGGATTCATAATTACCTTTTATGGGTATATGTTGATTGCAAATATTGCAAATTTCACTTCTGAAATTTGTGATACTCACAGGCTGATTTTAAAACAAAAGACATTTTATTAAAGCTGGAAAAACACTGGTAACTTACTGGGAAGAAAAGTACCCAATCAAATATGAAGGTTCTTAAGATGAGATTATTAGTATAGAACATGAATTTTGTGCCATCCAGTACTGTGAACTCAGGTGCTTCTTTACTGTAAGTAGACAAACACTGTCTGAGGTGGGAATGTTTTCCTCGCCTAGGGAGTTTATTTTATAATAGTGGAGAAATAACTAAGTCTTGTTTTACTTTTAGTAAAAGTATTTAGTAAAAGTATTTTTACTTTTAAAAGTAGTTTGACCACAAACCTTCTGAAAATCAAGGGCATAGTAACCATAGGTAGGAGATGACTAATTTTGTGACAGGTACACATGCTATCTGAAATTAATTATTTTGAAAGAACAACAAAAAAGGAAAGTGAGGATACTAATCCAAAAGATGATTGCATTATCTCTTTTTCAGAAACAAGAGGAGGAAAAGCCCGCTGGGAGCAATGGACCAATGAAATCTTGGTCCATTATAATAGGTAGCCTTAATAAAAGCTTAGCGAAGAGACCTCTGCACGTGTATATCTTACAGCCAGTTATGTTGCTGAGTAAGTCACAGTAGTTGCAAGTGTGTGTGTTCTGTAGTATTGAAATAGCCTTACCCAATTCTAGCCTACAAGGTAACTTACACATTAGCTGAATTTACACGTACATCGTATGCAGAAAGTTATCTCCGTGAACCCGGCAGTCTTTTCTGAGGGTTTGTTTTTAGATTTACAATTTGGTTTACACCTGGCTTGTGCTTTACCTTGCTTTTCTCTTGGAAGAGACTGTTCTGCCAGTCTCAAATGTGCCAAGGCGCTGAGCCACTGGAAGGTCACGTTGGGTAGAATTCCAATCATTGCATTCAGGACTTGCAACAAGCAGTACGAACTCTTGCAGTTTGTGTATATTACCTTTCATTCGTGTACTGAGGTTCAGAAGAGCTGTAATATCCTTTCTGAATATATCAGTATATTCGTCAGCAACAGAGTGAGAGTTAAACAGAAGATCCAGCTACACTGAATGTTGTAGAGGCATTCTCACTCAGAACAGTGGTGCCTTCAAAGCAAAATGTAGTAAATTTATACCCAAGTAAGTCCAGTAGGAATTACCTCAGCAGGCAGAGTTGCTAATTAAAAACTTTTATCATCTTTACTTTTTCAAACATACTTCTTATTCTCCATTATCTGGGTACTGCTGTGAACTAGGCTCTATTTGGATCCTGGTGTACACAGATGCAGTTGCTGGAGAAGAGCTTTTCTCCACTGCTCAATAAGATGAAAGTTTTCTTGTCTGGATAGATGTGTTTGGCCTGTGCAAGTAGTTAATGAATTATTTTACAATCAAATAACTGAGCAGGCAGCAAAAGGGGAAAAAATAAAAGGTGGAAGATAGAAAATATTTTAACCTAACCTGTCATTTTTTTTTTCCTTTTGCTTGGTGATTCAAATCAAACTGTGCTTTGTTTCTTTCCAGGCTCCTTACATTCACTTTGCCATGGATGTAGAAAATCACTGATCTGTTCTATCTTTTTTTGTCTTTCCTTTTACGTTCTTCTTCTGTCAATTGCATACCCACTGCACCCCTCCTGTTTGCAGTGTGGCATCTCCAAAAAGGTAGGCTCAAACACTCAAATCTTTGCACTTTGCTCGCTTCTTCTGTCTTTGATTGGCTGCTAATTTTTTTTTCTAATCTTGTCACTATTGCTAATGCTGGGGCAAGAGAAGCAAGGCAGCAATTACAGCATCAGATTGCTGCATAACATCTACTGAATACACTCTTGCAAAGTTAGTTCAAAGCACCTGCAGAGTTCTAAGATCGGAGTGTGGGGGAGGAATGGATACAGCTGGTCAACACAGCATTTTTGTACAGCAGTACAAGTCTGTATTTTTCAGGACAGAGAAGCTTGATGTTAATGATGGGATTTAAGTTATCTCTACACTGGAAGAAAAATTGGGTATTTTGTTAGCTTTGTTTAAAAAAAAAAAAAAAAAAAGGTAACATCCTCAGAGTTATAAGGTACTGTTCCATGTCCAAGCCTGGTATGTGCTGTTGCAGTTCACGTAAGGCATGCTCAATTATTTCCTACTTTGCAAGCTTTCCGCAACTAATTGGAAAGATGTTGGACGGAACCCAATTTGGCACGCTCCTACAAGTGACTTGCCTCAATTTATACTACATTGTATTTATTTTTCTGTGGGTAGCTTTTTGAATGAGGCAAGATGACTTTTTGCTTGTGGGTCAAGAAGGTCAGAGTTACTCAGCCATACAACATTAGTGCTTAACTCAGTCATTCATCAAGTCTTGGCCTGGAAAGCATTTCTTAAAGAACAAAAACCAGTGGATTGTAAATATCCGATAAGCAGAGAACGAATAGAGGCTGCCCTGTGATTAGTACCACGGATGTGTGGGTCTCAATTAATGCTTTTGAAACGATTTTTTTGGCCTTGTTGCAGGTGCCATGGGTTAACTTTAGTGAGAGATGCACACTAACATTTGTACTAATTTCTAAAAGCCAGTTGGAATTAATTTCCTCACGTTTTCATGTCTGAAAGAACACCTTAAGAGGAAACTTGTCCAAGTGTGTTTCATATCATATACAGTGGGTTGAGGATTTTGTCTCTGAAAAATCATCTGTTTTTTAATTCTAGCCAAGGAAATCTTCAAAGTTCATATATTATTTTACCTTAGTTACAGGATTCCGGAAACAGCAGAAAGCCTCGATTTCTGCCAGGAAGCACGGAGTTTGGATCTGAGGGGACTGATGTAGGTGCAGGGTGTCTGTTAACGCCAGTCTCAACACAGGATTATGTTTCAGTCTTACACACCTGCAGCAGCCATTTTTGCCTGAGAAGCATATCGCTTACAACACGTTCATGTCCTAACCGAAATTACGATGGCTTTTAAAGGTTATGCAGACCCAGTAAGATTTGACCCAAAACAAAGTAGAGCAGGGAGAAGTAATTTGGTGACTCACAGTTTGGCGTGTGGTATTTGTAAGTTATCTTGGAAAACACACAAGACGTGGCTGCTGTGACAGCTGCTACCACACAAAGGCAACACTGGCTTTATCTTCAGGAGCTCTGAAGTCTCGGAGGCGCTTTGTGTTAATGATATAGCTGCAAAAATAACGTTCCTTCTAAAGCTGCAAATCAGCTGGTTTATTAAACACTTAAATTTTGTTAATTTCTAATCCTTTACTTTCCTTCATGATAATAAAAACTGAACTGTTTTTCTAATGCCAGCAATTAATAGAAAGTTGCCATGCAGATCCCAATAAGTTAATGTGAAGGATTGAGGAAAATACTGATGAGGGGTAATACCTCAATGGGTGATGCACATCTCAGTGCAGTGCCAGGCCAAATTCAGTGTTCTCTCAGGCAGTGGCGTTTTTGTTTTGTCTTGTTTTTGCTGGATAATCCTGAAAGGCCTGTGGTGGTGGTGAAGGCTAAACCTGATTTTCAGCAGCTGGTACAGACCAGAGCCTCTTTTTACTTAGCCAACTTGAAAATCAGCTACCCTCTGAGGTGATGGTTCTCAGCATTGTTAACGAAATGCTGCCAAAGAATGAGAGAACAAACACAGGCTAGTTGCTTGTATCTCCAGTTGCAATTTGCTGAAAAGCATCAAAAAAATGAAGCAGCGCAGGATTTGGTTTTGAGGGGACCGATGGAGCTGAGGGCTGTGTACTGGCACTGGTGTCAACACGGGACAGGGCGTCCAGTCTAGGCACCTACAACTGTGATTTGACTGGGCAATAAGTCATTGTATTTCAAGTACTTAAGTAAAGCAATACTCTAGGTTCCACTCATAGAATGGTGACATGAAATAGAAAATGATTCATGGTGATAGTCAGGAGCCAGCCTGGAGTACTTTTAAATGGCCAGGTGACTGTTCAGTGCTTTTTAGCAAACCAGAAGGATCTGTTTGTAACGGAGATATTCCACCTACGTGGAAAAGCTGTAGGAAGACACGGGGTACTGACAGTGACATGCTGCTATGCATACTGCTGAAACACAGGGCTGGAGGGGGTGTGGGCAGGAAAGTCCTCACCTCACCGGCTCATGGCAGCCAGGAGAAGGAGCAGAGGTGAAAGGCAGGCACGCTGCAGTTGAGAGCCTTTTAGGAACCAGCACTTAGGTTTGTTGCCCAAATAGGTCTATGTAAGTGTGAAAAATGTACTGGCTAAGCACAGGAATAATTACGAGGGTTGTTATTTGATGTTTAGTAAGTTTGTTTAAAACTTTGTATATTTGTTACTAAGTCTTAGCCTGTTTATAATCGTTATTTTTTCCTCCAGAAATGCATTGTAATAAACTAATTAATAGCCCTGCATGTTTTTTAATTCCTTGAATGTGGGAAAAATCTTAATTTCTGATGAACTAAAACCAAGGCTTTGTTTCTCAGATCTGTTCATAGTGCCACCAGTCTTTAGCTGCAGACCAGACAGGACCAGGAGGGCTGAGACCAAAAGTAAGGTTCTGAAGATGTGGGTTCAAGTCTTGAGCTGAGACCTAAAGTATTACTCTGAAGGTGTGGGTTCAGGTCTCTGCTCAGACCTTGCAGCAGACCAGTTGATCTCTCCTGTGCCTCAGTTTGCTTTGTTTAAAAGCATAAATAATATCCTAGTCACAGTGATATACTCTAAGTTTTAAAACCCACTAGTACTCGTAGGCTGTTTAAGTAGGCATCCATACAAGTGTCTGACTAACTAAACAGTGCAGGGCAAGAATGCAAGTAGTGACTTAGTTCATGTTGTTAAAGGAAATGCGAGGCTTTTAAATGACCTAAGAAGTCATCTCATGAGAAATGTTGGTGCTAAGGCAACTATGCTAAATTTCCATAAGCATTTCCCAATTTCTCCTGGCAAGCACTGCTTTAAAGTACGGTGAAAATGCTGATTTCTTGGTACTACAAAGGAAAAAAAAAAATAATTAAAATATATATGCGTGTGTAATTTTGGGAGCAGCTAAGATATCCAGATATGTGCAGATATGCAGAATTGAGGTCCTCTTTATGTTCCACAAAGAGAGAAAAGAAATGCAGAACTGTCAAAAAAAAAAAAAAAAAAAAGGAAAATACTTGCAACTCTTCCACAGACTGAACCCTTGCAAACTAAAACTTATTTCAACTAATTGCTCTTCAATAACTTAATATCTTGCATGAGTTTATATGTCACTTCTAACATGTACTTGACCATCACACTTGCATTTTAAAAGACTTTAACATCAGTCGCGGATGCAGTAACACTTGTTTAATCCCCAAGCTCTAAGTTTGTGTGCTTATTTAATCTAAGAAATGAAGGCTGGTTGAGATGTTACTCTTTTTATTACCTTAAAGTGTTTAAAGGCTAAGAATCAGTTTTCATAATTGTATCAGGCCTCTTGGAGAGGAAGCGGGGAGGTTGATTTCTGGTGTGAGCTGCTGGCATTCCCTTACTTTGTGTGTTCAGATTCCATCTGCAACCATGAGGCTAGGAGCTTCTTCACTTCTTAATGAAGTAGAAGTCATTCGTAATGAAATGTTTCCAATTGGTGGAACTTCAATCCAAGCCAAATACTTAAAGCTTTTACAAAGTTGTTTACCATGGTAATAGTGATTTCTCTAAGATTTCTGAGGGTCTTAGGAATTCCCTGATTCCACAATACAGGCAGCACCTTAGAGGGGAAAAAAAGTGCTACCTGTTTATTTCAGACCCTGACTATAGGGATTTTGGTGCTAGTATTTAAGTGTAGAGATGAATTAAATAGCAAAAGTAATTTGTTCATAATTTAAGGTCATGGTCAAGCTAGCAGGCTCACCGTCATGTCCTTTATATATACAGATGCAGGCAACAACAGCCACGCAGAAGTATTGCTCAAAATATTCCAGTAAAACCAGATCACTAGGTCTCAAGGATTATGTTAAGCTGCTGTAGTTTATGTTCTTCACTATGTCATGGCCTTCTGGTCCCATGGGCTGGAGCTTTGGACAGTGGCATACCTGCTAGGGTCGTTAGGTGTTCAGCTCTTTGCTTCTTGCCATCAAGTAATCAAAGACTGTTGGTTTTATTAAATTATTGTTTCTCAATGTTTTATATTGTGTTTCTCAGACAGAATGTGCACTTGGCAGTCCATGCTGAGAACTTCAAGTCTGAAATCGTCAGCGTGAAGGAGATGCGAGATATCTGGTCATGGATCCCAGAGCGCTTTGCACTTTGCCAGCCCCTCTTGCTCTTCACCACCTTGGAACATGGCTGTAGTCTGAGCAGGTAATTATAACTTTCCCCACTCCTCTCTACTGTAGAGCAAAAAAGAGAAACCAATGAACTGTTCACTGGATTGACATACAAGCCACGTCTTGTCAGAACTTGATCTAAAAAGTAGTATGTGATGGAATGTAAACGTAGCAAATTCCTGTTGGCTTCAGCATTTGACCAGGATATTTCGTTTGCCAGAATGTGGAGAGTCATTTTAAGCTGTCAGCAACCAACTGGAAAAATCAAACACATCAGTTAAGAATATACTGCTCTGAGACTGGTTCATTCCCTACTGGTTATAAATTGTTTAACTTTTTTGATGGATCTGTTTGAATATGCTTGTCCAGAGGGAAATAAAGGAATTGGAAACTGGAGGTTCCTCTACAGTTTCCATTTAATCTGTTTGTTCTAATTAAAGAGAGATAAAATAGACATAAATTCTGTTCACAATTGACACTCAAGACTATGATCATAGAGCTCTTAATCATGACATCTCAAATTGAGATACCAAGGTGGGGCACTGACATAGCGCTGTGTGTCCATGAGGAAAAGTAAAAGCAAGCAAAGAGAATGCATCATAATTATTTGCTATGAAAACAGAAGGCTCCTGTATTACAACCATCAGTCCTCAGAACACAACTTCCTTTCTTTTTTTCTTTCTGTTGCCTAATGTAAAATAGTATAAAATGCTGCTGTTGCGATAGGTAGCCAGGTAGTCATTCTGCAGAGGCATGAACAGCTCTACAGAGAGCTAGGTAGAGGAGAAAGAACTGCTTGGTAATGTTTGCATTCAACTGTTATTTGCAATGGACTGTGGAAAGCATCTGAAGGAATATGCATAGGCTTCAGCTATCTCTCTTTGCCAGGCTATCAGTTGAAGGAGGAGGTGGTGTGTATTGTTAAAGTGGGAATGAACTGCAGTTGATAATGGTAGTTGAGCGCTTATTTTTTTTTGTGCTCTGCACTTCAGGTTCTATTCTCACAGTGAGGGACATGAACCAACTCTTCTTCTCATCAAGACCACAGCAAAGGAGGTGAGTGAGGTAAAACACAACTGATGAAATTAGGTTTTAGTCAATTGTGCAAGGTTATTGCAACACAGAACAGTCCATAATGAAATGGAGAGGCAAAGGACGTGGAATTGCTTTTTGTTTGTTTGTTTTTAAATGGTGCATGCTTTAGTTTTTACCACTTCCTGGTTATGGGACTATAAATTCTTGGTTAAGTCTTGCACCCTAGGTCTCAGTCAGTTATTCTAAGTAATGCGGGATGAGGTACTACGATAACTCACTGAGATCTCAGACAGACTCAGTTACAGAATCTGAAGGAGTGGCTGCAGAGGTGTGTTCAACTCATGGTTCATATGGGATATATTCATTTTCTTCAGGATACGAGGAGAGAAAGTAGCAGAATTTAAATGCTATGAATAATACCAGACTAAGATGATCAGAGGGCTGGAGCACCTCTTCTGTGAAGAAAGGCTGAGAGAGCCAGGGATGCTCAGCCTGGAGAAGAGAAGGTTTCAGGGGGACCTCATTGTGGCCTTTCAATACTTAAAGGGCTCTTATAAAGAGGATGGAGAAGGACTCTTTAATTGGGTAGATAATGATAGGACAAGGGGGAATGCTCTTAAACTAAAAGAGGACAAATTTAGACTAAACATTAAGAGGAAGTTCTTCACTGCTAGGGCAGTGAGGCACTGAACAGGTTGCCCAGAGCAGCTGCGGATGCCCCATCCCTGGAGGTGTTCGAGGCCAGGCTGGATGGGGCACTGGCCAACCTGATCTGGTGGGTGGCATCCCTGCCATGGCATGGGGTTGGAGTTAGGTGATCTTTAAGGCCCCTTCCAACCCCAGCCATTCTGAGATTCTATTCTGTGATTCTACATAATCACAGAATGGCCGAGGTGGGAAGGGACCGCCAGTCCAACACCCCTGCCGAGCGGGATCACATCCAGGCGGGTTTTGAATATCTCTAGAGAAGGAGCCTGCACAGCCTCTCTGGGCAACCTGTCCCAGCATTCTGTCACCCTCCCAGTACAGAAGTGCCCCCTCATATTCAGCTGGAACCTCCTGTGCCCATTGCCCATTTGTGCCCAATTCGTGCCCATTGCCTCTCGTCCTCTTGCTGGGCACAACTGAAAAGAGACCAGCTCCATCCTCTTGACACCCTCCCCTCAGATATTTATACACATTGATGAGGTTTCCCCTCAGTCTTCTCTTCTGGGCTAAACAGGCCCAGTTTTCTCAGCCACTCCTCTGAGTTTTGTGTAGTCTGCAAACTTGCTGAAAACGTGATGTGAAAACAAAAGCATTAGCTTTATCTCAAGCTTTAAAAAAATAAGTAAAAAAAAAAATATGCATAAAACAAGAAAGCTTCACAGAACCTCAGTGACCACACTCAAGTACCCTGTGTAATGAATGTCTGTTCTCTGATCTACCATGCTAGACTTCTGAATGTTCTGTGTATAATGTCAAGCTATTCATACAGTATGGAGGATTATATTTCTGCTTGTGTTCCTGCAGGATAACTACCCATTAAAAATCTCCTGTTCTACTCTTTTTCACATCTACCTAATGCTACAGGTTGTTTTGTAGTTCTGTATACTGTTCCTGGCAGTGCCAGACTTACTGACGTGCCGATGGCTTATATGATCCCCATTATATCTAAAGGGAAGAAGGAAAGTACATAAGGTGTTATTTTGCTTCTTGTCTTGGAGTATGTTACAAAGTCTAGCTTTAAGTGATGCTGTTCTCATAGTACAGTTAGTTTCTTACTCCTAAAAAAAAAAAAGTGCACACGGTTCAAACAAAAAAAAAAGGAGATAAGTGGCAGGTCTTTTGGTTGGTGGGGATTTTTTTTTTTCATGTTTGCTTTTGCCAAGGGACACATTCTTTTTATTACAATCTTTGCGTTTTGGAAAGAGGAAAACTAGTCTTCTGTTTTTGCTAGCTCTCATGCATTCCATTATAGCAGATCAAACGGCATTCTAGGCTTTTTGTTTACTTCATGCATGTGCTTTTATCTATATAACAGAATTATTTTTCAATACTTTTGTCGTAGGAGTTGTGTTTGTAATGCTGGTGGAAGGTAAACAGCAAGTGTACCTTGAAACGATTCAGTTTAACCGTAGTTCTGAAAACATGCAGTATTGCTTTCATCTCATTCTTAGAGATTCATTGCTTGGTCTGCCTCCACGTGGCAGTGATGCTTGTTGCTGGTAGTGAGAAATTCTTCCAGTGTGAACAGGGGAGCCCACAGAAGAACTCAGCCACGTAGAGCTGTTTTTCTTTATCAGAAGCTAGCAAGCTCCATGCTGTTCGAATAGGCTGCTTTAAATATCTGAGCTAGTTTAGAATTGACCTAACTAGACTGATTTTAACCTGCAGTTTGAAATGGAGAGAGAGCCCAAGACTACTATTTGCTAGCAAAAAATAAAAAATTAAAAAAAAAATCAGCCAGAATTACTCATACTGTAACTTGTGGTGATACTGTTGCTTTGGGTGCCAAAATGAAGCAGAAATCAGGATTTACAAATCTGGAGTGATTTGTGTTTTGGTAGCTGGGATTATGTTAGAACACTTTTCCTTTAAGGCCCATGAGATATAAAAATAATTCATGAAACACTTGGTATTTGAAGGGTACTCTGTAGATTAAAGCATTTTAAATCTATATATAAGTACTTGTGCTGTCTTAATCCACTGTTCTAGAAAGTTTCTAAAATTAAACTAAATAGAACCTTCAGTTCTGGACTCTGAAATGTTGGTGTCGATTGGTTTAACACGCTTCTTCGATGGAA
This sequence comes from Aythya marila, assembly GCF_965140915.1. Taxonomy (NCBI): domain Eukaryota; kingdom Metazoa; phylum Chordata; class Aves; order Anseriformes; family Anatidae; genus Aythya; species Aythya marila. The sequence continues at coordinate 4,615,961 of NC_139056.1, read as the reverse complement.
AACCCTTGCTCTTTGCACTAGGTCTGTGGTGCTTACCTGTCAACTGACTGGAGCGAGCGGAGACGAGGTGGGAACAAGCTGAGTTTCTTTGGAACTGGGGAGTGCTTTGTATTTAGGGTGAGTAAAATATTGTTGCTACGCAGTAGCATGGCAAAACACTGTACGGGTATAAGTAACTCATGCTTTTCTTCAAGCTGAAGGGGCTGGATTATATGCCCTGCTAGTTTCTAAATCGACTGAGCTCTTAATGTTGAGTGGAAAAAGTTTTACTTCTTGGCTTTGTGGTAAGACATTTATTTCCCCACGCACAGAGTATTTTCTAACAAGATATATTAAGGTAACATGGGAACCACTGCATCATTTCTTCAATCACTTAAAAAGCAAAGGTATAAAGAAAAATGACATCTGACCTAAAACACAGTTTGGTCCAATCTTCACTTTGGTGCAGGTAGACTCTAAGGGGCTTGAATGTTGTTTTCTCTGCAGAGCTTTCAGCATTGTGAATGTTCATTAATTTAAAGTTTTGCTTTTCTCCTCACCTAAACAGCTGCAACCAGAAGTAGAGCGCTATGAGTGGGTAATCATAAAACACCCAGAACTGGCCACAAGTGGTTCTGAACCAGAAAATCACATCTCACCAGCTTCCAGCAACCTTTCATCCCGTAGCCTTCCATCAGACCCATCAGATCGCCTTTCTCCTTTCTTATCAGCTCGGCACTTCAACTTGCCTTCCAAAACAGCTTCCATGTTCATGGCTGGCAGCAGTGAATGCATCATTATAGGTAAGTCAGTATGAAAACTCAAGCATATATCTGACCAGTTCTTCCTGTCAGGTTTAGATAAGAGTGTCACCTATGTTTACCACATACACATTTCAGTATTGCTGCAGTTAGAGAGAAGTGGCCAAAGCCTGATGTCATTACCCAACCAAACTTTCCATGGGAAAACTTAAACGCTGTGCATTTTAGAATAAGATCTTTGACAGTAAGTCATAGTTTTAAGCACAGCCATACCTTCATCCTGCCTAGTGATGAGAAATAGTTCTTGAAGAGGATCTTAGTTTATGCTGAGGCCTTTGAATCACAAGGTGAAGTATAAAACATGTTCATTCTTCTGGAACTTTATTGGATCTGTGATGCTGCTGACTTTGGCAAAAGCCTGCTTAGTAAGATTGTCACCTAAGGGAGTGTACAAGCAACAGGTACAGCTGTAGTTTTTCTTTTCCCAAAGAGCTTCACTTGGCACTTGTTGAGAGAGCAACTAGTCCACTGATTTCATCTGTATCATCAAATGTCTGCCAATTTCCCACTTAGCAACACGTGCTGTAATCGACCACAAGTTGGGCTGCTTAAGTATCAGCTAGGCTAGTGAGAACTTGAGTACATTTGTAACTGAATTGGAAATCACTTATATTGATGTGTCACAGATAATTGAGTGATCTTTACTGTTCACTATAGGTAGTAATAAGAGAAATACAAGCTTGGGCAGTAGATACATAAAAATGAACAACTCCAGGTGTAGGCAAGGCTTTCAACCCTTTTGATTCTTCAGATGGTTTCTGTAATAATTCTTATATGGTTGCCCTATAAGCAGTAGGGAAATCCTTCTTTTTGTTTTCCTAACACATTTCTGTTTAAATCTGTTTCACTTTACTGCATCTCTGACTATAAGCTCTGTGAATATTGACATAGATCCACGGATAATCAAAATCCTGTTCACTTTGATGTGTTTTCTAATGATTAAGAATTCCAAGCCAATGCTGTTGCCTATGGATCTTGTTCTCCTCCCAGCTTTGTTTTTGATTGCTAAGTTTCTGCAATTTTCCTTCACTGAGAGAAAATATGCAGTTGATAGCTTTCACGATTCTCCAGCAATGAAAAACAAGCCTTAAAGGCAGGCAGTTGAGTCAGTATTCTTGTTCTTACTGAATTGCATGAATTAAAAAAAACAAAACAAACAAAAAAAAAAAACCACTATTCTGATATTGTCATTTAAAAGCTATGCATTTGATCATAGCTGTTATACCTGAAAATTGCAAGTAAATCCCATTTAAAGCTTCCAATACTTAAGTCGTTTTCTTGTATAGCAGTTTCACATCCTAAGAAAGGTAAAGACAGCTTTAAATTCGTCCTTGTCTCTTCACAGGAGGTGGTGATGGCCAGGCTCTTTATCTGGATGCAGACCTGAACCATGGAAGAACCAGCCACTGCAATACTTTCAATAATCAACCATTGTGTTCTGAAAGCTTCCAGATCTCTGTATTGGAGGTGTGGGGCTTCAGGGACACCATGAATGGCTGACATGACTATCGTTATTCAGACAGCTTTTCAGTTGTCTTAGGATTTCCAGGGCAAATTCTAATGCAGGAACCTAGTTAGACCATAATTACCTGTGGGCACAGTGTTCCTTAATAATTACTAAGCAGTGCACTTGAATGCAGGGCTTAGTTGTTTACTTTTATTTAAGGCAGGTTAAAGTGAAGTGATGTTCCTGATTAACTCCTTAGCTCATTACCTCTAGATACCAGATCTGGCTGGATTCAGGCGTTGATATTAGGTAAAAGTGAAAATGGAATGATTTCAAACCATCCTAAATGTATACAAGTCAATATCGCAGGACAGTTTTGCTGTTCAATGCAATTCCTCGGAGACACTGAGCTGCCTGAGGTGTACTGTAGAGCTGTGTGCCACTGGGAAAAGTATCTGGCTTGAGCCAGTAATATCAAACGTCCTTTCACAGGAATATTGGAGACCTCAGATTTGACAAAAGGCATAAAAAAGTTCATAAAGGCGTGACAAAAGTTCATAAAATCATTGCCCTGCTGTAAACAGACATTGTGCAGACAAATCATGAGCTATTATCAGTACCATTTCATGAGAAAGTTATGAAAGTCCTTAATTCTCAAAGGAACTGTGATTGCTGGTTACCTTCCTCCTTGTACCTGAGCCCTTGATACATTCCAGCTGCATCTGTTTGAGGAGGCTGCCTCTGAAGAAGGCACCCAGACAGGACAATCATATCTCAGAGGCTGGATTCTTGTTTACATTTCTATTCCATATCAGTATAATAATTTCAGTCTGACTTGTGTTTAAGGCAGCTGAAAGCCTGAGATTATGTGCAGTGCTTAGACACTTCTATTTCTTTGTCTTTTGTGAAAGCTGAAACGAAGCTTTAAATCTGAGAATAATTGTGCTGATATCACTAAATGTTTGGGGAATTAAACATTGGCGTGCAGAAGGTTAATGCACTCTCCTGACGTTAAATGGAGGAATGTGGGAGGGGAATCTTCTATGTAACACTGTTCTGGGAGTGAACGAGTTTCCCAGGAGAACTCTAGGTGACACTGTTTTGCCATATCATGAGTCTTCCCTGTGATGAGATTCTAAACAAGGTAATGTTCTTTTGCCATCTGTGCTTGGGTCAAGGGTGGTTGATGCAAAGAAGTTTTTGCTTATTCCTGAGAATTCAAGTGTGCAGTTCTGTTCTGCAAGCACGCCTCACACTCTGTGATATCTGGAGGCAACTGCTGACTGTCTTTATCTAACACTGCCTGTATGTACTGCAGAGCCTCTCCCACATGAAGCACAAGTACATAAATATCAGTGGATAGTCCAGAGTGTGCCACAGGGTGTTCTCAGAACTTCCATGAGAGATTCACTAGTAAGGTGATTCACTACTATGGGTGAAATGAAGGGATAAGAGAAGTGAGTTTCTTTCTCAGCTGTTCAATCTATTGGAGTGGGGAAAATGTTCTTACTACTTAATCTTGAAGTTCATTAAAGGGAAAAACTTAAAAGTTGTAGTGGTAAAATCTCAGCTGGGCTCATCAGAATCATGTTAATACTCAGAGGCCACAGGTCAGTCAGGGTGATGATGTTGGCTTGCTTATCATGTCAGCAATGAAATATGTGTCTCGGTAGATTGTTGCCACTTGTAACGTCAATGAACAAAATTAGCAAAAATGTGAGTTTCTTCTTATGGTGCCATTTTGAGTTTTTTCAAAATAACCCCTTGAAATACTAGATTGCATATACAAATTTACGACATCTCTTGCACTGAGTATATCTGCTATTAGATTATTTCATACTGCTTGAGAGTAAGCATGGGTCCTCTTTCCTGCTTAGCATTCAGTGAGTTGTGCCCAGCCATTGATTCACGTGCTGCTTGCTCTTTTCTGGGTTTCCTGTAAGCTTGGTTGAACTGGAAGGGTTGATGTAATCAGTAATACTTAGAGGTATTGATGGGAAGGGGCTTGAACTTCTGGCTTCTTACAAACATAAACATTGACTGATGCTGCCGTATTACTTCTTTTTCAAAGCTGGCAGTATCATGTTGCACTCAGTAATATCCCACAGACTTCCTCTGACAAAATAAAACACTTGGAAAATGTACCACGTTTGGTAGGATTTCTTGAGTGTAGGTGGGACTTCTTAGCTTTGTCCATATCAACTCCCTTTTCAGCTCACCTGTGAAGTGCCCTTGCATGAAAATAATAGCATTAATTTTCAACTTGTCAAGTTTTTGGAAATTCCCTGGAGCTGTGTTTTGGCAGGATTTGTGTGACTTCAGTATTACACCCCAAATGAATAGCTTTTATGTGCAAAATCTCTCCTGCAGCTGGTGGTGGTGATGTGACTTTTCTCCCTCTGTTCTTGCTGGATGCAACCATGTCAGTAAAACCCGAGTGCTGTACCATGTCTCAAGCGAAACACTGTTCCTTTCCCTACTCTGTTCTTAGTGCACTGATGTTTGGGTGTTTGAAATCAGAAATTACTCGTAGTGGGTCAGAAATTTGTCATAGCATATTAGTGTGAGAATTCAGGGACTGGTGCTAAAAGTCAGTGAGATTCAGACATCTGAGTCTCGAGTTCTTGTCAAAAGTCAGTCAGTTCTAGGACTCCCTTATATCAAATGAGAACAGCTAATTTGGTACCAAGTGATCCTCCTCCTGCTGCCTGGTGATATTCTTATCAATCTTAAACCATTGCTGCAACGTGTGCTTCTTCAGTCCTTGTAGCCATCTCTTGCAGACATCCCGGAACACTACTGCATTGTTCTGAATTTGAATAACCTAAATAAACAAGAGGCTGCAATAATCTAGCAAGAGGAATTATACAAAGCTGTGTCATCTTCACACATTCCTTTGGTCCAGTAAAAATGAATGTTTCTTTTCAAGTGCAAATCCTCGTGTGTGGTTTTCATTGTTTGCGAGACATCTCAGAGGAATAGCCCTGGGACTCGACTTACCAGTAGCGAAGAGGCTTTCTTTTTTCTGTGTAGTTAATGGTTATTGCTGACCAAGTGTGTATCAAAGCCAGGTAATTAAGCCAACAGTTTGTATGTTACATGCAAAACTCCAGAGGTGGACTGCAAACAAACTGCTCTTGAAGAAAATGGGACCCGTGGGCACCTTATCACAAGGTTAAAGCTATCTGAAGGTCCCCCAGCTGCAGAGTGTTTTGGTCATGTTCCAACTGACTGTTGGAGTGCCCTCCCTCGTGTTTGCAGTCCTGTTGGCAGCCAAGCACTCATGGCACTGGATAAACTGTTCAGGGTGAAGCTGGAGAGCTGCAGGCTGAGCATCAGCTTCCACAGTTCTGCAAGAGCAGTTTGCTTTCCCTAGAAGCTGTTTTTGCTTTGTAGTATTCTGCTGAAGGCAGAGAAGAGCAGAAACTCCTGACATTAGAAACTTGCATTTGTTTGTAAGTGGCATTGAAGCTGTTGCCAGGCCACAGGAACTGTTTCCAGCTGCTAGCCAGACTGGGCAGCCTTCCTCATGAGACCTTGAAGCTGCGGTTCCTACACTCTGATGCACTAACTTTTCTGATGAATTGCGTTAAGGGGAGAGGGAAGGGGAAACCTTCCCTGTCGTTGTCCCGAGTGCTGTACGGAGCTCCTCATAGCTGAGATGAATGCGTGTTACTTGTGTGATGTTTTTCCTTCAGGTGAGTGGGTGTGCTGCTGAACTGCTTTCTGACCCAAGTGTTAGAATTGCTGCCCTGCGTTGATGCTGGTTTTGTTACTGTGAAGAACCTTGCATTGTATTAAAAGGTGTTTGACTGTGGAAGCCACTGGCTCTGTTCTTCAGCAAAGCTGTCTGTGGATTTTTCCTTGTTGTAGACCTCAGAGTAAGCGATATGGTAGAGAAATAAACCTCTGAGCGTGTTCTCTCATGTGAACTCTTCACAATGATGAAGCCTGGCGCAGTGAACATGCAGTCTGTGGACTGGCTTTGGAGCTTTCACAATGCTTCCAGCAGGATCAGGTGCCAGACTGGGGAAAAACAGGTTGGCAAATTGTGGAATGAGCAGCCTTCCCTTGGCTGAGACTGAAGAGTGTTGTGTCCCAGCCCAGCTCGTGTTTAAAATGAAGTTTAGAGATGTCTTCTGTTCCCCAGCAGTTGACTCAGGCCAACCAGTAACGCACAGAAACTCGAGGAGAGTTATAAAGCAGGTACGTTTATTGCAGCGCTGGGCGCAAGGGGGATCGCTCCTCCTGGCTTGCACACCAAGGGTTACTACCAGGGTGCTTATACTGATGGGATATATATTTATTCATTTCATATATACAGATTCATTTTGCTTCCCCCTGAGTCTCTTGCATATTCGTTAGGTGTCAGAAGAACCAGTAACATAGGTAGAGTCCTTGGGTTGTCATCCCGGGTACTCTGGTGGTCTTTTGATGAAGGCCAGATGGCCTCGCTGCTAAACTTCTGACTTCTTTCCTCTCATTTCTGACTTTTCCTTTCATTTACAGACTGCAGCAGTCCAAGCCAGTTTTTGCTGGTTCTATCACCTGTGTGCAGGAAGTCTTCCCTTATCTTTTAGGGTCGTCCTGTTGATATTCCCTACCTCAGTCCTGTCCTTATGGTTTAACAATATACATCTGTGTTGGCTAAATTTGCAAAATCAGCGTTGGGTGACTTCTCTGGATCTGCTGTAGTTCTACAGTTAACCCCTCAGCATCTATTTCTCACTCCACCAGCAGCACCGCTCCATCCTTTGCATGTGAACAGTGTCATTGCCTCAACTACCGTCCCGCAGCATCCAGGTCAGCCGTGCTCCCTCCAGAGGCTGCACCTTCCTGGTGACAGCACAGAGCTGACTTAGCAGCCGGCAGGCAGCTGGATCAGGGAATTGCTTGCTTAAAACCAGTATTTTTCTCTTGATGGCTTGGTTTTAACCTGGATCTCTTCCCTCCCGGTGTCCCTGATAACAGAGCAGTTGCTTTTTGACATGGTTGAAGAGGTGCTGCTAGTTAGCAGTGCTGATTGGAACAAATTTTCCTGTTGCTCTGCGCCAGGTCTTCAGCAGTGCCTTAATCATTAAGGCTTGTGGGAACTCCAGCGACTTATTGGTAGAATTGGAGGATATCAAGGTATTTCATGAGCAAAGTGTCTTTGCAAACTCCCTACAGGGGAAAAAAGCTGTTTGAGCTTCAAGTGAAATTCCCCTAAAAGATGGGTTTTAAGTGAAATCACTTGTCAGGTAGGAGTTGGGTTTTTTATTTAAAAAAAAAAAAAAAAAGAGAGAGAACATGGGGGCCTCCTCTGCTACTGTCTGTGGGTGTTTCCAAGAGCAAAGCTGTGCTCTGGGGGGATGCAATGTGGCAAGGAGGGTTTGCTGAGCTTTCAGAAACAATTTGCGTTGCTCATGCCAGCTGCCTTGTTCACTCCGCGCTGCAGTCGGTGCTTTGTTGCAAAGAAAGCCTGTGGCCACTAGAGGTTCCCCTGCGACTCACCATGTAGGAAACACTGCTTCCTTCTTCCCTGCCTTACGCACGACTAAATTTACAGGCCCAAAGTCCCAGAATTTAGTAAATGGAGATTACCAGTCTTCTTCTTTTTTTTTTTTTTTTTTTTAAATATGCAGGAGCAGGGCAAATGGGTGTGAAGCAGGCTTTCTCTGGATAACCATGATTTCCAAAAGTGAGCTTAGCATTAAATACCACCATTCACAATTTTTACAACTCCATGATAGACCTTAAGCTTAACACCAAAAGTGCTCAGTAGAAGGAAAGTGTAACTGAGGGAATGTGAAGCTGAGCAGTGTGGGCTCGTGGTTTAAGCTTCGCAGCTACTTTAACCTGTGCGGCCTTGCACCTGGAAAGGGAACTAAATGCTGGATGCATCAGACGGTGGGAGCTCCTTGTCGTACCTGGAGGGCTTGATGAGGTGGAAGTTGTGGGTGGTAACTCATGGGAAGGGAAGTTTGCATCCCAAAGTTGGAGGAGCCGTGCCTCCTGGCAGGCGAAGGCTGTCCTCTGTCTTGCAGTGGTGCTGCCCTGTGGGAAGAGCGCGATGCCTGCTAGCGCTGCCTTTCTGTGGGTTTTGGACGCACGACTGTAATCATGGCACAGGTATCTGCTTCCTTGGGAGATATTTTGCAGCCAGCTGGTGGCACAAGAGCCAAGAGTGAACACAAATAAAAGCTCTGATGCTTTTTAAAGCACCCTGCTGGGTATTTCCATCCCTGCCTTGCTGCCACCCTCCCCAAGTGCTGCTTTTGGTTGCTCTTCCTCTGCGTGAGCAGTGGGGAGGGTTGTTGTGATCCAGCCACTTGGCCGTGGTCTGCTGTCTCAGGCTGCTTCCGACTCTGTTTTCAGACCGTGCAATGGGCTGATCAGTGAAACTGAACGTGGACTTCAGCTGGGCGATGTTGGAGAGAATTCGGCCTCTGTTTTGTTTCTGTTGTGCAAGTATAGATAAGGCTTCGGGACTGTCCACGCTGTCACGACCTGATGCATGCCTCCCTCCTGCTGACTGGGCTCCAGTTCTGTTTGCTTGGTGATTCACCTCCTTTTTTTATGGTTGAGTTTTCCTCCCAAAGTCAGTGGCTGTGCCCTCCATCTGCCATTGACTGACTTTCTGCCTGGTCTTCCAGCCCTTCCGTGCTCTCACGGCTGCATGCTGTGAGCAGCCAGCTTGGAAAAACCCTGTGGCAGAGTACAAACCCAGTGTGCCAGCAGCCATGCCTCATTCCCCTGGCTGCAGAAATCCCTCTCTGTGCCACAAACAGAAGGCAGAATTTTTGACCTATGCTTGTCCCAGACCAAGCAGCACCAGCGTGGGCTCCACCGCTCGGCAGAACAAGCTGGCCACGACTGGCACTGCCTTGCTGGTGGAGGCTGAGGCACAGTGCTTCTCTTCACGCAGTGAAACCCTGCTGCCCTAAAGGCCTCTGGGTTAATGTGGAGACCCTCTTCTGCCTCCTCATATCGGGAAGCTCTCTGCTGTGCTGTAGGGATTACCCCAGGTGGTCAGTTCCTTTCAAGAACTGGTGTGGGGGCTGCTGTACCAAGCCTGTCTCCTGCAGCAGGCTGAGCATGCCGTGTTTTAGGGGACTGCTCTTGCTGGGGCTCTGATTCAGACCCAACAAAGACCACCAGCTGAGTTTGGTTGCTCAGTATGAACCTTGCAGAGCAACAGCTCCTCCAGCCTTCTTCGAGGAAGGTTTAGGGCTAAAACTTCCAGCGTTTCTCGTCTGGCAGCTGTTTGCTGGGCTGCGTAGGAGCATTTTGTCCCGTGATCTCCTGCTGCTGAGCTGTGTGTGCTCTGTGGGGACGGCCCTTGGCAGTGTGGGGGCAGCTCCTGCCTGCACCGGCAGCACAAAGCTGGGAGCCGGGGAGCTCGCAGAGACGCGGTGTCCCAGCACCCAGCGGTGTGGCAGCCAGCCCATGGCCACAGAGGTGGGGGGGATTTCTGCACAGCCCCTCCTGCCCCCCAGCACCCACAGGAGCTCTTCCACATGCTCCGTGCAAGGGGTGCGGCACCAGCAGCTGCTGCCTGCCCTCACTGGGGGTACGTGGAGATGACCCTCGGGGGACCCTGGAGCAGGGCAGTGCGGGCGTCCCTGCTGTCCCCACAGCCAGAGCACCGCTGGACCCTTCCCATGGCCCAGGCAAACGGCCACAGCGTGGGGCAGCACAGCCGGACAGCACCGAGCTCACCAGTTAGCTGCCTTAGCCATTCCCAGGGGACAGAAATACTCCTTGACTTACATTCTGCTTCAGAGGATCTGCCTTTTTATTTTTATTTATTTTATTTTTTATTTTTTTTTACCAGCTGCCATAGCTAACCCGCTAAGTTTTGCTGTTTCTTACGTCGCCGAGTAATCAGTCATGGCTGCTAAGGTGCAGTGTGGTCTGTTACTCCTCTGGGGTACATAAAGGAAAATTGTTCTTCAAGGAGCTTCACTTGCACTGCGGGATCGGGATGTGCACCTGGGCCAGTTCCCCATTCAGGACCTTGCCTCCAGAAGCAGCAGTTTGCCTCGAGCAGTGCAGGACTCTGCCAGGTTATAATTCTCAGTGGTTTTGAGCGTGCGGATCTTTTTGGGACAGCTTCCTTTGCTAATGAGCAATGTGATTGTGTGCAGAAATTGCAGAAGTAGAAACCACAGGGGGAATAACTGGCTACCAGAGGCAATTCGATGAACACGAGTTTGACACGCCGGGGGGGAGGTATGGGCAAGTATTGGAGGTTTCCAAAGAAGAGTCAAAGCCCCTCTCCTCCTGTGGTGGTTGCCCTGATCACATTTAGTACTCCGACCGTTTTGGAGCTGCTCAAATGAGAAATTCTCTCCAGGTTGCCAGGCTGTGTTTGGGAAGGGAGCTGTGCTGTGCTCTCCTTTGGCAGCAGGCAGCAGCCCAGGCCCACGTCCTGTCCGTGGGGGCCTCCAGCCAGTGCCTGCTCCCACTCCTGGGCTGCCCCAAGGGGCTGTACGTGAAGAAAGAGCATCTGGGACAAGCCAAAGGATAAAAGGAAGGGCAGGGGCTTGGCGTGTAAGTCAGCATAAACAAGGTCCTTTGGCCTGAATTGCGCCTCATGACTTCTGCTGTGATTCCTCTCTGGTGCAGCCAGAACCTGCTTGCAGGGGCTGGATCTGTGTTTCCTGGTACACAAGGCAAGGGGACGTTCTTGGCAGCATTGGCACTAGCCCGTTCTTGTTCCTGCCCTTACACTGGTGGTTTTTTTTTGAGGCAAAGGATGTGTTTAGGGGCTTAATGTTTAATCTGCAGCCTGCTATAGCCAAGAGGACTTTCAGAGGTGAAAGGGAGCTGGAAGCTTGCTACACGAGGCCCTTGTCCTTCCCAGCAGCTGTGCAGAGCTGGCCAGGCCTGAGATCTTGGGAAGCGCCGGGATGTGAAATCTGGGGCTGAGGAATCGTGTGTGCGCCTGGTGTGTGCATCAGCGAGTGTTACTGATTCACAGGAGGCAGCCTGAGCTGGGGAGCTATTCCTGACCTGCCCCTGGGTCAGCTGAGGGGAAAAACCTCGCTGTGGAAGAAACAGAAAATCTCCCTGTGGGGGAGGAAACCTCCCCATGCTCAGCTGGGTGCAAGGGGTGCAGCGGGACAGCCGAGGCCCCCGGGAAGGCTGGGGGAGGAAGCACAGGCAGCTCTGCCTCCCAGCAGCCAGAACGTGGCTGAGATCTCCTCAGCAAAGGGGCTCGGAGCGAAGGCAGCCCCTCGTGTTGCTGGGCAGTGCCAGCAGGGACCACCAGGCCCCTCTCCCACACAGGGCTGAGAGGACGGGCCCAGTGCCATGCCAGGCTCCTGGTGAAGGCCTTGAGGGCCAATACCAGCACCAGCACCCTGCCCATGGGGCTGAGCTCCTCCCCTGGTGGGTGTCTGAGGGGCTCCAGGCCCCCCATGGCACTGCAGGCCCTGCTCCCAGACTGTCTCCCGTCGGGGGCATTTCCCTCCCTCCCCCAGAAGAGACAAAGGAGTCACAAAGCTGGGGTTGTTCCTGCTGGGTTTGATCCCATTTCATAAACCCCAATGCACCCGAAGCCCCACACATCTATTTCAAACATTAATATTGCTGCACAAAATCAGCTGCTTTTATTGCTCTGCATATGATGTCCTTCAGTTTCTGCACTGCACTCGGGATAAAAAGAGAGGTACAAGGAGGAACTGAGGGTTTCCATGCATGTCCCGTATTTCCACTGAGTCTCCTCTAGCTCTTCCCCTTTTCTGGACAGATGTCCCCATGTGATCTTTTGTCATCCGCCTGGCTTTACCCCTCTCATTCACGTTTCCTGAACTTTGCTGTCAGCTGTGTCTCCTTGAAATCACAGTGGTGGATGCAGCCGTGCTTTTCCTCCCTGAGCAAAGAGCCCAAATTTGATATCTCCCTACAGCTCTAAGGTGAGCTGTGCCTGCTGGACCCACGTTGAAGCATCCTGGGCTGCAGCAGAGGGCTGGGCTTTGGAAACTCTGGCACCAGCCAGAGCCAGAGCTATGGCTTTGACGTTGGTGAGGTGAGCACATCCTGCAGCTCCCCTTGGAGGCACAGGGTCACTTCTACCAAATGTCATTTCTTGGGTGTTTGTCCCTTGAGGGCTCTCACCACCAGTGCTGGCCGCAGCAGGACTCAGCTGCAGCTCTCCCAGCGGTCAGATAACCCTCCTCCCGCACCCTGACGTTGTCTGCGCAGGGTGCTGGAGGAGAGGAACTGCCTGGGAGCAAGATGTGAAACCCAGGAAGCAGAACTCAAAAAAAAAAAGAGGCTTGCCCCCTCCAATTCCCACATCCCCCTCCTCCAAGCTTTGGCACGGTCCCGTGGCCTCTTGGCAGACCTAGTGGCTGCTGGCAGAGCCATCGGGTGCGGAGTTGCTGGGAGCGAGCCCTCGCGGCCTCAGCCTTGGGTGCTGGCGGTGGCTCCTTCAGCAGAGAAAAAGAAAAAAAAAAAAAAAAAAAAAAAAGGAAATACTGGGCCAAAAGAGAAATAACAAAACCAAAGGAAAACACTTCTCTGTTTCAGTTTCTCTTTGCTAAACAAGAGATAACCGAGCGCTGTTTGACTTGGCTCCCTTGCAGCATTTTGTTTGGGTGCTCCAAGCAGCGAGGACACAGCTGGGAAGGCGGCCGGGGAAGCAGGCACACATCCTTTGCTCAGCGGTCAGGTGGGACTGCAGGGCAGAGCTGGGCAGCAGGAATACCTGTGATACCTGTGTCTCCTGAGAGGGGTTTGGGGTGGCCAAACGAGCCACCTGTGCTGCATTGGACAGAACTGGAGACCGCCCGACACGAGCAGTGCCACGCAGCTTCCACCAGCAGCTGCGGTGACGTGGGGCCGAGCTGTATTTCCTCGCCACACCACCCCCAGGGGCTGAAGGGATGGGAGGAACAACGGTGATTTCCCACCTGAATTCACCCACAGGGCAGCAAAAAATAATCGTCATACAGAAAAGAGAGAAAACAGTTTTTAGCAGGGCAAGAAAGCAGGATGGGGATCAGTTCGTTAGGCCCCAAGTAGAGGGAGGGAATCCCGATGTGCAAACCGCCCCAGCCCTGGCAGACCCCTGGCAGAGAGGGGAGCTGTGCCCCCAGGACATGGGGCACAGGGAGCAGCTGAGGACGAGCCCACAGGAGCACCAGCCCCCAGCCCCGTGACTCCACCATGTGATTTTGGTGAGATTTGGGTGAGACACCACGGCAGACGCTGAATCAGGGAACGCTGTGGCTGGGTTTGCCCCCTTCCCAGTGGCTGAGGGTGACGGCCCCGCCACCAGCCCTGCCCTTCCCTCGCTGCTGGCACTGGCTCAGCTCCATGACCCCTTGGGACCCGTCCCCAGCCCTGGCCGGGCTGCTGTGAGCTGAGCTGGGGGCTCCTGGTGAGCCTGGGGCATTTTTAGGACATTAGCACCAGGTCAGGTGCTGCCCCAGGCAGTGCCTCCCCTCCATGTAGCCCACAGCCACACCATGTCACCAGGGTGCATGCAGCCAGGGCTGACCTGGGCTAGGCATTGCTAGGCAAAAAAAAAAAAAAGAAAAAAAAATAAAAGAAAAAATGTCCAGATTTATTAGACGTGTAGTGCTGGAGAACTGAAACCCGGAGATGTCACCTGAGCCACAAGTGAGGAGCATGGAAGGGGGGTTAGGGAGGGACAGGAGGGCAGCGTCCCGGCCCTCTGCTCTGCAGGGGCAGCTCGCACGCCTTCCTCCTGCAGAGATTTCACCTAAACCCTACAGGTTTAGGGTTTAACCCTGTAGGGTTTAGGTGAAATCTCTGCTTCTTGGGGCCCTGCCCGCAGGGCGGCGGCTCGGGGCACCCCGCTGCCCGCTGGAGATCCTCGCTGGCGCTGACAGCGCTGCCCTGGCTGAGGCACCGCGGGGCGCGGTGGCGGTGCAGGAGGCGCAGGGCGGCCCCGGGGCCCCTTTTCTGCCCCTCCTGCCCCAGCCCAGCGCCCGGGGCCGCGCCGCGCGCCCAGGCGGCCTCGAGGACGCGCCCGCCGCGCGCTCCCGCTGCCGGGGGCGGGGCCTCCTTCAAGCCCCGCTCCCTATGCTAATGAGCGCTGACTCACGCTGGGACCGAACCACCGCCTGGAGGGGGGGGGGCGGAGAGGGAAGGGGGCGCCCAGCGGCGGCCGCAGAGCCCCGGGGCCCTGTGAGGGACGCGGCGGCGGCAGCGCCCCGGGGCCGCTCCCGTTCCCGGGGATCGCTGGGGAAGAGCGGAGGGGGGTGGAGGAGGCGGCGGGGCGGCCCCGCGCGGTGCCCGCGTGGTAGCGGCCGGGCGGGGGCGGCGTGAGGGGGGCGGCGCGGCGCCATCTTGTGCTGCGGGGCCGTATTTAGGGCGCGGCGCCCGGCCCCGCCGCGCAGTGCCCACAGCGCCCGGCCCCGCCCCGCCTCTCCCCGCCCCGCCGCGCCTCCGCCATTTTGTGGCCGGCCGCTGCCCGCGGAGGACGGCGCCGCAGCAGCAGCAGCAGCGCAGCTCGGCCTCCCTCCCCGCTACCCGCCCTCCCTCCCCGCTCGCAGCCTCGCCTCGCCCCGGCCTCCTCCCCCGCCGCCGCCGCCGCCATGTCGTCCGACAGCACCCCCGAGTACGCCTCCTTCTTCGCCGTGATGGGCGCCTCGGCCGCCATGGTCTTCAGCGGTGAGCGCGGGGCCGGGGGGGGCTGTGGGGGCTGAGCGGGGCCCTCCCCGCACCTTCCCCCCCCTCTCCGCGGGGTGCGCGCGGGGCCGCGCCGGGCGCTGCGGGGGCGGCCGCGGCCCCCTCCCCCCCTCCCTCCCCCTCCCTCCCCCTCCCCCGCCCCGAGAGCGCGCCGGGGAGGGGCTCGCGCCGCCCCCCCCCCCTCTCCATCCGGGCACCCGGCAGCGGCGGAGGGGTCTGCGCGCGTGACGTCACCGCGGAGCCCCCCCCCCACGTGACTGCGGCGCCGGCGGGGGCGGCCCCGGGCTGCGGCCTCGGCACCCCCCAACCCCCACCCCCCCCACCCCGCATCCCGGGCCTGGCTGCGGGGACCCTCCCGGGGCCGTGCGGGGGAGCCCCCGGTGCGGTGCCACCTGGGGGGGCCTCACGGGGCTGCCCCGGTGCTGAGGGATGCGGTAATAGCCCCACAGCCATGGGGTGAAGCGCCTCTGAGGAGCTGCTTGCACTGGCTGCCCCCACCCACCCCCAGCCAGGCTCCCAGCTGAGCAGGGGAAGCGCTTGGCCTCGGAGCCGGCTCTGCCTCGAGCTGTGTGTGTGCTGCTGCTGCCCGTGCCCTTGGCTTCTCTCGCTCTAAAGCAGCCCCTCAGAGGGTAGGTAGATCCGGAAGGCGAGCCTGCAGAAGCTGTTCCTGGTTGAGTCATGCGGTAGGTCAGGCTGTGTGAAGAGTGAAGTGTACAGGAGGCTGTAAAATGTCCAGGGGCAGCTGTTCAGCTGTGCTGGTGCTGGTGGTGTGGACCGGTGGCTGGTTTCACCCCAGCGGTGTTCATGGCTTGTCGCTTGCCATGGAAAGGCCTGGCTGGGTGTGTCGAGTCTTGGGTAGTGCCCAGCAGCAGGATGCAGATATCTGGGGCTGATGGCAGCTAGTGGCCTGCTGCCATGGAGTTCAAACACTGTACTCGTGCCTGACACATCAGGGCTTTCCTGAGAACTGCCTGGAGTGCTATGGAAGCCAACCTGAGACTGCTTGACCTGCCTGTCAGCTGGTGACAGCAGCAGAGGAATAGACCGAGTTGGTTGTAGGAGAAAAATGAAATGAGAGTTGGCAGGTGAGTGCCTTCGGTAGTGGCGGTGATTAAGATCTTCAATGACTGTTTCCTCAAGGCAGCTCAGTATTTAATTCCTCTCCCAAAATCCTACTGGGAGCAGAAGAGCAGCGTGCGGCCTTCCAGGGGCTTTGTGCTGTTTGCTTCAGCAGAAGGCACGGTGAGGGCCGCAGAGATGAGTCAACGTTCTGATAAAAATCCAAAGCCTCGCTTGGCACATCTGAGCTAGAAGTGAAACCACCCAGATGCTGCAGGTTTGGTGAACGTTGTATTGGGAGGCTGCAAGTTCAAGAAGGGTGGTGCTGGGTAGCTCTGGGTGCTGAAGCTGTGCTGCTGAGGGTTTGGTACCTACAGTGCTGCTGGTACGTGACGGCTCTGCTGTTGCAGAGTCAGATGATCCTCAGAGCAGCAAGTTGGAGCCGTTTGGTCTCTTGTTGGGGCCTAAGCACATCTGGTGAGCTCGTTACTGGAGGAAATCTAAATGGAATGCAGATACTGCTGATGCAGAACTATTCCTCAGTTGTGAACATAACTGAATTGCTTGTTTAGTGAAGTAACTTGTTTAAGGAAGTTTGGCATGGGTGCCAGCACGGGGTGAGCTGAAACTTGCCGTGTCATGCAGCTTTCTGGGTTGGGATGTGGTTCCGTGGCATGTGCTGATGCTAATTGAACTGTTCTAAAAGCAAACTTCAGAGCAAGGACCCAAGGCTGGTTGGACAAACAGCGCAGAAGCAGCTAAAGATGGGTGTTAACTGGCTCGGTGATCACGTCTGACTCACGGATCTAAAGATCAGATTCTTGTGGGGTTTGGATTTCAGAGGCCTGTTTGTAGTAAACATGGTGAGTTTCATACTGTCCGGGCTAGTTTGATGTGAAAACAGGCAACTTCAGGCAGTGCTGTTTGATGTTTGCACATTAACAGCTGATGCTACAGAGATAGCAGAACTCGTTCTGGTCAGCCAGTGCTGATAGCAGCTCGGGAGGCTGAAGGAGGCTGCTGTGACCTTGGCTGTCGTGGAGCCTGCTCACTCACCGGCTGGTTCCAACCCGTTCTGGTGGCCGGGGTTCCTTTATTCCCCATGTGCAGGACACAGAGCTGGCTCAGTGTCAGGCGCTGTTGAGTGATCAAATTGTAGAGGCTTTTCCATGTGACTTCTGCTTGCCAGAAATGAAGAAGCACGATGTTGGGAAAAGCTGCCTGATGCTGTGCGTGCTGAGTCTCCCAGGAGGATGTGGTGGCCTGGGCTCACTGCTTGGGGCCCCCAGAATGGGAACTGGGGTCCTGCTGGGGGGGGGGGGGGGGACATCAGCTGCCGTGGGTGCTGGGTCAGGCATCTGCAAGGCTGCTGATGAAAGGGCTCTAGCCAGCGGTGTTAAGGTCCATCCTGTGTCCTGCTTCACATTGCTGCTGCATATTTAACAAAATACTCTATTTTAAACTAGGGACCCCAGTGCTGTAGCTGTTGGCAAGCTAATTAAGTGGCCGTCCCACCCGTGCATACCCCACCCCCTGGAATGGCTGGCTCAGAGCAGCACTCCTGCTGCTCACAGCCCTGCGCAGACTGGCTCTGGAAGGCTGCGTGGCTCCAGTTGGTACCCTTGAGGGCAAATGGCACTTGTACGTCCTGAAATGCTGGCTCTTGGTGGGAGGGGAGCTGCAGTAAGGATGCGTGGACCTCATGGAAGAGGAGCTTGCAGGCTCCTTGGGTGCAACTTGCAGGTAACAAAACGAGATGGCAGAACAGAGGCAGTCTCCGTTCCAAATCAAAAGAGCTCTGAAGGCCGAGTGGTTGGGGCAGGAGCACTCAGTGGGTCAGGGCAGCTACAAGTTAGGATGTAATTTCCACTCAGTAAATTCTAGGGTCTGGAACTTGGAAATCAGATCTGGCATCAGTACAAACAGAACCAGTCCTTAACTATCGGCTCTGCAAGACCTGGCTGAAGCAGGTGTTGTGCTGCTTGTGCTTTGTACATGGTAGGATTCCTGTCTCATCCCAAAGGCACTGCAGACTTTGAAGCCTGGAGGTGTTTGCCCCCTGGTGGGAGCACGCAGAGCAGTAGCAGTGGAGATGACTGCCAGGTGCCTCAGGACCTGCTGGTCAACTTCCTTTTCCTTCCTAGAAGGAGCCTTTGCGGTCTGTCCAGAGTCCGACTGGTTGCAGGCTGAGAAACTACAGCCTGATCAAGCTCTAGGTGATTTAAAAAATAAAAAATAAAAATGTAGCTTCACAGCAGTGTGCTTCTGTCTGCTTGCTGCCTTCACAAAACAGCAAAGCACAACCTGCTGGGCTTATTCCCTTGCAGTGGGGAGCACAAGGCCGAGCTGGTCGGGCCACGTGCGTGTCTGAACGTTGCTGAACACGCTTCGGAAATGAGGCTTGGGAGCTGTGGATGCCTCCTGTGAGCGGCTGGTGTGAGCTGTGAGTGTTCCTCCAGGCTGGTACGTGGGGCATCTCCGCAGCCAGCACCTGCAGTGGAGTGGTGCACCCCGAAATGGGTCATCTGGGGGTTGCAGGAGGGCTGATGTGATAAAGGAATGTAAGTAACGAGCCACCAGGCCTGCTGCTGGTGGCACCACTGTGCCCTGCTGCTTGCTGGAGTAAGTCAGTGCTCCTGGGGGAGGTTAGCTCCTACCATACCGATTAAAAATGCTCCTGGCTTCTGTGTGGTGTCGCAGACTGCACGCAGGACCAACTGCAGAAGTCCCAGCTCCTCGGGCAGCTGACCGGTAACCCCTTCTTATTTTGGGCTGCTGCTTCTGCAGCAAAACCATGAGGAGCTGTGACTTGAAAACACTTCAGTTCCCAAACGTGCTGAACAGGAGCGATTGCCTGTTAGCCTTGCAGGCTGATTCTGACGATTTTGACAGTGCTGCAAGCTGCTAGCTCTGAGCTTACTGGAGTCTGCAAGGAGCTCTGAGTGCTTGGTGCTGGCTGGCAGGAGCTCAGTGTGAGCTGGCAGGGTGTGCTTGCAGCATCCTGCGCTGCACCGACAGCAGCGTGGGCAGCAGGGCAGGGAGGGGATTGTGCCCCTCTGCTCTGGGCCCCAGCACAAGAAGGACACAGAGCTGTTGCAGCAGGTTTGGAGGAGGGCCGTGAGGATGCTCGGGGGCTGGAGCTCCTTTGCTGTGAAGCCTGGCTGGGGTAGCTGGGGGTGCTCAGCCTGGAGAGGAGAAGGCTCCGGGGAGACCCCACAGAGGCCTCCCAGCCCCTGTAGGGGGTTATAGGAAAGGTCACAGTGCGCCCTCTTTGGCAGGGGTGTAGTGACAGGGCAAGGGGGAATGGTTTTAAACTAAAAGAGGGTGGATCTAGATTAGATATCCAGAAGAAATTCTTTACTCAGAGGGCGGTGAGGCCCTGGCCCAGGCTGCCCAGAGAAGCTGTGGGTGCCCCATCTGGGCAGTGCCCAAGGCCAGGCTGGGTGGGTTGTGAGCGACCTGGTGTGCTGGGAGGGGTCCCTGCACCTGGTGGGGGTTGGATGCAGGTGACCTTTGAGGTCTCCTCCAACCCAAACCATTCTGACTCCATAAATCCACGTGCCCTTGCGTGCTTAGGGGAGGACAGGGAAGCACAGCCTCCCTGGTGCTGGAGCAGCTCTGGAGCTGTAGGATGCTCATCTCTCACCCCGTGATCCCTGGGGACGGGCTGTGGCCCTCAGCCAGCGAGGTCGGGGTGTGTGCGGGCTCAGGTGCTGCTCCTGTAGCTGCCCTTCCTGGGGAGATGCAGATGTGCGCCTGAACAGCTTTTCTTCAAGGCGTCCATGGAGTGTTACTGTCACCTGGTGCAGAGCTGTGGTGAACTTGGTGTGGAGACACACCAAGCACACCAGTGGGGAAAAAATGGAAACATTTCATTTGAAAATGACTGAGTTCCTGGAACGGCACAGCAAGGGCTGTACTTGACCTGGGTGCAGCCTCCTGCGGAGTTCTCCAGCTGGCTGACAACTGCTCGAGGATGAGCAGGTCCTCAGGTGAAGCCATGCCTCCTGTCTGCTTCAAGGCAGGGCTACCCGCTGCGTGTGGGAGCCCCTCTGATGTCGGCTAATTATGACAGGCTCCAGAGGCAAGCCTTTATCCGGGATGATCTCTCAGATTTCCGATTGCAGTGCCGCTGTCTGGTATCACTGCAAGTTTGACTTGTGTCACTCGCTCACTTCCAAATGCAAGGAAATGCAGCTCATTCACGTGCTGGAAGCCTTTCCTCTGCCCCTGCTGTGTGCAGACACCTTCCCATGGTGGAAGCCGCTGGCTCCGAAGGGACCCGATGGTGCTGCGCTGTGTGAGGCTGCTGCTGCCCTTCTGTATGCTTGGGCTGAGCACGGGTGGGTTCGTTGCAGCTGCTGAGGCTGCAAGAAGCGATATGTCTGCAAGGGGTTCTTGGACTTGAAGGCTACTTACAGTCACTGGAGGTGCACATCTGTCTGCAGAAGTTGTCTGTGTGTGCCTGCAGAGCTTCCCAGAAGCAATGTAATTCTCTTGGCAGTAGCCCCTTCCTTACTGAGGGGATGTCACCTGAGGTGACGGGCAGCTATCTTAGCTCAAGATTACCGTGCTCAGTGCGTGACCTTACCGAACGTCCTAACTGCAGCTACAGAAGTTGGTCCCATTACTTCAGCAACTCTCTTCACACCTGGCTTTCTGGGACTTCAGAGAGCAGCCTTCAAATTCATCCACCGCGTTCTAGCGGTGTGCGAAGCGCATCTGCTTCCAGCATTAGCAGGTGGCAGGGGGTGTGGAGCTGGCCGAGGTGCCACTGGGTGGAAGGAGGTGGGGCTGTGCTCCGGGAATGCAGTGCTGCTGTAACAGAGCTGTGCGAGGAGCGCTTCTCGGGCTAGTGAAGAGTGAGCTGTAAGGCAGTGGAGGTGCAGCGAGCTCTGGTGTAAGCCTGCTGGTGGAGATGCTGCTGAACAAGAAGCCGCAGCTGTGCCAAGCTCTGGGGCTGGGTGTGTGGCGTTTGGCCGTCTTGCTGGGACTGTAGTAGCTCTTCAGCACCACCCCAGAATTCGAGCTGTGTGACAGCTCGCTGCCCTTCATATGTTAATGCATTTAAATGCAGTGAAAGGTGTAAGTTGCCTGTCTTGTAGAATTGGGAACTGATAACTGGGAATTAACAAGCTTGCTTTGATCATCATCCTGCCCCGAAAGCCGAAGCAGGCTGGCTTTCTGGAAGTGGTGTTACAAAACCAGCTGCTGTAATCCATTGCCACATGAATGGCAACGCCTCTGTGTAACTTCAGGCTGGGAGGAAGTAGTGACTGATCTGGTTTCGAGTAGTGAACTTTGCTTCTCTTGCAAGCCTTTTCTCTTTGTGGAGAGAACTAAAAAAGGTCAGGTAGAGAAATGGCCTCTGCCAAATGCTTTGGTCTGGATGTAGACAGTCTGAACCTTGATTCCCTTGGTATCCAGCCCCTAGGAAATACTTCTCCAGAAGAAAGGCTTCCTAATTCCAGCTAGAGTAACTCCATAGCTGTCCTAAGCAGTAGAATCATTGATATTGCTGTTTGACTTTATACGCTTTTTTGGGGCTTAGCTTGCATTTCCAGGTGAAACTTGTCTCGTGGTTTTGGCTTGTGCTTCCAAAAAAGCTGCAGAATTGGAGTGGTCTAGTCCTGAGCAGCTTTTTACATCTGCCTCCTTTATAGCTAAGACTTTAAAAGGAAGAGGATCCAGGCTACAGGAGGCTAAAGAGCTTTGCTAATGCAGAACTAATTTGTAGTTGATGAGGCTTTCTGTTCAAGTCTTTGTAACTAAAATAACTTCTGGTAGTGAGTCCTGTGTTACTGCAGCAGTAGAACCCTCATTAATCTTCTGAAGTTTTGCAATGCAAAGCAAGGAGGATTACTGCTCAGCTCTTGGCTGCATGAAGTGGCCTCCCAATACTGAGAATTGGGGAAGTGCTTAGCCTAAGCCCTCTGAATACCTCAGCAACTCCTTTGGGCCACGTGCGACATTCTGCACTTGAAAACTGGTGTAAGAGGCAGCAGCAGGTCTTCGTGGAACAGCCTCTGCTAGAGAAAACTCAGTTCTTAAAAGTGATGGACCAGAGTTGCATATAAGAAGTCCTGAACAGTCCAGGCACTTGAAATCCCTGTAGATTTAACGCTCTCCAGTGACCTTGGTGAGCAGGCAAAAGAAGTTTCACTGTAGTTAAACAGGACTGTTACCTTTGAATGTCAACCTGGTGGTGTCTGAAAAAACTTTCCCTTGTAAAGAGCTGGTTGTGCTGCTTCAAGCGTGGTTGTGGATGGCTGCGTGCTGTCTCCTGGGTGGCAGTGAGTGCAGGTAGAGGTTTCTGAAATGCTGCAGCATGTGGCTGAAAGAAAAGGGGTCTTCCTGAGTAATCCAGAATCACAGAACGAGGTAGGCATTGAAGCTCTTGTGAGACTGGTATAAAACTTTCAGGACAGAAGCTATTTTTTGGGGTAGTACTTCGGAACTCTTGGTTCTAGCAGCTCTCACCTAAGGTGACAAGCCTGTGTTCTGCCTTGAAAAACAAGCTTTGGGGTTGTGTGTTAGTGGCTGCATGTTCAAATATCTGTCAAGGTGATCAGCGGGCCTCAAGGCTAAGGTTGTTGTGACCATCCCTAAGCTGTGAGCTGTGCCGTTCTGTTCTGTGGCTCCAGCGGCTGCAATCCTGAATCCTTCACAGGCTGGGTGTGCATGGAAGGAGTCCCTTCAAGGGCTGAAGCGCAGCAATAATATGAGTGTTCATTGCAGCTTCAAAATGTTTCTGATGGAGCTGAAACTGCACGTTTAACTCCAGGTCAGAGCACCGACCAGATGCCTTTTGTGGTAGAAAAGGCCCCGTGAAGGATAGCACAAGGCAACTTGTTAAACATGGGCTGATTTCTTAAATGCACCCAAAGTATCTCAAAGTTCAGCAGTGGGAAAACCTACTTCTGTCAGGCAACATCCCCCTGCAGTAACAAGACACTTTTTTTTTTTCCCTCTAGTTCAACTGAGCCTCTGCAGTCTGGGTGCTGGGAGGGCACAAATGCTGAAGTAACGTGTTCATATTCAGACCTTGGGATTTGGCTACTAAATGGGGAATGTGTCTGCAGGGGTGTGTGGCTAGCCTCACGGCAGGGTGGCTTCTTAGAGGATGTTCTGTGGCCAGTGGTACTTGACTGGCACCATTTTGTTTATCTAGTTCCAGTCTGGGACTGGTAAGTCACTTCCCCATCCCCTAAGGGAGTATTCCCGTCTGACAAACCAAGCAGTCAAGTGACTCTTTGACTTGCACAATCCTTCCTCTTGCTGACCTCGGCTGTCCTAATGCTGCAGTGTAACAAAGGCCGTGTTATTTGGGGACCTGCCTAATGTTTTCTTTTTTTACCTTCCAGCCTTGGGAGCCGCTTATGGAACCGCAAAGAGCGGCACGGGTATTGCAGCCATGTCTGTCATGAGGCCTGAGCTCATCATGAAGTCAATTATTCCTGTCGTCATGGCGGGTATTATAGCTATCTACGGCCTCGTAGTGGCAGTCCTCATTGCCAATGCCCTTTCACCTTCCATCACACTATTCAAGTAAGTTATATCCCTGTTGGTGTCACTGAAGTCTGTTCTATCAATATTTTGCTGCTGCTGAATGGGTAGATTTTGCTGAAGACCCTGGGAGGACTGTTAGCACAGCTGGCTGTAAATCCGAAATGCTCCTAACCCGAGCTCTGCAGTACAGACTGGATTTCAGCTGTCCTACGCAGGGCCTTAGCCTCACGGGTAGTGGTGTATTAGCTAACATCGTAACAGCAGGCAATATCACTGCAAGTAATGTCATGGTTTATGGCTTGAATGAAACTGTACAGACAGTCTGGGGATAGGAGGGTGAGTTTGTTTCGTGGTATCAGATTCTAGAGCTGGAGTGCACACGTTTTTCCAGGAGTTAATGAAGGTCTGAATAGCTCTCCTGTTGCCTGGGAAGTGCCAATGAATAATTAACAATGCTTGCTGCTTTACATCTTGGTAAAGCAATCCTCAGGCTGTACATCGTACCTTCGTACCAGCTATAGTCTGAAACTTAATCTCAACTTCTGAGAAGAGCTGGAACTGGCGTGGCTGTCAGAGCAGAACAATGCTTCTGTGAGGCCTAACAATCGGTACCGATGCCGCTGAATGAGCTACAGCAGGTGAGCACTGTGTTTGGCTGAGCAGTGAGCCTCGATCCAAGGTAGAACAGGTAGAAAAGGTCCTTTGCAGGTACCCCTGCCTGGAAAATCAGGCTGTTCTTGTCTGACATACAGGAGGGGTTAACATGTATAACTCCTGCAGCGCAAGAGGCCTTAGAATGACCTGGCTGTGCTGTGGCAGAATAATGGGGCGGGGAGTTTAGCCTGAAGTCAGAGGGTTGGGTGTCCTGTTGCTTGCCACTGAATCTTTCCTTCTCTGTCCCACAGGAGCTTTCTTCAGCTGGGCGCTGGCTTGAGCGTGGGCCTCAGTGGGCTGGCTGCTGGCTTCGCCATTGGCATCGTGGGCGATGCAGGTGTACGGGGAACAGCGCAGCAGCCCAGGTTATTTGTGGGCATGATCCTGATTTTGATCTTCGCTGAAGTCTTGGGTCTCTATGGCCTCATTGTTGCCCTTATCCTCTCCACAAAGTAAATGTCGCAGTATGATGTAAAGAGATGTAACAAATCAACATTTAAAGCTCCAGAATGAAAATGGTTTCTCCAATGTGTACAGTTGTCCCAATTTGGTAGTTGATCTCTTGTAAATGCGCAATGTACGTTAGTGACTCGTCTGTCCTGTGTGTATTTCAATATTAAATTGGATGGGCTGCTCCAAGCCTGTTGCATGGCTTGGGGTGGCCTGCGTGCAATTTTCCACCCATTGCTGTTAGTACTTTATGTATAAATATGAACTAGAAATGTAATTTTTCTCTTCACTGGATGTTTATTTATAAAAGACTTGACATGTTCATACATCTATGGAGCAAGGATTTTCAATTTCCCATGCTATATATATTAATCTTATATATAGGTAGATTACACTGTGGGGTCAATTGTAAGTGCAGAGAATTCCTTGGATGTAACTTTGATTCTAAAGATTGCTGTAGTGTCCTGGTATTGGAGTATGAGAATTTCGTGTTTTATTACAGCAATTGTCCGAAACACTCCCGTGTTTCAGTAGTAACTGCGTATGCTCTGGCATCAGAGTTGTGCACCCAGTGTTGGGTTACAAACTTATACCATGTTTCCAAATAAAAATTCCTCACTACATTGCTGTAATGACTCCTCTGCCTCTGATTTAATGCTTTAGCTGCTCCTTTAGGAGGAGGAGGGATTCCCTGGAGGGGAGGCAGGTTCTTTCAAGTGACTGAGCACTGCACCAAGAGTCATGTCATCAACTGCTAAAGCATTCCCTCTTCGTGGTCAAAGAGCAATGACTGCTGCTTCCAACTGCTGCACAGGGGAGCACTTGAGAGCAGGAATGCGAGGCTGTTGCAGTGCTTTCCCCCTGCCTGCCTGGTGCATTTTGCTCTGTGTTGTACGGCGGTGCCGTGTAGCTGACTGCAGCATGACCTGACCAGGCCCAGTCATGGCGCAAGGGTGCTGGCTGAGGCATGTGACAAGGAACGGGAGCTGCCAAGGAGCTTGTAGGCAGCTTGTCCTTCTGATTGCACTGCAGAAACTTGGCTGGATGGAAAGCTGCACTGTGAGTAGCAATTGCTGCTGGAGTACCTGAACAATAGTCTCATCAGCAAAATGGGTTCATTCAAGAACTCGTATTTTTAACTTCCAAATCAGGAGCATTCAAGCTGAGAAGTTCTGCTCTTGCAGCTAGCAAATACTGAAGCAATCTCCTCTTGCCTTGGGGATATCTGAATGTCACAGCAACACTGGAGCAAACACGGGAGATGCGTTGGAGCCATGGCAATTGTTCCAGGTTGTGTTTGGGATGTATGTCACCTTAATCTTACTTGCATAGTTTGGGGAACAGAGGAAGCTTTTATTGGTTCTAGCCAAAGTGTTGTTAAACGTAGATACTTAGAAATACCTTGATAATCAATGATCTGGCTGGGCAGTGCTGCACCTCGTGTATACCTGTGTAGGAAACAGGTCTGAAGTAATGAAGAGCTGTGTCCAGCTGTCAGAGCTCTGGGAGCGACTTGGGTAACACAAATACAGCTTCTAACCTGGTGGTAAGTCACACCTTCAGAGCAGCTTGTCTCTAGCCTAGGGACCACTTGGTAATATTGTTGGTTATCACTAATTATTAATCAATTAACTGGTTTGTTTCTTAAAAGGATGGTGTGAATGCACGTAATGTGCTGTCAGCTGCTGGGCTTGGGGGTGCTCCTGCTTTTATGTTCAGAGTGGCTTTACTTGGTGACAGTCCCAGCAGTGGTACCGTAGTGCTTTAGGGTGCAGAGATAGTTGGTTTGTGGAAAATCCTGGAGTTCTGAAGCATTGGATGGGAAGGGGAGAATTTCCTCAGTTTCCTGATCTGAATCGTGTTGCTCACTTTTTCCTGAGCAAAAACAGACTGTAAAGCTTTACCTGGGCATTCTAAACATTTGTGGAAACTGTAGCATAATGCTCTGCAGTGAGTGTCTTCCTGCTACTTCTGCAAAAAGTTCTGGCTGAGCTTGCAGCTGGGAGGCCTGAAGGCTGGATTCAGGCTCTGGAAAGCATGCCGCATACGCTTCTGTCTTGCAGCTCTGCTCTGAGGAGTTGCATTGTGATTGTGCAGCAGGAGGGGAGGTGTGCCTGGCTGGGGTGCAGCTGTTCGAGAACTTCTATCTTCTTTAGGCAGGACTAGCTGCCAGCCTTGTCTTTAGCCAGATTGGGAGAATATGAGCAAATGTATTTGAGAATAATTAAATGGGGGTAGTTCTCATCTCTGTGAGGGGGAAAAAAAAGAAAAGGTAATTTAAAGGCACCATTCTATAGGAACTCCTTAAGATCCCAATGTCCTGTGGTGCCGCAGTGGCAGTTAATAGGCCCAGAGTGGTGATGGATACTGAGGTAACCAAATGTAGGTAAAACACCCTCAGCATTTTGATTTGTGCCTTGGGACATCAAGCCTTCATTATTATTGTAAACCCATGCGAGTCCGGAGAAAGGCATAAAACAAAATTCATACATAGGTGAAGGACTGCTGTGCGCTGAGTACCTGCAAATACACTGAGCACGATTACCAATCTGAGTCTGTAGCCTTGGCTGAGCATTTATTTTGCAGCCATGTTCTAGGTCCTCGTTGGTGACTCCGAAGTGAAAGCTTACATTTCAAGTCCTTTGCTGGTGCTACTGTGTCAGCAAATTTCTCAAGTGATTCAATAAAAACTTTCTCAAAATTTTCTTTACTCCAGAAAATTGCGGACCTCTGAGTTCCTTTCCTGCATTAACTCACATCCAGATCCGTGCATTTCCGTGTGCGAGGGATCGGGTTGGTTTGGAAGAACAGAACAGGCAGCCTCAGACAATGAAATGACAGTTTGTAGAGTGCCTGATTCAGAAGAGGTGGTGTCTACCAGCACATAAATAGTTCCCTGTAGTGTGGCAGATTGCATGCACTGCAGAGTGAGTCAGCCCTGCAGTGAGAGAAGGGAGTGGGATGGCTCTGCAGCAGCAGAGGGTAAGCGTCCCTTCGCAGTCAGTTCAGGCTAGGTGAGGTGAGGAATGCCTGCTGTCAGATGCTGCCAGCATAGTTAATGCCTTCATAGAGCTTGCCAACTTTTTTCCTTAGCTTTCATACTTTTTTTTTTTTTTTAATTACTATTATTATTTAATGCTCTATTTTAGAAGCAGAACCTACGAGATTGGTCAGTGACTGCTTTTAAGGCTACTTCAGTAACCTTTCAAATGCATCTGAAAATTAATTGCAATAAAGTAACTCCTGTTTGGAGAAAGCCCTGTTCTTCTCCCATAGGTACCAAGGGAACCCTGGGGTCGGTGCATTACAGGAAATTGGGAACGAGAACACTGCCCATAATGGTGTAAACCAAGCCAGGCAGAAGGATATGAATGAGGAGAAAGCTGGGCTTGCAGTTCAAGATCTGTGTCCCATTTACGATTTGTGTGACGTTGAGCAGTCTGCCTGCTGGATTTTACAGTGAAGTGGAGGCAGAAGTTTTGTGTCAGTTACCTGAGTTCGTGCAGCATCCAGCTTTGCTCTGAGGAGGGAGGGTAATGGGATAGCCTCAAGCCACAGAGGAGAGGGTGATAACCACCTACGCCTAATGGTTCTGTCTTCCTCAGGCAGGCTGAGGATCAATCTTAGGAAATCCCTGAAGTTCCCAGGATTGGCAGTGTTTCCAGCTGACGGATGCAAACAGCATCCCTGGTCTGTGTGCATTAAGACAAATTTCTCAGAGCTCTTTGTGAATACACAAAAAAAAAAAAAGGGAAGCCAAGGCTGCATCTCCACAATTGCTTCTTTCAGCAGCAGAGCTAGCGTAAGCCCATCCTCCTCTGGCACCTGTACCTTCTTTCATAGCTGTAGTGCGTGCTCCCCTGCTTCTCCTGAATGTGCTGGTACAGCTTTTCATGTGACCAGGCAGTGAATCTGATTTGGGAACTGAGCCAGGCTAAAAATAACTCAACCTGGAAAAAAAACGTTTTGCTGAGGAAAAAGCAGCGAAGCTACAGTTTGATTCTCTCAGCCTATTACTGGGCCAGTGGAGAGAAAGAGCATGCGATTATAAGAGGTGGAGTGTGCAATTTTGGTGATGCAAGACATGGAGAATTTAATACTGAGGAATAAAGGGAGAGCATCCAAAAGGTTAATCCTTAAGCAGGACAGGTGGGTGACATAAAGTTGGGCCGGGTGACGCACCTACAGCACCGATGAGGTAAATTTCCACACCTGTCACCTCAGTACAGGCTGTTCTGTTCAGCAGCACGAAAGATCCAAGCCATTTTCTACTATTCTGATTCAGTGGTTCGCTTCTGGCTTGTGTCCTAGAAATTTTGCATTCATTTGTCACCAAAGGCTTGGTGAAAGTGTGTCAGCAGGGTGGGCCGTGAGGCAGGATCTTTTGTTGCGGACATTGCTGCGTCTAGCAGTATTTTCATTTACCTCTTCCACTGCTGAGAAAAGTTACTGTCACAAGTCTCTTAGCATGTTCATTCATATGAAAATGCTCTGTTTGGCTACAGGCAGTTTGTGCGCTGGATGTGCCTTTTGACATGCATTTTAGCTGCTTGGAAGGGGACTTCTCCCCCTAAAGAGTTATTTTCTTAAATAAGCAGGCCTGAGGTTCAGTTTTATGTTCTAATCTTCTGAGTCTGGAGTCTCTTTACCTCTACTAAAGCCACAAATCCCTCCCACTGACGTACTGCTGGTTGTCCCTGGCAATGGATAATTTTAACTGTGACAAGTAAAACCTGCCTGAAGCCATTCCTAGTCCCAAATTCTCCAAACTATGTTGTGTGTAGTTGTCTTGGGCTAAACTAACATCATTCCTGGTTCTCCATTTCCATGGCCCTTACTGGTATCCTACTGCCAGTAAAAGGTAGCTTCATCATGTGGACTGATAGGGAATAACTACAGCATGAAACCTCATCCAAATTAAATCCTGGCTAGACAGGAATGTTATGTTCAGGCACAATTACGTTCCCTGTCACGTATCTTCTCAGTGTGGTTCATAAGAGGAGCTCACATCAGCACCTTGCCTAGACACAGTCTAGATAAGACACTTGTCTCTGCAATACTGTGGGACACCGAACTAGGCAAACACTAGAGTGAGCGCTAGTTGGATGCTGCTGCAGCAGACAGTTGCCCACGTGGAGCAAAGAGGATGGAAGGAGAAGTGTCTGCAAGCAGACATCTAGAAGTACTTGGTTGGGGAAGCTACTTCAATTAGAACAAAGCATAGTACTTGCCTTTAACGTTCTGAAGATAAACATGATTCCCTTTCTACCCACGGAGACTGCAGACATCAAAAGGATCGCTGGTGGCATGGTCTGCTGGAGAGAAGTCGGGGGCTGGCGGTTAGAGCACAGAATGAACATTGTCTTCTCCCCCGGCTGCTGCTGACTTGTTGAATGAACTGAGGAGCTTGCCTACAGCAATGCTGTCAGCTTAGAAGTAACTTTTAAAAGAAATAATGACTTACATGTGATTGTTATTTTTTCCTGAAGCTGGGACTGGAACAATGAAGTGAGGGGCTCCAGAAGCCTTACTTTGCCAGAGCCAATAAAGAGTTTGAATTTCATTTTGTTGGTGTAATTATTTTGGCATACTCTTGTGCCTAGCCGGATTTCCAGGCAGGTAAGCACTTTGCAGCAGATTGTCTGCCAGCTGTCAGGGGCAAGGATCGGCTGATCTTTCAGTGCCTGGTGCATCTAGCAGGCCTGCGTCTGCCTGGGGTTGCCACTCCAGAAGTAAATAACCAGGAGTGGGATGCAGCACGGCCTGCAGCATTGCTTCATCGCAGTGAGTGCAGCCCACCGGCCCCACGCAGCACAGCGAGCCTGCTCCAGGCAGTGCCGTGTGTGCGATGCGCTGCGACAACGCAGAGCGCTTCCTCCAGGCAGACTCATTCCCCAGGGAGAAATGAGTCAACTTTAGCCATTATATCCAAAGTTAGTTAGTCACAATTCACAGACTTAAAAGCCATTAGGCACCGCTAATTCCGCTCATCTGACCTCCCAGGCCAGCGAACTTTGCCAGACAGAAAGACAAAAAGGTGCTTCAGTACGGCATCTCCTCAAAGGCATCAGTGTATGCCAGCTGCTAGCTCAGCGATGCTGAGGAGCACGGACAGCACCGAGAGCTGTCAGCATGTGGCAGTGAGGACAGCAGGCAGTGCAGGAGCCACATCACGGCTCCCTGCGGGCTGCAGGATCCTCGGCTGGTAGCTCCATGAGCTCGTGGAGGTAAAGGCAGCGGGGGCTTTGATCTGTGCTAGAGCTGAGCACTGGTTCCTTGGGGATGTTCCTCTAGACCATCCTCTGCATGGAGATCTAAGCGTATCGGGATAAACCCAATGCAGAAGATGCTACCCCAGATGTTTCTAATCTGAGTATTATTTGTGTGCAGAATGCCAAGAACAAGGTGACGAGGAGACGGCTGCAGTGAGTGCGAGCTGTGACGAACACCCGGGGGTAGGGGGGCGGCGGGACGGCAGCGGGGGCTCCGTCAGCGGGGAGGGGGCTCCGCTGCCCCCCGGTGCCCCCCCCTGCGGGCAGCGCCGTCCCCGAGCACCCCGGCCCCGGGGGCAGCGCCGTGTGCCCGGAGCACCTCGGGCAGCCCCCTCCCGCCCGAGGGGAGGCAGCGACCTCCCCAAGATGGCGGCGCCGCCGCGCCCTTCCCGTGATGGCGGCCCCCGGGTGCCGGTCACGGGGCGGGGCGGGGCGGGGCGGGGAGCTCCCGTTCGGCACCGGAGCGCGGTCACGTGACGGGCGGCCGGCGGCGCCCCCCCCCCACCCCCCCGCACCCCTCCCGCTGCCCGGGGCGCTCCGTGGCGGCCCCGCGCCCTCCCGGCGCCATGCGGGCCTGCGGGGCCGGGCCGGGCTGAGCGCGGCCACACGGGAGGGAGCGGCGGCACCGGGCACGGGGCCGAGCCCCGGGGCGGGCCGTGAGGAGGCCGGGGCAGCCCCGTCCCGCCCCGTCCCGGCTGCCCGCTCCCCCCCTCAGGGCTGCCCCGGTGCCAGGCCGGCCGCCCCGTCCCCACGATGCCGTCCAACAAATCCGTGTCGGACGCGCCCATCGCGCAGTTCACCAACTGCCGCATCCTGCGGGACCGCCGGCTGCAGCGGTGAGTGGGGAGCGGCGGGGGGACCGGCGGGGGGGGGCTCAGCGGCACCTGGCGGCCCCCCCCGGGCTCCCCGGGGTCCCGGCGGTGCGGGGCTGCCCCGGGAGGAGCCCCGGGAGGGGCGCGGTGCCAGCGTCAGCCTCCCCGCAGGGAGGACCTGTGGGTGCGGGAGGGGAAGATCCTCAACCCGGAGAAGCTCTTCTTCGACGAGAAGGGCTCGGCCGACGTCCAGCTGGACTGCAAGGGCAGCATCATCGCCCCCGGCTTCATCGACGTGCAGATCAACGGTAAGGCGAAGGGACGGCGGGCCCCGGGCTGGTCTGCCCCTGCTCTTCAAACCCTGCTGCCCACCACACAGCGTGTTCCTGCAGGGCACCAGCGACCTGAGGGAGCTGGCAGCCACTGAGCTAATCATAAAGAACAGTTTTGCCCGTGGCTGCTGCTGCTGCTGTATCACTGATCCGCTTTGGATACGCGTATTTTCAGCCCGGCTTTCCTCCCTTTCATCAGTAGTCCCTGTGCTGGTAGTTTGCCTACCTTACGCTGCCAAGGACGCGTGGAGGATGGAGCAGGACTTCCCAAGGGATCAAACCGTACCTGCAGTGGCTCTCTCCTGGGTGCTGAGAGCTTTGTTCTCTGCTAGAACATGTCAGAAGCTAGATCCTCTCTTTAATGGGAAACACTCAGATTTTTCTCTTCATCAAAATAAAAAGTTGGTGCTTCTTGCAACACGCTGTGATTCTGTAGGGAAAAGCGCTCCAGTAGGATGGCGCTGGCTGGATTTGTGCTAGCAGAGCCCTGGGAATGTGGGGCAGGACGAGTGCTGGTGGAGCTCTTTGCCTCCAGTTCATGCCCTGTGAACTGAGTGGCTTGCTCAGGTCACACACAGTTTGTTTTGGTCACACACACACACACAAAAACAAAACAAAAAAACACGGTTTTGGGTTGGGAAACTGGGTGTTCATGAGTCTGGTCCCCCGCTAGAGGGGAGGATCCGGGCAGCTGCTGCCTTTCTGCTGAGGAGGCTGCAGCTTCATCTTTGTTTTGTTCATGGTGCAGGAGGCTTTGGAGTGGACTTCTCCCTGGCTACAGATGACTTCAAATCAGGGATTGACCTGGTCAGTCAGAAAATACTCTCCCATGGAGTGACCTCCTTCTGTCCCACTTTGGTGACTTCTCCTCCATCTGTGTACCACCAGGTGAGTGACTTTCTCCCCCTTTCATCCTTGGGGTGATAAAGAGCCAAGGGCTGAGGCTGGTACCAAGAGTGGAGAGGGCTGGGGATGGTGAGATTGCAGAGCTTCAGTGACCGAGACAGCTGCCATGGTGGAAAAGCTGTGGGCATAAGGAGTTGGACTCCAACCCCAGATTTCTTGCCCTTAACCTTTAGACCAGTGAGGCGGTGATGTTTTCCAGGCCAGCAGGTAGCTGCCCCACTGCCTTTCATGGTGGGGCTTGCAGCTTGCTTCTTCTTTGTGGGCTGTTTGGCCTTTTGTCCCCTTAGCCCAGCTCTGTGGGGACCCAGGGTTTGGGTTGCTTTGCCTGGCAGGGGTACCGTGGCTGAGGTGTCTGACAAATCCCTTTCTCCAGGTTCTCCCTCAGATCAATGTAAGAAACGGTGGAGCCCATGGAGCAGGTATCCTGGGTAAGTGGTCTTGCCGCTCGCTGTCCTCCCTGGAGCTACTCCAGGAGAGTGTCACTTCCCCTGATAAGAGGAAAGAAGCCGCTGCAGGAAGGCACAAATGGGGCTGGAGCTCTCTTGGTTGGGGGGATACACCGGTGGGCACAGACCTGCTCTCTCCCTCAGCCTGTCCCCGGCCGTTGCTGTGCCCTCTGCCACCCGCCCTTTTGGTTTCAGCAGAGGGATGGCTGTGGGGCTGTGGGGCTTGGCCGCTTCCAGTGCTGCGTCTTTTGTCGTACTGATCTCGTAGTTACACGAGCTGTGTTTTGCTGTTGGAGAAAGGCAGGAGCTTGGCGCAGGCAGGGTGGACGCAGCAGGTTTCTTAGCCCTTGGTGGTGACTCTGTTTCTGTCTGAGCAGGGGCCCACCTGGAAGGACCGTTCATCAGCAAGGAGAAGAAGGGGGCACACCCGGAGCACTGCATCCGCACCTTCGAGGCAGGTGCCTTCCAGGACCTGCTGGCCACCTACGGGTCCCTGGACTGTGTCCGGATCGTCACCCTGGCCCCGGAGATCAAGAGGAGCAGCGAGGTGATCCGTGAGCTCACCAAGCGGGGCATCTGCGTCTCGCTCGGTAAGGGCCGGGGAGGGGGCTTGGGGGAGCTGCTGTGTCTGTGCCGCGGGCAGCCCGGGGCTGGGGTATCCCTGATGGTGTCTCCGTGTGGCTGGGCTGGGTGGCATTTCTTTGTGTCACCCCTTCCCTGGCCTGTATGGAGGACACAGACGCATCACAAACGGGGACCTAGGCTGGTGCTGCAAATCTGTTGCCCTCTGTATGGCAAGGGCCAAGTGTCATTGACTGGAGAGTGCTTGCAGTTTTGCACATGTGCACTGGTGCTGGAAAAACAGGAAATGATAGAAGTCTTCCTTCTTTTTTTTTTTTCTTTTAAGCCTTCAGTTAATAAAGATATAATTCAAGGCTGACTACGTGGAAAGGTTCAAACTCTGAAGTTCAGCTGCTTTAGGCCTTATTTGACAGGTGAAGTTGTTTTCCAAAGGTTGCTGTTGAGTCGTGATAACTGTTTTTCAACTGGAAGTGTTGGAGACCTCTCCCTCTACTGCATTTTTATAAGTTTTTTGGGGGATGAAATTGAACCTTAATCAAGAAGGGTATTTGTGCAGAGCCTCTCACAGGCATGTAATGAGAAGAATCACAGAAAGACAGAATCTGTTTGCAGGGGGATTTGTTCACATTAGATAAGCTGCCTGTGCTGGGGCAAACAGCTGTTCCTGAGTTGTGTTTTATTGATATATTCTTTCTTGGAAAGTGCCTGCTGGTTCCCGGCTCCTTTGACACCTCTCCTCATAAAGCCTTGAAATACCTGTAGGCAGAAGGCACGTCCCAGGGCCTCCAGCCCAGCCAGCAGGCAGCTCTCTGCAGTGCCTGTGGGAGCGAGGCAGTGGTGGTGGCTGTTGTGAGCAGTGAACCTGTTCATGTGAAACACTACCAGAGGCTCCCATGCTCAGTCAGACACCTCTGCAACGAGGCTGGCATCTCAGACCCAAACACAGGTGGGAGCATCAGAGCAGAGCCCTAGTGACGATGCATCTTTACTCCTGGAAGTCCCTCTGGGGAAATAAATGGAGCGGTGGGCAGAAGAATCACACGGTGGTCTCTGTTCCCAGGTCACTCGGTGGCAAATCTTTCCCAGGCTGAGGAGGCCGTGCAGCACGGTGCTACCTTCATCACGCACCTCTTCAATGCCATGTTGCCGGTGAGTAGTCGAGGGCGTTTGCCCTGTGCTGGCATTGCTTTTGGTGCTTTCTCTCTTGCTCTCCATCAATGCTTATTCTCATGGGCGTGTTTTGTACCGGGCCTTGCAGTGGGGTTTCACTGAACACAGCCAGGCAGCGCTGGGTAGAGGCAGCAGCTGCATCCCCTGGCAGGAGGGGTCTCAGCCTGCAAGGCCTGTTGACGTTCAGCAGTTCTTCCTCTCTCTCCTTGGGCAGTTCCACCATCGTGACCCTGGCATCGTGGGTCTGCTGACGAGTGACAAGATTCCTGCTGGCCGGAGGGTCTTCTATGGCATGATCTCTGACGGCATCCACACCAACCCTGCTGCCCTGCGCATCGCCCACCGAGCCCACCCCTCGGGTAAGCCATACCAGGCCCACGCCAAGTCACCAGCCTGGTGACAACATCCCAAACACTGTGCTGTCTCCCACGAGTGCTACTCTTGCTGCCTGAAAGAGGCCATTGCCCCGTGGCGTGATCCACTGGCCCACTTGCCTCAGTTGGAGGTGGCTGGAGGCATCTTGCTCCCTCTCCGGGAGGGTCCGCGTGGCGCAGTGCTCGGGGCTGCGGTAGGAGTGGCCTCAAAGCTAGCACAGCATTTGCTTGCCTCCCTCAGGCCTGGTGCTGGTGACGGATGCTATCGCTGGCATGGGGCTGGCACCAGGTCGGCACACCCTGGGCCAGCAGGTGGTGGAGATCGATGGGCTGAACACCTACATTGCAGGTAAGTGCCTTTTGCGACAGAGTGTGGCATGGCACTGCCACTCGTGCCCGTTCCTGGAGAGCCCAGCACACCTTCCGGTGCTTGTCAGCGTGAGGCAGCACTTCTGCCACCTTCCTGGGTTTTGTTGCCTGGTCAGTTAATGGCTCTGCTGTGACTTTGCCTTGGGGAGAATGAGGCACCTTGTGAAGATGGGAAATGCCCCGTCTGACTGGAGTGAGGAGGAATCTGACGGTTTTTAGCTGTCTGCAAAACCTTTGAATTCATTCTTGTCCAGTGGTATGGATGCTAGAAATTGTAGCGGGGTCAGGAAGGACAGAAAGATCTCGTGGATAGTTATTGTCCTTTGTATTTTCTGTAACTCCACCGCTTCTTGCTAAGTTCCCTAATCTGCTGGCAGTTAGAGACTGGGAAGATATTCTAAGGAAGGGTTGCTCTTTTGTCAGTTTCCTTCCTCTGTCTTTGGCAGCAGCTGCCTGTGTTGTGAGCTGGGGTTTCACCTAGTCCAGCTGGCCTGACAAGGAGCTGCAGGGTGACATCCCGGTAACTCCCTCTGCGCCATCAGCACAGGCACTCTCACCTCATTCCATCACTCGGCAGCAATGGCTGAGAGACCTTCAGCTTGCTCCTTGTGACCCAGGATTTCTACCCTTTGGGGTCCTGCTCAGCGCTGTCCTGTTCCTTTCCCAGGCACGAAGACCCTGAGCGGTAGCGTAGCGACCATGGACGCGTGTGTGCGACACTTCCTAGAAGCCACAGGTAAGCGAGCCTCACCCAGAAGCTGTTACTTCTTGTGTCGGCTTGGGAAGAGCAAAACCTCTTCCCAACTGTCTGCCCAGCCAGGGAACGTCCCCTCTTGCCCGAGACGTGAGGAGAAGGGTTGGCATCAGTGGCGCTCTCCTCAGAGATGAGTACCTTTATGAGGGGAGGTTTCCTCTTAACCTGTGGCACTAAGGTGAACTGCCCTGCTCTTCCCTAACAAAGGGGCTAGAAGTGAATGATCTCCCCATACCCTAGATAGTTCCCCTCTTCCTGCTGTCTCACCTAGGGATCTTATCTGCTCCCTAGCCCTGTGCTTACGTGACAAGGGCATTCCAGTGTGTTGGGTCTGTGTAAAACCACCACATCCAGCTCCTCCTGTTTAGGGGAGAAGGAATAAGACCAGGTATTAGTGCCCTGTTGTGATAGGAGGGGACAAAGACCTTGGTGCTGGCAAATGCACTGGGGCTTGTGCGTGGGTTTGGTTACCCAGATGGGTCCCTGACATGCTACCAGTTGCCTTAGCCACGAGTTTGGGGCTGCTATGGTGATGGGGCTGTTTGCTGCCCTAATGCCTCCCCCTTCTTACCCCAAGGGTGCTCAGTAGAGACTGCACTGGAGGCGGCATCTCTGCATCCCGCCCAGCTCCTGGGGATTGAGCACAAAAAGGGGACCCTGGATTACGACTCTGATGCAGGTATTGGTATGGGGATGGTGGTATGAGGGCTCATGTGTGCTGGAGCAAAGCAGGGGCTGCTGCGAATGCTGGCTTTATCTGCCACTGCGGTGGGGGATCTGGGGAGACCCACCCTGCCCAGGATTTGCTGTGGAGTTTTGCTCCAGTGTTTTTTTTTCTTTTGGGTGGGGGTGGTGCTTCACAAGCCCTTTGGAGAGGCCCCTGCATCTCAGATGAACAGGGAGCAGAGCAAGGGTGGTGCTCCACTGCTGTCCTGCTGCCGTGTTTGGGGTGGGAAGAAGGTTCCACACCCAGACAGCCCTAGAGCCCAGCTCTTTCCAGCCAGGTTTGGCTGCCCCAGTTGCCCGCCTTCTGTTTCTCTGACAGCTGCTTCCTTTCTCTCCTATCTCTTGCAGATTTCCTGATGCTGAATGACAGCCTGTATGTGCAAGCCACGTACATCGCAGGCGAGGAAGTCTGGAGACAGGATGTGTTAGGCATGTGATGCTGGGCTGTCCTGGTGCCCT
The DNA here is from genome assembly GCF_965140915.1 of Aythya marila. Classification (NCBI taxonomy): domain Eukaryota; kingdom Metazoa; phylum Chordata; class Aves; order Anseriformes; family Anatidae; genus Aythya; species Aythya marila. The sequence goes on along the minus strand of NC_139056.1, from coordinate 4,578,192 downwards.
CCCGAGGCTCCCTGGCACTGTGATTAGCAGCTTTGGTAACCCCTCCCTCCCCCCCCACTTCTCTTCTTTTCTTTTTTTTTCCTTCCTTCCTTCCTGCAACTCCCCTAAAGGAGCCTCATACCAAAGAGCTGTGTTTTCCAGCACAACCACTGCTTCCAGAGTTACAGCCATGCCTGCAACAAATTTGTTGGTGCTCAGCTGGTGGAGTGGGGAGAGCAGGCAGGTCTGTGCCAGGAGGGATTGTTGGTCCCTGGAGTGACCTGAAGGACTGCACAGCTGTCCTGTGTGGAGTCCCCAGACAGAGGTGCTCCTATCGCTGTCTTACAGTGGTGTGAAGCTGTCCCAGCCTTTGCACTGTTTTATACAGCACACACTAACCTGCCTGTGCCCCAGGCAGGCTCAAGCCATGTCCATGCCTCTCCATGCCGTTTGCCTTGCTCCTGGGCAGCTGCAGCTGGCTGGCTGTCAGTGCCGACCAGCTGAGCTCACAGCTCTTCATGTCAGAAGGTTGCTATTGCCTCAGCAGAAGCTGAGGACCACATCCTGATCCACTGGCACTGATCCTGCGTTGTGCATCTTCTGGAGCAAGGCTGCTGCAGCTCGCTGACTGGTGCTGTTGTAGGGCTGTCCATCAGTGTGGGCTGAATCCTCAGGGCAGAGATCAAACCCAGGAAAACGAGGCATTGCTGGTCCTTTGTGCCTTTTCCCTGCATGGGCATTGAGTCCGCAGCATGTGGTTTCGGCTGGAGCCATGGACAACATCCTGCCCCGGAAAACACCGTTCCTTCCAACCCTGCGTGCTGGCTGGGTCACCCAGCCGTGCCTAACAGATCCCGGGCATCATCTGAGGAGCTGGTGCGTTCCTCAGGCTGCAGGGAGGACACTTCTGCTTCAGGTGATGCATCCAGGCTCTTAGTGAGGGGCTCACATGCCCTCAGTCCGGCCTGGGGTCTGAGGGAGATAATCCTATGGCTCAGAAGGGAGGAAAATTGCAGAGTGTTTCTGGCATTTCAAGACAGTTGCTGATAGCTCATAATTCCTGTGCTCGTTATTATCTTCTTCAGTACTTGACTGTCAGTTCTTTTCCTGACACTTGGACACTTCTGTGCTGAGACTGATGCTGTTTTCAAGCCTTGTGACCGGTTTTAGCCCCTGCCGGGCCTCCAACCACCAAACAAATGTGTTGTTTTTTTTTGTAGTGAGGGGGTGCTGAGACAGGGGCGAAGCCTCAGCGAGCACGGAGGTTGTGAGGCAAGACAGAAGCCTGGGGAGGGCTGGTGGAAGCGTGCGGATTTTTCCAGTACTTTTTATAACCTTTAGAAGTGGGAAGCGCTTTTGGGGCAGCTTTGGGCCTTGCAGGGATGTCTGGCAGCCTGGGGGGATTTCTAACAGCAGCTGCCCCCGGCCTGAAGCAGGGAGCTGTGGGGCACCCGCGGTGTGCTTTGTGCGGGGAGCTCCCGTCTGCTGCGGGACGAATTCCGGGGTGGGGGGGAGATGCAACCAGGTGTGTAAGGCTTGTGGTGTTTTTTTTTTTTTTTTACACAACTCAATAAAAGGAAACCTAAAGCAGCCGTGGGGCCGGACGCTGCCTGTACGCGCCGCCCCTGCGCGCCGGGGGCTGAGGCGGAACGGAGGCGCCGCGGCCTGGAGGCGGGCGGGCAGCGGGGCGGGAGCGCTGAGGGGCGGAGGGGCCGGGACAAGGCCGGGCCGGGCCGAGGTGAGGCCCCGCGTGGGCCCCGAGCAGCGGCCGCTGCCCCCCGGCCGGGCTCGGGCCGCTGTGAGGGGCTGGGGGCTGCGGCGGGGCTGGGCCTGGCCGGAGCTGGGCCTGGCCCGGGCCGGGCCGCGTGGGGAGCGGCGGGGGCTGGGCTGGGGCTGCCCGCGGGTTGTCCCCGTGTTGCGTGGCCGCCTCGTTCGTGTGGCGTGGGGAGGGGAGCGGAGGGTGACAAAAAGCGAGAGAAAGGGAGGGGGAGAGAGAATCCGAGCGGTCACACAGCACGCCTCCAGTGGAAAGCCAGAAAACGTGGTGGTGGTTGGTGTTTTTTCTTTTTACCTGCTAGTCCGATCTCTCACAGACTTCAGGAAGCAGTCTCAGGATCCATTCTGCAGGTGAGATTTGTGCTGGTTTTAAGCACTGTGACCCCCCCGTCCCCAGGGGCAGCCGCAGGGGGAGCCGAGCGGTGCCCAGCAGGAGGTGGGAGCCTCCCCCCACCCGCAGCTCAGCGTCAGCCTGGGCTCTGATTTAGCAGAGATGGACACTTTCTGTTGCCTGTGCTCGTGTTATATGGGATTTGTTCTAAATACAAACCAACAAACAGCAGTGAACTGTACGAAGTATCGGATTCACGGGTAACTGGTGATAGGACCAGAGGGAATGGCCTCAAGTTGCACCAGGGGAGGCTCAGGGTGGAAATGAGGAGACATTTCTGCTCAGAAAGAGCAGTCAGGCGTTGGGATGGGTTGCCCAGGGAGGTGGGGGAGTCACCGTCCCTGGGGGTGTTCAAGGAGAGGTTGGACGTGGTGCTTGGGGACAGGGTTTAGTGGTGACAGTGGTGGTAGGGGGAGGGTTGGACCAGATAATCTTGGAGGGCTTTTACAACCTTAATAATTCTGGGATTCTGGGATGTAAACAGCTTCGTATTTCATTTCTGTGACTTTAATTCTCCCTGTTTCTCGCACAATAGTTTTAGATTAGACATTAGGAGGAAATTCTTCACTGCTAGGGCAGTGAGGCACTGAACAGGTTGCCCAGAGCAGCTGTGGATGCCCCGTCCCTGGAGGTGTTCGAGGCCAGGCTGGATGGGGCCTTGGCCAACCTGATCTGGTGGGTGGGATCCCTGCTGTGGCAGGGGGTTGGAGTTAGGTGAACTTTAAGGCCCCTTCCAACCCCAGCCATTCTGTAATTCTATGATTTACTGTCTAATTGCTTGCTGGTTGGTTCTTCTCCAGTTCTACTTCTGTTTTTCAGTCTTAAAGAAATGCTGTATTAGTACGTCTGACCCTCAAACACTGGGTTTATTTTTATGAAGCTTGGTCCTCATCGTTCTTGTTTGAAGGAGAAATTACTTTAAAGATAACATCATATAAAATGCTTTTCAGGAGAGCACAGTTTTATCCAATCAGTCCAACTTGTTAATATATGAATTTACAGATCTTGCTTCTGCCAATGGCCAGGGGAGAAGTGTGGTTGCCCTTTGTAAGGTGCCTTGCTGAGTGCTGTGGATCCGAGGTAATTAACACGTGCCCACTCACCGTGCTTGAGCAGCAGACTGCTTTATTACACCAGTGTCTAGTGCTTGGTACCCAGTGTCAAGGAGCAGCAGGGAGGGTTTCTAGGAGCCCAGCACAGTGACAGGGCAGGCAGAGGCAGGGACTTGGCCAGAAGGGGGCCCATTCTCACAGCACCTGACAGGAGAGCAAAGCAGGACTGCTGAAGGTAACCACGCTCTGCCTAGAGTCCAGATTGCCAGAGAAGTCTGTGGTGATGGGGTAGATCCAAACTCTAGCCAGGAATTTAGGTGTGGATCGGGGTCAAGGTCTGGATCAATGAGGTGTGTGGCTGCAGCAGTGCTGCAACATAGCTCAGGCAGGCCAAGCATGAAATCTTCAGTTTAAAATAGCTCACAAGCGAGTGAGGAGAGAGCTTCCCTTGAAGCTTTTTTAAAAATTTTTCCTTTGTAACAGCTCTTATTGGTAAACAGTACTTGAATGCAGCCAGCAAAAGTCTTTGATGTAGGAGGCATGTGTGCTCAGGGCCCTGACACCTTGGTGCTGTGAATGTACACCTCACTTTTTTGGGTGGGCCCAGCCCCATTGAGGTGTTTCTGCCTTGTAAACGCAGGGTTCGTAGTCCCTTCCTACCATGGGACTCTCAGCATTAGATCTGCAATGTGCCTGTGAGGTGTCCCTCGCTTGGAGAGTCCTGGAGAAGCACTGCAGCAAAGAGGATGTTTTTGTGTGTGCCCATTCCAAAGTGCTGGTCTCGTACATCAAACTTTTTGTGGCTTGAAATGTGTTAGACAAGCGCTGGAAGACAATGCCCATACAAAGTTCCCAAACTGAGGTCCTTGGGGCCCACTGGCATGGAAGAACCATGCTTTCTAGAGAATTGGACCTAACACAAGGAACTAATGTTACTGTTGTGATGTGGGTGGGTTGTATGAGAGTCAATAAAGATTCCTTTCTCGGGTGTACTCACTATGCAGTCAGATCTTTCCCAGTTTTCCAGAGAATCCATGTTCTTGGATTTCTCAGTCGCTGTGGGAGAATGGATGTTAAGCACTTGGTAGCCTCAGTGCTGCTAGTAGTGCTGCACGGTACGCTTCATCAAATGTATAATAAGTAGTTAAGTTATATTTTTTTTTTCCTTTAAGGACATTTCATGGTACTGTTTTAGCTTGTAGAAGCACTTGGAGCTTTCTTTCACTTGAATGCCTGTCACGAGTTAGCTAGGGGTGATACGAACACAGAACACGTTGAGAGGGGACCCAGCCAGCGGTGTCTCACAGGATGTTTTTTATGGCACACTGTAACCTCTTTGTTGTTTCTCTCAATCTTTTTCTTGCATGCAGCAGAAGAGACGCAGCACACACCCAAGGTCCTGTGCTTCCGTGGGACTCCTTTTGTGAAGGAGCGAGAAGTGATGAACGGCGCGCTTGGGGTTTAGCGTCAAGATAGCCAAGGACTGGAAGAGCATGGAGAAAGCAGGTGAGCTCAAACAGTCCCTTCAGGGGAGGGTGAAATTTGGTTCTTTCTTCCAGATTTCCTATCTCGCAGCTTGTGGTTGGATCGCCTCTCTGTGGCAGTACTTTTACAGAGGGAGTTGCAGTAGCAGTGGCATCCCCATAGCAGTAAACAGGTGTATTGATAGTAACATTCTTTTTCTTCCCTAGACACAAAGGCTGGTGATGTGGAAGCACAACAAGGCAACGGGCAGGCTTCGGATGGTGTGGCATACAGGAAACAGTCTGACCAAATCTCTGAGGCAAACCCAACGTGGTCCATGTCACCTGACAACAACTTCCGATTTGATTTCACACTTCCTGAGGCAGACCCAGAAGCCTCTGGTGCACTTTTGGAAGCAGTCCCTGGTGCTGGTGGTGCTGAGCAGATACAAACCAGTGTAAGAGCCACTGAGCAGGAGAACTGGAGTGGAGCTCTGCATTCTGTGGACTCTGAACATGAATCCAAATTTGCCTTCAACTTTGCCATCCCAGATGAAGCAGATGAAGATTGTCCTCCGGAGCCAGTAGTTCCAGCAAGCCAACGTACAGAGGGTATGGCAGATCACGAAGTGCTGGGTGGTGCATTGCCTGCTGAATCAGCAGAGGTGCTGCAGGTTACAGCCCTGCAGAAGCCTGAGTTGGCTCAAACTGCAGGTAGTCCACCCAAAGAGGACAAAAGCCACCCCACATTAAAGATCCCCAAACCAGAGAGTGCTCCTGGAGATAAGACAGTGATGGAGAAATCAACATCAGATGGAGCTGCGCAGAAGAAGAAAAAGAAGAAGAAACAAAAACCTTCTGTCAGTAAAAAGGAGACAGAAGAAACTGAAGTCATCAGGAAGACAAAGACAGAAGCTAATGGATGCCAGAATAAAGATGCATCCCACCAGGATGAGACTTTGCAGGTATTTAAATATTGATAAGATCCCATCGTTTATAAAGCCTTCAGTAAAAGAGACAGTGTCTGTGCAGAGTTTAACAATCAGTGTATTGCCACGAGATGATATATGAAAGACGAGAGTTGCTGCTTGCTTGGAGCAGCTGATTTCTTCCCCTGCTAGTCAGTTAAGAACCCAGTCAGTGCCAAGGAATGCAGCGTTCCTTTGTTTCAGACCTGTGCTGAAACAGTTGGTGTTTAGACTTGTGATAGCTAATCCTGGGAACCCGAGTGCCACATTTTCTTTAAAACAAAGCATGAAAATACTGCAGGTAATTGTCCTCAGTTAGTGCCAAGCTGGTGTCTGTGGGTGTTAAAGCAGGCACTGCACCCCCAGCTTCCGCACTGTCAGCTGTCACGAATTACATAAGGCAAACAGAAAAGTTGCTAGCTGGTGTAGACAGGGCTGTGGCAGGTCCCAGTGTGGACCTTCAGGGAACTTCAAAGTTCCCACTGTGAGGCACGGCCCAGAAATAACTGAAGTTGCAAGTTATGTGTAAACGCACCATTAAGATCTTATGATCTAAACACATCCTGAGATTTCCTAATGTTCTGCAAAGGTCCAGGTCTCCATTTTATTTTTCTTTTCAGCATCAGTGTAGTTAACAAACAATTAACAAACAATGCCAGCTGGGCTATACTGACATACAAAATTGCAAAAGAATTGCTTTTGTTAATATTGTGGACTGAAGCTTTCCATCCAAAGTATTGCTTACCAACAGCCTTACCAGTAAACAGTGCTGAGTATCAGAAAGGTAGGAGAAGATGATGTAAAGCCCTTCCCGTCCATTGGAAGGATATTGTTGTAAGGAAAAGAAGGAGATAACATAAGGGCTTTTGTGTTTACGTGTACAGTACAGTTAACAATTGTTTCAGACCTTGGGTGCAGCCCTGGTTCTCTCCCTTTCTCTGTTCAGTTAGCTAGCAGGCTTTATGTGATAGGGCTTGGCTCCTTCCATCTTCGTGGCCTTCAGCTCCCTAGTCTTCATGCAGTTCTGGCTGAGCAACCACAAAGGAGCTGAGGCATCAAGACTTCGCTTCTTATTTTTTCTATTACTTACTCTTTGATTTCAGGCAGGTTTTGGGGTAGTCTTTATTGTTGTTTTGTTTTGTTCATGCTTATTCCTCCCATCCGTAAGTTGAATTGACAGCTTCTTTCGTGTGAAAGGGCCTGGCCAGCTTTGCAGAAAACTGTCATCTGAATGGCAGCCAGGTGTTAAATCCATCAAACAAAGGCAAGGAGTTGCAACAAAACATTTGTCCAGTGCTTTAAGTTTACCCACTGAAAATGTAGAGAATAGGGAAAATGTATGGAAGCCTATAAAGTAATCACCAGAACCAGAAATTTTGGATAGTCCTGCCTTTATGCAGACTTTTGTGTGTGTGTAGCAACTGCTGCTGGTTTTTGCATGGTTTGTTTCCTCATGCACACTGTTCCGTGTTGTATAGCAGTCAGACGACCGGCTGTGGAAGGAGGTGGACTGGTGTGCTGAACAACTGGAGCTTGGCCTGAAGACACAGAAATCCACTCCAAAGCAGGGTGAGCATTCAAGGGAACGGGAGATCTCCCCTGTGGGAGGGGTTGGCAGGCAGGAGCCGTGCAGCAGGGGAGGCCCCGTGGGGTGTCTTAAACTGTGGGTTGTTTCTCTTTGCACTGCTTCAGCCGAGGAGGCTCTCCGTGCAATCAAGACGCTGCGCAATGACAAGGCTCCGCTGGTGAAGAAGCGTCAAGTCATGAGAACCCTTTTTGGAGACTACAGGAAGAAGATGGAAGAGGAGCGGTGCAAACAGCTGAAGCTCATGCAGGCAGGTAGGAACACTGGGCACACGGGGGGAAATGAAGAGGAAAGGACTTCACTCCTGTCCTCCACATAGCTCTGAAGAGCGGGAGCTCACTGTATTAGATGACTAAACATAACTTCCCGCTGTTTTCTCCCCTCTTTAAGCTGCAAAATCTGCCAGGATCATGGAAGTGGAGGAAAGCATCCGCAACAAGAACTGCCAGGTCGTCAGGAAGCGCTCTGGAGTGTGTAGGAAAAGCCAAGATTCATCAGGATCCCCTTCAGAGTCAAATGGGACACTTAATACAGGCTCATTCAGATTCACAGCTTCCCAAGAAGAGTTTCGCTTTAATTTCTTCTAGAAAATTAAAGCTGTGGGTAGAAACTGTGCCAGATCTCCCATAAACTTAAAAAGGATGCTATGCAATAGAAAATGTTTTGCAAGAATCTCTGAATTTCCTGAGGAAAAGATTCTCTTTCAGAGTGCCTTTAGACAAAACAGATCTGCCAACCATGCATGGACCCCAAGTCTCAATTCTACGCAGCAGTCCTCTAGCCTCACACTGTAGAAAGGCACCTTTGCAAAGGTGCCTCTGGAAGGAATTGGTTTCCTTCCTGCAGAACTGACATTAACCTAAGAATGTCTTTTATAGTGGGAGATTTTCCTGTTCTCCTGTTGCTTTTGAATAAAGCAGACCTTTTACAGCAGATGAGGAAGCAATCTGTACAAAAGGGAGTGCTCTGTAATGAAGATCCAGCTTCTGTGAGGAAAAAGGAGAAAAGGTGGTGTAAGGGCACTGGATATCTGAGTGCTTCCATGTAACATCTGTGTGAATGCAGCTCCTGGTAGCGAGGAAACACAGGGCAGGATGTGTAAATAATCGCTGCCATCTACAGAGCACAAAAGTTCAGGATCTTGGGGGAAAATGAGTGAGAATCATCCTTGCTCGTTCATCTGTTTAATTGACAGGTGTTGACTTAAAAAAGAACTGTAAATGCTGATTTAATCCAGTTTAGGGATGTCAGGGCAGTTGTTTCCAGACAGGGAACGATTTCTGTTTCTGCAATCAGGCTCTTGTCACTTAGGAAAGATGAACAATCGGTTCTTAAAAACAAAACAAAACAAAAACCCCCACCAACTTTACTTTGTAAGTAGCCCAGTTACAGACAGCAGTGACTCAGAGGATAAATCAGCGGTATGCTAAACCCTGGGTGGCAGTGAAATGAACTGTGAGAGCCCAAAGGTTCTCTTGCATTTGATTTGTATTAAATTCTTGCTTTATGGACAGTATGTCTCCAGTGTCTTGATACTGCTTCAGCTAATGAACCGATCTCCTATGTTCATGCAGAAAATCTTCTCCACTCAGCCTAAAAAAGCTGAAGGAACAGAAGTTCTTTAAAAGGAAACATGGTATCAGGTGTCCCTAGGGTGCTGTGCTTTCCGTCCTTTTTATAGTCCAGTCAGTCATCCTGCATGAGAAGCAAGAAATAGAAGTGTAGGCAGATTCCAAGGTGTGCTGAGAGCTACAAAGATGGTGGAAAACATTTGCTGAGAAAGACCTCAGAAAATGATGCTGACTTAAAAAAAATAAAATTACTAAACTCTGATGCAGCCACTTGCATCTGATCCTTTTTTTCTTTTAAATATGTTACATATTGACTGCCTGGGCATAACAAGAAAGTGAATGTGAGTAACTTTTCCAATGAGTAGAAACATGGAGAGAAGACTTAAATAAAACTGGAAATGAAGAGGTTAGCTGATTGTTTTACCTGCTAGAAAGCACTGCTGTTATTTTGACTGTGGAACATCACTATACAGTATTTTCTGGATTTTCAGGATTAAATATATAAAAGCTGAATTGTTTTCAAACGTTTAGTGTTCTCATTGCATTTTCTATAATTAAGCAGCATCCTGTGTACGACCTTGGAACTGCAACTGTTTCCTTACCTAGCTGGCTATGCAGAATATGTCTGGGAAATAGTTATTTTTCTCCTTTTTCTATATAAGGCTAGAGCTGATAAAATATTATACATTCCTGTGCTGTGGAAGGCTGCAGGAGTATTCTGGGAAGCATTCTTACACAATTGCCTTGTTCTACTTTTCTTTAGGCATTTGCTATTAGAATAGAAATACTAGTGAGATAGCCGTTTGGTGTAACTTAATCCAGACAGTTTATCTCCAAAGAGGGCAGAAAAAAAAAAGCATTCTAATATGTGTGAGGCTGCTGTGGTTCTTCAGAGCTCTTCACATAATGCTGGCTTGCAAAGCCAACCCACGTTGCTTTGTTGGAGGACTCAGAAGGCAAATGTTGATCAAAGCCCTGCATTGCCCTGAGTGCCGCGCTTGTCCTGTGCACTTGAGTGTAAGACCAGAAGTCAGCTGGGTCAGTTCCACAGGTGGGCTGTGTAAGCTTTGTAATGCTTGCTGCATCCCTGCTGCATTATCATTTGATTAATTTGAAAGGAAACAAACAACAGTATTAGAAGTTAAGAGATGCTGTTGGTGCTCTGTCAGCTCATTCCCCTTTGGAGAAGTCATAACACAGCCTTAATGACATTTAAAAATAAAATGTCCCCTCTTTTTAACATTGCTTTCTGTAGGATTTCGGTGACATTTATGATTTTCCTATCATGTCTCACTACAGCGGTGTCAGGTCTGTGATGCATGTGGCTAGAAACATGGTCTATGCCCTAAGGCATTAGGAGTGTACAGCGATGGGGGAGAAAGGAGAAGTCCTTATCTGCTTGGAGTTTTCTGTTCCAGTGTTCCCAGTTTAAGAAAACATAGCTCAGTTTTGGTAGAAAACGTGGCTTCGTTCCGATTGCCTGTCTTTCTGCATCCCTCTCTGCAGCCTTACGCCGTGCACCTGAGGTCGGTGTGAAAGGGGTGGCTGCAGCTGTGGTGTCTGCCCACCTACCCGTGCTGTGACGGTCCCGTAGCGCAGCTGTTCCAGGCCCTGGCTTGTGGCCAGCAAAACCCTTACAAGCTCCTCCAGCACAGTTCTCAGGAAAAATGTAAAGATGAGGCAAGCTGGGAGTGTAAAGTATGGCAGTGCAATCAGTGAGGCCATGAGATGACAAGATGCTGTAATTTTTCTCAGACCATTCCTTCTCCTTACCAAAGCAAAGGAAAAGTCTCACTTTTGGGAACAAATTGTGGTGGTGTTTCTGTGGCAGGTTGAGACCAAGAATGTTGACACACCAAGGCAGCAGCAATCTGGGCGTGAGCTCTGCTCCTTTTAGGCTTGGCCTCCTCATCTGTAAAAAGATCCCTCGGCAAAGGTTAGGAAATGCAATCCCCTTCCATACAGACCCTGCCTCTGGTGGGCTGAGTCACTGGGAGCAGCCTACAAAGGCTCTCCAAGAGATCCCCACAACGTTCAGCTGAAATCATCCCAGTCCTGAGACTCCCTCTCCCAACGCCAGCGAAGACAGAAGGAAGCCAACAGAAGCAGTCCCACCGAATCTGTAACTCGAGTGCCTGATAGCTCCGTCCGACAAGTTTTTTGAAGAGTGCTGGGGGTGGACTGTGGAACCAGCATCTAATGACCCCCAAAGGATAAAATATTCTGTTATCTTACTGAGGGGAGGAAAAGAATCAATCATACCTTATTTTTGCTTTGAATTAGAAAGAAGCAAACCTTACCATTTCAAGCAAGACAAGAATTCAAACTGTAAAAGAAGGGAAGATTTCTGAAGAGCGATAAGCACCTGACCTGCAGTTTCTTAACAAAAGCAAGGAGAAATTCTGCAATAAGATCATACGGAGCAGTGACAGATCTTTCTGCTGAAGCTATTTTACTCCAAGCACAAAGCTGCTTTCTCTGCTTTGCTTAGAAGTGTTTTGCTGTTGGCTGTGCTGCTTTCATATTTAGAACTGAAGGAAAGTTTGTGAGCCACGCTGCTTTAGAAAACTTTGACATTAAATTGCCACAGTGCTTTAATTACTGGCAGCAGTTCTTTTCTGTGGTTACTGAAAACTCTAAAGGAGTGACCATCTGCTGCGTTTGGCACGTCCGTCTGTTTCCCTTTGAGTGCATCCACAGGCACTAGCCCCTGCGTGTCCCACCGCCACGATGGAAGAAGTCTGGGTTGTGTACCTGTGCCTGATCTTGCTTATCGTGGTGCTTCTGCTGATGAGGCATAACCCGCATTTGGAGGAGGCCAAGAAGGAGAGGGAAAGCAAAAGCCCTCCACCATCCTCTTCCTTTTTACCCAGTAATGTTGGCAAACAACTGGAGCACACCCAGGAAGAGCTGGAGCACTATCTGGAGAGGCTAACCCACGTCTTGTTTGACTCAGAAGCCAGGAAAAGGGATGGCCACCATGACCAGAAATCCCACCACCATCAGCACAGAAGCGCTGATGCTAGGTCTGAACCTAAGGAGCACTCAGGAAAGGAGGCAGTGCACTCGCAGTATCTGTCGAGCCATACAAGGGTTCAGGTATGAGGCCCATAAAAACCTCCAGACCCAGCCAGACTCAGAGCTCCTGGCTGAGGTAGCAAGGTCTGCTGAAATGCGTAGCGCATGAATTTGGATGGGGAAGAGGTGGGGGGGGGAAGCCTCGCTGGTTTGAAGTACAATAATTCATATTTTTGCACTGTGTATTTCAACACGAAGCAGCACTGGGATATAGCTGCATGTGGCGCAGCTTGTAAGGACGTTGCATGTGTCAGATGTTAATTAGCAGCTATGCACGTGTGTGTACCTATACCTAGATTACATTCCCTCCTGTGTTAACAGAAACAGCTTTCATTCCTTATTTTAAGAAATTATTAGGCAAATTTCCAGCTGTTTATCATCCCCTTTTCCCACATACAGTGGTGTTTTGCCACTTTGCTCACTAAGGATGTTGCCCAGCAGGGCACTGGAGCTCTGCAGACACCTGTCCTAGCCCGTGGGGAACACATGCTATTGAGCCACTGGAAATCCGTGGGTAATTTTTCCGCTTTGCGTGAAGATCGTGCACATTGTACTCTGAAAACATGAATGTTGCTATTGGCAACCTGCAAATTTCTGTTCCTTGGCCAAGACACTTGTTTTAGGGAATGGAACAAGATGCATGCCTTTATATTTTTATCTTTATCCTCGTTGCAATACATCAGATTGTGCCCTTGAGATGACAGAGTTTCATGGCAGCTATGCAAGGCTGTGTTACTTTATGCTAGCAGCTGTTTGTATTCTTCACCCTTGAGACACATACCTTGCAGTGCCCACACCCCCCTCTGCCAGGGAGCACGTTCTGGGGCTAGGTGGGAACTGCAGGATGAAGACTTCACCTTAGAGGGGAGAGTCAGCCCTTGATGTGGGTAACTGCACCCTGCCAAAGAACCAAGAGACAGGTTTCTTTTCTTAGGTGTTGCTATAAACAGCCTTTTTGGCGAGCCAGGCAGCTTCCTGAGAGAGTCCATTACGACTTCATAGTCTTCAAGCACAGTCTGAGCTATTTGGAGGAATCAGTAGGTCCCGCTGGAGGGAGAGGGGCAAATATACAAACTGTGAGACTTGCGCAAAATACATGGGCGGAGGAACTAATTCAAGTGGTTATTTACTTACAGGCACATTTCATTTACTGAAGTGCTATTAGTTTTAAATCTATTGCAGATCAGAAAATAGCATTTTTTTTTTTTCATATAAAAATGCATCATGTTGCAAAATAACATTAGTGGTTTGTTTTTTTTTCCTACTATGATTAAAGATGATTGTGGAATACAAATCACAGAGCGAGGTCACTATTTTTGTACAGGTTAAATAGTGCTGTTTAGCTTCAGTGAACATCCCTTTTTCTTTCACTGGAAAAAGGGCGTGTAATTGTTCCACAGACTTGATGCAGCAGAGGATCCTCCTCTGGACAGTCAAAAGCTTTAACATAAACACTGCTGTTACACGAAAAGAACATGGAGTGTGCAGAAGCAAAGTAACAAATTACTTTGTGTTATTCCCCATACTGTGTTTTGGAAGCAATAAGAAAGAAGTCCCAACCTGAACGAACACTTACCAGTAAGTTGTCCAGAATGAAAGGCCCGTTTCTGTTCCTGCTGAGGTAAAACGGAAAGCTTCTCAACCTTGCTTGGAACAGCGCTGGTGCCAAGACTGCTGGGGTTTCTGTGTACTGGTCATGCCAAGTATGAATGTCAGGACAGGTTCAGGAGCTGTGTCTGAGTAAGCACGTTTACACGAGTGCACGGCCTGATGAGGTGCAATCAGCTCATAGTGGGATCTGTGTGCATGGGAATGTGTGTGTGTATGTACGAAGGCTTTTGGGGCCCTCTCACAGGTCAAAGTTGATGTTTTTGCTCAGGAAGGGGATTCAGCATTCTCTTCTTTCTTAGCATTTTGTGTCTCTTTCAAAGTGAGTGTATCTTGTTGGAAGGTGCCAAGTTACGATCTCTGGAAAAGGAACTCCTCGGTGTTGTCTAGCAGAGGCAGGATGGCTTGCAGCAAAAGCTGCTTCCAAAATATCAGTCTCAAGCAGTCACATCCAGGATTTCTGCTTGCTTTACCTGCCCAGTTCTGAGAAGCCTGCAGGTCTGCTGGTGCTGCAGTGTGGAGGGACTGATATCACACCCTGCTGTGATGGAGGCAGAGAAAACACAACCTAGCTGGGGCAGGAGACCCCGGACAGCAGCACTCAGGAGCAAATCTGGAAATTCAGAATAATGTGACCAGTACTGGCAAGAGGCCTTGCAAATTTCTGAGGTGTATCAGACTTATTAAATGCACTCTGGATCAAGTCACAGACAGTCAGCTATCACTTTCGATTATCTCATCTTCTGCTGGAGACAGCTGTTCTGTCTTACAAATAGGTGTTGAAAAGGAGCTAGTGTTTTTTTTTGTGTGTGTGTGATTTGCTTTTTTTCATTTGTTTGGGGTTTTTGTCTTTCATTGCACTCATCTAAGCACTCTCCTAGCAAGCTAGAATCCATGTTTTCTTATTATTTTCTATTTGTTTTTACTTATGAATATCTTAAATTATTAAAAAAAAAAAAAAAAAAAAAAAAAAAAAAAAAATTTCAGATTTCCCTTCACTTCCCACTGATTCCCTGTTCTCATGGGAACTGAGCACTTTGCTCATTACAGCCAGAACAGAAGCAAGTGAATGTACTCAGAAGTGACAGTAAGAAGTGCAGGAGGATAAGACGGGTAAAGGCGGTAGGTGAAACAGAGCAATAAGCAGAATATTTAGGAAAAGATGTACTCAGAGGGTTTATTGCTTCATTAAACGAAATCAGAGTGGGGTTATTCTCAGGTTGTTTTCAGAAGCAATGAAAAATTAGTGGTGACAGATGGCAAAGAGGCGTGGGCTTCCTACATACTGGAAAAATAGATTGCCAGCCAATCTATGGTGCCATGGGTGGTGGAGCACATGTTCATGTTAGGACAAGGCAGGAGCTGGAAATCTTTTAGCATTGCCATAGATTTAGAAAACCCACAGTGCCATCTTTGAGCCACACAGTGGTGAAGGTTTTTATTTATAGAGCTGAAATCCTCTCAAGGCCTGCAATTGTGCTGCTTTCTAGATGCATCCGTGTCATTTTTTTCAGCATAAAGGTTTGTAGGAAGAGAGGATAGCTGTCATTAGACTTCTGGAGCTTATGTGCCTGAAAGTTTCTCTGCTGTTCCTTTTTTTGTTATTTTATTATTTTTCCCCAGCTGCATCATCTAGTCTAAGAAAAGGTAATCCACCTCCCAGATCCGTGTCTCAGGGCGCCCCTGGTATGCATAGTCCCTTACGGCACCACGGGAATAGATGAGGCTGGGAGGGATGTCCAGCAGCCAGCCTGGTCAGCTAGACCTCATTGCCCAGGATTGCGTCCAGGCAGAGTTTTAATAATTCTGTCTAGATAAATCCTCTACGTACATATGTATGTCCTCTTAACACAGTAACATTTGAACATTTATATACAAAAAAAAAAATAATTCTTTTGAAGTCTCTGCTTCTATCCATGTTCTCCTTCATCTCTGTATTGCGTCTCGCTCTCTCTCCATCTCATAATTCTCTAGCATACACTGTAACCCCCGCCAAGTCCCTTAGGCAGATATCAGGATGTGTATCTGAAAACAGAAGTTTCTCACTGTGCTTCAGCCCTGACTTTGAGTCGGGTACATTCCAAATAGCACATGAGACATGGTAAACTTCTCAGTTTCTCTTTAACATAGGAATGCAGCTCTGCCCTGCTTTTCCTTGCTGATAAGGAAGCCAAGATGTCCCAGCAAGATGATGAGAGGTTCAGTAGCTTTCAAGCTTATCATCTGTAGGCTTTTATTTATTTACAGGTACAAAATTTCCTTCTCCTTGAATCACTTTCCCTATCCTGGCAGCTGGTGACATTTAAGTAACAGCTATATTTGTAGTCTAGCAGATTAGGATTTTTTAACTTGCAAGATTTAACTTCCAGTTGGCTGAAAAATCAATTGTGGCATAGCTTCCATGTCATCCACAAGCTCTGCAAGAATCTAGCGTGTTCCAGCAGTTTGTAATGTGAGCCAGCAATCAGCGGTGTAGATGTGCATGGATCTGCCCCATATATTACAAGAGCAGGACTGATGGAGACTGAAAAGGAGAAGAAATTTGTTTAATCATTTGTTCTTTTTTAGCTGGTAGGAGGTTTTGTGGACTTGATGGCTGGGAGGTGACAGAAAAATATTCAGAGAATAAGTCAATATCGTCATCCTGCATTCATCCCCATTTTTAGGCTTGTTGAATGATTTCTAGTGTCAGTAGTAGATGTAAACTTCATGTTAAAGAAGGTAAATGGAGGGGTATAAATTGACAAATTAGCAGGATTATTAGAATGGCAGAGGGTGGAAATGTACATTCTTCTGTGAAATTTTGCTCTTGAAAGACTGTCCAGGCTTAAAGTTTCCAGGAGCTCTGCCCCACATTTTGAGGACTTTGTGCAAGTATGTTTCAACATTTGGGTTATTTGTAAGCTGACTATATTGCGTAGGTTATACATTCGGTATCGCCATCACGCCTTGTGATGAGGCATCTTTAACAGTGTGGCACTTACTCATTCAGCTGGGTGAGCCAAGATGACTAAAGAGGCTATGATCAACTCGAGAAGATATTTGGTTCTTTGGGGAAAGGAGAAGGGAGAGTTGATGTTATTCGAGGGAAAACCAATGAATGTTGGCACAGTCTTGCCAACTGTTGGTATTTCCTTTCCTGGCTATTCAAATAAGGCACTGTTGGTGAGAACGGGCAGACTGTGGAGATACTGCCGGAGTTTCATTCTCAGCCATGAAATGTCACTACCTGTTTCACTACCTAAATTTCACCATTACTACCTGTTTACTCTTTCACCGCTATGGTTAGGAAGGTCACACCCTAAGCACCTTGGTCATATCTGCTGCATCAAATCTGGGTATCATTTCAATACCTCTGTCCTTTGTTTCTAGTTGTTGTTCTTTGTAGTGAGTTTTACAGACCTCCAAAAGGCACAGGGAAGGTAACTGGTGGCAGCAGCAGAAGAAAATGACCATAAACAGGCAAGCAAGCTCTTACTTGATAAAATCAGTATGGTTTCATCCTCACAGTTAGCCATGACTATCAGTGCTCCCGTGCAGGTTCTCAGATCAGCACGTCAGTTTGTCCTCCAAGTTTGCTTGGAGTGTCGGTGTCCCAGCCCTTGACAGATAGGAGTCTCTTTAACTGCAAGGAAATTTTTATCGCAGTGTTCTCTCTGTACTCCACTCAAAGTGTTACCATATCTGGAACAGTACCCGTGCCAGCCTCTTAAGGTGAGCAGAAGTGACCTCAGGGGTATTCACACTATCTAACCTCAGACATTTAACTTAGGTGCCCTGAGAGAGAGAGGTGTGATTTGGAGCACTGAAGTTAGGAGCAAAAATAAAATGCCTAACGTAGCCTGGATTAAGGGTGTGATTAACCATGTTCCAACTCCCTTGCCCCTAGCCTGCACCACTCTGAAAATTCATGACATTGCCAATGAAAAATAAGGTTTGTGAGTGCAGACTTGCAGCTTTGGAGTAACAAAGTGCCATGGTGCCATGCCTGTGAGCACTTTTAAGAGGCTGGGCCTAAATCGTTAACTTGTCTAACTTAAGACATACATGGCAGGAGAAATCCTGAGCTCAAACTTAGGTGCCTACAAGTTAGATGTCTGAAGTCTGAGCTAATTAACTATTGCTTCCTCTGTAGACAAGGAGAGAAACGGGCATTCTCAGGGGTGACTTATTTTGTGGCTCAGCATTTCGGCTCAGATGGACTGCCCTAGCTGGGCAGTGAGTCCTAGCCCTCTTTATGGCACAGCACAGTGTGGGTTAGATATACTCAAGCTGGTGGGGGAAACAGGCAGTGCAGCTCTGCTGGGATGGTACTCTGCTCACACCGATTAGCTCAGCATTCTCCCTAGCAATTATTTTAAATCGCTAGATTTTAGACTGCTTCACGGTTTGCAGGTCACCATTCTAGAAGGTTTTTTGCCCATTTCCTGGGCTTTGCAGGTTCTTATGAGAGGGGCAAAAATGGCGAACAAATCTGCATAATTGATACAACCGACAGGTAACAAACAAACAAACAAACAAGCAAACAAATAAATAAACCAAAAAACAGGAATCTTCCCACTAAGTTCAGCGTTTTCAGGACATACTTTTATTCTGGAAAGAATACATCCCATTTAATCCCTGATTAAAAAAAAAAAAAAAAAATTAACAAAAAGATTAACAAATTAGCAAAATTATACTTTAGCCTTAAAACAAAATGCCTAATTTTTGGACAGGGTAGTTCTTGTGATTATTCTGTGGCTTAAAGGCAGTAGAGAAGTGGACCTTTAAAGGTTTTATGATGCGTTTCTGTTGTACAGTAAAAATAGTGCAAAGAGAAATCTCCCGATGGAAAGAGTAATAATAGTCCTTTTCAGTGATTCTGGAAGGAAACACTGGGATTTTGTTATTTCCTTTTTGTTTGTTAACACCCATTTACATTATCATAAGCTGCTGAACTGTTGCAGCTTTATGAATTTCTCCTTTTCAGCTGAGCTATCTACAGTGGCAATCGAGAGTTTTAGCTGAAATTACACCAATGTGAACTTTCTTATGATCTATTTGCTTTAGGTTGTTCAAGGAAATTCTTAGTTCTGAATAAATCTTTCTCAACATCAATAATAGCTAAAACACACCTGATAGACAGAAGGTTGTCTCCAAATGAATGCTTCAAGTATCAGCTTGTTGGTAGTGATTGAACACTGGCACCTGATTTTCCAGTGGCTTCTGTGGCATCTTCTGTTTTTCAGTCCAGTTGTTAGCAAACATATTCTTATTTCATTTTGGTCCCTAACAGAGCCCTGGCACAAGCTGTGGAGTGACCTGTCACTGTCCATGCCATGTCTTTTTTGTATACTCACATAAGATTTTACTCTCTAACACTGTTGATTTTTGTGCTTTTAAACAAGCACCAAATTCAATTTAAATTCAGAAAGCATGAATCTAAATTTCAAATGTGTCTGGCAGAAAGGCAGATAAAGAGAATATGGCAAAGGCTGTAAAGCTTGAAGGATGCAGAGAAGGTGAGCTGAGAATGGCAGTGACTGCAAGAATGAGGGATAGCCAGCAAAACTAACAAGCATCAGATTTAAAGCAAAGAGCCACACTCACAAAGCACATAGTTTAATTGTGAATTTCTGGCAAAGAATGACATGGAAATAAAATGTATTTATTGTTTTTAAAGAACTAAGTACATTCATAGAAGTTGGGGCCATGACGAGCTCTGAAATATTTCCATCCCTAGTTGCAAGAAGCCAGAATCATGAAAAGATGTCCTGCGTATCTTTATATATATACATGTGTATACATATATATATATACATATATATAAAATCCTGTTATCTTGTGTATGTAATGTCTTGGATTTGGACTGAAAAAGACTTTTCACTATCCACTTTCCCTCAGAAATTGGAATAATTGGTAAGTAAACTACTTCGTAGGTAGAATGGAGGCAGGGTATGGCAGGTGTATCGAACATTTAGCCTTTGCAGTCCTGCCCAAAAGGATGAGCTTCCTCAGTGCTAAAAAACATGTAAGGTGAACCTGCAGATACACCAAGAGAGGCATTTGTTCCAGTCTGCCTCACTTCTGATAAACCAGGTTTCAAGATCTCCTGGTCATCAGAAGGGAATTCAGAATGGCTGCTAGCTATCTAAACCTCAGTAATGAGCAATGGTATGAGCATTTGTAGTGACAGATTTACAGTTGATCGTATATCAGTCTGCAGCTCTGGGACAGCTGAAGGGCTTTGTGAGAAATGCTGCTGCATTACAGAGGGCTCTGAAAGACTACACAGGCCTACAGCAAGATGTGGAGCCAAGCTAGGCTGAACCCTCTGAGGAATCGCTATAAGCCTAAAAGTAATGTCCTAGACAGGTTAATGAGTTCCTTCTTCCAGTGGGTCAAAGATACAACTTGCTTGAGACGGATCAGTGGGACTAACTTTTCTGGATTTGGGAGCTAATGGTAAGGTAATAATAATTAATACTGGACTATTTTCAGATTCCTGGTCTTTGGTGAGTAGAAAGACTCAGGGCTCAATGGTCAGGGCTTAGCAGTTCTGGGTTCTGTTCTCCACTTATCTGCTTCAGCTTGGGTAAATCTCATTGTAGGCGTTATTTGGCAGAGCACTTTGAGGCAGCCCTCAAGACCAGGTTGGCAAAGAGAATAGCACATTCTTCAGATGAACTCTGAGGAGCCACCTGGGGACACTGCCAAGCATAAGGCCCACAGGTTGCTCAAGGGCCACCTGCAAAGCCTTTAAATGTGTTGGAGGTAGGTTGGAGAGTACACTGTGCTCCTGGGAAACACAACTGCAGCCCGCCTTCTGACAACAAAGCCAATTCGCCCATCCTTAAGAAAGCTGTAAGGAAAGAGCAGTATGTGGCTGCAAGAGGAGAAAAAATAATGGCTTGCCTAAGTCTTTTAACTCTACAGCCATTGTATGAGGAAGGTGAATGACAAGGAAAAATAAAAGCTTGTGTGCAGGTGCGGAGAGGAGAGGTGCCAATTAATACTCTGAGGCAGTAGAGGCAGTCTAAGGTGACTGAGACAGAAAGAAAATGATGAAAGGTCTTTCTAAGAAAAAACAGAGTATGCCTATGGCACATCGAGTTTGACAAAGGTGATACAGACATCCAAGAGATGAGGCCTTGGCGGAGACACCAAGATAAAGCATTGATATAAATGAAGTAGGTAGAAATCAAAAAATATTTTTGATTTTGTTCAGAGCTGACAGGAACCAATTCAAAAGTAGAGAAGGTGATTTTCTACTAGTCCAGTTCTAGCAGGAACTGAAAGAAAAGACTTGATGGCAGTGTGAGTACAGAGAGGACTAGAGGACTGTGAGGAATAGAGTAGGTCAGTAAACTGGAAAAGCAGATGAGTATGAAATGTAACCGGGCATGTGACTGAGGACGATTTGAAGTATTTTGGGTTAGAAAGCTAGATAGGACCAAAGTTTATGGAACAGGGTCTGTGTATTTGTGGACTGTCAGTAATGGTTTCATTAGGGACGGAAGAGAGGAGTCAGGATAAATTTGAGGAGTTGTGGGACAGCAGGGTTGAATGGAGAAGGTCAAGAGTAGCTAAATGAACTTCCCCAGACTGAACAAAGAGTGTTGAAGGCCATCTCAGTAGTAGATGACTGGACAGAGGGTTGCTAAATCCAGAAGACCTGCAGGGCGGGGAGAGCAGGGCAAGTCCAGAGTGGCAACAGGGGAACTGTGAGAAGTGACCAGGAAGAAACACATTGAGGGGAATTGCCCCAAAGTGGTGAAACACTCCATAGGTTTTATTAAAATTCCTCAACAGAGCTGCAGAAGCTATCCTTTTAGTCCACAGCAAGTCTGAAGATCTGTGTGCTAGTTTAAATCATTCTCAAACTGTTCTAAGCCATTTTGCGTTGAAACCAGCATAGGCCTTGGCTCAGCTGACTGGCAGTGCGCTAAGGTGCAGTCATTTGGTCTCTTGTAGGAATTCTAAGGAAGGATTGAGCAAAATCACCACAGCACTTTGGCTATGTCCAGTGGCACATCTGTGGGTGATTCCTTCAGTTCCTTGGCTGGCCTGAAACTGTTTCCATGTCTGCTCCTCATCAGACACCTTTTGGATTTAGAAAGCACTTCTGTGAGAGCTGGGATAGCTGTAACGACATGACATCTACATGTAGTTTGTTAAACCCTACAGGGTGTGAAGGAAGTGTTAATCCTGTGTGTAACTGTTTGGCAGCAGGTGTTGCTGTAGTTCTCCTATAAACTGTACCCAGGGGAGCTGGCAGTTTTGAGTTCAATGCCACCAGCACATCAGACCCTTTGGTCTGCTCCTCCTGGCTGCTTTTGCATGAGTCCTGCCCTCACACAGCGGCCTCTCCTGCTGAGTGGTGCCCCTGTTTTTTCTGTGCAGCTGTGTCAGTGGGCAGCACTTGGTTGCATTAGTGGAGCCAGCTGGAAAACACACATCTCTTGAAAGCTGTCATCTCTGGTTTGAACCCGTCTTTGTCCCAGTGTCCCCTCCACATGCTGCCATGGCCTGCGCTCTCCAAATGGCCTCAGCGCAGCAGCCAGTGGCCTTGGGCTCCTGCTCCCCAAAGCAGGTTTCTGCAGAATATGGCCTGCCTGGCCAGCACAGCATCGAGTTACAGTCAGGCCCCCACAGGAATGCAGGACCCTGCCAGTGTGACCTGTTCAGATATCCCAACCAACAGCAGGAGTCATTGACAGTCTTTAAACCAGAGGGGTCAAGTTAATGTCACGGCGCACCTTTGCCAACAGGAAGGCTTCTGAAAGTGCAGTCTGGGGGACATGGGAGGTATGTTTTTCCCGTCTGTTCTGTATTTTTCCATTCCTTTGTTTGGTTGTTCCATCCCACAGCTCAGCACTAACCTGCTGAGAAAACATCAGGTTTTGTATGCTGGAGGGCAGTAGAGAAGTTCAGGTGAGCCAACCTTTTCATTGGTTGCTCAGATGGTCTTTTGGGGTTGTTGGTAGCCCTGGGCTGCTAAAGGATGGGTAACAAAATACAGAGAGACCTCTGGAGGGCAGACAGTGCTCAACAAAGAGCCCAAATAGCAGTAAATCCATCTTTCAGGGAGGTCTGCACATTGAACAAGTTTTCTCGGCTCAGGTCCGGATCAGCTGCCTGGGCTTGCCATTTGAGTAAGGAACATGAGCCAGCTCCCATGCAAGGAAATTTAGTAAGCCACAGCTGTGCCTGGAGACAAAAGAAGTGGATTACTAGGAGCTGAGCTCAGAGGTTTATTTCACAGGCGTATGAAGAGTGACCCTGAAGGGTGCCTGCTTGCAGGAAAGCCCTGTCTATGAGCTGACTCGAAATGCAAACCTGCTGGTAACAGCACACAGGCTGCTGGACTTGCAGCTGATCCAGCATAATCCGAGGGCTAGGAAAACAATCTAACACATCCTTAATATTAAATACTAGTGTGAGAGCTCACAAGTCACTTGTATCCCTGGTTTCTGGTTCATAGCTCCAGCGTGGGGTTTGTTGATAAGCTGCAGGACTGTCCGCACCAGTCGGTGCTACTTGCAGTGAGCAAAGCAAGGGGAATTGGCTGGCTTCAGCCAGCAGACCTGCAAACTGACTCCCAGCCTCTTGTATGTCTGACACAGCTCTCTTCCTTTAATCACGTTCATTTACAGGCTTATGGTAAGGCAGGATGAGTACAGAACATGCAAGGTATGGTAAAGAGCCCAGAAGGTATTTGGAGATTGCTTTAACTATGATTACTGCGCTGCTTTCATCTTCTGTGTACCCAAGCACTGAGTCTTTCTGAGCTGGATCCTGTGATGAGCAGGGGATGGCAGCAGGCACTGCAAACAGTGTAATGAGAGAGGAGTCACAGTGAGAAGCTATCGACAGCAGGGGGCACAAAAAATAGCAGCAGATATAGTTGTGCACAGGATCAGAACGGATATATTACATTTGAATTAAATCAAAATAGAACTTTGTTCTTTTCTCCTTATGACTGTAAAAAATGGGTTCTTTATTTGATGCTTCTTTTATTTATTTTTTCTCTCTCTAAATATTTTTCTTAGTACTTAAAAATCAGATGCCACTTCATGATTTCAGTAGAATTATTTCCTTTGTTATCCCAAACATCAAAGGATCAAATAATCCAGCACCTGGGGATCAAAGTAGTCAGTATTTCCACTGAGTATTTCCATTTCTGTGACCTCTTAAAGAAACCCATAATGTCATTTCACCCCATTCTATCCCAATTCACTTTTTTCTATATGTGCTATGTTTTCTGAATTTAATAGCTTAGAGGACACTATCCAATGCATTGGGGTATTTGCATGCACCATTCAGCTGGAAATGGGGAAGCCGTGTTAACACTGCAGGCATTGGTTAGCAAAGGGAAGGGATTCTCATTTCGCCTCAGCAGCAAGGATATGTTTTTTCAGTGCAGGAGGGTGAAATCCAGCTCCTGAAGACCTCCACATATCTGCCGGCAGCTCTGATGGGTGCAGCTGCAGGGAAGCATCATCTGACAGGGCTGCAGTGCAAATGGCTGTGTATCGTTAGGGTTTAAATCCTTTATATACAGACGTCTCTAATGTTTAGTTACTCTAAATGTATCAGTCATCATGTCTTCAAGAGTGTTTGCAGGTTTGGGAGCAGCTTTATTCTTTGTTGTTTCTCTGTGTGCACGTCAGTCACATTAGTGGTGTCTTTTAGAAGGATGGACAGTGGCTGTTTTTGCTCTTTTTCCCAAACTCTGGAGCGAGCAATACCAATCTGCAGTTATCTGAATGTTGCTTTTTTTTTAAGAAAAAAAAAAAAAAAGAGAGAGAGAGAGAGAGAGAATGACTTAGCTCTTGGGATGGTTGTGTAGCAGCACAAGTGAAGGACTTGCAGTGGATGGGATGGCGAGCACTTTGCCGGGTGGAGTGGCCAAAGGCAGCAAATTCTGCTGTTGAGAGCAGGAGGGTTCTGGTTGTGTCTTCATGATATTTGTGGTGTTAATCATAGTGATGACCAGGAAAGCCCCAGTGCTTAGTAACCTTCTTTCAGAGAAAAGGGACAAGTCAAGGGTTCACCCACCTGAGGTTGTTACTCTTTCTTGTTTGTTTTGTTTTGTTTCTGAACAGGAGAAAACCACTCCTCCTGGAAGCACTGAGAATATTGTGGAAGAGATTGGTGAGTTGGGCCAGACTCTCAGATTATGGCCAGAGAAATCTTTCTCCCATGCAGTTATTTGCTTTTGCCACTTCAGCCAGGAGTGATGGCGAAAACACTCGTGGCTTTGCCATCTCATGCATGAATATCTGCACTCCGAACTATTCAGAGTTCTTCCTAGTTAGCACCCAGAGCCCAGCTCTGAGTGCTGTGCATTGCCTGCTAGGCAAGTGGGCATTTTCCTGCAGCTAGTTTTTGAAGGAAAGCAAACCTACAGGGAAATCAAACAAAGGGCTGTCCCGGGGCATTGGTTTCATGAGGGGTTTGCAGACCAAAAGACTGTTTTCCTGAACACTGCGGTTATGCCTATAGGGTCCTAAAAATGGGATCTGTGAGTAAAAGCTGCTCGCTGTCCCACTGGCCTAGCAGATAGTCTGCAAGGAAGCGTGGCAGTGCAGCTGGCATGCTCTGGAGAGCATGGTCCTAGCCCTGACCCACCACAGCCAAGGACTCCTCAGAAAGCAGATGGCAGTGAGGGTCTGGGTATTTTTCAGTCTTGCCTTCCTTTTCCTCCCATTGGTCTCCTCCAGCCATCCACCCACCCATCAGCGGCTGCAGCCACACCACCGGCACCCACCCAGTAGCATCCCAATGCCCAGCTCTGCCTGCCCAAGGAGACCTGGCTCTGAAGCTCTTCCCTAAGCTTTTTCCTCTCAGCCTGATTTGCAAACATGTTATTGATTTCAAACCCAAATTTTATCTTCTCCCCTTACAAACTGACCCTTCCTTCATGTGAAGGCAATGAGACCAGAATTTGAGTCTTCAGTGAGCAGCTGGTCAGATGGAGGTGGGTTTTGCCAGGATGAGAGCTGAGGGGGGCTCGTGCTTATCCCAGCCCTTCTGCAATCAGTGGGTTTCAAAACAGCCCTCAACAAAACATAGTTGAGACCTGCTTTGGTGGCAGCTTTTGGAAGCTTTGGTTTGTTGCTTATGTCCACAATTGCAGCAAGTATTTTTGAACAAAATGAAGTAATTAAACCCATGTTTTGTTTTACAAGAAATCTTCTGTTGCCAAAAGACAAACATTTATTAGTAACAAGATAATCTTAGTGCAGATTCTGGTCTTACATGGAAAATATTTAAACTTTTCCACCTCCAAATCTACTTTTTTCTCCCTTACTTTCCCCCAGGTGTGGTTGTTGCCTCTTAGCATTTTGTGGGAAAACAGAAGTGACTCCCACGGGCCCCCTGCACTTGGCATCACATCTATGGGGGTGTGCTCTAGATAGACACAGTCACTTGTGATTAAGAGCATTGCCGGTGCAAGTGTTTAAATACTTCTGTAAGGTTAAATACTTAGTCCTATTGCAAACATCCTTGCAAGTGTCTGCCTTGGTTTGCAGCACCTATAGAGGATCTTTGAATCCCAAGGATCCACTCACCAAAAGCTTACTGAAAAACAGCTCTCTGATCTGCTAGGCCATATGATGAATGATTTGACCAGCTCCACAGCAATTTAGTATTGTGTGTGCTGAAGGGAAGGAAGCCCTCATAATTTTAATTTCCTCTGTTTTATCACACGCAGATAAATCCACTTCACCCACTTCCTTCCTCATTATGTAAACACTACAGATTTGTGTTTGGAAACCACACTTTCTTTATACACATACTTATGCTAAAGGCACACACACATACACATTTAACATAAGAAGCATGTATACCACTTCACAGTGGTGAAATGTGTGTGAACACAAGCACAGGCACAGATTTCCAGTTCACCAACTGGCAAGGAAGGGCCTGAAAAAGCAACGAGCTGATGGCAGCTCTCCAAAGAAGGAGTCATTTCTGGCCATTTTGGTTTGTGCTCTTCTGTGCTGTCTGAACCCATGTGAGAAATACAGCAGGTGAAGTGCTTCTTAGGAAAGCAGGAAGGATGGCTTCAGGTTCTGAAAGAGGGCATGCTGCACTCATGAGCGTATGCAGCATGGAGGAGAAGGTAGGCCAAGAGCTAGGCCATGAAGCCATTTGGAGACCACTGCTGCTATGAACACAAAAGGGCAGCGATCATGTTGGAAATTAGTGACTCCCTTGTGCTGGCTGTGTGGGGCCAGGTGCAGTCCTGATTTCAGAAGCCCCTCCTCGTTCTTGGAGAGTGCATTAGCACTTGTCTCCTGCACTGTGCAGTGGTTGTGAACTTCATGAGGACGATGTGCTGGGTTTCCAAACATACTACTCAAAAAGAGGCACCAAACTGAAAAAAAAAAAAAAAAAAGAAAGAAAGAAAGAAAGAAAGAAAGAAAGAAAGGAAAAAAAAAAAAAAGTATAATCAAGCTTGAGATGATAAAGGCATTTTCAACCAAGGATAGAGGGCTCCAGCATAGCTTTCACAACTTTTATATATGAGATTCAGCACTCGGGGTGCCATTCCTAACCTCTCACAGTGCCTAATCCCCACCAGCAGCTATTGCCAGACAATCCCCTGGCCCCTAGGGCCTGCTGAAAACTGGAAGCAGCTTATCAACAGAGGTCTATCTTTCTTTGTCCTGCTTCCAGAGCAAGCGGTTCAGGAGACGGTAGACACAGATCTCTATATGAGCAGAAGACAGCGCCCGACTGCTTCCAGGAGATACCGTGAGGGTCACCGGTAAAGACAGTTCTCCATGAGCACCCTTGTTTTGGCTGTAGTTGTCCTTGTCACCTCCTTCCTTTCTTTCCTTGCTCTTCTGGACTCTCTTTCTGCTAAGCTCAGCCGTGTCCTTTATGGGTTTTGGGATGAGAGGACAACTGTTGGTGGCTCTGTGGGGGAGGTTTGTGGTGGTCCCAGGGCAGAGGGTGCTGCTGCAGGAGGCAAGAGCAGCTGCAGGAGTGGGCTAGGAAAGGGTGAAGTTGTGGAGATGGGGAACGTGGTGGGACACAAAACAGTCCTGAGATGCTTCTCCTCGTTTAATGTGGGGCAGGAACTCTGGCCATGTGGGAGGAGAAGAGGTGAGGAGGAGGTAGCATCTTTTTCTTCCTTGGCATGGGCCAGTGAAGGGAGTTTTCCATGGGTGGCCCAAACCAGCTGACATGTCAGCAAAGGCCCCGTGTGGCCTCCATCATTCACTGTGTGCGTGTCTGGGGAGCGGGACAGGACCTTGTCTTGGGAACCTCAATGGGAATGGAGGGGTCTTTCCCAGGGCGTTGTCTCTGGGTGGCAGCTGGGCCCTTGATGGAGCCCAGAATCAGTATCCTGGTGGGCTGCAACGGCCCTGCCAAGTGAGTCCCTGGGGACGACACCGGATAGACTGCAACTGTAATGGTGGTCGTGCTTTTTCTGAGCTATCTGTGCATAGACAGTGGGAGTTGTGCTTTTGTGACAAAGAGGAAAGGGCTCTACTGTTGCAGAGCCCCTGTGCTGCAGGCTCATCTCTAAAAACCACCCATGCTGATAGGCTAGAGCTGAACAGCTGTGTTACAGTGGGCTCAGTCCAAAGTTTACCATCACCTAATTGACAGGAAAGGAAGAAATTACAGCTGTGGAAACTCCATGTTGGCTCTTACAGCCAGGCAACTGTCTGTTTAGTTTCCCAGCCACTTCAGGAAAAAGGAGAGCAAAGGGATATAGGGTTTCTGAGAAACAAACAAACAAACAAACAAAAACAGTGTGACTATCTGTGACTATCTTTTTATGTTGTATAGCCACTAAAAAGCACCTGCTTGGGATTTTTTCTTCTCTGTTTCAGTGGTCAATGCTTATGCACTCAGAGAACATTTCTATAACCTGCAGCTTGGGGGAGCTTGGTTTCATGCTGCAACACACCGCAGTAGTGCTCTCTGTCTGCTGTAACGCACGGTGTATAGGTGAATGTATGTGCGTATATACATGTAGATAACATGTGTATGTATTCAACTAGAGCATTCTCTGCTCACTTCCACCTGCTTTAGCATGCATTAATTTGTATGGGTTTCACAAACTAAATGCAGCTGAAAGTAGTTTACACATGCACATTTATTGTTAGGTATTCCCACAGAGGGATATTTGTGAAGCATTACCTGTATACCATATATGATGTCATATACAGTATGTGTTGTGTGCATAGTATGTGTATGTAGTGACACAGCTTAACCTTGCTTTGTCTCTGTGAGGTAAGTCATGCCAGATCCTGTCATGGCAATTTAGAGCTGACATGGAGTCCCTAAGCATCAGGTTATCTTGACAGCTGAAGTAACCTTCTTCAGGCACGCAAAGTATCTGCTGGTTTATAATTACAGCCCTTTCCTCAGCAGTTGCACCAGTGCTATGTCAGTTCAGAGGAAAGCGGGAAGAGGGTGATAGGTGTGGGACCCCGGTCAGCAGTGTCAGCCACGACCTGCCACGTTGTGGTGGGGGCAGCTCGGTGTGACCTGCTCCCCAGAGTTCTGCTGCAGGCAAAGCTGTGTCCTGGGCACAGTGCTGAGCCTCAACATGGAGCAAGGGTCTGGCCGCAGGGGCTCCATTGTGGAGACCCTCAGTCAGTGCCCAGGAGTGGGCAGGCATTCAGGCAGCTTCCCCTTCTTGCCTTGAACACGCAGCAGAAGGGGCAGTAGATTCCCAGAGCCCATCTTCTAGGAGCTAATGAGAAGGGAAGGAGACATCCCTTTCTGCCAGGGTTGCCTGTAGTTGAAAGCAAGAACTACTCATGCTTCCCAGAGTCAAGGGTTAAGAGTGTGTTCTGACCTCACTTTGAAGTAGGACCAAACTTTCAAGCACTCCCTGGACAAACAGTCTCAGCTTTTCATAGCTGAAATGCTTTTCAAGAATGGGCACTGGGCCCCTGCATGCTGGAAGGGCCTTTGACAATCTGATCTACTGTGGCTGCTGGTTTGCTCATCTGTACTCTGTCACAGCTTAGCCCTGGTCTTAATTCATCCCAGTGTAAAGTCCAGCATGGGACATTGAATTAATTTGGGTTTTACACCAGTGCAATGAAGATGAGAGTTCAGGCTGGAGCTGTCAGTGTACAGAGTTCTGCAGCTGGATTGGCAAAGAGCTGCCAGGTTGAGCTGATTCTCCTCTCTCCCCTTCCCTTCCTCCATACGGCAGCATCGATGGGAGCTTCACCCCAATCCAGTCTGAGCATCCCCAGGCTTCACTGGTGCCCTGAGCAGTGATGTTGAGCAAGTGGCTGCTGCAGGCAGCCTCCCACTTTGCTCTCCCCAGGGTTCTTGCTCTGAGCTGTGTCCTCAGGCCATGAGCAACATCAGCAGTGCTTACCTGCAAGCACTGGGCTGTGGACCACCACTCTACCCTAATAAAAGTGTCCTCCCCTGCAAAGGTGATGCCACTGTTTTATTTCTTCTCTTGTTCAAGATGCATTTGTATTTGCCTCACTGACTGCCTGCGTGTTTTTGTTGTGTTCTTTCCTTGCAGGCCTGAAACAACCATCCAGCCTGAGACCGACAGTACTTAGAGCAGTTGCTGGTAAGTGTCCTCACTCACTGCCTGTTTTATATAGCTCCATCAGCTAAAGGGGCCAGTGACACCCATCTGCTGCAATCATTTGGTGTGGCTGTGCTGCCAAGCCCCACTGAGAGAGGCCATCTCCCCTGCCTACTGCCTCTGCTGCCTTTTTTCCACACTGCCCAACTCCAAGGGGTCCCCTGCGCACACTGCAGGCCACAAGGGCTGGTCTGATATCCTGACCTCAGGCTGTGCTTCCTGTTACACCAGAAGTAAGGCTTGGGGTCCCATCGCTTTCTCCTGGCCTGCATGTTACTGCCTCCATGCCTGGACTTCACAGAGCCCTTTGAACCCGCTGCTCGAGTGCTTGAAATGGCTGCAGTTACATTCACCTGGTGTACAGCAAACTCCCACCCAGGGCCCAGCAAGGGGCTAAGAGATGGTGAAAGCTCCTGTGTTTGTCAAGGCGAACAGAAATCCAGAAATGTTCTTTGTCTCTATCCACATTATTGCCATCTGCCTTGAAGTGAAACTAGCCCTGTGGTGGATGCTTGCTCCTGGAGGGCAATTTAGGTGCACACCAGTACTGTCCAGTACCAGTGCAGTTGCCCCTGGGATCTCCCTGGCCTCCTGCTGCCACTCCACAAGGGTCAGGTTTTCTGTAAGACCCAAGTTACGTCTGTCAGACTTTCTAGTAATTTCAGATGCCTTGTGGCTTCCCCAGCAGAACCAGACTCCTGTGTTTAGGTATCTAAATTGTGCCCTGGCTTCATCACATTTCCCACTTAGACTTGCAACCGACGTGTGCCTTTTCTGCATGTGCTCTGGGTCTAGTACAAAAAAGGACTGCCCTTCCTCCACCATTGTAGGGATCCTGGCAGTCTGCTGCTTGTGGACAAAACTGGGAAAAAGGGAAGGGAGAGGAGAAAGCAGAGTCCACTGTCTGGAAAAGAAGGTCCTCCTCTGGTGCAGTGAGCACCAGCAGGGCTGGGTTTGCCTTCCTACCAGGCTATGGCCTGACAGCACTTACTCCTGCTGCTCCTCCTCCTCCTCCCAGTCTCTGTGCACTTCCCACTTCTGCACTTTGTTTCTTTGGGTACCACCTTCAGCCCAGCCTCATTATCTTTCCTTCTGTTCCTCAACAGCTCCAGCTTCCATGGCGTGTGGTGGCAGCTTGCAGAACTTAGTGGCATCGCAGCCCTCCTGGAGGAGACCTGGAGTGAACCAAGGGGTTTGGTGGGGTGGGATGGGATTAGGGCATCTTTATAGGAGTACCTGGGTGAGGGGAGGAGGAACACTTAGCATTGCAGTTCTGCTGTGGGTAGGGCAAAAAGCTTTCCCTGTGCCGAGGTCAGGTCAGGTACATTTGTTGTTTCTTGGGAATAAACACCCCATCTTGTTTGTGTAGCTGCAGTCTTAACTTAATCTGAAATTTGATGGTTGGAGACTGCTGCTCCACAGCAAGCCCTTCCCTGCTGCTCTCAGCAGCCACACTTTTCCACACAGCTGGTGGGCCTTGTAAGCACCACTTGACACTGAGAGAAAAAGCCAATGCCTAAAAACAGAAGGCAGAATCTCAAGAAACACCAGATGACTTGGCCTGGCCAGTTTTCGAGCACACCACTGCAGTAAGTGCCTGCTTCAGGCACTTGGCAGAATGCAAAGCTATCCCCCAACCTGAGAACTGCTGGCACTGACAGCTGGCAGCTGCCTGGCGTGACCCTTCTGGCTGAGCAGATATGGGGTTTGCACTGGTGACACCAGGGGCTGGCAGTGCTTCCTACCATCGGGGTGTCCAGACCAAAGCTGTTGCCTGCTGCTTTGGTTCAGTATCTGTAAACTGAGAGAGAAGGCAGAGAGCGTTGGGGCTGAGCACTGAAGCACTTCTTTGGAGCGTTTTCCCTTTCAAAGTCCCCTCCTGCTTGGCAGCGCTGGGAAGTCAGAGGAGCTGGATGTGACCAGTGACACAGGGAGGCAGTGGCAGAAGCTCAGTGTGGAAAAAGGGTAAATAGATCTGGTGGGAATGTTCTGGGTGCTGAGCCATCGTGTGTAACCTGCTATACCCCATCCACTGGCTTTTTCAGTCCTTTTTTTTGGCAATGGAAAGACTGTCCCCAAATATCATGCTACTGGGCTGGCAGACAGGCACGCAAAGGAACTTATTTGCTAACTGCTCCTTAGCCATCACTGTGACATGTACCAGTGAGAACACATGGGAAGCACGGTGCTGATGAATTTGGTCTGCCAAGAAAAAGAAAACAAAAAAACAAACAAACAACAACAACAAAAACCTCTCTGCAGATCTCTCCGTTTGTAAATTTGTAGTGTTCCAGCCAGCAATGAGGGAAGGAAGAAAGCTGAAGAAGGTAAATAGTGAGGGTTTCCTCAGGATTTCATCTGGAGTGGATGCAGGTGAGCAGCGTACAGGTGCTGAAAACAGCCTCCAAGCAGACAATAGCTGTCAGGGTCACCCTGCCTCTGGTGCTGTCCCTCCAGGCAGGGACACACCTGTTTGGTGCTGTCCCTCCCCTGGTGGCACACACAGCCCACAGGGGATGGCTGCAGCTCCTGGAGCTCTGCCCCAGCTCCCCTGCAGTCTTCCCAGGCCTTGACGTCTGATTCTGGGGCTGGGGAGCACCCTCTGGCTGGGCACTACAAAATTCTGCATGAGGATTTGGCATTGCCCCCCCGTGGGTGTGCACCCCCCTCACCCAAGCAGTAAATGTCTGACACCTCTCAGCCTGCAAGGGACGGGCCAGTCGCTCCACAAGTGCTTTGCTGGAAGTGGTGAGGTCTCTGGATTCAGGAGGGCAGTGCATGTTAGACTTGCTTGCAGCAGTAGCCTTAGAGACAGCACGCGCTAGGCGAGAGGTATCGCAGTGGCCGGCAGCGTAGAGTAGCAATGAAAAGGAAAGGTCCTGTTACCTGCGGGGGGGAGCTCAGGCTGTGGCAGCAGAGCAGGCGGCCGGGCAGTGCTGCTCCCTGCACAGGCTCAGAGCACAGCAGCTCCTCCACCTGCTCCTCAGAAGGTGGTGGGTGTCCTGCGGAGACGTGGCCAGGCTCAGCTCCCCGTGGGCTGGGGCGCAGCCCAGGACCTCGCACCTCCCACGTTTGCGCAGGCGCAGCTGGAGCCTGGTGCACAGCGTGGCGGCAGCAGCCTTGGGGATCGGGTACGGCTGCGCTGTGCCGAGCTGGCATTGCTTTGGGGTGGCCTGGAGGTCTCCCAGGGCAGCCTCCAGCAACATGTGCGTGTCTGCATGCGGCAGTCAGCTCATTCCTCGTGCAGACTGTGAGTGAGCAGAACAAAACCAATAAACACTGAGCTCCTAGCGCCTCCTGCCTGCTTTAATCAGGAACCCGAGCCTCATTGCCCATCTCTTCGCTTCAGCTCCCCACGCCCTCTCACTGCTCCACGTGCCTGGTGGCATCTCGACCACTTCCACCTGGCCAGCACAACAGGGCCCCCGTGGCCACAACAACAGGGCACATGGGCACAACATGGGCACAACATGGGTACAACAACAATGGCCACAACTGACCGCCCAGACACAGCGGCCACAGCTGACCACCTGGATGTGATGCCCATGGCCACAGGGAGCCCCTGCACCCCTGGGTGCTGTGGAGCAGTGGTGAGCACCCACCACCACGCACCCCATCACTACCACCACAGCCACCATCCTGGGTCTGGCTACATGCCATCCTTGGCACCCTGCAGCAAGGCCCGTCTGCCAAGGTACAGACCAGCCATGCTCCAAACCCTTCCTGAAGCAGCTTCCTCTGCTGGGGCTGTTTTCGACACTAGAAAAATGTGGCCTTGTATGTCATCTGAACTGTCCGTGTCTTTCCTGCCTTTAATAGCTCCAACCAATAGAGCTTATTCAGAATACGGGTAGGAAATTTGTTCTGACATCACAGCACGTTCTCCTAATGAGGTGGGTAAAAGTTCTGCCTGGCTGCAGACACAGCCCGTGGAGCTCTGCCTCAGCAAAGCTGTGCTGTGCTGGACGCTGTGCTCCGTACGCTGGAGAGCAGAGACGTGGCCGTG
Source organism: Aythya marila (assembly GCF_965140915.1). Lineage (NCBI taxonomy): Eukaryota > Metazoa > Chordata > Aves > Anseriformes > Anatidae > Aythya > Aythya marila. The sequence continues at coordinate 4,544,142 of NC_139056.1, read as the reverse complement.
CCCAGCCAGCAGATACGGACACCCCTGAAAGCAGTGAGAGCCCGAGCTTTCCTCCTCGTGCTATGGCCCAGGGCCAGCCAGAACTGCTGGCCCTCATCCTGGCAGAGTGGACACAAAGAGATTTGCTGGGACACAAGCAAGAGGCGCGGCCCAGGCCCTGCCCCTCGCCTGGGGCCCCGTGGCTCCCAGCTTCCCCGAGCAGCCAGCAGAAGACCAGTTCAGTCCCCAGACCACCCTAGTTCTGCTTCCCCGCAGCTGGGGGCTGTGGGTGGTGGGGGCTGACTGGGAGGAAGGCACTTTCTGAGTGCTCAGACTGGACAAAGCGAGCCCTACGCAGAGGCAGGGGGCACTTGGTGTGGGCTGGGACCCGCTGCACGCGAGGCCAGGATCCCGACATCTCAGGACTGTGACATCTCTGTCCAGAAAGAGATGAGTCAGGGCCCCTCGGGTGAGGGTGTTCCCGCTCCCAAACAACTCTCCACCATCCTTTGTGGTTCAGTGATTGCATAAACACAATGTCTCCAAACTCTGATAGTTAAAGTGAACAAAACGTGCTGGGGAGAACACAGGCTTACAGTACAAAAGTGGAGATGTTGGGCAGGTCAGGGACAGCTCTCCCAGCAGAGAGCTCAGCTTGGCTCCCCATCCGTGTGTGACATGCCCCAGCCACTGGTCAGATGTGCAAGACGTGCCAACCACTCTCAGATCTGAGCAGGGCCCACAAAGCAGGAGCTCCGTGCACAGCCACGCGATGTGGGACCCTGCTGCTGCATCCTGGTCCCCACCCGGACAGGGGGCAGCCACACAGCCTGCACCAGCAGTGATGGGAAGAGGCTGGGCCTTGGGGCACAGCACCACGCCGCAGACCTCACCAAGTGCACATCATGCCGGCGAGGCTCTGTCTCAGATCGAGCACAGTGCTCAGCCCCAAGCCCCAGTAATTAGCACCATGTGCTCTAAAGTTTATTCAGCACTCAGATGGGAACCGCTCCAGCACCACTTTGGGGACGCTGCCAGTGCGGCAGAATTGGAGGACGCTCGCTCTGTGGCTCGTCTGCTGGTGTGGGCACAGTGCTGGGGCTGCCCTGCGCCCCAAGGAGCCCTGAGGGCAGCACCCTTCCCCGCCTGGCTCAGCCTCTTCCCACAGCTGCAGCTCTGCTGAGGACACAGGCGGAGGCAGCCCTTCTGGCAGAGCTTCCCTCTTGCTGGAGCTCTGGTTTCCAGTTACAGGAGGGAGGAAGACACCAGGCTGATGAGTCACAGAAGCCCACGTTTGGCCCTGCAGCAGGAGCAGGACAGCCCGCTCCCCGCAGCCCGCCCAGGGCAGTGCCCTCAGGTCTCTCCCAGTGAGGAGAACCATGGAAGGGGCCTGGGCAGCCCCACAAGGAGGTGTGGGGAAGCAGGTCCTCAAGGTTGGTGGGGAGGAGGAGTTAGGTTGGGCCTGGCCCTCACCAGGGAGTTGGATCCCAGCACCACATGTGAGGATGCAGCGTAATGTCCCCCAGCCAGGGAGCAGCATCAGTGGAGACACAACACTGGGGTGCAATAAGTTGTGGGGGCCACAAGGACCGGTCCCCCTGGGAAAGCTCAGCCTGTGCCACCAGAGCAGGCTGGGCAGGGCCACCCAGCACTGCCACTGAGCCCTCCGGGTGCCAGTTCCTGTGCTGGGAGTGGTGTGAGGAGGGACACCAGTGCTCCGGCAGTGCTGGCTGGGGAGCTCATCCGGGTGGGGAGGCAGGTCCACAACGCCTGCACACCCACCTACCCACCCACCCATCCAGAAGGGCCGGCAAGAGCCACAGAAGGACCTTCTGGGTCGTGTGAGCTTATTTGGGAGACGGAGCCTTGTGAGGGGCTGCCAGCGCCCTGGGGCACGCGTGGCTGACGCTAGGGGTGGGCAGAGCACGGCTCGGCTCGGCAGTGCCCGGCGGGGGCCGGGGCCGTGCCGGGGTCCGAGCCCCCCCCTCCCGGCACCGCTCCCGCCCCGCCCCGCCCCGGTGCGGTCCCGACGGGCGCGGCGGCGGCGGCGGGTCCCGGGGCAGCGAGCGGCGGTGAGTGCCCGGTCCCGGTCCCCATCCTCGTCCCCCGGTCCCGGTCCCCATCCTCGTCCCCCGGTCCCCGTCCCCATCCCCATCCAGGTCCCCGTCCCCGGGGCGGCTGCGGGCCGGGGCTGAGCCGGAGCCGTGCCGGGAGGTGGCCGCTCCTGCCCCGCTGCTCGCCCAGCCCCGGCTCCCTCCGTTCCTGCTGTTTTCTCTCCCTTCCCGTGGCTTTCCTCGCGTCTCACCCCCGGAGGGGAGCTCCCCTTTCTTTCTCTGTCCTGTAACTGAAATGGGGACAGAAACATGCAAATAGGGCACCGGCGAGGCTGGGCTGCTGCAGGAGTCGGCGAAGTTTCTTTCGCTTCGGACCCAGCGCTGGGCGGGACCGAGAGGCTGCCGGAGGGGGACGTCAGCAGCGAGTCTGTAGAAGATCCGTGCCTGGATGGGAAAAGAGCGAGTTTTGGTGCCAAGCACCTACCAGGAGAGAGGGCAGCCCTGGGGCCGGTCCCATGGCACGGAGGCACGGGGCACACGTGTTGCTGCCCGGTCTGAGAGCAGGGGAGGCAAAGGGGTGCCCAGCACAGCAAAAGGGGGAGGCATTCTGGGGCAGAGCAGCTTAGCATCACCTCTCCATCAGGGTCCTTTATTTTCTGGCTCACGTCAGCTTCATTTTTACCATTTCTCATTTTTATCATGATTTCCTCCCATTTGTCCTGCCCAGGTGCCAGCCCTGCTGGTAGCGACAAGCCGGGCCAGGCTGGCCTGCTGGCTGCTGCCGGCAGCACCAGAGCCGTGCTGCTGTGCTACCACTGCAGCTGGCGCTTAGCTAAAAGCACTGCAGGAGTCCACCCACACAGCAGTCACCCCCTTGACTCAGCCACGACGTGAAGGAACCGGAGGGTTCTGTGCACGCCTCACCCGTCAGCCCCAAGGGGATACGGCCCCACAGCCTGCGGAAGAAACCTCGGCGTGTCCAGTCTTGGCTGGCCAGGGGCTGCACAGAGTTTACCTGAACCCCTCAGGTGGTGGCACGAGGGTGTTCATGGAAACCTCTGTAAGCGAGAGGACAAATTTTACTTTCCTTTTTTTTCACAAGCATCTTTATTTGTCAGTTTCACACTGCTTATTTTTTAGACCTGGCTTCAGGAATGATTGAGTCGTGCGCTTTCTCACTGAGAAACGCATACAGGGAAATGGTGCTGCAGGTCCTGTGGGGTGCGTTGCTGATCTGTGCGTGGTTCCCTCAGCCCTTTGGCTGCATCTGCCGGAGCTGCAGCAGGGCCGAATTGGTTTGGTGGTCAGTGGAGCTGCTCTGCAGTGGACATGATCAGATTCTGCCATGGTCATCTGTCCTCCCCTGCATGGAGAAGATGGTTACTGTCATCTGTAGTGCTGCTTTCTGTTAATTCCCATGGAATAAATAAGGGAAACAACTGTTAATAGAGATACCACACAACATTAAGTGTTCATGCAAATCTCAGAGCTTTGAACACTGAAAATGGCTGGCTGTGTTCCACTGCAACCACTGGTGGGAATCTTGATAAACCTCTAAAGAAACACGGGGAGGAAAAATTAGAGATGTCCACACATACTGGGGCTTTAAGGCCATTAAATTGCACTGTCGTGTTTCTGTGTTTCCTAACTAGTTGTTTTGTTGTTTTTTTTGTGTGTGTGTTTTTTTTTTTTTTCTCTCCCCTTAAAGGAGCTGAGCTGGGAAAACCTTGTTCAAACCATGCCTTTTCCAGTCTGATTTTTGCAAGACTGCTGCTGTGCTTTGCAAACCAGAGCTCCGTAGAGAAGTGCCTCTTCCAGCGCCTCCTCCAGCCAGCAGCCAGGTTGGAGGCCTTGTCTTGCTGTCATACAGCTGCCCAGCAGCAGCAGATTCTTTCTGTGCTGTCAGGACAGGCCTTTGCTCCTCTAGATCGGAACTGAATCAGAAGTCCCAGCTATCGTCATGGGAGATGTCTGTCTGGTTGGATTGATGGTGCTTGTGTACATCTGGTTTCCCAGGGTTGCTGCCCAGAATCTCATAAAAAACCCCAGGGACCAGAACACAGAGCATACCCTCTTGATTAATGAAGTCAATGCTGACACTCCAGGCATGGACACTTCTGAGTTTGTGGAGCTCTATCACACCAGTGGCCGAACGGCCCGTTTGGATGGCTACTATCTGGTTTTCTACAATGGCAATGGAAACCGAGCTTACAAAGTTTTGAACCTTCAGGGCAAGGTTACTAATGGCCAAGGGTTCTTTCTCATTGGGTCCCCTTCTGTGAACCCGGCAATAGTGATTCCTAAGAACACTATCCAGAACGGCCCCGATGCGATCGCTCTGTACTATGGGAAAGGGAACTACAAGGAAGGCATGGATGTCACAAATAGTGGACTGGTGGATGCCTTGGTCCATAAGACTAGGAAGATGGACAGAGCGGACACTCTGGTCAGTGTACTGACTCCTGGCAGAGATGCTTTTCTGGAGGACTCCACCTTCAGGACCATGGATGAGTCAATAGAGAGGTGCCGCGGGGCAGATTCTCAGTGGATCTTCCAAGTGGCCGTGCCTACCCCAGGCACAGACAACCACTGCATCCTGACTTCTCAGCTGAATGCGTCTGCTGTCCTGATCAGCGAGGTCCACATTGCCTCTTCTGCCGAAGATTTTGAGTTCATAGAGCTTCAGGGTCCCCATGCCACCATGCTGAGGGACATCGTTCTGGTGCTGATTGATGGTCGGACCAAAGACATTTATTTCACCATGGACGTTTATGGCAAAACCTCAGCGGATGGGCTGCTTCTGCTTGGTCCAGCACAAAGCAAAGCCCCAGGTAAGCACTGTGCTTTCATGGCTATCTTGGCACTGAGGGAGCCATCAGCCAGGTTTGGGGCTGGAGGATACTGCCTCTTTTTATTGTGGGTTGGCATTCTGATAGATGGGTGAAAACATGAGCTCAGTGCTCAGTGGCAGATAAAAGAGCTAATAGTGCAAATTGAAAAAGAATTGCATAAGGCAAATAAAATATTAGAAATTATTAAGAGGAGAATTAAGAGGAGAAAAATTGAGGTCTTATGACACTGCATAAATTCATTATTTGCTTGCATTTTGTCTTGTGTGGTACAATTTCTTAATCTCATAAGGATATGTTAGGACTGCAGAAATTCAGAGAAGGTCAAGGATGGTCAGTGCTGTGGAAATGTTTCCACAGAAGAAGCAGCTAGGTATGCTAGTGCTCTTCAGCCCAGTAAAGCTTAGGAATGCCATGGCAGAGGTTTTAGAAGTGGGAGCAGCCTGAAAAAGATGGGCAGGGGTTGATTGATTGCTCTCCCATCTGGTACAAGAACTAAAGGGCATCGGAAGAAGCTAGAAGGTGGTGGTTTTGGGACAAGTGCGTGGAGGCAATGTGCTTCACAACAGGCAGAGCTGCTCAGGCGAGGAACCTTGTGAAAGATGGAAGTTCCCAAGTGCTTAGTGGGAAACCAGGCAGGTTCAGGAGAGAGTCAGTCCTGTAGATTTGCTGAACACACACAGCTGCATCCATCTGAGAAGGTTTCTGAGGTAGAGTCAGACAGACAACATTCAGGGGAAGTATCATGTGTGTTCATCATCATCTTCCCCAGATACCTAGGTATGGTCAGGGGTGGGAAGTGAGCTTCTGCTCTGACCCATCCTGGTGTCCTTAGGCACTGCCTGGGAACGTGCTGTGCTACACCAGCGCAGACAGAAGGTGCCAGGTCCCTGTGCCAGGGGACACCATCCTGCTGCTGGCCAGCCTGGCTGTGCCACGTCCCCTTCCCCACCCGTGGCTTGGGGCTGCTCCCGGCAGATGCAGGCTCCCCCCAGAAAAGCAGGAGGGCCGTTCTCTCAGTGCGCCCTGACCCATCTGGGTTGTGCTGCCCTTGCTGCTTCCTCCTAGAGCTTCCAGGCCACCAGAGGAGGAGGAAACGTCTCATTATTTTGGGCACTTCAGAGGAAGATGTTGCCAGCTGGAGGCCCTGACTCTGCAGCTGTCTTGTGCAATTCCCTGACTCATGATTCCTGAGTCAGGCTGTGTGTTCATCGCTCACAAACCCGGTTCCCATCTGTAATTCATGAAGTACCCAGAACTGCTGTTTTGCAGTCAGCAGACGGGATGCTCAACAAAGTCGAGCAAAGCTCAGAGGATGGGGGAAGCTGAAGTGCTCTCCACTGAGGTTTATTGTTTATTGGCAGCTCTCCATTGCATCTCACACCAATGGGCTAAGCCCCAAATAATCCCGAGCAGAAGAGCCCGTTCTCTGTGTGGGCTCTACTCTGCCCACCAGAAAAGCTGCTTTGCTTCTCCCTGGGGGCTGCCAGCAGCTGGTAGGCTTGGGGGGCTCCAAGGGATGCAAGGGCACAGCCAGCTGCAGGCTGAGCAGGACATTTCTGGGGATGGCGTTTGACTGTTCCTTGGGGCTTCCTCAGGTCAGGAAGGAGGCTGGAGATGCACTTTGGCCTTTTTTTTTTTTTTCAGACAGGGGCCTGGGGGAGCAACCGCTTGTCCTTGCCTCTCTGCCCTGAGCTCTCAGTGCAAGGGGAAGCATGGAAATGGAAATGTCAGCAGTGCTGACAAGGAGAGCAGAAATGCTGCTGCTTACTGTGCTCAGCAACTCCCACTGAGTGCTAGGGAAATAGCTGGGGAAATAGGGAACAGTACGTACAAGGAAGGAAATGGGGAAAGTCCTCCAAATTTCAGCTTCAATGCTGTCTGCTGGTATCCTGGACCCTTGCTGTGAATAAGTTTGTGTATATATATGTGAGTGTGTGTTTGTAAAAACAAAACAAGGACAATTAGTGAAACACTATATATATTTTTAAAATATTTTTCTGTACTATCAGAGCAATTGCTACCTTAATGCTTAGTTCATTTTGCAGATGTCTTTCGGAATTAAAAAACAACTTTACTGTAAGCAACGTCACATCTGTACTTGTTTTCCCATTCCCCTTCTTATGCATGGACCAGCTTTTCTGTTCTGCGCCAGAGCAACAGAATGGGAGCTGCTCACACTTCCTCCTCCAGACCACGAATCTGGCCACCAACAGGGAAATTCAGGCTGTAAGGATGTGGGAGATGTTAGCGAGCAGGAAGAGGAGGCTGTGGGTGCCCAGCCTGCACTGATCAGCCCACCCCAGATATTTTCTAAGTTACTGCAGCTGAAGTGATGCTGTTTTCCTGCTCCAGAGGAATTGCTCATGTGTGGCTCGTGGCGCATCCCTCACATCTGCTTTATGGGGTGTCACTCCCTTACGGCTTACATGGTGTCATTGTTCCTTTCCTTGGTGGTGTGCAGTGGACTTGCCGTTCCCGGAGAACTCTACTCACCCTGTCCTCAGGGATGGCCCCAACGCCGTTGCCCTCTACAGAGGCAACACCAGCAGCTTTGCCCTGGGGAAGGTGCTGCCGGCAGCTGGCCTGCTGGATGCCTTCGTGTACACGAACAGCGAGGGAGCGAGCCCCGAGCTGCTGGAGGCCCTGACGCTGGGCAGACCTGCCCTAGAGAGCACACGGTGAGATGGGTGGGGAGGAGGGTTGGCTGTGCAGTGGTCCTTCCTGCTAGGGTCCTCCATGCCCCGTGTCCCCAGCCCTCCACAGAGCAGCGCAAGCTGCGAGGAGATCGAGGCTGCCTTGGGGAGGTCGGGGGTGGCGGGCACGTACGTCCCCAGGTGGGTTGTGACTGCTTTGTGACAAAATGGCTCACTGCAAGCAGAGCCCTTGTGCAGGGAGTGCTGGTGGCATCTCGGGTCTCGTCCTGTCCCAGCTGGAGCTGCAGGTTCCAGGTATCCCCACCCAGCCCCTGGAGAGGGCAGGGCTGGAAGATGAGTCCCACCTCCAGACCAGTCCTGTCCTCCTACCAAGTCCTGCCTGGTCAAAGTGGGGAGGCGTCCCCCTCGGCAGACCTGGCACTGCAGAATAAAGTATCTGGGGAGAAATCCTATGACCAAATCATTACTGTTTATTATTTTATTGATTTATTAATTTATTGTTTTATCTTTTTATTAATTTATTATTTATAAAACTCTACTGGTTAATATCATAGATTTTCCAATACCACTTTCAAAAAGAAAAGGTTTTCCTTAGCTTTAGGATGGAATTTCAGGTCAAAATGAGGATGAGGGAGGGACTTTGGTATCTCTGGTAGTGATGATTCTCACCTGGCCCAGGTGGAAATCCCTGCTCTGCTTCACCCAGACCAAGGCTGGAGGCTGGGCTACTCTTCATTTTAATTGAGCCACTTTCTTTTTTTCTGTTTTTTGAAGAGCATAGATTTTTCCCCAGTGAAGGTTAAAGGGACCATTAGTAACCTCAGACTTCTGAGAGACACGAGAACTGTTTCCTTTATATATGAGGCATATGCTGCTAACTGGAGAAAGAGAGGACAGAGTGGGCAGTGAAGCAGGTTGAGGAGCAGAGGCAGTGAGGTGCCGCTCACATGAAGTTGCATGGGTAGGAGCAAGCAGTAAGTAAAAATCATTTGGGCAAGCTCTTGTCTGTGCTTTTGCTCTTGGACTCCTTTTTCATCAAGCTCTTGGGCTCCTTTTTCAGGTAAGGAGGTACTGTTGAGGGTGGGATGTCTCTCCAGACCCTGTGAAGGAAGAAGACTTTAAGTGCCTGGTTTCACCCTATGGTGCAGGCAGATGTGAGTGGAGGGTGAAAAGCACTCATGTCTCTGGCTGCCAGGTTGTGTTTTATCTCACGTACATGTCTGTTTCTTTCAGGCACCAGCTGGGAAATGTGTCCATGAGCCGGTGCAACTGCTGCTCTGTGACCCGGGACTCCTTGTCCTATGTCCTCAGCCAGCCTACCCCTGGCAAGTTCAATGATTGCCCCAGCAAACGCTTCAGCCAGACGGTCTCCTTCTGCCTTCTTGTAGCAGGTGGGTATCAGACGCCTCTGCTCCTCTGGGTGGACCACCTAAGGACAAGAGCATGTGCTCAAAGCCGGAGCCATCAGGACATCCCCCTAGGGTTGTGCTGGGGTATGTGCAGATACACCAAAGGAAATACAACCAGGACATCTGACTTTTCTCTGCAGTATTGTTCTTCGTGGCCATGGGCTGAATTTGGGCTGAATTTCCCCAGTCTTCATTCTCGTACACAACTGCTCTGGGTGCAGTGGAGCCATTTGGGCCCTCAGAGTGATGAGCAGGAGCTGAGTTGCACCATCCCAGAATGAGCTGGAACTGTGAATGAGGTTGGAGCGGCTAGGTAACGGTAGGATTTTTGTTTCCTAGATTGCCAGGAGTGGCTCTCAAAGTCAGAAGAAATCCTGACGACTTTCGTCCAGGCCTTTGACCGATCCTGCAGCTGTGGAGTTTCTCCTGCCTACTTCAAAGGTGAGGTGGTCAGGAGTGGGGCAGCCCGGGGACTGCCAGAGGCTAATGCCCATCAACTTCTGATTTTCAGCCCTTGGTTCCCTACTAAATTGCATCCTCCTGGCTTGGATCCCAGCTAATCTAGACTTGGTGCTGATCATGAAAGCATTGCATGTTAGACTTAGCATGGTGGCGTTCTGCAGTGTGCTCCCATCTGCAGCTCTGCCAGCTAGTGCACATCAGTGCTCATTTGCAGACCACCAGTTATTTTGTCCTTGAGCATTTGCTGTCAGACAGATGTGGCAACAGGGCTGATGTCTCAACTGAGTTTGTTGCCTAGCTGGCTTTGTGATCCATATAAATTAAACCAAGTTTTGGCAGAAATGCAAGCAGACTTACTGGTCTGTGTTGTTCTTCTGATGTCCCTGCTAGGTTAGTATGCAAGTGTGATGAGCACATGCAGATACATGAAGAGAAGAGCCATGACTTTATAGCATGCATTGTCAGAGATAATATGTTCAGCTCAAGATGTTTAGAAGCCCCAAAGTGATTGTTCCATCTGCTGTTGGGGCTGCAAGGCTTCTGAAGGGATGAGGATGTACCTGGGTGGGCTGCGTGACATGGCATGGGAAACGATCTGCAGGGCTCACAGCGTTGCACTGACAGCACACCCAAACCCTTCCCCTGCATCAGTCTGACCAGGAGGGAGACGAGCTGCTGAGCTCTGTGTCCTTTCCAGGAGAAAGTGCATTTTCAGAGGGGTGATGGCACTGAAGCAGTTCTCTTCTTGCCTCTGCAGATTCAGAGGTGGCCTGTCAGGACCTGGGGCTTCTGTTCACCACCCTGCTCACTGCAAAGTCAGAAGACCAGCTGAGCAGCCTGCTGCTAGCCTTCAACACATTCCTGGAGAGCCCCAGGGTTGTGAGTTTTGACAGAAGGAATATCACAGCAGAAAGCTCCTGCTTCAAGGATATTAACGTGCCAGACTTACCTCCAGGTACCGGTCATCATTCATGTATGTTGAGGGACACCGTGTTTGAGGGTGGGCGTGTGGATCTAGCTCCCCAGAGCAGGGAGGTGTGCCTCCCTGCATTTCCCTATCTGACAAAGATCCCCTCCATTTCTGTCTCATCCAGCTGCTACGTGTTGCTCATTGTCGTATTAAATGTCATGGATGAGGGTATTGAGTGAACCCTCAGTGAGTTTGCAAATACACCAAGCCGAGTGGTGCAGCTGGTACACCAGAAGGGAGGGATGGCATCCAAAAGGACCTGGTCAGGCTGAAGAAGTGGGCCCATGTGAACCTAATGAGGTTCAACAAGGCCAAGAGCAGGGTGCTGCACCTGGGTGGGGGCAATCCCAGCTGTGAGCACAGACTGGGAGAAGAGCTCACTGAGAGCAGCCCTGTGGAGAGAGACTTAGGGATTCTGGTGGACAAAAAGCTCACCATGAGCCAGCAGTGCATGCATGCAACCCAGAAGGTGAACTGCATCCTGGGCTGCATCAACAGAGGGTGGGCAGCAGGGATGGGAGGGGATTGTGCCCCTCTGCTCTGCACTTGTGAGGCCCCACTTGGGGTCCTGCATCCAGGTCTGGGGCCCCCAGCACAAGAAGGATGTGGGGCTGTCAGAGTGAGTGCAGAGGAGGGCTACGAAGATGATCAGAGGGCTGGAGCACCTCTCCTATGGGGACAGGCTGAGAGAGCTGGGGCTGTTCAGCCTGGAGAAGAGAAGGCTCTGGGGAGACATCACTGCAGCCTTCCAGTACTTAAAGGGGGCTTATATAAAGGATGGAGAAGGACTCTTTAATTGGGTAGATAATGATAGGACAAGGGGGAATGCTCTTAAACTAAAAGAGGACAGATTTAGACTAATCATTAAGAGGAAGTTCTCCACTGTAAGGATAGTGAGGCACTGCAAGAGGTTTCCCAGAGCAGCTGTGGATGCCCCATCCCTGCAGGTGTTCGAGGCCAGGCTGGATGGGGCCTTGGCCAAACTGATCTAGTGGGTGGCATCCCTGCCATGGCAGGGGGTTGGAGTTAGATGATCTTTAAGGTCCCTTCTGACCCCAGCCATTCTGGAATTCTATGACCTGGAATAAAAGCAAACTGTTGTTAGAGCTATTAGGCAGAGTATTGCCAGGACATTTGTAAGGGGTCTGGAGCACACAGATTTAAAAAAAAATAAAAATTAAAAAGTTGGGTTATGGTCAAAAAGATATTCAGCCCCTTTATTTTACTGGTGTTCGTATGCAGACAAGCTGTGAGGAGCCATAGAGGGAGTTTCTTTACTCTCCCGTGTTTCCTCTGGGTGCAGGGACACCTCTACAAGCTGGGGCTGCGTGTGAGGGGCAGCTCCCATCGCCAGCAGGGCATGGGGCTCACGGAAGGCATGGCACAGCCCGGCTCCCTGTGGGTGCTGCAGAGGCCCATGGGGATCTCTGTGCATTGTTGCAAGAGGAGGAATGTGTGTGTTGGGGTGCTGGGCCGGCACCCCCAGTCTTCTGCTGAATTTGGTTACACCCCAGCAGAACTGTGCAAAGCTATTCTTTGCCCAGGGTGCTGTGCCTGGCCCACGTTCATGACATTTCTGCTTTCCAAGGTGTCCCATCACAGGTTCCAGAGAGGACTCGAGAGCCCTCTAGGCAAGTGGGTGAGCTGCTCATCAATGAGGTGAACCCAGACAACCCAGGGGGAGGAGAGGACGCAGAGTACATAGAGCTCTTCTACACGGGACGGACTCACTTTGACCTCCAGAGATACTGGTTGGTCCTCTACAATGGCAGAAACAGCCGGGCCTACCGGGTGCTGGACCTCTCCGGACACCACACGGACGAGCTGGGTTATTTCCTGGTGGGGAGCAGCACCGTGCACCCAGCACCCATGGTCAGGCTGCCCCCCAACACCATCCAGAACGGGGCCGACGCTGTGGCTCTTTACTACAGCAACAGCACCCTCTACACAGTGAACATGGCTGTGACCGCTGAGGGGCTGGTGGATGCTGTGGTGTACACATCCCGAGCAGATGAGAAGGCGGAGAAGTTGCTCAAAGTGCTGGTACCGGGGCAGAGCATCCTTTACGAAAATGATTCTCATAGCACTGAGGATGAGTCCCTGAGCCGCTGCCACGGTCTGAGTGCAAGACTCCAGAGTAGCTTCCAGGTGGGTTGGCGGCAGATGTCTGTACTCCAGCTGTAGCCACTGGGAAAGAACTAGTTGTGTTTCGGTATGGCCTTGATTCGGGAAAGCGAGGCGTTCTGGTGACACGGTAGCACAGCACTTCACATCCCTGAAACTCAGCTTCCCGTGGGCCAGCGTGTGAAGGACCTGCCTCAACCACTGCTGTGATTGATTTGTGTTAATTTGTCCCGACTGTTCTTCCTGTTTTTAAGTGTTTAGCTTTAGATAGCTCCCCTGAGGGAACGCTGGCAGAGTATGTACACTTCTCCTCTTTCCCTGCTGATGTCCTCTGGGATCAGGCCGGCACAGAATGCTCGGGTCAAGAAACAAGGCAATGAAAGAAGCAGAAGAAGTCTGCTGGCAGCAGGGAGGTGCTGAGTGGGCTCTGTGGTCACATTCAAAGGGATGTTTGCAGTGCGAGCGGACCCCACATGGTGCTGGCAGGGATGGGACCCCTGGAGCAGCTGGGGGGAGGCAGAACCGCCGCATCCCTGTCGGGCCTTACCCCTGTGGGGGATATGTACAAACAGTAAGGATGTGAGCAGTGGGATCAGCGGCCATGGCAGCGGCTTTGTGTCTCCCCATAGGTGACGGCAATGACACCACTCAGGGAAAACTCCTGCGGCAGCCCCCATGTGCCATCGCTGCCTGCTGTCCACATCAGCGAGCTGGGGCTGGCTGGTGGTGGGGCTGGCGGCTTTGTGGAGCTGCAGGGGCCGCCAGGGACCAGCCTAGATGGCCTCAGCCTGGTCATCTTCACCAGCCAGGAGGGTGCCGCTCATGGCAGCGTCCCGCTGGGCGGCAACCTCAGCGCCTCAGGCCTGCTGCTGCTGGGCGGCAGGAATGGTGAGACGGGGCTGGGGGGAAATCACTCATCCTCTGATGGTCTGTTACTTCTGTCTTTTCTCCCTCAGCCATTCTGTTACATGTTTTTCAGTGTTCGTTCCTCCACTGGGGCTCTGGCAAGCGGGGAAGGTGGGAGGGCTGGGTGCTGGGACTGGGGGCCTTGGGGGATGCAGGGCCACTGGGGCTGGTTGAGCCTGCACCCTCTGCTGCTGCTATCTCTCCCTGGCCCTGCCACAGCATTGCCTTGGCACATCTGCCTGTCTTGTTTTTTGCTGTTGTTGGTTTTGTTTGCTTGGTTTTGTCTGTGTGTGTTTTGTTCACCTTAAACTCTGGCTGGCCTGCATGCAGAGAGCTCTACGTCTCAGAGGAACCATGAGCTTTTCAGAAATAGGCCTTTGCAGCAAGCAGGCCCTTCTCTCAGCTGTGCTTTGCCCCACTCACCATCACTATTTTGTCTCACGTTTCTGTCCTTGGAGCTCTCTCCAACCTATCTCTAGGTGTTCACCCTGTGTATTCTTCTGGCATTTCCAGATGGGACAAAACTGATGTTTGAGGACATTGCTGCTACCGAAGGCTCCAGCGCTATAGCTCTGTACAGCACCAGCGTGATTCCTAGTGGCATGAAGGCAACGTCAGAGAACCTGGTGGATGCCCTGGTGTATACATGTGGGCCAAGCATGGTGGGAGGCCGCTTGGATGTCCTCGGCCCATTGTACACTGTGCCCTGCAAGGATGACAGGTGAGGCCACTTCTCTGGAAAACATCTCTGGGTTCTTGGTGCCCAGAGCCTCGGTTGGCACTTCACTGAGCTTGCTGCCTTGTCCTGTGTCCTGTGTGGCTGCGTGTATTCACCAGCCTTGTGAGGGAAAACGGAGAGGTGGGGAGCACATCACAATGGAAAACGCTTCCTCTCCTTTGGTGTGGGGAATTGAACTTTGTTACTCCACTGCTTGCTTAACTTGCTTCTCCCAAGGGATGTAAATGGCATTGCATGAAGGAGTGCAGCCTTTACAAATAGCAAGTGTATACACTTCTTTGACAAACTTTTCCTTTGATTTATTTATTTATTTTTAAATCCCAGTGAGCAGAACAAAACAAAACCTGGCATCCCTTTCACTCCAACACTACATTTGCTTAACAACAAATGGGGTTGAGCCTTTCTCTTGGTGGGAGTGCCAGCAGAGTTTCTCCTGTCCACAAGGTCACCTCTTTTAGCTAAATCTGTCATCCTCATGTCCTCTGCCTTGCTCTCCTACCTCATTGATGGAGGCTCTAAGTTTGCAGCCTGCCCCCGTGAGCACGTGTGCACAGAGCCACAACCGTATGGGTCCTATTTACCCAGGAAGCAGAGATCTCCAGCTTCTGGCTAGCTTAAGCACGCACTGAAATACCTTCACCAGAAACCAGTCACATCAAATGGGTTTGCTGTGGCCAAGCTCAGGTCTGACGGGGTCAGCTGGACCTGTCCCTGTGACAGCCCTGCAAAGGTTGATGTCAGCTCCAGCAAACTGTTCGTCATCTCCAGCAGTGTCAGGCATGGGGGCATGGGGTGGGATTTGTGGATGAAGCCTCGAAGAGAGGTGTAAGAGGCACTGCTGAGCTCACATTACTCTTCTGGGGGACAGGCCTGTGTCCCTGAGTCGCTGCCCCTCCGGTGATGCCAGCGCAGAGCTACAGTTTGCCATCTCAGAGCCTACCCCTGGTGTGCAGAACAGCTGTCCGCAGGATGCCTTTGCCGTGGGTCTGGACTTGTGCTTCCTGACACCCAGTAAGCAGGGCTGTGTGCCCCTCCGCCCCCCTTATCCCTCAGGGCACCCCCCGCCTCCCGTATCCCCCAGGATGGGCACCCTGCTCCCTTCCCTGGTGTGTTGATGCGATGGAAAGCACATCACTGTCCCAAGCAGGCAGCCTTGCTTGCAGTTTCGGTGTGCGGAGCGCAGTTGGGAGGCAATCACCAGGCCTGAGCTGCATCCAGGCAATTGCTTCTCCACTTCTCCTCGTCCCTTAGACTGCTCTGCCTGGACCGTGCACCACAGAAGGACACTTGAAAGCTTTAGGAGGGTCTTGTTGAGCTCCCTGGAGGAGGAGTGCTCCTGTGGCGTCTCTGAGCTCTACCTGCAAGGTCAGTGCCCTGCTCCATCTGCCTGGTTTGCAGTGCCCCCCCCTTCCCACACTGCTGGTGCCAGGCAGGGAGAGTTGTGTCCCTGTCCCGTTGGAGGGGCCAGGAGGTCTCATCACTGGGGGAAGTCCCTTCTGCAGCAGAAGGGCTCCCCCCTGCTCAAGGTGTGCTGCTGCTTCTCCACAGGGCTGAACCTGACGTGTGTGAACTCTGTGGTGAAGGTCTCGGGCCAGGTGCGTGCTCGGCTGCCAGTGCAGCAGCAGTCCATTGAGAGCTGGCGCCGGGGCCTCCTGAGCAGCCCCCACCCCTTCTCCGTGGATGGAAGAGTGCTGAAAACCAGCCCTGAGTGCATTGCCCCCAGAAGCACACCAGCGTCATCACAGAGCAGTTGTGAGTCGGGAGCAGAGCTGTGCACGGGGACCTTCACCCAGCGCCACCAGAAGGGCTGAGGCTGGGCTCAGACATCTGGTGCTGCTGCTTACACAAAGCTGTCTTGTGAAGCTGAGGGGTCGTTAGAAGAAGCATAATGATGGCTGGCTTCCCCTGGTGCAAGGGGCAATGGGGTAGCCACCCTGCCATGTCCATGTCCCTGCAAGTTCAGCTGCCACATCCCCTGGCAAGGCCGGGGCAGCCCTGTGCTGCTGGGCGCAGAGCAGAAGCCCTAAAGCCAGCTGCTCAAAGCTGACTGAGGCTGGAGCAGGAGCACTGTAGAGTGTTTGCAGGGAGACTGGGGGGGACGTGATAGGGCTGGAGCTGGCTGGGCAGGGTCCTGACTGCAGTGCCCCATCTCTGCCTTCACATCCTCAGCCTTTCTGCGCAGCTGGGAGATCGCCCTGTTGGTCGTGGGAGCTCTGCTGCTCGTGCTCTTGCTGGTTGGCCTGGCGTTGCACTTCATCAAAAGGTAAGAAATGGTCATTAAGGTTAAGGTGATAATTGATAAAGCCATGGGTGACACCAGGTGTGTCACTGAGCACGGTGTAAAGCCCATCGGCCTCGCTTACAACATGTTGTGGGGGAGAGCAAATTGCTGAAGGCTTGTGCACGAGGGGCAGCGAGGGGAAGAGCTGCTCCTTTGAGCAGACCGGGAAGTTACGGGTGGTTTAGCATAACCTGGAAACAGCTTCCATAGTATAGCACAGCACCATTTTAAACAATTTCTTGGTGGCCCTGGTGTTATTAGCGGGTAGACAGCTGCTTAACACTTGAGTGGTCAAAAACAGTGTTGGTGGGTGTGTTATTTAGCCAGTTTAGGCAATTTATTTTGGTGAATATTCTGTGATCTTTTATCGTTGGCTAGGATGTTGCTGGGCAAGTGTTGGAAGTTTGGAAAGTTCTTGAAGCACACTTGGAGAATAGAAAAAAACTCTGTGTATTTTATAAAGGAATGTAAAAAATACTTTAAGGCAGGCTTAAGGAATCTCTCGGAAAACAGTGTGGTTTAAAGTTGATCTACATGTGCCAGGTGATGGTAGGTGTTCTGCCTGGTTTTTCCCCAAAATGCTAAAAGACACCTTAGTAAACTGTGCCTGCTGAAGGCTGGTCATCCAGCCTCTTTATTTTAAGTGCAAAGCTGAGACGCAGCTTTAGTATCACTGGGTGAGTTCCTGGCACCAGGACACAGAAGGAGGGATGGGATTGTCATTCCCTGACTCCTGCAAAAGAGCAGAGCAACTCATTTTGCCTTTTACTTTGTCCATTGCTTTTCAGACATCCCCAAAACTACACCAACATTGAAATGAACGACTGCAGGGAGATGGCAGCAGACTTCTAATGCTCCCAGGCACAGCTGCAGTGGCAGAACCACCTCCACCACCAGGGCTGGACTTGTGTATGCAGGCGGCAGAGCGGCTGTTCTGCTCCCTCTTCCTCCACAGTTGCTGCAAGGAGCTGTGTACGTATACGTGGGTGTATACACAGACACACACATCCTTCTGTACGTGTGTCTATATAGAGAGTTTGGATGAGTTTGGAGAAACAGGCTGGTGAACGACTTTGTGCTGACTGTGGTGTAACCAGAAAGAAAGAAGTCTCCTTGGCTGACACACACCCCTGCTGCAGCCCAAGTCCCGCAGCCTCCCTTAAGGCCCTGTTACCCAGCCAAGGGATGTTCTCAGCATTGTGCCTCTGAAACCTCTCTGCTCCCGCAGCTCTGTACTGCCAGCAGCCTGCTGTAGGAGAGCCCTTGCTGCTGGGGGACCAAAGCCAGGAGTTCATCCTTCTCACTCACAGAAAAAAGGGTCAGAGGAGAGGGGAGTACACAGCTCCCCCCAGGACACAGAGCATACAGAACCCACACCCACAAGAGCAGTGGGCAGAAGCCGGGGGCAGTGACAGACTCCAGACACGCTGAGAATCTGGGGGGTGTGGGGCTGGCCTGGGTAGAAGCTGCTCAGTTTAAAGAGTCAGCTTCCTACACAAGTGTGATTTATCCCTAGCGGTGTGGTAGCTGATGCCAGGCCCCTGGCGATGTCCCTGGTGTGTGGAGAGGTGGGCCCACCTCACGGTGCTCTGCTGGCTGTGCCCAAGCCAGGTCCAGCCCAGCTGCTAACAGGGTGAGGGGGAGATAAGATGAAGAATAAGATCCCACGCTTTCTCCACTATGTTTCTCAACTGTAGCATTTTACTGAACAAGCCCCTGCAGGGGGAGTGTTCCTATGATTGTCACAACACTGACCCTCCTGAGAGGAAGCCTCACCTCGAGAACACCACCCTGCTATGTTCCTCCCAGCTGCATCTTCTCCTTGCAGCTCACGCGAGCTGCTACAGTCTGTGGATGGACTGGGCAGCTCCAGGACCTGCCAGGATGGGCAGCACGGGAGAAGCAAGCTTCCCCTTCCTTCTTGTGCCCAGCAACCCCTTTCAGTCAACAAGAGGCAGAGCAGTAGGGAAGCAGCAATCACCTCTGCTGGACACCCCACGTGGCCCTCAGGCAGCTGCCACAGCCTCTGAAGGCTTCAGGACCTCATCCTCTGGCAGTGCTGGCCTGCCCTGCGGACAGGGCAGCCCCGACAGAGCACCTTGGGGTCAGATGAGCTCCATCTTGAACTGGCTGAAGTTTGGCACAGTGGGCGAGGGCTCAGCCACGCTGCTGAAGGGGACGCAGGGCTGGTTGGCTGGCACGGCGCCGTGGCTCACGGTGGAGCTCAGCTGCTGCAGCATCAGCAGCATCTCCTGCTGGAGTCGCTGCTGGTGCTCCTGCTGGCGCTCCAGGCGGCACTGCCTCTCCAGCACCGCGTGCAGTGCCTGGCTCAGCTTCTGGATCTCTGCGTGTACAGCGTCCAGCTTCTCGGCAGTGGTGGGGGAACCAGGAGCAGGGGGAAGCACTGCTTCGCCCCAAGCAAGGTGTTGATTTCCAGGGCTCGTGGGGTTCAGTGGGGTGGTCTGTGTGCTGGCATCTTTGACCTAGAATAGCAGGAGGCAGGAGAGGAGTGGAGGTGAAAGATCATTAACTGCTCCTTCAATGGGGATAAGCAAGAGAAGGATTTATTCTGTGCTTCGTGTGCAAGGCAGAAGGGAACAACCTTTGGACTGCAGTGTTCTCTGACCTGCTCTTCCTCCCTGCCCCATCCCTGTGCCTCTGATCAGTGGGCACGTGCATTGTTCTACCTGCTGCCAACTGGGCTGCCCGTGCTGATGCCAGGCATGTTTGCTCTGCAGGGATGGAAGTAGTGTACCTGGGGTGTCCCCTCCCAGCTTGTAGACCAGTCACATTTGTTGCACCAGAGCAGATATGGAAAGGTGAGGGCTTCAAGTAGAAGATGCAGCAGGGAGGGACACAACAGGGAGATGGAAAGATGCAAAGGCTCAGCCTGACTCAGGGCTGTGCTTTGTACCCAGGATACCTTGTGCTAGTGTCTTGAGATCCCCACAGCCACCAGGAAAGCTGCTCTGCCCGTGGGAGCCACACGTGCACCGTGAGGGGCAGGACAGACCCTGCCCATGCAAGATATGGGCCTGAAGCAGCTGGGCCCTCCCACCCCGATGTGCCACCCAGCACCCTACCTTGTTCTGCAGGAGGAGAGCCCTGTCCACGATCTTCTTTGCCACCAGGGCTGGGTTCTTGGCAGGGGGCATGACGAGCTGCCCTTGGCCAGGCAGCGGCTGCGTGGGGCCAGGTGGGGTCCCTGGTGTTTGGCAGCTCCCTGGAGCTGGGAGGGCACCCGTGGAACCGCTGTCACCTGCAAGGGACAGAAGAAAAATGCCTCGAAAGGAGACTCTGTCCCCAAACCTTCTGGGGGAGAACAGGGAGCCTGCGCCAGGGCAGGCCTGGATGGGGCCCAGCCTTACCCTTCCCAGGAGGCAGTCCCACAGGCAGGGCCCCCCCCGGCTGCCTGCTGCCCTGGCAGGACAAGGCCACGCTGATGATCTGGGTGCCCTCCTTGCCATCCTGGCCGCCAGCAGGAGCCCCGCTGGGCAATGTGGGGGGCCGAGGGCCTGGAGACTGGGGCAGCTCAGCCTCGTGCCCCTGCAGGGGGGGCCAGGGCTGCTCTCCGCCCCAGCCACCTGCTGCTGGCCCCAGCTCCACACTCTTCCTCTTGAGGAAGAGATACACGGCCTGTGGTGTCACTCGGATGTTGTCCAGCTCCAGCACCTTCTTGATTTTGCGGAAACTCAGCCCAGCCCTGCGCAGCTCCACGATCCTTCTCTTGGCGTGGTCATCCAAGCGGCCCATCGCTGCCGGTGCCTACATCCCCGCCGTCCTGGCCAGCCAGTGGCACCTCTCAGCCCCACGGCACAAAGTGGAACTGATGGGGGGGACACGGTGTCACTGCATCCACTGCTCGGGCTCTGCTAGCACTCTGCTGCCAGGCTGGTGGCCCTGGGGCCACACTGCGCCAGCCCCAGCCACAAGCAGCGATGCAGGTCCCAGCCAAAGAGCAGGAAGGAGATGGCTCTTCTGCCTGGGGGTGACCAGGGCTGGCCCAGCAGCCTGTCCCTTGCTCACATAGGACCCCTCAGAGCAGAGGGTCCAACCTGACACCCCAGTCCCACAAGGGCACAGAGGATGACGCGGGGCTCAGCTTCACCCAATATCATCAATGCATCAGTGACGGGCAGGGCAGAGAGCAGGACCAGAGCAGGTTCAGGAAGGCACGCGTCCCTTCTGGCAGAGACGAGCTGCGTTGCTGGAGGACAAGGCAGAGAAACAAAGAGAAGGGGAACTCCAAATCCACTCAAAAAGCCGTTTCTGGGCCCACTACCAGTCTCTGTAGTTACAGACCCCTCAGAGGACCACGCGGCGCTGGGACAAGCAGCTGGCTGGGACAACTGGACCCCCTCACGGCAGGTGAAGCCGCAGCTGCCTGGGCAGCTCCCGTTGCGGTGCCACACGGAGGCTGCTCCCCAGCCACTCACTTGTGCAGTGCTGCAATCTCCCAGCGGTCGCAAGTCCACTGTGCCTGGGCCTCAGCAGCTCGTGGCTGCACGGCTGTGCTGTGGACGTGTCCCAGTTCCCAGCTGGCATCCCCAGAAGCAGCTCAGCTCTGTGGGGAGCTGGGTGCAAGTGCCAGCCAGCAGAAGGTCACGGTACGAGGCTGGCAGGTCCCCACCGGAGCCTCGCTCCTGCTTGGTGGCTGGGGAAGTTGTGGCGAGCAGGATCCAGGGCGCTGACGCTTGTGGCGTGGAAACTGTCAGTGCCTCAGAAATCAGGTCTGTAGGTGCCGCTGTCCTGTACCTTTGAAAGAAGTGAAAGCAAACGTTTATGCACCATTGTAAAGAAGGTCCAGGTATGCGTGTATGAGTGCACATCCCCTCCCTGATGTGCACAGCTGGGTGAGGGAACAGCGGGGGGGGACACGGCCATGTGCTGCGTGTATGTGGGTGGGTGTAGTTGGGACTGCAGTGCAGGTACAGCCCCCACAATCACACCTACGTGGGGTAAACCTGTAAGTCCAGAAGCACATCACAGCTGTGTGTGTGTGCCTACTGTCACAGTGGACGGGTTTTCCCTTTCCTTTCAGCTTCCTAACTCTGCAGGCATTCATTGGAAAAATCAGTGCTGCATCCGCTGCCTCACAGACACACTTTGGGGGTTCACTTCCCCAAAAGAAACAGCTCCCAAGAATTCCCACAGGACAGCACAATGCTCTCCAGATCAGCAGTGTCTGACAGGGACCACATCAAGCAGTCACTGTCAAGCAGATGAGAGCCAGAAATTTTTTCCAAACCTTGCTTCCCTCAGTACACATTGGTCTCAAAGAAAGACACCGTGTTTTACCAGCCCAAATGGCAGAGACTCTTGCAGATCACTCACAGAAAGGCACAGGGAGAAAGAAAAGGAGCTGCTTGTTTCGATGCAGCAGTTGTGCCCCTTTGCATTTTACTTCCTCCATGGCAAAAGAGAGCGGCATTAACCAGGAGACACAGACTGCACTTTGATCCCAAACTATTTGTATCTAAAGGCCACCCCACACCCCACTAGGGATGTGAGAGGGACCTCACAGATAAGAGCTCCGTATGTGGCTCGGTCTCTCCAGCAGCTCGGGCCTGGCTCCACCTCTAGCTAAGCCTTCATTTGCTTAGGTCCCCTCTGAACACAGTGTTTTCCTGCACTAAATGTTCTTCCCATTTCCACAGATGAGCCCATCGTCTGATCCCCACTCTGCAGAGGGGATTTGCTGCAGGAGCTGGATCCTGTGTCACGCAGGCAGCTTACACAGCACAGCACAGAGACCTTTACACTCCCCTGGCATGCCAAACGTTTGTTACTTTCCAGTAACGGGTGGGAAGGAGGAGCAGGGGGGAGGAAAAATGCAAGGGAAAGACCCAGGAAGACTTCAAGGAGTTTACCAGAGCTGTGGTTTTGCATTGGCAATGGACCTTGCTTTAATTCTCAGGGCCAGCCCAGGGTCCTCTGAAGGTCCCTAAGTTGCACAGGAGAAGCCAGTTCAAGCAGAGGCTTGGCAGGGGCAGGGGCAGAGGCAGGCAGACCAGCAGTGATTCATGGCACTGCAATCACCCGAGCTGTGCTCCCACACCAACACTCCTACCCCAGTTCCAGGTGTCTTTTACATCTTTTCATTTCAGTGGGTATCAGGAAAACAGAAACGTCTCATCCCCTACAGGAACTCCCTGGAGCAATCTCACCAGGGCCGACCCTTGGTTATTTCCCAAACGAGCATCTCGCAGAGGCAGTTTCCATGCACAGCACAGGCAGCACCGCAGCCCCCAGCTGGGACCCGCACTTGCCCCCACCCACACGAGGACCTCACCACTCCCAGGACATCTTTGCCCATGTGAGCAGCTGCGTTTGCTGTCGGGCAGCCAGGCCTGCTGAAGGGACTTGGCTTCAGCCTGCCAGTTTAGGCACCTGTCCAAATTTCACCCTGGCCACCCTTTCCTCAGCTGCTGCTGAACACTCGCAGTGCCTGAAGTTGGCATTAGCCATAACCAGAAAAGCTCCTTTAACCAGGAAATGCTGGGAATGCTACTCCGTAACCGCACACAGCAACACTCACAGCAACGAGAGGACCAGAGCCTCCCTCCTCACCGTGCTTACTCCTTCAGCTCTCCTGCTCTCCGCCCCGAACGCATTACGTGCCAAACGCAATAACCTCACGAGAGAAGGGGACAGAAGGCACCACGTCACGGCTGAGCGAATGCAAGACCTGGGGAGGAAGAAGGGTGTGAGTGCGGGTGAACCACATCTCCCACCACCTGACCGTGGCCCCGGGGGCAAGGTGCAGGCTTCTCCTCTTCTCCTCCTGGCCCAGCCCGGGTGCAGCCCCAGCAGAGGGGCACTGCCTCCTCCTCACCCCCTCGGGGCCCTGCTGCCACCTGCCCGCCAGCGGGGCTGCTGCCTGCTTCTGCCCTGGGTTCTGTGCAAACCCACTTTGGGACCCCGAGGTTTCAGCCCTGGGGAGATGCAAGCACAGCGGCTGCCACCATTCACGCTGGGAATAATCGGGGCAGGCTCAGACCCAGCAGGGGCTCAAGCAGACGGCAGAGTGCTGGAAAAAACAAACCCCCCCCCCCGACCCCTCCGCCCGCCCCACGCCCAGGGCAGCCCCCGGCCCCCCGGCCCCCCGGCCCCGCGCCCGCACCTCGGGGGCTGAGGGGCGGCAGCCGCGGCCTCCCGGAGCCGGGGGCGGCTCGCGGGGCCCCCGCCGCTCCCCGGGCTCCGGCCCGCCCGGGCTGCGAGGGAGGAGCCCGCCCGTAACCCTTTCGGGGAGCCGGGGCCGGGCCGGGGGGGGCCGTGCCGGGCCGGGCAGCCCCTCCCGGTCCCCTCCCGGTCCCCTCCCGGTCCCCTCCCGGTCCCCCCGGCAGGCGCCGTCCCGGCACGGGGCTGAGCGCCGCTGCTCGGTGGGCGGCGGAGCGCGACTGCTGCTCTGCGCTCCCGCACAGCCTGTTAAAAAAAACAAAAACAAATAAAAACACAAAAACAACAAAAACAATTTATTTTATTTTTATATTTTTAATTTTATATTTTTAATTTTATATTTTTAATTTTATATTTTTTATTTTATATAAATTTTTTTACATTTTCTTTTTTTTTTTTTTTAATTTTTCCCTCTTCCTCTTCCCTCTAACCATCCCCATCTCCACCCACGAGTTTTTTTTAATTTCATTTTTATTTTTATTTTTCCTTTTCCCCCTCTCCCCCCGCTGTCCCCCCCCTCCCCCCCCCCCCCCGCTCTGCCCCTTTAAGCCTCTCGGCCCCTCCCCCCTCCCCCCCCGTGACGCCATCGCCTCGCGCCCCGCGGCCCCGTTCCCGCCCGCTCTGCGCCCATCCCGCGCGACGCGGCGCGGAGCGGCGGCGGCTGCCGAGGATGTGAGTGGGGCCGGGCCGGGGGGCGCCCATCCGCTCCCATCCGCAGCCATCCGGCCCGGCCGCCGCTCCCAGCGGGCTCGCAGCCGCCCGGGGAAGCCGAGGGGGCCGCGGCGGAGGGGATGGCGGGCGGATGGCGGGCGGATGGCGGGCGGGGGGGGCGCTGAGGCGCCGGGGCCTAGCGCGGGGGGCGGGCGGGAGGCCGGGCCGGGGAGGGGCCTGGGCCTGGGCCTGGGCCTGGGCCTGCGGCCGCTCTGGGTGCGGGAGCGCCGGGCCCGCTCTGCGGAGGGGTTGCCGGGCGCCGGCCCGTTGCGGGCTGGGCTCTTTGTGCGCGGCCTCCTCGCGGGAAGGGCTGGGCCTCGCCGCACCCAGGTGGCGTTGAAGGCCCCCTCCGGTAGGGCCAGAGCTGAGCTGACAGTTCGGGGGCCGATAGCTCTGCACAGCTGGGCTGCTGGCAGCACAACCACAGTTGCAGGAGTAGTTGGTGTGTAGGAGGAAGTGCTGTAATCCCGACTGGTTGTTTAGAAGGGAGGTGAGGAAGGAAAATAGCCTGTTTTGTGTGTCCAGGAGCTTGTCTGTTCTGTTCCTCCCAGTGGGTCAGCTGGTCTGTCCCCGTGGTCTTCTATTTCTGAGCAGGGAAAGCATGGAGCTGGTTAAAAACGTCCTACAGCTTAATGGCAGGCACAGGTTTGCTTTTCTCGACCACCTTTAGCACCCCTGGAGCAGTCTTTGGGCTGCCTTCTTGTTGCTGCAGGTGGCAGGGAAGGCCGGCTGGTGTCACGTTTGTGCTGCTGCTTTCTGTTCTCTGGGCAGAGAGGCGCGCAGGAACAAGGTGTTCCTTGACTTCTGGAAGCTGTGGTGGGCAAAGTGTGCGAATACTCACTTGTGTTGCTTGTTGTGGTGGCTGTGTTAGGGAAAACCCTGAAAGGAAAAATCAGGAGAGCCAAGTTCAGCTGTTCAGAAGTGATCTCTTCCCAATCGTAAATTGAATTGGAATTTAGAGAACAAAGCAGTTGATTATCAGAGTTGGGACACCAGAAGCACAGAAGCAATGAGACCATTGCGTGCAACAAGCTGGAGAGTTTTCCTCTTGTTAGCTGGCTTGGCCTTCGCACATGGAGGGGGAAGTGTTTCCAACACCACAGAGCACAGTGGCTGCCGTGTCACTGCTCGTAACGCTGGCAGTTCAGGGGAGTTCGTGCCTGTTCTTCATTTCCCAAATGTTTCATTTGTGGGTAGGTAATTGGCGTCACACCAACTCAAATCTGCCACGTTTTTTAGCAGTTATTAAAATTTATTTAGAGGAAGCTTTTAATTCGGATGTTAAGCAATCTTAATCTGGTCTTTCTAAGGCTGAAAGGGCTTTGGGAGGAGCTTGTTAGGGTTGAAAGCAGCCGTAATTGAGTGTGGGTTTTTTGTTGCTGAAGTTCTCAGCAGTACTTCTTGACCAACGTATGCTCTGGGCCACAAATTGGCTGTGGAGGAAACCAAAGCTTGCTCCTCTGGAGGTGAGGCTGTCAGGAGGCACGAGCTGCATGCACGTCCTGCAGAGGAGCTGGGTGTCCTCCACCTGCCTTTTCTGGGGAGTCTTGGAGAGTGAGGACCCTTTGTACTTTAGGTGCCAGTGTGAGCAGGCACAGGGTGGGCTGTGAGCGGCAGCACAGCGGTGTGTGCCACTCAGGGACCCTGCAGAAGTTGGTTGTCCTCCAGTCCGCTGCCACTGCTGCAAAGCAGCTTTGCTCTTTCGTGCCTATCTGCTAATTTCTTCATTCTAAACACTTTTATCTCGTCACTGGGCTGCTCTTTGGAGTTTATTGCACTCAATTAGGGTAGGGATCTGTTCTCAGAACCAAGGAGTTAGAAGTGAGATTTGAGATAAGTGAGGCCCATTGGGTGCTGCTTTGGATGTCTCTGAAGGGGAAATGGAGTTATCAGGAGTGAAAAAGAAGAGTTTGCTAGCACTCAATGAAAGTAATAAAAAAATCCAACCCTAGGTAATCATTCCATCCCAATTTTTAGGCTTAATGAAACCGGGGATGTTGTAGGGTACTAGGGCCCTCCCAGGGAGGGTGAGGAACTGGAAATGCACCTCTTTCTATGTGAATCTGTATGTGACAATTTATGGATGCTGTAGTTGTCACCTTCAAAGCTGCTGCTCTGTCATGTAAAGTATTTTCTTTTCTAAAAAGCCCAGACTTACCTAACGCTTTAACTCTGCAGTTACAGTGATCTTGAGTTACATTTGAAGTTCAGTGTTTCGTGTTGCCTTTCAGTTCCTTGTCTGGGTGTGGTTTTCCGTTCTTCTGTGGCTTTCTGTATCAAACAATCCCTTCTGCAATTTGTTCTTTAAGGGCTCCCTCACCAACCAAACGCAAGGATAGGTCTGAAGAGAAATCAAAGGACCGATCAAAGGACAAAGCCGCCACTAAGGACTCGGGTGAAAAGGATCGTGGTCGGGACAAGACACGCAAAAGACGTAGTGCTTCCAGCGGGAGCAGCAGTACCAGGTAGCTGCCGTTACGGGTAGTAACAAAACCAGCGTTTTCAGAAAGCATCAGCCATACTTCTGGTTCATTTCATTCCCCACGTTGTGGACTCATTCAAACGTTGCCTTGTGTTAGTCACAGGAAAATTGTGTCTGACTTGAAGGGTTTGGGTTCCGTGAGATACAAATTTCATTTGGCTGAACTAGTGAGCTATGGAGAGTCGATTTTTCAGTGTTTCAGCTTGCAGTTGTTTTCTTTGTAATTATGATAAGTTTTTCAGCTATTCTTTTTTTTGGGTACTCCGCTCATGTTTTTTTTCCCTATCAGGTCCCGTTCCAGCTCAACTTCCAGCTCAGGGTCCAGTTCCAGCACTGGTTCTAGCAGTGGCTCGAGCTCCTCTTCTGCCTCGAGTCGCTCTGGGAGCTCCAGCACCTCACGCAGTTCCAGTTCCAGCAGCTCTTCTGGATCCCCCAGTCCGTCTCGACGGAGACACGACAACAGGAGACGTTCCCGTTCCAAGTCAGTTCTGTTTGACTTTTAGGAATTACCAGATAGCAGGCCAAGTTGCATGTAGAATACAGGCGCTTTATCAGATTTTTTTTTTCCTTTTTTTTTTTTTTCTCTCTGAGGACAATTTTTTTATAAGTTAGAGATCTGGATTTTGTTAGAATGGGTGTGCTCCTTTTACTTACAATCAAAATGTATGCCCTGCAGAGATTAAAAATCTAATTTTTTCAGGGTAATTTCTACGTACTATATGTTGTAGAGGCAGTTTTAATCAGTGTTTCCCCATTAGAGTGGGAGTAAAAGGGCACCATATGACAATAAAGGTCTTTATATATTCCCTGTAAATTATAGCCAAGAGCAACAGAAAAGCCAGGGCTAACAGTGGTGGGTAGGCTGGTGTGTGTGTATGGTCTCTTAGGTGTAAAAATAAAATGGGTGAGGACCAAAAGAAGCATTTTTGTAAGGGTGGCAATCAAACTATCTTAATATCCATACAGTATGTTTTTTCCTTTGGATAATTCTGTAAATAAGGTGTGGAAGGCTGATAAAATCTACTAAAGTGTTACAATCCAGTTTGCTCTTTTATTATGTCCCTAAATTCATGACAGTGAGATTTGGAAGAAGCCTAAATACAAATGTTCTGCCTACTGAAGTTTTTTTTTTTTTTAATCTGGATAGTAATTTTAAAAACCTGCAAGCAAAATGCAATATGCAGCTATTTAAATAGTTCTTTAGTTCTTAAAAATGTTACTTAGTTCTTAAAAATGGTACTTAAAAATAGTTCTTAAAAATGGTACTTTTAAAAATCACGTGATAGGGATTGGCTTCTGGATTTTGTCTTGCTTTTTCCCTAAACTATAAACATTTTCTGTTGTGAAATCAGGTCCAAGCCACCCAAGAGAGATGAAAAGGAGCGGAAGAGGCGCAGCCCATCACCCAGACCCACAAAAGTACACGTTGGAAGGCTCACTAGGAATGTGACCAAGGTAATGGCATGCTTGCCTGGAATGCCAAGCTTACATATCTTCTGTGGGCATTTGTTGGTGGCTTTCTTAAAGTCTCCGATTTTGTTGTTGTTGCTGGACTGCTGCCAAAATAACTCTTCTGGGAATTCTTGCTTTGTGTCCAAATGGATGAGTGAGGAAAACTTCATAAGAACCTCACTGAGTCAAATATAGTACAGGCTTCTGAGACTCTGTAGTGCTAAAAGGTTTGTCTGCCTTGTTGGAATGCCAGACCTGGTACTTTGCCTTACTATGAAGAAAACTGTCAAAGTCAGGACAGTAGCAGAAATGACCTGGGAGGCATTAAGAACATCTGGAGGTTCTTGAAGAGGGTCTGAAGAGAGAAGGTCTGGCAATGTAGTTTAAAGGTCTTCAGAGGTAAAAGTTCAGGGAGCTGAAAAAATGGTGTTTTTAAAAAGTACTGAGAATTGTAGCTAAGAGTTTCAGACTAAGGGCACGAGCCCGTTTTCATAAGGTCCCCAGGAGGGTTTTTAGCTAATTTAGTGCTGTGTATATCTTGAATTTACTGCTCTGTGCCAGCCAGACCTGGGCAGTGGTATATGAGTGGTAAGAGGCATATGGGACACGTACCGTAAGAGTGGTCCTGAAGTTCTGCTCTTTCTCTGCAGGATCACATCATGGAAATATTTTCCACTTACGGAAAGATTAAAATGATTGACATGCCAGTTGACAGGCTAAATCCACACCTCTCTAAAGGTTACGCTTACGTTGAGTTTGAGAACCCAGATGATGCTGAGAAAGCCCTGAAACACATGGATGGAGGTAGGTGTCAAATGTTGAAGGGAGGCTGGGTGCTTTTAAAAAAAATGTCTTTGTAACAGGTGGGCTTGGTCTGAAAATAAGTGAGAGATGGCGTAGCTTTTGGGTAGCTGATCTGAAATACTCTCATTCTGTTTTCAGCTTGAATGAGTTTGGCTTTTGTGTGATTTCAGGACAGTTCCATAAAAACTACAGAAACACTAAAACTGTTTTTTTTTTTTTGTTTGTTTTTCCAAAATAAAAACCAATAAAAATCTTTAAATTTCTAAAATCCTTCCCGATTAACATCTGAGGGGATATTTGATTTAGAAGTCCAGTGTGTAGGTGGACTTCATCAGCGTCAGTCTGGAGCGGGTGGTGGAAGTAGAGCTGTAGACAAAGCTTGTGACAGAGCTGGGAGTTGCAGCCATGTGGTCTGTAGATGTTGGTGCTGGAAAACGCTTGCATCACCCTACTTCTGTGATTTCATGCAAAGGCCAGATCGATGGTCAGGAGATCACCGCCACGGCTGTGCTGGCGCCACGACCTAGACCCCCTCCCAGACGCTTCAGCCCACCCAGGAGGATGCTGCCACCACCACCCATGTGGCGTAGGTCACCGCCTCGCATGAGGAGAAGGTGAGAGGTGACAATTTGTATTTCCTTCTCAGTGTAACAAGAGCGTATCACTGAAATACTCTGCGTGAGGACAGTTTCATCCCATTGGACTTGACCTGCCCTTCCGAGTGATGGTAACTCGCACCTTTTGGGCATCAGTTGAACCCAGGCTGTACTTGGGAAGTGCTTAGTGCTGGCAGTGACCTGCTGCCATCTGAACGCAGTCTGCTGGAAACATCAGATGCATCAGATGCTTTCCAGCCTGCTCCCTGGAGTCCCTTCCATGCAGTGCTTTGAGGTGAAGTGACACACAGTTGTGGCTGGGAGAATGCTTTTGGCAGCCTGCTCCAGCTGCTTGCTTTTTGGAAGTCCTTGCAGCTCTCTCCCTCATTTCTGTGCATGAGAACAAGGCCGCAAAGCAGCCTTCCCACATCAGGCGGCTGGAGTACACTGACCCCAGGGTGGGACCGGGCGCGTACACACCTGTTGTATGCTGCAGGCTCCGAAAGATTTACCTGAGTGCATCGAGGCAGCCCTTTCTCAGGATCTCGGTGAGCTCCTCTGTCATGGAAGCCTGCTGAAACTCTTGTAACCACTAAAAGCAATTCCTGATTGGAACCAGCTGATTGCTGAGTGGATAGATACCGGTTTAAAAGAGAACGTGGCACAAGATTCACTGCTCGTTAGTCCTCCATAAAAGACGCTTTTTACTGAGGTCATGGAAATGAGGGATTGGATGGTTTGTTTGCTTCCCTAGTCTGCCTTACCATCCTGTCAGGCTCTGTTAATGTTCTCTGGCAGGAACCTCGGTGTCGCACTGGTGGCTGTATAGATAATTGTAGTACTGAAGTTCTTGAAGCTCAACTGTTTCTTAGAGTGAGAATTCCCCTAAGAAATGGCCCTGTGGTTCTGTGTGACTTGGATAAACCCTTTCCCTGAACCTCACTGTACTTTAGGAGCTGAAGCTGACCTTTCACAGGGAGGAGAATCTGATGTAGAATGAACTTGAGTTTGTTTTGCTTGAGAGTAAATAAGAATCTTGTTTGTTCTTAGGATATTAAGTCTCTTTCAACTTCAGAAGCAGAGGGACAGTAGCTAGAACATTCCTGCTATAACAATCCTCTTTGAATTGCCTTTTTGCTCCCTGGCTGTACTTCATTGGAGCTCTTTCAGAGTGGCATTTATTTATTTATTTATTTATTTTGGAGGGGGACAGGGAGCATTGATTTGAAAAGGTGGTAGGCGAGCTGACAAACGACTGGAACCTGTTGTCCATGTCTCCTAACAAAAGCTTTCTTCATCCTTCTCTGCCAGGTCCCGATCTCCTAGGCGCAGATCCCCTGTCCGCCGGCGATCAAGATCCAGATCTCCTGGACGAAGGCGCCACCGCAGCCGCTCCAGCTCAAACTCTTCACGATAAAGCAAAAAGACTGGACAGCTTTTTATTTTTTAACTTAAATCCCATGTAACTAAATATTGTACCTTTTTTTATAATGGGTCTGGGTGAGGAGGGGGTAGAGGGGGAGAGAGAAAGAGAGAGAATCCTGGCAGTGAAAGTGATCTAAGAGGAGAAATTTCCAGTTCCTGGCCATTAGATAGCCTCTGTCGTGGGGCTTCTAGTTTCCTGGCATTGATTGAAATTGTTTCATAAAAAAAAAAGGCTTTGATTTTTTTAAAGGCTACAAAAACAGCATCTCCCAGATAAATGGGTGGGAAGATGTTGTAGCTTCTCTTTCTCCAGTTTAGCAGGCTGCTGCTTGATGATTTCCCAACGCTTAGCACGCTGTACAGACGAGCATGTAAATCTTGAGCTATTTTGGAAACCCTATAGAGTAGGACAGGGAGGCGTTCATCACTAGGATTTTCAGAGCAGCTGCAGTGCAGATAACCAGATCTGCCCGAGGCTTCAGTACCGAGCTGTTGCTGTGCTCGGGTGCTGGAGCGCTGAGAGTTCTGCGCGCCGAGCTCCCCCGTGAAGCCACTGCCAGGGGAACGCTGCAGACACGGTGCAGCCTGGCGAGGGGGTGCTGCAGGAAGGAAGCTGGAAACCCTTAGTGCAGGTTTGGAGCTGCTGCCCTGAGGGGTTCCTGCCGCCTTTCCTTGGGGTTTTGGGTGAAAGTTTCCCATCCGGCCCCCTGGGGAGCGGTGCCCCTCCAAGGCTCCGGGGGCTGCGCTGCTGCCCGGAGAGGCGCGGGACTCGCCGCCTCTTGTACAGTCGGTCCTAGCACGTTGCTGGTTTGTTTCGTTTCTGTTCCTGTCGTTGTTTTGTATGGTTTGTAGCGTTTGTAGCGGTGCGGGACGCGCCCAATAAAGCCGCAGGGCTCCGAGCTCCGCCCGCCTCCGCCTCGCTGCCTCTCTGCCTGGGGGGGGGGTTGGGGGGAGGGGGGCGCTGCGCCTTTAAGACCGGCGCGGGTTGTGCGTGTGACGTCACGCGGCGCGGCGCCGCCATTGGCTGCCCGCGAGCGGCGGCCGGAAGCGGGGCGCTGGGCGCCGCCATGGCGACGGCTGTGGAGAGCGCCCTGCGGGAGGCCCTGGCGGGGCCCGCGCCCGGGGCGGCGGCGCTGGGCGCGCTGCGGGACGCGCTGGCGGCGGCGGCGGGGGGGGGCGAGGCCGCCCTGGGGCCGCGCGAGCGGGAGCGCCTCGGGGCCCTGCTGCGCCGCCTGGCGGCCTCCGCGGCCGCGGGGCCCGAGGAGCCGGCGGGGCCCTGGCGGAGCTGCTTCGAGGAGGCGCCGCCCGGCCTCGCGCTCAGCGCCCTGCTCGCGGCCCTCGGCGAGCCTCGGGGGGCGGCCCCGCGGTCAGTGCGCCTGGGGGGGGGGGGGGGGGGCTGCGTCCCGCTTCGCGTTGCGCTGTCCCCTTCCAATGTCCCCGCTTTCTCCCCCCAGGGCCGGCGCCGGGCTGCGGGCGCTGCTGGAGGAGCTGGAGCGCCTGGTGCGGGGCCGGCTCCCGGCCGTGCTGGGCGAGCTGTGCCGGCAGCGGGGCTCGGCGGAGCTGGGGGCCGGCCTGCTGGGAGCCGTCGTGGCGCTGCCCGAGCGCCTCAGCAACGCGCTGCAGGGCGGGCACCCCCCCGCCGTCTTCCTCCCGCAGAATTACTTCCCGCTGCTGGCCGCAGCCATCCTCGAGGCGCTGCACGAGGTCGCCGCTGCCCTGAGAGGTGGGGGCGGAGGGAGGGCGGTGCGGCTGGGGCAGGGCTTCCACGGGCGGGTTTCACGCATGGATCCCTTTCCTGGCGTTTGAAATGCAGATAATGGGTGGTACAGAGCCTCCCCCTCACCTTCCAGGCTGAGGTTCCTCACACATAAGAGTATAAAGTACAAGGAGTGAGAAAGATGGCTCAGGCTGTTTAAAATCCTGATGATAGCGGCAGTCCTGTGAGCTGTTAAATGTCTTCATCCATTGCCAGAATTTAGCTCAATTAACGGTGTGGAAGTAAGCCTGCACGTGTAGCCAGCCCAACAGTGCTGAATGAGCCCATGGTTTTATCACCGTTGTGTTAAAGCGGGACTGAACTGCCTCAGGCTTCTCACTCCGCCTGTGTACAGATAATCCTGGGGACTTTTTGTTCTTGAAGGCAGGTGGTGGAGGGAGAAGAGAGCATGCCTCAAGAAGGGAATTAATCCATGCTTTCAGGCTTCAGCACCTGTAGAAGTGTGCCTGCTCTGGATGCTGCTGGTGGTGGTGATGTTGTGTTTGTGTCTCTTTTATCCCAGGTGGCTCGGATTGCTCAATATCTTCTCTTTCTCATGTTCTGGGGAAGGTCTGCGTTCGTGGGAGACAAAGTGAGTGTGTTACGATAACATCTGGGGGAGAGGGAAAGCCTGGTTTGCTGGGTTAGTGAGGAGGTGTGACTATGACAGTGATCACCAGAGGGAGCAGGAGGCTGTGGAGGTGATCCTGGGGCTTTAGGAGCTAGGCTGCTCTCCGCTTCCTGAGGTTGTTCAGCTACATATCTGCTAGATGCTGATGCTTTTTTATCAGCTCACGTGAGCGCAGTCTGCTTGGCTCTAAAATACTGTTGAGGCTTCTGGTCTTCTTGTGGTGCCGTTTGGGCCATGATTATGGGACGACCTTCTGGCACTTCTCATCCAGCGGTCTGAGAGCCTGCTGTGAATACCAACAAAAATCCCTCCCCGCCTGTAACACTCCCCTTACGTGACCAGCCTTCATTTGGGCCCGCCACAACTTTGAGGCCACAGTAGGAGTTAACAGGGCCTGGGGGAAGGAGAGATTTTCTGTCTGTTTACTCTGATGAGGAATACCTACAAGTTTCTTCGGCCTTAGGTTAGTTCTAACCACAGGAGAGATTCAGAATTATCTGCTGTATTTCTCCACCTGTAAGTATCCTTAACTAAGCAGGCTGGCCCTGAGCTCCATCGCGCCAATCCATGCATTTACCTCTTAGCCCAACCGTCCTGTCCATGTATTTACCTCTTTTTCTCTCTTCTACTTCAGAAGAAATTCTGAGTGTTTTGGTGCCCCGCCTCGCGGAGCTCACCAGGTCGGACTGCATCTGGCAAAGGATTTGTTGGCGCCTGGTTGAGTGTGTGCCAGACCGCTGCATGGAGGCCGTGGTCCTTGGTTTTGTTGAGAGAGCACCAGGGTAAGAACTCTGTTTTCTTTCCTGATCCTGAGCACAGGCTGCAGCTTTCTCACAAATAGTTGCAGAGGCTGTTTCTGAGAGATGCTGGCATGTGTGTATGGGGATAAAGGAGCAGCCTGATTGTTCCCCCTTGGGTAGAACCTGCGCTATTCTGTAAAGGTCTGGGCCATGACATGGAGTGAAAAAAATCACAGACTGGCTCTTAATGTTTAAAGGTGTTTTAGTGATTCCTAGCTTTTGACTTCTTTGCAATAAGCTGCTGACAGAATTCCATAGGAGTGGAGACAGCGTGACAGTAACTCCAGGGCTTCCTAACGTTTTGCTGTTGACTTGTCTTGCCAGGGCAGATGTCTTGTCTAGGCTGCTGGGGAACCTGGTTGTGAAAAACAAGCACGCTCAGTTTGTTGTGACGCAGAAGTTCCTCCTCTTGCAGTACGGCTACACGGTGAGGGCTGCATTGAACAGCTGCCTGCCCTTCCCAGAGTGCTGATCTGGTGGCTTTGAGGCTTATTCTCTGGACTGTTTCTGTGCTGTGTTTGTCTGCTCTTGGTGGTACAAATACTGATTCCGCTCTTGGTTTTCCATGTTTCATCAGCAGTTTCATGTGATGCACTTCTTTTTTTTTTTTAATTTGCGGAGTCTTCAGTCTCTGAATATTATCAACCAGTGCCTCACACTTAAAAGTTCAACACGCTGTGCATTGCTGGATGACAGCTCTGTTCCCAGTTAATGAAAACCGTGGGTCTTGCTTTACAGACTGCAGTGCTACAGAATCTCCTTGGCTACCTGTCCCTGGACAGCCTTCGGCGTGCCTTATTGATCAAAGTAAGGTTAAGTCACGTTTCTGGTGATGTATCTGCTGGAAAAAATGCTGATGTGAGTGGGTGTCTGCGTGGTGGAGAATTAGGGTGCTTCTCTAAGTCTCTTCTGCTCCTGTTCATGAGAGTGAAGGAGGCCCTACAGCACCGACTGGTGCAGAACAAATGAATTGTGATAGACTAGGCAAGGACTCTCTGCACTCTGATGTTAGTTTTTCACATTTAATTGGCAAATTGCCTTCCCAGCAGCAAAACTAATGATGCCTGGATTCCTGCGAGGGTCCTACATGCTCGGTCCTTCTCAGCTTTCTCCTTCATCCCCTGGCTGCGTGGCAAACGGCAGAAAGCGCTGAAGTTGGCTGAGAGCAGTCCATGCAGAATGGTTCATGCTTTGGAAGCTTTATCTACCTTTGCTTCAGCAGGGATGCAGATCTTTTCCCTCTCCAAGTCAGCAGTTTAATGGAACTTCTAGGAAGTTGTTATCTCTGGAAATTGCTACAGATTTGTAATAGTGATTTTTTGATATATTCCCCTTCCCCCCCCCCCCATCAAAGGTTCAAAAATCTGCGAGTCCTGGCAGCTATTTAGACTTTGAAGGTTGGACTAAAAGCATTATGTAAACAGTATAGCACTGGTTTTTGATAAATGGTATGCAAAACAATACATGTTATTATGAGAAACCAACATACTTCTAACTTTTAAGCAAAAAACATTATTTTAACAAGGTATTAAAGGGAGGTGGTACGGACTTCTTAGTTGGCCAAGCACAATGTCATTTTGGGCCCTGAAATACCAAGTTAGCTCCATTGGCGGGGAGAGTAATTACCACTGGGAAAGCGTGAAGGCCAAAGGACCATCATAAATTTCATGTGCTGTATGAAAGCTTGAGTGTTCCTTCAGAAAGGAAATTATGTATGGAAACGATCTGTTTCAAGCCAATTTGGGCAAACAAAGTTGTTTATCCTCTGATTCAGGTGCTGCAAGAACTCTTGGAGACGTGGAGCAGTAGCAGTGCTGTGAAACACTCCCCACCTGAGCAGCAGGAATATATTAGCAAGGCCATCCTCATCTGCCTCTCGCATCTGAAGGATTCTGAAATAGAGAGCTGCAGACAAGGTGAGGTGGCAGGAGAAGCAGGGCATAGTTGTGCTTCACAGAAAAATGGACTGTTGAGGAGGAAAAGATCTCGTTTTGATGCACCGGCTGTCAAAATTGGCCGAACTTCCATTTTGTTGGGGTGGGGAGTGCACCAAGAATAAAAAGCTGTTTGGTTAGGCTCTGTCCTCTGTTCTGCTGCCCTTGGTGGGGTCACTGGCTGGGCGGGTGGGGATGGGGAGTTGCAGGCAGGGGCTGTCTGCTCGGGATTTATGTCGTGCATAGCGGAGTGGAGTCACAGAATGGCTTGGGTTGGAAAGGACCTGAAAGACCACCCAGTTTCATCCCCTGCCGTGGGCAGGGACACCTCCCACTAAGTCAGGGTGCCCAGGACCCCATCCAACCTGGCCTTGAACACCTCTGGGGATGGGGCATCCGCAGCTGCTCTGGGCAGCCTGTGCCTCAGCACCCTCTGAAGATCTTCCTCTTACCCTCTAATCTAAACTTACCCTCTTTTAGCTTAAAACCTTTCCTCCTTGTCCTGTCATTATCTGACTGAGCAAAAATACACTCTCTTTTTTATAAAGCCCCCTTTAAGTACTAAAAGGCTGCAGTAAGGTCACCCCACAGCCTTTTCTTCTAGAGGCTGAACAGCCCCAGCTCTCAGCCTGGCCCCATAGGAGAGGTGCTCCAGCCCTCGAAAAAGTAAATACTCCAAATTTAGAATATTCTTGTAATATTTTGTTGACTTTCCATCCTGTGAAAAAGCATGTTTTTATTCTGTTGGTGCTGAAGGGAAAGGCCCTTTTTAGCTTTCTACCCGTTGTTGGGTGGTGAGTGGCTAATGTTGCCCTCTTATGGAACTGGTATGAAGATGCGTGTTTTTTTTCTGACTTTGTTTCATGTGCTATTTATTTTTTCAGAGCTTCTTACAAGCATGATGGAGGGTGTGAAATGTCACTTGGATAGCAGCCTGCCACAGATCCGGCGCCTGGGAATGATTGTGGCAGAGAGCATTAGTTCAAAAATAAACACCGATGGGCCTGTCCTGAAGTTTCAGGTGAGGGCTATGATGAAATTTTTCTTTGGTGTGCAAGGTATAGAGGAAATACGAGCTTTAAAGCGGGTGATCTGGGGCATTACAGTGAGTTCTAACACTATCTGGAAATAAAGAGAGGCAGCAACAGGGTGTCTGCTCACAAAAAACACTTGCATAGAAAACAAATGCATGTGTGAGAGTGGCCTTAGGGGTGTATTCTGATGGCAAAGCTTAGGGCAAACTGTTAATTAATAATGGAGTGCTAGAGATTTATCACTGCATGAGGTTCTGATCTATGGAAGTTAAGAGGGAACTTCACACCTAAACCAGGGGTGAGCATGCAGTCCCTGCAATGGTAGGAACATCTCTGAGTTGAGATTCTCAAGATAAACATGGGGATTTTTGCTGTGCTGTTAGTAGTAGGGTTTGTAAGAATTATGTGATAAAAGCTGCATCCTTTCTTTAAAAATCTGCATCATCCATCATGTTGCGTAGCCAGTTATTAAACGTTTTAAAGATTGTAAATGACATTCAGACAAGGTCTGACCAAGTACTACCATTAAATGTAGGGATAAAGATTACATATGGTACAGATCACCGTGCAGCATCTTACATTACTGCTGGCTGGACAGTGATTGAAACAAATAGGATTGGTGTGTGTTGTCTGTTCTGATTCAGTCCTCATTTGTACACTGCAGAAGGGTCAGATGTTGAATGCTGGTCGTGCTTGCAATCTTAAAGTAACGGTTCTTCTGAATGTCTAGTACGAAGAAGATGATGAAGCAAGAGAACTGAAGTCCCTTCTGGTGCAGGCTCCGTCGTTCTGTGTCCCAAGTGTCCCAGACGACAGGTAAGATATTGCTACTCTTCATTTCCATGCCTTTTAAGTAGCAAATACCAAAAAACATACTGGGGAACTTGGCAAGTTATATTACCCACCCACCAGCCCAGCCCCGATGTTGATTATTTGCAGAGTCTACATCTGGAAAAGATGCGGTGTCCCATTTTTACCTTTTTTCTGCTCCTCGTGACTTTGTCTATGGTTATCTTCCCTCACTTGTCTCTTCCGGACTGAAGAGTCCTCATCTGTCCAGTCATTCCTTGTATCCTCACAAAGGATTAGAATGCGCCTTATTCTTATAATGCAGTATAATTATTTGAAATTCATAATTGAAATGGTAGCATATATTAAAATTGCCTGTTTGATAGCCACACATGGTGAAACCATGCTGCAGTTCCCAGGGGTCTTGTGTTCTCCTGAGTAGAACTGAACGGTTCTGCCTCCTGGGACTTTGTTCTTTATGAAGGCTGAGCTAAGTGGGAGACTGCAGTAGAAGTAATTACCTGCCATTCTACTGAGACAGCAAGGGCTGGTGGTGTGGGTGGTTTTTTGCTCATGAATAGGGACTATTAATCTTGCTGGTTTTAATGCTTCTTGTTGCTCACAGCAGAAAGGAGAAAGCAGATGCTGCACTGCCATCAGCATCGGAAAGTAACGGAAAATCCCATACAGCAGCAGCCCACGTGGTGTCAGATGAGGAGTCGGATACTGAGCTTGACAGGTATGGGGACAAGAAGCTGATAGGAAATGGAACAGGGAGTGGTTGGTTCTTTAGGGAAGACTTGGAGAGAAGGGAGCTATTGGTTGCTGCTTACCTCGGTGATCTTGTGCTTTCTGACCAGAATGCGGGAGCAGAGCTGGTTCAGCTGAGTAGGATGTTGTGCATGACTGCATGCAAGTATGTTAATCAATAACTGGAGCAAAGCCGTTGTCGTGTACAATTGTGATATTTATTCCATTTGACTGACCTAATATACTTTTTTTCTGGAATTATCAGTGTATCTACCCACTTAGTTAGCGGGCTTGTATTGTCCTATCACTTCACCAATACATAAAGAAATCTTAAAAACTGGCTTCTTGCCTCTGGGTCACCTGATTACTTCTGCGCTCGACCAAGAGATCCAGTTCCAGAGCTGGTTACAGGACTGCTCTTTCGCTGGGATTCAGAGCAATTCATAGAACTCCCTAAGGAACTCTTCTAGCCTCAGCTTCAGCAGTGCTGCTGGATTATGCAAGAGTGGCGGTGTTACAGTACTGCCTGTACTGATGCTTTTGCATTTTTTTGTGTGGATAGCTGAGGGAAGGAGAACAGCTGTACCCCGTAAGCTAACTCCTGCCTTTATTTCTTTTACAGTGATGATGATCTTACTCCTTATGACATGTCAGAGGACAAAGAACTAAAGACTAAGGCTCCGGTGTATATTCGAGACTGTATTGAAGGTAGGAGATCGTGGGCTGAGTTTTCATCTGCTTCTTACTGTTCTGGGGAGAGTGGTCTCTTTAGGTTTTTCTTTGTTCTGAGCTAATTTGAAGAAGGTCAGAATTAATGAATTGAAACTCTCAATTTGTAGTATTTCAGTTATCTGGACTCCAGTGCTAAACCATCACTTCTGAGTAATTTGTGTAGTTCCTAATGCTGCTCCTGTGCAGGGTCAATGATACTTTCCTATAAAAGGACAGAATACTGTCAGAAGAAAGTTGGGGTATACACCCAAGCAGAACAATTCTATTAATAATTTCTGTTTCTTTTGTCCTTCAGTCCTGACAGGATCTGAAGATGTGGACAAATGGGAAGCTACAGTCAAGGCTCTTGAGAGCTTGGTTCGAAAGAATCCAGCAGCAACAAGAGAGGTGAAGTAGTCTGAGCTAACAGTTACTGGTGGGCTCCAACACAAGGTTATCCTTTCGCCCTTGTGAGGAGGCTAAATGTGCCAACAGAGCAGCCAGCAGAGCTGTGTGTACCTGAACTTAGAGCTTTCAACTTGGGAAGGGAAATAGAAGGAAATAGTTACTTTGCAAGCAGTTTGCTAGGCTAGAGAGCACAAAGGAGCAAAGAAGCAGGCAAGTGTTCTGACAGCAGCGTGGCATCTAGCAGCTCCAGCACTGAAAATGAAGTGAGTTTGCAAGTAGAGCTCACCAGTATCTCGAGGCAGCGGAGCAAGCTCCGTGCCTTGTGCTGAGCAGAAAAAAATTAAGAAAGAAAATTTACAGGGGAGGCATGAATCCCACAGACAAAATGATTTTAATTTTGGATGTAATTTTGATATTGAATTGAAATTGAATTGTTATTTCCCAACAAAAGGGGGGATAAAGTCAAACAGACTTCCCTATTTGCTTGTAGAAGTGTACTTCCTGAGGGAGTAGGTGGATTGTACTGATCAAGACAAAAAGCTTTTATGAGAGGAACTTAGGACTGGTTTGATTGCTCACCACTACCTGTTAGTAAACAGCTGAAGATGGGATTTGTAGTGCCAGCGGTAGGTGCCTCGGCCAGCCGAGAGAGGGAAGGGCTGTAGTATGGTAAGGGACTGGGTGGACGTTGCGTGTGCTACAGTGCCCTTTAACCCACAAATTTCAGTGATAGGTTTTCATGTCTTATGATGTTTACCATTTGTCCAAAAAGCCAAAGTGAAATGTGAATGTGGACAGAGAAATCAGCCTAAGGGGTTGATACATGTTTTGAGAAATCTGTCTTGATGGCATTTATCTTGATACCTTTTCTCTCCCTCATATGCGAAGGGCAGGATGTTGTTGCCTGTATTCTGTTCCCTCATTTTCTTTACTTAAGTATTAGAAATGGAAAGTGGACTCTGCTCTGTAAATCCTGTGAGAAAGAAAACACCTGCAGTGACTTGGTTCCTTTTTTTTTTTTTTTTCTTATTTTGAGCAGGTTAGCGTGGAGTTGGCAAAAATACTACTGCATCTGGAGGAGAAGACCTGCATTGAAGGCTTTGCAGAGCTCCGTCAGAGGGCCCAAGTAGCTGTTCTAACCGTGGATCCAATACCTGTTAGTCTCTCTTACTTCTTCCCTTTTTCAGTTGAGGCACAGGGAAAAATTTAAGCAGGTGAAGTCTCTTATCTTTGTAGAAGCAGCTATCAGTGTGGTAGGACAGCTGGCTGATGTCTGACAGCACTTACACAGAGATGGGCTGTATACTGAAGAATCTGCAATGGATGGCAGACAACGGGAAAGAAAAACTCAGTCAAAAGCCATAGCAGACTGGGAGAGATTTGGTATATGGATAAATCATATCTAAATTGCCTTGTCTGGTATAAGGACTTGTTGTGCTGAAGGGAGATTGCTTCACATAGAATGAAGCTGAGGCACACAGTCTCTAAAAGATTTGACCGCTGTTTGTAATCAGCTGCCATAACGTTTGGATGCCTCTGCATAGGAGGGAGAGAAGGATCACAAAATCCCTTTTGTTGTTTACTTCCTTTGGGAGAATCTAGAAGCGTGTCTGAATTTCCCCCATTCATACAGTGTTT
Organism: Aythya marila; assembly: GCF_965140915.1. Lineage (NCBI taxonomy): Eukaryota > Metazoa > Chordata > Aves > Anseriformes > Anatidae > Aythya > Aythya marila. Next base: position 4,502,612 of record NC_139056.1, on the reverse strand, counting down.
CTCTTCCCTTGTCTTGGAGGCTTGTTGTTAACTAACAGGGAGCAGAACTTTGTCTGAAATGGAGAATTTAGAATTTTCAGAATTAGGGGAAAGGCTGTTTACTGGGTTTGTGTTCACCGCTTCTTGATTTTTTCTGTCCAGGTAGCACAGTACTTGACCTCCCAGTTCTACTCCCTGAACTACAGTCTGCGTCAGCGCATGGATATTCTTGATGTAAGTGTTCATCTCCTTGCTTCTTGTTTTCATTGTGGCTTTGTTGCACCAGTGCAGTGTCCCTAAGATGTAAAGGTGTTAACCTGTATGCCTTGTAGGAACAGGTGAGGAGGAAGCTCAAGCGTAGGAATCTGTTATGTTAGCATTTATGCCTGGCATTCCCCTCTTGTTCTTAACCCTGCTACACTCAATTAGACAGCAGTCCTCGCCCACACAATGCAGTGTGTGATGGTCTATTGCCTAACGGCAGCTGCTGTTTCCTAATGTGTCATCAGTCTGTGATCTCTTCACTTTCTGAAAGACAGCAACCTGCTTGTGGCTCCTTCCACATCATGTCACTTACTGTGTCTGAAAAAGGAGCCCCTGCTCTGTTTCAGAGTTCAGTGACTGAGCTGTTGACCAAATACCTCGGAGTCAGTTGATGGGGTTCAGGCACTCACCCTGTTTTCTTAATTCTAGAACCATTGTGCCTTTCTGCCTTGCTGTTCTGATGGTTTGGGTGCAGGTTAGCTGTTGTTGTTGCCTTGTACAGGGATTATTCCCTTTTAACAGAACATTCCTTTTTTTCCCTCTAGGTATTGGTTTTGGCAGCTCGGGAACTGTCCTCTCCCAAGGTTCATGGGAAGACCAAGCATGTCGAGAAGCCTTGTGTCCAGCTCCTTCCTGCAAGTGACAGCTCTAAGGACTGGAGAAGAATTGTTGATGAGAGGATCAAAAGCAAGACTAGGAGGTTTGCTAAGGTGAGACCAGGGCAGAAACAAACTTGTGTCAAATTCAGCAAACATATGGACTGGATGACTTGCTGTAGTTCTGTCTGGAAAGAGCAAAATACCTGTGAAATTGGGTTCAATCCAGAGGCAAGACTGGGTAACTTAAAATATCAGTTTCACTTCAGTCTGGCTTTTTTTTTTTTTTTTTTTTTTTGCATGGGAAGTACCAAATCCCATAGTCCTTTCCCAGCAGGAAATAAACCTTGAACTCCTTCCCTCACACTGAGGGATGGCTGTGTCTGTTCTGTGCTTGTTCTGAGCTTGTCTGGCCACTGCAGGGAGCTCTTAACTGCACCTCACAGATTCCACGCCATCCTCCTTCAGACTGGACTGTCTCAGGCTTCTCCTTTTCAGGGAGATGAACTGATGCCAGTTTCACAGGTCCTAGAGGAGTTGCTTTCCAAAACTCCTCTACACCTTGAATGTTCTTGGTTTTAATATGTAACCCAGCAGTACTGAGATACATTGTACTGAAATATTTAGATGTGTGAGAGGATCTTAAGTGGGAAGTGAGGTGACTGGTGTGGAAACTAGCAGTCAGAGGGGTACAGGTAAGCAGTAGTTGACAGTGTGTTGGTTGCAGTGGATGAATGTACAACAGTTGGATATTACATCTTGTGTCTACATTTTTCTCTTGGACAGGGCCCATCTCAAGTGCAAGTAGCTTCTGGCCCAAATGAATTCAATTCTGTTGCTGGGCACTTCTTTTTTCCATTGCTCCAGAACTTTGACAGGTGAGTGAACACGTTGGGATGTTGTTTGGCAACAGCAAGAGTGAGCCTTTCTGCTTGTCTGAGAGCAGCAGGGTAAAGCCCAGAACCTGTGTGGGAGTCCTGTGACACCCTGCTGATGCCTGGCTCATTGATCAAGCTCAGAGAGGACGATTTTGTGCTCTCGGACTTAGCCTATGAAGTTTTCTTGGACAGGACCCTGCAGTAAGTGAATACATCCTACTAAGCATAACCTGTCGGCTGGTACATAGGGGGGTGAATTTGGCAGTACCAAACAGCATTTTGGCTGACCATGGGGAGTTCAAACACAGCCACAGCACTCAGACTGTAGTCTTTAATAGAAGTTACCTGCCTCAGTTTTCGTCTTGTCACATGGATTGATCCTTGTGGCTGTGTTATAGTGCATAGGACACATTTTACTCTCAAGTTTACCTAAGGGAGAATCAGTAACTGATGCCATAAGTGTCCAGATTCTTGTAATATCTGTCTGAATGGTTTGTTTGTCGTATGGCAGCAGTGCTAGCTTTTGCATGCAGTTGCTTCCACGTAAAGCTAGCCTGTTGGTAGGGCTCGTGATCTCTGCTGTAGGGGATGTTACTGGTGTGGGATCAAGCAGCCCATGTTGAAATGGGAATGACTGCATAACTTTTTTTAGGGATTCAGACTTGTATGAGACAGTTTGCTCTGCACAGCCACCTTGACCATTCCAAAGATTCAGCCCTGTCACTGCCACAGGACCGTTTATCTTCTGCTTGCAGGCCTTTATCAACTTTTGATCTCCTGGGGGAAGATCACTTTGTCCTTGGAAGACTGGTCCACACATTAGCAGTCCTGCTGTACCTGGCTGTCAACACTATGGTAAGAAAGGCTGAATGGGCTTTCAGGCAGCAGGACTGACATCTAGCCTGGGAACTTGGGGGTGCATCCTGGGGCCTGCTACACATAGACTGGCAGTAAATTTGAGTCATGTGCTGAAAAGTCCCTAAAAGGGCTGAAAGGAGATATGGGATTCAGACATCCCTGCACCTTTTTCTGCTGCTTCTGATAGTTTTTCTTCCAACTTCTGTGGGAAGTTGGACATACCTTTACTATTCACTGCTTCAGTTTCCTCATCTATAAAATAGCTGGTTGTAACCTTGATCACAGCAGTATACATCAAGGCCCAGATCTTGAGGGTGGTGTGAATGTGAAGGTATTCAGTGTTTGTGTCATCATCCTGTTTTACAGGCAGTTACTGCAATGGGAAAGGCACTGATGGAGTTCGTTTGGGCTCTGCGTTTCCACACTGACTCGTGAGTTGTAGTTGTGTGCTTTTGTTCTCAAAGATCCCCTGTGAGTAAGCATCCAGCCACAACCTCTCCTTGTCCATGACCACCACCTGGCTGAGAATGTCAATGATTTAATCTATTCTTATTTATGCTTACCTCTGGTCTGGTGTTCTTATGACTGAGCATTGCAAGAGCATGTAATGAAAATATTGCTTTAATGTCAGACCAACATAGGAACTTTGCTAATGTCTTCTGGTGTTGAGATACAGTCATTACCTCCAAAAAGCGCGACAGATTTTTCTCCTTCAACTATTCTTGTGATGTTTTCAGCTATTTCAACTGAGGAAGCTGAAAAAAATAGATTCAATTCCTGCATGTGACTTGGAAAGAAATTAAGATGTAGCTAAAATGCTGTAAACATCCAGCTGCTGTTTTAACCTCGCACTATTGCAGGTCCCTGAGTTATGCTGGGCTCCCTGAGACACGGCAGGGGCTCTGTATGTGCGTGCCGTGCCAGCTGGTGCATGGTTGCACTCCTAGTCAGTATGAACACAGCAATGGTTATAAGAGATAGTGGAAGCTGGAGAACCCTGGAGGTGAGGAATAATAAGTAAATCAAGGTAGAGCAAGAAGCTGAAGGTTTTAACTAGTTTGGTCTTTCTCCAACAGGTATGTGCGTCAGGGTCTTTTATCCTGTATCTCCTCTATGCTGCTCAGTGTCCCTGCGGAGCATCTTCTGAACAACATGACAGAAGAGCTTTTGGAGACTCAGTCCTGGCTGGGAGGTAGGATGTCATGGTGTAAGCCAATGTTTTTCTGGCTAGTGCTGCAGTTTGCATGCAACATCTCTTTAAAATTGTAACTGTAACAATTATGTCCTCGTGCTGTGCTCCTCAGGCTTGCATGATAAACAGATTTATTGCTTGATCATAAGTCTAGGACAAATAGCAGACCACACTCTGTGCTGTAGACACGTTGCAGAGGTATCTAAAGTATAAGCTGAGAGATGCTTATGGCATTTCGAAGTGTGACTGTCCTCAAAGTTTGAAACGGTTGCCAAGCAAATATCCCAAAATACACCATGTGCTCCCTTTCTAAGCCTCCAACCACCCAGCTCCTGAAGCTGCAGAACACGCTGTCATATTGCATGTTTGTTGTGGCTTAGCCCTGGCAGGCAGCTCAGCACCACACCACCGCTCGCTCACTCTTCCCAGCTGGGACAGGGGAGAGAATCCCAGCTTCTGCTGTGCCCCCAGCCTACTTGCTGGCAGGGCAGCGTAAAAAGCAGAAAAGTCTGTGGCTCTTGTAAGCACTGTTCTGCAACAACTAAACCATCAGTGTGTAGCACCACTATTTTTATTTAAAATAAGAAAAAAATACAGAGCATTGTGTGAGCCTCTTCAAAGAAAATTAACTATACACTAGCCCAAACCATGCCTGTTGCATCCAGGCAGTGACTGACTGGCAGTAACATACAAGACTTGTTTTAAGCTGTGTGCACAGAAGATGGGTTTCCTTAGTGCTAATAACAAAAGGAAGAAGAGCATGGCACCATCTCCTAACATCCTACTGCTGCTGAACAGCCTATGACAGAGAGCAAATGACTCGGTTTGTATTGATGTGAGATGCACCGTGTGCAGGCTGCAGTTTTGCTGGGTTGTGCTAAGCTGGGACTGCACATACTTGTGATTGTGTATGGCAGCGTGCTGCAAGTACAAGAGGAAATAATGCTGTGTGCTTTGTGCCTCTGAAGCCTCCACTGTATTCTGAGTGGCCCTCATGTGACTCCCCGGGTTGGTTTCCTTCACCATTCTCACTCTTGGTGAGTTGGCTTCCCCCAGGGAGCAGGCAGGAAGCAACACTGACACAGGCGGCCTCTGATCCTTGCACGTTGTGGAGCTCTGTGTCCTTTAAGAGGAAGAGAGCTGCCTTGTGGGGCCAAAAGCTTTACTTTTCCCATGACATGCAGTGTGCTCTGAAGCATCTGTTTGTCTTTGTTGTTAACCACTGCTATTAGCAAGTAAAGACTTTTGAGGAAGGCTGTGACCACCTCTTCTAAACGAGGGTCTGTGTAGCCTGCTTTTAATGGGTTACTTTTGGAAGAAGGAGGACAGAGCTAGCAGCATCTCTTATGCCTGTAGGAAGTGTAACTGTTTTTTAATGTGGGGCTGTTGCATGAAAATTGTGTGATGGATCCTGGTGGGAATGAATAAGCTGAGAGGTGTGTGCATACCAGGGAAAGGGAAGCTCAGAAATGTTAAAGAATGCACTTGGCTCTGCATCTGGTCAGATACGATTAAAGTGTATTTTAAAACCTACGTATCCTTCTAGAGCTGCTTCCTGAAACAACTTCTGGGGCTGTGGCTTTGCTGTTTGTTGTAAGATTGTTGGTAAAACACTATCACAGGGAGGTACTGGGCTCTTGCTGCTCCAGTAGCCGAGGTCAGTCGAGACCTGCTTTTGTGACTGAGTCACGGTTTTGGGCTAGCAGACTTGCTGTTCCAGACAAGATTTGAAAGAAGAAGCAACATCTGTTAGGTCTGCTGTTATAGCAGGGAAAAATGACAAGCTGTCATGCATGCAAGCCTTCTACTATTATGCCTAACAGCTGGGAGAAGTCACAGCTTTGGGTTTCAGCTTAGAGCTTGTGCATTTCTCCTATGGCTAAAACACAAATTGGGACTGGAGAATATTCTCCCTGCTGCATGTGGCAGAAATCTCTACCTCTGCTCCAGCTTGTAATTACCTCCCAGCCTGTGCAGATGGCTGTCGTTCATAGCAGGAATAACTGGTCCTGCTCTACAGAGTTGGGGCTGGAACTAGAACTGTTTCCCTTTAGAAAGTGTTCGCAGAATGGTGTAAGAAGTTTCGGGTGCTGTCACAGTAGTCCCGTTAGTGGCTGCTTTGGGACATTTCAGCTGTAGAGAGAAGCTACCTACAACTGAGCAGCCTAACTGTTCCTGGGCGGGGAGGAGGGGAACACCTAAGCATTTCTAGGAAACGGTTCCTTCAAAGGCAGCTGCTGAGGAATTGAGGGAATTCCCCACCCCTTGAAAGTGCTGTCATGGGTAAGCTGCTCTTATGGAAGAACCTGAATGTATTCTAGTGCCCAGTGCCTCCCTTTCGGTGGCAGCAATTCAAGGTCTGTACTCATGCAGTTAGAAGCAGTGCCAACAGCAGGCTCTTAGCTTACAAGCTTGTAGTAACCTGTCTTGTAGCCTTCCCCTTTTTGCTTCTGTAGAGGGAGTTTGGAAACACCATAATGAAGCTCTCCCTGAGTTTATAAATAGCTCTACTCAATCTGAATGAGTCATGTGTTTGGGCTGACAGTGCTGGGCTCTGAGCGCGCTGCTTGTGCGTACAGGATATCCTTACACAGGCTCTCAGCTCTTCCAGGCTCCCCCTGCTCAGACATCCTGCGTGCATCCTGGTTTTTACTTTGCAGGCCTAGTAAGGGCCCCTGAAATAACAGCTGCTTGAAGCAGCTTAATCCCCTCCCTTACATGCTGCAGAAAGTGTAAGAGACTGACTCGTTTATCAGAAGCACAACTGAAAACGTGTGGAAGCTCAGGGCCTGCTTCTTTCTTTCCTCCAGTCAAGCGTGCTGTGACCATGGGTTTCGGGAGGGAGCACTGAGCATTTGTTCAGGCTGTAGGAACCGGGAGCATGGAGACATCAGGGGTTTGAATAAGTTGATTTCTAATTGTAAACTGCATTCATGCTAGCAGGTCAGCTGTAGAATAGCTCGAGGGCACAAATATAAATTCTGGCATGGAGGATTTCTTCTGATGTTTCATTTAGCGCTGTTCTGTGGTGGTAACTGATACAGTACAAACATGTTAGGTAAAAGTCTGTTTTTACACCGATTTTCTGATTTACAGTGGCTTCTTCTTTTACAGATGTGGTAGAAAAAGATCCAGATGGGGACTGCAGGAGGCTGGCCTTGCAGAACTTGCTCCTAATGGAGAACCTGAAAAAGAAACTCAACAAAACTGTCCCTTCCTAGCTGAAGGGTAACAGAAATGACTTTACCTCATACTCTTGCCAGCTGGATGTATGTAGGCACTGCTGGGGCCTCTTCAACAGTCACCTGGCTGGAGAAGAGGAAGAAGGGGGAAGGGTGCAGAGCTGTACGCCAGCGAACCTGACTTGACATCTGGACTTTGTAGTGGAGGCCAACTTAGTGAGCTACTGCTATCCGGTACGGAGTGTACAGATGCAGGAAGGTAGGCTAGCACTGCCATCCTCTCCACACCTCCCCCAGCCCCCACCCCCAGCTATTTATAACCTTGGCAAGTTTGAGTCCTCTGCTAAAAATACAGGGAAGAGCTCATAGCTGACTTCTTGTCAGAAAAACAGGGCTGGAAACAGCCACTTACCTCCCAGGGCTGTGACATACCTATAAAAAAAAAAAACAAACTCCCATGTCTTCTGGCAGCATTTGGTGGAATAGTTAGAGGTCTGCTGTTTGAAGCACAGGGTAGTGTGGTGTCAGCAATGACACTGCAGCAGCTGAGATATAAGCGTGGAAAAGCTGCAGTGAAGTTTGAAAAAATGTGCCAAATGTTAAAAGTTTGAGTTCGAGCTGTACTGGAGTTACAAAGTAAGAATCCTTTTGCTGTAATATTAGTACAGAAAGAAGGTGGTATTAAAGTGTAACTAAGGCTCAGATTTTGATCTCAAAAGGTCTAATCTGCATGGCCCTATATTTTTAATAAAGCTTTGGGGAGGGGAAGTCTCCCTCTCTTCTGCAGTATGGGAGTAGTTTGACGTTTGACCAAGCTCCTAGCCAAGCAGGCCAGAGATTCTGCCTTCTAATGAAAGATAAATATGTTAGCACCTCAGCAGACCAAAGCTGTACTTGAAAATTGTCAGCTCAGGAATTCTTACCTCCACTCTTTTCTGGACTTGAACAAGACTGAAGTTACAATACACATCTCTCTCTCTTTTTTCCCTTCAGGTTTATTAAAATACTAAAACTAGATTAAGAACAGGGTCTATATACCCAGCTCTTTGTATGTAGTGTTTGAAATGATACATAATTTCAGTAATGTTGCTTGTACAGTCAAGCAGAAAAAAATAAATTTCTTGGTAATAACCAAAAAGTCTGTCTGCAGCAGTGGGTTGACTGGTGTGACCCCTAATGAGGACAGAATAAAGTGTTAAAGTCTTTGGTAAGTACAAATTATCAGGGATCCTCCACTTCCTCAGCCACCTCTTCTTCCACTTCCTTGGTCTCCATGCTGCTGTGGTGACTTTGCTCTGGAAACAGGCTTTGGTTTATGGGAATGCCTACTCCTCTGTGAACTGCCTCGATGGTCTGCTGATTGACATAGTAAGTCAGGTTTGTGCATGGAATTCTTTTCCGCATCTCTTCCAGATACTGGTAAGCCTAAAGAAAAACACAGATTACTGTTACAGGTGTGTGGGGGTGTACTGCTTCTACAAATTCCAACAAAAGTGTAAAAAGCATCTGCCTCGAGTGCTTAGCTGATGAGCTCTTGAACTGATGGAGTTCACTGGTGGAAAGGAGCTAACACTAGGTCAGAACAATTCAGCATTTGATACCATGAAGCCTTTGCACAGGGGCTTGTCAATTCTATCTTCTTCAGTATAAGAAAGAATAGGTCTCAAAGGCTGGTTTTACATTCTCCTGCTAGCTGAAGCACTGTCAAAACAACACGTTGCAAGTAAGGTTAATCAGTACAGCTGGAGAAACGAGCAGTTGGCATCCTTCTGTTCCATAGTACCAGCAGACTATGTTTTAGTCCAAACCCTGGTGCATGTCATAGAATTTTCCAGGTTGGAAGGGACTCATGAGGCTCACAGAGCGGGGCCAGAGGAGGGCCACAAAGTTGATTAGAGGGCTGGAGCACCTCTCTTACAAAGAACAGCTGAGAGATCTGGGGGTGTTCAGCCTGGAGAAGAGAAGGCTCCAGGGAGACCTCATTGCAGCTTTTCAATAGTTAAAGGGGGCTTATAAAAAAATGGACAGCAACTTTTTGCTCAGTCAGATAATGACTGGACAAGGAGGAATAGTTTTAAACTGAAATCGCTGCCCTTGACTCACTGGTAATACTGTGCCTGATGCACTTTGGGATGTGGCAGACCCTTTTGGCTACAGGCACTGCTTGACACGTTCGGTTTGCCATCAACAAAGTGAGTTACTAGTGCCTCAAATTACTATAATTTTATAATTTTCTTTTTTTGTTTGGCGAGGTGGCAAATGAAGTCCAGTGCAGCTGCTGAGACAATGCACCCAGACCTTTCTGTTCTTATCTCTAGTAACGGGAAGTATTTAAGAATCCAGCATTGTTTATGCTCCATGTTCTCTGAGCTTTCTTTTCAGTCCCATGTAATTAAAAATATAATCATTTGAAGATAGTTCCTTAAGCATACAACACCCTGCCAAGCCGTTTAGCTCCTGTAAAGGAATCTGTACTATAGAGTGTCTTCCCATAGGAGTTCAGTGCTTATACCAAGCTGCACTGGTCTATATAAAGTTCAGGCTCTGAGAATTAACTTACCACATGGAATTCCTCCACCCGTAAGTAATGTCCAACCAGAAATCCCAAGACATCACCCTGACGGATGGCGCTGTCAAGATCTTGCTCAGCTAGAAGAAGTTCACATTGTCTGACTGCTTCTTTGGGATCCTCAGAATAAACTCTAGTAAAAGAGCATAGTTACTCATATTTCAGATTACTCCTTGGTCTTGAATGCCAACAGCCCTTTTAAAATTCCATCTGTTTCTATGCTATAAGAATATACAGAAGCAAGTCTTCTCCAAGTTATTCACTGAACCATGAATGTCTTCTTGTATATTTTTGTCATTTGTGTGCATGCTCTGAATACCACAACTTACCTCCGAGCATGGAGGAATCGTTTAATCAGGGCCATCTTGCTTTGCAAATGTGCGAGTTTGCTTTCCTGGTCCGGAAGACTTCTAGTTTTTGATTTTGAAAGGCACTTACATGCTTCTGTAAGTGCTCCTTGTGCCTTCTCATAATTCTGATACTCATCGATTTCTACCTGCAGGAAGACAGATCAGGTGAGTATCTTGCTCTAGAGCTAACAAACTGTGAAGAATCACAGAAGGCGGACATACCTGAGCACATGCATCATAGAATCCTGCCAACAGGTCAAGGGCTCTTCCTTTAGTATAGAAGCTAATGATGTTCTTCATAATCTCTGGGTCCTTGCGCCAATCCAGTGATTGTAGGTAGTTGGCTGCCATGATGTAAATCTCTCTCTGTCTGGAGACTCCCGCAAAAAAGATGATTTTCTCTGTGTCTCCAGATTTCATCAGTGCCCTCATAGCCTAGCAATGCAAGAAGGGTGGGAGGTCAGAGAGGGAAAAATATGAATACAAACACAGGCTCTACTAAAATGGCTAGGAAGTCTCATCTGGATAGCCTACTCTATGAAAACCGTCTCAGGATTTACTTCTCAAACCACTCTTGTTGCAAAATCTGATAAAGGTAAGAGGCTTAGCCTCCCCAGCTTTTTTCTGCCTGTCCAAACTGACCTTTAACTTGTTTCCTGCTTGTGTGTATTTCTTGGTTGCCAAGTGGTAGTTGCCTTGTCTCATGCAGCAATCAGCAATTTGTTCCAGTAGCTCTCTCCGGGACTCCTCAGAGAGGTCCTTGGAGTCCTTAGACACTGTCATTCTCTCAGCCATCTCCTCTGTGATGGTCAGGTTCTGCTTCAGGCAAAGTTGCAGAGCTTCTTGGTACTAAAGGAAGTAAGAAAGCAATGAGCTGTTGCAAGTACTACCGTGATACTTCACACTGTTTGTGGTGTAACCCTTAAAAATAAGCTATATGAAGGCACAAATGTTAGCAGATGTGGCTTCTCTAAGTAGAACATCTGAGGCATTGTGCCCTACCATCAACTCATATTTAAGTATATACTTTCTTATTTTGTTCACAAAGAACATATTTGTGCCTTGGTACTGCTTCCACTAGGATCTTTTCCATGATCTTCCCAGGCACAGAGGTGAGGCTCATCAGTCTGTAGTTCACTGGTTCTCCTTTCAACACTTTTTAAAAATGGGAGGAGTGATGTCACTTTTTTCAGTCACCAGGGACTTCACCTGATGGCCAGGACTTTTCAAATATGATGGAGAGTGGCTTGGTGACTACATCAGACAATTCCTTCAGGACCCTGGGATGCGTGTCATCAGGCCCCCTAGACTTGTACTTGCCTCACAAATGTGTCTTTATTAATAACCAGCTATGAAAAGATAAATCTAAGAGTATGCATGTACATACCTGTTGTCCTCCTCTCTGTCCATCCACGGAGCTTACCTTTTTGGCTGTTAGCAGCAATTCCATTGCCTTCTCATACTGAGCGTGTTCGATAAAAAAATCAGAACAGCGGGCTAGCAGAGCTGGGTCTGATTTCTCATCCAGGTCTTCAGCAATTAGCTGTAGGGCCCCAAATTGCTGTGTGGCAAAGGCTAGCTCCAGAGCTTTGGAGAAATGTCCTGCCTGCAATTCAGGATGTGCCTTTTAAAGACTTTTAAAGAATAAGCACTGCAGAATTAGCTTACAGGATACTCTAGAGGGGCTTTACAAAGCATTATCCACCATGAAGAAATGACTAATTGCACATATAGTCAAATGTACTGTTGATTTAATGCTCCTCTGCTGTGGAAATTGCATCGGTTTAAAGTTTTTAGTAAAAATACCGAAGTCATTTACCTTATGGTACAACATGACAGCTCTGTCCATTTGCTCCCCCTTTTCCTCATAATAGCAGGCTGCCTCTATCATGTCTTCTGGAGAGCTCAGAAGAGCCAGGTTCATCAGCTGGTCATCTAAATTGTTCTCCTGTTCAAAAGCAAAGATTCGAGTTTTGGTATTCAAGCAAACTGAGTTCATAATTCTGTCTTCTTTCAGACTTCCAGCTTTATACTGTTGCATAGTAGCCCACCAGCCACCTCCTATGTAAAACCTGTAGCTACTCAAATGACTTTGAGCTGCAATAATGACAATTTGTTTCATGCAGTTTTCTGTTGAGATGTATGATGCATGTATATATGTATGATATTGAGCTGTATCATCAACCAACCCCTATAACCAACTCATTTATTGAAGAATCTTCTGCAGAAGATGAAGGCAGAAAACAAGAGCATCTTCATAGCTGGGGACCAAGACTGAACAAGCAATGCATCACAGGACAGAATGGTACGAGTGTCTTGTAACACTTTCACTCTGTATGCTACCTCAGGGTAGAATCCTACCTTGGTTTTGGACACAGACATACATCTTCCCATACCTTACACAACCGAATGGCGTTGTTAAATGCCTGGGCCCTGGTGTAGAAATGTACAGCCTGCTTGATTTCACCCTGACTCTCATACTGGCGGGCCAAGTGGTATGAAGCTGCCCAGTTCCCTGTTTCGTTCGCTATTTCAGCAGCCTGAAAAGGAAATGATATAGCTTTATGCTATGCCCATACTCATCCCAGGAATGAGAATTCTCTGGAAACAGACAGGAAGGGTCTGCCTTACCTTCTGAATGTCGCCCTGAAAGCAGTGGACACGGACTAGGGAAAAATAGTCCTGAGCCAGTGCATAGTACTTCAGTGCAGATTTCATAGCTGATTGGCTCTCCAGATACTGTGCCCACCATTTCCACAGGCTCCTAGAAAAGCAACAATATTAACTGCAGTAACCAGAAGTGCCAGAGAATGCATTTCTCACCCCTGCAATCTTGAACTCGAGGCTAGATACATTTTTTATTTTTTAGAATGCAGACAGGTTTTACCAAAATGCAATTGTGATGTTCAAAGATCTGTGCTAAAAGGGAGTTCAGCCTAGATACCTATATAGTATGGCTGTTTCTGAGTGAAATGTGGCGTGCTCCTGAAAAGCTGAAGGAGGATCAGAGTGGGTAGATAAGGCAGGTATTGAACTTGCAGCTGAGAGGATTCTCTTCTCCTTCCCTGTTCCCTACACAAATTTTATTTCTGACCTGAAAGTCCCACTCAGGACAAGGAATGAGCATAGCACTGACTTGTCTTTCATCTTGTTGACGTAGTTCTCCAGGGCTTGTAAGTTTTCAGAGAGCATTCGGGGTACCTCAAACCTGTGTGTATCCGACTTCTCGTAGCTGTAGAGAAAAAGAACAGAGGAGATGTGAAATGACTAGCTTAAGAGAATTATTTCACTTCCTGTGTGAAAAATCCACTTAATGTTGGATTAGCCACAGCTACAAAGCAGCAACCCTGGTAACAGTGCTCCGTTGGTATTATTCAGTTACTCAAAGATTTGTAGCAATCAGCCAGACCCATCAAAACTAAAAGGTACAATGCACCTGGAATCAGTGAGGCGATGTGGTCGTAGCATTGTAAATGCTTCAAAGTTCCAGCGATGCTCCAAAGAAATGTCCCAGAAACCTCTCCAAACATTAAGTACAACCCTGTACAAGTGGCTGAAAAGGGAGCAAAAGCCATGGGCTCATCTTGCTTAGTCCTGCCAGCCACTGCAGTTTCTGCCTGTTTTCCACAACTGCATTTATGCCATCCAGCTATAGTCTTTCACCCTCCTGCCCATTTGGATCATCTTATGGGTCTTTCTCATCACATCACAGCTCTACTTTGCCTCTGAACGTAAGTGATCTTATATTGTGAGATTTCACATGGTAAAAATCAAATAAAAACAAGATTTCAAACAAAACACGTTAAAAATCACAACCACCAAGTTCTGTAGGAATTCATCAGTCACAGCAGAGGACTGGGCACCAGACGTACCCAAGTCAAACCAAATCCTGTGGTTGTGCCTGAGACTCTCAAAGGAAGTAAACAATTAAATCACAGGCAGTGGTCTTCCAGTGACAAGCAGGGGACTGGATTATTATCGGTGTTCAACTACTGGCCCCTGACAGGACGCTTAGCCTTAGGGATGGTGCTGGGCTGTTTATTGCAACAATGCTTTTACCCCTGAGATAGAAAGCACCAGCAATGGGAAAAGATTTTAATTAATTGTTAGTAGCTGTTACCAGGCATCCTCCTTATCCTGCCCCTAGTCCGCAGAGAAGGACAAGGCTCCAACTCCCCCCGAACGCAATGATGCCATCGGCTGCTGCTTACTGCGTGAGGGCAAGGCTGTGCTCCCCCACTGCCTCCAGGTGCTTCGCATAGTTGTAGTAAGTGGTACGCAGGTGAACCCGGTCATGAGCTTCGGCTGTTTCAATGGCTTTCTGCCACTGGTTTGAGGCTTGATAGAACTTGTTCAGAAGGTCATAGCGTTTGCAAGCCTTGTACAGTTGCTCCGCATCCTCCTTAAGGAAAAGCATCCAGAGAGCTCATTAGCTCGGTGTTTCATAGGTGTACATGCAAGCAGTAAATCACAGCAGACACCACACTTACGAGAATTTTATTAATGCAGGTCATTGCAATGCAATTAAAGTAACAATAATTTAGGCAGGGGGGTTAACCAACTAAATATACATAGCCTGGAATAGCACATTACTGGGAAACAGGATGTTTACGTGAAAATAAGGAAAGCATTCAGATCCTGACATTTACTGTACGGTATCAACTGGGGGTGACATGAGCAAGCCATCAACAATTAAACACTGTCAGCAGGAGGGTAAGTCACTTCAGAAAGGGGAGATACACTCATGTGGGGCTACAGCTAATGGCCACACTGCCTAGAAGTAATGTTCAAAAGGCCCAAGAGACTAGGGTTGTTGGCAAGAAGGCATTAAGTGCTAGAAGATCTCTGGGACCTCAGAGCAGGTCTCAGAGGCAGGAATTCTTTCTTGGATAACTGATAGCCATTCCTGGAAACAACTGCTACTAATTTCAGACAGAACTAGAACAGGAGGATTTTGCCTGTGCTGACGCAACTGCAAGCAAAGTAGGAACTATTATTTTTACACTTTGAGAGGTACTCCTGTGGAAGGAGCATTTTCCTGCTCCACCCAATGGCTGTCCAGCTGAACACTATATTTAGTCAATTGAGATTATCTGTCCAAGACAGAAAAATAATTTCTGTCTCTTATTGTTTCAAATTCAAAAAAGCACAGAAAGTAAAGATGGAAGTTGCTGGCACTATGATTTTATTACCATATGAAATAATAAAAAAAAAAAAAGCAGCAAAATAGCATCTGTCTTGCTACAGTTTTCCTTCACCTCTCCAAATAGATCTAAATATCCAAAAGAAGGAGAACTTTTCAGCCTCATAGCTTTCTCTTCCAGGAAGCTTTTACAAACATTTAGTTAAATTTTCCTTTTTTTCCCCATCACTTCAGTTCAGGATAGTTCCACTACTTCTCCAGCTTTTATACTTCTAAAATAGCTGTAGATTGCTAACCACCTTTTTAAGCCGAAGTTTAGCTATTTGGCTATCTTAAAAATTTCCTTGTCTGTAAAACACTTCCAAGAGCTTAACAGTTTGCACTGATTTTCTCTGTATTTCCAGTTCATTAACATTTTTTTCTGGTAATGAGGTACTTAAAGGTGGAAGGCAATATTCCAGCTGCAGCAAACCCACAGATGAAAGTTATCAAATCAAAGCCCCAGGATGTGGTGTGTCCACAAACACAGACCCAGATTTTTGCTGTCGTAGCATTTTGCCAGTGTGCATCGAATCTGTGATCTCCTGTGAACTGTGGGGCATGGCATCAATTCTGCTGTCTGTTTGTCCCTCTTACTGGTCATTTGCTGGACCTTTCTATGGTTCCCAGGCTAAAAATTTCTGTTATGACTTTTTTTTACAGGACACTGATGAAGACATAAAATAAAGGCTAACCAAGAAGAATACATTCTCTCTTATTCATCTAACTTGACAGTGCTCCTCCAGTCAGTTTTCAATCCACCTGATAACATCAGTCATCCACGTGGTAATATCATCTCCATATTAGACATCAGTGATATTGGTAAAGTACAGTAATCAAGGGCAGAGAACTTAGAGTAAAACAAAGCTACGTAGAAAAGACACAATCCACTTTGGCATGTATTTGCTGTCAGGTCAGGCTCCAGATTTAGGTGCAAGGGACAGCCTGCCACTGTGCCAGGCAGGGGAGCTGGCTGAACAGCCTGACTGCTCTTTCTGTGCTAGAAGCCAGGCAAGTCACTGCCAGCATAACAGGAGAAGCAGCAATGGAAATCTGGGCAAATGCAGGAGAGCCAACGATGCTGGGACAGCACATGCAGCAAATCTGACTTGACAGAGCTCTCCATCCCCACAGCTAGCCCGCTCACAACCTTGGGGCAGGAAACTTCAATCTTGCCTACGCTGCTGAAGAGCATTAGGCCAGTCCTCACTCTATTGCAGATCACACCTTTAGCCTTTCATCTGCAAACACGTCAAAATTAACCTTGCATTTCCCACACTGGACCTTAAAATATGTTTGTTAAAATGTTCGCCATAAAACATTTCAAAGTACATCTCTTTTTAATCTAATCAAACCTAGAACGTTTGTTTGAAGAATTACGCCCCAAGAAAAATGTAAGACAGAACTTAGGATGTTTCATACATACAACATCCTGAAAGGATGCTTCCTACATTCAGCAGTAGTTTTACTGTATATATGTATATAGTAAATATGCTATATTACTATATACTATACACTATACATATATATATATTCTGTACAGCAATCAAGAAAACAGACAAATTAATTTGCTATAAACTTCTGCTGCTATGACTCTTGGAATTCTTATTTCAAGGCATCAGGTTCTGTAATCCTCACTGTCATCTACTCTTCAAGGACCACAGAAAGGGCCCAAAGGGCTGTTGAGCCTACAGAATTCACACTGGTTGCAGAGAAAGACAGTTGAGCGTGGCACAGTAACTGTGCAGCACTGGGCTGTACCGTGCTGGAAGGGATGCCTACTTCCCGAGGATAAAAACTCAGCTTCAAGAAAGTAATTGTAACAACTATTCTTCATTACTCCTTGGAAACCTGGTAATAGATTTTACTTAGAAGATTTTTGCACCTCTCTCAGATTTATCAGAAACAGTCAACTTGTCAATCTATTCCCTAGTTAAACGGAGTGGATATTCCAGGATGCATACGATTGTCAGGGCTTACCAGCATGCCCAGCTGAATTGCTAGCACAGCGACTCTGGCTTCCTCCTCTGGTTCTTGTTCAGCCTCCCTTAATGCTTTGGCTCCTCTTGCATGACCCATGTTTCCAAGGCAAATTTTGGCAACGTCAAGCCTCTGAGTCTTCACACACATGCGAGCCATGTTCTCCCAGATAGCCTCACTGTGATAAAGCAGAAAGAAGGGAAGTGCTGTTAATGGTAGCACCATCAAGACTTGTGTATTAGGCAGGTAAGGGGCAAGGAAAGAGGAGAGAGTGAAAGGGAAAACCATTAATATAGGTGTGTTAAGTGGGGAATAAACAGACTCCAGTTGTTATGTGAAGATTTAAGAGGAACAGAAACAGTCCTCAGACATAGAGGGTAGTTCTGGAACTGAACGTCCATAGCTTTAAGCTATGCTTAAACTATTAGCTCAAAGTCTTTAACTCTTAGCACAAAGCTAAGAGTTTACACTTAACAAAATCATCTGCCAACACAGATGCAGTCAACATCTCAGCTTTGTGCTCCCACACAATGTTGTCAGGTCTCACCAGGCAGCACTGTTGCACAGGAGGGCCGCAGCACAACCGACAGTTGCATGGGGGACAAGCGAAGATTTACATAAATTCTGGTTATGAGTGAGGCTCTGCAGAGTAAAACACAGTATGTCCAACAAATAAAAACAAACATTCAAAATATTGTGTTTTTTTTTCAGTGTGTGATCCTCAGCAGAGGTGTGGTCCACACCGTTCTCAGACACCACCACAACACAAAATAAGCACCTAAATGATAAAAGCAGGAAAAAAAAAAATGCTAAGAGTTGAATGCCACTTCAGGTCTTGCACCTGCAAGCAAATCTTCCACTTTGGGGGTGGGGGGCTGACAATCATGTTTTCCTATGATTAAAATGTTTTTCTCTTCCCAGTTGCTGTGGGAAAGACCTGCACAAACAGGGGAAACTGACTAACCGGGAAGCAGTGAAGCAGATGAGATGCAACGTGCTGTCAAGCACACACAGTCAATGAAGGCAGAAAAATGTTTTTTCCTAATTTATTTTAAAATAAGATTATCTTCTATTTGCAACTACAACCAGTGCAAAATTTTCAGGTAGAAATAAATATAAGTATGTGGCATACACTTCATTAAGGCCAAACAGGATAGAGAAAATAAAACAGGATTAGAAGTAATACATCTGGGACAAATTTCAGATAATTCAGAAGTTTCGCTTCTGAAAAGCAAAAACACATCTCTGAATATTTTATAGAGTTTCTTACATCTGCTTGTCCATATGGAACCTGGTTCAAACACAGTATGCTCTTGCCCTCTTCTGACATATCCAAGTCCCTCCTGGACTGAAATGCCAAAAGCAACATGGAAACAGAACGAAGTAATTTCTGACCTGGAAAGGCCTTACAAAAACGTCAGTGCTAGATCCTTCCAAGCGTAAGCCCATGTATCTCCATGTAACATAGAAATGCTGATTTCTATCAGCAGAAGATGCGACCACCCTCCTTTTTAGGAAGTTTGAATTACTTTCTTTTTTATGCAAGCCACTGCCTATACCCCAAACTGGCAATAGGCAGGAAAAACATCTTCACAAGACATTGAGGTCAGATTAAATATTGTCACCTAGCTTTCATCAACAAAGACAGTAAGTTCTGTCGTTAGTACAAGACGCCAAACCTAGCATGTATGTGCACGGCTGCGCTTCACTACACACAAGGAAAATACACGTACTTTCCAAAATCTGCAGCATGCCAGAAGCTGCTGCCAGCAGCCATTTCACTCTGCCTGAAGAAGCACAAGCTTGCGCTGTGCCAAACTAACAAACAGCACGTTTCTGAAAGGAAATCAAAATCTTTAAGAGCCTTGACAGCTTGCACTGCCATAAATGTAAGAGTTCGTGGACTTGAACAGAGACAAGAGGATGAGAAATCTTATTAGCCTACAGGGAGTGGAAACTTTTGAAAGGAAATAGAGCAAATGGCATATTTTAAAGCGCAAAGTTAAAAATAATGGTGTGCAGAGAAACAAAACAGGACTTAGAAGATCATAGAATCATCTGGGTCGGAAGAGACCTTCAGGATCAGCAGGTCCAACCATCATCCTGGCATACTGACTCCCATCTCTAAGCCGTGTCCCTCAGTGCCGTGTCCGCACACCTCTTCAGTACCTCCAGGGATGGCAATGCCACCGCTTCCCTGGGCAGCCTGCCCCAGTGCTTGACCACCCCTCTGTGAGGAAATTCTTCCTAATGTCCAGACTAAACCTCTCCTGGTGCAACTTGAGGTCACTTCCTCGTTTCACCTGAGAAAAGAGACTGACACGCTCCTCGCTGCAACCTCCCTTCGGGTAGAGCGCTGAGGCCTCCCTCCGCCTCCTGCATAGCGAGCAGCCCCCTCTCCCTCAGCCGCTCCTCCTAAGCCCTGCTCTCTAGTCCCTTCCCCAGCTTCATGGCTGTTCTCTCCACACGCTCAAGCAACTCAACACCCTTCTTGTAGTGAGGGGCCCACAACAGAACCCAGTATTCAAGGTGTGGTCTCACAAGTGCCACGTACAAGGGGACAGTCGTTTCCCTGGTCCTGCTGTTACTTGTCACCTTCTGGCAGCATTTTGCTTTCATGAACAGCAGTGGCTCCTGCCAACTTCAACACTCAGCGGGGGAGCTGCTGTTGCTCCAGGGATTCCTCTCTGGGAGCTCCTGTCCCACACGCGAGCTGCCAGCGTGCCACCCAGGCACCCCTGCCATACGCATGCGGTACCCCACCTCAGCGCACTGACGAGCTGGAGCTCTGCCATTCCACCTCCTCCTCCCTCGCTCCAAACCATTTACAAAACTAACCCAAGATGCTCCAGAAGCAGGCTACTGATAGGCTGGAACAACAACAATAACAAAAAATATCTATATAATTTTAACACCACACTATATACTACGGTCTGTTGCTCATAAGGTATTCAAGTGTTTCTGCCAGTAACATCCTATTTGCTTGCAAAGGCAGCCTTCACGTGCATATAAAGTTTTATTCATATATTTATGCTTGTCTTTATTGTATTATTATCTATTGTATCTTATTTACAAACTAGAAAGGCATTACAGTAACATCACCACATGGAACACAACAAAGGCTCAACGTGAACCAGCAGCATGCTCCGGCAGACCAGTGGGCAAACCCCGTTTTAGGATGCATCAAACCCAGCATAACCAGCCCATCAACAGAGGAAATTCTCCCACTAGATTTAGTGTTGGTGTGGCCCCACCTTGAATATTGCACGCAGTTCTGGGCTCCACAATATAAAAAGGATGTTAAGGTCCTTGAAAGTGTCCAGAGGAGGTCAACAAAGCTGGATAAGGGGCTGGAGCTGCAGCTGGGGACGTTCAGACTGGACTTTAGGAAAAATAATTTTACTGTGAGAGTGGTCAAACACGGGAACAGACTACCTAGCAAGGTTCCATGGCTGTCAGTGCTCCAGAGGCATTGAGATAATGCCCTCATTGATTTGGTTTAACTTTTGGTTAGCACTGAAACGATCAGGCAGTTGGACTAGATGATCTTTGAAGGTCCTGAATTATTCTGCCCTGTTCTGTTCTTAGTGATCAGGGAGACATCTCCAGCAGCAGAATAACATCCCAGAGGGGCAGCTGCACACCAGTTTTGTTGCCTCTTCGGGTATGTACAAAACAATGCAGGGCAAGTTAAGAAACAAGGAACAGGAGGAGTAGGACACTCTTGCTTAAATCCAAGGCAAAACCATCAGTTTTCTCTCAACAGCTGTTAGTGTAGCAAGAAAGGCCCATCTGTCCTTACGTCCTTAAAAGGCAGCAACTCTTCTTCCCAGGGTTGGCCTCACTGCCACATACAGAACACCAAGTAATGATCTACCCTTCCCCCAGCTCATATTCTGAGAATTTCCTGTTCTTCCCCTCCTCCTCTTTCTTTTCTTCCCTTTGGAAAGCAGCTCACATCTGTACTTCGTTAGCCACAACTGGAAACTTAATGAAGACCAGATGCAGCAAGAGCACAACCAGAGCCATAAGAAAGCTCCCTGTGCATTTCTGGGGAGCTCTGCCTACCCATGAAGCACATTAATAAAAGATCTACTGCTGCACCCCAAACTCCCCAAGCTTCAGGCCACATCAGTAGCATGATGGAGTCTGAAAAACAAAACAAAACAAAAGCACACACACACACAAACAAACAAAAACACAAACAAACAAACAAACAAACCAAAACCCTTTGATGCCACTATGGACTAGATGCAAGTTTTACCATATTTTTGACGAATCAGTTTTTCTTCCAGAATCTCTGTTCTTCGGCATCTGTTTTTCTGTGAAACTATGTTTACAGTGTCTAACATTCTGATTTCACAAACTCTTCTGTTACTATACATTTTTCATTGCTCATTTTGTGTGGAATTAAAAAAACAACAACAGTAAAAGTAGTACTATTTAAAGTGCTGGAGATTCATGTGTCTGAACATATTACTACTATCTCCCTGCTGTATTTAATGGGCTATATTTGAAAAATGAACATACTTCATTCCATCTCATCTCTAAATATCTTGACCAGTAGAAAAATAAAATCTTTCTTTCCATCTTGGGTCTCACTTTGATTAATAGGATCCTAAATACTCTGCTTTAAATATTAAATACAGTAACTGTAACAGTACATTATATATACATAACATTTTAATAGTATGGAAATATGGCTAGATTTTCCTGCTAGTCACTGAAAACATGTAGAACAGTTCTCATTTTAACAAGAGACAAAAACAACACACACATTCATCTCAGTTTCAGTACAAGACCCTCCACAGTCTCAAACACCACCTCCCACTAATTTCTATGCAAGCAAGGCCACATCCCTTAACACAACCATGTGAAGTGGGTGAGCATCCCCTTGTGCCCCAGACACAGCCTGGACTGTCCAAAAGGGACACCCAGGTTTCACTTCTGAGACATGGGAGAATCTTTCTTGACCAGCAACCAGACATGAGGAAGCTTCACTGTACAAGGAACTGCATAAGAAATTGCAAGCAGGTTCTCAGCAGCTCAGCTAACTGCAAACAGAGTAGATGTAACATTCTGGTGCAAAGTGTTTACTCTGAGACTCACCATAATGTAAATCATGTCTGGGCTGACCTGGACAAACACTGCGAGGCAGTGGGCACCACCCTTTCCCTATCCTCCACCCGCTGCCTACGTGCTGCTCTTGGGTGTTTACCATGCAAAGGAAAAGGATGGAACAAAGCAGGTGCTGCTTCCTAAGGAAAATTATCAGCATCTATTACTATTTTCCAAATGGTAATTATTTGTACCCTTGCCTTGACTTCAGTAACTTCAAGTTGCGCCTTACATCCCCTAAAAAAAAGTGTCAGAATAATGCAATCTAGCTAAATATACAACAGTAAGTGATTCTAATAAGATAATTTTTTATCAACTCTACACGTATACAATTTGATAGACCAGTCATAGGGCATAAGCATCAAGCCATGGACCATAATGGCTACAGACAGCTTATCCATGGCCAAACAAGACAGACTACTTAGCATCTAAAGTTAGGGGGGACTCAAAGCTGATAATTGAGAAGCACTATGTAAAATTTTAAACACATTTAAAAAAATTAACTTTGATTTCATCTTCAAATCAGTGCAAAATCTATGTAGAGCTAAAGTGCCAAAACTGGTGGCACGTGGCATGCTGGCTTTGCTGTTGTAACCTGGAATGTTAATCATACTAAATGAGTATTCCTCTGCCAAATATGTCAGGCATTTCTCACGTATGTTCAAAACATTGAAAATGCGTAATTATTCCTATGAACCCTTCCCTAGAAGAAACAGAATACTTGGTAAAGCAACAGAAGTCTTAAAGAATAATACTTAAAATGTTCTATCAAATACATAGATTTGTCTGTTCCACACTTACCCTGTTAAAGTCAACATCAAGCTATAGTTTAGCATGAATTATAACAAACAAAATCCCTTTGTCCCAAGTACTGCAGTAAGTACCGCATTAGACAAAAGGAAAACATAGTCACCTAATGACTTCCTCAGGTAGCGACCCAAACCTATTTTTAAGGTATTTCAATACACAATATTCTGTTGCAATACTTGGCATAATCACATTATCTATTTTCATCAGTATGGAAATAAAGATGCTTCATTATCAGTATTCTTTGCTTCTTGTTCTGAAAGTGCATTTATGTCTCAAGAAAGGATTTGAAGGACTAAGAATTGAATATACTTCTGCACATTTATCAATAGAAAAGTATTCATTAAAGTGATCTTTTTTTTAAGGATCAGAAGGATTCCTTGACTGGTTTGTACTAGAAGCACAAGATCTCCGAGTGAAAAAAGAGAACGTCACCAAGTGCCAACAAGAACCTTCATGAAACAGCAAGGAGCTAAGTAATATAGGAAAAGTTGCAACAAAAGTTAATAATAAATTAATGCTTTTGATTAAAATTATAACAACAATGAATAACTGAGCCACTTTGGTATGAGGAAGCTAGGAAAAATTACTGGATCTTTGCAAAACTCATTTGATTCTGACTTGGTGCAATTACTCATTTCAAGAATTTCCCAATTCTATGGCTTTAGATATTATTACTAAGAGCCATTTGTCATTGGAACACCATGTCAATAAAATATTGTACCCTGCATAAACAAATGTAAACATAATTTATTAGGTATGAAATGGGCAAACTGACTATGGAATGAAATAATTATCCAAATTATTGAGACTCCATGAATAAAATTACATTTACATAACAGACTTTTAACCCAGAAAGACCCCAAATATTTCATAAGCTACTATACAAATTGCATGGAATAATTAACCCACTACTGAACAGAACTACTCTCTAGCATATAACACAGCAAAAAGCTAATTATGGACAAGAACATCCACCAGAAATTTTGCCCTGGAAAACAGTCACAATGCATTTGCTAAATTACTGCATGCAACCCTTACTACTGCCTTGCATCGCTCCTCAGACACTCTTCATGTTGGTGTGTTATCGGGGTGGGCTTGGACTGCTGTGCTGCTATCCTTTTTGCTCTTCAAGGAGGAACCCAGAAATACTCCCATCATCACAAATCTCAAAACAGCTGCAACAAGACAGTCCCTACCAACAGACTGACAATACAAATTTGAAATTATGCAACCTTTTCTGAGATGACCACCTCACTGTAACTAGAGAGATGAAGCAGTCTGATTTAATGCCACCTTTCTCACTAGTCCCAGCATCACCTCCCATGGTTTAAGTGGCAGTGAAGTGAGCCATGTGTCTCAGCTGCATCAGTTCCCATGTGCAACTCATGAGACAGCTACCCACCCATCTGCAGCCACAACAAGAAGCAACTTGGGAGAAAGGTTTTTTTTCCTCCCCAGTTCTGTCAAAACTGCCTTAAATGCAAAGTCATTGACTTCTATGGATTTGTGTGTGTAACATGCAAAATTTCTCAAGTAAAGTATATCTACCAAACCCTAAACCAGCATCAGAATGTTTAGATCATCCGGTCCCCTTAACACTCCAAGACAAGTATGACTTAAGAGGAATATGCTTTTATTTTGAATGTGGGTGGAATTTAGAAAAGAGGTAGAAAATTCTCATGCCAAATAATTTGTGCAGGAAGAAAAAGAAATTTGACTAAGTTTTAAGTAATCAGACTGGCTTTGTTCTGCTTTTGTAAAAATACAATTGCTACATTTTTGCATGTGCAACATAAAAAGAAGTTTGTGCCCTCAAAATACATCCTCAGGCTTCAAAAACAACCACAAAAAAAAAAATCAGAGGCAGGAGGATTCAGAAGATCAGAAACAGGTGCACTGTTGCGCAGAAGTTTGCCTTTGGTATCATCTACAATATGCATATCATCCACCCGGCTACTGAGTTACAGGCTTAAAACAATAACAACAACTCCATGGGTTATAAATATGAAAATATGGTCATAGTTGTTAGGAAGCTTCTTCGAAGAATAAATACAAAATAACATACCTATGCCTACCAAACTTATAAAAACACACATGTATGGCAATATGATTTACAGGAAAAACAGTAATGAAGATGTTGCCCTGCTGTGAAAGTATGAAGATGCTTAAGTATTAAGAGGTAACTCAGGATTAATCTGTTTAAGGACTAAAAATGAACCAAGCACACAGAGGACAGATGAATCCACAGCCAGATTTGTACATTCAGTTCTGATAGCTGAAAGCTAACTATAGGGCTATATGAAATTCATTTAAGTATTTTCCACTCCTCTCAGCAACGAGTCTGTTTTCTTCCTAAAAAATTTCCAGTCAGTTTGTCTGCATGTCAGAAGTGATCCTGCTGACTAAGGCTAAAGAAACTTTGCTGACAAGACAAATACTGTTTTAAAATTAAATGTTTTTATTCTAATTTCATTCTCTTCTAATTTTAATTTCAGCAATGTGAACTTTTGTGTCAAAATGGCAGGTGCAGTCAGTGGACTGCAGAAACACCTTGTTAATTGGGTTCTCTTTGCGCCTGGATTCCTCCTTCTCCATGACGTTGACAAGAATGTCATACCATTTTACAATATACTATTTAATGATACACCTTATATGGTGGTGTTTTTGTTTTTGTTTTAGCTTAAAGACTATGTTCCCATGCCCCTGGCCAGCTGCAGGGTACACACACAGCTCCTCACTGCAGCGCAGGTCAGCTCTGGGAGCTGACAGACGTTGAACAGTTCGCTGCCACTTCAAAACCACCGTACGCAGACCCAGTGCTGGTGGCCCTGGCTTGTTACACAGCAGTTAATTCTGCACTGGATTGTGAACACAGGCATTGTATTAAGCAACTCACAGCAGCTCTTCCATCCCCCAGGCACTGAAAAAGGGCTCAGACAGTATTCTCAGAGACACTGCAGAGCCACCAGTGACTACAGCAAAGGGGGATGTGCGGCTCAGGGGCACATCGGCCCTGCGGTCACAACACAATACAGCAATTTTCAGCTTCATCCACATCATGGCACTTGTGACTTTTTTCAGACACCCACAAATTGTTTATCTGGTTGAGAATCTCCAAACTTTAGATTTTCTGTTGATCTGCCAAATTCCTTTCTAGGGTTGCAGAGCGGCCGACGGAACCAAGTGCACCCACCACCATCTTGTCATAATGTTCGACAGCCAACAGTACTTCCAAAATGCTTTGCTTTCGGTAACAAGCATTTCAAAACCCCTCTCCTCAATCTATTTCTGCAGTCCTAAAGCTTCACGAGCCAAGTCTCAGGATTCCTGCTTCTCTGTAAAGATGGTTTCCTCGGGAGCTGTGCCTCCCTGCCGGCTGAGGGGAGGAGTGAGGCGTGGAGGGGGACGCTCTGAGGGGAGGAGGGACAACTTTAGAAGTCTCCATAGTCTTTTCCTTTCAGGAAACACATCCTGTTAATGTTTGACTGCTGTGGCAGCGGCTCTGTTTGTTGCAGCCGACTACGCCCTGAGGCTCACCAAAAACAGCCACAAAAACAGCCATTTCCTCTTAGCTGAGGGAAGAGGGGGGGGGGCTGCAGACCTTTTCCTCACAGCAGCCCGTCCTCTGGTCCCTGCCACTTGCAGTCAGGCGTTCAGAGGGACACAGCAGAGCAAATTCCTCAGGATACACCAAACTTTCATAATTCTTTGGGATGAAAGCATTCACGTGGAGTTCAGCTGCAATTTGAGAATGACATTTGTCGGTGTTCGAGGGATATTTTGAAGTTTGCATCTGGAAAAGGCTTTTGGAGCTCTTTGACTCGGAGGAATCCGCGCTCTGCACAGTTGCTCTTGAGGGCTGAGGCACGCTGCTGACAAGCAGCTCTCCCTCCCTCGCCCCAGCAGCAGTTCAGGCTCTTCTGCTTCAAGACTGGAGTCCTCCTCCATTTGCCTCACAAGGAATTTTGTCTCACAAGGAATGGAAGTCCCTATCTTCCAGTTCATCACAGGACTGGCATTGCTTATCAAAGTGCAAGAAGGTGGATAAGCCAAAGCCGGGAAGGACGGAGAAACCTAAAAAAAGCTCTTTTGTGTTCTTTTATTTTATGGAATTCTATCTACCTCACAAAATTCTCATTTGCTTGATCAGAAACACCTCTGGAGTTGACTTTGAGAATGAACGGTGATGTTCTCTAGCCATTCATAACATCATATTGAAGCTGCCTCCATTTCAAGTCCAATTTCAATGTGCTGGAGCTGACTGAGACCTTGTGTCTTCTGCAAATAGAGACTGGCAGTGAGCTGACAGTCAGATATGACTGTCCAGAAACTGGTAGCCACAGCTGTGTTGGTAGCCCTGGTCTCACTTATTCTGAACAACGCAGCTGCCTTTACTCCTAACTGGGTGTACCAGACCCTGGAAGATGGGCGTAAGCGCAGTGTGGGGCTCTGGAAGATGTGCTGGCTGGCAGAAAAGAGCAAAGGAGGTGCAAGCACCAGGCATGGGCAAGGGGAGGAGCGCGAGTGTGAAGCCCTGGGCTGGGGTTCAGAATCAGCGGGGTTCCAGGAGTCTCGTAGCACTGTCAAACGTAAGTTCAATTTCTTGACTTCTCTGCTTCCACTAGATTGTCATTGATACGTTGTACTAGGTCATGAGGAATTTACAGCCTAAGCAGAACATCCATGTAGCTCTCTGTAATCAATGTTAACCATCCGATTCTAAACACCTAAACACCTCTTAAGATTAATCATATGAAAATCATTAAGCATGACACATTTCTCATTTGCAAATTCAGACTCGTGGGATCTTAAGAATACATATAGCTTAAACTGAACTGTTTAAAAATGGTTAAGATCAAATCTGTAAGCCAATTTGCAGACTTACAAAGTTGAGCAATAAAAAAAGTGCCCCTTATATTAATGATGTGAAGGGTGTGACCCTATTCTCATTAAACTAGAGCAGAATTATGCTTGGAATACTTGTGTTCATCTCTGACACCTTGGTTTAACTATGGCTAACTCCAAGAACTTTTCTCCACTGAAAGCCTGTGGTTTCAGCAGCTGGCTTCTATGCAGGCATCTAAACAAGCTGATAACAGACAAGGGTTTTGAGCACAGCAGTGCCTTGGGGTTTGTTCATTCAGGCAAATCAAACAGTGCTTTAAATGAATCCTTCAAGGAAGTGATGTTTTTTTCATGGTTTGAAAAGCAGAGAAAGAACAAAATGCTCTGTTCCTCCTTTAAATCTCTTATATCCCTCTGGAGACTAAACAAAAATACGAGAGGAATTTCTTTAAAAAAATAAAAAAAAAAGCTTTCCTGTGGGCCCACACCACATCATGTTTTCCAAAAAAAAAAAAAAAAAAAGTGCAGTAAATTTTTTTCACATGTGCTAAAAACTGTTATAAATGCCTAAACATGACTTCCAGCTTAACTAAAAGAACTTACGCAATATCAATTCATCACAAATAGGATTAGACTGTTCAAAAAATTCCTTGATATCTACCTGTAACTTCGTTACTCTAATCACTGCTCCAATTGTTGTTTATAAGCCATGTTCTAACTTGAAAAACATGCATACAATTAATTAATTTTAAAAGTACATGGTCTTTATCTAACAGCTAGAATAAGCTCCTGCATATTGAATTTGGCTCCTGCAGCATTTTAAATCCGCAAACTAGTATTTCTTGCTACACACAGTTCAAAAGATGGGTGGTACTATAAAGATAGGCATAGAAAAACTAGTTTTATAGCAAAATTGTATGCATTTTTGCATACAGCAGGTTATTTGCAATTTGCATATAGCAATTTCTTACGTCAAATAGAACCAAAATGTGATAGACAATTTTTAAATTTAAAAGTGATAATTACAGAGAATTCTTTTGGGGACATGATTACACTGACGCCAAGAAAAGCTCTTAAAATGTTGAAGAAGGACTTTGAAACCCAATGACTCGTTTCATCAAGCATCCATTCACTATTTAATCTGAAAGCAAAGAGTAAGCACAAGTCAAATTTTCAGTCTCTACAGCATTTAAAAGAAAATCTCACCTCTACAGCTGTACAATGACAATCTAATGAGGAAACAAAGAATGAGGAAAAAAATACATGTTTCCATGGATAGTGTGCTTATTATGGGCCCAATTCTGCAGCCATGGTTTCATCATTTTAAATAAGTTCTTTAATACAAAATCACATATTATTTAAGTAATGTATACATAGCAATCCTCATCTGTCAGTTATAATGACGCATGTGTGTATATAAATACATATATATAAACAACTTTTTGAACTCCATCCTCAAAGAGTTAAGGTTTAGTATTTTTGAAAATTAGCTTTTGCATATACTGATGACTCCTGTACAAGTACCACATAAATAACAGTCCACTAAATATGCTACTGCAAGTAGGCTCAATTACTGGCAGAGAAGTCTTAGAACCTATTTTTCACTGAATACAACTTAAGGGCCTGCTCTTTCTCCCACCGAAATCATTGGCAAAACCCCTTTTCAGAGGACAGAGCTATGTTGTATTATGTTATATCCATACTATATTAGAAACAGGAAAGAAAGAAATCCAGGGAGAGTAGTCAGTGATACTATAAAATGAGATGGAAATTAAACAATGGGAATGATTTCAACAAAGCACAACATGAAAGAAATGTGGGTGACTTAGGTTGCAGGGGGAAGTACTTCAACTCCATTCAAGCTAAAACATTACTGCTCCTGGCAGAAGGGTCTGATCTCCCCCCTTCTTTTATCCACTTCTTCCTTTACCTCCCTTCTTGCCACAGTTCCTGCACCCTTCCTTCAACCATCTGTGATACTAAAAAGCTTCTGTGAACCAATTCACATGGCTAACAGCAAGGAAATATCCAGGTTTAGAGTGGATTTTTTTTGTGTGTTTGCTTTTTTGCTTGGTTATTCTTCTGTTGGATTAAGCTGTGGTACTGCGAGTCCAACAAGTACTGCTCGTAGCACAAGCTGAGTGATGCAGGTGTGCTGACGGGTGAGAGCTCCCTTTCAGTGGCACCAGTCTGTCAGATCAGAAATCGTTGTTTATGCTGAGAATCAGAGCCCAGTTATGAGGATACCAATTGAAGTTTTTCTAATACGGACAAGCCACTAGATGATGCAAAACTGAAGGCTTTTACTGAACTCAGATGGCATATTCCCTCTTCAAAACACTCCAAAGAATCTTAGCCAGGTAGCCTAACACTTCTGTCATCTGTGTGAGGGCAAGGAAACTTGCCAAAGGTTACAGAGATTGTTCCAGAGATATTACAAATGCTCAGAAGATTAGGCCACACAGTTTGGCTCTTGTCTACATTTCTTAACCCTTCATAAGCGTAGTAGAAGCACACACACAGTAAGAACTATGTCAGACAGCATGTCTCAGGAATTTTTGTCAGAGCAAACCAGACCTGCACAGCCCCCGTTACCTACATCCTGGCCCAACACCAGGCTGGTAACGCTGCATTGCACCGTGTGAACACACCAGATTACCTGAAATCAGCTTAGATGTTTTTTATCCCGCTGCACAGTACAGCTATGCCCTTAAGCCCTGCAGTGCTACAGACTGGGTGGACAGATGGAGCTGATTTATTCATTAGCAACAGTCACACTCTGTTCCTTTCTGTCCGAAGAACACTACAAACAGCGTGGAACTGCAGGAATAGGGAAGCATTTAAAATGATTTACAACCTTGCTTGGTTCTTCAGGGTTCCAGGTGAACTGAATGAAAATCCCAACAGTGGGATGCTTATTTCAACTACAGGGAGATGCCCGGAGTACGATACTTGTAGTCCTTACAAACAGAATAACCAGTGACAGGGAGAGGCACAGGGTCACGAATGACTACGTGACTCCTGTAAGGGCTAAATATAAACACCTGTCCAGCCTCAACGTATGATTTATGCAAACACTTGCATTGTGAAGTGCAGTGACTAAGTCAGGATGCTGCTCTGTGTGGGAACAACGAGCTGACAGTTGTTCACATCGGCAGCAATTTAGAGAATGCCACTGTCCACTAGGAATTTCTGCAAAGTTTGGCTGTACAGAAACCAGTCTGCGTCCAGCAGCTGAGTGTGTTATAGATGCATATTAATTATTCAACATATACAGATGAAGAAAGGAGGCACACTGCACTGGGAGAACACAGCTACCATGAGAACAAAAACAGCCAAAGGCTGCCCAGTAAGCTGCTGAGGCTGTTACACAGAGATGCAGTCCATGCAGGCAGCTGGCAGCTCCAGGCTTGTGATTTCCCTTCCTAACATCTGCAATGTGATCAACATTCAAACAATTGAAATCACAAAATTGTAACAGTGGAGGCCAATATGTAATCTTTCTGGAGGCAGATTTTAAGACACCTACTCTCCTTAGACTGAACGTTCATTTTAACATGATTTTCCTATGTTGTATACTTTTTTTTTTTTTTTTTTGTATAAAGTTAGAAACTTCATAGACTCATAAAAGTGGCTTGGGATGGAAAGGACCGTAAACATCGTCTACTTTAATCTTCCCTGCTGTGGGCAGAGATGCCACATTCTTGGTTGATTCATTCACAAACTTCTTGGGATTCAGGCTGATTTGGGATAATTAACATTGCAATACAGTTATCTTCACATGTTTCACAAATATCAGAGAAATCATTATTTCATTACCCTCACTACTGAGGCTTTGAATTCATTTAAAGCTTTAGGAGGGTAAGTGGCTAAGGAGCTTCCAAACATTTCACATTAAGTACCTTTATTACAGCCACCAACACAAATGTTTATAACCAATCCACTGATGTTTATAACCATGCAAAACTGTCATAACATGTATTCAACCAATATCTCAAGAGGAATTACATAAGAGCCTTGTCTGTTAGAACTGATCCCTATATAGGCGCATTCTTAATGTTCTGTTTGAAAAGTCCCCATAACTGAAACATAATTTACATTGAAAATAGTTGATGCAGATACCTTCACTCCAAAACCAAAATTCTTCCTTGCTCCACCAAAAAAAGATTTATACACCTTTTAAACTAAATATTCAAATAGGAAATACAAGCTCAGATGAGCTCAATCCTAAAGTTCCAATGCACCTAAGATTTCACTAAACTGTTACATGGAAGAGTTCAGTTGGAAGAGAGCTATAAAGGTCATCAAGTCCAACTGCAACATCAGAACATTCAACTGTGCCAAACTACTTGGTCCCCTCCTCCCCTTCCCCCCCCCCTCCTTTTTTTAAATAATTTTGTAAGTGGGGAAAAAATGGAAGCGAGGCAGAAGGCATTTTCCCATTTTCCACAGATTATATATTTTAAAAATTTTTACCACAAGATCATAAATTGCACACTTCAGAAAAATATCTAGGAGATGAAACCAAGTCAAATAACTGACTTCTAATTTGCAAGACATCCATCCAGCAACAGAATACTCTGCATGTTCATAGTGCTCTTGAAACTCAAGGCACAGCTCCAGCTGATTGCCATGTGAGCTGTGGAGACTTCATCCCCATCTGACCTTTGGTGACAATGCTGACATCCAAAACAAGAGGAACACAAAATTAGTTGCCAAAAATTTGGGTAGATTTTTTAGAATGATAAAGAAGTGTTTCTTACAAAATACAGAACTGAGTTCTCCAGCACAGAATTCAGCTTTGTTGCAAGACCATACACAACAGTCAGCAAGACAGAAGCCAAAGAGCGACTGTTTACATAGCACCCCTTCAGCTTTTTTGCGCTGTGCTTTCATGCACTGAATGAATCAAAGCTCCTGAGAAAAAACTGTAATCCCACTCATGCAAGCATGTACTCTGCTGGCTTCTCCTAATGTTTGGATGCCTGGCTTTGCAATTCTGAAGTCTGTATAATATGGATTTTTAAATCCACTTAGGAAGGCTGAAGAACACCACCACTATACAGAAGCAAGTGCTAACCCTAACTTGAATCATATGCAGACTTCAAACCTTTAGATAAAGCCCAGACATAGCAGACGGCTACTTTTTAAATGACTTACCTAGGGCAGGAGTAGGAAATGGAATTCACCAGACCCACACAGTGAGGACTCAGAGCTTGAAAAGAACTAACTCTTTGCCCTCAGCTCCAGTGCCTGGTAACGTAGTGGATTCCTAGAAGCTCAGCTGAACACATGAGAAGACTGTAGTCAATTTTTTTTTTGGCATATCCCCTGCTCTGTGACAGCTATGAGCTCACCAAAGGTAATATGTGATGAATATACCTAGCACTCTTGAGCTTTCAGCAGATTTGTCAGCTAGAGTTCTGTTAAGCAAACGTGTACTAAAACTTCTAAGACTACCTACTGGAGTGAATTTCTTAGGAACAGCAAGCGATGCATCCCTTCTCAGGCTAACACATTAACAAAACGTCAAGTTCCGGATGAAAACCATGTACTCAATGCCTTGATTACATCTGAGAAAATCTAATTACTTAGCCTACTTAGATTAAACTGTACCAGAAGCAGCACATGATCTCAGCCTGCAGACACCCAGTCCAAGAAGATGAAGTCTAGCAAAGCTATGAGCAACTGAAAACAGGCTCTTACAAAAAGAAGTGAAGCAGCTTAGGGACAGGAAGCATTGATAGTTCTATCCCTAATTAGAAGACTAGAACTATTTTAGAAGAGCAAGGCAGGCTTTATCCTCCTTTCCAGAATAGACATGCACAAACACTAAAGATTTATGAAGACAGATACATTTTAGTATGTATAGTCAGTGACTCACTGAATAATCAATAAACCATAGAACCATAAAAAAGAGATCACCAGTAGAAATCCTATAAAGTTTGCCTTTTTATGCTAACAATGAAAAATAACTGATTAATTTTAAAAAAGTTAATATAATAATAATATATAATAATAGTTTTTTTAAAAAAGGATAAAAAGTATTATTTTATCAGTTGAAATAATTTTTAAATAGATACCAAAAAGTGTAATTTTTGAGATTAAAAGAAAACTGAAGTTAAATGCAACTAAAGTAACCATTTATATATATACATATATATATATATATATATATATATATATATATATATATAAAATCACTAGATATAAGAAGGAAATTTCTTCAAGAAAAGAATACCCTACAGTATGGATACACTGACAGCAGCAGCCTAAGATGGCAGTATACTTCAGCTATGCATAATGAACTTCTAATAGCTAAAGTTTAAACATATTTTTGGATTTAAAATCATGGAAAACAGGACTAGGATAATAACACATTCAGAGTCATCTCCTACAGCTTTGATGCCATGCAGTAAATTGTGCAGTCGTGGTAATAACTTCAGATATGATCCTGTGCCCCACACAGGGAGTGAAACTCTGGTCATCATCTCTTTCCACGGCTGGTAACTTAGGAAGCTGCAGAAGATGTACTGAAGTTTGCACTAAAATTTTTGAAAGTGCTATTTCACAGGGGAAGTTTTAAACTACTAAGTTATCTTGGGCTGCTTATTTTCCTTCATTCATACATTGTGCTTTAATCAATCAAAAGCTTGAATTCCCGCAAACAGAATAGGGGAAGAAAACCTCACGCTTTCAGCAATTAGCATAACACGATTTTTCAATGAGATCATCCTTCTTATTATTCTAAAACACTGCAAATTACTCTTCAATATGACTAACCTACTTCTGCAAAGCACAAATAACCTGGGTGCTATCATGTAACATAAAACAAAACTGCTGCTTGCAATTAAAGTCAAATCAGCATTCCTAATCCAGATGGATAATTCTGGTCAAGGAAATGAGCAAGGCAATGGGGAATTGGAATTGGTCTCATCCCTGGAGTTTGGGTTTTGACCCTTGACTGGTAACTGTATTAAACAAAGCAGAATTCATTAGACAGTGCCCCTAACTACCCAGCTGTACAAGAAACACAGCTAGAATCCCTGACCATGAATTAATTACTTCTCAAAGCATACCGGGATCCAGATGCGCTTCCAAAAGGAAGAAGTCAGAGACTAGCACTTTGTAATGCTTAACAACAGCTCCAGAGAGCATTGAAGCCATTCTGTGTCTATCGCTTTCCATTTCTCTACAGCTAAATCACATTTTAAGGGAGGTGAAGGAAGGCACGGAAAAATACACCTGGTGGTGTCCAGCTCTATTCTGCTAGAAGCATCTACTTCTAGCTGTAGGAAATGCTTTCGATGGTTAAACTTCAGGAGACAAGTGACATTAGTGAGTTCAAAACAAAAAAGTTGTACATGCAAAGTACCTATGCCATCATGACAGTCTTAGATGATAGATTCTAGAAGCTAATCATTCATACAAATACCACCCGTACTTGTGCACACAACCATTATGAACTTCTCGTTCTCACATATGGTGGCTAGTACAAATCACTCTGCAGAGTGAGAGTTTGTAATGGACATGGGAGGCTGTAGTGGGATCACAATTACTGTAAATGAAGCAGAACATTTGACATGGTCAAACAGACTGCTCTACATTCATACTAATTATAGAAGACCCATTGGAACGGGCTGCAGCTGGCTGCGGAGGAATTTTTGCTTTACATAAAAATTAAAATATCAACAGACTAAAGACACACAGACAAACACCAAATTTCACAGGCCTTATAAAAAAATGCAATAAAAGCAAATGTTTTGAAAGATAAGAGCTATCTATTCCTGAAGTGACTGGTCACTCAAGTGCAAAAAAAAGGCTTGTGGCCTTGCCTTCCTCAGCATGTTTTACATCTTTTAAGCCTTCGGGTGCAGGCTCTGAAGAAATGCTTTTCATTTGCATGCTTAATTCCCGTCCTTGACCAGCATTGTCCACTTTTTTTGGTTGTCCTCAATAAAACGCAGTCATAGGTGCTTTCCAGAACTACCACCTTTTTGGATGGCGCAGTGGCTGGACTGGTAGCTGGGTTTCATTTTGCAGCTCAGGTCAGGGTTGCACGTGCACAGAACAGAATTATCATGTGCTGAGATGACAACATGCGAAGTACAATGACTGATTAAGCACAGTAAACTAGAGGGGCAGATCCAGACTCAGACAAGTCAGCAAGTTCCACTGAGAAAAAAATGGAGCTTTTAAGAGTTGTACACTGTTAATTTTGTCAGTAGCCCTCTCTCCTCTTTCGCCCTCCGCTCCCGTATTTTCCACGTATGACCATTTTGGATAAAGGCAACAGCTATCTAAAATATTAGTTGTATTTCTGCATCTCCAAACAGCAGTGGATGTGAGTTGAAAAAGCACCCCTAAATCTGCAGTTCATGCAAAGAAAGATGTTACACATCCAGTGCACTCCAACAGCAATAGGACAGCGATCACCCAACTATTATTTAAAGACTAAATGACAACAAATTTTGTTGAAAGCAGTTGAGTTAGTCAAAATAAAACTTGCTGTTTTAGTGTGCTAGATATACTTATGGCAAAGACAAGAGAATTTATACTTGTTACACTGAAAAGACAATATGGATAACAGTAAAGACAAATATGTTTCTATGACAAGGGGTAGTACATATTTCTGTGATAAGCTTTAGAATTGTTTGTTTGCTTTGTTTTCTAATGCATGCATACCCCATGCAGAAAGGCAACAGAATTCCCTATGGCTGTGAACCAAGTATTTTTTGTATCTGACACCATAGACAGCTCTGTCACAAATGCAAGTACTTTTATAATAATGGCTGTAAGCCTGCTATTTCTAGTATATTCCTCATTTAAAAGTAATTAATTTTCACTTCAGAAAGTACCACTCCTTGAAGTATTACAGAAATCCATGTAAGTGGAAATGCAGAATACTCCTAATGCTCAAGATTTTGCTGATATTTACAAAGCTCAGCAGGCTTCCAAACACGATTTCACAGTCAGCCACCATGAGCTATAAATGTTGAACATGACAAAAGTTGGAATCATAGAATCAGAATCATTTACTGCTACAAAGGGCAACTTTGAAAGTTAAGATACTTCAAGCAAATTAATTTTGAATGAAATAATTCTCTTCTCTGGTCAGAAATGAACTCACTAGGAAAAACAAAACCAACTTTATCATCTTAAGACTTTATTCAATATGAAAATGTTTAATGGACTATGTATCTTAATTAAATCATGAGTTGTTTCTTACAAGACTAGGAGCTAAAAATGAACTATGAAGAGAAAATAAAGATTAAACTAATTTTTATGGTTCACAACAGTAAGATTGGACTGAATGATTACCACTATGTAATTGTGTTACCACAATTTACTCTTGTTGATATCAAGTTTTGTTTTTTTGCACTTCTTGGCAGTCTCCTTAGAGGATCAGGAATTTACTTCAGTCCTTAGCTAAAGAAATAGGGTGGCAAAGAGGGAAAATATCCAAGCACTTGGCAAACATGACTTAAGTCTTAATCAAACAACAGAAGAGATCAAAATTTAAACTTTGACTCCAAGCCTTTTTCTCCTTCTCCACTGCTGCCTGCTTTCTTAGGCATCAGCTCCTCAGTCATGGACTGTTCCAATAAATGTAAGGTGGAATATGCCTACCGTACCACAAACAAGCTAGCGCAACAAATTTTACAAAGCTTTACTGCACAGCAATGGGCAATAGGAACAAAGACATCACCAAGTCATTCTGTAAAAAGGAAAAACGCATTATAAGTTTTGGAGACACTGAAATCCACAAATCCTGCTGCCAAAATAAAAAAAGTCCCTAGGCAAAGCTATCTAACTGAGAAGTAATTTTTGTTTACAGTTCTCCAGAAAAATATAATTCTGGTGGTCAGTGCACCTAAATTCAATCATAAACACTTAAGTTGCTTTTGAAAAATCACATGACAATTCATGTCTTGAGCCTTTCCTTTTCTAACACACGACTTACACATTGAGCTGCTTCTGTTTCAGAATAGCAACAACATATTAGCAAGAGATGTTGAACTGGCACAATGATATTTACAAAACCTACCTTTTGCTAGAGAGGAAGGAAAAGGATGAAAACAGGACATCCACCAGGTTAACAGGAAAAGTAGGAAAAAAAACTGACTAAAAGTACCAAACTTTGCAATGAATATATTCGATTCAGCACCCAGCTGAATCAGGTTTCTATCCAAGACTCGAGGTATTTATGTCTATAATTATTTCTGCATTTGTTCTTTATATTTAATATTTATAAATATATGAAGTCATGTAACTTCTTTCACTTGTAAATGGCACAAGAACACCTCATTTGGAACTGTCAAACATTGACATCTTTCAATGTAAATCTATCCTTTGTTGCACAGGGGGTGTAACATACGATGGTCTTTGCAGTGTTTCCAAAAGATTAGTTAAATGTTAAAAGAAGGAAAAGTTAA
This sequence comes from Aythya marila, assembly GCF_965140915.1. Lineage (NCBI taxonomy): Eukaryota > Metazoa > Chordata > Aves > Anseriformes > Anatidae > Aythya > Aythya marila. Next base: position 4,464,373 of record NC_139056.1, on the reverse strand, counting down.
GAATTCTCTATATGAAGTTCTATTATCAGCATCTCTTAAACCAGCAATAAGTTAGTGTTAGTCCACAAAATGTTTCAGGACAATCCAGTTGGACTAGGTGAAATATTTCAAGTGTTACAGATTTTTATTTTTTTTTCCCTGTGGTATGATTGTCTTAGAGCCTTGAAAACTCAAACCATGAACAAAGGTTCCATTTCAATCAGTGCCATACAAATGCAGAACAAAAGGACAGTTCCTGCCCTAAACAATTCTGGCTACTACTTACATGTAGAATCTTCACAGGGCAGAAACCAAACGCTTTCGGCAGGCTGTTCTTCAAAATTAGCTACTTGCTTCATATGAGATTGTTTTGCTCTGAAGCAACAGTTATAGGGTACTGTTTAACTAAAGAAAATATTCAACACATCCTAAAGAAAATCTGCCCCTAATCAGACCACAGGAAATGCAGTTAAGAGTAAGGGATTGCCAGGAGTGGGAATAGTATTTGAGAAACATTTTCTGTGGAATACATTTTACATACCTGCTTAGCCAGGATTTGAAACACTACCTCCCTGCCCCCTTTATTTTTTTTTAATCATTTTAACTTTAGACTTCCTTCTTATGTTTCCCTAGTGCAGTTTGACATGATGCGTGCCTGTAACCTCATTGCTACTGTTGCTCTGACTGCTGGCCAGCTCATCTTCGTCCTGGGTCTAGTGGAGATACCCATCATATCTCAGGATACCCAGTGGTGGGAGGAGGCCATAGCTGCTGTGTTCCAGCTTGCCAGTAAGTACACTTTTTTTTTTTTTTTTTTCTGATGGAAAAAAACACTTCATACCTATTAAATCCAGGAAAAAAAGAGTTTCTTACTTCAAAAATCTTTCAAGTGATAAAGCACAGCAAAAAGGCCTAAATCTAAAAGTAAGCTTATTGTCTCTTAAAAGCTCTCCCCATGTGATTCTGCATTACATGAATAGGAGCTTTTATGTTGGAAATATCAGAATGAGTCTTCTGCCAGCCTAGAAAAACAAGCCATTATTATTTCCTCTGAAACCAGGAACACAAGCCTAAAAGAAATGAAATCAATGCAGCATAATCCCATAGGTTAGCAGAGCAAAATATATCAAAGCAGCTGTTTGAAAACATAGCAGAATGGCAGAACAAATTTCAGGAGTTTTCCTGAAACTCTATTATTTGCTTTCAGGTAACTGAATTTTACTCTGTCATGATCGGCTGGGTTTTGATAGAGAGATGTCTTACAATCTAGCAAAGAAAGTTGGAGTCAACTTGCAACAGTGACAGTCATAAATAAAACTCCCCACAGTAATTCTCGTAGATGAGGACTATACAGAAATGACTGAGGAAAAGAGGAAATGGTTTTATCACGGTATCTTATTAAGAGCAGTGGCAAGGATCTTTATTACATAAAGTCACTCAGGATTTATTATACCAAGTCCAATCCTATAAACTATCCATGTATGAAACTGTGATTAATGGAGTGGAACGCTCAGACTGTTTACAAGATCATATTTCAGACATACATTGTTATTAACGTAACTAACAGATTATAATTAAGTAACACTTATAAAAAGCCAAAACTGAATTTTAAAACCATTGAATATTTACAATGATAAAAATCTGAGATCCACAGTTCATCCTGCTGCAAGACCAGAATCTAGCCCAGGTTATTTAAATATGGTTCCCACAGCAATAACCACCCGGTACGGATGAACCTGAATGTCAAATAAGAGAAGACTGGTGTAACAGAGGTTCTGTAACTCTCAAAGCATCTGATCCAGACTCCAGGTGCAGCAAGACCCCCAGGCATCAGTTCAGTAAAATCAAAAGCCAGATATGTAGCCTCACCGTAATAAAGCCTCCCTCCAGTCTCATGTATACTATGGACTTTTACAATTCCGGATACCTTTTGCATATCTCTCCTTGATCTTCAGGTGCAATGCTGGCTTTACTCTTCCCTCCCTCCCATCCTCCCCCAAACTCAACATGTCTGTTTTTCACAGAGGAAATGCATTCTGGCCCTGTTTAGATTTGTTGTTTCATTGACAAACAGCACAGTGGACAGCCCTGTGCCTTTATTCTATCGAGGCTGCTAATTTTAGACTTTTTTTTTTTCCTGTGCTGGAGTCTGTTTTAAACACAGTCAGAGAGAGACTGAAGGGCGCCAGGATATCCCGACACAGGAGAAGGAAATGCCTGCTATTACCTGTTATGCAAGCTGAACCTTGAAATCCCCAGTGCTGGGAGGGGAGAAGGGAAGACAGCCAGAGCCAGAATGATTAGCAAAACACTAATGAGAATGGCTGAAGAAGTTGTTGAATCAAGAAGTTCATCTGCTTGTCTGTGTTCAAAAGGTGTGAGGAGATGGATCTGGCAGCTCATGACAGCTACAAAGAAAGACGTCATGCTGCGTGAATCAAAGCTCTCCCATCTGCAGAAATGATGCAATGACTTTGGTGGTTAGCTCTCCCCCCATACTTTACTACCAGCTTTAGGGATAGGAATTCTGAAAAAAAAGAAAAAAAAAACACCAAACAAACAAAAAAAGTAGTCACAATATCTGCCCTTATCCCAGTATAAAGTTGACTTCTTTGAAACCTCTCTAATTTGCCAGGACAGTGGTGTGTGAACTGCAACTGCCCTCAGGCAGTAAGGGTTGTCTTCACAGGACAGACAGTTCAGAGTACAGCTTGCACTGACAGAAGAGGCTTTTTCCTCTTTCAGAAAGAAAGATGTGCTTTGGAATGTCAGGCCACTCAAACTGGCCAAAAAATCAGCCCCATCAAACAAATCCCTCAGACTGAGCGCACACAACATTTTACACATAATGGTTAATATGTTATTTGTCTGATACCAGACAAAATGTGAAAATTGTGAGCAAGTCCAATGTTTCTGTATCTCTGACGAATAACTGCTGCTACATCTAGGATACCATGTTTGTTTGTTTGTTTTTTTAATGAAGTGGAAGAAAGTTGACTGCCTCTTACCCTGTAAACCATGGGTAACACTTCACTTCTGAGCCTCCATTCCAAGCTGATAATCTCCCATCCATTTTCAAAGTACAGCAAGGCATCAGAAGAGAACGGATTATTTAAAGTACTTTGTTCATGAAACAGCCCAAGTTAAATCACGGTGAAGCTCCACCCTACTTCATTTATATTGTAGTGCAGTCTTCTGTCACCACTTCTCAGGAAGCTGCATTCTGGCTGATCACATTCAGCATTCAGGCTGCTTGGTTCAAAGAGCTTATGTGACTTTTCTTAAAAAATCTAACTCTCATTTAACAGTAAAGCAGCTACAGATTAAATTTCTGTGAAAGACTCTCTGCTTTCACCAAACTTTAACTCAATGAATTTTGGTCTTGTTAAAAAGCCTGCTTTCCCTACGCATTGAGTAAAATGGAGAAGGGATGGTATTTTAAGGGATAAAGCCATAGTGTACATGAGGTTATATTTTAGTGCAAACAGATCATTTGTGTGAGAAGAACAATATTAAAAACCTAGATTATTCAGTGATTTTATAAAGACCTTCAAGATCATAGAATGTACATACTTGGATCTTATTAAATATTTGAGTATTGTCGGGGCGATTCCTATTCATTACACTTTCAGATGTCATCCTGCCACATACTTAAAAAACAGGCATCCAGCTCCTGTTTTTTTCTTTTCCAAATGTGTGGGTTTCATTACAGTTTCCTGTAGTCTGAACACAAGTCCTTTCTGTTTTAGAACACTACGCATACTAAGTATCATCTTCCAAACTCTATCACAAGTTCTAATCAACCATGTTTTATCCCACAAGAGCTTGTGATGACTTCAGGCTCCCCTGCTTTTTCACTTCTACAACCTGCACAAATATTTGACAATCATTCAAAAAGGACAGACCTCTGACAGAAGATAAAAGCCCCAGGAAGCAAAGAGGAAGGAAAGAAGAGAGCAAACAGAGTTGCTCCTGGGAGAGCAATGGGATTCGCACAGCTCCAAAGCTCCACAACCTCACACCTCCCAGTTAACAGGAAAGCAAACTGTTTGCTTTGGAAAAGCAATGTGGTGAAAATGGAACCAGTGTTGTATGTGGAATTTTGTGTCAATGCTCAGAAATTTCTCTCTAGAGGGTTTTTGATTTTTTTTCCCCCAAGGAACTGTTAAAAACTCAATGTGCTGAATATAAGATGAGGATCCAATGAGTAGTTGTGAAGGGAAACCCATACCAACAGGACAGGGAATAAAGAGCACTTCAGACAACATTAAATTACTGCAAGCAGTAACCTACCAGACTAGATCAGACCTAATGTATTCTAGCCAAGTCTCCTATCTTGTACAAGGGTGAATATTAGACTTCAGAGGAAAGTGTTAGAAACAGGTAGGGAGGTCTGGGATAGCATTAGATCTCATCCTAGTTTCTGGAAGTCCAAGACTGGAATAAGTCTGAATAATAATGGTTAATATTCCAATTACTTTTCAGCATTAAATTACTTTAATACCTGATATCCTGAAGATTACAACCTTTTGTGTTCCTACTGAGCTTGCCATTTACAGCCAAATAAGTTACAATTTTACCTCTTTTGAATTTCAAGCCTTGCACTGCAACTTCTACTGTGTTTTCCATCTGCCAGTGTATTTCACTCTAGACCCCTAACAAATCACAGGAAACCTGAGTTCATACACACTCTTATGTCTGTGCCTTAAAACCAACAACACTTTAAACCATTTACCTTATTTAGTTCTCCTTTCCTTCTGGGTATTACAACTTTAGCTCTGTTGATGTCCAGAAAATCTTAATGCAGCACAGAAGAGCAAAGCAGCCATTGGAGAATATAGCTGACTATAATTGTGAGAGCAACATGATCCTGATTTCTGTATTACTTCCTTCCACCTTTTTCCTTCACAACACCCTCAAGCCAGATCTGTTTTATAAGGAGATCTGTGGAGCTCCAGCCTAACACTTCCTGAAAAGGAAGCAAATAAATGATACTAAACCTAAAAATCATAACAAAAAGAAAGAAGTTGACTGCCTGATTTGCGGTAAATGCTTTTTTTATTTCTCACTTATTTTGCCTCAACACCAAACTTGCATGTTCTTTATGTGGATTGCAAATCTCAAAGTGATCTTGCTTTCATATATCTGCAAAATGAAAGATCTTAAAACATGGAAGACTATCCTGCTTGCTTTGACTGATGGGTCACATGAACAGCTGAACCAGCAAGCTAGGACGGGCAGTATCTCACAAGGACTGTGTTGAACTCTTCAACTGCAGCAGGAAAACGGCCCGCCTGTATTCTTCACGTCTAAATACAGATTTGAGTAGCAGACAATCTGTTGTGACATCTCAACATCAAGGGTGCATTCTAACTCGAAATATGGTAATAATATATTACCGATAAATATGCAAGTATAAGGAATGCATGCTATGACTGTTAGAAATAATGCAGTAATGCAGAAAGAAGCATACGAAATATGTTCAACTCAAGTACTGATTTGACTGTTTATGAAGATGCCTGCTAAAAAGTTTCAACTGGAGCCATTTAGCTAGAGCCAAAGTTAAACTCCTGTTTATCCTTTGATGCCTCAGAAGATGGAGAGGACAGAACTCTTGAAAAACGCATGAAAACAGCTCATCCTTAAAGACAAATTACCATCACTAACATTTCTGGGAGGATCACTGGTCAGTGACTGCTTCTCTCTGCAGTTTGCTTATCTTCCTTTTTTCCCCACCTGACAAGAGCTCTCACCTGTGTCTGACACACGATCTACTTAGACCAAAAGCAGAACTTCCATTGACTCAAACTGCCAGTGCTTCACAGGTGCCAAACAGTCTTTGCAGCTAACTTTTGGTCTGCAAGCCTGCACATTTGTCCTTATTTAAACAGGTGGCCAACAGAAATTATGTCTACTTCATAGGGAATGCTTTTCAACCTTCAATTCAAGGACTGACATTATATTTATGGAAATCTCCAGAATGTAGCTAGGAAAAGAAAGTTCACTGTCAGTAGACCTACACTTCTTAAACAGTGGTCTGCACCTCCTTTTCCACTAACAAGGTAGAAATCATTCTGTTACAACAAGTCTCTCAGCCTTACAGGGTTACAAAGATGAACTGACAAATTCAAAGAATACCACAATTGCCCCGAGAAGCTTTGCTACTCATAACTTGTGTAATTTCTAAGAGATGTTACATTTTACCAAAATCCTTGGGAGCCTTTATTGTACTCAACAATATCCAAATAAAAATTCAAAGTCTACTCAAGTCCTTGGGACATTGTAAACCAAAGCAAGCATACATCTACAGCTGTCAGGCTGATACTATGAAGAGCACAGAAGTATCACAGAAGCACTGCAGCTGCCTCACACTCTAACAACTGTTTTGTGCCAAACTGATCCAGGAAAAGGTATTAACTGATTAATCATTTATATTGATTCCTCTAGCAATTGAACTTTGGGAATCTAGCTCACTTTGATAAATAAAACTGAAATTCTACAAGCAGCTTATCTAAGCTCGCGATTCCCAGCAGCTAAACCATTCCCTGTAAAGGTTTGCTGGGTATGTAGAGAAGGGAGTTAAGCATTCCCCTCCCTGTTCACCGTTTTTACAGCACAAGGGTCATTTGCAAAATGTGAACAACAGCCTGGCTGCTCTATTTTCCTTCTCCCTCCTCCTGGCAGAGAAAATCATCCTATGGGACAAGCTGTAAAGACAAGGATTATAAACCCTTCTCACACTGACCTACTAAGCTGGCTTTTTCATCCAGATAAATTAGCCTGCTGTGTGCTCTCTGGCATAGCAGGGAGCTGGGGGATGAGATTGTACTTCCTGAGGCAAATTAACACTGTTCCTGATACAGACTTTCTACCAATCCCCCCCAAAAAACAATGGAGACTTCTAAGACTGCAGTATCAGTGTCGTAATAAGATCTATGCAAATCAAGGTGCGTCTGGAAAAAAACATCCCAAGTAGAAAGCGACTAAGAAAGTTCTTGTAAAATATTAAAAATCTGTAGTTGGCTTACAGCCAGCTACAGTCGAACAGGAAGTTCAGTACACAGATGTAAAATGTAAGTTCAAAAAGCAGCATTCTCCTAAACCCACCCCCTCCAACACGGTCAACTACTGTCCCAACCAAAAGTCTTCCTAGTGAATTTGTTATCTGTTTCCTTCCCCAGCGGAAAAGCACCCCCTGTTCAGGCTTGTTTTGCTACCGATGGGAAACAACCAGAGATAAACAGCAGCTCTATGGGAAAATAAAGTACTTTAAGTAATCTCATCAGGATTTTTCGTAGAGATCTGGCCTCTGTGCAGACTTTAGACAATACACAGTAAGTGACCTGAAACTGATTGACATATGCTTCTTTCCAATTAAATTAATACAGGGAAATTCAGCCATGCATCTAAAAGTCCTGTCACGGCTACCCAACAGAAATGAAATTAACCTAGAAAAAAATTAATATTCTCATAACTAAACTGAGTATTAAAGAAATGTTTCCTATCCACAACTCTTAAAATAAGTAGCAAGAAGTGACACCGTTCTAACAGATACTTTAACTGCTTTCCCATAGGAAAAGTCCTTTGCAATCCATGACTCTCACTTTTTCATCCCCTCCCTTTTTCAATACTGAGATGCTTTGTAGAACAAAAGATTATAATGGATTAAAAAGTGTCTTTAATCATATCACACAGTAGATGCTGCAATTGTAGAAGGGAATAAAAGTATATCATGAATTAAGAAAAAAAAAAAAAGATTTATGGCAAGTAGAGCAATTTTCTGGTTATTTTTAGTAGAAGTTACCTGTGGGAAATAGCCTGGGAAGGCAATAACTGTTTTCCTCCAAGTATTTTACTGGAACATTGAAATTTAATTCAGACACTGTTGTTCAATATTACAAATATTTATCTGAAGTCAAAATCACTGCAATCAGGGAGACAGAGAAGCTATTCTTAGTGCATGCTTAAAAGTGTGCCGAAACAAATAAGCCTTTCTCAAAACAGTGCTGAATTCTGCATTGGCATGTTTACATTAACAACCGCATTATGCCCATATCACACAACCACCAGTAGGCACTGAATTTTACCTACACCAAGTTTTCACAAGTGATACACTGCGTGTATATTCAGAAATATTCAAGGCAACAAATTACATGTAAAATGTTGTCAAAGCTACACTAATAACTAGCGCAGTACACAAAGCAGAAGATAACAACCCCATGAAAATACCTTGTTATAGTTGCGTTAGTAAAAATAAAATGTTAGTCAAACTTCAGTTTCATTCTCTTTCAATACAGAAACTGGTTATTATTGCTTCAGTGCCCTAGGATTTGTGAACACGTGGTGTTCATGTAATTATTTGTGAGGTTTTATCCATCAATCTGGCAAAACAAAGCACTCCTTGGATATAGCTGTATAAGAGGCCCAACAAAATAAAACTCTACTTTCCCTGATTAATTGTGGAAACGCTCTGGAGTAATGTGCTTCCAACGCTCCCACCTCAGTCATGCTTTTTCTCTCTTAACTGTCAGTTCCTGTCTAGCCTGTGGCAAAGTTAGAATACAGATCCTATGTTTTTCACTCAAGAGCCCCAGTGACTGACTCACTCCTGATATCTGCCAAGTCAGGGAGCTCTGAAACTGATTACCTCCCAGTTCCCTCCTGCTCACACACTGGCACAAAACTGCAAGAGAAGAGGAAGCCTGTTGCACCACTGGCTGATCATCTGATCTAGGGTTAGGGAGAAAGGCCTGTGACGGGAAATAGTCTTGCTAGCATAAATAGTTTTATTTTGGGGTCTGTAAGTAAACCTTAGTCCTTTTTTCTAGTGGATAATTTCTCTATCAGATGGAAGGATGTTCGTGAGGTTGGCCCATCTAGCAGAGATGTGCTGTCATCCAGGACAGCAATTGCTGTAAGTGATACATAAGGAGGAAAAAGGTGTTTAGGGAAAAGAAAAGGTTTAAATCTTGAAAGCATGCCTGTAGCATTTATTTACCTCTGTAGTGCCATAAAGGAGTGTGCATAGACTGCTGCTTGCCTTAACTAAGTGAGCAAAGAATGGGGCAAACTCATGCCCAAGGGAGCAGAGCTCACACACACCAGGAACCCTGACATTTTTTCCCAGCAGGCTTGCACAAGACGTGACTTCCAGTGAGGAAACTGGAAGTGCTGATCAACCATTATTTACCTAGGTTAGATGGACCAGTAAATACCCGTAAACCTGAAGTGGGAAAGGCAGCAGTTGCAAATCAATAACTGGGCTTTAAGCTGCAAGATACTGCATATCAGGGTTACTCCATGTAACTGGTGATCTCGAACCTAGCTCCTGCTGCCAAGAAAGCATGCGACAAATACTGCATGATAGCATACAGGGGACTGTTATTAACAAGTATAACTGGTCCTTAGCGGTATTTGTAAGTGGCCACTGATGCACACAGCGTGGCTTCAAAGCTCCTTCCTCCTTAAGTAGTAGTATTAAATTTAACTTTAAAAATGAATGTGAATTAAGCTATTTCAAGTCTAGCCAGTGCCTCTGACAGGCTATATGATTTGCATTACCTTGTTTTGTTTTTAAATACTTACCTTCTGGGGGAATTCCCTGTGAAACATGAACTGAAATGAAAACTCAAGAGGAAAACTGATGGCAAACATCTGCCATGCGCCAGGCAGATTCTTCAGTAAGATGAGTCTTTTGTTTTGTACCTCAATACCCTCCTTCCTCTGAGAATTTTAAACCAGGAGGAAAAGGAACAGGTCTACAACTTGGCCATAGGAAGTACAACCAACCTCCCTTTCTCTCGGCTTCCTGTCTTTATATGAGACAAATGGTACCTATCACCCTTTGAAAAGTGGATTACAACCTGTAGAAGAGCAACTGGTGTCGGTGTTCCACAAATACAAGATCTGATCTTCACCTGTCCCCTCAACTATGTGCCTAAGGAGAAATTGAACTCCAGAGGAAGAACGCAGTGTTGAATGTATTGCACTGAAAACGAGTCACAACAGTTTTGTTTTGCAGCTGTGATTGCCTTCTTATACACCATTACTGTAAACAGTAAAGAAAAAGCTGTACAAGACCCAGATAACACCAAACAGCAAAGTCATTAGTAATTCAAAAGCAGTTCAAGGAAGCTTCACAGAAAAGGAAGAGCACAACCAACTAGCTTCGGATACAAAAGTAGCATTCTGTGAATACCCTAACAACAAATAAGCTTCAGTGAGGATTTTCACTGCATGAAGGAAAGAACGCTTCCACTTTCGCATGATGAGATAAAGCCCATGAATATTCAGAAAAACTGACTCCTTCAAAGACAGATGATATACCTTCTACGGTCCGAGGACATCGATAACATGTCTGGCTTCAAGAAACTGAGATTTTTTATTTATTTTTTTTTTTAAAAAAAAAAAAGCATGCATAATCTGATACACAGCATGCTGTCCAGCAGTTATTACTGAAAAAAAAAAAAAAAAAAAAAAAAAAAGATTTAAACTTGTCAAGCACTTCACGATTTTTCTACCCCAACCATAACTCAGTATTTTATCAAACAGGAACCAAGAAGCAACTTTCCAACTTGTATACTTACGAATACGTATTAATTAATTATTAATTAAGCCCCCATCTCCAACACAGCTAAAGTTAAAATGGCCTCTTTTCCAGTTCTCGTACATTTTCACAGGGAATCCAAGAAGCCCACAGCTTTCCTTGGAGCGCTAACAAACAATTATTGGAAAAGTTGGTGATTTCTGTAACTGTGTTCCGTGTGGCTACAATTTTCCCACATGAAACTTGTTCAGTTTAGTTACAAATGAACAATTAAATAACTGCTAGAATTCATGATGCCTCAGAGAATCTTGCTGAAAAAAAATAATCAAGGAATTATGTCAATTGCTGTCCTTAAAACTAACTCAACAACTTAAAACTCTTCCATAGTATTTTAGTCTTCCTTCACAGCAAATGCTATCATAGATTGGAAAAATAGCAGTAAAGACCTGTTCCTAATGTAAGAATCTATTTTCTCATGTATCCTTCAGGAGAAATGTCTTACTTCGAGTCATCTCTGGTATATGCTGTCTGTGGGACCATGCTACTGTAGAAGAAGGTGTAGCAAGCAACTGAGTTAGAAACTACCATCTAAGCAGACATTAGAACAGTAACAATGCCAGACATATCCCAAATTAATACTCATATTATATCCATTTATAAGGAATATTCAGATTTCACAATGACTCTTGGAATAGTAAGTGTCATGCCTATTTGAGTGACGACTGATTTTTTTTCCTCCTACTTGCATTTCATTTCCAACTTGCATCTTTCATCTTCACTGTATTTTTTGTCTTTTTCTAAAGAACTCAAAAGCCTGGTTTATCCTCTCGTAACACTTGCCAGCATAGAGAAATTAGGACCATTAGGTCCCATTTGTTTCACCTTCTTTCCCCCCCTCCCTTCTATGAACACATTCAGCTATTCATTTTTGCATTTAACTATAGTGGCTTGCCTTAAATAAACATTTCAAAATCTGAGAATAAACTCACTATATTCTAAACAAACAAAAATCATTATCATTAGTGTACGTGTTTTCTGTGAAGGCAACAGGAATAAGAAAGAGGTTATTTGCGTAGGATAAGAGAACTGGGGGGGGGGGGATGTAACTTGAACTCCAGCAAAGCAGGAATAACGTGGGAGTAAGAAATTTAAACCAGAGTCAATAGGTGTAAACTAATCATTAAAACTGCTTTTTAGGTATCCAGTCTTTGCATGTACCATCATGTTTACATGAGTTAAAGAACACATACAGCATATTGTAATAAGAAGGGAAAGGCTTTACAGATTCATGACCATTGGGGTTGTGTCACCTTGCCATTATAGGAATTCAAGAGTAACTCATTAAAAAAAAATCTCACACTTTTTGCAGGTTTTGTCCTGGTTATTGGATTGGTGACTTTCTACCGCATTGGACCGTACACCAACCTCTCATGGTCTTGTTACCTGAACATCGGAGCCTGTCTTTTGGCCACACTGGCAGCTGCCATCCTCATATGGAACATCCTTCATAGGCGTGAGGACTGCATGGCACCACGGGTCATTGTCATTAGCCGTACCCTGACGGCTCGGTTTCGCCGTGGCCTGGAAAATGACTATGTCGAGTCACCATGCTGAAAGCATGGACTTGGAACAGGGAAGATCTCCAAGGAGATCTGTATCGGTGTTTTCTATAAATATATGCTATAATTTAAAAGTAAGGGTTGAAGGACATCACAAAGCTCACTCTTGTGGGCAGAGGCCCTCAATTACTATTTGGATGGGCTCCATCTATATATATATGTATAAAACATATAATTTTATATATATTATATTGCCCTCTTCATCTGCTGTACAGCACAGAATTGGATTGTCAGAATCCTGACAGCATCACAGCTACATGTCAGCAGGGTTCAGCTGTAGCAGACAGCGTATGCAATAAGACAATAAAAAGAGGCAACCTAACATTTTCTGTCTGGATAAAGTTATCTTGCTCCCTTAATGATATAAAAAACTATGGGAGACCAGTGACAACCAGTCACTTTGGAGTTAACAGGCAACCTGAGAAAGCAGAAAACTCACTGTAGAATAAGTGACAATTTTTAACAGCTGTCTAAATTTCTTGACTCTTTATAGTCTTCTATCCCATTCACCCACCCTTCTTCAAGGAACTTCTCATCAACTGTAACACCTGCTTTCACGATACAGCACAAAGCAAAAACTACAACTCTAACCATTCTAATTGTAAAGTAAGGGACTGCAGAATTAACCTCTGTTTTATTAGATACTGCTTTTGTATCCTAAGAGAGAGGTTTGCGCTTATCCTATAGTAGTTGGACTTGATGATCTTCATAGGTCCCTTCCAGCTCTGGATATTCTATGACATTTTTTCTGTATCTAGATAGAAATGCCTTTAAAAATTAAATGGGTATGCAGCTAAAACAGGCCATACATGGTGCTGAAAATCTACTTCAGCGTTATACTGTCGGCAAATATCTACAAAAGGTGGCTACCTGGACTCCCAAATAATCGTAGATACTAACAATTTACTTCACTGGAAATTATTATTAAGAACCTGTATTTCAGCCCAAATAAATTTCTTCCCAGCTCGCTTTAACATTTGACATGCCATTTCTAGACTAGAGTGATATCTTAGGAAACCAGCTCTGCCTAACAATGCTCAGAGAATCACAGAATACTGGGAGAGTACCTGCCACTCAATCACCCAAACTGGAAAATAAGACAAATACAGGACTTTGCGATAAGGTAAAAGACCTGCCTAGTCACTTCATATAATAGCAATATGAAAATAATTAGCACCTTCAGAATTAGCCATGATGTGTATTAGCCTGACCCTGACAAACCCAAGGGCTCACAAGGCTTGCACGTGCAACTTTCAGGAAGAAAAGCCAACAGGTCAAAAACCATTATGCAAAAATCCTTAAGATACAGGAACTATATACAATGGCTGATGTTTAAAAGCTGTCTACAGATGCTACTCGGAGTACAATTACCGACAGATTTGAAGGACTGAGCTGTGAACGTGAGATGTGAAAGTCATAAATTGTTTAGGATTTTTGTGTTGCTCCCAGCTGAGTACACTGCTTCTCTTCTTTACTATTATTTCCATACTCTGCCACACTTAAAATGTGATAATCAAGCTGGCTCTTGAGTTCTGTTCTCAAACTCAGTTCTGATGCAATAAGAAACTCACCTCCAATTGCTACTCTGCATCATGTTCAAAGTCAGCAACACTCTGCAGAGACTGATGCTCCAGAACAATTGTGTTGTTCTAGACTATCAGTATAGAATACATCAATGCTGACAAAGAGTTTCTTCTAACAGTAGGTTTGTAAAAACCAACTAAAACTTTTATTCATTTGCCTGCATTACTTTCTGGAAAAGCTCTATCTTTTCTAGAAACAACATGCTATGATTAATTGCAGGGTTTTTTAAAATTAAACTATTGGAATATTTAAAAGACATTATATTATTTCTTCTAATATTGCAATATCCGTATTATAATAATGTACATTTAAATTTAAAAATCATCTATGTGGTCAATAAATTCGTAATACTTGGTATTACTGTGATTATTTTAGATGTATAATAAAGTTGTGAATGTTCATTCTCTTCTAGTGATAATGTGGGATTTTTTTCTAGACACATTATAAAGTTAATAATTCTCCCCATTTAGTAAAAAAGGATCGATATAGTTTACAATGTGTTGTAGACAAAGAATGAGTATACAGTAAATGTATCTAAGATAAAGATATTTCATCTTTCTGAAAATGAAAGAGAAAGTGAAATCAAATAAAAAGTTTAAATTAAGAGGATCAGAACTTCATACAAATGTAATGAAAATAAGCTCTACTCATAAAGAAATGCATACAAATGCATACGGTACCTTTTTATCAGCTTGATGGATTTGAAGGCCTCATCCATGTCTCCAGCAGTCAGATAGAAGCTGAAGTTCAGCATGGCATCCTGAGTAGTCTTATCACAGTCTCCTAATCCAATAAAATCTCTCATGGGTCTTCTGGCAGCCATCTGCAAGACCTTTATTGAGCCTGACTCTTGTCCTTTCTCAGTTTCTCCTGGCTAAAACAAGCACATTATCATTTAGGTATCAAGTATGACAAATTTTACTCCTCTATATATCTGAATAATATTAGTTACATGATTTCCACTACAATCTAAGTTTTCTGTCCCTACAGAACCACGGTCAGTCACAACTATAATCACTATGTTCCAGAACTTCCTAAAAAACGTCCCAGAATACGGCATGTCACAGAATAGATCAGTATATCATGAGTCATAACAAACAGTCACAATACTTCAGTGGTAAATAGTTTAGAGCTTTGTAAAATAGCACAGAAGAGACAGACATGATTATAACAACTAATACTATAATAGAAACTATTATTTTTAAGTTGCCAGATTTCTGAAGATTTCAGACAAAATTCTTTGGGGTTTGTTTTTTTCTCAAAAATGAGTGTGCTGTTCTGAAAGTTAACAATACAGACCCAGTTCTTTTATTCTTGCCATCATGTAAAGCTTACAAATACTAAACCTCAGATTCAAAGCATTCTTCAGACAACAGGCAGTTCAGGAGCCTCTAAAGCTTCAATAATACTTTCAAGTCATTGAAAGCCAGCCCAAAGCAATTTGAGTTTTATTCTTTGTCTGAATAATGGTTAAGTCAAGCATCAATATCGAATAATCTATCTAGAATGTAACAAAGAAGCTTTCACAAACCAGAGAGTGGAAGATTATAATCTCAGTCACAAAGGACACCAAATTTCACATATACTCTATACGAACCTTATAGTTAGACAGATGAGAAAACTAAGTATGAGAGTTACAGAAGCTAATACAAAAATACTATTTTTGAAAGTAATAGATTCAGTAAGAGACAAACCAAAAGCTCATATAGGTTTGACTACAGTTTGGGGAATTACTGGAACCAGGACAGGGAAGCCATAATAATAAATGGAAACCCTTGAATGAAACTCAGTCAAGATAGATTTGTTGTATTAACTGGATTTGTTATATTTATAGCAAACTACTCATATACTGAAACATGTTTCCAAAATGAATTACTATATGACAATTAATTTAGACACTAAGATACAGTAATCCTACTGAAGGAAGAAAATGGAAATGAGAAAAGCAAAGAATGAAGAGGAGCAGAATAATGCAGTTACAGATACTTACAGGTTTATATGCAAATCCCCTCCGAAAAAATAACTAATGGCAGCAATAATCCATAGAGAGGAAAAAAAAGAGATGCAGTATCAAAGTAAAACAGCATGAGACATGATGGGGAAAGCGTTAAAAGATTAGAAAATGCAGCAGATCTTTGACCTTTTAAACTGATGGAAAATGGAAAGTAAAAGATGGCAGCTCTAAAAGCTATATCTGGACAGAAAAAGTACAACAGCCTGTTCTTTGGAAGGGGCTAAACTGTAAAGTGCTGCTCTGAATTTAAATACATTTAAATGTTTAAAAAATCTAGATAAATTCTCCTTGTTTAACACTTCTCCTAAATGATATAAAATTAGATTTACATGATTATATTGTTCTGTTATTCAGAGGACTAGAAGTCTCATTAAGTTCCTAAAGATTTCACAAAAACAAATGCCTCAGTACAATAAACAGATTGTTAGGTCTCCCCCACCTACAGGTAGGCTGCAGTACAAATCTTCATCTTAACAGGCACTAAGAAACCCATGTCAGACCGTAAGCAGAAAACCAATCTGCAGGTAATAGGCTTTATTTTCTCTAGTACAGATAGCATTATTTAAGATACAACCAATTTTGGATTCATAGTCAAGTTTCTAAGAAGTTAGAGCATGCACTCCTAGTATTTGTAGCAAGCAGGCATTCAGTGATAGGACAAGATGAGTCCTCCCTCTGGTGTTCTGTGGGAATTAAGCTCAATTTCAAAAGGAAGCAAACTGCTTCTGCTGAAGCTAGTAGGAAGTGTCCCCTCTTACAGCATACTTAAGTCTGACACATGCCTCGACTATAAAAGGAATGGTGACTACATAGAGATTTTTCTTTCTTTTTTTTTTTCCTCTTCAAAAACATGTCTTTAGTTGCACTCCCTGCTAAGTATTCCTGCACCTGTACATCACACCCAATTTGCAATACCCAGGAAGAGCCAATCCACTGTAACTTCCAAAATGCTGTCAAATACATCCACATTAGAATTAACTTCATGTCACTGCTACATTTTATGCAGCAACTGCCATTGGATTTATTTAACCCAGACTCAGTTTGGTTACACTTGAGCCCTAAGCAATGACAAGTTTGAACTTATGGGAAGGGAAAGAATTGTGAAAGATTTCCTCACCTTTTTTGCAAAGTAATAATGTGGCACCTCAATACCCAGAAGAACTTGGTACAATGAAGGCAATGGGAAGCTGTCCTGAAGCAAAAGGCCATGTTCTTCACTACTGAAGAACGACATAATCCAGACATCCATCTGGAAAAGGAAGTAAAGAATCGTTTTTCTGGTGCACTATCTTTCTTTCATTTTGATTTTCTTTTCCATATTCATTTGGTAGAACCTTCTCTTGAAAGTAACGTCACACATTCACACACATGGTAACATATACAACTACTTCTACAGGTTAACAAATTACCAATGATTTACTACTTAGATAGGAAGAATAACATGTACAGTGAGGAAAATAATCAAAAAGACCCTACTGTGCTCTCAGTCTGGTTTTTGTTCTGGTTTGGGGATTGTAGGCCTGGTTCAAGAATTGCTTCACATACAAAAAGTCTTGGTTCACTGTTGTCCCAGAAATGGCGAACAGGGATGTGACTCTGCAAGTCTGGATACTCCACAACAGACCTACCAAAACCAACAAGAAATACAGAAATGGAGACAGAATAATTCCAGTCCATTCAGTGTATAAGCTTCAGATAAGGACCAACCAAGGGATAACCTTCAAATGATTATCAGTTACCTTGACTGCTAGCTCTGTGTTGCAACATTAACTATATGCATCTTCCCAACTTCCAAGGAGTCTGTATACACCAATGCCATGTTCAGTTTATTCAGCATAAGTCTACCATGACTATAGGACATAAATCATTTCAGGAAAAAAGCTGATACTGTCACAAATGCAAACAGGCACTCAAAACATGCTTTCACTGAGGTCACATGTCCTACAGCAGCATTTGAACACACTTTAACTACTTTAACTTAAACTTTAACTACTGCTACTACCAGCTACTATTACATTGAGACTACCTCAGCTCTATTTTCTTGCAGGTTTTTATGATCTGCCCCAAGGTGGTTGTTGATACCCAGCCAGCTAAAGACATCTTGAGTACACTGATACGCATTTGGTTAAGCAGTAAAGTTTCTAGTCCATATGCTTCATATTTAAATACAGCTAAGTAGTAGCGGCGGTGGTGGTCTAAGAGATTACAACTAGCAAACTGATGAAAATGATGGGGGGAAAAATAGTTTATATTCTCAGGCAACAGATCTCTCTGAACTGGGAGTTCAAAGAGAGCTAGATACAGTGATCTATGTTTTCAACTGCTCAACTTCCCAATGCTGAGGGAAACTGAAGTTGCAATTGAACATGACCTGCAGCTGAGGACCTCAGTCTTTAGATATGCCACTGTTCATTCCCTTTTCTCAGCACTGCACTTGAAATTAATATTGTGTTCTTAAAAGAATTCAGAGACATTACAAAATAGCGGAATAAGCACAAGGACAACGCCAGCAACTTTATGAAAACCACCCTCTGCAGTTTAAGAAATATCTTACTGCCGCCTTCAGGCATTTAAATATTACTTAGTGCAGGCCATGTGAAGAATGTAGGCATACAGAATCTGACTATTTTAGCAATAGCTTAGGATTAGTCTGAAAAACGTTTATAAACGGGTGTCAAATCTTAAAGACTTATTTTCTTTGCCATCAACACTGAAGGCTGGAATTTGGGGTGTCTTTGAAGGGGATGGAGTAGAGATGGAAGGCAAATTAAGAATCATTAGGAAGTATACATATGTAGTGTCCTTCCCATGACATTTAAATCAAAATAAATTGCTCTTGAATTGAAAAACAGTATGATTTGGGAGTATTTAGATTCTGCCTCAGGAGGATAGAGAAGGGAAAGACGTTTACCTGATTATTCTTTGATGAGTTTACTCATTTTAATTTCAAGATTCTCTAAAATGAAGTACAGATAAACAGACTCATGCTAACACTTACCCTAGCCTTTAAGCATCAGTCAAATAGTAATACTAGTTTGTAGTGGCCTCTGTTGGGCTACACAGGATACTACACTCAAAAACAACTTTCTCATTACTCTTATTACATTGTTTGCTTGACCAAGATGTAAGACCCCAAATTTGCACTGTCCATAGTTACTAAGGAGCTGGGTATTTTTCTGTTTTGCAATGCTGAAAATAACAACTTTATATTTTTTCCCCCTGTAATATCTACATAGCTGTTGAAAAAATGAAATCACCTCCTCTTCTAAGGTTGTTATTTCTTAAGAAAAATACAGTAAGGAAAATTTTTGTAAAACCAGATAAATTCATACTAATATCCCACTGTACTTCCACGAGAAATCCTAGTTCACTGAATTTTACTGCCTTGCTACTAGGATTACTAATACATTATGGTGGTTTCACACAGGTAGGTAGCTCAACCCCACCACACCACTCTCACTCCTCCTCCTCAAAAGGAGGAGGAAAAGAATAGGATGAAAAAAGTTCATGGGTTGAGATAAAGACAGGGAGATTGCTCAACAATTACCATCATGGGCAAAACAGGCTCAGCGTAAGGGAGATTAATATAATTTATTGTCTACTGATAATAGACTAGAGCAGTGACAGCTAAAAGCAAACTAAAAACACTTCTCCCGCATACAGCCTCTTCCACCTTCTCCCCATGAGTGGAACAGGTAAAGAGGCAACAGGGGCTGCAGTCAGTCCAGAACACTTCACCATCCGTCACTCCTTCATGGTCGCTCTTCCACAACTTCCCCTGCTACCAAAAACTTGCCACGTAAACCTAATACATGTATTCACCGCAGAGCAGCTTGTATAAAATGAAAACTGTGGGTTCTAAAAAGATGTTTCATGGAAGTTTTTATCCACATAAAACATTCTGTCTTGAAATTTAAATATATACATTTTTATATTTTATTATTTTTCTTTTTACCTCAGGAGGAACTCCAGAATGTCTTTTTTTTACAGTTCCTATCCCATAAGCTTGTCATGGAAGAGAAAGTTTCCAATATTTAACAAAATTATTCTAAGACCAGGACCCTGATTCCAGTCATATACCTCCACACATATTCCCCAGAGACCTCTTGAGCCAGATACGGCTTCCACACAGTTATCTCACTGCATTATTCTTTGCTGAATAGCTCCATGAACCCTTTCTTCAGCATTTATAATTTCCTTTGGTAAAGAAGTTCCTTAGCATAGTTTCTGAAGAACCGCCACCACCTCCTGATTATTTTAAGCTTGCTTTCCATACTTTCATTTAACACTCCCTAGTTCACATATTGGAAGAGAAAGGGATGCAGTATTGGTTGGTATACAATACATCAGTTTTAGTTGAATCTTTAGAAAGAAATTAATTGGTATAAATTCCTACACAGACAGAGGAATATCAATATCAAGATATTGCTCATTTTCATATGACAGATTCCTATCTTAAAGCCTCGGGTAATATTTTTCAAAATAAAAGCTTCTTACCTGTCAATACGTTGTCCAGAAGAAAGCTTCTCTCTACCATTCCCCTGTTCATCCTTGAAATTAAAGACTGTAACTTTGTCCATTTCAACATCATAGAAACAGATCTTGGAATCAATGCTCCCATTTGCCTGAGAATGGGAAAAAAGTTGCTGAAGGACACAGGTAAAAAGCAAAAAGTTCAGATGGTATGCTCATCTAATTCAATTCATGCTCTTAGCAGTTTCATGTACTTGGCAATCTCAAAATAACAGTCTTTGAAAGAAGTATCATAACATTTCTTGCTGTTTCTCTATTCTAGCAAGTTTGCCTTTGATTTCTTTGAAATGCTACAAAACAGTTTTTCTACTGAGCTACTAAAAAAATGGGCTGTTCGCCTCACCAAATATACAAAACCTTAACAGAGTTTAATTTTAGTGTTTAGTTACATGCAAACTTTCAAGACCAACAATATTGTTCATAGAAAACACAGGTTTATTTCTGTGAAGTTAAAGTGTCTTCAGTAATCATCTTGAACTGTACCAGTCTATTAACAGATGGTCAGGCCCTAGGGTGGTATGTGAAGAGCTTCACCTCACCTTGCTAACGAGGATGCTGACTTTGTTGCCGTTAGCATTGCACTTGACAGATGCAATGTTTCCAAGGCCAGGAAACAGCTCAGAGAAGTTCTTGCTATTGCAGTGCACTTTTGCCTCTCTGTGGGAAGGAATAAGTTTAAGCTGTATGGTAGCAATAAAGCAACAGTAGTTATCAGCCAAAACATTTTCAAATTACAGGTAAGAAAAAAGACCTCAAAAAAAAATTTCTTTCTTCCTTACAAGACTTTTGACTCAAACTCTAGCTTCCTCTCCTGTTGTGACCTGCCTTTCTTTCAGAAATTAATGAAACACTCATTCCTCAATGAATCAGCAAGAATAATCTTCAATGCTCCAACAGGACTCCAAAGAGAGGGCTATAAACCAAAAACATCATACCAGAATTTTAATTCAGAGGACTGCTTTTTCCTATGTAAGTTGAACAGTACTGTAATGCTGAAAATAGCTCATCACAGAAGTTCTGTGCTTGGGAAAAATGAACTCTGGAAAAAGAGTAATGTCACTGGGGAACAGGGATGGCATTTATATCATACCAGTCACTTTCCATCTGCACACAATTTACAAAAGACTATCATTTCAGAAGATTCTCACCAGTGCTATAGATACAAACCCAGCAATTATTCAGCAAAGAGGACAAATCTCATGAATCTAAAGAATGTGACAGAAAAAAGCGACATTAATTTAGACCCATAATATGTTCCCATGTAGGAAAATCTTTGATTCTGTAAAAATAACATTCTCAGATTACATGCTTGGACCCCTCGTTTATTCTGTCAGCTCCGTTAACTTTAAAATTTAGGTGTGATATATTGTCATAATTTAAAAAGGGGTATTATCATTACTAGCCATGAAAATTTAACAAAGCACGGAGGAGTTCAGCTAGTTGCTTTCACTATCAATCATCACAACCAATCCAATACTTGTGCTAACAACAACCTGCCCAAATACATTACCTTCAAATTGTGTTCTATGTGGTATGTAGACAACCTCAGTTTAGCAGGCCTCTGGTCACAGTATGTAAGAGAATTTGTTTTACTCTTAATGTTTTTCAAAGTCATATTTGTCATTAACAAGTACATTTTTGATTTGGACATTACGTTAGGCACATCTTTTACGTGCCATAGCAGTTTGTCAGAAGGGCACCACAGTGTAATCAGAACAAATGTAAGTAAATCTCTCACTTTTTCCTTTATTTCAACTTTTCTGAGATAAAGATCATCTTCAATTTATTAGAAGAAGCATGTAACATCCTTGCCTAGATCTTCCTTAAGTTCTCCACCTACATTCCAATACATACAAACAAACCTAACAATACCCTAAGTCACTATTACTCATCCCGTGATTTGTCTAACAATTCTCTGTCTCTTCACTTACTTCAGGAATATGCCATCAGTCCATGCAGGCTACACTGTATTGTCTTGAGATTCAAAGAGGTAATCACTTTTCAGTACATCAAAACCAGCTAAAGATTTCACACAGAAAATGTCCTCAAGTACGAGCAGATTGTTTTTAAAGGCTAATTAATACCTGCGAGAGAGATCAAAGATTTTGAAGTGAGCCAAATCAGTTCCCACAGCCAAGAAGTTTCCACAGACATCCAAGAGGCACGGATTTCCCTCTGCTTCAGAGAACACCAAAAGCTGCTTAACTGTTCCCTGAGAAGAAAGGTGTAACACTAGGTTTGTACATTCAGAGTTCAATATTTTCTTACTAAGCTAATTGCTAAACTTCTATGTTAGATGAATCACTATCAACAAAATGAGAGAAACTGCACTTAGCACACACACCCCTCACAAAACTCACAAAAGGTCTCCAAAACCACAATCTGCTTCAGGTAGAAAACTGGATATATAGCCTCCAAAAGAGTTAAAACTTATAGAAATACTTGTGCAAAAATGGCCTCTTTGATAATACAACTTTTTCCAACTAAGAGGGATGCATGAATACAGCTCCCTGAAGGTCCACTAATATACATCTGGAAAAACATTGTATCAGTCCTCATTCTGATAAAACCTCCCTTTCTTAAATAAAATGATGTATCATAGAACTGTAATAACTACATTTCTCTTTTTGGTTCTCATGACAAGCAGAGGCTGCAAAACTTATGCAGAAGACTTCACAGGAACATACAGAATGTGCACAGGGTATATTTTCCTCTTAAAACATTTAATATTATAAATTTCCCATCAGTAATATATATTCATATGCATGCAATTTATATCCTCACAAGCATTCTGGTCCCTACATAATTCTGTTTTTTATCATAAATACTTACTAGGATTAGCTACAGTGCAGTAGTGTTTAAAAATAATAGACTAAAGAACACAACATGTAAAACTTACAG
The DNA here is from genome assembly GCF_965140915.1 of Aythya marila. Classification (NCBI taxonomy): domain Eukaryota; kingdom Metazoa; phylum Chordata; class Aves; order Anseriformes; family Anatidae; genus Aythya; species Aythya marila. The sequence goes on along the minus strand of NC_139056.1, from coordinate 4,441,197 downwards.
CTAAAATCCTCAACGCATTTTTCCCATGACAAATTTAGAGTCAATATGTTTACAGAACTTCCACTTATTTTTTAAGCTGTGACACCAGTCTTTGAAAAGCAGTAAGACGTATTTGTTGTTCCATGTGTTCATCAGCCCTTACCTGCCAGGTACGGACTTGGACCCGATATGGCTCAACCGTGTACAGATTTTCTCCGTGCACTGACAGAACTGGAGAGTCACAAAGAAAAGAGCCTGGAAGAGGAATCACAAGGAAACCATCATTACAATAATCGTGGGTGAGTTTTTTTTTTTTTTTTTTTTTTAAGAAAGAAAAGAAAAAAAAAAAGGAATTTTGACTTAAAGGAATCACTACCTGCACTCCTTAAGGTATCTTCTGAACACTCAAAGACAGTAACTTGCTTCCCATTCCAAAATACTACAGCATCCTAAAAACAATCAAAAACCAAAACATAAACTTTTTTATTCTGGACTCATACTGTAATTTATGCAGTAACAGAGTAAGACCTTCCACGCAGTTGCCATCTTTTACTAATTCATCCATGTATTGGATTGAAAGGCCTTTAGTAACCCAAAAAAGAGGCATCAGCATCCAGAGTACTACTGAATCACTGTGCTACCTGAAAACCAGCTCCACCACAGAATGATTGCTATTGTCATAAGAATACTTCCATTACACAATAAAATGGAATATTAAAGAATTATATTAAGGCCTTGGAAAGATTGGTCTTTATATACCTAGCTAGGCAAAGACCTGAGAAAATGAATGAGAAGACCAACAACCTTAGTAGCAAAGACTCCATTAACAGTCATATCAACATGAAGACTGTGTGTGGTTCCTGTGCTGAAGAAGGTCACGTTAAACAGGCTGGGAGACACTTGTACAGCAGCCACTTGCTGATTAAAATGACACGACATGGCCTGCTCACTGAGGATCACCACAGAGCTGATGCTGTTCACTGCTAGAAGATTTTTTCGAGAGCCCCACTGCACATGAGAGCAAGAAAAGAAAAAAAAAAAGCAAAACATGGTATAACATTTTATTTATATGCATATATATGTACACACATATACACATGCACACAAATATGGAAGTCCAACTACAGCCAATTACAGATGAAAGCTATTATGCTAGTTACCCAGCTACTTACGCTCCCTTAGTTTAAGTGGAGGAGCCATTTTTTACATTAAAACCACTTTTTCCTTAAGATAGTTTTGTACCACCTCACATTTATACTCATGAGAGAATCACTTATTTAAAAGGCTTAATCATGCTTTGATCTGTAAAAGCAAGTTGCATGCATAGTATCTTATTTGATTACCTTATTCATTTCTGCAGTTTTTATATCCCTCTCAGTCAATGTTGTACAAACTCTTTACCAAACACTGCTAAATCACATGCATAAAGGGGTCCAAAAGAACACAGGGATGCTTCAAGGAGAAGGGGGGTAAGTGTTCTAGCTTTGTAATTGAATTTTTATGTAGGTTATCCTTCCCTTTTTATTTTAGGATTCAAAAATAGCACTTGCACAGAGCAGTGCTAAACCTGGAAATACCTTTGAAAATTTGACAGAACAGTAAGATCTGCTTCTGAGACAGCAAGAACAGTTTTTAACATGCAGCTGATGAATTCTTTCTATAGTAAAGAGAAATGCTCCCATTTTCATTCTGTCTTTATGTATTCACAGTCAAATAAGCATGTCCAGCATTGTTCATGTTTATTCCTATCAAAAGATGATTCTTTTCAAGAAAGCATTGTGGCAACCAGTGTACTACAAAAGAACTCTTCCATAAGATTTAGTCAGAGATGATCCGTTTATAGGCTGGACCCTACAACCACACACACGGGGCAGGGGTTGGTGCTTTTCTGAACTCAAACACTATTGATAATGCTCCTTGATAAGCAAGGTACATAGTTCATGGCACAGGTTTGACACAGGAGTTGCCTTTGTCGCTGGGCCTGGGAGGACACAGAAGGGAGGGATGAGGGGTGTTCCTTTGCTGCTAGATGGCTGTTTTGTTGGCTTTTTAAAAAAAAAACAAAAAACAAAACAAAACAAAAAAAAAAACTACCAGAGACCATTGATGCAGACATACTACCATGGGCTAAATAAATTATGAAGTTTCTAATAACTATAGAAAATCCCTTTCAAGACCAACTCTGCTGTTGTACAGCAGCAGATATGCTCTATAAAATTTAGTGCCAAGTCTCAAAGGTCTCTGCTTCCTTCAAAGTTATTTGAAGTTTCATATTAATTTCCTGATTTTCAAAGATTTTTTATTCACTGGTATAGACATTGATGTTTCTGTGACTGTCTTTCCAACAATATTGATTTTAATAGTTGTATTTGGATGTTATTTCATTTATTCAAGAGCACAATCTGAAAAATAAAACTGATTTGCATGGTTTGTTTATATTTAGTTACTGTTAACTAGAATATTATGCTGCACAACAGACAAGTTAGAGTGCATTTCCAACCACTTCTCTTTAGAAGCCACTATATCAGATTGAAAAAATATTACATTTCCAAGGAGTGGAAAAAAAAAGTTATTGCTGTCCTTTGACCCCACCATGGTATATGGCTTTCTATTCCAAGTTTTTCATGGTAACACAGGAAAATTTTATAGGAATTATCAAACTATTCTACACCTATCAATTTTAGAAAAAAAAAAAAAAAAAAAGAATGCAAGGATTACAAATATATATATATAGTTTTCATATTTAAAGATTACTTGATTATGAGATAAAATGTGGGGACTGTTGATAACTGTTTGGCAATGGTTTTGTTTATGCTAACAAATGTTGGGAAGAAGGTGCTATTTCTGGACAGCACTTTATATCCTGTTACTTAGAAAACACATAAATGGTCAAGCTGACAAAAACCTATGTCTCTTCCCCCCATTCTAATTATTAGCAAACACGTGATATATTAATGGCACAAACCATTTCCTATCTCCTGGGCCTGAAGCATCTGTTACTGAAGCATCTTAGCTTGGGATTTTGACCTAAATATTACTTATGCGTTAATTTTTTAAGTAAGACTGATGCAGTCCCTCACTACACATCCTACCTAGCAGAAGCAAATGCCATTGCTTTTAAAGTACTTATGTCTTTATGTGAAAAAAAGTCTTTCACAGTCTTATGTGAAAACAGTTTCTCTTGAAAGGCACCAGATATTTTATTTTTCTTTCTATTCTATTATGTATATATATTCTATTTGATATTTCTTTTTTCTCTATTTTCTTTCTTGCTATTTCAATAAATTTATGTAAATTTTGGATATTAGGAAGAAGTTCTCCACTGAAAGGGTGGTTGGGCACTGGAATAGGTTCTTTGGGAAGCGGTCGTGGCACCAAGCCTGACAGAGTTCAAGATGAGCTCGGACAATGCTCTCAGACATACCGTTTAATTTTTAGGTAGTCATCCTGTATGGAGCCAGTAGTTGGACTCGATGATCCTGTGGGTCCCTTCCAAGTTGGGATATTCTATGGTGCTTTAATATTTGACATTCCCGATAATCTATCTTTTTCTGAAAATAACTTCAGGGTGCTGAATCCAAAGAGTTCATCAGCAAGACTTATAAAGGAGAGATGTTTGAATTTAAGTATCCTGTGACTGCTTGTTCTCCCAGGCAGAGAGATCTATTTACATTTCAGCGCATAATGCTGCTGAGCATTTCAACCCTGTCTGTAACACAATAGCTACAAAGAGGTAACACTTCTGCCTATTTCAGTTTTGAAAATTGCTTTATTCAAGGGTTGTCCTCCTTTAGAACACTGGTTTCTTGCTGGCACATGTCTGTAGGATAACAATCATACTCATCTATTCCACAGACAAGATATATTCAAGTAAGGTTTGTGAAGTCCTAATAAAATGCATGACTCTTTCCTGTGTTACCTTTATCTGAGTGATATTTCCTTCAAGTTCTGTAGGTGCCTGGAGCTTCCACTTCTCCTTGTTCTCCAAAGCCTGGATGCTCTGACTGGATCCTGATGCCTTCCTCCACATAGCTATTCTCCCTTTGTTAGTACCAGCTGCTAGGAGACCTGCCATTCACAAGCATTTTAGATATTTCATACCTTTCCAAGCTTCAGAAAAACACAAACATTATACAAAGCAGTAGGAAGCCTCACTCTGGTTCTGAGGTATTGAGAAGCCTTGTTCTAGAACAGTTCATTTCTTTGCCTTTCTGCACACCAGCATTCTAGCCCTGTACTGGAGAACCTTTCTGGAGAAAGGATAGAAGTTTCATTTGAAAACCAATGCCTATTTTCTAAGCCATAAGATGAAGTTATCTTTTAAATGTATCAGACACTGATTTCATTTTAACCATTTAAATATCAAATCAAATATCTGCTTTTGTAGTATAGATAGGCAAGTCACTATGAAAAACAATTCTAGTAGACCCTAGCTGTGCCTACATTAGCAAACAAGGCAACAGTTAGGAGCTCTGTAGAGAAACCAACTGTAAGGACTTGATGTCCACACTGTACATGTTTAGTGAGTTCTGCTTTTCACTAGCTCTAATGTATGCTTGTAGCCTGCCCATAACATGTTGGAGTGCATTATATATACTCCAGGAATACATCTACTAGTTCACTATCAAAGGAAATCCAGATGGTGTGCTTGGAGACAAAGTGTGCTGAGTACAAATGATCTCATTGTTCCTTCAAAAGGGCACTCCTGAGCTAGACTAAAACACTTCTACTTAACGTGCTATTACTGAAACACCTAGTAACAAGAAAATTATACTAAAACGAATAAAGGGCACTGAAGACTAACAATTTGGCAAGGTTTAGGATCTAGTAAACAGAGCTGTCATGTTATTTCTCACCTTTGGCACTGCAGTAGGAAACACAGTTAATACACTCTCCTGCCTCAAATCCAAATTGCACATCTAGAGATAGCACATAATTCTCACCTCGGTCCAAATCCCAGAACCTAAGACACACAAAACAAGAGTTAACAATGCTTTTCCTTCCAGGTGTCTTGCTAAACAGTCAATAGGATGCTGTACATGGCATTAATTTGCTACTTCCCGATTCTATGATTCCATAATGCCCCAATCATTTAACTCCTAAAATGAAATTGTTAGCAGCTGCCTCTGGAATGTGAATTTCTTAATCTCCTTTCTTTTCCTTTGTCTTTTTAGTCCACAGGATATTTTGTAATGTTCTGTGAAGGAGTCAGAAGCAAATCCAGTCTTAAGAAAAAAAGAAAGGAAGTGAGGCATTGCTGCTACCTTCTTCCACCCAGCTCAGTTCATTAGTTTTAAGAATATTCCATCTCAAGCAGTAGCCCTTTGGATTCCAGATGTACTTTCTAGAACTAAACATTGTCAAATATCTTCCTGCTTAACACGTGGTCGTTATAACATTCTCACAAGATTACCAGATGATTTTGACTGACAGTAGCAGATAGTTTGTCCGATAGTAGGGAGATTCAAACAAGTGAAATACTGATGTTAATGAAATAGCCTCCTTTGTCTCCTCACCCCACAAATTTTGACAAAATATGTAGAGTAAGTCAGAAGAAAGACAGAGAAAAAATACATAGTACTTTAAAAAGATGCAAAACAAAACAAACAAAAAAAAACACAGAACTATGAAAGATTATAACTGCAACACAGCAAAGTGATGTATTTAGTTTAAAGAATTAGAGACAGAAATAACCAGAATACTTGCATTATATTGCAGTAATAGAGAAATCCTGATAAGCAAGCATTTTTCTCCTGTTGCTATGACTGTCATAAGAATCAAAAGATAAAGATAGAAAGAACAGCAAAGTGACTTTTTCAAGAAAAAAAAAAAAAAAGAATATATTTTCAAAAAGAAATACAAAAAGGCATTCAGAAAATAAAAAGTCTGGGGAGTACTGGCTGATAAAATAAAACTACCTTGAGAAAGGAAAATATACACATGTAGGTCTCAAGGAAACGTGTTTTTCAGTTAATTATTTGTATTTTGTGAAAGAAGATGAGAAATTTTTGAAGTTTTTGTTTTGTTTTTACACATTACCAGTTAAAAAAAAAAGACAATACCACTTTAGAAAAAACTTTAGTGCACTGCAGACAATTTAGTTAGCCATTCTCATGGCAGAAAAACCAGCTTTAAAACAGGATTCTTACCTGACTACTGTCTCACCTATTGCTGTAACAATAAGGCTATGGTCTATTAAAATGATGTCTGCAGAATGAGCTATCTTCCCACTCAACTTCACCTGTTAACCAAAAACAAACACATGAAATGTAGGATCAACACACTGAAAGACACTAAGCATCTGAATTGCCTAGTATGTCCACAAAGTTAAAATGTAAAACCAGATCTGTCAGATGGTTCAGAAAGGGGAGTTCCTCTCACCGATCACCATTAAACCTATCAAATACACAATGTGTATAAATTCAGTAAAAGAAAGTTTGTAGACAGGTAATGGTTAATGGCTCTGTGTCCAGTTGGCGGCTGATGACAAGTGGTGTGACTCAGGGGTCTGTTCTGGGACCAGTGCTGTTTAATATCTTTATCAATGACATAGACAGGGGGATCGAGTGCACCCTCAGCAAGTTTGCAGATGACACCAAGCCGAGTGGTGCAGCTGGTACACCAGAAGGAAGGGATGGCATCCAAAGGGACCTGGACAGGCTGGAGAAGTGGGCCCACCTGAACCTAATGAGGTTCAACAAGGCCAAGTGCAAGGTGCTGCACCTGGGTGGGGGCAATCCCAGACATGAGTGCAGACTGGGAGAAGAACTCACTGAGAGCAGCCCTGCGGAAAAGGACCTAGGGGTTCTGGTGGACGAAAAGTTCAACATGAGCCAGCAATGCGTGCCTGCAGCCCAGAAGGTGCAGCCCAGGACGAACTTCATCAGAGGAGCATGAGTAGGTCAAGGTGCCCCTCTACTCTGCCCTTGTGAGTACTACGTCCAGGTCTGGAGCATCCTACACCGCAAGGATGTTGATCTGTTAGAGCATGGTCCAGAAGAAGGCCATGAAGATGATCAAGAGGCTGGAGCACCTCTCCTATGGAGAGAGGCTGAGAGCTGGGGATGTTCAGCCTGGAGAAGAGAAGGTTCCGGGGAGACCTTACTGCAACCTTTCAGTACCTAACTGGGACTTATAAAAAAGATGGAGAGCGATTCTTTGCTTAGGCAGATAATGACAGGACAAGTGGGAATGGTTTTGAACTGAAAGAGTGGCGATTTATGTTCAATGTTAGGGGGAAATTCTTCACTCAGAGGGTGGTGAGGCACTGGAACAGGTTGCCCAGAGCAGCTGTGGGTGCCCCATCCCTGGAGGTGTTCAAGGCCAGGCTGGAGGGGGTCTTGGCCAACCTGATCTAGTGGTGGCATCCCTTCCTAAGGGATTGACCCAAACCATTCTGTGAGTGATCTCCCCGTCCTTTTCTCAACCTTTGAGCTCTTTTAATCGTATTTTCCCTTTCTCTTATAGAAGGGGAGGAGAGTGGTTGTGGGGGAGCTCAGCTGCCCACCTGAGTAAAACCACCACAGTCCTTTTTGGCACCCAACATGGGGCATGATGAATTTGTGATAAGGATGATAGCTGAGAGCAGAAATGGGCAAATCATGGATTGGATGTTGTTTACGAATGTAGTTGTCCACAAAACATTTTAATATTTGATTGTACTGGAATTACAGATAGATTTTATAAATAGCAACTTTTAATTCTTCTCTAATTCACTAAGACAAGTTAAGTAAGGAGCAAAGAGATTAATATAGGGTCAAAATAGAAAAAAATAAGAAAAAAAAAAAAAAACACACAAAAGCAAGGTGAAAACCATCTTTCCAAGTTCAATAACACGACTCTATTTCACTTTTATATGAGCGTATATTTGTTCATCAAGGTAATATCTGAGAAACAAAAAAGCTGGTTCATTTGTGACTAAGGGAAATAATAATAAAAAATTCTCAAAAAAGATTCAATATTGCAACTTTAACTTGTAGTCTGACTCTTACCTTCATGAGCTCCTCTGCTTCTCCCTCAGGAGTAATTTTATGCAAGGACAACAGCAGGTTTTCTGTTATGACAAGTAATACATCTCCTTTCTCCATGAACAGAAGTTTTTGTACCAGACTGTCTGCTGACAATACATGGCTTGTCTTTCCTTTCTCATTCACATAATGCACAGAACCTAAAGTATATATAAACAAGTTGCACAGCTCTTAGGTAACAGCATTTGTAGACACATAAATATTTTTTGTTATTTTCTGCTTTAATATAATATCCTTCAAGTGCTAAGAGTAAAATAACCACCATCCTCACCTCCTTGTTTGTCTCAATTATGATAGCTGACAAGAGCAACAAATAGAAATTATTCTCTTTTACTCATCTAGAAAATCCAGATGCAATTCATTTAAATAGCATCATTGAAATATTTTGAAGCTAAAAGTACACTTTCTGCATAGGCATGCAGGTATGTGAAGGCTCACCATTAACAACTTGTGAAAGCTAAGAATTAGTACAATTCACACTGAAGTTTAGATTGAAGAAGCTCATGGATATAAACTTCTTCATTGTTTAGCAACACCCCACACTACACACATGCACTAAATGCAGCTCTTCTACGTGAATTTCACAAGTAATTATGTATACCAGAGACATAATAAAAAAGCAAATAAGATTGTGTCTAAGAACACCGACAACATAACGTGTATCATCTGGTTAAACTGCAATATTGCATAAATCTTACATAGGTCTATGCAGTGAGAAATCCTATAATTAGTAGTTTGCAAATTATATTACTGAAATCACCAAACAAATGAAGTCACCAAAATTTAACAGATCCAACACACTTCACACAACTTCTTGGCAATTCATGGTATTATTTAAATGTAGCATTTCGATTCAGTGCAAATTAAAAAGCTCTAAGAAATATATATATATAAAAAGCTAAAATAGAAAACAAATGTGTAAAAGTGACCACTAAGGACCTACACCAAAATAGTGTACCTAAGAGGTAATATGAGGTTCCTTTAATAAAAAGAATGTTTTAATTTACAGAACTCTTGCAAACACATTATCACTCTCTATATACCAACTACATTACCTACATTAAATATATATGTATTTCCAAACTCCTCTCCCACCTGGTCCCATACAGTTTCATTTTCTCCCAGGTAAAAATGAATCCTTTTTTCAGATAAGCATCTCATGTAACATACTACCTGAATTTCACACACACACACCTGTTTGTTTGTTTGTTTTATTTTGGGTAAATACAGAGATCAGCATTTTGGAATAAATAATGTATCTAGACTAGTACTCGAAACTCAGGAAATATTTGATATTTTTTGACAAGCTCAATTGTTTATTTTAAAAGATGCTCTATTGTCCTTAGTCAAGTCTCTTCTGAGATTTAAAAATATACAATAGCAATGTTTAAAGCATTAAAAACAATTTGAAGGCAATAATTTTAATTATTTTTATTAAATAAGTTTGTGATTAAAACCACAATAGTAGTAATAATTTAGAAATCCCATTTAAACCCTATGAAAATGTTAACTGATTTTGAAGTTATGACCGATCTCTGCCTAAAATAAGAACTAGGTCCAAAATACTTCTGCATTATCATCCTCTGCAGTAGGAAAGCTCAAAAGAAACCACCAGTATCATCTGACAGAAAAATAAAGTTTAAACAGGAGGCCTGAGAAACCACAAAAATGTTGAGGACACCCACTTTCAGGACACTGAGTCTGTCTCTAGAAGGAGATGTGTATCAATACATGCTCACTTTCAAAGCACCTGGTAACAGCCACACAGCTATGCAAAGATTTCCACTTTTGACACTTGTCTAACAAGAGTCCTGTATCCCATTTTTATTTGAATAGTTCCTATCTACTGAAGAGGTTTACACCTCACAAATCAAATCAGAGCTCACTGCTCTGCAAGAAAAATACACAGCTAGACAATGTCACTCCTACAATCATACTGGTGTTAATTATGTCATTTATGACATTTGACTGTCATAATGAATGTAAACATTGAATCATGCTGTAATTGATCTGTGGAACTAGCATAACTTAGATAGATTTTTGGAGTAGTTAGCACTTGAATGGAGAGGATTACGTACTCAAATCAGCTACCAGAAAAATACTCATTACACTGCCTGTTTCACATTATGGCTCTTGTCCAAAGAGTTACACAGGTTAGGAAAAGGCATCATAAGAACAACGGGGGTAGGAAGAAAATTAGCTGGTAACAAACTAGCACCCAGAAGAATAAAAGCAGGAGGAAGAAAGAATATTAGGAAGAAACCTAAAAAAAACAGCAGCAGGTAAAGAGATTTTGCCATCTTTATACAGAAACATCATACCAAAGCACAGGGAGAAAAAAAGTAAACACAAACATTATTTTTAAAATGTATGTTCTAGTAGCATTCGACTATTTCTAGAAAAACAAACAAACAAAAAAACATAATAAAGGCATTTCTCATTTTTGTATAAATTGCTGACAGCTTATCATTTTACTTGCATTTGAGTGTTACACTTTTCTTACACTCACACCTTTGGGAACTTGACTAATCCAACACCTAGAGTGTTCTTCTTAGAGAGGACTCACCCTGAAGACATTAACATTCTCAGCATTTTATTAAATTCTTCTTATCAAATATTCTTCAACATCTATGAATACCCTATCCTGTTGTACATAAGAAAACAGGGTTATCTTGCACTGAACAGTTTTGAAGCATTAAGTACACAAATTTTCGTCAGTCTGGAAAAGCATTTTGCTCTTACCATCCATCAACGTGACAAAGAAAGACAGTCCTTCCTGGAGTCCCATTTTCAGTGGTGCTCCTGTTCCAGCTTTTCTCCAGTTAAACATATCTAAGGCTTTCTCATCACCACTCACAGCTGCTTTTGCCAGCTGTACAAAATCCCTGGAAACAACCAGAGATGTTTCATTTCCAATTCCTTACATAACAGAGTACTTTCCATCCTAAAAAACTTGAATTTATAATTCATAAGACTCATTGTAAAGAGAGAAGATGTTTCACATACTGGTTGGAAACCAACAAGCCCCCAAATAAACAAGATTTTAATAATAGTATTCACTTGTATTGCTTCACCTCTTTTTCCTCCCTATGACTACTATTACTTTTTTATAGAGAGACAAAGAAATGTCCCAGATAAAGAAGATTCATTTTTGGGGGGTTATTGGTTTGTGGTGCGTTTTGTTGTTGGTGTGTGCTGTTTATTTTTCTGTTTTATACTAGAACTGATTCTTATTTCTTGATTGGAGAGAAAAGACATAATATCTAAGAGCTCAATTGTTCTTGCCAATAATTTCATGGATAATTGTTTTCAGTGTGCTTTCTGCTTTTCACAGTCAGTAACATTGCCACTTAGAACTAAAGAAAGAAGAATCAGCAGCAACAAAGAAAAAGGTATTGACAAAATGAAGATTTGTTGCTGCATGCAGAACACAAATAGCCTCCATAACAACTAGAGGGAGAGGAGAACTTGGAACCAGAGGACAATTAGGAGGATAATTTTCTACTTTTATTATTATTTTCTAATTGTCTATAAGTAGGCTTTTCTTTCTGTGGAACAAGAGAAGGACCTAGTCTACGAGTGCTCTGACAGGGGCACACTTACTCGCCAGGAGGTAGTGGTCGAAAGATGCAGTGAGACAGACGTTTTCCATACTCGTGTTTCAGCACGGGAGTACCTTGCACTCGACCTCTTTGGTCCATTCTCCATAGAACCAAGACACCATGCTGGAAAAAACACAACAGTTAATTCATTATACCTTGCGCATAGATGAGAATCCAGATTCTTTCCTACTCAGTGCACATTGCGTTATCAATGCAGAATATTTTAGTGATACTCTGGAAAATAATTGTGCCCATTCTTTCAGCCTAATTTTAAAAATACCTTGAACAACAATGCCTGGAGCACTTCTCAAAGAAAGTATTAAATAGTCTCTTTTTTTTTTTTTTTTTTTTTCTGACACCCTAATTGTCCCTTTCCTTAGCTCCATTTGCCCAACATTTACATGCGTACCTCATTCCAAACAAAACTTCAGTCTTACAAATCTCAAGATTGTTCCTGTATATTCTGAGAAGTTATATTCTTAAGCTTTACTTAGCTATCAATTTTACATAAAGATTAGGAATACACATTCACTTTGCTTTTTCTATTCAAATACTCATAATTTCTAAAAAAATACGTATTTGCAGCATAGATAAGAACTAACTACTATCACATAGTCTCAATTGGTGATTTTTCCTGCAAGCAAGAACAGAAGCACACACCAAAGTACTGGCACTGTGCAAGCCTTGGAGCCTGGCATGGGTTTTGGAGACAGCAAGCATTTTGCAGTGCCCGCTCAGAACACTCATCAACCTCAAAGGCCAGTGACCATAAGGAATGGAGAAGGCAGACACGCAAAAAGAGATGCATGACGTATCAATCAACAATCCCAACAGGTAGACTGATGCCACAGCTTCACAGCTGGAATTTAAAGATTATTATTTATTTTTGTTATTCTGTTCGTACTTAGGCAACCAAACTGCAGCTGGAGGCCCTCTGCATATTACCTGAAAAACTAACAATTTGCACTACAAAGTTCAACATCATCTTGTTTCATTAAGCAGACAACAATAGAAGCGGTATTATAATTTGCTTTATTTTTCTTTGTTTTTAAAAGATATGTGCCCTTCTACAAGTGGAATACTAGTAGCAGTAGCACAACGTAAGCACTTTAACTTTACAGTCCTAACTAGAACCCACACAAGATGCAGCTGAGGCCTTCTGAGGTAATGTTTCCATCTTTTTTCCCCTGCCACAAATGAAAGTTCTACCTTCTTGTCAGAATTAAGATAATATCCATACCACCATACTGCTATCCTTCACGTGAAGGATTTTAAAACTATATTTAAAGACTATTGGGAAGGATGTAGGAGACAAAGTGTACGCACAGTGCACAGACCACACACTGAGTATAACATACACCAAGTAGAATGACAGTGAGCATGCAACAGGATAAGCTGGCGTGCACAATACAGTTTTTAGCAGAAACAATCTTGATGCTAGCCACAGGATGCAGAAACAGCTGTGCACCCCGTCTAATAAGCCTTGGCTCTTCACAAAGCTGATTAGCTCAAGCTGGCTGTTACACAGCTGCAGGTTTTTAAGGACCCACATTGCATTGGCCAGGGATACCATAGAGAACCCTAACTGTGCTCAGCTGTGTTTATTGAATTCCATTAGAGGCTGAAAGCTGGTTTTTGCTGTACTGAACTTCACTGAGTTCAAACGTCATGCTGCTCTATCCATTGAGGTTGGTTGTTCCAGTGACAGCTATTTAACCTAGGTAAAAGTGAAGAGCCTTCATGTCAACACATGCAGATCTTGCTTTGTCATCTTAAAATGCTTACTTGAAACCTCTGCTTACTCTAGTTTGATTGTTACTCAGAGTAGCACTTAGGATGAGCTTATAAAATTTTTAGTCAAACTTGCCTATAAGAGTGGCTACGTCGGTTTTGGGAAGACTTACTGTGATCTTACACCAAAAATCAATTTGAAAAGTCTGTTCATAAGTGTAGGGTTAATGTAAAGTACAGTTATGTTAATATTATCTCTATATAAAGCCTCAGTTACACCATTTGTTATCTTTTGTCTGGGCAACATTGTCTCCTTTCTATTTCAGAGCATAAATGCAATTTAACTCTTAGTTTTCAATTTCTGCAAGTGCAACAGGATTTTACCAATAGTGATTTAAAATTGCATTTTCCTCTGACTCATAGATAAAAATTATAAAAATTAAAAAATAGAAATTATTTGAGAAGCTCAAGCTTATCAGAAAGAATATAAAAAAGCACTTTTCCATTTGCTGATGCAAGAACTGGCAAAACCATGAGTACTTAAACTTGAATATTAGGTATTCCATTGCTTAGTTCTCATTTCACCATATAAAGGGTAGCCAGCTTATCAAGAAATAAAGACTGACATTTCAAGCATTTCTAAAACATTTTCCATACACTAAGTTCAACTCATTTTTAGGGTATTGTTATAACAAAATAGACTTCATTAATGTAAAACATTTGTACAATTCTTCTTGTAGGTGAGTGCACTCACTAAGTCCAGACTATGTTGTATCTGGACTTCTTGGATTCTTGACATCTGGGTTTTATGCTTGAGTGCCACAAAATTCCTGCATATACTGATGCAAATAATTCAGATTGCCTATGTCTCAAATATTCAATTCATCAAATAGCCTTAAACTCTAACCTACCACCCAAGACATAGTGAGATTAGAGATACTTATTTAAAGGTGAATTAAAGATCTGCAAAAAATTTAAAACGCTAAAATTGGGTTTTATTCCCCATCAATTTTAATTTGTATCTAAAGCAAAGAAATTTATCCACCTACCCCTGCAAATATTCCTTCCCCTAGTAATCCATTCCATAATCTTTTTTCCATCACAGGGCTTGCAACACTGTTCCACATCAAATGCACATTTGATACTTCAACTGCTTACCCTGTCACCAGACACAAGGTGGGTACCATTTGTACTCCAGTTTAGGACTGTAATTTTGGTGTTATGAGTTGGTGGCACAGCATGGTGCTCCTTGTCTTGTTTGTTAAGTATCGTAACTTCTCCAGTCTCCCAGCCTGCTGCAAGAATCGGCCTGGAAGGGTGCCAGGAAAGTGACGTGACCTGAAAGCTTTTCTCAACATGTGCATCAGACACATGTTCTCCCTGCAAATGGAAATAAAGTACAGGCTCAGTACAAAGATGAAGCTAAATTTTCAGATTTGATCTTTTCCTGTGATAAAGGACTGATATGTAACAGAACATCTGGTAAGACATGTGAAGTGGCTACACAAAGTATTTATGGATATTTTGTGTGCATAAAAATGTGCTACGACATGCAGTACACCCATTTGAAAATAGCCTGTGAAAACACAGTGGTATTAAGGGATTGCCTCTCTCTGCTTTTCAAAGCTATTCCTCAACCCAGCATGCATGAAGAGCTCTCACTGAATATCAAACTCTTATTCCTGTGTGAATGATAAGAAGGCTTCAATTACATTTCAAGGTAAAAAACAAAACAAAAAAACTTTTACAAAGAATAAAGGACTTAATTTAGAATATGGAATAATCTAAACAGTTCTTTTAAAAGCAGGCTTTCCTTTGTGCATAGTTTGCTGTATTATTTCAGGCAAATCATTTAACCTCCTCGTGTATTTATTTTTCTGTTTGTAAAATTTGGATGACAATTCTTAATAATGCTCTTTGAAAATTACGTATTTAATAGACTACTTATTAACAGAGTTAAATGTTTCCAGTACATCTGCTGCTAGATAGATTATACTACCATTTCCCTAAGTAGCACAGATACTTTTTTCCCCTGGAAATGATGCACGCTGAAGTGCTACACAAGCCTCTTGTGTAAAGCTTATCAGAGTAGGCAGAGCAAATACCTGTCTACAGGCATAAACCATGTTAGTAAACAACACACTCAGATGGAACAAGTTGGGTCTAGCAAATCAGTTCAGGCTCAAGATGGAAGAATGATTTTTTTTTATTCATACTTCTTAGTACATTTCATTCACTTAAAGTTTTTTTTAGAAAAAAAAGCATGAAGGGTTTTTTATAAAACACGTGTAATCTCATAGCTGATGAATCCGACATTTTCAAAATAGCACGGACAATAATTAAAACATAGAGATAAGGATTCAAGGAGCATAAGTAAACCTGCAAATATAATACAAAATTGAAGTTTCAAAACAGCAGCATGTTATTAAGCCCAAAAGCAAAGTTGCTGATTACTCACCTGTTCCAGATAGATATCCACACAGCCCCCAGATGCTGTGCTGATGGAAGCAACTGCCAAGAGTGGATGGATTGAGTGCCACGTTATATGAGACGGGGAGGCAACTGACTCAGGAGCATCTACTCGATGATCCACGTACACAGCCATAGCATCAGGAGCTATCACAGACTGCAAACCTGCACAAGGAAAAGAAGTGGTTGTAACAGGTCACAGAATACTAAAAGTTGTTCATAAAAGAAGCTACCACATCACCTTCTTAATGTGCTCTATATAGAACACAGAAAAGGCTAAAAGGTTAAAAAATGCTGAGGAGTACTGGGCCTTGTAGCCCATAGATCCACAGCGTGCATAGACTAGCACCTGGTCTCTCAGTGGCTTGTACTGCTTTACTTCAGAGAATTCTGAAGTAATTCGGAGTTTATCAAAAAAGGTATTTCTGGTACTTCATATCCGAAGATGTCAACGTAGAGAGTGATCTCAGGTTGTGAAGCCTCATACCTGAGCTTTTTTCAAAGTAAGCTTTAACAGTTGTCACCATTTCAGAGCTTGTACTGTTGAAATTACTGGACAGATTAGTTTAACTCATTCAAGACCACAAAACCTGTCTGTATCTGAAGGAAAATAATAAATTATGATTTTTCAAGAAAAGAACCTGAAAGCAATTCTCTTTTTAGAGTTCTTTCTCAGAAATGGAGCAAGTCACTAAACATTTAAAAGTTTATACTTTGGGATTTGTGTTGTATGATCTCATTGGCATCGGAAAAAAGAACAGCTGAGATAACCACCTCTTAAGCATCTCATTTATTAACAAACAGTATCAAAACCTGAAAAATAAAAAATTCCTGGTAAAGGTTTAAGTGGTTCCCTTTCTTGGGAAGGTTTTTCTTATGGACAGCTAAACCACGAGCTATTAATCTGTAGGAACATGCACATACAGCAGTTAGATTTTCCTAGGTCATCAATCAGACCCCGATTCAGTAGAGATTCTTGAATTACTCTCCTTACTTCAAATATTCCATCAGTGTTTAAAATAAATATTTTGTTTTAAGAGGGCTGTCTTCCCCCAGAAAAGAAAAATTAGATTCAGCACCTTCAATTAGATAGGTTAGAAAGGAAGGCAACATTTCAAAATAGATTGGTAGCTTTGTACCTTGCCATTGACATTAAGAACACGAAGTACCACTGAAATAGAAACAAGCACACCAGCCTCATAAGGTGCAGTTTGATCTTTCAGCAAAATCCATTCATCCTTATGTTCACGCTCATTCACAATCATAGAATGGATTGGGTTGGAAAGGGCCTTGAAGACCATCCAGTTTCACCCCCCTGCCATGGCAGGGATGCCACCACCCGATCAGGTTGCCCAAAGCCTCACCCAGCCTGGCCTCGTACACCTCCAGGGATGGGGCACCCACAGCTGCTCTGGGCAACCTGTTCAGTGCCTCACCACCCTCTGTGTGAAGGATTTCCTCCTAACATCTAACTTAAATTGCCCCTCTTTCATTTAAAACCATTCCTCCTTCTCTCATCATTATCTGACCAAGTAAAAAGTTGCTGTCCATCCTTTTTAAGCCCCCTTTAAGTATTGAAAAGCTGCAGTGATGTCTCCCTGGAGACTTCTCTTCTCCAGGCTGAACAGCCCCAGCTCTCTCAACATTTCTCCATAGGAGAGGTGCTCCAGCCCCTTGATCATCTTCGTGGCCTTCCTCTAGACCCACTCTAACAGCCCCACATCCTTCTTGTGCTGGGGGCTCCAGACCTGGATGCAGGGGGCTCCAGACGTGAGGCCCAAGTGGGGCCTCACAAGGGCAGCACAGGGGGGCACAGTCACCTCCCTCGACCTCCACATTTGTATAACAACACATATAGCACATGGAGCTGGCTTCATTACCACCTTCCCCCTCAAAAAAACAAACAACAACAACAAAAACATTCAAGTACATATTGGACTGTTTTTCACCTTTATTTCACATTTTTGATAGTTTTATTGAATCTCCACATCTGTGAAAATACCGTACCCATTCTAACACTTTCATTCCTGCTTCATTGTAGTTTAACAGGGAAAAAGTTGGTCTACATTTAAGTAAGCATTATACTGGCTCAAAAGTTATTTGAGAAATTCACTTCAGATTTAAATAAAAATTTGAGATGCCTAAATAAAAACATCTGGTAGGAAATAGACTTTATTACTCTAAATCGTACATCTGTATTTCCTTTAAGGACCACCTTTTTCAGTTTCCTGTTCATTGCATCTGTAATAGCAAATATTTCTTATTTGATTATTCAGTCTTCCCCAGAGAGGGAAGAAAACAAGTTTGTCGGTCCCTTGACAATTCATTAATGTGTGCATCACACCACGTTGTCTGCCTTACTACATACGTGAGTGTCCACTTAATCCAATTAGGAGAGCTGTATAGCTAACTGTC
The DNA here is from genome assembly GCF_965140915.1 of Aythya marila. Taxonomy (NCBI): domain Eukaryota; kingdom Metazoa; phylum Chordata; class Aves; order Anseriformes; family Anatidae; genus Aythya; species Aythya marila. The sequence continues at coordinate 4,422,974 of NC_139056.1, read as the reverse complement.
CCATTTGGAATTAAGTACACACATTTAAGAGAGCAGACTGGCACTTACTAAAACAAGATTCAGTGATGCTGTCATCACTGACAATCGCTAATATTTTTTTGCCATCTCAATAGCTATGCAAAATGGTGTAGTAGATTGCTGTATGTAAATAAATAGTCTACAAGTGGATTACACAGCAGCATAAAGAAGTCACAAAGCCAGCATTCATTATGCTTGCTTATCCCCATGTTTACTGCTGCTTCAGTCTCATGCATTTACACTGACAGTTGCCTCCTCAAAGAAGTCTTCTCAAGGAAGAAACACAAGAACCACTTTCTACAAATGTTTCTGGCACAGCACATCTTATTTTTTTCAAGGTGAAAAAGAGAGGAATTTCTGACAAAGTTCAGCACTTTGAAGATCGGTGTAGAATTTGATCAAGACCAGACAGCTGATCTCTTTAATAGAAGATATAACTGACCGACACCTTCCAACCAATCCACAGGTGCTTCATAAAAGTTATGTTAACATACAGTCAAAAGTAAAGAGATTCAAGGTCATTCCCTGCTCCTGTTCTTAACCGGCCAGACACAAGCCAGCTCTCGACCAGACACCGTACACCTGTGCTAACACGGCTCTGTGCTCAGGGTACCAAAACTTTTGGGAAGTTGTATTTCAAGGTTTAGTAGCTCACACGTCATACAACATCAACACAGTAATGTGGTTTCTGGACTAAAGCAGACCGGTAACTGGCTGTCTCAGAGCATGGGCAGAGGAGCTGTGTCTGTCTGTACCTACCGACTGAGGCACTCACCAGGATTTCACTAGGTCTCCGAACAGTTGCACACACAGGGGAAGATTAGCCTTTGGTATGGAGTGGTTTTCCTCCAGAAAAAAAAAAAAACAAAACAACTCACAATTCGTTACTTACAAGCTGACATAGTGTTAAAGTATATTACAAGCCAAACAGCTTTGATCTGTTTGGATTTTCAGGAGCCCAGGTAAGCAGGCTCGAGATTCCTCCCGCTACAAATCCCAGCGCTGTGCCAGCACGCACGGACACATCGCAGAAGACAGTCATCTGCGCTCCGATCCCCCACTCTGATTTAATTTGAATGTAATTGTGCTGTTCTGCTTTTGGTGACAATTCTTAAAAAGTTACTTGTGCCCTGCATGGACACGTTGTGAGCACGTTTAGAGACGAGGCAGGCTGACAAAGGCGAGGTTTGCTGCCCTTTGGCACGGCGTCCAGCCACAGGCTCAGCAGAAGCCCAGCAGCGGGGGGCTCACAGGGCAGTTTCAGCGCGCACCGCAGCGCTGCCCCAACCCTCGGGCACCTTTGTAAAAAGCAGCGCCCCTTCCGCGACCCCCCGCCCGCCAGAAAGGCGAGCTTTAACTTTACAGCGCTCACAAGCGCCGCTTTCACCCCCCGGGGCCCGCCCGAGCCGCCCCCGCGAAGCCGCCCGCGGCCCCCGAAGCCGCGGCCGCGCCCCCCCCCCCGCGAGCAGGCCCCGGCCCGGCCCGGCCCGGCCCGCACCCCCCCCCCCCCCGGGTCCCCGCCGCCCCGCAGCCGCACGCACCCGTCCTCAGCAGCCGGGCCCGGGCCGAGCCGCAGCGCGCTCCCGCCGCCGTCTCCCGGGCCGCCCGCGCTGCGCGGCCCCGCGTTGCCGTGACAACGGGGCCAGCCCGCCCGAAACGGCCCCAGAGCGCCCCCCGGGCACGGCCCGCTGCAGGCCTGGCAGCCCCGAGGCCGGCCCCCGCCCCGCCGGCAGCCCCAACCCCGCTGTACGGACACGGAGGTGCCCGAGCGCGCCCGAAGGGTGACAAAGCTGGGGAACGAGTCCTAGGAGGAGCAGTGAGGGACGTGGGGTTGTTTAGCCCAGAGAAAAGGAGGCTCAGGGGAGACCTCATCACCTTAAAGGAAGCTATCAGGAATCAGTCTCTTCTCCCACATACTAAGAGATGCGAGGAAACAGCCTTAAGTTGCACCAGGAGAGGTTTAGGAAAAATTTGACTGGAAGGGTTGTGAAGTGCTGGAACGGGCTGCCCAGAGAAGTGGCTGAGTCACCGTCCCTGGGGGTCTTCAACAGCATTCAGATGCAGCGCTCAGTGACCCGGCCGAGCAGTGTCCTTGGCAGGACTGCGTTAAAGGGTGGACCAGACCATCCCAGAGGTCTTTTCCAGCCTAAGTTATTCCATGATCTAAAACCCCTGACCAGCTATGCTCGGGTGACCATTTCACAGCTTTCACAATTACCTGGTTCCACTGTTACACAACTTTCTGCCTAATACCTGAACTACATGCACCTGGTTAAATAGCCTTTAACAAAGTTAAATTCCCTGCCCTATTACATCCAGCAGAGAAGCCCTGCTATAGACCATTTATGCTTTAAAATAAATAAGAAATAAGCAGAGCATCCCAGGATACTCTGGCCTTCCCTCACCTGAGTACTGCCCTCATGAAAGAGGCCTGATCACTGCAGAGACCCTGAGGCCCCAGGACACACAAAGAACGTGCTTCGGCAGCACAGTCACAGTGGATCTTAGCCTTCCCTCTAAGGGCTTGACCTCAGCTGCCGAGAAAAAAGTGAAGCTGTGATTAGGTGACTCCTATTTAGTAAGACATGAAAGATTAACAACAGATGTCTGACCTTTGGTTTAAATCCTCTTACCTGAATGGGAAAGAACTGCTTTGCCAACAAAAATCATCCATTATCATTTGCTAGATTAAGGAATTTAAGAGCTTTGTATGAACAAATGAATTATGAAATGTAATAGCTAAGGGACCTAAAAGGAAAATACAGGATAACATCTTCTATGTTGATGGTTTTTAAGGCCTTTGAATAAGTAGTTTCATATTGTAATTAGTGTAATAAACATGCACTTGAGATGCAAAATTGAGACCACCACAGACAATAAGTATGCAGTGCACACAATTTGTTATTCGTCTTAAAATACGCAGGATGCCCAACAAACCAAGTTAGTGTTCTTGCCTAGTCCAGAGAACAATGGCAACGAACACTGACTGTTTGCATTTTGTATCTGTGCAGGTTTGCACAAGCATGATCATGGAGACCTCCCTACCACTAAAACAGAATGAAGAAAAGTTCAAGTGTCTTTTGACATCTCAACCTTCCCCTTCCCTCTCAACTCTCGTCTAATGTCTTTTTATTCAGTCTCTTTCCTGGACATTTATGCACATAGGCAATTTTACACCATAACCGTCTACTTGAGGCAATGAGGCTATGCAAGCACATGAAGTTATTTACATACACAGAGAATGGGAACTTTCAACTCTGAGCTCCGTGGGGAACTGAAGGCACCTTCACATGTTTTTGCAAAGAACCATGGAAATGAACTACATGGCACTGTAGATGCAGAATGCATCATTTCCTGTCAGTAATGTTAAATTTGGCTGTGGTCAAATCAAGTGGCAAGAATATTTGATATAAACCATATGATCTTGCACCACGTTCTAACAAGACTGAAAAAATACTCTCAACAAACTAACATGTAAGTTTAAATACAAAGCTTTACAGTTGTGACAAGACCATTAAGCTATTTGGCTCTTCTTGGTTTAAGAATTCAATTTGTAACAATATACTTGTTACTCATAGCTATGCTTTACAGCATATTTAGAGATGACAAAGCCCGAGGTATGTTTAAATTTAGCTCACTGTCATGAGAGTTACTTGCAACACTCTCCACAGGAGCCCTGCCTTCCACAATTTACCTGCTATCATAAAGGTCAAATGGCTAAAGCATTGATTCCTAAGCTACAGATTATGAATTTTTCCTCAACGGAACAGGACTAACGCATCCTACCCTGCTAGGATATTCAGGAAGTTTTAAAAAGATGGATATCCAATATTTTTTCATAAATACTTTACTAATAGCTATTAAAGAAAAATCTCATACAAAAATTTAAGATTTTTGGAAATTATTTGCATTATCAGTTAACATGAGATTGCCACATCTAAGTGCCAAACAATGGTCACTGGAAAACAGGACAAAAGACTTCATGCACTAATCTAATTCAACCCTCACTTATTTCATCCATCACTGAATAAAGCTTCCTTAATCCTGAAGATCATTTACTAAGCAAAACTCACTAGCCCACCTAATAATACCTATATGAACTCAAACATCACAAGAAGACTTCAATTTGGGATGATGACAGGCCTTCCCAGGAGATTTTATATTTATTGCTTTCAGTACATCACTTACAACACTGAAGAAGAAAAAGCTGATTAAAATCCTGCAGTGGTAACAAAGGTGCTGCTAACCAAGCACCTCAGCAGCATGCTCAGCCTGCGGGCCCCCCTCAGCTCAGAGCCTTCCAGAAGCACAGCCACCATTTCGGGATGACCCAGCCTCTCGGCAGCTCTGTGGGCAAGCCTCCAGTGCTCAGCTCCACTTCTAGCGCTGTTCTTTGTAAGAACTCCCACAAAATTTGCAAGAATTGGCCATTTCCTCAGTCCCCACCAAACCCAGGCCTTGTAGGGATGCTCAGCACCAGACCCGCGGACACAGCCCCTGCTGGTGCCAAGGCTTTGCCAGAGGCACGGTGTGCTCCGGGCCGAGAGCAGCCCCAGGTCCCCCCTCCGCACCCCACCTCCGGGGAGCAGCGGGCACCCAGCGCTGCGCCACCAGCTAACAGGGGAAAGGGCTCCGCAGCGGGACGGGCGGGCACGGGGCAGCCCCGCAGCGCTCCACCGGCAGTGACCGAGCACCGGGACGCTGCGGTAGAGAAGCACAGCGAGCGATGCCAGGCGGCGGCCTCTCCCCCTCTCCCCGCAGCGCCTCTCAGGGGCTGAGCCGCGAGGCCCTTCCCGTTCGCCGCGGGCCGCCCGCTGCCAGAGGGAGCCCCGGCACCAAGCCCAGCGCGCCCCACCCCTCTCCCAGCTCCTCACTACTGGAAGCACCTCCTCTTCCGGCGGGCTCTATAAATACAGCGCCGCATGCAAATCAACATCTCTCTAGCCAATGAAAACCCAGACACCGTCCATTAGCTACCCTCCTAGCCAATCAGCAGCCACCTCGTGGGGCCGGCCTCTCCCTCGGCCGGCCCCCAGCTGCCGCCTCTTCCCCCGCCGGACGCCGCCGTCACCCTCCCCGCGCCGCGCGCCGATTGGCCAGCGTCGGCGCCGGGGCCCCGCCTCCCGCCTCGCTCCCGCGTGCCGCCAGCCAATGGCGGCCTTTGTTTGGGGTCCCGCCAGGGGCGGCCCGCCGCGCCCGGCCAGGCCCGGCGCAGGCTGAGGAGGAAGCGGAACCGCGGCGGAGCCCAGCGCCCCGCGCCCCGCACCCAGCGCCCCGCGCCCCGCAGCCACCCCCGGCCCGCCAGGGAGCCGCGGCTCCGGCTCGGGGGCGCTGAGGCCGGCCGGCGAGCGGCGGGGCTAGGCGGCCTGCCCCGGCCGGCGGCAGCGCTGGGAGGGCCGCTGGAGGCCGCGGGGGTCGCGGGGCGCGCCGGCCTCCGCCCGAGCTGGCGGCTCTGGGGCGCGGCCTGCGGGTGCCTGGGGCTGCGGGGGGCGGAGGAGCCGCAGCGGCCGCCGCCGGGAGAGCCGGAGCGCGGAGGCTGCGGGGCGGCGTTGATGCGGCAGGTAACGCTGCGGCCACGGCGCCGGGGGGCGGCTCCGCGGGGCTCTCGGGAGTCCCTGGGGCCGGAGCCCCCGGCAGCGGGAGGGGGCGGCGCTGGGGGTGCGGGGGGAGCCGGGGTTTTGTGAGCGGCGCTGGGCGAGGGCGTGCGGCGGTGCGGGGAGGGGGGGGGCGCCTGAAAGCAAAAGGGAAAGCGAAAACAGCGGGTGGGGGGGGGGGGGGACGGGGAGAGCCCCCGCTGGAGGGTTTGGCCAGGATGCTGCCAAGGGGGGTGGGTGCTGGGGTGGCCGCCCTGGTGTCCTAACGCGTCCTGAGGCTGCCCCAGAGCTGTGTGGTGCTGGGGGAGAAACCCTTCTGGCAGGGGTTGCTGGGGGGAGCGCAGCAGCTGCGTCGTCTAACTTGCGGGAATGAAACTCAAATTGGGATCAAGGAGGCTTGAGTCTTCTCAAAGTTAATATTTTTTTTGAGCACAAACTGTCAGGGTTTGAAGCTTTCTGTCACCACAGCGACTGAAAATATTGTGACTTTTTTACATGGAGAAGACTTCTGTTGGCGATCGGGGCTCCATCAGGTTCCATATGAAGTTTTAATATGAACTTAGATTTGCAGTTCAAACCAGCTTACAGGGCTTTTCACAAAGAATGGAGCATTGCCCCGCATTGTTCTGAGCTGTTAGGTATGGTATTGCAGCTGAGGGCTGTTAGAGAGAAAAATAACACTTTAGTGACAGGAACACAGCCCGCACACTGTAACGACACGCATCCAGGTGCCCTGTTGTGCTGATGCACCTGGCTTACTTTAAAACACTCCATCCTGGTATCAGCCCGATCCGTTGCAATTCCATCATTTTATTAGTGATATTAAGAATTTCCTTCTCCCACTGGCATTTATCTTTGCCCTTAATTAAAGTTGGACTGTGGCTTCCGTGCTGGCGATAAGGCACTGCGAGCGCCAGTTCTCCCTTCTGCTGCGGAAGGGTTTCTTTCTCAGAAGTTGACTGCTGGATCTGGTGCCAGGCCCGTTTTTACACTCTCTTCAAAAACTGCTGTTGGCTTGTAGCAGATAACGTGGTCTAATGCCTGAAGCTCCTGTGCGTGTGCCCGTGTCTGGGGTTGTGTTCCAGGTCCCCCCGTGCCGGGCAGGTTTCCGCAGGTAGCGAGGCCACCCCGCATGGCACCCAAATGGCAGCCGGGGCGCTGGGCTGCTTTGCTCGCTGCCTCTCGCGGGGTGCCGAGCGCTGTCCCGGCAGCTGGGGGTGTAAAACCCCGCAGCTGGCCCCGTGGAGGCGAGGGGGGGCCCTTCGGGTGCCCCCCGAGCTGAAAGCGGCGAGAAGCGAGCGAGGGGGCTGCGGGGGGCCGGGCCCCTGCCGGGCCGTGCCGGGCTCGCCGCCGGCCGGGCGCTGCTCGGGGCCGGCTGCCCGGGGCCGGCTGCCCCCTGGGGAGGGCCGGGAGGTGCGGGGTGGGGGCGGAGGGGAGCTGGCAAGCTTGGTCGCCGTGGCCAGTCCCAGCCCCAGCCCCAGCCGCACACACACACACACAGGGAGGAGGAGGAGGAGAAGCCGCCGCCGCCGCAGCGAGGAGCATGGAGCCCCCCCCCGCGGCGGGCCGGGCCGGCTGGGCCCCGCGGGGAGGAGGCCGAGGAGCCCCCCCCGGGCCCCCGCAGCTTCGCAAGGGGTAGGATGGGGGCGAGCCCCGGCCGCGCTGCCCCGCTCCGCCGGGCCCGGCGGCTGCCTCGCTCCCTCCCTCCCTCCCTCCCTCGCCGCCTGCCGAGCGCTTCCAGCGCCCGAGTTGGCCTCGGCGATTTATTTTATATATATATTTTTTTTTCCGCCCGAGGCGGCCCGAAGGCCTCCGGGGGGCTGCCGGGGGAGCCCCGCAGCCTTTTGGGCCGCTTTGGGGGGGATTCCCGCGGGGCTCTCCCCTCCCGCCCTCGGCACAGGTTGTTGGGTCGGGACAGCAAACGAAAGGGGATTTAGTAACAAACAACGGCGGCCATGTTGAGAGGAATTTCTGCAGCTAAACTTCTCCCCTCTCAGCCCAGGGGTTTCTCCCCCTCTCTGGTGGGCTCCCCGGCCTGACTTTGTGCCCCCCTCTTTTCTTTCTCTCCTCCCCAACAGGATGACGGTGAAACTGGGCGAGAGCAGCGGGGAGGAAGGGGTGAAAAAGCTGGGCAAGAGAGCAGGAGGAGATGAGGAGTCCCTGGAAGAAGAAGGGGCAGGAGGAGGAGGAGAGGCAGCTCCAGGCAGCAGCAGCACAAAGAAAGAAGAGAAGATCATCAACAGCAACACTAACAGCAGCCCCTCACCGAACCCCAGCTTGGCCCAGGCCCCGGCTGCCCACCAGCCCTCCCACAGCCAGGACCAGCATCATTTTCTCAGGTCCAGTGTCAGACCTCAGAGCAAGAGGCTGAAGAAGGATTCTCAGGCATCCTCTTCAGTTGGCAGCAGCACTGCTGTAAAAGGCAAAGGTACTGTATTTTGGAACCCTCAGAACACGCAGGCGAGCGGGGTGTGGGTCACTGTGTTTGGGGGTTGTCATTCTCCTCCTGCAGATGCCATCTTTTGTTTGGTTTTGGGGAAGGTGTTCTGGGGCTTGTTTCGCACAGTAGCTGAAATCTTCTTTGTGTCCCAAGGCTTCAGCTTCTCTGCTGCCCACTCTCCCGTTTGCACTTGCAAAAATGGAGGGATTTGGATGTGTATGTGGAAGAGGGAGAAAAAAAAAAAGCCCTTCATTATTGAAGCAAACCTTTAATTCCTGCATTTTGTCTCTTGAGTTTTAGGAAATCTCTGTATTTTGGTTAGGAAATTAGACTCTAACAAGCTGTGTAATCAGGTGGCTGCACTCTCATTTCTGTCATTGAATAATAACAAAATATTAAATGGGTGGTAGTTTAAAAAAAAAAAAGGGGAAAAAAGCTAACCACAAGATATTGATGATTTCTCTCATTTCTGTGACTGTTTTACTCAAGGAACTATTTTTGAAACAGTTGTGAAATACACATATTGAACTATTTATTTCCAAGGTTTTGTGAGTCACTAGTACTGCATTACTGGTTCAGAACAGTTAAGGGATTTTCATGCAATTTGATGTTTTTACTTTTTTTTTTTTAATAAGGTTGCTCTGTATACATCTATGTATGCATATTTTTACATACGTATACATGCTTTTTTTTACTTCAGCATTGAGGATGAGAATATGTTTTTTTCAAAGCTGTTTCTTCCTGAAGTAGCTGGAAAAGAGCAAGGATATTTGAATATCTTGGTGCTATTGTGTGTGCTCAGCAGTTACGGGCAGACACCTGGCACTGTAGCGGAGCTGAGCTTGAGACTAATTTTGGATACCTTGCACAAAAGTTCTTGTGTTATTTTCTGTTAAGTTTTGAAAAGAATAACACTTGTCGATTTCTTTAAGATTTGAAATAGCAGAATTTATTTTTGTCTGCTGAAACTAAATAAAACTCCACGTAGCATAAATATATATTGAACATTACCTCACTTTTTTGGTCCATTACAGTGGCATGCACTTGCTGGACTTTAGGTAAACACTAAGAATTGTGGCAGTGTTGTGTTGCAGTAAGAAAGCAGTGTTTTACACATTGCCACCTTTTAGTTATTGCCATATAATGTAAAAAATATTGAATTTAGTTGTTTCATAGTATATAATTGAATATAATTGAATATTTTCAATACCTTTATAAATCCTCTATAATCTCTTAAACTTTTTTGATCTAAGTGAACACCTTCCGTGTGTGGTATTGGAGGATAGAGCAGAAAGGCCTGCGTAAATTTTCTCCCAGCTGCATTAAACCAAATAAACAAACAGATGGAATACCCAGGAGTCTTTAGCTACAGACAATTATTTCAAGGGTTGTAAGTAGCGTTAAATGGGAGGAGATACTCCTTTGGAATGAACGTTACCCATAATGGCCGAGTGTAATAAGTGCAATTGCAGTTCCATTGCTTTGGAAGTGCGTGCACATGTGAACAAAATATGCGCATCTTGCACATGTGTACATGTATATTCATATTTTTGTATTTGTACATAAACATTCACTTATGTTTTAGAGGAGTGGAATGATATTTAATGAGGTGTATTGATACAGTTGAAAAGCAGACTCTGTTTTGCAATTCAGATCCCAAAATAACTATAATAAATGTGTGTATTAATCATACATGCAGAACAGGTTTTAATATTTCAGTAATCGGTCATAGATAGGCAATCACTGTACCTGACTATACTGTCAGGTTTGGAGAAACTTTCAGTTATTGGGGGAAACGGTCACTGGTAGAATGACAATTACGCTTTCACATTTTGAACTGTAAGACCAGCCACAGCTTTGCCTGGCTGGTTTAGATGTGAATGTATTAAAACTGATACTTCTGATATGGCTGAGATCGTAACTGTGAGATCTTGGAGAACAGAGCCATGGAGTGGAATCCTTTCTAATTGGAGCTCTTTACATGCAGAGACGCTTTCCAGGCTTGTCTGGATTCTCCCTAATGAAATGTTTTGTGCTAAGAAGTTCTAGGGGTTTGCATTCCAAGTGAAGCGTCCCTCAGAGCTAGCTTCCAGTAGGGAACAGGTTGAATAGTGAAGATTACCAATAAGGATTGTACAAAAGTCCTTACACTTGCTGGCCCACCAACTTTCTCCTCCTCTGTAAGTATAAAAATGATGAAGAGCTCAAATGCATTTGCAATCCTTTGTATCAGCTCCGAAAGTTGGAAGCTTTTGCATTTTGCATGGCACAATCAAGATGGTGACTGCAAAGGTAATGGTGCCATGGGCCAGCGGGAGTGTCAAGACCATGCTTACGTTTGGTCTGGTGAAACCAGAAACTTGGTTGTGTCGTGATCTTTCAATAAAGCTACGTCACCCTTGAAATTATATTAAAGTGGTCCTGCCTTTAGAATATGTGTATTCTAAAGTGAAGTCTCTTTTGAAGGCTATTATTAAGGAATGTGATCATTAAAATTAATTTCTTTCAAATTGTAGTTACACAGCAGGCATTGATTTATCCCAATCATGTCTTTAAAAGCCATTTGAAAATAGCAGTGTTTTCTAACAAATCCCTTATAATTTTTTTTTGCATTTATGCTTTGAGGGTACTCTATTGCAGCAAACAAATTATTCTCAAAGTAAACTTCATTGCATGCAGCAGGAAAAGTTTGCCTGCTCAACAGCTGCGGACTTTCTGACTTTATCTTACTATGGTTCAGAGAGGATATTTAATAATAATTCTCGAATTCTGCCTAGTAAAATAAATAAACACACTCCTAATTTTTGGATCTCCCTGATACAATGTTTAATTATGGATTTCTTTACTTTTTATTTTTGTTTTTTATTCTGGATCTTTGTGTACCGTTGTTACACTTTAACTTTAGAGCAAAAATGACGTAAAAATATTACAGTAAAATAAAGTTTGAGAACTGTTTAGCTTCTAAAAGTCACACCATTTTGATTGCTAAAAGGTTTATCAAAGTTTCTGTGCGAGTATCTAAATATATGTAATTTTTTTAGAATGATTATCTTATTTTCATATCTTGATCATCTTTTTATTATTTCAAGTTCATAATCTATGCTCTAAACAGTGGAAGTAGTGGAATAGCTTGGAAGTAAGTCTTTAAGTAACTTTTGTGCACGAAACCAGAGAAGGAACCTGAAGGATTGGTGGGGTGCAGTCAGTTGATTGAGAGCTCAAATGCAGGAAGGTTTTCTGAGGGAAAAGAAGCAGCCCCAATATAAGGTCACTGAAGAAAAGGCATTTCTAAGAGTTTACTTCTTAAATGCTGATAGGCCACGCTGTTGCCACAGGTTTTAAGGTGTGTTTTGCAGCACTGTGAAGCAATGAGTGGTGAAAACGTGTGTATGTTGTGACCACGTTAGTAAAAGTAAATGCAGACTGTGTTGCCATCGTATGCTGTAGATGTACTAGGAACTAAAGTAGGGCGTTCTCATTTTCATGTTTTTATTCATTTTCTGAATGCATAATGAAGCAGGGAGGAAATAGTAACAAAATCTAATGGTGACGAGCTGAAGCTTGAAAGCGTCTTTCATGCTGTTACTCTAGACTTATTCATAAAACGTGTAATAAGCAGTTTTCTTTAAAAATAAGTTACTCAGCTGAAAGCATTAATTGAATTAAAACATTCAATCTTTGGGCATTGCATAAAACTCACTGGAAAGCAGTTCACAGTTTGTTTTGGCCCAACAAAGTTGCATGTTCTGTAGTATGTGAATTAAATTAACTACTGGGTCTTCCTGTGGAGAGGCTGTGTAGACCAAGGTACCCAGTATATGTACTCGCAGTATGATTTTATAATATCTTTGCAGATTTGTATGCTGAAGAATGTATCGTAACCTGCATGTGAAATGCGATTCCTCCAGCATTATTTCTTTGGGGAATGAATGACAGTTTTAAAGACTGCTAGCACAGTCCCTCGTTCTAATATTCTTCTTAATTCTATCAATCTCATTTCCTGTTGGTACCTCTCTTCCCGTCCTAAACTGAGGTGCTTTCATTTACGCTTTTTTCCCCCGTCCCTTCCCCTGAAAGTGGCTCAGAAATTGTGCAGAGTCTCATTCCACACACCACGAGAGGAGGGTTTTGTTTGGTGTGCCCTATGCTGTAGGTACTGAGCTTTGAAAGGTGGCTGCCTGCAAGGCACATGGCTGCACAACCACATAGTTCAGCGAGAGCCTTGTACGAGGTGCTTACAATGCATTCTTCTCTTTAAGGGTGTTTTCTAATGGAAGAACAAGAGAATGAATTACTTGAGGTGGGGGAGTAACCAAATTTATAATAAACCACCATTATTTTTTACAGTCATGTTTGGTTAGCTCAGATACAACTTTATTTGATTGCTTGAATGTGCGCTGTCCATAGACAAGTGAGCCTTCAGTTCAGTATGGCAGTATAGTAACGTGTGTGTGTTTATATACGTATATATTTATACACACACGCACACACATACATATGTATCAGGAGTGTAGACTCCTGCTGCTAACTGGCACTGCATATGATTAAAAACACTCGACTATATCTTGCTTTTGCAAGTCTTCAAAATAGTAAGAGATGGAAGAAGCTAAATTAATTTGTCTTTGTAGGACATTGACATGTTTTAAATAAAACTTTGGATGTTAATTCGTAAGAGGAGCATAATACGGTGTGAACATACAACATGGCTGTACTGGATCAGCCTTCCTAGGAGTCCATGCCATGTGCCACAGAGGCATACAAGGTCGAAACCCACTTCCCAGTTAAAATGTTAATCCTCAGACTGAAGCATTGACATGCAAGGAATGTATTGGTATCTCTCCTTCTCTTGTCTGTATTCTCTTCTCATCTACAGTTCTTGGAGAGGAAAGCAAATTGGATTTAGCTGCAGCTTTGTTGGGTCCTTCCATGGAACAAATGGCTTCACTTAAATTCCTGTCTATCTGATGCATTTCTTCTCTGAAGTACATGATGTAGTATCTAACTTCGGAAAGATACATGGCTAAAAATGGGATTTGTTTAACAAATGACCAGGAAGAAAGTTGGGACATGTCTTGGCTTTTTTTCATTAAAATTGAGGAGTGGATGCTTACCGAGGAATGCTCTGCCGTGAGAATAGCAGAATGCACTTGGAAGCCATCTGGGAACTCTAGATTATTAGCACCCTGTCCAGTTCTGTTGGCAACAAATGTTTTGATGTACTTTCCAAAGACTGCTAAGCACTAGTACAGGTTTGTGAGGGGGAAAAATACTCAAAAGCGTTTTCTACTGTGGCCTTTTTAATGGCAGTCTTTGCTCAGAAATGCTTTCAAAGATGGTACTGTATAGTTCAACCTTGTTACTGGCTTGTATAGAATCTAAAACAAGAAAACATGTCGTGAAGGAAACTTCATGTCATGGTACAAGTTGGCATTTGCATCCTGTGCTTTGGAGAGGGAGTTCAGTGTTTTACACTCCGAATTTGGGTGACAACGTGCAAGAATCTGTGAAAGCATCATCTCATTTGTAAAGGCATTTCCTAGTAGATGTTCCCCTTGCATTTGACTGGTGACTCCTGAAGAAGTTCACATTTTGCAACTAACCCTTTAGAACACCAATGAGGAAACTGGACTGCATGTTGAGACACATGAGTGTAGTGGGGATTAACTGCTGAATGGCAGCCTCTAGAATCTGTAAGATACTAATCAGCTGGCATCTAGGAGCTGATAGTGTAAAATTGAAGAGTAGACACAAAGATGCTACCTACAGCCTAGGAGGATGAGTAGGCAGAGTGAGGATAACGGTCTTGTCTTTGTCTTGTCTGCAGTGATCACACATAAATGTCTGTATGTAGAAGAAGCACCTAACCGGGTTGTTTGAGTAAGCTCCCCTCCTCTCCAGCAGTTTTGCAGCATTTGTGGGTACGGCTGGCCTTGATGGAACTCTGTTTTAATGCGTTAGTTAAACTTTAAATAATCTGTTGTTGGGATTTAATGATGATTATCATCTGTCATTACTGACAGGATGGAAACTTGTTAGCTGTTTTGCCTATTACAAGAATCTCATACAGTAAGATTGAAACAATGAATTTATAGGGTGAGATGTAATAACATATGACTATTTTTACTTTTGCCTTTATCCTCAATTGTTTTATAATGTTATGTTTTAGAATACACTGCATTCCATTTCCTTACTGAGATCCAGTAAGCTGCAGAGTGGATTGTGGTAATGCAAGGATAGATATTACTGTGCACAGTAGCAAGGAAGATACTGCAAACACATGGTAGAGCAAAATCCTTTGTTCCTGGAATAATTGAGTGGCGTGTAAGATCTCTGTGGAGGTAACAAGATATTAGAATTTTTAAATCTTCATATGTTACTGTAAACATTTCTCTGGACAGTGATTTATTTGTGCTTAAAACAAAAAAGAATGTGATGAACTTCCCAGGATTACAATTTGTCATTGCAGGACTCTGTCTTGTAGAATAGTAAGTAAACCGAAAGGAATGAAGGAGCAGTATTGAGCTACGCAGCCTTGGTAGAAGCCAGATCATTGGAGTCCTTCCTTAGCATGTCCTGAGGGGAGGATCCTTGATAGAATTGTTCTTTTCATTTCATCTTTTACATGCAGCTAAGTGGAAATCCGCTGAACTTTATAGTCTCACTAGAATTTAAAGTCCTTTCTGATAGTTTTGATAGTCCTTTCTTAAGTTTCTATTAAAAACACTTCATGAAAACTTTGTGTACCAGTTATGCTGTACAATCTTTAGAAAATCCTTGATAAAATTTGTACTTACAGCATCTGACCTTAGGTTTTTACTTGATCATGTATACACAGATGATTAAAAAAATACATCTATATACCTATATCTATCCTATCTAGATCCCTATATAGATAATACCTATATGTAGATAGGTATAGATGTATATATTATAGGTGGTTCCTGTAAACGATTTGCAAGAAAGTTAGGTCTGCTATCAGAAGAGTAGCTGCACGGTAGAAATCTGTAGATGTCTTGTGATAAAGATGGTCTTTTGCCCTGGGAGCTTGCAGCAACAGGATGTTGTTGTACATTGAGGTTGAAGACTGATGTATTCACCTTTCTTGGCCAGAGATCTTAAACATTGAGATCTGTATTTCTTTCCCATGCAAATTGTCATATTCCAGTCTCACATTTACAGGGTGAAGAAACAATTCTCGGTCTGACAAAGAGCTGTTTATCTTCTCAGCCACCCGTTAAAGTGTCTCAGATCTTTCTAATTATTTTTTGAAGACTTGTCTTCGTAGTATCAGAAATAAATTGCTTAACTTTGTCTTTGTAGTATCAGAATTAAATTCCTTAACTTTGAGTTATTTTGTGATGAAGGTTTTAGGAAATAGAGGAGGTTGGTTGGTTGTTTTCCCCAGAAGTTGTTTTAGGTGAATTTTCTTATAGTTACATGATTCTATTTCATGCTTTGCCTTATTTGCTTCTTTGTGGTGGCAGTAATTTTCTTTGAAAGGATCAAATAACAGTTTTTGGAAATAAAAAATAACTTCAAAATGGTCACAATATCATAATATGTATCAGGTATATACTTATTGCAGGAAAAAAGTGCTTTCATGCATTTTACTCTGTTCTAAATTTTTTCATATATACTTTGTTGCTTGAACATACTGCTGCTCTAGGGTTTGGAGCAGTGTGGTTTTGTAGTCTCAAGGACCTCCTTTTGAAATGCAGCTGAGTAGTTACAGTTAAGATTTACATACAAGTCCTTCAAATCTTTAAATCAGAGCAAGCCTTTAAAAATTGATCCTTCTGATACTCTTTTTTTATTTTAATATAATTCAAGATTATCGAACTGGGATATCCTAGCTATGTAATTAACACAGACTTTGTCAGGTATGCAAACTGCTTCAGATAACTGAATTTCAAAAGATAACTGAGCTGAAGCCAAGTGCAAGGTCGTGCACCTGGGACAGGGCAAACCCAAGTGCAGATACAGGCTGGGCAGAGAATGGCTTGAAAGAAGCCCCGATGGAGAAGGACCTGGGCGTGTTAGTTGATGAGAAGCTCAACTTGTGCTGGAAATGTGTGTTTGCAGCCCAGAAAGCCAAATGTATCCTGGGCTGCACCAAAAGCAGTGTGGCCAGCAGGTCGGGGGGGGTGACTGTTGCCCCATGGCCTGCTCTTGTGAGACCCCACCTGGAGCCCTGCGTTCAGGTCAGAGACCTCCAGCACAAGGACATGGACCTACTAGGGTGGGTCTGGAGGAGGGGTCACAAAGATGATCAAAGGCGTGGAGCACCTCTCCTATACAGACAGGCTGAGGGAGTTCAGCCTGGAGAAGAGAAGGCTTTGGAGAGACCTTACAACGGCCTTCCTGTACCTAAAGGGGGCTACAGGAAAGCTGCGGAGGGACTCTGTCAGGGGTGTAGTGATAGGACAAGGGGTAATGGCTTTAAACTAAAAGAGAGTGTTTAGATTAGATGTGAGGTTGAAATTCTTTCCTGTGAGGGTGGGGAGGCACTGGAACAGTTTGCCCAGAAAAACCGTGGGTGCCCCATCCCTGGCAGTGTTCAGGTCCAGGTTGGACGGGGCCTTGAGCAACCTGGTCTAGTGGGTGGCATCCCTGGCCATGGCAGGGGGTTGGAACAAACAATGCTGATAAAGGCATTGTTCCAACAATGATCAACACTGATAAAGGCAGCCAAATCCGTATTCTCAGAAAAATTGGAGAAAATGTATTTTTGAAGTGTAAGTTATTGAGTGCTTACATTTTCATGGAAAAAATTGAGTGCGCTCCATTGGGTTTCTCCCTGGTTTCTGGATTCTGATAATCTGTTACAATGGCAAACCAAATACCATGCTTGGTTTGATTTCTCTTGTGAATAAATCACATATTTAAGGTTGGTTGATAATGTTTGTAATGATTAAACAGTCTTTTGAAGACTTACCATTCCAGAGGTGATTTTAAAATATATTTTATTCTTTGGAATTAACGTGTGGGGAATCTTGTTGCGTCATACATAGCTATTGAAGCTTCCAATCTTTCTTCACTACTTGCAAATTCCTGAATCATTCCCTGAGTGACTCCCTGAATTAGGTTCTTTGGGGTGCCAACAACTGACAAACATAAAATCAAGATTACATTTCTGTGCCTTTTTCCAAAAGCCACGTCAGAATCTGTGTTACAAAGAGGGACTGGGACTTGCCATCATTCGGATAGCTTGAATTATCCTTGTAATTTTCCCAGGTGGACGTAGTTCCTCCCTTATATGTTAATCCTCATAATGGTTTAATATTCACACCAGTCGTGTTTTTTGCAGCAGCAGATAATGGAGGATCTGCATCTGGTGGCACATCAGGAATTCCTGCCAGCAATCCTACTGCAAATTCCAAGTCAGCAGCAAGAAACCTGGGCTCCTCGGCTGGAGAGAAGGAGGAAGGAAAGAAGGTCAGACGTCAATGGGAATCGTGGAGCACAGAGGACAAAAATACTTTCTTCGAGGGACTGTATGAGGTACATGTAGTGGAAAATAACCAGCTTAGATGGCTTACTTTGGTATGTGGGTATTCCTAAAGAATGTTGATTTAATTGGGATTTGCAAGAGCACCACCCCTATGCATATATTGCATTTGTTTGTCTGTGCATATGTGTGTCTATGCAGTTGGCTATACAACAACTGTGGATCAAAGCCACCTTTCAAAACTGTCAAGTTTTTTTCTGAAATACATTGGAAATCCATGTGAATTTTACTCACGAATGTTAATAGAACCATAATAAAAAATGTTATTATTTCATGTATGAAGAAGTCAAGTCCCCATCTCAACTTTGAAAAGCAACACGCTCATGCTGTAATATTTGCAAAATAAGAAAATGCATTTTCTTTTAAACTGTCGTAGACACTGCAGTGTTTTGGGGATAAGCAGGCTTAAGCCATTTCAGTACTAGGGTTGAGAGACAAGGAAAAGTTAGGTCATCTCACTTTTTGTCTCATATGTTTTATACAATATGTTCCTGGATGTCCTGTTCTTACAATTATTTTTAAGAGCACTTCTGTTACAAAAACAGGTCCTAAAGGGGAAAACAAAATAAATGCTTATGGGTTTATTTGTTTGTTTGTTTGTTTGTTTGTTTGTTTTTAGTGGTAAGTGTGATTCATGTGTATATTTTGTGGAAAAAAGTGAACAATTAAACTGTTTTCTTTTAAGTCCCTCCATCACTGAAAGAACGTTTGTTTTCCTGCTTCGATTCATTTCATGCTGTTACCTTTCAAAAGAGGTTGTCATACTTTGTAGTCATACTTGAATCAAGTATTTGAATTTTGAGAAATTTTATGATACAGGAATTCAGTGGTAATGTTCTTAAAATTACTTTTTCCTTTTTTTGGACTCCAGGGATTTTATGAGAATTAAATAATTTAAGGGGACACTTAACGTGCCTTCTTTTTACCCTGAGAATAAGCTTCTAAATAACTTAGTGTAAAAGGGTGTTTTCTGCTTAAAAAACAAAACAAGAAAACAAAAGAAATAATCAAAACCTAACAACTCTTCCTTATTATTTGAAACTCAAATTTTATACCGCTAATAACCTGAATATGAAATTCACTGTAAATAGAAATGAAGCTATTAAATATAACATTTGCCCAAGTCAGAAGTGAAGGTAGGACAGAGGAGAGGAAAAATGCTGCAGAAAGTGAAGAAAGCTAAGTGAGAAAGTCAGTATTTTCAATTCTGGTACTCAGTGCATTTAAGCAAAGGTGTCTTTTAAAAGGTTTTTAGCAACTTATATTTCTTTATTTTGAAAAAAAAATCAAGAAAATATAATTTCTTTGGTATCTATAATACATTTTATATAACATAAAGGAAAACATTGTCATTCCTGTGCTGTTGAGTTCTGATAACGAAGACTTTTGTTTATGATCACTGAGATCTGATTTCTCTCAAGAACCTCAAAATCCCGTGTGTTGTTTCAGTTGTCCTATGACAAGGGATAAGTTTGGTTATGAGTATTTAGATTTGTTTTACTTATTCTTCAGCATGGAAAGGACTTTGAAGCTATCCAGAACAACATTGCCCTGAAATACAAGAAGAAAGGCAAGCCAGCAAGCATGGTGAAGAATAAAGAGCAGGTCCGCCATTTCTACTACCGCACCTGGCACAAGATTTCAAAGTACATTGACTTTGATAACGGTTAGTATGCAATGAAGTGGGCTTAGTGTAGAGCTCAGTCTTGTGAGTGTTGGAGTCCTGCCTTTTAGTGCCATAGTGGAGGGTAGGAATGAAGGAAATGAAAAAGTAAGTACTGAATAGGATATCTGTGAATATGATGTATGTTTATTAATATGACCCTATTGAGTTTTTTTTTTTTTTTCTTTTTTCTTTTTTAATACTTACTAAAAATGGTACTAGTGTCATTTCTTTTATATTAGTTTACCGCACCATAGCAACCTGGCCATGAACACCTCTAGGGAAGAGGCACCCACAGCTGCTCTGGGCAGCCTGTGCCAGTGTCTTACCACCCTCTGAGAGAAGAATATCCTCCCAACATCTAATCTAAATCTTGCCTATTTCAGTTTAAAAATCATTCCTCTGTGTCCTGTCACTATCTATTCAAGCAAAAAGTTACTCTTCATCCTTTTTCGTAATCCCCCTTTAAGTTTTGAGAAGCTGCAGTGAGATCTCCCCGGAGCCTTCTCCAGGCTGAACAGCCCCAGCTCTCTCAGCCTTTCTCCATAGGAGAGGTGCTCCAGCCCTCTGATCATCTTCGTGGCCTTCCTCCTCTGGACTCAGTCTAACAGCCCCACATCCTTCTTGTGCTGGG
The DNA here is from genome assembly GCF_965140915.1 of Aythya marila. Classification (NCBI taxonomy): domain Eukaryota; kingdom Metazoa; phylum Chordata; class Aves; order Anseriformes; family Anatidae; genus Aythya; species Aythya marila. The sequence continues at coordinate 4,403,117 of NC_139056.1, read as the reverse complement.
GGCCCCAGATCTGGACGCAGGACCCCAAGTGGGGTTTCACAAGGGCAGAGCAGAGGGGCACAGTCACCTCCCTTGACCTGCTGGCCTCTCCTCTGTTGATGCAGCCCAGGATGCAGTTCACCTTCTGGGCTGCAGGTGTGTTTTGCTGGCTTGTGTTGAGTATTTTGTCTGCCAGAACCCCTAAAACCTTCTCCCTAGGGCTGCTCTCAGTGAGTTCTTCTCCCAGTCTGCACTCGTGTCTGGTATTGCCCCCACCCAGGTGCAGCACCTTGCGCTTGGACTTGTCAAACCTCATTAGGTTCAGGTGGGCCCACTTCTCCAGCCTGTCCAGGTCCCTTTGGATGCCATCCCTTCCTTCTGGTGTACCAGCTGCACCACTCGGCTTGGTGTCATCTGCAAACTTGCTGAGGGTGCACTTGATCCCACTGTCTGTCATTGATAAAGATACTACACAGCACCGGTCCCAGGACACATCCCTGAGTTACACCACTCATCACCTGCCTCCACCTGGACACAGAGCCGTTGACCACAGCTCTCTGGCTGCGTCCATCCAGCCAATTCCTTGTCTGCTGTTTGGTCCCTACACTGTCAGTGCTGGTGTGGGTACTCTAGATCTTTTAGAAATAATGGTGTCTATATGATGTGTGTTGATGAGAAAGGGGGAAGGAATGATACTGCTAAAGACGTGGAATCTAGAATTTGCATTAAATCTCTAAGGTGCATTCTTATGCACGAAAGCCAGTATGAGTTTTGGAAATTTCTGACTTCTTAATTTTCATATAACAAAAGCTCTGTATGCATTTTCTGGGGACATCTGTACGTTTCCCTTAGAAATTGTGAACAGTTTTGTGATACTAAGGTTGATGCAACTGAATTAGCTCTATTTTGCATATTGAACCGTTGGATGTTTAAATTCTGTGTAACCACTTAGACTTGCCTTCAATAAGATGCTTGTCTCATCACTGAAAATCTGAATCATTTCATCTTTTCACAGTATACTCTAATTTTCAGTGTTGAATTGAGTAACTACAGTGTGGATAATGTCATCTCACGTGTACCTGTTTTGTTTTTCAGTGTTTTCTCAAGGGCTGAAAAAGTCATCCCTGGAGCTTTATGGCTTAATCTGCTATGGGGAATTAAGGAAAAAGATTGGGGGATGTAAGTATGAATTTCCTCTGACTGAATTTTTTTTTTTTTTATATGGTAGAATCAGAAGTGTTGTGTTATTAGGAGTTCGTGTTCATTGTATTTTATGGCAGTAGTCTGTGTAGTAGTAGTATTTTTCATTAAGTGTATTTGTATTTCTAAAGACGTTCGTAGTCAACTGCACGAGTCCCCTTTTTCTTTGACAGATTTCTTTAGCTTTTGCTATCTGTGGAATGCAGTGCACAGGTGACAGGTAAATGTGTATGCAGTTTAGGTTATCCATCTGTTTTGTTATTGAAAACTGTTTGCGCTCATGAGTATTTCTGCCTATACTGTAAAAATCTGGGATGGTACCGTCCTCTAAGTCAGTATCTAAATAATTAAATAACAACGAACACTGAAGATGAAAAAGCGTTACAAATCATAATCAGAAATAATAACCTTACCGGCTAACCAGAATGCATGCTGACCTTGTCCACCCCAGAGGCTGGTTTTGTCCATAAAGAGGAGTGTAGATGGATGAGTGTGCGCCTTAACCTGTGCTCCTGTCTTCTGCAAACTGATCAGTTGCGTTAGCAAGGTTCCTGATCTGAGGCTTAGTGCAATGTTGGCATGGTCTTTATGGCTTCCAGACTAGAGGGAGCTCTGATGTGACTTGGAGAATGGGCAAAGTAGAAAGCATTGTATGCTCCAGTCCCTTCACGTATACCTTATTTTCTGTGTACTTTTTTCATTTGTCCCCAAGTTTTTTGTAGAGTTGGTGTTAGAGTGAAGTACTACATTTCACTTGTTTTGCGAGAGGTGGAAAGTCATCAAAATACCTTGACTTTTTTGTAAACTCAAGCTAGTTGCGAAGTGGAAAAAAATTGAGGAAGTAGTGGACATGTACAACTCCTAAAGCAATTGTGATGCTTTTGCAGATTTTTTTTTGCTAGGTTATTTTCACACATGGGTTTTCATTGTACTGCATCATGAATTAGGCTATTTTCAACGTTCATACTGACTTTATTCTGTTTGTTCAAAGATCTCCACTATGTTAATTCATCTTGGAGAAGCAATTTTGAGCTGTTAGTAACAAGACAGTCAGAAGCAAGATAGATTGCATTGCCAGTATAAATTAGTATTAGTGGTTCTTCCTTTTTTCCACATCTTGCGTTAAAAGAATCAGCAGACCCTCCGTGGCTCTGACTGGGAATGAGGTTTTACACGGTCACCATGGCAATGCATGCATACTCTGTGCTTCGGTCTTTTTATAACTTTGGTACTCAGTTAAATGTTTTACCCACTTGAACAATTCCAGTCTCTTCAAGACCAAATGGACCTGAGCAGCAAGTCTTTACACCTAGCTTATGAGAGATCTTTTCTACAGCTGGTGAAAGTAGTTTCTTTCTCCTCTTTTTGTGGTTTTCACCCAGTCCTGTTTTCCCAGAAATAGGGGTGCCTTATGTACAGCTACGGAGAATTAAAAGCATGTCAGGAATGATTTCAGTATTGCCAGAGGGATGTTAATTGTTCAGTAAATAGGTTTGGGCATAACATAGAGAATAGAAATCAAGTTATTTTAAAATGTTCAGTATAGCGCATGGAAGAAAGGTGTAGGTTATACTTGCATTTTATTATTTTTATTTACTTTCTTTTTATTGCATCCAGAGCTGCGAACGCTCAGTGCTCTTTCATTATGCTGTGGTGCCTTAGCAACAGAGATTGAGCAGGCAGATGAGGAAGCTTTTCTTTTAACACTTCAGAGTCAGAGTAACGCACAACAACCTGGGTGAAGCACTGGAACAGGTTGCCCAGAGAGGTTGTGCCCCATCCCTGGATGCGTTCAGGAGCAGGTTAAGCGAGGCCCTGAGCAACCTGATCTCGTGGTGGCATCCCTGCCCATGGCAGGGGGGTTGGAACTGGATGGTCTTTGAGGTCCTTTCCAACCAGAGCCATTCTATGAATCTATGTCTGTAGCACCTAAACTAGGATCACTTAATTAATCCTTGAGTAAAATGTAGTTTTCATGCAAGGCAAGGACTGTGTAAAGCTTGTATATTATGAAAATAGAGTAATAACAGTCATAACTATATCACTTTAAGTTCTAATTACTATTTTATCCCTTTTCATGTAAAGGTATGGATGACAAAAATGCAGCTAAACTCAATGAGCTCATTCAGGCTGGGTAAGTAATAAGTTATTCCTGAAACTCAGAAAACTGGATTGTTCATCAGCTTAATTGTTTAATTCATCATCCAGAGTCTAGGGTACTATTTTTACTTTTTTGGAGTTGGAGTTTGACATTTGATATTCTTAGTTTCTTTTGTATGTTTTTTTTCTCTCCCTTTTTCCATGAAGCCATTAATTAGGTAGAAAGGATAGGTGAGCTTTAAGAAATTCATTAAAAGAGAATTCTTTACAGAAGTTATGGCATTACAAGTATGTTAAGTATAGGGAATATAGTTCAATATAGTTCATCTCCAAAAGTTTTGCCAACAGTGCTTCTGAATCCTGACTTTCAGACATGCACCAGCAGTTCCAGTGTGCTTGTAGGCCACAGCCCTGTAGTCACTTCTGCATCTACTTTATTTGAGGATGAGTAGTCTCTTTCACTTCAAGAATGAATTACGGGCAGTGGGGGTTCCTTTTTGATGACAATGTAGTTTTAGAATACAGAACTGTTTAGAAGTTGCCATACTACACAAAATGAGGGAATTTTCTGATATTTGGGCATTTTTTTCTAAGTAGTATTGCTTTTATAGTCTGTGGATTCTACAGTGAAGTATCTTTCAACAGCTGTCATTAAGGTGTGTGATCATTAAACTTAATTTCTTCCAAATTGTAGCTGCTCAGCAGACATTGGTTTGTCCTGAACATGTCTTCAGAAGACATTTGAAAACAGCATCATTTTCTCTATTACAGATCCCTTTTTATTATTGGCATTTGTCCTTCTAGGGTACATTATTGTAGCAAATTATTAATGAAGTAAACTTTACTGCAAATAGGAGAGAGCTGCTGACTTTTTGACTTCACCTTACATAAACTGGCTACTTTTTGTTGCACCTTCATTGCTCACAAATTGAGTTCCCAAGTGAGTGCCTTACAGTTATTCCTTACAGTTACTAGGCTTCATTCTCCTGAGAGCTGCACTCTGTACAGTGTGCTGTTGTGTTGCAGGTCGTGAATGTCGTTGTTTTTGAAATCACTTGTTCATTCTTTTGTTAATTACAAAGTTTGAAATTAGAACAGAAATCTTCGTTTAGTTTGGGCTTTGTACAAATCAGAAAATCTTACCAGTAAATTTTTTTCATATAATGAAATAATATTTTAAACAAATTGCTTAAATTTGAATTATCCATTAAAATGACCCAGCCTGAGCCTTCTTTCCCTAAGAAGTTAACTTTTTGTACATCTAGAGTTCAGGTTATAGGCAGTCATTTTGGTCCCTCTTTGTTGTACTGGAGAGCTTTTCTAGTACTGTGTCATCTAAATAGTCTAAATCATAGTAAAGGAGATTTTTAGCAAGCTATAGTATTAATCTAGCACTTGACATTATTGAGGCCTGAGTCACTGTAATTAAATTGCCTATGAGGGCTAATAATTTGTGTGCAGTCTAACTGTTTGTTCTATAAAATCCAGTCTTGTAACAAACCATTTTGAAAGTCAGAATCCTTCTAGTTGAAAATATTACTCCTAAGCATCTTCTACCCAAAATGTAGAGTGTTTATAAATTTTTACATTCTTGGGCAGTTCAGAAACACTTGCTCTTGCATAGGCTTTTTCTCTACAATGTGGAAGACTCATTGTTGCTTCCTTTGTTCTCCTGCATCTCTTACCCTAGTTGTTGGGAAACTTTGTTGTTCATACCGGCATAAACTGTGCAAGAAAACGTGCTCACATTTTCATCCTCATTAGCACCAGTATGCTTGCACTATCTGAATTAATTCCCTACATGTGCAGGGCAGCCCTGTGTCTTCTCAAGCAAATAAATTGCATATAACCCATTATAAATTGCATATAACCCATTATATAAAGCTTTTTCCTTCCATCTCTCTCGGTGGCATTAGAATTCTGTGATCACTCTATTTGTAAGCAGTTCTTTTTTTTTTTTTTTTTTTTTTAGTTCCTAGTGTTTTTTTTTTTTTTTTTTTTTTTTTTTTTTTTTCAAGTCTGATACTCCTCTCCCTCTAAGTACAATGCAGTCTGTGCAGTTTGTCACTATGGAAGTGGTTGTTTAGAAAGTAAGAATAGGGAATGAGAACACGTGATAATCTCCTGAAGCAGGTAAACATCAGCATAATTAGATTGGTAAGAAAGATCAAGAGAAGCTAAAACTATGAGGATCTGTCTGGCAGTTTGTTTGCAGGATGAGTCTAGACCCTGGAATTGCTGACTTTAATTCGGTGTTTATATTTCTTGTGTTACACATCAACTCAGGCTTTCTATAATAATTGTCTGGTGTATGAAAAAATGACTGAGATGCTCATAGCAAAACCATGTTGAAAATATTCCTAGTTAAACTTACAACCATGGTCACAGGTAGCAGAGAGCACTTGAAAATTAAATCAATTGGTTATTTAATATAATGGCAGAATCTTTGTGTGAAACGTCCTTTTTTGGTTAGTGAAGCTAAGGCCATTCAATGCTGTGCTTCTATGTCTTCAAAACTTTGACAGTTTGTAAGATCAGGCTAGTGGATAGTCTTTAGTTTGCAGCTGCATGAATCAGCGATATTTCAGAAAATAGATCAAAGTTTAGATATTTTAAGTCCAAGGGGAATGTAAGAATTGTTCTGTCAGCTTTTGTAACTGATCTGAGTAGTTCAGCATGCTCAAGACAACACTGGCCCACACAAGTTGCTTAAAGAATTTTTCACAAACACGAAGTTGGGCAACTGTGAAAAATGAACTTGGTTAGAAACTATGGAGAATCTGAATCGTTATCTGACCAGTTTTTGTTACTAGTTTTTTATTACAGTAATGATATGTATCTGGGTTGTGTGATTAGAATACGTAACAAGAAACAAAGCTTTGGGGCAGTGTGTTAGAACTGCTCAGGAACCCATTTAAATAGATTTAGAGCAAAGGTTTCTGTTTCGTTTCACTTCTAGGAGTGAAAAATTTTTATTTAGCTTAGTTTTTGCAACCTTTTTTACATTTGATTAAAAAAAAAAAGTAGACAAAATATAAATAGTTCTGGGTATCTTTGTAAACTTATGGGATTTGTGGATGAATGTTTTTTTAAGAAAAGGAAACAATTAAAGAAATACCATAGATAAGCATCTGGTAAAGCACTGTGCCACTGGAAGACCATTTAAAAACTTCAGACTGTTTTTCTATTTTGCCCTTTCTATTTCTGCCCTCTTTTTCTATTATGCCCTTGTGAATCTGCACTGTAAATCCTTAAATGTCTTTGTTCGTTTCTATAGAGATGATTGTATTTGACTGTGTGTCACTGATAGATACATATTCCCAAACTTTTGGTAATGGTGCCTTTAAATACTTCTCTTTCAATATATCCAGGGCTACAACTGTTCGTTACAAAGGCAGAAACCTTCGTATCAAAGCTCCAATGTGCAGGGCTTTGAAGAAACTCTGTGATCCAGATGGTAAGTAAAAGATGCTGAAACGTGAAAGAGTTTTAACAGATGGCTGGAAGAATATGAGAGTAGGCCTGTTTTGATGTGTGCATCACTGGCAGGGGAATTTGTGCTATTTTGCATTTGTATTGGGCACAAATACGTCCCCATTGTTTTTACATAATCCCGTTAGTTTGTGTAATCCCACTAACTTTAAGATCCACTGAGCTCTTTAATTCTTAGTGTACAGTACTAGTGAAATTACAGAAGAAACAGCTACACAGGACAAGATCACTACTGCTTTGCCAGGTTTCCATTCACTATATTCCAAAATTAGTCTTCCTCCTGTGCCAGTAAATAAAGAGCAGTATGTTGTTTAGCACTGAACATTTAAAAAAAAAAAAAAAATAACCTTCTCCAGTTCAGCTGTGTGATTTCTCTTTCTCTCCCTCCCTCAATCAGTAGAATCAGTGTAGTTTAAAGATCTGAAATATTTTACTATTGTACTTGTTTGGAGTTTCCAGCAACCTGATTTTGACAGTGCTTGCTCAGCTGAGAGCTCTAGTACTACTGCAGTGGCTGGGGGGGGGAATTGCAACAGGAGTAAACCTAAGGAAGCAAGTTCCCTCCATGGCTGCAGCTGGGTTGCTTAAGTCATCTGTAGATGGTGCTGATATCTGTGATGCTTTTTTTTTTTTCTTCCATGTAATTGAGCATATAGCATTCTGCCTGAATTTTCCTTGCTTTGACCTTTGTGCTTTATCTCCCTTCAGGCATTAGTGATGAAGAGGACCAGAAGCCAGTACGTCTTCCTCTCAAGGTTCCCGTGGAGTTGCAGCCACGAAATAATCATGCATGGGCTCGAGTGCAGAGTCTCGCCCAGAATCCACGGCTTAGGTAATGAGGAGCTGATTTTAGTGCTCAGTGAAATGCAGGGACGGTGTTCTAGCATCTTGCTTTCCCTTCAGGGTTCTCTTTGTGATCTAGATGGTGCAGTTGATGATGCAGTTTGCCTAAATGTACTCAGTCTGAAGCCTTTGTACAACCAGAGCATATGATTTGTGTAGATAGTGAGATATCGAACTTGATATTTAGTTTACCATTATTCTTTATACCTTTAGATTTGAGTAATGATAGGAGACACTGGAGTTGGAGATGAATATACTTGGTGCCATTTACACCCAGGTGTCAGAGTGCAGGTAGAACAGAGACGTGCAGCGTTAGTGCTACTGAAGTTTGTATTGAACATGCCACGTGACAGAGGCATGGGGAAGGGATGTGAAGCAATGGTTGGAGGTGCCTTCTCTCCTTTTAGGCTGGGAGTCTAAATATGTCAAATGCAACACAGTGGTAGCAAGAAGGAAGATACTTAGCTTAAATTCCCCCTGCAAAATGTAGTTGGTGCTGTTGTTCCAGCGTCATCAGTGTTTTTTCCTTTTAGTACTTGTGGCTGGTCCAAAACTCAAGGCAGAAAACAACCAGGCCTCTGTGATGCTGATTTCTCTTTCAAATAGAACATTTCAGTATAGTGACCAAATACCATGCAGAGAGGAGAATGAAGGTTTGCAGTGTAATGTTTACTTTGCAAAATGCTTTCAGTGCAAAAAAGTAAAAGTATTTTGTCCTCCTTTTTGTATATTTCATTTGATAGCTTTGTGCCTTGCTTGCAGTACTGCAGGTTAGCGAAATCTTGCCGTCTTTTCTCATCTTCTTGCATCTGGAGAAACTAGTACCTTGAGTCACAGCAATCAGATTTGTCTGATAGGCTTTCAGATCATTCACAGTTGTGAGTTACATTTTAATGTTGCCGTTATTTTGCCAGTGTTTTTTTGTTGCGTTGTTTTTTTTTCTTACAGTTTGGGAGTGGTAGCTGTGCTCTCTGTGCCACAGAATGCCAGTTTCTTCCCTTAATTCCTATTCTAGCACTGGGGGTCTGATTTGAATTTCTGCTGACATTTTTATCTGTTCCACTGCTTTACCTTGCATACAGGATGATTGTGGAGTTGCATCGGAAGGTCTCCAGCCTCATTGAGTTCCTGAAGCAGAAGTGGGCTCTCCATGAAGTACGCATCGTATCCTTTTCTTGTTTAGTCTCTGTTCTGTGTGCTCTGTCCTGGAAGCAATTCCATTCCCATTCTAGGTTCAGCTTTACATCAAAAATGTGAGTCTACCTAACAAATTTATCAGTTCGTGTTTGAATAATAACAGAAGTCAGCATTTCAGCATCACTAATGTAAAGGAGTCTTTTGTGGAAAATTGTGCAGGATTTCACTTCTACCTCAACTCTTCTCTGCTGTGGTCCTCTGAAAAACTAGTTAGTAATAAGTGAAGCTCCCTGCCTTTATTTCATTGCCTTAAAAAGTGGGTGTGGTGTGTTTCAGCACAGATGGGTGACTGCATTGTAGAAGCTTGGATAATAACTGTTGATTTACAGTTTCAGCAAGGAAATTGAGAATGGATCTTTCCACTTGCTGTACGCAGCTTCAACAAACGAACATTTAAGCTTCTTTAGGTAGCTGCTGCTGCCTGTTAAGTTTTTATATGCTGTCCGAGCCACAGAACTCATTACAGAGATATTCCTACCTCTGAGCCTAGATCCAAGGAGTAGAAGCAGACCTGTGAGACTAGCTGTGAGATAACAGCCATGTATTTTCCTGTTGACTGGTAAGCTGTATCCTGTTCTTAGTCCTCTAGTTCAGGCATCTTTCTTTAATTTGTGAGCCTGGAAGAAGTTTCACGTAGCACTTGAACTTTGAAAGATGCCAAAATATGTGAAATGAAGGCTATTGTGCAGAAAGGGGAGTCTGTTTCACTATGCAAGATTTTGTTTTTTCCTATTGCAATGCTGTTTGAAGCAGACACTAGTGATTTTTTTTCTGGACTGTAGATTTAGTTTGTGCCTGTGTTTTCTATATAGTCCTTATCAACACAGCAAGACTAATTTCTGATCAGAGCCCTTATATCTATGCTGAATAGAGAACATATCCTTGATCAGCTACTAACTTAACTTGCAAAATAGGCCATCAAATACTTGTTATGAGAGGACAGATGGTGGTTGTAGTCTTTAACACATCTTTTTTAGCGTAAAACACTAGAGGAACGGCAGCTTCAAGACTCCAGAGACTCAGAATCAAGAGGTAGCTTCTCAGAGGAGAAGGTGATGCTCCATCTCTTTCCAGGAGAGAATTGTACACTCACTCCACTGCCTGGGGTAGCCAGAGTGGTTCACTCCAAGGCTTTCTGCACAGTGCATTGGCAGGAAACTGGCAAATGCAAACAGAACACAAAAGACTCTCACTTACTGCCCCCTGCACAAATCCTAGGTATACAGAGTGGTCAGGGAACAGCTAGGGGACAACTAAAATACACGCGGGGAACAGAAGGTAAGAGCGTTGGAAGGGCAGAGAGCACTACAGAATCAAGCAGAACCCCTCATCCCACAGCTGAGGCTCCTGCAGGCACTGAAGATGGCTCCCCAGAGGCTGGTCTGGCAGAAGGAACAGCCTCAAATCTTGGCATCACTAACTCCCTCAGCAAACCACCTTCTGGACTTCAAGATCCAGGAGGGAACCATGAGAAGCTGAGCTCAGTGGCCTTCTGTGTGGAAGGCAGGGAGGCCTTGGCTGGTGACCAAGCAACTGTACCAGCATCGTGCAGCACAGCTTGTGCTTGCAGTAAGATCCCTGATGTCGAGGAGCTCTCTCTGCTCGATCCATTCCCACGGTACATGAAGTCCTGTCAGGACCTGATTGTCCCAGAGAAATGTTCTTGCACAGACAAACCGCATGGGAAAGACTCTGCTCCAGCAGCTGGCGATACTTCTCCTGTGGCTTTTCCAAGCGGGAGGAGCACAGAGACATCTGAGTCCTGTTCGCAGCTGCTGAGAGGTGGTGTGGCTTCACCCAGCAGTGGCCCAGCCAGATGCGAAGCTCAGGCTAGCCACAGCCAGGGTCAGCAGCTTGATGCTTGTACCAAGGAGATTACAGATGCAGTAACGGAGGATTCTCAAGAGAAGCTGAGCTCCTCGTTTCCACCTCCACCTCAGGGACAATCTAGTACAAAGTCTCTCAAGGATGACCCGAGCCGGCTCTCTCAACAAGTCAGAGAAGAAGGATGGAGTCTACGAACTTCCGAGAGCCTTACGCTGGCTGAAGTCTACCTCATGATGGGCAAACCGAACAAGTTGCAGCTGGAATATGACTGGTTGGCTGTCTTGGAGCCAGAAACCCAGGATGCTAGGGAGCAAACATCTGAATCAAGTGCTGTTCCTGCATGTACCACTTTTCACAAGCAGAGACTTCTAAACTGCCTTTTAAAACTCATCTCTACTGAAGTCAATCCCAAACCAGTAAGTAGCTCTTCTTTATGCTCCATATGCTAAATATTACTTGATCTGGGGAATAATTCCCGTTGCTGTTCTCATAGTAAATCAATGACCAGCTATGTCAAGATCTTGGAGTTTCCTATGTTTAAAAAGAAAATCAAAACCGATTGCTACAGGGTAGACTTTTCCTCAGTGTGCTGCACCTGCTTTTCTAACATGCCTTTTAGTTTCTTGTTTGGCATGAGTCAGAGTCTCAGTAGTATTACAGTGAGCTCAAAAGATCAGACATGTAGGTGTTTTCTCTTCTCTCTCATGTTAATACTCCAAACAAAAAACATGATATGAGGCAGTTATTATTTGCAAGTGTTTTCCTGTCACTTCAGCATACTTTGTCTTAATCAAAGCCGAGTCATACACCTGGAAAAGATTGGCATTACTTTAGATATGCATCATTACATATATTCCAATAAAAAGAAGTAACCTTTTGCTTTATTTGTCAAATATCACTTTATGCACTCTGTATTTCAGAAAAAGAGGTAGATACACATCTTGTGGCAATGAATGTCATAAGAGTGACACACCCATTCAAGGGAAAAGGATGGTATTTACTGCCTAACTGAAAGTGCTGTAGACTTTTTTTGAAAGTTTCATCTCTTAAAACATCTGTTTCATCAAATAATGATACGAACCATAATATTTTTGCCACAGGGTACTTCAGCAGAGAAAGGATTGCTTGTCTTGATCCCTACAACTTTCTCAAGATAATATGTAACAAAGCCAAAATGGTCAGCTGTTCTGGGGTTCATTCTTTTAAATGAATATTACAGGCATAAAATTAACTGTAGCAAATTGCACTGCAGTCAAGCTTAGGTTGATAATTTTATGCTTGTGGTTACACACAGATTTTTTAAAAAGGGAGCATTTTCTAGAAAACCATATAAACAAAAAGGAAGTCAACTGGATAGGCCTGGAAAATCAGTAAAGCACCTTGCCATGTGCTTCTGGTTTAATTCTTGAGTTACAGTATGAAATATGAAAGGGAATGGGAAAAGCTTTGCAAACTATTCTTCTTTATTCAATCAAAATTAACAGCAAAATATTTTTGTCCAGGTGTATTTCCATCCAGAAGAGGTCTCTGGTTTATTAGAGTTCAGGAAAATTCCTACTAAATTAAAAGCAACGCCTCTTTTGTTACTGTGACAAATCTTCATCTTTACCTCTGTTTTTTTTTTTTTTTTTTTTTTGCCTGGGTTGGTGCAGCACAGTGTAAGAAGCTTGTTGGATGCTAACATGGTTGTAACATAAATTAACAATATTGAACCAATGGTATTTAACACTTCTAAATGCCCACTGGAGGAATTTCAGCTTTCTTCCACAGACTTTTGGAGGTATTGGTTAGAGTGCTATTTGACACACTAAAACACCTTTAATGTTTCCTAAGTAGAATGAGTTTAACCACATTTTTGTTGTAACAATACACGATATTCATTTAATGTACTCGCATTTTTAGACCCCTGAGATGAGCTCTGTTGCCACATCACCTATAAAGCCTACTCAAGAGGAGCAGTCACTGACTCCTCCAGGAAAGGTAATTGCCGTCAGCACCAGAAGTCCAGGCTGCACGCGGAATCAGTCTGCCCTTCGCAACAACAAGACTTTTTCTCCTGGTGCTGCTTCCAGCTCCTCAGGTGAATGCTCGTAAAAATACATTTCAAGAGATCAGGCCATTAATGCCTCATACGTGATGAATGCATTCCAGTAAGGTAACACTGGGAGAACGAGGGTTCTGCTGTTATGAATTTAATTGCTTAAGAACATTGGTACATGTTAATTTGCTTTAGGATTGTCCTAAATTCAGTATTTCTTTGAATCTTGAAAAACAATACGTGTCAATAATACTGTTTACAATCCAGAAAATATCTCACAGCTCAGCCTTACATTCCCTCTTAGACTTAGGTCCCAAGTCTGTGTAGGTACAACCTGCATTTTCATTTTTGTCTTTTTTTTTTTTTTTAATAAAGATAAGTTGATTTGGCCTTCTCAGTAGGAAATATAGAAAATAGATTGTCTTCTACAGAACTGAAAGTGTTGACAAACTGGTAGCTTTACAAAAGGCACACAGCTAGCAGGAGAGAAAAAAAACAAAAGGGTTAAAAAGAGTCATGCAAAGAGATTTAGAAAAGAGCGAAGCAACAACTGTGATGGAACATAGCCTATAATAGTTATCTATAAAATAGCATTAGATAATTTTAGTTCATCCCATTGCAGACTTTTAAGAAAATAACTTGTGTATGAACAATTCTCTCTAACTCCTGGTCAGGCAGGAGAGACAAATGTATTCTTATTCTACATTTAGCTGCTTTTTAGATCCTCTGGCATGCTGGAATTTTAACTATGCTGTGGAAAAAAACAAGCAGTGTAGAATGGCAGGTGGCAATTTTCCTTTTTAAATAGGAGGATAATAACACCTCCTGTTTATTTATCAAGCAAGTGAAGTTTGTTCTTCAAAACTCTTCTGGAAAAAACTCTTCTGGAATAGTGTTGTGTGTAACCATCTCTGTGTTAGGATGGCCCAAGCTTGTGCTGTGTGGTTTACGTGCCCAGGGAGGAAGCAGGCATTGCTGAGAATCATTGCCCACTTTGCCTCTTCCGCTTCTGGGTGAGTTGGATGACTGTTGCCTCCTCACTGTTATCTCCATGGCAAGCACGGGTGTAATACTGAGTGTGAAAATAGGCATTTTTGTCTATTGTAATGAAGTCCAGCATTGTAACTAAAGCAGGCACTTCTGTGGAATACCAGCAGCAGTGTTTTTCATTCTAACTGGATGCCTGCACAGCACTGAAATAGTACAGCGTGGTTTTGTTTGTTTTGAAGTTAAATGTGAAAGAAGTTTTACTCAGAGCAGATATTATTTAATGTGACATACGCATTTCTAAGACACTCCATCTTTTGAGAAGTATTTTTGGTAAATGATCCCTGCTCTTTCACTTCTCTGTCATCAGGATCATTTCGCTGAGGTTGCATTTTGAATTACCACGCTAAGGGTGGGGAGAGGTCTAAGTAAAAAATACTTATTGTAGAATGAATCTATTTTTGTATTATCTTGCCCTACAAAAGGAGTGGATCAGGTAAATGCATAGTTTGCAGAGCAGAAGGACCTTCAAGTGTTTCTACAAACTGAACAGATTAGCTGGTTAACAAAGCTGGTACGGGGTTTCAAAACTGTGTGCTTAGATTCTCTTTCCTTTAGTAGTGTAAAATTGCATTTAAACCCCTTCATCCAAAGATTTCAAAGCAAGTGAATGTTTGCGCTGTCCTTGTGAAGCCCGTAAATATTGACTGCTTACAGGTGGGAAAACTGAAGTGTTGAGAGTTTCATGATTTGTTTGAGGTCGCAAACGTTGGCAAAACCAGACTACCCGTGTCTTAGCTCTCCATCTGATCCTTCAGTTAGTAAATAGCTGCTTTCTTCTTGTTTCCACTTAATTTAAATTGCTGATGAAATCTTCCAGGTTTGAGAAACCTCCCTAGACCTCTCTTGGTGGCTGGTCCTTCAAGTTCTGGAAACACTGATGCTGATGGTGGACTCTTTGCAGTTCCTACAACTCTGCCACCCAACAGCCGCCACGGGAAACTCTTCTTGCCTAGTAAAGAAGCAGAGCTGACCTTCCGGCAGCACTTAGACACAATCAGTGTAAGTGAGATCAGTAAATGAAGAAAGTAGCATACTGTGCCTGAGTTGGCTTGCAGTAGGATTAGAGGTTTTTTGTTTCATCAGAAAATGCTTCCTCATGAAGCAGTGTTTCTGGTGATGTTTAAGCATAACTGTATCAGCTGAGCTTAGGTTTTGATGGCATGATTATGCTTTGAAGTGTCATCACTTCTTCAGACCTGAACGCCATCACACAACCTGGTGGAACTGCTTCACTCTCTAGTTTGCTCCAGTAAACTATATTTGCCAGACTTGGCAAAGCTGATACCCTTCTTCTTGTGCAACTGATTTTTAATACAACCACATTGCTCTATTTGATTGAAACAGTTATTTTTATACATACAGTCTCAGTAACAGCTTCATATCAAGCTACAGTAGTTAAGTAGTGAAATGGCTTTTATTGGGAAAAAAGTTTTGTCCCCATAAAACAAAAAAAAAAAAAATAGTTCCTAGTGGAAAATGTTCCTACTCTAGCAGAAGTTTTGGGATATGAATCTGAAGTGTTAACTTTTGGGTTAAGGAAATGGGGTTTCCATATTCCATGAGGCTTTTCTTTTACTGGACTGTGTTTGAGGAGCTTTCAGTTAAATGATACATATGGTAGTGTAAAATATCAAAATCCAGTGAGATATGTTTAACTTAAAGGTAGTTTCAAGAAAAATATTACACGCTTTGAAACAAATCAGTATATTAATTAATAGTTACAGTTTTATTGAAAAGAGGTTTGAGGATATAATTTATGCTGCATCTGTCTGCTTAGGATACTTCCTAATTGATTTCCTGTTCTTCTCCAGATGCAGTCAGACTTCTTCTTGCCAAAGCCAAGGAAGTTACGGAACAGGCACTTGCGGAAGCCGTTAGTAGTACAGGTCAGAATAATTTGGAAGTGCAAAATGCCTGTTTTGTTCTTGAGCAGATAACAGTAAGGTTAAAAATGATTTGAGCTAAACTGAAATAGATGTCTATGTCATAACGAGCCATAATATATACTCTGTATGAGGAATGTCAACAGTAGTAGTCTAGTGTGTGTGGTAGTTTGGGAAAGAATAAAAAAGAGCCTTGTCTGAAAGCAGGTACTGCTGTTTGGGCCTGCTGGCACAAGCTGCATGTTCATGTGGTATCCTGATCTGTCATTGTTAGAGCTGTCAGTGCTACTGCAACAACATCTCCCTGTAGATGTTTTTTCCACCTTTCTACTTGGTAATGACTGTGAAACTGGGATGGGTATAAATACTGTAGTGAAATAAAACAAAATATTGAAAGAACACTGATTTACAGGGGGAAAAATGTAATTTTCAAAGAGATGTATGGGAGAATTAGCATGCTGTCATGGATCTTAAGAGTTTGGCAAGCATTAAACTCACTTAGACTACTTTTATAATCCTAGCAGAAAGATTCTTGGCACTGTGAAACCACAGACCTGTTCTAGGGACTTGTGGCAGGTGGAGAACAAGAAATAGTTTAGAAAGATGGAAAATAATGGAAACTTGTTTGGAGAAGAGGAAGTTACCAAGCGTCAATATGCACTTTGGTCTCTTCTGCTTTGTATAAGAGTAGGAGACCTAGAAATTACATAGAGGTTATTTCTGGTAGTGAAATACCCTGGTCTGTGCAATTCCATTTGTTTGTAAACTTCATGAATACATACAACTGCCTATTTAATTCATTCTTGTTTAACTCTGATCAGAAGATCAGTTTGTACATAGTCTAGTCCTTAAGATCACTTCTGTAACTTCTTGAGAGATTATAACTGAGAGAAAATTACTGCAAGGAATAATCAGAGAGGAATTTAGTTTTAATTCACATTTGTCTGAGAATTATCCATGTGGAAATTTTCTTTTATGGTAGTTTACAGAGGAAACATGATTCCTATCTGTAGCTTCTTTTTCAAGATTGCACAGTCACACCATATAAGTACTCTGCTCCTTATTCTGGAAGGTATCATGAACTTCTGTGCCTTAGAAGATCAGCTTTACCCTCTGTTCTCTGCTTGAATATATTTTGATTTACTGTTTTTTCTGTCACATAGAGAACTCTGCTCCCCAGGCCATCTGGAAATCCATCCCAACATGTCTGTTCCTTTTCTATCCTATCCAACTCGTCTATTACAGGTGAGTTCCACATATCTTCTGTTACTTTTATGCTGCCATGAGGTGGACTTGAAAGTGTCTCTTCATACTGCATAAAGGAATAACTTGTAAGTTATATAATAAGAGGCAAATATCCTTTCAAAACCACAAAGTCATTTATCAGTTGGTTGAGTCACTTCTACAAGATGACAGAATTGTTGTCCTGGATCATTGTTAAGCAAGTCATGGTTACAATAGAATTATTTTTCTTCCATTTCCCATCATTGAAAATGGGGAAGAGTGAGGAGGTCTGTACAAGGAGACAATTTGGAATAAATTACTAAGATAAGATTTTTTTTTCTACAGGATGTAATAATTTGTTTAGATTTTGTAATAAACCTTTCCTAGTACCTGGGATACTG
Source organism: Aythya marila (assembly GCF_965140915.1). NCBI lineage: Eukaryota > Metazoa > Chordata > Aves > Anseriformes > Anatidae > Aythya > Aythya marila. Next base: position 4,385,883 of record NC_139056.1, on the reverse strand, counting down.
TTTAAATTTCATACAGTATAAACAATATATTGCCCATTTGTCCTTTCCTGCTGTTACACTACTCTTGATGTCTCAAGATAACAACGCCTCAAAATATTGTCTCATCTCAGCTTGAATCTCTCAAAATCAACACTAGAGCTTAAAAGTTACCCTCATTTAAAATGAGGAAAGCAGCTTCAACTAACAGTTTGCTGTTGCATTTTTGTGATAAGGCACTGGTTAGCTTGCATTACTATTTAAGTCTTGTTTAATTGTCTCCACTATTTGCGTTCATGGAAGTTCAGTGCTGCTTGAAATGCATTTATTTTGCTTTAACTGAACTGTGTTGTGCTCTGCTTTAAAGATGGTAGATCTCATTTGTTTGAGAGGTATTTCATTCTTCACCACAGGGAGAGGTTCATTTCGGCCGATCCAGTCCTCACTGACAAAAGCTGCTGTTTCTCGTCCTATTGTGCCCAAAGTTCTTCCAACACAGGCTACCAACCACCTGTCTAGTAAGTCATTCCTTAAAAAGAATGAGAGTTAGTCTTTCATGGTATGTGTGATGTTGTGTTGTTCATTTCTTTTTCCTGTGTAAAAATTGTTAGTGCCTTTTAAAGTTAAAGAAAATGGTCGTGTTAATGATATCTTACTTGCTGGCTTTGTGGCTGGAGAAAGGATGAAGTCAGTTGTGGGACAGTCCAAACTGGGTTCCTTTGGTGTGTCTGAGCTGCTTGCTAAGAAAGGATTTAGAATTTGTAACTGAAGCTGAGGACTTGTGTGATTTTGTTGTTTGTTTTGTTCTGCTTTTGTTCTGTAAGGCCGCTTTCAAACATGTCAAGATGCCTTTTCAAATAAAGTTATAAACACTCTATCTACTAACATGGGATTATGAATTCTACAAGAAAGTAAAATGCCAGAGCACCCCAAGCAAATACAGTCTTGCAACAAAAAAGGGGTCCCACAATTAGAATGATTGGTGAGGTGAAAGCAGTCACTGCCTTGGTGGCTTACAGCAGGCTTAGACAATTCTGTGTGATGAGAAGACATCTGCCTAGAGAAGCTGTGGTGCCCCATCCATGGAAGTGTTTAAGGGCAGGTTGGATGGGGCTTTGAGCAACCTGACCTAATGGCAGGTGTTCCTGCCAGGGCAGGGAACTAGATGGAGGTGGAGGATTGGAACTAGATGATCTTTGAGGTCCCTTCCAACCCAAACCATTCTATGATTCAGGTATCTTGAGTTTTAGAAAAGTTTAAAATCTTGAGGGGGAAAAAACTCCACACTTTTAAACTTTTAAAAAGTTTAAAATCTTGAGATTTTAAAAGTTCTGCGTGATGTTGACCCTGCAACAACGTAAGTTTATATATTGAGGCTAAACTGCTGATAAGGGCAAGATGAAAAAAAATACATAAAAATAAGACTATGTTGTTTTTAAAGTTTCTCTGTTAAACCATAGGACATTTCTAGGAATTTCATAACCGACAACTTAAATATTTTCATGACAAAAAAAAAAAAATTTTTAAATAGTGGGAAGGAGGAGAACTGGGATGTTTCTCTAAACTGTTTTGATGTAGCTGATTGGAGCAGGGTAGAAGAATTACAAATGTTCAGCTAAAAGAAAAGTTGCACTTCGTGAGGAAGAACAATTGATATAGCTGATCGTATAATAACCATGTTTGCTTCTTGCATGTATTAAGTTTTGACTTGCTGGCCAATATCTTAAAAAATATTTTTTAGACGTAGTCACAACAAAGTAATTGTGCGAGTAAAAGACCTGTAATGTGTTTTTTGCTTGTTTGTTTCACAAAAGGTGCTATTGACTTGGCAGCTAAAAGTGCTGGTATAATCCCTGGTAGCCCCGTGCCTGTCCTGGATGCAGATGGTTTGCCCGGTGTATCTCCGTTGTCGCCAGACAGAGTGACCACGGTAGTAACAGGGCAGGAGTCAACAGCAGCGCATCAGAATGGAGGCTCCATCACCACAGTGGAGGTCAGTCCCCTGAGCATGCCTTTTGAAGGAGCTAAATGTCTTGCTTTTCCATTGTGTGGAAAGCTGTATTAGTAATGATTCTCCAGTGAGCCTTCGCCTGGGGCTTGCTGTTTAACACATGTATTTAGGAGTTTAAGGGATCAAATCATCACTGCGCTGAGCAGATTTCTATCCCATAGAATACCTTTCAACTGTTAGACTGTTGAAGTTGGTCATTCAGAAATCTGGGCTTAAAAAGAAACAGTGGTATATCAAGGGACAGTGACTCAGAAGGGAATCTGGGGGCAAAACATGAACTTTTGGGGTTGCATTTGGAATGGAAACTGACTCCCCATTGCTAGCCTCGTTTACTGAGATCCTGATACACGATTGCCTCTGTCATTTTCTCAGGCAGTTAATGGACTGTTTTGAAAGGTGGGGTATATAGAAAGAGCATGCATAAATGGTGATATGCACCTGTCTCTTATCTCCCCAACTATATTTTCACCATCTCCTATAAAAGTTTCACTCACATGATTCCTGTTGTTGTTTCTAGAGCTCAGGCCCTGGGTGTCGCGTTCCGTTTATAAGCTTACCAACACGGCATGAGCAGGAGGCAGTTGCTGATGGTTTCCAGGTAGAGTATGTGTTGAAAGAAAGCTGTATCAAATAGGTAATGTTTTAAAACACCACTGCTATTACTAGTTGGATGCCTTTGTTCCACAGTAGTTGTATACCATCATTATTGTTTTGTAGGAATGGAAGTCTACCATTGGAGTAAATTTAAAGAAAGAATGTCAGGAAAGCTGTTTAAATTTTTGGGGGGGGCATTCTCTAAAAAAGCAAAGTAAATCTGACAAGCTCTGACTTGGGCACATGTCTGACTCATGTCCAGCTTGACATCTACCAGGACACCCATGTCCTTTTCTGCAAAGCTGCTTTCCAGCTGGTGGGACCCTGGAATATGTTGGTGCATGGAAGTGTTCCTTCCTATGTGCAGGACTTCTGTCACTTTCCACAAAACAGCAATAATGGTATACGATTACTGGGGAACAAGGGCATCTAACTAGTAATGGCAATCACATTTTCAAAACATTACTCACTTTGTACTACATCAGAAAAAAAATCACAAACAGTTCTGTTAAGGGGTAGTAGAATCTAGACTCCTTACAAAAGCCCATTGATTTTTGGGAAGTCTGGCTCTAAGGAGAAATGAGTTAGTCTTTTAAAATATGTATACTCTAAGCTACAGGTTGTTTGCCTATACAAAGGCAGATATTATAATTCTTAAGAACTATCATGTAGATTCCTCAAAATCATGTTCGTTTTATTATTATGTATGGATGCTTATTTCTGTTACGTAGACTGTATTAAATTCCAAGGTGTTATGGACCCATACTTTTTTCAGATGATTTGGCAGGATATGGGCTGAAGAGTATCAGTTCATACTTAGACATTTTTTATAAGAAGAATATGAATTACCCTTAGAAGTGGATATCCAAAATATGGGATCAATTGCTCTTCTGTAACTGAGAAGAATACTTTGAAGTATTTTTGGATCCGTGGAAAAAAATATATATATTCTGTTGGGTTATTAGTCTTTTTAAAAGTCTGATATTAATCCAATGCTTAGGAGTTAAGGTGCTGTTTTTCAGACATATCGAAGTTCTTCATAAATTCATGAGCAATTATCTCTGTTTCTTGTAACAGGGCACATCAGTTCTTTCTCTATCAGAATTGTCCAAGACTCCCCTCCAAAATGGCCTTTCCACTCCTCCACTACCCTCATCAGAGGCTTCCAGTACCCGGCTCTCTCCTCCCAATGTTTCTGCTCTCTTGGATATCTCTCTGCCTGGACCACCTGAAGATGTGCTTTCTCAAGGAGAACCTGCCACTCAAATCAGTGATTCTATCATTGAAATAGCTATCAGCTCTGGGCAATACAGTAAGTCTGAGCTTAGCTGAAGTCTTCCTGTTAACTTAAAAAAATAATAATAAATAAATAATAAAAAAATCCTTGTCATCGTGCATGTCAGCTGAAAATTTGGGGAAGCAGTTTTTTGATTTTTTTTAAATATATCTGTTGGAAATATGACTGTGGCTGGCCTGTCTTTTCTAATGTATTTGGTTTTTTTTGGTTGTTTTTTTTGAACATAAATTGATGCAGTGTCCTGTAACTTAACCTCATTGACTGAACCAGTGATTCCTGATGTTGGCTTACAGGTGAAGGTGTTTCTCTCTCTCCTGCAAAGCTGAATGGTAGTGACAGCTCCAAAAGTCTTCCGTCCCCATCCAGTAGTCCTCAACAGAACTGGATTGCCTCTCCCAGCCATGATCCCCAGTGGTACCCCAATGACTCCACAGACTCGTCTCTCAGCAGCTTGTTTTGTAAGTGCTGGTACATAGGGAAATGAAAAAGAAGCATAGTTAGAACTGATTCCTTTAGAAAATAGTCAAGTTAGTAGGACATTTCTGGAATTTTTGCTTTACTACTTGTTAGTATGGCATTGCCTTTGAGTGCATTTTCTTTCTCTTCATAAATCTGTTCCTGAAAAGATCCTGTTGCTAAACTAAAGCAAGAGCCCTTACCTTGCAGTAAATAGTGCTTTGGTGGTACTTCGTACTCTGCCTGGAGCCTGACTCATCATCTAAGTTGAGATATTTTGGCTGTTCTGCCAAAATGAAAAGATGCCCTTGGCTCTGCTCTTGGAAATTTGCTGTGTTTGGTGAGCCTAATCTCAGAGATGAGATCATGGAGTTTATTTTTTGGGTTGTTGTTTTGTTTAGTTTTGTTTGTTTCTTTGGTTGGTTTTTGAGCTAACACTTAATGAGGCAAGTGTAATGAGTCTGTACTCTTAGCAAGCTGCTGATGGTGTTCATACTGGCACCATGTAAATTTTAGGAGATAGAAGGAATGGGTAGTCATCCTTCATTTGCAGTGTCCTTGTTCTTCTATTTGTCCTCCCATTTGCAAACTTTCAGTGCAGTGACTTACTGATTTGCCTGTTCTTTATAGCAAGTTTCATCTCCCCTGAAAAGGGACGAAAAATGTTGCCAACTCCTGTTGGGACTGCCAGTGGCACCTCCTTACTGGGACCTAGCCTTCTGGATGGAAACTCCCGGGACTCTTTTGTGTCACGATCTCTGGCAGATGTAGCAGAGGTATGTCATCGAATTACATTTGGATGGTTTTGTTTCCTTTTTTAGTGCAGTGTTACTGCATATTACCCATCATACCTTCCCAAGATACTTACAGCAAAGATATTTTGACATCTGCACTGTAGCTTAACAAAGTTACAGTCTTAACTGAAAGATGCAAAATGATCTGAGGGTGTACTACACCAGGGCTGGTGCATGAAACTGTCGTGAGCACCTTTGACCCAGGCTCTTTTTGCTGGCGGAGGTTGTATTTGCCTTGTTGGCCATATTTTTGTTTTGACAGAGTTTTTATCTTTCTATGTTGTGTGTTCTACTTTGTTCAGCAAGCTGAATGTGAGCCAAGATGTGCTGTGGCAGCAAAGACAGCAATGTTTTGGGCTGTCTTAGCCTAAGTATAGCTAGTAGACTGAAGAAAAACGATCATCTGACTCTACCGAATTGCTGTGAGACCACATCTAGAATATTGTGAACCAGTTTTGAGCCCCTGATACGGGAAAAGACGTAGATAAACTGGATCAAGATAAGCGAAGGGCCATCAGGATCATGAGCGGGCTGAAGCCTCAATCTGTGAGGAGCGGCTGATGGTACTAGGCTGCTGCAACCTGGAGAAGGCTTCAGGTGTGGGGGACTCAATAGCTTCCTTCCTGTACTTGTGGGAAGTCATCAAGAAAATGTAGTCAGGGCCTTCACTGTAACAAAGGAACAGTAGCAGGAACAGGCAAAAGCTGAACCGAGAGGTTCTGACTACAGAGCCTGGAAAGGAAAACCTCTTCACCTTGAGGGGAAACGGGTGGTGAAACAGGTTGCCCAGTCTGGTTGTGCAGTCTCCATCTTAAGAACTTTTCGAGACTAGTGGAGATAAAGCCCGAGGAAGCTGGTCTGTTTTCTTGGTATAAATTCAGACATTCTGCTACCTTGCGAGAAGCTGTTGAGTGGCATGCACACGTTTGTGTGTGTGTTCATGCAGGGCATGTATGATGATCTGTCTGTGTGGGCTTGAAGTGACCCTGCAGCCCCTGATGTAACAAACTGCCTTCAGGGAAAAATGGGTTCAGCTGCAATTTTAAGCACACCAGAGCAGATGTAGCGTTTTGTTGTTGTGGCAGATGTGGGTTTGCGTTAGGTGTATTTAGAGCATCCTTTTAAAATAGCTTTAATGATGGGAGAAATTTGAAAGGCATTTTATTAAATGTCCTGCAGAGTCAAGCTTTATTTACAAATGCAGGTATTGCGTAGAATGCAATGTCTATAAAGTTTTTGCATAACAACTAGTGTACTTTAATGCTGAATTAAGGATGTTAAGGTAAGGTCCATTCAGATTGTTTTATTTATTTATTTATTTATGTATTTTTTTGAGAGGCTTCCATTTAGCCACAGGTAAGAGCTATTCTCTTACTCAGATCAAGTGAGATAAAGTGCTCCCTTCATATGAGGAGGCTGGGAATGAAGGACGAGAGGTGGCAGGCAAAAATTGAAACACATGAAATTCTATTTATTCTATTCTATTCTAGGAATTTTTTTATTGTGTGGATGATTAAACACTGGAACAAGTTGCCCAGAGAGGTTGTGGAGTCTCCATCTGTGGAGATGCTCAGAAACCAACTGGACAACAAGGCAACCTATTCTTGTTGACCTTGATGAGCCGGAGGGTTGGACAAGATGATCACAAAACCCCCCTTACAACTCAAACACCTCTATGAAATTTCCACTGACGTGTAGCTCTTCTTTTCTGTCATCTCTCTTCTAGGTGGTGGATTCCCAGCTGGCTTGCATGATGAATGAGAACAGCATAGATTACATATCTCGTTTTAATGACCTTGCCCAGGAACTGTCGATACCTGAGCCAACCCGCAGGGAAATTCTGTTTGATGGAGGAGGTGGTGGGCCCCCCATTGGGGATCTTTCACAGTGAGTGGTTGATACCAGCAGGCTGGTGTAGACTGTTTAGCTTAATTTGGAGCTTGCAGTGCTGGTTCATGGCAAGGGCCGATTGCAGAGAAGCAGCTGAGGCTCAGTTGTCCCTGTCTTGTGCACTTCTTTCTAAAAGAGAAGCGTTGTCTTCAAGGTCTGAAGAAGTACTTGCAGGTCCTGGAATGTGCAATATACCGGGAACAACAAAACATGGAGTATTATTATAGGAATGGTGCGTCCCCTGCATCAGTGATGTAAGATGGCAAGCTTACAGGACAGTCCTGAACTTGTACTTTGGAACGGCCTAGGCAAGAAGCTCAAGCAGGTATTGCCAGAAGCTCCCCTACATGAGTTGTTTTTGCATAGTACTCGAAATGCCATGATTTGGAATCCACATTGAAGTTGTGGAGGATGAAGGGTGCGGGTAGGTATGGAAACTGTTTTGCATCTTGACATGTCCTAGTTGGCACTCTTTTTATGAAATCAGTCAAACTGAAGTTTGTTGCACTCTCTTCAAAGACGCTGCAACTCTGTGATGCTTCATTTCTATAGACCATTCTGTTTCTTTGGCTATGGTTTGTTTGACCGTTCCAGCAGGGGCATACACCTGCTTTTTTGTTTTGTAGGAGAGCTCTGCTTCACCCTACTCCCAGATTGTGTGGATCCCTAGGGAGTGTCCTCTATTTTTAAACCCCATCAAATGTCACAATCATCCTTCTGACTGCACTCGTATTTTCCACCTTTGAGATTCTTCACCACATTGCACAGTTCATTCCATGAGCGGGAGAGTGCTCTCCTGCTTTCCCTGAAGAACGGTTGCTTTTCAAGTCAGGAGAAACTGCAAAACAACTTATTGGAATCACTATGAAAGCTTTATCATTAGTAGTCTTGGCTGTGCTGGAAACCTGTATATATTGCCATCTTTCTCAAAAAAACAAAACAAAACACAATACCTGAGAATTTTCCCAGGAGAGGAAATAGGAAAAAAATATTGTAATCTATAGATACAAATAATATTTTAATGCTAAAGTTGTTGAAATCTGTCTGTCTGTCTTGTGTCATGAAGAGGAGGGGTGTCAAGTCCTCGTTTAACCCCTTGGTCCGTCCTTGTTTCTTCCTTGTTCTATGAATTCCAGGTACTCTGTAGTACCTCAGGGCATCATTTTTCACTATAGTCACTCCCAGGCACTAATGGATCTGGATCCCCCTCTGCTAAATCCCTATGCATTTAATGGTAGTGTTTTAGTATCTGAAAGACACAGATCTGATTCCAGTTGTTTGAAAGGAATCTAAAATTACAGCTGGTTTTCCTTCAGTTCTGCCTTTATAACTCAGGAGACTTTTCCTATTTCCTTTCCTACCAGTCCTGAGAGAGAATACCTTTACTGTGCCCCTTTTTTTAAGCACTTGTCTGCTTCTCCATTGAGAGGATGTCCCTTGGCTATTTTAAGTTGCTCTGAACTTATCCTCCAAGGGCATAGCCCTGTATAAACCTCAACTTTATATTATTAATAAATAATAAAACTCCATCTCTATTATCAGGGGTTCATTTTCCCAACTTGCACTATACTTGGTGGATGGAATTCTGCCTGCCTTTAGATGCTTTTACAAGGCATTTGACTGGGAGTTTCTGCTCGTAACCTTGCTCATGATGCACTGATTGGATTTGCTGTTTTCCCAGTCACTTTACCCTGCTTAGGAAGATTTTGTTTTACTGCTACATGGTTTGCCTTACGCTCCTTGTCATTTAAAGAAAATGTCACAAGTTTTCTGATGCACCTTTTGTGTGGCCCAGAGCAACTTCACTAATGTCAATCAAGAAGTACTGAGATTTGTATGACATTCCAGGACCCCACGTAAAAGGTTGCTACATTCTCTGATACAGGAACCACAGACCTATGTAAAACAGCATTAGTATGAACAGCTGTTCCCAACTGGGAGTCAAGCCTTTAGTACTAGCAAGAAGACAGTCATGACTAGAAAAACAGAGTTTTGTACCTGTGGGCTAACTTTCTATTCTGTCCATGTCACATGGGATGTTAAGTCCTTTGGTCATTATTTCTCTTTCGTTATCCTTACAGAGTGTTGTTTGGTGATGCAGTTATCAGGAAATCATGTTAACCTGGAACATAAAAAGTTGAATGATGTCAGAAGAATGAATGCTGAGGAGTATGTGATTCTGAGCATTCACCCTTGGTGTGGAGAGGATGTCCATTAATCTTGAGAGTCACTCACCCTAAAAGTTCTCAGTTTTACATGTTTTGATTCAGTCTTTCCCAGAGTGTCTCCTATCAGTTTTGGCTTCTTACATAAGTAATGCTGGTTATCCTATATGCTGTACCTCCGAATCCTTCAGACTTGCAGGACAGAAGTAGAGGACTCCTCATGTAGCTGTGGCTATGGATTACAGGACATGCAGGAGGATGTGATGTATTCTAGTATGAAGTACTGTATTATAAACAAAAAATCTGAACTCATTCTTAAACTTTAAAATACTGAAAGACTAGCTTGATGGTCTCTGATGTATTTAGGTTGCTTGACAAATATTTCTACCCATGACAGCAGTTAAGTGGATTCCACGCTAATTTTGACTTTTAGATTGCCTACAGTAAGTTCCGGTGTTGCTGCACCGTATGGCAGAGCATTTCATCAAGGTATGTGAAGAGTTTCTGCCATCTGATACAGGGAGCTGTCAGGTTGCCCCTTCTCAGCCCATTCAGTGGCCAGAGGGGAATAATAATAATGCAGAATGAATGTCAGCATGGTGGCTGTTCTTACTGATGCCACGAGATCAAAAAATTTTAATATGCTGAACCATTGCAAGTAGACTTGGGACCACCAAGTAATAAAGTGGAAATGACAGAAGTCAGTTCAGCATCAACGCTGTGATTAGAAACGTGTTTAACGTCAGCCTCTTAAAAGTTTTGATTATGAAACAGTTTGACATCTTTTCTTGCACCAAATTCTCTTAGTGTGGTCCTGTCTTTTGAGACTTGAAGCTCCAAAACAGTCCTGCCTTCCATATTTGGTTTCTGATTCCAGAAGTGTAATGTTCTGCAAACTGCATTTTCAGGACAAGGAGGTTTTATCAGGGAAAAACTTGAAAATAACTTAGATCGTTGTGATAACTTTGAATTGATGCAGAATTTGTTACCCTTACTACATGAAAACTCACTTAAACACACATCTAACTCCACCAGTACTGGATTCTCTGTGGATGTGCTTTACATACCTATTGTTAATTTGTGCCTAGGACTGCTAAGGGAAAAATTGGTGTGTGGATGTGTGTACGTACATCTGTTTATGCATGCGTATACACCCACACGCGTATATTGGGAAAACCCAAAATTTGTTTCAAGTTTAATTTTTTCAGCTTCCCCAGCAGAAGTAAGAGGATTCATGTTTGTAACAATGTCAGCTTATCCTAAGCAAACATTCAAGCAAGCTACACTGAAATTTGGGCAGTTTTTTTTTTTTTTTTTTTTTTTTAAAGTTAAGTGTAACTTTGGTAGCTTAATAGCTGCCTGAGACACTGTAAGGCAGTTGGAGAGGACAAATGGACACTAAGAACCTCCAGTTCTAGTATTATTTGCTCTAAGGCTTTAGTTTCTACTGGTTTTATTTGTAAACTTCTGAATGGCTTGCCCCATGTTGGTTTAGCAGCTGTATGTACAATAAGGAAGTTCGGAGTAGTTCAGCAAGGTGAGTGGCAGAAAATTCAGTATTTGTTGTCATAATAGTCTGGGTGAAAAGCAGTACTACATCCTAAGAATTAGATCTACCTGTGTGCACATTAATAGTGGGTTTTCTTCTGGGGGTTGCATCCTGATTAGCCACACAATTCATTTTATCCTTTATCACTAAATCTATTAAGCATAGGAATGATGATTGTTTTTAATATGGCATTGATAAGCCTTTCCTTGACACCCTTCTTTATGTTTCTAAATTGAATTAAATAGCTTGGATGAAATCTACACTTATAAAAACATCTAATTTACTGACTCCACAGGTCCCAGAGTGGAAATTAAGTTGCATTTTGTTCTTTACACTCAGACTTTGGATGAATTTATGAGAAAAGTACTGCACTTTTTTGTTGTTGTTGTTTTTGTTTGTTTGTTTTTTTAAGAAAGAAAAAAACTTTTCAAACCTTTGAATCTCTTAATTTGACAGCAATTTGTAAATGTTAACTAAGTGAAACCTTGGCAAGCACTACGGCAATAAGTTATCATTAATTATTGAAACATGATAACTGCTTTAGAGCTTATGGTTCTGGCAGCAAAATTTAATGCTGTTTCTTTTAATAATAGTTAAGCCATATCATCTAAGGTTTCTGGCTTGTTTGAGATGTGAATTTGTTTTATAGATTATAAATATACCTATATAGTGTATGTATAAAGCAGAATGCCTGTCCTTACTGATTATTTTTTGTACCATATTGTAAATTATATTATTTATTCTTTACCAATTTTGGAAAAAGGTGTTTTGGTTATTTAATATAATATACAAAAGCTGTTAAACTTCCTCTGTTTAAATTTCCAATTCAACTTGTAAAGCTGTTTTTATTCTTGTGCATAAATACATACTAATACTTGGTCTAACTCATGTCCAGTGTGTTATTTGCAGTTCATATCCTATCAAATCTTCCATTTAACTTCCACGTACGTAGTAATGACCCCATTAGAATCCTGGGGATAAAAGTGTGTCCATAATGCTGAGTTTTTCAAGGTGAAATTCTGGTTCCAGTGAACTCAATGCCATAATTTCCATCATCTCCCATCCCCAAATTGTCATGATTTTCACCAGGGTGAGAGAATGTTTTGATTTTTGGGTTGTGTAGTTCTTTTTTATGCCTTCCAGCTTCCGTTCCCCATAGCATCCCCTAACTGTGAACATAATGAGTCAAAGCAGGGGGCTCTCTGTCCTGAATCTCCTATGTTTGACAGTGGTTACCAATAACAAGCGGAAAAAAAAGCAAAAGGATCTGCATATCGTCCTGATTTCCCCCTATCCACACAGACACGCCCCAGCACATCGTCATGACTGAGGATAAGCAGGAGCTTAGCTGCAATAAAAACTTTATGCCGTTGTGTTTGTATAATCTCTACAGCAAGAAGTTTCCACCCTGAGGCCAGGCAGGCAGGGGAACAGGCTGCCCAGAGAGGTGTGTGCAGTGTCTGTCTGCAGAGCTCTTCAAGACAAGTGAATACAGCCCTGAGGAAACGGCCTGATGGCAGAGCTCCCTCAGCCTGCTTGGAGAAGATGGTTGGATTGGAGACCTCCTGCGGTTCCTTTCAACCTGAATTGTGTTACTAATTGATCTGATTCTCTTTTGTGTGTGTTTCAGCATTTGGTCTGCACCATCCGAGGGCAGCTTTAGGTAATTATGCATTGATTAAGCACGGAATTGCTGATCAGTCCAGGGAGGTGATTGTCCCGCTCTGCTCTGTGCTGGTGCAGCCTCACCTCGAGCGCTGTGTGCAGTTCTGGGCACCACAGTACAAAAAGGACTTCGAACTGTTGGAGAGTGTCCAGAGGAGGGCGACGAAGATGGTGAAGGGCCTAGAGAGGAAGATGGATGAGGAGCAACTGAGGGCACTGGGCCTGTTCAGCCTGGAGGAGGCTGAGGGGGGACCTCATGGTGACCTGCACCTTCCTCATGAGGGGGAGTGGAGCGCCAGGCACTGATCTGTTCTCCTTAATCACCAGTGACAGGACCAAGGGAATGGTGTCACGCTGAGGCAGGGGAGGTTTAGGCTGGACATCAGGAAGAGGTTCTTCACTGAGCGGGTGGGTGCACACTGGAACAAGCTCCCCAGGGACGCAGTCACGGCACCGTTGGGACTGTGCTCTCAGTCCCACGGTCTGAATTTTGGGCAGAGCTGTGTGGGTCCGGGAGCTGGACTCGGTCCCTGTGGGTCCCTTCCAGCTCGGGGCATTCCCCGATTCCCGGTGGGGAGGACCTGACCCCCCCCCCAGCAGCTCCCCCCTCGCGCGCCCCGGGCACGGGGACCCCGCGGCACCGCCACGCGCAGCAGCCGCGCCCAGGGCCGGCCGCCGCCCTCCGCCCTTTTAAGCCTCCTCCCTCCGCTCTGCCCGCCCTTCTTTCCTCCCAGCCAATCCCTCTGCCGCTTTCCCTTGACGGACGTGCAGCGCCTCCAATGGGAGCAAAACCAGGACGAGCGCCGGCGCGGGCCCTTTTCAATCTTCCCTCCCGCCGCGAGGCTGACCGGACAGGCGGGACCCCAAGGGGGCGAGCCGCGTCCGATAGGCGGATCCGCGTGATGGGCAGCCGCATCAACCAATGGCAGGGCGGGGAGGGGGCGGGGGCGGGGCTGCCGGCTCTACCTGCTCCCCGGTGAGGCGCGGCGCAGCGCTGCGAGCCCGGCTGCTGCCATGTTCCAGGGCCCGGAGGCCGACGCTGCCAAGCCCAGCTCCAGGTGGGGCGGCGGAGAGGGGGGAGCCGGCAGGGGCCGGGCGGCGGGGGGGGGGGTCCCCGGCGGGGCTTTGTTCGGGGCTGAGGGCGGCCTGAGGCGCGGCGCTGAGGGCGGGGGGGCCCCGCCGGGCCTCGCCTCACGGGGGGCGGCCGGGCTGCGGCGGGGCCCGGCTCCGACCCCGGCCGCGAGGAGGGAGCTGGGCGGGCCCGGGGCGCCTCTCACCGGGTCCGGCACCGACCCGCGGAAGCGGCTTAAAAAATCTCCTTCCCCTGGCGGGGCCGCGGGGCTGGGGCGGTTAAAGCCGGCCCGGGGAAGGAAGCGTCCGGCAGCCGGGGGGGGGGCTTTGGGTTCGGCTTTGTTCTGCTGTTAAGCCGTGGCAGGGCTTTATAGGATGTTTTCTTCCTAAAGCACGCTCTGCTCGGCCCTCAGACGGAGAGGTGGTGGTCTTCGGCCATCCAGGGCAGTGCACGGTGATGTAGCGAGCGCTGCCGGCCCGCTGCTGTTTGCTGCGAGAAACTGACTGCATGGTCTGATTGCTGTTAAACCTTCGTGATGAAGTTTTGTGTTCTTTAAAAGTTTTGCTGTTCCAAAATAAAACCAAATCGCACGTTTAATTGTTGTTGCTTTGAGGACAAAGCAGGGCAGATTGCTCTCACCATCCTGCTGATGTAGGCTATACAAATGCCTTGCTTTCCTGTACCCTCAATTTATTGAGTGTACGAGCAGTTTCACAGCTACTCTGTGGAGCTGAAAACATTAAATGTTGTCTTAACTGGTAGCCACTTGGGAAATATCACAATATAGCACACGTCCTCCCCATCAGTGCTATTGCAAAATACTGCAGGGCTTTCAGCTCAGTAGGAGGATTGACTGAACAAAGCTTGCTGCTTGCGTATAAGATGAGGGAGGTATTTAATCAGCAGGGAATTTGTACTGATCTAAAAGCAGAAGCTGGCCTGCAACTTTTGGGGCTCTGTTGGTGTTCCAAACCTCGGTGCCTGCTTTCTGATTGCCCTTCTGCTGGTTATCCCAGTGAGGGTCTCTGATGCACAAAGCAACTGTCCTCTTCTGCCTTCACTAGAGCACTCCGAAAGGCAGGAATTCATTGTTCTGCTTTCAGTTGTATATAATTATAGATCTATCTTTTATATAAAAATATTTATTTAGTCAGTGTCTTGCAGTAATGGTTGAGTCTTGGCACCCCTTCCAGAGGTTGGCTGAGAGGTTTAATTAGGGAAGAAAATTCAAATTCAGGGGTGTTTGAGTGTAGCAAAAAAGACCACAAAACCTAATTAAAATTCTTCAAGCCTGCCAGGAGAGAACAAAGCAATTTGTAGAGGCTTCTAAACTTACAGGGTAGGTTCCTAATTTAGCTGTTTGAGATAAATTGACAGAGTTCTGGTCTGGGCGAGAAGGGGCAGATTTAAATTGCACAGAATAAGTTTTATTATTACTGTTTAAAAGAGAAAAAAAAAAAACACCACAGCTTCCTCTCTGCTCCCCTACCCCGGAAAGAGAAAAGATCCAAATTCTCTAGCTATGAGGCACAAAAAGTATCGCAGTATAAACTGGTATAGAAATATAAGCTAAAATGACTATAAAGTGTATGCTGAATTTGTCTGCTTGAGAGAGTCCAGCACCGAGCCATGAGGATGATTAAGGGAGTGGAGCACCTCCCTTGGTCTGTTCAACTTGGAGAAGAGGAGACCGAGGGGAGACCTCATTAATGTTTATAAATATGTAAAGGGCAAGTGTCAGGAGGACGGAGCCAGGCTCGTCTTGGTGGCGTCTAATGATAGGATAAAGGGCAATGGGTGCAAGCTGGAACGTGGGAGGTTCCGCTTAAATATGGGAAGAAACTTCTCGGTGAGGGTGACAGAGCACTGGAGCAGGCCCAGGGGGTTGTGAGGTCTCCTTTTTGGGAGACATTCAAAACCCACCTGGACGTGTTCCTGTGGGACCTGACTGTCTCACTTGGATCTAGAAGCAAGTGGAACTTGGAAGTATGAGGAGGCCAACGCTGCCCTAGAGTCTGTGCAGAAACAAAACAACTTTGTGTTCTCCTGGTTTTTGGCTAAAGTGAGGGAGTGCAAAACCCTGTCACATCTGTGAAACCAGAAGTGGGAAGAGTTTGTTGCTATACTTCTAGGTTATTTTTGGCAGTTCCTGTGAATGTCTTGGCATTATTTAGAGTTCTATGGACTCGGTGTTGCTGTTGCTTGAATGTTTATTTTGTTCTGGAATAATTGGAAGGACGCTAGTAATTGGAAGCTTTAGAAATCGAGGAGGGAAATCCACTTAATGTCTGTGGGGTTCCAACATTTTTTCTGGGTGATGCTAGGAGAAAGGGATGCTGCTTGTGCTGACTTGAAAGGGCCTCCTGAGCACCTCAAACAATTCCTCCAGCTTGCTCGTTGCAGGAGTAGGGTTTTTTAGGATGTATGCTGTGTGTGACAAAAACAGGAGGACAACATAAGACTAACACTTAGTTTTGGATTTATTTTCATGTTTTATTAAGCTTGCTAATTGTATAATCAAGACTTAGTTACAATTATAACTTATAATTGTTCCCATTTTATTAGAGGAAAGGTGAGCTTAGGTTCCAGATCAGGTTTTCAGGTTAGAAGAGGTGTAATTCAGCTACTGTATTGCTCAGCTGCTAAGATTTTGGGTAACTGACCAGGTAGCCATGACTGTGAAGGTTGTTTTTGATACCTACACGTTCATTGCTTTGCCATGCTTCTTCTGTGAGTTCTCCAATTAATTCTATTTACACTACTCTCCGGTAATGGTTCCTTTCCTTTTTAGGAAAGGACTTAAGTCTATTAACAAGGCATAGGTATTGACTGGAGACTTATTACTTGATGGCAAGCATGACTTTTAGTAGGTTTTCAAGAAGTTGGTCTAATTCTGTTGTAATCTCCATTTTTTAATAGGATCTGTTTGATATACCTGTGGTACGGAGCTCTAATCTTAATGGTGGTGCATCTTGGCAACTGAAAATTCAGCTTCTCACACTTTGATTTCCATTCTAAACTCTCCAGCATCTGGTATGATAACAGATGGCTGAAACTAGTAAATATTTAGTAGCTAGGAAATACCTCATTTTATTTAAAAGTTGAAATGTTTGACTTATGTCCGATGCAAAATCAATATATGTAATTTAATGTAGACTGACACTGCAGTGGTTATTTTTAAAATACCAGAGACATAAGTATTTTTGTGTTGTCTGGAAGACCACAGATAGCATAGACCTTCCTTCTGGTAGCACTGTTGTGACCATTCCAAATAATAGCAGATAACAATCAAGTTGACTGACTAGAAGGCTGGTAATATTTTGAGAATACTTTATTAGGGCATCTTCTCAAAAGTAGATGCTTCACAGACTTAACAGATCTACCTGAAGTAAGTTCAAATCAGCATAGTCAATCATAACATAGAAGGGGAAATGCGAAGGGGGCATTAAATATGTGGAACGTTGTACGTTTTGAACACACTTCCATCTCTTGCTTCTCTTGTTCTGTGATGTAGGGTACTGAAGCCTCCTGGAGGAGGGTCTAGTAATCTCTTTGGGAGTACAGAAGAAGTTTCTTCTTCCAGCAGGCCACATCGGATGGCATCCAATATCTTTGGAGCATCAGAAGAACCACAGAATTTTCCCAAAAGAACAAACCCTCCAGGTAAGTGCAGTCTCTTCTTGCAGCATGTTTGGGCTCTGAATTGCAAAGCAGAAGTGGTTTCGCGTTACTATTGTACAACAATATTTATCTTTTTATATTATGTGTCTTTACAAAATGAATACATTTAGTAAAATTGGGGCCTAGGAAATGATGATGCTGCTTCTGTTCTAGAATTCTATCATCAGTTAGCTGCAATGAGTACAGCTGTGAATCTGAGACTCTCTGAGTTCTTGTAACAAGGGATTTCAACCATTATCTTCAGGCAAGATATCTCTAGATAGCAGAGGTCTAGAAGTCTCTGAATTCTTGCAATTTTTTTGATATAATGTGGTAAGTCTAAGTCATCTGGAAAAAATGTAACAATTGCCTTTCAGGGGGAAAAGAAAGTGGTATTTTTGAGGATTCTGGTACTGCTCAGCCTCGTCCGCGTATGAATCCACCTGGTGGGAAGACAAGTGATATCTTTGGGTCTCCAGTATCTACCAATGTTGTGCGAGCACACCCAAACAAGCCTAAGGTATTTGTACATTTTTCACTGAGTCGAGAAGTTCAGTGAGTCATCTTCTAGTCTTGTTACCAACACAGCAATGCCTGCATTTTTTTTAAATGACAAACCTAAATTGTGAATGGGGTAATCTCAAATTAGGCAGTTATTCCTGAAATCTCTTCATAGTTTATCAACTTTGGTATATTAATTCTCGTTATGCCCTGTAGTTTCTGATAAAACTTTTAATTACACTGCAGATGTGTATTTTTTTTTTTAAGTGCTTTTGAATCCTTTGGTCATCTTATAAGTGAGGTACAGATGGAGTTCTGGGCACAGAGCCAAGAGGTATTTTAAAATGGGTAGAAGATTTCCCTGTATTCTGCAGTTTGGCAGAGGTGATGTTGACACCCACTCTGGAAAGCCAGTGTACACCAGTGAACTACAGTCAAAATTGTCCCATGGCCTTGCTGTTGTCTTCACCTCTCTTAAATATATGCATTGACGTTCAACATGAAAGAACTTCAGCAGGAGATGATTAAGCTTCAGTGATCAACACTGATAATCAACTTTGAGTTTCAGGTCTAGCATGTGATGGATTTTGTGGTGCCAGACAAGTGTATCTTACTGTATCGGGTATCATTTGTTGGTCTTCAAGCTGGGATATGTACAAGTTGGAAAGTTGTGACCAAATCTGGCTTTGGAAAAAAAGGAGGGAACGTTCCCAGTTACATTGGGTTGATTTGTCTGTTCAAAAGCCCTGTATTTGGATTTACAACTGTTGCCTTATGCTAAGTAGCTACTGTTAGAGTAATAATTGCCATGTTGGCAGTGTTTTTCACATGCGAGGTACCAGGAAAACCTAGCATCCTATGAAATGTAGCTGACACTCTTTATGCTGAAGAAATAGTAGTAGTCTCAAATTTCTTGGAACCTTAAGAAGGAAAGATTGCACAAATCTAAGTGTTTTTTTTTCAGTTTTCCCTCCTAAATTTGAAGGTTCGGGTAGTGGGCTTTTGCCTAGATCTTTATGCATGCTCCCAAGTTTATTTGGAGGGGTTGAGTCATAAGAAAAGGGAGGGGAGGGAAGGCTGTGGAAGCTAGGTTTGCTTGGGAGTAGCACTGTTGGAGTAGCAGAGGGCTTTGTTTTGTTCCTCTGTACCCCTTTATGGGGCTAGTCTTTTTTTTCTATTTTAATGTAAAATTTTAATTCCTGTGATTTCCTGACTAAAGGGAGGACAGAACTCTGGAAACTCCTCTGAATTTAACTAGAGCATTGAAGTTGTGGGAGATACAGGGATGGAAAGGGGGTAGCATATTTGCAACAATTACAGTAAGTTGAATTTTGTGGGTGAGGAAAACATGGAAGCTTTTCTGAATTACTGTTTTGTATTTCTGACAATTAACATTATTGGGAAAGTGATTTAAAAAGCTTTGTGAATTACCTCGCTGTTTGGGTCACTCTTGCTACTCACCTACAACAGTAATTGCCAAATGTCAGTTTGGGTGCTGAAGGGCTGCTTGTGTGCTAGCTGTTCTAAGTTGTCTTAACTTCTCTTGGATGGTATTATGTACTTGTCAAGAATGGTAATTCCGTGCCTTTGGACTGAACTGCTTATCACAGGCAAAGCTTGAAGTATCTAACGAATCAGCATAGTGTGTTCATCTGTTTCAATGGATTGTCTGGGATGTGCACCTGAATGTAATGTAGGAGTCCACTAGTAGAACTAAACTCTAGAAGCTCTTTTGGGATTATGAAGTGGTGAAAGGGGATGAAGGGCTGAGGAGTGCAAAAGAGTGTCTGTAGCTGTTGGCTTTTACCATAATAAATGTATGAACTTTGATAAGAAACAAAGGAAAAACTTCTAAAAGATCTTGTGACAGAGTTACTGTTTGAGGATGGTGATATACTGAGACAGTTTTTTGGTTTCATTGCAGGATCACATTGTCTTGAAAGAAGATGAAACACCGAAGAAGCCAGAAGGTCAGCAACAGAAACTCTCTGCTGTTTTTGAGAAGACATGATCTGAGGAACGGTTTCTTATGCTTTCCTCTTAAAAACAGAAGACTAAAGCTGAAGTTCAGCATTATATAACAGAGGTTTTCCTTCTCTTAGTCAGAAACTGAATCACGTAACTTCATGGAAATTGTTCTCTTCCTCTTACTGAGGAGAGCACCCCATGCACAAGCCTTAATAATGTGTATATAGCTTGCATATCTACTTTGCGTGATACTGTAGGTAGAATGTTTTTCTATATATACAGAGATTCCATATGTATCTGTCAGATTGCTTCCTTCAAGTGTGTAGTCTTGGCCTTCTCTAGTTGCGAGTAACAAGTAGCTGCCTGACAAAATGTGTTATTACTCTGCTAATTACTGTTAAAGAATGATGGGAGCACTGCTTTCAAGCAGTATGAAAGGATTGATTGATGGATCTCTTAATTGTCTGACACTGCCAAAGTAATTCCAAAGGTACGTTGCTAGGCCTTCGTGTCTGCCTTAGAAAGATTGCTGAAGCAAGAAAGGAGTTGTTATAAAAGTGAAATTCTTCTTCAGTACCTGTTTCTTTCAGGAAAGAATGAATAGGTATAAACTACATCCTTAGTGTACTGTGGATGGGAGGCATGGGGAAAAAATGCAGCCTAGACAAGATGATGCGTGCAAAAAAGTTTTGTTCACTACAGTCTGCTAGTTGGTCTAATCCTTTTTTCTTATTGTTCAGCTGCAGAAAACAACAAACCACAGCTGGAAGATGGTGGTGAGAAAAAAGATCTGGGCAAAGAGGAGCGATGCAAGGAGCCGGAACCCAAGATAGACAATCATGAGCCCAGATTAGGGCCAAGGCCACGCTCTCACAACAAAGTTCTCAATCCCCCGGGTGGAAAATCCAGCATTGCGTTCTATTAGGGTCATCTGTT
This sequence comes from Aythya marila, assembly GCF_965140915.1. NCBI lineage: Eukaryota > Metazoa > Chordata > Aves > Anseriformes > Anatidae > Aythya > Aythya marila. Next base: position 4,365,349 of record NC_139056.1, on the reverse strand, counting down.
CGCTTTCACTAACGGAGTCTGCACAGAAAGTCTTGTCTGTGGTTGTGAGGTCAGTTTATGGACTATTGTTTGTGGATAGGTTCTTAGGCAGATGGATGAGGGTTATGCCAAAGTGTGTGCAAAGGAAACCTGATGATTTGGGGAGGGAGGGCTGGGGAGGGTAAGGGGGCCCTGCAGAAGACATGAGTATGGACTGCCTGCCTGGGTGGGTGGCAGAGGGGGACATTAGTGTAACTTTGTGAAAGAGCAGTGCTACTTTGTGGTGACTTCATCAGGCCCTTAGGTTCTTAGCTTGCCAGTGGCTCAGGACATTCTTGTGGAGTCAGGCTTTTCCATACAGTCAACATGTAAAACAGTGTGAATGGGTAGGGACCCAGAGGTCACATCTGGAATATTCTGAAGCACAGCAGGTAGGCTGTGCTTTTCTCTAGGCAACAGGACACAGATTCACAGTATGAGTTGACCTGCAGTCACTTTAATGTAAATACGTTCAACTGGAACAACTAGTGCTACTGTGTTCTTGAGTGTCTGTAGTCTTTGGTTCTCTTTTTCTTCTTTCTTGCTGAACACCACGTTTGTGGATACAAAGACAAATCATGCTGAAAGTCTTTTATACTCTCATAAATCATCAATGTTAATAAGTGTCTTAGTGTTCCCCTCCTCAGAATATTCAGGCATTTCTGCTGCCTTCAGTAATCTGCTGATTACTCTGACTAGCTCTTGATGAATGGTAATACCAGTCCAATGTGCTGGTTTGTGTAGGTGATTCTAGAAGACTTTAAAAGCATCTCGGTTGAGTGCTTGCACGCTTCCTGGAAAAGACGTTGGTGCAAACAATCTCCTCATGGTGTTCTTTGAGGAGAAACGACTTAAGATGTGCAGTGAATGTAGAAAACATACTGAGATGTCTAGCCAGCCAGCTTTGGTAACCCAACCTGTATAGAAATGCCTTAGTTTCTGCAACATTTTTTTTACTTTGTACACTGCGGAAACCAGGACTGTTTTGTTGTCTTTACCACAGTGCATTTTTTTTGTTTGTCTGTGCTGACTCTGTTAGTGAATTCTCTTGTCTTTGGTCAGCCTTAGATTTGCCTTTGACTGACACAGATTTCTGTTGGTAAGGGGGAAAAGCTACTTGGATTCTCCCCACACCACAGTTGTAGTTGTTTTGAGACATACTGTAGACTATCATAGTTGGAGAAACAAAGACTTTAGCAATACAAACCTTTTGATCATGCTGGCTATCTTAAATCATACGTGGAAGATGTGCTTTTCTTTCTTTTGCAGAAGCATATGTTGGGGAGGGTAGCTCACATCATTGATTCTCTGAATTAGCTTTTATGTTCAGAGTTCTGGTAATTGAATGCTAACATTAGTTGCTTAGATGGCTCAGTGAATTTAGTAGCGATTTTTAAATCTGACATTCAAAACAGGAGTTGTTCAGGTACACCAAAGAACAAGTGGCCTTATCTGTGTATATCCACTGCTGTACTAGCCCAGGTTCCCTGAAAACTGCTGCTGTTTAGAGGGGACTGTCTCTGGGTCCGGTGCTAAAAGCTCTGTCATTACGGTGCTTATTAGACTGTTCTGTTCTGTATACGTCAGAAGTGGTGGATGACTGCTTGAAGACTTAGTTGCCTTTTCAGATTGTGAAAATGAAATGTATGGGAAGTGCTAAGGGTAGAAATAATCATGGAAAGCAGGAATTACAATGCCTTTGTACCTCTCAGATAAATTTGGGACTCGCTGTTATTTTGCCCCCCCAGGAGAACAATGCAGGAATTCTAACTTCAAAAAGTTCAACCCTGTATTCAATTTGTGTTACTTCTAAATGTGTATTTCCTAGCAGCTTTTATAGAGTCTGTGCTGTCTTGCCTCTGGTTGAGTCTGATACTTCTGCTTCAGTATCTTATTGTACTACTTTACAGGCTTTTAAGAGGTTACCAGGTAGAAAAGTCAACCAGAAGTTGCTTTCTGCATTGAAAGGTCTGGTGTAATTGATACTGTCTTGGATACTGAGCTTAGGCTTGGCATCTTTTAGTGCATTGGCTACAGTGCCTGTCTTTTAAACAAACTTCCAACAAGGCCTTAAATTGGTTAAACTGTGTTTATTTTGTTCATTTTTGTTCATTTTCATGTTGTTTTTATTTTTCCTTTGGAATTTAAACTGTTTTCAGTTCATCAAGTAAATTTGGTAACATTTCTCTGCCACAGAAGGGGACTGGAAATCAGATGATTAATCATGCACTTCTCAATAAACCTCTGTATTTTGCTACATCACTGTGTGCTGTAGATGTTTGCTCTTTTAAATAAATTAATGGGTGGTCTAGTTCAGTGTAGGTAACACTGAATTTTGTTATCTGAAACTGGAGAAATAACACAAATGTTTCCAGGCATTTTGTAGTGGAGAGTAATCTTTGGAGATGTGACATCCTACCTGAGGTTGCTTATGAGAAAGCACATCTTGGGAGTTAAGGGACAGCAGCAAGGGTGGGCTGTTCAGATCACTGCATTTCTGTGGGTAACGTTCCATATTCTGTGTGATGCAGGAATGCTGTTGTGCTCTTCAACAATACTGTAAATAGGCTTGAATATTCACATGTTCTCAATATTTAAATGTTTTGTACGATAACATAATTCCCCTTAAGCAGGGATGTTCTTCATGTGGAGAAATTGTATCCCCACTTCTACAGTTCCAAAGAGTAGAACTCTGCTCTTATGCCATGTTATCTCTGCCAACGGAATGGAGCTACCTATACCTCCAGTTCCTGGTGAGTTAGACATTCTGTCCTCTCAGCCAGCTCGTTTTAAGTCTGATGAGTCTATGCCATAAGTTACAGACTGTGATACCCTACAGAGCCTCTCACCTACCATTTGCCTCTAGTCATTCTATTCTGCACTGAGAGTTTTGCTGCTTGTGGTTAAGAACTTCTCTCTCAAGCATGCACAATGCTTTGGATAGCATCTGCTGAGTGTGAGAACCTGTGAATATCCTTGATACCTACCGCATTGGTAACAAGGGATTGTCTTTGTATTGTAGACAATCCTATAGTTTCACTTTGCAACTACACATTGTCATTGCTTTGCCCCTAATTGGGAATTTGAAGTTTAAACACTGTAGAATGTTATCCAGGTTACTGGCTTATTTTTGGAAGAAAAATTAAGGTATCTGTTCTACTAAGCTTGGGAAGTGGTTAAAGGATTACTTGTGTGTTTTGACAAGTAGTGTCAAAGTAGATAAAACAATTCTAGGCATTGCTACTTAGTTCCTAAATACATCACCATGCCTGTACGGTACAAGATGATATTCTAACGAACAGTCAGCTGCATTGTGTAATCCCTGCTAATCCCCTGTGAAAATGATTAATCCAGATTAGTGCATATTTTCCACTGTTAAGACTGACTTCTATGCACTCTGTTTTAAGCAAGCATTGTCTGATAGTGTCCTGTTACATCACTGTATAACCGTTGATAAACAAAAGCATAGTTTTTGCTCTTGATAAGGAAGATTGTCCTCTCTATCGGTGTTTTAAATAAGTGGTGTTACTGCTATTTTGTTTTTGAAGTATTTATAGACATTAATCATATTTGGAATATCTACAGTACATTCTTGGGGCTTGTCTAGTGAGAGCACATGTAAAGTGGTGTTGTATGGATTCAATTATTTATGCACTAAAAATGAGTTGTTGTTGTGATATGTTCCTTGCTAATTCCAGGATTACTGAAAAATTCTAGCAGCCGATAGTTGTTTAGCTGTATATCATCCTGGTGTGTGGGTGTCCACGTACCTTAGCTGTCCATGTGACTGCATGATGGAGAGGAGTTGGTTTGCCTGTCAAAGTGAGGACTGTGCTTAATTGGCACTTGGATCTTCATACTTTGGGAATCAACTGACCACCTAGCATTTCGCTCAAGTCCTCTGATTTATCTCCTGTTGAACTTCTGCTTGAAGCTCTGCTGAAGTTCTGTATCACTTTCCGTAGGGAATAGTGAAGGTTTAGAATGTTGAGGCTAGGGGTTTGCATTTATTTGTTTATTCTTCTTGGAGGAATGAAGTAGGGTCATAAGCAAGATAGTGTGCTGTACTACATTACAGGAAGCAATAGGACACTGAGTCTGACTTTCCTTTCTTTCAAGTTGCAATTCCTGTCTTGGAAATTAACTCTGGCATCTCAACAGTAGCTGCAAACAAGAAGCAGGAAAACAGGCAAAGTGAAGGTGACTTTCTAGTCATCAGTGGAGTAATTAGTGAAAAGAGCAGTTAAACAGGAGTGACAGGAAGCTGCTGATGTACTCTAATGGAGATGAGCAGGTACTCTGTCTTGTTCTCTACCTCCTTACGATAGTTATGTCAGCTTCAAGTCTTATTAGTGTGAGCAGGCAGGCATGAACAGTCTTTTAGGAACAACTCTTCTCTGTAAGAGGCTCTAACAGAAGCCTCCCAACACAAAGATGGTACAACAGACAAAATCTCCCCCCGCCCCCTTTTTTTTTTTTTTTTTTTTTTTAAGATTACATGAAAGGGTTTATAAGAGCATTTGCCAGTGATCTTTGTAAAATGGTATCTACAAAGACCTCTGCAACGAGCAGAAGTTCTCATGTTACAGGCTGTGATGCACAAATACCCAGGAAAGCTTCGCAGTGAGACTTCCAGGGCTACCTCTTCAGACCTGCTAACCAGTAGCAGGTTTTAAGGAAAGGATGTCACAACTGTTCATCAAAACAGAAGAGTAAAACTGGAGTAACTGGGCAGTAGATAATGTGATGGAAAATAGATGGCCATGGTTTAGACCTTCTTCATGGGAACTGAATGCAGGACTTCCAGTGGCTATTCCAGCACTCATTACAAGAACAACTCCACTGAGTTTGGCTGCAGAATGATGTGGTATATAAACTGAGACAGCTTGACTTCCTCTCAACCAGGCTGATTTGACTGATAGTCATCACTTTTATGTGAGGTGTTGGTAGTATCTGACACAAAATCAGCTCTTCTGGACGTGTCTTCTCTAGACAAGCCTCCAGCTTGAGTATATGCTGCATGTGTTTTGTAATAATCACATTTGGAAAAATACCTTTAAATTATTCCAGTTGGGAAAAAAAAAAATGAAACAGCAGGATTTGAGCACTGAAGAATAGTTGAGAAGTATTTAAAGCCACAGTCTAGCAAGTCTGACTTAGCAGCTGAGTGAAAATACTGTAGTTGGACATCAGGGATAAATCACTGAAGCTTGCTTAAAAGCTTTAAACAACAGTGCTAGCTTTCTGCAATATTACCAGAGTAAAAGAACAAGTCCTTAGTACTGCTTAATCAGTGAAAAAACGGTGTTATTCTGAGAGGACATATGAAATATTTCTTTGTAAGAAGAAATAATTCTTACACTTGCTTAACAAGTAAGCAACATGTCCACAAGTACTTTCTTCACTTTTAAAACCTTAAATTCACAGCCCTTGATCCTCATGGGGGACTTTGCCACCCTGGTATTGACTGGAAGGGCAATACTGCAGCCCTCAAGCACGAGATCTCAAATCTAGGAGATTATAGTGTGCATGAATGACAGGTTCTGGGCACAAGTGACTGAGGAGCCAACAAAACAATGTGCTCTCCTGGACCTGATACTTATAAGCAGGGAAGAACTGGTCAGGGAGGTGATGCTTGTAAGCAGCCTTGGGTGCAGTGACCACGAGATTGTGAAGTTCGGGATTCTAAGAGGTGGTTAGCAGGGCAAAAAGAGTAGGGCCACAACCCTGGATTTCAACCTCTTTGAAGACCCTCCTGGAAGAATCCCTTGGGATACAGTCCTAGAGAGATGAGTGGTCCAGGAGAGCTGGGTGATATTCAAGGATCACGTCCCCCAGGTTCAATAAGGATCCGTCCCAACAAACAAGAAATCGAGCAAAGGCAGCAGAAAGCCTTGGATGAGAAAGAAACTCCCTCACTGGGCTCAGACATAAAAAAAAAAAAGAAGCATACAAGAGGTGGTGGCAAGGGCAGGTGGCTTGGCTTTCCTGATCCCTCAGACAGCAATTCTGTACTCCTCCTAAGTCCCATGTGGAATTGATTCTAGCAAGGGATGTGAAGGGCAACTAGAAAAGCTTCTACAAGTACATAAACAGCAAAAGGAAGATGAGGGAAAATGCGGGCCAGCTGCTGAATGGCAGACCTGGTGAGAAAGGACATGAAAGAGGCTGAGGTTCTGAGTGCCTGCCTTGCCTTGGTCTTTACCAGTAAGACTGGTTTGCAGGAATCACATGCCCCTGAGACCAGAGGAAATGCCACTCCTCACAGGATTTGTGCTCCAGGTCCTTCACCAGCTTTGCAGCCCTTCTCTGGACACGCTCCGGGGCCTCGATGTCCTTCTGGTAGTGAGGGGCCCAGAACTGAACCCAGCACTCGAGGTGCAGCCTCACCAGAGCAGAGCACAGGGGGATGATCACCTCCCTGGCCCTGCTGGCTGCATTATTTCTGATACAAGCCAGGATGCTGTTGGCCTTCCTGGCCACCTGGGCACACTGCCGGCTCACGTGCAGGTGAGTGTTGACCAACACCCCTGGATCTTTTTCCTCTGCACAGCTTTCCAGCCACTCTCCCCCAGGCCTGTAGTGCTGCATGGGGTTGTTGTGGCCAAAGTGCAGGACGCGGCACTTAGCCATGTTGAACCTCATCCTGTTGGCCTCTGCCCATCGACCCAGCCTGTCCAGGTCCCTCTGCAGGGCCTTCCTACCCCCCTGCAGATGGACGCTTCCCCCCAACTTGGTGTCATCTGCTAACTTACTGAGGGTTCACTCAATTCCCTCATCCGAATCATGAATCATCAATAATATATTGGTATAATATGTATAAATACCTGCTGGGAGGCAGTGGAGAAGGAGGTGCCAGAGTCTTCCCAGGCCATAAGGCAGTGTGCAAAAAACAAAAAACAAAAACAAAACAAACAAACATGAAATTCCATCTGAACACAAGGAACCTTTTTTATTTAAACTGTGAGGGTGCTCAAACAGAGGAACAGGTTGCCTAGCAGTAGTAGAGTCTCTGTGGGAATATTCAGTTTAAGAAAATTTTGCTTTGTGTGGATTTATCTTGTGACCACCACTTAAGACCGGATGTTGTCAGTGGCTAAAGTGCCTTCAGTCTACCGGTGTTTATATTAAATGCAACTTAAAGAACTTTTTCTCTTAAGAATTTGTAATTTATTTAAGGCATTCATTTCAGCATTTCTTATATTTGGCTATGTGAAAGTTTACTTCATTTTTGAGGCATCCTTTGTGCTTTTGTAAACACTTTGCAAGTGTTAGTTTTGCATGGTGAAAAGGGTAATTGGCTGAGTATGCCCTTAGTATTCATAAGAGCACCCTGGTTTAAAGGACAGGATTTTGGATCAAAACCTTTTATGTTGTTGCGGGCAAATGAATAGGCACTGCTTGTGGAAGCATGGCTGTAAGGTAAAATGCAATTAAAGCTATGCTTGTGTGCAAAACCTAATCCCTTTGATTTACCTGGTCTTTTACCTCCTGCCTAAAGAATAATGATGGTGTTACCTGGGATATCTAATTTGTAAATGATGCATGCTAATGCAGAGCAGTAAGTAAAACAGGCCTTTCTAGGTACCTGGTTTAGCAAGTTCTGATGTACAGAACCTAATGGCTCATGACCAAGCTTCAGCTGGTCTTTACTCACTGCAGTGCAGCTCTTAAGGTGCCCGATGGAGGTCTCTGTTCGCTGGCTGTGTATCAGTGCCTCGGAACCACGTCGCAGCCGTTTCGTTTGTGTGCCGGCTACAAGAAAGTGGAAACATTCTGTTTCTGTAGGTAGTTTCCTCCATGATTCCCTTTAAAGACAGGCAGACTAAAAGTCTATTTTAAAACTGAAGTGATCAGTGATGTGCCTGGCAGCTGTTATTGTTCTCGGACTGCTCAGGTTCAGTTGGCAGAGCCTTTGTTTCTCCTTCATCAAGGAGCGGTGTGCTGTCTGCAGGGTCTCTGTCGTCCTGCTCCACAGGTGCTCTCCTTCTTGTTCTGTTCAGTGTCCCACCCTAGAAATTCAGAGAAGGAATTAGTGATGAAAAGTCTGTTGTTCTTCCTGTACGTGCGTTGTGGTTTAACCTGGCAGGCAGGTAAGCAGCACACAGCTGTTTGCTTCACACGCACCCAGTCTCCTCCACTGCAGTGGGGTGGGGGAGAGAAGTGGCGGGGGAGGGGGGTATAAAATCTCACGGGTTGAGATAAAGACAGTTTAATAGGACAGAAAAGGAAGGGGAATAATAATAGTAATGATAATAATAACAATGTACAAAGCAAGTGATGCCCCTCCTCACCATGGCCAGCCCCCCCCATGTAATAGTTCAGCACGATGCCAGCTGGTACGGAATGCCCGGAATGCCCCTTTGGCCAGCTGGGGGCAGCTGTCCTGGGTCTGTCCCCTCCCAGCTCCTGCTGCACCCCCAGCCTGCCCACTGGCAAGGTGATGTGAGAACCTGAGAAGTGCTTGGCTTAGTGTAAGCACTGCTCTGCAACAACTGAAACATCAGTGCATTATCAGCACTCTTCTCATCTAAATCCCAAACACAGCACCACAGCAGGTACTAGGAGGAAAATTTACTCTATCCCAGCCACACCAGGCCAACATGTATCACAGGGTGAGGCCCTTACCCTCACATTCCAAAGAATCACAGCCACAACTAACTTGATACTAGGTCAGGCTAATGTGCACTGCATCAATATCTTAGTAGATAATCCTTTATCTTCATAATCTGAAGATAATCTTTTATCTTCATAAAAATCCTTTTTATGCAGTCCCATTTTTGTGTAGAGGGAATTATTTATACACACACCTACCAGCTATGGCACCGATAAAAGCAAGCTGGCGATGCAAAGCTATTCTTTGCCTTTTATCACGTTTACCTGTTTTTTCTCCACAACATTGAGGCTGACAGAAACAACAATACATGCAATAGTGTTTGCCAACATAAAGATCATCATCTGTTGTCAGTGCCACAAGGGGATCTTTAATTCACCAGGAAAGGCCAAACCAAGATGGAACAACAAGTCACTTGAAGACATTTAAGGCACCTCTACAGTTTCGTGCAACATCAGGTTGCAAAGACACGGGTTTATGTTTGTAGTACTCCACTAACACACTGATGCCCTTGCTTGCAGTGGGGGGAAGCATTCTCACCTGGACTTTGTTCCCAGAATGTATCCAACAATAAGATTTGAAAAACCAATTCCAGTCATCTGAACAGAAGTTGCAAGCCCCATACCTGTCCCTAAAGTTGCTTGAGGGACCACCAGAGGTATGGTGGCCACATACTAACCTGGTAGGAATAATGAAAGGAAGAATTAACTGAGTGTTACTGAAAGGTGTTAAATGGTCATCAGTTTTAAGAGGACTTATTCCTACTAAATAAACATCTATGCTTTATCTTCAAAAATAAAAAAAATAAAATCTGGTATATGTCCCTCCTAGCCAATGGCAAGTTCTAGACTGCTATCCCTCCTTTTCAAGCAGGGCTTGAGGCAGCATGGACAACGCATGGAGTTTGAAACCGGAATAACGCAGCTGGATTTCTGAAGGGGAGTTAGACCTGATGACTTAGCTTGTAAGACTCTAAAAAGATTCATGTGGTACATTCAGTTGGAAAAACTACTAGGAAAAGTAAAAACAGTTTAATGCTTCATGCTACATCAAATGGTCCCTTACTGTGCTTTGAGTTTTGTTCCACACTGATTCACTGCTGGACATGTGTTACTAACCAAGGTCTCGGGAGCCAATGACTTCAAACTGTACCTGTTAAACCTGCTCCTCAGCACACAGAAGCCGTGATATACGCCAGCCGGGATGTGGAAGGATCACAGCACGAAAGACTCAACTAAAGCAGTGGTGCTGTGAACTTACAGCAGCAAAGGAGTAAGTTATTCCCAACCAGGTGGTAGATACCAGTGGAGGAACAGATGTAAATGCCAGGAGAACGAAGACTGGCAGGGTCAGTGCCGCACAGCTAACAGCAAAGATGCCTCTCAGTCCAATGTAGTCCTGGTAAAGGAAACAAAGAGAAAGCCTCTTACAAGGGATCCTTACTTCCCGCAGATCCTCGTGCTGTCCTTGGAACGAGCAGCTGAGCAAAGCGGGCTGGTATGAGCGGCAGTAGTGTGACTTTCTAGCTATTGAAAATAGCCCTAGCTATTTCCTAGCTCATGTGCTGGGACAAACCCTGACCAGAGAATCAGTGTTCAGTATTCATGTGAAATGGTAGGTTTTAATCAAGGGGGGAAGAAAAATACACCGTTCTACGGTTAGAGAAATAAGGAAGAGTTTGACAAAATGTGGGCTGGCTGTGTGCAGGTTGTCCTTCCCCATTGCAAATCTTATCCCGATCCTTGCTTTTGCAGTCTCACTTCTCAAAACGTGCAGCTATTTCCCAGTGTTTGGTGATACCACAGCGGAATTAAGGATCAGAGGGTTACATATACACCGGTTAACGTTATTTCTCACAATTTAATTCAGACAGAAGCACATCTTGCAGGCTGCAAGGAATTAAAGGTCTGCTTGTCCAGCAACAACAGGCTAAATTCTGGATGGGGGGGTTATAATAGACATTTGAAAAAATTAGGAAAATGTACTTCTGTTTCTGGGTATTCGCAATTAATATGCCAACTGCTGCAGAGAGAACAAGGGAGCTGTCGTACACTGCCCCAGCAATGTAAGCGGCATCCTGCTGATTGCAACCAGAATATTTATCTTGGATAAACTTGCTAAAAAATAAAACGACTGGAAGAAAAAAGTTAAATAACAAGGATTCTTGATCTGGTTATTTTGATGGAAACTAAGTCTGAACACAAATATATAGACAGGGTTTTAATTAGGGGACTTGTAAGCAACTTTGATACAATCTGGATAGTAGTTCCAAGCATTGGTGAATTTGTTTCTATTGCCTTTTTAATTGGTGCACAGCACAGGGAAGTTGGTAGCTTAAAGCACTACTTTCAAGACTTGTCTGCAAGCCTGCAAGCAAAGAGTAAAACTGCAGGTGGAGGTTTTGCTTATGTTCAATTATGCCAGCACAGCTCACAGGAAAACAGGAAAAAATTTTGCAGTCACCTGTCCAAAACATGGCTTTTTTTTTATTATTATTATTTTTTTTTAGCATTTCTCTTTGAAGAGACAGTAACGATTCTCAATCCACGAGTGAAAATGCTGAGGGGCAGGAAAATATTTTAAAATAATCTGTCAGCAAAGACCAGCATTTAAATTGAACATCTATGTTTTTGAAGAACCAAGACTTCCCCCATAGCCTCTTAGCATCTTTAAGATGGTCTCTAGTTAAAGCAGAAATTATATAAACCAGATTTTGTTTCATTTTTAGGAAGTCAGCCTTTCTCCTTCTCTAGGGACACATTAAGATGGCATAAAATCTTACTCAAATTCTTTACAGAATTTACAGTCACAACAGCTTTGAGAGACTAGTTTATGTAGAGATCCTGTACCTCCTTAAACCTAGTCTGGCTTTGCATTGTTACTTACTGTTAGTAATAATTAGCCTTTATAGCTTGTGCTGTCATCAAAGTATGAAACAACACCGTCCCCTGAAGTTTTACTGCAACAGAATTCACCAAGGAGTGGCCTTGAAACCATTATTTTCCAACAGAGAAGCGGCAGAGCGTATTTTGCCAGAAGAGATGCTTGAAACATGACTTAGTGCCTTGACTTTTGCTGCACAACAGAATGCAAGGAGGCAGAATTGCAAAATGGGGATTGTGTTTTCAGATGTAACTGTTTTCAGTTAAAACTTACAGAAAGTCCATCTCATCAAGGCCTTGATTAGTCTTGCCCTCTTGAATTTCTTTGTTTTACTATTAATAACCTGATTTTATGTTTGCTACAACAGCTGATAACATTTCTTCATTCCTCACCCATTCAGGGTGGCTTATGATACCTCACTAATGAAATACTACCAAAATAATTTTCATGTTTTTTACTACAGGCCTTTGCTAGTATAAAAGTTTACAATTATTATGTGACAGAAGCCGCATCATCCACATTTCACAAGTAGGAATAAAGTTGCAAAATGACAGTCTGAAGCAGAACCACAGGACAGAAATAGGAGTCCTCATTTAGTTGAATGGGTCGCTGTTTGTCTTAAGCAACTGAAGGTATGAAAAAGGAAGTCTGCAAGACTTGCATTCGGATGCAAAGGTTTCCTCGCTTCCAGACCTGGGCTGCTTTGTTCCAAGCACTGCAGACAACATGCTGGAAGTGCAGGACAGAACTGCCCGAGGCCTGTGAAGCCAAAGCCTCACCCATCTCTAAACGCAGTTTGCTACACTAGCACAAAGGTGAGATGTCTCTGAACTGTTTTTTAATTAAAGTGTTTCTTCCCCTTCTCCCAAATCCTTCTGTTCTTCCTTTAGCAGTGTTCCAAGCTTTATATATTGAATGAATCATTTCCCTTTAAGTTATTTATACCTTGCTTCAGAAGCCTCCCTCATCTCAGATTGTCTTTGAAGAGGAAAAAAGGTCAAAGAACCCTCATATTCTTTAACTAAGTGTTAAAAATATGTTACTCTGCATTTCATGAGTGGAAGGAAAAACCATATTATCCCCATATTTCCCAGTCAACTAAAAATCAAGGGTCCACAGGGCTCAGATAGGCTTGTGTCAGTCAGTGGGAATGTGGCCATAGAACAATTCCTGGCATCTGCCACAAAGGGGAAGATTCCTTTGTAGCAGAACGTGATGGTGAGAACCAGGAGCCAGTAGCGAAGGGGAAGTTGCCTGATGTCCTGAATCCTCTGCGAAGAAAAGATGTGCCCTCACTCAACAGGAAATAGTCTTCTACTTCACACTAATGCCACTTTCTGTAAGCCATCTAAGGCATTCTGCTGCTTGTAATATAATCTTTCTTTAGAAGGAGAACCTGAAGACATGCTTGGCAAGAGAAAAAATTACCCAAATGCAGAGAGTCGATGGATACATCTTCCTGCCAAGCTGCTCACTAATGACTTCTGCACTGGTACAGAGTCCCTCCCTTCCCAGTAAAGATGACTGAATTTCACCTACATGCAAATCATGGGCAGAGGAGCCTGGGAATGTTTTTGTTTAAGAAAAGGAAGAACGACCATAAGAAGATAAGTCTGTTAGAGGCCAGCTCACGCCATCTCTCGCTATTTACCACGTAAAGAGGTAAGTGATAGCTCTTTGGTAGGGTTTTGGCACACCTTCCCAGAGTACAAAATGGGAGAGGTGGTTACAACCCAGGGCCAACTTACTGGAAAGCCGACTTACTCCTTGTCCGTGGTATAGAGTCCCAAGTTTGGCTGTGAGGGTCTGTGTGGGACTCATCTTGCATCATGCTATTAAAAATGCTCTGGATACGATAACTAAATCTGGGGGCTAAATCCTCCGCGCGAGGGAAAGGTGGAAAGATGTTAGGATAAGTTCTTGTTGCGAAGGTTACGTTAGTGCTATTCTTGCTGTGCTGTGTTATTGATGATCAAATGACAATTTGGGCCTTTGTTTTCATCATTTCAAATATGTAAAGCGTTTGCAAGTTTATTTTTATCTGTAATTAGCATTACCTGAATTCTAAATCCTATCCATGGAAGGAGATTTATGTACCTTTAAGAACATTTTGTTTCCCTGATCCTGCTGCTATGATTTATCTGAGAATAGGAAAGATGTCCTCAATTCCTACGCTCTGCAAACTGAATAGAAGCAATCTAAAGCATGATTCAAAGTTACAGATGATTAAGATAGTGAGAGCATATAATAACTTGTCAGATACTGGCTATGAAAAAATGGATCTTATAAAATAGAATGACTCTATCCAGTTGTAGAGTAAACAGCTTTAAGTGAAAGCTGGATTGCATACTTTGAATTTGGCACATTGCTGTTGCAATGCTCAATTTCCAGATGGCATTGTGACTGGACATGAGACCATAAAGTGGAACAGAGCACTCTGAACACATCTGAACACTCATATCTCAAAGGAGTTAAGAGTATTTCTCCTCCTATTATTCTCTGCTACAATCTAATCTAATCATTGAAAGCCTGCTTCTTATTTCCAGGCAGAATTCATTCATGTCCAGCCTACACTATTTGTGCTTGTGCCAACCATATCTTGTAGATGAAGTAGTGCCAAAAATTGGTCCAGAAGCAGGAACTGGGAATCAGGATTGCCTTTGTGGTGTGTGAGCTGTTCCAGACTAACTTATGCTGTTCTAATAGTGGTGGACAGCATGTTGAGCACCAGCACCCACCTAACCACTGAAGACCTGTTCAAGCCACCTCATCCTTGCCACTGCGCAGGGACGTATTTCACCCACCGTTACTAATGAATCACATTAGCTGATACATTCCCCCCTACACACTCATTTCCTTGTCTCAAATTGTGTAAGTAATTGCATTAAATGAATGAAAAGTGGTATAATGATGCTATGCTATCAAGAAATCCTTCTGTTTTTTTCCCTGTCAGGATTGCTGAGGGGAGTGCTCAGTCCCTGCAGGAGCCCAGAGCCATGTCTCAGTAAGCAGGGGACCAGGCAGCAGGGAAGGAGAGATGCAGGAGAACCCAGTGGCTCTGGACCACCACCTGCCCTCCTTCTAGCTGTGAGCTGTGCCTTGCTGGGCCACGCTGACAACAGTGGCCTTGGGCAGGGTTCCCAGTCCTGCCCGTGTCCTGGGAAAGGAGCCAACGCTGCCCTGCTGCCCACCCCACGCCAGCAACGGAGAGAGCAAGGTAGGCATGTGAGCTGAAGATGATTAACTGGTCATGATTTAATTGTTCTGGGGGAAAGGAAAAGGAGAGGGAGGCAGGTCAGAGTTCAGGGGGATGCTGGAACCTCTCTGTTTGCAGCAGCTGGTGGAAAGAGCAGCAGGCAAAATCGCATTTCCTAACTGTGACGCATGTACACACACTCACGTGGAGTCCCCCAAACCCAGAATCCAATATAAAAAAACAGCCTCATGACTGTGGACATACATTGTTGCATTATCTCCCACATGTTGCGCACATATGTTTGGGAAGAGTAGAGAGGGAGGGGAAAGGAAGAGGGACAACTCAGAACTTTTGAGGAAAGCATGGGTTTAATCCCAGCCCATGTGCCTGGAGGAATTGCTCTGAACAGTGCTCACTTACGTAATGCTTTCCCTTCAACCTCCTCCACCTATAAAAAAAAAAGTCAGTCTGGCCACACAAAGCAAAACAGAAAAGATTTCCAGGAATACAATTAATATTTGAAGCAAGAGAAGTCATCAGTCCTATCACTGTTTATCTTCCAGAGGGGTAAGAACACAGAGAGGTAAGATACTTTGAAAGAAGACCTTGTGGTTGACATAGAAAGATGATTACTTCATGTTGTGCAGTTTCCCCTAGACCCCTAAGATAAAGCACTGGCTACTCTGTTAGGGGACTTTTGCTTATTTCTCCCCCTGCCCAAAAAAAAAAAGGAAGCCCTGTCACTATTTGTTTATGGCAGTTTGCCACAAGTTGCACAGTGCTGTTTCTTATTTGATTATGGTTGGCTAAAAGTCTGTATACTTCTGCCTTCTGTAAATCTTACCTTTGTAATGATACAAGTACGTGCTTTGTCTGGTATCTATAAATGGAAAACAACAACAACAATAATTCAGTGTCTAAGTGATCTTCTGGAAACCATGCTCTAAAGTATTGTGGCTTATTATCAGCTAGGAAAATTGTGCGCAAATAAAAGCACGGCTAAAACTTGTTCCAGGATTCTACCCCTTATGCCGGCCAGCCAAGAAAACAGATTGGATGGTGTTTTTGGCTTGGTTCACATGGTGAGGTGACTGGTGAGAAATCATGTGTATAATAGCTCTGCATAATTTGCAGGTTCCACAAGGATCTATGTCAATTTGGGGCATAAGTGGATGCACCTTGCTTTGAAATGATCTTTTGAGGGTCATGAGTAGTACCTGTAGCCCAGCTTCTTGCACTCTGAAACTGGTGCTGGTCTCTGGTGACGACACTGGATGAAGACAGCCGCTTCTCTGATGCAGCATCATTCAGTCATCCTTGCTTTCCTAGGAGAGTCTGTGACAATTAACTGAGCATCTGTCCTTGTAACTATCCTGCGTTGTCTCATCAGTTGTCTTGCTGCAGCTCCACTTCAGGCCCTGCTGTGGCAGATTGCACAGCTCTGGTTCATGCAGACCTCAAACGCGTCCAAATGATTGTACTAAGTGCACGTGCAGGTGCTTTCTCATCAGCTGGCACCACAGCCAAGTTGCTCATCCTTCTTACTGCAAAATCGAGGAAGATTTACCAGGGTTATTCTGGAAAGTCATCGGGTTTGACCAGCCTCTCTGCCCATATCGGCCTTTCTTTAGCACACTTTTCATAACGCCGCGGGATGGTTTGGGTTGGAAGGGGCCTTAAAAACCATCAATTTTCAGCCCTGCCATGGGCAGGGACACCTCCCACCAGCTGAGGGTGCCCCAACCCCGTCCAGCCGTGGGCGCTGCCAGGGATGGGGCACCCGCAGCTCTGGGCAGCCTGAAAAGGGCCTCGCCGCCCTCGTGGCCAAACATTTCTGCCTAGGGGCCCCTCTCCAACTTGCTCACAGCCCCCTTTACACAACGAGAGGCTACAGTAAGGTTTCCCTGAGCGCTCTCCTTCAGCCTGGGCAGCTCTCAGCCTTTCTCCTCTCCACTGTTGCCTTTTCATTCTTTTCCCCAGCGTGCTTCTTTTCACCAGCCGCAACCTCCGCCGGCGCGGTGCGCGCCCTCCGGGCGGCCAAAACCCGCTCCAAAAACCCACGAAATGGGCAAAAGCGAGGCCGCCCCGGAGCTCCCCGTCAGGCGCGGGGCGGGGCGGGGCGGGGCGGGGCGCGGGCCCTGCCCACCCGCCTCATAGCGCGGGGCCCGCCGCGGCCGTGCCGAGCCCGTCCTGCCCGAGGGGAGGTGAGCGGCGAACGGGGCCGCGGCCGCCTGAGGGAGGGAAGGGGGAGAGGGGCCGGGGGCTCGGCGCCCCCCTGCTGCCCCTCGGAGAGGTGGTGCCCGGGGGGCTGCGGGGCGGGTGGCGACGGGTCGGGTGCTGAGGGGACCCCGCGGAACTTCGGAGCCGGGTTTGGGGCGGGGGGAGCCCGGCCGCGTTTGGGTCGCTCCTGGTCCGTGTCCGTGTCCCTGTTCCTGTCCCTGTCCCTGTTCCTGTCCGTGTCCCTCCCTGCTCTCGGGGAGAAGCCTCCCAGCTTCGTCGCTGGAGCCGTGCCTCCGAGCCCGGCGGTCAGGGCGGGGATGCGAAGTTCTGCGGGACGCTGTTTGTGCTGGAACTGCTGAGCCGCTTCTGAGAAGTGTTTGCAAAGCCCTCGGCGGTGCCAGCTGTGATTTCCTTGAGAGCCTGGGAACGTTTTAAAGCTGCTCTGACGTGCTGCTGCTGCTAATTTTTCGAGAAATTGAAAGGTTCCTTTTTATTTATTTATTTATTTTTTTTTGACTGGTGTTTTTAAGCCTCACCTTCTGTTTTTTGTACCTCATGACAAACGCCCCTTGTTCCTTCAGCTGGGTGCTCTGAGGCCGGCCGGTGCCGTGTGCTGCCGCTGGCATGGCTTAGCACCGAGCAAACTTGAAGAGGCCGTGCTAACATGTGGCAAGGATAACTGTCAAACAAACAAAAACCCCACAGGTATTCATATTGGAAGACTTGACACATTTACAGAAATTGAGTGTGCCAAAGGAAATGTAGGAAAGACGTCCCGGTCCTGTGGCGATGGGGGGATTTTCATGTGCTGCGTGAGGAGCAGAAGGAGACAAAACGCAGCTCCTGCAGGAGCAGCACCGGGGCTGGAGCTGGTCCTGCTGCCCCTGTGTGCATTAGGGCACCTGTGTGTGACACCAGCACCCACGCTGCTGTGTCACCTCTGTCCCTGCACGTCCTGTGCACCTGCTTCTGGCCGCAGCCACCCCCTCACTGCCCCAGGTGTCACTCGCTGTAGCTTTGCCCCTGGGTGTATTTATTTCCAGCAGCAACATCCTCTCCTTTACTTGTGTGCACATACACGCAGAAATATGTGCATGCAAATAATTTGAAAGCAGCCTGATAAAGTGAGGTAATGCTGACTTCTCGCTGCTCATCTCTGTGCTCAGCACGGTCCCCAGGCACACGTCGCTGGTGGGTGAGTGCAGAGGGGTGAGGGGAACCTGGAGGGCAGAGGTGCGTGATGTTGGAAGAGCCGGTGGATGTAATTTCTAAGAGGGAATTAGAAAGGCTAAACCACAGTGGTCAAGTTACCGCTACGGTGTGATAACGTGTGTGTGGAGGTGGGGGTATGGCAGTAGTCTTGTTCAGGAATGTGAGAAAAGAGAAACCGGCCAGCAGGCTGGTCGTGGCTGGAGTGGCTTCAGGGGGAAAGTTGTTGCTGATTTCACTTTTCATCTGTATTTGACCTATATTTCTGCCAGGAACCATTTTTGGATTACTGCCTGTGGGATAGACTCAGCGGGGAGGGATGGTAACTGCTTAAAACATGAAGGAGGGAAGACTGCTGAGGACCCAACGTTAGAAAAATATGATGAGGCTGAACCAGTTCAAAGCTACATTGACAGATACTCTGGGTACTGGTGGCAAGAGTTGGTGACTGGTCTGCCCCTCATCTGGGGGGTTTCTGAGAGAGTCTGGGGACAGGTATTTAGTATGGAAAAGTGCAAAATCTGTCACCTTCCTCCTGATGTAAGCGAGTCCTGTGTGTGGTGGTCACAGCCCTGCCCTGGGGCCAGGAGCTGCCTTCACCTGGGGCTGCTGGGCAGTGGGGCTGGGAGCAGGGCTCCGTGCTGCCGAGGGCTGGCAGTCTCTGGCGAGCAGAAAAGCAATGAAATGTTCTGCCTTTTATTTTTTTTTTTTCTCCTCCCTGTGCAATTAAAAAAAAACCAGAAAACAAAAACCCCAAAATAATACACACACAACTCTTGATTCCAGCAACAGGTTGTAGTGGAGAACAAAATGGATCAGCTTGAAATACGGGAGAGAACTGAGAGATACAAAGTGGTGTTTGCATGATATGTTACTCCACAGCATAGCTCAGATAAAATGGAAAATAGGAAGCATTCATCTGCCTGTTTTCTCTTTTCTCTCGGAGCAGGGTAGACATAGTTGTTTTGCTTCCGTCTGTCTCAGTCTAGTATTGTCTTTCCACCGTGTACAAGGCAGCCCCCTCGACAGCTCAGTAATCTTAATTTCCTCTGCCTCCTGACCAGCTTGTTTCCGTTCTTGCTGTTTGGCTGGGCTGTCTCTGGGGGCTGCAGAGGGGAATTCGGAGCTGCGTGAAGCAGCTACGCCTCGCGCTGCTTTCTGCTCTTTCAGTTGTGTAATTCTGTTCCTCTGAGCCGCCCTCTGCTAGCGAGGAGGTGGGTTCAGGATTCTTCCCTTCTCATCGTTCCCAAGGGGCATGCGGATGTACCTTGTGTCGTGTAGCCCAGGTTGGGAGGAAGAGTGCTGAGGGAGGCGCTGAGCGGTGCCTGTGCAGTAACAAAGACGGTGCTGCGCAGAGCGGCATTCAGCGCTCCCTGCTGCAGCGTGGCTCCTTGCACAGCCTCCCCTTCCTGAGAACAAACAGCTGCCTCTTACGTGGAGCAAGGTTTTCTGTAAACAAGCGTGAGCGAGCTCACTTGGAGGCAGACTTTGCTTTTTCCCCACTCAGCTGGTTACTAAGAAAAAAAAATGTGAAGGGCCAGGAGCTGGAAGCGCTCTGTCACGTGGCAGCACCTTGGAGCACCGGGCCAGCTTTGGTGTCAGCTGCGAGGTGCAGGTGGGAGAGGACCCGAGCTGATGCGTTCCCTCTCTGCGTGGCACAGGAAGGCACTTACTTGGCTTTCATTTCTGTTATTTGTAGGCCATGTGGAATGCATTAAAATGATGCTTCTGTTTGCCCTGCCCCGGGGAAGCTGTAAAACACCATGCAAGTCAAGTTGCATCTTCTCTGGTTTGGCCATAGGGCTTACGGGAAAATGGGGCGTGGGTTCTGCCCTGGGAGCCTGACCTCACACTAATGGACAGGGTTTAAACAGCCTGAAATACCCCATCCCACTTCTGCTTTTATTCCAGTGGTTCTCCTGACACTATAATCCGACTGATTTCAGAGGTTTGCTCGTTCTGTATTTGCGCTGGCCTGAGGCTGTTGCACTGCTGCTTTTCTCATTGGGTTAATTTGAGATAGAGATAAATAATAAAGTAACCCAATACATCCTTTTTAACAACTGATTGAGTTTCTGGGGAGTAATGACACTGGTGTTAAGAGGTTGCTGCATTATGGATGCAATTTGGAAACTGAGTAGCAGCCTCAGTAGGGAAATGGACATAAAATTTGTGACCCACAGCGTGTTAGGCTCCATAGTCTCATCTAACGCTCGCCGTGAATTCTGCCTTTCTCCAGGGAGGAGCTGGAGAGAGGGTGAAGGTCTCGAGCACTGTTTAAATACCAGGGTGATTCAAGGGCAGTAAATGTGAGCGTGGCCTTTGGGTTCCCGTGGGGCGGTTCTGGGGATCGTTCTGCCTGCTGCCCTGTGGGCAGGCATTTCACAGAGCAGCTGGGGCTGGGGAGGTAAGCTTGGGACTGAGCTGCAGCCTGCCTTCGAGAGGTGACCAGATGTTGGAGGTGAAAAGGCGCTGAGGAAACGAAATAACCTGCCGTTGTTTTGTGTACACCCCTGGGTGGCTTTCCACTGAGAGCGCTGCGGTGGAGGAGGGCTGCGGTACAGCGCTCTGGAAAAAGCAGGGACGGCGGCGTGCGCCGCGTTGCGTGGCCCTGCTCCTTCCCGCGATGGCTGTGTGCCCGATCTGATCACAGCACGCTCTGTGCAGGGCAGAGGAAAGCAGAGAGCCTTGACCCAGCGCTTTTCCTTGAATATTAAACCGCCCTGATCCTTTGCCACGCCTCATGGGCAGCAGCCGGCTGGAGGCGGCGGGGCGTTAAGAGCTAAGGCTGAGCCCAAGAAAAAAAGCCAAGTCCATGCTGCTGCTGCTTAGGGTGGGACCTCGTGGGCTGCCCACCCCGTTGACTGCTGGCGTAAGGAGCAGGTAGGCTGCAGCACTGGGGGGCTGCCAGCGTTGCTTTCCCCAGGCTTTCCAATTCTTTGCCCGTGCGGTTTCAAAGGCTGCCCGGGAAATAGTCATTAAATCTTGCCTTTCTAGCTGCGGGGAGGAGTCTTGTTTTGATGTTAGTGCACATTTAATGTCTGCTTTGCATTGCACAGCCAGGCAAGTTGACCAAGGCACTCTAGCAATAGGGACTAGATTGCTTTATGAGCTCCTGCCCTCCTGGTGATTGTCTGGTGGCTTTCTCTGCGTGATACAATTTGAGAAAGCTGGTCCGGGGCATTTGCTTCTTTTCGGTTACATCAGCTGCTCGATTAGAATAAACCACAGTCGTGACTGCAACTTCTTGACAATTACTTGAAAGAGGAAATGTAACTGCTTAAAAAAAAAAAAAAAAAGCCACAATGCAAGAGAATGTCCTGTTTACAGAGCTTATACCTGTTGCTGCGGAGTAAACAAATGATCTGGGCTCTTTTCACCCGGCCCACAAGGCAGGGACGTGCCCTGCCCGCCGGCTTGCTGCGGGTGGCAGCCGGGACAGGCAAACTCTGCTGGGCTGTGTAGATCGTGACTTTGTTCCTTCAGTAACTGGAGGAAATCTAACAACCAGGATTGTGAAATGTGGCGATTGCCTTTTCAAGGAGCCTCTTCCTGATGGAGACTGGTAGGAGTAGTTCTGAAAGTTTTTCATGTGTTGGCTTTTTCTTTTCACCAGTAGAGGAAAGAGTGAATAGAGCGAATATTTGTGTTTGCTTTCTGCTCTGTGGTGTTATGGAAAGTGTCTGCAAAGTGATCTTAGGTCTGAAAAGTTTCTAATAATTATGCATGTTTTTTCCATGCAGAGGAGCTGCCTTTGCAAGGTCCTTTCCTGTTCCAAGGACCTTGGCAGGGTCCTAAAAATTACTCTCTCGGACACATAGAACAAAGGTTCTAGATGATAAATATTAACTTCTTGTTAATGTTCCATGCAACTCCATTGTCTTCTGCTTATTTTTTTTTCTCCCCCTTCTTTTATTTTTCCCAGTGCAAAATTTAGGCCAGAAAGGTCCCTCCTGGGGACACGAGATGTGATGCGATGTCTTTTACCCACAGCAGCAGGACTTTGGGAGAGGCAGCTTGCTGCTGGAGCCAACCGGGGCTGCACCTGGCAGCATCCTGGTGTTACGGTGTTGTCATACTGCTGCCTACGTTTTAACACGCTGACCTCTCCCTCCCTTCAGTCCCTTTGTCTTTTCTGCAGCCAAACCTGTCCTGGAAATCCTCCCAGAGGGGCAAAATAAGGAGCACGGGTAGTGCAGAGCTGTCCTGGTGTTTACCGCAGCCCCGTTGGGAGAGAAGTTTCTTGCCGAACACTCATGAGCCTGGTCCAACAGGGATCTGGGATCTAGTTAGATTTGTTCTTAAGCTTCTGGTGTGGCGGGGCTGCAGTGCTGCCTCCCTCACTGGCACAGACCCTGAAGATCATCTTTCTCCCTGCTGATGTGGACCCGTGCAGCCCGGGATCCCTTGGCCACCAAGACTAGGGTGAGGCCACCAGACATGCGCGCTCACGGTTTCCCAGTGCCGTGATGTGACTTGTTCTGGGTTTGTGGCTTGCTCTCAAGGCAGGCAGATGTGCGAGCTTACCTGAGGTTTCCTATATTTGTAACATCAGGCTTCATGCAAAACGTTGCTCTGGACAAAATAACACACTGCTCTGCACTTCCCTGCCTTTGTTTCCTCACTGCTCTCAAACATCTCTTGGATGCTGCTGGGTTCCAGGCTTGCTGCAGGCCTTCACACACAGTGCCAAACACTCGTGGGCAGGAGGAGCTGCACCCAGCACTGTGTGCACGGGGCTGCTGTAGAGAAGAGCACCCCAGCAGCCCTTTTCTGCTGGCTGCAAGTGTGGCTCCTGCCTGCTTGCCAAAGCGAAGGCTGTGTGCGGGTCCCTGCCCTCAGAGTGGGGTGCGCTGGGCTGCAGGTCATGGACATCCAAAAAGATTTTCCCCGAGAGCCCTGTTGGCATGTCCCGTGCTGTGGATGCTGTGGGTTGCTTACGGCTGGGCTGCTCGCCCTGCACTCTGTGTGTGTGTGGAAGGCAGGAGCAAGGCTTGTTTTGGGGCTCAGCTGTCCCTGTGGGCAGCCAGCCTTCTGTCTGAGCCCCCTGCTGCCTGCACCCTGCCCGCACTGCCCAAGGGACAGGGATGGGAGATCTTCCCATTGCAACCTGGTCTCAAGTGACCCCAAAGCAGGGAGTCAGCTCTCCTGCAGTAATCCGTGGGCTGTTCCCTGCTCAGTGCTTTTGGTTATCTAGGTTTGGCAGGTTTATTGGCTTCTCCCACCCTGGCACCACGTTAGCAGGTCTGGTTCCTCCGCTGTCACTGGCATGTGGGGCTGCACGCGTGGGGAGGTTGCTATCTGCTCCCAGTGAGCAAATTGGGAACAACTGGCTTCTTAAGGGCACGTAACTGCTGGCATGTGGCTGGACGGGTGAGCTCAATCAAGAGTGTTTCATAAAGGCACTCCCAGCAGTTGTCCTGTGCAGTGTTCACTCTGCTTGTCTGCCTGTTCCCTCTGTGCTTGCACTGAAGTCTGCTCGGCTCTTTGGGATAATAACTGCTTCAATACGGGGGCTAGCACGATTTTCTGTTAAATTTGTTCTTCTGTATGGATTTTTATCTTCCTACCTGAAGGACATACATGTCAGGATTTGTCTGCTTTTTCTCTGACTGTATCAGTTGATGTTTTTTAATCTTCCTTACTTTTTTTTGTACCTTCCCTGAAAAGCATGTGCTGCCTGTTCCCCAGCTTTGTCTCGTTCGCTTTTGAGCATTAGCTCAGTAGGCATAAATAACACTTCCAGCATCTGTGATTCTGGACAGCTCTGTCCTGTTCCGTACGTTTCCAGCACATCACTGGAGCCGTGGCTCTCAAAATCAGAGTGTGGTAAATAGTTTTGTTGATGCGTAAGTAGACATGAAATCCACATGCCTGTGCTGGCTCTGCGATTTTGCAGGCTGTAGAGCACAAAACCATTCCCTTTGTCATTGAACTGGCTCTGAATGCAGAGAGTGGATCTGCTGAGCAAGAAAAACTCGTTTTTGCACGCATGGTAATCCGAGTGAAAGCAATGAAACTTCTGCAGGTCCATTTTGTCATCAGTCAGATAACAGCGGGACACTGCCTACAGGAGACCTACTGGACTCCGGACTGCCAGTACTGCCAGACGGTTTTGAGACTGAAGAGATTTCTTTTTCTTTTTTCTCCCCCCTAGAAATCTACAGGGTGCTATCAGCTGTGTTTCCCAAACTGCTGGCCAAAGGGATGTGGCAGAGGATTTGTATAACACCTGGGTCCTGAAGGGCTCAAGGTGTTTATTGAAGTGGCTGCTGTTCTGAAGCAGCCTGGGAGGCTGTGCGCAGTGGGTGTGTGCTGTGGCTCTGTGACTACTCATATAATCACAGATTTGATTACCCCACATAGGCACTACCTGTTTGGCAGCGCTGTGGACCACAAAGATCCATCGACAGCAACAGCTCGCTGTGAGGCTGGTGGTGCTGCCCAGACAGAGCTGAGGAGAGGTCTAGCTAGACATAAGGTAAAATGAAAATGGTTTCTATTTTGCAAGTGGTTTGTTATGTATTTTTAAAGAAAAATAAGACTTGTGGAATGTGTGTGTCTCTGTAGTGCTTGTCTTGTAAATTTTAAATGAGCTGAGACAATTTCAGCCTGGGAGCCAAGAAGGAAGCATGAAGTGCTTCATCAGTGTTACCAAGTTACCTCCTGGTGGAGCACGAGCTGTATTCCCTGACCCAGAGCGTGAGGATCCGTGGCCTTGATCTACTTCTCAGCAAAGAGCGTGGGACTGCTGGCAGGGAGTTTTGTGGTCTTGCAGCAGGCACCTTGCTGCACCTCGCTGCTGCTGCCTGAAGAGATGGCGGCCTGAGGACTGGAGGTCCTGGGAAGGGCTCAGCCTGCAGTGAGACCAGCTCCGGGTTCGAACTGGGTGCCACAGTTGGATGTCATCAGCTGGACGGAGCTCTTGGGCTTGTGCAGGTTTTTGTGTCCCGAGGTCTGTGGGGATGTGGCCAGTCCTAGCGCTGCTGCTGCAAAGTGCTGCTACAGGGGCTGAGGCAGCGAGGACACCGAGGTGTGTGCCTCAGGGTCACATCGCAAAGCTCTCTCGGACCTGGGGCAGGTTCACACCAGCCATTCCCCACTCCCGCTCCGAGCTGGATGCGCCAGATCATCCCTTGCTCTTGCACGTTGAACTTTTTAAGCCTTTCCTGGTGTTTTCTGACCTTCTAATTTTTTTTTTTCACTTGTGCTCTGATTGTTCCATGTTCGCAGGACTGTTAGCTGAGTGGGAACAAGCCACCATGAAGCGTGAGTGTTCTGGGGGGAGCAGGGTTCCTGTTCTGTTACCAGCCCGCTCCTCTAACCTGCTGTGTTTGCAATGAAGCGTAGGGTTGTGAGGCGCTGAGACTGGAAGGTGATAACAGAAAACAGAGCCAGGCCTGGCAAAAAGGAGTCTGGGGTCTGTGGGTGCCCTGAGGACTGAGTCATTTGTGAGTGGTTTCTTACTCTGTGCCCTACAACGTGCCTCTTGCTGTAATGCTGGCAGATGGAATATCCTCAGAGGAGTATTTTTTCCTTTGGCAATACTTGTGTGCCTCATAAACTTCCATGGTTATAGAGCTCTTTAATGTGATCTGTTTTTTTCCTGTTGAAAATGTTGATTAGGGAGAAAACAGTGAACTAATTGTTCTGAGAAACACTTGAGCTACATAAATATTTCAGAGGATTTCAGTAGCCTTAAAAGGCTCAAAGTTGCACATGAACAAACTTACCCGTAATCGTGGTTGAAGTTTTGTGATGTGAGAAGGCTGAAAGGAGAAGTTCTCAGAAGCACGGAAGGATTTACATATGTATAACCAGGCTACGACAGCACGACACTGCGTAAGGCCATTTGCCTTGTAGATGAGCGCTAAGTTGCTCAGACACTTTAAGAAAGATTACTCATGTTTTGGTATAAATATTTTCAGCTGAAATGAAATAAATCTTGGAATAAACTTGCATGGGATGTGCTGGATGGGAGTAATGGCAGGAACACAGCTTCAGGCTTGCAGAAGCCCTTCAGGAAGAGCTGAGTTGCAGAGCTCAAAAGCAAGTGCTGGAAGGAAGATGCTTGCTCCCTGTTCAGCCACGTGTTGTACTTCATCTGGGAAGGGCAGAAGCTCAGCACTTTTGATGCCTGTTTAGCAAGAATAGGATGAGATATATTAAATATTGCCTCTGCTATCCAAGAACAAAGTTCTCAGCCTTTGTTAACTGAGGTGTGATGGAGGGGGCAAGAGGCTAGGCTAGTGTGTGAGCAGCACGGGGGCACTTTGCTGGAGACCCTGAAACATTGAATAGATAATATCTGGGCTTGGTCCACACAAAACCAGCTAAATCATTGACGAGCGGATTCTTTAGAAGCATTTAATACTAGTAGGGCTTATTGTCTAAGGAAAAGTAATGGCAACCATTCAAGTGTCAAATCGGGGGTGATTTAGAAATCCGAAGATGTTTTAAAAGGTCATAAGGTTTTTCTTTGGTAGTTGGAAGTTTAAAAGTGGGGGAAAAGAACAGAAAGAAGCTTGTAGCCCCTTTTTCTGTCTGTCACCATTTGTGACTCTTCTGGTTGAAAATTTAAGGCTTGATTTATGAATAAGCCTGCACCCTTCCCTGTGTGCTGCTCTGAGCTAATGCCTCTATTGTCTGGTGTGTATTATGCCTTTCCCTTCCCTTGCCTTTCCTTACCTTATTTGCTAATCTGTCTTCTGAGCTCTGTTCTTTCATAATGTCTTTGTAAGAGGAGCTTCCCTTCACTGTCCTCTAAGCAGATGTTTATTTCATGTGATAGTTGAGCTGTGGGGCTCTTTGCCACAGGATACTGTGGGTGCTAAAAGACTGTGTGGGCTCTGGAGGGATCTGAAAAAATTGATAGGATGTTGTTAAATACCCCTGTGTCACCTTCAGTTTAGCATTTATTTAAGCTGTACACCATGGGATGCTGGAAACATGTTGGGGGTAAATACCCGGTGTGCTCACCTTACGCTTTGACCTAGGCAGCCACAAGTGTCAGACTGAAAATCTTCTTGCTGTTCCCTCTGTGACTGCAGTCTCTTTGTGATCTCTCTTCATGTTTGCCTTCCCTTTATTACAGCCTGCATGAGACACCCGAAGACTAACTTCTGCCTGGATAAACCAGCTCATACTGTTGGTGTACTCCTGTCGTGTCCTTGGTTCCAGAAGAGTGGCTGGAGCAGAGCTTTGGGCGTTGATGCATGTGCTGCTGCTCTTGGCCTGGCAGTGATTTAGCAAGTATCTGGGCAGCTCTGTGACACGGCATCACTGCGCTGCTGCAGAAACCATTGGGTTTGTAGGCTGGCGGTTCACACAGAACAGTTGGCAGGCTGAAGGGGAGGCAAGGTGCTGGATGTCACACCCTGGGCTTTTGCTGGCTCAGCGTCACGGTTTGGTAGTCCAGGAATGGTGATTTATGACCTGCCAGCAGTTGTGCCTCGGACTGGCTGAGGTCTGCTCCTTTGGCTTGCCCAGCAGCATGCAGGAGGGCATTATTGTTCCCACCGTGGTGGCTCCCACCTGGTGCTACCGTGTTTGGCTGGTGAGAGGCTGCGGTGTCCTTCCCAGGTGCAGGCAGCCTGCAGGCAATGCAGGGCCAGTGCACACGTCTGCCCCCCAGACGTATTTCAGGCACAGCGCTCTGTAACCCGGGGATTTGCATGAATGGATTTGCATGAGCAAGGGAGTGAAGCTGCATGCACAGCCTTCAGACTTACCGTGGGTTTGGATGCCACCTCAGAAAAGGTTGCATGGCCACTGCGTGATGCAGCTGAACAATGGAGGTGCCTGTGCTCACCCCTCAGGAGTGGCTTTCTGTGTGCAGGACTGGCTCACGCCGTGCAGACAGCAGCTCAGCCCCTTCCAGCCTTAGCTTGGCAATGCCAGGGGCCTGCTCTTTGCAGCGCTGCAGCATTTTCCCCAGCTGATGAGGCAGGGACCTTCAGAGCTGCTGGGGCAGTACCTGCTGTGTTCATGCTTTCCTTGTACTGTTCTCATGGCCTTGTACCTGCAGCTGTGACAGCACAGGTATGCTGAGTGCTGGTGAGATTCACCCTTCTTCCTGCTGTCCCTGCCTTGTCTTGGACAACTTGGTTGTACTACAGCAAAGCAAAGTTGTTAGCACTGCAGGTAACAGTTATTTAAATACTTACCAGTAGCCAATGTGTGTGTGCAGGCACTGAAGTCAGTGGGCAGCACTTGCTTCTGATCAGCATGCACCAATTAGCATGAATAGTAACAACCAGAAGGGAGTTGGAGCAGATTCCAACAAGAAGTGCATGTTACTGGGGGAAAAGCATGGCATAAAATGTCATCTTTGTCTTTGTCCTTGCCACTAGCTGCGCTGGGGAGAGTGCCCAGAGCAGGATGTTCATCCAGGACCTGTCGTTGCTCTTCCAAGCTGGCCATGAGCCAGGGAAAGTTTTCCATCCCCACAGTTCAATACCTTGTTAATTTGTGTGCTCTTCCTTCAGGCAAATCTTAGTGAGTGCTGTCAGCTGTGGCAGCTGGCACACTCAGCTGGGTACAGCTTCCTGCGTGTGCTTGCAGGTGAAGAACCCTGGCTGTCAGTGTGCTGGGCAGTCGGGAGCAAGAAGCTTAAGCAGTATCAATCCCAGCGAGTACTGGCTTTCCAGCAAGAGAGGGTCTTGATTCCCCAGTATGTTCGACAGAATGACACACGGGGTATCACTGTATGGCCTTCTTTATAACCATAAACCAGTTGAAACGTGTACTTAATCCAACTGTCCGCTCTGATCCTTAACCAAAATGCATTTTTTAAAAAGTAGATCTGGCTGCTTACATGAGCAGTGCAAAGTGGTGACCTGTTGTGCTGCAGCTGACGTGGTTCCCCTGACACCCCCTTTCTGTGGCCTGGGCTGTGTGGGGCTGCTTTGTGCTGCCCCACCAGCTCTGCTCCAGGACTCAGCGAGTCCTGAGGAGCACGAGGGCAGCCACAGCGTTTGGGGAAAGGGTGCCGGCTGTTGGGGCTGACTGTGAATAGCTTTTGCTGCTTAAACTCACCCCTGTTCTAATCCAAACTAATCTGCATGTGTAGATGAGCACTAGGAATTTTCCTAGTTGTATTTTGGTTACCTCATAATTAGGCTTTTATTGGACGTGGGGACAGTTGGGCAATGTCCTGGCTTCTCTGAACTGCCAGGTCATCACTGTGCACGCTCTCCTGCATCCTGCTGAAACCATAATGTTTATACCATACTCCCCTGTGTTGACACATCACACGTGTGTCGCAACTGCTCTGCGTTTGTGTTAATTGAAATGCCAGTATTAATTGTGGAAAGTTGGTCATAGGCAAGGCAAGCTAAGCTGGAAAGGGAAGCTTTCTGACCCGGCTGTTTCATAATTGCGTGTTTTGTAAGTGCTGAACTCTGTGACGCGGGAGGATCGCGGTGATGCTCTGCGGTGGGGGGATCCTCCTGGGCTCTGGGGTCTGAGTTAGCCTCAGCTGCTTTGGCAAGGAACTGGTCTGGTGCTGCGGGGGAGTCAGGATCAGGTGCCTGGGAGAGGTGCCAGGTACTGCTTTAAAAGAAGCGGGGGCACCGCTGGGAGCTCAGCACCCTCACATTCATCAGAGCAAGGTAAAGGGAGGAGCAGTGTCTGTGTGCCTCTGCTTTCAGTGCATGAAGGTGAGGGATGCGCTTCTTGGGAAGCGTGCTCTGGAGCAGGATGGGTCTCCAAAGTCTTGCTTGTGTTGTGATGCCTGTTGCGTGAAAAGGAAACTGTTTGTAGACAGGTTGCCCAGAGCCTGTCACCCTGTCCTATCCATTCTGGCTTTTTCTGAGGCGATTCCTTTAATCGAAAGTCAGACTGGATTTCCTTGGTGGTGTTGGGGTGCTGTTCAGAACAGTTAACTTCCCCCATACAGCTATGTTTGGGGTACTTTTAGTGGTATGGGGTAGATTTAAAGCAAAATTGAAGACCGATGTATAGATAAATAGAGAAATGATAGTGGCACTTACATGCCACCAACCTTCTTATTTTCATATAATTTTCATGGAAATATTTATATTTTCATAGAAAATTTTCATATTATTTTCCTGCATGTACTGCAACTTGTGCTTTGTAGGTCACCAGTTACAGATGATATTCTGAGTTCTTTGTGTAAACATTGGCCACTTTTTCTGAAAAAAGTGTGGTTTTAAAAAAAAAAAAGCTTTGAAATGCTAAATTAGCCCATTACTTCCATGATGCTTCCAGGGTGTATTTAATTTATATTTTAGAGTGGCGCATTCCTACAGCTTTTAAATAACAACAACAACAAATCTGTGTTGCTCAAAGATACGCACCGCATGTTGAAATACGGGCAGACGTAAGGCTAGGGTGGCGTGTGGTCAGAGCTTCCTGAAGTAGGGAGCCTGAAAATATCACCACCTTGCGTCACATTGCTTTCATTCTGCAAGTGCTGGAAGGTAAATATTTTGCTGGCTCGAGGAGAAGGCAGATACTGTCTTGAGTGTCCCTCATCTCTGCTGTAGCCTCAGCTTTGGGTAGCAACGAGGTGCTGCTGTAGAGCTCCGGCTGCTCGGGGGAGGCCAGCTGGGGTGCTCTGTTGGCTCTGCGTGGGGTTCGTGCCACGTCCTCATCACCATGGTGAGGTGGAGGGTTGTGGCTGGACCGGAGGGATGGAGGAAAGCCAAACAGGGTGGGAGATGCTGGGCTGGTGAACGATGTGTGCAAAATAGGTGTGCTCAGCTAGAGACGAAGAGGGGAAGCTGTGCTGCTGAGGAGGGCTTGTAGCGAGCTGTCTGAGGGCGGTTCTTGCGTTGCAGGGCTCAGTTCAGAGCCTAAGACAACATCAGAAAATCCTCTGTGAAAGCTCTTGGTAGCTGCATTTGGAAGGCGAGGCTTGCAGGAGAGGGGAAGGCCGGGAGGCCTGGGGATGCGGGTTTGGGTTCGGGCATTTGCTGGTGGCTTCCCGTGTCAACGCGGCCCAGCCCCGGCGTCTCCTCAGCAGCGCTCCTGCTCCTTCAGGAATGCCGTCAGGTGAATCCGTGCACGTACAACGTCATGGTAACAGATAAGCTAAAATAGCAGACCTTGGTTAAGCCACAGGCTTCCTACAGCCGCTTGCCAGCACCTGCCCTGTCCCTGAGCTGTGCCCCTCGCTGCGGTGGGCGGGCGGCCTCCAGCTGCGGCCTCCACGCGTCCGCCCCCACAGGGCTCCCGTCATGGTCAGGGGCTCGTGGGGCCGAAGTTACGAGGCTGTTCATCTGCCAGGGCTGTGGGCAGAGAACAAAAGGCTATTTGTACAGCGAAACAGTGCTTCATGTTCCACACCACGTTTTAGTTTGTGTCTACAGAGCAGAGGACGCACAAACTATCATAAATGGGAACAGTCGCCTAAGTTAGCGCTCGTCTAAATCCTTTTAGCCTGCTTTGTTTGTAAATATTTGTGGCTCATCTGTGTTGTAAAGAGAGGAGGGAAAATTCTGCCTCTCTGCCCTTGTTTTAGGATGGGGACCGACAGCACTTTGTGGTTGGCTTGACTACCCTGCTGCAGACGGGGGAAGAGATCTGCACTTTGCTCATCACCTGACGAGCTGCTTTATATTCAGATGAGAGAAAGCGTGTGGTTCTGTGAAAGCTGCGTTCTCACTCATGCAAAAGCTCAGATCAGGTGCTGAGTTGTCAGAATGCGGTTTTAATTGTTCATTTTTTTTTTCCTACAACTTCTTACAGTCCTGCAAATTCATAGCATGCTTTCATTGACAACAAGATGCCCAGAGCAGAGGCCTTCTAAACTCTGATGAGACTTCCACGTACAGCCAGTGCAGCAAGCCTTTTTCCAGGAGGTTTGGAAAATCCCATCCCCTTGGTGTTATCCTCTTGGTCGCAGCTGAATGTTGGCCGTAATGCTGGGCAGGGCATTATTGAGTGGATTGCAAATGCCATCCGTATTTAAACAATTTAAAGCCATGCTTTTGTTTCCAGCTGAGCTGTTGTGCTTGAGAGCAGGGTGGAAAGCTCAAGCTGGTACACGAGGGAACATGACTATCCACTTCCACCTTCTCAGCACCCTGAACAATTAAACATAAAAGCCTTTGTTCCCTGGTGACTTCATTCTTAAGAGGCCTTTTTAATTTTAGTTATTAGTTTCGGGAAGAAGTAATGGGAATTTGTCATTGACAAGAAGGCTTCATGTCAAATGTTGTGTGAGGGATCCACTCCATAATTCATGGGCTGGGGAGTGTGGGTGTGGAAAGGAGGGTGCAAAATGGTGATGAGAGATGGCAGTTCAGTGAGACTATTGCCCCTAAAGACAGCTTTTCATGCCTTCGTGCTATTTTCTTGACCCAGATCACTACATATTTTGCTAACTCATCCAGTTATTTTTAGATTTTCTTAAATAAGAATGTGGTGGGTTATAGGTTAATTTTGAATTGCTTATTCCCCTTCCACATCGGAAGGGGCCTTGCACAGTAATAGCAGAGCAGTGCTGATTTACTTCTCTTCTATCTGTCCCTGCTTACACCTGTAAGCGTATGCAGAAGTGCTGCTGTTTCTCATGGATTCTGGGTTTTGCGTGCTGTGCGATGAGCCACGTGTCACTGTTGCTGTGCTGAGAAAGGGACCTTCCTCCCCTGCTCTAGGACGTGAATAAGAGGAAGTCTGGCTTGGGTAGTGGGGAGTCCAAATGCACTCACAGAGTAGTTGCAGGAAGACCATAGCAGACGTAGGCCCCCAAAGCACCCTGTGGTGTCTGCCAGGTCTGCAGGCCGGCGTGTTCACCTCCGTGCAGTCAGCCACTGCCTTCCAGCTCTGCTGGCTTCACACGTTCCCCATCCCTGGCAGAGTAAACTAACTGTCTGACCCCAGCTGAAGTGAATTAAAGAGCACTTGTGTCATTTTCATCTTCCAGTCGAGCTGAAGGTGTTACAAGCTGTGCTGGAGGTGTGCTAATAGCTGGGCAGCAGCCACAGTGAATGAAGTTAGCACTGGTGATTGCACAGTGAAGATAACCTCCAGCAGTGGAGATGTAGCCTGTATTCCTGCATTTCTTCTTGTGGTGGTTCTTTCTTGTAGCACCTGTTCGTGTGCACTTACAGGAGGCTTTGCAGTGCTGTCAAACCTGGCCTGCCTGGGGCACGCTGATGCCTGATGTTGGGGCTGAGCTCTGCTTTGGGAGCCATTGCCTGCAAGGGAGGCAGGAGGAAACAAAACACAATACCTCGGGTTAGCTGCAAATTGATCTGTTTTCAGTGGAGCTGCCTTCTACAGTTTACAAAAGCCGTGAGCTCTCTAAAAAAATAAACAAATTGAACTCACTGACACAGAGCAGGAGATTTTGCTGCAACTATGTCTGCATGTACGTCTGCAGGAAATGAGTCATATTCTTACAAAATCCTAAGCTGAAGAATTTGTGACTTTATATGAAAAATTCCATTCTGGGCTAAGTCAGATCTCTTCCTCTCTCTAGGTTTTTCTCAGGCGTCAGGAATGTCTTCTGACACCACTTCACCCACCTTGGAGCAGTCCTCCTCCTCTGTGCACTCACCCAGTTCCCTTCATTTGCCTGAAAATCGCAGGACAAGAGATCGCTCCCCGTCTCCCATGAGAGGGTACCTCATTCCCAGTCCGCTGCCCACCCGGCGGACCAGGACATTTTCAGCGTGAGTATTGGGGAAACTGCATTTAGTAGGCACAGCCAAATGTTTGCTTCTGGGCAGATTGCTTTCACCAGGGTGAAGGGGGGGGGGAGTTCGTTGTGTCTGGAAGATGCTTTGGCATTTTACTGCTATTTTCTTCCCCCCTCCAGTATTCTAATCCTACTAGATTTGTTAGTCTAAATTGCCTGTAGTTCTTCTACACTCTGTTTGGGTAAAGAATATTGAAAGTATTTTCCCCTCTTTAAGAC
Organism: Aythya marila; assembly: GCF_965140915.1. Taxonomy (NCBI): domain Eukaryota; kingdom Metazoa; phylum Chordata; class Aves; order Anseriformes; family Anatidae; genus Aythya; species Aythya marila. Next base: position 4,331,320 of record NC_139056.1, on the reverse strand, counting down.
TAGAGATTTAGAGGGTGAGGAAAATATACTGAGGCTCTTCAAAACAGATTCCTCTTCTCTGAAGTTTTGCTCCACTTTGTGCATTGAGCTGAGGCTCTTGGTGGACCAGTTCCCATCATTCAACAGTGTTTCTTTATCAGCCCAACCTCCTCCTTTGACCTAATCTCTTCACCACCCCTGAAGGATTAGTTCTTTCACCCCTGACACCTGTGCTGCCATCAGTCAGGTCACATTCTAGGGCTGGTTCATGACCATGGCACTTGTCAGAGGGCTCATTTCTTTTTAATGCAGCTTTAACATCTGGGGTTTGTTCAAACAGACATGTAAAAGAATGCATTGGTTTTCAAGATATGAAGGCTAATCTCTTTGATTCTGTAAAATTACGTAGTTTCTCGTAAAACAAGGTGTGTTGCTATTTGCAGTCATTAGAGATGGTGATCCTACAGCAGAGGTAAGCTTTCCCCAAGCTTTCCTGTCTGCAGGTACAGCGTGAAGCTCTGGTCAATCCTTTGTGTCTTTGGCACAGTCCTACAGTTACCTCTGTGTATGGGTGGTCTGGCAGTGCTCAGTGAAACATTAGAAACAAGATCTCAACCCAGCAACTAGCCTGTTCTGTGCTACATAATTTAGTTGGCATGTTTATTTGTTTTTTCCCTCTTTTTTTCTCCTTGCAGTTTTACCCAGCTTTTTTCTTCAAAAGCGGTATTTAAAAATGTGTGGATAAATTTCAGTGATGCTTTGTGTCATCTCTCTATTCAAAATGAGGTGAAAACGCAGCAGCAGCAGAAGAGAATTTTACTTTGTTCTGAAAGGCTTCAGATACCATAAACTTTGTAATGAAAGTATATTGCTGAAAAGAACGTAATGGACTTGATAATTGGGATTGACCTTAAAAACCAGTTCCAGACTAGCTTGTCTCAGTGGTGTTACTGATGAACTCTTTGTTATTCTTCTGAGTTGTTAATCTTAGTCTTGTTCCTACAAAATTAAAGAATTTGGTTGTTTTGCTCCCATAGTTCTTTAATCATTAATTAGTGTAGGAATCTTGCTGTATTTGCTAGCCCTGAAAATCAAAATGCTTTTTTTTTTTTTTTGTAGTCTAGTCTTTAAACAAGAGGCTTAAGTGAGCCCTAGCCTCACAGTTGTATGGAAAAGGCAAATGTGCCAGGCAGTGGTTTATTATTCAGTGGGATTATTTAATTTTGGTTCATTAGCAAGTGTGGGGTCTTATCCTTCACAGTGCTTTGTCTCCTTGAAAGATGCAATTGAGCTTTAATGGCTTATTTAGGGCAGTGAGTGCTTTTCTGTGTAATGAGCGCTTGGGGGGGGTCAGGTGTGTCGACAGCTTTATAGAACTGGAAATGAAATGATTTAATGGAAATTTAACCCTTTCAACTCCAATTTCTTTAATGTTAATATAACTTCTGCAGCAGAGCTGGTTTTTTGTTGTTGTTTTTTAATTATTTAAGACTTCAGGAAACTTGAAACCTTATGGAAGTAATCTCAAAACTGTCTCAATGCATATAACCAGTAACACCACAATCTCTTACTGAGGGTTTGGTTAAAAATGTCCCACAGAAATCATCTTCTAACATGGAAGTAACTTACTGGATAATCATGTCGCAAGAAGGTCCTGATTTAGTAACTCCTCCGTGTAAACTATGTAAGATGTCTAAGACAGTTGGCTTTGTTAATTACTGAATTTGGATCTCTGAAGATTCAGTATATTTAATGGGGCGGGGGGGGAAGGGATTTAATCACACAATTGTCAGGATGGGTTCATGTAAGTTGTTTTTCTTGATGGTGGTAAGTCATCCAAAGGGTTTGTCTAAAATCAGTGTCATCTTAAACACAAGCCTCATGACAGTGGATTAAGAGATCAGCCCTGAGTATGGGTGTTGTCCATACCAGTTAGCCTGCTGGAGTCGGTAGGAGGTGAAATACTGACTTCACTGATCCCAGTTTGGCAGGATAGCAGCAGACATTGCCTGCAGAAGGGTGTGCGTGTACTTATGTACATACATACAGAGACATTCATGTGTGCCTTCATGCACTGCATTCTCTCCATAGCACATGCACACGCTTATTTGTAAGCTTCTGGAAGTGCACACAGCACCCAGATGTACACTGGACTGCCAGAACTCCTATAATGTATAAAATGCTTACATTCAGATACAGTGTCTGAGAAAAGGCAGGACGATGCAGTAGATGGACTCAAGATGGCAACTGATGGATTATAATTTTAGCCAACATCTTCATCGCTTTTATCCCACTTTCAAAAGGCTACAGGCAGAACGTGTGCAGCCTGACACTAGTGAACAGTTGCTGCAGAGGAACACACTCACTGGGGAGCAAGCGGGGACTTGGCTGTGCTGCCTTGCTAGACATGCTGCAGCTGAAGCTGTCACATCCCCGCTCAGCAACAAACCGCTCTGTCTGCTATGTTTTTGCAGAACTGTGAGAGCATCGGAGGGCCCCATCTACAAAGGTGTCTGCAAATGCTTCTGTCGCTCCAAAGGCCATGGCTTCATTTCCCCCGCAGATGGAGGACCTGACATCTTCGTACACATTTCTGAGTAAGTTGTCCGGGTCACTGAGGAAGCTGGAGCTCCAGTTTGCCTTGATTATGGAAGGCTTGTGACACATCACGTGCCAAGAATGGTTTGTAATCTGTCACCCTTATCTTAGCACAGAGCAGTTCTGTGGATGTTACGGAAAAAGAACAGCATAATCTCTGACTGCCAGTACTATTATAAATCTGTTCAGTTGAGAACTTGTAGATGATCCTGTTAGATCTCTTAGAATAAGCTGTGTGATTTCACCCAAACAAAGAAGCTTGCATTTATGTGAAGCAAATCATCTAGGCCGTACCCTGCTTTAATTTAAAGTTTTCTGACACTGAAAATTCACTTTTTACTTTTGCACTGCTTGTATCATTACTAAAGTAAAGGTTAATTACCTTCACTGTTAAGAAAAGTAATTTGCCTAGCTTCGGTCTCAAGCAGCTTATGGCTAAACTTTCTCTGTTAACAGGTTCATTAGTACCCCCGCTTTTTTTCCTTGAACACAGATTTATCACTTCTGAATATACCTTCTGAAAAATTGAACTTTTCAAGTTCCTCATTTTTTTTCTCCAGTCTAAAACAATCTTTTCTTTTCTAACTGTGCTGCAGGATTTAAATATCACTTAAAAATAATGAATATAAATGTATGGATAGTTTCAGGATACAGAGATAAAAATCTCTTCCACGCTCCTGCTCTGTTTCTCTTTCTATATGTCCCATAATAGCATTAGCCCTTCTAATCCCTAGTCTTCTGCTGAATTGCTTATCTGCTCTGACCTCTGCATCCTCTGCAGTGTGAGAGTTTGGTGCAGTCCCAGATGCAGTCTGTCATCCCCTGGCAGCAGGGTCTGCATTCCTGGCTCCCGGATACATGACTTCATATTTGGTTGCACTGCAGCACATCTGACTGGAACAGGCCCTGCTTGCCAAGGCATCCAGATTGCTCTGTGACCACGCTGTCGTCTTTATTTGTTTGGCTCATCTGCAGCATTTAGTAGACAATTTTATATTTGTTTCCAGATTGAGATGTTCACCAGCATGGAGGCTGAAACTGTTTTCTGCGGGCCTGTATTAAGATCACTGAATGTTTATTTTCCAGTAACCTCTTTTAGATCTGTCACCATGTTTAATCTGCCTATTGCTTACTATGTTGAAGCTGTATAATCCTCGTTTTTTGTTTGGAGTGGTTATCCAGTGGTAAGTCAATAGAAGCCTTACCAAATTATCCAGGTGGCCCCAGTTATCTTTCCTGCTCATGTGGTTAGCATGTGTCCTTTGAGCACGTTGGCCTTCTTCCAATTTTTCTGAAATGTTTACTGCATGATGGACCATTCTGGGTACACGTGCTGCTTCTGCTCTCAATCCCACTCCATTTCACTGTTTCTGTTTAAGACCCCAGCATGTCTCCTATGCTGAGGACCTATATGACTTTTTTATAAAGGTTATTTTTTGACTGCAGTGCTTTCAGTGGCCTGTGTGAGAGGCCCCATCTCACAGGTGGCCCCTCTTGTGGGCTCTGCTACTAACCGTATCAATCCTGGATGCTTTCAAAACGCTTTGACTCTGAGCCATCTCTATACTATATTTAAATGAATATGGCCTGGATGTGGCGTGCCATCTTTCCCCTTTCCTTCACCCAATCGATCTATCCTAAAAACAGTATCGAACAAGTCATTGTGGTTGTAAAGGTTCATGAGCAATCGCACTTCTTGATGTATTTTCAGCATGTTTATTTTGCTGATGTGTGTCGTGTTCTCTGTTTACCCTCACTCGGCCATGCCCTCAGCCTGCCCCTGCAACAAAAAGCTGGAGTAGATAAAGGATGAGGGGGGGAGAGCTGATGCATGGGCAGGGCATGGCAAGCTCCAGCTTCAGCCTAAGCTCTGGCTTCCCAGGTCTCAATTTGGTGTCCTAGCCCTCAGGCCATGCTGCTTCTCTTCAGGTTTAATTGCTTCATTTCAGTGTAATTCTTGTGCTGGTGGAGAACAGCCCGTCTCTGTGTCACGCTGCACAGAGTAGGGCATGCTGCAGTTTTTCTGTAGCACAGCAGATCCCTTAAAACAGAGCAGGGGTCTTCTGTTTACCATAGATGAGAAGATTGGAGGGGACCTCCTCTGCCCTGCCTGCTGCTGGAGGGCGCGTGTGCCTTTCTGGCAGATGCATTTCCCAACCTCCTCTTAACAATTCCGGTGATGGGGTCCACTGCCTCCCTGGTTGATCTCTTCCTCTAAAGAACAGACCTGGTTCTTAATTGTTTCTGATGTTCAACCTCCCTCTCTCCCTTGCTTTATGACCCTTCGCTCCTTCCATCTCCATAGCAGGTGGATGATGTCTTTCCTCTTTAAGCATATAATTAATGCATTCAAAGACTATTTTTCTTGCTCTTTCAGAGATGTTTTAGCAAGGTAAGTTCATATGAATTTTGTAAGATTGAAGGATGCACTTTATGCAAGTCTTCTAGGCTAAATTCTCCTCCTTTGAAGTCAACAGGATTTATTTATTTATTTATTTACATTGAACCAGGACTGGGCCATAATTTTTAGGGTATTCTATATAGGAATAATTGCAGAGCTTAGACTCAAACATAGCTGATGTTTCTGCCTGAACATGTTATTACAAAGTGCTATCATCAAAGTACTGAAGTTTTCAGCACGTTATTATTCTTTAATTACTCTGAGTGTGTCTGAATTAGTTGGAAACAGCTTTTAGTGCTAGAGGGTGATGGTATCACTGTCTTAATTCTGGTGCAAGGTAGCACTGGAAAGATGAATTAATAATGTCTTTCATTTCAGTGGAGTTCACTGTGAGTTAGAAACGTTGCTCTTTACTAATGAGAATTGCTTTTTACAGCAGCATGCTGTAACCATCACCGTGTCTCGGGAAGACTCCAATGACTCTGTGCATAGTGTGGGTTTTGAGATACTGCTTAGGTTTGTCATGCAGTGCTTTTCTAGGTGTTTTCCGAGGTTAAACCTGGATGTGGGATAGACATCAACCTGTTCACTGTCTCAGTGTGTTATAGACATCTACTTGTGAAAAGAAAGAGGATTGTTTCTGCTGAATCAGTTCTTCCTGAAAGCTAGGATTTCAGGAACATGATTACAATGGTCTGCCAGTTTAGATCCAGTAAGATTGTGAAGAACACAGCAGAGGGCTCTATGTTGTGGTGATCAGTGAATGCTCTGAGCATCAGGAGCAGCTGCCAATCTTGCAGGTTAATAAGATTTTAAACATAAAAATTTAATTTGAAAGAATAATTTTTTCCCCCTGAGCTTTGGGAAGCAAGGTTACACTTCAATGGAAATGCCTTCTGTGAAAGGGAATCTCTCTTTCCCATATCTTACAAAAAAAAAAAAAAGGGGGGGGGGGGGAAGCTAATTATACTTAACGTGATGTTTACATTTCCATAAATGAATGAGTGTTAGCCTAAAAATAAATTCAAGCATGTGTGGCATGTGGCATTCGAACTCTCGCTCCTTCATTTGGCGTTGCAAAATTTTCAGTTTCGGTATCTGCTGGAGTTCAAGGTGAGTACTGTGCTTCTGTTGTGTGGGTGTGGTTTATGAATGGAGTCTGCAGCAAAGCTGTGTTACTGGGGAGCTGGATTTATCGGGTATGGGGAAATACAGCCTAAAAAAGTCAGTTTAGAAAGCAATTATTGAAGGGGTTTTGTCAGTGTGGCTTTGTCTGGGTTAACAGATAGCTCTGAGGAGTGGAGAGAAGAATTGTGTTACTAAAACCCAACCCAGACGCTGTGTTGGGCTGGTTCCCCTTTGAACTGAAGAGGTGCAGCTACACAGAAGTGAACGGTGAGCCAGGGCAGCCTGCAGTTCTCTCGAAATGCCGATGTCTGCGGGGGGCAGGTGGTGGCATTTCCTTCCAAGCCTTCCTCCTGTGGCAGATAGTGAGGTGTGGTGGCAGCTCTGGTGACAGTCACTGCAGGCGGTGGCACTTCCCTGACAGCACTCGTGGCACCTCTGCAGGCTGGTCTGGAGGTCAAGCATCTGTGGCTGGAAGTGCACCACAACAGCAGCGCTGGCGGTGCTCCGATGGGCAGATTGCAGCCAGCTCTCGCGTACCAATCCACACAGCTGCTCCTCTGCACGTCCTGGGGCTGGTGCCGTGCTGGCAGCGTCCTGCCCCTGCCAGCCAGCTGAAGGAGCAAGCCCCAGGCTCATTGGTGCTTCCTGTGCTATGTGCATGGCGAGTGCTGCTTCCTTGCACTTGCTGGAAGAACTTCTCAAGTTGGTACAAAGGGTTGTTCTAGGGAAATGTGGGATTTTTTTGGTTTTATCGTGCTCAGTTTAGTACTATGCCCATCTCCAGAACAGAAAACAAAATGTGCCTGCTAGTAGTGGATGTAAAACCCCAGCTGGCAGCATGGGGATGCAGCAGTCACTGAGATTGTCATTCAAGATAACAGCGCTGGAAGCAAAGGAAAATGAGTTCACCTGGTATAAATTTTTTTGGTAAACCCTTTAGTAAATTTTAAAATAATGTACATGTTAATCTTAAGGGTCTTCTCCAGCCTCTCTGATGCTGTGCCCCACTGTCACTGATCTGACGGTGGTATTGTAGTGCCAGTGCTGAGAACTGTACCATCCTCAACACCTCGCCTCCTCTGCTGGTGTTTCATGGCTGCAGTAACTCAGCTCTCACAACTACTTCATGTTTTGACCATCACTGGAATGTAACCACCCCTGTGGCTTCAGTTTCACTCTTCATACACTTCCTGCAGAGGTGGCATGTTTCTGGAGAGCGGGCTGGGGAATCCCCTGGGTGGTGGCTCTCAAGGTTCCCCGCAGCTTGTGCACCTTGGGGTTGGGCTGCGGGGTGGAGAGGGGCGAGTTGGAGGTGCCTGTCACAGTAGGTCAGATGATGTTCTTCTGGGCAGCACACAGGAACTGCACACATCTGCTTCCCCAGTGTGTTTGGGGGTGAGCACGTGCAGGAGTCTCGTTTACCCTCGGGGCCTTCGCATTAGGCTGGGATTTGGCTTGGAGCCTGCGTACCTGCAAAGGCAAGGCAAGGAGACAGCAGCAGAGAGCAGCGAGGAATTAATGACCACGCTTTTTAAAAAAGGAGTTTCATTTGAAAAAGTGGCTGACTTCTTGGAACAGGAGAAAAAAAAACACGTGCAGTGCTTGTGGGTTTTCTGCAGTTTGCTGGAGCTTGGCTCTGAAGGGGAAAATGCTGCATTGCAGAGAGGCCTTCAGGGTGCCCTTCAGGCCACTTTCCTGACCCCATGTCTAATGATGGCTTTGTAGAATTGGCGCTGTACCTCCCCCAGGGCTTTGCTGCACAGCACCTTTGGGTCCCTGGAGAGAGGCAGCGTTTGCTGTGCTTTGCTCACACGGTGTGCTGTGACCTCGGGAGAATATGCTCCTAGGGCCCGCAACTCGGGAGTACTGGGGGAAAAAACAAGCACAGAAATGGTCTCCCAGCGGGATCCCAGGTGGAGATACGGTCCTGTTCTGCTGCATTTGGTTTCTGGCTGTGCTGGAGCCATGCTATCAGCAGCGTCTTCCTGCAGGGAGGAACCCAGCTGTGTCCTGGCCACTGTCCCACCGCATCGCAGAGCCTGGCTGTCGGAGCTGCCCACACCCATGGAGGCGTCTTATCGCACTGCTTGCTTTCCTCTGACTTGCCGCCAGCTCGCTGTGTTTAATGCACAACATCAATGCTGACATCTTCATGCTGCTGCTCTCCTAGTGGGGCGTAACAGTACGGATTGGAAATTAACTGGTAATTAGAAACAAACCCAGAGCTGAATGAGAGCTGAGGGAGCAGACCCGTCCAGCCCCTGTTTCTTTCCTGGGAACCAGCAGCGGCTTCTGCTGGCTGCAGGCAGCTGTTCTGGGGCTGCTGGGAAGCCGAACCTGAGCTTTCAGGTTTCCTTCCAAGTACTCAAGGCACTCGATGACTTGCCTGCTTTGAGCACACTTCCTTCCTGATGTGCTCCCCTCCTGGTGCCGTGCTGCCACTGTTGAAGTGCCTGAAAGCAGTAACTTGTTTGCTGCAGCACAGCAGCTCTTGCTTGGGAGGAGTTTGGATGTTAAAAAAACACGGGCAACCTTTTCCTTAGGGTTCCCATCCACCCCCAGGTTGGCTCAGGAAACTTGCATGCTGCAAGGAATGCCAGCTTGCTGCGGCCACAGTTGTAGCACAGCCTTTCCAGAACCTCCACCTGAGTGATGAAAGCCCTGACAGGGAAAGCTGAGACTTACACTGCCTGCAGGCTGGGCAGTGCAGGAGGCCGTAGGTGCCCAAGGATGGAGCCTCTGGTTAGTGAGCACAGAAGACGACTGCATCCAGAAGCCAAAGCCCTGGTTAAACGGGAGGTATTGCTGTGACAGGATCCAAGCTGGATGCTCGGAGGAACAGGCATTTTCTGTACATCTGAGTCCTGGTGGGCCTCTTTGGAAAGCTCTGCCTGTTGCGATCACCACTTCCTTCTTAGTGCCTGGTGGGCTGCTTGGTGTTGAACTGGCTGCTGAGTGGGCATGGAGGTGTAACTGTCCCCAAGCATGGATTCAAAAACCATGACTGGAGATCTGAGTGGGGAGATGTGGCAGCACCTGGGAACATCTCTGCAGTGGGCCAGATCCCCCAGAGACCAGGACAATCCTATAGGTGAGACCTTGGTTGTTTACAGCTGGGATTCCTCGGTGCTTGGACCTCTTTCACACTTGTCTGTCCCAGCTATGAGTGTGACTGGTGGGTGAGAGGCAGCCGTGCTCCTGGTTTGCCTGCCTGCTGCCTCCTTAAAGTCATTGCTGGCATCTTTGATACCTGCCGAGACTGCACGGGAGGGCATTCAGGATCAGTAACTCAGGATGGTTCACTTCTGTTTGGGTCTGCTGTTTAGTAAAAACACAAGAGGTCTGGGAGGCATGCTGAGGAGCGAAATGAGCTTTGAGAAGCCGCCAAAATAACGCAGCCCGTCGGTCCGTGGGAGCTGGCTGCGTGGTGTGAGCTGTGGCAGCCTTGTTGACCAACACGGCTCTGAATTCCCTGAAAACTTGTGCTCGAAAATGTTTCCATTTGACTTCGTCTTTGTCCCAGAGGGTTTAACTAGTGCCTTGGAATATGAATAACAGCTGTGAGGAGGAAGAGCTAGAACATTTCTTATTTAGGTAATTTCCTAATAACCTCCCAGCTCCCTAAAAATAGCGCAAGATAAAAATGCTCCACCGCACTGAGCTGGGAAATGGGAGTTGCTGGATAATCTAAAGCTTGCTGTATTGTGTCTCTCTCTGACACAAGCATCAGGAAAACATTTCACATTTTTAGCTTAATTTATCAAAGTGTCTTAAAGTTCCTGGATACATCAGTAGGCATTAGTTTGAATAGGAACATGCGTACAAGTCTCCTAATGCATTTGTCTTTAGATCAACATTAAATAGAGTAAAAATAATTACATGGATATAAAACATGTATTTGTAGAAAAGATATAAAATATTTCATCAACATATAACATCAAGAAGTCCATGTTTAATTTCTTCGAACTTGTCTGGGTAACTTACATTGTGTACAGAGCAGCTGCTGCAGACAGAATCTGTTCCAAGATCTCTGTGTACGTTCTCCAATCTCCCCCAGTTCGTTACCTCCCAGCACTTAAGGCAATTGCTTCCTGATGGAGGATCTTCCTGCAGCTCTGCCATCCAGTGTGGAGCTCTGCCATCTCATCAGCTTTCAAGTGCCATTACAGTGTTCTTTCTTGACACCACCAAAAACACTGCGTGATCTGGATGCTGTTCGTTCCTGCTTCTAAGCATCACTTAGCGATACTGCTGCTGGAGCCAGCCTGCATGTACCCAGTACCACTGTTCCAGAGGCAGCATTTGGTGAGCAAACACTGTGCTCTTACACTGTTCACAAACAGGTGTAATCAGGCTGCAAACTGAGACTTTTGTCCTCTTGCTTTTCACATGCACTGGGGACAATGAGTTAATCGTGTATTTGGTAGGCACCAAGAGTAACGAGTAGCCAGAAGGCTGCAGGAAAAAAAAAAAAGGATATCTGATCTGTGGGAGACAGGCTTAAAGACTGAAAACAGAGTATGAAATTAAAGCTCCTTGTGTGGCCACAGCCTACTCACATAGCTGTGCAAAGGACAGTCCTGGTCTTGATCAGGTCAAGCAAAAAAAGAGACAAACTAGGGGATGAGAAAAAGGAGTGTTGGGATGGAATGGGGGTTTTATCACAAGCTTCAGTCTCTTGTAGTGTCAGTTTGAATAAGGTAAGAAACCAAGAAAGGATCTGATGCTGTCAGAATACATGTAATGCATAATCTTGTAAGAAGTGCTTTCTAGTGGAGAAAAGTGTATTTTTCAGGGTAATCCTTAGGGCTGTGCATTTTTCAGGGCTAATGTGACCTCACAGGTGAAAGGAACAGCAGTAATTAACCTCATGATTCAAGCTTAAGAATCTTGGGTCAGAAACTTGCCTTTTTTTTTTTTTTTAATGAGTTAATGCGCTTTTTATTTTCTGTGCAGACGAGGTACAGTAGATGATACTCCAGCCACTGGTCTAACAACTGCCGAGGGATGCGGTGGCTCTCAGTGACAGCTGAGAGCACAGCCTCTAGTCTGGCTTGGTCCCATTGCTTCTCCTCTCCCTGACTGCAGCCTGTTGTACGTCAGGCATACCACTGCTGTGTGCGTACCAATTTGCTTGTTCTTATTTTCATGGAAAAAACAGCACCACTTTGGTTACCAGGGCACCTGCAACCCCTTTCTTACCAGAGCTCATCCTGGTATAAATTCATATTTCAATTTCAAGCCAAACACATCCCAACAAAAGCCACATCACTTTTAGCTCTTGAGCTGTACTCCTTCCTCACTTGAATATTCAAGTGATATCTAATTGCTTTTTGTTTTTTTTTTTCAGGAGCTTAAAACACTGTCCTTATGTATGGGTATGTCTCTGGCGCTTCAACAGACAGCGTGACTCCACTTTCCTTCTCGCTTAGCCCCACCTACTAATACCTTTTGCAGTTTTCAAATGTTTATATTGCTAACTGCATCTCATCCTGTTTTACAGGAGCTTTTAGAGAACATGTAAGGTTCCTGTTTGTGAAAAAGGCTTTTCAGCCAAACTTCAGATCTTTTCCTGGGCAGGGCATCCGTTTTGTTTGGTTCCTGCAAAGCAGTGACTTCCGAGCTCGCTGCTTGCTCTGCGTGTTCATCCTCTGTGCAGGAATCAAAAGTGAGGCTCGGGGTTGTGGGGCGGGCAGCCATAACATCAAGAGGAGACGCTGCTTTAGCTCCAGCTTCAAGTAACAGCTCTGCCTCTGCTCCCTGAAATCCTGTCTGCAGATGGTCCCGCTGCTCGAGGCCAGATGAAGAAACACGTTTCGTTACAATTTGTTCCAGTGGCTCAGCTGCACTTGAGTCAATGCAGACTTTCTGCATCGGCTCGTATTGTCTACACTCATTACATCTGAGCTGGGAGATGGTTCTGTTCACTGTTTTTTGCTAGTCCGGTGTCTTTTTGTGTAGATAATGCTTTTGTGTGGTAGTGTCTTCCACCAAAAAATGTTACCTTGCTCAGGTGGGACTGCTGCCCTACGTGGGGTTGTGTTGTGTGTTACTGCTCGTGGCAGTGTGTTTTTAGCTCAAATAACAGCAGTCCTTTGGTTTGGGGGACTGAGGGTTCATTCATCTGTATGCATGAGCACTGCAGCAGCATGATGCACATGTAGCTGATGCTCATGAGTTACTGCACTCAGAACAATCAAGTGTTCATTTGCACTTTATTTTTCTCTAGTGTTTGTGTTCTGTTTGTGGTGGTGGTGTCCTGGTCCCTGCCTTTGATGCCTAATTTGTCTGTCACAGGGGTGCAGGATGGCTGGGCAGTTCTGCCTGCACTGGGTTGGCTCCTTGTCCCCAGGGTATTCCCATGCTACTCGCAGGGCTTCAGGCTGCTGCCATCAATGCTAGGCTTTCAGGTACCAATTAATACAATCTGTCAGGAACGTGCTCTCCCTCACCGAACTCTTAGTTTGTGTTTTAGCTGTGCTAACGCGGAGCAGCAGCAGGACGCTCAGCCTCTGACACAGGACAGTCCTTGACCTCATCTGTGGCAGAAACTGTCTCAAAGGTCCTGCCAGGACTTCAAGGCCAGCTTAGACACTGGGGCACATTTCTGTCTTGCTCTGGAGTGCAGCCCATGGCTTTATTGCCTTTTTGCTGCTTTGCAGTGATCAGTACTTGAGAAAGCATAAAAGAACCGCGTGGCAATGGGGCGTTGCCTTACCAGGATCAAACCTACTGGTTCATTCAAGAGATTCAGGTGGGAGATATTGTCATTTCTCTACATGGAATTCCAGTTTTAGTCAGGGCTTGACCCTCTCCTGCATCTCTTCTTGAGGTTTCGTGTCCACTTCTCCAGCTGTTAGACAGTACAAGAAACCTCTTCCCATCCTTGCATGGAATCCTTTCATTCAAAGTCAGGGCTAAGCATGGTGGCAAAATCCTTTGGCAGTAAGAAAGGTTAATGAACCTCTGCTCCGAAAAGGATAGTCAGTACTGGGTGTGCGAATCCTTTACAGCTAAAAGAAATATCAGACCTGTTAGAAATGGGGTGAGGGTTATAGATAAAGACAATAACTGAAGGAGATGGACACAGCAAGAATCTAGAGGTGGGAGCTCGACCATGGTGTGTGCAGTGTGACGCAGGGCTGGGCTGAAGGCTGGCCAGGGGACTTTGGAAGTAAATAAAGGTCAGCCAGATCAGCCTTTGTGGCAAGGAAAGGGTTGTCGGGACTGATGAAGGAGGATTTATCTTGGGTTTTTGGTAAATATTTTTTCTGCCTGCAATTTACTGCCATTTTCCCAGGCACCACTCTGAAGAGTTCAGCTTAGGACGTGCCCTCCTGGGTCTGATTCCTGCAATCTGGAGGTTAGTCCAGGGAGATAGGATCTGAGGAACATGTTTCAAAGCACAGGCCTTGGGAATGCCTTTAACTTCTGCAGCTGCAGTGACAGAAGCATTTACAGGGTAAAATTCCTGGGTGCTGTGAACATGCCCTCAGTGAAGGCAAATAACAAACACAACAGTCCGGTCCTGACCTAGAAGACCTCTTTTTTCTTCTCCCTTTCTCTGGACTACCCCCCATCCCTCTCAAAAAAGTACACAAGCAAGTCATGTGCACAAGGCATCCAGATTTTATATTTAGCATGTTATCTGTTCACCTGGCCTGTTCTAGCTACAGACGGTATGCGGTGCTGCTGTGAGATGCTGAAAAGCCTCTAAACAAAAAGAAATCAAGAGCCTGTGTTGTCAGAGAAGGGAATCCTGAGCACAGGCTTGTGTAGGTATATTTAAAGGAGGGTGAGGTAGCATCCTGTCAAAGGATTGTGAAAATGTGGTTTTGGAAGGCATCTCTCCATGTCTGCAGTGGCACATGCTGGGATTTTTATTAAAAAGCTCTGATCTTGAACAGGGAGGTGAGGAAGGCCGTTACCCTCCGCGGTGCTGTCTCCTCAGTACGTGACTCTAGGTAGAAGGTGCCAGCCTTTCTGTCACTTCCCACTGTTTCCAGATAAGATTCAAATGCAGTGACAAATGCAGAGTGCGAGGTGTCCAGTACCCCACCTCCTCCAGTACCCCACCTCATCACACTGGGAGAGGATTGGTAGAAATGGGCGACTGGCTGCTGGAGGAGAGCTTTTTTGGTGGAACACATCAGGGCTACAGAACTAATTTAATTATTCATTTATTTCCCAGCAAGTGATTTTAAGTCATTTGACGCTGTTGTACTTGGGCTTGCTTTATTTTTTTTAAATGCCCCAGGCAAACCACATGTGATGGGGGAGTAACCTAAAGATAAAATCAGTGACTACAGTTGAACAATCTTTCTTTAAAAAGGAGGAGGGGGGAAAAAACAAAACAAAACGTTATAACCTTAAGAAAGGGTGGGGGACCAACTTCCTATAGTTTAAAAAAAAACAAAAAAAACAAACCAAACCAAAACAAAAAAAACAGAACACACACACACACACACACACAAAAACAAAACAACACAAAAACAACAAAAAACACAGATCCCAAAACAAAGCACTGAAGTGTCAGCCCTGCCCCCTAGTGCTGCCAATGAGTAAGAGGTTATAGGAATGTGTGAAGGTGTGAGGTTCATAGTATTGTTCAAAGTTGGGTCCAGTGGATTATTTTTTTTTTAAGTCATATTAGAGGTTGTATGTAAAGTTGTTTATTATTTTCTAATCTGGTGTTGTTTGCAGAAATTTCATAGGATTTTACTGTGAGACAACCAAAATCAACCTCAGCTTTGATGACTGAGGGGTTCTATTAAAACAAACAGAAAAGCTGAAGTATCTTAAGCACATACAGCATTTGTGGTGATAAAACTTTAAGTAAGCGGGTGAGTTATGATTAACTGAAGCTTTCTTCCCACAGCATTGAAGGCGAGTACGTTCCCGTGGCAGGCGACGAGGTCACCTACAAGGTGTGCACCATTCCTCCAAAGAACGAGAAGCTTCAGGCCGTGGAGGTCGTGATTACCCACCTCGCCCCAGGAACCAAGCACGAGACCTGGTCAGGGCACGTCATCAGCTCCTGAAGGCGTCCCAGAGGCAGCGCCGCTGCTGCGGACACTGCCTGTGTGGGTCACTGCTCGACAACTGGCTGCAGGGAACCTGACCTAAGAATAGTCTAGGTACTGTGCGGGAGGAAATACTGCATTGTCAACAGCAGCAGCAGCAGGCCAAAATTACCATATTTACAGCAGGCCTGATTTTAAAATGAAAAAAAAAAAGGCAATCCAGATGGTAATGAAATGAAAAATATATATATTAATGTGTTCATAAAAATGTATTTTAAAGAGATTTAGTTTATGTGCTTTGAGGGGGGTGGATTTATTTTTTCCTTTATCTTGTGAACCAATTCTAGTGAATCCCCAGGGTAGTCAGGGAGAGGTTTGAAGGAGAGCTCTTGCAGCACGCAGCCACAGCAGAGGTGCAGGTCCAAGGCCCCATGGGTGCGTGAGCACCGTAATCCTTTGAGCTGCTCTTCTGCAAGTGTTAGAGCATGCTTACTGCTGCAGCAGAGCTCGAATGCCTTGGCTTTAGAGTGAGCAAGTTGTTCCTTGCTGTCAGTTGTTTTCCTGATGGAGGGAAGCTCACAAACAGAGCAGCTGCTGCATGGTGGAGAATCTCCATCTGGTGGTTATGTGCTCTTGGCCATGGCTGGGTGCCCTTCAGGTGCACTGTTTGCATATGATCTGTCTTCATAGGTGTGGAATTTTGTGTGTTTTTTTTTTTTTTTTTAAAAAGCCTGGATTGTTTGTGAATTTACTTTGGTGCCTTGATGGTTGATTAACCTGATTTTATAGGCCAGTATTAAAAAAAAATTTGAAAAAAAAAAAAAAAAATTGCTTTAAGGTAAGTGGTAGAAAGCTGTAGCGTAGCTTTGTAGCCTCTGGGTGTATCTGAATTTATACAAATCTGAAGCTTACCTTCTTGATTGCATATAAATGTCTGCTAGGGTTTTTCACTCGACAGACAAAATAACTGTACTTCTGCAAAGCAAGTTATATGATTCTATGATACGCTGTTTAGCTCAGTGTATACTGTGCAAGTTACTTAACAGGCTCAGCTGCCTGGGCAACGTAGATTCTGCAGCCGTGTTTCCTTGGAAGACTTGCTTGGTATGATGTGATATGGTCACCCTTGCCCTGATGCTCTGCCTGCAAGATTTCCTGTAGTTGATATGCAACTATACTGCTCCCATTTGCCTTCCATACCTTTTTCCAAATGAAGCATCTTTCCCTTTTGTTTCCTACCAGTGGATTTTTATTGACTTTGCAAATAATAATAATAAAAAAAAAAGAATAAAAATAGAAAAAGATGGCATGCTACTCTTCTGTCAGTTACATGACAGCATCACTTCAGTTGCCTCTTTGCAGTTTTAACAATAGGCACTTGCTGTCATGAAATGTCTCAAGATTCTTTACCCGGAAGATAAGCTGTTCCAAGGGCTGACCTTGGAGCGCTCAGCTCCATGAAGGTTAGTAGCTGCTGTGATGGCTTGGTTTACTTTAAGCTGTGCCTCTATTACACTGTAGTGTATACTAAGGCTGAGCCTGCAGTGCTGTTTTATTTGTTTTGTTTTGTTTTCCGACAACATGATTAACTAATGGTGGGTTTAACACTAACTTGTGGAATATCACACATTGCTTCCTTTACAATAAATGCAACCATTATAATGCTTTAATATATGTCTTCAGTCTGCTCTCTGCTTAATCTGTATTGAGGACAATTAGCATTAAAGACAGAGGAGGTGCCAGCACATGCAGACTGGTATGATCAGGTGTGTTACCAGAAGCGTTAGGGAGGAAGTTAGCAAGTTTTCTGGCTGTGTAATCTATTATCCTATAATATACACTACTATTTCTGCAAATACATCTTTATATAGTATTTAATATTAGCTATTATTTGTATTAGCATACATTAGAGCCTGGCTGCATTGACTGAACCCTGGGGGATCAAGGCTAGAACACTGCAGAAGGTGCTCCCAAAACAAAGCAGTCAGCAGCCAAAAATGCTGCAGCAAAGCTTTAGACAGCTTTCAGGGGCTGGGACCCAAGAAGCTGCTGCCAAAAGTGGGAGGGATTGTGCATGTCCTAGTGCTATAAGCTCACACTAGAGAAAGCACACTAGAAGCAAGGGACTATGGATTTTTTTTTTCCTCCTCCTGAGTGATAGATTGGTAGGTAAGTAACCTTACCTACTGGCAATGGCTGCACAGGACTAGCAAGGTAACTGCTATGAGGGCATGTGCACACAGACGATCATAATTGAGGTAGAAAACAAAGATGGTGTTGGTCCTGCACAGTGTTTTGCACAGGTTTTTGCTACTATAAGGAACAACGGTGAAGTGACCCAATAATTAATTGCATCACAGTTGGGTACATACAAAGCAGCAAATAGACTCTGGTCCTCTTTTAAGTCTCTTCTTGCACTACAACTAGGTCTGGTCCAGCATCTGCTTCCATTAAAATGGTTGAGGCTGAATTACCCTAGGGAAGTATGCATGTGAAAAGTGTGTTAGAAGGCTAGGTGTTTTCTGAGGAGGGCATCACACATTCCCTTTCTCATCCCTGTGGGGATTTTATTTTGTACACTTTTTTTTTTTAACTGTTCAGTATCATGCAAACCTGACATGCAAAGGATCTGATTTAGTCATTTAATTGTACAGACAAGCAATATACAACAGATCTGCTTAAAATATTTTATTTGCCAAAATGACAAATTGTTAATTTTTTTCCATGATAAAAAGATTTTTATTCTCCTTTTCTAAATCAAACTGTTCACACAAGAGATTACTTTCCTAATTCCAGATGAGAAAAGTGGTATTAACAGTTACACTGATTGTCATACTTCAATTTGAATTTTAATTGAAACATCTTATATGTCATTTATTTTATCGTAGCACTAAAAATCTCATCTACTCATAAAGTCTCCCAGGAAAATCAGAAATGTAATTAGTGAGAAAACTGTATTTTGCTACTGTGCTCAAGTTGCTTTAGTGATAATTGTGTTTTTTTTCTCTCTACTGCAGAATTAAAAACATCTGCAAAAAGTATAGGTACCGTTAACCATGCTGTGCCTTGGTACGGCAAGCTGCTGTCCTGAGGAGGTAACTAGCCCCGGCTAGTCCCGTGGGAGTAGACTCAGCACGCCGTCTGACCAGAATATGTATGAGGTCAGAGACTTCTGGCTCAGTTCTGCCTTTCCAGCCCCAGAAAAAAAAACCCAAGCCTATCTTTTACTCATTGTCCAGTTTTAAACAAGAAAATCCTAAGTGTCTTATAATTCATGTTTTCATAGCACAAGGAAATATTTAAAAATAAATCAAAACGTTTGTTTTCTTGAATAGCAGCTTTAAAGACAAAACTAGGTATAATGCCTTATGGGCTAATTTTAAGGCTATTAATTGACACCAGACAGATTACTTTGGGAGAGGGGACGGAGTGAAAGTGTAATTAATTAGCTAAGGATTTTTAGTTTTTTCCCTTTTTTTTTTTTTTTTTTTTAAACCAAAGTGATGAAAAATAGAACGCCACGGTTCTTCCTTTCCCCCTGCACAGATGTATAAAGCATTTTATACTGCCAAGAGTATGTCAGACAATGCATTAACATAAAGGTTTATCATCTTTTCATGTCTTAGACTCCTGTAACATTAAGCACAAAAGCAGCAAAGAGTCAATTTCTGCTATTCCTAAGCATAGTGTCCTCGCTTGCAGTCCAAGCTAGTAGTTGGTCCATGCCTGTGGAGACTGTGCTGATGCTAGTGTAGGTGCACGTTACTCTTACCAGAAATACCGAGTTGTTTAAATGAAATTAGTTACCGTTCCCAAAGTAACACTTCACAGGAAAACACATGAGACACAATAAACCCTTTTGGCCTAACTGGAACAAAATCAAATAAAAAGAATAAAATCACAACTAACCAAAAAGTATTTTTTCCAATGGAAACCATGAAAGGATGGTCCTAAATGAGCTGTACTGTACTCTAACAGGTTGGAAAGGTTCGCTTCAGTTAAAACACTTCCCTTTGGACCTGCAAAGCACTTGTTATTTATGACCAGTTGTGAAAAACATATTATAAAATTAAGATGTTTTGAGTTATTAAGCTGTCTTAACCGTTTTGTAAGCATGAAGTCTAAAAGAAAGTCTTTTACTTAAAAAATAGCTCTTCACAGATTCTTCTTGTATCCTGTGGGGATGTGACACTGTGGCCTTGTGTCCTGGAGTCTGTGAAAATTTCATAGTCATTCCCTCCCTGAAAAGAGAAAAGGAAAAAAGTAGAAGAGTTTTTAACATTACTTAGCTTAACATATACACAGCCTTAGGGTGGAACAGGAGCATATAAAGACAATGCTGAAAAGACTGAATCACATGCCGACTTAAAAGCTTTGCTAATGAATGACAATGAGGACACCTTTAAAATAGCTACCTTAAACAAACTGAAACGTTAATCAAACTGAAATGTAGGTCTGATTTAACTAGTGCCTGGTACTAAAGCAGTCAGGTTACTGCTGCAGTACTCTGATCCTGCTAGCTCTGCAGGGGCCGCTACATTTGGAACCGGTTACTGGGGAGAGGATGCTGATGAAAGAATCAGTCTTGCCTAACTTAGCAAGCACTCAGCAGTAGCCCGATTTCTTTTTGGAAACATAAGAGCAAGTAGCATAACTAAACAATTTGCAGGAAAATTTTATTTGAGGTTTCAAACAACAAAAAAGAAGATCCCTTCAGGTCAATTTCCAAAAGAGATGGCCATTCTTGTAAATTGAGGGCCAGAAGTCTTACCTGAGATATCATCTTCCAGAAAGCTTTAAAAACAAACTGCAAACCACCATTTTGTTATTTTTTTTTTTTTTTTGCATAACATGTTTATACCACTGCTGTGCTGAAACTTCTGCAGAACATCACAAACACCTGCATGAGAACTTCCTTATCCACACATTAGAGTTGGCAGTGAAAGAGTAGAACTCGCAGTCTAAGTTTAGCCAGGGTTTTAGTTTTGTATAGCAAACCAGTATCAACTTTTAAAAATTGTTTTAAAATTGTTTACTTATCCAGGTGTAAAGCTTGTTCCAGAACAGATATTTATAACTTACTTGCATTATCCTCTTCCTTCCAGCTTGCTTTAGTTCCTTTTTAGCTACATGACTGTTAACATTGTTGATCCTTTGCTACTGCAGCAGCTTGGCCTTGCTAGCTACTGCTCTGATGTGGCATTTGTAACTGGCTTCTAGTCACAGGAGAGTGACGGAAGGCTCTTTCACAGCTGGCTGAGGTGCTGCCAAAGGTGCTACCACCTGCGTGAGCAGAGATCCCCGAGAGCAGCAGCTTCATGCTACCGGAAGCGGTATCTAATTTTTGTACATTGCTTGCCACACTGCTGCATAGTGAGAAAACAGCAACTCCTGCTACTTCACAACTGAAAATGCTGCACTGGCAATTATAGAGCTTAGGGGCAGCTGATTTTAAACCCTACACCAGAGGGAAAGCTGATTACTTTTGCAGCTGGTGTCAAGTGGGGCGGGACGACTTAATACAAAGCCTGTATTTTACTTATGAAAACTTGGCTTTTCTAACTTTATAAAACTATGACATTCTTTGTAACTTATAAAATTGTAAGTTCGTACAGAACTAATCCTTTTCTTGTGCAGCTTAGCCTGACACCATCCTTTGGCCATGTGCAGGCAGCCTGAATTTCATCCAAGTCCTTGTGCTTGCTACCACCCTTTGCTATATCTAGTCAGTTCTCTGCCCAGTATTTTCAAAAGCCTGTGAAACAGCCTATTGTGTACCTCTCTCAGGGATTAGATGCAAGTTCAGTTTCTCAACAGGGGACTGATAAAGTGGTTAGCAAAGATACCATATGAAATTAAATGGAAAATAAATGTTCAATAATCACCAGCCAAGAAAAAACATCCATCTACAGCAATCAAATAGGAGTATCAGTTTTCAATGGTCAAGTCATCTGTGCTTTCTAATGTAATTACAGAAGCACAATTTAAAAACATATTCCAGTACTAACTCTGTTAAGCACACTCTGCTCACTTCAGAAAACATGAAAAATCTATGCTCGTAGCTATCTCCCAGCATTATGCTGACCAGTACTGCGCAGCCAGTTAAGCACAGGCCCACGTTTACATACATATTCTGAATTCAGTTCTTGTCAGGCGTAAGGCAAGTGATTAGAACCTACAGTCCTTGCAGTTTAAAATAGCTTCTCTGAAATGCATATACAAAACAATATACTCACTGGCATAGTCTTATCTCCAAAGAAATAAATTGTCTCGTATCCGTCTTTGGCGATGATTCCTAAGCAGTACCTCTTATCCCAGCCATCTGGGAACACATCGAAGCTTATCTGGCCTCCTAGGATAGACATGAACCAAGCAATCTTTATTATAAGAACACAGTTGTTAGGAGACAGTGAGGAAGAACAAAACTGAATAACATTTTTAGTAGAAGAAACTTTACAGAAATGCTACGAGACCCTGGAATTTTCATAAAGTATTTTATAGAAGTCTTGGCAACTTCTCAAACACCATTGACTTCTCTAGAACAAACTGAGTTTTTCTTTTTTAATTATTTTAAAGTTACATTTAATCTTTTGACTTTTGGAAGGAAACCACATGACTAAATACAGCCATTGCTTACCATACAGTGTCTTCATCTTGTAACTACTGAGAAATAAATGTGTTCAGTGTCCGAATCAGAGAGATTGCTTCATACTGAGATTTTTCTGTCTCTGTGCAAAAGCTTTTTAAGGCTTTCAAAATAGGAAAAGGAGGAACTCAACCTAACAGGTCACTGACTATCAGGGCAACATTTTTTACTTTACTACTACCAATGCTGCACTGAGATTAGATCTTAGATTTTCTTTTTGCAATGTCAAGGACTAGGACAAAATGTCCCAGTTCCAAATCTATGGACTTTATCAATATATAAGCGTATTTCCCCATTGAAGTGAGTGTCAAAAAGGTATTTACAGCATGCTTTAGGAGAGCAGTTCACTTCTGCATTAGTGATTTAACACTATATCAATAATGTCACCCATATGTCTTTTATTGATTTGAAAAAATGATTTAAAAAAGTGAAAGGCAAAATTTTTGTAATATAGTAGGGGGGAAAGGGAAAAAAGAAGAAATATAGGAAAATTAAGTCCACCTTATTATCACTTTTTTTTTTTTTTGTTTGCACTTGCTTTTGGATTTTTTTCCTCTCCTTCCTCCCACTCAACGCAGCTATAGAACTAAAGAACCACGGACTACTGAAATAGTACCGATGTATTTCTGATCAAAATTGATGAGCAACGCATTTAAAAATGAGCAGAATCTGTTACACAACTAACATTGAAAGATAACAAATTGATGACAGGCAATGACGTTCTTTGTTGGTTTCACTTAAAATGCACCAAATGAAAACCTAAAAGTAAAAAAAAGCTGTACTGCATGCAGTGAGGGGATGTGATTTGTTTTAAATGAAATTTAAATGAAATGGTTTTCAATTAAATTATTTCAAATGTGATACCTATAGAAAATGTGAGGCCTTTTCCTGCAAATTCTCTTCGTAAATCAGCTACAAATTTCTCTCTTATATGTTCCTTCTGTTTAAAAAAAAAAAGGGGGAGGGGAAAAAAAACATCAGCTATGTGTCGTGTTAACTCAGGAATAAAAAGACAATCAAAAAAAACCAAACCCACCCTCAAAATACCCAAAGCTCCGGGTATCAGGACTAGTGTGACAGAGCTACATTCTGTTATTACTGAAAGCGTGCTGAGAGTATTTCCATTTTAATCTGTTACCAGCTTGTATAAAATAAGAGCAAAACTTGACATACATGCTGTGATATTTGCATTTTTATCTGAAAATCTTAGGATGCTAAGGAGGTATGCCTCATCTCCCAGCAGAGTTCAGTTTTGCAGATGGGGTGACAGGCACAGGGAGAATGGTGCTAATCTTCTGACACCGTGTATTTCAAAAGGGTATTTTCAGAATGCCTCGGGCTCTGTTAACCCAGTCACAGGCAATCACTGCTTTTAAGGAGGTAGATTTCAGTTTTTGTATCACATCAGAAGCAGTTGTTACGGTGTATCAGGGAACAGAACTCTGATACCATGGCTCAGATTCATTTTGACCTCCCACATTTAGCTGTGTACAAAGGAAAATAAATGAGAGCACATAGTTTGATCTTGATTTTTAAGTTCTGCTTTAAAAGGCTTGGAGAGTTGAGAAGAAAAGGAGAAAAGGAATAGTTTTATTGACTTGAGTGGATGGAGGCTGCATATACTACAGAGTGCTGCAGTTAAGTACAGTTTTGTCTATGACAGGGTTTTTCAGGAACACGTATGTGGAGGTAGGATATTCAGTACCCTGGACATAGGGTTAAAAGAAACATGAGCCAAGCCCACCTCTTCTGTAAGTCATCTCAGTTAACTATTGCAACAAAAAACTAACTACTGTATATATTTTCTGAAGTCTGGAGAAGGAAATTAGTTAAAAACACACTGAAAAAATTAAAATGAAAAAATGAAATACTGGACAAAGTATAGAAGTTTTTTTTTTTTTTTTTTTTAATCATAACCTGGCTATAACTGCCTCTTCCAGAAGAGTTGGATATTTTTCAAGAGTTGTACCTCACCTTATCAAGTTCATAGAACTCAATTCGTTCTTCCTGGCTGCAGCTTCTTCCAATGGGGGACACATTCAACATCCCGTTACGGAATTCAATAAAAGTGCCCCTGGAAAAAGAAGTGATTAACAAGATAGAAAATAGATGAAAAATTGTTCAAAACACTGAGTATCATGATGAGGTTCCATTTATTTCTAAGAACAGTGGGAATCAGAACAGTGGGGCTCAGTGAGAGCCTGTCTCCTTCAGGTTCTCATTGTATGCATAAAATAAATACAGGACCCAGCATTACTGGCATGAGGGAATCTTTCGGACTTTTATTTGAATCTAGCAACTACTAAATCATCACTACTAACTTTTAAAGGCATGATTTGTTTTAAAAATGTGACTGGAGCATCCTGCCAACCAGACGCTCAGCCACTAGCACACCAGCCTGGCATCTTTTAGGTGAAACAGCAAAAAAGAATCTTGGCAGAGTTTCTAGCTAGCTTCACATATGGTAAACATTACTGACTCGAGCAGCTGCACCCCCGCAAACACACAGAATTGATCTTAATTCATACCTCTCATCTCTGGAAAGCATTATGCTGCTGAAGTCCAGACTTATCAAGGAATACTCCTACTCAAAAATTGAACTTCCTTCCCTCTCAAATGAGCGATCAATTGGTATTTCAAATTCTGTAGATTTTTTTCCAGCCTTTTCAATCATTTTCACCTGCTCCACTTGGGAGCTTGTCTCTGTATGCATGAATCGATCTCTGTTTCATGTCTACAGTGTTCCTAAACCACAAATTACTCATTTTTTTAATGAGAAGTCTGCTTTACATCCCGATGCTCAACACTATAACATGGAGAACATGGTGATCCCGAGATGTGTGTATGCACATACCTTTTCTTTGGCAGTTTTATCTTTGCAATATAACTCAGGCAGTAGTTGATTAGATCTTGAAGTATGTCCTCACCCAGGTGACCCTGAATGTTCTAACAAAATAAATAAATACCATTTAACCGAAGGTCCAGAATATGAGATTCCAAAAATGAATCACACAGAAAACACAGATATTAGATAATCAGATATGGCTAATACCACAAAGAAATATTCCTTCAATAAATAAGTCTCAAGTGAGGCACTCATGGTACTAACTTAAGGATCCCATTTTTCTTTTTGCTTACTTTGTTTTGCTTTGTTTTTTTAACCATAAAAACAAACGCTCGTTTAATATGCTCCCTACTAGTACCTGCTTTACAAGGAAACATTGCCAAAGAGAGCAAACCTAGAAAGCCAACTGCAGTTAATGGCTGCTGTAGCCATGCATGAAGAATGGAGATCGTGACTGCAATAAACTGGAAACCACCTCTCCAAGTCAGCGATTTCAGCCAGGATCTCTTAAATGTTTCATCACTATTACTTGTTGAAACAAGGTATGTGACTAAAGTATCTAGAAACAGTTGTTTATTCCTTTAGAATGCCTTCTAGCATATACAGTGTATCAGAATGTATGCTCTGAATACTAAAATGTACCTACATTAGAGTTAAAAGAAACTTTCTAAACCCTAAGGCCTAACAGCCTAGGCTAGGAAGTGCCAGCTTCCATAGGAACTCCAGGGGCAGAGGCCTGGCCATGTGTCCTATAGCTGAGCTGAGGGAAATGCTGTTCCAGGGTTTTAACTGTTCTTATCCGGTTGGATGTTCCAGGCTCCAGATGTGCTTTTGAGAATACCAGAGAGCAAACAGATCTGCTACAGAAGTAACATACAGAAATAGCAGAAATTTTGGCTTAATGAGGGTGATTATAGAAGACTGCACTGTAGCAAGAAAGCAAAATCCTGTTTAGAAAATTTCCCCTTACTGGAAATTTCGCACTTACCTGCTTGCTGAAGAATTTCCCATCTTTGTATGCTACAAGACCATTTTCTGGAAACACGTAGTCAAATTTTTCAACCACTACAACCAAACAAAAACGTAGTAACTTATAATTTCCCCTATGTTCTTCACGTAGAATTGTCTTACATAGGTTAAAATGCAGCAAACATAGATTATAAGGCATGAAGGACTCAGCAGCATAACATCAAGCACAAGATTAAAACCACTGATTTCTCTCCAAGATTAGCATGCGCCTCAAATCACATTAAAGTCTTTCAGTCATGTTATTTCTGTTTTTGCTTAAAGTCTCTTCTTCTCCTGCAAGTACGTTCATTTGCATTAAATGCAAGGGGCTGAATATGTCAAATACTGCAAAAACTCGGCACGCAGCCGGGACAGACAACAAATAAAATACTACTGTTTTAGGTCTGTTTTCTCAGTGGTACCAACCTACAGGAGATGACAGAGTTGTGAGAATCCAGCATGCAATGCAAAAGGAGATGGCTTGCTGGGGACCACTCCTACACCAAACGAATTCTGACTTACGCAGGCATCACAGGCATCAGTGGTGTCAGTTAAGTAAAGACCATTCAGGAGTCTCTCCAAAGACCAACGCAAGCATTTATCTCTGCACAGTAACCCCACTGCTAACGACATCAGGTCCTCCAGGGACGAGCTAGGACGGAGGAGCCCACACACGTGTGTGCAACGCGGAGTTACATCTCAAGGCACCAGCGAGGTGGGTGCCTTCCAGGCACTGTCACGGGGTCGGGGTTTCACTGTTCCTAGCGATCCCTTAGGAACATACGGGAATGCCTGCAGGACACAGACACTGCCTGCAGGCTGTAAATGCCTGTCAACAGCTGCTCATAAACCGCGTGCAACGTGTGTTAAAGGAAAGGTTTACAGCCAGGAAGGAGGAAGACGAGCAGGGTTAGCATTTCACCTTCAGGACTTCCTTCTGAGCAACCCCGGGCACCACATTGCGTCAGCCCCCACCCGTCCTCACCGTCCTCGCCGAGCTGCTCCTTGATCTTCTCGAAATCCGAGCCTCCCACGACCCCGACTTTCACCTTCTGGCGCAGCCTCTGCAGGAACTCGGCCATCTCAGCCGTGATTTTCTAGATGCCAAAACAAAGCAGTTCGGTCTGTCAGCGCCTTGCAGCGCCCGCTAAACCCCAGCACAGCGGCGCAGAGCTTTCAGCAGAAGCGAGGGCGCCTCTCGGGTGTTGCCTTTGGCTTTGGCAGTGAACGCGGCCGGCAAGGAGCCGAGTCAGCCCGGCTCAGCCCGGCCCAGCCCGCCCTGCCCCAGGGGCCCGCCGCCGGTAGCGGGGCGGGTGCGGCCCCGCCAGCCCAGCCCGGCCCCGGGCACTCGCCTGCCGCGGCGCCGTGAGGGTCCCGTCCACATCGAAGAGGCAGAGCGCGGCGCGCTGCGACGGCGCCATAGCGGCACGGGAGGGACAGGAGGAAGCGAATCCGCCACGGGGCCGCCGGGAGCTCCCCGGCCGCCTCCCTCCGCCCCTTCCCTTCTCTTCTCGTCCTTCCCCTTCCCCTCCCCGCCTCCTCCCCCTACAGGCGGCGGTGCCATGGCGCTGGTGAGCGGGGAGGGGGTAGCGCTCGGCTCAGGGGGGAGCGGGGCGGCGGGGCCGAGCCGGGGGGGGCCGCGTGGCCCCGGCCGTGTCACGGCAGCTTTTGTCCCCCCTCAGCCGCAGGAGGTGCGGGTGCGAGCCCCCCTCCTGCCCGCCCCGCGGGGGGCTGAGCTGCGCGGCCGGGGCGGGTGCGGGACAGCCCGGGGGGGCTCGCGGTGACCCGCGGGGCCGTTTCCTTCCAGGCCGGGCTCTGCCGGGTTCGGAGCAGCGGCCGCGCAGCGCTGCCCCTGCGGAGGTGCCTCCAGGATGGGCTCCGGGCGAGCACGGGGGAAGCAGCGGCCGCTCGCCCTCCCCGCGTCGTTGGCTCCCGGCTGTGTGTGCAGAGCTGGCGGATCGGGGGCGTCGCTGCCCGCCCCGAGGCGCGGCGAGTGGCAGCGGCCGGGCTGTGCGGGGCGGCTCCGGCTGCTGCGGTCCGACAAGCGGCGGTAGCGGAGGCAGCGGAGGAGTTCACAGTGGTCTACAGGTTCCCGGGGATCAAGTACTGCCGGGCGCTGTCCAGGCTGAAGCTGCTGCAGACCGCGACCACCCTGGCTGTGGTGCCTCCCGTCTGCTACCTCTATCTGCAGGGCCAGGCTTCCCAGACCGTGCTCCTGTATACAACCGGCGTTGCTTTCTTCGCTGGCGTGATGTTGTACGGTATGAGCTATTTTTTCAGACGAATTATTGGATTAATCTACCTGAGTGAATCCGGCAGAACAGTCAAAGTGGCCCACTTGACATTTTGGGGAAAACGGAATGACATTTACTGTCCCATAGAGACAGTGATGACTTCGGACGAAGCTGGAGATGTCAAAGGGGAGCTACTTCTCCAGTTCAAACGATATAACAGCAAAGATACCTTGTACTTTACGACTAAATACGGCCAGGTTGTAGACAGACAGAAGTTCAGGGAAATATTTGGAGAACTTCAGTGATACAATAACAAATTCCTGATAATTCTGCTTGTTGCGTTGTTCCTTGTGCTTATTCTTCTACGAAGTCTTTGATAACCTGACATACTTGTGTTATTTTCCTGTGTGACGTCTGCTGGTGAGTGTGCTCAGCATGGGAAGTAGAAATGGTAGTGAACAATCCAATGGATTAAACGTCTTTGTAGCTCATTCATGGTGTGAGCAGATCACTTCTGTTTCACAGTGAGTGTGTGCGGTATTGCTGTCACACTGTTGTTCTAAGAGTTACAAGCTCACGCGTTAACAAGCAGTAAATTATACATATAATACTGCAAAAATTCTGTCAGATTTTGAAGTCATTGTTAAAGAAATGATACATTGACCAGCTCGTAGGAGTACACAGGGACAATGGCTGTGAGTCCATCCTTGGGGAAGTGAACAAAACTTGGCAGCACAGGGGTGCATTGTGCTAGACGAGCTGATGGTTCAGTCCTGATGTAAAATTAAAGACTGGGACAGCACTTCAGGAGCCTCTAACACACATTTATTCCCCAGTGAAATACGGGAAGAACGTCCCTAAGCTATGATGCTCTGAATTACAGGGACAGCGTATGATCAATCCCTTGTTTTTTTTTTTTGTTTTTTTTTTTTTTATTTTATTTTTTATTTAGATCCTAATAACTGCAACCTTTATAATCTGGAAATCTGGAGCTACTTGTCCTTCTTTGCATGTATTCATATTTATGCTTGTTTTAGGTTGTATGTATAACATTTAATCACTACTGTCACCACTGCTGTGCGTGTTAATGGAGTTAAATCCAGTTGGAGGCCAGTCACTAGTGGAGTCCCCCAGGGCTCGGTGCTGGGGCCAGTCCTCTTTAATATCTTCATCGATGATCTGGATGAGGGGATCGAGTGCACCCTCAGTAAGTTCGCAGAGGGCACCAAGTTAGGTACGTGTGTCGATCTGCTTGAGGGTAGGAAGGCTCTGCAGGAGGATCTGGATAGGCTGCACCGATGGGCTGAGGTCAACTGCAAGAAGTTCAACAAGGCCAAGTGCCGGGTCCTGCACCTGGGGCACAATAACCCCAAGCAGAGCTACAGGCTGGGAGAGGAATGGTTGGAGAGCTGCCAGGCAGAGAAGGACCTGGGAGTGATGGTTGATATATGATGGCTGAATATGAGCCAGCAGTGTGCTCAGGTGGCCAAGAAAACCAACAGCATCCTGGCTTGCATAAGAAACAGTGTGGCCAGCAGGGCTAGGGAAGTGATTGTCCCCCTGTACTCGGCTCTGGTGAGGCCGCACCTTGAGTACTGTGTTCAGTTTTGGGCCCCTCGCTTCAAGAAGGACATCGAGGTGCTTGAGCGGGTGCAGAGAAGGGCGACGAAGCTGGTGAGGGGCCTGGAGAACAAGTCCTACGAGGAGCGGCTGAGGGAGCTGGGCTTGTTCAGCCTGGAGAAGAGGAGGCTCAGGGGTGACCTTATCGCTCTTTGTAAGTACATTAAAGGAGGCTGTAGAGAGGTGGGGGTTGGTCTGTTCTCCCATGTGCCTGGTGACAGGACGAGGAGGAATGGGCTAAAGTTGCACCGGGGAGGTTTAGGTTGGATATTAGGAAGAACTTCTTTACTGAAAGGGTTGTGAGGCATTGGAATGGGCTGCCCAGGGAAGTGGTGGAGTCACCATCCCTGGAGGTCTTTAAAAGACGTTTAGAGGTAGAGCTTAGAGATGTGGTTTAGCGGGGACTGTTAGTGTTAGGTCAGAGGTTGGACTCGATGATCTTGGAGGTCTCTTCCAACCTAGATGATGGTGCGATTCTGTAACTCTTAAGTTCCAAAAAACTGCAGTAAATGTTGCCAAAAATTATCTTAGACTACATGAATTCAACAACCTTCTGTTTACTACACCACTGATAACAGTTTAGCCTGGGAACTCAGTCCTTTAGAGCACCACTTGATTTGTTTGCTCACCTGGGAATGCTTTAACATGGACAGTGCCCTTGCCAAATACCCTTCCACTTACTGGATTTGCAGACCTCCTTCCCACCCCCAGGCTGATTTTACCTGACATAAAAACAGGTAAGACAACTAAAAGCTATGTTGAATTAAAGCTGAAGATGAAACATGCAGTTTGTGTTCTCCCTAACTTGGAGCTTTGATCACCTCACCATGTGTCCTCAAGGATGTTGGTTTCATTCTGTGGTGTTAGCATGATTCCTTCTTTGCCAAAACCTCCACAGAAAAAAAAGAAGCAGGATTAAAATCTGAGAATCAAATCTGATCACTTTTAACAGGTAAGATTTTTTTTTTTGAATTGTTACAAGCAAGGTAACACCTTACACTGCTCTTCTAGCTATTACTTCATTTGGAATTATGGCAAATAAGCTAAACTTCCCAAGAGCAAAGTCTGGAGAATTATTTTCACTGTTTCTTCCTCAGGCCTATTGAAACCTCTGTCTCTTGGTGGATCAGCAGATGCAGGTAAGTAAAATTGGCATTATAACACACAGGCTAATCATCATTTACTATTTACTCAGGTTAAACTTCTCCTAATGGGGCCCTTATTATTTTAAATTTTGGCTAATACCAAGTGGTGCAGCAATATCAAAAGGAAAGTAATTTTTCCTTGGCTTTAACACTATGGCAGCGAAGTACAGGTTGACTGAAGTGGATTGCATGCATATAGCAAGTTTTCTGGAGGTTTGTCTATCTTCGTAAGAATATATTTAATAAGCACTAGTGATTCAGTTTAGGCATATGCTAGGTTTACAACAAAGAGTCTTGAAGAACTTCAATTATAAATATTTTATTTAAGAATATTGATTACACATGAGATGTCTTTTTTTTTTTTATGAATCTGTGTGCAGTTACTAGTTACACCATGAAGTGTAGTTAAGTATTTGTTTAAACATTTATTTGGCACTGTCCACAGTATGCTGTAAACAATATTAACTTTATATGCTTCAGCTGCAGTGCTCTCTATGTATTCTCTAACATGATTTCATCAATATGTTGTACACAATTATACAGTTACTGAGTGTCAGTAAAAATTATAAAAACACCTAGAGTATTCATAATAAAAGTGAAGATGTGGTAAGACTTCAAATTAC
The DNA here is from genome assembly GCF_965140915.1 of Aythya marila. Classification (NCBI taxonomy): domain Eukaryota; kingdom Metazoa; phylum Chordata; class Aves; order Anseriformes; family Anatidae; genus Aythya; species Aythya marila. Next base: position 4,300,070 of record NC_139056.1, on the reverse strand, counting down.
TGGACCTTTGCTTCTGTAGAAGTACAAGACTTGCTAGAGACATTTACTAAAACTACTGCACTGATATGTTGAACGAACTAATTCCCAGAATGTGGTCAAACACAGTTCTTGTTTTGACTTTCCTCTTGATGATAATACTCTTATGAGGACAGTGATGACAGTGAGGTTTTGTTGAACACCAATCCACCAGTCCTTTCTCCAGATTTCAACAACCTCTGTTCAAAAACCTGCCTGGGTTCTGACCAGCTGGTACCAGAATTCTGGGTTCTGCAGAGAGGTTTATAGAAATCCCATTATTTCTAAGCTAGCAGAAGTCAGCTTTCTTGAGTTGTCCAATACCAGTACTCAAAAATAGGAAAATGGGAAAACCATGATTAAAACTTACCGGAGCAGGTAAGAAACCTTTCACAGTTTGGCAGCTTTATTAAACAGATATAAATCCTTTAACTGCTCTGTCTCTTATGTACTTAAAAATTGCTGATAGGGCAACTGTAAAGTCTAAAAGTGGTCCCTCTTTTTTGGTGCATAAATACAAAAGTTAAACTTGCTAAGGAAAAGTCAGATGCCTGCTAGCCAAAGAAAGAGAAGGGAAAAAAAAAAAAGCACCAGAACTAGGTCAAGTCAGGCTTAAGCAAATAGTAAAGAGATGTCCAGAACAATTCTCTGAAGAGGATAAAAGTAACAAAGTGTTGCAACTTTTTCATCTTGTGGCTTTCTAGAAGACTTCTGAAGCATCAATAACTTAAGAGTAACCTATCAGAACAACACAACTACTTCGCATTATAATGTGCAGTTAGGACTAGGCCTTCACTGTAGTGGCACTGATGTCAGGTAATGGCTAAGATCAAGCAATTCTGCTGTAGTTCTACAACAGCCTTATTAATGTAGAACTTGTAATAGCTAAATTAATGGCTCTTATGGCATATTATGGGCAAATGGTAAAATAAGCCCAAATAATTTGAGATTGCTGACAGAGATAGAAATAATGTGCTTCACACAATTCTTTAAGCTTTGTCAAATTACATACATCTCAGTATAGCTTTCTCTTCTCTAATTCTAGAAGAATTGACTTCTAGAGAAGTCAAGAGTTTTAAAATCCAGGACAAGGAGGGAAGGATGTCACTTCCACTCATGGCACCGCACATGTGGCTGCGTGCATCAGTGCCTCTCAAGCAGTATGTATAGGCTAATGGCTAGGTAGAGCAGTGTCATGATCCAGGTGGTATGGCAGACTTCAGTATTCAGGGGAGTAAAGCTTGAAATTATTCTGTAAAATATTGTACTTGGCAGTGGTGGAAAGCAAAGCTTTCCCTGAAACACCTCTTTTGTTCTACCTACCATTAGAGAATGGCACTTTCTGCATGGCAGGCATGTGGCTTTTAGTACTTGTTGCTGCTTCTGGACACAAGTAAAGCTACTGGGATTATCTGTGAAAACAGACTGTACCAGGTCGTATTTAGACAACTTAGTCAGGGCCATGGATGCATGGAGGACTCTGCAATTAATAGGACCCAAGGATGGAGGGCCACCGCTTCTGTGCACAGTGTAGGACAGCTGCGGGTACCTGCTGGTGACCAGTACCAATACTCTGCCTGGGTCGAGTTTGCATGGAGCAGCTTGCCTTGGGCAGCATTACAGACAGAACACAACCCTTAGTTTATGACTTTACACTTATCTTGTAAGTGGAGAAGACATGAATTAATGCAAACTAATCTCATAATCAGTTAGTTGTTCAGTGTAAGAGAACGGCTTTTTACTTGAAGTTTGCTAAGATGTCACTGAAAATGTTCAGAAAGAGGTGTGCATGGTGATCCTTGAAGATCAACGTTGGACGAAAACGAATTGATCTGTCACCACAGCCTCCCAGTACAACACCTAAGACAAGAAGAGTTTCTTTAGTCATTTCCACCATTGTGAGAACTGCATTTTCTGAATATTTGGCAATGTTCACATCACTGGGAAGGGGCAACAGAAGCTTCCCAAATCACTCCTAACCATACAATCACACAGAGCATCATCAGTTGGTGTACTGTGAAGCAAATGGCTCTACCTTTTCTCTCTGCTGGCTTAGTTTTCAAGAACAAAACGTTACTGATGTCTTACACTAAAATCTCACTGCACAGTAGTTAGATGCTTCTTTCAAGAGATGAAAGTAGCAAAAACATGACAGCTGCAAACCCAGGACCCACAGTTAAATTCAAAGAGGATACTAGGCTTCAGAGCATGAGGTTCCCCTCCTGAAACACAGGCTTGTCTACAGCCCGTGTAGTAAAAGGGGCAGGCAGTTGTAGAGCCCCATTTTAGGCAACTCAATGTATTTTGTTATTAGGTATTACATAAAATTCCACGTCCTCCCTGTGTTTTCCTGTGTGACAGTTAACTTCATTTTTCTAGACGTGAGCCATGCCGAGGTTCACTGCAGAGGAATATTAAAGTGACATCAGAAATATATGCCCTGCACAGGCCTCCTTAGTAATATCAGACCAAAAGATAAAGGTGCATGTACATGCAACTGACTGGTTTAAATGTTCATGAAAATACATCTATTTCCAGAAAAGCCTAAACACAGTTTGTTTATAATTCACTTTTGTCCTTGGATAGTGTAGTACACACAGCATACAAAAAAAGGACAATTTAAAGCATCACGTATCCTGTTTGTCCTTTGAAGCTAAACTACACACAAATTGCCTTACCTTTGTTTCTGGCTATTGTAATTAACTTGTTTCTAGTTGCATCATTTGGAGTGTCAAATGAACAGAATGTTCCTCTTCCTCTAACTCTGCTGATAAGATGGGGGTAGCGAGCCTGCAAAGAGAGGTGAGGATGTATGCATGGCAGCTGCTGCAGTAGAGGGCACCAGGTGGCAAGCTCTGCCAGGCATTCTACCAAGTGAAGAACCTGCTGCCTCCTCCGTTTTGGGGGAGTGGAGCTATTGCGCACTGTCTGGACACCTGACACAACCTTGTGTGTCGTTTGCCCCTTTCTGACAACAGTTTGCGCAGCCACAGACTTCAAGTGTTTAAAACTGCATGAGGTCAGATCCTAACTGATCAGCAAATTTCCCCTTATCTCAAATTTCCCCTTATCTACAATAAGCCTTCCAAATGTTTACCTGTAAATCCAGCAGCCCGGTCAGTAGCGCTTTCCCTGCATGGGCTGCATTGTTTAGGAGGTCTTCTCTTTTAATAACCTTAATGACTTCAGCAAGCATAAGGTTCTTGGATGGATCTCCAAGCCAGGTGTTAAAAATCCGATAAGGCTTGAAAAAGGATGGAAAGAGAGTTGTGGTATATGTTAACAGGAAAATCACTATAAGAAAAAAAAGCAAGCCATCACACTGGTCATGCAACATCTGGTACAGCAAAAAGCATGCACTAACCTCACCAAGTCCCCTTTTTTGTTCTAAGAGCAAAATACAGCTGCCCTGCTCAGCAGAAACAAAGGGCAAACAACTGCTTTATGTTATGAATTTAGTGCCTTCTATTTTGCTAATCTGACATCTCATTGAAACATGGCTGTAGATGGTGTTAAAACCAGCATCATCTATACTGGTTTTGCATTCAAGCTTTATCTTTTCCCATTTAGTTTCTTCATTTATTATATATAAAATGACATTACGATGAAGAATAAGTCTTGATAACAATTCAAAATGCTTACATATAAGCTCTGAAGATACCAACTTATAATACGGAAAAGGTAAGGTTTTATTCAAATTGTGGCTGGTTTCCTATTGAGGATTACTTCAGCAGGCTAAACCCAGCTCTCCACTCTCTCCCACCAGCTTTATGACCTTTGTGACTGAGAACAATCAGAATAAATGTGAGGAAGTAAAGATAACTCTCATGTAAGCACAAAGCAAGTATCTAAGAAATAGCAGCTCCATCTAGCTGAACCTGCATTACTGAAAGAAAGCTTGCCTCTTCCATGGACATTACAGGTACCCAATGAAGGGGGCACCAACTAGCAGAAAGTTCAATTTTTCATTGAAAACTCTTACAGCATTTGGCCTGAACTCTTCTTTGTGGAAAAATCCTCCTGTCATCATCTTCTTACTAAATGTTACCACATCAGCTGGATCATCCAGGCCCCAATGTTCATGGGCCCAGAATTTTCCGGTGCAGCCACCTCCCGTCTGCACCTCATCCACCAAGAATGCACAGCCATGCTGTGGAGACAGATGGAAAAAGCAGGGGACATGAGTATACACTTCAAAAACAAAAATACCTCCCCTAGTGAAATGATGAATACAAGTCAATTACATTTAACATCCCTCCTTCCTCCGCCTTCACTGCTCCAAATCTCCGCTCCTCAACCACAGACCAATGCTGCCATATTTATTGTGCATTAGATTGCACAATTAGGAACTCAGCTATTTTTTCAGAAAGGCAACAGAAACGTATTTTCGACCTAAACTCAGAAGCAAAATACCTGTTTTTTGTATGTATGAATATGTGTGTGTGTGTATATTTTTTTTTCTTTTGACACAGAGATACCTAAAAACATCTGAGAGGAGTCTAGGTGGCATTGTCAAAGCCTCTGAGGGAAGTAGAACCTCATTTCCAGGAGTTTTGTTTGTTTTAGATGAGAAATCTGAGCTTCCAATCTAAGTCAGACATTTGTGGCGCAAAAGTACTACCAGCAGCTGATATGTTCAGTTTAGGGACCTAAAATGATACTGAAGGAACAGCCTTTTCAGATGAGTCTGCTGAAGGAGCTACTCATTTTAACTGGCTTTTTTTTTTTTTTTTTTTTTTAACGTGAAGGACAATTTTGTTGAAGCTGCAGGACAAGAAGATCAAACTACATCATGACACTGTCATTAAAAACAGTTGCTAAGTACTTTTTGCAGATTCACATTTTAGATGAGACAAACCTTTTCACTTCACCTTATTTATGATATCACCCTTGTATGAGCAGCTGTTAACAATGGGAAAAGTTGCACTTTTCCAAAGAGAGTTTTCCAAATATTACCTATTCTTTTCTCTGTAAACACACATTAAAGCTTTTGATACAGATGTTTGAGGGGAAAAAAGCACAGTCTGTCTTACTGAAGGCCACTGCTTCTAAATAGGTAAGTTCACATTCTGAGTATCAAGGCATCTGCCCTTTTCATTGTTTTATTGACACATTGAAACTTACAGACAGACTCAATTTGTTTATAATTGCAAAAAGACCTGAAAAACAAGTATGTCAAACAAAAATTACCCTTACCCAAACCTTCCTCTTCTAAAATTGTTTTAACCCACCTCTACAAATTGGCATTATCATTTAAAGAACACTACTATGAAATCCAGTGTAAATGAGTCAGAGCAATTTCTCTGTCATTTAGACAGTAAAAGAAAATTTAGTGGACTGAGGAAACCACTAACTGTGCACCGAATGTAAGAGAAACCACTGTGCTGACTCTAGGAGTGGCTAGTATCTCAGTACACGCACGTAACTATCCCAACTGCTAATGAGGAGGCTTGTGAAGCTCCAGAGTGGTGGCAGAGGAAGTATCTGGAGACAGGAACAAATAATTTCATGTTTAGCTACCAGTGAGTGAACAGTGAAATATTTGATTACCTTTCTGGCAATATCTCGTAACTTTCTGAAGAAGTCATCTGAGGCATGATTGTCCCCACCCTCTGACTGTATTGGTTCTATAATGATTCCAGCCACAATCTTCTTCTTTTTCCTGTACTTTACAATCAGATCTTCCACCTGTAAATCAAACATTTATGCTACATTCTCCTTTCTGACATTCTGACATTTCTTTTCCAGAATGATTAAACCTCAGCACCAGCACGTCAACTCTTCACATTTATTTCTTGCTATAAAGGTGCCAGGAACCACAAGGAATCCACAAATACTTCATCCAGGATTTAACATTACCCTCTTGTTCCTAAATAATGAAATTTAAACCATATCCTGAACCATATTGTAACTAGTTGCGTAGTTGTCTACGATGGTGTGAAAGGTCCAGCAAACTTCAGCTGAAAATACCATTGAAACCACTGCAGTTTGCTGTGCCACTGCTGTCATTCCACCTAACCTATATTAAAAAAAAAAAAAGTAGATTTGGTGTCAAAACAAAACTCATCTAATGTATTAATGAATGCAATGTGGGAAATTTGCCTTTTCTAATCACTCACTTAAGATACTTTAAAATTAATCAGATGAAGAGGTGAAGAAATCCTGTTGCTAATAAGGGGCTTTCAGAGAAGTTCTAATTAACCTTGTAGTGCCAGTTGCTGTGATTAGTAGTGTCATTTGTATTTGAAATACCACTTACAGCTTTCAAGGCCCACAACCTGTGTAGGCTGTGTAAAGTAATGATTTCCAAAGGGAGTCAGGAAGCAAATTTACAGACTTTCAAGAGAGTGTTCAGCTTTTTTTTTTTTTTTTAAATAATGGCTTAACATTTGTGGATTGTTTTTTACATCCCACTTTCCTTCCAGCCCAATAAGCTATTGTGGTGCGAACACAGGAAAGCAATTTGCTGTGCTTTCAGTTTTCCCTGAAGTTATGATGCAGGTTTGAATGAGAAGTCTCTCCAATCCAGCTTTGTGCAGCCATCCACGCAGTGCTGCTGAGCTCCATTCAGCACATCACAGCCCACTCCTCGGTGGTCAGAATGTTCTAGATGGCGCACTGTTTCTGTTCCAGCCACAGGGCACATCATGCCTTGCTCCCCAAAGCCCTCTCTCAAGAACAACCCCTTGCAAATGACAGATCCTAGATCCCTGGAAGCCCAACAGGGAATCCCATGGTTCTGGTACTTGCAGAGTGTTTGCCTCCCTTGAACTTGGTTCTGCCCACCTTTCTCCTGTGCTAGGGAAGGCTCTGAATCTCTGCCCACTCACTCCCTGCAGCTGTAGGCAGGATCAGAGCTCTACACCAGAAAGCTAACACAGAAAACCTGAAAAAAATGAAATATTGGTACAGGTTCTCTTTGCAGAGTATTATACGCACTGAGCTCTTAGTCCATGTCCCTCTGCAAAATCTGGCAGGCTAATTCACTGTGATATAACAAGCAGGTGAAATTTCATTTTAGTATAATTCATGTAGACCTTAATTCACAGTAAACTGGCTGTTCTTCTGAAAAGCAAGGACAAACTTCTAACAACAGTGAATGCTATTTTAATCACATGGTGTTCCAATCCCTGAAAACATTCTTTTAGTGAAAAGCAGCTAATCCTACTAACACTATTCATCATTTCAAAACAAAATAACAGAAAGCTGCCAGTGAATTTTTACCTCCTCTAAACAACGGGCTTCTTCCTGTTGATTCTCTTTCACAAAGTCTTCCAGAGGATACTTTAGTCTTGGAAATGGAGCAATAGGCCAGTCCAGCGATGGAATGTCCAGTTTGTGAATTGCTTTAGAGTGAGTTGTAGCTAAGCAACCTAAACCCAGAAACACAAGAATTAGAAAAACACCTGACTAGGAACAATACAGGAAAAAAGCTACCAAGAGGTGAAAAATTGCCTGACACCAGGACTTTCTCAACTGCTTTTCTTTTTAGGAAAAAAAAAAAAAAGTCTGTCTTAATTGTTCCAGGTTTTTCTTTTCTGAAATATTGACGAATAAGATTTAGTCGAACTTAAGTGGAGTGCTCTAACTTTTCAGCATCACTTTCCATATGTACTATTCCACAAGGACAAGGGAACCTTTATGAATCTGAACAGCAGTGCTTAGTCTAGAGGGTTTCACCTGTTTAAAGAAAACCAGGTGCACAGCTCTCAATTACACACATGTTGGGTAACATGTTTGTAACAGGGACTGATCCAATATAAAATGGTACAAACAGGTGACATCACATTTTTATATTGTGGTAATTTTACCCCAGGAGTGAGGAGGGAAGGTGCTGCTGGCAGTGCTTTTCTTACCCATGGTCCTGCCGTGGAAGCCGCCCATGAAGGATAGCATAGCGTAGTCAGGGCAGCCAGGGGGCTGAAAGCAAAGCACAGTGGTCAACATGTGGGGCCGCAGGTGAGCAGTAGGGCTGCTGCTGTATGCGGCCCCCTCAGACACCCTGCCCTGACAGGGCCGTGGCCCCGAGAGGGGCATGGGGTTGGAGCCAAGTTGCTGCCCCCCGCAGCCTGCCCACAGGTTGCCTCTTCAACATCACCATCAAAAACTGTTACGCTGACACATTTAAACAACACATTTGTCATCCCTTAAGATCTTCCTGACCTCCTAAAGCATATCATTGGTATTAATGAATATTTGACAATTTATACTGATTTGTAGTATTATTTTGCACATGAACTGACACGTCAGCAGAACATGGAGTACAATGCACTTTTTGTACAAACTATGAGCACACATGTACTGCGTGCCCAGGGCGTGGTGCTGGCGGCGGGGCCTGGGCCGGGGCTGCCCCATGCTGGACACAGCTGGGCCCGGCTGGCTCCAGGCCCCGTAGGGCACAGCGGAGCCCCTCGGTGCTGCCACAGGGCACAGGTTTCAGTCTGAGCAGAGCTCTCCTGGCAGGGAGAGGAAAAAAGTGCCCCAGAGAAACCATGCCTGAGACTCACTGCAGCCTGCAGAGGACCCCAGCCAGCTACAGGCTGAAGGGTCCAAAATTTGCAATTGGATTCTGGGGAATTGCTCCAAGAAAGCGGGATGAGCTGCCCTCTGAAAATTGCTCTTGCCCCTGCAACTATAAAGAAAACTTGGAGAATTAGCTCAAGTGGGAATCCTAATGTTTAGATAGCTAAACTTGGACAAAAAGTGATCATCAGTTTCACAAATCTTTAGTCATCTCACAAAATTCCTATTCCTTCGGGTCAAGATGTTCCATCCAGGCACAGCCACCTGTCTGACATGGCTGAGTAACAACTTTAAAAAGTAATTCTGAAGACAAGTAAAACCAAACCCTCTTCCTCCACATTTTTAAAGCCGAATGAGTTCCCTAACTCCATGCAAATGAATGGAATATGTTTCCCTAGACAAATGAAAGAGTCAAGCTAAGACCAGGAGGTTATTCATTTCTAAGATATGTATCTCAAAAAGAAATTAAATTCACCATTTTCTGCTATTGCTGCATGTAAGATTTTTAACTGGCAGGAGCAAGACCACCTCAGTTGAAAGTTTATAGGATTTCAGATTTCTCAGCTGCATCTCAATTTCCTCATCCCACCCATTGTTAACGGTTAGTCAAATTTAACTGTCCCCCTGATGAATTTTAAGCCATAAAATTACAGCTTCTGGAAAAATAAAAAGGACTGTTAATATTTGTAAAAAGTTGCATGTAGTAATAATCTCTATGGACCCATCCATCACTTTGTTCCCTTTCTAGTGTCATTTCATGAAATAAGGGAGATCTTCCCAAAATTCACAATTGGGAAGGATGCAGAAGAACACTAGCAGCTGGTCTTGAATATTTCGGAAACGGTCTGTATTTCACCGTTTTCTGAATTTACAAACCTTCAGGATCAGAAAGCCAATTTTCCCCCCAATATTCTTTTATAAAAACACAACAATGTTACATGCATAGGTGTGGTAAAAAAAAAACAATGTTACCTGGTTAATCATGCAAGATTCCAGTTCCTCTTTTGTGACATTATTATGGCCCCTCTCCTTGTTCTGCAAAAAAGCAAAAAAACAAAAAGAGTTATCCTTTAGTTGTAACCAGTGAATTTTTAGCTGAGTCACAAACTAATAATTCTGGTATTCCAAACTAGAGCCAATGAAGACGATGAGAGTGGTTCCTATGACTGCAATATGCATTTCATAATACAAACTATTTCAGATAAATGACAGTTTAAGATGTCGCCTCGACTATAGGAGAAAGAAGACCATTTCAGGGAGGTAAGTCCCAAGGAATACATGAGAATTTATTTTAGTTTTTAAGTTAAACCATTGCTGGAAGAAGAGGAAACAGATCACACTGCACAGGTGATCACATGGTTAACCAAAGAAAGGATAAACAGTAATGCTACATACATTTTCTTTATTTTGTTTATTTTTTCATTTCTAAAGTTGTGTCAATAAGAATTGAAAGCTTAGATAAAAACTTTTAAATAGATTCTATACTATATTGAATAAAAATCACATCACAACCTGGAGAGCCTCCAAGCCTTACTCTGTTTTATAATAGCAGTCATGATAAATTCTAATTTCTACATACACCCCACCCAAAAAAAAAACCAACAAAAAAACCCAACAACAAACAAACAAACCCAAACCAACCAACCAAACAAACCACTTTTAATATTTTACTCACTCTGTACCACATAAATATTGCTTTAAATGCATTTTCATTTGAGCAGGATCCACAAGACATGGTAATCACCTGTGGCAGACCCTTAGGAGCCACCTGTCAACAAAGAGAGCAAATTACTCCAAAATACTAAGCACAGCTATAGTGTAAATTGAACATATCATCAGTTTCAATATAATGGGAAACCAGTCATGCCTGGGATGAAGAAAACAGATTCTAACTACACCTGAGGAAGCTCATCTCAGTTTCAGCCCCCAAAGATCTTCCAATTTACAACAGGAAAAACACACTCAACATATTCTGCTATCTCTTATGAAAGCACAGTGAACAGAATTTAGTGAAAATGCAGTGTGTTATCAGTTCTTGAATCCACACTGAAAGAGGCAGTACCTGTACAAAGCAGACACATCACCCTCTCACATCTGTCAAGTCAGAGAAAAAAGGTTCAATTTCATCACTTGCTGGTTCCAGTCTCTTGGAAGAGCGAAAGCAGGTGGGAAAATAGATAATCTGCAATGTTCCTTGTTAAAATCCATAACATCCTTTGATATACCCATGTCCCTAAACAGAAAATGTGGCACCTCATCACTGCTATCTCAAACTTACTGATAACAAAGATTCCTTCAGCCTTTCTGCAAAGTTCTCTGGAGGTAAAATCCCTAGGGCAGGTCTGTTGACAAAAGTGCTCTACAAAGACAAATGAAAAGATGTTATTTTTCAGTATTACATGAAAAATACTGTGTTGATATCAAGGCAGTTACATTGAATTCTAATTACAAATACCAACCAGAAATTTGTAGTCATGGCACAAAGGGTTTTAAAATCAGGTGATACTATAATGTCTTAGATCAAGTTTTTCCATCTAATCATTTCATATTTTATTCTTACAGGGCACCTTAGAAAAGGTGTATACTAACTGGTAATTACATTTCCTCTTCAATATTGCCGTTTTAGTCACCCAATCTCAATTTTCCTTATGCACAGGAAATATACCTTAAAATCTTAATTAATTGCCTTCAGTTGGAGTAGCTAGATCTAAATTCAATTAAGGTAACAGCACTTTCTTCATTTTTAGGCTTCTAATAAGACTATTTCATAACACTGTGGTTATAAACATTCTCCAGATACTATTACAATGGTATTTGAGGGAACAAGACCAACGTAGACGTAAAGGATAGGGACTACATCTGAGAGATAACACACATGCAACGATCAGTAACGCCAACAGTACAAGAAAATAGATTCCTGACAAAAAACTTGTATACAGCCATGCTGTCTCCCTTCTGGACTCCTCTGGTATGTGCAGCAGGGGGCAGGGTAGCAAGATCGGCAAGAAGCTACCTTGCTTGCTGTTCTCTCATTAATCTGCAACGGGCGTTTAATCAAGCTCAAGAACATTGACCGTGATATATCCAGAAAAGTTGATGAAGATTCTTTTCAACCATGTACTGCTTTCGTGAAGCTTGCTGATTTGCACTGGAAATTTTTCCAGTTAAATGTTTTCTGTTCTAGTGCCTTCAATTTGCACAGTCACCTTTCTTAGTGCCTCAGCCTGAATTTTAGGTACATTCATTATTATGGTGCGTTACAATAAAAGATTGCCAGCTTGTCGTTCAATAGTATTCATAAAATCAGAGAGTTGCAAAACACCTCTAAGATCATGAAATCCAACCATTAACCTAGCACTGCCAAGTCTACCACTAAAGCATGTCCCTAAGCACCACATCTACACGTCTTTTGAATACCTCCAGGGATGGTGACTCAACCACTTCCCTGGGCAGCCTGTTCCAATGCTCCACAACCCTGTCAGTGAATAATTTTTTCCTAATAACCAACCTAAGCCTCCCCTAGTGCAATATGAGGCCATTTCCTCTCATCCTATTGCTTGTTGCTTGGGAGAGGAGACTGATCCCCACCCCGCTACAACCTCCTTTGAGGTAGCTGTAGAGAGCGGTAAGGTCTCCCCTGAGCCTCCTTTATTATAGAATGAATAACCCCAGTTCCCTTGGCCACTCCCCATAAGACTTGATGTCCAGACCCTTCACCAGCTTCACTGCCCTTCACACACTCAAGCACCTCCATGTCCTTCTTGTAGCGAGGGGCCCAAAACTGAACACAGTACTCGAGGTGCAGCCTCACCAGAGCTGAGTACAGCGGGTCAATCACTTCTCTAGTCCTGCTGGCCACACTATTTCTGATACAAGCCAGGATCCTGTTGGCCTTGGCCACCTGAGCACACTGCTGGCTTTTTCAGTGGCTTATATGCTCACCTCTTCTTTTTTCCTTTCCATTTCCTGATTGAGGCCTGACCTAGTTCAGGTGCCACCACTACTGAAATAACCTCCATGGCTGCAATGTGACCCCTCCTAAAAGTGCATTCCCACAGCCTACCCAGCTGAACTCATGCCGGCTTCCCGGAATTCTTTTCTCCAAACTAATCAGTCAGCAAAACTGAATCTGTGCCACTGCAAGGGCCTTGGTAATCACAGAAGTGACTACAGGAACACAGACTTCCAATACCTATTTGAAGGTTATGGAGAAGATGTAGCCCGACTAGAAGCCCTTCATTGGGAAGATGAGAGGCAATGGGGATAAGTCAAACCATGAGAGGTACTGACTGGGTGTAATGAAAAACTTTGTCAGGAAGAAGACAGTGCAGGTTGCCCAAAGAGACTGTGCTGTCTCCCTCGGAAGTTTTCAGGCTCCTGGGTAAAGCCCTGAGCAACCCGGTCCATCTCCCAGCTGACGCTCTCTGAGCAGGAGGTTGGGCCAGAGACCTCCTAAGTCCCTTCCGACTTGAACTGTCCCACTGATTATATGAACTGGTCACGTCAGGATTCACACCTTAGAGAAAGATAATTTTGGTGTTAGTGAACAGCAGTTGGTGGAAGGCTGAGCCTGCTGCCCACAAAAGTGGTTTTCAGGAAGCTCTGGAAAAGTTCCCCTTGGTCTCTCCTCGGTCCACTAATGGAGATGAATTTGCTGTGCATATGCATTTAATTTAAATGAGGTGTCATGGATTAAAATTGCTTTATCATTGCTTTGTAGGTAATCTAATTTGCTTCACAATGTGCTACTTTTTATTTGAAACTACATTTGCTCACAAAAGGACAAGCTCAACAAGTTTGACTACTGCAAAGCATTATTTGCCCTCTATTTTTTATTTTTAGCAAGTCATCATTGAAATTACAGGCTGAGCTTTGATGACTTAAGTCTTTATGGGTCTCCAGAGGGAACAGACCTCAACCCAAACTTTTACATATTTCATCATCCTTCCATCTTTTTCCTTACTAGAGGTACTCACTCAGAGCACAGTAAGATCTGTCAGAGGTCATACTGTACACGTATGAACACGTCATCAGAACTCTTAGGCATAACCAAAAATCACACAAGCTACAATAAAGAGTGAGCTAGGACTTGGTAACTCATACAAGTGTGTTACTTCCAAAACAGTATTTGTTTCAACAGACTCAAGCTTAAAAAAAAATCATGACGTTACTGGCAGATATCCACTAAGTTTTTAATACATATGAGAATTCTTACTTTTTACTTCAGTTTAGAAGGAAATTTTCATATAAAGTTAGAAATATGAGAACATAAATCTGTCATGAATTTGATTAAGGGTTGTCACAGTCAATTGACAACATTTGCTGTTAAGCAGAAGAGTGTATTTTTCCTTTGTTGTTTATGAGATGCTCAGTACTGAGAAAAACAGAACATTCACATCAAGCTGCTATGGTCTCAAATGAATAGATAAATATTCTGTTCTTTATAGCTGGCTATAAAGAGGGTACATGAAGCATTACAAATAAACACCCCCTCCCACCAAATCTCTTCAAGAAAACACCAATTCCATTGCTAACAATAAACAAGAGCCCTACATCAGTGTGTATTGCTGGAGAAAAAAAAGAAAAAAAAAAAAAAGGATTTTCACAGCAAAGCTGGTGCTTTATCTGGACTAAAGGCTGCAGGAAATCATAAGCATGCCACAGTTTTAGCACCACCTTCTCCTCTGCATTAATGCGGGTTTCAGAAATTGGAATGGGGGGTACTAATGTTTTTGATGCTTTTATGCAGGTGAGATGGGTTTTGGTTGCACTGTGCATTTTGGACTTTGGAGGTAGCTGTTTTAATGCAGGCTTCTAGCTGCCAGCCTATTAATTTCCCTTTTCCAGCAGACAAATTAACAACTTTTTTTTTTTTTTAATTGTGTTTTAAATCTGACTTTGCCTACTGTTGCATTATAATGAAGGCATTGTTATCTCATCAGTAATCATTTTTATGAGTTAACATTAAGCATTTAGAAATATTAGTGCTTCCATGATATCCAGATCTGCCTTTGATAACTCTGGGATATCCTGCCTAAGTGGTGGATTTTTTTATCTTTTATTCTTTAAAAGAAGTATTTTGGTTCTGGGAAAGGCAGAGTTTTTTCTCATCCTGAAGACCTGAGAACTCTCTGTTAAGCAAATCAGCTCAGGGAACTCAAGTGTCTGCACTTCTGTCATGTGTTGGCTCAAGCTTTGCACCCTTCTGGGGTGAGCCAGCAGGCTCTTTAGGAAGGGAAATGAGAGGAAAGTGACCAATGAACAATGTGACTTGAGCAATGCCTTGCAGGTAGCATGGACACCCATTCCTGGTTTGCAGGACCCGTGGCTAACTCCCTGAAAGACAGCACAACTACCAAGGATGTATTGAATTTTAGCCAAAAGCCAGTGCAGCTCAGTTTTGCATGGCTACATTCCAGGTTTTCAGTTAAATCTCATCTCTGTGCACAAATATCTAGGTACCTTATACATAAGTTATTGTGTAAAAAAGTTATAATAAAAAAAAAAGCACAAGGTGACTATGGAACTTCTGTCCAAGAAGTGAAAAAATAAGGCCTGAATTAGAACGTAACTTTATTTCAACTACTTCTGTAATTCAATCTAGATTATTACCAAACACTGTCAGTATAGCTTTTGTAAAACATGAAGATACTTTATTTTAGAAGCACTTCCTCAGCTCCGAAATCATCCTGTTGCTGTAGTCCAACTATTTTAACTTGTCAAGGACATGTCAGTGGTTTAGTCAATTTAGTACTTCGGAGATGTGAACTAGCCACCACCTCCCCTGCTCCTCCCCAAATGAAAACAAAACAATACCAAAAGAAAACAGCAACAAAAAGAAATAAAGAAATGGAGCATTCCAGATTTAAAGTGCCATTTTCATATTCAGAATACTGTATTCTCTCTCAAGGACCTGTGCTTGCTTTCAGCATCAAAAACCTTCAGTCAAGAGCATTGTTAATTAATTGGAAACACTACGCTCAAAGTATGACTTAAAGCTGTCTGCAAACGTATCAAGTGCTTGCATCACCCAAATGTTTACTTCTTATAAAGCTTCACATACTTTTTGACATCTTAAACACTACCAATCTCTTTTCGTCTAGTGACAAATAACAAAAACAGTTCCTACCGTTCTTTAAATTGAGTCATTAAGCGTTGATTATCAACTTAAGAAAAATTGAAGACTGCCACAAGGAGGGAGGGGACGCCTTCAGGTACTTAATGTCTTGATTCACTTACCAAGTTCTGTGGCTGCTGTAGAAGCTTTATCAGAGAGGGATGGCTGTAACCTAATTAAACAGAAAAAAGAGAAAACAGTTGTATCTGGTTTGTATAAACTAATGTAGAGAGTAACCTAGAGAATAACCTCATTCAGTTTTTAATTCAATTTCTGTTTGACTTGTGTGTGTTTTAGCTATCAATAATACAACTTCTTTTGAAGTAGGACAAACCTCGTATTTATCAAAATGTATTATCTACAACTTCAGAACAAATTTGGTGTCAGGCAATAACACAATGAAATTTTGTATTTACATTTAAAAACTGAACAAAAAAGAAATGAACATGATGTAGATTGTTGGACAACTGAAACATCAGTTTCCACCAAATATTGCAGGTCTGGCATTACTAAGTTAGCTTGCTCTTATTTCTTGGTCTCCTGTGTACATTTGGTTTCTCTACAGCACAACACCAAACCTCTCCTCTTCCTCAGCTAAGGAGAAGCCACTTCTGGCCAGTACAGCCTCTACAAGCTGTAGTTTCCGCTGGCTGTGGTACAGAGCCATGCCTGTGCTCCCACTTGAAGCAGGCTGCTTACCATGCCTGCTCACATCCTCCTGATCTCCTTCACTGAGCTCTGCCCACCCAGCACGCATTTCAGAAACAGCTTCTGACAGCCGCCACAAGAGGGGAGCTCCCTATGCAGCTGTGTCTGTTTACAGTAGCCAGTACTAACTACATTTCCAGTCTCAAACCATTTTTTACCCTTCTTGAATATCAGACTGATCAACCCTAGGTACAACAGCAGCTTTTTTTCCTTCCCCTCCACTGTGTTTTTTTTTTTACTGATTGGATTTTTCTTCATTGTAAAACTTTTTTTCCCCTCTTTTAAATATTACCTAACTTCCCAAAGAAAGTTCATTTAATAATTCTAATTTCAATGCATTATAACATATCCAGACATGAAGTTAGTACCAAAATATCCGCCAGGGCTCTTTGTCCCTCAGCAGAGCTAGGTGGCCGCGCAGCGGTGCTGTGCTCAGGGATGGATTTCATCACCGATGCGTGCAGTGAGCACATGTCAGGCAGAGCCAGCAGGGACAAGCACCGGACTCGAGCAGAATTTTGCCTATGGTCTGACAGCACTCCGGGACATTCATCGTTGCCATCCTCTGTAATGCTATCTGAACGGCCCCTCTACGCAAGATGCTGTCAGACTTGTTCTGAGACGTGCCCGTACTGGTCTTTATGTTATCTGGGCTTACATACACACATACATACACACTCACATCCATTTGCACCCATAGAGATGCATATTCCTCTCCTGCACACTGCAGATGTCTATGCACGACCATGAACAATCTGACCACACGGAGAGGTATGTGGACAGCCACACACAGGCAACCCAGAAACTTGTATTTTAGTCCTGGCTTTCATTACAGTTTATGTTGAAGTATCTTTTTCAGCTGTAAACACCTAAAGCTCTACATCATTTCCCATAATGTGAGTTCCTCATGAGAACGTATTAAAATGTTAGGATCCAACTCTTATGACCTCAGTGAGAATGAATTTAGGGTGCTCGTGCAGGCTCTGTTGGTCACCGAACGCCGAGCTGAGTGTAGCCCAGGCCCGGTGTCAAGCAGTGCCAACGCTGCCGTTCAGACTGTGGGTAACTCTCCCAGCTGACACAGAAAACGTCTGCATTTTCTTTCCAGAGGAAAGAAAGGACCCTCCATTTAATAGCACTTGTCTTCTCTACACAAAGTCTTTAGTTTTCAGCACATCAGGACCTTGGAGGGATCAATTCTCATCTCTCAGCTACAGCCAATGGCCAGGTGAGACACCGAGTTCAAAACTGCTGCAACTTCCTAACCACATCTCTGCCAATGTGAAACCCCCTTGAACTGTCATTTGATACTTCCTTGGTGCCCTTTTCCTTTGGCTTCTCCTTTTTTTAAAAAAAATCTTTCTTCCTTTCTTATGTGACACAAATTCTCTAGTTCCTAATACATGAGTACCTCACCATCAACAATCAATACTTGCTCTATTTTCTTCAGCATGTGGCCAAATGTAAAGCAAGTCCACCGAAGGGATGGATTACAGCAGACTGAGACCAGTGTAAGAGAGGATCAGACCCTTTGTGGTGCTTGCAATTTTGAAATAACAAACATCAACCATCAACATATATTTTTTTTCTTTTAACTTCTGATTACTTTCACTCATTTGTCTTTATTCATCCTGCACTGGCTGTTGTCAGTATACATTTCCAAAGAAAATATATCTGTCAATGTATTTATATGGAGGAAGAAACAAAAATCCACAACTTTCTAATATTTTTATATTTGCAGTACTTTACCCTGCATTTCAAAATGTTGAAATTATCACTATGTATTTTGAAAAAAAAAAAAAAAAAAAAAAAAATTAGTGACAGTAAAAGAGCACAAATGAATGAAAACCATCTACTGTACCTAGGTAGAAGCAACAGCTTTTTTAATTGATTGAAAATAAAAATGCGCTGTTTTTTATGGTAGCAGTTAGAGCTGTCTTCTAAAATATCAAGTGAGTTATTACATGAAAAATCTTAAATATGATGCGAGGAGTTTTTATCTGTTAGCACTTCAGATTTAACAAGACAAAAGTGCTTAATTTATGCTCTGTGGGAAAACTTGCTTACTTAAAGGTAAACCAATGTACCTGATGCAAAAACAAACAAAAAACAGCAATGGAACCCAGAAAAATTTATTATAGGACTGATTTTTAATTTATGAAATGCCAAGGCCACTGACTAGCATCATCTTTTACATTCCCTTGTAGAAACAGTTTGAAACCTCATCTTCCCTACTGCTCAAGAAGTCAGCTCTAATTTTATTTAATTTATGAAATGCCAAGGCCACTGACTAGCATCATCTTTTACATTCCCTTGTAGAAACAGTTTGAAACCTCATCTTCCCTACTGCTCAAGAAGTCAGCTCTAATTTTATTACAAAAGCATATCACATTCCTGAATTCCGCATTCTAGTTGAATGACAACAGCCCTTATCATCCTGTCTGAGCAGCAGAGCATATGGCTACTATGTTAACAAATAAATTTTACACATTCCCTTCACATGTTTTAGTTCAAAATAAAGAAATATCCAGTATGTTTTTAATTGCACGTCATACTGAAAACAACAACAACAACAAAACAACCAACTGTTAAAATTAGTAGGAAGATAATATAAGTGGTTATTTGGACACAGACAACTAAATCCACATTGCACCTGCTGTCACGGGAAGAATTATGCTTAAGCTAGAGGGAGTGATCCAGCTGAGAGCTGTGTCATTGAGAGCTGTCACTGTGGCTACAGCTGAGAGCACCTTTGAGAGTATGTATTCATGTTTCAGAAATCTCCAAATTAAACTTAAGTTTGTTATAAATAACTACCATTGCCTAGATAGCTTAACCATTAATTCTAAAACTGCTTGTAAAAATGTGAGATTCTGCTGGTGGTGGTGCGTTTGAATGAAGAACATGAGATTTTGAAGGAGATACCTTGGTATTCACAGAATCACAAAATCACAGGAGATACCTTGGTATTTCCTCTTATGCAACACAAATTCGAGGCTGCTACTACCCATAACTGTCTATTTCCATCCACACAAGATGCTTTTGCTTCCTTTCTCTTATCTCATGCCAAGTGGCTCAGTCTTCCTCCTCCTAACATTCCCTGTTCCACTGGAGCATTATTGTATAGGCCATGGTAAAATAAGAGAAAATCCTTGAACCCTGAGTATCTGAAAGAGTAGGTCAGTGGGTAGGAGAATGCTGAATTGGTATGTGGGCTTATATTCATAAAACTAACACCAGAAAGAACTAATTGGTTAAGTAACTATTCTGTTAACTATTGTGTAACTATTGTACACAAAGTCAAAAAGCTCTTGGGCTAAGACAGCAGTGGCTTGTAGCTTTATGACTCCAGTCCTAACTACTTTCCTATAAGAAGTGACAGAGCTGGCTCTGAGAGAAGGGCACCCACTTCATCAGTGTTGCTGTGTCTCTCAATCAATGTGGCAGGAAAGAACATATCCTCAGGCTCATGAGTGTCCCTGCCTGCAACAGGAAAAAAAATGCAGCCTGCTAAATTAATGAGATGGAGGAAGCCCTAAGAAACCATTTGAACTGAACACCAGGCTGCTGCCAGCAAACCAAACCACACCTCTCTGAATACCAAACCACACCTCTCTGAATCTCCCCAAACAACAGACCTTGCCAACAATAAAAAAAAAAAAAATATTTCATTTGCTCTTCCAGGCAGTTTGCTAGTAAACATACCTTGCATTTGGCTCCATGGGGTTTCTAACTCATACACAGATGAGATACAGATTAAAAGGAATATGTTGTGTTACGATTTCCCAAAAAAAACAAGAGGTAGAAAAACACAACAACAACAAAAAAACAACTTTTGTTTGCTCTTTCAGCATGAAACAGTCCAGAACACCTTTGCCTAGAGGTTTTTTTTTTTTTTTATATATATATATACTTTTTATCTCTCTACACAGTCATGTATTACCTTTCACCCTCTACTGATAAGTATATTCTAGTGTACCAAATCATTATTAAATCTTCTGGAGTTCTGACAGATTCATAAAAGATTTTATTGGATTTACTTGTAGAGATAAGCACAGGCAACGAGCAAGCACCTTGATCTGAGAACGTCAGCTCACCCAGAATTCCCAACATGATTTTCTTTTGGTGTCCTAGTCTAGAACCTCTGTCACCAAGCTGCCTCTGCAGCTTCACATAGCTTCTCATTCCATTCAACTTAAAAAAAATAATTCTGTGTGTTCAGTCAGATTTAGGTCAGCCTGTAAGTATTATGCTTCCATTTACTTGTTGCTGCACATCACAGACCCACTACCTGAGAAGCCATATAAAGCATTGTACTATAGCTCTTAGGTGACTGAGGAACGTGTCACCTGAAAAAAAAAAAAAAAAAAAAAAAAAAAAGCTTGTCTTCAAGGAGGAGGAACTAGATGGCTTAATTGAAGATCAGCTATATGGACTGGAGTCTGTCATGTCCATGTCATAAATTTCAACCAACCAGAGAAAACTGCAGAAGCCTCAGCTGTCACATCACAGGACAAGTATACCTATCTCAAGAGAGTTAATAGATCGCAGTTCAGTTCTGGTCACAGATTATATTAAGAGCAAATCTAATAATGCTACAGATGTTAAAAATAATTTATTTAAAGATAATCTTAACCAAATCAGGCATTACTGCAGATTATTAATATTACATATTACAATGATGACTGTGGTCATAAAACAGATCCTATTAACAAACAATTGTTGCTAACTATAGTTTAGATAAGAGGAGAAAAAATTAAAAAAAAATAAAGAAACAGAAAAGCATTAGCCATCAGCTGCTTTAACTTACCATTATGCTAAAACTGTCAGAAAAAGCTACATGGCATTTAGGATGCTTAAACACTGAGTTGTTCAGCTATTAATAAATAGCTGAATAACAAATAGCTGAACGTATTTTTAACAAGTTTTGCCCATTAGGAAAATATTTCTTTCCTCTTGTGGATGCAAGAAGATGAGCATTGCTGACCCAATTTCTAACCTCTTAAGAAGATATTCGTCCATGTGTAAGGACTACAGATCTCAACTATTTTTCATTATAAAAGTAAGGAGACTGAGAGCTTTTATGTGTACCCAGCACATTTTTATTTTTATTTTTTAAATTTGTCTTCTCTCTTAGCTAATACCAGTGCTCCCAATACTCTGTGAGCTTTACTAAATAAGTAAAAATTGGACAACTGAAAGACCTGGCCTGGAGGGAGAAAGGGGTTCTAAAGCTACTGGCTCTAGACACTGCTTATAAGAAGTCAGCTCCTTTTGGGGAACAGCCCACTGGACACCCTGATAGTCGCAAACCAACAGATACCATCACACATTAGTAATAAAGTTCACTTAAAATAATACTAGTGCTTAAATATTTTATACGCAAAAACTGTATTAAAAGAGGCATGCTTGTACCATCATGAACTAATACATTAGAAAATCTCAGTGCATCGTCTATACAACCTTCATTTCATTCTTTTGGTGTACGCACTGATTTGCCTTTGACTAGCTGATTACAGATGAATTTTTCCAAAACAACTTTTCTTGTTTGAAGAATGGGAGGTCTTCAAAACTAAACACACTTCCTTTCCTAGATCCCTAAAATCCAATGCCAGTTAGATGAGGACTGGCATACAAGCATCGTGCTTCTTGGTCTCAATCCTGTTTCTACATTAGCGCTGACAAAATTTTCTCAGTGTATTCTCTAAAGGGGAAAAATATCTAGAAACTGTATTGATGAAAATTAGCTACAAACATTAAAGAGTTCTGAAATTATTGCACATTTCTTAGGGTGCTACAAGAGAGCAAACATATTAACTGTCTGCAGAGAAGATTGGGATAGTTGAAAACCTATTGCAATCTCAAGGTCTTAGATACCAAAAATGACCTAAACATCACTAAATTCTCTTTCCCAAAAGGGAAGTCCGCAGGGATGCTTTTGAGTCATCATTGTTTCTATGTATAGCATAATATCTACTTTATAAACTAAAACAGTTCTGTTCTTTTTGCTTCTGCAGAAATACATTGTTAAGCAACCGAGAGGAACCATGGAACAGCAACAAACAAACTAAACACCTACCAACACCTGTATTCCTTGCAGCTGGGACCTACATCTCTGCCCATGGTTTTTTCTTCTTGAAATGCTCCACAAACATCAAGCAACTTTCCCAAGTACTTGCTAAGTCTCTTGTTTGGTCCTTGAGCCCAATTAGCCTGCCACCCCACCTTTGCTTGAACTCTGCAGCACAGGTTCAGTGTTTGGCCTTGTTTCACCTTATTGGATTCCACATAGCCAGCTTCTTTTTTTCAGTTGTTTTGAGACAAGTATGTTAACTAAAGTGCAAAACATGTTTTCATGTTAAAATCATTAAGTTATGTTTGCTATATTAATGTTTAAAAAAAGTAACAAACTATTATAGAATCACAAGGTATACAAATGCAAGCACAGACAGCCTACATTGTGGAATTGCATATATAAATTAAAATTAGTATTAGAGCTTCTTCCAGATACCACTCTGTGCTCCAAGTGAATTTTAACCCCATCTCCCCAGCTACTAAAAAGCACCACTGCATATTACATAGCAGTGTTGTACTGATTACAACAAGACATAAATTACGTCAGCTTTGTGTTTTGTTGTTCATCAACCAAGTTCTTTGGTAGTGGCTGAGAGAAGAAAACAATGGCTTGAGGACAAAGCAAAGCATTGGTATAGCTGTTTCCTACCTATTGGGATGGATGAAATCTGAGAGTAGAGATCCAGCATGCGATTGCCATCTACATCTACTAGGTAGTTCCCTCGGCTCTCTTCATAATTGCAAAAAAAGTGTACAGCTTCTGCATTCTTAAAGAAAAAACAAACAATGAAAGCTTTAAGTAGCAGCAGTGTGGAGGAAGCAACAGCAAAATTTGATAAAAATATCTAGTGATAAAATGTAAAGACACATTATATCCATTCCATAGAATTAACTGTACAGCTATTTTTATAGAGACTGTTAAGAATCATCTGTTCTAATGAAAAAAAGGAGGCAGAAAAATGCACATTTCTAACATCTATCAGCTAAATAATATATAATGACTGAACAACTCGGAGTGAACAAAGTAATTCTGCCAATCCTCAATAACTAGGTAGTTTCAGATCTGAGAATATAACTTAGTCTTCTTTATCCCGTGAACCTCCACATGATGCTTGCAGTTATATAAAAATACAGGCTGACAGCCTTTTTTTGTTATGAAATCTTATTTTCAGTAGTTTGTGAAGGAAGTTAAGGGCAAGCACGCACTTTGAGGAACTGCTTGTCTTGGGAAGGCAATATGCACTTAGGTTGGCATACTTTTAAGACCAAATATACTTGTGTTCTCACTAGCTACTACATAACAACTCAAAAAGCACATAAACTGTTTAAGTAATTACAGATAAATCACTGATTCTAGCAAAACCATTCTGCTGTATTCAAAATAGACTAGATTTTATTCAAATGCACACATACACCACATCTAAGCATTCAAACCCAATCTCAGTCCTCCACCTTATTTTTTTGAATTGAATTAAACATACAAAACAGGATTTTAAAGCAAGTTCTGAAATCACCGGATGGATACCTGCCCAAACTCAGAAAATTTGACAAATTACCTGAATTCCATTCAGCTGTTTCATTAATTCCTGCAGATAAAATATAAAAATAAAAAATCAGCCCCAGGTATGTAATTACCAAACACTGAAGAAAAACATGTTTCTTTTACATGACCACAAAAATTGTGTGCAAAACTTGCCATCTTAGATGCTTCCCAGGCAACTGCACTTGCCACATGAATTTTCATAGCATATCTTGCACACATGACACTTAAATTGTTACAGTGGCATGTTGAGCTGCATGAGCTGCACACACTGTTCAATTATAAATCTTCAGAAAGGAAAAGCTGCCTGTCCTATACTGATCAACCAAACTGAGAAGAAAAGAGACAAATGGCATATGTACAAAACATATGCAGACGTGATGCTGGCACACTGGTTCTAGAAATACAGCTTTAAAAAATTATAAAATCAGTTTCTTAACATCAAGACTAGCTATGCCAATTGTATTTGTGTTCCATCCAAATTCCTGTGTTTTGCAGAGAGCTTGCAAAGGAGGCAATATGGAAATTACTGAAGAGCAATTATTTTGACACTGAAAGCATTTTAAGTGCTTTAGCTCTAAAGCTTGTTAGCTTTCCTGTGCTAACTGAACAGCTTCCGTATAAACACTGACTCTGTCAGAGTAAAATTGTCCAGCAAACTGAAACTTTTGATTCATTTCAAAACCAAAGCATTATTTTACATCATAAAGTCAACTAGGTTGCTCTTTTTCAGCAGGAGGACAAGTAGCCACGTCTCTGCACCAGGCAGATGAGAAGTTTCAGCAACTTGATGCTCTTTTGTTCTCAGTAACTTCGAATAGGAAGTTGGCAGTTGAAATTCAGGTGAAATTTAGATGTCTCTTTGAGAGAGGAGCAAGACAGGCTTCCCCCCTTCCTAGCTTTTCACTCTCAGCATCTTGATAAAAGTGGGCATAGACTGTTGTAAAATGATATTTATTCATATTGGATTTAAAGTTTGGAATTAAATTTGTTCTCTAGGAAGTTAAACACAGCTAAAGAAAAAATATACAAGCCATTATACTTTGAGAACTTACTCTAGATCGTGGTCCAGGAACTTCTGTCTTCATTAGAGGTCCATCATAATCAAAATCCACATCAATTTTAGCTGCAGCTTGACTGATGTATCTGTGTCCTGTAGGAAATAATGAAAACCTGAGTACAGACCATATTTTTTGTGTTCTCCTTCAGAATAAATATCCATACCTTATCTGACTGAGAACACTTGACAGATGAGACCAATTACGTTGTGCTGTCTGAAGTGAACCAAATACCTCATCTTTGACAAGTGTGAAATAAAACTAATACCAGTGAGGTAGCTTTAAAAAAAAAAGAAGTGAAACGACAACACAAGCCTAGAAAAACAGGCAAATCCTACTGTAAAAGACACGAGGACTAAGAGCACATCTGTTTCCATCTCCACTGGTAAGTCTGCTGATACACCTTGAGCAAGCCTTTGCTGGGAATGCCCCATTCCTACGCAGCGAAGGCTCACCACCAGTAACAACCAAAAAGCTTCATTGAGTCCACTGGTAAACAGCACTGCAATGTTCTGCAATAGCTCCAAGAACACTGCTTGGAAAATATTAGTGCCTCAGAAAGGAAAATAGGTATGTTTAAAATAAACTGAAAATCTCATGTGAATCCAGCATCTTGCACTGCAGCTCTGAAACCCGGGTCAAAAATAGCAACACAACTTTTGCTCTGTCCTATGCCTTGGTTGCTGTTCTTTATCCATGTATGTAATGGGGATATCACAATAAACTTTATATCCATAACAAAGCTAAAAGGCAAAACCTCTTGAACTTCATCAGTAACATGCTCGGTTCCCATTTCTGAAGCAACTGTACCACAATGCAGTGTTTGGGCATAGCTCGTAAGAGAGAAAGCAGCTTTACAAGTCATCTTTACCAACACTTCAGGATACAGCCTTTCGAATAACGCAGAAATGTTACACGATATCGGTGGGGTTCAGCCAGCAGAGCTGGAAAAGCAGCTCTCTCAACCTTGTCATCTGAAATCTACATGTACAAAGCTCTAACCCCTGACCCCGGCAAGTGTCAGTGCCCAGCCACAAAGTCATGGCAGCACCTTTCGGTTCTCCAGGCTTGTTCTCTCCACCCAAATTGGGGTGTGTGAGAAGGCCAGAAAGGAGCAGTCTACATCGATTAGAAACAGATAGGGCACAAATAGCCTGTTAGCTCAGAGGAGTGCTGGATGTACAAAATAAAGAGACAGGCCTATATCCCAGTACCTGGTTAGCAGTGCTAGCATGTGCACACAGCAGTCCCCACAAACCAGCACCAACCCAGTGCTGGAGGCCGGAGTGACAGTGAGACCCTGCTGAGTGCATCTGGTCCCTCCCAGCCCTGGGCTCCCTACACGCCTGAGCGGCAGAAAGAAGGGAAGTGAAGGACGTGCTTTGGACAAGCAGAGCAGAACAGAACAGAACAGAACATGCTTTGCTTACTGCCATGCAAAAGGGAAGCTGGGGACACGGCCTACCCACGCCACCAGGCTGATGTGATGGGGAAGTGTCAGGAAGCACCATTTCAGTAATGCTAAGCATCCATTTGGAGTATGTGTATGTTCCATTCAGGGGTTTAGGGGATAATTGCACGTTTGCAACAGAGGAAGTACAGACTTGATGGCTTTACTGAGGCGCCCAGCAAGAGACTATGAGCTAGCTCTGCACACTGTGACTAAGTGCTGGACTGAACTAACCGTCTGACAGTCCTGTGACTTTTATCATCAAGCACCTGCAAGGCCTCGCACAGCACGGTATCAATGACAAATTGGTCTTAATAAACTCAACTTAGGGGCATCGCTCCTGCAGCAGATTAACACTTGAAAGATAAGCGCATCACCTGTTTTGGGCTGCGATGGGCATTTTAAGATGGTGCAATTTGCAAAACCTCACGTGAAGATCCTCAGCTCCCTTTCTCTCAGAGGAAGGCCGAGTTGCAGGTCAGAGGGGTGGCGGGTGGCTGAAGTAAGGTGACAGAAGCACCTCTGGCAGCGCAGTGCTGGTACAACACACCCCATGTCACCATCACCCCTGAAAGGCAGGCACCAGGTGAGGCAGGCCGTGTCCATGCAAGCAAAGGGCAGTGGGACATCCACAACCGCCCCTCACAGCCACAACTTCATTTAAGAAAATCACCAGAAGCGTTCTTGTTTTCAAATGACGGTTGTCAAATAAGTATTTATCAAAGAAAGAGAGGCTATACTTTGAGAGTGCTCAGCACTGCTTTGAACATCGCTGTTTGGCCAAGGTTTGTAATTGTGATTAGAGACGTTGTCTTTGGATTTGGTAAGTCCAGGCTGAGATGGGCACAAGAGGCAGTGGGCACAAACCAGAGCACAGGAGGCTCCCTCTGAGCACCAGGAGGCACTTCTGTGCTCTGTGGGTGCTGGAGCCCTGGCCCAGGTTGCCCACAGAGGCTGTGGAGTCTCCTCCTTGGAGTTCTCCCAAAGCTGCCTGGACACGGGCCTGGGCCCCCTGCTCGGGGTGGCCCTGCTGGGGCAGGGGGAGCAGATGAGCCCAGGGGGCTACGATAGAGAGATGTGCCAAGCAAGGCTGATTTTGAGAAAGTTTATCTGCAAAATCACAGCCCGTTGGAAGGATCTCTAGCTGAGCACTTAAACTCACTGCTCATTTTGGGAAAACTTGGTCTGCAAAGAGAAATCTTCTCCCCAGCTTTAATTCCAAGTGTTATATCTGAGATGCGTCACTGCCTCTCCGCGAAGCTATTAATAGGTTTTGTTACAGCAACACACCACTTCATTTTTGTGTCATTCTGTTTAGCATTCATGTAAATTGCAGACTGCATGGCAACTGTTCCACCAGAAAAAAAGCTACTGCAGATAAAAGATCAGCAGAAGCTACATAATACAGAGCCGATTAAGCTGCGGATCCAGTAGGCAGCTTACGAAGTCTACAAGGGGAAGAAAGAGACCCCACCAACCCCTCCATGCCCCCAGCTCCTTCCCGGATGGGAGATCACAGCAAGCCAGCAGGAACATTTCAATTTTTTCTGCATCACCCAAGCCCCAGTGCTCTTCATCTCCATCCCTCCCCTCAACAAGCTCAGCTCTCTCCCTCCTATGGAAGAATTTACTGTCCCCCTGCATGTCACAGGGCACTGCAATATCCCCCTCCTTTCCTTTTAACCTTCTTTTCTGCAGAGTGGGGCTGGGCCCACAACTTTTCTGGGCATCCCTGTGTCGTATGGTGCAGACGGAGGGCAGGAGATTCACTTCCCTGCCCTCTGTTCTCTTCTCTCCCTTACCAGGCTCCGTGTGCTGCTGTGTGGTACAGGGGAGAGCACCAAGAGAGGCACAGAAAACCCAGGGCGTTTTGGAAGTCAGCAGTAGCATAAAAGATATGGAAAAAAAAACTGGATCTGATGCATTTAGAAATATAAGCATGAAAAAAAAAATTGGACTATTTCAGGTCTTTAAATGTAATTATTTTATGGTAGGTTAATCTGCTTCAATAAATAACAGAAAAACAGCATTTAGTTTGTAAACCTTATAAAGTAATAAATAAATAAAAATCTAATGAGCTTTCAAGAAGTACCACCAATAACCCTTCTGTTGGTGTTCTGTGCAGGTATTTTCTGCTCCAAGTACTCTGAAATACCTGCACAACAAAGATTTACTAAGGTTTATAATGTTGCCCAGTAACATGCCAAATAGAACAGGGGTGAGAGGGAAATAGCTTTACAGTAAGACACAAATGTTTTATTGTACTCTGGTATTACTTTGCTGGTATTTTTTGTTAAAGGTGTGGAAGCACGTTCACTTATCTCGCACTTGATGCTTTTGAACTATGGTTGCAGGGTGTGTACAAAGCAAAAGGAACACACGCCTTGAACCCTCTTTCTAACTAGTCATAGCCCAAGCTGCCATTTCCCATAACAGATGCAGGGAACTTCATTTTAGCTTTTACATTTTGTCAGGTTTAAAGCTTTACCACTATTTTTGAAAGTTTGACTTAAACATACTTGTAAAATGAGTTTTCCTCCAGATGTAAGGGAAAAAGTGAACTTCTTTTAGTTGTTTTAATAAGCCAAAGTCTTTATTGTTATTTCATTATTACGAATTCTGTGGCCCCAAACTGTTTTCTGAGTCATTTAAAAGAAAAGACTTGCTTATATTATAGTCATGCTCCACTGCAGGTCAGTTCATTCCTCTGCTGAAAAGGAGCTAATAGGAACATGTAATTCAGTGTGTTTCTGCTGGAGAGCTCTAGACCCTGTTCTCTGCAGTGACAGCCTCAGCAGGGAGTTTTGAAAAGCCAAAACACGCAGCACGTATGAGCCTTACTGGGAGGAACCTTTTTGACTTGTTCTGCAAACAGCAAATGTTGTGTTCTTCTCCAGAACTTTCTCCAACAAGAACTTTTCTCCAACTTCCTCTCTCCTGAAAACATATGGCAAGTACACTTTTGACAAGTTTGACAAAGCTGCGCATCCAAGACAGGTGAACTAGGACCCACATGCACTTTCCTCTTCTTCCACCATCGCCAACGTTCCTCCCAGTTGGAGCATCAGCTGCCCATCTCTGGAAATCAGGCCACATTCCCTGGGCACTAACACCTATCTCAGCGTAACAAAGCGAGTGGGCATTAGGAAACCCTTCCAAGACTCACAGCCTGTAAACAAGTCTATCAGTAACGTGCACGTGCAATCTTCCTGTTAGGGGAAACATTTAGCACACTGTATTTCTGTGATTTTTAAATAAAGACTACTTTGGGGAGAGGGCAACCAGCCTCCCAGAAATGCTCAGTAGAGCAGCAAAGACCACAGAAGCTAGTAGCATCATCTTTTTGCTGCTCTTTATGCAACAGCCTCGTCTACACTGATATTTGAACTAGATATGTGCTAAAGGCACACATGAGCGATTAAAAATGAGCAGAGCTTTGCTGTGTGGTGCTGCATCAATTCACACTGGCACAGCTTGTACCTGTCAACAGACGGGTTTTATACACAGCAAAGGTTGCTCAAGTGAAACTAAAGCATGCCAGTCTTCCCGAAGAAGAGTTGCTTTAAAGATCATTTTTATTATATTAGTGGCGTTGGTCAATTTATGAGACAGATTACTTTGTTTTAAACAGCTTTCAGGAGCAGCTTAGCCAAACCTCAGTTACTTTCAGGATGTCAGTGAACCAGAGTCACCTAAAAAAGGAGCAACACAAGTGATCTTTCAGCTGATTCACTGATACAAATTTGATTTATACATTTGCTTTCAAGAGCCCACGGTGTGTATCATTTTATGAACACCGGTATAAGGACAGCTTTACCAATTTACTGGTCCTTGTGCTTCTCAAAGGGTCATTCCACCTCCTAGCTCAGGCTAATGCTATGGTTTGAATCTGAAGGAACAGCCTGCCATGAAGAAAATGAAAATGGCTTGTGTTACCTCATCCTGCCAACACATTGGGAAGGAAGGGATTGCTGTGAACAGGCTCTCTAGGCCTACCTGCACCCAGAAGTACTGCTCACTAACAGCATGTTAACTGGTGGGCCTGGACCCAATCCTACACCTGAAATAGGATTTTTCATTTGAAGGAAAAAAAAAGTTGTGATCACACGTATGGCAGATGGCCCAATCTGCCACAATAAGCAGCAATTGTGTGCATAACCAACACACAGCATGTTTCATGGGCACAGAGAGACACACATCATATCTGAGTGCATGACCAACACCATGGTGCACAAGCACATCTATCGTTATAACAAAAGCAGAACTATGTAAGGTAGCGTTCCTGGGAAACCAGGTGTCCTGATGTAACACAACTCAGCTTAGCAGGTAGAGAAGACTGAAGTGCACAAGTAATTGCAGAATAAACTCCAAAAACTGCACAAGTCAGTAATGCCCTGTCCAACGAATGGAGCTCAAGTACTCTGCGAGCCTTGCAAGTAAATCAGTAGATCAAGTAAATCAGACCACTCACTGCAATGCATCCCTAGTTAACTGTACCATGTCTGCTCAGCTGGAATTTCTCTCTCTCAAAGGCACTGAATGTATGTTACAGCTTGGATCGAATTACTCCTGTTTGACTTTTTAATGTCAAGTTACTCTGCAACAGAAACTCTGCAAATGAAGCTACTCCATTTTGGGACTGATGAATTCAGGTCTTGGTTTTGAATGCTCCACTTTGCATCTCCAGAATATATAAGTGACAGATTCTTACCAGGTCCAAGCATATTTATTTATTTATTTATTTATTTATTTATTTTTTCCTAGATGTATCAATATTTATGCTCTTGAGCCAATGGACCAACTCAACCTACTGACTTTCTGTTGAGGTCTGTGATCAAACAGCAATGGAAGAAGAGTTTCTCATGGTATATTAACTTAGCATAAGAACAGGACCAAATACTATGACTCTTCCTAAAAAAGCATTATGAAGGCTTTTAAATTACATGTAGCTAATAAGACTGAACAGAGTATCTCTTAACATCAAATCAAAAGTCAGAAAACAAATGATGCATGATTAATGAACCTAATTACCAGAGACCACATCAGCTAAATGACTTGCAGAGAACTTTTGACCCCTCTCATTTGAAGATGGTGGGTACAACAAATTAAATTCTACTTTTCTTGCTTCTGGCAGACTCTTCAAAGCTCTATACAACATATAGCATCCTTCTAAACACTTGAGTGTTTAACATCAGCAAATTCTCATTCTTCCTTTTCATGTAACAGGATGTCATCATTTGCCAGCAGACAGAAAAGCTCGTATTTCAACTCCTGTTTTCTAAGCTATCTTCATCACTCACCAGGTGTCTCACTCAGCAATTTTTAATAAAGAACCACATTGCTATAGCAACATAATTAATATAATTACACCCTTCTAACATTTGGTGATGTTAGCAGTCACAAAGAGCGCTACTGTTAGCAGGTCTCTGGTGTAAGCAGTGATCTCTGACAGGTAGGTTTACCAGAGGCCTAGGAAGTACTTAGACCTCTGATACGCTTGACCAAACCACTCTCTATAAATACAGTTCCTGAACGTACAACAACTGGATATTACCTGAGAGAAACTCCAGAGGAGGCACTGTAATTTTATCAGTGTAATTAAGAGGAAGAACTATCCTAAGGCAAAAAAGAAAAGATAGAAAAAATAAATGCTGACACATTTCTCAAATTCAAACGTTTTGCTGTGAAAGAGTGTAGAATGAAAGATCCCCAGTCCCAAAGGAGGCACGTTACATGTGCCATACACTGCTGCCCTGTACAAGTGCAGAAAGGCAATTTCCCATGCGTGTCTGTAACTTCTACTCCATGGTGTCTCCCAAACCTCCTTCCAGATTGAATTTTTGGAGCATGGAGGCCCTGACAGCCTAATGTAGGAGGACTGTGATTTCCCCCAAATACTATTTTAGGTGTTGCAAGTATAATCTGTTACTAACAGCTCTTGAAATGCAATGGCAAAAGCCCAGGCTAACTAGAGGTGTTTGGAAAGCGAACATTGCTGTTGCATAATATTATGAAAACTGAGACTGCTATTTACAGAGTGCTTATGCTGTAAAATCAGAAGCTGCTCCACATGAGACTGACTGGGTTTCAGGACTCCCACATACACACTGGAGATTTTATGGGAAAAGGATTCTCCAAAGACCAAGACAAAATCTGAAAACAAAGAGGGTGAACAGGAGTGGAGGCTCCCAAAAGAAAGCGCAAGAACAACTCCCTCCCCCCAAATGCACCATAATCCCAAATCAACTCTTCAGCACTAATGGGAACACCAAGCTGCTAGTTTTCCTGCAGAACTTGTGATGTGAATCAGCCACAACATTGTGC
The DNA here is from genome assembly GCF_965140915.1 of Aythya marila. Lineage (NCBI taxonomy): Eukaryota > Metazoa > Chordata > Aves > Anseriformes > Anatidae > Aythya > Aythya marila. The sequence continues at coordinate 4,267,260 of NC_139056.1, read as the reverse complement.
CTCATTTGCAGCCCGGCAGACCACAGTAAGTGAAAGTTCATCAGGACCCCTCTAGAGATTAACAGCCACAAGGGAAAACAGCCAGCATTACCATGGCTGCCCCGTGTGGGACAGAAGGAATGGGAAATTAGATGGGGACGTCATGGGCCTTGTCCTCCTTCGCCTTAAGGAGCTGAGAACTGCTGCCCAAACTTGGCCTTGCAGCACAGCCTCCTGGCCAGTAGTTGTCCAGCCACCATTTTTTAACCTGAGCATTGCCATGTATCTCAGCTTTCGGCAGAACATCTGATCAGGCTGGGAAGAAAAGGTTCCTCAGGCTAGCAGGAGAGGTTGCACCCCAGGTCATCAGCAGCTGGTTCTCAGGGCAGCAGCTGAAGGTGACCTCAAGTTTGTGCCCTCTATCACCCAGAGAAGGGATATGATCTTTGCTTCTCCCACATATCCCTCAAACATATCCAGTTTATTCTCTCTACTGAAAGAGAGAAATATTATCTGGATGTTAATAAGGTTTGCGTTAGGCAGAGCAAGACCTCAGACCACTTCACTTCTTGTCCTGATTTTCTAGGGAAACTTCTAATGTATAAACAGAATTAAAAAAAAGCAGTAAGTCATAGCAAGGATTAATACTGGAGACAAAAGGATTAGAGTAAACCGTTCTCGTGGTCTTCCAACCTCAGATAACTGTGATGGGGACAAGTCAAGAATGAACATGAACATCTCTCAGTCTTCACTGCAGCATGCCGGTGAGATAAGGTGGTATTATTCTCTGACGAGAGTGAGGAAATAGGCTGAGATATGTGAGGTATGGCCTCAACTAGAGTTAGTTCACCTAGGGCACTGCAATAAAAGTGCTGAGAAACTGGAAGAGAACAACTGGATCTATGAATTAAGATTGAAATATTATTTAAATCATTTGAGACAGAAGTACAAGGTTTTGGGAGAGGTAATAGGTTTCAAATATGTAGAAGGCTGCTGCTAAGAAATAATAAACATTCCAGCTTCCAGGTCCACTGAGGATAGGACAAATAGTAAGGACTTGACTTTTCCTGTTTTTGAAACTTAGGTTAAACATTAGGAAAAAAGCTCTAAAGATAAGGGCAATTCAGCAACAGAGCAGATTGCCTGGGGAGGCTGCAGAAGCCGCACCGCTGGGGGCTTTTAAGAGCAGGTCAGCATCCTGGAGGAGCATGTGCGAGCACTAATGGGAACTGATGCCTCCTTAAGGCAGAAGACTGGCCTTTTGGCATGCTTTCCAGTTCAAGAATCAAAGAAGAATTCAACCCCTCAGGGTAATCAGCAGGAAACTGAACCGAGATCTCTAGAGTCCTCATAACTGTGCTGCTGCTCTACCATCTAACAGCAAACTATGATTTGGCCCACCTCTGAAGCACAGAAATGGAATAGTTTTCCCATCAGACACAGCCGATCAAACCAGAGGTAGCACGAAGTGAGGCTAGTGCGTGATTCTGACTGTCAGCCCTAATTAACCTGCAGCATGGAGACTGCTGATGGCAACGCAGCTGTGACTGCAACGCTCAGCTGATGATGTACACTGAGAAACACCAGTATTTCTTCAGCATCAACTGCCTCTCCTGGGCTTGTCTCGATGTTACTGTACTGAGAGCACTATGCAGGACTATTTGTTAAAAAAATATATATATATTATGCTAGCTACTCTGTCTACCGATGTTCTGCCACCTCTCAAATTCTATTAAACCGTACCTTAGATAGCAAACTATCAAGTACAAGAAATACATACAGACAACAAATTGATACCTGATTACAGCTTATTATTATTTTTCAGGAAAGCATAAGGACTCCAAATTATTACAGGCTTTACATGTATGGGGAAGATTTAACTTGTATGTTACATCGATACATTTCACTTAGCTTTTGCATTTTAATCAGCTTAAACAATTTTCAGTTTTCGTTTTGTAGTTATCTGGCCATGGACTAGCACTGTGTTAGGAATTAGAACACCACAAGCAATGGTCAAGTTAAGAAGATTCTCCTCCCAGATGCTTAACTCTTATCCCACATTCGTTAAAAGATTTGAGGACTTGAAATCTATCTCGATTAGAATTAAACACCATCTCCCACATACAACCAGAGAAAAAATTCCTAGAAATATTTTGATTAATATTGAGTTTAGTTTCCTTTGTTCCCATGTGTTTTACAACAGTGAATGTGGGTACAATTCTCTGCCACAGTGAATGCAAACTTGCCAACATCCTTCCCTTTTCACATGCCCCTTTTTTGTCAGAAACCAGCATAGTTCATGCTCAGGGCCAGCACAACGCTACCACCCACATTTGCTTTAAAAATCAGAAATAATCAAGGAGGAAGACTCTCTTTCTGTAAATAAATTTATAATAGATTCAAGCTGCGCGAATTATTGCACTCAATGCAGACACGCAACTGAAACATCACAGCCCACAGAAAGACTTCTACCAAGAGGCAAGCTATTCTCTCCACCTCCCCTTTGCAAACCCTGCCATTTCAGTATCTCACTGAAAAAAACAGCAGACCAAATGGCACTGCAGGAATTTTGTGGGAGTAACGTATGAGGAGTCTTTCTCAGTCTGTACAGCTCGGAGTTTGCATGCTCAAAAACATGTCGGAGGAGAGCACCCTGAGGCAGAAATTGGACATCCCCCTCTGCATCTCCCTAAAAACAAGCAGAGACCAGCAGTGCTGCAGCCTCGGCTGGTACTCAGCAGGAAAATGACCCGAAGCTCACATTTTTTCTACAGCTGTCAGTCTCCTGCCTATTGTGTCATCCAGGAACGTAGCAGGCTAAAAAACTACCAGAAGACATTTCCTTCTGGTAGGGGCTTCTGCTTTTGCTCCATGTTTCATCTCTGGAGACATGCACCCAAAGCAGCATGCCAGCTACGCAACCTGCCAACAAGGCCCTCCATCCTTTGCTATAAGCCTGCTTTTAGCAGCCTTTCCACTTACACGTTTCCGAAAAGGATGGCCTGATGGGGCCCAGAGTTGCATTTCTTTTGTACTGCTGCCCTTCATTGCAATGGTGAGAACAGAAGAGCTAGCCCACCTGCACTTCAGGGACCTCAGGTGCACTGCACAGCTGTAGTGATTTGTCTTCCTGGGCAGGGAGCATCAGGAAGTGTGCAAGATGCTGGGAGAGACAGGGAGTGTTAAGTGATAGCAAGACAACAGATGAGCTCAGAGGACTGGCAGCTGCTGAGGGCCTACTTGCTGCAAGCACTTTCCATTGGCCACTATCGACCAAACGATCACCGCACTTGCACAGCTCGGGTAATCAGTGCATCACTCCCATACATAAAGGGCATCCAGTCCTGAAACACTGACCTAATACTTTTCCAATAGCTACAAGACCAAACGTTCTGTTCTTTAGCCAAAGGTCAGTTGCTCCGCAAAGTTTATTGTTTAAAAGGAAATCATTTTTTTTTTTTTAATTTCTAAGCAAATGGAGGGGTTCTGTGTTTGCACGGCAGTGGCACAAGGAGCACATTGGCTCAGCAGAAGGCCTAGAAGAAAAGAAACATTAATATTTACTTGGTCACAGAAAAAGCCATTGAGCCATACTGTATTCAGTGTAACAGCACATAAAGTGGACGCTAGATCTTAAGTTCAACACTTTGTCCAAAAAGACCAAAAGAAATTTGCACTTTTAAAGCATAAGACTGAAGTTTGCGCATGTATTTCATGAGACTGGAGGCTCAATGTACATGTGCTAACCTAGGAGCTGGGGTCTAGCAAGAGCTTGTCATCATACACTTAGGAGAAAACAGCCTGAAGCTGTGGGTTAGGCCTTTATTTTACATTAGAGCTAAGTGCAGGCAGAAAAATACCCCCAGCAAAGGCCACCTCTTGGTGTCAGTCACACAAAACCTCCCCACAAAGAAGACAGGCAGGGGCACGCTATGATGGCAAAAGGTGATTTTGATGGATGACTTTTTCACCTCTGCACCACGTAGCATGAGAAAGTAGCCCTGTTAGAGCAGAGTTCCAAGGGCTGATGAGCTTTGTTTCGTTTAATAATTTGCACTGTAAACGTGCTGAGTCCTTCAATTTGCCAAATTAAAAAACAAACAACAACCAACAAAACAAAAAAAAAATCACATAAAAAACCCCACAGCATCCCTGTGTGCCACTTCTGTACTACAACTGCATCACTATCCGAGATGCAGAACGCAGTATCGTTCAAGTTTTGAAAGATGCAGCACTAGATAAACGCCAGCAACTTTCAAACTGGAATCTTCTTCACTAGCATAACATGAATGCTACCAAATACAAACCAAATAGTACAAAAGCCACTTACCAAATACAAGCAGCCTGGAGTTCTGCTGCAGACAACAGCTCAGCTGTCGACTAAGCAACATTGACGCCATTTTATGTTTTCTTTACTCAAAAAGACTCTATCTTGAGGCTGATGTTCTGGAAGAAAAAAAAAAAAAAAGAAAAACATTTATTCATGTCCCTGTGGATGCAGCTACTGTGCCATTCATTTCAATTTCTCCTTTCGGTATCAGGACTGAGACCTGAGTCTGACACTAGGTCCTGTTAAGGCAAATGACTACCAGAGTAAATTTGTAACTCCCAGCTTCAGTGGGGCCAAGAGATAAAAGATCATCATTTAGCTTCCCTTCTTCGCTTGCTCATCGACTTTCTGCATGCATGTTAGACTAAGTTAATCATTTAATTTTTTTTTTTCTTGTCAGTCTCTCAGGACAATGTGTTACTTAGACTGAACCTATGTTCATGATAAAAACTTCATCTAAACCAAAAAGATAGCATGAGAAACATTAGAAAATAAAAGAAAAACAATTATTTGAAAACACAGTTTCTACCAAGCAATCTCATCTCTCCAAAGACAGCCTGTGAGAGCCGGGGTTGTTCAGTCTGGTGAAGGCAAGGCATGGACCTGACGGAGGGCGCAAAGAGAGTCAGGCTCCTCCCAGTGCTGTCCAGTGAGAGGGCAAGGCAATGGGTGAAAAATGAAATACAGTCAGTTCCACCTAAACCATAGAAGAGGTTGTGGAGTCTCCCTGCTTGGTAGTATTCAAAACTCAGCTGGACACTGCCCTTGGCCATCTGCTTTGGGTGGCCCTGCGTGAGCAGGCCTCAGAGCAGCAGGCCTCCAGAGCTCCCTTTCAGCCTCAGCCAGTTGGCGACTGCCTCAGCCAGCTGTATCAGAATGACTTTGTCAAGTCCAGTAGCACGGATGCTAATATGACTCCTTTTTCATTCTGGATTACCTGCACAGAAAGCCTGTCTGGAAGGCACAAGTAGATAGAAGAGGTTATTAAATTATTATCTATGATACAGGTTCAATTCAAACCTTACGCTTCAAAATCTGGCGTGTTCTACCTAGGACTTCATAGGCCCTGCTTGCCTGTGCAGAGACCGTGCTGACATTTTCCTCCTCAGTGGGTGCCCCTGTGCCCCCAGTAGGGGCAGGCCATCTGCTGGCAATGGATCCAGGCTTGCGGTCCAAAGGGGACTGCGGCCACCACCCATACACCTCCCGGGAAGAGCTCCATGGAAAGGCGCTGCTCCTCCCGCAGAGCGAGACCACAGCTCCCTGCCAGCATCCTTCTTGTGCCCTTGGTACAGCACGCAAACACTCCTTGGGCACTGGATGCAGGGAACACACCAAGCTGCCATGGCAGGAAGCATCTCTTATCCCACAGTAATGTATCAGAAGTTTTATTTCTGTATCATCTTTAGTCAACACACCATTTGCTTTCCTTCACACTTCAGATTTTTCAGAATTGGCAAAATAAAGCAAAAAAAGACATCCTCACCTGCAGAGATCTATTAATTCACAGACAACATTAATACTTTGGTACAAGGAAAATTCCCTGTGCCTTCCCAGACCACTGACGCAGCACTTGGTTTCTTGCAGTTTGCTCTGAGTTCAATTTAAAAACTGATGTATTTTGTAATCTGCCAAGGTGAGCAAACACTTGCACAACGTTTGTGCGCAGTCTACAAAAAGCTTGCTCAGCTTTGTGAGGTTTGGAACGTAGAAGGAACTAGACTTATGAAAATCCCAATACCATGCATTTCTTATCTCACAGTCATTCTCCGGCAAAAAACAAAGGTGAGTCTGAGTCAGTGAAATCACCACAGTGGAAAAAAAGCTGCTAAAGGGCCAATCAGCCCAGCACCTCTCACAATGATTAACTACCTTGACGTCCTCTGCTCAGAGCTACTCACCTCCTCCGTACTCCTGCAACCTTCAATTTCCTCCTTAACTTTGCTCTGCAAGATTTAGAAGTCTCCAGGAGCCTGTTAAAAGCTAACTTGAGCACAGCTTTGCAGGAGCCAACAACTGGAGCAGTGCAAACGTTCCTATGAGAAAGCTAAAACGTAACCCACCGTGACTCACTTTGGTGTTCTGCTTCCCTTTAGAGTCATCTCCTGTGGGTGTTTTGCTACAAATTGACTAGTCTACCTCGTCCTTGCTGAGACGTCTCTTCACATCCAAATCAAACCTACCTTCCAGTCACACCACACCATCCTATCTGTCAGTGACCAGGTCTCCTTCAGTGACACCCCCTTTCCCTTTCCTAGGCGAGTCATCTCCTACGTGTTTGCTCCTAGAACGCTACTTTACCTTTCACTTCTATTTACAGTTTATCTAAAGTCCTTTAACGTTTGAAATACAATATTCATAAAAGGCTCAAAATTACATTTTGAAAAGGTATTGGCTTTCTGAAAAAGTCATAGAAAATATTATTGCAAGAGGTTTAAAAATAAAGCAGCTTACCCCTAATTTTCCTTGGCAGCTGTTATATAAAAAGTTTTACCATTTTCCAGTCCAGAGTCAGAATAAATCATGTACTATCACATTTGAGCATAACTAAATTCAACTTCTTTTCCATCTCCGTTAAGTGCACAAATTCTCACTGTAGATTAGCTGATATGACTGGGACATTTGTCTAAGCACGTGTTATTTGGTTGCCATAATAACCAATTGAATTTTGCCTTCGTAATCCATCTCTTGATCAATTCCCACTGGCCTTGCTTGTTCTAGCGCTGCAAGCAGCAGGGGCAGAATTTGGAAGCCAGCAGAAATCAGTGCTCGTGCACGTGCCAAAGCTGCAGCAAAGTGATGCTCCATCAGCACTGCTGCTCCGCAGCAGCTGCTTACAGCTTCAGATGTGTTAAAATCTAGGCAAAATACGCCTGCCAATTTCAGATATCAGATTGGAAATGGGATGTGACGAACAATTTTTTTGATTAGCTTTACAATTAAATGCTAGCTAGCTATCTTAGATTTCAAAGCGAGACTTTTCCAGAAAAAAGATTCACAACAGTCATCTTTAAATATTTTTCCTCTAATGGCAACTGACTGAGCTGGAGGTTAGAGCTCACTATACACAGCAGCTATTCTGAAATGAACGGTAAATATATCAATTTTGCAGATATTCTGGGTGTTACATATAAACTGTGTTTGCCAATGCATGCGTAAGTCACAAAGTCGCATTCTTTTAGTAAGAAAATATATTTTCAAAGAAGCAGCTCCATTAAGTCTACAGAGCACATGAAATGGGGATACATGGATTTTTTTATGCATACAATGTAAAATCGGATGTATTGTTTTTAAAACAGCATCTGCTAAAATTATGTACTAAGTGATTATTTCTGACAGGCAAAATTAGTTACCAGGAATGACAAACAGTCATTCAGCAGTAGTAACAGCAGCTTATTGCAAGCATATAAAAGACAAATTGTTTCTGTGAACTCAAGATGTGGGGAGAACCCCTGGAAAAAATAAAACAAGTTAGGGAGGGACCCCAACATTTAAGGCACTTGATCCAGACGCTTTTTACAAGAGCCAAAAACCACAAACGAGGACTTTGTATGACCCGTTCTCTCTTGCTAGCAGAGAAGCTAATGCAGCATGACATCTGCGTTTCAGACTGCAGCTTGCAAAACCTGCCCCGAAAGCATCCTCGGGATAGATTCAAAGGTAAGAGGGTAAACAGAAACATTGTAAGATGTGTAAGTCAGCACTGCAGATTTTTATCTCTTTCTTCTAGTTCATGTCAAAGATATGGAAACCCATTTTAAATTCATGGGAGCATCTATCTCTCAGCTGTTCCAAACCCATTTACCAGGAACAATTAGGTGCTTTAGAAACAGCAGCAAAAGCTGCACACTGCAATTACTCCACAAAGTCTTCCCAATACGTATTTGGCGGAGGTAAAGGCAAATTAATTACATCTTTGCTGTTTTCCTTCACTTGGCTTTTCTATAAGTTTGATGTGAAAACCAAGCAAAGTTTGCTTTCTTTTGAATTAAAAGTGTATTTCCTTGGCTTTGCAGGACAGCAAGTCCAAATAATGATACACAGACCCACCACATGCTAAAGCATTCATGGTCCAGTCTTTTGTAGCGTTTTATCTCCTGTGAGCTCTTACTTCTCCTTTTCTAGTCTCCACAATGTTTCCTCAACTGCACATGGGGGCTCTTCAGACTGCTTTTCTGGAGGAAAGTCAGACTTGAATGATTAGAAGCAAGTTGGGAAGAGTTTAGATAACGGGGCCAGGACAAGGAGGCTACTAAGGAGGCGTGTCAGACCCCACCATGCAAGCAGGGACTGTCATATGGTCAGAGATGGGATAAGTGGTTCTGAAACAACAGGAGGAAGGTTGGAAGGCTGAGAAAAAGGAGCTGGATGGGATTGCAGCTTCTGACATGAACAGCTAAAAAAAAAAAAATAAATATCCAAGGCCATTTGTTAAACAGTGACAATTCTCCAGGCATTTAGTGCTCATGAGCAAGCATCTTTCATGGCTTAAGTGATGCTGCTCAAGCATTTTGCTCATATAAACAGCTCAAGGACATCCCAGAGTCTGGAATATCCTTGAAATTTCATGAAGATGTAAGTATGGGTGAGGTGGAAGAGAATAATTTAAACATTATCGAGTCCTTCCTTAGCCTGCATTTGAGGAAGAATAGGCCAACTCGATGGCATCATTGTATCCACAAAAAAAAGAATAATCAACATACACAGCATTTGCTGTTTGAAAACTGCACTGCAGTTATGTCCCACCCCACACTCCTCTGGGGAGAACAGGAACGTCCCCTTCCATAGATTACAGCAGGAAAAAGCTGATGGACTTCTTAACCACTTACCAGTGTTACTGACAGAATGCCAGGTAATGTCAGAAATCCTGACTGAACTGCTTGAGCCACTTAAACAGAATAACCAACAAAGCAATAAATGAAAAAATAAAATAAAAAGCCTGCCAGCATGTCAATGTATTGAACTGCATTTCACTTGGTCCCAGAAGCAGAGTTAAGAGTTCAATAAAGCCTGGGTAGTTAGGAAAGCCTGACTGCACACAGTGAAATACAACAGGTCCTCCAACTTCAACAGGTGTTTTTTTCAGGACATGTTTCATTGAAAAAAAATTAATTAGCTTACAACAGCATTTGCAACAAAAGTTTGTTAGAGCATCACCAAGAATTTCTAATGATAACTAGAGCTAAGGCTATCTGAAACCTTCATGGGAACAGGAAAGGCTCGTTAAGAGGTAATTTCATGAAAATGCACATTTAGTTTCACACAAGGCCAGCACCGCATTTTCTATCCAGTGCTTATCTAAGAAGGCCAGCACAGAAACGGGCCGAACCCCTCAGCTTCAGGGGTGGTTCACCCAGCTGGCTCCTCACCCGCTGTGCTCAGCTGGGGGCCACCAAAGCAGGATGGTCACAAAGTACCCCGGCCCCAAAGGCCTCACGTGGGCCTGCTGCAGCCGCTGGGCCCCACTCCGCAGCAGAGGCCAGCGGGACGGCCCCCACCTCACAGCAGAGCCCCCCAGCTGCTCAGGAGCTCATCCCTACAGTTTCACAGACAGCAACCCAGGAAGTGGGCACCTGTACTGGCAAGTCTGGCCCTGGGGGGCACGGCTCGCCAAGGCATGTACCACCGAGCAGCACCAACAGCGAAACAAGCGGCGGGTGTCTGCAAGGGGGAGCTTGCGTCTGCCACCGAGCTGGATTTTGGCAGGCAACAGTTCACGAGCTGACAGTTGCTTTTGACGTTTCTTCCTCTAATAACCTTAGTGGCTTTGTGTAGAACAGGATGTAATTGGAAACTCCATGATTGTACTTAAGTCACCAAGGACACAGTTGTCATAGTTACAAGTAAAGCTCAAGTGTCTGTTATTCGTGGTTGCTTATTTATTTATTGACACCCACAGGATCAAACGCTCCCACCACTGTTCAGAAGAACAGAAATGGGGAGACTGGTTTTGACTTTCACGTCTTGACAAAACAGTAAATACTGCACACGGCAGCGTAAGCCTTCCCTAATAAACTGGCTTTTTGCACAGCTACCTTCTCTCCCTCTACATTCAGCTGGCATTTCAGTCAGTCTGTTTTGAAAACAGCAGCGAAAGCACGAAGCAAGATGCAACACGCAAGACAAAACCTTGTGCCTATAGCTTGGAAGTACCATGCATGATCCATCGTGACATAGCAACACCGACCTGCCGAATCACACCAACAATCAGGTCACGGCTGAGGCAGCAAAGAAGCTAGGACAGGAGCCTTCAGATCTGCCGTCACACTCACCCACAGGCAGAATTGTCATTATCCTGTCACTATTCCCATGTGCCCAGGTTCTCCTCTTCAGATGTCTTCTAAGCACACTTGGTGGTTGGATACAGATATGCCTTACTTATTTACTTGTTTAATCTTTCTGCCCTTGTCTCTCCTTGTTTTCCCTCTCTCCCACAAATATTGGCCTGACAAATGATCCCTGGTCCAAAATCCAACGTGTAAAACCAGGTGGAAATGTTGCAATTATGACACACCAGAATTCAGGTGACCCACCAAACCTTTCAGCAGCTCATCTTTGATTCAAGAACTATTGGAGCAGCTAAAATATTATATGTGCGTGAAAGAAATGCATTGTCTCAGGAAAGGAAAAACAGGGGGCCTAGAAAGCATCTGGTAGGAATTAAGCAAATTCTAGAGCCACAGGTAAAAATACCTATAAAACTGGCATAGATTGTATATTAGAAGTTTGTGTATAAATAAATGTTGGTAAAAGTAAGCATGACAATATTAGCTGAAATGTTACTTCTAGTGTTAATTTTTCATTCTTTAATAGTTCCCACAGCAAGAACTGCACTTGGATATTTCACGGTACCATCTTTATTAGTGAGCTACCCATCAGAACCTTTCTTCTAGCTCACATATTTTGAATGCGTTATTTTAAATGAAGATAACAAGATATCTGAACCTTGCATGTTATCTCCTGACATTTCCTCACCAAAACAGGCAGTCCAGTTCTCAAAGGGTTACACAGCTGAAATTATGACACAGCTATGCTTTTCAGATCAGCTGCTCCACAAACACTCTGCAGTTGTGAAAAATTATAGTATTCCAAAATAACCTCAAGCAAAGCTTCCTTCTAAGATTTTATTCTTCATTATCCCATCACAGTCTCCTCAAGGTCACGAAAACAGCATCCAGTAAACTGTACTTTCAAAGCACTATTTATTTCCTGAGGTCATAAAATCGCTCGCTTGGAGATAGCCTGCACCAAAGCGAGGGAAACATCTCAAATGGGAGCAAGCACTCCAGCTTCTCAAGGTGACCCCTGCTTCAGCCAAAGACACAGAAAAGCAGATGCATGCAGGGGATTTCTTTCACAAGGGGTTCAGTGAGCCAGCTGCATAACAGCCAAGCATGCATATTCATGGGGGCACATTTTCACACCACACATGCCTGCTTGCAGAGACAAACCCACCCCTGGGGAACCAGGGCCCCTGTGTGCGGTGGTACCAAAGCCCGAACGCGGGCTCAGCACAGTCTGCACTAAGCCCTACCGCGCGGCACACGCCAAAGGCACTTACATGGCTTGGATGAAAATGTGCAGCAGCCAGCTTGCCAGCTTCAAAACCCGCTCTCCCCTTCAGTTTAAAGCGGGCCACATCCAGGAGCAGTGCAGGAGCAGCACCGCTGCCGTCGCTCCCTTCAGCACCAGCCTGCGACTGCTGGCAGCAGGACCGGGCATCTGTCACCCGGAGGAACCCCCAGCCCGAGCTGAGCTGAGCCGGGGGGACACCGCTAGTTAATGAAACCAAACCGAGATCATCTGACTGCCAGCCACCACTCCACTGCCTCTGACGTGTAGGTGTAGCCCATCAGCTCCTACCGGCCGAGTTCATCTGCACGCTTTCTCTGTGGGTTTCTGAAAACAGACAGCTGAGATGCAGGGCCTGGCTATTACAGCTCGAAATGCCCCCCCCTAGTTTTCAAGAACTGTGTGAACTTAAGAACAAGGTTTTGTCTTTAAAACCCCTCATTTGACTCCAGTTTGCAAATATCCCCAGGGTAACACCCAGGGAGTACCACAAAACCACCTCGGCTTGTTTCCTTCGGGTCCTGCGCAGACGCAGGGAGCACAAGAGCCAGCGGGCACCGTAACGCCACCTCCCGCGGAGCGCTGCTCGGGCAGAAAACAAAAACCCTGCTGCTGCTCTCAGGGACTGAAAGCAGCCCTGGTGCCACTGCACCCCTGCAGGCTGGGGGCCCAACAGGTTGCCATGACACTGGGGGGGCACAAGGGAAGATGTGGGGCCTGATGGGTTGCCATGGTGCCAGGGGGGCTGGGAAGATGTGCCCGAGCCGCCTCAGTTTTAAATCCGCATGACAGCGTTTCAACTGAGCTGCTGCACTGTTGCCATGGCAACCGATGGGTGAAAATCACGGTGGAAATCTGTAATTATTACAAGCGAGGCAGTGACTTACCCGCACTCAGGGCATCGGAACGACTCAGGCCGCAGTCTGAGCTGCAGCACCCATGCCACGCTGCATGCCCTGTGGGTGCAGACGGGTGATACTACATCTCCGCGTGGTGCCTTCCACGGCAGAGGCCTGGGACAGAGGCCCAGGCCTGTGGCCGTGCCCACCGAAGGAGCAGCCCGATGCCCCCGCAGCTGCACTCAGGGTGCGGTGCTGCGAAGGGGCTGAGGCACAGAGGGGGTACCAGCAGCAGGCCACAGAGGATGCGATGCGTACGGGAAGCAGCTGAGATCCCTGGTGATTCACAGACCCTACAACTGACGCTAGTTCGTGCTGCAGTTACAGCAACATGCCTTGTTCTGTCACCTTCTCTCAGCAGTGCTTATTTGGCTGGGACGGATGCTGTGGTAGTTAGCATGCTCAAACACAAGTACAGCAAGGGACGAAGTCATTCAGACAGACCAGACACACCTTGCAGTCTCCCTCCACTGACATATCATCTGGACACAGGCAGTTTACACACTGACAGAAGCGATGCCAGCATCCACACACCCCATTTGCACCCACTGCAGGAGAATGTGGCTTGGAGTCACTGCAGGGCTCTCCGGAGCTCTGCTGCACTCAGTGGGCCATCGGCCACCACGCCAACACACCACTACCAAAACCACCGAGAGCCCACCGACACCGTGCTATTCCTAAGTAACAGGCTGGGGATTCATAACCTGAAATCTGGTATCATTCACCTACGCAGACTGTTTTTTCAAACCTGGTGGTTATCCCACGCTCCATAACTGTGCCTCAAAACAACCCCCTGAAACTGGCCTGCACTGGCTGCCAGGCAGTAAAACAATCCAGCTTTGAAGTCAACTTGCCAATGCTCACCTGCCGCAGAAAGTTCAGCAACTCCATGCAGGCGGGGACATATCACAAGGCACGGGGTAAGGACTGAGAGTACTTGTAGGTGTTCACAGTCACACATACAGAAAGCTGGATGTGAAGGAAATGCAAATCAGCAATTTCTTACTTACTCTAAGGTAAACTATCAGGATCACAGCTCCTGAAGGTGCACTCTGGAGAGAGAAGGAAATTTCAGTGCCTCTGCTAGGGGATACTGGGCAGGATGAGGCTAGATGCATTAAACAAAGCTGTCCGGGATGAAACACACTCCTTATGGTGAAGCACTACAGTGGTGCTAACCATTTACGTGACAACATGACTTAGGGCCTCCAGCCCGCACAGTGCCCCGTCAGGCTAAGACACGTCATGTCCAATTGCTTGGAAACCCACCTCCAGAGAAGGCATTATTCAGCAGTGAACTTTTATTTCTAGTGGCTTTTTGTGTTTTAATCCTTGGGTTAAATGCTATTACAGATGGCTGCTTTCAGCCCATTTATTACCTACAACCACCCTGCCTGAAAGGCTGGCTGCACGAGGGGGTGACAATGACTTGTGCCAGCCAGCTACAGGGTGAAGACCACCGAGTCCCAGCCACTGCTAGATCAGTGATTTGAAGTGACTGTAACTGTTCAACACTTCAGTGTTGAAAGTGTGCAGCTCACTAAATGGTGAATTGCAACAAGAAAGCCACACACCTCCATGTGGTTTAATCAAGAGAACATTGGTTACAAGATCTATTCAAATTGTTTGTCATTGGAAGGGACATTGCTGACAGCCCACAATAACTCTACAATCTGCATTGATATGCACTTTTCCAAGGACGACACGTTATACAGCCCTCTATTGTTAGAAAATAATCTCCTGCTTTAGCAGAATTCTTGCTCAAAAACATGTATTTCCACTGTTATACATATTTTCATGCATCAAGGCTACGCACATCCTGCTGAAAAGCATTACAATGATGCAAAGCCAAGTGGGGATCAGATTCCGGCCAGATTGGTCCACAAGACAAAGTAAAAGCACAAGGTTAGTATAAAGGATATTTGGATTTTATTCAACATATCGGAAGGTTTAACTATGTTATCAACTGCTGACTTTCACTGCAAATGATGGTAAATTTCCCCAGAAGCAACTGCACAACCTCCCTTAATCACTGCCTCATGCTCTAGAAAGCCTCCATGTTCTAGGAAGAACAAAGCTTTTCACCTAACACACAGCTACAGTGCTTGAGAAAAAATCAGTACCCAGAAACAACAGCCCAAGGGTAGAAACGGTGTCAAAATCCTAAATGTCATGTATGCCTGCATGAAACAGGAACCAAGCATACCAGCCTCACAACGCAGAGGGCAAGGCAAGTCAGAAGACACAGCATCAGGTCCCAGTCCTCCTGCAAAAGCCAAGGTCGTCACAAGGTCTGAGACCCCCAAACTTGCATGGGGAAGGAAAGCAACAGCCACCTCAAGGGCCTGGTGCTCTTGGAGAAGGACTAACGCATCCATTGCAGTGCTAGCTCCACTTTTAGGGTGCTGTGAGTGGCAGCCTGGCTTCAGCTAAACAAAAACACGCTGAACCCAGAGGTCTTCTAGGAAGAGGCACGCTAACACAAACCAGCAGGTAAACTCTCACATCCATCAGCACAGGTGTCATAAATTACTTTAGAAAAGCCAATTGGTTTAGCATTGGAAAAGCAAAATTCTGCTGTTCTAAAGCATTTCTGACTTCGTCACCTTCACGTTAGTCACCTACGGTAACTACAACTGATGGAACCACTAGCTTCAATTTCAAATATATTCTAAAAATCTTTCAATGCATATGGAAGAAACCCCAAATTGAGACTATAGAAATGTCAACCACAAGCTAGTTATAAAAATCTGAGCAGGTGATTTACAGAGACAAGAATAAAAACCTTATTTGGACGAAGGCGGTGACCACGAAAGGCGTAACTGCTAATAAAGGGAAGGACCAGGATAGCTCAGATCGGTGGGAAACCCAACACCCTACAGCTTTTCCAGCCTGTGGCTGGTCCTAGGACCGCTTCCTACTCCACCACATTCAATAAAATCACATTAAGCTTGCGGAGGCAGGTTTTCCCCTTTAAAAGAAACAAAAACCAGCAGTGAACAGCGTGGAATTTGCCACGAGCAATACCACTGAACTCCAGGCATCTCTTTTGGTGGGCACATCTTAAAAATAAAATCACCTGAGCTGGGATGTGTTCAAGGACACGGCTGAGCTGCAGCACCCGCACTACTGACAAGTCAGTAACAGCAATACCTCGTACTGACATGGGGAAAGGGGAGCCACCCTCTTTTCAGATGCCATCTACTTTAATTTGCATTAAACGGAAGAACGCCACAGCTGGGAGGAGAGGAAAGAAAAGGGAAACAGGAATTAAGCACAATTCCGATTAATTTCTGCTACTGAAAAGTCCTGTCATTGCCTGATGCTCAGGATTCAGTTAAACAACATCACTTGGGCAGTTTCCAAAGCAGTTTAGGGAAGAGAAAGACACACGCAGCGTCAGTTTCAATAGACTGCATGGCTCAGTTCCCTAGTATATTTTGACAATTATTTTTGGGCTCCAGATGGAGAAAAAAAAAAAAAAAGAAAAAAAAAAGAGTTCCAACCTGATTCAGCAAGATACAGACTTCTCAAGCGAATTCCTTTGGTTTCACTGGGCCCATTCACAAACCTGAAGCTGTGAATGAGCCAAAGGGCCTTGTTGAACCGAAAATATGGCAGGAAAAATCATTAATGAAGTCCTGTTTGATGTTTACCAAAATCTGAAAATTACCCACTAGAGAAAAAACACAGGGCTTCTGCTCTAACTGGGCTTGCTTGATACCTATATACTTGACCAAAATAATAAAGCTGCTGCATTACAACACCTGACCCAAGCAGCAAATGCCTGGACACCAATTTGAGGAGGGAAATTGAGCTGTGCTGACTCTGCTGATGTGTGCATGGCCAAACTTGGGGGTTAAGTCTCATGGAGGCACAGCTGTGCTGCAGCCTCTCCTCCAGTGGCAGCACCAACACCCGCATAGGAGACTAACTTAGCTAAGTATTTGGGAAATAACCTTTTCTGGAATATCTACTTGTTGCAAGGAAATATTCTGCTAATATAGGCTACAACTATGAATGCTAAGCAACAAATCAATCAGCTGGCAACAGCACTAAGTTTGGGTGATGGGACAGGTAGGAGACAGTGTTGTCTGTCAAAAAAACAACAACAACAACAAAAAACATAAAAATGCTGTGGCAAGGCCTGAGAAAGGCATGGCAAAGTAGAACTTCCAGCGGCACGGGGCAGCAGCTACCCTTCCTTTCTGTATGTCTCAGCCTGCCTCTGTGACTGCAGTGCTGCCAGAGGCACTAGTGAACACCAGGAAGGACGGGTCCTACCCAAACGATACCAAGGTGAGTCCACTGCATGGGTAATTTGAAGCAGCTGCCCCAGGTTACACCAGGAATAGTTAGGTTAAACAGCTTATTTAATAAAAAGGGAGCTGTTGACCTTTCCGGGGGCAGTTCACACAAGCAAGCAGCCCCACACAACGTGAGCAGAGCACACCGGAGCGCGGCCCCCAGCCTGCACAGCCACCAACAGGGCCCTGCCATAGCAGCTCCAAAATGAAAGAAAAAAGGCAAAAATTATCTTCTGCACAAAATCAGCGCTTCACTAAATGGATGCAGCCACAGGATTTAGCAGTAATCAGACAGATCTTTGTAGAAGTTACCAACTCACGTGCTTTGCTAGCTTCAGAAGCACTGTCCCTTCCCTCTCTGCTGATAACTACCGACAGTAGCCGAAAGAGATAACAGAGGTTGGAGTTTCGCAACAGAGGAAGAATGCAGCTGCAAGCCTCCACAGCTTGCTTACCAGCCAGAACAGAGCTCAGTTATGCAAGGCTGCCTATGGATTTTGACCAGGTGTAACAAACTGTTCCCTTTTTTTTCAGAAAAGTAAAATCGGACCCATGAGTCATTTCTCACCATTTATCAGATCATTCTGGAACACAATTTCCCCTGCATATTATCTGCACGTTACTTCGTGCTGCAAGATCAGAAGTAAAAGTTAGGGGTGAAAGCACGACTACTGCAATGCAAATACACTTTATGTAAGTGCTGCCTCTAGAAATTACGTGCGGTGTCACCCAACCAACCCTGGGTTTGCTTAAAAAAACCCTCTCTTCCTTTTAACATCAGCTGGATTAATTCCTCAGCATACAGCAAGGACAAGTGTTAAGAAAAGAAATCTAAAAAGGAAATCTCTAGGGACCTCTAAGCTAACAGAAGTTCATTGGGTCGTTACACTTTTTACACAATTAGCCCAGGAATTTCAGAAATAGAGGACTACCCAAATGGAAGGAGAACAGATAAGGACAGGCCTTTTTTTCTGATGATTTAATGCGTGCAGGACCTGGAAGACTCATTTTCCCATCTTCCCTCCTTCCTTGTTATTTGTTTTTCAGCCTTCTGTGTTTCCAGTTCTTTTCCTAGTAGGGTTTTCCTCTCTTCTACTCTCCTCTGCCTCCACAGGATCTACCCCGGCTTCCAAGGACTTACAGAGTTGCACAGGCGATTATTTCTTTTTCTTTTGGTCTATCTGACTGCAGTGAAAAGGTAATTAAGGCAGCATTC
Organism: Aythya marila; assembly: GCF_965140915.1. NCBI lineage: Eukaryota > Metazoa > Chordata > Aves > Anseriformes > Anatidae > Aythya > Aythya marila. Next base: position 4,248,957 of record NC_139056.1, on the reverse strand, counting down.
AGGAAAATGATTTTTTTTTTCTCCCCCCTCTTTCTTCACCATTGTTCTGCTATGCTGAAGCTGCTGTCCTGGTGAAGACCTGCCTCCCTGCTACAGGGTCAGTCACTCTGCAGCTGCTCGGTGTGCATCAGGAAACCTGCCCTGCCCTATGCTTTGCAAGGGTAGTTGCATCTCCTTCGCCTCTGTTTTAAGGAAAGCCCCACTTTCACCTTGCTCTTCTGTCACCTGCATGGTTGCAGCCTCCCATCCCCACCAAAGAACGTCCCAGTTTGGAGAGGAGACACCACCAAACCCTCAGCAGCATCCAGCTGTTCCTCCCAAGTTCAGCTGGGAGATGAGGAGGCACCTGAGAGACAGGAGCAGCCGAGCAGCGCGGGCACCACGACGCCCGAGCAGGAGAGCCACCACCCTGCACGCCGGGTTGGAATACCAGCTAGCCATGAAGCCATGCTCGTACTGTTTTGAACAGAGTCACACTATGCCAAGGTCTAGAGAAAAGCAAAGAACAAACTCTAAGCTCATCCACGGGCACACAATGGTCGGATGAGCAAACGGACATACTGCGGGTCACGTCAGCAGGGGCAGCTTCCAACCACAGCCTTGGCCAAGTGGAAACAAACCTTAGGCAGGATTTAAGCAGGTGGTCACTGCTATTGCTAAAAGGCTCTTCTAAAAGAGCTGGCGTTTTAGACTCTACAATTGGAAGGAAGAAGCACAATGAGATTTGTCAGCTATAGCTCCTGCAACGCCCGGGTGGCTGCCGGGATCTTCCCAGCTGCAGGTCCTACAGCATCGCGATCCAAGCCCCCAGCACCGCTCGTTGTCATCTCCATGCGCCACCACTGCCTCCCCCAGCAGCAGAAGCTGGCCTTTCTCAGGGTTTTCTTCAGCTGCCAAGGTACAAGCCCCATGTTAGGGCAGCTACGCCAGCCCCTTCCAAGAGGTGCAGCCCAAGCCCTGGAACCAATCGCTGTCTGGTCACCCAAGAGCAGCCTGGGTTTCTAAATAGCTTTTTAACCTGTTGTATTTTCTAATCCCCACCGAGGTTTAGCATTAGATTTATAGGGTGAGATGGTCAAAATGCGTCAGTACAAACTTCCTCCGTTATTATTATTAAGTGCACAACACAACAGTAGCCTCAGCCAAGCACCTGGCAAAAAAAACCCCGTGTCATCCATGCAAGAGGCAGAGAGAGATGACAGGCAGGACAGCTGGTTGTTCAGCACCTAATGTGAGGAAAGCCGGACAGACGGATATGGAGGAAACACAACACAAAAAAAATCACTGTTAATAAACGACACCAAACTGCAGATATTTAACATTGGTTATTCACATTCACATTTCTCTGAATTCTGAATTTGGATTTCAGTTGTTTGCTGTCAAGAGATGCTGCCAAGAGTCTCCACACGCTCTACCCTTTGCTAAAAGAGGAACCCAAAACTGGCACGCTGCTGTGATGTTCAAAGTCATTAATCAAGACTGAGCTTGATGACATACAAACGAGCGATATTATTCTTTCCTTTCCCCACAACTACTATTTTTTTCCTGCTCTCTCCAGGGCTTCTGCAAGCCTCTATGATTGCATTATTTCATTTACAAAGCAAAGAACTAGAAGGGCAAAAGGTGACAGCCTTTGCAAAAACATCTACAGGGCTGTTCATATGCTGGGTAGGGAAGAGGAAGACGAAGGGATGATTTAATACCAGGATTACAGGCAAAAACGTTAGCATGGAAGCCTCCAGCACCAGGGCACAGACTTTCTCTGCCACTGTTCTTTGCCTGTTACGAGGCTTACAGGTGGAAGCTGGATACTTGAGAACTGAGCCAAGCATCAAAAACAGATGATGAAAACATCGGCACTAATTGAGGTCTTCTTCCAATGCCCACTGCTTTGCTCTGTGAGGAACCAGAGATGAAACCAAGGTTACGAGGGGAGGAAAAAAACAGAAACCCTCAAAGAAAGAAGAAAAAAAAAAAAGACGACAACCAGAAAGAAAACCTTGTGGTAGAAGCCTGCCCCCCGTTAACACTCTTCCATGCCTGTACATACAGCAGCTGCGGGCTGACGCCAGCCAGCAGCACAGGCAGGACAGTGCCTCTCCTCGGCACTTCTCGCACGGCCACCCGTCCTGCTGCCTTTCCACGGGAGCAGCTCCACCTCCTGCAGTGCTCTTCTAGTCAAATGCACCTAGTTACAGAACAGACAGGTAGGGCTGAGAGTCCTTAGAACAGATCTAAGACACAGAAAATGAAAAACCAGTGACTGCTACCGTACCGTTGATGCTAGTGTAGTAACCAGTACTACTGAACCAGTTGCTTTTAAGACAAGAAGTCTTAAAAGAAAGATGCTGCTGGGGACAGCAGCACCCACGCTCACAAACAGCAGACAGAGCTACGAAACCTGCACTGGCAGTGCAGAAGGGAGAGCAGGTCTGAAACCAGGAACCTGAATCCAAACCTCTCAGGGGACTCTGAGAAACAGCTCATAAGAGAGGCAGCACCAACCAGGGATGCTCTGTAAGCCAGGGGAAGCCTGTGCGGGTTTTTTCCTGCAACAGCAGCAACAGCAGCCCCCTGGGGCTAGGGAACCACCACGTGCCTGCGATGCTCGGCCAGGGCTTGGTTGGCCTCCGCCAGTCTCTCAGCAGGTGCCAGACAAGAATTGCTTAAAGAATGATCGCTCAGTCTCCTCACTCTCCTCGCCAGTCTCCTGCCCCAGATCTAGCTAGGGATGTATTCCAAAAAAAAGGGTACTTGAGACGTGCCAGGTTTCAAAGTCGAGGCATTTTGAGGACATTCTTAAACCACGCCAACATAAAACAAAACTACATACAGGTACAACATTGCGAAGCAACGTATTTTCACTTGTAAAAATTAAACTGAATTTTGCTTGGGTCTGATGAGGAATGCTCCATCAGAAAGAAGGCTTAAAAATAATCCTCCAAGATAAAGGAAACTAGAGACAGGTTTAGAAGTGGTTTTACTCTCAGAATTACAGCTGGACAGCCAGCAGGACAGCTTGGCATTTCATCCTGCCATCCAAAGAGTACTTGAGACAGGCTGACTTCTTACAAGAAATCCCTAGCAAGCTGCATTACCCTAACCCACCCCCAGAACCAACAGAAGAATTAAAATTTAATTTTTAAATGGCAACGCTTCACAAGAGTCATAAGATGAACACATCTGAAAGAGCTCTGCTCCCTGCCAATGCTGAATTGTTTCAGTGATATCACAAAATCTGGACGAGAAACTCCGCAAGCTGAAGCTTTGTCTGTGAAGTGCCTCGTGCCTTGCCGCACTGCCTTTTAGCCAGAGACTCAAATGAAATTTTGAGGTAGTACAATAAGCACTCATCTACACAAATGCTTTTTTCTTGCACTAAAACCAAGAGCACCTCTCAAGGAATTGCATCAGGCATCATAAAGCAGAATCACCTGAGTCTGAATAAGGGAGCCCATTCCCAGCCCTTTTTTTGAGGCTGGCAGCATCTGCTCACTGAAGGCTGCACTTCAGCTGAGTGTTTTAGTGCTTTCTCACGTTGACTAGCACAGTGCAGCTCTACTATTTTTTAAAAAGCAAGTTCATCACTAGGGCAGGACTGTGTCCCTAACACCACAGGTGCAGCTTTCAGAACCAACTCCAGCATGCCCTCACAAAGGCGCCTAAGTGAGACCAGCTGTCAAATAGGGAAATGACTGCTCAGCCTGAGCTAGAACATGCATTCTTCTCCTCATGAGGGTTTACAACTGAGAAGCTGCCAAGCACAAAACAGAAAAATACTCCAAATCCACAAACTAAGACAGAAGGACATAAACTCCATGCTGCAAGAGGTGTGATTTTTTCAACCGAGGTACGAAAGGCTGACAACACACAACTGAGGTTCCTCCCTCGTTCTTCTACTGAATTTCTAGCATCTGGCTCCCTAAGACACAGGGAAGGAACGGTAAAATATTTGCAAAAGGAAAGATAAGCAAAGTAATTTGAGGACACAGCACAGAACTCCACTCCCACCGATCAGACAGGAGTCTGACAGCCACAGAAGCCGCTTAGGACAATATTCCCCATTTTGCACGCTTTGCATGCTCTGGAAACCCCCCAGAATACTGTTATTTTTGCACAAACACCATCTGGCTAAGAAAACATCACTTTCCCTGTTTTCCTGGCCCACAGCCGTCATTTCCGAAAACAGGCCTGGGATTTGACAAAACAGATCACAAAATACAGAAACAAAGAGGGGATGGGGACGTAACGCATGGCTTTCAAGCCACACAGCAGCTGCTGGCAGAATTATCTCTTTTAAGCTGGTTGCAGCTCCAGCCTAAGGCAACCTCTTCTTCATTGATAAAAGGAACTCAAACGGAGATCAGCTGGGAACAGGAACCGGGTGTTTGCAGCCTCTTGGAAGACAAATCCATTACACCAGCTTTAAAGCACATTCATCCTTCCATACTTGGTGCCAGTGGGTCACTTTTTGTGCCTCGTGCTAGCGGCCTTTAAGCTGCTGTGCTCCTGATGTGGCTTTTGGCCCTGCTTACCAGTAGTTTCACACCTTTCTGCATGCCAGTGCCAGCTGCCCTGCTTCTGATGGAAGACACAGTCCAGCTCTTTTCTATTATTTACTCTTTCCAAGCAGATAAGGTACTTCGGTTCTGGATTCAGACTCAGCATTGCACCTGAAAAACTCCTCGGCACTTGTAGAGAACTTCAAGGAAGAGCAGGCACTACTGCAAAGCTTGCTCGAGCAAAAATGACGCACAAACTGGAAGTTTGCAACACACATGAACAAATCAAATGGTATCTGAAAACAATAAAGAGCAGAAACGTCTTACATGAAATCTGAGAATTACGGCAGAATTACCCCATTGAGACGTACTCCTTTTTCCCCATGTTCCCCCTTGCACACAAAGGCAAAGACAAGAACAAGGGAGATTTGTTCAAGTTCAAAGAACCATCACTTCAAAAAAAAATTCTGATATACAGCCAGTACATTAAGACTTTAAGATACAACCATTTTTGCTCTTGTTGTTGTAAATAAACAACAAATGCCGAACTGTCCGTGCAGTATGGCCATAATCACTATCAAACAGCACTTTTATTCCTGAGATATCCACAGGCTGGTACCATTTTGTTAAGAAAGGAAGGGAATCTTAGTTTGTACTTGAAAACAGCTAATCATTTTTTCAGTGTTGCTTAAATAGACCATCAGTCCTAGAAGACACAGAGCAGAGTTGAGAGGCCAAGAGCCAGCCCAATTTGTCTTACGCCAGCTGCGAGCTCCTCCTAACCCTGCAAACCCTCACGCTACAGCCTCCCAAGGCACAGGGCAAAGGCCGTAGAGCTGCGTGCCGTGATGCCACCTGAGCTGCTTTCATCCCAGCCCAAGCAGTTGGAGCACAAACCAGGAGCTGCTGGAGCACTGCACAAAGTCGGCAGGAGTCAGCCCAACCAGCACTGCCGTTGGCACAGCCGCTGCCTACGTGCACAGGTCACTATTGCTGAGCATGCCGACACAGGGCAGCCCCGCGTGCCAACTGCTCCGACACCTCACTGCCAAGCACCGCTCCAACCACGGGGCCGTCAGGTCCAGCGAGAGCCAGCGTGGATGCACGAACATGTGGATGCCCTCTGAGCATCTCCATTCCCCTCCGCTTCCGACACAGCCCCTGTCTGGACACCTTCCTCTTCTGAGGGCAGCACAGCTGCCAGCAGGGCACCCACGGAAGCTCAGCGCCCGCTGTGCGCCCACCTCCACCTCCACCCTCTGGTCCAGTTCAGTGCCCCCGGACACTCCGACCCCTGGCTGTACAGCGCGTCCCCAAACCCAGCACTGCCCGGGCCCTGACGCAGCTGTGCCGTGCCTCATCCCCACAACCCGTACAAGCGGTCAGCCCGTGCGTTAACCCAGCGCAGCTCCAGCTGGGGTTCCTTGTGTCTCCGCACCCCCCGTTTTCCAGGGGTGCAGAATATCGCGGTGTTAGCGGGATTCCAGAGCTGACCCGCTCCGTGCGGCGCTGGGAACCCTTCTGGAACCTTCTCCCGCACCGCCGAGCTTCGTCCGGGCTCCCGAGCACGCTGCCGGCGGCTGCTGCTGCCCGCGCCGCGCAGCCCCGCCTTTGGACCGCGGGGCACAGTCCGCTCCCCGCCGGGCTCGGCGACCGCGGCAGCGCCCGGAGACCGGGAGCGCCAACGGGGGAGCCGCCTCGCCCCCAGCCTCGCCCCCGGGGCCGCAGGGAGCCGCCGGCCCCGCCGCTGCAGCAGGCTCCGGGCTCCCAGCGCGGCCACCCGGGGCAGCGCCCCCAGCCCCGAGCCCCGCAGCCCGGCGCGGTTCCCCCCGGCCCCGCAGCCCTCGCCCTCGCCCCCCCTCCCCCATGGCCGCCGCGCAGGGGCCGCCCCGCTCCGCCCCCCCCCCCGGGTCTCACCGCACCCGCGGGGCTCCGCAGCTCCCGCCCGCGCCGGGCCCCGCGCTCGCTCCCCGCCGCCGCGTCCCGCCCCGCCCCGCCCCGGCGCGCCGCAGCCAATCGCTGCCGCCGCCACCGCCCCCCACGGCCAATGGGGGCGCGCGGCTCCGGCTCGCCCCCGGCGGCGCGCAGGGGCCGTGAGGGAGGAGCGGGAGCGCGCCCCCCCCGCAGCCCCCTCAGCCGCCCCGGCCCCTTCGCCTCCAGCAGCTGCCGGCCCCTGCGGGCAGAGCTCTCGCCGCCCTCGCAGCCCGTCACGGCGAGGACCAGCCGGCAGCACAAGGCTGCGAGGGAGCCGGCGGCTGGGCCGCTGCCCGCCAGCCCGACCCCTGCTCCTCACAGCACCTCTCACGCTGCCTCTGCCCAGATCACCCTTCGCCTGCTTGCCAACGTTGCGTTATTGCCCTCAGCCTTGAGGCAGGAGTTAATGTCAATAATTATCAACTGCCATCTCACTAGTCCCCATCTGACCCACTGCAATTCCCCCCCAGTCAAACGGGAAAATGAACGGCGTTTCTCGAGGAGCGGAGGAGAGCTGATCCGCTTGAACCAAAGCTCCCAAGGGAGCACACGGCACAGGCTCCTGTGCTAGCAACACGCTGCACGTAGAGACTGGGAAGGCATCTTTGGGCCATACATTGCTAAACTGTCTTCTTTTTCCAAAGAACACACTTTCTTTATGGCTGGTGCTGTTATTATTTGCACTGCCTGATCTGCTCAAACCCTTGGAACAAAAACATAAAACAAGACTCACGCTCTTTTGGAATTATTACTAATAATAAGAAACCAGTGAAAAAGACCACCCGTCAAACGAAGATAACTTTTACACAGTACAACTTACTGCCATTACCTGTACCTCAGAAAAGCCCTCCTACAAAGGAAGCAGGAGCTGACAGAGCACGCTCAGCTTGCTGAAGGTCCCTTTACATCTCCTCCTCCACACTTCTCAGACCGGCCTAGGCAAGCAATCCGTAATCACACACACATGTAGATGTTGTGACTTACTTGGGTGATGGTATTGTTAAAGGGAACTCCATGTGCCATCTGCTGGAAGAAGCCACCTCTGAGGCAACACACTGTACCCACACACCTGACTGACCTGTTGGAAACGCCACAGAGTTCTGGCCCTCTCTTGGCAGGACCTTCAGGATGAACCTTCACCCTGCTAATGCACCAGCTTTCAGTGTGGTATAAGCTAGGGACTTCTCTTTATTTTCTTTTAGCTGTGCACAACACAATGTGCTCACCTGGTCAGTCTTTAGGTAACAGCACATTAAATCAACAAATTATATTTTGTCCCGTGAAAACCACTAAATCTTCTCTCTAGAAGGTAAGAAAAAATGAGGAAGGAACAGGACTTGAACTAGACACGGAAGAAGCAGAAAAGAAGCAGCTTCTTTGCAGCAGCTTTCACAAATCCCATTCAAGACTTGAGCCTGATTGTTTTTGCTAAACCATAATTAACTTCTCACTGACCGTGTCATCAAATGAACGAAATCACGTTTCAAAATGCAGGGAGAAATGGACAAGTATTACTTCCTACCTTCATTCCTTCCCAATTTTCTATGTCACATCACATGGGTCTTAACACATTTTCAGTCCCTTCCCTTTGGGATTAATATACAGAAAAGCTTTTTTTTTTTTTTTTTTTGCCAGCTGTGTTTTCCAGGTTACCAACACCACCACCACACTCACAAATTGAACTGCAACTTAAAGACATCTCATAAGCACAAAGAGAATAATTCTCAATTTACTTTTATATTCAAAAAAATCTCTTGAAGTTTATGACAGGCAACTGTTCTTAACATTTCACAACAAGCAGATACAGAGGAATTCAATATCCATCTTTCAGAAGCAATCTTTAGTTTTCTAGACCCAACGCTCAGCACCAAAAACTGCCTCTAAAAGCAACAGCAGCATCTGGCATCAGCACTTCTGTCAATCTGACTACAAGTAATACAGCTCCTAAAATGCCATGTGCTGGTGCATTCATCCACACCTGTTAGGAGAATGGTTTCGTGGAACTCCAAAGCCAACCCAGCAATCCATTGTCTTCAGAACACGTGGTCTGCTTGCTCGTTGTAACCTCAGCAACAAAATTCTGCTGATGACCTTGTACAGGAACACAGGAGTCAGCTGGATTAGTTCATTGAGCTAATAGAGAAATACACCTGCAATTAGATGCCCTTGGATTCAAAAACTGACTCAGATTGCAAAACTGCTATAACCAAAATTATGGAAGTGGAAAATATACAAGTAAAATAATAATTAAAAAAAAAAGTCCAAAAGGGTTGAAAGCAGGACTGCTTCTACTGCAGCTGCCTATTCTTATATCAAAATAAAGCATGATTTAAGACTGTACCTGTGACCTGTAGCTAACAGAGCAAAACATGATGCATACCCTACAGTGATCACAGTTCAGACAGGCACAGGCTGTGTGTGGCTCAGCTACAGCCCCATAGCCCATCAGCTGAACTAGGGATCTTCAAAGGCAAGCAAGCCAAACCTCAGCACACGTGGAAATCGGCTTCCAAAAGTGCCTTTCTCACTGCAAGGAATGAGGCAACTGCACAGATGGAATAAAACCGAGGACTTCCTTCCTCATTTTGTCCCCAGCAACCTACCCTCTTTTCTCTCCAAAAAGACATTTACTTATATCTTCATCTTTTAGCAGGCTGCTACCTCTACATAAAAGGACATTAAAGAAAAAAAATAAATCATACATTGTTTACTTGTATGCATAATCTAGAAATTTGGGCTCCTGAATTTCCCCTACGGTTTTCAGAAGTTCCCCATCCCATTGCTTCCTAGGAGTTTCCTGTGCTGCTTCCTGACAAACCCCACTTTGCTGTGTAGGACTGCACCCCCCACCCTGATCCCCCCAACTCCTGGCTTTTCATGGAAAGCCCAGTGCTACTTTCTAAGATTTCCCTCAGTTCTGTAGGATTGCTCCTACCCCTCTAAGTCCACTGGCTTTCCAAGAATTAATTCCCTGTGCTGGTTTCTAGGATTTTCTTTGATTCTTTCTGTGAATCTCCCCCTCATTTCAGGGAATCTCATTGTCTCACCAGGACTCCTCTCATTTCTATTTGTATAATTAACATGATTTATTTGTAAAGCACCAGGAAAAATACAATAATTACTATTGCACTATTGTATTGTATTATATTGTATTATTATATATGTGTTATATTATTGTATACGTATTGTATTATCCACTTTGCTATTTCCCTTCTCTTTATTCTATTTAAGATCTCTAGCAAGAGGTAGGTCTGTGCTTCAGAAACAGCAAGATGGATGTTTATAACATCATGTAATACTGCAAGGTCTCTGCTAATGTACACTTAAGGTTTTCCAAAATCAACTCCAGTCATTTTTATTGTTGCGAAACAATCAATTTCACAATTTACTCCGAGCACATTGTGCTACCCCACTGGAGACAGTCCAGCATTACGTTGGCTCTCTAAGGAAAGATGCTGGAGTCCGCTGGCTTATTGATCTTTACATGAAACAGAGTACAAATCTCAAGCTCACAAAATTTTCTTCAGTTTTCATGAAGATGTCCACCACAATGGAAAAAAAACAAACACTGCAAAACAGAAATTCAACCATAAGAACGGAGGAAAAAAAAACCGAAAAATAACAGAAAGGCAGCCGTGAGGGATAGACCCTCAAGTCTCTGGTGAAAACGCAAACCAAGTGGAACCAGTGGTGCACGTGAAAGTTCACCAGAACAGTCAAGTTAAAACAACAAAGAGCTGATCTCATGAAATTTAGCTGCTATAACTTGGAGCTCCACTTTAAGCTCTGATTTTCTAACAAATGACAAGTTCCTAGCACAGACCAGACCTTATGTCCGCTACTCCCTAAAATGTTGCCTGAGAATCCCAAACTGCTGGAGGCAGCATCCTAAAAGTACCGTTAAAAAGTTAGTAAATACACACTGCCTTTCTTGTGATTATTTCCACAGTCATTTCATCTCTAACACACACATCTGCAAGTCAGAAGTGCAGAACTGTGTATTCAACCTAAACTGTTACACAAACCCACAATACTGTTAAAACAGAAAAGAACAGAGTGTTTAACAACAAGGGTGTTTAACAAGCTGCAAAATGTTTTGACTCAAAGTGTTGCACAGCAGATGGAGCTGCAAGTATGATGTATGAATAGCCACCTACATGTGAGAACTAAGTTAATAAACATCTATAATGCCTCTAATAAAGCAATTATCTCATGTAACTTTTCTTTCTAATACAAAAAGACACACTGAAGTTTAGTTTCGCAAACAGGAGTTCACAACAGAGCTGCTGAGTTTCACGTTGACCAAGAATGAAAAGAAAGAAACGTTACCAACTTGCAGGGCTCATTCAAACGTCACATCAAATTCTTCTTTTGACCAGTATCTAGAATTGTAATCTGTGTTCCTTTTAAGAGAGAAGGACAGGGATGCTAGGCATCTTTATCTGAGCATGGGGACCAAGGACAGGCGTATTATTTCAAAACAGATGAGGGACAGAAGAAAAGTCAGTTTGTTTCCAACCAAAATCCTACCAGAAGATCGTATCTACTATTACTCTGCTTCCCAACAGAAGCAGGACACTGCTCCCTCACCAGAAGCACTGCCCTGCAGGGGTTGTGCAGGCTGCCCTCCACCCTCACCATGTGTTTGGCTGACCAGCCAGCAGCAGAGGTGTCCCAGGAGCCGACCACCTTTACTTAGCTGAGGAGTAAGGCGGTTTTCTGTGTGAAACCTTTCCAGTCTCAACTCCACAGAAGAGTAGAAACATTTGGTGCTGAAATGGGTGACACAGACTAGGAACATTTACTGGTTTGCAAATAAAAAAAGAAACCTTTTTATTTTCCTACTCACTACAAGGTGATCAAAAAGAAATGTATGAGTAAGCCAGCAGAGCTCTTAAGTGTTTGACAATAAAATGTGCAAACTCTTTCCTTGTAGCTCACAAGTCCAAGACAATCCAAACTGATGCTGAATACTTTGACTTTTCTGTAGGACCTGAAAGCCACATGCAATTTATACTGGAGCGCTGTCCACACACCAGTACACTCCCCTGCCCCCAGCGTATTTTCTCTTTTATGATTTTAGAATCATGGCAAACTGCATCTAACACACAGCAAAAAATCACTTATAAGACAGGACTGGCAAAAATCAAAGAACATTACCTGTTGGAATTTTTCAGAATTCAGATGCACCACCCCACAAGCATACCATTTTTAAGAAAATCACGCTTTATTAGGAAAAAAACACAACACCATCTTGATCATATACATACAGGTAACATGCCAGAAATATTATCATTTTAGGCACTAACTTGATTTCCAGTCATTATCTGTATACTTAACACCAAGCAATTTTCCACTTTTAATCATCCTAACAAAAAAGGTGTAAATTCATGTGATGAGTTCTAAAAAAATACTACCATGTCAGACCTATTTAAAGCGCGATTAAGAACAAAATTGAAAAGGTCCTCACTAAGTATCCTTAAGTAGCAGCAGCCAGTTCCCTGGCAGGTCAGCCTATATTTCTCTCTCATTTATATTGCAAAGCCAAGGCATTCTAACACTCTTTGCAATTCTTGTGTTCTTAGAATTACTGCCTGGTTTTGACTATTCCTTATCATTAGTGATAAGTGTCACATCCAAATTTGCAAGCTGACCAGAGACCTCAGTCACCGATCCCCCAAAGAAGTTGTTTCCCTTCAACAGAAAGATTAGCTTTATGTCTTTAGGAGGAAATTCTATTCCAGCTTGCTTCCCAAGCAGCAGCAATGTTCATATTTACTCAAACAAAGACACAGGTGTATGTATGTGTGTATATATATATATATATATTATTTATTTATTTATTTAATGTATGTGTGTGTATATATTTTTAAGATGCTAATTTAAGCCAGTTGTGGTAAAGTGACTGAATTCTATGTTGAACAGATTTCGAGTACCCCCCTACCTGGATGAATTTCCGTTGATAATTCCAAAGGAGTTCAGAATTCCCATGCAAGTAAAACTCTTCTTTAACTACATACACTATTTCACATCAGTTCACACTCATCTCTTGCTATAACCTTCAGAAAATCGCTAGTTAAATGAGCAGCTACATTAAAAACAGTTTTCTTCAGTTAATTTGTCACAGTTAATATCACTGCAAAACAAACTTCGGTTTAACCCCAGTAGGCAGCTCAGCACCACACAGCTGCTCTCTCACTCCCCCACGTGGATGGGGGACGGAACTGGAAACGTTAACATGAAAAAATCCATGGTTTGACATAAATACTGTTTAATAGGTAAAGCAAAAGCTGCGTGCACAAGCAAAGCAAAACAAGGACTCATTCACTGCTTCCCCCTGGTGTTCAGCCAATTCCAGGACAGCTGGGATTCACCACGTGTAACGGCAACTCGGGAAGACAAACACTGTACCTCGGAACGTCCCTCCCACCTCCTCCTTTCCCCTAGCTTTTATTACTGTGCACAACACCACGCGGTATGGAGCATGGCTTTGGTTAGCTGCACTCAGCAGTCCCGGCTGCGTCCCCTTCCCTTCCTACTCACCAGCAGGGCAGCATGAGAAACACAGATGACCTTGATGCTGTGTAACCACTGCACAGCAATGTCTAGAACATCAGTGTGCTATCAATACTGTTTTCATCACAAATCCAAAACATAGCAGAAGCTACTACGAAGAAAATTAACTCTATCCCAGACAAAGCTGGTAAAATATCCACCCCTCATTCCACACCATTTACATTATGCTCAGGTCCCACCTTATCCAGTATGTGCTCACTGATTAACTATCCTTCAACTTATACCCACGTATCGTTCCCTTAGTCTATGAACCACCCCTGTGAAATGTCCATAAACTACCCACAGAGTTGATTTAGTCTATGGCTTAGGTTCTAACCGTTCAGATGCTCATTTAGGACAGTGGAGGTGGCATGTTGCCAAAACCACTACGCACCAAAACCCAGAACTCTGGTTTCGGAATCTTTGGATTAAGATAGAAGGTTTTGTTTGTTTGTTTTATCATTCAGCTTTAAATGAGGGTTCTGAGAGAGTTCTACAATAATCTAGGCAGGTATACACCAACATAACGTATTTTTTACTTTGGCTATACTCAAAGGAAAAGGCCATCTTCATCTAATGACCTTTCACCTCGTTAAACAACATGAAAAATAGAACAAGTATGCCTTCATGTAGATGAGCATTAAGGTTATGAAATAATTGACCTAAACCAACCAAACTAAACCAAATGTAGAACAGACTTCCAAGAAGACAACCAGATGCTTCTAATGTAATGTATGCACACTCCCACGAGTCACGGGCTGGGACAGCTTTATCATAACATTCTTGTAATGCTAAAGAATCCAGTAGGCACAAGAATTTGAGTGATAGTGTACATATGGCAAGTGATATAAACATGATAGGACACATAACATTTATAGTAAGTACAAATACTGTGAACTTTGGTTTCATTAATAACTCAGGAGAGATCCGATAAGTATGTTGTACTTCAATCCAAAAGCTAAGGCACTGATAGCCCCTCATGGGCAAGACATTGTGGGTCACCTCCTTGTCCCCTGCCTCACATGTATACATTCTGAATTCCGGCTTTTAAAGAGGGGGAGGTCACATCACATGGCACCTTCCTATCCTCAACCTGGCGAGCACGGAATAGCTTAAAATGCTAGCAGGATAATATGGCTCCGAGACCTATGTGGAACATTTTTAGAGGCTCAGACTAAATGCATCTTGTCTCTTTTCAGCTGAGACAGTTGCCCTAACTAGCATGATTTATGCAAACCAAAACCAAAGAACTACATTTCATAAACAGACTGTTTAAAGAAAAGTTCATGACAGAGGACTGTCTCACAAGTGTCCATAAATACATATAATAATGTGCAACTCAGGATAAGACAGAACAGTGTCCAAGTTCAGAAAACCCAAGGGGAATATGCATGACATCTGCAAATCAGCCACACAAAACAAGGTTAAATACCTCTTTGTCAGAATCTAAAACCTAAGCCATCAGTCCCGGAGAGCTGACAGTACCGTGCCACAGCCAGCTTCTCATCCAGCATGTACTCGGAAGATCAACATTAACCAGTTTCATAACGGAAGCAAAGAAGCTATGTCCTAAGTGCCAAAACAAAAACTTATTGAGGTAAGGCAAATCTGCGTGGAATTACTTTCTGAGAACTCAGTTCCAGCAGGATTTTTTCTTTAATAAACATTGGAAAAAAAAAGGTCATTGTCCTTCGATAAGTATCTTCTATTTTCTCATGTCCCTGTCACGTTAGCTGATCAGCAATAATCTTCCACAATTCCTATACGAGAAAAAATATTTATAGTTAATTTCTCAGGCCAGCAGACTGTTATTTGATAATGTTAAACATGCACACTTTAACACAACTTTTAAGACACACTCTATACTTTATAGTCAATCCAGCTCTCTAGTCTCTTACAATGACCACCAAATTGTCCTTGAGACAGAGCAACAGAACTGAGTCCTTTCTTCCTGCAGCATGGATTTTATTATTATTATTATTATTACATTTTATAATAATAAGTAGTATAATTCAGGTAGTTTCTTAAAATTATTTCATTGGTCTACATAATTTTTTGCAGTATTTTGACTGAGAATCTTGCTCTTATCTTAGCCTGTGTTGACAAATGCTTCCAATAATGCCAATAAAGATACAACTGAAAAAGTACTTGATGTACCGAGGAATCAAGGTCCCACAAGTGCATGTTTTATACACACACACACACACTTCTCAATCCACTGTACAACAAAGATGAAAAACAGAGCACTTCATTTTTGTAGAATAAATCAGTATAAGCTTTGCCTGTCAAATAAAGATTAGCAATCAGACTATCATATACTCATCACCATGACATCTTGAATTGTGGCAGTGTACTTCACAATAAAAAAACACGTGTGTTTTAAAAAATGCATCTATTTCAAAGACCAGTAGCAACCTTCCATAGAAAGTATGCAGGGAACGAGTTTACACATTTAGATATAACCTGTATTATATTTTTACACTTGTAAAAGTTGTTATAAATCATACGTGCAAAACTTGGTACCTGAAGGTGTAAGCACTAACTAGAAAAATAAATCAATCTCACAAAACAACTGTGGTCCCCAGAATCTTACTATGCACACGTACTGTAGTAGACAAAGCAATAGCACGTTGACTACATGGTAATAGATTTGCAATCCACTATAGGACTTGCAAATTCTCCCGAAAGGTCAGTTAATTTGTATCACTATAGAAGCTAGCAAGCTACTAGCTAGCCTGCACAATATTCATAAGAGAAGACAACTGAGGAAAAAAAAAATAGAGAGAGAGAACCATGAATGCTTGGAATGTAATTAGAAAACCAGAAATAATGTATGTGATACATTTCTGAATACCAGAAGTTTACTACTAATCAACTTCTTCACAGGTATTAGAATATTATTACCTTAACCCTGAGCTGAGAAAGGAATTATAAAAACTATAAAATGAAAGCTCTTTTACAAGCAAATAAATGAAAAGAGATATTGGTCCATTTTCTAGTCAATCGCAACACATGTATTTTACAAAGTAATGGAAATTGCACTCATTTCCTCAGAAGTTAAGAAACAATCTAAGCCATTGTATTGCTCCATAATAGCAAAGGGCACGTTATGTCAATTTAGTATAGATTATGTAAGCATGGACAAGAATTATTTTAAAATAATAAACAGCTAAATGGAAATAAGAAGGTAATATTTATTCTGCTGTTCTTACTTCATATTAAGTAAACAGCTAAAATCTAATTTGAGATTATTAGCCCAACACATTACATTTATTTTAATGAATGCCACTTACCAACTGCTCGATCCGTTCATAACTGAGAAACTGGCAGAAATCAGGCTTAATCGGCTCCACAATATATTTCATTTTTCCATCCTGGAGATTCTCCAGATCATTTAGAGTATTTCTAAAGTGGCTGTAGGCTTCGCATGTAATATCCATATGTCTTAAAGTGAAGTTCAGTCTGGCAACAAAATATTTAATTTAAAACCTTTCTCCTATACTGGTTTCTTAAAGAGCTATGTAACTTTCCTCAGCTAATGGCAAATGTGGGTCTTCTCAGTGTAATTAACTCTCACAGTCAAAGAAGTAACCCCTGCTGTCCCCAAAAAGCCGATGAGACATGCTATCAATAAGTCAGGAAGTTTTGGATGAAGCTTTCCATTGATTTTAGCACATTTTGCCTCAACAAAATCACTAATTTAGCTTCTGGGAGAAACGCTTTGCAACAAATCATATGAATAGCTACTGCTTACACATCTTTACACAAGGACTATGTATACATCACTTCATGAACGGACTACAACATGTGAGTACTCAAAAACATACAAAGATTCCTTCAAAGAAAACACAAGAGAAATTGTTATGGAGGGATGCAGGCTGGGAGATTATGTCCTCATTCTAAGCTCCTTCACTCTACTCGACACTTTAGTCCATGACCTCCTAAATACACAGCACACTTTACACACAGTACACACCAAGTACTGCAGATCAGACTAGCCAACTATTTGCACATATTTGCACCTTTATTTGCACAGAGGTTATCTATCTGATGCAAGACACAAGTAAGATCACAAAAGCCAAACTCTTCTGGAAGTAAAATTCTGAACTGATAAAAATTAAATAAGTATAAAACCAAATGCATTTACTGCAGCCTTGGATCAACCAATTCAATAATCATAAAACAACCTTCAAGTAAATCAGGGTTTTTTTCCAAATAAAGGTAAGCATGTAAAATTTTAGTGCTTCTTGGCAATACTTGCCTCTTTTCTATTGCTAGGAAAACTGTGCAAGATTTTTTCAAGTTGTGTGTGATTCTATACAGCGTTCTGAACAAGGCATCTGTCAGGTCATCATCATAGAACACTACAGGAAAAAGAGCACAGAGTATGTACATTTAAAAGTAGTACTTACTTAAATCTCAGGCATGAAACAACAACAATTAAATCATTCTAATCAAATAAGTCATCATTTGAGCTTTTTATAAGTCATTATTTTAGCTAAATCCCAAAGTATTATATTTTTAATGGCAACAACTGACCCTATATCAATATCCACTGCTGCTCTTTATGTCAGACGTTCTTAAAGATTTCTCTTCTGTCTATGGCAATCCCTTCCGTCAGGCAACTTACAAAACTTTAACAAAAACTCCCTCATCCTGGAAATATCTTACCACAAAGCTAAAAAAGGCATGATATCACAGTGTATAGGGCCACCTTTATTTAATAATAAGAATAAAAAAAGCAGTAAATTATACCACTATGAGCGTATCTCTTTGGAAGGCAGTTTTCCAATATCTTTCAATATCATAACTAAAAATAATCCTCCTTTACTTAAATATTAAAAGAAGTTTTTCTATACAGATAAGCTAGCTCATCTTTTTTCTTTCCATTAAGCAAGAATGGAAAATAAGTGAAAAATGTCCGAAGGGACACACTCTAAGGGTAAGTGCAATGCTTGAGACTTCTTTTCCACATTAGAGTACACGTGATTTTGACCATCAATCTTTATTTGTATAGAGGTTATTTGATGAAAGACAAAGGTAGGACAACAACACTTAACTCTTTTTTTTCTGAAAGTCAATTTCATCACTTATATGTGATTATGTTCTCTGAGTAATTTATTTAGTTACAAAAAATTACCACATAAAACGAAAGAAAAGGTTAGTGGATGTTTTCAGTGTCTCTTCTCCTATTGCTAATTCAGATTGTAAATATAATTGTTTAAAAAAAAATAAAGACAAGAACATGTGGCAGAGGTTTGACAAATTACGTAGGGATCTGATCTGTTAGATTTAAAAAGCAAAATAGGCATGGTTATGTTATTTACTCGTGTTTGATGTAAAAAGCTTACTGTTTACATTTTCATACCATCAGCTGCCATTATCACAGTGCAGTGGTCATGCAAATCAGCAATCTCTTCTTCAGACCAGCTAAAAAGAGCTTCCGGATCTGTAACAACAAAGATGGCTTTGGTGTACAGGGTTAACTGGCTCAAGTGTTTGATAGACTTAAAAACAAACAATCAAACATTTTAACTCCTCTGCTCATCTGCTACTCAGCAAGCAGAGCATCCCACTACAGGGAAATCACAGCCTCCATTTGTTCCCTAAGTTCCCTGCAGTCCTTTGCTTTCTGTGCCATATGTCCAGTCCTCTCAGGATCAATTGGCACGAGTAAGTTTTCCTTGACATAAGAATTTACAACCAATTACTACCCTGTAGGAAGATCACAGATTTAACTAGAAAAATGCATTTTCATGCAAAATTTGATTAGGATTCCTGCTTAGTTATGCTTTCTAAAATTTAGACTTGGTTAAAATTTAGATGTTCTCTTTGATGGTCTAAAGATCACACAGCCTTTTCAACTAGCGGTATTAAATGCTATCATTTCATGAAAATTTCTAAGGTCCTAGAGAGGCTTTTGAAAGTGTAAAGGATGATTTTACTTCCCTACTTAGATGTTCTATTTTTCGAATCATTACATCGAACTACTACAGTTAAGTGATACCAAAACCTAAAAAGCAAAGCAGGATTCATACACCCAAGTGCTATAATTTTGTGTTGACCTTAAATTTCTTTTACAAAAGGTCTATATTTGTAACTACTAGACAGCTTTACTGATCTGCTTTACTACTGTTAATTGCACTTTTAAAATTACTCGTATTAACTGCCTTTTTTACTAAAAGTAGCAAACCGTATTCTCTTTCCAAATATGTAAAATATAAAACATTCATCCCTACATTTGGAAAAAAGATTTACACACCTTCAAGAGATCTTCTGTCCTCCCCCCCACCTTGCATTGTTTTGTATGCAAGCCATCATAAGCAACACAATACCATCACATCACAATCTGGATTATACAAATCCACGTCATTGTATTTGGATTTTGTTACCACCACATAATGACACACTGTATTTGCACTTCTGAATTTTGATCTCACTAAGCAAAGGACAACCACTATTCACCTATCCTCAACCTATCAGTAATCCTTTTCTTACTCATTAGCTAGCTGACTACATAAACAGTGAACTTTTCTTGATGGATTTGAGAGGAAAAAAAATCATCACAAAGGACCCGTTACAACTACCTACCAGTGCAGAATTCATCTTTCAGCCAGTCAAGTTCCTTTACTTTAATTTCTCCTCCTGTGGGTGAAGAAAGACCACAACAGTCACAAACAGCCCTTCAGCCAGTGCTGCAACAAGTGATAAAGACGTATTATGAGGACACATGAAACAAATAAGGTTGAACATCAAATCATTTACTTTACAAAACCAGTTACCCCTTACAAAAGGAATGTAAGATGAACTTAAAGATCAGAAACACCCCACTTTCTCTTCTACGTATCTCAGCTGCTAAATACTTCTCAGAGTTCCACCTCTGTCATTTACACTCTGTTTACATGACCCTTGGCACCTAGACATCTGTGATCCTCCAAATACCTCAGTGAAACTAACACAATGACTAGAACCACAGCTTGTCTTAACTGCTGACCAAAGAAAGATCAAGTATTTTGCTCTTTTCCAAAGGAAGTTGTCCCATTATGGACCACATATAGATTTCTTCTATCTTTCTAAATGAGTGACTTTTAACCAAGACAGAAGTTTAATTTTACATGTAAACACGCCACATTGCCAATGACTTAAATTGATTAATCCCAAAGGAATTCCACAGATAGGCAACAGTACAAGTATTGACTGCACAGCACTTACCTCCTGGCTCCATCAAATGTTTGTTTAATGCAACATTTTGTTCACACATGGCCAGAAGATCGTCACCAACATCTGGAAAGAAGCAGTGACAATATTCAAAATAAGATTATTTTACATGTGCTGCGTGTGTCCCTAACCTCTCAGACTAACTCTCTAAATTTCTGTCAAG
Source organism: Aythya marila (assembly GCF_965140915.1). Classification (NCBI taxonomy): domain Eukaryota; kingdom Metazoa; phylum Chordata; class Aves; order Anseriformes; family Anatidae; genus Aythya; species Aythya marila. The sequence goes on along the minus strand of NC_139056.1, from coordinate 4,228,545 downwards.
CTCATGAGATTACGGAAAATTCAGAGCAACTCTCTCCCTTGATAACTGCTTCCCTAGCATTCTTCTTGCTTGTGTCTTTCAGTACTAAGCTCTGAGTCATCCTTGAATAACGTTAGGTTGCTGTACTTTAACAGGCAATCTATCCTTAACTCACAGCAACATATTGTTTTTTAAAACGCTTGCACCTAGAAATATTACTGCTTTTTCATCCTGTTGTGAAAGTTATTGCTACTTTTCAATAAACACAATTTTATACACATTGATAACAAATTATTAATTAAAAAAAGAATAGATGAGGATGAAAATCCCAGGATGAAAATACTGCTTTGTGGAGTTTCATGAAAATATTTAATTAAAAGCAAGTGCCTTACCTGTGCAATAAACTCTGCTGGCAACTGTTCCCATGATAATGCTCGTAACTCCAGTGCCAGCTCCAAGCTCTAGTACTGTGCAACACCTGAACATGTCCCGTTTAAACAGAACGTAGTCAGCAAGAAGAAAAGCTGCACGCCAGACCTTCAGATAAGAGATGCAGTTACACTGGGCACATTCTGAAGCACAATCCATGAACAGCAAGATAATACAAGGTACAATACCTACTTGTTTTCCAACATCTTCTAAGGGGGTTGCCATAGTATGCTCTGTGAAAATGGAGGAGGAGCAGAAATAATTGTTTTAAAACATTTTTCAAATCAAGCTCCATAGGAAGTAGCAAATTTGAAAAGTCAGTTCATGCTTCCCTTTTAAATCTAGAACTAACCACTGTTCATTTTAAATAGTAATGCTAGATAATGCTGAAGACCCCACTCTAATCAAGTAGAAACATTCCCCTATGGTATACTACTGCCCAAATCACTTCTGGAGAAAAGCAGTTTGTTTTTAAAATACTTACAATATCACAGTATTACATTTGGTTTATTATCTCCTTTCACGTAACTACTTTTGTTTAATTTATAAGAGCTATTTTTCTTTTGTTTTACCCAAACAGATACTTATCCCATTTCTCCTTGAACATAAGCTTACTATTTACCTATTTTAACAACATCAGTGCAAGTGCATTCTTGTTCTTCGTCTTCAAAAGCATCTTCTTTCCCTTTCATCAGAATTACAGGATATACCCTATCCCTTGAAAGATCCTCTGCCTCTAAATCAGAAGTGCTTCGAGGTCTTCTGACCACTTCCAAGTCTCCATCATCATCCAGCAGAGCTTCTAGTCCTTCAGTATTCGATTCCCTTTCATTTTTTAGATTATTCCTGTCCTTGTCACACAGTTCATCTCCACTGCTGTACTGGTGTTCCCCTTCAGCTGTAGCTTCTCTTCCAGATTTCTCAGATGCTGAATCATCTGTGTTCCAAAGGAGTTTGAAATACGACAGGAATACTGCAAGAACATGGAGCAGGAGGAGGAAGAATTTGAAGATTAGCACTAGGTAAGAACAGAATCTGTAGGCCAATTTCCAGATGCATGACATTTTGATGTGCATTTCACATATTATAAAAATATAGAAGATTGCAAATCATACAGGTATATTGAAATACAGTTCTATTTGCTAGGAAGAAATATGTCTGCTACTAATTTCTGTCACAGTAGGAATAAATGAAGCACTTCCACAGTCTGCTGGTTGACTCAACATCTACTCAGTCAAGTTTACGTTTTCACCTGATATAATAACACCTCTTTTAGCAACTGGGAAAAGGAATGCTTTTTTTACATCCTTCAAGAGAACTTCTGCTGAGACAAGCTTAAACCAAGTTGAAAGAAAAAATAATATCATAAATTACAATTTGTATCTTTATGTTGATTTAATTCCTGTTTTAAAAGAAACTAACATGTTCTAGTAAAAAGTAAACAGAATTTCTTTTACTATTTAAAAAATCTTTTGAGATTCACCTAACTTCTTACCTTGAAATCAGCTTAAAGCAGAATGAGACAGCACAAATAGGCAACCTGTCTTGTATCAGCTCAGGCTGAACATACTGACATGCTATCACTTTTTTTTTTTTTTAAGCAAGAACATGACCAGTGAAAAAGGTCAATACCAGCAGGATTCTAAGAATTTCTTACAATTGTGTTTATTCTTATCAAAGGGAAACCAATTGCCACTATTGCTTTCAACAGCTCGACAGTGTATGAAATTCTATTGTCACATTTGTTAAGCTAAAGCTGTCACACTGCTATCCAGTTCTGACCTGGAAAATTCCTTTATTTCAGAGTACACAGCACTGACTCTCATTTTGTTGTGTTGAAAGGATCTTCACATCAAGAAGAATCACAGCAAATGAATGCTAGTCATTGTGACAACACATCACAGCATTAACTACCTGATTTTGACCTGATCAAGGTCATAATTAGTTTCTACTTCCTTGGAAAGCCTTTTGACCCTCTTGTCTCTTATACTTTTTTTTTTTTTTTTTTACATTAGCATGCACTAGAATAACTGCAAGATTTTTTTATTTGTAAAGTCTCAACTAGGTTTGAAAAACAATTAACACTTTTGTCACAGCACAAGAGATACTTTTCTGCAGAACATTTTAGTAACAGCTTCAAAGTCATTTTCCCTGACAACCTTACAGAAGCCCACAAACTGGCAGAGGCATTCATTTGTCAATTCATTTTCACTACGGCCTTGACTCTTCAAATTACACAAGCCATTGCTAATGTGAGTCCATTGCTATACTGAGCTTTGTCATTGCTTTTTTTTAAAAAAACAAACAAGCAAATAAGCAAACAAACAAATAAATAAATAAGCTGTTAGGTTCCTCTGGAACAAATGGTAAATCATCACTTAAAAATTTTATAGAAATCATGAATAATTATCTTTTTATTTTAAGTGATAATATTTAAAAACAACAGCTTCTCAGCTTTGGTCTACATGTAAGAAACATCCTAACTTTTTAACATGATTCCCAAGGTGCTGTCCTGAGATTACAGATAAATAAAATTAAGCCGTCATGAAGGTTAATGTGGTTACTTCTTCTCAGAAAGTAACTTGTGTTTTTTTTTTAAGATGGGTTGTCTACAAATTCCACATTAACAGTTTTAATTTATGTATTTAATTTCACAAGGACAATCCAGTTAGCTCTCTTCCTAAAGACTGAGCAGGAAGCAATTCTGCTTCTAGCCGGAGCAAAATATGTACTGATTACTATCAACCATTCAAAAGAGGATTCAGCCATTACAAAGATATTCAAATATACTTAAAATACAGTTCCATCAGTCTAAATACACATTACCTGGTTGTCCAACTGCATTCAACCGTACCATGAGATGTCTCTTGTTCGGACAGTGTATGTGAACGTCAGAAAGCACAGTGTCACTTTTGAACGTGAGGCTATCCATCTCCTTCTCTGTCACATCTCCCATGATACGCTGGTGACAGGCACATTTACAGTAACCAGTTTCCTGTGCTGTGCTGTGCTGTCACGAAGAGACCCAATAGTTTCTGTCAGCAGGCATCAGGCAGCAGCTCTGCTCGGTGAGACAACCTCACAACGCAGGTGCTGAGAAGAGCTCATGCAAGCTGCAGTTGTGCAAGCTCCCCCATGCTCCAATACGACACCAAGTTGTGAATCTGGATATTCAACCTAAAACCAAATACAGACAGCTTTTAGTTATATAGTGTTGTTCCAGCAGCATTTTAGAAGGTTAAAATATGGTTTCACTGGACTATAAAGTTGCAATGCTTCAATGCTCTCGTTAGCAATGTTCCACTGTACCAACTGTCACCTGCAGCTTGCTGGCAGATACCACGTACTTTAGGTAGTAGAGCTGCTAATTAGCTAGTCTTAAATACTAACAAACCCGTGAAAAAGGAAGTGTTATTGCAAATGTACAGTTTGACAAAGCCAAGTCTTCACTGAAATGACTTGAGCGCATAGCTTGCCACTCAGCAGGTAAGGCACCCTGCCTGCCATCCCCGCTCTGTATTTCCCCCCAGAAAACAAACGACCGAAGCCGCCCTCGTTCCCTCACACCCACAGCTCCGCTGGGGCACGAGCGGGTGACTGACCCCCCAGCAACACGGGGCGAGAGGCGCCGTTTATTCCCCACACGCCCCAAACCGGGCGTTTTGCGGGGGGCTCGCGAAGCGCCGCCGAGCCGCAGACGCCAACCCAGAACCGCGTCCCACGCCCGGAGGCCGCAGGCTCGGCCCTCACGCGCCCCCCGCTACCTCCCGCAGCCCGGGCCCCGCCGCCATGGCGGAGCCGCCGGCCCCTTCCGGCGCGCAGCTGACGCGAGGCCGCCGCGGCGCTGAGGAAACGCCGGGGCCGTTCGTGCCCGCTCCCGAGCCCTGCGCAGCTCCTCACAGCAAACGCTGAGGTGGCTTCGCGCTGAGGTTCTGTAATTAGCGCTAAGCCCGAGGTGAGGTGCGGCACGCTGGCAAAAGGAGACGCCAGCGGCTAAGTTCTGTCAGTCCCTAAAGCAGCCCCAGCGTTTAGGCAGTGAACCCACGCTCCCCACTGCCGCTAGTTACTTGGCTCAGAGCTACGCTGCCTCGCTTCATACCCAGTTCCATGCAAAACTTCAAAACACGCCAGCACAGAACAAAACCAAAGGGGCAAGCGGGCAGAGCGCTTTGTAGCTGGAGAGTGTCAGAGCTGCTGCTGCCGCAGTGGAGTTAGATGGAGCAACAGCGGCAGCCGTGCACTGACTGGGGGCAGGAGCTTTGCTTAATCCCAAAGTTTTCACCAGGTGTAATAAGCCAGGTAAAATAAAGAAGCCCGAGTCTGGTGTTGAGCAGGAACACTGTGCCAGAGCACTTGGGGAAACTAGCAAGAGATGTAGGCAACTTGTAGCGTTAGGCACCCGCTGACTAGCAGCTTCTATTACCCACACCTCGGGTCTAAGGGTCCAGGGCAGGCACAGCAGGGCCTGGGACAGGCTGCTCTCACCTGGCAGCCTGTGGGTGCCATGTGCTGTGGTGGCCGGGCTGACCACCCCTCTGGTTCCCGGTCTCTGTGCAGCATCAGGCATAGCTATGCTCTAACTCCTATCTGGATTCTAGCTCAGTTCCTCTTCAAGGGCTAGTCAAGCTGTTCCTATCTTAACTGCTGGAGGACGTGTCTCAAAAGCAGACATTTACATATCAATTACTTGCTATATGATACTATATACTATGATAGAGTTGCTACGCATGATCCTTGTATTTTTCTTGAGTGGATGCTCGTAGCGAAGAAAGATTTTAAATCAATACTCTTAGAAAAAACTTGGAATGTAATGCAAAGTCTGTATTTTTAGACGTCTTTCTGTTTCTTGTTATTTGCATCTATTTATAAAGACTAAGAATTATTAAGAGAGTGTAGCAATCTTTCCCTGTATTTACAGTCTAAGTGGTAATGAAATGGAAAACACAGTGAGCCATTCAGATCTCTCCTTGGAGTGTCTGTGGGTGAATATCTGACAAAATGCTTCGGAGATTTGTTTTCCTTTTGTCTGGCTCCTGAGAAAGACCAGAATATTATTTGCTTCCTGTGGTGATACTCTGCCAGTTAAGTTATTACTGCAGTCTCTCTCTGCTGGCATATTCTCCACTGCTATAAAGCACTAACAACATGCAGACAAAGCAGATATTTGTCACAAAATCTTACCAGTTTGTAGTAAGAGATGCTTTACTGGTGTGCAGACAAAGTTTGTAGTTTGCAGTTAAAAAGTTAGGCAATTCACTCCATTACACAGGTGTTTTAAACACAAGAGCATATTGTATGACAAATGGAGCTGTTATAATTTATTTTCTAAAAAATGCAATTACCTTGTTTCACATAGATAATATCATTAGGCAAAGCACGAATAGCTAATGGCTGCAGAAGGTCTTAAAGGAGCCAGTGTGGTTGCAGACATTCTAATGCAGTTGACAGCTAGCTGACAATCTAGCTGTGCAGATGCAGTTTCTGGACTACACACAAGAGGGCTTTAGCAACAAGGCAGTCCATGGATGAGTAGGAGCTGTGGGCTGGTAACAGCTGCAGGGATACACCTAAAAAGAGGAAAGCTTCAGACCAAGAAATGCCCGTGAAGCTCTGAAGGGATGCCCCACAGCAGAAGGCAGATGGGTTCAACACTCATCCTCCCTCTCCACTGCAGCATAAAGGTTATGAGGACACGCCGAGAAGTGAGATTTTGGCTGTGTGCACTTCTGGAAGCAATGCAGATGTGTAGTAATAACTTAGCGACCTCAACAACTCCTTGAAGTTGGTAAAGGTATTTAGTTTATAAAAACTTTACCTTTTCTGAGAGGTGTGGGAGGGAAAGCAAAGTCTGGGCTGGCCACATCTGGTGACAGAAAAATTAAAGTCATGTTTCTTCTTACATTTTCCCAGCTCTGGCTTGTAATTTCTACTCCCAGCAGGACAGCTACAGTCGCTGAACTCACTACAGTCATCACTCAGAATGGCCCAACCAAAATGACCTCATCTGCATCCACTCAAAACTTCTGGCTCCCGCTTCCTCCCAGTGCTGTACTTTGCCCCTGACCAGGCTACTCCTGCCAGAAGCAAAATGAAAACTAGCTGCCTTTAATTTCAATTGCCATTCTCTGTTCTTAGTCATGAACTGCTGGTGTGGAACAGCAGCATGAGTGACAATGAAACGCTGGTGAAGACAGTGCATGAAGCTCACAGGCCAAAGATGCACTGTCCCTTTCATAGGGATTATACTTGTTTTTCCTGTGTCTTAAAAATAAAAATCTTCTCTCTTTAGTAACATTGTTTGCATCTTCCCTCACCATTTTCATGGCAGTGTCTAACAAGGAATCTCTTCAATTTTCAGTTGCTACAAGGCACATGAATTTGATTCTAGCTTCATTATTTGATCCTTGTAGGCAAGGATCCTCATGTTCAGTACAGCTTACAGTCTTGCTAATGTAGCTCTACTTGGTTTCTAACATAGTTACACATATTAAAAGCTCTATTTTTCCACTGCAAGTCTTGGAAATATTTATTGCTACTTCTGCCCACAACACACATTGTGATTAGAAGAGCACCAGGAATTGCCACAAGAATTTCACTCTTAAAATTCAAGCTGCCAAATTGGTTTGTTTTACAGTCACGAGGATCTCAAGAACCTGAACTGTATTTCAAATTCCTGAGATCTACTTATTTTGTAAAAGACTAAGATGCACTTCAATTTTATGTCTTCCTCGCAGCCCCATGAACTAGGAGTTTGCTTACAGAAGGCAACCCCAGAGCATCCCATTTTCACCCAAACCTTTCATGGCCCATAGGACTGATAGGACAATGTCCTTGCAGGATGCCTTCTGAAACACCAGCACTGCTGCATGAGGTTCAGAGAAGAGGAAAACCAGAGACAGCCCTGAAAAATATGTATCACGGGACAAATCTAATTGCTTAGCAATGTGTAAGAGAACAGAGCTGATTCTAAGACAGAAATAACCAGACGAATTATCACTACAAATAAATCTATCTGATCTTGTACTGTTCAGTAGTTTATCCCTGATGGCTGATGGTATCTTTCCAGTACTTACTGTACTGTCTCTTTGCTTGTCTTCTTTTCTTTCATTACATGCTTAGCAGACAGAAACACATTCAGTGCTTTCATCGGGTCAGTAAAAACAAAAAATAAAACCAAAACCAAACTGAAGGCTGTCAGGAAGAAGAAATACATCAGCCCCCATCCTTTCAATCCTACTATACCAGTGCTGTTGAAAGGAGATACGTGGAATTAGTTTTCACTACTTGTTTACATCAAACACAGCCAACTTAAACATGCACCGTAGAATGCACAGCAAAGAGAGGATAAATTATTCAGCATGTAAGAGCTATACACAAAAAAAGCACTCAAAGTAGCTGTATCTTATCTGTGCCTAAGCTTTTACTAGATCCCTAACAAATATCTGCTTAGACAAACATGGCTTGAAAAATCATCAGTCCAGTGGAAAGAGAAAAGGAGTAACAAATGGGTCAGAGAATAGTGTGATGCTCATCGTGTGTGGTCTTTATTGTCTCTGCCTCCTACCCACTATGCATCCACCTGAGATGCAAACCTTCCCTGATTGAAGGCTTAGTGTTTGGTTTCCATAATCTTGTATGTATTAATCAATTTAATTCAGATGTCTCCAGGCCTAGCCCCGAAGCAGGTAACGCTGCGTGTCACAGCACATACCACCTGCTCTCTATCTGCCCCATTGTTCCCGCTGCAGTGCAGCCAAGACTCTCAGTTTAGCCTATATGAATTTTTTCATCATAAGATAATGTCACCTTGATACCTATTTCATTCTACCAGATTTATCAATTCTGAACTTTCTCTTTATGAACATTTCACATCCATCTCTTTCTAGCAGCTGTTAGCTTATCTGTTTGAACTAGTAGTATAAACAAGTGCAAAGGCATATTTCATTTTAAATACAAATTACAGTGCAAATGAATGGAAAATGCATTTGTATTTTTTACTGGGGAAGCTGAAGGAATAACAAAGCCAAAGCAATAAATAAGTGAAGCTGTCCATAAACTTAACAATATGCCTATGGTAAAGCATTTGCACAAAACAAGACTATCCCAACACCAAAAATAAAATCAGAACAAAGAAGAATCAAATTAATTCAGTCTAGTTTGGCCCGATGTGGAGCTCAAGGACAACTATGAACCTGCTAATGGCCTGTCTAATGGACTTGATTCTAAGCCTAAAGACATCATAAAAGGAAACAGAGGCATTTATGCTTTCAGAAATAAAAAGTCATCTTCCAGCTGCTTTCTCAATTTAAGTTAATCATGCATGAAAAATATTTAAAAACAAATTCAATGGAACCACATCAATTTACAAAGCAAAACAGTACTTCTTCATTAGAAATGTAAAAGCAAGATTCTTACTTTGATATTCCTGGTTGAAAAGATTCTTGAAATACCATCACACCAAAAGAAAGGATTTTGCTAGCATGCCTGTCAGATGAAGAATAGCTGAAGTGACACACTGTGATTTTGCAGTACTGCGACTATGGCTGGTAGAAAAGCCTGCAATGGGAGGAATAATAGAAAATTCCAAGTTCTGCGGATTCAGGGAAAGTGAAACTTCAGCTAATACACTGTTTGTGAATGCTGTTGTTATGGAGCTGAAGCAGAGCTAGAAGATAGAGAAGCTCAGTGAGTGCTGCACCCCGTGCTGGGACCCCAGTATGAGAGAGACCTGGGCACACTGGACAGAGTCCAGTGAAGGGCCACACAGACGATGGAGGGACGGGAACCTCTCCTGTGAGGAGAGGCTGACTGAGCTGGGCCTGCTCAGCCTGGAGGAGTGGAGGCTCAGGGATCTCTCCTCGCAGGGTGCACAGAGCCAGGCTCTGCTCAGCGGTGCCCAGGGCCAGGCCCAGAGGCAGTGGGCACAGACCGGAGCACAGGAGGCTCCCTCTGAGCACCAGCACCACTTCTGTACCAGGCAGATGACAGAGCCCTGGCACAGGCTGCCCACACAGAGACTGCAATCTAAACTCCTTCTGTTGGGACAGATGGGCTCTTTCTGTTTAGCGTGCCATGCCTTTGTGTTGTGCCCTGATACCCAGTCTTCCTGAACTTACTTGTCCATGCCAGGCCTGTCCCTGTTCAGTGTTTCAGGTTATCAGCACCTGTTGTACCAGCTTAAAAGCTACACAACTTCTGCTTCGCATGCTAAATAAATCCCTGATTAAGTAACACAAACTTCCATTTTTACTTTGTGTTTTCTACAATTTCCAGTAGATCAAATTGTGTTTCTCAGGGTTTTATGCAGCGCTTTGTGTGTGGTCACATCAGCATTCAACCTAGTGCTCCACAAATTCATCTCCAGAGCACACAATTTGCAAGAGGAGAGAAATGAGGAAGGCTGTTGTTTTTTATTATCAATACTCGTATCTTTTATGTCTGGCATCTTTCATGAGTAACTGAGTGATTTGAGGCTCAAGACTACTTTCTTTTTTTTTTTTTAAAATATGTTTAAATACAGCATTTAAGCTGGGATGCACCATGGGGGAACAGTGCTGCTATCTCTGGGGACTGAGGTGAGTTGGAGGCCTTACTACAAACTGGGAGAAGTGACATATAAAAACAGCACTGAGGTTTGGGTCATTTACAGTGCTGGAGATCAAAAATGAAAGAAGAAAATGTTGGAAAAATTTATATTCAATACAACAACAAGGAGATCATTTTCAGATATTGTTAGGCAGGATTAGAAGTAGAGTGCCTAAACCAGGAGCTTTTCTTTCACATACTTGAGCTAACACTTTGTACGTTCAGAGCAATGGATTAACTGTCCGGCATGCTTACAGTTACCATCTGTCTATTCAAAGAAAGGCTAGATAAAAAAGGTATTTTTGGGGGGCTTTAAGGACTTCAAAAAGGATGAGATGTGACTAATCTCTTTATTGAGCGTTTTGTACTGCCTGAAAACAGAGAAGTATTTGGAAAATCTTAACTACAAAGCTTACCTAAACCAGCCTCTTGAGATTCTTTAGTTCAGTCTTTTTCATGGCATCACCAAGCATAAGCATGGATAACCAAAGCCTTCCCACGTTCCATTCTCACACAGTGAAAGCAGGAAGGCTTGAGACTCAAGTTCACCCCAGTCCAAAGGAAGATGCCTAAGCATGATGTGACTAAATTCAGAAGCACACAGGTTTCTCCTTTGGGAAAGCACTGTGATGTAAACTAACATGGCACACTTCTTCAAGGTCCTGGCAGACCTATCCTCTTAGGGCATTGTGCAAATAAAAGCATATATCCTGTTGGGATCAAAGTGCTGCTCCCTGCAATGGGAAGCCTTGAACAGCATAACTTGACTTCTACCTTCACAGTGTACTTCCAACAAATAATTCCACAGTCACGCTTCTGGAAGACTTTAGTCTCATTTAGGTTTTGATCATGGAATTACTATTGATGTACACACATTTGAAGTTATATGCTTTTTTTTGGAATGTTTTATTGACCCAGAGCCTATGGGATATGTGAATCAGTAACTAGAAAGATGATGTTCCCCCCCACCCCCCCCCAAAAAAAATAAAAAATAAAAAAAGTTTAGAAACCTATATTCTTGCTTGGTAAGAGATCTCTGTAGAGATACTATTAGTCTACCTCCATTTAGACATGGATGATGCTGTCTCTGCACAGACAGAAGATTCTTCCCTAGCAGACAGTAAGCAAAATGATAGGTGATGCTACAGAATTTTTTGTTGCTGCAATTTTCAGAATAAAATTGCTAGAATCTGTTGCAGATGAGATCACGGGATACAATCTGTGCAGCACTACAGAATTTTCAAGCAGATGAGGATGCCACGGTCAGCTGGCTCAGAATGAGTTACCTACCCTTCCTACTGTAACCTCAGTAACTAGTTTTTCAACAGAACAATTTGCAGCAAGACTTGAAAAAAAATTAATTGGTTGCAATAATCTGTGCTGGGTACTTCAGCCATGTCCCTCATGTAATTACCCTTTTAATTCAATACCACATAACTACACTATGGGTTCTTTGGCAGACCAGGTAATACTGAGTAGGCGTGAGGACGTTGCGATGTACGCCCTGTATTCTCTTGTCAAAGATACAATTCTGACTGGCCTGCCCTCTAAATTCACTGCAGGCTGAGGCTGTTCAAAAAAATGAATGTGTACAACTGCATGAAAAAGATTAAATCGGAGAAGTAATGGTCAAACCTCAGATCAATCAGACAAAAGCTAGTAATTTCAAAGGACACTAACTCTAAAAATTATAATACCATACATTGCCTTTTAGCTTTTCTCTTTTTAATCACAGAGAAGTAATTGCAGTAACCTTTTAATAGCTTAAAACAATAATAAATTTCAGAATCCAATTAGCTTTACTGGAATGCTGAATAATAAACTCTTTTTCTATTAAATTCCTCAGCCAAGAAAAAAAAATAGCAGACAAAATAGGACATTTCCTGGTGATGGCAGCAGTTATGAAGACAACCCAACCATGAGAAAATAGTGACTTAAAACAGCTGCTGAACACTGACAGAAGAAATGTCTGCCAGGCTGGAAACCAGGCCTAGGAACTCAGCCTTCGGCTTGGGAAGCTGGGACATCCTGAGAACTGGAGACATCCTACAGATACCATCGATAAGGGCAAAGCAAGAAACTGTGCAACAACTTATTGTCTGAGAAAGGATGTATCAGTTTGGGAAAATATAATTTTTGCTTAAGAAAATGAAAGAAAATGGGTTCTTCACAGAGAGGGTGGTTACACACTGGAACAGGCTCCCCAGGGAAGTGGTCACTGCACCGAGCCTGTCTGAATTTAAGAAGAGATTGGACTGTGCACTTAGTCACATGGTCTGAACTTTTGGGTAGACCTGTGCGGTGTCAAGAGTTGGACTTGATGATCCTTAAGGGTCCCTTCCAACTCAGGATATTCTATGATTCTAAAATAAGAAATATCATCATCTACTAGCTGTCTCAGGAGGAAGATGGAAAGTAACAAGATCTGTTGGTCATCAGAAGTGGTGGTGTGCTGCATCCTCTCAAGTCTCAATGAAATAAAAAGAGCCTGAGACTGACTCTCAGCTCTTTGATGCTCTACGCAATGTGGCATGGTTCAGCTTCGAAGTGAGACTGTGAACGCTACTGTGGTCCCATGTCTGGGCCCATTTCTGGGGGTGGTCAGTCTCCTCTGAGACTGTTTTTTAAATCACACCCTTTGAGGTCAGTATGACCTTTCCCCCTCTTCTGGGGTCAGCCTGCTGCATTTGGGTCTGGTGAATATGTAGGTGAATACGTATATACATGTACGTAGCCTGTCATAAGTACAGTACTGAGAAGCATGACCTACTGCACGCGTAGTCTTGATAACTATGACCCACCACAAGCATATTCGCTGCTACAGAATTGGTAAATTCATAATCTTTAAGTCTATTCACTGCCATAGTGTTACTGATGTTTGTTGAACCTGAATATTAATCCAGATTTGCTGCTATACACTACTTGTTTTTACAACCTCTCATTACCTTTCTGCTCCCTCTCATGTGAGCTCACAGCTGTGATCTCCATATACCTGCAGGGCAGGGAACCCTGCAGCTCATTACTTGGGGCAATGATTCTGAATGATGCTGGATGAGTTGGCATTACTCGTTTTGGTGGAATTACTTAAATTCATTGGTGCACATTTATGGTGTCTGGCTTTTACCTTTTTTGCAGTCATATGGGTAAACATTGTGAGAAACAGATTTTCATATAATTTACTGTAAGTATATCAAACATCTCTTTCACAAATACAGAGTAGAGAAAATACAATAAACATTAGGGAAAACTGAGAAATTTATTGTCTAAGAGCCTTTTTAAAAAAATAAAGGTTTTTATAAATGTCCTAAAAAGCCATTATTGAACTTACATGGATAGTTTATATGGTTTGAAAAGATAAACACTGACCCTATGAGAGGAATGGCTCTTTTAAGACCAGATAGAATTTAAGTCCAGACACAAGGTAGATGTTTTGCCGACAGCAAACATGTTTATAATGGAATTAATAACATGCTGCTTCCTACTCAAAATGCTCATACTCAGTAAACCATTTAAAAGTTCCAGAATGACTGGCCACAGGGTGCCAAATCAATGTCTCTGCCTTTCTTTCATCACTCGTTTCCAGCAGTAACACAGTGAGTTAGCACAGCACTTCCTCAGCAGCTTTACCTCAAATAACTTTTTGGATTTAGCTGTTAATCTATGAAAATAACTGGGTTGGGGCCTCTGCTGCACCAGTACAATATAGAATCAGAGCATCTGAGAAGGAACTGCAATCTAGATGCATTTTGCCCAATAAGGGCCCTGGGAAGCCATGCTGAGGGTTTCAGAGCAGAACACACCCTGAATCCTTCAGCAGTGTCACCTTGCAAGCAGAAAGGGTGAGGTAGAAGTTACTTAGAGAAGCTCTGGTATATTCAGGCCAGAGGACTGCTAATTTTGGTACATTGCACTCCATGGGCTATTAATTGACTGCAAATTTGGCAGCATTTTCTGAACGATCTCTGGTATTCTGCATAGCAGGTTGATGTCAGCAGATCTAATCAACAGCTAGTCTGTGCACACAAAGCATGTCCCTCCTTTTCCACAAACATAAGTCTGTATTAAAATCTGAGCTCTTACCCTATATTGAAAATCCTAGCATAACTTCAGGAATTTGTGTTATTTTTAGAGATCTCGGTAAATTGGAAATTGTATCTCTGGTGAAGCCAATCTGTACTACTGTCTTTTTCCTTTCATTATGAACCTTTCCTGGCAAATACAAGAAGATTATTTTGATGAACTGTACTTTTTTACTTTTCTGACTTTCTTCATTTTTCCTCAGCACAAGGATGACTGCCTAATCTGATTATGCTGACGTGGAAATTAAATCTCCGCATAGAGTTGACTTATTCTGGACATAAGCTTTTCTATTATCACAGTCTGGGCACAAAAGGATCAGGAGTTAGCAGGCTTTGGCTTTTGTTTACTGTAAAGTGAATCTAGACAGATTCGACAAGGGCTTCCACATATTTTGATGACTAAAACAACTTACTTGTTTCTACAAATAAGCATATAGCTAGAACTTCGTGGCACCAAAATTAGTAAAAGAACTGCCCAGGACACAGATGATCACTTTATAAAATCCTCAATTTGCAGCTTGGACCTAAGCGGATTGCACGTTCCTGCCGCTTTGCTCTGTAACACCCTTTGCCTCCCCTTGATTTTAACATGAGGGCTTTTTAACATTTGTACAAATGGCTGATCATCACAGTGGTGTGACGGTTCAGATACGAATGGCTCTGATGCAGGCTTATGAGAAGAGCGCTGATAAAACACCCGCTCAACACACGATGCTTGCGGGGCCAAGTAAATCTTTCAAGTAAACTGCAAATAGAGTTAGAGGAAACAGATGAGCTTGAGGTCCCAACTAAGACATCCCAAAACTCATTTGTTTCTCTTTACTGGATCAATTGGTCTAACAAAACTTATTTTACCCTCCTCCGCAAACCCTGTACGGCTTCTGTCCTCCGCCCTTCTCAATGTTACCTGGTGGCAACAACTGCTCGGTTTGCAGATCTCGGCGGGCTCTTACCCGTATCACGAACACATCCCGGGCACGTAGGAGACAGCGAAGGCGCAGAACAAAGCTGTGTCTGTTCGCAGCGCCCCGCCGAGCGGCAGCACCGCCGCTCCCTGCGCCGACGGCCGCTGCCCCGCGCCACCACGTGCGCGGCCCCGCGCGGGAACCGCCGGCACGGCGGGGGCGTGGCCTGGGCGGTGGGCGTGGCCTCGCGGAGGGGGCGTGTCCCCGGCGGGGCGGTGGGCGGGGCGTGCCGGGCTGCCCGCGCGCCGTGGCGCGATGCGGGGCGGGCTGGGCGCGCTGCCGCTGGTGCTGGCGCTGGCGGGGGCCTCGAGCTTCGTGCTGCTGGCCGTGGCCATGGCCACCGACTTCTGGTACATCATCGACGCCTCGCGCCTGGAGGCGGCCGCCAACGGCACGGCGGCGCTCAGCTCCCACTCGGGGCTCTGGCGGACCTGCCGGCGTGAGTGGGGCGGGGCCGGCGGGAGGGGCGGGGCTTGAACAAAGGGGGCGGGGTTTGAGGGGGGCGTGGCACCCGGAGGCCCCGCCCCTCTCCCCCAGCATCGCCAGGGGGTGCCGGCTGCGGGGGCTCCGGGCGCTGCCCTGGGTGTCCCGGGTACCGCAGCGCTTGGTGCGCGCTGCAATAACCCCAACCCCAGCCCCAACCCCATTGCTGCAGCCCCGTCCAGCAGAAGGGCAGGTGACTGCCCGGGATGGGACCCTGATGGTTGGCGCTGTTACGAAGGACCCCACAGCCACGCGTGGATGTTCCAGGGTTTTGCCCATTTAGCTTCACTGCATGCGGGGCGTGTTGCTGTAGCACTGGGGTTAATCTGGGGTTTGACTCCACCGTTAGGAGTGTGGAGTAACCGATGGGCATCGTAGACGAGAAGGACGTTACTTTGGTGGAGCACTGAAAATCCCCTCCTCTGCTTCCCTGCTAGGAACAACTGTTTGCAAAGGAGAAGATAG
Source organism: Aythya marila (assembly GCF_965140915.1). Taxonomy (NCBI): domain Eukaryota; kingdom Metazoa; phylum Chordata; class Aves; order Anseriformes; family Anatidae; genus Aythya; species Aythya marila. The sequence goes on along the minus strand of NC_139056.1, from coordinate 4,212,560 downwards.
CATATTTATTGTATGCACACACACACACACACAAGGAAGAGAATATATTGCTGTATTTCATTTTTGTCCTTTGCTTTTTTCTTTTTCCCCTTCTTTATCAGTTAGGAACAAATGCTACCCTTTGATCAACCCCTTCTGGCATGGGAATGCAAACATCACCGCCTCGCACAGACAGCTTTTATGTGAGTAACGCCGTGTTATTTCTGTGCTGCCATCCACCCTTCCCTCCCTTCTGAGCCACTTACACGGTCCTGGTTCTGATTCAGAGGGGAACTCTTCAGGCAGGTGCTTTGGCTGCTTCAGTGCCAGAGCTGTCACTGCGTGGCATCCTTTAGTGTGATTTCTGTTGATGGAAGCATTTATTTCAGGTCAAGTTCCGCTAGTTTTTTCCAGGGAAGCAAGATGTTTCTGCCTGGCATGGCTCAGGAAGGTACCTGATTGCTTAAGCTAAACAGCGAGAGTGTTCAAAATACCCCTCCCAAATAGTTTAATCCCTTAAGCAGACAGTTAAATTGCTGTTTAAGACAGATACTTATCTACCCTGTCATTGGGATCCTTTGCACTGAAAAAATAATGAGTATGCAGGAACTTAATAAAACAAACTGGTAACTAAAAGTGTTCAAACTCAATGAAGAACATCGTGTTCAAAAAGCTTGCCTGAAGTTTCTAATTACACACGCTGGTATTCCTTGCCTTTAGATTCACTTGTCAGTATCAGCATGTTTTCCGACAGTCCATACTAAACACTTTCAAATGCTTTTGGGCTTCTCATAAAAGACGAATTAGCTTATTTGCATCATCTTTAGCATGATACTGTTCATACAAGAGTTTGTATGTGGGCCCTTTTATTTTATTTACCTCTCCTCTCTGACCCTGTTTGTTTTCCCCATACAAGCAGAATATATGCTTTTGTCCTGTGCCTTAAAGCTGTATTCTCTCCCCCAAATCCATCCATCTCCCCGAGCAGCCCTTCCGAGAGGCTCAGAGTGTCTTTAGTCTCTCGGAGCAGCATCTCCAGACAGAGCTAAACATGGCAAGGAAAGGCTATGGTGCTATCGCAGCTGTGCTGCAGCAGTGGCTGCGAAGTTAAAGCAGCAGCACGACCCCCGTGGGCTGCTGTAACTGTGGAACTGGCGGATCAACAGGCTCAAGCCTACCAGCACAGGTTGTTCTCTGTGCTTCCCAGTGTAAAAGTCCCATTGCTGTCATCTTCCTTGCATAGGAAGACGCAGGACCTCCGCTGCTTGATGTTGGTGAAAACTGTGCAGGTAACTGAGAATGACTGTCTGCTGGATCATGTAATCCTCTCCGGCTAATTTACCCCAAAGTAAAATAATTTTTACTATTATTTAATAGTTCACTGAACCTAACCACACTGATCTCATTTTAAGTGTGGGTACCTCAACTAGCAAGTTGGAGGTTGTCTAAAATTTTAGGACAAAATTATTGGCACTTCAAAAATTGTGGTCATATTTGCAAATGCTACATCTGTAATTCTTCTCAGACAAGGAAATTTTAGATTACAGCTCTTTGATGGAAGCTGAATTCTGCCAAAACAGAATCAAAGACTATTATGGAGCTCTTTTTGATACAAAAATGATGTTGGCTTGGAAACAAAGGACGTCTTTGGTAGTCATAAAGTGTAAAAAAATAATGAATGGGAAAAGAATGGATTCATAACTGTGTTTACAGACTCTTCAAAGCCTCAGAGAAATTTTGTCTCTCACATTAAATACTATTCTTAGGTTCTTGGGCAAAGACCACAGGCTGCAAAGACACTCGTGTATTTTCTTATAAGCAGGTGTAATATGCCTAAAAATCAGGAGGTAAGGAATTAAGGACACTTTAGTTAGAAGAACCTGTGAGGTTTGATTAGAATGTGTTACAGAGTGAAGTTTTTGATATTTTAGATGGGCAGATTCAACGCAGTTAGGCTACAGACCACAGCAATAGCAGCTGTACTTCTAGGAACAACAGGTATTTCTAAGGGTCATCTAGATTTGTTAAGTACTGAGCTTCGTATTTCTTCCTTAGGTATTTTCTGCCGGTGGTCACTGAATCATATTTCGGCAGATCAGTGCTAACCTTCACCTAGAGTAAATTTTAACTAGAATTTCAGAGGACAATTCCCACGTTCTTGATTCCAGTGTAGTTAAGGTAATTTCTTCATGTGTTGCTACAAGGGGCAAACAGGCTAACTACACAGCTTTAAATGCATTTTTTTCCTTTGTGTGCCTGTGCCGGTGTCAGCATGAGTCACATTCACACAGAATTAGTCTCATCCTGTCTTGCTGTACACCCGTATCTCTCCCTGTTTGATTGGCAGACTGCCTTTCAGCAGCTCTGGTAACATCAGGCACATTTCTTGCCTTTTATTCCTTAAAAATCTGTAAAGGGCTGTCTCTTAGTGCGGGCACTTAAGTCACACATCAGGAATCCCATTCTGCTTTCTTCAGTGTTCCCGTGCTCTTCCTGGCACATCTTAACTAGACACAAGAGCCAAAAAGATGAGGGAAGGTCTGTGCCCGTGTGCATAGAGCTGAGTCTAAGTGGCAGCCGACGTGCTGGTCACTGCCTGAAGATGAACCCTTTGTTAGGGAATGAAAAGCCTGCACATTGCCTCCCTCCACATTTCCAATCCCTCCCCTATTCATTCCCAGCAGTTTCCTTTGAGGCTTACTGCATGCTTCAGAGGGAGCTCCTGACAAATTAGAACAATTGGGCGTACAAATTAAAGTTCTGTGCTACCAGCAGCATCGCTCAGGCAGTTAGCCTCAGTCTTGTTAACCCCGAGAGTATGATGGATTTTCACATCACTAGAGCACCCCCGAGCAATTTCTCTAACAGATTAGCCACAAGCATGCCTTCCCCTGGACATTAACCTTCCACTGCTTTTCCTACCACTCCCTCCAGCTGAACATATGACATACACCCCCCCTCCCCAAACCTACAATGTATAAAATGTTTTCCCACTACAGATTACATTATGGGATGAGTCTATTTGTTTAAAACATCAGCCACCATCCAAAGAAAGATATGACTTGACTACCTGCCAGGAGCTTTTCTGAATTTTCTGCATTTATAAAATGCATTTTTGCCAGAGGTGTTTATTTTCCTCTGCTCCATACGGGACTTTATGAAATACCACGAAAAGGTATCTTTCTGAGGGAAATTCCTCTATGCTTTCATAACATAAAATTAACATTATTTCTTTTTTCTGGATCTGCTCTGCTAATTTGGTGTAATGGAAGCCCATCAATTTTGTACAGAAACTGAAAAACCTCTTTATTGCATTTCTGGGCACTTTCTAACATGGATTTTCACAACAGCAGCTCAGGCTGCAGCAGGTTCTGCATGTCTGAAAGACCTGAACCATGCCTGTGTTTAGCAGAACTGCTCGAATCTTCCTAGTGCTTTCCCTCTCCAAATGATGCTGAGCCGGGATGACTGTTACCCCATCCCAGATGTCAGAGGTAATCCTTTCAGCAAAACCTGACAGAAGCCAAAGCTTCCACTGTTACCAGCAGGTAACATTCAAAATCACATCTAAGATGTTGAGGATCACATACAGAGAGAGGGAAGGAGTGGCAGGATTTAATCAACTGAAAAGTTTTCCCCAAGAGTTGCTGTAAAATGATTTTATCAAAAAAAAAAAAAAAGGGAAAAAAAAAAGCTTTCAGTGGGAAAAGGTTACTCTTGGGAGTTTTTGTAATACAAATATTTTTAACTTACCAAACTCGGTATTGTCATTTAAGTAGTAATTGCCAGTATAAATTTAAATAAAGGTGCACCAGTGTAATCTGAGCAAAATGGACAATTTTGTAAATATATATATTTTTTTAAATCAGAATTAATCAGTACTCCAGGCTGGGTTTGAGTACTTCTTGTAGGACAGTTAAGCTGTCAAAAGAAAATCAGTAATGTGTCAGCTAGGTACTGAAGTGTCTTGGCAAGACCCTTCTGTGAACTTGACTTTTTGGAAGCTCAGAAAACCTATTCCTATGTGTCTCAGTTGTGGTTGGAGAGTGACCCCTGCCTGGTAGCATACCAATTACTTCCAGCTACATTCTGAACCACATGCAATATGATTTGCTGATCCCAGAAAGCTGTCACAAATGTTTTTCCAGAGCATGGTGGAATTTGTTAAATCGTGGTGATTTATGTGTGTTGACTCCCCCTGCCTTGTTGAAAACCAAAGTGTCATAGAACCACAGAACCTTTCTTTCTTTCTTTCCTTCCTTTTTTTTTTTTTTTTTTCTTTTGGCACATCAAAGCAATATCCATAATGTGTTACTTGGCCAAAACTTAAAAGAGGCCATTTTGGTCCAAAGATGGAAGCAGATGCAAAATTACCAAATGCTTAATTCCTCTTAAAATCTCTTAACTTTGCACCAATAGCTGGTGTTGGGGCCCATTTACACTGCAGAGCTGGAGCCAGTGGTACAAAAATAACGCTACAGGAACTGTTAGTTACTGATGGCTACCTGGTTTTCCCCTTTATTTAGTACTATTTTCTTCCTGAGCTGTCCTGGGATGGTCAGGTAATGTCTGTGGCTTCCACTTATACGCAACTGAAAGAAAATGCTTGTAAAACCAAGATGGGAGTGTGCAGCTGCCCATCCACAACTGCTGAAATTATTCTCCCCAGTGTATTATTATTATTTTTTAAAGTCATTAATTTACTTGGACCCATGAGGCTGCAGACAAGTTAGTGCTTCCTGCAGGGAACTGGCGCTTCCTGGAGAGAAACAAGCTCCGCAGTAGAGTCAGTTCCTAAAGACCTCCGTTGTAATGTAACAGTTGCCTCAGTTTCTTCCTCAACAGAATTACTTTAATAAGACTGGATTTCCTCCCAGCATGCAGACCCTGTAACAGTCACTAACCAACTGCTTTCACTCTTCTCCCCCCTCTTAATAGTCCTGCTTCATTTGTACTGAGTTAAATGATTGTACTCATGGTGCTATCCTGGAATGACCATCTGTTTGGCTGCCATTGCATATTACCTGGTGAATTTACAGTTCTCTGCAATTTTTCTTTTTGGTTTCAACTTATCAAAAAGAACAGCTATGGTTGGACTACCCATCAAAAGCCAGTGTAGGGGCCATGTGAAATAAGCCCCAAGTGCAGTACACAGAATTTCTGTCTTCACTGATATGGCAGATGTATACCCAAACAGATCGTTGTTTCTGAGCACCAGTGCAGTGGTTCTTCAGAGGGGCTCCAGTCCTCACAGTAGATATTATAGTAAATATGTACAGAAATCTGAAATAACAGAGAGTGACAATTTCAGATGAATGTTCTCATTTTCCTATATCATTGCTATCATAGCAATAGAATTTGAACCGTGTTGCACTGCTTATGCTTACCATTCCATCCATTCCTGGCATTGAAGCTTCCCATCAGGTCAGCATCATTATATTTCTACTGTCTTCACTTTGTCTTCCAGTTCAGCTCAAAGATTTGTTAGCAGAGAAGAGCACAGAGCAGACACCGCCAAACCAAAGTCCAGAGCCTAGCCAATTATCCTGGGCCACCCTAAGCTGTCAGCTCTCCTCCACCACCACCTTTTCTCTGCTGAACAGGAGGGAATCCAGGCCCTTGAGTCCCTGGGGTTCTAGCCCAGAAGCCTTACATCCAGCCACAGACAGCAATTCTTTTCTATTGCTTGTTTCTTCAGGTTGTTTCCTTCCTTCCTTTTGACCAGGTCAGGCTTTCTGAGTGCACCACTTCATCCCCCCTGCCAAACCTTTCCAAGGCAGCCCTGCTGGCTGTTGCTCCTGCCAGCGTTCTGCTGGAGCTGCAGGCTTCTGCGCAGCTCCTTCTGAGGGGCTGGTTAGTTACTGCTGGGGAAGGCAAACAGGTCCCTAATAAGGCTCTTCTGAGCTGCTGCCATTTGGATTATTTCTGATGAGATGACTGTTGCAGATTTCTAGAGGCTCCTTGCTATATTATAAGCTGTGCAAACAAATCCAAAGTTAGTTTGCAGCAACAAAGCTCCATCAGGTTAACAGGAGACGATTAACAAAGCTGCTAGACCTGCTGTTGGTTAGCTCCGATACCGTTCAATTCCTGTACCTCGTCCCAGAGGTATCTGTTACAAACTGCTCATCACCAACGGTGTCAGATGGTAATTTAGAAATGTCTGCCAAGCACAGATCTAGATGCATGCTGCGTGTGGACAGCACTCTTAGAGGCATTTGGTCACAGCTCGAGTAAAGCAGCTTTGGCTAGCTGATGTAAAACCGCATGAAGACACAGCAAGCGAAGTACTTTTTATATGTTAGTTTGTTTCAGGATTGGATCTTCTGGGCTAGACTGACAGGGAACTCGGGCATTATTGAGAAATCAATGTGGAAAACAGATCTACTTTATGGGAAGTACACGTACCTGTTGTGCAAAATAATTGTTTTTTCAATACTGATCTTATCAAAATAAAGAGTTATATGCATAATACATAACAGAAATGTGTATTTCAACACAACCTAAACAGAAAAGTTTGCAAAGTTTGTGTTTGAACTTCTCTTCCAGGTAATTATTGAAGGCAGAAATACAGTAAAGATATTTTAAGTCATGTCCTTCTATAAACTAATTCTGTCCCTCTAATCAAGGCATATAATGGCATAATATCATATGCCAGATGGCATGAATTCAAATTCCTGAGTGGTTTCCATGGCAGCATCTTAGAATAAGTTTTCCAGGCAGTTGCAGATTACACAGAAGAAGCACAAATGGGTATTAGGTATTGAACTAGAACACTCAAGGTGATAGAAGTCCTGTTTAGCCAAATGCAGCCCATTAAATATTTGATTTTAAAACAGCCACAGGTGATTCATGAGAAACAATGATCCCAGCTGTATTTAGGAAAAGGCTGTTAAGTGGGATGTGTGGGGTTTCACCTGATATATCCCTAAAACATACATACGTTCACTGCAGAGGGCCTAAAAATCTTTATTCTGATGTTGCATGCAGTTGTCACAGATCAGTAATGCAGTTTATGACACTCCCCAGGATAACAGTCTGGGGTATGGGTTTGTTCTCCCTTTGGTTCAAAAGAAAAGACACTCAGGGCCTGATTGTCTGCACTTGTCCTAGCTAAGGTTACAGTCCCAGCTGCAGAAGCTGAAATCACACGGTGGAAAGGAAAGTCAAAGAACGAGCAGCTGTCAGCACTTCTGTCCTGAGGAGTGGTTTGGTAGCGGTGAGGGACTGGTGAGGGATGTGACAAAGCACAGGCCCTGTGGTGAGCGTGTTGACGTGGCTACCCTCCCACCAAAGCCAGGCCTAGGGACAGTTGCACTATTCATACTTTTTAATGTTAATTGCATCAGCTTTCCTTCCTCCAACCCCTTCTCACCTCTTACCCACAAGACTAGTATTACTAAAGCCAAGAGGACACATAGATATCAGGAAGGTGGAAGATCAAAATCAGGCCTAATACCCTCAGGAAGCACAACCAGGGCAGAAGACGAGCCTGTTCCTGCTGCCTCTGTAGAAAATGAGAACTCAGTTGTGTACCAAACCTCTGTTCTGTCATGTCACATTGCATTGTGTGCCTGACAACCACTCTTACTATGTAAATCTCCTGGGCCAAGTTCTGTGCCTATTCCTCCTTTTGCCAACAGCTTTGACATTCTGATTTATACGCAGTGAGCTGAATGCTGATTTGAAACTTAGCACCTGAGAACTCCTGCAGGTTTGTGTTTCCCAGTCATCAACATCAGCCATGGGCCAGTTTTGCTGAAGGAAAGGCCAGGCACTATCCCCAGACTTAGAAGCAAAGAGAGAAAGAGCTCCCTTCTGCACAGAATGCTGAATTCCTGCTTCCTGGACATCAACTGATACCAATGGAGGGCTACGTCGGGCTCATTTAATACCAGAAACTAATTCCAGCATAAATGAAAGGAAATGGAGGAACAAAAGGGTGACCTCCCAAAACTGTCATGTGCAACATTTTTCCTTGGGAGCATGTCATGTACGACACAAAATGACTAGTTATGTCTTAAGACCACATTCCACTCAAGAAATGAGGTATCTGCCCTGTTCCCATGCTGGCTCTTCCGAGCCTTCCAATGTCTCCCTGAGCATAACTCGGGGTCTCCAGAACACCAGAGTAACTAGAACTCACATCATGCTTTCCAAAGAGAATCCAAGCTTTCTAGTAGGTCACAATATTTCATTGCCAGTTCATTGTAAAACTGAATGCTATCTTTCTTGCTTTTGTTATAGTTTTATTTCTGGCTTCCCTTGAGTCATCTTTTCATTTATCTCTATTGCTTGGTGCATCTTCTAGCTGAGGCAGTTTGCTCTTTTTTCATCACATTTGCTTGAGATTTTTCCTTTTCTCCACTCATCAGGTCCAAGGAAAGTCCAAGCTACAACAAATAATGACCAAAACTACCAGGACTTTCTTACATAAAACAACAACAACCACCAATCAACCAACAACAAAAAAAACCACCTTGCTATGTTTGATCAGAGTAATCTAGTACTTTGCCTCAATATGTTTCGTTAACTCACTGGGAATATTTGAGAGGATGCTTCAACCATTAAGAGCTAAACAGCTAAGTCCTTGACACATTACAAGGCACCATCAAGATGACTGAAAGAGCAGCTTTGTTCTAGAACTGAACCAAGTTACATTTTTTAATTAGCCTTAGAGCAGATTCAGTTTTGTTTACACAGACATTCTCCAACTTGCTTCAGTGACTTTACAGTAGTACAAATGAGGAATAAGATGAATAAGTTACTCCCATTCATAAATTTTCTCCGAGTAAAGCTGAAGGGCAATTTGCAGATTCTTCTTTATACAGAAGGTAAGGAGGAACAAATACCTATATTAATGAGGTAATAACAAATCTTTACCTAATTATCAAAGTCAAGTGGGTGTTGCAGTTCTGAGCATCACTCACGAGTCACAGCTCCAAAGACACAGACTGAACTAACTAATTGAAAGAACAAGCACAGAAGCAACACAAGTTGATCCCTGACTGTGTGCAATCATTACAATTATACTGAAGAGGATAAGCTGGCTTCTTACCCAGTGACAAGTGGTGTACCTCCACTTAAGCAGGAATTACGGACACTTAAAAAAAATGATCTGATTACACACAAACTCTGATCTTCTGACTCATTTTCCTTGGGAACTAGCTAATGTTGTATTGTTATTTATCTGTGAAATTAAGTAAGTCACTGAAGCCCAGAACCCCTCAGAAAATGGAATGTAGGTTTCCTTTCTCAGTAAATTTTCTCTATTCAGGTATAAAGTAAGAGGATGCTGGAAATTGCATTTACTTGATTTTTTGTTATTATTCTAGGAAAGGTAGGGTTGAACACTGTGAATAGATTGCATGAGAGAGAATGAGACAAAGATGGTTTATAATGGAAAAACAGCATGATATGAAAAATACATAGCAACCCTCTGTTTACACAGCTATTCAAACGTTATAGGGATCAATAAGGACTAATGTAAAACATTTAGCATAGGAGGAAATAAACCAGCAGAGGCTAATGTCCTTAGTGAAGCTGCTGTAGAAAACAATGACAGACACAGAATGAGAGCTGGGTAGGGAAATTTGCCTCTACTTCTTGTTCTGCTGCAACAGAGGAAAAGGTCAACAGTTTGGTAGATCAGCAGAGGGTGTGACAGAAAAGAAAGCGTTTAAGCAAAGCATCTGCTAGACTTCACCAGCCAAACAGAACAATGCCACTCACTATGATAGGTATGATTTAGATAACCTGACTGCTTTTTATTAAGGTTGCTAGTGACTACCAGATGCAATGCATCACCTGCTAGCCAGCTAGGTTTAATACCTGGAAACAGATTTATTGCTTAAACATGTCCATGTAGACGTATCCTTTATCGTCACAGTCTCTCAAGCACAGTCTGTAAAGGGCTCCCTCTGAGTGATGCCTTCTTCTCCATATCGTGTATTTGTCCTGCCTACTTAAACCGAGAACCCCAGAGATAGGTCAGCTCCTTGTTCGTGCTGCACAGAAAAAGGCTTTCATCCTGATTAGGGGCCCTGCTCTCAATAATGATTGATTACAAGTTATTAATTATTAATTATCCAGTGACACCACAGTAAAACATTATGATACTAACATTCTCCATTTTTCTTCAGACATGCATGGGACATTTGTCATCCTGATGCCCCTCAGCCTGATATTGATGATTTTTGGAGGAATGACTGGATTCATCAGTATTCTTGCCAGGGCCTACCTACTGCTTCTAATGACGGGTCTGCTTTTTCTTTTTGGAGGTACTATATCAAACTCCTGGCTTAATGCTTTTAGATAATAAGAGATTATATCTGGGAAACATCACTTTACCTTCCAGAGGAAAAGGTGAAGCAAGACTTCGCTTTCAGAATAATGCTGCTGCTCATTCACTTGGTGTCTGTGCAGCTCCTGACAGGGCTCTGGAGTAGAAAAGCTGCCCCACAGAGCCAGGAGTGGCTGTGAGCACACACAACCATACATCCACATGGAGCAAGTCACACCCTGAACATATGACTGCTCTGTCCATTGACAAAAAAGATTAAATACCTTCACAGCACAGTGCTTGGAGTCTTCACAGGTGAGGTCTGAAATCTGAAGTTATGGAGATGTGATTTTGGTATTAGTAGAGCACAGGGTTTGATAGGCTGGCACACACCTTATACCTACAAATTAAATGATGTATTTTCAAAGGAGTTTGAATAGAGTTCCTGAAGAGGGTTTTGCTTGGTATTCCTGGGTTGGCTTTACTGCTAGTTCTGAGCTGGAGTGTTGTCTCCTAACTGTTGGGGCACAAAGCCTTCAGCTCGTTGCACCACCCCAGCACAGCTTGCCACAGGCAGCTTCAGGTCACAGCAGCAGGTTCTAGGACTTCAGTGGCTTGTGAGAAGGCCAAACACCGTACAGGGAAGACGCTGAGGGTTATTTGCCCATCAGTCACATGCTTACAGTGCAACACTGACTGAAGAGGTTTGTGCTCCTCAAGGAAGGTGCTGTAGGGAGCATGTCACAGAAGAATTTTCCGATTCGTCACAATCACCAGTTGTACAGCATATTGTCTGAAAAATATGATGATTTTATATATATTTCATTATTTTTGCTCTATGGTAACACCAGAGTTCCTCTTTAATCCTCGTGGACCAGGGCTGTGTCTGCACCAGTGCAGAGCTGGGTTCTGATCCCCAGTCCAAATGTGAGTGAGACCAGAGTCTCCCTCAGCCTGCATTGGGCCGACAAGGATCCCGAACAGCGCTGCTCATTGAAGTTACCCCTAAATAAACCCCTTCCTCCTTTCCTGTTGGTAGCTGGACTGAGAACAGCAGCACTGTTCACATGGAAGATAAGTGCAATTACTGCAGTTCACCCAAAATCCAGTGAAATGCACCCAAACACTGCTGCCACCTGAACCACCTGTTTGTTACTCACCTGTTCCTGGCCCTTCTGCCCATGTCTTCATGTGGTATTGGCCTGGTTACCAACTTCTTTACAACCAGACTTTTGCAGGGGATGAAAGCTCCATTGTTTTTATTGCCCCCGTTCAGATTACTAAACTGAAATCCCATGTTTTGAAATTCTTATGGAAGGAGCCCCCAAAGAGCTGTTTTAGTTGGTGTAACATTTCAATTTGAAGCTCATCAGATTCTTTTAAGTTTTGTGGGGTTCATTTCGTCATTATTTTTGCTGTAACCACAACCTCTGCATTTTAAAAAGTCATTTATGAATTAAAACAAAAAACATTATGTTGAAGTAGGATAACTGGGTTTAAATTCATCTCCATTTTTCTCCCCCAAAGATATATTCAGTAGTGTTTTGTGAGGTACTTGCAATAGAAATTTTCTCCCACAGAAAAGGGGATCGTCAGTATTGGTCCACATCACCTGCTCCTATAATCCTGTTTTTAAGAAGAGAGTGAGAAGAGATTCTTGGAAATAAATGTGCTGCTGTCTCAAAGTCTTGACTGAACCTTTCAGTCTGAAGTTCTTACAAAGACCAGCCACCACCCATTATGCTTTTATTCTGAAAAACAAACAAACAAACAAACAAACAAAAAACCAACAACCCTGTATGTCCTATTTCCTTAGAACATCAGAAAGCTGAACTCACTAAAAAGGCTTAGGCTATTTGAAAACTACCCTAAATAGTAAGTGAAAGATGAAAAGCTGTGAAGTGCAAAGCACGATTATCCTATTGAGGAGTGGAGTACTCTGCCTTTCTAAGACACACAGGGTTGCAGAGAGGGAAAGGAAACACAAAGACATTACTGGGGAAGGGTGGCTACAATTCGTTCTGAACCTGCAGCTAGTGTTGTTTCTGAGGTCAGCGTGTACAGACTGACACGAGACCAGAGCCTCCTACTCAGGCAGTACTGTTTGGCTGTTTCAGCTGCACTGAGGCTTGATGTATGTAACAGGTCTATACGATATTCCAGTTCATGAAGCTTGATATTGATTAGATAGTCCTGTCCTGCCAGAAGGAAGTATTTTAGGTTGTAATTCTAGAAATGTGATTATTTGGGAAAATAGCAGAACTGATATGTTCCACATCCCAAGACATAGTATTTGGTTCCACTTTTTTTTTTTTTTTTTTTTAAATGCAGTTACATTTGAGGAGGAACGCAACTCAACAAACCCTCAAACTTCAATGAAGCAGTCACTATTTCCATTTCAGCTCACAAGAAGTATAGAAAAGTTTTTTGTTTGTTTGTTTGTTTGTTTTTTTCCCCTTGCAGAGGCCTAGAACAAGGCACAGACATAAAAGTATGGCTAAAATCAAGAACATGAGTATGAATTTTGACTGTTGGATAACCCAATTATCTTCTGTCTTAGTCTGCCTCTACTAAAACTTGTCTTTCTGGCAAAACCATAATCACATCTAGACTTACACTGTGATAAAAGCCCAACTGATTTTTGTATCCCTCAGAATCAGATAAGACACCGTCTTTTCCAACAAATGTTCCAGTGACTCCCACTTCTCCTAGACCACAGTCCTCAAATTATGGGCCTTCCTCTGTCTTCTTTCTTGCCACTGAATGAAGTCTGAAGTTTGTACATGTCCTTTGAGTGAACAGATGATAATCCCAGGATTTAGCACGTGCTTGTGCTAGATGTACAGTTCCCCAAGTTTGCTAGATTCAGTACAATCCTTTCATTCTGGAAACATCTGGCTTCTTGCTTGAGAGTCAACATTCAAAACCAGCCTAAATTCAGGTCACTGACCTGAAATGCAAGAACCTCTTGCCATGGGCTTTCTTGCGTAAACAACTGTACATGATGCACAGCAATGAGAAATTAGGATGTGTTATAACATACAATGAAGTCGGAGATGCATGAGGTACCCGTAAAAGACATGACTAGATTTCTATTGCAGAAGGCTTGTTGCTACACATTTTGATTCAGTATTGAACACGAGAAACTCAATATATAGAAAAATAATACTTTTTCTCTCACCCTTCCCTAAAAAACAGCTTTGACACAACTGGGGAAGTAATCAGAGGCTAAATGGTAATCTGGCCTAGGTAGATAGAAAGGAATGGCAAGGAAGCCCAAAGTGCAGGTATTTTTACTTTCTGCAGTGGATCCTGATTAACTGAATGTGTTTTTCTTTCCCAGCTCTTGTTACGCTTACAGGGATTTGTGTCTACATCGCATATTCAGCTGCTGCCTTTGAAGAAGCTGTCTGCCTCCTGAGGAGTAAGGATGTCCTGGTAGAAATTGACATCAGGTTTGGCTGGTCTCTGGCCCTGGTATGGATCTCGTTTGTCGCAGAAGTGCTCACTGGGGCTGTATTCCTCCTGGCAGCGAGAGTCGTGGGCCTGAAACGGCGGCGTGAACAGGCGCTATGAACAGCAGGTATCATTGCAACAACAGAATCTGGCAGAGCACAGAAATGTGGATTGCTTGGTCTGTGTGGTCACTGGGGGTAATAAAAATGGCAAGGCTGTGACTAAGTATCTTGCCAGCTGCCATAAACTCTCCTCAAAATTATCTACAAAATACAAAAATTCTGATAAATCAGTAAAACATTTTTAGTGTTGTCAATAAGGAAAGCTTTGTAGCTTTAGAAGAAAGTATGCTTCATTGTTAGTGTTTTTAAAATAATTTCAGCTGGTAGCTCATACGACATCAACATTCATTGCTTAGAACAAGACAAATTTCTGGCTTTCTGTTGTCTTTCTGCTTCCCCATCTGTTGTCCCTCAGAGTACCCTGCAGGCCAGGCTGCACGGTCCACTTAGCTTCTGATTTCTCCTCTGAGACTCCTAATGGGTATGCCCAGAATTCCAGGCACATTGGCAGCCTCTACCATATACGAAATATGATGTCTGTATACCTGAAGCCAGGCAGAGAGTGTGGGGGCTAAGAATCCTCCATTCATACTGCACACTCCATACGGCTTTGTTGCACAAAGCAAAATCAAATGTAAATGTCCAGAATAAGAACTTCAGAGAATCTGGAGAAATTCAGTGATAATCTCCAACACCATGGCATGGCTAGGACATCTAGTCTAGTGTCCACTTCCCACATTTATAGGATCTTTCTTTTCCATAGCATCTCCCCAAAGAGGCCCTCCTGGCTCCTCTACCACAACCACACTACTGCTGTGACAACATGCAAAAATGATCATTTGAGAGATCAGAGAACCCCAGAAGCCTACTCTATGTCAGCTATGTCTAGTGACTAAGGAGAAACACATCATCATGCCATCTTTTTAAGAATCATTACTCTTATGGTAAAAATCCCCCAATGCTTGTGGCATAATGCCACTGGATAACCCTGGGGGAAAGGGGCCACAGGAACAGAAAGTCCTAACAACTCCAGCCTTTAATAAATAGTTAAATGGAGGACAGCAGTATAAAAGTGATGCTGGGCGGACATTCAGGCTTTGACACTTGCCAGGCAGAAAGCTCCATGTCATCCTCACATTCTTTGAAGTGTGGAAAAGATTGATTAGGGTTAGTATAGGAATAATACATGAGAATAATTGTTGTAGAAATGGCTTAATGATGGGACTCTGTAAGTCAGGTTGACAGTTGGACTTGATGATCTTGAAGGTCTTTTCCAACTGAAATTATTCTATGATTTTCTAGAAATGAGTTTTGGTGCTGTGAAGAAATGAAAGGATGTAAGGCCTAGATACTGTGAATGACTCAATACTCGTTATCCTCCAGACAGCCCTGACTATGGCAGTGAAGTTCTCAAGGGCAATATAACGGGGTGTGTACTACTCTCAGAGAAGCTACAGCTGCTTTTCTGGATGTTTTAATTAACCACTGCAGCCAGCCCCAATCTATCATATGCTTTGGGCTACGTACTTACCCCCTTCAGCTCATTACAAGCTGCTTTTCCAATCTGGTAACTCAGAAGACATATCTAATAGATTTCCCAATTGTTACTTCGCAAATTTGATGCTTCTTTCTCATGAAAACACTAACATGCTGCTTTGTGCTACAGTATGTTTAACCTGTGCCCAAAACTGCTGAGTAAAACTGAGCACACAGGATGCCTGAATTTTATCTGAAGGGCCAAGCAATTTAGTTTTCATTTATTTTACCTCTGGGCAATTGCACTTAAGTGAAAATTTACTTTCATGCCCTCTGAAGTTATTCAGGAAATTTTTCCTGACTACTGTGGCCTGACATAAAGACCTGAAAGTGTAAAACTGCCCTGCTACCTTTCTGTTCTGTTACGGACAACTTCAGCATATTACAGCAGCTCCAGACCGTGACTCAGGAAGGCACGCTGCCATTGGGCAAGTCCCTTGTGCTTCCTCCAGCAGTGCAAAGGGCATCATCTACCTACCTCTGTTAAACATCAGAACGATTTGATCGTTGTCTTTTTTTAAAGCTTGCACATTTACTGAGCTTAGTCCCACAGTACCAAGCACTTCACGAAAAACAGCAGTGAGCTTTGCAGGTAAAAGGAAAGGAAAACATTACAACACTGCTGTGAATGGGGAACTGAGGCACAAACACTGCCCATGCTCAAGCAGAACCAGAGGTTTCCAAATCCCAGCCTAAGACCTTGGGTGGCAGACGTGCCATCAGAATGAAGTGAGATTAGAAGTCCTGAATGGAGCAAGACGTAGAAGTCCTGTTAACAGCCAGTACAATTTGTAATTCTCGGTTGCTCCCGCATGGGTTTTCACGTATTTTCCATGTTGCCTTGCGTTGGGGCAGTGTAATGGAGTCATTTGACAAGTTAAAGCATACCAAATCAACGCTATAAGGAGGATAAGAAAAAATCCTTTGTAGCCAAAATTCCACCTGAATTGCTCTTTAAGTGAATTATGTAAAGTGTAACACTTCTATATTTTGGTGCTGGTGAAGTTATCTAACACAGTACAATTATATGATGTTAGTCAGACATTACAGTAAGCTGTAATAGTAACATACCATCTGAGTTATTTTTCAGTGTTTATTGCAGATGTTATATAACAGTGGTTTTGAATGGTGTAAAATTAAATAAAATGACAACCCAGAGCTGGGAATTATTTATGAAGACATGGAATAACTAAGATGTACATATATTTTTCTTTATCTTTTTCTGCAGATCTATTCTACAGTTTATGTGATGCTTTTGAAGTACCTGTGTCACATGTGGTAGGTATTTATAAGATACTTACGCAGCTACGATATACAGTACTCAAGCGATCAAACCTAATTAGAAAGCCAATGAATCTGTTATTCAATTAGAGCAATTCACATTTCCATGGCTTTCCTGAATTTCTCATTCTGACTTCCTGCAATATCTGGCACAATGGTAATAAAGAGTAATTTTGGCTCCTATACTTGCATAGCCCCTGATTTTTTTTTGAAAGTTCTTCTGAATACAAAGATTGTTTTGAACAGTCAACAAAACTAGATAGAAATAATAGAAAACAATAGCTTTAAACAATTTGAAATATTATACTAGAAAGAGAAAACATCCTTGAAAAGACTTTATGTAATTCAATCCAAGTGATCTTATCAGCCTCCTACTTATAATGAAACTAATATTTACATGATACCCAGTTCTTTGCTGTATTTTTCCAAAATGCACTAGTGAAACAAAGAGACTTGACTGCTCCCAGTACCTCCTGGTGAACTGCAAACTCATAGGTAATTGGCCACATTTAAAGTGAAGAAAAATAAACATTATACTGAGCAGAGCAGAGCAGTAATTTGAACTGATAGAGTGCACAGAGCTACTGGCCAATGCTAGCCATGCACGGGCTCCCTCAAAGGATGGCAGATTAGGATAGGAAAGGTCACAGAAATCCATGGGGGTAGAAAAACTTAAGACTTGTAAGAGCTTTAGAGGAAAGGCCGGTGAATATAATGCAGACATGCAACCACAGGGAGTCTGGGTCTGTTCCTGAGCTGGGTGCCATAGAGCAGCATTTCTACTTCAGAAGTCTTGATTTCCCTTTTCTCTGCTTCAGTTTACAAATTTCTCTGAGTGAAACAGTGTCCCAGTATATACCAGTAAAAAACATGTCTCCTATTAACAGATGAAGTTGCCTCAACTCTCCCTGGAACTGGCATAGCCGTGCTCCAGAGTCTCCCCTGTGCCCCAGTGCTCCCCGTTTGTTTGCTCAGCAGGCACAGTCATTAGCTCCGCAACCGCAGGCGCTGGGCAGATGTTCTTGGAGGCCAGGCAACACCACCCCGAAGGCCAGTTCAACCCACAGGCTTTAGCCATCCCTCTTTTAGGTTATAGGTCTTTAGCTACTAAAATACGTTATAGTTAGGTTAAAAACAAAACAAAACATAAACAAAAACAAAACATAATCTTTTTACTTTTACTGAAACATTATAGAGCTGTCTTACTGTAGTAACTTTCTTGTACTTTTTACAAGTCAGTTTTAACCCTAACTGGGCCTTCAAATGTTTCCCCCCTTTTGCCAGCACTTTCAGCAGTAAAGCTACTGTCACATTCAGTCTCTGGATGGACATCAGCAGTGGCAGTATCCACCACTGGGTCACATCCCAAGTTGGTGACACGTATGTAATGCTAGCAAGCAGACTTTGAATGCTGAGTTGAGACCTTTTAGTGTTTTACACGGATTTGCACAGAAGCAGCAGTCTCTGCTGACATCTTGTGACAACACTGAGCAGTTGGCTGTATTTGGAAAGAAATGGTTCATTTCCATACATGCTACTTTTGGTATGGTTTGAAGAGAAGAGGAGACTGCCACATTCACGAGGCTGTAGCTGCTCTATTTTAAAGCCTACAGAATCCCACCTAGGAACTGCTGTATCCAAGACAGTAACTCACTGCATCTGGACACATATCCCAGCTGCTGGCCACCTAAAGTTAAAATGTCAGGGGATGGAAAATGTACTGTTAACTTTTTTTTTTTTTTTTTTTTTTAATAAAAAATAAAAAGCAAACAATTTTAACTGTTTTTACTCTTAGGAAATAGAGCAATGGTATTGGGTTTAGTTTATTTGTCACAAATGTTGAAATTATTAAACTCAATCAAAATGAATACCTGGGAATATAAATTATAAGAGAAAAATAAATACCTTTATATCATGGCTCATTTCCTGAATATGACGGACTGACTAAGGATTGAACAACTGAACCAGACAGATTTCAGGACTGGTATAGGAAATGTAAATGAGGTTGTTCAGGAAACAGAATGCTATGGTTTTCTGTAGCTCTTCAGTTCTTAACCCTCTCTCAATGACAACATTTTTTTTTTTTTTTTTTCCCCACCAAAAATCAGTCAATTCTATTCTGAGCACAAGATGAGCAACTTCAGTGAGATTTACCAAAGCATCGAACTTTGTGCAATAACAAAGTAGAAGAGATGAACTCTAACTTCCCACCTCTATTAGATTAGATCAGATCTTCCTTTCTTGGGGACTGTGGTGGCATTGTCCACTCCTGATCTATGACCATATTTCCTTGTAGACTACTTGGAAACATCTGTAATTTTTCCAGGCCAAAGTACAAAGGCAGAACATCTCCTGTTCTTAACAGTGGTGCAGGATCAGGTTGGTAGACTTATATGTGGGATGAACACTATTTTGGGATGGCTCCTCCATGGAAAGCAGTTAGCTAGCAGTCTGCAGGTTATATGGACTCAGGTACTCAATGGAAAGGAAGAGAAATGCAATGTCACACCACACTGAAACTGAAGCAGCATTTACAGATTGAAATCTCCTGTGACATGCAACCTAGTTTCCCAATCTATCACCTAAGAAAAAACATCTATCTGATCTTACAGGAAGCTTTCAGGTGCCATCACCAGTGAGGACAAGGTGCTGAAGCTGCTACTTGTAAAACCATCAGAGAAGAGGGAATATGAGACTGTAAACACACAAGTTTTCATCAGTTAATGAGTATCTGTGTATCTCTGTGTATCAGCCAAGCTGTCACAGCTGTATTTATATTCTCAAGTCATCTCACAACAGTCTTGAGAATTAAAATGCATTTATTTCAGCACACCACCTCTACAGCCTGATCCTATTCCCCTGGTGGTTTAAGTTAATGGGTTTAATCTGGAGCTGACCAGAGCTGATGAACAGTGAAGTGTTAAAAAGCAGCGTCTTAGTCCTTGAGGGAATTTGCTTCTACCACTCATTTCAAAGCTAGCTCGAAGACTCCTTGCTTGGGGTTGGAAGGATGGCAGGCAGCTCCCTGAAGAGCTTTTGGCTCATTATTTTACTGTTTTCATTTTTGCCAGGGACAAGGCAAACACTTGTCATGGAAGGCTGGGACTCTCCCAGTGTAGTGCTCCCTAGGTGTCGAAATGGATTTGTCTGCCAATAGCCGAACAGCACTTGCTAATGGCTGATGCTTCTGGACAACGCATCTGGCTGCTGGAGGAGCTGGCATATTTCTCCATCCAACCTGGGCTCCTCAAATATTTATAAGCTAACGTTGCCTGTAATGCCTGCAGCATACAGAGAGACTGAACCGAACTGCACTGTGGAGGAGTCTCTTTTCTACAGCCTGTTGGAGTTGGCTGCATCACCGCTGTGAAAGCCCTTTGGCATCATAAACCTTTTATTGCCACAGCTCCCACTTGACTAGTATTATGCAGCGAAGCATTTAATTATGCAAGAAAACACACAAAAATAATTTTATAACTGTCAGGCAAGAATCCACAGAAACAACAAACTTTGCTGGACTTGCAATAACAAGTCTTCTGAGCTACCTGCCTTTCTGTTTAGAAAGGCAATACATTACAAGTGAGGCAACAGCTGGAGCCAGCAGACTTGGAAGCTTCCTGTCCATGACATCCCATGTGACAGGGCCTTGATTTGGTCCTCAGTACTTCTAATAAAATGGAATATTTCTCTGTAAGATAGAACTGAGAGGACTAGGCCTGTTTCATTCAATGAAGAGACAAAAAAGAAATTGTTTCAATACAGCGTGCAGCATAAAATTTTTCCTTCTCAGACTCACAAATAATGCAGTATTTCATGAAAACAAAGGAAGGAAGAAAGCGCCTCAGGGTGCTCTCAGCCAACACAAATTAAGACGTTCACAAGCCTTTCTTCTAGATTCAAACCGCACTTACAGGATCACCTCACGTCCCGGCATTCGTTGCTTAGGTTGCCACTGGAATTTATGCAAAAACCCAGGTGGCAGGACTCATAACTGTGACTTGATTTTTGCTGAACAAGGCACAATATAAAAAAAACAACTCACATCAGTCAGCCCCCAGTCACACGCTGGTCTGGAGGCATGCAGTAGCAGAGGGGTTGAACTGGCTGTCACTGAGGTAATGAGTAGGAGAACCACCACCACTGCCCATGTCTTACAGGGAACTGCTCTGCCTGACTTCTGTGGCTTGCCACAGATGAACCTGTTAGCAGCACTTGGTGTCAATAAAGCAGCTGAGGAGCAACAGCTTTTCTGAATGGTCTGATTAACAAAAAAAGCACAGCATGATGTCTTTATTGTCCTACTGTTTGAACACTTGCTTGCCACATGAGTGTACAAAGACATGATTGCTTCGTGAAACTAGGATTTGTTTGGGGTAGTTAGCCAGGTGGCTGTTACACCAGTTACTGTGTGAACAAAGTCTCCTTCCAGAACAACTAACCAAAAGAAAAATCAAGCACCGGCTCCCAAGCCTCTCCTGAGCACAAACCTGCCCTTCAGAGTCTGCCCAGGGTTCCCTGTCCTGTTCTGCTCTTCACTGAAGTCCTTTCCCCTCCTTGGCAGCAGGACCCTGGCGGTACAGCTCTGTCACCATAACAACTGGATGGCTGTTTTATAATTCAAACGTCCCTCTCTAACTTCAAGGGCCTCTTCCTACACACAGTCTAGAGCTCATCAATCCTTCCCCCAGCAATTCTCCATTCTTTATTGGAGCTGTAACTCCCACACCCGCTCTTTCTGAAGCTGCCTCTCTGCCATTTTATTTCCAAGAAGCCTGATGAACCGTGTACTCGCCCATTTGGGAAAAGAATTGAATTCAATACAGGTAAGCCTTCGTCTTTTCAAAGACCAGCTAACCCTGTGATTAACCCCAGTGTCTTGGGTTTGCCTGTGGGAACGGCTGCCCCAAAGAGTTCAGAAAATAATCCCACAGAGAGCAAGCTGCTCACACAGCAAATCCCCTTGTAACTCCTAGTTCCTATGGAATTTAGACAACATGGCAATAATATAACAATGGAGGCTTGTGGAAAGCAGCATGTACCCCCAAAATGACAAATGCCACCCCCAAAATCTTACTTAGCCACTAATTAATTCTGTGACCTCAGACTAACTGATAGCCATTTCTGTACTTCACCACCTCTAATGGCAGCGTTCCTATTCAACTGCCTCAGGTTGAATAAATGATTTAACTAAACCTCCTCAATAGCTCATTTAGAGATTGAATAATTTTCATCACATTTTCTTTCATTATATGCAGAGATTTCAGCCTGCACTGTCAGCTACAACCTGCACAAGCACTGCAAGTCAATACGAATATTTTCAACTAATTTGGAAATTAGGTTAAAATGTGATTACCCTGTAAATAGCACTGCTACATGAGAAATGAAGATAAGATATAAATTAATGCTTGAAAAGCATTCTGCAGTGCACATCATCATAACTGGGAATTTCACCAAACTCATTGATTAACTGCTATCACGATATGGCCACCCAACAGCTATATGCCCACATGTAATTTTGCCCTGTTAACTTCTCTAGTGCTGTGCTTTCTCTGAGCAGCCACTGCACGTCACTGTTGTTCCATTGAGAAGACTGAAAAGAGCCTCGTTAATAAGAGCAGCTTGCAGGACTCAGGGAGTCTCTCTGCATTTTCAATCAAGGGAAGAAAATATCCTACAAACCAAGGGATGGAGATGACTGAAATCAAGAGCAATTTTTTTATTTTTATTTTTATTTCCCCCCCAGGACTGAAAGGAGGCCATACCTGTTGCTGTTTTGCTTTCTCGTTTGCATGTGCAAATAGACTTTCTCCATCTCTGCTCTTTAGAGGTGTAAAAAGAGACTGGCTGTCAGCTAGGGACATGGAACTGCTTGCTCTCTGTAGGCTCTGAGGGTGAATTGCCACAAACAACAAAACCCCCGGTACCTGAGTTCTGCACCATGAAGACAGAAAGTAAAAGATACGAGATGCTCAGATGGCACTGTAAAAGCCACAGCATGTATACCCATTTAGATTTCTTTCGTTCAAGTGGAGGGGAAATTCTGGACCATTGCATAGCAACTTTAGAAATAAAGAGCTTGAGAACTTGGCATGATTTTTAGGTATAAAAAAGCAGCTGCAACCAGGAAGCTGAATGATGTTTTAGAAGCATGACGTTCCCAAAGAAGCTGTGTGAACACCTCTGTCAAGCCACATCAGCAGACTAAGACTAAGCTCCTCCTTCTAGTCCTAGCCACAGAAAATGCAGAAATATTCCCAGCTTTTCCCAACTTTTTCCCAACCTTTCAGCAATTGCCACATCGTCAGGTTGCAACGGGGAGTCCTAATTCTTTTTTCAATAAAGTTTCATACAAAATCATTTGGAAGAGAAATGAAACAGCCAACAAAGACAATTCCTTTAGAAGGCAGAAAGGAAAAGGCTAAAGGATAAAACTGAAAATAAAACATGAGAAGACTTTAAGGGGAATTAACATTAGAAGAGAGATATAAACTGAACAGAAAACGATTTAGCAAGTAGGGCCCCGTGTGGGATCTTCTGTAGCACTCAGCCCATTAAAAGCAAATAGTTCCCTATCCATGGGCTTTCATATTGTGCTTGCAACCCGCCAGTGGCAGCTGCGCTTACTGAACCTGCTGCTGCAGCCAGCCTGGTTGCCCCTGGCCCACGAGCTCGCCTCACGGCAGGCAGTCCCTGCAGGGTTGTGAGGAGGGGGCTGCCCTTCGAGTGGAGGTGACACTGAGGTGTCCCGTCAGCAGGCTCCTGCCAGGTTTACTCGTCTCGCTCCAGCTTCAGCGTGGAGGAGCCGTGCTGCTGCGGCCCACGGCGAGTCCCATGGTGCTGGGTTTTTCCTGATGCAACTCCCCTGAGTTAGCACGATTACAGGTGCTTCACAAAGGCTTTCCCACACCTTCAGTCTACAGAAGAGGTACAACCTGAGAAAAGCATTCCTGTCGTCTTCCCTAGTGCCCTGCTAAGGATGGCAGGAATCAGGTGCTTACTTTGTAAGGTTAAGGCCTGGCATTCCCTGCGCTGGGACCACGTGCATGGACACCCAAATTCCTGCATCTCTCTGGCAGTGTTAAATGGCTAATCCTCTACGTGCTGGACTGGGGTGCTGCCGTTGATCCTCTGCCACAGAAAGGAAGAAAATTCCAAAAATAAATTATCCCGAGGCCTCCAGCCATGATCTTAATCCTTTGAGAAGCCTAAAATCAGGCCAGAATTCTTCATGCAGCAAAAGAACAAGGAGGTTTTGTTTCTGAGGTTGCTAAAGCAATGTTTATTTCATAAGCCCAGATCCACAAACATGAGAGGAGAAGAGATCATACTGCCAGAGGGAAGGAAACCCTTTCCTGAAGCAAATGACTGGGCTGTAACACTGCATCCTACAGAGACAGGGATGATTTATAAAAGAGAAAATATACACAGCTTGGCGATCAAAATAGTTGCCTCAAGATTGCTGAGCTGAGTGAAGAAGTGAAGGGACATAGAAGTGAATCAAAGTCCAGAAATGAAGGCAGAAGACTGCAAATATCCATCCTTCTTCAGACCTTGAGAGAAAATAATGTTACCTTTGCCTGCAACTTTTGTTCTCAGGTTTGTGTAGCAGCATCCTGGGCTGCTAAGGGATGTGTTGTTTCAGGTACCTGGGTCTCTGCTTTGTGGTAGCACGCGTTGGTCAAGACACTGCCTGCTGCTGTACTGCCCTAAGTATACTTGACCTGCGGCTGTTTTCTCTCCTACAAATAACAGATGAAAGAAATCTAACCAAAACAACAGGCTGGGTTCTCCTCTCAGGCAGAAGCCTTGGCAGAGCAGGTGGGGCCCTGGGGAGTCAGCATGGCTGTGTAGTGCTGTCCTGGTGCCCGTAGGACCCTGAGCCTGATTGTCTGCAGGTCCCTTCCCCCAAGCAGGGAATTACCATCTAAACCAGAAACACCCGTTTTTACCAGACAAAAAGATGTAGTGGATGCTCTGCGAGTGCACTTTTTAAACAGGCAGCTCTGAGCAGATCCCGTTTCCTTGCGAATACCACACTGCAGAAGGACTGGAACCAGGGAAGCCAAGCCTGGCTCTGACCCGCCACCATCAACTGTTGTCTCCTTAATTGCAAGATTTGCTTTTATTTTATTTACCACATGAGCCCAAATGGAAGCCTGAGGATCTATTTGCAGATCCAGCTATCTAAAGCTCTTCAGCATACATGCTTGTAGGTCCAGCTTTGTATTATTTAGAGCTTTTGCTTGTTGTTTTAGGTTTAATGTGTTTGCTCTCTTGATGGCTCCGTCAATATACATTCTGCACTGAAAAAGTTAAATGTCAATATATATATAAAAAAAGACAGGGCCAAAAATACCCATCCAGAGTTTGGAGATTGAAAGCAAATTGTAGCTTTGTCAATAGTGTGTTTGGAAGCATTTTAAGTAGTGAATCACTTGATGCTAGCTATTGTAAATATTGGTTTAAAGGCACTATAAAATAGATGGTGCATAGTTAAACCTTCCTCCAAATCCTGATCTATTTACACTACATCACTTAGTTACCTCAGACCCAAAGACCACTGAAGGTAACAGGAGTTTTTACCAAGTCCTCTTCCAGCTTGCTGTAGATTCAGAATATGGACATAATCTTGTGGTAGGGGTGCAGGATGTTTCTTACAGTTTTCATGACATTAAGCATACAGCACTCCAGAACATGCCGTTCATTTTTATTTAGTGCCAGCAGAGAAAAATTGTATGGAGTGACTACATTCAAAAAAGAGTATCGCTCCATACCCTACCTGCCCAGCCTTTCATGTATGGTTAGACACTGAAAATGGTATTCATCTCCCATTACAAAGCGTAGCATGGGACATGGTGACTGAGGTCTGAATCCTGAGCAGACTTGGACTGAGTATGACTGAGCAGCAATCGGGTGAGTCTCTTTGTGCAGAGTCCTTCACTGAATGCTGGATTCAATCAGTAAAGCATTTGAGCTGTGATGCCAAAACAGTGAACCTGAAAAATGATTAATGTAACTTCTGCCCAAGTCTAGCCCTCACGCTGAAATTTGAAGGAATTCTTTATCACGTTGGCACTAGTCTCTACAAAATCTGTTCTTATTACGTCTTCTCAGTGACATGTAACTGTCCCAATATCTGTACCTTAGATTAAATCCTAATTTAGATTCCAAGGCTCACTTCTGAAGGGCAAGATTTCACAAAAGGTTTCACCACAGCCCAGCCAGAATTTCTAAGGATTTAATGTATTGGATGCATTTGGAAAAGGCTGTCCAGCACAGCCTAGCACTGTCCACTGCTCTTTATTTTTTTTTTTAAATGTAGATACCTAAGTAGGAGAAAAGGTTTTAGTTATGGCCACTGCCTTAAAGTCTGGCTGAAGAAGTTCCTAAAGAATAAAAAGGAAAGGGAAATCGGAGTTTTGATGTTGTTGACCTGAGTGGACCTACATGTATGCAGGTAGGTTTAGAGAGCTTTGCATGAAAATCCATTCTTCAGTTTTACAGCACGAACCTGATCCAGCCCAAACCTTATGACACCTTGATCTTTGCCTGGAGTACTAGTACATGTGTGCTTTCTCCACACGGGGAAAGGAATTTAAGAGGAAGAAAATCCAATAGGAGCATCATTCATGCTCATTTGCTTTTGCTGTAGCTGTCTATTTTACTGTGTCTGCATTTTTACCCTGTCTTCCTGTTTTCCCCCCATCTTTTTCCCAATGAATAAATTGAAAACAATTCTGCTGTGGGCAAGTCTGGAACCTGTCTGGTTCTTCACCTGTGGTTTCCATCACAAGGAAAACTGTGATTAAGGGTGACAGGGCCCTTCGGAGACTGGAAGGTGAGATGGCAGCTGGAGAAGGAAATGACAGGCCTCTAGAATTATCTGCTCCCATAGAACAGGTGTCGGCAATCGCAGAGAAGGCAATGCCTGAAAGTTTCAGTGCTCCAGGCGGCACTGAGAGGGGAAGATGTGTCTGCAAAAGGGCATGTTCACTCAGTTACAGAGTGCATGTGTTGTGCTAAATGTCCTTAAATCCCTCTGGTAATGCAGCCGTCTGTAACAATAAATAGCAAATAACTATTGTCTCCTCTGGGACTATAGCTATCATGCTTCCAAATAGGAGTCATCCTGCTCTGTGTGGAGGTGTAAGAGATCATATATTTACCTTAAGTTCTAAGGAAAAATGCACATAATTTAACCTGCAATCTTAGATTGCTTCTGTTTACACAATTTTGTTTAAAATCAACACTTAAAAATCCCATACAATGGACTCCTCCCAATTGCTCTAAGTTTTAAACACCTGAGAGGTAAGAAATGCTTTTGTGTTAGAAGTGAATGGTGTTATTATTTGTCTCCTTCCATTTGCCTTCCTGCCCTCTTGTTTCCAGGGTCCTTTAATCCCCCCCCCCCTAAGCAGAGATACAATTTAAAATCCTTCAGTGTGCAATTTTTGTGATTGGTAGGAATATAAGACCATGGATAGAGCTAAGAACTGAGGAATCAAGCAGTTTATGTACATACATAATCTTTTAAGGGTGAACAGCAGCTCACCTACTTTGTTTTAAAATATTCGTGCATATCTCTGGAAATGAGAACATCTAATAATAGCAAATGGTTTTATAAGCTAAGCCAAGATACTCAGTGTCTTGAAAGTATTTTACAACCATGAACATAACTATTCTTCATGATTCACCTGTAAGGTAGCTATCATTATGTCTCTTGTTCAGATGTGGAAAATGGTACCCAGAGAGACTGCAAAACTCAAAAAAGTAACATACGGTAACAGACTGGCAGAATTAAAGCAAAAAAAAAAAAAAAAAAAAAAAAAAGGCCTAATAAATGACAATTATTACTTCAGCTCACTGCCTGAAATTATCTGAATACTAACATCGCCCCCAAAAACCCCAGACCACCCTTCACCCCAAAACAGAGAGGCAGAACACCCCTAAGAAAGATACCAGTAGTTCAGAGGCTGTACTGAGGTTTTCTAAGCTGGTCACAAGTCTCAAACCAGTCTCAAGCCAGAATAAAAGAATCAGAAGCTCTCCAAAATCTCACATTGTCCCCCATTCCCAGTTATCTGACAGTTTCTTTCACATGTAAACCAGTATTTCTATCCCAGATCTGGGAACAGAATTCAGAAACGTAGATGCCTGTTACTTGATTGCTGTTTCCCGATTAGGTGTTCGAACTCTCCAAAGGTTGCAGGGATTTAGAATCTGAATGGTAATGTACAATGGTTTCCATGGTTTTGAAGCAGTCTTTTAGAGACACAAAACCTATTAGATGTGTTGCTAGTAAAGAATGTCTTACTGATCACTGAGCAATGGTGTACTACCAAAGGTCCTCAAGAAGCATGTCACACACACAGTTAAAAGCTGAATTTTGCAGGACATCTGGTGAAGGACAAAACTAGTCTTCCCAGAAGCTGGTAAAAGCCTTCTAAGGTTACTGAAGAGGCCTCAGATTAAGTTACTCATTTAAACCCTTCTTCCAAAAAAATGTTTTTCCTCTTAAGAGCCTTGTATTCTAGAATCACAAACTAGGTAACAGTCCTAGATAACAATCACAAATTGTGTGGAGTGTAACTTAGAATTCCTGTGCACTTCATTGATGTAATGCATTCGGTCCTTACAGTTCCAAAATCAGCGTTTAGCAGCTTGTCATTAGAAACATGAAGGCCTACTCGGTGTCTTTTCCTGTGCCTCTGTAAGAGAAGTGAAAAATGGTTTCCTTCTGGCTAGAAGTCTCTCGTGTCCACTGTCATGCTCGTCTCAGACATCCAAACAACCAGTAACTCCTTCCTTTCCATGGGATGAGGATATCCTTTCCACTCAAGTCTGCCTTCAGGAATGGATCTCCCAAATTATGCCTTTACCTTACATGAAAGTGCTTCTGTCTGTAGTTGTATGGAAGCACTGAGCATTTGTTTCTTCATCACACTTTCTAACAGCTTGTGATCAGCCAGCACACCCACTTGGTGCCAAAAGCCAGTCACAGAACTGTTCTGTTCCAGACACCACAGCCAAAACCTCCTCTTCTATCTGTCCCCTTTCTGTTTCTGTCAAGGCATTTGGAGCAAATGCTTTTGGCTCTGGATCCGAATCACTGTGACTCCTTGTCTGCCCTGAGATACATCATACCGCACCTCCAACCACACTGTACTTAACCAGAAGCGAGCTGTAGTGTTGCCTCTCTGCAGACTCAGGTCACCACTCACCATAACCCGATGAGGATCATTTACTGCATTTCTTACGGTTTCATGGGGGCTCTGCTTCAAATTTCTAGAAAACCTGCTCTACTGATAGGAAACAGCTAGTTGATGATGCTTGGTGCCCAGCTTGACTTTCCCCTTCTTCACTCCAAAGAAGTCCCACCAGAAGTTAACAACCACACACCAAACACCTTATCATGACGGTCCCTTTCTTTGCTGACTCACAGCTGGTTGGAACAGCTTCCACAGTTTTTCAGGAAGAACTCCTGACATCAGCATCTTCCGTCTTGTCCCTGTAAATATATATTTGCTTTTTTATCTGTATATGTCATGTTCAGCTGTGCACACAGAATCAATACTTGCTTCAACTGCTTCCATGCTTGCATTGTTTTATTTCTCTGGAAACTCAGTGCTTCTTATGCCCTCCTCCCCCCCGAGTCTGTAGTCCTCTTGTTCTCTCCAGACATTTGCTTCCTCTTAAGCTCACTATATCGCTGCTGTAGCTGAGATTAGACAGTTTCTGTCAGTTTTATTTCCATGTACTGCATTCCACATAGTGGAGAGGGTCCCGTGTTTTTCAGAGCAAACTGTCTTGCTATTAAGAGAACTATTTGCTCAAAGGTCACCATGTGCACACAGGCCAGCCTGTGCTTCTTTCAGAGACTTCCCTTCTGCATTTTCTTCTCCTCTCTTGAAGTTTTTCATAGTTCCTATATCTAGGTACACTGAAAAAGCTTGAGAGGACTGTGCCTTCTTGGGAGATTCAGAGAGCCACAGGAGGCAGAGAGGGGACACAGACTATATCCAGCCTTTTTTTTTTGACCACATAGGCTGTCATCTCAGCCTGATTCTTCTCAGGCTTCTGAAAACATCTCATTTACAAGGGGTGGGCTGCAAGGCTTAGAAGGGGTATTAGCACAGTCAGTTCCACTACAAGAACATGACGTGTCTTTCCCTCCCATGCCCTCCTTGCCTTCCTGCTGATTGCTCCTAACCCCCACAAAATCACTTCCTATTTTCAGCTTTTTCCAGTAATTTAGCACATACCTTCCACCTCCTTCCCTGTTCCCACACCAGTCTCTTTCCTACGCACTTTCTGTGGCATCCTCCTCCACTCCCCTTCACTGTTACATCTCGCTGTTTATTTTATCTTTCTTATTTTTTTCCTTCTATAATTTTAATGCTCCCTGTGTTTCACTTTAGCTCTTCTTTACTTTTATTATTGCTTATCAGGTTTTGAACTACATAGGTCTTAAAAATCTTAAAGTGATTAAATTATATCCATATATTGTGTATTATGATTAAACTCATATGAAAACTGAATATTGTAATGCTTCAATGTAAATGCCTTGGCAATGGTATCAAAAAGATCAACTTTATCTTAAAGTACTTTAATCAGTACTACAGTTGGGAAGAAGAGTAATCATTTAACAAGACTCACTGGTGCATGTGTGTATATATGTACATACACACAGATCCATATGCACATACACTCAGAAATAAAACACATGAGGCAGACATAATTGAGTGAACTGTTAAACTCATGGGAGCAAGACGCTTTCCTAGATGTTTACAGTACATTGAATTGTCCACAAAGACAAATATTCACATCCACGTGCTGGCTGGAAACTGCACTTGTGCTGTTTAATGTCTTATTTGAATAGGCAAGAATGTTTCTGTCCTTTTAAAACACAGGGACAGAGACAACCACCCAAAATCTCCTCTCACTGTGCACCAAGCGGTAATTTTATTAGTCTGCAAGGAGGGTATCTTTCACATGGTCAGATAGCTCTCTAAATCCCTCTCTCCCCTCCCCCCCCCGCTTTTTTTTTTTTTTTTTTTTCTTTTCTGATCCACCACATTTAAGACCAAAACCAAAGAAAAGCATCCAATCTAATTCTGTAAGGCTCCCAAACCGTGGAGACCAACAATACTGGGATGAGATGTGGCCCCAGAGAGCAAATCATTATATGTGTATGTAAGAAAAAGTAAACCCCACTGATTCTTGTTTACTTTGGCTAGATACCGGTATCCTGAAACAGTGTCAGGGAGATAACGGGGAGAGACCCTCCCATATTTTGCCTCAAAGAGCTTTTCCAAATATTTTGTGTTGATTTTCCCTTGTGCGTAAGCAGTTATACAGCTGACTTGCCTAATGTCTATATTAATTTTGGTACGTTTTTAATTAGCAGATAGCTAATTAACGTAATATAAGGTTATCTTGTTAAATGTTAATTGGATATGTAAACATTCTTTACAAGTTAATATTCGGAGGAAAAACATGTAATATGCATTTGCTGCCTGTGTCATTCTGAATTAATTACATGACAGCCAGATTTATCCCTTCCCAACTTGAGAACCCTCAATAAGTACTCTTTAAAGAATCAATTGATACTTAATTAATATGTACTGGCTGTCCTATTTAATTTAAATGAGTTCTTTCAACAAGTTACAGTGTTGCAGAAAGACACAGCATTCCCCCAGTGACACGGAGCATTTTCTGCTGAGAGCACACGAGGGTGCTGTGAGAAAAGGCTCGGTGCCGCTGGCCTATATTTCATCAGTGGGCACACAGCCTCCTCCTTTCTTCCTATCAAAAACAAAAGCTACCCACACAGAAATCTTTATGAAAGTTGCATGTACTGTGCTGTATCTCATTCCGTGGGGCTTCATATTGCTCGGGGCTCTGTGATAGCTCCCTACCTGGATGGTGTTTATTACATTAGATGATGAGGTCAGTAACCTTCTCCCCCGATCAGGTAGGGAGCGAGGTCCACATTCCTTCACTCCCCTTTTATGTTATCTTCATAACATCCACTGATGAGATACGTGTAGATTTAGCTCATTGTTTCGGTGCATTGATATTCCTAGCTACAGGAGAACAGCATGATTGAGTCCCTGAGGGGCTGAATTCTGGGATGGATGCATGGCAACGATGTTCACGTATAATTTATTATGTGTATGAAATCCTTAACATCAGCAAAATGGTCGCAGAGTTTGCCTTCCCTTTCATCATGCAATAAGGGTGTTAATGAATAAGAAACATCTCTGCATGCTGCAGTTTAACACATTCCGTGCCCAAGCAGCGGCAACAGGGATCTGAACAGCTAGTCTGTCTGCCCAGCTACTGATTTCTTCTGCTATCTGGCTGCTGCAAATGACTGTGGTTTTAATTTCTGGAGGGTTTTATCTCCAGCAATCCCTAAGCACTTTATAAATAACAATTAACTATCACCATGCTTGTGTGGTAGAAGTATTACAGGCAGGTTAACTGAAAAACTAAGGTGAATTTTCCTGCCAGAAGTCACAGTGTGATACAACAGCAGCTCCCAAGAACTCTGACTCAGTTTCTCTAAACACAAGACAACTCTTCCTTGTACAGGTAGGTGCACTCACAGTCCTCTCTCAATGACAGGTGACCTGTCATGACAGAAGAAATAAAACCCTATGAATTCATACTGGACCCTGTAAGTGAGGGCCTGGCCTGACTCTCTGAGGTCAATACAAAGGATCCTTTTACCCTCATCTCGTTTCAAAGAGAAATGCTGAAGATTAAGGGCCAGATTTTCCTAAGCACACAGACCCTGGGCCTGCAGGAACTTCAGGGGGAGTTTTAAGTGCTCAGCCTTTCCAAAACCCCATCCAAAGGCTTGCCCACAGTCACACAGGCCACCTTCAGTGTTACGGCAGCAGTAAATCTCTCCGATTGTCTTGTCTCCAAGCTTGCTAGTGTTACTAAATTTTTCTCTAAGGAGCTTTGCTCCAGTTGTTGTAGCTGAGGAAGCTGTTCTTTCAGCTTGAAGCAGCTGAAAGAATCTGAATACCTTGTATTGTAATCACTAAATACCACTTTTCTACTGGATGTAAGCAGAACACCTATTTTTAGTTAAAAAGCTGCTGTTAGGTTACACAATATCTTTTATGGCTAAGTAATGCAGCAAGCTGGCACAAACCAAATGGTACTTGACTGTTTGCAAATTGAACAGCAACACAAGCAGCAGGTGGTCACTCATCTCCAGGCTTTCATGCCGATCACCACAATAACAGCTACAATAATAATACTAAACAAATAACATTCAGCAATCTCTTTTTTTTCTTTTCTTTCCTTTTTTTTTTTTTTTTTTAAGAGGGTTTTTAATACTGAAGACTCACTTTTACAATCCATTTTCAGACAGTTACTACCTGTAGCTTTAAATTTATTATCACTTTCTCTATTTTCCTATTGTAGAAAGTTAGAATTAGTATCCCTGTTGTCAAGGCCTTTAGATCAGCTACATACCTGGAGCTCCAGGGTGCCTCTTTATTGTACATCACTACTGCACCAAGTTTTGTCTAGAGAGAATTTTTTAGTCTTGTAAGCCCTGAAAGTAGGAAGGCACGGCCTACTTTAAAACATTCAGGAATCATGACTAAGAATTGCTAAAATAGGCATATATGACAGCACTATTCTTACTGAATTTCTCCCAGCTTCACTAAGTATTTAACTTATCTATTTAACTTTCTGATGTCTATAACTCTAGGCAGGGGAAGAATTGAATATTCACTTACTTTGGGACATTTTATAGACTGTCTCTGTGTAGATACCTGTGAAGAAATCAGATTATCATGGAGCAGCCAGGAATTTTAAACTGGAAACTGGAAGTTAGGTTGAGAAAATCTTGATGCCCAGAAATGCTGAAAATGTGCCTACCTCCATTAATACCGGCCTACCTTTTATTATTGTTATATTATTATGACTACTTTTATTATGATTACTTTTATTATTATTACATACAGCCAGATTGCTATTTCTTTGTCCCCGCTAAAGAGCACCAGTGACCATGAGGACTCCTCAGGGAGGAAGGTGCTGGTCAATGCAGAGATGGCCCAGCCTGCCCCTGAATCAGGCTGAATGCAGTTTTCGTAGTTCTTACCATTAGGCACTTCAAATGTCTGCCGTTAGATTTACTGTGGGGAGAGATTGCCTCTACAGTCATTTATTCTAACAGGACACTGAGAGCATATCAGTTACAGACCAACAGACATCGGTCCCTATGTGACAGTTCCCACGTGCTTGTCAGACTCCCGTCCCTGCTGATGCTGATGTGCACTAACAGCCCAGTACAGGAGGATCCAGCACTGTAATAGCATTAACTGCTTGGTTAAGTCCACCCATGTGGTGAGGATGACACTGGTGCAGAATGAAAGGTCTGAGATAAATGGCAGCTCAGGTGGAGAAGGAATAAAAAGAAGCTGATGAAGGGAAATTCTAAAAGAATCTTCTGGGTCTGGAGGAAAAGGGTGAAAGCAAACATTAAAAAAGCAAAGCCAATGGAGGATGTATCTCAACAAAATTTAGTTTTATGTGTACAGTAGTATTTATATTGTGCATAAAAGCCTTCCCAGGGGTGCTACAAGGCTTACCCTAGAGTAATGCAACACCTAATTATCACTATTAGAAAACAATGAAAGATGATATTAATGCCAAACATATAAAGCAGTTACAAAGTTTAATTTTTAATCATTCTCACTGCATTCCCATGAAATTTCAGATCCCCAGAAGCAAACAGCATACAAATGCATCCTAACAAGTGTAACATAGCAGTTTACTTCTGTTAGAAACAAGCTAGTCCTTCATCTGAATATTGTTTGCCCCAAAATATGCTTCCAGGAGTCCTATGACTATGAATTCATGCCAAATATCTTTTGTTGAACAAAAGAGAAAAGACTATATTGAAAAATATTCAAATGTTGTTTGAACTGTTTGAAACTGGATTTCCCTGATCCACTAAAAATTAAAATATGTACAAAACAGGTTAATATGGGATTTTCGGTCTGAGGCTCTGAAGTAAGAGTGAGCAATCAGAGATGCAGTTCCAGAGCACACAGACGGGACACATCCACATGTAACACAACTGCTGCTTTTGCACACACCTGGTTGGTGTAATGAGCACTTGGTACCAACAAAAACTAGCCATTATTATAAAGCAGGGAAAAGAATTAAAAAGATTTACTGACTGCCCTTGAAAGCAGATGCCATGGGATTGCAGATTACCAGCAGGCCAGCCTGAAAAAGAAACAGATATTGTACTCTTCCCTGTGTAACATACACGGAGATTGCTGAAACTGCTCTCAAAGAACTGTAATTCCCAGAACTGACAACCCCAAAGATCATACAAATACTTAAAGTGAAGCATTAAACAGGGTCTTGTCGGCTGAGTGGCATGTCTGTTAAACCTTCTAAAGCAACACAATCAACTACTGTCAGAAAATTCAGATTCATATTTGTGTCAACATTTGTGCTCTCCAGTGTCAGCTGAGATATCCTCTTCTATGCTTGTCTCCTGAAATGATTAGTAGACCTTGGGAGAGTGAAAGCTATTTTTTGTGAGCAGCTGGTTCTGATATTGTAAAATGAATCCACTACGCATTCCTCTCAAATCTAGTGACAGGTGGGATTTAAATCAAACATGTTTGGCATTTCATGGAGAAGGGAAGAAAGTAGGGACTTCTACACCAAAGGCTGTGTTTTTCAAAAGCTCTTCCATCTCCGAGGCAGAGAGGGATCCAAAGCGCCCACATAGTCCCCTTCCTGGAGTCTAGCACTTCGCTTCAGGAGGTAGGAGTTGTGTCGCTTGCCCCAGCCTTGCTGTACACCACTGAGTTTGGTCCCTGCCTCCAGAAGGGGATAACACAGAGGTGGGTTAGCAGATGGGCTGGAGCCGTGCTTATGCCTGCCTGCGTAGGGCTGAGGGAGCACATTTGCTGAGGAGGCTTTGCAGACCTACCACCGCCTACTGAACACAGTCTTCACGACACAATGCCAGCTTGGGGACACTTCCAGGACTAAAGCAGGGAGAGGGCAAGAGTGAACAGAGTGCAGGCAGGACATAGCCCTGAACCAGAGCAGATGCTGCCCCTCTTCAGGAAGGGCGGCTGTGTGGCCATGTGGGTGCTCCTCGGGCTTCACTGGCTGCCGTGACACAGAAGCTCCTTAAGTGGAATTAAAAGCCCTCTCTGCCCTTAACATACATGAGAACAAAATTAATTTCTTAAGCAATATGCTCTCATTTTGTGAAACTTCAAAGAAAGCTCAAACTCCTTGTTCCTTCACGAATAACCCAGTTTGACTATTATAATATTAATAAATGCATTAGAACTATTTTTAAGTAAGCAAAGACTGAATGATAGTCATCCAAATTAATGAAGGGTATGAACTTAAAATTGATTATGTAAACCACACTAAATCCCTGCACAGATTTAATGATTTAAATTCAAATTTAATTTAGATTTAACTCAAACACCAACTTGAATTAAAGCCACTTTAGTTCTGAATGAGAGTGCCCAGAATGGGCTTTAGTATAGGTTAACAAATCTGCTCTGTGCAAAGATTTTCTTGAACTGTGTTATTTTTCCTTAATGCCATTAAGTCAGTAGTCAGAAGATTGAATGCATTGGGCTCTGAAAGACAGCCTGTGTTTGGAAGTAGAGGCTGACTCACCAAAATGCATAAGCAGCCCCTAGCTGTATGCGTAGAAGACTTGCTGATGTTTTTAAGCTACTTAAATCCCTCAAACAGACCTAGGA
This sequence comes from Aythya marila, assembly GCF_965140915.1. Taxonomy (NCBI): domain Eukaryota; kingdom Metazoa; phylum Chordata; class Aves; order Anseriformes; family Anatidae; genus Aythya; species Aythya marila. The sequence goes on along the minus strand of NC_139056.1, from coordinate 4,176,183 downwards.
CTTGCACCTCTTGAATGAAGAGGTGTGGTGTGCTCTGAAAGACAGCGGGCTGATGACCTTTTACCACAGCATGCTTCCCCACCATAGAATCATGGAATGGTGAGAGAGCTAAAGGCTTTAGGCTAAAAGACCTGAAGAGAGTGTTGCAAAGGAAAGAAAGTTCCCACGTCACTGATTTCCCTTTTTGGAGTCCACAGAAACAACACCACACATAAAAACCACAATAATAAAAGGCAACAAAGGGAAACTTGACTGAGGTACAAAGGAGACAAGCCCCGGATCTTTCTCTGCTGCAAGAGCTTTGCTTCTCTCACTTAAATGTCTTTATATATATATATATATATATATATATAATTATTATTTATTTATTTTCCTGAAACATTTATCTTACATATTTAGTTCACTGACCAGGAAAGCCATCAGTATATTTCTAGTAAGTTCCTCACAGACTATGACCTGGTAAGACAGCAGAAGGTGCACACAAGCCACAGCTTCAATGGTACCCAGAGCTTATTTCTTAGCTGCACTCTGCAGTTGCAATCATCCATCGGGATTTAGTTGCAAGCCTGTTTCACATTAGCAATGCAGCATTGTACTGGTCCTACCGTGTGCCCTGGGGTGCAGTGCCCGCGGTGGGGCCTGTGTGAGGAGAAGCCCGAGGCTGCCCGCTGCTGGTCCCAGCCTGCTCCAGGTCCCGCAGGGCACAGCAGAGCCCCTCGGTGCCAAGGGGACACAGATGTCAGCCAGGGCAGGGCAGGAGGGGCTCCAGGCACAGAGATTCCCCTGCAGGCTGAGCAGGCCCATGGGGGAGCAGGGCAAGGAGCAGCCGGGAGGTGCAGGCACAGCCCCATGCCCAGCCCTGCTCGGGCAGGGGGAGGTAAGGTCAGGAGGGAAGGCATGAGGCTGAGCCTGGGGAGAAGGAGGGTTAGAGGAAACGTGTTTTTGTTGTTGTTTCTGCTTTGTTTTTAACTGACAATAAATTAATTTTTTAATTTCTTGAGTCCTTGTTGCTTCTGATGGTAATTTGTAAGTGACCTTCCTGCCTTTATCCTGACCAGCATCTCCACCTTACTCTCTCCCCTGTCCTGCTGAGAGGCAAGGGAGAGCCCGGCCGGGAGGGGGCCAGCAGCTGGCCATGGCCACCCAGCCCCGGGCTGCATCGTGGCCAACTCAGCACAGGTGTGCAGGGATGCTTGGGAAGCTGTGACAAACACGCACACCTCTGTCTCATAGCAAAGATATGGGACAGTGCTCTGGCAGACACCTGGAACGACCTCCTGAGGCAGCAGGAGGGATGGGTACGTCCTCTGTTCTTTCTGGCTTTCTTTTGTGTAATCAAAACAGGACTGGGAGGAAGAGATGGATCAGGGCCATGTAAGCCATAAGCTGACACTTCCTTAGAAGCTGAGGGCAAGACAGCTTCCACTCTTTCATGGAGAGGGTTTTGCTTGAATAAGTTTCTGGCTCAAGTTTCTGGGGACAGAACGCAGGCTGGCAAGGGAGCCTTTCCAAGCTGCCTACCCTGAGCAGGCTGGATTTCTCTTTAAGAAAGCACACACTGTACTCCGGGTTAATGGTACGTGTTAAGCTAGAACATCTGCTTATGAAGAGATAGATATGCTGAAACATTTACTGATGTTTTGCTTCCTCCCCTTGTGTCACCTGAAATCTATCATCTCACTACGGTATCCCAGTGCAGTCCTGCTTACAAATCTAGGGAAGCGGGGCAGTGGTGCACAGCTTTTAGAAAATGATTAGTGATCTGTCAGGGTAATGTCTAAACATGGGCACTGACTCAGATGTGTTACCTATAAATCTGTTCATCAGCAGCTGAGGAACATATGTGCCTCTTCTTCCTTAAACATAAAAACATTAATTACATTATATTGTACCACAGTAATGGGCAATGTGGTGACAGAAGCTTGCCAAAACTTTAATTTTAACCATAAATCTGGAGGGTCTGAAATGGCAATTCAAGCTGCTTTAAAAGATGAAGATAAAGCTTACGTCTGGTGTGTAGGAGAAGTTGATGGGGGGAGGGAGAAAGGCATGGAGAATTAGTGCAGAGGCTGAAACATTGGAGAGTACCATGGTAAAACTACAGTCTTCCCTGGGCAAAGGATAGGAAAGAACAAATTGCAGTTCACTAACAGCTACTCATCTGACTTTCTCCACTTGTCCTGGGGTAAAAAGGTTTATTCTCTCCTACTATTTAGTCGTGTTTTCATACTGCTTGTTTTGGCTGCCCCTCCTTTTCTCCTCCTCAGCGTAATCACAGAGGGAATACTGGACAAGCAGCTCTTGGTGTCGTTTCTGTGGCTAAATTTTTATTTTGGACAGAGCTGTTGTGGGGAAAAGCTGAGGCACAGCATGGAACTCACTCTGTCCTTTGTACCTGGATAAGGAGCATCCAGATTATTTATCAACAGAAAGAGAAGAAATATGGAAATGTGTGTATACTATTGAATATGAAAGGCACCACAAATACATGCTGCTGCATTACGTACTGTTCAAAGGGTTTATAAGATGAAGCAGTCCAAGCTGGGAAAGACGATGTAGAAGGCAGCAGCTGCCAGTGCCCCACACCACTGCTTTTCCCACGTGTACTCATTCCAGAACTGAACCGATCCTGCCTGGCTGCAGGTGTTGTAAATCAGCTGGTGCCTCTGACATCAGCGTGAAAACGGACGGGCTAGAGATATCTGCTGCAGTGACCCCAGTCTGCCCCATTATGCCACAGGTAAAAGGGCAATCACTTCTCTGTCTGAACTGACCTTCATTTTAGGATTTGCCTGCTGTGTTTCAGAGCCATGTGGCTTCTTAGGTTACAAATCTAAAATGTGGCAGCAGCCTGTATCAAACAGAGGGCTGGTTTTGGTACTGGTTCTCTAAAACCTTGTCTCCCTGTCCCTTGTGTCCACCCTTTAAGGAGGGGTAAAATACACTGGAGATGGGCTCTACTGAAGGGAAGCCTATACCCTTGTCATTTTTTTTTTCCCTAATTCTTCTCTCTCTCATACCAATGTCACCTCCGCAAGAGTGATAAAGATGATGCCACTTGTCTGCATAAGAAAACAAGCACAACTAATGCAGAACAAACTGTTCAGTGTAATGCCTCTTGTGGGCACAATTCCAGAAGGACATTTTCCCTTTGGAAAGGCAGCTATGTAGTCACTATTGCTCTACGGTCCTATTCCTCTTACCTTTGCTGGTCATTTTGCGTGGGTAAGAAGCCCTGCAGCAGGTTAACTTTTTGGCAGTTTGTGAAAGGGAAGGAACTATTTCAAACAGAGCATCACATGTTTTTAAAACAACAGAAACCTACAGACAGCTTGTATTCACTCAGAGGCTGTTTCCCTGCTCTTTGCTCCAGGATATGTCTCTCATAAGTAAGTATGTGCCTTCCATCTTCTATAAGTAGTAACTCAACCCCTTCCATGCTGCTGCTTCCTTCTGACAGAAAAAACTTTCAGAAACTCAGCAAGCATTTGAACTACAAATGCACTGGCCCCGACCGAGCAGTGCTTTAATCCGTCTGCATTCAGCTTCAACTAGTAATGTTTCTGCAGGTATTAAAGGGCAAAAAGCTGTAGTTCCATGTACAAATAATCCAGGCCCAGGCTGCACAGGTCCCAGATAAAATATGTAGCTATTAAGAAATTCCATAAGGTCGATGATTTTTTTTCCCCCCAAAGCAAGAACCATGACATGGAAAATGCTTTCTATTTGCCTCTTGGCTAAAGCAACTTCACTGGCTGCCAGCTCCATTAGCCTAGAGAAGAGTGTGCAGCGGCCAACGACAGCAACCCATCTGACACCAAGCGCGGAGCGGGGTGCGGGGCAGAGCTTGCAGCTGCTGTGTGGGGCGTTCCTCCCCTGTCAGATCAGCGCGGGATGTATCTATCATAAAGCAGAACACCGAACAGTCACTGTGCACCGGACAGCAATATTTCATTTCATGCATCATTAAGAACCTGCATTGATTCCAACTAGTCATATAACCTCATAGTGCACTCACTTTAAAGCAAAAAGGAAAAAAAAAATCTCTCCTTCCCAAGTCACTAGATAACTTTAAAACTTGTGTACCTGAAGAAATTGGCTTTCTTAGCATCATCTGTCTTGGGGACCACGATGCTGAGTGCGGTACACTATGACTTGGAAAACAGCAGGGACCCCAGGCACGTTCTGTGTTTCAGTGTAGCCTGGGTTTGTTTACCACATTCACTTTGCTGTCATGTGTTTGCAGGAGGTCTTATCTACTCACCAGTTTGATTTGGAATAAAGTTCAGTTCAAATGTAATAAAAAGAGAAGAAAAATATCACAAGAGAATAAAATGTCAGCTTAACTAGTGCTGGTGTCCCCAGCCAGCTGAGCTGGCTATGAAACACGTGCCGCTGGGCAGACTTCTTTGGCCCACTTGTTCAGTATCACCAGGTGACAGCACTGAGGACAGCAGTAAGAGAATTATCAGCTTAAAAAGTAACACCACTTCCCAGGAGAAGGCAGAGTGCCCTTGTGCTAGAAGTGTAGAGGTTACGGAGCACCCCCTCTCTTTCCAGCCTCCAGGAGAACGGTTGGACCATGTATGATGGCCTTCCCCAAGGTCTTCTCTGGCCTGAGATGGCATTTTCAAGTCCACTGGGAACTCAGTTTGAGGTGAAAATGTGCCAGTGTGATCTGGGAAGACAGCTGGCTTCAAAAAAATATCTTCCTGTCTCTTTTCAGCGGTCATTGCTCACTTCGAACCATGGTCTTTGGCACATTACTGACCTTTCTTACTCAACTTTCCCCACACACCTGTTACTATCAAAAGGAACCTGCAAATGTTCATCAGTTAAATAAAGGAAGTCTGAAGACTGAAAGTGCCATACATTTGCTAAACTCAAGCTATCTAGGAGGAATGTTCCTGCTTGTTTACACTAACAGTCCCTCCTCCTCAACTTGAGAAATGGGGCAAAAAGATGAAAGTCTCACCTGCTTCATTATATCAGCTGCTCTTATGGCATCCGTCATCCCAGCAAGAAACAATCTTTGAGGGCTTATTAGCTGTCTTCAAAAGGAGAGACTGCCTCTTATCTGTACATCACCCTGTCCCAGCATGTGGGGCAGTGCGCTACAATGAACAGTTTCACTTTAATATATTCTTTGCTATTTGAATGAGGCATGATATTCTTTATAAGGTACGTGGCAAAGACTGGCAGAGGCGCTAACTCAGTGATTGAACAGGCTGGGTTTACTGTATGTAACATAGTCCAGGGTAGAATAAAAGCCTTGCGTCCGTTTGTCTATAATCTCACAACAAAACTTGCCTTTTCCCTCTATTTTGTTCTCATTGCCAGTGTTTGACTTTTTTTTTTTTTCTTTTTTTCTTTTTCTCCTATCTCTTCAGGTCCCAAAGCATCTGGTGGCAAATCAAACATGGTAAAATGTTGGTTTTGAGCTTAATAATATTTTCCAAGTCATTTATTTACCAAATGCTCTTGGTGGAAGTGTTTTGTTCTGTATGTTAACAGGTGGTGTATACTCAATCTGAATGTATGGGCAATCAAATCATAGCAACAGGGGAGTCCCTCTGGGTGCTAAAGTTGGACAAGTCCTCATAAATTCAGAGGCTGAACATTTTGAGTATCTGAGCCTCCTGGCCACCCCTGCTCCCAAGCACACGCATGGATTTCGTTATCACATTCCTTTAACTGTTCTGGCTTTGCTTTGCGGTGCCTACTTAATTTATATTGCAGACCTCAACAATCTCCAGAAACAGTCTTCAACACTGAAGTTGCTGCTACAGAAACAGCAAGAGCAGGAATTGACAGCCTCTATCAAAGAGAACAGCTAATGGTCTCATCCGATACAAAACTTCAGCTAAAAATTCAGCTAGGATTCAGCTAGAAAGATGCCTGCTCATCTTTCTTCAGCAGATCCAAGACTTTTTGTGCTGTCTCCTTGGAAAGCTGAGGTTATTTTTAGAGCTTGCCAGATGCGTCTCAGTCTTCAGAGGAATTCCTTCACATTCTCTTATTTTAATAAGTACAGCTCTCAAAAGAAACAGAAATAACAAAAATGTTTAATTGCTATTCTATCTACTTCAGCCTTTGAATGAGTTCACAGCTGAGTACAAGCTTCAGCTAAATTCTATATGACAAAGAACATGAACAGAAAAACATTACAAGCAAAGTAGCATTTTTTTTTTTAAATGCTAAAACCACATCTTTCTTAGAGTATTTTGCCTGATTTCTTATTCTTAAGAGTACCTGCAGAAATGTGGAGTTGCCCATCATAACATCTCTAACACCAAAACATAAAGGGTCTTTGCAATGTTCTACTCTTTATAAAAAACACTAGAAAAGTTGTTATGTCCCTGTTATTCAACAAAAGAGAAATTCATTACACAGGTATCAGAGGGCTTGTCATGACCCTTCTAACTTCAGAAGGCTGGAAAAAAATCAAACTCTAAGCTTAGACATGGAGTTTTTTTTTCCTTCAATCCACCAAACAACAGGAGCAGATGCAGATTATTTTTTGGATAAGACATCCCTGTTTTGGAACGATTTCACATGCTAACTTTGCTTGGGAACTGCTCCTGTTGGTGACCATGTGTTCAGCACATCTGCTTTGGCTTGTTGTTTTCTCTGAGACTGACAATATTGTGGCAAGACGTCAGAGTGAATTGAGGTGAAGAAAAAGGAAAAGGAAAATTAACATGAAAGAGCTGCATTGCAAATCCAAATGAACCCTGAGAGACTTTCCATCCCTTGATCCTCCATGTGTATATTAGGCTATGTGTAGAGGGATTTGAAGAGGTGGGAGGAATTGACAGGCTTGAAGTAATATCTGGGCTTGTCTTGTCACAGTCAAAAACTCAGCTCGAGCAGACATGCTGGGAGGACATTTCTGACTTCTTGCCCATGGGAGAGGATGCCTTCAAAAAGTTGGGAAAATCCTGCCAATGACTCATCAAGGCTAGTTTCACTGTTCACTGCATAATGCACTCATTCATCAAACTGAAAGGATTTCAATCAATATTGTCAAACTAAAAAGTTATGTATTATATACACATGCACACACAAGTGCACTCAGTTATGCATAACATATGTGATGGCCATCATCAAATAAATTACAAAGCTGGGTGCCAAACTGAATTTACCAAAAATCACTATCTCTACCTGTCCCTTATTTGCACTGAAATTCCCATATAAAATTCAGTAATTCTCATCTATTTCAAAGAATCATCAATTAATAAAAACATTTGAAAACTAAAACAAACCAGGAACTTTTTATTTCTTTCTTTAGCCTATAGGTCCTTTACCAAAATCACACCTCCAAAGATGTTTACCAGGCAGCAGTCAGTCCCACCGTGGAGCACGTCAGATGCCAAGTCAGCAAAAGCTCAGTTTGGGTGACAACATGATACTCTGAATAACACAAACATTTACCCAAAATCCAAGGCTACCTCTAGCCTAGTAATAGTTTCAGAAAACAACCAACAGTAGGTAACTGCTGCCTGAAATATAGCATTACACGATCCTTACTTGTGGAAACGTGGGTGTAAGCAGGGACTGAGTGACATGAGCAGGAGGATACAGGAGCCCTGGGTTCTACTCCTCATTCAGTCTCTATCCCAATGTCTGTAAAGGGGGAAGTGATAAGAATAAATATTGATTCTCGTAACACTTGCCTCCTTTGGACCATAGATAAAGCTGGTTGGAAAGAGAAAAAGGGATAAAATAAGGATTTTCTGTGGCCATTACCAATTCAAGAAAATTTAAACAGTGCTTGAAAAATAACCTGATTTTCCAAAATAAAGGCCACACTTTTAAATCCTTCCCCTGATTCCTGGCACCTCAGCAGCTCTGCTTCATGGCAACATGCCTGATAAGTAAGAGCCTGAAGACCTTGTTTTAACCATTTGTGGCTCCTCAGACGCCCAGATGTCCAGGTCCTGCGGGTGCCAGCAACCCTCAAAGGCCCTGAAGCACCTCAGCAGCAGCCTCCACCCACACCCATGGGGCCCAAAACCCGCTGAAGCTTGGGCCCTAGAGCCCAGTCAGGGCCTGAGCTATGCTGTAGGGCACCAGCTCCTGTGGGCTGCTGCTCCTGACTCCCCAGATGGACTCAAGGCCTGGCTCAGCCCCTCACCTGGCCAGGGACTGCTTGCGGGCCCTGCTACCAGCCCTCGGTTCTCCCAGTTGTGCTCAGGCAGAGCTGCGCTGCCTCGCCTTCCTGGCTGCTTCTCTCACAGAGCTGCCCTGCTCTTGCTGCTCCCTGACACTAGGGTTTGAGGTCTGATGCAGCCAGCTAGGCTGTCATCCGGGGTTTCAGTCAAGAAGCTTGAAGCTCGGGGTGTTAATTGTGACTGGAATCAAACCTTGGTTTATTGCTGCTGCTCATGAAACAGAATTGCAGACCTTCTGTGATCTAATCAAACATCAGGCAAACATGGTCCTAGATAGCAACGTGCCTTCCTGTGTAATCATCAAACGTCTATGAAAAATTGTAAGAGCTGGTTGGCCTAACAGCACAGTTCTGCTGGATTCTGCCCACACAGCAGCCCCCAGCACTGCCAGTGGGCAGGGAGCTCCTCGCTGACTTGTTGGTGTCTGCTGGCAGCTCCTGCCCTTTGGGGAGATGCCATACGTGCCCGCAAGACATTGCTCCCTGGAGAAAGCAGCAGCACAGGAGGCTGATGGTTGGCTGGTAAGGGTGACCGCTGATACAGGCAAGGATTGAGTAAAGAATTTGACCACCAGGCTGAAATCTCACTCATACGAAACATTTTATATGGGGATCTCAGAGCATCTTACAGGGTAGATATAGAAAAACATAAAAAGACATGAGAATTGAATTTTTTTTTTTTTGTTTGTTTGTTTGTTTTTAATATGCACAAAATTGAGGGGCAAATTGTGTAGTAAAAAATTGATTTGGCATGGGATGTGCACTACAGTGTTCAGTCTAGAAAAATGCTTATGTACAGACTTAAATTTAAGCATGTGAATAGACTCATTGGAGTTAATGTTGAGCGAGTGCATAAGAACTTTATTTGTCTGGGGATGGGTGCACTGAGCATCCTTCAGGAAAAATACCTTTCATTTGCCTGCCTGTATGCTCAGACTGAACGAGGCAACCTAAGTTGTGCTTCCTTGTGCTTTCTGTGGAGGGCACTACCCTGACATCAGTGTCTGCAGACTTCCAAATTGCTCATCCAGGTATCTCAAACAGTTAGGACAAGACCTGGCATTATGAAAGGAATGTCAGAATATTGAAAACCCTACGAAATTAGAATCGGGCAGGTTATAACATGATTGCCTAGCTATTCTGTTGTAGCCACCATCAGTGTTTATTAATTCGGGTCTTTCTAGAGGCAGTTTCTCTCTTCTTATCCCCTGCAGCTCTTCTGTTTTCAGAGCTTGCTCCCCATCTCTATTCATGTTCTTTCTCTTTAGCTTTGCACCTCCTGAGCCCTATCACCTTCGCGTCTTGCTCCCCGTAACACCTGTGAGGCTCCTGTTGGGAGCATCCCAACAGGACTGCATCCCTCCCTGCCAGATGGAGCCATGCACTCGCTTCCAGGGGAAGCAACATTCACTCCAGCAGTACTGGGGTCCCTCCAGCCCTGGGGCAGCTGTGAGTGCTGGGGGATAGAAATGTAATCTCAGCATGATTCTAGCTCAGTAACTGATGTATTTAACAATAGAAGTGAACAATGCTGTCTTTTCTCTGTATCTCCTATTGCTCTGTGTTGTCACACAGCTCAGCTCTGAGTCGACTGAATGAATCTGATGGCTGGATTCCCAGCTAGGCTGGTGGCATAAGTATGATCCCAAGCCCTCCTTCCAAGCTTGTGAACAAGACCACTAGCTTTATCTCTCTGAAGTTAAGTACAGTTCTCCCAACACTTAATGAACAGCTGCCGAGTCAGACTGCATTAGTAACACTCCCCTCCATCCTTCAGCACATCCAGTATAAACACTGCATCTTTCAATCTTCCCTTAAAAGCAATCAAGTACCAAACACAGAGACAAAGCATCTTCCAGATGAAAGAAAAAATAAAGTGCATTGCCACCCACAGGCTAAGAAGTTCTTACTTTCTGGAGTAATTAGTTCCTAAAAAGATTAATACTAGCCTGCGCATTCTACATTTGAGAGACAGAATCAGCAGTTTTCCTGCTGAATGGATTAAGTACTTTATAATACCAAAGTGTTTGCACCACGGTCAATCTTAATTGTGAGTTCCCTCCTTGGAGAAAGTTGAAGGGCTGTATCGACAGGTGCAGATGGGAGAGGTTTATTGCACATATGGGAACCCGTATGATGAACTGCAGTGCTAGGTGATGTATTTGCTTTAAAATTTAGCTTTGACTCCCATGTCTGTGGGCTATGAATTCATTCCCAGCAGAGCTATTTTAGTTTTCCAGGCACTTGAAAATTTTCAGGCAGATGTCACTTTAAACAAGACCAAAAAACTCAGAGAGGTATCTGCTGGTTCTTACTGGTGTCTGAAAGCGCTAATTTCTATTCTAAAAATTCTCTTTCTTAGAGAGGGATGGGCTCCAATATCTGACCGCTACCAATATATATTTATTTTTTTTTTACATTGAAAGACACAAATGTGGAAAAGGGAGGTTTATTATATTGCAGGAAAAGAAGATGGAAGTGAGCACTTGGGTTTACTCCTGGAATACTCAGCTTCAAACTGGGATGTGTGTAGATATGAGAAACCTTCACATAGCTCCTTCTTTGCACCTCACTCTGGCAGTGAATGAAATTGTCTAGAAGGTGAATAGAGAAACACCAATGCCAGAAACACTGCTAACAGTTTAAGAGTTTAAGCAGGGAGCTTAGCAGATGGTTAGCACATGAAGACTTTCAAAGCCTTTTTGTCAAAACATGGTTATAACCTCCCCCTTGACCAACTCCATATTACAAAGCTTGAAACTGAAGGGTCAGTGTATCTAGCTCCCTTGCAATCTAATAAATTTCCACTACTCACCCAGCTTCCCAAACCAGTTGAGAACAACTAAAGAGCTAACAGCATCCAGGTGTGTATGCCTTTTGTTCCCTGTACACACAGGTGACATCCCTGTTCCCCATCCCCCCAATTCTGGCTGTTGCTGCAGGAAGGTTCAGGTGATCACTTGGTGTGGTGACGGCTGCAGTGCAGCCTGGCAGGTCGCTCTGTCCTCCTGCACAGCCTCAGGTCACTTGGAGGTGGGCAGAACAAGAGGTTGGGAAGGCTGACAGCTCTGTAAGCAGTGTTCAAACCGCGTGCTATCAGGCCTGGTCCTTCATCCCTACCACTACAACAAAAGGAGAGCATAAGCACCACTTTTTCCATCTTGTTCATTAAACAGTTAAGAAAGAAAAACACATTTACAAACTAGATTCCTGCATCTCTCCCTGGATGTCAAGGTGGTGAAATATTAAGAACTTTGCTGGCTCAGTCAGGTCATTCCTTGAGCATCAGGAAATCAGGCAGTGGACTGTGCTGCCCATCTGTCAAGAAAGTTATGAAACAGCTTCCAATTAGTGATTTTGAGGAGGTACGCAAGGGTCAAATTGTCTGCGCTCAGGACAGCTACACTGCAGGCCAGAGTCTGTGCTCCATAAAGCCATGTTGTTCCAGTGAAATCAATGCAACCGTGTGGGATTGTAACAGCTGAGGATCTGGCCTACACCATTTTTTGTTTAAATCATTATACAATAAAACACTTCAGAACATGATGAACATTAGGTACATTGGCAGTTCCAGTGAAGTGCTGATATTCTGATTGCTTAGATTAACTCCTCAGTGTCTGAGTCTGCATCAGCAAACTATTAACACTCCAATGAAATGAGCTGTGTATTTTATGCCTTCTCCACTTAGATGGAGAAAATGGTTTGCAATAGATACAGATACACAAAAGAACTATGTAATAGGGTTAATATATAAAATCAAACCCTGTATCTATGAGTACATGAGAAGATTTTGAGTTGAGAGGAAATACTCATACAGAGCACTGCACATGCATGAAAAACTCACAAAATGTGATGCTATTTATGACAGAAACTTCCCCAGACATGATTTTTTTCAAGGCTCTCTTCCTTGCACTGTCATTCTCAACCTCTCCCTCCCTCATAGGCAGGCCAATTACTGGGATAGCTCAGAAGTTTCTGTCACAACTTGAGCAGTTTCTGAAAACAAGTATCAGCTTAAAAAAGAATAGACGTAGGAAAGCAAAAAACTATAGGGATATAGCTGGAGGGGGAAAAGGGAGGGAAAACCAGTCCTCTACTTCCAAAGCAATTGTGGATATGGATTGCATGGAAGTCTTCTCATCAGCAGGGAGTCTGACAGGTCTATCAGAGGAGAGTTCATCTACTTCTATAATAGTAGTTATTTGAACCACTCCAGATCAATATAGTTTCTAGGGGAGATGCTGCTATTTATTGGGAAATAAGACAGAAACATTGGTAAAAGTTTCCTTTCTGTTTCTACAGTAACCACCATAGGGAGGGCTGTACACGGTTGCTTAGCTGGGGTTCACATTTAGGTTCAAACCCACATGGCTGCAGCACCAAAGCACTCTGTGGACGTCACATATGGAGTGTTGCTTGCTTTGCTTTTGTTTCAGAGCTCAGAGTGGTCAGATTTAGGGCAGTAAAGTGATGACTTAGCATCTGGAGGAGATTGCTTGTGAAATAAGAAGTGGTTCTGAATTCACACTGGCCTCTTGGTGTTTCTCTGGCCTTATTCCAAGGTTTCTGTGCACAGCTTGGTGTGCAGAAAGCAGCATGGTATGAACCCAGGAATCCTATATTGCTCAAGGTCAGCAGCTTATTTCTACGTAGAAAGCAGAAACATTCTGATAGATGCTAGGCCAAAAAGAGTGTAGCTCTGAGCTTCCTTGAGAAATGAGGTCTATCATCTCATTCATTGTATGATTTTGGTCTGTCATCCCAAATGAAGGGGGATTTCAAGGTGCCCTCCAGCACCTCAGACTCCTTTCAAAGAAATTTCTGCAAGCACCCATCACAAAAAAAGCAACACATTTATGATGGGAGCACTTAAGGACTGGGATCTGGCTAAGTAATGACTAGGGAGATAATGAATAGTACTGCGTGATGCATCATCACAGCCAAGCAGGAGCACTTCTCTGTTAGCAAACATACCTGCAATATCTTTACCTTAAATAAGCTATAAAGTTGTCTACATCTCCTTCACTGTTTGCTTTGTGTTACCATTTTCTGCACATGCTGCAGTATTTTGCTCCTAAGAGGTGCGTGTGATAAGCTCATGAATAACAAATGAGGATTTATGTTTGTGGATTGTGAAATAATATTAACGTGACTATTACTTTTAATCTTTGCTTTTGAATGATGTATTGAGCTGCAGGTAATCCCAGGGGGATGTTATTAGGGTATGAGTATTGAAAATGTCTCCTTTTGTCTTCCCTGCTATCAAGTGTGGAATTGAATGTAGAAAAGTGAAGAAAGTAGGACAAACACAGGCTCTCTGCTTTAATGTCTTATTTTATAGCCAAAGAGCCCCATCAGCTGCATAATCTAATGGGGGAGGGGGGAATCAGGAGAAAAACGAGAAATTCTGAAAATCTCAACACAAGCTACCTTTTTTGAGAGGAATTACGAACATCTCTCCATGCTAAAGCTTGATTGCCAGTAACAAAGACTGAAATTAGCTGTTTTCAGGAAACTTTTATCCATTTTAAAAGCCATCTTCCTTGCTGTTTGGAAATGAACACATACGTTTTCTTCTCTTTACAGCCTCTAAGTACCAGTACTGGAAGCTGGACTGAATTTTGCAGCCCAACACTTGAAATAGTAGGACAAAATGAAATGCTTGCAATTCTATTGGAACAAAATTAAATAAACTGTCTCTTCAAATTTACCCTTCTTCATCTAACTGATAGGATTATGCTTCTTTAAGAGGATGGATCTTTGAAACATTCTCTAGTACTGTAAATATGAGAGGAAAAATATGTCTGTGACAGTTTCATGCAAATATCCCCCCCAATATTTGGAAGTAAACAGCAAACCTTGCTACCATTCATTTCAAGACAAACAAATATCGTTCATTTCCTTTGCATATCAGTAATACTGCCGCAGCACAATATTGTTGTGTTGCTGTTTATGGAGCTGCCTGGACAAAGAGGACCTTTGGGGACACAGAGAAAGCCTTGATAATACTTTCATTTTCATTCCTTGTTCAGCCAGTGCTTCTCCTGAATGTCTTTCTAAGCTACCCATCAAAACCAGCTCTGGCCAGCCCACCAGGGTAGTTCAGACCTGCTAGCGCTAGCAGCCAGGCCTGGGTTTGTACTGGAGCACAGGCAGCAGCAGTGCTGAGCAACCAGCTGCTGTCCTACGCACACCCTGATGGTGCTGGGCAGAGCAAGCAGGAGGGTGAAGGCAGAGCAGCAGGCACAGGTGGGCTTCAGGGACTCAGAAGGGCCAGCCCCTCTGTTCCAGAGGTGGAGGCAGCTGCTGTCCCCGTGTGTCATGGCAGCAGCCTGTGGGCAGGAGGAAAACGCTCAGCTCCTGGACCAAGATCTCTTAAGCCACAAGGGGAAACACGGGGGGGGACTGCAGAGAAGCCTTCTGCAGCCTTGATCTAACTGGTGGGCCACTAAGCCACACCACAATGGTTTCACTTCCTAACAGCCTACAAAGAGAAGGCTCTGGGGTGACATCATTGCGGCCTTGCAGTTATTAAAGATCTATAAAATAGATGGAGAACAACTCTGCTCAATTAGATAATGACAGGACAAGGGGGAATGGTTTTAAACTAAAAGAGGGAGATTTAGACTTGAGATTAGGAGGAAAGTCTTCACTTCGAGGGTGGTGAGGCACTGGACCAGGCTGCCCAGAGGTTGTGGATGCCCCATCCCTGGAGATGTTCAAGGCCAGGTTAGATGAGGCCCTGAGCAACCTGATCTGGTGAGTGGCATCCCTGCGTAGACGGGGGTTGGAGCTAGATGATTTCTGAGGTCCCTTCCAACCCAAAGCCATTCTATGATTCTAACAGATGTGGCATCACTGCTCTTAACCCCACTAACAACAGAAACGCAGCCCTCCCAAGACATGGTTAAGTACAAGACCAGCTGCCAGCTTGCTGTGCTGCGCCTTGTCATGATGCAACTTCCACTAAACACTGCAGAAGAGGACAGCACAGAGTCCTGCCTCCTCCTCCTCCTTTGGGATCTCCCCCCCCAACCCAAAAAAAAAGAAAAAAAAAAAAAAAGCTTACAGCAGTTAAGAAGCTTCAAGTATAGAAAATAAAACGTGGCCCCTACTGTATGCCAGGGGACATCTGAACTGAAGGAAGCTGTGGTGCAAGGCTGGATGGGAAGAAGCAGTGACCCTTTTCCAGGAGCAAAGTGCCCTCAGTTCTGCAGTACTTGTGTACTCACAACTCTCAGACCAGTAAAAACCATGGGTGGACAAGTGAAGATCAGGTCCCTTTGTCCTTTCTAAGTTTACTCTGAGAAACAGTTTAAATTTCAGTGGGAGTTTTTATTCTTAAAGATAAGAGTCCTGTCCTTGAAAGTGGGTAGACCTAATTACGAGAGGCTTATAGGGATGGCGAATAGATCATCTTTGCTTCTTGACTTAATCTTGATATATAATGTATGGCAAATATTGTCTTGTTTCTTTTAAAAACCATCAGCGAGAGGAAATCCAGAGACGGGAAATGCAATCTTTCAAAGGATTAAGAGAGAACTAACTAACATGAACCAGATCATTAGCTTTGTATTTTCTGTTCCACCTTCTGATGCCCATATTTCACTCGTGAGGATGAGTTGGAACAACTCCAAAAACTAAGTGGAAATTAATTTCTCAAAGGCTGATCTGGAAGTTAAGATGCATTTCAAAATCTCTTGCTGTACAGATCCCATCCATTTGCCCTGAAGAAAGGAAAAATAATGCTTTATGTAGCAACACAAAGTACAAGTTAAAATGATTACAGCGGAGCCACTACAGGAGGCTCGGGAGGGAGCAGCCAGCAACCCAGTGCTGCAGTGAAATGTTTCATCAGCTCCTGCGAGCGTGTATTTAGCGAGTTTAAAACAGATCTTCCAAAGAGGATTTTTAGGGAAGTTGGAAGGACTGTGCAAGGAAGACTGTACACCATGATTTCCCAGCAGATTTTAAGATATCTAAATTAGGTTTTTGAAAAGACCCCAATATTATGAAAACCTACATCATAAAAAGAAAATCAAAGGCTTGATTTTGCATTTAATATTGTGTTCTCTAACTAGTCAAGAGTCTATTTTCAAAATGAAAGAAACATTGACAAAATGTTAAAGCTCTTTTCCTCTAATGCATAATTTTTATGGTATATAAATTGTGATTTTTCTAAAATATCAAACTTACAGAATACTTCATTAGTACTAGAACAATATTTTGTGACAGAAAACTGCTTTGAAGAAGGTTTGGTAAAGCTGTTTTGCAACTAGCTTTAACATATGAAATTTCAATTGCAAACAAAAAAAGAGAGGAATCTAACCAGGAGTTCTTAAAGATTAGAAAGATTTTCTTCTGATCATACCCAAGCTCCAGATAACCATGGCAGAATCTGGGAAAAGCAGGACTTTGTTGTGAGATCAGATTCTAGGCCCAGCCTCAAATAATGTGTTGAGAAATAAAGGGTAAAACATTGGTGCTCTGAGTTATGAATACACTTAAAGTCTTTGCTGAACTATAATATAAGACTAATGATAACAAATATTGTGAAAGTGATTAAAGCATGATTGCTTAGAAATGCATTTGTATTGTTAATATTAGGTAATTAAGATCCTTAACATTATTCTTAGCTGTGCTTACAGGTAGGTAATAGCAATCGCAGTGGCACTGATGACTTCATTTTCACAACTGCTGAAAAACCTTCTTCTGCCACTCCTTTCTGTGTGCAGTCATTACATTTAGCACCTCCAGATATCTTGCTCGAAGTCTCTGGGCAGCTGAACACTGGCATAAATCATCTGGATTCACACCTAATCCACGGATCATTTTGGTAAGAATTTCTCCGGGCATGGGATGGGGAAGGAAGGATGAAAGACTGCAAAGATAGTACAGATCATTTAATCACAGCACTTTGTACCTTGATTCACACGTCAAATGAAAGTGTGCCTTAGGGAGGTAAGGAAAATGCTGACTCTGCAAGAGGAAGTGTCAAAATCAATGTGGATTTTAACAACACTGGATGTTAGCACAGACATTTCAGTGTGACAGGCTTGTGAGATGAGCTGGCACACGCTTGTCTAATTAAGAACTGAAGGGGAGTAACTTGCTCCTTTCCGCTTTAGGGAAACACCACTAAGAACAAGAAGGCAAGCTGCCCAAACACTATGGAGAAGTTTTGTATAAATATAGAGATGAAGTTTCCAAAGCTGCTGTTGAAATACCTTTCCTAAGGTTTAAATTAATTTAAGACAGAAAATGCAGTATCCATGAAAAAGCTTCCCTTGATTCCAGTCTTAAAGTGTGCTTTTTCATCCTGTTGAACCCATCTGTACTGCCTTAAAGCAGTAATTGCTAATGATTCCTTTGGTTCAATGTTATCCTGGAAAAATTATGGCAATTATCTAGATCACAAATATATGTAACAGTCTTTGATACTTTCTCTAATTGCACTTGAAATTCAAATGCCTGATATTTAATATGGCTTGTTCCATTAAGGTTTCTTCCAAGTAAAGTCAATGGCAGAAGTCCCAATGACTTCAGTGGTGCAGGTTCACACCTTACATATAGTTCATCCTACTGTGGAGGAAGATCTTGTTTTCTTTTAATTCACTAGATGGTAGCAGTGTACAAATTGTCTTTTTTTTTTTTTTTTTTAAATTAGTTTCTTTAAATTCTAATCAGTCGCATTTGGAACCCTCCTTCATTTTCTAACTCATTTTTTCTGAGTCTTGCACTGAGGCTTTGAGGAGAAAAAAACAGCAGTTTGCTCTGTTATTTGGGATCTTCTGAAGTTTGTGGATTATTCCTATTACCGCAGTGCTAGCTTTAGCCAAAAGTCAATTCCAGAGAAGGGGCTGTGTTGTCAGAGCCTACCTCTAGCTTGGTATTGCATCTTATCAGCTGCTGAGGGGGCTCCTGCCCGAGGCTGCCTGTCCCATCTCCAACACTCACAGTCAAGCAAGCTGACTCTGCTGGTGCAGAAACTTGAAACTAGCTCAGTATGTTTAAGTACACAGCAGCCCTACCTCCCAATTTCATTCCTAATATTGGTTCTACTATAACGTATCAGACACGAACTATGGAAATTTGAAGCAGTCTATTGGAGAGCCTTTTTTTAGCGTAAAAATACATAATGCTAATAAAGATGAAGATATTTATGTACTGACAGACAATGGCCAGAAGTAGCAGAGAGATGATTAATGCAATCCTCCAGTGAGTAGCTTGAACTAAATGCAGTTACTCAATATCCCCATCTGAACCTGGTGGGATGCAGGTAGGAGCCTTATTGCTAGCTAGAGCAGTACTGACTGAATCAGACAGACTGATCCCGAGATGGCTTTGCACAAGTTGCTCTATATAAGGCTTGTAGCAAACACTATTTTCTGGCAGTACAATGAGATAAATCCAAAGGACATTTGCAGGAGAATTTTCAGGATTCCTCCAGGCAATAGATGTGAGACTGTAATGTAAGTATACTTTTGCTTTGTGCAAAGCAGGATGAGATAGGCAGAATTAACATTGACAGGAGAAAGCACCTTCAGTTTTCATGAAGATGTTTAAACATCTGATATTATTTTGCTAATTTGAAGGATTGAGTTGCAGGGATAGCTACTGGGTTTTATGCTTTATTTTTGGCAGATCCAACCAATTGAGATACTAAATTTTAAGATGCACATGCAGAGGAAAAAAGTTACGAGCACCATACTTTAACAGTGTGCCCACTCTGTAAGTCTCTACAAAATGCCATGGAGAACAGAAAAAATCCCAGTTAGGGCCACAAAAAATCATCCTAAAATATATGATAGGAATGATGATAACACAAGCCAATCAAGATCAAATTTCCATTTTCTTTTGGTTCTCAGTATTTCACAATTGCTAACTAAGCTTAAAATGGGGGTCCTAATCTAGAATTTCAGCAAGGAACTGATTCACACGTGGAAAATAGAAGGCTATGCTAAAAGCATTGAACAGAAGGTATCAATCTACCTTGCATGTATGTGAATGAGAGGGAAGGGGGATATATGCCGATTCTCTGTCATACTAATTCTACAGCTATCACTTAGGAATTAATAAAACATTTAACTCGACTCTCTCTTGCAGCTATATTCCTGCTGGCTGCTGCGGTGATACATTGCAATAATATGCCAGTGATGATATTCTAGTAATAAATGATGGTAATATACCATCAGATCGTCATCACTCCAGTGATGTACTATCGCAATACATCATCAGGCAATGGAGTTTAAGCATTAGTGGAAGAGGCAGACTTCAATATACATTGACTGAACATGGTGTGCGATGAGGTACCCTATGTATTGTGTATGGTTTTTCAGCAGTAACTGTATATGAATTGTATGCCACATATACAGGTTTTTCTTACCTAAATACTTAAAATAAAAAGAGAATGTGAGCGTTCAAACAATGTAATCATACATGGAAAGATGCATGTTGCTGACTTTATGCAGTGTGCTTTTATGTATGCACTGAGACATAAAAAGGCATACACGTACTTCCATGCAGATTTAGAGACTCAGATCCCTTTGCTACCAGCACAATGATATGAAAATTACCCAAAAATATTAAAGAACTTTACAGACATCAGTAAGTCAGTCACTACATCCAACAGAGGCAAACAAACAAGACTCACTCCCACCTCCAGAAAAACAGTGATAGGGCCTGCTTGGCAATCAGCTTTCCAGATTTTCACTGTCCTGTTTTCAATAAGCATTGCAACACAAGTGTGTTGTATAATTGCCTCTCATAGTATTTACCCACCAATATGATATGTAGTGCCTTGGCATGACAGGTCATGGTCAGCAGTTTTTTGATTTCATTTGCAACTGCTTCTCAGCTTGTTCCTCAGACAGTGATCACTGCTGGAGGACCCTCAAACTACTTTGTGAGTACCAACCAACTCTTTGCAATAATGGTACAACACTACACCACATATGCATGCAAATGGCCAAGTAATTGAAGGAAAAAAGTATAGATCTTTCTCACTCCTTATTCCTTCTTTCAGCATCTACCTTCACTGGAAGCCAATGCAGATGGAAGGCATCACAGGAGTGCCTTTGCACATGACATAATTCATAGCTTAATCTCCAGTGAAGTTTCCTGAAGAAGTGCATCCTAGTTACCTAAAAGTGATATGAGTTTGGGGAGTCACACTGAGTGACCCACCCACCTATAGGTTTAAAATGAAGGGAAGTTTTATCTTTGAAGCCAGATCAGCAATACCAGGACATTACAGTCAAGGGAAGAGACTCATTTTAAGTCAGCAAAGTGCAGTTTGAGAGGTTCACTTTTGATGACAACAGACCACAGAATGAAGCTATACACTTTAAAGATTTTTCATAGCTTTTTGGATACTGAATTTCTCTAGAAGAATTCAGTACCAGGCAGCTCTGTAATCAATAAATATGCTATTGATGGAAAATGAGGAAAGGACTTAAAGAATCATTAAAGGTCAGTTGATTTGTCCCTAAAGCTCATATGCTCAGCATCTGTTTACTACTTATGAGTCACAGACTAAGACTGTGAAATTCATCTGGGAAAGAAGTTTGATTTTATATGGCTGGCTGAAGTTTTTATCTCCTACCATTGAAGAATATTAATTTCTAGGAGCTGGTATGAGGAGCTTCTGCATGAGTTGTGAAATTAGTCATTTCTGCTTCTACTGTTCTTTGAAGTAAAGCAAGCAAGACCTATTTGAGTTCAAATAAAAACACTCAAGCCAAGTGAAGCATCACTCACAAAGCTTGGAACACTGTAGTTACATTAGGTTGCCCAAGACACTCAACATGCTGCTACTGTAAATTTGGTTCAGCTAAAAGACTGCATCTTTTAGTACATAATAAACTTTTTAGGATACTATTGCAAGAGTCAATGCCACATGCTGAAAAAAGCAAGCAATTAGAAGAACAGAAAGCAAGGGGAGGGTGAGGATCCTCAAGTGCCATATACATGTATCCCAACTGAGAAACCAGAGTCACAGGGGCAAACTGCAGTTCCTGCTGGGCTTGAAACATGTGGAACATGTGGAACTACAGCCTCAGTTAGAAAAATAACCATCTTTAATATAAAGATTTCTAGTGATGAAAACTATCCCAACCATCATTACATTATTCCTCTGCTTAGGAAGATTCCCTGTTAGCAACCTGAAATACCTAACTGGAATGTATGCAACTTGGGTTCTACTATAGATTTCCTTGTTCAACGGAGATTCTTCCCCTTTTCTAGGTACTTCCTCTATAGCCAAGGTATAATTTATCTATTCTGTTAGACCTATTACTAGACCTAATATTTTCTTTTAATCTTTTGAAGATCATAGTTTTATTTTGTCATCTATATTTACTAAATGCTTTTCCTATGTCAATTACACTTAAAATCAAAGAATTTTCAAGTTAGTTCCAGAATTATTTTCCATAAAGACTTTGCTGATTAGCATTAACTATAGTATGCAGCCTCCAGTCTCTGTTAATTAAATTAAATAAGTTTTTCTATGGTTTTCCCATATTGGAGTCAGTTTGACAACCTCTGTTGTCTCAGCCATCTTTCCCAAACTTTTTAATAAGATAACAAGGAACTAGCAGTCTTTCAACTTTCTGGAATTCTCCCTTATCTATGGTTTACTGAAAAATCAATATTAGCTGCCAAAAAAGCTCCTTGGCCAGCTGCTTTAAAATTCCTCAATGCAAATTACCCAGAACTTCTGATTTAAGTATGCCTAACTACAGTAGCTGTTGATTAATATCCTCTTTAGTTACAGTAGGAATAGAAAGTATATTACCATCATTATACAACAAATACATCATCCTTTACCGCCACTACAGAACAGACATCTTTACTAGATTCTTCAGCATTGAAAAAAAGAAGTATCTACTGTTTCCATTTGTGAACAGACCTTGTGGTGTCTTTCTAGATTTTTTTTTTAAACTCTAGAAATATTTTGCTAAAACCTTTCAATTATTAATATATATATATTTTTTTTTTTTCTGTTGGCTTTCTACAATTTCTGTCCTCTCTTAATATCAAGCTTTGTCATTTTCATCCTTATCTGCAGGACTTATTTTTATAACTGCATTCACTTCCTTCCTGCTTCCAAGGTTTTTGATTTATTGTGCTGAGCTTATTCTGTTGTGTTTCTACACAGATACAGCCTTCTTTCTCGTGTTAAAACATGGTATTCTTAAGGAGTTTTTATAAAGCTCTGATGTTTTCCGCCTTATTTGCTTCTTCCAATTGATATTGCTCGAGATGGTTTTTGGCCTTATAAAACCAACCTTCTAAAAGCCCAGTATATCCTGTACTGGTTCACATTTCACTTTGCTTACATAGAGCAATATTAATTGAATTATTACCACTCATACATCAAAAAACAAGACAAGACTGGTTGAAAGAACTTACCCTTTAGCCAAGGGCAGAACAAAGATGAACAAAAACCACTCATAAAACAAAATCATTCACTCTTGACACTGAGGCCTTCCTTTCCCGTAAAGGTTCATCATCTTTCCCAGAGAAAAGCTCTGGCTGCAGAGCTAAACCAGGAGAAGTGCCAGCCTCACCAGAGGAGCTTTACAGCTCCCTTGGGGCACAGCAACTCACTCCAGCTGGGCCCAGGCACAGCCTCCCCTCCCTCCTCCTTCCCCTGTGGCTGGGTTCCCTGGCAATCTCTGAAATGAGGGCAGGCAGCTGTGAGGTGATCTCTGCCAAGAGAAGAGGAGCATTAACCCTTGTCTTGTTGCCTGCCTGATGGGGTCTGTAGGACTTAGAAAGTTATCTCTTCCTTCAGACATAAGGAAAGAATGTTTCACAGCGAGGGCTGTGAGGCCCTGGCCCAGACTGCCCAGAGGAGCTGTGGGTGCCCCAACCCTGGCAGTGCCCAAGGTCAGGCTGGATGGGGTTTGGGCAACCTGATCTAGTAGCAGGGAGGCTGGAACTGGAGACCTTTGAATGTCCTTCCAATCTGAACCATTCTATGGTTGTATGATTCTACGGATCCTTCAGAAACCATGGCCTCTGCTCCAAAGCTGCCTGGCATCCAGGGCAACCTATCCCCACTGAACTCTGTGGTGGGCTGACAGCAGACCTGTGCTAATGTTGGAGGTGAAGGATCAAACTCGGCTTCTTAGCAGACTGCATTTTGCAAGTTTCTTTGCAGCACTCCTGTTGGGATGCTGTTGGCTGAGAGAGTGTGCTGCTCGAAATATTTGTCTGTGTGGAGCAGATTCAGGCTTCCTGTTGTTTCAGCCAAGGAAGAGAACAAGCCGATATTCCCCACTGCTCCCTCTCCTTAGAGCCCAATGTGATGTTCTCAGAACAATAACCCAATTTAGTTTGGTTCCCTGGACTAAAATGTCTGCACACTGTTTTACTCACTTGCATTTGTATTTGGATCTTTTCTCATAGCTGTCGTAATTGAAAACGGTTAATGTGCAATGGCTTCACTAGGTGGTTAACAGAAGCAATTAGAGCTGAGTTCAATATCTGTTAGGCTGCTTTGCAGAGGCCCCAAACTAGCTTACATCTTAACTTCAAATGATTCTGGGAAAAAAAAAAAAAAAAAAGAAAAAAAAAAAAGACTTTCAGAAGCTCTCTCCCAGTGTATCTCCCCTGCCCCTGAACATGCTTGGGTTTCCGTACACATCTTTACCTGTCAACAGCAACAAAACTGAGCAAAGGCAAGGTGCTCAAGTGATGCAACCAACCACAAAGCAGTGCTGCTGTGCTCAAATCCCAGCGTGCTGTGGCTCCAGGCATCTTTAAACCTGCCCTGACCCAGAGCATGGCCCAGCTTCGTGAGCAACCTCTGTGCTCACAAGACGTGGTAGCTGTTGGAGCTGAGCGGGCACCAGCAGCCTGCTCACTTCTCTCAGCTGAGCTTCCCGGCCCTCATTGGGGCTGAAGTTGGGCTGCTCATCCAAATATGACAGCGTGGTATGCCAAACACATTTACAAAGTGTCCTAATAGCAGATCTTTCCCCTCTTCATCCACAAATGGAACAAAAAATTTGTACTATTTTGAAGCTTTAGACCGTGGTCTTAAATACTATATATACATTAGTCTTCAAGGTGCAATACGTATTTTATAAAACCATGGCAAAGAAAATACATTGAACGCTTGCCAGATTCCTCCCCCTAGTCCTGCCTCTCACACAAGACATCTACTGCGGAGCTAGGAATACTCCCTCCTGATACGCAGGTTTTAACTATAGTTTGCTTTTGTGATTGCAAGTGAGCCATAAAATGAAGAAAGGAAAGGAGAGAGAGAGAGAGAAAGAAAAGAGTTACAGAAAATTAGTAAGTCTCCTCTGCTGAATATGTTATTTCTATTAAAATTTTAGAAGAGTTTGAAGTGACAGTAAATGTGGTCTTATTTTAGAATGGTTTCCATAACACTACACAACAGTTGCCAGTGGCACTTACGCCTTTTCGTACATACACACACAGCTATTTAGCTGACAACAGTGTTTAAGCCATTAAACAAGATAATATTGCAACTGTTATGCAATGGTAAAGCTCGCTCCTAAAAGAAGGATTTGGTGTTTTAAGCTGAAAGTCGACATTTGTTCCATATTCATTTATATTTTCTTTATTAGAAATGTATAATTTAATGTAATATTTAAGGCCCTTAGGGTATATGCTCTGTTACCTATAAAACATTCATGCACATTGAACACTTTTTTGGTGCCAGTTCTTGGATTTGTACATCTGCTATACAATACTGAGTACTCTAACTAACAACAAGCTTTAATTGAGTTTAGGTGTTTGAGTCATTTATTTAAATTTAGTAGTGTGAATAATTTATTTCAATTTACATTTTAATTATTTTACCCACTTTTTTGGGAGTAACCTCATTTTCTAGCTTCTAAAAAAATTATCGGCATATGTTTACTGCAGCAACATTCACACTTACTAAATTCTCTGAGAAGTTTAGCTCCAAACTGAGAAATAATAATGAATTATTCATGCATCAGGCATTAGCCAGAATTAAATTAGGATGTCCAGATCTAAAAGAAACCTAACCTTCTGATACCCAACAGTCTCTGAGGATCGTTCATCTGCCGTGGCAGGTTGGACTGAGCTCCATTTGGGTATGGCCAAATACAAAACCTTCTGCAGTCAGTGTGGGTTTACGTGTTCTTATTTATCATCTCTAGTTGAGCAGTGTGCTGAGGTATCCTGTGTGGCACGGACTTCCTTGTTGCTGCTGTGCTTCTGTAGGAATATTTTTAACCCATAGGGAAACCAAAATGTTTTTGTGATATATTAGTTTACTTTGCAAATGTTGACTAAATAAGGTGTTCCCCATGTAATTAACAGAGATGGAAGTTCTGAGATAGATGTTCCATTTCCAGCCCCTTCTCAACGTATCCTGGGACCTCACAAGGGAAGAAACGGAAACAGACACCCTCCGGGAGATGCATCTCATCTGTGACACCCTCAAACATTCACCAGTGTACCCAGAGCTCAGCTCCATTTACACAAGCTACAGTGTGGTGGCTGCTTGGGCATTTGCTAAAAAAACTGCAAGAAGTCCAAGCTCTTTTGTACTCAGAAATGAATGGGGACTTTGGTGGGAAACCAGCAAAAATTTTGTGATGGCATTCAGCCTCAGGCACTGAGTCCTTATGTTAAGACAGGGTATCAGCAGATTTCAGAGGACCTCAGGATCTATGAAAATACCTGATGTCTGAATCCAGCTGTTGCAGAACATCCCTCACTGGCAACTGCCTGTTGGGTTTCAAAGTGTTAACAGGAGATGCGCTGTCCTCATTTCATTGGCACCTGTTAGTGATTGAGATGGCTAAAATAGTTTTAAAAGCAGAAAAAGATGCCTTCAACAAAGGGCAATGAAAACCACTCAGCATTAAATACGTGAGGATTTTTCTTTAGTGGTAAAGTCAATTTGTGACATTTTGCCATCAGTCCTGAGCACAAGCATGCATATACAAATGCACCTGTGCCTCCCTAGTCATCACTTGTTATTTTTTTATGGTCTTTTCCAAGTACAATGTAAATATAAGCAAAAATATATGCATTGGTTTCAGACTGAATGTCTTTGTTCCCTGGATTTCTATGTATACATATATTTTATTAAGCACTGTCTTTTTTTTTCCTCATCCATACCTTTTCACACACACAAGTGCCCTCTCAGATGCTATGATCTCCCTTGCCTGTTGATCCATAGCTACATAAATGTTTCTCCAGGTAAATAAATTTCACCACATTTTACTTTAAAATGTAATTTTTTTTCAAATCCACTTTTACTGCTAAATATAGCCTGTCCATAAATGAACACCTTGAGAATGGAAAATAGTAAGCTGGAAATATTAATAATAAAAACTTTTGCATTTAGCTACAACAAGCTTCGTGAGTGTCTTTGTTTGTAATATCAATTGTGACACTGTCCAGAATAAGGCTTTTCTGTCATTTCAGCTGTAGAAAACAAACAAACAAACAAACAAACAAACAAAAAAAAACAACACAAAATCAGCTGAACAGAATTTGGGTGGGCTCTGCAGACAAGAAGTGATCCAGTGGGTTTTCATACAGGTGCAGCCTCAATCGCCTTAGTTAAAATTACAAGTTGTGGCTTTGCAGAACAAACCATGTGAACCGAAGAGGCAGCAGTGCTGCTAAGAGCTGTGCTGCATGGCACTTCTCTGCTGAGCAGGCAGCCACCCCAGGGGTGAGTCAACGTTCACGCTGAAGTCAGCAAGGCCTCAGCTTGGGAAACCTTTGACGTGGCTTATCGTGTTCCTGTGTCACAGCCTGCACGTGCCAGCTGAAATAGCCATTTCGTTTGGCAGATGGTTAAGTACCTCGCTGAGTCAGAGCCAAACCCGGTCCCTACGCAGAGGGAAATAAGCTGGGGTACAAGCATGAGGACAGGGGCTTCTGAGAAGCAAGGCGGCCCAGAGCTGCAAGCAGGCCACAACAGGGATGGGGACAACACTCTGACCACAACAGGTTTATATTTGTAGTAATGACAGCGTGCAGTACGCAGCTGCTGGCAAGCGGTGGTGAATATGCAATACACAAAGTCTTTCAAACCTATATATACTACAAATAAAAGAATTTAAATTTGTTCTGGAAAACATGACCTCTGTTTTGAATGCCACAAACAAAAGACCTTTCTGAAGTCAAGACAGAATTCTGTTCAGATGACATGGATTAATTCCTGTAATAAAAAATTCCATCTTTAAGCAAAACAATAAAATAAAATAATAAAAAATATAACTAAATAATAAAAAATAAACTAAGTTTTAATGAAAATATAACTAAAAGCATGAAAAGCAGCATAAGTTGTTGAAAAATAAAAAATCTTGCTTCACACAATATATATGTATTTTCATATAGTGAAAATATATATGCAAATTTGTGTGCATTTTGTGGACATCTCTGGAGAGCAGTTCTTTGTCTCACTGCACGCAGTATGCAATACTGTGCATATGCAAGGAATGCACAAGTAGGAAGACTGGAAGCGAGAGAATAATTGTGAAAACATTTTTTGGGCCTTGTTTGACTGTGAATGGCTTTTCAGAGTTACTCCAAAGAAGGACTAATATGATAGGGATGTCTACTTATTTGATGGTTCTGAACCAACCCCCTCTCCTCTCCTTTGTGCTAGAGGCAGAGTGGATATGTTGGGGGAAGGATCATGCCTTACTCCTGCTCTAAGCCTCCACTGTTGGAAACAGGATATTAAATGCTTGGCAATAAAGCAGGTTCTGCTTGTTGTTCAGTAACCTTGTAGCCTTCAGCCCTGCTCTAAAATCTTACAGGAGCTGAGCTCCCAAGCAGGAATCAATGATTTGTATCAGAGAGGAAGGAGATATTAAAGATACACCAGAGAAAACAAAAACAGAGAAGCTGACCTTGAAGCAACCAAACGGGTAGAGACCCATCAGTTCAACTTCTAGCCCTCATTACCTGTCCCTTCCCATTGCTGAATTTAATCTTCTTTACATAGTTCTTGCCAGCTCATGTTCTGGCATGGCAGGCTGCCTTTTTAACTTGATTAGTGGCTTTCATCACAGCCTCACTGGGAGGGGAGTCGAGGCTGGGGCGCGAGATGAGGCAGTTGGGGAAATAATGCTGCTTTTCCATCTGGGCTCCAGCGGGCCCTTGTGGATGAAACCTATCAATCATGTGAAAAAGGTTTATCAGTGCTGCCAGAGCTGAGAAAAGAATACAAGTTGTTCCCACCCGTGTTATTAGCCCACCCTGTGGGCGCAGGGCTGGGGCCTGTCAGGAGTGCCCAGGAGGAAGGCTGCCATGGGTTGTGGTGGCCATGGAGGTGCAGAGCCCTGAGCTGCTGCTGCCCCATGGCCACAGATGGCAGTGCTGGACAGGCCTGCAAGGCCGCACCACAGCAGCAACAGCCCAGAGGGGTGTCTTCCCCTCTGGCTTTGTGGGCAGTCCTCAAACACTCCAAGCAGTCCTCTTCTGCCTCCCCGAATCCTTCCTTGTCTTTAAAGACAACTCCAGAGTGCCATTCAAGCTGTGGCACCCTGAGTGCTGTCCCTGCCAAGCGGGTGCTGCTCCCTGTCATGACGTGGCCCAGCCCGTGGTGCGGATGCGGACAAAGGCCAGTCAGCTCTCACTGGTACTTAGCACCCCGGTGGGCCTGGAGATCAATCCTTATAATCTATAACTGTACCCATCACTGCGAAATCAATCTGGAATGCTAAATTCCTTCCAATTAAATGCTGAGCATCCAAATTAGTCCAAGTGTCATATAAGAATCATTAACGAATTCCAAACATTCACGCTCTCCTGTCCCTAGCAGAAGGCTGGGAGAGAGGCTTAGTGCTTTTAAATCACTCCACTGTGCTCCCTTACTAAATACCACAGTTTTCAGCCCCATATCGCATTATTACCATTGTTGTCATTTAGGGGTTGATGTTAATGATGACTGAAAGAGCTTAATGAGCATGTGCCTTGAATAAGCTCTTTATACACCTTATAAAATAATTACTCACATTTTATTGAACTCCACAGGGCCAAGCTCACAGAAGCAGTCAGGGGTGCCAATTTAATACGATACGGTACACTGCTTTACTCAAATAAGGCCCGATCCTACAGAAGTTCACCTTCATTGCCACAAAGGACAGCAGAATCACACCTGCAGCTGCTGAGCACAGGGCTGCAGGGTACTTCAGTCCCTGGACACTGAGGAAAGGCAATTGAATTGAACGATCACAAAACATCCTCTTGGACTGGAAGAGATGTTGTATGGCAAGAGAAAGAGGTTGGGTTCTAACAGCACAAAGACAGCTGATGATCTCTGATGATAAGTGACTTGTCAATAGCGTGTTAAACATTTTTTTAAATAGTGGTTAATGCCAGTGAGCTCCTTTTTCCTCTCTTGTTCCCATCCAGCACAGATCAAAATCGTTGACCCATTAAAAAAGGAAAGATATTCACAAGAGAATGCCTTGCGGTGTCTTCTGGGATGCAGTGTGGTCTCTGCCTTTAACAATGCACAGCAGCGACGGCTCTTGTGCAGGTTACAGGAAGTTTTTAAATAGGAATGAATGACAAACAAAGAGCCTATTGAGTCTGCAACAGGGTACATTTCTCATCATGTGAATGTTTCACGTTTGCCTGAGGAAAATGGCTATGTGATTCACTGTAGGTGAACTGCTGTTAATACATTTGGTTAGAAAATTAAAATTTGGAAACTTATTTTTCATCTTTCAGCAACAAACTTTCACATCCATCATTCAGGAAGTATTCTTTAAGTCTGAAGAAAACAAAAGAAGTCTAAATGAAATACTCCCATAATATGTTTTGACTGTACTGAAACATAATTTTCTGGATGAAATAAAAACCCTTGTGAAAATATTTTCAACCAGTGCCAGCTTCTAATTATAGTTATTTATATTGCTGAAATGCATAAGGATGTCATCATTTCAGAAACTGGCCTTTCCATGTAATGGGCCCTTTTTTACTAATGGACATACGAAAACTTGCTTCAAAATTTCTACAAAAATATTTACTAAGCATGTGCAAGACACACATGTATCAGAACCCCCAACGACCAATGTGTCAGTGAAGCCCTTTGCTCTCTGTGTCTGTCTGGGCAGGGAGCATCCAAATTGCCAGTAAGATTTGAGCCTCAGCAGACTGGCCCAAAAAACAAGGGAAGCCAGATCCCTAACTGCTTTGTGGGCAGAATTCTCATTTAGTTCGTTAATGCAAAGTCAACTCAGAAAATCATAGGAATCTTGTGAAAAATAATGAAGGTGAAAGCCTGGCATAATTTTTTTATGCCTTATTTTTTCTGAGTCTTGCGGTGTCTTCTGGGATGCAGTGTGGTCTCTGCCTTTAGTAGACTAGTGTCATGCCTTCCATTTTTTCCTTTGCAACCTTGAAGGTTAAAAATATGTTTTAAAATGTCACATGCACGAATAATTATCAATTTCCTATTATTCCTATGACATTTCTATGCTCCTATCGATGACTGCTTATTTCTAGCCAACCAGCCAGAGTTTCTGTGCCCTCAGCTAAAACAATTCTCCCATACTGCTGTTTTAGCTCTTGGTACAAGATCAGGGTGGGATGAGGGGTAGGGAAGAGAGAAACCCTCCCAGAATGACTCAGCATCATGGAGAACAGGAATGTTCTCAGCCCACAGAGAATGCTCTGTAGGAGGTTCCCACCCATTCCTCTTCTTGCAGCGCTTTATGGGGCCGCCACATTCGACTGCAAGCTTATTCCCAGACGTGCTGCTGCCGCTGTTAGGAGGAAGCCACCTGCAGGGGAAAGAAATGTTCATCAGGGAACATTGCTGTTTCACCCCTACTACTCCAGTTTTCAACAGGGAGCCAAAACAAGCCAAGGGAAGATACTGAGGATGTCACCTCTCTGCTCAGTGTCTGCACAGAAGAACATTTTTCATGGGCTGTCACCAAGGTAATGCTTTGTGTGTGCTCAGCTAAATGGTTTGAGCACTGAACTCTGAAGCCAGCCCCTCCAAATGTGTTGCTTGTGTGCATTCAGTGCCAGCAGCCGGGGTTACACTCAGGTGCCTGTCTGCAGTCTATGAGATGGTTTCATCAGGCAGGTGTGAGGTACATGAACAGTACAGCCCAGTATAACACAATCATCATCACATTTTGATTCCCCTGCCTATTGTTTCCATTATTTATCTTCAAAGACCTCTTGATGAAACAGCTGCTTAAATTTAATTAAACAACAGCATTATATAAACAAGTCCCTTTGTTTTGGGCGCTGAACAGGGTATTCTTCAAAAGCTTTTCTGCCAAAGCTGGCCTTTCTGCCCCTTGACTTGTCGTTACTCCAATTACCACTCCAGTTTAGCTGATTAATTTGTAGCCACTGGCAAACATGCACAGTTGGCAGGACATCATTCCATTTCAGTGACAAGCACTATAAAAAGATCATTATTTTCATTAGCATAAATAACTGCATGTTGATAGAACTCTGGTTTCTGAAAATAGGTTAAAGTCTTAACTGTCTTTATTCATTACCCAGATATAATTGGAAGTAAAATTATCACGTAAGTGAACAATACGCTACCCATGTATAATGTTTAATGACTGCACTCAGTTCAGTTAGAGTCTGGAAGGACTTTTTTCTTCAAATGAAACATTATGATGCAAATGTCCATATAGACACAATCTAATTTATGACAAAACCATAAATATTTGATAGCAAATGAAAAGATCTGGTGGAAAAAAAGAAACACGTGGCAAATAAATATATTTTCTTCTGCATTACTACGGTTCGCATAGGGCAAAGGACATTATTTTTCCAGTCACTGACCCAGATTGGATGCTTTGAAAGCTCAGACTCGATGAATTTCTAGCCTCCCGGTGAATCACATTCCCCATAGTTTTACCCAAACAGGGTTTTTAAGAGTTAATATTGCCTAGCATGGTCCCTTGAGATTAGAGGCTTGGTTTTCTCTTCCATTCTCTTCTCTCTGCCATGCTGACTCTGCAGTCTTGGTGGCAGTTTTATGCTAGCGCAGAAATGCGACACCCGAGTCACAGTGGTTCTAGCACCGGCTGTGCTTGCAAAGCAATCACCCCCAGCGGGCCCCTGCTCTGTGATGATACCTCCTACATGCCAAGACAACAACAATAATAAAAGAAATCAGCAATAATAAAAAGCAGTTTTTGAAAGGTGGATGTTTCAGGAGTTTTAGACCCTTATTTGGAGCTCAGCAGCTCTTCAGGTGAAAAAGCCTATCAGTACACAGGATGTGGCTGTCTAGATGCTGTTAATTTAGATGCTTTTTAACCCACTAGCCCAAAGAGAAAGTTTCAAATGAGATTTCTGCTATCAGCTCTTATCGAGTATTTGGTTTTGTTTCCCCCCAAAATCTTTGGAAAGTTTGGATGTATCTTTTGCTGCTCTAGCAGAACAACTACTCAGCAACTACTGACAGTAAGTAGATGGGTAAAATTAAGTTTTTCTTAGTATGATTTAGTAAAACAAAACATCAGATAAATTGCTACTGCAAGATGGAAAAATGAGAGAAGCTGCCTTCACTTTGCTGCCATCAGGAGGCCTTGCCACCGCTTTGAAATGTTGCCCAGAACATTTCTGGGTCCAGCTTGTACCTCGATACGTGAGTCAGAAGATGACTTTGAAAATTAGCTGTTTTATATAACAGACAAGATCCAAGGGCAATAAATGCAAGAGCAAACGATTATCTTAGTATTGAATACTGTCCAAAAAAAAAAAAAAAAACAAACACAAAAACAGAGCAGAATGAAAGGTGAGATCAGGTTGGGACTCCACGCCAGCCCCCACCTGCCAACACTCCTGGGCCGGGGTGGGGACGTGTATGAGAGCTGAAGGAGCTGCCCTCTTGGCACAACAAAAGGAAGGTGTCTCACCAAACACTACAGTGCTTTCTGAGATCTCACAGCCTGGGCAGGATGCTGGGAGGAGGAGGGTGGATGGTCGGGCAACACAGGCAAGCATCCAGTTTGGGAATGGGCTGATATGATGAGATGATAAACTGCATTTTTTTCTATTGAAACCACTCTTTTGATACGTTTGTGCTTCAAGACATTATACAGCTCTAACTTTAAAATATAGATTGAAACATTTTGTCAAATAAATAAATGAAGAAAAAACAATCAAAGTTTTTTTCAGGTCTTGCTTGTACTTAAAACAACTGCCCCGAACTAAAGCACTCCAGGTCTTGGGGCAGCAGTGCACTCACTGGGTGCATCTGGGGCTGGTAAAACCCCTGAAAGGCAGCAGGAAGGGGCCAGCTCTGCCCTAGGCACTGCACAGAGGTGGTGCTGAGGGGATGGCGGGTGAGGTCCTGCCCCTCCTCTGCTCCTGAGAGCGACAGCAGCGATCCCCACCGCCTCCTCGCCAGGTAAGTGTTAGGTGGGACAGGGCCTTCGTGGCTCCTGCACTCCTGTGGCGGGAGCAGGCTGCTGGAGAGGCAGCAGGAGGCTCCTTCGGGCACAAGCAGGGGAACCCACTGCCCGTGCCCCACGAAGCATGATGAAGTGTAGTTGATCCCCGTGTCTGAGATATGCTTTTCAGCAACAGAGAGTTGGGAAAGTCTGGTGTTTACTGGTGAGACCGGGAGCCAGAACTGCAGCAAACTGTGGTTACTTACTGGGGAGGGAGGAACAGGTTAAGGATTATTTGCAGTAGACAGCAACCTGCAGAGAGAAGCAAACAGACTTTTTTTTTTTTTTTTTTTTCCTTTTCTAGTTATTGCAAAACATCCTTGGGGGGTCACTGTAAATACATAACAATTTGGATCCAGCTCCTTGGGGTGATGCTGAGTTGGATTCATTATATGAACAAGACAACAGGCACCAGAAAGTCAACAAAAGCTGGGCTTTAAGGCTGAGTACAAACTTGCCAACTTTATGTCTCATGAAAACTGGAAAGCTGAATAATTAAGACGCAATGCAACTGCTGGCATTTTGAAAACACGAACAGAAGGCGATACAGTCTCAAGGAATGATTTTTACTTGCCCTAGCTGAGGTCCCACTAGGCTGGTGCTGTAGGACCCAGCAGAAGAGCCCCATGCAGAACAAAGAGCGTGGGTTAAAGCCAGCGAGGTGCCTGCCTGCCAGGTTGGCACTGAATGGGCTCTGACACCACTTAGGAAAGTGCTGCTTTTGCTGTGGCAGCAAACCTGCAAACAGCTTGCCTGAATTTAATGAAATAAAAAGACTCTCCTTATTTTAGACTAGTAGCCACTGCTGAATTTTGGTAAGCATGAAAATTCATTCACCTGAATTGTCAGTCACAAATGGCTCTATAATACCAATTAGCAGATATATGGGAAAAAATGAAAAGAGAGTGGAATAGGTTTTTATAAAAAATAAAAAAGCATCAAAGTCAATGACACATGCTTGGAATAGAGTCTGCAATGCCTTACTAGACCCACTGACCAGCCAAGACATCCTCCAAAGCACCTGCCTCAATCACAGGATCACTTAAGTTGGAAAAGACCTTCAGGATCATCAAGTCCAACCGCCAACCTGACCTAAACCTAACTTGATCAGCCAGGACAGTAACTGCTTTGTTTTCTGTAAGTTTACGGCAAATTACAATTAGGACTTTGTGGTAGGTGCTAAAACACAGGGCTTTCTTCCCTTTGTATGACTACTTCTGTTTCACTATGGTTATCATCGTAATTGTGCCAGAAAACACAACAATTTTTTTCCTTGCAAGAGCCAGCACTGAGGACTCGTTCCAGCGTCCCACTCCTTTGCTGAGCAGAAGATGCTTGTGTTTGCATTTTCTTCAGCTGTTGCTACCCTGGCTGCCAACATGGCTAAACTCGTGATGGATCAGACTCACTGCTGCAAGATGGCTTGCTTGGAGTGAGAGATCCAAAATGCTTTAAGAGGCAGCCATGCTGCTCTCTAAGTATCACTCTGTTGGCTGCCCTCCAGTAGCCTTATCTGGTTAATATAATGCTGCAGAAACCAAGCTGTAGAGGTAAAAAAACAGTGCACGTGGATGTGGTATTGTAGTAACACCGATTAGGGAGAACACATCTTTATGTAATGCAGGTGACCTAGAGTATCTTTCATTCCTGTGTCCATTTCCCCATACGTAATACAGCAGATTTCAACACGTTTTAGTCTTTTGAGCATGGATTTCTGGGCTGAGGGATCACAATGAAGTTTTATAGCCCTTTCTTATGAAGTCTGGCGTTTCTGACATTATTTGATGTGCAAGAGCAACTGCATTAGTCAAAGGCTACGCTTGAATAGTTATCATTTTAAGCCCATGCCCTGGGAGTATTGTATTCAGTTCCCTCATTATTTCCAGCCCTGCAGGTTATACCAAGAGTTGCTATTAGTACATTACAATCATAAAATGAAGGTAGTCACTTTCTATAAGGGTCAAGTTTGCTCCAAGAAGCTGGCAGCTTCATTTTGCAGCTTGGAAGGATGGGCAGTGCCCCGTTCCAAGCCACTCTGCTGCCTGGCTGCTTCGCATGCAGCCTTGCTCTATGTTCTTGGGTCCAAGACTTGCTTGGAAAACACTAAAACATTTAACAAATCTAACACTACAGCATCCGTACAATACAGCCTGTTTATCTCACACAAACTCCTACATCACTCACAAACTGCTCACAGCACTGTACCTGAGGAACGTTTGTGTCAGAGCCATGGTTGTAGCACACTGCTATAAAAGAGAAGCATTTCAGGTACACTTAGCACTTGATAATACTGAAGAAGTGCAGTTTTCAAGTGGATAGCATCTTGTGTTTGGTGAAGTCAGCGTGCCTTCCAAGTAGTCTTAACCTTCAGGACATCTTGTTGGATGCCACTGGACAGATAAAAAACTACTACAAAGTACTTCAGTGTAGCACCTGGCCCCGGGCTTCACTTCCAGCCCACTGATGCCCATGAGATAGGGACACAGCTGTGGATACTCCAGGGAATCACAGGGATCAATATCACCAAGACTGGAGGAAGATGCTTAGAAAAGAAAGGAAGAATCATGACACCAAAGGCATGCTACTTAACCTGAGGCTGTTACTCTCTCTCCTCAAGCTCCTGACCCAGGCTGCAGGTGGAGCAATCGCCAGCTGCAAGCTGCAGGCGAGGCAGCACAAACTGCTGCGGTTCATGCTGCTCTGGGAATTACCTAGCTGCAGGGGGGAGAGCAGTGGTG
The DNA here is from genome assembly GCF_965140915.1 of Aythya marila. Taxonomy (NCBI): domain Eukaryota; kingdom Metazoa; phylum Chordata; class Aves; order Anseriformes; family Anatidae; genus Aythya; species Aythya marila. The sequence continues at coordinate 4,139,851 of NC_139056.1, read as the reverse complement.
GAGGTGTTGGTGACTGTGTGTACGGGAGGGATACTGCTGCTAGCTGGGCTGCTATAAGGGAATGTCTTCCCACAACTCTTTGAGTAAATACACATCTGAAAGCAAGAAAGCAGGCAGGTTGCCTGGGTACCTCTGATCACACATATGCTGCTGAAAAAATCCTAATGGATATTTGGCGTGGAAATAAACAACTGAGTTGGAAAAGAAACAGAACAAAAAACAAAGAAACATATAATCTTTATTCAGTTCTCTAAATTCAGCTAATTTGGTAAGGCAGGTGCTACAGGGATCACAGAAGGTGCCATGGCCGCATGATCAGTGCCTCCACCCTGCTCCCCCCGTGTGGGAGCTGTCAGCTCAGCAGCACGGTGCCCCACCGCCACAACCCAAGGCACAACAAATAGCCATACAACACTGAACACGTCAGCACTGTTGTGCATCAACACTGGACAGAGCAGCACCCACCAAAGCTGTAAGTTGTGGCACAGAGAGCAGAAGGGATTGTGGCACCCACTAGTGCCCCAGCTCCCACCCAGAATGGAGCACTCAGCGGACAGAGATGTCTGGATGGTCCTGAAGGAAAGCACATGCCTCTCACTGCAGACAAGGGAGAGCACACTGGAAGTACAAAATGTTTTTCAGGAGAAAAATTTCCTTGACCCCAATAGTCTGGGTGTTATAACAAACAAGCTGCACCTCCAGGGAACAAACAAAATTAAACAGAAAAGAACAAGGAGCACTGTCCTCATTTGCGCTGCGCGCTCACTTGGTAGAGCTCTGCAGTTGTGTTATGGCGAGCATATGCTGTGCTCCCACATGATGTCTTTCATTTATTGGCTATTTTTTGCAAAAGTAGTGAGATCACTTTTGCTAAACTGTTATTTAATGGAGGTGACTCACATCTGATCAAAACTAATCAGTGGAATAAAACCCATCATCTTAATGCTAACATGGTAAGGATAAGATCTTAACGCACCCCTTTGATGGTGCTTTGCCTCAGAGGCAGAGGGAAGAACATCATTTGGGTGGGTTTACTGTCCACATTCAAAGTACAGACGCCTGGCCTTTAAAGGTGGCACCTTTCCACATAAATAAACCCTGTGCAAACATCAAAACCCAATTATTTCTTTATTTTATAAATGAGGAGACATTTCTTCTCAGAATGAGTGGTCAGGCACTGCAACGGGTTGCCCAGGGAGCTGTAGGAGTCACTGTCCATGGGAGTGTTTAAGGACAGGTTGGACGTGGTGCTTAGGGACATGGTTTAGTGGGTGGCATTGGTAGTAGGGGATGGTTGGACCAGATGATCTTGGAGGGCTTTTCCCATCTTAATGATTTGATAAGAACGTAAGTAGAACATCAGGTTTACATATTTACCTCTATATATGTTTTTATTTATAAGTATCTTTCTAAAATGTACATAGAGGCTATAAGTATGTCTAGTACACACAGAAGTATTCAATGGATATACCTGATTTTTGTTGTTTTTATGTTTTATGGGTTTGGTAAAGCTTACGATTCAGAACATAGCCAGAACAATTTCAAAAGGTTGAGGAAAGACTACGAGGTTCTGCTGTAGCTACTGCTGCAATAGCCAAACAGGTCGACACGTTATTTACCACCATGGCCTATGGTCCTCTGTCATCTGCTGATGTGCTTGTAACTGTAGGTAATGCACAGTGTTTCTGCTGAATATATTTATACCTCCTAGGACGCAGGTATTAACCTCAACATCACACATGCGTATGTAACCCTGATATGAAATACAACCCTTCCACTGCAGGCTGTAAAGCCCAGCTTTCAGGAAAGCTGTCCTTCAAAGGCCAAGAATCCCCAAACTGGAGCATACATTAAGATTGGTGCTAACAGCACCAGGAGCAAGGAACGAACGGAGCGTTCAGACTTTAAATACGACTTCAGTTGAACTAATTGACTCATGGTGCCAGAAGAGCTAAAACAGCATGGGGCTGTGCCCCTGCTAACGTGTGCGTGGGAGAGGAGAAGCCCAGAACAGCCACACTGCATAACGACCCAGGAGCAGTAAAATGATGTATGAGCACTCTGCTCGTTTTCACAAGGCAGCAGTGGAACACTAACTTGTTTCCATGGCAACTCTGAAAAAGAATTACAGGTTTAAAATTGACTGAATGGTAGCCCCATGAAAAAGTAAAGGGCAGACCATATCTTTCTAAAATATAATTTAGTACTAAGTCACCTGAACAGTATTAGCTAAAAGGATTTCGGCAGTAGACTTGGGAAGTGACCCATTTGGGATACGGAGTGTTAGGCTTTTCTAATGGTGCGCTTTAGATATGAAGGGCCTGGCGGACACACTGCTCTACAGCATAAAAGAAAAGGGGGGAAAGCAAAAAAACCCTTTCCGCCTGAAATCTCTTATCAGAAAAACAAGAAATTATTGAGGTGAAGGGGAGGGGAACAGCCTGACAGATAACTGGCACCTCTGTAAAGGAACACAGTAACACACGTTAAGTGCCTAGTACAGAAATACAGGGGAAGGGAAGAGAAATGTTCTGGAAATTAAACAATCCTTGGGATGAGTAAAGGAAAGATTCTATATTTAGACTGGAAACATGTCCAGTTGTTAGAACAGGAGGCCAGCATCTTCCTCTAGTTTGAGGCATTATTCTGCCCTAGAAAGCCTGCTCGTGTCTAGTCCTGAAGTCCCTGACAATTTCAGAAAGTTTTCCAGCAGGAAGAATTCCCATTAACTTCAGGGATTTGGTCATTTACGTGGAGTTCTTTGAAATCGGAGTGCTGGTGAGAAGGGAGCGGTAATTTGTACGTGCAAGATGGCATTCCTTTAAACGGCGAGAGTTAAAAGGACAAGTCACATCTACATGTATTATAGGAGACATATTTGGGAAAGCACAAATCTAAATTTACTGGCAGAGAGTTATCTTTGCAAACAAGAAAAAATTAGGCATCTGCAAAATCCCATGTACACCAGTTACAGATTGAGCATTAACCCAAAATTTGGACAGTGCACTCCTATCAGTTTAGAAAGGCAGATCTGCAGTTGTTATAAATTGACAACAGAGACAGACAACTATATAGTGAGGATCTGGTCAAGCAAACTTCACTGCGTGTTACAGAAATCAGTATTTTACTTAGAAATACAACCAATACACGAGTGGGACCAGTGTAACAACATGAAAGCAGACTCCTGCTCAGCTCCTCCTGGAGTCAGATGTTACCGTATGAGTTACACTGAAATTCTGCTGCCCCTGATCTCTTTCAATGATTCACAAAAAGCAGCCATCTGTAAAACCCCATTGAAAAGTGTTGTTTAAAAAATGAATACAAGCAGTGACCTCGGTTTCTAGAAATGGCCACAAGAAGGAATTATTCCCGTCTGGGTGAACAAGGGATTTAATCTACAGCTGGCTTTTTTTTTTTTTTTTTTTTTTTTTTTCCAGCAGAAACTGCACAGATATGTTTTCATCAAATCATTGCTTTTGAGTTTTAGCACAACATGTGTGTTGATTCTCAAGAATGATCAACACTCTTAATCCCTTAGGCTGGGATTTTCAAAAGAAACAAGAAAGAAAACCTCCACAAAAGAAAAAAAGCCCTCTCAGGCACCTTGGCTGTCCCTGTCTGTGGGCCCCGATGCTGGCACCCAGCAGCAGAGAAGCCCAAGGCAGCAGTGGGGTCCCCTATATACAGGCTCTCTTTGCCCTCTTCTGGGAACACTCACTTAAAACATCACATTAAGGTATAGGTTGAAACAAATCACGAGTGTGCTTAATAACGTATAAAATAGCTTAGTAAAATTGTCATGAAAATTTAAAAGCTTGGGCAAAAAACCTACACCTCTGCCATTTATACTGATGTCAATGATAATGAAAAAAATAATGATGTTTTAACTCACCCATCAAAAAAATTTATTCACCCTGAGAGAGTAGAACTATGCAAATCTGGTAGAAAGATATACTTACCCTGAATTTATAAACTGCTCCTCAGATAAAGAAATACAGGATAAGGAGTTGCCTCATTTGCATTCATTCAGTCACCTTTAGCCATTTTTTAGCCATTTTCTAGCCAAGTGGATGCAAATTCTTTGAAGTTATCAGAGCTTTTAAGAGAGAAGACCTAAACCTGTGTCTGGTTTCCCTGTCCATCCATGTGTCCATACACCTGAGACAGCGACGACTCCTTGGGCACACCAGCTGCCAGAGGCGACCTGCAGCACCGCGGGGAACCGTGCTGGCAGCTCACTGACTGCACCCCTCCGGTGCTCAGTGTCAGGACCTGGGGAGACGAGATGCTTCCCCGTGATAGTGGTTTGTATGGCCTGCTTAACCTAAGGCCACTTCACAATCTTTCCACTTAATAAAAGGTGGACAATTTGTCCATACTTCCGTGGGTACATTGCAGATGAAAAACAAACAAACAAACAAACAAACAAAAAACACAGAAATTAGGTAATAATTATTAAACTGAACAGACAATTGCAATACAGCTGTTTCTTGTTGGCTGATGTCCGGAGAAAGTCTGTATCCTGAACTCTACCATCTATCAGGTCTTAAAACAGAAAAAAGGGGAAAAAAGAAAAAAAAGATATTGTTTACTCTTATAGTCAGATACTGAAAGACCCAGAAGGCACAAAATGCAGCAGGGGACAATAAGGAGATGGCAAGGAGACGAAAACATTTTGCAAGGTAGGTGTTTCTATCTTGGCACTGTTCCACGTCACAGAAGAGGTCCAAGCTGGCCAACGTCTCGCATGGCTTCTCAAAGACTAGCCTGAGCGGGCACTTCTCTTTTATAGGGCAGAGCACAAGGTGTTTGCAGCCAGGGCACACAAATGGGCGTTCAGCCTTCGATTTACTGAAGGTGGTGGTGTGGCAAGAGAAAAGGTGAGAGGACACTTTGATCTGTGGATGGCTCTGCTTTGCAGCCACAAGTTAGGGATACAGAGATGAGAGGACTTTTGGGAAGGTTGCTGTGCTACAAGACGTGTCCCTTTGAGTGTTTATGCCTTCCCCTCCCAAAGATAAATGCAAAGCAGTCCTTCCACATTGCTTCCCAGTGATAGCCCCTGGCCTCACCAGGGCATCATCAGGTATCCTTTAAGTTAAATAAATGCACATATTTGGCATTTGACCACATCAGGTCCAAATTTCAACTTTCTAGTCCTGTGGAAAATGGTATGGCTAACTTGCACAATTTGCCATTGCACATAATAAGAATCCCACCAGCAAATCGCTCCTTGCAGTGCCCAGCAGCAGACCTTGTAAATGACTATGATTGAATCTATTCTAAATTAATTTGGAAGCATGTGGGATTTTAAGACAGAAGAACTCATCACGGCGCAGTTAATGGGGCCTGCCCTCTTAGCCCCATGCCCCGTCAGCCTGGCTAAGCAGCTGTCCCAGCAAGGGGAGAGAGGAAGTTGAGGAGGCAGGCAAAAAGGCCTGACAAGAATTTAAATGAAATAAAATAGCCAAATTCTCCACCCCATTGACTGCAGTAGGGTTAGGTCTGCAGAGAACTTGAACCAAACGCCATAACGAATACAAATAGGAGAACAAGCCCGCTGAGCGTGGCATTTCCACTGTGCCCATCTCTCTGAGCACTCCTGGTCCTGGCTCTGTGAGCAGGCGCTGAGCTCTCTGCCCTGCAGAGTGACTTGCAAAGTATGTCTGCGGCTGCGTCTGTCTACGTTTTGGACAACTATAGGGTTTTGGTGTCCCTTTACCCTGCTAAAAGTGAGGGGCTAATGCAGGCACCAGGCAGCCTCTCCTGTGCTCAGCCTCAGTAGCTCCTGGCGTTCGCTGCGAGCCCTGCTCACGACGCAGGGAGCTGGGACAGGAGGCCCCCGTCCCAAATAATCATTACAAGTCCCACATAAGCACTGGGGTGTGACAGACACAGTAATGCCACAGCATGCAGAGCAGGAAAGCATCGGGCTTTCAGGGAGATTTACTGTCAGAAAGGCGCGAACAGCCTCCTGCGGCTGCGGGGGGAGTGCAGCGCAGCCCTCGAGGGGCCCGAGCCACTTCTTGTGCTCCATGTTCCCGGCTGAGGCCCGTAACGACGTGCCCAGCAGAGCCTTTAAAGCAGCTAATGGATGACAGAGCAGGAATCCAAGGTAAATTTTCAGAGCTGATGAGCGAAAAAGAGCTCCCATCGTTATGTACCGGCTGAGCACATTTAGGAGAGATTCACCAGGGTGCTATAAGCACAATTCCACATTATGTCAGTTTTAAGAGTGAAACTTCATAATCCTTGGCAACCGCTGCATCCTAAAAAGCAGGGCTTGAGAAGTTTCCGCACCTGGCATATCCAGGAGACTGCCGCTGCTCAACCCTTGGATGGCCCTGGGTGAGACACAGTCATCCGAATGCTCACCGGCTGCGCAAGGCCAACGCGAGAACTGTGGCAGGTCGGGGCTGAGATGGGGCTGTGGCAGGTCGGGGGCAGCAGCAGGGGGATGAGATGGGGCTGGCTCGGCTGACTGGCACCTGGCCCTGGCTGAGCTGCCTCCCTGCGCTGACCTCCCTAACCCGGGGGATACAACAGTGCAGTCCCTGTATGAGCCATACTCGCGTGCGCAATGACTTCTCCCGACCTTCTCGTGCACATGCTGACAGTAAGTGTGGTAACAAGTCTGGAGAAATCTGAGGATTTTATCTAAAGTCTCTGTTTGAGGACCTCCTGAGGCTGCCAATGTGAGAGAGCAATGAAAACCCTGGCAGAGTGTGGAATGTGGGATGGGATGGGGTGGGATGGGTTGGGATGGGATGGGATGGGATGGGATGGGATGGGATGGGATGGGATGGGATGGGATGGGATGGGATTTCGCCCCATTCAGGAGGCTCCTGCAGAGCTGCACGCGTGAGGACCCCCGGAGGTTCCCCAAGGACAGCACAGTCCATTGTCCCCTGCCCCGGGGAGGACCCATGTTCCCAGTGCCTGCCAGCACAAGCTGCCCTTGCCTGGCTAGCTCGGGACTCGCATTTGTTAAACCTGAACAATTCAGATACAAAGAGCCTGGTGAGGTCTGACTCAGGCACAGTATATACAGGAACCAAAATCAATTAAACATTCTAGAATTTTTAATTTTAGACAGCAGCTCATCCTGCACTAATTAGTGCAAATGAAGGGGAGGAGGGGATAGAGGAGGGAGAGAGCAGAGTTTAAACACTACAGTGACAGATGCATTTTATAGGTTTTAATGATTCATTCTGAGTTACAATCATCCTTTCAAATACTTATTACCAGCCACTATTCAGAGGAATGTCTGTTTTCGGGGTTATACTCACGATAGGTCAGATCCAAAACTACTGAAGATAATAGAAAAACATAAATGCCTTTGATGAGGGATGTAATTGACATGCTGAGAAATAAATCTAATTAAATTCCCAGTTGTATGGGTACGTATATGCAAATGCAGATGTAGAAAACATTCTGTAAGGTGAGCACGGTGTCATTTTGAACCTAGCTGTTTTCTCTGATCATTGATGAGGCATTGGCTAACTTCCTGCTTAGAATCAAGCAGGATTTCCAAATAGCAAATCATGATCCTGGCTGTCCAGTCCTCTCAGAGCGATGTTCCTGCAACCAGTGTAGCTGAGGCTGATGAACATCCATCTTGTGCAGACTGTGACCCTTTTATACTTCATACTGACTTTTTAGACATGAACTCAGCTAAAATCTTTAAACTAGTTTTGAAGATTTCAACCATATCAGAGCTATCTACTAAGTTTCTTAACTCTGTTTCACGAGGTTCTTGTAGACACTAGCAAAACACTCTTTAAGGCAAAAAGAAAAACCAGAGATTTCAGAGCAGAAATTCAGATCTTCAGTCCTGCTGAGTTATCACCTTACTTTCTCCACCTTTCTAGTAGTCTGTAGGATTGTTGCATATTGCACTCAAAAGACCATGATCAAGCCTAGTTATACAAATTACAGCACAGGTGAAGTCTTACACCGTGGGTATCTCAATCACTGCTAGAGCTGTGTATCAGGGTACTTAAAAAAAAAAAAAAAAAAAAAAAAAAAAAAAGATGATAATTTAGCCAGCACTTCAGTGTAAGTGACACAAATTTAGCCTCTTTCATTCCATTCTTTATTAATAGGCATTCTCAGATGGGATCAGACCCCAAATCCACTTAGTCCAGCTTGCTGTCTCTGAGGACAGTGAGCAATAGATGAACGGGAGACTGAGTGAGAGCTGGAGGTCACGGGGATAATGTGTCACCACATAACTCTCCTTGTGATTTCCAATAACCAGGCAAAGACTAAAGCCAGCCAAGACACGCTGCAATTCTACGGCTGCAAACCATCACACCACAAAGTGAGCATCCTTCCAACGTGCAAATTTCACATCCGGAGCCTGTCTTGTTTTCTAGGTGGCAGCTGGACCCAAAACAACCTTTGGCAAATGCAACACAACGTACATAAGCTGGTCTTTCCTCCAATTTCATCTGCAGTGATAATTAATGAATCTGACAAGCACCAGACGCTCTCTCTTTGCATCGTCTTTGAATGATTTGCCACACAGAGGGTACATCACTGCCTGAACACCTTGCCTACCACCATGGTGAATATTTATACAGATTTGTCACCATGAGCTAGCGTGATTTTGCAGTAATCATTAATCTGCTATCTAGTGTTTAATTGCTCTTATCTGCTGCTGCAGAGAAAAAAGAGCAGTTCATTAGGCAGAAGCAGTTCACTGGCAATGCATCTCCTCTAACCCTGGCCTGGGGCCGGAGGGTGTCAGACCCCACACCCTCCCTTCTGTGGCTGCAGGGATCCATGGTCTGCGGATCACTCCTGCTGGAAATCCAGTGGATTCTGGGCTCCTCTGGATGCTGCCCCCTGCGATGGGGCTGCTGCTGTGCTGGCCCGCTGCCTGCATGCTGCAGCAGTGCCACCTCTCCTGTGGCAGTGGGGTGCGGGGGAAGTACAGCACTGACCACACACCTCTCCAGCACTCTTGCCAAGCAATTGGCAGTCAGGCAGCAGAAGGCTTCAGCCAAGTCTTGCCTCAGCCCAAACCTGCCCAGCCTTGTCCCACCCTCCCCTTTTCTCCCTGGGCCCCCAGCCCAGCAGCCCTCACTGCCCAGGTCAAGGTGTGGCTGGAAGCTTTTCCCCACAGCCTTGCCATGCATCACCCCTACACGTGCTTAACCTGAGGACCTGACTTTTGTCAAAAAACACAACATGAGGGGCTAGTTAATTTGATTGGCTACCAGCTCTTGTTCTTCATGCTAAGAGCGTGAAGTATGTGCCTGCCAAAAATAACAATACCATATACACAGATACAACTTAGCCATCAGATAGGAAAAACCCAGCAGCTTCCCGGTGAGAGATGTGAATACAGCCCTTCTGAAACAGAAGGAGCAGAGAAATGTAATATCTACATAACTGGGTTTTCTCTGCTGTGTGCTCCAAATGACACCTTTTGCTCAGAGGCCCTTAGGCACAAATCAGGGTAGCTGGGATGTGTAAAATAATATGTTTAGTTTTGGGGTAATAATATGTCTTTCAAATGAGAATGGCCTATTGCTGCAAGCTTCAAAGAAGCAGTCAGTGCACTTTTTAAAGCCCAAATAGGCATTTTATGATGCAAAGGATAAATCTGTCAGTAAAGATACTCGTAAGTCAAGTAAATACAGCTGTTCTCTTACATGAAGAGCTAGATATTAGTACTGTGGGGAAAATTCTGCCCTCTCTTAAAAGGGAGCAGAGAAAAAGGGAAAAACAGAAAGGGAAAAAAGGTGAAGTGATTTTCTACACCCTGCAGCAGCAAGCTGCAATCAGGTACACCTTGACCGGGGGCAGGCTCCAGCACCGTTACTGTCAGTGCAAGTGGTGTGTGTGGTGGGGGAGGAGGACGTGCCCCTGAAAACAGTCTGTTTGCTCCATCTGAGCATCACCTGGTCCTTCAGTGCAGCTCCTTTGGGAGCAGCAAATTCCTCAGATCTGTGGCAAACAGGGAAATGCTGGTGTGGCCTAGGAGTCATGTGGATGTCGCGTGACATGTAGGAGATGTTGACGTCCAGAAAGGCAGAGCAGTAATGTGGGGACAGAAAGGGAAACCAGTAGCAGCAATTTAACACTGGCATAGTTAAGCAATATTTGGAGAGTAGGCAAGAAGGCACAACTATTTGGCCTCAAACTTTTTTGGTGCTCCTCTTGACAGGTAGAGAAATTATGGTGAGTAAAATGAAAAAGTTCATGGGTCAAGATAAAGACAGGGAGATCACATACCATTTACCATCATGGGTGAAACAAATTTGGGGAAAATAAATTTAACTTATTACTAATTAAAAATAGAGTTGGACGGTGAGAAGCAACAACAACAAATACACAACCAAACAACCAAAATCCACATTTCCTACCACCCCCTGCCCGAGCAGGGACAGGCCTGGGGCTGTGCCAGCGCCCCCCTGCTCCTCCCTGCCGCTCCTTGCCCTGCTCCCCAACAGGCCTGCCCGGGCTGCAGGGGAATCTCTGGGCCTGGAGCCCCTCCTGCCCTCCTCCTGCCCTGCCCCAGTTGACAACTGCGCCCCCACAGCAGCACTGGCGGCACTGAGGGGTTTCGCTGTGCTCTGCAGTGGGGCCTGGAGTTGGCTGGCACCGGCATGGGGCAGTCCCGGCCTCTCCTCGCATAGGTCCCACGAGGACATGTACAGAGTGAGGCTGCTATTCATCTGTCCAGCACAGCCCAATCTTAAGTTCTGTCCCTACATTAGAGACACAACTGCATACACAAAATTTCATTTTTCTATAGAAGTGAAGGCCTAATGACGCACCTAAGTTAAACTCTGGCACTTTACTGAAATCACAGAATCACTACGGTTGGAAAAGATCATCTGGTCCAACCATCACCCTACTACCAATGTCACCCACTGAACCATGTCCCTAAGCGCTAGGTCCCACTTTTCCTTGAACACCTGCAGGGATGGTGACTCCTACACCTCCCTGGGCAACCCGTCCCAATGCCTGACTGCTCTTTCTGAGCAGAAATGTTTCCTCATTTCCAACCTAAACTTCCCCTGGTGCAACTTGAGGCCCTTCCCTCTAGTCCTATTGCTAGTTACCTGTAAGAAGAGGCCGACCCCCAGCTCCTCACACCTTCCTTTCAGGTAGTTGCAGAGAGCAATGAGGCCTCCCCTGAGCCTCCTCTTCTGCAGACCAAACACCCCCAGTTCCCTCAGCCACTCCTCACAGGACTTGTGTCCCAGGCCCTTCACCAACTTTGTAGCCCTTCTCTGGACACATTCCAGGGCCTCAATGACCTTCTTGTGAAGGTCCAGTGAGGGGCCCAGAACTGAACAAAATACTCAAAACAAATGCTTGAAGGAGCAGAGTTGGGATTGTTTCTTCTGCATCAGGCCTAACCTGCTTAATCTTTTAAAAATGCCCAGAATGTGAATGCCCTCCCAGCCTCCCCTCAGTGCACTCCCATCAGACGAAGAAGCATTCCCTGCAGCTCCCTGTGCACATGCCAGCCCTTTGAATGTTGCCAGGAGGCTTTCATGGAAAATGCTACCGTCTCCAGGACAGCACATAAGGGATTTAGGTTGGATCGCAAAGGAATGATAAAGCGTATCATTGTGATTACAGAAATAGGCTTATCCTGCGGGTTTTCCCTTCATAAAGCAAGCTGCCAAAGGAGCAGTGCTCTCGCAAAGAGTGCAGCAGGAGCGGTGGCTCCCCGGCCAGGCCTGCTCCGCCATGGCACGGTGCCTGCAGCCTCACTGCAGCAGCCAGCGCTCAGCCCCATGGTGGCTACGTGGCCAGCGCTCCTGTGGGCAACTCTCCTGCCATCAGCTCCTGCTGTAACACCACCACATCCTGGTGTGGCTGCCTGCACAAGGGGAGCCGGGGTAATTGGGCCTGGATGCAGTGCTTCATTTGTAGAGGAGGTTCTGAGGAGGAAGGTTTTAGCACATGTTTGTTCAGGATTAGTCTGCCTGTAATTGAATGAGCTTCAGTGCTGCGGGGCTTGTTCCTCCAGAACAACTCCAGAATAATTAAATAACAAATAGGAGACCAAACAAAAAAGCTGTGGGATTATGTGAGCTTCAGATGTGTGCTGTCCCTGTACTTTTTTGCAGTCCCAATGCTGCGTAAAACAGTTTAGCAGCTGCTCAGCCAGCGCTAGCAGGCAGGTGAGGATGCTTTAAATCCCCACTTGTGAGTGGTGCTCCCAGTTGCTCTGGTGTGCTGACACTTCAAAAGCAAAAGATGAGATAATGACAACTCACTTCCATCAGGAAGCAATTCAGTTTGTGTGGTTTTGAATTGTGTCTGCAACAAAGAAACCACATCACAAAGCAGCTTTAAGCAGAACGAGCAATGGAAGAGCTAGAAAAATAACAAAACTCTATCTGATCCAGCGCAACTTTTCAGGCAAGCTTTTTTAGAGAGAAGCCCAGGTAACAAATTTTCATAATTTTGAAGTATCTTATAAATATTTACTGGTTACAATGCTTGCTAGCAAACAAATAGTAGATAAAGTCCCCAATTCCATCTTCTTCATTTGCTCAGTAGTCTTTCATTTGAACAAATTCCTACTGGGTTGTATTTCCTGTCCATAGCTTCCACCCAAAGATAATAATTTCTGAAGAGTTTCAGAAAAATCAGATAGTGTTTTTTTGAGTTATGGGAGGAAAGGGAAACAATATGCTTTTCCCATATGTTGTGATTGAAATGTTGCATTTGCATAAGTCAAAACCAGCTGTACCTATAAAATTTTTAACTTATGTTGATTTATTGCCCTTACTGAGGAAGGAAAAACAAAATACATCTCAAGACTCAGTGGATTTTGAGTTAGGATATGAATGGTTAGGTCTGGCATATGTGCACTGCAATATTTTCTAGCAGGGCTTACCCAAAGCTCTTGAAGAACATTTTAACTTGCAAAGCATGCACTGATCCAGTAGTCTTAGCTGAGGGTGACTGCATTAAAGGATACTGAGCATTAGTTTGCGCTCAGAAACAATATTACTGCTTATTGTTGTTTATTCTTCAGTAATGTTTAAATGTTCCACAATCATGTGGCTCCAAGTTGTGACGGTATCTTTACTTGAGTAGCATCAGTAATAGCCTCGTTGGTTTCAGTGGGACCACTGACAGTAAGATGCTACTCAAACTGACTCTGGCAGTGTGACCTCTCAAAAGCCCTGCCCCAAAGATCAAAACATATTAAAAGCAGATACAAGCAGAAACAGTGTGGAAATAAGGCAAGGAACAGAGACAGACAGAGAATGCAGGACAGTTGAATGACACACCATTTCCTGTACAAACACAGGAATTGTTTAAAAGCAGCTAACTAGTTTTCAAAATCTGTTTTAATTTTTAGGCTTGAGAACATCCTGGCTTCTCACAGAAAGAAGCATATTTTGCACTTAGATTTTTTTTTTTTTTTTTTTAATTTCAATTTGAGTCTTGATTGTTTGGTTTCCTCTCCTGTCTTCCATTTTTCATCTTAGATGCAGTAAGACGAACTCACACAGCATTGGTGTTCCCTTTTCCTCTCCATGTACTGTCAGAGGAGTCACCCTACAAGTAAGAGATGCTATCTTGCTCCTCTCTCCCTGTCATTGCAGTGAGATAGGAAAGGGAGCTATACTCCAGAGCAGCTGAAATCTGGTCATTGTGAAGTGAGACACAGAAATCTCCACGAGTTTTGATGGGATGGGTTAGCAAATGACAGAGGAGACTGAGTCACTCCACTCATCTCCGCTTGTAGAGTGCTTTGAGTTACTTTGGGAAACTCGCTCATTAGTGATTAGAATCTGCAACAAGGTAGTCGTTAGTTATCAGTAGGACAGTGGGATAATGCTGAAAGTAGGGGTTAAAGAACTGTATTTTTGCCAGCAGGAAGATTATACAATCAAAATCCCATCTTGCTTGAGAGATCTCAGAAAGGGAATAAGCCCATCACATAGCCATTAAAGAAAATATCAGATTAATGCTGAAACGAACTAAATGATACTGAGCTATAGCCACTGAAGTGTAGCACACATCCTTGCAGAGTGTTAGGCTTTGACACCTTGTTGCCTTCTTGCTCCCAGAACTTATTTTGCAAATAAAATCCTGGGGGGGGTCTAAGAAGTAATTGGGGTCTGCATGAGAAAGCTTGACTGCCCTCACTGCGGTGGTCAGGGTACTGAGGGCACACAGGATTGGTCCTGGGACTGCAGTTAGCGCAGCTCTATCTATTCAGCTTTCTGTTCCCCACCCCATGCTCTGCAGGTTTTACTTTTGCTGGCAAAAGTTGTTTTCTCAGTGTCAAAAAATGAGCCAAAGTCTACAGTGTAAAATGATTTCTTTCACCTCTCTCACCTTTCCATGGCAATTGGCAGGATTTGCAGGTTTCACTTTAGGTGTCAAGCTGCTTCCAGAGGCAACTCCCAGACTCTTAAAAATCAATGAACTAGATACAGTGAAAGCTCAGGAATTTCTTGCTTCATCATGTACTATACAGCATATAATGGTGTTCTAAAAGAAATAAAACAACATGTATATACATAAACCTACCCAGAATTACAGCATCTCTGTGTTTTGGAGTGCTGAATTTCTGGGGAACTTGATAACATGTCTGCCTGCGTTAAGGCCAGATCTTACTAGCATAGAAGTTATCAGCTAGGAGCTGTCCTCAACATTTAGCCTGTGCTTGAGTGGAAATGAGGGAATTTGCGAGTGTGATACCAGCATTAAAGTTCAGGAATTGCTTTGGTCAACACTGAATGTCATCTCACCTACATGTCCTGGAGAGTACTAGTCCGTTGCAGTAAACTGTGGAGTAGAACTGAACCTGTGGTGAGACCCAGTCAAAACAAAAACAAAAACAAAAACAAAACAAAACAAAACAAAACAAAACCCTCAGGTTAATTCCAAACCTGAACTTCTTAGTGCAAAAATGTAAACAAGCTCTACTCGTGCCTGTTCAGCAGCGCAGGGGCTCATGGAGATCCAAATCTTGGAGGAGTTGGGTTGGAGGTCGGTACAGGCAGCTGCTCTCCTGCCTAAAGTGTCCATACCCTGCTGAGGAAGGAACTGGTGGGTTTCCATCTACCTCTGTCATCTGACGTACTGGGAAGGGACAGGTAATAAGAAAACAAGTGACTTAAAGGAAAAAAAACAAACAACAAACAAACAAAAAACCCAAAAACAAAACAAACAAAAATACCCCAACTATCAGACAGGAAGATGTTTACTCATTTGGCTAGAAAAGAAAATCTGAGCTACCTGTTCAAGCATTTCAAGAAAATCTGTTTTCCTCTGTTGGCAGAGTAGTGAACCACCATTTATTTACATAAGGGAAGTAGCACCTTACAGTAAATGGATGGAAGTGGAGACTAATTTGAAAGTGTCATTTTGTGAAAGATACCAGTAACATATGTGACACATTCTAGTTTTTGACCATCTGGCAATGGTAAGGGCTAAAGTAATGTATAACCTCGAGAGACCCCATTTGTAGCAGGAACTGCTTTAGACTTCAAATTTTTAATGGAGTGAGACCTCAAATCAATGCCGCCCTAATAATGCAGAATGGATTTGGGCCAGGACACAGCGCTGTTTATACTGGCTTTCTCGGAGAGGCCAGAATTACAAATAGAGAGACTAAATCTTTTTCTCCTAAATTGAAAAAGATCTGTTAATAATTATTGTGCACCAAGAGAAAAATCCAGACCTCTCTGGAGACAAAAAAACAGGCAAATACAACCAGGAGGTCATTAGCTTAAGCTTTGCAATTGCTATCCAAAGGGTCTCTTTTTCAATCCTACCAGGAATTTCTTTACAGCAGTTCAGCTATTCCAAAAGAGGTCTGCTCAGATATTGCAAGGCAGACTAATACACAAAGACATGGGGAAGAAGACAGGAAATCTAGCAGCCAATCTTAGTGTGAGTCCGATGACAAGTGTCTAAGGAACAATGTGGGTAGGTGACCAGCCTAGGAGTGGGGAAGTGGTCTGGGATGAAGAGAGCTCAAATGAGTTTCTACTGCTGGGGCAAGTGTACGACCAAGCCTGCCTTAGTTTCCCCTTCGCAAAACAGGGGTAATGACAGTGACCTTGTGAAGTCTTTCCCCTGATCCCAACACACACCACAGATGGGAAGAGCTTACACAGGGCAAGTGCTGCTATTTCGGGATGAGGGAAGTGAGGCACTGAGCAGCTGAGTGACTTATCTGCAGGCACACAGAGAGTCAACGGCAGCTCCAGGAATAGCACACGGGTCTCTCGGCTCAACAGGAACAGATAATGCTTAATAAAGAATTTAACACAACAATTAAGGGCACACTTCCTCCACCTTTACATTAAACAAGGAATTCCACTGTCTTCTCTGGAGGTGAATACTATTCAAAGTGAATCAGGGGTGCAGACCTGGGACTGGGAGAACTACTTTGGACAATCAGCTTCACTTGAAGTGTTTTAGCAAGCAAAAACCAAAGTCAGTGCTGAGGATTAAGATTTGAAAGCACGTGCTGACATACTGAGGTCACTGGAAATTTTGTCTGTGAGGAAATCTACTGTATAATTAAATTTGCAGTTTCCTTAGTGGGACCGTCATTTCCTTCCATGAACAAAAAGATAAATTTCTTAGATATTCTGTCATGGAGTCTTCTAATGTAACGAGGCTTGACAGACTGAATAAGTAACTCCACAGCTTTTAAGAATAATCTTTTTGATAGCAGCGATTCCCTGAGATGATAACCTTCCTAAAGACAACTAAAGAGTCTACCAATGAGCTGAGAAGCATGGTTTTGCCAGCCACAGAGGAATTGCAGTCGTGACCTTGTCCAGCCTCTCTGACAGGATTTTGGCAATGACTGCAGGAACTGGAGGCTCGGGAGGAAACACAAACTTCCTGGTTGAAGTGCCAGTTGATAAGCAATTCAGCTGGAGTCCCTGGACCAAGCTGGAGGGGATGTGGATGGCAGCAGTACATTCAGATAAGAAGAGAGTAGTGGTATTGTCACAAAGGTGTCCTTTATCTGAGGCAGGTGGAGAAGAAGAGGTCTTTCAGGAAGACCTCTTCTGAAATACGGCTTGTCTGTTACAAAATACCTGTAAATCACTTTAGTCTTTCTGTGATGCAAGTCAGCCAAGAACTTTTAAAAAATCAACCAATTAGCAGGTTAGAAGATATCAAAGACTTCTCTCTGATTGCTTCCTCTAACAGATCCCATTTGTAGCTGCCGTTTATATGGACGGGGCTGCTGCCCTCCAAGTACTTACAGCTGAAAGTACTTACAGCTTTTTTTTTCTTTTTTTTTCTTTTTTTCAATTTATAAATTAGAATGGCCAGATGAGCCCTGGATCCATGAGGGCATGCAGTTATTCACAGAAACAGTCCCATTTGTGTCCTTGGGTAAGAAGGTTTAGTAGCCTAGGAATTATAACCGAATTCAAACCTGCATGCAATCTCCACCAATTTCATCACAGTCCTGATTCAACAACAGCACACAAACCATCTTTATCAAGGAGTGTAGAGTTATGGAGTTACAAAGATACAGGTGGGAGGTTTGCACCATGGCGGCTTTCAACAGCTGTTCACGGTGGCAGAGAGAAGCAGACTGCTCCGTCCTCACCCCCTCTGCCTCTCCCCTCCCTGGCTCAAAGGTCACCCCAAGAAGCAAAGCAAATCACTCTGTATATCCAGGTTCCTCCACATCTGAGGCAGCTCGTAAAAAATATTTTTTTGGAAGCACAAACTAGAAGTATCTATACAGAAACAAGCTTTAAAAAAATGCCCAGTTACGCCAGGTACTAAACCAGATTAAAACGTTCTTTAGCTATGCTCAGAGGAGCCTCCTAGTCTGTGCTGCCCCCTGATGTTGAGAGAGGCAATTCATGCTCTTTGGGGGCATTTAAATGTATGTTTGGCAGAAAATGACCCTCAGTACTGGAGCACTAGCGCGACTTGCCAAGTTTGAATGCTGTGCTGTAGCTGGGAACCACCCTGCCGTACCTCACCCCTACAAGACTAGGCTGGTCCTCTGCTCACTACAGCCAATCTTTTGGGGTGGGATCAAGCTCTAGTTGTTAAATATCCAATCACTTATGGTTTAGTGAGCCAGGAGCCATGCAGGAATGGGTCATTTTTGCCTACCACGTCTCTCTTAGTCTGCCTATCCTAAAGCAGGGTCTCCTGCATCATGGTTCTTCTCCCTTTAGTGCAAAATCAATCCTAAATTGGCCTGCACTGAACTCTGGTTATGTGACAGGTGAACACAGGCAGAGCTGTAAACCCGTGTCAGAAATGCTCAGTACTGCAGCTGAGAATAGACTTTCAGAAGAGTGGATATCCAGCCTCACAGCAGGCATTAGGGTCTCTGGATCCAGTTAACGTTAAATGCAGTCCAGCCCCAAATATGTTTTAAAAGCTGGGCCTGCAGTCTTATGGAGCTGCCTGCATAAAGCAGCCAAATCTTGAGAAAATGGGGCATCCTCTGCGGGAACCAGGCTTGTCTGAATGTCTGAACAGGTGCCACATGTATGATAAACACTTCCAAAGCCAGTTTTTCCCTTTTTACATCTGTTTGGTAGCTTATACGAAATAAACCATTTTTTTTCCTGCTAATTGAGTTCATGTAACAAATTTAGTTAAAATGGAATTCTTCTAGGGAAACAGATGAACTTACCCACAAGATCTATATAGCTGAGTCCCAGGAGAAAATACTTTGTTACATCTGAATACTGTTTTCTGACAGGCTGCCGTGGCGCATTCTGCTGGCAGGGGTCCCTCCATAAATCACATACTACTGAGTGTAAAAAAATGAGTATTTGGTATGTTACCATGAGATTCCTTGGCAAATCTATGTGTGAGAACTACTTCATGTGCCTTGGCAGCTATCTATTGATAAGGAATGAAAGATAAATTCACAATTAGGACCGTTAGGAATGTGAGAGAGACAAATGGTTCTCTGATTACTGTTAAGCTACTTGGGGATAGAGAAAAAAATTGTCAGCAAATTTCGGTGAGCCAGAAATGTATTCCAAGAGAATCTGAAACATATCTGTAACCTCATCCTGCCAGAGGGTGAAGGATTTGGATTTAAGCCCCAATCCAGCAAAACACATCAGCGTGAATATGAACTTAAAGCATACAGCAACTTCAGGGCCATGGAAAGAGGTACAAAGCATAGAAAAGGGAAACCACGAGATCCTTTTTGCCATTTGTCCATAGCTGGAGAGCAGGAAATATGGTCATCAAACAGAAAGCAACATAGTTCTGACAGCTACCAGCAAATCTGGTCACTCGACACATAATGAGACTTTTGGGCCTTATAGCAGTAAAACATTATACAATACAGAACACTGCTTTATTTTGAAGAAAATTCCTTTTTTTGTGTGTGTGTGTGTGTGTGTGTGGACAGTGTACTCGTGGCATTGCTGGCCTGCAGACCACCATGCCTGTAAGTATCAAGCCATTCTGACCTAAATCGTAACTCAAAATGGATTTTGAGGAAACCCTTTCTGCAGTCACTGCCTTTCCATGTCTCAGATGGAGGCAGAAGGCAGTATTAGAAGGAGTGGTACAATAATCCTGCTTTTGTACTCATAGTAGGAACAAATTTCAGTGCGTGACCTTCACGTGTGACAGTCCACACAGCTGGATAGCTGCAGTAAGCCTTTTTGTCTAACTTCATTTTGAGTCAGTACCATCACTCCCATTAAGGATCTTCATTGTAGTTAGGAATGAATAATCTGCTGTTATCGTACCACAAAACTAAGCGCGTGCCATGGTACGCCAGATGTTAATGGCATTGTTGTATGGGAATATATGGGAGCATAATGGCACCTCCCTGGCTCTGCCAGCAGTTGGCAGTCCATATGGTGGTGGCACACACCCCATACTGATGGATGTTCAGCAGATGCTCTTCAAGAGCTAAATAATGCAAACAGAGGCTGGTGAGATCGATATACAGCCCTCATAGTTCAGGCACTGTTCACAGCCAACAAATGCAGTAAGTTGAGGGGGAAGGGACAGCTTAAAAAAAAAAAAGTCTTAAAGAAAAGACCCAAAAAAGCTTTTGGTATTTTAAATAAGCAGTTACAGGCACTGCTGAAGAGAGTTACATTTTGTTACAAAGTGTCTGCACTTTTATTAAATATATGTACAAATATTCGGGAGCAATTTCTTTTTAAAAATTAATTCTTAACCTTCAGAAATCTTTATTTTTCTACCTCTATCTGAGATTGTCTTCAAGACATCACTCTGTGTGCATATGTATGCTTATGTGTCCACAAAGTGCTTTTTCTCTTGTCTGAAATCATTGGGTCCCTTGGGACTAGGACCTTCAACTTGTGTGAATGTAATTCCTCAGCTTCTCTGCACTGCTCATGCAGTTACATAAAACTACCAGAATCTGTATCTTCCTTGGAAAATCTTAGACTATTTTTATTGTTGTGGTTAAAGAAAAATGACCTCTCTGCTCATATCAATATTTTAGCGCATCTTCAGTGGCTGAAATTAGGTCAGGCACAGCAAAACTGCTGGTAGTTGAGTGAAATAAAGATCAGTAAGGTTACCTGAGACATAGACAGCACAGCCAGCAGCAATCATAATATTAGCACAATATGCATCAAAATCCACTTATATGTAGGAGTTGCAAGGAATGGAAACAAATACCAAAGCCCACACAGAAGACATAATTTATGATTCATGGGATGAGACAGGAATGCAATTTTCAGAAGAACACCACTGAAAACAAAACAATCTAAAGGAAAATGCATTAAGTATCAGTCCATTGGAAGGCAAAAGGCATATGAGCTGCCAGCATCGCCCCGTACCTCCTCCATTTTGATATAGCAAGCAGCCACAGGGAAATAAAAGTTAGAACTTAATATCCAAGGTCGTTAGTGTTCTCAATAACAGATTATCCTTGAAAACATGTTAAAGAAGGAAATTGTTTTAAATATAAAATTAGAATAAGCCGAAATTAGCCCATAAACTTGAAATTAAAAAAAAAAAAATCTTCTATGCATTGCTAACATTTGTTAAAAAGAGCAAAAACTGTAAGGGGTTTAATGCTTAATGTGAATTAACTCAGCCATGTATATTACATAGCCAAAGCCAGAGAAATGGCCATCTAAATTGATTCTGGAACTGGTAGGCCTGCAGCAGATTTGCAAATGATAATGCGTATATTAATAGATACTTTCACTAATTTCACTAATGACTAATTTTAATGAGAAATTTGGCTTTCTAGATGAACAGAAACATTCCCATTCCATCACTTGTACACGTGCCAAGAATTCCACATCCCAGGACAAAGGCTGAACCAGCCACAACACAGACTCGTCCCTCGAAACCCACGGCCACTGCTGCCAACAGGGTCACTCCGCACCCCTGGGGAGCTGCAGCGGAGTGATGTCTTGCAAAATGATGCTTGGTTCCAGAAAACAGATTCCTTGCAGCTTTAAGAAACAGGTAGCTAATGACATCTGTTCATGGAGTTGCTGGGAAAGCAGACACATACTGAATTAGCTGACAGACTGAATACAGACTCCTCAAAAAGCTGCAGAAAGCAGCCCCCGAGCTGCATGCACAAACCAGGTGCTTGTGCAGTCCTGCGCCCTGCTCCTTGCATGAGGCTGGGATACTGCTTGCAGATGGGCTCTGAGCTGCCCCAGGGGAAAGGCAGCCAGCAGCGCAGTGCGGCTATGTCCGATTTATGAAGCAGGCACAGTAAGGGATTGTCTGTGCCACAGAAAAGCTCCTCAGTCTGCATCCTCCCACCATGCAACTCCATCAGCCAAGACTGGCCCATGTTTGCAGTCCAACAAGTGACACAAGGACCTGGAAAACTCTGATAAACTCCCTGTGTCAGGGTCCAGAGGAAAGCCACCCAAAAAGAGCAGCCTGGTGCACTGGAGAACAGTGATACTGCATGCAGCATCTGTATTCCTACAAGGCATTGTTAAAGAAATAGAAACAAAAATTATACTTCCAGACTGTCCAATTGTCATTGCCAGTTACTGCACAACCACACAAATTCCCTGACTGATGTCCTGCTCTACCATTTTAGTCTTGTCTTCTACCACCTCAAAGATTCAATGTAAACCCTATGTCTGAATGAATGGAGAAATTATTTCAGCTGTGGTATTAACTCTGGGATCTTAAAGCTTCCTTTTTTTTTTTTTTTTCCTTTTCTTTTCTTTTCTTTTTTTTTTTTTTTTTTTTTTTTTTCCTTCTAAATTTGCTTTATCTTGCAACTGAAATAACTTTAGAGTGCACACATGCAGAGGCTCGTTATCTCTGCCTTCAAAAGACTCCAGGAGTTCCTCAGACCCATTCAAAACCTCTTCCCCTTTCAAGTGCCATCAAACATTATTCGCTAACTGTAGCATGAACATCCAGACACAGTGGCTGTGTCTGATCTTTCTGGGCACCAAACTGTTCCTTCCTTCCTTCCTTCCTTTCTTTATATATATATATATATGTATTTTTAAATCTCTGCTTTCACATTTCCTTCTAACTAGGATGCTTTTTTGGCCAGCATAATTTTGTTTGTATTTGCATAATTGTGCTTTCGTCGACATTCACTAAACCATCCTTGAAAACTTCCAGCTTTTATTACATCGGTGTGACCAGTCAGAAATGCTGAACTGCTACAAACTTTGGAAAAACAACAACAGCTGCCGACTGAGGCTGGAAGGGACTGCGGGAGGTTTTCCAATCCAACCTCCTGCTCAGAGCAGGGACAACAAGGAGTCCATGCCTATGGATGCCTTATTCCACGTGCACTGAGGAAAGGTTCAGATTATGAACATCTAGGAAACAGCTACCACATCTGAGATAACTTGTCCCTCACACTGAAATGCAGTATTTATCTCTTCTATGAAAAGGGTTCTCTTAACCAGCCCTTTTCTCTTAACCAGCCCTTCACCCAAGAATCGGGCAGCACGCCGTCCCTCTTTAGTCAATGGATGAAAACTTATACAGAATGTTAGGTAGAAGGTGGTGGATATTTCCTAACAGCTTTTTTCTCACATTCTACCCATGCAAAACTTTTTCTTTTTTTCTGCCCAGACATATATCAGCATTTCTGTTTCACATCTGAGATCATATACAATTCCTCAAAGTATTTGGACTCCAGCATTGCCTTACAGATAGCCCAAACCATGCCATTTACATTTCCATTTGTGATTGAATTTGTCATAGCCCTAAAGTTTGATCTGTAAAATGCTTTACTGGAGCCAGCTACTCTCCAGCCTTTCACATAAACACAGATCATGGTACAAGCACTCAGCAAATGGGAAGACAGAATTCAGAGAAATGGTGGGGTCTCCCCTCTTCATTCTTCCCACATCCCTCCCAAGGAGCATTCCCGTAACTATTAGCCATAATCCTATAAATCAGCGATGAATTTGGTTGTGACAGCTGTGCCATCTTGTTTTATATATTACCCTGAAACACTTTCTGCTAATTTCAGTTTTATGAAAAAATCAAAGTCTTTACAGGCTTCATATACTGACCTAGTGACTTGTATGTCTCTGCTTTTTGTTAGACTGTGTTCTTGCTTTCCTCCTTTCCTGTGAAATAGGTAACTAAATTTCCTTTAAGAGGAAGAGACATTAAGTCCAAACACCACAGAGCAGTTTCCATGCACAAGCAAAGGATTAAAGTTTCCCTCTAACGGCCTTCACTAGATCGGGGTGCTCTTGGTCCCAGGGAACCATCCTGCTTCTCTCTGAAGCTGCAGCCCCTACCACAGCTGGTGACCCCATGGGAAGGGGTCTTCTGCCTTCTTCACAGCCATTAGACATGAAGCTAAATTGAAGCTGTCAGAGAGAGGACTATGCTGAACTGCTTACGGATGCTAATATTAAGCTCTAGACTCATAACCTTCAAAGCTGTGATGGTTGTGAACAAATGGAGAAGGTGATAGTTGTCTAACTGTATGCAAAGACAAATGGCATTAGGAATTTCTTCTGCTGGCATGGTTACTAAAAACACAACACACCAAAAGAGTCCTAAATAGCTCATTTAGGAGACCATTTGAACTTGTTTAGTTCTAAGGATGCTCTTAAAATCATCCCTGGTAAACAAAAATTCACCCACCACCAACAAAAAAAACACCACAACAACTTTGTGGAGTAGCTTAAGGTTAGCTGGGGCCTTCTGCAAATACAACTATCACATGCAAGCACACCGCTGTGTGTAAATCCAAAGGCACATGACACTCGCCTCTTATATGCGTGTGGGTTTAGGTGTCATCAGCTCTGGATATTTCTCAAGGAAAATATTCCAGAGTTCCTGTAATTAATGCTGTTACCACTGCTGAAGCAGCAGATGATGTACAGAAGCCAACTCTGAATGCTGCCTGGAAGACAGCATCTAGTACAAGGGTGTTGTAGAGTGTCCAACATAACTGAGAAACCATATTTTGACCAAACACACCAGTTTTAACACAAGACTGTTTTTATGCAGGAAGAGAACTTTACTATGCAGAACAGACAGGCTCTTCTTTTCCAGTCAGGCATAAGAGATCTACACCTGCAAGGAGTTCTGTTTACTACATTCAAAAGGGTGAAGGACAGACTTGTCATTTCTTGGACTCTTCTTTTTGTGTTTTAAACCCAAGACTTAAGCTGAGACTACTAGAGCATCCACTTGCTCTTACAAATGCTGCATTGCAGATCTTCTTTGCTCTGCAGGTCACGACACTGAAATGGTGCCAGAATCTTTTGTATAGAAGCTTGGGGCAGAAAGCCCAGGTTTCATCTCACACTGCCTTACTTGGCGTCCCAGTGGCAACAGCACAGTGATGACATGAAACTGAGTTTAGCAGCAAATCTTGGTCTCTACCAGTGTCCCCCAGATTGGAGTTAGGTTGCTAGATATGACACTCAAGAACTTAGAACAGGTCACAGAAAACAGCAAGTATGAAAGTGAAGCATATGAAGTAAAATCTCTTCAAAAAAATTTTTTTTTCAAATTTCATTACGAGAGATGCCAAGACACTAACTTTGAGCAAATGGCTGAATGTAACAAGATTTTGGAAATCTGAACCAAAAAATTAAAGAGGACACTAGAAAACATAATACCAACATAAGCTGAGACGTTCCCAACCTAGCTGATCGATAACTTGAAAATGATACAAAGACAACTGGCAATAGATCAGCAGTAGACTTTTCCCTTAAGCACCATGATAGAAATTTAATCATAGATACAGCACCTTTCTAGATACCAATGCAAGCAATTTCTGAAAAGATGAAAGATATTTCTAATAAACAGCTGGCAGAGTAAATATTGAAAAGTAGAAAGGAAAACAAGCACACAATAGATGCAAGTTTACACGAGAAAGTTCAAGTCATGCTGGTTCCTGCTGCTGCATAGTAGAGTGAAGGAGATTAAGGTAAGGGTAACTCTTTATGGGACTAGTGCCAGAGTCAAAGGTACATAATATAAAAGAGTATATTGGGTAAAGGACACCACAGACTCTGCACTCTGATGCAGTTAGAATCAGAACCTGTGAACAATGGAAATGTACAGAAAAACAGCTATAACAAACACAGTGGATGAGATCAGAAGAGATGCTATTGCTGGAAGATCTGACAGTATCGGATGGATGCCAAACCTCCCTCTAAAACAATCTATAACAGGAAACCAAGCAGGGTGCAGGTAGCCCCGGAGAGACTAGCAGACTTCTGTTCAATGAATTCTGTTACCCAGATGTTCCTTTGTAGTTCTCAAAAACCTTTAAGGCTCCTGGTCAGTAAAGAAGTTTGGAAAAGATTCAAACTTCAGCTCTGCAGTGTCAGCATATATTCCTGTCTCTGCTAACGAAAGCACAGCGTTAGCAAAAAAGCAGGTCTGTAAAACAATGCCATGAAATTCCTCTTTCATTCTTGTTGTAGGATTTCCAGATCAAGCAATTAATCCCCCTCAAACCTTTCTCTGGTAAGTGCCCCTTACTGGTGCCAATGGAGATTACCCAGCTGCCTGGGAGCTGTTGCATGCAACACCAAAGACCCAAAGCTTGAATTCATGTGAAAGGTACAGAAACTTTCAAACAAGAAATACCCCCAAGAGGGGTGAAGTGGAGACAAGGACTGATGAAAAGGAGCCCTCAGTTCTGGGAAGACCTTAAACCCCAGACTTGTCTTTACAGCTGTCTGAATCAATGGGATACAACATTTACACCAAGGTCCATATATAACATTCCGTTCTGGCATTACGTGAAGAGTAACTGTCAGGCCACAGATGCTGCAAGTTCACATCACAGTGAAACTTCATGTGTTCACATGCGTGTAGCAAGAAACAAATAAAAAGAACCAGTTAGCAGTGATGTACTGCCTGCTCAGGAAATCACAAGCCCCAAGCGCCTTAAAAATGTGCTATTTTGGTTGGTGATCAAACTGAATTATAGGTAAACGTAACAGGCCTAAAAAGAATTAGGGAACACTCAGACACAGGCAGAAAAGTCATCTCAGAGAGGAAAAGTTAGAGAAAGATGCATAATATGATGGGAAGAAAATGCTGCAGTGTTTGGAGACCTGAAGCATAATCCACCCTCCCTTCCTACACATCCTTTTGTTACAATAACAGTGCACTGCAAGTCTTCCCAACAGATACAGGAAGAGTCTTCTGGATGTTTTTTTGGTCTTCTCTAATCTTAATCTTAACCTTGGAGATGTAAAATAGAGTATTTACCAACATATAGTTATCTCACAACTGCAGTACCTCGTGAGCAAATCAATATAACAGTTAAATGCATTTTTTTTGTATTACAATGCATATTTTGTATTACAACTAGTTAACAGGAAGCTTTTGAAAGAGGTAAAAGTATATCCAGAAATAAATGCAATGCTGAGATATTCAGCAGAAAGGGAAGAATAGATCAGACATGCAGGAACACAGCAGGTATCTGAAGTATGAGATTAATATTGGATCTATTATTCCCCACTCCCTTTGCATATCTCACATAGCAGAGGAACACATCCAAATAACAGATGGAGATTTCTTAATATTCAAAGTCCATCTGCATTTGTGTTTTATTTAGAATTTATATAAACTACCACAATCCCATTACACTGCAAGTCTTCGCAATTAGTAGCTTGCAAATGCATACAGGTCCTCACTCTACCAGTGTGCATGTGTGGTGTTGCTGGGGAGAAAACTTTTGGTTGACTTCCTTATGTTAGGAAAATTCAAACTGTTGTGACCTATGGAACTATAGTGCAAGAGCAAAGCAGAATTAAATGGCACTAATTTCTGGATCTCCCATTGCACAGAGCAAGTAGAGGGGGCCAAGAGGTTAGCGCGGTTTGGAGAGCTGGGAGTGCAACAAACAGAATTTCAACTGTCTTCACAAGAAGGACTGGTCAGCTGGGGTTTGGAGTTAATTTGGTTTCCACCCATTAAAATTATATGTTCCAAACATAAAAGTCATAAAACGCCTATAAAAGGGAGAGCACTTGCACACTGCATAACTCTGGAAATGGGGTTGGCTTGCGGGTGAGGTGCAGCAGGCACAAGGGCAGCACAGACATTCGTCTTTCTGGGGAGCATAGGGACTACTGGGTGTGCAGGCTCCCCCTAAACCAACTACTTTATGTTAGCAAAGCAATGCGTGAGATAGGACACAAAGAACACAACAAGCCAGGGTGCTTGCCCTTCTTCACCAAGGCTCACCCTGTGACCCCAAAGATCCGGTTGTGGGTTTGCATGCGCTAGAAGCGCTCTAAGGGCACACTAACTTCCGCGTCCTTAAAGAGCAGGCTGCTACAACATGCAAAGGGCTGTGTCTTCAGATGATGTAAATCTGCTCAGCTCATTGAGCTGCAGTAATTTACTGCAGCAGAGGGATGGACCAAAGGCATTTATTAAGGCTGCAGTGTATTTAAGAACAAGCATAGATCAATAGTCCAACAAATATTCATTTCACATCACTCCTTTTCAGAAGAGAGCTCGGGTGGATCCTTAAACATTTGTTTTCTAAAGTTTCAAGCAGAGACCAGTGAAAGCCAGTAGTTAACCCTGCTCTGAGGAGGCACTGGCAATGAGGAACAGGCAGGAAGCACACAAACCCCTAGTAGTTCTGGCTCACAGGTGGCTCCGAGGGCTAGGAGAGCAGGACTGACCCCTTGAATTGTCCTCTGGGAAGCCTTCTATTTCATCACAGAAAGGCCAGGCAGAGTGTCTGTAATCAATGAACAGTTTGATGTGTTGGTCTCAAACTAAAACAAGCTGAACTATGTTGTTTTAGAACTCAGTCCCTTTCTCTGGTTATTTTTCATCTTAACGGACATTCCTTCAGTGAGCGTTGTACTGGTACTGCTCTCTGCCTGGTTTTAACTAAGAGATACAAGCAATGTTACAAGGAAAATTATTCTCGTGAGATTTCAAACTTAATTATGCAAACCCAAGACAAAGTTAAGATTTTAATTAATTTTCCAAGTGCACTGACATTCTTAAACACAAGGTAACAAACCTGGCTTTGCGGGGAATGCAGGGCTTGCTGGGATGCCACAGCACACGCAGCCCACAGCTGAGCTGTCACCCCAGACCCTGGAACAACTCGTGGCAGCAATCTCTGTCAGCAGACTGACACCAGAAACTGCAAAACCCCAACACCTCTCTTAGAGAAAGAAAAAGAAAAAAAAGGAGCAATGTGCATTGGATGCTAAAACTCAGGGGTGGCACTGATGGCAATTTCTTGAAGTTACAGTAAAAAGTGTGAGCAACTATACGTCAGGCTATATTCCAAAATATGGAATGTTATTTGTCTCACAGGCTGGTTTTAAATTAATCTCCCCACCAGATCACTCTATTTTGCTGTATGCTGGTCTGTTCTCTCCATCCTTTTTGGAGTAGAGCTCTGGCAGCTCTCCTTAGAGCTCACAGCAGTGAAAAAAAAGCCAGAGGGCTTTAAATTTTTAAGTTGGTGTTTTGAAAATACTGCTGTATGTATTAGGCTTCTCCTGTTTTAGAGGCCCTTTCCTGGAGAGTCTTCCAACAGGAATATCATTTACATCAGCAAGGCTTTTTGGCAGTTTTTCTTTTTTTCCTTTTTATAACCATGTTGCAGTGAGACATCAGTTTAGGCAGCCAGCTCTGCAATAAAACTGACAACAGGTTTATTCTCCTGCTCCTCATGGGACCGATAGGAATTTTAGAAAAGAAAGCAGGAGGGAAGGAACAGAAACAACATGTGCCTATGATCTGCTTTGTCCCAGCATAGCGATTCTGCTCTTTTCATAGCAAGTCTCATTTAAAGACCCAACTTTTCTCTTGTATTTCATTAGATACTTTATTCATTTGGATAGTTCCACAGGGATGATGTATCTAGAGCTGAGGAATTAGGAGGTCCTGTTGACTTCAGTATTGTCAGGACTTTACCTCTGGGGTCACACTGGTCACTGCCTTGTTCTTGCCAACCCACATGAA
This sequence comes from Aythya marila, assembly GCF_965140915.1. Classification (NCBI taxonomy): domain Eukaryota; kingdom Metazoa; phylum Chordata; class Aves; order Anseriformes; family Anatidae; genus Aythya; species Aythya marila. The sequence goes on along the minus strand of NC_139056.1, from coordinate 4,110,457 downwards.
CCACTGGGAAACGTGATCCAGAAACGTACCCCAGGGCTCTTCTGCCAGAAGGAACCCCCACAAAAGCATTCAACAGTCAATGAAAAAAAAAAAAAAAAGACAAGCCCAAACCAGTCCTTTCAGTTCGTCATGGAAGATGCTTTAATCCAGTAAGGATGAAATCACTGAAACCTCACCCAGCTGTCGTGCCTTAGGTCACACACGTCCAGCCTCTGCTTCTGCCCCAGGAAGGGGCCCTGGGTCTGGGAGCACTGGGTTTTCCTGGATGGCCTTAGCTGCCCACGGGAAGCTGATCATCCCTCTCTCATCATCGGGTGAATGACTCAGACTCTCCTGAGTTTTGTTGTCATGCAATGATGGCCTGGGTTTCCACTCAAACCTATTTCATTCTCCAACTGATACCGGTGGAAAAAAAACAGTGAGCCCAATACCCCAAGAGCTGGAAGAGGAATGGACCATTTGGGAGCTCTCCTGGAGGTCTCCTGGTCACGCAGGGGGTTTGCTTCCATGCTGCCTGCAGCCAGGGGGCTGCATCCCCCTGATTAGCTGGCTCTGATGCAGACCAGCATGCTGCCATAGACATGCAGTAGAAATTCCACCTTGATTTAGTGGGTATGGTCCCAACAGCCTAAGATGTAATTAAATCTTTAAAAAAAATAAAAAATAAATCCATCCTTGCTACCTCACAGTTATCATCCCCAAACATTCATAGATGGAGTGTGTGTGTGTGTGAGGGTATGCACACACATTTATTTAGAGGAAAATCCTATATTATTGGTAGGAAAAAAATCAGGTTTGCTCGGGCTTGAAGATTTTCTCTTATGCAATTGCACTTATTCCAGTTGCTGACAGACGTTATGCCCAGATGGTGGCGCCTACAAATCACAGATCACTTCCCCGTAATTATTCAGTAATTCACTTCTGGTGGGTTACACACTGTGGGCTTTATGGTTTATTGCAGAGGAACACAGAACTCTCATTGCACTGCAGCCCCGCAACTATCAACCCCCCAGCATTGTAGCCCCTACCCTCCTTTCCCCACAAACCACTGACTGCATCATGTTGCTGTGTTATATCAGCTTTTACAACCATCTTCCATTTGGGAAAAAATAGTGCCAGAATAAGATATACATGTGTGTGTGTGTGTGTGTGTGTGTGTGTGCACGTGTGCGTATGTAAAAACAAACCACAAAGGTTTTAAACTAAAGATTCTGCATCCCATGGGAAATGCATAATTCAAGGTATTTGTAAATGTTTCGTCATGTGCTGAAAAGCTGAACTGGAACAAAATAAATAAAACCAAGAAATCAGACCTGAGAATCCCAATCTTTGATGGAAATCAAGCGAGTTTAGATGTGTTTGTGAGGGGATTGTAGCATTAGGATCTGCTCACTGAAAGCCTGTCCTGGTCAGGGATAGTCTCACAACCCCAATGAAGCTCTGAAAGTCTGTTGGTACAGGCCAGACAGGTACAGTGACTACTTCATATAGAGGGAATCCTCACTTTGGAGGGAAAAAGGAATTAAAGCTATTGAGAAAATAAGAGTATGGAGGGAGGCAAGATTAATTAATTCCAAGTGAATCACCAATGTTTCAGGGATTCGGAGCCTGCACACAGAATAAAAATAAAAAGTTTCAGACAATGTCTGAAAATTAGCTCAGTAAAGCACTCAAGTTTGGATGCTTATCTTGGATTGGTGTTTCCAGACACAGGGTCCTCTGTGAAGATTATCTCAAACAGATAGGGAGACTAGAGCTGCCAACATGCAAGAAATCGGTGAGAAAATCCTGTTTCCCGATATGAAAATGTTTTATATGAATTTTGTGATCATTTCTAATAGAGGTTCAAGTTTAACATACCTTTTCCTCTAAATGTATGTGTTCAGATACCTAAATGTTAATTCTGACCTTTGACTACTAAGTACATCTAATGTTCCTCACATATTTCAGTCACCTATAACAAATTACCCATTCCTTCCAATTCTCTGTGTTCATTGTCCTTCTAAAGATGCCCAGAAGAGGGAAAAAAAGGCTGAGGAGCAGAGCTACATGGAATTGATTCAAGATTTAGGAGCAATCACACATTCTTTAGGTTGTTCCTTGCAAGAGGAAAAAATAAATCAGTAGAAAAATAATACAACACCTTCATGAGCTTTTTTTTGGCTGGGAGGGTTTTCACACCAGATTTCAGGATTGCCGTTTGTTGGCCCTCAAGCATATCTCTTCTTGATCTTGTTCATAAGGAAAAGAACCTGTCAAGGTTGAGAGATCACTAGATCCCCTGAAGCTCAAACATCCCCAGCCTCCAACCAGAGCCTTGGCAAAAAGTAACTGCTAACCACCCTTTAAGTAAAGCTCCTGGCAATACTGAACCTCAAAACTGTTACCGTTGTGACCAAAAGGCAAGGCATGTTGGTGCTACCTGCCTCCCTCCTCTTCTGCACCTCCTCGCAGGCTGCAGGGTGCTCTGACTGCTGGACTGACTTGTTGCAAGGGTTTTCCTTGCCTTCTTTCTGGGTGCGAGGCCCCAATAAGCAGGACCACTGCTGCTTCAGCCCAGACCCCCCAGCTCTGTGCCCTACAGCACTGCCCCACTGCAATGGGCCGTGCTGCATGGGAAGGGACATCACAAGGTACAGCCACACCTGGGGTTTGTGTTTCAATTCTGCAAACACTTAGGTGTGAGTTATAGCTCCTCTGAGACCAGCCAACGGCAGGTAACATGCATGAAGTGAAGCAAATTTGCATGTGCTTGTCCTCAGATGATTTCCAGCTGGAATTCTGAAGAATCTCATTCTTCTCGGCACAGCTAGCATCCGTGGCTGCTACAGGTTGGGCAGCAGAGCAAGCATAGCTCAGCTTTGCTACCTGGGTTGCAAACCACACTGGAGCTAAATATATATTTCAGTTTCAAGATGTAGAGTCTGTATATGGTTAAAAGCTAGAGTCTTAGGAACACATGAAGGCAGTAGTTAATTTTATGTGGTCATAAGCAAAGAGATGCAGTGCAGAAAGATTCATTAGGAATGACAAATATTGGAATATTTCCAGTTAGTTTGTATGACATTTGATTAAGTATTACAGACAACTTTGGTTAAAGAAGCCCTGTGCTTTAAGATCAACATATTTTTATGCTAATAGTGACAAATGTCATACATATACCCTCATCTGTCTTTCAGAAAAGTCAATACATGGGCAGTGTGGGCTACATGTGTCAGCGATTTTGGATGGGATTCCCATTTGCTAACTTAGCACCTACCACCGAGCACCTGGAATTACCAGTGGGCTCTCCTCACTGTAGCTTTTCCAGGGCCATTTCAAGTGCCATAAGCATTATTGCCGAGGATTTAAAGATAAAAACAAAAAACCACAAGGAGTGCACCGTTTAAACCCACAATCCTGTAAATGCCCTAGTGTGAATTTCTTTTACTAGCACAAATGATGGATCTATTAAATAAGTTATTTTCTCTTCTTAAATGTTGAGAATAGTTTAGTCCCCAAATGGCATCTTTGGCTTATTTAAGCCTCTTTCCATCTGAGCTTTGGGAATGCATATTTTTTGAAAGAAAGGATCAGTTCTGATAGGCTATTTCAGCATCTAGAAAAAATCACTATTTGGGTTTAAAATTAATTCCAAAAGACAAATTCAACCAAAGTGATGTAAGAGGTAGAAAGAGAGGTCTGCTTAAAAGAGTATGATCAATGTCTGAGAGCTGTGCCGAAGAGTGCTTTTCATCAGCTCAGTGTGGATCCAAACTCCCCTGGCACTCCAGAATAAAGACGATCCATTCAATCAGCAAAAGAAACAGAGAAATCCTGCTCCTTATTTGTTGGTGCCTCAAAAAGTGATGACTTAAAAAACCAAACAAAAAGCCACACACACAAAAAAACCACCCACAATCAAATTATACTAAATTATACTAAGGATTTTAGCTGTCCACTACTAGTGGACAAGAAACACACAGAGCAATCCCATAAACTTAATTTCTATAGAAAGGCTGGCTGTAGAACTTCCTGCATTTGTCAGAAGTGGTAAGAGATTTTTAAGAGTCCAGATAAAATGTACTTATAAGATTTCCAAAGACTCCATTCTCAGCATTTTGTAACAGTTTGTAACTAAATAGACTTCTTCAGTTTGGTCACCAGTCACTGAGAATACGAATGATACCTCGGGAGCTGGAATTTCCTTTAGTTAATGCATCCAACAGGAATTAATGCCACTGCTGCCAGCAATGCTGATGGCAACACACAAGCAAAGCAAGACTAAATATTCGTGTCTAAATAAAAATATCCACAGTTATAGAAGGAGATACCTTTATTCTATTCTGCTGACAGAGAAAAACAGCAATACTGGATTCTACAGGCTAGCCAGGTATTGCCAGAAGTTTCCTGTAATGCTTTGCAGCAAGCAAATACCTGAAATGCTGGGCATAAGGCCACACAATCGGGTAGGAAGGGGGGAAAAAAGGGAAAAATAGGGACAGACTGTCAGGAAAACCTTACATAGAAAGAAGCTGTAAGAAGTTTGTAGGATGATCTGTGAAGAGAAGTGTGGAAAATCCCACTGTTTGTGACACATAAAGCTGGAACTGGATGAGACAATGCCCTTGAAATTTTAACTGTAGGAAAGGCTCATGCTTATTTTTTCTTGGCTGTTTTAGTCCCACTGAGGTGGCCACAGAAGCAAGGAGGATTTCGGTCCGCATGAACAGCTGAGATGATGATCCTTCTATTTGCACGGTAAAAATGCTAAAGCTTCAAGATTTCTCTTGTTCAGAAAACTTATTATTATCGGTAATGATGTGTGAGGCAGAAAGAGCACAGCTCGACAATGAGACCCCAAGCTGAGCTTACAGAGGGGAGCAAAAACCCCACTCCTTACATGTCTAACAACAACAAACTCCCCACTAAAAAAAATACTGCAAGGCACTAGACATGGAGGTGAACAATGGCTCCTACTCGACCCCCCGTTCCAAGGCGACCTGATTCTGCAGCCTGATACCAGCAGGTGCTGAGCGATGCTCGTGTGCACGGCCTGCCCGCGGGCAGCTGCTGGGACTGGCCTCAGGGCTCCCGGTCCTGCCTCCGCTGTGCCACACGAGGAGGGGTCAGTGGCAGGCAGGATGGGGTGTGGGGCAGCTGGCCCTCGGGGCACCTCCGCTGTGGGCAGACCCCGCTGGAGGGGCTGCACTGCGATGCTCACCTATGCAGTGGGACAAGTACTCCTGGGGCACTGGCATCAGCCCTTCAACACCCACTGGCAGGCAAAGCACCATTTCAGAGTGAAATGAAAATAATTCAGGAAATTAAAATAAAATGAATAAAGTTTGCAGCAGTGGACTGACTCTTTATGTGAGATGGTTCTTTTTAGGTGAAAAAAAAAGTTGCTCCTAAAGAATCCCACTCTTTTTTTTTTTTTTTTTTTTTTTTTTCAGTATAACTGCTGCTTCTTAATGGGGTGACAGACTATGCTGTCTGTATTAGTCAGCAATAGATGTAAGAGAATAGCTTTGCCTGGTGGTGCCAAGCCTCAGTATAATTTCTGCAGACATCCTCATCTGAAAACACCTCGGGTGACAGTTTGGCAGGCATACTGGCATTTCCAGCCGAGTCCCTGCTCCTCCTCATTGAACTTCAGCATTGCCTAAAGTCACTAAATGAGACAGAAACCACTCCGCGGTCAGAAGGCACTAACTGAGTGAGCTAGTCTTTGTCTCTAAATAAAGCAAATAAACTGTGTGTGGAAGGGGAAAGGAGATACGGAGAGTGTGGCCAGAGGTACCACCTCCAGTCCGTGGCAGGACACAGCTTTCTGCTGCACTTTGCCAAGGACTGCAGGGATGCTGGAGGATAAGCTGCTTTTCCAGTACTGCTTCTGTGTCCCCACTGCCATGCTGAGGTGGTACCAGCATCCCTGCTGGCAACATCTCTACTTGGCTAAGCCCTCTCCTCTACCTGACGTATCGTTCAGGTTATCAGCATGGTTTCTGCTAAACTCGAAGGAAACACTGTTCTCACACATTTCTGTGAGCACTGCTTTCTTGGCCCCATCAGTGCTCAGACACCGAGGCATGGATTTTGCTTTAGAGACCTGACAGCCCAAGTCAGGCCTCTTTCCAATCTCACTATTCCCCTTGAGCAGCAAATGCATTTCTTTTGAGATTGCAGGGAGCATTCAGCCCAGCTTCCTGGCCTTTACCAGTTGCAGATGCTTTGAAATACTAACTTCTGTTAATTGGGAAAAGACAAACAAACAAAAAGCCAAACAAACCTTGCAAGTGCAGGTCTTACGCTGGCCAGTTCCAAGGGGGAAGAGGCTCTGGAAGTTGGCTTACCAGACACGTTTCCAAACCATCACTTGAATTAAAACAGACTCCATTTATTTTACATGCCTGCTGAAAGCTACATTCCCAGTGAAAAGAAAGTAACATATTGATAACAGCATGCTCTGCCACAGGAGAGAATCGAGAATCACCCACGCGTTGCCTTGAAAACAAACAACCCCCAAACAATTGATCAGTCACTGCTAGTACAGAGACAGTCTATTACAGAGAAAAATACAGGTGGAAAAAAATCACCAGGGATGTGCAAATACCTTTATTTAAATTCAAGCAAAGCAAGCTTAGCTCCCATAAATGGGAGCAATGGATTATGGATGCATTTTGCTCAGTCTTGTCAGACAGGGAACACATTTCCAGGCTGGAGGAAACAGAAAACCAAGCCATTTCCCTGTCAATGCTGGGATTTCTGAGATGGCTTAACCTGACTGCCAGGAAAGGTGGAAGTGCATCAGAGACTACTGTATGAACTGTTGCTTTGGCTTCCTGCACATAATCTGCACAGAGCCCCACAACTGAGCTCTTTATCCAAGCGCCCTAGGAGCACTGCAGCTCGTCTGCCGAAATACAAGTATCCATGGGGATGCCGTGTGGCATGGTGTCCATCACACAACGAGCCATGATCAGGCTGACAGACTTTCACTGCATGTGCAAAATGTTCAAGGAAGAAAAAAAATAAAAATAAGAGGCTAGTTCACAGAGCACCAAGGAGCAATCTATGGGAAAGGCACCAGGAAGGATGAGAGACCATGTACCTACAGGAGGGTGTGAAAAAGAGTGAGCAAGAGCACCTCGGCCCCTCACCTCACTGCCTACCAGTTCCTTTTCTACCCTCTGCTGCAACCATGCATATGGATGAGGTGCTCCTCAGAGGAAAGGCAGAAACTTGTGCACAACCGAGTGACTGGCTCAATACTGTCCTGACCTCAAGCAGACCTTGTCTCGAATGAAGACATTAGTGAAACCTTTAAAAACATAGGTTAAAAAAAAAAAAAAAAAAAAAAAAGCCAGCTGAGAGTGACCACAATACCATTATTATTATTATTATTATTATTATTATTATTATTCATTTCCTTTCCTTTTTCCGCTATGGCATATGGTACAATGTCTAATTTTAGTCTAGTCTATCCACTGCCTACCTTCATTGCTTCAGGAATCCTCATGGAAGATCTTCATCTCAGGGGAAGTACAAATTTCAACTCACACAATCAGACTATGGCTGTAGAGCCCCACCACTTTCTACCTGACATTTTGGCCTAGGAGTGAAAGTATTACAAAATGCATCAATTAGAAAGGAATTATGGCAAGAATTCATTGGCTATCACTCATTTCCTTGTGCCTGGAAAGGGGAACACAGAGAACTTCAGGGAAGTGATAAATAAATAAAAGCACTAAATGTCATTCCCCCTTAAGCCAAGGAAAATGAAAGAACAATTTCAGTGTTTTGGCTTTTTTTCTCAGTCATGACCGTGCAGTTACCCAAGTGTTCTGGGTTAACCTTGCCAGGCTGCCAAATGCACTCTCTTTCTTCCCTCCTCAGCAGGATGGAGAGGGAAAATAGGATGGAGAAGCTTGTGGGTTGAGGCAGACATTACCCACTTACCCATTACTATCATCAGCATTTTTTAACAAATAATATTTTCCCCATACTTGCAAGTTGAGTTCAGTTCCAACAGGCATTAAAAGATAATAATTCTGCTCTTTCATTTCTAAAATACTTCTAACGTAATCCCCTTATTAAATCTGTCCTATTGTTAAAAGCTACATGAGAAAAGCATTCCAAATGATTTGGTTTATGCTACACAATTCCTTTCCTGTAGGACCATTTCACCCCACTCACTGACAGATCAGTCTGCTTTCAGCTGAAACTCTTTGTTGGTTGTTCTGCTGGTAGTGGCTAAAAAGTCTCCTTCTAAACTGGCAATGACTTTATGACTTTTTAGCCACTTTCTTAACTTGAAGAACTTGAAGTGTTTTTTTTTGGAGAACTGGCTGACACTGAGACCTATCAAATTTAGTGTATTTTGTAGATCTCCTGGTCGAACACAAGCTGGTTAGGTAGCCTGTAATGACTACTGGTATTGGAATTGCATAATGTGTTAAATACTCTTATGCAGTGGGTGAAGAATAGAGTTACCATAAAACGTCCTCTGTACACACATGTGGTCAGAAATCCTTCCCTATGCATAGGCTGGATGACATAACCATAAACTCAATGTGAGTGATTCCTCTGTGAGCAGTGTGGTGGTCTTGCATTGAGATGGAGCTTGGGTGAGCTTGGGATTTCAAAAGGCTCTCTCCCGTTTAAATCTTCAAAGTACAACATTTCATCCTAATATTTAACGGTATCAGAAAGCAGTGATATCTTTTTCTTTTATTATTTTTTTTATTCTTCTCTCTTGCTCTTACCCTACCACCTATTTTCCTTCTAGTATGCACTGCCCCAAAAGCACTGAAATGATCTCTTTTAACTTAAAAATGTATTATGTTTTTTTTTTTTCCCCTCTCATTGTTAGATTGTTAGCACTGTCAACATTCAGCTCAGCTTGCTCGGAGAACTGATCTGCTTATTTTGGAAAGGTTAGTCTGAAGCTATAGCTAACCCAGCTGATCACACTGCTAAATGAGCTCTAACTCTGGTAAAAGTGAGGAGGTTTAAACCATTTCTGAAGGTGTTGCTAACTTCAGAATACACAAAATCTCCATGAATAGAAATTTTTGAAGCTACACAGCACAGAGAACATTTTCTGCACTGACAAAGAGCTACCTTAAATGTCATTATTTGGAAAGCCATTGAAAGAGTGGTGTGGGTTCTCTCATATCCCTAAATTATATAAAGTTGATTTTTTTTTTTTTAATAACAGTAAATCAATATAAAACAAGACTATGGCTATAAATGGAACCCAGAAAAATTTATCACCTTGTATTCAATCAGGAAAAGAAACTACACAGTCTGCCAATTTTTGGCCTTACTACTTTCAGTCCTACATTCTTTTTTCCAGGAACATCAAAGTCATCAAACAATATATGGCATTAGCTGGTGAATGCTTACACTTTAGTGTGGGCACATGATGCATCTTGCCTTCCCTTGCTTGGGGTCTATTCCATCTCCACCTCTGCAATATCAGAAGCATGAAACTCGCAAAAGTTCTTACATTAAAAATAAGGAAAAAGCGAGTTATTCACTTTAGCTGAAACAGCAGGATCCTTGATGAGAAATCATAAGTCAGCAATTTCTGGGATGACTTCCAAAGGCACAAATAGGTGCTAGAGCTCATAATCATGGAAAATCAAGAGTCATTGATATCTTCATTGCACCACTGTATTTAAGTAGTGACAGTCCCACTAAGCTGAATTACCATTCAGCTCTGGAGAAGCTGGTAGCTTGTTACCCTCCATGATCTCTCATCATCTCTTCCTCCAAATATTTGAGTTCTGTATAACTCATGACTTTTAAAGATCACAGAATGGCTTGGGTTGAAAGGGACCTTAAGGCTCCAACCTCTGCCATGGGCAGGGATGCCTCCTGCTAGATCAGGCTGCCCAGGGCCCCATCCAACTTGGTCATATATACATAGATACACTACAGCTTCCCCTGCCCTTGAAGATCAAACCATTCTGTCAGTGTGGAAAACCACAAAGTGCTGTAGGCAGTGTGGGCTGCAGTCACTACGCTGCATGAAGGCTAGCCTTGGGCAGGGACACCGAGAAAGTGGGGCAGGGAGAACTAGAAACATTAATGCTGATAGTCCCTTGAGGATATGCAGAGACTGCAAGGATACCTTTGCTGGTGGTATTTGTCTCTGTACGCCTTCATCATGGCATGCCTGATAAAAGGGCATTATTCAGTTCTTTACGTCCTTTGCTCTTTGAAGAAACTGCTATGTTCATTGTTTGTGTAAAGTTTTTTTTTTTTTTTTTTTTTTTTTTTTTTTTTTAATAACATATAGGGAAAACAAATAAAGAAAATAAAGAACACCATGAAAAAAGAAAAAAGCTCCTGCTCCCTGCCAAATCTGCCAAGCCTGGCTAACAGCGAGGTCATCCCTTGTTTTGGTTCAAATTCCTTTCTGAAAGCTCTATTTTCCACAAAGAGCCTTCATTCAAATATGCAATTAAATATTGCTTTCCTGAACAGAAGTGGCCACATAGAGCATGATGTCAACACATCCCTGCAAGATTTCTCCAAGAGTTCAGCAGAATAATTAGCTTTGGTACTGTTGCACAGTAGTTTTTATCTATCAGAGTTTTATCTCGCCTTCTCTCAGTGGTGAGTCTAAGAGAAATGCTGAACATTTGCCTCATGGGTCTAATCATCTTATTGACGCTCAAAGCGTTTAAAAGTGATCTGCAGCTCCTTCACTCTTTGACATTACAGTTCTTAAAAAAAAAAAAAAAAAGGCAGATATTTTGGCAGGTGCTTAGCTCAGACTTGTTCTTTAGGCTATAAGGCTTTTGCCTGTCTAATTAGCTGTGGCAAAAAGCGGAGAATGTTGACAATCTGGGGATGTGAGGTAATAAAAAATAGATTATTTACCAGCAGCAAATTAAGCCCTCTAAGAACCAGTGTGATGAGTTGTGCCCCTCTGACAATTCCCTGTAGCAGACAGATACTACTGTCTCCATCTGTCTATCCCGTGCGCCGCGTACCTGGCGGCATGTTTGTAATCTATTTTCCCATGCAAAAGAATTGATTCGCCAAAGCCTTTAGAGACAAAAGAAAGAAATCTTCCTGGTGTTGGGAAGAAAAACCTGAGTGTTTTGAAGCTGACTTTCCCAGTTTCCTTTGGGGCAGTGCAAATAATTGGCCAACGTCACCTCCTGCTTTTCACTACTGGAGATGCGGGGTGGTTGCGCCTTCTTGATTGGACTGGCAGACGAGGACATGGAGGAAAAGGCAACTATGAATTATGGATGAAGTCCAGCTCCATTGCTCAGTATGCTGTCTGCTCTGCTCAATGGCAGCTTTTGTCGAGCACTGTCTGTAAGGAACCCAACGCCGCTGTGGGGCCAGGGGAACAAATGACCCTCTAAGCTTGAAGGCAGAAAGCCAAGCCCTTACCAAGAACGTTAGGAACACAGGCTATGTGACTTCTTGCCTGGGCACATGGCAAGAAGCAGAGTGGAGAGGCAAGCACACGGTACAGAAGACTCTCCCCTTTTTAAAATCTAGAAGGCGGCTAATAACAACGATGGCCTAAAATCCAGGGCTGATCAGGGTAGTTGCCCTTCCTTCAGCCAGTTCATCCCAGCTGACGATCGGTCTTGGCTTTCCTCCTTTTTCAGACCGCACTACTTCTCAAACTCCTGGAATGCATTTTAGGTAATGTAGCCTTGGAATACTTTTTGGTTTACTTAAAACAAGGATCCTTTATAAAATATACCACCTTCTCTTCTGTATTTGTTTAGAAATGGATTACCTGTATATTTTTATATATTTTATATTTTTTATACTATATTTCCTGTGCATTTTCCCCAACACTTTATTTGCACAAGGCATTTGACGAACTTTCAGGTGCCGTACACCCATGCAGTAATCTGTTGACAAAGGAAAGGCAGCAAAACTTCTCTGGGTTTCAGTACTGCTCCTTCCTCCAGAAAGTGCTGTAAAGACCACCTTTGGATCTAATGTCTGGTTACATGCTGCAAGGAATCCCCCAAAGTCCAATTCTTTGTCAAGGTTCTGTTTTTAAGAGTATTACTGTTGTTTGAGAATTTGTTAATCAATATGGCTGGAGTAAATGGTGTTGTAAAGCTCATACACTTCATTTTACATGAATCAGAGATGACAGCAGACCTTCCCTTTAGAGAAGTCTACTGAGACATCGATGCTAATATAGCATCTCTGTAAAGGTTGCACGCATACAGATATTTTGCTAATGAAAGACTGCAAATTATGTAGCATTTTCAGTTATACTTCTGTCCCATGTTTGGGCTTGTCTCATCGTCTAGGAAAGCCAGATATGATGTCAAGGTTTATTGAGAAGATCAAAAAACAATATTTATTTTAGTTATGTCTGAATAAGTTGAAAAAAACTCACAAATTAAAACTCCTTGCAAACACCTATGCTAAATTCTAGCAGAATTTCCTCCAAGATGTGGATGAAATGCTATACAGCTAAATTCTTGCAGGGATGGACAAGAAAGCAAACTGCAGTTTTTTCCATCCAGGTAATAGGCTAAAAGTATCGGAAATCTCATGAGTGTGATTGTTGCCAAGAGGCTGTCAGTTCAGTTTTAGAGATCAAAGACAATATAGGAATGTTCTGTAACTCTGTTTTTTAAGCAATGTGTAAGGACCAGGTAGATATAATTTAGCTCAACAGGCTTCAGGAAAGGATTGAACATTTCTGTGGACCAGAACATCTGCAATAATAAATAAGACTACTTAGAAAAAGCCTATGAGTGGACTGTGGGCAGAGAGCCCACACAGATTAATGTAAGACTTTCCATTGACTTCTGTAAGCTTTGGATCGGGTGCTAATGGGAATCAATTAGGAAGAAGCTTGCTTTATAGATAGGTTATCCATAATTTTCTGCTGATAGAGGTTCCCACACTTCGAATCACTTTCTCCTTTTTCACCAAGGATCCAATGGGAATCTGCTGAACTTTGAACAGAAAGAAACAAATTCCATTTAATAATAAATGGTATTTTGTAAGATATTTGCTGAAATAAATTTCACCAAATCCACTGCCTCACTACTGATCACGGTTAGTAGTAAATGTTCAAAGCACAGGGAACAAGTGAGCACAGAAATCCCTGTTTGATTTTCAGCTTTTCTTTCATGAAAATAGTGGAAGAAACTCGAAAAGCTAACTTTCCAGTAATACAATTAATTTGAAAGGAACTTAGGAAGCTGTCTGTGTTTCGTAAGGCTTTTAAAACAAACACTAGTAATGAACTTGGCAGCTTTTTAGAAAGCTTCAACATCGTGAAAGAAAAAAATAAATGAAGAGAACCCTTCTCCTATGTGCAGTTTAGTAACAGAGAAAGTATATTCCCAATATCCGACACTAAGTTTCATGCACTGAAGAAGCTACACACTGAAGAAAATTAACTGTCAAGGGGATTTTACCAATAAATAATTGAATACAACTTTCAAGAAAGTTCAAGGCTGGTACATCTTTCCCTGCAACTGCAGCAGTGTGCTGTTCTAAGCACTTAGACTACTACCGCATGTGAGACATCACCAAACCTTGGCTGGGGAGGCAAAGATCTGCTATGTGGAACAAATTTGGAACTAAGGAAGAGAAAAAGAGAAAAGAACGGAATGAAGTTGTAGTTTCATTCTGGCTTCTTACAGTTATATCGTGCATGCTCACCTGTTCCTCATACCTTCTGAACCTACTGACCCATCTGATCCATATTTCAGAGATGTGTGGCTACCAAATCAAGTTGTATTGTATCTGCAAACACAGATAACCTAATTGAAGAAAGAGACCTTACTAAAGGGACAACTACTATACGATACACCATTTACATAAAAGAGTATATGTGCAAAGGGAAGGAGTAGAGGGTGGGCGGAAGGGAGAGAGGCCGACCCTAAGTGCACTAAAAACCTGAGAAGGAGCTTACATCATCCTGGACACCAGGGAACCCAACCCCTGAGATAGGAATCTACTGAAAAGCAGGCTTCATTAGTTACACTGCTCAAGGAACTGCATGTTTACAATATGGGGGAAATGGTCTGAAACTGAAATGTTAAAGAAAAAGAAAAAAAAGATGGTTTAATGCAGGTTTATAATGTGCTCATAATAAAAACAAAGCTCCTGGATACAATTACAGCCATCACACACTTAGGGCAGTAGATATTTGCTAGACAGGACACCAAACAGAAAGGTACATCATTTTAAATTGCAGCAGGAGTGGTTGAATTACCTATGGGGGAAACTCCTCCCTGGAGCTGACTGCTGGCTGCTTAGGCTGGCTGCAGAGGTTCAGCACAGACGCTCCAGAAAAGCTCAGATGAACGTCTGGGATGTCACTGCCAGGGGAACCAACCCCTGGGCTCCTGTTTAGGCAGGGGACTGTGAGTCCAACAAAAGGTAAGCAGCAATATTATTGAGGCTCTTATCTCCTTTAGGCCTATGTAAAACAGTTTTGCCTGTTCCATATATGCTGCCTGATCATTCATTCACTTGGTGCCTTTCCTATCTCCTTTACCAGAAGCAGAGGGTGAAAAAAGCAGCTCTTGAAGAGTTACTTGAGATCCAACAGGACCTGAAAGCTTGTCCCCACGGGAAGCTCACACTGACTCTTCTGCAGGACACTCCCTGCCTGCCCGACACACCGAGCCTGCAGGACTGCAGACTGCTGCAGGGACTCCTTGTGCATCAAAGACGTGAAACACACGTTGGGGGTGGTTTTTGGGTGGTGGTGCTCTGGAAGAAGCACTCAAGTCTTTGTGCTCAGTGGCTCATCAACCCCCACACCATTTTTTGAGGTTTCTGGAAGGGAGGTGTAATTCCCTGGTAACTCGTTAACCTGGCTGATGGCTGTCTTCCCATTTAGCATCATCAGTTTGGGGCAGGCTCCTTCCAGACAGCTTTATGTACTGGATTCCTCCTTTCTCCCCCTAGTTACATTAAATTCATGTTCTTATTTTCATAGTGGTGTTTCCCAGGGTGTTTGCCAAGGGTGGGCTGTACTGGTACATCACCACCAGTAAGTGTGTCGAATCTGGTGCGTGCCTTATGCAACCAAAACCAACCTTTGCAACTAAAAGGAGACAAAATCATTCAAACTACAATTTCAGCTAGTCTCAGGCACCCACTGCAGCAGCATTCATTAATATTAAAAGCAAAGGCATCTTAAAAAGGATTGTACACTTAAATAATTAACGATAAAAGATATATGGAATTGAAACAGTCATGCTTACAAAAACAGGCAAAAACAGAAAAGAGGAAAAAAAATCTCAGCTACTTTGGGATGCTTCATGCCTCAAGCTCTATAGCACAAACAATTTCTAGAAAATGTAAAATGCTTTCTTTTGTGCTGAGTTTTTTTTTTCCAAAATGGTTTCTACAGAGTCTCTTTAGGCTGCTAGTATGGGCTGATGCCACAGACATCAGCCCATTTTCTGAATCAAACAGGCCACTGGCATAACCTAGTAAGGCTACTCTGACCTAAAAAATAATCCTGAATTTGGAATGGCACACTGCTCAGCACCAGTCATCTCTTACAGATCATAACGCTTGCAACAAATTCCTCATACAGACATCAGCTATGGTGTAAAGGATAATTCCCCCAAATTTTTCTATTTTCCAGACCTTGCACTGTAGAGGCAGAGTAGAAAGCAAGGCACAGGTGGCAATGTGTAATGCCTCACTTCTGCCTCAGACTATGAGAGAGGGTAGGAAACACATTGTTTTGAAAGGACCAAACTGAGCAATAGGTCTTTGTATTTTTCCTATTTTCCTTAAGTATTCACACTGCTCCAGCACACGTAAGCAGGGTCCCATCCCAGTGCAGGTGAGTGCTGCTCCCCGGCACCGAGCAGACACAGCAATGACTGGGGCTTCTCAGGGGCAGCCGAGCTGAAGCTGCCCTGTTTGCAGCCCCAGGTGCAGACACACCTTCCTCACCACTGCAGTTGGCTTAATGTGCTCTGGCACATCACCATCTCCAGGTGCAATGCAGCCAGGAGCACCGTGGAGCACAGTGTGGCGTGAATTAGTATCCTGTTTCAGGCAGGAAGGGGATTAAGAAAGAGGCAGAAAAACAGCTGATAATGACGGTAACTAAATTAGTCAGCAGGAGCTGAAGCTGCTACCCTAAATCTTGGGAACTTTTTTTCACTTTCCCACGTGCTTTGGTGAGGGAGAACACCTGAAGTCAGCTTTGCATGTGGCTGGGAGGGCTTTAAAGCACTTTTGAGCAGTGCTGCTCAGCCAGTAAGAGGCTACAAAGAGTAAATGCAATGTACAGCATTCCCTTCCCTCACTCCTTCTCCTCTCTCCACCCTTTGGGAAACATTAAGCAGCAGCACAAAGAATTTCTAAGCAACTGAAGTGAAGCGCCGGTTAAAGAACAACTACCAAAAACACAGACGTACTGCTCAAAGGGATTTTGAAAGAAAGATTCTTAATTTGAAAGGAAAATGTCTCTAAATCCTTTAAGCTGCTTTGAAAATCTCAGCCTCCATGATATGGTTTACATCTAAGATAACAGTATTATTCTGAACATAGGCAGAAGACAACCGTTCCTAAAAGGAGGAGGGAGAGAAAAAGAGAGATTTCTGCTGTAGTTTGCTTGTTTGTTCTTTAGGCATGGAGTCATTTTATTTAAGGGCAAACTGAAAATCTGAGTCTCTGCTTTCAGTATGGGAACCACTTTGGCGCAGCAGCATGAGGCCACAGGCAGTGCCCAGATAAGGGCCACAACAAAGGGGAGCTCCCGGGGGGCAAAGCTCACAGCAGAGATTTAAGCTGGGCTCAAATGGCTGCGATAGTCTGAAGTACCTCCAGCTACATAGGAAGCTCAAGATTTGGAAAGAAACTTTATTGTCAGAAGATTATGTCACTACTTAAGACAATTTAAAGCAAAACTAAGTACTACGGCAGGGATTCAAATGTGAACAAAGAAAGTCACACAAATGCTTTTATTTATACAGAAGCCTGCTGCACTGGCACTGTGATCTGCAGCTCTCACACACCATATACAGGGACGTGGCATGTACATAGATCTTTCTGCATCTCTTGCATTTTAGACACTGTTTATGTATGCATCTCACCATCCTAGCAGTAAAATCTCATCTTAATATTGCATGTTTCTCAGGACTAAGTTGATTATTCTTTGAAAGAAAGGGATAAAAAAGAAGGGTAGCCAAGTGTTATACAGAGGGTGATGCTGAGGATGTATTTAAACGTAATCTGGAGTGTGAAATAACCAGGGTGTTCAGTATTAAAAATGTACGTTCCTCAGAGGGGATGGAGAATAGTACAAAGAGAGATTTAAGCTTTGCTTGTGTTGGAGGATTTATTAGTTCTTGAAAAGGAAGATTTCAAAGAAACTAGTAATGAACGAGGGAGTAATTACATACTGAGTTTGCAGAGAATAAACTAATTATAAAAAAATGGTATGTTATAGGCCATCTGCCCCCTCCCCCCCTAAAAAAAAGAACTGAATTGTCAAATTACTGAGCCAGAGATGACACATTGTAATTATACTGTTACTGTGCAAGATTTAATACAAAATCTAACAACATTTTGCAATAACACCCATTTCTCTCTCTTGTTTGAAAATGAGAGTCATTATATGCTATCATGAGATTTGACGTTGCTTGTCAGTATCCCAATGTGTCAGGATAACTACATAACCCATCTTTTGGAATGAGAAAAGCAAGTGATAAACCCAATGGAGGGATATTCCAGTGCTAACACGGGAAATAAGTGAGTTTCACTACCAGTCAGAGCACAAAGTAATCGCCTAATAATCTAAACCAAATTATTTCAGTCTATTATTAGGTGAAAAGACACTCAACAGAATGCATCAAAATGGCTGAGTGTCCCAAATAATTTCTTTTTGCCTTTGGGCTTTATTTTATTAATCAAAAATAGAGATAAAACAGATCACTTCCTTTCAGTCTTTCTGTTATTTGAGTCCCTCCTTTGAGAATGTTCACTTTAAATCCATTTTAACATCTACTTTAGGCACAAAGATAATAACCCCTACCATCTCCACTTCACTGGCTTAGGGTCTTCACTGGGTCTCTACTGGCAGTAAAGATGCTTGGAATCTGGTGTCCACTTGCAGCCATTAGCAGTGGTAAATCACAGCTAGGAATTAAATGATTTTAAATGGTGAAGCCTACATTTTATATTGAACCAGATTTGTCTGTTATTTACAGGTCTTTTTTTCACCTTTCATGACTCTTTATGAAACTCAGTGCAGTAATTTTATAAACTTTCTAAGATTCAATGTCTACATATCCAACATATAATTTAGTTTTAGTACAGTCAATGTTTTTTTAAGGATTTCTCAGAAGGCTTTCATTTCCTATCAATGAGTTTTGGCTTTCCTGAAAAGCACACAAGACAATAATCAAATAATTGGTAACCATTGCTAATGGCAAAAATAGCATTTAAAAGAAAGAAAAAAAAAAGAAGGTACCGAAAGCCCATATGGACTGTTTTCTCTTTTGGTTGCAAGTGCTTATGCCATGACTACAGGCACCATCTTCTCAGACAAAATTGTGGCTTTGCTTTGAAGCTTTGTACAGCCATGAGTCCGTCACCTTCTCCCAGTGTTTTTTCATGACTCATTGACATTTTTCCTGGACCTCGTAAAGCTCTTAGATTCAGGTGGGCAAGGAACCCTGTCAAAGACAGCAGCCTCCTCATGCACTTACAGTATCTTTGCTTGTCTCCTTTCTCATATCTCAACACTTCAAAATAGGCATTTGAACTCTAAACCTGAAGAAAATTACAGAACATATCATTTTTCATTATCTAGTGTTGGTACGCTGAAAATCCAGGTCCCCAGTCTAATTTTGAGCCATAAACCAGAATGTTTCCATTTGCTTCACTGGTCTTTGGGCAAGAACCAGCTGGTCATAGGCAGGTGCAAGTAGGACACGAGAGAGGAGGACATTTTTAAGCAACGTGTTTCTAACACTAAACTACTTTCTACTATGGCTAAGAGAGCATCTGCTTCATTATCTGTCCTCCTCTTCACCAGCGATTTAAAATGGTCATGCCTATGTCCATAATGTATCTGCAGCAACTACCAGAATTGCTTATAAAGGGAAAAAAAATTGAGAACAGATTTAGGTAATATTTGCAATTCCTGATGCTACACAGAAGTACAAGGAAAATCTCCTTCCAAGCAAAAGTTTTTAACATATTAAAAAAACAACAACAACAACAACAAAATAAACAGAACCAAACAACAATAAATGCAAAACAAAACAACAGCACACAGAAAGAAACCATAGAAACCAAAGAAATTTTCAAAGCCTTTGATTCTTAGCCATAATTTTCTTCAGGCCTAAGACATCCTCGTATGGTTGTGGTTTCCTCTACCTGCCTAAATCCTGCTTCAGTTCTCTAGCAGCAGTCAGGGCAGTGACAGGGGAGAAGACAACGCAGTGTCAGCCACACAGCTGAACTCAGCGACTGACCCCTGCATCTTGTCATGCTTTTTTGTTTTTTGGCCATCTTGAAGATATCAAGATTTGGAGGTAAGTTTGCTGTAATGAGTATGGTTAATCCTTGTTAGCCTTAGAAGTGGTTCAGCAGGTGATTACATACTGTAGTTTGGTAAGTAATTACACACTGTTAGTGCAGGCCAGTGTGCTGTGCTTTTCTTCCTGCAGCATGGACGTGTACAAAATCAGTGAATCCATTCATGCAGATGTCTTTGTCTCATGCTGTTCTTATTTGTACCACCCTCAAATTAAACATTTAAAAGTCACTTAATAAGCTAACAGTTAGATGAGCCAAATTAAATAGAAGTGCTGAGGAGTATACTTATTATTAAAAACTTATTATTAGGCTTATTATAAATAAAGTAACATATTCTTCCATTTTTTTTTGTTTCAGGAGAAGTTTCCACAGGACTCCAGTATTTAACTAAATTCTGAAATAATAGCCATATTTCCAGTACAATGAAACAAATTGGGATATTTCTGTACCAGAAGATGTGAAGCTGCCACTGTTTTCAAAGAGATACGAATTTCCAAGAAGTTTAAGGTATTCAGACTGGCTTTGCTCATTCAGCTCATCTCCCAGGTGGGAAAGTAGACTGCATTTAACAGATCAAAATAATAAAAAATATATTTATGCTGTATACCCAGCTTATTAAGTTAAATTCACACTCTAAGTCTTCCTCACACATAATATTTATGTAGCCCCATACATGCCAGTGCAACAGGAGCATTCTGTTCAGTCTTCGGATTGTGCATGCCACCTTGGTTAGGTGCAATCAGCTGGTAATTACTTTTTGAACTGCTAACATTGTCCACAGAACAGTATTTTTTTTTTCCATTAGGTGGACAACCCTTTAAAATTAGTATCCAATAACACAGCTACATGTAGATTTTTAGAGTGGACGTCAAGCCTAAATGTCCAGTACTCCAGAAAAAAATTCCTTTTGGTCTGCACCTTACCCCCAGTGCGCTTTGCACACAGGACTTGTCACGTCTGCAATTTTACACGTGTGAATAGCAAACCAATGTCATCAACTGAACACAGCCCTAGATGAGATTAATTGAAAAGCAAACAAACAGCCAGAAAAACCCTGAAGAGAGATTTTCCCCATCTCAGTATATTAGAAGAGGGATTACTACTGACAGCAACTTGAGAGAAGAAGAAATAAAGGACAGCGAAGGGGGAAGTAGTTTGCAGCATTCAATCAGTATGCAGCATCAGACTCTTAATTTGCAAAAGCGCTGCTGTAGATGACATTCCAGCATTGCTGATAACCACTTTGCTTCCAATGACTGTAGCTACTGCAGATGCAGTGTAATGACTTGTGTAGTTGTGGAAAGATTTCCTCAGATGAAGGAGTATGGTAAAACTTTGTTTCCCCACTCATTGTTTAGTAAGACAGAGCACACACGAAGTGGAATCCACTTCTGTAAGTTCTTGCTAGGCATTTATGTGTGCACTCTTGTCTGGGACACAGCTTATGCTCAGCTTGCTTGAATCAGCTTTACCTCTCTTGGTGTGTAGAGCAGCTTCTGAAGGCAGAAAGGCACAACAACTGAAATTGTGTTCTTAGCTCCATGTCAGAGCATCTCCCTGTGAATCACCTCGAGGGCACCGGGGCTCAGGCATAACCCTTTCCTTCCTCATTATTCCAGCCCTAGTAGCAGGAGGGTAATACAGTCTCCCAGCGAGCTGTATTAACTGAGGCTTGGCAGGGAAGGAGGCTTGCATGGGATCAAAGCTCTAGCCACTGCTCGTCCACCTGCTCCTGGTTGAAAAATGAGGTCACCTGGTTATGTTTTTAAAATAACCGCAGCATCTGGTTAGCCTGTGGTACAGAAGGGTCCCAGGGAATATTTTAATTTCCTTGCACAGGAACGGAGTAGATCCTGCTGACCTCCAGGAAAAACCAATAGCCACTATACCAACACAGTTACAGTAATCTCCGTCTGACTTTTCAGTAAGACGATACGAATTGAGGTTAGAAGTCTCCCAACACTTTTACTCAATACAGACTCAATTACAGACCTACTGGAAAAGACTGACTCCTGAAACCACGAAAAGCAGCGATGAGCTCACCCACTGCTGACAGATGCTGGGCACTAGTACACTGTGAAGTTAATAAAAAACTGGAATACGTGCCCAGACCCTGGGCTCTGTACCATCCCTGAGCTCCGGGGAGGTACTGTGGCATGAACAGAACCCTAGCTCACTGGATTTCTCTCTCTGCCCTGATGGTTTAACAAGTGTTTTCTACTGGTGCTAATCCCAAGTGAGTGCTACCAGCATCACTTCAACCTTGAAATGTCTGCTTAAAATGCTGCTCTTCCTCTAAGTAAAATCATTTTGATCAGATTCTGTCCTCCGCATTTCTCATCTTTCCCTAAACTGAAATGTGAAACATTTTAAACAATAAAAATCACTGTACTGGAAAGCTGCACTGTTTATTTTTTGCACGCCGCATGCAAGTGCACAGCAGACCTTTAAGAGTTCTAAATTCATTCTGACCTTCTTTGTTGGTTATTTACTTTGGGCCTTGAGGAAATGCTTAGTTTAAATGGCCTTTTTCCCTTTCAGAAATCTAATCTTCCAGAAAAATTCCACTGGACAGCAGGTTTTGTAATGGAATTACTGTAGTTAATTCCTATCACAGCGGTTCCTTAATGAAAGGCTGGAAGAAAGTCAACAGGTACAGTATTCTGCAAAAGGTGTCGTAAATATGAGTGTCTTAGTTTGAAAAGGTGTGTCATCCCCTGATCAAGATAATTAATGGTCTCTTGAGCCAGGCAATTAAAGGTTGCGATAATAATCTATAAGATATCTCCCTTTGTTTCCCAATTAAAACTTTTCAGACTAATTAAAACACGCTTGTGTCATGCAGTGTGGTGGTTTCCAACCAGCACAATAAAATAATGGGTCTCAGCCAGAGAAGATAAACGTTTGAAAAAAAAGGTGCCCATTTAGCACCATCTTATGTCATCATTGATATATGAAGTTTTGCTTCACATAATGGAGGCAACCCTCTTTTCTTGAAGGAAACCCTGCTGTAGCTTTCCTATGAGCTGAGAGCCTCGTCTCACTGCTTCTTTTCAGGGAAACCTTTATACGTTGAAGTCCTGTAACCAGGAGCCAAGTGCTTGGGTTCCACAACAAATGAGCCCGAAGTAATGCCAATTATATGAGAAAGGACAGAAAGATTAATAAAAACTTTTCAGAAATCTCTTCAATATCACTGTCTGACATACTTGCTATCAGCAGAATTCTGTCTTCCATCTAGCAGCTTTAACAATACAGCACTTAGAGACTGTTCCTAAGGTAATTATGTCAAATACACTGCACACGAAGGGAAGCAATTGGTATTAGTTTCAGATTAATCACAGAATCACAGAATCATCTAGGTTGGAAGACTTCCCAGATCACCTAGTCCAACCTCTGAACATCTCTGCACATTCTGGCATTCCTGTTCTGCCTTCAGAGACCGAGGTCACTTTTTCTGTCTTGCTGGTCAATAGGTTTTTCCCTTTCTGGTTGGCTTTTCTTTTCTGCCAGCAGGGATCCCGCAGAGACACTGCCTCCCATTCAGTGTTACAGCACAGCTGGAGGAGTCCATGGGGCAGAAAGCAGAATAGTGACACAGTCTCTGAGATGGGGAATAAAGATGGCCCCATTATCTGCACACTCAAACGCCTCCTGTAGCCTTTGCTGGCATTAGCATCAAATTCAGAATTACCATCCTCAGGCTTCAACACCTCTTCACGTGCTACAGAGATCTGGGGATTTCCTGTCCTTGTGGTATATTCCACTGGTGAATACTCAGCAGCGTATGCTGGATGGCTTCTGTCTCGATTTCTAGCCCTGAACTGGCTACCTAATTAGTTGTAACTAATTATGGTAAAAATGTTGGCATCTTTAACTAAACAGATGCGTGTCATCCTTTCCATTTTTTAAGAAAAGGAGGTGGTTGTATCACACATAAATGTTCTGCATGGGAACATCCACCCAGCTAATCATAGGGAATTTGGTTTGTTGGTGTGGATGCGAGTCTCAGGCTCTCGGATCCTTGTGGCACTGAGCTGAGCTTCAGCACATACAGGGCCAGGGGCTGCTGGGCGACCCAGGGAAGCAGCAGAGCTCATTCACATCCTCATATAATTTAGAGCGTTAGGAGCATCCTGAACCCACTGGACAAAGCCTCTCCCTTCAAGACCACCAGCACCCACAGGAGGATGTTTCTGTCTTCCCACAGCTGACAAGCCAGGATTGGAGATACTGTCATTATACATGTACATGGAGACGTCATTCTCTCTAACCAGCTCCCATACCACTGAACTGTAATAAACTTTACATGATGTATACTGAACATAATCCAGCTCGGGCTCTGTTTAAAGCTTTCTTGCACCTCCTTTCTGTCCACTCTGCCATTTATCCCCTTGCTGTCTTGCCAAGGAGGGCAGTGGGGGGTACCGCTATGTGGCAGAAGCTGTCAGCAGAAGTCCCCAGGCAGAAGCAGGCAGCAGAAGTAGCACCAGCAGTGTCAGCCTCTGCTACTCTTCTCCATACAAAACTCCTCTGCTCATAGATTTACTTGTCATTTGTCAGGCTTCCTAAATTTTACTGCCATAAAGACATGATTCCCAATATACTTGGAGATTTTCATCAATGCTGCTGGGAGAAACCAGAAACCACAGGAGAAAAAGAAAACCACCAAATCTGGACAGTATTTTCCTAGGTCAGATTCTCTAGGAAACTTCATTTTGCAGTGTATTAAAATAATTCACTAAGGAAAATGTAATTGCTCTTTCTCCAGAAATATGATCTTGATAAAGGAGTCTGACTAGAATTACCCATATGATTCTCGGTATGGGGTTTTGTGTGTGTATAGCACCAAGTCTCTGAGCCCCTCGGAATTAAGTAGGGTTTTTGTTGCTTTTATCGGTGACATGAAGCAAGATCAGTTACTCTCAAGTGCAGTGGAAGGGACAGCTTCAGCCGGCGTTCCTTTTATCCTACTGCACTATTTTAATGTAACACCTCTTACAGAAAGGCAAAAAGGAGAAATGGAGGACTCAGCAGAAGGCAGCTAGATGGCTTCTTTGAAAAGGCCAGCCATTGCTTTTAATTGATAGCTACAGTAGATCAGATACAAACTTCACCCTTGGGTCTTTCAGACAGAACCATGTTTATACATAACTTTAGCTCTCAATCTATGAAAAAGAAAGAGGTTCGGTTCTAATGTCTGAAAAAACTGTGAGGTTACTGGCCTGACCAAATCTCTTTATTCCTATATTGTTGTTAAGACCCAGCCCTGGACTGACTTACCTGTGTGAAGAGGCCAGTTTGCATTTATAACAGAGAAAAAGAACACAGATTTCTAGTTCTCAGCAATGCAGAAAAAAGACATAAAACTGAACCCTGAATACCCAACTACAGTGAGAAAAATAAAATTTTAATGATCTCATAAATTTGGAGGCCTTAACACTGTTTATTGAGTTCTTTAGGCTAAGCAAGAAAGTATGAATGAACAGTATCCAATTTCTAGATAAAATTTCAAGGCAAGAAACTTTATAAACCTATGTTTAAACAACCAACACCTTAGGAAACAGGTAAGTGGGGACACTGCCATAGGCCTCTTTGCCTGTACCTCTGTCTTTTTCCTGGTCAGATTCACATCTGGCACAACTAAATCATGTTCCCTCTGTCTTTAAAAGCTACGCTAATTATGTGAAACTCCTCACAGGCAATTCTTGAGAACAGAAGTTGGTTAAAGTGGAACAGAATTGTTTGCTGCAAATACTGCATTCAGCGCTGACCAGGAGCTACTTCTCACCAAGTCTGAACCTGAATCAAATCCCACAGAAATGAGGGGAAGTCTTTTATTAGTGGGAATGGGATATAATTTTAAAATTCACTGTTACATGGTGTTTCTGATGCATTTCCCCGTGCCCACTAAGAAACATAGGGTTTGTAAATAAATATAGCCTGGAAAAGGAAGGGTGTTTTTCAGCCAGTCTGGTAAGTAAATATAGTAGTCCACAAAAGCACAAGTATCTCAACTTCCTAGAAAGAAGAATTAAACATAACTTGCTGGGAAAATGAAATACTCATTATTACCATTTTCAAAAATGACCTTGGACTGAATCCTCATCCTGGTGTCAGGATCTGTCCTTTGGTGCTGCAGGGAATGATTGGCTGGAGCTCTGCTTTTCATTTTTCTCTCTGTTTTTAGTTTAATTCACTGTCACTTTTCTGGTTTTGTACCCAAGGACAGCTGTATATCCATCCCAAAAGTGTCATACCGTTAAGCTTGTTGGCTCCTCTGAAGGTGATGTCATTGCAGAAGCAGGCACACAGCAAACTTCACTGGTGAAAATTCCTTGGATTACTGATGGCTAATTAATCCAAGGCTTCATGGAGAGCTATGGACACATTTATAAAAAACAAACAAACGAACAACAACAACCAAAGAACAGATCTCTAGCCTACTGTATTCCTTTATACACTTGTTCTTTTACAGCATTTATTATGTCTTGATTGTGCACCGTCATCCATGACATGTTTCTGATAATAAATTGTCCTGAGGCTCCAGAACTGTCTCAGAGACTGACCGAATACCTCAGGTGTAGTCAATCCAGGGTTTGTTGAAGTGGATAATTGTTTAAAATGGATAGAAACATAAACTTCAAGTAGGATTCATGAACTGAATCTGTCCACTCAGGCAAATTTAAATGCAGCTTCTCATATACTGATGAGGTCTTTGAATTCAAACTCAGGAATTTCTTGCTTAAAATGCAACCAAATGCAACCAAAGCTGGCAGTTGCATTGATGTTACCAGCACTGGATCAAGCTTCAATTCATGAAGGATACACAAAGCAGGTTTGGCCACTGTGGTCACTGCTTATACAAGCTCAGGCACACCTTGCTGCAGGTGTCAATTTTTTTTTGTGTTTTCAAAGTAATTTTTGTAGTCTAAAAGACTTCAGCTGTTAGCTTAGAGAAAAGCTGAGGTTCTGGGTGAGAAGTTTCCTTGTGAGAAGAGGTCTTGGCCATGTCCCCACCTCCAGGCAACTTTCCCTAACGCTCATCAATCACTGAGCTGAGAGCATCTGAATCTGTACTTGCCCTGTGGTTCTAATTCCTGCTTCAGTTGTGGACAAGAAGGTAGGATGAAGCTTTCTGTTTATGTAACATGCTTTTCATTACAGGATCTTCACTTGTTTACTAAAAGCTTTGACAGATGCATTACCTCAGCTTACCACGGTACCATGAACCAACTGACTTGCTGTAACCACAAATGTTTTCTGTTCTAAATCCACAAAAATAGGATGTGAAATGCACTAGTCATAACCTCTTTCACCAGGTGCAAGCCAGTGAGGTTCACCTCAACTGCAGGGGCTAAACACATGTATATGCAATCAATAATGACATGGGTTAAAACTCATTTAGTGGGGTGATCATTTTTCAGCCCTTAAAATTGAATCTACCTCTACTAACAGGGAATGGAGACATCAGAAAGAGAGACATACAACTCATCCAAAGTCATGTACGGCAAAGCAGTCCTAAAACTAGGCATGTAGTCAAGGTGCTTTGTTAGGGACACTTTTACCCCTTGTTAGTGCCTGTTGGAGCAGCTGGGTTTGAGCAGCCTGGTTTGGGAAGCAGGAGCAAGTTGCCCACATGCACGACATGGGCCTACAATTATACGGTCAGCTGCAGATTTTTAAAGCAATAAAATGATAAAGACAGAGAGCAAGGCAATCAGTTTTGAACACCAGAGTCTTCTGGGATTCAAACCCATAACTTTTTTTATTTCCTTCCTAAAATGTTAATTCAAATGTGCAACTAAGTAAGTGCCAAAATAACTTGTAAAACTTTTAGTAACCCCACATTGACAGAAAAGATATATTGCGGAATGTGCTTCATTCCCTTTGATCTATGATTTATTGATGTACAGTATGAAATATTCATTAAAACAGACTGCTGTTTCTCGTTGATTTGTCATGTTTTTAATTCATATTTTAACACATTAATAAAACTGACACTATTAATTATTTTTTGAAATACCAAATATATTTGAGATGTAAAACTGGCATGGGTTATGTTTGATATTAAAATAGCAGGAGGAATTAGTTCAAGCAAAATATGATCTGCATGTGCTTGTAATGGTATTCTATATTCTATAGCCCCAAACAATTCCCTCGTTCCCCTCACTACTTTGAAACAACTTTAAATTACAAATGCAATCTTCACGTAGAAGCAGTTTTAACATTAAGCTCATGCTGCTTTGGCATTTCATACAGATACACGTGTTCCTCAGTCTTTGCTTTCGATATAACAAGCACATGTACTGGAGGGGCACAGAAGCCTGCTTTTCTAGAGTGATTACTGATCTTGGTCTTCAGTGGGTTTTTTTTCTTAGAAGCAGGTTGGTTTAACAATCCACAAGGCAGCTCAGTTCTGCCACCCCATCTGCTGTGTAGTAATAATCAGAAGGCTTATTGGCTTATTCATTTTTAAGGGCACCATACTCTGCCTTATAAAAGGCAGATTCATTATTACCACTTCTAACTTGGAGGGAGGCATGTTAAAATGTGTCTATGAAAAATTAAAGTTCATATATTGGTCAGGAAAACATAACTGAGGCATTTCCATTCATGTCACCCAATCATTTGGCCCTCAGAGCTGAATTGGAGCGTATTGCTCAAAATCAGAATGATCAACTTTTAGGACTGCGCTGTTAAACTGGTGGTATTTGAGATCTGGCTAATTCTATTTACCATTATCTTATTTTTCTGGAACTGAAACAGGTCTATTCATTTGTTCATTTAATGAAAGTTACAATTTCAAATAAACAAATTATTTTAAATAGTACATCATATGAACACTCAGAAATCAGTTCTCATTTCTCAGTGAAAATTTTCAAGAGCTAGAACGAGAGAGAAAAGAACTAGAGAGAAAATCTGGAAAATATGAGCAACCCAAGACCACTCAAACAGCTCCCCACCCACTATTCCTGCCAAAATTATGTAATTAAAATAATTACAATCTTTTGGGTTTTGCTGGAGCTAGACTTCCCTTTAATGGTAACTCTGAAATGTGAGATGAGCGTAACTGCACTGTACATTACAAACAGCAGTATGAGAGGGTTTTTGTCTAGCCCCTTTACCAATAAATGACCACAAGCCACTTTCTAGGTTATCTGGGTTCAGACCTAGGGGCACGGCTTTGCAACCACACTGTACCTAGGTCACTGCATCCCAGGCAGACCTGTGAACAACAAGACAAAAGGATCTCACGGACAGGTCATCTTGCAAGACAAAGTCAGTTACGAGGAAATCACAATAACTGTGCATAAACTATTAAAGATGCACAACTCCAACTTGTCTTTTCCACCATGAGATACGCTACAGAATATTAAATTTAATCAAAAATCAAAATCCCCACCAAAGGAATGGAATGTGAAGAGAGCCCCAGAAGGACAGCGGTTTCATGAGAAGGGGAATCCAGCAGCGCTGAGCAGGAGCTAGGAGACCATGGGGTATGGCAGCAGCCGCTCGCTGGCCGTTTCCTGGGGCTGCCCACCTCCTCCCCTGCAGAAGAAAAGCAGCCCACTGTTTCTGCTGCAATGCCAAACAGGAACAATGCCTTAATATGACTAATCTCTGCCGAGGCCTGAACTGCCAGTGCTCCAGGCTGCTTTCTCTAGCTTGTTAATTGCTATTTTAGACAAGAGATGTCCAGAACAGAGCAAGGACTTGGAAACTTGTCTAGGCATCACTGAAAGCTCTGTACCTGTGTCAGTAGCATCTTTCCCACATGGCAGAAAAGCAGCAACAAAGAGCTTGTCTGGAGATCATGAAAGCCAAACCTGCTACTTTGTGATACGGCTCATACAGAGAATTGCAAAATCAGCTTTTACCTTGGTCTCTTTGACCACTGGGTATCCACTGAGACCTCCTTATGAACACTGAATGCCTTATGGGAAGGAGTGTCCTGTAGGTCTTATGCTTTGGCAGAGAAAGAAAAAGAATCATAGAATCACAGAATATTCAAATTGGAAGGGACCATCAGGATCATTGAGTCCAGCCTCTGGAAAAAACACCCAAAAAATCAGACCACATATCTGAAAGCACTGTTCGAATGCTTCTTGAGCTCCAGCAGGCTCAGTGCTGTGACCACTGCCCTGGGGAGCTATGCCAGTGCCCAACCACCCTCTTGGTGAATAACCTTTTCCTGATCTTCAGCCTGAACCTCCCCTGTCGCAGGTTCAAGCCATTTCCTTGGGTCCTATCACTGGTCACCAGAGAGAAGAGATCAGCAGATAAGGTATGTCCTCTTATTACACAAACACATTCTCTGCCTGTCTCAAATGCATGTTTTCTAACAGCAACATGGAAGCTCAACTTTATCATTTTTTTTTTCTTTCTCTCTCTCTCTCTCCTTTTTTTTTCCTTTTTTTTTTTTTTTTTTTTTTTCCTATTGATTTGTTTTATGGTAAATCAGCATTTCATCTGACCTTTAAAATTGAAGAATCCATGGTTCAGCTGCTCCCAAAGCCTTTGGCATCATGTTATTATGGAACCACACTTCAGGTCTGTTTAGCAACCGACCTCAGACAGGAAGTTCTGCAAATACACTGTAGCTGCTTCTTTATTAACTGTCAGCAACTTCAGCTACTGCAGTGCAAAATCCACCAAAATACAAGAGAACCATTAAGATCAGTCTGAAAAGAAGACAGTACAGCAACGGGCCAGGGTCCTACAGAGCATTCAGCAAGGATGTGCCTGTGTGCCCCCTGATGGTGCACTTACCGTGTTGTGTCTATTTCAGGGCCAACCCAGCAAGGGGACTGCACAGATTTCACTCTCAACAAGGCAGTGACACCAGAAAGAACTCACTGATCTCAAATAATCATCCTTTTCACTACTGTGTCACAGAGAAGGCTTTAAATGGGAGCAAGATCAGATCCTTTACTGGGATGGAATGGATGATGTTGAATTGTCCTGTCAATTAGCATTTTGTGTTCATCAGAATCTAACATAATTGGAACACAAAAACCCTCGAGCTGTGTGTAAAGTTTATTTGAAATGTCATTATAAAAGGAAAACAGTCCCTATTCTAGTGAAATTAGGTTTCTGGCTGTATACATACCATTTGTGCTATGATGAGGTGTAAGGACATCTGAAGCCAGCTTTGAATAAATAAATTACAGGAAACAACTGCAGCAAGAGCTCGAGGATGGAAGTTATAAGTCAGTTATAAGTATGAAAACCAACTTTGCCTTTACCAATAACTTCAGTTCTACAGTGAAGCTGGGTTTCAGGGCTGTGCCTGTGTGCACACCCAGGGTACTTGTACCACCAGCTCCCAGGGACACCCAGGCACATCCAGCCAGTCTCCACGTAGCTGGGACAAGGGATGGGCTCGCAACACCAGACCAGCTGGAAGGGAGGTGACTGAGCCTTCACAGCTCAAGTTTTGAGCAATTGCTATAGGAGCACAGGGGGAGGGAACTGTGGAGAGTTGCAGAGGCTCCCCCAGGAACCTGCTGCTGTGCTGGACCCAGGGTACCAGAGCCTGCTGGTTAACATCCCACATGGGGTGGGGTGGGCAACCTGGCTCTTCCCTCCACAGACTGCTTGGTGAGAACAGAAAGTGCATTGCTAAGACATCTGTAAATAGTTGGTAGGTAGGAGCACAGGCCAGCTGAGTTACAAGTGTTTAGCAGCACAGCACTTCGTAGAGACTCACCTAAGCCAGATGCAGATGGCTATGCAAGGAGACTTGCAATGGAGACTGCCACCCGCAGCCAGGCAGCCACTGCCCTCCTTTTCAGATTTGCTTCCGCAGATGAGTTCTACCTTACGTGAAGACCCCAACAAATGGCATTCCCTTTTAGCATTGTGAGTGCTTGGGCAACTCAACCCAAACACAGTGGGCTTCCGCATGTGCTCTGCTTTTAGTGGCCAAGGCACTGCTTGGGAAACGTGCTTATACAGCCCTGAGCACCTCACAGCACCCTGCATGGCCACATTGCTTTGTATTTGCCTCAGTTTCCTTCTCTGTAAAAGGAGGAAATACACAGCACTTAGAATTTGATGATGAGAGGGTTATTTAGGAGCTCTACATTGTTATTGCTCTCCTTGTCCAGCACTGACAACCAGTGATATTAGGTCAAAAGCAAGGCGAGTTTTCATTAATGAAACATGAATCCTTCCCTAATACGGTGGGACCGAGCAGTCTGTAGGATGATTTTGTTGTCTGATATCATTACTCTTTATGATCCCATATTTTATGGTAGTTAATGCCATTGGAGGAAAACACGATTAAGAGCAGAAAGCAGCTTCAAAGCAGCCATTGCTTAGTGCATTCATCACACTTGCCGCATAGCTGGATTTTTCCTCTCTACAAATATAATCAATCAGAGCAGGTAAAGAGTTAGTTGCAAATAGAAGCACTTTATGTGAACTACTGTGTATCCTGTTTTTATCAGTGTGCTGGGAAGTGTAGTTAGAGTGGGATAAGTTATGTGGTGTGGGCTTAGGCATTAATGAATATGAGAAACTAAATTATTGAATTTTGCAATGCAAATTATTTTTTGAGCACAAATTCTTCATTTTTGAATGTTAAGAACTCATAAAAAATGTCAATGGTTTATGAATTAGGCCATTAGCATGCAATTTGTGATTCAAACAGTACCACAGCCCCATGTAATAAGTGACTGAAGAAAGAGCAGCATTGCTTTCCACACTTGCAAAGTACTTTGCCAGAATTTCTGAAGGCGAATGCAGAGGGATGGCACACGAGGGACTCATTCACTCCCTCTGGAGCTGCACGCTTACACCATGGAAGGATCCTGTGCACATTCCTACGTTCAGAGCTTGGAGATGCTGTATTTTTGTCGCCCATACAGTCACGGCTATGGGGCCACAAGTAGTGCGTCAGTACAGATCAAACAGAGCTGGTGCTTTACAGTCACCTTGTACCAGCTCAGGGGTATATATGCACGTACACAGGCGCTACGACCTTGGCTTGTCAGCAATAGCTCTGCCTTTCACTAGAAGTAAAACAAGTTTAACTGTCTTGTGAATTCTCTTGACACTTAAAAAAAAAAAAAAAAAGAAAAAAAGAATAATATCCATACCTACTGAGATGAACGTTAGAGCTTTTTGAATAAATACAGGTATCTTGATTGCAAATATCGAGAAAGAAAGAAAGCTCATTCTTCCTAGGCAGTGTTTGTGCTGAGCAAGCGTATCTGAGAGCTAGGTTACCCTGCGTGGGATGAGGCAGCACAAGGTCACCTGAAGCCCCTGCAGGTCTCCTGAACATTAATGTATGCTGGGAGAGGAGTGTCATTGAGGCAAGTGATTCCCGATTCAAACAGTAGTGCACTTCTGCTCTCCAACTGGTAATTCCAAAAGGTAACAAAAATTCACAACTGCTATGGAGATAAAAATTCCTACTTGCTCATGATGAGAGCAATTTTGGAGACAAAATCCTAAATGTGAGAAAATGTCTGTGGCAGGTTGAATATTGCTGTTATCTGAAAGATTTCAGAATTTGTGCTTTGGAATAAAAATTCACCAGAAATAAGAGAAAGCAGAGGAACAGTTAGAAGAGGTATGTTAAATGCTTTAGATATATAATGCATGCTCCTAAAATAGTGTATATACATATAATACATTAAATTGTGCTATATGTAACTCCATGAAGGTAAGGGCACTGCCAGTTTGAGACTGCAGCTCTGTTTAATTTGTGCCTGTGGCATCAGTGATCCTCCCTTTCTCCTCTTACAAAGTGGCATAAGGCTGAAGCTTATTCCATTACAGAACCTGACCTTTGATACGGTCTCTAATGAGGCAGAAGCTATCAATTCCATGGACCTCAGTAGGGGATGTGCTCTTCTTACAATCCAGCTGCATTCATCACAGTGCTAGTAGCAAAAACGGATAGAGGCTGATCAGCTGGTGGCAAAACAGAGGAGTGGAAAGAAACCTTTGATTCAGAATCAGAAACTACAAGGATTTTTGGCTGCCTCTGCTGCTGGCTGTGGTTAGTACTTAAGGCAGTGCATCTTTTCTGTCTACCTATCTTAGCTGTGTTACAGAGCTTGCCATGGGCCATATCCCAGAGTCTCTGACCTGGCTTTCAAGGCTAGAGCAACACATCCTGGATTTTTTTTTTCTCTCTCTCCCATCTTACAACTGAGTACACACACATTATGTATTTGTATGTACACATCCGGAAATTAGAGATCAATGTGATGGGAGTCTTTGGAAGACTGATGGATCAGGCCAATTTCACATTTCAGACCACCACCAAATTAACATTAACTAACAGCATATACTGCCAATGATTAATTATTAGTCTCTCTGAATAATTATCATCACATATGCACATCTCCTCTACACAGCACTGGTAAGCCGTGACCTGTATCCAGTGCTGGACCCCCAAGTACAAGAGACACCTAGACATACAGGACAGAGTCCAACATAAGGCCAGAAGGATGATGGAGGGGCAGGAGCCTCTCTCCTGTGAGGAGAGGCTGTGAGAGCTGGGCCTGCTTGGCCTGGAGAAGAGGAAGCTCAGGGGGATCTCACCGATGTCTACAAATCCCTGAAGGCAGGGTGCACAGAGGATGGAGCCAGGCTCTGCTCAGCAGTGCCCAGGGCCAGGCCCAGAGGCAGTGGGCACAAACCGGAGCACAGGAGGCTCCCTCTGAGCACCAGGAGGCACTTCTGTACTCTGTGGGTGCTGGAGCCCTGGCCCAGGTTGCCCACAGAGGCTGTGGAGTCTCCTCCTTGGAGGTCTCCCAAAGCTGCCTGGACACGGGCCTGGGCCCCCTGCTCGGGGTGGCCCTGCTGGGGCAGGGGGAGCAGATGGCCCCAGGGGGCCTCTGGCCTCAGCCACGCTGTGATGCTCTGATCCTGGGTGCTTCGGATGTTAGTTGAACAACCATGTTTGCATAGCTTATCCATCATACATAACATGGCATGTAAGCATTTCATTTCCTATCACAGTATCACACAATAAAGTAAAGCATGTTACATTTAAAATCTTGTCTATGGGTAAAGAGGATGGTTAGTAAATTGTTGTTATGTCTCCAGTGCCAAGCCTTTACCCCATCTCTTATCCTCCCATGTCTGCAATCCTCCGTGCTGCACCTCTCCTCCTTGGTGCCTCTGCAGTCATACCAGGCAAGCTGGAGTCATAAATATCTCGTTCTGCCCAGAAAAATTGCTTGTTACTGCCATCTATACAAAACTGCAGTTGTCTGTCACAAAGATGAACAAAAACAAAAGTGAGATAGACAGCCAGTGAACTAGAGAAACTGCTGCCACTGCTGAAACAAGGAAGGTGGACTGAGCAGAGTTCAGACAGGGTGGGCTCTGACACTTCTGGCCCGAGGCCTGGCAAACTCAGGACAAAGTTTATGGCCTCTGACTGGCAATAGCAATAGGGTATTACAGATCGACATGGTTACAAATCAGGAACTAATTGCTTTTTTGTTCTGCTGTGTCCACTTACTGACCAGGAAGAACCTTCCTGCAGATCTCTCCGTGCTGTCCTGCAGCTCAGCTCGAGGGGCACAGCTGGAGTCAAAACGCACCACGCTGCATTGCTGCGCCGCTCGGGCCTAACCGGCCTGGAAGAGCTCAACTACAACACTCGTATTTCTGATGAGACCAGTGTTTTGTTTACAGGAGTGAATATGTAGTTGTAAAAAAATAATGAAACAAAAGTATTATTAGCCAAAGCCTACACATTGAAATGAGATCTGAAAAAAATGGGTCAAACGTTCTTTCTTGGAAGGCCGGTGTATGCAAGTGTTGTTTAAGTGATTAGTCACTACATACAGGGTAAAAACTCCTTTCCTCCACAACCAAACAACATTCTGGCCTTTCAAAGCAGCAGTCACATCCTCTTTCTGAGGAATGAGCGATGGTTGCCTTGTGTAATAAAATATTCAACTTCACAACAATGCTTTATAAAGAAGCAGGTTCATGAATTTTTAAAATTATTTTGTAAATCACTCTGAAAGCTGACAATGAAGGCTAACACTTTTGCTGGTGTACAAGTGCCAGGTTATCATCATGCTCAGCCTGACGCCAGGTTTCATGGGGAACTGCTCCCCACCAGTGTGTCAGAAACCCCGTTCTGTTCCTGACGGGAGCATCACCCCCACGGCACAGCCATCCCATGTGTGGAGCTGCTCAGGCACTCAGGGCAGCTCTGTCACAAGGGGATGATTTGAGGGACACCCGAGGGGACGCATCTGTCTATGAAATAGAGCCATGGGATGAACAGTGCTGCTCGGAAGCTACTTCCTGGCAGAGTCCCCAAAGAAGAACCAGGCAGGGAGAAGTGGGTTTGTTTTCCAGTACCCATGGCTGCCTCTCTTCTTGGAAAGAAACTGGTAGGTGACTTAGTTTTTGTCTACAAATGTTACCAGAAGTTGCAGCAGTGTCCAGATCATTTTTAGTGGAATCAGAGAAGTCCAGTACTCGTGAACAACCTCCCCCCATAAGGTGCTGCCTCTGCTGCCCTGCTCCTCACAGCCCCTGGCCTCGCAGGGCAGCAGCTGCTCAGGACGAGGCACTGCCCTGGTGGCTGTTCAGCAGTGCAGCAAGAAAGGAGGACATGACCCCCAAAAAATTTAGCAAGGTGAGCAACAGCACCTGGAGGAAGGTGGGAAGCATATTCACACCTCATCGACTCAATATATATGAAAACTAAAAAAAAAAATAGATAATGTAGTCACTGTGGTTGCACCTGTGGAAGGAGCAAAAAAATCTATGCTAAACTGCAGGAAGTGCTTATCTGCAGAGGTCTTTTGCTTTGACTGCACTAGGAAACCAACTGGCAGAATTTTTATTACATGGTGCTGGGGAAGTGAGACACCCCTCCCTCCCCACCTCCTGTAGTGAAGAAACACAAGCGGGAAGGGGTTCGTTGTGTGTCTCCATCCCAGGGCTGCTGCATAAAGGGCTGACAGCCTCCCGGTGCTCGCAGCACCGCATGTTCTGGGTTCAAACCCTGCTGGTGACCCAGATGGAGAAGTTGTTATACAACGTTCTTTAATTGGCAATTTTCTGGTACGTTCTCTTCTGCATCTGTTATTTATGTATCACAGCTTTCCTGCATGCTGGTAGACAACAAGGAACTACAGCAGCGGTATCCTCTCATATTTAAAACATTTAGACAGACAAAAGCCCCAAATTCACATAACATTATGGTTCATTACACTCAAAGGAAATGCTGTTGTTTTATAGAACACTTCTCTGAGATGATGAAGTAAGCTCACATGGCTGCTGCACAACTACTGAGCAATGGAGGAAGAACAGAGAATAAACCAAACAGCAAGATGCTCAGGCAAAGATGCTGACCCAATACAGAAGCTTCCAATGCGTGGAGCTGCAACCACAGCACAGCCTTGGCGTTAAGTGCCGATGAGCTTGGTGTTATGCCAACAACAGCATCAAGAAGCTGGATCTCTCCTCGTTATTAAATTGGGCAAGCAAACAAATGAAAGGAATCAAAGTAATAACAGAGGGCAGATAACCCCTGGGCTATCTCATAAGCAGTGGCTGACAGATGTGGATTACTGAAAAAGTAAAGAGCTTGCCACTTGTATGTAATAAAGCCACAGGGACTTCAGCAATACCCTTTTTTTTTAAAGAAGAGCAAAGGCATATATTGTCAAAACCATAAAGCTTGCCACAGTGAACCACTGTACTGTTTCTGAAGCCATATAAAGACATCATAGGCTTACGGTTTTGAAAGGAGTGACAGCTATTACATGCCGAAATGTTTCAGGGAGGCACTGCATGGAGTAACTAAGGATCCTGCAGGGAAGCATCATCTATTTGTTCCTTGACAAGAACATCTGGATGACCTCTCTGAACCGGTCAGTTGCACTTACTGGCCTGGACATTTATCACTGCTATAGTTTCTTTTTTAAAGCAAGATCTAAGAAAGCAGTATTTTAGTTTTGTAAAGAACCCAGAGGTAGAAAAAAAATGTTGTCTTGCTTGTTTTCCATGCTTGTGCTGACCAGGTATAATTTGTCATCTGAGGATGCAAGCTGCCATTTGAACTAGAGCTTGTCCAAATTTTGGCACAAATACTAGCAGAGCTGTAAAAGCTCCACCTGTCACCATTTTCACTGCCTAGTCAGCTTACAATGTTAAGGAAGCGTTAAAGGTCTCTGAAGAGCTCCTGCCTTTGTTGCTGTTGTAATGGTCTTTAAGCCCTTCTCTGTCAAATTCAAACACAGTACTTTTTTTTTTTTTTTTTTTTTTTTTTTTAAAGACTGAGATATTCCTATCTTATTTAACCCATTTGCAACTGTTAGTTTCAGTCTGTGAAAAAATGAATGTGATGGGTCCCAAATAGCAGCCTAACAGGTGACTTTTTTCATGCTGTGACTCGATGCATATACGTGATAGAGGCAACACACAGAAAACCTAGCTGATGAAAAATATGCTCCTCTCTTCCCCATTAATCTGTTTCCATTACATATACCTCTAACAACTGAGCTGAAAATCATCTTGACCAACCTGACACTTCTTAAACCTCCCACAAGCCTCAGAGCAGATCCTTCTGTTCCTTCCAAGTATTGCTGTTCAGCCTTTCACATCATAACCCATGGTTGTTACCACTGGGAACTTTCAGAAGGGCTAATTCCCAATGATGTGAGGCATGAAACTTGACTCTAACCCAGAAAAATCCCATGATGTCCAACTTCATACTTCCCTGTTGATAGCGTAGGAACTTCTACTGTGGTGATTTGCAGGAGATATTAAACTACAACAATATAATGTGCAGCTCCAATGTTTCTAAGATTTTCTTTTACCTGATATAAATCATAATCCCACAGCTACACATCAGGTCCCACTGCGTCACATTGAAGAACATGGAAATCTATCTATTTAGTTGGCTAATTACTTCTAAAATATGTTTCTGTTGTATCATGTAGACCTAGAAATTGTCTAGACAATTTCTTTGTACTTATCGGGGATAGCAGCTCATAAGGAATTGCCATTGTGTGCCACTCTGTCAAAGTTGACCTCATGTCTTTGTTGATGGTCAGCAGAGCAGAAGGTAAAGCAGGTCTACTCTTATACACTCCCTCTCTCTTGCCACACTGGGATATTATCAGCATCCAACCATTTAAAATCCAGACCAACACAACCTTTATACCAAACTGTAATGATCTACAGATTAAA
Source organism: Aythya marila (assembly GCF_965140915.1). NCBI lineage: Eukaryota > Metazoa > Chordata > Aves > Anseriformes > Anatidae > Aythya > Aythya marila. The sequence goes on along the minus strand of NC_139056.1, from coordinate 4,071,739 downwards.
TCAACATGCATTATGTCAACTATCTCATGTAGTATCTTCCCCTTTTTCTTTCATGTCATGCCTAAAGAAAGCTTAAACATGAGATGTCATTTCTACCTTGGAAAACGAATAAACACTGATTCCACTCTAATAAAACTGAGTGGAGTAAGAAAGCCCAAAGATTTAGAATTAAACAACCCTCACTACAAGAAAACATTACTAACTCAATACAAAAGATTATTTTTTCAACAGTATATATATATTCATTATAAGTTTTCAAACTTTGACATATTTTTATATTCCTTTCTGCTATTGCTTTCTGAATCCAGAGACACAAATATTTTAGAAGAAGATACTTTGACATTAATGATTAAACTGCCAAAGACTTTCAGCTGAATTGGGTTACTAATCTGAGTAATGATGAAGCTCTAAATGTTTTGAGGTTCACATATTGCTTTTCACTGAAGTTCGCAGAATGAGTATGAGAAAGAGATAAGAAAATAGCAAGCCATGAAATAACTCTAATACATAAAGAAAAATGCTACATCATCATTTATATAACTTCTGAAGTGAACAAAATATGTGAATAGTGAAATAAGTAGTCAGAAAAAAAAAACAATTTTGTTCATCCTGAAACAAATTTGCAGCAACTACTTCTAAAAATTACCTAAGCTAGAAAATATTGACAATAACTAACTTTAAAATATATTAAATTATCAAATAAAACAAGTATTACAACCACTTTAATAGGCAAAGTCTCTTGTTTCCTTAAGACATTATATGATAAATCTCAGCCCACACATCAATTTGTTAGAAGGCATGTCAGAACAATAACAAAGACAAACAGCCATTAGTGGACAAGACAGTTTCATCAAGCAAGACCTTACGAATAATATATTGTTGTTTGTCATCAAGACACTTTTAATACACCAGAGTCCTTTCCAAAAGCACCTATAATCAATTCCTTCTAATTTACAAACTCACAAAGACCATGAGAGTGATAGTAATTTCATATTTTACACACCCACAGAGGTTACGACAATTGATTCAGTTCAGCAAAGTACTGTAATGACTTTGAATGCACTTGAAAGATTTTTGCATTTGTTTTCTAAAGCTGTAAAAAAAAGTAATTCAAACTTGGCCACATGGGCACAATTTGTAAAGGTTGTACATGAAAAGTATGGATTCAGTTCTCACAAAGACAGCTCTTGTCTTATTACAACCCATCTGCAAGGCATGCTGGTCACTGCACTAAAACACTTGGCTTCTCTTTGTTTGTACTTTATGTGGCCTGAATAGATTTCAGAATTTCTACAGAAAAAAGAGGTGGAATGAAAAATGGGTAATGCTTGAAAACACTTCAGAACAACAGTTTTTTAGTCAATTACTTCCATCAATGCTAAAAGTAAGGACACACAACCTCTGCCCTTAGATTAACAGCCCCCATTGAGATGAAAGCAATCAGGACCCTCCATAGCTCAATGCAAGATTTTTGCCCATAAAACAAGATGAATGGGGATGTAGCCCGCCTTTCATTAACTGTTCACTAGTCAAATTTCTCTAGTAATGAAACAGCAGCCCTGCTATTTCTGTCCTCAGAACAATATGAAATAGCTCCATTTACAAGTTCACTGAATAAGTTTTTTTTTTTCTTTTTTTCTTTTTGTTCTGAAACTTTTTGAATGGGTTTAGTGACCAAAGCTGTAGCTTCTCAGGGGTTAAGGCCTCAGAACAAAAAGACACTAGCAGCAGACTACAAGAGAATAGTCCTCGAGGTTTTGATTGCTTTCTCAGCATTTCAGATGAGCCCTGCCAGATCCGAACTAGGAGCAGAGAAACTTCCTCCAGTCTTAGTGCCAAAGGAAGGACTTGGGTCATCAGTACTTGCTACAGGAGGGAAGGAAGGAAAGAAGAGGACACTCAGACATCATAAGGCCACAATGCAAGACTTTGTATAGCTGTTTTAACATATAGGGGAATCTCCTGGTTGCTGAGCCCTACTTAGGAACTGTCTCTAAGGCCTTCTTGTCTGTTACAGAGAAAATGATGAGCAGATCACTGCAAACACAGGCAATGCGCACACCTGAGGCTTCAAACAGCAAAAGCCTTGATGGGATCGCTTGCCACAGAACGGAATTTCTTTTTCCGCACCCAGGCTTCTGCGGTAGTTTAAAGGATGTTTTAAGCTCTACTTTGGGGACAGAAGTGCTTACTCTTAATTCCGGTGCTTGATGTGCGAACACTGGATGCACATTTGAGCAAGCTCTTCTTTGCGGGCAGCCTTCCTTTTGATGTGCACCATCTGCTCCAAGCCCACAAGGGAAAGCATTCCCCTGCAATGCCCCACATACGTGCTAATGAAGGGAAAACAGACACTGCCTGAAAGGTTTCAGTGTAAAATGAAAAGATTTGTAGGTCCTATCTATTCACCTGAAGTAAATCACTGTTAGTCCACTGAAATCAAAGGGACTGTACGCTGAGGTGTTCACCAATAATTTCACATGAAACCTTTTTCATCCATACCCAAGACAGCTTTGGCTTAAAGATTAAGCCCTTTGAGAACTCCATGCCACTGTGAAGACACCAAGCAGCAAGAACTTGAGACCAGGAGCTGCACTACTTTTCTAGTACTCCTTGTCACTCTGTCCCAGCTGTCTGAAAGGTCTTTTGGGTAGCTCTGATTTTGATATTAAGGGATGATAGACATTCTGCCACAGTGGAATGTGATCTCAGGAGAGGCTTTTTAGGGCTGTCACATCTACAAATGAATGCTGCAAGGAAGCTGTAAGAAAAAAACAATTCAGAAGCTCTAGGTTTGTACTTCAAAATATGGCATTTGGGGTCCAGGGAAGACTAAGGCAGTTCTGCATTGTGCTCAGCAGATCCAGAATTTTACATACAGTATTTTGGGGTTTAAAAGCTTGCCTGGTTAGACAGCTCATGAAGTGCAAAGAAGAGATTGCTACTTTTGGCCAGACCAAGGGAATCAGTGTCATGGAAGACAATGTAGTACCAAAGAGATGGTCCTGGTAAGGCAGCACGCTTGAACAATTTTTTGATGTATATTCTCTTCCTTATCTGTGACAACATCCATTCTCTGAAGATGAAACAGGAAACATACAGCTGCCGCACACATATATTTATTTTCACTGTGTTCTAGCTTTCAGAACAGTGCCCGTGTCCGCAAAAATAATATCCTAGGGAAGCAAGAAGAAAAGATGCAGTTGCACTCAACCTGTAAGCTGTTTTCCTTGCAGCTGTGGCAGAAAGCAAACTGCAGCCTTTTGTTGAGCTGTAAGTTCCTCATTGCTACCAACTAATCGTGTATCTCCAGTGAATGGACAGGATCCTCACTGGACTTGTGGAACACAACATGGCATTCATTTATTATTCACTCTTTGACCTTATTGATATGGCATGCACCTTTATGTTTTATACCTTATAGAGTGTACTAAGAAAAGGTGCTGAAAAAACAAAATCACCTGCCTAAAGTCATGGTGAAAGAGAGCATAAAGCACTGTAGTAAACCTATCAAAAGTCAGGAACAGAATTTAGAAGCCAAACTTGTTCCTCTTGGAGAAGAGATAATATTTCCTTTTGGGGGGCACGGCTTGAGCACCTCTGCTAGGTACTTCAGCATAGATGCAGCTGAACTTCAAGAAATGAAGTCCCCATGACAATCAGTTCAAAACATTGGTCCCTTTGTTTGACATGTAGACTCCTAACAATTTAAGGCAGTTGATGTCAAATTTGCATTACAAAAGTTACAAAAATCATATTCTTCTTTCCATGTACAACTAGGTTGAGTATTACAATAATTACAGCCTTTGATTAGATACAGAAAATAGATTAATGGACCATTATCAACACCAGTCTAGCAAAATCACTTTGTAAAGGACATCCTCCAGCAGAGTCCAGCAGTGTTCCCAGTGCAATGATCCCCTCAGCACATCATGAAGGACCATGTCCCTAACCAAAATTGTCAGGGCTTCTATAAGGTTGCTTTGAAACCAGAGTAAATTACTCATTCTTTTTCAAGACTCCTATAAGCAACTGCATTAGTGCAAAATCTGCCTAATTGGCTCTCAGTACAGAATCTGAGTCTAAAAATACATACAAGAATATTGGAACTTTTCTTCTTTCTTTCCCCAAGACACTTGTGATACTCACAAGCCTGTTTTAAACCTTTCTATCTTTTAGAAATGCTTTGATAAATGAAGAACTTAAGATGTTTCTTGGAGATCATGATATACTTACTGAGTGACTTCCAAGTCTGCTTTTAGTTCCTAAGTTACTGTGATGGTTGGAAAGTGGTAAATGATTTTTTATTAGCCATAGACTAAAACCAAATTTGTGCCTCAATCCCCATCAATCTTAGTGAGACTGATACAGTGATACTGTTTTATTGGCTAGACTAATGAACATAGGAGTCAGTTCCTTTGTCCTCAGTTGGTTAAAAAAGTTATTCATGTCCTGCTTTCAGTATTTCCAAAGCTAATGGTCTGATTCCTGCCATCAGGCTGAATCCTGAGAGAATGACACTGACGTTTCCTTTCTTCTCCTTTAACTGCTGTTATTTTATAGAACACAAGGAATAAAATTGCTGAAGTTTCACTACCACAGCATCATTCAGTGTGTTCTTGCTCAAGCTGAGTATACATCATCTTTCTGTTTTGTGACTCTGCCTCCTGGAACTCAGGGGCAGGGACTTACAAGGAATGATAACATCAAAAAGAGGTGAATCACTGTCCTTGCCCCCCTCAAACAAAACATAAGCCACTGAAGGTAATCTGTGCGAGCCTACCGTACTTCATCTTAAAGGAGCAGGTACTGGTACATCGTTACGCACTGAAATTCATTGGAAGAGCAGGAGCTCAAAGCAAAGGAAATTCTTAATCGCTGTGACTCAAGCCCTTTACTTGAAGGTCATTTGCTACTTACAAAATTAAGCTCTTTCCACAAAGGCTCTGTTCGTTGTCACATAACTCAAGCAAGATGGAGATCCTTTCCTTTGCAGGGTATTTTAGAATTAGAGAACGACTAATGACGTGTTCATTCTCCCTGTGGTCTTCCAACCAAAATACTGCTTCACAGTACTTGAAATAACATCTTAGCATGTAATGTAGAGAAAAAAAAAAATAAAAAAATTAAGAAATACACTCACCTTTTTCCTTCAGTCATATATGTTAAGTGACCCTTAGCTTACCATATTATCACAACTTCCTCAATCTAGTTTTTGTATTTGTTGTTATTTGAGGAATATATTTGAGGAAAAGTTTTGCTTTGCAAAAACATTACGATGTGGGATGGTAACTCATTTGCAAGAGATAGTTTTGGAAATTGAAATCTAAGCTGTGACGTTTTACAAAGCGCATACGCTCTGTTTAAAACTGATGGATACAACTTTTAGAGACTTGTATGGAGCAGTGATTATGAACAAAGTGCATAGGAAGCTGTCCACACAAAAGTGTCAGGGTGAGAATTAATAATGTTCGTGTGATGCTATCCAAACACAAGAGATTTATAGTAAACAAAACCAAACAAGCAACGCCCCCCCCCCCCCCCCTTTTCTCCCTCACCCCAAACAAAAACCAAGGCTAAATATATTTATAAAAATCAAACTAAGAAACTAACTTTTCCTCCTTTTTATTTCACAAGGTGACATTTAGTGCACAGTTTCTTGCACGGAGAAAGTGAAACATGAAGAAATTCGAACCACCCAAACATCACATATTTTTCTTTTTAAAATCATTAAATGAATGAATGTGTTCTCCTCTCCACATAGATCCAGCATAACAAATACAGCTTTTAGCCATGGCTTAAAATAATTACCCTAAAAATTCCTGGAAGTGTTAATATTTGCTTCCAGTGGAGATTCTGATGGCCACTTCTTAATACCTGCTCATTTCATTATCTCTCGCCACGCCAACTCAGCATGCCTCAAGTGTCCAAAACTACTGTTCTTTAACAATTCACCATGGAAGAATGTATGCATGTGTTCAATTACTCTCTGTAGAGAAGTGCAAGTTTCCTCATTTAGGGAACTTCTTTTCTTCCTTATGAAACAACAAACTGCCTCTCCTTGTATAGCACTAGAACCTTTACAACTGAGTAAGTTACCCAAATGTTCTGCAGGAAAAGTACTTCTGCCCACCTACAGCCAAAGGAAACAGATTTATTTGTCTTTTTTTTTTTTAAACAGTCATATTCCAGTAACAGCAATATTTCTGAACCTGAGGGGGGAATATCTACCTCACTTCAGAGGCATTAAGGATGTCTGTCAGCTGTTTGCACCACAGCAGAATGAGAGTAAAGCTAACCTGGCTGAAGAACAGGCATCCCAGGCACCGACAGCAACAAAACCTGGGGGGTGATGCACTGCTTGTGTGTGACATGCTCACAACTGACTACGGGGATTTGTCCCTGAAGTTGCCTCGGGTTTGGTGCTGTCCCTGCCAGCAACACTCGCTGTTGAAACAACGCAGCGAGTAGCAGCAGGCATTTCAGGATGATGGAGTTTAATGAGAATTGGTCTAGAAAAGAAAAATATGCCAAAAGCTTTAGTTATTGTTTCATGGGGATTTATAGGGATAAAGCACCATATATCACCACATGCACCCTGACTGGAGTCCTTTGCATTTCCTTAAGCCCTCTGTGCACGCTGTGGTTACTGGGTTCAGGACCACCTCAGTGCAGGTACAGAAACAGCGGGGCTGGGTGTTGGGCAGCCCCACTACCTCTACGGGATGCTGGCCATGGACTCTGCTCTTGCCTCCCACGGCTGCATGCTGGCTTTGTGGGGGCTTATGCAGCTCTGGGGTTTTAGCAATGTGCGGCATTTCTGCTATCAGGCAGCTCTTTTGCTATGTTCTAAGTGAAGAAATTAAGGAGCAGTACCCACCAAAATTCCTGGCCCTGCACTGTTATTTCTACTTGGTTTAGAAATAGGTCACACAAACAATCACCTCCTTCTGAGTAGTAATTTATGTGCCAATTCTTTACCAGCATTTAAATCACTACAACTACTTCTAACCAACTATTTTTTTGCCTTGAGTTGTTTAATTATTACAGGATAAATGGTACTATTGAGTGATTCATGGGGAAAGAGTAATTAGTGGTTCCATCTATCTCAATGAAAGAAAATATTATTATTAATTAATATCCATACACGGGAGCAGAAGGAGTTTTTAAAAATCTACAATAGAGATATCTACAGGGGCCACATTTGCTCTGAGTGTCTCTTTGACAGGTACCCATTTATTATTTTAACAAGCTGAGATTGTCTGCATCTTCAGTCATAGCAGGTCAATCCTTCATTCCTGTCAGATCTTTGATAACTCAAGTGTCTGTATTAGTAACTAAAAACTGAAAAGAACAAGCTAAGAGACGCGTGGTAGCGGGTCACATTGCTTGAAATCACCAAATGGCAGTCAGTTTGTTTTGCATGAAGGAAAGAGTTTATCACTCTGTGCATGGTGGTAATTATTTATATGTGCCTTGGCACAACTTGGCGACCTCACAGACCTTTCCATTCCAGCAGCCTTCCTTCCTACCCTAGCAGCCTGATTGTGTGGAGGAAGCCATAGCTTCACCTGTGCAAAGGGGAGAGGGATTCTTATATGCCCGAATGCTACCTGATCCCCTATAATATGTGTGTAAAATACACAGACATTGGGCACCTTGGCAGAGTAATGAAAGGGACACCAAGAGTTAAAGGTTTTCCTAGATTAAGAGGTGAATGTTTTACACAGATTTTTAGACTATTAAATTGTGTCCCAAGAGGACAGTTTGAAACTGCCCCAGGAGTACAACAAAGGCAAATACACAGATTTTCCATGACTTTACTGAGAAATCTCTCTTTTAAGAAAATGGCACATAAGTATCCTATCCTGTTTGGACAGGGTACTGTTTTGGTGCTGACAGAGCTGAAAGGAAATTTCCAAATGAAGTTTGCCATGGACAGAGCTCAGGACCAAACTTGAGGTGATGGGCTCCTGGAGTGCTTGATGCACTCAGAGGCTGTCATGTCATCACCTACATGTTAACATAACTACTCTGTCTAAAAATCTCAAAATAGTATGCCAACACAAGAGACCAGATCCTGGCACTTATCAAATACAGTCTCAGCAGCTTGCTCAAGTAGAGGATGAGCAAGCCTCTCCCCATCCCATGACGCATACCTATGGTGTCAAAAATGATGTAAAAACATCTTCCACTGATCCTCTCTCACACTGCATCCAACCTTACAATTAGTTTAATTCTACATCTTGACTTCAAGAGATTTTCCTGACTTCTGCAGACTCTTTCTGCTGCTGCCATCTCAATCTTTACCAACATCACATTTTTTGTGATCTATCTAATTAAACTATAAAAGTGTCTGGGTTTGCAGAACCTCCCTCCATGGCTGCCCTCAGTGTTGGGGTGAACAAATGCAGCTCATTAACCACAGCAGTGACCAAGCTACAGAGGAAGAGAGCCCCCAGCCTTGCTGCTCTTGGATGCACAGTGAGTACTGGTGAGTACTAGCAGCTCGTGAGGATGCAAGATAAAAAATAATCTAATGTATATAACAACAGAGGAGGAAAGTAGGTGTCATATACATTTCATTATGAAGTCCTCCAGACTACTTCCTTTGTCTATGAATGCAGTGTGTAACAGTTGTGCAGGCTTCACCTTGGCCATCAGTTGGACTGAGTTTAGCACTGGGTGTATCAACAAGGCTGACAGCAGTAAGAAGGCAGCTGCAATGAGACAGACGTACAATCAACTGTAAGGACTCAAGTGTAGTTAAAATTAGAAGAAAACATGAAAAATCTTGGACATATCTGGATACAGGCAGCCTTAGTTTTGTTCCTGACTTGTCTGGTGGGCAGCTGAGTCATTTCTCTGTCTGACCCGTCTTCCCCCATTGTAAACTGGGGTTAAAATGTTGGCCTCTTTTGCAAAGCACTATGTGAGAGCTGGATATTATCATTGCAGTTCTAACAGAATCGCTTATTTTTTAATGGTATCTAAATGGTGTAGGTACCGTACAAATGCAAAAAAAAAAGGTACAGTTCTAACTCTGAATTAAAATAGTAACAGGGGGAAAATAATCATAGGATTGCACAACCATACAATGGTTTGGGTTGGAAGGGAGCTTACAGACCATCCAGGCCAAGCCCCCTGCAGGGAAGCCTTCCAGGCTGCCCAAAGCCCCATCCAGCTTGGCCTTGAGCCCTCCCAGGGATGTGGCACCCACAGCTTTTCTGGGTGACCTGTTCCAGTGCCTCACTGCCCTCACAGTGAAAAATATCTGCCTTTATATGCTATCTGAATATCCCCTCAATCCTCACCCTTACAGGGCTTGGTAAAAAGTCTTTCTTCACCTTCTAATAACAACCCCCACTTTTTCAGCTTACAGATGTGGTTTGGAAATCTCCCAAGAGAAAGCCTTCCAGCTAGTGTGCGAGAAAATTTCCTATTTTTTGGATATACGTGAAAGTTTTAATTAAAAATGAATTGCTTTTCAGTGAGGTTATTTTAATGAGTGTAGCCCAACAAGGAATAGTGACTGTTCTACTGCAAAAGGAAGAATACAATAGAAAGAAAATGTCCTTGCTCCTGCACTGCTCAGAAGGATTTTGTCCTTCTCATGTCTTTCACATTACCTCCTCTTCTCATTTCCATATTTTTGTTTTCTCCTTCGCTTCACTCCATAGCAGCAAATAATGCTGAATACTGAAGTAGCTGTATTCATTCATTTACAGATCATTTCTCTGAATACCACACACAAGTGCTCAGCTTTTCCAAATACAAATCAAGGCTGGTTACCTGAATTACTCATGGATTTCTGAGGTGCACAGGTGAGATGGGCTTTCATCACCCCTGTCTATGTTAAAGGAAGTAGGTAAATCTACATATTCTTTCAATGACTGCTCGATGCACGGTGCTAGCACAGATGAATCCTTGTCAGAAATAATTCAGTTTGCCTGAACAAGGAGTTTCAGGAGGTGACATTATTTTTAAGTCAGCAGATGAATAATAATCCGAATGATTGCTTTGGGAGGAATACAATAAAAGAAAATTCAGTGACTTTTTCACCCAATTTACTGTTTCTGGAAGTATCAAAACAAAATTTAGACATGTTACCATTAAAAAAAAAAGAATTAGACATGTTAGCCATAAAAAGAGACTCTGGCTTCTCTTTCAAGTAAATTGGTAGCACAGCACTAACAAAAAAATTCACCAAGCAAAAAGGAAATGCTAGCAATGCAGCAGTGCTTAAATTTTATGTGAGTTAGATTATGACTAGGTACATAAAAATGAGCGGGAAATCTGCAGTTGACAAGAGCTTGGTGCATAATTACTTCTCCTCTCTCACCAAATGGCTCCAGTTTGGAGGATATCATTTTAACAGAAAGACAGCGACGAAAATGCTGACTTGAGGTAAATGTGTGCAACCCAAGCAGATTTGACATCACTAAAGAAGAATAAAGAAAAGTGGGGCTGTAGGGGTGCTTTCCAGAAAACCCAAAGTTTCTCTGTAGAATGACAGGATAATTTTGTCCAGAAGGGATCGCTGGAGGTCTCCAGCCCAACCCCCTGCCCAAAGCAGGCGGCGCAGGTTGCTCAAGGGTGTGCACAGTCCCTTTGGGGATATCTGAGGATGGAGAGGTCATGGCCTCTCCGGTCCCTTTGATGTTCGCTCCCATGGGGAAAAAGCACTTTATATCTGGGTGGCATTTCCCAGGTTGAGCTTCTCAGCCTCCCAGGTGCAGCTCTGAGAGCAGCCTGGGCCCTCCTCCCACACCTCCCCTCAGGCAGCTGTGGGCAGCGGCAAGTTCCTCCCTGACCCACCTCTTCCCTCAGCCTCTCCTTGTGTGTGGTGTGCTGTAGCCCTCGGCCACCTCGGAAACCTCCCACTGGCCTCGTTCCAGTTTGTCAGTGTCTTTCTTGTACCCAAAGGAGCACACGTCACTCCAGACGTACCCTCAGCAGTGCTGGCCTGAAGGGAAGGATCGCCCCCTTGACCCGCTGGCTACACTCCTGCTAACCGGCCCAGGAGGCCGTTGGCCTTCTCTGCCCCAAGGGCACATCACTGCCACGTGTCCTACTTGTCCCCTGGGACCTTGGACAATACGGCCACTTAGTTCAGAAGAAGCACTTTTGTCAGAAAGGAAAGCAAGGTCACAACCGTTCCCGCTCAGATGACTGTCTCGCCGCCCCCTGAGCCTGACACCTCTGAAGAACAGCACTTGCTCTGTAAGACTGCGAGGTCCATTTTGACATTTTGTAAAATGAGATTGTCTGAGGAATAAACTAGATTCTACCCACCCAAATACTTTTTTTTCGTTTTTCTTTTTTTTTTTTTTTTTCTCTGACAGAAAGGAAAGAAACACTGCAGTTTCCATTAGTCTGAACAGATCATTATTTTAAATTCCAAATAAGCAGCTCTTTGCAGTACACATCTCAGAGTAAGCAAATGCCTCAGCCCAGTCTGATTCAGCAAAGCTTTTAAGCATCTATCTAAGTGTCATTGCCTTCCGAATGAAAGTTAAGTGTGTGCTGCTGTGCTTTGCTGAATTTTGGTCTCACGCTGTAAGAAAAGGATAATTTGGCTCATTATATTTTGTGAATGACACGATGCCCCTGAACATTAAACTTTATATCTATTTGCATATATATGCACAGCATTAGGTTTGGCTCTCAAATAACTCTATAGAGATCAAAGTACACATAGATCCTGAGAGACTATCAGACAGCAATTACACTCTGAAATAAATTCAGGCAGTCTCCCTTTACATTTCACTGTGTCCAGCTGCACATTTGCTTAGGTTCTTCTATTGCCCTTGAACATGTCTTAGTTTCATTTGTTGAATAAAATCCTGTTAGATGAGGGCTTATGAAACAACCACTTCACTCCTAGCAGTGAAGACATAAAGCTTGCCTTTAACAAGAAAATTTTCTTGAAGTTGAAAAAGTTAAAAAACAACAACAACAACAAAAGTATTTCCAAAGGTTTTGTTATGGCTTTTAGCTAACTTTTACAGAGGACAAACAGTGGTTGGGGTGGTCTCTGGGCAAGAGTGTATGTGGGCAGATTTGATGCCTTGCTGCAGCTCTTAATTTCCACGAGTGTATCTTGATTTCCATGTGTGTTATTTTATCTCAAATCTTTCCCTGTTCCTGCTCGAAGCTTTCCACCCTCACTCACAGCAAGTGCTTCTGACTTGGAGCACCAGGAAGCCAAGGCACAGCCACTCCCGGCAGTGCCTAAGCAAGGGCTGCCTCTGCACAGACCGCTTGCCTGTGGATGCTTGCATCGCTCACTGGTGGGCTTTGACATTCTTTTTTTCTATCAGTGTCACATGGGTATTTGTGACTTTAATGGTAAATTACCAGTATTGACATTGTGATGATATCTGACTGCACTTGAGATGGAAATTTAAGAATAAGCCTAAGAAAGAAGACGTTTGGTTCCTTTGATGTATCTTTCTGAGGTGAAACTCAGCATGTGAAACCTTTGGTCTCAGCTGATCACAATGTTTAGCTGTTTTTTTTTTTTGTTTTTTTTTTTTTTTTTTTTTTAAGTGAATTGTTAGTCCACGAATGGGAACCCTGGAAAATGAAGCTCCTTTTTCATCCACTGGATAGAAACAGCTCCCTTCCCCATCTCCTTATCTCCATAACAGTTCCAGGAATAACAACAGCAGCTGAAGTAGCAAAGCTTCTGATCCCTCTGGGAAGGCAGTCACCAAAATACTGGTTTTCCCAGCACTTTGACAATTCCCCTCCAGCTGCTGAGCACACACCACACAAGCATGGAGGACACCAGAGCTGCAGTACGATTCTTGACCACTCCTGAGCACAGAAGCCCAGATGGTCCTGCAGACTGCCCAGACTGGCTTAGGAAACTCACTCTCTGAAAACTAACCTCTTATTAAATCATGTAATACTCTACGACTGAGTACAGACACTGGAAATTTGGCAAACTATGTCATCTCCATCAACACTGTTCCATGATGCAACAAAGTCCAGAGAGATATCATTGGTGATACTAGTGGCTATATCTGATGCCTAATCTGGTATTTCTGATCCTAGCTCCTACCCAAGAAAGTTTGTCATCAGTCTCATTGCCTTCCAGGCATTCACAGTTGCCTCTTGAAAATATTTCCAAAATCCCCTATAATTAAAAATTCACAAACAAGACAAATCCCACCATAGTCTGCTAGTTCCCTGATACTGCTGCATGTCTCTCACTACTTTTTTTTTTTTTTTTTTCCTTGTTCCCTTCTACTTCTCCCCTAGAATGCAAATTTGAATTTATTTGAGAACAGGAACATTTTTTTTTTCCCTGTTATTGTACAATGACTTGCCAAATGGGATGCTGGTGCTTGATTAGGGATTTAAGCTACTATAATAATAGAAATACGTGGGACTAAAAGTATGCAGGTCAGTATTTTGTAGCATTGTCAAGTTTTGAATTCTGCAATACAAGATTAACCCAATATATGTTTAGATAGAATCTCTTTGAGCCTATGATATCTAGAGATCCCTGAAAGCTCATGTGCTTTACTGTAGATTTCTGAGTTTTCCAAACTTGCACAGAATGAATTCTTTCTAAGGACAAATATCAAAAGATGAACAGGAAGAGGGTGATTTATGATGAATAAATCTCAAAAGTTTCAGAACCTACACTCTAATGGGACATGCACCACAGAGTTTGAAATGCTTTCTGAAACTGAAGCAAAATTCATATTTCATAAAGTGGAATTTGGGGGACTGTAGTATTTTTTTTGCCCAAAATGAATTTGGTTGCATCATTCCATAGAAAGCATATTAGAATTTAGATTAATGCTCATGACCAAGACAGAAATATTAAGTAATAGTTGGAAAATGATGGAAGTGAAACTTGGAATCTAAAATAAGTTTTCAGAGAAAGCTACAGATAACAGGGGCATTTTTCTTTTCTTATTTTATTCAGTTTCCTATCTATCCCTAAAAAGGATTTTTCCTAATTTAGGAGAAAGAATAAAAGAGCTTTGGATTGAACTGCATAATCAGTGAACCAGACAATCCCAAACTGCTCAAGCATATCCGACATCTGCTTGACGAACTCGACTGCAAATAGCAGGAGCGAGTCTCCATTACAGTACACACAGAGCTGGGCTAGGAGAAACAGCATTAGAAAGTGTTATTCCCATTTAGTAATTATGCCTTGATTGTTGTTTATATGTTTGCTCTACTGTAACTTGCTTGCCTTAGGGTGGCACTACTGCTAGAGAAACACAAAAGTAATTTAGTTTTAAAGGGGAAATGAAAGTTTTAAAGTAGTTTAACATTTCGGTAAAACTGTAATGATTGGAGATGACTGGATTGTGTCGATAAAGAGTACTAATTTCAATAGTAACTCATGCCTTATTTCTCCTCACAGCAAACAACCTCCCTCCCTCCTTTCTGGCACATAATATAAATACTCTTTACACCACAATCAATGGAATCTGGGAAAAAAAATAATATATATATTTGCATTTTTATTCCTCAGAGGCTTCATCAAGACCAAATTTCCACAAAGCTGTTATTTACTCCTATGCAAATGGCACTAGCTCTGTAATGAGGTGTAATCATCACCACATAGCTCACTTTCTCTTTCTCTTGCTTGGATTTAGTGGTTTCTCCATTGGTGTCCATTATCTCAAAGGTGTCAGGTGTGATGCTGCTGACACCAATGGTCACAAAAAGAAGCCAGTATTCTCATGGCACAGCTCTGCAGAGATCATCGGGGACACCGAATGACCAGGCAGCAGTGGGAACCCAGAGGCATGCACTGAGCAGAGGCTTCCCGGAGGGCTGCCCGCTCCAGATGCGGATGCCTCTGCACATCAGACAAAAACCTGAGCGCCTCTGGCATGGGTGGGTGCACCAGTGACCCACTCTGCTGGGCAGCTACATCCCTTGCTCTGCTTTGGTCTAACACATGGGCATTTGCTCACTTCTGTGACGTGGTACGGTGGTCAGCATTTGGCCCCAGAGAATAATGTGTGATTAATGCATCAAAAGACTTGTAAATTCTCCTCCCCTCACTCTCCAGCTTTTTATTCTCAGTTACATTTTTCCTTTGTTCCTTTCTGCAAACCCTAGTGTAAATGTTTTTTGAGTAATTAATGTGTCAAACACAAGACCTGAATTTTCACGGGCAATTAGTGGGCTGAATAAAGCCAGCAAAATGCATTTCAACTTTAATGGTGATTTGTGGCTCATTTGCTGTTTTGCAGAACTGTATCCTGAAACACAGAGAGCATCCTATGCCTGTGCACTTTTTATTTGTCTCATATACCAAAGCTCCCTCTCCTTTTCTATTTTCCACCACATACAAGATGCTGCTTGTAGTCTATTACAATTTGCATATTGTCCTTCTGCCTCATCGATAATTGATCAGGTTAACAGCTGCTTTCTGCTGGTGCCAGGAGAAATATATTTGTTTCTACAGGACTGTGTAATTCCTCAGGCCCCTGCAGAACTGCATTTCCCTGACAGAGAGTTGCCTTGTACCTCCCGTAGCTGTGCAAGGCATGGGCGAGAACACACAACTGGCCCACGTGTGCCATTTCAGGAGTGCCTAGAGGTTTGCTAACTCACTTACACAATTACGCATCATGGCGTAGCAATGAAAAGTGATGTCTGCTGTAGACAAAGCAGGGGAATTATAAGTAGTCTAGGTGGCAAGTCGGACCCAGATACTCCTTAATGCCTACTGAATGCACAAGGCGTTCAGTGCGAGGGGAGAAGGTGAAAGCTTGAAAGCCTCTCCCTCTGTCTAGAGAGAAGAGCTAGTGTGCAGTTTTACCAATGCGATACACATTTCCAATGAAAATTAGAAGTGTGGATACGGGATCGTTTTGCTGTTACAGGACTACGAAAGAGAGCATTATGCTCTCCAACGTTTCTGGGGATTTAGCTGTCTGATTCAAAAAATACCTGAATCTGAATCAGTTCAGCTAAGAGGCAAGCAGTCAAAATGATTAGCAAGCCAAGGAGATGGTTCAGTCTCAAGGACTCAGTGTGCTACTCTGACTGGCACAATCCATCACAAGTTGCATGTATCATAATTGTACACCACAGATTTGTAAATAATCTCTTTTTCAGTGTCTATGTTGACAAGGAATAATATATGAGAGAACTCCCTTGTTAGGTAACCTTCTGCTTAAGCAGACCACCCTGACACTTAAGTGTGCTGAGTGCATCATTATGAAATGCCTATAGAGTGTCAGAAAATGATGAGAGATTGCATGAGGCAGTGGGCAGATGCATATCATGAACAGCAGCCCAACCTTCCTCTCAAAAGAGCTGCCTTCCTTGGGACAGAAGGTGTACAACAGGCTTTCAGTGCACTGTTCTGCTTCCCTAAATTCTGTGTGCCTCTGGAGGAATGTATTTGCTATCATTAAAAAGACTGCAGGTATCACTGGAATCTAATTTGTAAGCACATCAAGGTAGATACCTATTAGCACCAAAATGCAAATGATCACTGCAACACCGAAATGAATGCAATATCCCATCAATGCCGTTGGACCACAAGTGCTCTCACCCAGAGGCAGGTAGAGCAAGCTAGGACTGTCACACACAGTGAGAACACTGCAGAGATAAATGTGCAGATCATGTTCCAGCCATCCATAATACAGAACAAAGATTAAAAGCACAGTTACTGACTGAGAAAGTACAATAATTGCTATCACTTTAAAGAGAGAGATAATTTGTCAACAATCAGTATACAATGGCACCTGGGATGCCACAATTTCTAAATGCAATTAGTAGCAGCAGGTGAGCGGTTGCAGACCAAATGCAACTATATTGCTTTGGAAAGTACTGAGCACCCATCTCAGTAACTGAAGCCCTCTGGTGCTACCTCCACTTGGCCCGCCCAGGCCACACTGCGACCCTGGGGTCCCCCTGTGCAGGACGACCTAACTGGCCTCTGCTCACCATAGGATCCATTGCTGTCAGCGACCTGGCCTTGCAGCATTGTAGAAGTCCTGGGGTTTATATACACAGGGATAAGCAGTTTGCTTTCCCAAATTTTCCTACTTCGTGCATAGCAATATAGGTGAATCTATGGATATTTGCCTTAAAAAACACACCAGGAATTCATTCTGGAAAGGAGGAAGTCTTCTCCTCACTTCACGTACATGATTCATATCCCTCTCTTTCCTCCTCTGAGCCTGTACTGTAGGCAACAGCACCTATAATAAGCTTACAGGAAAATAAAATACATCAAGGAGGATCAAGCACAGTTGCAGCAGTCAAACCATGCACCAGACATACAGTCCAGCCCTGCTACAAAGCCAAGAAACAGACAAAGAAAAATGAGTTGTCAAGAACATGATTCTACTGAAGAGACTCCTCCTGGCACTGGACATCTGGGTGCTTCACATGCCAACTTCAGATCATCAGTCAGCTGGTGCTGGTGGGGAAAACAGGAGTAATTTTTACCCTGCCAGTGCTGGGCTGGGTGGGCATCTGCAGGCTCTGCCACGTGCTGCAGTCACACACTGCCAGCTCTCTACTTTAAATGCCTGCTCAGTGGTGAGGAGATGGGGCCAGGTCAACACCCTTATAGTTGCTATAACAGGATTTCCAGCCGCTTTCTGCATATTCAAGTTTCATTTTAAAGCTACAATTCTTGAGCATTTACCTATCATGAGAGTGGGTCTTGCTCTCTATTTATTTTTTTTTAATTGTACAGACCTGAGCTAAAGCTCATTTGTATGGATAAACGGGAAACACTAACCTGACTGCTTATTGCAGCGGACAAAAACAAATCTGTACCCTGAGACATGCATGTCTCAAGGACTGTTCCTCAACTCTGTCCTCCAATTTTCCACACTGTATTTTCAATACATTACACTGAAGTGCTTTTAAGGACAGGAGACTTCTATACAACTAAGACAGTAAACTGTACACACAAACTTTCTGCAGAGAAGTTTGTAGTGAAATTGCCTTGTAAGCCCATCTTTTTCATCTCCAGAATGAAATGTTGAAGAATTCTCAGCACTTGGATATATGCAATACAGTACAAAAGAAACTTCTGATCACCACTTGGAGATCAGAGACGTGTGTGTATCGCCAGTACAATACTGGTGTCCCAGTTTTAAACTCTCAAATCCAGTCTTGGAAAGAATCAGAAAACAGAGAAAAAGTAGAACCTTAAAATATTAAACAAAATGAAACTGCACAGCACTTTCTGTTTGCAGGGATCTGCAAATCCATGCAAGAGTTTGAATGTCCCAATAACTGTAGCTGGAAAACAAAGAAAATCCGTGGCAGGGGAAAAAACATCCTGGTTAGTATTGCAGCTTTAAGAGAAATTTAAAGTTTTTATTCTGCAACGGCAGGGATAAGGATGACATTCATCTTCAGTTTCAGCAATAAGCCTGAATATGGGCTCTTTTCAAGCCCTGTTCATCATATACACCGCACTCTCAGCTTGTGTTTTTCCTTAGTTTACTGATGGTCTTATTATATCCTTATTCATGAGAGAAACACTTTATTCCCCTAGCATTAAAATTGTCTTCTGTGAAAGGGGGGAGGTGGTGAAGTGAGGCATAATTTACAGTTTCAGAATACTGGAATAACTTCAGTTATAAATCTGCAGCATTCATGAGTTTGCTACCTAAAGACAGGGAGACTTAAAACCAGCAAAACAGCAAAGGCCCAGTTAACCTTACATAAGGGAAGACTGACAAGCATACAACAGGGAAAGCACTACAGCACATCAAACACACATTGAAAATGAAGTAATGAGAGTGGTTTAGAATGACTGTGGTTACCTACCTCAATTTTATGCTCCTCTCAAAACCAGCAATATAAGTTTCCCAGCATGTCTATTTGCTGATCTAGTTTCTATTCAATATTTAAATTACTGAATATTTTTATGTGAAAGGAAGAGTATCTACAGAAAATAACATTTGAGTTAAATATACACTGGCTATCTCAATGTTCTAATTACTGCAGGAACAAATCTGAAGCTCTTAAGGTAGCCCTTAAAGTCAGGAGATTACTGTAAGAATCGTAGTGTTGGGCATACAGTCCTCAGCCAGAATTTCCCATGAATCAATGGGATGCTTCATATGTTCAAACCCCGAACCGGCAGGTCCTTTGTTACTGCTTTAGAAATCTACATTAAGAAGCCCTTGAAATCTATTAAACATTTCTGT
This sequence comes from Aythya marila, assembly GCF_965140915.1. NCBI lineage: Eukaryota > Metazoa > Chordata > Aves > Anseriformes > Anatidae > Aythya > Aythya marila. Next base: position 4,052,564 of record NC_139056.1, on the reverse strand, counting down.
TGAGAAGGAGTCTGTTACTACTGACAGGGCAGGACGCTTAAACCACCAGGTTCAGCGCAGCGCACACGGTTATCAGCCGTCTTTTCCATGAACTTTGTTTCATATGTCTTCATAACCTTTAAGTTTCATTCTCGGGTGAACTCAGACCTATCATGCTTCTGCTCAGCTCCAGAACCCTTGTAGTTATCAGAACTTCATCCTACTGACAACAATTCCCTGGAAATTACAAATATATATCAAACAAACAACAACAACAAAAAGCAACAAACAAAACAAAAAAACCTACAGCCCACTGAAAAATATTTTCTGTACCTGTGCAGACACAGAGAAACACCAAGACTCAGATAATGAAGTCTGAAGCACTGAATCAGACTTAACCCTCACCTGTGCCTTCTATTAAGGCTTATACCTAAAACTATGTTCTGTTAGCTTGGTTTGGGGTTTAAAACTAAGATAGCAATGGCACTAGTAACCAGGCAACAGTAATTGCTTCTCTGAGATTAAACCACAACATGACATTAAAGCTCTGCAACTGAACTTCCTTACAAAGGTGCAAAATTTTTGCAGGCAGAAGTTAATTATGTAGAAGGGCAATTTCAATTTAAGTTGCAGGTATCTCTAAGCTGTATGAAGGCAGGATAACAATGAGGTCAACAGTTCAGTCTACCTGAGTTTTAAATCTAGAACAGGATTATTTTAGCTTCCAATTTTTAATTGATGCATCCTCTCAAAATAATTTCAACTAAATCAAAACAAATGACCTCTAAATAACTGCTATCCAATAATATTATCAGATTCTACAGATTTCAGTATAGCTGTAGCTACAATTTCACAATTAAAGAGATGATACTACCATGAATAAGAACTAGAGGGCATTGTGTATCTTATAACCAAACCAGAAAGTTCAAGCTCCTGTTTATTCTATAAACAGACAAACCTACTTTAAGACAACTAGCATGGTCCTTTGTATTTACAGACACAAAAATACTCCTTTTGGACTAATTATCTCAACTTGAGAGTACCATCACTTTACAAAATGTTTCCACCTTTTCCCTTTACACATTTAGATTCCCTCTTTTTTTTTTTTTTTTTTTTTAATAAATAAATTAAGGCCATAAACAGCTTTCTTATTTGAAAGAGCCTTATACATATTGTGTGATTTCCGTGTATGAAAAATTCTAGATTCTAGGACAGTTTTCTGAGGTTAGCTGGAAAAAGGAAAGTAACAGTTTGCCATCTGCAGTATCTTTTGGCTTGATTTAGTTGGATGAACAGAGCAAATATCATACAGGACATCAGCTGGGTACAAAGAAAATGAGAAGGAGGTGAAGGAGAAAGGGAGCACTTATTTTTGACTACCACTGAAGGCAAACTGCAGACCTGTAGCAGCCAAAAGCTTGTGAAACTTGGACCCATGTTGCCATGGCTGTCCTCACTGAGATCTGAGAAGATAATTAGGTCTTTCTACGCTTCTGTTCTCCATCTGAAAAATGTGAGTAACACTTCTTATTTCTCTCCCTTAGAGTACAGGGTAAAGATAAACCTACAGAAATCATGGAAAACAGTGGAATTATCCTATGAAATCCAAGTTTCCCAAGACAGACTGTCTGGAAAGAATGATAAGACGTAATTCAAAGGAGCATGAAGAAGAGCCATCCCAGAAATAGAGGGTGATGGTTTCAATGCTGAAATGCAACTTGTCACCACTTCGGCATGTATGAATCAATGACATGCTCGATATGCCACACTTGACACAGCAAAACAGGCAGATGCGGGTTACTCTCGCTGTTTTGTCTTACTTGGATTACAGGCCTTGTGATAGACCTGGAGCCCACACCTCAGTAACAGGGGGAGATGATACCATTCCTTGCTGTGGACACCATGAGTTTCACCCAGGGGGCAGACGGTTTAGGATCCCTAGCCCCTTTCATTGCTGCTGAGTCTGAGAGCAGCTCCTGTAGACCCTGACTGCCAAGAGTCTGTTGCTCAGTTTCCTCACACCAGAAGGCATAGAAGCATTTTTGTCACTTGCACAGCAGCTGCCATTAAGAAGTAAATGTTTGCCAACATATCAACCCAGTAGGCTGCAATTGTTCCGTATGCTTTGAATATGGCATTTCTGTGGTAACCATCAAATATCCAAATGCTAATAGTGACTGTTCTCCAAATATTGTTCTTTTAACTCCGCTCTCAGAGGCAAGGCTTCTTGCCCAGCACCTCTTCCATCCCCTCATTTTCAGAAAAAATCTTTTGTATTTTATGTCAAAGATCAGTGGTAGAGCAGTTCTTACTATCTCTCACCATCAGAGCAGTTCATTTTCACGTCCTTTTTTAACAAGACAATAAACATTTTGCTTCTGAAGTGTGTGTGGGGGGACGGGGGAAATTAATGTGAACTCTGCCTGATATTCAAGTCAAAGTATATGATGAACCAATGAGACCTAGAAAATTTACTTTGCCAGGAAAGACAGTGTATTATGTAAAAACTAAAGCAAGTGTCCAGCATTTCCCAGATGAATGTAAACTTTATATACAGAGAGATGAAACACCTGGAATATATATTCAATTCATAGTTTACGATTACACATGTTAAGCTTTAACATACTAATATTAGTATTAGTGTCACAGCTAACTTGAAGACCTCTGTACTGAGAGTTTAAGTAGGTAAGAAATGTGACCAACACCAAAACTAAGTAGCTGAATACACTGTCACCCTGTGGCATTGCAGGGAATACTAAAGGAAGCCAGTTGCTCAAATATGTGTGTACATTCCCAGACATTAGTTTTGCAAGAGCTGGGAATAGCCATGAATTTTGGACTGGGTACAAATCCACTGATAAGTTCTGCAATGTTATGTTACACAGACATGAATTAGTCCCTTACAGGCACAGCACAAGAAGCTGTGTTCAAAAGATGAACTTTTAACTTGTGCTTTCCTACAAAATGACCAGAACCTTCTTACTGATATTAAACTATCAATTTTTAATAGTTATCTCGCATATTGCCTTTATTATCTGTCACATTAGGTTCATTGAGCTTTGTATTTGCCCTCCTTTTCCCAGATGTAAGCTATTCAACTTAAATTAAAAGCACAGATTGCAAAATATCCCCACTGACCTCACGGGCAAGTAATGCTCTTAATTGGAAATAAGCAAACTGGTTCAAACTAAATAAGAACCAGTCTAGACTTCAGACCAAAGTTCTAAGGGAACTTTTTTATCATCAAAGAAAAGCTATTTTTGCCCAATCTCTCTTCTTCTTTCTTTGGAATCTCTGTCTTCTCACTTCTTTCTTTTTGTACCATTTCTTAGCTGACACACTGGAAACAAGAACAGCCATTTACTCTGTTCAGTTATGCATTCAGAAAGGTTTGCAACATATGCTTAGAGGCTTCCTGGTTCACTGCCTAGCAGTCATTACCTATAGCATCATGGATATTTACATTTCTTTAAAATTATGTTTACTCTGCATGCTCTTGATATTTATCTAAATGTCCAATTCTGTGTTGAATCATGTTCCTGGCACTGGTGATACCTGTTGCAATAGATTCCTTCAATGAATCCATTAATGTGGAAAACAATTCCTTTTTTTCTCTCTTCATTTTCATGGTATCACCTGCTCAGAAACCTCCTGACTTTGACCCTCACTTCCCTGGAGCTTGAGATCTGCAACAAAAGATGCAGGATTGAAATAAAAGAACTAATATGTACACTGCAAAACAAACCAGGCCTTTCAAGAATGGGAATCATAGAATATCCTGAGTTGGAACAGACCCATAAGGATCATTAAGTCCAACTCCTTGCACCACACAGGTCTACCCAAGATTTTAGACCATGTGACTAAGTGCACAGTCAAAACACTTCTTAAACTCAGACAGGCTTGATGCAGTGACTGCGTCCCTGGGGAGCTTGTTCCAGTGTGCAACCACCCGCTCAGTGAAGAGCCTCTTCCTGATGTCTAGCCTAAACCTCCCCTGCCTCAGATTGACACCATCCCTGTGGGTCCTATCACTGGTGATTAAGGAGAACAGATCGGCGCCTGCCCCTCCACTCCCCCTTGTGAAGAAGCTGTAGGCCGCAATGAGGTCTCCCCTCAGCCTCCTCTTCTCCAGGCTGAACAGGCCCAGTGCCCTCAGTTGCTCCTCATACATCTTCCCCTCTAGTCCCTTCACCATCTTTGTAGCCCTTCTCTGGACACTCTCCAGCAGTTTCACGTCCTTTTTGTACTGTGGTGCCCAGAACTGCACACAGTGCTCGAGGTGAGGCTGCACCAGCGCAGAGCAGAGCGGGACAATCACCTCCCTCGACTGACTAGCGATGCCGTGCTTGATGCACCCCAGGATACGGTTGGCCCTCCTGGCTGCCAGGGCACACTGCTGGCTCATATTCAACTTGCTGTCAGCCACAACCCCCTGATCCCTCTCTGTGGGGCTGCCCTCCAACATCTCGTTGCACAGTCTGTACGTATAGCCAGGGCTGCCCCGTCCCAGGTGCAGGACCCGGCACTTATTAAACTTCATGCAGTTGGTGATTGCTCAGTTCTCCAATCTGCCCAGATCTCTCTGCAAGGCCCTTCTACCCTCAACAGATTCCACAACTCCTCCAAGTTTAGTATTGTCAGCAAATTTGCTCAAAACACCTTCTAGTCCTACATCCAAATCATTTATAAAGACACTGAAGAGGACTGGCCCTAAAATGGAGTCTTGAGGGACCCCACTAGTGGCCATCCACCAGCCTGATGTGGCCCCATTTACCACAACCCTTTGAGCCCTACCTGTCAGCCAATTGCTCACCCATCGTATGACGTTTTTGTTTAGCTGTATGCTGGACATTTTGTCCAGTAGGATCCTATGGGAAACTGTCAAAAGCTTTGCTGAAGTCCAAAAAGATCACATCAGCTGGTTTCCATTGAATGGCTAGATGGGTGATCTTATCATAAAAGGAAATTAAATTTGTTAGCAGGACCTACCCCTCATGAACCCACGCTGGCTGGGACCAATGACAGCATTGTTCCCCAGGTGCACTTCAGTAACTTCAAGGATCATCTTCTCCATAATTTTACCAAGCACTGTCGTGAGACTGACAGGCCTGTAATTGCTAGGGTCTTCTTTCTTGCTCTTCTTGAAAATTGGTACAACACTTGCCAGCTTCTAGTCTACTGGGGCCTCTCCAGATTCCCAAGACCATTGAAAAATAATTGAGAGAGGTCCCGCGATGACGTCAGCCAGCTCTTTAAGCACCCTGGGATGAATCCCATCTGGACCCATGGACTTGTATGGATCCATGTGGAGCAGCAAATCCCACACACATCCAGGATTTGTTGGGAGTTTGTCATTCCCACCGTCATGGTCCTCCAGCTCAGGGCACCCTGGGTCCTGAAGTTCTTCATCAGCATTGAAGACGGAGGCAAAGAAGGCATTAAACGTCTCTGCTTTGCCTATGTCATTGTCTGTGAGGAGACCTTCCCCATCAAGTAGCGGACCTATGTTTTTTTTGGTCTTTATTTTTCTTTTCTGTTCACATATCTAAAAAAAACCCTTTATATTGTCTCCCACAAACATGGCCAGCTTCAACTTTAATTGGGCTTTGGCCACATGAATTTTCTCCCTACGAATGCGAATAGTGTCCCTGTATTCCTTCCACATTGCCTGACCCTGCTTCCAGCAGCTGTACATTTTCTTTTCCACCTAAGCTCCCGTTGAAGATCCCTGGTCAGTCAGGCCGGTCTTCTACCCCACCTCCTTGACTTCCGATATTTTGGAATTGCCTGATCCTGTGCTTTTAGGAGGCAGTGCTTAAAGACTGACCAGCACTGATGGACACCAATGCCTTCAAAAGCAGTTTCCCAGGGGACCTTGCTGACTAGTACCCTGAGCAGCCAGAAGTCTGCTCTCTCCATATCCAGTGCAGACTCATTGAAGCTATGATAATACACACATAGAGGAAGAAAACCAGAGGAAGAAAATATATTTGAAATGGGTTTCCCTGGCTCTCTTCAGGTGAAATAATGTTTAATGGCTTGGGAAAGGGGATAGGGAAATCTGGAAGAGTGCAACAGAGGGCAGCTCAATGGACTCCGAAATGTGGCACCCAGATTGCACCCTTTGCTCACACTGATCATGAGCGCCCCACTGCATCATCCCCAGCAGAAAGGGTTTTGTTTTATTTTCTAAGTCACTTCAAGATCTGCATAGAAAGTTGCTCTTCTGTAATTCCCATTCATTGAAATATAAGCAAAATCAAAATAACCATCAATGTCAGATTATAGTTTTATAGCATGACAACACAAATAATGTTTGCTCTCTCTCTAACACAAACCCATAAATCCTCAGTGGATTAACCTTTCAGAAACCCTTGCCAACTGTTCCTGCCACTACAGCACAATTCAAAATCTCAAGCTGCCAAAAAGCTCTGTTGCTGTTTTCAGAGAACAGCAATCAATCATGCTAAGGAAGGGAAGATGAGAGAGCAGATTAAGAGACAGAAATGTTAACTTTAGAAGCAAGATTCTAACTTAGGTTTTTATTAGAAAGAACCAGAAAAACTCAGAAAATGATGAGTAGGTCTCTCTTTCACCTGTTGGTAGACGACCACTTCAGCTTCGTCAGACTCTTCAGCTACTAAAACAAATGTACTGCTATCTGTGGTACAGCACAACTAGTGTTTTAAAGATGTGCAACCAGCACAACAATAAATGCAACAGATGATAGCACCCCGTGCACAAGCTTCAGCTCCTGGGAAGACCAGGAGTACAAATTCTCCTGGGAGAGCTCACCTTCAAAAGTGTTTTGACAGAGCCAGGCTTGCTGATGTGAAATCTGAACTACCCATCTGTGCTTATGTTTAAATTAGTTAGCTAGGCTACTGCTAGCACTGTAGTTGGTCCACAGCAAGGCCAATGTGATCTGCAGTTCCTGCTCAAGAGCTGGATAAAAGTACTCTAGGCTAAGCTTCTCATTCATGCCAGTATCAATTTCCTGAGTTACTACTGCAAAATAATCTAGGTATATTTTATTTTTTGAACCTGCTCATTTTCCCTTGCATTAACTGGTTCTATAGATAAAGAAGGATCACAGTCCAAATCTTGTGTCCAGATATAAACAAATACTTTATATTACTTATGCCGTGCATAAAATACATGCAATAGATGCACATATACAAAGAATGGAGTTTGGCTACCTAATTTTTATAGAGAGACAATCCACGTATGCATGTAAATGTGCACATGTAGGCCTGCTGAACATACAGAGCTGTAAGAACACCCACATGATTTAATTACACTTAGGCAATGATATTCTTTTAAATTATTTTTTGTTTTGTTTTGTTTTTAAGATATAAAGTCTTTTCTTGTTGTACTGTTTTTGGAGTTAATTTTCTTCACAGTAGCTCACATGGTGTTATGCTTTGGATTTGTGCTGGAACCAGTGTTGATAAAGTACCAATGTTTCAGCTGTTGCTGAGCCATGCTTGCACAGAGCCAAGGACTTTTCAGCTCCTGACACTGCCCAGCCAGCGAGGAGGCTAGGGGTGCCTGAGGAGCTGCTGGGGGACCCAGCCAGGCCAACTGAGCCCAGCTGGCCAAAGGGATATTCTGTACCATATGGCGTTGTGGTCAGCAATAAAAGATGGGGTACAGAACGAGGAAGGGGGGAACATTTGGAGTTACACCGTTCATCTTCCCACGTAGCCGTTATGCTCGGCAAGCTCTGCTTTCCTGGAAATGGCTGAACACCTGCCTGCCAATGGGAAGCAGTGAATGAATTCCTTATTTGCTTTGCTTGCGTGTGCAGCTTTTGCTTTACTTAGTAAACTGTCTATCTCAACTGACATGCTTTCTCACTTTTACCCTTTTTACTCTCTCCCCCATCCCACTGGGCAGCCGTGAGTGAGCAGGTGTGTGGTGCTGAGCTGCCTGATGGAGTTAACCCATAATGCTTGTTTAAAGCATACATGGGCTCTCCTTAGTTCCATCAAATTTTTATTTTCCTTTTTCCCCTAGGGAAAGAATGCATGAAGGCTACTGTCATAAAAATTAATGGAAAGGAAAAAGAAAACAAACCAAACCTAAATCCAGCCTGGTCAGACTAATGATCTGAGTGATGTTAAATGAAACCAGAAAAGTAAACATGCACAAGTGACCAGCATTGAAACAATATTCCAGCCCCCAAATCCATTGAACCAGGCTTTCACAGTATATCCTGAGAACTAGTGGTATCAGCACTTCTTACACCTTTACTTCTCACTTCTGTTCATGTGCAAAGGGGACATTGCATACATTTATTGGCCTCTTGGACAGACCGTGGAGCCCATTTCATTAAAGCTCACCAAGGACTTTAAAAACAGGAACAAACATTGCATAAAAGTAACTTCTAGGCCTTATACTATAGTCATCAGAGTATGATGAAAGGAACAGAGCAGAAGACTGACAGCAGCTTCTGTATTTCTTTCTAGATGTGCTCAGATTATTTATTCTGACTATAAAGAGGACCCTAGTCCACCCTTTATGGAAAACCAGAAACACCTAGACAATTATCATCTCTGGATTAGAGATGTAGGAACTACCATACATAAGTGTCTGAAGATGGTATTCTCTTGTGTGTTCTAATTCCTTGGCAATTCCACGGGCTTCAAAGGACTCACTGGGTCTGTAGGTCCCAGTTCCACAAACCACTGATGCACGCAGCCAGTCCCTGTGAACTCATCCCTCCTGGGACCCCTGGACACTGAGCCCACAGTCGTGCACATTGCTCCACCTGGAGGGCTCAGCGGATCTGCCCAGGTGTTGAAGCAGGTGCCTGTGCCCTCACATTCCCAGGAGACCATGGCACATGGGAGGACAGGCCCAATGAAGGGAGAACCAGACTTATACTGTCAGCTTAAATTTTGCACCTGAATAACTAGAAATCCTCACATATCCTATCCTGTAGGAGTAGGCTGTAATTACCTGCAAAAGTGCATGGACTCTTATGATTAACTACTCTACTCAAAGCTGGGTTCAACAACAGAAAGCTTTTATAGATGCACTGCCATTTCTAAAGCAGTGCTTGAGTCCTATAAAGATCCGCCTAGGGTTCTTGGTAAACTCTTTTCTTGTATCAGATCTGAGGGATGTCATTCACTGCTATCATCACATGTCACTTCAGAATATACAAGAAATAAAACCAGCTTGCTGTAACCCATAAACAGCTAGATAACCCTCCCAGGTATATATTACAAATGCAACTGCTTTAAAATTCTCCTAAGGTCAAAGAAATAGCAGGGATATTATCTAGTCAACTTCATATGTTTCCTGCTTTCAATGTCATAATAACCACCACTGCATCTAGGCATGCGATATTTCCCCAATATTTTAGGGTTTCTGTTCTGCAAATACATGCTTCAGCATCTGCCTGTGTTCCCCTTCTACTCTGAGAGGATATGAATGCTATGGACAGATTTCAGGAACTGCTCCACCTTGTTGTCAGGATGCAAACGGCTGGTTCGAATTCATTTAACTGATGAATGCATCATACAGGGAATAGCTGTGGCAGACATAACTTGATGCATTAGTAGTCAAGATGAGTAACCTTTTCATTCCAGTACACAGCACTTATTGTTGCTGCCAGGCACCTCCATGCTGATTTACAATCACTTGTCTTTGACATGAGTGGGGGAGTTCTATTTCTTTCTGAGTTGGACTAGGAGCGAAAGTGTGGGCTTACAAAAATATTGATCCAAAACACACACATGCACAAAGGCACGGGAGGAGGACAAAGTATCAATTTAAGTTACATCTCTTCCTAGGAAGTAGTTTTTAAGGCATAAAAGAAAACAAACAAAACCCCACAGTCTTATCAAAGAACACAGAAAAAAACAGCAACATGCTTACTAAGACACACACAGAAATAGAGCTGTGATGCAAACAATCACATTTTGTTTTAAACGTGGAAACCACTGCTGTAATTTGTACATCTAGAAGAAAACAAAAGTTAGGTTTCATTTTCTTTATTTTTATGCAGCACAGAGGATTTGCCAGCTCAAAAAAAAAACAATCAAAAAGGTTTTCCTTAGCTGGAAAGCACAAAAGGTGAGCTCAATTTGCTCACTGGCAAATGGCTGCTTTAGGACTGCAGCAGCTTGCACTGAAAGGTCTAAAGAACCAACTGCTGGGAAGCATGTTGGGAAGCATGGGAAGGAGCAAATGAATTTAAAGACACAACCTTGCATTTAAAGAGCTAAATCAGCTGTGGCTGATTAGAAAGAGCAAACATCCCTTCAGGCTGATGGAATGGGAGTGGGGTTTTCGGTGGAGAGCAGAGAGCGGCCGCTAGAAATGGTGCATTCCGCTGGTTCTTATTGATCACTGTAATCCTCCATTTCAAATATTCTTTCAGAAGTTTCAAGTGTAATCTCACCATTTTAGTGGCTTAAGAGGCTGGTAAGAGTCTCAGGGACAAACTCAACAAGGTCCATCACTCTACATGTTATGTAGTCCTCTCTACTTTACAACTACTGATAGGCTAAATTCTACATCTACATTTTAATTGAACATATTCAATTACTTTAAAAACTGTCTTCTTCAAAGACATAATCGTGGTATATTTTCTACAGAGATAAAACTGTTCTTAGCAAAGCTGAATATCTTTATTTCCCAGCTCCACAGTTGCAGAATTACTGCACCTTAGATCTTCCTCCAAAGACAGAACCAGTCCAATTTCCACCACGGTGATATCCACAGTGCAGCCACTGGGACTGCCTGTACTTGTCTTCATCTTACAGCACCGCCTACTCTTATGTGTTCTTCCTATCTGGTAAACATGACTGCAATTTATACTCACATAGTTTGATATTGATGCACTTACTATAAAGCAGGAAGAGAATGAGATCTTTAGAAAAGCTACTGGCCCCCAAAGAGAGCTGCACAGTGGCAGATCCCTTGGGGAAACAGCAAAAGGGCGATCTGGGCAGCGCTGCTCCATTACTGAACAGCCAATGTAGCTATACCTGCACTGATGTGTCAGTCCCAGGTCTGTGATCCTACCACTACTTTGTCATCATGTTTTTAAGGCTTACAGCTTATCCTCCTTGCATCTTGCAGGTTTCCTTCTATGCCATTTCTTTCCTATCTGTAAAAAGGAGAGGAGCGGGGTGTGGGGGAGTTACATGTTGCAAAGGCAACAGAAATGGTTTATCCTTAAGTCTTGACTGACTATTAGTCAGATTTTCAGTCTGTTCCCAACTTGGAGCCCCTCTGATTACCCATACACCACTACATCTCACTAGGTAGGACTCCTTTTAGTCTCTCTGATTTGCTGCAGATTACTGAGGATTTATTTTCACTGCCTGCAGTTACATCCAAAAGTTACCCACAGTAACCTGAGAGAGATGCCAGATTTGGTAAAGTAAAAACCAAAAAAAGCTGGACAAATGGGCATAAATGGTAATGAAGGATTGAATTATTGGATACATGAATAAATATGATATTTTGTGGAAAAGTTAACATAGCTTTTTGTCATGACTTTCAAAGCCACCGCTACTCTAAGCACCTTGGCAAGAGCTCTTTGAAGAAAACAACAAGCATTTGGATAAGGGAGTTCGAGCTGATATAGTCTATTTGTATTTCCAGAAGATATCTGACAAGGTCCCTCATCAAAGCCTTTTAAAGAAACTGTGCTGTCATGGGACACAAGGGAATGTTCTTGCACAGATAAAGAGGTGGTTGAAAGATAGGGGACAAAAGCAGGGCAGTTTTCACACTGGCAGGATGTCACCAGGGATCCCCACGGGCAGCCAAGCTAAGCATGTCCAAAACGGAGCGAGTGAAGGGCATGAACAGTGAGCTGACAAAGTTTTCTCAGGATAACAAGTTTTTCAAGGTAAAACAGTTTCTTTTCAGTAAAGTTGAAAGCCAAATACGAAGAGATGCAGGACACTCTCATAATACTGAAAGGTTAATGAATTTAGATACTTATAAAGTAATTAATGTAGGAAAATCTAAGTTTTACATACACAGAAATGGGTTCTGAACTGCTTATCACCAAGAAAGAGATCTTTAAGATATGAAAACTTGTTGTGGCAGTCCAGGGTTTAGTCACATCCCAAAAGAGCATAGGAGAAACACAAAATTAACAGAGAATGTGCCAAACAGTCACAATAGTACAGCTTCCACACAAAGAACTGCTAAACAGACTAAGACTCACATATGCCTGGAAAAGGGATATGACAAAAATCTGTAATATTGTAAGTATCACAGAGAAAGTGCTAACAGAGCAAGGTAACAACTGCCTCTCTTCCATTGCAGCACAGAGGCCAAGAAGAACAACAACAACAAAAAAGACTAGTTTGTAAGGAGCAAGAGGAGGTATTTCTGCACAGAACAGATATTTAAGCCACTGTGTGTACTGATACAGGAAACTGGGCAGCTAATTCTCTGTATGGGTTCAGGAATCGGTTACAGCAATTCATGGAAGAAAAAGCCAGAAAAAATTACTAACACAAAGGAAAACACTGAGCCACAAGCATATGGGAGAACATTCTAGGAAGTGTTTGTCTTATTTCTGCCTCTTCCTCTGGGATCAAGTTTTCGTTGCTACATGCTACCCACCTTTCAGCCTGTCTTCCTACAGCTAATTTTCTGGCTTCAGTGGTGTAAGTTTTACTGAGAGCTTTTACACTGGAGAAGAATACAAAGCTTTATGGCAGCATTTTCAGTTGTAGCCAGAATGAATCAGGTTGCAACAATGATGACAGCAAGATCTGACTCCACCTGCATCCCTATCCCTCTCCTCGTCCATCCATTCATCCTGGAATGAGCATCAGTTTCCCTCGCTTACACCTCTGGGGTTCTGTGTGTGTAAAAGAAGGCTGAATTCGGTGGTCATCGCTCCACTGAAAAATTATTTAGACAATTCAGTAGTTTTCGTAGCAATGTCATGTATGAAAATTAGGCAGCTCGTCTCCTTAACTTTTGGAATTGTACTGCTCTGTTATGTTGAGATCAGAACATAAAATGAACACTTAGCAGTTTAATTCACCATAAAGAAAGAACTTTATTCTCATGAAATGTTCTTATAGGAAATGTTGTTTCTTCTTCATTTAGCAAAAATAACAATACCCCAAGGGGAAACTAGTGTTGTGAGAATATAAGCTTCAGACTTAAATAAATAATCCAAAGGAAAAATAGATCTTTAGGCTGATAATTCAACTCCACAGTGGAAAGACATTACTGTTAACAGTAATCTTAGGACAAAATTTGGATGATGGCTTTTAAGTGTTTTTTAAGATATCACATAAAAACAGACAATTGACATCCAGAGGGTGTCTGATTTGTTTTTACCCAGTTCTTCTTTCATTTTCTTTCTGTGTCATAATGCTTGTTTTCACTATGAAAAGGAAGTCTGATCAAGACAAAACAGTAATACAGAATCTTTTTCTAGAAGACCACATTCGTCCTTGTCACAACTGTGATTTCTTGTTTCAGTTTTCCCTACATATTAATTGAGCAAGTAATAGTATCAACATTATTCTATGGTTCATCTTAGAGTCAAATCTGTCTCTTGTATGAGTACATGGATACTAACAGAATCAACAGAAACATGTGCATGTACTCGAAATCAGAAATTGATCTCAGAGTATTAGTATGCTGAGATTTGGATCCCTCTGTTCAGTTCTAATGAAGAATATTTCAATAGTATTTTACTAGAATGTACCTGAAAATAAAGAGTTGCTTAGTGTTTTTTTTTTTTTTTTTTTTTTTTCTTTTAATTATCAGGTGCCTGAAAATGCAGTGCTGTGCTAGTATTTATTTTATTTTATTTTTTAATCAGAGCATTGCATTATTCTTATTGACCAGCAATCAAGTTATTCTCCATATTAAAGTATTTCTTTTCAAAAGCCAAAAGAAGATCTTGTCTGCTTCCATTATGAGCAAATTAAGACTAATGGCAAATGCTTAGCTTCATATGCTTATAGAAATTCGTTGTTCTTCTCTTATAACTGAGCCCTTTATTTTATAATAAACAAGTGCAGTCATTGGTATTCCAGCACTGCACAGTTGCTTACCTTCTTAACTTCCACAGCATTCTTCTTAATTTATGTGAAGCCTTCTGATAATCCTTGAAGGCCAAAATTAATTGCTGTCTGTTGTTCCAAACACTTTTAGGGTCCAGACTCATAGCACTATGATAAAGACTCCTTGCCCTTCTTCTTGACTGAAATATATCTATATCAGTCTGCAGGTTGACACTTAAGTAAATCATTCATATGCAAGGCTGAAAATGCTAATTGGAGAATAATTCTGAGGCTCTGCAATATATGTATTTCAGTGTGTTTGAATATATTTGAAAACAGATTTCTTGCAGAATTCATCTGCATCTGCAAAAATGTTCTTTTAGAATAGCCCACTTTGATAGTTGTTGCATGGATATGGATGTGGGGTTTTTACTACAAGGGAAACATAATTCAACACACTCCATCCCAAATAAATGCAATCCTAGATCTAATAAACTGCTGTGGGGCAGGATTTTATCCTTTGGGACGTCTTGGTCTTTCTCTAAACTAAATACAGTTCTTGACAATTAAGCAGTTCAAAACATCATACCCAAACAGCATAAATCACTTTACTGTTGAATTTCTCCCTCAAAAAGGAATCCTCAAAGAACAGGGTAGCTCAGAAACAATGGGTTCTTTTTAAAAGATATTTCTTTGCATTCCAGTCTCTATAGTACAAATAATCCTATGGAAGTCATAAGCATTTGGTGGAGAAGTCTATGCTCTTACACGCAGAGGAGCATCAGTCAAGCAAAGATGAGTTGTAAAACTAAGAGATTTAAAACCAACAGAACGTGGGACTTAATACTATATTTCTGCCATGGTCAGATCTTGCAGAATTCAGGGGTTAATGGCATGGGACAAGATGCATGCCCTTAGCTTGTTCAGGGAAGGAAAACAAAAACCAACCAACCAAACCAAACCGAACCAAAAACCAAATCGACCAACCAATCAACCAAAAAACAAAAACAAACAAACAAACAAACAAACAAACAAACCACAACATCATAAAACTGTAACATAACCATATGAGCTAAAGAAATACTAAAAGCAGCAGTGGAATGCTTTCTTCCCTCAAACCCTCAGTACTGTAGCAAATATTCTGAACACAAGATTTGGAGTCATGAGGAATTATAATTAATAACAACAACAAATCTATTTTTTTTTTTTATTCTTCTCAGATGCCATTTGTTGACAGTGGTACAAAGTATATTACACAAACATGGTCTTTTTAACCAATTTCAAATGTCTCCAGCGTTAACAGAAGCACTCTGTGTAGATCTCGACTTAAAACCAAACTGAAATATTTTTACTACACGCCAACAGAAACAAAGAAGGAGGTCTTATTCCTACTCAAGTTCACAAAGTTCTTTTTTGCTGTGAGAATAAGATTTCATTGTTCTGTTTTTCAGGAGCTTAAATTTTTCTGTTTTCCAGCAAGTGAAATATTTAGTCATCTATCACGATTGCATTTCATTTTTTCCCCCCAAGTTTTGTTCTAAATGGCCATGCTGGTCACATTTGTTGTCCTTCACTAGATTAAAATTAGTTTGTGATCAGGAGAAAATATGCTCCCAAGGAAATTTTAGGATGCAAAGTTAATGGAGTGTCCCAAAAGCCTCCAAGTGTCCTCTACGGTATCCATCAAGCAAACCCCAAAGGTTTTGTGCAGTTTTGCTTCCAACATAACAAACAACTCCCCTGACTTACACAATTCTGCTTTACAGTTCTAAAGCTTGTGCTGATTCTGGATCCATTTTTCATCAGCTTCACATTGTCTTTCCAAAGTTCTTCAATCATTATTTTTACCTTCTGTGCTAGACAACATGAATATTCATCTCCCTACTCACAAAAAGGCTTGATATCTTTGAAGAAGCAGTCCTTTCTGACTGACAGTGACAGTTAATAGAACATTAAACTGGAAAAATGATCAGTTTGATCTTTGACAACTTTGTTCTTTTTTTTGCAAGAGTCAACTTGGACATGTGTCTTTCCATTGTACTTAACATTATTTGTTCTCACTGCTACTACTGCTTGTTGTTTTTTTGGTGTTGTCTCCCAGTATCTCTGGCTTGTCTGTACATGGTGACAAGAAGTTGATTAGGTTGGTTGTCACTCGTTAATTAATATCAGGTCTTGTTTTTGTCTTGAAATTTTCTGAGTTATTTGCCTTTACATCAAATATTGTCACAAAAAGCAGCCACTTTATTTTATTTTATTTTATTTTATTTTATTTTATTTTATTTTATTTTATTTTATTTTATTTTATTTTATTTTATTTTATTTTTTCCCCTCTGTTTGCACTGCAGTAGCACAGTGGAAAATAGATCTATGGCTGGGTTCCAAGATGCTATCACATTACAGGAAAACAATGTCAGTAACTGTACAGACAGCTGGAATCCGCTCCCCATATATTGTGGTTTCATATTTGAGAGGCACAATGGTCTGATTTATTTAAATATTTTCTAAGACTTTATAAGGTTGGAATTTTCAGAAGCAATCAGTTTGGCTTAACTGCAATTCCATCAAACATCCCCATCAAATTTAACAGTGGTTATACCAGATATAAGACTGTGGTTATACCAGATGTAAGACAGGAATTAACTGCCGAAAACATTATTCACTGAAGTTATAGAGGAGTGAATTTCCCCAGTACTCAAAATGATCGCAATTTCATTCTTTCAAGATGAGAATACAATGATCTATTCTTCTTGTACAGGGAAAAAAAAACAACCAACCAAAACAAAAACAAAAACACAACACAGCCTTACCAGCATATATCTCAGTTCTGTTTCTTATATACAAGTCTACGAATTCATTGAGTAACACTGTAGAAATGGATGTCCTATTTCTTCATTATTACTAAATCTTGCAAATTTTTTTCTTTCTATGAATGCATATAATACACATTAGATGGCTTAATTTAACCAATAGTAAAAAGGAAATTACACAGGATATAGAACTATGCTAAAATGTAGTTAACAGCACTGAACAGTGTATATAGTCACTAACTATCATTTATAAAAGATGCTGAATGTCTAGCCGGTTCATTTTTTCAGTTCCAGGATACTAAAAAGTGCACAGTCCAAAAAGAAGCTTGAAGCTATAATTCTTCATGTTTGATTTCAGTAACATACATGTATAAAACATAACTACATGGTAAGCATACTTATTCCTTCCCCACAATATTAGACACCAGAGAAGGAGAGTCCTCCATCACAAGTTGAAGAATATAAAATTGATTTAAATTAGATTATTCATTGCTATAAAGTTCAGTATAGGCTGAAGATGTTTATCAGGCCAGAGTGAAAATGCAGATTTGTGGAACTTAGTGGGTCATTGATTAGGACATCATTAACTTCAGCATTGCAAAGACTTCAGCCACTGACTGTCTCTAGCTGCTTCCCAATGCTAGTCAGTTTTCAATAGCACAGTGATCAGTTTTCAGATGAAAAACACTCTTTTCCCCAGAACAAAGAAGTTAAATTGCAAAGTTCTGATTTTGCCTCATATATGCACGGAGACTCATTATTAGGAAAACTAAAATGAAACCTTTCTGAGTGCCCTCTTGCAATGGGTCCTGGTCCATTTTACATTTACTAAGAAACTTTTGAGTGAACTGGGAAAATGTCAAAAACAAAAACACCAAAAAAATACCACAAAAAACTGGAAATGTTCACCTGCAGCAATTTTAACTTTGTCTTGATTCAGGAAAAACTTTTCAAACAAGCTATGAAGTTTCCTTAGAAAGTCCATAAACTTTATTGGGTACTTCAAATTTACTTCCATTGAAAGAAATTCAGTCTGGTGAGCGCTGTAATAACTTGTTTTCTTCTTACAATTAGCCAAGAAAAGCATAGTGATAGAATTTCCTTACACAAACTGACTTTGGGTTTCACTTATCTTGAAAAGTAATGAAAGTTACCAAAACCCTGAAGAATTTCATAAGAATTCTTTTGCTACAATCACAAAGATTTCCCATTCAGAATTAAAAAAAAAATATATATATGTATTAAAGAAGCCATTATCTAAAGTACTGATTTGATTTTTCAAGGGTCTTAATAAGATTATTACAGAAAAGTCAATGCAGTAAAAGGATGATCAAATAGAAAAATGATTAATTTCCACAGACATTAATACTCAGTGTGTATTTATAAGAAAGAAGATAAATCCAAAAATACGCTTACAGTAGGATGGTATCTTAGACTAGCTGTGTTGCTTTACAGGGAGAAGAAGAGGCAATAAGAGGGGCCAGAAGACAACAGATACTATTCTGGTGCATCTTAAAAGACTACACAAGTGGCTTTAAAGGTATGAAGCACAGCACTGTTTTGGAATTCCAGGCAAGGTGTCTGCACTTTTTCTCCCATGTCAACTGCCCATTTCCCTCTGAAATCTAAATACAGACCACATCACTGAAATAAATTTGACTCTAAAGAGGGTCAGAAAAAACGTACTTATTAAGTTTTAAATGTGGTGCTAAAGCTGAAAGTATGCAGGACAGAGGGTGGTCCTAAAACAAAGTACTTTTTTTTTTTTTTTTTTTTTTTTCAGAAAAAGCATTGCATAAATTTTCCCCTGATATTTTATGTCATTCTATTTATTGATCGCATACCCAGTCTCATGAGCAAGCACAAAATTTTAATCAACATACTGGACTCCATCCCGCCACCACAGACTTCAATGGAAATTGGATCAATCCCATTATCTACCATATGACTGCACAAGGCTTCCATGGGGAGAACCTCATTTCTAGCTCCTGCCCACAGGGCCCCTGAGGCTACATTTAAAGCAGTGAGCAATGTGAATACCAACAAGCCTAAAATAGCATTAAATGTGTTTAAATAGGCCAAGATAATTTGGACAGCTACAAAAGCATAATCTGCACTGAAAGCCCACCAATATTTCCCACACATTTGTTACAGGAAATAAGCTATAAAACCCAAATGTGTTAAAAATATATTACATATTCTGAGAGTGAAATGCTGGCCAGGAGGAAGTCAATGACAGAAAAAATCCTACTGACTTATTCAGGATGAATTTCAGACCTCATTCATCCCAATGGTACAGACAGCACAAGCTAAAGAACATCATGTTCAGGAAGGAGAGATTCTACCTGCCCTGTTTTATCACACTTCCATGACTGGCATTGCTAAGCAGAGCAATAAATGTACTGCTCTACATGTAAGACTTGGTTAGATCCTTAGCTGGTGTAAACTGGAACAATGTTCTCTCTGGCTTAGCTTTCACAAGGATTTTGAATCATGAAAAGCCATGGTGGTGAGATGGGCTCAACCCACCAACAATGTGGTTGGGTTCCACCCAAAACATGCTGCTCCGACACTGGCCGAGGGAAACCATCCAGAATGTGCGGGCCGATAACACCCTTGGTTCCAGGTGAGGCCCTCAGGCAAGCCCTGATCCTCAGCAAGGGGACTCCAAAAAATGATTTATGCTGAACCCAGGAAAATGCCTATGGGCAGCTAAGCTGAAGTGGAGGAGAGCAAGACCAGATGCTGGCAGCAGACAACTGGGTACCCCTGCAGCTTGGTCTCCCCAAAACCCGAACATCCGGGGAACAAAGTGCTGCCTGCAGAAAGGCTTGGAACCAGAAGCAGGGGAAATCATAGAATCATAGAATATCCCGAGTTGGAAGGGACCCACACAGATCAATTAGTCCAACTCCTGGCACCACACAGGTCTATCCAAAAATTCAGACCATATGACTAAGAACACAGTCCAAACACTTCTTAAACTCCAATAGGCTTGGTGCTGTGACTACGCCCCTGGGGAGCCTGTTCCAGTGTGCAACAACCTCTCAGTGAAGATCCTTTTCATGATAACCACCCTGAACCTCCCCTGTCGCAGTATGACTCCATTCCCTCGGTCCTATCGCAGGTCAATATAGAGAACAGATCAGTGCCTGCCCATCCACTCCCTCGTGAGGAAGTTGTAGATCGTGATGAGGTCCCCCCTCAGCCTCCTCTTCTCCAGGCTGAACAGGCCCAGTGCCCTCAGCTGCTCCTTATACATGTATGTCTTCATGTCTTCCCCTCTAGGCCCTTCACCATCTTTGAAGCCCCTCCCTGGACACTCTCCAACAGTTTCAGGTCCTTCTTTTTTTTTTTTTTTTGTACTGTGGTGTGGTGCCCAAGTAGGGTGAAATACAGTGTTTGATCAGTTTGTTCAGTTTGAACAGTTTGTTCAGTAACTAAAGGAATACACAAGAAACACATTAAGAAATGCAGACTAAAAAGGGCAGATCACTGATTGATAAGCATTAGCCTGAGAGAGAAAGTAACTTGATTGATCATTTTTTAAAAAGTGGAAAAATGTTACAAACAAAACCAAGTTTTAATATTCCAGGTGGCTTTCTAAAGAGTTAGGGACAGTGCCACAAGAATGTTCTAGAAGCCTGAGAATTACTGTGAAGATTAGGCCCTTTTAAAAATTAAGCACTTTTAATAAGTTAATTTCTTGTTCCAGTTGCCTGTAAGGCTATAGATTCAAAAGCATCAGAAATTTAACATTCTGGGTCTATGTGAAACACACACAGGCTCCATTCACCTTGGAGCACAAGGCAGCCCTCGTCTGGGCAGCCACAGTGGGGGCTCTGGGTCGTCTGCTCCTGCAGCCACCTCGGCATGGGGACAGGCATGGGGACAGGGACAGGGTTATGGTTGTGGATGGGGACAGGGACAAACTGCCACAGAAGCTCTTCCACCACACCGCCCTGATGGCACTTGTGGACCGTGGAAGGTGGCTGCCATTGCAGGCACAGTGCCCTGCGTGACAGGAAGGAGGCCGTGCACAGCAGTACTGCTCATTACTACTCCAGGTAACAGCTAGAATTAACCGAAGCATTTTTGCAATACTCTTCAGGAGCCTCATTCAATCTACCAGTCCCTAGAAATTAATGGTATGAACTTGCATTAAATCAGTTTGTCATTAGCCTGGCTTTCTTTATGGCAACTCATTAGGAGGAATTTCCTGCAAGCAAGAAGCCAGGGAACATCTCAACACAAGCGTCATGGTAGGTAGGCATGCTCTCCGCAGAGCCTGCTGGGGCCCTGCAGCAGGCAACAGCCATGCAGTACTTGCGCTGCATGCACCCAGCTGCAACCCGGACTCACTCCACTTCACTTCATTCTCCCGGTACCTCTGAGCAGCATGACAGGGCCTTGGGTTTGCTGCTCTTCCTGACCTGTTGTGCAGCTTTCACAGGGTCAAGGGAACACCTGAAGCAGGAGTCCTCCTATAAGAATCCTCCAAAATGCAGGTGAGGAAACATGGGCTGGTGACACAGTCACGTTTCTGTGGCAAACCCTGCAGTGTTCTGCCAACGTCAGGTCAGGAAATAATACAGAACACAACTGAGCTTAAACCAGCCTACATCCTACCTGCATGTGTGAGTGCCTATGTATGCAGGTGTGCAGATATGTCAGCAATTCTTTTTTCACCTGTTTGCACAACATTCTAGAAAAATCATGATGTAGGTAAAATAATTAAGAGGAAACTCATTTGTAATGTCCATATAGCAAGACTTGTGTCTTTTTCCTTTGCCCTCTCTAAGGAGCACACAAAGGAATTTAACAGTTCCACTAGCCTTCGGTAACCAGTCTGTAGCACAACTAAAATTGCCAGGATTTTCTTTTAAGGCTTGTATTTTTATTATTTATTATACACAGTAAAACTTCACTTGCCTTAATGTCTTATCTGAAAAAACACATTTGTTTGAAATGAGGTCATGTCCCTCGACATATATTAAGTGATGTGAAAAGCCCGCATTTATTCAAATGCCCATTTATCCATGTTAATACCATCTGAATAAAAGGGTTTCACGATACACCAGACATTTTTTTTTTGATCAAAACTCAAAGTTAATTAAACCAAGCCCTACAATATTTATGACTTTTTTTTTTTTGTAGCTCAGTGTGGTTTAGAAAAGGTGATGTTAATATTGACATTAATTAACGTCAATCTTAATGTACTATTACATTAATAGGCTGGCATATCTTTCAGCCTAAGGCAATGCACTGTGCTGCTAAAGCTATTTATAACAAAAGTATTTTAAACAGCTTTGCCCCCCACCAAAAAAAAAATCAATTTATACTAAATGTTGTTGCAGAATCAGATTCATCACCCTAGGGATTAAGAAAAAAACGAAAGACCAATTTAATGACGGGATTTAGTTCATTATTTATCTTCTAGCATGTAAATTATAGATTGTCATGAATTTTTCATCCTTTTGGTGCCCACTACCTAATTCATGCGAAAAACATAAGTCTGTGTTACAAAGAGCGAGCTCCCTGGCTCTGTGTATGAGAAACATCTCCTCTGCCTTTTGACAGACGATAATCTGTCAAAATGAAAAATTAATGGAGGCTCCCTTAATTCATCATCTTCTGCCTCTCTTCTATTAATGACTTTTTTTTCTCTCCCCCCTCTTTTTTTTTTTTTTTTAACTTCTATAACTCTGCTCACACTGAATAGAGCGGGTGGGAGGGGGGATGAAGATAAACAGGTCAGCTGACTGCTCGAGCTTATGCAGTGCACTGTAATTCAGCTGATAGATGGATGACATGTGTTATTTATTAAATGCATTCAGGAATCCTGTGGTTTCCAACATATTCTGCAAGCATGCTGAGATAAAGCTCATGCCACATGTCTTACAACTCTCAGCTTGGCCACAAATAAAATTACTTTTTCTAAATGATCATGAAGTTGCATGAACTAAGTGTGTCTTGCTACATATTACTCAAAGCATCCATGTAGCAATCAACAGAAAGAATAACTACCAGTTTGATTATAAAATATACCTAAAAACAAAACAATCCCTCACTCAAGTTTACTTGAGTTTTAAAATACTGTATATTGAAAAGAAAAACAAAAACACACTGAAGTCTTAGAGCACCAAGAAAACCACCACATTTAAACAGTGCAAAAATATGCCATTATACATACACTTCATAATTTTTGTAATCACTAAAATCTAAAAATGAAAAGCTGAACCAAAGTTGCTTTTCACAACTCACCTACTTTTACATGTCTGATGCATTAGTGTGACAAGATAAAGCCCAGGAAAACCATGCCTCACTACAACCCAGGGATTCTGACAGCTGCACGATGTGATTGTTAAGGACAGAGGTACTTCATGGAAATGGATCAGCCTTCCAGTCAAATACATATTTGCTAGAAATGGCAGAGGGGATGGGGATTGGAACAACGAAAAAGCATTTCCTTTAGCAAGGTGCTCATCTATGGCAAAGCATCTACACTTTGAAAGAATCATTTTCTGCTATGGAAATACCTACTCAAACACCCATTTTTAACACTACATTAATATTGTGGGCTTACTCCAGAGCTATTTTGCAGAAAAAATGTAGCCTTGACACTGTGTCAAGCTGAGTGGTACTCTGATTTAACTTCTGAACTAGTAACCCCCACAGTCCAGACGGGATTAACAGCCTATTACATATTCATTTTAACCTGCAGCCAAACAGAACTATTTTCATTGAGAACTTGCTGTCCCTCGCAGAGCAGCATACATATTGCTAACAATTTCATTTATCACAGTAGCTAGAATACGATTATGACACCGAAGCCTGGACAATGTCTCGCTGATGTTAATAGAAAGATACCTACTGAATTCATGAGTAAGCCTTGACACAGATTTTGCAATTAGCTCAAACAACAGAGTCTGTTTCATTTACCTAAAGCCAGCTTGAAAGCACTGAGTCTTGGCCTAGAATGTCAGAAGCCAAAGTGACAGCCTCTGTTACTGAACCATGTTTATGGTAGTTGCGGCCTGCATGCCTTAGGGACTAACTAACAGAAAACTTACTATCTCATTCCTCTGTGATGTGAAGAGTAGAAATGACACCATCTATCAAATTTTAAACATTATTATTTTCTCTGTTAAATTTCTTCATTAAATATATTATTTTTGGAGACCAGCTGTATGAAACAATAAAAAAACTGCCCCTCAAATAAAATCATAAAAAGTTGACAATTTTGAAAAATATCTTGACTACCCTTAATGGAAATCGTAGTGATTTATCGTTACTGAAGAGTTTTGCAAGTGATCTTACTGGCTCAGCACATTCAAAAGTGGCCATAAAGCCAGATGGCTTCCTAAGAGTTGCTTGTTGGTGGATCTGGGACAGGAAACCTCCGGGAACAAAACTTGCCAACATCTGAAAGATGGTCTGTAGCCTCCATGCAATGAGCTGGTCACCTCTTACATGTATTTCTCCCTTAATGTGTTCACAAACTCAACACTTAAAAACCACCACGTTACTTTTCTTTGCCAGTCTCAGAATCCACCGAGCAGCTATGAAACCTGGAATACAGTAACATGCTAAAGAGAGATCTCTCACTGAAGGGCAAGGAGATGAAATCTTTATTGCTGCTCTCCGTGCTGTACTTGGCCTGGAAACCAAACATCCTTCTCCAAAACAGCTTACCTGCTGTTCATCTGTACTGATTATTATTTCTTAATAAAGCTTTACCACACAGATTGCACCCATGCAGAACAGCTACTTGCCTTTAAAAGCTTGATGATAGAGAATAATCCAAGGGGGATCAACCGATTCGCATTCCTATCTGCCACAGGTCATAAAAGGAGCCCCCAACACCTTCTCTCTTGATCAAGTATTAAATCCTTCAGATACCTAAAAATTATTATGCTGATATGGCTGTTAAGGTCAAGGTTTAAAGTATAATGTGGATCTTAGAAGAAATTCTAGTGATTGATGTAACACATCAGACACTTACCTTGAAAAAGGTATTATTCAGCTGCCTCCACTAGAAGATTAAAAGCGGGGGAAAAAGAAGTTGCAGAACTGGTTAAATGACGGGTGGTTGTTCTCAGTGGTCAATGTTGCAATGAAATTACTGTAAAAAATAGCTACTGATATTGAAACTTGCCTGCAACATCTCCTGATCTCTCTAATACATGTCCTCCAGGCAGCAGCTCTCTCCTCACCTCAGTAACCTTGTTACACCAGCTGGTTTCAAATATTAGCAATTTTCAAAATCATGTCTGAAAGATGCCTCTGTACACTCTGCATGTGATGTTTCTGAAACTTTTTTGACAAAGAAATAGGCTCTCTTTGCATCTACTTAGAGCCCAAGAAACTTTCACACAAATTCCTTTTTTTTTTTTTTTCCCTGAAACTCTATCTCATTATTGATAATGGTTGCATGAGCTTTGTGACCACCAAAGAGAACAATAACATTGAAAAATTGGCAGAAGTTTGAAGATGCATAGCTATAGAAACTTGGAATGAACCATGCTTCATCACAATGTTAGTTCACTACCGGCAACAGTCTGAGATTTTTCGATAGCCAATATTTAGAGGTTTATACCAATTTCTATCAAAGCTCTGCAGCTTTATGCTCTGTTTTACATATGATAAAACATTATATATATTGTGTAAGCATCTACATCATCAAGCCTGTCACAGAACAATGATGTTAAATAGAAGACAGCCTGAAAATGCAAGGGCATTATCAAAATTCTAGTTACAGTTCAAAATGTGATCGCTGCCATTGCAGGGCAGAGAGGAGCTCACATGGAGAGGCTGCAGTACCTCTGTGTGATGCAGCCATGGTGCAGCCCTGCACTCAGGAGAGCATCAGGAGAACATGGTCACCCCCTTCAGCTGCTGCCTGTGCCAAGCTCACTCCCACAGAAGATGGGAGGATGACAGAAATGCCTACTTTTTGTTGAAATGTGTATGCCTGTGCACAAGCAACTGAAACATAAAAGCACATCACAAAGAAAGAAAGTAGGAAACAAAAAAATATTCTAGTGATGCAACTGGAAAAGTTCAGATTTGGTTGCACATACAAACAACTGAGGCACAAAGGAACAGAAAATCAGACATGGTCCCAGACCATGTGCTTTTCAGCAGAAAATCCAGCTTTTTTTTTTTTTTTTGATACTAACTGAACCTTTTAACAGTGAACTTGAAATTAAGAGTGACAAACTGGAGAAGAGCAAGAACTTTGCAGTCCATAGGAGGCCTGATGTCAGTGCTCTAACACTGTAACGTTGCTGGACAAAAGTTGTTTCATGTTCATAATTAGGGTCCTTTACACCACTTTTGTCACAGTATAATGTAAATGAAGCTCTTGCAGCCCCCTGCACTTGGTTACAACATTTGTTCATACCCTCACGTGTCTCACGGGAGATATACTAGATTTACAGTCACCTGAGGGAGAGCAGGACCGGGCCTTCTCCAGAGTCAGTATATGACCATGCTGTGCCCACAAGGATGCGTTTATGACTGAGATTAGCTTCATTAAAAGAAAAACTCACAGAACTAAAAATATGAGGCACCTGATTTTGAAATAAATTACCTTCATGAAATTACGGTCTTGTCTTCACACTGCAATATTCACGGAAAATTAATGAGGTTGTCAGATGAATTCTATGAAGATTTATGTGCTGATTAGGTGACATGTCTTAAAACAAAATAAAATAATAAAGAACCTCTTCCATTAAAAAAGCTGCATACTTAATTTGAATTCAATCTTTTATCAGATTACTATGTTTAGTGGCAAATAGTTCCTTTGTTTAAAAACCCTTCACAAAGGCAAAGCCTCAGGAAAACATTTTGTAAAAGTATTCTGAAAGTCAAAGTCATTTTGACAGAAATCAAACCAGAAATAATTTCTCCCCGAAGGAATCCTGCTTTATTTTAATGATGTCTGAATTGTTTCCATTTGAATAGTGTAATGGGAATTTTTTAAAAAATTTTGATTCAAACTGTCCGTTTTAACAATGATCTTTCTTGTAAGCTTAGGCAGTCATTTGTCATATACATTTTGTTCAAGTGGAGAAAACAAATATTAAAGGAAAACAATTTGACTAAAAACATCTTCCCTTCATTAAGGAGCTTTATGTTCTAATGTCTGAAAGTGAAAGTCTGCTTTAATGGCTGCTGGGAGCTGGGGATCTCTCTGTCAGACACTTACTGAGGCATTCTTCCTGGGTAATAGAGGCTATTTATGGGGCTTTTCATGACCTTTCTTTGTGGTACTACCAACAGAGGAATACTGTAGTCATCTCTTTTGCATCCGCATATCTGCTTGCTCACGGATTATTGTCTCTATTGTTTTCTTCATTTTGAAGAAAAATGTTGCATGTAATTAAAACAAGATAACAGCACAGTACTGTGTGTTCTATCACACATCTAACCAGTCCCTGCAGTCATTACACATACTAACGTACATTACACTGTAGAGACAAATATATTGAAATAAACCCCTTGTTTTATCATACAGAGCATTACAAAATTTGTCCCACATTCTCAAAGACAGTTCTTCAGTAAGAAAAGTTCTTTTTGCTTCTTAACTGCACAAGACAGACCTTCTTTTAAAAGAAAAAACACACTCTATAATTGTTTACCCAAATCCCAGTCTTTCCAAGTTAAATTGAAAGCCTATTTACTTAAACTAATCCACTTAATTTCGCATTGAGAATCACATAGACTTGCTTTGGTTCAGAACTCAGTTCCAGAAAACTCCTCATGCATATCTCTGCTCATGATTCTGAAAGCACTTCCCATCTTAAACGGCCACTTTGGGTGAGACAGAGGAACAGCAGACAAATTGCTCATTTCAGGAATTTCTAACTACCAGCAGCAGCAGACCTCCAAAGAGCCACATCCTTCAGCTATACAGATGTGTGCTATAGCACTAGCTAGCAGGCTCCCAAAGACACTCAAATTCCTGCATTTGTAAAACCAGCAGAAGTCAGCATTCTCATCAAGATTTCCTTTCAAAGAAGTATTTGTGCAGTAATTCCCAAAGTAATTGTCTTTGTTTTTGCAAGTTTAAGAAGAAAATGGCTACAGCAGATCCCATGCCATGTACATTGGTATCATACTTTAAGTAGAAAAGCTTATACATTACTGTTCTGTCAGAATTACTGCAAATTAATGTCTTTGCATCTAATAACAATAAATTTGGACCCAAGTAATGAGTATGTCAACTGAGCCAGTTGCCTACAGCTATGTAATTCCATGCTACAGAGCTACAAATGAGTCAGAAGTTTGCTACGCAGCAGCAACAAGCAGCTTGACTTGGAGGCAATATTTTTGCATAACAGTGCAACCAAATGTTGAAAAACAATGTTCTGAAGTGACACTGGTCAGTACAAACTCCATGAAAGCAAAAATGGTTCGCTAAGCTATCATATAGTTGAGCAGCACTGGGGATAATTGCTGCAATGTCCTACTGCCCAAGTTTCCCCTACGGTTCCAATTTGATACAAATGTTGAGAGCTATATTAGATTCTGAAAAATAAATAATTCAGAAGGTTATTAAGGTTGTACAATCCCACATGCATAAGTTTGGAGACAGTAGGCAACTGGTTCCTTTTCAAATTGGAGTGCAGATGTTTCTGTGTATATCCGTAACGAGAAAATAAGTCTTAAATTTCATGAAACAAATTATCATGAAATTCTATCAGGCGAGAAAAACTCCTTGAGCAGGAGTCTCAGAGATGTGGGTACACAGCACAGGCTTCTACCACTGGCTGTGATGAGACGTCTGGCAACAATAAGCAGACTGTTATCATCACAGGGGATCAAGTGCTTAAAGCAGGGAGGGTTTCACTGTCTCCCTGTTCTCTGGTTCAGTGCTTAACACCATAATTGTCTCTGCATTTGCTTCCTCCAGCTGCCAGGGTAAGTCCTGCACTGTCCCTGTAGTCTGGTGATGCCGCATGCTCAACACAGACAATTTCTGGACCGAATCCAGACAGCTTTTGTTTTCAGTCAGCATTAGAGTAACCAGATGAGCATGGTTAGGCTCGACATCGTTGCCCTGTCTTCACCAGACCCCTCCGCAAATGACTTAACAGCCATCACTGCCACTATAGCTGTCCTTGCCAACTGCTCGCAGTGTTGGTCAGCCAGGTCAAAGCTGTAACAGCCAAATATAAACAGGTTGGACATCTCTGAAGCTAGTTTAATGCTTTTATAATAAATATGTGTCTCAGATGTTGATCTGTACGACATGAGTCACGCCTCAGCTTCAGGCATGGAGCAAAGCCTAGCGGTCACATGCAGCCAGATGACCGGCAGTAGTGTCTCACCCCTGGGACGTGCCGAACAAACTGGAAGCAGCCCTGGCTTATCTGCTGTGCTGAAATAAGGAAAGAACAATTCTAACCCTGTGGTAGCTACTTGACAGTCAGAAAGCATACGGGGATTATGACAATTTTCTTTGGATATTCCTGCAGATTAAGCAAGTCTGACAGAAGGCCAAGATGTTACACTGTCCCTCCAAGGCCAGTGGCAGAAGGTACCTGGAGCACTCGGTGATTCCACTCCAGCATGCAGCCACTGAGCGGCTTTTCAGGAATCAGTCTTGGATTTTCAAGTAGCTGGAGAAGGCAGACCTCTGAAGTTAAAGCAAATCTCTCTGCCAATTTTTAAACAAAGAGCAAACAAACCTTTTTAATGAAATAATTTTAGTATTTTGTTTATCAGGTGGAAAAGCTAATCTGCTCCTTTCCTCTGTACTCTTGTATAGATTTCTGTACTCTGGGATGCAGCTAAACTATTTTTCCTGAAAGTTCCTTGAAACATTTAGCCTGAAGCAAATATTTGCATAAAAAGTTTTAGTTTGAATAATTAAAACCTGGCAAGTGAAAATGCCAAATGCTGGACTATCTTAACAATAAGCAGTGCTACCAACTCCATCTGCACCAGACACTTGCATAACATTTTATGAAACCCTTCAGGACACAAAAAGCTTGCACTTTCTTTTCTGACATGCTAATAATTTTGTATATGAGAGCGCTACAGATCTTCTAAGTCAAAGACGTTACTGATGCAAACAAGGAACAGAAAAGATCATAGCTCTGCTTCTCAAACATCATAATATACTTGCACAAAAGCTGTGCACAAAATGCCTCTGAGAAAAGTAGAAGTGCAGTCTATTTTTTAAAGAACAATTTATAGAATACAGAGGCATTTTTTTAAGAACAATTTCATGAAAAACAAGTTAGAATGAAAAGACTAAGCTTTTTTATTTGAGTACTTATTCTATTAGGTGTACATGTGACTTGATTTCTAAGTGAACAATCAGATGCTCTAAGATACATCAGAATGGTATAGTATATGGAGATAGCTCAATGTATCAGTGGAAAATACTATAGATTGCCTTGGCTTATTAATTAATGGACTCTAAGCCACTGACTAATTTTTATTAAGACACTCAGTAGTAACTTATTTACAGGCAACATATAAATGTGTTCTTTCTGCTATCTGTTACCAACAATTTGGTGAATGGAATGAGTCAAAACAAAAAACAAAACAAACAAACAAACAAAAATCCAACAAACGGAAGAAGCCGTAGAGAAAGAAAAAGGGATAGGACTTATAACCCAGCCCCCTCTGCAGAATTACAGGTTCTCTTTAAAGATAGGTTAGACAAATATCTTTCATGAAAAGCTTAAATGTCTTGCTGATCCTGCGGTAGGACAGGGGAGGATTAGCGAACCCCCTGGAGGTTGTCTTTCATCAGAACTGTCTATAATACTATGTTTGTGAAATGTTAGGGATTACCTTGGCAATAAGACTGTCTTCTGTTAAAACAAGACATTAAAGAGATGAATTAATGACTATGACTAATTGGATAATACAGCAAAGAATGGGTCATGTTCTGTATTGAGGTCAAGTTCTGGCCCTGGTTGGACTAAGCGAGTTGACATAACACTGCATGATACGTACTGAGAAGTTTCAGCCAGCGTGGTGTTTGGTAACTTGATCCTTCAAAGGTCATCATATAATGTGATAAATGCCAGTAGCGAGGACAGGACCTAACTGCTGCCTTGTGCACAGAACACTGTTCTGAGATAAGCATGAAGAATTCCTGAGCTTGTGAGTTAGAAATATCAGCAAGCTGTTTGATGTGCTGTGACAGTATGGGAGGTGACCTTTCCCCTTGCTCTCTCCTCTCATCATATACTCATTGATACAGCAGCATCCAACTGCACTGAAAAGGAAGCAGCATCTATACCGTTTAATAGAGCTGCTATGGCCTGCGCTCTGAGCAAGCCATGCAGGAAGTCCCTGTGCCAGATGCCTTGCTGCTACATCACTAATGTGCTGGGGGATGCTGCTGACCAGCTGCAGCTAGAGCTCATCTTTGCTCTCATCCTGCACACCAGGATGTTGTACTGGGTTTACGTGGGAAGGCTTTGGTAGCAGGGAGCTGCAGGGATGGCCCCTGTGAGAAGAGCCCAGCAGCTGCCCCATGCCAGAGCAGAGCCAGCTCCAGCCAGCTCCCAAGGGACCCACCGGTGGCCAGAGCTAGGTCATGAGTGATGCTGGGTGGGCCTCTGGGACAGCAGAGTGAACAAAGGGGAAAAAAAACTGTTGTGCTACGGCAACTGGGAGAGAGGGGTGAGGAAAGGTGAGAGAATCAGCCCTGCAGACACCCAGAGCAGTGCAGGAGGTGGGCAGGAGGTGCTCCAGGCACAGGGCAGAAGTCCCATGGAGGAGCAGGCTGTCCTGCTGCAGCCTGCAGAGGACCATGCTGGTGCAGATCTCCAGAGGGCTACCTGTGGCAGACCCCTGGCCACAGCAGGCAGCTATGCCCTGAAGGAAGCTGCAGCCCGTGGAGAGGAGCCCACACAGGAGCAGGAGGTCTGGGGGGAGCTGCCACCCGTGGGGGACCCGTGCTGGAGCAGTTTGCTCCTGACAGATGGACCCCATGGTATGGAGCCACATGGGAGCAGTTCTTGAAGAGCTGCTGCCTGTGGCCAGCCCCCACAGGATCAGCTTGGGAAGGACGGCATCCTGTGGGAAGGACCCCGCATGGAGCAGGGGCAGAGAGGGACCACAAAGGAGCGGAGGAGACAAAGCATTAGGGACTGACTGCAGCCACTATTGCCCATTCCCCTGCTCTGCCTGGGGAGAGGAAGGAGAAGGGGGTGGATGAGGGGGAATAAGGAGGTTTTGGTTTGCTTTTAGTTTACACTATCCCATGCTGTTATCAAGTGGCAATAAATGAAATTCATCTTCCCAGCTGAGTCTGTTTCACCTGTGACTAATTGGTGAGGGACCTCTCTGTCCTCACCTCAACCCACGAGCTTTCTTGTCATATTTTCTCCTCCTGTTCTGTTGAGGACGGGCAGTGAGAGCGCGGCTGGGTGGTGTTTGGTTGCCTGTTGGTGCTGAACCACCAGGGATGCAGGTGGGTGCCAGGTCCTGCCCCTCTCAGGCTGCCAAGGGTGCCACTAACACCGCAGTGACTTAATGGGGATCTCATGCTCTCCTTATCCTTTCAAAGAAGGAAAGTCTCTCTTCTCCCTTCTCATCCTGACACATCCCAGCCTATGCAGAGCTCGGTTTGAACCCTGAACAGTTCAGGTACAGCTCTGCAGGCACTGTATTTCCTGGCAAGACTCAGACAACACCATGGCACTTAGCTTGTCACCTCATGGTCCCCTTCTAGCATGAAGCAGTCACAGTGCAAAGATGGTCATTAACATTTGACAGATTTAGCCTTAGAGCAAGGATCTGGATGGACTTTAAGAGGTGATCACAGTGCTCCTCTATCCCAAGGCAGGCTCTGCTGGTCGTGTAAACACATAGGTAAGGACCCAAACAAAATAGACTTTGCCCTGTAATATTATTTCACCTGTTTTCAGCAAACCAGAGCCTCAATGGGCTTTGTAGTTCCTACAGTCACCTGAGTGCATTTAGCCTTTTACTGCCTTACTGAACTAATTTTCAATCAACTTAAAAATTATTTCCAAATGCAAGGCCCATAATTAAAAAGAAACAGAATTAATCCTTTGTGACAATCTGAGTCCAAAATTACGCTTCTAAATTATTTGGACAATCATTTAGAAGAAAAAAAAAATAATCTCCCTCCCAAGCTTGATTATATCAATGCTTTAAAGAAACATTTCTTCCTTGGGTCTCTGATTTCCCTGGTGGCAGTGATATAAACCCTGAACTTCTTAAATGTCATTTAATTTATATGATTTTTCTGTTTACCCTTTTAAAATGACAAGTTGTTCTGTAGTATTTATGTCTGTTTGAAAATTAGATAGCATGGGCAATCCAGTGCTGCAGTTGCATTTCTGTTAGCTTTAGCTTAGTAAGCACTTACCATAAAAAGAGAAAATAAAAATATGTCTAGTCGTACTTTTCCAGTCTTTCCTTTTATTTCTATGTCCACCAATTAAAAAAAAAAAAACAAATCACTCATTTAACTTTTTACATTTTGATTCTTAACAGTATAAGAAGCTTAAACTGATTATTACTCTATCTTCAGTGAGCAAATGCAGAAGTTACTGACCTGCTTTTAACTCTCCATTGCTGACATGGGTTAATTAATTTCACTACAGCATGTGGTCCCCAGTGAACTCTCCTCATGTGGCATCACCTTGCGGTGGGCAGTGGCTTGCAAACATTATAATCTTTTCAGAAGACCTTGTGACAGTAATGAAATTAAATTGACCTGTGTTGCTTCTGGTCTCTGAATTAAGATGGCAAGATTTCTAGGCATCCATTTTGACTGGAGATGCACAGCCCAGCTCTTCAGATCATGCTGAATTTTAAACAATGTCTTTTCCACATAACAATTTTACAGTCTTTCCAAAAGGCCATCCCCATTAACAAGGGAAAGGCAAGACAAGTTTATCATTCTAAACAGACACATATGAGTTACCTCTGTGCTTAGAAACTGTGCTTATTTTGTAATGGTGAAAAAGTGAAACTTGTAATCTCAAAATTAACCTATTTGGCAAAATATTTTTTAAAAATTGTAGAGAATGCTAACATTCTAGTTGAGTCTGGAATATTCATACTTTCATCAGGAAGAGATGATTGTGATTTTATCACAATAAAATATAGAAATATCTCATTAATCTTCCCTAAGAAGATGAGGCTTGTGTCATTATACTGTCTGTATACTGTCTGTATACTTCTAATAACTTTTGTGTCTAACAATAATGACTTTAGCATTTTAACTAAACAGGGGTGGTGGAGATTTCGGAGATGGATGTTCTGAAAGGTTTGGAAAAGAAGGGACTAAAAAGACCCACAGAATTTTTATTTATTTATTTATTTATTTTTGTAGGGAAAGGCTGTCTCTGAGCTCCAGCCCAGAACAGGATGCTGAAAGAGCCGTGTAGATGAACACCACAGGACCCATATCTTTCATAAGGAAGGCTCTTCATCAAACTATATTTTTGCCATATCCACAGTAATAAATTAATGCCACTTCCTTAATTAGATGAGATTAGGTTCAGTTTTCACACCTCTGACTTTGACAGCCTGCACTTTCTAAAAACGAACCAAAATCAGACCTTCACAGATGTTGGAATAAGTACTAAGTGCAAACTTAAGATCATACATGAACTCCTTTCTTAGGTCGCTGCTGGCTGAACCCCAGGCTGAAAGGAAATTGGCTCTTCCCTGCCTCTCCCCACAATGTTAGAGACAAAAACTAACAGAAATTCCCTTCAGTGCCAATCTCTTAATTCTACTTGATTACCTGCTATATTAATGAGATGATTTGCTCATTTGAACCCATTGATCTGTTGATTCAGTTTTAATTGCAACCTTGATTTGATCACTGTATTGCTCCTTTCTTAATTACCTCAGAGATACTACCTAAGATTGGCTCAGTTATATTCTGGTTTAATTTCATAGCTCCTTGCTTATCCCATGTTTTTAATCCTTAAGTAGGACAGCAGACTGCAACGAAGCTCAGGAACACAAATAAAGGGTATCTACAAGTTACTTATGATACTTTCAAGTGAGTACCCAACCCAACTCATTCCCATTTTAATTCTGGAAAGCATCAGAAGCTGCTTTTAGCTCATTTTTAGATAGGTGACCTAAAAGACCTGCCTGAACATCGGTATCTTTGGAAATGCATTTGCAAATTAGACTTCCACTTTGGGATTCAGAGAAGTAACCGCAATTTTGGGTGAAGATTTCTAAGTTTCTTGAAAAGTAATCCCCAAATTATTCCCTAAAATAAAAATAATACAATATTAGCACTTTGTTTGATATCATCTTTATTCATACAGATTTGTTATAACCCCCTCACTTAAAAGAAAATTAAAGCTTCTGCTAGAAGAAAAAGAAGAAAAAGGAGATCAAGTTTGCTAGGGGACATATGTTGAAAAAGGACCTTCAAGGTCACTTTTATTCTTGTAGATGTGTATGAAGAGCCCAGCCCCCTGAAGGACCTAACAGGAGTCATAATTAACTTTCATTGTCTCAAACCCCAGGGCAGAAAGAAATTGAACTAAGGGTAAGAAAAGAAAGGTCAGAGATAAAGCTTTGCATAAAATGTCACACGCTATGCAGGAATGACATGCCTACCTATTTGCCAATTTTCTAAAAAGGTGTAACTGCTCATTTTCCACTTGTTGAACATAAGAGAAAGGAGAAAAAGAATAGGGAAGAACACAGCAATGGGAATAAAGGCCCTATGAGAGATCAACATGCCATTCAGTATGCCTTTTCACATATCACAAGATATCGTAAAAACAGTAGTTAGGTGAAATCCTAGAAGTTTGAGACCTACCAGTAGTTAGTATTAAGGTGAAATCCTAGAAGTTTGAGACTTACCAGCCTTCCAAAAACACTAAGCTATTTTGGGTAGGCCCTCAGATGAAACTCTTACAAATTTTAAGGCAAGAGCTTCAGTATGATCCCTTATTCTTGCAGCTGCAGGAGGCCCAGGTGGCACACACCACTCTTTGACTTGCCTTCTCTGAATAATTCAGTGCCCTAGTTTACCAGAACACCAGAGAAACTGTACTGTCTGAAATAGCATTCCAACATGAATGTCCTCCTATGGTAAAAAAAGGTGTAAAGTAGTATTCGTTTGTTTCACTAAAGATAACTGTGACTTTGTCTCAGTGGTATCACCTGGCCCGTGGGGCTTAAGGCCAGTATTCAATTACAAGAGATGAGGGTAAGATCCAAGGTACCAGCAGCTTACAACAGGCTTAACACAAGATTTTTAAGCCTTCCTCTATCAGTCCTGCTTTTGTCTGTTCCAAGATGTGCAGTATTGCAGGATGTAGACCTCAACTCCATTTGAGCGTGGCAGCACCTATCCTTCATGCTGTAGTCCCTCCGTAGCACAGTATGTCTCGTTAATTAGGAGAGTTCGTGCTTCCATTAGCCCAGCGGAGAGGCACCACTTGCAGCGGGACCAAGTCTGTCTGTCTGTGTTGGGGATGTTTGGGCTTGTCAATGAACACAAATATTGCCAGCATATTTTCTGTGTCAGGTCTGTCTTTTACTTTTGTTTTATACCCTGGCTGGCATAATGGGGTCTCTAGGCACTGCATTACTAATAATAACTTCAAAGCACTTTTTTAAACTTTAGGAGTTGAGCCTGAAAACAACTCTTAAACATGACACCTTTTAAAGATAACAGTCTGTGGACTATGTAATATTGACAATCACAGTACTTGGATAAGTAAACAAGTCTCTGTGGATTTGATAGCCCAATAAATATCCATTATTGCTTGTTGCCAGGCTGTGTGCCTGAAAATGAAAATGAGGAAAGAACAGTTCTTAATGGCTGATAGCAAAAATAATTGAGTCTTATCTAAATCAAACTTTATTGGCCTGGATGAATTATTTTTGGCCTCCTGTAATCAAAGCTGAAATTTCACCTGTCAGGCACAGTATGGTAAAACTCATTAGAACCTCGCCATGTGCTGTTATGAAATTGCTCCATATGGCAGTGCATGATTGTTTATTTACTAGGTTCAAATATAGACAGGTTTCAGAAAAAAAAAAAAAAAGTAAAATATTATTTTCAAATTCCTTTAAGGCAAAAGTGTATATGGTCAAGTTAACACCCTTCTGCAATCATAATATTTCGTTTGTACAAAGAATTTTGCCTTGTGCAGCAGTGAAGCTATTGATCAGGCAATTGGCAATCCTCAAGTGTGAGCACTCATTAAGGCAAAGGTATATGAATCATTTTTTAATGACATCTCTTTGCTTTCAGCAGCTTAGCATGTGTCCTGGTTTCAATGGATGCACTGTAATTTAGGCAAGCTGTCTACAGACTTCAGCCATTACTCTTACCATATGTTTTCTTCAAAAATTACCATGCACTGGGGCCTGCTAGCTGCATTCATGTAGCGAGGTGCAGTCTCTCTGCTGTATCAGCGTGTTAGCATTACTTGAAAAAGCAAGAGCAATGTGCTTATTATAAAGAGAAATTCCCAATTAGCAAGTTTAGTGCATGTGTGTTAACTTGGATTAAATACATTCCAATTATGGGCAGCTCATTATTAAAACTACAGCCAGCTGTTTGCCAGAAATGTGAGATCTGGTAAACAAGCCTCTCCCTATTCCCTTGCAAAAGATCCCAGGTTGTTTATTCTTCCCATTGGTTCTCAAATAATAAGAATACTGTAGTAAATTACTCTTCCATCCTCTCTGCATGTTTCAAAGCCGAGTGAGAGCCAGGAATAGCATGATGGGTTGGTTAAAAAACAAGGAAAATTAGAATTCAGTGGCCAGCAGAGCGTGCAGGTTTACATACAGTTTGGAACACAAGCTATTGGCAACTTCCTTTGCTAAGAACACTGGCCCAGAAAATAAACCTCTACTGAAACAGGAAAGATTTCATCATAATATTTCTGTATGTTTTAACAGTTTTGAGTCAAGTGCTTCTAATGTGCACATCTCAGCTTTATAATGACAAATGATAGGATGCAAGGAAATGGCCACAAGTTGCTCCAGGGGAGGTTTAGATTGGATATGAGAAAGAAATTCTACACAAAAGGGTGGTTAGGCATTGGAACAGGCTGCCCAAGGATGTGGTGGACCCCCCCATCCCCGGAGGTATATAAGATACATGTAGATGTGGCATCTGTGGTCATGGCTTAGTGGTGGACTTGGCAGTGTTAGGTGATGCTTGGGCTTGATCTTAAGGGTCTTTTCCAAGCTAAATGATTCTATGATAAACTGTTATACTGTTCAGTTGTCCCAGTTACTGAGGGCCTTTCAGAGTGGACCCAGCTTACATAAAAACATGTTCATGTTTCTTAAACCTTAAATATCAAATACTTAAATAGTAAGTGGAATCAAAATCAGAGTTAGAAGAAAGTGAAAGATACTGTCTTGGGTTTACATGGCAAGGTCTTGACACAGCTGCTCCCCATCAAGCCAGTTCCAGCCAGCTTCAAAAGGAATTCCAAAATTCCAGAACCTATACACAACTGATGATACAACTGAATGAGAAAAACAAAAATCTATCACTCTGTGTAGAAGTAAGGAGGATGGCGACTGCAGGGCTGTAAATACATATGTGCATGCAGTAGGCCAAGTACCAACTGAGGGCTTCAAAGAAAGAACTACTGTAAACTGCAGCAAACAGAAATGCCCATTCCATAGTTGATGCTCACCTAAATCCAAACTTCTTTTTCTAGCAAGAAAATTTATTTCTCAGACCTAGGCCTGCAAGAACAGCCCAGATGGTGCACAGTCCCAAGAAGCTGCTGCTCTTCTACTATTATACTCAGATATTCTTATTACACTTATTTGCTGACAAAACATAGCAAAATAAAAGTATCTGAAGTTAAACAGCCCGAAGATGTCTTTGCCTACATAGTACATTCCGTTCAAGCAGTAGTTTAAAGTACCTCACCAGCAGACAACAGAGCGCCCAGCCAAGACCAGTGGGTCATCAGCATAGCACTTGGGTGACCTCAACCACTGCATCAGCCCAGACGACCCAGCCAACAAGCAGGGAAATGTGCCTTCATGATTCACCCACCAAAGAAAGTGCAGAATGCATTCCCGTCTCTTAAACTGAGAGTAGTGTTTAGCATGTCAAAGAAAGGAATGGAAGGTAGATGGACCTCTGCATTGAATTCTGCATTGAATTCTTGACAGAGACAATCATGGGAAGGCTTAGACTTTACCATGAACAGGAGATAAATCCAGCTGTTTGCAGTTGTGAGCACTAAGCTCAGTCAGAAAAAAATACCACTCTTTCAACCAATGGATATGTTAAATAACAAGTGTGTATGATATGGACACCCATTCTGTCTTCAGTTGAAGTGACACCAGATCCTTGTATATTTGAATAAAATTACCACAGGCAACTAACATTTTTTTTCCCCAGCCCAACAACAACAACAACAAACAAACAATCCATGTTACTGATAACTGAAACAGAGTATGTATCTGAAAGATACGTCCATGTCTTCTGACAATCCCTTTGTGTTATTAAGCAAAAACACTCAGCAAAGCCAAAAGAAAAAGGGTAATAAGGACCACGAGGAAATACCACTCAAAAAATCATTGTACTTGTAAAAAAATCATAGGCTTGTAAAAAAGGAGAAAAATAGATGAACCAAATATTGGCCAAAGATAGATTACCAGAAGGTTAGAGAAGAGGTAATCTCACTGTAGGCAGTCACATACATTCACAGTATCATTAGGAATTTCTGTTTAGTAGACAAAGAGTTTACTGGCTCAAGGGATATTGCTATAAAGGTTTTCAGCATTGTTTGTGCATAATCTACGTGTAACATTCAACTTGGGAATGAGATATGATGTAGAAAATTGCCTTTGCAGTCCTTGAAGCCAATAATTTAACTCTGCAACCTTAATTTATAAGGGAAAAGGGATGGTAGTTGGAACATGAATTTGGATCACTGTCAGATTTAGGAATGAAAGTAATTAATGCTTCTGTGAAACTCCCTTGATAGTTATTTTTGGATTCAAAATCTTTAAAGAAAAGTTTTAATTTAGGGGCAGAAGCTCATTATACTCTCAAAAGAATCCTGCTGTACTAAATCATTCTGCTTTCAATTCATGGCCCCACATTCCCTCTATACATACAGCTCCTTCACTGATAAAGCTACAAATTATTTCCCACCTTAACTACTAAAACTTCTGATTTGCTCTTTAGTTGAGTTGCTCC
The DNA here is from genome assembly GCF_965140915.1 of Aythya marila. NCBI lineage: Eukaryota > Metazoa > Chordata > Aves > Anseriformes > Anatidae > Aythya > Aythya marila. The sequence continues at coordinate 4,012,581 of NC_139056.1, read as the reverse complement.
ATATTCAGGCTGCTGGCCCTACTATTCAAAACTCCTGCCATGCAATGATGGTGACCAGTCTTCCTTTTCACATTAGATCATTTTTCTGCCAGCTGCTACACCTCAAATCTTCAAATTTCCTTACAACTTCTCCCAAGCAAACCAGAATGATCCTACCTTACAATGACCCCTGACTGGCTAGACCATTATTAACCATTCTTTCCCACTGTAGCACCTCCAGGACATCATAGATGTGTTAAAAAATTGAGCTGATGAGATTATCTGAAATATTTAAATCTAAAATAAAGGACAATATTATTGTTCACCTGAGGAAGGGATAGGACAGGATGTCAGTGATTTTCAAGCTGTGTTATTATTATTAATCTTTATTTCATTTTAACCTGTTTATTAGCATCCTTTGTGAGTGAGTTCCAGATGGTACCACCCAGGCTGAAGTTAATATTTAATCCTACCCCAGATTCCTAAATCTTTCAGCTTTTCAGCTTTGTAAGATTCTTCATTTACAGCCAAAGCTTCAGGAATCAGCACAATATCTGCTAAAGCCACTGGAAAGTTTCCTGTTGGCTCCAATGGGCACTGAAACAGGTACTTGGGAAACAACATAGAGGAGTGAGGTTGTTAAAGATTTCATCTCTTATTTTCCCTTGTAAGAAAATCACCTTTCATCTTCAGTTATTTACATTCTCCAATGTAAGTACTTTTGACACAGGGCTGCAAGCAAAATACAAAGGCTTTGGAGCTGAAAAGCAAGCAGCTGTGCTCTGTCACTTCTAGTGGTGTGGGGAGGTATTTTCGGATTCTCAGTCAAACCTACAAGTGCTGTTCAAGGTTCACACAGGGATAACTAACTTTTGGAAGCTCCCAAAAGACTGCCACAAATGCTGCAGCTTTACCCATGTTTTGAAACCAAAATTGGTTTCAATTTTGGTTTATGTGAGCAAAGCCAAGCACTGATCATACCTCCACAGGGTTATGCACCAATGTTATAATCACACACATCAGCAGAATCATTGTCCTATTTTGGGGGCTATTTTACTAAGAATGATGAAAGGAAGATCGTATACATACTTCAGCATTAGCTTAGATTCTCATCAGCTACCACTGATGTCTCTTCTGAATTAGAAATGACAGTCAACATTTGCTAAAAAGGATGGCCACACCATTCTCATTGTTAGCCCCTGAAGAATGCATTACTTCCAAAAAAATCTTATCTTTAAGATTTGGGTTTTGATAAATTGCTCTCTTAGAGAAATGCCACTAAGCATTTCATTCTTTTTTTTTTTTCCTTTTTTTTTTTTTTTTTTTTTTTTTGGTGTGGAAAAGTAACATTTTTTTCCTGGTTTAATAGGCTGTTATAGCCTTTAACATGCCATGAAATTAAATGCCTCCACTGGGGATCCATAACTTATCATAACAATAGTATTTCTAGCACTTGTTGGAACTATGAGAAAAGTTAGTATAATAATGAGTGTAACATTTTAAAGGTCTACAGAATTGTCACTATACATTACCAAGTTCCCATAGTTAACCTGTGAATTAAAAGCATATGAAAGTGATAATAGCTGAATTTCTAAAGAAATGATTGACACTTGGTGAAATTATCACTTTGCCGGAATTAACCTGTGATCTGCTGGGAAGCATAAAAAGAAAATACTTGGAAGCACATTAATCTCATAAGTGACCCTGCCTTAAGCACGAGTTTGGACTAGATGAGACTTTCCGAATGATCCTAGGATTCTATCACTGCTGCTAATTTTTGCTAGGTACCTTTAATCATAGTTATTTTAAGTATGTAGCAAGAACAGATCACTTTCTTGTTGCTTGCATAACATTACAAAATTTCCAGTGCAAAATTAATTAAGAATATGAAGGCCAAATTTTGTCAGATGGTAATGGCCTTCTAGTAATGGGGACTGAGATGTGCACCCATTTCTTGGCTTGAGGGGATACACATGGTCTGAGTGAGAGAGGAGAGTTAAACATTTGCAGTTTTCAATGACATTTCCTTTCTTTTGTAAGAGGGCAGTTCTTCATTCAAGCAATCAGCATCATCCAAGAGTAAGAAGACCATGATTTAGGAAAACATTTTTAAGAGTACCTGCAGCTCCGTGTGCTGAAGTATCTCCCTCAGGTCCAAAGCCTTGCTCAGTGTTCAGTCCTCCAAGACTCCAATGAAGTGGCTCAACAAAAGCCACTTCTAATCTTTTATCAAGCTGCTTTATTCTATATCACACTGAATCCTCTTTGAGTTGTGTACATTTGTGTATTTTTCTTTAGTTTGCAAATTCTTAAAGGCAAAGAATTTAATATCTTTCTACAGCTTTCTAGTTCTCAGCACTGTAGATATTTCAAACTGCTTGATTTTACCATAAAGTAAGTTTTACAGTTCCTTGAGAGAGTGACAAAGATGCCTATCTCTTCAAAGAAAATACAGACACATTACAAAACAAACAAGTATTTTCACATTATTACAAGAATTTTGATAGACACTAAAATTGCCAAGCTGTAAATTTAAGCTAAATCATTTTCAGGAGTGAGATTACCTTAAAAAAGCAAAATCATGGACAGCGCTCATTTATTTAGATAGATTCAGACAGAGAATACAACCATCAAATATTACACTTCCATCAGCCCTCAAGTATCCTGGAGGGAATGGGATTTATTTTGACACAGATCTCAGAATAAAAAAAGAATAACTGAGGGTAGCTGCAAGAGTAGCCAAAAATGTTCCTAAAAAGTCTAGAGCAAATCTATTGTTACCTCAGGGAAAACTGAACGCTCATTAATTAGCATTGCTGAAGAGCTATCAAGACTACTAGAAAGAAAAAAATATTTTTTTGATCTAAAATAAAAAACTAGGTTCAAAGGAGTTTTTCTGCAGTGGTGGTGGCTGAGATTAGTGTCACTGACTTAATCTGAGTCTAATCCCTCTGCCCATTTGGATTACTAATACCCAGTAACACCCAGTCAGGGCACTCTGACTGGCTATTACTGGCATCCCTAACCTACAGCAAGATCTTCTATACCCACCCTTGGTGCTGCTCCAGGAGAGTCCACATGGGTGTGTGCTTAGTGAGCTAGCAAAGGTTTTGGTGCTTTCAGATTTAAAGTTAAATACAAAAAACAGTAACAGAGAACCTTAATGATTTGGAGAGAATACGGGAACCCTGAATGTACAGATGTTCAAAGAGGTATAGGGTAGCACTACTCTTTCCACTGATGACTGAAAAAGTAAAAACATGAAATCACATCTAAAATATTTGTACAATCGACTGTGACTGAAATCTTGTTTGGCAACACATTAAGGGTAGTGTTACATGGGTGGGAAAAATCATCATTTGGACTACATATAGATCCCTCATCCAATTTAATACCTGAAGTTTTCAGGTCATCTAATGAACTTCCCAACACCAAGCACAACAAGGTAAAGGCACCATAAAATGATGGCTATAACTTGCCACTATAAAGAATAACTAATGAGGAACAGCTAGATATTAATATATACACTGTTTAATTAAATCACAATATCGTTTTCTTGTAATCCCCTAACTCTGCTGGAAAAGTACAACGTTGACATGATGATTTTATAAACTTCCGTGGCGGTTCATGTTAAGCTGTCCACCATTACCTTAGATTGATAACTGGCACTTACAAAGAAAATGAAGTGTCTAAGAGATTCATTAAACGTGCCAAATATCTGAGAAAACCCAGTGCAATGGTCACATTACCCAAATCACTGTGTAAGTAGCTAAGGGCTGTCTCATTTTCAAATTCTTAAAAAAAAAAAAAAAAAAAAAAAAAAAAAAAAAGAGTCATAACCTGATACTATATTTTTAATGCAAGGGAAATGACAAAGTTACTGCGAGACAGCTTCAAGTCTTCCTTCTATCAATTGACATTGGCAGCAATTTCAATAAAGTCAGTAAAGTTACAGTATTTGGCGTTAGTTCTGCTTTTGTCACTTTTTGCCATCCTCCAGAAAATGGACAGAAAATCTTATTTCTGCAGATATTCCCTTAATAATCCATTAAAAGGGAATCTCATCAAAAAGTCTTACTTGGAAATGTTCAAGTGATCTATTTTCACTGTGCTGGTTATTTCCCCCCTTATGGTCTTTGCACACAGGCTGCACAGAAAGTAACAAAATTGCCCCCTCCAATGAACTGCAGACACCTTTTTCTTAATGGACTTTGGCACCTAAATTCCCTGTAGTTGCTCTACCTAGGCAGTTGAAGATGCTTGAAAAAGCAAGAACATTCTTTAATTAGCTAGTTGCTAAATATCCAAGTGAAGGAAGTTCTTGAGGATAGGCCAAGTAAGAAGAAACTAACAACATGTAACATTCTCCTTCATCTAAATAACCCTTGCTTGGCCGTTCAATGCTGAAAGGAGACTGAAGAACACTTGTATGAATTGTTCTTTATGCTAACTACACAGAGTAACACAGAATAGTTTCACAAAGTCAGCTATTGAGGACAGAAGGTAAAGAGAGAACTCAGCATCAAATCTTCCAATTTCATTTAAACACAGCCTGACCACAGAAACATCTCAGACCACATCATTCCGTTATGAACTGGCCTCCTCTAATGATGGCAAGACAACTCTTTTCTAAACCCACTGATGTTAAGTCTTGTTTTCACTTGATGCTACACCACTTATCAGGGAGGACATTCAGTATGCAAGCTCTCTGCCACAGAAATACAGTGAAATACTGGACACAAAAATGTACAAGTTACAAGAAAAAGTTGTCACCTCTCTGACCTACTTGATCACATTATAATCACTTACTGTAGTAAGAAGCAGTGATTCAATCACAGATACTAAAACTAGCAAAAACTCTATCACCCTTAATGTGCAAATGAAGTGACAGAACCTGCTCAACTCTTACATCCATGAATTTCTCAGTTTATCTTGCTCTCAGATGATAAAAAGAATTAGCTAAATTAAATATGTTACCTGCATAGGAATATCTCATGAAACTTTCTTGGTTCTTTTGATAGAAATTGGATACTTGGTGTGTCAAGTAATTCAAAGAGGAATTAGACATCTTCTGTTGTCATGCTCTCCACTTCTCAGAAGTTGCATATTGTGGACTAAGTTGTTAGATCTTCAGCATAATTGACTTTAACATGGCAGTCTGTACTTTGAAAACACATACATACACAAGATTTTTTCATTTCCTAATGCAGTTATCTATTTGTAATTGATCTAAGGAAACAGATTAGTACATTAAATCTACTGGTAAAATATAAGGTAAAAGTTTTGACTGATTTTTTTTTTTTTTGGTGACTATATGAATAGAGTTTTGAAAATACAGGTGAATGGGAAATAAGCATGCTTGATATACACGACAAAACAGTTTCTGTCATGATTTACAAGTATCTTTTCCTCAAATTCATCCTCAGATCTCCTCATTGGTAAGTGGGATGGGAGATATGAAAAACATTCCACAAAACACTGGACCAGCTTCCACAGATTTTTGGAAGCTCTCATTAAAAACTGTACTGGCCCTGATCGTAAGGTTTATGATCCAATAATCACACATCTTCACTAACATCTGTAGAGTCTTTATGTCTTTTGGGAATCTGTGAAAATCCTGTGAAAATATCTGTGAGCAACACCAAGCACACCCACGCCTAGCTCTTATGGCATCCATTTCTTCACTGGACTAGAAAAGTCTCCTAGGAAAATGGCAATGAAACTGGCAGCTCCACAGAAGGCTGGTTAGAAGTACTGTGAACTTGTATTTTAAGGTGTTCTAGGACCTTGTGAAACCACAGAGTGTATTATTTCTGTATTTCAGCCTTGACCTTACTGTACAGCATTAGCTCTCTGAATAGTCCCATTTCATCATTACAAGGTTGCATTTCTGAAGGCTGGTTATAAATTATATCAATAAATAATTTCTCAAGCTACTGTTTGCTACTTGTATCTTTAGGATGGCCTGTCCTTAGATCACCTCAATTCCTGTCCCTCACCTTTGCTATTAAACCACAAATCCAAAACATTTAATAATGGCAACTTGAATTTGTATCCATTCTATGAATTATCCATTGAAATTTCTTATGCATGTTATGACAGCAGAATTTGCACAGATCAACTGAACCATTAAGCTATTGTTCTGGACACCATCCTTTTACTTTATCCTTTCTTTTGGTACTCTCAGAGCACCAAGGACTCAAAGGAATGAAAAAGCAAAGATAGGGGGCTAGCTCAGAAATCTAGAATTTTCTTCCTTATCAATGTGTAAAAAAGTAATATGGTGCCTAATTAGAGACTTAAAGCTTGTGTAACTCTTTCTAAAAAAGAATTGTAATTAATGCTCATGGTTTCCACAGTTCTCAGCACCAACTTACTGGTTTCTATTGTTGATGAAAATCTCCTGAATGCATTATATTTTAACATTACAGGAATCAGTGAGTTTTAAATAAGAAAGCATATTTGTTCAAGAGGGGAAAGAAAAGGATTCACCTCCTTTGTCCTTCCTCTCAGGTGCTAACAGCTTACTGTAAGTACCCATGCAAAAACAAGGGAACTGGTACTCTACAAAATGCTGCATGCTATCAAGGATAGAGTTCCTTTTTTTTTTTTTTTTTTTGACCCTGGTAATAAGCTGCATCTTTCTTCCTTGCTGTAGCCTGAAACAAAATAGCTGATTCTCAGGTGGAAAAATAATTAGTAACATGGGAGGTTGAATGAATTTTGAGATATTGAGGAAAATGTAGTTTGAACTGTCAGGTTTACTCGCTTACCCACAGGAACTACAAAGCAGCAAAGAAATAAAACCCTCTTAGAACTTACAGCTTTCATCAGCCTATTCCCTCTGGCTGATTTTTCCCCCAGATCTCTCTTTCCCAGTGGCTCCTATTAGAAACACAAACAGTTTGCCTCTCTGCTTAGTGACAAATGTCACGTTACTTGATTTTTTTTTTTTAATCTATTAAATTATTATATGTTTTTAAATATGTAGACTTTGCAACCTGTTCAGTCAAATATGCTTAACAGGAGCGCTCGCACTGCATGGATTTTGAAAGAAATGGAAAGAATTAGAAGTTCCACTTCTGTGTATTAGGCTGAAGAATGTTGCTCTTTTTGACACCCCACCTGCACAGATACAATGCCTGCCAACAAGACTACGACTAGGTCTTTGTATATACATTTAGAACAGCTAGGAATTTGCACAGAGGACCCTTACAGTCTTTCTCATACTCTGTTGTCACCAGATCATGAAAAATTTATGGATAGAAATCGATTCTTTGCAATTAAGAAGATAAGGAAAATCAGCATCCAGTGCCTCAGTGGGTCCTTAAGTCTTTCATTGCTCATGACTTTCCTTTCCCTTTTATTTATTTTTTAAGTACAAATACTTTTCAAAGAATCAGAAAACACTTAGTCCCTCATCACTTAAGTGTTTTTGGGGCAGTGAAACGTGTGGAGAATAAATCTCTTCATATCCTTGCTGCAGCAGGTGCTGCATTTGCACGGTCATCCTGCCATCACACTCTCCCACAGAAACCCGGCCCAGCACGGCTGGCAGCTGCAGGTCCTGTAGCCAAGTCCCTCGCTAACCTCCATGCCCACAGCACGAGTTCAGGGCACCAGAGAGCTGCTGATTGCAGGCTCAGCGGAGGCCCGTGGCAGATGGCGCAGTGGGGCCTAGACAGAGCAGCTCCGGTGCGGGCTCTGACAGGACATCTCCCTGTTTCAGGCCCCGGCAGGTGATGGGGGCCTGTCCAGCTGAAGCGTCTGCTCCTTTCGCCTACATTCACCAGCCACTGCACTCACCAGACCCCATTTCTATCCCACTGTCAATTTGACTTCTCGCCCTCCAGAACTGATGGCATAATGCCGCTCTCCCTCCACAGCCCCCAGCCCCTCCTGTGCTTCCCAGTGCAGAGGCACGCGCCTGTGCTCCACGAGGCCTTGGGCCTCGGTACCCCAAGCAAAAGAAACAGGCTGCACTGCGCTCCGCTTGGGGCTGCCTCCCCACCTCTTCCAAATTGTCCTCTCCCCAGCCGACTGCTGCTACTAGCTACTTTTCTAAAGGCAGTGCTCGTGTTAGGGATGTGCAGGGAAGCATGCAGAGACCCCATGTCAGAAGCTGCAGGACTGATTGTGCAGCAACAACAAACCACATTAGGCTGGTTAGCAAGATCCACTAACCTCTAACATGAGCTTTGTTCTAAAAGGGAAGGGAATTGCTGCAAATCTGGAAAGCACCAGAACAACAGGACAGGGACCTGTTTTTCTCCAGACCCAAGTTTTTGCTAATTATTTTCTAATGATTCCCCTCCCACTTGCCCTCTTAGCAGGATTTAAGTGCCCAAATCCCTTGTTAAGCAACCAGAGCTAGAAGTCCCAATTTCTTTGCGGATTTGCGTGAGTGACTTGTAGCTTCACGGTAATCCTATTCTCCTTCACTACAGTCTGTTTTTCCCCAGGGGCTTGAAGTGTCTCTGAATGCAAAATCCAGTGTATAGAGCATGCACAAGTTTCAGTGCTGTGCCCAGCCCCTGATAGAGTGGGTATGGAGGCTCTGAGCAATGCCTGCCAAAATGAAAGATAAGCACACTATCATCATACAAGGTGGAGCTGTATTTCTACTTTTCATGTTAAAAACAGATACAAAATATATTGACAGTTAATGTTTTAAGATTATACCGCTGTTTGTATGAATGATATTAGCTAGATTCATAGACGTGCTTTCCACTAAACACTAAGGTCAGTTGGTTTCTTCAAGAAGGAAATGTGAATTCAAATGCCACACAACAGAAAGAAAAGAGTGGGGTGATTTCAATTGCCAAAATCTCATCAACTTCAGCCAAAGAAATCAAAAGTGCATTAAAATTCATAATGGCCATGTTCTTCCACTGAAAGCCCAATTCTGAACCCTGCATAGAAGAACAGACTAAAGTTGCAGAAGGACTGCGTACTAAGTAGTCTTGCAACGAAATCATACACATTTATACAGAAACAAACCACCCAGCAGAAAAATTAAATGGACATGGAAAGTCTTCATGTTCGGTTCCTAGTTTCTGCAGAGTAAAGAAATCCAAAGTAAGAGGCTCCAGCAAGTGGAAGTCTACAGGAAGAATGAGAAGGAAACTTGTCATAGAGTGATTACAGATAGTCTTCCTACCAGAACAATGCTGGGAAAGTAATTACAGAGAGATTCATGTCTTGGCAGATAGCAGAATGGTTTTAACAGGAAAGTCACAAGGGGACTTCCAGGCACCATGATAAGCATCAATTCTTTTCATGGCAGCAGAAGTGGGAAGTGTAAATGACATTCCCTAATTACTTACTGCTACACTTAAATGAAAATTAGAAGGAGAAGCAGACACAGAAAGTATCAGGGCAAAACAGTAAGTTATTCCATACTGTACATGGAGGAGAACTGAGGAAAATACATTTAAGAACAAACTTATTCAAAAGCTATTTAAACAGCCAATCACTGTTACATTTTGTAGAGGAGGCAACATGCCCTAGAGGGAGTGCAACCAGAAGAGATTGACTTCTTCAAATTCACAGCCGTGGTGAAGCAATCAAATACTCCAATGCCAGCTTTCCCCTCAGAGACAAGACAACCTGGGGCCATATGACCTCAACCTCTGATATGCACAAGGAAAATCTAATGAGAGGTTTGCTATAGGAACTGATGTCTTGAAGTGACAAATTACAAGCTTCACTGACCTCTCATGAAGGGGAAGTTTCAAACTTTCATCAGCACAATTGAGCAACTGAGACAGGCACATGCAAGGAAAGTAAAATTAACTCTCAGCAGAAACATTCACAGTTGATGATGAAACCAACTTTAATTGCACATTCTTTTTAGTCAAAATTGGAGAAACACAATATAAGAACATTGCAATAAAAGTACGTGAAATCCTTGACTGAGTAATTGATTTACTGTCCCCCCCAATCAACACTGCTTGAGAAGAGCTGCTCTGAGGACTTAGTCATTGCTAGACACAGTCAGGACCAGGAGGTTTCCAAGTGTCACAATCAAAATAAATTAAATTACATTGAACTCTTCCAAGCTTCCAAAAAGGCTTACACTGGATTTTGACTACAGGGTAAATCATGGGTACAGCGCAAAACAGAAAGCTTATCTTTTGAAGCTTGTATCTTTGTAATTGCCAGAACGTTAACTGTGGGAGACTACAGTACTGCAAACAAGTTAGCTAGTATTTCCAAGTGCCAAAGATTTCACCCCAGATTTCTGACTCTAGATCTCACGCAGTTAATAGGTTTCATGCTGATTATTAAACTGAACAATATAGAGTATCATGCTGTTGGCAAAAAACATTATCATTAATAAGATTATATATTTGCTTCTAAAAAGGAACAAACTGCTCTGGGCAATTGATCTGTGCCTTCAGAAGACTAATAATGTGAAAAGTTAAGTGATTTGTCCCACCAGCCTCTGCACCACCTCCTATTCTAGGAGTAAAATAAGATTTTTGCCTATTAAAAACTGTACAGACGTAGAAAATCTTAACTTTAAAAAGTTCTTTTGCTGGATCAGAGCCTGATACCTTGAAACAGTAACAGTCGTCTTTAGCGTCTTCAGGACAGACAGTAACAGGTAGTCAAAAACAATGATTTGTGGTGTTCTGCTTGAGATCCTTCATGAGATTCAGCATTTCTAAACAAGCTGACTATACACGTGCCAAGAATCAAGCTTCTCTGGAATGTCAAGTTGGGAACCTGAAGGCAGAGACACCTAAAGTCACTAGCAAAGCTTAAAAAGTCTAAGCATAATTCCCAACACTCACACAATCGCTCTCTCTCTCAAAAAAGCTTGCAAATTGACAATAAATCACTCCTCACAGAAAGTCTTAAATGACAGGATTTGGCTCCACTGCATACAATTCTTCACTGAAATGTTACTTCATGTCACTTTTTATTGCCCTGTGTGCATGCCAATGTGTACAAGATTAGTGCTGCTACCGCAGATGAGGAGATGAAGTACTGCTGTTTCTAGGCTTGCATCCTTTATAAACAAATCATTGATATTATGAAATCCAATTAAGAGCTATATATACATATTTATTTATTTATTTATTCAGGGAAAGGAGAAGCAGCAGAACTTAGAAATTTGAGAAAAAGGAAAAACGGCCTAGAAAAGCAAGTGCTTACAGTGCATTATAACAATGAACAAAGCTTCAAGAAAGGAAAACACATTGGTAGTAGAATGATTAAAAAGACCTCACACCAAAATCCAGAAATGAAAATCTGGAGGCACAGCAGAAGACTCAGTTGTTGTGAATCTACTGCCAAACAGACCAAGAGCATTAACAATCAATACTCTTTAGGCGTGTTAAAGCTTCACCTTCTAGCTAAGAGAAATCCAATGGTTGCTCCTATATTTGTAAGTGGAATTTTCTCAGTAGAGCAGATATATCTTCATCAGCACTTTGTGTCTGCCTGCCCCCTCACTTCAGTTCTTATTGTCATTTTGCAATATATTAATGATCCAAATCATCGAGTGATTCCAGTTAGGCTGCAAGAGGTTGTCTGAAGTAGGCAGCACTCCTTATAATGATAGATTGCAGGAATAATGGCCTCTTTTCTGAAAGCAAAACATCAGAAAACTGTCTTAAAAATGTCAAAAAAGGAGGGGCTGAAGATCACAAGTGAGTGCTTTATTAGCAAGTATAGAATCAAATATTCAAGAGGGCAGCATCATTTCATATTCACTTTCACAAGGCCACCTGCGTGTTAAAGACAGATGATGCCTGTTTTAGCATAAAGCATCAGATGCCTAGTGATTTCTTCATCATGACCCGGACTTGAACAACCACACATCCTTCCCCTGTGTAGAGCTGAGGCTGTCAATGGAAACAAGCCCTTCCAGCTGGAGAGGTAGTGACAATCAGGCTCACAGAAGCTAGGGCAGTGAGCAGCCCTGTCAATATCGCCACTGCACAGCCTGAAGTCCTCTGGTGGTACTTTTATACTCTGGCTTTCCCCAGAAGATACCACTGGTATTTTGCAGTTCTAACAACCACAGCTGACATACAGCTGGGCTGTGGTGTCTTGGAGCCAAACACATGGCTGGAGCTCTCAAACACAGACTTTCACAGGGCTATGCACACGTCACTGAAAGAAGAAAAGAAATTGCAAAAAATTCTTGCCTGTGGTGGTGCCTGTCTCTGCTCCTATCCTAACACTCGAGTAAGCTAAAGGAAAGGTTGTCATTCACCTCTATGATGATGTCCCACAAGTTCAGATGGGTTAGTAACTCACTGAGGATTATCACCTCTTGGTTAGCCCGAAACTTGCAGAGTTAAATACAAACAGCTTCATGCACAGGCCAGTTAAAACAAAGTGTGCTTTTCTCCCCTCCTCTCTCATGCTATCTCTTTGGACGGACTGCAGGACTGACCGAAACTCATCCCTCTCAACTGCCCTGCAAAGTTCTCTAATTAGCTTTCTGCTTTTCTGATTACTAAATGCAATATAGTGGCCATGACTATATTTCCAGGTGCTCTACAGTTTTTTTCTGACAATAAACTAGATAGACAAAATCCATGAACACACAATCTGTAAAGTTTAATGCTTCCATGCGTTATGCCATTAATGCGGATAAGCCCCTTCAACTTTCCCATTAATAGCTGGTCTTAATTCACAGGTGCCTTTTTAATCTCTGCTGAGTTCCTCTAGAATATAATGAACACATGTATTAATAATAGCAATTCAGAATTTAATCCCAATTCTCATCTTTCTTAAATTAGACTTTAGTCATTAAGAGATTAGACGATAGTGAATGATAGTTAATCAATGTGTTTAATTTGGCCCCCTTATTTATATGATACAGTTTTTCATATAGTGGCTATAAATCTTTGCCCCCACCAAGCTTGGCCACTAGAAGCAATGATGAAATCTTGAGTGAAAAAATACTAGATTTGATGATCCTTTTAAGTGCAGGTTAAAATATAATTAATCTCTCTACATGTGAACATTTCTTCCAAACCAATATGTATATGTACATATGTAAGTCATACATAGCCAAACATTTCTTGCAAGATTTATTGTGCTTCATTTTTTGTCTCTGTTAACTCTTAGCACTATCAGTCAAGATTTCCCAGCACTTACCACAGGATTAGCCATAAGCATCGGGAAATCACATTTCTTGGTGCCAAGGCTTTAAAAAGATTCTAATTCAGCTATTAAACTGGAGGCAGCATGTGCCAGCCCCACAGCACATTCACCCATTAATTCTGTCCCCTGGAAAAAATGCCTACCTCTTGCACCAGCCTGATAAAATGAGGAAACGTGCTGATTATGTCTGTGGCAGCTATTCTTGACCCAACCAACAGTGACAGTCATCAAACTGTAGTACCTAGAGCGCTGCAAGCTGTGTGAGTTAACCCAAGACATCATTAATTCTAAACACCAGAGCTTTCGTCCAGATTCTGGAGTTCAGAGAAGCTTAAAAACAAATCCCTTTGGTGGGCTGAAATTCTGTATGCTGTTTGTGTTAACTTTCCAGACAGTATTTGGAACTTATTTCTCCAGCTGGACAGGTCAAATGTGAGAATCAATGTGCCAGTGTCCTTCATTGGGCAGAACTGGACCTCAGGACCCATTAATAATATTAGATGGACAGACATCAAGCTGATGGAAAGACTAGCTGGTTTTATTTTTTATTTTTTAACACAACAAGATAGAGGGGACAAAGAGGCTGTGAATGCTGTAAACTGAGTGATTTGTCCAGGATCTGGAAGCATACACGTGTTCAGTACAAGAAAATTTAATAAAAATTTTATTTCATAGGGAAAAAAACAACAACAACAAAAAAACCACACAACGTGCCATTAAAAGAGCCTTTATAACCTATTCCTGACAAGTCTTTGGGGAGACTCACAATTCACAAATTGGACTTTTTTGAAGTTATTCTGTAAGTGAAAATCATGGAGGTGTCCTGTGGGATTACCATAAAGTAAATTTATATTGTAGCTTAATGAAGAACTGTTTTGTTTGACATACTTTTCTTAACAAACTGGCAATTACTAGGGACTAAACACTAATAAATCCTATGGTGAAATTTCAGACTACCCAGCACCAACTGGGTACACCATTAGTTTTGTATTTGACTTCTTATGTCAATAAATATACCCAGAACTCTTTAAAAAATTTAGCCAGTTGGGCTGGCAATAGGTCCAAGGAGTTAATACAGAAACATCATAGCCCAAGTCAGACAAATCCTTTGAAAAATTGCAGCCAATGATTTATTTTTGGGTTGTTGTTTTCCAGTAATGAGAATTTTAGTTTTGGAGAGACTCAAAATGCTACTCACATTTACAGCCATTTTTCAAAATGGAGGAACTTGTGTTGCCTTTGCAATATAATTTAGTTCTGTGTTATTAAAATAATTTCTGCATTCCTGTTTATTTGTCCACAGCAGCAGATCTAAGCAATTTTTGCTTGCTCACTCTCCTTTTAAGAAATTTTACTAGTTAATAAATAAAGCTTAGCCTTGTTCCAGAGGTCCGTCTCTCAATAGTTACTATTCTCTTTCTGACTCAAAGACTAGCTGCAATGAAAACAATGCCCTCTCGTTCCTCTTAGCACTTAAAAAGGTTTATAGATCTCCAGCCTCCTACAACTCAGCAGAAAACTGCTTGCACTTGACAGTCTTCAGAAATCAGCATTGTTTCCATCCCCACTAAAACTGTCAGCCCCACAAGGTCAGGAAATGAGGAGAGCTGATGTCACCTGAATCATTACTACCTCTGCGTAGACCTCTCTCCACACTCCTGTCTTCCAGAGAAAGCTGGTATACCCAGGAGTGTAAGGCTGAAGTTTTTTAAAACTGTCATAAAATAGTTTCTGGAAACTGGAGAGCTACAGAGAACTCAAACCCTTCAAAACTGTAAACTCATGAATACTTTCCCACCATAGTTGTCAAACTGCTATAGTGTTTTGCAGGGGATTCACGAATGTGAGCATCTCTTCAGTACCCTCTAATAGGTATTTTTTTTTAGGTATAACTCTACAAAGACAGCAATAAGGAATCCTTTCAAACTATCTAGACTCCATCTATTAGTTGTGCCATTTAAAAATCACCATGTAAATCTGTAAGACTGCTCAGAAGGAACAGCTTGCTTTCTGAATACTGTGGTATGTGCTCATAAAAACAATGTCCAAAGGATAAAAGGAAAATAAATCCCATCATATGCCTTTGAGATGTTGTTTGTCTATTTTATTCCATTTAAAAATCATAAAAGCTGTGCATGACAGAATACAAGCAAAAGGCTTTTTAGGTGACTTTCTCCCAAGTCTGTATGCACTGGAGATGACCTTGTGGACAGTCATAATAGCTTCAAGACAACGAAACAGCTGCAATTAAGCAGATACTTTCTCACTGCACACCTTTGTACATTAGAAACTGTACATCAGAAAATTCAGGTATGGGTCGTATCCTAACATTTGGGACATATATTTATGATGTGTGTATGTATTACACTTGCCCCATCCCACCAAAGGCATCATCATTCACCTTAAATCCCCAGCTTATCCTCACCGTCATCAGGTCATACTTCTAACATGGGAATACTGCATTCCATTTCACGGTGAGACCTGCTCTCAATGTTGGGTGTGTTCGTTTGCCAAATGTGCACCTTTCAGCTAATGTGGTAACACTGAATACAAAACAAAGCTTTGAGCTGGTCCCGTTGGTGTAAATCAGCGTAGCCCCAATGACCTTGATGTGGTCTGCATGCCCTGCTGCAGACGGAGGCAAGCTGCTTGTGCTGGAGCTGGCCGCAACACAGCACCGAACAGGGAGCTCTTTGGCTGTAAGAACGCGCTGCCAAGTCTGAGCTTATACAGATGAGCTTTTCCTCAGCAAGGCCTATTGGTTGGATTTAGTGTCATGCTAAACAGGCTAACACAACAAGACTGTGCACCTTCTCTCTTTCCAAACAACCCTAAACATAACTCTAAGCCTAACCCTAATTAGGACCCTAAAAAACATGAACAGCACCAGTTTCTCCCATCAAAAAGTGCTCCCAATGGAAGCCTTTGGATACACCTGAACTCCCTTTGAGAGCCTTTATGCCACTGCATCACAGAACTTGCACCAAACATCTGGTCTGATCTGGCATCCCTAAAATCTATGGAACTTTTCTGTTAACTTTACTTTTGCCAATTCAAATCCATATTGAGTGCAATCCTCTCTTAGTGCAAGTCAACAGGAGTTTTACTTCTGATTTCAGCTGTGATAGGTTTTCCAAAAATACTTTCTTCTGCCAGCTACACTACTCCCCTCCCTGCTCTGAGCAGACCACTTTACAATACGGCACTCACCCTTTTGTTAATGATAATGTTAAAAAAATCAATGGCTCAATTAACAATCAGGAATGGAGCTTCCAGGCAACAAGCACCATGATCAATAACTTATGTTCAGTGAAATTAAAGGCACTTGTTAAGTCAAGTGTTAAAAGCTGCACACACTTAATATGGGAATATCAGTCAAGAACAGTTTGGCAGTTTAACTTGAGAAAATCAGTAAGTACAAAGTTCCCATACTATGTTCCACACCAATGAGTAACTAATGAAGCATAAATATTCACAAACTCATTTCTGTAATAAATTCTCAAAACCCCCAATATGCTGCAGGAGTGCTGAGTTGGCAGAAGCTTTCACTTTTGTTATTAGTTAGTCTTCTAAAATATGAATCCAAAGTGCAGTTGGCAAACCCAGATTCAAAGCTTGCACAAAGGTAGATCCCAGCGGCCTGAAGTAACGTGAGTGCATAACAGCCTCACTGCTGTGAATGACAAAGCTTTCCTACCAGCATAAAGAGACGTGTTAGGATTTCTTCCAACAAATTTCTGAGGTCAACAAAGCATCTTCAGTTGAAAAAGAATACGCTGATCTAATGGGACAGGCAAAAGGAAGGGTTCAGCTGGCATAGGACAAGTTACATGGAAACATGTGAGTTTTTAGAAGATTTATGGACACACATTGCAATACCAAACTCAAGAAACCTGTGCAGACAGTAATGTCCTACTATCATATTCCTACTGCACTGTAAGATGGCGGCTAGGGGGAAGACTTTTCAAAGACATAAAGGACAGTGAGCTGCTCAACTCTCAGTGGAAGCCTGGGTAAATCAGATCTCACTCATTTATGCAATCTAAAATCTCCCGCTTAACTTTTATACAGCAGCTCTCAATAGAGCTTTTCTTTGAGAAGAGAACATTTAAAGCAATGTCAAAACTTACTCCTACATCAAGCTTGTGACAAAATTCATCTCATGGTCAATAGCCTTGTTTTTAGAGCTCCACTGATAACTGATGATTTAGCAGCATACTCCTACTCTGGGAATAGCCAAATTGAAGGCTGCTCTTCTGATTATACCAAAATGCTTCTACAGAAAGTAGGGAATATTCACAAGATAATTTATGCTTGTTCAAAACTTTAAAAAATAAATAAAATAAATGAAGAGAAATCTTTGCATGCCTCATTTTGCATATCAAGGACTCTCTTATAGCAGCCTAGGATATATACCGTACACTTTTCCAAATAGCACAGAAATCTTGTGAGGCCTGAATCGCTTAAGCAGCAATTGAAAACGTGGGGGTGGGTGGGTGATGGGATGGCAGGATGATTCTCTTCAGTTAATGAGCTGCCCCTTTCTTCAGTGTATTATGATCATATCCAGAGCATTGCTGACTGCACTTTGATGGGTACCTAATCAACGAAAATCAATCATCTGAAATTGCACAGACAGTATTTCATCTCCATCAAAAATCGTCTTCCTACAGAGCTCCATTAATCTCTTCATCATTGTTTAACTCAAAAAGAAACTTCTGTTGTAAAAGATATCAGACTTTGGTTTTAAATTAAAATTAAAGCTGTGCAGCCTTTGCTTTAAGGAAGCAACTACGGCTACAGCAAGAATTTGGTCTTACAGGACAATTTTGCTGTTCAGAATTAACCAGTGCACCTTGGCAACACATGGGAAGATAAGTAAATAGTAATTGTGAGCATCAATAACCCTACTTACTAACACTAGAAGATCTTACCCTTTCATCTCACTCATAAGGGAGTTTGTTTTCAACACTCATAACTTACCTGTTTGTCTTGAGTGAACCAGAAGCCCAACCCCAACAGCTCTCAGGCAAGGTTGGGAGGCAGGTGCAGGGAGAGGAGTGGAAGGCTTCCTCCCTGTGATCTACAGAAAACAGCCACCTTCAGAGCTGGGAGCAGGTTCCTCCTGATGAAATCACAGCCTACTCATATGTCCCTCCCCAAGGGTCCCTACAGCCTGGCCTCTATCCCCCACAAATTTCTGCCTCCACTTCTACTGCAGAACATTATGAGCCCCCATGCGCCCACTTGGCCTACTGCCCTGGATACTTTCCTTCAACCTCCATTACCTCTAACCTTCTCCCTTTCCTTCCTCTTTCTCACCAGAGTCAGGCAGGAAGCAGAGGACACTTCTCAGTGTGGGTGTAATGCTTTAAACTACAGGCAGAGTGAAATAGGCACAGTTGGGCAGTAAAAAATATATTTATGCTGACTTGGTACCTGCCCTGGAGGGGAGGGTAAGACTGCTCTTTCCTTGAGGACAGCCTGGCACATCTAGATGCAGGACCAAAAAAGAAGGCAGTAAAAGATGCAGAAAACAGCACAGCTAGGGCAGCAGCAGAAGCTGAGAGAGCAGCAGGAAACCTGCTGCCAGCAGGGAACAAAACCTCAGCTCCTGGTTACTGTAATCCAGTGTAAATCCATGCTGCTGCCCAGCGCTGGGCAGGCTGCGCTGTGGCCTCTCATCACAGTGACACTTCCTTGTAACTGCACCAACATTGTCTTACATGTCATAGGAAGTCATTCAGAGCAAGGAATTAAAACAGAAAAAACAAACAAACAAACAAACAAAATACAAACAAACAACAACAACAACAACAAATCAAAAGACATTAGGATGCCTTAATTAACCTAGGTGAGAGTTGTGCTTTCTGTTCCTCTGCCCCAAAATTAATTCTCACAGAAACGTTGACGACTAGTGACAGGACCCGCGGGAACGGGGTTAAGCTGAGGCAGGGGAAATTTAGGCTGGACGTCAGGAGGGGGTTCTTCACAGAGAGGGTGGTTGCACACTGGAACAGGCTCCCCAGGGAAGTGGTCACTGCACCGAGCCTGTCTGAATTTAAGAAGAGATTGGACTGTGAACTTAGGCACATGGTCTGAACTTTTGGGTAGACCTGTGCGGTGTCAAGAGTTGGACTTGATGATCCTTAAGGGTCCCTTCCAACTCAGGATGTTCTATGATTCTATGATTCTATGATTTATTTGGTGTGGGCTATCACCTAGAGGACCAGTTCAGACTGCAGCTACTCTGCCAAGACAGGTACATCACACGCAAGGCAAAATCAGTGCTGTGATCTAAAGGCAGTAGTGGGTTCAGCTGTTCTTTGCACTGGTGCTGCACTGCTGCTTCCTCCCTGCTAACAAAGAAAAGGGACTGCAGCTGCAGCTCTGCCTGCCCTCCCTATTTTCAGAAGCCTGTCACAAAGAAATTTGTCCCCATAGCAAATATTTAAAACAAAGAGAAACCATGGAACAAACACACAAATGAAAATGCTATGAAAGAAGTGAAGCCTAATTCGCAGGGATTTAAATGGATTCTCTTTCCTGAACTCCTTCACAGTGTTTGCTTCTGAGCATAGAGCCCAGAAGGGGATGTTGGACGTGCTCAGTCTGATGCTGAATTGCAGAGACAGAAAAAATATTTTCAAGGACTACTGCTGTTTTGGGAAATGGACAACTGATTTAAGTAAATCCTGGCCTAGACTTGCAGATGTGGTCCAACTACTGGACCCGAGACAGAAACTAATTCAGCCATGTTCTATATCCAGGGTCATACAGGTTGGATCAGGAGCTCTGTAGCAGTTCTTTTGGAGCTCAGAGAAGGGTTTATGAACACTTGGGAGCAAATATCAAACAGATTACATTAATCTTCCACCATCCTCGTAAAGGAAGTCAGGCTAGGCACAGTGTTGGGTTTCAGAGCTATGGCACGCGTGGGAACTTCAACTGACTTTGGCAGTAGGTATTGGCAGCCAGCATTGACCCGTGCAGGTGACAATGCTTTCACTACAATTGTTCTTGCTTTCCCAGTCTGATAAAAGCCCAGTGAGCAAATCTCTCAAATGAGCACTTCTACAGAGGCAAGCATTTCATACACAGGTTATTTCAAACTCCTCCTAATTATACTTTTGAAAGATTCCTCACAATTATTACTGCTTAACTTGCAAATTCTTGGGGACTGGTTTCTCTCCTCTTCCTATCCGTACAGCCCTACTGAGCAGAAACATTATTCAGAAGTTTTATTTATTCATATCTATGTTTCTCCCAGCAAATCTAAGGGAAAGCTAGCAGATGAAACTCGGGCAGTATCAATCCTTTCTGTAGTCTTTTGTATCACCTGCCTTTCAAATAGCAAGCAGAAGATGTAATTTCAAACAGTTTTCAAAATCATAGCTGCTTTTTGGGCCTGTCAACTCAAGATGGCACATGCTTTACACATATCTGACAAGTGTGAGGGATACAAAAAAAAGCAAGCAACATTTTTTGTATTACTACTTGTTTAATGCTGCCCCCTTACAAAGCAGTGCTGTTGGCATCGTGTTATCGGTGCTCTGTTAGCAACTGGAAAAACAGATTAACAAAATGCATTCGAAACCCCGGGAAGGCCCAGGGTCAGATGAGACCTTTTTGGCAGAAGCCTTTGCAGGACAGCCCAGGCTGTTAGCATAGCCACCTCCTCCACACACCTCCAGAGCGAGCAAACAGCCATCCCGGCAAAGCCCTCGTGTCACAGAAACAAATCAGGATGTCAGTGCAGGAAATTGGGACCCAAGCGCAGGAGCTATAAATCTGTCCCATCCTGATTGAATGAGTTGTGCCCTGAAGGATTGCGGAGTGCTGAATGGCTTTTCTTTGTCAAGAAGCTGAGGCGGGCTGAGGGAGGGGACAGAGTTATGGAGAGGTGAGCCCTGCTACATCTCCTGTGGAGAAAGGAGATGAAAACACTGAGTTTGGACCCGACTAGCTGAGGAGAGAAATCAAATAACTGAACAACCATGGGCTGGTATATTACTCAGTTGGATATACTTCAAGTTGTTTGTTTGTTTCCTTACACACCTAGAGATGCAAACATGCTATGGGAAGGCACACAGAAGGCTAGGAGAACAATTCCCTTTTAAGAGTTAAGCAGAACTCGCTAAATTGAAGTCTTCAGAAAGATAATGTGGCAATGCAGCTGTGAGTTAAAACAACACCTACATTTTTTACTATAGAAAAGATATTGCTTATTTTAAGCTACTGTTTGATAACTGATTGTTCACAGAATGACAAAACTGCTTAATAACAAAGAGCTTCTAGGACATCTTCTGAAATATTTAGTGAGGAATGCATGTAGAGTGCAGATATCTGTTCTGGCGTGGGTAGTCAGAGCTGATCATTTATTTATCGAGAGAGAGGAGAGAGAAAAGCAATTTGGATCTTTAGTAGAAAATGAGACTTAGGCTTGAAAACCCTTGAATCACTTTCAAGAATATGGCTTAAGTATCTATGTCACATAAGGCAAAGACAGACGTACTACGTACTTGTGCAGCCCTGGCATTTCTAATGCTGCTGCCAACCGCCTGCCAGAACACTCCCAGCCTCTTTCAGGGCAAAGTCAGGCTCCTTACTTTAAACTTTTTTCTTCAGTGGCTCAATCTAATTCAGGCTGACAATCTGCTATGGTGGCACAGCTAGCAGGGATTGTAACGATCAGCAGGGGGTTGTAATGTCTTAAACAAATGCAGCTGTTCTCAAGTAGAGGGACAGCATTTGTGCATGATATTAGGTTGAAAAATCGACCCTGCATACTTTGGGTTGACTGTGGTTTTTAGGGTTCATGTCCTGTGCCTTACAACATCTGTTTGAGTGAGTATGGACTATTTTAATTCCTCTTCTACAAAATTATGCAAAAAGAATCCAGGAGGTGTTCTTTTACAAGTTCAGGCAGCTACTGTTTCTCTGATATCATGCATAAGATTACCTATGACCACTGGAGTGCATACCCAACCTTCACGCGTTTTCACAGCAGGGCAAAACTCATGCATTAGCACCTCGTAACACAGGCAGGCAGGAAGATCCTTGAGCAGCTTCTCCCCAGGCAGAGCAAAGGATGCTTTTTGTGGTCTCGGGAACAGCAAAGGCCGGGTCTGCTCAAGGTCCACATGGCTGGCCCCTGGCCACCCAGTGCCCTGCTGCAGCGGCTCCCAGCCACCTGTGAGCACACCTGAGAAGGGCTGCTTCCCGCCCTGGCACCCAGATAATGGCAGGGCACCCGCTGCCTGCTGCAGTGGTGGCACCCGCCTTGTGCTGTGCCGCTGCCTCAGTGGCACAGGGCATGAACAGTGTCAAACACCTTCCTGCTCCCCCCCGGTGAGAGCAGTGTTTGACTTCAGCACCATGAGGGAAGAGGAAGATAGGAGGGGGGCTGTCAGTACGATCTGGAGCACTGGTTGAAACGTGGCAAGTTGGTGCTGTTTAAAACCGACTTCAAGGGCAATACCTCTAGAAGCACTAAAGGTTTGGCCTTGTTTTCATTACAGGCAAGAGGGTTTTTGCCACTGGCTTAAATGAGAAAAGGAAGCAGATTTTAGCAAAGCAAAATGAATACTGTTTGTCCAGGTATACAAAATCCTATGTAATACTTTGCACATATTTAATGGAGAGTACAAGTGGTTGCAAAAATACTTGTGAAAGATTTAAAAAGGATCACATCAGGATTTAGTGATTCTCCATAAGTGAGACACTTTGTGGCAGCAGCTGAGGTTTTACCAGGTCCACTCAGGTTTCAGAAAGTTTTTTTCCTACGAGCTCGCTGGGACACTGCCTGGCCCCTGCTGTACTCCCCCTGTGGGGAACGCAGTGGGGCTGGGCACCCTACGGGCTCCTGGGAGGGGAATTTCTGAGTTTCCATGGAGCCAGGTGCCCTCGAAGTAGCTGTCTGTGTGACGCAGTTGAGCCAATAGTCAATCAGTTAGCCAGGCAATACAGAGAGCATCCCATAGCCCCCAAACCCAAACAAAGCAATGTCCTGGAGAAGGTCTGGGGTTGGTGCTCCCAAGGATTTCTAGTGTCCCAGACTGCTCAGAAGACAATGAACTTTTGGGGCTCTTAGGCTTTCTGGGTAATGCTGTGAAACAGAATAGCACAGGAACCTGGGTTTTGTTCTCTAAGAAGTGCTGAGACTGACCCAAATGTTAGTTCTGTGATACATTACTGTCACCTTCAAGAGGCTTATACTTCAGGATGAACTGAATAAACAACACTATTTAATACTCCTATGACACTTTGTACACATCTTCTAGTTAAAATATTCCTGTTTGTCTCTGCCCATCAGTACTAATTCATTCCTGTGTACTGAATGCACTCAGCACGTGCACTGCTGAGTTCCAACTGAAGCTAACAACCACAGACCTGCTACTCCTGCCTACACTGGTAGTTTTATGAACAGGGTGTGTGACCATGCTGTGCTATCAGCATCTTCTGAAGACCTATATTGCTGCACAAATTCTTTTCCTCTGTTAAAAATGTTATTGTCATGGGTCATCCACATTAGCAGGATCAATTTACTTAACACAAACTAATTACTATCCATAATAGCAACATTTCTGCAATCAGCCCAGTGCCTCGTGTTCTGCTCATATCTCAGTGAATCTCAGATGCTCCACGTATATGGCCACTGTGATGAAATGAGCATTTAGAAAACAAAAGCTTATGCTTGGGTAGGAAAATCTGCAGAACTAACTCATGCAGCCCCTACCTGCCAATGCTGGAGCGCTGGGCAGGTGGGGCTGGGAGGGAAATTCAATGGCACTGAGCACTGAAGCATTTGAAATAAAAATATGTTTCCTGCTTTGACTGCTTTTGTGCATTTACCCTCTTCTACACTCTCCTTCTCCAACCAAGGGTGTGGAAATTTATTTCAGCTATGCATTTCTAGTCACTTTATTATCAAAAAGACTGAATACTGTGAATTGTTGCTTATTCTCATTTTTTACATTACATACATGCAATTTTCTTGTTTTCAACAGTGGAACAGAAGAAAAGATCTGAAAGGATGACTGTGCATGCAAAGGAAAAAGAGAGCAAGCAGACAGAAGGATCCCTCAAGGCCAAAGGGCTCTCCCACTCAGCAAAGAGAGATTTTCTTTGAAAAGCAGGTCTTGCACCAAGATATTTTTATGTCACTTTGGAAGCATAAAGGGTTCTCAACACAAAGAATTTGACTCCTGATAATAAAATCCTACAAAAATGGAGCTGGTAATTGATGTAACGATGTCTGACAACTTTGTAACGATGTCCTCCAGCTTTGTGCCTGCTACAGGAGCTGGATTAAACTGAGGTCTGAACATGCTGAGCTATGGCTTGTCTTCTTACCCTGGTAGCTGCATGACAGTAGTGAAGGGGTAAAACCACTTGACAGCACTGAGATACCCAAGTAGAAAAAATGCCTGCGTACTCTTTCATGCCCTAGTTCAAATCACAACCCCAAATTTTAATTTACCATTTGTTGCTCTTTGATGCTACCACTGCAGTATTGCTCAGGAACCTGGTGTGATACCCAGGGTGCAGAAAGCTATCCCTGTTCCAGCCCCACTTCAGCTGCAGCTCTAGCTTCTCCATCCCAAAGAGACCTAAAAGAATCTGCAAGAATCTGCAGAGACTTCCATGCTTTCTACAGCATAAAGAAGTAGTGTCATTATTCCTGAGAGACTTCTCTGAGTATGGACTCTGCAGAACAGTGGACAAAGCACATGAAAGATACAAGACGAGAACGTGCAATGTCACTGAGGTGATTAATATTTAGTAGGATACTTTCAGAATTATTTTCTTTACAATTATAACAATGTCCAGAAAAAAACAACTGAGGTACTTAGCAACCTTTAGCAAATTGCGTTTCCTTATTATTGGTCTTGCTTATTCTTTTTAGAAAACAACACACGTGTTCCACAAGGTCTTTTTTCCCGTACCCTAATTCACTAGTTGCTTGGAATAAATCTCTTCTCTCCAATTAGTTCCAGGACTGCACACACCGATGCAGCAGTTTGTTTTGTATGCATTAAAAAAAAAAAAAAAAAAAAAAAAAAAAAAAAAAGTTGGATTAAAGGATTCTGTCCTGACTTTTAGAAGAAAACACCTAATTCACAGCAAGTACTCAGCAAATCCAAACTGCTTTTCTGCCTCAACTAACCTCAATTAGTTACTGCTCGGTTCTGATATAAATATATGATGAAGAGAGGAACTGGGTGGTTAAAGTACACTCAGTCCAACCTGCATTCAGCCATGAATCTGAACAAAATAAAAACCTACTTCAGTATGAAAGTTACAACTTAAACCAACAAAACTATGAATGTTACTTGGATCTTTTTCTGCCGTGATCTAATTATTAAACACAGACTCCGATTCTTGTCGTAGTTGCATTGATTCACACCATCAGCAGTACCATTTGTTTTAAATGAAGACCTGAAGCAGCTCACACAATTCTTTTTTTGAATCATTTTTTATTTGTAAGATGTGCTGGTTCTGTGCCTAGGACATAAAACTGGAGCAAAGCACCAACTGTTCTTATGCTGCAGCTTTAAGCCAGATACCATGACCCTCAGAGGGGAAAACAAACAGCCGTCATTGTCAAGCAGGAAAAATGACTGAGGGTCAGTGGTCAAAAAACAAAGCTCTCACTTGGAATTCAGGAATATTTTTCCTGCCCATCACAGAGCTCCTGAGAGATGAAACAAAGGTTTTGAAGCTAATTTTTCTTGGTGGTCTCCAATGATACATCCCTTTGGGGGGGGAACTGAGGTGAGCAGGGGCTGTGCTCTGTACATCAGCGCTCTACAGCACATCCCCTGAGGATCAGGCTTCAGGCATCTGCCGCAGCGCACACAGGGGCTTCCTCGGCCGGTTTCGGTCTGAGTTCAATGCACCTTCGAAAGGGAGATCTGAGGATGGCCACCATGTCTACAGCCTTAAAATTCACAGCCTCTCACAGCAATGCACCAAGTGCTTGCTGAGTCCAGAGCTGAGATGGGGCCTGGGGAGGATGAGGAAATGATGAGTTATTAATTTTAGTCTCACGTTTGAAAGATGCTGATGAGAATAGGTGGCAAAATCATGACACAAAGTACTTGATCATAACCTAATACGTAAAAATAGCTTCCCCCCCGCCCCAGCCACGTTCTTTCCTATATGTTTTCTTTCTCATTGAAAAATGCGTGTGAGAGTAGGAGGGGGCAATAACAATGCATATGCCTGGTTTCAAGGATTGTGTTTTAAGGACTCTAAAGCAGAGCTTTTGGATTTTATAACAGCTTTTTTGCTTTGTTTTGTTTTGTTAACTTCTTTGAGACGTGAAGGAAACATTTCAATCACTTCACCTTCCTCTCCCTAAAATGTCTCCGAGTTGTTTCTTCTACTTAAGTGTTACATCAAAACTTTCCCTGAACCTCTCCAGAGTACTTTAGTCTGAAGAGCAACTATCAGATCAAAATGTACTTCTGTTTATTAGTTCAATCTCCTTCATTAGATTCCCTCTATCATGTGTTTTCCCACACATACAGCGATAAAAAAATCTGCTAAAATCCACTGACAGCTGCGGCTGTGATAGACTTTTCCTTAATCCGATTAGCTGCCGCCTCCCTGTTCGCACCAGTTTCTGTAAGCAGTTACCATATTACACTACAATCTGCTGATTTCATCTGCACTGGCATCAGGCAGCATTCAAAGAAAGTCTGGCCCCATAATAACAGGCTTTGAGAGCTGGGAATCTCCTCTACATGCATACATGCAAGCTGCTCTCTCTCTGACTGTACAAATCTGCATGATTTAGGAATTCAGCTCTAAATGAATAGGACATTTCCACAAAGAGCCACCTAAAACTCTTGTTACACAAACTATTCTCTGCTCAAGCTTGTATTTTTCAGCTTTTGCATTGTGACGCTTAAATCTGCTGAGATGCTAAAAGAAAAGTTGTCTTTGCTCAGCCTACTGGCTCATGCAAAAAAAAAGTAAAATAGGGCTCTTCAGGTTGGAGAGAAATAAAGCAGCTTACATTTGAACACAGAAAGCTTGTTCTCGTCTGTTCAGCCCCTTGCTTGCGAGTGCCTGCACTTGCACTTGCTGCTGCCCAGCAGCCAAAATGGAAGTGCTGTCCTCTCTCTCTGTGCATGAGGGAGCCAGAAAGGAAATGCAGGTCTGAAAAGCTTCCTCCCTCCCACCAAGCCACGGCTCCACGCCAGGGGAGAGGTTGTAGTGTAAATGGAAGAGGGCTGAAGTGGTCTCCACTTGAAGGAGGCTAGATGGCATTTCAAGAAAGAAGCTGGCCTAATTTAGGAAGAAATTATAGATTTAAGGCAGCTCTCGGAAGAAATTCTGGTCTTCTGACCTTAATGATTCTTTCCTTTTGGCTTTTAGGTAGGAGTCACAAAGGTACCACCCCAAATGTCAGTATTTAATTTCCTTTCACATCCTTGAATTGGATGCCGTGTCATAGCTTTTACTGCTCAAAAGAGGGAAAGAAAATGGCAGAGCACAAAGTCACAAAGGAATTTTTGGAAGAGAGATAGAAATTACAGCTCATAATATAGTATATAAATGCTGCAAGATGCCAGTTTAATGCTTAGCAAATAGACAGCAGGCTCATTCTAGGGAGGAGACAACACAGCAATAGTTCCTGAAAGGCATAACAAAGATTTTTCACCCTGTACATGCCCTGGTCTCCAACCAAGCAGTTTCCTCCTGTGTACCAGGGGTGTGACAAAAGATGCAAAAGTGATTTTGCCAATGATTCCCAGATCACAGTATTTGCTTTTAATCTGTTTGGTAAAAAATCAAGCAAAAATGCCACTTCATCTACAGGATTACAAGTTTATGAGCACCTTTGGCATTGATAGTTTGGGTTTTAGAAATTTTTCCAGAATTGCCAAATGAAAAGCTCCACTGAAGACATTCTACATTGCTTAATTATCATGCAAGTAATTTTGTTCTGTAGCTAATTGTCATCATGGTGTATTGTCTGTGGGAAATACCCTAGCACTTTGCAGCTGGACACCCAATTAGCCCAGGAGTTTAGATACAGCTGTATGATGAATGAACTCACTATTTAAGATTTCAGCTGCAAAAGAAGAAGCATTAGAACAAGAAGGTACAGCCTTGTATGCAATAGGAGTTAGGAAAATATACATAATATACAAATATAACTGGCTGAATATCTTTTGACAAATAAAGAATAGTTACCAGATTTAAACTTGACACTGAGAATTCAAATTAGAGTAGGAAAAACAAAGAGAATTTTTTTTTTTCTGGGATCTATTCTTCTCAGCAGAATGGAGCAGTCTTCCTTATAAGCTTAATTTTACCTCAGCATCTGAACACCAAATCTGCACTGAGTTCCTGTGAAGCCAAATGGTAGGAAAGTGGGTCTTATTCCCTATGGGGGCATGGAAAACCCCATGGGAGAGAAACCCAGAAGTAAAAATACATGATTAAAAAAAATATGCACTAACATGAAGTGTTGCTCCGACAATCAAATGCTTTGAAATCCTGTATTTCTTTTTAATTCCATAAGACAAATTTCTATTTGAGAAATGAGATTCTCTGAATAATCCAAACAACTCTTTCACTGTAGCAATGATTATTATCCTATTTAAATAAAAGACCTGTGTTTCTGTAGTAATTATCTTACCATATCCCTAATTAATTATTACTCAAAATATCTGTTAAAATTCTTGCCAGCCATTTAGAAACAGGCACAAATTATTCCCTTTGATCAGACTTGCATTGCTAAAGGCACATTAAAAATACAGAGAGAGTCTGGAAAAGCCTTGCAAAATTGTCCATAAAGCCAGAATTATGTTAACTACTGCAGCAACCCTTACTCTGCATATTCAGAATTTGATTGCATACAAAGGGAATTGCTCTCTTTGGACAAGAGGTCAATCCACACCCCCAACATTAAGTTGCGTACAGTTTAAAAGAAAACAATTGCCTGCTAATTTGAATACATAATGAAGGAAAATAAAGATAAAAAACCCATAAGACTTTTGAGGGCTTCAAATCAGTTTACAGTTAAATAGACAACACCAACTGCACAGATTCTGAAAGGCTGGATACGACCTCTGGATTTTTAGCACACTGCCAAGTAGTTAATGAAGAGAAAAACCTGGCCAGAGAAAGTGACGCTAAGCTTTCAGTCTTATGAAAAACTCTATGGATCTTTAATTCCCATGAACAGAATCTCATTTTTTTTAATGATTCCTGTGAAAGACCCATGACGGTGAAGATACACGCTTTTCACAATTCTAATTTGCGATGCTCCTGTATTCAGTCTTCAAATTTCTGATGTTTCTTTCACTAAACCTTCCCTGGAGTTGTAATTTCTATGTCACAATCCTCATTTTTAAGGAAAATATGATGATACCCTCTGTATATGTTTGCATCTGAGCTTTGGAACCAGTTCTAAAATGTTCTAAAAAGCTAGATGTAATAGGTTCTGTGTAAGAGCTCAGTGCCATCAACTTACGACCAACATGACATCTTCTTTATGCAACTATTTTGCCCATTTCAAGATAGTCACAGGTAAGTTACTGAATAAATTCCAGTACTCTTTTAGTGAGCATGAGTAGACCAAATTCAGCTATGATGTATGCCAGGGACATAGTTGTATCAGAGAGCGATTGCATCCACCTGGGTCAAACTCATTTGAGTTCAGAACTTAGAAAATAAGGCTGAGCACTGGAGATGCTTTCCTGCCTTTGAGTCATGCAGATTACGGCAACCAGGAAAGCATACTTTGAACCATGTATCACTCTATTCACAAAAAAAAAAAAAGAGAGAGAAAAAAAAATTCCAAATGCCTCAGTTCCTCACAAATACTCTCACGGTCTCTAACAGAACCACAGAGTAGACAATACTTGATTCAAAATACAAACCCACAAAAAGTACTGAGCTGTGATGTTCCTCATTTACCTTTTAGATCTTCAGATTTTTTTTTTTTTTTTTAAACAACTGTTGAAAATATAATTTGCGGAAAAATCCGGTGAGATTCAGTACAAACAAGAAACTATAGTTTATTGGGCCAACTATTGACCCCAGCAGAGAGAACTCTTTTGTATCTGGTACAACAAAACAAAGCCAGAACACCTCTGAGGCAGTCTGGAGGTTCTGTTTAATTATGTAGATATTTCAGACTCTACGACTAGCTCTGTATGTGCACTGCACAGCATGCCTGTAATGGTCAGATCCCTATTTTAAACCCAGAAAGGAGAACAGCAACATGTTGATGCAAAAAATAATTATCTGTTCAAGAAAGTGGTTGAAAGCCTGAACTGTTGAGCTAAGTACAAATTGTAAAAGGACTATTTTCCTCTGGTAACAGTTTCATTGCATTAATGTAGTCATGAGACTTCTTTCAATATAGTCATGCACAAGAAGGAAGCATATAGGACTGCTCTAAAAACAACCAACCAAACAACAACAAGAACAAAAAAAAAACAACCAACCAACCAACCAAAAACAGAAACAACCAAAAAAAAAAAAAAAACAAACAAACAAAAAAAAAAAAAACACAAAAACACACCCCAAGACTAAGGGGCTTCTCTCCCTCCCCTCCCGATCACCCTGTGATATGTACATGTGATGCTAATGGGAGTTTTGTGCACTTCAAGAAAAGCATAAAAAGTAATTCCCATATGCTGCATTTGCCACAGGGAATTTGTTACATTCACTGATGTTAAATTAGGCCATTGTGTATACACTTTAGAAACAGAGTCAGGCCATAAAAACTCCTACATGTTATTACTTGAGCATTCGCTCCTCAGATTGTCTCTTTGCTGATATTAAAGTCTGAATGTTGTTCATCAGAGAGTGACTGATAATAAAGAAGTGATTGACAAACTTATTACTTGGCTTTAAAAATAAGTTCTCCCAATTCAAAAGATTCTTCTATAGTTCAGAGAGACACAGCTTGTTCTTTGTAGCAGAAGGCTGTAATTGGCAAAGAATATACACAGAGGAAAAAATAGACCTAGTTTGTATTTAAACTGTGTAAATAATTAGAAACGTGGTTCCTGAAAGTGTCTAGCATGGCTTAGAGAGGGCAGCACAAGCTAGGCATGTGGCTGGGCTGCAGCTGCTCTGTCCCCTTGCTTCACCACCAGTGTAGTGAGTTTGAGCAAGCGGGGTCTCTGGAACCGCATGGCAAAGCCAAGCACATATGGTAGCACCACAGCATGTTGCTCCTCATTCAGGCAATGCCCCAAGGTCCACGACCCCACGCGCCTTCACAGTCCTTATGGCCAATAGCAGGGATGGGGTTACATGCCCACTTAAACCCACCATGAACACAACCTCATGACAGAAGTGGTGATTCCACCCTTCCAGTCCCCTGCTTGCTCCCAACCCCTTCCTTACTGCCCGCACGCAGATGGGGAGCTGGATGAGCTCCCTTGCTCTGTTCAGCACGATGCCCAGTAACAGTAGGGGTGGCAAGAAGGGCTGAACACGAGGGGAAGCTGGGGATGCCTTTGACAGCAGCAGCACCAGCTCATGCCACGTCAACCAACATGGCTGTAACGGCGCTGCTGGCTCGCAGCACCAGCCCAGCCACCCACTGCTGCAAGGGGCCAGTTTGCAACCTCAGTGCATCCCTTAGCCACGTTATTTCTTCCTCTGGTGGGGCCTGAAATAGGTCCCCATCAGCAGGAAACTATTCCCTACCTGTGTTCCTTTATCCTGCTGCCCATTCCGCACCCTGTGAGGCCAACCAGGCCGCGCTTGCCGGAGCAGCTCCATGGCTCCGGCTGCAGAGGGATAAACAGCCCATGAGTGCCAAGGGCCTAACTGAAGGCTGCTTTTTGATTCATCAGGCTCTAAATTAAGGTCTGACTTGCTTGTTTTTCACTTTCAGTGAGCATTCTGCATTACGTACCACACAGCAAACTCGCCAGGTCTCAAGCATACAGGCTGAACCGCAGCAGCCCCTCCTCAAAAGCACCATTCCCTGTCACAACAAGGTTGCTGAGACTTCAGCAGAGGATGAAGAGCCCTGCTCAGCACGATCTGCTGCATGAAAGTTAAGCAAGTGCGTAGGTGTTTTCAGGAGCTCAGGCAAGCAAAGGCTTCAAGTCTCCTGAGCTTGGGATAATTTGCTGAAATTTGCCTCTTAATAGTTCTAGACACTTGAAAGAAAACCAGATGAAAACAAAAACTTCTTGTTAAGAGTGGTGCTATGGGATAATGCCAGCTGGTTTCCTGAGTTTGGCTTTTTTAATTTTCTTTCAAAATAAATGAACAAATAATCTTTCTCAAGTCTCTTCCCTGCCTCTCATTTTCTTTTAATTTTGGGCAGAGTCAAAATCCCCCTGCAAGCCTTATGCTGCTAACTTCCAATTTCTGTCAGAGCAGTTTTACCATCAGTCTGAAATCCTCAATCATGAACTTCCACTGCCATCACTGCCATTACCTGAAGAAGCTGCCTTTTTTTCTAGTTGACCTTTTAAACTATCAACTTTCTTTTTTTTTTTTTTTTTTTTTTTTTTTAGCCAGCAACATCTTTCTCCCCTTTCTTCTTCCCCTTGCCCTTTCTCTCCCTCACCCAATACTCACAAGTAAGTTTAAAACTACAACAAACACAGAGTTGGCCTGCCCTCTTGGACTCATCTGTCTTCAAATAAACAAAAACCAAAAGTGCTGTTTAAGATATCCATTGACTTTCTGTATCTACCTGTCCACTTACTGAGCTGCACTTTCCTTTCCTTTTGGAAGCTAATTCACACCTTCGTACCTGGATGCTTAGCAAGAACTGAATCCATCCTCCTTCCTCTCTGCTCTGGATTTGGAAGGAGTGTTGCCACTCCTTCCAAAGGACTGTGGCTTCTGAACAGTTTTTAAGTGTTCAGCCACATATACACAAATATTAAAAAGGACCTTCTATTTCCCTAGAGTGTATAATACAAATGCTATTTCTAGGAAAGTCAGAGGCTGTAACAACCTAATGTCATTTAGAACGACAAAATTGTAGCTATATCCAGCTAGCAGAATATTTCAAATTTTATTCAGGTGAAGAAAAGTCAGGCTATGCCATGTTACAAAGTAGCTCTCTGTCACTACAGGCTGTGGACTCAACTCTGTTTCTGACAATTTGACTACCACTGCATTTACCCAAAAAAAGCTTTTATCTTTGGAGTGAAAATCAGTACAGATGAGTACTTTCCTTCAACATCCCTTAAATAATAAATGATGCATTTCTGAAAGAAGTAGACCCTGTTCACTGTCTGATTCATAAAGGGACAACAGTTGTCAGTGTTTTTCCTGAATCCTTGCCCAACATCTGACTTGTCTTTAGAGGGTTACTCATTGTAAGAAAAAATCCACCACTGCCTTGAAATTCAGGTACTCAATTGAGAGATTTCCAGGTAGTTCCATGACATTCAAAATAAGTGGAAAAATATGCATATTGATTTCCTGTTTTGGCAGCATTAAGATTTATTTACTCTTGATGTTACAGTGACCTCTAGTTTTTCTTGGTCGATACAGACCTCCCAGGTTGATAAACCTTAATATTCACCTTCATGAGAGTCAATATCCAGTTTATAACATACAAGCTATCCTATGGGACAAACATTAATATTGCCAAGTAGCTTAGCCACTCACCTCTCTCTTCTCTTAATGTGAAAGAGGACTGAGCCTGAATGGTTGGCAATACTGAAAAAAATTGGTAATGAATTCTAACAATCTAAAGAATGTGCAAAATGTGCTGTTGACCTTTAACAAAAAGGACACTGGATGAAATGATCATTTAGATTTGCGTATTAGAGTAAAGACAGACTGTTTTTTACAGTATAACCTCAAATTTATCCTCTCAAAGCTCATCTGCAACTAAAAACTTTAGGTACAACCTGCCTGTTTTCACCTGTCTTTCAGCTTGTGCTGCTTTCCCCAAAAGATACCAATAACTGTAGTGTAATGTTGCTTTCCTGATACTAGTGTTAACTTCTTTCTCATCATGAAACTCTCAAAAACCATTTCTGCCTATAATGAATTATAATTACTAGTGAGTTTCCTACAGGGACAACTGCAGTCCACAATAAAATCTGGGAATTTTGTCATCATGTTTCTCTTTCAGCCATTCCATCAGCTGCTTTATCACCGGGGATACCTTAGACATCCAGGTGGTGCTCATTTCTGTAAAGGAACAAAGTAAGTTTCTAAGTAGCATACAAGAAGATTGTAGCACTAAACAGACTCCAATGTTGAATGCCTGCTACTGCCATTAAACTGTCATTTTTTTCATTGCTTACTATAGAAACATTTGGGGATTTAGCAGTCCCTTCTTATACTTCTACTCAGGTAGCAACTATGTGGTGATTTTTATTTTTTTTTCTATAGCAACTGCTGTCTGTCTCGGTGTGCAATTAACTGGCACTAAGCCAGGTTCCCCAGTGTGAAAAAACAACAACAACCAACAACAACAACAAAACCTTCTAAGTTGAAGAGAGCTGTCAGTGTAAGGAAACTTTCTGATGAACAGTTCCTGCATCTTGTGAAAAAAAAGCCCCCTGCAATTGCAGCAGCTGCTCCAACCCAAAAAGAACCTACTGCAGGAATGTGGACAAGAGGAAAATGTGTTCTGGTGCCCAGTAGACCTTCAGATGCCAGAAGAGCTCTGAAGCTATTAAGAAATGATTTATATTAGGACAGATCTAACATATACTGGAAACTGGATCAGTGCCCAAGGCTAGGCTGAGTGTAGTGAAAAACTACATCTGTCCTCCTGCACATCTCCCTACATAAATGTAAACTGCTGTCTTCACATTTGAAAGTGCAACGTTTTTAATAAAAAGCCTTTGTAGAACCAGATCCAGTCCTGCTCCATCAGTCCATAGAACTGTCCTCACAGCCTGGTCTGAACTGTTAGAAGTACAATGCACCATAGTGTTTTATCAAATTTTCCTGTGAATTATTTGGGTTGTTTCCAGATCGACCTTTACAGTGCATGTTCAATCAGATAATTTATTTCCCAGATAAATTAGAGTACTAATGAAGTTTCAAAAGTCTGTTCTATTTGCAGTCTTCCTTTTCCTTTACAGTAATAATACAGTGCAATGAACTCCTCAGCTCATCTTTATGCTGATTATGGCATTTTATATTCAATGGGTACTTCTTGGTCAGCAGTAACAAAGAAATAATAAAAGAAGTTATATAAAATTCAGCAAGTACTTTTAGGTATGCATTCTTTACATGTAATTAAAGCTATATTAATTTCTTTTAGAAGGAGCATTGCCTGCAATATTGCTAGTGCCTCACCCTGTTATAATAGGTGTAAATCAGATAGTGAAGTAAATCTCATTTTAAAACTACTTGATTCTACGTAAAGCTATTTCACTAAACTTTAACACTTATATTGATTCTTCAGAGCAACAAGAAAAATAATCAAATCTGAACTGCAGTTTAATACTAAGTTCCACTGCACGTGGCTGAAGCAGTCTTGCTCTTTAAAATTGCCAAGTCAATGCCTAAGATTGTCGATTGCCAAAAGCCGGGTTTTTGCTCCACTGCCACAATCCCTGACTGAAAGCTCTTCCAAAATCATCCCTTAGATTAGCATACCTCTATTCATCTCCAGTCTAAAATTACCAATAGGCAGTTCAGATACACCATTTGTGCACGACCATTATTTTTTGCCCATTCTTCTTCTTTCCTGAAATGGGACACATACTGCATTAGTATTAGTATTTCACCCACTGTCTTCATTTCACTACACTATGCCACATAAGCTTTCCTAGTCTCCCATACAAAAAAGGAGCATTCTATCTTCTCTTTGTTGCAGCAATACTTTCTGCATCTGCTCTAGTTTTTGTCATTCATTTGAGAGCACAGGTGACCAGAGTCACAGGGAGCATTCCTGCTGAGATGATGTCGTGGTTCCGCTCGAGTGGGCAGCCGAGCTCCACCACAGCCGCTCTCTCACTCCCCCTCCTCAAAGAGGAATGGGGAGAAAATATGTGAAAAGGGCTCAAAGGTTGAGATAAGGACGAGAAAATCACACAGTAATTATTGTAACAGGCAAAACATCAAGGACTGTGTCCCATGGGTGGGACCCCACAGCACACAGATGACAACTGCACCTTGGGCACCAATGCTGTCCCCTTCCCTAAATGTACCAAAACACATAGCTTGATGCATCCAAGGGGCTCGCTACTGGTTCACAGCTGTCTTGTACTGCAGCCCGGTGCTAGATTCTCCTACTAGTCACCTGTTTTTATCACAAGGTTTCCAAAAACACAGGTTAATTTTCCTCCCTACATCAGTGATGAGACTCGACTCAGAAAGTGGCACACCTAGGGATGTCTAAATTCATAGTATAAACTTGCCAGCTATCTTATTTCCCTCCTTACAAAACCCATTCAACAGCATGCTGTTGGTATTGTGTGCATGTGCCAGCTATATAGTGTTGCTGATATTGCTGCTACTTCTCAACTGAAAAATAGGAGCTTTTAGCTGTCTCAACGGTATGCCGTTGGGCTAGGCTTTTAACATGCTTGAATTTTATAGAAATGAAAGAACCTCCACATAAAATTACAGAAAAACAACAAATTATACAATATAACAAAATCTGAGCAGCATTGTTATTACCACTTTTCAACAGAGAAGCGAGCGTACATGTGTCTCTGAATATATTCTCATTTTTTTGTTGCTTTAGAAATCACCAGGTGATCATATAACATAACTAAGAATTTTCCATGAAGATGGGCTTGTCTCTTAAATATCAGTACCTCAGGAAGTGATGGTATCTGGTGACTTGGACCCTTTTTTCAGACACACGAAACGAAAGTTCAAGGTTTTATGCTAAAATTTGTAAATCAGTATTTTTCATGCACTAAGACACCATCTCTTGCCCAGATCCAGATGCACTTACATATTCTGTTTAAGGCACATGGATACAGGAGTCTGAAGAATCACTTGCAGTCTTATTTTTTTGTGATGTGTATTTCTGAGCACAAGCTGTGACGTTAATCTAATGTATGTCTCTCTGCATTAACTTATCAGCAAATTCTTCCTGAAACATTGCTTCACCAAATCTGAGTACAGGAGGTTAGAAAGTACCTAAAACTTCTGCATGTGATTAGTGTTTGCTCTTATGCTTGGGTGGGTAGAATCTAAATATTGGTAAGATTCCCAAGTACTGCAGCCTGGATTTTTTCTAGAAAGTTATAAAAATCTTAAGTCATACATTAAAAAAAGATTTATAGATTTCAGTTGCTGGCTGCTGGTAGTAGTGGCTGAAACACGAGATAAAGCACAATTAGGGAATTGTTTTTCCCATGCAATTTTAACAGAGCTTAGAGGAGCTAAGAAATCCAGTAGCCCAGGAATCTGCTGTGTAACTGCTTCCCTTACAGATCTGCTGCAGTCTGCTTTTTCTCTTCTCTCAAAGCAATCTTTAAGGATCCAATAAATCCAAACACTACTAAGAACAGCCTCAAGCCTCATATTGAAGTCAGAACTGTTCCAAGGAGGAGCAGGCGAAAAGGGGAAGACAAAAGCTGCATAAAACCTTTACAATCCTCATACAGCATCTCTGTCAGAATGTAAAAATCAGGAATCTAGACCAAAATCTGTCCCCCAATGGAAGCACATGTGATTTTTACTCACAGTTACCATTATACTAGGGTAATTAAAATAATAATAAAAAAATAATCAAGAGCTTTTAGAGAAATTCCCCATATCTTGCTACAACATTTTTTCTCGGAAAGAAAGGTCTTCAAAAGAAAGACAAAAGGCTTTTCACCATGATGTCTTGGTGCCCAGTGATTTTATGCACAACCAGAACTGGCCAAGGGCTGTCCTCCAGTCCCCTGGGCAGCTTAAGGCATGTGATGCTCCAGCAGCTGTTACCACGGCAGGCAATGCCACTGGGGTAAGAAGCTGAGCATAATTCCCATCTCAACCAACCTGACAGATTCATCTAGACTTTTTCTAAATCCCCAACAGTGTATAGGCATTGAAATGTTTCAGATAGAAAATCTGTAAGTGGACACACTTTGAAATTAAGCTCATGCTTGGGAAAGAGGCTGGGAAGTGCCACTGCAGTAAAAGAATCTCCCCAGGAGTACCTACCAAGCTCTCATTAGAAGAAAGGAGGAACAGTGGTAAGTTGCATGAGAAGGATGAATGGGGCAATGTAAAGAAACGTTTTTCTTTAACTATTGCTGCTTATAAAACTGGGATCCAATTTTTAGTTCATTGATGTTAAAAGGAACTCAGAGGAACTCTTTGTTCCCATGTTGTAAAAAGGGGCTCTGTCTAGTAAATGTGTTTGCACAGAACCATAGCAAGAAGGAGGAGGAAAAGAAAATCCATTTGAAAGTTAATCACAAGTTATTTGTTATTTAATGTGTTCATAAAAGTAGCCTGTTGAGCCACAACATACATACGCCCTAAATTCTCTTCCGAGGATTTTCCAGTGGCAAAATACCAAATAATAAAATAAAGCTGCTTTTATAAAAAAAGCACATAAACAAAAAAGCTCATCCTTAAAAGAAAATCTGAAAGAAGAATATTGAGGTTTCGCTTAGAGTAGTGCCCAGTACAGCATGCTCAGTTTGTGCTGGCATCATTTTGCTGCTGAATTATAAACCTCTCCAAAACCAAGCCTATAATTACAGCTGGGTGACACTTGAACTTTCCATGCCCAAACATTTTACAGAACGTAATTTCAGCATGAGATTTCATGGCACACCGTAAAGCTTTGAAATTCTTCCATCAGCTTGTAATTTTGTGACCCTCTTCTGCCAAGAGACTTAAATGAATAATTATTGGTAAGTAATGATAAAAATGAATTACTTTCATTTTTGACAGTGGAATCAGTGAGATAGTTCACTCTATGCTCTTGGTACTAAAGCAAAGGATAGAGAAATGTGGCCAGCAGTGTTATCTGTGACGTTTTGTAACAGTGAGTGATAGCTACTGGTTTCGAGAAGAGGGCATTTCCTATCTTCTTTCGCTTTCAATCACCTCTTTTCATTAGTGATGACTGAACCTCAAAACCAGCTGGAGATGGTGCAGATGTGCACTTATAAGCTTGGATGGTTATCTGGAGCTTATCTGAACAACTTTTATCAGCAAAATTGTGATGGGAATTTCACAAGAACAAGTTTTCTGGTTCTTCTTTTCCTGATGAAGTTCTGCAACAGCTCATCTGCTGCTACATTCAAGGCCTTGCCTGATGTCTTGCTCCAGACAGAATGAGAACCGAAACAGATTATTTCACCTGGTTTCCCAAGTGCCTCAGTAGATGTGAAATTAGCAAAGTGCCAAGATGGTCTTAAAATAAATAAAGCTATTCTTAGTTTCTAGGTTAAAAAAATCAGAAAGATAGGAAAGCCCAGAAGCTACATTCAGTTGTTTCTATCCTTCTTTCCCCTTTCTTCTCCCCTGTTTATACCACAACATTAAGAAAAAGAAAATTCAGATCAGGTACAGGAAACAGCTGCTAAGATTTAGAGCAATTGGGCTGAAAAATTGGGGAAAATTAAAACCTGATTATTTGGGTCAGTTAAAATTGGTCAAAGCAAATCACTGGAAAACAGAATAGAGAGGACGATTTTGAACTGCCTAGAGGGTAAATAAGATGACCTAATGCAAGCATCCATTTCCAGTATACAGAATTCCCTTGCACAGTGAACAGCTTTTAATAGCATGGATGTGGACAACTGAAAAAACAGATACCCGGTGAAAATTGGTTCCCTTTCTCCTGGTTGTGCTCACTGAAAGCATCTCTACCATCAGCTGGAGCTACCACATGGCAATGGTTTCCCTGAGAGAGGAAGGGGCTGAGGGGAGACAGCCCTCTCCCATGCTGCTGACACCCCCTTGCCTCAGATGACCTATTTATTTCCACTTGTAAAATTAGCACAAAATGGATCGTGCCTCTGACAACAGCAATGAAATAGCTCTCCTGAACACTTTCAACAGGTTCAGATAACCTAACATGCTTAGAAATTAAACATCTTGCAGTATCTCCCTTACATTCTTTTTTTGTTATTGCTTTTATTTTTGTTTGTTTTGTTTTTGAGGAAACACATCTATTAACAGATACTGCTGAAGGCAGAATTTTGCTTAACAGCTGTTCTTTCACTATAAAGAAAGCAGCAGAATACATTACAGAAAAAGCAGCTCTCACTATATGATTGAGCCAGATAACAGAGACCAAAAAGTTGCAGGAGTTATCAGCCCCTGCTACTTGTTTTGTAAAAGTTCTTTTCCCTTTACACTGATTTTTCTACTCTGAAATGTGAAATGTAGTTCAAAATATCCCATGTGGCATGTCAACTTCATTTACCCGCTGCATTTCTAATATGTTTTCTCCATACTCTTCTATCCCATCACAGCAATTGCTGTATGCCACAGCATGCTATCATGTTTTATGCAGAATTTCACAGTGAATTCAATGGTGACTAATGCCTAAAAAGAGCTGCCACAACATGGCCCTACCTTTTATTATAAAAGCATATGCCCAGGGTCTTAAATCTCATCTTAAAGAGGCACACTCCTAATTTCTGTCATTCGTTTACATGAACAGGAGGGGGGTTCACATCAAAATCTCAGTTCCAAGAACCCATCAGACATTCACATTCAGATCTGAATGCAGTTCTAGGAATTATAGCAGCTTCTTACTTTTAAACTGTTTGGAACTGGTATGCTGCATCCAGTCATATATCTGCAAGCGCAGCATTTGGACATACGGTGAAGAAACAGTTTGCTTAGCAGTCCTCAGAAG
The DNA here is from genome assembly GCF_965140915.1 of Aythya marila. Lineage (NCBI taxonomy): Eukaryota > Metazoa > Chordata > Aves > Anseriformes > Anatidae > Aythya > Aythya marila. Next base: position 3,971,720 of record NC_139056.1, on the reverse strand, counting down.
CTCATTTAGGAAAGTTCACAATATGAAACAATGTCAGTGTCTCTAGTATCTCGTATGACAAATTTTACTTTAGTGTGAAAAATTATATCGCTCCCCTATGTAAAAGCAGAAGCTGACAATCTGTTGCTCATCGGTTAGCTGCTAGTTTTATCTACGTTCAACTAAAAACTGAGCAATCATAATTAAACTCCATTGACACTACTCATCCAAAGTAAAATGGTGTGAACAATATAATCGCAGTTTATAAAAATAGAAAAGCTATTAAGAAAACAAACATTTTCACAAATTCTTAATCACATCCACCAAGATTTGCAGCAGAGTTTTGCAAGGCAATAAATATTCAGGAGTTGGGAACTGGCCATACTATCAGCTTTGCAAACACTCTACTTTACAGAAGTCTTTTAGAATGGGATTGAAGAGGCAGTGGCTTTTTCTTCATTGATTGCAGAGGGAGTACAAACAACTAGCTCAGATGGGCACGAATCATCCCTAATGCTTCCAAACAGGAATTTGCCAAATTATATACAACATCGAATCTGTTTCATAGTACAGGAAGATACAGTTTTAATTAAACAATTATTTTTAATTCTTATTGTGCAAAATTGTTGCTCCAAACCATGAATGCCAACTACTATTGTGATATTCTCTAATTTTTGAGTCTTTTCTTGTATTATTAGTAAGGACCCCTTAACAAAAGGGGAAAATGACTATTCTGACTTTTCCTTTACATGAAGGAGCATTCAAGTAATAGATTAAGATTGGTGTTAGATGAATATGAACAGTATCAACGGGTTCACAAGCAGTCATTCACTCCTCATAGTTATGTGAGCAGTGAGTATGTACCTTTCTATATTGAATTCCAGTCTAAGGGTCAGGTGTAATTTCTTCCCTGTCCTATTTCTCTCTTTCCCTTCAACAATTTGATTTGACAAAACAGAAACAGTTAAGGCTACATTAATTTCTCTATTTCTCTTTTGGCTGTACATGAGGGGGAGCAAACTTTGTGGGCTGCTCATACATCTTCACTGCTTTCAGATTGAGAAGCAGATGCTCTGCATAGTAAATAACAACTCTCAAAATCATTCACTTCTGTTGGCAGTTAAACTACCTGGGTTGTTTGAATGTCATCTTTGGGTGATGAACGTGCAAGGTCATGAAAGGGCTGGTTCTCTTGGACATCAGAGGAGGAAAGCAGTGACCATCATGAGTAACTGTAGTTAAAAAAAAAAGGATACCCTGTCAGTATTCCAAAAAAGTGGTCATAGATTACAGGGTAGAAAGCTGCTACTGGTATCTGAAGATGAAGCAAAAGAAAGACATCAAGAAGGAGCAATTGTGAAAGAATGAGTTAGAATATTATTCTAGGAAGAAAAAATAATCTTATCAGAGAGACAGATGATTGAAAAAGACAAGGAACAAGGACATAGGCAGCATGAAGATGGGATCCACTTATAACAGGCTGTATTCAACCTGCTGGTTTTATTCAACAAAAAGTGAAGTTACCAACGTTTTCCTATGCATTTAGATCAAGAACAAAGAATTTTTGGTATCAAACATACTGACCCACTCCCTAACTGCTTTTTAGACTGATTCAGAATAACCTTATACTGTTGAAAGCCACATGATACATACTACATACATTCACACAGACGACATACATCATACCTTGTTAACTTAACTGCATCTGGACCTGCTGTCTCCCCCTGTGAAATCAATGCCTGAACTCCCACAGACTTTGATGGGAGCAAGATCCAGTCTGCTATCTGTCACATCAGTAATTGCTACATGCATTAAAAATTAACAATCTAATTTGAAGGACTGGCTTGTGGTCTGAAGCTTTATTGGGTTAAAAGCAACACTTCCAGCTAGAAACATGGTTTATCTTTTGCTAAATCCACTGCTTCCCATTACTGCTAAAATGAGATCTCTCCCATCTGCAATATATCATCTACAAAGTCCCTGATCCAATGATATACTCCCAGAATTTAAAGTTTAGACTGATGTTTTGCTTGAGATAATACAAAGCTTTCCATTCCCATCAGTAGAAATTCATGCCCTGTCAACACAAAATTGACTGTTAATGTACTCAAACAATTTAGTTGGGAGAAAAGACAACTAATGCAATTATCCCTGAATGGGTTAGATATTAATGTCTTTAGAGCATACTAAGTGCCCAGGAAGCCAACTGTAGCTTCTTAGAAATAAACCTTTAATCCCCTGCACCTCTCTGTAACACAGAAGATAAACCTGAATTTTTACAAAAAGGGGGAATAAAAAACATTTTTTATCCAAATTAATAGACCATTATTTTCTCCTTGCTTCTGAAACTCAACAGTACATTCAGAGAGAATTCAATGCATTCAACAAATGTACCAATCTTTTCTCTCTAAGACAATTTAGAGCTTTATGGTCATTCCACCCACAAAACTGTCCTACTAATGTCTAATTAATATTCCACAACCCAAATCAATATAATCATGACCTGCCAGTGTTTTGTTTTGTTTTGTTTTTTGGCTTGAACATTTTTTACTTTGTTGTAATAAAAATAGAATCTCAGGATCAGATAAGAACCTGGAGTGAAAATGGAATCTAATTAGGTTCCTTATTTATGTTGCTATAATATACTCTTACTCGTATGTTTTACATACACATTGAAATGCTTGCACGTCTATTAGTAGCTATGCAGATACTTCAGATACAAGCTTCCAGAGCAACCACTCTATTTCTTAGATTGCAGTAGTCCAAATGAAGTGGAACCAGGCTATGTGCAGGTGGTTTGATTGAACCAGCTGCTAAAACCCACATCCAGTTCCCAGACTGTCTACTTAGCATTCCCTCCAACAAGGCCTGCTATCCCACAGCCCCACGTTATCTATGTGTGCTTAGATCTGCTTCTTCCTTCTCCTCGTCCCCATGCACAGACCATCCTCCAAAATCTCCATCTCCTGGCTCTCCTGCCAGGGTAGCTTCTCAGAACTGTGGTAGCACACACCTATCTGTAATTAACATATTTATTCAGGCTAATCTCCACCCTTAGCTGCCCTCCTAGATTTTGGGATTATTGTTTTATATTGAAGCGTATTAAATTGTCACTTAATAATAAAAAAGAAACATAGCTGGAATTGCTGAGCAGTAATTATGGAGCATAGCACCAACGAGGTGAAAAAAAGCCAGTAGTAAAGATGGGATGTGCGAAGTACTCCCTCTCAATTTTGCATGCTCAATTCCTGGTGCTGTAGAAGAGAGGAAATCTTGGTGGCAATATGAACAACACCAACAAAACGTATGCTCTTATGACAGTTGACTTAATCTTGAAAAGTAAGGGTTTTAGTCCTTCAGTTCATGCGAAGGGGCAGAGAAAGCAGTCTGTTACATGTCTGCTTGCAAGACAAGCATAATAGGGTTTATATTCTCCTGGTTTTCTGTCTCTCTTGTCTATTTAGGCTGTAATTTCCAAGATAAGACTTGTTTCTTTTTGCTGGTAGAACGAACCAGATAAAGATTCAGCTGTCAGAATAAACACCTTTTAAATGTTTTGAGGATGCAGCCTAAAAAGTGTTGCTGTACTCATTTGAATTTCTTAGGTTCCTAAAATTGTGCTGGGCACCTTCTGAGAACAGCTTTATCTAGGAAATAATTTCTACTTTTGGTCTTGAGTAAAATTTAGATGTACCAGGCTTATAATCTCTATAGGATCCCATGTGTTATTTATAACCTCTGGAGAAGATCAAGTGGCATTAAGAAGTTAGAACAATTTTCACAAAGTCAATTTCCACACTGTCAAATCATATAACCTACCCAAATCTTTTCTGTCTACATTTTTTTCTTGTTAGAGGAACAAAAATTTATCGGCAGTCCAATGACTTTGATATGAGCAAACTTAAATAAAAGTGGTAGGAGATTAAAAGGGGGTATCATCTCTCAAAGCCAAAAATAAAGACACTAACCCAAGTTTTAATCACACAGTCTTGAGAAGTAAAACAGGTTCTCCAGCTGAGTTGGTGCCACATAGTAATGCCAAAATGCAGAAGTGAAATGTTAAGACTGAGAATAATGCAGTCGAGGAACTCAAAGATCTGAAGATTCTTTGATACAAAAGTTAAAAAAAAAAAAAAAAAAAAAAAAGCCATGAAAAAAGGACAGAAAAAAATAACCCATGTATAGCAAAAAATCAATGTACCTCACAGCAGGATATCCTGACTTGGCAGAGTATCAAAAATACAAGTAATACTCATTCTGTGCACTTCCTTAACATAATCTGTGCTATGGTTAACTTTATTTTACTTAGATAACTACTAAGAGAATGCATTAAAGTCTGATGGCATTTCCATGTAACTTCATGCATGCTTGACTTGAACAACATGGTAGTTAAGCTACTCCTCTGTAATGCTATTTGAGGTATTTTAGGCCAAAAGATTGTTCCGAGCTGCTCAGATGAACACCCACAAAGGCAGCGGCTCTGCCTAAGATGCTTGCTGCAGCAAGAAGGACAGCGGCTATCCTTGCCTGGGTGGGCTGGGGTTTGTTTTTATTTCTAAGTTCCATTAAAAATCCTGTCTACAAAGCATAAGGTATTGAAAGCAGATTTGAAATCTAATTGAGCATAAAAGGTTTGCCAATTTTCAAGACTGAGCTGAATCATATGAAATTCAACACCCACTAAATATTATTTCTCTCAATAGGTTGCAGGATAGAGTTTTAATGATTTCACTTCTTACACTGAGCCAGCAAATACCCAGATACCATCAGTATAGTTGCTACTTCTAATTTGACGGATTTTAAATTATTTCAAATGTTAAAACAACTTTCACTTTCATTTTTTTCACTTTTCACTTTCATTTTTTTATGCTCCTAATATGTCTCGTTTGTATATGGAAAGCAAAGGAAGTAGGGAAAAAAGGAAATACTTATACTGTTTGGAGTATTTTCTCTCAACAATTTATGGAAAAAGCAGCAGAAATCCCCTGAAAATGAGGGGCTGTCGATTTCACATGAGTATTTCTTTCCAGAGACTGTGGAGGTTCTGAGCTAAAATGTACCTGCCAACATAGTGCCGCTGGCTTGGCAGGCCCCAGGCTGCTGCTGAGGACCACAGAGGTTCCCAGAGGTGCACGGGTCTGGTCAGCTCCACTGAGGCCAGTTACCAACATTTGTCACCTAACAAGAGTCTGGAGACTTTTGGATTTGTTGTGCTATCTGGCGCTTGGCAGAAGGAAAACCAGTAAGAGCTCCACAAGTTTCTGCCTGTGGGTACTGAGGATTTAAAAATGCCCCGCTCCACGGCAGCTGGCTCAGCGGCTTGCTGGGGATGGCCCCAGGCAGCACAAGATGCTTGTCAATGCTCCCAGCCTCTTCTGGGAGCCCAGAGCCCCACAGGGAGGCTGCACTGCCTTGAAATGGGGCTTGAAGTCCAACAGGAAATTTAGGCAGTCATACCACCCTTCTGAGGGCAGACTTCAATTAACTGAGGAGCCTAAGATCAAAATGGTCCAATTTTTTACTTATTTCTGTTCGTACCAAAGCATCAGTGGTAACATTAATATTTAATCAGCAAAATGCTTATTGTTCTGGGCAGAAAGAAAATGGGCACTACTCTGAATTCTCATGCCTACCGTATGTGGAAAATATATTAGAGCTCATCTTTTCACTTATGGCTTCAGAACTGTATACTCTGCTCAGCGCTCAGTATTTCACTTAGCAAAGGACAGCACTTTATAACTATTAAATGCACTGCCTTAGGGATGTGGTAACCCATTGACTTGACAAGTCTTTTAAAAAATGCTATAGTCAAACAGCAAGGCAGGATACACAGAATTTATCTGATAAGCTGAAAAGTCCCTAATGACCCCAAGCACTTCAGGCAACACTAAGTATAAAAGTCATTTTGATGAACCTGCAAATCACATATAAATCAGGAGAGGATTTGTGTGTCCAAATGTTTTTAAAGGCATATATTTCCATTGTGTCATCTTCTTTTTCCCCCTTTACAGTTCCCTTGGCATGAAAATATAAGAAATCATTGTGTTAACTGATCTGAATTAAACCTTTTCTTCACATTGCCTCCCTACCTCCTTTTTTATGGCTTCTATGTGCAAATGGCAGCCTTCACTCAATTTCCTTTCCCAGGCTTTACAACGTGAGAGGTTAGATTTAAATTTGTAAAGGGGTAGATAAGGACGATGCTTTCCCACATGACTGTGTCAATGCCACACTGGTTCTAAAGATAATTTTAGCTATATGGTATATGCAGAAGTGACGGGAGTAACCTACATACCCTGTTTGGGGTGCTGGTTCCTGCCAGTCTGCTATTCCAACAATAGTCTGTAATTAATGTTGAGTGAGCAATAAAGAAAAACCCAAGAGAAGGCAAATCTGCTTGTTTTCTTTTCATTATGGATGACTATGCAAGAGGAAACCAGGAATATTCTGACAGTGCAGCTAAGATCTGGAAACTGTACATCTGTTTTGATCATTTGGATCCCAGCATTCATAAAGCTGAGCAGTTTATTATGCTCTGTGCCATTTGTCAATACATCTTTCCCTATTTGTCCCTGCTGAGATTATGGCTGCTACAAAGTCAGCAGCTGGCGCTAGTGCTGACTGCCCAGGGCCAATTTACGGAACTCAGCTGGTGAAACACTGACCGCTTCTGACACAAAGGGATGGTGCTCTCCGGGCCAGCCAACTCTCCGCCCTTCTGCCACCTCCTTTCCTCCTTTTGGCAGCAGCCACCGCAGGGTGCACTGCTGGCCCCAGCTGGGACCTCAGCGGGCCCCTTATGCCCCCACCTCCCACCCGTGTGGGGGCTTTTTGCCAACCCCCAGCCCCAGCTCCTGGCAGAGGGCCTGCTACAGCTCCGCTGTGTTTTGGGCCTGGCTACACCATCCCCACACTGAAACAGCCCTTGTAAAATGTGTGCAGAGGTACAGAAGCCAGTCTGATTGTTTGGGGGGTGGGGGGGGGGAAATAATATATATATGTATATATATATTTTTTTTAAGAAATCACATACTAGGTGTTATGTTTTACGTTTTTCCTGCTAAAGGAACCTGTTTTACAATCGCAAAAGGAAAAGTGATCTGATCTCAGGATTGGTCAAAATCTGCCTGAATTATCTCAGAGCGATTTTATTAGGTAAAATCCTGAACAAAATGAAGTAAAAATTTGATTTCCTTTTATGATAAGATCACCCATCTAGTCGATCACAGGAAACCAGCTGATGTGATCTTTTTGGACTTCAGCAAAGCTTTTGACACAGTTTCCCATAGGATCTTACTGGACAAAACATCCAGCATACAGCTAAACAAAAACACCATCAAATGGGTGAGCAATTGGCTGGCGGGAAGGGCTAAAAGGGTTGTGGTAAATGGGGCCACATCTGACTGGCAGATGGTCACTAGCAGGGTCCCTCAAGGCTCCATTTTAGGGCCAGTCCTCTTTGATGTTTTTATAAAGTATTTGGATATAGGACTAGAAGGTGTTTTGAGCAAATTTGCTGACGATACTAAACTTGGAGGAGTTGGAATCTGTAAACATGGAATCTGTTGAGGGTAGAAAGGCTTTTCAGAGAGATCTGGACAGATTGGAGGGCTGGGCGATCACCAACTGCATGACATTTAACAAGAGCAAGTGCTGGGTCCTGCACCTGGAACAGGGCAACCCTGGCTGTACGTACAGACTGGGCGATGAGACGCTGGAGAGCGGCCCCACAGAGAGGGATCTGAGGGTTGTGGTAGACAGCAAATTGAATATGAGCCAGCAGTGTGCTCTGGCAGCCAGGAGGGCCAACCATATCCTGGGGTGCGTCAAGCACGGCATCACTAGTCGGTCGAGGGAGGCGATTGTCCTGCTCTGCTCTGCACTGGTGCGGCCTCACCTTGAGTACTGTGTGCAGTTCTGGGCACCACAGTACAAAAAGGGTGTAAAACTGTTCGAGAGTGTCCAGAGGAGGGTGATGAAGATGGTGAAGGGCCTAGAGGGGAAGACGTAAGAGGAGTGGCTGAGGGCACTGGGCCTGTTCAGCCTGGAGAAGAGGAGGCTGAGGGGAGACCTCATCGCAGTCTACAGCTTCCTCATGAGGGGGAGTGGAGGGGCAGGTGCCAATCTGTTCTCCTTAATCACCAGTGATAGGACCCGTGGGAATGGTGTCACGCTGAGGCAGGGGAGATTTAGGCTGGACATCAGGAAGAGGTTCTTCACCGAGAGGGTGGTCGCACACTGGAACAGGCTCCCCAGGGAAGTAGTCACTGCAATGAGCCTGTTGGAGTTTATTGGAGTTCAAGAAGTGTTTGGACTTTGCACTTAGTCACATGGCCTGAATTTTTGGGTAGACCTGTGTGGTGCCATGAGTTGGACTTGATCTTTATGGGTCCCTTCCAACTTGCGATATTCTGTTTTAGAATCACAGAATCATAGAACTCCAATTATTTGTGCTAGAGCCAAGGTGTCACCAATGCAATTTTGGCAGGAATAAGAGGATAAAGAAATCTTTCTGGCCCCATGGTGTTATTTCATTCCTCACTGGGATGGAGTGCTATATGTTCTTAAAATGTCATTGTTGAGACAAAAAAAGACAAAGTGAGGCACAAGCATGGCTTCTGTTTAAACACCCTGTGCTGTCCACTACAGTCAACAATATCCCCCGAAAATGGATGGACATAGCCAGCAAAGACTTGAGAATAAGGAATTTCCAGCTGTCACTTACACATCTGTAATCAAACAGAAAAGTGTTAAAACACCTATCTAGCTATTACTGACCTGTGTTGCTTTCCCTGCTTGTTGAGCCCGTCCTTCAGGTACCATACACACACAAATTCACAAGTCATGCTCTTAGTCCATTTTCTCCAGTGCCTTCTCAGTGGATAATATACCCTTCAGTAGACAGGGCACAAATAGACATAATCCTCCCCCCATCACAAAAATGGCTTATACTCACACTTCATGGAGGTAAGTAACAAACCTTTCTGCAAGGCAATGGAAAATTACCTTGTTTCTGTGGAGCATGTTTCTATTGGCCACTGGGGAAGGCAAGAGCTCTTACAGGGCTGCTGGAACCCGAAGGCCCTGCTTGCTCCTGGAGGATCGGGTTTGGATAAAGAATTTTCAGCAGAATCATACTTGTGACAGCTTTGCATTGCAGCTTTTGGGAAGGTTTCACAAGCTCGCCTGTTCAATAAATAATCCTTTGGAGCCACAACAGTGTTCAGAAAAGCTTTACAAGTTTGCAACCAGCAGGCTCTGCAGCCATTACACATAGACTTTAGGAGCTGCACATCTTGACTGAGCCGCTAACAAAGTGTCATTTACTGGGACACGTTTGTGTAAATTATAGACGCGAGATGTAGATTTTCCGTAATGCTATTTTTTTTAATGTGGTTAAGTCTATCAAATGCTTCAAAGTGGTAGGATGTGCAAGAAAGGCCTTCTGTGTAAAAGAACACAGATTGTATTTGCAATTACAGCCTACAAATAATATTTTGCAGAACTGCATTGCAGTCAGCCTGTGGGCACATCGTTCACGTGGATTGTTTCGCTTCTGTTACCTGAACACTGTATCACCAAAGGAGGATTTATTTGGCTCCAGTGAGGTACATAACAAACCAGGACATCTCACTACCCTCCCAGGGAAGAAAATCAAGAGCTGAAGTTAGGCTAATTTGTCCCAGTAATAGTCTTCATTTCCACCTGATGTCTTTGCAGAAGCTGAAAGCACTCTGGGGACAGCTTGAGAGACAGCACAAAGGTGGGAGGAGGCTGTGCTGTGACATGCACAGCCCATAATGCACTTTTACTCCTATGGAAGGCAACACACAAGCCCAGGGAGCAGAAAGGCAGACAGGCACTGTATGTTGTCATACTGCTCAAGGTATCCAGTCTGTACTAGCAGCAGTTAAATTAGGCAGCCATCTCAGAAAGAAAATACCAGCACAGTTTCAATGTCCAGCACAAGCCTGTGACTCTGCCTAGCACTCCATGAAATACACCCAAAACTTATTTTATGCAGATGATGTTGCTGCAACTGAAATATATGAAATTCCTGAGAAGTCGAGCTTGTTTAATCCTTAAAATAGACTTCCAAAACTGAACAATCCAATTGCAAAGCAAATGTGTGTGCAAATTTCAGACTAAATAGAACAGTCTCACTTTGTAGGCTTCACAGAAAGATAACTCCATTGGTGATAATTAGATTAATTAAGATTTGATTAATTTAGATTAATTCTACTAGCACTTGGATTGTAAGAAAAAGCAAATTGTCAATTGAAAGATGAATCCGGACAGAGGCATCAGCAATCCAGTCTCTTTAAATGCCTCCTAAAGATGAGACGGAAATAATGCCTTAATCTCTAAGAAACAGAAGATACCTTCATTAGCGTCCATTTCAGTAGCTAGTGCATGCCACTACTGTTGCATACGAACAGACCGAACATTACTTCTGTTAGAGCAGGACCAGATCCTGCCTCAGTAAACAAATTCTAATCTCAGATCCAACAGTCTGGAAGTTGGCTATTTTAAACCTTTCACAGTATTTTACTGCTGTACAGGTGATAAAGGGTAAACATGTTTGATCGATATTTTTTATTCCAATATTTAAAAAACTACTACAAAATTTCAAAACTCCACTGTGCTCACCATTTCTGAAAGCATTGCAACAAAAATATAGCAACGTATGAATTCTGGCCCTGACCCCAAATAGCTTTTCCCCCGTTAAGATTGGTGTTCTTATGAGCAGTCCTAGAGACAGAGAGGCAATTTCCCCAGCTGTCATCTCTCTGGCGATCGGTGCCCACAGAAGGCAATGGCAAAGATCTCACTGCCCTATGGGAAACCAGCGGGCACTGCCCAAAGGGGCACCAAACACAATCCTCAGCATTTTCTACTACAAACGCTAAACAATCCACGTCAATTCTGCCTTCTCTAGCAAATACTTAGCAGATATGTACATTTGAAGCATGACATTGTACATACAATTTTCCCATCGGGGAGAGAGAACAAACCATTTGTGACAGATGGTAGTCGTGCTGCTTAATGCGATACTGGAAGACACTTAGTTACACACACTTAAGATATGGTGACGGAAACAGCATATGGACCTAAATAGAATAGAAGATGCATTAAGCTTAAAACTTTGAAGCTCTTCCTTTGAAACGGTCTTGTTTTACCAGAGACATTTACTAAAGGCAGAAACATTGTTTGCACTGAGACCTATAAAAGGATTCAATAATTTGGCAAAAAAGAATTTTCTGACACATACTTTCAAGACAAAAGTGTGCAGCCAGCCTTCAGATTTTTCATGCTGCTCTGTACTCCTGATACATCTCCCGAGCTATTTTTTAAATGTATGTACATCTTAAGGTCTAAGATCTAACATGAATAATAACTGAAATGATACATAATTAAACATTTTGCACATCAATGTGTGATATTGATGGTTTAAATATTTCATGACTAATATGTTCAGTTAGGTTTAAGCCAAGCTACTGAGTTATTTCTCCCTCACCTCCACTGCCCTACATCTGAGAGTATTGATACAGCTTTCACCACAAGTTGAAAAGACGACTTCAAATCTATTTCCTGGAAGGGTGGTTAAATAATTACTGTCATGCTAAAATAAGGAACAGCCAGACAAGACAGAATAAGGAAAAGCTCTCTCTTTCTACTAGTATGTAAGACAGCGCCGAGTTGCCAATAATACAGGGGAGCTGGCGATAGAACTCTTTATTTTTGGGTCCAGCAGCCCAAGGTACAAGACCCCATAATTCCCAGACCCATACCACCAATTCATAAAACACGGTGCCTCACAATGCCAGCATTTACTGAGCCTGTTTACTGCTCTCAGCCTTCATCATGCCAAGCTTAGGGCCTCTATGTTGAATAAGTCAGTGGTTCAAAGTTGTCCCTCTGCACTGCTCTGCTGGCTGCTGCTGACTTACCAGAGAACTGACCCTTAAGTTCAGTGGGTGAGATCTTTATGTTTAGTTTTGATGATGAGAGGGTCTGTCTTTGCTGATGACTCCTGTCTGGAGGTTGTTAAATTTGCACCCTGTCAGAGAATGTACTACGTGTCAAGAGCAGGGAAAAAAGTCCAGTGACAGAAGAACTCTTCTTTAGGTCACTCGACTTTTGTAGTTCTACTCCAGTGAAACTTTTTCAAGGCTTTTTTCTTTCTTCTCATGGTGCATTTTCATGACCTTTAAACTTGTAGTATATTTTGAGGTATGCCTTTTGAGCTAAATGCTTTTTGCCTAAAATGCCTTTTGAACTATTGTGTTTATTATACTTCAGTGTATCCAGAGGACTTCTCCTTAGTTCACAGATGAAAACAATTCCCTTTTTATCTTTTTTCTTTTCCCTGGAAAAGCGCCAGCTCCAGAAATATACACAAGAGTTTCTCTTATTATCTTTTGAAGTGTAGTAAAAGATGTACAATATAGATACATCTGCAATATAGAAAATGCTGAAGGCCAAACCACGACATCACTTGCACCTCTATGACCTTCTTCAGAAGCATTAGCACAAGGTGGACCATTGTGAAAATGAAGTTATACCTTTAGAGAACTAATAAACCAATGAAAACTGCAAGGAATGCTAACACCATGGTTTTGTAAATGTTTATATTCAAGACTGGTATTCATATTCAATCTACTAATCCCAGGATTTTCACTGAAGTTTGAAGGAGATGGGTACCTAATTCCTTTCGGCAACAGGATTTGGGAACCTAGCCCTTTGGGTGATAGCTTTACTTAAGGTATCACCTAAAACACCCACAGGTACAGCCCAGTAAGCAAGGAAAACAGCATCACAGTCATTCTTGGCATTTGTTAGGGAGATATGTATATTCTAAAGGGATTAACTGCTCTGTGATCCATTGTCAAACCGTATCATACACACTGCATACTGTGCTGAGCACACTGTCAATTGGTGACCATAAATATCTGTTGTAATAAGGGAGATACAGTCAGTTATACAGCTGGGATAGCGATAGAAGGGCACATTCACTTGAAAAAAATCAATTTTAATTAGGAAGACAATTATATTTTCTCCCAAAGGTTGCCAGGGTCTCAAGATTTATCTTTAAGGTGATGGAGGAGTAATCTTTTGCCATTCTATATCTACCGGGTAGCACTGAACTGTGGAAATATTTCAGGTCCAAGAGAAGACCATAAGGTCCCTCAAGGTCTTATAACCCAAGGCAATAAAAATCACTGGCACATCATTAGCCTGTCCCTCGCAACAGCAGTTTATGATTATATCCTTTGATTTCTCCTAGCAAAGATTTTTTCAGTTCATTCTTAGGCTAGGTAGCAGTGATTTGGCCTACACTGCTGATTTCATTCCAACTACATTTCCTCTCCCTTGCCATGCTGGCCACACTGCTCCTGGTGCAGCCTGGGGTACGGGTGGCTTTCTGGGCTGCCAGCACACACTGCTGGCCTTGTACCCAGTTTTTGATCCATGAGTACCTCCAAGTCCTTCTCTGCATGATTACTTCCAAAAAATTCTGCACACAGTCTGTATTGAAAATGGATCTGACCCAACACAAATGCAGGTCCTTGCACTTGGACTTGCTGAATGTCATGAGGAAAACCAAGACAAGGACAGACAAGTCCATTCCCAAATAACTTTCAGATCTAACTCAAGGAACTAAAAGAATATTTTAGGTACTTGTAGAAACTGGAATGCTCATTACATGAGAAGTGTTGGTCAGAACGCATGTGTGTTGGCAGGTAAAGGTTAGTTTACAGGGATGACCCACATAACTCACCTCAGTGATATCTCACCCCAATGTGCTACATTATAAATGAACTAGTCCTATCTTAAGACAGTATATTACTGTAGTCTATTTTATCCTAGGGACACTGAACATTTCTAGACATCATTGCTTGCCTTAACTGTCATTTCCTGCCTCCTCTACAGTTATTTCATCTCTGCACACATCCATGATCTCTCGTATTGCTTCACAGACTTCAGACCATTCCCTCAACGATCACCTTTGTCAGGGCAACCTGCTGGAGTTGCTTTGTCAGCTTAATGCAGTGGCCAGCAAGTAGCAGCCAGTCTCATTCCTCCTTTGCCTTCTAGACTACTTGCAAGCACACTACCCTGTACGGAACTAACAAAGTCAAACTAATGAATTCAGGATCATCTGGTGCACTCTCATCCTTACTCCATTGTCTGGTAGGGGCTTTGCACCACAAGCTTGTCAGGACAGACCTGCCCCTTTATTTTTTGTGTCTGTACAGCACGCTGTGTTCCTAGCACAAGTTGCTTTTGCATTGTGGTGCCTGCTCTGTCTAATAAGGGGAGAGATACAAATTCTAGCCAAACTACCGGGAAAAACAAAAACATGTAATTGACCAGAGATTCATCAGTCTGCTTGGGTGAACACCACCATTTGTAATAAAATACAAGCACTGGAACTTCCGAATCACTGCTGGAAAAAAGATCTGTCAAACTGTCACCAACATTCACATCTTCCTCTCCTCTCTACAATGGATTTCTATTACAGACTTCAAACACATTCTGCTCTGAAAACACCCCATTGATGTCAGGCTCTCTCCAGCATATGAAACAAGTGCAGGGCATATGAGAGAAGAACCGCATGGTTCTGCAGTTTTGCATATTCTTGAGGCACTGTTCTACTTTTTGAGATGCTGGAATTGCCAGTGAGTGGTCCAAACCTGAAAGACTTTCCGGGGTGATCAATCTGCAATTTTTACGTCTTATTTTCTCTCTGATATGTATCCTATAATATATTACCATGGTGACACTGGTGTGCTCTTCTTTCAAGCTGTAGTGAAATCTAAGAACATTTCAGAACAATATTCCTGTGGCTTTTTAATACCACAGTGACTTTAAGCTGTGCATAGCCTACTACGCTACATACCTGTCTTCCAAAGCTGTAAACACCTTCTTGTCCAGCTGTGACAGATTTGATCCTGAAATGTGCAAACTATTAGCATTTAAGGAGTGCTGAGAACAGCCTATGTCTGCCAACACAACCACAGTGGCTCAGCACCCCAAAATCCGTGATCTGTTTGTCCAATGTAAAGGACCAACCCAGGAGAGCATCGCTGTGCTCTTTGTGATGCCTTTGACCAGTTTCAAACCTAACGGTTTTAAAATGAGCATAATTCAGCCATTAGCATAAATGCAGAACATGCTAACACTAACAAAGAAATTATATCAGCCTAAATTTAATGATGCTATAAAATGATGTTCAGGACTAAAATTGACAATACACGAGTTTTGTTGCTGTTTGTAGCTGATCTTGGAATTGCAAAAGTGGTGTGAAAGTGATGGAGGTAAACCCAGGAGGCCCCTCAGACTACAGAGGGACTTTCAGAGACTAATTTCAGTTGTAAATAAAAACATGTTTATTCTTTTGTGTAAAATGCTGGAACAAGCTTTTTGAAATAGTGTTTTATCATTATAAATGCTGGAAAGCTTTCTGATTGGAAGTGATTGCATTCAGGGATGTTTTTATTACATGATTTCAACAAACAAACTTGAGAATAAAATTGAATTTAATTTCAAGAAGCAATGAGAGAGGGTAAATTTAATAGGAACATATTGTTCCAGGCATGCTCTATGCCAGCCTGCAGACCTTGAGCAAAGCCAGCCATCTGAAAGCAGCAGGGGAGGGAATGAGAGAGACAGAGGGAGGTAAAGAATGAGGAGGAAAGGGAAGAGAGCACAGAGAAAGAGACAGATAAGAGGAAAGTTCCTGTCAGATATTGCTGTGATGAGAGAGAGGAGTTAGCACCGTGGGAGAAAGAAATATGAGGGAGACTCTGAGCTGTGTATAAAATAAAAAACAACACATTTAAGTTAGGCTACAGCAGAAGTCCAAGACACTATCGAACTTTCACAAAGTCAATGGAAAGGCTCTAATTTCTATGGTGGCATTGCCTTAAGCTGTCAGTAAATACAAACCAGGCTTTGTCCCCCTTTTCTCCAGGGCCTGACAATGGCAAGGAGCTGTTGAATACAGAATGATCCATTCTGATCCCTGCTAATCAAAGTCACTGGATAACAGTGAGAGTGATGTCCCTAAAACTGAACAGAGGCAGCTTTTAACTACATGGGTGCTCCTTATGGCAAGCTGGCACACCCTGAATGAATACTAGAAGGGGAGACAGGACAGGACAAAGTACACCTAACCTATAAATCTTTTCTAAAGCATACTGTAAGATTTAAAGGCATTAAAACAGAGCAATCTCTTCCAAGAGCTTTAACAGATATTTTTCAGCAAGTTCCAGTGACAAGAAGAAATTATAAATTCCCCTAAGCCCTTTTAGGGGAGACACCAGTCTGGAAAAAGAGCTTCAGCAAATAAGCTAATGATCTTGTTGCTGGTTTTCTGTCCTTTCTCCCTTCCACTTCTGTTTTCTTCTCATTCAGTTTACTGGACCAGCTTGTGAGATCTCTGGAATGAAAACCGTGGCACTGTATTTGAAAACACACCATATGTATGTTTGGTTCTAACAACATTGCCAGTGAGAGGAGCCAGTAGAGAGGCTTCACCTAATGACTCCTGAAATTTAGCTGAAATCAGTGGGATGCAAGATGATCTGTCTGACACGCAGACAAAGGACAGGAATGAATTTTACCATGTATATAGCAGCTAAGCACTCTTCCTGTAAACACCATTTGATAAATCAATACATAAAATGAATTCCTAAGCATGAGAAAGAGCTTTGTGCTTAGCAGAGCTAGTTCGCCTCTACACAACTAGAGTGAAGCGAGGTTGCAGGACAATTTGGAGGCACGACCCACTTGCTTCCAATCTCAGCTCTGACAAAATCTCTATACATGGACTTGAACAGGTAGTTTAGCTCTAAGCTATACCACTGCTGCTCGCACCACAGTTTATTATTCTGATTGTCCAAGTTAAGCACTTATGAAGATTATAGAGTCCTTTCTCTCCCAGAAACTGCTTTGGTTCAAGGTCTGCATTAAAAATCTAACACCTCTGTGCAATGGTGAAGATAACCATCTTTTGTAAGAAAACAGCAGATCTATAAATAACATAACTCTTTACATTTATGTTTGTTTAACTGGCAAGGAATTTCAAGCAGCTTCAGATTCTTTTGAAGATCTTTAAACAGCAACAAGGAAACTTCCTTCTGGGCAGAGCCGATTTCCCATTCACGTGTTCTCAGTCACCACGTGGTCATCCTGCGATGTGCAATGATTTATGAACACAAATAGGATTAACTCTGACCTTGTGAAAACCAGCAACTTCCCTCTTGCTTCTCTCCTCACCTGAATAACTTACTGCACCCCTTAAACAAATTAAAGAAATAAGTAAAAGTGACTGGAAACACTGCCGGACTATTTAAGAAAGCTGCAGAGAACTACACTGGATAATTTATTCTTGTGAGAAACATAATGATCACCCAACAAGTTTGGTTAGGAAGGTGGTTTATCAGGCCACCTTGATATACTAGGGCAAAAAAATACACAGAACACCTACTGATGATTGATTGCAAGATATATTAATACAGAAAAGGATTGAGATTTACTTTCAATAGTAGATTAAGGGGCTCTGATGCAGCCAAGACTAGTTCTTTAAAACAACAGGGACTGAGTTTACTTTAGATAAGGACTTAATTTTTATTGAAAACCTACCACCTTCAAACTGCTCAGAAGTTGAAGCACTATAAAACTGTCAAATAACACCATTATTAAAAGCTTTATTTGACAAATCTTCCACTGCTGAGATAACTTGTTTTTTTGCCTTCTCTCTCACATGAAATAAAATCATTCACTTATGCAAACTGCTGACAGGAACGGAAACAAATGGGGTTCTCAGCACAGGGTGAAACACACTATCCCCTTTCTGCAGCTTAATGGGAACCATACTTATTCATAAATCATAAGGCATTCAGACTGAAGAGCTGCTATGCCGCTCGTTGCACTATACTTTGGGAAATATTCCGGATGGGCTCCCGATAAGCTCTGTGGTGTTCTGGAGCAGCTGATAATTTTTCAGGAACAGCCTGCAGGTAGAGAATATCTGCATGAAACTATTTGAGGGGAAGAAAAGAGGCTGAACAATACCTGACAACCAAATACAGAATTTATTTTAACCCCCTTATAATAAAGAAGTGTTAGTAGCTCTGCTAGATGGCCTGATAGCTAGCCTTTTATGTGGGACCAGTGACCTTCCCAGCACTTGTTATTGATTCACAGGTTTTTAAGGCCAACAAGGACCTTTCTGATTTTCTAGGCAGACCTCCAAATTAATGTTAACGTCTGTGAGATTTCTCTTCTGAGCATCACCTTGGAACCTTTGGTATCAGCAACTGGTGGACAAATACCTATGAATTTACCTTCAATTTAACAAGGATTGACTTGGAACTGAGTCACAACCATCTGAAAACACTTATCAGCTTCGAACAACTTTGCAATACACCCACACTTCAGGAATCTTTGCATCTGGAAATGCCTGGGGAGGTTTCTTGCTGCTTCCCTTTTAAAATAAAGCCTTTAAATAAATAAAGACCCACTTAGGACTCCCAGCCAGCCTTCCACAGAACCTGCCCAATGTGCCTTGTTAGGTTAAGCAGGGAAATTCCTTTCTTGGGAGACCTCCTCAAACAGCAAGTCTTCCAGCACACACTTTGCCACTGCCTCTGATTGATTTTGTCACGTATGTGGGCATTGTCCTGGGATGTGCAAAACCCCGGCAATTCCAGAAGAAGGTGTGACTAAATTTGCCTTGGCACTTACCTTATGGCTCTAAGCAGGGGTATGCGTGACCATGGACCTCCCTGGGCTCTGGGGAGTCCCCACAGGCCAAGGCTGAGTGACAGCAGAGGAAATAACAGCTGCTTCTCAAGTGAGGTTATATTTTGAATTGGATTTAATAGAGTAACTATGTAACTATTAATGTAACTATTTCATATAAGAAAATAACTAAAATTAGTTTTCTGTGATGCTGCTTAAAGACAAGGAAAAAAGAATAGAGGATGGAGGGGAAGCTGGGCTGAACCACCCTTGGAGAAGTCAGGCTGAAAGGCCAGCTAGGTAGTTGCATGAGCATGAAAACCCTAAGACACCTCCTGTAATGAATTCTGTCAATCAGAACATAAAGTCCTGCCTGAAGTTAACATTCCCTGAATATTCTCCCCATCTATTTTTAACTGTGAAGTCTGGACCACTCCTTTGAGATCTGAGAAACATTCTGCCTATCAAAAATATTACTGAGTACAAGTAATAAAACAGTAGCAACATTAAAATTACATTTTCAGGACCCTGGGATAAACTAAAGGCATCTCACAAACCTCTGCCTTATTCTACTGCTGCACCACTCACATTATTTTCTATTGCTTAATAGCTTGATCTTTAAGATTTATAATTGTTTATTTTCTTAACAAATAATGTCTTTGCTTTTTCCTTCTATGCTTGTGACATGCTGTTCTGGCTCTGGTTGCACAGGATTATCTTCAACACCTATCATCAATTGGTAATCTAAGTTTTATTTTGCTCTGTACTACATCTCTAAATAAAAACTGTTTGAGTCACTTTCCATTTACTCTAGATTTAGTGACTCCTACTTTTGATAATATAAATTACGTCTCAGCCCAGAAGACATTTTGGAGTTTGATTTAGCTGGGAAATATATGGATGCTTGTAAATGCTATCCATCCATGAAAGCCAGAAAGCTTGTGAGGCAGAGTCCATAGGATTTCCAGCATGATCAGAAAGGTTAATACACGATTATGGTCAGCTTAAAACACACTTCTTGACAGTGTTTCATGCAACAACCTACCCCATGCTTTTCTGCTTTCTGATTGACTGAACAAGCTTTGGCTCCCTAAGCCTCAATTCTCTTCCTTGGAATTTAGCAACTGAGTTTCTGGTCCAGGAACAGATCCAACCCCGTACAAGTGATTCCTTCCCTTTTAATACTACCAGTTTATTACGGACACAGCAGCTTAGAGGACAGACTGGCAAATGTGAAATTTAGGCCTCCCCAAAAATGGGACAATCGCTAGAATAAAAATTTAGAAGGCCTATTGTTTGTCCCAATAAAAAGATATACAAATTTGATTTGTTATCACATTAGCACTTTGAAGCACTAGCTGAAATCAAGCAGGTATGCAGCAGGATGACAATGCGACAGCAGCGATGCTCCACTCTCTCAAGTGATGCACGAGGTACAATAGAAATGGCAGAGAAAAAATGGGGG